>NC_135719.1:94840535-100025470 GCF_964656455.1 Halichoerus grypus | reverse complement strand
TTCATGTCCTTTGCCCATTTAAAAATCAGATTGTTTTTTTTTTTTTTCTGTTGAGTTGTAGGAATTCCTTAAATAATTTCGCTATTAACTCCTTATTGGATATATGGTTTGCAAATATTTTCTCCCATTCCATACATTGCATTTTCATTTTATTGACATGTGGAAGGGGCATGGGAGCTTTCTGGGTTTTCTTTTATAAGGGCACTAATCCCATTCATGAAGGTTCCACCCTCATGACCTGATCACCTCCCAAAAGCACCACCTCCTAATATAATCACTTTGGTGGTTGGGATTTCAACACATGAATTTTGGAGGACAAAAACAGTCAATTGCAAAATTTTAGCTGAAACTAGGTAATATAAATGCCAGGTACGTTGTATTTACCCCTCAAAAAAAAAGGAGGAGGAAAAGGAGGAAGAACAAGAAGAGAGTGACTCATTTTGAAGTTGAAACTTCAACCTCTTCCCTCTCTCCCCACCTTTTGAAAAAACTGTTCATGCTTGGGATTTATCACAGATACACAGGCCCTAAATGGAAAATCTGAACATTATGTGTAATATCTGAAGGAGCTTACAGAATTTTTTTATTTACTATATATCAGTTACATTAAAAAATGTCTACTTTCTCAATCTTAGAATAACTAATTCATACTTAATCTGGTATTCATTACTGTGGAAATTTTTTTCTTATTCTCCTTGTGCTCCCTGCTTAGCAGTGTGGTATTGCTGAGAGGTTAAATAAGCAGAAAGACAGCAACATCAAGGTCGAGTAGAGTGTATAAAGACATAACATGCCCAGAAGAAACTGAATCCATGATACATTTGATGTTGCATGATCAGCAAACACTCCACCTACCCATGCCTCTTAACAGTTTTTTTCTGATTAACTATTTTCTGATCACTTTGTTGGATAACAATAGTACTTAAAAATATATGACACTATACAAGTGTAAGATAATATTTTCGCAATACACTATATGAAAGAATTGGAAGACAGGGAAGAAGGTGGTTGTTAATATGCTCTTAGGCCAAGAAGGAAGTTGAATTATTTGACTTACTAATCAGAAGAAAAAAATGTTATTTAAAACTGCAACCAACCAATGGTACCCGTTTCCCACAGGAGTGGCATATTTTTCATATTAGACTTTTAAAGAACAGTGTTGTCTACCATCAATGTTAGTTTATTAGCTCTGAGGTCCTTTGTCCTCCAAACCTTTAATTAAGGATGACTCTCCTTGGTGGTAATGGTGTTTTGAAGAAATTTAAGGAAGGGGCTGGTTCCAAATCAGGGAATGATTGGGGAGATGAAATTTGAGTGAGACAGTTCAGGAAATTGACTGTAAGGCATTTGTGAGCTTATGAGCCCGCAGGAAGCCTAGGAAGCAGTAGTCTTCCCTTTAGACATGGGATAAGAGTTTGAAACCATTCTTATACATTTCAGAGATCAGAGTGACCTCAGATGATATCTAGTGACTCTCTTCTGTGTTCCTAAACCTCCTTTCAGTTCTGATACAGGAGCTATTTCAGTTGAGTGGAGCATAAAATGCAGAACTCTGGCCAGAAGGAAGGTCAGGAGCTTTCAAATTTTGGCAATGAATACAAGTATTTAAATACATTCTTCTGTATTCATACGATGATAGCTTCTTTATAACATTATGTTAAATGAAATGGTATTAAATATCATTTTTTAAACAGATTTATTTATGTATTTATTTTAGAGAGCGTGCCCACATGGGGGGAGAGGCAGAGGGGGAGAATCCTCAAGCAGACTCCTCACTGAAGGTGGAGCCTGAGGCCACTGATTTCATGACTCATTAGTTCATTTTTTTTTCTCAAGATTTTATTTATGCGCGCGCATGCACGCAAGACAGAACATGCAAGAGAGCAAGAGCAAGAATGAGCATGAGCACAAGCAGGGGGAGGGGGAGGGGCAGAGGAAGAGGGCGAGGGAGAAGCAGACTCCCCACTGAGCAGGGAGCCCAATGCAGGATTCGATCCCAGGACCCTGGGATCATGACCTGAGCCAAAGGCAGATGCTTAACCATCTGAGCCACCCAGGTGCCCCTCATGACGCATGAGTTCTTGACCTGACCTGAAACCAAGAGTCAGAGGCTCAACCGACAGAGCCACCCAGGTGCCTCTAAATATAATTTTTATAAATAGTTTTTAAAAAATGCAAGTGATTCATAATTTGACTGATCTAGCTACTTGTTATTGAAAATTGAGTAAACTTCATTGTCTCTACAGAATTCTGGATCATCTTTTTTATTCAAGTCATTAATAGAGCTTGCCTTTGCAGCAAATTTTCCTTTTGTTGTCCCCTCCCCCTATCTCTTTTCACCCATTTATACCTTGATCTTTATATCCTGCAAGTCCCATGGTTAATTTACTCACCCTTCTATTTCAGATTTCTGGGAAAATGCGTATCTTTTCCTTCAAAACACCCTTACCTTTATTTTTTATTCAGAAGCCATTTCTATTTCCTATTGAGGCAGGGGTTCTTTGAAAAGGTTACTCTAGAATTTCACATGTTTTCTGTTTTACCTTAATGGTACTTGCATTTGTCTTAGATTTTCAGTTTTAACAGTCTTAAGCATGCTGCATGTCATGGGCATGTTGCTATGTCTCTAGATGGCAGTACAGCACCATCCAAGAAGCTCACAGACTTTCTGCTAGACATGCACAATTGGTGTTCCTGCTTCTGTAAGTGATGACCTTCACTTACCAATGATAGCTTCTTTAACTTCCATTATTTCCCCTTTTGACCCAGTCTTGAAACATCTGATCACTAATTATATCTGGCATCAAGTTGAAATTTGTAAAACACCAAGGTAGCTACAGGGTGCTAGATCATGTTTAGGGTGCTACAAAGTCTTAGTATCCATGAAACTTGGCATTCTAATAATAATAATAATTAATAATAATAATAATAATGATAAAGACAGCCTAGAATTTTAAGAATTCCTGTTCTTGGATTGACACATTACTAGGGCACCTAGTATAAAAATTGAATGCTGTACAGCACTTCAAATTAGCACCGCAAGTCTAAATATTCATAATCCATAGGTAGCATTTATTGTTATTTCCCAGCTAGCACCGGTCATTACTTATCCTGGGCATTTCAATGTTTTGCTATTATGGGGCATTTTATTATGAAGGCAGGTTCAAGAAGATTCTAGTCAATTTGCCACCCTTTCCTCTGCCCTGCCTTTAAATCTCCTGACATGTGCCTGTGACCCTTTGTTGGTGAGTTTGACTCCCTTATGAGCTACTTAACTTTGCTTCTTTCCATGACTTCAGCCTGGATGTTTAACACTAGACAGCCTCTTTGGAAATGCATTACCCTGGCCTTGAGGGGGATAAGAAGTGGGAATTTGTATTCTCAGTGCAAATCCTTCATTACTCGCGGACAGTCAACCCAAAGCCTCTGCAGCAAGGCTTTAGTACTGTTATCAGGGTGACTGATGGGCTGAATGCTTGAAAGGTTGTGGATTGTCACCTGAATCTGTGAGTTCCTTTGCATTCCCTCTGCCACCATTCTCGTTCAGGCAGGGCTTATTGGCTATGCTTCCTTGCTGTGTTCCTTCTTGCCTTAAGCCCTTGCACAGCTTGGTGTCTCTTTATAATTCACAATTCTTTAGTGCCTCCCCACTGCCAAATGAACAGTCCAAATTCTCTAGCTACCCCGTTATGATGTAGCTCCAAGATGTTTTACAGTTCTCCTCCATAATGTATTCCCTAGAATATTGGACTACTCAGTATTCCTTGCAGAAATGCTATGCTTTTCAGTCTCTGGACTCATACTCACCCGGTTTCCTATCTCTGGAATATGCGTTCCCCTACCTCCATTTCACACTCTTGAGATCTTACCAATTCTTCAGAATCTGGCTGAAATTTCACTTCGCCTACAAAATGTTTTTCTGTACTCCACACCAGAAGCAATCTTCTGTTTTTGTATCACCTATAATGCTTTGTTTTTGTCACTTTTACAGCATTTGTAATGCTTTTTATTGGTTATTTGTTCATATGGTTATCTTCCCTGCTGGATTGCAGGCTTTTTTTTTTTTTTTTTTAAAGATTTTATTTATTTATTTGACAGAGAGAAGGAGAGGCACAAGCAGGCAGAGTGGCAGACAGAGGGAGAGGGAGAAGCAGACTCCCCACTGAGCAGGGAGCCCGATGTGGGACTCGATCCCAGGGCCCTGGGATCATGACCTGAGCCAAAGGCAGACGCTTAACCGACTGAGCCACTGAGGTGCCCTGGATTGCAGGCTTTTTAAAGGACAGGGATTTTATCATATTATTCTTTTTGTTTATCTTAATACCGAGGACAAAATAGGCCAACCAAACATTTTAAGACATCATCCCACTTTTGCAAAAGTATATGTACATAATTGATGTTAAATGAGACTTTTTCTGTTATTATGGAATTCTGGCTAAATCCTAAAGCTGAGGACAATGAGCAATAAGTACCCCCACATTTTCAAGAGACGTAATATGCCCGGGAACTTGCTGTAAGATGCTGGACCAGCCCAGCCCAGCCCAGTATCCATCATTATCATCAGCCTATTTAAGTAAAGCCTGGACATATATTATGAGGATTCTTTGGAGGGAGCTTACAGTAATTGAGTCTTTGAATCTTCTCCAAAAGCCAGATGGAGGGAGACATGAGAGGTCCCCTCAATGAGGCTGGAAGCATACTTATAATAAGGGTAGCCTGGCATTTTGCTCCCCTTTTGGGTATCTGCTGAACCGTACAAATGCACAGATGTGGAGCGTGAGAAATTTTGAGAGAACTAGATACCTATGATCAGGACTTTGGGGCCAAATTTAAGGAAGATCAAAACTGGCTACTGTCTCTCACTTGGACAATCCTGACTTTGAGAGGCTACTTGAAAGTAGGCAGTAGTGGGGATGGGCAGGGACGCAGATTTGTGAATTCTTTGAGCCAAGTGGACACTGAGGAGGATGTTAATGGTCTTGAAAGTGTCTTCCCAAAGAGGGTGCTTGCTCTGGGGAGGGAGTCCAGTAGAAAGAAACTGGGTGAACCACCAGAGGGTAGATATGGGGGAGGGTTAGTAACCTAGAAAGTGCTGTTGGTGTCATATGCACGGAGGTGGGCAGATGTCTCTAAAGAAGTATGAGAACAATGCTCTTCACTCCGTGAGAGAGAACCAGAATTTTGGGTTGACTGCCATGACAGTGGGTAATTGGTACAGGACAGCAGCTAAGTAAAAAAGGCCTTTGTTCTCATCCCTCCTGCTAGTCAGATCCAAACTCTTAGAGCCAGAAGGAGGAGGGAGGAGGTAAAGCATGGAAGGTAAAAGAACCTAACAGTCTCCTTCCTCTGCCTTTGTGCCCCTGTAGGTCTCTAATCCTTGGATCATTTCCGAAATTCGAGAGAGGATAAACTGTTCTAATAGGTGAAAGTGACTGGAAAAGCAGTCAAGATGTCTGGGGGGAGGGGAAGGGAGAGCTGCTAGAACCAGTTTGAAGGAGGTGGCATTAAAATATATATTTTTTTCTGATCGTACCCTACCAGGTTTAACCCATTAAATAAAACATTATATATATCTATCTATGTATTTATCATGGGATCACATGTGATTTAAATTTCTTATTTATCTAAATTTCCTAATTTTTCTAAAATGAATATGTATTATATAAAAATATTTATAAAAATAATTTGATTTTAAATAGGAAATTTGAAAAACAAAAATATTTTAGAAAAAAATAAACCTACCCACAATTATTTTCAAACACAATTGCAGTAATATTATTTATACAACTTTGTGTCCTGCTTGTATAATGTAGCACCCTTCCATGACTTTAAATATCCTGGAAAACATGAAAGAGAAATTATAGAGGAAATAGAATGCATTTAACATCCTTACTGCTGGATAGTTACATTAGTTCCAGCTTGTGCTATGGTTATCTCCACATGATAAATCCTATGTTTTGTATGCTTCTCTGATGATTGCCTTTAATCTTTTAGTATTTCCTTCCTTCCTTGAACACTTATTATGTATCAGTTACTATGTTATTAGGTACCAGTTATATGGATTATAACTGTTAAGAAGAGGTGGGCCTGGCTCTCAAGAGCTCACAGTGTAATGGGGAGAGAGATACATTAAAGAGAGTATATTAGCATTTTGTATGAGTGATGATAGTGATATGAACAGAACTTTATGGGAAAGCATTCCTAACCTGGCCTGGGAGGGCGTGTGGAGAGGTGAGCAAGTGGTAAGGCACAGGATATGTATGGGATAGGGTGGCGAGGGTAGGTAGAGGAGGGAGAGAGTATAGGTAAAGCTAGGGAAGTTAGAAACAACACTGTCTGGGGTATGCAGATGGGAAAGAAGAGGATTATAAAAACCTCACAGTTAAATGATAATGATAAGGGATCTACTTTATAGGGTTGTTCTGAGGATTAAATGAAACCATATAAATTGCTCAGCAAGATACCTGACACTTAGTAAACACTCAGACTGAGCTAATACTTCCATTATTATCTACATAATTGTCCCTACTCTCTGTTTATACTGTATGTTAATAAAATCAGGCAGAGCTCTTTCTCGGGCCTTTTTTACATGGCCATGTGGAAATCCCCATCATCACAGGAAAGCCAAGGCATACATAGCTTGTCCTGTGTACCAAGCACTGTTCTAAGTGTTTTCTATGCACTGAGAGTTTAGGTGGCCAGGCAGCCTGATTCTAGAAGCCATGCCCCAACCCCAACAGGATAGTCCCTTGCCACACATTCTTGCTCTATCTTCTCAGTTCTAGAGATAAAACTGTCCAATACTCTCCTTCCAGAGGGGGCTGATTGGCACTGACTCAGGTCTACAATCTGACTTTGGTAATAACGAACATGAATAAATTAAGACATTATTAATTCAAAACTGGTAACTGCATCTCTGACTCAGGTCCTGTGGATGCTAAAGTCTGACCTCTCATCCTCTTCCTTTCTTCTTTTCTTTCTCTTCTTTCTTTCTTTCTTTCTTTCTTTCTTTCTTTCTTTCTTTCTTTCTTTCTTTCTTTCTTTCTTTCTTCTTTCTTTCTAGATTTATTTATTTGAAAGAGAGAGAAAGAACAAGAGCAGGAGAGCATGCATGAGCAGGGGTGGGGCAGAGGGGGAGGGAGAGGGAGGACTCTGGGCTGAGCATGGAGTCCAACATGGAGCTCATCTCACAACCCTGAGATCATGACCCTAAGATCATGACCTGAGCTGAAACCAGGAGTTGGACCCTTAACTGACTGAGCCATCTAGGTGCCCCTCTCATCCACTTTCTATCTCTGACTTTATAAGGTTTCCTGGACCTTTTAGTGTCCCTCATTTAATAATTTTATTGTCCTTATTCACTCCTCCAGAGTGATTAGCAATAAAAATCTTTAAACTGAATCCATTTTTGTCAGGGGGAGCAATACTGTGGGGATCTAGGAAGACAGGCTCACACTTTGCAGATGAACCTGGGGAGATAGCCTCAAAAAAAAGTAGATAGAGCAAGTGTGTTGGACGGAATAATGGCCCCCAACAAAGAGATTTGAGTATGCTATCCTGCTGGCTTTGAAGATGGAGGAAGGGACCCCAAGCCAAAAAATGCAGGTGGCTTCTAGGAGCTGGAAAAGGTAAGGAAACAAGATTCTTCCCCCTAGGGGCACCTGGGTGGCTCAGTTCGTTAAGCGGCTGTCTTCGGCTCGGGGGCATGGGGTCAAGTCCTGCATCGGGCTCCCTGCTCAGTGGGAAGCCTGCTTCTTCTGCCTGCCTCTCTCCCTGCTCGTGCTCTCTCTCTCTCTCTCATAAATAAACAAAATCTTAAAAAAAAAAAAAATCCTTCCCCCTAGAGCTTCCGGAAGTAACACAGCCCTGCCGACACCGTGACCACTCACCACACTTAATAAGACGCATTTAGGACTTCTAACCTCCAGAACTGTAAGAGAATAAACTTGTTAATTGTAAACCACTCAATTTGTGGTGACTTGTTATAGCAGCAACAGGAAGCTAGTACAGCAGGTGAGAGGAGGATGTAGCAGCAGCATGCAGGCCCAAGGCTGGTCACAGACTCGGGATGGAGCACGTTTCAGGGGCTTGTTCAGCGGGAGGGTCCTGTGCATTCTGCTCCTTCCCACTCCCTGCATGACAGTTTGCATTAGCACTGGGCATGACCCAAAGATTTCTGAACCTGGCAGACACGTTGGTGAAAAAGCTCTGTTTGGTGCAATAGAACGTAAGGGCGAAAAGAGGTGTGTAAAAATATTTTGTCAAGAAAAAAGTTTTGTGATAAGGAAAATTATTCGTACTATCGAATAAGGCAGAATTACAAAGGAATACATTATGTTTATATAGCAGTTTGTAATTCATGTAGCATTTTCAAAAATTTATCACTTATTTTCAAAACATTTCAGAACAACTTTTCATGGTAGCAATGGGCAAGAACTGTTATCTTTCTTTCATGGTTGAGGCAACTGTGAGGTACAGAAATAATTACATCATTTGGCCAGGGTCACACAGTTGATAAATGACAGCTAGAATTTGAACTCAGGTCTTAATGTCTTTTAAATCCAGGTCCTTTTTTCGTTACCCCTTGCTATCTCAGGTGAATACTATAAAACCCTAGTTTTAGTTGATAAATGCTAGTTTATCTCCCCAGGAATGACACTATCAAAGTAAGGGATTTTTTTTTTTTTTTTAGATTTTTATTTTATTTATTTGAGAAAGTATGCCTGCAGGAGAGCACAAGTGGGGGTGGGGCAGAGGATGAAGCAGGCTCCCCGCTGCATGTGGCTAGATCCCAACCCTGAGATCCTGATCTGAGCGGAAGCTAGAACTTAACCGACTGAGCCACCCAGGTGCCCCAGAAAGGAATTCTATATATTTGTGTGCACAAATTGGAGACCACATAACACTCTCCAGCTCCAACTTCTAGCAATATTTCTCAATATTTTAAAGATTTTGTGATAGAATGACCACAATCTATGAAATTACAACTTTTTGTGATTTTAATATTGTTAAATAGTTTATAAGAGGAGGTACACCACTTGGCTGGTCTTATTAATCCAAAATTTGAATCCCTCTTCCCATTCTCACTGTTTATTTTAGGAAATCAATGATTTGTACACCTAAATATAAATTCCAAAGATATTCTGAGATTTAGGCGAGATTTGGTAGAATGATGACAGAGACCTGGGCCACCAATATTTAACTCAGAATATTTAAAAATAAACTCCAGTAGTAATTATGTATCTAGAATAGTGTTTCAAACATGAATATTTTAATCAGCTATATGTGTTATTTATATATTTTTGTAATATTTATATAATATATAAATATATGCATAATATATATAATATTCTAGTATATCTGCCAAAGATTTTTCCCTTTTAAGTGTTTTATTTGTAAGGCTAAATTTGGAACATGATTTAGAGAACTGAAGTAATTCATCTTTTAAAAGGGAACAGAAAAATCTCACTCTTGTAACATGAGTTTTTAAGGATTTAGTATTATTTAAAAATTCCTTCATTACCACTGAACATATTTGCATTTGAGAGATGAAATGTAAGTGCAAGACTCCTTGTTAAGCTATTTGTTATCTTCTGCGGATTACTTCTCTAATACCAGCTAGCTTCATGCTCTTAGCTTTAATGTTCAACCTAATATAAAACTGAACTCAGAAGGACATCCTGATGTTAAAGTCCTAAATTTTTACTTGAGACCAAGGTTTCCCAAATTGTCCAGTTATTAGAATTACCCAAAATACTTGTTAAAAATAAAGTCCACCTTGTCCCCAATCAGAATTATCAGATGGTAAGGTCTAGGAAACTATTCTTTCAGTGTCCTGATGCTTTTTTTTTTTTTTTTTAAAGATTTTATTTATTTATTTGAGAGAGAGAATGAGAGACAGAGAGCACGAGAGGGAAGAGGGCAGAGGGAGAAGCAGACTCCCCGCTGAGCAGGGAGCCCGACGTGGGACTCGATCCCAGGACTCCAGGATCATGACCTGAGCTGAAGGCAGTCGCCCAACCAACTGAGCCACCCAGGCGCCCGCTTTTTTTTTTTTAAATCTTTTTTTTTTTTTTTTAGATTTTATTTATTTATTTGACAGAGAGAGACACAGCGACAGAGGGAACACAAGCAGGGGGAGTGGGGGAGGGAGAAGCAGGCTTCCTGCCGAGCAGGGAGCCCAATGCGGGGCTCCATCCCAGGATGCTGGGATCATGACCTGAGCCGAAGGCAGACGCTTAACGACTGAGCCACCCAGGTGCCCCTGTCCTGATGCTTTTTATCATTAGGCAATTTTGAGAAATTGCTTGAAACCAGTGATACCTATACCGAGTATACCTGGGGAACTTACTAAATGTGTTTCTGGATTCCATCCCCAAGTACCCAGATTTTAAAATATGTGAGTGGTCCATTAACAAGCCCTCAAAAAAGAGGCTGGGAGTGTCAAGGCTCTGGGTCAGCAGAATGGGGTCTGTGGTCATCAGAGATCGACGGCTTGTCAAACTTGGAAATCCTGGAGAGCAGGCAAGTGCTGAAATGACATAATAGGTTAGAGCCTCAAGCCAGGAATCATGACAGATGGATCAGTTGTCAGTAGAATTACTCTCTGAGCAGAAGACAAGAGCCTGACTCTACCATGAAGTCCATCTGAACAAAGATGGTGATTTGTATGCCTATTAGGAAAGTGGACTCTATGGGTCTGGATTTGCAGGGTAAGCAGCAGGGTAATTGCAACTGGTGAGGAATCAAAATAAGTCTAATTGCAAGGAGGTTGAATACTGGTTAGAGAAAGGGAGGAAGCTATAGTTGCTGGTGGTTTCTGATAACCTAGACTTCCGTAGTCCCCAAGAATCTTCCTTTAGAACACATCCCCAAAGCATGGTCTTCAGTTGCTTTTATAAGCATCACCGAGGGTAGGGGGAGGTTGTTTGTTATAAATGCAGGTTTCTGGGCCCTACCTTAGATTGATGGATTAAAAGTCTGTAGAAGTGAGACCAGGAAATAACATTTTAAATAAGCTCTTAATGATTCTTATACATACTAAAGTTTAAAAATTATGACCTTATCAGAGGTCCTGAAGGCTGAAATATGTCCAGACAGGCATTTTACCGGTAAAAATGCAAACCCACTGAGAAGGATGATACATTAAATAGAATATCAGACATTAAATGAATTAGCTCTCTGGAGGAAAAAGGAGCTGACATAAGAATTTAGTTGGGGGAGAAGGAGGAGGAAGTAAATGAAAAGTAAAGGCAAAGAAACCTTCCTGGTTGGGTCTACCTGAGTCTGGTTTTGCATTTATGTGGGGGAGAAGTATTTAGGGGGATAGGAAAATTGGAGGCTTTGTTTGCAGATGGGTTTCAGCAGCAGAAGCATACTGGTGTGGCTGGGACAGAGCAGTTGAGTGTTTCTATTGTAAAATGAGATGATTTTTATGGGAGCATACAAATGCTCTCTCTGAAAACTTAGGGATGTCCTCCAGTGTTTCTTAGAGTGCCTTAATGACTATTATAGTTTTATGATGGATTACTTCAAAGGCCCCTGGAATCTATTTCGCTTGCACACTTAAAGGGTACTCTGGTTTTAGTGACTAGTTCTTTTGAAATAAACATCCTAGAAAAGTGAGAGAATTTTAAAATTCAAGCCCTGTAGTTTGTGGATATATTCTAGAAGATAATCCAATGATCCTTTTTCTATTTCTACCCTCCTGAAACAACCATTGGATCTTAATTTGGCCTCTTCAATGTACCTAGCACTCTGGGCAATCACTGGTCCACTTGTTATTGTAAATTATTAAATCTTGACATCTTGTGTTGCAAGTAGTACTGTTGTAAGTTTGATATCTAGTGGGCATGAGTCTAGGGACTCATCACTTTTGGATAACCTGTTAAAATTGAGATTACTGATTTGTAAAGCAAATGATCAATTTCTTCTGATCTCACCGAGATGTAGATGTCTTATATCAGGACATCTACCTATCAGGTTAAGGCCATTGTATTAGTTATCTATTGCTGCATAACAAATTACTGCAAAAATTTGGTTCTTTATTTTATTTTATTTTTTATTTTTATTTTTTAGAGAGGGATGGGGAGGGCCAAAGGAGAAGGAGAGAGAATCTTAAGCAGGCTCCACACCCAGTGCAGAGCCCTTCATGGGGTGCCATCTCATGGCCTTGAGATCATGACCTGAGCCGAAATCAAGTCAGACGCTTAACCGACTGAGCCACCCAGGTGCCCTATCTTTTTTTTTTTTTTGGTTCTTTAAACAATAAACATTATCTTACAATTTCTGTGGATCAGAAATTCAGAAGCAGCTTAGCTGGATGAGTCTAACTTGAGGTTGCAATCAAGATGTAAGCCAGGGGGGTGCCTGGGTGGCTCAGTCGTTAAGCTTCTGCCTTCGGCTCAGGTCATGATCCCAGCATCCTGGGATTGAGCCCCGCATCAGGCTCCCTGCTCAGTGGGAAGCCTGCTTCTCCCTCTCCCACTCCCCCTGCTTGTGTTCCCTCTCTCACTGTGTCTCTCTGTCAAATAAATAAATAAAATCTTAAAAAAAAAAAAAAAAGATGTAAGCCAGGGCTGCTGTCATATAAAGACTTGATGTGGGCTAGAGGATATACATCCAAATTGGTTTGTTCACGTGGCTGGCAAGTTGCTCTTGGCTAATCATGGTAGGCCTTAGTTTCTCCTCACATGGACCTCTCAACAGGCTGCTTGAGTGTCTTCATGACATGGCATCTGGCATCTCGCATGGCTAGTAATCTAAGAGAGAATAAAGCAGAAGTGGCAATGCCTTTAATTTCTGCATTATCTGTTACACAGGCAAGCCATGAGTCAAGGTGGGAAAAGACTCCCTAGGGCATGGGTATGAGGAATACCAGGAGGCTATGATTACTGGGGCAATCTTGGAAGCCTGCCTATCATGCCACTGATATTACAGTATCACAAATGACATATTTATTATATTATACTTACATAGTTTATGCTTTTTAAAATTAGAATCCTCTGGGGCGCCTGGGTGCCTTAGTCAGTTGAGCATCTGCCTTCGGCTCAGGTTATAATCTTGGAATTCCGGGATTGAGCCCCGAGTCAGGTTCCCAGCTCAGCAGAGAGTCTTCTTCTCCCTCTGCCCCTTACCCAGCTTGTGCTCTCTCTCTCTTTCAAATAAATAATAAATACAATCTTAAAAGAATAAAATTAGAATCCTATAATTTCTCAGGCTCCATATCCAAAAGAAAACCTTTGCTTTTAGTTTCTTTTATAGTAGGTTCACTATTTCTTTTTTTTTTCCCTTGGGAATTTTTTTTTTCCTGGCTTTTGAGCTGTGGAGACCAGATGGACAGTTTTTGGCATAAGGAAAATCATAATTTCTCCTATTTAAAATCATTTTATGATGACATACTACATTTAGGCTTGGTCTAAAAATCCCCTGGTTGTGTGTCTTTGAATCCTCCACTTCTCATTTTGTTTTTGGCTAGCAGTGAGACTCCATGGATTTAAAAAATCAAAAGAAATATTTTTCAGGCTTCATGTAGTGCAATTTTTAAGCCTATAAATACAGTTTATGTTTATGCATGTCTTTTCAAGTTGTTCAAATAAGAATATTTATGTAGTGTTATTTCTTCACTCTCAGGAATGTATTATAGAAATTATCATTGAAGAATTCATTGTTTTTCTGACAGTAATATCTTTGCTGCATCATTCTTAGAGGAAATTTTCTTGACAGCAGTATTTGTGTTCTATGTCTGGAAATATCTATAAAATATATTCAATTCTCTGAATATCTCAGAGGAAGAGTTTCTGTGATAAAAATTTTTGACACAAATATTTCACATTTCTGGCTGTGGCAGCAACTCCACAGTCCTAGGGGTAATAAGTGAATATATTTATATGTAAGAACAAAATACCTCAAACATTGGATGGTGACTTCTAAAAGGAAAGATCTTTATCCTAATTTGTATTTTTTAGCTTTAGAAACACATTTCCCCCTGCAGGTGTGGTAAAAATATAACTCTCTCACTGACCATTTACAGGTAGCAAAGAATTATGATCCCTTAATTTAGTCTCTATGCTTGCTGACTCAGACTTTGTAAATGTTACTGGGAAAGGTAAGACAGAAGCCTTAGAAACTGTTGCTGTGAATCCAGGAAAATGCCCACTGAAGCCAGAAGGTAAATTGTTAGAGGCCCAAGGTCTTATGGACAACAGGATGCTTATGAAATACTGGGCAAAAAGTTTAATTAGGCAAAAGTCATTAAAAAAAATTGGGGGTCGCCTGGGTGGCTCAGTTGTTAAGTGTCTGCCTTCGGCTCAGGTCATGATCCCAGGGTCCTGTGATGGAGCCCCATATCGGGCTCCCTGCTCTGCGGGAAGCCTGCTTCTCCCTCTCCCACTCTGCCTGCTTGTGTTCCCTCTCTCGCTCTCTCTCTCTCTGTCAAATAAATAAATAAATAAAATTAAAAAAAAAAAGTTTGGATTGTAGTGACATTAATGTGATTCCTTGGACAACTTTGGTGGTAATTAGGATATAGCATAAAAAATTAAATGAAATATTTTCATGTGACTCAATATATCGAATGTAGAAATACATAGGATTTAGAAAAAAGAGTTCAAGAGAAAATTTAATGTTCTTATTTAACAGCCGAGCATGATGTACTTATAATTGAATTGATGATCTCAAGTCTGTGGACCAACTAAGCTGAGAAATTGATCACAGATTAGTGAAAAGAATGTTAGAAGTTTCCTAAAATAGCCTCTTAACTTTATAGCTACTCCATGGTATGTGGGTGAGTCTTAACTAAAATATTTTCCCAAACAGTTCTACCTGGACAGGAGTTGAAGCAACAGATTCACCCCTAAGCTCAAGTTTCTCTTGGGCCCTTCCCCAGCTGCAATTTGGATGCAGTCTGGAACCATAGAGGAGCAGTATCTTTGGAGTCAGACATGCTTGAATCTGGTGTCTGCCACTTGCTAGTTCTTGGGAAAGTGACTTAATCTGACTGAGTCTCAGTTGTCTCATCTATAAATGGAGGATAATAGTACCTACTCAAGGCCAGCTACACAATTCGTGGGAAACAGAGCTAAAAGAAAATACCAGGCTCTTGGTTCAAAAAGCAGGAAAAAAATGCTATTAAAAGTATGGATATATAGGGGCATCTGGGTGGCTCAGTCGTTAAGCGTCTGCCTTCGGCTCAGGTCATGATCCCAGGGTCCTGGGATTGAGCCCCCGCATCGCATCGGGCTCCTTGCTCCGCGGGAAGCCTGCTTCTCCCTCTCCCAACTCCCCCTGCTTATGTTCCTGCTCTTGCTGTGTCTCTCTCTGTCAAATAAATAAATAAAATCTTAAAAAAAAGTATGGATATATATATAAAGCTTTTTTCCTGTATAAATATTTTATAATTTATAAAACATAATGGTGTAATCATTGCAAGTACAGAAAAATTAAAATTTTAAATTATTAGCATGAATTTTACCATTCATGTTTATATTGTATAATGCCAATATATATTTACAACGTATAATTATAAATGCAAATATAAGGGCATTTAACTTGTGTGTGGAATCTTTGGCATTTCATATCTCATACATGCATATGTATTTCATTCCTAGCAGAAGAGTAGGGGAAAATATGCACAAAAATAACTTTTTAAAACATTTCTTTATATGTGCATATTCTACCAACACTGTCTACCTTCAGCTTACTGAAAAGGAAGGTAGGACTGGAATGAACCCAGCAATGGGCTGCCTTATCTTTCCTTTTTTACTGTGTCATCATATTCAGCATCATGGGTACTGGGAAGTAGCATGACTAAAAAAGGATATGATAGGGTTCCTTGGTTGTTCGTGTTTCTTAGAATATACCATTACCTTCTTTTTTTGTTTTTCTTTTTTACTGATAATCTGTTTTATTTGAAGGTTACCTTCTTGAGTTTGAATCATTGTTGCTTGAATTTCTGGAATCTGAGGGATGTAGATTTTCTTGGGGATATCAAAATATCCTAGAAGACTCAGTTCTAACATGTATAAAATCAACTGAGTCTTCTTCAGCTTTGAGGTATTAAAGAACATAAAGAGTATATCACTGGTTTATTATAAAAAGATATAACTCAGAAACAACCAAATGGAAGAGATGTATAGGGCAAGGTATGGGGAAAGGGGGCAGAGCTTCTACGCCCACTCTGAGTGTGCCACTGTCCCCCTTTCGCCACCTGTTCACCAACCCAGAAGCTCCAATTACATTCTTTTTGTGCTCTAAGTAAGTTGGCATTCAGAAGGGTAAAGCATAGACCCTCTGATCTGTTAGTGACCCCACTTACTCAGCCATAGACATGTTGTATGGAACAGAGTATAGATTTCTGATGGACCCATTATGCATTGGATTTCAGTAGACTCATGGTGAAATAAGCATGTTACGGAAGCCATGAAGGCTATATGTGAATGGAGGGGCAAGTTACTGCAGACACATGCATGTCTTTACTCTGTTCATATGTATCCTCCATTGTCCGACGAACTTCACTTATAAAACACACCCTCAAAAATAAAATTGTTAAGAATTTCATGATGGCAACAGCAGAGCTTCCAAACGAGTGCAGGGCCCTTCTGAGAACAGGGCTCTATGTGATTGCACTTGTCATGTGCCCATGAAGCTGGCCCTATACCTACTTAATAACATCGTAAATTCCCTAGCAGAGTACAGGATAGGTGCCCAATAAATGTCCTTCCATTTTCTTATAGAAAACATTAAATTCCTTTAGAATAGACATACATATGGGCAGGACTCAGAATCTTGATGTCTGAAGGGTGATGAAAACTACCCACGTTTGACCTATGAGTTTTTCTAAGAGAAAGAGTTATAGCGTGCCTTTGCAGGTTCTTGAGAAGCCAACTGAAATGCCTCTGCACTTGTGTCCTGATTCTGCTACCACAATTGGCTTAGTACATGAGACAAAGGGATAGCTATTTGCTGTGATTTTCAGAGCCTTATAAATTCTCTTCTCCCCCTCCAATCTCTCTCCACTGTTCATTTGACACAGTATTTCCGAGTTCACCATTAGAAATTCATTCTTCTGGGTTAAAGTGGCATCCTATTTTAAAACGCTGTAGGTAAAACTACTGTGTAACTGAGCATAAGTGGTTTTGTTCAAATCACTTAAAGAATTTAGAAATATTTCTATTTCCTATGGGAAGCATTTTGTCTCTGACACTCACTTATTAGTGGGCAGAGGTCCCTCAGGGCCTCAGCTAGAAGCTGTAGTTATAAATCCAACCATCCTGTTTGGGAAAAACATCTGAAAATACTAATAAACTTGGGAAGGTAACAGATTAATCAAATAATCTCAGATTTACTATATTGTGTTTTTCTGTGGGCCAGCCCCTACCTAGGGGCTTTACAATTGTGCTATCATTTATTTCTTGCTATAAGCATTTAAGTTCGATTCTTTTTCTTATTTCTGTTTCACAGATAAAAACCTGGCATGTGGAAGGTAATATTGATCATAAGTGGCTTGATTAAAAGTGGTTTATTAGAGTGTTATTCAGTTCTTGCCATGATAATTTAGTACCAAGCCATCCCCCAAAGCCAGTGTTTTATAAAAACAGACATTTCTATATTTATATATTTTTGATCATGGGCTGTGGGTTGGATATGGTTCTGCTGGATGTGGCTGGGATCGGTTGCATTTACATCTGCTATCTAAATTTTCTCATTCTTCTTGGACCAGCAGCTACCTGGAGGCATTATTTCTTCTCACGGCAAATCACAAGAGCACAAAAGCACAAGCCAAACTCTGCTAGCACATTTAAGGTCTCTGCTCATGTCACATCCACTAACATTCATTGGCCAAAGTGAAGCTAAAATCAAAGGGGCAAGAAAGTATATTTTACCCACGCTGGGAGTACAAAGGGATGTGGCAAAGGGTGTGGATGTATAATCCTATTACAGGGGAACACTTAGGGCTAATAATCCACCAGCTTCTGGTTGGGAGTAGGACATCGAGAGAATATGAATCACAGTGTGGGGAGAGGGAGGGAGATAGAGAAAGTGAATTAGGATGCATGGTGCACAGGGTGACAGATCTGGCACAGAGCAGCAAGAGGGGTTCAGACCAGGTGGTGGGCATGCTAGAGAGGAAAGTAGCACCCTCTCCTCTCCTTTTTCTGAGTCCAAGCCAGATTGTCTACTTTGCAAATTTATTTATGGTTGTCCCAGCAAATAAGGGGACCATTCAGAGAGAAAAATGGCCGCATAAGACCTCAGGGTCCATTTTGAACCATTGTATTATCACAACCCAGAGGAGTAGTAGGTTAGGGTTTGTGGTCATTGCTTATTCCAGCAGATTTTGTGATGTTCATTAAAATTCTGAATCTCCTCCCTTGTAGCACAAATAATATTTTAAGTAACTTCCCTAAAAAATCCCACTGTTCATAGCAATGAGGATGTTTCTTAATTTAAGGGCTATCTTTTGGATCAGAGTCCAACCTTTGGTTCCTTTGGGGTTTTGACAAGACTGTTTCTGGGAAAGAACTATCATGTTATTGTCCTAGTTGCTATGGACAATATGAAGTTATAATAAATTAATAGCATTTTCAAACATCTTCAAGTTTATAGCTTGGGGAGATGGTCTAACCTTTTCAGAGGAGGGGATGAGATTTGTAAGAGGGGTCAGAGCCAGACGATAAAAGGCTTGGGAAGCCGTGGTAAAGTTTGGGCTTTATGTAGAATTACTAAGGGAAGAAAAAAATAGAAGTGAAATGCTAAGACTGATTTTTTTTTTTTTTTTAGAAGGTTCGTTCTGATAGCGGGAGGGGGAATGACTTTGAGAGGAGACAATGGATGGGAGGAAGGGACACTGATTTGGAACTTACTGTGATGTTTTAGGCAAGAGATGGTAAGAGCAATCGCATTCTCATTCTTGGGAGCACCCGTTTCGGATATCCTTTTGAGACCATCTGTTCTGCACATTCTCTAGTACTTTCAATTCTAAAACAACAAAATTCTAGAGGGCTTTAGTTGGAAGTACCATCTGATTTACAGATTGATGCTATTTTTAAAAATGCTTCCTAAAATGCTTGACAAAAAGTAGGTGCTCACTGTTTGCTGAATTAAAGAAAAATAATTGAGTTCTCTAAGCAAACTGTTTGCTTTCTCTCTCCCTTTGGTTGTTGTTTATAGAAAAAAAATATAGACCTTGTAGTATACCCAAGAAGAAAGAAGCCTCAAGTCTATATGGGGTATTAGCTTTTTGTCTGTAAAGGCCATATATTACCCCTATGCCAGGGAAGGGGGCAATAGTGTGCTGTGCCAAAGGCAGAGTTGCTGTTAGTTGGTCCAGCACACATGGAACCCTACATGGAGCCCTTTAATTCAGCCTAAAGCAATATATTCCACACCATACACAGGGCAGAGTGTGGCAGAGAGTGAGAATGTACCTTCTCTATTTAATACAACTTGTTCAAGGGTCTGGGGCCAATGCTGGAATGTAGCAGAAAGGTCTCCTCCTGGATCCTTTCCCTCATTTTTAAAAGGCAGTCCTCCTCATACCTGGTAGTGCTATCCCAGCTCAGTGATCCAGCTTTGCCCTGAGACTTATGGGTCCGGTGTACAGATGCGGTGGCTACACTGGATTGAGGTCTGCTGAAGGGTGCTCACTGTCTCTTTATATATAAAGGTTGTGGAGTTCCCTTGTAGACATGGTCTCCCATTTCAAAGGGTCTCCTGTTCTATCCATACATTTCCTCCTTACTTTTTATCCTTTAATGTGTCTGTGTCTGTTTCAACTATCCCTGGATTTGACTGATTAATCTTATATTGGATATTGTGGGGAAGTAGTAGACTCTGTGCCCCAATTTGGGACTTTGGTGGGTCTTGGGGAAGTTGTAGTTGTGTTCCTCCTTCATCACCTTGCATCAGATTGGTTTTGGTGTCCTTTTCTGAACAAATTAAGAACCCAGTCTTATGGGGTAGCTCCACAAAGGTTAGAGGAGTATTGTAAGGCATCGCCTTGACAGCTCTGTCCACCTATTTGGCTGTAGAAACTGAAAAAGGGATTCTAACTGATGAACCTTCGAATGTCAGGTCATCATTCAATAACTACTGTTTTATCTAATCCTGTGGCAAGCCCGATCTCTCTGTATAGCTTTTGGCCCTGCTCCTAGGTGCCATTTTCCCCCCTCACAGTTGTTGACCTATCCCAATAGCTGTCTCATAAGCTGCTTGGGTGAGACTGCACTCTTCTGGCCCTTTGTCACTTTCCCTAAAGCAGAGGTCATTGGATATGACATATCAGGGAATGAAAAGTGAAGCCAGTGGCTTCACTCTTCATGGCAGCTTTATGTGTGCTGGGAAAATATTTCAGTGTATTAACCTATGCACCCAGGGATCATCATAAAATTCTTTCACTTATGACCTAAAGATCTTTCTCCTCCCCTGATGCAATCAGATAGACACGGGTCACCCAGAAACATAGGCTGTAAACACTCTGCTATTAGGCTAAAAAAAGTTGATGGTTTAAGGAGAAGTGATTTGAAAGCATACTTGTGGAGTTTTTTTTCTTCCCAGTTAAATGTTGTTATAGGTAGGGAAGAGTAGGAGAGGGACAGGAACCATGCAGATGAGTGTATAAGAGGTGATGTTTCTGAGACAAGACCAAATGCTTCCACAGTTCATTCCTTAGGATGTATTCAAAAGACTTAATGATGTTTCCAGTCGTCATTTATGATCATTTCTGCTATTACTGGTGCCAAACCAAATGCCTTTGAAGAAAGCTGTAGTTTTTCAACTGGTAGGGCCAATCTTTTCAATGTGCCTTCCTCCATTCACCTCTGAGGTAAGGGTGACCATTTTGGGTTTGTACACTTCATGGCTGCTGAGGATACAACTCAGGGGGGTGATGGTATCAGGCTGTCAGTTGCACTGCCTTATGCTTGGGGACTCAACAACTTGATCATTACAGATTGTCCCCCCTTTCTTTCTGGATGTGGCATAAATAGCCAGAGGTTGGGGCTGGTACAAAAGATCATTTGTATCTAGGTTGCTACATCCATTTGATAACAAATTCTGTCATATTTTTCTTCTTTACTGGTTTAAGGTTGTATACTTCTGACTCAATTTATCATTGTTCTTTTACTACAATAATAACATGCATGAGTCTAGGGATGATTATTATCATAACTCTATTAACTCAGCTCTCCCAAGCTGTTGCTAGTGCAGCCAGTTTAAAGAATGTGTTATATTAATCTTACCCATGATGATCCTTTTTTTTAGACAATATGTAAATAAAAGAAACTGTCCTTGTACGGAAAGAGGAGGCTACAAACATTCTTGAGATATAATAGTGACAAGGAATGACAAACTCGGAGGAAATAAGCCTATAGTTAAAATAAGATCAAATGCCTCGCTTATCAGCCATTGGATTCTTTCACCTGTGTGGATATCAGGCTTTTCAATACCAACTGAGTACTTGGCTAATTGTTCTAAGAATTATTAGTTAGATCATTCCTATTGAATGAATCCCCTGTGGCTTCAATAGACTGTATCTTAAACATGTCTAAAGGGTTAAAACTTGTATTAGAGGTAATAACTCCCCAAAGAGTCTTTTGAGGGATACTAATCCTATTCATAGGAGTTGAATCCAGATGATCTCAAAAATTATTCCAAACTTTGTAAATAACATAGCAGAATAAACATTTAAGTTGTTTAACCCAAATTGTTGCAGATGAAATAATAACTTTGCATTTTCTTTTGGCCAACCAGTGGGGAATCTATACCATTACTACCACTTTATTTTGTACCTGGATTAACCAGGGTTGGGAGTGATGAAACAATCTATAAGCAAAATTAAAAAGAAACCTGACCATCTAAAGTAGACTTTGAGGAGTTGTTGAAACTTGTTTTCTTGGTCCATTCTGGGAAACCATAAGGCATGGTTTTAGAGTGCTTTTTTGTAGTACTTTAGTTATTCTTGTTTTCTTTATAGTTATGTTTATTACCCAGATCCTGAATTCTTCTATGTACCAATCTCCTAGCAGATGATCCAAAACCTAATGGAGGTAAAATCATGCTGAGAAATACACTGAAAGTCTGGTCTCTGCAAATTAAACATCTTTCAAGAGAATCAACCACAGTGGAGAAGGTCTGGACAGTTTTGATAATCTTTCCTGCAGCTTTGGCTGAGAGAGGATCAAAAGGGGATTGAGAGTTAAAAAAAAAAAGTCTCCATATGATAATCCTATGCCATGGTTATGGTTAGAACTGGTTTTAGATCTGTGTAATTAATTATTGGCAATTATGGCTAATGGGCAATGGCTTCACTTCAGTCAACATTCTAAGACTGACCTTTCTAATCAACACAAAATATACTTTTAAGGCTGATGTCAACTTATCTCTGTAATCAATAAACATTTCCTAAGAATGCTGTAGCAGTTTGATCTCCCTGAATAGCATAGCTCTTCATTACTTAAATAAATGTCAGATTTGTCACTGTACTTGTGGTTTTAGATTTTAAATAGTGGGTCTCAGTCTTTGAAGGGGATATGAGACAAATACTGCTCATAGGATCATTGGAAAATGATGGGTTAAGGAAATCACATATGACGTATTTACTCATGGCAATAACTTCAGACCTTAAAATACAGAGGTTGTTTTTCCTTTCTTTAGGATCATTTCCCACTCAAGATCTCTGAGGACAAGGAAATGTCTAGATAGGATGTAGACCTTGCCAGGATGAGAAGATATTGTTGACACAAATCAAAAGAATATATCTAAGGCCAGTGGATGGAAGATGGCGATTTCTATGGCAGGAAAGAGTTATGGAACATTCATGTTAGGTGCTTTAGGTTAGGTTCCCACAGTCTGGTGCAGGGAGAGGAGAATTTTCTACTTGTCCCGTCCTGTCCCAAAGTTAGCCCCTCCCCCCAAATTCTCTTGGAATTAGACATATTTAATATAGGCAGGGGTGCTAGATTCTTGTCTCTGAGCTCTCTGAGAGGCAGAACATATAGGTATAACCAATTGGGAGGAGAACAGTAGAAAATTGGCAGAGTGCATAGCCTGTCAGAGAAGGCAAAGATAGCCCCTGTGGAGTAATAACTGGTTTTCTTGAGGTCTAGAGCAGGCTAAAGAAAGTATGTGGGACTGTAGGCTGACTTGCTACCTCGAAGGCTGTCCATCAGGAGGAAGAGCGCCCATTCATAGGCTGTAGACAACTAACTGGGAGCTGAGGTGGCAAACTGCAGCCTTTCTCTTGACACTAAAAAGTTATGGAAAGATTGCCCAGCTGGATGTTCAATGACCATCAAACCTGCTATAAAATAGAGCCAGCAGCTAGGTGCCGCCAGCACCAGAAGCCAGGTCAGTGGGATGCCAGCATCTGGGGCTAGGAGAAAAGTGATGCGAAGCAGGTGTGCAACCTGTCTTTACTGACTTGCTGCCAGGATGAAGCATGGGCAGTTTCTCTGGGAATTTAGAGTGAAAAGATATAGGGGAAGAAAGCTCAAAGAGAAACCTTTGAGGTGTGAATGGTGACTGAGATACTACTTGAATTTCACTGAAAGAGAAGGACCAAGTTTTAATTTAAAAGTATTGTATTTGACGGTGGTTACCAGAATGGAATAGACTAAATGACCTATTTTGGGCAGCCTGGGAGTTCAGAGACAAGAAGAGTATGTACAGTTTGTAAAATAAGAGTCTCATTATTGGTGTTACCATCTTGTTGATCAGTCTTCATTTCATACCTGCTACAACCAGTGACCTGGGGCTTACTGTCCCACATCACCTGGCAGAGCCCTTTTTCAGTCTGTACTTACTCCTCTGCTGGAAGTCCCACCAGTCTTGACTGAAGGGGCATGTAGTGGCAGGGGACAGACTCAGAATGTCAGTGGGATTAAGCCTGATGATGTTCAGGGTGAGCTGAGACAGAAAGAATGAAAGGGGCGCCTGGGTAGCTCAATTGGTTAAGTGTCTGACTCTTGGTTTTGGCTCAGGTCATGATCTCATGGGTCATGAGATCGGCCCTGCATTGGGCTCTGCACTCAGCAGGGAGTCTGCTTGAAGATTCTCTCCCTCTTCCCTTCCCCCCACTTGCATGTTCTCTCTGAAATAAATAAATGAAATCCTGAAAAAAAAAAAAAAAGAATACAAAGGAGCTGGCCATGTGGAGAATCATGTAAAATATGGAAGGAATACCAAACAGGAGTTGTCCTTGAATCTCCTCTTTTTCTCATGTTCCTTAACCCATCTCAAAAAATATATTTGGAATCTATCCATGCCTCTAGCATATGCAAAGGTCCTGATGTGGATAAAAGCTTGATGAGCTACAGGAGGAGTGACTGGAGGTTTTAGAGCAAGGTGGAGAGTGGTGAAGACATATGTGGGGGGTGGATCTTATTAGACACTGTAGAAAGCTTAAGGAGTTTAGCTTTTTATTCTAAGTGAAACAGGAAGCTATGGAAAGGTTTTAAGAAAGGAAATGGCTGGTTCAAAATATGCTTTGGATTACTTTTGCTTCTGTATGTCTGGTGGATTGGAGTAAGGCAATGGTGGGAGGAAGAGAGCAGGCAGGAGGCAGTTGCAGTAGTCTAGCTAAGAGGTAATGGTCACCTGGCATGCTGCTGGTACAGAGGAACAAAAGTGGTGTGGGTAGATCCAAGATATATTTTGGATATATCTTTTGGGTTGAAGGGCATGAGAGAAAGGGGGAAATTCAAGGACTCTGGCTTTAGTAACTGGATAGGGTGCCATCCTATCCAACTAACAGATGAGATTGGTGAAGAATTCCATTTTGGACATTCTTTTTTAAATATTTTATTTATTTGACAGAGAGAGACACAGCGAGAGAGGGAACACAAGCAGGGGGAGTGGGAGAGGGAGAAGCAGGCTTTCCGCTGAGCAGGGAGCCCGGTATGGGGCTCCATCACAGGACCCTGGGATCATGACCTGAGCTGAAGGCAGACACTTAACAACTGAGCCGCCCAAGTGCCCCCCATTTTGGACATGTTAAGTCTGAGATGTTCGTAAGACTTTCAAGTAATGATTTCAAATGGGCTGTTTTTGTCTGAGTCTTGGGCTCACAAATAAAGATCTGAGGTAGAGATGTAAGTTTGGGAATCACTAGCACACAAATTGTCTGTAAATCTGAAAATTGATGAAGTCACTTAGAGAATGAAGATGGACAAGAGTGCCTAGGAATAATCACTGGGACACTTCAAAATTTAGAGGTAGAGGAGGAAGAGCCTGGTGGAGAGAAATGATCAGTGAGAAAACCTGGAGAGTGGAGTCATGGAAACCAAGAGAAGAGAGGGATTATTGTTGAATACTGGAGGATCGAATAAGATGAGAACAGAGAAAAGTCCACTGAATTTTGCAGCTCTGGTTTTGGTACTTCAATATAAGTGGTTGGTTAATTTTTTGCTCTTTTAGTTTTTAAACTATTTGTTGATAAGGTAACCAAATGAGAGATAGTCTATTATGGTATCATTACCTAATCATACAGAAAATTTTAGACACTTATTGTACATGAGAAATTTTTATAAATGACTGGCTTTATATTGTTTAATGACTAATTCTTAGGAATTAGTTACTAAGTAATTATAGGGTATTCCAAAGAAGCTCCTGAATTCAGCAATTTTTAAATGGTGGAAATTTGTAGCCCTCGTGGCAAGAGGAGTAATTTAAAAATATTGGGTGATTTAGCATACACCTCACGTTATACCAGGTGGCAATCCTGGATTTTACCTAAGTGTAAAGTCATCCCTCTTTATGGACTCAATCTGATAATAATGATAGAAGCACATGAATGAAGGCTGAACTAACACAAGTATCCATTAATAAAATAGCATTTATGTTGTACTAGTGCATTTTTGTTTTATTGAATTAAAATGAAAAGAAAGGCCTAAATTACATTTTGAAACCCATTTGGTGATGAAAGAGAATTGGGTTAGAGGCAGTTACCTGTCACTTCCTTTTGGAGGTATGGCTGGAAGATCTCTTAAAGCCACACAGTAGAAACTGTCTGGCAGTTCTGCCTCATAAGAAGGGGGCAATGAAGGTGACAGGTGGGGACCTTCTCTGGATGACCTGGGGCCTGAAGTCGGTCTTATTAATGCCATATTAATGGGTCCTTGTAACAAATACCAGCTTAGATGGAAGGGAGGCCAGTGCCCAAAAAACCAATACTTTCCTCTACATAATGGACTCTTGAATTCTGAGCCCTTCGGTTCTGAATTCTTTGGTTGCTCTTCTATGAAAGAGTAATGGTAGAAATGTATTCTCTTTTGTGTGTTTTTTCAGACTACAAATAAACTTTCCTTTCCCTTTTTCTTTACTGTCCAGTAAGTTTAAATATTAGCATCGAGAGCTCTTTAGTTCACTTTAGATGTTAGCTCTACTTGTGAGCTTATAATTGCCTACACTTAAATACTGTGCACAACACAAACCCACCTCAAGTTGCTGACCACTGATTATTTCAGACAGCTGGATTCAGTTTTGGTTTTCCTTCTGAGCATTGACCAAGACTCTGCTTCCTGGAACATATAAGCTCTGTTGGTAGCATCTCTTTTAATTCAAAATGAAGTCTTGAAGTGTTTAAAATGTATACAGACACACATATATACTTACATATTTTAATTATCTTTGTTTATGTATTTCTATAGCTAGATTGGGGTAAATTATTCCAACTGCACTCAATTCAGTCTTTCATTTAGCTTGCTTTGTGAATAGAGGAACGTTTTATTTTTTAAATTTTTGTTTGAGTATAGGTGATACACAATGTTACATTAGTTTCAGGTGTACAACTTGGTGATTTGATGAGTTTATACATTATGCAATGTTCACCACACCTGTAGCCACCATTTGTCCTGTTAAATCCCTATTACAGTATCATTGATTGTATTCTTTATGCTCTGCCTTTTATTCCCATGACTTACTCATTCCAAAAGTAGAGGCCTGTATCTCCCTCTCCCCTTCATCCATTTTGCCCAGCCCCTCACCCCTTTTCTCTCTGGCAACCATCAGTTCTCTGTATTTATAGTTCTGATTATGCTTTTTGTTTATTTACTTTTTTAGATTCCATTTATGAGTGGAATCATATGGTATTTGCTTTCTCAGGCCAATAGACTCATGAAAAGATGTTCAACATCACTAATGATCAGGGAAATGCAAATCAAAACCACAATGAGATATCACCTCACACATGTTAGAATGGTTAAAATAAAAAATAAGAGAAACACTTAACATTATACCCTCCAGATCCATTCATGTTGCAAATGGCAAGATTTCATTCATCTTTTTTACAGTTGAGTAATATTCCATTGTGTATATATACATATATATATATGTATATATATATATACCACATCTTCTTTATCCATTCATCTATTGATGGACTCTTGGGTTGTTTCCATATCTTGGCTATTGTAAATAATGCTGCAATAAACATAGGGGTGCATATATCTTTTTGAATTTAGAGAAAGACACATACCATATGATTTCCCTCCTATGTGGAATTTAAGAAACAAAACAAATGAACAAAGGAAAAAAAAAAAGTTTTTAAATATAGAAAACAAACTGGTAGTTACCAGAGGGGAGGTGGGGTAGGAAATGGGTGAATCACTTGTGATGAGCACTGAGTAATGTGTAGAATTGTTGAATCACTATATTGTATGTCTGAACATAGCACTGTGTGTTAATTATACTGGAATTAAAAAAATAATTTAAAAAAGACAAGAAACAGCAAGTGTTGGTGAGGATGAGGAGGAAAAGGAACCCTCATGCAATGTTGGTGGGAATGTAAATTGGTACAGCCACTGTGGAATGCTTTTATAAGGGGTAGAAAGAGGAGTGATATATGAGTTGGTATCTGATCTCATAGATAGCGCTTTGTATGTTTCAGAAAGGAAGAAAAAGAGTTTACAAATTGTGTTTTTATGTTAATCTGGAAACCTTCTTGACTTTGTGAGGTAAGAAATTTATACAAATAGAAAATGTGTTGGTAATTCAATTTCCTCATTTGAAGTATTTTATTGCAGAACTGAGCAGGAAGGCAGAGCTGGCCACTGTTTAGGTGCATGGCTGGCTTAGGCAATGGATAGAGTGTGGACATGCTTAGAGTACCAGCAAAGAACCATCTGCTTCCAATATCGAAAAGAGAATTATGAACCTGAACTTTGCAAGTACAACATTTAAACAGAGGCTATTTTAATTTTAGTGTGTATGTAATTTTTTTTTTTTTTTTTAAAGATTTTATTTATTTATTTGAGAGAGAGAGAATGAGAGACAGAGAGCATGAGAGGGGGGAGGGTCAGAGGGAGAAGCAGACTCCCCGCTGAGCAGGGAGCCTGATGCGGGACTCGATCCCGGGACTCCAGGATCATGACCTGAGCCGAAGGCAGTCGCTTAACCAACTGAGCCACCCAGGCGCCCCTGTATGTAATTTTTGTAAAGGAAGTATTTAATCTCTTCAGTGTTTAGGCTTCTAAAGAACCTAATCTGGCCCTTGATTGGCAGATAGTAGTCCTCCATGGTGACATTTGGAGGGATGGCCAGGATATCTTACCTAAAAATATCTAATAAAGACTTTCAGATTCAGACATTGCCTTCCAAAGTTCTCTGTGACCTGTAAGTGTAAAGAAGTGGAGAATTTATTTGCCAGCATTTGTGTGTGTGTGTGTGTGTGTGTGTGTGTGTGTGTGTGTGTAGTAAGGGGGCAGGATGGGGTGGGGAGCTTCTGATTCTCATGAGAATAATAAACAGGGCAAGGGATGAATTACATTTCCCAGGTGGCTGTGACAGGATTACATTCTTAATACCCTAGATTTAGTATTTAATACATATGGAGCATCTCGTTGGTACTTGGAGTATAAGTATGGTTTAGGTAGATATCATTTAGAGAGTTAAGATGACTTAAATATACCTTTATGTATGTAATCACCAAAGAAATGTGCAGTTATTGTAGAAACCTTGTAAATCTGTAAAGGCATAAGGAAGAAAACAAAAATTACTCATTATTCCACCACCCAGAGATAGCTGCTATTAATTAATTTGTGTGTGTGTGTAATTAGAATCATTTTTGTAGCTCTCTGTGTATCTAGAAGATGCTGTGATGTGCTGTTTGGATTCCCCTTTTTATGACATAGATTTTTATAATAAAAGACTAAAAAATTTTTTTGTGTTTTTACATTTGTACTATAATTATATTTTAAGCCAAGCTTTAAAATTTTTGTATTACCATAGTGCCTGATATGGTGCTAAGCATGATTAGGACTTCAATAATTTGTGATGTATTTATGGATGAATTTTTTCCAGTATAATCCTATTTTAGTATGTATGTATTTGCTTAAAAAGATTTTATTTATTTATCTGAGATAGAGAGAGAGAGAGAGTGCGAGCCAGGGTGGGGGGCAGAGGGAGAGGGAGAAGCAGGCTCCCCACTGAGTAGGGAGCCCGATGCAGGGCTCGATCCCAGAACCCTGGTATCATGACCTGAGCAGATGCTCAACCTGAGCCACCCAGGTGCCCCTATTTTAGTTTTGAATGCCCCCAAAAGTATTCATCATTATATAAACTTGCTTTATAGCAAATTTTGTTGAGTAGCTCATTTGCTATCCAAATATCTATCTCTGGCTATATCTGGGCTGTTTCTGGTTAGAACACTTAGAACTGAATGTTTGGTGTGACTAAATAATGACTTTTGTCATTTCGTGATTTGATTTTTTGGTAACTGGTCTAGTTCCAGGTATATAACTTAAGAACCATTAATTTGTACACTGAGATTTGTTTTGCTCCTTCATGATTTTGACCACTTGCAAATATAAATGACTCACTCGTTGTGTTCCTTATTAAGCGCCTTCTTATCTTATCCATGCAATTATAGATGGAAAGATACCAACTAGTTCCATAGTTGCAGTTCACTTGAACTTTGGGTTAGAAGGGAAAACACGGCCATTTTAGGCCACTATAACCTAAAATTAAAATGAACAAAGTTCTGAGGAAAAAGAACAAAAGAACAATAATATGAACATTTATGGTCCTTATGAAATTGAAAAGGAAAGACTGTCTCAAAAAACAATCCAATTAAACTGTGAGACATGAGATAAGCTCTTTAGAGGCTGACAGTCACTGCAATTCTCAGACAATTCAATTTTAGTTAGGAATAAATGGTGAACCTGTTGGTTTTGTCACATAAAATATGAATATTCTTCTATCCTCTTCCAGGATGGATTTCAAACCATATTAAAACTTCTCAAGACATGAAATATAAAATTGTATTTTTAAATTCATGCTCTCTTGAGTGTGCATCTGTATTCTTACAATTTAGCTAATCTATATTAGAATGTAATAACTTGAGTCAACAAGCCTGATGAATGCCTTATAAGTGCAATCACACCGTGATAAAGAGACGTGACATCTGACTATTTTGTGAAGTAGATTTCTACTTTTTCCTTTTATAGTCTAGATAAAAGTAAACTAATGAGAATATATTTTTAACAGACATCTTCCTCTCAATGATTTCTTTCCCATTACCAATTATAATTTTTATTTAATTCCTATGTATTTTCTTCCTTTAATTGACTAGTTTTCACTGTTCTGACTAAAAAGGTTTTCATACAATTTCCCAGAACCCTATGATGTATTTTAATGACTGAAATATAACAGAAGTGGAGCACAAACAGCAAGGTCAGGAGTCCCTCCTGCCCTCATCTTTCCTTCCTCTCAGGTTTCACAAGTTTCTCCCACTGCCCTGTATGGGGAGAAAACTGTAGGTCCTAAGGCCTAGAACAAATTAACTTCAGGACAATGTGGGTGCTCATGGAGACGCAAGGCAGCGTCATAATCATGTAACTTAAAAACATATATGGCGGGCGCCTGGGTGGCTCAGTTGGTTAAGCGACTGCCTTCGGCTCAGGTCATGATCCTGGAGTCCCGGGATCGAGTCCCACCACGTTGGGCTCCCTGCTCAGTGGGGAGTCTGCTTCTCCCTCTGACCCTCCTCCCTCTCATGCCCTCTGTCTCTCATTCTCTCTCTCCCAAATAAAATCTTAAAAAAAAAAAACAAAAAAACAAAAAAAAACATATGGCAAAATAAGAACATTCAGATTGTTTTAAACTTGGAAATATAACTGTTTCTGTTTTCCTTTTATTCAGTGTACTAGATGGATATGAAATAAATAAACCCTCTCTACCTGTGAGGACCAGAAGACTTGTTGTTTCGTGGCCAAATTGTATGTTCATCATTTATTCAACAACTCTTTGAGTATCTATCACATATCAGGCATTATTCTAGGTACTAGTTTACATTTTATGCAAATGAATAGAGAGCTATATGAGGAGAAATGCATAAGGAGAGCTATACAATTAGAAATACAAATATCTAATTTCAAAAATGTGCTGTGAAGAAAATAAAGGAGTGAAAGTTGAAGGACTAGGGGCTCTTAGGGAGGAGACTATTTTAGGTAATGATTTAGGCCCTGGGTTTAATCAGTTATTGTCTTCATCTGTTCAGACTGCTATAGACTGAGTGCCTTATAAACAACACACATTATTTCTCACAGTTCTGGACGCTGGGAAGTCTGAGATCATGGTGTCGGCAGATTGGTGTCTGGTGAAAGCCTACTTCCTAGATGGCTGCCTTTTTGCATAACATCACAGGTAGAAGTGGCTAGGGGGCTCCGTGGAGTCTGTTTTTGAGAGCACAGGAACCCTCATGACTTAATCATGTCCCAAAGTCCCCACTTCCTGATACCATCACATTGGGTATTAGGTTTCAACATATGAGTTTTGGGGGGATATAAACAGTCAGACCATAGCAGCCACCAAAGTATTTTATTAAAAAGGAGGGATGATAGGGTTTGAGGGAAGAGGCAGGGTGTCCTGGAGAAGCTGGAGGGAGCATGGGGACACCTGAGACTAAAAATAAAGAGATCCTTGGGCACTGCTTGTAGGATGTACTGTTCTTGGCCATATTTCAAAGATGTAGCCAGGGGGCACCTTGGTGGCTCAGCTGGCTAAGCATCCAACTCTTGATTTCAGCTCAGGTCATGATCTCAGGGTTGTGAGATGGAGCCCCTTGTCAGCTCTGCACTGGGTGTGGAGCCTACTTAAGATTCTCTCTATCCCTCTCCTTCTGCCCCTCCCCCACTCATGAGTATGCTCACACTCTCTCTCTCTCTCTCTCTCTCTCTCTCTCAAACAAAACAAAACAAAAACAGAAGATGTAGCCAGACTACAGAGTACAGAGGGGAGGTTGTGTGAGCAGGGAGGCAACATCAAGTGCTGGGTTTCCAGCCTCAGCAGACTTTCATGTCCCATCTGTGGCAGATGAAGCTGTAGGGGGCTGTTGGATATGGAGTAGACCATGAGGGCCAGCTCACAGGCATGACCTGTTTGAGGAGATGACCAATGGCCAGAGCAATCTTCCACTGCATCGCTGTTAATTAAAACTATATAACCTTGGCTTAGCCTTGGCAATGTGTATGGCAGCACCAAGAATACCTCAAATTTTCTGCTGGTCAAAAATTATATTGATCTATAGTAAATAGAAGTGATTTTTTTCACATGTGAGTTTGTTGACTGAGATTTATATTGGCTATATTTAAATGACTTTCCCAAGCTGAATTTCACCCCCTCCTACCCACTCTAGTCTCATCCTACTCAAATGGTAAGCACATTTATTTGCCTATTTCAACCTGAACATTATTTGAACAATCTTGCTCTCAGAAGTTTACCAAAGATTTGATCTTTTATGGCAGTATTTCTGCAGCTCAAGAAAAATTCACTGGGGTAAAAGTTAATTTTATTGCTTAACTTTATTTTACATGTTAAAGTGCTACCTATCTTTAAGGAAACCTAAATTTAAGTCTTAATTTTTAAACAATTACTGTTTCCTTTGAAAAGACTGTGGAGAAATAGATTGCTTTTGATGTCATTTTTTTTATTCTACGAGGTCGGGGTATATATTTTTTGGTAGCTTTGAAATTTGAGAAAGAAAGGTCTACATGACAACAATTCTTGTCTCTCCCTCAGAAAAATGGTTGTGAAGTTTCTATGCCAACATTTAAGATTCTACCAAAATGATTATGGGTTATGATTCATTGGATTATAGCATTAAAAATCTGACTAGAAATATTGTGTAAAAAAACAAGGTTAATATTTTACTGAACTGTTGTGAAAAGTTTTCTCCCTCTTCTTTCCTCGTAATGAGATGCTGAAATGTTTCAGTTTGTCTGAAACGGGAATTGAAGTAGACTGCTGTGTCCCCTTCTTATTCTAACTCTTAATATGTTGACTCAGGAATGGATAGAGTCAGATAGTAAGGGATACTAAGAAAAATCTCTCCACCTTCTCTAACAATAGAAGTTCTACTTGCCTTAGGCGCCAGCTAAAGTGTAACCTCCTATGTGAAACCTTTTCCAGATCCCTGTAGCTATCCCAATTCCTTTATCTTTGGTGTTTTCTCAGTTCTCATTTCACACTCTATGGTAGGAAGATTGCCAAATAACTGTGTTTCCTCAACCCTTCCCAACCTTACAGAGAGACTGTAAATCAAAAGGATACAACCTGAGCTGGGACCTTTACCTGGGAGACAGGGTGCAGCTGTGTGGCTCTCTCTACTTGGTCTCAGCCCAGTTGAACAGAACCATAGTGTTCTGAGTGAAAATGAGTTGCTTGTTGTTTCTTCATGGCAGGCCAGAGCCCTACTATTGGAGAAAAGGTTTTTTATTGTATATAGAGACTTATTTATCTCCAGGGAAAGCTACTGTTTGTTACTGAGAAAAGTGATCCCCTAAATAAAAATTTAACTGATCCCCTAGTAATGGAATCAGCAGGCTTGCCACTATTGCAGGAGGGAAGCTGGAACTAGGAATGGGGGTGGGGGAGACACTGTTTACTTTAGCTAAAGATCTACAATAGAATGGGGGTAATATGACTGTTCACCACCTGATGGGAGGAAGAAATTGAGAATAGGCTCTTTATGTGTGAAACAGGTAGTGAGTGGACAAGCATATCAGTCAGGGGAGCAGAGGCACTATGAAGGTTATGGGATAAGGGAATTATTATAGGAATTAGATCGTATACAGTTGAGGAGCTGTGCAAGTGAAGATCTGGAAGGGGAGTTGCAGGATCAGAAAAGAAATGAACCACTAGTTCATCTAAGAAGCTTAGCATGTCTGGCCACCAAAGAGGGGCTGTGAAAGAGAAGGTCTATGGCAAGCTTTTGCCTCATTGTGGCTCTTGCCTCTGGTGGGTCAGTAGCCAATTATCTGGTGGGGGGGTGCTGGGGTCAACAAGGTCAGCATTTTAGAAGAAAAGTTGGACCCAGAACAGGGGAGAGTGAGGATGAAATGGAACTGGCTGATTACTTTTGCATGTCTCCATTTCCATATTTGTCAACAATGATCTTCAAAGAGTAATGGTCACTGTTTTACTTCTGCCTTTCAAATCTCATGCAAGTTCTTCTTTTATCCAACCCACCTTAGAACCATACAGGGAAGGGAATCCTGGGAAATGTAGTTCTTTAGTTTAACAGTGCAACCCCCCACAAGAGGGCTATGGACTTTAGGGCAGTGGGCCTGATCAGAATCAGAGGGAGCTACGAGGTGATTGTCTTCCTTGTAAAGGATGAAAGCCTTAATGGTACATGGAAAAGTCTTAAAACGATAATTTTGTCTATCCTGCCTATATTTCTCTTCTGAACTTCCCTTCAGTGAAGAACTTCATAATTACATTACTATCTAATGTTTTGGAGGCCAAAAAGACAAAGTGGCAAGGAAGCAGGGGCTGTGTATTAATTATGATTTTGATAGTGGCAGAAAATCCAATTAAGAGTAGCTTACACAAACAGGGTTTGATTTTTTTGCATAGGGTAAGCAGTCTGGGTGAAGTCTGTCCTGGGCTGGAGTAGATGCTCAGTAAGGTCATATAGGACACAGGTTCTTTAACTTTTTCTGCCTACCATTCGTAGCATGTTGGTTTTTTGTGCTTGTGCATGTTGCTGCATGGTCTCAAGATGTCTGCCTTAGTTCCAGACATTACATTTGCTTTTAAGACAGGAAAAAGAAGAACAGGGCCCAAACCCTCCCCTGTCATGGAGGAATCTTCCCAGAAGCCCACTGTCAGATTCCCCTTCTATTCTATTGGCCAGAACTGTGTCACATGGTTACCTCAAGTTCCAAAGGAGGCTGGGAAAGAAGTTATCACAAGTGGAAAGGCATTACTTTGACTGTTTCAATTTGATCAAGATTCAACTCTTGGACCAGCAGGAGGAAGCATGACTTCTCTGATATTTACGTGAACACAAAATGATGTTCTGCTTGTGCAGATGGGAGAAATGGTCATGGTGGTCGGGGAGGATGTTTGTAGTAGCCAAAGACCAGTGTCTCCCATAGTGTGTTTTGCTGTTCCCCATTTCCTGCTGGGTCTCAGGAGGAAAGGGAGCATCTACTTTAAGAGTAGACTATGATGGAGAGTCTCTGTTGGCTCTTAGTGGGAGCAGAGTCCAGAGAACTACAACTCTGAAGGTCCTGGAGAAAAATTCACCTGATGTGAAGAAAATAGGACCATATATTCTGAATACCCTGACAATTGGCAAATGGAATCCTTTAAATTAAAAATGTGGTAGTGTGGTTGGTGTCCAGGTTATGTCTCTATCACAAGACTTTTAAAGATATTGTAATTGTTTGTTTTACATCTGACCCTTCTATGAGGAAGGGTACTCCTTGAGGATAGCAATCTTGTCTTATTTATGTGTGTCACAGCGTCCAGCATGGCATCTGCCCCAGGGTGAATACTGACTATTCGTTGCAAGAATAAGCTCTCCCAGAGAGCCCTTGTAGGGTTCTTAGCAGCCTGTGGCTACACATTTGAATAACTTGGAGAAAATTTTAAATTCCAATACATAGGTCATATCTGAGACCTATTGAATCAGAATCTCTGGGGGTAGGACCCAGGCATCAGTGTTTTTAAAAGCAGTATTTTTAAAGCTTTTCAGGTGATTCCAGTATACAGCCAAGGTTGAAAGTCACTGCAATTCAATCTTTTCAGCTCTTTTTCTTTTTAAAATACTCCCTGGGGAAGTACAAAAACCATAGAGCAAATATCCAGTGGTGTTAGGTCTTAAATAAGGTCTGTGCTTGGGATTCTTGAGGGGCTATTTCTTACTGGAATTCAAGCGGTAGTTAAGGTTTGCAACCCTAACAAAGATAGTGTGTTTCACTGAAAATATCTTTTAACTGTGTCTGTTAACAATCTTCATAAGGGAGAGACCTGGGTTAGGAATGAGATGAGATAATACCATCAGAGCTGTAGTAGTAATAATGACATTACATAAGTTAGTGATCCCATTTTTCTTTTCTCCATAGATCTCTAAGGATGACATAACTAAAATCAAGGCTCAGATCATGACTTTGTTCCCTCTTTCCTGCTCTCTAATATGCCATTTCTTCATCCATCTCCCAATTCCTGGTTGCTCTAGGTAGCTCTAAATTTTCATGTTGTCACTATACAGAGTTGGCAATACTAAGGGCAAGAAAGGGTCTTTCTGGATGCAGTAGACGAGAACAGATTCTTTTCCTTTGGAGTAACATCAACAATTTATGTACTGAATCTTTCCCCAACTCTAATTAGATTTGAATTATGTCATCTGGTCTTGCATGTCGTTGGTGCACAATAAATATTAATTGAAGGGCAGCGTGGCAAAGTGGAGATAATAGGCCTGGCTTTGGGATTTGGTTCAACCACTTATTAGCTCTATTATTTAAGACTAATTACTTAATCTTTATAATCCTTGGGTTCATGATATATCATATGTGAACCAAACTGTCTGTCTTTCAGAGATGGTGTGATTCTCATGAGGTTTAAAACATATTTCTGTATCTCCCACTAAACCATACCAAACCAAACAAAATAATGATACTCCTCCCCGCCCCCCCCAGCCGCACTGTTTTAGCTCAGGATGCTATAACAAAATACCATAGTCTGGGTGGCTTAAACATTTATTTCTCGGTTTTGGAACCTAGAAGTCCACGATGATGGTGCAGGCAGATTTGGTTCTTGGCAAGGACCCTCCTCCTGGCTTGCAGATGGCTGCCTTCCCACTGTATCTATATGGTGGAGAGAGGAAGCTCTGATGTATCTTTTTATAAGGACACTAATCCTTATAAAAGGAGGCTCCATCCTCATGAACTTCTCTATACTTAATTACTATACTATACTATTTGCATCAGTTTGGGCTGTTACAACAAAGTTCCATAGACTGGGTGGCTTATAAATAACAGATATTTCTCAGTTCTTATAGTTCCAGAGGCTGGAAGTCTGAGATCAGAGTGTATTAGTTTGCTAGAGCTGCCATGACAAAATACCACGAACTGGCTGGCTTAAGCAATAGAAATTTCTTTCTCACAATTCTAGAAGCTAGAATTGTAAGATCAAGGTGTCAGCAGGTTTGGTTTCTCTTAAGGCCTCTCTCCTCAGTTTGCAGATGGGCACTTTCTCACTGAATCCTCACATGGTCTTTTCTCTGTGTGTGTGCATCCCTAGTGTCAATGTGTCCACATTTCCTCCTCTTATAAGGACACCAGTCAGATTGGATTGGGGTCCATCTTAATGGTCTCATTTTAACTTACATCTTTAAGGCCCTGTCTCCAAACACAGTTACTTTCTGAGATACTGGGAGTAGAGGTTCGGGGGGATCATGATTCAGCCCATAACACAGCCCATAAGTGTGTGTTATTACTATATTACCAGTGGCTTATAATCTCAGTGAGGACAGGGATTGTGTCTGTTGTGACTCATCATTGTTGTTACATGATCTGGCAGCACTGAAGACAGTTCGTTTATTCAATAAATGAACAATTATGAATTAGAAGAACCTAGTAGAGTGTGAGACATAGAAAATGTTCTACAAGTGGTAGATGCTATTAGCAATAACGATGATGAACTGATGGTTCATCTGGCTCAGGGGATCACTCAGTTTTGTTCTCCTGATCTAGTTGTTCCTATTAGCATTTCTAATGAGCTTATCTGAGGTCCTGCTGCTGAATTAAATTTTCAGGCTTTCTTGTGAGGGTTTAACCAAGTGCCACAAGGCAAAATGGTACTGGCACAGCTTCAGTAAATATAGACCAATAATGATGGATTTCCTGTGACTAATCTTACTTGTAAGGAAGTCTCTTTAAAGCTTGTCTTATGATTGATGTGCAAACCCTTTCCTGAAATACTACTTTTCCCACTCCTCTTTGTTATAGAAAAAGAGAAATGAAACAGAAAAATTGTTGATTGGTTATGTTTTATTTAACACAATGGTTTCAGTTCTTTGATCTTCACTATAAAATTGTGTAAAATGGACTCATAAATTAATATATAATATTGAAGGCCCATTAATGTATTTTATGCCTATTGTATTAGATTGGATTAATTTGCATTACTTTGCTATACTTTTATACATGATTTGAAAGTAAAATGAACATATATTAATATTTCTCTTAAATGTATTTTTCTCTTTTTCAGATTTTTAAGGTAAGCATATTGATTAAAATGAAAGTATGAAAGTTGATGTGATGGATAATGTGGATTTCAGTTTTTCAAAAGACTTTTTATGCAACCAAAAGATGAGATATAGCCAACATAAAGAGGCTATGCCCAAATCTACCTAGGATTTAACTCATTTTCCCTAAAATAATAGGAAAACTCATTGGGCCAAGATCACAGGCTTTTATATTTGCTGTTTGCCAAAACCTGTTATTTATCTTTCTGATCACTAGATGTCAGTGTTGTTTCATTGCAAACGCAGAAGTTGGGGTGACCCAGGAGCCCAGGAGGATTTTATCTGACTGCTAATCAACACTCTGCACCCTTGCTGGCTTCTAAGGGTCATGAAAGTTCTTTTAGCATCACAGAGACGAAAAAGACCTTATGTCCTCACAGGCTGCCCAGAATGTACATTCTTTTATTAGGCAGATGAATGATGAAGGGCAACAAGTTTCAAAGAGCCAAAGGCAATTTTTTGCTCAATAATAACAACTACCAACAGATATTGAATGCTTATTATGTGTTAAACATGGTGTTAAGCATTTTATACAGATTCTCTTATTTAATGCTTACTTAGAACAACTAAGGGGAAAATTTTACTTTTATTACACTCAAATTTCACATGTGAAGAAACTGAGGCACAGAGAAATTAAATAATTTGCTCAGGACCACAGAAGCAGTAAATAGTAGGAAAACACTTCAAACACAGGGAGGCCAATTGCTGAACTTAATTTTGCCCTTAACGGTTATACTATGTGGGCTCACCTTTAAATTAATCACAAACAGGAAGAATCTTTGTTAAAAAACCAGTATACAGAATAGATATTTTGAAAGAAACTCATTTAGGAATTATTGTTGAGTATAAAGTGTATATTGTGACTTAGTATAGAAGTCTCTGAAATATGAAATCCTCATTTCTGAATCCTCATTTTAGAAAATGTAAGCAATTTTTTTCCCTTTTTGAATGCCACACAATCACAAAGGGATGATGTTTATTGAATGACCCCTTGAGGAAGATGTGTGCTGTTGTTAGACATGCTTGCACAGACATTTGCTCTTGGTGGTATCTCTGGGCTGTAGGCAGTGATGATGGAGCAATGACATATGAGCTCTAATTGATACCTTTTTGGTAACGGGAGGCTAGCATCGTGAAAGCCTTTTGAATGAACCACAGGAAAATTCTAGGTGACTATGATTTTTACTAATCTAGCTGGTAGCACAGTCAATTTGATGTGGGAAACAAAGGCAGAAGAAAAATTATTAAATTTCCTTACTCCCTACAGCCCGCTGACAAGTCCTTGAAACAAGCAGAGTGACCTTCCTCTAGGGACTCAACTGCCTCGATGTTAATACTTTGCTAAGGGCAAAAGGCAATCCTAGCCTGAGCACCGCCCCCTCAGGATCCTGTAAATCTACTTTAACATATAAAAATTCCTTTGGAAACTTCCTTTATCTCTAAACCCCCCAAGATACTTGTTGACAATCACCCCCCAAGCATATGGCCCACTGATATACCTCTGAAGGGTCTCATGACTAAGGTTTTATTAGACAGTAATAAATGACCTTTTCCCAACAATAGCTAGCCCCCTCAAGGTCCTGGAAACCTTGCTTCTAAAATTCCTTTGAGACTTACGCTATCCCTAACCCCCTCCCAACTTAAAAGTGTATAATGGGCCGCTCCTCATGACCCCATTGCTGCTCTTTTTGCCCACGGGTCCTGTCCCCATGCTTTAGTAAAATCACCTTTTTGCACAAAAGACGTCTCAGGAATTCTTTCTTGGCTGTCGGCTTCGAACCCTATCATCTTTCCTACATCAAATTAAGTAAAACATGGAACATTTAACCAACTGAGCCACCCAGGCGCCCAAACATGGAACATTTAAAAAGAGCCTTCTAGGGACACCTGGGTGGCTCAGTTGATTAGGTGATTGCCTTTGGCTCAGGTCATGATCCTGGAGTCCCAGGATCGAGTCCGCATCAGGCTCCCTGCTCAGCGGGGACTCTGCTTCTCCCTCTGACCCTCCCCCCTCTCATGTGCTCTCTCTCTCTCTCATTCTCTCTCTCTCTCTCAAATAAATAAAATCTTTAAAAAAAATAAAAAGAGCCTTCTAGAAGGCAATTAGGCAATATATTTTAAAACATCAATACATACATATAATTTAAAGTAACAATTCCCTTCTAGAAATGTGTTCTAAGAAAACAGTTTTTGATTTATCTACTGGGATATTTATCAAAGCATTGTTTATAATAATAAAAAATTAAATGGCATGTAATCTCAAATAGAGATTAGTTAAATACAATTTAGTTACTAAAATAATTAGAATATTTAATGATGTCCAAAATGTTTATAAAAGCATATTATTAAGTTTGCAAAACTAAATTCTGTAGGATCCCAATTTTATAAAAACTAAAAACATATTTTTTTAAAAAAGATTTTATTTATTTATTAGAGAGCAGGTGAGAAAGAGAGCATGAGTGGAGGGGGGAGGAGAAGAGGGAGAAGGAGAAGCAGATTCCCTGCTGAGCAGGGAGCCTGACTTGGGGCTCAACCCCAGGGTCCTGGGATCATGACCTGAGCTGAAGGCAGATGCTTAACCAAATGAGTCACCCAGGCACCCCTGAATTTTGTTTTTTTAACTATATATAGGCATGTAAAGAAGATTGAAGTACACAAAAATATGTTAGTAGTTGCTTTTTTAGGTGATAATGGATGACTCTTGTTTTCTTTGTCCTTGTATTTTCTTTTCTTTTTTTTTTACACATAATAACGTGTGTTACTTATGAATTAGAAAAAACCTCACAAGCTATTTATATTTTTTAAAACTTACACAATCTTTTTTAAAACTTGCTTCAAAGCTTAGGTTATTTAGAAAAGCTGATTATTGCTGTTTGTTTTCTATTATCAGTATTGTTAATTCATGGTGTGTGTGTGTGTGTGTGTGTGTGTGTGCAGGAAGACAAGAGGTAAGTCAAAAGAGTTACTCAAGTTTATCTATCTCCAAAGGAAAAGTTGGATGATTAAATAAAAAATCTTGGGTACTCTTTTATAAAAACTTGAGGATGATCAGTGAGGCTTTGGTCAAGTGTTTCTCAGACAAGTTCCAATTTAGTGTTTCTAAAAAGGACCATTGAGCTTTGTGTAGGTCAACATATTTGAAGTCACTGTCATTTGTGGTTGATATGAGCTTGTCCCATTTTGTTCATATTTAGTCTTTTTTCTTAATATGAAAGCAAAGTGGTGTATGGGATACTCTAAAATCTGTTGCTGCTTTTAATTTTGCTTCTTCACCATCTTGACTGATCCTTTTAGATTTGTTGTTTCTTCTTTTAATGTGAGATTGCATAGTACAAGGATTCTGGTTTATTTTATGAATGTTGAACATTATTGAAATCACATAATTCTAATGAGACAGTGAATGCTCAATTAAACAATTCCAACATGGTCTCAAACTTTTCTTTTGGGGATTTTACTGAGCAATTTCTTCACAAGCATATTCATCTGCCTTTAAAATAGCTTTCAAGTTTTGCCAAGTGAAGGCTTTTACTATCAAATTATTCTTTTAAATTGGAATGGTATCAATTAATATATGTTTTTAACATACTGAATTTTATGAAACATCCATGCTGAATGTCAGGGCTTTGGAAGGATATCCCTTCATTGATCACAGCTTGAACCTGAGCAGAAGATGGACAGAACTCTGACTTAATGAATGGTAGATCTTCTTGTAGCAGACCTTTGACATTTTGGTCTCAACCTTACAAAGGCTGTTGGTGACAGTTGTGGCTAAATCGATTAGTTATTGTCTTGATGTTTGGAACTCTAGCTCTAAACTCATACTGAGTTGAAAACTTTAAACTTTTAAAGTTTTTGTTTTTCTATCTATAAATAACCCACCTTTCTTTTTTCCCTTGAGTGTCTTGCTCTGTGCTTCCTTCCTGAGCAAGGTTACTGGACAGACTTTTTTCTCAATATGTATGAGACTTTGGCCATTGCCATGTTTTGGTGATGCAAATGTTGGCTGGAAATTACAACAGGTGATGCAAATGTTGGCTGGAAATTGCGATTCAAAGAGTTACTGCAGAGAAAAATCTGAAGTTCATGATGCAACGAGCTTGTGTAGCTAGTATTGAACCTGGTTAAATCAAATCACATTGAGTCATGCCTGTAGCATATCCCACAGCACTGCTCCAACTGGCCTTGGCTTCCATTTTCTTCCATTAAAATACCGTCCAGAACTGGAAGTATCACAATGAAATGCATTCAAGATAGCTATTTTGATGGAAAATGTCACCTTTGGCTGCATCTTTTAGTACTGGGTTATAAGGTTCAGTAACTGAAGTAATTTTTTCTTTTTCTTACTTAGTTGTGTTCATGCCTGGAAACACAGCCTGCAAATGAAAAAGCTATAGGGAAATAACCTAGACTATATAGGTTTCCCTATGTCATTTGGAAAAGAGGTATGTGTTATTTATTTATTTATTTTTAATTTAATTTAATTTTATTATGTTATGTTAGTCACCATACATTACATCATTAGTTTTTGATGTAGTGTTCCATGATTCATTGTTTGCGTATAACACCCAGTGCTCCATGCAGTACGTGCTCTCCTTAATACCCACCACTGGGCTAATCAATCCCCATAGAATATATATATATATTTTTTCACATGTTCAACATAACAACTTCATGTTTTTTTAGTTTTTTTTATTGTTATGTTAGTCACCATACATTACATCATTAGTTTTTGATGTAGTGTTCCATGATTCATTGTTTGTGCATAACACCCAGTGCTCCATGCAGAGCGTGCCCTCTTTAATACCCATCACCAGGCAAACCCATCCCCCACCCCCCTCCCCTCTAGAACCCTCAGTTTGTTTCTCAGAGTCCATCGTCTCTCATGGTTCATCTCCCCCTCTGATTTCCCCCCCTTCATTCTTCCCCTCCGGCTATCTTCTTCTTCTTCTTCTTCTTTTTTTTTTTTTAACATATAATGTATTATTTGTTTCAGAGGTACAGGTCTGTGATTCATCAGTCTTGCACAATTCACAGTGCTCACCATAGCACATACCCTCCCCAATGTCTATCACCCAGCCACCCCATTCCTCCCACCCCCCACCACTCCAGCAACCCTCAGTTTGTTTCCTGAGATTAAGAATTCCTCATATCAGTGAGATCATATGATACATGTCTTTCTCTGATTGATTTATTTCACTCAGCATAATACCCTCCAGTTCCATCCACGTCGTTGCAAATGGCGATTTCATTCCTTTTGGTGGCTGCATAATATTCCATTGTATATATATACCACATCTTCTTTACCCATTCATCTGTCAATGGACATCTTGGCTCTTTCCACAGTTTGGCTATTGTGGACATTGCTGCTATAAACATCGGGGTGCACATACCCCTTCGGATCCCTACATTTGTATCTTTCGGGTAAATACCCAGTAGTGCAATTGCTGGGTCATGTGCTAGCTCTATTTTCAACTTTTTGAGGAACCTCCATACTGTAAGAAGTATGTGTTATTAAGAAAGAGTTGATTTTTGGGGCACCTGGGTGGCTCAGTCGTTAGGCGTCTGCCTTCGGCCCAGGTCATGATCCCAGCATCCTGGGATTGAGCCCTGCATCAGGCTCCTTGCTCCACAGGAAGCCTGCTTCTCTCTCTCCCGCTCCCCATGCTTGTGTTTCCTCTCTCGCTGTGTCTCTCCCTGTCAAATAAATAAATAAAATCTTTAAAAAAAAAAAAAAAAAAAGAAAGAGTTGATTTTTGCAATTATCCATTCAAGTTTAAGCTCTTTTGCTAGGTACCGTAGTGTTTAGGGAAAAAAAAAGACAAAGATGTTTATCTAAAAAATATAATTTTGAGTTTATTTTATGCTGTATAAAGTAGAAGAATGGGGTCCAAGGGGCTCTGATGCCAAGCATGTAAAATTTAAAAAAGTAAAATAACAAAAATGACTGATTATATTTTAATCACAAATGTAGGTGATACATAGATTACAATCTAAATTTTAAAACTAATTTATTTTAAAATGCCTAAATTTTACTTTGACAAGTTATTTTACATAGCCCATGAGCCAGGCACTATTCTAAGTATTTTGGTACTTCATGAGTGTTCACTTACTTAAACTTCATAGTAACATTATGAATATTGGTACTAAAATTATCAGAAACCCCATTTTCCAGATGGGTACATGCTCATGTTGAAACAACAAGCAGTTAGCAGAGTTGGGGTTCAAGCCCAAAGTCTGACTCAAGAGTGCAGACTACCCCCTGGCTCTCCAGTGCTGGTGACTGTTGTCAGATCCCCTGATTGGAGGGAGTGGAGCCTGGATTTCTGCCACTCACTAGACTCGACTGAGGGTTGCAACACAGGGTGACTGCATTTCCAAGCCTAATGACCGCTGTGATCACAAACCCTCCCCAAAAGTTTCTTTTGGATTAATTCAACAAAATAACTATTTTGCACTTGAGGAGAGGGAAGGGGGAATTTTCTTTAAAATGTATGGAAAAGTAGAAGTTAAAGAAGTGAACTAGAGAGATGATAATCTTTCATATGTGGTATATTTTCTATCTCTTCCTGACCCCAATTTCCTTTGAAGAGGAGTTAGCAGAGGGAAGAAAGTATCTGAACAGGGGAGAAGAGATGATGGATAGGTAGGAGAAGGAAGACAGATCTGAATGGGTTCTGTAGATTAGTAGGAGGTGACTGACAGAACCATCTCTATCATCTGTAAATGCAACTTCAATTCCCTTTCAAAGAATCTAACCCATTTATGCACTCTTTCTCGCCCAAATCCCATACATTGGCACACTCCTTATTTAGCCATCTATTTCTGAATGTGACTCTTGAGAGACTTCACAGAAACTTTTATAATTGGGTACCTCCTGGGTTGGTAATTTGCCAAAAGTTTATTGACTAGTAACCAGATTCCTTTAAGGCAAGGATTAATGGAAGGTAAGAGAATTAAGTCCTTAGACTGCTGTTTCAGTCTCTTAGCTGAAGAGCAAAATTGTGTAGGCAAACTACAGTCTGAGAATTCAAGTTACTGATGGGTGCCTGGGTGGCTCAGTTGGTTAAGCAACTGCCTTCAGCTCAGGTCATGATCCCAGAGTCCCAGGATCGAGTCCCACATCAGGCTCCTGGCTCAGCAGGGAGTCTGCTTCTCCCTTTGACCCTCTCCCCTCTCATGATTTCTCTCTCTCTCTCAAATAAATAAATAAATTCTTTAAAAAAAAAAAAGAATTCAAATTACTGATAACCAATACTATTTTCTCATTCTAATGTCTTTTTATAAAAATAAAAGTTTTTTAAAAAGATTTTATTTATTCATGTGTGAGAGAAACAGAGCGCACTCGCGCACCTGTGCGCGCACACAAGTGGGGGGTGGGGGGGCAGAGGGAGAAGCAGGCTCCCATTAAGTAGGGAGCCCGACAAAGCTGGCTTGATCCCAGAACTCTGGGTCATGACCTGAGCGGAAGGCAGACGCTTAACCAACTGAGCCACCCCGGTGCTGCAAAATAAAAGTTTTTGGAAGTAAATTCTTGTAATCATCATCATCATTATCATCAAGATGTTTAGAAACCAAGTTTTCAGGATAAAGAAGTTTATACTATTTTAGAAAAGAGACATTCTGGCTCTAGAGATGTTTCTAAATTAAAGCCAGGACACAGGAACATTGTCAAGTAACAATTTTAAAGCATTGTAATTTCAAAATTTTTCATTTGGTACATTCAAAAATCATTTTTTCTGCATTGAAGAGTCAGTAATAGTGCATTTAGACTCTGCTATTTTTGTTTTTCTTTGAATTACCAGTATGTGGTAAATAAAACGCAGAACACTATTTTTCTTTTTCCCTTGGCTTAAAAATTTGGCTTTAGGTGAAATAGACACTGCTGTGTTGACCCTGGGCTTTTTAAAGCTCTGTTATATAAACTATAAATGGTTTCTTAACATGCCCCTCACATCTCAAATATCTTTGTCCAACAAGGACTCCAGAATAACAAAATGTGCATCCAAGGCTTTGACACACACACAATGAAAATAAAAAGAGGAGAGGGGAATTCGCTTCTTATTAGGGTGGCTTAAGCAAGGGAGAAGAGGCAAAGGGATGAATGACCTTATTAGTCTTCCAAAAAGAATTGGGGTGCTTTTTTTTCTGCTCTAAAGAATTCAGTTGCACAGGTTGGTGAATGAAAACATATTCAAATGTGAAATAGCTTTTAAGGAATTCTTTTCTTGAAAGTGCCCTTTGTCCTCTTAGTTCTTATTTCAGACAATACCTTTCTTATGAGTATTTCCTTTTGATTCTGTAAGGGAAAAGGAAACCAATTTCCCTCTGATGAGAGATCACCAAGGGGCAAAGGTAAGGAGAGGAGGAAATCCAGGAAAAGATGGGGAACAAATGGATAGAGCAGAGCAATTAGCGCACTGTATTCATCCTGCAAAATGTTTTGCTTCAGGTCCCAGTGGGATCAATTTTAGAGCTATAGTTTCCAGTCTGTGTGTAGGAGAGATGCATAAAATAACTTGCCCGAACACTTGCTTATGACTGAATTTCAGTTCTTCTCTGTCTGGTTCCAATTCTGCATTTAAAATAAGAGCTTAGTCTTTATTGAAATCCTGCTTCAGTATATCCCAGTGGCTTAGTGGGCTACAGAGGAAAACAGAATTCCAAAAGACTGTAGCTTTTAAAATATATCTTAGTACATGAGACCCTTGACACACCAGTCTTGATCTTGCAGATTCTATTAGTAAGAGCCTTGGCAAAATTGATTAGTTACTTGTATAAGGTCTAGGGCTATAACCTTGAGCTCATGTGGAGCTGAAAATTTTTAATCCCTAGTTTCCAGATGTCCCTTTTAGCATCAACAGCAGCCATAAAAACAAATCAGGAACTGTAATATGTAGTATACCCAGAGAAAAAGAAATCTCAGGAAAACATGCTCCTGTGGAGTGCTGCTCATTTGGCTTTATACCGTTGGCATCCCCTCTCCCCTACCTCTAAGCCCAGATTACGGTCAGGTAAAACCAATCTAGTTAGGGCCTAGAATGGTTTTTTTTATTCTAGTTAAAACAATTTTTAAGATTTTATTTGTCAGAGAGAGAGATAGAGCACAAGCAGGGGGAGTGGGAGAAGGAGAAGTAGATTCCCTGCTGAGCAGGGAGCCCGATGCAGGGCTCCATCCCAGGACCCTGGAATCATGACCTGAGCTGAAGGCAGACGCTTAACCGACTGAGCCACCCAGGCATCCCTGGTTTTTTAAATTCTAGATTGTAATGAGAACACAAAAGGATATGTTGAGAATTATAAAAACAAAAATGTGAGAAAAATATACATTTTATTAGGAATGTATACATCTATATACAAATCTTAAACTCCATGAGTAGAGTTTTCATGGTATAGGGTTCATTGTTAAATCCTTAATTCCTAGCATGTTACCTGATACTAGAGTCACAATACATGTTAGTTAAATATATGAAAGAAATAGTGAATTCTGACACCAATTTCTGTGAAGGTACTCAAGGTAATCTTAACACTAAGAATAGTTCTGCATATTCTGTTGCTTTTGGATTTCTTTTTCCTTTTCGTCCCTCCTTCTCGGCTCTCTTTGTCTTTTCTCTCTCCCAAACACCTTTCCTCCCTACATTTCTCAACCATCAATTTTTATTTCTGAGGGCTCTTACTTTTCTCTAATTTCATCTTTAAAAAAAAAAACATTTTAAAAGTGCTATCTTGGGGCGCCTGGGTGGTTCAGTCCATTAAGCAATGGACTCTTGATTTCAGCTCAGGTCATGATCTCAGGGTCCTGGGATTGAGTCCCGCCTCAGACTCCGTGCTCAGTGGGGAGTCTGCTTGAGAATTCTTTCTATCCCTCTTCCTCTCATGTGCCCCTCCCCCTTCTCGTGCATGTGTGCAGTCCCTCTCTTTCTCTCTCTAAAATGAATAAATAAATCTTTAGAAAAGAGTGCTATCTTTTCTTACCTCATTTAAGATATTATTTATAGAGTTTTATCTATTTTGTATCCTTTATTTTTATATTTCTTCCAAGCTACTGTTTTCTGCCTGTTGGTTTTCTTCTTTCTCATGTTGGAGACTTCTTAACCTTCTGATGATTCTCACATGTCCAATTATATTTATGAGCAGGGCATTGAAAGGCTGACTGGAAGCTTTTTGTATGTGAGGCCAGGGTTTACCTACCTGTGGGATTTTAGCTTGGAGGGAGAGGGGGTATAGCTCTCAAATGTCAGCATATGTAGGTCCTTTTTTTGGGCCTGTTCAGTTTTTGTTAGAGAAAACTTCAATTTCTAATCAGGGGCCATATGCTTCCCTGTGAGCATTCTGGGAGCAACTTGAAATAAAAGGTTAGGTGGGTCCAGCATTTAGGATGTGGGCTTTTTGTTTCTAGCACTTTGCCTCACTCACCTTCTCTGCCTCTGATATCCCAGAGTCTGAGTCCTCAGGTTTATTCTACAGAGAATTAACCTTTGGTTTCCACTGGTGAGCAGGATGTGGGTGAGTGGTGTGTGGGTGGGATTAGAAACATGGCTGCTCACAGCGAGAGAATGTGCCTGGGGAGGGTCAAACTCCTTTGTATATAGACTTTCAGTCATGTTCCCTGTTTTCAATATTTGCCTCAGCCCTATCTCTCCTTGCCCTTGTTTATTATATCTTTTTAAAAGAATCCCTGTCATTTTGGTGGGGTTATGATTTAGGTAAAAGAAAAATGCATGTGATTCAATTTCTAAGTTCAATAGTAAGTGGAATGATAGGTTTTGAAGAACTGTGCTGATAAAAAGAGATCTTCTTTTGGAAGATCTCTTGGAAGAAATGGGGATGAGTGGATCTTCTAAGTTCTGCCTGAGTTGGGCCAGTGATGTGAGATGGATGGAGAAGGAGGTTTGGGCATACTTGTCTGAAGTGGAATGTATAGAAGGAGTAGTTAGAATGAGACAGTGGGCATGAGGTGGTTTGGATTTTATATGAGCAAAAGCAAAAATGGGAAGATTTTATTTTGGGTTCTTTGATCAGGTGTCTTATATGATATTGTGCTAGAGTAAAACTGGATGAGTATAAAGAGCTATTATACTGTCTTTAGCTTAACTCAGCAGGCTTAGTTGGTCATAGAAGGACTGTGTCAAAGCCAAAGTCATTGTTTGATCAGGTCAGCTTTGTACCAAGGAACCTTTTCCTCATAGTTACAGACTCCTCTCTCAATGTGGCTTCTGATCCTACTGACATACCAATATTCACAAGAGGGTAGGTGCTACTGTTACTAGGACTATGACCAAAGTCAGTGTCCCATTGACAATGAGCTATGACACCATACTTGTAGAGAAAGAAAGGAACCATTACTTTTATTAGAGTATTTTCCAGATAGTTGAAATTTAAGGCATATTGGTTGACATACTACTCCATTTACACTGGTAGCTGTTGATATTCCAAGTACTAAATTTCATTTTTCAACCAAACTTATTTTTAAAAGGCATATAACTTAATGAGGAATAGGCATGTTTTTCTTATGGATGAATACTGAGAAAAACAAAGCAAAACTCAAGTCTATTTTACAGTTATTTTTCTTTTGACTCTTTGGGTATTGAGGCCTTTCCTTGGGTTTTAATTCTGTAATCTCCAAAATTCTACATGAAAAATTTCTGTGTAACAAAGGATATCTGCATTATTATTTTGGTTCCTTTTATGTATTTGAATATTAAAATGCAAGCTTATAGTTTTAATCCCCAGTTTTGTCTTATAAGCAGTTATTATACAAGTGTCATTTTCAGATGTGTACTAGGCTTAGACTGTCAGAAGTGGCTTAGGGATTATCAAAATGTAATTATCCCTAACTTTTTAATTTAAAGCAACAACTAATAAAACTAAATGAACTCAGATTGCTAACAAGTTTTTACCTCTGTACAAATCGTGTGTTCAAACGCTACAGACTGGCAATCTAGTGATATTTTGTGGCAAATTCCCTCTTCTCATATATGTATAGATATTATAATTCCTGGGCAGGAAATAGGAGTCTTTGTGAGTATAGATATGAGTTTTAGGTGTGATAATACCCATGCTGAGTGAGAATACTGTCGGTAGATGGGCATGTGCCAGGCATGTGGGACCCTGATGTGTGAGCTGAGTAGTTGATGGGCTGTAAAGGGAAGAGGAAGCTTTGAGAAAAGCTGGAATTTGAGAAAAATAGGAATGTTAAGGTCTACAGAACTTATTTTGTAGAAAATGTAAAAGTAGAGAAAATACTCTGGAGGCACAGGGTTCCTTCAGCATGTGCTTTGAGTCACTTTTGTCTGTGTCCACCTAGGCTCTTTAATTAGGGACAGGTGGAAGTGGTCTGCTCAACTGTGTACTACACACAGGACTTGGAAGTCAGGTAGTCCTGGCTCTGCCACTTCTTAGCTGTGAGACCTGACAGGTTATTTAACAGCCATACTACTCAATTTCCTAATCTGTCGAGTTGGCATAATAATACTCATGAAGTTGTTATAAAAGTTAAATGCAATGATGTGAACAAAAAATTTAGAGAAATGCTATACCAAACAGGATCCATAAATGCTAGCTAGCCGTTTTTTTTTTTTTTTTTTTTTTTTTTAATTGTGGCTGTTGTTATTAAAGTGGATGGAGAACCATAAGGACATTTTCAGTTGTCCTCAAGGAAGTAGGCTAGGAAACGGAATGATTTAAATAAGGAAACATAGCTTGACAGAGGATTGATCACATTGCAGGCTGATCTGAATATGATAGTAATTGCTACCAAATCTGGGTAGATAGGCTTTGTTAGCCTAGTGATGAAGTAAGCCAAGAAAGAACTGTGAGAGGCTATGGACTCTGAGAAACAAACTGAGGGTTCTAGAGGGGAGGCGGGTGGGGGGGATGGGTTAGCCTGGTGATGGATATTAAAGATAGCGTGTTCTGCATGGAGCACGGGGTGTTATACGCAAACAATGAATCATGGAACACTACATCAAAAACTAATGATGTAATGTATGGTGATTCACATAACATAATAATAAAAAAAATAAAAAAAATAAAAAAAAGGAGAAAGAACTGGTACTTGCATGGATGGGAAAGAAGCAAGGCTAGATTGGGGCACAAAATAGAGAATGAGCATGGAGGAGAAGGACTTGGTAAAGAGCAAAGACTTGACCAGGGATCAAGAAATCAACAGGAAAGGAAACTTGAATTGAATGTACTTGGTTAATGAGTTTAATTGGTTCTGTTTTTGCTTAATCAACAACACAAATGTAATAAAATGGCCCTCAGAAATCTTTCTACTTTAGCATTAAGTAAAATCTTTTTTAAAAAAAGATTTTATTTATTTTATTATTTATTTTAGAGAGAGCAAGCATGCACGTGTGAGGTGGGGGAGGGGCAGAAGGGGAGGGAGAAGAAGAGAGAATCTCCAGCAGACTCCATGCCCAATGCAGAGCCAGACAAGGGGCTTGATCTCATGACCCTGAGATCATGACCTGAGCCAAAACCAAGAGTGGGATGTTTGACTGAACCACCCGGGTGCCCCTAAGTAAAATCATTTTTATTAGACATATTGTCAGCTTTCTAGAAAGAAAGTAACAGGAAAACATACGTTAAGGATGTAATCTGCAGTTCATTTTATGATTTCCCTTCCCTAGAGTCAAGGCCCAGCAAGTTAGGAAGTCAGTGGTCAGCTCCAGCTAAAATGGAGCAGGCAGGTGCTTCCAAGTGAACTCACCCTTAGGGCAGGGGTGCCTTCTCTAGTGGTAGGTTCAAATGTGCTCACAGTCATTGGAAAGACAAGGCAAATCTCTGCTCCAGCAAGCTAAAAGTTAAAATCAAGCAAAGAGACAGAATTAGTCTCCTATCTTTAGATTGTTTTGGGATATATAATTTCACATTACTAGTTTTTTTTCTCATTTCTAAATCAAGAAGGGTGTACTGGATATCCTAAGAATCCCCTTAAGAGTTGTGTGTGTGTGTGTGTAAAGGAGATGGGGGAGTGGGAGAAATAAAATGTTTATTGAGAGCCTACTATGGCCAAGCTCTAATACCAATACTCAGTGAATGATGAGCATTATCTCATTTTAATTCTCCCAGCGTACCAAATGAGAGTAGTATTTTTTCATACTACAGAGAAGGAAACTGGGGTTTAGAGAGTTTAACTTTCAAGGTAGTATTAGGGCTGGATTAGATAAAAGTTTGACTCTAATTTTCTGATTCTGTAATTGAATGATCTAAAAGCCAAGGGTTCCAGTTTTCAAGAAAGCCAGCAATTTCTCTGACTTTTTAAAAAAATTTATTTATTTATTTGAGTGAAAACGAGAGAGAGAGAGAGAGAGAGAAAGAAAGGGTGCACAAGTTGGGGGGGAGGGAACGACAGAGCAAGAGGGAGAAGCAGGAATCCATCCGGGGACCCTGGGATCATGACCTTAGCTGAAGGCAGATGCTTAATCAACTGAGCCACCTGGGTGCCCCAGTTTCTCTGACTTTAGAATATTAGGATTGGGTGAAAGAAAAATCTGTAAGCAAAAGTAATAGGAATAGGTTTAATTTAAATACTTAATTTTTTCCCCAAGATGTTCAAAGAACAATACATACACCAATGAACAAATCCTTAGAGCATCAGTGGGGCTGGTAAATCCACTTCTCTAGCAGTTGGTATGTTTGCTGTTCCATTAACAATCCTATGCTTTGCTCCTTCATGCTCTTTGCTCAAGCTGTCCTTCTCTTCTATGCCTCTTCTTTCTCAAATCCAATTCCTCTCTTTTCAGTAACACCTCAAATTCCATTCTCATTTGAACCATTTACAAATAACCTTGGTTTAGAAGCGTTTCTTCTAAACTTGTAGGGAATTTCTTTCTACACACTTGGCTTGTTTTACTATAATTTACAAATTGGTAGTGTTAGATATATTTCCATGGATATATGCTTACCTTTCCTATCATCAGGTAACTACCATGGCTACTTCTCACTACCAGTGCCGTACTTTATGAATAATTACATATCCGTAGAATAACAGATTCACATTTTTGTAGCCATAATTCACTTGAACAACACACAGCACTGAGAACTTAGGTTAAACAGCATGACATCATGCCTAAAACTCCAGTGTCTGGAGCCCACACTACCAGGTCCATATCCTGGCACTACTACTTACCAGTTGTGTGATGCTGGGCAGGTTACTTAGCTCTATGTTGCTTAGTTTCCTTGTCTATAAGATGATAATGACATTTACTTCCTAGGGTTGGCTGGAGGATCAAATGAATAAATAGTTTAGAGTATTCAGAATAGAAGCTGCCTTTACAAATACAAGAGTAGGCTATGATTATTTTTTAAGACAAAGATCTACAAAACAGTCGTCATTACTTATTAGAATCCTGCAACTTGGGGGTATTAAATTAAATGGTTTTGATAATAATTGAAGGTCTAAAATCTAAGTGGATGTGTATTAATAGATATGAGTATTGGGGGAGAGATGAGTCAAAGTAACACAAAAGCTTTTGAAAATAAGCATGAACGTGCTAAAATTGGTTCTCTCATCTTCTGGAGTGGTAAATTCACAAACCCTAGAAGTACCTGAAGAAGATGGTAGGATGCCTCTTCTGGCTTCCTTAGCCGTGAAGAAGTGATGATGGCCACCTCAGGCCACCTTCAAGCTTCTGCACAGGGTAGGAGAACTCTTCACAGATCGTTTGATATCAGCTTTTCCAAAGGTAGCTGAATTCTCCAGCTGGGTAGTTTGAATGCAATCAAATTCTCTGTGGGAGAATAAGAGGATAAATGACTCACCCCAAGCACATAGGCAGTCCAGATACATTCATTTTAGAGCAATGAGTTTAAAATTTTAATGCAGCAGATTTTAGTATTCTTATATCTACATTTCAGTGGGGCAATTAGAATGCTCTAAAGTCTATCAAAATAAAATTTCCATCTTGATGCACATTACAAACCTCAATCTATTATTTCTGACCCCTAAGAATGTAACCCTTTTAAGGGATACTCTTTCAGACATGCTCCTAAGTTGAGACAGGCGCTTAATTTTTTCCACACAAGGGATAATCTTTCAGAAAATTACTTGTATTACAAGATAAAAATCTTCTAAAGCCTGAAACTAGTACTTAATATGTGCAGCACATTTTTGAAAACCTGAGATTTAAAAAGTATAAGAAATATTTGAGTGCCATTACTTTTTAAACATTGGTAACAATATGAAAATATAGTCCTTTATGACCAGGTATTTAAACATAAATTTTCTCACGATATATCAAGAATTCTATTGTTGTTTTTATTTTATAAAATGTTCCATATAAAAAACCCTCCAAATGTCATTGGAAACTAGAAGGGTCAAATGTAAGGTTGTTTTTTTTTTTTTATGTTATGGATAAATGTTAGGCAAATGGATGTGGAGCCTGAGATGTGACAAAATGACATTCCTCTAAAATTTATGCTCACTCCCCTCTAAGCCCCACTGGCATCTAACTGTACTCTGAAGTAAGCACTCCAGCCTCTCAGCTTCTGCTTTTCCTCATTCCTCCTTCCCCCACTAGCCTGGAATGTTCTTTCCCTAGTTATCTATGTAAGTTGTTTCCTCATGCCCTTTATATCTTTACTAAATGTCATCTTCTCATGGAGGGTTCTTCACAGTCCCATCTAAAATCATACCTACTGCAAGGACTCTTGATTTTGGTGCAGGTCATGATCTCAGGGTCCTGAGATTGAACCCCACGTGGAGCCCCTTGCAGGGCTCTGCACTCAGCAGGGAGTTGGCTTGAGATTCTCTGTCTCCCTCTCCCTTTGCCCCTTCCCCGTTCATGCTCGTTCTCTCTCTCTCTCTCAATAAATAAATGGAATCTTAAAAAAAAACATACCTACTCCTGACATCTCACACCCCTTCCCTCCTTTTTGTCCTCATCAGCACTTAACCACTGTCTTACTTGTTTATATCTGTCTCCCTCCCCTTCAGACTATAAGCTCCTTATTGACAGATGGTTTAACTGTCTTTTTTATAGCCATATCTCCAGGGCCTAGAATAATGTGTCTGGCATATAGTAAGCATTTAAATCATATTCAGTGAATGAGAAAATGAATCCAAAATCTTTGATATATGACTTGGTATTTATGAGTGTGTCTGATGTACTGGGAATTTCAAACAAAATAATGAGGCCACAATGTAAAGAACAGATACATAGAACAAATCACTGTTTTTGTAACATTGTATACATTTCAAAGGCTCTGCTGTTCATAGTCTTTTCCTTCCTTAGTTTTTTTTTTCTTAAACATAGCCATTATTTTCAGAAACAGCACTGTTGGACTTTGCCTAATTCTTTTTCAGTGCTCTATTGTGGAGGAATCTGTCTTTGAGGATGCTGACCTGCCTTTCATTGTCTTGTCTCTTTATTATATATTGTGCTCTTTTTGGGACTCACTCTCTCAAAAGGCTTTCATATATAAACAAAATTAGATTTGTCTAATGACTTTTATTGAGGTGCTAAAGTTTAAAATTTAACAGAATCCCTATGTGAAAAGTAATGTTCTTTTGTGCAGAAAGGTTTGCAGGGTGATTCTAGTAACTGACACTACTGGGTTAGTACACGCTTCTCAGAGATTCAGTTCAGCTGCATGAAACAGAAAACTCAAATAACAGTGACTTCAACAAGACAAAGGCGTGTTTTTTCTTATGTAATGAGAAGTCTGATTGCTTGAGTTGGCTTGGTGACTCTCAGTGTCAGGGCTGAGATGTTTGCAATTCTTTTGGCCCTTTTCTCAAGGTCTAAGGGAGGAGGAGGAAGAACAAAGGACAAAAATAACTGTGTCTTCTGAGTTAGATTCCCTTTTTCTGGAGCTTCTCCAGAAGCCCCAACAACAGCTTCTACTTCCATGGCCTTGGCCTCTTCCATGTCCCACGGCCACCCTCTTTGCAAGGGAGCTTTGGAAATATAGATGCTTTTTTCTTTTGAGCACATGGATGCTGCCAACAAAATTGTAATTCCACTTAATGGGGAAGAACAGGAGAATGGATATTGAGTAGGCAACCAGCAATCTTTGACAATGTAAAATATACCTGAAAGTCAGATAAAATTTCTGTTATCTTTTTCACAGAAAGGAAATGGACCAGGTCACATCATTTAGAGGAACAGTGTTGGGAAGATTACCTATAGAAAACTGCATTTCAATTTTTGGGAAAGCATGTAAATAAAATACTCTTTACAATATACTGTAGTTGATAAATATAAAGTCAGGAATATATGTTAAGTTCTACAAAGAACAATGAGTAAAACATCCACATGGTTCTGTCTGTTGAAGGACATTGCTTAGACTGAGTAATGTATAGAATTGTTGAATCACTATATTGTACACCTGAAACTGATACAACACTGTATGTTAACTATACTGGATTTAAAAGAAAAGGTAAAAAAAAAAAAAAAAGACATTGCTTAGAAAAAGTTCTAAATAGCAGTACAAATTTAAATTGTAGTTCACAATAATTCAGGATGGTTCTGTGTGGGTCATAAAGATTGTAGTGATTATATGCTAATTATTTAGATAATATAATTAAGGTACATTATTTAGTAATTAAAATGTAATATTTTACAAGGTAGATTACATAATAATTAAGACATTTAATTTTACAAAGAGTTCAGAATATTTGTAGCTTATCTGATAGCTAAAATGGGAGAATATTGTGAATAATGAACTTATATATCAATAAGTTTGTTATTCATTTAGAATTACTTTAATGCAGAGTATTTTAAAATTTATGTTAGAATTTAGTTTTTAACTAAAAATCATAGTAACCCAGAAAATACATTGGGAAGTTCTTGGCAGTGATGATTTAATATTTTTAAGGAAAAATTATAAGATATTTAATTTAAATTTCTTTTATTCTAGTAACTACTTAAGAAATGACTGTAGGTGGCTTATCATACATGCTATAAAAATAGTAAATGGAATGAAAGAAATCAAATCCCCAAAGAAGCAATACACTTTAATTTTTAAAATGTCTATAATTCTACAATAATGTGTTTTAATCCTAGGGGAAAAGTTTTTTGGACCCTGTGTTTTCTTAATTTTAAATGAATGGGAACCTTACTGACTTTGAATTAACAACACGCAGTTGAAAAATAGTTGTCCTGGGGCGCCTGGGTGGCTCAGTCAGTTAAGCATCTGCCTTCAGCTCAGGTCATGATCTTGGGGTCCTGAGACTTTGGGTTTCACTGGTAGGCAGTAAAGGGCTAACAGATTTTAAGCAGCACAGTGATATGACCTGATTTAGGGTTGTTGTTGTTGTTTTTTGTTTGTTTGTTTGTTTTAGAGAGGTAGAGAGAGAGAAAAAGAGAGAAAAAAAGAAAGAAAAAAAGAGAGAGAGGGGAGGGGCCAAGGGAGAGAGAGAATCTCAAGTAGGCCTCACACCCAGTGCAGAGCCGGCCACAGGGCTTAACTGCACAACCCTGAGATCATGACCTGAACCAAAACCAAGAGTCGGACGCTTTTCTGACTGAGCCACCCAGGAGCCCCATGACCAGATGTAGTTTTTTTTTTTTTTTTACATTTTTTTATTTTGTTATGTTAATCACCATACATTACATCATTAGTTTTTGATGTAGTGATCCATGATTCATTGTTTGCGTATAACACCCAGTGCTCCACGCAGTACGTGCCCTCCTTAATACCCATCACCAGGCTAACCCATCCCCCCAACCCCCTCCCCTCTAGAACCCTCAGTTTGTTTCTCAGAGTCCATAGTCTCTCATGGTTCATCTCCCCCTCCGATTCCCCCCCCTTCATTTTTCCCTTCCTGCTATCTTCTTCTTCTTCTTCTTCTTCTTTTTTTTTTAACATATGATGTATTATTTGTTTCAGAGGTACAGGTCTGTGATTCAACAGTCTTACACAATTCACAGCACTCACCATAGCGCATACCCTCCCCAATGTCTATCACCCAGCCACCCCATCCCTCCCACCCCCCACCACTCCAGCAACCCTCAGTTTGTTTCCTGAGAGTTTTAATAGATATGAGGGTAAGGACAATTAAGAAGACAGATTGAGGCAGATAATGATTATTGGTAAGGAGGCCACCAGGAGACTGTTGTTGCAGCCCAGGTGATATGATGAGGACATGAATGAAGCGGCCATAAGGACCTAAATGAGAAGGTGGCTTTGGGAAATGTTTCTCTTAGGGTTGGGTATATACTTATGGAAGTATATGTGTTTGGGTATAGGAGTCATGATTGCCTAGAGTTGACTGTAACTCTGATGTTTCTAGCTTGGAAAATTACATAGCTATCATTTAAGGAGATTAAGAATTTGGGAAGCAGAACAGGTATTTTGAAGCAAGATAATGAGTTCAGTTTGGACATTAATTTTCAGGAGCATCTATCTAGTAGACAGGTAGAGATATGAATCTAGAAATAGAATTTGAGAGAGATTCTAGAGTCATCCCCACATACATAATAGTTGATAAAAGACCTGGGAGGAAGGTATATTATCTCCATATTGCACATCAACTGAAACAGAGAGGTTAAGTAGCTCGCTTAAAGTCAGTAGAGATGGTGAAAGGTTATAGGAAAAAGCCAACATCTAATCCAGGTCTTCTGATGCCAGGGTATTACTTAATTTCTTTGAGCCTCAGTTTCTTCATATGTCAGGTGAGGATAATGACAACTTCCTTATATTATTTTATTATGATTAAGATAATACATACAAAGTACCATGTAATAACACAGTGCCACAATCACAGTCCTTAAAAATGTGTTAACTTCCTTCTTTCTTTCTTTTTGTTTATAAATCCTATATGGGCTGACAAAAACTCTTTGGTTGAACTATGGACTGGCTCTTTCTGACTAGTCCTTGTCGTTGGAAGCTTCTTCCACCTGCCAAGTCCAGTTTTAGCAAGTATCCTGCTAGGTCAGTTTAGAGAGAACCCTCCCAACCTTGATATCTGTTCACCTTTGATATCCTCATCCTTCACCTTCAGTATTTCATTACCCTGATCTGCCTTCAACAAGAATTCTGTTAAATTGGTTTATCAATAATCCCTCTACCTTTGAAGCTTTCTTTTAGTAATTTTCTATTCACTGACAACCCTCTCCACCCCAATTCTGCTCCTTAGCTACAAATTCTCAGCTGTCTTTGCTGTATTCACTGTCATTTGCTGTATTATTGAGCCTGATCTGTCTTCCCTATTGTGATAGTCTTGACACCTATCACAATAGTTCTGAATAAAGCCTTCCTTACCATTTGACAAATGTCAGAATATTTTTTTCTTTAATAGGATCTTAATATGTCTATACCTAATAATATTCCCAGAGGTTCAGTAATTAGCTTCCTGTGTGTCCAGTGTGATGCCCTTACTACCCAGGGCTGGTTGTTCAAACGTCGTCAGAACCAGAACACACAAAGTGGGCATCAGGTTAAGGCTGAGAGCCAAGAGATAGGATCACAGGGGCAGCCAAGGTTGAAAATAGGAGTCATCTGAAAATGTGGAAAGCTGAATGACTGAGCCAGAGTTATGGTCTGGGATGAACCCAGAAAGTGGGGAAATAGCCAAGACCATGGGCAATAAGAATATGAGAAGGAGGTGCTAAAGTGATCTAATTCCACTGGAAGGGAATTTTTTTTCTTGCCCAGGGATGCCTTTTTTTTTTTTTTTTTTTTTAGTGTTCCATGATTCATTGTTTGAATATAACACCCAGTGCTCCTCACAATATATGCCCTCCTTAATACCCATCACCAGGCTAATGCATCCCAGGGATGCTTTTTAAGAAGTTAAATATCTTTTGGCTCTTGTGTAAATCCTCTTTGGCTACTTTGGCATCTGACACAGAATAGAATCTACGGGAGATGGAGATCAGCTCTGTTTTTCCATATGCAAGCTTTCAATCAACACAATGAAGAGACTAGTATCCTAGATGGTCTGCTGGGGAAATGGGATTTTTGCAATTATGAAGAGCTGACAGTTATCATTTATGCCAGTATTCTTAATTTTTAAAATATCAATATAATAACATTATTCAATATAAAACTATCTTTACCATAGTTGATTTTGGGGGGATAATTCAGAAGGTGTTAGATGATGGGAGGACTTACGGGCTTCTGTTAAGGATGTTACTGATGGTCATGCTCTAGTTGTGGGATATATGTGCTATATATAATTTTAGTGTTGCTAGTGTCCCTTAACTCTCCTGAATGCTCAAGACTGACCTAAAGAGAAGGCAGGGTGGGCAGCAAGGAGAATTGCAAGGGTCAGCCATAAAGGGAAAGGATGTGTGGGGTAGAATCAAAGAAGAGAAAAAGGTTCAGCAGCTACAGCAAATTAGTGTGTACCCATTGGAGTTTCTCAAGGTTCATACCAATGAAAATTGGCATTTCAGAAGAGATGGAAAGTGAAAAGAACTAGAAGGGATAAAGAAAGTGAGATTTTATGAGGTCCTCAGGGTGTTACCTTTGCAGTGTCATCTCAGACCTCGATTGAGATCTATTGATATTAGAAGTAAAAATATTCAAACTGAATTTAAAAATGTAGTGATTAGACTAATGGCATAATTTGTGTGGTCAGAAAGAAATGCTAACTGTATTTAGGGCCCAGTGAGAAGGTAGAAGGGTAGAGACAGATTGGAAGACAGACCACTGTGTGTGCGTGTTGTGCCCTTGGGCCCCTGCATGCAGCAATGCCCATTGTCAGGAGGGGACTGGAACCTGGGCTCTGGTTTACTTCGTGCCTTTTACCAAGTGGGTTTCCTTTGATCCTGGGGCAAGGATAATCGAAAATTAATCTATCTCTGGTTAAATGTTTATGTATGGTCATGATCAGAATCATAAAACCGAATGAGGTATTAGGGACTAATTTAATATGAAACAGGTAACTGATAGTTTCTAAAGTCACACAGGTAGTCCAAATGTGAGAAAATAAATTGTTTATAAAATAATATGATCCATACTACTAGTGTGATTTTCTCTGAAATAACAAATTTTGAAGACAGGTAGGATGGAATCCCTGCTCTATTCCTACTAGCTTCATAACCTCATTAAATACTTAAACCCTCGGAGTCTATTTCGTGTGTAAAGTGAAAAGAGTCATACATATGTCAAGAAATATTGTGGAGATGGAGCACCTGGGTGGCTCAGTCATTAAGCATCTGCCTTCGGCTCAGGTCATGATCCCAGGGTCCTGGGATCGAGTCCCACATCGGGCTCCCTGCTCAGCGGGAAGCCTGCTTCTCCCTCTCCCACTCCCCCTGCTTGTGTTCCCTCTCACTGTGTCTCTCTCTGTCAAATAAATAAATAAAATCTTTAAAAAAAAGAAATATTGTGGCGATGCTATATTTAAGGGACTATCAGAGTGTACGGTGTTTTTTTTTTTTTTTTTTTTTTTTGACACAAGTGAGGGTTTTTTTCCCCCCTCTTTCAATTTAAGATGATGTCTTGATAACTTTGTCAAATTTCTGGCTTCTTAGTAGTCTTAACCAAAAAAAAAAAAAAAAAAAATTCAGAATAATCAATCCGCCACTCTTAGTCCACTCTACTCTTCACTCTGGCAAAGGACAGTTTAACTTCTGCTAGTGTGGGGTTAGTGAAAAGTTGTCTTCCAGACACACTCAGAATGGAGTAGAGACTTCTCTACTCCACTGAGACTTCTCTAAGCCACAGGTGATTATAGAATTATTCCACCTCCATCTCTTAGCCTTAGAAGGGCACTTTTCTAGTTATCTAAATGGTCAGACTCTGGGCTATCAATTGTTTTTTAGTTTTAAAAACTCTTATCATTTCTTTTATGAACCCATAAAATGCAAGGATAAAATTAGAAAATGCATATAAATAGCTACAAACGTCTTTTTTTCCTATGTACATATAGATGTATATTTTAACAAAAATGAATCATGCTATATATAAACTATTTGCTAACTTGCTCTTTTCTGTGCATTTTTGCATATACAGGCATTTCTGGCAAAATGCAATGTACGTGTTCCTGAAAAACCCTGTATTTGGCAAAACTGCATACTAAAAATGACAGGACTTAACTGGAAAATAAGGTTAGAGAAGGGTATTAAAAATCCCAGCAAATCTGTAACCAGAGCACTAGCAAAAACAATCATTGGTACTTGGGGAGATAAGTTGGGCTGTCAGGCAGACAATTCAGCATGACTACAGACTGGCATTGTCAGATATAAAAAAAAAAAAATGCATGAACAATAGAGTGGCAGCGCCATCAACCCTTTAATTAGATCTGGAAGGAGTATGCTGAGCAGGAGTATGTACAATAGAGGTGGAAGCAGACCTCTGAGCCAGGGGGGCTACCCTCAAAGTAGGCATGGGTGCCGTGAAACTGGCCGTGAGTGAGCTAAGAGCTGTGCCTGTCTGGGCATATGCCCCGCTGAGTAGGAAGGTGCTAGTGACCAAATTTTGTCCTCCCAAAATTCATATGTTGAAGCCCTATCCCCCTATGTGATGATATGTGGAGATGGGGCCTTTGGAAGATAATTAGGTTTAAATGAGGTCACTAGGATGCAGCCCTCACAATAGAATTAATGTCTTTATAAGAAGAGACACCAGAGAGTTTGCTTGCTCGCTCTCTCTGCCATGTGAGGACACAGCAAGAAGTCAGCCATCTACAAGCTTGAAGAGAGTCCTCACCAGAGACTGACTATGCTGACACCTTGATGTTGGACTTCTAACCCCCAGAGCTATGAGAAAATAAATTTCTGTTGTTTAAGTCACCTAGTCTGTAGTATTTTGTTATGGCAAACTGAGCTGACTTAAGACAGAAGGTCTGTGAGCAAACCGTCTTTTAACATTTATCTATTTTTCAACTTTTTGTTATGGAAAATTTTTAAAAAGATTTTATTTATTTATTTGACAGAGAAAGACACAGCGAGAGAGGGAACACAAGCGAGGGAGTCGGAGAGGGAGAAGCAGGCTTCCCGCTCAGCAGGGAGCCCAATGCGGGGCTCAATCCCAGGACCCTGAGATCATGACCTGAGCTGAAGGCAGACTCTTAACCAGCTGAGCCACCCAGGTGCCCCTATTATGGAAATTTTTAAGCACACCTGTAAGTAAAGAAAATAATATATCTAAAAATTAGCTTCAACAGATATCATTATTTTTCTAATCCTGTTGCTTCTGTCTTCCGACCCTACCCTTCACCCCCCCTTTTCCCTCACTGAAGTATTTTGGAGCAAATCCTGACATCATATCATTTTACTTATTAATAACTTCGTGTATATATATATATATCTCTACTGGATGAAGACAAAAAACCCATAAGCATGATGCCATTATCACACCTAACAAAATTGACCAAAACCAAAATTCTTTAATATGTAATATCAAATTCATGGTCAAGTTTTTCCAGTTAAAAATATCTTTTTATATTTTCTTTCTTCAAATCAAAATTCAAAGAAATTCACAAATTTGATTTGGTTGTTATGTTTTTAATTAGTTTTTGGATAACATCTATAGTTTATTTTTGAAAATATTAGTAAATATATATGGATATTTGTATTTACCCTTTATTACACATATGGCTTACTCTTCTGCTCCTTGCTATATTTCCCTTCAAGCTAAATCTCTACATTACGTTACTGAATTGTCATCAGTTCTTTTTATAGCTGCATAGTACTCCATCGATGGGTATACCATAGTTTATTTAATCAATCTTATATTGATGGGATTTGGGTTGTTTGCAGTTTTTTCTTATTATAAATTTTATAAATCATGCCATAATAAATAGTTTTTTTTGCATATTTCATATTCTCAGGCACTTGTTTTAAATTTTTTAAAAATATAGACCAAGGGGCTCTTGCTATCAATGCAGTTTCTGAGTGAATGGCTTTTTCTTTCCTGTTGATGATTAGAAGTCTACCCCTCCTACTCTGGCTCTACTTACATAGAAAAACTTGAATATAAGCCAACAATGACTCCAAATTTATACTGACTTAATTCCACTTTTTATCGATTATATATATACAAAACATGTGTTACAGGACAGACTACATATACACACACCCACACCCCTAACCTCCCTCATACCACACATCTACGTTATCATTTTTAATGGCTAGTATTAATTATCTATTTTTACATTGCATATTACCCCAAAACTTGGTGGCTTAAAGCAACAAACATTTTTGTAGGTAAGTCCTGCAGAAATCTCAAGGCTCTTAAATGCTAGTACACTGTGGTGAGCATGGCTTAATATACAGAGTTATCCAATCACTGTGTTGTATACCTGAAACTAATGTAACATTGTGTGTCAACTATACTAAAAAAAAAAAAAGCAACCCTTTCTTCATGTACAGACTGCAGACAAGTATACAACTCCCCCACCAACTCCTTGGGAATTTTAATGAGTAACATTTTCTCCCTCCTGTTGCAGATATTTGAAATCAAAGAGATATTAGTCATTTAGTCCTTAATTTATTCTTAACTTTAGAATTGATATTCTGTATATAAGATACTCTTACAATTCAATAAAACAGAGATAAGGTCCTCAATAGAAAAACAGGCAAAGAGAGTGAACAAATAAAAGACAGGAGTGATAAACTGAGATATTAAAATATTAAATAAGGAAACTATAAATTACAAATAGATATGATTTTTAATTAATTCAACTGACAAAGATTTTAGAATAGCATAAAACCTAATGGTGACGGGGCGCCTCGGTGGCTCCATCGTTGAGCATCTGCCTTTGGCTCAGGTCATGATCCCAGGGTCCTGGGATCAAGCCCCGCATCGGGCTCCCCGCTCGGCGGGAAGCCTGCTTCTCCCTCTCCCACTCCCCCTGCTTGTGTTCCCTCTTTCGCTGTGTCTCTCTCTGTCAAATACATAAATGAAATCTTAAAAAAAAAAAAAAACCTAATGGTGGCAAGGATGCACATAACCAGGTACTCTCAAACATTCCTGGAAGGAGTTTGCATTTGTACCCTATGACCTTCATTTCAATTCACCTACATTTTCTGTGTCTTTTTCCACATCTCCACCTCCCCCCCCCCCCCGCATTTTGTAGTTAAAATTGGACTGTAGAATTTTTTCAGTGTTAGCTGTCACTGTGGGATCACTGTCACTATATACAAGACATTAGGAAATATCTGTCAGAGAAGTGAGAACGGTTTATCAACAAAGGCCACACCATGGCCTCTTTATGGGTGCAGATCCTGACAAAAGGATTCTCAAGTTGCCAGGCAGGTTAAAGGCAGTCAAAATAACGGTGACAGTCATAACAGAAACAGACTTCATCGCTTGCCACGAGGATATGGGTGCTACGGAGCAGAACCATCGATATGCACCTGGGAACACATGAAGTGCACTGCATAATACAACAAACTATCTCCATTATGTGGGAAAAAATGTCCTTGTAAAACTTCACTTATAGTATCTTAAGTTTCTCCAAGTAAATTTTTTTTTTTTTTTTTGGAGGGAGGACACATTGTTATGAGCTAATGAAATCTCAATTGGGTCCTTTGTCCTCATCTTAGTGGTCAATATAATGAAATGGGTTGAAACTAATTGATTTCCAGAATCATTTAAAGGAAATGACACATTGTGAAATGACCATTTTTAAAAGGGTCATGGGTATTAAAGAGGGCACGTATTGAATGGAGCACTGGGTGTTATACGCAAACAATCATGGAACACTACATCAAAAACTAATGATGTAATGTATGGTGATTAACATAACACAATAAAAAAAAAAAAGGGTGTGTTCTTTGTTACTCTACCTTGCAAACAGGCTTATGTATATCTTACAATTATTCCCCAAGTATGGAATAGAACTGGGGCCAGAAGCCTTTTTCCTTATGTCTTTTGGGTTCAGGATATAATCCTTGACACATTATACAGTAATGAAGTCATTTGACATTTCTGTATCTCTGAGATTCTTTACAAGATTAGTTTGATGATCAGAAAGGGAGAGGTTAATGGACAAATGCACTATGAATTTGTAGGTCATGGATCTCTTCCAGTTTGAAGATATCTACTCATTGTCCTTTTTCCTCAGTCAAAACAGAGAGGAAAGTATGTTGATTTTTATTGTGTATTGACTATAAAAAACAGGGATTATGTGAGTGAATGTGTATTGCAAAAAGCTGAATAGGTATTTTAATTCTGTTCTCAGAAGTTTGGTATCTGATAACACAATTTGGTCTCAACACAGGAAAATTATACCTCTTTTGTTTCTCCAAGTTTCCTTTAAAATGGAAGTGAAAATTCTACTTCCTTTCATACCTCACAGGGATCAGATCAAAAGGCAAACACAAAATTTATTGATTTTCATATCATTTAAGTATGTGATAGCCAATTACCCAGTGTGTATTTTACTTATTGTGGGTCCTTTCTCTTTCTTTACTTCTTTCTCAGGCTTTATTTTTTCCCTACTACATTTGTATGTTTTGTATATAACTCCAAGTAGTTCAGTGTAATCAATTAGTGACATGTTTTTGAGGATATGTTACTAACTTACTAATGTAGGACATCTTTTTTGCTTCTGCCAGTTTGTCATTGTTCTACTGAATCTTCCAAATTTCCACTTAACACAAGATATGAGAAATTAATAACCCCTTTAATCTGAGAGGCTCACCCTATTTGTCTTATAACTGAAAAAATTTTCCAGTTAGTAATACTTGTAAATTTTTCTCGTATCTTGTAGAAAATTCACAAAATCTCATCAGTCTTTTATTTTTTAAAATCCAGTTAATTTGTTTAGCTTGTTCCAAAGCTTTTTCACACACATTATCACAAATGTTTTCACTGGTAAGTATACAGTATACAGTTGGTCTGTTTGCTTCCACAAAACTTTTACATATAGTCAATCTTACTAATAATCAATTTAGCATATTCTACTTATAAAATCACTAATTTGAACATTCTTTAGGAATCCTTTTTTTTTTTTTTTAAAGATTTATTTGAGAGAGAGTGAGCAGGCATGTGCATGTGGATGAATGGGGGGAGGGGCAGAGGGAGAGAATCTTCAAGCAGACTCCCTGCTGAGGGTGGAGCCCCACTCCTGGTGGATCTCACGACCCTGAGATCATGACCTGAGCTGAAATCAAGAGTCAAATGCCTGACTTCACCACCCAGATGCCCCTAGGAATCCTTTTCAAAATAATTTTACCTCGTATGTTTTCTTCTCATTTACATGTAGACCCTTCTACATGATTAGGCAGCAATTATGTTCAGTGTGTCCTAATTTGCATTTTGGGGTACCTGGGTCACTCAGTCACTTAGACATCCGACTCTTGGTTTTGGCTCAGGTCATGATCTCAGGGTCCTGGGATTGAGCCCCGGGTCTGGCTTTGTGCTCAGCAGGGAGTCCACTTGAGATTCTCTCTCTCTCCCTCTGCCCCCCCAAATAAATAAATAAATGTTTAAAAAATTAATTTGCATTTCAAGACTGTAGAGGTCAATGCATTTGGAAATCCAAATTTGTACTTAACCTAAATGGTCTATGGGTGGGCTATAAGCTTCTAAGTGAGCTAACTGATTTAAGTGATGGTGAGCTAATTAATATTCCATATATTCATTTGAGTAAGGTTATATCTCCTGAGGAGCATTAAGTGTGGAAAGCCATCCCTCTGTAAGTATTGAGATTATCAGTATTTGAAATCAAGTGGCAAAGGGCCACACCAAGATAGAGTGATATTTTGAGAAGTGGAACATTGATCAATTACAGGTCTTCTGATGGGGTAAAGGTTAAAACTTTTACTATAGGATCTGGCAGAGGTAATGTGATGACTTCTGATAAAAAACCTCAAGGAAAACACTTGTAAGGAAGAAAATTTGATCATTGTGACTTGAATAGAGATTTTGTATAGAACAAGGAAGGTAATTTAAAAGTATCTTTTATGTGTTCTAATTTTTAAAATGATTTACATTTTTCTTCTGTTTGATCTTAACTAATATTGTGTGGCAGGGAGACAGAAGAGCATGATTTTAAGTCCTGACTCTGCCATTAACTCACAGTGTGCCTTTGGGTGGGATTTCTGACTTCTTCCAATCTTCCTCATTCATGAAATTAGGGAGTTGTGCTAAATGATCTCTAAAGTAGCATTTGGCTTGGAACCCCTATGATCATATCTTGTATAAATGATATATCATCTGATTTCTGATTACTTGAAAATAGTACCCAGTTGGATTTAAAACACAAAATAAACAAATGTGAACATTTAAAATTTTTCTGTGCTATTGCTATCAGTTTAATTGTGAGGCCTATTTCTTATTTATGCCTTAGTCTTTGAGAAAGCTAAGGCTGGCTGTTAAATAGTTCTTCTAATTAGTATGAACGGTTGTAGCATTGAAAATCCTTGTCCTGCCTTTGATAAGATCAAAATTAGAGTGAAGAATATGCCTTGCTTGAACATATTAGCATGCAAACCCCATAGCCTGAAAAGATGTGTTTAGGCTCTGAGAATAAAGCAGAAGCTAGCACATTCTGACAGCTGTGAGAAACACAAAAAATATTAATGGTGGCAGTTAGAGAGTCAGACAGAGAATAGCAATGCACAGGTGCATTTTCCCTAGTGCATATATTTCTTTTTTAGTATTCATGATAAGTTTCCAATACCTTCATCTTTACACAGGAATTAGAAAACAGTTCAGACTTATTAGTTTGAGCAATAGCCTAGGACAGCTAGAAGAACAATGCCTACAGGGGCATGTATATTTGTATAAAATAGTCTTCTATGATAATGCTTTAAATATCACCATAATGCTGGGGCACCTGGGTGGCTCAGCCGTTTAGAGTCTGCCTTTGGCTCAGGTCATGATCCCAGGGTCCTGGGACCGAGCCCCACATCGGATTCCTTGCTCGGCAGGGAAGCCTGCTTCTCCCTCTCCCACTCCCCCTGCTTGTGTTCCCTCTCTCGCTGTCTCTCTCTCTCTCTGTCAAAAAATAAATAAAAATCTTAAAAAAAAAATATATATATATCACCATAATGCCATTTTTATTTTCTAATAAAGTCATCATCCTAACAGTTTTATGGTTCTCTTAATTCTAGTCTTAACATCTTATCTGAGTTGAGTGAAAAATTACATTAATTGCAAGCTGTTCTACTTGCCTTATCGGCCACTATCTTGTAATACAAGTTTTCATTATTCGTCTCTCAACATTTTGACTTTAAAGGTTAAAGTGCCACTTATGGTTTGGGATAATTATGTGGAAAAAACCTTTTAAGTCAATATAGAAACTCATCACTTCAGATTAGCAAAAAATATAGAAATAGCGTGAATTCTCACTTGAATGTGTCTGAGCATATGATCAAATTGAATCCTTCTGCATACTCCACAAAACCCCCCAAATGAGCCAGAAATAGATATTCTGTTCTCAGAGTTATCAGGAGATACGATGCAATGTGCACAAGGCAGGTTCTTAGTGATACTGTATATCTCTCAAGTTCACTGTCAGTGAACAGTGTGAGTTATTTGGGTCTTGAATATCTATATAGATCTATTCCTTACCCTCAAACTTCTAGTCAACTATTTGAAGAATAATGATGGAAATAGTGTTATGCTGCCATAGACACATAAATAGTAGAATTCAACCAAGCCATTGCAGGAAATTTTCTTTTCTCTACAAAATTTAGAACAAAATCTTATATGTTAGGGGCACCTGGGTGGTACATAGTTAAGTGTCTGACTCTTGATTTTGGCTCCGCTCATGATCACAGGGTCATGAGATCGAGCCCCATGTTGGGCTCTGTGCTGGGCATGGAGCCTGCTTAGGATTTTCTCTCTGCCTCTCTCTGCCCCTCTCCCCCTGCTCACATGCTCTTGCTCTCTCTCATCTTATAGGTTAGTTTCCCTAAATTTATACCTCAGGGAAAATGGGCAGTTCTCGAATCACCTTTTATACTTGCAATCAAATGTCTTAGAATATATACCTCTAAAAGTGCCTCTTTAGAATTTGTATTAAAATGTAAATGAATCAGACTCAGCTCTAATTTTTAATTCTGTCCCTTTATAACCATTACATGCTATTCAGAAGATCCCAGCTTGGGCCTGGTGGTATTCTAACAGTGAGAGGGCCAACATTGGTTGCTGTTATGATGGCACCATATGACACCTTTGGAATCTATCATCTTGAGATCAGGGTATTTTAGAACACTGGGGAAAAAAAAACTTACCTTCCTTAAAGACACATTTTTTCCTTGCTTCTTCTTTGAAGCATCATCCACCCTCCAATTCCTACCTTGCATTTCTTTTTCTATAGCCATTATGTTCCTGAGATTCTTCTGAAATCTTCTCTTGCTTGTTTATAATGTAGTGATAGGGGATGGTATAATTTTATCAAATTCCTTACTGCCAGATATGATGTGTCAAGTGAGACTTGAGATTGGTTATGAGATCAGTAATGAGTACACGCACACACACACACACAAACACACAATTTTAAAAATAACAAAAATGGTTTTGATCTGTTTAAATTGATTTTGAATATCAAGTTTCAAATGACATAATGTGTGTTATCTAGCAAACTGTATATTGGCAATCCATATTGCCAAGTTTTGAGCTTCATTCTTAGAAAAGCAGATATTCACTCATAGACTGAAGATTTTTCTTAGGTGTAGACATTTTGATTCAATAATTTTTTTTTTAATATATAAATCTTTCTTTTTGTTGTTTCCAATTTGAAATGGTATCTACCATTATCACCTTCATGATATAGTCTTTATTTTTTCTTTCTAATTCTGCTAGAGTGGAGCTCAGCAGGAGATTCATTATTTCTCTGATTTAAAACCACTATTGATGAGCTCATCCTCCTTTCCCACCCACCACAAACAATATAACTTTTAGGAATTTCAGCACAGATTTGTAAAGAATATTTTTCTGTACAGATTTTACTTGGGTTTGGATCAGTGCATTGAATATTATAAAAGCATATGTGATGTGGAAAGTGGATGACAGCTCTTCAGTATTTAAATTATTTTTACAACTAGAACTTGTTCCCCAACTCACTGATCCCATGGTGGTACGTTGTTAAGACAATATAACAAATGGGTAGATTGTACTGAATAGCCTTTTCATTTAAGACCCATGGTGTTAATTCAAGTACGCATTATGGAGCTGAATATCCAGAAAGGCCCCTCTGGCAGCACAGTGGGTATTTGATTTCCTGGGTTTCTCAGGAGCCATGAGAATAAAATCTTAGTTTCTGCTTTGATTTTATCACAGCTGGATATCATATCCTCATTTGTCTTTAGTCTGGACAAATAAAATCAGTTCCATTCCCAAGTTCCAAACTCTCTCCTATAACATAATGACCCTCACTTTTCTGATAGAACATAGAATCTGTGGCTACTAGTCTAAGGGACACTGCACCTATAAGCATTCTCTTTCCTACCTTAAAGCCTGTAAATACTTCATTAAAAAAAAATCAGACCCGTAAGGGGAATGCTTTATGGATTCTTTGCGCACTTTGCTTGCTCATTCTAAATGCAAGCCAATTCCATTTCTCTAAATAGTTTTACAGTATTTTGGAGATGTGATTAAAGATAACAAAATTCAAGGCAGTTTTACAGATAGTTATTGGGTAAAATTATGTGTCTATAGATGAGAGAAGTTTGGGTGGCGGAAAACTAAAGGCTTAGGGATATAACATGTATCAATAATGGTGAATTCTGGGTAAAAATGTAGAAGGCAGTGACTTATTAATGGGAACATACTGTATAAAAATCCAGTCTGACCACAGTGAGATACCATTATACACCTATTAGGACAGCTAAATAAGAAATAGCGACAATACCAAATGTTGGCGATAATGCAGAGAGACTAGATCTCTCATATATTGCTGGTGGGAATGTGAAATGGTACAGACATTCCAGAAAATATGACAGTTTGTTATAAACCTAAATGTGCACTTACCGTATGAAATAACAATTGCACTTTTAGGCAATTATCCCAGGGAGATGAAAACCTCTGTTCACACAAAAGCATATGAACAAGTGTTCATAGTGGCTTTATTTTTAATAGCAAAAACTAGAAACAACCTAAATCTCCTTCAGTGGTTGGATAATTAAACTCTGAAACATTCATACAATGTAACTCTACTCAGCAATAAAAGGAATAAACTATTGATACATGCAGCAACCTGAACAGATCTCATAAGCATTTTTCTTTAAGATCTCATAAGGTTACATACTATATGATTACATTTATATAACCTTTGTGAAACAATAAAATTATAGAGGTGGAGAACAGATTAGTGGTTACCAGGAGGTGGGGATAGGGTTGGGAAGGGGTGGGTGAGTAGTGCAAATATAAATGAGTAGCATGAAGGAGTTTGATTGTGGTGGTGGTTTCACAGATCTGTATGTGGGATAAAATTGCATAGCACTGTACATAAACACACACAAATGCATGCATGTAAAAAGTGGTGAAAATGAACTGTGATGTCTAGTAGGTAGTCTCGTTAACAATATTTTACCAATGTCAGTTATTTCCTGGTTTGTTTTTTTTTTTTTTTTCAGATTTTATTTATTTGAGAGCGAGCAGGAGAGAGAGAGAGAGCATGAGACGGGGGAAGGCAGAGGGAGAAGCAGGCTCCCCACTGAACAAGGAGCCCGATGCGGGACTCGATCCCGGGACTCCAGGATCATGACCTGAGCCGAAGGCAGTCGCTTAACCAACTGAGCCACCCAGGCGCCCCCAGTTATTTCCTGGTTTTGATACTATACTACGATTGTATAAGATGTCACTCTTGGGGGAAACTAGGCTAAGGGTGCAGGGACCCTAAGTATTAATTTTATAACTTCCTGAGAGTTTATAAATATTTCAAAATAAAAAGTGAAAAAATTTAAAACTCTGCCTGTTTTTATTTTAATGATGTGCATCAAAGGTCCTTTTGCCTCTATAGCATAAATACTATGTCTTTAGTCATTTACAATGCACCTCATACTATTTTGGAGAATTACATTCACTGGTAATTATATGAGAAAAAGACACTTGCTTACAATGCCAAATTGAGATGTCAAACTGGTAGTTGGCAGAGGGGAGAGGGGTAGGAGGATGGGTAAAATAGGTAAAAGGGATTAAGAGGTACAAACTTACAGTTGTAAAATAAATAAGCCATGGAGATGAAGAGTATAACATGGAGAATGTAGTTAATAATATTGTAATAATATTGTATGGTGGTAGATGGTAACTACACTTATTGCGGTGAGCACTGCTTAATGTATTGAATTGTTGAATCACTATGTTGTGAACCTGAAACTAATCTAACATTGTATGTCAACTATACTTCAATAATAAAAATTTTGAAGGGTGTTGGACTGAAATATAGGCTAAGCATCACACCAAAAAGAAGGCAAGCAACTCTTTTCACTGGGCTCTATAAAGCTGGATCTCACATCCGTACCATATTTGATCTGCGGACAAAAGAGTAGGAATGTGTACTCTCTTGTTCTAAGGGTAGACAATGGGACATGGAATATTAATATCTTATATATAGAATATTGGTGGTCTGTGCATAAGAAACAGAACAAGAGCCTCATTGTCAATCCACACAGGAAGGCCAAGAAATATGCAATAAGTACTTTAAGATTAAAGCTAGACAAGAGGGGCGCCTGGGTGGCTCAGTCAGTTAAGTGTCTGCGTTCGGCTCAGGTCATGATCCCCGGGTCCTGGGATCGAGCCTCACATCGGGCTCCCTGCTTGGTGGGAAGCCTGCTTCTCCCTCTCCCACTCCCCCCTGCTAGTGTTCCCTCTCTTGCTGTGTCTCTCTCTGTCAAATAAATAAGTAAAATCTTTAAAACTAAATAAAGCTGGACAAGAGAAATAAGCGATCTTTAATGACCATTGTCAAAGTAGTTTATTTTAGGTAAAAAAAAAAAAAAAAGTGGATTATCCTGAAAGCAGAAGGTAATAGGTAAGCAGAAGGTAAGCAGAAATAGCAAGGTAAGCTTAGGCACATCCCAATGGGCATGAACAAATAGAAGCCAAAGTAACAAAATGAACTAGGATTCAGTGTTTCCATTTTCTGTTTGTGCAGTAACTACCTTAACAACCTAGAAGCCCCTGAATTCAATCAACAATGGTTTCCTAATTATTTTGGCTCTGAGTATGTCTCTAGGGTTTTCAGATTGCTAAAAATCCAATAATCCCCTCCAGAGACTGCACATCTGAATCCCCCTACCCTGCTTCTTTTTATCTAAGCAATCGTGTGTTCCATCAACTAAGACAGGTATTGGTTATGTATGATGAACTATGGCTAATTTCTTTTTTACAAGCAAATAAATAATTTTGCGGCTCATTAGGCTGATCATTTTTCTGATTTGTTTGACCTTTGCTGTGCTTTTTTATCAGCTGGTTTTCTCAGACCTCATTTTCCCCTGCAAAGCTCCAGTAATCAAATGAATTGCTGGACCCATCAATCTGATGCCATGACCTGTTAAAATGGGATGCATCAGAAGAATTTCATTATGTTTTTGTTAGAACAGTTGTCAGAAATCTTTCATTCCTGTTTTCTAGTCCCATTGAGTGACAGGTGACTGACACACACGTGAAGGAAGTGAAACATTTATTAAGAGTTTTATGTTGAGATGCCAGCTGAGTCAAAAGCTTCCTACATACAGAATCCCTTGCAGAAAGGATTTTCCCGTAGCCATTGTGGACAATTAAACTTGGGATCTTCTCCTCTTGAAAGATTAACCCAGGTGGGAGAGTATTCTCAGTATAAATACCAAATGTATGTTTGGGTAGTAGCAAGTCCCCAAGGAGGATTTAAATTGTAAGTGGAAAACAGCATTTGCAAAGAGGATTTTAGTGTGATTGCTGTTTGCCTTAAGAATCATCGTTCACTGAAGCAATTAACCTGCAAAATAGAATTATGGGACTGAACCAGGGAAAAGGGCAGGAATGGATCTTTATTGAACCAGGTGAAGATAGTTTACATCATGTACTTTCTGAGGTTGAACATAGTGACCAAAATGGTAATGTTCCCCTCAGCTTCACTAACCTTTGGACAAGCTTCTTTTTGACAAGAGACCCCGACCTCCCTTTTCTTAGAACATTTACTTGAGGGAACTTGTCATTGTAAATTCCTTCTCTGACTTGTTGAGATGTAAATCTTCTATAGTTCTGAAATGTTTCTCCCATTCCTTTGACATGTGAGAAAGGGCCGCAGTCTTCCTGTCTCTGGGAGAGTGTAGGATCCTAACTTCCATAACCAGCAATTAGCAAACACAGATGGCTCCATTGGCCATCTAATATCCTCTAAGACTAATGTCCTCCAGGACTTTTCCTTTAGCTCATTCCTGTCTTTTATTTCTGCAGAGTTGAGGTCAGTCTCTCTCCCCTACTGCAATAGTCTTCTTTTTTTTTTTTAAGATTTTATTTATTTATTTTTGAGAGAGAGGGAGAGAGCAAGCACGAGCGAGCACGAGCGAGCACGAGCGGGGTGGGATGTGGGACTTGATCCCAGGACTCTGAGATCATGACCTGAGCTGAAGGCAGATGCTTAACCGACTGAGCCACCCAGGTGCCCCCTATTGCAATAGTCTTGAATAAAACCTTCCTTGACTGTTTAACTGGCTGGTGCAATTTTTCTTTTACAATAGATCCCAGATAATTTCTTTGAATTTATTTTTAATCTCTAAAAATTTGCTTGGTTATATTTTAAAAATGAAAAAATTTGTGCATTTGGTTCACCTAGTTTTGACTGTCATAATTTATTATATCAACTAAAAAATATAATGCCAGGGTCAACTCTAGGCAGAATTGTGTGCTATAGTCTTCTTTCAGCACTTCTTTCTGTCTCTCTGGTTGCCAAAGGTCAATGAACTCTCCTGGAGGTGAGAGACTCTCCTTGCAGAGCTGGGCCAACAAAGCCAGTTGTGCCAGATGCTTTCTTTCTATCCTGGGCTTGATCCCCTGCTCTTACCTTTGATATTGGTTGTATGTCTCATTACTGATTTGGTTTTGTCCTGAGAATGACTTTGTACTTTTTACAGAGAGCATCTGCCACTAATCAGTGGAATCAGGACCTGTTGGCTCCTGGTCCACAAACACTGCCTAATGCCTACAAAACTAAGATGGTGAACTGGTCTACCCTCTAGAGTCAGTAGGTGTTACATTTCATGTTTTAGAGGGGAGCAGTGGCTGCTCATCTTGGGGACCCAGGGTCTTGGCTGATAATCACTAACACGTTACGTTTCCTTGGTGGGGTTTATATTTGAGTCAGTGAACCTTTGAATTATATTATGTAGTAAGCCGCATACTCGTTAAACTGGGCATGGGTATATACAGCCCTCAGTCTTAAGGGTCAGAAGGCACAAAATTTTAGGTAAAAGACAATGGCTCCCAGTCATTCCAAGAAGTGTCTGATAAAGTATATTCTCAACAACCATGTTGGTTTTAAGGTACTGTACTCTGGAATTAGATTGGACTGGCCTGACTCTTTTTTTTTTTTTTTAAAGAAAGAGAGCACTGTGCGCAGGGTTGGGAGGGTGCACAGGCACAGGCGGACAGAGAGAATCTTAATCATGCTCAGTGTGGGGCCCGACATGGGGCTCGATCTCACAATCCTGAGGTCATGACCTGAGCCAAAATTAAGAGTTGGATGTTTAACTGACTGAGCCACCAGGCGCCCCTGGCCTGACTCTTCTTAAATCCTGTTTTTTCTGCTCATTTGCCTCTTGAAGTTACTGCCCGTGGCTGTTGCTCCTGATTCCTCACTGGGCATTTGAAGTCTTCTGTTTTGATACCTAGATAATGACTGTGGCTTGACTTCACAATTCCACCCCTGCCTCCTAAATGGAGTTGGAGTCATGCTGAAACTTTTGCAGAAAGTGACCTTACCATGCTTATTATTTTTGCATCACTATCACTTGCCTTAGAAGACCCTAGGGTTCAGCCATCTTAGAGGAGAGGAATTTTAACTAAATTGTGAAGATTATAAGGTGGGGCCCAGAATGAAGCCAGAAAAAATAGCTCTTAATATTACTAAATGATATTAATATGCCAAATGATTCTTTGTTAATTGGGGAATAAATGCACATGCAGTAGGTATAACATGACCTCTGACCACAAAATGTGGTTACATACTGACTTTTAATAACCAAATTATGGTAGGTAGAGAGCCCTTACTGAACAGCTGCCCCATATTAGCCTCCTCCTACTGTCCACTATGAGACCTTCAGAAACCTATAATCCAGTTTGCCACTTGGTGGGGTTTCCCACTGACAGTGCCCATTATCATAATGCCAACATCCATGTCCAGGGTGGTGTCTCAAGTGCTTCCTGTCCTTGGCATGCCAGAGAATCTCTGGGTTTTCTGCTGAGGTAGGAAATCTAACTTCTTTTCTGCTGAGTGTCACACTTTTTTTTTTTTTAATCAGGGCCTAGATAAACAGTTCCTCTTTTAAACAGTTCCTGATGTGAGCCCCTTGGCTATGATTTTAACAAATCTCATTAAAAAATGCCTCACTTGTTCCCAGTGGTCTTTGTTCTTTCCTCTTTCCCAACTGTCCTCCCTGTCCCCTCACCCCCTGTGCCCCTTCATAAAGCATATGCTTCTTTCTGCCCCAGCTGTATAATAAAGCTCTTGGGGAAGCACAAAGAAAATATATGCCAGGAGGGACATGGAGCATGGGAGAAGAAAGGAGGGATATTGTTGACTTTAATAGCACCTAGGCTCTACTTCAGTGAGGCAAAAATGTCCTGATAAGCTAACAAAAAGAGACTCTGTAAAATGTAGACCCTCACTTGCTTTGAAGGCCTTTCCTCTTATTTTCAACTCTCCTTGGTTGCCCTGTTTTCTTAGAGTTGACCTCTGCTAGGAGGCCAGCTAAAAGCCACCCTACAAAAGCTCTAGAAGAGGTGAGTGTCAAGGAAATGGACTGGCCTGGTCTTTGAAGTGAGGGGCACATTGTGCCTTGAGATCAGGCTGTTTGTGGACATTATTGATAGTGCTTCTGCTGCTACCTCTGCCCCTGCAGAGGGAGGGGCCAATCAATTGGGGGAAAGGCAAGAACAGGAAATTAAGGGGAGAAAACCGATAGGAGCAGAGCATTTTGAATTATCTGTCTGAAGGAGGGGTCTCTCAGACCAAAATGAAGCTTCCCCCCCGCCCCCCTTCTGTAGGGGATCTTAATTGATATGTTTTGAATCAGGTTTTTTTTTTTTTTTTAATTTGGTTTGGTTTTTCTTTTTCTCTCCTGCTTATAAAGGGTGATTGCCAGGGAAGCTGCTTGTGAATCCTATTTTCGCAGGGGCTGGTTTTGCATATAGTTAATCTGGTAACTCCAACCTGCATGCTGTTTTGCCTGGGGATTGGGATTTCAGGATTTCAACCCCTAGTGATAATTGAGGAAAAGCATTATCCTTCACTATGTTTTACAAGGTTATTATGAATCATTCATAAGGTCCTACAGTTAAGAAAAATTCATACTGCTTTTCAGAGAACTTAATATTTTTTCCCATCCATTGAAAATTCCCATTTTATACATTATGGTTGCAATTGTATCCTCATTTCTGAAATATATCCTTGCCACCTACCAATTTTAATAAATAAAGGATTTCCAACATCATGGGAAGCTTTTAAAACTCATGAAATGTTCTTTTTATATTTTTAAACTCAAAAAATTAAGTTGTAATTGTGATAGAAATAATCTATAAGAGGCATTTTAAACAAAATTTTAATGTTGTGACAATAATAATACCCAATATATGTCCTGATTGTTTGTATTTTAGACCTGTGACAAATGAAAATGTGTTTTCTAGATGAGAAAATAAGCTGTGTTCTATGGTTAACAAGATTGAAACTCATCTTGACTTTGAAGAATAAACAGATCAATTTGATTTTAATTGTAATTATGGATTTTTTTCCCATTGTACCAATGTCTAAATTATTTCCCTTTAGGAGTGTCTGGGTGGCTCGGTCAGTTGGGCGTCTGGCTCTTGGTTTCTGCTTAGGTCATATTACACAGTTGTGGGAACAAGCCCCATGACAGGCTCTGAGTTTAGTACAGAGTCTGCTTCAGATTCTTTCTCCCTCTCCCTTCCCCTCTGCCTCTCTGCACTCTCTCTCCCTCTAAAATAAATAAATAAATAAAAATAAAATCTTAAAAAAAATAATTTCCCTTTAAAACTTTCATAGAAGAGTTTCAAGAAAGGCCTATATTTACAAATTATATGAGAGACAATAGACCATAGTAATTTAGAACATAGATTTTTTTTTTTGGGTCGGGGGGTTATGAAACAAGAAAGGAATTTATTTCTGTGAGGCCAGCACCAGGAAGACTGCAGACTAGTGGTCCCAATGGCTATCTCCAAAGTGCTGAAAATACATCTAGGTTTATATTAGGAAAATGTAGGACAAAGGTCAGTGGGTACATGCAGCTGGGCAATAAATGTCAGGTTTGATGGCTATCTTGGGGTCAATCATGAAGGGTCTTGCTGGAGTCAGGGCAGTTGTAATTGCTTGAGGGGGTAGTTTCAGTTCCTATTATAGGATGCTTTGCCCACCTGGGTCTTTTGACTGAATTAAAAGATAAGCTGGAAAAAAAAATTAATTTTCTAGTACAGACGGAGATCAAAATGGAGGTAGTTAAAGTTAGAACATAGATTTTTAACTAACCTCAGACGTGGCTTTGAAATCTGGCTCCACAATTTACTAACTGTATGACACAAGTGAATTTTTTCATACTTCTGAGTCACGGTTTTTGTATTTGTAAATAACATTGACTTCAGTGCAGTTTTGTAAGGGGTGAGATGCTCTGTAAAGTACACACTAAGTGTTCATTAAATGGTAGTTATTTTTATTATGATTATGCATATCAAAATCAGGTTGCTAACATGGAACTGAAAATTATTTTATTAAATATAATGTAAGATGTAAAATAGAGTAAAACCTCACTAATTTGGAAATTTGACTAATTGAGAGGAAAGTAATTTTGATTCTAAGAACAAACATTTATTGGGTCCTTACTATGTTCTAGGTGCTAAGCCTCACAAACATCCCTCTTGCCTCCTTTGGGATATTGATTCACTAATTACTTGATTTTTTTTTTTAACTACTTACCTCCACTGGCTCCTTCCTTTTAGCTTATGAAATAGTGTTCAGATCTCTCTCATTCTTCTTCTTCTTTTTTTTTAAGATCTTATTTATTTAATATTAGAGAGAGAGAGAGAGAGAGATTGAGAGAATGAGTGGGAGGAGGGGCAGAAGGAGAAGCAGACTCCCTGCAGAGCAGGGAGCCCTATGTAGGCCTCGATCCCAGGACCCTGGGCTCATGACCTGAGCCGAAGGCAGACGCTTAACCAACTGAGCCACCCAGGTGCCCCAGATCTCTCTCATTTTAAAATTAAAAACAAAACAAAACAAAAGAGAAGGAAAAGAAAACAAAACACCCCTTTCTTGATCCTGTACCCTTCAATTCAACACCAACTTTTCCATGCAAGAATCCTGAGTTACCCTAGATCCCAAATTCTGTATCATCTCCCATATCCAACTGATAAGGTCTGGATTTATCTGTTTATTGTATCATTTCCTCACTAGGAAGGCACTGCCTTAGGGCATGGCTTCATTGTTTATGGTCTAGCCCTGACAATAGCCTCCCTTACAGTGTTGCCATTATAAATGCAGACCTGATTCTCATTCCTCCTATTTTTTTTTTTTTTTTTTAATAAGGTCCAAACTGCTCAATATAGCATATAGGACTCTTTACAATGGGGGCCCAACCTATTAAAAGCATCTTGATCTCTTTCTATTCCTTCCCCCTCACTATCTTTGAATTCTACCCTCTGGTCTATTGAATCTCTTACCATGTCCAGAAAAAGCCTGTTAAGGAGATCTAGTAAGTCAAAAACAATCTCTTTTTTGCTTGTTTTCTCTGTTTTGCCTAAGAAAATAGTTCCGCTTCAATTTTACACATATATTTGCACTACTAATTTAATCAGGACAGATATTCTTTACCAACACTTTTTTTAAATTAAAGTATGAAATTTGCAAGTCATACCCATCAACAATGTAACATAATAGCTAGTGTTACAAGCTTCCACAAAGAAATTCTGGTGATTGAAATTTTCCTCATTTACTCACATAATTTTCTTTACCTATTTCTCCAAGAGTCTGTTAGCACTGTTAGGGGATAAACTATATCTTATTCATTGTTATATCTCCTGGACCCAGCACACTGCTCAACAAAGCTTTGTTGAATGAAACATTGAATGGATGTGTGGGTAAATGAACAAAAGAAAAGACTGAGGAAACATAACCGTGTTACATAATGATGCAAATTTAGAGTTTTTTTGTAAGGCTTCTTGTGAAATTTCTTACTTATCTCGTTCCCACTGACCAACACAAGAGAAAAATAAATAATAGAAAGCAGTCAATAATTACAAAGTGAATCTTACCAGTCTAGAATTATAAGCTTTGTTCATACCTCACTGATGATGGTGTAGTGAACATTTTTTGAAAGATGAAGACTAAAGCAATAGCATATACTGTAAGTTCTTGATGTGATTGAAGTAAAACTCCCAGAAGATAGACATGCTTTTATTTCACTGGTGGTATAAATGACAAATAACTTACATGTTTGCTCTACTATTGTGTTAGTAACAGAATTTCACTTTTTATTATGTGACATTAAAAATAAAGGGATAAAAGCCAATTTGGGAGACCTCAAAATTTAATTTCAGGGGGTTGCCTGAAAAAAAAAAATCACATTTTGTTTTTAAGTAACTACATTTGAGCTCCAAGGTTTCAATTTAGTAAACTCTCTCTCAGAATGCATTAAAATATAAGCAGGTTAACTGATGAGTAGTGAAGTTTAATTAGCACATGAGTTTTAGAAGTTTTTTTCTAATGGATCCCTGGACTAGATTTTGTGCTTTAACAGAGACATTTATCAGTCACATGCCAAGTTTTTTTTTAAATTTTTATTGTTATGTTAATCACCATACATTGCATCGTTTTTGATGTAGTGTTCCATGATTCATTGTTTGTGCATAACACCCAGTTCTCCATGCAGAACGTGCCCTCTTTAATACCCATCACCAGGCTAACCCATCCTCCCATCCCCCTCCCCTCTAGAACCCTCAGTTTGTTTTTCAGAGTCCATTGTCTCTCATGGTTCGTCTACATGCCAAGTTTTTAAGTGATCTCAGAAAAATGATAAGGAGGACAGTCCTAAAATAAATTAATTTGTAATATTTTATTGATTAGGATACTAGTTAGCTACTTTAAGCAAGATCAAAATAAAAATGGCTTAAGCAAAATAGGAAATTTTTCTTTGAGAGAGAAAAAATATTCCGTGCATTTTTCTGATTTTTTTTTTCTCTAAAAGTCTTCTGATTCACTGTTCCATGATCTAGAATGTTAACCTTGGCTGCATGTTCTAAGCTGGTACATCACCCACACATCTGAGTTCTGGCCTACAGTAATGGAAAAAAAAATGGCTTCAGTAACTGTCACATCACTTTAATAAAACTACCTTTTTGCACTGAAGATGTCTCAAGAATTCTTTCTTGGCTGTTGGCTCCTGAACCCCAACCATTTCCTACATCAATGGATAGTGAAGGGCAATGAAAAGTCTTTATCGCAAATGTGCAACCTCAAAGACATAAAGGTTTTCTATAGATAAATAAATCTCCACTCTGTACCTTCTTTAGAATTGTGAAGAAGTCAAGGAAGAATGCTAAAAACCTAGAATTCTTTCCTGGCAGCAATTACCAGGTGAGGAGGATATAAGCATTTTATCCACTGTTGCATGTTTCAGTGTGTGGTTCATATATAGTTCAGTGATGTGCAACTTGGGAAAAGAACAGAAAAATGAGAAGCTACAATAACAACATTTGAATTGTTAAATCTTATGCAAGTATCCCTCACTTTTCTAAACTTTGCATTAACACACCTCACTTCTATGAAAGACCATCAGGACCTGTTTTTGCTAACCGAAAGAAATCCAAAGGGGATTTCCATTTTTTTTTTTTTTTTTTTAAAGATTTATTTATTTATTTGAGAGAGAGAGCATTAGTGCTCAAGCATGCACGGGAGTGTGGGAACAGGCAGGGGGGAGGGCCAGAGAGAGAGGGGGAGAATCTCAAGCAGACTCTCTGCTGAGCATGGAACCAAGCAGGGCTTGATCCCAGTTCTCATGACCCTGAAATCAAGAGTCCGAGGCTTAACTGACTGAGACCCCTAGGTGCCTGAGGATTTCCACTTTTATGGAAAAAGGTGGAAGGTGAAAGTAGTGTTTACCGTTTGTTTTATATTGAGCAGTTTTAGAGGCACTGTGTACCCTGAGCAGAGAGAGAGTGGCTCTGATGAGCTCCTTCCCTGGGAACTACACTCAGCATCTCAACATCAAGTTGCGATAGCTTTGAATGGTAGCTATGAGCATCCGTGCTTTATCTTGGTATGTTTTGTGCATTTGTTAGCAAGATGTGTCCTAAGGTATCAGAAAAGCCTAAGAGAGGTTATTTTTGGGTCTGGAAATGCTCAAAAAAATTTCCGTATAAATTAATGGTAATTATTTCTTCACTTTATATCATTTTGGTCTATGAAAGGTTTTATAGGAACTCTCTACTATGGATAGCAGGGAAAATCTCTACATAGTGCAAATCCTTTCTTCAGAATGCTCACATGGCAACACCAATACCAACATGAATTCCTGGGCTTAAAAAACAGAAAATCAAACCTCTCTGGAAGTGTGTATTGAAGAGAAATGGCTAGAGTTGTTTTGCGTTACTCATTGTCAATTATAGCCATTTCTTAATGAAATTTCTTGTCCGGATTTCATTGCCGTTGCTTTTTTTTTTTTTTTTTTAAATTTTTTTTTTTTTTTTTTAAGATTTTATTTATTTGTGAGAGAGACAATGAGAGACAGAGAGCATGAGAGGGAGGAGGGTCAGAGGGAGAAGCAGACTCCCTGCTGAGCAGGGAGCCTGATGTGGGACTCGATCCCGGGACTCCAGGATCATGTCCTGAGCCGAAGGCAGTCGCTTAACCAACTGAGCCACCCAGGCGCCCCTCATTGCCGTTGCTTTTTAGGAAGAGAAAACAACTCCTGGGAAAATGAAATTCTTTTTAAGTTCTCTAACAGGCTTCTGTTGATCTAGCTACCACTGACTTCAGATGAACCAGATTTCCCTGCTTGTTTGTCCAAATTCTCTATCACATGGTGACTAAAGCGCATCTTCTGACATTTCACATAGATCATTAGAAACACCTTTAGGCAAAGGATGACATCAGAATAATTTGCATTAGAAACCTGTTATTCACTGAGATTAATTAACAGTGTGGTATTTAGGGAATTAGCATTACAACTCCTCTTGTTGCTAGCTGTGGTTTGTGTCCCCTGCAGGGATGACACTGAATGAAATCTTGCAAGTCATTTCAAAATACAATAACTCTCTGCAAGAAGTAAAATGTACACTGAGCCAGTCCCAGAAAATACTTTAAAAAATTGCTTGCAAAGCTCCCTTGTTTCCATGTGTTAGATTTTGGTTAGCTTTGCTCTAATTATAAGTTTATAACTAACCTGAAAGTGCGAGAATCTTAGCAACTATGAATACAAGAACAGTTTTTCCCCAACTCTCAATGGATTTGTTAAAGAATTGGTTCTTTGAACTCCTTGGAACGTAGCTGGTATAGTGATGTGTTCCTGTGCCTCAGTCAGTTCTGGTTTCTGACTGTTGTTTCACTATACTTATTAAATAATGCCCTCTCTTTCTCCCCCAAATTGTCTCTGTTGAGTGATAAATTATACAGTACCTCTAACTATCGTGAACTTGAAGTTAAAGCATTTCTCTTTTTAAAAAAGTACATGTTCTTAGATAAGCTTAGTAAGACTTGGACATAATAATATTAGGTTTAATGCTTGATGAGGGATACGAAATTTGAGAGTAAGTAATGCCACTTCCTGCTTCTACTCTGGCAAATCAGAGTTCAAGTCTATTATTGCCAATTTAGTCTTTAGGCATTCATAGACTTGACATTTGTGATGTGGGGCCATGAGCTGCCCATCGAGAAAGAATCTTTTTTCAGTGCAGAAAAGGTGCTTTTATTATAGTATGGAGACAGGACCCATGGGTAGAAAGAGCTGCACTTTTGCTCTATGAAGCCGGTGGTTATATGCTTAGTGCTCAAAGGGGAGGGGATGTGTAAGGGAGTATTAGATCAGAAATACCTTCAAATTTCTACTCGTAAAATTACTTTCGCAAGTTTTTCTGGTGCTTATCATTCAGCTCAATATTAACTATTGGTGAGACGTACAGGCAGTCATGAGACCCTTTAAGAATGTAGCAGCCAACAGTGTAAGAGGGTTCCCCGTTCTTCACAACCTTGCCAACACTTGTTGTTTCCTGTCTTGTTAATTTTGGCCATTCTAGCTGGTGTAAAGTGGTATCTCATTGTAATTTTGATTTGTATTTCTCTGATGGCTAGCGATGTTGAACATTTTTTCATGTGTCTGTTAGCCATTTATATGTCTTCTTTGGAGAAGTGGTCTGTTCATGTCTTCTGCCCATTTCTTGACTGGATTATTTGTTTTTTGGGTGTTGAGTTTGATAAGTTCTTTATAGATTAGTAAAAAGAAGGGGCACATTCACCCCAATGTTCATAGCAGCAATGTCCACAATAGCTAAACTGTGGAAGGAACTGAGATGCCCTTCAACAGACGAATGGATAAAGAAGATGTGGTCCATATATTCAATGGAATATTACTCAGCCATCAGAAAGGATGAATACCCACAATTTGCATCGACTTCGATGGAACGGGAGGGGATTATGTTAAGTGAAATAAGCCAAGCAGAGAAAGACAATTACCATATGGTTTCACTCATATGTGGAACATAAGGAATAGAGCAGAGGACCACAGGGGAAGGGAGGGAAAACTGAATGGGAAGAAGTCAGAGAGGGAGACAAACCATGAGAGACTCTGGACTCCAGGAGCCAAACTGCAGGTTACAGAAGGGAGGGGGGTGGGGGATGGGGTAACAGGTTGATGGGTACTAAGGAGGGCACGTGTTGTGATGAGCACTGGGTGTTAAACACAACTAATGAATCGTTGAATATTACAACAAAAACTTACGGTGTACTATATGTTGGCTAACTGAACATAATGAAAAATAAAAAAAAATTAAAAAAAAAAAGAGAAGGTAGCAGCCAGCATGTATTTGATCCTTATTGGAACTATGTAGGCTGTAGGTCAGCCGTCTGGGCTAAAGGTGAACATTTTTCTGCTTCTATCCCTCCTCAGTTTGAAAATCCATGGCACATTGGAATTAATAAGTTTGGTGAGGCACGTATTAGAATTGTGCCATTTAGTCCATTGCAGTGCAACCACATTTCAGTGCAACTTTATTACATACTTCTCCTGAAGTCTTCAAAACTTTGTTATTTGCTGAAAGAAACTAATGTCTAGATTCTCACTCACCCCTCATATTGATCGCTCGGCCACGCTACCGCCTTCACCCCTCATATTGATTTGAAAAAATTGGGAACTTGAGAATTGAGTCATTGTGCCTTGTACATGCTAGATTTTCAATAAATATTTATTTAGTTGAACGGCAAGGTTCTTCTTTTTTTTTTAAGATTTTATTTGAGGGAGAGAGTGAGAGAGAGAAATCATAAGCAGGGGGAAAGGGTAGAGGGAGAAGGAAATTCTCCACTAAGCAGGGAGCCCATTGCAGAACTCGATCCCAGGACCCTGAGATCATGACCTAAGCCGAAGGCAGACGCTTAACTGACTGAGCCACTGAGGTACCCCGGCACCATTCTTCTGAAGTGTGCTTATAGATCACAAAATATTTAACTTTTAAGTCATGCTTTGTCAAGAACTGTGAAGAGTCTGAGACTTTACCTTACTTGTGAGTTAATAGGTCAGCCCGCCACAGTTTTATGCATGCTGACCAAAGGCATGAGACTGCTGGGTCAGAAAAGAACTGTTGCTCATGGCACAACAAGCAGCATAAGCTTCATGTTCATGTCGGTTCCTCTTGCTCCCTAAGTCCCATGAGTACAATGTGGAGTGGTCCAGGTGGACAGTGATCATATAGTAGATGTGCATCACAACCGAGGAACTCTGAGCTCCTAGAACTCCAATCCTTCATAATGGGCTGCAAACGAAACTGCTCAATCATTACCCTGGAGAGAGACATTAATACACTAGATGACAAATAAATCTGCCCTCTGTTCCCAAGGGAGACACTATATCCATTTTTCAAGGCTTTTCAAACATCCTCGAAAATGTAGTCTGGAACAGACTATCAGTGCCTCCGCTTGCAAATTGTGCAGAATCATGAGAGACCCATGGAGAATTTTCTCCTAACATATCTTTGTAATACAGATTTGAGTGTCTAACATATCTTTGGCAATACAGACTTGAGTTTCTAAGTACATATGTTATTTTATGTATAACATTAGCTGTCTAATTGCTAAATCTTACTTCCTAATCAGCTGCACTGATAGACTAAGGAGAAATTCTTCTTATCTCTTGATTGTATTCTCATCTTATTTTACAAAAAAAAAAAAAAAGAGTCCGTATAAAAACTTGTTAGAGGAGTTTATATCTGCTCTCATTTCTCATTATAGTATGTACCTACTGTTTAAAGTATTGCATATTTAGAAAACATGGGTACTGTTTTTGGTAATTTATGTAACCAAGAGGTAAAATAACCACCCCCAGGCATTTACTTAGCTATGGAGTAATTTGCCTTGCTTGTATAGTAGAGAAGGAATGTTAAAGATGATTGTGATATTTTATGCCTGGAAGAAGCCTCCAGCAGTAACCATAGCTCCATGAATATTTTGATTCAATGACTGGGGTTGCCAGATGTCTTCAAAACCTTCATTTCCTTATACATTTTCCACTTTATCATGGTTCTACTTCTCTTCCTTTCATTTTCTTATAACCTATAAACTGTTGATCCTGAATTCAAATAATCAAAAAGCTCAGATACTGAATTTTTTGTTGTTGTTGTTGGGAGTAAAGTTTAGAGTATATTTTTATAAGAAAAAGAAAACCGAAATAGAAAGACAAAACCTAACAAAGTCCTAACAGGGCTTAGTTCACAAGCATAGCTACCACAGCATGTTTTTTTTTTTTTTTTTTTTTTTTTATTATTATTATTTTTTTAAAGATTTTATTTATTTATTTGAGACAGAGAGAATGAGAGAGAGAGAGCACATGAGAGGGGGGAGGGGCAGAGGGAGAAGCAGACTCCCTGCTGAGCAGGGAGCCCGATGCGGGACTCGATCCCGGGACTCCAGGATCATGACCTGAGCCGAAGGCAGTCGCTTAACCAACTGAGCCACCCAGGCGCCCTACCACAGCATGTTTTAAGGTCAGTGCAGGTTCAGTTAAGCTTCCTAATTCTAATGATACAAAATATAACAATTATAACCATAACAGCTACTATTTTTTTAAATTTTTAAAAAGATTTTATTTAATTATTAGAGAGAGAGTGATAGAGCCACGTGTGCATGTGGAAGAGTATGGGCACAAGTGGCTGGGGTTTGGGGGAAAAGCTAGAGGCAGAGGGAGAAGCAGACTCCCTGATGAGCAGGGAGCTTGACTCGGGGCTCGATCCCAGGACCCTGAGATCATGACCCGAGCTGAAGGCAGATGCTTAACTGATTGAGCCACCCAGGCGCCCCTGTAACAGCTACTATTTATTGAAGGCAAATTATCTGCAAGGTATGTACAAGTGCTTTGTTATTTCTAACCCTCAGAACAATCCATCAGGGTAGGTGTTATCTCTAATTCTCACATCAGAAATTGAGGTTCAGAGGTTAAAGGTAGCTTGACTTAGGTAACAACTCAAGGTCTTCTATGAGCCTTCAGATTATCAAAGATAGAGGTCAGTATGTTAAAGGTGGCTTTTGAAACTGATAAACTTAAATTTCTTATGCCTTACTATTCCTGTTCCAAAAAATTCATTGGTGGGGAGGAAAACTTTTCCTCCACTCCTCAAGATTGTGCAAGCTGGTCAAAGAATTGAGTTGACAAGAGACCAATTAACAGGAGAAAATCAAATTTAATTGCTTACCTACAGGGAATCCACACAGACATGAGATTCCAAAGTCAGACTGGCAAAATGAGGTATATATGTCATCCAGAACTAAGAAGGGATAGGGGTTTGTGACTTCAAAGGAAAGGAAGGCAATTCATAGGAAGATGAAAGAGAGTACATGTTTGGTAAGCAAATGTTTGCTGGGTCATACAGAAACAATAAGACACAGAGAGGAATTTTAACAGATTTTGTTAGGTTCCTTCCTGTCTACTATGCCTAGTTCATATTATAATGTAGTTATCCATGGTGTTAATTCTCTTTTAGGAGTGGGTCCTCTATCTAAATTCTTTTAGGCAGTTGGGGGAAGGTCAAAGTTTCTTCCTGTCTTTTGGACTTTGATTGTTTTCAGCTCAAAATAATCTACATGCTAAAGTGGCACATCTTGGGGTAGCCTGCCCTTGGCCTCTACATAATTTATTTTTACATTCATTTTAGATAAATAAAGGCATGAGTTATGCATTTAAATTATCCAAAGTCTGAGTACACACACACACACACACACACACATGTATTATGTATCTCTTTTTCTCTCTGAGCATATGTACAAATATGTACATATGTGTATAAATTTTTAGTAACAATGAATGGTACAGATTTTTTTTTCCTTGGAAGTTTTCTCTGACATACTTTGTTCCTTATTTTCTTACCTCTCTGTGATCACTTACACCTTTATTTATCCCTCATCTATAGCATGTAACACATTGTCTTGTAATTAGTTTTTCAAGTGACTATTCTGCCTCTATAAGCCCTTAGAGGACAGAGACCATTTCTGATTTATCTTTGTATCTTTGGAGTCTAAGCTACTGCCCAGAACTTCATTAGTGATTAATACATGTTTTTGAATGAAAGAAAAAATTAGTTTACTCTGATTGTGTACATTATAAGTGCTGCTGGGGTCTTAGTTTTTTCAAGTAATTTATATGAAGGACTGTTATAATTCACCAATGTTATTTTTTAAAAAAAGATTTGTTTATTTGAGACAGAGAGGGAGAGAGTGAGAGACAGAGAGAGAGGAGGAGGTGAGGGGCAGAGGGAGAGGGAGAGAGAAACTCCAAGCAGACTTGTGCTGAGCAAGGAGCCAATGTGGGGCTTGATCTCATCACCTTGAGATCACCACCTGAGCCAAAAGCAAGAGTCAGCTGCTTAACAGACTGAGCCACCCAGGTGCCCCACCAATGTTATTTTAATAGCATTGAAAAGTCACTGTGAATCTTAAAAATACTAAAATATTATATAGAAATTGCTGACTAATCTAGAATATGAACCATATTGTTTCTTCTCTGTAACCTATTTCTTTCCAGGCATGGCACTATACTAATGAGTGTAAAGCCATAAGGCTGGGAGGAAATTTGAGTGGTTATATAATATATTGCCTTATCATTAGGCAGCTTGAAACCTAAACCAGATTAGGCACTACTCTTCTCAGACACTGCCTGAAAAGACAGTTCTATAGCTTTGGTTGGCACCACATTCTGTGATTTTGTGTCACTGAGAAAATGTTTCTGAATCTGTAATCTGGATCTTCCAATTTGGAATTTAAGCATTGTAGGTTAGGCCAAATGTTCTAAAGAAGTGTAAAAACTCTTTAGCGTCTTTGTATGAATTAAGAAAGGCTAGCTCGTGCTTATTCAACAAACAACTCCTAAGTTTTAGTGGCTTAAACCACAAAGGTTCACTTCTCATTTACAGTGTCTATCCCTCATGGCATCTTTAGGGGCTTTGTCCAGATTGAGGAGCAGACACTATCTAGAATATTGCCATGGCAGAATGTGAAGAAAGGTAATGGTAAAACATGCACTAGTTCTTAATACTTCCACATATAAATAACACATGTTAGTTCTCATGTTTTATTGGCCAAAGCAAGTCCTATGACCACACCTCACTTCAAGTAGGCAGGGAAGGGCAATCACACCACATACCTGCAATGAGAGAAAGAGTATTTGTGAACAGCTCTCATGACTATCACAGCTTCTCACAATGTGTTTTTGAGGATAGCGTGAAATGAACTTAGAACAAAATATTCTTGGCTGCTAAGGCAAAAATGACAGGTTGAAGAACAAAGATTTTTATGGTATATTTAATTTTTTTGGTCTTGTTTGAGTATTCTAAGGCATCAAACAATATGGAGTAATTTAATCAGAGTTTTTCTACCTTGTCAATGTTAATGTCAAATTCCATTTCATTTCAGACATTCATGAGTATAGGCTCCAAATAGGCTCCATTATTCAGAACTATGACATCCCCATGATTTCAAGCACATGACCTTCCCATTGATTATAATCTTGTTATTCATTCATCAAGTACATATTGAGTGTCCAACACTAGGGGGTGCAATGGTGAACAAAGTAGACCTCAGAGGAATGTTTTGGTGTTCTAGAGTTTCACCATAATGGGCCTAAGTGTAGATCTCCTTTTATTTGTTCTGTTGGGAATCATTGGACTTCTTGAATTTGTGGAGATATATATATATATTTTTTTAATAATTTCTCAGACTTTATCTCTTCAAAAATGGACTCTATCCTATTCTTTCTCTCCTCCTATAACTTATAGACTTTTCTTAAACCTTCTCACCCTATTTTCCAGGTCTCTAAATCTCTCTTTTATGTATTCCATCTTGTGTTTCTCCTGGCATCATTCTAATAATTTTTTTTTTTCAGATCCATTTTAAAGTTCACTGGTTATTGCTTTGGCTTGTGTCATAATATGTTGTTAAAGCTAGTCATTGAGTTTTTCAATTATTATTGTTTCACATCTAGACATTTTATTTGGTTCTGTAAAATTGTCTTGGTTATTCTTTATAGTGTCTTTTTCCTTGCTCATATTTTAAAGCTTATATATTAGTTCTTTAAATATAATAATACTAATACTGATACTCATTATATTTTGTGCTTATTAGTTCCAGTATCTGAAATATTAGAAAGTCTGCTGATTCTCAGTGTTGGTGCCATGTTTTCTTTAGTGTTCAGTGATATTTGAATGTGAGTCGCTCATTTTTCTTGGACTGCTAGGAAACTTTGGCTTGCATATTTGCTTGTACTAACAGTCCAAGACCACTTCAAACTAAGCTTTTGGCTTAGGTTTCTTTGCTCCCCTTCCAAATTGGTAAAACTGATGAAAATAACCTTTTCCTAATTTTGTGTAGTAGTTTCTTCCTTTTTATAGAATTGTGATAAAAATGTCTTTTAAGTCTGTAAACAATTTTATCTAAATAATCTTAACTTTTGAAATCTTACAGAAATGTTCTCAAAAATCCACTCTAAATATTAAAACTGCAAGAATGACAATGTTTCCTATATATAGATTTTGTTTTTATAGGTTTATCTAAAGAAAAAAGAAAATTACATATGCTTGGTTAAATTGGGATAAATTTACCCAGGTATCCAAGAATAAAATAACATTTTATTTGAGAGAGAGGAGAAAGAGATCTTTTAAGGAATTGGCTCAAGTGACTCTAGGGGCTAGCAAGTCTGAAATCTGTAGGGCAGGCCAGCAGGCTGGAGACTCAGATAAGAGTGGATGTTGCAATCTTGAATTTGGATTCCGCAGGGCAACCAACTGAAAACTCAGGCAGAGTTTCTGTGTCGTGGTCTTGAGAAAAGTTCCCCTTCTGCAGGAAATCTCAGTCTTTGCTTTAAAGGCCTTTGACTGATTGGGTGAGGCCCACTCATATTATGAATAATCTGCTTTACTCAAAGTCTACTGTTTGAATGTTAATCACATCTAAAAAGTACCTTCATAGCACCAGGTATTTGACTAAACACCTGGGCACCATAGTGTGGTCAAATTGACACATAAATTTTTTTTTTTTTTAAAGATTTTATTTATTTGACAGAGAGAGACACAGCGAAAGAGGGAACACAAGCAGGGGGAGTGGGAGAGGGAGAAGCAGGCTTCCTGCTGAGCAGGGAGCCCGATGCGGGGCTTGATCCCAGGACCCTGGGATCATGACCTGAGCTGAAGGCAGATGCTTAATGACTGAGCCACCCAGGCGCCCCAAGTTGACACATAAAATTAACCATCACAGATGGCTAGCATCTTAGAAGGTTGTTTGGTATTAGGTGGGTTTTCCCATACTCTAGAAGATGTACCAGTAGGTCTGTTTGACTGATTCTGTTAACTGGCTTCTTCTTCACAGTGAAACTTAGTCACCTTTCCTTATAGTATCTGCATGCAGTATTCCCTAAAAGTCAGAGTCCTTCTGGGCTGGGTATGTGTATCCATTGGTGAAGGATATCTATGGTACACCTATCATGCTGGCTCATGGAATCAACCATGACCCTGGGAAGGGTCATGCCAACCAGATTGGCTCACTTTGAGTCTAGCACGCAATCCTTTAGAGACACTGGAGTATACAGAATTACAGCAGAGTAGGAAGAACTGCCCAGGAAACTTACACTCATAAAGAAGCCATCACTTTGAATCTATCTTCTTAGGACGCATTCTCCATATCTTTCTATGGGGGCTGCAAGTGACGATGTGGACTTTGGTCTTGAGAAATAAGTCAACAGGAACAAAATCATGCTGAACTATTTAGGTTCTTTTCAGTAAGATGAGTCATCTAATCTCAAGCTTATCATCTCAGAATGCAACCTCTATAGCCTTGATTCTTGAGCTTCTTGAGATGGCCAGGTGATTCTTACATGATGAACTTTTTTTTTTTTTTTGAAAAATATTTTTGTTTTTGTTTTTTTTTAATTTTTTTTTGGTTTTATTTATTTATTCATGAGAGTCAGAGAGAGAGATAGAGAGAGGCAGCGGCAGAGGGAGAAGCAGGCTCCCCTCCTAGCAGGGAGCCCGATGCGGGACTCGATCCCAGGACCCTGGGATCGTGACCTGAGCCGAAGGCAGACGCTTAACCATCTGAGCCACCCAGGCACCCCCATGATGAACTTTTGAGATGAATTTTTCATGTGGCACAACCAGAGGAGTCTGCCTCCCTGAGACCACCTTGCCAGTTCCCTCAATCATCTTAAATTATTGTTTCTGACGGTTTTCTAAGTAGGAGGAAGAGAAACAGAAATTGTATTTAGTTTACATTTTAAAAAGAAAAGGAGCTGTAACTATGTTTATCTCATTCAACTTCCTTGTTAGATGGTTCTATGATGGTGCTTAAACAGACAATATGTGGATACTTGGCAAGTGAGTGAAAACTTGACATAATAAGATAGTAAAATAACTGGGCTCATGTTTGGGAAAGTGATATCAAATAAGAAGGAACATCAAGAAATATAATTTTAAAGCCCTTTAAAAGATCTCATCAGTCAACTTTAGTTGCAAAACTTTCATATGATTAAGTCCTTAACCTATCTTATTATTCTTAATCCCATGGCTGCTAAATATAATGTGCATATATGTACGTAGAGTTGTTGAAAATTTAAGAATATAGGCATGAAGCTTTCTGTTATATTTAGGTACTATGAATTTAGTTTGCAAAGCTGCAGGGAGGCCAGCTTGTGGTTACAAATAGACTTGAGACAGGCAGTTTTCTTTGCGGGTCTTTAGATTGGGATTGTCTGCTGGGGTCCTGGGTTTACTGGCATAGGGTCTCTTATTAGATGCTTCATCTTAGCCAGGTCTTATTTCTCAGGCCCTCAAAGTTGTGAAAATGAAAACTCAGGTCTGGCAAATGGATTCAAGGCTAAAGCCAGCCTCAGAATTCTATTTTTCCCTCTTGAATTTCACCTTCACTAAGTTTTTTGTTTGAGTATATCTTACACTCTTGCCAGCTTATAGATGCATTTAATAAGATTTAAAAATATTTTAGCCAGAATTTTATCTGTTTTCAGTGCAGTGTTGGTCAAGGTACTTAGTCTACTGTACTGCAGCTATGTATATAGATTTAAAAAAATTATAAACATGAAATAAATCATCTCAAATTTGAACTTTATAAACAAAGCTATAAATATAAATATTGATCTCAATATGTTAATTTGTGAAAAGTAATAATAATAGTGAGAGCTAATATTTAATTTAGTCCTCCCCTCACTGTGCCAGGCACTAAACTAAGCATTTTACATTTTCTAAAACATTTAATCTTCACAACAGTCCTATGATATGTGTGCTGTTATTATCTCAATTTTATAGATGGGGCACTAAGCCACAGAGACAATTCTTAAGATACAATTCAAGATGCAACTCAATATTCAGATACAATTCAAGATACGCTATAAAGTGGTAGAATGAGGAGGGAAATCTAGGCGGTTTGAGCTCAGAGTCTTGTAAACACTGTACTATTTCACATTTAGGTAAGTATACACAAAAGTCTAGTAAAAACAGCACAGGGTGGGGCTGGAAGAATTAATGCCAAAATAATAATAGTGATTTAGTGATTTGAGGGCAGGTGGGTGGGAGCTTGGAAGGGATCAGGTGGAGGGACATTAACTGGAATTTTAAATTCCTTTGCTCACTATGGGTGAGGTCACTTTCACTCAAAAGAGTTAAATCATTGAGATGAAGTCCCCCAACCTCCCTCTTCGGCACCCAAAACTATTGACATCTTTACTCTTCCTCTTATTTTATGCTTCTGGCCCAAGAAAGAGTCTCTGTCCTTCCTTTCCAAGGATAACCCTTCATTTGGGGACCCAGGACCTACTTCCTCAATATTTTCTTCCTAATTTTTTCCCCCTCTTCTCCTTTCTCTTTGTCTACCAAAAAAACCTTCCATTAAACTTTTTGTCACTCAAAGTACCATAGACTGTCTTTTTCCTTTCTTTATTAAATGTTTTGAATAATAATTGTGGTAGGCAGAATAATGACTTCCCCAAGGATGTCCATGTCCTAATTCCTGGAACTTGTGAATATATTACCTCACATGACAAAAGGGACTTTATATATATGATTTAATTAAGGATTTCGAGATGGGGAAATCCAGGATTATCTAGGTGGGCTCAATGTAATCACAGGGATTCTTAAAAAATGGAGAGAGGCAGAAGATGAGTCAGAGAGAAATTTGAAGATGCTACACTGCTGGTTTTGAAAATGGATGAAGGGGCCATGAGCTAAGGGATGGAGATGGCTTCTAGAAGCTTGAAAAGGCAAAGAAATGGATCCTTCCCTAGAGCCTCCGGAAGGAAAACAGCCCTCCTGACTCCTTGTTTTCAGCCCAATAAGACATATTTAGGACTTCTGAACTCCAGAGCTGTAAGAGAAAAAAATTTGTGTTGTTTTAAGCCTTCCAATTTGTGGTAATTTGTTATAGCAGCAACAAGAAACGGATACCATAGTCTATGACTTTGTCTCCATATCTTGACCATCAGAAATCTTGCCTTCTGCTCTTACCACTCTGCACAGCCTGCTCTCTCAAAGTTCTCTGTGATCTACTAATCAGTCACCTGTGACTTTGAAATTGTGTCAAATGAGAGATTCTACTGTTTCAAGGGGAGGCTTTTCTTTGGAGAAAAATACTGTTCAGAGTAACTTCGACATTTAAAATTATTATTCAATTGATCGAGAAGTTACAAATGAAAAATCCAACAACAACAACATATAAAACAATAGTTCTTCCTTTAGTTCTCAGGCTCACCTTACAAATCTTATTCTATTTGTAAGTTCAGCAAATTTTAACTATTACTTCCCAAGAGGCCTTTGATTAGTATTTGGAAACATTCACAAGTTTTATAGCTATTTAGACTCACTTAAACATTTCAACCTGTATTTATAAATTTAATATATTTAATTTGTCTCATAAATACTATAATGATCTTTTTTATAAACAAAATCTTCCCAGGCTCTTAATTCTTATAATTATGAAAAAAAGAAAAGTTATTACTACAGGAAAATTTAATTTCCCTTAATGGTATTTTTTTCTTTTTTTAAAGTAAGCTCTACATCCAACATGGGGCTTGAACTCGAGACCCTAAGATCAAGAGTTGCATGCTCTACCGACTGAGCCAGCCAGGTGCCCCTGCCTTTTTTTTTTTTTACATATTGGTTCAATCACTCACAAAATCTTAACATTTGTCATATCTTTAACCTGGTGTTTCACAGCTGGTACTTTTGATATTTGTTTGAAAAATTACTTATCCAAACTCTTGGGGCTTAGGTGCTTCTATTTTTTTCTTGCTTGGATGACCACCCCTTCTGCAGAGGTTTTTAGCTGTTTAATTTTCTCCCATTATATTTACTTTTAAAATAGCAAGTTAAGTAAATAAATGTCCTTCCATTGATAGGAAAAACAAAGGCTAGAGTGATCTTGTCAATTTGGCTATTTCATTACCTCCCAATTTATCTTTGTCTGAGATCTGAGTCCTTCATTTGAGCTTCATTTTGTAGGTGTTCCTTAGATATTACAATCCAAGTCCCACAGTAGTCAAATTAAGCCAGAATAATTCTAATTCTGTACATAGATCCTACATACTGTTTTTTTGGTAACAAACAAAACAAAAAAGCTTCAAGCAGCACTTTGTTTGTGGTATATTACACACGTGTATATACATTAGAGAGGTAAAATCCTACCACCTTAAATTTCTCCTCATAGATTAAACATGAATTTTTTTTTCCCAAGAGCCTTGGACTAGCTTCTGTTAGGGGATGCTGTTGTGATTAGAGAAGGGAACAGTGTCGTGCCTGCCATTTGAATAAGGATTTAGTGAGGTCTATAACACTGAGCTAGTCAAAGGGGAAGCTTGAAATATACATCAAAGGGAATTTAATCTAGGCAATGCTAAAAATAAAAAGGCCCATTTCATGGAGAAGTGATAATAAAAAAATTTTGGCATGTGAAAAAGAGATTTATCATCTGGGGAAAACAGTCTGAACAGGTAGGGCATAATGTTAGCTGGTGACAAGTGCCATCATCTAAGATTTAATATGTATCAAAGAACTAGTGTTCACAATGAAGTACAGTAGTTTCCCCTTATCTGTGGTTTTGCTCTCTGCTGTTTCAGTTACCCACGGGGAACCACCCACTGAAAGCAGATGATCCTTCTTCTGACCTATTGTCAGAAGGTTAGTAGTAGCCTTTGGCTAGTCACAATGCTTATGTCATTCACCATACTTCATCTCCTCAGGTAGGCATTTTATCATCTCACATCATTGCAAGAAGGGTAAGTACAGTACAATAAGATATTTTGAGAGAAAGAGAGAGAGAGACCACATTCACTTAATTTTTATTATATAATCTATTTTATTATGAATTACTGTTTTTAATCTCTTACTGTGCCTTATTTATAAATTAAACTTTAGGTATGTATGTATAAGAAAAAAACATATACATAGGGTTTAGTACTAGTCATGGTTTTAGGCATCCACCGGGTGTCTTGGAAGATAAGGGGAGACTGCTGTACATGCTAATTTATGGATTTTTTTGGTTTAGCTCTTTTAAAAGCTGTTAGTATTCACCGATGACTAGAGATATGGAATTTAATTTTTAAATCAGAATAACTATGATCGTGATATTGATATGACTGGAAGCATCCATCCAGTTTTGCCTTGAATGCATAATTTGCTTTGTTGAGTCATGGTTAGTGTATTTTTAAGGTATGCTGTCTTTGTTGGTTGAAGTCTACTAGTCATGAGGTTGAAGTCAAGGTCATCAATTCTATCTTCTCCAATGCCTGTTATATTACCTAGAATAAATGTTTATTATGGGGCTACAGACAATGCTCGAATTCCAGGTGGCCATCTCACGTATACTTGCCGCTGATCAAAACATGGGTGGCTAAGAGAAAATGTATTATTACTGCTTGGGGGGAAAAAAAAACAGCTCAAAATGCAAGTCGCACTGGTGGTAGTTCAATAGCTTCATTTTCATACATATGTTAATAACACATGCCTTAATGTGAAAGGCATTTCAAGACAATAGGAAGAGTCAGCTAATTGTGCATGGGGCATAAGTGATTTATTCAAATAAAGGATTATTATATAATTACCATATTTATTACTAGATGTGTTTCTAGGACAATGTTCGGGAAGAACCCTTTTATATTTATTTGGAAAAATATGTATCTGGTGTTTCTGAAAATAGAAGATGCTTAACAAGATAGAGAAAGAACTGTTTTTGTCCTTTAGACCTGCATGCTAGCTTTATTGAAACAATTGCCCACTAGCAAGTTAAACAAATCATCTTCAACAAGTGGGTATGTTGCGTACCTTTAGAGGGTTTAGCTCTGCATACATTTTATGAAATTTCTGTGTGTTTTACAGCACATTGGATGTATTTAGCTAAATTACAATTTGACAAAAGAAAGGTGACTCTCATTGAAGTTCCAGTTGATTTTGGTTTCCAGTCTGGGATATCTCCGTACCTTCTGTTTTAAAATTCTTGGAAGTGTTGCTTTGATAGCAACAACAGCTAAGACTGGCCCTTGTAAATTGCATGACATACAATTTAGAATTAATTCTGGCAAAAATAATAAATGTTAATATACCAACTGTCCCAATATCAAGTTTAAAAATCTTTATCATTATGTAAGCAATAGAAATTGGTGTTCATGATTATGCTGTGAGGCATTCCAAGATATGAAGAAAGTGCTGAGTTAATAAAAGTTAAATTTTGCTTGATGCAGTTTCGAAGTTAGTGTATTTGATTGTATTCTGTTTGACAACTGATTATTCATGTGTGATATATGAAGTGACTTTCAATTTCCCAGAATAGAGCCTATAAAACTTATGAACAGATTGAGTTCACAAAATATATTTGTATGCCAATTTGTTTGGAACTAGGAAAATATGTTTCCTTGAAAAAATGTTACATTGTTTATACAGAAAAATCTATTGTATATCTATTATGTGCCAGGCAGTACAGTGATAAAAGAAAGATGACTAATATTTCCTCAAAGACCTTAACAACAGTGGATGAGGGTGGCAGAGGTAAATGTAGAGTGCTTTGGGGACACAGACAATGGGTATATAAATCATTCTAGGGTCCAAGAAAGACTATCCTTGGAGGGAAATGCCTGAGTAATCTTAAAGAATAAAAGAACACTAGCATATTGGTTGTGTCAGTAGGAAGGAGGGTAACCAGTGAAGAGGGCAGCGTATATGACATCATGGTGCATGAAATGATAGGAGGCATTCAGGTAATTACTAGGGGTTTGTTGTAGTCAGAGCACGGGACTCATGGGGGAAAATAGGGTAGCAAATTGGACATATCACTTTATAGCCTTGGGGAGATTTTGATGTCTCATTAACAGGGAAGTGAAATCATTAAGTTAATACTTTGCAAAGACTACTCTGGTAGCTCTGTGGAGGATCGATTGAAGGGGTGTCACAAGATAAGGAAAGGCAGGTAATAGGCAAATGCAGGTGTCCAGGGGTGAAGTGATGCAGCCAGAACTATGGAAAGTCTTATAATTATCCTCATTTAAAAAACTTTTTGGCTTCTGCCTGTGTCCCATGCGCTACAGAGGGTCAGACCAATCTCTTTGAACTGGTTGGAAAATTGATACCATACTGCTTTCCATTTCCATACTACTTTTCTATCTCTCCTGAGTCCTGCAGGCTGATCTCCTTTTTCTTTGCTTCAGCCACAAAAAGTCCTGAAACTTAAGAAAATAGATAACATTGTATATAGGGCATGAGAATAGGGGAATGGAATTGAGGAAGTCTTCACCTCTTCATGCCATATTTCTGTTGGACTCTGCTGGGACCATTCTAATACAACAAATCCACAAGATTTATTGGATTAATTGGATGCTTGGAGAATGAGAGAAAGAGAAAAAATTAGGATAATTCTCATCTCTAATTCAGGTAACAGAGGTGTCGTTTATTGAGATAAGGCTCACAGGAGGGGTTATAAAATGTGAGGGAACGAAAAGTACAGTTTCATGAAGTCTTTGGGATATCCAAAGAGTCAATTTAGTACATTTTTATGGTACTAGGACTCAGGAGAAATGTGGCTGGTGGTGTAGACAGGGGAGTCATTTGCCTATTGGATCTCATTGAAAATGTATTTCAGATCAACTCACTTAGAAGACTGATTAAAGTAAATTTGGGAGGGAGGAGACACACGCATCTCTGAAGTTTAAGAGGGCAAGCTGAAGAAGAGGCTTTTTGGAGGTGGATTCCTTCATTTAAACTAGAGGGATCATTAGCTAGTCTAATCCAAGTATCTAAAACATGTTGCCTTGAAAGAAAGGAATGAAGTTCCCTTTAAAAACATGATAGTCTTGTCTTCCTGGTAGAATAGACTTCAGGCACAATGTTGTGCTTACAGAGAACTTACATAAGATTTCTAAGTTGCAAAGTAGAATTAAAACATAGGAAAAAAGTCATGAGGGGTGCTTGGCTGGCTCAGTGGGTAGAGCATGTGACTCTTGATCTTGGGGTTGTGAGTTTGAACCCCCTGTTGGGGATAAAATTTACTTAAAAAAAAAAGTCCTGAATAGGATGCATACATAAGTTATGATCCCTTCAAGGATCATGTTTGTTTTGAGAGCAATGTTATACTATATAGAACAATTTCAGCTAACCGGTGGATAAATATGCCAAAGAGAAACAGTCAGAGTACAGAGAATTCTATAGAAAAAATTCACTCTTAAAATGTTTGTTCTAACAATCACAGGATGGCATGAAATATTCTGAAGTCAGCAATTCTGAAGAAGCCTTGCCGTTCTGAAGGGCAAATTTCTTCCTGTCAATGATAGCAGAACAAAGTAATATACAATGAAAAGAAACCAAGAGTAACAAAGTTTTTCTTTGCAAGAGTCCCTGTTTGTGGACATTTTTCCTTAGTCCTTTTCTCTTTGGTAAAAATCCTTTTCCTGAGTAAACAAGTTTGAATGGCTGTACTTGGAGAAGTTGATCCTTTTTATGAACCAAGAAGAGTAATAGTAAGGTGAGAGTCCACTCAGAGCTCTGTTGCTGTGCTCTGGGCTTTCTAAAATTTTTCAGTTTTAGGCATCTGCAACACAAGGCTAATTTTAATTGGGAAACATATCTTCTAAGGATTGTTTGGTTAAACTAAATGTTATAGAGTATTTTTCCATTTTCACACATTTCAATAATGCTTACGGTTTGGAGTTCTGCTGGTGGACAAAAGCTATTTACTAAATCATTTTAACAGAAGGCCAGTCATTGATAATTAATAAACTTTGTTGAATGGCCAATAAGATGGGTAACTTCTTTTTATCTCCACCTTTCATAATTGCAGGTGTATGTGATTGAATCTTGTTCCATACTGCTGAATGATAGGATTCAGTACTTTACACTGCATTGCCTGGCATTTAATATTCTCTTTGGCAAGCTGACATCCTCCCGCCATGAGATATGGCCAGCCCTGGAAAACATTGCTGACATTAGGCTCTGTTCTGCTGATGTTACACAAAAGTGCAGGATTTCAAACATGACATTGTTCCAGAAATGTATGCTATTTTTCTTGGACAGCACAAAGTAATACAATAAAAAAAGTCACATCTGGTCTTAGTTGTCATCTTATTTATCAGTTTGCACCTTCATCACCATGACACCAGCTTTTCAGGTGTTTGTATAACCTGGAATTCCATAGTTCAGGTGAATTAAGGAGTCAAAGTCGTCCTTCAAGTATAGGTTTGTGTTTTGTGTTTCTTGTTATTCACAGATCACCTGTTTGGCACTCAGAGCATATTTTCCTATTGAAAAACTATATTGTAAATGGTAATTACATTCCCAAGCCAATTTAACCCATAATGCAGTGGGAATTCCCAAACATATTAAATCAAAAACAAGAAAACATTGTGACATCACTTGTTTAAGTATTTAAAAATATATGTAAATATAAGAATATGTTAAAGGAACTTAGAGAATACTTTTCTGATATTTTCAATATATTGAATATATTAACAATAATGTAGATTTTTATTATTATTTTTTATTTTTATTTTTTAAAGATTTTATTTATTTATTTGACAGAGAGAGAGAGCACAAGTAGGCAGAGTGGCAGGCAGAGGGAGAGGGAGAAGCAGGCTCCCCGCTGAACAGGGAGTCGGACGCGGGGCTCGATCCCAGGACCCCAGGATCATGACCTGAGCCGAAGGCAGCCGCTTAACCGACTGAGCCACCCAGGAGCCCCAATAATGTAGATTTTTAAAGAAAACAAAGTGGTTTTAACTTTTTTCAGAATGGTAGTAACTATAGAAAAGCAGTTTTGACTAGAAGATGAAGGCGTGGATAGGGATGTTTGAGGACATTCTGAAAAAGACTTTTGGCATTTTAAAGGAATTTAGAGGTAAAAGGTGCTGCATTTTTCTGTGTATAATTTAACATCAATTTTCACTTTTTATTAGTAAAGATATATCATTATCACTTCTTCCATGCATATGAATTGTGGCTAGATTTAAATTTGTGTGTGTGTGTGTGTGTGTGTGTGAAGAAGGAGTTCATAAATGGAATAAATCCACAAACTTTTTTTTTTTTTTTAAAGATTTTATTTATTTATTTGAGACAGAGAGAATGAGAGAGAGAGAGAGCACATGAGAGGGGAGAGGGTCAGAGGGAGAAGCAGGCTCCTTGCTGAGCAGGGAGCCCGATGTGGGACTCGATCCAGGGACTCCAGGTTCATGACCTGAGCCGAAGGCAGTCGCTTAACCAACTGAGCCACCCAGGCGCCCCAATCCACAAACTTTTAATTCAGAAACCAATGACATTTATTGTACTCCTGCAGCAAAATTTCTCTATTTAATTTTTGATTCTTTATGTGTTGAATACATGGGCTCCTTTCTCTTGGTAGGTTGACTCTCACTGCCTCTCTTTATCTGGTAGCCCACTTTCCCATTTCTTTGCTTCCATTCCTAGATCTGTTTCCCAGAGAAAGCATAGGAGATTTATGATTTAACTTTCTTTTACTAATCACCCACCTTCATTGTTTTTCTCTGCTTAATAGCTATGTAACTACAGTAATTTTAATTTTTTCCTTATACTTTTATTTTTTTTTGTAAACATAAATGCTATTTTTAAACTCCTTGTTTTGTAACTACTTATACTTTTTTTCAGCTCCCTTCCCTCCTTTTATCTTCGAAGTTCCATTATCTCTTCTTCTATACTGTCAAGGGTGATAACTGTGGTAAAGGAGATATTGTCACCAATATCCTTCCCTCCTCTGCCTTAGTAATGGAATCTCGATTTTAGCTGTACAAATGGCTGCCTGGAATGGAAACTGCCATCCCCAGTGTCCTTATGACTAGGTGTGGGTCATGTGGTTGGCTGATAGGATGTAAGCAGAAGTGTTGAGTGTGACTTCCAGAAGTGTCCCTAGAGGGAAAGTCCACATTTTTCTCCATAGCTTCCTCCTTCCTGCTATCTGGAATGTAGAAGTTATGTCTAGTGCTTGGGCAGTCATCATGGGTCCTGAGATGGAAGCCCTGTGTTGGCGGAAGGAGCCTGGATCTATCCTGATGGGTAGTGCCAAGTACCTGCCCCAGACCACTTATTTATAGACTGTTCACATGAAAGGACAATAAGCTTCTGTCATGTTTGAGACACATGTTATTCTCACAGCTGAATGCCGTCTAATATAGTGATAGTTAAACTCTGTTTTGTAACCAAAACTGGGTCTTTGGTGATTGGTGTGTAGGTTGATTCGAAAAGCTGAGAGCTATAAATAGTATTCACATAATTATAACTGGGTAAATAATGTTCAATACAAAGTTAAAACTTTGTGTATATCTGCAAAAGTAGCTTATATATATATATTTTTTGCCCTAGTTTTCCCCTCAACTTCTCTAAAACATTATCTGTTTTGTTTAGGCTCCATTTCTTTCATTCCCACTGGAGACCTCCCTCCCAGAACTCTGTATCTTCCTATTCCAGTTTTGGACTTGGTGTTGTCTACACCTGCTAAATAGTTGTCTTACTGGAACTTCCATTCAGTGTTTTCAGGGAAAGTACATTAAAAAGGCTAAGTGTGGAAATGACATCTGCCATTCTTCATTTAACAGGTTAGTTGTAGGGCATGAGCTGAGAAATGGGAATCCATTTCGTATTTATAAAATGCTTTTATGGGCATCCTCCCCATTACCTTCCTTTGAACATTAATCCACCATTACTGTTTTTCTGTGTCTAGCACAGTGCCAGGCTAACCCAATTCATAGATTTTCATTTTGATTTCTTTCTTAGATTCATGAACTCCTGTTTTTCATGAGTTTTGCTCTTTTTCTCTCTCTGTATTTCTGAGCATCCATACAACAAAGCAGCCAAGTACATGGTCCCTAGAGTTAGAGACCCTGGGTGTTATTCCAGCTCCATTACTGTTTGGCTGTATGATTTTAAACAAGTTAACGGTTGCTTACCCTCTTTCTAAGCCTCAATTTCCTCATCTGTAAAATCGGGATAATAATAGCATCAACTTCTTTGGTTTGTGAGTTAATCCCTTTAGTGTTAGCCACAGTGCCTAGAACATAGAAAACACCCAACGTTACTTATAACTAATGCTATTAACAGTAGCATTAATGAATTGGCTAAAGTCACACATAGAAGAATCTGAGTTCAAACCCAACTTGACTCCAAAGCCTGGGTTTTTAATGACCACACTGTTGTTTCATGTGGAATGCATGGTTTGAATGCTTCTGCTGGGGAACCAGCTGCCATCTAGAACAGTGGTTTGCACTTACGTATTTGTATAATGTGTGGGAGATGAGGGCTTAATGTGAGATGGGGAGCAGAATACCTCTGATCCCTTGAGGAGACTTTTTTTTAAATTTTTTATTTGACAGAGAGAGACACAGCGAGAGAGGGAACACAAGCAGGGGGAGTGGGAGAGGGAGAAGCAGGCTTCCTGCCAAGCAGGGAGCCCGATGCGGGGCTCGATCCCAGGACCCTGGGATCATGACCTGAGCCGAAGGCAGACGCTTAATGACTGAGCCACCCAGGCGCCCCGAGGAGACTTTTCTAAGTACACATACCTGGGACCCTTTCTGAGAAAGTCTAAGTATTTCAAGGTAGGCTGTGGCAGGGATGTGTATTTTGAATTTACTTCTCTGGGGGTCTGATGCCCCCTCCAGTTGAGAAAACTGATTTGGAAGAAGTTGCTATATTTTGCCAAAGTGGAATGAATTGACTATCAGAACTCCTAGGAAGTCATCCACGAAGGAAGTCAAATGAAGAGAAAGAAAAATGTTCTTAGGCTCAGTATGCCCTGTAGAAACATTCATAACAATCAACACTTTTTTTTTTTTTTGTATTTTCATGGCCGTGATTCATATTTCTGCATGCAGAACATACTCTAGCAGCCACATCAGTCTTTTTTTTTTTTTTATTCAGCTAGTTCCTATTCAGCCAGTTTCTTCCTTTGATAAGAGCTTTTTAGTTAACTCTTATAGTACCAAATCTACATATAATTCCCCAAATGCTCACTGCTATAAATTACCTTCAAGTAGTTAATTCAGTGACACCTGAAATAAAAGAAAAATCTTTAAGGATTTTCTGGTACTTCAGCAAGATATTGTCATATTGCTCTTTTACCGGAAACTAAAATCACTAAATCAATGCTATGTATTTAATATATAGATTTTAAACAAAATTCTTTTACTGTAACATAAAGAGTTAAGATGCAGATAACTTAAAGCATAATAGAAATAAAAGAGTGAATGCATATTAAATGGATAGCACTTACATGGGATTTACTATGTACTGGGGACTAAGTATCCATAAAATGTAACTTTTATGTATATGAACTTAACCTACCACAACCCTGTGAAAGAGCTCCAATTATTATATGCCCACTTTTGCAAACAAGGAAGAGGAAAGAGGTTAACATGCCCAAGTTGCATACCGACTAAAGTGAGGGAGCTGGGGTTTGAAGCCCGAGGTGTCTGGTTCTAGAACCTGTGAACTTAACCTTACTGCCTCTCCCTGAACCAAAGGAAAGGAGAATGGGGAAAGAAGCTTGTGACAAACACCTAAAAGATATCAGGTGATGAGCATAAAATACTTTTTTCCTCTATTATTTTTAATATGCTTTTGTTTTTCAGAGGGTTGTAACTATCTAAATTTCAGGTCTCCAAGTTAAAATTTTCATATGGACACCACAGCTCTCTACTCTGACATGTCATCATGTCATCTGGGGCATCTCTTTCTCCCTCCCCTTTCTCTCCCCCAAGAACTATAAGGCTATGCAGTAGTCTATATGTGTCTGTAGAGGCTTGCGTTCTCTTAGGCTAACCCCGTGTGTCTTAAATTTTAGTTTAATTCGGAATCATCTGGTGGACTCGTCAAAGCTGAAAATCCCGAGTTTCTGATTTAGCAGCCTGGAGTGGGACTGGAGAATTTGCCGCCTCCTCTCCCCTCCCCCATTTCATTGAGATATACTTGACAAAATTGTCATATATTTAAAGTGTGCAACGTGATGGCTTGATATACATATATATCGTGAAATGATTCTCACAGTCAAGTTAATTAACACATCCATCACCTCACATAGTAACTTTTTTTTGTTGTTGTGAGAGCACTTAACATCTACTGTCTTAGAAAATTTCAAGTACACAATACAGGATTAACTACAGTTACCATGCTGCACATTAGATCCGAGAACTTTTTCCTCTTATAACTGAGTTTGTACTTTTTGACCAACCTTTCCCCATTTTCACCAGCCCCTAGTAACCATGCAACCACTATTCTATTCTTTGTTTCTACGAATTCAGCTATTTTTTTTTTTGAAGATTACATCAATAATTGATACCATACAGTATTTGTCTTTCTCTATCTGGCTTATTTCACTTAGCATAATGCCCTCCTGTTTCATTCATGTCGTCACAAATGGCAAGATTTCTTTTTTAATGGCTGAATAATATTCTGTTGTATGTATACCATGTTTTCTTTATCCTTTCATCCATTGATGGACACTGAGGTTGTTTCCTTTTCATGGCAATTGTGAATAACCCTGCGATGAATGTGGAGGTTCAGATATTTCTTTGAGTTAGTGATTTTGTTTCCTTTGGATATGTACCCAGAAGTGGGATTGCTAGATCATATGGTGGTTCTATTCTAGTTTTTTGAGGAACCTCCATACTGTTTTCCATAATGGGTACCAATTTGCATTCTCAGTGTACAAGGGTTCCCTTTCCTCCACGTCCTTGCCATGACTTGTCATCATTTGACTTTTTGATAATAGCCATTCTAACAGCTATGAGGTGATGGTTCATTGTAGTTTTGATTTGCATTTCCCTAATGAATGATTAGTGATGTTGAGTATCTTTTAATTTATCTGTTGGCCATTTGTATCCCTCCTTTTTTTTTTTAAATCATAGAACAGATGATTTACTTGAAATCATGTCTGTGCAATACTTGCTGTTACCAGCATTTGTGTTTCTTTTTTTGGGAAATGTCTATTCAGGTCCTTTGCCCATTTTAAAATTGAGATATTGATTTTTTTGCTATTGAGTTGTAAGAATTCCTTATATGTTTCAGACATTAACTCCTAATTAGATACATGGTTTGCAAATATTTATTTCCTATTCTGTAGTTGCCATTTCATTTTATTGCTGGTTTCCTTTGCTGTGCAGAAACTTAGGTTGATGTAGTCCCACGTATTTATTTGCTGTTGTTGCTTTTTTTTTTGAATCTTGTATCTTCTTTCTTAGTCTTGCTAAAAGTTTGTGTTTATCTTTAAAAAAGCATCTTAGTTTTGTTTATTTTTTCTATTATCTTTCTATTATCTCTATTTCATTTATTCTGATCTGATCTTGTTATTTTTTCCTTCACTAACTTTGGGCTTTGTTTCTTCTTCTTTTTCTGGTTCCTTAAGTTATGTTGTTTATTTGTGATCTTTCTTTTTTTCTTTTTTTTCTTTTGAGAGAGTTAGAGAGAGAAAGTGAGAAGAGCACATGCGCGTGCTCTGGAGGGGGAGGGGCAGAGAGCGAGGGAGAGAGAGAATCTTAAGCAGGCTCCATGCCCAGTGAGGAGCTGTCGCTGGGCTTCATCTCACGACTCTGAGATCAAAACCTGAGCTGAAACCAAGTCAGGCGCTTTACTGATTGAGCCACCCAGATGCCCCTCTTTTTTCTTAATATAGGCATTTATAGTTACAAACTGCCCTCTTATAACTGCTTTTGCTGTAACCCATATATTGTGATGTGTTATGTTTCAAGATATTTTTTGATTTCCCTTTTAATTTCTTCTTTGGCCCATTGATTGTTCAGGAGTGTGTTGTTTAATTTCTACATATTTGTGAATTTTCCAGTTTTCCTCCTGTTACTGATTCCTTGTTTCATATGATTGTGGTTAGAAAAGATGCTTGATTTGATTTCAGTCTTAAATTTGTTAAGACTTGTTTTGTGGCTTAACATATGATGTATCTTGGAGAATGTTCTGTGTGTACTTGGGAAGAATGTGTACTCTGCTGCTGTTGGGTGGAATGTTCTTTATATATCTGTTAGGTCTATTTGGTCTAATGTTTAGTTCAAGTCCAGTGTTTCTTAATTTTCTGTCTGGATGATCTATCCATTGTTGAAAGTGGGGTGTTGAAGTTCCCTACTATTATTGCATTGTTTTCTATTTCTCCTTTCCAATCTGTTAATATTTCCTTTATATATTTAGAATCACTAAGAATTTGTGTTTTTAATAAGTTCCTGGGTAATGGTGATACGGCCCAGGACCATACTTTGAGAACCATTGACCTAAATGGGAGGGTAAAACAATATATTAGTACCTAATTTCTAAGATGAGGACAGTAAGCATTTATAAGCAGTAAATATACTTACAGATCTACATATTTTGAGCCTCTCCATAGTACAGTTTCTCTGCATGTGATTTGGCTATACTTTTGGCCTTAGTTGTTCATCTCCCTTTCCTTCCCTCACTCACCAGCTTTGGTATCACCATCATTCCATTCTTACTCATCCCTCTGCCTATTCCCTGCCCTGATTTCCCTTCACTTAACCAGGTTTCACTAGGTAAGTTTGGGTAACTGTTCCATGGACATAGGGCTATATTTCTTGGCTCTTCTCTAATCATCAGAGCTCAGAGCCTGGGAATATGAAAAGATGGTATATAGTTGGGAGTCTAATTTCTCATTGGTGGTATGGGGTGACATAAGATTTAAGCATTCAACCTTACCTCCTTCTTGGGACGGGGTGTCCTTATAAGAAGAGGCGATTAGGACACTAAAGGGATGTTCATGTGAGAACACAGTGAGAAGGTGGCCATCTACAAGCCTAAAAGCTTTAAAAGAAACAAACCTGATGACCCCTTGATCTTGGACTTCTAATATCCACAATGGTGAGAAAATAAATTTCTGTTGTTTAAACAACCCACTTTGTGGCATTTTTTATAAAAGATCTATTTATTTATTTTAGAGAGAGAGCAAGCATGGGGGAGGGGCAGAAGGAAAGGGAGAGAGAGAGAGAATCTCAAGCAGACTTCCTGCTGAGTGCAGACCCTGATGCTGGGCTTGATCTCACAACCCTGAGATCATGATCTGAGCTGAAATCAATCGTCGGATGCTTAACTGACTGAGCCACCCAGGAGCCCCGACTGTGGCATTTTGTTATGGCAGCCCTAGCAAACTAATACAACCAAGAACGAAGAGATCATAAATGCTTTCAGGAAACAAAAATGAAACAGGTCACCCACAAAAAGAATGAAAATCAGACTGGCCTTGGACTTCTCATCAGCAATACTGGATACTAGAAGACAAAGGAGCAATATCTTCAAGGTTCTGAAGAGAAGTCATTCTTAATCTAGAATTCTGTACTCAGACTAAGTATCAATCAAATGTGATGGCAGAATAAAGATACTATCAAACATGTAAGAGCTCAGAATGTTTTACCTCCCACACATTACTTATGGAAGTTGCTTGAAGATAAATTTCATCAAAGAAAGATGTAATTACAAAATAGAGGAAGAGATCAGCTTTAGACAAAATAGGCCAACATAGAAGAGGGATGAAGGGAAGGCACCAGTGCAGGTACGGGCGGGGTCAAAATTCAGCTGGTCGAGTCCAGATGCCTGAGTACTGATTCTGTAGTGCACGATCAAAACCCGCAGTTGCGCTGATCTAGGGTGGCCAGTTTTGGAGAAGAAGAATATATCCCATGAAATATTTGGGACATACTTTTACTAAAAAAAACTACTAATTTATCTGAAATTCAAATTTAACTGGGAGTTCTGTATTCTATCTGGCAATTCTAGACTAGTTGGAAGGCACTAGTTTTTGTGTTTCTTAGCGTCTTGCACAAATACCTGGCCCGTAAGAGGCATTAAGTAGTCAGTGAAATGTCATCCAGAAAGTTTCTGCAATAGAGGGGTGATGAAAAATTAGGGGAAAAAACCAAGAAACTGTATCGGACCGTTCAGGGGCTCAATTTCTAGCTATTTCACTGCTCCTGCATAACTTCAGACAGAGCCCAACACATCTCATAAAGTTCACATTTGTTTATTCATGAGCCTTTACTTATCAGCAAATTCTTTAACACACCCTGAGTCCATAATACATTGTATTCATTATTTGCTCTAAATCTAACATTTAACGTTGTAGCATATACTTGTATTTCTGGAATTTCCATTTAATATAAAATTTTTTGTCTTGATTAGTTATCTCAAAATATTTTAAAAGCATTTTGTGCCCTGATACGTGGAAGTTCTGTATAAAATTCTATTCAGCTGAAAAAACCATGGAAACAAAATCTATTGATCAGTAGGGGCTAATTTTGGTGGACTATGTGAAATAATTACAGTTCTACATTTTAAAGATATGTATTGCAACAGAAACCTTTTTGTGTTTATCTTTCAGAAAGAAATTCTTGGTTTTTTTCTTGTTTTGAAGATGCAGCAAAGTGATAAATTAAAATTCACAGCTTATCAGTGTGACAGAAGATTAAAAATAGAGGAATTTCAAAACAAACCTTTATATTTCTAAAAACATGTGAAGTGCTTCTTTATGAATTTTCCACAGTTTGTTTTTTCTTTGGGGGAAAATAAAAACCCATATCTGGTCTGCATTTGATTGACTGTAAGACAAAAGTCAAGTTGTTCTAATTTAAAGTGCCTTGCTCTAATCATACAATGTCATCTCTTATTTTCAGCAGAGATAGAAGAAATTGAGTGAGAAAATTGAAAAATCATTTTAATGCTCCCCAAAGAAATTGTAACATGGGCTAGAACATATGGGTAATTTGTGAGGTAAAATAAGCTATGGAGTCTAATCATTTTCAATGTAATTTCTGTGGCTGAAGTATTCTAAACCAAGAAAAGCTTTCTGTTTTTTTGGAGATAAAATCCTGGTTAGACCTCTTCAAACTTTCTGTTTCATTTGTAACTGGGGTATTGAGCAAGCATGACTCATGAGATATGATAAAAATGCAACTCTACTTTTGCCCCCTACTGCTCCTTTAAACTTTATTTAGTGGAATAATCTCTTGTTCCCTCTGGATGGAGGACCGATTTCTTTACTTTTGGCTCACATTTAGGTAACAGACTGTACTAAAGTCATTTTAGATGAACACCATTCTTAGGTTCAAACACTAGAATGTGCCTTCCCAACAATGATCAAAACATTAATCATAAATTTCTTTTCTTTTTCCCCCAGCAGGGACCATTGTATTGGAGGGGGGAGGGCCTTTTCCTTCCCATCCCATTAGTATTTCTCCTCCTTTCATTGTTTGCTAACTATGTTTTGACCCTCCAGTGTTAGGCCCTGCAGGGGAGGGAATTAGTTGAAGGAAAAGAGTAGATTTAAGTGATTGGTGCAGTCAGAACCAGCTACAATTTTCAGGGCCCAGTGCAAAATGATAGGCAGGGTCTCTTGTTCAAAAAAGCAGGAAAGAGTGTCTTTAAAAGTCCTAAAATATAGGGACGCCTGGGTGGCTCAGTTGGTTAAGTGTCTGCCTTTGGCTCAGATCATGATCCCAGGGTCCTGGGTTCGAGGCCTGCATTGGGCTCCCTGCTCAGCAGGGAGCCTGCTTCTCCCTCTCCCTCTGCCCGCCGCTCCCCCCTGCTTGTGCTCTCTCTTTCCCTCGTTCTCCCTGTCAAATAAGTAAAATCTTTTAAAAAAGTCCTAAAATATAAAGTTTTTTCCTTTATTACATAATCTCTCTCATCATGGTGTTTTTATTTGCTATTTAATGTCATTGCAAGAAAAAAATTCACATGATTTTATTGTTCGTCTTTATATTTTGCAATGCTAGTTTTCAAACCAAATATAAGAATATTTAACTTGTATGCAAAATCCCTGAAATTACATAGCTTGTATTTTGTAGCTGGAACACACATGTACAGAACAGTGGAAATCTTGCACAAAAAACCTCAGTTGTTTTTATTCCACTTCTTGATGCAGGTATATTCTACTAACACTTTCTACCTTGGGTTTACTAATAAGTAAGGGAGGACCCAAAGGAAAAGGGACTATGAGTTGCCCTGTCTTTCTCTTTCCTTCCATGTCATCATTTTAAAAATTAATATTTTTAATTCAGAGAAGTAAAATGGGTAAGAAGGATTTGATAGGTTTCCTTGGTCATTTGTATTTCTTAGCATGCCACTTGCTTTTTGTGTTTGAAGCAAGTTGTAATTCATATGTAAGGTGTGGCCTCTGGAGCCTGTCAGCAACCTCTGCTTACTCGGTTATAGACATAACACATTTACCTTGTACTCACTTTGAGTCTCACTGAGTTTCTAGGCCCTGGGGGTCCACTGGAATTCTGTGCTCCTGGGGGATCATAAATGCAGTATGCAAATGGAGCAGCAAGGAATGACAGACATACACTATCCTGTTGGAATTATATAACACTAGTTCAAAGATACAATTATTAAGAATTTGAGAGCACCGAGCATTCAATTGAGCCTGGGGCCTGAGTGCAGGGTCCTAGGTAACTGCACAGCTTGCACTCCACGGAGCTGATCCTGAAGGCAGTTTTCCTTCACACATAGGCTCTTGCTATTGGAGTCCTGTGCGCCCTTCTGGGTGGTTGACTTAGGCAACCTGTCAGCTGGCTCCTGTGAGGCCGACGTCTAATTCACACGAATACTCATGGAGGGTCTGACTGCAAATGCAGCTAGTTCTCACGTGCCACCACAACCCACCTTTATTTTGCCACCAAAGTAACTCCCCAGTTTCCTTAGGGAGACAGCCAACCTTTGAATCCTAAAATGTTAGAAGATACCTCCCCCTCTCTCTAGGTGATTCCACTGGAGCACCGTTCCCTCTCGGCTTGAGGTGAAGGAGTGGAAACCTCTCTATCCTTTCTTCTTAGTTGTCTGGTGGGTTGGAGCTCATCGTGCAGCACCCTCATCTTTCTCACAGAGTTCTGTCCCCAACTGTACTTCTTAAAGTCTTTTATATATCGTTATGGATACAAACCAGGCTTTGACTTGGTTTTTGGATAATGTCTTGAAAATCTGCATATGTTTTTTTACTGCAAAATTATTTTGGTATCTGTTATATATCCTATCTCAGTGCCTCAGCTGAAACTTCCAAATTAAACATTCTGTTTCATGTAAATTATCATGTTGTGTGCAAAGCATGTCATGAGCACGGGGATTAAGTGTGTTAAATGTTTTATCTTTTTGAGTTTCTTTGAGGCTATACAAAATTTGGATGCCTATGAATCTTCTTCCTAAAGACAATATGCTGCTAAGCTTTCAATCTGTCTTAACGCTCATAAAATAGGAGCACTGATCAAAAGTAAGCTCATTATATGTTGGTCTGAAGAATTAAAGGATTTAAAAAAATATTTATTGATAGCTGATTGCTAAGACCAAACTATTTGTATGGAGATAATATGCTGTAGAGACAGAAAGCAAACAAACAAACAAAAAACAGAGCTCCAGTATCATATGGATGTGGTTTTTGTTTTTTCTACCTCTTACTTTATTACCTTGTGGATGTTATTTAATGTTTCTAAGCTATAATTCCTCATCCGTAAAATGGGAGGATAATACCAATTTTCTAGGGTTATTTGATGATATGCTGTATGTGAAAATTCCAGGGTCTCAACCAAAGTTACTTGCCTTAATAAGCATCATTAATTTGGTGGGGAGTTTTAAGTTTGATGGAAGGAAAAACTGTTATATAAGTAGTCACTGACAGCAGTCCTTTCTTCTAGGAGTAGTATATATTGCCTTGAGTTTTACAGAAATCTTTATGATGGGGTGATTTGTTTATGGAAATATAGGCCTGAGGTCATGGATGAGGATTTGAAGAAGTAAGAGGAGGAGAAACAAAGTGTCCTGTATAATATAGTAAGCAATTTGGAGTTTAACCCAAACATAGCTATCATGGCACATCTATCCCTGTTACCCAAGCAAATATATATCTAAGTGGTAGTGAGAAATATAAATTTTAGGAAGGTGAAAGGGTGTTTTACGTCTCAGGTGAACAGCATTTCATCCAAAAATGTCCATCAGATATCTCTTGTATCTGCAAGGTTGCTCTCCTTAGCTTCCATGCAGCTTCTAGCTCCTGGTTCCAGTCTCTTCCCAATCCCATTATTCTCCATATCCCTTTTCTTAAGTGGATAAAATTAGCTTTGCCTAAGTTTTTATAATTTTTCATTTTCATTCTTTTCACTGAACTCTATCTTCAAGTATGTGAAAGACCGTTATATTAAAAATGATGGGCTCACAGCTAAAAAGTTTAACTTCTAGGATCCACTTTCCTTAGAATTTGAAAATTATGAGCAATGATAGGCTTTTCATCATTTTTTCCCTTGTCATAGGAATTTCTAGGAATGGTTTAGAAATGAGAGAAGGGGTCCTGAAAAGCAGTGTGAAAAGTGCACAAAACTTTAGCTAGCCCAGAGGGCACTTTGTACAACTTCGGGCAGATGCAGCCCCACCGCAAGACAGATACTTCAGATTGTGAAACAAAATATGAGCTGAATTTCAGTTCCCTACTCACCCCTTTCACCAAGCACCCTTGTGCAGTGAACAACTTGTACAATTCTATATGGTGGCCCTGGATAGGGAGGAATAGTAGGTGAAATCCCTGGGCAAGGTGACCTGCAAGAAGTTATCAATGCATGGGGGGCTGGAATAATTTTAAAGGCAGGATTGGCTAATGTTCAATTTTAAAGTTACTTGCTGAAAGGCAGTAAATAATTTCAGTTACCCTGGAGCCATCAGGAAAGTTGTCTTTGAATTAAGTCTTGAGTTAGTGATACTTTGAAGAGTGAAGGGATTAACTCTGAGTGTAGCTGACCAAACAATGACCAGAGGTAGAAATATGATTGGGGAGTAGAAACAGCTTTAACATGGGGGTGACTCAGGAGCAGTCTTCAGCCTAACTATTCTTTTACCAAATATCCTGGGGAGATGTGTTGTAATTATAGGGGCAGACTGATGCTTGAATTCTATTACTTTTTTTTTATTATGTTATGTTAATCACCATACATTACATCATCAGTTTTTGATGTAGTGTTCATGATTCATTGTTTGCGTATAACACCCAGTGCTCCATTTAGTACGTGCCCTCTTTAATACCCATCACCAGGCAAACCCATCCCCCCATGCCCCTACCCTCTAGAACTCTCAGTTTGTTTCTCAGAGTCCATAGTCTCTCATGGTTCGTCTACCCCTCTGATTCCCCCCCTTCATTTTTCCTTTCCTGCTATCTTTTTTTTTTTTTTTTTTTACATATAATGTATTATTTGTTTCAGAGGTACAGGTCTGTGATTCAACAGTCTTACACAATTCACAGTGCTCACCATAGCACACACCCTCCCCAATGTCTATCACCCAGCCACCCCATTCCTCCCACCCCCCACCACTCCAGCAACCCTCAGTTTGTTTCCTGAGATTAAGAATTCCTCATATCAGTGAGGTCATATGATACATGTCTTTCTCTGATTGACTTATTTCGCTCAGCATAATACCCTCCAGTTCCATCCACGTCATTGCAAATGGCAAGATTTCATTCCTTTTGATGGCTGCATAATATTCCATTGTATGTATGCACCACATCTTCTTTATCCATTCATCTGTCAATGGACATCTTGGCTCTTTCCATAGTTTGGCTATTGTGGACATTGCTGCTATAAACATCGGGATGCACGTACCCCTTTGGATCCCTCCATTTGTATCTTTGTGGTAAATACCCAGTAGTGCAATTGCTGGGTCCTACGGCAGCTCTATTTTCAGCTTTTTGAGGAACCTCCATACTGTTTCCCAGAGTGGCTGCTCCAGCTTGCAATCCCACCAACAGTGTAGGAGGGTTCCCCTTTCTCCGCATCCCCGCCAACATCTGTCGTTTCCTGACATGTTAATTCTATTATTTTTTTAAAAAATTGTTTTGTGTTTTTTATTTTATTTTAATTCTAGTATAGTTAACTTACAATATTATATTAGTTTCAGGTGTACAATATAGTGGTGCCACAATTCCATGTATCATCCAGTGCTCGTTGAGACAAGTACACTCCTTTATCCCCATCACCTATTTCACCCATCCCCCCACCCACCTCCCCTCTGGTAAGCATTAATTTGTTCTCTATAGTTAAACATCTGTTCTTGGTTTCTCTCTCTCTCTTCTTTTTTTTCCCCTTTGCTCATTTGTTTTGTGTCTTAAATTCTACTTATGAGTGAAATCATGTGGTATTTGTTTTTCTCTGACTGACTTATTTCACTTAGCATTATACTCTCTAGCTCCATCCATGTCATTAGAAATGGCAAGATTTCATCCTTTTTAATGGCTGAATAATATTCCATTGTATATATATACCACATCTTCTTTATCCATTCATCTGTCGATGGACACTTGGACAGCTTCAATAATTTGGCTATTGTAAATAATGCTGCTATAAACATAGGGGTACATGTATACCATTGAATTAGTGTTTTTGTATTTTTATGATTACTAGACCATAGAGTAGTTCTATTTTTAACTTTTTGAGGATGCTCCATTCTGCTTTTGGATTCTCTTTCTGTAAGTGGAATTCATGACTAGACCAAGGGAGGCATGGAGTATAATGTTGAAAAGCCTTGACCCAGACCACTGGAGTCATATCCTCATGTGAAGAATGGCTCCCAGTGATCCCTACTTCCTGGTATTCACACCCTGGTGTAATCTCCTCTCCTTATGTATGGGTTAGATTTATTTATTCACCTTTAGGGAATAGAATGTGGCAGATTTGATGTGCTGTCACTTTTGAGAATGGATTACAAAAGGCTGTGGTTTCCATCTTGGGTATTCTCTTTTTATTCTTTCTTACTTGCTGTAAGAGAAGACAACTAGCTGCCACTTTGTGAGCTGCTCTATGGAGAGGCCCATGTGGCAAGAAATGGAGGGAGATCTCTGGCCAATAATCAAAACTGAATCTTGCCTACAGATGCATGAATGAGCTTAAAAGCAGATCCCTTCCCAATCCATCATCAGATTAAATCTCAGTTTTGGCAAATTCATGACTATAATCCATGAGAGAACTTGAGGCAGGGGCACTCAGCTTCACTACTATATCATTTACCTATTGTGTAACAAACAACCTCAAAACTTAGTGGCTGGAAAAACAGCAACATTTATTATCCTGCAGTTTCTGTGGGTCAGGAATTTGGGAGTGACTCACCTGGGTGGTTTTGGCTTGAGGTCTCTCCTGAAGTTACAGTCAAGATACTAGTTGGGGATACTGTCACCTCAGGGATTGACCGGAGGTGGAGGATTCACTTCTAAAATGGCTCACATTCCTGGCAAGTTGATGGTGTTTAGGAGGACTCAGTTCTTTGCCACATGACTTTCTTATGCCTTCTTATGTGGTCTTACAGTATGGCATCTGATTTCCTCCAGAATGAGGAATCCAAGAGAGCAACGTGGAAGCTGATATGCTTTGTGCGACTTAGCATCAGAAGTCACATACCATTCTTTTTGCCATAATGATTGACCCCACAGACGATCCCTGATAGAATGTGACAGGGGACCACCCAGGATTAGTTTTATCCAGAGGCAAGCTATTTGACCTTGGACTAGTTGCTCAATGTTGCTGAACTTCAGTTTCCTCTGCTTTGAAATGGGGATAATGGTAGCTGTCTTATAGGGCTGTGAAGACTAATATTTCAGAGATTAGGGTATAGTAACCAATACATGCAAGTTGTCTTTTCTCAGTGTAATTTTTCTAAAAAGAGTGGGCGTGTGTAAGAATATAAAATGATGGGCATTTCCAGTATAGCCATCTTGAGCTATAAGAGAACCTTATGTGTGTGCTCAATAAATATTAGCTATTTTCATCATTATTATTACTAGTTATGAGGGTAGTATTGCTTGGATTGCAGAGCTGGCCCATCTTTCTTAACACTGTTTCAGAGGGATTCCATAGATGACTTGTTATATGATCATCTTACATCTGAAATTCATTGGGAAGCTATCTGATGGCAGCTCTTGATTAAGCCACATTTAACACATTATGACCTAATAAAATATTCTGGCTAGTGAGACTGCCTCATTACATGTCACAGAAATTAAAAGCGCAGCTTCTAATATAAGTGTGCTGTCTTTAATGTGCTGGCAGAGAGCTTTTTGCTGACAGGGTCAGCAGAATACAGAGCCATGCCTGATCTATAATATCTGCAGGTCAGTTCAGACATTCTGAGTCTTATTTAGATTGTAGAGGGGTATATTATATTTGCTTTCAGTTTCACAAAGGTGGAGTACAGATTTTGCAAGAAAATAGGATATAATCTTAGAAAAAATTTGGTTGTAAGGAGCAGAAACTCAAAGTTGCTTAAGAGTAGGTACATTTATCTTAGGTGTTCAGAGAACTCTCATATAATACAACTATTGGAAATAGGCATCTCTTATGAGACTGGAAATCCATCAGGTGATCTTTCCTTTTCTCTTGCCCTGTCTTCATCTCTCATCTTGAGGAATGTGTGGTAGGCAACCTCTAAGATGGTCTGTAATGATCCTCCTCCCTCCTGGTATCATGCCCTAATGTAATTTTCCTTCCTTGAGTGTTGCCTGGACTTACTGACCCACTTCTAAAGGTAGAAGTAATAGGATGTCACTTTTGAGGTTAGGTTTAAAAAGTGGTGACTTCAATCTTGGATGTGTGTACTCTGTCTCAGAACGCCTATGTTGGCGGAACAAAGTGCCGTGTTTTGAGTAGCCATACGGAAAGGCCCAGTTGATTTGGTGGACTTGAGGTCCTCAGTCCAACAACTTATGAGAAACTGAGGACCTCAGTATGAAAGCCTACGATTAACTAAAGCCTGCTAATAACCACATGAACTTGGGCGTGGATACCTCTTCCCCAGTTGAGTTGTTGAATCTTGAGATGGTTGCAGCGTCAGCTGACAGCTTGACTATAGCCTCGTGAGTACTCTGAGCCAAAATTTCCTAGCCAAACTGCTTCTGATTCCTGACTCCCAGGAACTGTGAGAGAAATAATGTTTGTTGTTTTAAGCTGCTAATTTCTGGTATAATTTGTTATGCAGCGGCAGATGATAAATACAGATTTGGTGCCTAGAAGTAGGGTACTGCCATGCTGGGAACCTAAAGTGCAGGAGTGGCTTTGGAACTGGGATGTGAGCAAATCTAGTGAAATTCTAGAGTGCCTTGAAGAAGCTGTTAATAGAAAAGTCTTGGTCTTTTATAAGGCCGAGGGTGGTGCTGGCAGTAAAATGAAGGAACAGGGGATCCTTGTAATGAGGGCCAGAAAAGTTAGCAACATTGTTGCTTGTAGTAATGTGAAAAGTAGAAAATGTACTTTATGAATTGGGTGATCTAGCTCAGGAGATTTTCAAGCAACATACTGAAGGTGCTGTCTGCTTTCTTCTTGTAGCTTATATAGTAAAATGGGAGAGGAATGAATTAAATTGAGGTAAGGATGTTAAGTTAAAAGGGGCCAAGACTTGATAGTTTTTAAAAATTTTGTTCTTCCAGATGGCAGCTGATGCCAAAATTAAGAGATGGGTTTTGATCAAAAATCAAATCCGGGGTACTGCCAGGGGAGCAGAGATCTAAAGATGAAGCAAAGGATATCACTGTCAAAACTTCTGTTAAGACCTCAGGAAGATCAAAGGTCACACGCCAGGGTACTCTTCAGTAACACAGAGGGCCCTTTAAAGAGATTAATGGTGCTTCTCACAGATCCTCTCATTGAAATTGTAGTGCTTCAGCGGTCTCAGCCAAGGCTCAAGGGAAGGAAGAGCTTATTTCAAGATTTGTGAGCCTGGCTTCTGTCTAATGGAGTGAACCCCAAGATGATTCACAGTAGACCCACAAAGTTCTTAAAAGAGTTATATATGCAGAAATAGTGCCAGCTTGGATTTAGGGGGATGGAGACAGTATTAAAGGAGGAGAGGCTTTTGAACCCCAGAGTTACTGCAAGGAAAGAGGCTGTGATAGCTGCTTAGCTGTAAACACATGCTGTCCTTCATAACAAAAGAAAAGGACTCAGAGGGCAGAGTAAAGAACTGAGAAGGTAGAGTTGAGAGTCAGGGAAAATTATTCCCAGGCCAAATCTAACCAAGGAGCATCCAACATTTGCCCAGCTAGATTTCAGCGCTGTCAAGGACCACTGTGTATCCTTTATCTTCCCTTTGGTACAGGAATGTGTATAGCAGTTTTCCAACACTCTGCTGCTTCCATCATATAATCATACGTGTGCGCGTGAGTGTGTGTGAGCATGTTTGTAGAAAGGACAGATAATTCTTTAATTTCACAAGTCTGTTTATCAAGAGGTATTGAATTTGAGGAGCTATACTTAGGGAACTACACCTGAGAAGTCCCATCAATGCCTGGACTTAATTTTGATGACAGGATTGTGGATTTTGAACTGATACAATAATGGGATAAAGCTCTCAATGGTTTGGGAGGAGATGAGGGAATATTGCATGTGAAAGAGATGTGAATCATTGGGAGCCATAGGTGTAGACTGTGGTAAGTGGCTTCTAATATGGCTCCCAATGATTGTCCCTTGTGGTGTTCATGCTCTTGTGTAACCTCTTCTCATGTTGTCTGGTCTGGATCTAGTGACTCACTCTCCAAGAAATATAGCATAGCCAAGGAGATAGGCTGTCATTTCTAAGATTAGATTTCAAGATGACTTTCGCTTCCATCTTAGATGTGTTCTTTCTTTCTCTCTCTTTCACACATACATGCACATCACTGGTACCAGGGGAAGCAAGTTGCCATGTAGTGAGCAGACCTATGGAGAAGTCCATGTGCTATTGCAAGGAACCAAGTTCCTTAAGGGGGTTCACCCCAGGAGGAATTGAAGCCCACCAATGACCATGTTAGTAAACTTAGAAGCGGATCTTTAAGGCCCAGTCTGGTTTTGAAATCTCTTACAGACCCAGCTAACAACTTGACTACAATGTTATGAGAGACCCTGGATCAGAACCACCTAGGTAAACTGCTCCTGACCCTCAGAAACTGTGATATGATAAATGTTTCTTGTTTTAAGGCACTGAGTTTTGCAGTCATTTGTTATGCAGCAATAGATAACCAAGACAGTCTGCTTTCTCTTTTTTGCAGACTGGATTTTCTGTTGACTTGTTGCTTTCACACAAGGTTGCTTTGCTTGCTGACCATAACTTACTGACTTACTCTCCAGGTCCCAATTTTAAATTTTTGGGGAGATTATCTCATTGGTCTAGCTTGGGTCAGAAATCTCATGCTGGTTCTAATTCCTTTACCTAGAAATGGTGGAGCATGAAGTGTGTAGAGCTGCCTTTTCCAGGCTGTTGGTGAGTTATGTTCTTATAAAGACAGTAGGGAGGAAGTGATGGGCCTTTTTAGAATTGCTGCTTTGAGAAAAGGTGCCCCAGAAGTGTTTTTGTATCTGGCAAAGTGAGCTGGATTATTCATAACAGTGAATTCAGGGGCTATAACTTTCAGAAGATTCAGTAAAATATCATAGGATGCTATGGTATTAACAGTGATACTTTTAAATAGTTAGAAACACTAAATGGAAGTTAATGCTGGTTGGAACTCAACAGTAATTAGTAAAACTATTTCTATAGTATTTTCACTGAGATGTTGAGATGACCATACTATTTTCAAGGTATAACTACACAGGTGATAACTGGAGCTGTCTGGTGAATACACTGAGTGACTCCTTCAGGGAGATGTTTTCATTCATCAGGAATGATTTAGAGGTCTGTTAGGAAGGAATTGACTCACAATACTGTGATGGAGAAGGAGGACTGCTGTATATGTCTAGGGGTACTAGGGGTTATTGTTAACATTTTATGTTTCATTGGTGCATTCTAGTTGCAAACTGCAGTGATTTTTTTTCTTTAGAGTAGATTGAACTCAAAATTCCATTTCAGTAATAAAGAGCCGTCTTGTTGAAAGCCTTTTAAAAATCTTTTCCATTTGGTTAGTGTTACCCTACATAGCACAGTGACTGGAATGTTCTAGAAGGGATTGTATTTCACCTTAAAAAATAAAAAGAAACTACATATATGTTTTAGCATCAAAAAACTTAAGGTGAAAGGACTTGAGTAAAATATTTACAACAAAGAAGACTAAATGTATCATAGTGTTGAAATAGTTTTGAATGTGACTGTGTAAGATAATATTTCACTTTTAACTGACTGACTAGTTTGTATAATCTTGACACTGAGGCTTATACAGTGAGATTCAGGAGCAGGTGAATTTGCATATCTGCCTCATGAACTCTGGGACATTGGGTCAGGCACTAGCAGTCCTGATTCCTTGAGGTCTCCTGGTAATCCCATAAGGTGGCTGTGGGGACCTTGGCCCTGAGGATTTGGCTCCCAGACACTAGATTTATGGCAGTTTAATTATGAAGGGAAAAAAGAGGCTGCTCTAAATGCTGATGGGAGAGTCCTGGGGACAAATCAGTCATTCCAATATCGGAGAGAGTTGAAGGAATGAGTCCCAACAAAGCAGGTGACCTTAGCAGCATCAGGAAAGGGTTGGCCAAGACAGCAGCAGCCTGAGCTTCCTAGGATCACGTAAAAAGGGTGGGAAAAGGGGACTAGCCAACCACACACGTCCTTCTGTCTGATTATGGTGGTATGATCCAATTATTTTTCAAAAAGCATCTGTGTCCATTCCAGCTAGGGGCTGGACAGAAGGATGAGTTGAATTAGAAAAGAAAAGAAAAGAAAAAAGAAAAGAAAAGAAAAAATTTGAACTACATTTTCTAATCACAGTCATCCAATCTTTTGAATTTGTCCCTCTGCGGCCTAAGAATAGATCTGGAGAAAGAATAGTTAGGCTTGCCCTGTGGACAGTTGCTCTTTTTCTAACCAGAAATAATCAGACATCATGGATTCTCATTCAAACCACTAAGACACCTTGTTTTAAGATGTGTCTGTAAGTGGAATTATGCTGCCGTGTTGATGTCTGAATTTGTAATACTGACATGAAGCAATAATAAGGGCAGCCCAAACATGGCCTCTGCAGATCAGGCTGCTTTGGATGTGCTAGGTCAGCCACTTTTACATTGCTGGGGCAGTTGGGCGCTCACTACTCAATCGGTCGGCTTCTTCTAAGTCTCCTCTCTTGGATGCCACATGGGCTCCATCAATTTGCATCCAGTAGCAGCAAAATTCTCATTCTTTCTCTTATTACAAAAGAATACCAGTTTGGGGGAAAAAGTAGAGAGAAGATAGAGTGTGCAGTCCGCATTTCTGTTTTACAGATACCAACACACTGAAAGGTACTTAAGGTTCTGTGCTTCTCATTGCATTATACAATAAAATGCTTGATGTATGCTAAGGCAAGCCATCTCTGTTGAAACCAGAAAGGAAAAAAAAAATCACTCTAGCATAGTTCAGTTATAGAAGTGGTTCTTTTTTTTTTTTTTAAAGCTTTTATTTATTTATTTGTCAGAGAGAGAGAGAAAGAGCGAGCAGCAGGCAGAGGGAGAAGGAAGCAGAGGGAGAAGCAGGCTCCCCACTGAGCAAGGAGCGCAATGTGGGACTCTATCCCAGGACCCTGGGATCATGACCTGAGCCAAAGGCAGATGCTTAACCGACTGAGCCACCCAGGTGTCCCACAGAAGTGGTTCTTAGGGTGTTTTTTTTTAATTTTATTTATTTGACAGAGAGAGACAAAGTGAGAGAAGGAACACAAACAGGGGGAGTGGGAGAGGGAGAAGCAGGCTTCCTGCAGAGCAGGGAGCCCGATGCGGGGCTCAATCCCAGGACCCTGGGATCCTGACCTGAGCCGAAGGCAGACGCTTAACGACTGAGCCACCCAGGTACCTCAGAGTGGTTCTTATGTTAAAATCACCAAGGGAGCTTTAAAAAATACTGATTATCCATACCAATTAATCTGGAATCCAAGCACCAGTAGCTATTAAAGCTCTCCAGGTGATTTCAATGTGAAGTCAAGGTTAAGATTACTGAATTACAGTCTCAGTGCTCTGTGGATCTGCAAATATGGAACTCAAAAATATGTATATAAAGCCACCCCTACTAAATTATATTTCTAACTGGGAGGTAAAATCAATTTGTCCTTGTGGCTAATAGTTTAGTTTGAGTTAGTCTGCCTATCTATCTATATCTATCTGTCTGTCTATCATCTATCTATCATCTACCTATGATTCTATCTACCTATATATCTGCCCATCTGTTCACCCACCCATCTATATCCATCCTGGAACAGAGGTTGTGCGTATTTTGTGGAGAATCTTAAGTGAAAGGGTGATCCAGGTATAAGTACTTAAGTAGGCAATTAGTCATTAAAGATTTTTAGATAACAAAGAAACATGATTGAACTTGGTTTAAAACTCATCTGGTGTTAATAGTAGATTTCATGATGAGAGAGCTGACCAGGTCAGGCCAGAAAAGAGGTTATTTTATAATAGTAAGGTGAGAAGGAAGGAAGTCTTTAAGATTTTGGTGATGAAAATGAATAGGAAACTAATACAAAAGAGCACTTAAAAAATAATGGCATTTACCCTACTGAAAAATTAGAATGTTCCATAGAAAATCTGTCAGAATGAATATTGGGGGAACCACTTGGGGCTTTCTTCTGTTGAACCCAAACATCCTTTTCAGGGCTAGGCTAATTTTCCCCCATTGTTTTCTGCTTGCTGCATGCCCAGGACTTCTGCCTGGTTTCCTTTCTGTTTTCAAGCTGTGACCTCTCAATTTTTCTCTTGGATTTTGCAAGTCTGATCTTGGAGTGGGACACAGTCCTTTGTTCCTTACTGCACTGGAAGAGAAGTACCCAGGTCCTTGATACTTTTACCATTTTACTGCATATCATCTTTTTCAACAACAAGGACCTGGGACATCATTCTTTTCACTGTTTCCACTCAGCCCAATATCAACTTCCATCAGTTATTTATTGCCACAGTTACGCTGTGTAACAACCACCCCAAACTTAGTGACTAAAACAATGCATTTATTTAGCTCATGAGCTTTCAGGTGAACTGGGTGGTGTTTTTGGTCTTGGCTTGATAATCCATGTATTGATTGTGACTGGGATCTCTCACATACTCAGGTATTAGATGGCTTTTTGTTTAGTCTAGAAAGGCTTTGGCTGGAACAATTGAGGCTCTGTTCCAAGTCTTATCCCCCAGCAGTCTAAAATCCCAATGGCTAAAGCAAGTCACAGAAATCAGAGGTGTGATGGTGAAGTCCAGAAATCAGAGGTGGGATGGAGCCCTCTGCCCAGAATGGGAGAGTACTACAAAGTGATAGGGCAAAGGCAGGCATACAAGAGGGGTGCAGAAAATTTTTTTAAAAGATTTTATTTATTTATTTGAGAGGGAGGGAGAGAGAAAGAGAGAACAGGGGGAGGGAGAAGCAGACTCCCATTAGATGCTGGGATCATGACCTAAGCCGAAGGTAGATGCTTAACCAGCTGAGCCACCCAGGTGCCCCAAGAGGAGGGCAGAATTAATGTAGTCAATTCTTCACAGTCTTTTTTCTCATTCCTTCCACTGCTTAAATGAGGGGTCAACCATCACCCCTGTTCATACTCAGAGTCCTCATGAAAACAGCCCAAGGGGGCATTCTGTTAAATCCTATGTCTTTATTCCTAGATTGATACTTTAGCCCAAATGTCTAATTTCTCAAAAACAACAACAGTAAATCTAGTAAAAGTAATAATAATGATCAAGTTTTTTCTATGTTAACAGACACCATTTAATTTTTTTTTTACTGGCATTATGGCATTATTGAGTCCTTAAGACCATTCTTTTAGGAATTGCTATCCCTATGTAACAAGTGAGGAGCTCAAGTTGCACAAAGTCAACATTTTAAAAACTTGCACAAAGTCAACATCTCAATATTTCTTTTATTATTGAGAAATAAGATGCTTTATTGCACAAAATATGAACAAAGATAGGAAATAAAAGACAACCATTCAGTGTTCTGATGAATGAATTTTTTGATTATGTAGATTTTAAGAGCAGATACCAAGGAATAAATATTTTAATAACTGAGATGTGGGAAATTAGCTTTATTGAGAATACTGAGTTCATATGAACAATATAAGCCTCCATTAATAGATTGCATTTATATGGAGCTGAAATCAGTAAGATATTCCTACCTCTGTCCCAAACTACAACCCACCTTTCTTTCCCAACAACACTTGATTTACCTATTGACTTTACTTTCATTTTATTTTGTTATGTTGATAAAAAATTTTCTAAATTTATGATACACGGAACTTAACAGGATATATAAACAACATAGTAGAAAGAATCACAATTAGAAAGTTATAAAACTTTTTTCTCCTTAATTTTGCAAGAAGCATATAAGGTGGGCAAAGGTAAGTTTTATTCACTAGCAGAAGCATGTAATATGTGAGCACTAGAAAATGATCAGTAGTATTCCAACACATTTTAATTCAGAGCATCTATCAAAATAAAAAGTAAGATTAGAATTCATGTAAAAAGGTTTTATAACTTGGTATTTCCTCAGATTTTCTTCTAGGATGAAATCATATTGGGTCTTAATGAAATTTAGTGGAAATGCACAGTGAATACCCATCGAAGTTCTCTGAGAATTACTCCGATGATGATGACATCATTTAGAGAGCCATAAGTGTGCCATTGGAATAAATGTTCCAGATTATTAAATTTTATCACTTTTTAAAAAAAGGCTTTATTTATTTATTTGACAGAGAGAGAGAGAGAGAGCGCACAAACAGAGGGAGAAGCAGCCTCCCTGCACAGCAGGGAGCCCGATGTGCGACTCTATCCCAGGACCCTGGGATCATGACCTGGGTCAAAGGCAGAAGCTTAACCGACTGAGCCACCCAGGTACCCAACTTTTATCACTTTTAAAAGCCAAATTAATTATTTTTATTTTAACCATTTTTTTGAAGGAAACATAATGCCAATGTGTTATTGTTCTGCTTTTTGAACTGAGCATACTAAATATTTTATTCATTTTGTGATGAGTAATTCTCAGGTTACCATTATAAATAATTTTGTTTTATATGTTAATACAGTGTTTCCCTCAGGGGCTAGTGAGTTATGTATGTCTGTTTGATTAATTACCTCAAATTTTTAAATAAGTTCCAGTGATTCTCTTGCCTCCATTGTCTCTTCCTTACTCTAGGCTGTTTCAATTTGACAGTTCCCTTTCCTTGATACTTTTAATCTATTTTTTCTGTAACCCCATTTTAGTATAGATCAGATAAACATTCCAAATCAGTAGATTAAGTTGCATATTACATTATAATTCAGTAGCCTTTTGTCCAAGAGCCTGAGCTCCACAATTCTGAAAATATCATAAATGGATTTGTTCATTCAAAAGATGTTCTGAATGTCAGTACCATATTTCATTGAATCTAAGATGTCAGTTAAAATGCAGAACACTGTTATATGGACCACTAAGAAGGGAAAAAAAGTTGCATATTATAAGATGCATCCCCAATTTAGAGATGTTAAAATGTATGTAAATATAAGTCTTGGAGGAGATGAAATATGATGTATGAGTGAGGTGTAATGTTCTGGGTGTTGGGGGTGCATCAGTAATCAAAACTGATAATATACCTACTCTGATGGAACTTACATTTGAATGGGGGGGGCAAATAATTATGTTGGGTGATCATTAGTGCCATGAAGGGAAAGCAAAGCTAGGTGAGGAGAGGAGAGTGACAAGTGGGAGCGGGGGTATTCTTTTTGTATATTCAGAGTCAGGGCAGACATCTCTGATGAGGGGATATTTGAGAAGAGACCAGAAGAAAGGGAAAGAGTGAGCCATGAGGTGGGATAAGATAACTCCAGGTAGTGGGGACAGTGAGTGCAAAGATTCTGGGATGGGAACATGTTTGGGGTATTGAGGGGACAGCAAGTTCCATCATGGCTGCAGTAGAAGAAAGGAGGGAGAGAGTAGTAGATGACATCCAAGAATTGGTGAGCTCCAAATTAGGTCAGGCCTTGTGCACATGGTAATAAGAACTTTGACTTTTACTCTGTTAGAGAGCAAGCTGTACAAGGATTGCTGAGTAGAGACGTGACGTGATCTGATTACATTTTAACATACATATTGTGCCTGCTGTGTGGTGAACAAGTAGAAACAGGAAATCAGGTAGGAGACAATTGCAATTATCCAGATAAGAGATGATGGGAGCTTAGACCAGAGTAACAGTGATGGAGGTGGTGAGAAGTGATCAGATTCTGGGTATATTTTGAAGGTCAATCTTTTAGAATTTGTTGAAGGATTCAGTAATGGGGTATGAGAAAAAGAGGGGAGTCAAAGATGACTCCAAGGTTTTTGGCCCATGAAGGACTGGAGTTGACATTTGTTGAGATTGAAGAAAACTGAGGGAGGAGGAGCAATGTGGAAGAAGAAGAAATTAAGACGTTTTGTACATATTAGGTTTGAAATGCCTTAGCTCTCAAGTGGAGAGGTGAGATACGCAGTTGGATACTGATTTTGGACTTCAGGGCAGAGGCCCAGACCAGAGAAATAAATTTAGGAGTCAAGAAAAAGAGTCAACAGTGGTGTCAGTTGTTGCCCATAGATTGAGTAAAATAAGGACTAAGAATTGACATTTTTGGATTTTTCAACTTAGACTTTGTGAGACAGAACAGATTGGAGTGAATGCAGGAAAGAATGAGGGGAAAATTAGTGGAGGCAAATCTTTTAAGGGTGACAGAAGAATGGTGTGATTATTACTTTACATAAGTTTGAACCCTTTTCCAATTATTTTTAATATCATCTAGTTGGAAGGTGTAGCAACAAAGTATCTAGGCTGCAGGGAACATTAATTCTCTGATGTCATGTCTCAAAAGACTTGGTCAAGAAATGAAGTAAGCTCAAATATACTTCCCATTCAAAGAAAAACCCTGTGTTCTTTATAATTGGCATTGCTTTTTGAAAATTTAGGGAAGCATTGAAGATGAAAGAACAAGATTTGTAAATTCAGGGTCCAAAAGGGTTAATCATCTTGCACACTAGAAATCTCCACACTAAGTAGAGGTATTTGTGTTAATAGGTGCCTGGGCAGATACTAACTTGAGCCTCAGATACTATTATATGTATTGATACTTCAGACATTACCTGTCTGAAAGGATGGCTGGGGATTCAACAGGAACGGCTCAGAACAGCTGAACATATAGGGAGGCTCCCATATGAAATCCATGTTGAGAATTCCAGTAGCTGCTGTACTTCCAGAGTGGGTAGCTATAACCTTTTACAAATAAGTATTTGAGGATTGAACGATTATATTTCGGTAACCTGCAGCATCCTGTTAATATGTAGTTCCAGATTCTTGCTAACTAGATAACTCCCAACACTGACCTCAAGGCACGATGATAGCCCCACTCCCTTGAATTGTTTCAGACTCTACCTCAGTGGATCTGTAGGTGGTGTTTCACAAAAGCTCATGGGTCAGTCACCGCTGTCACTGCTCCACTGGGTACCACACCATCCAGTCTGCCATAGATGGCTGATGCTCTGCTGCAACTTTGGGCTGCTTTTCTTTCACTGGGCTGGTTCAAATAGCTATTTTGAGATAGCTGTAACTGCCACCTTCCTCTAAACTTTAGGCTCTGTGGCTGAGTCTTATTCATCATGCCGGGTATCTTCTTTACTTGGAATGACTTCTTCCTTTGGGACTCTGCAGTGCTCTCAGGCAATTTACCTTATCTTTCTCCTCACCTTTGTTTGCCAGCAATGTCATCTATGTCTGAACTGTAATCTTGGACCATGTTTGAGTTCTTTGCCTTTGAGGCTCCTCATCCCTCCTGTAAATCAGTGGATATAAAGTGATACCAAGGGCTGTGACCTAACTCCACATGCCAGAGGGATCTGGTCTCATCTGTTTCCAGGCTAACTGGGAACCCTTTAGAACACCTGTGGGTTCTAGAGAGGGGGAAAATGCTGTGGGTATGAGGTCTCTGCATTTTCTCCCCTTTACCTATGCTATAGTAGCTCAGATCTTTGGAGAAGCAGAAAGAGAAATGGGAGTTCAGATTCTCTATTACCATATTTATTCTTTACCATAAAAACCCATTTTGGGGGCTTAAATTGATGGTGGGTATTGCTGGGATCTGGAAAAAATAATCGCATTGTGTGTGTGTGTGTATGTGTGTGTGTGTATGTGTGTGTGTCTGCATCTGCTTCTGCTAGTCTGCCTGCTAGGCTAGAAAAAGCTTTTCAGTTGCTTTTTCCTTTACTGAGTATAGGACATGCCTTAAAAATAAATCCTGTGACTGGTTTTGCTCTTGGAACTTTGGGAGTTCAGATAGGTGGGGGATATGTTGGTGTTTCATTTAGAATTGCTATTAAAAAGCCCTCGTGTACAGACGGTGATGCTCCCGACACACGCTGCTGGCACACTGAGTGTGAGCCGTGGTTTTTGTTCTTCCCGGCAGCAGCGATGAGTCTGAGCTGAGACATCCCTGCTCCTCTCCAGGTCCCCATTTCTGAAATGGTTGGCTGTTTCCAGGGAGGGAGCCGATGGCTGGGAACCATTTTCTCTGCGCAATGTTAAGTGCTCCTTGTGGACAGTGCTGCCAGAGGGATGATGAAAACCTGGCAAATTATTGTTCATCTCAAGGCAGCTCCCAATGTGCTTTCCTACTGAGGAGAAGTCCAAAAAGAAAAGGAGGCCACAGCAGGCAGGTGCTGATGCCTTCCTCTCTTTGGCCAGACCCCAGCTGCTGGGTCTTCCTTGTGCAGTCGAGGTGTCCATGGGGACAGCACAATCCATGCTCTCGGGACAGCTGCTCGTAAACCAGCGGAGAGAGCAGGCTGGGGACACACTAAAACGGTATGCTATGAAATATTTAAAGAAAGCTGTGCGTTTAGTTTTCTTCTGATTAGTTCGCCAGATCTGTACTTCAGTAGCTTTGCTGAAGGGCCGGAATCAAACCAGGGATACCCCCAGAGCCCATTTAAGTACTTTGCAGTGTTTACTTAATATTTTAAAGATAAAAAAAACACTTTGGAACACTGAGCACTTCAAAAAAACAAAGCCTCTTTATGGACCCTGAGGGCATTTCACCTTTAAGACAGCAAAGCTGCCAGGAAACTGAAGTCTTTGATTTTTATAGCACTAGATAAATTATGGGATGAGTCAGCTTCAGTGGGGTCTTTTAACTCTTTCTACTCTGTCTTGGAGGTGTGTGAAGCATAACCTCTGGAGAAACATACTTCCTTTTATTACGATGCCTTTAAACACTTTTTATTTAGAATATTTTAACAAAAGGAACAACCAAATATGTTTTGCCATGATACAGAGCTTGGAGTGGAAACAAAAGAACTGTAACAAAAGACCTGTCGATTGGCCCCTTTTCAGAATTAGAAAGCCTAGGTCCTAGTGGCGGCCCTGGTGTTCAGTGGTTATGCGCCCGCGGGAAAGTTTTGGCTGTGCCAGTTCCTAGCTGTGTGACTCTGGGCAAGCTGCTTAATCTTGCTAGAGCATGTATTCGGCTCATCTATGACATTAGGAGAATTAATAATCCCTACCACACTGGCCTGTTGGAGAACTGAGTGCAGAGACAGCACTAGCACAAAGCCTTGCGTATTGCAACACCCAGGAATGGTAAATGTTACTAGATCTGAAAACAAAGAATTTAGTTTTAACTCCATTTTTTAAAAAAAAAATTGTACAACGGTGATAATAATATACACTGCATAAGGTTATTATAAGGTTTAAATGAATATGCCATGGGTGAGGACTTTATATACTAAATGCCATGTAAATGTAAAGTATATTTATAATCATAAAGGATTTTGAGAATTGGCAGAAAAGATAGGTAAGAGGAAAGAAAGAAAATCGAGAAGATAGCAGGGAAGTTGGAAACAAATCTATGGAGTGGTTTGCACATTATTAGAAGTGAAAGAACAGAATTAAAACTGCTGCTCAAACCAAATCAAACCAAATCTAAATCTAATCCAAACCAAACCAAAACACAGAAACAAAACAAGCCAAAATACCCCCAAAAGCAACCCCCCCAAACCCAAATAGCACTCAGCCCGCAAGCGTGCTAGGAACACACTAAGTTGCTCCTCTCAGTCTTAAGAATATAATATTCATTATAGCTCTCTTCTCAGGAGAACCTGCTGGTCAGTGCTTCTGGTTCTGAGATAATTAAGAAAAGAAGGTTGTGAATAAAAGAGTGAACCCAGCTACTGGAGAATATTACACAGAACTTCCTATCTCAGTCCCAGAGCCCAACCTGGCTGCTCCTGACCCGGGAGCGTTCAGAAGCGCCTCTGTTCTTTCTCTTCTCAGGAGATATCACTACCCAACCCAGCACTTTGAATACTGTGATGGGGAGATGGGTCTCAGTCCCCAGCTGCATACTTTCTTACTGTGTCAGAAAACAGGCAACAAGGGTTTTTGTTTTAAGAATTTTTCTGCTGATAAATATGTGGTAATAAACAGGGGATATTAAAAAATGAGAAACTATGAACATGGAAATATTACAAAGTTTATAACAGTATTAATAGTTCCATATACATCATATAGTACTTTCTACTATACTGTATGGTAGGAATGGAACTGAAGAGTTAAATTTGAGTCAGGTTTACTAAAGTCTTTCTTTTAACAAAGAGAAAGTGAATATTCTCTCTTATATGCTCCATACCTTAAGTTTAATAGCCCTCACATATATGCATGTATGTTTGTATGTATATAAATCTTCCCCCCCACTGTATTAGGGCTGAGCAGATGTTACTATGATCTCTCTTAAATCATTTTTCTTTCTTCTGGTCATACACACAAATCTGTGAAGAACCCGAAGGAGTGTTCCTGCAAAGAGAGAAGATCACGTGAGCTGGTATGGAGAAAACTATCAGGGAGGTGGGGATAGCTTTTCAGAATCAATGAGGACATGAATGATGAATTAATCACTATAAATTAGCCCAGGCTCACAGACCAGGACTCAAATAAATCAACCTGATGCAAGTCAGAGATTAAAAAATATGGCTCATAATTGTAGTTATACAGTATTCAGGCTCTTCATTTTCACTGCTATAAGATATAAAGGCTTGGAAGGGCTAAGTAAAAGGGTTTTGGGCCTGTGTGAATTTTTGGAGACTGGAAATTTCTGGACTAATTCTATGGTTTTTACTGACATTCTGTCTGGAATATAATGAAGCTTGCAGATAGATACTATTTCTCCTTATATTGATGGATACTGGTAAATCTGACAAGTGAGTCACTTATCTGGGTGCCCATCATAGTATACGAATTGTCATTCCAGAAATCCTGGGAGCTCTGTAAGAGCCTTCTGTCCTTCAGTGTGGTGGGAGACTCTGTGGGGATTTAACTGAACCAAGCATGAGGGCTAAAGACAGATATTTGATACTGAAATTAAAAGATAAATATTAAGGACTACGTTCTCCTTACCATTATGTTCCCTGTGTTCCCAGGGAAGCCAAATATAACTCACAGGATCAGGCTCTCTTCTGTAAGATAAGGGTGGAAGGAAAGTATCTGTAGACTGAAGAATGGAGCCGTTAAGGTAGAATTGGAATGAGAGGCAGAAAAGTGTCCCTTTATTTTCCTCTATGTTTTGTTAGCAACAAGTTGTCAATGGGAGCCTTCAAGACATATTAGTTTGAGAAAGAACAAATTAGGCAAAAAGGTCTAGTGTTAGATACAAATTAAAAGCTGTTTCCATGAATTGCAAGGATTCCTTGCAATACTTACCATAAGGACTGTAGATTATTTTTTTAAACCAAAATTTGAAGTTTGGCATTTGTATCTCCCAATTCTCAGATCATTTATTATAACTTTTCTTTTTTAAGGTGTTAGAATAATGCTCTGAAGGATAGTGATAATGCAGGTGTGTTCTGAGCCTCTTGGGACCAGGCAGAGTTTAGAGTGATTTAGGGGCAACCAGACAATGCTTCATTACCCAGGAAACTGACCTTTCTCCCATCTGCTGTAAATGAAATCTGAAAACTTTCTCCATCCTATTATCTTGTCAATTCCTAGCATCAGTTCCTAACAAGAGAGTTGAAATGCAATATAGCTTTGGCTGGGGGAAAAAAAAAAGTACTTAGGATTTAGTGGACTGTAACTTGGCTGCAAATCCAAATGGGTGATATTTAGCTTGTAATATGATTTTCTTCATGCGTATTGCTATGTTTACATCTTGTAATGAAGCCTGTGTTTCATCATATCAGTGGTTCTCAAATGGAAAACATTGGAGAATAGCAAGATGGACCAAAAAAGGGTACCTCCTGCACACCTATGTATACACATTGATCCTTTTATGGAGTGAAAGTTGAACATGAATATGAGAAAATTCACGGAATTTTCTTCCCTGAAAATTAACCTTATTTTCTCACTTGCATCCATTTGGTGTACTTTGTTATTTCAAAGCTTGTGCTATTAAACTCTTGCTTCTCTCAGTCACAAAATTCATTCATGCATTCAAAGAAACATTTTTTTTTCTTTTTTGGAAAAGTAGGTGAGCAGGTAGCATAATTCTGTTTAGAAAGAAAGAAAAAGAAAAAAGGTTGTACATACATTTCTCATAAACAGATTTGGTTAGACTTTTGGTTACAAAGAACTCAGCCTGAATAAATATGGGGCCTGTTGTAGGGCTTTGTTTCGATTAGAGCTGGCAGTGAAAGGTGGAGTGGAACTAAAGCAGCTCTAGGTTTTAGCTTCTTTCTCCATCTTTCCCAGGATCTCTCCCATGGCATTTTTGCATCACTCTGGGGCCTGAGCCATTCTTTCTCTACTGACTGCCTCTGCTTACTCAGAGCTTTAGTTCCTTTCTATCTTTGGCTAGGATGGGGACTGTTGTAGTTACTCTTTCAACCTTAGCTCTCACCCTGCATTTCTCAGTCTTCTTTTGTCTCTGCATTCTAGTTCTGTTCCTGAGAGTAAGGTTCTTATTGTCCTAGCTCACATTTGTATTCCATATTATCATGCTGTACACCGTTGACTATTAAATAGATGTTATGATAGACTACAAAAAGAATCAGTTACCTGTAACAGATTTGCAATGTAATTTTGTAAGCTTTCCCATCAAGAGATGGAGTCAATTTTTCTATCCTTGAATCTGGGCTGGCTTTGTGACTTGCTTGGTCAGTAGAAGGAAGGAAAAGTGATGTACGGTTGCATGCTTGGTCCTTTGGAGACCTTAAGTCCTTCTATTTGTCTTGAAAATCTGACATGTGAATATGTCTTGGCTAGGCTGCTGGAGGTTGAGAGACCAGGTGGACAGAAATAAGCCATTTTAGACTAGCCAGCCAGCTGAAAGTTTACTGCAAATGCACAAGTGAGCCTAGCCAAGATCAACCAAGTTGGTCCAGATTAGCCAGATCAAGCAGTCTATTTCAGCACAATTTGATGTCCTATTTAATCATAAGCTAAATAAATGCCTGTTGTTTTAAGCCACTGAGTTTTAGAATAGTTCACTGCACAGCAAAAGGTAGTTAATAAAGATGTACTCCTTTTGGTTTAGTCAGCCATGCTAGGTAGTGTACCAGGATTATGGTATAAAACATGATTGCTTGCCTCTTTCTTAGTAGTTATGGACAAGGCAGTATAATTTAGAAAGAATATAGGCTTTTACTTATTTAACAAATACTTGTTGAGTGCCTGTAATGTGCCGCATACTATTCTAGGCAATAGAAATCAAAGATGATAAAAAAATATACATAGTCCCTGCTGCCAGGGACTTCATGGTATTGAATAAGTGGAACTCTCACTTAGTAGGGAAGACAGACATTAGTCATGTAATCACCCTGAAGAATATTTATTTACAAACTGAGGTAGGGCTTGTAAGCAAAGGCATATATTTTTATGAGAGTAACAAAAAAGACTTAGACTGGGTCTTGAATGCTTACTGAATAAATGGTGCTTGATCTAAGATTCAAAAATGGGTAGGGTTAATTAGGGAAAAGAGTAAGGAGAGAGCTTGTGGATGAAAGGAAGAACTTTCAGCATGGGCAGAGGTCCCATGATGGAAGCTAATACAGTTTCATTTACAGGCCGGAAAGAAGATCATAGTGAGTGTGACTGGAAAATGCCTTGAGAGAGGGGGACTATGAGGAGATATGGGTGAAGAGAGTGTAGGGGCTTGCATTCTTGGGGCTTTGTAGTCTGTGTTATGGATTTTGGAAACATGGAAGGCTTATTGAAGTGGCTGGAGGGAGAATGGAAGCACGGGTGCTTGATCAATTCTGTCTTTTGGAAAGATTACACTATATGCAGATGAAAAATGATTGAATTGAATTCAAATTGAGTGAATGTGGAGAAATCAGCTAATAGGTTATTGGATTGTGATGGTGAGAGATGATGGTAGCTGGAACTAGAATCTAGAATAGTAGCTTGTAGGGGGCAGATCTGAGAGTTGCTTTGGGGATAAAACCAATAGGGTAAAACCAAGGTGCCTAAGAGTTAAGACCAAGATTTGGGTATGGAGGTTGAGAAACGGGGAGTTATTGAAAGAGACTTCTAGATTTCTTACTTTCACATGCAGATGGATGAGGGTGCTATTCAGTGAGATTAGGGACTCTAGAAGAGGAGGTCTAAGGAGTGAAATCATGAGATCTGTAGACATGTTGAGTTCAAGGTGCATTGAGGTCTCCAAATGGAAATGTGGACTAGGAGGTTGGATGTCTGGATTAGAGGAGAAATCTGGGATACAGATAGGAATTTACTAAACATTGGTATGGAGTTTGCAATTGAAATTGTGGACATGGAGAGAATTTAGGGCAGACATTGTAGGTGATAGTTCATGGGCCAAAACTGAATAACAAAAATAGTTTGTCGCTTTTACATGGAACTAAAAATAGAAATTGAGAGAACATGCAAAAGTCAGAATATTTCACATAAATATTTGGATTTCCAACTTCTCTGAAAATTTGAACCATTGACAATATCGGGCTCTCATTCCAGGATGGCAATAACTGGCTGGAGCTGGGTTGTAGTCACCCTCCAGATGGACCATGAGCTCTCTAGTTTGACATATTTTCACTTGACTCAATTTCCTCACTTGTGTTCCCTGCTTGACCACTGTAGGATTTGTCTACAAAACTGAGACTTGAGAAGCTCCACCCTGTAATTGCTCAAAAGAGAAGGACACATTTGCCAAGGAAACTAAGAAAAAGGAGTCACAGGGGAAGGAGGACAACTTGGAAATGATGTGAAGAGAGTGCTTTCAGAAGAGGAGAGTGACCAACTGCTTCAAATGTGGCCAAGAGAGTGAGTGAGACCAGAACTCAGACAAACCTATTGGGTTTAGAGGCTTGGAGGACATTGATGTGTGTGTGTGTGTGTGTGCATGTGTAAAATTTTTTGAGAGCTGGGCCCATCAGCTAGAAAGGAGTGGGTTTAGGAGTTTGGAAATGTATGGAATTGAGTAATGCCTGCCTCCTTCCTCTCCAATTCATGTCTATATTCCTTCATATTCATATTCCTTATTGTGAATAAGACCTTGTTTGGAAATAGTCTTTGTAGATGCAGTGTAGTTAAAATGAGATCATACTAGATTATGTAAACCCTAATCCATGGCACTTGTCCTTATGCAGAGGAAAATTTGGGTACAGAGAGACATTAGAGAGGAAAACACCATGTGAAGACAGAAATGGAGATTAGAATGGTGTACCTACAAGCCAACAAATACCAAGGATTCCTGGCAACCACCAGGAAGAGAAGGAAGGATTCTTCCCTAGAGCATTCAGAGGGAGCACAGCTATGTTGACATCTTGATTTTGGACACCTAGCTTTTGGAACCATGAGAAAATGGATTTCTGTTGTTTTAAACTACCAAGTGTGTGGTACTGTGTCACAACAGCCCTAGGGAGGTAATATATGGAGTGAGGAAATAGAAACTGTGAGTATAGAGTTCTTTAAAGAAGTTTGGATACATATGGAAGAAAAAGATAGGGAGGAATTGAAAATTGAGATGTAGCATTTGGATATTGTGTGCCTTTTTCCGGAACTTCTTGGCTGTTGTAGTACAGATAATGGAGAAATGGAGAGTAGGGTCAACTTAAGCTTAGAATTTTGCCAGACAGCTATGATGGAGAAACAAATGGATGAAGGAATTTATAGATTCATGGGACTGCTACTAAAATGAAGAACTGTGGATTCCAAGCTGGCTGAAGAAGGAAAAAAAAGGTGGGGGGTGGGGGATGAGGTTTGATGGATTAAGAGAAAGTAAAGGAGTCAAAGAACCAGAAATTCCCACTAAATCAATGTTATGAACTGAACCCTGTCCTTGTAAAATTTGTATGTTGAAGCTCTAACCACCAATTTGACTATATTTGGAGATAGGGTCTTTAAAGAGATAATTAAGGTTAAATGAGATCATAAGGGTGGGGTCCTAACCCAATAGAACTGGTGTCCTTATAAGAAGTGAAGAGACAACAGAGCTCCTAATCCCACTCCTATCTAGCTGCTGGGTCCAACTTTCAATATATTATGTTATGTTATTTTATAGTAATTATTCTATTTATTATATTAGACCAGTATCACCAATGACCTCCAAGCCTCTAAACCCAATAGATTTGTCTCAGTTCTGGTCTCATTCACTCTCTTGGCCACATTTGAAGCAGTGGAGTGTAGTTTCTCAAGTTTCAGTTTTGTAGACAAGTCCTACAGTGGTCAAGCAGAAAACATAGATGAGGAAAATGAGTCAAGTGAAAATATGTCAAACTAGAGCACTCATGGTCCATCTAGAGGGTGACTGCAACCCAGCTCCAGTCAGTTATTGCCATGCTGGAATGAGAACCCAGTGTAGTCAGAGGTTCTAATAATTCTTTCCTTTGAATCCCAAAGTCCAGTCAGCCTTTTGCATAACTGGCATTCTGGAAATGTGAGTAGTGAATGACAAGGATAATAAGAACAAAAATTTAGGAGAGCAAATAAGATCTGGAATATCTGGTCAGTTACTCATTTTCATCTTCTCTTATTCTTTAATCCCCCATCTTTTTTTTTTTTTTTGCTGTATATATAGAAAAACATAGATTAGAATCTATGTTTCTATAGATAGAATTAATAACAATAGCATAAAGATCTTAAATTAGTAAAACACATCTAGGGAAATGTTAAAATTTTTTTTAGTTGACACATCCTTCACATGATCTTTAAGACTATGCTTAGAATGTAAACAATGAAACTGGATAAGTCCCATGTTAATTCAGAGGAAATAATAGCGCAGATAAAGAGTCCATAATATATTTCTTAGGAAATGAGTTAAAAAGTTAAAGTCCATTGTATATTAAGGAGAAGTGGTTCATATCTTTATTTTGTGTCCAACAGGTCACTAAATTTGTGACCTTTGCATCTTTATCACCTAGCACAGCTGTTATGGAAATCTCTTAAAGTTTTTTAGCCAACTGCAGTTTCAGTTTCAAGGTCGTATTGATTTCATAGCATTTTGTAGTTGGCACATCTTGACGGGAACCATAGATGTTATTTTGAATTCTCAATGCCTTTTATTAGATCTTTAAATCAATTACTACTAATATGATGAGAAATTCAGAGTTTTTCAACCACAGGCACTATTCTCAGAACTTCAACTTTACAGCATATGTGATTGGAAAATAGATGAATTGAGCCCAAGTTTTCTGACTCCTAAATCAGGTTTCTTTCCAGTGAACTGTTCTACTTAATAGATGATAATTTACTTTGATCCCTACAAGTTAAGTGAATCGGAGATCATAACATGAGCACTTTACCTTGGATTCACATGCTTATGTGAAAAGGGAATCTGAGATGAGAAAGAGGGCTGAGTTATTTACGGTAGGGGTGGTGTAGTTGGGAGATAAGAATTTGGCAGGATTGAGAGGATTTGGGATGTTTACACCTTAATCCAAATTTACGTGTGGACCCATGTCCATTTTTTTTTCTTTTTCCTCTTAAATTTTTTTCTTGTTCCTTCTCTCGCTCTGTCCCTTCCCCATTTCCTTCTTTTCTCTTTAGCCTACTGTTTATAAAACCAAAGCATTTTTTTTTTTGAATTTAGTGGATAAACTGTCTCCCTTGAATTATAATTAAATAGCAAATGCATGAGCATCGGTATTTCTTTCTTACAAAAGATAAACATAATCTCTCTTTAAAAAAAAAAAAGTTTAGGGGTTTTTGTATATTCACAGAGTTTGTAGCCATTACGACTATCTAACTCCAGAACATTTTCATCACCTTAAATAAAACACATCTGATATGATCCAGCAATTCTACTTTTCGGTATACACCCAAAAGAATTGAAATCAGGGTCTTGAGGAGATATTTATGCATTCAAATTCACAGCAGCATTATTCACAATAGCCAAAGGTGGGAACAACCCAAGTGTCCATGAATGCATGAATATATAAACAAAATATGGTATATACATACAATGGAATTGTTTCCAGCCTTAAAAAGGAAATAAATTCTGACACCTGTTGCAACATGGATGAACCTTGAGGACATTATGCCAAGTGAAATAAGCCAGTTACAAAAAGACATACTGGATGATTCCACTTATATGAGGTACCTGGAATAGTTGAAATCATAAAGACAGAAAGTAGAATGGTGGTTGCCAGGGGTTGGGGGGAGGGGGAAAAGATGAGTTAGTTTTTAATGGGTAGCAGAGTTTCAATTTTGCAGGATGGAAAGAGTTATGGAGATGGGTGGTTGTGATGGTTGCACAACACTGTGAATGTACTTAATGCCACTGAACTATACTCTTAAAGATAGATTATTAATGTGTATTTTACCACAATTAAAAAAAAAAAAAACTTTGTCTGTATCCATTAGCAGTCACTTCCCATTCTCCTTTCTGCCAGCCCCTGGCAACCACAAATCTACTTTCTGTCTCTATAGATTTGCCTATTCTGGATATTTAATATAGATGGAGTCATATAATATGTGGCCTTTTGTATTTTGCTGCTTTTACTGAGAATTACATTTTTAATATTCACTCATGTGTAAGTCAATATTTCATTCTTTTTTTTAAACTTAAATTCAAGTTAACATGTAGTGTAGTATTGGTTTCAGGAATAGAATTTAGTGATTCATCACTTACATATAAAACCCAGTGCTCATCACAAGTGCCCTCCTTAATGCTCATCACCCATTTAGCCCATTCCCCGCCCACCTCTCCTCCAACCACCCTCAGTTTGTTTTCTATAGTTAAGAGTAACTTATGGTTTGCCTTCCTCTCTGTTTTTATCTTATTTTATTTTTTCTTCCCTTCCCTATGTTCATCTGTTTGGTTTCTTAAATTCCACATATGAGTGAAATCATATGGCATTTGTCTTTCTCTGACTGACTTTTGCTTAGCATAATACATTCTAGTTCCATCCACATTGTTGCAAATGGTAAGATTTCATTCTTTTTGATGACTAATATTCCACTCTGTTTTTATATACCACCTCTTCTTTATCCATTCATTGTTGATGGACATTTGGGTTCTTTCCATAATTTGGCTATTGTTGATAGTACTGCTATAAACATTTGGGTGCTTGTGCCCCTTTGAATCATCATTTTTGTATCCTTTGGATAAATAGCTAGTAGGGCAATTGCTGGGTGGTAGGGTAGTTTTATTTTTAACTTTTTGAGGAGCCTTCATATTGTTTTCCAGAGTGGCTGCACCAGTTTGCATTCCCACCAACAGTGCAAAAAGGTTCCTCTTTCTCTGCATCCTTGCCAACATCTGCTGTTTCATGAGTCCTGAGTTGTTAATTTTAGCCATTCTGACAGGTGTGAGTTGGTGTGAGTTGGTATCTGCATTGTGGCTTTGATTTATATTTCCCTGATGATAAGTGATGTTGGGCATCTTTTCATTGTCTGTTGGCCATCTGTATGTTGTCTTTGGAGAAATGTCTGTTCATGTCTTCTGCCCATTCTTAACTGGATTATTTATTTTTGGGGTGTTGATTTTGATGAGTTCTTTATAGATTCTGGATGCTAGCCCTTTTTCTGATATGTCGTTTGCAAATATCTTTTCCCAATCTGTCAGTTGCCTTTTAGTTTTATTGTTTCCTTTGCTATGCAGAAGTTTTTTATTTTGATGTAGCCCCAATAGTTCATTTTTGCTTCTTTTTCCCTTGCCTCAGAAATAAGTCTAGTAAGAAGTTGCTGTGGCTGAGGTCAAAGAGGTTGCTGCCTGTGTTCTCCTCTAAGATTTTGATGGTTTCCTGTCTTATATTTAGGTCTTTCATCCTAATTTGTTTTGTATATGGTGTTAGAAAGTGGTACAGTTTCATTCTTCTGCATGTCGCTGTCCAGTTTTCCCAACACCATTTGTTGAAGAGACTTTTTTCCATTGGATATTCTTTCCTTTGTCGAAGATTGGTTAACCAAGATTAGTTGTGGGTCCATATCTGGGTTATCTATTCTGTTCCATTGATTTATGTGTCTGTTCTTGTGCCAGTACCATACTGCCTTGATTACAGCTTCATAATACAGCTTGAAGTCTGGGATTGTGATGTCTCCCACTTTGTTTTTCTTTTTCAACGTTACTTTGGCTATTCAGGGTCTTTTCTGGTTCCATACAAATTTTAGGATTAGTTGTTCTAGTTTTGTGAAAAAGGCTTGTGTTATTTTGATCAGGATTGCATTGAATATGTAGATTGCTTTGGGCAGTATAAACATTTTAACAATGTTTGTTCTTCCTATCCATGAGCATGGAATGTTTTTCCATTTCTTTGTGTCTTCTTCAATTTATTTCATGAGTGTCCTATAGTTTTCAGCATACAGATCCTTTACCTCTTTGGTTAGGTTTATTCCTAGGTATCTTATGGTTTTTGGTGCATTTGCAAATGGGATCGATTCCTTAATCTCTCTCTCTTCTCTGTCATTGTTAGTATATAGAAATGCAACTGATTTCTGTGCACTGATTTTATATCCCGCCACATTGCTGAATTCCTGTATGAGTTCTAGCAGTTTTTTGGTGGAGTCCTTCAGGTTTTCTACATAGATTATCATGTTGTTTGTGAAAAGTGAACGTTTGACTTCTTCCTTGCTGATTCAGATGCCTTTTATTGTTGTCTGATTGCTGAGGCTAGGGCTTCTAGTACTATGTTAAATGGTAATGGTGAGAGTGGACATCCCTGTCGTGTTCCTGATCTTAGGGAAAAAGCTCTAGTTTTTCCTCATTGAGGATGATATTAGCTGTGGGTCTTTCACATATGGCCTTTATGATGTTGAGATATGTTCCTTCTATCCCTACTTAGAGGGTTTTAATCAAGAAAGCATGCTGTATTTTGTCAAATGGTTTCTCTGCATCTATTGACAGGATCATATGGTTCTTATCCTTTCTTTTATTAATGTGGTGTGTCATGTTGATTGATTTGCAGATATTGAATCACCCCTGCAGCCCAGGAATAAATTCTACTTGATCAGAGTGAATAATCCTTTTAATGTATTGTTGGATCCAATTAGCTAGTATCTTGTTGAGAATTTTTGCATCCATGTTCATCAGGGATATTGGTCTGTAAGTCTCCTTTTTAGTGGGGTCTTTATGTGGTTTTGGGATCAAGAGAATGCTGGCCTCATAGAATGAATTTGGAAGTTTTCCTTCCATTTCTATTTTTTGAAACAGTTTCAGAAGAATAAGTATTAGTTCTTTAGATGTTTCGTTGAATTCCGCTGGGAGGCCATCCAACCCTGGACTCTTGTTTGTTGGGAGATTTTTGATTACTGATTCCATTTCTTTGCTGGTTATGGGTCTTTTCAGGTTTTCTATTTCTTCCTGTTTGAGTTTTGGTAGTTTATATGTTTCTAGGAAGGCACCCATTTCTTCCAGATTACCTAATTTGTTGGAATATAATTGCTCATAATATTCTCTTATAATTGTTTGTATTTCTGTGGTGTTGGTTGTGATCTTTCCTCTTTCATTCATGAATTTATTTATTTGGGTCCTTTCTCTTTTCTTTTTGATAAGTCTGGCAAGGAGTTTATCAATTTTGTTAATTCTTTCAAAGAACCAGCTTTTAGTTTTGTTGATCTGTTCTACTGTTTTTTTGTTTGTTTGTTTCTATATCATTTATTTCTGCTCTAATCTTTATTATTTCCCTTCTTCTGCTGGCTTTAGTCTTCATTTGCTGTTTCTTTTCTAGCTCCTTTCAGTGTAAGGTTAGGTTGTATATTTGAGACTTTTGCTTCTTGAGGAAGACCTGTTTTACTATTACCCCTCTTATGACCACCTCTGCTGTGCCCCAAAGGTTTTCAACTGTCATGTTTTCATTTTCATTTGCTTCCATGTATTTTTTATTTCTTCTTTAATTTCCTGGTTAACCCATTCATTCTTTAGTAGGATGTTCTTTAACCTCTATGTATTTGTGGTCTTTCCAAATTTTTTCTCGTGGGTGACTTCAAGTTTCATAGTGTTGTGGTCTGAAAATGTGTATAGTATGATCTCAATCTTTTTGTACTGGTTGAGGCCTGATTTGTGACTCAGTGATCTATTCTGGAGAATGTTCCATGTGCACTTGAATAGAATGTGTATTCTGCTGCTTTAGGATGAAATGTTCTGAATATATCTGTTAAATCCATCTGGTCCAGTATGTCATTCAAAGCCATTGTTTCCCTGTTGATCTTTTGCTTAGATGATCTGTCCATTGCTGTAAATGGGGTGTTAAAGTCCCCTACTATTATTGTATTATTATCAATGTGTTTCTTTAATTTTCTTATTAATTGATTTATATATTTGGCTGCTCCCAACTTGGGCGCATAAATATTTACAATTGTTAGGTCTTCTTGTTGGCTAGACCCCTTTATTATGATATAGTGCCCTTCTTCCTCTCTTATTATAGTCTTTGATTTAAAATCTAGTTTGATATGAGTATGGCTACTCCAGCTTTCTTTTGATGTCCATTAACATGATAGATTATTCTCCACCCCCTCACATTCAATCTGGAGGTGTCTTTGGGTCTAAAATGAGTCTCTTGTAAGCTGCATATCAATGGGTCCTGTTTTTTTTTTTTTAATCCATTCTGATATACCCTATGTCTTTTGATTAGAGCATTTAGTCCATTTACATTCAGAGTAATTATTGATAGATCTGAATTTAGTGCCATTGCATTACCTGTAAAGTTGCTGTTCCTGTAGATTGTTGCTGTTCCTTGCTGGCCTTCCTTGCTTTTGATCTCTCTTTCTCACTCAAAGAATCCCCTTTAATATTTCTTCCAGTGCTGGTTTAGTGTTCACAAACTCCTTTTGTTTTTGCTTGTCTTGGAAACTCTTTATCTCTCCTTCTATTCTGAATGACAGCCTTGCTGGATATAGTATTCTTGGCTACATATTTTTCTCATTTAGCATGTTGAATATATCATGCCACTCTCTTCTGGCCTGCCAAGTTTCTGCAGACAGGTCTCCTGCTAAATTTATGTGTCTGCCTTTGTAGGTTAAGGATCTTTTGTCCCTTACTGCCTTCGGAATTCTTTCTTTATCTTTGTATTTTGTAAGTTTCACTATGCTATGTCTTGGTTGACCTGTTTTTGTTGATTTTGAGGGGAATTCTCTGTGCCTTTTGGATTTGAATGCCTGTTTCCTTCCCAGATTAGGGAAGGTCTCAGCTATAATTTGTTCAAATAAACCTTCTGCCCCTTTTTCCTGCTCTTCTTCTGGGACTCCTGTGATACAGATATTACTATGTTTTGTGGAATTGCTGAGTTCTCTAAGTCTATGTTCATAATCTAATAGTTTTCCTTCCTTCTTTTCAGCTTCATTATTTTCCATGATTTTAAATTCTGCATCACCTAATTGTTCCTCTGCTTCTTCCATCCTCATTGTGAGTACTTCCAATTGGTTTTGCATATCAGTTATAGCACTTTTTATTTCAGCCTGACTGGTTTTTAGGTCTTTTATCTCTGCAGCCAGGGTTTTTCTGGTGTCTTCTATGCTTCTTTCAAGCCCAGCTAGTATTCTTATGACTGTTGTTCTAAATTCTTGTTCAGATATATTGCTTCTACCTGTTTTGAATAAGTCCCTGGCTGTGATTTCTTCTTGATCTCTCTTTTGGGGAGAATTCCTCCATCTTGTCATTATGTCTAGGTTTCTGTTTTTTGCGTGGTATGAAAGCTTGTTATGTTTCTTGCTCCTGAGAATAATACTATATTAAGAAGGGGTCACACACTGTCCAGGGCCTGGCGCTCAAGGAGGTGTTTCTGTTGTATGCTGTGTGCACTCTGCTGTTGTGTTTTGACTGCTCGTTCCTACAGGCCAGTCCTCTGCAGAGTTCCTCTGTTTGCAGTGGGGAGTGTTTGGACCTTTGACTAGGTGTGCTTTGATTTGTTTGTTAAGATAAGCCTGATTAAAGAAAATAAAAAGCCTGATCCAAGAAAAGAGACAAAGAACAAACAAACAAACAGACAAGCAAAAAATGATGATACTGAATTCCAAAGAAAAAGAAAGAAAAAAAAATAGGGAAGCCTGATACAAAAGATGAAAATGAAAAAAGGAAATAAACCAACAAACCAACAAATGAACAAAAAACTATAAGCCTGATTCCAAAGAAAAAAGAAAATTAAAAAAGTAAAAAATAAAAAAAATAAAAAATAAATAAAAAGAAGGCCTAGTCCTATTTCCACCAGAACTAAAACTGACACTTTGGAGCCCTCTATGATCAGTAGACTTGGTACATGTGGGGGGCCCATGTTGGTCTTCTGAGGGAAAGGCCCATTGCACTGGCTCAGTTAAACCTGCCCTAGTAAAGATGCCTCTGCCAGGTGCAGGGAACGGGGTTTGGTGTAAGCAACTCCAGACTCCACTGGAAGTGCCGTCTTTCTCTCTGAAGTCTGACTGTGCTGGTGGGTGCGGGTAGGGGGTGGAAGATGGCATTATCCCCATCCTCTCATGTCCAGGAGGGGAACTCCTAGCCACCACTGTTCAGGAGGCCCTCACAAAAAAGTGAACAATTCCCTCCTGTGTCCCAGTCCCTTGTCAGATCCCTGCCCTCAGTCTGTCTCTTCCCAGGTCATTGGCACACCTGGTGCACAGTTTTCCTGTGTTTTATCTCTGGTGGCTGGAATTTAAAACTCCAAATCTTAAAGGACCCAGCAAGGCACAGACCCACTTTCCTCCCCTGGAGGAGATCCTCCCTGTGCTGTGCCTGGCACTGTTCTGTTCCAGAAAAGCAGTTGCATAGCCACAGAGGTGCCTGGAGAAGCACAGCAAAAAGCTGTGACCAGGTTATCTGCCTTCTGTGCTCACTTCTGTCCCCTGCTTGAGTTGCAGTTCAATGTTACCCGGCAGGTCCTTCATCTTTGGAGAGGCAATATACCCTTTTCCAAATGTACTGCAGGAAGGGGAACTTTCCTTCTCTTGTCCAGTGTCTTGCACTTTGTTGGGTAAACTTACTACTGAGCATTTTGTTCCTTTTGATGCTATTAAGAATAAACTTTTTTGGGGCACCTGGGTGGCTCAGTTGTTAAGCGTCTGCCTTCGGCTCAGGTCATGATCCTGGGGTCCTGGGATCGAGCCCCGCATCGGGCTCCCCGCTTAGCGGGAAGCCTGCTTCTCCCTCTGCCTCTCCCCCTGCTTGTGATCCCTCTCTCGCTGTGTCTCTCTCTGTCAAATAAATAGATAAAAATCTTTAAAAAAAAAAAAAAAGAATAAACTTTTTTTCTTAATTTCATTTTCAGACTATTCATTACCAATATGTAAAAACACAGTTGATTTTTGTATGTTTCTCTTGTATCCTGTGACTTTGCTGAATTCGTTAATTCATTTCAGTATTTTTTTAGTGGATTCATTAAGATTTTCTCTATACAAGATTGTGTTGTTTTTGAAAGAAAGTTACACTTCTTCCTTTCCAATCTGCATGGTTTTTTTTTTCCTTCAAGTTTTTATTTAAATTCCAGTTAGTTAACATACAGTGTAGTATTAGTTTCAGGTGTAGAATTCAGTTATTCATCACTTATATTCAACACCCAGTGCCCTCCTTAATACCCACCACCTATTTTACCCATCCCCCACCTATCTCCCCTTTGGTAACCCTCAGTTTGCTCTCTATAGTTAAGAGTCTGTTTCTTGGTTTGTCTCTCTCTTTATGCCCCCCTATATTCATCTGTTTTGTTTATTGAATTCCACAAATGAGTAAAATCGTATGGTGTTTTTTTTCTCTAACTTATTTTGCTTAGCATAATACTCTCTAGCTCCATCCATGTCACTGCAAATGGCAAGATTTCATTCTCTTTTATGGCTGAGAAATATTCCATTATATAATGTGGTAAGTATATATGTATATACATACCACATCTTTTTTATCTATTCATCAATTTATGGACACTTGGGCTCTTTCCATAATTTGGTTATTGTTGATAATGCTGCTATAGACATCAGTGTGTATGTATCCCTTCGAATCAGTACTTTTGTATCCTTTGGGTAAATACCTAGTGGTGCAATTGCTAGGTGGTAGGGTAGTACTGTTTTTAACTTTTTGAGGAAACTTCATACTGTTTTCCAGAGTGGCTGCATAATCTAGTTGGCTTTTATTTCTCTTACTTACCTAATTGCCCTGGCTTGAACTTCCAGTACATTGTTGAATAGAAGTGGTAAATGTAGATGTAGCTTTTGCTCAATGAGGAAATGTGAACCTAACAGTGAGGAAGTATTTAATATGGACAGCATTAGGAAGTATAGTGCAAGGTTAAGAAAAAGTACTTTGGAATTAGGGAGTCCTAGATTCAAATTTCAGTTATTTCATTTATGTTCTTTTTAACTTTGGGCAAAATAATTAATCTCTATCAACCTTAGTTATTGAGTGTAAAATAAGGGATTTGTAAATCTAATTCTTGGTTTTGTTATGAGGGTTAAGTAAATGAATGCATATAAAGTATTGAACGGAATGCCTAATGTTACCCCCAGCAACATTAGATAAATGTAACCCATTATTATCATTATTGTACAACTCTATAACTTCTTAAAACAATTGGGATATTATTAACACTATATATTTCTATATTTTCCCACATTATCTTTTTTTCAAACCTGTCCTGGGGACTTCTGATTGCTTATTTAGATCATTATTAATATTCTTTTTGTGGTCACTTATCCTTCTCCCTGCTGCAGCAATAAATGAATTAAATAGTAAACTGGCTAATGTTGGTGATATTGTATATATTTCTACTTAATTTTCCTATTGCTTTAGAAAAGTGAGGATATTAAATATAGAATATTTTCCTGTTGGCACCTTTCACATTGCAGGGATTGTATCTTAAAAAGCTAAAGAAGATTAATTAGTATTTTATTTATATTTTACATGATCTTCCTAGATAGTTTTATTCAGCAACATGATTGCAAGTGCTGTTTATTTGCCAAGAGCTCCACAGTTTTCATTCCTAACCTATACTCTTTCCATTTTCCTAGCCCTTCACCTCTTTCTCCTGAACTTACAATTTCCTCATGAATATCCTGTTATTTTCTCAACTAATGTCACGACATTCCTTCTCTCCTCAAATGCACTTCTTTTCCAGTATTGATTATGGCATGCTCATCTCAGAGGTAGTTAATTCATATGGCCATTTAAATAAAAAATCTTGGTATCATTCTCTCCCTCATTATCTGTGCCCACTTACCTACTAACTCACTGTTACTTTGAAGACTATGCCTTAACTGTATTTTTAATTTGTCCCTACTTCTCCTCCCCACTGTCTTACCAACAGCTGTTTTTATTCAAGGCTTTGCTGGGGCTAATTCAATAATCTTCTAATCAGTTTCTCTATCTGTAGTTTCTTCTTACACAATCTGCTTTGTGTTCTGCATACCAGTCACAATACTTATTTTTCTAAAGCACATCTCTTATCAGGTGGATTCCCTCCTAGAAACTTCAGTGGCTTCCTATCTCCTGGATAAAGCCTAAATCTTCTCCCAACTCCTTAGCACAGTGTAGAAGGCCACACAAAATCTGTGCCAGATCTCCTTTTCTAACTGTTTTTTCCTGCCAGTCTCTTGTACAGCCTTACCTTTGCCATCACTTTTGAAGGATGAGGGATGCAATGTTGGATAACTTGTCATGTGTTTTGTTTGAATTCTTGTTATTCTCAGAACATGCCATAATTTTTCAGCCTCTGTATGTAGCACATTATTTCTTCTACTTGGGGTCCTTCTTCTTTTATGTGTAGACATGTTTCTGACTCTATGCTTCCAAGACTTCTGACTCTATTCATATCTCTTATAGCTCATCGGAATAACTTACTACTTTTTTTTTTTTTTAACAAGTCTGTCATACCCCTAGATTGTGAGTGCTCTCAGAACCAGGACTTGACCTTATTTCTGTTTCTTTAGACACTAACAGTGTGGTGCCTGGGAAGTTGGCATTTTAATAAATACTTGTTGAAGAATGAATAAATGAATGAACATAAAACACAGGGGGCATCTAGCAGTTTATATTCTGCTGATACATTGTGATAATACTTTATGTGGTTTTAAGTGAAATGTGACTGAGGGATTTTTAGGCTTCAGAAGACTGTTACATGTATTCTTGTGATATTTGACATGTTAATCTTATGGAAATGGATTAATTACAAATGCTATTTCAAAGGGCTTAATTTCTTATCATAAGGTCATTGCTAAAGGATAAAGTTGATGAGGTTGTGCTGAATAATAATGTGCAAGTCACTCTTCTCTGGATGATCAAGCTGTAGATTATAATAAAAAGGAGAAAGATTTGATGTTGTGGGTTTGAGACTCTGCTTACTGGTAGTAACAGCTCTGGTAGCATGTGGATACTACAGATTAAAATTTTCAAGCATTTCATAGTTTAAGGTTACTCATGTTGATCATTATTTATTTTTCTAAAAAGCACAGGAACTGAGGGAGGAGGGAAGATGGCAAAAGAGTAGGGGACACTTGTTTCATCTGGTCCCTTGAATTCAGCTACATATCTATCTAATCATTCTGAACACCAGTAAATTCAACCTTAGATCTAAGAAAAGAATTGCTGCAATTCCACAAATAGAAAATTGACCACTTTTTGCAAGGTAGGAGGTGTGGAGAAGTGAATCTGAGGGGATATATTGAAAGATAAACCTCAGGGGGAGGAAACCTCTTGTAGCTGACTACCAGAAAGTGATACAACAGCAGAGTGCAAAATCAGAACTTTTAGGAGCCTGCTTCTGTGAGGGGCATCCCTGCCTGAAAGGTCCTTAGGTGGTGAAGTGGGGCAGAATCCTAGATGGGACAGTGTGGTCTCAGGATCCCCAGGGTCACAGAAGGAATGGGGGTGCCTAAGTGCAGTAGAGTTCCCAAGCATTTGAATGGGGAAGCTGGCTACAATTAGCGAGCCTTGGAGTAGCCTCTCAGCTAGGTGTTGCCATAAACTGTGAACTGGGGCACATCCCATGACCACTCTCCAAGCAAGGGCCCAGCAAGCAGCAAAACCGCTGTGAGACCCAGCTCCTTCCCCGGGAGGAGCCGTGGAGGTGTGTGCACAATCAGGCAACCACTCCCCAAGCAGGGGCTCAGAAAGCAGAGGAGCAGTGATGAGACCTCCCTCCCTCCCCTGGGAGGATTGGTGCAGGTGTGCACAACAGGAGTCTGAAGAATTTGGGCACACAAAAGTGATTGAATACTTTTCCATGAGGGTGCACTGGAGTGGGGGCCACGATCGTTTAGCTCTAGGGCCAGAGAGTGAGGCACCACCATTTTTATTTTATTTTCATCCTCTAAAGCAGCTCAGAAAGCCTTCAGGGAAGAAAAGCCATATAGAGCAACGCAAAGCAGCTTACACTGAGCTTGGCCCCCTGGCAAGGGGTGGTGCAACTCTACCCAGGCAAAGACACTTGAGAATCATTGCCCTCCCCCAGAAGACCAGGAGGAATATCAGGCTAATACCAAGTTTACAGATCATACAGAACTGAAAAAACTCCTGCACTAGGGGAAAATAGCATATAGAATTCTAGGTTTTTCTCATGATTCTTTAGTCTTTCAGTTTAAATTTTTTTCTTTTTTCCATTTTCAACTAGCTTCTTATTCTATCAAGTGTTTTTCAAATTTCATATTTACATTTACATTTTATAGATACATTCTTCATTTTTGGCTTCCTTTCACTCTATTCAATTTTATTTTTGTATATATATAAGTTTTTCTTTCTTTACAATTTTGGGATCACGTGTCTTCCAACAAACAGACCAAAATATACCCAGGACCAAATGTATCACCCTGTTCTGTCTACCTGTTTGATTATATTATGTTTTTTCCCTTTTTTTTTTCTTTTTTGGTTTCTGATCTCTTCTGATTTGCCTAGTGTATATTTTGCTGGGGTCATGGTTGATATTTTTATTTTTTTATTTCTTTTTTGTTCTTTCATTCATTTGTTCTTCTCTGGACAAAATGACCATAAGGAAAAATTCCCAGGAAAAAAAAGCAAGAGGCAGTACTCAGTGCAAGAAACTTAATAAACATGGATGTTAGTAAAATGTCAGAACTAGAATTCAGAACGGTTATAAAGATAGTAGCTGGGCTTGAAAAGAAGCATAGAAGACACCAGAGAATCCCTTTCTGGAGAAATAAAAGAACTAAGAACTAATCAGGTTGAATCAAAAAGGGTATTGCTGAGATGCAATCAACAATGGAGGCTCTTACTGCTAGGATAAATGAGCAGAAGAGACAATAAGTGATATAGAAGATAAAATTATAGAGAATAAAGAAACTGGACTATGAGGGGAGGATTTGAGGGATCAGAAATACCATAAAGTGAAACAGTATTAGAATTACTGGGCTCCCAGAGGGAGAGGAGGACAGGGGCAGAAGGCATATTTGAGCAAATTATAGCTGAGAACTTCCCTAATCTGGGGAAGAAAATAGGCATTCAAGTCCAGAAGGCGCAGAGAACCCCCCTCAAAATCAATAAAAATAGATCAACACCCTGACATATAATAGAAGCTTGCAAATCTCAGGGATAAAGAGAAAATCCTAAAGCAGATTGAGACAAGAGGTCCTTAACCTACAAGGGTAGGAATATTAGACTGGAAGCAGACCTATCCACAGAGACCTGGCAGGCCAGAAAGGGCTGGCACGATATATTCAGGGTACTAAATGAGAAAAGCATACAGTCAAGAATACTTTATCCAGCAAGGCTGTCACTCAGAATGGAAGGAGAGCTAAAGAGCTTCCAGGACAAATAGAAACTAAAAGAATTTATGATCACTAAACCAGCCCTGCAAGAAATATTAAAGGGGATCCTGTAAGTGAAGAGAGAGCCCAAAAGTAACATAGACCAGAAAGGAATAGAGACAATACACAGAAATAGTGATTTTACAGATAATAAAATGGCACTAAATTCATATCTTTCAATAGTTACTCTGAAGGTAAATGGGCTAAATGCTCCAATCAAAAGACACAGGGTATCAGATTGGATAAAAACAAAAGACCCATTGATATGCTGTCTACAAGAGACTCAATTTAGATGCAAAGACAACTCCAGACTGAATGGGAGGGGGTGGAGAACCATTTATCAAGCTAATGGACCTCAAAGAAAGCTGGGGTAGCAAACCTTATATCAGACAAATTAGATTTTAAATGAAAGACTGTAGGAAGGGAGGAAGAGGGACACTATATCATACTTAAAGGGTCTATCCAACAAGAAGATCTAACAATTATAATATTTATGCTCCTAACCGGGAGCAGCAAATTATATAAACCAATTAATAAGAAAATTACTGAAACATATTGATAATAATATAATAATAATAGGGGATTTTAAAACTTCCCTCACAGCAATAGACAGATCATCTAAGCAGAAGATCAACAAGGAAACAAGGGCTTTGAATGACACACTGGATCAGAGGGACTTCACAGATATATACAGAGCATTCCATCCTAAAGCATCAGAATACACATTCTTTTCTGGTGCACATGGAACATTCTCCAGAATAGATCACATGAAGGGTCAAAAATCAGGTCTCAACTGGTACCAAAAGATTGGGATTATTCCCTGCATATTTTCAGACCACAATGCTTTAAAACTTGAACTCAATCACAATAGGAAATTTGGAAGGACCCCGAATACTTGGAGGTTAAAGAGCATCCTACTAAAGAATGAATGGGTCAATCAGGAAATTAAAGAGGAATTAAAAAATTCATGGAAACAAATGAAAATGAAAAAACAACTGTTCAAAACCTTTGGGATGCAGCAAAGGCAGTGCTAAGAGGGAAGTACATAATACAAACCTTTCACAAGAAACTAGAAAAGTCGCAAATATACAAGCTAAACTTACACCTAAAGGAGCTGGAGAAAGAACAGCAAATAGAGACTAAACCAAGCAGGGGACAAGAAATAATAAAGATTAGAGCAGAAATCAATGAAATAGAAACCAAAAGAATAGTAGAACAGGTCAACAAAACTGTGAGCTGGTTCTTTGAAAGAATTAATAAGATAGATAAATCCTTGGCCAGACTTATCAAAAAGAAAAGAGAAAGGACCCAAATTAATAAAATCATGAATGAAAGAGGAGAGGACCAACACCAAGGAGATGCAAACAATTTTAAGAACATATTGAGCAAGTATATGTCAACAAATTAGGCAATCTGGAAGAAATGGATGCATTCCTAGAAACTTGTCAACTACCAAAACTGAAACAGGAAGAATAGAAAACCTGAACAGACCCATAACCAGGAAGGACATTTAAGGAGTAATAAAAAATCTCCCAACAACCAAGAACCCAGGGCCAGATGGCTTCCCAGGGGAATTCTACCAAACATATAAAGAAGAAATCATACCTATTCTTCTGAAGCTGTTTCAAAAAATAGAAATGGAAGGAAAACTTCCAAAGTCTTTCTTTGAGGGCAGCATTTCCTTGATCCCAAAACCAAAGACCCCACCAAAAAGAATTACAGATCAATATCTGGTGAACATGGATGCCAAAATTGTCACCAAGATTCTAGCCAATAGGATCCAACAGTACATTAAAAGGATTATTCACCATGACGAAGTGGGGTTTATTCCTGGGATGCAAGGGTGGTTCAACATTGGCAAATCAATGTGATACACTATGTAAATAAAAGAAAGGACTAGAACTATACAATCCACTCAATAGACGCAGAAAAAACACTTGGCAAAATACAGCATTCTTTCCGGATTAAAACTCACCAAAATATAGGGATAGAGGACACATACATCAGTATCATAAAAGCCACATATGAATAGCCCACAGTGAATGTCATTCTTAATGGGGAAAGAAATGAGAGCTTTTCCCCCAAGGTCAGAAACATGGCAGGGATGTCCATTCTCACCATTGCCGTTCAACATAGTACTAGAAGTCCTAGCCTCAGCAATCAGAAAACAAAAAGAAATAAAAGGCATTCAGACTGGCAAAGAAGTCAAACTCTCACTCTTCACAGATGACATGATACTTTATGTGGAATATCCAAAACACTCCACCCCAAAATTGCTAGAACTCATACAGGAATTCAGCAATGTGGCAGGATATAAAATGAGTGCACAGAAATCAGTTGCATTTCTATTCACTAACAATGAGACAGAAGAAAGAGAAATTAAGGAATCAATCCCATTTGCAATTGCACCAAACACCGTAAGATACCTAGGAGTAAACCTAACCAAAGAGGTAAAGAATCTGTATTCCAAAAACTAGAGAACAGTTATGAAAGAAATTGAGGAAGACACAAAGAGATGGAAAAACGTTCCATGCTCATGGATTGGAAGAATAAATATTGTTAAAATGTCTGTGCTACCTAGAGCAATCTACACATTCAGTACAATCCCTATCAAAATACATTTTGACATTTTTCACAGTGCTGGAACAAATAATCCTAAAATTTGTATAGAACCAGAAAAGACCCCGAATAGTCAGAGGAATGTTGAAAAAGAAAACCAAAGCTGGTGGCATCACAATTCCTGACTTCAAGCTGAATTACAAAGCTGTAATCATTGACAGTATGGTACTGGCACAAAAACAGACACATAGATTAAATGGAACAGAATAGAGAGCCCAGAAATGGACCCTCAACTCTATGGTCAACTAATCTTCAACAAAGCAGGAAAGAATATCCAATGGATAAAAGACAGTCTCTTCAATAAATGATGCTTGGAAAATTGGACAGCTATATATAGAAGAATGAAACTCGACCGTTCTCTTTACACCATACACAAAGATTAACTCTAAATGGATGAAAGACCTCAGTGTGAGACAGGAATCCATCAGAATCCTAGAGGAGAACATAGGCAGTAACCTTTTTGACATCGGCCACAGCAACTTCTTTCAAGACACATCTCCAAAGGCAAGGGAAACAAAAGCAAAAATGAACTTTTGGGACTTCATCAAGATAAAAAGCTTCTGCACAGCAAAGGAAATGGTCAACAAAACAAAGAGGCAACCCATGGAATGGGAGAAGATATTTGCAAATGACATAATTGATAAAGGGCTAGTATTCAAGATCTATAAAGAACTTATCAAACTCAACACCCAAAAAACAAATAATCCAATCAAGAAATGGGCAGAAGGCATGAACAGACAATTCTCCAAAGAAGACATACAAGTGGCCAACAGACACATGAAAAAATGCTCAACATCACTTGGCATCAGGGAAATACAAATTAAAACCACAATGAGATTCCACCTCACAGCAGTCAGAATGGCTAAAATTAACAAGTCAGGAAATGACAGATATTGGCAAGGATGCAGAGAAAGGGGAACCCTCTTACACTGTTTGTGGGAATGTAAGTTGGTACAGCCACTCTGGAAAACAGTATGGAGGTTCCTTAAGAAATTAAAAATAGAGCTACCCTATGACCCAGCAATTGCACTACTAGGTATTTACCCCAAAGATACAAATGTAATGATCTGAAGGGGCACCTGCACCCCAATGTTTATAGCAGCAATGTCCACAATAGCCAAATTATGGAAAGAGCCAAGATGTCCATTGGCAGATGAATGGATAAAGAAGAGGTGTTGTATATCTACAATGGAATATTACTCAGGCATCAGAAAAGATGAATACTTACTATTTATATCAACGTGGATGGAACTGGAGGGTACTATACTGAGGGAAATAAGTCAATCAGAGAAAGCCAATTGTATTGTTTCACTCATAAGTGGAATATAAGAAATAGCACAGAGGATCATATGGGAAGGGAGGGAAAACTGAATGGGAGGTAATCAGAGAGGGAGACAAACCATGGGAAACTCTTAACTATAGGAAACAAACAGGGTTACTGGAGGGGAGGTGGTGGGGGGATGGGGTGTTTGGGTGATGGGCATTAAGGAGGGCACATGATGTGATGAACACTGGGTGTTATACACAACTGATGAATTATTGAACTCTATATCTGAAACTAATGATGTACTGTATGTTGGCTAATTGAATTTAAATAAAAAGTTGATTCTAGATTAAAAAAAGCACAGGAACTGTCAAGTGTGCTTTAAATGCTTGATATGTATCAAAAATAAGACATATGTGTACATAAACCATGTTTGTTCTTTTTTTGAGGATTTTTTTTTTAAGATTTTATTTATTTGACAGGGAGAGACACAGCAAGAGAGGGAACACAAGCAGGGGGAGTGGGAGAGGGAGAAGCAGGGTACCCTCCGAGCAGGGAGCCCGATGTGGGGCTTGATCCCAGAACCCTGGGATCATGACCTGAGCCGAAGGCAGTCGCTTAACCAACTGAGCCACCCAGGCACCCCAACCATGTTTCTTCTTTTTTTTTTTTTTTTAAAGATTTTATTTATTTGAGAGACAGAGAGAGAGAGAGAGAGCATGAGAGGAGAGAGGGTCAGAGGAGAAGCAGCCTCCACGCTGAGCAGGGAGCCCGATGTGGGACTTGATCCTGGGCCTCCAGGATCATGACCTGAGCCGAAGGCAGTCGCTTAACCAACTGAGCCACCCAGGCGCCCACCATGTTTCTTCTTGATATTACTGAATGATGTTGCATAGGTGAAGCATGCTTTACAAATGTGTAGTTGCTTTAGGTGGAACATGGAAGACAACTTTATACCCAGGTTTCATTCATGGTTCATGCTCACAATCATGCGGAAAATTATAAAGATAAATAATACTGGGTGGTGGTGTGTTAGAAATTACCAGTTTTGGATGAGTAACAGAAACATAACTACTGAAATACCATAAGCTCCAGTATTTTAAATAATAGATAAGCAGAAAAAAAAACTTTGGCACAAATTTAATTAATAACTAATGACTTAATAACTACTTAGTGAAAGTAGATTGATTTGTCTTGCCTATAGAAATTGTTCTTACATATCGGATTTTGGAAACTTACAGAAAGTATGTACCCTCAAATTATTTGAAATATTTCAGACTCTGCATATTTTGATTCAAATCAGAGTTTCCTTTTCCTTTGTGATGAAACAAAGGATAAGAAATTTAGTAATGGACATTATTCATCTTGCAAATTTATAGAGAACACTCATAGTGATGTGGAAAGAGCTAAACTAGGATTCATAAGAAAGGGAGTCTAGTTCTGGTTCTGACAGCAACTTTCTAACTCTGGGCAAGTCTTGATCTCTGAGATTTTCTTTCCACATGAAAGGGGCATAATCTCAATGCTGTCCCTTTCTCCCTTCCTCCCTCTGAGTTCTTTTTCTAGGATCAAATGGGATAGTGTAAGTTTATTTTCTCCTTTTCTATAGCTTTTCTCTATAATGTTTATTAAACACAGCCAAAAGGTAGTAGTGACAACCAATGTCTTCAGGGCTTGTGGAGAAAAAGTGGAGTTGAATAATTAGGCAGATGGCACATGATAAAGAAAACCAGGAAGAAAGCAGGGAGATGAATGGGGTCCCCCTGAAAAGTTCAATGCTGTGTGATTAAAAATTACTCTTTTCCCTGGCTTTATGAGCTTATGTGTAAGTACCATTTGTGAAATAGTCTGTTTTCTTCAGTTATACTCTTAAGAGCAGTTAATTTTATTTTTAAATTATAGGAGGATTTCTTACAGAACAACCTCAGAATTACAAATGAAAATCAATTCCATTATAATTTCATTGATTTGGGAACTGTGAGTGAACAGCTAGAGCTAAGTATGAGAAATGAAGAAGAAAAAATTGACAGTACCATTAAAGAGTCAATAATGTGAAATCTTCCCTGATCTCAAAATTTTGCCTTTTAAAGCCTAATATTACAGAATGTTAATGACCAATTTAAGTATTTGCATCTCCTAAGTCATTAGTGAGGGACAAGTTAGATTTTAATAGGATAAATACTATTGGGAATTGTCAAATGGAAAATTATTACTTTAAATAAAATGCATAAGAATCAAAACTCACTCTCTTTTTTTTTCAAAATGTGTGACATATCAAGTTTCATTCCAGAATGCCTACCTTTAGTTTGTTTAGTCTCTTCACATCTCTTCATTCGAAGAACTGAGGCATGCTTTTTGTGGAAAGTATAGGAGTAATGCTGCCTATAGTTTCAGGAAATCATGAAACTGGGTGAGTCCAAATTGGACAGACACAAATATCTATTCATTATTAAAGAACAGGGTAATTTATTTTTCACTAAGTCCTTCTGTTTATCGGTGTGTAGGTGATTACTACTATTAAGGAAAAGAGTTTTATATTAAAAAAGAGAGCCATGGATCTCTGATTGCTTTTGTAAATGTCAAGGATCATAGACACTTAAATTCAGCTCTACTCCCTGACACTTTAAATGGTTTCCAATTTTCTCCATGATAGCATTCACATTGATTCTTCTTTTGGATTTTTAAAATAATACTCTTATTTCATATCCCAGGGAGAATTAGATAAGGATATTATAAGCCTCAGAGATTCATCAAGAGGCAAGGTGAAGGGAAGAGAGCGTGGGAACCAAAGGATGGTCTTTAAATCCTGTGGTCCTTAGATTGTGTGCTCAAAGTGTGAAGGGTGGGGACCTATAGCCACCTTATAGTTGGCTTCCCTGCTTTGCCCAGCACCAAAACCCAGAGTTTGGAGGGTGAATGAGGCCTTGGAATGCATCTTGGAACATACTATTTGCTCTTTTTTTTGGTATACACTGTATTATTAGGAAACATGACTAAAAAAGTGGAAATAAATTTGATTTCTTGGATTTGCAATAGGGGTGGTATATGTATCTAAAAACCATGCTTTTTTGTAAGTAAAATTTAAAATAGTGGTTAAATTAGCATATTTTTCTTCAAATAAGAGAATTTCATTTTGGATTCAAAGAATGCTCTTTCCATATAGGAACATATATATCTTAAAAAATAGATTCTAACTGGGGCACCTGCAGGCTCAGTTGTTAGAGTGTGCAACTCTTGATCTTGAGGTTGTGAGTTTGAGCCCCATGGTGGGTGCAGAGATTACTTAAAAATAAAATCTTAAAAAAATACAGAGTTCAACAATAGGTTAGCTATTCCTCATCCACTCAAAACTTGATCCTAACTTAGAAAAGACTTTAAATAAATGCTTTTTCCTTTTCTTTTAAAACCCTTTAGCACTAAATTACTCCTACTAACTTTTCAGAAAATGTAGAAAAAATGGATTCCTTAATAATTCACTTTTTGGGGGAGCTCTAAGCATCTTTATTTTTAAAAAATATTTTTGGATATAGTTGACATGCAATGTTACATTAATTTCAGGTGTACAATATATCGAAAAGTTTATACATTACACTATGCTCACTGCAAATGTAGCTACCATCTGTCACCATACAACACCATTATATCATTGATTATATTCCTTATGCTGTGTCTTTTATTCCCATGACTTATTCATTCTATAACTTGAAGTCTGTATCTCTCACTCCCCTTCACCCATTTTGCCCATCCCACCCTGGTACTGCCCTCTGGCAACCATCAGTTTGTTTTCTGTATTTATAGGTCTGATTATGCTTTTTGTTTGTTTATTCATTTATTTTTCTAGACTCCTCATATGAATGAAATCATATGGTATTTGTCTTTCTCAGTCTGACTTATTTCACATAATACCCTCTAGGTCTGTCCGTATTGTCCCAAATGTCACAATTTCATACTTTTTATGGCTGCATAATATTCCATTCTGTATACATACCACATCTTCCTTATCCATTTGTCTGTCAATGGACACTTAGGTTGTTTCTATATCTTGATTATTGTAAATAATGCTGCAATAAACATAGGGGTGCATATATCTTTTTGAATTAGTGTTTTCATTTTCTTGGAACCACAAAAGACCTGAATAACCAAAACTATCTTGAGAAATAGAAACAAAGCTGAAAGTGTAACAATTCCAGATTTCAAAATATACTACAAAATGGTAGTAATCAAAACAGTATGGAATTGGCACAAAAATAGACACATAGGCCAATAGAACAGAATAGAGCCTAGAAATACATGAAAAGTGAAAAACACATGAAAAAAATATACAACATCCCTAATCATCAGGGAAATGCAAATCAAAATCACAATGAGATATCACCTTCCACCTATCAGAATGGCTAAAATAAAAAGACAAGAAATAATAGATATTGGTAAGGATGTAGAGAAAAAGGAACCCTTGCGTGCTGTTGGTGGGAAGGTAAATTGGTGCAGCCACTGTGGAAAACAGTATGGAGGTTCCTCAAAAAATTAAAAACAGAAATACCATATGATTAAGTAATAACTTACTTTTAAAATAATTTAAAATAACTATTACAACAATAGGGATATTTGAACATTCTATATTTTATTCACTAAGAATATCCTCTTATCAATGAAGACCAAGAATTTAGGTTTTCAGGAATCTGATATTTATAAGTCTGTTTTATAAAATGTGCATTGGCTTGCTCTCTCTTATTTACCAATGTCATATTTTCCTTTTCTCTTGACCCCAATTTTCTTTTATTGTATTAGCTGACTCAGAGAAGATGAGCATGTGCACATAATATATTTCCTCAGAGTTTCTTTACAAATAGGATATCTGAAACTATATAGCATGGAGAAGCAGGGTACTATGCTAGCTGCCTATAAGTATTCAGTGTGCTATCACATGGCCAGCAGTTAGGCTTCTTTATGCAACTCCATAAACCAGGTATAGGACCAATGGCTGGGAGCATACATTGATTCAATATAAGGAATAAATATTTAATAAGTAGAATTATAAAAAAATGGAATGGGTTACCTTGGAAAATAATAAATTTCTCAACACTGCAAGTATCACTTAGAAGTTGATGAATCATATGTTCAAACATGTAAAAAATAGAGAGTAGGACTAGAGGGCCTCAAAGATACATGGATTCCAATATTGTATAATTCTTTATAGAGAAAACATAAGGTGGTAAGTAGAAGGGCATTTCAGAGTTTCTTTAGAGCTATGATCTCATTTCTAATAAGGCAACCTTTATCACTTTCCCAAGCACTTCACTAACTGCTCCTTTTCATGGTTATTCTAACCCTCTGAGCCTTTCCTCTATGAAAATTATTGTTATATTTATTGTTGAAGATGTTCACTACATTGCTTATAATAAAAATTTATCAGAAATACATTTTCTTAGCTGCTTTACATCTGTCTTGTGAAAACAGTGATATATGTAAGAGATAGTTCTTATTTGTGTTGGTTGCTAGAAGACTTTTTGTTAAATTTAGTTTTCATCTTATAGTATTCTAAACTTATTTCTGGCTTCATCTTATCTTATTCATCTATTCTAATTCTATGTGCTCACCAGTGATCCTCACCTCATCCCAGTTTTCTTACTTTCTCCTGCTTCACATTTCATTTTATCTTGTATTAAATATATTATAACATCTTCAGAACATAGCAGTGTAACAAGAATATAAGTAAATAAAATCCTGATACAAGTTCTACTTAAAATCATTTCCTCTTTAAAATCTTTTCTGGGGTAGGTGTTCACATCCTCAGTTCTTATTTGAAAGAAAGGAAGGAAGGAAAAGGAAGGAAGGAAGGGGAAGGAAGGAAGAAAGAAAGAAAGGAAGGAAGAAAGAAAGAAAGAAAGAAAGAAAGAAAGAAAGAAAGAAAGAAAGAAAGAAAGAAAAAGAAAAAAGAAAGAGATAAGAGGGAGGGAGAGAAGGAAGGAGGGAGGGAGAGAGAGAGAGAGAGTGAGAAAGAGAAAAGCTTCCTCAAATCTTCTAATTCAGTATATTTGTGTGGTTTTTTACTTCAATATGATGGATAGAACAATGCATTTATTTACTTTAATTACCCAAATGCTACTGAAATGATGTTATAGATATAGGAAGGGGATAAATTGAAAAAATGAAAAACTGAATGCAAACAATGAGGTGTGGTTATGAGAATGGGGTGGGGCTGGGACCAGTGGAGTACAGACTTGAATTTCTGGTGGATTGGAACTAAGAGAGGTGGATAGAACATAAAGGTGAAAGTAGCTCCCCAGACTACTTTTCTATCTCCAGGAAAAGGCTACAACAGAGGAAGCAGTCTTTCTCTTTTTAGGAATTCTGGACAGGCTCCAAGTCAGTAAGTACAAGAGCAAGATCATGCTGGGGGCACTTCACAAGGTAGTTAATTAAACGGCTCTATGCAGAAAGGTGGGCCAGATCCTTCATTTACTGCCCATTCTCCCACCCTCCTCCCATAGTACTTCTTATGTAAGCACACCCCCAGACTGACAGCTATAGCTCAGAGCTGCTTTCCACTACAGCAATTGAACTATCTGTCCAGGGAGGCCGAAGGTTCCTGGTTTAAGTATTTTTGCTGCAGGATACAGTCCTCCTTATGTTATCATGGAGAACATACTCAGTTGGTTTGCTGGATCGCCATTTATTCAGCCTAAAGTGAACTTGCCTGTGGAAATACCCTGGCCACAATCACAGAACTTGCAGTCAACTCTTCCATGCAGGGGAAAGACTTGTGGTAGAAAATCGAACTATATAATGGCGGAGGAATTTCCTTTCAGTAACTGATAATTAATTTAGTCATTACTCATAAATATTAACAGGCAATCAAGAATCCAGCATGTTCAGCAAGCCAATGACACAAAGAAGAGGATCAAACAATTTTAACTCTCAGGATAATCAAGGAAATAAGATAATTTAAAAAGCTGTAACTAATTCTCAGAAGGATTTGAATTGATAGGATATTCTTTTTTAAAAAGATTTATTTATAAGATTTTTAAAAAATTATTATTTATTATTTATTTTAGAGAGAGCACAAGCGAGAGGAGGGGCAGAGGGAGAGGAAGAGGTGAATCCTCAAGCGGAATTCCCGCTGAGCACTGAACTCTACTCAGGGCTTGATCCCGGGACCCTGAGGTCACGACCTGAGCTGAAATCAAGAGTTAGACACTTAACAGACTGAACCACCCAGGCACCCCCGGGTTGGTAGGATATTCTTAAATACTGAAGATGTTGCTATAAAAAAGGGGTAATTAGAAAACAAAGAGGAATTGAAAAATTTAAAAATATGCTTTCTGAAATCAAAATTGTTCAGTATAGGGCTGGAGGAAAAACATCAAGGCAATACCCTAAAATATGAGCTAAAAGCCAAAAAGAAGTAAAATAGGGGGTAAAAAATTATGAGGCATAGAAAAATCGACATGAGTGGTTCATTATTTCTAATCTCTTTTCAGAGAAAGAGAGCAGAAGAAATTAAAGATAAAAGTCTTGAGGCTCTGAAAGATGACACAAGCCTTCAGACTGAAAAGTGGGGTTTACTGAAACCTGATGAGCTATAGCTTGGTGAACTTGTAAGATACCAGAGAAAGCAAGAAGATTCCAAGAGAAAACAGGTTACCTATGAAGGAATGGTGTCAGACTGCTCATCCAGCACACTGGATGCTGGATGACAGCAAAGTAGTCCTGTATGGTCCTGAGAGGAAATGACTGAAGCTTAAATGCCAAACGATCAAGTTCAAGAAATACCTCTAGAGGTATTTCTAGGGATAGATGGGTTTAGCAAGTTTACTTCTATGTACCTGTTACTTAAAAAAATTATGTGAGAATGAGTTTTATCTAAAGAAAACCAGAGTACAAGAAAGAAAATTATGAAGTCTAAAGAAACAGTGAACCTAATCCAGGATATCAATGGAAAAAAATCTTAGGAAGTCAGTTGTCCAGTAGGCTAGGAAAGCAATTGCTTCAATCGTAACTGGAGTGTAAGAAGGCTTGTATTAAAAAAGGAGGTGAATATTTTTCAAAAAGGAGTATGGTAAAAGTCAAGTGGTATTCAGCAGCTTCACCTTGGAGCAAATACCTGGTAACATTCATAGCCTCTTAGCCCCTCTTGTTGATGTTCATCTTACCTTTAGTTCTGGCATATTCCTTTTTTTGTGTTATTTATTCTTTTACCTATGAACTAAATGGTAAATTTAATGACCGCTGTTGCATCTTTTATTTAGTAGTGCATGCTTATAGTTACAGAGCAATTGTATTAATATGAAGGAATTTATTTGTCCCTCAAGACATGAAGATCTTTACTTCTGCTTGGTATTGTTTGTTATAAAAAGCACAATGTCTTTGGGTAGACTAGTTTGGCTGTTAGGAGTAATATCTGTATATCTCCTAAAATCACAAAGGTTAGAAGAGCCCTTTCTATTGCTATCTAACCTATTTCGGTTTAAATTGACCTTGTGACTGCTCCATTAAATGCAGGAGATTTCTCATTAATGAGCATGATTAACCCAACCTGATGTGGCCTATAATATAAAAGTGAGACGTTAAAAAGCTCTTTTCAGGTCCAGGAAACATTACACTAATTTTGAAAACTTAATTAAGTAAATTTATGAATAACAGTCTCAAAAATCTTATTTTTTAGAGTATTTATATTCCAAAATATAAAATATTTTAAGAGAGAACAAGTAGAAGGACACCTGGGTGGCTCAGTCAGTTAAACATCTGACTCCTGATTTCAGTTCAAGTCATGATCTCAGGGTCCTGAGATTGAGCCCTGTATCAGGTTCTGCACTCAGTGAGGAGTCTGCTTGAGATTCTTTCTCTCCCTCTCCCTCTGCATCCCCCACTCCCACAGCTCTCTTCCTCTCTCTCTCTCAAATAAATAAATAAATAAAATCTTAAAAAAAAGAGTGCAATTATATTGTATTCAATATAATGTATTATAGATGTAGTCAGACGTGGGTAATACTAAGTATTCTCCTAGTCCAGAATTTGATCCATCCCTAAATTTGACCTTTCTGTAGGTTTTTATTAGTGATATAGAAAAGAATTAGAGCTGGTGGTTTGAAAGGCTCATGGTTTCCATTGAGGTTTATCTTAATTTGAATAGGGAGGGTTTCAGAGGAAAATGTAATATAAATACTGTCCTATTGGACCCTTCATGCTCATGAGAAATGACGGGAGAGAATTCTTGTTGGAGAACTATATATTTTACATTAACAAAGGGGAAAGGAACCCTTTCAGAATTTAAATTGGTATTTGGTAAGACTGTAATTAAAAATTTTTTTTGGTAACAGCTTTATTGAGGTATAATTTTACATGCCATAACATTCAGTCTGTTGAAGTTTATAATTCAGTGATTTTTAGTAAATTTACAGAGTTGTGCAACTATCATCCTAGTCTAATTTTGGAACATTTCCATCATCTCCAGAAGAAATCACCTGTCCCCTTGCAGTCACTCTGTTCCCACCCTAGATCAGGGCAGCCACTAATCTACCTTCTGTCTTTATAGATTGACTTATCCTGGACATTTCATATAAATTAAATCATACAATGTATGGTCTTTTGAATCTGGCTTTTTTCTTTAGCACAATGTTTTTGAGGATCATTGATATTGTATCATATACTTCATGTTCAACATCCTTGTGGTATCAGTACTTCATTTTTGTTCTCACAGCAGAATAGACATTTGGGCTGATTTCCAGTTTTACTTTTTTATATGTATCAGTCATAGTTCAGACTTATTGAAAGGTGATGATTGTGTAGATAATGTCAGCTTTTACAAATTATATCTTATATACAAATTATATGAATACTCAAAATAGAGAGTTGTTTTGGCTTTGGGATTGTCTTTTTCAGGTTATCTCATTTTTCTAGTTCATTTCTATGTGTGGATAACATGATTAATCTCTGAGGAAAATGATAGTTACTTTGCTATTAAAAATGTTCAGGCATTTTCCTGTCATAATTAAAACATGGTTATGAATTTTCCTTTGATTGATTTTAACTCTGCTAGCTCTTTTCTTGTAATGGAAAAATTTCAAGGTTTTTTTTTTAATTTAATTTTATTATGTTATGTTAGTCACCATACATTACACCATTAGTTTTTGAAGTAGTGTTCCATGATTCATTGTTTGCTTATAACACCCAGGGCTCCATGCAATACGTGCCCTCCTTAATACCCATCACTGGGCTAACCCATCCCCCCATCCTCCTCCCCTCTAAAACTCAGTTTGTTTCTCAGAGTCCATAGTCTCTCATGGTTCATTTCCCCATCCGATTTCCGCCCCCTTCATTGGAAAAATTTCAAGGTTTAAAAAATTTTTTATATTCATTTTTCTCACTTCTTCATCATTTGCCAAAGTGATGTACTGAGGTGAGGTGGGAAAAAAATGATACCAAACTAAGACACTGTAGAGAACTAGAACAAAAGAAGAGAATAATAACTCTTTTCTGCTCTAGACTTCCAGTTTCTTTTGAGCACTGCCTTGTTGTCCTTAAAAATGCACAAATTGTTTTTAAGTAAGAAAAGAGTATGATTGAAATCTTTGAAAATGAAAAATGTTTTAAATAGGGATTACTAGCTTCTGTAGTGAAAATAGATTTCTCTTTATTCAATTATATGTTAGTACTTCTTCATGTTGGCTTCGGGTACTTCAACCTTTATGTTACCTGATAATTGTTTATAATCTGTTTCATTTTCCCATTTGTCTGGACATCAATGGTTCATGGTAATTATCTTTCCTTGCTTCATGAAAAGGGTTCAGTAAAGGTATTAACTGACCCCCATCTTAGTCTTTCCTTTATCGCTAAAATAGCCATATTATTCATGTTCTCCAAAGTTAAGAAAGATCATTCAGCATTTGCTGCAAATGCTTTCTAGTGTCTGTGGCTTTGGGTACCCTCTTTCATAATTGTTGAATCTATTGTTCCTGTAATCAATAGAATAAGAGACCTATTATATTAAAAGTAAGTTATTATATTGAAAGAACTTAAGATTTAGAGTCAGTTTGAATGCTTATTACCTAACTTTCTAGCTGTGTAACCATTGAAAAATGTCTCTGAGCCTCAATTTCTTCATCTTCAAGATAGGACTAAAATCCTCTCTTTTACAGTTGTTAGTAGAAGGAATAACCAAAATGGTACACTTAAGTTAAAATGCAGCTTTTGGATATAGTGAATATTCAGCAAATATTATTTGACTATATTTTGACTGAATAAATTATTCTTTTTCCTGGTGTATTTTGCTTTGTCTTCCTTTTTCTCAGTGCCTTATTTTCTATTGCTTTCAAATTTCTGCTGTATTTATAAGCATATATTTGGATCCATATTTCAGTTTCACTGTTACTATTGACTAATGCAGTGGGGATTATGAGAGGTATATCCATTATTAGTCAGACAGAATAGTAACTTTGACTTCCAATTGTTCTACTTTTGAAAGTAAATTAAAAGATTTAAAAACTATGATCAAATCTCACTTCTAGAACTTGTGCCACAGAATAAGTTTAGTGACTCTCTTGGCCACCCATGTTCCTAGAGAAGGTGGTATGGATTCAAGAGCTTTTTGGTCTACCTTATACTTTAAAAGTCCGTCTTCTCATTTTGCTTCATTATACCAACCACTTTCCAGAATAAGTTCCTCAGTGTTTTTGCATATTAATAATGCTCTTTGTTATCTGTCTTTACTAGTCTATTCAATGTAACATGTCACTATGTTAAAATGAATGGTTAAGTTGCTCTGACCATGAAGGTTATTTCACAAATGCAACTTCTGTCAACCTCCATGTCCACAATTCTCTTTCTATGAATTTCTCCTCTCTGGATTCACTTTCTTCACACAGATCATTGCTTAGAACTTCTACGGATTCAGTTAAAGATGTGCCAATAGAGCAGACAAAAAACAAAACAAAACAAAACAAAAAACAACCCAAATAAAAACCAAAAGGAATCTCTGTAGTGGCAGCACAGAGAAGCTTGGAAATCAGAAATGGAATCCTTACTTCCCATTTTTCACATCACCCCCAAAAGGGAAGAAGAGAAAGCAATGAGGATGGCAGAGGAAGCTCTATGGATTTATTTAAGGGAATCTTGGGTCATAAAGACTCATTAGGGGCTTATATTTTGACAACCAAACAGGAATTCAGGAGCATGTCCTGAATCTGATGTGTGTGATATATTTTACCTTTGTATGATATTTAATGATGTTCAAAATGCTTTCATGTACATTTTCTTATTTGATGCTCACTAGGATTAAGGTAGGCTGTTGTTGGTATATTTCCAACATCATATATGTAAGAAAATGAAGCTCAGAGATGTAATGAAATGACTTTATTCCCTTTCTACTATAGTTTTCTGTCTTCCAAAGTGGAAAATTCTTGTAAAATAGTATCTGCCATGGCCAGATTTTCCCATGTCCCATCTCATTTCCTGTGCCATTTTGCTTTTTCTGCCACCATTGTGATAGAAGGGATATTTTGGTGTGCCAGGATAACTCTGTGGGTTTGGCAACTAAATAACTTGGGAAGTAGGCAAGTTCTCAGTGCTCCAGTTGTCATTTCTTTGGTCATTTCCTCTTTTATAATTGTCTCTCCTCTTTCAGGCCACAGTGCTTCAAATCCCAACTAAAGAATTCAGTTTTAATAAATGATTTTAGTGTAAGATAATAAAATATGTAAACTTTTGGGAAATATTTTCCATTTAGAAAAGGAACAAAAGATGAGTTCCTGGATGTGAAATTTCAGAGATTGAAGTTTTTTAAATTAGGGAGACAGTTTTGGGTACCAAGAATTACTTGCAGCACTCAAATTTCCAAACTGAGATGGGCCACTCTGCTTAAACAAAAGGCTAACTTATTACTCACCAATTATGAGCTGAGATATTATATATTTATAAGGATCCGAATGATTCAGGTAAATGTTTGAGGTTGCTAGTTTTACATTGGGGTACAGTGTACAGGTGGAATTGTTGGGACTACAAGATATACCTTACAATAATAGAAATGCATCAATGAGAATGTATCAATGATAGACACGTCATCTTCTGTAGTCATATTTCTTAGGTACTTGGTATGTGTCTTTATGTAATTTAATGTAGACTTTATATTACAGTGAATTATTGATAATCACTGAAATGGAAGTACCTTGAGTTTGGGTTTCATAGGCTTTATCTCTGAGGAATTCTGTTCCTGTACCACCAGTTGTGTGTGGCAGTTATTAGATTATAATGAAATCATGTTAGAAATTTTCACAAAATTCTTGAAATCTTGATGATGAATTGGTTAGTTAAAATATTTTAGTTAACAGTGCTGACATTCTATTTTGAAAATGTTGATGTTTATGTTTTTGTTCTACCGTGGGCTTTCCTACTTTACCGATGGGTCATAGGGACCACAAAGGTAGGTCATAGGTTCCATATAATGGAACTCTAGAAGATGCACTTCTAATAAACTTCTAATAAACTTTCTTTCAAGATCAAATGTGCATGAGAATTTTTATAACAGCAGAGAAGTGTCCTAGTACAATGATACTGCTGTCTGTGGCTGGCAGACTTTCCCACATGATACCAATCAGCAGCTGACTACAATAGATAGGGTAGGAGAACTAACAGTGGCAGGCCCCACAGACCTGTCAAGCCCACTTGGAGCAGCCTGCTGTTGGCCAAGTACATCTTCATGGGACTCGAGGGACTGAGAAGTCAGTGCAGATGTTATATATGGTCATTTACTGTCCAGATGAACACAACTAATTTTTTGTTTCTCTGTGCTTTTTTAGTGAAATGCAATTCTAACCCTGGTAATGTAGATCAAAGACACTAGTGGGAAGACCACATTTTTTTTTCTATAAAAGAAAGAATTTTACAACTTCAAAAGCTTAGACAAGTTTTTGGTTGTTAACTGAATTTTTATACCTTAAAGCATCAAAGATATTACTTCAGCCTGCAAATAGTCAAGGCCAAGTATTACCTTGCTATAATAGAATTGCAGTATGATCTCTTAGAAGACTGAGTTTTTATAAAAATCTGTATTATTGGCTTTACCAGGATGAGTTGGCTATAAAATATATTCTTATAGGAGTGGGTTATTGGATAGGATTATTTTGGTATTATTTATTTAATTAGAGGACAATATCTGATAAATATAATAGATTTAGATTTAATATTATTTATTCTTTATGACAATAATTAGCCAAGATATTGCCTCTCCCCTCCCTTCCCCCAGCTAACAACTTCTTATGGAAACTTTTAGTTTGTGATAGTAAGTGCATATCAGGACTGAGGAGGAAGGCATAGTGTTATATTTCCAAGAGATATATAACAAATGGGAGGTGGAGTGAAATATCTTGGGGGTGGAACCCACTCATTTCAATCACTAGTGCCTGAAACCTGATTGGTACTCAATAGTTTTATCTGTAATTTCACCACCTTCATCCCTGTAAAAATGGCTTCTAAGTTAATAACGGGAATCTGTGTCTACTCCTAGTCTTTCCAATGATTGCATGGCCCCTGTTTTTAACTCCTTTTTTTTTGGTTTGGCCTTTTCTTTTGATCTGTCCTCTGGTACCATATCTGTTGGATTTCTCTGTCTTCCACTGACATTCTGAAGCCCTTCAGGGGGCAGAATCATATTGGTGTTCTCCAGGGTCCTCAGAATTCTGGAATCCATTCTGTATTCTGATAAGAGCAGGAATAAAAAATGCTTTTGCTTTTAGCTTTATACTTCTTCATACTTTGGGTACCAAAGCAGAGTTACTCATAGCCCTATACCCCTCCAACTACTGAGTCTTTGTTAACTGAAAGCAGCTTGTCTCCTGACCATTTCGTTCCTTTGGGTTAGGCACTTTCAGAAAATGTCCCATTTCCTTGATCCTAATAGATTTCTGGTGAGGAGTCTTGTTTTTTATAGATTTATAGCTGTCACTCATGATGGTTTCAACCATTCCCACTACTAATCTCTGTCTTGCTTGCTTCTCCCCTACCCCCCATTAATCAATGCAAATTGGATTTCTGAGAAGAGAAAGCTGTGTTGTGTAAAACCAGCTTCTTATTGTCAAGAATTGGTGCCATCTTAATCAAGTGGGGGCAGCAGTGCCCATTTAATTCCAAGGATTATTGGGTGCTCACTAGGAGAGCATGTTAAGGTTACCACTAAGCAAGAAGGTAGATGAACCAGGGGTGCCTGGGTAGCTCCTTACTTCAGCTCAGGTCATGATCTCAGGATCCTGGTATGGAGCCCTGCATCAGGCTCCTCACTCAGTGGGGAGGCTGCTTGAGGATTCTTTCTCACCCTCTGCCCCTCCCCCCACTCTTGAGTGCTCTCTCTCTAAAATAAATAAATAAATCTTTAAAAAATGGTAGATGAGGCAGGGTGAGCCTCAAAGGAAAGTTATGTCTGGTGATCTAAGGCTAATGTATGGGGACAGGGCTGGTAGAGTTGCGGGGGGCAGTGGTGGATAAAACTTTTTCATAAGACATTAAAAGAAACCTAAAATGAAACCTCCCAGGAGGAAGGTAAAAAAAATTACAGAATTGTAGTAACAAATATTATACCATGTTTTAAGTTCTTTCCTTTTATGTACTATAAATATTAAGCCAAATACATGAAAAACTACAAATATATGTTAATTTAACCTAAAACATTACATATGTGGGCTATGTCAGCGGAAAATATTAGTGTCATGGGAATTAACAAAGTAGGTCATATTTGACTCATGGTAAAGATATTTTCAGCTCCCATAAGATTCCAGGCAAAATTTCAGACTGAATGGGGCAGGTATAAAGTGAAAATAAACTGGAGCTATTCTCCTTATTATTTTTGAAGGACTGTTCTCTTGGCCAAAACAGCATTTTCATCTTGCTTACGTGGAGCTCTTCAAGAGAACAAAGCATATGGCAAAGGTCAACATGCTCGAGGTGTTTCCATATAGGTTAAACTTCTCTGGTGAGCTCAGGTACTACACTCTCTAAACCCAGGGCTCCAGGCCTTCTTAGGGTTTTCCTTGAGAGCCTGTACACAGTTTGGTGGACTGCTTTTACTTTTCTGAGCCTGCTCCCCCATCCAGAAAATGTGGGAATAGGGCTATGCTGATGATTCTCAATTCTAGCTGTGAATTGGGATCTTCTGTTGCCCAAACTGTCTTCTGAGAGGTTCTGATTGGTAGGTCTTGGGAGGGATCTTAGAGTTTGTATGTTACCTGTGAATCTATGTGTTGCTAAGATCTGGGACCACCTGACTAAATGACATCTATCTCTTTAAGGGAGGGCTGTGGATCTGACCCAGAGAGAAGAAATTAGTCACTTGTAGAGACTTTGGTGCATTTTTTAAAAATAAGGATTCACTAGTGAGAATGTGGCTAGAAGAGTTTGCTTTTCTGACCTGATAACCCATTTAGCCCAGCTCACTGATCAGTTCAATGTCATCATTTCATGACATGACACTCCTGACACAAAGCCTTTGATTTATGCTTGTTAGTATGAATAAAACAAGTGCCCTTTGCTTACATACAAAGGAGAAGTTTGATATTAATATAAATTGGTCTAGGAAGGAAGAGAGGGCTGCCATTGCTCTGGTGGTATTACTGATTAGAAATGGATTAGAAATGGAGTTTTGGCTATGGTTTGGGATCTGGGCCAGAGAATATTTGATCTTTCCTTCATCTTTCTTTCCAGCACTAATTTGGAAAAAAAAAAGTCCACTTGCATTGGGTGAATGTGTTCAGTTGGTGGCAGCAAAGTTCCGTTATAGAAAATTCTTTGAGGCCCTGGTCTTAGATATTTTGAAGAGAGCCAGAGGGAACAAAGCTCTCTGTGTATAATAACATCCATGTTTTCTGTTAACCTGCAGAGCTAAATTTTTTGCATGGGCTCAGAAAAAGGAAAAATATGTAAAAGGAAGATTTCTTGCTGTCTCTATCTAAATCTAATTCCCTAAATATGTTCTTTGTTTCCAAATCCAGAAGTAGTGTAGGATCAGCTTCAGATGAAGGATTTAGTCAGGTTGTGATCCAAAAAGGTGGGCATCTGAGGATTTATTGTTGGTTGTCATGTAAATTTATTAAAATGGGAGCTTTGATCTTGAAATACATCCAGACAAGATTAATGATTTAGCATCTAGGGAAATCAAGTTTTTGATGCAATGAATGGATAAAGGTTTTACCATTTCACATCGGCAAAGATAAAAATCCAGTATTTAAAAAGCTATTTTAGAATTTTAGCTTAATGGGAACTGTAATAAGTGCCAAAGAACATTAGGTGGTATCTGACTAATATATTGATGAGAAGGTTTTGTAAGCAATAAACAGAAGTAAGTGAACAAAAATGAAATGGTAAGTGGAAAGTTAGTATTGTGGATAGATAGCGACATTTTATGGTTTGTGCCCCAGTTTTCTGCCCATGTCCTCGTGGTAGAATTAACCATGTGTCTGTAAAATTGAGTGTTAATTCAAGGGCAAATGGATAATTGAACCCTAAACTGGGCAGCTGATTGCCTTATGGTTGTGCTACTAACTTTACTTACATGATTATCATCCAAAGTGATTCATGCTCTTCCAGGCACTCTCACCAATACTGACACTCCATCAATGTATGGTGTGGGAGTGGGAGGAGAAGCCATATGTCAATGGAGACTCAGAGAGGGTCTCCAGCAAAACTGCTTGTATGTTATCAGGAGAATATTGACCTCTCTAATGAGAGACTACCAACTAGAGAAATGGTTAAAGTGTGAAAACATTCAAGATGAGCAATTTAAGTAGTGAATATAAGTGCTCTAATATGATGTTTTTATTATAATGCTAAGCATTGAACATCATATGATTACTAATATTCCTAAGTTCAAGTTCAGAATGTGATCCTTGTAAATCTGTTTATACTGTTTTGATCACATAAAGGTTGTTCAGAAATAATTTTGTGTTTTGCTATTAAAAAGTAATTTTTACTTAGCTTGACAATTGTTAAAGTTTATTCAAAGCTTTAAAATGTTAGGTTGTTACTTCTTAACTTCAAAGTACTTGAGAGTTGAAAGAGTGACTTATAAAAGTAAGTCATCTGAGCTTAAGTCAAATAGACACCATCAAAGTTGAACATTCTAGGTTAGAATTTCAAAGTAGTTTGGGATATAACCATGTAAATCCCATTTAAAGTAATGGGATTTTCCAAACCTGAAATATCATTCCATATAGACAGTTTTCTATCCCTGTCATCATATTCTCAGATCAAAGTTTGTTTCTTCATTTTCCAATTTTGAAAATACAGCAAAGCAACAGAAAATTGTAAATATGAATTTTTCACACCTGAGGAATTTATGGCTGGATACTAGAAAAAAAGGCAAGAAATTTTGTAAATGACATTCTTTTTTATTACAGCTTATTCCTTTTTAAAAAAGATTTTATTTATTTATTTGAGGGAGAGAGAGAGGTGGGGAAGCAGGGGGAGTGGCAGGGGGAGAGGGAGAGGCAGGCTCCCGGATGAGCAGGGAGCCCGATGCAGGGCCCAATCCTAGGACCCTGGGATCATGACCTGAGCCAAAGGCAGGCACTTAACCAACTGAGCCACCCAGGTGCCCATTATTACAGCTTATTCCAAAAAGAATATGCAGCATACAGTTTCCTATTTAAACACAGGAATGGATTTTTTCATATACTTGTTGAAATTGATATGGTAGTTACCTAGTTTCAAGATGAGCTTTCTGAAATGGACTCTTTAATGTGAATCAATAGACACAATTAAATGTCAAAGATTCCAGGCTAAAACTTCAAAGTAGTTTCCAACATAGACTTATCTTAGGAAATTTTGGTTTAGGTGGTCCTGATATGTGTGTGTATGTATATATGTATATATGTGTGTATATATACATGTGTGCATGTATATGTGTGTGTGTGTATATAAACAAAACAAATCAGGCTGATTTTGATTGTCAACAAGGTTGAAAACCATGGGCTCATTGCTTTTAGAGATGGTGCTCTGGTGAGTGACCATGTTAATTGAATTCTGCCCTTTTGAAGAGTCTGTTAGTGAGTTGCCACCTATATAATTAAGAAATGGGAATATCTCAGAGTGAAGGTTGCAGATAGATAAGTTTTTTCTACATTTTTTCCTTCCACATAGTCTATCTTCTCTTCCCCTCGTCCTGTAGTATGAGCTCTCTAACCTATTTTGCCTTACCTCTTCTCACTTCTACACTGTAAGCACCATACAGTGGTTCTAACTCGTTTGTGAGTTAATTGTTAAATTTTCAGGAACTATGAGAACCAGTTATTAAACACACCATTACTAAAAATTAAATTATATAAGCTTATAATTAATTTATATTCAAAATTCATAACTTCCTAATTTTTTAAATTACTTTTAACCATTATCTCTGCTCTTAAGGTTATACACATCAATTTTCTGGTGGAAGACACTACCATACATCTCTTCCAAACTTAGCCCTCTGTGATATCATGTTGGTAGCTTCAAATTAGCCAGGTGGGAGTCTTTACATCATAGCAATCAGCAAATGGTGCAAATTAGGACTTGATTTAGTGCCTTGATTGTTTAAGCTTTAAAAGTGATGGAGAAAATGTTAAATGCTGATTAAACTTCAAGTGTGTCATGTCTGTAGTTGTTAAATTGTGAATAGCATAAAAAATGAGGAAATTTGCTTCTAGTATTCACAAACTATTATCAAATTTAGCCAGGAAATCACTCGCATCATTGAGGAGTAAAGTTCTTGCATAGGCCTTTTGCATTTCACTTCAATCTTAACATTTTAATGTAAACAAAATTATCAACCAAATTTTGTGTCACAACTACACTAATTTGTTAATAATATGAGTTATGTCTTGGCTAAATTGGATAGTAATCAAGTGTATATTCACAGTCTCATTTTGTAACACTATTATTGGCAATAGAATTATAAAAGCTCCTAGTGGATTTTTAAAAAATAACAACTCACACTGAAGTTATAGGTATGTGGAATTCACAACAAAGAATATTGTATATTTTATTATTCTGTGTATGTTACATTATCTTTTATATCAGCAAAGTGTATAATAAGCATACGCACACATTTTTTCCCAGAATCCAGTTATTAAATGTTTACTGGATCATCAATGCATATAATCCTTGAAGTGAGGTTGGAAAAGTCATTTTGTTCAAACTTTCTGCAGTCAGATGTTGGCTAGATGGAAATTTAAAATAGCTCAACCTGGTTAGCGTTCACGCAAAGGTGGATAGGCAGCAACTAATGTGTGATTTCCCTTCCAAAATTTTTATACCCATTGCTCATGAGTTAAGTTGTACTATTAGAGATGTATTACTTTGGGTTCTGATGCTTTTTGATCTTTTAAGTAGTGATTCCTGAATGGGTGTGTGTTTATTGGGAATACTAGCTAAAATATTGTTTTCTGGCAAGTTCCTTCATCTCCCTCCAGACCTGCTAAACCATAATCATAGGTAATATGATCTAAAGAAACTATATTTTTAATGTTTCCCAGACCAGGATTTGCAAACCATTGCTTGCATCTTGTATTAAATATAAATAGCCCCAGAGGAGTAATAATGTAATTCAGCTGCTGCCATAGTTAGACAGGATTAACAGATAGCAGAGATCAAGGCAATGTGGACATGGCCTTCTCTCCCACCTCCCTGAGGCACCTGAAGCTGAATGGGATAATGAATCCTGGTAGGAGGCATGCCAAGAAGAGCCAAGCTAACTATAAATGGAAATTCTCTAGACACTCACATTTAACTCTCTGGGAAAATATTAAAAAGAAGTTTTTCCTATTCCCTTCGCCTTATTGCTTAGGCTGAAAATTGCTGTGTCTTCAAGTGCAGTGTTATGAAAATCAGGAATTGTTCATCCGTTTTGTGTGGGCCAGCTATATGGCTTCCCAGCATGCATGCCCATCTGTCCAGCAATAAAACCTTTAATTTTCTATGCTGGTAGTTTTTACAAAACTATTGGCAGATAATGAAATGATCATGATTCTTTATATCTGGTTGGTCATTTTGAGTCCATACTGCTCTTTTCTGAGACTGGTATGAGGTCCTTTAAAGGGCTTACCAGGTGTCCAATCTAAATCGATGAGAACAATCATTCTCTTTCTAACCCGACACATCCAGTTTGTCTGGAACTCAGCAGGTTTTCCTTAAAACCATCCAATTAACACCTAATTGCTTTTCTTCCAAGGAGAAGGTGAAGGTGGCTAAAATTACCAGGTAGGAAGTTTATCTAACTTTTACTTTTTAGACATAGGCTTGGAGTTGTAAAGAAAGGTTTGTACCTGAAAATCTACTAAGTAATGGGTAAATGGTATAAATATGTATTTCTCATTTCTTGAGAGGCTGGGCAAGTGTAACTAAATGATTTTCAGAATAGAAACTAAGACAAAATTCTACATCATGCACATATCTTCTTTCTTACTACTCAAAGGAAGACTGGATATATAGATTTTTATATTTAAATTTTCAGTTATGTGTTTGATACAACAATTATTTTGGTTAAATTGTCTTACCACTTTTATGCTTTTATCTGTAACAGTTATTAATTTTAGTTCATGGACTCTGCAAGAGTAGAGACTATAATTGTTCAAACTATTTTGTGTACAGAAATATAGATAACATCATTTTAATGTATATTGTAATATGATATCAATGAACTATTTATTCTATATTTGTGTTTCCAGATTTGGTGGTCACCCAGATATCTGTGGTTAATGTAATTTGGCCAGAGAAATTAGGGGTATAAGTAAATTCCAACTTATTTAGGTCACTTATACATAGAGATATTTCTGTTTTTATAACTAGTGTGTGGAATGTTTTATTAAAATGTTCAATTGGGGTGCCTGGGTGGCTCATTTGGTTAAGTGTCTGGCTCTTGGTTTTGGCTTAGGTCATGATCTCATGGGTCCAGCTCTTCACTCAGCAGGGAGTCTGCTTGAAGATTCTCTCCCTCTGCTCTCTTCCCACTCCCACTTGCTCTCTCTCTCTAAAATGGATAAATAAATCTTAAAAAAAGTGCTCAATAAACTTTAATTATATTCTTGCCTATGTTCTGAAATTTTCAGTGCCCTCTCTTTACTTCTTAGTGCTTGTACTTTTCAGGTATTCCATAACTTTTTAAACTTTTTATGGTGACTTCATATTTTATTCCCTTAAGGTCATATTCTTTCTTGGCTTGTAAGTTGCAAAGACTCTAAGACCAGATTGAGGATAGGTTCATGGGCTCATGGGATAGAAAAAGACCTGTGTAGGGAAGTGAAAAGAAATGAAGGTGATCATATAGTATGTGTTGTACTTTCAATGAATTGCCACCAACTGGGTGACCATATGATTTAGATATTTTAAGTGTAACCAGCAAGAGGAACAAAGTCATGGAGGGATTTTAAGTAGAAGAGTAAAATGGTTTGATTTACATTTTAAAAAGTTCATTCCCCTGCTGTGTGTAAAACAGATTGGGGAAGAAAACTATGGAAGCAAGGAAAAGGTTAGGCCACTGAAGTTATCCAGGCCAGAGATTATGGCAGCAAAGATTAAGGTAATCATAGTGGAGATGGAGAGAAGTGGGCAGATTGAAGTAATCATTAGAGGCAGAGCTTTATAATATCAAAACCATGTCTTTTATTGCGTTTAAAAATTATTTTTAATTACAAAAATACACTTTTGTGTATCCTCTAAGTATGTCGCTTAACCTTTCCATGTTCATGATAACAATTTTTGCATCAAGTAAACACATTAAACTCTGCTTATCTAATGTAATTAGGCACATGAATTTGTGACTGTAGTCTTTTTCTCTTTAAGATGAAAATATAAACCTCTCAGGAATTTTCTGAATGTAGGAATGTATTACACATGTCAGTAATATATTATCTTAATTTTCTATATATATATATGTAAATATATATATGAATTTTAAAGAGTGAAAATTTAAATTAAAATAATGTATCTTTACTATAAGTAAGTGAAGATCAGTACTATCTAAAAATAGAAAAGATATTCATAATTAAAACAGCATTTCCAACTGTAGCCTTATTATTTTAGTGTGTTTCCAGCTGTGGATGACTACATATCTTCAGGCATAATCACGTATCAGTATGCATGGAGTGATTTTCTTAATGTCCATTAATGCTTGCATAAACTCTGCATAAATCTGTACCAATCAGGAGGTGATTAGAACCCATTGTCTTATGAAATCTAACTATATTGAAGTAAGATTCAAGAAGAAGCTTTGACTTTTACCAAATTATTTTTTTGTTTCTACTTTTTCAAGAAATCCAATCTCTGAACTGTAGGATTTGAATGAGATGATGATGAATACTTTCTGAAGTAGAATACTCACCATATCAGGAGGCCATTGTACTGATTTTTTTTGGAGGTCATTTATTGTTTAAAGGACATATTTAAAAATTTTAAAAAGTTGGGATGACTATAATTTTTGAATGTCATTTCTTCCAAGCCATGACATAATTATTTCATTTTTAAGTAAACGATTAAATATCTGGAGTAGAACAATGCACCTTTGACTGAAAAGAAGTACCCCAGATCTAGGCAGGATCTCTCTTGCCCAGGATCTCGGGAAAAAGGTCAGGGCTAAACAGATAAGGATATTGATATTTGGGCTACGTTAATTAGCAAATACATGTTTAATGCATAAATGAATAGAATCTAAGAGAAGAAAGAGTTTGGTTTTGATAAACAGCAAGGTTAAGGAAGATAACATGGTTTCACTTGGAGAGAGTATATTGATTTGTTTTATCAGAAGGCAGAGCCAACTGCCTTAGTGACTGAATGGTTCTTAATGTTAATCTCCATTTGGGAAGGTTTCTATGCACACTTAATTTCTGAGTGTGATACTTTCGTGTGTGGTTTCCATTTCAAGTGGTGATTTGTGGAGGAAGTTTTACTTAAATTACTACCCATATGCCTTATCTTTCTAGCTCTGACCTTTCTCCTGAGATCCTGACTTTTTTAAAAATTTTTTTAAAAGATTTTACTTATTTATTTGAGAGAGAGAGACACAGTGAGAGAGGGAACACAAGCAGGGGGAGTGGGAGAGGGAGAAGCAGGCTTCCCGCCGGGCAGGGAGCCTGATGCGGGACTCGATCCCAGGACCCTGGGATCATGACCTGAGTGGAAGGCAGACACTTAACGACTGAGCCACCTAGGTGCCCCATGAGATCCTTACTTATATATAGCGGCCTCCTGTTTATCTCCAGTGAGGTATCCCACAGGCTATTTAATTTTACCATTTCCAGAAAGACAATTATCATATGATTTCACTCATATGTGGAATTTAAGAAACGAAACAGAGGAGCATAGGGGAAGGGAGGGAAAAATAAAACAAGATGAAATTAGAGAGGGAGACAAACCATAAAAGACTCTTAATCATAGGAAACAAACTAAGGATTGCTGGGGGTTGGGGTGAGGGGATGGGGTAACTGGGTGATGGGCATTACGGAGGGCACGTGATGTAATGAGCACTGGGTGTTATATACAACTGATGAATCCCTGAACTTTACCTCTGAAACTAATAATACAATATATGTTATTGAATTAAATTTAAATAAAAAAATAATTTTGTAATACAAAAAAATAATAACATGTCTCACATGCAAAAAAATCATTACCATTTCCAAAATCAGACTCTTCATCTTGACCTCCAAACCTTTTCCCTTTTCTCTCTATCTTTTAACCCAGTGAAGCCACTGCCATCATCCATTTGATGCTGCAAACCTTGGTATTATGCTTGACTCTTCTCTTTTGCTTTCCCGTCTCCCTTTCCTCTTTGTCCTCCACATACAGATTAATCATCTGATCCTATTTATTTTATCTCCTAAATGTCTCTCTAGTCTCTCTCCTGTGCTCCCTGCTCCTATACCCTGACCACTGCTGAAGTTGGGCTCTTTTTATTTCTCTTGGCTAGTCATCTGGTTTTTCCTCTTACCTTTCTCCCATTTTTTGTTTAGCATGGTCAGAGTGATTTTGTAAAGTGCAAATCTGATCATGCTACTTCCATGCATGAAGTCCTTCAATGGCTTTCCATTTAGCATCTCAGGTTACAGGCCAGTCTTTAGCAAGATACACATAGGTCATTCTGGGTTGTACTCTTCCATTCCTTCCAACCTTATTTCCTTCACTTAATTATAAGTACCTAATTCCCTAGATATGTTGTTACGTTGATCTTCTATGCCTTGCCACTTGTAGTTTCTTTAGTATCCAATTTGTAGGTCTTTGGCCTGGCAAACTTCTACCCACCCTTCAGGATATAACTCAGATGTCACACTTCGTATAAGGACTTTCCATATCCCACCAGGCAGAGTTAAATTTTCCCTCCTCTGCCGTCCCACCGTGCCTTGTGCTTGTTTTTGCTACAGTATTTATCAAATTGAATACAAACCAGTTGTGTACTTGCTTGTTTCCTCCTTAGACTCTGGGTTCCTTGAGAAGAGGGACTGTATCTTATTTATCTTTATATTTTTTTTTTTTAAAGATTTTATTTATTTATTCATGAGAGACAGAGGCAGAGGGAGAAGCAGGCTCCTCGCGGAGCAGGGAGCCCGATGTGGGACTCGATCCCAGGACCCTAGGATCATGACCTGGGCCGAAGGCAGACGCTTAACGACTGAGCCACCCAGGCGTCCCTTATCTTTATATTGTTAATGCCTAGTAGGGAGCTTCAGAGATAACAGAAACTTGGCAAATACTCATTAAACAAATGACTAAATCAAAGTGTCTTGTCAGCAACCTGAATAGAAATAGGGCATAGAAAAATGATTCTGCAGAAGCAAAATATGTGCATCAGAAGACCATTCTTATATCTACTCTTGAAAGCATAGACTTGTAAATTCACCACTGTTGGAACTATGATAAACAAACTTAGAATCATTACATTTATTTACAATAAATTTTGGTTATCTGGTACCCTCAAACGTCTGAGTGGCACTGAGCCCAGAAGTAAGGAAAATAAAAAATAAAAGTGTCTTTATTTGGAAAAATAGTCCAAATCCATTTGTACAATGAGTGAGGACAATTGAAACCATGGTACAGTAATGATTTAGTCTATTCTCTGTCTAAACAGAAGGTGAGGAGGCTCTGCAGGACAGCAGTGTTAGTAAAAGGCAGACTTTCCTGTGTGAAATCCGAGTCACAGGACAAGTGACAGGTGATAAAAGAAAAAAAGGGGAGAGGGAAGAGAGGGGGAGATCAGAAACAAAGATGATAATAACAGTGACTGTGAGGGATTTTATATCATGTACTCTTAACAGTCTTAGAAGAAATCCAGAAATGACAAGTCAGAGATTCGAACAGCCTTTCTGTGTGTGGATGCACTATGTGCATATGTTTACACTCACCTATACCTTATAGTTCTGGAAGTTCCAGTTTTTAAAATAGAATTAAAAAAACGAGTGTTTCCAGAATGATCATTCATAGATAATGCTGGATAATGGAGGATGATGGGGATTTTAATGCAGGAGTTCTTCATGGACAGGGACTGTTTTAAAATTTAGTTTTGTGCTCTTTGCTATGTGTAGATAAGTCCCACATAAGACTTTTTCTGACTGGGTGATGGAATGTTGTGGCCCCTAAGGAATGTCTGTATTCAGATCCTATTTTGTCTACTGCATCTTTTAGATCAGTGGCTCTCAGCTGAGATAGTTTGGCCTGGCTGTAAGAGACATTATAAAGAGTTTGTCTTAGTACATTTGGACTGTTCTAACAAAAATACCATAGACTTGGTGGCTTAAACAATAAACATTTATTTCTCACATTTCTGAAGACTGAGAAGTCTAAGATCAAGGTGCTGGCAGATTCCCTAGCTGGTGAGAGTCCACTTCCTGGTTCATAGATAGCCAAGTTTTCACTGTATCCTTACATGGTAGAAAGGGCTAGGGAGCTCGCTGGGGTCTCTTTATAAGCATACCCAATCACTTCACAAAGGTTTTGCCACCACTCACACTGGGGTTAAGATTTCAACATATGAATTTTGGGGGAGGGATACAAGAATTCAGTCCATAACTTAGAAAAGTTTATTTTTAGTGCCTCCAGCCTTTCTGATGCTTCCTGTCATTGAACCCAAAGCTTCCCAACATATTCATTAAAACCCATTCTCCGGGTTGAGCCCACAGAAGGTATTTCCATTCACCATTTTCAGGGTCACTCCTGAGGGGGACTATACTGTGGCAGCAATAGTTCTGGCAAGAACTAATAAATCAGGCTGATTAATTTGTGAATCAAGCTCAGATTTTCCCTCTCCTTCATTAATTAGCTGGTCATAAGGGACCCCACAAAGGTATGAGTTGAGAGATTAGAATCACTGCAACAGAGCTAGGTAACATGAAGGTCTGGGCCACTTGTTTGAGTAACTTACTTGTACCTTTTAGACCTGCTCAGGTCTGATCCTGAAAGTATCTTTTCCATCAGGTGATGAGTTGCTGCTGTGTCATTTTGATCATATCACTTAGTGACTGGCAATTCTAAGCTCATTATGAGCATCTCCAGTTGCATAGTGGCTTGATGTACCCTGGTTAGGCACTCAGACTCTATTAGGGCTCAGTACATGCTGGGAACTGCCTTTCTAACAGAGAACAGTTTTTTGCTGCAGACAGCATAGCATTGCTCTAGAATCATAGGAGTCTATACTGTGTTTGTCCTATTGAGGTTGGCCAGGGAATATACAGGGTTTCCTTATGGATTCTGGGTACCAGAGGTACCTTTGGATCTGCTGGGTTGGTTCTATCAAAAGCAGATGCCAAGACAAGGACTCATGTGCAAGTGGTTTATTTGGAAATGCAGGAAATACTGGTAGAGGTTTGGGGAAACTGAGACAGAGAAGGGAATGCAGCCAGAAAAGTATATACAGTCAAGCCAGTGACCACTGTGGGTAATTGGACTGAACCCCACTGGGGAAACTCTTTGGCTGGTGTAAGCACATGCCTCAGGGGTATCTCACTAGAGGAAATATACCAACTTCCTTCCATCATTGGTTCAGAATTTCTGAGGCCAGAGGGTCATGAATTCCCCAACACTTCTGGCCTACAGTATGGGTGGGTAAAGTGGACTTCAGTGTCCAGAGAAGATTATCAGATCTTCAGTTAGAAATCAAGTTAATTGTGCTTAAGTGGGAAAGGTAAGAGGTTATGGGCAGGGTACTGACAATGTCCAGTTATAACTATGGCAGAAAGTTTTAGGACCTATTAATTAAAGTTTGGAATGTGAAATATAGCATATTCATAAAAGCACAACAGTCTAATAGGTAAGATTAGATCAATAGCACATTATCTATTTCTCAGCTGATGTAAAAAGTATCAACAATACTACTGAATCCTCCATGAACTATCAAAGCCACTGTGGCTCCTTTTGGTTATAGAGTGGACAGCACTTAGCACTTGTTATAGTGAGTGACCAGATCAAAGAATTATGCAATATAGATAATTAACAGAAAGGGTATTATTGTAATACCATGCTACTGAATAAATGAATGGCCAGGATGGATTAGACTGATACAATCTTAGGGAAACTTGAGTTTTTCACTATTTCTACTAAAATAAAAATTCTAGGAAATGTTTATGTCAAGTCTGTAAAACTTTGCATAAGTTAGGCCCTTCCCTCATATAGTAGGTCATTCCATTTAAAAAGTTCTGAATTTCCTCCATCTCCCATAATTGTCCCTTTAAATTTAGTTTTATTATGTATAAAATGGTATAATTGACTTTAAATATTTCTAAATATTACGATGTTCTACTGATAAACACAATTTTTATCCTCTACTTCCCGAGTTGCCAGGAACATTTTTGAGGATCAGAATTTATATTTTCCTCCAAGAAGGCAATTTAAAAAATGTAAAAGTATCTAGAGAGAATTTTTTTGGCATAAATCCTCCATTTTTTTTCTCAAAAGGTTTTATAAACACTTGTTTCCCTCAATGATAAATATAAAGTATTAATTGCTTCTACTTTAGGGGACAAAGAAAGTGGTAAATAGTTTTAGTTTGAAACTCTTTAGAAAGATTTCATTTAACAATTAGTATGTGATAAAGAGCTTTTAAAAAAAGATAAATTCAATCCTGAAACATTAGTATGTAATAGACATTTTAAACAAAAGATAAATTTGCAAAACAAGGATAGCAAAGCTCTTGATTTGCCAGCTACCTGAATCTTCAAGTATCATTTGCTAAAGTATGTTTCCTTAATCTTCAGAAATTCTTTAAAAACAGCCAATAATGCATACAATATAGTCCAAAATCTATAAATTCAAACTATGTAGCTTCATGAATAGAGTGACTTTACTCCTGTTTAGAAGAGTTAAAAAATATTTCTGTGACTATATCACTTTGGGAGCAAGAGGAGAATCAATGTCAGAATACTGTTATGATTGTCTTTCTTTTCATAGAGCCACATTCAAAATGTTTACGTTTAAAAACAGAATATTCCCGGTTATATTGTACAGTAAATGAGAGGTAATTTGGTACAGGTTACTATGACCTAGTCTTACTACTATAATTATTAACTTTGTCTTCCTAAGCAAGACAAAGTACTGAGTTAATTATGATTCCCTGAATTGGTCTGAAGAGGAAAGAAGCTGAAGAGGAACAAGCCCTGAGCCAGAAAAGAGCAGGAAGGAGAACATGGAAAGGGGACTCCACCCTGGTCAGGAGATGGGAAACTCCGAGTTCCTTTTTTAACTCTTTCAAATGGTGGTTTGAGACTGACACTGGACTCTACCAGACTTCACTCTTAGGACTGCTTATTATTAAAAAAAAATTGTTTTGGTTGCTCTGAAATTTTCTAAACACCTAAGTCTTTACTACTCAAAATGTGGGCTGTGGACCAGCAACAATGGCATCATTTGGGAGCTAGTTAGAAATGCAGAATCCCACATCTATGGAATCAGAATTTGTATTTTAACATGATCTCCAGGTGATTTGTATGCACATTAATTTTGAGAAGCACTGGTCTGTCTCTTCGCCTTTTCTTTCATGTTTTCCTTTTCCAATTTTTCAATTTCACCTTCCAGCTCTGCTATTGGATTTTAAAACAATTCAATAAACACATTTAGCTTTCCAAGGCAATTTAAAAAATTCTCTGATTGCTCCATTGGCATAGAACCCTATTCTAATATATATTTTTTAAATTGAGATATAATTGACATAAAACATATTAGCCTCAGGTGTACAACATAATGATTTGATGTTTGTATGTATTGTGAAATGATCACAATATGTCTTAGTTAACATACATAACCACACAGTTACAATTTTTTTCTTATGATGATAACTTTTAAGATATATTCTTTCAGCAGCTTTCAGATATGCAATACAGTATTATTAACCATAGTCACCATGTTGTACATATTTATTTTATCATTGGAAGTTTATATCTTTTGAACCCCTTTCCCCATTTTGCCTACCCCACTATATGTCCCTGCCACCCTGCCTTGCCTCTGACAATTACCAATCTGTTCTCAATATCTATGAATTTGTTTTTTTGTTTTTTTAGATTCCACATATGAATAAAATCATATGGTACTTTTCTGTCTCTGCCAAGACATGGAAGCAACCTATTCTAATCTTTTGTATACAATATGTTTTCCATCCTTAGAATCTTAATTAGGATAAAAATTAAGTTTTCTATTTTTCTGAATTATCAATTATCATTGGGCCGATTGTTTTGTTGTTTGCCTTAGTTTTTTGCTTTTGTGCATTTTTCTCAAAGTACTGGAGATTCTTGATTGTGTATACATATTTATGGAGAAGGTGTAGATTAAGTCTGGAAGTGCTGACCATGTGTTCTTTGTATTAGAGAGGAGCAGTCTGCAGGACACATGTAGGGACCATTTCCAAAAGGATAAGAGATTTATTATAATGGAACAGAGATAGAAGATTGGTTTCTTCTTTTTTAAAGATTATGTTATGTTATGCTATTTATTTATTTATTTATTTATTTATTTATTTATTTATTTGAGAGAGAGAGAGTGAGAAGTGGAACAGGGAGACAGGCAGAGGGAGAGAGAGAAGCAGGCTCCCCACTGAGCAGGGAGCCTGGTGCGGGGCTCAATCCCAGGACTCTGAGATCATGACCTGAGCCGAAGGCAGATGCTTAACTGACTGAGCCACCCAGGCACCCCTAAAGATTGGTTTCTTTAGAACAGATATCTTGGCTTATGAAAGGAAGTAAACAACACCTCCAGGGAGAGGGCTGGAGTGTTTGGGGAGGAGAGAGGGAAAGCAGGAGAGGAGTAATTCTATAGACGGACTTAGAAATCTTGCAGATTTCTGCTCTCTTTCCATTACCATTCCCTTTACCTCCTGGCTTGGCTCTTGGGTCTCATATGGGCTCACTTAGATGAACCAGGGACCCCCTTTATAGCAGGCTAACCTGTGAACTTTCTAGGTTGCTGCTTTCTCTTTCCATCTTCTAGAAAAATCATTAAGATCTCTACTCAGTTATAATAGGAAATAGTTCTCTTTCCTATTATTAGTGCTCCTAGGATTTTGTCATTTGTATTTATTTTTTACTATAATTTCATTGGAATTCTAGAGATTGAGAGGTAGATAAGTGCATTTAGTTCTTAATCTTTACCAGAAGATTAAGTTTTTTGATGGTGATAGAATATTTTTTATGCAGATTTTATCCTTTATAACTCACCAGGTAATCTTGAATGAATTTTTCTAAAAATGATAACAAGTTCTGTGTTGACATAATTTTCAGATAGTTACACATAGCAAGGAAGAAGCTACAGCTGATCTGGACCAGAATATCAAGCAACTGAAACAGAGTAAAATGATTTTGTTCATGCATCAGTGTTCATGTGTGCACATGCACATACACACTTTTCTGTGGGCAGGTAAGCATGCACAATACAAACTGGATAGTGATTGGCACTTGAGTGATAACAAAATGATCATGTTTTGAATTTTTATTAAAAGAAGTATACTTTTTATCATCTCAGAACAGATCTATAACTTCTATTTCACAACTTATAGACTTGGTTTTATATACTTTTGACAGTAATTTCATATTTTTGCATTATAATTTCTTTTTCCCTTGAGAAGTTGTGTGTAGGTGGGCTGTTTACTTTTTCCAAGATGTCATCCCAATCTTACCCGTATCAAGACAATTTTTTCTTCTACCTTATGGACAATGCCTTGAGGGTCTTCATTCTTTTCTCCGAGGTTTATACCTTTAGTGCTATTTGTATGGGCTTTTTGTAAAAGCATCTTAGGGCATGTCAGAATACTTTGACTAGAGCTCCATCAGTTTCTCTCTTTACTTCTTTAAGTTCCCCATAACAAACATATCTATGCCTATTTTGTTATCTACTTCTTTCTTTCTCTCCCCAGGTATCATTTTTTTTTTGTTGTCAGATACTAATATAATGCTTGATTTTTAGGCTTCAGATAGGGAAAAAATGGCAATTCTGTTTCCTTATGTTAAAGCTGGTATGAAAGCCAATTCTGAGTCTAGGTACCACTAGTGGTCCTTAAGTAGCTACAGAATTATTTTATATGATATGTGTTAACTTTCTATTTTCTGTTTACTATGTCAAGAGTACTATGTTAGGTATTGTGATTCAAAATTGAATAAAACCTAGTTACTGTTCTCCTAGGAGTTTGTGATTAACTGTGTGGAGTATGAAAATGGATATGTAATGTATACATTTTTGTTAGGAATTTAATTGTGGGATGCCATCCAAAACTGTGCCAAAAACTTCTATTATTCTTGTATCCTTTTATTTTTCTTTTTATAATCCCCCCCCCCCCATGCATTACTGTTGGCTTAACCTTGGGAGTTTCCCCAGGTGAAATATGAAACTGGCCCCCATATATGGAGGGCAAGGAGAGATAGAAGAAAGTGGTAGGTCACTCCAGACTGTTAGGTAGCAGGTTTAATAAATAAGCAAGAGAATTTACTTATGAGGCTTTTCTAGGGTAGCTACAAGATGAGTAGATCTCTGCCAGAATCTTAAAAATTTATATAGAGGCCTTAATAGGGTTCAGTCATATATACTTCCAGATGGTCTCAGCATCTTACTCTCTCAAGGCTATGTCCTTAAAACTGGTTCTTTCTGTGGGAATGGTGGACAGAATGTATGTTACAAGCACAGGGGAGGAGGTGAGGAATCTCAGATTGCAGGGCTTAGCTTGTGGGTCAACTGTTGATTATGTCCTCTTGATGACCTTTTCCAGCAGTAACAGGTTTAGTGAGATGAATGGTGGTCTCCATTCCATACCAGTGAAAATGATCATATTTGGAAAATGGGTCTTTATAGATGCAATAAGTTAAAAACCTGAGATAAAATCATCCTAGATTACCTCAATGGACCCTACTTTCAATGACGTATGTCCTTATAAGAGACAGAAAAGGAGAAGACACAGACATACAAAGGAGAGGGTGATATGAAGACGAGGGAGGCAGAGATTGGAGTGATGGGATGATAAGCTAAGGAAACCAAGGAATGTTGAAGGACATGAGAACCTGGAAGAAGTAAGAAAGGTTTTTCCTTTAGAGCCTCTGGATGGAGTGCGCCTCTGAGGACACCTTGCTTTTGGACATCAGGTGTCCAGAACTGTGAGAGAATGAGTTTCTGTTGTTTTAGACCACTAAGTGTGTGACACTGTTTTATGGCAGCCTCAGGAAACTAATAAAACAGAAGAACATGACTAAACTTTGTGGTTGAAAGTAGTTCCTTTGTGATATATTTTGCCAATGAAAAAGTCAGCTAAATACCAAAAATTTCCATGAGTTGATTTGGGGAATTTTCTGGGATTACATAAAAATGATATGGATAGGAGCCTGGGGTTTACACATATTACCTGAGCAAGGGAAATTAGCTGAATTTAGGAATGTAATGGTCAATTTTCTACCTTCTTTTCTTAGAAAATTTTCAAAGTGATATTTTAGTTTTATTCCTTCCATGAACAATAAAGTCCAATCTGATTGCAAAAAAATATTCCTTGTGTATGCAGAGACTAAAAAGTCAATTGGTAACACCATGGTGATGTTTAGACATTTAAATATTAACATACAGTTGGGTTGGATTACTGAGAATTATTTAGATGGATACAGTGATAGAAAATTTTGCATTTCTTAAAAGCTTGTCCTAGAGTAAGACAGGCAAGAAGTCATAGCTAGAATAACCATATGAAAGATGTAGTAGACTATAGAATAAATTATTGTAGCAGGGTGGTAAATATAACACTATTATCCAAATATGGAAGGAAAGTAGTAGCTCTTTTTTCTAGTCTTTTTAATTATAAACTATAACATGAGTACGAGAAATGCATAAAATATAGATACAGCTTAATGAGTCATTTTAAGATAAAAACTCTGTGTAATCACCCCTTAGGTCAAAAATAGAGTAGTACCAGCACCCTAGAAACCCCCTTGGCCTTTGCCAACTATAATCTAAATATTCATCCCCAAATACTTGACTTTTGCTGTGCTTGCTTTTGAATTTTGTATAAATCAATTATATAACATGTAGACCTTTGGTATAGCTTCTGTGATCAGTATTATGTTTATTTGGTTCATTTATGTTTCTTGAATTGTAGCTCACTCATTTTTATTGCAGTAGAGTATGTCATTGAAGGAAATGTACATGGTTTACATATTGATGGGCATTTGATTTATTTCCGCTTTGGGGCTTGTACAAATAATGCTGCTGTAGATATTCCTGTATATGTATGTGCTGTTGTGCACAAATGTGCACATTTGTATTGGGTGTATACCTAGGAGGAGAAGTTGCTGGGTGTTTATCTTCAACTTTGGGTGATAATGGCAAATGGATTTTCAAATTGGTTATACCAATCTGAAATCTATAGACCTCCTCTGATTACACATCCTTGCCAAAACTTGGTTTTGTCAGTCTTTTCCATTTTAGCCACTTCTAGTGGATGTGTAGTGATATCTTATTGTGGTTTTAATATCTTTTTAAATTATTTTAATGAGGACTTTTTCATATGCTTATATTGGCCATTAAGATTTCCTCTATGTGAATTGCCTATTAAAGTCTCTTGCCCATTAAAGACTTGGGTTGTCTTTCTCTTATTGACTTGTGTAAATGTTTTGCATATTTTGTCTACCAGCCCTTTGTTAGTTTTTTTTGTTGCCAAATTATTCTCCTGGGGGAGGAGCAAGATGGTGGAGGAGTAGGAGACCTAAATTTCATCTGGTCCCAGGAATTCAGCTAGATAGGGATCAAACCATTCTGAACACCTACGAACTCAACAGGAGATCCAAGAAAAGAATAGCAGCAACTCTCTGAACAGAAAAGCAACCACTTTCTGGAAGGTAGGACGTGTGGAGAAGTGAATCCAAGGTGATATTCGGGAAGATAGACGGCGGGAAGGGGGCCTCCATCAGCTGCGACCAGCAAGCGATAGAACCACGGAGCACAAAATTGGAACTTTTTGAAGTCTGCTCCGCTGAGGGACGTCACTCCAGTGGCTAAGTGGGGAGTGGAACCTTCCCTGGAACAGTGTGGTCTCAGGACCCTCGGGGTCACAGAAAGACCGGGGGTGACTGAGTGCGGCAGAGCTCCCAGGTATCGGAGCGGGGAAGCCGGCTGTAGAGATGGAGCCGAGGAGTGGGCTCTCAGCTCAGGGTTGCCATAAACCATGATCCGCAGCACAGTCGGACCACTGCTCCTCCAGCAGGGACCCAACAAGTGGCAGATCTGGGGAGACTCCCCTTCCTCCCCCAGGAGGAGCAGCACAGGAGCACACTGCAGGGATCTGCTGGGTTTGGAGACTCCAAACGGGGTTGTGTGCCAGAGATAGAAATGCTCAGTCACAGGCGGGGTGAGCACGGAGTGCAGCCGGAGACCGGGGAGACGGGAGTGATTGACTGCTTTTCTCTGGGGGCTCACTGAGGAGTGGGGCCCTGAGTTCTCAGCTCCTCTGGGCGGAGATTGGGAGGCCGCCATTTTCACTCTTGTCCTCCAAAGCTGTAGGGAAAGCTTGCAGGGAACAAAAGCTCCTGAGAGCAAACCCCAGCAGATTACTTAGCCCGGACTGGCAAGGGCGGGGCAATTCTGCCTCCGGCAAAGATGTTTGAGAATCACTGTGACAGGCCCCTCCCCCAGAAGATCAGCCAGAACAGCCAGCCAAGACCAAGTTTACCGATCAATGAAAACGGCAGACCTCCAGAGCTAGAGGAATACTGCACATAGAATCCATGGCTTTTTTTCCCGCTGATTCTTTAGTCTTTCAAAGTTAATTTTTAAAATTTTCTTTTTCTTTCTTTTTTTTTTTTTGAATTTTTCTTTTTCCCTTTTTCAACCAACATCTTATCAATCCCTTTTTAAAAAATCTTCTTTATTTTTCATTTTTAGACTCATATTCTATCCCTTCATAGTAGTTAACCTTATTTTTGGTATATATATAAGTTGTTCTCTTTTTAAAATTTTGGGATACAGTTTCTTCTAACAGACCAAAATATACCCTAAATCTCTAGTGTATGGCTTTGTTCTAGTCTCTGCCTGACCACATTCTCTCCCCCCCCCTTTTTTTTAATTCCTCTTCTCTCTTTTTTCAACCAACTTCTCATCTTATCAATTCCTTTTATAAAATCTCTTATACTTTTCACCTTTACAGTCATATTCCATCCCTTCATTGTATTTATCCTTATTTTTGTACATATATAAGTTTTTCTTTCTTTAAAATTTTGGGAGGCACTTTCTTCTAACAGACCAAAATATGCCCAAAATCTAGTGTGTGGCACTGATCTATGCACCAGCCTGATTATATTTGATCATATTCTTTTTTTTTTAAATCTTTTTCTTTTTCTTTTTTCTTTCTTTCCCTTTCTTTTCCCCTGGTTTCAGGTCTCTTCTGATTGTTTAGTGTATATTTTTCTGGGGTCGTTGTTACTCTGTTAGCATTTTGTTCTCTCATTCATCTATGTCCTCTGGACAAAATGACAAGATGGAAAAAAATCACCTCAAAAAAAAGAAGAGGCAGTACCAACTGCCAGGGACCTAATCAATGAAACTAGGAGCTGTTTCTTTGAAAGAATTAACAAGATTGATAAACCCCTGGCCAGACTTATCAAAGAGGAAAGAGAAAGGACCCAAATAAATAAAATCATGAATGAAAGAGGAGAGATCACAACCAACACCAAAGAAATACAAACAATTATAAGAACATATAATGAGCAACTATATGCCAGCAAATTAGATAATCTGGAAGAAATGGATGAATTCCTGAGATGTATAAACTACCACAACTGAACCAGGAAGAAAGAGAAAACCTGAACAGACCTATAACCACTAAGGAAATTGAAGTAGTCATCAAAAATCTCCCAACAAACAAGAGCCCAGGGCCAGATGGCTTCCCAGGGGAATTCTACCAAACATTTCAAGAAGAATTAATACCTATTCTTCTGAAACAGTTCCAGAAAATAGAAATGGAAGGAAAACTTCCAAACTCGTTTTATGAGGCCACCATTACCTTGATCCCAAAACCAGACAAAGACCCCATCAAAAAGGAGAATTACAGACCAATAGCCTTGATGAACATGGATGCAAAAATTCTCACCAAAATACTAGCCAAGAGGATCCAACAGTACATTAAAAGGATTATTCACCATGACCAAGTGGGATTTATCCCTGGGCTGCAAGGTTGGTTCAACATCTGCAAATCAATCAATGTGATAAAATACATTAATAAAAGAAAGAACAAGAACCATATGATCCTCTCAATAGGTGCAGAAAAAGCATTTGACAAAGTACAGCATCCTTTCTTGATTAAAATTCTTCAGAGTATAGGGATAGAGGGTACATACTTCAATATCATAAAGGCCATCTATGAAAAACCCACAGCGAATATCATTCTCAATGGGGAAAAACTGAGAGCTTTCCCCCTAAGGTCAGGAACACGGCAGGGATGTCCACTATCACCACTGCTATTCAACATAGTATTAGAAGTCCTAGCCACAGCAATCAGACAACAAAAAGAAATAAAAGGCATCCAAATTGGCAAAGAAGAAGTCAAACTCTCACTCTTTGCAGATGATATGATACTTTATGTGGAAAACCCAAAAGACTCCACCCCAAAACTGCTAGAACTCATACAGGAATTCAGTCAAGTGGCAGGATATAAAATCAATGCACAGAAATCAGTGGCATTCCTATACACCAACAACAAGACAGAAGGAAGAGAAATTAAGGAGTCGATCCCATTTACAATTGCACCCAAAACCGTAAGATACCTAGGAATAAATCTAACCAAAGAGGCAAAGGATCTGTACTCAGAAAACTATAAAATACTCATGAAAGAAATTGAGGAAGACACAAAGAAATGGAAAAACGTTCCATGCTCATGGATTGGAAGAACAAATATTGTGAAGATGTCAAAGCTACCTAGAGCAATCCACACATTTAATGCAATCCCTATCAAAATACCATCCACTTTTTTCAAAGAAATGGAACAAATAATCCTAAAATTTGTATGGAACCAGAAAAGACCCCGAATAGCCAGAGGAATGTTGAAAAAGAAAAGCAAAGCTGGTGGCATCACAATTCCGGACTTCCAGCTCTATTACAAAGCTGTCATCATCAAGACAGTACAGTATTGGCACAAAAACAGACCCATAGATCAATGGAACAGAATAGATAGCCCAGAAAGGGACCCTCAACTCTATGGTCAACTAATCTTCGACAAAGCAGGAAAGAATGTCCAATGGAAAAAAGGCAGTCTCTTCAACAAATGGTGTTTGGAAAATTGGACAGCCACATGCAGAAGAATGAAACTGGACCATTTCCTTACACCACACACAAAAATAGACTCAAAATGGTTGAAAGACCTAAATGTGAGACAGGAGTCCATCAAAATCCTAAAGGAGAACACAGGCAGCAACCTCTTCGACCTCAGCCACAGCAACTTCTTCCTAGAAACATCACCAAAGGCAAGGGAAGCAAGGGCAAAAATGAACTATTGGGACTTCATCAAGATAAAAAGCTTTTGCAGAGCAAAAGAAATAGTCAACAAAACCAAAAGACAACCTACAGAATGGGAGAAGATATTTGCAAATGACATATCAGATAAAGGGCTAATATCCAAAATCTATAAAGAACATATCAAACTCAACACCCAAAGTACAAATGATCCAATCAAGAAATGGACAGAAGACATGAACAGACATTTTTCCAAAGAAGACATCCGAATGGCCAACAGACACATGAAAAAGTGCTCAACATCGCTCAGCATCAGGGAAATCCAAATCAAAACCTCAATGAGATACCAACTCACACCAGTCAGAATGGCTAAAATTAACAAGTCAGGAAATGACAGCTGTTGGCGGGGATGCAGAGAAAGGGGAACCCTCCTACAATGTTGGTGGGAATGCAAGCTGGTGCAGCCCTCTGGAAAACAGTATGGATGTTCCTCAAAAAGTTGAAAATAGAGCTGCCCTACAACCCAGCAATTGCACTACTGGGTATTTACCCCAAGGATACAAATGAAGTGATCCATAGGGGTACATGCACCCCGATGTTTATAGCAGCAATGTCTACAATAGCCAAACTATGGAAAGAGCCAAGGTGTCCATCGACAGATGAATGGATAAAGAAGATGTGGTGTATATATCCAATGGAACATTATGCAGCCATCCAAAGGAATGAAATCTTGCCATTTGCAACAACATGGATGGAACTGGAGGGTGTTATGCTGAGCGAAATAAGTCAATCAGAGAAAGACATGTATCATATGATCTCACTGATATGAGGAATTCTTAATCTCAGGAAAGAAACTGAAGGTTGCTGGAGTGGTGGGGGGTGGGAGGGATGGGGTGGCTGGGTGATAGATATTGGGGAGGGTATGTGCTATGGTGAGCACTGTGAATTGTGTAAGACTGTTGAATCATGGACCTGTACCTCTGAAACAAATAATACAGTATATATTAAAAAACAAAAGAAGATAGTAGGAAGGGAAAAATGAAGGTGGGGAATCGGAGGGGGAGACAAACCATGAAAGACTATGGACTCTGAGAAACAACCTGAGGGTTTTAGAGGGGAGGGGGGTGGGGAATGGGTTAGCTCGGTGATGGGTATTAAAGAGGGAACGTACTTCATGGAGCACTGGGTGTTATATGTAAGCAATGAATCATGGAACACTACATCAAAAACTAATGATGTAATGTATGGTGATTAACATAACATAATAAAATAAAAAAAATGTAAAAAAAAGTATTCTCCCACTCCATGGCTTACCTTTAATTTTTCAAATGGTGTATTTAATGAACATAAGTTTTAATTTTAGTGTAGTCCAATTTATTATTCTTTTCCTTTATGGTCAGTGATTTTTCTGTCCAGTTTAAAGAATCTTTTCCTAACATGAATTAAGAAGATATTCTCTAATATATTCTTCTAGCTTACAGCTGCCCAAGAGAGATATCAGAACTACATGTGTTACTTAAAAATTTCCACATTTGAAAAAATGAAAAGAATCACGTGAATTTAATTGTAATGATATATTTTATTTACCCAATATATCCCAAATATCATAATTTCAACATACAATCAATATAAAAAAATGACCAAGAAATGTTTACATTTTTCAAATCATGCTAAATCTTCAAAATCTCATATATATTTTATAGTTATGGCATATCTCAGTTCATAGTAGTCAATTTCAAAATTTTGTGTGTTTAATAGCCACATGGTTAGTTATCATATTGGGCAGTACAGTTCTAGAAGACGTTTTGCTATTTGGAATTCATATTTGTGCATGGAGCAATGTAGGGATCTTTTCATTTTTTCCCCATATGGTAATCTAATTGTTCCAGCCATGAATTGAAAAGAACATCTTTCTCTTCTGCTCTGTGGTGCCATGTTTGTCATAAATCAAATGTTCGGGTATGAATATGTCTATTTCTGGACTTAATAAATGTTTACTTTCTACAATGGACCTAATTTTTCTCACAAACTTCACCATGGCGGCCAGTGGGGATAAAAAGGAACAAACTATAACTTTCTAATAAATTGAAACTGAGTCTGCCAGTTAAAACAGTGTCTTTTAGGAAACTCACTCTCTTTTAGTATGTGATCAGCATCTCAGATTTCTTCCTATTCCCCTTGCTTCTCCCCAAAATGGTGCCTGGATATCTGGGGGCATTACCATGACATTGTGGTGCTGGGGAGGAAGGATCTTTTTTTTTTTTTTTTTCTTATTTAAATTTTTATTGTTATGTTAATCCCCATACATTACATCATTAGTTTTAGATATAGTGTTCCATGATTCATTGTTTGTGCATAACACCCAGTGCTCCATGCAGAACGTGCCCTCCTCAATACCCATCACCAGGCTAACCCATCCTCCCAACCCCCTCCCCTCTAGAACCCTCAGTTTGTTTTTCAGAGTCCATCATCTCTCATGGTTCTTCTCCCCCTCTGATTTCCCCCCCTTAATTCTTCCCCTCCTGCTACATTCTTCTTCTTCTTTTTTTCTTTCTTAACATATATTGCATTATTTGTTTCAGAGGTACAGATCTGAGATTCAACAGTCTTGCACAATTCACAGCGCTTACCAGAACACATACCCTCCCCAGTGTCCATCACCCAGTCGGGGAGGAAGGATCTTAATCTGCCAATAGGTCCTTTGCTGGCATTTGTGACTTTTTGGTTCCTACTTCAGTATATACATCATGATATAGTTCTTGGCCTCTTGGGCTGTGATCTACTGATGTGTGGCAGACAAAATTGCATTTTGTTTCCTTACATTAGGCAGAGCCTGATGACTTTAGCAGATTTGGCACCACTGTGGTTCACCTGAGCTGCATTCCTTTCTGAGTCTGAGCTATGATCTTCGCTTTCCCCACAGCCCATGGCTATCCAGCTCACAGCCTCTGTAAGGGTCATATTACCCATCACCAGTGTGGTTTCTTAAGAGCACCATCGGCCCTGCCTCTGGGCTTGCAGTAACTTTGAGGTTTCTTCTATATTACCTAGCAGGGCTAAGGAGTTACTTACTCCAGACAGTCTCTGCCTATTGACGCATATCACTAACACTGTTTTGATGCAGCATCTTGCACTGATGTGGAGCCATCCTGTGTTCTAGTCTCCTCCTACAGTTCCAAATGAGGTATATCACACAGATCCCTTAATTCAGATATACCTCCCCACCTGGAATTTTGTACCAGGTGTATATAGCTGGTGCTCTCCTCTATTTCTGCCCTCTTCTTTCTGCAGTCCACAGGCCTCAATGGGTGGGGTTTCCTTCCTTCTATGTGTATGGACAGTTTTTATTTCACACTTGACTTACCTCTACTCATGGCTCAGAGACAGAGGTCTGGCTCTTGATATGTTAATTGGAGCTTAAAGAATTGACAAAATGTTCCTCTTTCAACTAACCCTAGCTTTCAAGACCATTCTCTTGTTAGTCATTTTTTAAAAAAATTGATTTGGCAGTCAGTGCTGAACAGTGACTTTATTGTTCTAGCTGATGTCAGCCTTTTCTTGGGCAGCAAGTCATAGGACAGTATGATTTACAGGATGTGAAAGTGCCTCTGAAAATATTTCAAAAAATATTATCCCCATTGTACTACTGAAAAAGAGAAAAGAAGAAAAAAAAACCCTCATTTTCCACATATGAGTGCCAAATAAGTAAAAGTGAAAGCTAAAAGGGAAGCCTGGAAACAGAATTGTGAATCTGTCATTTAAGCAAGGACACCTGCATGGGAATTCATTTTCTACATGAAAGCAGCTGCAGAGTTTTAAAGTCCTAAGGAAACAGGGAAATCACTGGTGCAAATAGATCATGCTGATTTGATTGTAGCAGAGGGAAATATCAAATTATACATAGGTATGAAATAACAAAACATGGTCTGCAGTCTGTTAAGAAACACTGTGATGTTAAACATGGTAAGTTAAAAAAAGTCCTGTTTGTTATAAAACTGATAAAGATAAAGAAATAAAAACTACCCATAATCCCCACCATCAGAGACTGTTTCCAGTCCTTGTTTTTTATGATGATCAAAGGAATGGTTGAGAGGGAGAACTGAAGGAAATAGAGAGGCTAGCTCATTCAAAAAAGCAGGGAGCTGTGGGTAGGGGGAAAAAAAACATGAAGGGAAGAAAAACTAACCTGTCCAGAGAAATTTGGAAATGTTTTGCTGGGAAGTTTACAGGGTGGGTGGGAAAGAGACTTTGGGGACAACTGCCATGTGTAGGAAGGAGAGGACAAAGGCCAGGGAAATGAAATTTTAAGTTTTTCTTTTAACTTTAGTGTCACTAAGGGTGGACCCATTGAGGAATATTACAGAAACTGCCTCCAATCTCCAGTTATATGTTTAAAGATATCACAATACTCTATTTTAAGTCTCTTCAACAAATGGTGTTGAGAAACTGGACAGCCACATGCAAAAGAATGAAACTAGACTATTATCTTACACTATACACAAAAATTAACTCAAAATGAATTAAAAATTTCAATGTAAGACCTGAAACCAAAAAACTAGAAGAAAACATAGGCAGTAAGCTCCTTGGCCTTGGTCTTGGTGATGATCTTTTGGATCTGACTCCAAAAGCAAAGGCAACAAAAACGAAAATAAACAGTGGGACTACATCAAACTAAAGCTTCTGACAACAAAGGAAACCATCAATAAAATGAAGAGGCAATCTACTGAATGGGAAAAAATGTTTGCAAATCATATACCTGATAGGAGGTTAACATCTGAAATATATAAAGAACTTCCTTAACTCAATAGGAAAAAAAAAAAATCAATGAAAAATGGACAGAAGATCTGAGCATCTGAAGAGACATTTTTTTCCAATGAAGACATATGGATGGCCAACAGAGACATGAAAAGATGCTCAACATTGCTAATCATCAGGGAAATGCAAATCAAAACCACAATGAGATATCACCTCACACCTGATAGAATGGTTATCATCAGAAAGACAAGGGATAACAAGTGTTGGCAAGGATGTGGAAAGAGAAGAATCCTCGTGCACTGTTGGTGGAAATGTAAAGTGGTGAAACCACTGTGAAAAACAGTATGAAGGGTCCTCAGAAAATTAAAAATAGAACTATCATATAATCCAGCAATTCCACTTCTGTGTATTTATCTGAAGAAATTGAAAACACTAATTTGAAAAGATATATGCACCCCTATGTTCATTAAAGCATTATTTACAGTAGCCAAGATAGGGAAATAACCTAAGTGTCTGAGGGATGAATAAGGAAAGAGTGATATATACAATGAAATACTACTCATCCATAAAAAAGAATAAAACCTTGCCATTTGTGACAATATGGATGAACTTTGATGGTACTATGCTAAGTGAAATAAGTCAGACAGAGAAAGACAAATACCATATGATTTCAATTATCTGTGAAATCTAAAAAACAAAACAATGAAAAAACCTCATAGATGCAGAGAATAGAATTGTGGTTGCCAGAGGAGAGGAGAATTGGAGTGGTGGGTGAAATGGGTCAAGGGGATCAAGACGTACAAAATTACATTTAGAAAATAAGTCATAGGGATGTAATGTATAGCATTGTGACCATAGTCAATAATATTGTACTGCATATTTGAAAGTTGCCAAGAAAGTAAATCTTAAAAGGTCTCATCACAGGGAAAAAATGTTTTAAATTTTGTAGTGATGGATGTTAACTAGACTTATTGTGGTGATCATTTCACAGTGTATACAAATAATGAATTACTGTGTTGTTATACACCTGAAATGAATATAATGTTATATGCCAATTATACCTCAATAAAAAAGAAATATCCTCAAAAAATACTGTATTGCATATTTGAAAGTTGCTAAGAGTAGATCTTAAATGTTCTCATCACAAGAAAAAAATTTGTAACTATACATGACAGATGTTAACTACCACTTACAGTGATTATTTTGCAATATATACAAATATTGACTCATGTTGAATACCTGAAATGAATATAATGTTATATTTCATTTATACCTCAATAAAAAACAAACAAGGTGTCACAAAGCTAATAAGAATTGTGAAGAATTTTGGGGCTAAAATCTGGGAGAAGAAAGAAACCCAAAGAAGCAAGTAAGGAATTTGGGGCCACTTTTACACTAAGGGCCTCTGCTTATTCAGGAAGAAGTAGAGGAAAGGCTTAGGTTTTGATAGTTTTCCAGAAATAGGGAGGCAAAAGTTGAAGGTTAGGGCTAGCCAAACAGAGACCCTGATAATTCTTCCATACTTGGCTCAGATATGAATCATCTCATTCTCTGGAATTGGATTAAAGTGATTTTGGGGGGCACTTGGGTGGCTCAGTCATTAAGCATCTGCCTTCCGCTCGGATCATGATCCCGGGGTCATGGGATTGAGCCCCGCATTGGGCTCCCTGCTCAGTGGGAAGCCTGCTTCTTCCTCTCCCACTCCCCCTGCTTGTGTTCCCTCTCTCACTGTCTCTCTCTCTGTCAAATATATACATAAAGTCTTTAAAAAATAAAGTGATTTTGGATTTCTAGTTTTTTCAACAATGTGCAGCAATAATTGTAAACCTTTCTGAGAGAAAAAAATAAAATCACCCATTATGTCAAATTTTCCTTGCAATTTTCTTTTAAAGTATATACAAATTTCTGTTGATTTACAACCTTTCCAACACCTTCGCAGTTCTTAATTTTTGCTAATTTAGTGGATTTAAAATTAGATCTCATTAATGTCTTTACATTTTTTCTGATTAAAGCTGAGAATCTTTCTACTTGTGTATTTCCTCTTTTGTAAAATGTTCCTATCTTTTGCCTGTTTTCTATTGGACTTTCTGTCTTTTTCCTATTGATTTGTAGAGGTTCTTCATAGTATATGATAATTCTTTGTTAATTATATATGTTAAAAATATCTCCTTCCACTTTTCTCTTCTTTGATGTTTATGATGAATAAAAATTTTAAATTATATTGTAGTTATATTTAGTTTTCTGCTATGGTGAATACATTTCCTGTTCTTCTAAAGGAATCTTTCCCTGTCCTCAGGTGACTATAGTATTCTCTATCTTTCAGGCATTTTAAAGCATCAGTAATAAAGGGCATTCTTTTCTTTAAAAAAATGATTTTAAAGGGAATGCTTCAGAGTTTTGTAACTTCTCTTTATCAGATTAAGATTGTTTCTTCTTCCAGTTTTCCAAGAGTTTTCTTTTAAATGATGAATAGATAACGAATTTTGTTAAATGTTTTTTTTTTTTCTGCATTTGAGATAATTACACTTTTCGCCCAGCTTAATCTCTTTTCTGCTGGATCTGATTTGTACTTTAACCTAATCATTCAGTTTTTAGTTTCCTCTATATTTTTTATTTCTAACAGTTCTATTTGGCTACTTTTGTAAATTACCTGATCATTTTTACAGTCTCATGTTTATTTTTCATTTTCATGATTTCATCTTGTTTCTTTAAACATTTTATACAATTATTTATGTTTGGCATTTTATAATCCCCATATGATTTCTTTGCAGGTCCAAATATAATTTCTTCTTTCCCTCTGGATAGCTTAATTCCTTGTATAGTGGTTGATTGTGAGTTCATATTTGTTGATTTCATCCCTGGAAATCATGAGGGCTTGAAGTAGTGATCAGTTACTCAGGTGAATATTTTATACTGCATCTACACGGAGTAGGGGGATGGCACACAACTATAATTTAGCCACTTTAGATGGTCCCAGGATTAAGTCTTGAAGTTTCAGTTTCATTTTTCCACTGAATTGTTCTCTTAATTGCTGAAGTAGTGTCAACTATTGACTTCTGGAGAAATCTTGACTCTCCATTCTCCTTAAAGCTTACTGTTCTCAGCTCTGAATTGTGTATGTGTGTACATGATGTAGTAGGTGTGTGTATGTGAGAGAGAGAACAAGAAAATCCATCCTTATTGATTTCACTTACTTCCTATGAGCCTAGAAATGCATTAAGGAATATTAAAAAGAACCTGGTTGTTTTATGATTGAAGGACCATTTGAAATAGCTGCCAGAAATAGATGTTTCTTTCTTTTCTTTTTAAATTGAAGTGTAGTTGACATACAATATTATATTAGTGATTTAACATTTATATGCACTATGAAATGATCACCATAATAAGTCTAGTTACCATCTGCCACATAGTTATTACAATATTATTGACTATATTCCCTAAGCTTATTACCATGACTTATTTATTTTATGAATGGAAAATTATTCTTCTTAATTGCCTTCACCCATTTTGCCCATCCTTCAGCCCTTCCCCTTTGGCAACCACCAAATTGTTCTCTGTATTTATTATTCTATTCTGTGTTGTTTGTTCATTTGTTTTGTTTTTTAGATTTCACAGGTAAGTGAAATCATGATATTTGTCTTTCTCTGTCTGACTTATTTCACTTAGCATAATAACATCAAGTTTCATCCATATTGTCACAAATGGCAAGGTTTCATTCTTCTTTATGGCTGAGTAGTATTCTGTATATATGTGTATGCAAAATGAATGAACCTTTTAGAATTTCTAAAAGAAAAAAAGAAGACAGTTTTATTCAAGCTCAAGTTAAGACAACTGCCAGGGATACACAATCTTCACAAAGAAGAGAGTGATCCAGTACGGGAACATTTGGTGTAGGATTATATACATTTTTTTTTTACCTAAAAAGTTAAAAATTTTTTGACAAAGAACATTTCAGAAAGTTGCAGACCTTATCTTAAGTTTCTAGTATATGCAGGACTGTGTGAGTTTAATCTTATGGGAACCAGGGAAGTTTCTTTCTTTTTCTTATCTTTTATGTTCAGAATGTTCCTTTTTGGTTATTCTCTTTAACTAAACAGATGTACAATGTGTGCTTGTGACAGAAGTAGAGCCCATGCTTTAAGGTTTTGCCAAGTCATTTTGACCTTGGTAAATGTTAAAGTATAGCTTCCCTGGGAGCTGAGGAGCAGGGTCCACAAGCGTTAAAAGTTGAAAATTTCCTTTATCATATATAGCAATTTTCTTTATCTGTTCATTCCGTGATGAACACTTAGATTATTTCCATATCTTAACTATTGTAAATAATTCTGCAATAAACATAAAGGTGCATGTGTCTTTTCAAAGTAGTGTTTTCAATTTTTTCAGATAAATACCCAGTAGTAGAATTGCTGGATTATATAGTGTTTCTATTTTTTAAATTTAAGTATAGTTAACTTACAATGTTACATTAGTTTCAGGTGTGTAATATAGTGACTCAACAAGTATATAGGTTATGCTATGCTCACAAGTGTAGCTACCATCTGCCATACAACCCTAATACAATAAATACCATTGACTGTATTCCCTATGCTGTAACTTCTATCCCTGAGACTTATTCATTCCATAACTGGAACCCTGTATCTCCCACATCCCTTCACCAGTTTTGCCCATCCCCCCAACCCCTCTCCTCTTGCAACCATCAGTTTATCCTCTATATTTAGTTCCTCTCTATATATGTCTGTTTTTGCTTTTTGTTTTTTATTCATTTGTTTTATTTTTTAAATTCCACATATAAGTGAGTCATATGGTATTTGTCTGATTATTTCACTTATCATAATACCCTCTAGGTCTACCCATGTTGTCACAAATGGCAAGATCTCATTCTTTTTTATGGCTGAGTAATATTCCATTATATGTATGTATATACGTGTATACCCTCCGCCCCACATCTTCTTTATCCACTCTTTTGTCAATGTACACTTGGGTGTTTCTATATCTTGGCTATTGTAAAAAATGCTGCAATAAACATAGGGTACACATGTATTTTCAGATTAGTGTTTTTAATTTCTTCAGATAAATATCCAGAATTGTAATTATTGGGGATATACGGTATCTCTATTTTTAATTTTCTGAGGACCTTTCATACTGTTTTCCACAGTTGGTTGCACCAATTTATGTTCCCACCAACAGTGACGAGTGAACAAGGATTCCTTTTTTTCTGTGTCTTTATCAACACCTGTTATTTCTTTTCTTTTTGATTCTTGCCATTCTGACAGGTGTGAGGTAAGACCTCATTGTGAGAACAAATATTGTTAAAATGTCTTTACTACCCAAAGCAATCTACATATTTAATGTAATCCCTGTTAAAATACCACCAGCATTTTTCATAGAGCTAGAACAAACAATCCTAAAATTTGTATGGAACCACAGGAGACCCCGATAGCCGAAGTAATCTTGAGAAAGGAAAGCAAAGCTGGAGGCATCACAATTCTGGACTTCAAGCTGTATTACAAAGCTGTAGTCATTAAGACAATATGGTACTGGCACAAAAACTGACACTTAGATCAATGGAACACTCTAGAAAACCCAGAAATGGACCCACAACTATATCTATAGTCAACTTATCTTCAACAAAGAAGGAAAGAATATCCAATGGAAATAAGACAGTCTCTTCCACAAAGGTGTTGGGAAAACCGGACAGCAACATGCGGAAGAATGAAATTGTACCACTTTCTAACACCATACACAAAAATAAATTCAAAATCAATGAAAGACTAATTTTGAGAAAGGAAACAGTCAAAATCCTAGAGGAAAACACAGGCAGCAACCTCTTTGACCTTGGCTGCAGCACCTTATTACTAGACATGTCTCCAAGACAAGGGAAACAAAAGCAAAAATGAACTATTGAGATTTCATCAAGATAAAAAGCTTCTGCACAGCAAAGGAAACAGTTAACAAAACTAAAAGGCAACCTATGGAATGGGAGAAAATATTTGCAAATGACGTATCAGATAAAGGTGTTCAAGATCTATAAAGAACTTATCAAACTCAACACCCGAAAAACAAATAATCCTAGGTATTCTGATCTTTTTTGTGTAATTGTAAATTGAATTGTTTTCTTAATTTTTCTTTCTACTACTTTGTTATTAGTGTATAGAAGTGCAACCAGTTTTTGTATTAATTTTGTATTTTTCCACTTTATTTTTTTATTTTGCAAGTTTATTGAATTCAATTATTAGTAATAGTTTTATTATAATCGTTTTTTGGTAAAGTCTTACAGTTTTCTATGCATAATATCATGCCATCTGCAAATAGTGACATTTAACTTCTTCATTACCAATATGGATGCCTTTTATTTCTTTCTCTTGTCTGATTGCTGTGGCTAGGCCTTCCAGTATTATGTTAAATAAAAGTAACTAGAATTTTGTTCCTGATCTTAGAGGAAAACTCTCAGTTTTTCACCCTTGAGTATGTTGTTAGCTGTGGGTTTTTCATATATGGCTTTTATTATGTTGAGGTATGTTCCCTCCAAACCCATTGTGTTGAGTAGTATTTCTATTTTAATTTTCTGAGGAGCCTCCATACTGTTTTCCATAATGGAGGCACCAATTTACAATTCCCACCAACAGTGCAAGAGGTTTCCACTTTTTCCACATTCTTACAGACACTTCTTGTCTATGATACTAGCCATTCTGACTGGTGCGAGTGATATCTCATTATGGTTTTAATTTGCATTTCATTGATGATGAGTGATGTTGAGCATCTTTTCATGTGTTTGTTAGCCAACTGTATATCTTCTTTGGAAAAATGTCTCTTCAGGTCCTCTGCCCCTTTTTAAATTTTTTGTTATTTTGTTATTGAGTTGTATGAGTTCTTTACATGTTTTGGATGTTAATCCCTTATTGGACATATCATTTGCAAATATCTTCTCCCATTCACTAGGTTCGCTTTTCATTTTGATGATGGTTACCTTCACTGTGCAAAAGTTTTTTTGTTCAAGGAATCCCAATTGTTTATTTTTTTTATTTATTTTTTTTTTTTAAAGATTTTATTTATTTATTTGCTAGAGAGAGAGAGAGAGAGAGAGTACAAGCAGGGGGAGGGGCAGAGGCAGAGGGAGAAGCAGACTCCCTGCTGAGCAGGGAGCCCGATGTGGGACTCGATCCCAGGACCCTGGGATCATGACCTGAGCTGAAGGCAGCCGCTTAACCGACTGAGCCACCCAGGCGTCCCCCAATTGTTTATTTTTGCTTTTGCTTTTGTTGACCTTGCTTGAGGGGACAGACCCAAAGAAGTATTGCTATAGTGATGTTTAAGAGTTTACTGTCTACTTTTTTTTAGGAGTTTTATGGTTTTAGGTCTTACATTTGAGTCTTTATCCATTTCAGGTTTATTTTTATATATTGTGTAAGGAAGTGATCAAATTTCATTCTTTTGTGTGTAGTTGTCCAGTTTTCCCAACACTATTTATTGAAGACTGTCTTTTCTTCATTGTATATTTTTACCTCCAATTTTTTAGATGTCTTCTAGGAATAGTTTTGTGTTTTACATTTAGGTCCATGATCCATTTTGAGTTAATTTTTGTGAAGGGTGGAACTTCCTTTCTTCATACTCTTATTCATACCCTCTTAGGTCTGCCATTGCCCTTTGTCTTTTTGAAATACTCATTTGCCTTTATGATTTACATATAGGTCCTCCTCTTCAATAAAGACTTTGCATAGAGTTTTTTTTTTTTTTTTGGTCTTCTGAACTTGCTTAATGCTTATCTCTAGCAATCTTGTGCTATGTATTTTGCTTCCTACTCGTTATTTTTGTGTAATATTTTGTATATAGTTAGCCTCCTAAGTAGATAGTAAGATCCTGGAAGGTAGGTTTATCAATTTGAGTATATATGTTTCTACCATTCCCTGGCCAAAGCTATCTCTTCTTTCCAAGGCTAGCTGACTCTCTTCACTTCCAGTCTTTTCTAACAATTGCTATTGCTTTTGTGACTTAATTTTCCAAGGAAGTGAGGGAAATGAATATCTTAGTAGGCTGGGTATTTGTTGATGTTACATGGAAAATATTTTGCTGGATGGTGTTGGGGCAAAGAAGAGTGATTAAACGTGGTGTCTGTGCTTCAGGGAATCTGAATCTAGAGGAGAAGACCATGTTGACCAAGATTGGAAAATTGTTTTCACTTGTAGCAGCACGTCAATACTACTGGTTGGGATTATGCATGAATCAAAGAAAAACTCATGGTTGCCTGTTCCAAAGGTTGGTATTGCTATGATTTTGCATACAGATGTTAAGAGTAGAATTGGAAATATAAGCAAACATTAGTTCTATGTGTCTTACTTCTAAAATGATTAGCAGTATTATAATAATATATAATGTAAATCACATTTTGTATAACATTTTATATATATTTTTGAATTTATGTCTTTTTATAGTGGTCTATTTTTGGCATAAGGACTTTGCATCATCAAATTTTGTGTAGTGACCATTTTATATTATTGTCAGGAAATATTTAATACAAATTTTAGGAAATAAAAATATAAGAATTTTTCGAATGTAGTGTTTTCTTGAGGCAGGGAGAAAAGACTGACTTTTTTAGATTTGTTCACTGAGAAAAAGAATACAGTTGTGTGACATCAAGATGGCTTTACATGATGATTACTTCAGGGGATACCTAATAGATCTTTAGAATGGGCAGATGAAGATGAGGAAATGAAAGGAAAGGTTGAGGGAACTGCATATGTAAATAGGATACTAAGAGCTCATGCAAACAATTTTATTTTTTAATATAAATTTAAAAGAAGGTAGGGACGCCTGGGTAGCTCAGTTGGTTAAGTGTTGGACTCTTCATTTTGACTCAGGTCATGATCTCAGGGTTGTGAGATTGAGCAGTGCATCAGGCTCCATGCTCAGTGGAGAATCTGCTTGAGATTCTCTTCCCCTCCCTCTGCCCTTCCCCCCCTTTTGCACATGCATGCTCTCTTTCTCTCTCTCAAAAAATAAATAAATCTTAAAAAAATAAGATGTATTTGTTATTATTTAAGGAACTAACTAAAAGCTGACAATTTGCCAGAACAGCAGGACAAAATGACTAGAGTATTAAAACCTGAAGAAATCTTACCAGACAGCCTTTTGATTAAGTGTGGAGTGGTAGAATAAAACAGCCACCAATAAAGTCAGTTTTAATGTAGAACTTTCACCCACTGATCAAACTAAATATTTTATATTCTCTGAGAAAGTAAAGAAGCAACAATAAGAACAACAACAGCATTATGTTGAAATTATGGGTACCTGAAAGCAAAAATGAGAAACAAGATTTGAATACTGTTTTTGGATTAAAAAAACTCAAGACTAATAATTTTACATGTTAATAGAATATGTTTATTCAAGGAAACTTATACCACTTCAGATTTCTAATTCTTATCTTTGTGGAGCCAGCAAGTATAATAACACTGTGATTGAACTATGATCTATTAGACTACAAGCTCTCTTTTAGTGAGAATAATTTCTGTTTTTGCTCATCCTTGTGTCTCCAGGGCCCAGTGGAATGTTTGGCATGTAGAAGGACCTTAATCAATATTTTTGAAAGAATAAATGTTTAGCTGTGATTTGGCTTGAAGCAAGGAATTAGACCAAAGAATTTTCCAAGACTTCAAAAAATTGTCATGAAATTGATGCAGTAAGACTCACATTTTACTCATAGGAAAATGGTGATATCTCTCAGTGTGCATTTAATCTTAATTTATCCACAAATTCAATAGTCTGTGTTTTTACTTTTATATCCACATCAGAGGAGAAGCAGTTCATTTGAATTGTTAAAAAGAGAGTATTGATAGACATTCAACAGTCATTCCTCTCCTGCTTTAGTCAAACATTAATGTTTTCACCATTAGTCAGCCAAATCTTCCAAGATAGATAAATCTTGATTGTGCTCATCTGGTCATGGTGGTCTTTCCTTGACAACTTAGTCCTAGGCAGGAGTTGTAATTATGGACAGTGATACAAGAGAACTCTCTATGAGTTCTTGGGAAGATTTTCTTCCCAAGAAGCACTTGGGAAGATTTTCTTCCTTTTAAAATAGGACACAAGACAGGGAAATTGCAGATTTTACTTCTGCTTGATGTTGTATGCACATGATAAGATATCTGATAAGGCTTTGCTGGATCTATAAGGGGAAAGCCAAGAGAATTGCACCAAAATTGAACCGGAGCTCTGACTTTGCTGAACCAGTGAATTTATAAGCCCTTGAGATTACTACCTCAAGTTTTTCGGTTGGTGAAATAATGTGTCTTTAAAGTCACCTTTAGCAGAGTCTTCTTACTTAGAGCTGAAAGCATCCTTACTGATTTAGGAAAGTGAGTGACAGCAGAAAGAAAAGAATTATAGACTTAGAATGGGCCTTAGAGACCATTTACTCCAACCCCTTTCCCCTACTATGAATCCTCTACGTGGAGGATTGACAATCTGATAGTGAGGCAGAAGTCAGAAAAATGCACAAAACAAGTATAATCACTAGTAAAGGACAGTATTCTGGGACCATTGAGAAGTAGAGGCAAATAATCATATATGATTCAGTGGGCCCAGAGGGCATCTTCTTCACAAAAAAAATTCTAAGTCAGTAAAGGGCAAATTATTTTCTATCTACTTGAATTAAGATGGTAAGTAATAGCTGTATAAAGATTTCTATTCTAGATGATAAAAATAAAAAAATAATTTGCTGTTTAAAGCTATAAACTTAGCTCCTTAGAGTGAGTACTTTTCTCAGGTTTTAGGTACCTGAGAATTAATTTCATTAGATACTTATCTGAATGGAATTCACAAACAAATGAAAGATATAGAAAACCATCAACTTCTGTAAGTCTGTGTTCATGGAATGAAATTTTGTGTTAGTTGTTTGACACTTGGAATGCATATGCCTGCAGATATTAGGATACCAACAGTAGGTAGTTTTCCAGGTTATCTTATTATATATATTTATACCAGGGTAAGTACATACATATGTATTTATGTATGCATGTGTACATACATTCACAATAAAAACATTATTGTTAATTCTTGCTATCTTACATTATGCTTATTTCTTGAGTCTCTTTTACTTCCTGGTTATTTTTTTTTAATTATTATGTTATGTTAATCACCATACATCACATCATTAGTTTTTGATGTAGTGTTCCATGATTCATTGTTTGTGTATAACACCCAGTGCTCCAGGCAGAACGTGCCCTCCTTAATACTCATCACTGGGCTAACCCATCCTCCCACCCCTGTCCCTTCTAGAACCCTCAGTTTGTTTTTCAAACTCTCATAGTTTGTCTCCCCCTCCGATTTCCCCCCCTTCATTCTTCCCCTCCTGCTATCTTCTTCTTCTTCTTTTTTTTTTTTTAACATATAATGTATTATTTGTTTCAGAGGTACAACTCACTTTTAAACTTAAATTTTAGGATTCAACTCATTTTGGCTTTATTTTCTATCCACTGATAATGTATTCTGTCCTTCAGGAGAGTAACAAAAAGAAGATGTGATATAAGTAGAATGACTTCTTAACTCATTGGTTATTCTTTAATTATTGAAATCACATAGATATTATAATTTTTCTAGAGTATAATAAATATTATTTAATTAGAAAAATGATTTTCTAAAATAAGTGTTTAAAAATATTTGTGGTAGTCATAAAATTTTATTTTCACTTAGCTACAACCAATTATAAATAAATATTTCAGAAGAAACACTTCATTAGGAGGCATGGAAACTGTGCTCTACTGTTATGTCCTCTACTTACTAACTCTGTGACACTGGGTGAGCCACTTAATTTTTTTAGTTCTCAGGTGCTCATCTCTAAAGTGGGATAATATCTTATTTGCAAAGGCAGGGAATTGCATTAATTAATTTTTTCCCTCTTAGCTATAAGAGCTATTCAATATCCTATGGCTTTGAATTTTATGAGTGAAGTCATTAAATATATTAGATGTCTATATTTCCTAGATATTTTTTCCATAAATGCAAATGTTCTATAAGATGTAGCCCATCTGCACTTTTAATGAAAATTTCTTTCTGATGAAATATGCATTTTCAGATTTTCTGTTGCATTTCAAAAGCTGGTTTGTATTTCTTTTTTTTTTTTTTTTTTTTTTAAGATTTTATTTATTTGCGAGAGAGAATGAGAGACAGAGAGCATGAGAGGGAGGAGGGTCAGAGGGAGAAGCAGACTCCCTGCTGAGCAGGGAGCCCGATGTGGGACTCGATCCCGGGACTCCAGGATCATGACCTGAGCCGAAGGCAGTCGCTTAACCAACTGAGCCACCCAGGCGCCCAAAAGCTGGTTTGTATTTCAAAGAGAATGTAATCATCAGACTTACCAAGTTTTTTTTTAAAGGTATTTGGAACTTTGAAAAAAGCTATTTGATTTAATAAGTACCATGTTATCTTTTATTTTTTTAAAGAAAGGATGATCAACTAATTATTTTGTTAGTCACCTACTTGGGGCTGCAGGGAAAGAGCTGGATACATTTGAAGGGGCAGACAGTCTTTTTGCTTTAATCTGTTGGAAAACTATGAAAGATGAACCATAGCTGTCTGGGTGGCTTTCAGTTGTGGGTATTTGATTAACCTAATTCATGGAGGATCTTTGAATACTAATAGCAGGATTTGCCCCTTTGTTAGGAGACTGTATTTGCTATTCACCTGTAAGTGGTTATGGATTTTGGGTGAGTGAGGAGTTACTTTTAACCATTTGCTTAGAAAATTCAGGACAGTGAGGATGAGTGTGGAGGTTTTTAGTCTAGTCCTTCATTTCCCACAGAAAGGTTTTTCAAACTCTTACCCTATGTGCCTCCAAACTCTTCTTTCACTGGCAATATTCTTAGAACCAAATGAGGTGTGCAGTGAGATGTTCACCTGGCCCACTTGATGGCCTTGGGTTGTCCTGACTGCTGGAATCTTGGGAGAAAAAGGAAAATTGAAATAAAGGGCCTAGAAACAGTAGAACCCTGTTCCTTCAAAAATAGGTGCTTTCATATGGGTCTCATAAAAATAAAAAAAAACAAAATTTGGATTGGCTGCTTTCATTCCCTGGGAAAGAAAAGTGCTTTTCATGATCTCATAAGGAAGCTTTTGAGGAAGTTTGCTTTTTTCCCATTTGGACTTTGGAAAAAAATGTTTTATGTATATTTGACAATCAAACCTTACTCTTTAGAGAAAATTATAGATCATTTTGATAAGAATGTTTAACTCTTGTTTTTGTGATAACAAAGTTGCCTCAGGCATGGGTGTAGAAAATGAAAAAAACAATCTCTCCATGTCAGAATGGCTAAAATTCACAACACAGGAAACAACAGATGTTGGCAAGGATGGAGAGAAAGGTTAACACTTTTGCAGTCTTGGTGGGAATGCAAACTGGTGCAGCCACTCTGGAAAACAGTATGGAGGTTCCTCAAACAGTTAAAAATGGAACTACCCTACCACCCATAAAATTGCACTACTAGTATTTATCCAAATTTATCCAAAGGATACAAAAATACAGATTGAAAGGGACACATGCACCCTGATGTTTATAGCAGAATTATCAAGAATAGCCAAATAATGGAAAGAACACAAATGTCCATCAACTGATGAATGGATAAAGAAGAGGCGGTATATATATATATGTGTGTGTGTGTGTGTGTGTGTGTGTGTGTATAATGGAATATTACTCAGCATCAAAAAGAATGAAATCTTGCCATTTGCAATTATGTGGGTACAACTAGAAAGTATTATGCTAAGTGAAATAAGTCAGTCAGAGAAAGACAAATACCATATGTTTTCACTCATATGTGGAATTTAAGAAACAAAACAGATGAACATACGGGAAAAAAAAGAGAGGGAAGCAAACCATAAGAAACTCTTAACTAGAGAACAAATTGCCAGTTGCTGGAGGGGAGATGGGTGGGGGTAATGGGCTAAATAGTTGATAGGTATTAAGGAAGACATTTGTGATGAGCACTGGGTCTTATATGTAAGTGATGAATCACTAAATTCTACTCCTGAAACTAATATTACACTATCTGTTAACTAACTAGAATTTAAATAAAAACATGAAGCAAAGAAAAAAATAATCTCAAATTGATCTCAGCAGAGACTTCTGTGGGCTTCTCATGTATGTCTGAGGCAAATTGGCACCCTTAATAGATGCTTCCTACCCACTTCTGGAAGTCACAGGTGATGTTAAAAAGGCATCCAGGTATGCAGGCTTAGGGGACAATTCCATCCATACCTTCTATTCCAATCTAACATTTCCCGCTCACACTTGACCTCTGCCTCTGTGCCTGGTCCTCATGTTCTGACGCCTAACCTAGATTGCCTGGACATAGTCCCTTGATAAACCTTGGGTCTATACGCTGGTACTCTGGCCAGTATACTTTATTTTAAGGTTGGCCTAGACCTCTGGACTCTGGTTCAAATCAGCAACCAGGTTACTTAAAATATCAGCCATCACTTACAATAATTGGAAAACATCATCTCTTAAATGAAAACATTTCATTTCTTCATTCTCTCAAGAAGGATGTTTACCAAGGTGCTAATAGTAATAGAAAGAGCAGTAGAAAAAGCTATAATCACCTCAGTATCCTATGCTATCAGTTGCCTATCATAAGTAGAAGACAAATTTACTGAATCTATTACCTTTCTCTGCATTATTAAGAAAAATGTATTCTTAGAAAGCATTTATAGGGTCTTATTTGTTTGTTTTTAATAAGAAAAGAGAAGTTTGCCTACAGAGAATATACTAACACTTCCAAGTTGTGGCCTCTTTTCTTTGTCCTGTATCAGGGGAGATACAGGGAAAACTATCTTGAGAGCAAAAACAGTTTCTTCTTCAAAGCCAACATGTTTGGGCACCTGGGTGGCTCAGTTGGTTAAACGTCTGCCTTTGGCTTGGGTCATGATCCCAGGGTCCTGGGATTGAGTCCTGCATTGGGCTCCCTGCTCAGCCAGTAATTTGCTTCTCCCTCTGCCCCTCTCCTCTACTCATGCTCTCTCTCTCAAAAATAAATAAAATCTTTAAAAAAAGGCCAACTTTTTTTTATTAGTAAAAGTTACAAATGAAAGTTGCCAAGATTCCATAATTCTATCCAATAATAATGACTGTGTGGGAAATTTTGCCACTTGGAACATAGAACCAGGATTCTTAAATTATCCTACGATTTTTATTGTGTGCTAAATAAGGAAAAAGCAAAGACACTGGCATTCAACTGTTTTCAGCATGTTGGTAAATTCTTCCACTGGATCAATACTAGAGGTAATCAAGGTGGCGTTTAAATTAATTAAACTTTCTTTGAGTTTAAATTAGAGAATGTATTTTGTTCACTAGACATACAAACCATGTTTAATTGAGATTTAAAAAGCTTTTGTTTCTGACTGATGAATTTTGCAAAGCGTTGCTACATATATCATTTCTAATTCAGGGTTCAGAATACAGAAGTCCATTTGAATGTGGTAAGTTGTCATGTAAACAAAGATAAAAGGAAATTTAGTTGAATGTCCATCATGGTTTGTGAACAGATAACTGCTTATCTTGATGATTTTTCTTTTCAAAATGGATTGCTCAAACTGAACCACATTCTCGTATTACATACACATTTGGTTTGTTTTCTTCCTTTACAGGTCTTTTGTTTTCAGTGAAGGCTTTTTATGCAGTTTTTTTTTTTTTCCTTAGGTGGCAAAATGCATTTTAGATACATAGTACTATTAATTTTTCCTCTTCAGAAAAAAAAAATCCCCTTGAGGGATTGAGCCAAAACATTTAGCTATCCTAATTAATGTTTTTTTTTTTTTTTTTTAAAGATTTTGTTTATTTGTTTTGACAGAGAGAGACACAGTGAGAGAGGGAACACAGCAGGGGCAGTGGGAGAGGGAGAAGCAGGCTTCCTGCCAAGCAAGGAGCCCGATGTGGGGCTCGATCCCAGGAACCTGGGATCATGACCTGAGCCGAAGGCAGACGCTTAACGACTGAGCCACCCAGGTGCCCCCTAATTAATGTTTATATCAATAGAGTCAGTCCTCCACTGAGCACATCGCTTGGGCAGGTCAGGACCACATGGATGAAAATACCACCAGTTTATGAAGAAGGTGAAATTCTATCCAGGTGCCCAGGTACCTGCCATTGAGCAAAGTGTGCCCAAAGCGTCCTGAAAAGCTGTTGTGGTCAGAAATGTGGAGGGAGCTGCTTGTTTTACCTCTCTCAGTACATGTGCCCCCCTTTTGAAATGTCTGTTATAGCATGTCAGTGGATGAGCCCGGGGATCTGGGTTTTGATAAACCAGTGTATTAATCACTTGGCTACTTTAACTTTGGTTCACAGTTTGAAGACCACCTTCCCAGTCTGCTTATTCCACGCAATATGAGGGAGGAATCAGGGGAATGGTTGCTAGAAAAAAAGTCCTGGGATAGCTTATGGATTAAGTAATGATAAAGATTTACAGCAATATATTAAAATGTAGGGAAGGACTGATGACCAGACAGGACTGTTTAGTGGATATTGCAATTGCGTTCTTGCATCTTTCTCTCTCCCATTTTGTAGTAGTTTTGTGGCTAGGGGTGGGATGAGACCTACAATACTAGGGGTGGGTCCTAATTCTTTTAATCCTAGCAGGCTGATCACATCCTCTTTGCCCCTGGGTTCAGAGAACAGTGTAAGCCAATCAGTGAGTGCTTTCTCCAATGGCTTAGGAAAGGACCATGATGTAATTTGGGCTAGGAGATGTGAAGAGGTTTGCTGGGAGCTGACCAGTACTTTCTCCCCTTCTGGACAGTGTGATTTGAGTAGGTGAAAGTGATGAAGGAATTTTTTTTTTTTTGTCACACCAGAGAAGAAAGACATTGGCTAGTGGTGATTAAAAGAAAAGCAGAGGGAAGAGGGAAAGAAACCAGGTCCTTGATGGCATTGTCGAGCTGCTGAATCAAACTAACACTGAAGCCTTCCATTTCTCTGAACCTTCCAGTTACATAAATCAATAAATCCTCTTTATTGCTTAAGTCAGTTTGAATTGGGTTTTCCATTACTTACAAAATGAAGAGTCTAGGTTGATATAGAATGGTAGTTTTGGAAGACTTGGAGAAAGAAATGGCTTTAACCATTTTAATTGTCCAGTTTCCATATTTAGCAAAGATTAAAATACAAAGCTGTCATTTTGCATGATATCTGCAATAATGCACTGAATGAAACCTAGGGATACAGAAAAGGGAAATAAATAAAACCTTGCCCAATGGATTTTTAGTTCAATTTAAAAGACAAAAATAAATAGCTTGCCAGATGGAAGACCACAGTAGTTATCATTAAAAGGCTAATTATTGGTCATTTACCCAGATGGAAATTTCTCTTTATTATTTACAAAGCCTTGTTTTGAAAATATCCCTTTAGAGTAAATCCTTTCACATGTTCTGAGTCTTTTAGGAATCAGGAACAAAAATCTTTGTTTATAGAGTTTTTATATGACTGTTCTCAATATGAACATGGTTCAGAGTGATGACAACATCCGTAGAAACTCAAGGGTATCTCGCTCTTCTGTGTGTCTAGATGATGCAAACTAAATGTTAAGCAGGGACGATAAATTAGGGAAGAAGAAAGTTTATCAATCAAGGAATAGATAAAAACGATGAACTTAGAAAGTAGGCTCCTAAAACCAAGTGCTCTGTACCAGGCCTAGGGAAATCACTTTTGTTGTATTTATTCAGTGAGTATTAGTTAAGTATCCATGCCGTGCATAGTGTGCATCAGTGCTACATGGAATAGTCACCAATCTAAAAGTCACACCTCATATTCCAACTCAACATCACTGCTTCCATGAAGCCTTGCCTTTTTAGTCCAGACCCCTTTTCTGATCCCTTGTACTTATGAAAGCTATTGCATTATTTGGTTTTGTTATTTACTATTCTATATTGTACTCTAATGTATGTGAAATAGTAAATTGTAGGGATTTTGGAGACCACACACTATGTGTGAGTCCCAGTCCCTTTACCTGTTACCTGTGTGACTTTGAGAGTTCTCTGGCATTTTCTGAACCTATTCTCTGAACCTTAGCTGCCTCATCTGTAGAAAGAAAATAATGATTCGTACCTCCCAGAGTTGTGGTTGTGAGGTTTAAAGGACATAATGAATGTGAAGCATTTATCCTAGTGGCTGAATGATAATTAGCATTCATAATAATACATAATTAAGTATAATAGATTTTATATTGAGAAGTAGGTTTTTATAATAGACTAATGTTGAGCCAGATGTTTTACATTTAGTTAGGCAATAAATGTTTACTGAATCGAAATCAGTTTTAGTTTGGACTTTGAGGAAAATATAAGATTTTGAGACATTGTTACTTATGCATATAGTATGTAATTTATAACCTCAATTTACCAATAATTAGGTGCATTGCATTCTTAAAGCACTTTGCTGCTTCTAAAGTAAATGCAATGTATTTGGCATAATTTGATTCTCTCTGTCATCTCATGATCTCTTCTGGGTAGGTATATTTACCTGTGTTTTATAGTTGTAATATTTGGGGATCAGGAAGGAGAAAAGATGGCACTGTCTATAACTGGAAGAATTGAACTAAAGCCTAAATCTTCTGAATGTGACCTGTGGCTTCCTTCTGTAAAAATGACTGAAATCACCATTCTTTTTGATTGTTCTTAAAGACTTGTCTTTATGAATATGGCAACTACTGCAAACTCTTTTACAGTAACATTAACTTTCTAGAAGGAGTAGTGGAGGATGGGGAAAAAACAAAAGGGAAAAGTGCTTTAAAAAGGCTTTTTGGGAGATGAGTAGAAGTCTTTCAAGGTACACTTTTTTTTTTTTTTTAAAGGATTTTATTTATTTATTTGAGAGAGAGGGCACAATCAGGGGAAGTGGCAGAGGGAGAGGGAGAAGCAGGCTCCCTGCTGAGCAGAGAGCCCAATGGAGGGGCTCAATCCCGGGACCCTGGGATCATGACCTGAGCCGAAGGTAGACATTTAACAGATTAAGCCACCCATGTGCCCCTGGAGGCACACGTTTTTGAGAGGGTTTGTATTGATGTTGTATAAATCTAAATTTCTTTTTTTTTTAAAAGATTTTATTTATTTATTAGAGAGAGAGAGAGCGCATGCACAAGCAGGGGGGAGGGGCAGACGGAGAGGGAGAAGCAGACTCCCCGCTGAGTGGGGAGCCCACCACAGGCTCAATCCCAGGATCCTGGGATCATGACCTGAGCTGAAGGCAGCTGCTTAACTGACTGAACCACCCAGGCACCCCTAAATCTAAATTTCTGAAGAATTTTTGAAGAATATTAATTGTTTTTTAAAATAGTCTCTGCTTTTTAGCAACAACCACTTTTTGGAGACAATTGTTTTTCTTTAGAAATTTATCTTGGGAAGAACTAAAAGGGGAAAACAAAACACTCAATCACTTGAGGACAGAGCTGCAACAGAGAGAGAGGGAAAAGTTCTTTTAGCCTGAGACAATGGTTTCAGATGACCATAAATAAACTGATTGTTGCCCAACCAGCAGCAGCATATCAACAGAATATAAAGATAATATTTCTACATTAGTCATTATGTTCTGAGAAGTAGATGAGGGCCTGAAATAATTTCTCAAAAAGTATTGAAGCAATGCTAAAAATAGCACCCTGGTATAGCTCAACTCTTGATAGGAATCAACTGATTATGCAAGTTTTTACAGCAAGGGCATTTTACCATCCTGTGTCTTCAATGTAATTGAATATGTGGTCAGCGCTGAGTATATAAAACTGCTTGTGCAGAGTTATTTTTACTGTGATTCAGAAGGAGATAAACTTAAGGGTTTAGCAATGAGTGTGATAGGAAAAAATAAATAGTCTTAATTTGGTTTAAGATGAATATAAAAATCCATGAATTTTATTCAAGACTTTCTCTACAGGGCGCCTGGGTGGCTCAGTCATTAAGCGTCTGCCTTCGGCTCAGGTCATGATCCCAGGGTCCTGGGATCGAGCCCCGCGTCGGGCTCCCTGCTCCGCGGGAAGCCTGCTTCTCCCTCTCCCACTCCCCCTGCTTGTGTTCCCTCTCTAGCTGTCTCTCTCTCTGTCAAATAAATAAATAAAATCTTTAAAAAAAAGACTTTCTCTACAGAGTAGCCAGGGCATATTTTTAATTAGTCAAATACCTAATAATTATTTGTTTATGTGGGGACACAAAAATAATTCAGCTTATAAGCTTGGGTACTAAGAGAGGACAAAGCCTGAAACAATGAGATCGGTGGGAAATTCTTCAGAAATAACTATGAATTCATAGGTAGTCATTGATGAGAGATATTATTATAGACTAGAGATGTCAGAGAAGGCTTCAGTGAAGAGGTAGGTCTTCTGTGGATACATGGTTAACAGAGAAAGTGAAAGCCACAAGAAGCAAGATGTATAGAATGTACAAAGGTCCCAGGTGTATGAAAAAGCATGATACAGAAAACAAGGAGGGAGGACTGTTCATTCCAGCCACATTAATCTTTCCTTCCTTTAAGTGTTCATATACTTCCCATCTTTGCCCCCTATCTGACAGTAATTGTATAGTATTATATTTGCTTTCTATTGCTGTGTAACAAATTATCAAAAGATTACTTAGCAGCTTAAAATAACACCCATTTATTTATTATCTAACAGTTCTGTAGATCAGAAGTCCAGATGGGCTCAACTGGGTTCTCTGCTTAAGGCTTCACAAATCTGAAATCAAGGTGTCAGATAGTCTGAACTCTTAACTGGAGACCCTGGTGAGGAATCTATTTCCAAACTCATTGCAGTTATTGGCAGAGTTTAGTTCCTTGGGGTTGTAGGACTGATGTTCTCGTTTCCTTGTTGGCTATCAGCAGGAAGCTTCTCTCAGCTAGAGGATGCTTGCATTCCTTGCTACATGGCCTTCTCTATCTCAAAGCCAGCATAGGCCTGTCAAATCCTTTATATTCTTTGAATCTTTCTGACTTCTTCTTCTGAAACTAGCTGGAGAAAACTCCTTTCTGCTTTTAAAAAGGGCTTATATGATTTTATTTTATATTAGGTTCACTTGGATAATATATTTTAAGGTCAACTGATAAGTAACTTTAATTATATCTGCAAAATCCCTTTTGCCATGCTATGTAACATAATAACGAGAGTAACAAGAAGTGCTGGAGATTATGGGGCCATCTTAGAATTCTGCCTACCACATTTGTATTTGTTATTTGGGAATATCATGAATAGGTATGTTTTCTCCATAGAGCTCAATTGTAAGCTGCCTGAAGATAGGAAGTTCTCTTCTACTTCACTAAAGTTCTCCACAGCATTTATAACAGTCTATTTTTGTTAAATACATTTTGAATTAAATTACTCTGCTCTAGAGGGAGAAGAATGAAATGCAGCTGTTGTCTTGAAGGCTTTTTATTCATTAAATTTGGGCCCTCAGTTCCAAAGCTAAGTGAAATGTCATTCAGCTGCCTAGAAGCATTTAGACTGATCCAGCTAACCTGTCCAGTTATTTCAGGCAATCTGCTTTCGTGCTTGGAGGGTGATTGCTGTGGGACATTGAGCTTTAGAACGCAAATTTCTGAAATATAGAGAAGAAAGTCATGCATGTTTTCTGGGATGTCTTCTACTGTTAAGGCTCAATAAATAAAGCTGGAATAGGGATAAAACAACATGTTTATGAGTTTTATTGTATTGGTGGATCTTTATCTTATAATATGATATGATTTAAAAATTCAGGTTATCTTTCCAATTATTTGGGTGATGTAAATGTTTTGAAAAAAATAAAAAAACTCCTATTACTAATAAAGATGGATTAAACATATTTTAAAGCAGTACAGTAGACATTTCCTTCTATGAGAAGGAATGTGTGCATGCCAAACTCTGGTATCATCAGGATGGTTAGCTGTGTGATAAAAATTTTGAATTCCAAGAAGGGAAAGAGAAATTATCTTTAAGAAACTTATATTTTTTTTCCAGGAAGAATGAGAGAGAAAACTTGAGGCTATAGACAAAAGCATCACAAGGGTTAAGAAGTTAGTTCAGATGGTAATTATAAACAGCATTTGAGAACTGACTCAGAAAAATAGGAAAGATAATAACCCCTGCCCTGTCACTGGTATTAATTGTCCTGAAGAGATTTCAGTTATATTTTATGCCTCTGAATGGATCATTATTATTATTTTTAAAAGATTTTATTTATTTATTTGACAGAGAGAGAGCCAGAGAGCACAAGCAGGGGAAACAGTAGAGGGAGCAGGAGAAGCAGGGTCCCCCTTGAGCAGGGAGCTGGATGTGGGGCTTGATTCCAGGACCCTGGGATCATGACCTGAGCCGAAGGCAGCCATTTAACCGACTGAGCCACCCAGGTGCCCCAGATCACTATTATTTTATATGGTCTTTATTTGCAAGTTGGAAAATCCTCTGCCAAGAGGGATTTATACCTTCCCAGCTATTTCCTATCTCAACCCCAAATCCAAGACTATCACTATTTTAACCCTTTATAATATCAACACATGAAGGCAGAACCATGTGTTTTGAACTTCTTAAAAGATTGTGCAAATGATACGGTGCTCTTTTTTTGCAGTAGAGAAAATTGTAGAGAAAATTGATAGCCTGATGCACCTGAAATCCCTTAGCAAATTTATGCTGGAGTTGGCAGGTTTTGTAGAGTCCCTGTCACCTGGCTGCCGTTCCTCTAATCATTAACTTCCTTTATGATTAGCCCTAGTAATTAGCTTCCTCTAAGGAACAGAAAAATGGAGTAATCACCTTTCATATTCCAAGGTGATGCTGCCAACATTTATTATCCACACCATATTTATTGTCACAACAAACTTGTACTTGACTGTTTATAGAGATGAGAGTTTGAATCAAGTCTTCCTCAGTTGCCTTTTTTGGCCAGTGACAACAAAAAGACAGTAGGAATAAAAAAGGTATATCCATGACAATGCAGAGATGGCAGTTCTGTGTTGTTTTCAAGGAGATGATATTAAGAAATGAATCTTAAGAGTACAAAGGCTTTTCTATGAACAAATGCAGTGTTTTGCAATACCACGTGTTTCCAAATAGCCCTTAGGTCTCTGTAAAGATCTCTTCACTGTAGAACACATGAAATAACTAACTTGTTCACTTATTATGTTTTACCATTGCCTTTCTCACATTTTAATCGAAATCTTTCAATAAATCTTTCTGGAAAATAGTGTATTTAAACTCAGCAGTGGCACTTAATGATACAAGAACAGTTCTTTTTCTTCTCTCTAGTGCCACTATCTAGAACAGAATAAGAACAATTTATAATAGCAAGAAGTTAAGTTCTTTGAGGAGTTTTCATTAGAATTGTAGAAATTGGCGAGCTGGTGTATTTGCTAAGCTGAATTTCAAATAGCTGCTAGGGATAACATGGTTAGACTCTGCTGTTTTCTTACGAATTTACTACAGAAACGGCTATAGAAATGTCATGGATTACTTGTGGCATCATTAATATTTTAAAGTGTGGCATTATAAATATTTAAATGTAAATATTTTGATGTGAGAATCTTAATACAGTTGCAGCACAGTAAGATTAGAAAGGTCTCATATGCATCATTTTAATTAAATCCATAAAGAACACTCCTTTAACTTCTATGCAAGCTCTTGTTTAAATCCAATATAATGCTTGCATTTCATTGATTGCTTCCACAAATTATGTGTCTTGTAGTCACACTTTTTTTTTTTTCAGAGACAAATGATAATTCTTCCACTTGGAGTTTTCCCCAAGCAACTTATTAGAATATTAAGTTTGCAAGGAGTGGTTACATGAAACTTACTGATCATATGTATACACTTCTTTGGGTTTAGAGAGACAAGTTTCCTATAGTGTCATGTCTAATGCACAAGCTTTTGTGTTTTGATGGAGCCAATGAGAATATTCTACCTACTTTTAACATATTTACTATATTTTTATTTTAGAACTGTGATTTTCCACAGAGAAGTGTCTTATAGAGACTTTGTCATCATCATCAGGAGTGGCATTTTCTGAGTGTCTAAGTGGGAATAAAATAGAGAATAGATAGAACACACTTAGAATGCAAGTGTGTTCAAAGTATGGGTGTGTATATATATATATATATATATATATATACACATATATGAATATGCATGTATGTATATATGTGAATAATAAGTGAAGTGAATAATAAGTGAAGTGTGTGTTTATATATGTCTGTATCCTTATGTAAGTACAAACTATGGTGATGAACAGCTGAAAAGTTAATATTTCATTGATTTTTTTCACTTATTTCTTTCTTCTCTTCTTTATCCACTCAACAATCATTCACTAGGCATTTCTTATTTGCCAGGCATTGTGCCAGGTTTTGCAGAATAGAACAATGAAACAGATACAAACTCTATCCTCAAGAAGATTACATCTAACTCAGGAAATAGATAAGCATGATAAGTCTTTTATTAGTACCTAATACCTGTTTTGGATTTCTTCCTTGCCCTGTACTGTGCTCAGGCCCAGATGTGTATTATAAGTCAAGGTTTTTGACTTAGAGTCTGGGCCTCAGACTTCATGGCCATGCCATCCCCTACTTCCCCAGCCTTCCCTGGAGTTAGTGCTGGCCATGTGACTCAATTCTGGCCAGTGAAACATAAGTTAAAATTAATTTTCTGGGAGAGTTTTTTTTTTTTTAACCAGAAACACTTTTATTGTCCTGGTAAACAAAGCGACACTGATGGCACCACCCCCTCTCTTCTCTTTTACCACCTTCTTCTGTCTTAAATATGGATGTGAAGCATTATCAGATACCTGGTAACCATGAAGGAAAGACCAGGAGAATCCCAGAGACACCATGGAACTGAACCAGTGCTGGCAGTCTCTTATCTCTAGACTTATTATTATGTGAGAAAAATAAATTTTTAATTATTTGAATCACTATTAGTTAGATTCTCTGTTACTTCAAGGAAATTACATCTGAAGTGATACAAAGAGTAAGCAGGCAATTACGGTACAGTGTAATAAATGCTATGATCGGGTATGTACAGGTGCTGTTTGAATACGTAAAGATAGTCCTGTCATTTGGATTCAGAGCAGACTTTGTAGAGGACTGATGCCTAAGATGATCCTCAATTAGGTTCTCTGGCAAATTCACTATAGTGAGTAATGAATATTGTAATCCTGATGTCCACTAAGAATTTTCGTATGAAATGTGCCAAATTCTTCATTTTTATAGATAGGCAGCAATGTTCTTTTTTTGGGTCTTTATTTCTAAGAGAATTAAGAGTTTTTAAGAGTTTAATTTCGTTCTAAGATGAGTTGGTCATGATACCATCAGAGACTCTATTGCTGCTGGTTGAAACAAAGGTAGTTTTAAGCAGCACTGCTCAAGGGCGGGGACACTTAGCCACTCATTTGGCCACCTCTGTGCAGAAGTGGCATTGTCTGAATCAAGTTCTCTCTGGGCACCTCAATTTCATAAGAAGATGACAACTTAATTCTGGCTTGGCCAGCTGTTAAAGCATAGGGAACTGCAGTTAGCCTTCAACCTAGAATAATAACAATCTAGGTACTTGAAAGGTTCACCACTGCTCAGTCCTTACTGATAATTTGGTTGAAAGAAAGAGCATACATGCTGGTTCGCTCAAAGGATTTGCAGTCCATTTAAAAATTTGATTGCTGGGGCACCTGGGTGGCTCAGATGGTTAAGTATCTACCTTCTGCTCAGGTCATGATTTCAGGGTTCTGAGATTGACCCCACATCGGCTCCCAGCTCAGCAGGGAGTCTGCTTCTCCCTCTCCCTCTCCCCCTGCTTGTGCTGTGTCTCTCTGTCTCTCTCTCTCTCAAATGAATAAATAAAATCTTTAAAAAAAATAAATAAAAATTTGATTCCTAGTTCATGCCAGGTAAACAGAGAACTGGAACCTCATCCCATTTCTGATCTCCCCTGTAGAATTGCCTTTGCCAACTTGCACTTTGACATTACATCATTCACTACTTTGAGGGTGTTAAAAAAATAGTCCTATGAGACACATTGTCACACTTACTATAAGGGTGCTATGGAGGGTGAAGTTTACTATCTCACACAGTTTACTTCTTTTTAGATCCATGTGAAAAACATTTCTTTGTTCTCTGTATCAGGAAGAGCTGTGCTTCTTCTAAGGAATTGGTGGGGTTTATCTTATGGACACTGAGAAGCACATAATTGTTCATGTTTTCCTTCCTGGTATGACTGATATAATTCCCAATTTTTGGCTTGCTTGTGGCAAATAAATAGGTATCAGACTTCTTCCTTCTTTCCTCTCTCCCTTCCTTCTTCCCCTCCTCCCTTCCTTCCTTCTTTTTTTTTCTGCTAATCTCATTCATGCGGTTATCTTATATTTCTTTTTTTCCCCCTTTTTTTAGAGAGGGAGAGAGAGGTGAGTGTGGAAGGGTAGAGAAAGAGAGGGAGAAAGAGAATTTTAAGCAGGCTCCATGACCAGTACTGAGCCCAATGTGGGCCCTGAGATCATGACCTTAGCTAAAATCAAGAGTCAGATGCTTAACCGACTGAGCCACCCAGGTACCCCATCTTATGTTTCTTACTTGCATGTTTCTTTTCCCCTCCTAATTTATTCCTGTTTTAAAATTTGGTTTTCTTATATTTTGTGGTATTGCATGAATTTTTGCTAACTGTTTCATATCCTTGCTGGTATAAGGCAGGATATGTGTGCATATATACAAGCCGGAACACACGAGAGGAAGCATTTTGCCTGTAGCACTTCAAAGTAAAACATTTTTTCTGTTGCTTGATATAAGGGAGTTTAGAGTAGGAGTTCCTTTGAAAGTTATGTCCTCAACATGACTCTTAATATTAGAGGAAATGTTTTTAACCTTCCCCAACCCCCCCCTCTTGAGTTAACTTTACTTTGGCTTAAAAGTGTTTTTGGTTGAGAAAGAAAGTCTGCAATTGATAGTTCTCACAGCAGTGTTTGCAATTAAAGTAGAAGCTTGGGAAGAGGAGGTTGGGGAATGTGTAAAGAAGATTTCCCTTTTTCCTTTTTTCTTCTTTAAGTTTTAACACCAAGTCTTTTGTGCTTATTGTCCCAGGGGATGAATGCAGCAGGCCAACCAGCAGATTTTTTTCTGACCTTAAAGTGTTGGTTAGAAATTATCTGGCAATCTGAGTGCTATCACTTAAAATACTTTTTTTTTTTTTTTATTATCAGAGAAATTAATAACAACTAAGTATCTGAGCTGGAACATTTATTATATTCTGATGTCTAGCTCTTTTAAACTTAATAATGGATTAATTTAATGTTAACCATACAAATAGTTGCATAGGATTTGTCATAAGAGATCTTGAGAAGATGAGTAATTTTTTTTTATGAAGCCAGAGATATTTTTTTTTTTCTTGAAATTTTTAGTGATTGCTATAAGACTTTAAGGAAGTGGGCATGTTCTGAACAATGAAGTGAAATAGGGTAGAAAAATCCTAGTCAATTAAGAATTTGCTCCCCTGGCACCCAAAGAGATTCTAAAAGAACCCAAGGGAACTCTGGCTTCCTTACTAGGATGGTAAGAAAGTAGGGGAGGATTTTCTTCATTCATATATTGCCATTCTACCTCATCATAGAAACTAAGGTGAAGCTAGGGAAAATTGAATGAGAAGAGGAGACTTGGGTTGGATCCCACCTTCCCTGACCAATCTGACCAGGCATTTTGCCAAAGACAGCTGCTCAGCACTCATTTTTTTCTAGAGCCACGAGATGGGCAAGGCTTCCTTTACCTATAGCTGAGCTCTCTGTTTCTCTGTTGTATGGAATCAGTGCTGACAGGGAGAAGAATCTCCAGCAGGGGTAGGGGGCATCACATGGTCCCCCTCCATCCCCAACACAAATATACACATACGCAGAAGAGATATTGTTACATTACGTTTACCTATCTATCTGACCCTCAGGGATCCTGGAGCAGATATCCCTCTACTCCAGATGTTGAGGATGTAGAAATTAGAGGCTGGGAGTACTGGAGCTGGCAGGAATAGCATTTAGGTAAAGCACATTTCATTTGTAAGTATATAAAATATTTATTTAGGAAAAAACATGACTGAGATTATATTCTGAGATATATATTTTAGTCTTCCTGTATTTCCCATTTTTTTCTTCCAAGGAGTCAAATGGATAATGTGCTCTTTTGTGCTTATTGTCCCAGGGGATGAATGCAGCAGGGCAACCAGCAGAGTGATGCATGCCAAATATTTCCCTCCCTGGCTTTTGTTTCATCAAGACTCAATCCCAGAGTTAGAGTATTTGTAGGTACAGACAGTGTCTCATGCAGGAGGAAGGAAAGTAGAACTTTACCTCAGGTAAAGAGAGTCCTCCAATGTCTGCCATACCACCAGCCAAGTCATAGAGGATGGGAGGATGGGCGAACCTCTGAATTTCTTGCCTTTTCTCACACAGCTGGCTGAGAAGATATTTATCATCCTTTTCTTAGGACTTGTTAGTCCAGAAGTTCACTTGAGCCTTCAGAATCTTTTGTAAGGCTGCCTGTGGTCCTGTCTGCCTTTCTACTGCACACAGCTCTTTTCTCTCAGTGGCTTTGCTGCTTATCTCAGTGGTCCTGCTGGCAAGCAGAGCAAAGCTCTTCTGGGCTCTGTAGACCCATAGAATTCTGTCTCTGTCTCTCTCTTCTTTCCCTCCAGGAGAAGTCCCTCCCCTTCCCCCCCTTTTTTTTTTCTGGGGGAAATCTCTTTCCCTTCATGTTTCTGACTAATACAATGTCATTGTTTGAAAATCCTCTTCTTTTCACCTTCTCTACAGAGCTCCAAATCTTAGGCTTTGAAGATAATAGGAAGATTGGAGGCTACTTTCCTCCTTTTCCCATATTTAATTTGAGCAAGGAGCAGAGTTTGGCTGCTTACTTGAATTAAAGGAAGAGAAAGGGGAAAGTACAGATAGAAAAAACCCTGCAGATCAGTATTTCAAAATATTACCCTAACCAAATGGGGCATTGTGAGGTAGGTGTATAAGATGAGCGGACAAATCACAGGGAATTTGGCAAATATTTGCTGATCCCATCTGTCCTGAAACTATTAAAAATATAGACTTCCCTCTCTTCCCATCAAGGCCTTGTATGTTTTTAATATTTTTCAAGTTGGGTGGTGTTAGGGTAGTTCGAGCCCTTAGTAAGTGAACGTAGAAGCTACTAAAGATCATGAAACCAGAACATGATTGCAGTTTGCAATCTATGGGTCTGCTAGCTTACAAATAATATGTGGGATGAGGAGGGGAAAGGAACAGGACAGAAAATGGTGGTAGGGGAATGCCATTCCCTTCACAGTTTGGGAAGATGCGATGTTTAATCTCTTCTTAATGTGAAAAAGCTACTAAATCATGTCTTATATTTACAATGACTTTTTATGAGTGGCCCTATAGGCCCTTGTTATTTTTGACCGGTACTCTTTGTATTTAACTTTTGATTTTTTCCAGATTTTTTTTTTCAATTTTGAGCTTCTATTAAATCAAGGTTTCACATATTAGTTTTACTTGAAAGGTTTTGATTTAGTCCTTTACCTGAGGACTAAGCTTTGATGTAAAACTGAGCTTTTTGTGAAGTCTATCCCTCCTTTATAGATCAGTTCCTTTTGTTTATACCTGGGCATGAAACATGCCTGATGACCCACTGAGCCATATAAAGAAAGGATCTCTGAAAAGTAGAGAAAATGACTGTGCTGGCAGGTCCTGAAATACCCCCCCAGATTGTGGCTGAAGCAATTTAAAATGTCCCTACTACATTACCCATAGCTGATGTACCTCCGGGAGGGCTACCTTCCCAGGAGCTGGCATTGGCACTGCTGTGGTTTGGGTTAATGTGATGTTGGTGAGGTGTTTCTGTTTTTTAGTGTGTTCAATTCCTGCTGTATTTTGAAAGAGGTGAGGGATGCCTATTGATCAATTGGCTCCAAGAGGGGCCTTGCCAAAATGATTCTACATGCGCTTCCAGCAGAATTCTTGATGTCTACTGTGTGTGATGGCCAGACATGCACCAATCTCAGGGCGCTTTTTAATTGGAATGGCTGTTCAAACAGTAAGGATGATTTCACAGTTTTCATTTCCCTCTAACTATACTCTAGGCCTTTGCTCTTTAAGTAGGAGAAAGAATCATTTATTTTTCAGTATTGAATTCTCTTTTCTGTTTGAAAACAGCCCATAGATTGTTTTTAAAGAAATTCAGGAAAATGAGAATGGTTGACTCAATTATCTATACTAGAGTAAATTAGCAGATTATGAAAAACCAAGAAAGTTCTTCTGAATCCTATTACTACTATAGGCTTACCGCCAAACCTACCTTCTCCTCTTATGCAAAAGCTTGTCAGGTAAGCAGATTCTATTTGTTTCCCAAGCACTCAAGGGTATTTTAAGAAAAGGGGTCAATTGAAAGAATCTTTAAAAAGAAACTGAGGTGTTTGGTGCTCTATCCACGCTCACCTCAGACCTACTTCTGGCTGTTGTAGAAGCAACTTCATGTGTGGGTTAAGAGTTCAAATTCCAGCAGCCTGATTCTTACTAGCTGGGTCATCTTGAGCAGGTTGTTTGACCACTATTTTCCCAGCTTTCTCATCTGTAAAATGGGAAGAATGATAATGGATTAAATGGGATATTACTTTTTAGGAGCTTTGAAGATTCCTGGCACCAGGTTGACTATGACCACTCTTACCCACTAGACTCTTCCCTTAGATTGACTCACAGTCTGGTAGCCTCCCCTTATGTAATCTTACTCTTGTGTTTCAGATCCAAGTGTGAAAGGGGAGAAATAATTCAGTGTCTTTTTATGATCTGTCTTACTATTTCCTTGAGTTTTTAGGCCTATTATTACTAATTAACATTTGTGTAGATTCAATTGTTTACAGAGAATTTTTACCTTCTTTTATAGGGTTTTATCCTCACAATACTGTGACATTAAGAATTGGTAGGAGGTAGGGCGCCTGGGTGGCTCAGATGGTTAAGCGTCTGCCTTCGGCTCAGGTCATGATCCCAGGGTCCTGGGATCGAGTCCCGCATCGGGCTCTCTGCTCCTTGGGAGCCTGCTTCTCCCTCTGCCTCTCTCTCTCCCTCTCTCTGTCTCTCATGAATAAATAAATAAAATCTTAAAAAAAAAAAAAAAGAATTGGTAGGAGGTAATGTCAGCAAGATGGTAGAATAGGAGTTTTCGAGTGTCATCCCCTCACAGAACATTGATTTGGATAATTACCCACAAATGAGAAAACCTTTGTGGCAGTCTGGGAGTTCCAGCATACCATTGTAGAAAAAAAAAAATCCAAGAATAAATGCCTTGAAGAGAGTTAGAACAGTTTCACTTTATCCACATCACTCCTCCTTCAAGACAGCACAACCCATTGCCAAGAGAGAACCCCTCATCCTGAGATTTCTTCCATGGGGGAAAGTGAGAGCATGGTGAATGAGTGCATGGCTTTTGCAGCTTGCAGAATGTTACCAAAGAGGTCCACATTTTCCTTACCCCACCAGAATACTAAGGTGATATGTATGCCCGAGGGGCTGGAAAATGCTGGGAGCATAGCAGTTAGGGATCAGAACCCATCAAAGGGACATATATATAACTAACTGCTTTGTGGTACTTATCAGGAAGACCACCCATGAGCTGCAGGCCGCATCTTGCATGCAGATGCTCCCAGCTGACTCATGAGCATACCCAATGCTCTGTGTGCCTTACCTGCCCATCCTGTGGCTGACTGCCTGTGTGCACCCCTGCAGATGGCAAATGAGAGCCTTTGCAAACAGCTAGTACACATGTGCAGAAGGCAAGCCTGATTCTGCTGGATTGGGAGAAAGCATACAGACTTGAGGATTTTAGGACACCTCTTAGTGAAAGGAAATAGGAGGCTCTCAGAACTTGGTCTGGCACTGCAGGATTAAGAGAAGGCATATAATCTTATAACTTCCCTTTCAAGAGAGAACAAGAAGTATAGAGTGGGTGCATCCATAGAAAGGATCTGAGAAAGCCTCAGAATCCCTAGCTAGGCTGACTAGTGATGGTATATCTCTCCTGAAAGCAGTCATTAAAGACTGGAGGAGATGTCTTCAAAGGTGAAGACAGTAATGCAAGACTGCAGGGAACATCAAATAAAGTAACATGACACAACTAAAAGAACACAATAATTTTTCAGTAACTGACATCAAAGAAACGGAGGAATACAAATTACCTGACAAAGAATTAAGAATAATAATTTTAAGGAAGCTCAGTGAGGGGCACCTGGGTGGCTCAGTCGTTAAGCATCTGCCTTCAGCTCAGGTCATGGTTCCAGGGTCCTGGGATCGAGCCCCGCATCGGGCTCCCTGCTCGGCGGGAAGCCTGCTTCTCCCTCTCCCTCTCCCCCTGCTTGTGATCCCTCTCTCGCTGTGTCTCTGTCAAATAAATACATAAAATCTTTAAAAAAAAAAAAAGGAAGGTCAGTGAGCTACAAGAGAACGCAAGAAGAAAAGTCAACAAAATCAGGAAATAATACATGAACAAAATGAGAAGTTCTCAGAGAGATAGGAATAAAGAAGAACTAAACAGAAATTCTGAAGCTGAAGAATACAATGAATGGAATTTTAAAAATGCAATAGAGAGTGTCAAGATTAAACTTGACTAAGCAGAAGAAAGAATCCATGAACTCAAAGATGTAGTATTTGAAATTATCGAGTCAGAGGACAGAAAAGAAAAAAATAATGAAAAAGTTAAGAAAGTCTATATGACATATATGACATTATCAAAAGAAACAATTTACAAATTATAAAAATCCCAAAAGGAGAGGAGAAGAAGAAAAAGCAGAAAACTTATTTAAAGAAATAATAGCTAAAGACTTTCCAAATCTGGGGAGAAATATGGACATGATCTCTAACCAGTGTCTTCACTGAGACACATTATAAAAAAACTGTTAAAAATCAAAGATGAGAGAATTTTGAAAACAGTAAGAGAAACTCATCACATAAAAGGGAACCCAATAAGGGTGTTAGAGAGTTTCCCAGCAGAAACTGTGCAGGCTAGCAGAGAGTGTGGTGATATATTTAAAGTGTGAAAAGAAAAAAAAACCCAAAACTTGCCAGCAAGGAATGCCTTACCTTGCAAAGCTGTCCTTCAAAAATGAAGGAGAGATAAAGACTTTCCCAGACAAAAAAAGCTGAAGGAGTTCATTACCACTTGATCTGCCTTATGAGAAATGCTAAAGGGAACTATTCAAGTGGAAATTGAAATGATACTAATTAGTAACATGAAAGTATAAAACTTACTGGTAAAGATAAGTGTATGGTCAAATTCAGAATACTCTAATATTCTAATAGTGGTGTGTAAATCGCTTAACCCTAGTATAAAGTTTATATGACAAAAGAATTAAAAATAATTATGGCTCTAATAATTTGTTAATGGATATACAACATAAAAAATTAAACTGTGACACCAAAAGACAAAATATGTTGGGGAAAGTAAAAGGTGACGTTTTTGTATGCAGATGAAGTTAAGTTTTTATTAGCTTAAAAAAGATTGTTACAAATAAAGATAACATCTCTTATTTTAGAAGCCTTAGGGTAACTACAAAGCAAAAACCTATAGTAAATACACAAAAGATTAAGAGAAAAAAATCAAAGAATACCACTATGGAAAATCATTGTGTCACAAATGAAAATAACAAGAGAGGAAGAAAAGAAAAGAATAAAGGAACTATAAACCAGCCAGAAAACAATTAATAGGATGTCAATATTTACCTATCCTTTACCTATCAGTAATTACTTTAAAGGGAAATTCATTAAATTTCTCTTATCAAAAGACATAGAATGGCTTAATGCATAGAAAATAAGAATCAAATATATGCTGCTTACAAGAGACTCACCCCAACCATAAGGTCATACATGGACTAAAAGTGAAGGGATAGAAAAAGATATCCCATACAAAAGGAAACCAAAAGAGACCAAGGGTAGCTATACATATCTCAAACAAAAGAGGCTTTGAGTTGAAAACTGAACAAGAGACAAGGAAGATCATTATAAAATGATAAAGGGATGAACTCATTAAGAGGATATAATAATTGTAAATATATACACATGCAACACTGAACCACCTAAATATATTAAGCAAACATTAACAGGTCTGAAGGCAGAACAAGACATCAATGTAATAATAGTTGCAGACTTCAATATCTCCCTTTCAACAATAAATAGATCATCCAGACAGAAAATCAAAAAGAAAACATTAGACTGGAGCTATATTTTAGACCAAATAGACTCAAAAGACATATAAAGAACATTTCTTCTAATAGTGGTATACATATTCTTCTCAAGTGTAGAGAGGACATTTTTTGGGAAAGAACACATGTTAGGTCACAAAAGAAGTCTTGACAAATTTTATTATTTATTTATTTATTTATTTACGATTTTATTTATTTATTTGACAGAGAGAGAGAGAGCACAAGCAGGGGGAGCGGCAGGCAGAGGGAGAAGTAGGCTCCCCACTGAGCAAGGAGCCTGATGCAGGGTTCACACCCAGGACACTGGGATCATGACCTGAGCCAAAGGCAGATGCTTAATGGACTGAACCACCCAGGCACCCCAGAAGTCTTGACAAATTTTAAAAATTGAAATCATATCAAGTATCTTTTTCAACCACGGAGTTATGAGAAAGATCTCAAATAAACAACATAACTTTAACCCAAAGGAATTGGAAAAGGAAGAACAAACTAAACCCAAAGTTAGCAGAAAGAAAGGACTAACAAAGATCAGAGCAGAAATAAATGAAATAGAGACTAGAAAGATAATAGAAAAGGTCTATAAAACTAAAAGCTGTTTTTAAAAAGATAAATAAAATTGACAAACTTTTGGGTAGACTAACTACAAATAAAGAGGAGACTCATAATTAAGAAATGAAAGAGGAGTCATTAAAACTGACAAAATACAAATACTAAGGATTATAAGAAATTACTATGAACAATTACAGGCCAACAAATTGATTAAACTAGAAGAAATGGATATATTGCTAGAAACATACAACCTACCAAAACTGAATCATGAAGATATAGAAAATCTGAATAGATCAATAATGATAAGGAAATGGAATCAGCAAACAAAATTTCCCATCAAAGAAAAGCCCAGGACCAGATGGCTTTATGGGTGAATTCTACAAACTATTTAAGGAAGATTCTTTTTTTTTTTTTTTTTTAAGATCTTATTTACATGCATGCACGCATGCATGCCAGAGAGAGAGAGAGATCGCGAGAGTGAGCAAGCAAGAGAGGGGGAAGGGGCAGTGCGAGAGGGAGAAGCTGACTCCCCGCTGAGCAGGGAATCCAATGCAGGGCTCCATCCCAGGACTCTGGGATCATGACCTGAGCTGAAGGCAGAGGCTCAACCAACTGAGCCACCTAGGTGTCCCTATTTAAGGAAGAATTAATAGGAGGCCTTCTCAAACTCTTCCAAAAAAATAGAAAAGGAGGGAACACTTCCAAACTCATTCGCATTACCCTGATACCAAAGTCTGACAAGGACACTACAAGAAAAGAAAATTATAAGTCAATATCCCTGATGAACATAAATGCAAAAATCCTCAGCAAAATATTAGCAAACAAAGTTCAACCAACACATTAAAGGATTATATAACATGATGAAGTGGAATTTATTCATGGAATGCAAGGGTGGTTCAACATATGCATATCAATAAATGTGTTATACCACATAAGAGTGAAAGAAAAATCATATGATCATCTAAATAGATGCATAAAATACATTTGACAAAATCAACACGCTTTCATGATAAAAATGCTCAACAAATTAGGTGTAGAAGGAAGGTATCTAGGCATGGCAAAGGTCATATATGACAAGCCCATAGCTAACATCACACCCAAATGTGAAAAGCTGAAAGTTTTTTTTCACTAAGAACAGGAACAATCAAGGATGCCCACTCTCAGCACTTCTGTTCAATATAGTACTGGAAGTCCTAGCCAGATGAATAGAAATAAAAGGCATCCAAATTAGAAAGGAAGAAATAAAACTCTCTGTTTGCAGATGACATAATTTTATATATAGAAAATTCTAGAGACACTACCAAAAACCTCTTAAAACTAATAAATAAATTCAGTAAGATTTTAGGATACAAAATCACCATACAAAAATCAGTTGCAGTTCTAAACACCAAAACAGACTATGAAAATAATTAAGAAAACAATCCCATTTACAATAGCCTTTTCAAAACCAGAATAAAATACTTGGGAATACATTTAACCAAAGAGGTCACAGATGTGTACGCTGGAAACTGTAAGACAATGATGAAAGAAATTAAAGACAAATACATGGAAAGATATTCCTTGCTCATGGATTGGAAAAATTAGTATTGTTAAAATGTCCACACAGCTCAAATCCATCTATAGATTCAATGCAATTCCTTTCAAAACTCCAATGGGTTTTTTCACAAAAATAGAAAAAAATCCTAAAATTCATATGGAACCACAGAACATCCAGAATAGCCAAAGAAATCTTGAGAAAGAAGAACAAAGCTAGAGGCATCATACTTCCTGATTTCAAACTGTATTAGAGCTACTGTAATCAAAACACATGGTACTGACATAAAAGCAGACACACAGACAAATTGAACATAATGGGAAGCCCAGAAATAAACCCATGTATATACTGTCAATATATTTTTTTAAAGATTTATTTATTTATTTATTTATTTATTTATTTATTTATTTGACAGAGAGACACAGCGAGAGAGGGAACACAAGCAGGGGGAGTGGGAGAGGGAGAAGCAGGCTTCCCGCAGAGCAGGGAGCCCCATGTGGGGCTCGATCCCAGGACCCTGGGATCATGACCTAAGCTGAAGGCAGACCCTTTACCGACTGAGCCACCCAGGCACCCCTATACTGTCAATCTTTGACAAGGGTTCCAAGAATACCCGATGGGGAAAGATAGTCTCTTCAATAAATGGTGTTGGGAAAACTAGATATTCATATGAAAAAAGAGTAAAACTGGACTCCTATTTTACACCACTCACAAAAATTAACTTGAAATAGATTAAAGACTTAAATGTAAGACCTATAACTATGAAACTACTGGAAGTGAACATAGAGAAATAGGTCCATGACATCATTCTTAGCAATAATTTTTTGGATGTGACATCAAAAGCAAAGGCAACAAACACAAAGATAAACTGGAAGACTCCATCAAACTACAGAGCTTCTGCACAGCAAAGGGAACAGTCAATAGAATGAAGATGAAAACTTATGAATGGGGGAAATATTTGCAAACCATATATCTGATGAAGGGTAAATTTCTAAAATATATAAAGAATGCATACAACTCAATAGCAAAATAAATTAGATTAAGTAATGGGCAAAAGATCTGAATAGACATTTTCCAAAGAAGATAGACAAATGACCAAGAAGTATATGAAAAGGTGCTCAAAATAATTAATTAAGGAAATGCAAATCAAAACCACAATGAGTTATCACCTCACACTTGTTAGAATGGCTATTATCAAGATACAAGAGAAAACAAGTGGCAAGGATGTGGAGAAAAGTGAACGCTGTACACTGTTGGTGGGAATGTAAATTGATACAGGCATTATGAAAAATTGTATGGGGATTTCCCCCAAAGTTAAAAATAAAACTACAATATGATCCAGCAATCGATTTTTGGGTATATATCTGAAGCACACAAAATCAGTATGTTGAAGAGTTATCTACACTCCTTTGGTCATTACAACATTATTCACAGTACTGAAGATATGGAAACAATCTAAGTGTCTACAGATGAATGGTTAAAGAAAATGTAACAAAACAGAAGCCATAGAATAGAAGGAAATCTTGCCATTTTCAACAACTTGGATAAAACTTAAGGACATTTTGCTAAGTGAAATAAGTCAGACAAAGACAAATACTGTATGATCTCACTTACGTGTGGAATCCTGCTCCAACTCCCCCACCAAAAAAAAAAAGGTTGAACTCACAGAAGCAGTGGTATGATGGTTGGTTCAGGCCAGACAATGGGGAAAATGGGGAAAAAACAGGGTAAATGGGGAGATGTTGGTCAAAAGTTACAAACATTCTCAAACTTAACACCCAAGAAACAAATAACCCAGTCAATAAATGGGCAGAAGACAAGAACAGACACTTCTCCAAAGAAGACACACAAATGGCTAACAGACACATGAAAAAATGTTCAACATCACTGGCCATCAGGGACATACAAATCAAAACCACAATGAGATACTACCTTACACTGGTTAGAATGGCAAAAATTGACAGGAAACAAGTGTTGGCGAGGATGTGGAGAAAGGGGAACCCTCTTACACTGTTGGTGGGAATGCAAGCTGGTACAGCTGCTCTGGAAAATAGTATGGAGGTTCCTCAAGACGTTAAAAGTAGAGCTACCCTACGACCCAGCAATTGCACTACTAGGTATTTACCCCAAAGATACAGACCTGGTGAAAAGAAGGGGCATATGCACCCCAACGTTCATAGCAGCAATGTCTATAATAGTCTAACTGTGGAAGGAGTTGAGATGCCCTTCAACAGATGAAAAAATGTTCAACATCACTGGCCATCAGGGACATACAAATCAAAACCACAATGAGATACTACCTTACACTGGTTAGAATGGCAAAAATTGACAGGAAGCAAGTGTTGGCGAGGATGTAGAGAAAGGGGAACCCCATAAAGATGTGGTTCATATACACAATGGAATATTATTCAACCATCAGAAAGGATGATTACCCACCATTTGCATCTACATGGATGGAACTGGGGGGGATTATGTTAAGTGAAGTCAGTCAAGCAGAGAAAGACAATTATCATATGGTTTCACTCATATGTGGAACATAAGCAATAGCACGGAGGACCATAGGTGAATGGAGGGAAATCCAAAGGGGGAGAAATCAGAGAGGGAGATGAACCATGAGAGACTATGGACCCTGAGAAACAATCTGGGAGTTTGAGAGGGGAGGAGAGTGGGGCGAGGCGGTCACAGTGTGATGAGTATTGAGGAGGGCATGTGCTGTGATGAGCACTGTGTGTTATACTTAACTAATGAATCACTGAACACTACATCAAAAACTAATGATGTACTCTACAGTGGCTAACTGAACATAATAAAAAAAAAAAGAAAGAAAGAAAGGCCCATATGGCAAGGAACTAAGGGGTCTTGCCAACAACCAGACTAACTTGTTAGGCATGTGAGTGAGCCACTTTGGAAATAAATCCTCCAGCCCAAGTCAAACCTTTACATGACTAAAACCCAAGATAACATCTTGACTGCCACCTCATGAAAGATCATGAGCCAGAACCATGGATTCTTGACCCACAGAAACTATGTGAGATAATAAGTGTTTATCATTTCAAGCTGCTAAGTTTTGGGGTAATTTGTTATATGGCAAAAATCACTAATATAATGTTATCAGCAAGCTTTTTATTTTCTATTCACTTTTTCAATTAAATTGTCACTATGTGCTAATACTGCCAGAATACTTGAAACCACAGGGGTTGACACTGCCATGAGCAGGTGAGGGATTTGTACAGAGGGAGTTCCTGCTTTTGTCCCAGGGCCAAAGCACTTAGAGAAGGAATATATAAAACAAAACTAACAAACTTATAAACAAACACCAAATAACTTTTCCTGTTACGACACCTGTAGTACTTGGGAGGTATGTGTTTAGTGTTCTAACTTTCAAATTGTGATTTTTAGTTTATCTTCTTGAGAAACAAGGTTACCTCCCATCTTTTAAGTGTATAAGGTAACTAAAATAATATTAACTTTTGAGGACTATCCTAAAGTACTAGCATAGGATTCTAAATTTCTACTTGTAACCTTGTTCCTTTGTAAGAAGCATTCTGACCTAAAATTATCTTTTGGAAAATCACTTGTTTTTAAGTTGATTAATTTAAATGGATATCACATTTAGTTTTAGGAATCCTAGCTGTTTAAGAAACAGTGCATATCACTCTAAACTAAGAAGTCTTCCTTTTGGCCTGCCACATTCTAGTCTGAGAAATGGCGTCTTTATTAGTGAGGGTGAGCTAGGTTATTTGGTAGTAACACACAATCCTCCAAATGTCAACATCTTAAAAAAAGAAAGAAAGAAAGAAAATCTTATCTCTTATTCATGCTGCATGTCCATTGTGAGTTGGCTACAGCTCTGTTCTATGTCATCTTCACTCCAGGATCCAGGCTAATGGAGAAGCATTTCACTTGAAAATTGCCAGTTGTTGTGGAGGCAGGAAATGATAGCATGGCAAAGCATGCTTTACTCTGAAAGCTCCTGCTTGAACTGATTGATGTATGTCCCTTCCCACATTTCATTGGCCAAAACAAGTCATATGCCACTCCTGTATTCAACAGGGTGAGGATGTTTAATCCCCTCGACGGAAAGACAGTGCATTTTTGTGAATAGTTACACAATCTAGCACAGCATAAAAACTGCTATATTTTCTTAAGTGTTCTTGGGAGGAGTATTTTAAAACTGAGAGTCAGACATTTTATTCACAGAAAATTATGTCCAAACAATGGTGAGAAAGAAATGCATGTTCTGAGAAATATGTCTGTGCTCTATTGTAAAGCAATTTTCCTCAAGTATGGTTATGGAAGCACTGTAATTCCGTACTGCTTGTCTAGGTCTACTCCTCTCCATGACTCCCCTTTTGCCCCGGTGTCAGAGTTAACCTCCCAGCCTCTGACCTGAGCCCTGCAGGGCAGCAGTGCCAATATATCTCTGCCAGTGTGGCCACTGGATCTTGTTGGTCTCTGTCCCTTTGTCCAGACCCATCTCTCACCATAAGCAATGAAGATAAATAACACTGGTTTAATGTAAAATAGTCTATTTGTCCTGCAATGTTTTCCTTCCTTAAGGAATATCTTTTTACAAATGGAAGCAACTATGTTCACCCTCTTTTTTCTTAAAGCACACATTCTTGGTAAGGACAGTGGAAGACTACCTGAGACACTACTTACCTGTGGTTCTCTCAGGACTTGGCAAGTTACTTAGCTTTTCATTTGATGTGTGATAGGTTGTGTATTAGCTCTGAGCTTTTCACACTGCATATGGGAAGCAATAGCATAGAAAATCTGAAACAGGATTTATATTTATAATTTTGAAATGATTTTTGTTTTACAGTACATTTACTTTCTTAACAAATTTTGATGTTATCTGAATTAAATTTAGTTTGTCTTCCCAGAGGAGGCTATGTGCTATTGTGGGTATAGGTATTGTCCATGGCAAATTGTTGACTGGACAATTTTTCCTCAGCCTCCCCCTCTTGTTATTTCTGCTTTTGCAATTGATCGGTTATAACTTATCTAGAACATCCACTGTTATAGTGCACATTAATTTTTTTATCTCCCTCAGCAGCAATGGATGTTTCGGATTCTTCTGGTGGCAACATCTGCTCCATAAAAAGATCTGTTCCAGACCCTCATAACCCTGTTCTAAGATTTGCTGGTTGGTTAAACAAATCTGTGTAAATATGATAGTGGATTTATACATTTTCCTTCCATTGTAATGTATTTGCCTTTGAGTGAAGGTTTTCTGAAGACTGTGCTTTAATCCATGTCAGTACAAAAGTAGAAAATTTGTCAGGCATCGACTTCTGTGTGTGGATATAGTCATAACTTATGGATTTATTTGTTATGATACCAATAGAATACAACCCTTCTATACATTCACTCTTCATTTGTTGAATGCCAAATATGTGTCAGGTATGAGGGTAACAGAGAAGTAAATAGATTTTGCCCACTAGAGGATCCCAAGAGGAGACACAAGAAGAAATAAAGCAACTATATAGACCCAGTAATTGTGATGTGAATTAAGTGCTCTGGGAGCACTGAGATCTGGAGAGGTTCTGGTAGGCTTCGTAGGGTAAGGTCATTGAGCTGAGTCTTGAGGGATGGGTAAGAATTGTTCAAGTGGAGAAGAGACCGAATGGAAGAGGCAGTTTGGAAAAGGGCAACACTGTGTCAGAGTGTGGAGGAGAGAAAGAGGGAGGCTTTTTCAGAGAATTACTTGCAATCTGGCTTGGCTGGAGCCAGTATGTGCATGTTGTGGGAACTGGGAAATGAGATTAGAAAGGCAGAGACCAGATGGAGACAGAGAGCAGCTAAAGGATTTTGAATGTGGTAGAGATTTGTGCTTTAAAAAGACAATTGTATGAAGTTTTCATGCAGAGAAAAACTGACCTCAGATTAAAAAGAAAAAAAACCTTATACAATCCTAAAACATACCAAATATAGTAATCAATGATCAATGAAGTTGATTTAACTTTTGGTTAACAGCTGATATTTATTTGAAATTTACTCTGAAGAAAACTCATAATTTATACTTTCTACTTTTTTAAAAATAAAAATTTATTTGTGGGAGAGAGAGAGAGTGAGAGAGAGCAAGAGAATGTGAGAGAGTGTGAGAGAGCATGGGGGGAGGGGCAGAGGGAGAGGGAGAGAGAGAATCCCAAGCAGACTCCCTGCTGAGTGTGGAGCTAGGCCCAGAGAAGTTAAATAATTTGTTATGTAAATTAAGAAATGATGGAGCCAAGATTTGAATCAAATTCTGATTGACCACAAATCTAATGCTCCTGCCATGATCCTTTTTTTTCTCTCTGCTTTCATAATTCATACTCGGGACACAGGCAGGGAAATGTATCTATAGACATATTTCTTTAAAGAAGGATTTTTCTGGTTTAGTGTTTTTGCTGAGTCTTAGTTTAAGGATCAAACTGTGGGACTTAAATTGGATGGGAAAAATAAGAGTATGGAGAACTGGATGGCGAAGGAAGCCCAAGTCTCATGGTTATAGTCTGATGAGAATAATTCATTTATAAGTATATGAATGAGGGATGTGTAAGAGCTGTTCAAGTAGAAAAGAGACTGAATGGCAGAGGCAGTCTGGGAAAGGGTGACGCTGTGTCCGTGTCGCAATAGATATGATATAGATATGACAGAAGAATGTCATCTGTGAGCAGACTTGGGAAGTTCATAGATAGGTGTGGAGTAAGTAATAGTAAAAATTGTACCAAGAAGTTAAGAAAATTCCCCATAGTGTTTAATTAACATGTACTGCTCTTGATTGAATAAGGTACACCAAAGGAAGAAAGAAGAAGAAAAGGAATATGACAAAAAAGGGGGTTCAAAACCCCAAAGTGTTGTGGGCAGATTTTGGTCATCCTCCAATATCCTCTCGGATGCCTACTTCCTTACATATTGCTAGTTTTCAAGCATGGAAATTCCATTAAATTTTCTGCAGCCAATAAAATATTTTTATGCCTGTTCAAATACTTTCTTGATAGTGGTATTTATCTAACATATTGAAAAATTCTTTTAATTTCAGAAAATCTTTCAGTTTTCCCTATCAAACTGTCATTGATTAAGATAGCAAAACAATGAACATTTATCATTTATTTCCTGCATTTCTAAACATCTTTCAGGCCACTGTGTGAAAATCTATTAATATTTCTTTTGTAATGTATTTTTGTGGTACATTTCAAGCTGCAGCAAGGACTAGGTTCCTAGAATATATCTTTAGTTTTTAGGCTGTACTAAGAAAAGATGACATAATGTTTTTCAAATTACCTAATTTTAAAAGTACATAAATACCAACAAATACATTAACCCTATGATAAATATGAATATAAAAATAGCTTTTATTTGCTGTGTAGTTTACATCTTAAAAGCAGACATGAAATGTCACAGTATTAATTATGTTCTTTATTCATTTGAATTCTACTGATTTCCATTGGGTCATCCGATTGAAGATGTTTACATATTGCAGTTAAATTTTTCTCCTGAATAGGAATTCATTCCAAGGACCATTACAAATAAAATTCTACTTCAATTAATTTTTAGGCATCCATTTCTTATAAGATCAGCTATACTTGATGTTGAATGATGTAAGGTATAGCCTATTAGTTCTTTGCTATTTAAGGAAAATCATACTTGATTTATAACATGATAAACCACATATATAATAATTTAATTTTGCTTAGTTATGGTTTCATACTGTGTTAATGTGACATGTACCTATAATGTCCCATATAATTTATTTCAATACTCTAAAGAATATGGAAAAATTTTACTTTAGAAATCTCAAAAACAGAGAAAAGATATTTTTCTAAATTCTAAAGAAAAAAGTAGGCAGAAAATTTCTCAAAAGAAATTTGAGAAATTCTCAAAAGAAAATCAAATCACTGAAAATATTTCAGTGATTACCTAAATATTGCAAGATCATTTTTGGTGAGTAAAATATCAAAATGAAAATCTCCATTGACTAAAGTAAAACTCAATACCTATTCTTATCCACATGATATTGAGAATAATGATAGAAAACTTTCATAATTTCTTTCAGTGCAACCATTTAGCTCAGACTATGCCCTAAAGCGTATACTTATACCAAGAATCACTTACCATGCCTTGTCTGGTAGAAATATAATTGCCATCTCAAAGGAGAAATTGGTAATTCAGCTTAATTTAATCTGCTTTTAGTAAAATCATCTTGTATTTAATAAAAGGAGAAATTAAAAATAAAAGGGACACAAACATTGGGGTGATAGCTATGTTCATTAACTTGATTGTGCTCGTGGTTTCATGGGTATATACACATGTTAACACATAGCCAAATTTATACTTTAAATATATGCAGGTTTTTGTATGTCAATTACACCGCAATAAATATGTTAAAAATGAAAGTATTGGCATAACAATAGCAACCTCTTATAGAGATTTAACTTTTAAAATAATTTCATTCATTGTTTACATGTTTGGGAGATAATTCATGGGTCTTTTGCATTTCTGCATGTCTTATCAGTAGAGGCCCTGGCTACCTTTGTTCTGTGCTACCTCTTCAACAATAATTGAATAGTGAATAGCTTTGGCAGATAGAGATGTGTCTCCCTCTAAAGCAAAGGGCAGGTTTGTTTACCATCTGGAATGATAAAGATAACATCCTCCTCTGGGGCAAAGGGCAGGCATGCATACTGTCCATTATAATGATTTGAGCTCCCTACACTTGGAGTTTCTCTCTGTAATGCAAGCCATGGCATGCCCCTTCTTGACATCACCCTTAGGCATGGAGTTTTGGGAACATGATGCAAATACTGATACTCTAGCTACTGTATTGCTGTGAAGAATAAACTGGCATTTGTCTGTGACATGAGAGTCAGATGTTAGCCTCTGTGAAACTATGGCTGTATGGTAAAATCTCTGATCCTTCAAAGTTCTTGGCAGTTTTGGTGATCAGGATGGGATACTGAAAGAGACATTACTTTCTGGAAGAGGAAGAATGAGGGCCTCCTGTCTGATAAAGTAGGATGAGGGATTGATAGCAGACATGTTGAACAAACTGAATGGTCAACCAGTCAATAAATGATCTTCCACTTTATTGCCAGTTAAGGAGGAAGAATTTGGGAAGTTGTTGCAGGCTGAGTACTAGGAAGTAAATTGAAAGGCAGCTGTCTGAATGATGCCCTGGTTGTTTCTAACTCTCCTCTGGGTGGGAAGGCTTTCTTGTCAGTCTGGTGGCCAGCCTCTGGTCCACCCCATTGTAATAACTATTATTAAACTTCACTTTAGGGGAACCAGTTAAAGAGAAACACTTCCATCAAGTGTCAAAGGAGGGAAATTTGCAACCCCCATGGGCATAAATCAGAGGATGGCTAGTACTTGGTTGGTTTATTTAAGAGATGAGGGGCAGGGTATGTAACGCTTGTTAAGGAAGATTGGCAAAAGAAAAGCAGGGCCCTCAAATGACTTAGTACTTCCTGTAGACTGTTAGGCCAATCTTAGACACATTCAAAGATGAAAATAAAAATCTATTGGAGGTTTTGTTTTTGTTTTTTTTCTTTTCCCTGGTGGTTTATAGTAGCTATAAGAGATTCTTGGGTTTTGGGGGGGAAATTTCAATGATAAAGACAAATTCCTGTGAGAAATCATAGATGAGGCATTAAAAAGTATTTGAGCTTATGTTGATGAAAATTGGTATCAAAACGCTGGTGAAGATGACCCACTGGAGAATGAGAAACTACACCAAATTCTTAGATAAATCTTATGGTTATCCTGTAGCCCTAGAAAACTCCTCCAGCCCTTATGTTGAAACTGGGCAAGAATTTATGAGACATTACCTTGGTAATGGAGCTACAGATGCCCGAAATTAAAATGAATTCCTTAAAAGTCACTGTTGTGTGTTAGGCTGGAGGCAGGCAAAGGGTACACCCTGGTAGCCCCATGTGGAATGCAATGTAACTGTGGTTGTTAAACCAAGGTATCCCCCATACTAAAACAGATGGTGTCAGCCATGACGATCATGCCACCTGATATAGAGTGATGAAAACATTAGCAGATGGAAAACATTAGAAGTCCATTTGGTTGAGTCATGAGCTATGCCACTCAGAATTGAAAGTAAATGAATCTTGCTTACTGGTGCAAAATCACCTTTTTCCTTTGCTACCTCCTCATAAAGTTTTTCTCACTCCCCTGTCTTGTCTACTTTCCACCTCCACCTCAGTTCCTTTATGGATGAATAGGGATGAGGCTGAGGTCTCTCTGCCCTCAAGAGGACCAAAAGACATTACCACTCATCTAAGTATGCTAGGGAACTGCAGGGAAGGGAAGGACTCAATCTTATATGACTCTATTTGATACAAGTGTCCCATTTTACTTTGTCTTGAGGAGGAGAGGATGCGCAGATGCAACTGATTGAACTGGGCAAAATTTAGAGTGGGGAAGGGAACTAATGTAGCCTTGTATGTGTGTGTGGTGGGGGGCTTTGGGCCAAGTTATTCTACTGTTTTTGTTGCTTTTATATCTGAATGTATAGTAGGAATGGATGCAAATATGGATGTAACTCCCATCACATAAGTACCAAAGGGATTCTGATCAGGAAGAGCTATATGGAGAGAAGTGATAGTACTTTCAGGGTCCCACAACCCTAATTACTGTTTTGAATTAAAGTCACAGTGACTAATGATTTTTCCAGTGGGAGCCTCTGGTAAAGAGAGGCGGCTTCCAACCATAGGCCTACTCCTTGGGGTTTTAGATGTATCACTTTCCTTGCATTGATACCAGCAAACCCCTTTTGAAAAGCCCCTATTAGCTTGCTGCTAGGCTCTTGTTAAAACCAAATGTCTGACCCACGGAAGCCTTTTGGCTCTCTAACCTGATATTCCCATTTTGACCTGAGTCAACTCAGATTTAACAACTAGTAAGATGAGAAGGGCCCCAAAAGTCTCACTTGTAAAATGGAAATGGTATATTCAAGACTGCAGTGGATGTTCTCTGAGCAACATCTTGGCTTTATATGAAAAAGTGAAGGCTATCCTTTTGGGGAATGGGGCTCTCAGAGGTTTTCCTATATGCCTGGCCCTAGTTCACTGGTGGTTCATCTAAGCTGAAATGCCAAGGTGTCCGCTGGGCTGCTATAGCTGTTCAGTTTCAACATCAGCTTTGTAGAACTGAAAATGGACATGATTACTCTGCAAAGTGGGCAGAAGTCAAGGCCACTCTCATACGTCTGGCCCTTGATGAACCTTGTTATATTTTTACCAACTCTAGACTGCCGTGAATGTCCTAGCTGGTAGTCTGTCACATAGAAAATTATGACTGGAAAATTAAAGACATGCCTCTTTGGGCCTGTGAAACTATGGAAACAAATTGTAGCTGCTGATTGAACTGTCTGGGTCACTCACATATGTGCCCATGATAAGGGCTCATTCTATGATGAGAACAGTGAGAATTAAGCTACAGATCAAGCTTACTTGACTCATATTGTTATCATTGCTTACTGGATCCATGGCAACACATCCACCATCATAGACTGGGCACAAAGTAGACTCTAAGTTTCTGATATAGAGGCTGCTCTCACGTAGAAGACTTTAACTCCTGCCAAAATCCCAGAACCTTCATGTTTTTTGACTTTTACTGTAAACAAACTATAAAAAGACCACATCCAAACCTTGTATAAGTTTTTTTTTTTTTTTAAAAGATTTTATTTATTTATCTGACACAGAGAGAGATAGCGAGAGCAGGAACACAAGCAGGGGTAGTGGGAGAGGGAGAAGTAGGCTTCCCGCTGAGCAGGGAGCCCGATGTGGGGCTCGATCCCAGGACCCTGGGATCATGACCTGAGTCGAAGGCAGACGTGTTACGACTGAGCCACCCAGGCGCCCCTTTGTATGAGTTTTTATACAACAATTTATCACTTGTTTGATTGATATGTTAAATGTTATTTTTCATTGGCTTTTACAGAATTGAACTTAATTATCTGATCAAAGACTTCTCAAAAGTCTTTGACCATTTTAATGGTGACAAGTGGTAGACATGGGATATTCAAGATGTGACTAGTGGGAAAGAGCCAGAGACAAGGAGGCAGCTGGCTTGGGGTTGAGACTGGACTCTTGAGGAGTTCAGACCACCTGGCCAGGCTTCAGAGACATCATCTGCAAAACAAGGGGGTTAGGTGAGATTGCTTCTGTGGGCTTTTCTGTTGTGAGATTAAATTATTCTCTGTGAGAAGGATTTTTCCTGAGATAGCTTTTCTTATACCATGGATTTGAGAGGCCAGAATCTTTACATATAGAAAGAGATTGCTTTTGTCCATATTGCTTCCCAGATATTTTTTCCCTCCCCAAATATGTGTCTACCCGAAAGTTTTTTTCTGTCAATCTGCAAAACATGGAAAGTATAAGCTCTTTTTCCTCTTTGTATTTTTTGGGTCATAAATTAGGCTTTGTGAAAGTGCTCAGTTACCATGGTGATACCCACTAAATAAATGTAAAAGAACAGAATTCTCCCTTTTAAATATAATTTATGCATTCATAGCACATCAAACATGCACTAGATTCATTGGCTTCTTTAGCATCAGAAGTACCTGACGATAATGCCAAATTTATCATACTTTCTTCCTAAAGGGAGCAGGAACTAATGATAATAAATATTTTGAGATATATAATAGAATATATGCAGATTAAAAAAAAAGACGTTTGTGAATTTAAGAAATCTAAACTATATAGTGGTGGGAAAGTATATAGTGTATACCATCTGAAGTATATTATTTCAATTCTAATCTTATGTTTCTGGACCAAAACACATGTAAAGAAAATATTTCTTTTAGTTCTTCCTTTACATAGTCTGCCTTATCAGAATAAATTCTATCTCCTATTTGAAAATATAAATGAATAGAAATTGAGATAGTTCTAAAAGCATATATGAATTTGGTGCTGTTTAACGTTTTCTGTAAAATGCATTGTATCTGGTATCTCCTAAAACCACATTAGAAGTGACAAATTACAAACCTGATAATAGCCTAAATTATTGTTCATTTCTTTTTGTGGGAACGAATTAAGTGACTTAGTAATAGTACCCTGGAGTGGTTTTTAAGTTTTAGTGAATAAGAAAAAAATTTATTAAATAAAAATACGGTGTAATGTTTGTAGGATACAAAAGAATATGATTTAAGAGGAAATCTAAAGTTTGTTCAAATAAAGTTAGCTGTTATAAGGGTCATAGCTGAAAAGTGATGGTATAATTATTTAAGCTCATAGAAAGGATGTAGCAAAAGACTATTCAAAATTTCATTGTGGTTAAGTCCCTGCAGGGCACGTGGTGGGAAACTTTTCTACTCCTGATGCTTCCTTTCATGTGGAGGGAGTAGGTTAACACTCCTGCCCTCTCTGCACTCCTGCATTCCTCTTCCATAAAGGGAGAGGAGTGACTTAATCTGACTGGTGAAGTTGGAAGGGCAAACTGAACAAATGGAGATTAATCCCCTTTTCCTTCCCTTTGGGAGCTAGCTGCCCACAGAAAGTAGGCACACATCCTGGCCTATTCCTCTGTATTGTTTTATAGTTGTGACCTCCCATGTCAGAATGACTACCTGGGTAAGTCTAATTCTGTGATTTAGTCTTAAGGAGCCCCAACGTTTTCAGATTCAACTCATATTCTATAATATCAGTTTTGTAATAGAAATAATTTTTGATAATTGATCATCTTGAAAAAGAATATGAAAAATAATTTTCATCTTCAGGATTTGTTTGTTTTTGCAGCAGAGCCTAGTCAAATGTGACTAATACAACACATTTATTTGAATTATCTTTCTTGAATACTGGTAGTTCAAATAGTTCTACTTAATGGCATTTAACATAATTATCTGTGCAATTCCACTATTTTATTTTTTTCTTTTCATTTCTGAGTTGTGTTTCCAATTTCTTCTTCCCTGTAGGCACTCATTCTAATGCGCTTTTTTGAATGGCCTTGAATATGTATGTACTATTATAAAATATGATTCATTGTGTTGTGAATATTTTCAAATTTACATAAATGTTATATATGAAGAGCTATGTAACTTTTTCCAATTTTTACATTTTTTTCACTCAAAATAAAGTTGCTGCATACATATATCCAGAGATTTGCTTCTTTGTACAACATTTGAACTTTTGGTAGACTTGCTTCAGGAGAGCAGGGAAATGTCTGAGAACAGATAGTTGAGATAACAGCAGATGCTGAGTGCTTATGTGAAGGTATGAGTATCTCTATTAGAAGGTTTGTGGCTTTGCTTCTTGTGTATCCTGAATATGGTGGGCCTAAGAAAAGCTTGCAGGTAAGCTGGTTAGGTGAGTCTAAACTCAATTCCAGGTACATGCAGCTTTTTTTTTGTTTGTTTATTTTTTGGTGAATTTGGTTGTGAAAAGGGAAGGAAACCAAAATATTTAAGTGAGAAATAGGAAATAGACACAGTGGGAGGGCTTTAGGAGTATTGGGAAAGAGCCAGGAACTGAACTTGAAAAATATGCCCCCCTCCAACCCTTAAAGCCACTGATTGACACATGAAAGAAACTTCACAGAAATACGTATTATAGTACCCATGGAACATGGACTTGAACAATAGCTATTTGACCAGAACTAGAAATAAAATCCTAAGACCTTGAGAGAGAATGTTTATATCTCAAAAATAACTTTTGTTTATTGAATACCTACTATGTTCTATGTATTTCACATATATTATTATATTTTATCTTTATACAAATTCTGTGAGGAAGATAAAATTTTTATTTTCATTTACAGCTGAAGAAGTTGAGGATTCATCATTATTAGAGTCAAGCCCAGGATTTAAAATCAGTCTGTTCTTGTCTAAAATCCATGTTCTTTCTAGTACGTGATGGTACCTCTCTATTTCAAGAGAACATTTTCAGGAATTTCTCCTTGCAGTTAATACATTAGAGCACTGCTGGCATGCAACTCAGAAGTGAACAACTTAGGGGCGCCTGGGTGGCTCAGTCTGTTGAGCCCCCGATTCTTGGTTTCCGCTCAGGTCATGATCTCAGGGTCTTGGCATCAAAGCCTGCTTTGGGCTCCATGCTCAGCCCAGAGTCTGCTTGAGGATTCTCTCTCTCCTTCTGCCCTTAACCAGCCCCCCCCCCCACCATTGTGTTGGTCTCTCTCTCTCAAATAAATACTTTTTTTTTTTTTTTTTTTTTTTAAGAAGGGAATACATGGCTTGGAGACAAGGACAGTGAAAAAAGGAGAGGTGGGTTAGCATTGAATTGGGGAAAATGAACTTTGTATACCCCACACAGAGTGGGACTCAATAACTGTTGAATGAAAGTTTGCTAAATGAACCACAACAGAACCACACCCATGTGTCATTTGTAATTTGGTGTATACTTACAGAGATTGTTCTTAACCCAAGGCAGTTCTTTCCATTACATTCTTTTACTTTCTCAAACTAATAGTTTTGTTGACCATTTGAAGTCCCAAAGTAAACACACAAACAAGCAATCAGATAGGTATTCGTAAGAACCAAGTGTGCCACTAAACTATGCTTCCCCTGAGCATCTAGGTAAGCAACCACTTTTGAAATAGAGCCAAAAAATGACTTTTGTATTCCTTTTGATGGTCAGGCTTTCTAATTTCTTTTTTTTTTTTTTTTTTAAAGATTTTATTTATTTATTTGAGAGAGGGAGAGAGAGAGCACAAGCGGGTGGGGGGAGGGCCAAGGGAGAGAGAGAAGCAGACTCCCCACTGAGCAGGGAGCCCGATAGGGGGCTTGATCCCTGGACACTGTGGGGCTCCATCCTAGGACCCTGGGATTGTGACCTGAGCTGAAGCAGATGCTTAACTGACTGAGCCATGCAGGCACCCCAGACTTTTTAATTTCTATGTGAGTAGATACTGGAGTGTGTCCAAAAATATCTAATAGCCACATTATTTCTTTCATTTGTTTCTTTTCTATTTCTCCTTCCCATCTTTCTTTCTTAATACTCTGATCTCTGTTCCTCTTTTTAGAATTTCTCTCTTATTATTTCAGTAATTAGCAAGTTAATGATAAATCTTACTAAATACATTACTCAGACTCTATGAGGGGGATTTAAAAGATACTCCCATTCTACAAAAGGAGAGTAATAATTATGTGGTAAAACCATTAGGCAAGTAAATAAGGTGTTTAATCAAATTATATGTTGAATACTAATACAAGCATGTACATATAATATCTAAGAAGGAGAGAGAATTTAGGTTAGGATATTCTGGATTTTGCCTCTTTGATAAAAATGTAACTTTTTTTCTTCTAAATCTTTTCTGCCTTCTGGAAGGCTTTTAGCAGACCATTTTCTTACACCAAAAGAAGCAAAGAACTGTCTGAAAGTGAACTCTTTGTCCTGTTCTTTTCAAATGGAACAAGGAGCCTAGTGAGACCATCTACTGAAAAGTTAAGCTTGATGTGAGTCAGAATAATGGCTTATATTAGCCAAAACAGAAGGCTCTAGACCTGTGTGTTGCCAGTGTTTGTACATCTCAGTGCCAAATATTATATATTTAACTTTCAATTAATTATGAAATGCAGGTTAGTTATGAGGTAGTCATTTAAGATTCTAGATAATATAAAAAATACTATTTTGGGTCATGTTTTATATCAAAATATAAACATGTGGTACATTTTATTAGTTGATAAATTTATCTTTCTTCATTTCCTTTTTCTACTTAGGTGAAATAGAAGATGATTTATATATATTTATGGGGAAAATACAAAAGACAGAAGTTGTAGCAAAGCTTTGCATCAAGTGGAAAACCTAGATATATAGCTTAATCTATTTTTTTTTTTTTTACTCCATTGCTTTTTGATATCTATATGAAGTAGAAAAGTTCACATGGTTAAAAATTTAGAAAACATATCAAGTACTTTGAAATCAAGCGATCTTGTTGAAAACAGTATCCATGATTGTTTTTTTTGGACAAACCCAGAATTACTTACAGAGCAATTTATGATATATTAGCCTGTATGACAATGCATTAAAACAATGATGAACTAGAGGGGATTATGCTAAGTGAAATAAGTCAAGCAGAGAAAGACAATTATCATATGGTTTCACTTATATGTGGAACATAAGGAATAGCATGGAGGACATTAGGAGAAGGAAGGGAAAAATGAAGGGAGGGAAATCAGAGGGAGAGACGAACCATGAGAGACTATGGACTCTGAGAAACAAATGGAGGGTTTTAGAGGGGAGGGGAGTGGGGGGATGGGTTAGCCTGGTGATGGGTATTAAGGAGGGCACGTACTGCATGGAGCACTGGGTGTTATATGCAAACAATCATGGAACACTACATCAAAAACTAATTACGTTATGGGGACTAACATAACATAATAAAAACAACAACAACAAAACCCAATGATGTTTGAAAGGAAAAATACCACATAAATACTCATTAGTTATTTGATAAATATTTGTAAAGTAATTTGAGGAAAAATGAGTGATAGAACTGCATCCATCATGTAACTACATAAAACTTCCAATTGTTTTAGAAGCTCTGCAAGTAAAATTCAGATGTTCTCCTGAACAGCTGGAATTGTACGGGAATGATGCCTGATTAGTTGAAATAAAATTCCATTCAATTCACAATTCTTCCATAGTGGTTGTATTGGGAGAAGAGTGCTGGTGAGAATGGTAATTCAATCCTGTGGGCATGAAATTCTGTATACCCAAATTAAGACAGTGGCAGTGGGCTTAGAGAGAGACCTATGGATAGAGATTTTAGAACTGGAATGGATAGAACTTCATGGATAGCTGAATGCGGGTGCTTCAGGGAGACTGTTCATGTTTCTGGTTTATGCAACAGGTTGGGTATATTAGATACAGAGTACATAGCAGGGACAAGGCTCAGGATCAGGGAAGATGAGTTCAGTTTTGAACAAGATGACCTGGCCAGTGACCCCAAGTACATTTTTCTCATTTTCTTTCACATTTATCATTGTGGCTGGGTGGTGATAATTTGTAGGTGTTGCTTTGTCATTTGCTTTTAAGAAATTTTTGTTAATACAGTTCTTTCCAACTAGATTGTAAACTACTTGAGGGTAGGCTCCTTTTATATTTTTCTCTTTGATGCATTTCCTAGGCTTCTAGTAGAATTCTGGTACAGTAGACATCAATATTTATAACCAGCAACATTAATTTCCCTATGAGTTATGTTAGCCTTTGATGGCAGGCATAGTTCACTGACTATCAATCCTTACTCACATTGAAAACAAATTGAAAAAAAATTTTAAGACATGGAAAAATAGAGATGATTTTGTAGGGGTTATTAGAAGATAAAATACAATTTAGAAATGTACATTTTAATATTATGCTATATTATTTACATGAATTCAAGAAATACTGATAATAAAACATACACACTTTTTTTCATTTCAGCTAAAAAAAGAGGAAATAAATATTGTAGATAAATTGCTCTCTGAAAACTGTATTTTGATTCATATCTCAGTCTTTCTTTTGTAAGAATTAATTCTTTCATTTTTGCTATCAAATAGGCAATAATTGGGGTGCTTGGGTGGCTCAGTTGTTAAGCGTCTGCCTTCGGCTCAGGTCATGATCCCAGGGTCCTGGGATCAAGCCCTGCATCGGACTCCCTGCTCCGCTTCTCCCTTTCCCACTCCCCCTGCTTGTGTTTCCTCTCTCGCTGTGTCTCTCTCTGTCAAATAAATAAATAAAATCTTAAAAAAAACAAAAACAAAAACATAAAACAAATAGGCAATAATTGAAAGTGATGATATTCAGTAGTGGTGAATATAGTGGGAATTCTTACTTTTTGGGAGGTTATATACACTCTTAATAGAAAGCAGTTTGGCTCTATGTGTTAAGACTTCTAAAATGTTTCTTAACTTTGACTCACTTTAGGAATCTAAGTGAAATGATCAAAATTTTTATTAATGCATTATTTGCAAAGATATTCGTAACCTTATGTAATATAATTAAAAATATAAATTAACTTAAATATTCAACCACATGGGTTCATTAAATCATTATATTGACTCTGCCTTCTCTTCCTGTTCTCATTATGTCCAGCTTAGGGTCCATTCTTCATTATAGTCACTCTCTTGCAAACTTTTAAATACTTTGCTTCTTTTTTTGCTCTACTCCCCAGCAAAATTTCAACTCTGGAAAACTTCACCTACCAGCTTTCTCTATCCCTGTATTGCTGCAACTAAGAATTATTGGAGAAAATCACTCATCTTTTAAGTTATCTTTCATTTCATCTGGGCCCTCAAAACTGGCAATTCCATTCACTTGCACTTAACAAAGATTATTTCATGCCTGCACACCTTCTTCAATCTTTTCAAATCTCTATTCTCCCTTTTTTTCACTCTCCTTTCTCTCTCTTGGGGTTTTAGAGGATGACATTACTGCATACTATATAGAAAAAGTAAAAGCTGTTACACAGTAACAACAAATCTATTTATATTTTCACTGCACCCCCCCCCCCCTTTTTTCTTTCTGAGGTAGTATGCAGGATCCCATCTCCCAAGAAGGATGAAATCCTCTATGTGTGCTCTGGATTCCATCCTCTTGCATCTTTTCTAAGACCTTGCTCAAGCAGTTACTTTATGTTTCTCCTTCCTTTAATCTCTGCTATCATTTTCAGCAAATTTGTTTTTGAGTCTTTCATTCTTTAAAACAAAAAACAAATAGGGGTGCCTGGGTGTCTCAGTCAAGTTAAGTGTTGGACTCTTGATTTCAGCTCAGGTCATGATCTCAGGGTTGTGAGATCAAGCCCCATATCAGGGTCTGCACTCAGCAGGGAGTCTGCTTGAGATTCTCTCTCTCCCTCTCCCTCTGCCACTCCTCCTGTTCATGCTCTCTCTCAAATCAATCAATCTATCAATCTTTAAAACAAAAAACAAATAAGCAATCAATCACATTTTTCCTTCAATGTACGTCTCTTTCTGAAATACCCTTTATAGTCAAGATTCTCAAAAAAGCTGTCTACAGATGCTGTCTTTACAACCTCATCCCTTATTTATTCTTATTTGACTTCTGCCACACCTCTTACCTAACCTTCTCTCACTGAGCTCATTGTGGACTCCATGTTGTTAAATCCAGTGGGTCATTTTCAATCAAAATACTTAATCTCTCATGGACATGTTGTATTTCCTGTTTTTGGAACATTCTCTTTTCTTGGCTTGCTTGACACTACACTACCTTGATTTTGCTCTTACCTCTCTGGCTACTCCTTTTAAAGATACTTTTGCCAAAAACTTTGTCTCTTTTTGACATTTAACTGTTTGAGTTTCCACTGCACTTCTTTGCTTACTCTACATATTCTTCCTAAAATATCTCACTGATTCTGAAGAAATTAGATCATTAGATACCATTTATTTGTAATGACTTCAATATCTAATCTTCTACCCAGATTCTTTTCTGAGGACCCAACTCAGTGCGTCCAACTGTCAACTTCACATCTGCACTTTGGTGTCTCATGGATAGCCCAAATTTGTTGTCTTCCTGACTGAATTTTTGATTGTCCCCTTCAGATTTGCTCCTCCACCAGTCTCTCCCAGTTTAACAAATGAGACCTTCTTTGCTCAGTTTCTCATGCTGTGACTTATTCTACACATCAGCCTCTCACTCCCACATTGAGTCCATCACCAAGTCCTATTGATTCTGCTTCCAAAATATATTTTGAATATGTCTGTTTCTCTGTCTACTTCTCTGTCTTGGTCCTAACCACTGGCTATAACCTGAATTATTATGATTGCTCTCTTACTGTCTCTCAGCTTCTACCTTTCTCTTCCATAATCCATTATCTGCCCAGCAGCCACAGAGGTCTTTTTAAAATGCAAATCTGATCATATCACTTTAGTGTAAATCCCTTCATTTGTTTTCTCATTGCATTTAGGATAAATCCCACAATCCTTAATATGCCCTAAAAGACCTTGAGAGCACTGCCCCTGACTACCCTGCCAGCCTAATCTCCCGCTGAACTCTCCCTGTTCCTGCCAACCTTTTAATGTCCTACAGTTCTGACCTTTCCATCCCTCAATCACTCTGGAGCTCTTTCTAAATTTGAGGACTTGTACATCTGGTTTTGTTTGCTCACTTTCCCCTCTTCTCTTCACCAGGTTAACTTTTACTCATCCATCAGGCCTCATCTTAAATTGGGCTTCCTAGGAAAGCCTTTCTTTATCTCCCAGGTTGGACTGAGCCCTATATTATTTGCTTTCATAGGAACTTGTACGTCTTAAAAAAAATATCTATCAAAGTATGCATGAATGTAATTAAAAATTTGGTGTCTGCTTCTCCACAAAGATCCATTCAAGGCTGTGTACTGAGAATTTAGCACAGTGCCTGACAGGCAATAGGTCCTCAGTAAAAATATTTTAAAGAGGAGGATCCAGTAAATTATTATACAATTGTTAATGATCATATTTTATAATTAATGATGTAAGGAAATGGTCATGATACACGTAATATAAAAACAAAGAATACAAAACAGTATTTAGAATATGATCTCAATTTAGGAAAAAAGTTATCTATTTATTTCCATGTTAAAATATCTAGAAGAATCTCTCCCTCTCTCCCCAGATTTTAACATTTTTGGGAGAATTCTAAGTTTTTAGAATTTTAATATTTTGGGATGTAGGGAATATAGGTGCTTTTTATTCTTTATACTTTTTGGTATTTTCTATATTTTCCCACTGAAACCTCATTACATTTATCATCAGAAAAAATAAAAGTTATTTAAAAAGAAAAAAAAATCGGTTCTATATTCAAAGACATGCTTATTTCAGATCTTTTATATTATTGCCTTCAGCTTCCTTAAGCCTTTGCAAATCTCCATTTTAAAAAATATGATGCATCTTACTCCAGTACAAAAAGTCTTTGTGCTCAATGATCAGCTGCATGGAGAGGATATACCAGCTCAAAAATATGATGCTTGTGAATCATAAGGCACCAAGTTTTGTAACACTGATCCAACTAGCAGGAGAATTAGTCAGGGTCACTGAACAAAGACAATTTGTTCAAATATATTCAGTAAACTGCTCACTGGGATATGAACAAAAATCCCTTATCTTTGGGAAATGTATGGCTTATTTATTAGTGCAGGTTCTTTGAGAAAAAGATACAGGTAACAAGCTGTGAAAGTCTTCAGCTGTTTCATTCTTTACAGTACAGTGCTTAAACATTTAAAAAGAAAACCCTAATTTGCAAAGTTACATTGACATTGTAATTTTTGCATATTTAATAAACCTTAACTACTTTAACTGAAAAGTGGAATTTTTCATGGAATGCTACCCTTTTCATTTCTGCATATATCTTAGATTTAATTTGGCATGGGACGCATCAACCTTGGCTCTTAGAGACAAGGTTAGAATCTGTAGTGCATGAAAACGAGCTCTTCTAAACACTTTTTTTTTTTCATTTGCTACACATTCTGTGCAGCTTTGGAGAGAACACAAAGAATGAGAATGATCCTTTTTCCTAGTTTGACAGAGAATTATTAGAGTAGATGCAAATATTTTCTTTTTTAGAATAGAGAGGATAGGCATTTCTCCACACCCTGTTAGAATGCCAACAAGGTAGGACTTGTCATACTGTAAAGCAAAACTGTAACTGGGGAGGTTTTACATGTTTTGAATAAAACTGTTATTGTTTAATGTATACTCTTCTGATTTTTTTGTTTGGTTTTGTTTTCAATAGAAATTCAGACTGGCTTCAGTGTTATTAAAAAGATACTCTTTGGCTTGATATTCAAAAATTTTAATGCTATTTTGAAAAATTGCAGATGTACATCAAAGCAACCTTACTGGTTAAATTTAAGAAATGAGAAAATCCAATTCTCTAAATGATATTCATATTATTACTCTATTATTTTCCTTAAAAAAGAAAGATAAATTATCTGCACTTCTGGTGATATATATCCAGTGTACCCATTTGCAGGCAACTCATTAATAAAAGTAGCTTTCTTTGAAAAGCTTGCATTATGATTCACATGAAAATTATGACTTGAATGAACATAGAAAAATTTAATGAAATTTGTAGTGAGGATGCTTTGTTGCATGTGATATCATCTTAAAGGAAAAAGGGAGTTTATTGACTCATATAACTGAAAATTTCAGGCATAGGTCAGGCCTCAGGCAAAGCTGTATTTGAGGACTAAAATAAGGTCCTTAAGATTTGGTCTCTTTTTACCTCTCAATCTTTTCTTTTTTCTTTTGTTTTTTTCTTTTCTTTCTTTTGCATCTCCTTCATTTCAGGCAGGCCAAACAACAGACCCTTCTCCCCCCTCCCTCTTTCAGGGCAAAAATTTCTCCAAAAATTATAATGAAATATCCTTGGGATTGAGTTTGGTCCTAGCTTGGGTTCTGTAAATGAAATCCCTCTGTTCATCAGGTGTGATGCAAGCCCAGACCCAAGGGTGAGATCAACTCTCCTGTTCTACATGAATTGAGAATGTGGAGGGCAAGGTATCTCTAAATGCTGTTATGTGAGTATGGGAGATTTGACATAGGATAGTCAGATACCTAATATAACTTCATATATTTTTCTACATATGGAAGATATATATATATATATATACACACACACATATATATATATATATAGTTGGGCATATTAGGAGAGATGTAGGCCTTGGAAAACATCCAAATTTTGACACCATTGAAGGCAAGGAGACTATTTTCCCATTACCTTGAAAACCTATTATTGTGGAGGATGAAGAGGGTGTGTCTCTTAGATGACTGCTACTGGCTGAGCTACTGAGAAACCATTGTGAAGGGTACCTTTTGTTCAGATGGGGATTCTGTGGAATTAAAGTTTGCTCATGTCTAGCTGGTTCCTTTTAATTGAACACATTAACTTGAATACCTTTTATGAGCAAAACAATCTTGGACATTTAAAAGATAGTCAATAATGGAACAGTAGGTTATCTTGGTATCCCCAGATTATGAGGTTTATATCACTTAGTGCTAATTTAGGGCAGCTCATAGCTCCCAAAGATAATGCTATATTGGAGGCACATAGGATTTGGAACATCTTTAGCAGTTTGTCTTATTTGGAATTGACCTAAGAAATCTAGAGAGCCTTCAGACCCACTAGGGGCCCTTTAGGAATAGAATGTATTTATAATTTTTTTTAGATATAGTCCTTACATTAGACATTGTGTTGAGTAGTGTGAGAAGGGAGATATTTGCAAGATAATTATGAGATAATCTGTGAAGTAAGTTATCCCTTACAAATTTATTTTTGTAAGTTATTCTGGTAGATATGTGTTGTTTTGCTTCTTCATTCATGTCTGTTTGGATGGACCTAGACATTCTATGTGAGGATGGGAGGAGTCTCCTGGAGCTTTCATTGAAGCCATACTACCTGAGATCTTAGAGTCTCTTGAAATCTTGTGGGGAGGGGGTCCAGAAGAAGTCCCATAAATCACCTGAGCCTAGGTTGAGCTTTCTCAAGTGAGTCTCACCAAAGATATTTACCTGAGTCCTCCTTGATCCAATTCTTCCCTTTTCTCAATTCCTTTTTTCTTTGAGTTTCTAGTAAATAAGAAGGTACAGGTTCTGTTTGGTCTGGAATTTAGAGTTCTCTGATTAATGTTTATCTTTATCTTTGAGTCACGATTTGAGGACTCCCTAATATGAGCAAGATGGTGCTGTAACACAAGTGGTGGTTAACAGGTCCCACAATATTAGCATTGTAAATATAGGACTATTTGTGAGAATTCAGTTCTCACTTTTGCCCATACTAATTCAACACTGAGAAAAAATGCATTATCTCTCTTAGAAAAAAATATTGCATGATTCTGAACTGTGTATTTTGAAAACAAAGCATTGTATTTATAGTTTTTTCCCTTGCTGATAGCATCGATAAAATGCAATTTATTTATTAGGCATCTTGGTTATTCTGAAAAGCAGTCATAATGAAATGTTTTAGATTGTTTCAAAAACAAATTTTAGAAAGAAGTCTGCCTTAGTAAGGTTTTAAATTTTACCCCTGCCAGGAGGAAATTATGTTTCTTGAATAAGAAAATGAGCATTTTTCCCCCCACCAAATTGAAATGAGAAATATCAGTAAGGGATTAGAATCCAGAAAAGAAAATAAAGTGTCAACTGTAGATATGATAGGTCCTCCCCTCCATCTGGTGGTAGCGTTGGTGTAAATAAGAAATTGTTGAGCTGGATAATTTAATTGAAAAGCAGATGATGCTGTCTTTCCTACTGACTAGTGTCTATTTCGGGTTCTCATTATCATAGGCACAAAATGTATTGAAGAAAGTATATAGGTCAACGAACCTCAAGTGCAATTAAGTTCTCATGTGTAAGACAATAACTTTAGTCTATGTCTTCTGAACTTTTAAAATTACCCTAGTGAACAAGAGCAACTTTTAATGAGACATGAGCAAGGAACACACAGGTTCTGTAAGATGGAAAATCAGATGGCTATGGCGAAATCATTGCTCTGCTACACATAGGTTTACTCCATTTGCTCTTAATGAAGCATGGCCACTTTCTGTGTTCCTGCATTTAATTCCACTTTCTGTATGTGCTAGTTTCACCTTCCCAGGGATAAAGAGACACATACATTCCAAAGAAATGAATCAATAAAAGTGAAGAAACATCTTTCTGGCACAAGATTAAAAAAGAGACCAGAGAGAAGAAAAGCAAGCCACATGTATAGTTGAAAGACCTGTGAATTAAGAATCAGAAGTCTGGGTTAATTTAATGTTAGTTCTACTATTTAGGAGTTATGTGACCTTGGGTAAGTTCTTCAACCTCTCTTGTTCTCAATTGATTGAGATAATCCTCCTTAATTTTACACTATGGTACCCAAATGACTTTTTTTTAGTGACTGAATAATTTTAAAAACCCTCATTTAAAATAAATCAGGACGCTTTGTATTAGAGTTGTCTTTGGGAGCCAAAATTGCTGATAAACAGACAATTTTGAATTCTAGAACAGGAGAAGAGCTTGGATTTACTTAGAAGCAGTAGGAGAAGAGCCTGAGATTTTGGGACCTGTGGCATTGTGCTCATTAATTGCTACCCGACCCGTTCTCCTGCTATCCCCAGCTTTCTTTCCTGGTGTTAACTCCCTGGTTTAAGCAATTGCAAACTTAGAGCTGCATGAGTTTTATCAGTTTTTAATTTTTTATTTATTTCTTTTGTTTTGGACCTCCTTCGCTTTAATACCTTGGGAGAGCTCCTAGTACCAGTAATAGCTAGCAGTTTTTGAGGAATTTGTTGTTGTTGTTTTTTAATTTGATCTTCATAAAAATCTTATAAGGCAGATATCATTACCATTGTCATTATGTAACTTGTCCAGGGCCATACAGTTAGTGAGAGGCAGAGTAAGGACTCAAACCCCAGTCTGTCTGTTTCCAGAGCCCATCTTCTCTACCTTAGGAGGCAGCATAACACAGTGGTGCCCAGCAACAATAAAAGCGAGTGCTTATATTATGTTCGCAATGTGTCAGGCATAGTTTTAAGTGCTTTAGATATATTAAGACCCCTAATCCTTGTAACTGTTCTATGATGAAGGTCCTATTAATATCCCCATGTGATGGATGAGAAAGCAGCCACAGGGAAATTAGGTAATTTTCCCAATATCAAAAAGATAGAAAGTGCCAGAGCTGCAGTTTGAATCCCTGAGTGTGGCTCCATAATCTATGCTTTCTGCCAGACAGTACCTTTCTGTCAAGCTGCTACTCTTTCTGGAGGAGGGCTTTGAGGATAATTCTTTGTTTCTTTTTTTTTTTTTAATTTTTATTGTTATGTTAATCACCATACATTACATCATTAGTTTTTGATGTAGTGTTCCATGATTCATTGTTTGCGTATAACACCCAGTGCTCCATTCAATACATGCCCTCCTTAACACCCATCACCAGGCTAACCCATTCCCCCACACCCCTCCCCTCTAGAACCCTCAGTTTGTTTTTCAGAGTCCATCGTCTCTCATGGTTCGTCTCCCCCTCCTGCTATCTTCTTCTTCTTCTTTTTTTTTTCTTAACATATATTGCATTATTTGTTTCAGAGGTACAGATCTGTGATTCAACAGTCTTGCACAATTCACAGCGCTCACCATAGCACATACCCTCCCCAGCATCTATTACCCAGCCACCCCATCCCTCCCACCCCACCCCCCACTCCAGCAACCCTCAGTTTGTTTCCTGAGATTAAGAATTCCTCATATCAGTGAGGTCATATGATACATGTCTTTATCTGTTTGACTTATTTCGCTCAGCATAACACCCTCCAGTTCTATCCACGTCGTTGCAAATGGCAAGATCTCATTCCTTTTGATGGCTGCATAATATTCCATTGTATATATATACTACATCTTCTTTATCCATTCATCTGTTGATGGACATCTTGGCTCTTTCCACAGTTTGTCTACTGTGGACATTGCTGCTATAAATATCGGGGTGTACATACCCCTTCGGATCCTTACATTTGTATCTTTGGGGTAAATACCCAGTAGTGCAATTGCTGGATTGTATGGTAGCTCTATTTTCAACTTTTTGAGGAACCTCCCTACTGTTTTCCAGAGTGGCTGCACCAGTTTGCATTCCCACCAACAGTGTAGGACGGTTCCCCTTTCTCCGCATCCCCACCAACATCTGTCGTTTCCTGACTTGTTAATTTTAGCCATTCTGACTGGTGTGAGGTGGTATCTCATTGAGGTTTTGATTTGGATTTCCCTGATGCTGAGCGATGTTGAGCACTTTTTCATGTGTCTGTTGACCATTTGGATGTCTTCTTTGGAAAAATGTCTGTTCATGTCTTCTGCCCATTTCTTGATTGGATCATTTGTTCTTTGGGTGTTGAGTTTGATAAGTTCTTTATAGATTTTGGATAGCCCTTTATCTGATATGTCATTTGCAAATATCTTCTCCCATTCTCTCCGTTGTCTTTTGGTTTTGTTGACTGTTTCTTTTGCTGTGCAAAAGCTTTTTATCTTGATGAAGTCCCAATAGTTCATTTTTGCCCTTGCTTCCCTTGCCTTTGGCGATGTTTCTAGGAAGAAGTTGCTGTGGCTGAGGTCGAAGAGGTTGCTGCCTGTGTTCTCCTTTAGGATTTGGATGGACTCCTGTCTCACATTTAGATCTTTCAACCATTTTGAGTCTATTTTTGTGTGTGGTGTAAGGAAATGGTCCAGTTTCATTCTTCTGCATGTGGCTGTCCAATTTTCCCAACACCATTTGTTGAAGAGACTGAAGGACATTCTTTCCTGCTTTGTCGAAGAGTAGTTGACCATAGAGTTGAGGGTCCCTTTCTGGGCTCTCTATTCTGTTCCATTGATCTATGTGTCTGTTTTTGTGCCAGTACTATACTGTCTTGATGATGACAGCTTTGTAATAGAGCTGGAAGTCCGGAATTGTGATGCCGCCAGCTTTGCTTTTCTTTTTCAACATTCCTCTGGCTATTCGGGGTCTTTTCTGGTTCCATACAAATTTTAGGATTATTTGTTCCATTTCTTTGAAAAAAGTGGATGGTATTTTGATGGGGATTGCATTGAATGTGTAGATTGCTCTAGATAGCATTGACATCTTCACAATATTTGTTCTTCCAATCCATGAGCATGGAACGTTTTTCCATTTCTTTGTGTCTTCCTCAATTTCTTTCATGAGTATTTTATAGTTTTCTGAGTACAGCTCCTTTGCCTCTTTGGTTAGATTTATTCCTAGGTATCTTATGGTTTTGGGTGCAATTGTAAATGGGATCGACTCCTTAATTTCTCTTTCTTCTGACTTGTTGTTGGTGTATAGGAATGCCACTGATTTCTGTGCATTGATTTTATATCCTGCCACTTGACTGAATTCCTGTATGAGTTCTAGCAGTTTTGGGGTGGAGTCTTTTGGGTTTTCCACATAAAGTATCATATCATCTGCAAAGAGTGAGAGTTTGACTTCTTTGCCAATTTGGATGCCTTTGATTTCTTTTTGTTGTCTGATTGCTGTGGCTAGGACTTCTAATACTATGTTGAATAGCAGTGGTGATAGTGGACATCCCTGCCGCGTTCCTGACCTTAGGGGGAAAGCTCTCAGTTTTTCCAAATTGAAAATGATATTCGCTGTAGGTCTTTCATAGATGGCTTTTATGATATTGAGTTATGTACCCTCTATCCCTATACTCTGAAGAGTTTTAATCAAGAAAGGATGCTGTACTTTGTCAAATGCTTTTTCTGCATCTATTGAGAGGATCATATGATTCTTGTTCTTTCTTTTGTTAATGTACTGTATCACGTTGATTGATTTGCGGAAGTTGAACCAACCTTGCAGCCCAGGGATAAATCCCACTTGGTTGTGGTGAATAATCCTTTTAAGGTACTGTTGGATCCTATTGGCTAGTATTTTGGTGAGAATTTTTGCATCCATGTTCATCAAGGATATTGGTCTGTAATTATCCTTTTTGATGGGGTCTTTGACTGGTTTGGGGATCAAGGTAATGGTGGCCTCATAAAATGAGTTTGGAAGTTTTCCTTCCATTTCTATTTTTTGGAACAGTTTCAGAAGAATAGGTATTAATTCTTCTTGAAATGTTTGGTAGAATTCCCCTGGGAAGCCATCTCGTCCTGGGCTTTTGTTTTTTGGGAGATTTTTGATGACTGCTTCAATTTCCTTAGTGGTTATAGGTCTGTTCAGGTTTTCTATTTCTTCCTGGTTCAGTTTTGGTAGTTGATACATCTCTAGGAATGCATCTGTTTCTTCCAGGTTATCTAATTTGCTGGCATAGAGTTGCTCATAATATGTTCTTATAGTTGTTTGTATGTCTTTGGTGTTGGTTTTGATCTCTCCTCTTTCATTCATGATTTTGTTGATTTGGGTCATTTCTCTTTTGTTTTTGATAAGTCTGGCCAGGGGTTTATCAATCTTGTTAATTCTTTCAAAGAACCAGCTCCTAGTTTCGTTGATCTGTTCTACTGTTCTTTTGGTTTCTATTTCATTGATCTCTGCTCTGATCTGTATTATTTCTCTTCTCCTGCTGGGTTTAGGCTTCATTTGCTGTTCTTTCTCCAGCTCCTTTAGGTGTCGGGTTAGGTTGTGTACTTGAGACCTTTCTTGTTTCTTGAGAAAGGCTTGTATTGCTATATACTTTCCTCTTAGGACTGCCTTTGCTGCATCCCAAAGATTTTGAACAGTTGTGTTTTCATTTTCATTGGTTTCCATGAATTTTTTTAATTCTTCTTTAATTTCCTGGTTGACCCATTCATTCTTTAGTAGGATGCTCTTTAGACTCCATGTATTTGAGTTCTTTCTGACTTTCCTCTTGTGATGGAGTTCTAGTTTCAAAGCATTGTGGTCTGAAATAGGCAGGGAATGATCCCAATCTTTTGGTACCAGTTGAGAGCTGATTTATGACCTAGGATGTGATCTCTTCTGGAGAATGTTCCATGGGCACTAGAGAAGAATGTGTATTCCGTTGCTTTGGGATGGAACATTCTGAATATATCTGTGAAGTCCATTTGGTCCAGTGTGTCATTTAAAGTCTTTAATTCCTTGTTGATTTTTTGCTTAGATGATCTAACCATTTCAGTGAGGGGGGTGTTAAAGTCCCCCACTATTGTTATATTGTTGGCAATGTGTTTCTTTGCTTTTGTTATTAATTGCCTTATATAATTGGCTGCTCCCATGTTAGGGGCATAGATATTTACAATTGTTAGATCTTCTTGTTGGATAGACCCTTTAAGTATGATATAGTGTCCTTCCTCATCTCTTATAGTGTTTGGTTTAAAATCTAATTTGTCTGATATAAGGATTGCCAGCCCAGCTTTCTTTTGGTGTCCATTAGCATGGTAAATGGTTTTCCACACCCTCCCTTTCAATCTGGGGGTGTCTTTGGGTCTAAAATCCAGTCTCTTGCAGACAGCATATCGATGGGTCTTATTTTTTAATCCAATCTGATACTGTGTGTCTTTTGATTGGGGCATTTAGCCCATTTACATTCAGGGTAACTATTGAAAGATAGGAATTTAGTGCCATTGTATTGCCTGTAAGGTGACTGTTACTGTATATTGTCTCTGTTCCTTTCTGGTCGATGTTAGTTTTAGGCTCTCTCTTTGCTTAGAGGACCCCTTTCAATATTTCCTGTAGGGCTGGTTTCGTGTTTGCAAATTCCTTTAGTTCCTGTTTGTCCTGGAAGCTTTTTATCTCTCCTTCTATTTTCAATGACAGCCTAGCTGGATATAGTATTCTTGGCTGCATATTTTTCTCATTTAGTGCTCTGAATATATCCTGCCAGTCTTTTCTGGCCTGCCAGGTCTCTGTGGATAGGTCTGTTGCCAACGTAATGTTTCTACCATTGTAGGTTACATATCTCTTCTCCTGAGCTGCTTTCAGGATTTTCTCTTTGTCTCTGAGACTCGTTAAGTTTTACTGATAGATGTCGGGGTGTTGACCTATTTTTATTGATTTTGAGAGGGGTTCTGTGTGCTTCCTGGATTTTGATGCCTGTTTCCTTCCCCAAATTAGGGAAGTTGTCTGCTATAATTTGCTCCAATATACCTTCTGCCCCTCTCTCTCTTTCTTCTTCTTCTGGGATCCCAATTATTCTAATGTTGTTTCGTCTTATGGGATCGCTTATCTCTCAAATTCTGCCCTCGTGATCCAGTAGTTGTTTATCTCTCTTTTTCTCAGCTTCTTTATTTTCCATCATTTGGTCTTCAGTATCACTGATTCTTTCTTCTGCCTCATTTATCCTAGCAGTTAGTGGTCCCATTTTTGATTGCACCTCATTAATAGCCTTTTTGATTTCGACCTGGTTAGATTTTAGTTCTTTTATTTCTCCAGAAAGGGTTTCTCTAATAACTTCCATGCTTTTTTCAAGCCCAGCTAGTATATTTAAAGTGATGATTCTGAACTCTAGATCCGACATCGTACTAATCTCTGTATTGAGTAGGTCCCTGGCAGTCGGTACTACCTCTTGTTCTTTTTGTTGAGGTGATTTTTTCCATCTTGTCAATTTGTCCAGAGGAGAATAGATTAATGAGAGAACAAAATGCTAACAGGGTAACAACGTCCTCAGAAAATATACTCTAAACAAATCAGAAAAGACCTGAAGCTGGGGGAAAATAAAGGGAAAGAAAGAAAAAAGAAAAAGAAAAAAAAAAGTAAAAGATAAAAACAAACAAAAACAGAACAAAACAAAAAAAAAAACAGAATATGATCAAATATGATCAGGCTGGTGCATAGATCAGTGCCACACACTAGATTTTGGGTGTATTTTGGTCTGTTAGAAGAAAGTGCCTCCCAAAATTTTAATGAAAGAAAAACTTATATATGTACAAAAATAAGGGTTGATATGATGAAGGGATGGAATATGACTGTAAAGATGAAAATTATAAAAAATTGTATAAAAGGAATTGATAAGAAGTTGTTTGAAAAAAGAAAGAAGAGGATTTAAAAAAAAAGCGAGAGAATGTGATCAGGCAGGAGAGTAGAACAAAACCATACACTAGAGATTTAGGGTATATATTGATCTGTTAGAAGAAACTATCTCAAAATATTAAAGAGAGAACAACTTATATACATATGCCAAAAATACAGGTAACTACTATGAAGGGATAGAATATGACTCTAAAAATGAAAAATAGAAATGTTTTTTAAAAAAGGGATTGATAAGATGTTGGTTGAAAAAGGGAAAAAGAAAAATTCAAAAAAAAGACAGTTAAAAAAAATAATTAACTTTGAAAGACTAAAGAATCATGGTAAAAAAGCCATGGATTCTATGTGCAGTATTCCCCTAGCGCTGGAGTTCTGCCGTTCTCATTGATCGGTAAACTTGGTCTTGGCGGGCTGTTCTTGCTGATCTTCTGGGGGAGGGGCCTGTTGCCGTGGTTCTCAAATGTCTTTGCCGGAGGTGGAATTGCCCCGCCCTTGCCCGGTCGGTGCTAAGTAATCTGCTCAGGTTTGCTCTTGGGAGCTTTTGTTCCCTGCAAGCTTTCGGTACAGCTTTGGAGGACGAGAGTGAAAATGGCGGCCTCCCAATCTCTGCCCTGGAGGAGCTGAGAACTCGGGGTCCCGCTCCTCAGTGAGCCCCCAGAGAAAAGCAGTCAGTCACTCCCGTCTCCCCGGTCTCCAGCCGCACTCCGTGCTCACCCGGCCTGTGACCGAGCATTTCTATCTCTGGCACCCGACTTGGTGTGGAGTCTCCAAACCCAGCAGATCCCTGCGGTGTGCTCTCCTGCCACTCCTCCCGGGGAAGGAAGGTGAGTCTCCCTGGATCTGCTGCTTGTTGGGTCCCTTCTGGAGGAGCAGTGGCCTGACTGTGCCGCGGATTACAGTTTATGGCAACCCAGAGCTGAGAGCCCACGCCTCAGCTCAGTCTCTGCAGCTGGCTTACCCACTCCGATCCCTGGGAGCTCTGCCGCACTCAGGCACCCCCGGTCTTTCTGTGACCCCGAGGGTCCTGAGACCACACTGTCCCACGAGGGTTCCACTCCCCGCTTAGCCACTGGAGTGACATCCCTCAGCAGAGCAGACTTCTTAAAAGTTCTGATTTTGTGCTCCGTAGCTCTATCACTTGCCAGAAGTGGCCAATGAAGGCCCCCTCCCCCGCTGTCTATCCTCTCGAATATTGCCTCGGATTCACTTCTCTGCACATCCTACCTTCCAGAAAGTGGTCGCTTTTCTGTTCAGAGAGTTGTTGCTATTCTTTTCTTCGATCTCCTGTTGAGTTTGTAGGTGTTCAGAATGGTTTGATCCCTATCCAGCTGAATTCCTGAGACCAGATGAAATCCAGGTCTCCTACTCCTCCGCCGTCTTGCTCCGCTGAGGATAATTCTTTCTTTAAAATGAGAGTTGTATTCCTGGAACATTTATTGAATTAGTTATTCATTCTGACTTCCTTAAAGAAATGAAGAATGGGGGGCGCCTGGGTGGCTCAGTCGGTTAAGCATCTGCCTTCAGCCCAGGGAACTGGGAACTGGGATCCAACCCCGAATCGGGCTCCCTGCCCAGAGGAGAGTCTACTTCTCCCTCTGCCCCTCCCTCCCACTCATGCTCTCTCTCTAAAATACATAAATAATATCTTTTAAAAAGATGAAGAATGGGTTCTGTTAATATAAGACATAAAGTGAATGAAGTGGGGAAAAAAGAGGCCTGTGAGGTGGTAATGAAGAGAAGAGTTACATATAGCAAGACGGTTGCAAGTGGGTCCAGCTTACCTGGTAGTGATGGCACAGCAAGAATGAAGAGAAGCTATCTCTACTTGCTTGAATAGAGGTGAGAGGTTTTTGACCTCAGTGTGTGTTTGTGTGTGTGTGTGTGTGTGTAAAACAATAGATGGGAAATTAGTAGAATGAGATATATTGATAAGCTGTGGCCAATGTTTTATGTGTGGATTAAGCTAATTTTGGAGACCAGCAAATGCTGTCCTGGGTGTGATGACCAATAGTGCTTGTCTGAGGACTCTGACGTGTTTCCATTTTCCTTGGCCCAGGTTATTTCCAGTATGTGTGCTGGCCTGAATTTGGGGGAATGTCCTCACTAACTTGAAGGCATGCTTTGGACCTGATTAGCTTCCCACCAGTGAGGAACTGGGGTTATCTCTAGTGATACAGGGCATGCAGAACAGTATTATTTTCACACTCTGTATCATTCACTAATCAAGAAGGCGAGCACATTATAGTTTGCTGTTGTCAGGTTTGGCAGGGAAAATCAATGGGAGAAAGGGGAATGTGGAAGAGTTTGCATTTTCTGGGTCTCCAAATTTTATAGATTTTTGTAATGGGGCCTAAGAATTAGTTATTCTTTTGAAGGATTGAATGGAATAGAATATTTGTTTAAGAACCATATTTCTTTATATTGAGAACTCCTCAAAGATCCTTGTTTTTGGATTTACCTTGTGGTCCTTTGTCTTACTGCAGGAGTGATTCTCAAAATTTCCCCAAAGTATTGTTGCTGAGGGAGGTAGGATAAATGAGAACCTTGAAACACCTCAACTGGAAGGATGTGTCTTATTAAATCAAATATGGTCAACTTAGTGGGAAGGAGTTATGTGTGATATAGGACCACTGGTAGTGTTCCATGATGTGATAAGATGTGTTTGACATTAGGAGAAATGTGCTTTTACTGAGAGAAAAGAAAAAAAGAACTTTTCCAAGGTGAAAAACAATGTACCTTTATTGGGAGAAAAGAAAAAAAAAAACTTTTCCAAAATGGAAAACCATCTAGAGCCCATGCCACAGTCAGCTGGGTATAGAGCTTATAGAGGCAGCAGATTCAGAATGAACACATACAGACAAGAACAGGTATCAGATAACAGGTCCAACATGTGAGCTGTTGATGAGAAAGTGCCAATGATCATAGGCATGGAATCATATTCCTGAGTTGCAAGGAACTCCCAGATACCACTTACTGTGACAGAGGCCTATAATGGCTCCAAATTAAGCAGGCAGTAGGAGAGCCCTTCATGTTTCCATGTCCGAACTTTGGTTTATTCCCATACCCTATATATTTCTATGGGATGCTGTATATCCTCTAAGAGTTGGGGTGACTAAAAGTTTTAGATTCTAGGGCTGAGGATTTTAAATAGGCCCAAAGAGGGTTCCTGGAAGAGATGGAAGTTGTAGGAGTGACTGTTCTTGGTAAGAATATAGAGAATGAGAGCCCTCCCTCCACTAGGTAACTTTTTTGTAGATAAACTATGTATTTGGCTTAGTGGATGACTGTGCTCCATGTCTTAGGAGAGCTGTACTGCTATTGCTGATTTCAGGTGAAAGAACGCTAGATCCTGCTATGGCCTGTTGACATGGCAAGCCTTCAGGATGGCCTCTAGGTGGCAATGTTGCTGACGATTTTTAAACAGGACTTTCCAGTTCCCCAGTTCCTTTTCCAGATGTATGTACTAGCATTAACACTTTTTTTTTTTTAAGATTTTATTTATTTATTTGACAGAGAGAGACACAGCGAGAGAGGGAACACAAGCAGGGGGAGTGGGAGAGGGAGAAGCAGGCTTCCCGCGGAGCAGGGAGCCCGATGCAGGGCTCCATCTCAGGACCCTGGGATCATGACCTGAGCCGAAGGCAGACGCTTAACAACTGAGCCACCCAGGCGCCCCCTAGCATTAACACTTAAACAGCACTTACTGTGTCCCTGATATGGTAATGTTCTATTTTATAATTTTTTTGAAGATTTATTTCTTTATTTGAGACACAGGGAAACAGAGACCGAGAGAAGAGAGCCCGTGTGCGCGCACAAGTGGGGGGTGGGGCAGAGGGAGAGAATCTCAAGCCGACTCCCTGACAACCACAGAGCCCAATTAGGGGCTTGTCGCGGGGCTCAATGCGGTTCTACTTGGGGCTTGATCTCACCACCCATAAGATCATGACCTGAGCCGCAACCACCAGTCTGCCTCTTAAACAACTGAGCCACCCAGGTGCCCCTTGTTTTACAAATTTTAACTCATTTAACCAACAAGCACATGAAGCTGGAATACTTTTACATCCCTATTTTCAAAGACTAGGAAAATGAGGCACAAAGAATTTGTGGCAAAAAAAAGAAAAAAGAAAAAAAAAGAATTTATGGCATTTGCCCAAGCTGAGTGGCAGAACTGGAATATGAACTCAAGTCATCTACTCCAGAGTTGTTACTTTTAACTAATATGGCTTTGCTGCTGCTTGTGGATAATTTTAAAGCTATGGAAAAGCAGACATCCAAGGGAAACTCTAACGCTAGTTTCATGCATCCAGCAAGCTGGGCCTGTGCTTATATTTTGTTGGAGCAGGCACCTTTTCCATAGATGTCTATGGACAGGTGCTGCAACATACCTAGTATCTTTCCCTTAGGTCTCCTTCATTCACAGGAAGGGTGTTTTCTATTTCCAGGTGGATCTCAGACTATTAGGTGCCTCCACACAGATAAAAAAGCTACCTTGATGGGCAGCAGACAATGTTACGGACCAGATTCTGGTCTAGTAGACCCACCTATCTGTCTCTCTCAAGCTTTTCCATCCATCTCTGTGATGTGAACACCCCCCCACAGGTGATTCCAATCAGAGATGTGGCCATATTTGTAATTCAAATAGCAGTGATTACATTTGTAACACAATCCTTATAGAAATCAAGGAAAATACTGAAGTTTATTGGCAACAGTGAATAGTTTGGAGACGAGCATTCTATTTGATAGCAAGTGGGAGAAAGTATGGAGTGGCTGTTATCTCTTACACTAGTCCTCAATTTCTACTGATTTTTCCCTTGCTGGAGGGTCCATGGTATGAAATTTTCACACTTCTCCTTTGTGTCTGAATTCTGTTGTGTGCCTGGCCTATGTACCCCTCCCAGGTTCTATTCCTCCTGCCACCTTTGAGTTGGGGCCCTCACATGGGGAGGTGTTTTTAGAGGTAGAAACAGTCTCATATTAGAATGCTTGTATAGTTGATCTGGTGCCTGGTGCCTGTTCCTTCCAATAATACATAGCGATGTGCTTTTAAGCCTGAGGTCCTCTGACCTGTGGGAGGGATGCATAAGGTCCTCTTTCCGCATTTTGAGGGCACTGGTGTTCGGCAGTGCTAAATGCATTTGCTAAATGCATCAGTCATAGTGTGATAACTAACAAAGTTTCTATTCAATCCCCTAAACCTGTTCCTCTACTATAGTCTATCTTAGTGGAAAGCACCACCATCCAGTCAATTACATATGCCTGGACACCTTGGCTATCAATTATGTCTTCCACCATATCCACTAAATCTTACAGAGTTTGCCTTTTTATTATCTCTTAAATCTGATCTCTCTTCCCCATCTCCTGTGCCCTGTTTAGTTCAGGTGTGCCTTGTTTCTCATCCAAGTTAACATAGTAGCCTCCATTCTGAATTCTATTGCTGCCATTCTATTTTTATTTCTATTTCAAACAATGATGTCTATCTTCTACTTAAAATCCTAAATATTCCCCATAATATTCAGAATAAAGTGAAATTGTTATGGTGTGTTTCACAATAACCTTTAGTATCAGTTCCTACTTAACTGCCCTGTATGTAATTTTGTGCTCTCACATGACTGATATGTCCACCATTCCAGCCACTTGTAGTCTACTGAATTTGTTCTGTTTTGTCATTTGACACAGGCTTTCTTTGTCCCTGCAATGACTTTATCTACTGTCTTCACTTGTCTCACTCCTGATCTTCCTTTGCAGACTCTATCCAGGTGTCTTTGTGTCTGGGAAATCTGACTCAATCTTCTGGCCTTAATTTTTTGCCCTCTGCTTTATTCCCAAAACATATTTTCAGAAAATTTACCACCCATTATTGCATTATGTTGTAACTTTTTTACTTGGCTGATACTTCATTTGGCGTCTTCCTGTTTATGCTGTGAACTTACGAGAGGAGGATGATACATTCCCTGTATTTGGCATAGTACCTGGTATATAGTAGATCTCTATAAATATTTCTTAAATGGATGAGTAAACAGAGCACAGACCCACGTGTCCACGTGGCTTACAGGTGGCACAGAGACAAGTCTTCAGGTTGTGTTTTGTTTACCTGAGAGATTTGGAACTGAACCATCACTGTTGCATCAAAGAGGAATTAATTGTGGGTCTTTGGTGTTTCGAAGATGGGTGATACAGATTGGCTGAGGTTGCAACTGTCTTGGCAGAGGCCAAGGATTTTATGTCTAGGAATCTGTAGGCACTGAGAGAAGAGTCAGTTTTGATCTATTTATCAAACCACATGGTGGCTGAGACTATCCTAGAATTCATCATCCAGGATATCTTTGTTCTTATCTCACTCATTTTGGGATGTAGTAAATATGAGGTTGTGTTGGAAACAATGCCAAGGATTATTCTTAAGATGATGAAGAATTCTCCATATGTGTCTTAGGGGCTGGAGCAAAAATTGGAATGGACATGGAAGAAGCTGACTTGCCAAAACTCCCAAAGTCTCTTTGATTTGTTGGCTGGAGTTGGGCCAAAAACTTTGACATAGGCCCTGTATTAATTAGCACATTAATTAAGGGTAAGTTGCTAGAAGAAAGAGACCTCAAAATATGCAACAGTCTGGAAATATGTGGCCAGTTCAGGGTAAGTGCGGGCTCCGTTCTCTGAGGTCATTCATGGGCCTTGGTTCCTTTTGCCTTATTGCTGTTTTATCCCTTGGACCAGAGGTTGAAAAACTTTATTATACATTAGAAGATATGTTGGGCTCCATGTCCAGAGTTTCCAATTCAGATCTGGGGTGGGTCGTGAGAATTTGCATTTCTAACAATTTTCCTGGGGATGCTGATGCTGTTGGTCTTAGAACCACACTTAGAGCCACTGTCCTAGGGTGTGGTTCTTGTCCATTTGGCTGTGGCTGGCCTGCCTGCACCCTGTCTGTGTTCCAACACTGAAGGAAGGGGCAAAGAAAAAGAGCATGAAGTAGCGCACTCCTACCTGTTTAAGGACAGGTCCCAAAAGTTGTACATACTCCTTTTGCTTACATTTCATTGGTAAGAACTTTGTAACATAACTGTCTGCAAGGAAGGCTGGGAAATGGAGCTTTGAGCTGATAGATCATGTTCCCAACTATAACATGGGTACTCTGTTACCAAAAAGAAGAAGAGGAGAAATAAATAGCGGTCTTTGGTCAGCCTTTGCCTTGCATTCATATGTCCTCCTGTGCTCTGTGATGTTCTCCTACTCTCTGCAGATTCAGAGCAGTTCTCCCAGGACTTGAGAAATGCCCTGAGCTCAGCCAGGCTCCTGGGGAGTCCTCAGACCTTTGAACTTGGCTTGTGCACTACTGTGGCCTAAAACGTTGATTTTTCTCCTCCCCGCTGCTGCCCTCCTCCTTTTTCTCTCTCAGCCTCAGACCTCCCCGTCAGGTGGCCCATTTTCTTCACAGCTGATACTACAGCAACTGTGTTCTTATCCTGCTGATGCTGCTTCCAGTTTTGATAGTGATTGACTGCTTGAGGAGGAATAAAATCCTTCCTATTCTTCTCATGGATAGCTGAACTCTTAAACCTATTGCTCCAACCTGAAGCATGACCTTCAAAAACATGAAATTATTTTAACCTGCCAGGTTGCCTTGCACAGAGAGTGAAAGAACTGCATTATATCTAATAAAAGGATTTCTGATATGTAACAAAAGTGGTCCGTAATGTGGATTTCACTGACGTATGGGTAAAAGCTAATATATTTTCTTTCATTAAAATTCTCATCAGCAGAGTCTACATTTTGTCAACGAAAAGCCAGTGACCTTGAAGGTTTTACTATCTGTGGATATTGTTAAAACAACATTCCCCCCACTTCATTCTCACTTGCTAAGTTTTCATGACACTAAATTCTATTTCCATTGAAGTTCATGTAGCATCATTCCCTTTAAAAGGAGTTGTCTGAGGAAGATTAACTTAGTCTGTTTCTCTACTGCTAACCTATGTCATCATAAGCCATAAAAGCCTAGTCTAACATCACCCCGATTGAACTTTCTTTGTGGTTGAAACGTAATTTGAAGCTGGATAGCATTTTCCTGTAGAGGATAATGGCTGAGCTCAGCCTCTGAAGTCCCAATGCCTGCTTTTAAATCCTGGCTCTTATTGTGTGTACTTGAAAGTTTTATTTGAACCCTGAGTCTCAGTTTTCTCTCATAAAAATGGGAATACAAATATTACGTACTTCATAGGGTGGTTGTGTTAAAGAAAAAAATTTTCTGACACATGTTAAAAATGGTAAGGAAGATTATTGCAGTAGGGGTTATGACTATGGCAATAGGGGAGAGAGACTGGATTCAAGTCTGAATACAGCAAATGCAGCTTGTGACTTAGAGCCAAAGAGCAGAGGGTATCAGTGGATGGAAAATTACTAATAAAAGGTATCAAGAGTAGTGGGATTCTTGCTAAACTGGCCTAATGGGGTTCTTTATAGGAGTAGGCCAAGGAATTGCACATCAAAAGTGAGAGATGAAGAACTTGATCAGATATCAAGGGTGATCAGATATCAGAGTTGGGAGATTCTTGCTAAACTGATTTAGTAGGATTCTTTAAAACAGAACAGAGGCCAGTGTCAAGGCATAGTCAAGAAGAGGGTCAGAGAAACCTGATTAAAATTCAGTCAAGGAAACAGTCTTTATCAGTTGTTGCCAAGACCAGTGTCAAGGACATTTCCTCTTCTCTTTTCTTCTAGGAATTTTACAGTTTCAAGTTTACATTGAAGTCTTTAATCCATTTTGGGTTAATTTTTGTGAGTGATGTAAGATAAGGGTTCGATTTCACTCTTTGACCCACTGGTTGTTCTTTGACCCACTGTTGTATAAATCTGCATTTTTAAATTTTCCAGTTTTCTTTCTGTTGCTTCTAGTTTCATACCCTTATGATCTGAAAAGATACTTGATATGATTTCAGTCTTCTTAAATTTGCTAAGACTTGTTTGGTTACCTAACATATTATGTGTCCTGGAGATTGTTCCATGTGACTTGAGAAGAATGTGTATTGTATTGCGCTGCTGTTGAATGGAATGTTCTGTATCTATTAGTTTCATCTGGCTCAAGTTACTTAAGTCCAGTGTTTCCTTATTGATTTTCTGTCTGAATGATGTAGCCATTGTTGAAAGTGGGATATTGAAGTTCCCTACTACTATTATTGTATTGCCTTTTCCTTTCTTCAGATTTGTTAGTATTTGGTGCTCTGATGTTAGGTTCATATTCTCTTGATGAATTGACCCTTTTATCATTATATAATGACTTTCTTTGTCTCATTATAGTTTTTGACTTAAAAATCTATTTTGTCTGATATAAAAATAGCTACCTCCACTTTTTTTGGTTTCTATTATCATGGAATATCTTTCTCATCCTTCCTTTTGAGCTTAATGGGTGTTCATCAAGTGAAATGACTCTCTTGCAGTCAGCATATAGTTGGATCTTTTTTTTTTTTAATCTGTTCAACAGGCTCTCTCTGCCTTTCGATTTGAGAATTTAATCCATTTACATTTAACGTAATTGATAGGCAAGCGCTTACTAATGCCATCTTATTGTTTTCTGGTGTTTTTAGTTCCCTGTTCCTTTCATTCTTTCTTGCTGTCTTCATTTGTGAATTTATGATTTTCTGTAGTGGTATGCTTTGATTCTTTTCTCTTTCTTTTTTGTGTATCTACTGTATGTTTTTGCTTTGTGGTTACCATAAAGCTTACGTAGAATTTAAGCTGATAACAACTTAATCTAGATTGCATACAAAAGGTCTGCTCCCACTACTACACATTTTCTGTTTTGATGTCACAAGTTACATCTTTTTATATTGTTATATTATTAAATTATTGTAGCTATAGTTACTTTTAATATTTTGTCCTTTAACCTTTATACTAGTAGTAAGTGATTAGCACACCACCATATTACACATTTAAGTATTCTGAATTTGACTATATGCTTATCTTTATCAGTGTGTTTTATATTGTCATATGTTTCTTTTACTAATTAGTATCCTTTATTTTAGCTTGAAGAACTCCTTTCAGCATTTCTTATAAGGCAGGTCCAGTGGTGACTCACTCAACAGCTTTTGTTTCTCTGGGAAAGTCTTTATCTCCTACTTCATTAATAAAGGACAACTTTGCCAGGTAAGTTAATCTTAGTTGGCAAGTTTTGTTTTCCTTTTCTTTTAGTGCTGTCAATATATCTTCCCACTTTGTCCTGGCTTGTAAAGTTTCTACTGAGAAATCTAACTTTGAATAGAATTTTGAAATTCTATCTTTGTTTGTGATTTTAGATAGTTTTATTATAACGTCTTAGAGAAGCTCTCTCTAGGTTGAGTTTTTGTTCTGTGACCTATGATCTTCAGGAACTTGGATGTCCAGATCTCTCTCCAGAACTGGAAAGTTCTCAGACATTAATTCTTTAAATAAGCTCTCTGCCCCTTTCTCCCTTTCTTTGCCTTCTGGGCTCCAATAATTCATATATTGTTTCATTAATGTTATCCCATAGTTCACATAGACTTTCTTCACTCTTTTAAAGTTGTTTTTAGTTTGTTCTCCTTTGACTGGATAATTTCAAATGAACTGTTTTCTACTTCACAGGTTCTTTCTTCTCTCCTTAAATGAAGTCTGCCATTGATGCTCTCTATTGTTCATTTTTTCATTGTATTCTTCAGCTCCAGTATTTGTTTTCTTCTTTTTTAATGATTTTTATCTCTCTGTTAAATTTCTGCTTTTTTTCATGGATTTTTAAAATTTAGTTTAATTGTTTTCTGTGTTTTCTTATAGCTCACTGAGCTTCCTTAAAGCAACTATTTTGAATTCTTTATCTGGCAAATCACAGATCTCCATTTATTTGAGGTTGGTTCCTGGAAAATTATGATGTTCTTTTGGTGGTATCATGTTTCTCTGATTTTTCATGTTCCTTGAAGTCTTGCATTGCTGTCTTTGCATTTGAAGGAGTCAAATCCTCCAGTCTTTACTTACCTCTTCTTTGTGTCCAATCTCATATTCTTTTGCTCTAATGGTGTGCTGGAACTTCTCCACTTGACTATTGGACTTCCACAAAAGCACTCCTGTCTGTAGGTGATTGTCAAAAATCAGTGTTCTTTGTGGAGAAGATGATATAAAACTCCTATTTGCCATTTTGATGACATTACTTTTTGATTTGCCTTGTTTTGATACCACATTTCTTGTGGCTGTAGCTCTTGTCATAGAAATCTGGGAAATATGCCTCTTTGAAATGCCAGTACTTAACAAGCATTTCCTAACTATCAGAAAGTATATTTTGATAACAGCATTATCTCATCCCATTAATGACAACTGTCCATTCTTTCCCTTTTATACCTGTCTTGGTGTTTTCTTACCTGCGTCTCTGCTTTGAGTGCTGCCTTCAGATGGCATGGGTTTCTGTTGCTGCTGCCTGCCCTCAGCTCAATGTCCTCTTTCTATACTTGCTGTTGTCCTCTGCTGTAGGGCACCTGTATCCCAGTCTATCTTCACCTAGATTCTCTGGCTATCAATAGGAAGTTGTATATAGATGTATATATTCCATTCTGCATCCAAGTAAGATTATTTTTAACATTTTATTGAGGTATAATATAGATATAGAAAACAGCACATATTATAAGTATACAGCTCATTGAATTTTCACAAAGTCAACATATCCATTCAACCAGCACCCAGCTCAAGAAACAGATTATACTAGCACCCCAGAAACCTTTCTCATGTTAGTCATTAATTATTCCCATCACCATTGCCTGCATCAAAGGTAACCACTTGACTTCTAACAGCACTTTAGTTTTACTAACAGCATTTTAGTTTTGCTCTGTTTTTGTACTAGTGTTCTTCTTTTGTTTACCATGTTTTGAGATTCATCTATATTGTTGAAATGCAGAGTGTTCATTCTCATTGCTCTATGTACTCCTTTGTGTGACTGTATTATTTTATTCAGATGTCATAGGAACATTTGACATTCCCACATTATCACTATTTTGAATAAGGCTTCTATTTTTTTTTTTTTAAATTTAAAAGTTTTGCTATTAAAGTTGGGAAGTGTATTTGGGAAGTGACAGAGTTAGTATTATAAGTTGTCTTATTGGTAACCTCAGGAACAAAACATTATCCACTGCTTTACCTTTAAAATATAATCAGCCTACCTTTAGTATTTCAATATTCATGAAAATGATGATTTAAACACACCCTGTACACGATTTCCTTTGGATTTCCTCCCTTTCACTATTACTGAGAGTGTTAGGTAGTGTTCATCAGAAGATGCTTCTTGACATGAAATCAATAATTTGTTATAAGATCTTATCAAGTACAGAGGGTAGACATTAGTTTCAGAAATGAGTTAGAGCTTTAACTGGTTTTACTGATGTCTTGACAAATTTCATTTGAGATAACATAAGAGAAAAAGGGGAATGAGGAGGATATTTGAACATTCAAAATCTGTTTTCTAAAAACATGTAAAAATTTACTATTTAATTAATCTCCATTTCAAGCTTTTCCCAGGGGCTCTACCACGGATACTGTGATAAATCACACATAAAAAGTGCACACACTATGATTTTTGTGGAGGATTCTACATTATTTAGTCATGTTCGTAGTCATGCATGTCTGCACACTAAACACTGGTTATCAGTGATTAATGGACAACATGCTTGAACAATGCTCTCCTACTTGAGCTAATGAACTAAATAGTTTATTTCATGCTCCATTTCCACAAATAAATGGCTGTAATACATAATGTGATAATTCCTGATCTCGTCGCAGTGCATTTTCTTGTCTTTAATGAACACAAAAACTTTTGAAAATCAAATTTAGTCAGGCAATGCATTGTGATTTTATATGTTAGATAGATTATAAAATGTTGCTGAAGTCAAAATGTTTACACTGAAAGGAAAAGAGTTCTTAAAATTAAGCAAGAACTTGAAAGGACACAATGAAGAGCTTTAAAATAAATCATAATAAACTTTTATTTTAATTTCAATTATCCTCTTGGGGAAAACTGTACTTATTCTACACATTTATGTAAGCTTGTAAATAAACATTATTCTTTTCTTAATCATTTTGGTACATTTCTATATAGTAGAATTCTGATTTAGATTCATATATCTAACATTCACTTCTTGTAAGGTTGTAAATAAACATTATTCTTTTCTTAATCATTTTGGTACGTTTCTATATAGTAGAATTTTGGTTTAGCTTCATATATCTAACATTCACTTCTTCACTTGTGGTTTTTGTTTGTTTATCTTTCATAGGTTCTTGTATAAGTTTTATGTTGAACAAGAACAATCTGTGGGAGTGAATCACCAGGCCACCTTATTTTTTATTATTTTTTAAAATCAATTAATCAAGTAATTAATTAATTATTTTTAATGTAGTGTTCCATGATTCATTGTTTGCATATAACACCCAGTGCTCCATTCAATATATGCCCTCTTTAGTACCCATCATCAGGCTAACCTATCCCCCCACCCCCTCCCCTCTAGAGCCCTCAGTTTGTTTCTCAGAGTCCATAGTCTCTCATGGTTTGTCTCCCCTTCTTTCCCCCCTCTTTATTTTTCCCTTCCTACTATCTTCTTCTTTTTTTCTTTTTTTTAAAACATATAATATATTATTTGTTTTAGAGGTACAGGTCTGTGATTCAACAGTCTTACACAATTCACAGTGCTCACCATAGCACATACCCTCCCCAATGTCTATCACCCAGCCACCTCATCCCTCCCACCCCTCACCACTCCAGCAACCCTCAGTTTGTTTCCTGAGATTAAGAATTCCTCATATCAGTGAGATCATATGATACATGTCTTTCTCTGATTGACTTATTTCGCTTAGCATAATACCCTCTGGTTCCATCCGCGTCATTGCAAATGGCAAGATTTTGTTTTGTTTTGTTTTGTTTTTTTATGGCTGCATAATATTCCTTTGTATAAATGGAAAAATGTCTGTTCATGTCTTCTGCCCATTTCTTGATTGGATTATTTGTTCTTTGGGTGTTGAGTTGGATAAGTTCTTTATAGGTTTTGGATATTAGCACTTTATCTGATATGTCATTTGCAAATATCTTCTCCCATTCTGTTGGTTGTCTTTTGATTTTGTTGACTGTTACCTTTGCTGTGCAAAAGTTTTTTATCTTGATGAAGTCCCAATAGTTCATTTTTGCCCTTGCTTCCCTTGCCTTTGGCGATGTTTATAGGAAGAAGTTGCTGCGGCCCAGGTCAAAGAGGTTGCTGCCTGTGTTCTCCTTTAGGATTTTGATGGATTCCTGTCTCACATTTAGGTCTTTCATCCATTTTGAGTCTATTTTTGTGTGTGGTGTAAGGAAATGGTCCAGTTTCATTCTTCGGCATGTGGCTGTCCAATTTTCCCAACACCCTTTGTTGAAGAGACTGTCCTTTTTCCATTGGACATTCTTTCCTGCTTTGTTGAAGATTAGTTGACCATAGAGTTGAGGATTCATTTCTGGGCTCTCTATTCTGTTCCATTGATCTATGTGCCTGTTTTTGTGCCAGTACCATACTGTCTTGATGATGACAGCTTTGTAATAGAGCTGGAAGTCCGGAATTGTGATGCCACCAGCTTTGCTTTTCTTTTTCAATATTCCTCTGGCTATTCGGGGTCTTTTCTGGTTCCATACAAATTTTAGGATTATTTGTTCCATTTCCTTGAAAAAAGTGGATGGTATTTTGATGGGGATTGCATTAAATGTGTAGATTGCTCTAGGTAGCAGTGACATCTTCACAGTATTTGTTCTTCTAATCCATGAGCATGGAATGTTTTTCCATTTCTTTGTGTCTTCCTCAATTTCTTTCATGAGTATTTTATAGTTTTCTGAGTACAGATCCTTTGCCTCTTTGGTTAGATTTATTCCTAGGTATCTTTTGGTTTTGGGTGCAATTAAATGGGATCGACTCCTTATTTTCTTTTTCTTTTGTCTTGTTGTTGGTGTATGTAAATGCCACTGATTTCTGTGCATTGATTTTATATCCTGCCACTTGACTGAATTCCTGTATGAGTTCTAGCAGTTTTGGGGTGGAGTCTTTTGGGTTTTCCACATAAAGTATCATATCATCTGCAAAGAGTGAGAGTTTGACTTCTTCTTTGCCGATTTGGATGCCTTTGATTTCTTTTTGTTGTCTGATTGCTGTGGCTAGGACTTCTAATACTATGTTGAATAGCCGTGGTGATAATGGACATCCCTGCTGTGTTCCTGACCTTAGGGGGAAAGCTCTCAGTTTTTCCCCATTGACAATGATATTTGCTGTGGGTTTTTCATAGATGGCTTTTATGATATTGAGGTATGTACCCTCTATCCCTACACTCTGAAAAGTTTTAATCAAGAAAGGATGCTGTACTTTGTCAAATGCTTTTTCTGCATCTATTGAGAGGATCATATGGTTCTTGTTCTTTCTTTTATTAATGTATTGTGTCACATTGATTGATTTGTGGATGTTGAACCCACCTTGCAGGCCAGGAATAAATCCCACTTGGTCGTGGTGAATAATCCTTTTAATGTACTGTTGGATCCTATTGGCTAGCATTTTGGTGGGAATTTTGGCATCCATGTTCGTCAGGGATATTGGTCTCTAATTCTCCTTTTTGATGGGGTCTTTGTCTGATTTTGGGATCAAGGTAATTCTGGCCTCATAAAACGAGTTTGGAAGTTTTCCTTCCATTTCTATTTTTTGGAACAGTTTCAGAAGAATAGGTATTAATTCTTCTTTTTTTTTTTTTATTTTTTTTATTTTTTTATTTTTTTATTTTTTTTTAAAGATTTTATTTATTTATTTGACACAGAGAGAGAGAGGAATCACAAGCAGGCAGAGTGGCAGGGAGCGGCAGAGGGAGAAGCAAGCCTCCCGCGGAGCAGGGAGCCCGATGTGGGACTCGATCCCAGGACTCTGGGATCGTGACCTGAGCCGAAGGCAGACGCTTAACGACTGAGCCACCCAGGCGCCCCAGGTATTAATTCTTCTTGAAATGTTTGGTAGAATTCCCCTGGGAAGCCATCTGGCCCTGGGCTTTTGTTTATTGGGAGATTTTTGATGACTGCTTCAATTTCCTTAGTGGTTTAGGTCTGTTCAGGTTTTCTATTTCTTCCTGGTTCAGTTTTGGTAGTTGATACATCTCTAGGAATGCATCCGTTTCTTCCAGGTTATTGGCATAGAGTTGCTCATAATATGTTCTTATAGTTGTTTGTATGTCTTTGGTGTTGGTTGTGATCTCTCCTCTTTCATTCATGATTTTGTTGATTTGGGTCATTTCTCTTTTGTTTTTGATAAGTCTGGCCAGGGGTTTATCAATCTTGTTAATTCTTTCAAAGAACCAGCTCCTAGTTTCGTTGATCTGTTCTACTGTTCTTTTGGTTTCTATTTCATTGATCTCTGCTCTGATCTGTATTATTTCTCTTCTCCTGCTGGGTTTAGGCTTCATTTGCTGTTCTTTCTCCAGCTCCTTTAGGTGTAGAGTTAGGTTGTGTACTTGAGACCTTTCTTGTTTCCTGAGAAAGGCTTGTATTGCTATATACTTTCCTCTTAGGACTGCCTTTGCTGCATCCCAAAGATTTTGAACAGTTGTGTTTTCATTTTTATTGGTTTCCATGAATTTTTTTTAATTCTTCTTTAATTTCCTGGTTGACCCATTCATTCTTTAGTAGGATGCTCTTTGGCCTCCATGTATTTGAGTTCTTTCCGACTTTCCTCTTGTGATTCAGTTCTAGTTTCAAAGCACTGTGGTCCAAAAATATGCAGGGAATGATCCCAGTCTTTTGGTACCGGTTGAGACCTGATTTGTGACCTAGGATGTGATCTATTCTGGGGAATGTTCCATGGGCACTAGAGAAGAATGTGTATTCTGTTGTATTGGGATGGAATGTTCTAAATATATCTGTGAAGTCCATTTGGTCCAGTGTGTCATTTAAAGTCTTTATTTCCTTGTTGATCTTTTGCTTAGATGATCTGTCCATTTCAGTGAGGGGGGTGTTAAAGTCCTCTACTATTATTGTATTGTTGTCAATGTGTTTCTTTGATTTTTTATTAATTGGCTTATATAATTGGCTGCTCCCATGTTAGGGCCATAGATATTTACAATTGTTAGATCTTCTTGTTGGATAGACCCTTTAAGTATGATATAGTGTTCTTCCTCATCTCTTATTATAGTGTTTGGTTTAAAATCTTTTTTGTCTGGTACAAGGATTGCCACCCGAGCTTTCTTTTGATGTCCATTAGCATGGTAAATGGTTTTCCACCCCCTCACTTTCAATCTGGAAGTGTCTATGTGTTAAAATGAGTCTCTTGCAGACAGCATATTGATGGGTCTTGTTTTTTAATCCAATCTGATGCTGTGTGTCTTTTGATTGGGGCATTTAGCCCATTTACATTCAGGGTAAGTGTTGAAAGATAGGAATTTAGTGTCATTGTATTGCCTGTAAGGTGACTGTTACTGTATATTGTCTCTGTTCCTTTCTGGTCGACGTTACTTTTAGGCTCTCTCTTTGCTTAGAGGACCCCTTTCAATATTTCTTGTAGGGCTGGTTTCATGTTTGCAAATTCCTTTAGTTCCTGTTTGTCCTGGAAGCTCTTTATCTCTCCTTCAATTTTCAATGACAGCCTAGCTGGCTATAGTATTCTTGGCTGCATATTTTTCTTGTTTAGTGTTCTGAATATATCATGCCAGTCCTTTCTGCAGGCCACCTTATTTTTGACTCCTTTTGTCTTGACTGTCCTTTAAATCTAAACTATGTAGTTAATTCTTCCTCTGCTCCTGTTCCTTGGGCAGATCTTTTTTGACTTCTCTGGTGTGTCTCAGGTAATATAGAAGTTTCAGCACTCACTAAATGCCACAATTTAAGAATCGTTTTTCTGTTCTTCATAATAATCAAATATCCAAACTTGTTTTAAGATTGAGGTTTCTCTAATCAGCATTTCTACTCCTTCCTCATTTTACTAATGCTATTTGTGGTCCTTGAGAGAGGGTGGAAGTAGAAGAGTAGGTGGATTCTTTTTTGATTGACATTGCCATCCTGGTCTGGTTCTCTTTTGGGCTCAACAGATGTTTAAAAGTGAGTCTATTTCTTGTGGGTGCTAGGGATATCTCACCAAGAAAAATTTCCTTAAGGAGAATAAGTATGTAGGGATGCCTGAATGGCTCATCTGGTTAAGCGCCTGCCTTCAGCTCAGGTCATGATCCCAGGGTCTTGGGATTGAGTCCCACATCAAGCTCCTTGCTCAGCAGGGAGTCTGCTTCTCCCTCTGCCTGCTGCCCCCTCTGCTTGTGCTTTCTCTCTCTCTCTGACAATTATATAATTAAAATCTTAAAAAAAGAGAGAATAAGCATGTAATTGTCACCTAGTCATTTACTTCTTTTTCATTCCCAACTAATCTAGCAGTATTTTTGATTCTTTCTGCTGTAATCTATTTTGCCTTCCAAGTAGGGTTTTGGACAAGGCTTGATACTGAAGGCGAGCTCTTTTTCCCTTGTTCTTGAAGTGCAAGTCATAAGCAACTCAGGATTTACTTCCTTTTTCTGCCATTTTGGGAGCAGCTAGCCAGAAGAAATCATGCTTTAGATTGCACAAGTGTGAGTAGACATCAGACCACTAGGTCCTCCAATTACAAAAGACATGTATTTATTTAGTCCTCTGAATTACCTCATTGAAATCCCTTTCCCTGAGTTGAAAGTGCATTTCCTCCTTGCAATAAGTGAAATCCACAACACAGTTCCAGGTTTCTTTAAAGAAATACTTTCTTCCCTATCCTTCAACTCCAGATCCTTTTATACCCTCAATATGAGTGAGGGGTTTGAGGGCTTTGAAATTTTGTAAGGTGTGTGTTATGTTCTATCACCTCCTTTAGGATGTGTTATCTATGGTCTCTTGTTGACTCAGCCAAAATTCTTTTTTAAAATCCTGTTGCATTTATTTTTATAACATTTTTAATAAAGCATAGAAGGACTAAGCATAAAGAAAGAAACAATTAACATATTCCATGACATAGGTTTCACTGAAAGTTGATTAAGTTTTTCATCTATAAATGAATAAGACTTCTGCTTTAGCCATGACAGAGTACCACATTTACCTTCCCAATATAACAATAACAACAACAACAAAAACAGATGGAATACATAAAACAAGTGTTTTCAGACATTGAACAGTAAGCAACACAGGACAATGATTCCTGAGAGAAGAGAAACAAACAACGTGAGCTCTACAATTGTTTCTGTATACTGTCTAGAAAGGTCTCCAGACATCAGCAAAGTGGAAAGAATTCATCATGACCACATAAATATTTTAAGAAATGTTAAAGGAGGGGCGCCTGGGTGGCTCAGTCGTTAGCATCTGCCTTCGGCTCAGGTCATGATCCCAGGGTCCTGGGTAGCGAGCCCAGCATTAGGCTCCCTGCTCGGTGGGAAGCCTGCTTCTCCCTCTCCCACTCCCCCTGCTTGTGTTCCCTCTCTTGCTGTCTCTCTCTCTGTCAGATAAATAAATAAAATCTTAAAAAAAAAAAAAGAAATGTTAAAGGAAACCCTTCAGGTAGAAGGACAATGATATCAGATGGAAATATGGATCTGAAGAGCGGAATGAAGAGCACCAAAAAGTCTTAATATGTAAGTGTAGCAGAACTGAAATTCATTTCTAAAGTCTCCATTTAAGCCCAGGGCACAGGGATATACTGATTAACAAGGAAGGAAAGAACTATATTAATAACCCTTTAAGAAAACTGACAGGTTGTATAGTGCCAAAGTGGTCACAATTTTCAAGCCAAAATTAATCTCCACAAAGTGTCTTAACACTATCCATGCCTACCTAAAAGGACAAGATCAATAACAATGGAGTCTTTTAATTGAGGAAGTTTGCTGCACTGAGATATTTATTACTTTTCAGCTCTGTGTCCTATATATTTAAGAAGAAAAAAGCACAGCCAAAATATTCTTTTTGTATACTTTGAATACATTGCTCAAACATAGTGCATATTGCAAAAGTACTTTAAACATTTCATGATACTCACCTTTAGGCAAATTATCTTTATAGGTGGCTGGGACTTCATTTGAGGCTATTGGTTTGTCTGGAAGGCAGATTGCAGAGATGAAATTAGTCTTCTTTGTCTGGAAGTTGGTGTATAGAGGGAGAAGGACAGGTGGACTTTATAGCTGCTGAATGTGGATAGGGCTTCTGGCTCCTCCCAGAAACATCTGTACTCTTCCATAATACAACAAAACAAATGATGTCATCTTTGAAACACTAAAATTTTAGATGATCATGTAATTCAAAATTTTCTTCCTGGTATATTTTATACTTGTTGAGGAAAAATAAACTTTCATATCTTACAGGAATTAATGATTATTGTTTTTTTAGTATCCATATTTTTCAGTTGTATGAAATTTAATTGTAACATTTTATAAGTTTTCTAGACAGTAGAAAAAGGCTCAGGAATCAGGAAAATACTTCATGGAAGGCAATTTCAAGAGTGTTGCCTCACATGTATTTGAAATTGTCCTAAACATAGCTCATTTTAGACTTTCAGAGCATCATTGATAATTTCCTACTAATACTGTTTTTGGAAAACTAGGAATTTCAAATGTAGGAATATTTCCAAACAAAGAAAAAGGCATTAGAAGATAGATTTTGAAAACGTGTTTGGGAAGCCAAGGCCCTGTGAATGCTGTCGGATCAGCTTTTTACAATGAGACTGAGGGAAGCAGCAGCATCAGTTCATCAAGCTGGTGTGATATCCAGACACTCAGTATTTAGAGACAGCCCTTTCTTTTTAAAGCATTGGAATAACACATGGAGTAAGAGAACTGGCATGTTGAAATACAAACTAAATACACTCAAAGTCATCAGCAGACTGATTTTTAGACATCTCTATGATATTAATGATACAGTATTAGGTGAAAGTATTTTCCAATGTACACTGTGAAATTTTCTCCTATTCATGACAATTTTATATGAAATGTGAAATCGTTGTTCAACTCTCTTCATCACTGTAACTCTTATGTGATTACAAGATGATTCTTCAGATAAATGTCTTATTTTAGTCATTGTTCACTTTGGAAATAAAATGATATATGTTTAAATGGTTATACATTATATAATCTTTGACCATCTTTATTATATTGAGTAGGTTAAGCATACACTAGTCAGAAAAGCAACAGGGTGCTGCCATTGGTTTTTACGTTGTCCTTGAAAATAGTTTTGATGTGGAAATATTGGGGTTCAGAGACAATGGCCAGGAAAGAATTCTTAAGACATCTTTGGTGCAAAAAATGATGGACAGGACCCATGGACAGAAAAGGCTGCCCTGGGATTGTGGGGAGCAACTGATTATATACTTTAGAGTTGGGGGAGGTAAAGACAAGGGAAGTTTCCAAAAGGATTTTCAAATGTTAAAGAACACTACCATAGGATCCTGGCAGCCTGGCTAATGTCAAGCTAAGGTTGTTTTTCCCTGTAGGCAGGCATTAATATTAAGACAGTTGGGAGTTCCTGGAGGAATGTCATATTCTGCCTGCCTCAAGTATTTGTCAATGGGCTGCATGTTATAAGGAAATTTAATTTTATCTACATTTCCTTTGCCATTGTTCTCCACAGGAGTTTCACATAGTCCTCTGTCTTCCCCATCTATAAAACTAAAAACATATATTTAGCATAGTCTTTATAGCAATAGGGATTTGTTTACTTATCTGAATAATAGAATATCAAATGATATATATGTATGTTCCTTTTTATACAAAATTCATTATTGATATTTTAATTAATTTCAAATACATCATCCTGTTGGGTGTCCTGGTCCCCAGAGTCAGCTTACCACACCCTGATGAGAAGGGGTTATTGGAGAATCATGGCCTTATTGTCTTCCCTACTGTAATTGTAATCACTAGTCCTGTAAACAATAAAAAAGTCATTTCTAATTATTGATAAATGTTTGTGTAGTAGACAAATATCCACAAGGCAAAACAATGAATTAAGAAAAAAATCTTCTGAATAGGTCTGCTAGCAATAGGACTTTTTTTTTTTTTTAATTTGCAATTCGATATAGGGGAAAACTGTGGACTTCTTTACATACCATAGGATTGGATTGGTTTGTTGGTTTTTTGCTCATAAATTTACATCTCACTGACTTTGCTTGTCCATTTTCCAAAAAGGTATTCTTTATGTTGGTTACCATAGAAACCAGAAGTGCTCCATTTGTATGTAATTCTTTGTACATATTCCCTCCCCTTTCTTGCATTTCAAGTCAGCTAAATTGCATTATGTGGCATTTTATGTAGAATAACTTTTGTTTGCTTAAGTCTTTCACGAAACAAAGCTTTATAACTTCAAATATGTTACTTTATATTAATCTAAATCATAATTTTGACTTGTCAATTGTGCTGAAAAATGACTGAATAAAACAGAAATGTTTTTTAAATAAAATAGCACACAGACTTTAGAGTTGAAATTGAGTAGGAAAATCAAGACATCAGTAGACTCCTTTAGAAGAACTATAAATGTTACTTTGCTAAACCAAGAAGAAAGGTTTTAAAATAATTTCCATATTCAAAGGGTGGCTGTTTTGGCAAACATTACAATCAGCTACATAGAAAGCAGTTATTGAATAACTATTGTGGGTCCGGCTTTGTGTTGGGTCAAGGGACTACAAAGACCTTGAGGATGGAGTCACTGTCTTCACGGTGTTTACAAATTAGTTTGAATGCAGAGACTGGGTAGAATAGAGGCTGTGGAAGTTAAGTTCTTCTAAGCCATGTCACTTGAGGTATGCAAAATATATGTGCATTTTACACAATGAGTAAACTCACTAATGAGACAATTGGGTCCCTTCTCTAAGCTTAGTCACAAGCCTCTTGTAAAGATGTCCTCCCCACCAGTTTCTTTTCCTATGTCAGTTTTGATTTGGGATTAGTTGTCTTTCCTGTACAGTCCTCCCAATAATATTTAAGAGAGGGTACCACATAGAGCTAAAGGAGAATGTTGCACCAGTATCCAGGAAACCAGAATTTAGCCTTGCCTTTGCCACTGATAGCTGTGAAACTGTGCCCTTGAGCAAGTCACTTTACTTCACTCTACTTCTTTGTTTTAATCAGTAAATTAAGAGAGTAGATGAGGGTTCTATAGGATCCTGTGTCACTCTAGGAAATAATTCTGCTTCATTTATCCTAAAAAGGTGTTTTCAACTTTTTAACATATAAATTCTAAGCAGTCTGTTAGAATTCCCCAAATGTCTCCAAAGTTATGCCAGGAGTGTCAGCTGAGTAGGAAGGCAGTGAACAGACTGTCTTAGCCCCATCTTGTGGCTTCAGTGTGTTGACAGGTGTGCAGAATGCCCACATTTTAGGGGCCATTTTCCAATATGACAATCTCTATGAAGCAGCCATGATTGGGCCATCAGGAATCTACACCATCTGCTGAGGTAATTTGTGGTTTAGTTAGAAGACTGCTCCACCAAAGAGCCTTTTTAATTTAGATACACCATCAGCTCAGAACCCAACTACAGTTTCACACATATGTGAAAACATCTAAGTGTCTACAATATATTTTCTCCAAGGCTTTAGTTTAGCTTTTTGTAGACGTATTCACTCTCCTAGCAATGGTTAAATATTTGGGAGTTATTGGACTGATACTAGGTTTGCTTATGTCTTCACTCTCCTTGTGAGTGTCTGTTGTCTGCCAGTTTCATAGTTTTATTTTGAGCAATAAATGAGTGGATGTAAAAGTATTTTGTAAACTGGAAAGTGTTATAGAAATATTTATTATTGTTAATAATAAGTGTTTGGTGTTCTTACCACCACAAAACTATTATCATTATAATCAGTGTTTTTACTTTCAGTAAAAGTGAAGTAGTAAGTGGTAAATACCTCTTTCCCACCTCTGTGTCCTCTTTGCCTTAATTGCTTCCATTACCATCTGCAGTGCAGCATTCTCAGCCTCCTTTCTGAATGTCGCTTTCATATTGCTAATCTCAAACATCATTCCCCCTTGAAGACTCAGCATCCTCATAGACCTCTCAAGTGCTGGCTGTTTTCTCTTTCTTATTCCTTGTATACCACTGGTCTGGAGATGAGGCAATGTCTTCTTTGTTCCTCATTACTGCTTCCAAAACTTCTAACTCTTCTTTTACCTTAAACCTCTTCACTCCCAACCTAGGCTTTTTGTAGCTCTTGCTACTAATTGTACCACTCTTTAATAATATGACACTATATTCTAAACACTTTATCAATACCACTTATTTAATCTTTACAGCAATCCTATGAGGTCAGTATATTTATTGTCATCATTATCTCCATTTGACACTTAACACATATGAGATACAGACCCTTTAAGTGACTTGCCTAAGATTGTAGAGTTGTAAGAAGCAGAACCAGGATTCAAACTCCAGCATTACGGATTCCTTCCATCCTCCATGTTTTATCTGTATTGTCTCTATCTATAGTGCTTCTGGCCCAGTTTCTCTCCATTCCTTTACCATGATTTATTTTTCTTCAAAGCACTTACTACCACCTAAAATATTAAATATTTATTTGTCTATTTGTTTATTGCCTGTTTCCCCCTGCCAAAATGTCAGCTCCACAAAAGCAGGGACTTTGTTCTTTTGTTCAGTGCTTACAAGTGTATGGAATGTAGTAGGTATTTAAAAAATATTTGGTGAATGAATGAATGAATGGATGAACATCTCATCATGTGCTGGTTATTTAGCAACAGCCTCTCTGCTGGAGCTGGGACACGGAAAACTTTCTGCTTTGCAGGCTGGCTGGCTTTCTGTTAGGATCTGCCAGTAGAAGCACTAGAGGGAACCTGCAAGGCTGGAGACAGAAATCATGAGTTTCAGGTCCTTGGATCCCTTCTCCAGGCACCTAAGTTTTAGTCATTATCACCTCTTCCCTTTGCCCCCTAGCTGTTGAGAGTTGTATCTTCTCCTTGTAATTACTATTTCCATGATTCGTAGGTATTCCCTTTTTGCCTTTTTAATTCTCTAATACAAGATATTTCTTTATATTAGATTCTCTCCCCTCCAATAGCTGGTATAGTTTCTGTCTTTTGTCTCCTAACCAATATAGAATTGGTATGAGGTGTCTCAGGAAAAAGGATCTCAAAGATGAGAGTTGATGATTGGCTTGGTTGTACTTGAGCCTAAATGCAGTGCTGAGTTCTGTATAAATGTGTAGTGGGAGGTTAGTAATCCACGGTATGGAGTGTTATCAGGATTAATAAAATTTTCTGCTCTCGTTGATTGTCTTAAAGTGCCTAATAGTAAAGTTCACTGGTAATTCTGACTGGCACGGCAGTAATGTGACTATAAGCATTGTGGCATGAGGTGGCTTCCTTTGAATGCACAGGAGTATTCATGGAAGAAATTCAATTCTAATTCCTTTAAACTCTCAGCCAAAGTCATTATCAGGGAATCAGAGAGCTTCTTCTTTTTTTTTTTTTTTTTTTTAAAGATTTTATTTATTTATTTGACAGAGAGAGAGAGAGAGATCACAAGTAGGCAGACAGGCAGGCAGGGGGAGAGGGAGAGGCAGGCTTCCTGCTGAGCACAGAGCCCGATGTGGGGCTTGATCCCAGGACCCTGGGATCATGACCTGAGCCAAAGGCAGATGCTTAACCATCTGAGCCACCCAGGCATCCCCAGAGAGCTTCTTAGAAGAACATCTTATTTGTTATAGCTACTGAAAATGAGGCACAAAATTTAATTATACAGGTTGCAGAATTAAAACATAAGGTGCAATCTTGCCAAGTCTCTTATAAGAGAGAGAGTTGCTTGGGGAGAAATTAAAACTCAAGACTTAGAGTAGGAACATCTGAATGGATTCATGTTGAATGTGAGGTATTAGTCAGTGGATATTTTCATGAAAACCAATAAAAATCAGGAGAAAAAAACATACTTTAAATGATTAATAGTAAAAATACAGTATACTTTAATGTTCTTTAGTAGAGAGATCTCTATGGGTCAGTCCAAATGTCAAATTGTTTCTGCCCAATGAGTCACTGGAAATGGGAATGTTTATTTGAGTCTGTCAACACTGAAAAATGGGCTGTACTGGTAGGAACCATACTGAAAGCTCTGTTGTCATTCATGGAGTCTGATGTCTGTAGCAGCCAATCTGCTTGTCGTCAGCAGCTGTCAGAATGCTTCCCTGCTTCATTGCTCACAACTACAGGTGTAAAACTCCTAGTCTTGCTCCTGCTTTTAGTTACTTTCCTACTGTTTTATACCATCTTTTCATTCATTCTGAGTCAGAAGGGTGACAGTCTATACCAGATGCTTCATGTGTTGATACATAGTCAAACCCTAGTGATGGAATTTTCTTTTGGAATAAATACTTGGTGTGGATTTGAAATGTTGAATTTATGGTAATATCAATACATGAGCGAAGAATCATAGTGTAGAATTAAGTGAGTAAACTTTGGAATTAGAATTGTTTTGAATCTTGTTTCAGGCACCCATTAGCTAGGTAAAATTTGGGCAAGTTACCCAAACTATCTAAGATTCAGCTCCTTAAAACAACACAAATTTATTCTCTTACTGTTCTGGAGGTCAGAAGTCTGAAATGGATCTCAGTAGGCCAAAATCAAGGTGTCAGCAGGGCTGTGCTTCTACTAGATGCTCAAGGGGAGAATCCATTTCCTTGCCTTTTCTAGTTTCTAGAGGCTACCTACATGCTTGGCTTGTAGCTCATTCTTCTATCTTCAAAGGTGGCAGCATAGCATCTTCAAATCTCTCACTCTTTGCACCTCCCTTTTTCACTTATAAGGACCCTTGTAGTTACATTTGGACCACTTGGATAATCTAGGATAATATCCCCATCTCAAGGTCATTGATGAACAACCTTAATTTCATCTGCAGCTTTACTTCTCTTTTGCCATGTAAACTAATATATTCAGAGGTTCTGGATATTAGGAAATGGATGTTTTTGGGAGGTCATTATTCTGCTTGCCACACTTAATATTACATAAGTAATGCATATGAAGTGCCTGACCCATGGTAGGCCATTAATAGAGATTATTTTTGGGGCGCCTGGGTGGCTCGGTCGTTAAGCGTCTGCCTTCAGCTCAGGTCATGATCCCAGGGTCCTGGGATCGAGCCCCGCATTGGGCTCCCTGCTCAGCGGGAAGCCTGCTTCTCCCTCTCCCACTCCCCCTGCTTGTGTTCCCTCTCTCGCTGTGTCTCTCTCTGTCAAATAAATAAATAAAATCTTAAAAAAAAAAAAAAAGATTATTTTTTAGTACCATACAAAGTTCTACAAATATTTCTTTAGATAATTAAAAAAAAGAATATAAGCAATCTGGATGAATTTAAGGAAATGGTGACTAGTGTATGAATGAATTCATTCTTTGTTGGAAGAGGGGAGCATTGGTCTACTTACTGACTTTCACTGTAGCCCATCTTGTCTTCTCTCCCTCTTCAAATGCTTTATTTGCATTATCTCATATGAGAGAGCCCCATATCCCTTGAAATTTTCTTTTTGCCAATTACCAAGTATGTTGGCACTCTTTAAAGTTCTACCAGGTGTTCCAATATCACTGATATTTGCCTGGTTGAATATAACGGTCAAACATTTATTTCATGACCATTCAGAAAAATTGGCAGTATTGTTAATTATGCAACTCAATATTGTTGAGGATATCTGCCTAATCTGGGAAATTGCTCTCTGACAAAAACATAAATTGGTCTGGCAATTATTTTTTTCCTAGGATCGATTATTTTTTACTCTTATATGTTAGAAACTTACATTTGGTTTAATATATTTTTTTAAGATTTTATTTATTTTTTTGAGAGAGAGAAAGCACAGAAGCAGGGGGAGTGGCAGAGGGAGAGGGAGAAGCAGGCTCCCTGCTCAGGAGCCCAACATGGGGCTCAGTCCCAGGACCCTGGGACCATGACCTGAGCCAAAGGCAGATGCTTAACGAACTGAGCCACCCAGGCACCCCAGTTCAATATTTTTTAATGATATGTATAAACACAGATTATTAGAAGCCTCAGTGTATTAGTGTATTCTTGGATAATTTTAAGATTTATTTATTTATTTTAGAGAGAGAGAGAGAGCAGGGGGAGGGACAGAGGGAGAGGGAGAGAGAGTCTTTTATTTTTTTTAATTAACATATAATGTATTATTTGTTTCAGGGGTACAGGTCTGTGATTCATCAGTCTTACACAACACCCAGTGCTCACCACAACACATACCCTCCCCAGTGTCCATCACCCAGCCACTGCATCCCCCCTCCCCTTCCCCTCCAGCAACCCTCAGTTTGTTTCCTAAGATTAAGAATCTCTTATGGTTTGTCTCTCTCTCTGGTTTCACCTTGTTTCATTTTTTCCTCTCTTCCCCTATGATCCTCTGCCTTGTTTCTGAAATTCCTCATATCAGTGAGATCATATGATAATATCTTTCTCTGAGTGATTTATTTCACTTAGCATAATACATAATACATACTTTGGCTATTGTGGACATTGCTGCTATAAACTTTGGGGTGCAGGTGCCCCTTTGAATCAGTACATTTGTATCTTTGGGGTAAATAGCCAGTAGTGCAATTGCTGGGTCATAGGGTAGCTATATTTTCAACTTTTTTGAGGAACCTCCATACTGTTTTCCAGAGTGGCTGCACCAGCTTGCATGAGGGAGAGAGAGTCTTAAGCAGACTCCTGCTGAATGCAGAGCCTGATGCAAGGCTCAATCTCAGGACCCTGAGATCACAACCTGAGCAGAAACCAAGAGTTGGATGCTTAAGTGACTGTACCACCCAGGCACCCCCTTTTTAAAAAAATTATATATATAATATATAAAATGGAATATTATATATACAATACGGAATTTTATGTATATAATATATACAGTGGGATATTTTATATATATAATGTGTGTGTATATATATATAATATATAATGGAATATATTACAACTTCTTTATCCATTCATCTGTCAATGGACACTTGGGCTGCTTCTGTAATTTGGCTATTGTAAATAATGCTACATTAAACATAGGTGTGCATATATCTTTTCAAATTAGTGTTTTTGTATTCTTTGGGTAAATACCCAGTAGTGTGATGACTGGATCATGGGGTATTTTTAATTTTTTGAGGAAACTCCATCCTGTCTTCCATGATGACTGCACCAGTTGGCATTCCCACCAACAGTGCCTGAGGGTTCATTTTTCTGCACATCCTTGCTAACACTTGTTGTTCTTGTGTTTATTATTTTAGCCATTCTGGCAGGTGTGAAGTGATATCTCATTGTGGCTTTGATTTGCATTTCCCTGATGATGAGCGAAGTTGAGCATCTTTTCATGTGTCTGTTGGCCATCTGGATGTTTTCTTTGGATAAATGTCTGTTCATGTCTTCTGCCCAGTCTTTAATTGGATTATTTGGGGTTTTTTGGGGTGTTAAGTTGTATAAGGTATTTATGTATTATGGATAGTAACCCTTTATTGGATATGTCATTTGCAAATATCTTCTCCCACCAAGTAGGTTGTCTTTTAGTTTTCTTGGTTGTTTCCTTTACCACGCAGAATCTTTTAATTTCGATGTAGTCAAATAGCTGAATTTTGCTTTTGTTTCCCTTGCCTGACGTGGCATATCTAGAAAAATGTTGCCATGGCCAATGTCAGAGAAATTACTGCCTGTGCTTTCTTCTAGGATTTTTATTGTTTTAGGTCTCACATTTAGGTCTTTAATCCATTTTGAGTTTATTTTTTTTGTATGGTGTAAGGAAGTGGTCCCGTTTCATTCTTTTGCATGTAGCTGTTCAGTTTTCCCAACACCATTTGTTGAGGAGACTTGTTTTCTTTTTCCATTGCATATTCTTGCCTCCTTTGTGTAAGATTAATTGACCATATAATTGTAGACTTATTTCTGGGTTCTCTATTCTGTTCCCTTGATCTATGTGTCTATTTTTGTGCCAGTACCATACTAGTTTGATTACTACAGCTTTGTAGTATATCTTGAAATTTTGGATTGTGATACATCCAGTTTGGTTCTTCTTTTTCAAGATTGTTTTGGGTATTTGGGGTCTTTTGTGGTTGCATACAAATTTTAGGATTGTTTGTTCTAGCTCTGTGAAAAATACTGTTGGTATTTTGATAGGGATTGCATTAAATCTGTAGAGAGCTTTGGCTAGCATGGACATTTTCACAATATTGGTTCTCCCAATCCATGAACATGGCATATCTTTCTATTTGTGTCCTCTTCAGTTTTGTTCATCAGTGTTATATAGTTTTCAGAGTACATTTCTTTCACCTCCTTGGTTAAGTTTACTCATGCATTTTATTATTTTGGTGCAATTGTAAATAGGATTGTTTTCTTTCTTTTTTTTTTTTTTTTAATTTTATCATGTTATGTTAGTCACCATACAATACATCATTAGTTTTTGATGTAGTGATCCACGATCCATTGTTTTCATATAACACCCAGTGCTCCATGCAGTACGTGCCCTCCTTAATACCCATCACCAGGCTAACCAATCCCCCCTCCCCCCTCCTCTCTAAAACCCTGTTTGTTTCTTAGGTCCATAGTCTCTCATGGTTCATCTCTCCCTCCAATTCCCCCCACCCATTTTTCCCTTCCTTCTCCTAATGTCCTCCATGTTATTCCTTATGTTCCACAAATAAGTGAAACCATATGATAATTGACTTTCTCTGCTTGACTTATTTCACTTAGCATAATCTCTTCCAGTCCCATCCATGTTGATGTAAAAGTTGGGTATTCATCTTTTCTGATGGCTGAGTAATATTCCATTGTATATATGGACCACATCTTCTTTATCCATTCATCTGTTGAAGGGCATCTCGGCTCTTTCCACAGTTTGGCTATTGCGGACATTGCTGCTATGAACATTGGGGTGCATATGGCCCTTCTTTTCACTACATCTGTGTCTTTGGGGTAAATACCCAGTAGTGCAATTGCTGGGTCATAGGGTAGCTCTATTTTTAAATTTTTGAGGATCCTCCACACTGTTTTCCAAAGTGGCTGTACCAACTTGCATTCCCACCAACAGTATAAGAGGGTTCCCCTTTCTAGGATTGTTTTCTTAATTATTAATTAATAAATGCAACAATTTCTGTATATTGATTTTGTATCCTGCGACTTACTGATTTCATTTATCAGTTCTAGTAATTTTTTGGTTCATATATAAGCTTATTATAAAATTAAATCAATGTTTTTGTTCTCTGAAGGATAGTTGCATGTTAGATTGCCTTTCTTTTTATTTATTTATTTAATTTTAAAAAAAAGATTTTATTTATTTATTTGACAGAGAGAGACAGTGAGAGAGGGAACACAGCAGGGGGAGTGGGAGAGGGAGAAGCAGGCTTCCCACTGAGCAGAGAGCCTGATGTGGGGCTCGATCCCAGGACCCTGGGATCATGACCTGAGCCGAAGGCAGACACTTAACTACTGAGCCACCCAGGTGCCCTGCCTTTCTTTTTCTATAATGGCTTTGCCTCTTATTAAACTTTCAACAGCAGAGTTAGGGTAAAGACCTTTGTGTTTATAGTCACATAAATATATATGTAGAATTAACCCATCATACAGGTATGTATGTGTATATACATACAGGTATGTGTATAACTTCTGATTTAAAATTTTGTTTCTGAATCCAATCCCTATTTTAGAAATTTTAGATTTCTATTCTATCTTATTTGATGCAACATTTATTTTCAGTTTGTATTGATATACTTGATTTCATTTCATGCCTACAAAATATCTGCTACAGGTGAGCCTGTTTTGGTTTCAATTTTGTTAATTGATTTGGCCAATCATTCTAAAGTTGCCACTGGAAAGAATTGTTTTACATAGCTCTTTTAACACAACAGAGTACAGAACAGAAGAGTAGTGGTATAGCTGCTTATTTGTATGATTGAAACAGAAAACTTATATTTAGAGTTGAGATTAGAATGCTTTCCAGTTTTTCTAAATGCATCATCATATTTTTCTCTTGAGTCCTGTCAGCTTCATGCTTAAAGAGATCTAGCCATGCACTGAATGCCATATAGTGTAATGTCATGCTGAAATTCAGGAGAGTAGGGATCCTATTTCCTCAGTCTGCCTTTTATTGCTGTCAGTGGTTTTCAGTGTGACTTCTGGTGCCAAGTAGTTAGGAACAATGTTATCATCAGAGAACAGTGCGTGGGTTTTAATGCCTTGTAATGCTAGAGCAGACAAGTCATACTTTCAGAATGAATCTCCAGAGTCATGTGCTATGCTCCATTTGTGTGTGTAGTAACCTCTGTTGTCCACAGAGAGCTTTGACCTTTCAGCAAAAGTTGAGCATGTCCAGTACAAGGAGTTATGTTGTTCAGCTGAGTTAGAACTTCTACTTCTTTATACATTCAACCCAACTCTTAAAGCATTATTTCAAATGTCTTTATTTCACAGAGATATCTTTTTTCTCAACTGCTCTAATGCTGCTTTTGTTTTGTGTTTATTAGGTCATAGGCTTTCAGGGACAGCCTACATGAAGATTTTTAAACCTACTTGACACCATGAGGCTATTTGAAGCTAGCAAGTTCTGGAAGTTAATTGGGAAGTTCTGTTCCTATGGGCAAAATTGTTAAGGAGCATTTGAGTTTAGAGGTCAGATATGGTTTGGGTAAAAAACAGTGACACCTCAGATCTTACCATCCTATTGCAAAAACTCTGGTCCCAGCTGGTTTTCTTTCACCTTCTCTTCAGGTGAAGACTTGTAGGACACAGAGCAAGCAGGGTAGGTTTATTTTGGACAGGGCAGCAGATATTTCACAAGTAGATTTAACTCACACTCTTTTTATAGAATCTTCTGGTGGTATATTTATGGAAACGATCTGTAGTCATCCATGATCTATAAAGTCAGAGTGGATAGAAGGGAGACATATCCTTTTAAAGTTCTTTCTCAGCAAGTTCATAATTTGTCCCTGGAGGATATTTCTAAGCATATTTTTCTTGGCATGTTTAAAAACTTTGGTCTTCTTTTTCTAATACAGAAGTTTTAATGGCCTTTCAAAATGCTGAATTTGCATTTTTAATAGTTCTTTCCTGCTTGAGCATTTCTGCCTCTTTATAATTAGAATATTTCAAAGTAGAACTTATGGGTATGTTCTCATATTTCTGTCAAAATGATGCTCTATTTTAACTATATAACATTAAATAAGTTTTAAGAAGTAATGATAGGCTAAATAGAAATTTTCATTCAAAGGGTTTATTCAAGTTGTACATATAAACAATTAATTCTTTAAGCAGGCTCTTATATCATTTGTCTAAGAAGAAACTAAAGTTAGGAGGAGCCCAATAAATTACCCACACAGGTATGAACATTTTTATTAATAGGATTTGACTAACATATGGTCTCTAGATCTAGAGAGATGATATTTTAGACTTAGACATGATCTGGAAGGGTGATTTAATGTTTTATTATATTTCATTTTGATATGTGATTTTATATATGTTGGGTTTTACATCTGCTTATGGGAGTTTGTTAAGTTCTCTTTGTAGTTAATTGTTTCAGGGAGAAGAGCTAAAGAGAACAAATGTTAAATATGTAGAGGAATTGTAAATCCTTAGATAGAAAAAAGAATATTAAGACCTTATATTTACCAGTAATTTCTGTCTACAAAAATGTTTTTTTCCTTTGTGTTAGAAAAAAATTTTCCACTAAATAAAAAAATGTATTTTTATTTTTTTTAATTAAAGAATTTAATTCTTACTAAATTCCTCCTCTGATGTTGTAAATTTTTGTGTTGGAGCAAGGAGCAGAAACCATTTCTGGTGAAGAAATTACCCTGTAAAAATTTAGCTCTGGTCACAGGTGGAGACTACTTTGTGTTCATCCTACTCTTTTTTACATAACTCATATCCTTTGCAAAAGAGACTAACCTGGGACCCAGTAGCAGGTCTTCTGTGGCCTCAAAGGACTTACTACTCTCCTTTCCATTGCTAGGTGATATTCATCCCAAAGGAGAATTCCTGGATCATTGTAATAGGACTAGGGAAGGGAAGAAGGAAGAGAGCTGTAGTTATTAGAAACCCCTCCCTCTGACTCCTATAATGTAGTTTGCTTATTAAGAGTTCAAATGATAATATAACCAATACTTGGTTTTCCCACATGGATGGGTTAAAAAGAACTGGCATAGAACTCCTTTATTTCTCTAGCTAAACTTGGATATAATCTGAAACAAACAGTACCATTTACCTAAAATATTTAGAGAAAGGAGTATTTTGGAGGTAACTGTACATTTTTATTATCTGGGACTTAATAATTTAAACCATATACCATATAATAATGTCAAAGTTTATCATATAATAACAGCCTCACATCTGCAGGTTTATGTGATATATGTGTCATTCCTCACAGGGAAAATACTCTGGGTAATTTGAGAATTTTATAAGGGGACTAATCATAAAAGTCTGGGCAGAGTATGAGAGAAATCATACAGGATTATACAGTGTCCTGAACTAGTAACATTACTATCTCTAGACTGAAAAGGGAGAGGATAAAGTGATTTAGTGAAGAGAGGGAGAAGGAGGGAGAGAGGAGAAAGGTGTATGGAGAAAGCTATGTGCAAAGTATTTTATAGCAGCTGACCTTTGGCAGAGACTGATAGTTTGAACCAACTCTTCAGTGAAAGAATTGGAGGAATCTCAGTCTTTTGTCTCCTTCAGATCAACTGGCAAGTGTACTCCATTTGATGAATCCAACCAAAGTAAAAAAGCAAGGTTATCCATTGTTGCAGTCCGTTTGGACCAGACCCTTGGGGTGCAATGTAGGGTGGAAAAGATTGAAGAGAAGATCTAGAATGACAAACAGAAGACATCAGAATAATACGTAATTTAAAATTTGAAGATTCAGAAGATACTGAAATATTTTTGAATGTTTGTGAATAATTATGAGCATTGGTTGTCATTTAATAGTATTTTAGGAAATTATTCTGAATATGTAATAATTCACTGATAATTCTGGATATCTATCTATCTATCTATCTATCTATCTATCTATCTATCTATCTATCATCTCTCTATCATCTATCTATCTATCATCTATCTATCATATCTATCATCTATCTTGTTTGGCATCTTACTATAAAGTGAAGGATTGCAGAGGCATCCACAGGAAAAAAAAAAAGCAATATCCTTCTATCTCATTCTTCTAGTTATTTACTTTTTTTAATTTTAAGTTTTTATTTAAATTCTAGTTAATTAACATATATGGTAAAATTGGTTTCAGGTGTAGGATTTAGTGATTCATCACTTACATACAACACGCAGTGCTCATCAAACAAGTGCCCTCCTTAACACCCATCACCCATTTAGCCCATCCCCCAACCACCTCCCTCCATCATAGTTATTTACATTTACACTTTCTAGGTTTTTCCTCTAATGAAGTAATGAGGACAAAAATAATATTTAAAAAAGTAAACCCTGCCATAGATAAGGTATGTCTTTTTTTTTTTTTTTTTTACTGTAAGCCCTTAATAGAAAGAAGAGTGGAAAAAAATAGTTGAATAGCCTCTGATTAAACAAGGTTTACTAGAATAAGGCATTTCAGTCTGTGTTTACAATGAATACCTTTTAATCTAAGATGTTTTGAGAACATTGTGGTCAAAATATCTCACAATGCTTTACATCCTTGTACTTTGGGCCACTATCCATACTGAACTTTCCCTGTATAATCTATTCTTTTACTCTATCAAAGGAAAATATTGTACAGAACAAATGACAGGAAGAAAGACTTTATTCAAGGCTATTGAAATAGAAGAGTGAAACCAAAGTACAGTTCGAACTCAACTCCACTAAAACGAAGGACAGGATAATTTTTTTCTTTTTCTTTTTCTTTTTAAAGATTTATTTACTTATTATTTGAGGGGGGGAGGGGCAGAGGGAAAGGGAGGGAATCTCCAGCAGACTCCCTACTGAGCACAGGTCCCTATGTAGGGCTCCATCCCAGGACCTTGAGATCATGACCTGAGCCGAAATCAAGAGTCTGACACTTAACTGATTGAGCCACCCAGGCACCCCAGGGCAGGATAACTTTTAAAAGCTGGGGTTGGGTGAATTTTTAGGCCATCTCCATTTTTTTAAATTTTCATGATAGGAGGTAGTTTTACAACTGGAGAAAAGTGCCTCTCCCCAACAAAGCTTGGCTACTACCCTCCCACAAAAATGAGACAAAGGTGAGGTACTCGCTTCCTTAAGGATTACATTTAAAAAGGATGGCTCCCACATCCTTGAGAAAGACAATCCTGAGTTATAAAACTAATAAGAGTGTTTTAAAAAGATTTACATCTCAAAGAGTTAGGGAAAGAATTTACAGTTACACAGTTTTGTTAAAGAAAGCGCTCTAAGAAAATGAAGGTCAGGTGCTTCAGACAGGAAGAAGCCTTTCTCAAGTTTAAGTCAAGCTGAGGAAAATTAAGGCTATCTTGGTCATACACTTTTGTCTTCTCTCCTTTCTAATCTTCCATTGATCCCGTCTAGTTTAATCCTTTTACTTAGTGCATTTCCCCAACCCCCACAAAAACCTCCATACATTGTTAATATATATATATATATATATATTTTAATTTTATTATGTTATGTTAGTCACCATACAATACATCATTGGTTTTTTTTTTTTTTTTAAAGATTTTATTTATTTATTTGAGAGAGAGAGAATGAGAGACAGAGAGCAGGAGAGGGAGGAGGGTCAGAGGGAGAAGCAGACTCCCCGCTGAGCAGGGAGCCTGATGCGGGACTCGATCCCAGGACTCCAGGATCATGACCTGAGCCAAAGGCAGTCGCTTAACCAACTGAGCCACCCAGGCACCCACATCATTGGTTTTTGATGTGGTGATCCACGATCCATTGTTTTTGTATAACACCCAGTGCTCCATGCAGTACGTGCCCTCCTTAATACCCATCACTGGGCTAACCAATCCCCCCTCCCCCCTCCCCTCTAAAACCCTGTTTGTTTCTCAGAGTCCATAGTCTCTCATGGTTCATCTCTCCTTCCAATCCCCCCCCCCCATTTTTCCCTTCCTTCTCCTATTGTCCTCCATGCAATTATCAATTATCATATGGTTTCACTTATTTGTGGAACATAAGGAATAGCATGGAGGACATTGTTAATATATTGATGGTCTGCTATATCTATCTTTTTTGTTTTAACTGAAGATACAACATTCCTTACAACCCCCCTTTTTTGAAAAAGATTTATTTATTTTCATTCATTCATTCATTCATTCATTTAAGAGAGACAGAGAGAGGGGGAGGGACAAGCAGACTCTGTGCCAAGCATGGAGCCTGTCACAGGGCTGGATCCTATGTCCCAAGACCATGGCCCCAAGACCAGGACCTGAGCTCAAAGCAAGAGTCAGATGCTCAACCAACTGAGCCACCCAGGAGCCCCTGGTCTTACAACCCCTTTAAATTGAGACTCTTTGTTTCTTCAAACCACAAGCATTTTGGGATGGGGCATAGGAACCCATGACTGCTTCAGCTTTTCCCTTAATTGTTATAGAAAATATATTTACATACCAAAGCTCATATGCAACAGGCTGTGGCAATATCTATTGCTTCGTGTCCCTGTGCTTGATCAACTTCCTGGATACTTCTGCAGATTCACTAAAATCACTGGCTGCAGACTTGGAATCATTTTCCTTATCCCTGTCCTGGATTACCTTCCATCACCTCAATGTCTAATCTCAATGTCTAACCTCAAAGTTCCTGGAATTCCTCAAATTTAGAGACTTGCACTTTATTTCTACCCCAGTCATATACTTGGTTTTATTTTAAGCAACAGTACTTTGCCTTTTTTATCTTACATTATAGCATTCTACTCTCTCACTACCTGTTCCTTTTTTTCTATTTTCTCACTTCTTTGCTCCCAAAATGCTTGTTTATTGAGCTTCAGTCCCTTCTATTTTTTCCCTACGTCTCGGGTATACTCTTCTTCACTTTCTATTATATCTGGCTTTAGGTTGTAGTTAACTCCCTTGTTCCTTTTTATTTTTTGCTTCACTACCTTGGTAAGCCCTAAAAACTTGCCTCAGTCCAATTCTCACCCTTCCAGAATTTGTAGTTAGTTTTGCTGAACACACTTGGAAAAAATTATGTAAAAATTAATGGAACAAGAATTTTGGGTTTGGATCTATACTGAAATGACTGGGTCCTGGAAATCCTTTTACTCAGCTCTATTATTCCCTACAGCAGATATCTTAAAGACTCCAGAATAGCACTTTATTATAGCCATTCTTATTTTCTCTGATTCAAATATAAATACTGTTTATTTTGAAACATTCAAAACTATAGGGAAGGATAGGTAAACCACAGAAATGACTTTCCATCTATTTGCTAATACATAGCCAATAACTCTACCATTCTAATTCTTTTTCTAAGCATTTTATATGTATAAAGAAATGTGTAATGTGTAATATATAATATTTATTTTGTGAATGTAGACTCATACTTACAATTTTATATTCTGCTTTTTTTCCTACCTAATATTTTGTCACAGGTGTTTTGTGTCATTACGTATTTTTCATTAACATGGCTTTTTAAGGGTGACATTATTTTAAAAGAAAGATATACTCTTTGTCCTTTTCTTATTGTAGGTGTTATCTACTTTTTGTTTAGTGTGACAATAAACATTGTTTTTTATAATCTTTGTGCTGAAGCTTTTGGAAAGTTGTCTACTTGTAATTCTCTCCATTTTCTCATCACCTGCCATGTGGCTTCAGCTTCAGCACTCCAGTGAAAATGCTTTAGCTAAATTCACCAATGGCATCGAGTTTGACAAATGCAGTGGACTTTTTTAGTTTTTATCTGCCTAGATTCTATAAATATCATTTGACACTAGTCCATTTTTTTTAAAGATTTTATTTATTTATTTGACAGAGAGAGAGTGAGAGCAGGAACACAAGCAGGGGGAGTGGGAGAAGGAGAAGCAGGCTTCCCGCTGAGCAGGGAGCCCGATGCGGGGCTCGATCCCAGGACCCTGGGATCATGACCTGAGCTGAAGGCAGACGCTTAACAACTGAGCCACCCAGGCGCCCCTGACACTAATCCATTTTTGACCATGCTTTCTTAAAATATTCTCATCTCTTGACTTCCATGACAACACAAATTTCTGGTTTTCTGATATCTTTAGCTGTTTATTTTCAGTCATATTTTGCCAGCCTCATCCCTCTACCTGACATTTAAATGCTTGATAACTGAGTGGGTTCAGTCTTGGCTCTATTTTCTTGTCCCTCAGGATCCTTTTCCTAAGTGATCATATCCAACCTCATGGCATTAAATACCATACATATCCAATGAGTCTCAAATTTGTATCTTCGGTGCTGACCGCTCTTCTGAACTCTGAACCTGATATTCAACTACCTAACAACTTGACCTGGGTGTGTTAGAGGCATCTCAAATATCTCTGGATATTGCTGTCACCCACTGTTTCTCATCCATTTTTTCCCTTATCTCAACAAACAGTGCATCTATTTACCTAGTTGCAAAAACCAATGCCTAGGAATCATTCTTAGCATTTTCTCTTCTTTTCCCCTGATATCCAATTCATCATCTATTCCAGTTGGTCTCAACTCCAAAATGCTTCTATATTCTGCTCTTTTCTCTCCATCTATACTGCAATCAACCTAATACCCATTTTTAGTCATTTATTTTTCTAGTCTTTTTTCTTCTACCTGTCATTTGAATGCTTGGTATCTTAGGGCTTTATCTTAGACTCTTTTCTTACCGCCTTCTGGCTGATTTTCATGATTGCATTCTTGCCTGCTGTGCCAGGCAAAATTCTAAGATGACCCCAAAGTTCCCTGCACCCTGGTCTATATGCCCTGCAAAATCTTTCTCTTTGTGTGAGTAGGATCTCTTAATATCATGGGATAGTCAATAGTTGATATAGGATAGTTGATTAGGTGATGTTATATGATAAATGTGATGGGATTATTAGTCACATTTTCGATAACTGTATAAGGTAAGATTCTGTTGTAGCACATGGAAAAGAGATTGTCTTACTGGGTTTGAAAAATTAAGTTGCCATGTCGAGGGCCACATGGATAGAACTTGAAGGCAGCCCGTAGGAGTTGAGAGTGAATTTGGTGGACAGCCAGCAAGAAAATTGGGATACATACAAACACTGGGAATTGAATTCTGTTATCACTCAGTGAGCTTGGAGGAAGAACCCCTAGTATCAGATGTGATTTTCTTCCAGGCTGACACTGATTTAAGTGAGATCCACTGGTGAGATCTAGATCACAGGACCCAGCTAACCTGTATCTTTATGTTGTTTTAAGCTGCTACATTTGTGGTAATTTGTTATAAAGAAACCAATATTCTTCCCTCTTCCCGCAATCATTTCAAACACAGAAGAGAAGAAACTTAAAAACTTTTATATATTTACATGGCATTTAAGACAAAATAGCAATTTCCCTTTTTAGATTTATTGAGGTAAAATTGACAATATGTTTGTAGTGTACAATAAAGAATATATTTAAAGTGTACAATGATATGATTTGATATACATATCAAAAGTGAAAGTATTCCCCAAATCAAGGTAATTAACATATCCATCACATAAGATAGTTACTTTTTAATTATTTTTATTATTATTTTAATTCCAGTGTAGTTAATATACTGTGTTATATCAGTTTCAGGTGTAAAATATAGTGACTCAGTAGTTCCATATATTACTTAGTGCTTATCATAAGTGTACTCTTAATCCCCTTCACCTATTTCACTCATCGCCCACCCACCTCTTCTCTGGTAACCATCTATTTGTTTTCTATAGTTAAGAGTCTGTTTTTTTCGTTTGCCTCTCTTTTTTCCTTTTTGATTGTTTTGTTTCTTAAATTCCACATATGAGTGAAATCATATGGTATTTGTCTTTCTCTGACTGGCTTACTTCACTTAGCACTATACTCTAGATCTATCCATGTGGCAGCAAATGGCAAGGTATCATTCTTTTTTATGGATGAAAACATTTCATTATATATACATATAAATATATATTCCAAATATATATTAATTTAATTTATATTTTATACTATATATTTATTTATATATCATATATTTAAATATATATGTATTTATTATTCCTATATATATTTTGATATGATATATATATAAATTTATATATCTCACATCTTTTTTATCCATTCATCTATCAGGGGACAATTGGGCTGCTTCTGTAATTTGGCTATTGTAAACAATGCTACATTAAACATAGGGGTGCATATATCTTTTCAAATTAGTGTTTTTGTATTCTTTGGGTAAATACCCAGTAGTGTGATGACTGGATCATGGGTATTTTTAATTTTTTGAGGAAACTCCATCCTGTCTTCCATGATAACTGCTCCAGTTGGCATTCCCACTAACAGTGCATGAGGGTTCCTTTTTCTGCACATCCTCACTGACACTTGTTTCTTGTGTTTATTATTTTAGCCATTCTGACAGGTGTGAAGTGATATCTCATTGTGGCTTTGATTTGCATTTCCCTGATGATGAGCAAAGTTGAGCATCTTTTCATGTGTCTGTTGGCCATCTGGATGTTTTCTTTGCATAAATGTCTGTTCATGTCTTCTGCCCAGTCTTTAATTGGATTATTTGGGGTTTTTTTGGGTGTTAAGTTGTATAAGGTATTTATGTATTATGGATAGTAACCCTTTATTGGATATGTCATTTGCAAATATCTTCTCCCACCAAGTAGGTTGTCTTTTAGTTTTCTTGGTTGTTTCCTTTACCACGCAGAATCTTTTAATTTCGATGTAGTCAAATAGCTGAATTTTGCTTTTGTTTCCCTTGCCTGACGTGGCATATCTAGAAAAATGTTGCCATGGCCAATGTCAGAGAAATTACTGCCTGTGCTTTCTTCTAGGATTTTTATTGTTTTAGGTCTCACATTTAGGTCTTTAATCCATTTTGAGTTTATTTTTTTGTATGGTGTAAGGAAGTAGCCCCGTTTCATTCTTTTGCATGTAGCTGTTCAGTTTTCCCACCACCATTTGTTGAGGAGACTTGTTTTCTTTTTCCATTGCATATTCTTGCCTCCTTTGTGTAAGATTAATTGACCATATAATTGTAGACTTATTTCTGGGTTCTCTATTCTGTTCCCTTGATCTATGTGTCTATTTTTGTGCCAGTACCATACTAGTTTGATTACTACAGCTTTGTAGTACATCTTGAAATTTTGGATTGTGATACATCCAGTTTGGTTCTTCTTTTTCAAGATTGTTTTGGGTATTTGGGGTCTTTTGTGGTTGCATACAAATTTTAGGATTGTTTGTTCTAGCTCTGTGAAAAATACTGTTGGTATTTTGATAGGGATTGCATTAAATCTGTAGAGAGCTTTGGCTAGTATGGACATTTTCACAATATTGGTTCTCCCAATCCATGAACATGGCATATCTTTCTATTTGTGTCCTCTTCAGTTTTGTTCATCAGTGTTATATAGTTTTCAGAGTACATTTCTTTCACCTCCTTGGTTAAGTTTACTCATGCATTTTATTATTTTGGTGCAATTGTAAATAGGATTGTTTTCTTAATTTCTTTTTCTGCTACTTCATTTTTAGTGTTTAAAAATGCAACAATTTCTGTATATTGATTTTGTATCCTGCGACTTACGGATTTCATTTATCAGTTCTAGTAGTTTTTTTGGTGGACTCTTTAGGGTTTTTTACATATAATATGTTATCTGCATGTAGTGCAAGTTTTACTTCTTCCTTACTGATTTGGATAAATTTTATTTCCTTTTGCTGTCAGATTGCTGTGGCTAGGACTTCTAGTACTATTTTGAATAGAAGTGGTGAGAATGGACATCCTTGTCTTGTTTCTGATCTTAGGGAAAAGCTCTCAGTTTTTTTCCCATTGAGTATGATGTTAGCTATAGGTTTTTCATGTAAGGCCTTTATTATGTGGAGGTATGTTCTCTCTAAATCTACTTTGTTGAGAGTTTTTATCATGAATGGATGTTGTACTTTGTCAAATGCTTTTTCTGCATCTATTGAAATGATCAAAGAGTTTTTATCCTTTCTCTTATTGATGTGAAGTATCGCACTGACTGATTTCTGAATATTGAGTTAACCTGGATCCCAGTAATAAATCCCACTTGATCACAGTGAATGATTTTTTAAAATGTATTGTTGGATTTGGTTTGCTAGTATTTTGTCAAGGATTTTTGCCTCAATGTTCATCAGAGATTTTCACCTATAGTTTTCTTTTTTAATGGTGTCTTTCTCTGGTTTGGGTATCCAGATAATGCTGGCCTCATAGAATCAATTTGGAAGTTTTTTTCCTCTTCCAGTGTTTGGAGAAGTTTGAGAAGAATAGGTATTCACTCTTCTTTAAATATTTGTTAGAATTCATATATGAAGCCATCTGGTTGTGGACTTTTTTTTTTGTTGGGAGTGTTTTTTCTTTTTTTTCTTTTTTTTAAATTACTGATTCAATTTCATTGCTAGTAGTTAGTCTGTTCAAATTTTCTGTTTCTTTCGGTTTCAGTTTTGGTAGTTTACATGTTTCTAGGAATTTATCTATTTCTTCTAGGTTGTCCAATTTTTTAGCATATAATTTTTCATAATATTCTCTTATAATCCTTTGTATTTCTGTGGTGTCACTTGTTTTTTTTTCTTTCATTTCTGATTTTGTTTGAGTCTCCCCCCGATTTTTGATGAGTCTTGTTGGGTTTATCAATTTTGTTGATCTTTTCAAAGAACCAACTCCTGGTTTCATTGATCTGTTCTATTGTTTTTTTAGTGTGTATATCTTTTATTTCTGCTCTAATGTTTATTGTGTCCTTCCTTCTGCTGGTTTGTGGTTTTGTTTTTTGTTCTTTTTCTAGCTCCTTTATGTATAAAGTTAGGTTGTTTGAGATTTTTCTTGCTTCTTGATAGGCCTGCATTGCTATAAACTTCCCTCTTGGAACTGCTTTTGCTGCATCTCCATGATTTTGGATAGTTGTGTTTTCTTTTTTTGTTGTTGTTGGAATTCAGTTCTTTATATAAAGTCCCTTGTAAAAACAAAACAGAATAAAAACAAACTGAAAAGAAGGGGCAGGGCAAAATTTAAAAAAAGGAAAAGGAGGAAAAGAACGGAAGGAAGAGAAGTCAAGGGGAGGTGTCTTATTGCTCCTCTGCTCCAGCCTTGCTCTTGGCATCTTCCGACTCCTTGCTCTCCTCCTTCGTGGAGAGAGCTTCTAGCTTGTCACCTTCTCGGCATCGTCGTTTTTGCCCAACCCTTTCTTTTCTCTCTCCTCGATCTCTTTCCTGCATTCTTCAAACTTTGTTTTGAATTTCTGTGCATTTTCAGCATTTAGGAAGCGGATGGCCAGCAGCTCTGGCTTGGGGCACTCGTCGGCAAAGTCAGCGTGGGTGTTCCAGACCCAGGCACGGTCACTGCCCGCGATCGGCTTCAGTTCTATCATCGGCGTGATATAATGGTTGGCACTTATCTTCAGGGTCTTGTCCCTCCTCATGAGGAGGTGGATGGTCCCTTTCTCCTTATGCTTCAGAAGCTTGACGTCACCAGTGCCTCGTTCCTTCCATTCTGGGAGATCATTCTCTGAAGCGAATCGGAATAGCTTCGCCCGCATTTTAAAAAGTTCTTCATCTTCTTCCAGTGTTTTAATTTCCTGCTTGGGAAGAGAAACTATAGGCTCAAACTGGGGATCGTGGTTGGACTCATCTGCATTCTCAGTGGAGGTGTCATGGTCCTCACGGGTGTCCTTGGAGGCCGCCATGGGGGTGCGGCAGCGGCAGCGGCTCGGTTGGCTGGTAGTCGCTTGCTCTGCGGCCCCTCCGCGGCTGGTTGCAGCTCCTCCCCTCCGCGTGTGGCCCGGGCGCCTCCCACCCTCCCGCTCTTCCCTCCGCCCCGCCACCCGGCGATAGTTGTGTTTTCATTTTGATTTCTATCCATGTATTTTAAATTTCCTCTTGGGTTTCTTGGCTGACCCATTCATTGCTTAGTAGCATGTTATTTAACCTTTATGTATTTGTGCTCTTTCCAGAGTTTTTCTTGTGGTTGACTTCTAGTTTGATAGCATTATGGTCAGAAAAGATGCATGGTGTGACTTTGATCTTGTTGGATTTATTGAAACTTGTTTTGTGGCCTATTATGTAATCTATTCTAAAGAATGTTCCATGTGCACTTAAAAAGATTGTGTATTCTGTACCTTTAAAATGGAATGTTCTGGATATATCTGTGGAATCCATGTGGTCGAGTGTGTCATTCAAAGACCCTCTTTCCTTGTTGATTTTGTTTGGATCATCTATTCATTGATGTAAATGGGGTGTTAAAGTCCCCTACTATTATTGTAGTAGTATCAATGAGTTCCTTTAGGTTTGCTATTAACTGTTTTATGTATTTGAGTGCTCCCACGTTGGGTACATAAACTTTTACAATTATTATATCGTCTTGTTAGATTGTCCCCTTTATATAATATCCTTCTTTGTCTCTTGTTACGGTCTTTGTTTTAATGTGTATTTTAACTGGTGTACCCATTGCTTCCCTGGCTTTCTTTTGACATCCATTTGCATGATAAATATTTCTCCATTCCCTTACTTTCAATGTAAGTAGGCTTGAAATTATCTCTTATATATAGCATATAAATTGGTCTTGTTTTTAAATCCATTCTATCACCCTATGTCTTTTGATTGGAGTGTTTAGTCCATTTATATTCAAAGTAATTATTGGTAGGTATGTATTTATTGCCATTTTGTTACTTTTTTTTTTAAAGATTTTATTTATTTATTTGACAGAGAGAAACAGTGAGAGAGGGAACACAAGCAGGGGGAGTGGGAGAGGGAGAAGCAGGCTTCCCACTGAGCAGGGGAGCCCGATGTGGGGCTCGATCCCAGGACCCTGGGATCATGACCTGAGCTGAAGGCAGATGCTTAATGACTGAGCCACCCAGGCGCCCCACCATTTTGTTACTTTTTGTGGTTCTTTTATAGTTCTCTGATCCTTTCTTCTGTTGATCTCTTCTCTCATGGTTTGCTAGCTTTCTTTAGTAATATATTTGGATTCCTTTCTCTTTATACTTTGCATATCTATTACTATGTTTTGATTTGTGGTTATCATTCAGTTTATATATAACATCTGCATATAGCAGTCTATATTAAGTTGATATGTGAACCTTTCTTTATTCCTCTCACCCCACATTTTAGGTAAGTGTTGTCATACCTTTTATTTTGTGTGTACCTGGACTGATATACTTATTTTTGTTTTAAGTATTTTAAGATATACTTATTTTTACTGCTTTTGTACTTCCTACATTTCTGATTTATGGTCTTTACTTTCCACTTGACAAGTCCCCTTTAACATTTCTTGTTGGGCTGGTTTAATGGTCATGAACTCCTTTAGCTTTTGTTTGGGAAACTCTTTATCTCTCCTTCTATTCTGAATGATAGCTTTGCTGGGTAGAGTATTCTTTGCTGCACATTTTTCCCTTTCTGCACTTTAAATATATCATGCCACTTTCTTCTTGCCTGCAAAGTTTCTGTTGAAAAATCCACTGATGGCCTTACGGGGTTTTCATTGTATGTAACTGTCTTCTCTTCTGTTGCTGCTTTAAAAATTTTTTCTTTATCATTATTTTTTGCCATTTAAATACTCTGTGTCTTGGTGTAGACCTCCTTGGGTTGATTTTTTTGGGGAATCTTTGTGCCTTCTGGATGTGGATATGTTTCTCTCCTCAGATTAGGAAAGTTTTCAGCTTTTATTTCTTCAAATAAATTTTCTGCCCCCTTTTCTCTCTCTTCTTCTGGGATCCATATACGCAAATGTTATGCTTGATAGAATCACTGTGTTCCCTATGTCTATTCTGATTTTGCGTAATTTTTTCTCTCTCACCTACTCAGGTTGATTACTTTCCATTACTCTGTCCTCCAGGTCACTAATTCATTCCCTGTCTCTTCTAGTCTACTTATTCTGTCTAGTGTATGTATGTATGTATGTAGGTATGTATTTATTTATTTAAAAATTTTAAATTTAAATTCAGTTAACATATAATGTATTACTGGTTTTAGAGGTAGAGGCCTGTGCTTGATCAGTCTTATATAATACCCAGTGCTCCTTACATCACATGCCCTCCTTAATGTCCATCACCCAGTTACCCCATACCTCCACCCCCTTCCCCTCCAGCAATCCTCAGAATGTTTCCTATGATTAAGAATCTCTTATGGTTTATCTCTCTCTCTGGTTTCATCTTGTTTTATTTTTTCCTCTCTTCCCCTATCGTTCTCTGTTTCTTAAATTCCACATATTAGTGAGATCATATGATAATTGTCTTTCTCTGGTGGACTTATTTCGCTTAGCATAATACCCTCTAGTTCCATCCACATCATTGCAAATGGCAAGATTTCATTTTTTGATGACTGTGTAATATTCCATTACCACCTCTTCTTTATCCATTCATCTGTCAGTGGACATCTGGGCTCTTTGCATAGTTTGGCTATTGTGGACATTGCTGCTATAAATATTGGGGTGCAGGTGCCTCTTTGGATCACTACATTTGTATCTTTGGGGTAGATACCCAGTAGTGCAATTGCTGGGTCATAGGGTAGCTCTATTTTCAACTTTCTGAGGAACCTCCATACTGCCATTCTGTTACTTTTTGTAACTGTTTTTCAGAGTGGCTGCACCAGCTTGCATTCCCACAAACAGTGTAGGACGGTTTCCCTTTCTCTGCATCCTCACCAACCCACTCCTGGGCTCACTCTTTGTAGCTGGCTTCCCTGCTCTGATGCCTGAGAGCTCTGTTACACACAGGCACCCCTGGTCTTCCTGTGACTCTGAGGGGCCTGAGACCACACTGTCCCAGCTAGGGTTCTGCCCCTGCTTAGCCTCCTAAGTGATGTCCGTCACTGGAGCAGACTTCTAAATATTTCCAATTTAGTGCTCTGCCGCTCTATCACTTGCTGGTAGCTGACTGACGGAGGCTCCCTCCCCCCACAGTCTATGTTCCCATATATTGCCTCGGATTCACTTCTCTGCACCTCCTACCTTGCAGAAAGTGGTCACTTTTCTATTCAAAATGTTGCAGCTATTCTTTTCTTTGATCTCTGGTTGAGTTCATAGAGTGTTCAGAATGATTTGATATCTATCTAGCTGAATTCCTGGGACCAGACTAAACTAAGGTCTCCTACTCCTCTGCCATCTTGGACTCTCCCCATCCAGTGTATTTTTAATTTCATGTATTGTATTCTTCATCTCTGATTGGTTCTTTCTTATCTCTTTGTCAAAGGTCTCAGAGATGTCCTCCACTTTTTTTTCCAATTCCAGTGAGTATCTTTATGATCATTACTTTAAATTCTCTAGCAGGCATAATTACTTTTATCCATTTTAAAATGCTTAGGCCTTGGGGTGCCTGGGTGGCTCAGTCAGTTAAGCAGCTGCCTTTGGCTTAGGTCATGATCCCGGATCCTGGGATCTAGCCCCACATCTGGCACCCTGCTCAACAGAGAGCCTGCTTCTCCCTCTTCCTCTGCCTGCCACTCCCCCGCTTGTGTTCTCTATCTCTCTGTCAAATAAATAAATAAAATCTTTAAAAATAAAATAAAATAAAATAAAATGCTTAGGCCTCTTGCTGTGGTTTTGTCTTATTCTTTCACTTGGGACATATTTCTCTGTCTCCTCATTTTGTCTAACTCTCTGTGTCTATTTCTATGTGTTAGGAAAGTCTGCTATATCTCTCGCTCCTGAAAGCAATGGCCTTATGGGGAACAGGTCCTGTAGTGCCAATGCAGTGTCCCCTGTTCACCAGAAGCTGGACTTCAGGGGTATCTCCTGTATGTGTTGCATTCACCCTGCTGTTTTGCCTTGGCTGCTTTTTCTTTCAGTCCATTTGTCTACAGTGTCTCTCTTTGCCTATTGTGGGCAGTGTTTGGTTTCTTTTGGTTAGTGGACTAGTCTGGGACCCCCTTGGGCTTGAGTTGGGTCAGACCAGGCATTTGCCAGAGAGGCAATAGTACCAAACTGCAGGGCACTTTCCCTGTGTCTTCCACTGAGACGTTCTCATTAGTGGGCAGGGCCTATAATCAGACCAACTGTCTGCTCCCAGCCCCTGGCTGGGGGTGTCATGTGACTGCTGTGTGTGGTTATCTTCCCTCACTCCAGGGTAGGATTCACTTTGGAGTGGTGATGGTCCCTATCAGGGCTGCTTGCACACTGCCAGGCTTGTGACCCTGGTTTGAATGGACTTCAGCTAAGAGCATAGTAGGGGGACTGGGCCAGCTGGGATGGGGCACAGAATTTTAACAAGGTGTACACCAATCTGCTTGTGAAATGAGACTTGCAGTCTCCACCACTGCTGCTGCCACCACTGCAATGGGGACCAAGGCCCTGCACAGTGTGTGGGCCAGTAGATGCTTTGTTGGCAAGGTTTGCTTTAATCTTCTTGGTAGAGGACCTGCAGTTTTGGGACTGAGGCAAGTATGACTAGAAAAGGCAGATCTGCCAAAGCCTGGGGTGGGGAGGCAGGGCTTGGTGTAAACATGTTAGATAGTGAATGTTGTTGTGGAGGTGGTTCTCTCAGGTAGCCATATGTTTATGCCTGGGGTTGGTTGTTCAGCAATATGTTGATTAACATCCATATACTTGTGAATTTTCCTGTTATCTTCTTGTAATTGATTTCTAATTTCATACCATCGTGATTAGCAAAGATGCTTGATATGATTTCAGTTTTCTCAAATGTTTAAAAAACTTGTTTTGTCAGATAACATATGATCTATCCTAAAGAATGTTTTGTCTGTGTTAGAGAAGAATGTTTATTTTCTTGCTGTTGGAAAGAATGTTCTATATGCGTCTGTGAGGTCCATATGATCTAAAGTGTAGTTCAAGGCCAAGTTTTCTTATTAATTTTCTATCTGGATTATCTATTCATTAATGACGGTGGAGTAATCGACTCATTTACTTTTATTGTATTGTTGTCTACTTATCCCTTCGGATCTCTTCATATTTGTTTTGTATATTTAGGTATTCTGATATTGGGTGCATAAATATTTATAATTGTTAGATCCAAATAACAATGCTTCTTAGAGTTTGCAAGTCAATGCATCATCAGTCCCCTATCTACTTCTTCCAGCATATTCTAATGAATGATTTCCTTTGCTCACTTAGCCTTTCCTCTTGCCACAGCAGATTTTTCTTACAGTTTTTAGAATTTTCTTTCTATTGTTACTCCCTTGGATGCTTTCTCAATTAGATGCTCTCTCCTATAAAACCCTTTTGGTCCTATTACTCCAGGTAAAATATATTTTCTCTTCACTACTTAACAATATTTTCTACAATTTTTATATTTGTTTATTCAGTTTCTCCCAATGGACTGTGAGATTCACAAGGATAGGAAACAATGTATTTTTGTGTTCTTGTTTCCTCAATACCTGGCAATGTCCCTAGAGTACATAGATACTCAATAAATATTTTTTGAGGTAATAATTATTTCCAAAAATTAAGTAGAATTGGAAGTAAAATTGTGGGCAAATAGTATGCACATTTTAGAAATATTTGATATTTACTTTCAGATTATCCAGAATAAAGTTTGTATCGATTCAAACTTCTGCCAGTAATGTATGAAGCTATCCATTTAATAATACTTTCACTTTTGGGAGGTATTAACTTTAAAATAAATATTTGCTAATGTTACATTGGTATTTTAATTTTTATTTTAGAAGTGAACTTGATCTCTTTTATATATTTATTGTTCACTTATTTTTCTTCTATAATTTTTTTATTCATGTCCTTTGTTAATTTTTCTATTGTTACCTTTATATTGATTTCTAAAATCTTTTAGTACATTAAATATAGGTCTTTGTCTATGTGATAGTTTGCACTTATTTTTCCTAGATTTTCATTGCACTTTAATTTTATTTTTAATTCACAGAGATTTTAGAATTTTATGGCATCTATCCCCACCCTTTCACTGAAACTGCTCTTACTAAAATTACCAATAATCTTATAGTTATTATATCCAGTGGGCATTTTTCAGACTTCACCTTATTTGATATACTGAGAACAAAGCAATATAGGTCACAGTTTAGATATTTGGTTTACATTGATTTGAAATATCTCTGCCACTTCTAAATGATAGCTTTCCAAGTTATTATAATAAAAAATGAAATTAAGGGCTACTTTGCAAATTTGTTTGTGCTAACATTAAATGCAAATCATCATGTAGAAGCCTTTCAGCAAATCCCTCTGGTTTTATGATTATGGAAATGAGTCAAATATTGTGTGAAACCAAATGCCAGACCTGAATTAGAAATAAAGAAACTAGCTCTAGAGATTGAGAAAGAGTTGGAGTACAGCATTCCAAGCAGAAATCAGAAATATGGGGTTCTGAAAGAATGTTGTATTAGTTTCCTAGAGCTGCTGTAATAAAGTACCACATACTGGGTTAAAACAACAGAACTTTACTCTCTCACAGTTTTAGAGGCTTGAAGTCCCAAATCATTGGCAGAGCCATGCTCCCTCTGAAGCCTGCTTCTTTCAGCTTCTGGTAGCCCTAGGTATTCCTTGCCTTATGGCAGCATAACACAAATCTCTGCCTCCATCTTCTCATGAACATTTTCCCTCTGTGTCTTTTCCCCCTCTTTTTATAAGAACCATTTGACCTGATTACATTTGCAAAGATCCTTTTACCAAATAACGTCACATTCATGGTACCCAACACATCTTTTTGGGATACACAATTCAACCATAACAGATGTGAACCAAGTAAATGGGAGAAAATGGAATCATGTAGATTTCTAGAACAAAGGGTAAAATACCAAATCCTAAATTGACAAGATAGGTTGAATAATGATTAGTTGGGTAGGTAGATCAGCAGGGGAAAAGGAGCATTTGTGGATTTAAGAAATGTAATGAGAAACTGCTCTATGAAATCCCTTGTAATTCCATTTGGAATCTCAAGTAAATTTTTAATTGATTATTTCGGCATGCTAATTTGTTTCTATAAATATGCTAGTGATAAAGGCAGCTTAGTGCAATAGGTTGGTGTATAATTAAGATTGATCAAATTCTTTATTATTTCTTGGAGGGGAAAGTAAATATCAAATAATTAGAAATTGAAATTTTAACTGATATTGAAAATTCAAGTTATATCTATGGAAGATTTGGTAAAATCTTATTTAAGTTGAGGCAGCAAAATTAATCCAGTACATGCAATTGCATAACCCAATGAATAAAATGTTAGTTTTGAAATTTATTTCTTGTTATAAATCAACCCATAATGGACTTTGAAGATATTCTATAAAATCTCAGAAACTTGATTACAAAAGACACATGCAATGTGTGACAGATGCAGTTGAGAACACCAGACCACAAAGAGGTTGATAAACAACCTTATTTTCAAACTATAGTCAGTCTGATGAAAACCTATGTCAGTACTTTTGTAAAATGACTATTGTTATACTTCACTTTATTAATTCTTAGAAAGATAGAACATAGTGGAGCAGAATGGACAAAAATTAAAGCAGAGCCAGTTGAGCTGTAAGACAAGCAACATGGTTTTTAACACATTCGTCCAATTATACTGAACAAATATTCACTGATCCCTACCAAGAGACTGAGGTTGTTTTAGGGACTGGGTCAAAGAATGTGAAAAATGTTAATTTATTTGGCTAAGATGACCTAACTACAATTAAGACTAATGCATGTCAAACAAGTGTAATTATTCAATGACATTTTTATATTTCCTTGAGGCATAAAGAAATTTAAAAATATTTCTAGGTTAATCAAGTCATAATGATTGTTTAGATATGTTTGTCTCTGTGACTACATTTTTGAAGTCTGTTTTCTTCCCTTTAACTTTCTGTAGACCAAAGTGATGTGTTTTTTGCACATCTTTTGATATATTTTCATCTTGCTAGTAAAATTTTTGTGTGATGTGTAAGTTAAAGTTTTATTTACATTCCTAATCTATTATAATATCATTTATAATTTGCTTAACTGGGTTTCCTCTATTTCAAGGCTTCAATTTACAGTTTTATCTCCATTGGGGAATTTATTCCTAGGTGGCTATTCAGTAGCTTGTATATTTAAAAAGGCATTTTATTTCATTTGACAGATCTTTAGACTTAACATTCTTTTATTTGGCAAACTTTGGGTGGAACTATTTTCTGAAATAGTTGAAAATAAAAATATCTCAAGTTGTTTGAGAATGCAAATATGCTATATATATAGGTAACATATTTGCATATATATAATATATAGGTAGTATATATATATATATATATATATATATATATATATATATATATATAGCCTACTACCAATATAGATAGTAGGCTCTTGTAGTTCCTGAGTGCTGAGGACAGAGGAATGGAGTTTACATGGAATGGACCTCAGAACTCAAAATTTTAAAACAATATTCACTTTCTTCTAAATCAGGTAAGTATACATTTTGATAGAACATTGCCACATACATATATCATTTGTTTTCTCCAACAATTGAAAATAGGCTGCAGCATTCTGAGTTCTGCAATATAACTGTCTTTGATAGTAGGATGAAAATAACAGAATTGAAAGTTCAAAAACATCACTTTCAACTATTAGGAAGCAACATTACTGGAGTTTACTTGATTTTCCTCTGATAGACAAATGCTTTTTTCAACTTGATGTTTCAAATAGTAGCTCTCTCACTTGTAGCCATTGTTTATGAGTGTTTATACCAAGTTAAAATGTGCTTGGAACACCACCAATGGAACCTTGTAGGGAGAATTGACTGTGATGTCATAGACCTTTAAGGGAAACTTCTAGAAGTGAGATTAGTCATATGAGAGACTAAACAAGAGAGATGCTTACTGAGTAAGGTGGGATCCAACAAGAGTGTAGTACAGAATGTAGTAATTTATTAATTACTTTTTTCTAAGGTAGCTCAACAGAACAACACTTAATGAAGAAAGACAAAGGCTTACCTGTCTGGTACATTTGTGATTCTTAATGATTAATTACTTGAAGAGTAATATGTTTGAAATTCACCAGTTTTAGAAATGGAAGAAGGTGATGAACCTGATCAGCCTATCTCAGCAGGGAGACAAGAAATTCGAAAGAGAAGACGACCCAGCCAACCAATGGTAGACAAATCCCAGCAGACTGAAGTGACAGAGAAAAAGAAACACTTGCCTATATCACAATCATCTGGCCCTAAAGCTACCCTTAGTATTGGTAATATTCCTGGAAGCAAAGTCAACTATGAGTCTCTCAGAGTATCTTCTCAACTTCAGCAAACTTGGACAAAGAGAAAGCGTGTACAGGATATGACTGATAAATCTCTGCAAACAGATGCTACTGTAGAAGAGAAAAAAGAAGAAATCATGTCAATTAGTGAAACAGTGATACCTGAAGAAAAGCCAGCTGCTGTTGGAGAAGCAGTCCCTGACTTTCCAGAGAGTGCTCAGGAAGTAGAAATTCCACCAAGCAGACATTCAGTTCAATTCAAAATAGACAGATCTCAGCAGACTAGTTGTACTGGAGACTGGACAATGATGAACATTCCTCAAAAAGAAAAAGTGGACAAGGAACAGCAGACGTACTTTAGTGAAACAGAAATAATGGTTATTGGCAGGCCAGATAGCTCTTTTTCAAAGTCAAATGAAGTTGTGCAGAAACGTAAATCCTCAGGGAAGTTTTTCATTAGTGAACATCCTGAATTGCAACCCTCAACAAGTAAAGATGAAGCAATTGGGCAGATACATAGCAGATTTATATTTGGTCAACAAAGCAAAAAAGGTTCTTTGGAATTTTCAGAAGATGAGCAGTATGTTCTAGGTGAAGTACAGCCTCCCACTGCAGAAGAGATCTCTGCTGAAGTGCAACCTCTGCCAGCTGAGGAGACTACTACAGAAAACTCCCCAACTGAACTTCAGCCTCCACCAATTGAAGAGGCTCCTGCAGAAGAGGCCCCTGCTAAAGTAGAGCCCACACTGGGTGAAGAGGCTCTTTCAGAAGGGCCTCCTGATGAAGTTCAGTCTCCAAAAGTTGAAAAAGCTTCTATTGAAGTACAGCTTTCCCCAGCTGAGGAGACTACTGCAGAAGAGGCCCCTGCTAAAGTAGAGTCTATCCCTGCTGAAAAGGCTTTTTCAGAAGAGGCTTATGCTGAAGTTCAGCCTCTATCAGCTGAAGAGCCTCCTACACAAGAGGCCCCAGAACTTCAGCTTTCACCAGCTGTGGAGGCCCCTGCAGAAGAGGCCCCAGCTGAAGTTCAGTCTTCACCAGCTGAGGAGGCCTTCTCTGAAGAGGCCCCAGCTGAAGTTCAGCCTCCACTAGCTGAAGAGACCCCTGCAGAAGAGGCCCCAGCTGAAGTTCAGCCTCCACCAGCTGAGACATCTCCTGAAGTTCAGTTTCCACCAGCTGAGGAGGCCCCTGCAGAAGAGGCCCCAACTGAAGTTCAGCCTCCACCAGCTGAGACGTCTCTTGAAGTTCAGTCTCCACCAGCTGAGGAGGCCCCTGAAGAAGAGGCCCCAACTGAAGTTCAGCCTCCACCAGCTGAGACATCTCCTGAAGTTCAGTCTCCACCAGCTGAGGAGGCCCCTGCAGAAGAGGCCCCAACTGAAGTTCAGCCTCCACCAGCTGAGACATCTCCTGAAGTTCAGTCTCCACCAGCTGAGGAGACCCCGGCAGAAGAGGTCCCAACTGAAGTTCAGCTTCCACCAGCTGAGACATCTCCTGAAGTTCAGTCTTTACCAGCTGAGGAGGCTCCTGCAGAAGAGGCCCAAGGTGAAGTTTGGTCTCCACCAGCTGATGAGGGCCCTGAAGAAGAGGGTCCAGATGAAATTTGGTCTTTACCAGCTGAGGAGGCTCCTGCAGAAAAGGCTCCAGATGAAATACAGTTTCCACCAGCTGAGGAGGCTCCTGCAGAAGAGGCTCCAGATGAAGTACAGTTTCCACCAGCTGAGGAGGCTCCTGCAGAAGAGGCCCCAGATGAAGTTTGGTATCTACCAGCTGAGGCAGGCCCTGCAGAAGAGGCCTCAGCTGAAATTTTGTCTCCACCGGCTGAGGAGGCCTCAGCTGAAATTTGGTCTTCACCAGCGGAGGAGTTCCCTAAAGAAGATACCCCAGCTGAAGTTTGGTCTGCACCAGCTGAGGACACCTCAGCTGAAATTTGGTCTCCACCAGCAGAGGAAGTCCCTAAAGAAGATACCCCAGCTGAAGTTTGGTCTGCACCAGCTGGAGGAGTCCTCATTGAACTTCATCCATCAGATGAAGAAACTACTTTAGAAATGGTCCCTGTTGACAAATAGTTTCCGGCAGCTGAAGAGGACTTTATTACACAAATCTCTATAGAAGATGTCCTTGCTAAAGTTCAGCCTCCACCATCTGAACACATTGCTGTAAATGAGGCTTTGGTAGACCATATGTCTACTGAATATCAATCTCTCCAGACAACAGATGTCCCAGTGGTAAAATTAGAATCACTGGTTTTGGAAGATCAGCAAAAACTTGAAGAGCCTTTAGAACTGGATCCTGCCCCTGAAGATTTGTCTAATATCAAGAAAGAACAGGTCCCGGCCTTCGAAGTGGAGGGTGTCTTTCATATAGAAATAAAATAGAGGCCTCTTCCTCAGCTGTAATCAGGTCTTAAAGTTAGCAATCAGAAGCTAGGGGACATAAACACGTTAGAAAAGTGTAGGCATTTGGAAGTAGCTTTGTGAATAGGGAGATAAAAGGAAACCCCAAGACGTGGACCACTGGTTGGAAAATGAACAATAAAAACTAGTGGTTTAAAATTACTGTGTTATTTTCATTCAAATCTAGCATATATAAAATACCCATTTGGAAACAAAGTAAGTTGTTGATTGAAATAATTACTTAAAATATCCTTTCTATAATAAACCCTGTTGAAAATGGTAAAATACACTCTATAGCTATATTTACTTTTCACTACATGTAGCTTGTAGTGGAAAAGGCAGTTTTTTTGCTGCAGTTCTCTCATCTAAATTCCTTGAGTTCTAGTCGTATAGCTAAAGGTATGTGTTTTTTTTCTCCTTATTATAATACATAATATCTCTAATTCTCTTTATATTTGATTCCTTCTGAGGCCAGCGTTTCTTTCCTGTTTTCATCCCTATCTTCTTGCATGTTTTACATTTCCATATCTGGATAGGGAAACTTAATTCCTTTGTAAAAACCTTCTTTTTAATGAAGATAGCCTGGATAAAGTATTTTAAAAGGTGTGTAAACATAAAGAAAAGTACACTTAGATGGCCTTGAGGGCATATTTCTACTTAGTTTTAATTTCATTTCAACTTAGAATGTGATGAATCCTTTGGAAGCTTGGCTCATTTTTTGTACTCTGAACTTGTGATAAAGAGAAACTTGCATAAAGTTGAATGACTAGTTGTAGTACAGTAGTCTCCCCTTACCTGCAGTTTTGCTTTCCATAGTTTCACTTACCTGCAATCAGCTGTGGTCCAGAAGCATGTTTTCCTTCTGATGTATCTTTCCTTGAAGGTCAGTAGTAGCCTAACGCTACGTCACAATGCCTACACCATTCACTTCACTTCATCTCATTATGTAGGCATTTTATCCTCTCATATCATCACAAGGAGAAAGGTGAGTACAGTACAATAAGATATTTGAAATAGAAAGAGATTATATTCATATAACTTTTATTACAGAATATTGTTATAATTGTTCTATTGTATTATTAGTTATTGTTGTTAATCACTTACTGTGCCTAATTTATAAATTAAACTTTATTGTAGGTATGTATGAATACGAAAAAACAGTATACATAAGACTTGGTACTATCCACAATTTCAGGCATTCACTGGGGATCTCCGAAGGTATCCTTTGTGGGTAATGGGGGACTACTGGATAAGCTATTGATATTTTTAAAGAGTAATTATGGATTAATATAAGATGTCTGTTAATAAATGACATCTTGGTTTCTATGGTTATGGCCACTTTTGGGAAAATATTTTCTTTAGCTATACTATAGTTTAGTTACTATATGCTGAAATAATGAGATTATTCTCTTAAAAATTTAATTTCGTTAGTGTATTTCCCTGTTTAGTAAAAACTCTAGATTGATGATTCCAGACCTTGTTAAACTTTGATGCCCTATAATTGTTAGATGTTTCTCACATTCTTCATTACCTCTGTACAGTGTGTACAATAAGAGCATGTGACATTTTTAAGTGATTTTTCTTCTGGAACTTTATAAAAAATTTTTGTGAGTACAATATTTTTTTAATATGTGCCAGATTTGAGGTTGGGAAACATTATCCTAGACTTCTTGAATGAGGATTGCTTTTTTGATATTTCCAAATCCTTTAAATTATTTTGTTTTCTGGGATACTTAAAATCCAGTTAAATGCCTTTTTTTAAATTTGAAGTTTTCTTTTTCTATTTTAGATTTTTTAAGGTTTTTATTTAAATTCCAGTTAGTTAACATAGAGTGTAATATTAGTTTCAGGTATATAATATAATTTAACACTTCCATACAACACCTGGTGCTCACCACGACAAGTACCCTCCTTGATCCCCAACACCTCTCTCCCCTTCCCTCTAGTAACCATCAGTTTGTTCTCTATAGTTAAGAGTCTGTTTCTTGGTTTCTCTCTCTCTTTTATCCCCCCTTTGTTTGATTGTTTTGTTCCTTAAATTGCAGATATGAATGAAATCATGTGGTATTTGTCTTTTTCTTACTGACTTATCTCATTTAGCATTATACTCTCTAGCTCCATCTATGTCATTGCAAATGGCAAGTTTCATTCTTTTTTCTGGCTAATATTCCATTGTGTGTGTGTATATATATATATATATATATATATATATATATATATATATTCCATTGTGTGTGTGTGTGTGTGTGTATATATATATATATAACAGCTTCTTTATCCATTTATCAGTTGATGGACACTTGGGCTGTTTCCATAATTTGGCTATTGTAAAGAAGGCTGCTATAACAATCGGGGTACGTGTATCCTCTTGAATTAGTACTTTTATATTCTTTGGGTAAATACCTAGTAATGTGATTGCTGGATCATAAGATAGTTCTATTGTTAACTTTTTGAGGAACCTCCATACTGTTTTCCAGAGTGGCTGCACCAGTTTGCATTCCCACCAACAGTGCATGAGAGTTCCCCTTTCTTTACATCTTCACAACACCTGTTGTTTCTTGTTGATTTTAGCCATTCTGACAGGTGTGAGGTGATATCTTGTAGTTTTGATTTGCAATTCCCTGATAAGTGATGTTGAGCATCTTTTCATGTGTCTGTTGGCCATCTGTATGTCTTCTTTGGGGAAATGTCTCTTCATGTGTTCTGCCCATTTTTAATTGGATTATTCATTTTTTGGGTGTTGAGTTTTATAAGTTCTTTACATATTTTTTGGATACTAATCCTCTTTGAATATGTCATTTGCAAATATCTTCTCACATTTCCTAGGTTGCCTTTTAGTTTTGTTGCTTGTTTCCTTTGCTTTGCAGAAGTTATTTATTTTGATGTTGTTCCAATAGCTTAGTTTTGCTTTTGCTTCCCTTGCCTTGGGACACCTATCAAAAAAATGTAGCTATGGCTGATGTCAGAAAAATTACTGCCTGTACTTTCTTCAAGGACTTTTGTGGTTTCCTGTCTCACATTTAGGTTTTTAATCCATTTGAATTTATTTTTGTGTATGGTGAAAGAAAGTGGTTCAGTTTTATTCTTTTGCCTGTTGCTGTCCAGTTTTCTTGACATCATTTTTTGAAGAGACAGTCTTTTTCCCATTGGATATTTTTTCCTGCTTTGTCAAAGATTAATTGACCACATAATTGTGAGCTCATTTCTGGGTTTTCTATTCTGTTCTATTGATCTGTGTCCATTTTTATGCCAAGTACCATATTGTTTTGATTACTACTGCTTTGTAATATAAATTGAAGTCTGGAATTGTGATGCCTCCAGCTTTGTTTTTCTTTTTCAAGATTGCTTTGGCTATTTGGGTTTTATGTGGTTCCATACAAAATTTAGGATCATTCTAGCTCTGTGAAAAATGCTGTTGGTATTTTGATAGATATTGCATAAAATGTGTAGATCGCTTTTGGTAGTATAGACATTTTAATAATATGTGTTCTTCTAATCCATGAGCATGGAGTATCTTTCCATTTCTTTATGTCACCTTCAATTTCTTTCATCAGTGTTTTATAGTTTTCAGAGTACAGGTCTTTCACCTCTTTGGTTAGGTTTATTCCTAGGTTTCTTGTTGTTTTTTGGTGCAATTGTAAATGGGATTGTTTTCTTAATCTCTCTTTCTGCTGCTTCATTACTGGTGTATAGAAATGCAACAGATATCTGTATGTTCATTTTGTATTCTGTGATTTTGCTGAACTCATTTATCAATACTAGTAGTTTTTTGATGGAATCTTTTGAGTTTTCTATATATTATATCATGTCATCTGCAAATAGTGAAAGTTTTACTTCTTTTTTTGCCAATTTGGATGCCATTTTATTTATTTATTATTTATTTATTTATTTATTTATTTATTTATTTATTTATGTTGTTGTTGTTGTTGTTGTTGTTGTTGTCTGATTGCTGTAGCCAGAACTTCCAGTCCTTTGTTGAATAAAAGTGGTGAGATTGGACATCTCTGTCTTATTCCTGACTGTAGAGGAAAAGCTGTCAGTTTCCCCCCATTTGAGATTGATGTTAGCTGTGAGTTTTTCACATATGGTCTTTGCTATGTCGAGGTATATTCCTTCTAAACCTACTTCGTTGAGAGTTTTTATCATGAATTTATGTTGTACTATGTCAAATGCTTCTTTTTCATCTATTAAAGTGATCACATGGTTCTTATCCTTTCTTTTATTTATGGGGACATATCACATCGACTGATATGCGAGTATTGAACCACCCTGGCAACCCAGGAATAAGTCCCACTTGATCATGGTGAATGATTTTTTAAATGTATTATTGGATTTGGTTTGCTAGTATTTTGCTGAGGATTTTGTATTTATGTTCATCAGAGATACTAGCCTGTAGTTCTCTTTTTTGGTGGTGTCTTTATCTGGTTTTAGTTTTAGGTTAATGCTGGCCTCATAGGATGAATTTGAAAGTTTTCTTTCCTTTGCTATTTTTTGGAATAGTTTGAGAAGAATAGGTATTCACTCTTCTTTAAATGTTTAGTAGAATTTGCCTGTGAAGCCATCTGGTCCTGGGCTTTTTTTTTTGTTGGAAGTTTTTTGATTACTGATTCAATTTCTTTGCTGTTTATCAGTCTGTTCAAATTTTCTATTCTTGTTTCAGTTTTGGTAATTTATTTGTTTCTAGGATTTTTTTCATTTCTTGTAAGTTGTCCAATTTGTTGGCATATAGTTTTTCATAATATTCTCTTAATAATTGTTTATATGTCTGTAGTGGTGTTATTTCTCCTCTCTCATTTGTGATTTTATTTATTTGAGTCCTTTCTCTTTTCTTTTTGCTAAGTCTGGCTGGAGGCTTATCAGTTTTACCGATTTTTTCAAAGAACCAGCTCCTAGTTTCATTGATATGTTCTATTGTTGTTTTGTTTTGTTTTAGTTTCTGTGTCATTTGTTTCTGCTCTATTTATTATTTCCTTCCTTCTGCTGGTTTTAGGTTTTGTTGTTGTTGTTGTTGTTGTTTTTTCTAGCTCCTTTAAATATGAGGTTAGGTTGTTTATTTGAGACTTTTCTTGCTTCTTGAGATAGGCCTGTATTGCTATATACTTCCCTCTTAGGACCACTTTTCCTGTATCCCTAAGGTTGTAGGCCATTGTGTTTTCATTTTCATTTGTTTCTATGTATTTTTTTTTTTTTTACATCTTTTAATTTCCTAGTTGACCCATTCATTGTTTAGTAGTATGTTATTCAACCTTCATATATTTGTGGTCTTTTCAGATTTTTCTTGTGGTTGACTTCTAGTTTCACAGCATTGTTGTCAGAAAAAGGTACATGGTATGACTTCAATCTTCTTGAATTTGTTGAGGGTTGTTTTGTAGCCTAATATGTGATCTATTCTGGAGAGTGTTCCATGTGCACTTGAAAAAAATGTATATTTTGCTATTTTAGGATGGAATGCTCTGAATATATGTTAAGTCCGTGTGGTCCAGAGTGTCCATTCAAAAACATTGTTTCTTTGTTGATTTCCTGTTTAGATGATCTGTTCATCGATGTAAACAGGATGTTAAAGTCTCCTATTTTTGTATTATTATAGATTGTTCCTTCATGTTTATTATTAATTGTTTTATGCATTTGGGTGCTCCCATGTTTGATGCATAAATATTTACAATTGTTACATTTTCTTGTTGGATTATCCTCTTTATTATGATATAGTGCTCTTTGTCTCTTATTACAGTCTTTGTTTTAAGGTCTAGTTTGTCTGATATAAGTATTGCTCCTCTGGCTTTCTTTTGAGTTCCATTTGCATGATAAATGTTTCTCCATGCCCTCACTTTCAATATGCACGTGTCTTTAGGTCTAAAATGAGTCTCTTGTAGGCAGCATATAGATGGGTATTTTTTTATCCACTCTGACACACTATGTGTTTTGTTTGGAGTGTTTAGTCCATTTACATTCAAAGTATTTATTTATTCAGGTATGTATTTGTTGCCATTTTATTCTTGTTTTTGTGGTTGTCTATGGAGATTTTTTCTGATCCTTTAACTTTGTCTCTTTCATGGTTTGCTGGTTTTCTTTAGTGATATATTTGTATTTCTTTCTCTTTATTCTTTGCATAGTTATTAGTGACTTTGATTTGTAGTTACCATTAGGTTTGTATACAATATCTTCTGTATATAACAGTCCATATTAAGTTGATAGTTGTTTATGTTTGAATCCATTCCTTACTGTTGTCCTCCCCAAGTTTTAGGTAGTTTTTGTAATATTTTACATCCTTTTATTTTGTGAGTTCCTTAACTAATTTTTTATAGAAATATTCATTTTTACTGCTTTTGTGTTTCCTACCTTCATACCGTCACTTTTGGTCTTTCTTTTCCACTGACAGAGTCCCCTTTATATTTTTTGCAGGGGTAGTTTAGTGGTCATGAACTCCTTTAATTTTTGTTTGTCTGTGAAACTCTTTATTTCTCCTTCTATCTTGAATGGTAGCCTTGCTGTATAGAGTATTCTTGGCTGCAGATTTTTCCCACTCAGGACTTTGAATATATCATGCCAGTCCCTTCTGACTTAGAGAGTTTCTGCTGAAAAATCTGCTGAGAGTCTTATGGGTTTTCCCTTATAAGTAACAGTCTTCTTTCGTCTTGCTGCTTTCAAGATTTTTTTCCTTATAACTGTATTTTGCCAGTTTAATTATAATATGTCTTGGTGAGGATCTGCTTGTATTGATTTTGTTGGCAGTTCTCTGTATCTTCTGGATCTGGATATCTGTTTCCTTCCCCAGATTAGGGAAATTTTCAGCTAATATATCTTCAAATAAATTTTCTGCCCCCTTTTCTCTCTCTCCTTGGACTCCTATGATACAAATGTTATTACAAACATAATAACATGTTTGATAAAGTCACTGAGTTCCCTAAGTCTATTCTCGTTTTGCATAATTCTTTCTTTCTTTTGTTCAGCTTCATTGTTTTCCATTGTTTTGTCTTCTAGGTCATTAATTCATTCCTCTTCTTCTTCCACCTGCTGTTCATTGCATCAAGCATGTTTCTAATCTCATTTATTGTACTTTTCCTCTCTGATTGATTCTTTTTTTAAACTCTTTTATCTCTGTAGTAAGGGTCTCACTGATTTCTTCCATTCTTAAGTCCAATGAGTATCCTTATGATCATTGCTTTAAATCCCCCATCAGGCATGTTACTTATATATGTTTCACTTAGATCTCTGGCCATAGCCTTATCTTTTTCTTTTTTTTTTTTTCATTTGGGATAATTTCCTCTGTTTTCTCATTTTGTCTAAGTCTCTGCCTGCTCTGTGTGTTAGAAATGCAAGTTAGACCTCCTGCTTCTGAAAGTAATGGCCTTAGGAAGGAGAGGTCATGTAGTGCCCAGGACCTGGTGCTTCAGGGAGTGTATCTGGTGTGTGCTGCATGCACTCTATTGTTGTGTTCTGGCTGTTCTGTCCCTCAGGGAAGTCATCTGGAGAGGCTCTGCTTGCCTGCTGTGGGCAGTGTTTGGTCCCTGGCCTGAATATGGCAGGTTTTAACTAGGTATACTCTGGTCTGCTTGTGAAATAAGAGCTGTCACCACCTCCACTGGAACTGAGGCCCTACAAAACTATCTGGTTGGGAGACATGGTGTGGGCAGGGGTTTGTCCTGGTCTTCTGGGGGAGGGGCCCACCATACTGGGACTGAAGTGTGACTAAGAAAGGCAGTTCCACTGGAGTACTGGGGAGCTTAGTGTAAGCAAGTTAGGCAGCCATTGTCCACACTGTACTAGTTTCCACAGGTGGCCCTGTACTTATGCTGAGGGGTGTGGGAGGGAAATGGCACCAGCTAGCTCCTTTGTTCCTGGAGAATTTTGTCCATGAACACTGCCTCTTAGGGACATACTCCAAGAAGAACAAATAAACTCCTCACTGTGCCCCCAGGCACTCTTCAGATTGCTGTTTCCATGCTCTATTTCCTCAGGTTGTTTGCCCACCTTCTTTCCAAGAGCAGCCCCAATGCCTCTGAACTCTCCCAGCCTACTGAGATTTAAAACTTCAGGCTTTATGCCCCTCACTTGCAAGAGCTCACAAAATTCAGCTCTTCTCACTTTCTAACCCAATGGCTATGGGGAAACATTCTCCTTGTTCATTCTCCTATGTGCTCCCCTCTCTCTAGCCCTTCTCCATGACTGCCGCTCCCTCCCATCTGCAGCAGCCAGGTTCTGTTTCTCCCCTAAACCATGTCTCCACACTTCCTATCTTCTTTGATGTGGTCTCTTCTTTACCTTTAGTTGTCAGATTTGTTCTGCTAGACTTCTGCTAGAGTCTGTCAAATTTGTGGGGTATTTAGGATGATTTTATAGTGATTTAGTTGTGTTCATGGGATGAGGTGAGCCAGGGTCCTCCTACTCTGCTGCCATCTTCCCCAGGTCTATTTTAGATTTTCTATTGTGGTTCCTCTTCTTTGAAAAAAATTTTTTTTGTATTTGCTTTTTTAATTTTCTATCTCTCCAGCTATATTGAGATATAATTAACTAATAACATAGTGTAAGTTTTAGGTGGGCAATGTGATGATATGATAAATGTAATATTGTAAACTAATTATCACAATAAGTTTAGTTAAGATATCCATCTCCTCACATGATTACAATTTATTTTTGTTAGTGAGACAACTTAAGATCTTTCTTAGCAACTTTTAAGTATATAACAGTATTTTTAAATGATACTCAGCATTCTGTACATTAGTTTCCCAGAACTTATTTATCTTAAAACTGGAGGTTGTACCCTTTAACCAAAATTTCCCATTTCCTCCATTACCTGCCCCTAGCAACCACCATTCTACTGTCCTGAGTTTGTAGATTCCATGTACAAATAATATCATACAATATTTACATGATACCTTACAATATTTGTCTTTCTTTGTCTAACTTATTTCACTTAGCATAATGCTCTCAAGTCCATCTATGTTGTCACAAATGGCAGGATTTCCTTTTATATCTGAATAATATTACATTGTGTATATATACCACATCTTGTTTATTCATTCATCCTTTGATAGACACTTAGGTTCTTTCCATACTTTAGCTATTGTGAATAATGCTGCAATAAACATAGGAGTACACACCTCTTCAAGGTAATAATTTCATTTCCTCTGGATGTATACAAAGAAGAGGGATTGCTGAATCATGTGGTAGTTCTATTTTTAATTTCTCAAGGAACCTCCATAGTCTTTTTATAATGGCTGTACCAATTTATAATCCTACTGATAGTGACCAAGTTTTCCTTTTCTCCACATCCTCTCCAGCATTTGTTATTGCTTATCTTTTTGATAATAGACATCTGAACAACTGAATTGTGAAGTGATACCTCATTTTGGTTTTGAGTTATACTTCCTTGATAATTAGTGAAGTTGAGCACCTTTTCATGTACCTTTTCATGTACCTGTTGGCCATTTTTATGTCTTCTTTGGAAAAGTGTTTATTCAGGTCCTTTGTCTATTTTATTTATTTATTTATTTATTTATTTATAAATTTTATTTTATTATGTTATGTTAATCACCATACATTACATTATTAGTTTTGATGTAGTGTTCCATGATTCATTGTTTGCGTATAACACTCAGTGCTCCATTCAATATGTGCCCTCTTTAGTACCCATCATCAGGCTAACCCATGCCCCCACCCCCTCCCCTTTAGAACCCCCAGTTTGTTTCTCAGGGTCCATAGTCTCTCATGGTTCGTCTCCCGCTCCAATTTCGCCCCCTTCATTTTTCCCTTCCTACTATCTTCTCTCTCTCTCTCTCTCTTTTTTTTTTTTAACATATAATGTATTATTTGTTTCAGAGGTACAGGTCTGTGATTCAACAGTCTTACACAATTCACAGCGCTAACCATAGCACATACCCTGCCCAATGTCTATCACCCAGCCACCCCATCCCTCCCACCCCCCACCACTCCAGCAACCCTTTTTGTTTCCTGAGATTAAGAATTCCTCATATCGATGAGATCATGATACATGTCTTTCTCTGATTGACTTATTTTGCTTAGCATAATACCCTCTAGTTCCAGCCACATCATTTCAAATGGCAAGATTTCATTTTTTTTGATGGCTGCATAATATTCCATTGTATAAATGGAAAAATGTCTGTACATGTCTTCTGCCCATTTCTTGATTGGATTATTTGTTCTTTGGGTGTTGAGTTGAATAAGTTCTTTATAGATTTTGGATATTAGCCCTTTATCTGATATGTCATTTGCAAATATCTTCTCCCATTCTGTCGGTTGTCTTTTGGTTTTGTTCACTGTTTCCTTTGCTGTGCAAAAGCTTTTTATCTTGATGAAGTCCCAATAGTTCATTTTTGCCCTTGCTTCCCTTGCCTTTGGCGATGTTTCTAGGAAGAAGTTGCTGCAGCTGAGGTCGAAGAGTTGTTGCCTGTGTTCTCCTTTAGGATTTTGATGGACTCCTGTCTCACATTTAGGTCTTTCATCCATTTTGAGTCTATTTTTGTGTGTGGTGTAAGGAAATGGTCCAGTTTCATTCTTCTGCATATGGCTGTCCAATTTTCCCAACACCATTTGTTGAAGAGACTGTCTTTTTTCCATTGGACGTTCTTCCCTGCTTTGTTGATTAGTTGACCACAGAGTTGAGGTTTCATTTCTGTACTCTCTATTCTGTTCCATTGATCTATATGTCTGTTTCTGTGCCAGTACCATACTGTCTTGATGATGACAGCTTTGTAATAGAGCTGGAAGTCCGGAATTATGATGCCACCAGCTTTGATTTTCTTTTTCAACATTCTTCTGGCTATTCGGGGTCTTTTCTGGTTCCATACAAATTTTAGGATTATTTGTTCCATTTCTTTGAAAAAAGTGGATGGTATTTTGATGGGGATTGCATTAAATGTGTAGATTGCTCTATGTAGCATTGACATCTTCACAATATTTGTTCTTCCAATCCATGAGCATGGAACGTTTTTCCATTTCTTTGTGTCTTCCTCAATTTCTTTCATGAGTATTTTATAGTTTTCTGAGTACAGATTCTTTGCCTCTTTGGTTAGATTTATTCCTAGGTATCTTTTGGTTTTGGGTGCAGTTGTAAATGGGATTGACTCCTTAATTTCTCTTTCTTCTGTCTTGTTGTTGGTGTATAGAAATGCCACTGATTTCTGATATCCTGCCACTTTACTGAATTCCTGTATGAGTTCTAGCAGTTTTGGAGTGGACTCTTTTGGGTTTTCCACATAAAGTATCATATCATCTGTAAAGAGTGAGAATTTGACTTCTTTTTTGCTGATTCGGATGCCTTTGATTTCTTTTTGTTGTCTGATTGCTGTGGCTAGGACTTCTAGTACTATGTTGAACAGCAGTGGTGATAGTGGAAATCCCTGGCATGTTCCTGACCTTAGGGGGAAAGCTCTCAGTTTTTCCCCATTGAGAATGATACTTGCTGTGGGTTTTTCATAGATGGCTTTTATGATATTGAGGTATGTACCCTCTATCCCTACACTCTGAAAAGTTGTAATCAAGAAAGGATGCTGTACTTTGTCAAATGCTTTTTCTGCATCTATTGAGAGGATCATATGGTTCTTGTTCTTTCTTTTATTAATGTGTTGTATCACATTGATTGATTTGCGGATGTTGAACCCACCTTGCAGGCCAGGAATAAATCCCACTTGGTCGTGGTGAATAATCTTTTTAATGTACTGTTGGATCCTATTGGCTAGTATTTTGATGAGAATTTTGGCATCCGTGTTCATCAGGGATATTGGTCTCTAATTCTCCTTTTTGATGGGGTCTTTGTCTGATTTGGGGATCAAGGTAATGGTGGCCTAATAAAAGGAGTTTGGAAGTTTTCCTTCCATTTCTATTTTTTGGAACAGTTTCAGAAGAATAGGTATTAATTCTTCTTGAAATGTTTGGTAGAATTCCCCTGGGAAGCCATCTCGCCCTGGGCTTTTGTTTTTTGGGAGATTTTTGATGACTGCTTCAATTTCCTTAGTGGTTATAGGTCTGTTCAGGTTTCCTATTTCTTCCTGGTTCAGTTTTGGTAGTTGATACATCTCTAGGAATGCATCCGTTTCTTCCAGGTTATCTAATTTGCTGGCATAGAGTTGCTCATAATATGTTCTTATAGTTTGTATTTCTTTGGTATTGGTTGTGATCTCTCCTCTTTCATTCATGATTTTGTTGATTTGGGTCATTTCTCTTTTGTTTTTGATAAGTCTGGCCAGGGGTTTATCAATCTTGTTAATTCTTTCAAAGAACCAGCTCCTAGTTTCGTTGATCTGTTCTACTGTTCTTTTGGTTTCTATTTCATTGATCTCTGCTCTGATCTGTATTATTTCTCTTCTCCTGCTGGGTTTAGGCTTTATTTGCTGTTCTTTCTCCAGCTCCTTTAGGTGTAGGGTTAGGTTGTGTACTTGAGACCTTTCTTGTTTCTTGAGAAAGGCTTGTATTGCTATATACTTTCCTCTTAGGACTGCCTTTGCTGCATCCCAAAGATTTTGAACAGTTGTGTTTTCATTTTCATTGGTTTCCATGAATTTTTTTAATTCTTCTTTAATTCCCTGGTTGACTCATTCATTCTTTAGTAGGATGCTCTTTAGCCTCCATGTATTTGAGTTCTTTCCAACTTTCCTCTTGTGATTAAGTTCTAGTTTCAAAGCATTGTGGTCTGAAATAGGCAGGGAATGATCCCAATCTTTTGGCACCAGTTGAGACCTGATTTGTGACCTAGGATGTGATCTGTTCTGGAGAATGTTCCATAGGCACTAGAGAAAAATGTGTATTCTGTTGCTTTGGGATGGAATGTTCTGAATATGTCTGTGAAGTCCATTTGGTCCAGTGTGTCATTTAAAGTCTTTATTTCCTTGCTGATTTTGCTTAGATGATCTGTCTATTTCAGTGAGGGGGGTGGTAAAGTCACCTACTATTATTGTATTGTTGTCGATGTATTTCTTTGCTTTTGTTATTAATTGCCTTATATAATTGGCTGCTCCCATGTTAGGGGCATAGATATTTACAATTGTTAGATCTTCTTGTTGGATAGACCCTTTAAGTATGATATAGTGTCCTTCCTCATCTCTTATTATAGTCTTTGGTTTAAAATCTAATTTGTCTGGTATAAGGATTGCCACCCCAGCTTTCTTTTGGTGTCCATTAGCATGGTAAATGGTTTTCCACCCCCTCACTTTCAATCTGGAGGTGTCTATGCATCTAAAATGAGTCTCTTGCAGATAGCATATCGATGGGTCTTGTTTTTTATCCAGTCTGATAGCCTGTGTCTTTTGATTGGGGCATTTAGCCCATTTACATTCAGGGTAACTATTGAAAGATATGAAATTAGTGCCATTGTATTGCCTGTAAGGTGACTGTTACTGTATATTGTCTGTGTTCCTTTCTGGTCTATGTTACTTTTAGGCTCTCTCTTTGCTTAGAGGACCCCTTTCAATATTTCTTGTAGGGCTGGTTTTGTGTTTGCAAATTCTTTTAGTTTTTGTTTGTCCTGGAAGCTTTTTATCTCTCCTTCTATTTTCAATGACAGCCTAGCTAGATATAGTATTCTTGGCTGCATATTTTTGTGGTTTAGTGCTCAATATATATCATGCCAGTCCTTTCTTGCCTGCCAGGTCTGTGTGGATAGGTCTGTTGCAAATGTAATGTTTCTACCATTGTAGGTTACAGACCTCTTCTCCCAAGCTGCTTTCAGGATTTTCTCTTTGTCTCTGAGACTCATAAGTTTTACTATTAGATGTTCGGGTGTTGACCTATTTTTATTGATTTTGAGGGGGGTTCTCTGTTCCTCCTGGATTTTGATGCCTGCTTCCTTCCCCAAATTAGGGAAGTTCTCTGCTATAATTTGCTCCCATATACCTTCTGCCCCTCTCTCTCTTTCTTCTTCTGGGATCCCAATTATTCTAATATTGTTTCATCTTATGGTATCACTTATCTCTCGAATTCTGCCCTCGTGATCCAGTAGTTGTTTATCTTTCTTTTTCTCAGCTTCTTCATTTTCCATCCTTTGGTCTTCTATATCACTGATTCCCTTTTCTGCCTCATTTATCCTAGCAGTTAGAGCCTCCTTTTTTGATTGCACCTCATTAATAGCCTTTTTGATTTCGACTTGGTTAGATTTTAGTTCTTTTATTTCTCCAGAAAGGGTTTCTCTAGTATCTTCCATGCTTTTTTCAAGCCCAGCTAGTATCTTTATAATCTTCATTCTGAATTCTAATTCTGACATCTTACTAATGTCCGTATTGATTAGGTCCCTGGCAGTCAGTACTGCCTCTTGTTCTTTTTTTTTTTTTGAGGTGAGTTTTTCCATCTTGTCATTTTGTTCAGAGGAGAGCAGATGAATGAGAGAACAAAATGCTAACAGGGTAACAATGACCCCAGAAAAATATACACTAAACAAATCAGAAGAGACCTGAAGCTGGGGGAAAAGAAAGGGAAAGAAAGAAAAAAGAAAAGAAAAAAAGAATAGGATCAAATATGGTCAGGCTGGTGAATAGATCATTGCCACACACTAGATTTTGGGCATATTTTGGTCTGTTAGAAGAAAGTGCCTCCCCAAATTTTAATAAAGAAAAACTTATATGTGTACAAAAATAAGGGTAAATACAAATGAAGGGATGGAATATGACTGTAAAGATGAAAAGTATAAAAGATTTTATAAAAGGAATTGATAAGAAGTTGGTTGAAAAAAAAAGAAGAGAAATTAAAAAAAAAAAAAAAGGGAGAGAATGTGATCAGGCAGGAGATTAGAACAAAGCCATACCCTAGAAACTTAGGGTATATTTTGGTCGGTTAGAAGAAACTATCCCAAAATTTTAAAGAGAGAACAAATTATATATACACCAAAAATAAGGTTAACTACAATGAAGGGATAGAATATGACTCTAAAAATGAAAAATAAAAAAGATTTTTAAAAAAGGGATTGATAAGATGTTGGTTGAAAAAGGGAAAAAGAAAAATAAAAAAAAATAGAAAAAGAAAAAAAAGTAAAGTAAAAAAAATTAACTTTGAAAGACTAATGAATCAGGGGAAAAAAGCCATGAATTCTATGTGCTGTATTCCCCTAGTGCTGGAGTTCTGCCATTCTCATTGATCGGTAAACTTAGTTTTTGGCAGGCTGTTCTTGCTCATCTTCTGGGGGAGGGGCCTGTTGCCGTGGTTCCCAAATGTCTTTGCCGGAGGTGGAATTGCCCTGCCCTTACCTGTCCGGGCTAAGTAATCTGCTTGGGTTTGCTCTCAGGAGCCTTTGTTCCCTGCAAGCTTTTGGTACAGCTTTGGAGGATGAGAGTGAAAATGGCGGCCTCCCAATCTCTGCCTTGGAGGAGCCGAGAGCTTGGGACCCCACTCCTCAGTGAGCCCCCAGAGAAAAACAGTCAATCACTCCTGTCTCCCTGGTCTCTGGCCGCACTCCGTGCTCACCCAGCCTGTGATTGAGCATATCTATCTCTGGCCCACGACCCCATTTGGAGTCTCCCAACCCAGCAGATTCCTGTGGTGAGCTTCCCTTTACTCCCTGGGGGGGAGGAAGGTGAGTCTTCCCAGATCTGCCACTTGTTGGGTCCCTGCTGGGAGAGCAGTGGCCCAACTGTGCCACGGATCACAGTTTATGGCAACCCCAAGCTGAGAGCCTGCTCCTTGGCTCCCTCTCTGCAGCCGGCTCCCCCGCTCTGATACCTGGGAGCTCTGCCGCACTCAGGCACCCCTGGTCCTTCTGTGACCCCGAGGGTCCTGAGACCACACTGTCCCGCGAGGGTTCCACCCCCCGCTTAGTCACTGGAGCGACGTCCCTCAGCGGAGCAGACTTCTAAAAGTTCCGATATTATACTCCGCGGCTCTGTCAGTTGCCGGTAGTGGCTGACAGAGGCCCCTCCCCCGCGGTCTGTCTTCCCGAATATTGCCTCGGATTCACTTCTCCACACGTCCTACCTTCCAGAAAGTGGTCGCTTTTCTGTTCAGAGAGTTGCTACTATTCTTTTCTTCGATCTCCTGTTGAGTTCGTAGGTGTTCAGAATGGTTTGATGGCTATCTAGGTGAATTCCTGGGACCAGATGAAATTTAGGTCTCCTACTCCTCTGCCATCTTGCTCCTCCCCCCTCCTTTGTCTCTTTTAATGGGGTTATTGGTTTTTCGTGTGTGTGTTTTGCAATTGTATGAATTCCTTGCATACTTTGGATATTAATTCTTTATTGCATAGGTGCTTTGCAAATATTTTCTGCCATTCCATAGGTTGCCCTTTCATTTTGTTGATGATTTTCTTTTGCTGTACCAATGCTTTTTAATTTGATGTAGTCCCACTTATTTATTTTTGATTTTGTTGTCTTTGCTTTTGGCATCTAAAAAATAAATCATTGCCAAGATCAATGTCAAAGAGCTTACCCTGTATGTTTTCTTCTAGGAGTTTTATGGTTTCAGGTCTTCCATTCAAGTCTTTAATCTATTTTGAGTTAATTTTTATGTATGATATAAGATAAGGATCCAGTTTCACTTTTTCGCATGTGAATATCCAATTTATTGAATACCATTTATTGAATAGACTTTCCCATTGCATATTTTAGTTTTTTATTTATTTAAGTAATCCCTGTACTCAATGTGGGGCTCAAACTCACAACCCGAGATCAAGAGTCGCATGCTCTTCCATCTGAGCCACTCAGGTGCCTTCCCCTCCCCATTGCATATTCTTGGTACATTCGTTGAAAATTAATTGATCATTATATGCATGGGTTAATCTGGGCTCTCTAGTCCATTGATCTATCCATCTGTTTTAATGCCAATAACATAATATTTTTATTATTAAAGCTTTGTTGTATAGTATGAAATCAGGAAGTGGGAAGCCTCCACCTTTTTTCTTCTTTGTCAAGATTTCTTTGACTATTAGGGTTTTTTTGTGGTTCCACAAAAGTTTAGATTTTTTTTTCTGTTTCTGTGAAAATGCCATTAGAATTTTGATAGGGATTGCATTGAATCTATAGGTGACTTGGGGTAGTATGGACATTTTAACAATATTTATTTTTTCCAATGCATGAATGTGGAATATCTTTCTATTTATTTGTGTCTTTAATTTCTTTCATCAATGTCTTATTCAGTGTACAGATCTTTCATCTCCTTGGTTAACTTATTCCTAAGTATTTTATTGTTTTTGATGATATTATAAATAGGATTGTTTTCTTAATTGCTCTTTCCAGTAGTTCATTTATAGTGTATAGAAACTCAACTGATTTTTGTATGTTCACTTTGTATCCTGCAACTTTACTGAATTCATTTATTCTAACAGTTTTTGGTAAAATCTGTAGGGTTTTCTTTTAAAATATGGCATTGTAAATAGAGACAATTTTACATCTTCCATTCTAATTTGGATGACTTTCATATCTTTTGCATACCTAATTGCTCTGGCTAGGACTTCCAGTCCTATGTTGAATAAAAGTGGCAAAAAGGGACATCCCTGTCCTGCTCCTGATCTTAGAGCGAAAGCTTTCAGCTTTTTACCTTTGAGTATGATATTAGCTGTAGGCTTGTCATATGTGGCCTTTATTATGACGGAGGTAAGTTCCTTTTCTATCCAATTTGCTTATAGTTTTATCATGAAAGAATGTTGATTTTGTCTGCCTCTATTAAGGTGATTATATGACTAACAGCTGCTTTTTTATTTGTTATGGTCCTCTGTGACTTATGAGTGCAAACCTTGTTGGCTTTCAGAAATAGATGATTTACAGCCCAAGTCCTGGGTGACAGGCTTAAAAGTTGGGGCACTAAATGTATGGTTCAAGCCTTTTACTTCTGACGAAGAACCTGGAAGTTAGAGAGTTCCTTCCTGATTATATGGTGCTGTGCCTTGGGGTAGGATTTATAGAAAGAATATGTTTCAGACTTTCTTATCCATTTCAATTATTTTCTAATTTGCCTGGTGTGTAGAAGTCATTCGACTAGTTTCTGAATTTCTCTCAGAGGGAATTGCTTTATATGTAGCTGTATCTGTGCATCTGTGGAAGGAGGGAAATACAGGAACATCCTATGTCCCGCCATCTTGGTCTGGACCCTGAGTGGGACTTTTGCTTAGGAAAATTTCCACAGAAAAGTTAACTAAAAAATTCTATTTCTTGAATAAATGTAGGGCTATTTGTGGTATCTGTTATAACATATCTTTTTATCTTTTTATCTTTTTTATGTCCACAGGATCTGTATATATATATATATATATGTATATATATATATACCTTATATATCAATATATATTGGTAACTGTTTTCTTTCTCTGTCTCTTTCTGTATCTCTCTCTCTTTTTTCACAAAATCAGTCTGGATTGAGGTACATCAGTTTGAATTGATCTTTTCAAAGAATCAACCTTTGGTTTCATTTATGTCCCTATTTTTTTTAATTCATTGACTTCTCTCATCTTTATTATTTGTATCTTTCTGCTTCTACTTCCTTATGTACTGTTTTTCTATTTTTTTTAGATGGAATCTGATGTCACTGATTTAGTCTTTATTTCTTTTCTAATGTGATCTTTTAGTACTCTGCATTTCTCTCAGCAATGTTTTAGCTGCATCCCATAAATTCCAATACCTTGTGCTTTCACTGTCATTCAGTTCAAATATTTTATAATTTCATTTCAGATTTATTATTTGACATATGAGTTACTAGAGAGTGTGTTATTTGATTTCTAAATATTTGGGGATTTTCCAGATTTATTTCTGCTATTGATATTTTAATTTAATTGTGTTTTTATCATAAAATATACTTAGTTTGATTTTTTCAATTTATTGAGACTTGTTTCATGGCCTAGCATATGGCCTATCTTGGTAAGTGTTCTGTGTTCTAAAATATTCTATTGTTTTTGGTTGGAGGGTTCTATAAATGTCAGTTTTAGAATCAACAATTGGTGATAGTGTCGTTTACTTCTTCTATATCATTACTGATTTTCTATTCACCTGTTCTCTAGATTATTGAGAGTTTCTCCCTGAAGTTCTATCAGTTTTTGCTTCATGTATCTTGAAGCTTTGGTATTAGTTGCATAAATGTTTAGAATTATTGTCTTCTTGGAAAAGACTCATTTTATTCTTGGTAAGAGCCTCTCATCAGTAACATTGTTACTTGTCAGGTTTAGACCCTAAATATCCTTTGCTTTGTTTATGGTGGCCATTTTGTGCTTTTCTTATTTTAGTCTTTCTTCTTCTAAATAATCTTTCCTATTATGCCAGAGTTATTTTTTATAATACATATTTGCTCATGCAGTCATTTGCTTACAGACTAGACCCTATATTCCTTAAAATGATAGTCATGACCCTTTACATCCACTATAGCCTACTTTATACCACCCTCATCAAATACAGGGTAGTGGTAGAAAGTGAAGGTTAAAATCATGACTGCCATTTAGCAAATCCTGACTCCATTATTTATGAGCTGTTTAGCAAGTTCAGGTTAATTAACTGCTCCATGCCTCATTTACTTATCTGAAAAATAAGAAAAATAAGCATAATACTTAACCAATAGGATTGTTGTAACAAAATAGTTAATCCATATTAAGTTCTTTGATTGGTACTTAGTACAGAACCAGCAACAAATGCTGGTTCCTGCTTTCATCATTATTACTTGCATACTTTCTTTCTTGTGACATTCATTTTTTGTATTTAAGTTTTTACCATACCTGGCAATGATTATTATGCTATAACTGCCTCTTATTTGTTCATTGTGTTTTAGTCATTTAGTCCCACTCCTGGGTAGTCTGGGTCATATTTACTTATTTATTTAAATATTTATTTGTTTATTTTGAGAGAGAGTGAGCACATGTGAGCAGGGGGAGGGGCAGAGGGAGAGGGAAAGAGAGAATCTCAAGCAGACTCCTGGCTGAGCATGGAGCCCGATATGGGGCTTGATCTCATGACCCTGAGATCATGACCTGAGCCAAAATCAAGTCAGACATTTAACTGACTGAGCTACCCAGATGCCCCTGGGTCATATTTAAAGTTTTTATTTAAATAAAAGGCAGTTGTCCTGCTTTGGTTTAGCATACAGATCCTGGCCTACTTTTATGGGCTGTGGTTTCAATGAAAATTTAATTTTCAAAGACTTTATGGTGCTATTTTGGTCTGCTTTTTATCCTGGAACTTCCACTGGTTCCTGCTGAAGCTACCTGAGGGAGCAAAAGGAGGTTTCCTTGGCCAGGCTGCCTGGTGCCTCTGGGGTAGAGGAGGGGGAGTTTCATTCTCACCAAGAATAGGAAGTTTCCCTGACAGGCAGTTGTGTGGCAGAATCTTCCTTGCTGGTGCCCCTGCCACACCGTGTCTCCTTCTGGAGAATGGAGCATCTCGGCCCATGGGGACAAACGGGCTTCCAGGCTAGACATTATTGTGATGGGATTTCCTCTTTCTGGTGCCACTAGTGTCTCTAGGTGGAGAAATGTTGTGGGAGAATCTCAGATCTGGCTAGAAGGAGAGAATTTCCCTGGCTCCACATTATTAGTAGAGCTTCTGATCAATTTCCCTTCAAGTACCTGCTGGGTTTGCCTGATCTTGATGGCAGGGCTCCTTTCTGATCCAGGGGAGGAAGAATTCTACCTGGACTGCCTTCTGTTGCTACGTTATCCATTGGGTAACAGTGTGTCATGGTCTTTGGTTGGGTGAAGGGTTGTAAAATGTCCTACCAATATGCTGGACCTCTAGTCCTGGGGTCTCTAACCACTTTGCTTACCACTTTTCCACCTTTCAGATTTCTCCTGTCATTGCCTCTTGCCTCTTGAATTATTTCCAGGGTTTAGAGTTTTTTTGTTTTTTTTTAATATTTTATTTATTTGTCAGAGAGAGCACAAGCAGGGGGAGCAGCAGGCAGAAGGAGAAGCAGGCTCCCCACTGAGCAAGGAGCCTGATGCGGGACTTGATCCCAGGACCCTTAACACTTAACTGAAGGCAGTTCCTTAACTGACTGAGCCAGCCAGACATCCCAGGGTTTAGAGTTGTACTTAGCAGGGTAGAACAGGGAGAAATGAATATTTGCAATCTTGCTAGGACTGGAAGTCTCTTTTTCCTTATTTGGCGTTTTCTTGATCTCCATTAATAATCTCTAACTTATGAGATCCTATTATCAGGTCGTAATTTAGCCAGCATCTTCTGCATGAGAACTATCTTGAAGCTAGTGCTCATCATCTTTTATATCTACTCACTGACAAGCTTCTGTCCCTGTGGATTGTATCTCCTTTACTGTTACCATGAATAATTCTTCTTGGTCCTAACAAAGGCCAATCCCTTTACCAAGGTGCCAGATTCTATCCCTTCCTGCCTACTCAATGATACAGATTTGGTAAATCTCTCCTTTTCCTCCTGCACCATCAGTGTTTCATCAAATTTCATCAAAGTTTCTCTTCCTATTCATTCTCATTATCTTTCAAACATGCTTTTTATTTTCACCCATCTTAAATAAATAAGCAAATAGATATCCTGTTCATACTGTCTCTTTAAGTTACTGGATTTCCTTGATGGTAAGTACCATATTCAATTACTCTGTCCCATTCTCTTGAACCTGTTCTAAACAGGCTTTCACTCCTATGGCTCCACTGAAACTGCTCAATAATCATTGACAAATCCAATCGGTAACACCTATCCTCATTTAGTCCAATAACACAATTTAACATAGAGGAACATTTGCATTTGGTATTCGTTCTTCCTTGCTATATCATCCTCTTTGCTTCTGAGATGTTTCCTCCTACCTTATTGGCTAATTATTCTCAATCTTCTTTGCTGATTTCCCTTGTCTCCGAGCCTCCTAATGCTGAAGAACCTTAGGGTTATGTTCCTGTATCTCTTCTTTTCTCTTTCTTTCCTCTCTCTACATTTACTTCCTTGGTGAGCTCACTTAATCTTGTGGCTCAAATCCCATCTATATCATCTGAGTTCATATCTCCCCAGCCAGACCTCTCAGATGGCCTACGCAAAACCTCCTTTTGTATGACTGATAGATATCTTTCCCCTGTAAAGGTGCTACAATTTTGAAATAGCCAGAATGTTGTTTTCCATCTCTATCAATATCTTTTTATTTGCACCTGAGACAATGAAACCAATTTTGAGAACATAACTGGCTATGAAAGATAGGAATACTTATGGTGGCACAGTGCATCCTGACAAGTGCAGTCCTATAAGAAAAAAAATAGAAAATGGGGATAAGATGGAGAAGTAGGAAAAGTGCTCTGCTTTGAGCATATGTTGATATTATAAATCAAAATATGTTCCATTATTTTAAAGTGTCATGTGAGTGGGGAGGAGGTTGGGTAGAAATTTTTATCTCCTTCGGCAGAACTCCAAGAATGAGTCTTGAAAAAGGGAACTTGAAGTTACTCTTCAGGTCGTAAGAGATATTTACAAGACCATCAACCAGAAAAAATTCCCAGATCATTGGGAGTTCTTTTTGAAGTCAACTACACACAATTCAACTAGCGAATGAAACACATCTCTGAGAATGTGAAGGTGTCGGTGTCTCCTTTTACAATAGTATATAGGTAAAATTAAAAAAAATTTAATATAAACTCTTCGTTATTAGCATGACCTTTTAATTTGACACAAGAAATTTCTTTTGAGATGCTTTCTTTTTTTAGGTTTTGTCATAGAACTCACATGTGCTTTCCCACTTTGGCCTAGAAAAAAGACTAAAGGAATTGTTATATGGCTGTGATGGCTAATAATATTATTACTTTGGTTAGGCTATCATACCCAGTTATTTAATCACATATTTAGATCTAACTGTTGCTGTGATGATATTTTGCAGATATGGATAGTAGCTACAAGTTGACTTTAAGTAAAGGAGATTACCCTTGATAATGTAGGTGAGCCTCATCCAATCAGTTGAAGTGCTTATGAGCAAAAATAGAGGTTTCCCCCTGTAAGGAAATTCTGTCTTAAGACTGAAATAAAATGCTCACCTGAGTTTCCAGCCTGCCAACCTACTATATGAATTTTGGATTTGGAAACCCCAACAATTATGGAAGGCAATTCCTTAAAATCAGTCTCATTATACACACACACACTATATAAAGTTACATATATTTATGATAAAAAGTATTTTATTATATATATATATATAATATACATCTATATATATCCTATTATATCTTGACTGATATAATGGTTATCTTTGAGTTTGGGATTATGGTTGTCTTTTTTTTACTTTTTATTTTTCTATACACCACATTGTCCTTAATGAACATATTTTACTGTTTCAGTAAAATAACATAACTGGGTTTGACCAATCTCCCAAGTATTTAGGAACTGTTAAGAGAATTCTGAAAACATGATTTCTGTGATGAGAAATTGTCACTTTTGGCTTTGCTAGAGAGATATTTGCAATTTGCATGTAAAGTTGGGCCAACTCAAATTATGTATTTGAAGTTTCAAACAAATCTTGATTTTTTTACCCCTTGAAGCTTGTTTTAAAATGTCACCATGGGAATTGATGATTAGAAAGACTTTATGGCTATGGTAAGAACTGGCATAGAGTCAAAAAACCAAAAACCAAAAACAAATCAACAACAAAAAAACCAACCAACCAAACAAAAAAACCCAAAAGAAATCATGTAGTATGTAACAATCAAGTGATATGATAGAATAAATCATATTACCATATTACTGGCTAATTTCCTTTACTGATGAAGTTTCTGAATTAGCAGGTTAGAAAAATATGTTAGACTTAGTGTATCCTGATTTTAGAATTTGATGAGAGGGGCACCTGGGTGGCTCAGTCATTAAGCGTCTGCCTTCGGCTCAGGTCATGATCCCAGGGTCCTGGGATCGAGCCCCGCATCGGGCTCCCTGCTCGGCGGGAGGCCTGCTTCTCCCTCTCCCGCTCCCCCTGCTTGTGTTCCCTCTCTCACTGTATCTCTCTCTGTCAAATAAATAAATAAAATCTTAAAAAAAAAAATAATTTGATGAGATTTCTTTTGATGACTAGAAAATATGAAGAACTGTAGGCTGGATATGACTTGATTTAGATTTTGTTATTGAATCCACCTGATAAAATCTTTTTTTTTTTTTAAGATTTTATTTATTTATGTATTAGAGAGTGAGAGAGAGAGAAACAGCATGAGAGGGGAGAAGGTCAGAGGGAGAAGCAGGCTCGCCGCTGAGCTGGGAGCCCGATGTGGGACTCGATCCCAGGACTCCAGGATCATGACCTGAGCCGAAGGCAGTCGCTTAACCAACTGAGCCACCCAGGCGCCCCCTTTTTTTTTTTTTTTTTTTTTTCACCTGATAAAGTCTTAAATCAAGACACTGTTATTGGGGGTGAAAGGGAAGTGGACTTGAGATTTATTATGGAGACACACAAATAATGGCAGTCACTGACTGACTGGATGTCAGTCTCAGTGGAGAAAGGAACATTTCACATGATTTCATAGTTTGGACATGTGGGAATACATGTATTCCATTCACTAAAAGGGGAAAGTAGACACAGAAATACATGTTGGGGAAGAGAAATTAGAAATGACAATTTTAGGTTTAGATATTCTGAGTTTTAGGTGCTTATGGTACACCCATATGGAGATATTCAGTAGGCAGCATTTAGGTCTAAGCAAGTATCAAGAATTCTAGTTGTAGTAAAGAAAGAGAGGATATTAGATATCTCTGGGGTAATAAATTATTGAAGAATAGTTCTTAAATGGGAGAGAATTAGTATATTTATATGTTAAGGAGAAGATGCTGATAGGAATACATTAAAGCTTTATTAGACATCATATAAAAGTGAAAAAAGGCAAAATAACAATAATAATAATGATAATAATAGTAATAAAGCTATATCAGATGGCATAATGAAAAAGAATGACTGGGAGAATAACATGCAGAACACCTGATTAATATAATGCAGGACTTCTCTCTCTAAGACAGAAATAAGTAAGGAATAAGTATATATGTTGGGGAGAAAAGAGTTAAGGCATCAGGCCCATGATTCATTTCTCCCCTGATTACCAGGGTGATGTTTCTGAGGGAAAGAAAAGAAGGCAGGTGACCTGTTTTCATTTCCTTATATACATGGCAACTGGTCCTTTGAGTGATATTTGTTAGGAGGAGAGTCCTTATCTATGGAATGTTCTTTATAGGCCGTCCCTGGCTTATAATTGCTTATGGAAATGCATCTAGGATTTATGGATTTATGAGGAAAGGGTCATGAAAAATGCCACATAAGTTCTACAATTCTTTGGGGTATAAAATAAAGATGTTTCATAATTGAACCCTTCTGATTATGTAAGGTGATCCACAAACCTCACTAGGAGATCTCATCTATTCTGGGTCAGATGACTTTTGTCCAATGTGGAAAGGAAGGGCCTAGGGAGCCATACAGGGTATCCCAGACTTCTCTTTCTTTGTGCCTCTAGATTGCTTGTGTGCTTGACGTTATTACTAGAAATCAAAATATGTAAAGTCTTTGATATGTGTGGTTTTGATTTGGTAATTTGATAGTATGTGTTGTGTCGGATGTTAATTTGGTGGGTTGGAGACACAGTAGACCTGTATTTTCTCCATGGATTATGAGCATGGTTATCAGCTAAGAATAAGGGGATCAGAGATGGGATTTAATAGAATGTTAAATAAAGATTTTTTTTTTAAAGATTTTATTTATTTATTTTGACAGAGAGAGAGACAGCGAAAGAGGGAACACAAGCAAGGGGGAATGGAAGAGGGTGAAGCAGGCTTCCCACTGAGCAGAGAGCCCGATGCGGGGCTCGATCCCAGGACCCTGGGATCATGACCCGAGCCGAAGGCAGACGCTTAACGACTGAGCCACCCAGGCGTCCCTTAAATAAAGATTTTGACTAGGATGTGTGGGGGAATGGAAGAGGAACTTGACCGGGAAGTGTAACATGATTGTAAAGAGGGATTGAGATTTAGCTAAGGTAAGGTCAACGGTGATGCATGAATGGGAACAGCTAGGTTGCACTAATAGAAATGGTATCTACAATGTGCCCCATTCCACTCTGCACTAGAAGGCTGCATTTCTTCTGGGCTGTGATACTCTAACTAGAACATTTATGCGTGGCCAGACAGATGTTAGGGACTTGGCTCAATATTATGTCACATGTTGGGCAGTGGAAAGATTGGAGACATTTAGCTGAGAGAAAAGAAGTCAGAAGTACTAGCAGGAGTGCACTTCAAGGCTGAGGTCTTGTACCCGTGAATAAAGAGGTCACTTGGGAATTCTAATTTTGGAGGGCTTCAACCCTGGCAGAGGGTGAAGCATATCATGGGTCCTGGTCTGCTGTTCTTCATTGTCTCTGTTGACCATTATGTCAATGTTCACAAATCTGGACATGGTATCCAAAGCAATCGTGGAGAAAATTCCCTCTACAATATCCATGGAAAGGGAAAGTTACTAATGATATTTCTTTCTACAAAGAATATTTTCAACAGTTCTAGGGACAATAGCTTCACAGAGGAGAGGTCAAGCACTTCCTCCCATGGTGTTCTGTCAGACTTCAATTTTCTTGCAACCAAAAATATAATATAGTCCCTGCTCCTCTGGGGCACTATAGACTGAATTTAGCTTTTAACAATTTTTGTCTCTTTTAGTTATGTCATCCTCATGAAAGGATGCTACTCTCTTTGTAAGCAATGATCACAGATTCTAAGTTTTTAGATACCCTCTTTGCCAAAGTTTCCCAAACATGCCTGATGATAAGAGTCATCTGGGGAAACTTGTTAAAAATACAACTTCTCAGGGGCGCCTGTGTGGCTCAGTTGGTTAAGCGACTGCCTTCGGCTCAGGTCATGATCCTGGAGTCCCGGGATCGAGTCCCACATCAGGCTCCCTGCTCAGCAGGGAGTCTGCTTCTCCCTCTGACCCTCCTCCCTCTCATGCTCTCTGTCTCTCATTGTCTCTCTCGCACATAAATAAAATCTAAAAAAAAAAAAAAAATTAAAAAAAAAATACAACTTCTCAGGTCTTAGCCCTTGAAATTCAGATTCAGTGGCTCTAGGGTGGGCCTGATAATCTGTATTTTTATTGAAGACTCCAGATGGCTTTCTAGGTTAGCAGTTCCCAAAGGTAGTTTCTAATTAGAATCATCTGGAGAGTAGTCACACGTAGAGATTCATAGGTCCCGTCCATAAATATTAAGAATTTCCGAAAGAAGAACTTGAGAAATTTGTACTTTTAGTTTCTCCAAAGGATACCCATGTGTAGCCCCTATGAAGCATAAATACCTCAGGATTTTACTTCACATAAGAAAGAGTATTTGATTTGGGCCTATAGGTATGGTTGCCTCATTAAATATGGGAAGAACAATGATATCTTTAGAAAGAACCAAGATGAAATTCTGTATTGATCTCAGACAAAACATTCAGTTTGATTTAAATTGTATAACATCTCTAGAACAGGATCTCTCAACCTTAGGACTACTGGTATTTGAGATGGGACAATTTTTTGTTGTGGGAAACCTCCCTGTGTAGGGTGTTTATCAGCATCTCTGGTCTCTACCGACTAGATGCCAGTAGCCCTCCTCTCCCCAACTGTTGCAACCAAAAAATGTCACTAGACATGGTCAAATGTCCCTGGGGGAAAAATCACACTCAGTTGAATACTGCTGAGAAAGGAGAGAACACTGATGGTAATTTAATCAAGCTCTAAAAATCTTTATACTATAAATAAAAGAGCTGCCCTAATCACCTGTTTTTTTTTTATCCAATGGCCTCTCCAGGATATGATATAGACACTCAGGACTGATCTTGGTGGGATATAAATGCTTTCCAAAAATTAAAAGAAGGTAGATGGGATATTGTTTCTTGAATTAAAAAAAAATTGTCAGGTGTCACAGGACTCTGGCCTGAATATTGCAATTTAGACAAATTCATCATGATTTTATAAGAAAACAAAACCTTAATGATGGTGTAACCCTTTTCAATATGCAAAAATCTTAAATAATTGGTAGATCTTATGGGTATGGCCTTCAGGAAAAATTAGAGAATCATATCTATCTTTATCCAAACAAGGATTAAGTACTTGGAGATATTTTTAAAATTAGGTAATAACTTCTTTGTCAAGAACATTATGATTGGTAGAATCATACATCACTTTGCTTATGAAGAGTTTAGTGATTTGCTATTTAATCTTTTTTTTTTGAACACTTTACCACAGATGGAAAATCCAAAGTCAAGAATTGTCATTTATATGAACTTAAATGATAAAAAATCATTTTACTCAAGAATTAGCACACTATAGGGTTTAAGGACAGTGTCCCTAAGACTGCTCTGACTTTTGACACTAATTCCAAATTTGGGAGAACTCTCAAAGCCACCAGTTTTTTATTTTCAGCTTAAGTAATAAAAATTTATTGACAATTCCTGGAATGGTGGTTATCACCTCCCAACCTGGAGGGAGGAACAAACACTGTAGGAAATCACTCAGAAATCACACTGTCCCAATACCTCTGGCCAACACAGGGAAGAACAAGATCATTCCCCTGAAAATTGGTTAGTCTTTGTTCATCTGAGAAAGGTTGGGAGGACAGATGCAGAGGGGACCATCATATGATACTGTGGGTGTGCTGGACCCCAAGCTGGGTCCTCAAACACAAGGGAGGAAAACATACCCACTTCTCTGGGGGGTTAAATTCACCCAATTTTGATAATTCACTAGAAGGAGTCACAGAACTCACTGACCACTATTATACTCTCTGTTATGGCTTATTACTTGGAAAGGATACAGCCAAAGGAAGAGACTCATAGGACAGAGTCTGAGTGGGTTCCAAATGAGAATCCTCCTTTGTCCTCAGGATATACCCTTGCAGAATCGATGTGTGACCATATGCACAGAGTATTGCCAACCAGGGAAGCTCACCCTAGCCTTAATGTTCAGAATTTTTAGAGGTCTCCATTACATAGTCATGACAGATTGATTGATTGCCCTTGTGTTTGAAACAAAATGCTAGGTTGCAGATGCCACGAGACCCACATATCACACACTAAAACATGATTTATTGGTCTTTCTGGCATGGGCAACCCAAAGCATAAATTGCCTGTTGGTCTTTTTGGCATAGCCAGTCTCCACCCCAAGACTGGTGGGTGTGACAAATTTCACCCATCTGGGATGGCTAACCCCTACCTTAAACAAAGACACTCCTATCAGATATGACATAGATTGCATCTCAAAAGTTGAGGGCAAAGCCAGACTTCTCTTTGGGCAAAGCCGAGTTCTTTACAATACATATTTAAGCAATAGAAACTTATAGAGCCCGTTTCACATATATATGTGTAAATTGTTGAGGATCCACTATACTTAGATATTTTCACATAAATTTTTTCCTTAAATCTTCACATCAGTTTATAATATAAGCAATAGTATCATAAATCCACAAGCACAATGATTTGACCTCATATGTTGCATTATTATTTTTGAATTTTTTAAAATTAAAATTAAAATTTAAAGTCCTCCTGTTTAAATAGTGGTGGAATTTGCCTATTATTATGCAACGTATGATCTGTCAGACCAGTCTTCCTTTTCCTAAGACCAGTGTTTATCCTATCCCATTCCTCCCTTGAACTGTAGTTATGGTTTTTAAAAAATGTGTTTAAACATAACTTAGGGGTGCATGAGTGGTGCAGTTGGTTAAGTGACCGACTCTTGGTTTTGGCTCAGGTTGTGATCTCAGGGTCATGAGATTGAGCCCTGCGTCAGGTTCTGCGCTCAGTGCATAGTCTCCTTAAGACTCTCTCTTCCTCTCCTTCTCTCTCTGCCCATCCCCCCTGAATGTTCTCTCTCTCTCTCCTTTTCTCTAAGATAAAGAAATAAATCTTTAAAAAAACAAATATAACTTAAAATTTTAAATTACTATAAATAACCTAATCCTAATCATACAGATAGTACTTAATAAGCCAGAATTTGAAGCTTGCTCTTTAGGTCCCATGGTTTCCTGTTATTCCAATGTTGTATGATATAATGGAAGTAGTAGTATTCATAGGACTCTAAGATTGGCTTAGAACACATGAAGAGCCTTTCGAAAATATATCCAATGATCTGTGGGGACTCAACAGATGCTTAGAGAGGCTTCTGGTAGCCTGATATGATAAAGGAAATTGAGAAACATGTTGTTTTTGTGACTAAAATGAAGGTCCATGGCAAACCAGAAAATTTGTTTTAGTTAATGCCCAGGACTACATAATTTTGGTTCATGATTTTTTTTTGTTCATTGGATAGACTGTTTTGCCATTTCAGAGACGGAATCCAATTTGGGTCATGATGGTTCCTTTTACAAAAGAGCATAATCTTACTTCTTAACTGACAGGAATATATTTTTGTATTGCCATTGACTATTGGGCACGATCACATTAGGAGGATTATCCTAGTTTACATACGTGTTATACAGTATCCCTTCTAAATCTAAAATGCTACTAGAACTTAGAGAATTATTTGTGACTCTTTTAAAAAAAAAAAAAAACTTGGTTCTAATATTTAAATAATGATAAAATTTGCCTATTACTTGTCAGACCAAAATCGATTCCATTTTTCAAGAACATTTTCCTCTTCTTCTATCTCCCACATAAACTATGATTATTATCTCTTTGTGCAGTTTTGTAGTTAAAATTATTCTGGCCTATCAGTCCTAGTAGCTGTTAAATTTAAGACATTCACAAAAAAGGTTTATTAATGGGCAGATAACCCCTCTAGATTAAGTTGAAAAGAAATAAAGCATATCACAGTAGTCCACAAGTATCAAAGAGCATAAGGAATATTGTTGAAAACCTTACTGGTGACATGTGAACTGGGCCTCTTTGAAGTGTCTAATTCTGCAAGCATCATTTCTTGTAGCCTCTTTAAGAAATAGCAGGGCTAATTGAACACTGCCACAGGCAAAAGGAATGCATTAGGCATCAAAATTAAGATAATAATAATAATAATGCTTTATGTTGCATAATTCTTTGCATTTTTCAGAATGTTTTCCAGTATATATAATCAACAAGAAAGAACAGTAAAGAACTGTCACTTAAACTTTTTAGTTGGCTGTCTTTGATGCCTTGCTCAGTGTCCTGCAGTTGTTATGATGGAGGGACATTTCAGAGGAAAATGTGTTTGGCCACCTGAAGAGGTAGGTAGTTTTTGTAGTTTCCCTACCAGAAAGCTTGTGCTTTGGACCCCAAATCACAAAATTTCCCTGAAGTTTATTTGCCTCTCACCAGTAAGGAAGAAATGCAGAAAAAAAAATATATATAACTAACAATATCAGTGTTAAAGTAGAGAGGTAGTCAGAATAGAATCCTTCCCTTAGCAGAGGTTTTTGAAAACTAGCTCAATGATCAGATCCATTTGAATTATACTGAACATTTATTGAAAATACAGAATCACCAGGGATGGGACTCAGCAAACTTTTTATTTTTACAAGTGGCTCCAGGTGATTCTCATGTCTATGCAGATTTCAGAACCACTACCTTAATGAATCAAATAACCTGAGAATTCATTTTTGGGAATAAGTATCCACGAATAGTGCAGAGCTTAAGTGATGAGGTATCCAGTATAGGATAGGAATAACTGGTGTTAAGGTTAGGAGGTGTAGACAACGGAGATCACCTCTGTTGAGATTATAGGTATCCAAAAAGAGCTATATAGTTCCTACACAACAGAGAGGCATTGGCTAGAAGAAGAAATGGGCAGATCCACATGATATAATCAGATGTTTATTGCTTATCTGGGTATGGAGCACAGGGGAAGAGCTTCAGTCTTTTAGGGCTCATGACTGACTGGAGATCTTGAGAAAATATTCCTGTGAGATACTGAGAAACTGTGGGACATCACTGAGCTTCCAGGGACTGTAAACCATTGTAGAAAATGGTGTAGAAAATTTGAGTAACATGATGTGCCTATTGCAGATCACATGATTTTCTATGATTCCCTCTTTCGTTTAATTTAAATTAATAGCATCAGATTTTATGTTTGAATGTTACAAATGCTAGGTCTAATAGGTTATGTTTCCCTATTTGCCATCATAAGGAATTTGGATTTATCATGAAGGTAGTGGATAGATGTCGAAGGCTTGGAAACAGGAAGCTAAACAATGATTCAATGTGCAGCTTAGAAAGAATTTCTCTGATAGCACTGTGAAGGATGTACTTCAGTCAGAGGATTTGGGTTGCAGAGATACTTGTTGGATGGCTACTAAAACAATCCAGATGAGAAATGAGGATGGAAGGAAAGCATTGACGGGAGTTAAGTGATGTGAAAGATTAACTATTAGGGAGAGAAAACATGATGGGTCTTGGTGATAGGTTGGGTAGGGGTGACAGAAAAGGGAAGGGTCTATGAATACTGTGTGGATAGAGGTATCATTTATAAGATGGCAAATCATAGTGGAATTAGCAGGTTTGGGCTAAAATTATAAACTGAGTTTGGGGTGTGTTGAGTTGTAAATACTTAAATGACACTCAAATGGAGATGAGAACTAGGTGAGATCATCCAGGGAGTGGAGGCACAGTGTCACTGTGAAATGGTGACAGTGGTCATGTTAACAGAGAACTACACTGCTATGGTAGTGGTAGATTTTGTCAAAAGGGCAGTTTTTCTTTTGTGTTATTTTTGATTTTTTCTTTTTAAAGATTTATTTATTTTTAGAGAGAGAGAGAGTGTGTACACAAGTGAGTGGGGGAAGGGGCAGAGGGAGAGGGAGAGAATCTCAAGGAGACTCCCTATTGATCATGGAACCCAATGTGGGGCTCAATCTCATGACCCTGAGATCATGACCTGAGCTGAAATCAAGAGTCCAACACCTAACTGACTGAGCCACCCAGGTGCCCCTGTTGCATTACTTTTGATTTTGATGAAGAATTGCAAGTTACAGTGCCACAGAATGCACAGAACGATTGCTTTGCTTCACAAGTTTGTAGCTCACTTAATGCACCGCTATGTTCTTTCTGTGTCTGGCAAACATAAAATCTTTTCTTCTTTGAAAAGTTATAGTGTTTGCCTTGGGATGGTGAAAGAGGTTTTTTTATAACTGAGTGCAACAGTATGTACAGTTAAAAAAAATAAAAGAGGTAAGAGTAGAAGACTTGGAACAAGTTAAAACAAGAACAAAAACAAAACAGATATCACTCCAAGCAATATCTGAAGGGATGGAAGAACCGGGAAAGCATATTGTAAAGAAATCAAAGAAATTTAAGAGGAGGAGAACGGATCAAAGCAATATTAGTCTGTAGCAACAGACAAACCAAGGAAAATAAATATTAGGTTATATTGAGATTAGAGTCAGCATGTGAGGAGATTTTAGTAAAAGTAAGTTCATTTAGTATATGGGGAAAGAGATCAAATTGCTTGGATAAAGAAGAGGTGGTTTATGAAGAAGTGACCAAGATGTCCTTAATGTTCTCTTCAGCTTAACTAAATTTTGGACAGGTTTCTTCCCCTGGCCATTATTTTCTTACAACATTTACAAAAGTGTTTGTATTTGTGAATCCTTTCTCTGCTTCTTCTAGAGGTAAGTCTCCCAGCCTCTTAAGAGTTTTATAAACTCTCAGGAATGTCTTTCTCAAAGACTTGAAAATCATTCCTTTGGCATATAATCAGGGAAGATAGTTCTCTATCTCCTGGTCTTTATGGAAGGATAGGAGCCTAACTTTCATTAGTGCCAATTAGTAAACACAGCTGGCTTAATCAGATTGACCAACCTCCCCTCTCCCCAATATCTTCCAGTACTATTCCACTAGCCTCCTCCAATGCTAAAATATCCTCTGCCTTTTATTTCACTAGAGTTCATTTTCTTTGCCCTATTGCAAATAGCCTTAATCCCAATGGTAATAGTCTTGAAAAAAGTCTTCCTTGACTGTTTAACTTCCTGGTACAACTTTTCTTTGATTGGAATGACAGATAAGGTAGATTTTTCTTTCAAGAAGCATGGCAGTGAAGGGAAGAAAGATGGTAGAGTTTAAGAAGGACTTCGTGTCAAACATTTATTGTTTACAAAGACAGGAAAGACATGGACATGTTTATATGTCCAGATGATAGCACAATGACTCTAAAACTATACCTTCTAATTCCCATCTTGGATCTTCATGCTTGACTTAATGTCTTGGAGCTTTTGACCTTTACTGTGACTGGATATCTGGATTCCATCTACTGGCTAATAGGTGGAAGTTCATTGACAGTGTTTGTATCACCCCTTTCTCCTACCCCTGAGTTGACTATCCTTTTAAAATATACTTGTAGTTCTTGTTTTTAACCTCAGACCAGTCCTTTTTTTCTCAAACACTCTAGACTTGTTAGTTTCCCCTCAAACACTTCCTCTTTCTCTGAGTTTCTTATATTCTATAGGTAAAGTATTCAGAATAATACCTTTAACATTTAACATTAAATACCATGTAATTAACATGAAAGTATGTAATGTATGAGTTTAAAGTGATTGCTATATCTTACCTGATACTGTATGTATTTTTTCACCCATCCATCCATTCATCCAACCATTCATCCATCCAGATAACTAACAAACACTTACTGTGCCAGGTACTATGTTAAGTCTTGGAAATATAGAAATGATTAATAATAATATATAAAATCTAGTGACATTTGTTATGTCCCAGATGTTGTACTAAGCATTTTACATACATTAACTCATTTATTTCCCAAAGCTCTAGTAATAAAAAAATTACATTAAGAAATTGGCCCATCTGACTGTGGAGGCTGGCAAGTCCAAAAACCGGAGGACAGGACAATAGGCTCGAGACGCAGGGAAGAGCTGATGCTGCAGCACAAGTCTGAAGGCAGTCTGGTAGCAGGTTCCCTCTTTTTGGGGGGACATCAATCTTTTTCTCCTAAGGCTTTTGACAGATTGGAAGAGGCTCACCCACGTTATAATCTGTTTTACTCAAAGTCAGATTTTAATATTAACATCATCTAAAAAATAACCTCCACAGTGATATCTAGACTGTAGTTTGATCAAATGGGTACTGTGGCCTATGCCACTCAGCTAGTAGATGATAGATTCAGAATTTGAACCCAGGTCTGATTTTAACATCTCTACTGTTAATAACCATAGGATAAACATTTCAATCTCTGTGCCTAGGTAGCTCTTAGTCTATTAGGGAAGTCATATATGAAAACAAATAATTTGCATTGATAGAGAGGAAATGATTAACTCTGTTTCGAAAGTCCAGAATCTTCCTGGAAAATAGGACCCTGAACTTGGCTTTGAAATTAATAAGGCTTTATGAGTTGGACAAAAGCACATTATAGGAAAATGTTATAGCATGTGAAAGGTAATGAGTATAAAAGAGCTAGGTGTTGAGAGAGAATAAGCATTTTGGTGTAGCTTCCAGTGGTATAACGTCCCTGTGGAAGTGAGGGTGGAATGAGCTGGAGATCAGGAGATGATGACGGCCATCCCACTTAGTTAGGGTTGGACTGTATTTTATTTTGTGGTTGGCGGGGGAGCCAATGAGGAATTTTGAAAAGGGGAGAGAAATTATTAGACTTTAGTTTTAGTAAAGATGCTATAGTCTGTCAGAAAAATTTGTGGAAGACTGAAATAGACCAAAAACATTAGAAGGTGTCTTCAGTCAAAATATATGTGGTGTCTAGAGCACACCCTTATGGGTTATTTGTTTCAGTGGAGTTTGCATCTTTCATTGTCTGAGCTATTTAAAACTGTAAATTGCGGATCATGGCAATGCAAATGACTCTTGTCCATAGATGTGCAAATGAATTCTGTCTGGTGGAAGGAAAATCAATTTCCCTCCCTGCTGTGGAAAAAGTCAGTTTTGCAACTATTTATAAATTCAGTTCAGCATTCCTGATTAGCCTATAAAAGTGTGGTATTTTGAATTGTCCTTTGACCACATTACAACATCTTATTGGTTCCCTCATTAATGAATTAGTTAAATAAAATCATTGATAAATGTTCATTTTATATTTGCATAAAATTAATCATTTTATGTTTAAAATGTTTCTTCTTTAACAGGTTTGTCCTACGGGAAGAGATGATATAATCTGTACTAAGGCAGTGATAGCATATGGGGATGAAAGTAAGTTGATAGGTTATAGATGGCTTTGGGATGTAGACTGACAGGACCTAGTGCTCTGATGGGATATGGGAAGTGAGGAAGTATGGGGGTTCAAAAATGATTCCCAGATTTCTGGCATGTTTGATTACATAGATAGCATTTTTTTTTTTAAATCACTATATGTCCCACAGGGAAAAAAGACATCAAGGTGGACATTGCAGTGAGTTATTAGATGTTTGGTGGTGGAGTTCAGAAGTATCTGAGACTAGAGGTTCTGATTTGGGACTCAATTTTATACATTTAAATTTATGAGAATAAAAAAAAGAGTAAACAATAAATTAATGGAAATAGATTGGAACACAAAAAGGAAATGTAAGGTGAAAATACATGTGGGTCCAATATAGAGCACTTTAGGGATGAGCAGAGTGAAAAGATCCAGTAAAATAGATTAAAAATAAAACTCTTTTATTTAGGATAGTGTTATAGAAGCCAAGAAAGGACAATGTTTTAAGAAGGAAAAGCTAATCAATAGTGTCAGCTGCTACAAATTTGTCCATGGGATTTAGCAACGTGGAAGTCAGTGGTGGCCATCACCAATAAAGTTTAAACATCCAGAAGGGAGGATAGAAGCAAATTGTATGACACTGTTGGGAATTAGAAAATTGGATAGAAAACAAAGGAAGCTGTGGGAAGGGAGGTAGAGAAGAATGAAGAATTAAGGGAGAAATTTTTAAGATTGAACATAGCATAAGGGGAAAGCCATTTGAAGACAATGAAAGAGAGGGAGTAATTGATAAAAAGTAAGCTTCAAGTCAGATGGACATATATAGGACTCAGAATCCAAGTATAGGCATCAACCTTCAAAAAGAGGAAGACACTGTTTTACCTTGATACTCAGGAAAGGAGGAATAGCTAGGAGAAGCACAGGTAGCTTTTCAGGTTAGAAAGCAGGAAGGTGAGAGAAATTTTATTTGATGACTTTCATTTTCATGTACTCAGAGTGAAGGAGTGAAATTCAAGAGGAAAGGTAAAATTATTACTAACCCTTGAGTTGAGTGGGAGTGGGAGCCAATGAAAGATAAAGTCTACATGGTAAAATTAGTCTATTAAAGGTGGCTTTGGTCTTGGTGTATTGCTCTTTCTACTGGTTTGTTTTGCAGGTGTGAAACAATTACGCCATGAATGGTTGCTAAGAGATTTGCCTACTCTTAAATATCTTTTTCACCCTCTTATACTTTTTACCATTACTCTTCATAGTGTATTAGAAAACTATGGGGACAAGGACTAGTCCCCCCCAAATCTCAGATATGGGTAACTGCAACAGTTCCTCTAAAACTGTGCCCATCAATTTATATCCATTATTGGGAACACTGGGTCATGAGATGATATGATATAGAACAGATAATTTCCAGTGGGGCAAAACTGTAACAGTAAGCTTTGTGGGTAGGTGAGAACAAAAAATAGTATCTAGGTTAGGAAGGGCAGATGGAGAAGGCATTAGAAGTGAAATATATCAAAAGGGAAGGGATGATGTAAAGGTTAAACTTCATCTCACAGTTTTACCTAGAAACAGCCCAGGGATATGCCTAATGATATGTTATTTACTCCTAGCAGTGCAGTATTCATAGATAAGGACTCAATAATTTTAGATTGACTCATTTCTATGTGATGTTATCTCAAGTCAGTTCAGTGTTTTCCACAGAAGAAGTAAGTAATACAAAGTACCGGAATTCCTGTGGAAACGACTTTTTCAGAAGCCTCTGATTGTGAAATGAATATTAAAAAAAAATTCTAAGCTGTGACTGTGATGAAGAATTGGGAAAATGACTTGACTTCAGAAAGTTCTATCCAATGGAAACAGCGCTTGGTTAATTCAACTGGTGATCACATTTTCATGGGAAAATTCTATCTCATGGAGATGTCTTATGAGAAATTTTGTTTAGCAACTGAGCCAAACTTGGTAAAATAGTAATTTCAGAGTTGACTTTTCAGGAGAAAAAGATATGAATTGTTTTTATTTAACAAATTATTAAGAATAGGATATATAATACCCACATGTCACTTCATGTGTAAAAAATACTCTATTTTCATGACTTGAATAGTTTCACAGAACTGGGTAATAATCATTTTCAAAGTTGATGCAATGATTTTTATCTCTCAAGAGAACTGCTTTGTGACCAATAAGACCTAATATATATTGAAAGCTTATTGTGTGTTGAATGTTGCTCTGAGTGCTTTGTGTGTTAAATTGTTTCATCCTCATAACCATTCTATGATTTAAAGTATTATTATTATTCTTATTTTATAAATGCAAAAAATGAGCCATAGAGTTAAAAAATTTGGTAATTGACATAGTTAACATTTAGTGATGCTTTAAACCCAATTGCATTGATGGACTTGTGGAGGATACCTACCTCATCTTGCCAGCTGCCTGCTTGGACTGAGTAACTTGTTGCCACATTCTTTGGATACTCTTTATTGCCTGTTACAGTGAACTTCCCTACTTGTAGCTCAAACTATTTTTCACTTGCCTTCTTCTGTTGCTGTGATTCTCAAACTTAAGTGCACTTAGAATCAAGGCATCTTAGAAAAAAACAAAATCAGATTCCAGGGCTCTAATTCCAGAAATTCTAATTCTAGAAGTCTGAGTGGGTCCCTTGAATTTGCATTCTGAACTGACTTCCCAGGTAATTCTAAAGCAGGTGGTCTACAGAACACACTTTAAGAACTATCTCAGGGAATGGAACCAGTTTTAGTTTCTAGTCCTTTCTGGTGTGTTCTGCTATAAATAACTGGATTCTAATGGATTATATTCCATGGTTAACATTGTGTAAGTATGTGTAAGTGAGTTTTATGACTGAAAATAAAATGTTAGGTAATTTTTATAGTTAGATTTATAATATCTTTGAGAAGCTTTTATTTTTACTAGACATTTTTATTTCACAAATATCCTCACTAAACCTGACTCTTTGTTGTGAAATCTTAAAAGTTTTTACATATTATAGTCTTGGCCAAAATCATGACATTAAAGCTTACTCAAAAGTTACCTTGGGAAACACATTATGAGAGATATCATGAATTTACTATTCTTTCCTCCATTGTGCTTTTTAAAATTATAACTATGTATCTATGCTGTTAGGTATATATTTTTGTAGGTATATATACGTAGAAGTAACCTTTTTCTACTTCATCACTTTTCACCTTTCATTTTCAGTTTTCTAATAAAGTTGTATCTTTTTATCAAGTTCAGGAATCCAATCTCTAGTGTTGAAATAACCTTTAGGAGAACTACAGGCTATTTCTTAAAATTAATTACCATTTCTAAATAGAGCTCTTGGTGGTCAATATCATATTTTTGAATTTCAGTGGTAGCAGTGGTGGTTAGGTGCCCAGCATTTAGAGGTTTCATTCTAGTATGGAAGGAGAGATCAGGAACCAGGTGGGTGCTGAGGAAATCAATTGGCTGCTCCTTCAGAAGCCTTTTTGCTCCTCGCAGTTCACCTGAAATCAACGTGAAATGAGAAAAGATTTCATCTGGGGCCACAGAGAGGACGTGCCCAGTCTGGATGGGACTGTGAAGAAGATCTGCAGCCTCAGGAAGACCCACCAGCTGGACAAGGTATTGGTGGCCACGGACGCATCAGGACGGAACACGAGGAGCTGAAGAAGCTGTTGCTGGAGATGGTGAGGTTGGAGCCCACGTGGGAGGAGCTGGAGCTCTACAGGGATGGCGGCGTGGCCATCATCGACCAGTGGATCTGCTCGCACGCCAGGTGTTTCATTAGTACTTCGGTCTCCACGTTTTCTTTCCGGATCCTCGAGGAGAGAGAGAGCTCCTCGGGCTCGGCGCCCAGACGACTTGCAACTGCTTCTGTGGGGACAGGGAGGAAGCGTGTGAGCAGCACACCCACCGGAGGGTCGCCTACTGAGGCGACCTGGACTCCTACATGTGCGGACTCTTAGTCTCTGACCACACGTGTGGCCTCGGGGTCGCTCCTGCCCCCAACCGGGGGACTGGGCCGCTCCACCATCGCTCTCAGGGCCACGGTCACAGCCCCCAGCCACGTGAGCCATGGTGCGTGTCTGTTCCCGGTGTTTCCCCCACCGTCGCCTGCCCGGGACTCTGGTTACATGTTACCTGGGGTCTGAGACCGGTCTCTGCCGCCGGCAAGGCCATCGTGATGTGAGGAGATGCGGGGGCTCTGTTCGCTGGCCTGGATCTGGAGGGCATCCAGCAGCGAGTGGCCGGCACTCCGGCCCAGAGGGTGGTGCGGCGCTGGCCGTGCCTGCGGATCTGCTGCGGTTTCAGCCTGCTGGTCGCATTCCTTCTGCCCTTTGACCCGCGTGAGGCCCCCGGCAAGTTGGGGGGAAGGTGAACCGCCACCTTGCAGAACTGGGGCTGAGGCCTGTGGGGGCCGGTGAAGTGCTCTCTCTTCTCCCCGGCTCAGAGTGCTGGAACGTTCCTCGGCAGGTCTTCAGGGGTTTGTCGGGTTCGCGCGCAGAGGAACCCCCATGGCTGGCTGAGGAGCTGCGGGCTGGCCGCTGGTGAGCACTGTGGCAGCGTGGGCAGGTGGATGCCCCCGGGCCCTGCAACACGGTGGGCGTGGTGGGCCCAGGGGGCGAGGAGCACAGTCACTCCAGCCTTAGCAGGGCTTGGGGTGCACTGCTAAGCTTGGGGCTCCTTGTGCAGCTGCCCAGAAACCCCTTCTGGACCTCCAGTGTGGCCATCACCCATCCCCTCTGACCGGGAGCCCAAACTTCCCACAGACACCCCAGGTGACCCGCTGAGGCGGCCCAAAGCCCAGAGGCTGGCTGCTTCTCTTCTTCCCAAGCTTTGAAAACCCACTCCGAATGCGCACTAGGTCCTGTGGTGTCACTCACAGCTGTACGGGGAGGAAATGATGGAGTATTTATTCTTTGCCCATTTGTACCTTCAGATATTATTAATAAAAATATGTTTTCTAGAAAAAAAAGCAAAGAGGTAGTACAGGTAACTTCTGGCAAAAAATCCTTAGGTGGGGTTATTCTATGTTAGTAATGAAGGAAAGATTCCTGTGTCTTAGTATCTACTTAGTGGAGTATAGAGTTCTCATACTTTTATTGAAATTAAGGAATTTAAGACTCTGTATTGAAGAGCTAGCTATTCTATAGGGTCGGCCATAGGCAAAGTCAAAAATGTCTAAAACTGGACTCAGTTTTGCCTTGGCTCCAGCACTTCAACAAATATGAAAGATCAAGTGCTCCAAGTTCCAAATCTTAGAGCATCTGTGAGACTATTGTAGTTTGGAAATTTTCCCATGCAGAAATAATTAACTGCTCATTAGGCCATATATCTATTCATATGACATGTGTCTGTCAGAATTTATGAGAGCCAGCATTCCTGGGCGCCTGGGTGGCTCAGTTGGTTAGGCGACTGCCTTCGGCTCAGGTCATGATCCTGGAGTCCCTGGATCGAGTCCCGCATCGGGCTCCCTGCTCAGCAGGGAGTCTGCTTCTCCCTCTGACCCTCCCCCCTCTCATGTACTTGCTCTCTCTCATTCTCTCTCTCTCAAATAAATAAATAAAAATCTTTAAAAAAAAAAAAAAAAAAGAATTTATGAGAGCCAGCATTCTTTCTGCTATTGGCTAGCTTACAAGGGCCTTTGTTGAGGTCAGTCTAGGTTTTTTATATTATGTCCCCAGCATTGAGGAGAGGACTTAATTGTGTTCCTTGGTGTGAGGTAGGGATGGACAGCATGTGTTAGGTTATTTACCACATGTAAGTGGGTGAATGTGCTCTGTACAATAATGATGATAATGATATAATGATGGTAAATGTTTATTGGTATTTACTATATACTTGGTACGTACTGAGCACATCATGTACTTTATTTCACTTGATTTTGAGCAACCACTTAGTTGTTATTAAGTATAATTGCCCTTAATTTACAGCTATGGAAATTGAAGTTTAGAGTTTAAATAGCTAACCTATTTGCACAACTACAAGGTGGAATGTGTAACCAAGTGGACTTATTCCAAAGCCTGTGCTCTTTCCTATTTACCTGCAATATTGGGCTTTGTATATTTGCTTTTCAGTTTTATCATCGATAGATTGTAGGTCATAGATCAGAGCCCAAATCAAGGGCCTTTGGCCGCTCAGTATAAGGGAAGTGTGTTGCCAAACCCAAGATTTAGTCATCATCCCAGGATGGAGGGGTGTACCCTACAAATTTTTAGGAAAATAACTGTTTAACTGTTCATGATAGCCAGCTTGGTAGATTTGATTAAAAAATATTTCCATGTCCTCTCAGAACCCTTGAAAATTAGTGTATGATCTAAGTCTTTTAAAAAATTTTATAGAAAATGAGTTATACTTTATTGTTAAAATTAAAACTTTTTTTGAATTATTAAATAACCTGTACTTTTTAATATGTCTTAAAATACTATTAGTCATATCTATGAGTAATTTGATTCTGGGTTCTTTGTCAGAGTTCATTACTGGTGCAGTAGTCTTTCAAAGAGCAATTTTGATTCACATTATGGCAATCTAATTTACAAAATGATTTCCAGAAAGACATTATGATAAATAACCAGGAATTGCTTGCACATTTTGTTTTCATATTGTAAACCTTGGCATAGTGCAAAAATCTGTACTTCAAAAAATACTATTCACACACACAAAATGTAAGGATGAAAAATGTTTGTGTATATATACTGTTAAAAAATAAGTCTGCACAGTTAGTTTTATACTTCACAAACTAAGCCTGAAGAGTATGGATAAATTGTCTTAAGGTAGTTTTGCTTTTAGGCAGTATATCCTAATGCAGTTCTAGTATGGAGTCATACATTCTTCTTCATTTCATAAGGATACTGGCCTGGTGTCTGAAAGCTTAGGGTTTATAAAAACTATATGTAAGAGTTAATCAGATAAGGCTTCTTAAAGGAATAAACTTTTAAGCTAGATTTTGAAATGATTGATAAAGAAAGATATTTCATGAGATGCAAAAGATATGGGAAAATAGAGATTGGAATTTAAAATATCCTCCAGGATGATAAGAAGGAGGAACAGTGGGGTAAGTCATATATAAGGAGTTAAGAAAGATGAGAGGGAGCAATGGATAACAATGCAGACTTTTGAGTAAAGGACTGAAACATTTAAATTGGATTCATTGGTGGTGGAAAATTATATCCTTACAGAGTCTTGTGTAGCAGGTATGGTAAAAACAAAAGACTAACTTGTGTGAGACAGATGACTAAGGGTAACAGAGTTATTCAGTAAATTTCATGTTCCAGTACCTCTATTTGGCACTAAGATACAGCAGTGAATTAGAAATAATTCCTTCCTCCAACCCAATTTGGTCATAGTCTTGGGGAGGAGACTGGAGTACGTATAATATAAACAGAGGTCCTACAAGAACAAAAAGAAATCCAAAAATTTACTTTTAATTTGAAAAATTGAGGAATATATAATGGAAGCAGTGACTTTTAAGTTGGTTTTGAAGGATTAGTAGGATTTCACTAGGCATGGCTAAAGGAAAGCCATTTCAGGTGGAAAGACTAGGGCTGGCGAGGGGGAGGTGTCAGTAGAGAAAAGACTGCTGGTTGGTGCATTGGAAGGAATATGTAAAATATTGAGAGGTGTCTTAAGCTCCTTGTAACATCACAGTGTCTAAATCTACATGTAGATCAAGGCTGGTAAATAGGAAGACCCTGTTCAATTTGCCAGCGACTTTTTCCTCCACTTGTTTCTTATGTGAGAATTCTGATATAATTGAATTTGGGACCCATAGAATTGTGGGATAAAGTGTCAATAAAGCTAGATAGGTTGGCATTATTGTATCTTATACAGACAAAGCAATTTGAAATGCATACTGTCTTGAGTTACATTTTCTAATTCCATCCTCTCAAAAACTTTGAGTAGTGAGGGAAAATATTATTTTCCTATCCCATATGAGACAATTTAGATTTAGAGACATTTGATCTAGGTTATTCAATTGGTAAGTGGTGGAGAAGGGTTTGAACCCAGGTTTCCTGATGTCAGGTTTAGTCTTATTATACCACACATGCAAAATGACAAGAGAAATAAACATTGGAACTGATTGATGAATAATAGTACAAAGTGAGAATCAACATAGAGGAAAGTAAAGAATATGCCTGAAAATCTCTAATTTCCTAGCAAGAGAGCTTTCTAGTCCTTGATTTTAAGAGACAGCATTTCCTCTACTGGTTGATGGTCTAGCTATGAAATGGCCAACTGCTGAGATACACTATTAAACTGCTATATCTGAATTTGAAATCATTTGGTCGGATCATGCCCCATTTAGTTATTATTTGAATGGACAATGGTGAACCTATCCTCTGTAACAAATAGAAATGAATGAGCTCCTACTAACAGGGATCCATGTTCTATGAAGTTCATGTTTACTCATAATTTTTATTGTAAGGGCAAAAGGGAGAAAAGGATCCTTTAAGGAATTACTGTTGGATGTCTAGAAAAACAGAAAAACAAATACAATGCTACTATCTTCCATTATACAGTCTTTTTTTGTCTTTTTAAACAGAAACAAGGAATTTTAAGTGCTTTGTTCATGGCCTCATCAATCTTCACAATGTCCCTGTAAGTCAAGTAGGTGGTAAGAATTACTATTAAGAGGAGAAGAGTTTTAATTCATTTATTTGTTGCAAGAAAAAGACATGGAGACAGGAGACTTAGAGTAAGAACACTTTAGTTTGAAATATTACACATAATAACAGAGAATAAAGAATTATCCGAGGGAGGAAAAAATTAAATCTGACTACTCTATTGGAATATGGAAATGTTTTCTCATAATGAGTGAAAATAGAAAATAAATCATAATGAAGATTAAAAATAGAAAAATTCATGACACTTCAGCTAAATTCAATAAACATTTATTGAGTGCCTAATGAATTTAAACTTTAATCATTTTCTGTTTCTAGATATATTGAAAAATGCTGTTTCTTAAGGGCCAAGTATTAAAAATATTTTTCTAAATGCTAGAGAAGTTTCCCTGAAAATATAAGCAGTATATGAAAATGAGCTTTAATAATGATTCTAGTTATGAGTGGTTGTAAGGAAGGAGAAGCAATAAAAATTCTTAGTAAGACTTCTGCTGAAGGGTTGTATAAATTATAAAAGAGAAAACAGATACAGGGATAGCCTCTATTTAAGTAGAGATTATGGAAAAGTGTTAAATAAAGGATCATGATTATCTATTCATCTTCAGTATGCATAAAATAAAAGGAAAAAAAATTAAGCCATTAACATGATGTTTTAGTAGATACTTAGAAAAATTTCCCAGCAATGATCTTTGCCTAATGCAATGCTAGATTGGTCTTTTATTAAGGTAGGTTGTGGAGCATTTTTAGGCAAGAAAGGAGTAGAGATACAGATGTATAGGACTCCTAAAGTCCTTAATCGTGTGTGTGTGTGTGTATTAAGGCTATTTTTTCAAGAGATTGCTAAATTCATTGTTAAATTCCATTAAAGGATAGATTACTGTTCTCTTCAGATTATTTCTTGAATGTGTATGAGTCTACAAGTCTTAAAAAGAAGCTAAGGAAATGCTTTAGTGCTGAACTTTGCTGTTCCTAGCAATGAAAAGTGTGTCCAAAACAATTAATTGAAGATGGAAAAATCAATTCCTTAATTTATATTGTGTATATATTGTGAGAAGTCTCCAAATTTTAGAGTAGGTCAAGATGCCTTCCCTTTTATGTCTGTTAGATGCCCAAAGCTATGATTGCTGGTTCCTAACTGTCAGGGAGAAAGGGTTTCCAGCTGGTAGGGGCTTGATCTTCCAGAAGTGTATATATCCCTTCCAGAAGCATATAGATTTTTAAAAGACAAGTTGATGGATAAGGCAATGCTTAACCTAAAAGAAAAAAACTCTAAAATGTTAGCCAGAGGGAAGGGGGCAGCCATTATATTGACAGAAGTACAGTTAATCACACTATAAAAGTGACTATCTGTGCTGAATATTGGTGTAGGAACACAATATAATAAAATAGTAAATTGATAAAGTCACCAGGAAGAAATCATTGGAAAGAGTGAAAGAAATCACAAAAGGAGAAGAATGCTAAGGAAAGAGAGGGAAGCTGGTGATGGGGGAGGGAGATAGACATGGAGGGAGAATTAAAAGGAGATAGATCCCAAAGGACTACATCCTGTTCTGAAGTAGCCAAAGGCGGTATGTCTGTATGTTACTAAACATAACCATATGTTGCTAAACCGATCAATTTAATGTAAAAATTAAAATTGTTCTTTTTTTTTTTTTTTTTTTAAAGATTTTATTTATTTATTTGACAGAGAGAGAGATAGCGAGAGCAGGAACACAAGCAGGGGGAGTGGGAGAGGGAGAAGCAGGCTTCCCGCGGAGCAGGGAGCCTGATGCGGGACTCGATCCCAGGACCCTGGGATCATGACCTGAGCCGAAGGCAGACGCCTAACGACTGAGCCACCCAGGCGCCCCAAAATTAAAATTGTTCTTATGTAGACTAAACCTTAGCAGCTTTATTAAAAAATAATTTCATCTCTTTATCTCCTTTTCTCTCTTCCCACTTGCCCTTGCATTTCTTCCCATTAGATCTATCTGTCATCTCTCTTTCTCTTTTCTATTATCTCTGTGTGTGTATTTCGATTCTTCTATCAACTTCTTCAAGATGTCACAGGTTAAAATGGAGTATAGTTTTCCTAACAACAGCTTCTAATTCTTCTTTTTTTTTTTTTTTTTTTTTAAGATTTTATTTATTTGACAGAGAGACACACAGGGAGAGAGGGAACACAAGCAGGGGGAGTGGGAAAAGAAGAAGCAGGCTTCCCTCTGAGCAGGGAGCCCAATGCAGGGCTTGATCCCAGGACCCCAGGATCAGACCTGAGCCAAAGGCAGACGCTAAAGGACTGAGCCACCCAGGCACCCCAACAACAGCTTCTTGATAACTTACATGTGAACCTCAAAATTAGATCAGTGTTTTTCTAGTGTGGTTCAAGCCTTGAAAAGGGTATAAATTTCTTAAGATGTAGATCTATTGATTAAGAATCATCAGTGATGATTGCGGTGATAATCTATGTACTGGATTCTTTATTTTTAACAAGTTTACGTAATGAGTTTTATGCAGTATAATATTTGAGATGTATTACTGTAAAGATATATAGACTTATAAGTAATAAATATTTCTGATTTTAGGTATACATCCTTTTTGGAATATCAATGCAAGTGTAGAGGCCAGAAAAATGAAGCCAGATGGTATTGGAGGAGGACTTCCGAGGACTGCTCTCAGAAGGCTAACAACAGGTTAAGGTGAATGTGTCACTGTTTTCTACATTCTTCTACTGCTGTTAAAAAAAAAAAAAAGAATCATTGAAATGCTGAATGCTTAACTTCTTTCAGTGGTAAGCCTCATAAGAACATCAATAAAAATTTAAGAATTCTTTTTTCTTTCCTTTTATTTTTCTAGCTTGCTTGAATGTCTCTCGTCACCCTGACTAACCCTTTCCCTACAAAATTTTTCTTCTTGAAACTTGAGCTCTGCTTTCATTACTTTTACTATTATGCAAAAGGTGATTTGAGAAAAAAATCTTTTAGAAAAGTTTTACACATTTATGTTACAGTTTTGACAATAGTTAAGAAAAATGGAATTTGTTACTGCTACCTCATGAAATTATCCTTCTGTAAATACTTCAAAGATGATTTCCAGGCAATTAGCACTGGGGACAAGTTTGATTGTTTATTGATTTCTGAGTATAACAGAACATTAATTAATTAATTTTTTTGGAGGAAGTGTTTATATTTGCCTGAAATTAGGTTGTTTTTTATCTGAATCTTTAAAGTGGGTGAAATTAATCACATTTTAAAAGTTCAGGGTCCAGCCAGCTGATGAAGATATAGCCAAAGAATTTCTCCGTAAGTCTATTAATAAATAAAAAGGGCATCTTTGATAAACTGTATAATCTCTTGCATTAGATTGCATTATTATGTATTTCCTCTCTTTAATTCTTTCAAGGTGATGACTAGCTATAGAAAGACTACTGAGGACTGAATTTTTATGCAAAGTGATTCTATTGGTTTCATAAGTATTCTAGATGAGTATGAAAAACTTTTCAAGCATATATGGAGTTTGGTGTAATATGATATGTGTGAATGTTATATTTTAGCTCTAGTGTAATATTATAAAATTATTACTTTGGAAGAAAAATTCCATATCCTTATGGGTCCCAAGGTAGTCTTTTCCACTATAGAAAAAAACATAAGACATTAGCTCAGCCTCTTGGTTTATAAACTGTGCAGCTTTGAGTACACTGTTAGAGTTTTAAAAACAAGAAAATGCAAATCATAAAGAAGTCTTATGAGTTGTGGTTGAATGAAAAAGTTAGTTAATTTGGGGAAGTATATTGGCTCTATCCTGTAAGCTAATTGTCCAAATCTTATTAAGATTCGATGTGTTTCTATCCCAGATTTCTTTCTTGCTAGTTGGCTCAGGATAGTTCCGTACTAGTAGAGACACAGAAAATTAAAGTGATTACCTGAATACTTCAAGTGAAAAAGTGATTCTCCTTAAATATTAAGTTTAATGATGCTTTAAAAGTTGTTTTAGGTGACCTGAGTCAGTCTTCCCAACCCACCCTCAATGGCCAATTGAATTCAATACTAAATACAAATAGTTTTTGGAAAAAAAAAAAGAGACCTCTTTATGGGGGATATAGACAAAGAATTAGAAGTAGACTTTCTAGTTAGGGGGCCAAGTCCCTATAGCCCTTAATTCCCCACACAAGGCTCTGAGGCAGGTTACTCAAAAGTTCCAAGACTTCTCCCACATGAATGGGGTTGCTAGGACTTCAGAGATCTCTTTAGGACCATGTGACCATTCCCTGGAACCAGGGTTCATCCCTGGGTTTTGCCCATTCTCTCCCTTCCTTTCATTTATTAAAATCCTAGTGTTCTCACTATTGTAATTCCCCAAAGCTTTTACATAAGACATGGGCCTTATTTCCCATTGGCTTTTTTTTTTTAATGTAAAATGATATTAAATTGGAGGTTTTAACTGCGACAGTACTGTATCTGGAAGGTACTAAAGTGAGTCATGAAACAGATGATGCTGTAGGAAGTTTAAAGTGGAATGAAAAAATCTATGAGGATTTCTCTTTCCATGGGTCATGTCCCCTTTCACCTTATGCTAAGAAGGGAGGGATTCAAGGAGATTACTCAGAAAGCTTGATTGGATATCTACGGGTAAACGAACCAAAGGAGACATTGGGCTTACACTATAGTTCTGGAGGTTGTGGAGGCCAAGACTGAGGAAGTGTTATTCCAGACCAGAGTGGAAAATAGGATCAAGGGAGCTGGAATGCGGGGGGGGTCTTCCTAATGTTGACTAGTACGACAGCCTGGAAAGTACTTAAGAAAAGTTAGAAGTGACTGCCAGAGTAGTAGAGACTAGGAAGGGCATAATAAACCCTAAAAGAAAATGGATTTGCTAGATCAAGGAACCACATCTGAGAGTCCACTCTACAGCTGGACATCTCTGAAGAATCCACAAATTTGCCTCATCAGAGAAAGGCAAACATCTGTAAAACAGCTGTAAACATCTTTTATGCCAAGAGAGTGTGAAGGTAGCTTAGGACTGTGCACTCAACAAATGCCAGGGAAAACAATCTAGTGATTTGAGTTTAGAGCCAAAGGCAGAGGATACAGTAGGCCCATTAAATGTATTTGAAGGGTGATGGGAAATGAAGGATAATAGTGTATTCTGACTATATATCATGAACCATGTGCATAAGTCCTAAGACTTGCTTAAGCAATCAGGGGTTAATTAATACGGGCTCAGTTGGTTTAAACTTAATAAGGAAGCAATGTTTAATAAAATTAGGAATCAAAGGTTTTAATTTTCAGCCAGTACAAATTTTTATTTACTTCATATAATAAAGCAACATAATCTAAACAAAACTACTTATGGTTTGCTTCCCCCCTCATCAGGGTGGGATGATCACAAGTCACTAGGATATTGTTACATAGTACTTTCTTATTTAATTGTGCATTATTGTTTCCATTTTATTTTATTATAGTGTAGGTTAGCCTCTCATTTGTAAATGTAAGACTTTTTTTTTTTTTTTTTAACCTACACAAAGCCTTAGAGTGACAGCAGGTAGGGAAGCCAGTAGACCTAGAAGCCAGTGCCAAGTCCCCCTCCATGTGATTGTTGCATTCCAGATAGATTACTTAATTATCAGGCCCTGCTCTCTGAGATTGGCATCCTGCCAAGAACAAGATGATAGCGGCTGTCCTTGTGCCTGGTGTAGATTTTATTTTTGCTTTAGTTTATACAGATCATTTTAGAAAACAAAAGAAAACAATGCAAGATATGTGTAATCTTAAAATATATAGATATATTCTATTTAGAGTAATGATCTGAGGACCTGACAATGAGCTACCTACAGAGGATTATTTCTAACTGCTCCACTCTGCCAAATTTTCAGTAGTGTGGTTTTGGTTGTAATATTGAGTTGCACCTACTATGACTGCTATCATTACCATTCTTTTTTGATTATTTTTATTTTTCTTAAACTTCTCCTTGTTCTCCCTCAAAGGTCTTCCTCTATTCTGATTCTCCAGGATTCATTCCTTGGTATTGAACTGTGCGCACTCAGATCCCTTCTACGTGCCAATGCACCCAACTCCTCAGCTGCTCTCAGTGTTTGTTACTAATAGCTCACACTGACCCCCTTCTCTGAACACTTGCCTAAATAAAGAGCCACTACTGGAAGTCAGGCTCAACTCCCTTCCCAAGGTAGTCTGCGGCTAATAACTCTCTGATGGGAGAAGGGATATAAAAAGCTAGCCTCCTTGCCTCAAGGTGAGGCCAACTCTGGTACATTGCTGTTTCAGGCTTCCCTATGAGATTAATCTGAAACTAGGCTCTATCTGAGACCATATTCTTGCTTAGCTTTCTCTCCCTGCACTATCCTGCTTCTCCCACTCTCCTTCTCCTGAATAAATTAGTAAGTAATTTGAACAAAAAATTCCCGTCTTGGATCGTTTCTAAGGAACTGAACCTAAGACAATCATTTGTTCTTTCCTTAAGTTCCTTTCTGTGCAATCCCATGACTTCAACAGAAGCTAACATACTGACTTTCAAACTGATATTCTCCAGCTCATATCTCCTGTCTAAATTCCAGAATGAGAAGTACTATTGCCTTTCTTAGGTTTTGTCAAATTTAGGACTGCTTCCTATCTTGGGCAAGGTTGTATATTGATTCTTTTTAATTGCATTGAATTAGAAATTTCAGGATCATAAAAGTCTGAGGCCAGTTGAAAGCCTTATATGCCCTTTATTCTGTATCAAATGCAATAGTTTTACAAATATAACATATTCCTATGGGCACGTCAAGATTGTGGGTGGCAGCATAAATCACATTGGGTTGGGTTATGTGTAGTTCCTGAAGTTTTCACTCGTTAATGAAAGCCTATCAGTGTTCAAGAACATGGAAGTGATATTATAGGGAATACCCTAACTGCACTGAAATTCACAGAAACCCAAACTATGCAAACCTCAACATATTGGAGACATGGATTGTATTTTATTTTAATCTTTTCTGGATGAATAGTAGGTACTCAATAAATGTTAGTTTCTGAAGGAATGTGAACAGGGAGGAGGGGTTGAGGGAGAGGGAGAGAATCCCAAGCAGACTCCACGCTTAGCACGGAGCTCCATGTGGGGCTGACCTCACAACCCTGAGATCATGATCTGAGCTTAACCAACTGAGCCACCCGTGCCCCACGTATCTCTCCTGTTAAGTGAAGACCATGTTGAGTTCTTCCAGTAGAGGACACTGTATGGATGTTGCAGGAGGAAGAAGCTCTCTTACAGTCTCTTGTGTGAAACCACGGATTGGTAGTATGGTTGTCAGGGCATTGGGTGGCTCCTGCCATAGCCACAGGCCCAATAGTTCTTCCAAGGTCTTGCAGCCTTGGCCTGGCTATTACCTTCCCATAGCTATTTTGGTGTAGTAGCCAGAGCTACAGTGTGCGCCTATGCTCTGAAGGCCTCTAGCACCCAGCAGTAGTACCCAGACTCCCACTGCACACTCATGTCACTGGTTGCTGTTCATCTACTCTCCCACCTGTACTGTGGAGTTGCCTCTTTCTTAAGCATCAACTCTAGACCAGCTCAGGACTGACTGAACCAGTGAAATTCTATGCTATACAATAGCCAAACCACACCTCCAATAGTCTGATTGCCTCTAAATTTGTTCTTCTTTGAATGCTCTCCCTTAGTCATAGGGAGCCATATTGAGGTTGCCTATATTTTATACTTACTTTTATTATATTTAATAATTCTTTATATTAACCATCCCCTATTTAGCCCACTGTGTGGTTTCTTTCCTGATTGCACTCATATTACTACAGTGTCTCTGCTACAGTATGCCTTCTACAGCTTAGCATAGTGACATATCTAAAGCTAGACACTTAAATTAGTTTGTTTATCAAAATATGTTGGAGCTTAAAGAAGAGTCATAAAGATCTTTCACTATTTCATTTTTGGCTACTGAAATTTGGTGTTTATTTTCAACCGGATTAGTATTCTAGAATAGATAATTAGGTTTTGTTTTGTTTTGTTTTTTGGTAAGACTTGTCATAAAATAACAATTTTGAGCTGTGAGCCTTGTAAGACATACTTAAAAGATTATTTTGGGATATTTAGATCAATATCAAATGCTATCAAAATTATGTTTCAGGATTTCTTTTCCTTTAGTGCCTGCAGTTCTTGGTCACGCCAGTTCGAAGAATGAAGAGGAAGACCTGACGAAGAGTGGTGGGCAGCAAAGCAAAGTTTATTGAGCAATAGTACAAAGCTCCGGAAGATGGAGCAGACCCGAGAGGGTTGCCATCAGAGTTTCTAAATCGAGGGATTTTTTATGAGATTGTTGGTGGGCTGTTTTAATCGGATTAACCCTGTGGAGGGCTCCTTCCAGGGTGGTGTTTCGTAGCAGCCTCAGAGATGAAGAGGGCGGTGGCCACCACTGCCCTAAGGCATGTTGGCTGTCTGCTGGACACCAGATCAGGCTCTTTGCTTAAATATTCCATTGGCTGTTGAGCTGGTCCCTGGGGCCTGGGTTAGGACACCCAAGGCCATTCCCTTCCTTTCTGTCACACACAAGTTGTAAGTCCTCCCAGTAGGAAGACGTGAAGCTGGGGCACTGAATAAAGCCTAGAATAAGAGGATGGGGTCTTTTTCCTTTTAAGGGTAGTTTCCTCTTACAATGGGGGCCCTCCTGCCCCTGCCTGCCTTTCTTCTGACTATCCTCCATTAATTAGATGTGGGCTAGTTACAAACATGAGTAAGAACACGCAAAGATCAAAGACATTGAAGAGTGCCACTGAGCATGCTCTGTGAATCTGCCAGATTGCACTCTTCTAGTTTTCATCAGCTACAGAAATGATGCCCTCAACTACCAGGATTCTTTCTGTTAAATGTGACAGAAAACCAATACTAGCTGGCTTAAAAAATTAGGAGAATTTTTTGGCTCAGATAGCTTGAAAATTCAGAAGATGGTCTCATTTTAAGGGTAACTTAGTCAGGGGCTCAAACAATGCCACCAGGACTTCATCCCTCTCTTTACTTCTTATCTCTTTTTCTGTTGTCTTTAGTCTCAGTTTCTAGAAGAAGAAGAAAAAAAAAGTCACCCAGCGATCCTAACCCTCATCTTCCTAGGTCAAAATACAGTAGATGTGAAAGCAGTTTTTTTTCTGGGAACTCCCCTCAAGGACTGGCATTCACTCTGATTGGAATAGCATGGGTTACATGCCTAACCTTGAGGCAAAGGAGAGGGCACGGGGGCTGCGTGGCTCCTTCTTGTGGTTGGGTCACCCCTGGAACCAGACAGGTCAGTAAGGGATGATTCTCTAGAGAAATTTAGAGAAATCTTCTGCTGGGTAGGGTACCCTGAAGAACAGAAAAATGCTCAGTAGGCAAAATAACAAGTATGCAAAGAACTAAGCAAATTTTGAACAAGACTGCCTGGCTCTCAGTAGCCCCACTGCAGCTTCCTTGGACAAATCTTGCCAGCAACACATTGTCTTAGGAATTAGCTGGGTTCTTCCATCCAGAAAGGTAGATCATCTGTCAGGTCAGCCAGACTTTGAGTAAAGACACCCAGTGTGGCCAGGAGCCTTTCTATACTTATCCCATATGCAAAAGTAACTTGTGTGTTTTTGAAACCAGCTTATTTTTGTTAATTGTTTTTGATCATTCCGTATGCCAGACAGTGTCACATACCTGCCAGTCTAAGATGATAAGAGCAGATGGTGGCTAGTGGATATATCTCTCAACTCAAGTTTCACCTGTTGATGGCTGTTGATGGTAAGAATAACTTACTGAGTGTTTGCAAAATAATAAGCATGCTTATTAGCACATTATATATATTAACCTATTTTATCCTGACAATAAGCCTGTGAGATAGATACTATTATTATTCTTATTTCATAAATGAGGAAACTGGGGCAGAGAGAGATTAGGTAATTTGCCCAGGGTCACACTTGTAGAGGTGGACCAGGGATTCTCCTTCACGTACTTTGCTTTCATAACCACTACACGCTGCTGTCTCTAGTGGACACCAAGAGCCATCCATTGTTCATTTCTCGTAGCCTGGTGCCAGAGGTGTCCTGACTATATTAAGGAATTTGCTTTGCTCAGATAAAACATAGCTTTCTCATATTTTTGGCATTTTTGCATAGTTGCTTAAATTTCTAATGCACCTTCTAGGTATAGAAATAGGCTCAGAGAGAGTAAGATCTTGTTTCACATATTTGTTTTCCAAAACTTTGATTCTAAAAAGCTAGCTTCCACATAGAAATATAGACTGCTGACTCCTTGGCACTTGTTGCTCATATTGACCTTTTCATTGCCTCAGTAGTTCGATCAGCACTTGAGAGAGGTAGAAGAATGCAGCAAGTCCGAACAGACAGGGCATTGGGAGTCAGTGGACCTGGGTTCAAGTTCTGACTTGCTGATTCAGATGTGTGTGAACCTCGGTATAGTCACCCTCCCTGAGCTTCAGTTTTCTCACATGTAAAGTGGTGAGAAAATAGGATTTATGAGACAGAAAACTTGATTCAGCCTTGGTTAAAAAGAAAAGAAGCCGCATTTCACAAAACTGGTAATGGATAAGGTTTAGAAGGAAAGAATGTGCTGGTGAGATATTTTGTGGCCAAAGGTACACAGTCAACAAAGACTGTTCTGTGAGTGCAGACAAATGGGCAAAGGCCCTACTTAAGTTCAAATCTAGATAGACTCTGTCTCTTGTTTTAACAGTGAGAAGAACAAGGAAGCTTTCTTCTTAAGAAGATAGATTCTTTTTTTTTATTAACATATAATGTATTATTTGTTTCAGGGGTACAGGTCTGTGATTCATCAGTCTTACACAATTCACAGCACTCACCATAGCACATACCCTCCCCAATGTCCATCACCCAGACACCCCATCCCTCCCACCCCCCTCCCATCCAGCAACCCTCAGTTTGTTTCCTGAGATTAAGAGTCTCTTATGATTTGTCTCCCTCTCTGGTTTCGTCTTGTTTCATTTTTCCCTCCCTTCCCCTATGATCCTCTGTCTTTTTTCTCAAATTCCTCATATCAGTGAGATCATATGATGATTGCCTTTCTCTGATTGACTTATTTTGCTTAGCATAATACCCTCTAGTTCCATCCATGTCGTTGCAAATGGCAAGATTTCATTTTTTGATGGCTGCATAACATTCCACTGTATAGATATTCCACATCTTCTTTATCCATTCAGCTGTTGATGGACATCTAGGCTCTTTGCACAGTTTGGCTCTCGTGGACATTGCTGCTATAAACATTGGGGTGCACAGGCCCCTTCGGATCACTACATTTGTATCTTTGGGGTAAATACCCAGTAGTGCAATTGCTGGGTCATAGGGTAGCTCTATTTTCAACTTTTTGAAGAACCTCCATACTGTTTTCCAGAGTGGCTGCACCAGCTTTCATTCCCACCAACAGTGTAGGAGGGTTCCCTTTCTCTGCATCCTCAAAATGGATGAAAGACCTAAATGTGAGACAGGAATCCATCAAAATCCTTGAGAACACAGGCAACAACCTCTTCGACTTCAGCCGCAACAACTTCTTCCTAGACATACCGCCAAAGGCAAGGGAAGCAAGGGCAAAAATGAACTATTGGGACTTCATCAAGATAAAAAGCTTTTGCACAGCGAAGGAAACAGTCAATAAAACCAAAAGACAACCAACAGAATGGGAGAAGATATTTGCAAATGACATATCAGATAAAGGGCTAGTATGCAAAATCTATAAAGAACTTAACAAACTCAATACCCAAAGAACAAATAATCCAATCAAGAAATGGGCAGAAGACATGAACAGACATTTCTGCAAAGAAGACATCCAAATGGCCAACAGACACATGCAAAAGTGCTCAGCATCACTCGGCATCAGGGAAATACAAATCAAAACCACAATGAGATACCTCCTCACAGCAGTCAGAATGGCTAAAATTAACAAGTCAGGAAATGACAGATGTTGGCGAGGATGCGGAGAAAGAAGATAGGTTCTTAAGACATTTAAAAATTCATGTTTAATTTCCCCGGAACATAACTTGCAGGGACAAGCACCTGGAAGCATTATATTTTCATTTAACTTACATAATAGATTTCATGCAGGAAATGGAAGTTCTTTTTTTAAGTGCTAAAGGAACTCACCAGCTTCGTGTTTCCCTGTGTAAATAGTATGGGCTCCAGCTCAGATTTCCCTGATCTGCTGGGTAAGTTTGGCCCACCTGAAGGTGATCTACATATATTGATGGAAGAACCCAGATGGAAGAAGAAGAATGTGTTTTTGGCAAGGGTTAGGTTCAGACTGTGGCTCAGTGGACACGCAGGTGCTTGAGGGCCTGCAAGCAAACCACTACCACCACAACAACCAGTACTTCCAATCCAAATAGGATGGGAGCTTGGTTTCTTTGGCAATAGTTAATAGTGTCTTCTTCATAGCATTCATTATGAAGATTTAATGAGATAATGCATGCCCAACAAATACAGTCATAAACGTTTAATCAGTAGTAGTTACTCTCTCCTTGACGCACGCGGTGACTTACCTGGTGACATCCCTGTGCTTCTCTGTGCACACTCTACCCCTCTCATTCCCTCCCTAAACCAGACTGTCACCTTCTGCTTGGTTCTGCAAAAGTGCCAGCGGCATAGATTGTGCATCCTAGTGGCTGAAACCTCACTCAAAATTTAACACTCTTTTTGTGTCTCAGTAGGATTTGGCTTTAATCCTTAAGGTCCTACCAATGTTTCCTTGCTAGGGTCTGACAGAGTACCTTAATTACTCTCTTAACTTCTATCCCTGAGCAATCGGCTCTGTGCTTTCTTTCTCCAGACTAAAATGTAATAGGATCCCTTAGTAGCCCTTGGATCTTGTAAACTGGAAAGATTGATTTCAGTTCTCCCAAGTCACTTTGGGGATGTCAGAGCTTAGAATCTTTGCTCCAGCTAAGCAGAGTTGCGTGTGGTTATTTCTGGTTTCTCAGTAGCAAAGCTACTGAGCCACTGAAGCCACAGTTTGATATTCATTTCTGTACAGTGTCTATAAAGCCCATGTGGATCCATAATTGTGTGGAATAAATAAATTCCTGAAATATCCATCAGTGCAAAATAAGTAAGACCTATATATGAAATAGATCACATATAAACAAACACAAATGTGGCTTTCTGATATTTAAAAAGTAGCTCATTTTTTTTGATCTGGGATGCCTAAAAAGGATTTCTATTTTACCTGCACTGTTCTGTTCTTAGTTATTAACGGATCAGTATTTTTCTCCAGAGCATTCACCTGTTCTTTATATAACCTTGAACTTCGACTTAGTTTTCCTGTATTAGTTGAGCCTACAAGTGCTCTGCAGTTTCTGAAGACAGCGTGATACAACTTAAATCCTCCTCCTGTAGATGAAATAGGATTTTGTGATATGACCATTGTCAGGAGTAGAAAGGAGATCAGTGTGGAAGTAAAGTCTAGATTATGGTATACTTGGGCAGATGACTTGGTGTTTTATATCTCCTGAAATGAGATAAAAGAGACGTGAGATAGGAGACATGAATATTCCAAATCATTTAGACCACATTCAAAATCAAGACAGAAATGTCCTTTCTCTGGTTTTTTAAAAAAATTTTCTTTTACATTTTGATTCACTTCTATCCTTCACTTTGCCTTAATTAAGACCTCAAATTTAGGTGATTCAAGTTTGTTTTCCCTGGTCTCACCTTACTTCATTTACTTCTGCCATTATCTTCATTAAATCTTTAATTTTTCTATGAGGACTTCTTTAATAACTTATAATCCATAATTTATTGCAAACTAAAAGGAATCTTTTCTGTTACTTTAGATATATGCATTTTCTGTGGATTAAGCATTCCTAAAAGTCAGACTTTAAAATGAAATTTATTTGTTAAATTTCTTACTAGCATTTGGAAAATGCTAGATTATTTTGGAGAGTACAATATTAACAATTTTTAAATTATTTGACAAATTTCTGTGATCTAATTCTCTAATTACTCCCTGATGTCTAATACATCTGCCACTGGATGTTCATGGCTGAGTGGGGTGGATCTGATCACAGGGCTGCCTCATGTTCTGCAGTTGGACAAAAGTCAGTGGTCCTGCTTTTAAGGGGTTGGGCACAGAGGAGTTTTTCTCCCACTAAGTCCCTGTGTAGGCAGGACTGCCTCTGAACTATGGCTAGGCACAGTTGGAGCTGAGTCACAGGGACATTTCAGGATCTACAGTCAGACTGAGGTCAGCAAGGCCAGCCTTTGGGGAAGACAGGTGTGTTTCTCCTTCTGGGTCCCTCACTGGGTCCCTCTGATGCAGTTACAAAGGGGTGGAGCCAGGTTATGGGGCTTCTCCAAGATCTGCAGACCATGGTCAGTGGGTCTACCTCTGGGGGCATGAAAATGTGCATCTTCCATTAGGTCCCTGGGTTGGCAGAAATGGTTCTCAGCCTGTGGTTGGGAGGGCATGCAGGGCCATTTCAGATCTGCAGTTGGACTGAGGTCAGAGGACAAGCATATCTCCCCCTAACCCCTGGGTGGGTAGGACTGCCAGCTAAGAAGAGCTACAGCCAGGTCATGGGCTGCTTCTGGGTTCACAGCTGAGACTGAGACTGACAGGCCTGTTACTGGGAACACAGGTGGATATAACTCTTGACCTTGACCATTGGTAGATGGTACTGTGGCACAGCCAAGGCCAAACAGGGATGTAACTGAGTCCACAAGGTGTTGGGGATATTTCTGAGTCTGTAGCCAGGACCATGGTCAGTGAGTCTGACACCTGGGAGCAAGCCTGCCTTCTCAAAATGGCCCTCCTTGGTCTTTGGCTCTATTAGGTTTCACAGTTTTTTGTTTTGTTTTGTTTTGTTTTTTAGGTATGGAAGCCAGCATAAGCAAGTCTCCACTGACCACATTGGGACATGTTTTTAAAAAGATTTTATTTTTATTTATTTATTTTGGAGAGAGAGAGAGCAAGCAAGCAGGGGAGGGGCGGAAGGGGAGGGATAGACTCTCAAGCAGACTCCGTGCTAAGCATGGAGCCTGTCACAGGGCAGGGCTTGATCCCATAACCCCGAGACCATGCCCTGAGCTGAAACTAAGAGTTGAACGCTCAACGTTCAACCGACTGAGCCACCCAGGTGCCCCTAGATTTCACAGTTTTTTACCTGGATCCCAAAGGCACTTTTTACCATGGATGGTTACCAAATTACTGTTGCTGAGGGTGGATATGAATGGAGGTGGCGGCCTCCTATTCTGCCATCTTGCTCACAAGTCTCATTTAAAATTTTTGAGAAGCCTAGTATTCCTTTCTCAGTCATAGCTTGAGGGTGAGTTGCCTTCCTCTTTTGCCTTAGTCAGTAGTTGAACAAAATGTTGGCTTTTTATAATTACAAGACTCACTCCCCGTCATACCCAAATTACTGTTCTTCTATGAAGTTTTGGTCTTAGAGAGTGGGTGCCCATCCCATTTTTGCTCCTCTGGGCTGTCACTCTAACAGGTAAGTTAGGTCAGAATTCTACAGATGTAAATTTAACTTTATATAACTGAATTAACTTTCATTTTGCAAGTAGGAGAACTAGAAAATTTTGGTCTATCTTGTGTGGAAAGTTGTATATATGGGTGTCAGACTAATCTCAGCTGTAGCCACTTAATAACTATATGCACTTCCTTATCTGTGGAAGATGGGATAGTAATACCTATTTTATAGAGTTATTGAGGATTAGATATGTTTTTTTCAACAACCTATTGTAATTCCCAATAATTCCCAAGTACTGTTATTTATAGCTATCATCATAATCATCATTATCATTATCAGCATCAGCATTATCATAATTAAGATTACATAAAAGAGGGGTTTGTGTATTTGTGTGTGTGTGTATGTGTGTGTGTATGTGTGTAGTTTCTTTTTCTTTATACTGTTCAGTGGTCTGGTTGCACCATGTTAAATATTTTAGCTTATATTGCAGAATTGGCTATCTCCTTATAACTAAAAAGAAAATTTTTTTAAACAATATTAACTAGTATAGTTGCAGTAAACTTTGATAAGCTTCTCCCAGGTTGCCCTTCCCTCCCCCTTAATATTAAGGTAGATGACATTATTTACAAGTACCCAGCCTACTGATTTTGTTGTGGTGATGGTTCTTCATACATATAGTTTACTTTGACCTTAAATAATTCATCTAACTATTGTTTATCTGGATAACATCAAGTACAATCTAAGAACTATACCAAAGATAACACTTAAATATAGCTGTAGCTCAAGAGCCCTACGTGCCACTCTTCTCCCTTTATTATTTTCACTTGGGTCAGGGAACATTCTTTCTTACTATGTAAGGTGATACTGGTGTCCCATTTCTGAGAGTTGTCTTCTTGCCTCTAAATCAGAGGTTGGCATATTGGGGTCCATGGACCATACTTGTCTTATCCTGCTATCTACTTTTGCAAATAAAATTGTTCTGGAACACAGACACTCCCATTTGTTTATTATTTTCTGTGGCTGCTTTGATCCTACAAGGGCACAATTGCAACAGAGACGATAACCCACAAAGTCTAAAATATTTATACCTGGCCCTTTACAGAAAAAGTTTGCCAACCCCTTCTCCAACTCAACAGAACCCATATATTTTTTTTTTTTTTTAAGATTTTATTTATTTGCGAGAGAGAGAATGAGAGACAGAGAGCATGAGAGGGAGGAGGGTCAGAGGGAGAAGCAGACTCCCTGCTGAGCAGGGAGCCCGATGTGGGACTCGATCCCGGGACTCCAGGATCATGACCTGAGCCAAAGGCAGTCGCTTAACCAACTGAGCCACCCAGGCGCCCAGAACCCATATTTTTGAACTCTGCTTCCCCTTGTGGGCCATGGGTTGGCCTGCCTTATCTTGACCAGTTTAATCTGGGAGTGTTTTTATAGAAGGAACATCATAAGAGTCTAAAATTTCTTTTTGAAATGAACATTGGCATCACAATGTATTTTGATCATGAAAAAATAACATTTAAAAATAATCATGAGTAACATTGCTATTTTATATCTTGCCAGAGAGACACTCTTAACAAATGCTACCAAGGATTTTAAGAAGTGTGGGGGTTAGGGGAGAGAGAGAGAGAGAGCAAGGGCAAGAGAGGGAGAGACAGAGAGGATGAATGGGCCTGTATTTTGTCCATAAGGATATGAAGAGTCTACACTTTACTTATAATTTTACTTACGGTTGTTTTTCTTATCTTACATAATTTTCAAAGCAGAGAAAAGGCCACTGGTTTCCAGAAAAAGCTTGATCCTGCAATTAGTAGTCTGTGCTTGCTGTGGAATGATAAGAAGTTCATTCTGTAAAGAACGTTCTTGAAGATGCGTGTTATAATTGTCATGTGATGATGGAACAAAAACCCTCTACGCGTTGTTGACAACTTATCTGGCTACTGCAATTTTTCTCTTCAGAGAACAGATTACTAATACTGCATGATGCTAGTTCTCTTGGCTACTTTTGAACTTGTAGGATGAAAGTGAGAAAGCAATCATTATTGGGGAGTGGGGTGGGGGCAGACCAGAATGTTCATAGTTTTTTTTTTTTTTTTTAATATTTTATTTATTTGTCAGAGAGAGAAAGACAGAGAGAGCACAAACAGGGGGAGGAGGAAGGAGAAGCAGGCTCCCCTCTGAGTAAGGAAGCCAGACGTGCCGCTCCATCCCAGGACCTTGGGATCATGACCTCAGCCTTAACCGTCTGAGCCACCCAGGTGTCCCCAGAATATTCATAGTTTCATATAAACTTTGATAACAGTCATGTGGGAACTAAAGTGGTATAATTTTTTAATTTTTAATTTTTTTTAGATTTTATTTATTTATTTGATGGAGAGAGAGAGAGAGCACAAGCAGGGGGAGCCACAGGCAAAGGGAGAGGGAGAAGCAGGCTCCCTGCTGATCAAGGAGCCCCATGTGCGCTCAATCCCAGGACCCTGGGATCATGACCTGAGCCGAAGGCAGATGCTTAACCGAGCCACCCAGGCGCCGCGGTATAATTTTTTAAAAGATTAATTTCTGAGATAGGGGAGAGTGAGAGAGAGAGAGAGCGAGAGAGCGAGCACATGAGTTGGGGGAGGGGCAGAGGGAGAGAATCCTCAAGCAGACTCCTGCTGAGTGTGGAGCCCAGCCAACTAGGGGATCCATCTCAGGACCCTGAGATCATGACCTGAGCCAAAACCAAGAGGTGGACACTTAACCGACTGAGCCACCCAGGAGCCCCATAAAACGGTATAATTTTATCCAGGCAAGTTTCTCTCTCTTTCTTTCTTGCTCTGTTTCTTAAATCTATTTTGAAAAGAGGAGGCTCAACTCAGGCAGCTAGAAAACACATGCAAACTCTTGATTATTGTTTGCTTAAGAGCAGACAGGTTCAAGATACAACAGGTGGCTCTAAAGGATGTGAAAATACAACAGCAGAGATGCCAAGAGAAATCCTCTCCCAAAGCCAGATTCCAGTTTGAGTTAGTGCCAGGGGTTGGAGCTTAAAAGCTTTACAAAAAGTCATCTTGTTTCCAGTGCAACTTTGCATTTTTAAAGCTCAGTCTCTTTTGTATCCATTTGAAATGAATTTTCCATTCTCAGATTTATTTCCATCTCATAGGGACACTTTTCTTTCTAAATTGTAAAACTTTCTTTACCTTGATCTTTTCATAATTATTAATATTTTTATTTCTTTGCTGTATGCCATCCTGGTAAGTTTGATTAAAATAAACTTCTCCATTTCCTCTTTAATCTAATTCCTTTCAGAAGCTTTTGGAAAAAAATATTTCCTCCCAGGAAAAGTATCTAAATTTTTCATAACAGATTTAATTTCAATATGTATTTATTAAATGATTATTATTGTTAAAATACTGTTCCAGGAGTTTGGGGAGATACAAAAAAGAACAAAACATGGACTCTTTCCTCAAATTTCTTAGAATTTAGTAATATGTGAATTTTCACTAGTTATAAAATTTGGGAAGAAAGATGGATGGATAATAATAGAATAAATTAACATAGGCATTACAATGTATGAACAGGTCCTAATAATAGTGCAGGCAAAATATACTGCTGTGGAACATTTTGTGTAGTTTTGAAAGGCAGTAATCCTTCACATGTGGTCTTTGCTCTGTCTCCTTTGTCATATCTCCACATCAGAAAAAGTCTACATATCTTATATGTATCTTCTATGTTTAGGTATTATTTTGTTTCAGTCTATGTCGGGCTACAGTTCTTTTGCTTAGTTATCTTAAGTTTATAACATCGGAGTGGCACTACTTCATGTGGCTTTTGTCCTTTCTTCAGTAGACGCATGCCGAGACTGGCTCTAGCATATAATCTGTGGGGTAGTAATGGATCCTCTAGCAACTAGCCCTCCCCCTCCCCCATCTTCTCTGCCTTGTTTCCTGTAAGCAGAAATAGTTAACAAATCAGTCGCCTTGTTTGTGTGCCCGTATGAGTCCTAACAGTAAAACCTGTCATCTACTGGAGAGGAAGAGAAGGCTAGTGGATGAGTACACAGTCTTTGAACTCATGTTGCCTGGGTTCAAACCCCAACTCTGTTGCTTATGAAATGAGCAGTCTGGGACAAGTTACTCACCTCACTTTCCTATATCAAATGGTGATATTGAGAGCATTTGACTATACTCAGTTGTTAGGATTAAATGAGGTTATTTCTATAAAGTGTATAGAAGGGTATTATCATAGAGGGAGAACTCAGTGAATGTTAAGGTTTATTATTATTAGAAATAAATGGGCTTGGAAAAATATTTCCTTCTACTTTTCCTTTTGAGAAAAAAAATTTTTTTTTCTATCCAAATTTTCAGGATTTCACATCTCTGTGGTCAGTATTTGCTATGGAACTCCATGAATCAATGTGATGAATTGAGATAAATTTCAGTTGCGATTTAAGAAAAACCATGGTAGACAGAAGAGAAAAAAAATGAGGAGATTTTATACCTGTGGCAGAGGGCAGAGGCCAGTATTGGAGAGTGTGGACCAAGTATAAGATGCCTCAGAAATGAAAAGCTGGAAAAGTATGTACAGTTTATGAGGATGCTGGCAATTCTGATATTTAGGGCAGTCATGCTACAGAGGGAAGGTCACCTTGTTACTGCTCTGGAGCTACCTGGGTGTCTGCTGATGTGGGGCCCAGCTGTCCTGGCACAGACCGTTCCAGTGTGCAGAGCTGCAAAACCTTTGTGGGCAAGTCTACACTGAAGAACCTTCAAAGTAGGGACAACAAAGCCCACTTTTCATAAAGCTATGTAAGTATTGCTTAGAAAGATCTACCCAGAGTAGGAAATTCTGGATTAGATCCAACTGGAAAGTCTAGATTATTATCTAGTTTCATCTCTTAAAAGTTTTCTATAACGTGTTGATAATTGGTCTCTCTGTCTCGACATTTCTTGAGCTCTGAAGGATCCCTTTTAGCAAGCTTGCTCATTCCTCTGTTGGGCAACTCTGATTATCAGCAAGAGATTCAAATGTTGAGCTATGAACAGTCTCCTAATTATTTATTCTCACGATTGTAGAGTCCCTTCCTTTGGCTCCCACAGCAGCTTGCATGCATGTCTATCCTGATGATTACAATACGGCGTTTACTTGCCTCTCTTTCCTGCTGGACTCTGCGCTCCTCGGGGACAAGTTATGTGTCTTCCCCCTTTGTTTTCTAGTCCCTAGCATGATTCTGATCAGGTGAAGATGCCAGTAAACATTCATATACTAGAGTTATACTAACCAAAGCTGATCCCTCTAAAATCTGATAAGCCATTAAAACTTCGAGGACAGCTGTGATTGTAGAAAAGTCTCAAGTAATATTTATATATCTGCAAACAATATTTGTGAAAATTCAGCTTGGTTTATATTTTTAAAAATTCAATTTTCCTGTCCTTGCAAATGTTTATATTTTATGCTTATGCCAGTTTGTACATGTCTTGAGAGAGTTGTAACTGTGTCGACTGAAAGCATTGGTTACCTCCTTAAATCACACTTTTAAAGCTTTCTGATTTCTATGGTTTGGGTATTCACTCCAAGCAGACTATGATTTCTTTAACTTCAGGGATGTGCCTTCCTTCTTAGTAGTTCTTGTGCCTAGCACAGTGCCCGGTACTTTGTAAATTTTCAATATATACCCATCAATGCATAATTAAATGAACATTTCCATACGTTATTAAATTCAATAATTTTACTTAGGAAAAAAAAGAGATTTTATGTTAGTTTCACCTTTTCCAAAATATTTAGGAAGCTCCCTGATTCCTCTGGGAATTTAACATTAGTTGAAATCATTATGTCTTTAGTATTTTTGCTTATGATTGTTTCTCTCCTTTCATTTCTTGAGTGCATATTTAAAATTAGTTTCGGAAACTCAATTTTGAAACCTCTGAGCCATACCATTAACCAAGTCATTTAACAGTTTGAAAGTGCTTTCAGAGAAATAGATTCAGGGTTTCCAGAGGAAATAATTTCGCTCCTCACCACTGGCTAAGACTTTTAAAACTGCCTTTTTGCCTCCTGAAGTTAGTGATAGCAGTGAGTGGCTTCTGTATCTATTCTAAATGCAACCTTCCGTAGCAGCTTTATAAAGCTTGCACCAGCATCTCTGAACATCCCGTTAATTAAGAATTCGCAGCCCTATTTCTCCTTCATTCTCCTCCGCGGCCTGTGCCGTCAGCTTTTGCTCCACTTCCTTAGTAACGGAAACTGAAATTAGAATTCCGAGTGGAGGCGTCACTCCCTAAGGATACTGAGAACACCACACTCTTCTGAACTTGTTCTCTTTCCGAACATCTGTCAGTAGTAGCTCACTCGTTAAGATGTGGACATTTTGTCATTCTGTCACTCATTTAGTGTCTACCCCTTGGGCAAGTAATGCCTTTGTAGAAGGAGGCTTACTAGAAACCCTCATAGTTAATAAACCATCATTCTAACCATGCACTCATGAACATAAACAAACATTTTTCTCAGGTGTCCTATTGGTAGGTAACTCCAATTTAAAGCCTTTTTAGGATAAGTCAAGGTATTAATATCTACTTCACAGGGCTGTTATGACTACTACATGAATTGATATGTTTAAATTGGTTTGTGCTATGGCTGAGAGATAACAAGCAGTCAATAAAAGTTAGCACCTATTATTACTATTTTTATAAAAATAAGTATATAACATAAATAAAATAAATTTCTAATTACTTGACTAAATTTCTAGACAGCCTAGTCTAAGAGCAATAATCTTATTACAGTTCAGCCCAAAGACTATTGTAAAAGTGGAGATTTAACATACATTTTATTTTATACATTTCTTTTAAATAAATTAAATTGCATACATTGTAAATAGAAAATATAATTGACAAGAGTAAAGGATCCAGCAGATCATTCTTAATGAATGTATGAATGTAAAAGGAGTTTGGTGCATTATGGTGAAGATGTAAGCTGACACAACTGCATCTTCTAGGTTGTAGCATTTTTATTTTGTTTTAAAAGCTAATGGGTACTGATTGGTAGCTTTTAAAAGCCACTTCCTTTCTTGACCTCAGTTTCAGTTTCAATATAACTTTAAAGCTTAATAAACATACAGAGAGCTGCTAAGTGTACATTTAATGTAACACGCAAAATGTACCTAGGCCATTGATTATTTTTCTGAATAATATTAATTTTGCTTTTATTTTGTTTATTTTGTTTTTATTTTTTCTTTTATTTATTTATTTTTTAAAGATTTTATTTATTTATTGGAGAGAGAGCATGAGAGGGGAGAGGGTCAGAGGGAAAAGCAGGCTCCCCGCTGAGCCGGGAGCCCAATGCGGGACTTGATTCTGGGACTCCAGGATCATGACCTGAGCTGAAGGCAGTCGCTTAACCAACTGAGCCACCCAGGCGCCCCTGTTTTATTTTTAAACAGATTTATGTATTTATTTTAGAGAGAGAGAGTGAGAGTGGGGTGGGGGAGTGGTAGAGGGAGAGGGAGAGAGAAACTCAAGCAGACTCTGCACTGTGCATGGAACCCGATGTGAGGCTTGATCTCATGACCCTGAGATCACGACCCTGAGATCATGAACCAACCCAAACCAAGAGTCAGACACTTAACCAACTGTGCCACACAGGTGCCCTTGCTTCTATTTTATATAACACCAATTCAATGTGCCATTGAAGTGATAACTGTTTCTTATGAAGAAATTAACTGATTATTTTACTCACATTTCTGTTGAAAGAGTTAGAGCAACTTGTTTTCCAAAAATAGACTATCAGTAAGGTGAGAAAGACTTTTAAGTTTGTGGTATTACTTTAGAAAAGGTAGCACAGCCCAGTTTGTAAGCTTGCTAATTATTTTGGCATTTTCTGGGCCTGGAACAGTTTCAAAGTATATCCACACATTTTTACTGTCATAGAATTTCTTTGCCAAAACTGACTAGAACAGGCAAAGCTTAGCATGGTTTACAAAAGAGGATTATTTTAAATTTATTTTTAGTAGTCTTCCTCCCATTCCTCATTTACCATTACAAACTTGCTGGAGCAGACATGTAATTTTTCTGGACCTTTTCAGATCTTTGTGTGAAACTATAAGTATATAATTGAGGGCAGCTCCTAATCTCTCACCTGTATTAACTGTGTATTTGTTAAAAAAAAAAAAAAACAACAACCAAAGATTGGTAGCAAATAGGGACAGGAATATCATTCACAAAGCAGAATTGTATGTAATTTTTACTGTAAGTATTAAAACTAGGGAATACATTCATATGCATATATAGATGACTCTTTAGAGATGTTTCATAAAAATTGGTCACCAAAATGCTTATACAATACTACCTTCTTTGCATTGTTGCAGAATTTTAGTCAAGAGGTAATGGTTTTGCAAAGGGGCTGAGATGTGGTAGGATTCTGGGTATATTTCAATCATAGAAACAATAGAACTTCCTGACAGGATAGCTTATGGGTTTTTGAGAAATAGAGGAGTCAAGAATGACCCCAAAAGTTTTGGTATAAGCAACCAGAAGGATGGAGTCACCATCCTGTGAGAGAGGAAGGCTGAAGATGGAGCAGTTTTTGTGTGTGGGGGGAAATGTTCAGTTTTAGAGATGTTAATTTTGACATGCCTATTACACCTGAATGCAGAGTATTTTCCCTTTGTTCTCCAAGACCCTTTCTCTACTCTTCTCTATTTTTCTCTCTGCCCCAGGAAATTGATCTTGTCCATTTCATCAGTGGGATCCCTTTGCCCTTTGGCTTCTGATTGTGTTCAGCCAATGGAGAGCACACAGACTAGAGGAATGAAGGAGAATGAGATCATGAATCTATTATCCTGGCTTCCCACAGCAAGGTTTTTCGCAAGTTCTCTGTGTTACCTGACTGAATGTTACTACTGTTCTCCTGGTGATCTCATCTCTCCTTCCCATTGCTAGTAACTGCTCCTTCCCCTCATCACTTTGGCCTTATGGGTCTTAACAGCTCTGGTGCTATTGACGCAGAGACACTACACTATCTACCATGGGTCCCCTGCACTCTGCCTACACCTTTGTGAATAGTCACTTTGTCAATAAACTCTCCTCAAATTTCCTAAATTAGTATGCCCTCTGTTTCTTATTTGCACCCTCTATGATGTAATATCCAAGTGGAGCTGAAGAGTAAGATATTGACTATACAGGTCTGGAGTGCAGGAAAGAGGTCTGCCTCAGAGATATAAATTGGGGGTCATTAGCAGATAGATGGTATTTAAAGTCTTGAATCTGGAAAAGATTATCAAGAGAATAAATATGGATAGAAAATAGAAAAGGAACAAGTCCTAGGCTTCTTCTGGAAAAAAAAAAAAAGGAATCCGCAAAGGAATACAAGGAGTAACTAGTGAGGGTGAAGGGAAACTGGGTGTGGTCCTGGCCAAATGAGGAAAGCACAGCAAAGAGAATGGGGGTGATCACCTGTGTCAAATACTCCTGACAGCCAAGTATTATCAGGACAGAGAAGTGATCATTGTGTTGAACAACACAATAGGGATAAAAACTTGATTAAAGTAGTTTCAAGAGAGAAGGGTAGTGAGAGATTTGGAAATAAAGAGTACAGATAATTTTTTGAAGTTTTGCTGCAGTGGGATGCAAAACAATGGGGTGATATCTGGTGACAGAAGTGGAGTCAAAATAAGAATGGAGAACTTTCTATAATTATTCTCTTGTTAATCTCTTACAGACACAAAGCTTTAAATACTATGTAATGCATACACTTTACTGTAAGTGACATTCCAAGGAATGGAAACAGAATGTGCCAAGGTCTGGATCCACGAGGAATCATGGTGCATTTGGAGAACTGAATGATTGCAAGTAGCTCAACATGGCTATAGGATGGAGTGAAAACAGAGATGGAACCCTTAGTCTGGTAGTCTAAGAGGTACTGAGTCCTCAACGAGCACATGGATGAGCTTGCCAGCAGAATCCTCCTCAGCTGAGCCTTGGGTTTTCTGCAGCCCTTGACTGTAGTCTTGTGGGAGACTCCGAGCCAAAAGACCAAGTTAAGCCACACCCAGATTCATGACCTACAGAAATGGGGAGGTAATAAGATTGAAATCATTTGGTTTTGGACTAATAGTTATGTAGCAGTAATTAACAAATACCATATTTCAGAAGAGTCACTCCAGATGACACTGTCATTAAGGCGGGGCAGCACTGGACACAGTCACCTCAATAAGGAGGCTACTTACAGAAATGCAGGCAAGAAGAAACAGTTGAAAGTTAATGTACTCTCCTTAGACCTTCTGGAATGACTTTTCTCCCTTCTGCTTTTCCCTGCAGATGTCAGTCCTCAAAGTATTTACCTTACTTCTGCAGGACAGTCAATTTTAGGCCTAGTGTCTCTTATATTGACCTGTTACACTGTAGTTAAGTCTTCTGTTTGGACCTGTATTGTAAGAAACACCCTGCGACCCAAAAATTCTAAGAAAGAAGATTTCAACTTAATTACTTGGCCACTTAAAATTCAGCACATCAATATTAAGTACTGTATGTAACTTGAAAGGTAGTACATTACAGTTTCCACTCATTAATATCTTAAAATGGACAACTTATCAAAATAATAGGAACAGGATGCTGCGAGAATAGAACACAGAACAGATGACTATTTTCATGAATGTGTGAAAGAAAGGAAGGGAAAGGTATACTTAGTGCAATATCTAGTGTCTGGTACATAGTTGGTGCTCAATAAATACCGAATGAATTAACAAAATGAGATATAAAAGCTGGGCCAAGGAGACTCTTATATTCAGGGAAGAATATTGGGACACAGGAGATTTGGAGGAGGCTAGCGTAGTAGTAGAGGAGAAAAGCATGAAGGAGGAATTTGGGAGGAGACACTATAAATAAACTACCAATTTCACTGTTTTATTTAGACCTATCCATGCTTAACTATTAAGAAAAAACAAGAGGCATCCTGACAAAGCTGAAGATTAGCACAGAGTTTAGAGGATCTGAGGCATTGCATTCTATTGCACAGGGAGGGGGGAAATGGATTATTTTGTTCCTTATATATTCATGCGGTAGCTACAGATACAGTTTCTGGAGAAATACCCCTCAACTTACTCTGTCATTTTCAGGGAAAAGTCAATTGAAAGTGGCTTCCAGCATGTTCTGTGATTGTGAGCAAAATTCTACAAAATTTTAAGTCTGTGGAATGAAAAGAAATCCTTATTTCCTCCCTCTTTGGTAGGTCTGGAGAGTTTTGGTATTGGGGTTTTATTGAGCTGTATCTAGTGTTACAATGGATAGGCTGTGTTTACAGGGACCAGAAGGGATTGTGGGCTTATTATGATGGGAAAAATTCAGCTAATAATGGAATACATTAAGCAACAATGCCAAGAAGGATTAAATATTTCCTGTTTTCCATTTCTAATTATACAATTGTCATTTCTTGCTTAATTTTAGAATGCTCATGGCATGATTTAACTATGAGTTTAATTTTTCTACTCTCATTCTGAGGATAAAGATTAAGGATTTTGTCTATGTTTTCTCCAAATTTTATTATTTTTCATTTGCTTTTCATTTAAATGTGCAAAATGGTGATATCATTTATTTTAACCTTAAGATTAAACGAATGAGTTGAGCATCATATTGATGATATTAGAAGTTAATGTACTTTTTGTCCTGTTTCTAAATAAAAATGGAGAATTTAAATGTGCTGGGATCACACTTTGTAATGTAAAAAGTTTTTATACTGTGTGCTTTGTTTAAATGTAGCTTTTAGTAATTTATGCTTGGGGAAACGAATATGTTAAAATCCCACCCTTTACACCACATGCAGTAGTTATTAGTGAAGTCAGCATATTGCTTGACTGTCTTCATTATTACTTTATGACTACTTGTGTTTAACTAATAGCTTTTTTTTTGTTTTGTTTTATCCTTCCAATGTACTGAAACTTCCTGAATACTCAAGACAGCTGTTCCATATAATGACATTGCCTCATTAGTTTGATGCATTTGAGCATACATACTAATAAGGACAGTCACAAGGAAAAAATACTTTATTTTGTTCTTCCCTGGTGTTCCTTTTTGAAATAAGAACATTTGCCACTAGTGGATGTTGCAGCTGAAATGTAACCAAAGGAAAAATCTCAGGAAAAGACACAGATAGGCTCATTGGACTCTAGAGAAACTACTTGTCTGTATCAGTGGCATTTTCTCCCTGGTTTATCTACCTGTTTGCACAACATAAAAATTAATTTTTCAGGTAATACTTCCATAGCTATAATTAACATCAAGCCTGTAATTTCCTAGTGTGGGCAGATGAAGAGTTGCTTAGCTAAAAATAGTCATGCCTAATAGTCTCTAGATAACCTTGTGGCCCCTTTCTATTAAGAGATTTTCCTGCAGGGGCTCCTGGGTAGCTCAGATGGTTAAGCGTCTGCCTTCGGCTCAGGTCATGATCCCAGGGTCCTGGGATCGAGCCCCACATCGGGCTCCTGGCTCAGTGGGGAGCCTGCTTCTCCCTCTCCCTCTGCCTCTCTCACTGCTCATGCTCTCTCTCTCTCTCTCTGTATCTCTGTGTCTCAAATGAATAAATAAAATCTTAAAAAAAAAAAAAAAATTTTCCTGCAATGTGTGGCAACATGCATAGGAGTGCATTATTCTATGCATTCCTGCTTCAGCCGTTGTCATGCATCATGAATTATACCATGGGGTCTGCCTTTTCTGAGGAGGAGGAGGTATGTTCCTCTCAGACAAATCCAAATTGGATTTTCTGGACCATAACTGACATTGATAGTTTTGTCTGTAACAGACTTGAAAAATAGTTTTCTTTTTTCCACTGTGGAATATTCCATTTGTTAGAAAGCTATGTCAATAGAAAAGTAGAGATTCATGTTATCATATTTGAAACTTAATGTCCATTCAATTTCATGGAGATGTTTTCTGAAAGATGGACCCTATGTAGATTTACAACATCTAGGAAGAGGAAAAATTTAAGCTGCCATACTACAGTTGTAACCAAACATGAATCTTTTCTAAAAGATTTCCAATGGCTGGGAAGGAGTTGAAAACTGAAGATTTGTTTTCAGGTCTCTGTATCTTGATTCACTAGTAAACTCTGCCTAATTTGATTTTTTTTTTTTTTTACTCTTACACTACTAATTCTGTTTTAATTTATCAATTCTATTGAAAAAGGAGCACCCAAAACTTTTAGGTATATCCACTACAAAGAAAGAAATGCAAGACTTAGATAATATACATTGTGTCAAGAGATTGCAAATCAATGATATTTAGTTCATTTATTTGCTTCTTTTGTTCTAAAATGATTTAATGAAAGTTTTCAAAAGGTATAAAATATATTAAAATTAATAATTAGGGGAGAAGCATCTAGAAGTAGATACTGATTTGCTTCTTCCTGGAATCTTTTAGAAGCTCAATGTAACCTATGTTAAAGAGAAATGATTATAAAGGAGGTGAAAGAGGAGACTGGTTAATGGAATATTTGTGTCAGCTAGCAGGCTGCTGCAGACAAATGGCAAGGCAAATCCTAACATTCATAGTCTCTTCTAATCTAACAAGTTTTAGAAGGCTCATTCCCCTTGCTGACTTTACCTAAAATCCATCTGGAAATGTTCTTGTAGGTTTTTTTTTTTTTTTCCTTGTAGTTTTAATTGGCTTTGTGGAATCCCTGCCCTACTGCCCCATGGCTCAGTGCCTGGCATATATTAAATACTTAGTAAATGTTAAATGTTTTATTACTAGAATGTTTCATTCAAATTGTATGGAGCTGGATGATTTCAGCAGAGGATGTTATATTTGTGAATATTCTATAAATCTATAGAGCATTTTAATCTATTCCTGAGGGGAAAAAATAAGAAAAAAATTGTACTTATTTCATTATGGATACAATTCTTGGTCAGTTAAAATAACCTTCAGAATGTTTTCTAAATGAGCAAGGAATTGTCCTTTAAAGTTAATACCTCTGGATCTGGCTAATTAAGAGTTCAGAAATAAGATTTAGAAGCAGGATATTATATATGTAAACAAAGAAGAAGATGATTTGGTTTTTAAACCAGAGGGTACTTGTCCTAACTCCAAAAGGTATATTGAATTTAATTCTTAGTTAAAAGGCAGCTATAAAGCCTTTCATAAGCATTCTGGGAGAGACAAGGTTATTCACATTAAAAAGACCTTTAAAACCAAACCGATTTTTAGAAACTAGTTCCTCATCCCCCTGCACTGGTCATACCAGGCACTTTGTCCTAAGGGTCTGTTCCTTTATAGTCATTAATGCTGGAGAGAAACATAAACTGTAAGTAAATGCAAAATAAAGAGTAAAGGGTGGTCCAGATGGCTGTAGAGTGATTACTCATTAGGGATAATGAAGAGTGAGATTTAAAAACGATCCCTTGATTAGGAGAGATATTAAAGCAGGGAGGCAGTTAAGGAACTTGGAAGAGAAAATAAAGGAAGCTGAACACCTGTCCAGAGAGGTTATTTGAGAAAAGTGACCATAATTAGACAAGACTGTCTTTCATATTTTATTTATCCAGATGGACAGACATATAATGGTGTCATAGTTTTCATCAAAATTTGGTGTAACATCAGCACTTAATTCTAGTTTAGAATTCTGCCCAATTTTTTCATCTTGCGTTTTCAGCCTGATGTGTATGTTCACAATTTTCCTACTTTTTTCTTCCTTCTTTCTCTCCTTCCTGTTTACCTCTATATGTTTATTTAATATATACGTATTTATTTTATTTACTTTCAATTATACAAATGATACAAGAATACATATAATTAAAAAAGGTCCAAGTGGTAGTGATCAATCAGGAGTCCTCTTTGGAGGCAACTTTCTTTACATGAACTCCCTACCTCCAACCATACTACTCTGTCATCAGGGTTAATCCCTATTACCAGTCTATGTTGATTACTCTCTGTAACTACTCTGTGTTTAGATTTTTTTTCCAACATGTTTTTTAAAGAAGGGAAAATTCTTCCTGGAGAGCATCAGGAAAAGCAAAGTTGATGAACGCAGATGAATTCTTCCAACACTATGATCCTTTATGGATTTATAAAAATCTGACCTGGCTGATTATGTACTGATATTTAACTGACATATAATTTTAGATTATCTTTAGTTCTGGTGTGAGAGAAATTTCCTCATACCACATTCTTATACATGACATAAATCTTGAGTAAAAAAATTAAAATATTCTGATTAATACCATGTTAGCCACTTATATTTATAATATGTGGGTAAAATTTAACCAAATTTGATTTCATCCATTGCATATTGAGTTTTGTGGGGTTTTTTGACAGGAGGAAGGAAGTTCCCCATGACATGCATTTTGTAGTGAACCTACTCTAATTTTTATGAATGCTTTGTAATAGATACTATGAATAACTGAATGAATAATGGGCAAGAAGACTCCTGCAGTAAACAAGATTCCTTCTTCTGTGGTGGTGGTGGTGGAACACTGAATGTTGAGCCTTTCAGTTGGCAGTGGGTACACACTGTAATGGAATTTTCTCCTTGTGTTTCAATTAAGTGGAGATGCTCCCAAGACAATAAGTCACTGTGTTCTACCAATCAAGTAACCTTCATTTGGAACACAGCTGTACTTCTTCCTCCTTCATTGTATATAAGCAATGTGTTCTGTAATAGAGCTTATTCCTACATACTTTTTCTTTTGGTCAATCAACTCCTTCAAATAAAAAGTTAAAGATACATGGTCGATGCTTAAAATTCCTTTTATAAGTTCTCTAAAATTTAGTAATTTGTTTCAACAGCATGCCAAGAGCCAGGAAAGGAATGGTGCACAGTAGTCTTTCCAGGGAGGGATACTTCGTGCAGTTCTGATCTGAAGTTAGTTCTGAAGTCTTCAAATAAGTTGGTGTAATGTTATTCTTGTAAACTCACTCTTACTTGCATTCCAAATTGTTTCTTGAATGGTAAATAAATGAGTGTGTTGAAAACAGAGATTCAGGTGTTGTGCATGCTCCACAGCCTAGCTTACCATGAAAAAGCCCAACTTTATCATGAGGTAACTGACTGTAACTATCACTGATGAAGTGATTGCAAATTATTCTAGTGCTTGTGAGCTGAACATTTGCAGCTATGTCTCTGTTATTTTAAATTTTTACCCATGGATCAAATTTTCTAGTAACTTAGAAAATGATATGAAGAGAAGGTAAGTGCCATATTCCTATAGCAAGCAAAAAAGAAGGATAGAATGAACATTTGATACAATTATGATGACCAAATCAAAAGCTGACAAAATATGTTGCTAATATATATGTTATTTATATGTTCATATACACACGTGTATATAGATATGTACACATACACATTTATTTAAAAATTTATGTAAATTTGGAGGCTTTTCTTAAAACGTAGAAGACGACCATCCCATACCATAGTGCCTTGTGTGAATTCACTTTGTGAAAAATCTTCAACTGTGATGGTGTAATCTATATATAAGTCCTTTCCTTTTTCTGTCCCATAGAGCATGCCCTCAGATACCCTTTTAACTAGGGGTTGATGTCATTGTTCCTCTAGCCCAGCCCCTGATCTGTAATATTCCTGTCTATGAGCCAAGATCTCTCCTACATGTTTCAATTAGCATGTTCCACCAAACTGAATATACTCCATGGCTCCCAAAGAAAATTTGTACTGAAGATTTTAGGTAGTGGTCCTGCAGCCCTGGAAAGTTGGAGGCCAGGATGAACTTTGTAAAACTGCTTTGGGTATTGAGAAATGAAGATTTTTATTTCTGTCTTTAATGACAGATTGTCACTAAGGATAAGCAAATTCTTTCCATCCTCTGCCTTAGGATATTTGGAATATGGCTTCCTAATCTCTAAGTTGATAAAGCATATATATCAAAATAAAATAAACACAAACAATAACAACAATGCATAACACCCCCACTAAACCCTGGGTTGATAAGTGTGGTGATATGTGAAATTAAAATTAAAAAAAGGAATCAAAAGTATTTTTAAATTCAAATTTAAATCCCACTGTAAAATCTTGAAAATAATTAGATATAATAGATACATATGTTAACACTGAATATCACTTAAAAATATAAACATCATTAGCCTGAAGTCTCATGGTTTTCTTTATTAGCACCATTTTCTTGTATATCTTTCCAGAAATATTAGGTTCTGTATGTATATACATCTGTTCCTCTCTCTCCTTAATTATAAATTCTTCTTATAATACTTGCATATAATAAATTTATATGCCAAGACCTGAGTTTAACTGTTAGAAATGGTATTGAAGACAAATTCTAGAACATGACTTTCAAATTTATAAGTTTACTGGTGATTCTAAAATTTATTTGTAAAAAATGAAGAACTTCTTCCTCACCACTTTTCCAACCAGTTAAACTGCGCCCAAATTTATAGACTTCAAATTCCTTTCTGGTTGGATCTTGATAATACTTCTTCATTGTATAAATAATTTAAAAATCAAACTAAATACAATCTACAGTGGAGTGTAGGTTTTTCTGCCCAAGTTATCCTGGGCCCTAATGGTCTTGCCAATTAGAGTAACTTTATCAACTTTCTGAGCCTTGCCCATCTGATGGGATTTAGTCTCTTTTCTGCCCCTCTATTTTTATGAATGATAACTATATTCCCCTCAATTTAGTCTCTTTTCTGCCCCTCCATTTTTATGAATGGTAACTATATTCCCCTCAAATGACCCATTTAAAATATTTGCTAACATCTTTCTTGATACATTAATTTTCAAACTTGCATTTTCCCAAGGAACAACAAATTAAGGGCATTGTTGTTTTACTATTGACCACTGTCGCAATATTATGATTATGTTTTTCCATATATATCTATATAGATTGCCTTAGATCAAGGTCCCTTAAAGGCCCAGTGGGCAATTAATATGTAGAGGGCCAGTCTACAGAAAAGGTTTTTGTTCCAAATTCCTAGATGGAACTTTGGTGATTTAGGTTGAACCAGTGGTTAGCTCCTTTTGTCCATTCTGGTGAGAGCAAAAAACTTTCTCCTTAAAGTGAAAGAAGAGCCAGTGTAACCTGCCTATCTCAAAATATTTATGGAGGCAAAGGTTCTGACGAGCACTCTCTCAGACCATCTTACCATGTATGGGAGGAAAAGTTAGAAGGGAGGAAAGGAGAGAGGAATGGCTGGAATTCCTCCCAGAAGGGTAACATCCAACCCTATTTGTGTTTTCCGTTCTTTTACAGGCAAGCGTGTATAAGACAAAAAGTCAACCATTTTTCTGGTCTTAATTTCCTCACCACAATGAATACCCACCCATTAGCAAAATGAGCAAAAAAATATCTTTGGTTTTGAGGAGCACTCTCCTTCTTTTGGGATAGATTGAAATGAAATATCCTTGGAGGCAGGTGGTGGTAACAGGGTGGAACAAAATTTGGTTCCTACAAGTGGGCATGGCATTTTGTTAAAAGGTTAAAATTAACATAGTCTAAAATTGTTATGTTCTTATCACGCGGCACTGACCTTTGGCACTCTGATCATCTTTTTATTTCTGAGCAGGGGAGTAACTACTTTTTGGAAAGAATCTTGGCCCTACCAGTGGTCACTCCTTTGTTTATCTCTATGTGCAGATGGAGTGGCTTTCTTTTCAAGCATTTGTTCTTGTCAGACTCATCAACTTTCATAAGAAAATGTCAATCTGGCCTTTGGGCTGAGGAGCTCTTAAAACATATGGTTTTGCATTTAACTAGAAAAACAGAATAGCTGCACTCCAGGTACTTGTCAGGGAATATAATCTTCAACTCACTGCCATTCAACACTTATCAGAAGCTCAGCTGGGAGAAACAATATTTATTAAAGATTGTCTGAAGGACATGTAGTTTGTTCATTCACCTGGTTACTCTTAAATCTACTCCATCTAAGCCAGACAAGCAGAAATTCTGGAACACTGTCTGGTCCCCATGGGAATGCTTTTACCAAATTGTGGTGTGGAATTTTGCCGTAAGCTTCTTCTGAATGATGATAGAAGGAACAGATCTTTGAAACCCCCTGTGTTTACTATGAGGCTATTGTTAATGATTCTTCACTGCATTATACAGTTTTCTCTTTATGAGGGCCCACAGGAGAAATTCCTCTCTTATGTCAGTGATGTTCTGAAACATGGAAATGTTCTACTTTGCAACTGGTTTGCCTGTAAGCACATAAATACTGAATCATAAATGGTTGTGCTTCTGCCTTTGAATAATTTGCTAGCAAGTATAAAGCTCAAGTTGTAACCCATTTCTGGAAAGCATGCAGGAGTTCCTAACATATATTTTGAGGCCAAATTTCATGTCTGATTCCACCTTATTTGACATCATCTAATTTACCTTTTGTTCTGGGTAAGATGGGGAAGGGTAAAAAAAAAGTCTTCAGAGAAGACCTGATTGGTGGAGTCTGGAGGTGCAGTAGGTCCTGGATGAAGAAGAGGGACTCACTTCACTTATAGGGCAGAATGCTTTGGTCTACAGGTAAATCTATGCATGAATAACATTTCATAGAAATCCAGGTCATATTATTATGTCTCGATGATGTATCATTGTCTGGCACTCAAACATTCTGCCTCCAGTGACCTACTTTTTATTTCTTCTGGTCCTCCACTGAGGGAAAAAGCCTTTCTGGAGAATTGGAAAGAGAAGTCTCTCGCAATGGGGTGGGGTGGGGAGGAAAGCAGAGATAAGCAGATAGAATCCATAAGAATTACGTTGCTTTCAGAGTCCCATTCAGGAATTGTTTAAGTGGAAACATCTGAGTCGGAAGCTAACCATCCAGAGAAAATACTGGCACTCAGCCACCAAGTGAATGTGTGCGCCAGGCCATTAGTCACACAGATGCCTCTTTCACAGCTTGTGTCAAAATCTGTCACTGATTTTGGCAGCGGCAGGTAAGTCATTCTTTCAAGGATATAACTGCATGCTACAGAAATTATAAACCTTAATTTTCATCAACTATTAAAAGGCCTTTGGCTTTTTAAAGTATCACTTAAATTGGTATTTTCCAAACTCTGATCTATGGAGGAGGATAAATGATTTCTTTCATCAGCCTAGGATGTAGGGGGAATGTGATATGATGGTAATGCAGGGAGCTTTTCATGAAGCTGAAGTTATTTCATTTAAAATCCTTTGTTACATTTTGAGGTTCTGTACTTCCTACTTTTGGGTGTTCATATGTTCTTTCCTTTATGACACTGTGATAGTAGATTTTTTTAAATGCCTCCTATTGTTAAGTAATAATAACCTAAATGAGTCTGTAGGACTGGCAGGTATGGTGGTTCAGGTTTTCTACTGCGTAAGACAGTAAAATTCCATGTGAATTACATGTTTGGTGGTTATCTAAATTCCACTAAAACTAAAACCACTGAGAGGATGTGAGTTTTCTTGTGCTAGATATACCCTTTTTTCCCATAGAGAGTTTAGCTATTGTTTCCCACTAAACACTGCCACTTCATAAATGATTCCTATGAAAACATCGTGGAGATGAGAAGATAATTACCACAGATTTGTCAAACAATATGGAACAGATTAATATGCTTCACTGATGTGAAGAAGATGACAGCTGGAACCCTTTAAAAGAGCTCCTGCAACTCAGGACCCTGAAGTTTCCAGTTGTCAAGAGCAACGTCTCTTTCTCAGGTTGTTGATTGGTGCTGACAGGCACTTGTCAGTCCCTCACTTATTTGACATGCTGCAACAGAGAGAAAGGAGGGTTTATATGCATCGTTTGCTGCCCTACTCTGCCTTCAAGAAGCAAGTTTAAAAATGATTATTTTCTACGAGGTTTCTAGTCTTCTTGTAAAGATGGGTATTGCAGATGGCCTCCAGGCACATGTGTGCTCTCTCACAGTCTTTGCCATATTCCACATCCATGATGAACAACTGAAATGGAATGGGATCAGAGTTGTTGAAGGGTGAGAACCACCTGTTATTATGAACTAAGTACACTGGACACAAAGCCAGTGCTTCACCAGTTTTAGAAATTAGATTCTCAAGGTCATGCAAACACCACTACATGTCACTGTGTGATTGCTACAAGGATGAGGAAACATGCTTTTTTTTTTTTTTTTTTTATGTCATTGAAGTTTCTGTAGAACTCTTAATCCTAACTTGATGCACTACACTGGAAAGCTGAATAAATACATCCCATCCAGCAAAGGGTTTTGCAAGGTTGAATGACTGCAGGTGACATTTTAAGCAAAAGGATTTTTCATTTCCTCTCTACTATAAAAGTAAAAATAAACCCAGTGTGGGTAAAATATGCTATAGAATTTGTCTTACTTACAGAATGCAGTTTTCTTGTCATATTTCTGAAAGAGATTATTTTCAGAATACAGTTAAAATTTTCTGGATGATTCTTATATTACTGGATTTGTGGATAATTTCTAATGTCTCAGTGAGGTTGAAAAGTTACCTTGTGGCAACTAATTTAGTTGAGAATATCACTTTAATAATGTATTAAGCTTTGGCTCACTCTTCTCCAAGAACATCACATGGTAAACTACTTTTTACCCATGTGCATGAGTTTCAAAACAATGTAGATATTTTATAAAAGGTGCACCTTATGATGATATTGGGCAAAAAAAAAATTAGCTATGAATGGAATGTAAGTCTAGTCTTATTTGAAATGTCAGTAATGATCTCAGTAGGTTTTATTTTTTCTAAAAAAGAAATAAAGTGTTTGATAGTACTAAATATTCTTGTTCTATTAAAGCATTCAGGAAAAGGATGGGATATAAAAATATTAAAATTAAATTATCTTGGTTTTCATAACAATACATGCATGTCTTTTTCCATGTGCTTTCTCTTTGTCTTCTTCCATCTCTCTACTTTAAATTCTTAACCACCTACCTCTCTGTTCACTTTTCTTTCCTCTTGGAATATTTTTTCCTTCCAGTCACTCAGATCTCTTTGACCATACAGTCTGTGTTCTTTCCCTGTGCAGTACTGATTGCAAGGGAGCTTGTTGCTAAGGTGAAATATCTATTTCTGGAAACATTTGAGCCTAACTTTTAAGGAAATCTAAAAAAAATGATGCTACCTGGAAGCAAAGAGATAACTGATTCCCTCATGGGGATCCTTCTAATATGATGACTTCACTTTCCATCAAGAAAAGTCTCATTCATGAGCACATCCATAGAATCCATATAATTTCTGAACAAATGGGAAATATACTGGTAGCAAGCAAAGTAAAATTAAAATGAATTATAAACCTTTCCTCCTTCTAAGAATAGAAACAAGAGATTGTACTATCATCTTTGACAAATCTTTTACTAATTCTTTTTTTATTATTTTTTACTTTGTAATAACATTTGGATTAAATTTCCTCTAGAGCATTTTAGAATCTTAAAGACCAGTAAAATAGGCAGTCATATCAATTGAAATTTATATATTTTATATCTATTATAGTATATCCATATGTTAAATTTCATGAGGGATGCAGCCCAACCTTCTCTAATGTTTGTTTCCTCATCTCACTTTTGTGTTTATTATTTAATTCTTCTTATGTTAATTATTAAGCAGACTCTCAAAAAACAATGGTCTGTTTAGAATTGATTTTTATTTTTATTTTTTTTAAATATTTTATTTATTTACTTGACAGAGAGAGAGACACAGTGAGAGAGGGAACACAAGCAGGGGGAGTGGGGGAGGAAGAAGCAGGCTTCCCGTGGAGCAGGGAGCCTGATGCGGGGCTCGATCCCAGGACCCTAGGACCATGAGCTGAGCCAAAGGCAGACGCTTAATGACTGAGCCACCCAGGCACCCCAGAATTGGTTTTTAGAATTGACCAGTTCAAAATGAAAAGAAAAAGGAAAACAATATCTCAGGGCACCTTGGTGGCTCAGTTGGTTAGGCCTCTGGCTCCTGATTTCAGCTCAAGTCATGATCTCTCAGGGTGGTGAGATCCAGCCTCTGTCAGGCTCTGTGCTCAGTGGGAGTTGGCTTGAGATTCTCTCTTTCCCCCCTCCGCTGCCCCTCCCCCCGCTTGGCATGCACACTCGCCTGAACATGTGTTCTCTCTCTCTAAAAATAAATAAATAAATCTTTAAAAAACAAAACAAAACAAAAACAATATCTCAACATGACAAATAAAGTCACTTTAAAAATGACTACAGTATGTTAAATGTAAACTACAGTGTTAAACATTACTTTAGATCACAGCAACTGAAATGTTTTCCTTTAAATAAGTTGCCAAAAGGCAAAGTTAACACAGCCTGATCAATAATGCTATTTTAAAATAAGAAAACCTTGAAACAGGCTTTATAGGTGGGAAAATATGTTTTCTTCTCAGCACTGTTCATTACTATTAATTTTTCCCTCTCTTTTCTGCTCTGGTTGAGTAAAATAGCCAATAGCAAAACCATTATTTTTTTTCTTGCTTTAAAACTTGCTTACCTGGGTTAATACACTAACATCAATCAAGGTGATGCTCAGAAGAAAATAAATAGCTGTAAACTCTCCCACATGTTTACTCCTTACTGCAGCATAGAAAATGTGAGCTTCATTCTGTACTGTGTTTCAAAGAGTTATGACCTGGTTTATAAGGAATCTGATGATGAAGGTAATTTTATATTCATATCCTTTCATGTTCTTCAATTCCAATCCAATTAATCACTATTCAGTATCATTCTATCACAGTAACTTTTGATATAGAGTTCATGAACAACAAGAGTCCTTTAGACCTTCTATAGAATGATCTAAAATGCAAAGATCAGTCAGTATCGTTTTGAAGTTCCCAGTCAAGATGGGCAGATAAGGCATTAGAAATGGGGCCATGATAGATTTTGATCTCATTGCAGCAGTTGATTGCCCTCGCATTGCATTCCCTGGACCTCATATCTCTTCCACACTACATACGGTTCCTGTCATCTCCCTTCTCCATGAAGTGCAAATGACAAAGAATGAGAGTACTCTGCTGTCTTAGCCGATTTTAAAGGATCAGTGTTGTAAAAACTGTTTCACTAATGCTAAGGCTGGAACATCCTGGAGAAATTTGCATTCTAAAAATGGCATCTACTGATGTAGTTAATTTATATTGGAACTGAAACTATGTGGGAGTATTTTGTTGAATGTAAGGTATATTTATATTATAAGGTATTAGTTGTTTACTTGACACTAGAATAATTTGATTAATAAATATTACATATATCCATCAGCTGCTTATTTACTCATTAGTTTGGCTGGTTGGTTCGTTTCAACACTGTGTTAAAGTAAATTCTATGCACTCTCCTTCCTACATTTCATTGAGGAGAGTAAATTTTTTAGTTTTGTGTATGTAAATCCTTAGTAGTACCACATTTTCTTCTCTTTTAAATGAACCTTGGGACTTTCAGGCATTGTCAATAGGAAAGTGATAGTTATTATCTATTGTTCAAGACATTATGTATTTTTATTTTATTTTATTTTATTTTTTTAAAGATTTTATTTATTTATTTGACAGAGAGAGACACAGCGAGAGAGGGAACACAAGCAAGGGGAGTGGGAGAGGGAGAAGCAGGCCTCCCGCAGAGCAGGGAGCCTGATGCAGGGCTCCATCCCAGGACCCTGGGATCATGACCTGAGCCGAAAGCAGACGCTTAACGACTGAGCCGCCCAAGCGCCCCAAGACATTATGTATTTTAATGAATATTAAATGCAATGCTAATAATATCAGCCAAGAAAAAAATTGGAGACTCAAGTCAAACCCAAACCAGGCACTTATTTAAATAACTACTCACTTAAATACTTTTTCTGATTGTAAAAGATAGTGACTCATAGCATAGGCAATAAACATATATAGATGGGAGTGAATTCCAACATGGTAAAGATGGCAGATTTGAGATAAAATGGAAGACAAAGAGAGCAGGCAGTTGAGACTCAGTTTCTTCCTGAATCAGATCTTATTCTAGAATTTGAATAAAGAAGGAATTTATATAATAAATGAGAAAATAAACATTAATTACAAACATGGTGATATTTTGGCTTCATTTTGTAAACAATTCATGTGATAACATTGTTGGATAATTATATCATTTTATACTTACAGAATATGTCTCTTAAAGAGTAAGTATGCGTCTGAAATAGTGGCTATAATTTTAACTGAAAAATTTTACATTTAATTAATTTTGTAACATGTTTTGAAGAGTTTTATTTCAATTGTGATTTGGTATTTTTGATTATGTCCTCTTTCCCACCTTTTTCTCTTTCTGTTCTAGTTGTGATGTGTTTATTCAACAGTATTACTGGGATGTCTGTGCATTTGTTTATTCATCATTCAATAAATATTTGTTGAGAACTTGCTATGTGCCAGGCACTGTTCTAAAACTTGGGCATATAGATGTGAAAAAAGGGGATATAGTTCTTAGTGTTGTGTAGTTTGTATTCTAGTGAAAGAGACAGAGCATATATAAATAAACAAGCAAATATAAAAAATGCCAAGTGATAAGTGTTATAAAGAAAACAAAGGAAGGGGATAGAAAGTGATGAAATGTGCTTTTTTAAGAGAAGGGGTAGGGGGTCTCTTAAACAAAATCCTAGAAGGGAGCTGAGGGACTGAGCCAAGTAACTATCTAAGGAAAAAGTGTAAATGAAGAATTGGAGGTAAGACCAGGATAAAATGCTCTATATAGCTATGAAGAACACAGCACTGAAATTCTAAGTCACTAATTCAATTCTAAGATAAATCACATTTTTTTCAAAAGCATGTTTGTTAGCTTCTTTTTACATGATTGAAACAACTGCGGTCCTGCAAGCTAGAAATGTATTTTTCATTGAAAAACATTCTTTATTCATCATTTAGGCAATTTCAGGTTGACTTTCTAAAATGAACTAAGATTTAATTTTATCATGATTATATTAACTATGCTAAACTTTGCAGCTCATTTAGATTTATGAAGAGAAAACCACATAATGAATTTTGATATGATTTTAGCTAAATTTGGAAGTCAATTTCTCAAGAAATGAAGAAGTGTGTTACATTCCTTAACAGGGATCACTAAAAGTCAGTCTGGTTTCTCCAAGAACCAGTGATGCCAAACTAGCTCCCATTTCCTTTTTTTTGACAGAATTGCTAGGCTGGTAGATCAGAGGAAGGGTAGCTATAAAGCTTATCTGGATTTTATTAATGTAATTGGAAGTTTCTTGAAACTTGTGAAGAGATATGGGCTTGGTGTTAGTACAGCTATGTTTCTTGGTAACTGATAAGGAAGGTATCTCCCAGCTTGCTACTTAACAGATAAATGCTGGCTTGGAGAAAGTTTCTGGTAATGTGACTTAGGGAATCTATCCTTGCCCTGTACATTTCAACAATTTTGCTAGTGACTTGATTGAATTAGGTTCCAAGTCAAACTCAGTATGCTAGAATGATGTGGCAGAGCAACAGATAAGGGTTCACAGGAATAAACATTAAAGTTTTATTCATGGACACCCCCCCTCAAAAAAAAGAAATCAGTGGCAACGAGGACGAAATACAGGAGACATGCCTTAGGAGAAGTATGTGTGGAAACTAAGATTTTCATTTAATGTGGGTAAACAATTTAATATGGTTGCCAAAATTGCCACCTTGGGCTGTGCCGTTTGGAAGAATCGTGTCTGAAACAAGGGTGATTCATTCTTTGCTCTCCTTTGCATTAGCCAGACCATATGCCATTTTCAGTTTTAGGCACCAGACTATATTTAGGAATACGTTAGGAGAAGAGAGACCAAGGTAGTGAAAGAACTTGAAAGGATATCATATGAAGAAATAAGAGAATGATTTGCCTGTTAAAGAGAAGATGTGACATATAAAGAGAAGATGGAAAAGGACAAGTAAGTGGAAATCAGATGGAATCAGATTTCAGCTTACGATGACTCTAACCTAAGGATAAACTGGTCCAAAGAGCAACTGTTAGTTTCCTTGGGCTGCCATAACAAAGTACCACAAAGCAGGTGGCTTGAACAATGGAATTTTGTTGTCTCACAGCTCGGGAGAATAGAAGTCTGAGATCAAGGAGTTGACATGATTGGTTTCTGAGGGCTATATGGGAGAATCTGTCCCATGTCTCTCTCCTAACCTCCAGTGGTTTTCTGGCAATTTTTGTCATTCTTTGTCTTGGAGATGAAACATCTCCATCTCTGTCTCATGTTCACATGGTGTTCTTCCTGTGTGTGTTTCTGTCTTCATATTTTCCCCTTTTTTATAAGGACACCATTCATATTGGATTAGGGGACCACCCTACATCAGTCTGGCCTCATCTTAACTAATTACATCTGCAGTGACCCCATTTCTAAATAAGGTCATATTCTGGGGTACTAGGTTAGAACTTCAACATATGAGATTTTAGGGAATTCAATTCAACCCATCAGAGTACTAATGGCTGAATATCCTCTTTGAAATAAAGCATGAGATTTTGTCTCAGGGATATTTTTTTTCCCTTTAAACACCAACATCAAAGAGATAAGACAGGCTGCTTGAGAAATTCATAATTAAAAAAAATCTATGATTAAGAAGAGAAAGCAAATATTTCGTATGGTAAAATCTCTCATATCCAACCTGCACTTAATCACTTGCTAGGTAAAACTAAATTCTCCATTATCTTGCTCAAATATTCTAACGATGAATAGATGTGCTGAATCACCATAGATTACCATAGTTATGGGGCTTGTATAAAATATGGCTGTTCATCTTTGGTCCCTCTAATTAAAACTTTTTTTCTTGATAAGATTAGGTTTTATTTGCTCTCAAACTTGTATATTCCTGACATGTCGATATAATTATATCATTTAACTAAATATTACCTAAACTCATAATAAATATTTAAGTGGGGAAAAAGAAAGTTTTTGTTTTTATGAAAATAAAGTTCACACTTCAGAAATGCACCATGAAGGCAAATTTTATTTAAAAAAATATTGTCAAATTAGATATAGGGACACAATTCTAAAAGCCTAGAAAAAAATTGCCAAACTGTCAAAGGGTGTACATTCATTGCCTCCCAAATGTCTTCTTTCCTCTTGAAAGAAACTGAAGCTGGAAATTTTAGAAGGTGAATTAAGAGTATGATTTATGCAAGAAAGATAATGGGGGATTACAATCAATAGAGACATTCAAAGAAAGGACTTTGGCACTGCATCAAAAGACAGGAAAATAAGTCTACCCTTACACATTTTAAATTAAAATGTTGATAAAACATACTTGATGTTTTTAAAACTGGCATTCAGTTACTAAGGCAGGAGGGGAGAATGGATGTTGGATAAAGAACTAGCAAGTTTGTCATTGTTAGTATTTTCTTTTTGTGAATATTGAGCTTCTCAGCTTCAGTAGTTAGCAGCAAGAAGCACTGAATCATGAAGCATAAACTATGTATACAGCATTCCTACCTTGCTCTCCTAAAAAAAAATGGCATAACTCTAGCAAACTGTCTTCTGGTGCTTGCTTTTTGGAATGACGGACATGGGATCTGAGTCTTAATTGCCTTTGGCTTTTATGACTGCTTTTTACTGCCTCAAGTTTGACTGGACAAAATACATTTCAGTGGACAACTTTACACTCCCTTTTGAAAGAAATGAAGTCCAGCTGAAACTCCTCAGTAAGTGAGCTGGGATCCTGGTGTTCATTTTGGATGAGGCAGCATACTCCTTCATTAGATCACTCACTCTGACATTTCTGGGTTAGGGTATCACCCTTAAAAGTTACACAATGAGTTGGAATCAAACTGTCCTGCTTGCTTTTATAAAACTGAAAAAGAGCAATAAGAGTAATCACTACTTAGAATCCTATTTAACAAATGCTTTCCATTTATCTAATCTATAAGGAGAATTTAGGCTATTTGTCTAGTGAAAACCATTTGATATCAGGATTTGTTACAACCATTCAATCAAGTGCTCCTAATACAATGAATGAGATGAAAAACCGAAAATGCTAACACTTACATGGTGCCTACTACTTCCGGAAACTGTTACAGTACTTTATTAACCCTCTTAATCTTCCTTACCACTCTAAGAGGTGTGTACCATTATTCCTATTTTTGCAGATGATGGAACTGAGGCACAAAGAGATTAAAATAACTTGTCCAAGATTATATCTCTAGCAAGTAATGGAACTGGGATTATTATCATCAAAATTTCATGAATTATATTTCATGATATGTGGAGCTAGAAAAAGTCTCACAATACAGTTTGGTTAGAAATGATTACCACTTTATTAAGAAATTGTATAAATCAGTATCACTGATTAGTTCCTTTTTGAACTCACTAAGCATCATTCACTATGGATAAGGAAGCATGTGAATATGCTTTAATTTCTATTAAATATTTCAGTAATGATTAACAGATGGAGGAGATTATCACAAATGGTCTGGGGGTCTTTTCAAGATAAAATTCTTGCTGCTACCCCTTCACCCTCATTCTGTATGCTTCTTTCCCTACATGTAGCTTTTATTAGAGAAGTGAATCAGATGCAAATGATAGTAATGTATTTCAGCTGAGGAAGGTTGAAAGCCACTGAAATTTATTGTTCTATGTTATTTTTCTAAATACTCTTGATGATTATCTCTTTACATATTGCCTATTGGCAGTATATTTAGAGGATTGTTTGGGAAGTTGCATTTCTTTTAATCCATATGTATACAATGAACTCTTGTAGAAGCTGTCAATGAAGATTTTATAAAACCTTAGATTCATGAATACTGCAGTTCTGATTATCTATGTAACAACCACCCCACAAATAGTGATTTAAAACAATTTATTACTGTTTCCCGTGATTTCGTGGTTGACTGGTCTCAAATGTTAGCTTTTTCACTTAGACTTTAGTGTGGTTGCATGCAGATAGCAGCTGGGACCTGAGTAATCTCAAATCTCCACTGGGTGCAACTGTTCAAGATGGCTTTTTTCTTGTGCATATCTAGTGCTTTTGAACTCATTGGTTTCTCTCTTTCCACACTGTGTCTCATCTTTCAGGCTCTCCACATGGCTTGGGCTTTTTTTGTTACATGATAGTACAAGGTGCTCACATTTCCAACATGGTGACTGACCTCTAAGATACACAAAGTGGACTTTTCTAGGTCAATTCAAGACTATGCTGAAACTGGTATAGTATCACTTCTACTGTATTCTATTGGTTAAAGTAGTTTTGGGCCTGATCAGATTTAAGGGGTGGAGAAATAGATTCCATATCTTAATGGAAGAATACCAAGGCCATATTTCACAAGAGCATGTGGAATGGGGGCTACGGTTACAGCCATCTTTAGGAAATATAATCTGCCTCAAGAACTATGGTACCCAATCAGACTTGCTTTGTATTTGATGCCGGGGAGAGAATAATATAAATATGTTGAGATGTGCCTGATAAACAGCTGCTTAGACTTGAACTTATCAGCCAAGTGACTTGCTTACATTCAAAGTCATAGATCTTGGAAGTCTAACAAGAGTGATAAAAAGTTCCTGATTTCACTTCTAGTCAATCCTTCCTGATCAGAGAAGTCTGGGCAAAGGACCTGGAATGGATATCTTTGGGAGTCTACCAAAAATGGACCAGTCTCTAATTGGTCTGCTTCCCTTATTATCTAATCCTTCCCTCTAAGAGGAAGCTCAAAACAGGAACCTAGGATGGGTATCTAGTAGAGAGTCGGTATCTAGGCATGGAATCCAAATCAAGCTTATAGCACCCTAGTCAACCAAATTAAAGGGACAAATGGATAGAAACATAGGAAACCATGCAGGACAATAAGTACTAAAATTCGAGTGTAGGAAGGAAAGCCTAAAAAATTCTGAGTTGAAGGATTAATATTACCAATAATCTTATACTAAATTTCAGAATGGTACAGTAGGCCTTATTCTGCTTAAGATCACAACTGTTTCTTCCTCAATTTCTTTTATGAGTATTTTATAGTTTTCTGAGTATAGATTCTTTGCCCCTTTGGTTAGATTTATTCCTAGGTATCTTATGGTTTTGGGTGCAATTGTAAATGAGATTGATCATGAGAGACTATGGACTCTGAGGGTTCTAGAGGGAAGGGGGGTAGGGGGATGGGTTAGCCTGGTGATGGGTATTAAAGAGGGCATGTACTGAATGGAGCACTGGGTGTTATGTGCAAACAATGAATCATGGAACACTACATTAAAAACTAATGATGTAATGTGTGGTGATATAACATAAAAAAAAAAGAAAGAAGGAAAAGATCACAATTGTTTCAAGATGTTGGGTTAGGGTTGGGATAGAAGGTTGGTGATCCGTAGTCCCAGCCAGGAGGAGAGGCCAGATAGGATACCAAGGAGGAATTGATCTCTTTCAAATATTGATTTTTCTACCCTGCAACTTCTAAAGCTATGGATGACTGATTTGTTAGAGGTCAGAAAAAGACTCAAAACAACTACCAATAATTTTAAGTGACTAAAATATAGTCATTCATAGAATGTTTTTATAGATGGTACTGTATAATTTTGATAGGCTAAACAGTAGGATGTAAAAGTATAAATCCATCTATTGTTTATACATTCTTTAGTTTCTAGTATCTGAATTTTCTAAGAACTAAGTTTTACATGTGAAGATAATGTGAACAATGTATACATTTGTGAATATCCTTGATTGCATTATTTCTACTACTATAACAGCACCAATCTGCATCACCTAAAAAATTGAACTTAAGTATAGTTGATTTAGTTCTGATGATTTTATCATCTTGATAAATGATGAAATCAGATCATTGTGTAGTCTAGCTTATTTTTATACAATTGTTTGTGATACGAATCAGAAGAAATACAAGGACAATTTAGTTTTTGAGTTTAAACCCAAGCCGAAGTTTCAAATTCCTACAGAGGAAGTGCTTTTTGAACTTGCCTGAATAGGACTGGAATTGTTCTAGCCAAAGAGAAGTGTTGAATAATGATGAGCTTTTCTTAAACTCAGCTAATCTATTTTTAGGGAAAACATAGTGAATAAGAATCAGATCAGGTCTTCTGAAAAAAAAAATGGCAATAGCAGTAAGTGGCTATTAAAAAGACTTTTAAAGACTAGCAGTTGCATTTGCCTAGAACTTTTTTCCCAGTCATGTGAATCATTAGCTAATATTTCATTTACTTAATTATAAAATTGTGATTAAAGCTCTGGTTTCAAAACCTAAAGACAAAAATCCAAATCCAGTCTTTTCCCTACAAAACTTTTTATGTAAGAAACAGCACAAAGTAATTAAAGATAAAATGATTCACAAAATAATTACAGCATCTTTCTTACCTTGGAGAAAAACAATGAAAGAAGTGATTTGGGTATTGAGGCTATTAAGAGTGTGCATGCCAGAGAAACCCAAGCATAGGTAACTCAATTATAAAAAATGATCCTCAAAAATGAAGAGAATATATATGTGTATATATATGTTATACAATAGAATTATATATACTATATATAATAGAATTAATATACTTTAACATAATTTGTGTTTTTAAAAATAATATGTGGACTTTATTGTGACTGAAAAATATTTGAAAACATTACATTGATGTTGCTTTTTATTTATAATCTTTTTATTAATGAATATATAACTATACATGAGCACTCTTACTATATTTCATTTTGTGTGTTTTTAATAGCCTTCATTTTTTAAAAAAGATTTTATTTATTTATTTGTCAGAGAGAGAGAGAGAGCGCGCGCACAAGCAGGGGGAGTGGAAGGCAGAGGGAGAAACAGGCTCCCTGCTGAGGAAGGAGCCCGAAGCAGGACTCGATCCCAGGACCCTGGGATCATGACCTGGGTCGAAGGTAGGCGCTTAACCGACTGAGCCACCCAGGCATCCTGATAGACTTTATTTTTTAAGGCAGTTTTATATTTTGTGGTTTTTATATAAAATTTCTCTATTTTACAAATTTTTAACTAAAAAGGCTACATTTAGATCACCAGAGTTCTTAAAAGTTTCTCAAGTTTTAAAACTTTTTGTTTTATCTTCTTTACTTAGAGTTTACATCCTGTCTATTTCGGAAAAGATTTGAAGTGGTTTATGAGATTAGGCATAATGCAAAATAAGGCAATTAGGGATAGAAGGAAGAGATATCCAAATATAGCAGAGGGAATGAGGTGAACAGACACCCAGGGTGAGGTGATTGGTAGAACTGGGGCACTGATTTTGGCTCTAACTTTCCTGTCAGCCAAGACAAAGAGGAAAAGCTCATGTAGCACAGAATTTTAATTTCTGACTAGAGAAAGAATTTAGATATTAAGATTTCTTTTAATGAAGCCTAAACTTTGGTTGTATTTTGATAACTTATTTAAGAGACATTGAAAAGGTACAGAACAGTAATTTTGCTTCTTTTAAGACAAACACATGCATCCTGTTCAAATCTGATCATAAAACACCGTATGTCCATTTAGTGCTTTCTTAAGTTGTTTTATTTGAAAAGTAATACATGTACATGGAAATAAAGTTTTAAACTTTCCAAAATGGCATACAGTTAAAAGTTGAAGTACTGGGACGCCTGGGTGGCTCAGTCAATTAAGCGTCTGCCTTTGACTCAAGTCATGATCCCAGGTCCTGGAATCAAGTTCAGCACTGGGCTCTTTGCTCAGCAGGGAGCCTGCTTCTCCCTCTGCCTGCCACTCCCCCTGCTTGTGTTCTCTTTCTCTCTGACAAATAAATAAAATCTTAAAAAAAAAAATTGAAATACCTTTTTTTTATGATCTATTTATTTTAGAGAGAAAGAGAAAGAGAGAGAGAGTGGGGTGGGGGAGGGGCAGAGGAAGAGGGAGAAACTTAGGCAGATCCTGGGGGCTTGATCTCACAACCTCCAAGATCACGACCTGAGCTGGAACCAAGAAGCCTGTGCTTAACTGAGTGTGCCACTCAAGTACCTCAAAGTTGAAGTATCTTTAGTATCTTTACTTTCTCTGGCCTCCTGGCCCTTCCTCAGAAGTAGCAACTATTGACATCCTATTTGAAGTTCTTGCAGTGGTTGTCTTTGCAACTCTAAATGATATGGGTATGCTTTATTTCTTGATCAGATTGAGTATATAGAAGGTATTGATAGACTTTCTACTATTGATAAGGAACAAAGTTCATTATCTTTGCCAACATTTTCTCCTCTCACATTTTTATTCGTCATATTATTATATTTTAATTCTCTTACTGAATAAACTTAACAGTTTAAATTTTACTTAAATTTGTATTTCCTAATCCACGGATTTGAGACGGTATCTCTTGAGTTCTCTGGAGCAGGAGGAGGAAATCAGTGCTCTTAGACATCTCTTTTCTCTCTCTTTTCCCCCCAATTTTGCCAGCTCTACCCTACTTTTCCATAATCAGTGTTTAAATTATACAAGTTGAAAACTGACAGCTGGAGGGCCGAATCTAAGTATTCAGAAGTATTAGCTTTGACCCACATGGTGACTGTTTATTTTTATAGGAAATCAAACCAATAGCTAATATGTGAAAATAGAGATATTTCATATATTCTTTGTTTTTCTTTTTGAGACAAATGGAAGAGCTGCTAGTATTGGGCCCACATTCTGCATGGTTAAAATTGATTGAAGCAGAGGAATAACTTCTCCCTTTCAATGAGGCTTATGCTCATTTCTTCCCAGTCGCTTTGATACATTTACATTTACTTGGCCCCCCTGTCCCCGTAAGCCTCTGAGTTTGTGTGTGGTCCTTAGTCTGTAGTATTTAGTTTTATTCTATTGTTATCATTAAGTGATCCATACTTTGTTTATGGAATGATTCTGTTCTATGTTCTGAGATATTTCCCTATCTTTTTCTTCTTCTAGCTTTTTATTCGTTTTTTCTTTGAAAAAAAGAATTATTTCACCAATCAGTTTATTTTAGCCATGAACACTTTGTTATTTTCTGAGTTCAGTTTATCATTGCAGATTATTCTTATTTGCTGGATATAGTAGACATAATCAAAATCCCTCTGATTAGAGAGTTCTTCCATCTGTTTTTAAATTTTCCTCTAATTCCCTGAATTATCTGTTTCCTCTAAAGTCAGTTGTTCTCATTCATTTTCACCCATTTTTCTTGTACTAATTGGTTATTTTTGGTTGTTCTTTCATACTTGTGAATGTAGGACTATCACTAGATTGACATCACTAGTTTTTTTTCCTCTTCTTGTCAGCTTCTCCTTCGACTTCTTCCTTGGCCCCATCCTCCTCTGTAGCTTCATAAGTACGTGGTGTGCTGTGGGGCTCTGTTCTCCCCTTGCCATCTGCACACGTTCCTCAGGTGATCTCATGCAATCTGATGGCTTTATTTTATTTTTTTTAAAGATTTTATTTATTGAGACACAGAGATACAGAAAGAGAGAGAGCATGAGCAGGGGGAGAGGCAGAGGGAGAGGGAGAAGCAGACTCCCTGCTGAGCCAGGTGTCCGACGGGGGGCTCGATCCCAGGGCCCTGGGATCACGACGTGAGCTGAAGGCAGACGCTTAACCATCTGAGCCACGCAGGCACCCCGATCTGATGGCTTTAAATAGCAAGTATGGCAATGTCACTTTGGTGCTTAAATCTTCCCATAGTTTCACATTACAGTTAGAATAAACCTAACTTCTCTAACCTAACGAGCCCTCCATTATCTGGCTTTTGCTTCCCCTTTGACCTCACTTCTACTTCTTTTCCCCTTATCCAGTGTATTGCAGGCACAGTAGCCTTCTTCCCGTTACTCAAGCATACCCATCTGATTCCTAATGTAGGGCTTTATAATGATCTGTTACCTCTGCATAGACTGTGACGCTTTTGTTCACCTAGTGGTTATTCAGGCCTCAACTTTGGTGTCAAAACTTTGGGTTTTGGTGCCTCTCTTTTTAGAGGGGTTATTTCTAAATACCTCACCGAAGATGGCTTCCAAGTCCCTTGCACTCAACATGTTAATTCTCTATGTGGCACTTATGGTGATTCTGATATTTTCCCTGTTCATTTATAAATGTATTTATAACTTCCACACCTGAATAAAAGCGCTGTGAGAGCAGAGACCTGGTACAAATGCACAATCCTTAGAAGAGGTTTTGAATTTATGGTGGGTATTCCACGAATAAATAATTCTCCCTCTAGTTTTCAATACATTTGTATATTTCTTTTGTGTGTGTGTGTGCATTGTTATTATAATAAGGTTTGGGGCAATAGGAAGAGAAAGAAATCTGTTTGCTCAGGATGCCATCCTGACCCAGAGGAGCCATTAAGGGATATTTGAAACTTTTTTAGAAAGTGACCAAAGAAATAGTGACTTTAGAAGAAAAATTCTTCTTTGAAAGATTGTTTTTCATCATCACATAATATTTTTCTGCAAATCATGAGCTTGCTTTTTGGTTCCTTAGTACTGTAGAAAATAAATAACAGTATAGGTAACTTTTTTAATTAACATATAATGTATTATTTGTTTCAGGGGTACAGCTCTGTGATTCATCAGTCTTAACACAATTCACAGCACTCACCAAAGCACATACCCTCCCCAATGTCCATCACCCAGCCACCCCATCCCTCCCGCCCCCCACCACTCCAGCAACCCTCAGTTTGTTTCCTGAGATTAAGAGTCTCTTATGGTTTGACTCCCTCTCTGGTTTCGTCTTGTTTCATTTTTCCCTCCCTTCCCCAGTATAGGTAACTTTTAATGTTAAGTCTACAGTGCAATTTTTCTTTCATTGGCATAAGTTCAGGAAAGATAACTTTGAAATGATATGTAAAAATGTTTGTTTTTCTGGATAATAAGGGGAAATTTTTACTCTCAGATTCTCCAAAGTGGTTTTATGAAAGTTATCTTTGGTAATTAAATCTAATTTTATTTTCTCAGATTTCTCTTCAGTAAAGTATGAAAATCATCAAGGAAACAATTTTTTCCCAAACTTCCCAATGGGATTTTGAATTCATCCAATTTGCATGGTATTTGATATTTTTCCTTGAACTCATTTTGAAAGCTCTTATACTTTAAGAGTTTCATTAAGTCAAGTGAAGAGAATTTTTTTTAGCATTAATCTGCTGTATACATAACTGACGATGGTGAACACTTGAAATACATTATAATAAGCAATGATGCTGGCAGTTATTCTTTAAAGTTGTAGATTCAGTAAGTATATCTATTTAGTTTCTTCTTGGTGTTTCAAATACTGGGCAAATTCTCTTTCAATTCTTCAATTCAATGAAGGGAATTTTCCTTTAACAACTATGGAAATTCAGTATAAAAATAGAGTTGAATTTTATTGTTGGCATTAAAATCTTTAAAAAAAAGACAAAGGACTTATGTTGGTTTTCAGATAATTAACTGAAAGCAAGGTTGGTGTCTTCTTGTAGATTTCCGAGAAGGGTTTTGAAAGTCATTTTTGTGAGGTGTAATCTAAGAAGTAATTTTAAATTTGATTGTTTTCATATATATATATAATTTATTCATTTGTCCAAAATTTTGGTTTTGCAGGTAACAGGGCTGGATTTTCATAGTAAGCAATTTATTCTATAATGTTCTTCCCCATCATTAATTGAGTTCATTTTCTTCAGTTTTGACCCATTTTTCTTTCTTTTTTTAAAAAAAGATTTTATTTATTTGAGAGAGAGAGAGAGAGCACGAGCAGGGGTGAGGGGCAGAGGGAGAAGCAGACTCCCTGCTGAGCTGAGCAGGGAGCCTGATGCTGTGAAGCTCCATCCCAGGACCCTGAGATCATGACCTGAGCTGAAGGCAGAGGCTCAACAGATGGAACCACCCAAGCACCCCAGTTTTGACTCATTTTCCAAAGAATTTAGTTTAATAATCTCCAAGGCTTGAGAAAATGATGTTTCTTCCATATATATACATTATATATATATATATAAAATAACATATACTGTATTATATATATTATATACACTGTCTCTTGTAGCTTGTTTCTTTTGCATACTTTCCCTTTTTTGTATATTGTATACACTTTTATTTTTTATTTTAATTTTTTTGGTCTCTATTTCTGTTCCCATTGATGTTTTGCCTTCTGATAGATGTCATAGGCAAGAGGTTAGTTCTTTTATTTTTAGTACCCTTTTACTTAAATAGGAAAGTACTGGCATTCCATCAGAGAGGAAACAGGGAAGTCATCTCCTGAAGAAAGAAAACAATAATTTCATTCTATGGTAATCCTTTTTCTATATTATATTTCTCCCAAAATCCAGCAAATTTGTTTTACTTTATCCTTTTATTTTTTTTTAATTTTTATTATGTTATGTTAATCACCATACCTCATTAGTTTTTGATGTAGTGTTCCATGAGTCATTGTTTGCGTATAACACCCAGTGCTCCATTCAGTACGTGCCCTCTTTAATACCCATCACCAGGCTAACCCATCCCTCCACCCCCCTCCCCTCTAGAACTCTCAGTTTGTTTCTCAGAGTCCATAGTTTCTCATGGTTCGTCTCCCCCTCTGATTCCCCCACTTCATTCTTCCCCTCCTGCTATCTTCTTCTTCTTCTTCTTCTTTTTTTAACATATAGCGTATTATTTGTTTCAGACATTGGGGAGGGTATGTCCTATGGTGAGCGCTGTGAATTGTGTAAGACTGTTGAATCACAGACCTGTACTTCTGAAATTTGTTTTATTTTAAAAGGTATTGGTTGCCTATTCCTTATATTATGTATTGGCCTCAAGACTTTTGCTTTTGAGTCCTTTATTGCCCTCTATGTGTGGCAGATGAACAGATGTGGTATTCCAGAGTAGAAGCTTTAAGAGAAGGCACAAGTGGGGTGCCTGGGTGGCTCAGTCAGTTAAGTCTCTGCCTTTGGCTCAGGTCATGATCCCAGGGTCCTGGGATGGAGTCCCAAATTGGGCTCCTTGCTCAGTGGGGTGTCCTGCTTCTTCCTCTGCCTGCTGCTCCCCCCGCTTGTGCTCTCTCTCTAACAAATAAATAAATAAAATATTTTTTAAAAAGAGAGAGATGGCACAAGTTTTTGGCAAGTTCTCGTGTTCTCATCCTCTGTAGTGAAAGTGGCATATCTAGAAGATGGTATAAGAATGAGACCTATTTAGCAGAGCCACAGCTAAATGCAACTTATGTGCAATGTGGGTGAAAAAGAAATATTGTTGTAAACCACTGAGATTTGGGGGTTTTGTCCCCTACTTCAGAAAAGCTAATACATCACTCATATTTAGATCTCAACCTTTCAAAATATTTGGACAAGGAGGATATACTCAGAACTCTAAAACATATATTATTGATGACAGATGCCCAGTCATTGCACAAGTTTCTTAACTGGTGCCTTTGAATATCTGAGTTAGAAGGAAAAAGCCTTAAAGGGATCCCCCTCAAAATAATTCATTACATTGTGTCTTTCTGATGTAACTGTAAATGATTTTCATTGCATACAGAGATTTTATATTCTTCATTGTAAGGGGTAATTATGAATTTTATTTTCTTGATTAGGCAAGTTCTTCCAATTTTACTTTTTAAATTTATTTTAAATTAAAAATTTGTTTTATTGAGGCCATTTTCACTTTTTGATATTCTAGTCTGGAACTAAAACTAACCCACAATATATTAAATTTTGACCCCAGTTTATGAAAGAGTGAAAATTCATAGCAAAATTAGAATGTCAAAGTAATATCAAGATAAAATTTCCCCATGTTTTCTAAAAAAACAATTTTGTCTGTGTTTACAGATATTTACAATCTCAAGGTTGTATAAATCTTTTTACTGTAAGAGAAAAACATAATATTTATGTTTCTTTAAGACAACATTTTTAATAAGAATTTTCTCCTAATTTTTATGATTTAGTTTTAAACTATAACAGTAACAATTTCAGAGTTGTTCTATTTCTCTTTTGTTTATCTAAATATTAGTCCATTGACCTTAGCTGACATATTTGTGTCCCAGGTTTAATCTGTAAATAAAATATATTTTGTTTTCTCTTTTAAAATATATATTACCATAAAGTTATAGATAAGGGGCATTTATGATATAGCAAGGAATTTGATATTTGGGTTTTAATAGAAATAAGAATGAAATTTAAACTAATAGCAGTACTTTCTTTGCCAATAGCTTACCAGAAAACATGCCAATGTATAGCAAACTTAAAAAAAAAAAGTTACAGTGAGCTTTTGTACACTTACCACCAAAATTCTTATATTAATACTTTATCATGTATCAGTCCATATATCTCTCTCTCACTGTAAATATCCACCAGTCCATCTCCATTTGTTGGGTACATTTTAAAGTAAATTGCAGGCATCAGTACACTCCTTCCTAAATAATTCATGCATATCATGAAAGAGTTCATTATTTGTTTATAGTCTTTCTTTTGATGAAAAGTTACATAAAATATAATGCACAAGTCTTAATTGCACATCAGAAACATTGTAACAAATGTATATACCTGTGTAATCCAAAACTCTAACAAAATGTAGACTATTTCCTTTGCCTCAGAAAGTTCCCTCATGTCCTTTCCAAATGAATCTCCACCTCACTGCCTAGAGAGTTAACAGATGCTCTGGTTTTTGTTTTTGTTTTCCCCATAGAATAATGTTTTGCCTGTTCTAGAATGTGTTATAAATGAAATCATACAGTGTATACTTTTTTGTGTAATGCTTCCTTCACACAGCATTATGTTTTGAGACTCACTCATGGGAGACTGCTTCTTTGTACTGTTGATTAGTATTCCATTGTATGAATATATAGCAATTTGTTTATTCTTATATGGATGAGATGGATATTTGGGGTGTTTCTAATTTTTTATATCATGAATAAAGTTATGAGCATTTTTGTATACACTTACTTTTGTAAATACATATATTTTTTAGCATTTTTATTAGGTAAATACTTGGGACTGAAATTGCTGGCTTATAGGAATATTTTTACTTTTGTTAGAAAACTGCCAGACCTTTCCCAAAGTGTTTGGATCATTTTACATTCCCACCAACAATGTATTAAAATTCTGGTTACTCTGTATCCTCACTAACATTTGGTGTTATCGGTCTTTTTAAATTTTACTTTAACCATTTTGGCATGTTGTGTAGAAATATCTTATTGTAGTTTTAATTTGAATTTACCTCATTATTGATGATGAACATCCCTCCATGTGCTTATTGTCCACTCATATATCTTTTGTGAAGTATCTGTTTAAATCATTGCCCATATTTAATTGTTTCTAGAACAATTTCAGTCCCATTTTATTGTCTGATTTCAAATATATGTTTTATCCCTTAATTTAAAAAGAAATTTAGGCTCAGTTTTAAGATTATGAGTCATATCTATGGAACTTCTTATGATTTTGGAGAGCTTCCAAGTTCCACATATAGTTGCCCAAACCATTGCACTATCCTTTTACCATGGTAGTAATTTGGATACATATTCTCTACAACTTCACTTTTGGAGACATGTTTCTAGACCTTTGCAAAGCCTTATTTTAATTAGAAAAGATAGAGTTGTGTGTTCCTTAAGAAAAAAACCTCTATAATTGGAAAAATGAGCTACTGCTGTATCTAAAAAAAGTGTACTTATGCCTATAAGTCTTCTTGTACAACTAATTTTTCTCATATCAATGTATGTTGATGACCTCAAGTTTTTCTGATAGAATGCCTGTGGAAGACTTCTATAGTTATTAGACATGTTCTATTCTTTATTTTATTTTATTTTTTTTTAATTTTTTTTTTTTTTTTTTTATTTGACAGAGAGATAGCACAAGTAGGCAGAGTGGCAGGCAGAGGGAAAGGGAGAAGCAGGCTCTCCGCTGAGCAGGGAGCCCGATGTGGGGCTCGATCCCAGGACCCTGGGATCATGACCTGAGCCGAAGGCAGGCGCTTAACCGACTGAGCCACCCAGGCGCCCCTAGACATGTTCTATTCTTTAAAGAACTTTTTTGCCCTACTTCAAAATGTAATATGGACATTTTTTTCTCCTCCTTTTTCTTCCTTTTCTAATAGTGATGATGGTGGTGATGATGATAATGATGATGATAGAAACTATGAATTATTGCTTGCTTGCTATGTGTTATACTACATGCTTAAAAATATTTTACTGGATTATATGAGACAAAAATTAATTGGCCCTGATTTTATAAATGAGATGTTTTAGGTATAAAACAAGGGCATCTTGTTATTTATCTGAAATCATAGGGCTGATATGTGATGGATGGAAGCCAACACTAGTTTTTCTGCCTCTTATCAACTGTGATATGCTGCTTTGGAGATGACAGACTCATGAACTTAACATGATTTGTTCTGCTATGTCACTCTGATGGGTATTAGGAGTGTTTTATAAGACATTCTATAGGAGTGTTCTTGTTTGATTTGTCTTTTATAGGTGACAGAATCTAAACTCCATTGTCAATTGCAGTCAGCTTGGTCCAGACATGTAGCTGTAATGATATCTAGAAGAATTCTTTAGTTCAAAGATTTATAAATACAGGGGCACCTGGGTGGCTCAGATGGTTAAGCATCTGCCTTCAGCTCAGGTCATGATCTCAGGGTCCTGGGATCGAGCCCCGCGTCGGGCTCCCTGCTCGGCCAGGAGCCTGCTTCTCCCTCTGCTTCTACCTGCTGCTTCCTCTGCTTGTGCTCTCTCTCTCTCTGTCAAAAATAAATAAAATTAAAAAAAAAAAAAGATTTATAAATACAGCAAATAGATTACCTAAGAGTGAGTACACTACACAGTATATGGAACATAGAACAGTATGGAGCACCTACTATGTGCTTGACATTCTGTTAGACAAAGCTGAGTAAGTTATGGATTGTTGCCCAGATGAGCTTATAGTCTAATGAGGGTTACTAAGTTGTACACAGAGAATCTTCATTATGTGGTTAAGTACTATGATAGAGGCATGCAATCGACTACATATCCTATACCTGTGGTGTTTCAGATAGTATCTTTTAGTATCTGCTTGCTAAGATATTGGCAAAATGTATTAGGATTTCTTCTTTCTTTCTTTCTTTCTTTCTTTCTTTCTTTCTTTCTTTCTTTCTTTCTTTCTTTCTTTCTTTCTTTCTTTCTTTCTCTTTCTTCTTTCTTTCTTTCTTTCAAATTTATTTATTTATTTTAGTGAGAGAGGGGGTTGAGCAGAGGGAGAAAGAGAATATCCCAAGCAGACTCCGTGTTGAGCATAGAGCCCGACAGGGACCTTGATCCCACGACCCTGAGATAATAACCTGAGCTGAAACCAAGAGTCTGCTGCTCACCTGACTGTGCCACCCAGGTGCCCCTGTGGTTAGGATTTCTGAGGGAAATGTTTACTGATTTTAATTTTCCATTTTATGCTCTTCTCGCCTAACCTCGTTCGGTACTATAATTGGCTAATACTAATTTCAGAAACTTCTTTTTAAACACTATGCAAAATTCAGAATTTTTAAAATACTGAATCTAAAACATTAAAACTATCTTTTAATAGAAAGAGCACAAAATCCCAGTCCTATTTCTCCACAGCCTTTCAGGCCCTATCCTTACTGAGGGCTGGTTGTTCTGTTTGCTCTAAGCTGTTGAGAAATCTATATCCTTTCATGTGCAGACACTAAGGCAGAGAATGATGCCGGAGAGTAAGGGGCATAGAGAATATGAAATACTTGGATTTGTTATTGGATTTCATCAGGATAAATGGCAATGAAATATCCCTTTATATCTGAAAATTGGACACTAACAATCTTTATGTTGCCTGTGGTTTATTTAGGGTGCTTGGGAATTTACTATCATAGACTAATTTAAAGGGATGGAAAATGCAAGGATGATGGGGTTGAATGCTTGTTTTTGGTGCATTAGGTAAGGTACAGCATGAAAAGGACAAACTTAGCTCCCAAAATATCTGGCTCAGGAAACAAAAGGAAACACATTATGTAATTATGTTGCAGGAATTCCCTTCTGCCTGAAGTTGGTGCACTGAGACTGCTAAAAAGAAATTGCAGAAATTGATGTTTAAGGAATACATTTTGGGCAGACAGCCTCTCTGCTGTTCTGCCACAACTCCCTTGCAGTGTATTCAATAAATTTCTATCTCCTTTAAGAAAAAAAGAAGTACATTTTGCATCATGTTTTAGCACATAGGTATGTATGGTGTGTGTGGGTAAACAGAAACAAAAGTTTCCAGAAACAATACTAACCTTTATAATGTTTCATTCACTGTGATATTTTCTATTCTATTCTATTCTATTCTATTCTATGCTATGCTATGCTATGCTATGCTATGCTATGCTATGCTATCCCATCCCATCCCATCCCATCCCATTTCATTCTATTCTTATATTAAAAGAGTCTGTTTATAGTTAAGGATAGTCATTAGACCATTTAGGGGAGACAATTATTGAAAATTCGGAAGAAGGTGTGTTTGAAAGCAAGTATAGGGGGTTTAATGTACTAGATAAGTAGACTGTAGTGTTCTCTTTCATTCTCTTTCTAACAAATCCACTCTTCTCCACTCCCATCTTCCTTCCTTCCTGCCTTTGTACTCCTGTTTATACCATGTAACTATCTACCCCTATCCACATCTGACTGGACTATGGATAAATACCTGGCTCCAAAGAAATCAATCTGTAGTCTGAGTTGTACCAACTAGATGCCTGGATTGTTCAGATTTTTCCAGGATTCTGATCTCTATCTCTTTAAAGTCCGTCTTTGGAATCAATTTGAGATTTCTTTTCCTTGTATTCAAATATGACTTGACAGAAGTGTAGGTATTTCAGTTATTGTCATTTAAACCTCAGTCCATCCACAGATGGAACATGCTGTCTTGTAGCCTATATTATGACTTGTTGACTAGTCAATATACTATGGCTGTGCCAATACTCTTTATAACATTGGCCATTAAATTTTATTCACCATTAAATTTAGTAAATTTTTATTTTTCTAGGTGCTTCATCACCTCTTCAGACAGGCTAATAAATACATATTTTCTCAGACTACTTTTGCTGGCTAAGTAGTCAGTAGTTTCTACTGAATGATTGGCAGGTTATAACTTCTCTTTCTTTAGATTGTCTTGTCTTTTCTTCTTTTATTTCTTTGGTTTATTAGATAGATCTTATATTTTCAAATTAGACACTTTTCCCTTAGGATTGTTAGATGAGGTCTTTGAGGTCCTGACATGTCAGGTGATTTAGCCATGGAAAGGATTTCTAGCCTGCTTTTTTCTTTTAAGAATGAATTTAAGGCTACTCTATAATCTTAATTTAAGGCTACTCTATAATCTTAAAGAATTTAAGGCTACTCTATAATCTTAAGGAATTTAAGGCTACTCTATAATCTTAAAGTTTCTTTAATAATTGGAAAAGTGACTTATTTTGGGAGTTGAGTGATATTAAGCACCTCCAGTAACTTTAAAACATTTCAAAAATCATCTGTTTTCAACTTAAGGTTAACTTTTCAGTTTCTAAGGCCATAGAACTGTTCCATTTTGGTTTGAAGCCAAATATTTAGACAGACTGTAAAAGAATCCCATTATGAATCTCTCATTCAATTAGCTGTTTTCAAAGGACAGAGAACAGAAATTTAGTCTCCTTTGTGAGAAGAGCAGATAAGAGTTTTATTTGCTAAGTGGTTTTTGAAAGAGAATTTTGAATAAGTTTTGCCAGTGAGTTCTATAGTGACTACATTCTCTGTATTAAAATTCCTGAGCTGCAATTTCATTTCCCTTCTTATATTAAAATAAACAAGAGTTGAGCAAGTATACTAATTAGTTTGGAAGACATCTTTGTGTCCATATTTCCATAGAAGTAGTAGAACTAGTGATTTTATTCTAGAGAGAGTTGATACATTTTCGTTGAGCATTTTGTTTGGGGAATTACATTAATGTACTATTTTTAAAAAATAATATTTATAATCAAAGAATTTTCTCTTTCCCCCAATCCTCCCATTCCATAAAATTAAGAATAGAGTGAATTTCCAAGTAAATCCCAATTATATTTTCATTCTACTGGTAGGAGAGAATAATACAAGTCTTCAGGCTTTATCTTTGAAATATTTTAAAGTCAAAAGAAAAATTTGTTTTCAGGTGATTTAGAATAAGCATCTCCAACTTTTCTTTCTTTCTTTCTTTTTTTTAAGATTTATTTATTTATTTTAACAAGAAAGCACACGAGAGGCGGGGAGGGCCAAATGGAGAGAGAGAGATTGAGAATCTTAAGCAGACTCCTCACTGAGCCGAAATCAAGAGTATGACATTCAACTGACTGAGCCACTCAGGTGCCTCTCAAACTTTTCTGATAAAATATTTCTTAACTCATGAGACAGTGAACTTATAGCTGGGAGAATTCAGGCTATGCATTCTATGTAATGAGATTATGGGTGATTTTAAGCTTTCTCCTTTTTAAACTTTCTATATCATCTTATTTTTTAATAATAAATACATACTAGCTTCATAATAAGAGAAAATATTGAAAAAACTTCCAGCCCACCATTTTTTCCCTGGAACATTGATGATAGCTGTTAGAGGCAGTGATAGAAACATCATTTGTTCATCTTTGCTCTGTTTACTTTGACTTTGAATCTGAGAATAGAAGTATCACATATTATACTCCCCTACATTCCATGCACATAAACGTTTCATGAATGGAAAATAAACTGGCTGGTGGAGGAAGTTTGATTTTACCTGTATGTGCATATAAAAAAATCTAAGAATACAAATTAAGAATGTAAACCAACCTCTGCTTGTAAATCTTCAAGTACAAATAATGCTCTAGAAAAATGTAGCCTGCTTATCTACATTTTTCCCCCTGACAAACTGGTATAGTTCCAGGGTTAGTCATTTCCCAGTTTAACATGCAAAATTAGGAGATAAATGTAAAATTTCTCCTGCAAATTCTAATAGCCCTCAATATTATTAAGATGGTGCAAGGAATTTTCTTATTAACAGAATTAAGAATCCTAGATTACAAATGGCTATATGATTGGTTAATATTTTACTCACATTTAACTTCTGCAATTTATACTATAAGATTCTTTAGAGTTCATTTCTATTTTTTCTTATTCTGGTAAGAGAAACTTGGTTTCTTTAGTGACATAACCATTTCTTATTTTGTGAAATCTTAGTACAACTGCTAAGTGTTCTCCACTCTCCTGGAAAAAGAATGGTCATTCTACCTAAGATAAGCCAATCAGAATCACTCTCCCAGGAATTTGATCTTAAGTCATAAGATCTCAGAACAGAAAATATTTGAGATGATTCATCATGGAGTACGTGGTGAAGGAAGTGTCATTAGCTTTTCTTACCATAATTCTCAGCTTTGCTATAGTTTTTATATATTTTGAAGCCTAATCTTTCAAATTTTCTTCTGATTATTTCTTCCCTTATCCATTTTTTATTTTTTATTATTTTTTTGTGATGAGAACTTTTAATATTTACTCTTTTAGCATCTTTCAAATATGCAATACAATCTTATTAACTATAGTTGCCATGCTGTATATTACATCCCCATGACTCATTTATTTTATTTTATTTTTTTATTTTATTATGTTACGTTAATCACCATACATTATATCATTAGTTTTTGATGTAGTGTTCCATGATTCATTGTTTGCGTGTAACACCCAGTGCTCCATTCAGTACGTGCCCTCTTTAATACCCATCACCAGGCGAACCCATCCCCCTACCCCCCTCCCCTCTAGAAACCCTCAATTTGTTTCTCAGAGTCCATAGTCTTTCATGGTTCATCTCCCCCTGTGATTTCTCCCCTTTCATTTTTCCCTTCCTGCAGTCTTCTTCTTCTTCTTTTTTTTTAACATATAATGTACTATTTGTTTCAGAGGTACAGGTCTGTGATTCAACAGTCTTACGCAATTCAGAGCACTAACCATAGCACATACCCTCTTGGTCTTTCAACCATTTTGAGTCTATTTTTGTGTGTGGTATAAGGAAATGGTCCAGTTTCATTCTTCTGCATGTGGCTGTCCAATTTTCCCAACACCTTTTGTTGAAGAGACTGTCTTTTTTCCATTGGACATTCTCTTCTGCTTTGTCAAAGATTAGTTGCCCATAGAGTTGAGGGTCCATTTCTGGGCTCTCTATTCTGTTCCATTGATCTATGTGTCTGTTTTTGTGCCAGTACCATACTGTCTTGATGATGACAGCTTTGTAATAGAGCTGGAAGTCTGGAATTGTGATGCCACCAGCTTTGCTTTCCTTTTTCAATATTCCTCTGGCTATCCGGGGTCTTTTCTGGTTCCATACAAATTTTAGGATGATTTGTTCCATTTCTTTGAAAAAAGTGGATGGTATTTTGTTGGGGATTGCATTGAATGTGTAGATTGCTCTAGGTAGCATTGACATCTTCACAATATTTTTTCTTCCAATTCATGAGCATGGAACGTTTTTCCATTTCTTTGTGTCTTCCTCAATTTCTTTCATGAGTATTTTATAGTTTTCTGAGTACAGATGCTTTGCCTCTTTGGTTAGATTTATTCCTAGGTATCTTATGGTTTTGAGTGCAACTGTAAATGGGATCAACTCCTTAATTTCTCTTTCTTCTGTCTTGTTGGTGGTGTATGTAAATGCCACTGATTTCTGTGCATTGATTTTATATCCTGCCACTTTACTGAATTCCTGTATGAGTTCTAGCAGTTTTGGGGTGGAGTCTTTTGGGTTTTCCACATAAAGTATCATATCATCTGCAAAGAGTGAGAGTTTGACTTCTTTGCCGATTTGGATGCCTTTTATTTCTTTTTGTTGTCTGATTGCTGTGGCTAGGACTTCTAATACTATGTTGAATAGCAGTGGTAATAGTGGACATACCTGCCGCATTCCTGACAGGGGGAAAGCTCTCAGTTTTTCCCCATTGACAATGATATTTGCTGTGGGTTTTTCATAGATGGCTTTTATGGTATTGAAGTATGTACCCTCTATCCCTACACTCTGAAGAGTTTTAATCAAGAAAGGATGCTGTACTTTGTCAAATGCTTTTTCTGCATCTATTGAGAGGATCATATGGTTCTTGTTCTTTCATTTATTAATGTATTGTGTCACAATGATTGATTTGCGGATGTTGAACCCACCTTTCAGCCCAGGAATAAATCCCACTTGGTCGTGGTGAATAATCCTTCTAATGTACTGTTGGATCCTATTGGCTAGTATTTTGGTGAGAATTTTTGCATCCATGTTCATCAAGGATATTGGTCTGTAATTCTCCTTTTTCATGCGGTCTTTGGTTTTGGGATCAAGGTAATGGTGGCCTCATAAAACGAGTTTGGAAGTTTTCCTTCCATTTCTATTTTTTGGAACAGTTTCAGAAGAATAGGTATTAATTCTTGAAATGTTTGGTAGAATTCCCCTGGGAAGCCATCTAGCCCTGGGCTCTTGTTTTTTGGGAGATTTTTGATGACTGCTTCAATTTCCTTAGTGGTTATAGGTCTGTTCAGGTTTTCTATTTCTTCCCGGTTCAGTTTTGGTAGTTGATACATCTCTAGGAATGTAACCATTTCTTCCAGATTATCCAATTTGCTGGCAGAGAGTTGCTCATAATATGTTCTTATAATTGTTTGTATTTCTTTGGTGTTGGTTGTGATCTCTCCTCTTTCATTCATGATTTTATTTATTTGGGTCCTTTCTCTTTTCTTTTTGATAAGTCTGGGTTTATCAAGCTTGTAATTCTTTCAAAGAACCAGCTCCTAGTTTTGTTGATCTGTCTACTGTTCTTTTAGTTTCTATTTCATTGATTTCTGCTCTGATCTTTATTATTTCTCTTCTCCTGCTGGGTTTAGGCTTTATTTGCTGTTCTTTCTCCAGCTCCTTTAGGTGTAGGGTTAGGTTGTGTATTTGAGACCTTTCTTGTTTCTTGAGAAAGGCTTGTATTGCTATATACTTTCCTCTTAGGACCACCTTTGCTGCATCCCAAAGATTTTGAACAGTTGTGTTTTCATTTTCATTTGTTTCCATGAATTTTTTAAATTCTTCTTTAATTTCCTGGTTGACCCATTCATTCTTTAGTAGGATGCTCTTTAGCCTCCATGTATTTGAGCTCTTTCTGGCTTTCCTCTTGTGATTGAGTTCTAGTTTCAAAGCACTGTGGTCAAAAAATATGCAGGGAATGATCCCAAACTTTTGGTACTGGTTGAGACCTGATTTGTGACTTAGGATGTGATTGATCCTGGAGAATGTTCCATGGACACTAGAGAAGAATGTGTATTCCGTTGCTTTGGGATGGAATGTTCTGAATATATCTGTGAAGTCCATTTGGTCCAGTGTGTCATTTAAAGTCTTTATTTCCTTGTTGATCTTTTGCTGAGATGATCTGTCCATTTCAGTGAAGGGGGTGTTAAAGTCCCCCACTATTATTGTATTGTTGTCTATGTGTTTCTTTGCTTTTGTTATTAATTGGCTTATATAATTGGCTGCTCCCATGTTAGGGGCATAGATATTTATAATTGTTAGATCTTTTTGTTGGATAGACCCTTTAAGTATGATATAGTGTCCTTTCTCATCTCTTATTATAGTCTTTGGCTTAAAATCTTATTTGTCTGATATAAGGATTGCCACCTCAGCTTTCTTTTGGTGTCCATTAGCATAGTAAATGGCTTTCCACCCCCTCACTTTCAATCTGGGGGTGTCTATGCATCTAAAATGAGTCTCTTGCAGACAGCATATTGATGGGTCTTGTTTTTTAATCTAATCTGATACCGTGTGTCTTTTGATTGGGGCATTTAGCCCATTTACATTCAGGGTAACTATTGAAAGGTATGAAATTAGTGGCATTGTATTGCCTGTAAGGTGACTGTTACTGTGTATTGTCTGTGTTCCTTTCTGGTCTATGTTACTTTTAGGCTCTCTCTTTGCTTAGAGGACCCCTTTCAATATTTCTTGTAGGGCTGGTTTCATGTTTGCAAATTCCTTTAGTTTTTGTTTGTCCTGGAAGCTTTTTATCTCTCCTTCAATTTTCAATGACAGCCTAGCTGGATATAGTATTCTTGGCTGCATATTTTTCTCATTTAGTGCTCTGAATATGTCCTGCCAGTCCTTTCTGGCCTGCCAGGTCTCTGTGGATAAGTCTGTTGCCAATCTAATGTTTCTACCATTGTAGGTTACAGATCTCTTCTCCCGAGCTGCTTTCAGGATTTTCTCTTTGTCTCTGAGACTCGTAAGTTTTACTATTAGATGTTGGGGTGTTGACCTATTTTTATTGATTTTGAGAGGGGTTCTGTGTGCTTCCTGGATTTTGATGCCTGTTTCCTTCCCCAAATTAGGGAAGTTGTCTGCTATAATTTGCTCCATTATACCTTCTGCCCCTCTCTCTCTTTCTTCTTCTTCTGGGATCCCAATTATTCTAATGTTGTTTCGTCTTATGGTATCGTTTATCTCTCAAATTCTGCCCTCGTGATCCAGTAGTTGTTTATCTCTCTTTTTCTCAGCTTCTTTATTTTCCATCATTTGGTCTTCTATCTCACTGATTCTTTCTTCTGCCTCATTTATCCTAGCAGTTAGCGCCCCCATATTTGATTGCACCTCATTAATAGCCTTTTTGATTTCTACTTGGTTAGATTTTAGTTCTTTTACTTCTCCAGAAAGGGTTTCTCTAATAACTTCCATGCTTTTTTCAAGCCCAGCTAGTATCTTTAAAGTGATGATTCTGAACTCTAGATCTGACATCGTACTAATGTCCGTATTGAGTAGGTCCCTGGCAGTCGGTAGTACCTCTTGTTCTTTTTGTTGAGGTGATTTTTTCCGTCTTGTCATTTTGTGCAGAGGAGAATAGATTAATGAGAGAACAAAATGCTAGCAGGGTACCAACGTCCCCAGAAAATATACTCTAAACAAATCAGAAAAGACCTGAAGCAGTGGGAAAAGAAAGGGAAAGAGAGAAAAAAGAAAAAGAAAGAAAAAAAGAAAAAAGAAAAAGATAAAGATAAAGATAAAAACAAACAAAAACAGAACAAAACAAAACAAAACAAAAACAGAATGTGATCAAATATGATCAGGCTGGTTTATAGATCAGTGCCACACACTAGATTTTGGGTGTATTTTGGTCTGTTAAAAGAAAGTGCCTCCCAAAATTTTAAAGAAAGAAAAACTTATATATGTACAAAAATAAGGGTTGATATGATGAAGGGATGGAATATGACTGTAAAGATGGAAATTATAAAAAATTTTATAAAAGGAATTGATAAGTTGTTTGAAAAAAGAAAGAAGAGGATTTAAAAAAAAAAAAGGGAGAGAATGTGATCAGGCAGGGGAGTAGAAAAAAACCATACACTAGAGATTTAGAGTATATTTTGATCTCTTAGAAGAAACTATCTCAAAATTTTAAAGAGAGAACAACTTATATATATATGCCAAAAATACAGGTAACTACTATGAAGGGATAGACTATGACTCTAAAAATGAAAAATAAAAATGTTTTTTTAAAAAAGGGATTGATAAGATGTTGGTTGAAAAAGGGAAAAAGAAAAATTCAAAAAAAAAGAAAAAAAGAAAAAAGAAAAAAAGACAGTTAAAAAAAATAATTTACTTTGAAAGACTAAAGAATCATGGTAAAAAAGCCATGGATTCTATGTGCAGTATTCCCCTAGCTCTGGAGTTCTGCCGTTCTCATTGATCGGTTAACCTGGTCTTGGCTGGCTGTTCTCGCTGATCTTCTGGGGGAGGGGCCTGTTGCCGTGGTTCCCAAATGTCTTTGCTGGAGGTGGAATTGCCCCGCCCTTGCCCGGTCCGGGCTAAGTAATCTGCTCAGGTTTGCTCTCCGGAGCTTTTGTTCCCTGCAAGCTTTCCGTACAGCTTTGGAGGCCGAGAGTGAAAATGGCGGCCTCCCAGTCTCCGCCCCGGAGGAGCCGAGAACTCGGGGTCCCGCTCCTCAGTGAGCCCCCAGAGAAAAGCAGTCAGTCACTCCCGTCTCCCCGGTCTCCGGCCGCACTCCGTGCTCACCCGGCCTGTGACCGTGCCTTTCTATCTGGCACCCGACCCCGGGTGGAGTCTCCAAACCCAGCAGATCCCCGCGGTGCGCTCCCGCACCTCTCCTCCCGGGGGAAGAAGGTGAGTTTCCCCGGATCTGCCGCTTGTTGGGTCCCTGCTGGAGGAGCAGTGGCCCGACTATGCCGTGGATCACGGTTTATGACAACCCCGAGCTGAGAGCCCGCGCCTGGGCTCCGTCTCTGCAGCTGGCTTCCCTGCTCCGATACCTGGGAGCTCTGCCACACTCAGGCACCCCCGGTCTTTCTGTGACCCCGAGGGTCCTGAGTCCACACTGTCCCGCGAGGGTTCACCCCCCACTTAGCCACCAGAGTGACGTCCCTCAGCAGAGCAGACTTCTAAAAGTTCCGATTTTGTGCTCCGCGGCTCTATCACTTGCCAGAAGCGGCCGATGGAGGCCCCTCCCCCGCCGTCTATCCTCCCGAATATCGCCTCGGATTCACTTCTCCGCACGTCCTACCTTCCAGAAAGTGGACGCTTTTCTGTTCAGAGAGTTGTTGCTAGTCTTTTCTTTGATCTCCTGTTGAGTTTGTAGGTGTTCAGAATGGTTTGATCCCTATCCAGCTGAATTCCTGAGAGGAGACAAAATCCAGGTCTCCTACTCCTCCGCCATCTTGCCCCCCTCTATTTAGATTTGTCTATGATATTTTTGAGTGTATCTCTTTGTATAGATATTTCAGTGTTTGCTTTAGGTATTACATTTGCATATATAATTTATCACAATCTACTGGTGTCATGCTGTTTTCATACAAATGTGAACATAGGATCTAATATAATGTGAGATGCCTACTCTAATGCCAATTCAAGTAAAACAAGATTCTTTTTTGATGCAGTGAAAAAAATGCAAAGTTTGTGATTTTGCATTTTATGGTTAATCATGAATTGTACAAAGTTTATAGTCAATCATGGTTTGTACAAAGATTTGAATCTCATGCCAATTTTTATGTTGTGAACAGTGAGGCTCCTTGTTCTGATATGAAAAGTGCAAAATTCAATCCTGATATTAGAAAAATAATGGGCTTATCGAATAGCACAAGGTATACATAATATTGAATTAAACTAGATTATTTTAAAAAATAAATCATTTTTAAAAAGGAAAAGCAATGCTAAATTATAAGAACAAGACAGTTTTATACTCTTTATACTCTTTCTTGAAACTGTACAGTCAGACCCTGAAAATGAAATAATTACTTGTTTGACATTCAGAAAATCCATGTTTATTTGAAAGACTTGGCTAACGCATATACCTTTTTGAATTATATAAAACCAAGTTGAACAAAAAAGTTCTGGCACAGAACCATTTAGAAAAGTTAATGAATAACTGGTATTGTCACATTAATTTAAAGTTTGGTATAATCATTAGCTATTGATTTTATAGGAGTGTGTCTAAATTTTATCAATCTAAACTGTGTTTTACATATTCTTACAAAATTAAGTTTATGATTTATATATTAGTTAAATTTTGAGTATTTGGACTTAAATTATACTGCAACAAAAATGGTTAAAAAAACAATGAATAGAATGAGTCAGAAAGACTATTTGGTATCTAACAAATTGGAGATGAGTTCAACTTCTTCTTAGGATTGAGGAAAAGAGAAACTGGGCATCTGATTTCCACTGGACATGAAATAGTGCCTTAAACCCAGTTCCTAATCCTGAAGACTAGAATAGCTCTTGGCTCTCTACTGAGCCTTCAGACTTGTAGTTGTCTTTCTGCCTGAGGATACTCTGCCTTGGAAATTCAGCATATTGAAAGTTGACTGATCCTGCCAAGGATCCATTGAGGGTGCTCCTATTGAATCCTAAATCCTTTGTGTTCAGCGTTGTTTCCTGGATTACTTTTTCTTGATACCATTTTCTCCACATTTTGCTTTATTGCACGTAGTATTGATGGATAGTCCTCTGGCACATTGTCAGTTTTTCTCTTAGGGACAGAAAATGTAGACTGTGAAATGTTTCCTTATTGAGAATGCTATTGTTGCTCAACTTCTGTTCTGAGTTGAAATTGAGAATATAATTATTTATGTCCATAGTTTTTGGCTTGAGGTGTCTTATTATCACTCTAACCATTGCACAGGTCATGGAGCAAGAGTGGAAACAAGTCCCTGATTCTTGGAGACCCTAGAGGGGTATCCATATGGAGCAGCAATGATCATGAGCCTAATTCTCCCCTGTGCCTTCATTATGATTCATTCTATGTCACTCTCAGAAATATATTCATGGATATTTATTCATTGCTAAATTTTAGGAAAGCTCAATTTTTATATGTTTAATTGCTTGTTTCCAAAGTTAAGTTCATTTGTTTTTCTTACTTTAAGACCTTCAGATTGATTTTCCTTTCTTATTTGAAACATCTTTCAGCAAAGATAAATGAACCAGAAGAACGGCACTCACTGATGTGCCTTCTCTTCTTGCTGGCTTGATGAAAGCTTTTTTTTTTCTTTTTGGAATAGACTGTTCAAGATCTAGCCTGGCAGGAAGTCAGTCTCTGCAATGTGTTCTCTGTTGGAAGCATTGATCTTCATTCTTTCTCTCTTTTCAGTTCTTTCTTCTTGATAGTGGTCTAGGGACCTGATTCCTGATTGTGGTCCACAAGCTCCCTATGTAAAATATTATCCTTCTCCACCTGAGCTCTGCATCATCAGAGATCAGCAGCTGAGAAGCTATCTCCGGAAAATATCTTTGTAGTTCTCACCTACTTATTCACAGCTCACATTATTTGTTTGACTCTCTAACCTCTCTGTGCTGCCGGAGAAGTTTTTAAACTTAGAATGGGAATAAATTGATGTAACATGTTGACTGGTCCATACTTCTTATTGTTTCAGGTCATCCTATCAGCTGATTGTAGAAACACTGGTTGTATTGAAGTAAAACTGCTAAAATGAAGTTTTAAATGAAAGTAATTAATGTCATTCTGGCAGACACATTTTAAAGTTTGGCTGCAATCTGTGCTATCAACTTAAAAACAAAATGAAGTTTGAATGGCTTAATGAACCAGGGAATATCATTACTCCACTGGTGTATTTTAATGATTATTAACAACATATCAGCTAAACAGGTAGGTTATGAGTTGATAATTAGAAATATGCTCAACATAGTTTGATTATAACAGAACATATCATCTATCACATTCACAATTTTTAGTAACTTTTCTTTTAATTACCAGGAAATAAGATTTTCAGTATAGTGCAAAAGATCAAGATGTCAAAATAAGTTGAAAATGCATAACTGTATAAACTTCTAAATAACACTAAATACTTCTTTGACATAGTAAGTACTTAAATAAAAGTCAATTTCTTCATATTATTTGCATGTAATGTTAGTTTTGTATTTGAAAACCAAAGTCAATGCTCTGTAAAAATATGTATTTTTTTAGTGTTTATAGAGGAAACACAGTTTCTTTTGACTTATAACACAAGCTCTTTATATTTGTAGTTAGATCTTTAGCAGTCTATAAGCCTTGACAGAAATGTATAGAGGCAATTTATTTCTCATGAATTAAGACATTTGGCAATTTAAAAAGCTATTATATTCTGTATCTTTCATTCTAGCTTATGCACAGAAGAAATGCTGGATGGAAATATTGGTTGCAAAGATAAGTGTATGGTATTACTCATATTATTTGGTGTTACATATTCTTTATTTGCTCATTCAAATCTACTCTTCTTTCTCCAACCTGTTCTGTGCCCTTGCCCTCTCATTTTTCTGATTGGACCAAAGGAAGGTATTGGCAGATGATCAAGGTGCAGAGTAAAGAGAAGGCGGGTTTATTTCTCCCCTTTTCTCCCTTTTGGGTCATGAGTTATCAGTGACTTCTTTTTCTGTTTCAGGCTGCAGCTCCTACCAGGTAGCTCTCTGCTACAACTTCTACTTTTTTCTGGATTGTAGTAACTTCTCTGTCCCTTGCCTTTCAGACCTAAGGGTGGGAATGATCTCCTACTCTTTTTTTGCCTCTCCATACCTTGATATTTATTCTAAATTCTTGCTGTTTCCTTGTAAATAGTCTCTGTATTAGTCTCCTAGGGCTGCCATAACAAATTAACACAAACTTGGTAGCTTAAAATAACAGAAATTCTCTCACAGTTTTGAAGTCCAGAGGTCCAAAATGAAGATGTCAATAGGGTGGTTTCTTGTGGAGGACAGGAGGAAGAATCTATGTCTGCCCCTTAGCTTCTGGTGGCTATCAGAAATTGCTGTTTTGGGTGTGTGGACACATTATTCCAATCTCTGCTGTGGTCTTCATGTGACCTCCATCTCTGTGTCTCTCTGTGTCTTTTCCTTTTCTGTCTCTTATAAGAACACCTGCCATTGAATTTAGAAGCAATCCTAACCTAGGATAATCTCATTTTGAGACCTTTACCTTGATTACATCTGCAAAGACCCTTATTCCAAATAAGGTCTCATTCTGAAGTTTCAGGTGGAAATGTTTTTGGAGGCCACTATTCAACCCACTATTGTCCTTTCATTAAACTTTCATTACTTAATCCTATTGGATCTCTGACTAATACAGGTGCCTTTTGTAATATATCAAAATAAGTGTATTTCCACTGTCTTAAGGGAATACTTTTCTTTAGAGTCCCTTTAGACAATATACTTCTAGTTCCCTCTGGAAATTCTATATAGAAAAATAAGATTGCTTGGTTTATTTGAAGCCCACTCCCCCTAGTAGAGAGGATTTAAGAATATATCAAAAAAGAACCTCTAATAAAATGGTTCAGTTTTATTTTTTAGTCTTTCATGTGTGAGGTAGACCTCACATTCTTGAGCCTGAGGTGGTTAAACAGCAAACATTCCCCTTTCCATGATCTTAACAGCTCAAAATGTTTAATTGAATTGCACAATTATGTCAATACAACTTTCTAGCAGAGGAAACTAAGGAAATTCAAGACTCCAGTTAGGAGGATATTTTTTCCCATAGTAGCTGAAAACACCCACAGAATATAAAACAGCCAGTTGTAAAAGCTCAGGGTAAAGCTGCAACACTGAACAACCTAGGTCGTGGGGAAGTGAGGCCAAAAAAATTTCTATCGAAAATAAAGTAGAACATTTGTGTAGGATACTCTGAAGAGGAAGTACAATGAGAGGCCTGTAGGATGCAACCAGAGTCAAGACTACTCTTTCACTCAGTGGGTTAAGCATTTTCATCAGTTTATGTTAAATCTTTCTCTCCTTACTGTGTTATATTAAGACAACTTGTGCTTATTATTTTTAGAGAAAAATGTGGAGGATCTTACTCCAGAGTGTCTAGTCATTATTGATGAATCTTTTGTAATTCTTTGAACCTTGTCAGTTAAAGAACCCCTCCAGTTTTTGTTAAAAATAGATACTGAATGCATTCTTCCCATCTATATAAGTTGATTCCGGTGAACCAAAGAAAACTAAAACTCAGTAAGAACCATCCCTTTCAGAGTGCTGCTTTAATATAAAAAATCTGGATGTGCTGCATGGTGTGAAAAGACAGGGTCCTATTCTTGTCATGTAGTTGAATACACAATGTTTAAATGAGAGAAATAATCTCTTTGTTTCTTTATTGTTTTCTGAAGAACCTATTAGAAAATGACATTTTCCTCATTATAAAAAATGCAAATCTTTTCATATTTCTAAATGTTTTATTTATATTGAACAACCTAGCAAGATTAAAAAGTCTTTCTTCTTCAATGACAGAGATGAAAAATTATGAAACTGTAAATCTGTGTATATTTTCATTCAAATAAAAGAAAATGAAATATCATTTCATGAGGTAAAAATGTCTTGATGAGTAACAGATAAACATGGCATGAAATAAATTACTTAATAAACAGTTCGCAGCTGTGATTTGTTTAATACATTATAGTTGACTCATACTGCCTGTTCACATTAATGGCTGAGCATAAACCATTTTTGTCAGTGAAATTTTATTCAGATTTAAAAAGAATAATGTAGTTTACGACAGATTTAACTACAGCCATCAACCATATACCATCCTGTTGCTTTCAGATTATAGATTGAACATATGTTTTTAAAATCTTAATATGTCATATAATCAAAGTGTTTTGTGTTAATATATGGCTTTGTTCATCTGATTACAGCATTGGAAGAAGATTAAAGTTTTATGAGAGTCCTATAAAATTCAGCAGTTTGATGGAATACTAAACAGAGTAATCACTATACTTTATGGAACGTTATTCTGAGATGAGTTAGATTTTCTCCAATGATTACTAGGTGAACTGATTCTTTCAGATCATTAGCCTACCACTTACTGTATGTAAGCAAGACTGGTGCCTGGGTCTAGAGTCTGGGAAAATTAAAAATATATCTCAAAATATTTATCATGTCACCAAAAAGCGACTTAAACATTGGAAAGAGAATGCCTGAAGTATGTGATGACAGACTTTCATAGGAATCTAATAAATCTTCTGTTCTCTTTTTATCCAGGAGGTCAGCAAACGTTTTCTATAAAAGATCCGGTGGTAATTATTTTTAGTTTTGTGGGCCATATTACACTCTCTGTCTCAACTACTTAATTCTGCCTTTGTAATATGAAAGCAGCATAGATAACAAGTAAGCTAATGTATGTGACTGTGCTTCAATAAATCTTTATTTACAAAAAACAAATGTCAGGCCTGATTTGGCTAGCAGGTTGTAGTTTGCCAACTCTTCTAAGCCTTTGTTTAGCCAAATTTTTCTTGATGACAACAATCAGGTTGTTGGGCTGTTTCAGTTTTCTTCAAGTTTTTTAGCCAATACCTAAAGCCACCAGAACAGGAGGGTGAGCTTTACCAGTCCGAGGAATTTCCAACTATGTGGTATTGACCACATGCAACATTTAGTTTATTTACTCTAACAGTTGAAGTCAGTGAATGAAATAATTTGCATCATTTAAGAATCCCCAGAATAAGGGCTCATTAAATTATATACAGCACCGAAAAACATCTACTCTGATATCATGAAGTCTTTTAAATACTTCCAAATTTCTTTTCTGACATTTTTTGAAGGTTGAGCTGGCTAAAATTCATGCTGTTACATCCCTGATTACTGTTTCTTTCATTTGCATGGAGATTGTCTAATTATAACAACATGGGTAAGGGGGCTCTGTTACGAGACTTGTAACCTGGAGAGTTCATGTCCATTTTAATATTTGTGGAGAAATTCATGCCACCAAATTCAGCTATTATCTTATCTGCAAATGAGGGTAAGTGGGTCTTCTTCCTCATCTCAATTATGTTGGCACCCATTTAGATTCATTCTCCTTATTTTACTCTTCAAAGCATTTTAAGTAATCTTTCCTCTTTGCCTGTATGAGTAACATACTTTTTGTTGTGTATTTTTCTTAATAAATTTCTTTCCTTATTTTATGAGATCCTACCAACCACAACTGATATTGTAGCATGTGGCATCAACACTTTACCTTTGAGGTCTGATGAATGCTGACTTGCAGGGAATAGACATTCCTTAGGCAGCATCGAAGGACTCCATCAATATCTAAAACATGGGGAGAGGGTAGAGCTTGTTGGCTTGCTCTTTGCGAACTCTGTCACACAGAGTTGGGGTTAAATCACAAGGTCCTGCTCTGCAGCTGCTTTTTGCTTTCTTTTCTAGGCATTGATTTCTATTTGTGTGGTGCCTCTGGAATTGATGGATTTGGGGGAGATGGTACAGAACATTTAAGTATATGAAAAATTAAAATGTCAAAGTTTTTTCAGATATTTTATCATTCAACAAATATCTATGGATAGGTTGGCCATATAATTTATTGTACAGATCATGAAAAATATTTTTTTCTGAAAAGAAATAAAATAGAAAATAGGAAGAGATAAAAGGATGGTCATTGTGTTTAATGAGTGCTTCCTACTATGTCTCTTACAGACACCAAAGATACAGCAGTGATCAAAAAAAGCTGTAGTCCCTACCCTCAAGGGACTTTCATTTGGAGTAAGGAGAGGCAAATAATACATAAGCAATAAAAAGTTAACTTTTAAAAACACTTTTTCTGCTTACATAAATTAAATATATTTATTAATAGAAAAACAAAATTCATAGACTTTTTTGTGATTTTTTTCTTTTATTTATTAGTATAATGGTGGGTAAGAAGTGAACTACTGGTGGAACTTCGTGGGTTTGAGTCCTGATTCTCCCAGTTGGAATACTAATATGGAGATTAAATGAGTTACAGCATGGAAAAGACAACAGTCCTGGCCACAAAGTAAGAGCTCAATAAGTAATATGTTACTTGTATTATTACTTGACAAAGGTGGTACACTAACAAATCCTCTGAGAACATGGAAATAAGATTGTTTTCACTGTTTGACTGCAAAATCAATACATCAGGATAAAGATATACAAGTTGTCTCAAAAACAAAAGATAGTTTTCTGGAGCAAAAGTCTGTATTACAACTTTTTACATGGATTAATATAATTAAAAAATTACTACATCAGTCATATTTGGGCTTTGTTAGCCATGGAGGTGTAGAAAAAAGAGAGCTACAGGGTAAATGTTGGTGTTGCCTATCCAAACACTCCCAAGAGGGAGTGAATCTTAGTCTGATAACTTATCCCAGTGTTTCTCTCTGTTTTGATTAGGAATTCTCCGAAAAGGTCCCTTAGGGACTTAATGCCTGAAGAGAAAATCCTTTTCTTTCCTTCTTTTTTGTTGGTCACCAGATAGTACTCTAAAGTAGGTCAAGACTGTAGTGGGAGGTTGGCTGATTGACTTCCTCTAGAGCAGTTGGGATTTAGTTTCCTTTGCTATGCTTAAAATCTAAATTGGATTTGACTATATTCTTTAAAGGGATTGCTGCTTATTTTTTGGTGGGGGAGTACAGAGCCTTTGATTTTATGGCCAATTTGATATATAGGTTCAGCTGTATAAAATTGCCATTCTGTAGGTCAAAATGGTCCAATATTGGCAATATCACATGGGTTAGTCAAAAACCTGGGCCACCACACTTAAGCACCTAGTTGTGCTCAATATGATTTGGCTGCCTGCCTCTGGCTTGGCTGGCCCATCAGTAAGAGAGAGGCCTCCAGCCAGCCAGCCAATTGCAAAGGCTGTCTCTTCAGGACAGCTGAAGGCAATGAATGGGACACATCCTGCCCTTGCAGCCTCTTGGCAACAGGGTGAGCTGGTTCATGCAAGTGCTGCTTTATGGCTCTTGCTAGACACAAAAGGACTCAGCCTCCTCAAGTGCTGGTGGACCATGGGGACAAATCTGCCTTCCAGATTCTGCTGTCTGTGTGTCCCAGACCCTTTCTGTAGCAACAACAAACTGTAACCCTTATCTCTCCTCTTCAGCTAGGTATCCTTTTCTTTCCTACTGTGTCTTGGGAGGCTGCATGAAAGCTGTCTTTGTTTTATCCACATTCTGTAAGCCTAGGGCTTAAATGAAGGCCCCCCTCATCTCGAGGATGGAAATCCCTTCTAGCTTTCCTTCTCAGTCACACTCTGACAGAGCAAGGCCATTTCTGGCTTAGAGATAAAAGAATGAAGCTATAGTTAAATATTCTGGTCCTATTGGAAAGACCCTCCCTGTGGTTAGAGTCTTGCATCAGGCTGTTTTCCCCTAATGCCATTAAACATTTTATTCATCTAATTTTCTCCTCAGATTTTAGGCTCATCCAAAAACCTTCTGCTTATCATCTAGCTTCTCATGTAGGTATGCCCTGTCACATGGACTTACAAATATCCTGGTTTCTGTGACATTTATTTCTTGTTGTGAATTAATGAAGCTGAATCTGGATTTATATCATAGTCTTATGGGTTTGTTGAATTTCTGCTTGTGAAAATACCTCTATTTAATGGTGTGTGCCAAACACAATCTGATCTCTAATCCTTCAAAAAAAAAAGGGCGGGGGCAAATCAAATTCACCAAAGTAAGAAATAAAGTCCTATGAGAGGTCTTTTAAAAATTAGCCAGATTTGCCTTTTTGAATCAGACAACAAATACCTTTTATCTCCATGGGGCTGAGCACAAGTAAAAGCTTCTTTGTGCTTAGTACTGAATTTTTACATTCATGCTCCCCCCTCAGGCTCCCCGCCCCCCCAAAAAAAAATACAAACATTTTTTTTAGGATTTTTTGCCTAGTTGTAGGAATTTTATAACATGGAAATTTTTAGGATATATTTATGGAAAAAACAATAATATTAAATAGCTGTATAATATACCATTTACATAGACACATCAAAATTTGTAGAACAATACCACTGTTGTTGAATATTTGGGTTGTTTATATATTTATCTATTATAAATATCTCTATGATGAACTCTTTTCAAAACTATCTTATGCACATCTATTATTTTTCCCTTAGTGTAAATTTCTGAGTTAATTCATGAGTTAATATATGCAGTCATTGTAGACTCTTGATATATACTTCCATTTTTTTTCTTTCTTTTTTAAAAAGATTTTATTTATTTCAGACAGAGAGAAAGAGAGCATGAGCAGGGGAAAGGGGCAAGGAGAGAAGCAGGCTCCCCTCTGAGCAAGGAGCCTGATGCGGGGCTTGATCCCAGGACCCTGGGATCATGACCTGAGCCGAAGGCAGACGCTTAACTGACTGAGCCACCCAGGTGCCCCCATTTTTTTTTCTAATAAGAGTATTAGTTTACACTCTCACCAACTTTGAAAGAGACTTCATTTCACTGCACACTCACCCACACTGGTTTTATTCATATTCCATGTTATAGGTGAAACATACTACCACATTTTTATAAGTAGCTTTTCTTTTATTTCTAGTTAGACTAATTTTTTTTCAAATGGTTTTGAAAATTTTTATTCTCCTTTTTAAAAAACACATTTTTACCACATGATTGCTGTCTGTGCAGCAGAGAAGAGAGAGTAATGATCCTCGAGGTCTGAGGCTCGGGGATGCTGGTTATTTGATTTCTTCTTGAGTAGTGGTGGGACCCTTGGACTGTAGCTAGTCACTGACAGACTCCTGTGACTGGAACACCAACCCTATTTCTATCAGAGCTTTTATTGTAGTAGCTGAGGCTTTTATTGTAGTAACTGATGCCCTTTCACATAGCGCTAGAGGCTATATCATAAGCTACAAAGGGAGCTACTCAACTTTGTATATATTAAGTGTACTTTCTAATAATCCAAATAATTTAGACACATACTTTTTTAAGGTGTATGTTTCAAGCAGCAAACCCACTAGTGGCATTTATTACATCATTGTGAAGGAAACATTCCCCTAAATGCAATTAAACTTAGTACACTTGAAAAGCAAATATTTGCCAATACATAATTTAAAGCATCACTCCAAAATAATTTGTTTACAGTGGTCAGATCCACTAAAAAGACCTCCTAAAGCTAATCACCTGGAAAACATTATGTAATTTCTTGCTAGAGAAATCAGTCCTTTAGAAAGGTATTTTTTAGTGTCACCCTTGGACTCTCTTGTCTCTGGTTCTTGCAATGTGTGAAGAAAAACTGAAGCATGCCTCTCTAAAGGTCAAAACCCTTAGCCTCCACCAGTGCTGTTTTCATTCTCAATCCTCTCTCTTTTCCTTGGGGGAGCATAGGGGACAAGGCTCTCATCTAACTCTAGACTCGTTGTTCTGAGAAGTAAGGGCTTCCAAAGATGCCACAAGTTATTGTGCACTTATCTCCTGTCTGCATCGTGTTGTGTAGCTTTTCTTGAACTCCTGTTAACCCAATCTGCATCTTTTTCAACTGACCCACAGCTGTCACCTACTTACCTATTGGACTCCTTATAATTTATTTGTTTATTTATTTATTTATTTATCTTCTTTTTTTAAATTTTTTTGAACTCCAATGATATAAATTATTATTCAAACCTGTACACATACTCTTTTTTTTTTTTTAAAGATTTTATTTATTTATTTGACAGAAAGAGACATAGCGAAGGAGGGAACACAAGCAGGGGAAGTGAGAGAGGGAGAAGCAGGCTCCCCGCGGAGCAGGGAGCCCGATGGGGGGCTCGATCCCAGGACCCTGGGATCATGACCTGAGCTGAAGGCAGACGATTAACGACTGAGCCACCCAGGTGCCCCTGTACATATACTCTTGAATATATAATGTCTTAGGAAACATGACATATATTGTTATACATTCAACATAGTGCTATGTTGCTCCTTTGTTCTGTTCATCTTTCTTTTCCTTTCCCATTCCCCAGATGCTCTAAGCTTTTATCACTTTTTTAAAAAAATATTTTATTTGAGTATAGTTAACACACAATGTTGCATTAGTTTCAGGTACATAACTTTGAAACATCTTAATTCCATATTGGGTTCCTTGCTCTCAGGACTCGTCACCTTTCTCTGGGCAAATATCAATTACGAGCCCTCTGTCTTGCCTCCTTTCCTTCTGCAAATGCACTTAGAGATTCAGACACCTCTGCTCCTCTTCTAGAGGGGAGTTTCTCTCTTTTTCAAGCTTTATCCCATTAAATATTTCCTCTTTCCTAGCTTTATTTTTTTTTTCTTTTTATTAGTTCTTTACCACAGTTTAAAAATAAAGCTAAAGCTTTTCCCTCCTACATTAATTTTACTTCCCCCGAAATACTTTCATTTAACTTGCAGTTCATCTCTGTTTATCTCTACCATTAAACACCTTGACAAACTATCCAACATTTTTGTTTCTATTTCTTCACCATTAGTTTAAATGTTAACCCACTGTAATTTGAGGTTTGAGACAGTTCTTCCCAGGGGCACTGAGGACTTTCGAATCAAGTAGTCTGTTTTAAGTGCTTTCATTCCTTTCCTCTCTGTAACACCAGCTAGCCTCTCTCATTTTCTCTCATGCTTCTGTGCTGCTAATCTCTCTTGCTTTCTTCTTCCTCTCTGAATATTCCTTTTCAGGCACCTTCACAGGCTCCTCTAACTGAGGTTACTTCATGATGCTCAGAGATCCAGAATAGCTTCTCTTGTTTTTCCCCTTTTCCTTCTCTCTGTTCTCTACATATACGTACTCCTAGACATTCTTATCCCCTCCCATGCCTTCAAATTCTGTTTACTCTAGACAGTATATCTCTCTCTACTGAGAGAGAAATCTAATACAAAATACACACATCAGACAGTTATGATACTAGACAGTAGTCATATACATGGGTATTATTCTCAAGATATTACCTGACGCCAATTGTTTCAATCTTCTTAACAATTTACATGGATTATGGTGTGGCTAATTTTAATGTGCAAATTCGAATCAAAAGGTACCGTAAAAGAGATTATACATTCCATGGGAGCTGAAATTGTTATACTCCTTTGATTCCCTGAAAGACAGGATTAGGGTTTTATGCATCCTAGGCACTCGGCAGCTTTATGATACTTGTAAATAGTCACTGTGATAGTGTGTGCTTATGCTTGCTTGAGAAAGTTTCTCATAAAGTACAAAGGATAAAAACAGATGCCACTTTTACCAACTGCAATTTTCCAGAGATTATTTTTTGAAAACCAAAGCTAAAGAAATAACTTTAAATTACACATAATAAATTTGTATTCAGATGTGACCTGCTCCTGGAAAGTTGAATAGAAAAATAAGATTCTGTAAACTACTAAGCCCCAGGACCATTATAGATCCTATGCCTCGCTGGTGATTTTCATTAAGTGGTAGGAAAAAGTGATTTTATATAATCATGTTAATCAAAAAATGAAGATGTAAAAATGTATGAGATCTTTGAACACTTCAAATAATTTTAGAACTACTCTGGTCTTACCTCTTCATTTTATATGAGAGAAAATTGAAGCCAGAGGGGTTAAATGAGTTCTTCAATTTCACTTAGCTAATTAGTAGTGGCAAAGCAGGGAGAATTCAAGTTTCAAGGCTCAGAGTTTAATGTGCTTTACATTATAAAACAGTGCTCATAAATAGCCAAAGTTGTTGTCAATTCTGGCAGAAAAATTAGACCTGCTTTAACACCATCCTTTTAATTAAATAAATAGTTCTTCTTCCTTACATATGAATTTATTTGTTCCCCCTTAGATGTCTGAGGTGCTGTGCAGGTGGAGGAAAGTGGTGTAATTGCTTTACTCAGCATGGTGAGTAAAGCTTCCAGGTGATGTTAATGTTGGTGATTATGTGCTTTTTTTTTTTTACATGACATCTTTTATTCCCCAAATGCACCAGGTAGTTATTTTGTATCTCTATATCTTTATCTCTTATTTGGCCAACAAATATTCATTAAAGATGTACTTTATTCTAGTCATAATATTGGGGACTGAGAATAGAAAGATGGATTATGATCCAGTCTTTGCTCATAAAGGAGATGTGAGCATCCATTAAAGATTAATTGAAATAACATATGAAAGTGCTCTGTTAATTGTGAATTGTATTGTATGTATATAGTCAAAATAATCAATTAAGTGCACCTTCAACATTGTAGTTTGCTTATATGCATTATGAAGGTGTACGTAGATGGATGATATTGCGTAGGTACAAAGGGAGTGAAAGGGAGAGACAGGAAGACAGAGTCTTCATGGCAGCAGTAACCCCTGAGTTGATTCATGAGCAATGATAGATCACTTTTGAAGGACTGATGACTGTGGGAGGGTAGAAGTGGGAAGCGAAGGGTAAGCGACTCTAGGCAGAGAGAGCAGAGGACAGTTGCATGGAAGTGCAAGGTAAAAGCAATTCTGTGAGGCTGAAACTTAAGAGGATGGGTGGGAGGAAACGATGTCAAGAAGCTGGAGAGATAGGGAGGAGCCAGATTTTGGAGGTCCTTTCTGTGTCCATGGTAAGGAGTTTGGTCTTCATCCTTGGCTTTTGGGCCCATACTTGTCATCATTTGAAAGCATTACTGAGCATATCTTGGATATGCATGCCTTTATAGTATTTGCTGTGGTATGGGAAAAAGAACCCTGGACTTAGTGTGAGCAGATCTAAATTCAAGTTCTTGTCATTTTACTTACTAATCATGAAATTTTTGTTATTCATGTAACCTCTTGGGACCTCAGTTCTTCTACTTGCAAAATGAAAATAATAATTTATTTATTTTTTAAAAAAGACTTTATTTATTTATTTGATAGAGAGAGACACAGCCAGAGAGGGAACACAAGCAGGGGGAGTGGGAGAGGGAGAAGCAGGCTTCCCACTGAGCAGAGAGCCCGATGTGGGACTCGATCCCAGGACCCTGGGATCATGACCTGAGCCGAAGGCAGATGCTTAACAACTGAGCCACCCAGGCGTCCCTGAAAATAATAATTTAATGGGGATCAAATAAAATAGAAATTTTGGGTTTAACCTGATTATTAAGGTTAATTACTAAATAGTGATTAAAGTTCTTATAAGGAAAGCAAAAACTGGGAGCACATTCTTAAACCTGCTGCCTCTTTGTTTTCCTATCATATTATAGAAAGGATTTATTCCAGATTAAAGAAAACATGCTAGTTGCCTACCCAAACTTTCTTACTATTGGAACCCTGTTTTTATAAAAGTCAGCAGAGTATCCAGCTAGAAAACTTGGTATTCCAAGAGTCTTGCAGTTGGTTATAGCTAGGTGGCATGGTTTTGTGATGTAAGTGGAGTCTAATGAGTGGGCTTCTGGGAAAAGTTTCATCAATAGAAGGAAAAGAATCACCTGGCAAGCGGTTTTTTCATGAGCCTGGAGATGAACATTACGTATTAAGAATTGTGGAGCAGAGAGCTACACAGAACTTAGGTCCTCACTAACTTCTTTGAGATACTTTGGGCTGCCCACCTCCATGCTTTATCCTATGTGACAAAAACACCTGCCCCACCCTCCCCTGGTTAAGCCACTGTTGGTTGAGTTTTTGTTACATGTCGCTTAATGTCAATTTCTGACATACTGCAAAGCAGTGAATATCAAACTTTAATAAGCGCCAGAATCATTTGGAGGTGTTGTTAAAACACAGATTGCTGGGCCTCCTCCCAGTTTCTGATTCAATAAATCCAGGGGTAGATGCCAAAAGTTTGCATTTCTAACAAGTTTCTAGGTGATGCTGCTGCTGCTGGTCCAAGCACCATGCTCAGAGAAGGATTTTTAGCAGGTTAACAGACATGAACCAATTATAAGGTAATATGAAAGCTGCTTTAATTTAGTTAGGTACCAAGTTAAGAGATAAATAAGGAAAACTGCACTTTAAGTCTTCCTGAAGAAGTTAGAGGAGTCAATGGAGAAAGAATTTGAGTTGAAGAATGAATATGAGTATGCTAGACAGATGAATGGGAAAGGATGGAGAGGGAAAAAGTTGGCAATGACATGGAAACAGGGGAAAACACTCGGTTTTCTGAGAACTATAAAGATGTTTGTGTGTATGGTAAGGATATGTGTGTGTGGTGTTGGGGTGGGCAGGGCATTCTGCACATGTATAACAGGGGCCAGATTATTTTTTTGTATTACTCTTACCTATCATGTCAAGGAGTTTAGATTGTATTTTGTTAGATTGTGTTTAATGGCAAAGCCATAAAAATTTTAGAGAGAGGGACATGTTTGGTGTGTGTGATTAAAAAGATGATGGTGACAGTGTAGACGCTAGAGGAATATAAGCATAGAAACAGAAGTCCAGTACAGGGCTATTGCAATTGTTCAGGCTGTGTCAATTTTTTGTTGCATGGTTTGATTTTAGTGGGGAGATATGAATGCGAAGTAAGTATATCATCTGATCAAGATGGAATTTGTGAAAACCTTCCTCCTAGCTGTGTAGCAATACTTAGTAAAGTGCTTGAGCTCCTGTCCACCAGAGGAAGGCTAGCTTCTTAATGGTTTTCTTTCTTCAACACTGGAAGTAGAGGTGGGGGCTGAGGTTCTTTAATTATCAAGGTAAGATGTGGCAGTCCTAGAAATCAAAACATTTCTCTCTAAATGGTCTTTAATCTATTATAAATTTAAGCCACAACAGGTACAATATCTCAACTTAAGCATTAGTATAACCTTGGTTGTCTCTTCAGTAGAGATAAGGAGGTTCTTGATATGCCACAGGGGAGGCCCTCTGTACACAGGCTAGCATCTGCTCTCCCATACATCAGCAAACTCTAGAGACTCACACCTGAAGCCCTAAGAAATATCCTCTACATATTTTTATCTAACCACAAATTCATAAAAAATTATTCTCACTGGACCTATGTAATATATTTATAGTTTTTGTCATCAGTCAAGCCAAATGGCAAACAGGACAACTTAGGCCTTAGAAAAAATGCTAAGATATCAAGGATTTGTAAAATGAGCTGCCACCTTTTAGTTGAAATGTTTAGAGGCTTTGGTAAAGAGAGGCCAGGAGGATAGCTTTCCAGGTTAAACTTAGTCGTGTGTATACACACACATACACACAGAACTTTGTAATGATATCCAGGAGTTTAATTTTTCTGGTTCAGAAAATTGTTTTTTTTGTTTCCTGTTCATTTATGAATAATCAGAGTATACAGAATAATTATGTGGTACAAAAAACAAACTTAAAGAAAAAAGATTTGTAAATGCATGCCAGCTTTGTAATTTATAACTGGAGTGTGTGTGAGCGCTATGGGAGAATAGTACTTTCCTGGGGACCATCATCATTCTCTTATCTCATGGGCCCATACTTTCTTCCATCAAGATACAAGGACAATCAAATGATTAATCAGAAGTGTGCTCAGTGAGCAAAGGGACTTGTGTGGTTTTGTAGGACACTTAATCTGGACTGGCTTATGTGGAGGCTGATGACCTTCCTCCAATGTTGTGCCCTATTACCTGGCTCACACTGGCCTCTCAGACACTGTCTTTTACACAGCCCTGGTGAACCACTCATAACATGGTTATCTCTAGCTCTCTTTTTCTCCCCAGCTTTACGCAAACTACCATATTTCTGTTATGAAAACATTTTCTGGACAAATTGGATATTCTTATATCATAGTTTACCTCAACAGTAGTTAAACTTAAGTTATTTTGATGCCATTTAAGAGAAAATTTGTTCTTTATATTTAAGAAATATGCCTTATTCTCATTAGAAAAAATAATTTCTTAGTATACAACTACATTTTAAAAATATCATTTATTATTTTATTTTTTTGTATTACTCTGAAAACCTAAGTTTGATGCAAGAATACAGGATAATGGTAAACTAAAAAAAATTTAAAACTCTCAAACATATTTACAATGGAGAATATTCTCTTACATAGTCTTTCTTATAAAAATGGAAATATGTTGAACATACTACTTTATGCACTGACTTTTGTTATGAATGGTATATTTTCCTATGGCAACAAATATTCTTCTGTAGTTGTTTTTTAATTGATAAATATTATTCTATGATATGGAGATATCATAATTTACTACATCCTATTGGTGGACATTAAGATTCTCCCCAAATTTCAATTGTATAGGTAATACTCTAATGAAAGCCTCCATTTAAATATCTATTATTTACATCTTTGATTCTTTCCTTAGAAACCATTTCTTAACAAAACAAAACAAAACAAAACATTTCTAGAAGAATTTTGCCTTATGAACATTGCCAAGTACAGTGTATCACTCTTTCATATGTCCACTCTAATCCATTTTTTACTGATGTTTAGTCTCAAGTCCATAGGATGATATTTTCTGATTATGATCTCAGAATCTGGTTGTTCCATGAATTTGGAGCCTGCGGTTCCCTATATATAACCTATGTGTGTGTATTTGTGTGTGTGTATGTATTAAATATGACACATATATGGCAAAGACAGTATATATTCATAGTACATATTGTACAAAGTGTGTGTATATTCACTTCACTTTCTTTGAATTTATATGTTTCATTAGCTTTTCTATAAGCTCAACTTTAAGCTTTCTAAGTTTGGATTGAGGAATTCTATTTGAAATAAGTGATACAATTGCTTATAGCACTTCTCAGTTTAGATGCTACATTTTCATTGAAATACTTGATCTGTATTTTATTTTATTTTATTTTTTTATTATTATGTTATGTTAATCATCACATCATTAGTTTTTGATGTAGTGTTCCATGATTCATTGTTTGGGTATAACACCTAGTGCTCCATTCAGTATGTGCCCTCTTTAATACCCATCACCAGGCTAACCCATCCCCCCACCCCCCTCCCCTCTAGAACCCTCAGTTTGTTTCTCAGAGTCCATAGTCTCTCATGGTTTGTCTCCCCGTCCGATTTCCCCCCCTTTATTCTTCCCTTCCTGCTATCTTCTTCTTCTTTTTTTTTTTTTTTTAACATATAATGTATTATTTGTTTCAGAGGTACAGGTCTGTGATTCAACAGTCTTACACAATTCACAGCACTCACTATAACACATATATACAATGGAATATTATGCAGCCATCAAAAGGAATGAAATCTTGCCATTTGCAACGACATGGATGGAACTGGAGGGTGTTATGCTGAGCGAAATAAGTCAATCAGAGAAAGACATGTATCATATGACCTCACTGATTTGATCTGTATTTTAATTTCATAAAACTTACAGTTGAACAGGTAGACTTACATATCCAAAATTGTTCCAAATATACAGAAAAGTTTCCCGATAATTGAACTCTGAGTATCAGTTTTAAAAATTTAAATTAAGTGAAATTAAGTAAAATTTAAAATTCAGTTCCTCAGTGGTACTAGGTGTATGTGGCCAGTGGTTACTGCATTGCACAGTTTAGGCCTAGAGTAATGATTATCAAAGTAGTCTGTGTATTAGAATCACTGAGAGATTACAGAAAGAATATAGATCCCTGAACTCTACCTCAAGCCTACTGAATCAGAATCTACACAGCATTATATGATCAACAGAATAGTTTGAGGGCCCCTGTAAACATCAAACATCTAAATGTCTAGAAACAGTGTGTCATTAGAAGGAAGTGGATAAATTTTTACCTAGTTGGGTGCCCCTTACTCTCCAACTTCACTTTTTACCAGTCTTCTCCTAAATTGCTCTGTTCCAGCCACGCTGACCTCTTTGTACCTTTTCCTCTATACCTTTGAATTTATTTCATCTGGAATCATCTTCTCTTCCATAACTGCTTGGCTCACACAGATACCATCTTCTTAGAGAAGCATTTCCTGAAAATGTGAAACATGAAATAACATCTTTCCAGTCATACTCTGTCTCCTTGCCTTTTACTTATTGGTTTCAATAACTAACATTTGATATGTTTCTCTGTTTACTAGTTACCTCCCCCTTACTAGAATGTAAGTCCAATGGAAGAGGAGTCTTTGTTTTGTTTATGGCTTTATCACCATCGTCTAGAAAATACTTGGCCCTCAGTAAATTGTGTTGAAGAGATAAATATAAAATCCCATTCAGCTGAAACACTAGAACCTAGTCACTAATTTTGTACAGTTCAGTGAAGTTTGATGCAAAGCCAGCTTCAGAGTCTACAGTAACCAAGTGTTTAATATTAGGCCCCTGATTAATTTAGAACAGTGAATTTCTGACCAGTGTATTTTAGATCATATCTTGGGAAGCATGATGGACATCTATGGCCAATAACAGGAACTGGAGAAATGGAACACCATGGCTGCTGACTAGATATACACATTATGTAGTTGAGAGGATCAGGATGCTCAATGATATTTGATATTCTCAAAGATAAGAAAATAGTTAATTAGAGTTATGGTGGGACTTTGGTAGATATGTTGGCATAGACTCATCTTTCCTTTGTTCTTTCCTGTTGAACAAAACTAGAAACCTGTAAATGATACAAGAAATAATGCAGGGATAACTCTGAAAGGTGTTAATAAGAAGGTGAGCTGGTTTGGGACCCCAGAATTTGAGGCAAAGCACAGTGGCAAAAAAGTCTTGATCCCCCTACCCAATAAAGGATGGTGTTTGGGTCCAGCATTTCTAGACCATGGAACTGCAATGGAAGGTAGCCCAGGTATGTTCTTTCTCCCCCCAAGCCCCAGGGGGAATGGAGTACCTCTGACAGCATCAGGTGAGCTTGACAACATCAGGGAAGCCCCACCAGAAATATGCATCCAAAGAGATACTGTTTTTCCTGTGGGCCTGAGGGTCTTTTTTTTTTTTTTTTTGCAGAGAGATCCTGAGGAGGGCAGATGAACCCTGCACGGGAGATTCAGCAATGTCAGGCAACCTGGTCCCTTGTAGCCTGTGTTTCTCCATGGGAGAGGCAGACTCTTCTTCGCCACCCAGGGCCACCAGAAGCCACCAGTACGGGGATCCCACTATAATTTTCTCCCACTAAGAGACATCTAGTAGTCTTCCTCGGGGAAACTCCTTCAGCTTCCTCAGGAAGCATCACCTGGGGCCAGCGGGACCATTAGTGGCATCAGATAGACCAAATTAAGTAAAGTAACACTTCTAAAGCTTTGAAACTTAAATAGCCATTAGTATCAGAGCCCAAAAATATAGGGCAAGCCACATGCTACACCTAAACAGGGTGACTGCTTGCTAAATACAAGATTCAAATAGGAACCCAAGTCTCTTAACATAATAGACAAAATATCCAGGATACAATAAAAAAAAAAATCACAACTTGAGTGAGAAAATATGATTCAGTGATGTCAACACTAAGATGAGTCAGATGTTGGTATTGTCTGATAAGGATTTTGAAGCATCCATAATGAAAATGCTTCAAAAATCAATTATAAATTCTCTTGAGACAAAAAAATTAGAAACTCTCAGCCAAGACACAAAAGTTATAAAAAAGAACAAAATGGAGATTATAGAACTAAGGAACACAATAATTAAAATTAAAAAAAAAACCTCATTGGATGAGCTTTATAGTTAATTAAGCATAGAAAACTAATAGAAGATTATTTTAAAAAATTCATTTAGAAATTATTCATTTAAAAAATATTTACTGAGAATTCACGCAGTATAAACAAGTCAGATATGTTACCTGTATGGACCTTCAGTGAAATAAAGGAGAAATCACTGCAGAAATAGTTACAATTGTGACAAGTGCCATGAAGGAAATGCTTTGAGTAAGAAGTACAGGCAATCATTCTTGCGGGCATGGAATTTGCAGGAAATATGAGGATAAGTAGAGGGTAATTCATGAGGAGAAAGTCTCCTCTTTGAAGGGAATTTGCTGAGTTTCCTTCAGAGTTCCTTCTGCCTTGGCTACGTCATGATTGCCAGGTCTCCGAATAAAGCATAGACTCTCTGAAATCCTTATGCTCCCTCTGAAACTTAGGATTTGTGATGAAATGAGTCAAGGGTGACTTGCAGGTTTGTGGTATGGATGATGGGGAGAATATGGCATCGTAATTAGGATTGCTTATAGAGGAAGTGGAATGGGTTTGGAACTGGAAGAAAATGAGGTCACTTTTGAATACATTGAGTTGGAGATGCCTGGTTATCTGCTATATCCTATTGGCAGATGGATTTGAGTTTTGGAGCTTAGCAGTGACCAGAGTTGAGATACTGATTTGCCAGTCCTTAACATAGATGGAGATTGATGCATGGAAGAAATGAGTCACCGGAGGAGATTAAATAGGATGGGAAAAGAAGGTCTAAAACATAAATGTAGGGATTGGGAGATGAAGACAGAGAAAACAGAAAAATAATAGAAGCTGGATGGTATTAAAGAAGCTGGATGGTATTAAAGAAGTAAGGAATGGTTAATGTCTAACGCTGCATAAATGTCAAGTAGGTAGGAGGACAAAAACAGTTTGCAACAAGAATATTATCAGTGCCTTTGGCAGGAGCAGCTTCAATAATTTTTAAATGGAGAATATGGGGACAGCACATGTAGACTTATTTCTGGAAATTTGGCGGAGAATGAAAGGTTTTTAATTTTGGTAGGAGAGTAGCAATTTGAATGTAGGCTTAGTAGAAAGGGCAAACAGAAGGGAAGAAATGGGGCTGGGGTAAGAGAAGGAGGGAGTAACAGGTGAGGCAAGGTACTGGAAGTGCTGGTGGCAGCAGGGAAGATGGAGCAGAGGGAGGGGCACTGGCCTTCATGGGGGAAGTGGGGGGAACAATTCCTCTCCCCAGGAGGGAAGGATCATGTATAAAGTGGACAGAAATTGAGGTATTACTACCTGGTCCACTTGGATTTCCTTGTCATATAAAAGAAACGTCTCTGCTAAAACTAAAGAGACAAATCATGGGTGGTGGAAGTTTGAAAAAAATATCGGTGGGACTATTAAGAGGAACAAAGGAAGAAAAACCTGCAAGTTTTCTGGGAAGCATTGATGTATTAATTGAGGTTAGAGGCATCTGCATGATAGATTCATTTGACTATTTCTTCAGCAGGTAATTTTTTATCATGAATGTCAGCTTGTATCTGCTAAATCACCCAATCAATTTTGGGATGGTAGTCTAAGGAAGTATAGGCACTTATCAAAGTCTTTCACAGATGAGGTTGAGCATTTGAGGCATTGTTACTGTCAGTGCTTACCTCATGGAAACCTTATCAGTTTAGTAAATGTATCACTGAGTAGTTGATTGAAAACATGTTTTTCTTTTATTTATTATTCCGTAGGCACTTATTCATTGCCTATGATGTGCGGCACTTTATCAGTCTCAGTGGGGAAGGAAGGCTAGAAAAGTTGCAGTTCCTGCCTGACACAAACTGTCCATTTATTTGGAAGGAGATGATAAATAGTACAACAATTAGGAAAGATAAGCAAAAATGAAGAGACAACTATTATTTGTGTTAAGGTCTACCACGTATCAGACGTTGGGCTGGGTGTTTTATAAACGTTATCACAGAAGCAGTCTCAGGTGATGATGAAGAGTGTGGGCTCTGGAACCAGAGTCTAAGTGCCTAATACATGATGGTGATTGTTATCACCTAATTGATTTTCTCAACAAATACATGGAGCAGGCATTCTTATTTCCATTGTATCAACAAGGAAAGCAAAGTCGGAGGGGTTAGATGTCTCGTATAAGGTCACACAATTGAGGTAGATTAAGATTCTGATTTCTGATTGCGCAGCCTGCAGTTTTTTCACTTGATGTGCTGCCTCTCACCTAAGGTATAATGTTGTACAAATTACATTCGCCTTAGTACTTATGCTTGCAGAGTAGGGAGGTATGCTCAGCATGTGGTGACATTAATCACAGAAAGTATACCGATGGAAATGAGTCCTACGGAGGGATTTGAATGAAGTTGTGGGCATTAATTAGAGAAACAGAGTTAGAAAGTTATTCCAGAAAGAGAAAATAACATAAGTCAAGGAACAGCCCTGGGGTAAGACTTTTTTTTTTTTTTTTTTTTGGTCTGGGAAATGATAGGAAGTAATCCTACTGGAGCTGGCCTCTGTGCATTGTGCGTTGAGAGGTGGAGTAAGCATGGCCTTCGTGATGATGGTTTGATTTGATTTGTAGCTTTTGTTACTTACCTGACCTTTGGATATTGTTGCATTTTAAGGAAAATTGGATATAGTTTTTTTTTTCTTTTCAATTTAGAGCAATTCTGTGGACCTACCCAGTAACATGGCCTTTCTTCTTCTGTGAATCACTAATACCACATAGAATATTTGTGCACAACAAAATTTGTAAGCTAATACTTTCTTATTGATTGCCTCATAAATACTAGCTATATTCCATTTGAATGGTTTTGGTTCTAGAATTTCCTGACTGGTTTCTCCATTTCCATCTCTGCTCCCTACCCCTCCGCCACCCCCATGATGACCTTCGGAAAATCTAAGTCCAGTCAAGCCAATCCTCTGCTCAGAATTTCCAATGACTTTTCTACTCAGTCAAAATAAAATCCAGTGTTCTTACTATTGCCTATAAATCCCTACAGATCTTGTCTCTGACTGGCAACCTCTCCGACCCATGTGCTGCTGGTCCCTTATTTCCTTCATATTTTTGTTCAAATGCCATCTAATCATCTAATCATTAAGGTTTCCCCTCCCCATCCTATCTAAAATAGCCCAGCTCTTTTCATCTCTCCCCAAACCTGTTCCAGCCCTCTATTCTTCCTTACTTATCACCATCTGATATATTACATATTTATTTGTTTGTTGTCTGTCTCCTCTCACTGGATATAAGCCCCCTGAGAGTGGGAACTTTCTTTTGTTCACTGTTCTAATACCAAGAGCACTGGAACATAATAGGTTCTCAACAAATATTTACCAAAGGAATGGGTGAGTAAAACTCTTTTTTAATAATGCTAATTAACATTTTAAATTATTGGGAAGAATCGTAACTCTAATATGAAAGTTATGCCATATTAAAATACTTCACAAAATATAGTTAATTCAACAAAAGTTTGTCATGAATGCCAGAACATGTGCCAGTGGTGATATCTTCCTCATCCACATTCAGTGTAGTGATACTCAGCAGAGAGATAGCATTTCCTAGAGAAGATATGAATACCTTCTTTAAAAACTGAAAGCCATTAATGTATAGTGGATGGGATAAAAAAGCCAGTGACATGAAAAAGTCAACAACAACAACAGCAACAACAGAATCTGCCTTTTTCTTTTGGTGAAGTGGTGAGATTCATATGGAAAATCTGGGAGGGGTTATGAGTGACAAATCTTACATGAAAATGAGTTGCATTGCAAACCTCTGCTTGAAGAGTCTAAGACAGTTTAGAGTGATTTGTCTTTATCTGAAATACAGTAGGAGACAGAGAAAGTTATTAATTCCTCCTCAACCGTCAACAGAATTTATGAGTGTAGGTGGGTTTACACATAACCAATCAAGGCCTGTCATTCCCCCTTGGGGATGAGGCAGACCGTTTCTCCTTTTTCAGGGAGATGCCAGGAATTGCTGCTTTGTCATCATAGTGATCGTTGAGGGTAGAAGAGGAGGACATAGAACCACTTGAGGCCAAGTTAGAATTCAAGTTTGTGTCCATCCTGGTCCCCTTGATCTAAGCACTTCAACCTGTTTATCCATCTGCTGACGTCAAATGAAAAACAGCAAACCAGAGAGTTTTGTACTATTCAACCTCAAATTTGTATCATTTGAAAACTTCCTTGACTTCTTCATGTTCTATTTCCCTGGTTTATAGATGCTTGTAGCTTAGTCAAGGCTGAGAAAAATATAGCAGTGTGCTGCTTGTAAATTACCAAAGACAACCAGACCAGCTAGCCCTGCAGAGGTTTGTGTTGAAGAGATTGGTAAATTGGCAAATAGTACAGGTATTGTGGGTTATCATTGGCTTCTAAGTATGCCCCCAAATTACTTGTTTGGACATTGCAGTCCTTTATGGTGATTCCGTTACAAGTGGAGCCTTCAAACAAGAATCTAGTGGATTATAGTAGAAATGATAGCTGCACGTGTTTGACATGTTTTTAACAAAAACATTGTTGGAAGTTTTTTCCCCTGACACCCAGTTTCTCATAAAATCATGTGAAGACAGCAAGTTGTCTCAAGAGGCTACTGTCACAATGGTGATATTCCTTTTTATATTTATGTTCTCAGGGAAGTCTTCCTGATAGTAGAATATATACCCAATTCCAGCAAACATCCAGTTTGAGAATGGCAGAGGAATTCTTGGCCCTGGATTATTAGTCGATATACAGAACTCACTGTATCAAATGGGGTATAGCCTTCAATGGTTGCCACTTTCTTTCATTCAGTAATACCAACATAACCCCTTCTTCATGCAAACGAACAACACAAGTCTGCAACATTCTTCTGCGGATGCTAATGACAGCAATCTCAGAGGGAGCCTAGTTCTTGTTCTGGTGCTGCCATACTTCAGACCGTCCTGTGACATACTGCCAATAATGGGTTTTAAATTAAAGGTTGACAGCTGCCTCAGTGACTACAATAGAAGTATTGGGGGCTGGCCTGTCCCTCTCATCTCTAGGGTATCCAGACTAACCATTACACATGATGCTTGGAGGGGAGCCCTTCCTGTTTCCATCTGTTCCCTCATCCTATGCCATCCTTTTTCCTCCATGGAGCTCAAGAAGACTTCCTTCCCAATTAGGAGAAACCAGGGGTTTAAATTTGGACTACTTTTATCTTGGTTAGTCATTCACTCACAAGTATCTCCATTTTCTGGGGCTGCCTTGGTTTGTGGCACAGTTTCAGCATCCATTGTGTCAGTGGTCATTATACTCCAGCTAGGAGACTTGCTACCACTCTAGAGATGTCTGCCACCCGTTGGGTGACTCAGTCACCTTTAAAAGCAGTGTGGGCTTGTCCCATCAGTGTGGGTATGGTATCTTGTTTTTATAATTTGTAGTTACCTGATGGCAAATTGTGATGGCAGCTTTTCATGTGCTTATTTTCCATCTATATACCTTCTTGAGTGAGATATCTGTTCAGATCAATTGCCTATTTTAAAAATTGGGTTTTTTTTTTTTTTTAAGCTTCAGTTTTAAGTACTTTTTGTATATTTTGGATACCAGTGCGTTATCAGATATGTATTTTGAAACATTTTCTCCAAGTCTGTGGCTATCTTTTGAAACTTTTCACGATGTATTTTGGAGAGCAAAAGTTTTTAATTTTAATGAAGTCTAATATTATTTTTTTTATTTCATGGATGATGCTTTCAATATTGATATATAATCTCATCACTAAACCCAAGGTCATATAAATTTTCTTCTATGTTCCTTCTAGATATTTTGTAGTATTACAATTTTTTTAAAAGATTTTATTTACTTATTTGAGAGAGAGTGTGAGAGAGAGAGAGCACAAGACAGGGGAGCGGGAGAGGGAGAAGCAGACTCCCTGCTGAGCAGGGAATCCGATGCTGGACTCGATCCCGGGACTCCAGGATCATGACCTGAGCCGAAGGCAGTTGCTTAACCAACTGAGCCACCCAGGCACCCGTAGTATTACATTTTATATATAATTCTGTCATCCATTTTGAGTTAATTTTTGTGAAAGGTGTAAGATCTATGTCTGGGTTCATTTATTGCATAAGAACATCCAATTGTTCCAGCATTATTTGTTGAAAAGACTATTCTTTCTCCATCTTATTGCCTTTGGTCCTTTGTTAAAGATCAGTTGACTATACTTGTATGGGTCTATTTCTGGGCTTTCTATTCTGTTCCATTGATCTATTTGTATTTTGCCAATGCCACACTATTTTGATATAGTAAGACTTGCAGTCAGGTAGTATCTGTCCTCCAATTGTATTCTTCTTTAGTGTTGTGCTAGTTATTCTGGGTTTTGTGACTTTCCATATAAACTTTAGAATCTGATTGCTGGAACCCACAAAATAAATTGCGGGGATTTTGGAGAGATTGTATTGAATCTATAGATGAAGTTGGGAAGAAATGACATCTTATTGAGCTTCCCGATTATGTGAACATGGAATATCTTTCTATTTATATAGATCTTTGATTCCTTTCACCAGAACTTTGTCATTTTCCTCATGTAGATCTTGTAATATTTTGTTAGATTTATACATTGTCTTCTTGGTACTAACAAATGGCATTATGTCTTAAATTTCAAATTCCAATTGTTTGTTGCTGGTATATAGGAATCAATTTACTTTTGTTTTTAGTTTTGTATCCTGAAACCTTGCTAAAATCACTTCTTTGTCCCAGGCGATTTTTTTTTTTTTTTTTTCAATTCTTTGGTTATTTATTGTAGAGGCAATCATATCATCTGTGAACTAAAACAATTTCATTTCTTCCTTCCCAATATGAATACCTTTTCTTACTTCACTACATAACACTTTCAGTAAGATGTCTCTTTTTTCCTATCTTAAAGGGAAAGCACTGAGTCTTTCACCATAAAGTATAATGTTAGCTGTAGGTTTTTTGTGGATGTTCTTACCAAGTTGAGGAAAGTCCCCTCTATTCCTAGTTTGTTGAGTTTTTTTATCATAAATGGGTGTGTTTGGGTTTTATCAAATGCTTTTTCTTCTTTAGCCTACTAATGCAGTAGATTACATTAGTTGATTTTTCAAATGTTGAATCAGACTTGCATACATGTAATAAATCCTGTTTGGTCATGTTGCAGAATTCTTTTTATACAATGTTGGATTCAGTTTGTTGATATTTTGTTGAGGATTTTTGCCAATGTGCAAGTATCTTCAATTCCCTCTCCTAAGTGAATGATGTCTTGCCTGAATATATGATTCTTGGGTGATAGTCTTTGCCCACTTGAAAAGTAGTGGCACGAGGGGCTAGGTTTGTCAGGCCCTTTGACACCACTTATTCCCAGGTCTCCTTAGCTTCAAACTCTAGAGTTCCTTAAAGGTTCTTCCTACCTCCTAGAGTTCTCCGGGGTGGGATGTGTAGGAAACCACCTGTCCATCTTTTCAGGGGTAGATTTCCCTAGCTAAGCTTTCTTCACTAGCACACAGTTTTATTTTTTGCACTAGGATCCTCTACTTTTGGTCTACTTTTAGCTGTGGTCAAACACTGCACAAGGAAGTTGGGTATGGGCTCCTCTCTCTCCCCCTTCTCCCACTTCCCCGTCCTCCACCACTCTCTCTTATACCCTCCAGTCTCTTCTACTTGCTAAATCTAACAGCTAAAAAATGTAAAACTAAGAAAAATCTATTGGTAATTAATTTCTAATAAGAGGGGAAAAGAGCATAGACTAGAGTTTGGGCAATAATTTCCCAGAATCCCTGTGTCATGTTGAGATCTCTTTGGTTTCTCCTTTCCCACTTCCCTCTCTGCTTGTAATAAATCTCATTTTATGCCTTTTAAATCAAATGATAAAATGCATCAGACATGCCATCATTTTTGGTGTCAGCTATACACAAAGTTTGCACTTACAGAAGTATTTTACATATAGTAAGAGACTCAATTCAAACCTAAACTTTACTGACATGGATACAACAGGCAGGATTGAAGCAACTGCATACAGCTGACCCAGCAGCAGAGGCTTTGAGAGAAGTGCCCAGAAGCAAGCTGTCATTGGAGTGGACAGAGTGGAAGAGGAGGAAAAATGGCAGATTCAAGTGGTAACAGACAGGATGAGTTCAGATATACAGGTGAAACCACTTAAAATATCTCTGAAATAATTCAGGATTTTTACAGGGAACTGGAGACGATATAGGAGTAACAATGGAAGAGCAAAGCCAGTGAAATCCAGTCCTTATCTAATATGACCCACTTCTATATACCCCTTTTAAACCTGGTTTCGGTATCCCAGGTTACACAGCATTAGAATATAGAGAGTAATTATGTAACAATTTTATTTAACTAGCAAGGGTACTTGCTACGTCTCTTGACACAGGTCTTTGGCCTTTGCTCCAATATCATTTCTTTGTAGGATTTAAGGAGGATGATTACCACATTTTAATGAACATCTTATTGTATTTTTGGAGAATATGGCTTTATAAAGTATGCATAGTCACTTTACCAAGGGAAAAAAAAATCTTTAGTTATTCCTGGTCAAAAACTACCCATGTTCATTTATAAGGAGGCAAAAGCATTTTCTCTGTTACTGCTACTATCTTTCTGACATATCCAGCAGACCTTGACAGGTACAGCACATAAAGCTTATTTCTGTAGTGATAGGAGTGGTGCTTCACTTCTGCCTAAGAAGCCTTTACAGGTAAGCCTTCAGTTCCACAAAAATGAGCTGAGACAGTCTTACAGCTTCTTCAAAATATAACTTGCTATCCTTGCTTCATTTCACTGGGTTTCTGAAAGTAGAACAGAACCACTTGTTGCTTCTAGTCATCTCTTCAATTCATCCATCAATTTGGGGTACAGTTTTTTTTCTGGAACATCAGATTGCTTAGGGACCAATATAGAAGGTTTTAAAGTTAGGGTCTTTCAAGCAGGGGAAGGAGTTCTTTGTACTTTTCCTATCCATAAACTCTCGATTTATATTCATTTAGAGTGTTTTAGTTCCTTATACACAAAGAATGGATTTTTCACAGTTGATGAGAAAAGTAAAGAGGAGGGTGGATTTTTGCTGAGCTTAAAGCTAACCTGCTTGAGTGACTGTGAGCAACTTAGAAATACAATTGTATGTTTAGGAATGGGATGTAATCTTCGGGCAAATATGGTATGGTTTGAGTCCCAGAAAGAAGGGATTTGCTTCATTTGGTTTGGTGGATGGTATTATATCTGACAGATAGTAGAGTTATGAAAAAATGTAGTTTCTTTTCCTCTTTCTTTCCTGGCCAAAAGAAAAAATTAAAATAACAATAAAATAATAAATTTTAAATAATATCCTTTTCTTCTGCTATATAGAATTAGAATCGAGAAAGTTAGCTTCATTTGGCATTCTACAGTTGAGTTGGAAAATCATTATAACTTTACCAAGATTGATGCAGAGCAGTGGTTCTCAGTTTGTTCTAATCAGCATCACCTGGGAAATTGTTAGAAATGAAAATTCTTGGGCTCTACCCTAACCCTATTAAATCAGAAATTCTGGGTGTAGATGCCCAGCCATCTATGTTTTAATAAGTAAGTCCTTAAGGTGGTTGAGCTGTAGACTAAAATTTGAGAATCACTGGTAGAGAACATAGGTCTTCTTTAAAGCCCCTGACTCTGATTTATTGCTAGGAACGCCAAAGAAAGCATTATCATTCTATTTCACACATGACATGGAGATGAAATGGGTATTTTAAGGATAGGTTTTAGAGATTATCCTGTATTTAATTTCTGTTTTAGAAGTTGACCTTTAAAGCTAAAAAGGGCCTGCTTTTGTACAAGGATAGATCAGAGTGAAATCTATTATATTGAAAGAGAAGAATTTATTTGTTTTTGTTAATAGAGAATATACACACTTATTTAGTGAATTGTATATAATATTTTGTATAACAGTAGAGATTAAGGGTAAACATAGGAGATGTTTTACTCTAATGTCACTTTCTTTGTATTTTTTTTTTTTGTTATTATGCTCAATTAGCCAACATATAGTACATCAATGAAGCCTAATCCAACTATATTAGGTAAAATAACAATGCCCTCTATTCAGCTCTACCCATTCCTTCTCCCTCTTATCACTCTCTGCTTTCTTTTCTCTTCCAGAGCATTTATTATTATTATCATATTATATAATTTTTTCATTTATTAATTTTAAAATGTATTGTCTCTCTCCCCTGAAAGAATGTAAGATTCTCAAAGGATGGCATATTGTCTATTCTCTTGATCAGTGCATTATCCAAAGAACCTAAAGCAGTGCCTGACACATAGTAAGTAATCAATAAGTGTTTGTTGAATGAATAGAATGCATAGGGTTTATATTCTTGCTGCTATAAGAGTGAAGGAAGCCAAGGACATTGTGGGTGTTTAACCCAAAGGAAGAGAGAATCTACCTAAGGTTGATCTGTGGGATCTCTTTATCACATTAATAATGTTATAAGGAGCCACTTTGCAACAAATAATGTAAATTGTAATTAGGGGTGGGGTAACAAAAGTGGTCCAGCTGGCTCCCAGATTGGAGGATGGTTAAAGGGGGAAGTTTGGGTGGATCTTTCACTGTGGGCAAAGAATGAGGTCCCAAGGGCTATAAATAAATAATACAAAAAGATTGGTATATAAATAGAATATCTCATAAATAAAAGATATTGTATTGAATTGTGAGTTCATGAATTTTTTGAGTATTGCATACCCAGAAGTTTTACTAAGAAATCAAGACTGGCAGGTAGTGGCTTTTGTGAAATGGCTTATGTTATTATTATGACAACTGGTTTTACTTGTTTTCCCTACCCCTTGCTGCCACCCAGCAGCCCATCCAAAGGGATGAGAACAGATAGAAGGGGGAGTTAACCACAGAGTATGTTGGATTAGTATTCTGGTATGTTGGATTAGTATTCTAATATCACTGTCTTCAACTGATAAAAATACCTTTTAAAATAATTTATTCCACTTCACAATGTTCTTGTCCTAAGTGGTAAGTGCAAGAATATTCCAGAGGGCTGTTAAAAATATAGTTGATGATGGCTATGTAATTCCAGGGGCTGGGGCATTGGAGGTGGCCATGGAGAAGACTTGATTAAATATAAGCCCAGTGTAAAGGGCAGGGCCCAACTTGGAGTTCAAGCATTTGCTGATGTATTGCTCATTATCCCCAAGGTTCTTGCTCAGAACTCTGGTTTTGACCTTCAGGAAACACTAGTTAAAAGTTCAGGCAGAACATTCAGAATCAGGGGACACCTGGGTGGCTCAGTCAGTTGAGTGTCTGCTTTCGGCTAGGGTCATGATCCTGGGGTCCTGGGATCAAGTCCCGCATCAGGTTCCCTGCTCGGCGGGGAGCCTGCTTCTCCCTCTCCCTCTGCCTGCTGCTCCCCCTTGCTTGTGCTCTCTCTCTCCCCTCCCCCTCTGTCAAATAAATAAATAAATAAATAAAATCTTAAAAAAAAAAAAAAACAATTCAGAATCAGGTCAACTTGCGGGTGTGGTGGTAGCGGTGGTAGCGGTGGCAGTGGCTGAAGTAGCATGAAGGATAACTACTGTATAGAGACAGCTTCTTCCCTCCTGCACCGTGATTGCCAACAACATTCTCCTGGTTGGTTAGATCGTGCAAGCTGGAATATAATATCTTCTTGAAAAGACTGAACTGCATTTTCTCTTGTGTCATCTGAATCATGAAGATTCTACAGAGTGGTTCTAAGAACATAGCTATGGAATTTTTTCCAACCTTCAAATGATTTTCAAAAGAATTTTCTTTTTCCATATGAAAAAAAGAAAAAAAACAACACTGACACTCTAATTCTGAAATTCTGAAATTATATTTACAGTATTTTTAAAAAATTTTACTGCAGTGTACACACAGTAAGAAGACCATTTTTTACCCAATGAACAAGATGTTTTGCTTTAGCTTCAGTGATATAAAAGTACCAAGTTAGATAAGTATATGTTATCTACCTTATTAAATGTTCCTTGAAAAACAAAAAACAAAAAGAGTAATCCAGAGAGCTGAGGTTGGTAGAGAAATTAAATCATTAGGTGACTGTAATATAGGCACAGGTTACCAAATTGGAAAATTAGGTCATTTCCTTCTTTCTCTTAAATTCCTGTCACCTCTATGTGCACCTCAAAGTTATACTTCTGTCCCATTAATAACTTTTGTAAGGGATACAAAGTTATCATTTTCAAATACCTTCTTTTACTAAAGAGAGTGCTAACTGTTGAAAGAAAGGATATATTCAAATTCAGAGTCATCTCATTTGTAGCCTGAGAATAGCTTAAGGTCAGGTGAATTTGCTTCAGTAACGAAAGAAAACACTGTTAAAATTTAAGATAGCAGATTCTGGAAAATTAAGTGAACAGTGAGACGCCATTTTTTGAAACTGGTTTATGTTTTATCCCTGGGCTTTTCCTGATCATAGCCCAGTAACAATAAGAAACAAACATTTTTCTGAGCTGTGGCTATTCATTTAAGCTGTCATCATCACCCACTCTGGTAAACAAGAATGCAAATGAAAAGAGCCATGTTGGCTTCTGTTCTTTGAGAGACTTTAGAGAGAACTTGGCATCTGGCAGATGGAAAATAAAAATAGTGGGTTTATATTTTACTAATTATATATTTCTAAAACAATAGATATGTCAGGAAAACACATGTTGAAAAAAATGAAAAGCAAAGCACAGCTATCCGCAAGTTACTTTAGAGAAACAGTCTCATGTTTTTAGGTGCTAAACTTGGATTCTTGCTAGAGATTTATTTTTAGCAGGAGAAAAGAAAACTGCTTCCACAAGTATGTCTGTGTGTATGCTCACGTGTGAATGAACTTAAGAGAGGAAGAGGGAGAGAGGCAGAGAGGCAGAGAAGGAAAGAGCAAGAGAGGGACAGAGGGAGAAAGAGAGATTGGTTGATTTCCTTTTCAGGAGGTTTGGTTTAAACATGTTTCCCTGAAAGTGGAAGCCCATCTGAGGGGGAGCAAAGACTCAACAGATCTTCTCTGATGATTTCATAGAAGGGAGGCTCTACTTTCCTTTGCTGAAAAGTAGAGGTGAGAGGCTTGTACATGAGCTCAACTATTTGCTTTGGATAATTCTCTGCCCTAGAACTCAGGAAATTCCTGGCTGCAAAATAGAGAGATGAAATAGATGTCCAGAATTTTACAGCCCTTTTGTAAAATGTAAGGGGCTTTCTAACTCTCCCCAGATTGCATTGAACTTGGTCCATATCAGTGAGTTAGGTAAGTCTTCAAAGAATTAAGGTATATTTGTACTTCAGGATATAAACACACTCAATTCCATTTCACAGAAGCACATTTTTCTGGCCTAAGTTAACTCAATATTAAATAACACAAATTAGCAGTATAAAATATAGTTTTTTTCCAGAAATTTATATTTTAAAATGTTGTCATTAACATTATTTGTTCTTTTCATTCTTCTATGAATGTAAATTTAGGACTTGATACACATTTCATTAAAATATAACAGTAACCATCCATGGACAGTAGACATTGTATCCAGTTAATGACTGGCAAATTTAATCTTTTGGGGTAAGAGAAAGGATGTCATTAACAAAATAGTAACAATTAACCGTTTATAGACAAAGGCCTGTAAGCACAGGCTGTAGGCATGGTCTGCTCTAAGGGGCAAACAAAAAGGATGTGATTTGTCTGTAAAGAGTTTAAAAACAATTACAAAATTAAGTGAAAATCAGTCTTCTATTCATTATCACCAAGCATTTGGGCATTTCTAACTGTCAGTGATGGAAGGCACCTCCCTGCTTGGGCAAACTGCCTCCAGGCTACTGTTCTTAGAATGTCCTCTTTAATCCTTGCAACAACCCTATGAGGTAGTTATTATTAATGTCCCCATTTTACAGAGGGAGGATCTGAGGTTTAAAGAGGTTAATTTGCCTAAGTAATAAAATCAGTCAGGGTGGTGCCACGAGGGACAGCATTTAAAACTAATATGCCAGATTGCTTTTCTAAAACAGTTGTGGATATTAAACTGTTTTGACCTTCCGCTTTGCCCCACCATACATTTTTCTGCTAATCTAGGTGGAGGAAATTTGATCATTCCATAAATTAATTTCTTTCAGATAACCCTGTTCTAGAAATTTTTCCATCCTGTGTAAAGCCTTATAATAGCATTTGTGAACAAAATTCAAATTCCAGATTTTTATTCTCAGAAAAGTCACTCATACGTCTCTGACTGATTTTATTAGATCCTTGTCAGATGCGATCCTCAATCAAAAGCAGGTATTATAAAGAAAATACAATATTCTTTAATTCTTCTCCAGAGTTAGTTTGAGTGGTTAGAGATTACACTGTCAACCACCAATGAGTAAATGGAAATATGTGGATTCCGCACATAAGAAGTATGACCTTATCAAAATGTCATTCGGAGATATTTAATGTCCTTAGAAGTTTGACTGCCAGAGATTCCTCCAGAGACATTTAGCACAGCCCTGACTGTAAGAATAGCAGTAGATATCTATTAGCGTTAATAGCTATCTAAGTAGAGAGTTTTGATCCTAACCAAGTTTGTGTGTGTTTGTGTGTGTCTTTGTGTATGTGTAAGGATTAGAACTGAGTAAGCTTGGAATAATGAGAGGACTTGTGAAACAAGTCCTGTGGGGTATACTTAACTCGAGGTCTGGACCAATAACCCGGGAGTCCAGGCCCAGAGAGTAGGATGTGAATGGAGGGCCTCAGGCTTTGGAACAAGGGAGGTAGGGTAAACTCCATCCAGATCACCAGGACCTGGCTGAGTTTAGGAGTTCTACCTTGACAGAAGGAAAACAAGATTCCCTCTAGTGTGGAAGGGGATGGGGACTAGGACCCCTGTCACATCCATAGTCCTTTCTGTCCTAGAAATACAGAACAGTTGAGGGATCAAATGCTAATGGGAATTCTTTATTCTTTTGTCCGTGAAATTTCTTTTCCATTTCCCATAACTGATATTTTTTACCATGCTTTTGAAACTCCTGGTCTTATACTGCCTTTCCCCTCATATAAATGTAATTCCTAATTTCCAGTGATCATAGAAGCCACAGGGAGGAACTCCTTCAACTTTCTACTAACACAGATTTAGCTAAATCTGCACTCATTTTTTTCTTCTTCCTTCCTGTTACAATGAAGTATACCTACAAATCTCCCAAAATAACCTTCCTGGTTTTGCTGTGGATTTCATCTCCCCCCTCCTCAGGGAGCCTATTGTACTGGTTCTTTCCTGTGTCTTTAATTTCTTCTTCCCTATTTCCTTCTTCCCTAAAAGAATTTAAACAGACACCAGCCTCCTACCTCATAAAAACACAACATAGCTAGTTCTGCCTTCCTTATCCCCAAATACCCTTTAACTTGCTGTGCTCCAGATTTTGTGTCCATCCAGGTACTAAAATTATTTTCACAAACATCACCAAATATATCTTTGTTGTTAAATCTAATGGATACTTTTCACCTTTTTTCTAAACTGAACCACTGATTTTCACTCTCCTCTTTACTCCTTTCTTTGTCTTCTAGATTACCCACTGCCCTGCTTTTTCACAATTTTTTTCTGATAGCCACTAGAAATCTGCTTTGCAGGGTCCTTTTCTTCTGCCAGGAATTCCAGCCCCTCCGTTCTTTCCCTTCCTATCTTTCCCTTCTTCTCTTCCCTTTATCTGCACAACCCCTACTCCTCCTAAGAACAGTTTTGTTATGTTCTTCAAGAAGTTTTTCCCGAGTTTTGAAATGTATTATATCCAAGTTTATATGCTTCCACAGCACATTTCCCTCAAATAGCACTCACCACTATAAGTGTGGTAATCACCTGTATACTCACCTGTGTTCCTCACTCTCTTCCCAAAATATGGCTCACAAAACCCTCAGCATCAGCATCTCTTGGGAGCTCCTTAGAAATACAAAACCTCAGGCTCCGCCTCAGACCACTAAGTCAGAATCCGAATTTTAACAACATCCCAGGGTGATTCATATCTGCATTAAAATTGGGAATCATGGTGTGGTCATAACTGGAACTTGATAAATATTTGTTCAATGAAATAGAAAATTCCCCTTTATCAAGAAGTCTAGACGGAAGAAAGCATATGAGTTGGATTGCCTTAAGGCTGGAGTGACATACCTAAAAAGACGCAGCTTAAAACTACCACCAAACCGAGAAGACTCTTCTGACTCAGGTGTAGAAGATGATTTCCACCCAGCTGCTCTGTGTCTGTTTGATGCAGAGAAGGGTGTGTGCACGTGTGTGTGACAGGAGGGGAGAGACAGAGAGGGAGAATGAGGAAGAGGAGGGGGTGAGGAGAGAGGACACAGAACTAGTGAGCTTTAGAAATACTGACAGGTTAAACTTTTGCTTGATCCCTGAGCACCGTGGAGCAGCTCAGCTCACGAGTGAGTAGGTAACTACTGTCTGAAGTGAAGCTCATGGAAAAAGCAGAATTTGGAAGGTCCTTCTAAGGTAATACCAGGTCTGCTGATTTTATTCCAAACAGAGGTTTTGTATTTGGTAAACATTTACTGAAACCTATTATTTAAGTTGCAACATGCTTTACTGGCTATTGATAATTCAAAGCAGGAGTCAGCACACTATGCCCCGTAGGCCAAAATCGTTTTGTGTACTGTTTTTAAATTGCAGAGGAGCTAGGAACGGTTTTCACTTTTTAAAAGGGTTTTCAGAAAAACAAAGAAGAATATACAATAGAGACCATAAGCGGCCTGCAAATCCTAAAATGTCTACTCTCTGGGCCTTTGCAGAATATGTGTACTGATCCTAATTCAGAACTTTACACCAAGATCAATAACACTATCAGAAGAACCATTTTAGGGCAAAATAGTGCAACCTAAGAACTATTCAGTAACAGGAAAATATTTTTAAGTTGCCATATGGCATACCTGTAGTGTGTGTGTATTTACATGTGTACACACACATACACATACTCTAATCTGTTGTCTACAAGACACTCCTGGATATACTTTTTAGCACAATTGTTTTCAGAGAAAATAAGGAAAATAGCATTTTCCTAACAATTCTTTGCTTGTGTTTAATGGGTAGTAGAATTTATTTTCTCCAAGTTTTTACTTAAAGTTTTATTTTATTTATTTATTTATTTTTATTATGTTATGTTAGTCACATACAGTATTTCATTAGTTTTTGATGTAGTGTTCCATGATTCATTGTTTGCGTACAACACCCCGTGCTCCATGCAGTACGTGCCCTCTTTAATACCCATCACCAGGCTAACCCATCCCCCCACCCCCCTCCCCTCTGGAACCCTCAGTTTGTTTCCTGGAGTCCATAGTCTCTCATGGTTCATCTCCCTCTCTGATTCCCCCCCCTTCATTTTTCCCTTCCTTCTCCTAGTGTCCTCCATGCTATTCCTTATATTCCAGAGAAACCATTATTATTCTAGAAAAAAATAACTTTTCAATAAATAAGTGCAGTCATTTCACCATCTTCTCATTTATTTGCATGTGTTAGTTCAAAACAATGGACTCTGGCTATCACTTCATCTGTAACAAAGTGGTGCTTAGGAAGATACTTAGATTCCTGTTATGAACAGATCTAAATATAGTGGCAGTCTGAGTAAAGATCCCAAGATTTGACTGAGAGTACGTTCAAATTATAGGGTGAAAAGATCTCTTTATAAACTCCATCAGGGAATGTAAAGAACTTTGTTTTAAAATTTCTCAGTGGTTTGATAGCGGAACGTGTGTGTGTGTTTGTGTGTATTTTTGACACATGGCTTGTTTTTTTTATTAATGAAGTGAAAAATACTTTCCTCAATAGGTAAGGGAAGTTGTGTTACTTTTATCTTTCTGTTTAGTCTGGAAATTACGGCCTTGTATACTTGCAAAATGCAAAATTCTCTCTCATCACAAATGTGAAGTAATTGTTCAGAAGCACTTAGCTATTGGTATTCATAATTTCTTTGTCCTGCACAAGGTAGATAATCCAAAATAAAGTAAAAAATTGGTCTTTTAGGGGCGCCTGGGTGGCTCAGTTGGTTAAGCGACTGCCTTCGGCTCAGGTCATGATCCTGGAGTCCCGGGATCGAGTCCCACATCAGGCTCCCTGCTCAGCGGGGTGTCTACTTCTCCCTCTGACTCTCCTCCCTCTCATGCTCTCTGTCTCTCATTCTCTCTCTCTCAAATAAATAAATAAAATCTTTAAAAAAAAAAATTGGTCTTTTAAGGGGGCTTTCCAGAATAAAGCCTATGTATATGATTATATGCAAATTATGGAGGGAGGGAATACTCATGAACAGCTGAAATTTTTCTCTAATTTAAATTTGCCAGATAATCCGTCAGTATTACAACTTCAATGCTGTGTGCTTATGCATGGAAAAGTAACTTTTTTTTTTTTTTTAAAGATTTTATTTGACAGAGAGAGACAAGCAAGAGAGGGAACACAAGCAGGGAGAGTGGGAGAGGGAGAAGCAGGCTCCCCGCGGAGCAGGGAGCCTGATGTGGGGCTTGATCCCAGGACCCTGGGATCACAACCTGAGCTGAAGGCAGGACACCTAACGACTGAGCCACCCAGGTGCCCCTGGAAAAGTAACTTTATGCAGCACATGTATCTGTAAATTATTTGAAAACAATTTTAATTGCTGGAGCTACTGTGATTAGACTTGAATTTAGTTTATCCCCCTTCTGTTTTATACAACAGCATATAATGTGACCCAGGGTGCTTTATAAAATTTAATGTGTTTAAGGAATCTCTAATGATGTTAATTAAGTTTGATCTTGCCTCTAAGATAGGACAGTCCTGTAAAAAATTATTTTTTAAATTAGCCTGCATGACATTCAGTTTTTCTCCATATTAGGTGGCATCCCCGAAGTTAAGGGAAAAAGTAATTACTTTTACCATATTAATTTTTAGAGGGAAACACTGACTTTATGTCAGGTATTAATGATCTTACACAACATACCAAATTATCAACTATATTTTTTTATTTTTTGTATGCTGTTGACACTCAAATTATAATGAATTAATTCAATTATAGAAATATCTGTCATATGACTAAAATATGCACAATACTATGAAAGACATGAAGAGTAAAGAAAATGAGTGGGTCATGACTTCAAGGGAAATTTCATGAGGATGGGATAATGTCATCTTCATCTTTATTGAGCTAGATCATGGCACATAGACTATACATAGAAGATGCTCATTAAATGTTGTACATGTTGAATATAAGAGTGGATCCATAACGAATATAATGGGGAATAGATCTAAGGAAAATGCACAGTTAACCATAGCACAACAGGGGCATATAAATATAATAAATGTCTTAGGAAGGTTCTGAGTGATGTGACGGTTCCAAGGAGATAGTAATCGTATTTTATTAAGACTGGGGAGGGGAAGAAACCTAGGAAGCCTGCATCTCAAAGGGATTCTTGAGATGGCATGAGAGGATAGAAGAATTTTAACAGTCAGAAATGGGTTCAAGAGAAGTCCAGACAAAGAAAAGTCACATGAAACAAGGCACAGAGATGGTGACTCATGGCTGGTGTTAGGTGACTAGTGACTACTCTGGATCAATTATAATGTGAGGTACAGACTGAAAAATATGGGAAGATTGGCTTTAACATGCTTGTTAGAATCAGAAAAAAAGGAGTAATTTATATACTTTAATTTGTGGGATTGCAAAAATGTTCTACAATAAAGTAAATAAATCTCCTCAAACAAATATAATGTTTGGGGGGAATATTGTGATAAGATTTAAGTGTCACACCAAAGGAATAGTTTTGAGAAATTAACTCAGGAGATTTGAACAGCTGCTGATTTCCTTATTTTATTATTTCTAGGAAGTGAAACTTTTTTTTTAAAGATTTTATTTATTTGACAGAGAGAGACACTGCAAGAGAGGGAACACAAACAGGGGGAGTGGGGGAGGGAGAAGCAGGCTTCCCGATGAGCAGGGAGCCTGATGTGGGGGCTCGATCCCAGGACCCCGGGACCATGACCTGAGCCACCCAGGCACCCCTCATAGAAACATTTATTAAAAGAAAGGATTAAGAATTTTATTTATGTTTGATTCACCAATCAGAGGTCTGTTGCTCTACTAGTAGAGGTATTAAGTAATGATAATACCTTAGATTTATATTAATATTTATAGGTAACATTATATAAGAAATATAATCACATATAATGTAATAATAAATAATGTAACAATAAAAAAGTAACAAAATATTTATGTTAATATTACAGATCATATTGCAGGTAACATAATTATTTTATTTGAATTTGTCAATTAGGAAAAGAGTCATTAAATCCCTTAATCTCAATGAGTCTCTGTGTTTTTTAGCTATAAAATAGGCTTTAGTAATCACTCCATCTTGCCTGAGTTTACATTGCCAGTGTGAGAATCGTTCTCTAACCCAGGTCTTCTGAACGCAAAAATGATGATCCTTTCTCTTTAGTAAAATGCCAGTTGTCCCAGGAAACAACCATACAAAGGCTATTGACGTCAAACCTTCACTTTTATTCTATTTTCTCATGTATTTGAGCTAATTGCATGAGGACAAATTTTGGAAATTTGAAAATTAAAGCATTCAATCAAGAATTCAGATATTTTTGTCTGTGATAACCAACAGCTATGCAGAAACCCAGAATCAAGGAATTTCTGAACTAACAATTTAGAGAGCATATGGTCTCATATCCTCATTCTAGGGAGGAAAACACTGGATTGATGGCTCTCTCTATAAAAACACAGCAGGCCTCTCCATGAACTCAGTAAAAACTAGAAATAATATTATAGTAATGGAATTTTTGGAGGAAATGATTTTGCCTTTTTGGGCTTTTCATTTAAATAGTCCTTTTCATATTTGGAGAAAGGAAGAATTTTATCACATTCTTAAATAGATAAAAAGCAATCCAGATGTTCTGTGAAAGGGAGGTATATGCAAAAGGACCTCTAATGGCTGAAGGAGCCTTAAGACCAAAGAAAAAGGCAGACAAATCCAGCTTGACAAGAAATGGTTCATTAAGGGGACTTACAGGCAGAAATGTGTCTTGGGTGGCCTCAAAATGAGTAGATCTCTGCAACCCCACCTCCCTTAAGACCTGCTTTTATAGCCCTGGAGGCTTGGGAGTACATGCAGAGGGACCATCCAAGAGAAGAATGTTGCCACTACCAATGTCAGGCAGATTACTGCCTGTGTTCTCTTCCCGGATTTTTATGGTTTCAGGTCTTTAATCCATTAGAGTTTATTTTTGTGTATGGTGTAAGAAAGTAATCCAGTTTCATTCTTTTGCATGTAGTTGTCCTATTTTCCCAGCACCATTTGTTGAAAAGACTATCTTTTCCCTATTGTATATTTTTGCCTCTTTTGCCATAGATTAATTGACCATATATATGTGAATATTTCTGGGGTCTCTACCTTGTTCCATTGATCTATATGTCTATTTTTGTGCCAGTAACATAGTGTTTTGATGACTACAGCTTTGTAGTATATCTTGAAATCTGGAATTGTGATACCTCTAGCTTTTTAGTTCTCCCTCAGGATTGCTTTGGCTATTCAGACTCTTTTGTGATTCCATACAAATTTTAGGATTATTGTAGTTTTACAAAGAATGCTGTTGGTATTTTGATAGGGATTGTACTGAATCCTGTAGATTGCTTTGGGTAACATGGACATTTGACAATATTAATTCTTTCAATCCATGAGCATGGGATATCTTTCCATTTGTGTCATTTTCAATTTCTTTCATCAGTGTTTTACAGTTTTCAGAGTACATGTCTTTCTTTGGTTAAGTTTATTCCTAGATATTTTATTCTTTTTGGTGCAATTGTAAATGGTGTTGTTTTTTAAATTTTTGTTTCTGTGACTTCATTGTTAGTATCATAACACTACTGATTTATGGGTATTAATTTTGTATCCTGCCACTTTACTAAATTCAGTTATTTTAGTAGTTTTTTTTGTGGAATCTTTAGGGTTATTTATGTATAGTATCCCATCGTCTGCAAATAGTGACAGTTTAACTTCTTCTTTACCAATATGGATGCCCCATTTTTTTTTTTTTCCTTGTCTGATTGTTGTGCCTAGGACTTCTAGTACTATATTAAATGAAAGTAGCAAGAGCAGATGTCTTTGTCTTGTTTCTGACCTTAGAGGGAAAGCCCTCAGATTTTCACCATTGAGAATGATGTTGGCTATGGGTTTTTCATATAATGCCTTTATTATGTTGAGGTTTGTTCCCTCTAACCCCATTTTGTAAAAGTTTCTATCATGAATGGATGTTTAATCTTGTCAAATGCTTTTTCTGCATCTATTGAAATAATCCTATGATTTTTATTCTTCATTTTGTTGATGTTGTATATGGCATTGATTGATTAGGAAATATTGAACCATCATTGCATCCCAGGAATAAATCCCACCTGATCGTGGTGAATGATCTTTTTAATGTATTGCTGTATGTGGTTTGCTAACATTTTTGAGGATTTTTGCATCTATGTTCATCAAGAATATTGGCCTGTAGTTTTCTTTTTTTTGCATTGTCTTTATCTGGCTCTGGTATCAGGGTAATGCTGGCCTCGTAGAATGTATTTGGAAGCTTTCCTAAGTGGAAGAAAATTTTAAAGTGACGCTTTCATGCTGTCATTTTGTAGACCCCCCTTTTTGTTGCCTATATCTTATAGGATATAGAAAATCAATAATTTTCAGTTTTAATGAATCTACCCCTCCCACCAAATATCAGAATTTGAATATACATTTTACATGTGTTTGGGAACTAGAAGAAAGAGATTTTAAACTAAAGTGGTAGATTTCTTGCCCTTAATTTAGTTAGTGGTCTCAGAGAGGATTCCCAAGTTCCCAAGATGACATAATATACTGCCAGATTTGATAAAATAACACCAACTTTGCTTAGGTTAAATAACCTCTTCTTGGACTTAAAACAAAACAAAACAGGTGACTTGTTTTGCATATGGTCAGAAGGAAGGTTCATAGCCCCTGCAGGAAGTGGCCAGTAGAAAGTTTCCCTCCAGTTAGTTATGGAGAGCAGGCAGTTGAGAAAATCAAGGTGCAGTGTTCTTCTTTTGGCAGATTTGGTGAAATACAAAGTACTAGACTCTGTCTGGACTTTAAAATACAGATCATAAAAGAGATTTATAAAAATATAAATATAAACCATAGTCTTATGTACATTCCCAATCTGTCTACCCACATGTTTATCTAGAAAGCATTAATAGTAAGCAAAAAATAGTAGGAAAGAAAATAACCTCTTTAGATTTCAACTTCAGTCTAGGATTCTGTTTCTACTTGTTTATATGCGATAACAGAGGTTTGCAATCAACTATGTATTAAATTATAGGCTAGAAGGGAATAAAGTAAAGAGCTGGCTTTAAGTAAAGTGGGAAAATTGGATTATTTCCTTTAAGTTTGCATTCTTAAGTGCTCTTACCTCAGGAATAATAGATATAAACTGGAAAACTCCGAAGAAAAACTCTTCTTTCCTTCTCTCTCACTAGCCATTGCAATAATGAAAGGATCAAGGTTAAGAGATATGGGAGAAGAAAAGGCAAGAAAGTACTCATAGGTCTTTTTATTAATTTAGTTGTACTAAAAATATAGGCTATGGAGGAAAGTTTCAAATAGTTTTAAGTTTTAAAGTACTATTTAAATTTCAATAAAGGCTATTTCTGGGATGCTAAATTTAGAACTCAGATTAACATTAACCTAAATCAAAAGTAGAGAAAAATAAATACATCTCTGAACAGATTTTCTGAGGACTAACATTCTTACCTGAAATCAACTGTGCATTGTGTAATTTTTATAGATTATTTTATTTTGTAGTTGATACTATCTAAGTAAAACATTCTAAATTCATGAAAAATAAGATAACATTGAAACTACTGAGTGGTTTAGTTTATAGTTATACAGAAGACAGATAAACAGCTATGGATTAAGTAAAACTTAATTTGTGTGGTATATAATTATAGGCAATATTTAATGTAATTTTATACCGGGATTAATTTGCTGTTATGAAGTCCATGCATTTGAGCCTAAATGAAAGACATTATTTTAATAACAATATTTCAGTGATCCTTTCATATTTATAATCTTTTATCATGTAGCAGTATATATCAAAGTATTTTAAAAACCTATACATATGTTTCTGTAGTAAATTATCTGAATGATACAGAAAGGTATGTATTTTTTATAGTATACTTTTTACAAAACAGAATGAATTGAGCAAAAGAAAGTTAGAGTGAAGTTTATTGGAAATTATAGCTAGGTTGATACCATCCAATCAGCTAAGGTTTAACAGTGGGCAAAATGTCCTACCATTTTGCAGTTAAATTATCAACATAATTCATTCTGAAATTATTGAAAAATTTCAATTTTGTTCCATTTGTTTCATTAAGGTTTGAGAATAATTTTATTTAAAAAGAGAAATAATGGTGATTTCAATAAATGACATTGTTAGGAATAATGGCAGAAAGGTCATTTAAAGTACATAGTACTAAGTGTTTCCTGAAACTACACATTGGCTCAGCTATTATAAGCTTTATATAATTTATATATTTTATAAATTAATATATAATTTATATAATTTAATATAATTTTATATAAATTAAATAAAATTTTTTATATAATATATATAATATATTTTATATAATTTAAAATAAATTCATATTCATGGCTAAATTAAAGCAGAAAATTCAATTTAACTTTTAAAATTCCTTAAGCATAAACAGGTTTGGCGTTCAGGCGAGTGCTGTATCCAGCTGTTATTTCTTTTTTTTTTTTTTAAAGATTTTATTTATTTATTTGACAGAGAGAGACACAGCGGGAGAGGGAACACAAGCAGGGGGAGTGGGAGAGGGAGAAGCAGGCTTCCTGCTGAGCAGGGAGCCCGATGCGGGGCTCAATCCCAGGACTCTGGGATCGTGACCTGAGCCGAAGGCAGACGTTTAACGACTGAGCCACCCAGGCGCCCCCCAGCTGTTATTTCATAGCAGGAATTCTTCCTTTCCCTTTCCTCCCTCTTCCTTCTTGTCCCTTTCCTTGCACATGTATTGAGTACTGACTGTGTGGGTGGCCACTGTTTGGTGCAGAAGATAGAAAAAGATAAATAGCCTCTGTCTTTAAGGGATTTGCAATTAATAGTTAAACAGCCTTGAGAATTTAACTTTGTTCGAAGAAACTAAACGCAAAGAGATTTAGAAGGAGAAAAGTCTTTAGGGATAGCCAATTCACATTTAATTATTAAGAATCTCAAAAACAAGATCGACAACTGTATTCTTTGTCTAATGCACTGAAGACTGACTTTACAATCTATTAGCTCAACAAGGAGAACTATCAAGTTGTTGGAATGAAATAGGTAGCCTTGTTTCTTCCTGAATTATAGAGACAGAGAGTGGGATTGGAAGACCACAGGGGATAGATCTTTTGAAACTGTCTCTCTGATGTGGCATTAACCATTCTTTTTCTTCTGACCTGAAAATACAGCTAGAGGAGTATAAAAAGGGGAAATAATAAAAACATTTTTATAGTTGCCCTATATCACATAATCCAATATTTTCAGCAAGATATTTGAAGAATTTCTTTGTCTTGTGGATATTTATCTTTTCCAAGTTGAAAGAGTTTAGCAAATGGCAACATAATGACCAGTGCAAAAACCACTCTTAGGTGACCAGTTTGCAATCAAAGCATGCTCTACAAATCCCTTTTATTATTCCCCCTTGCTTTCTTTATTATTTTCTGTCTTATTCTGTCTAAAGCATTCCCTCATTTGATACCGCATCCTTTCGAGAGCTCATTCTGTAAAATCAACTGCCAATGCTAATTGCAGAGGCTTGGTACATGTGCACTGACTGGAGACCTCAGAGATACATCTTTATCTTAAGTTTTATGGAGCCCAAGACTGCTCTTATCTTTTAATTCTCTCTGTAGCAGCTGCACTTATCTTTCGTGAACAGATTTGAAATGTGATGAAAATGCTAACAAATTCATCAATACATAACCTTTTCTTTTTGGTATCATTAAGGATTACGGTGAGTGACTCATTTTCTTGTATTATCCATATGTAATTGTGGTCATTACTGACCCCTTAATTATAGTTATTAGATTTCATAGAATTTCAAAGCACTTTGTAACCTTCCCATTATTTGCAAACCAAATATTTTATTTCAGGGATGCCAATATTACTGCTCTGATATTCAAGCGTATTTCTTTCTTTCTTTCTCTCTTTCTTTTTTTTTAAAGATTTTATTTATTTATTTGACAGAGAGAGAGACAGTGAGAGAGGAAACACAAGCAGGGGGAGCGGGAGAGGGAGAAGCAGGCTTCCCGAGGAGCAGGGAGCCTGATGTGGGGCTCGATCCCAGGACCCCAGGATCATGACCTGAGCCGAAGGCAGACGCTTACCGACTGAGCCACCCAGGCGCCCCTCAAGCGTATTTCTTTAATATCTAAATCTTGCCTCATTCTACTCGTATAGAAGTACATAATATTAATAAGTAATATCTCAAATGCTCTCCCCACCTCCACTATCCCCACAAAATATTTACTTTTAATTAATGGTAAGTAATGTAAAGAAACATACATTTTTAAAATTAAATGCCTAGAAGTCAAAATCCACTTTAGGTGCAGACAAAATTATTGATACTGCTATTTAGTTCTTACTAACTTTTCTATAATTTCCATTGGTATGCCTGGCTGAAAATCAGGGCAATAAGGGTAATAATAATGATAATGGCTAACATTTATTTTGTACTTATGATATGAAAGCCATCATGCTGCCTTACTGGGAATATTTTATTAATTCACACAGTAATTGTAGTATCTTCATTTTATAGATGAGGTTAAGTATTTTGCCCCATTTTGCATAGCCAGAAATGGATATAACTAGGATTTGAACCCTTGTCTTTGTGAGTGATGCCAAAACCAGCTGCTCCCTCCTCCACCCACACATTCAATCATTATAGTATAATTTGTCCTTCATTTACCTTGCTATCCAGGTGCCTCTGAGGATGAATGTAAATTGATTTATTTGGGACTTTCAGAGCCATATTTTGCATGATAATGATTTTCTTTTTATCCCTCAAATTGCCACTTTATTTTCTGTCCATAAGGTCCAATGCATTTTTATGCATTTTTTTTTTTTTCTGAGAACACAGTTGCTTATCTCTGTATTCCCTGTGCATTGCACAGTTTCTGGCAAATGGAAGACACTTAGTAAATATTTACTGAATGAATAGATTCACATATAATTTTTATTTTAAAAATAGATCAAACTGTGCATACAATTTTGCTAATACCTATTATCAAATAAATTTAGAACATCAATTGGAACATCATCCCAAGTCAGTAAGTTCAATTCAGATACATCATGTTTAATAGATCCATGGTGTTCCTTGGTATGCCTGTACCACAAATAATTTACCCAATCCATCATTTTTGAAATTTTAAGTAGTTTCCAATTTTTAGCATTTGTTATCAGTGTTGGGAGGCATGTCCTTATACTTAGTTCTTTATATATAGCTATGTTGAATTATTTAAGAAAAGGCATTACTAAGTCAAAGGGTGTGTACATCTTCAAGTTTTGGTAGACACTGGTAAAATCCTAGAAAGGTATACCAATTTATGTTTCCCTCAGAAGGAGATGAGGTGGGAAAAAAGCATCCTTAGATAAAAAATAGATTTTATTTACTGCTACAACAGATTTGCTATAATATTCTGAGCAAGCCACCTAACCTATGTATAAGAGTTTATTGATAACATCCTGGATGGAGATTTAATGCCTGTTGTAATTTACAATTCAGAAGTAGTCACAGAATATGGAAAAAACACTCAAAACTCAAAAATAAAAAACCAAACTATCCAATTCAAAAGTGGGCAAAATATTTGAATAGACCTTCACCAAAGAAGATATAAGGATGGCAAATGAGCATTTGAAAAGATACTCAACATAATTTGTCATTAGGGAAATGAAAATTAAAATCATAGGTACCATTACACACATATTAGAATGATCAAAATAAAACAAAACAGAACAAAAAACAAAAAACTAACAATAGCAATTCCTGGTGAGGATGTGGAACAATTGTAACTCTCATTCATTGCTGATGGGAGTGCAAAATGGTGCAACTACTTTGAAAAGCAATCAGGCAGTTTATTATAAAGTTAAATGGATTTGTATCATATGATCCAGCAATTCCACTCCTGGGTGTTTGCCCAAGAGAAACATAAGTTTGTGTGTACATAAAAACCTATAGTGAATATTTACAGTAGCTTTATTCATAATTGCCCCAAACTGGAAACAACTGATGTCCTTTACCATGTGAATGGATAAACCAACCAAGGTATAACCATTCAATAAAATAATACTCTGCAATAAAAAGGAATGGACTATTGATACAAAACAATAACATGGATGAATTATGCCAAATGAAAGAAATCAGACACAAAAGTCTACTGTATGATTCTCTCTCTCTATAACATTCTGGAAAAGGCAAAACCATAAGCACAGGGAAAAAGTCCGTAGGTAATAGGTTCAGGGATTGGGAGTGTGTGAGGGGTTGATCACAAAAGGGGCAACATGGGAAAACTTTCTTTGGCTGATGGAACTGTTCTGTATCTATGGTGGTTGTCACAAGACTTTATGCATTCATCAAAACTCAGACTTATACACCAAAAAAGAGAAAACTTATTGTATGTAAATTAAAACATAAAAACATAAAAATTCAAACAAATGAAAAATAAGGAAATGAGCAGAGGGTAACCATGGTATATGCTACCTTTTACACCTGCAGGGCATGGTGTAGGTGTGTGCAGGTGTGTGTGTGTATTTACTATTATTATCACTACATTGCCTTGTAGTTCCCAGACTTAGTTAATTAACCAGAGGTGGTTAGCTTTGTTTTCTTCTCTGTTGTTTCCCATTTGGACCCAGAGAGAAAATAATTTAATTATTGCTAGATGTGGATTCTGTTGCTGAGAAAGTTTTTCTTGATCTACCCCTCTCATTTTACTGAGGAAGAGATGCTATTTAGATTGATCAAGGGACAGGTATGTCATCCCACTTGCTTTAGGATCACAAATGAAAATTTAGTAATATTGCTCATAGCTTCATAGTCTTTGAAAATCTTGTGACTTTTGTATTTCTTCTCAGACACATTTGGAAATATAAAATTGTACCTCAGTTAAATAAAAAGCTTACCTAAGTACAGTATTAATAAAATTGCATCTAGAAACTAATTTAAAGTTACTCTGAATAAATACACTTTTAAATTAAGATCATATATTTTTTATTATATTTGCCTTAAATTAAATTAGATCAATCCTTGTAAGAAAAACCTTAGAAGTGAAACTGTGCGTCATTGTTTACTTTAGATGCTTCTTTACTTAACTTTTGACTTTTGATTTGACTTAATATTTTGAAGTTTTATAATCTTACAAATTTAGACTGTGAAGTTTTGTCAAAATTGGCTGAAAGATATACCCAAAACAGAGCTTGAGAATGTGGACATCTGCTAATCACCTGAAATAATTAGAAGTCTGTTTTTGCCTTCAAAACGAGAGGACATTCTTGAGATACAGACGCAGTCCAGGTGTAACTACTGCTGGAGAATATATTTTCCTGGGCAGTCGTTAAAAGTAAAATACAACGGAGAGGGCAACAGGAGTATAAAACAGAGGAGTATAAAACAGGAAGAAACTTAGTCAGTGTTCTTAATATTTATGATAATATTGAGGCACCAATGAAAGAAGGGTCATAAAATAACATCACCCAAAGTGCTAATTTTTTCCCTTTAGAAAATGTTTTCCCTGCAGAGACGTTTTAGCAATTATTATTCCATTGCAATTTTGCTTTTTGCTTTTATTTCTAATTTAAAAAGATAAAATGTAATCATATCGCTCTTAAAAAATTACTTTGAACAAGTTTTAAGCTATGGCATTGAGTCAGACATTTATTGAATCTCAAGTATGACTGAAAAAAAAGTATGCCTCAAATTATAGTTATTTCCATTATAATTATTTCAACAGCAGAGATTATTTAATTTTAGTGAGTTTTAAATTTTATATTAGGGTAGCTTTAGCTATGCTGAGGGGAAACAATTTAAACTCTGTTATCTCAGTGGCTTTAAACAACAAATGTTTACTTCCTGCTGGGGCAACAGTACCTTGTAGTTCAGTCAGCTGTTCTGCATAGCTCTCCTCTAGGTAGTGGTAAAGGGGCCTAGAACTCATCTATCTTGCAACTCTGTTATCTCGGAGTTGATTCCAACAGTGTGAAAAGAAAACCAAGAGCAGAGAGAAAGCATTCTGATCTTTATTGTCTCAGGCTGCAATGATGCATCCCTTTCGTTCACATTCTACGGGGAGAATTGTTTGTCTGACTGCCTCTAGATGCAGAGGGGCTGGGAAATGAAGTTTAGCTGTGATAGAAAGAAAATGAAATAATTAGGTGTATTATAGCATTGTTTCTGCCACATACTTTTAAAAAAAATGTCCCTGACATCTTCTAATTTCTATTAACATAATCAAATACATTTGATATGAAAAATGAAATAAATGGAATGGTTTTTGATTTTTGTTTCCCAACCACCATTTTCTAAGAATAGTCCCAGAGCTAAAATTTGGTCATAGAATCTCAGACAGATTTGTTTTAGAGCTAATACCTTTCCACTGTGGATAATTTAGAAGAGGATGGGTTATAGACTTTGTTAGCAAGGAAGGAATGAGTTCTAATTTACTGTAGACAGTATCTCTGAGATAGCTGAATAAATATAGACAGAGTTGAGAAAACAATATGCTTTTATAAAAGAGATGTGAATATTTGATTTCTGTGAAGATGTAGGATTTATCCATTTTTTTTTTAAAGATTTTATTTATTTATTTGACAGAGAGAGAGACAGCGAGAGAGGGAACACAAGCAGGGGGAGTGGGAGAGGGAAAAGCAGGCTTCCTGCAAAGCAGGGAGCCCGATGTGGGGCTCAATCCCAGGACCCTGGGATCATGACCTGAGCCGAAGGCAGACGCTTAAGAATTGAGCCACCAGGCGCCCCCCCCCCGCCTTTTTTTTTTTAAAGATTTTAAGATTTATAAATTTGTATTAAAACTGTTATTTTGTTTATTCTTTATCTCATTCATGATCTTAGTAAATTATTAGTAAGTCCCTAAAAATAGGACAGATAGCCTGCCAGAACTAAAGGATAAAGATGAAAATAAATATGTTCCCTACCCTTGAAGAAGTTGTAATGTAGCTGGGGAGAGTTATTTTTCACTACTTAAAAACAAAAACATAAACTATATAGTCAAGCAATTGTGAAGTAGAAAGATACATGTTCAGAGTGCCAGTGGGTGCAGAGATGAGGGTGCTACTAACTGCTTGGAAGAGGGTGAAATCAGATTTTACACTTGATGAGGGGGATGGACCTATGTTTGTTAAAGATAGGAATTTTCTAAAAAGAATTTGGGATCGTGTCACTGAATTTATCTAGAACTTAGTAGAGTGATGTGTCCTCACAGTATATTTGAATGAAATAAATTACCAACTCCAAAGCTATTTGGGAATAAATAGATTTTATTTCCTGGTTTGGATATATGCTTCTAAATTGGGATTAGGCATACATGAATATAATATAATATATAATATAATCTGAATCATGAATATAATATATTTTATTTGGGATATTTATTTTGAGGCACATTTTACTTTTCAAAAAATCTTATAAAAGGTAAAACATGGATGTTTCTCATTAAGAATCTGGCAATATAGTATTAATTTTGTAAAATCTCCTGTTTTTCAAAGTCTGTATTCCTTCAGAGAATATGAATCGTGAGTATGACCATGTTCTTCTTTTGATTTTAATAGCATCACATAACTTTTCCACAGGAAGTTTGACATTTAATTATGTTAATAATGGAACTTACAGAGGATAAAGTTACATTAAATTATATTGTCATTAGTTGAAAAATACTAATTCTGCATTTTTACCCCTGAGGTCATCCTCTCATTCTCCTCTTCCCTCTTTTCCCCCCTTCCCAGATATTATATGTTTTCTCTTTCAGAATTAAAGAATTCCCTAATATCATTATATCTTTTTTCTATATATAGTATTATGTCATTTACAAATAGTGAAAGTTTTATTTCTTCCTTACCAGTTTGGATGCTTTTTATTTCTCTTTGTTGTCTGATTGCTGTGGCTAGAATTTTCAGTATTAAGTTGAATAAAAGTGGTGACATTGGACATCCTTGTCTTGTCCTCAGAGGAAAAGCTCTCGGGTTTTCACCATTGTGTATGATGTTTGAGTATCATTTTCATATATGGCCCATATTATATGGAGGCATATTCCCTCAAAACCTATTTTGTTGAGAGTTTTTATCATGAATGGATGTTGTACTTCGTCAAATGCCTTTTCTGCATCTGTTGAGATGGCCATGTGGTAAAGGTAAAACTTTGTCTTATAAATGTAATGTATCCTGTTGATTTATTTGTGAATATTGAACCACCTTTGTATCCTAGGAATAAATCCCACTTGATCATGGTGAATAATCTTTTTAATATATTTTTGTATTCAGTTTGCTTGTATTTTGCTAGTGATTTTTGCATCTGTGTCAGAGATACTGGTCTGTGGTTCTCTTTTTTGGTAGCATATCTGGTTTTGGTATGAAGGTAATGTTGGCCTCATAGAATGAATTTGGAAGCTCTTCTTCCTCTTTTATTTTTTTGGAGTAGTTTGAGAAGAATAGGTATTAACTTTTCTTTAAATGTTTGGTAGAATTCATCTGTGAAGTCATCTGATTCTGGACTTTTGTTAGTTGGGAATTTTTTTTTTTTTTATTACTGATTCAGTTTCATTACTAGTAGTTAAGTCTGTTCAAATTTTCTGTGTTTTCCTGATTCAATTTTGTTGATCTTTTCAAAGAACCAGCTCATGGTATCATTAATCTGTTCTATTTTTTTTATGTCTCTATTTCATTTATTTGTGCTCTAATCTTTGTTCTTTTCTTCCTTCTACTGGCTTTGGGCTTTATCTGTTCTTCCTTTTCTAGTTCCTTTAGGTGTAGGATTATGTTGTTTATTTAAGATTTTTCTTGTTTCTTCGGACACTTGGGTGGCTCAGTCATTAAGCATCTGCCTTCAGCTCAGGTCATGATCCCAGGGTCCTGGGATCGAGCCCCACATTGGGCTCCCTGCTCTGCGGGGGAGCCTGCTTCTCCCTCTTCCTATGCCTGCCGCTCCCCCTGCTTGTGCTCTCTCTCTCTCTCTGTCAAATACATAAAATCTTTAAAAATAAAGATTTTTCTTGCTTCTTGAGGTAGGACTGCATTGCTATTCTCTGCACTCTTAGAACAGCTTTTTTGCATCCCAAAGATTTTGAAATGTTGTGTTTTCATTTTCATTTGTCTCCACATATTTTTTGATTTCCTCTTTGATTTCTTGGTTGACCCATTTATTTTTTAGTAGCATATTATTTAACTTCCATATCTTTGTGTTCTTTCCAGACTGTGTGTGTGTGTGTCTGTGTGTGTGTGTGTGTGTGTATGATTGAGTTCTAGTTTCATAGTGTCGTGGTCAGAAAAGATGCATGGTATGACTTTCATATTTTTGAATTTATTGAGACTGGTTTTTTGCCTAATATATGGTCTATTCTGGAGAATGTTCCATGTGCATTTGAAAAAAATATGTATTCCACCGTTTTTTCGATGGGATGTTCTGAATATCTGTTAGGTCCATCTGGTTCAACATATCATTTAAGGCTACTGTTTCCTTGTTGATTTTCTGTCTGGATGATATATCTATTGCTGTAAGCAGGGTGGTAAAGTCTTCTACTATTATTATTAACTGTCAATTTCTTTCTATATGTCTGTTAATAGTTGCTTGATCTATTAAGTTCTCCCATGTTGGATGCATAAATAATTACAGTTGTTATATCCTCTTGTTGGATTGTTCCCTTTATCATTATGCAGTGTCCTTTGTTCTCTTATTACAGTCTTTGTTTTAAAGTCTATTTTGTCTGATTTAGTATTGTTTCCCCAAAGTTCTTTCCACTTTCATTTGCATGGTAAATGTTTTTCTATTTCTTCACTTTCAATCTAGCTGTGTCTTTAGGTCTGAAATGAGTCTCTTATAGGTAACATATAGATGGGTCTTGTTTTTTTTCCATTCAGGTACTTTATATCTTTTTATTGGAGCTCTTAGTCCATTTACATTTAATTTAATTATTGATAGGTATGTACTTACTGCCATTTTGTTACTTGTTTTATGGTGGTTTTTGTAGTTCTTCTCTGTTCCATTCTTTTTCTCTTACTCTCTTCCCTTGTGGTTTGATAGCTTTCTTTATTGTTGTCCTTGGATTCCTTTCTCTTTTTTTACTGTCTGTACCTACTATAAATTTTTGAACTGTGGTTACCATTAGGTTCATATGTAGCATCTTATCTGTATAGCAGTCTATATTAAGTTGAGGGTCATTTAAGTATGAACCATTATAAAAGCACTAAATTTTTATCCCCTCACAATGTTTTATGTATATGTTATACTTTATGTCCTTTTATTCTGTGAATCCCTTGACTGATTTTTATTGATAAAATTGATTTTACTGCTTTGTGCTTTAACTTTTATACTGGTTTTATGTGATTAATCTACTACTTGTGTTATATGTTTGCATTTACCTGTGAAAATTTTTCCTTTCCTAGTTTTCTTACTCCTGATCATGGACTTTTCTTTCCACTTAAAGAATTCCCTTTAATGTTTCTCGTAAGGCTGGTTTAGTGGTGACAAACTTCTTTAGCTTGTGTTTGTGTGGGAAACTCCTTATATCTCCTTCTATTCTAAATGATATGGAAGGCGTATTCTTGGCTGAAGGTTTTTTCCTTCTAGTACCTTGACTAGATCATGCCACTTTCTTCTGCCTGCAAAGTTTCTGCTAAAAAATCTATTGATAGCTTTATGGAGTTTCCCTTATATGTAATTATTTTCCTTTTCCCTTTCCCCTTCCCTTTCCTTTTCCCTCTCCCCTTTCCTGTCCCTTTTCCCTTTTTCTTTCTTTCTTTCTTTCTTTCTTTCTTTCTTTCTTTCTTGTATTTTAAAAATTCTCTATCACTGTTTTTTTGCCATTGTAATTATTATGTGTCTAGGTGTGGACTTCCTTGGATTGATTTTTTTTTTAGGGCTTTTTGTGCCTCCTGGTTCTGGATGTCCATTTCCTTCCTCAGATTAGGGAAGTTTTCAGCTCTTACTTCTTCAAACAATTTTTTTCTGCTCTCTACTCTCTCTCTCCTTCTGGGATCCCTGTAATGCAAACGTGATTAAGCTTGATGACATCGAGTTGCCTTAACCTTTTCTCATTTTTGATCATTTATTTTTTTTGTACTTGCTGTTCACCTTGGTAGCTTTCCATTACCCTGTCTCCCACAATGCTGATTCATTCCTCTGCCTCCTCTAATCTGCTATTGATTCCCTCTAGTGTTTTTTATTATAATAACTCTAGTTATTGAATTCTTAATCTCTGATTGGTTCTTTTCTATATTTCCTATCTCTTTGTTGAAAGTCTCATTGAGATCCTCCACTGTTTTCTCAAGTCCAGTATCTTTAGAAACATTACTTTGAATTCTTTATTAGGTACATTGCTTATCTCCATTTCCTTTAGGTCTTTGGTTATGGCTCCTGTCTTGACAGTCTTGACAGTCTTGACACAGCCTGCAAGCTGCCCCAGCAGGGAGGGGTGCCACTCCAAAGTGACTCCTGCTCTGGGGAGAGGGGAAGATAATCATACACACCAGTACACCTGCAGCCCCACCAGCCAAACTTTATAACTGGCAGCACAGAGAGAGTGTCCTGCTGAACAGTGCACCTGCAGTTGCAGCAGATAGAATGGGGGCATGCATCTGGTCTGATTGCCAGCCTGCCCACCAACAAAAGCCTCTCAGAGTGCAACAAAGGGAGAGCACCATACAGTTCAGTGCAACTGCAGCCCTGACAGATAGGCTGAGGGCAGATATCTGATATGACTACTAACATGGCCCAATTATGAGCTGGAAGCAGCCCCCGAATTGTCCCTTAACAGCACAGGGACCAAACCCTACTAAGTGGCCCACAACAGGAAAAGTGGGCTGTTGCAGCTGACTGGACTGAAGGCAAATGTGGCTCAGCCACAACACACAATCCACATAGGAGACCTTCCTAAAATGTCTGGTTCTAGTGAACAGAGGGCATTGTGCTACAGCCTATCACAGAACCTCTTCTTCATAAGGCCACTACTTTCAAAATTAGGAGATGTAGCTGACTTTCCTAATAAATAGAAACAAACACAGAGAGTCAGACAAAATGAGGAGACAGAGGAATATGTCCCAAATGAGAGTACGGGACAAAGCCACAGCCAGTGCTTTTTTCTATGTTAAGGATCTTTAAATTTTTGGCTACATTTAGTTCCATAGACTTCCTATCTGAATTTTAGAATTGGATTGTTAGTATCTACTGAAAAGAAATCTCCTGTTGGCTTTTGAATATGATTTTATTGAATCTATTGCTCGATTTGGTGAAAATTGACATCACAACAGTACTGATGATTCTAGCCAATGAGCATGGTATATCTCTCAATTTATTTAGGTTTTCTTTAAATTTTCTCAGTAACATTTTATGGTTTTAATGCAAATATTTTACACATTGTCAGATTTATTTCTAAGTATTTAATAACTTTATGCTATAAGTGGCACAGTTTTTTAACTGGCATATTTTTATTTCAATATGAATATTTGTTGCTAGTATATCAAATGCAATTAATTTTATGTATTGCTTTTATTCTTGCAAACCTGATAAACTTATATACTAGCTCCAATACAAGCTTAATAGAAGTAATAATAGACATCCTTGATTTGTTCTTGATCATAGAAGAAATGCAGTCTTTCACCATGATGTATTATGTTAACAGTAGGATTTTTGTAGATGTCCTTAATCAAATTGAAGTTTTCTTCTATCCCTGGTTTGCTCATATATGTTTGGCTAGAGGATTTGGACCTTTTGTTATTTTGCAATTCTCTGTGTTTTCCTGAAGCACCTGGAGGTAGGGAAGAGCACACTCCCCTTAACTAGAGAAGGTAATAAAAAAAAGAACCTAAAAAACACTGAAGACAAACTTGCCTAAATGATAATTTTGATTAGGACACTGTACATTTACATTCAAATTTAATCTTTAAGGAGGAGCATTCATTTTGATAGCGCCTAAGACAGTGCCTTGCAAATAGCTGGCTATTAATAAGTACATTTCTGGGATAAGGTGAAAAATTTTATACACAGTGTCAAAGAAAGATTGAACTGGACAGAGTTAAATAGGCAAGATTTTATTCAAGGCCATTATAGTAGGGTAGAGAGATTGAACTCTTAATGAAAGGTAGGAGGATTTTTTTAAGCATTAGAGTGAGCTAATGAGAAAGTACTGGAAGACTTTAAGGGGAAACGGTAGTCAATGTGATTAGACCATTTATGTTTGCTAATTGGTACTTATCAATTAAGACAGGGAATTAGGAGCAGTGTCTTTCTTGATGATCACACTTCCAAGGGATGGCTCCCAGGTCCTTGAGAAAGATATCCTGGGTAGTAAAATGGGCAAGAGGCTGGGAGAAGATTTATGTTTCAAAGGGACAGAGAAAAATTTACAGTTGAAAGATTTCTAAAGTACATGCTCTAAGAAAAGGGAGGTCAGGGGCCAATAGTCTGAAAGAAACCTGTTTGAAGTTTAGTCAAACTGAGGGGTATTTTAAGGCCTAAGGCCATCTTGGGAAACAGATTGCTGGGAGTATTACCCAGAAGTCTACACATTTAACCTTTGCTCTTTTTCACAAATGTAGATTTATACCACACAAAAGAGAATAGAAAGATTAATATAAATCTATCATCATGGTGGACAATAACTTAGAGGATGGGTGTATGGTACCTTTTTATATGAAAATGCATGTAATTTTACTTATTCTAAGGACCTGGAATACTGCAGCAAATGCAATATAAACGTTCTACTTGAGGCTCATTATTGTGGTTTATGATGATTTGGTTTTATGATGATAATTCTTTTTTTTTTTAAAGATTTTATTTATTTAATTGACAGAGAGAGACACAGCGAGAGAGGGAACACAAGCAGGGGGAACAGTAGAGGGGGAGAAGCAGGCTTCCCGCTGAACAGGGAGCCCGATGTGGGGCTCGATCCCAGGACCCTGGGATCATGACCTGAGCCGAAGGCAGACGCTTAATGACTGAGCCACCCAGGCGCCCGGTGATAATTCTTTAGATAGCTAAATGGACTTTAATTTTTTGTCCTTTCCATGTATCTGACTTCAGTTGTTCAATACAGTTAGCTTTACTATAAATGGATTTAAAAAGATAATTTTTTTGTGGATTTTAAATGTATAAAATTGTGAATTATGTTAATAAATCTCCATTTATGCCACATTTGCTAAGTTATCATATAGAAATTATATATTCTGATAATAGCAACTTAAACTTTTGTCAGTTCCTCTAAATTAGGGTAGAGTGCTGAAAAGATGGTGGAGGAGTAGGGGACCCTATTCTAACCGGTCCCTGGAATTGAGCTGGATATCTACCAAACCACTCTGAACACCCACGAAATCAGCCTGAGTTGTAAGAAGATAGATCTGGATCTCTACAAACAGAGTATCGCAGGCATTTGGTTTCAAGGTACAAAGCAGGGAGCCGTGATTCCACTGGCAGATATCGGAGGATAAATGGAAGGGGGAGGGAACTGAGCCATTGGGATCCTACACCACCGGTGAGCAATAGCGTCCTGTGCTGGGGACTGGGCACAGACTCACATACCGGTAGCGACAGGGAAAGGAATTTGGGGCAGTCCCCTGGACAGAAACCCGGAGTGGTGGGGCCATGCATGTGAACTGGGGGCGGCTGGTGGTTTTAGAAGCACAAAGGGCAGAGACGTGCCTGACCTGGAAGTGAGGACTGGGAGTGCTGCTGAGGGGTGCACAACACAGGACACTGCAGTTTATAGCAGCACAGACAGAAATGGAGATAGTGTGGCCTGGAGAGCTCACTGAAGAACAGACTGCGATCTCTCTGCTCTGAGGCAGAGGGTTGGAAATGATCTCTTCTGCTCTGACTCTCAGAAGAGACATGGAAAGCCACCAGGGAAAGCCACCAGGGAACAAAAGCCCCCCAAAAACAGTTTCCACTGAGCCATCCCCCACCACAGGGGGCAGGGCAACTCTTCCCAAACAGGGTTGCCTGAGTAACAGTGTGCCAGGCCCCTCCCCCAGAAGACAGGCTGGGAGAACAAGAGGCCAGCAACCCTAAGGTCCCTAGAAAACAGGTGCATCTTGCTTGCATTCTGGTCAATAATTTGGACTCTGTACATTCCCTCAACCACCCCTCAACAGAATGAATGGGAGGAGAAACCCCCAAAATAGGAAAGACTCAGAAACTATGACTTATGCCACAGATTTACAAATGGATTCAGATATGACCAAGATGTCAGAGATGGAATTCAGGCTAGCAATTGTGAAGACAATAGCTAGAATGGAGAAATCAATTAATGGCAACATAGAGTCTCTAAGGACAGAAATGAAATCTGAATTGGCAGAATTTAAAAATGCTATCAATGAGATCCAATCTAATCTAGATAATCTAACAGCTAGGGTAAGTGAGGCAGAAGAGTGAATTAGTGATTTAGAAGACCAATTAATAGACAAGAAAGGAAAAGAGGAGGCTAATGGAAAAACAACTCAGAATCCATGAATATAGAGCCAGAGAAATAAGTGACACCATGAAACGTTCCAATGTCAGAATTATTGGGATCCCTGAGGGGGTGTAGAGAGAGAGAGGACTAGAAGATATATTTGAGCAAACCATAGCTGAGAACTTCCTTAATCTGGGGAATGAAACAAACATTTGTGTCCTAGAGGCAGAGAGGACCCCTCCCAAGATCAAGGAAAACAGGCCAACACCTTGGCATGTAATAGTAAAACTTTACATAGAGGAACATCAGAATACTGTCAGACCTATCCATAGAGACCTGGCAAGCCAGAAAGGGCTGGCAAGACATATTCAGGGTATTAAATGAGAAGAACATGCAGCCAAGAATACTTTATCTGGCAAGTCTGTCTTTTAGAATGGATGGAGATGCAGAACTTCTAAGACTGGCAGAAACTGAAAGAATATGTGACCACTAAGCTGGCCCTCCAAGAAATATTAAGGGGGGGGGTTCTATAAAAGGAGAAAGACCCCAAGAGTGATATAGAACAGAAATTTACAGGGACAATCTATAAAAACAAGGTCTTCACAGGCAACATGATGACAATCAATTCATATCTTTCAATAATCACTCTCAACGTGAATGGCCTAAATGCTCCCATAAAACAGCACAGGGTTGCAGATTGGATAAAGAGACAGGACCCATCCATATGCGGTCTACAAGAGACTCATTTTGAACCTAAAGATACATCCAGACTGAAAGTGAAGGGATGGAGATCCATGTTCCATGCCAATGGACCTCAAAAGAAAGCTGGGTAGCAATTCTTATATCAGACAAATTAGATTTTAAGCTAAAGACTGTAGTTAGAGACACAGAAGGACACTATATCATTCTTAAAGAGTCTATCCAACAAGAAGATCTAACAATTGTAAATATCTATGCCCCCAATGTGGGAGCAGCCATCTACATAAGCCAGCTGTTAACCAAAATAAAGAGTCCTATTGATAACAATACGCTAATTGTAGGAGACCTCAATACTCCACTCTCAGCAATAGACAGATCATCTAAGCAGAAAATCAACAAAGAAACAAGAGCTTTGAATGACACACTGGACCAGATGGACCTCATAGATATATACAGATCATTCCACCCTAAAACAACAGAATACTCATTCTTCTCGAGTGCACGTGGAACTTTCTCCAGAATAGACCACATACTGGGTCACAAATCAGGTCTCAATCGATACCAGAAGATTGAGATTATTCCCTGCATATTCTCAGACCATGATGCTTTAAAACTGGAACTCAATCACAAGAAAAAATTTGGAAGAAACTCAAACACTTGGAAGCTAAAGACCACTCTGCTCAAGAATGTTTGGGTCAACCAGGAAATCAAAGAAGAACTTAAACAATTCATGGAAACCAATGAGAATGAAAACACATTGGTCCAAAACCTATGGGATCCTGCAAAGGCGGTCCTAAGGGGGAAATACATAGCCATCCAAGCCTCACTCAAAAAAATAGAAAAGTCCTGAATTCACCAACTAACTCTACACCTTAAATAACTAGAGAAAAAGCAACAAACGATGCCTAAGCCATGCATTAGAAGAGAAATAATTAAGATTAGAGCAGATATCAATGAATTAAAAACCAGAAACACAGTAGATCAGGTCAACGAAACTAGAAGCTGGTTCTTTGAAAGAATTAATAAGATTGATAAACCACTGGCCAGACTTATCCAAAAGAAAAGAGAAAGAACCCAAATTAATAAAACTATGAATGAAAGGGGAGAGATCACGACTAACAACCAAGGAAATAGAAACAATTATTAGAAATTATTATCAACAACTATATGCCAATAAACTGAGCAACCTGGATGAAAAGGATGCCTTCCTGGAAACCTATAAACTGCCAAGACTGAAACAGGAAGAAATTGACAACCTGAATAGACCAATTACCAGTAATGAGATTGAACCAGTGATTAAAAACCTCCCAAAAAACAAGAGTCCAGGGACTGATGGATTCCCTGGGGAATTCTACCAAACATTCAAAGAAGAAATAATACCTATTCTCCTGAAGCTGTTTCAAAAAATAGAAACAGAAGGAAAGCTTCCAGACTCATTCTATGAGGCCAGCATTACCTTAATCCCCAAACCAGGCAAAGACCCCATCAAAAACGAGAATTTCAGACCGATATCCCTGATGAATATGGATTTCAGAATCCTCAACAAAATCCTAGCTAATAGGATCCAACAATACATTAAAAAGATCATCCACCACGACCAAGTGGGATTTATCTCCAGGATGCAAGGATGGTTCAACATTCGCAAAGCAATCAATGTGATAGAACACATTAATAAGAGGAGAGAGAAGAACCATATGGTCCTCTCAATTGATGCAGAAAAAGCACTTGACAAAATACAGCATCCTTTCCTGATTAAAGCTCTTCAGAGTATAGGGATAGAGGGAACATTCCTCAAGTTCATAAAATCCATCTATGAAAAACCCACAGTGAACATCATGCTCAGTGGGGAAAAGCTGAGAGCCTTTCCTTTAAGATCAGGAACACGACAAGGATGCCCACTCTCGCCACTATTGTTCAACATAGTACTAGAAGTCCTAGCAACAGCAATCAGACAACAAAAAGAAATAAAAGGTATTCAAACTGGCAAAGAAGAAGTCAAACTCTCTCTCTTCACAGATGACATGATACTTTATGTGGAAAATCCAAAAGACTCCACCCCCAAATTACTAGAACTCATACAGCAATTCAGTAACGTGGCAGGATACAAAATCAATGCACAGAAATCAGTTGCTTTCTTATACACTAACAATGCACCTGTAGAAACAAAAATTAGAGAAACGATTCCATTTACAATAACACCAAAAACTATAAGATACCTCGGAATAAACCTAACCAAGGAGGTAAAGGATCTATACTCTAGGAACTACAGAACACTCATGAAAGAAATTGAAAAAGACACAAAAAGATGGAAAAACATTCCATGCTCATGGATCGGAAGAATAAGCATTGTTAAAATGTCTATGCTACCCAGAGCAATCTATACCTTCAATGCCATCCCAATCAAAATTCCGATGACATTTTTCAAAGTGCTGGAACAAATGATCCTAAAATTTGTATGGAATCAGAGAAGACCCCGAATCGCCAAGGAAATGTTGAAAAAGAAAAACAAAGCTGGGGGCATCACGTTGCCCGATTTCAAGCTATATTACAAAGCTGTGATCACCAAGACAGCATGGTACTGGAGCAAAAACAGACATATAGACCGATGGAACAGAATAAAGAGCCCAGAAATGGACCCTCAACTCTATGGTCAAATAATCTTTGACAAAGCAGGAAGATATACAATAGAAAAAAGACAGTCTCTTCAATAAATGGTGCTGGGAAAATTGGACAGCCACATGCAGAAGAATGAAACTCAACCATCTCTAACACCATACACAAAGATAAACTCAAAATGGATGAAAGACCTCAGTGTGAGACAGGAATCCATCAAAATCCTAGAGGAGAACATAGGCAGTAACCTCTTTGACATTGGCCACAGCAACTTTTTTCAAGATTCATCTCCAAAGGCTAGTGAAACAAAAGCAAAAATGAACTTTTGGGACTTCATCAAGATAAAAAGCTTCTGCACAGCAAAGGAAACAGTCAACAAAACAAAGAGGCAACCCACAGAATGGGAGAAGATATTTGCAAATGACACTACAGATAAAGGGCTGGTATCCAAGATCTATAAAGAACTTCTCAAACTCAACAAAGGGCTGGTATCCAAGATCTATAAGGAACTTCTCAAACTCAACACCCAAAAAACAAATAATCAAGTAAAAAATGGGCAGAAGACATGAACAGACACTTCTCCAAAGAAGACATACAAATGGCTAACAGACACATGAAAAAATGTTCATCATCATTAGCCGTCAGGGAAATTCAAATCAAAACCACATTGAGATACCACCTTACACCAGTTAGAATGGCAAAAATTGACAAGGCAAGAAACAACAAATTTTGGAGAGGTTGTGGAGAAAGGGGAACCCTCTTACCCTGTTGGTGGGAATGCAAGTTGTACAGCCACTTTGGAAAACAGTGTGGAGGTGCCTCAGAAAATTAAAAATAGAGCTACCCAATGACCCAGCAATTGCACTACTGGGTATTTACCCCAAAGACACAGATGTAGTGAAAAGAAGGGCCATATGCACCCCCATGTTCATAGCAGCAATGTCCACAATAGCCAAACTGTGGAAAGAGCTGAAATGCCCTTCAACAGATGAATGGATAAAGATGTGGTCCATATATACAATGGAATATTACTCAGCCATCAGAAAGGATGAATACCCAACTTTTACATCAACATGGATGGGACTGGAGGAGATTATGCTAAGTGAAATAAGTCAGGCAGAGAAAGTCAATTATCATATGGTTTAACTTATTTGTGGAACATAAGGTATAGCATGGAGGGCATTAGGAGAAGGAAGGGAAAAATGAAGGGGGAGATTGGAGGGAGAGATGAAACAGGAGAGACTGTTGTCTCTGAGAAACAAACTGAGGTTTTAGAGGGGAGTGGGTGGGGGGATGGGTTAGCCCACAATGGGTATTAAGGAGGGCACGTACTGCATGGAGCACTGGGTGTTATACGCAAACAATGACTCATGGAACACTGCATCAAAAACTAATGATGTTTTGTATGGTGACTAACATAACATAATAAAATAAAATTTAAAAAAATAAAAAAAATAAAATAAGGTAGTAAACCATATTGCATGTTACTTTTGAGGGAAAAATGCATTTTTTGAAATGTTTGTATTAATAAAGTCAATATAATAATTAAGAGATATAATTAATTATATGCAGTGCTGATTATATACACCTTTTGTTTTATTATATCCAACTTGATTGTAGCTATGAAAATATCAAGGATTTTTTAAAAGGAAAATATAGTTGGAGAAGATGTTTTCTATTCAAATACAGTATTTGTGCTAATAATGATTTAGAAGAATGTAGAGAGACCCAAGGTGGTGAAAACCACCCAAGCACCTGAATAAGTAAGACTTGTTCCCAAACTCTGTAAAAGACTGGAGAAAAGAAGTTGGTGAAGGAATAACCGTTCATTATTTCCTGAGCTAAAATTTCTGCTGGAGTTCATAGGCTCAGTTTAGAACTTTCTTTCACAAGGTAAAAGAAGCTGCTGTAATGAATTTAGGGATGAGGAAATAATACAAGTAATATTTCTTTCATAATACTTTCTTATACACATTGCCACAAATTGAAAATATAAACACAGAACCTCTGAGCCATGAGATCCAGGTTTCAGCCTTGCCTCTACCATGACTCAGAAACTGCAAAACCCTTTTCCATCCACTGCCAGCCACTTCTGACACAGAACATCCAGCCATGGATAAAAATATGCTGGTGCAGAATGCCAAACTGGCCAAGTAAATTGACTGATACATTGACATTGCAGCCTGCATGAAGTCTGTAACTGAGCAAGGAGCTGTATTTATCCAATAAGGAGAGGAATCTTCTCTCAGTTGCTTATAAAAATGTCATAGGAGCCCATAGGTCATCTTGGAGGTTCATCTCAAGTATTGAGCTAATGATGTGAGGTGCTGAGAAAAACAGCAGATGGCTTGAGAATACAGAAAGCAATCTCAGAGGTGTCTGCAATGGTGTACTGTCTCTTTGGAAAAGTTGCTTCACAAGCACAGAGCAAAGTCTTCTGCTTGAAAATGTAAGAAGATTACTACTGATACTTGGCTCAGGTTGCTGCTGGTGGTGACCTTAAAGAGACTATGGATCTATCACAACAAGCACACCAAGAAGCTGTTTAAATTAGAAAAAGGAAACACAACCAAAACATCCTACAGTATTGGGTCTGGGCTCTCATTTCTCTGTGTTTTATTGTGCTATTCTGAACTTCCTGGACAAAGACTGTTCTTTTGCAAAGACAGCTTTCTTTTCCAGTTTAATTGAAATATAACTAACATATAATATTGTGTAAGTTTAAGGTGTACAGAATAATGATTTAATATATGTATATATTGCAAAATGATTATCACAATAAGTTTAACATCTCACATAGTTAGAATATTTTTCCCTTGTGATGAGAACATTTAAGATTTATTCTCTTAGTAACTTTCTAATGTATGATATTAATTATAGTCATTATATTATACATTACACCCAAAAACTTACTTATCTTATAACTGGAAGTCTGTAGATTTTGATCACCTTTACCCAATTCTCCCATGCCCCCCCCCACCCCTACCTCTGGCAACCACAAATCTGACTCTATTTCTATGAGTTTCGTTATTTTAGATTTCACATATACGTGAGATCATACAGTACTTTTCTTTCTCTGTCTATTTTATTTAGCATAATGCCTTAAAGATCTATACATGGTGTCACAAATGGCAGGATTTCCCTCCTTTTTTATGGCTGAATAGTATCCCCGTGTTTGTGTGTACATGTGTGTGCATGTATACACCACATTTTCTTTATCCATTTATCTACAGATGGACGCTTAAACTACTGAGGCAGCTTTTGATGAAGCCATTGTTGAACTTAATATATAAAGTAGAGAGTCATACAAGGGCAACTTGGTAATAATGCACTGGCTGAGAAGCAGCTTGGCATGTGGACATAGGATCCCCAAGAAGACAAAGCAGGAGAAGGAGGGGAAAATTATCATAGAACACTACATCAAAAACTAATGATGTACTGTATGGTGACTAACATAACAAAATAAAAAAAAAAGGAGGGGAAAATTAACCAGACTTCCAACTTTAGTCTATTTTATTCTGAAATTCACACAGTGGACCATTTGTTATCCATAATGCCCTTTTTCTGTTTTTTGTTTACAATTTATAACATGTATATGTTACTTCTATTTGAATTTCTATTTTTCCCCATATGGTTTTTGTGTTTAATATTAGGAAAATAGAACCAGTTAACATATAGAGATTATCTATTTTCATTTCTTTTTTTCACATTTAGACTTGATTTGTTTCTCCATTGATTCTCCTTTTGTTTTATCAAGATATTTCATCTTGCTTTAATAAGGTTTTGCTGTTTTTTCATATAGGCTGCTTAACTTTTATTACTTTTCCTAGATATTTTATCATTTTGTTTAGCTATTGTTAACTAAATTGTTTAGTTTTATTATATTAGGTGTATAATTTAATACAATGAAATGATTATACCAATAGGTCTATCATTCATTACCACATATAGTTATAAAATTTTTTTTCTTGTGATGAGAACTTTAAAGATTTACTTTTAGCAACTTTCAAATATACACAGTATTTTTAAAATATTTATTTGAGAGTGAGAGAGAGAGAGTGTGCAAGCATGAGTGAGGGAAGGGGCAGAGGGAGAAGGAGAGGAGGAAGCAGGCTCCCCACTGAGCAGGGAGTCCAATGCAGGACTTGATCCCAGGACCCTGGGATCATGACCTGAGCTGAAAGTGGACACTTAACTGACTGAGCCACCCAGGTGCCCCAAATATACAATACAGTATTAACAATGATAGTCACCATGCTGTACATTCCATTCCATTGCTTATTTATTTTATAAATGGAAGTTTATAAATTTTGACCCCCTTTACCCATTTCACCCATCCCTCACCCCCTGCCTCTGACAACCAACAATCTGTTCTATCTATGAGTTTGTTTTTTTGCTTTTAGATTCTACATATAAGTGAGATCATATGGTATTTGTCTTTCTTTGTTGGACTTACTTCGCCTAACATAATGCCTTTAAAGTTCATCCATGTTGTCACAAATGGCAAGATTTTATTCTTTTTTATGGCTGAATAATATTCCATTTATGTATATGTATCATATTTTCTTTATCCATTTATCCATCAGTGGACACTTAGGTTGCTTATATGTTTTGGCTATTGTAAATAATGCTACAACAAACACAGAGGTGCATATACTTTTCAAGTTAATTTTTTCATTTCCTTCAGATAAATACCCAAAAGTTGAATTTCTGCATCATATGGTTCTGTTTTTTATTTTTTGAAAAACCTCCATACTTTTTTCCATAGTGGCTGCACCAGTTTATATTCCCACCAACAATACACATGGGTTCCCGTTTCTCCATATCCTCACCAACCCTTGTTACTTTTTGTCTTTTTGATAATGGTCATTCTAACAAATGTAAGGTGATATCTCATTCTGGTTTTTATTTACATTTCTCTGATGGTTAGTGATGTTGAGCATCTTTTCATGTCTCTTCTGGCTATCTCTATATCATCTTTAGAAAAATGTCTATTCAGATCCTCTGCCAATTTTTTTTTTTTTTTGCTATTGAGTTGTATGAATTCTTTATATATTTTGGATATTAACCTTTATCATATATATAATTTGCAAGTATTTTCTCCCATTTGATAGATTTTTTTTTTCATTTTATTGATGGTTTGATTTGCTGTGAAGATGCTGTTTGGCTTTATTTAGTTCCACTTGTTTATTTTTGCTTTTGTTGCCTTTACTTTTGGTGTCATATACAAAAATCATCACCAATATTGATATCAAGGAGGGTACTACCTATGTTTTCTTCTAGTTTCATGGTGTCAGGCAGGCCTAAGTTCAAGTCTTTAATCCATTTTGAGGTAATTTTTGTGTATGGTGTAAGAAAGTGGTCCAGTTTCATTCTTTTGCCTGTTGCTGTCCAGTTTTCCCAACACTATTTGTTGAAGAGACTGTCCTTTCCTCATTGTATGTTCTTGCCTCCTTTGTCATAAATCAGTTGCCACATATGTGTGGGTTTATTTCTGAGCTTTGTATTCACTTCCATTGATCTGTGTGTGTTTATGTCAATATATTACTGTTTTGATTACCATAGTTTTGTAATATAGTTTGAAATCAGGGAGCATAATGCCTCCAGTTTTGTTCCTTCTCAACACTGCTTTGGCGATTTGGGATTTTTTGTGGTTCCATACAAATTTTAGGGCTGTTTATTCTGTTTCTGTGAAAAATGCCAATGGAATTTTCTTAAAATTGTATTGATTATTTTAGGTAATGTGGACATTTTAACAATATTAATTCTTCCAATTCACGAGTACCGAATACTTTTGCATTTTTTTGTGTCTTCAATTTTTATCAGAGTGTCATAGTTTTCAGTGTATAAGTTTTTCACTTCCTTGGTTAAGTTTATTCCTAGGTATTTTATTCTTTTGAATGCAATTGTAAATGGGATTGTTTTCTTAATTTCCTTTTCTGATGCTTTGTTATTAAGTGTAGAAATATGACAGATTTTTGTGTATTGATTTTGTATCTTGCAACTTTACTAAATTTATTTATTCTAAAAGTGTTTTGGTGGGATCATTAGTGTTTTCTATATATAATATGTTATCTGCAAATAGTGACAGTTTTATTTCTTCCTTTCCAATTTGGATGCCTTTTTTTTTTTCCTAATTGCTCTGGCTAGGACTTCCAATACTGTGTTGAATCAGAATGGTAAGAGTGGACATCCTTGTCTTATTCCTGATCTTAGAGAACAAGCTTTCAGCTTCTCACAGTTAAGTATGATGTTAGCTGTGGCCATGTCATATATGGCCTTTATTATTTTGAGGCATGTTCCTTCTATACCCACTTTGTTGAGAGTTGTCATCTTCAAGTGGTCCATGTGCGGATGTGGAAATTTTATTAGTGTTTTTGCTACATGATGGCTTTACAGTGGCCTGTGTTAAAACTCCTTCTATGTCTAAGCAAAGAAAACTGACTACAGATTGATTTGTCCTGGTATGGGATAGCAGAGATAACTGGTTGCTATCACAGTTATAGTTATTGTGGGTACTCTAAGGTTTGGAGTACTTCTAAGATGATAGTAGAAGTAGATACCCCATGGATATTACATTTTGAAACATGAGCTACCTGTGGAATACACAATCTTATTGTGCAAATCTTTGACTATAGTTGTAGAAGTGTTCCTTTGGACAAAGTTGTAAACCATTTAGTCTAGAGTAGGGCAGAAATTTTTCACATTCCATTATTTGTAAAATTACCCATTGTTTTTTTCATTATTTTTGTAATACTCATTTTATTTTCATTTAAATATTTTAAGCAAAGTAAGCATAGACTTATAAGATGCAGTTAAAGTGAATTCTTGATATTCATTTTTTCATATAAAATAGAGAAGTAAAACAAAAAACAATAAAAAAGTACTTAACTTTTTTAAGGTTTTTGCTTTTGTGATATTTAAAAAACTTATTAAACATGCATGTACTATAAAAATAGTTAACAGGGAAATAACAAGATAGTGGCTAGTTTTGTTTAATATTTTATGAAATTCTTATGAACATTCAAGCATAATTAATAATGTCTATCAAGTTGATGTAAGTGGAACAAAAGTTTTATACATGGAGAAAAAATAGAAACATTAACTCTCAGTTTTTCTTTTACTTTATTTTTCAGTTTAATTTTAATGTTTAGAAATACATTTTATATTTTTGGATGTCAACATTAGCTTACAAGGTACTTAGAAGGTACTTTCATCACGTTTTTGCCCTGCTTTGGGGGTACGTTTTTTTTTTTTAAATTTTATTTTATTATGTTATGTTAATCACCATACATTACATCATTGTTTTTTGATGTAGTGTTCCATGATTCATTGTTTGCGTATAACACCCCGTGCTCCATGCAGTACGTGCCCTCTTTAATACCCATCACCAGGCTGACCCATCCCCCCACACACCTCCCCTCTAGAACCCTCAGTTTGTTTCTCAGAGTCCATAGTCTCTCATGGTTCGTCTCCTCTTCTGATTTCCCCCTCTTCATTTTTCCCTTTCTGCCATCTTCTTTTTTTATTTTTTAACATATAATGTATTATTTGTTTCAGAGGTACAGGTCTGTGATTCATCAGTCTTACACAATTCACAGTGCTCACGGTAGCACATAGTGTAACTGGTTTTAATATATACTTTTCACCACCCTTTGCTTTGGCTTTAGAAAGCAAAGGAAATCATTTATTGATTTATAATGCTTTGAAATTTTAGTTATTTTAACAAAAATAACTTAAGTACTGTTCATAGATGATCTAAAAATTGTCTTATTCATTGGTGAGGAGATGAACATGTGAATATGCTAGAATATCTTTAAGAAATAAATACTGAAAAATTAAGCCAGTAGAATGTTTAGAGCCTAAGATACACATGCCTTTTCTGCTGAAACCAGAATGTTGATAGTAGCAGCAGCAGTTGGAGAGGTCCAGGATCCAGTGAGACACTGATCTTATCAGGGGCATTACACTAATGTGGAATCAGAGTGGAATATGAAGAGTCTTTCCCAAGCATGAGAGTGAGCAACAGGAGGTGAGTGAAATGTGGAATGACTTTGGGCAATAAAGCTGGTGTCATGACATTTTGGATGATGACTTTCTAAACCATGTTTTAAATATTTAAATAGCTGTTGACTGATTAGCAACTTTGGCTTTTCATTTTTTGAGATATTAGAGAAAGATCTCTGAGTTATATTTGAAGATTTTGTTCTACTTTAAGAGAAAATCCATACCTTATTTTGCATTTTAATTTGTAGATGATATATAAATAAATATCAGGGTTTTAGTAAATCAAATAACAGCTTTTACTACAGATTAATATTGGATCTTACAGTAGAAATAATTTTATAATTAAATACATATAAATCTGTAAGGAACTGAATATACAAATGGACAATTTCCAGGCCATAAATGAAAATAGAACTCTGACCCACAACCTTTTGTAGTAATCAGCTCCAAATGGCAGAACTTGATCAATAAGTGCCAGCTTCCTAATTTTTTTCTTGCTTTAAAAATAGGACTACTAGAGAAAACCAAATATGCTTTCCTAACCAATCCCATAAAGTACCCCGCTTCTAGTTAACCCTTCTCTAGATTCCTCACACCAACATCTTTTAATCAGGGCATACCTGAAACCTTCCCTTTTTTCCACTTGAAAACTTTTACACTTCCCTGATGGCCTTTGAATCTCTGCCAAATTCAAGTGATGGTGGCCGACTCCATTGCGATAGTAATGTCTGAATAAATAGCCTTTGCTTGTTCTCATTTGGGTAGTCTTCATTTATTTCCACATCTGGAAATATACATGTATGGGATATTGAAAATTATAAAATCCTAACAATTATCTAAGATTTAATAAATACTCAATATTAAATAATCTCATGACTGTAAAAATTTGGTGAATCTCAGCTAGACACTGAAAAGCAGTCAATTCTAAATTAGACAAAGCTTTCCAACCATTTCTTGATTTTAAAATATAGATTTTCACATTCACACTTTTAAAAATAACTGAGATCATCTGAAAGTTATTTTAACATATAATTTATAGTGGTCCTTTGAGTCGTTAACCCAGGATCATACCTGATAATTTAAAGTTTTATCTAGAAAAGAATTTTGACTTTCAGTTAGTTGGCAAGGAATATCCAATATTTAGATAAGAAATTCAATTATCTTTTCATAGAAGCCAAGATGATTAGAGTTCAGAGAGCCAGAGGCACTATGCTGTTTCATTTTAATGTATAGCTGAACCAATTCTATTTTTAAGTATATATTTCATTTCAAGAAATTGGATCTGCCTTAAGAGCCATAAACACACTACTGTGTTCATATTTGTTGTTTTTAAACTAATTGCATTAAGTCTGTTCTGTTAAATAACAGAAGCACTTAACTTTATAAAAATCTCCCTGGAGTTTTCTCCTGGACTATTCTTTAGTTATGTTCAAACACAAACTGTAATAGACAATGCAAAAAGAACTTTTCTAGGGGCTTTAAGAGATGAAACGGGTGCCTGGGTGGCTCAGTCGGTTAAGCGTCCAACTCTTGATTTCTGCTCGGGTCATGATTTCAGGGTTGTGAGGTAGAGCTCCGTGTCTGGCTCTGAGGTGGGGGTTGAGCCTGCTTAAGGTTCTCTCTCTCTCTCCTTCTGCCTTTCCCCCGCATCCACCTCTCCTCTTGCATGCTCTCTCTTTCTCTAAAAAAGAAAAAAAAGAAGCAAAAGTGAAAAAAATACCTGTTAATGTACATTTCAGTAAGGAAATCCAAGGACTTCCTAATGGTTCTCAACCTTTTCTAGTCTTTTTAATCATCATCATATCAATGCAAACACACATTGTGCTTATTATGTGCCAGTTGGTGTTCTAAGAACATAAGAGGTATGAACTCATGTAATCCTTGTACCAATTCTGGGAGGTGATTTCCCTAGTTTTATGTGGGTAAATTAATTGGCTTGTTGAATGCTTTACTTTTAAATTCTTTTTGTTGTTGTTGTTGTTATTCTAAAGATTGAAAGCAGTGAATAGAATATGAACAGTAATTAGAAAAAAATTAAGCAGGAAAGCCACATACACACAAAATGGATTCACATCCATGTCCATTTGCCTGTAAAATTGCCAAATAAGTGTGTTTTGCATATAGAGCAGTAAGTTTATTTTCCTCATGCCTTCTTTTAGTTGTATAGTTTCTTAGATCTATGAGTTAGCACTTCTCCAAAGTCCTCTACTTTGACTTTAATATCACTATATCCTTGGGGATACTAAGAATTACATTTCAAGCTTAAGGGATTTGTTGTCTTTAGAGAGCATATAAAACATAACTCAATTTTTCCCAAGCGTTTAACTTTCAAGCTATGTTTGTTATTTAATGTCGTTTCCAGATTTTTTTTCATTAGTTATTTCTTCAGCTCTTTGGTTGTTCTATAATAGAGATATATTGATTATTCTTGTGAATGAGTGATTGAAGCAAAAAAAATTCCTAATTCTATATCCAGAAATCAGGAAATAGCTAACAAAATGAATCAATGTCAAAATGTATTTATTGAATAGAAAGTTGGATGATAATTCAACTCTGCATAGGGATAAATGTGATCACTGATTGTAGTGGAAGTGTTAGATTAATATTTTATTGATTTGTGAAAAAGAACAGGAATGTGGTCATGATCTCTGCTTTTCAAGAGGATATTACTTCTGGGGTGCCTATTTTGATCACAATTAATACTTTAAAGTAATCAGAAAATGATTATATGGCGATCAACTAGTTAAAATGTTACTCAAAAATATCTGAAAATTTTGAGTGTGGCTGTGGAAAGATCAAGTAGGGCAAGTTGATTTGGTTAGTGATTCATATATAGAGTTAATAGAGGAATGGACCCTAGTAAAAATAGTTATATACTGCATAGTAATGTGTTTAGTCTCAGATATTTCATTCAAATAATCAGTTTAGAATAATTTGTAATGAAACATGTTGCATATTATAGTGGGTTGATTTGTGGTCCCCCCAAAGATATGCCCTAATCCTAACCCTCAGTACCTATAACTGTGAATTTATTTGGAGAAAGTGTCTTTGCAGGTATAATTAAATTAAAGGTTCTTAAAAGAGAGTAAAAAAGAAGTAAGAACTATGTATTGGACAAGTCCATTAAATAGAATATTGTGAAGAGATGCTAATATAAAGAAAGATGGGTAAGGTAGGAGGCTAATTCTGAAATAATAAACTATGGTTTGGAAATTTATATGAATGAATGAATGGATTAATGAATGAAATATCCCCAGATGAAGGCATCCTGAGTCACCCAGGTGGCCCCTAAGTCCAAAGAAACGTCTTTATGTGAGACACGGGATAAAACCATGTGAAGATGGAGGCAGAGACTGGAGTGATGTGTCCACTAGCCAGAAGCTAAGAAAGAATCATGAACAGATTCTCGCTCAGAACTTCAGGAAGCAATCAATCCTGCCAGCATTGATTTTGGACTTCTGGCTTTTTTTTTTTTTTAAGTTATCAAGTTGTGAAAATTAGTTAGAACATCTCTAGTAAACTAACACACTTCTGCAGAGACTAAAATGTCAGATTGTAAAACTAAAACAGAAAAGTAGTTACAGCATATTGATTTGACAGGAATTAAGTAGAGGATTAACTCTAAATAATAAGTCATCCTTACTTTTATTTCATATCTATAACAAGCTTAAAAGAATTAATTGAATTTGCAACAGCTCTTGATCTTATGTTATGTTCCAACACCATTGAAGATAGAGAAATAATATAAATGCATATAGTGAAGTCAAAATTTATAAGCAGAAACTGATTAAAAATGAAAATTAATTTGGAATCCAACCACCTAAAATATCTTGGGGAAATACTTCCTGAAACATAAATATTAAGGGGGAAAGTCACTTCGGAAACCCTTAAATGCTTAAGTAGAATATGCAAGTTATTAACCACATGGTATTAATTGCTGTGAGATTAAATAGCTAAAGCAAACAACAATATTTATGAACAAAGTCTTTCTAATTTTCAGTCAATTATTGCATAATTAGTTAGCAATTTCATCATGTATGTAGCAGTTATTTAAAATCAAGTCAATAGAATTCCATCATATTTTTTGGAGATGATTTTATGCCCTAAATTAGGCTGACTCATAGAAAAATGCTCCAAATTTATCTATTTAAATTAAACATCTATTTAAAAGAGCAACTAACTTACATAATTTAGGTCCGATACTTTATCCTCTTAAAATGTATTTTAGAAAACGATTAAGTAGTATTTAAAAAAAGTCTACCCAAATTATACAGAATCTGGATAGTTATTGTCACTGCCAACTATTCTCAGAATAAATATATATATCTAAATGCCAGAACTTTTACTTATTCATAAACTTCGCAGAAGATAGAGTTCTCATTAAACAAATAAAATGTGGCATCAAGCCAAGGGGATGAGGAGAATAAAAATCTCACTTTGGATAAATGTCTAATTAATCATTGTTGACTAATTAATTCAACTCTTTTATTTCTATTATAAGCTTTTCTTACTTGATATTAAAATATATAACAAACAGAGTTTCAAGAATGTATTTTGAAAGATGCTGTGTCAAAGTAAAGGTTATCTCCTGATGAGATTTTTAATTAATTAGAGAAAAGTTCAGCAGAGGTTTAATATGAAAAAACTTCACTGTAAATATGTTTGGTAATGCTACAACTTATTTTGATGTGCTACTGAGTAGAATAAGTTTGTAAGGCAATATGGAAATATGTTTTAGTAACTCAAGTTTCTCTTTATCAAAACATTGTATTAAGCTTTATTCTGTAAAATTTTTATTGCAGATGAAAGTAGGTATGTCAGGAAACTATTAGACATGTTTTAGTGTTAGATCCATTTTGGATTTGATTCCTTGCCCTACAGTATTGAATGAGCTAACCAATGTAAAGCACATCACATAGTAAATGAAACAGATAGGTACTCGATGAATGCTATTTAATTTTACATATGAAATTTTATTTTTTTAATTCATTGTTACTAGATGGTTTAAAAACTTTGGGGGGTACCCATTCTCTCATTTTAAAATCTGGAAAAATATTTGAAGATATTAGTGGATTTTAATGAATCTGTTATTGAAAATATGTATCTTTTTCACATTTATTAATTAGAAAATTGGCATGGATTAGAGTTCATGTGTGTTCTCTATGATAGGATAAATAGCTGGATATTTCTGATATTTTCTTAAGTGATGTCAACATCAGGATGTGGATATTTATAAATACTTTTGCCTTAACTTTCCTGCTTTCTTCATCTCCACCAACCTTCACCTTCATACCATTTTAACAACCCAGCGCCACGAACATACATTGGATTTTGTCTTTTAGAATTGCTGTCTTTTGAAATTGTTAGAAGCAGAATTTTCTTTGCCTGCTGTGTTCACTGAATCTGATCTCATGGAGACTTCTAAGGCCTCGATCTCTCTCTTTCTTTCTCTCTCTCTCTCTTTTTTCTGTCTCTCTCTCACTCTCTGTTTCTTTCCTGTTTTTCATTTATTATTTTTACTAGTTTATTGGGCCTTTCCTATCTTTACTTTCTTCTCATTTTTAAAACATATCACACGGTCAATATGAGCCACACTGTTTTTATTGCAATCAGTAGGAAAAACAGGTAAGTCTGATTAAGGCCCCCCAAAAAAGGGGGTGATAAATAATAACTATAAAAAAGGCAGGTTTTAGCTTGTCCTCATAGCAACCTGGAAATGGATGGTTTATTCAATAGATGGCACTAAAACAATTGATCAAACAGGTGGGAAAACAAACTAAAATACTTATTTATTTATTTTTTTATTTATTTTAGAGAGAGAGAGTGAGAATGTGTGCATACGGATGCATGCCTGAGGGAGGGAAGGGGCAGAGGGAGAGGGAGAGAGAGAATCTTAAGCAGGTTCTATGCCCAGACGGAGGCCTACATGGGGCTCGATCTCACGACACTGAGATCATAACATGAGCCAAAATCAAGAGTTGGTTGCTTAACTGACTGAGCCACCCAGGTACCCCTAAAATACTGAATTTAATTTATATTTTATTTTTACATAAAAATAAATTGAAGATCAAAAAAATAAAAATAAATTGAAGATCTACTTATAAAAGCAAATCTATATCTCTAAAAAGAATTATACGAAAATCTTCATAAAATTGAGGTAGAGAAGAAGGACAAAGGAGAAATAATATATCTTACAACCTTAAGTTTTATATTTATATATATCTGTACCACAAAATACCATAAATAGGGTTCAAAGCAAGCTGCAGATTAAACATTAGTAATGTATACAACTGACAAAAAGTTGATAACCAGAGCATGAAAATAATTTCTACAAATTGAAAAGAGAAAACACAGAATGGAAAATTGGCTAAGAATATTGTATCAGTCAGGGCTCAGTAAGAACAAAGGGGGATTTGGAGAGAGTTCAAGACGTGGACTATTTACAAAGGCAAGGGCAGGATTTAGGAAATCAGCTAGGGACAGACCAGTTCTGTAGGGCCAGCAGAAGAAGAAAGAAAAATGGAGTAAAGGAAGAGAGAAGTTACCAGAACACAAAAAAATTAAGAAGGCCTCCTGACTGGAGCTGTAGCCTCTGGTAGAGGGACACACCAACCCACAGCAACCAGCAAAGAGAATGCCAGTGGGACAGTGGGACAAATATCTAATATCACTTCCTTCCTAATCTCTGGATTTTCTGCTGATATTAGCAACTTAGAGTGTTTCAGGTATTGTCCTTATCACAGAATAGCAAGAAGTTGGTGTTGGGATCATTTCTATAAACTTCCTGACAAGCACAGCCTGAGCTTTTCTAGAATACCTACTGTGAAAGGGCATTTATTTATTACCTTTTAAGACTGCTCACTCTTATTTAGGGAAAGGTTTGATTTTAGAGTTTCTCTCTTGTGTGTCTCCATAGGACTTCTACCCAGTATCCTTGGTTTGATCTACGTGAACCATAATAAAAAAAATGTCAATTCCCCCTTCCACAGGATAACCTGTCTATATTTAAGTCATCATGCTTTTTGAGATTATTTTTATCTTGGGTTGTCTTTTGTACCACATGGGAAATGCAGCTTATGGGCAGGACTGGCCTTAAACAAATTTGTTCATCAGGGAGTATTTGTCTTTACTAACAACTCTCTAGGGCATCCACACCAGGTACATCTTCTTGGTCCCACTGATTGCCATGTCCCACTTAAGGTACAGTCTTGTTGCCACCCACTTACCAACAACTCTATCCATCCCAGCACTCACTGGTCAGTTGAAGCCATAACATTCTTTTGATACTAGCTCTCCTACCATTATTATTATTATTATTTATTTTATAGGTGTATTTGTGTTTTTATTCTGTATTTAAAGGTCTTAAGAATAGGGAAAAGCTGTATTTTCTTGGTATCATCATTAACGATCATTTTCAATTTTATAATAGCTAACATTTATTATATGCTTACCATATGACAATGTTCTAAGCCTTTACAGGTATTAACATTTCAAAGTAACCTCATGAAATAGGTAGTATTATGTCCCATATCTTACTTATAAGGACACGTAGGTATTTAGAGATCAAACAGTTTTTTCAAGATTACACACATAAGTACTGGAACCACTGTTTGAACCTGGGCAGTCTGGCTTCAGTGCTTACTGTTATAACCACTATGTTACTTCGTCTCCCAAAATCTAAAATAGGAACTTTAATTGGCTCTTACATCCTTTCCTTGGATGTGTTAATCTGTGCCCATTTTTGAGTGTCACTTAGATACCGGGTATATATCCTACACTTCATTCATATCTTTATTTTGAACTGCAAAGTGTGTGGCTTGATATAGAAGCATTATTACAATGTCAGACTTAAACTATCGCAAAATAAGTTAATTATTTTCCACTCAAAACCCTGCCTGGTCTTATGTTCCTTCTTTCATTAAATGCAATCATCTTACATCAATTTGCCCAAACTAGAGATTAGGCTTCCTCATAGATTTTTCCTATTCCCATGTTCTACCACCTCTAATTAATCTCAAAGTCCTATAAATTCTACCTCTTCAATATTTCTCTACAGAGCCGTTTGCTCTCCATTTTTACTGTTATTACTTTAGTTCATGTTTTCATAATTTTTCACTTGGGCTGTTACAGTTCTAGCCCCAGGAAAGTCCTCTTCTCAAATGTTGCTCCCTTCCAGTGGATCTACCATAGCACAGCCAGGGGCCTTTATAAAATGTAAAAGTGATTCTGTCATGTGCCTGTTTGAAATGCTTAAATGTCTCCCTAACTCTTTCAGGATAAAAGACAGACTACAGCAAATCAAACAAAACCTTCAAAATTTGGCTTTGTTCATTTTTCCAGCCTTACATATTGTCATACATTCTTAAGCAACCTGCTATATGCTATATTCTCTGCCTAGGATGACCTATCCCTCATGGCCTGTCTTTGACTGACTCTTAATTTTTTGAAGATTAGTTCAAATATTGCCTTCCCTTGGAATTGTTCCCTATAGCTACCTACACTCTGATTAGTTTCCCTTATCTTTACATATGTACATCTTGTTTCTTCTGTATGATATTGGCAGTAAAGCAATGGTTGATTCTTACTTTTTTCCTTTCTATTTTCCTGATGGCCTGTGAGTTTCTTCAGGGCAAATGTTACACTTGCTATTGTTGTAGTCCCAATATTTAGCACAGTGCATGGGTAACAGGGGACCTACAACAAAACTTAGCTGGATAAATGTCAATAATGCCTCCCCGTCTATTAACAGAAATCAGAGAGCTGAAGGCCAAGATGAGAAAATATTTTGTTTATGTGCTAGATCTCACTGTTTGAGGAGCTACCTGGAGCATGGTCTTAACATGAATTCTAAGGCAACATTTAGGCTCAGTGGAAATATGGTGGAATTTATTATTGATGTTTTATGAGCCTGGTAGGGAATAGGGAGAAATAGCATTTTCCTACCTTCATACTGTCCCAACAATATTTTTCATTAAGATTTGCCTTCAGATAGGAAATTGTCAAAGATTAAGAAGATGTTAATGTTCCCTAAAGTTAATTAAAAAATAATGAAATCTTTGAGACTTATTCCAAGGGCTGGAAACTTGCCTTTGTCCTTCAAATTATACCACTGCTTCAAACAATAGGAAGCAGTATAGTAGGGTAGTTAAGTTCTAGGGTTGAGGTGTCAGTCAGTGTTAGTTCAATACTTTATTCTACCTCTTATTCTTTGCTTGATCTTGGGCAAGTAACTTAAACTCTCCTGGCTTCAGTTTCCTCCTCCAGAAAATGGGAGTAATAGCACTAATACCCGCTATTATAATTCTATTGTATTTCTACAAGCATGTCCTATTGATAGATTTAAACCCAACACAGCATTATAGGTTAAATCAAATTATATGTACTATTAGTAGGTATATTTAGCTTACATAGTGTGGGACTTCACCATAGCTTGCCTTTATGTAACGCAGGATGTAATTGACTCACAGTGGAGCTGAGTAATTCTAAGCAGATCAGTTTACACTGTGCAATGTGTGATGTAGGCAGATAATGATAAGTATCACTATTAAGTTCCTTCTGCATGCTGGGTATGGTTTAGGTCCTTTATACATCTGCTAAAATAATATGTGTAAAAATCTTAGTACAGTGTTTAACACATTGACATATAGATATGCTACTAACAGCATTATTTATAATCTTCACAAAAACTAGATTGAGAAAATGGATTTATATATTATATATGTTAATCTAGTCACTATGGGTAGCAAAGGCATAGTCAGTGCCTATATTTATTAAGCACTTCGTATGTGACAGATACTGATTCTAACTTCAGTAATTCCTAAATCATCTGTTACCTCAGATAACCCTTATGAGATCATGTGATGCTTCCAAACACTGGCAAATGAACACAATGCTCTGGTTAAATTGAGTATGATGACATGTTAGTAAGAGGAGTTAATAATGCGAATGATTTTCTAAGAAGGAACTTGGGGATAGAAGCTCATCGTTGTGGAAAACTCCTCTTGTGGCCACTATGCTAATATACTATGTACTAATTTCTCACAAAGATCAGGATTTTAAAGGAGTGTGAAATTACCAGAAGGAATGTATTTCTTACCCACATTTTTGGCTCTTTCTTAGAGCAGAGAGTCATCTTAGGGAGTCTGGACCTATCCTTTAGAGCCAAATTTCTACATGACTGAAAGCTAAGCTTGATAGGTTTCAGCCTCAAGAAAAGCTGAATACTTGATCATGCAGACACTGAGCCCATGATATCTCACAACACAAGTGTTTAAACCAGGCTTCTCAAAACAATAATGAAGTGTGTTTAGCAGCTCTTTTATTTCATTTTAGAGTTGTTAAAAGAATATTAAAGTAAAACCATGGAAATGAGACTCATCTGTATAAGCATGTTTAAGTAGGGATTACATAGAGATGAGTTATCTGAAAGTATCTGCACTTCTAAGCATTCGAATGTGGTTCTTAGTCACTGATCCCAAGTTAAATTTGATTGCACTGGGATCAGGCTTTTATCCTTTATTTTCAATAACAAAAATCACACCCAGCAGTATGACAGCTAAAGCAGCCCTGAAAATTAAGTATTTTGCTGAGAAGAAGGAAAGCCTCATAAGTGGGCTTGGTTAAGGTTTTTTTTTTTTTTTTAATTTTTTTTTTAAGAACCACATAGCTTATTTTCTTCTTAGCATTTGGTGGTTTGAGGACTACTGGGCCATGGAGCCGAATGTGCCGCAGTGGTTAATTTAAAGTTCTAAGGGAGTTTAAAACAGCATGCATTTTTCATCACAGATAGGTTAAAAGGTTTTTAAAGTATTCTACTTATTCATAGGCAGCTGGAATTCAGTAGGATTGCATATCTGCCAAGACTTTAGCAAATATCATCCCCAATTTGGCCCTGTAAAGGACAGCACTAGAAATTCTCTACACTTTTCCTACCTGGAAATAGACTGCAAATTTTATGGCAACTTTAGCTGTGAACTCTTCATTTCAAGGCTCTACATCTTCATTTTAATATGCATTGCTGTTCTTTATGTGTGTGCCCAAGGAATACTAAATTCATGGTAGGCTGTGAATGACACAGGTCATTGTAGCTCACTTGAAATTGAGACTGCCTTTTCTACTCGTGACCACAGAGAGCACAAGTGTAGTTTTTATTCCTACTACTTTTATTTCTCCATTTGGGCCACAGCAGATTGGTTTTTACCAAAAAGAAATTATACTTTTCATGATCTTGCTGCCATGTACGAATATGTATCCTCTGTATGTATTGTCTAATCAGTGCATTTATTGATATCAATGTTGCCTTTTTATTCAAAATGAGAATGGTTTGATAAATAGAAGCATGTGGAAAAGTAAAAAAAAAAAAAGTCAAAATAGAGGGGTGGTTCATATAGCTGTGAGACATTGTTATCCGCTGGTGTCTTATAGAAAACCTGCTGCCTCAGACCTACTGTCGATAAAATAATGACATGTTATCAAAACTATACCATTGAGTTAAAATGGTTGATGTCAAACTAATTCTACCTCACCAGGTATTTCTTCCCATTTATAATACTCTTTTTAAAATAAAAAAGGGTCCACAAATTCAGATGTGTATATAATAGGGATGATATACAATTGTACTTCAAGCTGACTGCAAGCAATCTGTCAAAAAACAAAGCTAAATTCTGAGTAATAAAATCCACCATATGATTGATATCTTGCATTAAAGTGCGAGTTGAAGAAAGCAATTTTGTTTATGGAAAAGTCTTGGCTTGGCACATTTTTCATGTCACATAAAGATGGAAATCTTACCTTATGGTTGTAGATTACAGTTATATTTCAGCTTCTGTAATTGTAAAAGGACATGCATCTGTTTTAAAATAAGAACAATTTTCTTCTGATAAAAATGAGCTCATTTTAATATAGTTCTTTTTTCCAATACATATGATATTCTCTTTGCTTTCATTTCCATGTTAACTCTTTTGTGACTCTTTACTGTTGTTTAGTAAACAAAGACACCTTCTAAGAATTTTCAGAGTTTCGAAATTGCTGTGTTTTGGGGCACTGTATGGTATAAACAATGAGTTAAAGATATAAAGCATTTACTTAATATTTAAGAGTATTGCAAATCGAAGAAAACTGGGTCAGCATGTTCTCATTTTTCTGTGTAGGAGAGAAATGAGTGGTGATGTTAAAAATCTTGTATAATTTCCTAAGCTTATCACTTTCCAATTTCTTTGTATTAACTACTTTTTAAATTAAACTTTCTAAAGATGCACAGTATTTCATAGGTTACAAAATGCTAACACATACATCATTGATCCTCATCTGTCCTTTGAAGTAAGAAATAATATTGTTACTATTCTTATGTTCCTATTTTGTATATTAGGAAACTGAGGCTCAGTGAGGTTAAATCATCTGCCCAAAGCTGATCTAGAATTTAGCAGATTCAAGTCTTTTGATGTAGTAGAATCCTAAATGATTTACTTGCCTTCTGACTAAAATATGGCTAGACCAAGTGTAGCCTTGGAGTTAAACTACTTTGTCCCAACTAGAGCTAAATTTAATAAAAAATGTTTTTGCTGTTTTTGTGTTTTTATAGGAGAGCACATAGGTCAGATAAGAGAATAGGAGTTGGAATTGAAACAGATGGAAAAGATAAATATGTTTTCATTCTACAAATAATGTTGAATAAATATTGAGCAAAAATGGAAGTGTCAGTACTATAACAAACCTGTGTAAGATTTGTGAAAGTTGAGCAGTATATTCTCTCTTTGGATTATCTTTGTTTCCCATGCAGAAGTTTCTTTCTTAGGTAAAGGAGATTAGCTAAATCTGGATTCATCCTGGTGTTATTCAGGGCTGCATTTCTCTTTCTGATATCACAGCTTCATGTCCTTTTCTGCCTTCTGATTCCCTGTGGGGTAGGCTGGTTCTAAAAGGGTTACCAGGGATGGATTCCTGATTTCTGGAATTCTCTCACTTGTGTGGGGGCTGCCCCTAGTAACTTGCTTCAAATGAAATAGAGTATGACAAAAGTGACAGATGCCATTTCTGAGATAAGGCTATAAAGACTGACTTCTGTCTTTCCCTCTCTTGCTCACTCCCTCTTTGGCAGGCTTGGATAAAGCCAAATCAGCTGAGTTGGTGGACACTTTGATGGCAGCCTAGTGAGAGACCTTGAGCTGGGGAACCTAGCTAATCTGGGTCCAGATTCCTGACCTACAGAAATTGTGAGAAAATACATACGTGTTTTTTTTTAAGTAGCTAAATTTTGTGGTAATTTGTTGCCCTCCTAGATATTCTGTGTCACATCATCTTATTTAATGAAAGCTCTTATTATGTGGAACAATCTTAATGTGTTTGCCATTTATTACATCTCTTTCTTCAATTAAAATGTAAATCTTTTAAGAATTGGGACCTTTTTTGTTCATCTTTAGTTCCCCTAGTCTAGAAGAGCACTTGGCATATAGTTACTGGTACTCAGTAAAATTATTGGTTGAATGAGTGAATGGACAAATTTTGCTTAGAGTTATCTCTCTAGGTCCTTGTTATTGTGTCTCTCTAAACTAGACAAATGGCTTAGGGCAAGAGCATTTGCCTTTTCTCTTTATCTTTACCTACTCAAGGATTATTTCTCAAAAAAATTTTAACCTGCTGCTAAACTCCCATCTAACAACTGTTTTACTATTAACTTCTCCATGTCCAAAGGTCTTCATTTTCATTTTGCATAAAATTAGGTAAAAACAAAACAAAACAAAACCTGATTCTTTGACATACAGTACATTTTCACATTTGCTTTTCTCTGGATTCTGAGCGTGTGTTCACTGGTATTTTGATAGAGCAACATATCTGTGGTATTAAAATTGTTTTATTTTCTATGGTGTTTCACTGTGAAAGGTGTTAGCTTCTTTAGAGAAATTCTTAAAAGTGAAAATAAGAAATATCTCCTCTCTCTCTCTGTCTCTTTGTTTCTCTTATTTGGTTTCCCTAAACTATTGCCGATTTCATAAAAGGTAGGGAACTTCTGGCTTTTGGACCATATCTGGTCTTGGCTTCAGTTCATCCAGGCTTCCGAGCAATTTTGCAATTGTCACTGATGTAGAAGCTCATAAAATAAAGCACTTCTTTTGTTCTTTCATTTATTGTAAAACCTCTTAGGGTTTAAAATTACAGTAGTTAAAAAGTTATAAACAATAGGTTCAAAGTTCAAAAAGTATTGATGGTTGCAGTCTAGAGTTGTATCAAAAGTAAGTATCAAATGTATTGTTATATATCTTTGCTCATCGTCAGAAGCTTGCCAAGGGATACGTAACTAATCCCGCATACCTTCATGTTTACAAATTATTTCTATTGTTGATGATTATATCCTCAAAAACCAAAATATTCAGCTGCCAGTGAAGTAAAGCAATTAAAGTTTATAGTCACCTGGTGTCTAATATTATTAACTACTTTTGAAATCTAGAGTAATTAACTAAAAATTCCAGTCAATAAATTTAACACACACAGTCCTGTGTGTTAGGGCAAGGTGTTTGGTGGGAGCGTAGGAGAGGCAAAGCAAGTTGGGAAAAGGAGAAGACAAATAAACATAGACCTAAAAGTCTTTTTAAATATTTTCAGTAGACTAAAGTCCTAACAGTCTTCTTTTCTTTTTTTTTCCAGCTTGGTGGTTTCCTCTTTATTGATGTGCCTCCTACCTTCCCCCCACAATTTCAGTCCCTTCCATCTACCCCCAAAAAAGAAAGTAGTGAAAGGAAGGGAATGTTGGGGTTCTGAGCCCCTTGGGCAGTTAGAAAGGGAACAGAAACCAAAACAATCGCTGGATGTGACAGATTGACAATCGAGAAGTCTAAAGCAGAGTGGGAAAGGTGGTAAGAGAAAGGGGAGAAAGGAGAGGTCCAAGAGGTCACCTCCCCCACGAGCCCTCCTGCTAAGAGGGGCTGGAAGAGAGCCTCAAACATTAGGAAGTGCAGGTCCTGAAGAAGGGAGGTGGTGGTTGAGCCCCGAGGAGGAGTAGGTCAAGGAGGGGGGCCACCTCTCTCTTTGTAGAACGGGACCCCCCACCTCAGGGGGAGCAGCTTCACAGACCGTAGACACTTTCATCACTGGAGGCGATGTATAGAAAGAAGTCTTCTTCATGGTGTTCCTGGTATAGCTGACCCATTGTGGCACTGGTGGGTGGAATGACATTGTTGACGAAAAACAAGGCATCCATAGCTCGGAGATGAATTCGCTTCCGGATCAAGAAGTAGAACTGACCGACTGTGAAATCAGAAGGCACCAGGTATTTCTTTCTGTCCAGGTCTCCTATCCGAGCTTTGGGAGCCTTTTCTACTATCACCGGAACCCGGTCCGGGTATTTCTTTCGGATCTTCTCGCCCTCAGAGCGGCGTTTCTCGAACGGATGCTCCTCTTTACACACGAACTTCATCCTCCCGGGAACCGGGCTGGACCGGGCTGGGCTGAGGGAACCCGGGGGGCCGGGCCGGGGGGCGGCGCTGAGGGAACCCGGGGGGGCCGGGCCGGGGGGCGGCGCTGAGGGAACCCGGGGGGGCCGGGCCGGGCCGGGGGGCGGCGCTGAGGGAACCCGGGGGGGCCGGGCCGGGCCGGGGGGCGGCGCTGAGGGAACCCGGGGGGCCGGGCCGGGGGGCGGCGCTGAGGGAACCCGGGGGGGCCGGGCCGGGCCGGGGGGCGGCGCTGAGGGAACCCGGGGGGGCCGGGCCGGGGGGCGGTGCTGAGGGAACCCGGGGGGCCGGGCCGGGGGGCGGCGCTGAGGGAACCCGGGGGGCCGGGCCGGGGGGCGGCGCTGAGGGAACCCGGGGGGGCCGGGCCGGGGGGCGGCGCTGAGGGAACCCGGGGGGGCCGGGCCGGGGGGCGGCGCTGAGGGAACCCGGGGGGCCGGGCCGGGGGGCGGCGCTGAGGGAACCCGGGGGGGCCGGGCCGGGGGGCGGCGCTGAGGGAACCCGGGGGGGCCGGGCCGGGCCGGGGGGCGGCGCTGAGGGAACCCGGGGGGGCCGGGCCGGGCCGGGGGGCGGCGCTGAGGGAACCCGGGGGGCCGGGCCGGGGGGCGGCGCTGAGGGAACCCGGGGGGGCCGGGCCGGGCCGGGGGGCGGCGCTGAGGGAACCCGGGGGGGCCGGGCCGGGGGGCGGTGCTGAGGGAACCCGGGGGGCCGGGCCGGGGGGCGGCGCTGAGGGAACCCGGGGGGGCCGGGCCGGGGGGCGGCGCTGAGGGAACCCGGGGGGGCCGGGCTGGGCCGGGGGGCGGCGCTGAGGGAACCCGGGGGGGCCGGGCCGGGGGGCGGCGCTGAGGGAACCCGGGGGGCCGGGCCGGGGGGCGGCGCTGAGGGAACCCGGGGGGCCGGGCCGGGGGGGGGGGCGGCGGCGACGGCGGGCGGACTCCAGTCCTAACAGTCTTCTAGTGAGTGGGGAATTTAAGAATTCATTTTATAGAGGGAAAAGACAAGATAGGAGAGAAAGTGAAATAATATTTATAGAGTACCCATGATATGCTGGATACTATACTTTTGATCACTTATTACAATCTTAAAAGGTACATTTCACTATCCCTGAGTAGATCCAATTCTGTCTTCTTACAACACAGCCAGAGCTGAAGTAAGTAACACAAATGGTCTTTCTCTAACTTCAGCCTCAACCAAGACCTTAGCCAACTGTGAGTTAGCTTACTTTCCTTCTGACCCAAATAGGATTTCAAACGTTCTGTGCTTTAAGTCTCTCACTCTTTCCTTCCCACGTCACTCTTGGTTGATGATTTTGTGTCTTACCTCAGGGGCAAAATGGAAGCCATTAGACATTGCCTACTTCATTTCCCAATCCTCCCCACCCATTAATTTGCTGTCATCTATCCTTTCCTCCCTCTCTCCTGTTAACCTGGGTAAATTATATCTCTTTCCATCATGTGAATTAGATACTCTCTTGCCTTTTCAGAAACTAAGCTATCAAATACACCCTTTCTCTCCTTTATTTTCAGCTTATTTCTCTGAACGGAACCCTTCTTATTAGCAATTAAATATGCTACATGCAAGTATCTCTTCAATATATTTTAAATATAACATTTCAATATGTTATAAATGTATTTATACATTATTATACATGTTAATTTTATTAATTACAAATCCACAGAACATTAATAATTATTATTTCCTCTACTGAGGAAAATAATTTTTCCCCTCCTCATATAAGCACATTGTTATTTTTTAATCTTAAAACCACCCTCCTTAGCTCACTTATGCTTCCAACTATTGCCCTCTTTCTGTCTTTCTTTCATAGCAAAACTCTTGGAAAGACTGTTGTATACTCCTATTTCTAATTTTTTTCTCTTCTTTTCCCTCATCAAGCTTCTTGTATCAGGATTATCAATAAACATTATTAAATTCAGCAGTCACTTCTTTGCTGTGATATTTCTTGAAATTTCAGCAACATTTGCCATAGTTGCTTATGCTTTTCCTCGAGTCTCTTTCTTCATGGCTTTCAAGATGTCTGGTTTTCCCATTAATTCTCTGGCTTTTCCTTCTCACTGCCCTTTGCTGATTCCTTCTCATCTCCTTGACCTCTAATCGTGAGATTATTTGGGGCTTACCACCTGCACTTCTTCTCTTTTCTATTTAAGCTCACTTCCTTGGGATTCTCAAGATTCAGAATTTTAAATATGAGCTGCTGACTCCCAAATTAATACTTTCAACAGAGATCTCTTCCCTGACCTCCAGCTTCACATAGCCATCTGCCTTACTTGTTCCCTCAACTTAAATATGTAATATGCATTATAAACTTAACATGTCTAAAACTGAGCTCTTTATATGCCCACCACTCAAGCCTGTACCTCTCACAGTGTTCTCTAATGCAGTAGATGGCAAATTCACTCTTGAAATTTCTCAGGACTGAAGCTTAGAATCCTTCTTAATATCTTTTTCTCCCTCATTCTTCATATCTTAGGCTCTACCTTTAAAATATATCCAGGATACAAATTCTTATATCTCTACTGTCATTCCACCCTGATCAAAATCCTAATTATCACTACCCAAAATCTCTTAATTGGTCTCCCCTTGTCTACTTTCAACTTATTCCCAGTGTATGAAGAAGTCAGAGTAAATATGGTAAAACCCAAAGCAGGTCATGCTCAAAATCTTCCAGTTTCCTATTGCATTCTGAATAAAAGTCAAGTCCTCGTAGTAACCACAGTACCCTATATTATTCTCATTTCAAATTATCTCTCCTACGTTACCATCTCTAACTTCTACTCCAGCCATAATAGCCCTTTAGCTCTTCAGCTCTTCCTTAAACATGTCAGCATGCTTGCAACTGAGACTCTCCTAATTGATATTGCTTCTGCCTGTAATGGTCTTTCCCCAGATATTTATTTGGCCTAATACTTTGTTTTTTCATAATAGAGGATATATTTTATTTATCTTATTTTTGTCTGTCTCCCCTAATAAAATATAAACCTTATATTAGAGTAATGCTAGCTGTTGCAACAAATAAGTCCCCAAATTTCACTAGGTTAACATAATATTTTATTTTTGGCTAATATAGATGTTCATTTATTTTTATGATCAGTGGGTTCAAGAGGGCATTCTGCCCCCAAATAGTCATTTAGTGACCCAGACTGACAAAAACCCTACCATCTTCTAATTTCATCATCTAAGGCCATTCTGGAGGCAATTCCTGGTTCTTAAAGGTCATAGCACAGAAATGACCTACTTTATTTCCATTTGATTTCCAATGAAGGTACCCAGTAAGATAACAACATTTGGATGAAAACGTGTGGGGAATGTAGCCCCTGATTGAGCAGCTACCCTCCAGTGGCTACAAAGAAACTGAATTTTTGGTGAATGCCTAGCTGTCTATGCCACATTCTAAAAGTGCAGTGAATTTTGACTATTTATTTGACTTACAATAGCTAAATGAATAAGTGAAATACAAACAAATACAGCAAACCACTTATTGGCCTATGACCCTGTCCAGCTACTATCTTTTCCCTTTTCAAGCTTATCAAAATGGTAGCCCAGACTTCCTGTTTCACTCTAATTTCCTAGTCACTCCAGTTGGAGTTCCACTGAACATGAACTTCCTCCTTGCAAATAAATTCACGAGAAAATGTGGCAGGATAATATTTTTGCCATTTTTAAAAATTCCTATGATTATCTCTCTCTCTCTCTCTCTCTCTTTTTTTTTTTTTTTTTTCCCCTTGGGGTGCTCTCTCCCTTGAAATGAAAGCCACTGTTACCTGAGGGAGAGGACAGAACACAGCTGAATGTGAAGTCAATGTTCAGCTTTAATATTCCACAGACAATTTTAAAATCTCACAGGAGTGCCAAAGGTTATGAAAACTGATTTTCAGTTGCAAGAGCTAGGCACTTGAGAGTGAGAAAAGTTTTTCTTTTTTCTCTGAACTTCCAAAGATGTTTTTTTTCTTTTAAAGATTTTATTTATTTCTTTGAGAGAGAGAAAGTGAGAGAGATCACAGAGGGAGATGGAGAAGCAGACTCACCCCTGACTGAGAGGATAGCCCAATGTGGGGCTCAATCCCAGGACCCTGAGATCATGACCTGAGCTGAAGGCAGCCACTTAACTGAGCCACCCAGGTATCCCCCGAAGATGTTTTTAATAGCAAGAAAGCATACTTGAAAATGTGTTTTTGGCATTTTAGTCTAAGAGTAGACACAGTATTATGGGGATAGTTTCATTTAATTATGGAAGAAGGTAAAAAAATCATCCCTATGTGGCAGTGGAAGAGTAGTCTAGAGTGGGGAGCATTTCAACTTGGGTTTTCCAAAAGTAGATGCTGTGATAAGGGCTTACACGTAACCATGTAACTTTTTATATAGGGAGATGATCTTTAGGAACAGGAGGAGAAATTAGAGAGAGTGAGGTAAATCTGAAGAAAGCCAATATAAGTGTATTATTGAAACTTCTGTTAGGAACAATAAAGATTTTATTTTCCTAAGAAATGCAGTCAGCCTTGTAGAACTTTACTTTCAAGAAGGGGAGACGGAAGCACTTATTCATTGACTCTCATCCCAAATTGGTTGAGTTACTCCTGAGAGTTAACTTCCTTGTACTTCTGAGCTCTATATGCCATTCAGGCTATCACAGCATTGGAGAAAGTCCTGGGGGACAAAGTGTAAAATGAGGCAGTATGTCTTTGTAGTGGGATGCTAGAGGCATGAACTGACTTAAAGCCCTTATGGAACTGTTCACTCCAATTTTGATTGAAGGCCTTAAGGATATGCACTAGACACCAAGACACCAGAAATATCTCATATAAAGAGATTCTGAAGTGGTATGACAGACATTTAGAATTAGTAAGCGACATGCTTTCTTCCCTTCCAGATTTTGGACTAGGAGAAACTGGGATTTGAAGTAGGATGGCCATCTTATGCAAATATCAAAAATTAGGCATGATAAGGACATTCAGCAAATGAATGCCACCCATGCAACAAAAACTAAGCAGGACAAGCTACATAATAATTGGAGGCTATTAAAGGTCTGAGGACTATACAATGACTAGATACTCTCCTCTAACATTAGACTGCCCTAAGCATGGGGAAAGGAAGAAAGGGCACAGGGTGAGGATTCAGAATTTGACTGTATACTTGATCAAAAAGATGATTCTAAACGGGCATTCATTTAATACCTCCAAAATTTATTCACTACCTCTAAAAGAAAAAAGAATTAGGAGAAATAGGAACTTATGAATAAGTTAAACTCTATAATGGAGAAATAAAGGTCTTTAAATTTTGATCACTTGAATTATGCTTTCAGAACTAAAATCTAGAATTCACTAAAATTCTTTTGTCTCCATCCACATGAAGCTAACCTGGCCACTGTTGCTTACAACCAAGAAGCCTAACTAAATCAATTGTTTTCAGAGAATGAATTAGCTGACTATGCTATTCTCTTGGAAATGGGACTTAGTATTCGAGACAGTAAGATTTCAGTTCATATTCTGGGAAGAGGAACTAATAGCCCATGAGGCACAATCAAACCATGACATTGAAGTTCTGAGATTGAAGCCGCTAACGCCCTAGAATAATTTAATAATTTAAGAGTCTGAATTCCAGGACTTCTGATAACATTGGAACACTTAAAGTAAGAGGATAAAAATTCAAGTCCCTAAATTGTCACCAAGTATCATGGAATGAAACCCAGGGGCTTTCTTACTCTCTTAAAAGACATTTATTTTTTTAATAACAGAAATAAATAAATAAAATCTTTTAAAAAAATAACAGAAGTGCTGAAGTCACTAATTATTGATTCTGAAGATTGCTGAATTATATCAGTTGAAATCAGAACCTCATCAGGTCTCTTGTGTGAATGTTAGGGAACTAATCAATAACTGATGAAGATCTGACTGTAAGAAAAAAAATATATCTAGAAAGGTTTAGAGAATCTGGACATGGAGTGTGCCAAATTGGAAGTCATCTGAAACTCACTATTGGCATGTTGTTTGTTAGAGAAATTCCTCTTCTGCTAATGGGGAAGCTAGCACTTCCCTTCATGCCCATGCTGTTGCTTGTTAGTAACCAGAATCCAGACTCCACAATGCCAGGGCACTGAAGTGCACAGTTAGAGGAGGGAATGAAAGGTTACACACAGACAGATGAATTTGAAGAATTCCCCAATTTGATTAATCAAAAATCTAAAAAAAATTGAGGGAGTTGCCTTAGAGGGTATAATAATGAAGGCAGGTGTAACAGCATTGTAATTATGCTTTCTTTATTGCAATGGCTAGACTTTTTTGAGATTCTGAATTTAATGGATTAGCCAGAGCTAGAGCTGTGATTTTAATGGTTTCTGGGTTAAATAACAAAAATCCAAATTCAAAATTGGCCGATTCTTAAAGGCATGAGTTGGCCAGGAATCCCTAGTGTCGTGCAGAACAGAGATTGCTCTCTGGCAGCCTGCAGCTTGAATCTGACCTGTTGACATGCTTTGTTTGGCCCTCATAATTTTGGTCCACATAGTGTTTTTAAAACTGTTGATTTATATGCCAAAAAACCTTCATAAAAACTTTTATTCCTACCCTCTTTTTAAAAGATCTGGCAACACTGACTTCATATTCCTATGTGGCAACAATTTGCTGTTGTCTGCTTAAGATGTGGCAGGTGTGCTTCAGTTTGCTCTAGGCCCATCCATTTGTATGGCAGCCCTATTCCAGTCCATTGCACTAATTTATATTTGATTTCATGATCCCTTTTGATAAGGAATAAAAAACGCTGAATAATTGAACTCTGGATTAAGTTACCCTTTATCTCACGTACCTACTCAGAGTTGCCTTGAGCAATGGATTGAGGAAGCAGAAGAACCTGTAAAAAAATACTTTTAGTGACCCTCTAGGCCTTTGGATACTGGTGAAAGGGCTCACAAGTGAAAGAGCCTTAGATTTTTACAAGAGGGAGAGTCTTATAGTGCAGAGCCCAGGGTATGGTACTAATGGAAGATAGCAGAGAATATACTTTATAATGTAACTTTATTTGGAAATAGGATCATTGCAAAGGTAATTAGTTAAGATGAGGTCATATTGGAGTAGGATGGACCCCTACTCCAGTATGACTGGTGTTTTATAAAAAGGAGAAATTTGGACACAAACACATACACGGAGACTACCAGGTAAAGATGAAGGCAGAGATCAGGGCAATGCAGCAGAAGCCAAAGAATTCCAAGGATTGCCAGCAAACCACCAGAAGCTAGAAGACGGACATGAAACAGATTCTCCTTCATAGCCCCTAGAGGGAGCCAACCCTGCTGACATCTTGATCTTGAACTTCTAACCTCTAGAACCCTGAGACAATAAATTCCTGCTCAGTTCGTGGTACTTTCGTTACAGCAGCCCTCACAGACCAATATAGTTCTAGTACATTCTGAGGACAAGTTCTTCAGTTTTTCCTTCTATTCTGTTATCTAATATTTTCTGAATTGTTTTCTTTTGGATGGGGGGAGGGATGAGGCCTAAGATAAAATCTATTTCTTTTTTTTTTTTTTTCAGAGAAAGTAACAGGCACAGATACATATATCCCACAAAACTTTGAATAGGTTACTGTAGACTTATTCAGTATCACCTCTACACCTTACTCATCTTTAAAATCCTAGCTAAATGGAAGAAAATTGGAAGAGAAGTCTCCACACAGACATACACACACATTCACGAAGACTAGATTAGCACTCAGTGTTTTTCCCTCATAGCAAGATTTTAATTACAATGAAAAATAATTACTTGTGGGGTTATTCCTCAACGTATACCTCCCCACTAGACTGAAATTTATTACAGCAGGCAAGAATTGTGTTTTATGTCCACTTAGTAGTACCCAACATGATAGGCACTCAATAAATATTTTAGAATTAATAAAATATTAAGTTTGTCTTATTCTTAAAGTCAGTAGTCATTAGGTGTAATTAATAATGAAAAATCACCCGTAATTAAACTAAAAAATTTAGCATCTGTTTTAGAGTTCTTAAAATAAATGCCATCATTGCTTTTGTGATAAAATGCAATTCTTTCAGAATTAGTTTTTAAAGGTTATTTCTCCTCTCCACTTTTGTTCATTTCACATGATGACTGAGGCTATACGCTAATACAGTATATATTTACATATTATCAAGTTGAATTGTCTAAAATTAAATGGAAGCTCCTTTTAGCAATTTAAAAGAAATTAGCATCAGTTATCACTGAGGTGAAAAAACTATAAGCCTTTTGTTTCCTGAGTCTTGATCAATGAAACTTAAATGGATTTATCCTTCTCATAACTTATTGTAAAATAAATTATCAAAATCACCCTTGCCTTGATAAGCCATCTCAATGGAGAGTTGAACATAATTGGAGAAATCATTTTCACATATAACATCATATGCTAGTAAAAAATGCTCAAGTGCTTGTTTTACACTAAATAAAAAATAAAACCCGGCAAACAAATTTACAATACAGCTCTCTTTTATACTGATATTTCTACATATACATTTATCCAAGTACCCCATCTGACATTGTCACTTCAATGTCTAATAAGCATTCCAAATTTAATCTCTAAATAGAACTCTTGATTTCCTCTGCATTTCAAAGTTGGTTCCTATCTCTTTTTTTTTTGTCACAGTTCACTCAAGACAAAAATTTTCTCAAGACAAAAACCTGGAAGTCAGCCTTACCATTTTTCTTTGATCTTCACATAGCAAGTCCAGTTGATTTTAGCTTCAAAATGTGTATTTAATATGTGGGGTGCCTGGGTGGCTCAGTCAGTTAAGGGGTCTGACTCTTTTTTTTTTTTTTTTAAGATTTTGTCTATTTGAGAGAGAGAGCATGAGAAGGGGGAGGGTCAGAGGGAGAAGCAGGCTCCCCGCTGAGCAGGGAGACCGATGTGGGACTGATCCTGGGACTCCAGGATCATGGCCTGAGCTGAAGGCAGTCGCTTAACCAACTGAGCCACCCAGGTGCCCCAAGGGGTCTGACTCTTGATTTCTGCTCAGGTCATGATCTCAGGGTCCTAGCATGGAGCCCCACTTCAGGCTCCATGCTCAGTGGGAAGTCTGCTTCTCTCCCTCTCCCTCTGCCCCTCCCCCTGCTCTCTCATTCTCTCTCTCAAATAAATAAATCTTTAAAAAAATTGTGTATTTAATATGAATACTTCTCTCCATCTCACAGTAAAGTGCTGTGACTTTACTGAGCAACTTCCATAGTCCCCCTAAGTGGTCTTCCTACTTGTACTCTTTCCCTTTTAAAATCCATTCTCCACAAAAGAGATTTCACCATCAATGGCTTCCCATTGCATTTAGATTACAATATAAAGCAATTACCATGGTCTTTGTATCAGTTGGATCCTTGCAGAGAAGGAATTAGAAATGCTAAGGTTTAGGGGGAGAATCATTTGAAAGAAAAAGGGGGAGAGCAGGATTTGGCAGAGATAGCAATGAAAGAGCAATGCAGAGCTAAAAATGTCTCTGCATTCCCAACAGCTTGCTGTGGAGTGACAGTTGCTCACTAGAGGAGTCCTGCATTGGGTGGACATGGATATGGCCTTGTACCTAGAGTCTTGCTCAGTCACCTGCTCATGCTACCCCAAAGAAAGAATGCCATTAGTTTAGAAGCTGAGGTGGATCTTATGGGGCTGACTCCTGGAAGCTGTTAGTTAACCACATTCCTTGCAGCTGGGCATCCATAAAGATGGATTTAGGTAGTAAACTTCTGTGCCTGCTCAGTCTTCAAGGCTCTGGGTGCTTTAGGTCCTCATTCAAATTTTCAGACTCATCTCTCGGCACCCTTCTTTGCAGTCACTGCTCTCGAATTTCCTTGTACACACTGAGTCCTTTCTTGCCTCAGAATCTTTGAACATCCTGTTTCCTCTGGAGTATTTTTGGTATGTATTAACTTAATTCTAATAACAGGTCTATCAGGTGAGTATTATGATTATTATCATTTTACAGATGAGGATACTGAGGCACAAGGAAGTTAAGTAACTTCCCCAGCATTCCATATCTAGTATTTGTAAAGCAGGGCTTCTGACCCAAGAGTCTGGCTCCAGACTTGCTATTAATGTTTCTACTCTACTGTCTTTATAGATACTCTCATGGCTCAGGTCTCAGCTTAATAATTACTTTATCCAGGAAGCATTCACTAACCACCCTTACTTTAGTAATATTCAAACCCACCCAAGTTACTATTTGTAATCCCAAGTGTATTGTCATATACTTAATCAAAATATAAAATTATCTTTTTATTGTTGCCTTTGACATTTATTTTGTCTTACCATACAAGAATGTAGACTCTCTGAGGCCATGTCTGTCTGCAGTCACTATGCTCTCCCTTGCACTCATAATAGAGTCTGGCCTTCATAGAAGCTCTTTAATGTTTCTCTTTTAAAAAACAGTAAGTGACCAAATCTTTCATTCTCTAGGAAAAGGAACACAACATTAGGCTGTATTTATCTTGGAAACAAATGTAGCTATAATGAATAAGTAGATACTGAAATCTATTGTATTCTTTCTTCCTCTTACCTAAGAAGGGTTTCATGATAATCCATCTCTGAAAAACACATGTTAAAAGGGAAAATGGAAAGTGTTTGGGCTATTAGAGGTAATATACATATAAATATCTCTTTATCACCTATCTACCAGTCACTTATCATCTATCTACACACAGGTAACTGCATACACACATAGCATACCAAGGGGCTGCTTCACTAAAATGGGTAGGGAAAAAATCTAGGTCTTCTGGGCATTGACACAACTTGAGATGCCTTAGAGGAAATTTGTAGCTTCTTATCCATTTCTCACTAAGCGAGTTTGCATTGTATAAGCCTCTGATTGAGAGTGGTGCCAAGTCCATGGGAAAGGACCATGTAATGTGGTCCAGAGGTATACATACTCCCCACTCCCCCCACAAAGCCTCCCCTGAAGGGGCCTGTGGCTGTTAGCCATACTGGGGACAGAGAAAAACCAGATCCTTCAGGGGTTATAAGATTAAGAATCTTAAACAACACTAATCCCCATTGACAACAAACTCTACACCCTTTGGCAGTCAGAATGGAGATCTATAGGTCAGGTGACAAGTTAAGTCTTACACTGATATGCCCCACATTGAGTTTAATGCTACCACCGAACCATCCAGAGACGGTAGAATAAGAATTGATACATTTAGCAATTGGAAGAATTCCAAAGTAGTGTCATGATCCATGGAGTCAAGGCCATTAGGTTTGGAATTGTCAAGTAAGCCTCAGGAATTGCCTTCTACCCTTGCTCCCATCCCTGAACCCCAAGATAGTGAATCAAAACTAGGTAGGTCTTGGAGAACAGCTGTGGGTTATTATAGTTGGAGATACTAATCACAGCTATAGTTCCAGATTTGTGTTCTTTATTGGGGGAAATAAAAATATTCCCTGCCCCTAATATGCAGCTATTGCAATTTCCACCCCCAACCTTATTAGTAAAGATAATCAGAAGCAGTTTGCTTTGTCATTGCAGGACAGCAGAACATTGTTATTGGTTTCCCCTAAAGCTATACCAATTTTCCTGTTCTCTGTTAAAATCCTTCTCCTTTAAACTTTATAGAGTATTCATACCCATCTTAATATCTTAAATGAATGTGTTTGTTCTTTCCTTAGTTATCTTCAATAAAAACATTAATAGTCATATAAGCATCTTTAAATGACTCATACCTTTTAAAATTTTATACTTCCCAAATGATTAGGAATAGCTATGTCTGGTTGAGGTGGTACTAATTAAGATGTTAATTATAATGTAAAAACACATGTGGACTATTAGGAGTCTTGGCAATTTTGTATGACTGTACCATTTATTAAAAGGCTCAGAAAATTTAAAGATAAATCTTATGGTGCAAATTCTAATTGTAATATCCTTAGTCTTTCTCCCTGTGTAGTCTGTGCCCTTTAACCCTAGGACCCTAACACCCCACCCGCAACAGTGTCCCTTCTTTACAAAATAAAAGATGGTCTTGATCAGTAAGGTAGAGCAGCTCCTGGGTTGAATGTAGACTCTGTGGTCTTTAGGGATGTGTAAGTCACCAATTATGGTGCCTCCAGCTTTTTCTAGAAATTGTAGTACACATTAATTTTTCACTAAATGGGATATTACATAATGGGGTCACAAAAGGGGAACATGTTCCATATTCATGTTTTAAAAGAAACAATAACTAAAAAAATATTATACTAAAGAGGATTTTGGGAAAGCATAGTGGTAGTGGCAGCATACATTTTGGATCTTCCTAATAAATCCCTACATAAAAACAGGGTAACTAGATAGCAAAACCAAATACCTGTAGATAATATTTTCAACCAAACTACATAGCCCCTCAAATCCCCAAATGCAAGTATGTTGGAAAAAAGTACCAATAGCTACCAGACATGCCTGTTATCAGTATCTGTGCAAGGAAAATCAGAGGGAGACACCTGTTTTGGGGAGTGGGAGGTAGTTTATCTCTTTTTGTTCCTGTGTCTCATTTCTTCTCTTCCTAGGCTGAGTTTTCATAGGCATGTACAATTAGGAAAGAGAGAGCCATGGGCTGCTGTGGGGTGGGGGCAGTTCATCTGCTTTGGCTGGAGGCACCGTTTAAAGGCTGATGGTGGCCAAGGCCCACCCCTGCGGTTGATTGGATGGGGCCAAGGCACCAATACTAAATTAAGTCGGGAGCTTTGCCCCCGGGAACATACCTCCTGTGGGCAGAGGGGGTCCCATGCAGGGTAGAGAGCAGACTAGAGAGTTGGAAACAAAAGTGTCCTAGGTCTAGTCTGAGGCTGGCTGTCCCTGGTATGCATCTGTGTGGTGTGCAGCTGTCCCTGGGAGTCTGGGACCCCAGCCCAGAGTAGGAAAACTCTGACATAGTCAACTTGAAAGTGTAGTAGGGAAAATTTAAGACAGCAGCTGCAACTGGGAGTGAGTGCTACTTTCTCTAAAGTCAATTGAGGGTAAGGGGTCTGTGGACAGATCTGTGCCATGTGGGGCAGTATAGCCCCAAGAACTTTGAAACTAGTACTCCATGGCTTTTTTAAATTTTAATTCTAATGTAGTTAACATTAGTTTCAGATTACAATATAGTGATTCAACAATTCTATACATTACTCAGTGCTCATCATGATAAGTGTACTCTTTAATCCCCATCACCTATATCACACATCCCCTACCCACCTCCCCTCTGGTAACCATCTCTAGTTAAGGGTCTATTCTCTCTAGTTAAGGGTCTGTTTTTTGTTTGTTTTGGTTTATCTCTTTTTTTCTTTGTTCATTTGTTTTGTTTCTTAAATTCCACATATGAGTGGAATCATATGATATTTGTCTTTTTCTGACTGACTTACTTTACTTAGGATTATATTCTCTAGCTCCATTAATGTTTTTGCAAATGGCAAGGTTCCATTCTTTTTTTATGACTGGGTAGTATTCCACTGTGTGTGTGTGTGTGTGTGTGTGTGTGTGTGTGTATCCATCTATCTATATATATGTCTCCCATCTTTATCCATTCATCTATCGATGGACACTTGTGCTGTTTCCATAATTTGGCTACTGTAATTAGTGCTGCAGTAAACATAGGAGTGCAATCCACCAAAAACTATTAGAACTGATAAATGAATTCAGTAAAATTGTAGGATATAAAATCAATATAGGGAAATCTATTGCTTTTCTATACACTAATAATAAGGCAGAAAAAGAGAAGTTAAGAAAACATTCCCATTTATAATTACACCAAAAATAATAAAATACCTAGGAATAAACTTAACCAAGGAGGAGGAAGATCTGTACTCTGAAAACTATAAAACATAGATGAAAGAAATTGAAGATGACACAAATGGAAAGATATTTTATGCTCATGGTTTGGAAGAAGAAATATTGTTAAAATGTGCATAGTACCCAAAGCCATCTACAAATTTAAAGCAATCTCTATCAAAATACTAACAGAATTTTTCACAGAAGTAGAACAAATAATTTTAAAAATTGTATGGAACCACAAAAGACCATGAGTAGCTAAAGCAATCTTGAACAAGGAGAACAAAACTGTAGGTATTATAATCCCAGATTTCAAGTTATAATACAAAACTGTAGTAATCAAGACAGTATGGAACTGGCACAAAAATAGACACAGATCAGTGGAACAGAATAGAAAATCCAGAAATGAAACCACAACTATATGATCAATTAATCTCCAACACAGCAGGAAAAATAAGTAATGGAAAAACACAGTCTCTTCAACAAATGGTGTTGGGAAAACTGGATCACTTTCTTAAACCATATATAAAAATAAACTCAAAATGGAATAAAGACCTACATGTGAGACCTGAAACCATAAAAATCCTACAAGAGAGTACAGGCAATAATTTCTCTTTCAAGACAGGATTCCACCCTCAGGAGAAAGTACTGATAGTGGAATAAAAATTAAAAGGAGCAGAAAGAAAAAAAAAAGACACATAATTAGAACTTAGGGAGAACAGAGTCAGAGATCTCAGAAATCAAGGTGCCATATTTTTAACACTACACAAAAACAAGAGAAGAGAGGACTTTGTGACGTTAGAAAAGGTATCTGAACCTAGTCTCCTAAAAGTGTAGAAAAATGAAATTTATACAAAAATTATCAGATCTCAGATAAAGTTGCCATAGGAAAAATAAGTATAAGGAGAAAAGAACATTGCTACAAGGATTAAATTCTGTGGAAAGACATGTTCAAGAAACAGATAAATACTGTAACATATTATTTAAAAATGAGCCAAAAGATGGGTGCCTGGGTGGCTCAGTTGGTTAAGGGTCTGCCTTCAGCTCAGGTCATGATCCTGATTAGGGAGCAGAAGGCTGACTAAAGACAAAGCATAAGCTGACACCCTGCAACCTCCCCCTACCCCCCACTCCTGGGTGGGACATGTGTGACATTCTTCCAGGAATTTCCCAACCATCTTAGTGTTAATGCTTTGCTAGAGGGGAAGAACAATCTTAACCTCATATCTTGTAGGTCGTCTTTAGCATATGAAAGTTCTTTTGAAACCTCCCTTTTTCCTTATCTCCCCCAACCCCTTAGTATATAATCAGCCACTCCTCACAACCCTGGTGCAGCAGCTCTTTCTGCCCATGGGTCCTGTCCCTAGGCTTTAATAAACCACCATTTTGCACCAAAGATGTCTCAAGAATTCTTTCTTGGCCATCGGCTTCGAACCCTAAGGTCATCTTTCCTACATCAATCCCAGGGTCCTGGGATCAAGTTGCACATCGGGCTCCTTGCTCAGTGGGGAGTCTGCTTCTCCCTCTGACCCTCCCCTCTGCTTGTGCTCACTCTCACACTCTCTTTTGCAAAAATAAATAAATAAAATCTAAAAAAAAAAAATCCTTAAAAAATGAGCCAAAAGACATGAAGAAAAGGATATAAAACATTACAGAAAAACATAAATCAGAATTAGAAAAATCTCAGAAAGAGAAAAAAATTTCAAATAAAATTAGAAACAAAAGAAAATGACATTTTAGAAATGAAGATTCAATTAGAGGAAATATAAGAAGAAATGACTACTGAAGACAGGTGTTGTAAGTGAATAGTATCCCTGCTCCCTTCCCTCTGCTCCCCCTCTAGCCCCCCTTAAAAAAAAAAAAAAAAACAAACAAAACAAAGGTACCAGGTCCTAATCCCTGGAACCTATAAATGTTACCTGATACAAAAACAGGGCCTTTGCAAATGTGATTAAGAGTCTTGAGATGGGAAGATTATCTAGGACACTAGGGTGGGTTCTAAACTCAATTACATATATCCTTCTAAGAGGGAGGCCGGGGAAGATTTGACAATACACTGAACAGAAGATGATGTGATAAAGACAAATATAGAGATTGGAGTGATGTGGACACAAGCCAAGGAATGCTGGCAGCCACTAGAGGCTGGAAGAGGCGAGGAAAGGATTCTTTTCTAGAACTTCCAGAGGGACAGTGGCCCTGCTAACACATTGATTTTGCATCAGTGATACAGATTTTAAACTTTTGGCTTTCAAAGATATGAAAGAATAAATTCCTGTTGCTTAAGGGACTAAGTTTGTGATAATTTGTTACAGCAGCCATATGAAACTAATACAATAGACAACTAATGGAAAATAGGCAACAGGTGGAAACTAGGTGTCCTTAAAGAAGAAAATCAAAGAAAGTAGAATATAACAAACGCTAAAAACTATAATTCAATAAACCCTTACTGAAAAAATGGAAGTAATATTAAAAGAACATACCATGTGCCTGAGAGTATCGACCTAGAATGACTATCACAAGGACATATTTTCATAAATTTACTGGATTAATAAGAAAAGAAATCATTTGGCATCTAGCCAGAAAAATACATGTGACTTAGAAGAGAAATAAAATTGAATCATCATCAGTCTTTGTGACAGCAACTTTTTATACCAAAGAAAATACAGTAACATATTTAAGATATTAAGGGAAAGAATATGTAGGCCAAGGGCGCCTGGGTGGCTCAGTTGGTTAAGTGACTGCCTTCGGCTCAGGTCATGATCCTGGAGTCCCGGGATCGAGTCCCGCTTCGGGCTCCCTGCTCAGCAGGGGGTCTGCTTCTCCCTCTGACCCTCCTCCCTCTCATGCTCTCTGTCTCTCATTCTCTCTCTCACAAATAAATAAAATCTTTAAAAAAAAAAAAAAAAAAAAAAAAGAATATGTAGGCCAAGAATTTATATCTGGAAAACACTGGCCTTCCAATGAAAGGGAAACACACACTATTATTGGTATTCAAGAAATCAAGGAGTATTATTTCCAGAGTCCTTTTTTTAAAATTTAAATTCAATTAATTAACATATAATCTATTATTGGTTTCTGAGGTAGAGGTCAGTGATTCATCAGTCTTATATAATACCCAGTGCTCATTATATTACATGCCCTCCTTAATGTCTATCACTCAGTTACCCCATCCCCCCACCACCTGCCCCATTAGCAACCCTCAGTTCATTTCCTATGATTAAGAGTCTCTTATGGTTTGTCTCTCTCTCTCTGATTTTGTCTTGTTTTATTTTTTCCTCTCTTCCCCTATGATCCTCTGTTTTTTTCTTAAATTCCACATATAAATGACATCATATGATAGATGTCTTTCTCTGAATGACTTATTTCACTTAGCATAATACTCTCTAGTTCCATCCACGTCATTGCAAATGGCAAGATTTCATTTTTTGATGGCTGAGTAGTAGTCCATTGTAGATATGAACCACATCTTCTTTATTCATTCATTTGTCGATGGACATCTGGGCTCTTTCCATAGTTTGGCTATTGTGGACATTGCTGCTATAAACATTGGGGTGCATGTGCCCCTTCAGATCACTACATTTGTATCTTTGAGGTAAATACCCAGTAGTGCATTTGTTGGGTCATAGGGTAGCTCTATTTTTAACTTCTTGAGGAACCTCTATACTGTTTTCCAGAGTGGCTGCACCAGCTTGCATTCCCACCAACAGTGTAGGAGGGTTACCATTTTTCCACATCCTTGCCAACATCTGTCATTTCCTGACTTGTTAATTTTAGCCATTCTGACTGGTGTGAGGTGGAATCTCATTGCGGTTTTGATTTGTATTTCCCTGATGACAAATGATGTTGAAGATTTTTTCATGTGTCCTCTTGGCCATTTGTATATCTTCTTTGGAGAAATGTCTGTTCATGTCTTCTGCCCATTTCTTGATTGGATTATTTGTTCTTTGGTGTTGAGTTTGATAAGTTCTTTATAGATTTTGGATAGTAGCTCTTTATCTGATATGTCATTTACAAATATCTTCTCCCATTCTGTAGGCTGTCTTTCGGTTTTGTTGACTGTTTCCTTTGTTGTGCAAAAGCTTTTTATCTTGATGAAGTCCCAATAGTTCATTTTGCCCTTGTTTCCTTTGCCTTTGGAGATGTTTCTAGGAAGAAGTGGCTGCAGCTGAGGTCAAAGAGGTTGCTGCCTGTGTTCTCCTCAAGGATTTTGATGGATTCCTGTCTTACATTTAGGTCTTTCATCCATTTTAAGTCTATCTTTATGTATGGTATAAGAAAATGGCCCAGTTTAATTCTTCTGCGTGTGGCTGTCCAATTTTCCCAACACCCTTTGTTGAAGAGACTGTCTTTTTTCCCTTGGATATTCTTTCCTGCTTTGTTGAAGATTAGTTGACCATAGAGTTGAGGGTCCATTTCTGGGCTCTCTATTCTGTTCCACTGATCTATGCGTCTGTTTTTGTGCCAGTACCATACTGTCTTGATGATTACCACTTTGTAATACAGCTTAAAGTCTGGAATTGTGATGCCACTAGCTTTGGTTTTCTTTTTCAACATTCCTTTGACTATTCAGGGTCTTTCCTGGTTCCATACAAATTTCAGGATTACTTATTCCAGTTCTGTGAAAAAAAGTTGATGGTACTTTAATAGGGATTGCATTGAATGCGTAGATTGCCCTACGTAGCAGATATTTTAACAATATTTGTTCTTCCAATCCAGAGCATAGAATGTTTTTCCATTTCTTTGTGTCTTCTTCAATTTGTTTCATGAGTGTTCTATAGTTTTCTGAATATAGATCCTTTACCTCTTTGGTTAGGTTTATTCCTAGGTGTCTTATGGTTTTTGGTGCAATTGTAAATGGGATCGACTCCTTAATTTCTCTTTCTTCGGTCTCATTATTAGTTTATAGAAATACAACTGATTTCTGTGCATTGATTTTATATCCTGCCACTTTGCTGAATTCTGTATGAGTTCTAGCAATTTTGGAGTGGAATCTTTTGGGTTTTCCACATGGAGTATGTTGAACAGCAGTGGTGATAGTGGACATCCCTGCTATGTCCCTGACCTTAAGGGAAAAGCTCTCAGTTTTTCTCCACTGAGAATGATATTTGCTTTGGGCCTCTTCTTATATGGCTTTTATGATATTGAAGTATGTTCCCTCTCTCCCTATAGTAGGGAGAGATTTAATCAAGAAAGGATACTATATTTTGTCAAATGCCTTTTCTGCATCTATTGAGATGATCATATGGTTCTTGTCCTTTCTTTTATTTATGTAGTATATCACATTGATTGATTGGTGGATGCTGAACCACTGTTGCAGGCCAGGAATAAATCCCACTTGGTTGTGGTGAATAATCCTTTTAATGTACTGTTGGATCCTATCGGCTAGTATTTTGGTGAAAATTTTGGCATCCATGTTCATCAGGGATATTGGTCTGTAATTCTTTTTGGTGGGGTCTTTGTCTGGTTTTGGGATCAAGGTAATGCTGGCCTTATAGGAAGAGTTTGGAAGTTTTCCTTCCATTTCTATTTTTTGAAACAGTTTCAGAAGAAAAGATATTAGTTCTTTTTTAAAAATTCAGTAGAATTCCCCTGGGAAGGCATCTGGCCTTGGACTCTTGTTTTTTAGGAGATTTTTGATTACTGATTCAATTTCCTTGCTGGTTATGGGTCTGTTTAGGTTTTCTGTTTCTTACTGTTTCAGTTTTGGTATTTTATAAATCTCTAAAAATGCATCTATTTCTTCCAGATTGCCTAATTTGTTGGCATATAGTTGCTCATAATATTCTTATAATTGTTTGTAGTTCTGTGATGTTGGTTGTGATCTCTCCTGTTTCATTCATGATTTTATTTATTTGGGTCCTTTCTCTTTTCTTTTTGATAAGTCTGGCCAGGGCTTTATCAATCTTATTAATTCTTTCAAAGAACAAGCTCCTAGTTTCATTGATCTGTTCCACTGCTCTTTTGGTTTCTATTTCATTGATTTTTGCTCTGATCTTTGTTATTTCTCTTCTTCTACTGGGTATAGGCTTTATTTGCTCTTCTTTCTCCAGCTCCTCTAGGTGTAAGGTTAGGTTGTATATTAAATGAGGCCTTCCTTGTTTCTTGAGAAAAGCTTATATTGCTATATATTTCCCTCTTAAGACTACCTTTGCTGCATCCCAAAGATTTTGAATAGTTGTTTTTTCATTTTCATATGTTTTCATGCATTTTTAAAATTCTTTAATTTCCTGGTTGACCCATTCATTCTTTAGTAGGATGCTCTTTAGCCTCCATGTATTTGAGTTCTTTCCAACTTTCCTCTTGTGATTGAGTTACAGTTTCAAAGCATTGTGGTCTGAAAATATGCAGGGAATGATCTCAATCTTTTGGTACCGGTTGAGATCTGATTTGTGACCCAGTATATGATCTATTCTGGAGAATGTTCCATGTACACTTGAGAAGAATGCGTATTCTGTTGCTTTTGGATGGATTGTTCTGAATATATCTGTGAATTCCATCTGGTCCAGTGTGTCATTCTAAGCCCTTATTTCCTTGTTGATCTTCTGCTTAGATGATCTATCCATTGCAAAGAGGGGGTGTTAAATTCTCCTACTATTATTGTATTATTGTCAATGTGTTTCTTTGATTTTGTTATTAATTGCCTTATATAATTGGCTGCTCCCATGTTAGGGGCATAAATATTTACAATTGTTAGATCTTCTTGTTGGATAGACCCTTTAATTATGATATAGTGTCCTTCCTCATCTCTTATTACAGTCTTTGGTTTTAAATCTAATATTTTAATATTAGATTTAATATTTAATACTGATATAAGGATTGCCACCCCAGCTTTCTTTTAATGTCCATTAGCATGATAAATGGTTCTCCACCCCCTCACTTTCAATCTGGAGGTGTCTTTGGGTCTAAAATGAGTCTCTTGCAGACAGCATATTGATGGGTCTTGCTTTTTTATTCAGTTTGATACCCTGTGTCTTTTTATTGGGGCATTTAGCCCATTTACATTCATGGTAACTATTGAAAGATATGAATTTAGTGCCATTGTATTACCTGTAGAGTGACTGTTTCTGTGTATTGTCTCTGTTCCTCTGTGGTCTGTGTTACTTTTGGGCTCTCTTTTTGCTTAGCAGACCCCTTTTAATATTTCTTGTAGGGCTGGTTTGGTGATCACTAATTATTTTAATTTCTGTTTGTCCTGGAAGGTCTTTATCACTCCTTCTATTTTGAATGACATCCGAGCTGGATAAAGTATTCTTGGGTGCATATTTTTCTCATTTATCACCCTGAATATATCATGCCAGTCCTTTCTGGCCTGCCAGGTCTCTGTGGTTAGTTCTTCTGCCATTCTAATTTTTCTACCCTTGTAGGTTACAGACCTCTTGTCCTGAGCTGTTTCAGGATTTTCTCATTGTCTTTGAGATTTGCAAGTTTCACTATTATATGTCAGGGTGTTGACCTTTTTTATTGATTTTGAGGGGTTTCTCTGTGCCTTCTGGATTTTGATGCCTGTTTCCTTCCCCAGATTAGGTAAGTTCTCTGCTACAATTTGCTCCAATATACCTTCTGCCCCTCTCTTTCCTCTTCTTCTGGGATCCCAATTCTTCTAATATTGTTTTGCTTTATAATATCATTTATCTCTCAAATTTTCCCCTCATGATCCAGTAGTTGTTTATCTCTCTTTTTCTCAGTTTCTTTATTCTCCATCATTTGGCCTCCTATATCACTAATTCTTTCTTCTGTCTCATTTATCCTAGCAGTTAGAGCCTCCAGTTTTGATTGCATATCATTAATAGCCTTTTTGATTTCAACTTGGTTAGATTTTAGTTTTTTATTTCCCCAGAAAGGGATTCTTTAGTGTCTTCTATGCTTTTTTCAAACCCAGCTAGTATCTTTACAATCATTATTTTGAACTCTAGTTCTGATATCTTACTTATGTCCGTACTGATTAGGTCCCTGGCAGTCAGTCTGCCTCTTGTTCTTTTTTAGGTGAGTTTTTCCTTGTCATTCTGTCCAGAGAGGAATAGATGAATGAGAGAACAAAATACTAAAATGGCAACAATGACCCCTGAGAAATATACACTAAACAAATCAGAAGAGACCCAAAGCTGAAAAAAAAAAAAAGAAAAGAAAAGAAAAAAAAAAAAGAAAAAGAAAGAAGAGAATATAATCAGGTGGACAGAATAGAGCAATACACTGGACCCTGTGTGTATTTTGGTTTGTTTGTTAGAAAATTAGATCCCAAAATTGTAAAGAAAGAAAGACATATATATACAAAAATAAAATTAAATACAATGAAACGATTGAATGTAACTGTAAAAAAGAAAACTTGAAAGACAAGAAAAAACAAAAGAAAAAACAACAACAACCACAAAAAGGAAGGAATATAAACAGACAGGTGAACAGAACAGAAAGATACTCTATATCCTGAGTGTATTTTGGTCAGTTAGAAGAAACTACATCTCAAAATTGTAAAGAAAGAAAAACTTATATATATACAAAAATAAAATGAAATACATTGGAAGGATAGAATGTAAATGTAAAGATGAAAATAAAAAAAGACTTTAACAAAACAAACAACAACAAAAAAGGAAGAAAAGAAAAAAAAAAAGAGAATATGATCAGGCAGGTGAAAAGAACAGAGCCATACACTAGTTTCTGGGTGTATTTTGGTCTGTTAGAAGAAACTGCATCCTAAAATTGTAAAGAAAGAAAAACTTACATATATATTCAAAAATAAAATTAAATAAATGAGGGGATAGAATGTAACTGTAAAAATGAAAATTAGAGATTTAAAAAAAGAGTTGATAAAATAAATTTGTTGAAAAAGGAAAGAGAAAAAAATTAAAATTGAAAGACTAAAGAATCATGGGAAAAAAACAAACCATGAATTCTATATGCTACATTCCCCTAGTGCTGTAGTTTGCGGTTCTCATTGATTGGTAAACTTGGTCTTGGCTGGAAATTCTTGCTGAGTTTCTAGGAGGGGCCTGTTGCTTTGATTCTCAATTGTCTTTGCCCTGGGTGGAATTGCACTGCTCTTGCCAGGGGCCAGGCTAAGTAAACTGCCGCAGTGTCCTCTATGTGGCTTTTGTTCCCTGAAGGCTTTCTGTGCAGCTTTAGAGGATGAGAATGAAAATGGCACCCTCTCAATTTCTGCCCCCCCAATCCCTAAGCTTGGGGCCCCACTCTTCAATGCGCCCTTAGGGAAAAGCACTTAATCACTCCTGTCTCCCTGGTCTCCAGACGCACTCTCTGCTCACCCAGACTGTGACTATTTCTATCTTAGGCACATGACCCTGTTTTGAGTCTCTAAACCCTGCAGATTCCTGTGGTGGGCTCCTGTGCTGCTCCTCCCCAGGGAGGAAGAGGGGGTCTCACTGGTTCTGCCATTTCTTGGGCCCTTGCTTGGAGAGCAGTCACCTGACTGTGCTATGGTTTTCAGTTAAGGGCAACCCTGAGCTGAGAGCCCACTCCTGGGCTCACTGTTTGCAGCCAGCTTCCCAATCTGATGCCTGAGAACTCTGCTGCACTCAGGCATCCCCAGTCTTCCTATGACCTGGGAATCCTGAGACCACACTGTCCTACCTAGGATTCTGTCCCCCTTCACCACCTGAGTGCCTTTCAGGTGGGACATCCCTCACCGGAGCAGACTTCTAAACTTTCTGATTTTTTGCTCTGCTGCTATATCACTTTCTGTGGTAGCCAGCTTACAGAGGCTCCCTCCCCCCATGGTTAATCTTCCCATATATCTCCTTGGATTCACTTCTCTGCACCTCCTACCTTACAGAAAGTGGTCACATTTTTATTTGTAGAGTTGCAGCTATTCCTTTCTTAGATCTCTGGTTGAGTTCAGAGGTGTTCAGAATGATTTGATAGATATCTAGCTGAGTTCCTGGGACCAGATGAAACTAAGGTCTCCTACTCCTCTGCCATCTTGATTTCTCCCTCTCAGAGTTATTTCTAAGGAATCTACTACAAAATGAATTTCAGAGTATCAAAATGAATTGAGACAGTGATGTAAGACTGGAGATGACCATAAAATGTATGATTCTTAGTAAAACTAAGGTTAAATGAACATGTAAAGAGAAGGATATAATAATATGTAATATGTAGTGGATATGTGATTTGACAATATAAATGTAATTATAAAAATGGGGAAAAAATAAGAGTGGCATAGGCAAAAAATTATAACTGCTTTAATTATTTATAATAGTGTTGGTACTGCTATTATATCTGAAGCATTTGTATTTTTATTATGGGGTGAAACAGAAAAGTATTTATGAGCTATCCTAATCCCATCATCTGTGTTCTTAACAATCATGATCCTCAGTATGAAAGAAAGGAGATACAGGGTAAAGAAGATTCATTTAGACAAGAACCCTATAGTCCTGCATTTGAATTGGAAATATTATTTACTCATGAGTTAATGTATCTGTCAGTATCTATCTGTCTATATTTATCTGTATCCCGTTCTGTCCACTGAAAAGGAAACAATGATAAAACCAGTAGCAATGAGCATGCCTTGCACGCCAATTGCCAACTTGAAATATTGCTTGCCATTATAAGGGGCCACGGCTTCTTGGATAGATGGCTGATTTTAGAGCAGGTAATGTAACAGATGAACTTAAAACATCTTGACATATTAGGTATCAAGGAAACTATCAAAAATACTCTGGCTATATCAAAAAGATTTAGGAGCTAACTTAAAGAGCCTTCCACTAGCTGAAGATTGAGCCATTTGAGGTGAAAAAAGGATAAGAATTAGATTGAATTTAAACTCATAAAGCTTTTTTTATCCCTGAGCTTAAAATGATATTTTAAAACACACCAATTGGTCACATTTTGAAAATGAGAGAGAACAAATTCATTTTCTTGAAAACAGGTTAAATAAGAGAAAGATCTGAGCACTGATCTTGATTTTTCCATAAGAACCATTCCATTCTGTAGACAAAAAGAAAAAGAGAAGTGCTTCATTAAAAAATCATTACAGCTACTACATGAAAAAAATGATAGAATTGGAATATCACCTTTTTATAACCCCACTGAATTGAATGAATGGATCCAGGCCTGAGCATCCCTCTGCCACCATCAAAAAAGGGAAGCAACTAGATATTATTTACTTCCTGATGATAGAACACAGTGGGAGCCTTTTTTTTTTTCCCCCTCAAAGGGATTGGATCCAAATTTGGTCAGAATCTTAATCCAGATGTCAGTTTGTAGGAAATTCAGAAACATGTTGAACTGCACCACGAATATACAATTAGCACAAAGCAGACTAGAAAAACTACAGGTCAAATGGCCCAGGTTCTTCATCATATAAACTGTAACAAAAAAAATGGCATAGAGGGGAGACAACTGTTGCCTTGGATTTTCCCTTCACAACATCATCCCATTTCTTTGCTATCATATTTGAATAAAAGTTTGGATAAAGAATCTTAGGTTAGCAATAATTACCTTTTGATATTTTGAAGGCATTGCTCCATTGTCCTTTACTTTTCCGTGTGACGATTGAAAAGTCAAAAGCCATTCTGATTCTTATCTTTTTGTTTTTGAGCCTTTTAACCTCTTCTCTGAAACAGTTTTGGATATTTACTTTGTCTTCATATTCTTAAATTTCACAATAATGAATTTTAGTGTGACTCTATTTCTCATTCCTTGAGTTAGGAATTCTGTGGAATTTTTATTTTGAAAAATCTATCCTTTAGTTTCAGAAAAATTTTAAATATACTTGATATTTTCTTCTGAGAAACTCCTGTTACTTTAATGTGCAAGTTCCTGTATCAATCAATATATTAGCAAGTTAAGTCCAATAACATATTAAACAAATATATCATGACCAAATGGGTTTATTGTAGGCAGGTTGGGATAAATGTGAAAATCAATTCATTTGCCACATTAATAATAAAAGAGGAAAGCGATAGGATGATCTAGTAGATACAGGAAAAGCATTTGGGGGCACCTGGGTGGCTCAGTCGTTAAGCGTCTGCCTTCGGCTCAGGTCATGATCCCAGCGTCCTGGGATCGAGCCCCGCATCGGGCTCCCTGCTCCACGGGAAGCCTGCTTCTCCCTCTCCCACTCCCCCTGCTTATGTTCCCTCTCTCGCTGTGTCTCTCTCTGTCAAATAAATAAATAAAAAATCTTTAAAAAAAAAAGCATTTGATAATTTCAATATTTGTGCATGGTAAAAATCTCCCAGCAAGCCAGGAAAACAGAGGAGATTCCACAAGTTTATATATCCAAAACTTACAGCTAACATCAAGTTAATGATAGAATATTGAATTCTTTACTTTTGAGTTTTGGAAAAGGATAAATTATGTTTCATATTCCCACTCCTGATTCTTGTTTCTTTTTGATTTGCTAAGACTCAGATTAGCTTTCTTCTTTCACAAGTTCAGGTGCTTAAGTGTGTGTTTTCTCAAGTAAACCAAGTGTGTTTTTACGGTTCCACATGGGTTCAAAGCTTCAAAAGTTTGTGTTTCTTGTCAATTATTTTATTCTTTCCTGTTTTAGTTTTATTTATCCTTGTAGTTTTTTTCCCTCCCCCCACTGAAACAAATCCTTTTTCTGTAATTGTAATAAGGTTTCAGGTGAGGCTCCAACATGCCATGATTAGTGGGAATTTCAGTCAGTTGTTTGTTTATATGTTTTGTAGTAGATAAGTTTAAAATTTTTGAGGTTTAAAATCTATCAGTCTTTTCATACAAATCATTTAAATTTTTGTGTTTGCTTAGAAAGTTTATTTCCACCTTACTATAATTAAAATATTTGGCTTATCATACTGTAATAACAATAATAACAATTATTATTATAATTATTTATTTTATTATGTTCAGTTAGCCAACATATAGTACAGCATTAGTTTTTGATGTAGTGTTGAAAGATTCATTAGTTGCTATAACACCCAGTGCTCATCACAACACATGCCCTCCTTAATATTTAAACTTTTAATCAATTTGTGTGTGTGTGTGTGTAGGATGTATTGTAGGATGGCCAGGTATCTGACATGATTTTCAAATGGATAGCAGATTGTCCAATATAATTTATTAAGTGATCTTTCTCTCCCCACTGGTGTCAATGTCTGCCGGCTTTATTTAGACTATAGTTCTGTATACGTGTTTGTGCTTTTTAGTGGGATTTATACTCTGCTCCCTTTACATCTTTGTCAATTTCTGTGCCAGTTTATACTTTTTCATTTACGGTAACTATAGACTTTAATAGCAGATGGGGCAATATTTTCTTGACTGTACTTGGTAATTTTTTTCATATGAGCTGTACAATTAGATTTTCATGTTCCATAAAAATTCTGTTGAGATTTTATTTGAGAATATTTTGAATTTCTGGGTACATTGTGAGAGAGTTAATTTTCATTCTCAGGTCAATTTAATATTATCAGTTTTCTGAGGGTAGTGATCATGTCTGTTTGGTTCATGATTTTATCCCCATTGCCTAACATAGTGTAGGCATGCAGTAACATATTTTATATGTGAATAAATATGTGTGTAATCTTTCTTTATAACTTATATACTATTCATTGCAATAAATATACAATGCCATTAGGTAGCACAAGGCCCACTGAGGCAAAAACATCTTCCATCATTAAAGCATTTTCTCCTTAAGTTCAGAAAAATCTCAATTAGGCAGGAAAAGATAAATTGCTTTGCGTATGTGTGGGAACATACATTTATGGCAACTTGTGCTCAACATAATAAAAAAAGGACATACTTGGTTTTATTTGAACATATACTGCTAATTACATGATTTGGACTAATGCCAGTAAAAGTAATAAAGTTATTAAAAATATTAACTGTATGCTCCTTTGTGACTTTAAGTAATTGGTTTAAAAAATACATCTATAAATTTAATTTGGTTAATGAAGGCAAGAATCTGTCATATATTTCATATTGTTACTTAGAGTTGTGTTTCTATTTTTAAGAATTTAGCTGTGGCTCTGTAAATGAATAGTTCTTTATTTCATCCAAAACGCTGAAGGAGACTTTTTCTTTCTCCTCTTTTCACTTTGTAGACAGATTGCTCCATGGTACCACTCTTATTGTAAATTCTTCTGTATTTTCTGTACTTCTTTCTCTTTAAGGGCTGGGAACATGGAGCTCCCTGGCCTTGGTGTTGTGCCTCTGAGTACTGGCTATAAGAACAAAAGTACTTCATTTGGTACCTTTGACAGGCTTCTGATTTAACAAACGAAGGATTCCAAGTTTACAGTTTATTCACACTCTCATTACCCAAGATAATGCTGAAAACTGCAAAGATAATAAAATAAATAAAATAAATTGGAAAACTTTAGGGACAGATGAATTGCCTCTCTCATCTCAGTTGCTGTCTGTTAATCTTTGGAAGACAATTACTAACTTCATACATTTTCTAAGCGAAGGAGGTCTAAGTGCTTTTCTCTTTTTTGATCTAAATGTTGCTCGTGGAGTAAATGCTTTGATAAAAAGCTGTGAGGGAGAGTATGATTTATTCTGGTGTCAATTTTCCAGTGTAAATATTTTTTAATATATTGATATGTTAAGTGCATAGCTCTTGATTATATATCACACCAATGCAGGAAAGTCTGAGAGGCTTAGCTATGTAAATTTCTTTCACCTGTATTTTTTGACAGCATGCCAACTTAAATCTTTTCCACTGTTTATTTTAAAATGTTGAAAGTAGTTTTGTTCATGTATTTTAGATAGACAAAATAATTTATTTTTTATTTTTTTAAAGATTTATTTGACAGAGAGACACAGCGAGAGAGGGAACACAAGCAGGGGGAGTGGGAGAGGGAGAAGCAGGCTTCCTGCTGAGCAGGGAGCCCGACACGGGGCTCCATCCCAAGAACCTGGGATCATGACCTGAGCCGAAGGCAGACGCTTAACAACTGAGCCACCCAGGTGCCCCTAGATAGACAAAATAATTTAAATAGCACTTTACTATTTAGCAGCTATTTACACACACATTAAGGACAACATGAGATAAAAGTAAGCAAAATCCTTTCCAATTGATTAAGAAACAATTTAATAGAGCCTTCCTAAATATGTATCACATTAGGTTTTTAAAAATATGAGCTACTTTAAACTAACTTGAGATTATTATGTTTATGTTTTTTTAAACTAATTTTTTCACTAATTATAACAGTTAACATTTATTAGGTCATTAAATCTTCTTGGAAGATGTAAGTCCTTGTTTATAGCTGCATAATAGTTCATCTTGTGATTATATAATGAGTTATTTAGCCATTCTCCTTATGGACTGAACTGTGTCCCATCCTGCCCCACTATGTTGAAGGTCTAACCCCCAGTGTGGCTGTATTTTGAGATTGGGCCTTTAAGGAAGTAATTAAGATTAACTTGAGGTCCTAAGAGTGGGGACCTAATTCAATAGGACTTGTGTTCTTATAAGATGAGGAAGAGACACCAGAGACCATTCTCTTTCCACAGGGGAAAGGCCATGTAAGGACATGGTGACAAAGCAACATGCAAGCTAAGGAGAGAGTCTCACCAGAAGCCAACCCTGGTTTCACCTTGATCATAAACTTCCAGTCTCCAGAACTGTGAGAAATAAATTTCTCTGTTTGTCTAAACAAAATGCCCAATCTATGGTATTTTGTTATGGTAGCCCAAGCAGATTAAGACATCCTGTTATGAACATTTAATTTATTTTATGTGTTTTACTATTACTATTTTACTATATGTTTTACTATTATATTGATATAACTGGAATTCTTGTCCAAAAAATCTTTATGTACAGGCATCTCTATTTTTTTTCTAGTCAAATCAGTATGTGGAAATACTGAACCAAAGCCAAGAGAAATTTTTGTCTAGAATTTTTTTGTCCAGAAATGTTTTATTTAAGTTTATACTGCCATCAGTTGCATAAGAGCAAATCTTTCATCACAGGCTTGCCAAAACTACATTTTTTTAACAAAAAATTTATTTCTGAAGTAAAAAGTAAAAAACTTTTTTTCTCATCCAAATTCATGTTTCTTTGATTATTTTTGAATTTGATAATCTTTACATATTTATGGATTATTCCTTATTTCTTCTATACTGAATTGTCTTTCATGTTCCTTGCCCCATTTTTCTGGTTGTGTATACTTTTCAATACTAACAATAAAATCTGTGAAGTCATACTCTAAGAAATTTCTTCTCTTTTTACTTCTTAACATAACTTAGGGCTTAAAAAAAAACTGTACCTAACTTGTATTTCCATTAGACATTTAAAATATTCATTTATTAACCTGTCCTTTGATGAATATTTATTGAATGCCTTCTATGTGCCTGGCAGTACCCTGTGTCCTAGTATTAGATCGCTGAACAAAATACTGTCTTTATCTTCTGAAATTTATATTCTCATAAAGAAGCAACAGAAAGCAAGCAGTGTGTCAGATGGTGTAAAGAACTTAAAACAGAGTAAAGGGTAAAGGAAGGGTGAAGAGTGGGTGGGGTGGTTGCTGTTTTACATAGATGTGTCAGAACGGCCTCTGACAAAGTGACTTTTAGATCTGGGGAAAACTTGAGTGGGCCAAGCAACTGTCTGGAGGAAAAGCTTTCCAAGGAGTGGGAGATGCAAATGCAAAACGCTTGAAGCCAATATGTTCTTGTATGATGTCAGTTCTTAAAAATTGTATATTATTGCTAATATTTCCTTTTTAGAGTCTACATACTCTATGAATTTAGTATTTAATAAAGGATGACTCCTCATTGAAGCACTAAAATGGTGAGAATTAAAGTTACTAGTCTCTATTCTCTTTAGTTAATTGCTCAACCACTATTTTTGAGCTAGTCAATTTCATAAACATGACTCTAGTTCTATCCATGTTGTTGCAAATGGTGAGATTTCGGTTTTTCTTTTTTGCTGACTGCATAATATTCCATTGTGTGTGTGTGTGTGTGTGTGTGTGTGTGTGTGTGTGTGTGTGTATACCACATCTTCTTTATCCATTCATCTGTTGATGGACATCTTGGCTCTTTCCATAGTTTGGCTATTGTGGACATTGCTGCTATAAACATCGGGGTGCATGTACCCCTTCAGATCACTACATTTGTATCTTCGGGGTAAATACCCAGTAGTGCAATGGCTGGGTCGTAGGGTAGCTCTATTTTCAACTTTTTGAGGAACCTCCATACTGTTTTCCAGAGTGGCTGCACCAGCTTGCATTCCCACCAACAGTGTAGGAGGGTTCCCTTTTCTCCGCATCCTCGTCAACATCTGTCTTGTTAATTTTAGCCATTCTGACTGGTGTGAGGTGGTATCTCATTGAGGTTTTGATTTGTATTTCCCTGATGCTGAGTGATGTTGAGCACTTTTTCATGTGTCTGTTGGCCATTTGGATGTCTTCTTTGGAAAAATGTCTGTTCATATCTTCTGAGATGGGTTGATTTTTAAATTGAAGTATTTTCCCTTTGAAACTCAAATTTAGGATTTTTCTTTATTTTTGAAGTTAGAAAAGGAAAAAAAAAGATATGTTTAGGTTGCTCCCTTTTCATTAATTATGTTTGCTACAAGGCAATGTTTTTCATCTGAAAAATTATTCAGCTCATTAGAATTTAATTGTATTATTTCTTTTTCTGTTGTTTTTTTTTTTTAAGATTTTATTTATTTATTTAAGAGAGTGCCTGCGTGAGTGAGAGTGAGAGAGGGCGAGTGAGGGGAGGGGTAGAGAATCTCAAGCAGACTGCGTGCTGACTGTGGAGTGCAATGTGGGGCTTGATCTCATGACCCTGAGGTCATGACCTGAACTGAAACCTGTTGGTTTCAGTTGGTCGCTTAACCCACTGAGCCACCCAGGAGCCCCTAATTGTATTATTTCTTATTACATATTTTTTACCTCATTTTTTTTTTTTTTTAATCTCTTTAGTATTGGTATAGACTGTATCTTTCGGTTACAGTTTCCTGTTTCAGTTATCTATTGAAGTGTGACAAACCACCTCCAAACTTATTTGTATAAGTACAATTTTTTAAGATACCATGAAGAAATTTTAATTTTATTAGTGTACACATTCAGTCGAGCTACATACAGCTACATTCACTGTTAAAAAAAAGAAAAACGTGAAGTCTTTCTTTGGCATGTGATGAGCCATTATAAATACTTCTTTTTTTTTTTTTTTTGCTATGCCATGGAGTTTTGTTTCTTTGTTTTTTTAAGTAGGTTCCACACCCACAGTGGAGCCCAACGCAGGCCTTGAGTTCAGGAGACCTGAGCCGGACACTTAACTGACTGAGACATCCAATTGCCCCTGTTTTGTTTTTTCAATACACATATCTTTAGTATCAGCCCTAACTTGACAAGCATTTTCACCTCTCTAGTTGTGTACATAAACTAAGCTATCAGGAACCACCCTGAGCTTTTCATTGGAATTCCATGGTCACATCCTGATTCTTGCTGCTTCGGTGACCAATAGGGAGGACTCTAACCTTGCATTGCTATGGGCTTCTGTATCAACCCTGTGATTATAGGCTTTGTGCTGCTACCTACAAAACTATTTTTAGACTAGGCAAAGTGCTACAAAGAATTTGAATGGAAAAAGCTACTAATAGCCTACCTATGGAGGGAGGTTGAATGAGAGCTTGCTTCTCTTGTAGTTACTTAAAAGTAACTATTATGGAACTTTGTGTTTGGTAGAGATTCAATAGACATTTTCTACCCTCTCCTCTTCCTCCCTGTGTTTTTCCTAATCCACCCTTTTGCTAGACTATAAAGAAAGGAGTCTTCTACACTCACCTGTATGTAGGTGAGTTTAAGGAAATAGGACTAGACTAAATGTCCAAAACCATTTCTTTTAAATATATGTATTTACTATGTATATTTATATACCTTGTACACTAGCACGTATTTGAAGTTTGTAGAGCAGAACTGATACTATAAATGGCTGAATAGTTGATTACTATTCAGTGTGACTTGGGGACAGTGACTTTTAAGTATTTCTCTTCCTGGCTTGTCATTGTCTTCAATTTCAATTATTATAGCATTGAACTTCCTTTTATTGTATTTTCGATGCTGGAGTTGGCTGAATCTTAGGTATTTATTCTTGGGGATTTCAAGTTTTCCCAAGTGATTTTATATTTGTGTTTTAATTTTTATGATAATCTTAAAAATTATGTAAACATATTCTGGATCACCTGACTGAAGCAGGAAAAAAATCAATAGAACAGATTTGTGATGGAGCTGTGTATCATTCTATTCTGAAGAATAAACTTTTGATAAAGAATGTTATATTATCAGTAGGTAGAAAATTTGACTTAAATCAGGCATTGTAATATACATTAATCCAATCAATCATTTACTCATTTGTTCCATACTATTCATTAAGTGCTCAGGAGTAATAAAGGCAAGCATTTGTTTTACTGTCAAGTAGGCAGACGTTAAACAAATGATAATTTCATATTTAATTACATCTGTCCTAGCGTATTTATAGAAATTCAAGCTTGTTGAAATTCACTAACAGATATTAATACTTCAGAAGACAATTACATGATAAATTGTTCATTATAAAATTGTAAATAGAACCTGAATTAATACATTTATCAGTATTTCCTTCTAGGGTATTAATACTCTGTCTTAAAATGTTAAAACCATTTACTCATTTAGTTTTGCTCAGCTGAGTATAAGCTTTGTACTAAACTTTTGCAATTGTACTAAACTTTTGAGCTGGTTATCTGTTTAGGTGTGTGTGATGCTTCACAACTGTATTTAGTAATTAGTGTAATGCATGACCATAGATGAAACTGGTAATAGTAATGTTTTATTTTTCCAAGTAATTGTGAATGCTGAGGAAAATTATTTTTCACATTTTCTACTTGAATTTAATTTGCCTTTTAAAAAATTTTCTGCTTGTTTTATTCTTTTAAAGTTTTTATTTAAATTCCAGTTAGATAACGTACAGTGTAATATTAGTTTCAGGTATACTATATAGTGATTCAACACTTCCATACAACACCTGGTGCTTATCCCAACAAATGCACACCTTAAGCCCCATCATCTATTTAACCTTCCCTCTGGTAACCATCTGTTCTCTACAGTTACAAGTCTGTTTCTTTGCTTGCCTCTCTTTCTCTTTTTCTGTTTGCTCATTTATTTTGTTTCTTAAAACCCATATGTGAGTGAAGTCATATGCTATTTATCATTCTCTGACTGATTTATTTCGCTTAGCAGAATACTCTTTCCCTCCATGCCTGCTGTTGCAAATGGCAAGATTGCTTCATTTTTTTATGGCTGAATAATATTCCATTGCATATATATACCACTTCTTCTTTATCCATTCATCAGTTGATGGACATTTAGGTGGTTTCTATATTTTGGCTATTGTAGATAATGTTGCCATAAACATTGGGGTGCATGTATCCCTTTGAATTAGTATTTGTGTATTCTTTGGGTAAATACCTACTAGTTCAATTGCTGGATCATAGGGTATTTCTATTTTTAACTTTTTGAGGAACCTCCATATTGTTTTCCAGATTTGCATTCCCACCAACAGTGCAAGAGCTTTGGTTCCCCTTTCTCCACATCCTCACCAGAGGTGAAAACTTAAAACACTGAATCACTGATTGAAAATGAAAATAATCAATTTAGAAGATGATATTTTAGCTGGAAAATTGATGACCACATGGTACAAATAAATTACTAAAAAGAGATAATAATTAGTCATAGTGGAGGTATAAATAGAAAAAATTTAATTTTTAAGAAAAAAACAGTTTTGCCTCATATACTTTTAAATACCTATGGGAAATGAGTAATTTAAAACAGAAGAGTTGGAGAAATGTAAGTAGAAAATGTTTTCCACTTGTAAGCATGTAGGTCAATAGGCAAAAAGGGTTGATTCATTAAATTTATTATTTTTTTCCATAATGTCACCACCATTCGTGGGCTGTTCATATGGCTCCAAAATTACAAAAACCCACAAAACCCCAACTAATACTTTTTTTTCCCCCAGAATGATGTCAAATTATCAACTTGATGATTAACTGAATGGATCCAATCAGTTGCTCTTACAGATTCAGGTATATACAAACCATATATCTCCAGGATTAGCTTCCATTCTAGCAGTTTTAATATAGAAAATGATTCCACATAGTGAGGCTAATTCTACCTTCAGCATGTGCCTGGAGGCTAACACTGCCTCCTTCAGGAACTTCAGGAAAACTTCCTTCTTTCTTCTGAAATGATTGCTTTGACATACATTCAAACGGGACTTGAGAAAATAATCTCTAACATTAGTGGAGGTCAACTATATAGTCACTAATAAGGCAACTTCATCATATTCTTCAAGAAAGATACAGGAAGCTGCAGTTGAAGTAAGTGTGTGTATGTGTGTGTGAGAGAGGGAGATGGAGAGGGAGGGAGGGAGAGGAAAGGAAGGAAAGGGGGAAGAAAGCTGTGGGGGGAGGGGGAGAGGGAGAGAGAGGGTGAATGAGAAAAATTGACTCTGCTGCTGGTTGGTATTATGCTATTGATATTTGGGAATAAATGTGTAAGCAGTCTTATTGTTGAGCTGCTTGCCAGGTGGTGTCTACTTTTAGTGCTCCTCCTCCCACTCCTTGCCACAATCCTTCTCTAGTTATGGGTTAGGAATAAGAACTGCTTTTATCATTTTTTAAAGATTTTATTTATTTATTTATTTATTTGAGAGAGAGAGAGAGAGAGAGAGAGAGAAAATGAGTGGAAGAGTAGCAGAGGGAGAGGGAGAAGCAGACTACCTGCTGAGCAGCGAGCCTGACGCGGGGCTGGATCCCAGGACCCTGAGATCGTGACCTGAGCTGAAGGCAGATGCTTAACCGACTGAGCCACCCAGGCACCCCTACTTTTATCATTTTTTAATGTGAACTCAGGTATAGAAATTCTATCTAGAATTCTATTTTCTCATTGGGGAAGCAGTTTTCAAAACACAAGATAAAATATTATGGAGTTTGTTATGTTAAAAAAAACCCACAACTTTAGAAATGTATTTCTAATGAATTATTATTTCTTAAGGGAGAAAAACTTTCAAAATGAGTCTTACATTGTTAAGGGGATATGATGTGGGTTTTTTTTTTTTTTTGTCCTTTAGTGTATTTATAAGATAAATGGATAAACCCAAAGGGCTTCATTTTTACTGTTTTTCTATTAACATTGCAGCTTTTGTTATAAAGATTTCATAAAAAATTTGGAAAATTTGGTTTATGTATGGCTGAACATAGCATCCTTTTCAAACAGATAAGAATACATTAATTTTGTGCCAAATGTACACGGTTCACAAATTATCTATTTGGGTTAAGCAGAAGTAATAAGTTTTGGGTAGTGTATCTGTTACATAGTTTCTAGAACTGGGGGCAAGTTGAATGGCTAATGTAGATCTCTCCTTCATTTCAGTTTAACTGTCTTCCATAGTGGATTATTTCCTATAGAAACCTATCAATATAATTATTTTCCCCTGTGCCATGATATTTTTCCTTGGCATGAATTTTAAACTTATTTTCATTTTTTAATGTGCGATATTACCACTGTACACCATCCAGATTATTGAACCAAGTGTCACCAATATTCCTAAAGCTACTCCCCACCATCCTGTGATCTCATTACTCCTTTTTCTACCAGAGAAAAGTCGCTCTTTCTTGAGATATTCTGTCACTTGGTTTCAGGGACACCACTTTTGCTTGATTCTTTTCTTACCTGAGTGCTACTCCTTCTAAATCTTTGCTGGCTCCTTCTTCTCTTCCAGACCACTAAACACTGAAATGTTCCAGGTCTAGTTCTCCTCTTTCTATAGTTAGTTTCTAAGAGATCTAATCCAGACTTAGTTTTATAAAATCATAATTACCTTGAGGGTTCCCATATTTTAATTGCCAGTCAGGAAATTTCCTTTGAACACTAAACTTCTATATCTAATTCCCTACTCAATTTCTTCATTTACATGATTAATAGCCATCTCAAATCTGATGTATCCAAAATCCAAACCTCATTTTTTAGCCACAATTGCCCAATTTCCACTTTCCAGATGCTTACTCCAAACATCTTGGAGCCTCTTTGACACTTCTCTTTTTCTTGTAACCCACATTCAGTGCATCAGGAAATTGATTTTTGCCTTCAAAATTGGATTCAGAATTAATTCTCACTACCTCCAGGGCTACCGGCCTAGTTCCATGCCACCATTTCCTCTTGCCTGAATTATTGCAGTTGCTTCCTAGTCGATTTTCCATCATTCCCTTCCTTAGAATCTCTTCTCCATATTGTATCCAGAGTGATCCTTGTAAAACAGAAAGATGATCACATGATTTATCTGCTGAAAATTTTCCAGCAACTTGCCATCTGACTCACAGTAAAAGACAAAGTCTTTATAAGGGCTTATAGGTCCCTACATGATTTGACTTCCAGCTTCTTCTCTGGAAGAAAATCAGAATCACTTTACCCTCACATGGCAGTGACAAAAGGATATATTGATTTTTGCCTCAGGGTCTCATAATGAAGATATCACAGAGAATATCTGATCATGTTATGGTTTTTTTAATATCTTATTTATTTTAGAGAGAGAGAGCGAGAGAGAGAGAGAGAGAGTACAAACAGGGGCAAGAGGGAGAAGCAGGCTGCTGAGTAGGGAACCCAACATGGGGCTCAGTCCCAGTGTCCTGGGATCATGACCTGAGCTGAAGGCAGACACTTAACTGACTGAGCCACCCGGGCACCCCGATGACGTTTTGTGAATCAGACCTTTCTTTGATTTTGTTTTATTGTATAACAAATTACCCATTACTTAGCAGCTTAAAACAACAATTTTTATTTTGTTCACAGTTTTTTTTTTGTTTGTTTTTTGTTTCTTTTTTAAAGATTTTATTTATTTATTTGACAGAGAGGGAGAGACAGCAAGAGAGGTAACACAAGCAGGGGGAGTGGGAGAGGGAGAAGGAGGCTTCCCGCTGAGCAGAGAGCCCGATGAGGGGCTTGATCCCAGGACCCTGGGATCATGACCTGAGCCAAAGGCAGATGCTTAACGACTGAGCCACCCAGGCGCCCCTTGTTCACAGTTTTGGAAATCAAATTTGAGAATGGCTCAGAATGCATAATTTTGGCTTGAGATTTCTCAGGTGGTTGCATTTGTATGTTGGTTGGGGATTTAGTCATTTGAAAGCCAAAATGGCAGGCAGTTGATATGTGCTATATGCTGGGAACTCAGCTGGAATTACAGACCAAACACCTTCACATTGCTGTTTCATGTGACTTGGACTTCTTGGAGCGTGGCAACTGGATTTTGAGACGTGTCCTAAGAGGAAGTGACAAAGAATGAGTAATCCAAGGGCTCAAGAAGGATGATCCAAGTCTTCTGACTTGGCCTTGGAAGTCATACAGCATTATTTCTGCAGGTCAGTTACTAAGGCCAGCCAGATTCAAGGGGAAGGGAATTAGATATCACATCTCAATGGGAAAAAATGTCAGAATATTTGTAGTTGTCTTTATCCCATTACACACCCAGTGAGTATAAAAAACTAAGGACCCTATTTGCCTTAATAAGAAATATGAATTCTAGGGAGTAGATTATATATCTTGTAAAAGTTCAACGGTCTGTCACATGGGTGAGATTTCTAGTGTTCATTAATTTGGGACATGTTGAGATATCCTGTCCAAAGTGAGAAAAAAAAAAGTTGCATTTTACACTGCCTACCATAAAGACAGAAGACACAATATTTGGTAGGCCTCATAAGATTTGGGAGGCAAAACATAACAACTTGTGGTGAGCTGCTCTGACCATTTGTGTAGATAAACCATACAGCTCCTAGCCTAGAGTGAGGATTAGAACAAGACCACCTGTGGTCTAAATTCCCCTGCCACTTTGGGCCTGTGATCTAGTATTCAAAGGGCTTTGGGGGTTGTATGTGTGTGTGTGTTCATCTGCTATTGGGCACCTGTTCTATTTTACTGCTCTGTCTGGTTTATTCATATGCCAGTACCAATACAGTATTCATAGTAATATAAAAATGATTCAAGGGCGCCTGGGTGGCTCAGTCATTAAGCATCTGCCTTCAGCTCAGGTCATGATCCCAGGGTCCTGGGATCGAGCCCCACATCGGGCTCCCTGCTCAGCGGGAAGCCTGCTTCTCCCTCTCCCACTCCCCCTGCTTGTGTTCCCTCTTATGCTGTGTCTCTCTCTGTCAAATAAATAAAATCTTTAAAAAAAAAAAATGATTCAATATCTGGTAGCATATGATTTTCAGTCTTCTCCCTACCATGTAATCCTTTCTCTTCATGTGTATCATGGCCTCTCTTTATCCTTCGCTCTTTCATATATATCTAAGAATGAGCTTATCATGTTCTACCAAAGAAGGGAAGGAAAGGGAAGGAAAGGAAAGAAGGAAGGAAGGAAAGAGATAAGGATGGTAGGAAGGAAGGAAAACACAAGAAACCTTGCTTGGATGTTTTGTTAGAATTTTCTTCATGCCCAAAGTCAATTTAAACCAATAATATGTCTTACTTGGCATAACCCTCCATTTATTTAGATTTTTTTAATGTATATCAATACAAATGGTTTTCATATATGTCTTTTCAAAACTTAATTTTTGGTGCCTCACATTTTGTAGTTGTTATTGCAAATGGCAACTTTAAAAAAAAAGATTTATTTATTTATTTTAGAGAGAGGGAGAGAATATGAGTGGGGAGAAAGGCAGAGGGAGAGGGAGAGAGAGAATCTCAAGCTGACTCTATGCTCAGTGAGGGCCCTATCCAGGGCTCGATCTCATGACCCTGAGATCATGCCAGAGCCGAAGTGAAAAGTTGGATGTTCAGCTGACTAAGCTACCCAGGCGCCCTCAAATGGCAACTTTTTGAAATTACTTTCTTTTCTACCTTCTTGTTGTTACCATATAAAAATAGAAATAATTTATACTTTTATATCAAAATAAATTATTTTATTTTATTTTTTAAAAGATTTTATTTATTTATTTGAGAGAGCAAGCAAGTGAGCGAGAGAGAGCACGAGCAGTGGGGAGAGGCAGTGAGAGAGGGAGAAGCAGACTCCCCGCTGAGCAGGGAGCCTGATGCAGGACTTGATCCCAGGACCCTGGGATCATGATCTGAGCCGAAGGCAGATGCTTACCCGACTGAGCCACCCAGGCACCCACAAAATAAATTATTTTAAATAATGTTAAATTAAATATTATTCTAATAATTTCCTTCATATTTATGTAGATATATACATAATAATGACAGTGTCTTAAAGTACTTTTCAAAACCATATAATTTTTTTTACTTCCTTGTACTAAGTAATACTTCAGTTAGATTTAACCAAAATAGGTATCTAACATGTCAATTTTTTCTAATATCAACATAACTATGCAAGTTTTAGTTTCTTTCATTTCCAGTTTGCGTTGCATGTCTTTAAAAATCCTTTCTCTTACTCCATTTTTTTGGGGGGGGTGCAAAATTCTATGTACATTAAATCAAACTATTAATGTTTAAATATTCTATATCTTTAAACATTTTTATCTGCTTTATATAGTAGATAAAGTATCTATTTGAAAATTTATAAAATTTTATACTATCCAGTTTGAACATAACATTCCTTCTTTAATCCAATTCCCTTGATGTGGACAGGACCAGTAGTGTGATGGACTAGTCCTATTATGATTAGGTTACTTATTACTTCATTTTTAATTACTCAAAAAAGATATTGTTCCATGTGGGCCTGATCTAACCAGGTGAGTCCTTTAAATGAAAATGAAGCATCAGAGAGAACCTCTTTTGATGGTCTTGAAGGCTCAGTTCATGACTTCTTAAACTGCAAGGATATGAATTCTGCCAATAACCACATTTAGCTTGGAAGAGGACCTCAAGCCTCAGATGAAACCTAGGCCCCATTTGTCACCTGGATTTCTGTGAGACCCTAAGCAGAGAGTCTAGTTGAGCCCTGTTGGGACTTCTGATGTACAGACACTGTAAGACAATGAATTTGCATTGTTTTAAAGTGCTAACTTTTTGGTAATTCATTATATAGCAATAGAGATATAAAACATCCCTTTTTATATATTTATATTTATGAAGTCTCGTATATCCCCATTTCTTATCATATTGCCTACCCAACCACCATCCTGAAAAGGTAATCATTCTATTTATTCTCTATCCCTTTATTATATGTGTATATTCTTGGAAAATACATGTTATCTTATATATGTGTATTTTTATTTTATAAGCTTTTGTGTTATAGGTCTCATTTTAATCTTATAATTTTAACATGGCAATGTTTCTGTGACCTATTTAAATTATATTTACAGGTAGTCTGTTGTTTCTCATGGCCTTCTAATATTCCATGGTTTGTGTCCACCATATTTTTATGCCCATTCTCCAGTAATGGCCAGACTTGTGGGCAATTTCTCTAGGATATATGTTGAGGAGAGGATTGCTGGTTTTCAGAGTATTTGTATATTTAACCTGAGTACTGTCAGATTGCTCTCTAGAATAGCTGCACATTTTACACTGCCATCTGTACTTCATGAACCTTTCTATATTTTGGTGTTCTCTCCAAGAATTTATGTTATCTAGTATTTTAATTTTTGCTAATATGGGCATGAAATTATATCACATTGTTTTAATTTGGTATTCTCTTTTAAAAATGAGTTTAAGCATTTCTTCATGTCTTTGCCATTCACATTATTTCTTCTGTGATTACGTTTTTAATTTTTGAAATTTATTAATATCTGTTTTCCCCTTGCCAAGAGTTAATTATGCAGTCACATCATTTTGGTGTTCATTCTACTCTTCAAGGATTTTTTAAAAAAATATTTAATTAATTAATTTATTTGATTGAGAGAGAGAGCGTGGGTTCGAGAGCAGGAACATGCATGCAGGCAGAGACCGAGGCAGAGGGACAAAGTGACTTCATGCTGAACAGGGAGCCAACATGGGGCTCAATCCCACAACCCTGAGATCATGACCTGAGCCAGAATCAAGACTCAAATGTCCAACTGATTGAGCTACCCAGGCACCTCCTACCATGTTCATATTATCTGTAACTTTGGGATTGGTAGTTATGAAATGTTTTTACTCTTTCTGTTTTAATTTTTTTAATATGCCTATGAGAATTAATCACAAATATGTTGACTTTTTCTGGAAAATCATACAAAATATTTGATTTGAATTTTAAAGCTTAAATATTGGAGACTCATAGAACCTCTCATTCCTATAGAATTCTTTGCTCATCCAAGTACCCAAGCTTTTTGTCATTTCTCTTTTTAAAATTAAATTCACTTGAATGATTAGTCCAATAAATTATTGGCCTTAGGATATACCAAGAAGAATACTCCCATGTCAGAACAGAGTTTATCAAAAATGGGTGGGTAGTTGCTTTTGTAGGAATATAGGATTTCACATGAAGAGATATGAAAAAAGAAAATGTGGATAGACTGAAAATATCACTGATTCTTGTAGGTCATTGGTCTTGGAATGATATTAATGAGAAAATGTTAAATGGTCTCACAAATATACAAATTTCACTTGCTTTTTCTGTATTAATTATATACTGTTCTCTATCCAGTTCCAGTTTAGTAAAAAGATAAAAAGAAATAATATTAATAGCTACCATTTATACATTTTAAAGTATTTGCCTTTTTACTTTATTCAGTGTTTTATTTGGAATAGCTCATGTGATTCTCAGAAAACTCCTATGAGATTTATACTCTTATATCCTTGTTTTATAATGAGAATCTGGAGGCTTATTTTCACCAAGGGGTGAAAAGCTTGTTTTATCATATGAGTTCTACCTATGCTGCCTCAATTTAAATGAATGTTCTTGTATAATGTGGACTCTGAAGGACTAGTTCCAGTCTGGGTATGGCTTATTAGGGAATATATGTGTGAATAATATTGATATCTTAGCGTTATTGCTGAAATTAGTGCTTGGCTAAGCAAGCTCAAAGATGGAGTGGCAATACATATTGAATTGGGCAATGTCCATTCAAAATGCATTTTTAAGATTTAGTAGTTCTTGGTCTTTTCAATACTGGTAGTTCTTATTCCCTTCCAACACCTATCATCCAGGAGTTCTTGAATTTGGACAGAGCTATACTTATTATTATAAGGAAAACAGCACTAAAAAAGAAAGTAAGTTGCATTATTTTTAGCGCCTAAAAAGCCCCAGATGCTAACATGGTAAAAGAAAATTTGACTATATATATATATCACTGAAAAAACCCCCACACTATTGCTGTTATAACAAGGTTTCAAGAATACTAGATGATATTGATCATTAAGGCATTGCTTAGTGGTTTCCCCTTATATGACATTAAACATTTGCATTTTAAGTAATGTGGGGGTTCTGAGTACAAAGAAACCTGAGCACTGGAAAACATATGGTTGTTGATATAGCAGATATAGAAGTTTTCTTTAAATGATTTAAACTTGATATCTAGTATTTGACTCTTCTTTTGGTACGGTTTTTCTCCCTGGTGAAAGAAGCTGAAGTTGTATCATGTTATAGGATCAGACAATCAGTATGATGGAAAAAGAAGTTGAGCTGGTGACGTCCAAATCCTTATCCTTCTGACAGTTTTGAGAGTATAAGTAAATGAGAATTTGCTCCCACTTTCGAAATGAGAAACAGTAAGTTAAGCATTGATGGAGAGAAACCGAGAGCTAAGGCACTCTAGAAAGGCCCAAGCCCAGGCCCTGGACTTGGAGTGCTGCTGGAGATGCAATTATATCCACCTTGTTGAGGTGCTCTGCTGATCCTGAAACATTTTCCTTGAGCTTTAACTGAGACAGCAAAACAGGGATACATGAAGTTTTATGTCCAGAGGAGCCATGGAAAACATGCAAGTGCACTGACTCTGAATGGGAGCCCTGTGTTAAGTCTTTCACTCAGGGGCCAGGCATGAGCTATTGAAAAGCCGAATACTTGACATTATTTCTACTTTTCCCTTTTGTCCATGTGCTCTCTAAATAGGCTTATTTTTCTTTTTCAAGTGCCTGCTGTTAAGAAGTGTTGATTTGGATTGAACGATGTGGGAGGGCTAGGACAAAGTGGACCAGATTGAAAGAAAATTATTGAAGTTAAGGCAGAGAAACCATTTTGAAGCAGTTGAAAAAATGTTAGTTGCTTGCCATATGATATACTCTTTTTGCTTTTGATCAGATGTTTTGGGCACTTGTTGACCTAGAATGCGTTTATAAACATTCTGCTTTTAACGCAGTGGACCTCTGATGACAAAACATTATATACATTTAGTATCTGAAATTAGCTTTAGGCAGTTTTGTCACATTGTAACAGCAGTCATTTACTTTCCTTGCCAAAAATTTATACACAGTTGTCTTTCCCTATCAGACTGCCAACTTTTAACACTTAGGTAGTGGTACAGATAAATAGCCACTGAAAACAAAATATGAATGCCTTCTACATGTGTGTTAAAATAATTATTACCAGTTAGATGATTCTTTTGTTTTTTTTAAAGATTTTATTTCTTTATTAGAGCACACAAGGGGGGGTGTAGAGGGAGAAGCAGACCCCCCACTGAGCAAGGAGCCAGACACGAGGCTCAATCCTGGGACCTCAAGATGATGACCCGAACTGAAGGCAGATGTTTAACTGACTGAACCACCCAGGTACCCAATGGCTCTTTTGTTTAAGAAAACACCTTAATGGATCTTTTTCTACCTCAACTACAGCTCCTATTCTGGATGAAAGAGGCTAAGCCAAAGGTTGACTAAATTGATTTGCATAATCAATTAAGAAAAATTTGAGTTTCTTCTTAGAGAGAGATGGTGATGATGAGAAACAGTGATGGAGGAAAGAGAAAAATAAATAGCTACCAAGGCTGGTAGGACATGATAGGAGATAACTTTCATGGTATTGAAGTCTGATAAGGAAAACATTCTTTGGATAGTGTTTCTTGTGTGATGAAGAGTTGTAGGAAGAGGATGGCAGCAAAGGAGCCAAGATCAACAATAAAGAGCCAGGTGAAACCAAGGAGGCAGGGAGTACATAAATCTAAAACAAGATGAGAGGTTGAAAAGGATTTTAAAATTCTAAAACCTACCTACCTACTTATCTACCTACTTACCTGTCTGTCCATTTGTCTATCCGTCTGTCCATCCATACACCCACCCACCCACCACCCATCTACCTACCTACGTACCTTTCTACCTATCATCTATATGCCTATTATCTTTTAGTGACCTTATAACTACAGACATCTGAAGGTCTTGCAAACCTTCTGACTGATGGCATCTTGAAACCCTTAGATAAAAGATTAATACCCTTATTTTTGTAGAGAGTATCATTTTATGGACCAGGAAATTTCTACATCAGTGCTTTCTTTTCCTACTTATCCCTGTCTTAAGATGAAGGACCAAAATGAGAAAGATGAATCCTGTTTCCAAGTAATTTTAACAAAAGAGCTAATGGTAGACACAATTATAGCTAATAGCTAAAATGAGCTCTTTAGATCAATTCTTTTTTTTTTTTTTTTTGAAGATTTGTTTATTTGGGAGAGAGCGAGAAAGTGCGATAGTTGGGGGAAGGGAGAGAGAGAATCTGCAAGCAGACTCCCCACTGAGTGCAGAGCCTGACACGGGGCTTGATCTCACAACCCATAAGATCATGACCTGAGATGAAAGCAAGAGACGCTTAACTGACTGAGCCATCCAGCTGCCCATAGATGAATTCTTTTTAGTAATATACCTTGCACCCCAATTAATAAAAAATAATTAAGGCATATGTGAGGATATTTTCTAGATTTGGAAATATGGAGTCTGTTTATTTTTATCCTTGTGTATTTTAAAACCCATAAAAAAAATCATACAGAGACCTCCAAGATTAAAGATGGATATTGGGGGCACCTGGGTGGCTCAGTTGTTAAGCATCTGCCTTTGGCTCAGATCATGATCCCAGGGTACTGGGATCAAGCCCGCATCGGGCTCCCTGCTTTGTGGGAAGCCTGCTTCTCCCTCTCCCACTCCCCCTGATTGTGTTCCCTCTCTCACTGTGTCTCTCTCTGTCAAATAAATAAATAAAATCTTTGAAAAAAAAATAAATAAAGATGGATATTAGGACTGGGTTTAAATAAATTTCTGTGGTTCCTTGGATTTTTTTTTTTAACCTCTTCCCCTTGCCCTTGCAAAAGTGCTTCACTATAGATTGAACACTTTTAGACTGAAATTGGGGAAACATTATGTGCATGGAGGTGGAAAACACACATTATTCCAAAAGAATGGAAGATGATAGAAGGTGTCTTTGAACCTCAAAGTTTTTCTTCTGGCAAATGAGCTATAAAATGGTTTTCTCAATATGAGCCCAATTTAGTACAGTCCTAAGTTTCAGTCATCTCTGGGTTTTTGAGGTCAAGAAGAATGGAAAAGTGGGTTCCTTGTGATTATCTCCTGTAGACATTCCATGCCTGTGATCAAAAAAGATTCAAGGATGTTAGCATGTTTGCTTTTAATCTTGGCAATATGTCAAGAAAAATAGGAATGATAAAATAAATTACAGCAAACATATTAAGTTGCTTTTTATTTTTGTTTCTGATCTGTTATTTAGTTTTTCATCAAAGTTAGAATTGAACCAAGCTAATCTATGTCTCATCAGGAAAACTTATTTTGTGTTTGGAAGCAGTGGAAATCAATAGTAATAGATTTAAAAAGAGCACTCCAGTTGGTTTGGAATTCTTTTTTAGTAAGTTTTTGAAATTGACATAAGCTTAGTTGACTTTACACAATAGCTGAGTAAGAAGCTGCCTGGAGTGACGTAGAAGGGAAACTTCTGAATGGATGTCATAAACTATTCTACATAAAACTTGGAAATATCAGTAGGAAATAATTCTTTAGCTATTTTGTCTATTTAAATATCCCATTGCCACAACTTCTTATAACCCATTTTTATTCAATTACTTCAATTATCTTCTTCATCAGACCTGTAGAGGATGCCCATTTCTTGTTATGTTTTCTTTCTTTTTTTTTTAATATTAGCATTTTACTCTTTACTTCCTCAGTTTTAAGTATCATTTTCATCACTTTGATACTTCTCTCACCAATATCCTCAGAGATCTGTATCACTGTTATCCTATTGCACTAGCCTGGCAAAGCACCAACCCTACATGAATCTTGGGAGGAATTGTTAATTTCCAAGCAGTTAGTGTCAGAATTGCTTGGTGTGGAAAACCTGTTCATCTGGTGTCAGAAGTGTTGTGAGTGTGGTAGTGGTGTGAGAGTAAAGGTACACAGTGAGTTTTCCTTTTCCCTCACTTACCAACTTACCTACATCTGCACTCAGTATTTCCTACTGGCCGATAGTTACAGAGGAAAGTGTGTTCCTTTCCATTGAACCCTTCCATCTCTCCTCTGAACTCCATGTCACCTCACTTTCTCAGGGGCCTTACTTTCTGAGGCTTATTCCTTCTCTTGTATGTCAATATCCTTTTCTTAACAGTGCCTTACAGTAGATCAGAATTTTAACACATTCAGTTCTCTACTATCTTAAAATAATTCTTCTGTCCCAAGTCTCCTTAGAGCTGACAGTTTCTTTTCACAACAAAGATTCTTTAAAAGGTCTTCTCATTATCTTTATTCCTTTCTCTGTCATTTTATCTTTGCCTTTATTCCTTTCTAATTTTATTAGCTTCACTGCAGTAATAAATAACCCCCAAGTCTCAGTAGATTATAACAACAAGCACTTATTTCTTGCTTCTGTTACATGTCAACCACTGTTGGTTTGCTGCTTTGGCTCTTTGTAACTTATTTGTCTAGGACCCATTCTGAAAGAGAAGCCCTTTTGGGAAATGCTGTTTGCATGGCAGAAAGAAAAACGTAAGAACTGATGAAACCACTTCATGCCCTTCCAACTTTTATTTGGAGATGTTTAAGTTCTAATCCATAAACTTTTGTGGTATTTGGACATAATCATCTTTTGTATAATTGGTATAAATCAAAAAATATGGAAAACCATTGTTCTGGAAAATAAGCCAAGTTAGTAATGAGAGCAAAAATTTAGAGCTACAGTTTGTGCCAGCACTAGATCCAAGAGATAGAGGTGTCTATCTAGGTGTTAATGCTTTAACAGATTTGTGTGTGTGTGTGTGTGTGTGTGTGTGTGTGTGTGTGTAATGTGAAGCCCTCTAAAGTGCAGGCCCCAGACTGGGGCTCTTCTGCCTGAGGCTGAGGATGGTCTTCACTTGGATGTTCCATATTGACATTTAATCTAACCCAAAATGAACTAATTTTTTGTTCCAGATCTGCTCCTTCTCCAGCGGTATGAGAGCAGAGATCATGTTCTTTCTTTTCATCTTTAATCCTGATGCTCTGATTTACACTAATATTGCTGTGGAGCCTCTTTCTGAACTGGAAATGTGATGATAACCCTCTCCTCAAAGCTCAGAGTCTCCCCATTCTCACAGGATGAAATCCAAAATTCCTGGCTTGCCATTAAACTAAGCTCGTTCCTCCTTCCATCCTCTTGTAGTCCTCATTTTGGTGGTTTGACTTAATAATATTTATACTTCTACCTTTGCTGTTTTTTCTAACATGGATCTATCACTAATTTATGCTTCAGCTTCCTATTCATCAACTAGGTCTCAGTTCAGATGTTACCTACTGTATTGAACTTAGTGCCACACACAGACTTTTATGTACCTTCTCCTGTTTCTACTGAAATCCTATTACATAATTACGACAAAAATTTAATTACACTATCTGCTATAATTTGTGTTACAAAGTCAGTTATATAAATATATATAGCCATATCCATATGATTTATATGTAAAGGAAATATATGTGCTATATATGTGTGTGTATCAATATATGCCACACATAGAACTTAATGTAAAATAGTATATCTATACATGTTTACTAAATAAACACATTTTTCCTAGGAATTAAGACATAACCAGGCACCTGGGTGGTTCAGTTGGTTAAGCATCTGCCTTCGGCTTAGGTCATGATCCCAGAGTCCTGGGATCAAGTCCTGCATTGGGCTACCTGCTCAGCGGGAAGCCTGCTTCTCCCTTTCCCTCTGCCTGCCATTCTTCCTACTTGTGCTCTCTCTCTCTGTCAAATAAATAAATAAAATCTAAAAAAAAAAAAAAAAAAAGACATAACCTTTGTTATTTTGAATTTCTTTACTCAATCATGGTCCAAAATAAGAAATTCTGCTTGGGGCGCCTGGGTGGCTCAGTCGTTAAGCGTCTGCCTTCAGCTCAGGTCATGATCCCAGGGTCCTGGGATCAAGTCCCACATCGGGCTCCCTGCTCCGCGGGAAGCCTGCTTCTCCCTCTCCCACTCCCCCTGCTGTGTTCCTGCTCTCACTATGTCTCTTTCTGTCAAATAAATAAATAAAATCTTTAAAAAAAAAAAAAAAAGAAATTCTGCTTTTCATTTGATGTATCTTCCCTTCCAAATTAATTAGTTTCAAGTGGAAAAGCATGTAAAGTACACATATACCTAAAATTTTCAGATTCCTCTCCAAATATTCAAAGTTTTTAGAGATATATTCCTGGGCTGTGTCTGATTCTGCCATTCATTTCCATGTGAATTACCTGAAGTGCTGAACAGTTTAGGAGAATTGATGAATCTTAGCAAAAGATTTATAATATGTTGCTTTAATCCATTTATATTACTTTGGATTACAAACAACTTTTATCTGAAATGTTGCATTTGTCTCTTAAACTGTTTCCTTACCTCCAGTCTCCCCTTTATCCCAAATACATTCTTTAGAATGATTTTTTTTATTGAATAATTCATAATTTCTCCTTTATTTGAAATGTCACATGTATCAGATTCTTTTTTTTTGTAATACAAATCTAACCCCCTTTTTATTTTTTTTTACATTTTTAAAAATTTTATTATGTTATGCTAATCACCATACATTACATCATTAGTTTTTGATATAGTGTTCCATGATTCATTGTTTGCGTGTAACACCCAGTGCTCCATTCAGTACGTGCCCTCTTTAATACCCAACACCAGGCTAAAGCAAAATAAGTCAATCAGAGAAAGACATGTATCATGATCTCACTGATATGAGGAATTCTTAATCTCAGGAAGCAAACTGAGGGTTCCTGGAGTGGTGGGGGTTGGGAGGGATGGGGTGGCTGGGTGTGAATTGTGTAGAATGATTTTTTAAAAATACAAATCTGGTTCTTTCACTCTTTAGTCAAAAACTATCAATAACTTTCTATTTCTTATATTTATAATTGATACCTCCCTATCCTTCATTCTTTACTCCCATTCAATCATCAAGTTTTATAGATTCAACTTCCCTATCCTCTATCATATCTAGGCTTTCCTTTCTATCTTTAGAGCTACTTATAATTAAAGCATCTATTATATTGTGCTTGAATTACTAGAATAGTCTCAAATTAGTCTCTCTTCTTGGAGGTTTGTCTTTCCCTAATACATTCTCTACTCTGCTGACAGATTGATTATTCAGAAATTAAAATCAGTGCATATTAGATATAGGTTAAACTCCATAATATTAGCACACAAAAGCTCTGCCTTTATCTTCTAGCCAGTCTCTTTTTCTTTTTTGTTTGTTTCTTTCTTTTGTTCTTTGTTTGTTTGTTTCTTTCTTACTTTTGCTAATAACACTGGTCCTACCATCTGGAAAACTCTTTAGCACCATCTTTCTATAAAGTGCTTTTAACACTGAGTTTGATCAACCTTGTCTGTGAAATCTTTTCTGTAGCCTTCATTATCTCCCTAGCAGAGAATTCACCATTCCATTCCATCCTTGTTGCCCCTCTTTGATTTTGTTAATATTTCTTTAATGGTCATTATAAAATTCAGTCACTTTAGTATACATGCTTATAGTAAGTGTTTTTATGCATTTTCTTATTTAATCTTTACGATATCTCAAAAAGTTACATTGTTTTATATATTCATTCTTTTTACACATATATTAATCATCTATTTTGTGTGAAGCATTTTTGCAATGCTTTAAAGCTTACATAGTAAGAAGGACATGGTTGCCATAATAGAACTTTAGAAAATTAAGGCTCAAAATCTGTAAGTAACCGAACCTAGTGATACATAGTTGCAAATGCCAATGGATTCAGATCTAGATTTTGAGGGCATAAGAAACATCTTGTTTGTGATTTTATCACTAGTACTTTCTTCAATTTCTAGCTCATTGCAGTTGAATGAATGATATAATGAAAATATTTTACTTTTTAAACATAATTCTTTTATTTGGGCACAGTTCATCTACTCCTGAAATTCCTTTCACGTTATATACGTTCCAGGATGAGAACACTTTGGAAAATGCACTGAATTATAGAAATTATAATTACCACTCAGACAGTACATATTTAACTATCTGTTTTATAGCTTTGCATATTCAAATTAAGGATTAACCTGTGATATGAAGGAGCTCACCTCCTCTCATGAATACAGCTAGATAACAGCCACATCAGTGGAACTAACCCAGAAAGTGACCCAAAGACTGGCCGAACAGACCCTCCACAGTTAATCTTAGAGAGGAGGCCACATCAGAAATGGTAGGAGGGCCAGAGATCTGGTAGGGAACTAAACTTCCTGTGAGGCTAACCACAAACCGGAGGGATACCACAAGCATGGAGAAGGGAGAGGAACAGACCCTACTGCAGGCACACAGGACCTGCACTGGAAAGACAAGTCCCCATAACATTTGGATTTAAAAACCAGTGGGATTTTTATAGTCAGTGGGGCTTAACTCTAGGTACTTTAAAAATCAGTAGACTCAGTACTGGGAGAGCCAGAGGGTGATAGGGAACTGAGTCCCTACACTCGTTATGATGAGCACTGGGTACTGTGTGTAAGCGACAAATCACTGAATTCTACTCCAGAAACCAACATTGCACTGTATGTTAACTACCTAAAATTAAAAAACAAAACAAACAAAACAGCACAACAAACAACCCCACTGAGACACAGCATAGAAGCAGCAGTTTGAGAAGCAAGCTCCGGGGGTATACAGGAAGGAAATTTACTTACTATTCTCAGACTATGCACTAGAGGGGCAGGGATCTTAAGGAGACTTCTCCAAGAACAAAGGACCTTTCAGGCACCATTTTTCTCCTCACCCCAGCCTAGATACCAGGACATCTCCAGGAACCAGCACGGACACACTCCACATAGCTTGCTAACACTGTGTATCCCACCCCCATGTTCTCCTGCTCTGCCTCATCCTACTTGCCCCACTCAGCGGCCATCCTTCCAAAGCAGCTCTAGCCAGCTCTCACCCTGTAAGCAGTCCTGGTAGGGACCAGTGTCTACTTTACTAAAACTGTGCAGTCGCCCCACTACCCCTTGTGAACCTACCTGACTCAGCAGGAGTCCCTTCAAAGGACTGCCTAACATGTCTCATTCTGCAAGCAGCACTACAGTGACCAGCACCACTCCAAAGTGACTCTTGCCCTGGGGAGAGGAGAAGATTACTAAACACAACAGTTTGACTGCAGCCCCAGCTGTGGGCTGGGGGCACACATCTTACCTGACTGCCAGCCCCACCCACCAACAAAACCTCACAGGGAGCAGTATAAGGAGAGAGCCCTATAGTTCAGGACCACTGCTTCCCCAACAGATAGACTAGGGGCAGATATCTGGTCTGACTGCAGGCTCTACCACCAGTGAAAGCATCTCAGGGGACCATGTAGGGAGAATATTACCCCCAATGCCAAAACCAGATAAAGACACTACAAAAAAGAAAACTACAGGACAATATCTCTGATGAACATAGATGCAAAAATCCTCAGCAAAATATTAGCAAACTGAATCCAAAAATGCATTAAAAAAAATCATTCACCACGATCAAGTGGGATTTATCCCAAGGATGCGTGCGGCTCAATATTTGCAAATCAATCAGTATGATGCATCATATTAAAAAGAGAAAGGATAAAAACCATATGATCATCTCAATAGATGCAGAGAAAGCATTTGACAAAGTAGAACATCCATTGATGATAAAAACTCTTGAGAAAGTGGTTTTAGAGGGGAACATACCTCAGTATAATAAAGGCCATATATGAAAAACCCACAGCTAACATCATACTCAATTTTGAAAAACTGAGAGCTTTTCCTCTAAGATCAGAAGCAAGACAACGATGTCCACTCATCACTTTGTCAACATAGTACTGGAAGTCCTGGCCACAACAATCTGATAAGAAAAATAAATAAAAGGCATCCCCTTAAAAAAAAAAGAGGGGGGTGCCTGGATGGCTCAGTAGGCTGAGCATCTGACTCCTGGTTTTGGCTCCAGTCATTATTTCAGGGTTGTGGGATCAAGCCCCATGTGGGGCTCCAGGCTCAGCCCAGAGTCTGCCTGAGATTCTGTCTCTCACTCTCTCTCTGCCCCTCCCCCTCTTGCACACATACTCTCTCTCTCTCTCTCTCTCTCTCTCTCAAATAAATAAATCTTAAAAGAAAAAGGGATCCAAATTTGTAAGGAAGTAAAACTTCCAGTATTTGCAAATGACATGATACTATATATAGAAAGCCCTACATACTCCACCAAAAAACTAGAACTGTAAATGAATTTAGTAAGGCTTCAGGATACAGAATTAATATGCGGAATTCTGTTGCATTTTTATACAGTGATAATGAATTATCAGACAGCGAAATTAAGAAAACAATCCCACTTACAGTTGCACCAAAAATAATAAAATACTTAGAAATAAACTTAACCAAGGATGTGAAAGATTTGTACTCTGAAAACTATAACACACTGATAAAAGAAATTGAAGATGAAACAAACAAATGGAAAGATATTCCATGCTCATGGATTGGGAGAATCAGTATTGTTAAAATGTCATTACCACCTAAAGCAACTACAATCCCTATCAAAATACCAACAACATTTCACAAAAGATCCTGAGTAACCAAAGCATCTTGAGAAAGAACAAAGTTGGAAGGATTACAATCCAGATTTCAAGATTACTACAAAGCTGTAGTAATCAAAACAGTACAGTACTAGCACAAAAATAGACACGTAGATCAATTAAACAGAACAGAGATTCCAGAAGTAAATCCACAATTATATGATCAATTTATCTATTACAAAAGAGGCAAGAATATACAATGGGAAAAGACAGTCTCTTCAACAAATGGCATTGGGATAACTGGACGGCTACATGTAAAGCTACATGGATCACTTTTTTACACTATACACAAAGGATTAAAGACCTAAATGTAAGACCTGAAACCATAAAATTTCTAGAAGAAGACACAATAACATCTTTGACATGAGCCATAGCAACATTTTCCTGGATACATCTCCTGAGGCAAGGGAAACAAAAGCAAAAATAAACTATTGGGAACATCAAAATAAAAAGTTTCTGCACAGCAAAGGAAACTATCAACAAAACTAAAACACAACCTACTAAATGGGAGAAGATGTTTAGAAGTGATATATTTGATAAGGGGTTAATATCCAAAATATATGATGAAATTATACAATTCACACCAAAAAAACAAATAATCCAATTAAAGATGGGCAGAAGACATGAACAGACATTTTTCCAAAAAAGACACACAGATGGCCAACAGACACATGAAAAGATTCTTAACATCACTAATCATCAGGGAAATGCAAATCAAAGCCACAATGGTATATCACCTCACACCTTCAGAATGGCTAAAATCACAAACACAAGAAGCAAGTGTTGGTGATTATGTGGGAAAAAAGGAACCATTGTGCATTGTGGGAATGCAAACTGGTGCAGCCCTGTGAAAAATAGTATGGAGGTCTCTAAAAAAATTAAAAATAAAATTACCATATAATCCAGTAATTCCAATACTGAGCATTTATCCAAAGAATATGAAAACACTAAATCAAAAAGATATATACACCCCTATGTCTATTGCAGCATTATTTACAATTGCCAAGATATGGAATCAACCCATGTGTCCATCCACAATGAATGGATAAAGAAGAGGTGGTATATATACACAATGGAATGTTACTCAGCCATAAAAACGATGAAATCTTTCCATTTGCAACAACATGGGTGGACCTAGAGAGTATAATGCTGAATGAATCAAGTTAGTCAGAGAAAGACAGATATCATATGACTTCACTCATATGTGGAATTTAAGAAACAAAACAAATGAAGAAAATTTTTAAAAAGACAGAAAAACCATCTTAAATATAGAGAACAAACTATTGGTTGCCAGAGAGGAAGTGGGTGGGCGGATGGGTGAAAAAGGTGAAGGAGATTAGGAGTACACTTATCATGATGAACACTGAGGAATGTACAGAATTGTTGAATCATTATATTGTATACGTGAAACTAATATAACACTGTTTTAATTATATTAGAATAAAAAAAGCCAATGGCAAAAAGAAGGCAGCGGTAGCTATACTTATATTAGACAAAATAGACTTTAAGCTAAAAATTGGTCACAAAAAATGCCATTATATAATGATAAAGAGGTGAATAATAATGATATAATAATGATATATATTTATGTACCCAACAGTGAAGCACATAAATATATAAAATAAATACTATCAGAACTAAAAGGTGAGATAAACAGCAAATACAATAATATTTGCATACTAATACTGCGCTCTCAACAATGAATATGTCATCTGGACGGAGAATCAATAAAGAAATTGCATTTGAACAACATATAGACCAAATGGACCTAACACCATATACAAGATAGTCCATCCACCAGTAGTGGAATACACATTCTTCTCAAGTGTACATGGAACATTTTCTAGGACAGATCCTATGTTAGGCCACCAAATAAGTCTCAACACATTCAAGGAGATAGAAATCATGTCAAGTATTGTTTCCAAACACAGTGTTGTAAAACTAGAAATCAACAAGAAGAAGAAAACTGGAAAATTCTCAGATGTGAGGATGTAAACACACTCCCCAACAATCATTGGATCAAAGAAGTAATCAGAAGGTAAATAAAAAATAAATGTATTTTTTAAAGATTTATTTATTTTAGAGAGAGAGAGAGTACAGAGGGTGGGGTAGAGGGAGAGGGGAGAGAAAATCCTAAGCAGACTCCCTGCTGAGCAGGGAGCCCAACACAGGACTTGATCCCACGACCCTGTGATCATGACCTGAGCTGAGGCCAGGAGTCCGATGCTTAACTGACTGTGCCACCCAGGTGCCCCAAAATATATTTTGAAACAAATGATAATAGAAACACACGTACTAAAATTTATGGGATGCAACAAAGGCAGTTCTAAGAAGGAAGTTAATAGCTATATATGCATATGTTAATAAAAAAGAGCTCAAACCTAACATTACACTTCAAGAAACTAGAAAAAGAAGAATAAATTGAGCCCAAAGTTAGCAGAAAGACAGAATAAAAATTATTACAGAAATTGAAATTGAGAATAGAAAAATAATAGAAAAGACCCGCAAGACTAAGAATTCTTTGAAAAGATAAAGAAAACAGACAAACCTTTAGCTAGACTGACCAGGAAAAAAAGAAAGAGGACTCAAATAAATTTATAATGAAAGAGGAGACACTATAACTGTTACCACAGAAATATGGAGGCTCATAGGGGACTACTGTAATCAATTATATGCCAACGAAGTATGGGTTTACCCTGCTATCCAAAAACATAGCATTCCTATGCAAATTCCCATAATCCAAAATGGCATAAAGAATAATTATCACTAATTTATATGGAAAAATTTTTTGAGCATTCCCAGACCCCCAAAATGACCTCTGTTAGGCTTTTCTGGTACCTTAGGACACATCCTGCTAATGGAGACACAAAGTAAATCAAGATAAAGCACAGATGTTTACAGACAAAATTCAAAGCTATTGTGGCCTGATGCTGAGGTCCTGACTGTAGTTTTGGGAGAAAGAGCTTGATGATGCCACACTCACTGCTTGAGGTGTGCACTGCCTGTATAATGGCTCGCTGGGATATCAACACTGAACACACTTCTGCTTTTTGCCCTTTTTTTTTGTAAAAGCGAAAATTGTCTTGATTTCTTTTTTTTTTTTAAGATTTTATTTATTTATTTGACAGAGAGAGACAGCGAGAGAGGGAACACAAGCAAGGGGGAGTGGGAGAGGGAGAAGCACACCCCCCACCCAGCAGGGAGCCCGATGTGGGGCGCTCGATCCCAGGACCCCGGGATCATGACCTGAGCCGAAGGCAGACGCTTAATGACTGAGCCACCCAGGCGCCCCTGTCTTGATTTCTTTTTATCTTAACTCTTAACCCTTCAGATTTCTTTCTTTTCTGATCCTGTGAAATGTTTTCCTTCTTTATTGAAACTGACAGTAGTTTTTAGATTTTCTCTTTTAGATTTAATTATTGTTGAAAAACAAGGTATTATAATAAGCCCAAAGCCTCAAACTACCAAAAGAAGGAAAAACAATGTTAAGTGCATTCCAAAGTGAGTTGCTAGGTCGCTGATGCCTAACTTGCTAAGGAGGAAGTAACAATTTGATCATTGTGAACAGAACGAGGTGCTAAAAACAGGGTTGAAGTTGAAGATCTTAGTGAGGGGCTTTGAGAAAAACACACAGAAGCTTGATAGTTTGGGGACACGGTGGATAGCATTTAAAACACAAAAGTGCCTAAAAACAAAACACAGAGTACCTAAAGCTGGCTGACCATTCTATGATAGCAATAAAGAGATTTACAATGGGATCAAAAATACATACCTATTTACATCAAGATCAGGGATGTATGAGAACTTCACTCAGATCTAATGTTAACTATATATGAGAGATAAAGCCTGGAGCTATTTAAAATTATAGCCAAAAGACGGTATAGAGAGCTGTTTGAGTCCTAACAGAATGAGTCCGAGCGGTGTTGGGGAATTCAGGTGTTAAAAAGGGTGTCTCTATGAGAGCAAAGACATGCTGTGTTGTGCAGTAACAAACAGCCCTCAAATCTCAGTAGCTTAACACAATATCATGCTGTGCATTTACCACAGGTCAGTACAGGTGATCTGCTTTTGGTAGACTCTGTTAACCCAGGCTAATGGAGTCTTCTTCTTAACATGGGCTTTTATTATCACTGCAGCAGCAAAAAGGGAATCTAACAAATCATACAGCTGAGAGTATACTATTATAAGGGTCTAACATTATAGGTAAAGTAGTATAATATCATTTAAAGGTAAAATATGATATATATATATGTTGTAAGCCCTAGAGCAATTGCTAAAACAGTAATAAAAAGTAGGCCTATATTTACTAAGCCAATAGTGGAGATAAAATAATTTAAAAAAAATAAAAAAAAATCCTACACACATGTAAAGATGTAAGAAAGAACCAAAAACTAATCTGAAACGTAAAAAACAAATAACAAGTTAGGATATTTAAACCCAATTATACCAATAATTACATTAAATATAAATGATCCAAACACCAATTAAAGACAAATATTGTCTCACTGGATTAAAAACAAAAGCAAAAAACCAAGACCTTAATTTATGATGTCTAGAAAAAATTCACACGAAATATAAATTTACACACAGGATAAAATTGAAAAAGGAGATATATTCAACAAATAACTAAGGAAGCTGCAATAACTATATCAACATAGATATCAGAATAAAAAACATTAAAGGGGTAAGGAAGAATATTGCATAATGATAAAAGAGTAAATTCATCAGTACTGTTTGAGTAGGCACACAATCACAAAGCTTCAAAATATATGAAGTAGAAGGTGACAAAATTAAAAAGAGAAGTAGACAAATCTGTAATTACATCTGGAAACTTCAACCCTCTATCTCATAAGTTGATAGAACAAATGGGAATAAAATCAATAAGGATACAGAAGACTAACATTATCAGCCCACTTTAAATAATTGACATTTTAGAATACACCACCCATTTTTTTCAAGTTCAGATGGTAAAATCACCAAAATGGACCATATGCTTGGCCATAAAGAAGGCAGTGAATTAAAAAGTATTAAAATCATGCAATGCATGATTTCTGATCAAAACAGAATTAATAACAGATATAAACCTGAAAAAATGTCAAGTACTTGGTAATTACAATATGCTTTTTTGTTTTTTACAATATACTTCTAAATAGCATATGGAACAAAGAAAAAATAGCAAATATTTAGTACTCTATAAAACTAAAATTACAAGATATCAAATTTTTTGTATATAACTAAAGAAATGCCTGGAAAGATATTGTATGAAGAAATAATTGATATAAAATAACTGATACGATGCTCTCTTATTTTTTTGAAAAAATAAGGCAAGTTCAAATTTTCAGCCAGTTGTAAACTTATGTTTTATCTAAATGAAAAATTGCTTCTATCATTTCAAAATATAAAATTGGTAGAAATAATTTCAGAAAACTTTGTTTCTTTTCAGTCTGTCAGAATCTAAGTTCTTTTTCAGGTCATTAATTTATATGGTAGAGTAGTGCCTTCAGGCTTTCTGAAAATGACACATTTAACAATGGCTAAAGTACTCAATTTTAGGAAGATGACTGTGAATGTGAAGTTACTCTCTAAACTAAAGTGAGTTACGGTCTGTCAGTGCATCTATTTAGTATGCCTGCCTAGATACTATATAAACACATAGTAAGGAACAACCATAAGGCGTTTCAGTGTAAAGAGTTAAATTCATCAACTGTTCCCTCAAAAAAAAGTTTTTGGCCTACAGACAGCTGCCTATACTCTCTGAACTTCGAATTCTCATACAAATAATTACCTAAACTCTGAACATTCATTTACAATTTATATAACAAGTGTTGTGATCATTTGTAGACTAAAAACAGATAAAAATGTATGTAGAAGTATGTATTTAAAATGGGGATTATAGCTCTGAAGAGTTTGCTGGGGTTTATCAGACAGATTTCAAACTTTACTTTTCACAGTTCATTTACGTTCACATACTTCATTTTTCAAAAAAGTACATGTTGGACACACTTAAGAATTGGGTTTTCTATGTATTCATTTTTGATTGTGATTAAATATGGTGACTCAATATAACTGTTTTTTTCTTAGGATTATGTTTTTTGACTCAAAATAACTTTGCTCAGTCTTATTTGCCATAGGGATTTGTAGATTATTAAATGTTTTACTTTATACATTTCTGAATAGTGAACATATGGAAGAGTGTAATGTGGAATTTGGCAATTTAGAGGGCTAGAGAAACAAAATTAAGAAGCAGCTTTTTAAAAATGAAATCTTACCATTTGCAATGACATGGATGGAAGTAGAGGGTATTATGCTAAGTGAAATAAGTCAATCAGAAAAAGACAATTATCATATGATCTCACTCATATGGCAATTTAAGAAACAAAACAGAGGATCATAGGGGAAGACAGGAAAAAATAAAACAAGACGAAATAAGAGAGGTAGACAAAACGTAAGAGTCTCTTAATCACAGGAAACAAACTGAAGGTTGCTGGAGGGGAGAGGTGTGGGGGGATGAGGTAACTGGGTGATGAACATTAAGGAGGGCATGTGATGTAATAAGCACTGGGTATTATATAAGACTGATGAATCATTAACCTCTACCTCAGAAACTAATAATACATTATATGTTAATTAATTGAATTAAAAAATTTTTAAAAATTTTCAAAAAAAACCAGTTTTATAGGAAACAGATCATTTGCATTTTCAATGAGTTTAGTAGGGTCTAACTTTAGACTCCAAGAGCCATGTGATGATTACTTTTGATGGCAAAATATCTAAATTCCTATATTTATTTTTGATAAAAGCCTCTATATTGAAAAAACCTTTTAATAACCTTTTCTTTACTTATATATATTTCATATATTTAATATGAAAAACCCAAATTATCTTATTCTCCTACATTTGGCTAAATATGCTAACTAAATGAAGTATGCAGTTGATAGCATTTTATGAATTCTAAAATTTTAAGCAGAAAGTATGAGTTGTTTTTTCAAGAACTTTCTTGAGTAATGTTCTAATCTTCATTCTACTTTGCAACTTTGCCAAAAGGTCTGATAAAAACAAATAATTTGCCAATAGCCAATAATCAAAATGATATTATTTCAAATATTAGGGAGAAAAATGTTTATTTTATTTCTCAATTAACTCACACAATAGTAATCACAAATATGCTTTTACTTAAATCAGTACTTAAAATATGGTCAAACATATTGAACAACAAAGAAAGCAATAAGAAATAAAGGTAGAGAAGAGGAGAAAAATTATACTAAAACTTCCAAGCGAGGAAAGCTCTAAATGGGTGGTGCAGTCAGTTGAGCGATGGACTCTTGGTTTTGGCTCAAGTCATGATTTCAAGGTCATAGCATCAAGTGCCAAGTCAGGCTCCATGTTGAACACAGAGCCTTCTTCAGATTCTCTCTTCCCCTCCCTCTGCCCCTCCTGCTCATACTGTCTCTCAAATAAATAAATCTTTCAAAAAAATGTTATGAGCAAATTTAGTTCTCAGTTTTATAACACCTGAGAAAGATGGAAACAGCACTTACTGTCATAACAGCATGTATACCAACAAATTGACTGAAAAAAGTTTATTTTTTTTGATCTTATGAAGTAAAAGAAAATAATTGTGTGAAATTTGAAGAAAACAAAACCTATGTTGGTTATCTACACAGCTTTCTTGTCTAAGAATATTGTGCATCTTTAATTTTAATATAAAAGTAGTTTTACATTTAAGAACCATCTTTTAAAATGACATAATCTATTTATCTTAGAAATATCTATATTTGATCTTCAAAATCTTATATGACATTATAATTTTTAATATGAAAATGGTTTTACCTTTAAGAATCACTCTCAAAAATAGTATGACATTATCATCTTTGAAATCAGTATAATTTAAATTCAAAAGCTCACATCTCCATCAGATGACTAGAGAGAATGCCCATTATGTGTTATTCATTTGCCATAAAAATGCAAATGTTTAAAAGTGTGACAAGTTAGGAAATGTGTGAAAGACAAAGGATTAGTTGGGTTTTTTTTTTTTTTTTTTAGGCCAACCAATGAAGAAAGAAACCGGTCCTCACATTTAAGGATGACAAATGGAGCATAAATTATTCTTTGTGGTATGGGATTGTTGTAAATTATAGGATGCTAAAATATAAACATATAATGTATTGGTATGTTATAGGATTTGTATAGTTTTACTTTTACCAGGTAATACCAGATTATTTTTCAAAGTGGGTGTATCAGTTTATTTTTCCACTGAGTGTCTTTGGTATCACATCCCTATCAACATTTGATGTTGTCAGATTTCCTCTTTTTTTGCCAATCTGATGGTTGGGAACTATTGAAATTTGAATTTTTCGGATGATTAATGTGGTTGAATATCTATCTTTAGGGCTATGTCATTTGTGTTTTCATTTCTGTGACTTTTTTTTTCATGTTATGTGTTTATCTTTCTAGCAGGTTGTTTACCTTCCTCTTATTGATTAAAAAAAATCTTTCCATATGTTTTAGCTACAAATCCTTTGATAGTACTATGGATGACAAATGTCTTCTCTAAGTTGTGTTTTGTCTTTTCAACAACTTTAGTTATAGGAGTAATTAATTTTAACCTAGTAAAAATTTTCAATGTTCCTTTTATACTCTAAACTTTTTTAAGAATTATGATCCTAAGGGGAACCTGGGTGACTCAGTCGGTTAAACAACTGACCCTTGATTTCAGCTCAGGTCATGATCTCAGGGTTGTGAGAATGAGACCCCTGTTGGGCTCCGTGCTCAGCTGGGAGTCTGCTTAAGATTCTCTTGCTCTCCCTTTGCCCCTCCCCCTATGACCAGGCTCTCTCACCCCCTCTCTCTCTAAAATAAGTAAATAAATCTTTTAAAAAAAGAATTATGATCCTAAGATCATAAAAATATTGTCATATATTGCCTTTAGAAGTTCTATATTTTTGTCTTTCACATTTAGTTCTTTAATTCACCTGGGGCTAAGTTTTGTAACTGGTGTAATATAAAGAGTTCCTTTTCCCCTTAAGGATAATAAATATCCCAGCTCTGTTTATTGAAAGGTCAATCTTTCCTCCATTAATTTATAATAGAATAAATCAATGTCCAGTTGACATTATGGATTTGTTTCTGGACTCTCCATTTGGTTTCATATAAATCTTTTTTTTTTTAATCAAATTCTTATTTATTTCTTCTTACAATCTGGACACAGTTTCTTATTTAAAAGTTTTTTAATCTAGAAAATCTGTTCTGATTTTATTTCATATAAATCTTGATATCTAGTGGTATAGTTACTGTTATTTCCTCCTTTTAAAAAATATATGTTGGCTATCATTGGACTTTTGCAGTTAACTGTGAATTTTATAATCAGCTTCACATTTGCACAATAAAATGCTTTTGATTGGAATAGATTACAGATTGACTTGACATCCTTACAAAATTGAGTCCTTTATTTATAAAAATAGAGTATTTCCATTTACTCATGCCATCTTTAATTTCAGCCTACATAAATTTTGTAATTTTTCCACAAAATTTTTTCACTACTTTTGTTAGATTTATTTTCAAGTATTTTTGATTTTTGATTCTATATACTGATATAATCAAAATATTGCAAATACCATATTTTTATCGTGAAACACCATACACACGACTAAATTTATAAAAGTATAATTCTAGATTAAAGAATAATTTGAAATTAAACATACCTATTATAAGCATCACAATGGGAAAGAGAGTATGACCTGTTCCTTAAAACCTCCCATTGTGTCCTTCCCTGATGGCAGACTTGCCCTCCCTCCAGAGGTAACCACTATTCTGACTTCTATGATAAGTATTTTCTTGCTTTTCTTTATAGTTCATTATATAGTATGACCCTTTATATAATATTCAAATTATGTAGTTTAGAGATACGTATATAAAGGGTCATCCATATGTTTAATTCAATTATTTGACTTCCTTCTTTCACTAAAAATTATGCTATTGAGATTTATCCATGTTGATGCATGTAGATTATTCTATTACAAGAAAATACCATGATTTATATACAATTCTGTTAAGAGACATTTGGAGTGTTTCCAGTTTTTGACTATTGTTAACAAAGCTGTTATATACATTCTCATGCATGTTTTCTGATATAGCTGGGCACTGAGTATGTCTGGATCAAAGAATAGAATGCTGTGTTCTAGAATATACAAACTATTACTGTACCAGATAATACCAAACCATTTTTAAAAGGAAGGAAAATTTGTACTGCAAAGTTCCCATTGCTTTATATCTTCATCAATATTTGGTGGCATTATCAAGCTTTTTAATGTATGTTATTCTGATATATTTAAATATGTCCATTAAAATTGGTATTTCTGTGATTGTTAATGAAGTTGAGCATTTTTATATGTTAGCCACTTAACACTACCTCTCTTGTGAAGCATGTGTTCAAGTTTTTTTTTCATATTTTATTGATTTGTAGGAATTCTTTGCATATTATGGATGTGAGTCCTGTATAAAGTATGTGTGTTGCTTATGCTTTCAGGGCTTGAGATTGCACCTGAGCTCAGTTTCCCATAGAACCAATAATACGTCCTTCCAGCAGGGAAAATGAAATTTCCATTGGTTTCTAAATCATGGATTTCCCAGACAAAACCAGTAAAACTGTTAAACTTTAGACAGACAAGCTGGTAGAACACTCTAAGTTGTGCCTTCTCTCCTTTTTCTTTCTTTTTTTTGATTTTTAGATTTTATTTATTTATTTTAGAGAAAGAGAGTGTGTGAGTGGGGGTGGTGAGGAGCAGAGGGAGAGGGAAAAGAAAGAGGGGAAAGAATCTCAAGCAGACTTTGCACTGAGTGCAGAGCCTGCCTTGGGGCTCGATATGAGGACCCTGAGATCATGACCTGAGCTGAAACCAAGAGTTGGATGGTCAACTGACTGAGCCACCCAGGTGCCCCTCCTTTTTCTTGATTAATATTGATAGAAGCTTATCAGTTTTATTGATCTTTTCAAAGAACCAATTCTGTCAGATTCTGTAGTGTTTTGTTGCCTCCCTTTTCAGTTATTCTAGAAAATGCAACTTGACTAAATTTGACAGGCTCCCTAAGACATGAAGTTATAGTTTAAGTTTTAGCCACTATAATACAGATAGAAATGCTAGTTGTGCAGAAATGATATAGACCATTCCCAGACCTAGCATTAAAAACCCAACTTTCTTTGTAATCCTCCATGATCTCTTGGAGTTTTCTGATGATGGGATACAAATAACTCATTAGTGGACTTAGAGGCTCTGGGGAAATGTCAGACATAATACAAAGAATGAGAAGGAATGCCTGTAACAACCAGAGTTCCCTGTCCCCTTTTCCCTCAACTCCGATTACCTTCATTGGACGTGAACAACACATAAACTTTTATTGTGTTAATCTACTGAGATGTTGGTGTTGTTTGTCTTAGTACTTAGTGCATTCCAACCCATTGTTGATCTCTATTCTAAGGTTGTTTTCTATTACATTAATTTCTGCTCTTACTTTCAAAATTTCCTTCCTTCTAATCTCATTTTATTATATATATATTTAATAACTTATTCAAGTGGATGTTTATATCATTCATTTTCAATGTTTCTTCTTTTTATATAAGCATACGAGGCTATAAATTTCCAACTAAATACTTCTAACTGCAGTCCCTAAATTTTAATGTAATATATTACTTTTCATTATTTTAAGTATTTTCTAATTTCCCTTAAGTTTCTTATTTGACCACCAGTTATTTGATAGTATATTTCTTTTTGTTAAAGATTTTATTTATTTGAGAGAGAGAGAGAGAGAGCGCACAAGCGGGGAGGGGCAGGGGTGGGGGGAGAAGGAGAAGCAGACTCCCATGCTGAGCAGGGCTTGATCCCAGGACCTCAGGATCAGGACCTGAGCTGAAGGCAGCTGCTAAATGGACTGAGCCACCCAGGTTCTCCTTGAGAGTATATTTCTTAGTTTCAAGACACTTGAAAATATTCTGGTTATAATTGTTATTTTTTATTTCCAATCATTTGGTCTGAGAGGGTAGCATGATGATATTAAACTGATGAAAATTATTGATATATGCTTTATTGCCCAGTATATGACAAGTTTTAGTAAATCTTCTGTGTGTTCTGGAAAATTATGTGTTCTCTGTAGCTATTAGGGGATATGTTCTGTAGATATGCATTAAATCAGGTTTGTTTATTGTGTTATCAATTTTTCTTTATTCTTAATGAGTTTTTTGTTTGCTTAATATCTTGCTAGTGAGACAACTATATAGATATAGTCCATGATACTTGTGGATTTATCTATTTCTCTTTATACATCTAACAGTTTTAACTTTGTATATTTTGAGGCTATGAGGCTGTTACATTTGGTGAATAATAATTTAGAATTTTATAGTTTAGAATTGTTATATCTCTCTGAGGAATTTAATATTTTATCATTATGCATTGAAGCATCAATAAAGTACTGAATGTTTTATCAGTATGTATTGAGGGGTATTTTAAGGGCAATTACATATTCAGACTCACAGCACCAGAATAGGCCACACATGGCACTGATTTACTCAGAGAGACAGGAATCACAGCTTGCCAATAGTGCAGCATCCTCTTTAGGGAAAGTGGTTTTTGCATTATTCTTTGCAATAGTTTACACAGCTATACAGGAGCTATTCCCTTTGGCCTCCAGGTGTTAGCTCAGGTGAAAGGAGACCGTATCATATCAGTGGGTATAGGGTCCACATTTGCTCAGAGCTTTATGCAATAGAGCCAATATATCTCATCATGTATCTAGGTATATATTCCAATGTACCCATAAGAAATATGATCTGTATAAAGATCACTATCCTTAAGGAAGTCTAAAGCTATGGCTTCCTACTAGGTATTTAGAGTGCATCCATACCTCTAGGTCAAATGCCATTTACCAGTCAGATTGTTTTTACCATAAGCAATCTTGCCTGGCGATATAGCTGACAGTCAACTTTTATCAGGTTTCCAGGTGAAGAGATGGTAAGTTAATACAAGGTCAACGTGTCCTTAGAGAAAGAGACACAATTTTGTTGTCCTTTACTTACAAGTGACTTTATTTTCTTTAGTAATGCTTTTGGCCTTAAAGTATATAGTGTCTGATGTTACTGTAGCTGTATCAGTTTTTTTTTAAATTTTATTATGTTATGTTAATCACCATACATTACATCATTAGTTTTTGATGTAGTGTTCCATGATTCATTGTTTGCGTATAACACCCAGTGCTCCATTCAATAGGTGCCCTCCTTAATACCCATCACCAGGCAAACCAATCCCCCCACCCCCCTACCCTCTAAAATCCTCAGTTTGTTTCTCAGAGTCCATAGTCTCTCATGGTTCATCTCCCCCTCCGATTTCCCCCCTTCATTTTTCCCTTACTGCTATCTTCTTTTTTTTAACATATAATGTATTATTTTTTTCAGAGGTACAGGTCTGTGATTCAACAGTCTTACACAATTCACAGGGCTCACCAGAGCATACACCCTCCCCAATGTCTATCACCCAGCCACCCCATCCCTCCCATCCCCCACCACACCAGCAACCCTCAGTTTATTTCCTGAGATTAAGAATTCCTCATATCAGTGAGATCATATGATACATGTCTTTCTCTGACTTATTTCACTCAGCATTATACCCTCCATTTCCATCCGGTCATTGCAAATGGCAAGATTTCATTCCTTTTGATGGCTGCATAATATTCCATTGTATATATATACCACATCTTCTTTATCCATTCATCTGTCAATGGACATCTTGGCTCTTTCTATAGTTTGGCTATTGTGGACGTTGCTGCTATAAACATCAGGGTGCATGTACCCCTTCGGATCTCTACATTTGTGTCTTTGGGGTAAATACCCAGTAGTGCAATTGCTGGGTCGTATGGTAGCTCTATTTTCAACTGTTTGAGGAACCTCCATACTGTTTTCCAGAGTGGCTGCACCAGCTTGCATTCCCACCAACAGTGTAGGAAGGTTCCCCTTTCTCCGCATCCCCATCAACATCTGTCGTTTCCTGACTTGTTAATTTTAGTCATTCTGACTGGTGTGAGGTGGTATCTCATTGAGGTTTTCATTTGGATTTCTCTGATGCCGAGCGATGTTGAGCACTTTTTCATGTGTCTGTTGGCCATTTGATGTCTTTGGAAAAATGTCTATTCATGTCTTTTGCCATTTCTTGATTGGATTATTTGCTCTTTGGTGTTGAGTTTGATAAGTTCTTTATAGATTTTGGATACTAGCCCTTTATCTGATATGTCATTTGCAAACATCTTCTCCCATTCTGTAGGCTGTCTTTTGGTTTTGTTGACTGTTTCTTCTGCTGTGCAAAAGCTTTCTATCTTGATGAAGTCCCAATAGTTCATTTTTGCCCTTGCTTCCCTTGCCTTTGGCGATGTTTCTAGGAAGAAGTTGCTGCGGCTGAGGTCGAAGAGGTTGCTGCCTGTGTTCTCCTCTTGGATTTTGAAGGACTCCTGTCTCACATTGAGGTCTTTCAACCATTTTGAGTCTATTTTTGTGTGTGGTGTAAGGAAATGGTCCAGTTTCATTCTTCAGCATGTGGCTGTCCAATTTTCCCAACACCATTTGTTGAAGAGACTGTTTTTTTTCCATTGGGCATTCTTTCCTGCTTTGTCAAAGATTAGTTGCCCATAGAGTTGAGGGTGCATTTCTGGGCTCTCTATTCTGTTCCATTGATCTATGTGTCTGTTTTTGTGCCAGTACCATACTGTCTTGATGATGACAGCTTTGTAATAGAGCTGGAAGTCTGGAATTGTGAGGCCACCAGCTTTGCTTTTCTTTTTCAACATTCCTCTGGCTATTTGGGGTCTTTTCTGGTTCCATACAAATTTTAGGATTGTTAGTTCCATTTCTTTGAAAAAAGTGGATGGTATTTTGATAGGGATTGCATTAAATGTGTAGATTGCTCTAGGTAGCTTTGACATCTTCACAATATTTGTTCTTCCAATAATGAGCATGGAACGTTTTTCCATTTCTTTGTGTCTTCCTCAATTTCTTTCATGAGTATTTTATAGTTTTCTGAGTACAGATCCTTTGCCTCTTTGGTTAGATTTATTCCTAGGTATCTTATGGTTTTGGGTGCAATTGTAAATGGGATCGACTCCTTAATTTCTCTTTCTTCTGTCTTGTTGTTGGTGTATAGGAATGCCACTGATTTCTGTGCATTGATTTTATATCCTGCCACTTGACTGAATTCCTGTATGAGTTCTAGCAGTTTTGGGGTGGAGTCTTTGGGATTTTCCACATAAAGTATCATATCATCTGCAAAGAATGAGAGTTTGACTTCTTCTTTGCTGATTTAGATGCCTTTTATTTCTTTTTGTTGTCTGATTGCTGTGGCTAGGACTTCTAATACTATGTTGAATAGCAGGGGTGATAGTGGACATCCCTGCCGCGTTACTGACCTTAGGGCGAAAGCTCTCAGTTTTTCCCCATTGAGAATGATATTCACTGTAGGTTTTTCATAAATGGCTTTTATGATATTGAGGTATGTACCCTCTATGCCTATACTCTGAAGGGTTTTGATCAAGAAAGGATGCTGTACTTTGTCAAATGCTTTTCTGCATCTATTGAGAGAATCATATGATTCTTGTTCTTTCTTTTGTTAATGTATTGTATCACGTTGATTGATTTGTGGATGTTGAACCAACCTTGCAGCCCAGGGATAAATCCCACTTGGTCGTGGTGAATAATCCTTTTAATGTACTGTTGGATCCTATTGGTTAGTATTTAGGTGAGAATTTTTGCATCCATGTTCATCAGGGATATTGGTCTATAGTTCTCCTTTTTGATGGGGTCTTTGTCTGGTTTTGGGATCAAGGTAATGGTGACCTCACAAAACGAGTTTGGAAGTTTTCCTTCCATTTCTATTTTTTGGAACAGTTTCAGAAGAATAGGTTTTAATTCTTCTTGAAATGTTTGGTAGAATTCCCCTGGGAAGCCATCTCGCCCTGGGCTTCTGTTTTTTGGGAGATTTTTGATTACTGCTTCAATTTCCTTAGTGATTATGGGTCTGTTCAGGTTTTCTCTTTCTTCCTGGTTCAGTTTTGGTAATTTCTACATCTCTAGGAATGCATCCATTTCTTCCAGATTATCTAATTTGCTGGCATATAGCTGCTCATAATGTGTTCTTTTAATTGTTTGTATATATTTGGTGTTTGTTGTGATCTCTCCTCTTTCATTCATGATTTTATTTATTTGGGTCCTTTCTCTTTTCTTTTTGATAAGTCTGGCCAGGGGTTTATTAATCTTATTAATTCTTTCAAAGAACCAGCTCCTAGTTTCATTGATCTGTTCTACTGTTCTTTTGGTTTCTATTTCATTGATTTCTGCTCTGATCTTCATTATTTCTCTTCTCCTGCTGGGTTTAGGCTTTATTTGCTGTTCTTTCTCCAGCTCCTTTAGGTGTAGGGTTAGGTTGTGTATTTGAGACCTTTCTTGTTTCTTGAGAAAAGCTTGTATTGTTATATACTTTCCTCTTAAGACTGCCTCTGCTAAATCCCAAAGATTTTGAACAGTTGTGTTTTCATTTTCATTTGTTTCCATGAATTTTTTAAATTCTTCTTTAATTTCCTGGTTGACCCATTCATTCTTTAGTAGGTTGCTCTTTTGCCCCCATGTATTTGACTTCTTTCCAACTTTCCTCTTGTGATTGAGTTCTAGTTTCAAAGCACTGTGGTCAAAAAATATGCAGGGAATGATCCCAAACTTTTGGTACTGGTTGAGACCTGATTTGTGACCTAGGATGTGATCGATCCTGGAGAATATTCCATGGGCACTAGAGAAGAATGTGTATTCCGTTGCTTTGGGATGGAATGTTCTGAATATATCTGTGAAGTCCATTTGGTCCAGTGTGTCATTTAAAGTCTTTATTTCCTTGTTGATCTTTTGCTGAGATGATCTGTCCATTTCAGTGAAGGGGGTGTTAAAGTCCCCCACTATTCTTGTATTGTTGTCTATGTGTTTCTTTGCTTTTGTTATTAATTGGCTTATATAATTGGCTGCTCCCATGTTAGGGGCATAGATATTTACAATTGTTAGATCTTCTTGTTGGATAGATACTTTAAGTATGCTTTAGTGTCCTTCCTCATCTCTTATTACAGTCTTTGGTTTAAAATGTAATTTGTCTGATATAAGGATTGCCACCCCAGCTTTCTTTTGGTGTCCATTAGCATGGTAGATGGTTTTCCACCCCCTCACTTTCAATCTGGAGGTGTCTTTGGGTCTAAAATGAGTCTCTTGCAGACAGCATATCGATGGGTCTTGTTTTTTTACCCAATCTGATTCCCTGTGTCTTTTGATTGGGGCATTTAGCCCATTTACATTCAGGGTAACTATTGAAAGATATAAATTTAATGCCATTGTATTGCCTGTAAGGTGACCGTTACTGTATATTATCTGTATTCCTTTCTGGTCTATGTTACTTTTAGCCTCTCTCTTTGCTTAGAGGAACCCTTTCAATATTTCTTGTAGGGCTGGTTTCGTGTTTGCAGATTCCTTTGGTTTTTGTTTGTCCTGGAAGCTTTTTATCTCTCCTTCTATTTTCAATGAGAGCCTAGCTGGATATAATATTCTTGGCTGCATATTTTTCTCATTTAGTGCTCTGAATATATCATGCCAGTCCTTTCTGGCCTGCCAGGTCTCTGTGGATAGGTCTGTTGCTAATCTAATGTTTCTACCATTGTAGGTTACAGATCTCTTATCTCGAGCTGCTTTCAGGATTTTCTCTTTGTCTCTGTGACTTGTAAGTTTTACTTTTAGATGTCAGGCTGTTGACCTATTTTTATTGTTTTTGAGGGGGGTTTTCTGTGCCTCCTGGATTTTGATGCCTGCTTCCTTCCCTAAACTCTGCTATAATTTGCTCCAATATACTTTCTGCCCCCCCCCCCTCTCTTTCTTCTTCTTCTGGGATCCCAATTATTCTAATATTGTTTTATCTTATGGTATCACTTATCTCTCGAATTCTGCCCTCATGATCCAGTAGTTGTTAATCTCTTTTTGTCAACTTGTTTAATTTCCATCATTTGGTCTTCTATATTCCTAATTCTCTCTTCTGCCTCATTTATCCTAGCAGTTAGAGCCTCCATTTTTGATTGCCCCTCATTAATAGCCTTTTTGATTTCAACGTGGTTAGATTTTAGTTCTTTTATTTCTTCAGAAAGGTTTTCTCTAATACCTTCCTTACTTTTTTCAAGCCTAGCTAGTATCTTTATAATCGTCATTCTGAACTCTAGTTCTGACATCTTACTTATGTCCATATTAATTAAGTCCCTGGCAGTTGGTACTGCCTCTTTCTCTTTTTTCAGGTTTTTTTTTTTTTTGTCTTGTCACTTTGCCCAGAGGAGAATAGATGAATGAGATAACAAAATGCTAACAGGGTAAAAACGACCCCAGAAAAATATACACTAAACAAACCAGAAGAGACCTGAAACCGGGGGAAAAGACAGGGAAAGAAAGAAAAAAGAAAAAAAAAAGGACAAGAAAAAGTTAAAAAAAAAAGAATATGATCAAATCTAATCAGGCTGGTGAATAGATCAGTGCCACACACTAGATTTTGGGCATATTTTGGTCTATTAGAAGAAACTGCCTCCCAAAATTTTAAAGAAAGAAAAGCTTATATATGTACAAAAATAAGGGTAAATACGATGAAGGGATGGAATATGACTGTAAAGATGAAAATTATAAAAGATTTTATAAAAGGAATTGATAAGTAGTTGGTTGAAAAAAGAAAGAAGAGAAATTAAAAAAAAAAGGGAGAGAATGTGATCAGGGAGGAGACTAGAACAAAGCCATACACTAGAAATATAGGGTATAGTTTGGTCTGTTAGAAGAAACTGTATCTCAAAATTTTAAAGAGAGAACAACTTATATATATATGAAAAATAAGGTTAACTACTGTGAAAGGATAGAATATGACTCTAAAAATGAAAAATAAAAAAGATTTTTAAAAAAGGGATTGATAAGATGTTGGTTGAAAAAGGGAAAAAGAAAAATTCAAAAAAAAAGAAGGAAGAAAAAGAAAAAGAGAAAATTAAAAAAATTAACCTTGAAAGACTAAAGAATCAGGGGAAAAAGCCATGAATTCTATGTGCTGTATTCCCCTAGCACTGGAGTTCTGCCGTTCTCATTGATCAGTAAACTTGGTCTTGGCTGGCTGTTCTTGCTGATCTTCTGGGGGAGGGGCCTGTTGCCGTGGTTCCCAACTGTCTTTGCTGGAGGTGGAATTGCCCCGCCCTTGCCAGGTCGGGCTAAGTAATCTGCTCGGGTTTGCTCTCCGGAGCTTTTGTTCCCTGCAAGCTTTCGGTAGGATGAGAGTGAAAATGGCAGCCTCCCAATCTCCGCCTTGAAGGAGCCGAGAACTCGGGGCCCTGCTCCTCAGTGAGCCCCCAGAGAAAAGCAGTCAATCACTCCTGTCTCCCTGGTCTCCAGCAGCACTCCATGCTCACCTGGCCTGTGACCGACCGTTTCTATCTCTGGCACCTGACCCAGTGTGGAGTCTCCAAACCCAGCAGATCCCTGTGGTGAGCTCCTGTGCCACTCCTCCCAGGGGAGGAAGGTGAGTCTCCCCGGCTCTGCCGCTTGTTGGGTCCCTGCTGGAGGAGAAGTGGCCCGACTGTGCCGTGGATCACGGTTGATGGCAACCCCGAGCTGAGAGCCCCTGCCTCAGCTCTGTCTCTGCAGCCGGCTTCCCCGCCCCAATCCATGGGAGCTCTGCCTCACTCAGGCACCCCCGGTCTTTCTGTGAACCTGAGGGTCCTGAGACCACACTGTCCCGCAAGGGTTCCACCCCCCGCTTAGCCACTGGAGTGTCGTCCCTCAGCAGAGCCCACTTCTAAAAGTTCTGATTTTGTGCTCCGCTGCTCTATCCCTTGCCAGTAGGGACTGACGGAGGCCCCCTCCCCCACCATCTATTTTTCTTATCTCCTCACATTCACTTCTCTGCACGTACTACCTTCCAGAAAGCAGTTGCTTTTCTGTTCAGAGAGTTGCTGCTATTCTTTTCTTCGATCTCCTGTGGGGTTCATAGGTGTTCAGAATGGTTTGATCCCTATCCAGCTGAATTCCTGGGACCAGAGGAAATTTAGGTCTCCTACTCCTCCTCCATCTTGCTCCTCCTCCCAATTTTTTTTTAGTTAAAAATTTCCTGTTGTATTTTTACTTTCAAACTCTGTATCTTTATGATTTTTATGTGTCTCTTGTTCAGAGCATATAGCTAGATTTAATTTTTATGCAGTATGGCTTTTTTTTTTTATTTAACTGGAGCTTTATTTGCTTTCTTGTCAATTAATTGGTTATTATAATTCCATTTTTTTCTCTTTTGATAATGCTTCTTGCTTCCATTGTGCATTTAGAAGTCAGCTGTTACTCTATCTCTCTACAATTTTTTATCTTTTTTCTCTAGCTTCATTTAAGATTTTCAATTTAAGTGTTCTATAGTTTCACTATGATATATATATATCTCATATATATGTCTCTCATATATATGTGTATATTTATTTTTATTTATCTTCCTGATAGTTAATTGGGATTTCTAAATTTGTGGGTTGATCTTTCAGCTCAAGTACTAGAGAGAATGTGGAGAAATTGGAATCCTTGTGCACTGTTGGTGGGAATGTAAAATGGTGCAGCCACTGTAGAAAACAGTATGGAAGTTCCTCAAAAAATTAAAAGAGAACTACCATGTGTTCTATTTCTGGGTGTATATCCAAAATAATTGAAATCAGGATCTCGAAGGAGATACCTGCACTTCCATGTTCATTATTCACAGTAGTCAAGAGGTAAAAACCACCTAAATGTCTATTGACAGATGAATGGGTAAAGAAAATGTGGTAAATACATACAGTGGAATATCATATCGCCTTAAAACAGAAGGAAATCCTGCCATACGTGACAACATGGAACCTGCAACACATTATGCTAAGAGTAATAAGGCAGCCATAAAAAGGACAAATTCTGCATTATTCCACTTCTATAAGGTATCTAACATAATCAAACTCATAGAAGCAGAGAGTAAATGGTGGTTGCCAGTGGCTGGGTGAGTTGTTATTCAGTGGGTACGAGGTTTCAGCTATGTGAGGCGAGTAAGTTCTAGGCATCTGCTGTACAACACGTGTCGATAGTTGACAATCTGTATTGTACACTTAAAGATATGTTAAGGAGGTAAATTTCATGTTAAGTATTCCTACCATAATAAAACAAAACAAAAACACAAAGAGATAGAAGAAAATTTTGGGAGGAGAGAGAGAGATTTATTAACTTGATTATGGTGTTAGTTTCATGGTTATATACATTGGTTGATACTCAACAAATTGTATACTTTAAATATGTGCAGTGCCTTGTATATCAATTAAACTTCCATAAAACTGTTAAAAAAAGTAGCACGGGTAGTTTTGTATTGGGCTCCATTCCATTTATGCACATAATTTCCTTAGGAGGGATGTCTGGATAGTAAATATTTATGTTATACCATTTTCTATCAAGGGGTCCTAGAAAAGAAACTGAGCTTCTGGGCAGTACCAGATGTGGAACTTGATGCCTGCCCATTTTTTCTATGCCCTATTGGTGAGTGTTCTTTAGCCATAGTTCCACTCATTATATCTCTACTCCAGGTACATAGCGTGTTTCTGTTCAATCCTTACAGCTTTGTCCTCTTCAATTCTGGGAGTGTCTGCTCTGTCACACCTTTTGAAAACTCTTACTTCTGAGTGAAATAAAAAGAAGAGTACCACCTCCCGTGGGTTTTTATTTGGAGAGGCTACTTTTAGTTTTCTACCTTTTTTAGTTCTTAGTAAGGAAAATATCTATTGGTAGATTGAGCTCATCTTTCTCAGAGCCTATCAAATTTCCAGACTTCAACTTTCCTTTAGAGAATAGAGAAATTCCATATTTGTTTGTAGGTCCCTATTTCCTTTTTGATAACCCGTGTTAGAGCAAACCACTCTGAGTGGTTTCAAGTTTCCCTTTCTTTATATGGTACATGAAAAAGTGTACTAACTGGGAGTGACTCTCATCTTTTCCTTGTCTTGCTGAAGTTTCTAGATTTCACTTCCCTAAATTAGAGGGTAAAAGAAATGGCCAGAATTCTCTCTACCTAGAGTTCCAAATGAATGCTTTGTTTTTTATTTATAACTGTATTCTACACCTGGAAGAAATCTCTCAGTATTTGTGATATGCATTAAAAACTAGGGCATCTGGGTGGCTCAGTCGGTTAAGCATCTGCCTTCGGCTCAGGTCATGATCCTGGGGTCCCAGAATTGAGTCCCATATCAGGCTCCCTGCTCAATGGGGAGTCTGCTTCTCCCTCTGTCCCCCACCCTGCTCTCGTGCTCTCTCTCTTATTCTCTCTCAAATAAATAAATAAAATCTTAAAATAAAATAATAAAATAAAATAATAAAATAAAAACATTCCCTAGCTTTGGGCTTCCATATTCCTTTTCCACCTATTCATTCTCCTCTCTGCTTGCTTAGGGTTAATTTCAGGGAGGGGACTAATAGAGGCAAGCATTTATACTGCTGCCTTTAACAGAATTCCTGTCAATATACTTTAAAAAAAATCACTATTTCTAAAACAACTAAACATTATTTATAAATATTTAAGTGTAAAACTTATTTTGCTAACTACTAAATTATAGAAACAAGGAAAACATTGAGGCCATTCATAAGTTCATAATTTGTCTCTAAAATTCCTAACTAGGCCACTCTATACATTGATTACAATCACTATGAATATGTTGACTGAAATTGGCTCCCCAATGTGAAATTCAGTATAATTCTATTGATAGTTCTATTTGTTTGTGGTAAGAACAAAATTTATTCATTTTCCAATTTTTAGTTTCTGTTTCAGATTGTTCTATGGTAAACAGTCTTTTTCAGTGTGCCCTTTTACTTACATCCAGAAAAGGTCCAACTCAGCTCTGATTGTTACCTCTCAAATTTTTCTGTATACTTCTTCAGCATAGAGTAAAAATCAGTCACTATCTGAAATGTCCTTTTATTCAGCAGTAAAGTCACTTTCTAAAATTTAGGTATGTGCTTAGAGAGCAACCGATAATTCCCTTAGGCCACTGGGGATCCATTTAAAACATACTACAGCAAATAATGCATAAATATCACTATTCTGTATTGTCAATTGTGGATTTGTAATGTAAGAGAAAATTCAGGTCTGTTTGAGGATATTGATTATAACTGTAGATCCTTATGTAAGGGAGAAAAATACCATTGATTTACTTCTATAATAAAAGTTGGGAAGTATAAGAATTATATTTTCAAACCTCCAACATGACTCAATTTTATATGGCCTTTCATGTCATATGATGATACTGTAAGCTTAATGTATGTGTTTCTAGTCTCCATAGGATGGTTCTATATATATTATTTTATTTCTTTAAAATCATTCAGTTGGACTGCAAATAGTGCACAGTATTTTCTGAAATGACTATTGCGGGTGTGTTACATATAAAGCTTGGCTATTTGGTAACAATTTTTTAAAACTACATTTCATGTGTAATTTTTTATCATATAAGATGTATGAAAGATATAGAAAATGCTAGTTAGCTAAAAAAATGTAATCCAATCATTCAAAGATTTGATGTATTTACTTTCATATACTTTTACATTTGTACATTTAAGTTGGATTATATTATTTGCAATATTCTTTTCAGTCTATTCATTTAATAGTACATTATGAACATTATGTATAGTATATGTATTTCTCTATACTATAATTGCTACATGAAGCTCAAATATATGATTGTAGTATTATTTACCTAGCAACCAGCCATTATTAAAACAAACTTTTCCTTCTTTTATTATCATAATCCATACAATGGTAAATTCAGCAATTAAGTTATTTGACACACTTGTTGAGTGTGTACTAATACTGGGGCATTCAGTGAGGTGTCACAGATAATGATAAACCAACATAGATATTATTCTGATTCTCAAATCACTTATAATTTAGTGGGGGAAGCAGAAATTAATAAAATGATCACACAAATGTTAAATGGTGAGTGTTTAAGGTATTTATAAAGGAAAAATACCTAGGGCTTTAAGATCTCATAATAAGGGCATTTAACACCTAGAGAGGTTAGGAAAAAGTTGCTAAGGATGTGATTCTTGAACTAAAACATGGACAGTTATTCAGGGGAGTAAGAAACGTTAAATGCTGTGGTTCTCTGGCAAGTGAGCATATGGGAAACATGAGGACCTGGAGAAGGCCAATGTGGAAGTGGTAGCAAGAGCAAGAGGAGTTTTATATGAGATTAGGTTGGAAAAAGAATGCAAGGATAATAATTGCATGACCTGTTAGCCACATTAATAGCTTTGATTTGTCTTCTAAGGCTAATGGGGTAGAAGGATATGAACGGCCAGACTTGCATTATGAAAAAGATTGTGCTGCTTCATTGTGAGTACGTGTTTCACCAGTTGGGTGAGAGAACACTGAAGGAATGAGGATTAATGCATCGGAGGTAGAAATGGGAGAAAATGAGGGATTTAAAATATACCTAGGATATAAAATCCTTAAGATTTAAACAGGTGATATCAAGGATGGTTATAAGCACAAAATATTTGGCATCCCAACATATCAACGTGAGTAAATGTAAGAATATAGAAAGGACAGCAAAAAACTTAATCATACATCTGGCACTGGGCACCATTCATTCAAAAGAATATGGCGACACACTGAATGCCCTTTGTTTCAGGCTATCTTTTCAAGGATATTTGTGTAGCAAATAGCCTTGAAAGACATGAACAGTACCATTCTCTGGAACAAAGTGAAAGTTTGTTTACAGCTTTGTAAAATGGAGATAGTCTCCCCCCAGGAAAAGGGCAAGTATACCTACTGACCATTATAAAATATTTGGATTCATGAAGCTTAGGGATCATCTCCATTAGTGCAACTCACCATGTGTACAGGTGTCACTTAGCCCTCTTTACATTACATTATGGGAATGGGGCTCAGGGAAGTGGCATAAAAATGCTGATATTCTGGTTACTGTTTTTGCTGTGATGGTGAGTCATTCTTCATCTCTGACTCCAGCATTAATAATACTGTGGCAGGCTAATTTGTATGGCAAAATCTCAGACTCTTCACAGTCCTTGACATTAGGTTCCATCTAACTTAATAAAGTTGAAGAGCTATATATTAATTTCAAGTATGGTCACCATTACTTACCATTTTTCTTAACTCTTCTTTTAGAACTGAGAATTTTAAATTATACATTTTTGGCTCTTTTGGCCAAGTGCTGATATACATATTAACAACATACATGTCTTCACATCTGTCTTCACACCATCCTATTCTAATATTTTCATAGCACAAACTATTTTTAATATTTATAATTCTAACATTTTTTGAAAAATTGAACACACATGTGTATGTGTGTATATATAAACACACACACATATATATATTATTATAATATTATTTAAAAACATTTTTCCATTGATTGCTCCTTTGGGGAAATTTACATCATAATCCTTATCTTTTCCCCTTTTGTTCATTTTTGTGCCATCATAACATTCCAATCCATATTCTGCATATTTTGGGAGCATCTACATTATAATATTAAACCAAAACTTTCTTCCCTGTTTTTCTTTATTAGTCTCAACCAATGAGGAGACTTACCAAGGAATCAGATTTAGAGACATAAGTATTTAACTTGTTATTTTTAATATTTATTGTAGTCTGATTCAACATCAATAAGATATGTTATGGTATCTTTGACTAGATTTTAAAATTATAAAATTTTCATATATTCAATATGGGAGGCAGATATAAACATTTTGGTGATGTTTTAAGCATGATATGGAAGATTGCTTTTTGACTCCAGCATCTATTGTAGGAGAAAACTGGGCATTATGTTAATATGCCTGACTTCTGTTCACCTACATGAAAGTGTGTTAGGTGTGACTTCAGGGAAGGCTGCATAAAGGGAAGGGGTGCAAAGCTTTTTTTGCCTCCTACTTTCTCTGTTGCCTGCCTGAAGCAAGGTTATAATCACTAGAGATTTATTAGGTATCTTTTATAATGAGTTGACTCTGAAGATGGAAGCTAGGCTCTGAAGTATGGAACTTTGGAAAAATAGGAGCCTGAGTCCCTGATGACCCTATAAAGCTGTATATAAGCTCTAAACTACTTTTTTACACGAGAGAGAATTATCTTTTATCTTGTTTAAGCCACTGGCTCTTAAACTTGACTGCAAATTGGAAATACCTGGAGAGTTTTAAATACTTGAGATGTCTGGGTTCTATCTCAGGAGATACTGATTTAATTTATATAGGATGCAGCCTGGGCATTGGGAATTTTCAAAGCTCCCCAAATGATTCTAACATACAGCAAAGTTTGATAACCACTACTTTAAAGTTTTTTTGTTTTGTTTTGTTTTGGTTTTGGTGGGGTGTGTTTTGTTAGAGCTGAAAACAATTCTTAACTGATATATCCATTTTCACAGTTGAATTTAGGTATTTTTCTTTTGATTTGTCATAGTCTATTTGATAAATTCAAATGAACCCTCAGGGTACAAAATATACTATGACAGACTTGTTAAAACTAAGCTTGTTTCTGCTATTACAGCAGAAATCTTTGCATAACTTAGTTTGTTACTTATAAATACCAAGCAAAGATAAATGTATTTAAAGATTTATGGATACTTTATCAATATGTCTGGTGAAATATTCCTATGGTGAAAATAAGTAGCAAATAAAATTGAAATACCTTAGGTGTTTTATGTTATAAGAAAGATTATAGGTAATGATAGGGAGTTTAAATTTAATAATTTGATTATTTAAATTGAATTTAAATAATGAGGGATTTAAATAAGATTTAAAATCTTTTGAAAATATTGACATTTTGAAAAATTATCAGGACAGAAACTAATTATTATAATAAAACCAAGTGCTTGTATTTATGTTACTACTAGAACACTGTTTCATCATTGCCCGGGTTTCATTCTTCCATAAAATTTTCTTTTTATTTTATTTAATATTAATATTACATAATACATACAATGTTTCATTGTCTATAACACTCTTTACCACATGAATATTCATGGTACATATTAAATGATTACAATTACATGGGAAATACTATTACTGATCTACATACCCCATTAAGTCAAATCATTTTTTGTCAACATGCTTATCATAACCAATGACCAATTCTTAATCACCATGCTTTGAGAAACCAGCAACCCATCCACAATTGTGCGCCTTGTCCCTCTTTTTGCTCCAGGCACAAAATATGTAGGGGTTTCTAGAAATGACCTATGTCCAGTATCTGGTTCTTATTTTAGGAACATCTCCCCTAAAATCACCCATTCATTCCTCTTAAATTCTTTGAAACTATAGGCCTCACAGTAAGCAAAAGGTAGTAGCAACCCACCAATGGAGAATCCCAGTGTGGTCCACCTAAGTGGACTCTAGCAACAATGAAACCCAAACTCCACACAATTCCTGACTAAACCTTTTTATCCTTTAATCCTCCCCACTTATCTCCCATGAATCACTTAACAAATGTAGTATTTTTATACAAAAATATTATTTCATCAGACAGTCTTATTTTATGACCCATGTCTGGCACTCAATAAAAATTATGAGAAACAGCAGACCTGGAGCTGTTCCAGACTCAGATCCAGAAATGGCCCCTGAATTTTAGAAAATTTAGTCATTTATTTGACTTTTTAGTAAGAAAGTCTCAAGTTTTTATTTATCATGATTATACTTGTACAGGATTGTGCTAGGCACTCGGATGTAGAGGGAAAACCATTGCACCCCAGAAAACAGGGAATTACTACGTGTGGCAGTTTAGTGCTGTGAACAGAGATTAAGTAAAAGTCAGTCAACATAGAGAATGCAGGGATCTTCCCTCTTGGCTTACTTCTTCCTCCTGCTCCTTCCCCAGTCTGGCTCAATAACTAACCACATCCTCCTGGCAGAAGATTAGAAAATGCCACTCATATTCTCCGAATACTTCTTCCTTCAAGAGTGTCCTATGACTTCATGGATGCTTGATCTCTTTTTTTCTTCCTAAGTATGTAAGTTGCAATTATGTATGTAAATTTTATTTTCATTGATTCCCATCATTGTCTTCGTTTCTTCATTTTCCTTTTTCCCCTTTCTTTTGATTTGTATCTTCCATGACAACATCTTTCTCTAATGTGTGGAACTCTTTGATTTTCTATTCATATTTAGCAATTAAGCAATACTAGCTTTTTTAAAGGAAATCTGAGACCTTTCCACTGATGGGCTATTTCACTGGGGGACATGACTGCCAGTTATCTCTCAGTCTTTCTCTTTGGTTGATTCATTTCCCCAGACAGAAATTTTCCAACCTTATGCCTGGAGGATATGATTATTGAACCAAATTGGGGAAGGAAAAATCAGGAGGAGGTAAGTAAAGGGGGAAGGTCTCTGTATTATGTGTTGACTTTCATTTAATCACTGTTTACAGCACAGCACTGTCACACCTAATAACTCCTGAGTTCCTGGATCTCCAAATAATAAATCTCATGTTTTTATGTTTCTGCTAGAGTTTTTAAGTATAGTCATATTGATACTAAGTTGGAAAGGGGATCTGAAGCCTAATAACTTTTCATATGACTTTAATAAATCTCCCTGTTTTGTGCTTCATCTACAAACCAGTCTTCAAAGGTGTTGTTGGCTTTCATGCTTGAGATTTTCCCAGAATCTGTAGCACGAATAAACTTCTCCCTGCCCCCCTCATGACCCTTTTAAACTGAAGTAAAAGTTTTATGAGCTTTGTAAAGTCTCCACTCATTTGTTTTCCTGCTTCCAGAAATTACACTTCTTCAACTATTATCTCCTTTTTTCTTTGTTGGTAGAATCATATTTTTTTCCCCTTTATTCTCGTTTCATTGGGGTTTAAGAGGGAGTTTATTTTTAATCCAAAATACTTAACCAGAATCCTTCTAGACGCATTTTCCATTTTCTTTACTTTTTTTTTTTTTTTTTTTGGATTATTTCATCCTAAGTGAGTTTTATGCAAGTACTTTCATGAGTAGGTGTAAATCCCCCAAATCTTAGAGAATCTGCTTTAACATAGGAGGTTTAACTTACTCTTTATTTTGCTTTTGGATTTATTTCTGCAATCTTATTTTATCTTTTTCAATTTATCATTATTTCTTTTTATTTTGTTAATATTTCATGCCTGCTATTGGACTATTTGAAATATTTTATTTCTTTTTTTTCCCCCAGCTGTATGCAGGTTGCACATTCTGTTATTTATTTATATAGGTTACACACAAATGTTTTAAAAGAGTATTTAACTTTTATATTTCTATTATTTCTATGATTGTTTAGATTTATTTTATATTTATATCCTGCCATTAAATAATACAAAAAACATCCCACATTCCCCATCTCTCCATTTGAGCTTATCTCAGATTTTTCTTCCAAAGTTTTGTATACTTTTATGCATCAATAATTATGTTGAATGAAACTTCCACTGCTATATTTCTCAGTGCCATTTCTTATATTCTTTATTTTTATTTCCTTGATTTGTCATATTTTTTTATCTTCTTATTTTTTTAATTATTTAGACCATACTGAAAGTAGTAACATTTCTGCAAATACAATTTTCTAAATTTCTAATTATTGTCCTTATATTTGAATGCCAATGGGGGTGGGAACTGTAAACAAAAAAATAAGTATATTAACTTGTTCACCAATCCAAGGTCCTATTCTGTATGTCTTCCTTTTCAAATATTTTTTCTTAGAGAAATTAAGCCTTTAGCTTGTCAGCACATCATGAATCTTGTTATCAGCAGCTCCCAGTTGTCTTTTCCATCATCTTTCCTTCTTGTTTTTTCCTTTCTCCTCCTCTTCCTTTCTTCTCCCTTCCTTCCTCCCAAGTATTTCCCCAGTGTGTGTTTGTGGCTTCTTCAGGCTCTAATCTGATTCTTTCTCTAGCCTCAAACTAAATCTTAGAATGTTTTTGAGAGAGATCGTTTAATTTTTCTGAGCAGTATTTCTCTGCTTTCAGATCATAATAATCACCTGGAGCAATAATTAAAATACATATTACAGAGAAGGAGGAAAGAGGGTTGGAAATATGAATTTCTAACAGATACCTGGAAATTCTTAGGCATAAGAAGACAGTTTTCACGATTTTAGCCTGAGGGTAAAAACCACTGTTTCCAGTTGTCTAATATATATGTGGGGGTAGGAAGTGCTTAACTGAATCAGTTATTTTTAAGAAACTGTAATTACTCACACTGAAAATTACCCCAAGGAGCCCTTTGCATTTTAGGTAGCTGTTGATTACAAGGTTGGCCTTTATCTGGAGCTTTGAAAGAAAGAACTACTTGTGGCTTTGGAGAAGGGCTGCTCTTTCCTCAGCTTTGGATGCTTTACCTGAGGCCAGTGCAGCATTTTATGAAGTGCTGAGAGTCGATGAGAAATAAAAGCAGTGCCATTTGTAGCCGAAGCTAAGAACAATGGGGACCACACCTGATGTGAAGATGAAGCTGCCCATTGAGATAACTCAGGAATGATCAAATGGCTCTATTCCCACATAGCACAGAGGAAGTTTGTCCTAGAAAAAGCTGCAGACATTTAGGTTGCTTGTGCAGAATTTATTATCAGTTTATTTCCTAAATGACTAGGTAGCATATTAGAAAATTTATTCTGGGAATAAATTTAAAAATAATGGAGTAATATTGTATAAGACAACTATCATGCCCCTTCCTTATCTACTTAGACTACTAATCTAGATTTAATACAAGATTTATTAGTAAGGAAACGTTTCATTGCCACTGAGTGAAGAGTAGTAGTAGTTTAATTGCCTCAGAGGAGAGAAACAACTAGAAGTAATAACATATAATATTATATAAACAATAGCACTCTTATTTGATTTCCTGAATTAGGGTAGAATGTATTGTCCTAACCCTGGATATTTCTTTAGGATATGTACTTATACTTTAAGTATTTCTTAGCAAGTAAAATGATATGAATTTATTATATAGAAGATAGTATGTCTCTCTTTTTTTTAACATATAATGAAAAAGAAAAGATAGTATGTCTCTCATGAAACATGTAGCATAAACCAGGACCTACTCTTTATACAAATAAACTCTTCATTAAAACAGTGTCAGGGCACCTGGGTGGCTCAGTCAGTTAATCATCTGCCTTCAGCTCGGGTCATGAGATCAGGGTCCCGGGATCAAGCCCTGCATAGGGCTCCCTGCTCAGCTGGGAGTCACTTCTCCCTCTCCCTCTGCTCCTACTCCCTGCTCATTCTCTCTCTTTTTCTTTCTCTCTCTCAAATAAATAAATAAAATCTTTAAAAAAATTTTTAAAAAGTGTTCATTGTTAGTTGATCTATGTAGACTATGAACAATGAGTAGCTATTTAAAAATTATTTTTAAAATATTTGTTTTAAACACACTAGGGTAGATTATTTTAACTTTGCTTATTTCCTAGTACAGGGGGTTGACTAGCTTTAATGTCAAATTTGTTTTAAAACTCAGATTGTAAGTGCCAGGAAACAGTCAGCAGTTCAAGCTCTAGGCCTGAGCATAGTTAGTCTTGTACACGGTTCACTGCTGTCATTATATAGCTTCATGTTGTTCTAGCTCTTAGTGGATTAGAAACAGCTGTGTGTCTAGGTTGCTGTGATTTCACCAAGGGTTCTTGTTTAGTGCCTCTACTCTGCACCAGAGGTTAAGTAAACTTATGTTCTCAAGACTTTTCTCATTCTCTGTTGTCACTCTCCAGAACTTTCAGGTTTTCTGGCTTAATTTAAGATTCTGACTTTGGCTGAAGTATATAGAAAAATATCCTTTTCATCTGGGATCACCATTCTTAATAAGAATATCATGGCATATTTCTGATTCTCTGTTCCTGTATCTTCTTAGTAAGGAAGACCTGGCATGTGTATGCTGCATCATGGAAGGAAGACTCCCTCTCTCCCCACATGGCTGTCATCTACCTTGCTTTAATAACTTTCTTCCCTAAAAATAGTTATATATGATGAGTCTATTCTTGTTACTATAATTGTATAATTTAGGATCACTGATTTTTTCTGAACACTTAAAAATATTAGAATTTTAACAAACATCCTAAAAAACTATTGAACGTATAGGCCTGTGATTTTCTACAAACATATAGTTCCCCCACACTGTAATAATAAGGGCAACCTTTGAAATTTCTTTATGATTAAATCAAAAGTACTACAGTCATAAAGAAGAATTTTAAGACAAAATAGTCTAAATGACTCTACCATGTCCTTTTAGTTTACCATATAGTCATGGGAAGAAGGACCCTCAAATTAAACAAATTGATTTTTAAACATAAATACCAGATTGTAGGTCCAGTTTAGAGTCTTATTAACACTCTCTCTAGGTGAAGCAGTTGGAAAACAGGATATTTAGCCACCAGAGCAGTTATAATTAAAATGAATATAAACTTACAGTTTTACAATATTGCAATTATCTCTTATATAACATCCAAGTTTTCAAATTGCAAAGCAAATAGAATCCAAATGAACACTGAAAATTCTAATTAGTTATCAGACAGAGACATAAGGTGAAAGAGTTCAAATAAAAGAATCTTAAATATCAGCAAATTTAATTATCTTCTTATTTTGACTCTGTACTAGAGGTTACTCTGTGCGATTGTATGCATTTTTTCCCTTGGTGTCTTTCACTTATTCAATGTTCAGTTCTAGCCACTTTCATGAGCCTATGCTTATTTCTTACATGATTTACAATATTCCCTCAGAAAATTCCAGAAATGATCAGATATGTTTAGTTAAGACTCCATTTTATGAAAAACTGGAACACTGTAACTTATTTCAGGTTATGATCATGTAGGGGAAGGTACAACTAAATGCAAAGATAAAACATTATTGTTCAAATGATATGATTTTATACTGATGGGGTCTGCTACAACTTCAGCTCTGGAAGAGTCTTTTGGAATTCATTTGTCTGTTGTCCTCATATACTTCTGGGAACATAGAAAAGTTCTGTTTTCTTGTACTTAAGTTAGTTGGAGCCGTGATCTGTGATTGGAAGTGACATTGTCACTTTCTGACTGAGACATTTAATTTCTAATATGAGACCCTTTAGTGCTCTCTTCCCTGGCCACGGTGAAAAAGAAGGTTACAAATGCCAGATAGTGCAACTACAAAATGGTAGCATTTTGTAGCCCTTATGGGACTATGGATTAGTCCTCACAACCACAGATTGCACATGTAAACAGAAACTCACATTGTTTTAAACAATTAAAATTGTTTATTAACAGAGCATAACCTAGCCTATTCTGATCAATATCTTATTTTTAATTACTCTAGTTTAAACAGCACAACAAATCTGTCAGAAATTATTCTCCTTTTGCAGATGAAGACACAAATTCCAAAAGTCAAAAGGACCAATTTCTCAAGGCTTTTGAGTCTTCAAGGATAATAAATGGGAGCTAATTCCAAATGTAGAACCCTTCCTCCTATTTTAGCTGTGTTGCAAAGACAATTATAAAATTCAGCTGCATTGTGTTTTATATCAGAACTGTATTGGTTCGCTGGATTACACAGGGTTACACAAAGAGCGATTCAGGAAAAGCAGGGAGCAGAGCTACAGTGATTTTTAGTATTCAATTTTAGTCTAGCCAAAGAGAAAAACATCTGCTATCTTCATTGCCTGCTAGCTGTTGGAGGTGCTCTCCTTAGGTTGATGCTTAGCCTGAGGGGAGAAAACCAGCTGAATGTGGTTAGAAGGATTTGTTTTTTCTTAGGGTTAGAAGGTTACATTGGTATGGTCTCTATCACAGGGATGCAAGCAGAAGGGTGAATGACTTTAATGTTGCTTGTTGCTATGTTGCTCAGTTTGGGCAACAGTATCATTTTTAAGACTGTCTTTTATAACAAAATTTGTGGTCAGACCATATTCTGATATTTGGTCTAGAGACAGGAGCTCTGTAAGCATATTTCAAATGATATGTTAATTTCACATAGTAGACATTGTTTATTGGCAGAGACTAAGACAGTTTTAAGTTTTAGAGGCTTATCCTGAGTACTTGAGAATAGTAATCTGCTATGCAGAACCTGGAATCAGAACACTTACTATGCAGGCAACCTTGGAAGAATTATGTAATTTCTCCTATTCAGATTCCTTATCTGTTAAATGGGCAAACAATAGAGTTTGGTGTGTTTTAATTAGATGATATATGTGAAATATTTAACAGAGAGTCTGAGACAAAGAAAACAAATGATGTTGGGTTTAGAAGGTTTTCAACCAATTGAGATATAGACTTCGGTGTTAGATTGGAATTGAATTTATCTTTTTTAATACTGACATTTGAATTGGAGAACTCAACTTAGACAAGACGCCACCATTGGTGTTTTTATTTAATTGAACCAACTCGTTGTATTAGTCGGCTTTTGTTAGGTGATATTTTGGTAACAAATTCTCCCGAATACTTGTGGCTTACAAAAACAAAGATTTATCTCCTGTTTCCATTACATGTTGGCTATAGGTCATCTTAGGTTCTACTCTATGTCTTCTCTTTTCCGTGATCCACAGTAAAGGTACAGACACTATTCAGGACATTATTAGTCTGGCAGCACAGAGAAATAAAGAAGAGGCTGAACCATGCAATACCACTGCTTAGAGGTAGCACATGCTACTTCCACTTTTCACGGGTCAAAACAAGTCATATAACAAGCCTGGTATCAATGTGGCAGAGATGTATAATCTATTTCTTAAAAGGAAGCCATCAGTATTTTTACAATAATACAGTCTATAAGAGTCCACATTTTGGGTGTAAAAATTTATTACCTTTTTTTTTTTCTTTCCACAAGCGAAGAGCATTCACCCTTTCAAGTAGAACATCAATCATGGATTCAGGTTTAGGGTATGTGAGTGATTATCTTTGTATCAGGTCTGTATGTGGTTTTGCTTATCTGGAGACCATGAACTATGAAGAGAATGTATCTGCTTCCTACACAATCTATTTGTATCATGGAATGGGGTAGGGTATATAGTAATAATAAACACTACAATTCGGGAAAGGTAAGGGTGTGAAGTGCTCAGGAATCACTTCTCCATAGTAATCCTGAAGTTCTTCTGTGTAGATGTCCCAAGGCCCCCCCTTAGGACATATGGAATATACTTTTATTAAGCCCTTTCTAGAGGGTACTTTCTTTTTCAACCCAGCTCTCTCAAAAACATGATTAGCTTCTTATCTATATGATACCATTTAGCTTTTACTTCTAGCTACACACATAGCTCTAAGATATGCCTCTTTCTTTAGATTTAATTAAGGACAACTTGAATTGACCAGGTTTTCTATGGGAGAGACAGATCTTTAGTCTCTTTCATCTAAGCCATTTTGTCCAATTAAAATGATTTAATGGATACTACATTAACCAATTCAGAGGCTTTAAAACACATTTTATAGTTTCTTTCTGATTTGGTCTTTTTTTTTTTTTTTTTAAGATTTTATTTATTTATTTGAGAGAGAGATAGAGAGTGAGTGAGAGCAAGAGCATGAGCCCGGAGACAAAGGGAGAGGGAGAAGCAGGCTTCCCACTGAGCAGGGAGCTTGACATGGCGGGGCTTGATCCCAGGACCCTGGGATCATGCCCTGAGCTGAAGGTAGATGCTTAACCAACTGAGCCACTCAGGTGCCCCTCTGATTTGGTCTTGACATTAAGTTGAGGTGTTGTAGACTTTTGTATTTTTCAATTTTATCTTTCTTATGGTTGGAAGTGAGAACCAGTTGCATTTTCCATCTCTGAAGGTCAAAGAATTTCTAGATTTTCTAAACTCTCTTTTATTCTATTTGCAAACTAGCCAATTCTTTCCTGAGCTCATCTCTTTCTTACAGATTTTTAAAATACATATCAAATTCATTTATAGAAAATAATCATACCACCAAATTCTGCTTTCCCATTTTACCTGAAGTCACAAGCTCATTAGGTAAAGTTATTAATGGGAAACAGTTTGCCACTGCAGATCATGAGTCTCCATCTTTCTTGGCTCTAATAATAGTTGGTTGGATGGCCATTGTCTAATCCCAGAGCCAATGCTGCGCATTTCAGAATTTTTACTACAGTGCCCTAATTATAGTTACAACTTGTATTGGTCACTTTGTTCTAGGTTATGTTGCAGTAAAAAGTGTACGCCAAACTTTAATAGCTTAGCACAATAAAAGCTTGCTGAAATTACATGACAACTATGGTTTGGCTGCAGTTTTCCTGTCGCTTTGGTCTCTGTCTCATCTAGGATCTGGACTGAGGAGGAGGAACAATATCAGGTTTATTTTGGAGGGAAAAAAATGAAACACCACATGATAGCCCCTAAAACTTCTGCTTAGAAATAGCACAATTATAACAAATCACATGGCCAAACCTGACATCAGTAGGTAGGAATATGCAACATATCCAGTTGGTGGGAGTAGCAGATATTTTCATATCGATATCGTTCACTACAGTGCCCTATTGGTCACAGATATTTGCTTCTAAAATGAATGGGCAATGCTATATGAAAAATAAATAATACAATCTATATCATCTACCCACTCAGCCAACTTGAAGAACTGAGAAGTTACAGGACATTTCTATAGAGTGGGGAATCTCTCCCTGAAGGTTTTTAACACTGGAAAGGGGGACATAGGAGGAGGACACACACTGTAGGCAGCTTTGAGAGAAAGAGAGGGAGCCAAAAGGTGAGGTCATGCATACGCAGAGACCTCTTATGCATTGAGTCCCTTCTTTTCTGATGAAGAAGAAGAAGAGGAGAGCCATAAATGATACTTCAAAATGGTTCCCTCTTCTGGGAGTGGAATGAATGTTTCATACTCTCTAGAGGAGCATATTTTCTATTCCTCCCCAGATTGTTGTCCCCTTATCTCACTGAACTTAACCATCAAATCTATAGACAACCATTTGGTTTTCCTCTGTGGAGAAGAGACCCTGGCACAGCTCATGCAGAGCTGAGCCTATTTTTATCAAGGTGCTTCTTTAATAAACAACTACTGTTCCTTTATATGTTTTCCTAGGATCCAGAGTAAGCACCTCAGCTTTTCCCCCAGAAATCTCTGAAATGAGGCCAGAATGAGACATAAATAAACTTTAAAGCATACTTCATTATTAACTAAAATTGTGTTGATTATTTTATTTCTCAACTTAAATTATGCCTTAAGTTTAATATAACTGAGCTGAGATTAGGCAGCAAGACCAGCTGTCAACATAAGTCTTTATATACCACCAGGAATGTAAGAATTCTCCAGATGTGTACGTGTGTGTGTGTGTGTGTGTGTGTGTGTGTTCTCATGTTATTTTACAGGGATAAATTAAAATCCAAAATCCCTTATTAAATCCAATGAAATTAAAGTATGAAATTCTGCCTTTTTCAATTCCATATTCTACTCATTTGCTGTCAAATGTATTTCATTCAGCTGCCTGGGTAAAGATGAATATCTATCAGCATCAGCAGCTTGGGCTGTCTTCCTTCCTTGTGAATGGCTATAGTTTGTTTGTACTTACAACGTTAAACCAACCCAATCTCAAATCTCTTATGGGACCCAATTTTCCAAAGAGTTAGTCAAGAGGACACAACAAAATATCAGTGCACTAGTCATATTCCCATATGAAAATCTGAAAATAAAATAGACATTCCATCAAGCCATAATACCCAAATTATAGCCAGTATAACTTAGAGCCACATTACTCTGGCCAGTCAAAATCTTTAGCAAAGGTCTAGTTATCCAGAGGAAAGAATTAGTGAAGGGGGAGGAAAGCAAGAGAAAGAGAGAGAAATTTTATTCTTGCCAAAATGTATCTCTATTTATGTCATTAAAAAATTATGACTGAAATCCTATCTTAATATCAATTGGAAGAAATCTCTCATTTAAAAAATACATAGGATTTTACACTTGTCAAATATCATATTGGGGGGGGAAATCCAAGATAGTCTCATGGTCTCCTTTCTTAAAGTGTGATATTTTAATACTCCTGTCTTCTTGCCAAACCAGGATTGATTTTAGATTTCTATTTTACCGTTAGGTCTGATGCCTCATACTTAATATCCCTCTTGATTTTTATTTCTCCTTTAAAACCTAGATTTCTGACAACCATACTGAAAATGGGCCTCCTCTCACTTTTGTGAGCAAAGTGCCCATATTTTTAAGAGCCCCACTAAGCTTACAAACATGGGTTTCTAGCCTTGGATTTTTCTTTGTCCCAATCTCTTGAACTCTTTTGAACTTTGGCAGACTGTCTGAATTTTTCCATCTTGGAGATGACCATGCTATACTGAAAAGCCCTCTTTGCCTATGAGTTTCTAACTTTACAAATATCCAACCTCTATTCTGCCTCCATATCATGAATGTCAACATTTCTTCACAAAAATACAGGAAAAGAAGAAATATAAGGTGATATTTTATGGGCCATTTAGAGATGAAGAACTAAAATTAGCAGAGTTGCAGAGTTTGCCAGAGTTTAAGTTGGATAATATCTTCTATCTAGAAGTGGAGGAGTTTAAAATTTTCAATAGGAATGGATACTAGAATGGCCAATTTACTGGTGGTCCATCCCCAGAGTTTTGGGGAGTTTTTTTAACAGTTACTAAGTCATGTTTAGCCATTTGCAACAATGATTGTATTATTGCATCAGATCTAGAAGTTTTTAGAGCTATTAATTTTATTTTCTGGGGACAGTCTCTTCTTTTGTCCATTTTTAGTCTCACTTGGAAATCATAGTCAATATGTTTTTTTTTTTTCTAAGACATCCTCAGGAGCTGAGGGAGTAGAAACATTTATTTTTAAAAATGTACATTTGTTATCTTATTTTTCTTCATATTTTCCAAATTTCCAGGTAATATGTATGTAACTGATATTATTTCATGTAGTGTTTGAATCACCTCTACTTACCACCTCTTTCTTTGTAGCAATAGAATGCCCCTAGTGTTTTATTTCTTTTGTATACTCTTAATCATTTACAGTGGGACTACTTGGGTTTTAAATCTTTCATATGTTTTTTAGATAGTTCATTTTTTTCTTTCTCTATCATGTACAAGGCTGCTTTTCTTTTTCACCCGTTTGTTTTTTTGGCCCACACGTCTGTTTTCCTATTATATTTCTCTAGACTCTCCTTTGAAGCGTGTTACATGGTGAGATATGAAGACACTAAGACACAAATCTTATCAACCTGTGACCACTGTATTGGATAATTCTACACAGAATATAACCTAGACCAGAATTTTATCTATTTTTGTCTATTATGGGTCATTTTAGGATGGTTCCTCTTCAATGTGTCTTCTTTAGAGATCTAACTTCATAAATTGTCTGACCATATTCCCCTAAGAAATATATAGATATACTTTCTCAGATAAAAGCAAAACAAAACAAAACTATCACAAACAACAAAAGTAATAACAACAAAAAGTGTTACCTTGAAACAATCAAATATTGCTTCAAGTATTTTAGACTGATCTTCTTAGTCCTCCCTTCTGAAATCTTTCTGAATTTTCTTCAACCACCTGGCTATCCGTTTTCAAGCTGAGGGTTCCCAGTTGCACTTATTACAGACTTTCCATCTGTAGTTCTGAGTGTTTTTCAATAGGTTTTTTCTTTCTTTCTTTCTTTCTTTTTTTTTTTTTTGGATCTGGGTTGTCCCTATGAGCATAATTTTATTTTACTTTTTCTATGATCTTGTTTCCTTTTCTTCTTTAGTCTCTTTGGGGCCCCACACCCTCCATTATGTATTAATAAAATAATATACACAAGTCTGACTGTATTTCCTTTTATTTGATTTCATTATCCCACTAGTCTTGTTCTGAAAGCAAGGTTCAACTTGCTTTTAAAACTAATATGGTTTCTTATTGATATTCTGAGCAAACCTGAATCCTATAATCAGAGAATTAAACTTTATAATCATTATTAATGATTTTATATATTTTTTCCCTCCACCTGAACCTAAGAAGAAGATCTCAATCAAAATAGTCTCTGCTTTTCAGCACGGCTGACAAAAACAATCACTCCACTATGATGGCTGCAATGCCCAGGTCTCTAAAATCAAAAGCCTTTGTCAGGGCTTAATTAACCATGATGAACCAATTTGAGATGATCATCTAGAAGTCAGTAGCAAACCACATGTATCTAAAGTTAGTATCTTTAGTTTCTTCTTTGCTCTTAGGTGAAATTCAGTACATCTACAGAGCAACAATTGAGACAATGTATCAGTGTATTAAAGTTTAAAAGTGGTGATAAATTGCAAAATAGCCAGATTTCTTTACATCTTATATTCACATACTGTGTTTTATTTTGTAGTATCTCTCACTAGAGTGGTATACTTTATTCGCCCTCTTTTTGAAGTTGGGCTTACTTTATAACTTATTTTGGCTACTAGAATGCTGTGGTATTAATGATGTATCAGTTCTGAGTCTTGACCTTAAGAGAATAACTTCTTGCTTACTTGGACACTTGCCTCTACCATGAGAACAACCCCACTTACTGGAGGGGTAAAAGAGATGCATCTAAGAGAGATGAGGCCATAATGGCCCAGCCAATAGTAAGCCTTTCCCCACACACGTGGGAGAGCCTAATCAAAATCAGCTGAGAGTCTGCCTGACCCATACCTGATATAGGCACATGACTGAGATCTCCCAGATGACCTCCTAAAATCCTATACATTCCTTTTAAACCTAAATAGATACTGTTTTAAGCCATTGACTTTTGAGTGGTTTGTTACACAGAAATATGGTGATGATAATTGATACAGAGGATCATGCACTAGAACTCTGGTCTACAAGGAATTTATATGACCATTGCAATTTAAGCTCTGGGACTATAGCCCTGGTTGAGACAGAATATAGTAATTTTATTCAGTAATATCTTAAAACCCTATATATAATATATATGCCAATTCTGATGTGAGCCTTAACTGAAATCAAATGACTACTTGTCTCAGCTTCATCCTCAATGTGAGAAAAGGCCAGGTTGTGGCAGGAGTGTAGTCAGATCCGAACTTGATTCTCCACCAGCTAATAGTCCCTATTCCTAGGGCATATATCTATTGAAACCAGATTCAAGGCTGTAGAAACCTACCATTACATCACAAAAATATTTTATTCTTACTATGTGTTGCTTGGTCTCCTAATTTTCTGCTTTATCTCTCTTTGTAATTTCTTTTTGCCATGTTTTGGTCATTTTGAGTCAGTCTAAATAATCATACCTCCTGTGAGTGCTGAGTCAATAGAAACTATGAGCAGGAGACAGGTAGAAATTAAGGTATGTCTACATTGGGTAATGTAGCTTGAACTAGAGGCCACAATCCAGCTTTGTACACTTTTCTGTGTAAGTTGAATTTATGCACTCATTCTGTCACTGGCAGAATAGTTGGCTTCCTCTACAGTTTGGGAAGGAAGTTAATACAAAGGAAAAGGTTGATATACAGGAAGAGGCAGAGGGAGCATGTACTATTTGCAAGTAGGCACTTCACAGAAAGAAAGAGAACAAAAAGCTTAATAGCTGAGAAATGACCTTCAATATATTAACCTAGTTATATTACACAATTGAGCTAGGATCTTGCAAGTTGGAGCCACATTTCCTTCTGTGAATAAGAGAGTGTGAGCAGAAAGAAAGAGACCAAACATTTTTCTTTGGGCATGTAGTGCAAATCCTCTATTCTCCATGAAACATATGTTATAGGAGGAAAAACTTTTTTTTTCCTTACAAAAGTTAACTTTTATTAATGATAATAATGATTCTTAATATTTTTGTTCTAAGGCTATATATCTCAAATTGTTTAGAATGTAAATTACCAAGGCTACCTTTAGAGTTTCATTGTTACACAAAACATGGTGGTGATATTGGGCATAAAGTAATATTTTATCATAAAATGTAATTTAATAATTTGTAGTGAATACATGGGTGTGGAAATGATTAGTGCTGTTTTCTAGGCATGGATTACATTCCCTTTAAGTCAGGTATATTTGCTTTGACTGATGAAATATAAGAGGAGGTGATATGCATTAGTACTCACTTATAGTGGTTTTAGCTTTTTGTTACTAGAGGCTAGAAGGATGACATTCTAGAATTTTCAGTGGAGAGGTAGGTGTAAAACTGCATTCTTTCAGTAATTTGGAAGGAAGACAATGTACTGAATGAACATTAAACTCTAAGAAAATATATTGAAAAAGAGCATATTTGTTCCTATTAGTTGTTGATTGCATTTGACAAGGAGAAATAAACCCAGAATTTGCTGTCATTATCTCAGATGTTGCTATAAAAGAGATTTCAGAAATGTGGGGACTTGTAGAGGTAGAAAGGTAACTGCTTCTTAACCCCAAATAGTAAAAGATAAAATGAGGAAATTCTTTGGTCAAGAAAGAGAAAATTTCAGTCACAAGGCAATACTTACATCGAGAAGAATGGTTGATACATCCATCTTGTTAAAATCTCTAAATCAACTGGAATGAAGATGTTTCAGTGTAAAGGTCCAACTAAGAGGGTAGTTTAAATAAATCTTTTTAATTAGAAAAACATAGCTTAAGGAAAAAAGATAAAATGTGTGGTTCTTCCACTAAAGCCAGATAGGTTGCAGAGAATTGCAATGGATTTGAGAAATAAAGAGTCAAAGGAGATGAGAAAGCAAATGAGGTATTAGAAAAATCTAAGAAGTCTAGAAAGGATTGTGTGTGTAGTACAGACATACCTCAGAGATATTGCTGGTTTGGTTCCAGACCACAGCAATAAAGCAATTATCACAATAAAGTGAGTCAAATAATTTTTTCCCAGTATATACAAAAGTTATGTTTACACTATACTGTAGTCTGTTAAGTGTGCAATAGCATTATGTTTAAGAAACAATTTACTTACCTTAATTAAAAGATACTTTATTGCTAAAAAAAAAATGCCAACCATCATCTGAGCTTTCAGTGAGCCCTAATCTTTCTGCTGGTGGAGAGTCTTGCCTCATGTTGATGGCTACTGACTAATTAGAGTGGTGGTTGCTGAGGGTTGGGGTGACTGTGGTAGTTTCTTAGAATAAGAACACAGTGAAGTTTGCTGCATCAATTAACTATTACTTTCATGAGTAACTTTTCTGTAGCATGGGATGCAGTTTTTTATCATTTTACCCACATTAAAGTTTCTTTCTAAATTGGAGTCAATCTTCTCAAATCCTGCCATTATTTTATCGACTAAATTTATGTTGTATTCTAAATCCTCTGTTGTCATTTCCATAATTTTCACAGCATCTCACCAGGAGCAGATTCCATCTCAAGAAACCACTTTCTTTGCTCACGTAAAAGAAGCAACTCCTCATTAATTCAAATTTGATCATGACATTGCACTAATTAAGTTACATCTTCAGGCTCCAATTCTAATTCTAGTTCTCTTGTTATTTCCATCTGCAATTTCGTCCGCAGTTACTTCCTCCACTGAAGGCTTGAACCCCTCAAAGTCAAACATGAGGGTTGGAATCAACTTCTTCCAAACTCCTGTTAATGTTGATACTTTGACCTCTTCTCATGAATCATAAATGTTCTTAATTGCATCTAGAATGGTGAATCTCTTCCAGATGGGTTTCAATTTACTTTGCTTAGATTCATCAAAGGAATCACTTTCTGTGGCAGCTATTGTCTTATAAAATGTATTTTTTAAATAAGACTTGAAAATCAAAATGACTCCTTGGCCCACAGGCTGCAGAATGAACGTTGTTTTAACAAGAATGAGAACAACATTGTTCTCATTGTACATCTCCACCAGAGTTCCTCAGTGACCAGGTGCATTGTCAATGAGTAGGAACATTTTGAAAGGAATCATTTTTTTTCTGAGCAGTAGCTCTCACCAGTGAGCTTAAAATATTTAGTAAACCATGTTGTAAACAGATGTGCTGTCATCTGGGCTTTGGTGTTCCATTTACAGAACACAAGCAGGGTAGACTTAGTATAATTCTTAAGGGCCCTAGGATTTTTGAATGGTAAATAAACATTGGCTTCAACTTAAAGTCACCAGCCGCACCAGCTCCTAAAGAGGGTTAGACTGTCCTTTGAAGCTTTGAAACCAGGCATTAACATTTCCTCTCTATGAAAGTCCTAGATGGCATCTTCTTCCAATAAAAAGTTATTTCATCTACATTGAAATCTGTAAAGAGTAGCCATCTTCATTAATATTTTAGCTACATCTTCTGGGGACAACTTGCTGCAGCTTCTATATCAGCACTTGCTGCTTTGCCTTGCATTTTTTTTAAGGAGATGACTTCTTTCCTTAAATCTGGCTTCAAATTTTTCTTCTGAGTCTTTCTCACCTTTCTCAGCATTTATAGGACTGAAGAAAGTTAAGGCCTTGCTCTGGGTTAGGCTTTGGTCTAAGGGAATGCAGTGGCTGGTTTGATTTTCTGTCCAGACTACTGTAACTTTCTCCATACTATCAATAAGGCTGTTTTGCTTTCTTATCATTTTTGTCTTCAGTAGAGTATCACTTTTTTTTTTTTTTTTAAAGATTTTATTTATTTATTTGAGAGACAGCGAGAGAGGGAACACAAGCAGGGGGAGTGGGAGAGGGAGAAGCAGGCTTCCCGCTAAGCAGGGAGCCCGATGCGGGGCTCGATCCCAGGACTCCGGGATCATGACCTGAGCCGAAGGCAGACGCTTAACGACTGAGCCACCCAGGCGCCCCAGTAGAGTATCACTTTTTAAAGAATTTTTATTTAAATTCCAGTTAACACATAGTGTAATATTAGTCTCAGGTGTACAATATAGTGATTCAACACTTCCATATAACACCCAGTGCTCATCACAGCAAGTGCCCTCCTTAATGCTCATCACCTATCTCACCCATCCCCTGCCCACCTCCCCTTCAGTAACCCTCAGTTTGTTCTCTTTAGTCATGAGTCTGTTTCTTGGTTTGCCTTTCTCTTTCTGTTTTTCCCTTTGCTTCTTTGTTTTGTTTCTTAAATTCCACATGAGTGAAATTATATGGTATTTGTCTTTCTCTGACTTATTTCACTTAGCATAAACTCTCTAGCTCCATTCATGTCATTGCAAATGGCAAGATTCCATTCTTTTTGATTGCTGAGTAATATTCCATCACAAATATATGTATATATATATGTATATATGATGTGTATATTCCACCATATATATATGTATAATATTCCATCAGATATATGTGTGTGTATATATGTGTGTAAAACATGTGTGTATGTATGTATGCATATATATATGTGTGTGTAATATTCCATCATATAATATATATATAGTGGTATATGGTAATATATATATACTACCTCTTCTTTATCCGTTCATTAGTGATACACTGTTTCCATATTTTGGGTATGGTAGATAATGTTGCTATAAACATCGGGGGCACATGTATCCCTTTGAATTAGTATTTTTGTATTTTTTGGATAAAAACCTATTACTTCAATTGCTGGATCCTAGGGTAGTTCTCTTTTTAACTTTTTGAGGCACAACCATACCATTTTCCAGAGTGACTGTGCCAATATGCATTCCCACCAATAGTGCAAGAGGGTTCCCCTTTCTCCACATCCTCACCAACACCTGTTGTTTCTCATGTTGATTTTATCCATTCTGACTGGTGTTAGGTGATATCTCATTGTAATTTTGATTTGCATATCCCTAATGATCAGTAAGGTGGAGCATCTTTTCATGTGTCTGTTGGCCATCTGTACGTCTTCTTCAGAAAAAAATGTCTATTCATGTCTTCTGCCCATTATTTAATTGGATTATTTGTTTTTTGGGTGTTCAGTTTTAGAAGTTCTTTATATATTTTGGATACTAACCCTTTATCAGATTTGTCATTTGCAAATATCTTTTCCAATTCCATAGGCTGCCTTTTAGTTTTGTTGATTGTTTCCTTTGCTGTGCAGAAGCTTTTTATTTTGATGAAGTCCCAATAGTTTATTTTTGCTTTTCTTTTCCTTGCCTCTGGAGACGTGTCTAGTAAGAAGTTGCTATGGCCAGTGGGAAAGATGTTACTGCCTGTGTTCTCATCTAGGATTTTTATGGTTTCAAGTCTCACATTAAAGTCTTTCATCCATTTTGAATTTATTTTTGTTTGGTGTAAGAAAGTGATCCAGTTTCATTCTTTTGCATGTTGCTATTCAGTTTTCCCAACAACACTTGTTGAAGAAACTGTCCTTTTCCCATTGGATATTCTTTCTTTTTTTGTGAAAGATTAGTTGATATATGGTTGAAGGTTTAATTTTGGGTTTTCTATTCTGTTCTATTGATCTATGTGTCTAATTTTGTGCCAGTACCATACTGTTTGGATTACTACAGCTTTATAGTATAACTTGAAGTCTGGAATTGTGATGACTCCAACTTTGTTTTTCTTTTTTCAAGGTTGTGTTGGCTATTCAGGGTCTTTTGTGGTTCCATACAAAGTTTAGGATCGCTTGTTCTAGTTCTGTGAAAAATGCTGTTGGTCTTTTGATAAAGATTGCATTAGATGTGTAGATTGCTTTGGGTAGTATAGACATTTTAACAATATTTGTTCTTTCAGTCCATGGCCATGGAATGTGTTTCCATTTCTTTGTGTCATCTTTAATTTCTTTCTTAGGTGTGTTATAATTTTTAGAGTACAGATCTTTTACCTCTTTGGTTAGGTTTATTCCTAGGTATCTTATAGTTTTTGGTACTATTGTAAATGGGATTGTTTTCTTAATTTCTCTTTCTGCTGCTTCATTATTGTATGTAGAAATGCAACAGATTTCTGTACATTGATTTTGTATCCTGCAACTTTACTGAATTCAAATATCATTTGGCAAATTCTTGGTGGATTTTTTTGGGTTTTCTATATAAAGTATCATGTCACCTGCAAATAATGAAAGTTTGACTTCTTCCTTGCTGGTTTGGATGTCTTTTATTTTTTTGTGTTGTTTGATTGCTGCGGCTGGGACTTCCAGTACTACATTAAGTAACAGTGGTGAGAGTAGACATCAATATCTTGTATCTGACTGTAGAGGAAAAGCTCTCAGTTTTTCCCCACTGAAGATGATATTAGCTGCAGCTTTTTCATATATTGCCTTTATTATGTTCTCTCTAAACCTACTTTGTTGAATGGATGTTATTCTTTGTCAAATTTTTTTTCTGCATCTATTGAGAGGATCATATGGTTCTTATCCTTTCTTTTATTAATGTGGTGCATCATGTTGATTAATTTGCAAATGTTGAACCATTCTTGCAACCCAGGAATAAATCCCACTTGATCATGGTGGATGATTTTTTAATGTATTGTTGGATTCAGTTTGCTAATATTTTATTGAGAGTTTTTGCATCTGGGTTCATGAAGGATGTTGGTCTATAGTTCTTTTTTTAGTGGTATTTTTATCTCGTTTTGGTACCAGGGTAATGCTGGCCTCATAGAATGAATTTGAACCTTTCCTGTCTCTTCTATGTTTTGGAATAGTTTGAGAAGAATAGGTATTAACTCTTCTTTAAATGATTGGTAGAATTTGCCTGTGAAGCCATCTGGATTTTTTGTTTGTTGGGAGTTTTTGATTATTGATTCAATTTCCTAGCTGGTTATCAGTCTATTAAAGTTTTCTATTTCTTCCTGTTTCAGTTTGGTAGTTTATATGTTTCTAGGAATTTACAGTGGAGTATCAGTTTTAATTTCCTTCAAGAACTTTCCCTTTATCTTCACAACTTGGGCAAATGTTTGGCACAAGAGTCCTAGCTATTGACCTATCTTAGCTTTTGACATGCCTTTTTCATGTGGCTTAATTATTTCTAGCTTTTGACTTCAAGTAAGAGAAATGTGAGTCATTCTTTCATTTGAACACTTAGAGGCTATTGTAGGGTTATTAACTGGCCACATTTAAATATCGTATTTAGGGAATAGGGTGTCTGAAGGAGAGTGAGACAGGGGAACAACTGGTTGGTGGAGCAGTCAGATAACACACAGTATTTATCAGTGAATTTCATTTTGTGATATGACTGCAGTTCATGATGCCCCAAACAGTCACAATAGTAACATCATAGATCACATAACAAATATAATAATAACAATGAAGAGTTTAAAATATTGTGAGAATTACCAAAATGTGACACAGAGACACAAAGTGAACAAGTGTTACTAGAAAAATGACACCAATACACTGACTTGATGTAGAGTTCCACAAAATTTCAGTTTGTAAAAAATGAAATATCTGTGAAGTGCAGAAAAGAGAACTGCCATCAAATGAGGTATACCTGTGACTGACACATGTGATAGGTTGGATTCCACTAAATAAGAAGCCACTGAAGCTTTTAAGAGTATTTTACTGCCAAAGAAAACATGAAGTGATTTAAGAAAGTTTAAAATTATTTCTTCAAAGCTTAAAACGATGATTGGATCCCCAGTGTTCTTTAAGTAGTAAATAGACTGTGAAGCCTGTTGAACCTACAAAGATGACATTTTTTTTTCCTAATGCCCAATGTATGTGTCTAAGTAGAATAATGGAAATGAAATAATCCCTCAAAGGGCGGGACCAAACGAAATAAAACAATGGATGGAAACTTCCTTCCAATGAGTTTTGAGGTATTTAAGAAATGTTTTCCATGCTAGGGTAAGGAGTCCTTAAATGTCTGCTGAGAGAGATTTCAGAATGTTCCAAGTAACTATTGGGCATATTTTCTACTCTTATATTTTCCAAATTGAAATGTTTATTGTAGTGATAAATAACCTATTCCTTCATTGTATATTGTGTGCATGGGATGCACTTATTTTCTCTTAGGTTCCAGATCAAAAAACATGGATGTTTGATCCCTTCCTCACACCATATATGAAAATAACTTCTATGTGGAGTAAATATCCAAACTTTAAAAGAATTTCTATTTATATTGAGAACTCCACTTTTTTTTCTCTAAGATTCTCAAATTAATAAAAACTTGATTCTGGATATTTAAGTGGAACATTTTGAGAGTAGGGATCAAAAGAATGAATAATTGACTATTAGGATTAATGATGCTTGCTTACAGTAGTGGCATAAGTGATGTGGTACAGAAAAAAATATTAGTCCTTGGAGTTGATCCTCGCTCTTTTAGGTGCCTAAATTCATCAATCATTGTTTTTAATTTCCACTTGGGTCAAAAAAGTTGTCCTAGATATTGCATCATTAAGCACATGTGGAATAGAGTAAAGAGGTATGTGGTATATTTTTAGGTATTTAGTATTAAACACCAAAATGATCTGACTGGTAGATGATTGAATTCATGCTTCATTTCTTCCCATATCAGAAGATGAATTAACATAAAAGAATGTTTAGAAATAGAATATAAAACATGATGTACTTTTACAGAAGCCATACAGAAAAAAAAAAAAAGAACAAACTTGTAAACATTGTACTAATGACTCACACACAAATGCAGCTTTAGACTACAAACAGCTGCTTTCAGAAAAATCAACCTTGTAGAGGAATATGCTTTGATTGCCTGAAGCTAAATTATCTGGCTGCAAAACTCAGGGAAAAAAATAAAGTAACATTTTGTAGGTATCAGCACAATTTCTGGCATGTTAATCTGGTACTGAGGCTTGAAAAAATGTCATTCAAATCTCTCTTGGGGGTTATGATAGCCTTTAGCGGAAGCATGTTTAGATTAGACAAACCAGAGGACAAGAGTGTACAGTATGTTGAAAGAGTCTGAAAATATTTCCATAAATAGAATGAAAGTAGGATATTTTGAGAGTGTAAACCATTCTGCTATTAGGTCCCTATGCTACTATTTTTTTCTTTCAGGAGTTTAGAGGAATTACTAAAAACTTTTTTTTTTAAGAATAAAAGTATAACCAACATTTAGAATTGTAATCAAGGTCACATGACAACTCACACCCTGTGCTTTCAATTCCATTTGTCCCTACTCTTGTCCTTTCTTTCTTCTCCAACATCAGTTATTTTCCTCTTCCCGGAAAATTCCCATTATTGTATAAATACATTATAATATCGCTCTTTTTAAAAAAAGATTTATTTATTTATTTATTTATTTATTTAGCACATGAGTCGGGGGAGGGGCAGAGGGAGACAGAAAATCTCAGGCAGACTCTGCACTGAGTGCGGAGCCTGACGTGGAGCTCAGTCTCACGACCCTTGAGATCATGACCTGAGCAGAAATCAAGAGCTGGATGCTTAACCAACTGAGCCACCCAGGCACCCCTAATATCTCTTAACATACATTTAATATACCCCTTCAGCCACTTCCCCATTTCTTTGCTTACCTTCATGGTAAAATTCCTCAAAATGTTTATTGCCACTATCACCACTTTCCTTGATCTCTCTAGGTTTTTATGTCTATCCATGAAACTGCTGGTTTCAAGATCATCAATAGCTTCCATGTTGTTAAATTTAATGATAGATTCTGAAACCTCATGTAACTGGACCTATCAGGAACATTTGACAAAAATAACTATCATAATTTTTTCTTGAGACATTTTCTTCACCTGACTTTTAGAAAATCTCTTGTTTTTCCTTCTATGAAACTAAAAGCTCTCTTAAAAGAAATACTGAAATATCCTTTCTGGTGTATCTTCATTGGCTTGACCTCTAGACATTAGGGTGCCACAAAGCTCAACCTTTAAACATTGTTTCTTTATTAATAGGAATTTTCTAATTGATCTCAATCAATAATGTGCATGTGCATTTTATCTGTATGTTGATGACTCCCAAATTTATGTCCTCAGTCCTAACTCTTCTCTAAACTACAAACACATAAAATCCACTTACATTCTTATAGGTATCTCAAACTTAATATATCTAAAACAATTCTTGATTTCATTATGAGATCAATCTAAAAATAGCAGCTCCATTCTTCCAATTGCTCAGGTCAAAACTACTAGAGCAAGCCATACCTACTCTTTTTCTCTCATGTTCCCGCATGAATTGTTGGTTTTATCCTTAAAATACATCCAAACCCTAACCCACCATCATTTCTTATCTGAATTAGTGCAATACCAATTTTCCAACTTCCACTTTCCTGTACCTACATTCTTGTTCCTTATGATTGTGAGGATTTCCATCTCTTCTTTCTCTGAAAGGAAGGGAAAAATCTGCATGGTTCAACTCCTGACTTCTACAGGTCTTTGCTCAAATGGCTAATCATCAGGAAGAAATTTCCTTACTTCTTTATATAAAACAGCACCTTGTTTACTATTACTCTTACCTCCTCACTCTGCTAAAGTCTTATTAATAGTATTTTTTATTTTCTAAAATGCATTTCATGCATTTTTCATTCATTCATTCAATTTTTGTCTGTCACACCTAACTAAAATGTAGACTCCACAAGATAGATAACTTGTTAATTTTGTTCATTGTGCCTGGAAGACTGACTGGCACATGATGGGTGTTCAGTAAATAACTATTGAACAGATCCTAATCTTACCTTGACTTCTAGTGATTTTTGGTAGTGTCTAGTCACATAAAATAATAACTAAATTTATATTTAACTTTAAGATATTTGTTTTAGCTCTGAATATCCCTTAAAGTCCAACTGCCACAGCCTATATTTCTCTTTAGTGAGTATGTTTGCACTTGGAACTTTGTACTGGAAAGAGTTCATGTGGGGTGGAGGGAATAAGGTGACCCTATAGAGTCAGTCAGATAAACCAGACCAAACTGAATGATCACTAGAGTGGTATGTTGTACCAGATCATAGTAAAACCACAAATGAGATGTCTGCAACAGTAAAGTATACCAGACTTCTCTTTTGGAGTTTTGTTGGGTGAACAAAATGATCAGTTATTATAAAAAGAGAGAATTCATTTTAAGAGGCCTCAAAGTCTCTGCTAAATTAAATTTTATACAAATATTCTCTTGGAGAGGAGTGTAGAGTTAGTGTCTTAATGTAAATGTATCTTCTATGGATTTTAAGCTGAATATACAATTGATCAAAATCAATGATCTATTTTCTTTCTGAATGTTACTTATTCAAAAATCTATGAAGATGTTGAACAATGCCTTTTTTCTTCCTGGAGACTATTTTTTTTAAATCAGCTCTCTGAATAAAATACAACCTCTTAATTTTTGTTCTTACATCTGTGACGATTAGTTTTTTTCATTGTATCCTTTTCCACTTATCTATGCTTCCATTCTTTGCTTTCTTCTTTTTTTGGGGGGGATGGGACAACTTTATTAAAATATAATTTATATACCATATAAGTCACCCATTTAAAGTGTACAAATCAGAGTTATGCAGTTATTACCACAATCAATTTTAGAATATTTTTATCACACCAAAAAGAAACTCTATAACCTTTAACTTTCAGCTCCTTCTGTTCCTTCCTTACACTTTTGTGACTGGCTCTTCTCATTTAGTATAATTTTTTTTATTAACATACAATGTATTATTTGTTTCAGGGTACAGGTCTGTGATTCACCAGTCTTACACAATTCACAGCGCTCACCATAGCACATACCCTCCCCAGTGTCCATCTCCCAGCCACCCTCTTCCTCCTACCCCCCTCCACTCCAACAACCCTCAATTTGTTTCCTGAGATTATGAGTCTCTCATTGTTTGTCTCCCTTTCTGGTTTCGTCTTGTTTCATTTTTCCCTCCCTTCCACTATGATCCTCTGTCTTATTTCTCAAATTCCTCATATCAGTGAGATCATATGATAATTGTCTTCCTCTGATTGTCTTATTTTGCTTAGCATAATACCTTCTAGTTCCATCCATGTCATTGCAAATGGCAAATTTCATTTTTTGATGGCTGCATAGTATTCCATTGTGTGTGTGTATGTGTTTGTGTGTGTGTATGTGTGTATACACCACATCTTTATCCATTCATTTGTCGATGGACATCTTGGCTCTTTCCATAGTTTGGCTATTGTGGACATTGCTGCTATAAACATCGGGGTGCACGTACCCCTTCAGATCCCTACATTTGTATCTTTGGGGTAAATACCCAGTAGTGCAATTGCTGGGTCATAGGGTAGCTCTATTTTCAACTTTTTGAGGAACCTTCATACTGTTTTCCAGAGTGGCTGCACCAGCTTACATTCCCACCAGTGTAGGAGGGTTCCCCTTTCTCCGCATCCTCGCCAACATCTGTCATTTCCTGACTTGTTAATTTTAGCCATTCTGACTGGTGTGAGGTGGTATCTCATTGAGGTTTTGATTTGGATTTCCCTGATGTTGAGTGATGTCCAGCACTTTTTCATGTGTCTATTGGCCATTTGGATGTCTTCTTTGCAGAAATATCTTTTAATGTCTTCTGCCCATTTCTTGATTGGATTATTTGTTCATTAGTATAATTTTTAAAAAGATTTTTATTTATTTATTTATTTGTCAGAGAGAGAGAGAGCACAAGCAGAGGTAGCAGCAGGCAGAGGGAGAAGCAGCTCCCCACTGAGCAAGGAGCCTGATGTGGAACTCCATCCCAGGACTCTTGGATCATGACCCCAGCTGAAGGCAGAGGCTTAACCAACTGAGCCACCCAAGCGTCCCTAGCATAATATTTTCAGGAGTCATCCATGTTATAGCACGTATCAGTACTTCATTCCTTTTGATTGCTAATATTCCATTTTATGAGTATAATATATTGTATTTATCCATTCACTAGTGAACATTTGGGTTATTTCCATTTTTTGGCGATTACAAATAATGCTGCTGTGAATATTCATGTACAACTTTTTTTTTTTTTTTAAAGATTTTATTTATTCATTTGAGACACAGAGATACAGAGAGAGAGAGAGAGAGCATAAGCAGGGAGAGAGGCAGAGGGAGAGGGAGAAGCAGGCTCCCCGCTGAGCAGGGAGCCCGATGCGGGGCTCGATCCCAGGATGCTGGGATCATGACCTGAGCCGAAGGCAGACGCTTAACCATCTGAGCCACCCAGGCGCCCCACAACTTTTTTTTTTTTAAAGATTTTTTTTATTTATTTGAGAGAAAGGGAGAGCACAGAGGGAGAGTGAGAGGGAGAAAGAGACTCCCTGTTGACCAGAGAGCCTGACTCGGGGCTCAGTCCCAGAATCCTGAGATCATGACCTGAGCCGAAGGCATATGCTTAACCGACTGAGCCACCTAGACACCCCAAGTACCACCTCTTTTATAGATACACATTTTGATTTCTCTTGGGTATCTACCTTGAAGTGGAATGCTGGGTTATATGGTAACTATGTTCAATCTTTTGAGGAACTGTTAGACTGTTTTTCAACGTGGCTGAACAATTTTAAGTTTCTATCAGCAATGCATAAAGTTTCCAATTTCTTCACTTCCTCACCGGCATTTGTTATTACCTGTCTTGGTTATTTATCTTTCCTAGTGGGCATAAAGTGGTATTTCACTGTGGTTTTGATTTATATTTCCCTGATGGCTATTGATAATTAAGAGTCTTTTTATGTGCTTATTGGCAATTTGTACGTTTTCATTGGGGAAATGTCAGATCCTGTGCCCATTTTTTTAACTGGGTTATTTATTTATTTTATTATTGATTTGTAAAAGTTCTTTATATATTCTAGATACAAGTCCTTTATCAGATATATAATTTGTAAATATTTTTTCCCTATTTTGTGGGTTGTCTTTGTGTTTTCTTGATGATGTCGTTTGAAGCACAATTTTTTAATTCTGAAAAAGTCAATTTTTTTGTTATTGCATGTACTTTTGATGTCATATCTAAGAAACCATTGCATAATCCAAGATTACAAATATTTATGCCTCTGTTTTCTTCAAAGATTTTTATAGTTTTAGCCCTTATATGTAGGTCATTGTTATATTTTTGAGTTAATTTTTGTATATAGTATGAGATAGGGGTTCAACTTTTGTATCTGCTTATCCAACTGTCCCAGTATCCTTTGTTGAAAAGCCTATATTTTTCCTTTTCAAATTGTCCTGGCATCGTTATTAAAAATAAATTGAAGAGTCAAAGGAGAAAAAATAAAATAAAAATCATCAGAAATAGAAGATACTGAATAAAATATCAGATGTCACAAGAAACATACATTAATTAAATTTGATTAAGAGACAGAAATAACCATATGTGTTAAATAAGGCCCAATTATCAGGACTACAAACAGGCTCACCTACAACATAATGATGTAGAAATGTTTAAATAAAGAGCTGATAAATACATTCCAAATAGTACTAAGCAAAAGAAAGAAACTAATATCTATATTACTTTCAGGAGAAATAGATATTAAAGAGAAAGGCAATTATTTATAATTTTTTTTTTTTTTAAGATTTTATTTATTTATTTGAGAGAGAGAGAATGAGAGAGAGCGAGTACATGAGAGGGGGGAGGGTCAGAGGGAGAAGCAGACTCCCTGCTGAGCAGGGAGCCCGATGCGGGACTCGATCCAGGGACTCCAGGATCGTGACCTGAGCTGAAGGCAGTCGCTTAACCAACTGAGCCACCCAGGCGCCCCTAAAGAGAAAGGCAATTATTAAAGATAAAGGTCATTATGCAGTTATAAAAGAGTCCAGGACTACATGCAAAGCCTAAATCTGAAGACATGAAAATATAGCTATGTGTGTATATATGTGTGTGTGTGACAAATATAAGTAGTGTTCATACATATAGTTTGAATTAGAAGGAGAAATTTATAAATTCAAGATCATGTTGGGAGATTTAAACAACTTTCTCTGAAGTTTAGAAATCAAATAAACTTAAAGAATAGGAACAACATGAGTAACATAATTAGCAAACTTGTTTCATTGTACATTAGATATCCAGCAAATAGAGCAAAATTATTTTTAGGCACATATGACATAATTACAAAATTGACTAGCAGCCACAAAAAATGTCAAATATAGTAAAGAATTTAGAGATAGAGAACATATTCTCAAACCACAGTGGAATATAATAAAAAATCAGTAACAACAACAACAACAACAAAACAACAAAAATAGCATAGGACATTTAAAAAATTGAAACAATTTATTGTGGAAGAAGAAATCACAAGGTCAATCAGAAAATATTTATAACTGAATGTTTACAAACTATAAGGATCAAGACTGTTTTGAAGGAGCAGCATCAAGGATGTGTGGACTAACTTTAAGAGACATCATGAATTTTATAGTGTAGTATAATTCAGTAAGATAATGGGACAGAATAATTAATGTATGGAATTGGTATGACAAAAATACAAATAATTGGGAATTCACAGACTATTCAAGAAGTGGGGAAGGAATGGGGACTGTGTATGGGAAAAATAAAAATTAGATCCCTACTATGTATGACATATTTAGAGCCCTAAATTTGAAAAGCTAAACTTTAAAATTAGTGGAATTATCAAAGAATAATCTTAATATATGTTTTATTTTTCAAGGTAAAGAAGAATTCCTTAAATAAGACCTAAAAGCACAAAACATAATAGGAAATATCTCACTGAGTAATTGAGTTCATTAACATTAGAATTCTCTATAGAGCTAAGCTCAAAAAACAAAGTTAAAGACAAACCATAGATTTGGACTAAATATTTGTAATGATTAAATCACAAAGGAAAAGCTTATGGAAATCTCATGACTAGGCAAAGACTATAAGCCCACAAACTACAGAAGAAAAAAACTGAAAGTCTCATGCTATATTATGAAAGGACTGCTAATTTCACTACTCATCACTTACAAATTAAAATAGCAATGATATACCATTTCATTTCTATTAAGTTGGTGAATTTTTTAATTTGATAAAACTAAGTGTTGTTAACATGGGGAAATAGAACACTCATAGAGCTGATAGGAACTTAAATTAGAATAACTATTTTGGAGGGCAATTTGGCAATAACTGGATTTGCAAAAACCTACATATCAGTGATTTATTTCATTTCAGGAATCTTTTTCTCCATATATATTCCCTTTCTGTCTCTCTGTCTGTCTCTGTCTTTTTGTCTCTCCTTGTCTATACACGTACTCACATATGAATTCTGGTTTATGTTCACAAGAAAAGTTATAGAGAATAATGTAGCACTTTTATCATAGTAAAAAAAATTACGAACAATATATAAGTAATACGACAATGGAGAGATAAGCTGTGGTTCAGTCATATAATTGAATACTATGGAAGGAGTTAAAATAAATAAACTAGATGTAAAAGTTTCATGGAAACCTTAGAATAATAATAATAGTAAAATAGTACAAGTTACAGAATGATGGGAATTGTAGATTATAATAAAGTTATTATTAAAATAAATATCCTTTATATTGATTATAAATACATGCATATCTATAGTGATTTAAATGAAAGAACAACTTCAAGTAAAGCTTTTCTCTTGGTAAAATGGGAGTGGAAATGGGATGGATGGTGGCTTTTGTATATATCTCTAAAATTTTACTCTAAAAAACGTGGAGATTTGAAACAAACATGGAAAGATGTTAACGTTTGCTAAATCTGATTGATAAAGTGTCTGCTACATTTTTTAACCATTTTCTCTAAAATATTTTGTAATTGAAATGAAAAATTCCAATGAAAATTGAGTTTTATTTTATCTGCTTATAAACCTCTATTGTCTTGCCATCTTACAAATGCAATTACTGTTTTGTCCCACGGTACTTTTCTGAACCGTAGGACACTTTAGCCATGATCTGAGATTCCCAGTTTATACTCACACCTAGTCTCTCTTGTTCGTAGTCACCAAATTTGAAGAAGGGGTCCATAACTGCAAGTATTGACAGACAGGGTTTGCCATGAGTTTGGGTAACATGACCATTTCCTAGGCAGGGATGCATTGTTTGCATTTTTATATTTCCATTATTTTTTTTTCTTGATTAAGTGATCAAGGCAAGAAGGGCACCTGGATGGCTCAGTCATTTGAGCACCAACTCCTGGTTTCGGCTCAGGTCATGATCTCAGGGTCATGGGATTGAGCTCCACATCAGGCTCCCTGCTCGATTCTCTCTCTCCTTCTCCCTCTGCCCCTCTCTCAGCTCATGCTTGTGCACATGCTCTCTCTCTCTCAAATAAATAAATAAAACCTTTAAAAAATAGTGATCAAGGCAAGAGGCTATTAATCTTAAAAGATCAGGGATGTTGGAATTCATGCCAGTTAAAGACCTTGATAGAAACCAGTGTCCTTTAGGTTTGGATATATAACTGCTTCCCCAAGAAACAGATATCATCCTTTGTAAAATTTAAAAGTAAGTATCAGCCACTCCTATCAGCCACTCCTATGGCATAGTCACATGTTTCAATTTGCATGTTTCAATTTGATCTTTTGAACTGATTTCTTTTCAGTCACTTTTTACCAGTTGTTCTTGATTCATTTGTGCTTCAAATTTGATTAAAATCAAGTATGCATCAGGATGTAAAATTTTCATACTTGTATAATCCTAGAATTTTTAATGGTTTGAATACAATGTAATCATATATATACACACATACTCTGGTTTTATTAATTTATTGTTATGTTCCTGTAAGAAATATTTACTTTTTCAAATTATCCTTAACAAAAATGTCAGAGCAGTAACACCTTTCTGAGACCATCAAATATGAGAGGAAGCAAAAAAATTCTATCTACTTTTTTTTTTTTTAAGATTTTATTTATTTATTTGACAGAGAGAGACACAGCGAGAGAGGGAACACAAGCAGGGGGACTGGGAGAGGGAGAAGCAGGCTTCCTGCTGAGCAGGGAGCCCCATGCGGGGCTCGTTCCCAGGACCCTGGGATCATGACCTGAGCCGAAGGCAGACGCTTAACAACTGAGCCACCCAGGTGCCCCAAAATTCTATCTACTTATCAAGCTGTTTGTCCACTTAAATATTTATATGCCATGTGGCAGTTCATTCACTTAAGATGATTCACCTCAGTGAATAATTTAGTGACTTCAGGATTTGTTTACCTTTCTTATATTGCATAAATATAATGAGAGAGAGGAGTAGGATTAAATATGCTATTTTAATTTAGTTTACTGGCTTACAGTGAGCTTTCAACCCTCCAAAACAAATATTTATTCCCTACCAGTGATAGCAATCTTTAAAATATTTTACTTTATAGGAAGTACTTTAAAAATGTGTCTGTAATGTGGCCAATTATATCATGTACTTTTTAATATTCAGAATATTAAAATGTATTTTACCTAACTCTTTTTAGATTTTAATTTGGAAAACATCAATGTTTCTTTTGTTTTTATTCTTTATATTTAAGATAATGATATGACATAGACAGACGGTGACGTTTTGCCAACGGGAAAACTGAGGTTCTTTGGTGAATATTCAGACTCCAGACTCTAAGTCATTTTAACATTTCTTCCCCCCATTTCTAACTTCAGGTGGTGATAGATTAATTTAATTTAGTTTCTAAACCTGGCAGGAAGATAGCATGGAGACACGTACCCTAAGTTACTCATCCTGTGGAGATAACAAATGGCTCATCAAGTAGAGCATATTTAATTATGGAATCATAGAGTGGAAGAGATTTTTGAGGCCTTCTAGTTTAACCTTTCTTCCAATCCAAGAACTTTTGTCAACATGCCAGATGGATGGTTATTTAGCTACTGCTTAAACATGTGCAGTGTTGAAGATTCCACAGCTTTTAAGGGAAACCTATTTCATTTGGGACTAGGAGAACGATTAGAAAATTCTTGCTCATATATATCTAACAGATGCTCTTTTAAAATTCAATCTCTTGGCCCCTGTGGTACGGCAGAGTATCCATTAGTCACTTATTTTACTTGACAATCTTTTGGATGTTTTAGTCTGCTGTAATGCCTCTTTATTCTCCAGATTAAGTCCTAAAAATTGGTTTGTGAGAATAATGTATTTGCTTACATAATGATGAAATATAAATAAAAAGAGAGAATCATAACCAGGAAAAATAAATGTTTATAAAATCAGTACAACAATGGGAAGAACATAAACAGAAAATCTATGCACCACGATGGTTTCTATGGTTCATCTTCAATTTGGGTTCTATACTTCCTAGTAATCAAAGTGAAAATATGATATGGTCGCTTACATAAAGGTCCTCCATAAGTTCCAGAGATTTTCCATTGACATAAATTTTGAAAGGCTGTATCACGTGGTAATTCATATATAGTTTTCAGTGTTTTAATGACCAGTATCCTCAGTAGAGTTCTAGCAGCAAAGTATTATGGTTATTCCTATGGTGTTTGTGTCTAGAGCCTTCACAAATCTCTGACATATTCAGAGAAAAAACTGGAATGTGTCATTCATTTTCATGTGAATTATGAAATTAGAAAACATGGGTAGTCTACCATTCATGTAATGAATCTTGTCAGGCTGTCTGATATGTCTCACAATAGAGGCTGCAAGGAAGCTGTAATTCCCCAGGATAAGCCATGTCAAGAAATAGGCTTGGTCATCTTTGAAAGACTCAATAGGGAGTTATCAGCTACTGAGATGTCTTTCCTTCTCATAGGAGTAGTAATAGGATTCCTGCTGCTGGGCACAGCTTATGTATCTTCATTAACACTGCACTGAGTGCAGATTGCACTTCAGAAGTCTCAGTGCTTTCACAGGGATGAAAGTGCTAATTCCAAAAGTTCATTCCAGGGCTATCAAATAAAAAATTATTTTTCTTCTCCTTGTATTTTTATCCCTACCGTGGGGTCAAAAAATTAAACTGAAAATTGAATGACTTTTTCTTTTCTACAGCTCAAAAATAATTTTGAAAGTATTTGTTAAGGCAAAACTCATCATTCTGCATCAGTCTATTCATTAAAGTGTGTTTATTCATAACATGGCTGATGTTGATTGATAGGTAGGTGCAGTCATTTAACAACAACTTCGCCGGGTGTCACTTGTAACGGTTGTAAATAGGCAATTCTAAAGGTAAATTATAATCTTTATAACTATAGTTATTTATTGGGAGACTCTTTGTTACACTGTCTCTGATACTCTTATCTTGGAAACAGTAAGTGAAAATTATTTGATAGAAAATCCTGTTTGATCTAAAGAATGCTGGAAATCTCAAAATAGCTTTGTACAAAATAGAACAGAAAAGACAAGTTACTCACCACCGCCAAACATAATTATTTTAGAGTATTAAATAATGAATTATTTTACTACTTTTGTTGTTGAAGAAAATGTAAATAATTAATTCAAAATAGCCATATTAGCTAGAAATTCAGTTTAGTTGAGGTTTATAAGAGAACAGTGCCATTTTCTTGTCTGGACTTGTATTGGCAGCCTCCATGCACACAAAAGAAATGGTATGAAAGGTATATGGTTAATGCATCAATAGAGACAAACTAGAACATTTAGCCTACAAAGGAAATTGTTTGGTTTTGAATTATCTGGTTCGTATCTAATTTTTAGCTGTCTCTTTGGATCAGATCTTTTCACCTGCCTTTTCTTCAGGCTAAAGATAATGAATTCTGACTATGTTTCTCGGCATGTCTGCGTAAATAAAGAAATAAGTACCTAGAGACACTTTCTCATGTTTGTAGTGTGCATTATTATGTGTGATATTTAGTTTTGCAAAAGGAAGTATATTCAAGTCAGCGCTATTATAAATTTCAGCTAGTCAAACAGTTGTGAAATACTCAGTTGCCTAGTGTGAATTATTCATGCTAATGTGAAGTAATAACAGGATGGGTCCTGCAGCCATCTGATGTCCTAGGAGGACTCACTGAAACTATTCAAGAAGGAATCTGGAGATCAGAGGTTGGAGAGGAGGGTCAAGCACTGTGGGAGTTTTCTCATTACAAAGTCTCTAGTGTAGAGGGGAAAGCAGATGCGCTATGGGCAGAATTCGAAATTCTTTACACCGGCTTCATTTCTAAGATTCCCATTGCAGAGAGGCTGTGTGTCCTCAGAAACCAAACCGAAGCCCCTCAGGTACATCATGATGGCTTGGAAGCCTTGAGATAGACACGAGAGCCTCCTGGTGCAACGCAGACTGAGCGCCAGGAGGCGAAGCATAGTTAGAAATGTGCGTTTTTTTATATTGGGCAAAAATTAAGAGGTTTCAAAATCAAATCTCTAGAGCAGTACATGCATGGGTTGGGGTTTTTGATAGTTAAAAAGGGAAAATGGAATGAATTCACTTTACAGTATGTCTTTTAAAAGTTGTATTTACTTCTGGTGTCCTTTGCTTCAAGTAATGAATGCTGTGAACAGGCAGTGAGTTAGAAGGAAATTGTTCGGCTTTGAATGATCTGGTTTAGATAGAATGAAGAAGAAGAAGGAGAAGGAGAAAAGAAGATATAGTGCATATATATTAAGAAGAAACATAGTGCACAGAGTACAGTCTGAGCTGTGATAGAGAAGTTCAGATCTGTCTAGTGCTCTTTGTTTACTGGTCCCTCAGGGACTGCCTGGAAAGTACCACAGGAAAGATATTTTTAGGCTATAGGCAGTTGAAGTGCTACAGTGAGATCACTTATTAATCTTTAAAGTACTTTCTTCTTTTGTGTATGTGTTTTAGAGTCTAATTTATCTTACTTTCTCCTGCTACTGTAAGATATAAGGTCACATTCATAAATACAATCAAACAGCACCATAACAAAAGGTGAAGAAAAGCCACTAGAAGTACTAAATCTTTGACCAATTGCATACCTAAAGATTAAACTGAAGTCCACTATTAAGCTAATAAAGTGTGTGTGTGTGTGTGTGTGTGTGTGTGTGTGTCATGCTACCCTGTGCTGGAAATATTATCACAGGACAACAGGCCCTTGTATGATTTGAAAATAATATATGGAAAAGTTGTTAGTTTGACAATGGACAAAGAGCAAATTTTCTTCGATTTAATTTTTTTCCTGGTTCATTAAAATTCCATCAGGGAAGAAATGTAGGTTTTGAGTGGCATTTGAATATCAGTGCTGTAATATTGTGTTATCTAGACACTTTTCTCTGTTATACGGGAGAAAAACAAAGCTGTTGGAACTCAGGATTAATTGCATAGGATACTTGGGTTAGTGCTCTGGGTACACACATTTTGTGTGTGTGTGTGTGTGTGTGTGTGTGTGCACGTGTGTGTGTATTTGTGTGAGTAATTTTTGTATCTGTGTGAGGAAACATCATGGAATGTGTTTCTAATTTTCTTATATATCTCTTTTCTTGCCAGGGCATGAGGAACTTCTAGAAAGCAGTCTGAGAGATAGGTTTTTAGATTTCTAGAGTTGCCTAGCAGGTGACTGTGTATATGCGAAGTGAAGAACTTTCTGAAGGAATCTAAAAGTAAAATGCTACTATCTTATTTAATGGGAATAACTCAGATATTAAGGAATTTCATGCGAAGCAAGAATGTGCTGCTCATATTTGCATTCTATCATCATTTGTTTGCAGGTATTTATTTAGATATGTTTGGTGTTAAGTTTTGCAATGTATAGGATGTGATAGCTCATGAGATGCAAAGTCCAAAGAAACCTAAGTGTATATATATTATTCTACTAAGTATTTTCATTCAGATTTAGGGATTATGCCATCAGTCACATCTACAGAAAATGAATGCTCAAATATTTAACTTATAACCAAGAGAGAACAATGTAAGGAAGTGGCAGTATTCATACCCAAGCCAATCATTATATCATACTATAGGAAATCACATGAAATGAAGTGAAGGTACCAATATATGACATTACTTTGTTTTGGTTTCTTGGGAAATTAGCACGTTTCACCATAGCCTGTAAATGGAAACACCACCTGATTTTATGAACTATATTGCTATATATTTTCCAGCATGAAAAAAAGAGATGTATACATGCATTTCTTTTCTTAATATTTGGAAATGCCACACGATTCAGACTTCATCATCTTAAATATCTTTAAAGAGAAAAGCAGAAAATTTATGGTTATGTGGGAAACTACTATTATCCATCTCCTGCTGCTGCTGAGCCTATTTCTTCTGCATCTGATATAGAACAGCATTGGCTATTTGGCCACCGAATCACACTGTGGCTCTGGTACACTGTGGAACCATAGATAACAATTGCAGAGCCGCAGAGACCTGAGGAAAAGATGAGAACAGAAATGTGCCCTTTATATTGAATTCGTGAATCTTAGGAGTGTATGGTTTGCTATCTGTAACTGACTATCAGATTTTAATAATATTTGATTGTCCAGAGAAGTTGACACAGTTCATGAAAATAATGTTGTATGAATAACTGTTTCAGTTAATGATGCATTTGTTGTCTCCAGTAGTGCAAGTTTGTGTGGTGGTCTGGTTTTATTTAATTAAAAAAAAATGGGGCTTGGCTTATGATTGCAACAGATGCCTTAAAAACTAGCAACTGATTACTTATTTCCTGAATTTTGGTAGTCTTATTGATCACTTATATACCACCTAACTCTAATATCCTTTACCAATTAAAGAACGTAATAGCTTCTATCACATGATAAATTACACATGCTTTTCTATTATAGCATGTTTTTAAGAAACGCATTCTTATATATTGCTTTATTTGTTCATAATCTGTAGTTTTTCTGTACTCCGAAATGATAAACTTTACACATGCTAAACATGTACTGTTTATTTCACGACTAAGTTTTTTAGCAGAAAGTCCGTTTTTAGCTCCTAAGAGACATCATGCCATATGCTATTTTCTGCGGTGTAATGATGTGATGCACCTTCACGATGAAGTCTGGACTTCTTCCAAAGAAGGAAAGTGATATAATCCTTCTGGTGAACTGTGAAATTCTCCCCTTGCACAGTGTCTTTCCCAGCAGAAAATGAGCATTCTTCATGGATAGGTTCCTTTAGGGGTCTCAGGGAAAGGGCGATAGCAGGGGGCTTCAATTCAATGCCAATTCCAGTGACAGGTTAATTGCTAGGTTCAAATTGTTGCGGTACCTTTTTTGGGGGGAGGTGTGGATAAACTTTTCAGCCACATACCCCAAAGCAATTCATATGTTACATTCTGTTGTTTTCAGTGTTGACATGCTTTATTGGCTTCTATAAATTCTCCCTGAGGAGTTAGAGCTATTTGGCGGCAGCATCTTTTTAATTACACAGAAATCAGGGCAGGTGACATGCTTGTGGTCACTATGGTTTTCATTGTTTAGCTTTGTATTGATGGAAAAATCCATGAATATGAGAAATACTAGCTCTTTTAAAAAAAAGACATATGTACTATGTCTTACACATTTATATTTACAAGGCCATTTTATGTGGGATAGTAATTTGAATAAATGTTTCCTGTAAAAAGTTCTAAATGGGGTTGAGAATTATACTATACTGCTTATCAATATGTTGCATTTGTTGTAGAAATAATAGGACACTGGCATCTGATTTCAATAAACCAAAGCACTAATAATGTAAAACTAAAAGGAGTCACACACCTCTCAGAGCACAGGAGGTAGAGTATTGCTAATGTCACAGTGACCCATGGAAACAGCGCTGCAGAGAATCCTTACTAGTCCCCCCGGCACTGGTGTTTTCAGAAAGCAAATATAGTAATCCTCCTCGGAAATGTTTTATTTGAAACCACAGAGTTGATCGGTAACTAAGAAATGTGGGGTGTAGGGGTAGCTCAGAGCTTTCTAAAGATTCTCAGATTCTTTGGTAGGACTGTTGGCCATGGAAATAGGAGATTACTGAGACCTCTGAGTGTTTTACATATTAAGGGGTGAATAAATATATTTATTTTTTATTCTCACTTCTGTTTTTTTTTTTTTTTTTTTGTGACAACTCAGTTTCATAATCTCCGTCTTTACTTCATTTATTCAGCTAGTATGGTTCAGTTTGAAAGATAGTTTTTCTTCCCTTCCTCATTACCCACTCCAAATTACCATTACCAAATACAGTTTCTTTGCTTGCTTCTGTCTTGACGTTGTTCTTTCCTGGGGTAATGGTTGGGAATACTGAAGCACTCTGGAGGTAGGTAGAACTGGTATTGAATGGAACTGCCACACTTAATTGTGGGTAATACTTAATGTCAAGCTCCTTATCTACATTGTTGGTGCCTCAGTGTGTTTATCTTTTAAATGGGGATGTTAGTGATATCAGAGAGTTGTTGTAAGGATTAAACGCAATAATTCTATGGCAATAATATGCCTGACACTGAGTAACTATTTCCTAAGCAGTTTTTATTATTGCTGTTTAACAGCAAGTCTGGTGGACGTTTTCAACTGACACTGTTACTACTTACTCCTTTTTTGAAAATATTTTTCTTGCCTTTTCTGATGTCACACAAACTTTTCAAACTACATGCTGCTCCATGTATCACATGCTCTCTCTCTCGCTCTCTCTCTTTTTTTTTTTTTTTTGCCTCAGCTCATATAACTCTCTCGTATGGCTCCTCCACCCCAAGATGCCTTCCCCAATGGTCTGCTGAGTAAATAGCACAGAGCTAAGTATTGGTTTTCCCTGGAGTCTTCCCAGGACTTCTGTGGAAGATTAGGTATTTGCCTTTCCTTCGACCACCCCAACTATGATGCATAAATCAGAGAAGGGTAATTGTTGGCCTGTTTGTCACCTGCACTCCTTAGTGAAGTCTTTGTTCCTTGGGGTTCAGTGTGCGATGAGTATACAGAGATTGAGCTTATAGGAGCATGACATCAGTTGAACAGGTGTGTGCAGAGATTATTGAACTCCAGCAATCCTTCCTTCTCTCTGAGAACTTCTTTGGCTCCTCACATAATTCCATCTGCAAATACAGAAAATCTTTAAAGTTTTGGCTTTTAGTCTTTTACTCTTTCTATGTACTCCATCCTCAGTCACACGTATCATTTCCAAAGCCTCAGATGCCACACAAGTGGATGAGTCCCTGTCATCCTGCTCTCTTTGGCCCTTGAATCTTTTTAAATCTGTCAGATATTTCAACAGTAATAACACCATCTCAAGCTTTGCTTTCCAACTCCACATTTGTCCCCTTTCCTAGCTGCTACCACCCAATGGAACATTTTTTCCTATAGCAATGCTTTTCTTCCTCTCACCTTTTATTGAAGATTATAAATCAAATAATTATAACATCATGCTATGCTTGTGTAGAACTCCATTCCTTACAAAGCTCTTTAGTAAACGTTATTTCACTGTACTCTTTAAAAGCCCTCAGGTAACATTATCATTCCAGAATTATTAAAGAAACTATGTTTTCTGGTTTTACAAAACTTTCCTAAGTCTATATAATTTATAATAATAGCAAGAGCTCCCATTTATTCTGTGCCCACTTTTACTTTCCATGTATTATTTAATCTTTACCACAATGCTATAAGGCTATTATTTTTCACAGAAGAGGCATCTGAATTTCAGAGGTTTAAAGAACTTTAAATAGACTGTTAACTGAACTTTCTTCCCATTAATTCTTCCTCCCACTCAGTCTTGCTTGATAAACAGTTGCCTGAATCATTCTTCCTCTCATGCTGCCAGGATGGCATCACTCACCTCATGATATCCTTTTAATGAGTGTTCACTGCTTCCTAATGCTGCCTGAAAATAGTGGAGATTTTGTACCCTGGCATATAAGGTCCAAGATAGAGTTGTCCTGAATAACATTTCAAAGCTTATGCCAGATTTTCCAATGTTCTGCAGTACATTATGTCTAATGTTAGTTCTCCACCAGAACATCCCCAAACTTCCCAACATGAATTTTTGCTTATACCAGAAACTGTCTAAAAAACATTTCCTGATATCCTCCTGTCAGCTTGTAGACCTACCTCTGATATACTCTTCACCAAAGAATCTTTAACCCATCAAGCAGATTTGATCACTTCTTCCATTGAATTTCCATATTTGCATTTTATGAAGATGCTTTGGCAGGTCCCATCTTATCTTTTAGTCTTAACTTTGTGCTTGTCTTAACCTGAAGCTATTCTCTGAATGTTTCAGTTTTTAGTACAAGATCCTATATATTGCATGTTATTAGCTAAGTTATATTATGCCAGCCTCTGTTATAGAAATGACTGAGTTCAGTAAAAAATAACTAAAAATATATTCACTTAAAAAATAAAATCTAGGGGGCGCCTGGCTGGCTCAGTTGGTTAAGCGACTGCCTTCGGTTCAGGTCATGATCCTGGAGTCCCGGGATCGAGTCACACATCGGGCTCCCTGCTCAGCGGGGGGTCTGCTTCTCCCTCTGACCCTCTTCCCTCTCGTGCTCTCTGTCTCTCATTCTCTCTCTCTCAAATAAATAAATAAAATCTTTAAAAATAAAATAAAATCTAGGACTCTGGAGTATGTATTACCAAAGGTAATCTCAATTATGGGTATTTAAGTGGGAGGAATAGCAATAATACAGCCAAGTTCCTACTGGAGTTTAGGCACTAGATCCAATCAAGAAAGGAGAAGGAAAGAAAAAAGAATACAAAGCAGTTTTAGAGATGGAAAAGACTGAAACAAGGACCCCTTCTCCTCTCTTTTACTATGTATATGATCTTATGGGAGGTATACACAGCACCCATATGCTGACAGCCACACCAGGATTTTCTCAATATTTTACAACCAGAGAACACCACCTGCACATTGTGAAGCACACTCATATTCTCAGAGGATTTCTTATGAAATCCATGCAGTTTTTGTCTTTGTCATTGAAAAATTTAAAATGCCCAAAGGCTATGGTATTTTGTTAGGAAATACAGGAAGTTTTACTTTCTGATCCCTAATGTTAATATAATATCTAGCACATAAATCTACTATATGTAGTCACATCAAATAAAACATCATATGAACAATTGACACATTCACATTTATTTTTCTTTTTATAGTCAGAGAATATTCTGTGCATGTGTGTGTGTGAGAGAGAGAGAGAGAAAGAAAGAGAGAAACTGTACTATCTAATTTAATAAATCACTTTCTTCACAGCAGATTTAACAAAAAACACAAATAAGATCAAATTGAAGTGGTATTATTACTTTGCTTTTTGTTAAAAAGAGTGTAGGGTCCTCTCATGTTGATCTTATAGTCATCTCTGTTTTTTTTTCCAGTTTGAATTTATTATGAAATCCAACCACAGTGATTTTCACAAAATAGCAAATAGCCTAGGGGAGAAAATATAGTAGAAAATAATTTTGTTTGCTGATTACCTTCCCACCCCTACCCCCAAAGCAGGATTGGCATAGGGAACTGGTCCAAATTTATATATTTTGCTGTATCATACATCCTGTATGAGTAGTGTTTCTCATAGCCTGAAGGGTAAATCTTGGTAGAATTTAGAATTCAATGCACTTCAGTTAATATTGAAAAGCAGTATATGTATATATATATATATATACACACAATATGTCAACTAAGCAGGACTGGGATTAGGGTAAGAAAAGCAAGACACCGAAGGCACAGAATTTAAGGAGGCAGTTGCTCTTAGCTGTGGACAAATGAAGACAAAGGAATATGATATGTAGAAGTAGAGATGCAGGACTTTTGCCTCAGATATAGGCACTCAGTACTTTAGTGGAGGAGCAGAACATTCCCTAAGTGAGTTTAGGGGGCACAGCGCAGGGTGTATTTTAATGCTTTTTGCATAGGTGATGGAAGTGGCTTCCAGAATATATGTATTTTTAATGCTGAAATGAGCTCCTTACAATGTGTAGGGCAATCTTTCTTTGTAGCAAATGTTGAGATATCCTTTCCTTGGCAATTTTACATTATTCCGAGCTGTCTGTACAAAGATAAACATTCTCATAGTGTATATGTAAACAAAGAGGTATCTCAGAAAATTTAGCTAATTATATAGAAAAGGAGCTTGGATATTTTAATCTTAAATGTTTTAAACAAACTGAAGTAAGAGGGGAATCATATTTTGTCCTTCCAAGGAGAAGAGCCAAGCACCCAAGCCTAGGGTCTCTCCCCTATTCCACTCTGAAGACCCATTCTTTTATACAGATGTACACATATTGCTCTTTCCATTTTAGATTCTCTATGTTGTGAGCTCATGCCCATGTAATTATCCACACTTTCCCCAAGGCATCATCTGATAATTCAGATTATTGTGGGTGCAATTAATAATAACCCTCCTCTTCATTAGTTTCTAGACCAGTAGAAAACTAAAGACATATGGAAAATACACAGTAAAGCTGGTTTGGAGAATAACATTCCAACTCAAAGGCAAAAGGAGCCTTTGTAATGCTCCTCCCACCCTAAATCTAGGGACCTGGATCTGCAAAGTTGATGCTTGTCCAGGAAGCCAATGGAAAGGAGCACCCCCCTGCCTCACGGACCGTGAAGAAACAGACTGGACAGCTAAGGATCTGGATTTCCCAGAAGCAGGAGTGGGAAGAAGAATCTGCTTTACTTGCGGGCCACTGACTGAAAGCAAGAGAGAGGGAGAAATCTGGGCCACACAGGATCAATTTCCTTTATTTCAAAGTCATCTATTGATTCTAATGTCATAGGAGGAATGATTGAGAAGTGGAGAACAGGGGAGGGGTTCATGTCAAAATGGTGGTATACCACATAGTACCTCACCAATGTTTATGCAGTGACTTAAATTTTGCTTTTGGAAATTTAATAATTCCTTTTAGTTCTGATTTTTTAAAAAAATGGTGAGAATTTGTCACTGTAGAGAAAATTTTGGTTATCTTTTCTTTAGGATAAAATTGATATGTTGATTGTTGAACGTTATGTTCAGTTGTATATAGAATTAAACTCTCCATATCAAGGTCTTTGATTTAAGTTATTTTCTTTAGCAAAAAGGCCATTTGGCAAGAAATGTTCTTTTGAACCCCATAGCTCTTGAATTGGTGCCGTCAAGTTAAAATCCCTAATGCTGTTTTGTACCATTTGAATTGGTATGTAAAAAGAAAGCTATTATTAACCTGGAACTCTTTTTCTCAACTGGAATTCTGCCTGAGGTCTGACAGGCTTTATTTTAAACCCTACTTCTTATGTGAGGAGTTTTCACGCAAGCTCTGAGATTTTGAAAGCTAACCATCATGGTGTGTGCATGAAATTTTGAGTCTTTTCTACATCTGTTATCTGTTTGAAAATTCTGACCTGAAGGCACAAAACATTTGAATTACAGACCATATGGAACATCTGGAAATTTCTCATTTCCATTTGGTGGGCCATAACTAAAACCCCATCTCTTTCCTAGTTCATTACTTCACTCACTAATGATTAGTGCTACAGCAAGTCTGATTCAATTCCCCTTTCTGGCTCAATAGTTTTCTATGCCTTTTATTTCCTGCTGTCTTGAACTCTGCTTCACTTACTCCCCACCATCTCATTTACTATAATGATAAGCCACTCTCCACAACTTATTTCGGTTCAATTAGGTATGCAGGAAGGCTAGATACTAACAACACTTTATCCTTCAAGTTAAATTATCTCGTCATGAGCACACCTTATACCAAAGAGTACTTGTGATATTTTCATTCATAAGTCTCATGTTAAGCTATGAAAAAACTGTTTGAATTTATATATTCATATATTACTTTATAATTTGATACAGAGTCAACTACTTTACATGTTACATTAAGTTTTTCTCTCATGTATTTAAAGATGACAATAAGGATAAGTTACCTTTACAGGATTTTAATATTTTATACAGCTCATTAGCTTTAGGAAGAGGTTCAGAGAAAGAGAAATCATTGCATATGCAGCAAACAGTTTCTTTGGGATCTTATTCTTTGTATTATTTATTTATTACTGTGCTTCCTCTTCAACATTCTCCTCAGCAAAGCTTGTCCACTTCCAACCAAGCTTTCATGAAGTCTACTTGCTCTTCCTTCCAATAAATATGTGATAAGGTTTTAGAAAGCAAGTAATGACTTTGGGGGTAGGAACCTGCCATGGAAATAGGGCAGGAAGATTGAAGAAAATAATGAGAGTTTTACAAATTAGAAAATGAGATTTTTTCCTTCTCTTTTTCCTTAGAGATGACCTGCAAACTTTTGATATGAGTGGCACATGTAGAAATATGTTTTTATACTCTGTAAATCTGTATTGATGTTAAAAAAAACACAATAGAATATTTCCTTGATGGTATAGGGGCTTGAGGGTATAACTAATCATACTCTTCTCTCTTCTTAGCTATGAACCAACCGAGAACTGGACACAGAAAGCGAATAAAAATATAGGTTTTATGATGGCTAAATCTAATTTCTAGAATGCAGCTTGGATCAGAGTTCTCTTTTTCCTCCCAATGAACCTTGGAACACATAGAGCCAAGTCTTCCCTCACACGCCACTGGGAAGGATCAGAGAGCACAAGGGAGACCATGTGTGAGCTGCCACTCTCAGTACCTTAGGTTCTATTTAGTAGGAAAAAACTGACCAACAGATGGCAGCCCGTCTCCAGTCTCAATAGCAAGGGGACCCCACCTGCTCTCTCTGGCAGTAGGCTCAGGAGAAAGGGCAAGAATTGCTCTAATATTTTGGAGAGGGTTAATGGCTCTAAAATATGAGTTGGTAAGAAAATGGGGGTAGGAAATGCATTGTGCTTCTTACTAATGACATTTCTGTTAAAAAGAAATAGGCACTGCTTTCATCTTTACAATTGTGTATGCAAGTTAAGTTTTTAAGCTTGAGGGGCGCCTGGGCGGCTCAGATGGTTAAGCGTCTGCCTTCGGCTCAGGTCATGATCTCAGGGTCCTGGGATCGAGTCCCGCATCGGGTTCCCTGCTCAGTGCAGAGCCTGCTTCTCCCTCTCCCTCTGCCACTCCCTCTGCTTGTGCTCTTCTGTCTATCTCTCTGTCAAATAAATAAATAAAATCTTAAAAAAAAAAAAAAAAAGTTTTTAAGCTTGAAATGCAATTTTATGACCCAGATACTTTAATATTTTTAGGTGTTATGAACTTATAATTGTTACTAATTCAGCAAGTAACCATATATTTAAAAAAATATTAACCAAGAGAGAGTTTTAAACTTAAAAATAGTCATCAATCAGGGGGTCAGAACAGAGAAATGATAACAGAGTAAGAAACCTAGGAGCAGAGGCATAAATGGAGAAAAAAAAAAGTTAAAAAAAGAGATGACTACTATGAGAAAAGGGCAGAAAAAAAGAAAGATAAAAAGCAGCACAGTTTTTTTTTTTCACAGTTTTTTAAATTGCAGCTTTAGGTCCACAGCAAAACTGAGCAGATTGTCCAATAACCCCTGCCTCTACATATGCACAGCCTCTCCCACAATTAACATTCCACACCAGAGTGGTACATTTGTCAAAGTCAATGAACCTACACTGACACATCACCCAAAGTTTATAGTTTACATTAGAATTCATTCCTGGTGTTGTACATTCTATGAGTTTGAACAAATGTATAGTGACTTGTGTCCACCATTATAATAGTGTCATATAGAATGACTTCACTGCCCTAAAAATTTTCGGTGCTCCACTGACTCTTCCTTCCCTCTCTGTTAACTTATGGCAACCAGTCATTCTTTTACTATGTCTATAATTTTGCCTTTTCTAGACTGTCATACAATGGGAATCATGTAATATGTAGCCTTTTCAGATTGGCTTGGCATTTAAGATTCTTCCATGTCTTTTCATGGCTTGATAGCTCATTTTTTCTTAGCATTGAATGATATTCCATTGTCTGAATGTACCACAGCTTATTCATTCACTTACTGAGGGACATATTGGTTGCTTCTAAGGTTTTGCAATTCTGAATAAAGTTGCTATAAATTTCTGTGTGCAGGTTACTGTGTGGACTGGACATAAATTTTCAGCTCTTTTGGGCAAAATTCAAGAAATGTGATTGCTCAATTGTATGGTAAGAGTGTGTAGTTTTGTTAGAAAATGCCAAACTGTCTTTTAAAGTGGCTATACAATTTTACATTCTTACTGACAATGACTAAGAGTTCCTGTTGCCCCACATCCTTGTCAGCATTTGATGTAGTCAGTGTTCTGAATTTTGGCCATTGTAATAGGTGTGTAGTAGCATCTTGTTTTAATTTGCCATTCCCTAATGAGACGTGATATGGAGGATTTTTTTCTTATGATTATTTGCCATCTGTATATCTTTTTTGGTGAATCATCTGTTCAGATCTTTGACGCATTTTTTAATTGAGTTGTTTGTTTCCTTTTGTTAAGCTTTTAGAGGCTTTTATATGTTTTGAATAACAGTCCTTTATCAGTTATGTCTTTTGCCAATATTTACTCCGAGGCTGTAGTTTGTCTTCCCATTCTCTTGACAAAGTCTTTTGCCCAGCAGAAGTGTTTAATTTTAACTAAGTCTAGCTTATTATTTCTTTCATGGGTCATACCTTTGATGTCATATTTAAAAAGTCATCACCATTACCCATGGTCATCTAGATTTTCTCCTTGTTATCTTCCAGATGTTTTTTAGTTTTGTATTTTACATTTAGGCCTATGAGTCATTTTGAGTTAATTTCTGTGAAGGGTATAAGTTCTGTGTGTAGATTCATTTTTTTTTTTGCATGTAGATGTCTAGTTATTCCAGAACCATTTAAGAGACTGCCTCTGCTCCTTTGTGTTATCTTTGTTTCTTTGTCAAAGATAAGTTGATTATATTTATGGAAGTCTATTTCTGAGTTCTCTGTTCTTTTCCATTTATCTACTTGTTTATTCTTTTACCAATACCCCATTGTCTTAATTACTGTAGCTTTATAAAAAGTCTTAAAGTTGGGTAGCATCTGTCCTCCAAATTTGTTCTTCAATACTGTTGTCTATTCTGGGTCTTTTGCCTCTACATCCAGAGTTTAGATTCATTTTGTAAATATCAACAAAATAACTTGCTGGGACTTTGATGGGGATTGCATTGAATCTATAGATCAAGTTGGAGTGAACTGACATCTTGACAATATTGAGTCTACCTGTCCATGAACATGGAATGTCTCTCCATTTATTATTTGATTTCCTTCATCATAGTTTTATAGGAACATGGAATATCTGTCCATTTATTTAGTTATGTGATTTCTTTCATCATAGTTTTATAGTTTTCCTCATATAGATCTAGAACATATTTTGCTAGATTTATACCTAAGTATAAATACCTAAGTATTTTATTATTTTGGGAGCTAATGTAAATGGTACTGTTTTTTTGTTTTTTTGTTTTTTTTTTACATTTCAAATTCCATCTGTTCATTGCTAATGTGTAGGAAAGTAATTGGCCTTTGTATATTAACTATATACCCTGTGCCCTTGCCATAATCTCTTATTAATTCCAGGCTTATTTCATAAAGGTGTAACTTTTTTTTTTTTTTTACCTCATCAGAGTTTCAAAAGACTATAAGGGAATGTATAGTAGCACTAGAGCCATTGGAATTTGAGAAGGAAATAGAGGCAGCTTAGATGAGAATCATGAAGGTAAATAAGAGGGTTTCACATGGCCAAAGAAAAGCTCTATTTATCTATCTACCATCTATCATCTTTTCAAATGTCAAATGTGTACCTAGGAATGTGCAATTTAGCATACCAAAAATAAATATCTTCTGCATAGAGCCCCTTACTATTGACTGTCAACAAAGAAATACTTCCACTTCAAAATAGTAAAATATTGCCAGGATTTGTTGAAGGTTAAGCATCAGTGTAAGAATATTTCTAATTACCGTGTATTTCCAGCTACTTCTCAAGGTGAGGTAGTCTTGAAAAATCCACACTGATTTGAAGTCCTGGATCAAACTTTAACCTAATGTCGTACTATGTGGCATTGTGAAAGATATTTACCTCTTTGTGCCGTAATTTCCCCCAATTTAAAATATGCGATTTATTAGACCATTTCACAGATTTCTTTCCACTCTTGAATGCATGCTATGACTGTAGTTGAAAATAGAGGACTCAAACCAATGTATATTCTGGGCAACCCCAATTTTGATGTTTTTTGGTTTTAACAGTAGAAAGTCAACTCATATATTTATATAATTTAATAAGCACCTGCTTCCTGGCTTTTTTTCTCATGTCAGTTTATCAGCAAGGATATAATAATTAATTTATGTCATCCTAAAATAAAGAATGTTTCTAGGGTTATCAAGAATGCCAGAATTACAATGTGTGTGCATGGTCTCTTCCAGTAATACTAGATCTTTTTTATTAGTTTGTTAGTAACTGTCCGTAGAATCACATACTTTTGCTTTCCAATACATCATTAAAAAGTTTGGAAATACATTTGAAAATCTTTATTGAGCATAGTGTGTTATATACTAAGCACAAGGGAGAGTAAAGGAAGGTCAGTAAAAATATAAATAACATGTGTTTCCCAGTCCTAAAGAGTTTTTAGTTTGGTAGAGGAAAGCACATAAAAAATATATGTGAATGACTGAGGGAATTGCATGAGATGCCTTAATTAAAGCTGATTTGGGAAATATCTGATCTCAAGTTTCCAAAGTGGTACACTGGGGACCCAGTGTGATATAATCGCTCTTGCTTAGTGGTTAAGGGCATGCCTTTGAATCAGACGGGCTTAGGTCCTGCAGTACTATTTATTAGCTATTTTACCTTGGGCAAATTACTTTATTGTTCTAATGTTTACCTTCCCCATTTGAAAAATGGGAATAATAGTATTTGTTTTAAAGTATTAATATAAAAAATAAGATTATAGTGTTTAGTATAATGCTAGTACATATGTGGTCAATATATGTTGGAAATCACTTATAAATAATTATTACCATGTTGATAAATCTCATTGTAGTGAATAATGAATGCTAGAAAATACCTCTGGCTCTAGAAATGGAAAAACAGTTCAAATACAAGGGGTTTTTTCTCCTTTCTCTTTATTTTTTTAATTTTTATTTTTTTTAAAGACTTTATGTGAGACAGAAAGAAAAAAGAGCATGAGTGGGGGGAGGAGCAGAGAGAGAGGGAGAAGCAGACTCCCCGCTGAGCAGGGAGCCCGGCATGGGGCTCAATCCCAGGACCCTGAGATCATGACCTGGGCCGAAGGCAAATGCTTAACTAACTGAGCCAGCCAGGCACCCCTTCCTTTCTCTTTAATTCTTTGGTTTATATAACCATAAATTATCAAAAACAGTAATATTAATTGACATAGGAGGGTTATAGACTGAGAAGTTAAATATCTTTTTAACTTATTTTTTATTTTTTATTTTAAGGAGGCTCCACACCCAACGTGGGGCTTGAACTCATGACCCTGAGATCAAGAGTCGCACACTCTAACTACTGAGCCAGCCAGGCACCCCAAGAAGTTAAATATTCTAACTTATTTTGTTCAAATGGCCTTACGTAGTCTAAGGTCTAATTTTAATAGGAGAAATGAAATCATCTACTACAGAACAGTATCCCTTTTACTACTAAATGATTTGTAAATTGCTTTGCCAGGGGATCCCGGAATTGTACACTGATGCCTTTCTTTTTGCCTTTATATTAAGCTTTCATGTGTAGACTAGAACTTAATTGCCTGGTTAAGAATAGAATATGTTAATTACTGATTGTGCTACAGACATTTAAAAACTCTTATCAACAATTTATAAAACAGATACTTCTCTAAAATTTTTATTTGCTTACTAAAAATTTAAATAAAACAGTTTATTTATTTTGCTATGTGGTATTAAAGTGATGTAATAAGTAATTATCTATTGAATTTAACTGTAATCTTTGGCTTTTGTTATTGATTCAGTTAACTGCTTACTCTTAACCATGAGGCAAGTTCTACAGCATACAGCAACAAATGTAATTTACTCTAGCTACTTCTCACATTTTAATATGCATCTATTGATTTTGCTACTTAACTGTTGTAAACACTAACAGTTTTCATCATTTAGAAGTTATGGCACCCTAGTCTGATAGTTAAATCTCAGGGAGGGATGCTTCATTTGGGTGAGAAGCTTTTTATGCCAACATAAAAAGCATCATGACTTACTTTTACTTAAGGCTTTTGGAGTTACAATAGATTAGGGAAACAGCATGATATTATAAAGCACGTTGTGTATTCATGTATTCCTCATTTATACTCATTCAGGAGTAGAAAGTATTATCTGTCATTACAAGTTATTTTGAGACTTTGAGTACATTATTAGTTTCAAATTTTCCATGATTACATCTTAGATATACAACAGGGAGAATATAATGATACTATTAAATGCACACTCTCTTTTCTAATATCTGTCACTTAATGAAAAGCAAAAGCTTTTACATCATTGCACTTAGCCTGAAGTGTAATGAAATGAAGTGTTCTCACTCCAACAGAAAGAATAATCAAAAGCTATTAGGCAATTAACATCTTTGGTTTTTGCTGCACTCCATGCTCCGTCATTATGACACCCATATCTTTATCCCTGAGTGGACTTGTAGCAGAAGCTGGGTCGAGGAGGCTGGTAAACTCTGCTGGATTTTTTCACAGAGCATGAACTGTAGAAGGGTTTGTGTGCAGGTTTATTGCCTGTATTGTATAGTTTTATCATCTTGCCTACTCTTCCTTAGAAGACTAACAACAATACCTTGGAAAGTGCAGTGTTTTGTTTATGTAGACGTGCTAGATCTCGTTCTTGAAGACATCTCTCTAGAGTATAGTTTTTGTGTAGCAGGCTCCTTGCACAGGTTTGGAGGAGGAATGATCATTCTGCATTAGAAGGACATATTTTAAAACAGAGTGAAGTAGAGATTTGGTATTCGCTGGTTTGTATGGTAAGAGTAGAAGACCTGCATCAAAGGCACATGAATGTATGCTTTTTCGACTAAATTTGTCTTCATTTATCACATGAATGAAATGATGACATAACTTCTAATTTTTGTATATGGCAAGTTTTTTTTATTAAAGAAAAAAAACTGAGGGGTAATTAACTGAATCTAAATAAGTGACATAAAATTAATTAAAGCAAAATAGTTTTGTTTTTTTAAATCTAGATGTCAAGATGTTTGTCTGTTTTTCTTAAATCCTTCATATACCTGCCTTGTGTTTTCTTTTTGTTGTTACGGTTTCTCTATGTTAATAAATATTCAAGTGAATGGTTTTATTCATTTGTTAAGAAATACTGAAAATGAATGCATAATTTGAGAAATAAAACTTGAAGTGATAAGAAACCAATTTTAAAACTGTTTAATAGGGGCGCCTGGGTGGCTCAGTCGTCAAGCGTCTGCCTTCGGCTCAGGTCATGGTCCCAGGGTCCTGGGATCGAGCCCCGCATCGGGCTCCCCGCTCGCGGGAAACCTGCTTCTCCCTCTCCCACTCCCCCTGCTTGTGTTCCCTATCTCGCTGTGTCTCTATCTGTCAAATAAGTAAATAAAATCTTTAAAAAAAAATTTTAATAATTATATCTACATGTGACTGACTAATTGCATTGTACAGACTGAATAAAGATTAGATGAATGAATAAATATAAATACAAGACTGATTATAAGAATGACTATTAGTCCTCTTATATTTTTTCAATGGTAGATGACATTTGTGTTGATATACTTTGTGTATAATAAAATACTTCTCACTGTTTTCAATTTTTATCTCTTGGACTACTTTAGAGATTTGTTGTTGGGTAGCTCATGTATATATTTACTCTACAAAATAAACATATAGGTTAAATTGTACTATTTAATTGTGAGGTATTTTCTTTTGCAGATGCAGGATGTATTTCTAAGAGACAAAAAGGAGAAATGTTTATCTTTGTTTTGCCTTATTTTTATTTCATGAGTGTTTGTAGAATAAGAGCTCAGTCGTATTGATTTCTGATCACCTGTCTCAGGAAAGGAAAGTAATGTCAAGTCTCTTCTTATTTCCTACTCTCTTCCCTCTTGAGTGATTATGGTTGAGAATCAGTTTTGCTAATGGAAGGCTGCTTAATTTAATAGTTGTTGAATATATCTGGGGAGAGCAATTTCACAATTGCGAAAAGTGAAATGGGATCTGACTTGCCAGATTTGGAATTAAAACAATAAAGATAGCCACCTAATCACACATGTTTTAGGAGACATGGGAATAAGGATGGGTTTCCTGAAAATCACTGATTGGTGAAGTATTGTAGGCATAATGCTGTTGAAGCCACAGTGGAGGCATCTTGGTGACCGCTTCTTTATATATTTTTATATCCTCGTGTGTGTGTGTGTGTGTGTATGTGCGTGTGTGTTTGTGTGTATTTTCTGTTTTGCTTTTCCTTTAGATATAAACATATCTAAGGAGTTTTCCTGTTGTTGCTATTGAATTCCAGAAATGACATCTGGCACATGTCCTTCCAAATTTATATGATTGTATATATTGTATTCTCAATACATAAAAATGGAATTGACTCACTATAGATATTCAATTTGTATTTGAGTTCATTTAAAATGAATGAGGAATTAATGAATAAATAAAAGGGATAACAGGTGAAAATCAATGCTAATTATGAACTACAAGTAGGGAAGTCTTCTCAGAAGAGGTAACACGTGAGCAGGGTACAATAAAGTGAAGAAGAGTGCTGTATGGGTATGTTGTAGGTAAGTGTCCTTAGGCAGCAGGGATAGCAAAATCCTTTAGTTTCTAAGGCAAAGACTTAATGGTGTGCTTGAGAAACAGCAAGGAGACAGAGAGAAAAGACAAAAATGACCAAAGGTGACATGGGAGAAGTTGTCAGCGCCCAGGTGTTAGGGGCCCTGGAAGATTTTTAGTAACATCTTTGGGTCTTACTCTGGGTGAAATGAGAGACCATTAAAAGGTATTTGGCAGAGCAGTGGCTTGGTTGAATTTATATTTTAAATGAGCACTCTGGATGATGTATGGATAATCAATGTAGAGGGTGCAAGAGGGAACATGGGGCTTCCAGTCCAGAAGTGCAGTAGTCACGATCAAAGAGGATGATAGCTTGGGCAGGGGATGAGATGCTAGGAAGTGTTTTTGATGTGAAAAGAATTTGCTGACATGTGTGAAAGAAAGACAGGAATCAAAGAGGGATAAGGTCGGGGGCCTGAGCAAAGGGAGAATGATAATGTCATATCCAAAGTTAGGGATCCCTGATGTATGAGCAAGTGGTCAATAGAGGCTACAGAACCAAGAGTTCTGGTGACATTTTAAGTTTGAACGGATTTATTAAGTTTAAAGAGGTTTCAGGCAGGTAGAGAAGATATGTGGTCTGGTCCGGTGGAGACTGTGATTGCATGAGAGTCATTTGAAGAAATAGATAAGATCAACAGAAGAATTGATGTAGATAGAGAAGAGCTCAGAGGGTTTGGTTTTGGGGTGGTGTAAATCTGTGTGTGTCAGCTATACTCAAATAAAAAAAGCCATATCCCAAATTAGTACTCTCTGTGTTTTTAACAATGAGCAAACTTTATTAATTTTAAATACTTCTTAAATTGTAACTGGCCATATGTAAGTATATATTCAATCTGTCAGTATTTCTAGTTCTTATTTTTTTCCCAAAATAGATGCTCTATATGGCTTTTTGAGAAATATAAAGTTGACTGTCTTACTACCAGTGTTTTTGGGGAGGGAGGCTGAGAGGGAAAGGCAGGTAGGAATTTCTTCTTTCTGTATCTTGATTTTAACTCCATGCTTTGAGTTTGGTATCTTTGCCCCACCCTGTTGTTCATATAGACACACATACTCACACACACACACTTATGCACACACACACACCCTTCTTTTTACTGTCCAAATTCTGGTCTTCTGAGTACATATCTCTATCTCTATCTCAACCTCTGTCTTTCTCTCTCTCATATCTCTATCTATCTTTATTTCTTTCTCTGTATATGTATCTATATCTATATGTCCATCCTTCAATGTGCATGTGAATATGTATTGCTAGGCCTAGGAGAATTGCTAGATCATAGAAGATTGTCATATTTAAATTTCAGTAGGTAATCTTGAATTGCTTTCTCAAATAATTGGACGAATTTATACTTCAACCAGTACTATGTGAGTGTCCCTATTGATCCACATTTTTACTACTACTTATTAAGAATATATATATATATAATATGAATATAAATAGATTAGATCATATTAATATAAACATACTGAATGTATTACATATATTTGATTTTGGCCAATTGGAAGGGTGAGATTGAATCTCATTGTAGATTTAGTATACACTTCTCTGAATTGAAATAGGATGTGAATATTTTCATATGTCTACTCACTTTTTTTTAAATTTAAATTTTAGGTAGTTAACATACAGTGCAATATTGGTTTCTGGAGTAGAATTCAGTGATTGATCACTTAGATATGACACCCAGTGCTCATCATAGCAAGTGCCCTCCTTAATACCCATCACCTATCTAGCGCATGCCCCACCCACCTCCCTCCATCAACTCTCAGCTTGTTTTCTATCTTTAAGAGTCTCTCTCTCTCTCTTTTTTCAAGATTTTATTTATTTGAGATAGAGAGAGCACAAATGGGGGAGAGAGACAGAGGGACAGGGAGAAGCAGACTCCCCACTGAACAGAAAGCCTGATGCAGGACTCAATCCCAGAACCCCAGGATCATGACCTGAGCCAAAGGCAGACACTTAACCAAACTGAGCCACACAAGCACCCTCTTTAAGAGTCTCTTATGGCTTGTTCCCTCCTTTTTTTCATTTCCCTTTCCTATATATTCATCTATATTCTTTCTGAAATTCCACATATGAGTGAGATCATAGTGGTATTTGCCTTTCTCTGACTGACTTATTTCACTTAGCATAATATACTCTAGTTCCATCCCCGTCATTGCAAATGGCAAGATTTCAATTTTTTTGATGCCTAATATTCCATTGTGTGTGTGTGTGTGTGTCTGTGTCTGTGTCTGTCTATCCATTTATTGGTCAGTGGAGATTTGGACTTTCTCCATAGTTTGGCTATTGTTGATAATGCTGTTATAAACATTGGGGTGCATATTCCTTCAAATCTTTATTTTTGTATCCTTTGGATAAATATCTAGTAGTTCAACTGCTGGATTATAAAGTAGTTCTATTTTTAACTTTTTGAGGAAACTCCATACTGTTTTCCAGAGTGGCTCTACTGGTTTGCATTTCCACCAACAGTACAAGTGGGTTTCCCTTTCTCTGCATTCTTGCTAACACCTGTTGTTTCTTGTATTGTTAAGTTTAGCCATCCTGATAAGTGTGAGGTGATATCTCATCATGGTTTTGATTTGTATTTAACTGATGATGAGTGATGTTGACTATCTTTTCATATGTCTGTTAGCCATGTGGGTGTCTTCTTTGGAAAAGTGTCTATTCATATCTTCTGTCCATTGCTTAACTGGGTTATTTGTTTTTTGGGTGTTGATTTGGTAAGTTCTTTGTAGATTTTGGATATTAACCCTTTATCAGATATGTCATTTGCAAATATCTTCTCCCATTCCATAGGCTGCCTTTTAGTTTTGTTGATTGTTTCCTTTGCTGTGCAGAAGCTTTTTATCTTGATGAAATCCCAGTAGTTCATTTTTGCTTTTGTTTCCCTTGCCTGTGGTAACATGTCTAGTAAGAAGCTGCTATAGCCAAGGTCAAAGAGGTTTCTGCCTGTGTCTTCTTCTAGGATTTTGATAGTTTTCTGTCTCACATTTAGGTCTTTCATGCATTTTGTATTTATTTTTTGTATATGGTGTAAGAAAGTGGTCCAGTTTCATTTTTCTGCATGTTGCTGTCCAGTTTTCCCAACACCATTTGTTGAGGAGATCATCTTTTTCCCATTGCATATTCTTTCCTGCTTGGTCGAAGATGAGTTGACCATATAGTTGTGGGTCCATTTCTGGGTTCTCAGTTCTGTTCCATTGATCTATGTGTCTGTTTTTGTGCCAGTACCATACTGTCTTGATGATTACAGCTTTGTAATATAGCTTGAAATCCAGAATTGTGATGCCTCCAGTTTTTGTTTTTTTTTTTCAGAATTGCTTTGGCTATTTGGGTTCTTTTGTGGTTCCATACAGATTTTAGGATTGTTTGGTCTAGCTCTGTGAAAAATGCTGGTGGTATTTTGATAGGAATTGAATTGTGTGTAGATTGCTTTGGGTAGTTTAGACATTTTAGCAATGTTCTTCCAATCCATGAACATGGAACATTTGTCCATTTCTTTGTGTCCTCTTCAATTTCTTTCATAAGTGTTCTATAGTTTTCAGAGTAGAGATCTTTTATTTCTTTAGTTAGGTTTATTCCTAAGTATTAATGTTTTTGGTACAATTGCAAATGGGATTGATTTCTTGATTTCTTTTTCTGCTGATTCGTTATTGGTGTTTAGAAGTGCAACAGATTTCTGCACATTTATTTTATATCCTGCTACTTTGCTGAATTCATATATGAGTTCTAGCAATTTTGGGTGGAGTCTTTTGGGTTTTCTACATAGAGTATCATGTTGTCTGCAAATAGGGAAAGTTTGGCTTCTTCCTTGCCAACTGGATGCCTTCTATTTCTTTTTGTTGTCTGATTGCTGAGGCTAAGACTTCTAGTACTATGTTAAATAGTAATGGTGGAGTGTACATCCTTGTCTTTTTCCTGACCATAAGAGAAAGGCTCTGTTTTTCCCCATTGAGGATGATATTATTTGTGGGTCTCTCATATATGGCCTTTATGATACTGAAGTATGTTCCATCTATCCCTACTTTGTTGGGGGTTTTTATCAAGAAAGCATGCTGTACTTTGTGAAATGCTTTTTCTGTACCTATTGACAGGATCACATGGTCCTTATCCTTTCTTTTATGAATATGATGTATCACGTTGATTGATTTGTGGATACTGAACCACCTGTGCAGCCCAGGAATAAATCCCACTTGATCGTGGTGAATAATTCTTTTAATGTACTGTTGAATTCAATTTGCTAGTATTTTATTGAGAATTTTGCATCCATCAGGGGTATTGGCCTGTAATTCTCCTTTTTAGTGGGGTCTTTGTCTGGTTTTGGAATCAAGGTAATGCTGGATTTGTAAAATGAGTTTGGAAGTTTTCCTTCCATTTCTATTTTTTGGAGCAGTTTGAGAAAAATAGGTATTAACTATTTTTTTTTTAAAGATTTTATTTATTTATTTGAGAGAGAGAATGAGAGGGAGAAAGAGCACAAGAGGGGGGAGCAGGAGAGGGAGAAGCAGACTCCCTGCTGAGCAGGTAGCCCGATGCGGGACTCGATCCCGGGACTCCAGGATCATGACCTGAGCCGAAGGCAGTCGCTTAACCAACTGAGCCACCCAGGCGCCCGGTATTAACTATTCTTTAAATGTCTGGGGAATTCCCCAGGGAAACCATACAGCCCAAGACTTTTATTTATTGGGAGATTTTTGATTACTGATTCAATTTCTTTGCTGGTTATGGGTCTGTTCAAGTTTTCTATTTCTTCCTGTTTCAGTTTTTGTGGTTTGTAAGTTTCTGGGAATTTGTCCATTTCTTCCAGTTGCCCAGTTTATTGGCATATAATTTTTCATAGTATTCTCTTATAATTATTTGTATTTCTGTGGTGTTGATTGTGATCTCTCCTCTTTCATTTGTGATTTTATCTATTTGGGTCCTTTCTCTTTTCTTTTTGATAAGTCTGTCTAGGGGTTTATCAATTTTATTAGTTCTTTTGAAGAACCAGCTCCTAGTCTCATTAATCCGTTCTACTGTTTTATTGTTGTTGTTGTTTTTCTCTATATCATTTATTTCTGCTCTAATCTTTATTATTTCCCTTCTTCTGCTGGCTTTAGGCTTTATTTACTGTTCCTTTTCTAGCTCCTTTAGGCATAAAAGGCTAGGTTGTATATTTGAGATTTTTTTCTTGCTTCTTGAAGTAGGCCTGTGTTGCAATATACTTCCCTCTTAAGACTGCCTTTGCTGCATCCCAAAAGTTTTGGGCTGTCATGCTTTCATTTTCATTTGCTTCCATGTTTTTTTTTTTTTTTTAAGATTTTATTTATTTATTTGACAGAGAGATAAAGAGAGAGCACAAGTAGGCACAGAGGCAGGCAGAGGGAGAGGGAGAAGCAGACTCTCCACCAAGCAGGGAGCCCGACGTGGGGTTCGATCCCAGGACCCTGGGATCATGACCTGAGCCGAAGGCAGCTGCTTAACTGACTGAGCCACCCAGGTGCCCCTGCTTCCATGTATTTTTAAAAAAAATTTTCTCTAATTTCCTGGTTAACACATTGATTCTTTAGTAGGATTTTCTTTAACCTCCATGTATTCGAGGTCTTTTCAATTTTTCTCTAATGATTGACTTCCAGTTTCATAGCTTTGTGGTCTGAAAATATGTATGATATGATCTTGCTCTTTTTGTACTTGTTGAGGTCTGATTTGTGACCTGGTATGTGATCTATTCGGAGAATGTTCCATGTACATTATTTTCCATAATTTTATCTTCTATATTGCTGATTCACTGCTCTGCTTCATCCATCCCCTTTTTTATGACTTCCATTTGTGTTTGCATCTCAGTTATAGCATTTTTAATTTCACCCTGACTGGATTTTAGTTCTTTTATCTCTGCAGTAAGGGATTCTCTAGTGTCTTCTATGCTTTTTTCAAGTCCAGCTAGTATACTTATAATCATTGTTTTAAATTCTAGTTCAGACATCTTACTTACCTCTGTATTGATTAAATCCTTGGCCATGAGTTCTACCTCATGTTCTTTCTTTTGGGGCGAATTCCTCCATCTTGTCATTTTTGTCCAGAAAAGAAAAGAAAAAAGAGAAAAAAGAACAACAACAACAACAAAAACCAAAACCAAAACCAAAGCAAAACAACAAAAAAGAAAAAAAACAAAAAAATGAGAAAAACAAAAACAAGAAAACCAAAAAAAACCCAAAAAAACCCCCTGGGTCCTGGGTGTATTTTGGTCTACTTGTTAAGAGAATCTAGATCCCAAAATTAAAAAAAAAATTAAATAAAAATAAAAAATATATATAAATAAAAATTTTAAAAATTAATAATAAAAAACTGTAGAAATTGGAAAATATAAGAAAATAAATGAAAAATAATTATAGCAAAAAAAGAATAAAAATAACAAGGAAGGTAGGATCCTATTTCCTGTAGAGCTGAAGCTTTGCTGCACTCTAATCAATAAACTTTGTGTTGGCTAGTTGTTTGGGCTGGTGTTCTGTGGGAGGGGCCTGCGGCAGTGATTCTCAGGCTGAAATGTGCCTCCAGGGAATAGGGTGGGCGGGCATTGGTGTATGTGGCGCTGTCCTCCACTAGGTGGCGCTGTTTTGCTCCCTGAAGGCTTTCAGTACTGATGGGCAGAATGAAAATGTCTGAGCCCTGCTTTCTAGCCTTGGAGGCGAAAATTCCGGATCCCTCCTCTTCAGTGAGCCCTCACAGAAGAGCAATCAATTTCCCGTCTTGTGTCCCTGGTTTTCTCTGAACCCTGCATTCACTCTGCCCATGTCCAAAACTTTTTATCTTGGGTGTGTGACCAAGTTTCAAAACTCCAAACTTTAGGGATGCCCTTGGCAGGGACCCACACTGTTCCTCCTGGGGATGGTCTTGCCAAGCTTGCTGGTGTGTCCCAGGAAAGCGGTCACGCTACTGCGCTAGGCTTTGCAATTTATAGCAGAATGCCAGCACCAAGACCCACTGCTCTCCACCCACTCTATCCTTCTTGGTTCCTATGCCTGGTAACAGCATAGCACCTTGGTGCCACCTGTTTTTCCTGTAACCCAGGGGATCCTCAGACCTCCCTCTTACTCCTGGGATTCTGTCCCTCTTTGCCACCTGAGTATCTTTAAGCCAGGCATGTCCCCCAGGGTAAAAGACTTCCAAAAGTTCAGATTTTACACTTCAAGACTTCTAATACTATGTGGTAGCCTCCATAAGTAGGGATCCATCCCTGATGCTGCATCCACAGCTATATCTCCTCCAAGTGAACCTTCGGAAAGGTGGTCACTTTTCTACTTGTAGATCTCTGATTGATATTTCTTCGGTGTTTAGAATGATTTGCTAACTCTTTAGCTGTGTTCAAGGGAGGAGACAAACTCAGGGTCCTCCTGCTCCTCCACCATCTTAACTCATTCTCCCTACTCACCTTTTGTTTTCCCTTATCTATCAAATTTCTGTTAAGTCCTTTGGATTATTTATTATTTATTGATTCATAGGAGTTCTTTATATATTCTAGATACTAGTCTTTAAGCAGTTATATGGGTTACAAAATCTCCTAGCTTCTGGCTTATCTTTTCAATCATGAGATGGTATCTTTTGATAAATAGATATTTCTAAATTTAATGCAATTGATTTTGTTAATTTATTTTCCTTAATGATTTATGACTTTTGAATCCTACTTAAGATTCTCTTCATATCTGAAGATCATTAAAGCTATTTTACATTTTCTTTAAAGTTTTATAGTGCTGGCTTCTATATATAAGACCTTCATCCATCCAGAATTGACACTTTTGTATAGTGTAAGTCAACTGTATCATATTTCAGTTTCTATATGTCTGGAATTAGGTTCTCTATTCTATCCCATCTGTCTATTTGTCTGTGTGCCAATGTGCCAATATTGCAGTTATTATTTGTATATTCATATTGTTTTAATATCTTACAGAACAAATCCTCTGCCTGATTTATCTTTAGGGCTAACTTGGCTGCTGTTGTTTCTTCTTTCATAAGCTTTTTGCTTGTTCACATACAGAGACATGCAGAAATCCTAATGTACAATTGCATGCAAAGTAAATATACCATTGTAACCAGTAACCAGAACTCAGATCAAGAAATAGAATACTACTAGCATCTTAGAACTCCCAATTGCAAACCACAATATGAAACCACTATCCTGGCTTCCATTCCAGTTTAAGTTTGCCTATTTTTGAACTTATATACACTTACTTCTAGACTTCACTTAGCTGTACCTCAGGTTTTATTAGGTAGTATTTTCATTATGTTGTTCCATGGATTTTATAATTTTCATTACAATTTCTTGTTTAACCCACAGGTTATTCAGAATTGTGAGGTGTTTTATAACATATATATATTATAAATGCATTACATATTTTGTCACATTTTTATTATTAACTAGTAAATTTTTTGGTTTTATATTTTAAATGTCTGGATTATGGCCAGTTTTCATAAATGTTCAATCAGGACATGAAAAGTTTATGTACCATTGTTTTAATTTATGTTTATTTGTCCTCCTTGATCTATAATTCTTTTTCTTTCCTTTTTAGCACTTACTTGATTTTTGATTTTAATGCTGTTTTGATTTGAGTGCTTCAATTTATTTTTTACCGTTACTAATTTTGAAGTTATAAACTATATTTTTGTGCTGTTTGTGGTTGTAGTAGCCCCAAGCTTTATCTCCTAGTTTCAATGCTCTGGAGGTCAATTAAATCCCAGGCTCTAAACCAGATTTAGAAGATCCCTTCAGGGAAAATATCTGCTTGGGTATTCTCTTGTCTTTTTTTAATCTTGCTTCTTTATCTCTTCTGTCCTCTTTCTTATCCATGTTTTGAGAAGATATTTTAAAATTTAACACTTCACTTGTATATATTTTTTAGCTGAGAATATTTTCATTACATTTTTATAAGTTGTTGGAAATGGGAAACTAATTCTTTTTTTAAAAAATAAATTTTCCAGCAGTTAAGTAACTTGGGGACATATTAGGAAATAGACATATGGACTCAGCTACTCTGAGCCATTCATCTAACTGGCTATTATTTTTTCTGCCCCCTCAGTGGTTCTCAGATAATGCTCAATGACCTTTAGAGAATTATATGAGGTACTGAGATTCTTGAGTTCAGTATTTCTGAGATCTTATTCATATTTCCACGTAGGCAGCAGGGCAGAGTTGGCAGAAAAAATAACAACAACAACAACAACAACAAAACCATGGGCTTTATTTGCTGATGGCCCTGAGTTCATATGATATTTCCTTACTAGTTATGTGACATTCTGGAGAATACTTTACTTCTTTGGGCTTCAGTTTCTGCTTCAGAAAATGAGGATCCTAGTATTCAAATAAACTGTTGTAGTAAAGATTAGTTAAGATAATATGTATCTGGTAATGTGTTTCTTTTGTACCTTAAGATCCACTCCTTACACTTCTCAACTCTCCTGTCTGCTCTAGGAGCCCTACCTTTATGGTCTATAACCAATAGACTACTCCAGAGAAGATATAGTTTTCTATATCACCTGGCATACTGACTTAAATATTTGTTGAATAAAGAAAGAATGAGCTTCCTATTACCATTAGCTATTATTACTGAAATTAAATAGCTATATTAAATTAAGATCCAATGATAATAATAGCATCTACTGATATTGTTGTGCCATGTTCCAAGACCTATGGTAATTATTTATCATCATGATAGTAGCAGTCAGCAAACTATGGTTTACAATCCACATCTTGTCTGTTGCCTGTCTTTGTAAATAAAGTATTATTGAAACACAGTTACCTCCATTCTTTTGAATATTGTCTGTAGCTGCTTTCATGCTACAAAAGCAGCATTGAGTAGCTGAGACCAAGACTGTATGGCCCACACAGAAGAAAATATTTACTAACTGGCCCTTTATGGGCAAAGTTATGGGAAAAGTTTGCTGACCTAAGCTTTATAACATTTAATCTTCATAATGAGTCCATGAAATAAATATAATTTATATGCCCATTCACACATGAGAAAACTGAGATTGGAAATGTTAATTAGCTTGTATAAGCTATTGCAGAATAGATACAAATCCTTTTTAATTGATTTAAGAGAACCAGTTATACATTTGTCCAATCTCCTCAGATGTTTTCAATAAACTATATACTCTATACACCAAACTCTACATAGAAAAAAAAAGGCCTATTAATTTGGGCACTGTGGATAAAAAAAAGAAAAAGAGAAAAATGGCACCAATAGCTATTACTCTTTTGCTTTCCTCCTTGGTCCTGAAAAAATATTCCTTACAATCTGGGCATCCTCCTCAGAAAGGTACTAGCTAGTAGGATGACTTGGTTACTTAGGGCCTCTATTTTGGAACACTTTACGAGGTCCTATAGGCGTTCTTGACGGTCTCATCTGGGTCTCAGAGCATCATCTAAAGGACAGTATGTCCTCCAGGAATCCCAGCCAGGACTGCAGTTCATCCTGTTATACTGGTCTCTCCTGTGGGCAACCCTGAGATGCTGGTTCTTTGCAAGTAGTCCTCCTTGATGAAAGTTCAGGAAGTGTGGGGGGGATTGTTTCTTCTTAGTTTTTTCTTTACTCTTGCCTTATTCGAAAGAATGAGACTCTTTTTATTGTCTCATTTTATTGTCTCATTTATTACTCAAGGGGACAATTTAATAACATTAGAAATCAAAACTCTTCTGTCAGATCATATTTATGAGTGCATGCTATTGATAATTCTGAGAGCATTTTAAGTGAAAATATACTCATTGTTTGAAACCTAAGTATAATTAGCTTAAATTTGCTTGATTTTTCTAAAGAGGAAATCATAATAATATTTTACAATTTACAATATAGAAGCTACTTTACCTTTCTTTGTGCTTCTTGTTGGATAATCAGAGACAATTAAGACATTTCCTTTGCACCAAGGTCCCAAATTTGGAGGTTTGGCTCATACCGGAGAAGATTTGAATCTCTGCTATTAACAGCAGACTTCATCTTCATCTCTGATACATATTCATTATACATCTATATATACACCACTACCAAAACTAAGCTTTATTATACACCACTACCACAACTAAACTTTATATATTCATATATACATGTATATATACACCACTACCACAACTAAACTTTATTATATTTTGTTGACTGGACACTCATTGTAATAACAAGTCTAATGTATTAACTAATTAAAATTCAAGCAATAATGATCTCTAGTGCTCTTTAAATTAGTAGTCAGGCTTATTGTAGAAAAATTTAGAACAAAGGAAATGTACCTTTAATAGCCTGGAAAAATAAATTGATAAAACCATGATAAGTTAAGCGGAAGAATGATTTTTAATTTGAATTTATTAATTCCTTAATTCCTAATTTGAATTTATTAATTCCTTGAATTTATTAATTCCTCCAAGATGTCAAGGACATCTTGACAACTGTCAAAAGACTTTTATAAACTAAATGATGGTCATTAGAGTCTGTTTTCTGGTTTGCCTCTCTTTTTATTTTTCCCCTATGTTCATCTGTTTTGTTTCTTCAATTCCACATATGAGTGAAATCATATGGATTTGTCTCTCTCTGACTTATTTCACTTAGCATAATACTCTCTAGCTCTATCCATGTCATTGCAAATGGCAAGATTTCATTCTTTCTTATGGCTGAGTAATATTCCCTTGTGTATGTGCAGATGTATATATGTATATACACATACCGCATCTTTATCCATTCGTCAATAGATGGACACTTGGGCTGTTTCCATAATTTAGCTATTGTAGGTAATGCTGCTATAAACATTGGGGTGCATGTGTCCTTTTGAATTAGTATTTCTGTGTTCTTTGGCTAAATACCTAGTAGTGCAATTGCTGGGTTGTAGGGTAGCTCTATTTTTAACTTTTTGAGGAACTTCCATACTGTTTTCCAGAGTGGCTGCAACGGTTTGCCTTCCCATCAACAGTGTAGGAGGGTTCCCCTTTCTCTGCATTCTTGACAAGACCTGTTGTTTCTTGTGTTGTTGTTTTAGCCATTCTGACTGGTGTAAAATGCTATCTCATTGTAGTTTTGATTTGCATTTTCCTGATGAGGAGTGATGTTGAGCATCTTTTCATGTGTCTGTTGGCCTTCTGTCTGTCTTCTTTGGAAAAATGTTTGTTCATGTCTTCTGCCCATTTCTTAAATGGATTATTTGTTTTTTGGGTGTTGAGTTTGAAAAGTTCTTTAGATTTTGGATACTAACTAACCTTTTATCAGGTATGTCATTTACAATATCTTTTCCCATTCAGGAGGTTGCCTTTTAGTTTTGTTGATTGTTTCCTTTGCTGTGCAGAAGTTTTTATTTTGATGAGGTCCCAATAGTTTATTTTTGCTTTTATTTCCCTTGTCTCAGGAGACATATCTAGAAAGAAGTTGGTAGGGCTGATGTCAAAGAGGTCACTGCCTGTGTTCTCCTCTAGGATTTTTATGGTTTCAAATCTCACACTGAGGTCTTTAATGCATTTTGAGCTTATTTCTATGGATGGTATAAGAAAGTATGTGATCCAGTTTCATTATTTTGCATGTTGCTGTCTAGTTTTCCTAATTCAGTTTGTTGAAGAGACAGTAATTTTCCCATTGAATATTCTTTCCTGCTTTGTCAAAGATTAATTGACCATATATCTGTGGGTTCATTTCTGGGTTTTATATTCTGATCTATTGATCTATGTGTCTATTTTTGTGCCAGTACCATACTGTTTTGATTGTACCTTATTTGTTGACACATAAAATAAAATTTTAAATTTGATAATTTTTAAATCAGGTGCTATTTAGCTCAGGGAATAGATTACTCCTATGTGAACACATTAATAAATAATTAATTTAATGTACAATTAATTAAAAATATAATTAAAAACACATTAATGTCTCATTGACATTTCCTCTGTGGTTTTTCAGAGATTTTATACATTGAGACATTTTAAATTTTTCTAATATTTTTCTACTTTGATTAATCAAATTCATTTTCAAATTATACATATTATGTATATGTTCAAAATGCTTAATTCACACACACATAAGGTTTAGCTGAATAGCTGTATATTTTAATATTTTCACAAATATCCTGTAATCACATGAAAATAAGAGTGATAATAAACAATGATGGTATATTTCTGGAAATTTATTTAACCAAATATTTTAAAACTAACTTGGATTTTGTTACCCTTGAGTGTCATTAAAACATGCCACCATTTTTTAATTAAAAAAGATCTTAAGTGAAGATTCTCAAGAATTACATGCAGCTTGAGTACTTACTTATTTTATCAATCTTGTATGTTTGGGGGCACCTGGGTGACTCAGTTGGTTAAGAGGCGGCTCTTGATCTCAGCTTAGGTCTTGATCTCAAGGTCATGATTGGGCCCTGTTTTGTGCTCCATGCTAGGTATGGAGCCTAAATAAATAAAAATAAATAAATATTGCACATTTTAGATATTCATTTATTGTATCATAATCAAAAATATTTTTTCCACAATAAGACATTTAGTAACACAAGCCTATATATTGTACTTACATTTGGCAGAGCTTTAGCACAGTTTATCTTCCCTAGCCCCTCACTTCTATATTCTCCTGAGTACATATCTCTCACAATCTGGAAAAAAAGAGTAGTACTCTTTACTACTATGCATTTATATTTCATTTTTCCCCTTTTCAATGGATGCTAGAAAAGAGGAAGCTTCTACTCCTTCTTAAATAATTAAATCAAATATCACTTTCTCTGTGAAAACTTTTTCATCTCCCTCAGGCCTAGCAACTTTGCTTTCTGTGATTATATCAAATTCAAAGAATATCTCTTACAGCAATTGTTATATTGTGTTATAATTATTTGAAAATTACAAGTACTTAATGTAGACACTACTTAATTCTTATATTTTCAGTAGTTATCACAATGCCTGATACATATGTAGTGTTCAATAAATATTTATTGAATAAATGAATCAATTATTCAGTGAAAGAAATGGGAATAGAAGTACAATTAAAATTGATCAGTGGATATAAGCGAAAGTATTACTAACTGAAGGAATAAACTAGGATATTTCTGGACCTAATACAAATTGATGAAAGCACACAATTCACACATTTATTTAACATTTTTAGAAACAAATGCAATATATTGTTATAAATAATTGTGCTATTTTATATGTCATATAAAATAGTATATATTATTATATATCAAATATTTAGCCCCTAGATTTGTTTCTCAGGACTATCACCTATGTTAAAGTTAAAAAAACAACAAAAAACCTGGAGCATGCATTATATTGTCTACTGTTTCGACCAAATTCTTTTAATTCAACTGTTATTCCTAATTTTAAGAATGTAAAGGGATATATTAACACTGAGTATGTAGGATTTTCTGGAGAAAATATTTGGGAAAGCAAGTGCAATTGTAAAGAAGAAGCAAGAACAAGAGGGAATAGGTAAACATTTTATCTGTCAATTTCATTCAACATGCATTAAAAACACTTCCATCTGCTTGCGGTTGTAAAAGTCCCCTGGATGCTAGTAAGCTCAATGTTATTACCTAGTAATCCAGTATCACTTGCTTCAGCTACAGTGTATATACTGAGACTGATTGACATAACAAAGGCAGAATTTTAAATATTGGACACTGAAAATGGGTAAATTAAGTTTAAAAATTCTTAGTTTTTACAATCCTGGAATGTATGCACCAAGTACTACACCCCACACCTTAGTTTTTCTTTTGAATGATAGACTGGAAAGTTTTGAGTAAAGTTTTGGTATTGACCAAAATGTCCTTAATGTTCTCCTCAGCTTGACTAAACTTTAGACAGGTTTCTTCCTGACTATTGGCCTCTGACCTCCATTTTCTTAGAGCATATACTTTAGAAAGCTTGAAATTGTGAATTGTTTTTCTGCTTCTTTGAGATGTAGATTTTCTCCCAGCCTCTTGCAAGTTTTAGACCCCAGGAATGTCTTTCTTAGGAATCTGGAGGCTATCCCTCTGAAATGTAATTACCAAAAAGGATAGGGTCCCTGTCTCCCAATGTCTATGAGAGGGTAGGAGCCTAATTTTTATAACCAGTTGACAAACAGATGGCCTAATCATGATGACCAGTCTTTCCTCTAATGTCTTCTAGGACTTTTTCACTAGCTCACCTCAGTGCTTAAACACTCTTTGCCTTTCGTTTCAATGGAGTTCAGTCTTTCTCCCCTATTGCAATAACATTGATCCATATTGCAATATTCTTGAATAAATTTTTCCTTACCATTTTTAACAAGTGTCCAGTACAATTTCTTTTTGACAGTATAGAATTTAAAAATAAGTTATAAACAAGTTTTATTTGTATTAACCACCCTAACAATGAACAACATTAAAAAAAAATAATAAGTTGATGAAATCATGGTTGCTGTGGTTACCTAGCCCAGATTTTCTTTTCTTCTCTTGTGGTGGGCAGGAGAGCCCTGTAATGGTTAGTTTTATGTGTCTACTTGACCAGGCCATGAAGTGCTCAGACATTGGGTTAAACATTATTCTGGATATGTACGTCTGTGAGGATGTTTCTGGATGGGATTAACATTTGAATTGGTACTTAGCACAGCAGATTGCCCTCCCTAATGTGGGTGGGCCTCATCCAGTGAACTGAAGACTTACATAGAACAAAAAGCCTGAGTAAGAAGAAACTCCTCCTGCCTATTGGGTTGGGACCTTGGTCTTTTCCTGCCTTCAGATTCAATAGCTGCTCTTTATTGGTTTCAAGCCTGCTGGCTCTCAGGCTGGAAATTCCATCATCAGTTAACCTGGTATGTTCTCAGGTCTTCAGACTCTAACTGGGACCATAGCATCGGCCCTCCTGGGTCTTGAGCTTGCTGACTGCAGATGTTGGGGTTTCTTAGCATCTATAATCATGTAAGCAAAAGCCAATTCCTATGAATGAATGAATGAATGAATGGATGTGTATATACATGTATATCTCCTGATGGTTGTTTCTTTAGAGAACCCTGACTAATAACAGCCCCATGGCAAATTTGGCTTTAGGTAGAGCTTCTTGATGGGACAAAGCACCTGGTTATACTACTAGTAACATTTGTAAGAGTTTGGATAAATATTAATCTCTTTTTGCAGGTTCCTGTCAGAGAAGAGCTATGAGTGCCATAACTAGAAAAGTATCCATTGTTTCTCCAAACTCTAGGGGAAGATTGAGTGTAATATATCAATGACTTTAGGATAATTTTAAAAGCAGACAGACATGAGTCTATGCTTCCCCTCCCTTCATCCCCTTGTATTCATCAATCTATATCTTCTTTTCCTTTTTCCTTTATGTCATATGTTTCCCCCTCTCTCTTTCTCATTGTACAATGTCTTGAAGGCCTTTCATAAGAATTCATGAAAGAGAATGGTCATTAGGTAGGTGCATTGAAGCTGGAACTACACAGACCATTTTTAAGACTCATCTCTCTAACATTTATCAAGTGTTTTAGTTCTTGAGCCTCTAAAGTTGCTTTATTCAATATGAGATTTCCACACTTAACTTATAAAATTTCTGTGTTCCACTAAATAGCACATATGTAAGTGTCTTTCTGTAAAGAATAACAAAGTTATATTGTGTTGATTTTCAGGTATAATAAAACTTTAATTAATTAGTTTTAATCTGTATATTAAAATAACAAGCTTGTGATGGTGAGGAATTATGTGACTCCCATTAGCCTGCCTGCTAGGAGAACTGCTCAAGAATGGGTCCTATAGGTTGTGAAAGGCAAGAGACTGAAGAGCCAACCCTAGGTAGACAATAGGGACTTTGTAGCAAGACTATCTGAATGCTGAGTTTCAATTTGGTTTTCATAGGACCAAGATACATCTATTTGTTACCCAATATCTGTAATGTCAACAATATATAACCAGAGAGTCCATAATATCTTTAAAGCATTATAAGATGGCTATAATTTTTATAAAATAAGATACTCTGTAGTTCTCTTTAGATACTCTTTGATCTCAAAATGTAATTAAAATCAGAATCAGAATTGTGGAATTTTATTTTCATGAAAATTCTGTCTTCATGTCAGTGTAATTCTACAAACTATGCAGTCTCTAGTTTAGTGTCTAACTAATAGTTTCAGGAAATTAAAATAATTGAAGACAAAAAATAATTTCTCCATATAATTTTCTCATCCTTTAAAAAAATTCGAACTATATAGCCACTAGAAGATGCCCTACCTAAATTGTACTTGTGTCTATCAAGTAAATGATCAGCTGATTTAAAATTAACATAATTAGTTGAAAGGATGATGCATAGAATATACTGCAATGCTCTGCTATTCTTTGAGAATTGTTTCTCACTACGTCTAAGAAGATATTTCTTTTACTTTTTTTTTTCAATGGAGAACAGAAGATTCAAACCCTTTGCACCTATGGAGACTTCATAGGATATGGGTCTACAAGTGTTGCTGTGTCCTTTTTACTCTGGAGACAAAGGTAATTATGCCAGTCTAAATTTTGGTGAGTGAAAAGGAAGGTAACAGTAAATATTTACACTACTTATAAACAGTTATGAGTCATCTGTCAATTTTCCTCATTTCCACGGATAACCAACTGAAAGCAGGTAGAAATTGGAGATCAAGAATTCAATTAACTTTCCTGCTGAATTTAGTAACAGTTCTTTAGTAAATGATGGTGATGATATAAAAAGTTAATGCACGTTGCTGAGAAGGTTGCTTGACTCTGGCCCAAATAGTTGCAAAATTTCCATGACCCACATTTTAGACTGAAAACTAAATGAAAAGGGGAGGATTAATTTAAAAAGCTACAATCACTGTATTGGTCTTCTTCATATTTCCTACACTAACTTCAGCTGTCAGTTACAAAGTTAGATTTGCCTTTTCCTCATTTTGTCCCAGTTGCTCATTTTCTCTATTAAAAAATAGAAAAATATTTTAAGCTCAAAAGAATTTTGGTATTTCTGTCACCTTTGTTCTGAAGACAAAGTTGAAATATTATGCTATTTTAATTAGGCAATAATGGTTGAGACATAAGACATTACCTGGGAATTAATAGAAGCTAAGAAGTGCTGATGCCTTAGGCTAAGCCAATAGCTACTGATTTCTTAGTAAAACACAGATTTTGAAATCATTATTGCATTTCTGATAAAAGACAAAAACCAAATAATGTGGTCCAAAGATTTTTATTCCTTGTCTTATAAACTTATTTTCCTAAATTATTCTTTTTCATATCTGCTCTATTCTTTCACTATGACTTTCTACTTTATTCTTCAATTTAAATAAAATATTTTTGTGCATCTGCTAAAAGAAAGGTACTGTCCTAAACACCATAGGTTATGTAAATATTGTGAAGGCTGTCTTTGTCCTTCAAAGGTACACAGCTCTGTGAGAATCTATTCAGGTAAATGAAAGATAAAGCCAACTGATATTGCCATTACTCTACAGAGTTACAAAATACAAAGGAAGAAAGGTAGCCATACTTTAATCACATATAGAAGACTCCATTAAGGCCACTGGAGAAGGGGTTAGAGTAGAAGTAAAATTTTTCCTGGGTCTTGTATATCAGTTAGGAAAGAATTTTTTTTAATGGGTTACAGAAAGCTCTACTATAGAGGCTTAGGCAAATAAAAGGTTTAATTTTCTTGCATGAGAATAGTCTAGAAGTGGGTAGTCCAGGGACATTATAGCAATATAAAACTTTCATAAAGGAACCAAAGGCTTTCTTTCTTTTTGCCCATTATCCCTAGTGACAACTGCTACATTACAAATATAACACATATTCCAGGTGATAAGGATGGAATGAGAAAATATGACACATGTATACTTTTATATTTCTGTCATACTGCCCCACCTAGAAGCACAGGTAAATTTAGTATTTTAGTTTTCCAGCCATGGGAGTAGGTAAGAAAAAGAGAAAAAGAGAAACGGATTGGAATCTGTGTTGATTGACCCAATTTATATTAATTGTAACAATTCAAATCCTTGATTTTATACAACCCCTCAGAATTGGAAAGGAAATGGCATTACTTTCTGTCTTTGTCATTTTGGACTGCTATAAAAAAATACCATAGACTAGGTGGTTTAAACAACAAACATTTATTTCTCACAGTCCTGGAAGGTGGGAAATCCAGGATCAAGGTGTTGGAAGACCTGGTGTCTGGTGAGGTTGGGCTCCTGGCTTGTAGACAGCTGCCTTCTTGCTGTATCCTCATTGGCAGGGGGTTGGGGAGTTTGGAGAGGAAGGAAGAAAGGGAGGGAGGCAGAAGAGAGAGAGAGGAAACTCTTTGATGTCTTTCATATACGAGAACTAATCCCATCAGGTGGGCCCCAACCTCATGACCTAATTACCTCCCAAAGGCCCCATCTCCAAATACCATCATATTGGGAATTAGGGTTTCAACATATGAATTTGAGGTGGGGTACAAACATGCAGTCCACAACATTCTACCCCTGGACACCCAAAATTCATGTCTTTCCCTCATGACAAATGCATTTATTTCATCCCAATACCCTCAAATGTCTTAACTCACTCTAGCATCAATTCTAAAATCTAAAGTCCAAAGTCTCATCTAAATACCATCTAAATCAGATATGGGTGAGACTTGAGGTACTAGTCATCCTGAGGCAAAATTCCTCTCTAGCTGTGTACTGTGAAATGAAACAAGTTATGTACTTCCAAAATACAGTCATGGGATAGGCAAAGAATAGATATTCCCATTCCAAAAGGGAGAAATAGGAAAGAAGAAAGTGGTGATGGATCCCAAGTTGGTCCTAAACCTAGCAAAGCCAAGTCCATTAGACTTTAAGATTTGAGAATAATCCTCATTGGCTAGATGCTCTGCCTTGTAAACCCACTGAGGTGGTGGTTTCTCCTTCCACAACTATTGGAAAGCATTGCAGCTGCCAGGTCCTGCAAAGTGGCCTCGAAGCTCTGGGTGGCTGTTGCCTGGCCTGTTGAAACTGAGGTGATGCCTTTCACCCTTAAAACCTGGGAAAGAGCCCTGGTGATCTCTACATCCCTGTTGGGGTCATTCTTCCCTTGTCTTGAAGAATAGAGCATGTTCATGGCCCAATACCTCAATGGACCAATCCTATAAAATCTAAGAAATCTGACAGCCTTCCTTCATTTCTCCCATCTCCTTCTGCTTCAGTTCAAACCAGGGTTTTCTTTTGGGGGTAGCGTATTAAGTCTATGGTTCACACTGTACTAATCTCCTCCTTCTGAACAAACTCCTCATTGTTTCTGTTTTTTGTTTTTTTTGGCAATGTGGATAGGCTGAGAATTTTTTGCTTAACAATTTCTTCAATTCATTTCTCTTTTCTTGTGCATTTTACTATAAGCAATCAGGAGGAGCTAAGCCACTTCTTCCATACTTTGCTTAGAAATCTCCTCAACTAAATATCCAGTTGCATCTTTCATAAGTTTTAACTTCCACAAAATATTAGAACAGGAACACAATTCGGCTAAGTTCTTTGCCACTTTTGTAACAAGGATTGGCTTTTCTCTATTGTCTTATTAAACATGTTCCCCATTTCTATCTGAGATCTCAACAGAATTGATCTTAATGTCCATATTTCAGCCAACATTTTGCATAGGAGTATTTATATATTCTTTAGAAAGATGGAAACTTTCCCTGCAGTTCTCTTTTCTTTCTTAGCTCTCACCAGACTCACCTTCAAAATTCCTTTCACAGCAATATTGGCTGCTTCTAGCATGAAATTCAAAAATCTTCCAACCTCTACCCATTATCCAGTTGCAAACCCACTTCCCATTTTCAGGCATTTGTAAAAGCAGCACCTTACTCCTCAGTGCCAATTTCTGGCATAACCAGTATGGCCTGCTATAACAAAAATTTCATAGACTGAATGGCCTAAACAACAAACATTTATTCCTCACAGTTTTGGAGGCTGGGAAATCCAAGATCAAGGTGTCTGGGAAGAACCTGTTTTCTGGCTTGTAGACCCTCTCTCTGTATCCTCATATGGTAGGGGGAAGGGGGAAGAAAGGAACGAGACGGAGAGACATAATTTTTCAACTCCTTTGTGTAAATACCAGGAAGCATGATTGTTTGGTCATATGGTAAGAGTATGTTTAGTTTTGTAAGAAACCACCAAACTGTCTTTAAAAAATGGCTGTATGGCCTGTGTGGCTCAGTTGGTTAAGCATCCAACTCTTGATCTCAGGTCTTGGTCTCAGGGTCATGAATTCAAGCCCCACGTTGGGCTCCACTCTGGGTGTGGACCCTACTTAAAAAAAATAAAAATGGCTGTATCATTTTGCATTCCCACCAGTAATGAGTGAGAGTTCATGTAGCTTCACATCCTTGTCAGCATTTGGTGCTGTAAGTATTCTGGATTTTGGACATTCTGATAGGAGTGTTTGCTAAACAAAGCCAAAGTGGAACCCCATGCACCACTCAACAAGTGTTAATTTGATAAATTTGTAGCACTTAGCATATCAGTTATTCTATGTTTTCTTTTTTTGAGTGGTTGCTCTAGAGCTTTCAATATTCAGTTACAACTAATCCAAGTTCTTTTTTAAATTATATCATTTCCCAGGTAATGTGAATACTTTTTAATAACAAAATAATTCTAATTCCTTTTTCCATTCCTTGTATGATTGCTGTCATTCATTTCACTTATTGTATCTTGCTATTATTATTTTGATCAAACTACTATTAGATTAATTAAGAATAAGGAAAATAAAAATGTTTATTTTACCTTTATTTATTCTATCTTTGCTGCTCTTGCTTTTTCTATGTACATCAGAGTTTCTGACCTGTATTATTTACCTTGCCTCTAAAGAACTTCTTTTATCATTTTTTTGAGGCAGGTTTATCAGCAATAAGTCTCCTCACATTTTGTTTATCTGAGAAGGTGTTAATTTCTTCACTTTTGAAGGATAATTGTACAGGGAACAGAATTCTAGGTTGGTGGGTTTTTCTCTCACAACATTTTTAGTATTTCATTCCACTCTATTCTTGATACCATGGTTTCTGAGGGGAAGTCAGATATAATTCTTATCTGTCCTTTTATAAGTAAGGTGTTTTTTCTTCTAACTTTTTGCAGTATTTTACCTTTGATTTTCTATGGTTTAAAAATGATATGCCTAGGTGAGTTGTTGTTATTGCTGTTGTGGTTTCATTTATCCTGCTTATTGTCCTCAGAGCTTCCTGGATCTGTGGTTTAGTATCTGACATTAATTTGAGGAAATTCTCAATCATTATTGTTTCAAATATTTATTTTTTTCTCTTTTTCCTTCTCCTGCTATTCCTATTACACATATGTTCCACCTTTTGTAGTTGTCCCATAGTTTTTAAACATTCTGTTCTTTTTTTTTTCAATCTTTGTTCTTTTTGCTTCCCAGTTTTTGAGGATTCTATTGATATATATTCTAGCTCAAAGATTATTTCCTCAGCCTTGTTCAGTTTACTTAATAAGCCCATCCAAAGTATTCTTTTCTTTTATAGTGTTTTTTGTCTAGTATTTATTTTGGTTCTTAGGATTTCCTTCTCTCTGTTTATATTATCTATCTGTTCTTTTGCATTGTCTTCTTTATCCATTAGACCACTAAGCATACTAATCATAGTTGTTTTAAATTCCCAGTCTGATAGTTTCAACATTCCTGCCATGTCTGGTTCTGATGCTTGCTCTGCCTCCTCCAATTGTGGGTTTTTTGTTTGTTTGTTTGTTTGTTTTTTGCATTTTGGTATCCCTTGTTATTTGTTCCTGATGGCTGAACATGGTATACCAAGTAAAAGGAATTACTATAACTAGTCCTTAATTTGTAACAGTGAACTGTGGGAAAGGGGAAGTGTTTTGTACTTGTATAATTAGGTCTCAATCTTTTAGTGAGCCCGTGCCTCTGGACTGTGAACTTCAGAAGTATTTCTGAGTTTTTTCTCTCCCCTTAGTTGGGCTGGATTTGAGTATTTTCCCTTTTCCAAGTGGAATACTAGAGCCAGTTGAAGTTGGACACTTCCCTTCAGGAAGGAAGAAGGAATATTTTTTCTCTGATATTTACTATGGGAATCTAATCAAGATCTCTAGGTAAATCCCACAATATTGTGGAGGCCCCTTGGAATTTTTAACTCTCAGAGTTGTCAGCACTCAGCCTCCAGCAATTTGTCAATTATAGTTCAGGTTTTCTTACTCTAGCACTGGTTCCCCTGGCAATTTCTGCTAATAAGTCTCTGCTCCAGGAAGTCATGACTCCTACCTTCAACTCTCTGTCTCTCCAATCTTGGGGGCAGAAGTGTGCTGTGTGTCCTCCCTTCTTCTATGGATCCAAGAAGAGTTGATTTTTCAGTCTGTTCAGCTTTTTATTTGTTGTGAGGTTAGAGTGGTGATTTTAAAGCTTCTTATATGTGGAAATAAAAACTGGCAGTTTCCACAATATTTTAGTTAATATGTTTTATAACATTTTATAGATCAAATCTCCTATTTATATTTTTTAGAAAATAATTTTATATTTTCAGGCAAATTTTCTTCTAGTTTAACTTGAGAATCAGCTTTTTAAGGTACTTAAAACTTCTTATTGTGATTTTGTTTGGAATTAAATTGAATTTGTGGAACACTAACACTAAGATACTGAGTTTCATCCAAGAACATGGTATCTACCTTGATGGGAACTGGGTAACTATTGATGTTACAGAATAGGATAACTCATTCAATGGAGAGATATTTGGCATTACTATATAAGTTTTCTTGACTTTTGGAAATCAAGTCCTTCTAACTGTATAAAATGTCACATTCTTAGCTCACCCACTATTACCACTAGGTCATTGACTCACTTTAAGATCCTGTTGTGCCCTTGCCCTTCAGAATCTTACATCAGATTTTTCTTAAAGAATTTCACTAAAAACTCATTATCCAGTTTATACCCTTGATAAAGTCTACAAGTTTATCTTAAATAATTCCCCATTGAGCACCAAGCTCATTCACAAATCAATTTCTAAAAATATGACAGCTCTTGAATCTATGTAAATTAACCTTGGTTTTGTGTGTGTGTGTGTGTGTGTATAAATGAGTGTGTATATACATACATATACACACACTCATATTTGTAGAAATATATTTATATTTTAAAATATGATCTTATATAATTTCCATAGATCTAATTCTTAGAAGTTGATGTTTTTCTTGATCTGGTAATTTAATTTTCATTCTGTCAGTCAGAAGCTTTTGGATTTGGTCATGCTCAGCAATGAGCTTTTATAGGTTTTCCCTGTGACTTGGCAGCTTCTGCCACTTTGTAGATTAAAATGTGTTAGAGAAGTGTGAAGAAGACTACTTTACATATGAAAATACCTTAATTAGCTAAGCAAATATATTTAACTTATTTCACTATTGGACTATAAACTTCTTAAGACCATAGCATGAGTCTAAATTAAATTTTTATATTCCAGGGTGCTTAGTGTAACTATTTTGTGACTGGCAGGTGGATGTATTGATCTAGGGCATTAAAGATAATTAACTTCTATTGAGTACTTGCTCTGTGTGTGTCAGTTTTCTAAGCACTTTACATGAATTTTCTCATTTAACTTTTTTAATAAACCTCTGAGGTAAGTACTACTATACTTATTTTACATATGGTTCACAGACGTTAAGAAACTTGCTAAAGTTCTCAGAATTAAATAATTATGGAACTACAGTCAATCTAGGCAGTTTGATGTCAGAATTCATCTTGAAACCAGCAGCTATGCCTTCAGAATATCTATTACTGAATCTAAACCAAGTTTTTGGTCTTGCCTGTATATGCTTCCTGCCAGATCCCCCACGTTGTGGTGTATAACATTCTGGTCAGGTACGTAGGAGACCTGAGGCCAAGGTGAGCTCTGCTTCTGACTAACAATGAGACTCTGACCATTGTTTCCTTAATTCTTCTAACAGAATTTGTTTATGTCTATAAAGCACTTTATGATGTATTGTTTGAGTAGTTGTAATAGTAGGCAAAATAATGCACTCCCCACCCTAAACGTCCACATCCAAATCCCTAGAACCGGTGAATATGTTGTTAAAGGGAAAGAGGAATTAAGGTTACTCACAGAATTAAGGTTGTTAATCAGCTGGCCCCGAGATAGGGAGGGTATCTTGGTTTATCCAAGTGTGCTCAATGTTATAAATGGGTCTTTATAAGAGAAGGACAGAGGGAAAGGCAGGAGAGTCGATGTCAGAGTGGGAAGAAGTTCACCAGGAGTCAAGAACTTCAGGCAGCCTCTAAAGCTGGAAAAGGTAAGGTAACATTTATCCTAGGGTCTCCAAAGGAATTCGGGCCTGCCAATACCTTGATTTTTAGCCCAGTGTGACCTTTTCAGATTTCTGGCCTCCGGAATTGTAAGATAATGAATTCATGTTGTTTTAATTCATCAAGTTTGTGATGATTTTTTTTTTTTTTACAGCAGTATTAGGAAACTAATATAATTACCATTACAAACCTGTAACATATCATTATCCTTGTTTTGTAGATGTGGAGAGGAGGCTTAGAGTTTAAATAGCATATTAGGGAAACTCAACCATTAAATACTGACAAGAAAATTAACTCAGGTATTTGGACTCCAAATCCAATGGGCTTTTTATTGTGAATTAAGGGGGTTGGATGACAGGCTTTCGAACATCCTTCTAGCTGTAACATTTCATGACTTAATGTGTCAAATGAAATCACAGATTAAATGTGAGGATTTGTTTGGCTGTGTATCTCCTCAGTTTTCAGGGGTATTTCTATAGCAGAAAGGTTTTGGCGTCTTTTTGCTGTGCAGCAAAATAGGTGGGAGTTTTGTTTTGTTTTTCCAAATGTGAGCCTTGTAGCCTTTGCTCCTGGCTCTAATGTTTAGATGCTTAGGTTCTTTCACTTAACTGAAGTAGTTCTCTCCTTCTGTGCCTGTTAAGGATTCACTGACTGTTCACCAAACTGACTTTTTGCTGACAGAAAGTAATTTTTGCTTGACCTGTTTTCTTGAATGAAATTTGTCTTTTCAATAATTCAAAACATTTTGGACAAGCAAGATTAAATTTGTCATTTGTTTTGAAACCTATTACATTATAGTGTTTTTTTTTTTTAAGATTTTGTTTATTTATTTTAGAGAGTGAGACAGTGAGCAGGGGGAGGGACAAAGGGAGAGAGAGAATCTCCAGCAGACTCCCTGCTGAGCATGGAGTCCGAGGTGGGGCTCCATCTTACAACCCTGAGCTAAAATCAAGTCTGACGCTTAAATGACTGAGCCATCTGGGCAACCCTATAGTTTCTTATATACATGTTAACTTATATATATAAGTGTGTATATGTATATATAAGTATATATATATGTACTGATATAAGTGTGTGTGTGTGTATGTAAGTATATATATAAGTATATATATACTGATACAGATACCTTTAAAATGTCTTCTCTCACTTAAAAATTTTATTTTTTAGTTTCAGCATTTTATTTTCAAAATATTAATAGATTTAGAGACAAGTGTGTAGAAAAATGGTCTGTAATTCCACTAACCAAATGATTCTCTGTTGACTTTTCACACAAAAAAATAGGAATAATCTATGCACATGACTAGAAAATGTGAACAGAATGAGATGGTGTAGAATGAAAGAAAAAGAGAATGATTTTTATGTGAGTAGTTAGGTTTATGTGCATATTAAATTTGATAAAATTTAATTGCTTTCTATAAGCAAGGTCCCATATTTGGATTGTATATTATGCACCCAAACAAGAAAAAGTTCTCCATGGAATTCTGCTTACCTAATCTGGTTGTAACACTTCCAAGTGTTTTTTGTTGTTTTGGCTTTGGTTTTTGTTAGAATTATTTTTAAGCTCTTTAGGATTTTTGTTAGAAAGACTGTGTTGCCAGGGTGGACAAGAGCATTAAAGTGTAGAAGAATGTTCTTGTCATTGAGGAACTCTGATATTCACTGGTGCTATAGATTATGTCTGAAAAGTTAAATATTAGAATGAAATATAATTCAATGCAAAACCATAGTATGTATATAAGTAATTTACAAATAAGTCAATATGTTTTAATCTTTCATTGAAATACATAAATATATATTATATATTTATATATATAAAGGTGAAATATATAAAGTGTGAATATAAAGGTGAAAAGAAAAACTTGTATATATGGATTATGAATCATTTGAATGCGTGTAATATCACTTATTGGGCACTGTTACATCAGGAATTTCATATGCATGAATATAATGATCCCAACAATGTTATGAAGTATCACTATTTTTCCTGTTTTATAAATCAGGAAACTAAGGGAAATGTTAGATAACATGATGAAGATCACAAGCTAGAAAGTCACCTATGATAATATAACCAGGAGCTTTTGTTGCCAAAGTACATGTTTGTTCTTCTGGGTTGTATTGCCATTCTCTGGATAAAAATTGTCTAGCTTTCCTATCCTGGTTATAAACTATGTATAAACTTATAAAGATGCTAGCAATATTTTATCAGTTGCAAACACCTCTGAAGCTTATTTGCTACTCAAAGATGAACTATTTTACTTTTAGAAATACCTTCTTCCAGGGAAAGGAATAGCAAATGATTTTAAGCAAGTACCTATGATGTAAAAGAGGAACAGTGATAGAAGCAGATCAGTAATTAAACTGTAAAAAATCAGAAGTGTGTGCAGAAGCAGAAGACCTCATTTTTGCATTAATTATATAGTTATTAAAATGTTTTCAAATGGTTTTTTCCTAGAATCAGAATTACTGCCAAGTAATCATTTGTTCATCCAGTAGTCATTTGTTGATAATGGAAAGGAACCATATGTGGCAAGGTTTAATTCTAGTTGAAATTATTGTGTGCTTTTGTATAAGATTATGAATTGCCATTTTGAATCATTCTCAGGATTTATTTGTGGAGGAAATCTGGCACAAACTCTTATTAACTTCTCATCCAATATGAGAACATTATGTACTAAAATCAGTGAATTGGACCCCAAAGAATCCCATGTTGAAAACTTTATAACACATGAGTAAAAGTAAAAGTATATGTATTTGCATTCTAAAACAATTTCATAGAGATATTTAATAGTGATTTTTAAGTAGAAATATTTTAAATTAATGGACACAATTAGAATCTAGGATAAATTGATTTAAAGGCTTAATTTTCTGAGTATCTTTTCTGATGACATCTTCTAATATATTAAAGCTGGTGTAACTGTCAGGTCTACCAGTTATACATGTGTATGCATGCGCACATGTGTGGGTATGTGCATATATGTAACCTTACCAGAGTGAATTACCAATTCATACAATTCTATTTTAGTCTACCCTGAAATGCATTTCTTTACCTTTTTTTTTTTTTTTTAATGTTTCAGTTGGGAAAAGGGTTTCTTTGGATACACATATGCTGGCTGACAGCTATTTTATAATAATGGTTTTTGTCAGCAATGGGTAGAGAGGTAAAGGAGTTGCATTGGAAGGGTAATTTAAATGTAAATTAAGATTTTTCAGTCTTTGAGCTGGTATAGGGAATCAGGGGTAAATTTGTGAACCAGCTAGACTTAATTGACTTAATTGACCAATATATCTCAGGCATTTTATATTTACAGTATTTCATTCATTCTAAGTTACACATTTTTAGTTATCATTGATGCATCCTGATTTCAGAGGTCAATATACAATTGATGGTGTTTTACAATCATTGACCAGAAAGCAGTTGCAATGTATTTTCTATTATTGTGCGTGCAGGCACTTAGTCATAGAGATTTATTTCCACATCAACTGAATATATGCATTGTATTACTGTAAATGTTGAATTTGACATTTAAATGTCAAATAACTTAAAGATCATTTGAAAAAGGAGTAGAGTTGCTGCCTGAAACCCTCCCACTGATAAATTATGGTAAAATAATCATTAAAACATAGAGACCTAAATTGTATTTAGAAACTAAGATTTGGTCCCAGGTGTTGCCTATTGCTAATGGTGTCACTATTTTTATACAACTGGAAGGCACCTGGCTCTCATTATCTATAATACATTTATTTAATTGTTGGTTCAACCCTAGGGTAATATAAAATAGCTTCAGAATTGTTAACCCACACTCCTGTGAGAAACTGTTTTACCAACTAGACTACAGTGTTGCTTAACAGTACATTTTATTTAGTTTCCTAGTTAAAACCTTATTTTTAAAAGTTAGGTCAGCTCTTCAGTATATCTTCAGACAGACTTGAAAAATCAGAAGGATGTGATCTTCCCTTGCTGGTTTAAAGATGAAGTAGGGCAACAAAGGAATGTAGACAGCCTCTAGAAGCTGAAATCAACCCTGGCGGAGAGCCAGCAAAGAAATGGGAACTAAATTCAAAAAACAACCTAAATGAGGGTAGAAGTAGACTGCCAGAACTTCAAGTAAGGAGGCAGCTTTGCCAACATCTTTACATCAGCCTGTGAAATCTGGAGCAGAGAAAACCAGCCAAGCCAACTTGAATTTCTGACCTATAGAACAGTGAGATGATGAATTTTTGTTGTTTTTGGTCATTAGGTTTGTAGTAATGTGACCAAAATAGAAAATGAATACAGTGTCCTTCCCAATAATTAATAACTTCTGTCATGAGAAAAGATCAAACAAATACAAAATACTCAACCTGTACTCTTCAAAAGTGTCAAAGGCATGAAACACAAGGAACAGTAACAAATAGAAGGGACTACAGTGACAATGGCAACTCAGTGCAGTATGAGTTCTGGATTTGATCTGAAACAGAAGAGTAACAATCATGGAAGAACTACTGAGATTCAGTGAAGTCTGCAGTTTGGTTTATAGTATTCTACCAATATTAATTTCTAAGTTTTGAGGATTATACTATAGTTCCATCCATGATAACATGGGGAGGGGCTGGGTGAAATTACATGGAAATGCTCAGTACTACTTTTGTAACTCTTCTAAATCTAAAGTTGCTTTAAAAAAAGAGATTATGGAGGGGCGCTTGGTGGCGCAGTCGTTAAGCGTCTGCCTTCGGCTCAGGTCATGATCCCAGGGTTCTGGGATAAAGCCCCGCATTGGGCTCCCTGCTCGGTGGGAAGCCTACTTCTCCCTCTCCCACTCCTCCTGCTTGTGTTCCCTCTCTCGCTGTGTCTTTCTCTGTCAAATAAATAAAATCTTAAAAAAATAAAATAAATAAAAAAGATTATGGAATGGGGGTCACTCTTGGAAGGAAATTTTAAACAGTATAGGAGCAATCTGAAATGTTGCTTTTCCAGTGTGCCTTATCACAGAAAATGTGTGTGTGCGGGGGGGGGGGGGGGGGAATGCACGTTGACAATGCCAACTAAATTCAATTCAGGAGAGTTGGACATTGAATATGAAAATGACTTTAGAATAACTTAACCAATTTGGTTAACTTTTTTTTTTACGTATACATAAGTAAATACACTAAATATTTTGACTAAGAGTTCAAGTATAAAAATTAAGTGATTAGAAAGCATTGTGTCATAGCTTAATTAGCTGCATTTATTGTGGTATAGTGAAATGGGGGCATTTACAATAGATAGTATGTTAGATGTGAAAAAATTTCTATCGCTTAATCTTTATAGCATACATGCAATGAAATATTATTTTTATTTACATAGGTGTAAACTAAAGTTCAGTAATACTAAATAATTTGCTCAAATTCATTTTTTTTTAAAGATTTTATTTATTTATTTGATAGAGAGCACAAGTAGGCAGAGTGGCAGGCAGAGGGAGAGGGAGAAGCAGGCTCTCCGCTGAGCAGGGAGCCGGATGTGGGGCTCGATCCCAGGACCCTGGGATCATGACCTGAGCCAAAGGCAGCCGCTTAACCGACTGAGCCACCCAGGTGCCCCTCAAACTCATAGTATTTATAAGGGACATAGCTGAGATTTAAAGCAGCTCTGTCAGACTAAAGAGCCTATATTCTTTACATAAAATATGCTATCTCCTGTTACAAATCAGAGTGTACACCAGACACAGACTTGACCCTGAACTCACAAAACTAAAGTCCTAACCCCTTAGACCTGCACATCTAACAGGTAGCATATGGAGTAGGAACTAAATGCTACAGATTAAGTAATTAAGCTTGTTTAGAAGGGTGAAATATTGAAAATGAGAAAATAATCGCATGACAATTTATTCTCTTAGATGTTAATTATGTTCTGAGACCCAAAGTAGCCATAAATTTGAGGGGTTTCATTCTATTTTTCTTTAGATCGAATAAAATGGTGAAACATGCACTATTCTGAATTATTTTTAATTATATTTAAATTATAAAATTTGGCCTATTAGAGATAGTGGAGGTAGGAGTGATGGTGATGAATAGTCTCATTTAGAAGCTCCTATAGTTTTTGTGTGAAACTGAAACACAACAAATTAACAAATTTTGTAAAGCACAAGCTGTCATCCCATTCTTTTCAAAGGCACTTGCTAATTTTTGAGAAAGGAGCATAGAAGAGCAAACGAGGAGTTTAGTTTCTAGACCATATTTCATCTTTTATGTCATGCCAGTCAAAACACTTCCTGTTTATTTTGCAACTTTCCCAAATGAAACATTTTAGAAATGATATTTACTTTCAACACTCTGTGCCTTGAAAGTGGTATTTAAATAACCACAAAGTTGACGTAGTAGGAATTTGAAAAAAAAAAAATGGAAATGCTCAATTTAGGGAACTATCCACATATACAAAATTTTTGATACTGTTGAAATTGGGTTCATCAAATGAGTCAAACTAATTTGGGTTGTTTGTTGCCAGAAACAAGATAGTTTAAAAAAAAGTCTTTTGGTATTACCAAGGTAATATCTCTTCATTACGTATTCAAGCTATTAGCAAAAACTACATAAACTTGAAGAAAAACACTCCAGATTCTAATGCACAGAAATAGTTTTCATTACTATTAGATAACCATTATAGATCAGAGACAATAGAGATCTATCATTCTATCTAAAAATGATTTTTGTATGTGCTATTTAAATAAAAGCTTGCATGGTATTCTTTAAGAGCAATACAGGAATGAAATTTCAGTAATTTCTCATCTTATACATCTTCACAAAAGTTGAACATTAAAAAGCTCTCTAATATTAAAGTGAGATTATGCAATAAATTAGAGATTATAGCCTAATATAGTTTTCAAACTTTAAAAAAAATTCAGGCATCATTGATTAACTCACTGCTTGAAAGTAAGAGTAATTTGCACTCTGACATTCTCTTCCATTGCTACACTTCTTGATTTATTAAGTTTTTATGCGGTCAGGCTTCTAATAGTTATAGTATGTTACATAACCATAATTCACACAATTATTTAGTAGAAGCATTATATTTAAATAGAATTGGTGTTCACCACTGTATATTGAAAATGGCTTCTTCATTCTGTATGTTTATTTTGATGTATCTATTAATAAATAGGATTGTTTGGTTAAACATAGTTTAGTTTTTACCCCAGAAGAATTTACAAGTGCTTTAGATGCAGAGATATTATAGGCAATAGGCTTTGTCTGCTTGAATATACAGAATTTTCTTTTTTCTGTAATTCTATAATTCTATCAGAAGTCTTGGTTTTGAGCACTTTTTACTGAATTTGCCTGGAACTCTGTGTGGTCTGTCAATTTACAGATTTATTTCTTTCATTTTAAGGATATCTTTCTTTATCCACTATCTTTTCTGACCTACGTTAATCTCTTTATATTGCTTATATTTGCTATGATCAATTCAAGCCTTACTCATTGTTAATAATTTGCTTTTCAATTGTCCATGATGTCTGTTTCATTCCTTGCTGTACCTAGTCTATATTATTTAATACTGTGATTTTGTTCCATAATGCATTTTAGTTCCCTGTTTCTCTTTAATTCAGTTTATCATCTCCTATTTGAATTCTTATTTATCAAATTTGTTTTCATAAAAAATGTTCTAGTGTAAAACACTTGTGGTAAATATCTTTCTATTCTTTGGAATTTTTATTTTCCTAGCCTGCATTCTTCACTTGGCTTTTGTATTCTATATTTTCTTCTTTCCTGCTCGAGTATTTTCTCTCTTTTTCTAGGGAGTTGGGGGGGGGAACCCTCTAAATTTGTATGTACAAGATAAACACTGGAGAGACTGATTCTCTGTCCTATTTCTAAATACTGAGGATTCCCTTGAATTTTGTTTAGACTTTTCTGTTTTAACTATTTACTTAATATTTTGGAATGTAAATTCCTTAATATTAGGAGAAATCTGGATCAGACCACAATCTGAAAATATCATCTAGAAAATTCAGTACATCTTTATTATCATTATTATTTCTTTTTTCTTTTTTTATTATGTTATGTTAATCACCATACATTACATCATTAGTTTTTGATGTAGTGTTCCATGATTCATTGTTTGCATATAACACCCAGTGCTCCATGCAGAACGTATCATTATTATTTCTATATTAAATTTGAGCTTTATCTTACACGATCTTACACATTTTAATATTTTATTATTTCTAAAGTATAAATAGAAACAGTAAAATTTTAGTCAAATGATACACATATCCAATTTTCATGGAAAAAATAGGTGGATAATTATGCTATTTTTTGGACTTTTTCTTATTGTCAGAAGCTTTAAATACAATATAGATCACTAGCATTTATAGCAAAATTAGAGGGAAGTATATATTCTATATATCAATGTATTTTTTTTTGTTATTAATACTGTGACTATAAACTACTCTTCAATTTTATAGCAAGAAAATATTTTAAAAGTAGACTCTGATGCAAGCATCTGCTGTTTCCCTTTGTTGCTATATGATACTTCTGTAACACCTGCTAGGGGCAAGAGTTCTTGCTGCCATATCAAAAATGGAATCTCAGATTTTATTTGTAATAAATATTGTACTTCAATTCCAAGTTTATGGAAAAATAGCATTTTGAAGTATTGCTTTAATTGTTTGATTTAAAATATCTATATGACATAAAAACAACTAAAATGCTCTTTCAGTGAAAACATCTGTTTTAATAATTTTTTTGGCAATAATTTTAGAAGTAGTTTAGTTCTTGTATTTAAAGAGATGATTTTCAAATAGTTTCTGAAGTGCCAGTGGGTAGAGAGAAAGAGTATCCTATTGAGGCTGCTTGCTGAGGCTCTAAGTTTTGTATGCTTGAAGTTGTTACAGAGAAATCTGATTAGACCACGTTCTTCCTGTACTGCTATTAAATGACTGCAGGATTATGCTTCCTGGAAGCCTAGGGTTGTCTGCCCCTAGCTTTATATCCGTGTGTATTTGACCACAAATACTGCCTCATTTGCAAACAGCTGAACTCCAAGGCCCTCATTGCTCCTCCGTGGTAGTTGATCATTAGACTTTATGCGTCAAAAAGTAGCTAGTAGATCTTAAAAAAAAAAAAAAAAAAGTTTCATGTGCTTTTCTTTCTTTCCTTCTTTCTTTCCTTCTTTCTTTCTTTCTTTCTTTCTTTCTTTCTTTCTTTCTTTCTTTCTTTCTTTCTTTCTTTCCTTCTTTCCTTCTTTCCTTCTTTCCTTCTTTCCTTCTTTCCTTCTTTCCTTCTTTCCTTCTTTCCTTCTTTCCTTCTTTCTTTCTTTCTTTCTTTCTTTCTTTTTCTTTCTTTCTTTTTTAAAGATTTTATTTATTTATTTGACAGAGAGAGACACAGCGAGAGAAGGAACACAAGCAGGGGGAGTGGGAGAGGGAGAGCAGGCTTCCTGCCAAGCAGGGAGCTTGATGCAGGGCTCGATCCCAGGACCCTAGGATTATGACCTGAGCCTAAGGCAGACGCTTAATGACTAAGCCACTCAGGCCCCCGTTCATGTGCTTTTCTTTGAATGTTGCAACTGATTGCTAATATCATACTTCCTCTTTTCATTTCAGTTTTACAAATGGCAAACTAGAAATTCTAGCATAAGGGGAGAATTATGCAGAAAGTTAATGCTGAAAGTTGAGGTTGAACATTTTTTTCCCAACAGAAATAGTTCCCCACATTCCTTCTATAGCCGAAGTCTCTATTACAACACAGCCTGCAAGAAAAAGCTGACAATATGAACAGAAAAACCATTGAGCTGGGCAGCTCAGAAGAACCATCAACCCAAACTTCCCTCTTGACAGCAGTAAGTCCACCCTAGCTTAGAATTCCGCTGAATTGCTTGTGCAGGTTGTCTGGAACGATTTATTATCTTTATGAGAAAGGGGGAAAATTATCCAAAATCCATTGTCTCCAATTTATGTGATTAATGGACATTAGCCAATATTTGCAAGCATAATAGGAGAAAGACCGGTTAGAAGAGCCTGCCAGAGAGGGACTCCTGAGGATGCTCCCTCAGGCTTAACTTGGCAGTTAATCAAACAGTTCTTCACCTGCCACTAAGGCTTTCTTCAAAGGAAGCAAAGTGGAGGATCAGGAAACATGATCTTGGAAGCCCTTTTTACCTGCCCCAGAACAAGTATCAAACATTTGTCTTCCATCAAGGTACAAGTTCAGGTGTATTCTCTTATGTGTGCTCCTCAATATCCTTCTCTAATGAAAGTGATGGAAAGAGATTCCCCCCCAAAAAAAAAAGATTTTGTTGCTATGTTGGTGTTGTTGGTGGTAGTTTTATTCCTAAATGAGAAGTTACTATATCTGTTTGATCATGACTATCTATAAAAATAGAAACAGCATGAGTCAACCAGGGATGATCTACAGTCAGCAAGAGCACAAATCTGTATGTCTTTTGTTTAGCCCATCACGAGGTTTCCCTGTTTCTTATTTTCAACGGGATGGTAGGAGGCTGTGATAAGCAGACTTGAGTCACTGTAGGGATTCAAATGGGAATGACAGTGCTTTTAAATGTAATTTACCACATCTGACATTATTGATATTACCCATTGTATCCCGAGGACCTTTTCTAATTGCAAACCTTGTTTCATTCATGGAATCCACCCATTGGCACTGATATTAATGATTAATACTGCTGAATTTCTCTCACAATATTATTCCTTGCAAAATGTTTCTGCGTGGTCAGATCTTCAGATGTTCCTTTTCCCCAGTTAGTACAATGAAGCAATCCTCTAGAATTGACTGTTCCCCTCTCTCTTTAGATAGCTTGGTATAAGAAGCCCATTGACTTTTTCACCACACAGAATTAGTCATTTATACTGACTTTTCAATATGACACTTGGGATCTATTCAACTCTGGTAGTGTTATTGAAACTTCAGCTATAAAACTTAAATTCCCCAAATCGAATGATTTCCTTTTCCTTTATGCCACGGACATTACAGAATTGTCTTTTATGTCAGGTGATCGTCTTCTGATGAGATGTGTTGGGAAATGGATCTAAACGCAAAGATCTGGAATTTCTGATTGTCCCAAATCCTATTTTTCCTAAAAGTAACATTAAAAAAAAAAAGTTTGGTATCTTTGTTGTTGAGACCTACAACTTTCTACTAGAAATAGGGATTTACCAACCTTGCTATTACTATTTATATGAGTGTATTATGACTTACCTGGCAAATTACAGACCATTTCTTTGTAGGTCCTCAATAATAGTAAAATTAAATTTTTAGCACTTCTGTTCCTTTTGTCAAGATGCATACACCTGTTAAATATCTGCTCAATTTAATTTTCTTTAGTCTTTGTCATTTTAATTGTATTAATAGCTGTTAACTGATATTATCTCAGGAAATCTCAATCCTAGTGCCATAATGAATCCTCCTCTCCATAGACCTACATTCTTGGATGATAACATTATTTTTCAAGGTGTTACTCCAACCAAATTGTTTTAGAAGATTGACTCCAGATAACTAAATGATAGTTGATGAGAGAAATCATAGCATTACCTTAAAGTAGATAGCTGATATCTACTTGGCAGATTTCATTTGTGTGTGTGTGTGTGTGTGTGTTAATTCTGTGTTTCACTGAAATATAAGTATATCAGGGCACACAAAAGATGAGATTGAGGAATTCTTTTAATAGGCAACTTCCTTTTGATAGACGGTTGCCTCTTACTGCATGTGGATATATCACAAGGAGACTTAAACGGCTCTGTTTGTTCCATGTTTAGCATTAAGATCTAAAACTAAATACGAATTTTATATCCTAAAAGTAATGAAAATTTCATTACTTCCACAATTTATGTGTATAAAACATGAACATTCTTATGTTAATTAACTTTCTAGATATTTGCAATAAAGATGACACAAGGTTGTATCTATGTGATCAGAAATTACTCTGTCAGCTGACTACTGAGAGATGGCTTTCACAAGCCTATTCTAATTTTTTCACCCCTGTGTATCTTGTGTCTGTGTTTCACATATTGAAGTTTTAAAATATTAAGCTATTTCAGTTTGGCAGCCTAACATAACAAGAAATCAGTTAATACAAGAAAAAGTATGTTAACTTTATATATCACTATATATATAATTCTATAGTTAACACATTTTTATATTATGTATAGAAACTTAATCAAGTAAATTAAGAAAAGTACTATATTATTATTATTTTAAAGATTTTATTTATTTGACAGAGACAGAGATAGCGAAAGCAGGAACATAAGCAGCTGGAGTGGGAGAGGGAGAAGCAGGCTTCCCCGCCAAGAGGGAGCCTGATGTGGGACTCGATCCCAGGACCCTGGGATCATGACCTGAACCGAAGGCAGATGCTTAACGACTGAGCTACCCAGGCGCCTGAACAGTATTCTATTATTGAAACAAAATGTGATTAAACATACCAAGGTCTAATGACTACATAGAAGAAAAGAAACTATAATTCAATACGAGATAATCAGAACAATTTTATAGGATATTTTAGCTGCAGTGCTCCTTATCAACTAATTTTCCATTTAAGTAAACTGACACATAAAGAAACATGGGGCGATAAAAATGAGCTTTTTGTCTAAAACAAATTTCTTCACAATTAACAATTTGATTCTTTTAAAGATTTTATTTATTTGACAGAGAGAGAGAGAGAAAGAACACACAAGCGGGGGGAAGGGCAGACGGAGAGGGAGAAGCAGACTCCTCGTTGTGCAGGGAGCCTGATGAGGGGCTCGATCCCAGGACCCTGGGATCATGACCTGAGCTGAAGGCAGACTGACTGAGCCACCCAGGTGCCCCTAACAATGTGATTTTAAAAAACATATTTTAGTCTAAATGGTTTCACATGACTAGAAAAATGATTTAAAAAATAAGAGATAATTGGAAGAGTTGGAAATGTTGGCATGGAAATTTCTGAATGCAAGAGGCTTCTAAATTTCTAACACAAGCTAATGTGTATTTTCTATGTGTTTAGCTTAATACAGAAGTTCTTTCCAGAGTCTTTTCCCTCAAATCAGGTATAACATAACATTCTCTTGAAAAAAGTATTAACAAAAATATGTGTTAATATTTTAAATTGAAAAAATGATACTTGCTAAATAAGTATTGATAAAGATTGAAAGTCAAATTTTTAACATTACTCATATACTGAACTGCCATTTACAATCAAAGATGACCAATTTCAGTTCTGTATGTATTAAAAACAGGAAGCAGATTTCTGTTTGTGCACAGCACACTAAAAAATACAATTCGAAGAATGATATATCAAACATTGCCCAAATTTTATGTGTATTAGAAGAATGAAAACATGGTCAGCTTCTTCAAATTTTTATTATAATTTTTATTTTCAATTAATTATAGATTCACAAGCAGTAACAAAGTTAAAAGATGCCATATGCTCTCCACCCAGTTTCTCCAATGGTTATACATTAGGTAACTATAGGACAGTATCAAAACTAGGAAATTGACATTGGTACAATGTGTATACATAAAATTCTATGCCATTTTATCATATGTATAGAATTGTGTAACCACCACTGCCATCAGGATACATAACTATTCTATCTCCACAAAGATCTACTAGTGTCTGTATTTCAGTTGAGTAAAGAGTAGAAACCTTACTTTAAGTCCCTTTATCCTCTCCTGTTTGTAATAGAATTGTCTTAAAAATTTCTTCTGCATACATACATACTTTATGTACACATATATATTGAAGTCCACATCAGACACTGTTAAACCTTTTGTATTAAACATCAAATATAATTTAGAAAACTTAAAAAAAGGAAAGTTTATTGTATTACTTGATTTTTGCTTTTATTCTTTTCAAGTATTTGTCCTTATAACATCTTTTACTTCTGTGACATTTGCCTAACACTTTTAGAAAAGGGCCTATTTTTAGGGAAATATCCACTTATTCCCAAATAAAGCCAGAGCAAGAAATCAGCTATTATGTTGGTGTTTCCCAATATGCCCATTTCTGCTTGAGGGAGAAGATTAAAAATCTCCTTTCAGTAGTGGAACTGGAATTGAGAACAGTTTAATCTATGTGTTATTTTGTGAAAGGTCCTCAGATTAAATAACAATTTTTTTTTTTCTTACAAGAAAGGTAATTTTGAATAGTTCTTACATTTGCATATTCAAAAATAAAAATGCATTGTGAGGTAAACATTAAATTCTCCCGCCTACCTTGTCCATATCCAGCTGGATCTAATCCTCTACACTATAAGTGATTTACTGTTTACTGTTTACTTATTACCTTTATTACTAATATCATTTTACATTTTATGGAGGTGCAGATATAGATTGTTTTTCACCATTTACACACTCTTCATCTTTTCCTTCTTGGAGACACACCATGTATCTTATTAATAAGTTCCTTATAGATAATTTTTAATAGTATCTTCTATATTTCTAAGACAGTTCTGCAAGGAATAATGTTGCATATGTGTCAGCTTACACAAGAGATATAGCTGTGGAATATATTTCTGGTAATATACCAGCCAGGTAAAATCAAGGGGCATGTATCATTTTTATATTTCCATCATTAATCCATGAGGCCAACCTTTCCACACAGCCCTGACAACTACATTTGTTGTAGACCTTTTCAACTAAGAAATTCAATTTTTAATAGAAGTTTTCAATCTGTTAGTTTTTTTGAAGTCTCTTTGTAGTTTTGATTTGAATTTCACTTTGTAGAAGTGAGATCGTATATTCATACATGCTACAAATACTTTTCACCTAGTTTGGTATTTGTGTTTTGACATTGTTTACAGGATTTTTAGCCTCCTTTGGGAATTCTCATTTTTCTTGTAGTTGAATTTCTCAGTTTTGGGTTTTCGACTTTTGGTCATTGTTAAAACAGTTTCTAAACACAAGAATGTGTTTGAATCACTTCTGGGTGAAGGGCACACGTAGCCATACTGAGAAAGGCAATTGCCAAAGAAATGACTCTGTAGCAAAATTAAGAAGTAAGGTACTATGGGTTGAGTTGTGACCCAGCAGAATTCAAGTATTGAAATCCTACCCGCCCCCCACCCCCCACCTCTCACACCTCAGGACATGACCTTATTTGGACACGGGGTCATTGCAGATACAGTTAAGATGAACTCCTACTAGAATAAGGTGGGCCCCTCATCCAGTATGTCTGGTGTGCTTATAAAATATTTGGACACATAAATAGGGAAGAGGATACAAATAGCTGGGGAAAATATGGCCATCTATAAGGCAAGGAGAGAGGCGTGAAGAGGTCCCTCTGTCAGCCTTCAGAAGGAACAAACCCTGCTGACACTGATTATGGATTTTTAGCCTCCAAAGCTGAGACAGCAAATTTCTTTTTGCAGAAGCCCCTCAACTGGTAGTACTTTATTGTGGCCTTTTAATTTACACAACAAAATGGTTACTGTAAAGTTTTAAAGAAAGGAGTTTTCACTCAAGAATAAATATTACTTTATCTGGCATAGGTTTCTAAAAACTATTCTGATTCTTAACAGAGGTCTATTTTTTTCTGTGCTATTTTTTTTATGCCCACTGGCAGATCTCTCTTTATTTTCCGAGGAATATTTAAGTAAAAGCCTTCATTTTAAAGCCACTTGCAAAGAGAGGTTTCTTTTCATCAGTTTCTAGCCTTGTCTACTGAGAGCCAAACCATTCCTAACAAACATGGCAATTAATGCACAGTGAGGCTACAGGTTTGTGGCATATAAGGTGCAGAATTTCCCTGGCTTTGATATCTACAATTCTTTGACGTTAATGCTGTTTGAACTCTAAATAAGACAATTTTTCTCCAGTTTCCACAAGCTATGGAAGATTTGGGGAACAGGGTTCATTTTACTATTCCAAGGACATTTCAAATAAAATACAACTAATCCACCTGATCACTGTCAGAGAAGCAGGTTAATCAGTTTGATCTATTTCCTTTCATTTTTTTTCTATTGAAGTGTTACATGTTTATTTCTGAATTTGCAACAAAAGAAGGAGCAGAGTTCACTAATAGTATAAGCAAAAGGCTAAAGCACAGTGGGAATGCACTCAGTTGTCAAGGAATAGCACTCTTTTTTTTCTATTTATCACACAATGTAATTCTGGGCATTGTTACACTTGGGTTTATGACAAACTGCCTCAGTACTTTATAAAAACTGAATTTTCAAATAAATGACTGAAGTACTATTCCATATTAAATATCTCTAAGTGCTTCTACATTTACATATTAAAAGATAGATGTGCCACCCTCCTTTGTCCTCGGCTCTGCTTTATGGAAAATAAGGTATGTGATGTATAAAACAGGTTTTAACCAACATCGTTCTTACTAATCATTTTAAGACAAAAATTTAGTGGTGAGAAATCTTACAGAAAGTTATTTTCCATCCAAATCAATTTTAGTTGTAACTTTATACTTGGCCATAGGTATTGCTCACTTTATACCTATCTATTCACCTGTACAATTATATAGAAATAGATTTCTTAACAGATATAATTTAAAATATTTAATACTTTTATCTTGATTATTGAGTTAAAAAATTGTACTAGAAACTGGGTTCTAACAACTAATATTTTCTAGATGGGAAAGTCACTACAATAATAGCTAATTTGTAAGTGTTTTACATGTGCTAAATAGTTTAATTGTGACTACAACTCTCTGACAAGAAATACTATTAGTGGTGTGCCTGGGTAGCTCAGTGGGTTAAGCCGCTAACTCTTGGTTTTGGCTCAGGTCATGAGCTCAGGATCCTGGGTTGGACTCCATATTCTCAATGGGGAGTCCACTTGAGGATTCTCTCTCTCCCTCTGCCCCCCCCCCCCCCCGCCCCCGGCTTGTGAGCTCTTGCTTGTGTTCTCTCAAAAAAAAAAAAAAAAATCTTAAAAAAATACTCTTAGTATTTACTTTTTCCAAATGTAAAAATTGAAGCATGGCCAGGTGAGTTGAGTGCTAAGTAATTAAAATAAAATGTGATATGTATAGTGTAAGTAAGTAAATAGTATTCTTCATTTATGCTGGGGACAGAAATCAGTTTGGCTTAAGAAGGTAGAAAATGAATTCATAGAGTTGGCAATGTTTGAGCTAAGTTTTGACATAAAAGTAGGAATTTTAGAGGGGAGAAAAATTTGCCAGAGGCAAAAAAAAATACAAGATGACCAAGAATAGCTTGTTCATGTGCTGTTCATGTCAGGACTTTTTCAGTGGAAAAGAGCAAAAACCTACTAAAGCTGGCTCAAGAAATAAGGGAAAGCTAATTTTAAAAAGGAACAAAAATCTCAGTGAAATAACATCCAGGAAGTGTGATGAATCAAGGCAGTCTGTCCATATTTCCCTGTCTGCCTCTGTCTGAGTGTCCTCAATGACTAAACTTCTGAGCCTGCATCACTTTGTTTCCCTCTTCTGACTGACTTCCTACTCTGTTATTTTCTCTGTATAGCTGATGGCTTTCTGGCCTCCACCTACATGACTTTGTAGCTGAGTTCTCCATGGATTACTCTATTTATTCCTCAATGTACAAATTGTAAGTTGTCAGAGAAATCTGATTGGCCTAGGCCATCTTTTCATGCCTTAGCACACAAGTTATCTCTAGTACATTCCACTATAACCAGAAACTGAGTTGGGTATGACCCATTCTATTGTCAAGTCTATAAACAGACATTCATTAGCTAAGTCTACTGGGTACTAATATAGGATAGTAATTGGCTCAGTATGGCAGGTATACATGCATTTGGTATTTGGCAGTAAAGTAGGATAATGGAGGGCTTTCTTTTTCATGCTACTGATCTTGATCTTTGATCTGTAGCAGTAGGGAAGCTCTAATTTTTAAAAATTTTAAGAGTCATAATCCTACTAGTCCTTTAGAACTAGTCCTTGAACACTTCTGGATAGGTGAAGAATAAGCAAAAGTCAAGATAGATAACAGGGTACAATTGTGGTGATCCAGGCTAGAGAAATAACTCAAAATGACAGGCACCAATCAACGTTGATGGCAAATTTAAAATGCTCACAGAATGTCTTTCAATTCTGAAATGTTATGGAGGAGGGAGTGTTTGCTCCTTTACTATTTGGAAGAATGACTTGAAGAGTGAAAACAAGAAAAAAAAAATGAGACAAGGATGTAAACCAGAACCCAGAAATTGGTGAATGGAAAAACAAAGGCGAAAAAAGATTATTATAGGATTTTTGTATCAGCTGTATTATTTTTCATATAGGAGATAGAAGGTACTCCTATCTTTAAAAAAAAAATAATGGCATGTTTTAGCCTACAAGAAACAAAAGCATTTTCAGACAAGAACAGATGGAAGGAATTTAGAAGGAAGATAGAAGTATGAGTTGGTAGTCCTTTGTGCATGGGAAGATATCTATAGGGTGAAACTAAACTCAGGAATAGGCTAATATTAGAAAAACGGTTCTTAGCTATTAAAATTGTCTATGATGGAGGCATTAAAAGAAAAAAATCTAACAAGACTACAACAGTAACAACAATAATAAAAGACAACCATCTATTAAGCACTACCATATACCACACTATGTACTCTATTCAGGTTATTAGATCTAATCTTCACAACATCTCCAAGATGTATATAGTATAATCACTTTAGGGAGAAGAACATTAAGGCATCAGATAGGTTAATACTTAAGTTATTAATCATTTCAGTAAGAGGACTAGAAATCCTTAAACCTGTGTTCTTCATGTTGCATTATAATACTTCCCTGGAGTACTGTTGAGAGGAGACAAGGACCATGGAAAAATGAGATCATGTAATTCTTAAGTTTATAATACTTAAAGGAGAGGCTGTTAGATACAGGCAGACATAAGCTCCATGATTTAGGGACTAAGAAACCACAGTCAAGATGGCATAGTTTTAGACTTTTGAAAACAATTTTTTTGAGAATGAGGATTTCTAAAAATTGGAAATACTTCAGTTTTATTACAAATTACCAAATAAAGAAGTAAAATGTAACAGATCAACTAAAGAAATTGAATATTGAGGATTTTAAAGGAGCACAGATTTTACAAGATTGCATCAATGTTGGAACAAATGTCTTAGAATATAGATGTACAAGTGACATTTATAGTGTCAGGAATACTAAATGATATACTGTGCCAAAAGCCCGTGAAAATGGTTTTAAAAAAGGATGTGTGTGTTTTAACTATTTGAAGACTAAGAAGACTGAGGCAGAGACCTCTATCACTTGAAGATCTAATATTAACAAAATAATAAATGGAATAATACCATTAAACAGGAACTTAATCTCTAATCTGAATGTGTTTAATAAAAAATAGGCTTAAGAAAGAATGACACCCAGGACATAAGAGACCGCATAGCTGTTTTAATGATTCAGGGTTTTTTTCCAATTATTGGAAGAAGTTTAAGATAGGCTTGCACAATAACTCATTGTTAAGAACTATGGAGGAAAGAATCATATTTTTTTTTTTTTCAGAAAGAAAGGAACATTCTATAAGCTATTAATGGTAAACCTAATCAAACTCTGAGGTTATTCAGCAGATGGTTTATAAACATTTATAAAAGAAAACGATGTTTACTAAAAGTTGCCACAGACCTACCAACAAATTTCAACAGAGGTTAAATGTATTAAAATTTTCAACATGCTTTAACAGGTTATGGCTGTTTCTTTCTACTACATTTTTTTTTTTCCATTTCTTTTCTTGTAAAAGAACCCTTATTTTCTTTTGTGGAACCATCCCCACTCTACTCTTGGTCCTTGGTGTTGGTCAGGCATGGGCTAGGTTTTGCCAGTCAAAGAATTCCATCTCTCCGGCAAGCCGATTGAATCAGCTAGACAACAAGCAGAGTCCTGGATGTTTCTGCAACCATTTGCAAAAAGGAAAGCCCCTTCTTCTGGCACCAAACTAGAGGAATAGGAGTTTGTGTTCTTCTAGTGGCCTTTTTGTATCGTGAGGAAAGTTTAACTGAGAATGTCACCAACAAAAGAATGTCTAGGCTGAGAGAGACAGAACTCTAGCAGCAAGGTTTGATTATTTGGAATTTTCAGGTAAATGAAACACTGCTTTTGCTTATGCCACTTTGAGTTACTTGGAACTTAAAGAGTTTTAATTCTGAAATTGATCCCTGGAAGTAGAGTATTAAAATTGCAACACTTAAACTGTGGGCTAAGTTTATTAACACAGAATGAGGATTCTCCCAAACCTTAGTTGAGAAATGAGTGATAACTGTTATAAAGTGGAAAAATTAATTATATTGCCATGTTCATGCAGATTCACTTGGTTCTCAGATTTTTAGTACTCTGAGGCTAGGGCTTTTGGAAATTCTGTAGAGAAATGGCAGTATTTTAGAATGTGTCAACTGTTTTTTTGTTTTTGTGGCTTTCAGTAAGTTCCTCCAAGAAAGAGTCTAGCTTCTTCTAAACAGCCTCTCTGAAAACAGAAGAAATAAATACAACCTAAGGAAGAAAAGCTCTTGGTGCCTGCAGCTAATGACACTGGGTGGCTGAGAATCTGATATTTCTCAGCTTGACAGGACTGTAAATCTTAATACCCTGCCCCAAGCTAGAGTTCATGGTAGAAAACACAACAAAGGAAGTAAGAAGCAAAAGAGAGATAGCATTAAAACCATAGTGAAAACACTGTCCTCCCCCATGTAGCTAAGTTTTTCAATTTCTGTCTGACAAGTGTAAAAATAACTCCCATTGTAGAGTACAATCCACTGGGAAACAACCTTAAAGCAAGAACTGTATTAGTTCCATTGTTGCAGAACAGTGGCCAAGATGGAACCCATCATACCTAGTGCTCAGGAGATGGCAGAGCACCAAAACCTCTTGTAAAAAGGAAGGAATTTCCAATCAATGGTCTAGATTCTAGAATTGTGACTGGACTAAATCTCTAATTTTGGTTATTAGTACATGCTTTACATTTATGGTCTAACTGTAGGTTTCTAAACCATAAAGAACTTTGCCTAGTGAAGACCAAGAAGCATGCTTATTACTCAGAAATCCTGTGCTCTGCAGCAATTTAACTGTGAGTGAATCTTGCCTCTGTGTCTTTAATGACTTGAGAGAAATTTTATTGGATGTATCAAAGGCTCAAATTCTCTGTCCTGAAGGAAAGTAGTTAAAGAAGTTTCTCTCTGTAACCATTGTCTGTCTGCCAGGCCTACAATGTCTTTTCTCTAAGCACAGGCCTGATCTCTGTTTACTGCCCTAAGTGGCCTGAGAAACAACTGCAATTTAGGAGTTAGAATTATTCATAGAGTTGAAAAAATACCACCTTAATGTAGAAGACTAAATGCAAGTAAAATATACGTGTTCAGCATTATATTTCATAGGGAGTAAAGGTACTGTGAAACAGTCTAATTGGTCCCTGACTCTTTGTCGCAAACATTTTGGTCTTGATACATTTAAATAATCACATTTTAATTTCTTCCGGAGATGAGAGGCAGCGCTATTTGGAAATCCCAGATCCTACCACTAAAGATAACCCAAGTCTAAGAGACAGTTGATACTTAGAATCTAAAGTATCTAAGCTAGCAGAACTAGGATTCAAAAAGCATCCATGTATTTTTTATTGTCCATGTATAATTTTCAAACTTTTAAAATATTTTCTTAGAGATAGAGAATAAAATGTTGAAATTAGTCAACTCATTATTGAAGGAACCAGGAAAACAGTAAATCAGGCCCAAATGAGAATTAGTGAAATAAGATTATATAGACTTCCCAAAAAGGCATTAAAAAACTGTGATTGTTAGGTTAGCTACACAAATGGTTAATATCCTACAAGGCAATACAACAATAATCTTTGGATATTATCCTTGATGCTGAACAGAAATGTGCAAATTAACATGTAAACTTGCAGAATCTATGCCTCTGCTTTATAGAAAACAACAAAGAGAGCACCTGGGTGGCTCAGTTGGTTAAGCATCTGCCTTCAGCTCAGGTCAGGATGCCAGGGTCCTGGGATGGAGCTGCACTGAGCTCCCTGCTCCGCGGGGAGTCTGCTTCTCCCTTTGCCCCCTCCTCCCACTTATTCGCTCCATCTCTCTCTCTCAAATAATAAATAAATAAAATTTTTAAAACAACAACAACAAAGATAAACACAGGCATATTTCCCTTGATCGAAGGCCAACAAAGTACGTATGCTCTCCACTCTCCTGTTTTCATAAAGTTTCAATGGAGCACGCCTACATCCATTAATTTATGCCCTGTTCGTGGCTGAATTGAGTAGTTGCGATACAGACTGTAAGGTCTACAAAACCTAAAATACTCTTAAGAAAGGGGAAATCGGAGGGGGAGACGAACCATGAGAGACTATGGACTCTGAGAAACAAACTGAGGGTTCTAGAGGGGAGGGGGGTGGGGGGATGGGTTAGCCTGGTGATGGGTATTAAGGAGGGCACGTACTGCATGGAGCACTGGGTGTTATACGAAAACAATGAATCATGGAACACTACATCAAAAACTAATGATGTAATGTATGGTGATTAACGTAACATAAAAAACAAAAACAAACAAACAAACGCTGGAATCCCACTCAAGCCCAAGGAGAGACATGTGAGAACCAAGTAGCCTGAGGGGTCCAGCAGACAAAGGTCTTATATCTCACATTCCAGCCACTGAACAGAATGACAAATGGGATTAAATTTGATATTTAAATAAAAAAAAAAGGTTTGCCTATCCTTGCCTTAGATATTTAAATATTTAACTTTTACTAACAGTACTCTCTCATTTTGATAAATTTCTGAACAGTCTTGATGACAAAAAGGTTGTTCTTTTTATGTGTAGGGCTGCTTATTAACCTAGGTTTAGCAAGAGTTACTAATTGACTAAGCCTCTTTAAGTATATAGTGTCAAAGTAACTAAGTTTGGTTTGGAGAGACTCAGGTTTGGAGAGACTCGGGTTTGGAGAGACTCGGTAAAGATAAAATTCTGTTGTTCCTGTTACCTTCAGGGGCCAAAAGAAAAAAAGCATTTATGAACTTAAATACTCTGTAAAATGCACTTTTCAGGCAACACAGTTTATTGGACCCTACAATCAAATTCTCTTGGACGTTCTGAGGGAAACTCCATAGGTTTCAAAATATAATTTTCAAAGCATTGAAAAAGGACTGTTAGGCAATTATCAAGTTAATATTTGCCAAAGCTGTATTAATTTTATTAATAAGAAAATAGTAAAATGGTAAATCTGGTTCAAAGAATGAGAAAGGGTAATTATGGACATTAAAATAGTGAGGTAAATTGATAAATATAGATCTGGTTGATGTTTTACAAGTCAGTCATACTACAAAATTTGAAGTCGTCATTCTTATATGACAAAAATCTAAATTAACATGTAATTTCACAGTGTCTGGGCTCCAGTTGTACAATAAATAGCTAAGCGAAGGAGGAAGTAAATTGTCTTCAGGACTTGACTAATTCTAAGGCCAGCTTGTTAAACGTTGTCCTAGCATGATATTGAGAGGTCATATCCTCCTCCTACAGCCTTATTTCCAAATTTTGATTAATTTTCTTAATATCTAACAGATACATGGCGCTGTACTGCTGCTAGAATGAAATAGTTAACAAAACAGACATAAGTCTTTGTGGAAATTATTATTGAGGAAATCTTACAAGCAAACAAATAACATCTGTCAGTGCTTGTAAATAGTACAGAGGTTTCTGATGTAGGAAGTGATGGTGAGAAATAGAGGTGATGATATAAAGTGATATAAAAGGAAAAACCTTTTTGAAGGAGTAACCTATGGATAAGAAAGACTAAAATGAAGAGGAAAAAGCATTCAAGATAGAGCAACACGTGCAACATATCTGAGAAGGGAAAGCATTTGGCATAGGCAAGAAACTAACAAAGTGTGATTTTATTTTTTTTATTTCTTTTTATTAACAAAGTAATTTTTAAATGGCATAAATAAAACTTTTAAAAAAACTCTCAATATATAGAACATGGTGGGTTCTTTTTTTTTATCAGAATCTAACACAGAAAAGATAGAACTTTAGTACATCATAAACTCAGTACTATTTAGTTGTGTGGCAAAGCTGCCAAGCAAACTAAGGTAACCAGGCTATATGTAAAAATACAAAAAAATAATAAAAATACATTTTTTCAATGAAGAAAGGAAATCACCAAAATATGGGAATTGAGCTAATTGACAAACTGCAGAAGAGTGGAAATGTAAAATGGGAAAGACACATTAATAGAAACCATATCATACTAGTAACACCAAAAGGAATTGTAAATATATAGAAAGAAGACATAGTAGAGATCTAATAGTTATCATGGGAGAAGCTACTGCTGTGTAGGAGTATAATTAGATTGATTTTTGTTTAGCTTCAAAATCTGGAATTAAGCCTGGTGAATGGAAGTTATAGGGAAACTAATTGTAAGGATGAGTTCCATTAAAAAAAAATAAAAATTCTCTCTTGTGTTGTAGCAAGTTGCAAATTGCTCATTACCAGAAGTTTTCAAATTGAAGTTGAACAATAGTGTTTCTTTTCTTGGGGAGGAATTTAAGGATAATGCCCATTTCTGAATTGGTCAGGTCATGTATTTAGGTTTATAAGTCTCTTTAACTTAATTTCTTTTCTTTCTATTTCTGCCTCCTCCCACTCCTCCTTGTGTCCTCCTCCCTCTGTTACTTGTTAACAAACTGACGTGTGGTGCTGCTAACAAGACAGCATGATGCATATATTTTTTCTTTACTTCAATCTAGAAAGTAAAGAACAATTGTATTTTTCCAACGGTTATCTAATATTAGTATAAGAAAGGATCTTAAAGTTCATTTTTAAATAGACTTTAGTTTTTTTTAGAGCAGTTTTAGGTTCAGAGCAAAACTCAGTAGAAGGTACAGAGATTTTTTCATAAGCCTTCTGCCTCCCACTTACGCATAGTCTCCCCCATTATCAACATTCCCCATCTAAGTGATACATTTGTTATAATTGATGCATTGACACATCATTATCACATAGTCTAATTTATATTAGTGTTGACTGTTGTACATTCCATGGGTTTGGACAAATGTATAGAACACATATTCACATTATAATATCATACAGAGTAGTTTCAATGCCCTAAAAATCCTCTGCTTGACTAATTGATCCCTTCCTCCCTCCTAATCTCTGGAAACTACTGACCTTTTTACTCTCTACATAGTTTTGCCTTTTCTAGAATATCCTACAGTTAGAATCATACAGTATGTAGCCTTTTCTGATTGGCTTCTTTCAATTAATAAAATGTGTTTTAAGCTTTCTCCATGTCTTTCAATGTATTGATAGCTCATTTTTTAGGGCTGAATAATATTCCATTGTCCAGATTACCAAGTTTATTTATTCATACACCTACTGAAGGGCATTTTGGTTGCTTCCACACTTTTGCAGTTATAAATAAGGCTGCTGTAAACGCCTGTGTGCAGTTTTTTGTGGAGACATAAATTGGCGATTCTTTTGGTAAATACCAAAAACCCCAACTGTTAGATCGTAGGATAAGAGTAAGTTTACAAGAAACAGCCATATTATCTCCCAAAATGTCTTTACCATTTTTTTCATTCCCACTGGCAATGTAAGAGAATTCCCGTTGCCCCACTTACTCGCCAGAATTTGGTATGGTCCGTGTTCTGAATTTTGGTCATTGTAATAGGTGTGTGGTGGTATTTTTGTTTTAATTTGCATTACCCAGATGACATGACCTAGAGCATCTTTTTGTGCACTTATTTGCCATCTATATGTCTTTCTTGATGAGGTGTCTGTAAAGGTCTTCGGCTAATTCTTTTAATTGTGTAATTTTCTTTTTTAAAAATAAAATTTAAGGCCTATAATACAATGTGTTGATATACATATAAATACTGAAATGAGTACTATAGTCAAGCTAATTAACATATTCGTTTCCTCACATAGTTACTTTTTTTTTTGTGGTAAGAACATCTGAAATCTAATTCTAGCAAATTTCCAGTATACAATTCAGTATTATTAACTATAGTTATCCATGCTGTGCCCTAGATCTCTAGAACTTATTTGTCTACATGATAGCAACTTTGTACCTTTTGACCAACATGTCCCTGTTCCCCCACCTCCCTATCCCTACTAACCAGTGTTTTACTTGGTTTCTATGAATATGAGTTTGTTAGATTCTGGATATAGGTGAATTCATGTGGTATTTTTCTTAATGTGTCTGACTTATTTCAGTTAGAAAAATATTCTCCAGGTTCATCCATGTTATTGTCAATGGCAAGATCATTTTCATTTTTAAGGCTGAATAATATCCCAATGCTTGTATATGTGTGTGCATAACTAAATTTCTTTATCCATTCGCCCATCATCAGACACTTAAATTATTTATGTCTTGGCTATTGTGAATAATGCTGCAGGGAACATGACTGGGTTGTTTGTTTCCTCATGGATGAGTTTTAAGAGTTCTTTGTATATATTGGATTATAGTGCTTTATCAGATGTTTATTCAAATATTTTCTTCTGGTCTGTGACTTTTCTTTTAATTCTTTTACAGAAGAGTTTTTAATTTTAATGATGTCTAGTATATCAATTATTTCTTTTCTGGATCATACCTTTTGTGTTGTATCTAAAAATACCTAGGGGAGCCTAGGTGGCTCAGTCGTTAAGCATCTGCCTTCCGCTCAGGTCATGATCCCAGGGTCCTGGGATCGAGCCCTGCATCGGGCTCCCTGCTCAGGGGAAGCCTGCTTCTCCCTCTCCCACTCCCCCTGCTTGTGTTCCCTCTCTCACTGTGTCTCTCTCTGTCAAATAAATAAATTAAAATCTAAAAAAAAAAAAAAAAAGTGAGTCTTTAAAAAATAAGTAAATAAAAGTACCTAAAGTCATTTAGGTTTTCTCCTATATTATCTTCTAACAGTCATATAGTTTGACATGTTATATTTAGGTCCGTGATCCATTTTGAGTTAGTTTTTGTGAAGAGTGTAAGATTGTGTCTGGATTCATTTAAATCCCACTTGGCCATGGTATATAATTCTTCATACATTGTTGGATTTGATTTGCTAATATTTTGTTGAGAAACTTGTATCTGTGTTCATGAGAGATACTGGTCTGTAGTTTTCTTGTAATATATTTGTCTGGTTTTGGTGTCACAGTAATTCTGGCCTTATAAAATGAGTTAGGAAAGCCCAGTGATGGGTATTAAGGAGGGTACTGCATAGAGCACTGGGTGTTATATGAAAACAATGAATCGTAGATCACTACATCAAAAAACTAATGACATATTGTATGGTGACTAACATAACATAATAAAAAAAATATTCCTTTTCCTTCTATCTTTCTGGAAGAAATTGTAGAGAATTGTTATAATTTCTTCCTTAAATTTCTGATAAAATTCACCAGTGAACTCATCTGGGCCTGGTGCTTTCTACTTTAGAAGTTTACTTACTGTTTATTCAATTTGTTTAGTAGATTAGGAGTGGTGGGGGGTGGAGGGATGGGGTGGCTGGGTGATAGACATTGGGGAGGGTATGTGCTATGGTGAGCTCTGTGAATTGTGTAAGACTGATGAATCACAGACCTGTACCTCTGAAACAAATGATACATTATATGTTTTAACAAAAAAAAAAAAAGAAGAAGATATTAGGAAGGGAAAAATGAAGGGGGGGAAATCGGAGGGGGATGAACCATGAGAGACTATGGACTCTGAGAAACAAACTGAGGGTTCTAGAGGGGAGGGGGGTGAGGGTATGGGTTAGCCTGGTGATGGGTATTAAAGAGGACGCATACTGAATGGAGCACTGGGTGTTATATGCAAACAATGAATCATGGAACACTACATCAGAAACTAATGATGTAATGTATGGTGATTAACATAACATAATAAAATAAAGTTAAAAAAAAGAAACTAAAAAAAGGAAGAAAAGAAAGAGCTTGTAAAAGAGATTTGTTCAGGCTTATTCAGATTGTCTGTTTCTTCTTGGGTGAATTTTGGCTAATTCTGTCTTTCAAGGAATTGGTCCATTTCATCTAAGTTATTAAATTTATAGTCATAGAGTTGTTCATAGTATTTCTTTATTCTTTTAATGTCCATGGGATCTTTAGTGATGTCTCTTCTTTCATTACTGATATTAGTAATTGTGAACTATCTGTTTTTCTAAGTTACCCTGGCTAGGGGCTTACAGATTTTACTGATCTTTTCAAAGAACCAGCTTTTGGTTTTGTCTCTATTGATTTTCTGTGCTCAATTTCATTGATTTGTGTTCTAAGTTCATCTAATGTTTATTCTTTTGGAAAACATTTCTTGAGTTTTGGCATATGCTTGATAAACTTTCAAGCTCATGGAAATGAGTAATGAAACAGACGAAATCCCACACCAAAATGGCATGTAAAATATTCCTGTGACAAAAATGAGCATGACAGAATGTAGACCTTATAGATAATATAAAGACTAGTAGTTTTTAGTCTGAGTGTTGATTTTTTTATAGATTCTAATTTATTGATCAAGATGAAGAGGAAAAAGTAAATTTGTGGAGGTCCTTTATGAAGTCATTCAGTAGTTCAGATGAAATTTGAATTAGGTCACTTGATTAAGATTTGTGGTGGTGGAATTGGAGAAGTGAATTGACTTAAGAGAGGAATTTATTGGTACAATTAAGTTACATGTATGTGAATGTGAAGACATACATGTATGAGAGATTAAGTTACATGTATGTGAAGACCAAGTATGTTGTGTCAAGTATACTACAGATGTTATTTTTTAGCTTGTGGAATAGATGTATAGTTTTTAGAAACAGGAATTGTTCACTCATACTAAATGGTATTTAAAATAATACAAGTGCTCCAAGTAAGCTGCCATTTTTGGTATCAGCTTCCCCCCACCTCCTACACACTTTTTTTTTTTTTAAATCAAATATTACCTGTTATTTGCCAGCTCAAAAATGAGTTGGAATGTCTTATTTTAGGAATTATTATGAAAGATTGTGCAAAGTAAAGCCTTGGTATCTCTGTATCCATTAGGAAATATTTGTAGAGCAAAGTATATCAAATATATACTTTATTTGTGAGGACACTAAAGCATTAATAAATTCTATATCCTTCTAAAAATTTAGCACTATTATCATTTGAATAATAAGTCTTTTACTTTCTTACATTTTGCTATTTTAGAATATTGGGCAACATCTTAATTTTAAGATGCTTAACAGTAATACATTTAGTAATATAACTTGAATCTTTCTATGTTTGCTCTGCTAAGTAAACATGCTGTTCAATACCTATTGCTCATATTTTTGAAAACCAAGAATATACTTTTTAACCTACTCATAAAGTAGTTTACAAGTAGGTAACGCCATCTGTCTAATAATTAATATGTATATTAGTGACTCATATTAGTCTCTTTCTGCCAGAATACCTTAGCTGTATATCAAATGTATGTGTCCTATACTTCTATATAGCAGTCTTTGGTCTTTAAAATAATATATCAAACTGAAAGTTACCATAAAGACTTTACTTAGGCAATCAATTTCTAGTATGTATTTAAAGCTCAACTCATTTGGTGGTCAACTTTTTCTATCTGCTAACATGATTAAAATAAAAATTAAGAACATTAAATTATACATCAAAAATTTTCTACAAGTTTTTTTTTTTTTTTTTTAGTATTTCCACAACAGTATATAGAAAAAGCAAGATTTATATTACAAAGAGAATATTATGCTCACTTTGGCAGTACAAATACTAAAATTGGAATGATACAGAGATTAGCATGGCCCCTGTGCAAGGATCACATGCAAATTTGTGAAGCGTTCATATTTTAAAAAATTTTTAAAAAGAGAAATGTTTTCTGCACCTCTAAATGTTTTGAAACCATTATGCCATGAGAAAATTCAATTTAGATAAAAATTGATTTTTATGATTAACTCCTAAGGGATATTTTTTATTAGTTCAATGTGTTCATTGAATAATAATTTTTAAAAAACTCAGTTTTAGAGATCAATGTAACATTTATCTCTGCTTTTTTTCTTTCTTTCTTTCTTTGTTTTTCAATGCAATTGATTTGGAATAGTGAATTTTGTTATATTTGAGGTCTGATATACTGGGCTGAGCTTTGTCTAAGAACATCATTTGTGTCATGGATTTTGAGTGGTACGTTTTGACTGCTAAGAAGTGCTTGAGCTATTTTTACTCACTTGGCCAGCCCTACTTGCGAGAAGTATAATGCATTTTTTTCAGGTGACTGACAAGATTTAAGAGTGCAGTTAGAAACATTTATTGTAGACATTGGCCTAAAGGGTGGCCTCTCAGACATTCTTTGACCTACTTTTAAGCAAGAAATCACACAAAAATCTGTTGCTCATTGGGATAATGGAACTTAGAGTCTAGGGGTACCTAATTACACTACAATGTTAATTATGTTAATTATGAATATTATCAAATCCATCTTACATAATCATTACTTCTTAGGATCAGAAGCATCAGAGAATACAAAATACTGTGTTTTAAAGTTTTTCTAGTGATCATTTTCTACCCTTTGTCCTAATGGCATAAAGTATCAGGTTTGACTTACTCAATATGTTAATTCAGTATAAATTTCCTCTGTGGATTATATTTCTTTCGTGGTCAGAACAAAACTGTGCTTCTCAGACAACTGGGTTTCTTTTTAATTCTTTAATTTCACCTCATGTGTCAAAATTATAATGAAGATACATGGTATTTTATCTCCTGTGCCATTCCCCTGGGTCATATCACATTATGATTGTCTGTGTGATTAGGTTACTGATGTTACCGGGCACATCCTGCTTGATCTGCTAATTTCTTTAGACACATTCTCTCAAAGAGAAAGAGCAGATCAGATCTTCTGCATCTTAACATCTTTAAGGAATTTTTTTCATATTTTCCCATAAAATTGTTTTAAGAGAGGATTTATCCACTTTTGAATCTTTTAAGTATAAATTAACAGTTACAAAAACTTATAGAACAGATATATAGTGCTTTTTATCATGCTTATGAGATGATTGAATAGCACATATAGGAAATAATAGTATGTGTCATATTGTCAAACAACAAAAAATATTAAATAGGTAAAAACCAAGATTCATGTTATGAACACCATCATGAGTACACATAAAAGGAATATATATTGTCTAATGTTGCTAAGTAATGTATATCTCAATCCAGGTAAATTATAATATAAGATAGACAATCATTAATTCAATCACAGGGCATAAATGATTTATAGATTCCAACTTAATAACAAATAGATATTATTTCCTACAGATTGTTTGGTCTTTGAAAAATTGCAATAAACTGTCTTTAATCCTAGACCCTGAAATGGAGATTTGCTTACAGCAAGTTTATTGGGGGGGTCCTCTCAGTATCAAAACCTGTACTATAGATTGAATGTTTGTGACCCCCAAATTCATACACTGAAATCCGAACCCTGAAGGTGATGTTATTAAGAGGTGGGATTTTTAGAGGTGATTATTTTATAGGGTGGAGCCCTCATGATTGGGATTAGTACCCTTATAAAAGAGATCCGAGAGAGTTCCCTCACCCCTTCTGCCAAGTGAGGTTACAGAAGGAAGAGGGCCTCATCTGACACCACATCTGCTGGTCCTTGATCTTGGACTTCCCAGCCTTTGGAACTGTGAGAAATAAGCCTTTTGTTCATAAGTCACACAGTCTATGGTATTTTGTTATAACAACTCAAATGGAATAAAACATCCTGTGAGGGAGGGGATGAAGGGAGCAGGATCTGGTACCCATACTGCAGTGCCACAAGGAGTGCTGCCACTGGGTGGCCCTGGGAGTTGGGAGTTGAAACAGGAGGGCGGGGGCTTAGGATCCAGGTATAGATCAGGAACTGGGGAAGATTTTCAAGCCAGGCTGAGGCAGCGCTCTTGGGTTGGTGAGAGTTCTAGGGGAGGGATTCAGTTGTGAACTGGCAGCAGGTGACGCTTGTAGGAACTGAGGAAATAAGGGCCCTAATCCAAAATTAGGGAAAGTATAGGCGGCACACCCTAGCATTTACTACTGACCAATAACCCAGTATATCCTGGTGATGTTCAGGACTTTAATATAGTTTTCTAATTATCATGAAGAGGTAATGACCGTTTATCAAACCAACTAATGTTTAAAGGTGGTGCTTATTTAATAATGGGTTAAACAATACAGTAATGCAGTGAAATGAAACCATTTAAATTTCCCAAGAGAGGGCACCTGGGTGGCTCAGTCAGTTAAGCATCTGTCTTTGGCTCAGGTCATAATCCCAGGGTCTTGGGATCGAGTCCCACACTTGGCTCTCTGCTCAGTGGGGAGTCTGCTTCTCCCTCTGCCCCTTCTCCCTGGCATGTGTGCGCTCTCTCTCTCAAAAATAAATCTTTAAAAAAATAAATTTCCCAATAGAGATAAATATAAAAGTGAATTATACATTGTTAAAATAGAAGACTCAAGTTATAAATGCAGCAGGAACTTCTTTAAAAAAACAGTAAAATTAAAAAGAAAATGTAAAATATGCCAAAATATTAACAGCAGTATGTGTTTTAGGTGTTTGTCAGAGCAAAGTTTTTTTTAGTACACTTTTTCAATTTTTATCAATGAGCATATTTTATTTTGATAAATAGGTGATTTTAAAAATTAATAATGACTGGAGGAATAGCTTAGTATGTGTAAGTTCAAAAGGGAGATATAGAAATCATGACATTATTCAATACTAGGCTTCAGTGTACTTAAAGACAGACACACTGCATACTCTTTGGATGATTTTGCAAGCTTTGGATTTCTTGGTTTTGGTTTACTTTGTTTCTGGGCATTCCCTTGTTATTTTTAGCTTGGTTATTTGCCCGGTAGGTTGCATATTATTTATGCTGAATCAAGACCATACTGTCCTGAAAAGCAGTGTACTATTCTCTATATAATTTTTTTTTTAAAGATTTTATTTATTTATTTATTTGAGAGAGAGAGAATGAGAGACAGAGAGCATGAGAGGGAGGAGGGTCAGAGGGAGAAGCAGACTCCCTGCCGAGCAGGGAGCCCGATGCGGGACTCGATCCTGGGACTCCAGGATCATGACCTGAGCTGAAGGCAGTCGCTTAACCAACTGAGCCACCCAGGCGCCCTTCTCTATATAATTTTTGATGATAACAGTAATTTTTCAACTTCATGTTGCATTTCGCTGCATGGTTAAGGAGTTTATCCAGATCTCTTTGAGTGGTTTTGCTATTTTGCTCTTTCATATCCCAGGTCTTACAGTATTATGTAATAGTCCACCGTACTCCTGCTCTTCAGTTTTTCTTGCCCATGGATGGTGATCTCTAATAACTTTTCTAGGAAAAAGTGAGGCATTTAAAGCTTTGGGATATGTGAGGCATTTTTGGAAGAAGGGTGTTGGGAGAGAGAGCGAGAAAGAAAAGAACATAAATTGAAAAGAGATAAAGAGAAGGAAGCAAAATCGTGACGGAAAATAGAAAAATGATTTCCAGTTAGTAAGTCTGTCTTCATTCCATTAGCAAGAGAAATAGCATGTAAACCCCTTATCGCCTCTGCTGCAGGGCTAACACCATTTCCTAGACGTGTAGGCGAAGGCTGTGCTGCTTTAATTTTAGTACAAGGATATCCGTGCTCTAAACCTAGGTCTTAATAAGGTAAATGGTCTGTTTTAGATATCTCCTATCTAAACACAGTGCTTTTGTATTAGCTGCATTTTCATGTGATAAATTCTCTAGGCTCTCACCCAAATATATGGATGTGTGTATATGAAATAGTTGTTCCTATAATTGTGCTCTGCCTGGCCTCAAAGTAGATATTGAAATGTTTATCATCCCTGGCTTGTTTCTTGTTATTAGAACATAGTAGTTCTGAAAACTCACCAGTGAATTATATATTTTTAAGCTGCTCCTTATTAGCTGCTTATCCACCAAAATCAGACAGTGACATATTTTATGAAAAAAATTTAGTATTTCTAAATATCTATTATATACTATTTATCTTTACTGTCTTAACTGGATAATATGGGTAACTATTTCCTCTGTAATAGATAAATGGAATTTATATATTGTATGCTAAAAGAAAAAAAAATATAAAATCTAGGAAAAGACAGATTCATAAGGAAAAAGTTAATATACCCTTAAAATGTCAAATCTTTATTACTTTACAGAAGTCAATATATAAAAAATTATCCCTTTTTTTTTTTTAAAGATTTTATTTATTTATTTGACAGAGAGAGAGACAGCGAGAGAGGGAACACAAGCAGGGGGAGTGGGAGAGGGAGAAGCAGGCTTCCTGCCGAGCCGGGAGCCCGATGCGGGACTCGATCCCGGGACTCCAGGATCATGACCTGAGCCGAAGGCAGTCGCTTAACCAACTGAGCCACCCAGGCGCCCCCAAAATTATCCCTTTGATATAAGTAGTATTGTTAATAGTATATAAATAGCTTACATTTTATTCTGCAGGTGAATATGCCTTGTCACAGAGAGGCAAAGGAAGGATATTGGTAATTTCCTCTGTATATAAAGTTAGATTTTAGTTAAGATTTTAAAAGTGACCTAGTAAACCTCAAAGACAATGAATCTATGCATCATACCGAGCATAGAACAATAGTTGGTGTCTATAATTATCTTGAGAGAAGTGATTTAAATAGCATTAAAACAGGCTGAAGCATGTTTTTTGATTGTGCCTTTTTTCCCCTTTAATTTCAGTATAATTAACATACAGTGTTATATGAGTTACAGGTGCACAATATAGTGATTCAAGAATTTTATACATCACTCAGTGCCCATCATGATAAGTGTGTTCTTAATCTCCTTCACCTATTTCACCCATTCTCCCATCTACCTCCTGCTTTTATATATACAAGGCATCTAGATATATGGGTATGTGGGGATCATACTATGTAGGAAGAAGCTCTGCATTTGGATGTGGTGGTGGTATCACTAGTCATTATCTAAGAAAGTGGCATAGAAAAATAGATAAAATAATTACATTTAATATTTGTTTTATAGATGGATATAAATAAATAATACCTTGATCATTTTGGTCACTCTTGCCATGCTGGCTTCCCAGAACTGTAAGTGTGTGGACTGGAAGTTTCACTCCGCTGTGAATAACTTGAATCCAACCAAAAGATTAGTCTGTGCAATTTGTTGAGTAGTGGACGTGTCAGTTTGGCAACTTCTCAAATTCAAGTTCAGTTTAGTTGTTTCCATCCCCTTTTTTTCTCTCTTGTACTTTATTCTTCTAAACTAAGAGCTTCTTATCTAAGGTAGAGATGAAAAATGGAAATTCAAAGAACAGTGCTGAAGAAAATGCAAATGTATGTTTTGATGACAAAAATGTGTAGGTTATCCCATAAAATAGTATGGAACAACCAAGGGAAATTATATAAAGCAGTAAATGGTGGTGGATCATAGTGAATTTGCAAAATGACAAGGGAAAATGTTATTGCCAAAAAGACCAAACAGGAGCATAGGATAAATATTTTAAAATGACAGCATCAAACTATGGTCATATTTTTTAAAGGTGTTAAGGCAGGTGTTTTAAGATCCTTAAGGAACTTAGTACATGCTCATTAAATACAAGTTGCTACTATTATCTGCCATATAGCTTTCTTTTTTTTAACTTTAAAAAAAAATTTTAGAGAGCGAGGGAGAGGCAGAGGCAGTGAGAGAATCTTTTTTTTTTAAGATTTTGAGAGAGAGTGAGCGAGAGAGCAGGTGCATGGGAGAGGGAGAGAAATAAACTCCCCACTGAGTAGGGAGCCCAGTGTGGGGCTGGATCCCAGGACCCTGGGATCACGACCGAGCCAAAGGCAGCCGCTTAACCGACTGAGCCACCCAAGCGCCCTAAGAGAGAATCTTAAACAGACTTCATGCCCAACATGGATCCTTACATGAAGCTTGATCTGATGACCCTGAGATCATGACCTGAGCCAAAATCAAGAGTCAGATGCTTAACTGAATGCACCACCCAGGTACTCCTATATATGTCTAGTATTATCTTTCCTGTAGGGACTTTATCACAAATAGGTAAGGTTGCTACCCTTTAATATTCTTAGAAAATAAACATAATCTATGTATTTTAAAAATAAACGTTAAATAAAACCTATTCTGATGTGTTTTTTTTTTCCCCCCAAGTGAGAAAAAACCCCTTCACTTCTCTGGACTGCCTTAGAAAAATCCAAATAGACTTACATCTGTTAGAGAATTACTGCTAGAGAGTAATAGAGGATGTAAATATTGTCAACATTTATATCTACATTTGGGATGTAGGCTACTAAAGAGACAAAGTGAAATTTAAGGGCCACAATAAGTAGCTAGCAGATTTGCGAATATTTTATGGCTTTTAAAATGAAAGATTTAAATATATAATCATAGTAATCTCTTCTTTTTATTTTGGATTAATTAACACATGTTTACTATATAACATGACTGTTAAAATCTAGTTAATAGTGACATACTGCTAAATGTGGATAATGGGGTCTCCCCCCTCCCCCCAGAATATGGTCTTGCTCTGTCTTCTGTGTATGAAGGTAAAGGACAAGGAAACCCAAGCAAATCCTCTCACTTGCTCTGACCAAATAAAATTTCTGATAGGGTTTCTTCTTCCCTACCCCCTGCTTTCCAGTCTCTTTCCTTTCCTCCTTTCTTTCTTCCTTCTTAACATCACTGAATACTTATGATGGTACTGTGCTACCCACATAATCATTTCTTCTTGATTTTGATTTTTCTTTCTTTTCCAATATAAGAAACTATGCTGTATGATCTTAGAAGAGTGGCCATGAGGGGTGCCTGGGTGTTGGATAAGCGTCTGCCTTTGGCCTAGGTCAGGATATCAAGGTCCTGGGATTGAGCCCCATGTTGGGTCTCTCTGCTCAGTGGGGAGTCTGCTTCTCCCTCTCCCTCTGTCCCTCCCCCCACCACTCATCTTCTCTCTCTCTCAGATAAATAAAAAATCTTAAAAAAAAAAAAAATGGCCATGACCGATCACAAAATCCTTCATCTCCAATTCCAAAACACATTTGAACAAATTCTTTGTTGCGATTATCAGTTATCTACAAACATCATTAATGCAACATTTTTATTTAGCTGGGCAATTTAATTTTATTTTTTTTCTGAATAAGTTATGCTCATTGATTCATCCTTCTTTCAGCAAAACTTCAACAGAATCATCTGAAATTAATGAAAACAAAACATAATTTTTACCTATATTCTTAAGTTAATCTTATTTTAAAATATCAGTTGGAAAAATTGTTTCTCTATCTAAAAATTTTAAATAAATGCTTGGCAAATTCCATTATAAAATATAGAGCAAGTATTTGTTGAACATTTATGTCTTCATTAATTATTTGTTGAGTGCTAAATAGCACTTGTGACTCTGTAGGTGTTGTGGTGATTTTCAACTGGATATCCCAATCCTCCAGAAACTCAGTCTATAGGATGCAGACATGTACAGAAATAAACTTTATGGGAAAAACTATGAAAACTATTTACCAAAGAAGAGAGGTAGATGATCTGCAGAGACTGACCTCATAATCGTTGAATCTTCTCATTTTTGATATTTGTGAGATGAAAAACATAAGAGAGTTAGAAAGCCATACAAGGTCCATATAAGTTCAAGCTTAGTATCATGCTCAATAAATTCTGCAGAAGTTCAGAAGGAGCAGTTCTTTCCATTTATGAGAGTTTATGATAGGCATTACAAGAAGAAAATGGAACTTGATAAGGCAAAGAATGGGGAGGAAATTCAAATGAAGATAGCAGGCTCTGTCTCTAAAGCAAGATGAATTGAACTCCTCACTTTGATCCTCTTGTGCAGATGCTGTTTTGCTGCAGTAACTGTTTGTGGTAAGGTTTTCTTTCTTTCTTTTTTTTTTAAGTTTTTATTTAAATTTCAGTTAACATACAGTGTAATATTAGTTTCAGGTGTAGGGTTTAGTGATTCATTTACATACAACACCCAGTGCTCATCCCAACAAATGCCCTCTTTAACACCCATCACCCATTTAACCCATCTCTTCACCCACCTCCCCTCCAGTAACCCTCCATTTGTTCTCTATAGTTGAGAGTCTATTTTCTGGTCTGTCTTTCTCTCTCTTTTTATTTTTTTACCCCTATGTTCATCTGTTTTGTTTCTTAAATTCCACATATGAGTAAAATCATATGGTATTTGTCTTTCTCTGAATGACTTATTTTGCTTAGCATAATACTCTTTAGCTCCATCCACATTGTTGCAAATGGTAAGATTTAATTATTTTTATGACTCTTCTATATTCCATGTGGTATGTATATACCACATCTTTATCCACTCATCATCGATGGACATTTGGGCTCTTTCCATAATTTGGCCATTGTTAATTATGCTCCTATAAACATGGGGGTGCATGTATCCCCTTGAATCAGTATTTTGTATCCTTTGGGTAAATACCTAGTTGTGCAATTGCTGGATCACAGATGTGGAGAAAGGGGAACCCTCTTACACTCTTGGTGGGAATGCACACTGGTGCAGCCATTCTGGAACAGTGTGGAGGTTCCTCAAAATTTAAAAATAGAACTACCCTGTGGCAGGGTTTTCATTGAAGCTGTGTCCTTGTCATTTCTGAGCAGAAAAGTTAGGAATAATCTGAGAATCAGGAAATTTCCATTCTGGTACACTGGTTGACATTATTGTGTGTGTGACATTTGCACAAGAAATCTAGTTTCTTGATATAGGAGATGAGGATAATATTGAATATATCTGTGTTGCTTATAGGATGTTATAACCATGAAATAGATAAAAGCCTTGAGAAATTAATGTATAATCTCCCTCCCCCCCCCCTTTTGTAAACTAACTTTGGGCTATATAGGCATAACAAAAATGCAAATAGTTTATTTCTCCTTTCCTCCACTGATGCCATCCCTATAGTCTCTTCCTCTCTTCCCTGGAATTATTAAGACATATCATTCTAATACTGAAAAATTGTATATGATGAATTTCCAAGATAAACAGTCCTTATATTAATAGGTGTTTGGTACAAAAACTTTACTTCAAAAGTTATCTTTTTGGAAATTCTGAAATACCTTATAAAATTCCTAAGGCAGTTATTATAGTGCATTTAACTAATGTGGAATCTGAGTTAAGTTATATAGCACAAGGCTAATTAATGGCAAAGTTAAAACACAACCTGAATTCTGGAATCCTATTTCATTGTTTCTCCTGAGTGTGTAGAGCAGTATGTTTGTTTTAAACTTTTATTATGTTTCAAAAGGGAAAGTGTTGTCAATGAGAACCACTTTTAATTGCATATCACTCGCTGTTTACTTTAGCTAATCGGAGCATTAGTTCCCCTGTGGGGAAAATTAACATTTATAAGATATATTAAAGATCTTGTCAGTTTATCATATCTCTGGAAAGTGTAAGCCTGCTTTCTGACTAAATCTATGCACAAATTAAGTAGTCAGAGTTATAAATGTACCTTCAATTAATTTGCATTATGCTTGTCTATTTTTTGTTGTATGATATATTTTTCTAAGTACTTACTTCTGTTGCATAATTAAAAATAAACATCTAATTATTTTCCACTATAACCACCCAACTCTTTAGATAGATTTTTGATGATCTACCAAGTGTTTAATGATTTAATTTTTATATAACTAGTAAGAAGCTTTAAAATATTAAACTGTATGGGCTTGAAATTAATTACTTTGGACCTTATTTTCAGTGCTTAGTATAATACTAAGCATGAACAAGGAGTTATTAAATATTCCTAACACTACATACAATACTGATAATTATATCCAGAGTTTCCACTTTTGTGGAAGTTTTGTAAGTTTTCAATTACAAAACTTGACATCCATGACAAAGTTAGTTGCAAAGAGGCTATCTACCTTGATGATTTCAAATTGTTGCTAGGATTGTTGATTTATTATTCTATAGAAGTCAGCTGATTCCATTTGTTAAACTGTATATGGAAATTATTAAAGCATTACATATATTTACATACATATTTGTATATTTGACTTTTAGGCTGACTTTCTAACCGTACTTAGCTAGGCTTATTGGAAGAGAAATTTAGTAAAATACATATGATTTGAACTCAAGCAGTAGTTTCAAACAGTATTTTTAAAAAGCAGTTTTATTTATCAGCGCCATTTAATCTAGAAGGAAAAAAACAAAACAAAAAACAACACACACACACAAAAACATTATTTACCTGTCCTTTTGAACATGACCTAGAGACCTATTTTAAGACATTTTAGAAAGTGGTTAATAATTAACATGAATGGGGTGTTGGGAGTACATGACAAGGGAAAGTTGAGAGATAATCTGTTAAAGTCTAAACAAAATCCTTTATGGAGGCCCAAAGATTTAAACTGGCTGTAGTGATGTGAGAAGAATATTTTATTCTCTGGTATACATAAAATTTATTGTTCTGGCTTGGTAGATGCAATTTATTTGCAAACTGGCAATTATAGAACTGGGTATAGTTTAATTATAATGGTCTATATAAGTGTGAGATGTAGTGGCATTCTTACATGATTGGTTTTATGAAGGAAAAATCAAAGCTTCTTCAAGATAATAAATAAAGATGACTGTCCTGAATTCAGTAAAAATCTAAAGCGCCTTATAAATGTATAACATTAATTAATGTTTATGTGTGTTATCTCCTTCAAATTGTAGCAATAAATATTTAGAATTAGAACATATAATTTTTTTAGCTTTTTATAAATTTTAGAGATAGACTAAGGGATAGAAGAAAAAGTATACTAAATTTATAGTGTTGATTTGTGTTGCATAGTTTACTGAATTTTATGGTGGTTGTAAACTTGTTATCTAAGTAAGAGTTACATTGTAGCCTATCAGTAAGAGTTGTGCGATCAAGGATCAAGATATGCTGCAAATGATAAGGCTAGAGAACATATCTTTGTTATTATTAAAAGAATTATCCTTAAAGATGTATAAAAGATTCTGCTGAAACATTTTGATCTATTTTCCTTCAGTTTTTAGAAATATGAATACCAATGACAATCTGCTTCTAGACATTTTTTTAATAAACAAATTTGAGAATTTCTACATGGATTTAGTGTTTCCAATAGAAATAACACGTATAATTCCATTAATAACCTATTCCATGAAATTATTATAAATATCTTTGTATATATATGTGTATGTGTGTATACATGACATAACTTTCTGTAATCTAATCTTATTGTTTGTGGTTGTCTAGTTCTAGTGTGTTTTCTTTCATGGACTAGAAGAAGAAATACACAACATGAAGCAAAGTCTATCATGCTTCTTTGGTAAAGCAAGTATTTGTAATCCCAGGTACTTTTGTAGGAGCTTTTATAGAAGTGTGTGAATAACAGCAAATATAAACAAAAATATTGATCTAAAGGGATTCAGCCTTGAGATCTGCTCTCTGTGTGTTATAAGACAAGTCAAGTAGAATTTACTGTGAAAGATGGTCATTCAGTAGCTATAAGAGAGCATATTTATAAAGCATAGATGTTAACCAAATAAAATACCACCCAAAAGAGGAGGAGAAGGAAGTAACTTGAGACATATGGGACCAATGTGATCAGTGGTTCTCCCATCAAATATTATGGTATTAGGTCTTTCTGTTTGATCTTAGGCATACTGTTGTAATACTACAGTCTCAGAAGTATAAAATTAATATAAATGCTTTTTATCAAAGAGGCAACAATGTTGTTTCTACTACACTAATATGTAGATAATAACTAGGCATTTATAAAGTTCTGAGGAAAATTATCATGTGAGGTATGAGATTTTGATTTGAGATGATGACTTCTAAGATATAATTGATAAGTACTTAAGTACTTTTCATATTTCCAATATATAGTGCATAACTATAGGTTACATTTTGTTTTACATATTGTGTGTACTAATCTGTGAAGGTAATAAGGATGAAGCTATTAGAAACATCAAGAAGGCAAAGTGCATTTCTACAGAAAATAACCAACTAGAATGCAATAGTTTTGCTTAACACTTTAAATTATTCAGTTTTATGCTAACCTTGTAAAATATGATATTCTAAATAGTTGATTATTAAAGTAAATGTATTGATGTTCTATCTTGGAAGAAAATAAATTATTTAAAGGACACATTTCCTTTTCCATTTTCATAGTGCATGATTTTAGACTCCTAACTAAGATTATAAGGAATTTAAGATATTATGCAGGTCTGAGTTAAATTTCAGGGAGCAGAGTGCACAGATCACCCAAATAAGCTGCCCCAGGAATGGGCACACCAAAGTGGTCAAAATTTAAAATCCTTTTACTGTATTTCAAATTTTTATTTTCCCAAGGACACAAAATATTACTAGTAAATGGAGAAACCAGTTAGAATAAGCTTTTTTGTACCAAAATAAAAATACAACAAACCAAAACATATGTTCTCCCAAACTAGTGAATCTTTTTAAAGACAGGAAGCAGTATACAGTCCTGGAGTTTGGTCCCATGACAGCTGGTAACCAACAGAAGCTAGCAGCCCCACTGGGGCTCACTTGAATTTTATTCCTTTGATTCTGAGCTGCATTTTAAGATTGTACACCAGCTGCTCTTTTAGAAACATACATTCATACAACATTCTTGCCTTGAGATTAGTAACTTGCACATGTTAAGTGCTGTGAGAACAGATTGAAAGTTCCCTTTTGGAGTTTTGCCCTCGTGGCACAGCAATAAATGGTGAACTCCTGTTGGTGCTTGGTACATTAACAATTATTTTGTAGCCAGAATAGATCCTTAATATAAGTTATGGGTTTAAATAAAAATGGCCACACACTAAAATTTGGTGGCTTATCTATTTTAGTGGTAAGAATGACCCCAAATTAATGAATCTTGATAAGCCACTTAACTTTTACTCTTTATTTAAGTGAAGCAAGGTAGGCAAAATGCCTGTCATTATTTGGAGGCTTTCTTTTAAATCACGTCCTGAGACCACATCTAGAAATAAAACTCTTTGGAACTTTTCTTAATAAACCAAATGTATCCTGATAAATGAGAAGAATAAGAACCTTTCCTTTAGAAGTGACTTATCCCATCCAGTTGATAGGTTCTTTCTACAAAATAATGACAAGTACCTAAATTAGGTTCTTGGACTATAGTTCCTAAATCTGGTTCTTGACTTCAAGGAGGAATAACTTAACAAGCTATGATAGATTTTTTTGAAATGTGTTTATGTAATTATTATTTATTATTTTTAAAAATATGCCTTATTCTTTTCAGGTAAATAGAACCAAACCACATTTTTTTCATTCTTTTGGACAAACAGAATGATTGTTCTCAATAATGGCTTTTTAAGATTATAGATAAAAGCAGCAAGGATAATTTTGGAATATTTTTAAATGACTAAGTTTATTGAACTTAACGGTAATGAATGACATAAAAAAGTAAGGATTATAGGATGTCTTTTGAGTAAACTTCAGTATAAACTTAACTAAACTGAACTATTAAACTAAACTTAATATTATTAAAACAGACATTAGACTATTCTACTTTGAGGGTAGCTGCATTAATGAAAGTTTCCTTTTTTCTCCCTCAATGCTTTGAAACCATTTGTATAGCATTAAGGGTGTCAGCTTCTTAAAGGAGTTTGTTTTTGTTTTTGTTTTAAGAATTCCCCTACAGATGCTTTCGTGGAAGAATTTATTTAATTTTGGAAGAATAGGTTGGTTGTCTTTGACAAATCTCTCCTTGGCTTTTTTTTTTTTTTTTTTTTAATAAGGTATTTGTCTCACCAATGGTTGGTCACAAGCCAGGACAACCTGTTCACCTCTCTGCATGTATTCTACTTTGAGGGTAGCTGCATACTTTCCAGGCTTTGTCTGAGATAGGCCGCTGAAGGTGTCCACTCTTGGTGGGATCCCAGTGGTTCACTAACCTTCATCACATTTGGCAGTTTTCCCTTATTTTTCTGTGTAGGAGTTACAGGATTTTCTAGTTTCATTAGAGATAGGTTCTATATTTCTATGTTGGTTTCTATGCCTTATTTCGGGACATAGTTCTAAGTATAAAGACATTAAGTACCTCTGAAACAAATAATACAATATATGTTAAAAAAAAAAAAAAAAGAAGATAGCAGGAGGGGAAGAATGATGGGGGGAAATCAGAGGGGGAGACGAACCATGAGAGAAGATGGACTCTAAAAAACAAACTGAGGTTTCTAGAGGGGAGGGGGTAGGAGGATGGGTTAGCCTGGTGATGGGTATTAAAGAGGGCACGTTCTGCATGGAGCACTTGGTGTTACATGCAAACAATGAATCATGGAACACTACATCAAAAACTGATGATATAATGTATGGTGATTAACATAACATAATGATAAAAAATAAATAAAAACATTAAGTACTTTCTCTTTGAAATTAGGTATAGATTATAATGGACTGAATTGTGTCCCTAGAATTCATATGTTGAAGCCCTAACTCACAAAATGACTATATTTAAAGATAGAAGCCTTAGATAATTAAGGTTAAATGTGGTCATAAGGGTAAGGCCTTAATCTGATAGAACTGATGCACTTATAAGAAGAGAAACAGAAGCCAGACCACTTCCAACCCCCTCCTAAAAGGGCTATCTGAGGACACAGTGAGAAGGTGGCTGTCTTCAAGTCAGGGAGAGGGGTCTCACCAAAATTACCACTTTGAATTTATACTTCCCAATCTCCAGAACTGTGGAAAAACAAATTTTCTGTTATTTAAGTTCACCCAGTCTATGGTAATTTTTTAAAAGGTAGCCCTAGCAGATGAATAGATTATGTAAAAAAGAGCCATAATTGAAAAATTAACAAGAAATGTTAAGTTTCCAATACTTGTCTAAATGTTTTCATGCCAGTTAGTTAATATACAGTGTTTTATTACTTCATTGTGTTTTCAATCTTTTAGGAGTGAAAGAATATCAAAAACTTTAGTGTTTGTCCTTAAAGGGAGAATAGGATAGATATAGTTAAACTGATTAGGTGATAATTTTAATATCTGATAGGATCTAAATGGCCCCATTTCTCAAGGTGCTCTTTTATGTAAGACTTAAGCTTCTTATATACAATTATATTCTTTGTGAACTACTGTTGTCATATAGCAGCAAATGATGAGGACATGTTAAAGTAACCTGTGTAGAAGCAAGAGTTCTACCTTTCTATCATTTTTTTAAAGTCTGTATTTATTTGAGAGTGAGAAAGGGTGAGAGCACGAGCAGGGAAGAGGAGCAGAGGAAGGAGGGACAAGCAGATTCCCTGCTGAGCTGGATCCCAGGACCCTGACATTATGACCTGAGCCAAAGGCAGGTGCTTAACCAACTGAGCCACCCAGGTGCCCCTCTATCATTTTCAGCTACATTTAACAACTACTGAATACTTAACACTGGTATTTAAATCTGTAGCTCATCACATTCTTTAGCTAAATACTTTTTGTAGCTGATTTCAATGTGGGACTTAAATATCCTCAAAAGATTATGTAAAACCTAAACTTTTTTTTTTTTTTTTATGAATAGTAACACATAATACAGCTTAAGAAAAATAGTGTGTGTGAGAGGAAGAGGGAGAGAGAGATTTTGAAATATGTTTTGAATTTTTGGAACTCTTTAATATGTGGTCTTGTCTTCTGAGTAAGCAGTATTTTTCTGCTATTATTAACAACGCTTTACTGTAGATACGGCTATTTATCTGAGTCCAGAAAACATGTTTGTTCATTAACTTATTGACCCTTTTTTTTTTGTGATTTTTAATCCTTACTAGTGATGCTTTTTTCTCTTATGTAGATTTTACCCACTAAACAAAATTTAGATACTGCTATGGATGAATGGTGTTCCCTCAAAATTCGTATGTTGAAGTTCTACCACCCCGTCCCCGCCCCCCGTCACTGTATTTATAGTTAGGACCTTTAAAAAGGTGATTAAGGTTAAGTGAAGTCATAAAGGTAGGGTCCTAATCTTAAAGAAATGGAACAGACACCAGGGAGTGCTCTCTTTCTCCACATTCCCACAAAGAGGCCATATGAACACACAGTACCACGGAACTGCCTACAAGCCAGGAGGAAAGGCCCTAGAATGAAACAAGCTTGGTCAGCACCTTGTCTTCTGTTGGGTAAGCCACCCAGTCTATGATATTTTGACATGGGAGCCCAGGCAGACTAAGACCAATTCTAGCCCAACAATGAATGAAACATGACAATTCTGTGGCCATTGAATATCATTTTAAAAACTCAGTTTGGGCTCTTAATTTATATAATCTTTACTATAAATTTTTTATTTTTCTCATTTCTTCAACTAAGTGGTAGACTCAGGGCAGTTTTATCTCATGTTGCTTTTGTACAGCACTATCACGTAGCAGAAAGGTGAATACAAAAACAGAACACTTATGATTTGATTGATTAGGTATCTTGAATTCTCTAAAAAAGGAAAATTTACCTGGAAAATTGTGCAATTACTTTTTTACTCTTGAGTGTAAAATTTTAAGGTGGGTGACTTGATAAACAGTTCAAATTTTAAAGATAAGTATTCTTAATTTAGAAAGCTTTTAAAATTTGATTCAATACCTAAAAGAAGAATACTTAAATCAAGATTTTTTATCTTATTGTGATAATCACAAATAATACAGTATTATGGCAATAAAACAAGGTGAAATAAATGCATTTGAACCTTTGAAGATGGAGATCTTACCAAGGAACATAGCACAAATTTTAATAAATATACATCCTATTATTTTTGAAGGAAATTTTTACGTAGGTATTCAGAACTATACTAGAAAAGTGATTTAGAAAGGATAGTCTTTGTATTTCAAATAATTGTTTCCAAGTAATAATCTTTAGCCTATAAGCATAGGATCTATATTTTTGTCAAAAGTGAATACAAATAAAATTTTGAATGCATAATATCCAATTTAGAAGAAATTAATTTTCCATGGGTAAAATGATGACAGAATTTCCATAAGTTATTACAACTTGTCATAAACCTGCTGGGTTTTAATGCACAGGACTTATTTTTTAGCTGCTGAGCTGAAAATTGGTATTGGCAGACAAAAAGAAGCTGGTTTCGTTTCAAGAATACAACTAAATGCTAATTATAAAAATGGATTTAAAGTTACCAGAGGGAACATTTTTCACAAGCCTTATGAAAAGAACTGCTAGTCAGTGCTCAATTAATTAAGACACCAAGAGCGTTCTTTTATTCCTGCATTCTATTAGCTCAATATTAGTCAGGGAGGAGATAAAAGCAGGAAGTTAACTTTTCATTTGCTGTGTTTTCATTTTTGCCTTTTTAAAATGGGCCATCCTGCCTTTCCATACTGGTTGTTGGCATTTTGAGTTATGTTTTTACCATTTTTGATTATGAAGCAACATAGAAAGTAGAGAAAGAATGTTTAGATTGATAGGTTAAGGGGCTATTGATATTCATCAGGGAACATTTAGTTTACTTTCAATGGCATAAACATCATAGACATAATGACACAAACTCAAACACAAATAGGTATTCATATTTTCTTTCTACTGTGTTTCATTAAATGGTGAATCATGTTATAAAAATATTTATGAGGAATATAAAGAATTTATATGAGTTGAAGAGTTTGTAAGGAATATAAGAAATGACTGCCAAGAAGGGTAATAGTCTTAAATGTCTTATTTTCATTCATTCATTCAATTCATTACGTATTCCTTTATTTATTGTCATTAATTGCCAGTAATTTTGGATTTAAATCACTAAATTCTAACTCTCTCAACTCCTCGTCCTATCTTTTCCCTAAAATGTTACTAAAGTTGTAGACATATGGAAAAAATTTTCATTCTTGTTCCAATTTTGCATAGCCATTTATTGGTATTTGTTGGAGTTTCTAATATTTCAGTAAATGAAGTAAACCTTGATGAAAAACATTTTTTGAAGATTAATTTTTAATAACTTTTTCCCAAGCAGAAGTATAAGGTGAAAAACAAACACAAAAACTTCAAAAGAAATTAAACCAATACCTCAACCACTGGAATTTTTTAAAACACATGTATTTTTAATTCAATCACAGTCTTTGAATTTTAAACATGAATCTTTCTCAGCCTGTTGCAATAAAAATGGAGAATGGAGTCCTGTTCCTTTTCTTTTTCTCAGGAGGAGGTCAGCTGGTAGTAAAAACCCGTGCAGTTTTCAGTGATTTATTTAGGACAAAATCTATTGAAGAAACTTTAAATTAATATTATAGCCACTTAGAAAAACTTTTAGAGAAAAGAAATTAGATTGAATAGCATAGTGTTACTTTGTCAAAGCACAGTCAAGAACAAAAGATCCCTAGGGGATTATGAATATGGGAACATCCTACCTTTGGCTTTCAATATGAGATGTTAAAACACAAATGGAAACAAGTCTGAAATAAATGCTCACAGAATATAAATGTGTATTTTAGGTGAAACAGAAGATATAAGAAAGGATAGTGCATATTAACATCTCAAGAATGCCAGATAAAAAATTTAGGAATTGACATTATAGTAATCATCCACTGGGTGATTAAAATGATCATGGGATTTTATATATTAAAACAGAAAATATTGTGATATTTTGAAGCTGGGGAAGAGTAGTAGAGTTAGTTTTCATACAATTGATAATGGAAAAGCCTGGCTTGAAAGGGAATGGGCTCTCCATTTGCAAAATCAACCACCCTTTCTCTATCAATGGGAGTGAGCTGGCTAGGTTGAAAAGCAAGAAGATCTGCCTACCTGAGGGTTCTCTGCAAGGATAATTGCATGTACTCTCAACTGTGCCCAGAAAAAGCATCTGGGGTTAAAGTGAGAAAAGTATGTCTAAATATACTTTCAAAGTAGTAGAGAATGGGGTATCCACTTGTGCATCCAACTTGAGTGAAGCAGGCAACATGCCTAGAAATCTGTTCATTCAATAAATATGCAGTAAAGACCTACAATGTGCCATACACTTTGATAGGCACCAGAATATAGTGGTGAACAAGAAAAAACTCTTGCTGGTCTCATGAAAGTTACAGGTATGTTCAGAGAAAATATGTGTAGTGTGTGCGAGTTAAATTACATGGGGTCCAAAGTTGCTTTTTAAAATTTTGTGCTATGGTGAGCGCTGTAAATTGTGCAAGACTGTTGAATCACAGATCTGTACCTCTGAAAAAAATAATACATTATATTTGAATAAAAAAAAAGAAGATAGCAGGAGGGGAAGAATGAAGGGGGGGAAATCGGAGGGGGAGACGAACCATGAGAGACGATGGACTCTGAAAAACAAACTGAGGGTTCTAGAGGGGAGGGGCGTAGGAGGATGGTTTAGCCTGGTGATGGGTATTAAAGAGGGCACGTACTGCATGGAGCACTGGGTGTTATATGCAAACAATGAATCATGGAACACTACATCAAAAACTAATGATGCATGGTGATTAGCATAACATAATAAAAAAATAAGAAAACATAAATAAAATTTTGTTTGTTAAGGGACACCTGAGTGGCTCAGACTGTTAAGTGTCTGCCTTTGGCTCAGGTCATCATCCCAGGGTCCTGAGATCAAGTCCCGCATCGGGCTCCTTGCTCAGTGGGGAGTCTGCTTCTCCCTCCACCTGCCCCTCCTCCTACTTGTGCACCCTCTCTCTCTCTTTCTCTGTCTCTGACAAATAAATGAATAAAAATAAAATTTTTTTGTTAAAACATAATAAGGTTAATTGTTGTACAATGACAACATTATTAGATAGCTGTGTATTCTGTTTGCCTGTTACCGCTGTGGTATATATAATGAAGAGCATAATCATTTGTTAAAAGGAGCCTTAATGTGACTACTTAAGCCTTCTGCAACCACAATGTAGCACTATGGAGAAACTTCTCGGGAAACTCCATTGGTCATACACAAATTAAAATTGGAGATTTTAATCGAACTAATCCTTTGAGAAATAGTGTACTTTTTAAAAAAAGAGTGCAAAAATACCTTCAGATTCCCCTTGGTTTCTAACTTTCTTGAGAGCAATTTTTTTTTTTTAATTTTAGGGAGACTATCTGGCCAGAGTACAAGTCACTTGAGACTCAACAAACATTGACCAGGTCACCATTTAATTCTACTATGTGCTAATTATATTTTAATCTCCAAGCTCAGTCATTGTCTTTACTAAGACTAAAATCTTATGACCTCATTTTCTCTGATACACTGAGGTGTTATTAAATGTATGATAGATTCTTCCATTCCATTAAAAAAAAAAAAAACAACACTTTTTTTTAGGACTTAAAATATTTGGCTTTACATCTACTACTAATTGCTAATACTATGACCTTTTAGACAATCTCCTGCTTTCCTTGATGATTTTGGGCTTCGTTTTACAATCTTCTAGCCCACTTTAATTTCTGTAGTCATTCTGAGGGACTTTAATGTCTTTGTGTGGTAATCCTTATAATAATCTGGTATTTTGGTTTCTTGATCTCCTCTCCTCTTATGATCATTTTGCTTAACCTACCTAACCACCCACTCCCACAATCACACCCCAGGACTGTTTTTTCTTCATTTTACCTCTATTTCATATAAATGGCATTGTAATACTATACATGAGAAAGAAAGAGTGTTTTGTGTTCCTAACCCCTTTCTGGTGAGACAGAAAGGCCAGCCTGGCACATTACCAGGTTAGAGCTTTTCCTTGACAATTCCAGACATCTTCATCATCTAAAACTTGAAATTACAGAATAATTAACACAGAATTCCTTCTGATGATGATGATCACTTCTTGTTACATTTTACCTGGCCAACAGTTCCCACTGTTACTATCCTCTGACTTCAAGATGACTTTTAGCCCACAGACCAATTACTCTCTCCCTGTTCATGAACTATTTTTTCCCCTTAGTTCCCTGTCTAGTTAGCGTGCTTTGACTTGCCTTTTAATTACATTTGTGTCATTACTGTTAATATTTGCCTCGTTCTTCTATCGTTCTTGGGTAAATCAAACCAAACACAGTGTTCAAGCAAACTCTTTTTCCTCTCTATACCTACATTTAAGCAACTAAACCCTGCTATAGAGAACCACTCAACTGGGCATGATGGTGACACAGTCCATGAAATCTAAACCACTGCATCCTCTGGGCCCTAAGTACAATTCCATATTGAATACATTTCCTTAGTCAACTTGATCTCCTATGGTCTGCAGTACTGGAAGAACAGACCCAGAAAAAATAAAATTGGGAGTTCCAGATGGCAGACAAATATGCAATAAAGAACATAGAAAATAGATGGGTTAAAGGTTACATGCATTTACAATTTTGCTAGCTTTTCCAGGTTATTTTCCCCAGAGGTAAAGCTATTTATATTCCCATCAGCAACCTATGACAATACTCATTTACTCAATCCTTGCCTCTATTAGATGCTAATAACTCATTTAATATTTGCAATCTGATGGGTACAAATGAATAATATCTCATTCTTACATTTTCCTTTGTAATGAGATTAATTGCCTATTATAATTTGCTCATTTTCATATTAGGTTATTTTTATTCCTTTGCAACTTTTTGAATCATTGTATGTTTTATGTTGTAAATTTTTTCTCAGTTTGACATTTATCTTTTATGTTTATATTAAGGTTCACTCTTGGTGTTTTATATACTGTAGGTTTTGACAAATGTATAATGACATGTATCCACCCTTAACAATATCATAGAGAATAGTTTCACTATAAAAATCCTGTCTTCACCTATTTAATCCCCTACCCACTGGCAACCACTGATCTATTTAGTCTACATAGTTTTGCCTTTTCCAGAATGTCTTTAGTTGGAATTATATCCTATGTAGCTTTTTAAAATGACTTTTTTTTCCACTTAGTAGTATGTACTTAAGATTTCTCCATGTTTTTACATGGCTTGATAGCTCATGTCTTTCTAGTGTAGAACAATATTCCACTGTCTGCATATACCACAGTTTAACCTTTCAACCAAGAACATCTTGTTTGTTTCCAAGTGTGCAGGATTTTAGTGCACATAGTTTTCAAATCATCTGTGTAAATACAAAGGAGTGTGCTTGCTGGATCATATGGCAAGAGTATGCATGGGGCTCCTGGGTGACTCAATCGGTTAAGCCTCTGCCTTCAGCTCAGGTCATAATCCCAGGGTCCTGGGATCTAGCCCCTGCTGGGCTCCCTGCTCAGCGGGGAGCCTGCTTCTCCCTCTCCCTCTGCAGCTCCTGCTGCTTGTGCTCTCTCTCTCTCTCTGTCAAATAAATAAATAAAATATTAAAAAAAAGGAGTATGCTTAGCTTCATAAGAAACTGCCAAAATGTCTTCCTAAGTAGCTACACTGTTCTTTGTTCTCACCAGCAATGTATTGAGAACTCCTGTTACCTCATCTCCTCACCAGCATGTGGTGGTGGTAGTGTTCTGGATTTTAATCATTCTAATAGGTGTGTTTTGGTATTTAATTTTTGTTGTAATTCAATTGTTGCTGCATTTCTCTGATGACATGATGATGCAGAACATCTTTTTTTCAATTTTAATTTCAGTATAGTTAACACACAGTGTTATATTAGTTTCAGGTGTACAATACAGTGATTCAGCACTTCCATACAATTTGATACAATTTTATAATATTTTGCTAAAGAGACTCCCTGCTCTTTCAAGAAGATAATTGAAATTCTTTTTTCTTTTAAAGAGATACAATTTAATTGAAATTTTTAAGTTGCTCCTGCAACTTTGAGGAAGATTGGACCAACTAAATTATGAAATGGTGATTTATTAAATCTGCATATCCATTATAGGAGTACTAATTTGTAGATGTTTTGTATTAGTGATCTGGACGAGCGAGATGATTCTTTAACACTTTAAAAGGCTGGGCACTTTAGATAGTATATCACTTGAACTTAATCTCAAATGTATATGCTATTAGCCCTACATCACACAGAAATTTAGGACACAGAACTTAAGATAAATGTTGTGTCAAAGGCCACATAACTGGTAAGACACAGTATTGGAACCTCAGCTTGTCAGAAGAGTATTCTTGGTTGCTGGTTTCTTCCTTTCAGCACTTTGAATATATCAAGCCCCTCCCTTTAGTCCTGTAAAGTTTCTGCTGAAAATCAGCTGATATCTTTATGTGGTTTTCCTTGTATGTAACTGTTTTCTCTTGCTGCTTTTAAAATTCTCTTTTTATTACTAATTTTTGCCATTTTAATTATTATGTGTCTTGGTTAGACATCCTTGGAGGACTGATTTTGTTGGGAGTTCTCTGTACATACTGGATCTGGATTTCTGTTTCCTTCCCCAGATAAGGGACATTTTCAGCTATTATGTCTTCAAATAAATTTTCTGCCCTTTTTTCTCGCTCTTCTTCTGGGATCCCTATAATGTGAATATTATTGTGCTTAATGGTGTTGCTGAGTTCCCTTGACCTAATCTCATTTTTTATTATTTTTTTCTTTTTCCTGTTCAGTTTGGTTGCTTTCCATTATTCTTTCAGCTCACTCATCCACTCTTCTGCTTCCACTATTCTACTATTTATTCCCTCTCTTGTATTTTTATTTCAGTTACTGAGTTCTTCATCTCTGATGGATTCTTTTTTATATTTTCTATCTTTTGTTGAAGATCTCACTGAAATCCTCCACTCTTTTCTCAAGTCTCTAGTGTCTTTATGCCATTACTTTGAATTCTTTATCAGGTATTTTGCTTATCTCTGTTTTGTTAACTTTTGTTGTGATTTTTTTCCTGTTCTTTCATTTTGAACATACTCCTCTGTTTCCTCATGTTGTCTAACTTTCTGTATCTGTTTCTATGTGTTAGGAAAGTCATCTATGTCTCTTGACCTTGAAAGTAGTGGCCTTCTAAAGAAGAGGTTCTGTAGTGAGTGCCTTGTAATGCAATGTTCCCTGTTCACCAGAACCTGGAGCTTCAGAGGTGTCTCTCTCTTTTTTTTAAGATTTTATTTATTTATTTGACAGAGACACAGAGAGAGAGGGAACACAAGCAGGGGGAGTGGGAGAGGGAGAAGCAGGCTTCCCGCCGAGCAGGGAGCCTGATGCGGGGCTCGATTCCAGGACCCTGGGATCATGACCTGAGCCAAAGGCAGATGCTTAGCGACTGAGCCACCCAGGCACCCCTCAGGGGTGTCTCTTATGTGTGTTTGATGTGTCCTGTTGTTGCACCATGTTTGCCTTCAGTCTAGTTGGTAGAAATGGTCCACTTTGCCTGCTGTGGGTATACTGGGCAGGGATTGGTCCTTGTGCTGTTAAGGGGTTAGTCTGGGGCTGCAGAGGGCTTTTAGTTGAGTATTGTCAGTACTCATACCAGATGCCTACTCTTAGCCTATTTTCTGGGGCTGCAGTCACACCAAAGTGCAAGGTGCTCTCCTTATGCCTTTTGTTGGTGGGTAGGGCTGGCAGTCTGACTAGATGCTTGCCCCCAGTCCAACCTGCCAGGGCTGCAGTTGTACTGATTATCAGGGCACTCTCTCTGTGATTCCAGCTATTATGTTCAGTTGCTGAGACTATGGGTGTGCTGGTAGTGTGTGGTTATTTTTCCCTCTCCTCAGGGCAGAAGTCACTTTATAACGGTCCAGTCCCCATGGGAACACTGGCAGGGTGTGATGAGGCAAGAACTGCTTTGGAGGGATGCCTACAGAGTGAGGTGGGTTGAATGGGGGCAGATCTGCAGCAGAACAGAGGAACTGAACATGTGGTGGTAGCAAGATAGGTGGAAACTGTTCTCGCTGGTTCTTGCCAGTGTCCATCTATCTAGCTAGGTTGGCATGGAGGTCAGGTGAATGGCACCCGCCAGTACTTCTGGAGAAGTCTCCTAAAAGTACTTTCAGGAGAAGTCTCCTAAAAATGCTTGCTCCTCCCACACACATTCTGAGATTAGTAAATAAATCTCTGATTGCTCATCGGTTTTTCAAAGTGCTGCTTCTATGCCATATCTTTGCTGGGTAATTTGTTATGCTGGCTCATTAAAGGCAGAGACTCAGTTTCCTGTTGCCCTCAGGCTCTCCTAGAGATAACACTGCTGATAGTAAAAACTCATGAAGTTAAGCCCCACTGATTTTCAAAGCCAAATGTTATAGGGACTTGTCTTCTTAGTGCAGGTCCTTGCCCAGGGTACCTGGTGTGGTGATCTTCTCACTTCTCTGTGCTTTTGCTTGTGGTGTTCCCTTCCATTTGTGGTGACTGTTGCAGGGAGTTTGGTTCAAAACTGTGTCTCCTACCCTTTTAGATATGGTCTCCTCTATACAATTAACTGTGGAAAGTCTGTTCTGCCAGCCTTCAGGTCATTTTCAGAGTTAGTTTCACAGACGTGGTTGTTACCTCAGTGTGTCTGTGGGATGAAGTGAGCTCAGGATCCTCTACCTCACCATCTTCTCAGAAGTCCAGATATTTGAAAATCTTAATTGTGTGAAATGATGACCAATGGAAAATTTATTCAAGAATGAAAGGGAAATTTATTATCCAGTAATAAGCATTTTCCTACCACCTCCTGGCTTCTTTTAAATAACCTCTAAAACTTTATGTTACAGATGGCATAAACTTTGTGTGTCCACCTTGATAGTTTTACCTTCAAAACAGTCTTCAGAAAAGGTTATCTTTATTTCCAACTTCAAGTTCAGCACACTTCCTCCCAGTGTATAACTTATTGTTATGTACTTCAATAACAGTAAGCATAACTGCTTGAGTTATGCTGATGAGTTTTATCATATTAGCTAATTCCATTTTTGTACTTTCAGATTACTTGTCTAGTTGTCACACACTTCTTTTGAGTATTCAATTGTACAGTTTAACAATTAACAATAGACAGTTCTACCACGGAACATTTAATTGTTCTGGTTCTATCAAATCCACTTGAATTTATAATACCTTCATAGTTACCAACCTGTTCCTGTCATACTGTCCAACTTTACTTGAACTTGTTATGAAAAGGCTCCAATCTTTAATTACAAAGAAGAAATATTCCTGTTTGGTTATATTTTTTTTCCAAATATTAACTCCTTATGATATAAATTATGCTCCAGTGGTAGTAGACAAAGCAATGCATTGAATAAATTATTTTTTATTTAAAATATTTCTAATTAAGAAAATAAAGGAAATACATTTAAATTCTAGTCTATTTTGATAGTATAATTAAGTGATAAAAATTATGAGCCTCAGAGCCAGATAACACCTGACTACAAATCCTATCACCCACATGAGCAAAGTAAATAAACACCAGAAGCCTCAATTTCCACAATTATAAATGTAGGTATTAAACACTGTTGCTACAATAATTAAGATAGTTAAGCAAACTAAATATTCCTATGTACGTGGTACATAGTAAAATAACAAAAAGGTAAATTTTTAGTAGCACTAGTTTCTATTTAAATGGGTACATATTGAGTAATAAGACATTTTCATACTTCTTGGTAGATATCCAACAGGTATATGAGGAATAGTAAATATCTCCTCCCATTCTGTAAAATTAATCATTCCCTTGATGGTGTCAACTTTTGTAAGATTCTTGTCCACATCTTAATTAAACTTATCTGAAATAAATCCATATCCAATACCAATAGAACTGTCTGGCAATCTGCACACTGTAGATACTGGTCTTAAGCTATGTTTGTTAACAAGCTTAGACAACTTTAAGTATTTGAAGATATTTTCCATTCAGCAATAGCAGCACAAAATTGACTAATTAGACTAGTGATTTGAATGTTGTTTTTATTGTCTTTTCATCGTACATTAATGCTATTTATAGGGTTCCATTTTAACATTTGGCTGAGTGCTAGGAAAATAGGTCCTCAGCAAAATCAATCAATTCTCCGAATATTACTGTCAGGTCAGTGCAAGACCAGGTGTATAAATGTTCAAAGTGTTAATTATTTTCATTGCAAAATAAAAGAAAAAAATTTCTTAGTTTCAAGAGAAATTTTTGTTGTGATTGGATCCATATAGAATAATACAGTAACATATCAAAGGAACTTCAAATATAGTGCACAGAGCCATCACTAGAAGATAAGTTATTGCAGAGAACTCTGTGTGAAAAGGTGTGAGAAATTTGATTGAAAATGCACTGATCTTCAGACATATACTGATATCCTCATATCTTCTACCTTTTTCCCTCACAAGCAAAGCACACAGAAAGTAAATTCTATTCGTTTATTCTGCCATTGATAAGAAAAAGGAAAGTTTACTGACAATTTAACTTTATTTCATCTTAAACATTATCCATATGCATTTATTTCTCTGGCCCTTGAAGACAAGCAAAAGATCAAAGATTTTATGGAATAAAATACCATCAAAGAGTTGACACAAACAGAGTGGCTCTATCTCATTCCTATTTTATAAGGATGGCTCTGAATTTTGTGCGGAGGATAGTCAGTGTAGAGAGTAGAATCAAGGCTGTATTTGTTTTCTGCATTGTTCATTGGGAGAGATGATGAGAGTTAGACTATGTGGTAGCAATGGTGGAAATAATTCTGGAAAAATTGATTAGATACATTGGTTGGACTCCTAGTTAACAAACTCAAAATGCTTCTTTCCTTCGTAATATTTGCATTTAAACAAATCTAACTTTTCAGTTTATTTTTTCTTTCTTTAGAACCAGAATACTGCTATCCCTTGAAAATAAGAGACAACTCAATAAATGTCTGTTAAATAAATAAATTACAGCAATGTATCTCTTTTGTGTTTTGTAGATCTGTCTTCACATGCACTGTTGAATAATTTATCAGTACATCGTACTCTGGTAAGTTCAGCATGCTTCATAGCTTCAAGGTCATTTTTTTTTTTCACTTTAGTTATCTAAGTAATCCTAAAATGTGGCATGGAATGTTGGATTTAAACTAAATAATCTTTTCTTGTGTAGTTTTCTAGCTGATACCATGTCTTTTACATGTCACCAGTGCTAACCTTTATTGTTGTATACTGATCAAATACACTGCAGATAAATTGTTACATCAGTCTTAACTCTTCTTATGAGATTTTGGATAAACTGCAAGAAATAATAAAAAAATTGTATAAAATGAAAATGATTTCTAATGCTGCTATTATTTTTATCCTTACATGTTTTTGAAGGAGAAATACTAATAACTTCTTGTTGAATATATATGTAGGCAATGAATGAAAAGAATGAAAAACATATTTTCTTAAGAGACTGTTAAATTGGCTTTGAAAGCTGTACTGAACATACTCTTTTTTTTTTTTTTCTGGCACTTTCCCTCTTATTTTTTTGAGAACTGTGTTTTTTCTGAATCTAAAAGCTGTAAGGTGTTAAGACGCAGAGTTGTTGGTAGATATATTCTCTGCCATGTGGAGAAAGTTGGTCTGCAGGGAGAAGGAAAAATGCAGTATGCAGTAGACATACATGGAGAGACTCTGAGGCAAGAGACCCAGATGAGTCCTGACAATGTTAAAGCCCTGTTAATACTGTCCTAGGATTCTGTTAGATACCACAAGTATCTTATAAAGTTCCCGCTTAATATGAGCTGGATTTGTAACAGAGACTTAAGTAATACAACAAAAGATCAGCTCAGGAATACTTGGAATAAATGTATGACTCCTCATTGTGAATACTTTAGCAAGAATATTTGAAATATAAGATTCTACAGTTTAAAAGAAATCTATACTTTTTGTATATTATTAATCTATAGATCTTATAATCTTTATTGATAGACTCAGCTACTCCAAAACACTACAAATAAGCAAGGAATATCATCAGTGATGTCCTTCAGACTCATGGCTGAAATATAAAATACTATTTCTATCATCACATATAAAAATACTATTTATATGTGATTTCCAAATTTATGTCTATAGGTCAGACTTTTTCACTTGAGTTCATACTTACATAACTCATTTTCATATACTCCACATCTCCACTGAGATTTTGAATATACTTTTGAAACTCAGCATATCCTTTTCTTGTTTAACAATGTGCAATTCATCTTCAAATCCTGTTGGCTTGACCATCAACATCTGCTCATGACCTGATTGCTCCTTGCCATTGTCAGTTATTTTCCTGCCACAATTATTTTTCACCAAAATATTTCATCACCTTTTGAATCTGTCTTCCTATTTCTGCTATCATCCCTTCAGAAAAGAATGGTTATGTTAAAACAAAAGTGAGATCATCTCACTCTCTAGTTAAAAAAACTTTGATAACTTTCCATCTCTTTTAGAGTAAAAGCCAAAGTCCACTAGGCTCTGGAAGATAGGCTTCACCCCCAATCCATTCTTTTCTCTGACCCATTTCTTACCATCTCTGAACTTGTTATTCCCATAATTCAGGATCATCTTCACCTAGGTGACCATGAGTCTTGTTCTCTAGCCTTCTGTAATGTAGTATCAGTGTCCAAATATTGATTCATAAACTTTTTAAAATATTGAAAACAAGCATTTAAATATTTTGAAGTAGGAGATTTAACGCATGGAGTTGGTTTTACAAGTGTTGGAAATGCTAAGAACCCATAGGTTAGCAACAGGAGGAAACCATTCAGCCTTGGGCAAAAGCAGACCCAGGAAAGAGGCAGTGTTATCAGAACTTAAGTGCTGGAGTCAACCAGAAAAATCCTAAATAGGGTTAGCCCAGCCAGTATGAGTTAAGAGCCACAGAAGCAAGGCAGTGATGGACATACTGCCTAAAAGGGGTTGGGGGGACAGGAAACACCCCAGTGCTGGACATAGTGCTAAAAGGGGTTAGGGGGACAGGGAACATCCTCTTTTCTTTCTTCCCCCTCCTCCTTTGTTCTCCCATTAGCCAAACCCAGCTAGACACTGCTGGCCTAGATCAGAATCCCTGAATAAAGAGCAGATCAAAGGAAGACTGAGCAATGGATCTGAGGACAAACGTTTCTTCCTGCATCCCTTTGTTCAGCTCTTTTTTTCACATATCCCCCCTTTAGTCTGGCCTTTTCTAAATACTCCATCTAAAATCGCACCAACCACCCTGCCCCCAATGGTTTCTATCCTTTTTCTTATGTAATTTTTCTCTGTAGTATTTATCATCATTAAACATTATATGTCTTCCTTTTTATAAAATTGAAAGTACGTTTTCCTTTGCCTATTTCTCCCAGTAGAATGCGACCTTTTCTTTTTTTTATGATTTATTTATTTTAGAGAGAAAGAGTGGGAGGGGCAAGGGAGAGGGAGAGAGAGTATCAAGCAGACTCTGCATTGAGCATGGAGCCCAACTCAGGGCTTGATCCCACATCCCTGAGATCATGACCTGAACCAAAACCAAGAGTTGGAGGCTTAACCAACTGTGCCACCCAGGCACCCTTAGAATGTGAGCTTTTAAGAGTCTAGACCATTACTTGTTTTATTCTCTACTGATTTTCTAGCACCTAGGACTATATCTGGCACATAGTAATTGCTCATGAAATATTTGTGACTGAATAATTGTGCAGATAGAGATGTTTGGTCTCTCCCACAGAGCTAGTTAATTTATACTTGAGATACAATTTAAAAATTCTAGGTGAGATTTTATTTCTGTATACTGCAAATTCCAAGGAACTGGTTAGACATACAAAACTGAAGCATCCGAACAAATAGGCACACTCACAACCAAAAGAAACTGATTGAGCCATCCAATAATTAAGGTAAAAAAAAAAAAAAAGTACCCCAAACAAGCATAATCCAAGTTCCACTAAAGGATAATAGACCTTCAGTATCACTTAATACATGACTGTTACTGCTTCCTACAGAAACTGATGGTCATGTTGGTACTTGAAACATCAAAAAACATTACACATATTTTATTCACCATCTAATAGGGATGTTAAAGGGTAATCAATGTACTTCTTAAAAATTTTCCACGAAAATGAGGTGGCGCCTGAGTGAGTCAGTCTGTTAAGTGTCTGCCTTCGGCTCAGGTCATGATCCCAGGGTCCTGGAATCAAGCCCCTCAGCAAGCTCCCTGCTCAATGCGGAGCCTGCTTCTCCCTCTCCTGCCCCCCCGCTTGTGCACATGCTTCTTTCTCTCTCTCTCTGTCAAATAAATAAAATCTTTTAAAAATTTTTTCCACAAAAGTTGTAAAACTAACATCTGTACAAAAGAGTGTAAACTTCTAGAAAATTCTTTCATAGGAAATTTCCTTGATGCTAGATAAATGAAATTGTTCTCTGTGTGTGTTTTGTATATATAATGCACATATAAAATACAATAAAGTATCTTTAAAAAATGTGATTTTAGTCAGAGGATATAATTTCAAATGATGTTACAGGTTGTTTGACTTTGGGGAAGTTATTAAACTGCTTTGAAATTGAAGTTTTTTCATTTACAGTTTTGCTGAAAGGATTAAATGAAATGACATTGATCTTTTTAAATACCTAGCACACTACCTAGCACATAGGGAATGCCATTTTAAGTCTTTTGAAATGCAATTACATATATTCAAGTACAGTTGAGTATGTAAATTATAAAATTGCATTTGGTTAGATATGATTTTTATAATCAAAAGTATTTGATTGACAGATTGTTTGAAATATAATCTGCAGTAAAACTCTAAAAGATTATTTATAATAACTGCCAAAATAGAAATGGAGTAATTTTGGTATATGTCACTGAGATGTATTATTATTAAACATCTTTTGAAAACAGGATTTTGGAATATTCTCTGTCAAATTAAATTTAAAAGTTAAATTACTATTTTGGCTATAGTCATAATGTCAAATGAAAATTCTCATTTTTAAGTTTCTTTAATTTTCATAGATTGATAATATAGTTAAGTGGCATTTTCTCTAAATTTTTTTATATCTCTGATGTAGACTTGATTTAAAAAAAAAGCCAATTGCTCTTGATATCTCATGATGACCATTTCAACATAATTGCCTAGAACAAAATTGATCAGATGATTATGTGTTACTCTTTTAAAAGCATGCAGTTTGGGAATACAGCAATTCATTGGCCTTTTTATTTTCCCCAAACACAAGCATAAAGAAGATGAAGATGCAGTTTTATTTAATACATTAAGACTTTTTTTCATGAAGCGTTAACTACATTTTCCACAGTATCTGATTTTATCGTTTGGGGTTTTATTACCTCAAGGTGTGAAATGTGTGATAATTATCAGTCCCTAGTAATTTGCAGAAATACATTGGAAACTACTCAAATGCCATTGATCTCACGGTTGATGTGATGAAGAGTGTGTATACTTCGGAAAAGTTTAATTCTGCTATTAAAATTTAATCACAAAAGTGTACCAAAATACTGACCTCTAAGAGATAGAAATAACATGGGTAAGATGAACTGGAGTGATATTTTCTAAGTGTGAAATCTAAGTAGAGCATGATAAATAATTTCTGTAGATTACTGTATTATATACTACAGAGGAAATATGGGGGGATGTAATAGACATTAATACACCCACCTCTATACTTTTATAGCTGTATCTACATATTTTATAGTGATAATTGTTCATTTATCTATTCAGAAAGGTTTTATTGAGCTTCTCCTATGTACATAGCATTGTGCTTTGTTGGAAACTCAAAAGGAAAGAGAGTTTTGTTTGCCTTTTGTAACTTTGGTGATAACTAAATGTGTGATAAATATAGCACAGGAGAGCTGTATTTGCCATCTGTTTATCCTGCTTTACCCAGGTGCCAGCAATAATATGTGTGTGCAGCCCTGTCCTACTCTTCAACTAGAGAATCAGGCTGAGGAAAGCCACAGAGAGAGTGCTCTCTAAAAAAAGAACAGTATTTAAAAAATAAATACAAGCCAGCATCTAGAACATATACAGGAAAATTAAGGAGTCATAAAAAGTCTTGTTTGGAGAGTAGGTCATGGGTAAAAAACCAAACTACTATTAGAGAAGAATATATATCAAATTATAGACTACCCCATATCAGACCTCATTCCACTTCTTCAATATGAATACCAAACATTTAATATTTTCATAATCTTTGCTGGAGACAAGGAGTAACACTGTTTAGCATATCCTGAGACCAGTAATTTTTTTAAGAATACCATTTCTGAGTCTCACTCTAAAATTAACCTCCACATCATACATGTCTCGCTGTCCTCCAACTTCGAATTATTCTTTTGGAACAGATAGGCTACCTATATGACTTGCCTTGCTTTGAACCCTCAAAGGCAGGTACTTTATCCCTGTGTAGGAACTTAATCAAACTGTTGAGGCGGGGGGAAAGGAAAAAGAAAAATCTATCTAAGACATCTTCTTTGTTAATGCCAGCCCATTTTGAGGACACTGGCCTTTTTTTCTGGCTTCCTCTGCCTTTTTTTGAGATAAATGTCTGGAGTGATCCTGACTCTAACACACCTGCCATCACTGCTCTCCACTTAGAAGATGGTATCCAAGCTCCATTCCCAAGAATGAGTTCTTTCATGGCACTTCCAACACTTGAAATAGACTACAATGAATATGCAAAATCTATACTTGAACTTTGGACTAATCAGTTTTTGGTGACATGTTACAGAATTGATTGTGGTTAACTTAAACAGAGAACAATTTATTGGAAAGATTTGAGAACTATCACAGATTAACAACAACAAAATCTTGTGAAGAATAAGGTTTGTGAGAAGGAAGGAACCAATGGAGTTAGGACATACCAGAATGTTGCCACTACTCCTTGTCCTAGGAACCATCCACAGGCCTCTATGTAGATGGAGTAGACATTTCTGCTGCCACTAGATGCAGCTGCTGTTCAACCCTCTGCCTTGAGTCTAATTACCCTGTCCATTTTTCCTTGTGCTATTCACTTCAGACTCTCAAGTTCTCCAAAACACCATATCGTTAACGATAACGTTATGGCCCTCATCCTCAAATCTGCCATGAGAAATTGCGTTCTACCTGTCACCAAAATTTAGAAAATGGAGCATTTCTCCAAAATATAAAGGCTCAGATGCAGGACAAAAATAAAAATGACAAATGCCCATTAGGTCTGCCTTTTGACTACCCAGCTTCCACATTTTTTTTTTTACTTATATTTATAAAATTAAAACAATCCAGAAATCTTTGGTTTTTTTTTTTTTTTTACTTCATATAATGCTATATACTATCAACCATGTTTAGTGTGCAACACTTCTGAGTCCAGGTTTCCATAAAACATCAAGCAAACAATGTTAATTATTCCTAGATCTATAAATGAGGACCTCCAATGCAGAATCACTGGTAAATGCACCTCTAAAAAGTTCATACCATTCTAGTTATTTCCATACACCTTTGTAATCCATTCTCATGTAACCTAGATTTTTGCTGATGGAAATTAGCAAAATCCTGCAGTTCATTCATGTGGCTGTCTCTTCCAAGTTTTGACTTTGCAATTGACCACATAGGAACTTGATGGAATGTGATTAGATATATAAGTCTGTAGGCTACAGTTGGTCATGAGGAAACTTAAGTTTCTCAAATAAAAAGAATTGATATTATGCCTCATAGATATGAGAATATTACAAGTTTGATCAGGGGAATCCAGTGGGCCTTGGGATTTTGGGTTACTCTTGGGCTTTTTGGATTTTCATGTGTATCTCCATTGCAGTGTTTGTGGTCTCACTTCTTTCTGATAAATCTGCTAAATTTCACATAAGTGATATGGAGAGGTCCTGATTCAACAGATGTTGTAATCCTCATGATTTGCAGAATCAAACTCTGATTTTGGTTTTGCCTATTCTGGCTGGAAAAGGAATAAATTCTGTTAGCATAGTCACAGAGAGACACTATGACTCATTGTTAGAAGGAATCATTGCATTTCATGTCCATGAAATTCACATGCTCTTCCTACTGTTTATACTTTCCTATGGTAGGGGCCTCATAGACTCCATTCTACTTAATTCATTTTCAGGTGCCTATAGGAGATTATTTAACTATTACCCTTCTGCAGCTAGATGCCTTCCCTTGATTACCAATAGAATTATCTACCTTCTGATATACATGGCTTAGTTTACGAAGTCATAGTCCCCACATTTCCCTGAGGAAATTCTACTTTCAATCCAGAAATGGTACTTGGTTCAATTTATAGATACTGACCTACTTAACTCATGCAGAAAATACTTCACTAGAAGCATTTTTTCATAGCTCCCTAAAGTTGTCAAAAAAAAAAAAAAAAAAAAAGCTTGAGAAGTGGATTTGAAAATGGTCAAGAACCAGTGGAATTTAGGCAAAAAACCAATCTGGCCACCGTGGACAAAGGCCACCCCTATAGTGACCATCTGTGCAATGTACAGATCTTGCCACTATATGCAACTAAATATTGCTGTTGCTGCCACAGATCAAAACTCCTTCCTTATGACATTTTTTCATAAATCACATCTGTAGGTGGTTACATATAATTGGCTGAACCTGAGTTATTTGCCCTCATTTTAGCTTGCAGGATGTAGGAAGAAGAAAATAACTATTTTAGGCTGGCATGGTAAGAAGATGCTCAGTCTCCTCAGGGGCTCACATTGTGAAAAATTGCCTCCTAAATAAGAAGTTTTCATAATAGGAAGTCTAAAAGAGACCAATGTCCACAGAAAAGTTGATAGTTGTGTCTTCCCTAGTTTTCCTTGCATTCCTGTTGGATAGCTGACAAATAACACTTTCTCACCTTGGGTCCTCCTTAGATCTTAGAATTTACTGTAGTGGTATCTACAAAAACCCTACCCTCTATCTCTACTAGGACCAAGTGTTGATGTTGTGGACTTTGTAGAAGGTAAAGAGAGGCTGTTGGAGTCTGTGGGCAGGACAATGATACAGTCAGTGTGAGCCTAGAGGATATTACCTGACAGGAAAGATGGATGGTGGGCCAGCCAGTGGAAGCTGTTGTTCTGTTTTAGATGTTCTCAAAAGACAAAATGAAAGGTAAGGTGGGACTTAAGTGGAGGTAATAAAATAAAACTGAAGTAACCTTACTGAGGTTCACTGTACAAAAGATGATGTTTAATGGCATGTGCTATCTGAGGAGAAGGAATTAAAATATATGCACAGCTTTTTTAGCATGGATGACTAGAAGAATGGTGGCAGAAATAGTGGAGTCAGGAAGAGAAATTTATTGTAGAACAGGGGCTAAATGATGAACAAAGTTTTGACTATTTTTAGTTCGATGGCTGTTAAAAACAAAAAAGCAAGGGTGGGACATTGGCAATGCAGAACTGCTGCGTGCAATCCTTCATGATTTCAGTTTATTTGTTGGTTTGATTTATTATGATAGGTGATTTCAAGCTCTCAAAGGAACATGAGATGAGATGGTGAACGGCACTGAGCATATGAGTTAATGATCATAAACAAGCAATGGATTGCTTACGAGTCTGGTGTAAAATCTAGAAAACAAACTTCTGAAGTTTTAAAACTACTTGCTGAATAGTGACTAGGAAAACACAAGAACAAAAAAGCATGTGATTTATGAAGCTTATTAAATAACTTTAAATGCTTTTGAAAATTCTGTACCTTATTAAGATTGAAAAAAAGTGCTGGAAAAAAACTAGAAATGACCCATGTCCTAATAAAAATAGTATTTGTAAATTTTTTTAAATAAAAACAAAGTTGAAGAATTATTTGAGTTAATTAATTGGGTTATTGGAAAGACAACTTTTAAGGAAATATGTTTTTGGGAAACAATTGGATTATGGCAATCGGTACGTAATTGCAATAGCAGGAAAATTATATATCTATAATTTGGTTGCATTTAAAATGAACATTTATTTTTATAATCTTTATAAGCTTATAAAAATCTATGAATATTATGCAGCCATCAAAAGGAATGAAATCTTGCCATTTGCAATGACGTGGATAGAACTGGAGGGTATTATGCTGAGCGAAGTAAGTCAATCAGAGAAAGACATGTATCATATGACCTCACTGATATGAGGAATTCTTAATCTTAGGAAACTGAGGGTTGCTGGAGTGGTGGGGGGTGGGAGGGATGAGGTGGCTGGGTGATAGACATTGGGGAGGGTATGTGCTATGGTGAGCGCTGTGAATTGTGTAAGAGTGTTGAATCACAGACCTGTACCTCTGAAACAAATAATACATTATATGTTAAAAAAAAAAATAAGATAGCAGGAAGGGAAGAATGAAGGAGGGGAAATCGGATGGGGAGACAAACCATGAGAGACTATGGATTCTAAGAAACAAACTGAGGGTTCTAGAGGGGAGAGGGGTGGGGGGATGTGTTAGCCTGGGGTATTAAAGAGGGCACGTACTGCATGGAGCACTGGTTGTTATACGCAAACAATGAATCATGGAACACTACATCAAAAACTAATGATGTAATGTATGGTGATTAACATAACATAATAAAAATAAAATCTATGAATTAATTTTAAAGTTTTCCTTCTTTAGACCACTTTCTTATGGCAGAATGACTAACAACATAGGCTGGCTCACAGAAACAATTGCTCTAACAAAAACCATTTTGAATTGAGGTATTTCCATTTACATTAATTAGAAGCTGGGTAAATACTTCATTAAGGAGTTCTAACAATTGACTTGGGTGTGATTTGGCAAATAATTCTTACTGATTTATAAAACAAAAACCCTGATAATTAAGATAATCTAACTCATGGTCCTACATTCCTCCAGTAAAGTAACTATCCAAATTGATGCAGTGTTAAACACAATTTTATCTTATTTTATTTGGTTTTGCATAGCCTTGGATGTCTAATCGTGATTAAGATTTTCCTTTTTTCTAACGTTTTGACTAGTAATTTGCAAGACAAATTGAGAAATATCAAAGTCTTATCCTATTCATCTCTGTATTGGATTCTGCTTAATATTTTAAACAGACTAAAGACACTGATTATAACTTTTCTTTTAATGTAATTTCAACAAACATCTAACAGAAGATTTTTGATAAAAGCTGTGTTTAATTAAACCCAACATTAGGAAAGAATTTGCAAGTTTATACACTTTCAGCTATTAATATGACCTTATTTAAGATTCACAGCAAACCTTTAAAAACTATTATGAGCTCAATTTTTAGACAAGACAATAATTTTTGAAGTGGACAAGTAGCCTGCATTATAGAGGAGCAAATTCAGCTTCTAGGAGTATAAATCACAAACATGTTTTTTTCATCATTACACTATATTTGAAATACTGCCACATTTAAGGTTTTTTTCCTCTTTGCTAAAAAAGGTAGGGTATTATAGAGGCACATGATTGGTCCAATATGTTTATTTATTCAGTAGTGAATAATATTTAGTGCATGCCATATTCCAGGCTTTTTTCTAGTCAATGGTAACACAATGTTAAAATTAAAACAGAATCCTTGCCCTAGCAGAGCTTATATTCTATCAAAGAAATGTGTAAATAACACACAGATATATCATGTAATATAATGTGACAGGTGTTTTGAGGGGGAAAAAATACAGACATTAGCAGAATGTCATCAAGATCCATTCATGTTGTTGCAAATGGCAAGATTTCCTCCTTTTCTGTGGCTGAATAATATTCCATTGTGTATACATACATACATACGTACATGTATATGTACGTATGTATGCAGCTTGCTGTTTTCAGAGAATTGGTTAGGGCCTTGCTCTGGATTAGGCTTAGGGAAACAAAAGCAAAAATAAACTATTAGGACTACACCAAAATGAAGGAGAATCATTTCTAGCTTTTGATTTAAAGTTAGAGACATGGGGACGCCTGGGTGGCTCAGTTGGTTAAGCGACTGCCTTCAGCTCAGGTCATGATCCTGGAGTCCCAGGATCGAGTCCCACATCGGGCTCCCTGCTCAGCGGGGAGACTGCTTCTCCCTCTGACCCTCCTCCCTCTCATGCTCTCTCTCTCATTCTCTCTCTCAAATTAAAAAAATAAATAAAATAAAATAAAGTTAGACATGGGACTTTTCTTTTCACTTAAACACTTAAAGGTCACTGTAGGGTTATTAATTGGCCTAGTTTCAGTATTGTGTCTCAGAGAGTAGGGAGGTCTGAATGGAGACAGAGAGAGATGGAGGGAATGGCCATTTAGTGGAGCAGTCAGAACACACACAAAATTTATCAATTAAGTTTGCACAATCATATATGGGCATGGTTGTATTATAATAGTAACATCAAAGACCACTAATCATAGATCACAATAACAAATATAATAATAATAATAATATAAAAGTTTGAAATACTGAGAAAATTATCAAAATGTGACAGAGACACAAAGTGGGCAAATGCTGTTGGAAAAATGGAACTGATAGACTTGCTTGACACAGGGTTGCCACAAACTTTTAATTTGTAAATATGTAATATATGTGAAGTATAATAATGCAAAATGCAATAAAATGAAGTATCCCTTATTGAAATGATCATAATATTTTTACCCTTCATTTTGTTAATGTGGTGTAGCACATTGATCTGTGGATGTTCAATCATTTTGCATTCTGGAAATAAATCTCAGTTGACCATGGTGTATGATCCTTCTAATGTACTGTTTATTTTGTTTTGCTAACATAAGAGGAAAAGTAATGACTGACCCTGCGGAGAAACGGAGGATTATAAGAGACTACTAAGAAAAATATTTTGTTGAAGATTTTTGCATCTATGTTCATCAGGGATATTGGCCTGTGTGGCCTATAATTTTTTTTTGTGGTGTCCTTGTCTGGTTTTGATAGTAAAGTAATACTGGGCTCATGAAATGAGTTTGGAAGTGTTTACTTCTAATTTTTGAAGAGTTTAAGAAGGACTCATATGAATTGTTTTTTTAAATGTTTGGTAGAATTCACCAGTGAAGCAATTTCATCCTAGACTTTTGTTTACTGGAAAATTTTTGATTATGAGTAGAGATTGAATCACTAATAAAACTAGTATGAAGGTTAAAAGATGAAAGTAGTAAAAATAACAATGACTACAGTAATTAGTTAGGGAATACATAAGAGATTGAATCAGTCTCTTCAGATTTTCTATTTCTTCATGCTTCGGTCTTGGTAGGTTGCATGTTTGTAATAAGGCACCCAGTTTTGTAGGTTGTCCTATTTGGTGATGTATAATTGTTCCTAGTCATCACTTACGATCCTTTGTATTTCTGTGGTTATCAGTTGTAATGTCTCCTCCTTCATTTCTGATTTTATTAGTTGAACACTATGTTTTTTTTCTTGGTGTGTTTAGCTAAAAGTCAGTTTTATCTTTTCAAAAAAGATTATTTTTATTCATCTTTTTAATTATATTTTTTAGTCTCTATTGCATTGATTTCCACCCTGATGTTTGAGATTTCCTTCCTTCTACTAACTTGGGCTTTGCTCTTTTTTTCTAGTTTCTTGAGGTACAGTGTCTTCCTTGTGTCTTGATACAGGCACTGAGATATGTAATATGCTGTTTTTCTCTTGCTGCTTTTAAGATTCTCTCCTTTTAACTTTTAACTTTTGACACCTTAATTGTAATGTGTCTTGGTGTGGGTCTTTTTGGGTTCCTCCTATTTGGAATAATCTGAACTTCCTGGATATGGGTGTCTGTTTCCTTCCCCTGGTTAGGGAAGTTGTCAGCCATTATTTCTTCAAAAATGTTTTCTGCCCCTTTCTCTTTCTCTTCTGGGACCTCTATTATGCAAATGTTGGTTCACTTGATGTCCTGTAAGGCCCTTAGCTATTTTCACTTTTTTCATTTCTTTTTATTTTTGCTGTTCTGATTAGGTGAGTTCCTCTGCCTTGTTTTGAGCTCACTATTATTTTCTTCTGTTTCTTCTAGTCTACTGTTGAAACCCTTTAGTGTATTTTTTAGTTAAGTTGTATTTTTCAGCTCCATGACTTATATTTGACACTTTTTTTTGGACACGAAGACCAAAATGTGTATTTTTTTATTATATCACAATATCACAACCAATATCAGTCCCTCCTTTCTTCTTAGTGACTACTTGGTACTTTCTTATATTTGTTATTCATGTTCTCACTTTGGTAATCTTTCTCTCCAGCTTGATGAGCACCTTTATAGTTGTTATTTTGAATTGTTTATCAGCTAAATCACTTATCTCCATTTCATTGTCTGTTTTTGAGGTTTTTATCTTATTCTTTCATTTGGAACATATTCCTCTGTTTCTTCATTTTCCTTGACTCTCTCTGTTGGTTTCTATGTATTAAAGAGCCACATTTCCAAGGCTTGAAAGTGGCCTTATGTAGGAGACAGACATTATCTTTCAAACCTGCCCTAGCTCTTTGTTGTCTCTCAAGTCTTTGTGATGATCCAAGCATCCTATTGTTTTAGTTGATCTCAGTATTTGATAGTGTGCAAGACCTATCAGTGTCCCAAAAGGGAGAATATCAGTCCGCACCTAGACTCAGACTGATTGGAAACCAAACATTCAGGCAGCAGTTTTTTGTTTTTTTTTTTTGTTTTTTTTTAAAGATTTTTTTTTTTTTTTTAATTTATTTGAGAGAGAGAGAATGAGAGAGAGCAAGCACATGAGAGGGGGGAGGGTCAGAGGGAGAAGCAGACTCCCTGCCGAGCAGGGAGCCCGATGCGGGACTCGATCCAGGGACTCCAGGATCATGACCTGAGCCGAAGGCAGTCGCTTAACCAACTGAGCCACCCAGGCGCCCCAGGCAGCAGTTTTTAAAGTATGCAAGTATATACGGTCCTGAGGGACTACAAGCATATTCCTGCTGGTCACCAGTATTGGACAATCTAGAGATGTCCCCTGGGTGACAAAAATTGGGATTCCAGACAAGGGTACAAACCCCTGTCTGGGTGATATTGGCAACCTGCCCATCAGGTTGAAGCTCCAAGACAAGTAAATACACATCTTTAAAGAAGGCTGAAGGTATGTTTTATTCTGCCATCTATAGTGCGCCCTTTGGGTGGTAGCTGACCAAGAATTATCTCACCATTTGTTATAGTCCCATGGGACCTAGGAATGCAAGCCCTGCTTGGCAGCAAAACCAAGTGATCAAGGGGCTACCCTTGGGTGGCAGCCACAAAAAGTGGAGTACCAGAAGTAAAAACCAGGGCAGTAGATGCATGTACAAGTTTTCCTCTGAAAGATATGGGTGCTCTGGACCTCAGCAGAGGAAGAGTGTGAATTTAGTACCTGTCTTCCAAGGTCTTTGGAGAGGATTACAGTTGGCCCTTAGATGTATGTTTAATTAGAACCCTGCCCCTCAGGCAACAACTATAAAGATGAACTAATGGGCCTTTTTCACAGAAAAACTGGGTGCCTCAATTTGTTGCCTTTCTATGTGCTCTGGGGATGGTAGGTGGGTAAGAATGCTTTGTCCATTGGTTATAGTCCTGTGGGGCTTGCTAGTATAAGCCCTACTAGGCACCAGAGGCTAACAACTAAGATGTATCACCCGGGTGGCAGCTCTAAAAATCAGGGCACCAGACAAGGGTACAAGTTCCTTTCTAGGAGTGAGGCAGACACAAATATGCCACCCATTGTGCTCTGTCCCCAGAGAATATTTCCGTAGGTTCCTAGGTGTATGTTAAATTCCTGCCACTTTGGTCAGTGCTTTAAGATAAGCAAATAAGCCTCTTTAACAGAAAGTTTAAGGGCTTTGCAGTCGGCTGCCTCTATGCTGGACCTGGGGGTGGGTGAGTCTACATATGCAAGCCTTTTAAGAACTGTTTCTTCATTCACTGTAGCCTTGTGGGTCTTGTGGACACAAACCCTGTTGGTTTTCAAAACTAGATGTTTTGGGAGCTTGTCTTGCAGGTGCAGGTCTTAAAAGTTGGGGTATCTGATATGGGGTTCAAACTCCCTGATTTTTAGGGAAACACTTGAGCTTTTGAGTTTCCTCACACTTGTGGGTTATAGTGCCAGGGGTGGAGTTTATGGTGATATTGTGTCAGCTTCTCCTACCCACCTGATACGGAGTTTTCTTGTTTACTTGATGTGTAGCAGTCAGTCAATGAGTTTTCAGCTTTTTTTTCAGAAAAAAAATGTTCCAAATGAGTTATAGATTTGGTGTGCTGGTGGGAGGAGATGAGTTCAGGATCTTTCTACGTTGTTAGCTTGAACTGGAACTCATGCAAGTGTTCTTTTATTTTTATTATGTATATTTCACACATAAATTATTTAGACATATTCTTTTGTTTTTAAGCAATTTGTATTAAACATGATTTTGAAGGACAAGAATTAGAGGTGATAAGTGGAAGTAAGTATATCCAGCTCTTTCAAATAATTTTATTGTAAAAGCAAAAGCGATATAGGTGATAGATGGAAGGGAATAATGTGGCCCTAAAGAGGCTTTCATAATTTGTTTATATAGGGGATTTTATGTTGGTGAGCATTTTTGGATGGGTTGTTTTGCTTCATTGTAAGTTAATGGAAGTGTTCTAGTAGAGAAGAAAAATTAACTCCATAAAGAGGCGCCATTTACTTCAGCCATGTCCTTGAGAGGAAGGGAGGGGAGGAGATCCAGTCCCACTATTCATTAACAGGGACTTTGTGCTTCAGCCACACTGAACACGGATAGTTCTACAGAATTACTGTGTCTTTCACAGCACCATGCCTACATACTGTTTATACTATCTTTAATTCTCCTTTGGCACTCTCCACCTGAGTATTTTTCATTCTTCAAGAAGTCAGTTCAAATGTCACCAGATAAAATTAGGCAATCTCTCCACAAAGATTCCACAGTCTCTCTACATAGGTCTTTGGAAATCACATTTAATGTTCTGCATTCTGACTTCCTCACTAGTTTGTTAGCATTTTGTCTTACTCATTTGTGTTTATTTGTGTGGTCTAGTACTAAGTCTGACATCATAATTTGTCATAAAATGTTTAAATGAATAAAAAGTAGAGATTTCACTTAAAAATACTGGATTGTATAAAATGTTTTGAGGGCATAATTAGTTCCCCTATCTCCTCACATCCAGAAGGACATAAAAGTCTGCAATTAAAAGAAAGTGAGATGAAGATATATTAACCCACTTTCCTCCAAAAATCTGGAATAACCGACAAAGAATGAAAAGTTGAGAGGGTATAAGCCTTCCATATTTAATGAAAAAAGAAAAGTCATCCAGAAGAAATATATACCTGATGCTGCTACAAAATCTGGTCCATAATTGTACATACCTTTTATTACCTAAACCAAAAACCACATGTGCACAAAAGTGAGGCTAATAGTTCTGAAGATAACTTTGATTAGCAGCATATGTCAAAAATTGTGGGTGGGTCATTGGATTAAAGGATTGAGGTCTCTATGGAGACTTAGCCCAATAACATAGATAAGTAGGGAAGGGGGTGTTGGAAAGGGAAAACCATGCTGATGTGCCATCTAAACTAGTTCTCTAGTCAAGAAGGTTTTAATTAGGAGATATGCTCCAAGTTCCATAAAAATGACCAGTTTTATTAGATAGTAACTGACTGTAAACTTAATAGGATATAAAGCTGTTTCAGGTTAATTTTCCTATCCCTTTTTTTTCCTGTCTCTTTTTATACTATTTAACAAATATCTAGCCCCATCCAAAAATGAATAATAATGTGGAAAGAACAGCGGTAAGGCAGTGTTTTGTTTTTTGTGATACACCAAAAAAGCATTCTTTGAAAGTGACAAAAATTTAAAGAAATTATCAAAGCTTTAAAATATATTTTGTAAAAGATAACACAAGATGCAAAGTAATCTGGCAAAGATCAGGTTACTAACAGTAGAAAATGAAAATCTAAAGCCATATTGTAAATAACAATTATAAGGTATATATTACTAAAACCATTGTTACATCGAGGAAATCAAACTGAACAGAATGGAAAGAATAGCATTTATATATACCATAAATATATAAAACAGAAGATTTCAACACACAATGTGGAAGAATAATGATTACCATGTGTGCACACTTGCAGAAATTTGCCTTTTCAGTTGGATAAATCTACTGGGAAGAGGATGAATCTTCACTTGCCATATGCGTGCTGCATATAAAAGGAAGGTGTGCTTAACAACTTTTTGCTCTCTCACAGAAGAAGTGACCTTTAGTTAATACAATTTTATGAATGGTGGATGTGAGATTAATTATGATGGGCTTCGGGTGTGTGCACTGTAAAGAAGGACATTTCTATTTGAAAAAAAAAAAAAACACAAAATTGCACCTAAATGCAATATACACACAAAAAAGCAGGTGGCCACAAAAAGTCCTCCTAATCTTAATCATCTTGAAGGACATAGCAAGAAAAATCAATTTGATCAAATGGTGGACACTAAGTACATTTGTTTGGAGTGTGATTTTGAAAAGAAGTAAGTAGCGATTAACAGCTTCCTTTTTTTACTCTCTGTGAAGGAAGTTGGCTGTGAAAGCAATAAGTTCTTGTTGAAGTTTTTTCAAATTGAGGAATGAGATAGAAACAATTCCTTCAAAACACAGAGAACGCCAGTGAAGACCATTCCTGTGATTTCAAGTGGCTTACTCTAAGGGCCTGTCTCAGGGAAAATCTAGGCTGTGTCCTATCTCCTCAAACTCCATTGCCCAAATCAGATCATATGGCTAAACCAAATATATGTCAGAAGAGAAAGTAAGCTTCTCTTGGGGGAGGGTATATTGTCAATGTCGGGGACAATAATACAATCTATCACACACATCAAACACTTTCATTGTAATTTTGAGTATGAAAATTTTTTCCCCAACTATTTAGAAAAATTTCTTATGTAAGTAAAATTTATATACAGAATTTTTGGGATATGAGCCCATATTCAATTTTCAGATGTCACTTCTTTTTTTTTTAAAGATTTTATTTATTTATTTGATAGAGCGAGAGAGCATAAGCAGGGAGAACAGTAGAGGGAGAGGGAGAACCAGGCTCCCCGCCAAGCAGGGAGCCTGATGTGGGGCTCGATCCCAGGACCCTGAGACCATGACCTGAGCCGAAGGCATACGCTCAACCATCTGAGCCACCCAGGTGCCCTCAGATGTCACTTCTAACATACAGCATTAAATAAGATATTTTTCTTCTTTTACACATGCATTTCAATTGTTAATTGGGCAAAAGTGTACCTTAATCTGAATATTTTTTTAATAAACATGCCTAATTATTTTAATCAGAAATTTTACTAAAAGTCATAGTTGAAGTAATTGAAGATATCGCAGTGAGAATTAGACTTAGGTAAAGGGGTGGAATTGCAAATAGCATCATATATATTGTTAAAAGATTGTTGTTATATAAGACAGATTTAAGATTTTTATTTATTATTTATTTGAGAGAGAGAGAATGAGAGACAGAGAGCATGAGAGGGAGGAGGGTCAGGGGAAAAGCCGACTCCCCACTGAGCAGGGAGCCCGATGTGGGACTCGATCCCGGGACTCCAGGATCACGACCTGGGCCGAAGGCAGAAGCTTAACCAACAAGCCACCCAGATGCCCGTAAGACAGATTTAACTTATTCCACATGATTCAAGAAACCATGCTTAGAAAATAAAGAAGACAGATGTTTTAGACATAGTGTGGTCCCACCTAAATTTGTATGTTGGATCCCTAACCAGAAGTTTGACAGTATTAGAGATAGGGCTTTTAGGGAGATAACTAAGGTTAAATGAGATCATAAGGATAGGTCCCTAATCCAGTAGGACTGTTGTCATTATCAGAGCTCTCTCTGTCCGCCATGCGAAGTAAGAAGGTGGTTATCTACAAGTCAAGAAGAAAGCTCTCACCAGAAACCAAATTTGCCAGCACTTTGATCATGTGCTTGTATCCTAAGAACTGTGAAAAAAATGTGTATTGTTTAAGCCACCCAGTCTGTGCTATTTTGTCTTGGCAGCCAAAGAAGACCAATTCAATATAAATGATGTCTTAATTTGGTGAACAGCTTTCTTAGAATTAGAGTATTTTTATAAGGTAATGCAGCCTGTGTAGCAAACTTTTATTTGTGAAAAAGAAAGAATGGCTTATATGCTTGTACAAGTTAGAATTGAAACAGCTAACTTAGCTATTTTATATTTGTTTTACAAATACATTAACAAGCTGCCCATATTTGTATACTGACAAAATTTATTAAGAACTCTACAGAAGCATTCCTGCATTTGAAAATGATTACATCATGCACACACACATATGTGTGTGTATTTTTTCATCTTGGAGAATTTCTTCATGAATGCTGAAGGGCAGAATTGTCAGAACAAAAGGTGTCACCAGAGAGAGGTGACAGAATTTCTGGTGCTCTTGAGATCAGCAACAACAAAAACATGATCATGTGTGGATTTTTCAATATACTCTTTAGTTTCTGCATTTAATTTGACTTATATTTTTAAAACAGTTCATAAAGCTTCTTCATTTAACTAATACATCATATAATATGGTGGCTATGTTCTATCTGTGTATCTGTGCTTTATTTCTCCTAAAGTGCTAGAAAATGTGTGAAAAAGTACAGAGAGCAGTTGGATTAGCCATATAGGCAAAAGAGTGAACTAATTTTGACATGAACAAGGAGCAATTCTTCAGTCACCAAGGGCTATGTGACTGTTCAATCCTGATCCTGCATTAAAAAAAAAAAAATCACTGCAATATAAATTAATACCATCTTGTCTTTTCTAGAAAGACAAAAGAATCCATTTAAATAATTCTTGCATCTTTTATAAACATGTAGTTTAAATATTGTCTGCCATGGTACCCAGTATGCTTTCTACTTAGGTCTGTAAGATATATTTATATTTTAGTGTAATATCAGAAAAAAACTCTAAAGATTATTTCTAGTTTTCTTTTTAAGAAATAATTACAACATTGCATTTACATTTGCATTACACATGCAAATTACAACATTATATTTCCCCTTTTTATAATTAATTGATTTAAAGGCATTTATATTTGTAAGATATAAGTAATTAGTTCATCTATGTGACTTACTGATATCTATTCCCATTGATACTGAAGATGATCTTTCAATCCATTGAGGTCTTAGCAGGAGCAGGATACACTTTCAAACTTATTAACTGGGGATAGTTTTAAAAGTTGACTATTGGGGCACATGGGTGGCTCAGTTGTTAAGTGTCTGCCTTCGGCTCAGGTCATGATCCCAGGGTCCTGGGATCGAGCCCTGCATCGGGCCCCTTTCTCAGTGGGGAGCCTGCTTCTCCCTCTCCCATTCCCCCTGCTTGTGTTCCCTCTCTCACTGTCTGTCTCTCTCTGTCAAATAAATAAATAAAATCTTAAAAAAAAGAAGTTGACTATTTACCAAAGTGTAGGCAGAAATTAGGGAAACCAACAAAAGAGTGTTTAGTATTCAGGGGCCAACAGAATCTCTATTTTTTTATTATTAATAATGCTATATTTAATTGTGTTTAACTTACATATAAGCTCAAATAATTTAAGAAAATTCTAATAAAGTAGGGGTGCCTGGGTGGCTTTTGATTTCTGTTCAGGTCATGATCTCAGGGTTGTAGGATTGAGCCCCCTAGAGGGCTCCCTGCTCAGCACAGAGTCTGCTTGTCCCTCTCCCACTGCTCCTTTCTCACCACGCCCCTCAAATAAATAAAATCTTAAAAAAAGAAAGAAAATTCTAATAAAGTAAATAAAATAGTAAAAACAAATTTAACCTAATAAACACTAAGATTTATTTCATATTCAAATCATGCATTATAAAATCCACTTCATTAAAATACAACTATTTATTACAGGTGAAATGAAGATATTCTTAATAATTTGAGCATGGCTCATAATAATATTTTATCATTAATTACCTTGTAGAAATTTGTTATAATCCTTTTTATTTGTATAGTGCTTTGCATTTTACAAAGAAGCTTTACAACTATTACCTTATTACTGAATAACTCAATGGAATGAATGCTAATTTTCTAGATAAATTTCATTTACTTGAATGAAAAAAAAATCAAAGACCTAATTGAGTTTGGTAGCACATATGCAAGGTTGAATATAAATAAAATGGCTAATTGCAGAAAACTGGTTTTATAGCCAAGACTTACAAGGGAAATAAGAAAGTAAAACCATTCGTTTAAAAATCAAAAATAGGGCAACTGGGTGGCTAAGTTGGTTAAGTATCTGCCTTCCTCTCAGATCATGATCTCAGGGTCCTAGGATGGAGTCCCATATCGGGCTCCCTGCTCAAAGGGGAGTCTGCTTTTCCCTCTCCCTCTGCACCCCCCCAATTAAGAGTATGTGCTCTCTATCTCTTTCTCTCTCTCTCTCTCAGATAATAAATCTTTAAGAAAGCTTAAAAAATTTAAAAAATAAATATTGTGAGGAGTTATATAAAAGATTAACCACATTATTCTATATTATTATTTCCATATAATTTATCAACTTGGGTTATTTAATATTTTTTATCATAAACAATTGAAATATATGGAAGATATAAATCCATTTAAATGACTTAAATGGTCACTTTCTGGCCATGATACTATCTCTTTCAAACATGACCCCATTAAGGAAGAATAATTTTTCCCACACTCTAAATAGCTGCATGGAGAGGCAGAAGAAAATCAGAATTTTATACATTAACAACACAGTTCTTTCTTTTTAATACATGGAAAAAATATTACTTTACAAAATGTGTTTTTTTCTTATTTCAGTTATTTCTTAATGAAAATAAGATTAATAATTATATAGCTGAACTTTTACTTTCAAGTTAAATAGGTATGAGAAAATTAGAAATTTACTGTATTTCAACCTTTATCTTATCTAAGTAAATTATATTTGTTAAAAAAATATAAACCATTTAAAAACTTACTGCCAGTAAACACACTGGTATATGCACACATGAATCATATGTATCTATGAAATTTGTTCTTAAAATGAAAACTGCTTCTTTTAACTTAGATTTCACTAATTTTCAGGAAGTCCTCAAAGTGGAAGCTTTTTCACCTGGGCCTTTAAAATTGATTTGAGGCCATATCTAAATTATACCTTCTAAGATCTCTTCCTGTTATAGAATTTTTTGACAAGAGTATAGCTAAAGAGTATAGCTAAATTCTTTTAATATAGTTCCACATGTTTAAAGGCTAAATACTTTTTAATGCAATCTGTAAAAAAATTTATGCAAAATAGATACTTTGATTTGGTGAATAAAATTTGTTTAACCCATTTAAGAAGGCAATGGGTTTAAAAATTTTGCAAATTGTATTGAAAAATCTGTTTTCCATGATGCATTTGTGTGAGCCATATTCAAATGTCATAGCCAACAAATAATATCTTTTCAATTCATGGTATCTCCATTGCTATCTTGTAATATCTTTGAGATGAAGGACCCTATGTCACACATTTAGAAACCATACTTTCCTGTAGATATTTTTGAGAGGAATTTCTCTGACTTTGTTATTAGAATAATTTTCTTTCTGAGTACCTATATTCTTTTATGGGTGCTGGGTATTTTATAAACTTTTCTCTATTCACAATACTTTCAAAAGTTTAAAAATGAATTTGTGATCCATTTCTAGTATATACGTAGGTCTTCATGATATGACTTTTACATAGTAACCTCATTTTTGATGTCATCTTGCATATTTGTTGCCTTGCACTTGTTTTTTTTCTCAACTTGTTTTTTTATATATTTATGTTTTATATAATTTTTAAAAATGGGATATAAAGAAGTAAAAATATAGGGATGGGTAATAAAGATTGAATGAGAATAATGATAGCTACCATAGGTGGCAGATATAAAAAATAGTACTATTGAATACATGGTTATAACTACTAAGATGAATATTGGATTGAAAACAATTGTGCTTAGCTTTGAGGTTCAGGGAAGTTTACTTTGCGAGGCATGTATCAGTTCATTAGCCATTGTTGCAAAAATGCTGGGAAGCAAAAAACCCAGAAATGCAGTGGCTTGAGGCAGTAATGATTTATTGCTATAGATTTGGGGGTTCTTTGAGGAGTTGTTGATGTAGGCCTGGCTATCTCATGCTTCTTTAGCTGGTTGGAGTTGACTAGTCTGACTGGACTTGGCTGGGGTGGCTCAGTTCCACTTTCTTTCATTCTCCTCCAGGGATTATGATTGCTTGGGTATGTTCCTCTCCCAGCAATGACAAAGGCACAGGAGACCAATTAAAAACCCACAAGGTCTCTTGAAGATTAGGCTTAGGCTATCATTTTGCCTAATTTTATTGGCTAAAGAAAATGATATGGCCAAATCTAGAGTTAAGAGGTAAAATGGTATAACTTGAAGAATAGGGCCCAAGAAAGCAATCTACCACATATTTTCCCCTTAAAGAGTTCATAGTGACTTGAGATATCAGCAAGATGACAAAATAGGAGATCCCTGCTCATATCCTCCTTCCTTAATGCCCGTCACCCAGTTACCCCATCCCCCCACCCCCTCTTCTCCAGCAACCCTCAGTTTATTTCCTATGATTTTAGAGTCTCTTATGGTTTGTCTCCCTTTCTGATATTGTCTTGTTTTATTTTCCCCTCCCTTCCCCTATGCTCCTGTGTTTTGTTTCTTAAATTCCCCATGAGTGCAATCATAATTGTGTTTCTCTGACTGACTTATTTCGCTTAGCATAATACCCTCTAGTTCTATCCACGTCATTGCAAATGGCAAGATTTCATTTTTTTGATAACTAAGTAATATTCCATTGCATATATATAATATATACCACATCTTTATCCATTCATCTGTTGATGGACATCTGGGCTCTCTCCATAGTTTGACTATTGTGGACATTGCTACTATAAACATTTGAAAGGTGGTGTTCAGCATGCACCTTTTTTTAAATACAAGGAAGAAAATGTTTATAGTTTTCTAGAGTTATATAAAAAGTATATAACAATACATAAATATTAAAAAATATTTAGTATTTTGTACTGGTGCATATGAATATGTCTAGAAGTTTGATGAATCAAGAAGGAAAGACTTCCTGTTTACCACAGTTCCAAGATGATTATTATTTCCTGTGAAACTGGAAGTGTGAAAACCAGGCTTGTAAAAATAGTTTTCCCAATATATATGAGATCTTTTTTTTTTTTTAAAGATTTTTTTAATTTATTTATTCATGAGAGACAGAGAGAGAGAGAGAGAGAAGCAGAGGGAGAAGCAGGCTCCCAAGGAGCAGGGAGCCCGATGCGGGACTTGATCCCAGGACCCTGGGATCATGACCTGAGCCGAAGGCAGACGCTTAACCATCTGAGCCACCCAGGCGCCCTATATATGAGATCTTAACGCCAGTTTTACCTACTGAAATAATACGGCTTAAATAGATTTGACATAAATATCATGAGACTTTTCCTAAATGTTCTAGAAGTAATTACAGATGATCCAAATGACAATGTACAAATCACATTTTTTATTGTATACTTTTTAAATTCAACATTCTTTTGATCTATCGCTATAGAAAATCAGATTTTTGAATGATGAATGTCTGAAAGATGAGAGCACACAGTTAAAGTGAAATGAGGTGGATAACCTGGCTCTCATTCAGATTTCTCCGGGACACATACCTCAAATCTTTGTGTCTCATACCTTGAAAAGCATAGGAATGGAAAGCAAGGTTCTTTGCATCAAGATTACTTTGCAAAATAGAGGAGTAAGAGGCTGGTTTACTGCTTAGGAAAAATAAATTAGCATGGAGAAATAGGGACTACAAAGAAGAATAAATATCAACTATGTGACCATATAGGTCTTAAGAAAAGACTCCAAAATTAAAATATTCTTCATGCAAATGCATTTGTTATTGAAAGTTCAGGTCTGCATACTGTTTAACATGAGGCTTAAAGTCTGACATTTAGGTTAAAAAATAAAGTGGAATTCTAAATAGTGTTGTATAATACATGTTTCCCTCTGGCAAGAAAATGTTCATACATAAATGGTATTTTCTCTTCTAGAAAACAATTAATCCCAATAACGTATATCTATGGTTAACAACTGTTGACTCACATTATTAATTGTGAGTAAAAAAATCTACTCTTTATTAAACATTGAATGAATTTAACATTGAGGACATGTTTGAGTATATTTTATACTCCGTTGAAATTTATAATAGTCTGATAAAGTAATTTCGTTAATTTTGTGTGAGGGTTGAGATTACACCACAACTAGACATCTCCTTTTGTAGTTAAAAGGGAGATGATATCTCTTTGTATTGTAGATATCATCTGAGGTATGAGGTTCTTTCACTGAATTTATAAATTGTTACATAGGAAAACATATTAATTCCTGGCTTGATAAATATGAGTTTAAGTAAATGATTCCAAATTTTTATTACTTACAAGATAACCTGGTGAAAAATATGATATTGATGAATATAAAATTTGTGCAGTTAGGATCTTTCTCTATAACAGTCAATATGGAAGTGGCTTATGTAAAACAAAACTGTGGTTCAATGATTGAAAAGGAAAAATGCAATAGAAAGAAGTAACCTTCCTTTCAAAGGACTAGGTAGGTGACTTTGTTGACAACACTGAAACAGTTGTCTGAGATGCCAAATATGTGCAAAGAGATATATTTTTAATTTTATCACTTCAAAACTGTTTTTGTTCAGAAGATATTAATGAAAACATTAAACATTACTGGAAAAAGTAAAATCGCTTTACAAGACACTATTGCCTGAAAATATGCTTTTTCTACATAGTTATGAAAAATGGGAGATTAAAACATTTTTAATCCAAAATAGTTTCTCCTAAAATACACAAAGTTTAAAGCTTTTATGAGCTTTAAACTTCAATTGTTTTTCATGATTCAGTTATTCTTCTCATGTATTCATAGTCACAATTTTATTATTATTCATATCTTTTTAAAAGCAGTTTTATGAATGTAAAACCATAAATTATAAAGTCATAAATAAAAACAACAGCGGAAATGTTTTGATTGATTTTAAGAGGTGGTGGAAAATATAGATTACAGTAAAACTAATCCCAGTCTTAAAAAGATTACAGTAAAGGGGCGCCTGGGTGGCTCAGTCGTTAAGTGTCTGCCTTCGGCTCAGGTCATGATCCCAGGGTCCTGGGATCGAGCCCCGCATCGGGCTCCCTGCTCAGCGGAGAGCCTGCTTCTCCCTCTCCCACTCCCCCTGCTTGTGTTCCCTCTCTCTCTGTGTCTCTGTCAAAAAAAAATAAATAAAATCTTAAAAAAAAAAAAAAAAAAGAGATGCATTAAAAAAAAAAAAAAAATAGTTTAAAAAAAAAAAAAAAGATTACAGTAAAACTAATCCCAGTCTAAGTACTTATATTGTACAAGCCATTATATACAGTTCATATACAGTAATATAATTTTATCCTCCTACCAGCCCCGAAAAGTTGGGATATTAGTTCTCAAATTGCAGTGTAGGAAACTGAAGATTAGAAAGAAAAATTGGCTTAAAATTGCATGGCTAGGAAATGAGCCAGGAGGCATGTTCAGGTCTGTTTAAGTACAAGGATGGCTTTGTTAACATTTAGACATTTTTGGTGTAGAAATCCATAAGGACCCAAAAATGAAGTTTCAGGACTGATTAGCAGCAGGCTATGTATGAGGTGTACTTAGTCTATTACTCTTGGCAGTATACTACATAAACTTGTATCTGTTTTATTTTACGCCTTAATTATAATTCCAGACACGTTGCTATATTTGTACTTAGAAACGCATAGATGAAAAATTAACGATCACACTACTGACAGACAATCAAAACATGATTATTTTCTTAGCCTGCTTCAATACCTCTTTCTTGAAGGAGCCCAGATCTCTTTCTCCCCATCCGTCCCACCCAGGTTCATTTGGTTTCCAAATCCAACCAATTTTCATCAACATGTCTTCTCAGTGTGTGTGTGTGTGTGTGTGTGTATATTTCTCTCCATCCCCTCTGCCTAGGTCTAGAATGTCATCATCTTTGCTTGACCCATTGCTACTCAGTCTCCTTCCTCTGCTATTCTCCTCACTTCCTCCAGACATATAGTTGTAAAAGCAACAATGACATCAAGAACAAATGAATCCATAAACTAACGCAATCAGTTGTTTACCTCCTTACTTTAATGTTGAATTTACTGACATGATCATAGATAAAAAGGGTGCAGTCTGGGGTAATTGAAAAGAAAAAAACTCATTTACCCATTTCAATAACTAGTTTTATTAGGTACTGTCTTCTGATAATAGAATGACTTAGGATATTTTAATTTTGTACTACATAAGTTTTTAGTATATAAGTTAAAATCATTAATGTGCCTATAATAACAATGATACCATAGAGGTTAATGTTTTCTATTATATAATATTGGGAATATAATAATAATAATATAATAATAGCTAATATTTCTTGAGTGTTTATATGAGTAAGGTACTATTCTGAATTCCTTACATGAATTACCTGACCTAATCCTCACCACAACCCTCTAAGGCAGGTACTTTTATTATCTATCTATGATTTACATATGGAGTCTGGGGCACAGGGAGGTTATTTAACTTGCCCAAGTGGCACAGCCTGCTAGTAATAGAGCTGGGATTTGAACTCAGTGATCTTTCGTAGAGCTGACCGTGTGTTCTTGCTTAGGTATTTGCAAAGTGAGGCTTTGTCATTTTCTTCCATAAAAGAATATTTGAGAATTTCTAAAACTAAGGATTAAAGTTGACTTTGAGTCTTCAACTGAATTCTGTATATGTGAAGGACATTAAAACAATAATGTTTCAACAAGGAGCCTGTTTTTCAAGATAATAGCTTTTCTATTTTTTTTCTTAATCTTTTGTTCTTTTTTTTTCCTACTGTGGAACTTGATTGGAGAAAAATCTGAGTCCAGTAGTCTGCTCTCAAAAGAATACCTAGTAAAGGCAAAGAACATTTAGAAGAATAAATCCTTTTGTTCCCTGTCTGACAAAATATAGGACTATCGTACAATGAAACCCCTCAAATGAATACTCGACAAGTGGGAAAAGAAACCTGTTAAAATGTAATAGCTATTTGAATTTTTTCCAAGATAAATCAAGTACATTTCATTTAAAGTAGAACCCTCTTTCATGGAAGTTGTTGAAAGACAGATTGAGCAATACTAAAGTAATTGGAAACTTCCTGCAATGTATAAGCAGTCCATGAAAAGCAGTCAGTGAATCCTATCTCTGAGTATCTATATACATGATCAATCCAGTGTGCCCTTCACTAAGGTAGTTTGAAAATATAATTCAGAATAAAAATATATTTTATTTAAATAAAATACAGGCATTACTTGTGAATGTTTGGGGAAAATATTATCCTATAAACCAAGAGGGAAAATGGAAAACACACCAAATTCAATCCCCTAAAATAACTACACTAGTAATTTCATGTATATTTTCTAGCCATTTTACTTTGCTTATGTGGCACACAGTGCAATTTCATTTTGTTTTTTTTATGTCTTTCAGCTCTCTTTATCATTTGAAGGCTCTGCTTTCACTTAGTTGTACATGGTGAATAGCAATAAATATTTCATTGTAGATGACTGCTAATGACTAAATGTAACTTCCTTGTACTATGTAACTTACTCTAAATTACCGAGATGCTGTTATTAGCCATTCAGCTTGTTCACTAATGTGAATAATCACCAATTGGTGCTATTATAGTTAAATCTTTCAAACAGTCTTCATTAATAAAAGCATGTATTTTAACTTTTTAAAGATAACATAGGACACTAACGGCAACAATGATATAAGCTTAAGACTTAACAAAGTAGTTATTGATGCCAAACATACTTTTAGCATCTATTATGTGTCAAGCACCAAATAGTTCAATAACAGTGACTTCAGAAATGTTGCTCTTTGGAAATACTCATTAATCTAAACCAAATGCTAATAGTAGATGTGAGGATATAATTTTTTTTTCAGTTTGATAAACATTTTGTTGAAATGTTTGTATTCCTTTTGCAGAATTTTACATTATGTTACCAGATACAAGTTAGCAGATAAATGTAAAACTGAACTCTGAGATCACCTAAACAAGACTGGCTGTATCTTCTCCATTCATTTATTCACTCTTGTATTCAGTCATATCAGAACTGCATTCACAGACTGCATACTCTCCTCTCTGCCCCATAAATTTCCTCAGTAACAATGTATTTTTACCTTTAGTCTAACCAGTTTAAGATAAATCTTAGGGACTCACCTCACCAGATAAAGTGTCCTTTCAGCACAACCAATAATAGTCTCCCATGGCCTTGTTTATACAACTATTAAGCAGTATGGATGATATTTTCTTCCTGAATATGCCACAGTTTCAAATATATTATCCAGAATGTTGAATAAAGAAAATGACATAATTAATTTCTATTAAAGGACATGTACATATATTGTCCTTTTTTATATCACAGATTTTCTCATGCAAACAAAAATAATATTTATACCACATTCAGTGTCTCACAGCACTGTTTACAATAGCCAAAAAATAGAAAACATCCAGGTGTCCATCAATGTAAAAATATATAAATATGATATATCCATACAATGTACATAATATTATTCAGCCTTAAAAATTAATGAAGCATTGACACATAATACAATATGAAGAAAATTCTAAATTATTATGCTTAGTAAAAGACATACATAAAAGATCACATATTATATAAAATATCAAGAATAGGTAAATCCATATAGACAGGAAGTAGATTGGCAATCACCAGCGGCTAGGATGAAGAGAAATAGGGAATGATGACTTGAAGGGTACAGAATTTCCTTTGTGGGGGAATAAATATTTTGGAGCTAGATATGGATAGTGGTTGTAAAAACAGTGCAAATGCACCAAGTGACATTTAATTGTACCCTTTAAAATGGTTAATTTTATATTATGTGGCTCAATTAAAGAAATAAAAAGATGATGTTTACACAGAAGGATTTTAAGGGAAAAATCTTTACAAAGGTTCCTGAGTAATCTGTTTCTGAATTATCAGTGAGAATCAGGTACTATTTAAAATATTTAATTTCAGTTGATAAAAACATAGTAAATTAAATTGACAGTTGAGAACAAAATAAGAAAGAGAGGCTTTTTCTTATGTCTATTGGAAAACAGAACATTAAGAAATAATACCAACAATATAACAAAACAAATTATCACAACTACTTTTCACTCGTTAGCCAATTCAGTCCTGTGTAATTTGTTGTTGTAAGAGTGGGTTTTGGATGAGCCTCTCCTTTACAGTAAAGTCATGCTTTGGACTAAAATGAGTCCTGACAAATGTTTAGGCTATAGTCTGACAAATGTCTAAGCTATGTCAGCTTTTGTCTTTGAAGCCTGGTCTATTCTTTCAAATATCAATAGTAAAGAGTATCTGGTTCACTTTTTCTACAATTTTCTAAGATTGCCTTTCTTTGTTAAAGTCATGAGATCTAGGCTGTGAGCCTTAAGATGAGCCAAGATCATCTATAGATGAGACTAAATAGATGTGATTAATTTAATATAGTAACAAATAATAAAAAAAAAGGAGAGGACTAAAATCCTTTGCTGGAGTAAATTACATAACAATTTCATCAGTACTTTCTCATTGATTCTCCTGGGGCTCAGAATATGTTATGCACTATAATAACATTATCAGTTCTATGCCTTCCCATCCTTTCTATAAGCACACAATTTCTCACACATGTATAGACATTAATAATATTTCAACTATACAAAAATATTTTTGATTTAGCAATTTTTTCTCCTGTAGTTCTTCTAAAAGTGTTGAGATCTTTAAGGACTATAGGACATACCATGCACCTAGGAAACACAATTTTAGCAAATTTAATTCAATAATACATAAAAAGGAAAATACACAATGACCAAGTGACATTTATCCTCAGAATATAATGTTGGGATGACATTTAAAAATCAGTTAATATAATTAAACAGATTATAAAATATAAAGACAATCATATGCTCAACTTAATAAATGGGAAATAGGTATTTGCCAAAATCCAAGATCCATTCTTGATAAATCTTGCAGCAGAGTGGTGATACAAAAGAATTTCCTCAACTGGATAAAGGGTATTTGTTTCCTGGGGCTGCCAGAACAAAGTACCACAAGCTGGGTGCCTTAAACAAAAGTTAATTGTCTCACAGTTCTGGAAGCTAGAAGTATGAAATCAAGGTGTCAGCAGGGTTGGTTTCTACGGACGGCTGTAAAGGAAGAAATTGTTATGTGCCTCTCTCCTAGCTTCTGGTGGCTTCAGGCATTCCTTGACTCATAGATGGTGTTTTCCCTGTGTCTTCACAGCATCTTCTCTCTGTGCGTGTCTGCCTTTGTGTTCTAAACAGGCATCTAAATTAAAGAAGAAGTAAAACTCTTTATTATAAGATAATATGATCTATGTTGAAAATTCAGTGGAATCGACAAAAAATGCTGTAAGAACTAACAAGTGTGTTTAGCAAGGTTGGCGGGTATAAGATCAATATACAAAAATTAATTACATTTAAATACATTAGCAACACACACTTAGAAATCAAAATTAAACAATCACTACCTTTTATGATAGCTTTAAAAAGTCTGAAATACTTAGGACTAAATCTGACAAAGTATGTGCATGATCCAAACGCTGAACAACTACACACCATTGTTGGAGATGACCTAAATTAAGAGAAAGTTAAACTGCATTCATTTATTAGAAAACCAAATAGAAAGAAGACACCAAACTCCAAATTTGGCACATAAATTCAATGCAATCCCAACCAAAATGTCAGGAGGCATTCTTATACAAACTGAGAAGCTAATTTTAAAATTCATAACAAAATGCAAAAGACCTAGAATAGTCAATAGTTTTTAAAAGAATCATATAATACTAACAATACCTGACTTCAACCAGTATTTCTTCTTCTCCCATAGGTTTTTATAATAAACCTAAATTATTATTATTGTTATTATTATTATTATACTTTTTAGAGGGGGAGAGAGAGAGAGAGAGAGCAGGGGAGGGGCAAGGGAGAGGGAGAGAGAGAATCTTAAGCAGACTCCAAGCCCAACGTGGAGTCCTATGTGGGACTCGATCTCACAACACTGAGATCATGACCTGAGCCTATACCAAGAGTTGGTTGCTTTATCGACTGAGCCACTGAGGTGCCCCTCTTCTTTTTTCTATTCTCCTTTCCTATCTTCTGTTTTTGTGTATATTTTATATATCTTGAAATCCAATAGCACAATGATCTTTGATAATTTTTCTTCCTTTGTATATATGTATTTCATTTTGTATCAATTCTGTTGTTATCCCTTCATGTTTATTGCATTTTCTTCTGTGATATCTAATCTGTTGTAATTTCATCCAGTATATTTTTCATTTCAGACATTGTAGTTTTCATTTCTAGAGGTTCTATTTGAGTCTTTTCTTTCTTCCATGTCTTATATTTGTTCAATATTTCTGCTAGTTTTGAACATATGGAATATATTTTAATACCTGTTTAATGTCATTTGCTACTAATTCTAACAACTGTGTCAGTTCTAGACTGTTTTGATTAATTTTTTCTCCTCATGGTTCACATTTTCCTTCTCCTTTGCTGACTGGTAATTTGGATTCAATGTCATGCATTTTGAATTTTATCTTTTGATTGGATATTTTTGTATTTCTATAAGTATATTTGAGCTTTGTTCTGAGATGCAGTTAAATTACTTGGAAATAGTTTGATTCCTTCTGTTTTTGATTTTAAAATGTTTTAGACAGGAATAGAGCAGCATGTAGACTAAAGCCGATTTTGTCTTGGTAATGAGTCAAGAAGTCTTATCCAATGCCCTGTAAATTTTGATGTTTTTCAGTATGGCTGGCCCTGTGGGAACATTAACTATTATTTATTCCTTTCACGTGGTACACGTGGTCTTTGGTAGTTTACTCATTGCGTGTGTTGACCAGTACTCTGCTGAGTACTTAAGTGAGACCCACTGCAGATCTCTGGATTTCTCTTTCTGTTCATTTCTTTGTTCTGTTGGTTCTCTGTTCTAGTCATCTTAGACTCTCAACTAAAGAACTCCATCAGTTCACATGGGTTCTTATCTATGTCATGACCTGGAAACTCTCTTAAAACAGTGAGTTGCAACTCTTACAGGGCCACCTGTTTGGGTCCTGTCTCTTAGGGATAACTGTCCTTTGTTGCATGATAGCCAATGTCTTGAAAACCATTGTTCATATAGTTCTTCTATTTTTTTTTTATTGTTTCAGATAGAAAAGTGAATCATGTCCTTTCTGCATCATCTTGCCTTGAAAAAGAAGTGATCCTTTACTTTTTTTTTTTTAGAAGCAAATACATTTTTATCATGGACTTATTAAAAAATGAATTTTTTATAGTTGATACATTATGGAGTAAGGAGTCAAATCTAGTGACTTGTTAACTGACAATAAATTATTTGAGAGTGAAAGATAATGAGTTAAAATCTATATACAAACAATTAAAAGTGGGCTTTGCCAACAAAGAGTGACATTCAAAGTTTTTAAAATATGTTAATAGAACTTACACCAATCTTGGACTCTAGAGGGATGATAGATTAAAACCTAAGAATCTTTTTTTGTCACTGTTTGTTGATTTAAACTTCACCTTAAAAGAAACTTTCTAAACAACTTTATAGGATATACTCTTTTATGATAAAGGCCTCAAAGGAAATTATATACATACACACATATACAATCAAATATTTATTTGAAAACACATTTTGGATCAAAGTTTTTTAGCTGACAAAGTGCTAATGTCAGTTGAGATATGTGTTTAAAAGAAATCACTAATGTGCTTCCATGCTGCTTTTGTCTTTCATCAGCAAAAGAGGAATGCATGGGGATATACACACATTAAATATATAATAGGAGTGACTTTTATGTTCTTTAAAGAGGACATATGGGTTTTCCTTCCTTGTTCTCATTAATGAGGAGCCAGAGATTTGCATATATAATGAAATAACCCATAAAGCATGCATACCGTGTAAAATTAATAAAAAATAAGTTAATCTCTTATTCAGTAAGTTCTATGTATAAAACCTTGTTTGAGACACTGATATTCAAAAATAAAGTCTGATTTTGAGGAGTTTAGGTTCTGGAGAGGAGGAAAATATTTGAATTATCTATTCAATAACATGTGATGGTAGGAGAGGAAATAACTTTGGCAGTCTGGGAAGAAGTCCAAAGGGGGAATAATTCCTGAGCTTAGTCTTTAAAAACATAGGTAAAGGGGAAATAGGAGGAAATGGGCATACAGAAGTTTTCAAAAGGGAAGGACCCTATGTATAACATCCCTAACTTCACTCTTATGAGGAACTAATCATGTTTCATTTTTCTGATAGATGTTTATTAGAATGATTTTAAAAATACATTTTCATATTAAAAATTTTAGATTAGTTAAATGAAACTATATAAAGCCCACCTGTGTCTCTAATCCATTATCCATATTGTAGGTGAGATATGTTTTCAAACAGTACAATTTTTCCATGGCAACTTCTGCTTGAATCTCTTTAATAGCTATTCTCCCAATTCCATTAGGAAAAAGTCCACTGTGTTTAAAATGTGCTCCAAGGTCCTTCATGTTCTCACTGGTAGTCACTTTAACTTTATCTCATTTTCATGTCACTTTCCTCACTGAATTCAGAATCAGCCATATTAATTCCCATGTTGTTGTTCCTTTTAACTTTCAGGGTTTTTTTTCTTTTTTTCCAGCCAATACTTCTATGCTGCTTTTTTTTTTTCTTTTATTATGTTATGTTAATCACCATACATTACATCATTAGTTTTTGATGTGGTGTTCCATGATTCATTGTTGGCGTATAACACCCAGTGCTCCATTCAGTACGTGCCCTCTTTAATACCCATCACCAGGCTAACCCATCCCCCCACCCCCTACCCTCTAGAACCCTCAGTTTGTTTCTCAGAGTCCATAGTCTCTCATGGTTCATCTCCCCCTCCGATTTTCCCCCCTTCATTTTTCCCTTCCTGCTATCTTCTTCTTCTTCTTCTTCTTTATTTTTTTAACATATAATGTATTATTTGTTTCAGAGGTACAGGTCTGTGATTCAACAGTCTCAAACAATTCACAGCGCTCACCATAGCACATACCCTCCCCAATGTCGATCACCCAGCCACCCCATCCCTCCCACCCCCCACCACTCCAGCAAGCCTCAGTTATTGGTTCAACATCTGCAAATCAATCACTGATACAATACATTAATAAAAGAAAGAACAAGAACCATATGATCCTCTCAATAGATGCAGAAAAAGCATTTGACAAAGTACAGCATCCTTTCTTGATCAAAACTCTTCAAAGTATAGGGATAGAGGGTACATACCTCAATATCATAAAAGCCATCTATGAAAAACCCACAACGAATATCATTCTCAATGGGGAAAAATTGAGAGCTTTCCCCCTAAGGTCAGGAACACGGCAGGGATGTCCACTATCACCACTGCTATTCAACATAGTACTAGAAGTTCTAGCCTCAGCAATCAGACAACAAAAAGAAATAAAAGGCATCCAAATCGGCAAAGAAGAAGTCAAACTCTCACTCTTTGCAGATGATATGATACTTTATGTGGAAAACCCAAAAACTCCACCCCAAAACTGCTAGAACTCATACAGGAATTCAGTAAAGTGGCAGGATATAAAATCAATGCACAGAAATCAGTGGCATTCCTATACACCAACAAGACAGAAGAAAGAGAAATTAAGGAGTCGATCCCATTTACAGTTGCACCCAAAACCATAAGATACCTAGGAATAAATCTAACCAAAGAGGCAAAGAATCAGTACTCAGAAAACTATTAAATACTCATGGAAGAAATTGAGGAAGACACAGAAATGGAAAAACATTCCATGCTCATGGGTTGGAAGAACAAATATTGTGAAGATGTCAATGCTCCTATGCTTTTTGATATCTCTCTTGCTAGCATTTTTGCCTCTATCACCAGGAGTCTACAGAGATTCCTGCATGCTGGAAATAAGACTTTCTCATCCTAAACCTCCAAACTTCTGACAGCATTTCTTAAGAGTTACCTCCACCTTATCAGAGGCAGACCAACATTGGCCTCCATGCACTTGGTTTCCACATCTTTACTTGCCAAAGTGGAGAAGGGTACAGACCCCCACACTTATCCTCCCAAAATTTACTGCCTTGTTAGCACTATCTGCCTTCAACCATCACCACTGCTCTCACTGTGTACTTAATTCCCGTTTATGTAAGTCACCATGAGAGGCACACCTGCAGGGCAGTCCTCATTTCCTCCTGACTAAGGAGGAAAAAGCCAAAACTTTTACTTGTTTACTGGATCCTATCCCCCTTCTTTTATTCAAGCACAGTCCTCCAGCAAATCTCCCTCCTACCTAATGAATTACTGGATTTTCCTTCACACTGAGTGTTTCTCAAGGCCATCAAACTTGACCACATTTATCCCTCCTAGCTACTTCCCCATTATCTTTTCCCCTTTACAACAAATCTTCCCCCCAAAAGCTAAGTTCTTCTTCTCACATCTTACTTTATTCCCATCTCTTCACTAAACCCACGTCAAGGGTAACTTTGAAAATTACCAATGATCTCCATATTGCTATATTCGGTGATAAATCCTCATGTCAAATCCCATTGACCTTTCAGTAGAATTCATCAAAATTGCCGTTTTCTTCTCTTTGAAACATATCCTTTATTGGCTTTTTGAAAAATGTGTTTGCCTTGTTTTCTTTCCATCTCATTGTTCTGTTCCTCAGTTTTCTTTGTCAGATGTCTCTCATTTCTTTGAGTGTATTAACATAGGAATGTTCCAGGCTTAGTCCTTGGTGGTCTCTTCTATGTATACATACTTAATCTCTTGGTGATCTCAGTCTCACAGATTTAAATTACCAACTCCTTTAGCCCCAAATGATCTGGCTCCTTCTTTCTTCCCTTGGCTCATCTCCAGTATTCTCCTTCTTGGCCTGTTTATCTCTACTAGATTCCTTGCTGGTGCTTGAGGTTTGTTAAAAATACCTTTGGAACTTTGCATTTGCTGTTTTTTCTGCCCGGAATGTCTTTGTCTTAAATATCTTTATGGCTCTCTCTCGCACCCCCTTTATTTTTTTTAAGATTTTATTTATTCATTTGAGAGAGAGAGACAGAGACAGATAGCATGAGCAGGGGAGAGAGGCAGAGGGAGAGGGAGAAGCAGACTCCCCGCTGAGCTGGGAGCCCGATGTGGAGCTCTAATCCAGGACCCTGGGATCACGACCTGAGCTGAAGGCAGATGCTTAACCATCTGAGCCACCCAGGCACCTCTCTCACCTCCTTTAAATATTTGCTCTAATATAACCTCCCCAGTGAAAAGTTTCTTGCCCAATCTGTTCAGAATTGCCCATCACTTTCACCTTGGCACTGACTATATACTTTCCCTAGTTTATTTTTCTCCATAGCCTTTATCATGTAATTTATTATATATTTTACTTATTTTTATTTTTTGTGTCCTCCACCCAACAGAATGTAAAGTCTGTAAGAGAAAGATTCCTTTTTCCCCCTATTTTGTTCAGTGATGCCTCCACTGCTTAGAAAAGAACAGCTAGGTATTTATAAACTCTTGTTGAATAAATAAACTAATGAGTGGAACACTTGTCCATGTTGTCTAAGTCTTAATTTACCTTAAGTATTCAGTATAGTTTCACTGTTTTCAGCAAGTTTAATCTAGCCCTGTGTGCCCAGATCTCATCATGGTGTGCTTTCCTTATAACAAGAATTACTGTGCTATACACTTTGTTACTACTTTACTAATTGCCTGTCTTCCTCCCTAAACCTGAATCATAGTCTAAAAGAAGGTAGGGACTAAGTCTTATTTGCAGATCATATTTTATTAATATTTATTTATTTTTTAAATTTATTTATTTGACAGAGAGAGAGCGAGAGAGGGAACACAAGCCGGGGGAGTGGGAGAGGGAGAAGCAGGCTTCCCGCGGAGCAGGGAGCCCGATGCGGGCCTCGATCCCAGGACCCTGAGATCATGACCTGAGCCGAAGGCAGATGCTTAACGACTGAGCCACCCAGGCGCCCCATATTTTATTAATATTTAAAAGAGTTCCTGCGAAAACAGGGTTTTCCACTTAATGTCTTCTTAATGTGTTTTGTGATTGGATTAAAAGGTAAATGGAAAATACTTTCAAAACTGATTGAAATAGTTTATAATTTATATAACTTCTTAGAAAGTATTTCTTTTGTTAAAACTGGCACTTAAAATGGAAGGATTTTTTTTTTTTTTTTTTTTTGTATCCCCCCGTATTTATGAACCTTCCAAGTAGCTGTCAGGGAAATCAGATCTCACACCTTATAGCACAGTGGGAAGAACCACTGTCTCCAGTCATCTGGCAAAGTTAAATATGAGCAGAAGAGCTGCTGGAATCCTGCTATGGAGGCCCATGCGGGGCAGGCTGAAGCCAAGCCTAACCATAGGGGAGACTGAGTCAGCCACCTGTATTGCTTCAAACTTTTTTTTTTTGTCTTTTAATAAAACAGAAAATTATTTATTTTTAATGTAATAAGATGTTCCTGAGCAAATGTAAAATGAGTTTAATTAACATACAGTGTTATATTAGTTTCAGGTGTGCAGTATAATTCAACAATTCTATACATTACTCAGTGCTCATCAAGAAAAGTGTACTCTTGATCCCTTTTATGTATTTTACCCCATGTCTATCCACCTCCCCTCTGACAGCCACCAGTTTGTTCTCTGCATTTGAGAGTCTGTTTTTTCATCTTTTTTTTTCTTTGTTTTGTTTCTTAAATTCCACATACAAGTGAAATCACATGGTATTTGTTTTTCTCTGACTAATTTATTTTGCTTACCATTATACCCTCTAGGTCCATCCATGTTGTTACAAACACAGTATCTCATTCTTTCCTATGGTGGAGTAATATTCTATTGTATATATACACATCTTTATCCATTCATCTACTGATGGACACTTGCTTTGCTTCCACATCTTGTCTATTGTAAAAATAGCTGCAATAAACAGAGGGGTGCATATATCTTTTCAAATTAGTGTTTTCATTTTCTTTGGGTAAATACCAAGTAGTGAAATTCCTGGGTCATATGGTATTTCTATTTTTAATTTTTTTGAGGAATCTCTGATGTTTTCCACCGTGACTGTATCAATTTGCATTTTCACAAGCGGTGCACAAGGATTCATTTTTCTTCACATCCTCACCAATATTTGTTATTTCTTTTTGATTCTAGCCATTCTGATAGATATAATGTGATATCTCATTATGGTTTTGATTTGCATTTCCCTGACAAGTAATAACATCGAGCATCTTTTCATATGTCTGTTGGCCATCTGTATCTCTTCTTTGGAAAAAAAATGTTCAGTTTCTCTGCTCATTTTTAATTTTTTTTATTTTTTAAGAGATTTTATTTATTTATTTATTTGACAGAGAGAGAAACATCGAGAGAGGCAACACAAGCAGGGGGAGTGGGAGAGGGAGAAGCAGGCTTCCCCAGAGCAGGGAGCGCAATGCTGGGCTCAATCCCAGGACCCTGGGATGGTGACCGGAGCAGAACCCAGACGCTTAACAACTGAGCCACCCAGGTGCACCTCTGCTCATTTTTAAAATCAGATTATTTGTTTTGGTTTTTTGGTGTTGAGTTATATAAATCCTTTATATATATTGGATATCAACCTCTTATTGGATATATCATTTTCAAATATTCTCCTATTCAGTAAGTTGCCTTTTGTTTTGCTGATGGTTTCCTTTGCCGTGCATAAGCTTTTTACTTTGATATAGTCCCGATAGTTTATTTTTACTTTTGTTTCTGTCAGCTGAGTAGACATAACTAGAACAATGTTTCTACAGCTAGTGTTCAAGAATTACTGCCTATGTTCTCTTCTATGAATTTGATGGTTTTGGGTCTCACATTTAGGTATTTAATCCATTTCGAGTTTATTTTTGTGTAAGAAAGTGATGTAAAAAAGTGGTCCAGTTTTGTTCTTTTGCCTATAGCTGTCCAACTTTCCCAGCACCATTTGTTGAAGAGACTGCCTTTACCCTTTACCCGAATACGAATTCTTGGTTTCTTTGTCATAGATTAATCGACCGTATAAACATGGGTTTATTTCTGGGGTCCCTATTTTGTTTTGTTGATCTATGTGTCTGTTTTTTGTGCCAGTACCATACTGTTTTGGTTACTGCAGCTTTGTAGTATATCTTGAAATCTAGAATTGTGTTCCCTCCAGCTTTATTCCTTCACAGGATTGCTTTGTGGTTCCATGCAAATTTTAAAATTATTTGTTCTAGTTCTGTGAAAAATGCTGTTGCTATTTGATAGGGATTACATTAAATCTGTAGATTGCTCTGGCTAATATGGACATTTTAACAATATTGGTTCTTCCAATCCATGAGCGTAGAAAAATCTTTCCATTTGTTTTTATTGCCTTTAAATTCTGTCATCAGTGTTTTATAGTTTTCAGAGTACAGGCCTTTCACCTCCTTGGTTAAGTTTATTCCTAAATATGTTATTCTTTTTGGTACAATTATATATGGGATTGTATTTTAAATTTCTATTTCTGCTACTTCATTATTAGTGTATACAATTGCAACAGATTTCCATATAATATTTTTGTATGCTGTCACTTTACTGAATTCCTTCATCAGTTCTAGGAGTTTTTTGGTAGAGTCTTTCAGGTTGTCTATGTGTTATCTGTAAATAGTGACAGTTTTATTTCTTCCTTACCAATTTGGATGACTTTTATTTCTCTTTCTAGCCTGATTGCAGGCTAGGACTTCTATTACTTTGTTGAATGTGAGTGGTGAGAGTGGACATCTTTTTTCTTATTCCCAAACTTAGAGGGAAAGCTTTCAATTTTTCACCATTGAGTATGATGTTAGCTGTGGGTTTTTCATATATGTTGATGTATGTTCTCTCTAAAGCTACTTTGTTGAGAGTTTTTATCATGAATGGATGTTGTACTTTGTCAAATTCTTTTTCTGCATTTATTGAGATGTTCATATGGTTTTTATTCTTTCTCTTGCTAATGTGATGTATTGCACTAATTGATTTGTAAATATTGAACCATGCCTGCATCTTGGGAATAAATCCCACTTGATCATGGTGAATGATTTTTTTAATACATTGTTGAATTCAATGTGCTAATATTTTATTGAGGATTCCTGCCTCTGTGTTTATCAGGGATATTGGCCTATAGTTTTCTTTTCTTGTAGTGTCTTTTTTCTGGTTTTGGAATCAGGTAATGCTGGCTTCATAGAATGAATTTGGAAGCTTTCTTGTCTCTTCTATTTTTTGGAATAGTTTGCAAAGAGTAAGTATTAACTCTTCTTAGGGTGTTTGGTAAAATTTGCCTGTGAAGCTGCCTGGTCCTAGACTTTTGTTTGTTGGGAGATTAAAATTACTGATTCAAATTGATTGCTGGTAATTAGTCTGTTCAAATTTTCTATTTCTTTCTGTTTCATTTTTGGTAAGTTATATGTTTTTAGAAATTTTTCCATTTCTTGTAGGTTGTCCAATTTGTTGACATATCATTTTTTGTAATATTCTCTTATAATCCTTTGTATTTCTGTGGTGATTGTTTTTATTTCTCCCCCTTCATTTTTTACTTTATTTATTGAGTTCTCTCTCTTTTTCTCTTGGTAGGACTGGTGAAAGGTTTGTCAATTTTGTTGATTTTTTTTTTTTTTCAAGGAAACAGCTCCTGATTTCATTGATCGTTCTATTGTTCTTTTGGTTTCTGTAATATTTATCTCTGCACTAATCTTTATTATTTCCTTCTCTTCTGTTTTGGGCTTTTGTTTATTCTTTGTCTAGCTTCTTTAGGTATAAGGTTAGGTTGTCATTTGAGATTTTTCTTGCTTCTTGAGGCAGACCTGTATTACTGGAAACTTCCCTCTTAGAACCACTTTTGCTGCATCCCAAAGATTTTGGACCATTGTGTTTTTATTTGTCTCCAAGTATTTTTTTTATTTTCACTTTGATTTCTTGGTTGACCCATTCATTTTTAGTAGCATGTTGTTTAACCTCCATGTATTTGTGCTCTTTCCAGATTTTTCCTGTAGTTTATTTCTAGTTTCATAGTGTTGTGGTCAGAATGAATTTGTTGAGACTTGTTTCATGGCTTTTTATGTGATCTATTCTGGTGAATGAATGTTCCATGAGCACTTGAAAGGAATGTGTATTTTCTTGTTTTAGGATGGAATGTTCTGAATATGCCTGTTAAATCCATCTGGTCAAATCTGACATTTAAAGCCACTGTTTTCTTGTTGATTTTCTGCATCTGTCCATTGTTGTAAGTAGGGTGTTAAAAGTCCCCTATTATTGTATTACTATTAATCAATTCCTTTGTGTTTGTTATTAACTGTTTTATGTATTTGACTGCTCCCATGTTGGGCATATAAATATTTACAGTTGTTGTATCTTTTTGTTGGATTGTCCCCTTACTGATTATATAGTGTTCTTCTTTGTTGCAGTCTTTGTTTTAAAGTCTATTTTGTCTGATATTGTAAAGTAACTACTACTGTCCCAGCTTTCTTTTCACATCCATTACCATATAAATGCTCCTCCATCCTCTCACTTTCAATCTTCATGTGTTTGTAGGTCAGAAATAAGTCTCTTGTAGGCAGCATATAGATGGGTCTTGTTTTTTTATGCATTCTGACACCCTATGTCTTTCGATTGGACCATTTAGTCCATTTACATTCAAAGTAATTATTGGTAGGTATGTGTTTATTGCCATTTTGTTACTTGTTTTATGGTTGTTTTTTTAGATCTTTTCTGTTCTTTTCTGCCCTTGCTCTCTTCTCTCATGATAAGTTCGCTTTCTTTAGTGATATATTTGGATTCCTTTCCCTTTATTCTTTGCATATCTATTACTGATTTTTGATTTGTGGTTACCATTAGGTTTGTATATAACATCTTCTGCATGTATCAGTCTATCTTAAGTTGATGGTCATTTAAGTGTGGACTCACTCTTTACTCCTCCTCCCCCCCCCCATTTTAGGTATATGGTGTCATACTTTCTTCCTTTTATTTTGTGAGTCCCTTTACTGACTTTTATAGATATACTTATTTTTACTGCTTTTGTTCTTCCTACTTTTCTTACTCTTACTTATGGTCTTTCCTTTCACTCAGAGTCCCCTCTATCATTTCTTTTAGGGCTGCTTTAGTAATCATGAATGCACTTAGCTTTTGTTTGTCTGGGAAACTTTTTATCTCTCCTTCTATTCTGAATGATAACCTTGCTGGATAGAGAATTCTTAGCTGCAGATTTTTTTCTTGTCAACAGTTTGAATATACCATGCCATTCTCTGTTGGCCTGCAAAGTTTCTGCTGAAAAAATCAAGTGATAGCCTTATGGGGTCTCCCTTATATGTAACTGTGTTCTTTTCTCTTCTTTTAAAATTCTCTCTTTATCATGAATTTTTGCCATTTTAATTATGTGTCTTGGGGTGGACCTCCTTGAGTTGATTTTGTTGGGGGATTTCTGTGCCTCTTGGATCTGGATGTCTTCTTCCTTCCCTGGATTAGGGAAGTTTTCAGGTATTATTTTTTCAAATAAGTTCTTCTGCTCCCTCTTCTCTCTCTTCTCTTTCTGGAACCCTATAATGCAAGTGTTATTACACTGATGGTGTCTCTGAATTCTCTTAACGTAGGCTCATTTTGTATTATTGCTTTTTATTTGTGCTGTTCAGCTTGGTTGCTTTCCATCACTCTCTTCCAGTGTGCTGGTCTATTCTTCTGCGTCCTCTAATCTGTGATTGTTTTCCTCTACTGTGTTTATTTCAGTTATTGAGTTCTTCATCTCTAATTGTTTTTTGTTTTTATTTTCTATCATTTACCAAAGGTCTTATTGAGATCCTCTACTCTTTTCTCATGTGAAGTATTTTTATGACCATTACTTTAAATTGTGCATCAGAGATATTGCTTACCTTGTTTGACTTAGTTCTTTTGCTGTGGTTTTGTCCAGTTCTTTAATTTGGGACCTATCCTCTGTGTCTTCATTTTGTCTAACTCTCTGTGTGTGTTTCTGTATTACAAAGGTCAACTACATCTTCTAATACTTTTTATTAATTTTTAAAAAAATTATTATGTTCAATTACCCAGCATTAGTACATCATTAGTTTTTTTCTTTAATTTTATTTTATTATGTTAATCACCATATATTACATCATTAGTTTTTGATGTAGTGTTCCATGATTCATTGTTTGCATATAAAACCCAGTGCTCCATTCAATATATGCCCTCTTTAATACCCATCACCAGGCTAACCCATCCCCCCAACCCCCTCCCCTCTAAAACCCTCAGTTTGTTCCTCAGAGTCCATAGTCTCTCATGGTTCATCTCCCCCTCTGATTTCCCCCCCTTCATTTGTTCCTTCCTACTATCTTCTTTTTTTTTTTTTAACATATATTATTTGTTTCAGAGGTACAGGTCTGTGATTCAACAGTCTTACACAATTCACAACACTCACCATAGCGCATACCCTCCCCAATGTCTATCACCCAGCCACCCCATCCCTCCCACCCCCCCACCACTCCAGCAACCCTCAGTTTGTTTCCTGAGATTAAGAATTCCTCATATCAGTGAGGTCATATGATACATGTCTTTCTCTGATTGACTTATTTCATTTAGCATAATACCCTCTAGTTCCATCCACGTTGTTGCATGGCAAGATTTCTTTTTTTTTTTTTTTTGATGGATGTATAATATTCCATTGTGTATATATATATACCACATTTTCTTTACCCATTCATCTGTTGATGGACATCATCGCTCTTTCCATAGTATGGCTATTGTGGACATTGCTGCTATAAACATTGGGGTGCACGTACCCCTTTGGATCACTACATTTGTAAACTTGGGGTAAATACCCAGTAGTGCAGTTGCTGGGTCGTAGGGTAGCTCTATTTTCAACTTTTTGAGGAACCTCCATACTGTTTTCCAGAGTGGCTGCACCAGCTTGCATTCTCACCAACAGTGTAGGAGGGTTCCCCTTTCTCAGCATCTCTGCCAACATCTGTCATTTCCTGACTTGTTAATTTTAGCCATTCTGACTGGTGTGAGGTAGTATCTCATTGAGGTTTTGATTTGGATTTCCCTGATGCCGAGTGATGTTGAGCAATTTTTCATGTGTCTGTTGGCCATTTGGATGTCTTCTTTGGAAAAATGTCTGCCCATTTCTTGATTGGATTATTTGTTCTTTGAATGTTGAGTTTGATAAGTTCTTTATAGATTTTGGATACTAGCCCTTTATCTGATATGTCATTTGCAAATATCTTCTCTCATTCTTTAGGTTGTCTTTTGGTTTTGTCAACTGTTTCCTTTGCTGTGCAAAAGCTTTTTATCTTGATGAAGTCCCAATAGTTCATTTTTGCCCTTGCTTCCCTTGCCTTTGGCGATGTTTCTAGGAAGAAGTTGCTGTGGCTGAGGTCGAAGAGGTTACTGCCTGTGTTCTCTAGGACTTTGATGGACTCCTGTCTCACATTTAGGTCTTTCAACCATTTTGAGTCTATTTTTGTGTGTGGTGTAAGGTAATGGTCCAGTTTCATTCTTCTGCATGTGGCTGTCCAATTTTCCCAACACCGTTTGTTGAAGAGACTGTCTTTTTTCCATTGGACATTCTTTCCTGCTTTGTCAAAGATTAGTTGACCATAGAGTTGAGAGTCCATTTCTGGGCTCTCTATTCTGTTCCATTGATCTATGTGTCTGTTTTTGTGCCAGTACCATACTGTCTTGATGATAACAGCTTTGTAATAGAGCTGGAAGTCAGGAATTGTGAGGCCACCAGCTTTGGTTTTCTTTTTCAACATTCCTCTGGCTATTTGGGGTCTTTTCTGGTTCCATACAAATTTTAGGATGCTTTGTTCCATTTCTTTGAAAAAAGTGGATGGTATTTTGATAGGGATTGCATTAAATGTGTAGATTGCTCTAGGTAGCATTGCCATCTTCACAATATTTGTTCTTCCAATCCATGAGCATGGAACGTTTTTCCACTTCTTTATGTCTTCCTCAATTTCTTTCATGAGTATTTTATAGTTTTCTGAGTACAGATTCTTTGCCTCTTTGGTTAGATTTATTCCTAGGTATCTTATGGTTTTGGGTGCAGTTGTAAATGGGATCGACTCCTTAATTTCTCTTTCTTCTGTCTTGTTGTTGGTGTATAGGAATGCCACTGATTTCTGTGCATTGATTTCTGACATCCTGCCACTTTACTGAATTCCTGTATGAGTTGTAGCATCTTGGGGTGGAGTTTTTGGGTTTTCCACATAAAGTATCATATCATCTGCAAAGAGTGAGAGTTTGACTTCTTCTTTGCCAATTTGGATGCCTTTTATTTCTTTTTGTTGTCTGATTGCTGTGGCCAGGACTTCTAGTACTATGTTGAATAGCAGTGGTGATAGTGGACATCCCTGCCATGTTCCTGACCTTAGAGGGAAAGCTCTCAGTTTTTCCCCATTGAGAATGATATTCACTGTGGGTTTTTCATAGATGGCTTTTATGATATCGAGGTATGTACTCTTTATCCCTACACTCTGAAGAGTTTTAATCAAGAAAGGATTCTGCACTTTGTCAAATGCTTTTTCTGCATCTATTGAGAGGATCATATAGTTCTTGTTCTTTCTTTTATTAATGTATTGTACCACGTTGATTGATTTGCGGATGTTGAACCAACCTTGCATCCCAGGAATAAATCCCACTTGGTCATGGTGAATAATTCTTTTAATGTACTGTTGGATCCTATTGGCTAGTATTTTGATGAGAATTTTTCATCTGTGTTCATCAAGGGTTTTGGTCTGTAATTCTCCTTTTTGATGGGGTCTTTGTCTGATTTGGGGATCAAGGTAATGGTGGCCTCATAAAACAAGTTTGGAAGTTATCCTTCCATTTCTACTTTTTGGAACATTTTCAGAAGAATAGGTATTAATTCTTCTTTGAATGTTTGGTAGAATTCCCCTGGGAAGCCATCTGGCCCTGGGCTTTTGTTTTTTGGGAGATTTTTGATTCCTGCTTCAATTTCCTTAGTGGTTATGGGTCTGTTCAGGTTTTCTCTTTCTTCCTGGTTCAGTTTTGGTAGTTTATACATCTCTAGGAATGCATCCATTTCTTCCAGATTATCGAATTTGCTGGCATAGAGTTGCTCATAATGTGTTCTTATAATTGTTTGTATTTCTTTGGTGTTGGTTGTGCTCTCTCTTCTTACATTCATGATTTTATTTATTTGGGTCCTTTCTCTTTTCTTTTTGATAAGTCTGGCCAGGGGTTTATCAATCTTCTTAATTCTTTCAAAGAACCAGCTCCTAGTTTCGTTGATGTGTTTTACTGTTCTTTTGGTTTCTATTTCATTGATTTCTGCTCTGATCTTTATTATTTCTCTTCTCCTGCTGGGTTTAGGCTTTATTTGCTGTTCTTGCTCCAGCTCTTTAGGTGTAGGGTTAGGTTGTGTATTTGAGATCTTTCCTGTTTCTTGAGAAAGGCTTGTATTGCCATATACTTTCCTCTTAGGACCACCTTTGCTGCATCCCAAAGATTTTGAACAGTTGTGTTTTCATTTTCATTTGTTTCCATGAATTTTTAAAATTCTTCTTTAATTTCCTGGTTGACCCATTCATTCTTTAGTAGGTTGCTCTTTTGCCTCCATGTATTTGAGTTCTTTCCAACTTTCCTCTTGTGATTGAGTTCTAGTTTCAAAGCATTATGGTCCAAAAATATGCAGGCAATTATCCCAATCTTTTGGTACCAGTTGAGACCTGATTTGTGACCTAGGATGTGATCGATTCTGGAGAATGTTCCATGGGCACTAGAGAAGAATGTGTATTCTGTTGCTTTGGGATGGAATGTTCTGAATCTATCTGTGAAGTCCATTTGGTCCAGTGTGTCATTTAAAGTCTTTATTTCCTTGTTGATCTTTTGCTTAGATGATCTATCCATTTCAGTGAGGGGGGTGTTAAAGTCCCCCACTATTATTGTATTGTTGTCTATGTGTTTCTTTGCTTTTGTTATTAATTGGCTTATATAATTGGCTGCTCCCATGTTAGGGGCATAGATACTTATTATTGTTAGATCTTCTTGTTGGAGAGACACTTTAAGTATGATATAGTATCCTTCCTCATCTCTTATTACAGTCTTTGGTTTAAAATCTAATTTGTCTGATATAAGGATTGCCACCCCAGCTTTCTTTTGATGTCCATTAGCATGGTAGATGGTTTTCCACCCCCTCACTTTCAATCTGGAGGTATCTTTGCATCTAAAATGAGTCTCTTACAGACAGCATATTGATGGGTCTTGTTTTTTTATGCAATCTGAAACCCTGTGTTTTAGATTGGGGCATTTAGCCCATTTACATTCAGTGTAACTATTGAAAGATATGAATTTAATGCCATTGTATTGCCTGTAAGGTGACTGTTATTGTATATTGTCTCTGTTCCTTTCTGGTCTATGTTACTCTTAGGCTCTCTCTTTACTTAGAGGACCCCTTTCAATATTTCTTGTAGGGCTGGTTTCGTGTTTGCAAATTCTTTTAGTTTTTGTTTGTCCTGGAAGTTTTTTATCTCTCCTTCCATTTTCAGTGACAGCCTAGCTGGATATAATATTCTTGGCTGCATATTTTTCTCATTTAGTGCTCTGAATATATCATGCCAGTCCTTTCTGGCCTGCCAGGTCTCTGTGGATAGGTCTGTTGCCAATCTAATGTTTCTACCCTTGTAGGTTACAGACCTCTTGTCCCGAGCTGCTTTCAGGATTTTCTCTTTGTCTCTGTGACTTGTAAGTTTTACTATTAGATGTCGGGGTGTTGACCCATTTTTATTGATTTTGAGATGGGTTCTCTGTGCCCCCTGGATTTTGATGCCTGTTTCCTTCCTCAGATTAGGGAAGTTCTCTGCTATAATTTTCTCCAATATGCTTCTGCCCCTCTCTCTCTTTCTTCTTCTTCTGGGATCCCAATTATTCTAATATTGTTTCATCTTATGGTATCACTTGTGTCTTGAATTCTGCCCTCGTGATCCAGTAGTTGTTTATCTCTTTTTCTCAGCTTCTTTATTTTCCATCATTTGGTCTTCTGTATCACTAATTCCCTCTTCTGCCTCATTTATCGTAGCAGTTAGAGCCTCCATTTTTTATTGCATCTCATTAATAGCCTTTTTGATTTCAACTTGGTTAGATTTTAGTTCTTTTATTTCTCCAGAAAGAGTTTCTTAGTATCTTCCATGCTTTTTTCAAGCCCAGCTAATATCTTTATAATCATCGTTCTGAACTCTAGTTCTGACATCTTACTCATGTCCTTATTGATTAGGTTCCTAGCAGTCGGTACTGCTTCATCTCTGGCACACGACCCCATTTGGAGTCTCCAAACCCAGCATCTTCCTTCCTCCCGGGGGAAGAAGGGGAGTGTCGCCGGATCTGCCGATTCTTGGGTCCCTGCTGGAAGAGGGTTTATGGTTAATGGCAACCCCGAATTGAGAGCCCACTTCTCGGTGCCATCTTTGCAGCCGGCTTCCCTGCTCTGGTACCTGGGAGCTCTGCCGCGCTCAGGCACCCCCGGTCTTTCTGTGTCCCCGAGGGTCCTGCGACCACACTGTCCCAGCGAGGGTTCCACCCACCGCTTAGCCACTGGAGCGATGTGTCTCAGCAGAGCAGACTTCTGAAAGTTCCGATTTTGTGCTCTGCTGCTCTGTTGCTTGACAGTAGCGGCTGATGGAGGCCCCCTCCCTGCTGTCTATCTTCCCGAATATTGCCTCGGATTCACTTCTCCGCACGTCCTACCTTCTAGAAAGTGTTCTCTTTTCTGTTCAGAGAGTTGCAGCTATTTTTTTCTTCAATCTCCTGTTGAGTTTGTAGGTGTTCAGAATGGTTTGATAGCTATCTAGCTGAATTCCTGGGATCAGACAAAATTTAGGTCTCTTACTCCTCCGCCATCTTGCTCCTCCAGAGCCCAGAACGCATCATTAGTTTTTGATGTAGTGTACATACATCTTCTAATCTTGAGAGTAATGACTTTATGTACGAGGTCCTGTGGTGTCCCACAGTACAATGCCCCTGGTCACCAGGGGGCACTCCAAGGTTGTTGCCTATGTGGGTTGCATGCACCCTATTATTGTGGCTGAGCCATGTTTCCCTTTAGTACAGTCAGAAGCAATGGCCCACTTGGCTTACCCTAAGCATAGTGGCAGGGTTTGGTCCCTGTGTTGTGCAGGGGCCTGTCTAAGGCTGACATGGGCTTGTAGTTAGGCAGTGTCAATACTCAGGGTAGCTGTCTATCCCCAGTCTGTCTCCTAGGGCTGCAGGTGCAATGAATTCCATGGTGCTCTCCCTGTGTTGCCAGCTAAAAGACTCAGGTAAGCTAGTATATATGACTATCACCCTCTCTCTCCTCACCTGTGCTGAGTCTAGTTCCTGCCAGAGCTGCTTGCAAAGTATGTTTGGTGGGGTAGGAGCTCCTTTTGGAATTTTATTTTTGATTTGCTTAAAATAGACAAGGTTATTGATGGACAGTTCACACTCTAATAATAATTTTCCATCCAGAATGTGGCACAAACCTCCAATTATTCAAAATTTACGTGCTTAGTAACAATTGCACTTTAATGTAGAGTTTCTGCATATGTGTATGTGTGTATATATATATACATACTCTTGTGCTTCTCCTATTCTACTTTTATACTGCTGCCACACAATCCTTCTAACACTAGTTGTGTGTTTTTTCCCCCACACCCAACTAACTGGGTACCCTGTAATTCAATTCAATTTTGACACTAACTAACCAGAGTTAATGCAGATCATACAGGTTAGGGACTCATTCCCATAATATTGCCCCCCACTTGAAATGCCAATCTCAAATCATAGGTCACAAGATTATTCACAACTTCTGTTCTACTTGGCTACAAATCACAAATTCCCACAACCTCTTTGATCATTTGCTAAAGTACCTCACAGAACTCAGAGAAACATTTGCTTACATTTTCCAGTTTATTATGTATAACAAAGGATATGATGATACAGATGAACAGCCAGAGAAGAAATACTGAGGACAAAGTCTGGAAGGGTCTTGAGCATAGGAATTTCTCTTCCCAAGGAATTAGGATGTACCACAATTTTGGCATACAGGTGGTTTACCAACCCAGAAACTCTCAGAACCCTGAACTTTTGGTATTTTTGGAGGCTTCCATTAGTCATGATCTATCATTAACTCAATTTCTAGCTCCTCTCTCCTTTTGGGAGGATGGGGGTGGCGCTGAAAGTTCCAAGTTTCTAATCATGGCTTGGTCTTTCTGATGACTGGCATTCATCTGAAGTTATCCAGAAGCCCATCAAAAGTTACCTCATCAGAACAAAATACATTCCTATTACCCAGAGAATTCCGGGGAATTTGGGAACTCTGTTAAAAACCAGGGTCAAAGACCAAATGTTAGAACAAAATTTGCTCTAATGCCAAGAAACAAGAAGCTAGATATAGATAGATACAGACATAGATATATAGAGAGGTATCAGTAGATATAATTTTACTGTATATGTGAAATGTATACAACAAATGTATGGGACTGTGTATATGGAGTGAGTATATGTTAATTATTTATTATAACTATTCTGTAACTGACCCTAATAACTCTATCATTCATTTTAATTTATTACCACACTTCATTATGGTTACTCATTTGTGTGTCTATTCTCTCCAAAACTAAGGACAACCTTAGGACTAAGATCCTAAAGTATATTTTGTATCCCCCAGTACTTAAAAGAAACACAATAAATGTTAAATGAATGAATGCTTTCCTCCCCCCATGTGAAGTGGAATGATGCATTTTTACAGTTATTTTTGATCCAGAATAAAACAATTTTAATTGAAGATTTGTCTTTAAAATGCTAAATACTCTTATTCTTGATGTTGTTTGAAGTGGGTTCTAAGTGTGGTCAGAGATAGTGCCTGTGTATAGAAGCTCTCTGTTGACTCTTCAGTGGTGCGCTGACACAATTAAAAACAGCAAGAATTTCACTTCATAAACCCAGGATTTCCTCAGAAGTGTTTGTTTTGTTGCATGCAAACCTTCCAAATGTCAGTAATTAATATATAATAATAGTTTCATGAAAACACAATTTTAAAAAGCTGTGAGAAAAATATTTTGGAATTTGACCTAATGTTGATGTTTTCTACTTGTTAAGACAACAAAATTCAACATATTATCAAACTGTATATTGCATCTAAAGCAACCTAATCTAGATTGTCTGTTATATATAAATACACGTTAAATAGAGGTTTTTTTTTTTTTTTTTTTTTTAAGTAAGCAAAATACTCTTTAGTTCTCTGATGCATTTTTGTAGTAGGTTGGCATTTTTTGTCGGCATAGCTTTGGGTACCCAAATGACTTTCCTTTACAATTCCTACATGCCATAACCTGAAGAGCATCACAAATGAGAGGTATATTTCTGATCATATAGAAGCATCATGCCACATTAAAGGGGTGTGTGTGTGTGTGTGTGTGCGTGTGCACGCGCATGTGCATGAACAAAGTTTATTTGTATTGATTTACATTAATTTTGTAATACTATAAGGTTTGATGTTTTCTCAGTTATGATTTTAATATTCTTGAGGAAAATGAAAATGATTGGATAAACAGAAAGTATTTGTTCAGAGCTGATATACCCTGATTTGTGCCATTTGTTTTTGGGAAGAAAAATACGTAAGTGGAAATGGATGCGTGTGCAATAACTTGTAACAGTTTTGGAATTGGGCTAAAATGGTACGTAATGTTGAGGCAAGCTGTAAAGTATGTGACATTATCCTCTCCTATTTCACATGTAGAAAGCATTGTTTAGAGAGGTTACTTTATATATTCAAAGTCACATAATTACTAACTAATTTGGTCTGGCAACATCATCTTTCTGTTTTATACTTTCTGCTATACTATCCTACCATCAAGGGCTTTTGACATGTAACTGGAGAGATGAGATTGTAGTTCAATACAGTGTAACTAGGCAAGATTTTATCTGTTCAAATTTAACTTTGAAGAGTAGAGATAGGAAAGGAAAGGAAAGATGCATTTCAGAACTGGAGAAGAAAGTGAGTAAATACACGGTTTTGGGGGTTACAGAGCAGGGGGAGACCTGCTTGACCACAACATATACATGGAAGTTGGGTTCAAGTGATATCAGGTTGGAAAGATTGGGTGGAGCTGAACTAAGGAAGGTCTCTATGACCAGTCAGAGTGGTTCACTTACAATGATATGTGTAGTATATAGCCATAGTTGTTTGTATGAAAATATGTTGGCAGTGACATTGCCGATTGAGGAAAGAGGGTTGAAACAAATTAAAAGGAAAGAGAGTGAAATTAGATCATTAGAAGACTAATATACTTTTTTTTTTTTTCAGTAAAACTGTTATTAAGGACTATTTCCCAATTTCATGTTTGATTTTTGGACATATCTATAATCTCAGCACAAACACACATAATACATAGTCATAAGTAAAGACACTATTTTGGATTTTTAAGATACAGCAGTGAACAAAACAAGGTCCCTATCTTCCAAAAACATATGTTCTAGTAGATAATTCATACAATAAATACATAAACACATAAATCCAAAAGATGTCAATTGTGATCAGTGTTAGGAAAAAATATTTTTATCCCTTACGAGCATTATTTATAATATTGTTATTCATTTTTTTCAATATCCATGTTTCTCCTTTTTTTGTTTCTCTGTGTCTTAGTATTTTTTTTTTTTTTTTGAGTAACATATTACAATTAATTTAGTGTCTTAAAACAATGTAAATTTATCACATGATTTCCATAGGTCAGGAATCTGGCCATTGCTTTTGGTTCCTCTGTTCACTATCTCATAAGACTACAGTCAAGAGGTAAACTGGGGATGCATTCTCATCTGAGGCTCAAGGTCCTCTTCCAAGCTCACTGCTTTTGGTAGAATTTACTTTCTTGCAGCTCTAGAATACATGGAAGGAAGCTTTCTTCTTCAAGACCAGCAGGAGTGTCTGTCTCTCTGATCTCTAAATTTCCTTTTAATGGGCTCCTCTGATTAGGTCAGGTCCACCCAAGATAATTTCCCTCTGATTAACATGAAGTTAACTGATTAGAGACCTTAATTATATCTCCAAAATCCCTCCACCTTTGCCATATTTTATTGATTAGAAGCAAGCCTTAGACTTAGACCACACTCAGAAAGAGGGGATTAAACAAAGTATACCAGGGGTGGGAATAACCAGGACAATTTTATAATCCTGCCTACCACACTCTGTGACTATAGTTTAAAAATAGTTTAGGGGAGAACAAAGAATATTCTGTTTATATTATCTTAATTTGTACTTTTCACACTTAATTGTAACCAGCAAGATAGTATTCAAAAAGGACGAATATTCTTTATAAATTTTAAGTAACACTGTACTTATGAAAATTTTATTATCTTTTCATCATAACTAAAAGACTTTTGTGGCCATTCTCTTATTAAGGCAATTTTAGCATAATCTATAGAAGTATTCTTCAGATACTTGACCTAATTCAGAATTGATGCTTTGAAAAAGACACCCTCTATAAACGTGGATATACTTGAACACTTTCATGATGTGAAGCAGCAGCAATCTTAAAAGATTTTTCCCATCATTTGGACTTTTGGTATATTCTAACATTTATCCATATCAGTCAAGGAGTACTTGTGCCCCACTTGTATTTTAGATTGCATAATACTAAGGTGTCTAATGCTATCAAATAATACTTTCCTGAATTTAAGATCATTTCAGTCTTTCAGGAAATGGAAAAAAATAGTCAAGAGAATTCATTGCATTATCCTGGATTTCATTTTAAAATCCTAATGATTTCCTGAAAGTTATTAATAAAACATTAATGTGCATGGAAGTATTTCTATAATGGAATAATCTTTTATTTTGATATATTTATGCCTTAGATCATACCTGTTGAGCCTAAATAACTACATTCAAATTTTTAAAAAAAATATTTATTTGGGAGAGAGAGAACAATGGAGAGCGAGCACACAAGCAGGGGGAGTGGCAGAGGGAGAGGGAGAAGCAGGCAACCCATTGAGCAGGAAGGCTGATGCGGGGCTCGATCCCAGGACCCTGGGATCATGACCTGAGCCAAGGTCAGACACTTAACCGACTGAGCCACCCAGGTGCCCCTAGATTGAAATTAACATATAGAAACATTTGCAATCCTTTTTAGTGCAAACATATTGCATTTAAAGTTTTAAAATATGTTATTTATAACTTGATTGAGTCCAATCTATAAATTATACCTTCAGCTTCCATTTTGCCATTTTCATTTCCAACTTAGGCTGTAGTAGAAATTCATGTGATAAGGCAAAATAGAAATTCTGTCATTGTCTCCTTTAATTTGGAACTTTTCTGAGTGAGCAAACGATGAGAGCTTTGACTACAGAAACTACCTTTAGTTATATAGGGATACCCATTATTCGAATACTACATTCTCTTATCTTAAGAAGTAAATACCATCTAAGAGTTTATACATAATTAGAAACATAATCTTTCCACAATTAAACTGGAACTTCTTCCTGTGCCAGTTCCCTGGAATGTTCACATTATTGTGATTGAAATGTTTATAAGTAGTTGAACATTCTCTGTTCATCAGGGGTTCTTTCTCTCCCCTAAAATTTAGAAGATTTTAAAAGCTGTATTGATCTAAAAGCACTTTCTTCCAGCCCATGTTGCTTTCTCTGTAAGCTTTACTGCCCATTAATTGCTCTTGAATTGATAGCCATTATAAGTAACTCCCACTGTGGTCAATTATCAAGCAGTAGAACTTAGAACAGTGGGAACTATCTTTTAATGTGATTCTTTGATCAACTCAAAAAATATGAAGACTTTTGAGGATGACACCGAATGCATGTGGATTTCATTTTGTGCACAAAAAAGAAAGCCTAATATAAATTTCCAACAATTGATGAGGAACATCGTATTGAGAAGCGTAAGTGCTAGAAGGCATTTAGCATGAAGAAAGAGAGTGCATATTATTATACGAGTCAAGGCAATGCAGCCTAGTAGATACCAGTCTTAGATCTTTTCCGCTGCTTACAAAGACATAACATTATTTATTATGATATGAAAGGCTACTAAAAAAATTCCTGACTTCATGGACTCTCTCTCATTATATATAGAACTCCGAGTTAAACCTTGGGAATTTTTGTTAAATAAAAGTATAATCTCAGCAAAGGATAGCAAGTCATATGTTAAGGCAATTTATGACAAACTTCATCAGAGTATGGTACTGAATGCCACTGGGTCAAAGAAAATAATTTTTGTTTTGTCTCTTGGTAGGAGAGACAAGAGTCATACATTGTAAAATATCTGTGCTATTCTTACTCACTTTACATTTTCCTTCTTTTGCCTACCAATTTACCATTGCATTTGACAGCACCTGTGCATTACAAAAAAGGCCAAGTATAATCTATGGATAGGCATACAAATAGCTTCAAGGTCCCTCAAGAAGACAGAATCAGGAAGAGACTTGCATGGGCCCTAGAAATGGACACAAGTCAATTCAAGCAGCTATTCCAGTGTCTTGGAATCCAGAGCATGGCCTAGAATAACTGAAAGGCTCAATGTGGGCACATCTTATTGGCCCCAAAGACTTCTCATCCACTGGGGAGAGGTGTGGTCAGGGTAAGATCAGAAGTGGACACTCTAAAGACTGGGTCCAGGACAGGGGTCCCTGATTTCCTCAAATTTTTTTTCCTTAAAATGTTCTGCTAATATATATATATGCTTACATAATATATATTTCCCTTAATTCACTGATTATTTTTTATTAACTAATATATTTTAAGTTAATAGTTTTTCCTCTTCAATATCATAACATTTTCTTATTAATATCACATAACATCAATAAAATATTTTCTTTTTAAAAAAGTATACTTTCTTAGAATTCCCTCAATTATGCCATTATGATTTTAAGCTTTTTATTTAATTTTGAATTTAACTTTCATTAACGTAAATTTTACTCATATACTTTTTTTACTTTATTTTGTTTTATTTTATTATGTTAATCACCATACATTACATCATTAGTTTTTGATGTAGTGTTCCATGATTCATTGTTTGCATATTTTGCTTCATCTGAATGTCTAGAAACATTAGTATTAGCTTTTCCTTCTGTAAGATTATCTTGATAATTTCAGAATTTCGTACCTAAATCTAGAGAGTTCAGTCTTGAGACAAATTAATTGGGTGGAATTAAGAGCTTAATTATTCAAAAGATAAGGAACTTAATTCCATGATGCTTTTGTTGGTTTATATGGTATTAAAAGTTAAAGACAGTTGGATATATAATGTTACCAATAATATTTTTCATAATTTCAGGGGAAGTTAATTCTAAATAACAAATATATATGGTTTAATTTTGAGAGAGATCAAGGGAGGTTTATATTTATTAAAAATTCCTGATAGTTCACCTGGATGGAAGTTATTCATTGACCCAAATGGCAAAAGACTAGTCACCACAGGGTAATGTTCTCAGATAGGGAGACATGTGCCTTCTAATATGAGAGAGCACGGTAACTCTTCTCTGCTGCCCAAATTAGCACAGTTAATTGTGGAGCAAAATTCTCAGCTGGGCCATAAGATGAGATTGTGGCAGAAGAAAGGTCAAGATCTTCCTTCTGCCTGAGATTAATATAACACTGTGTATTCATTATCCTGGAATTTTAAAATATTAAAATTTTTTTAAATAAAAAAAATGACCTTCTTTCTGTACTAAATAGGAAATATGACTAATTCTCTCTTGGTTTGTGAGAGAGGATATCCCCTAAACTGTTTTTCAACATGTTTGGGAAATAAGTAATTTCAAAGAGTGTCTTTTGAAAATTCCTATGTTAGCAGCATCAAAAAAGTCAGCTTAGACTAAAGCAATGTATAAGGTTTGACCTTATTTAAGTTGATAAAGATGGTATGTCTTTTAAAATATAAAATACATTTATTGAACTACACTTAGAGTTCCATTTTAGCTTAAATTTTTGTCTTCCCCCTCTGTAGCTCTCCCCCGCCCCTGGTAATGGTGATAAAATTCATTGTGTACTTTTAAGAGTCATGAAAAAATTCTCATAGTTAATACTTTTCAACTATTGTTAAGAAATAGCATATAATATAAAATAGCTTATGAGTAACCTATATTTATTATTTTTGAAAAATAATTGGAGTTTGAAAGATAAGAATCAAAAGATCTGAGATTAAGTTCCAATTCATTCAGTAATTAGTTGTATAATATTTATGTTTTCTACCTGGTACCTTCATGTGTTAAACTGTAGAAGCTAATAATAGCTAGGCCTCTGTTAATCCTAAAATTCTGTGATATGTATTTGCAAGATAATAAGGGAAGAATTTCCCCTTAATTATAAACTATACACATTTCTGATATGTTACCTAAATTTTGCATGTTTAAAACATTAAAATTTACAATCAATTTGAAAGGTCCTAAATGTTCTCTTACACCAAAAATTCTATCCAATAGTAATATTCCTAACCTGATGTTATTTGTAGATTATACATACAGCAATATGTATAGCTTGGTAGATAGGAGACTCAATAAATAAACTATACAGTTCATAAATCTACAAATAAATCTATACAGTTATATACTTTCTGTGTTTTAATCATTTGGGAGAAAATCACATTGTCACACCCACTGACTTACATAACACATTCCCTAGGGTGGTAGGACAAAGGTACCTTGCTCTATCAAATAGGAAAATGTTTGGGCCTTCTGAGGGTGTTGCTAAGTGAGGAAATTGCTGGGGAGCAAGAAGCAGTAAGAAACTTGAAAGATGAGAAGTCATTAAGACAAAAGGTAGAGCCCAATATGGATGATGGAAGTTGGTTGAAAGACAAACCCGGGATATATACTTAAACAAAATTATTAAATGGTGGAAGGTATATTTTTGTTTTCAGAATTTCCATTTTAGAAATAAGGTGAAAATGGTAATTTCCTTTGTCAACTTTAAAAATTCAAGTGTTTAGTGATATAAATGAAAGGCATATTCTGGGTTTTTGTATTCTTGCACTATAAATGTAGTGTTAGGAAAAACTGTATTTTCTTTACTCAGATGTCAATTGAGCTATTAGTTCTGATAGACATACAGCCTCCTGATTCTGTTTGTTATGTCCTTCTATGGGAAACATGTATAATTTAGGTACATTTTAGAAAACTGGACATGGATGAATAGGATGAGGAATTTGGTTTCAGTGCAAAGCAGATCAAAGAAATTTTATTCAATCTTCAAGAAAATTGAAAAACTTAGGTAATTTTGGAAATAGGATAGAGATTTAATATACCTAGATCCATTGTAGAATGAACTTGAACATCAAAATTTATCTCCAGGCTAGTCCAACTACCTCCAGGTAGTAAGCCAGGCCAGTCCCTTAGGTCCTGATCAGACACACCTTGTTTCTGAGTATTGGGAATCTGGAGCCTTAGGCATTACCTGGCAGGTTAAGGTCTTGACTAGAGCTGTTTTTAGGAAATGTCATAATCTCTAGGTAATCTTTTTCCTTTTCTTTGCTTACATGAAAAATGGAAAAGTTATTTTTTTTAAATGCTCTTTTCCTTTTTCTCTGTAATGGGATTGGGTATTAGAGTTAAGGTAAAAACAAAAGGGAAAAAAGCAATCAAAATACATTTACAGATAAACTCATTCCTGTAGATGAGGTATCTTCAGCTAGCTTGACCTTTAAAGAAATACAAAACCAAAACAAAACACTCATAAATCTCCTAAAAGAGCAATCTGCCTTTATTCCTGACTCAGTATGTAGTCAAAAAGTTTGAAATCCAAAGATGAATGATACAGTATCCAGGGGATTGCCACCAAAATGTGAACATTGGGTTTACTATAATAAAACAAAGAGGCCCAGGTGATAATTTCATTTCTCTAAGTACTTAATAAAGTATTATGAGAGGATGGTGACTGTCACCATCTTAAAGTTTAAATTGCAGCACAAATAATTTGTGTTAATCATAACACTTATTTTTTTCTGACTTGCATTACAAACCATTGGAAAGATTAAGCAAGGATAATTTTTGAGATTTCTATTTCTTTGCTAGAAGAAAGTTTATAATGTATCACATTTGGCTTGAAGGAGAAGCCAAGGCTAGTAAATTTTTTGAGATTTGTAATCTGTAATTATGGCCATATCTATATAAATCATTTTTTATGCTTGTTCATAAAATTTCAAGACCAAGATTTAGCAAGTCTTCCTTTGTTTTAGTGCACTCACTAGTTACAAATAATTTTTAGAGTTTCTTTTATTTTATTCTTCTGTCACATTTCAGGATAAAGTATGCGGAATGTATAGAAGATGGAATATGGAAGAAAATATATCTGTTCCAGTAAAACTTTTAATGTGTTCCACATTGGCACATGCCTTTAGAGAATAATGTAAATTATTTTCATCTTAAGAAACAAGAGGAAAAAGGCTTAACTTGCAGCAAAAAAACAATATGAGTTAGACATAAAATGCCTTTTAGTTCCTATTCTGCTTCTCCAAACATAAATCCATTACTAGGTGTTCCCTCCCACGAACATTCTCACGCAATTTTCTAAATACCCCAGAGAAAATAAAATAAAAATAGTTTAAACTGTTGAAAATGTGAAACTTAAGTGTATGTGAAATGAGCCCCCAAAATATACCAAACAAGTTGTGATTTCATTAACTTTTGGTAAACATAGGAACTAAAAACTAAAGAATACAGGTATACCGATTTTAGAGAAGACTCATTAGCTTATGTATTTGTGCCCACAACTCTTTTAGTAACAGTGTACCATACCGTAAGGAAAGCATCGACAAAATGAAATGAGATATTGGATTACTTTTGAGGCAAGTACTATTTATTCTCTTATTTACTGTATGTATGTATCAGAGGTGAAAGGGGGAGGCAAAGGTATGGTAAAGAATTTTCTCAGCCATTTATTTACCATAAACCTAAGGGAAACCAGGTGTATAGATGATAGAACCAACTGTAAATCATTTACGTTGGCTGTGCCAGAGGAAACCGCTGGAGGCTACATAATAGTCATTCTTAGAAGGGATTACATTGAAATGAAAAGTCAAAAATTAGAAAATGGAAAAGTAACAAAAAGAAGGTTCATTATTCACAGTTCCTTTAGACATTTGTGACAAAGAGGTGAGAAACTCAGATTGGAAACAAATGAAGAATCAATGAGAAAGAAAAGATAAGCACTTTTTAACAAATTACCTTATTCTGTCTCAGAAGCAAATAAATAAACTGAGGATATACAGGATGGAAGAGAAACTGTGTGTACATGTTATGGACTTTATCTCAACAGTGAGTTCTAATCTTTGATGTAGTGAGTATCTTGAAAGAGAGTTGGAAAGTAAGCCTATAATAGATGTGAAGTTGCCATGGCCTCTTTATACTGCTAAAAGAGCAATTTTGCCCTAAAGTTGGAATAATTTTTATAGTTTTCAGTGAATCTTTATACATAAAATATGTGAAAATATAAAAGCAAAATGGGAGTTACAGGAAGGTCATCTTGAAAAGAAAGCGTAATGAGACTTTCACTTTTCTTGCAAGTTGACATCACTGCCCTAATGAAGTTTGATTTCAAGTTACTTTATCTTGCCCTTGGATGACCCATTCAGCAGAAAGTTGAGAAAAAAACCACAGTATTGCAATGGGAACAAATTATGTTTCTTTTCCTTTCCAGTAAAAAGGTCATCATAATATTTATTCCACTATTAAAAGTAAATTAAACCACTCAATTATTAAAGCAATATGAGGTTGAAACATAAAAGCATAAAACTGGGGCTTAGGAATAGCATAAAGCTCTCACCTTAAAAGTACAGCCCTAGTTCTTTCTGTATTTCCTTCCTTTGTGCTCACAATTGCTTATCTTTCCCCAAGAGAATAAACTCATTGGGCTTAATATACATAAAAGAGTTGTTTGCCACACTCTCAAATGGGTATAAATTTTCAATATGGTTACTCATCCAGCTTTTGTGACTTTTAAAAAAATTTCTTTATTTGGCATTGTTATGGAAAGGCACTCAGCTAGGCTCTGATTATGGGTTTACAAAGCAAATAAATCAGGAACTCTATCCTAAATACATTTAGAAGTAACCATAATTAAAGTTTTCCTATGGTAGCTGTCATTAGGGGTATACTTTAATTATCGTTATCCTAAGAAGGCAGGCATTATTCCCACTGTAGAGTTCTGGGAAGGCACAAGAGTAAAGCTGCTGTTGCAGCTGACTTACAGAAGATAGGTTGAAATAGATGGTGGACAAACTAAAGAGTAATCTAAAAGAAATCTTATGAGCAAACATTAAGAGATAGGAAAATCCATGGAATATTTAAGTTATACTCAGTTTAATAAGTATTTACTTGCTTGATCTTGGGCATGAGGAATGATTAGAATTCTGAAATTTGTAATTCAGGGTGCATTTCCGATTGACATTCAACTGGTAAACACTGATACAGCATTCTGGGTGTTAAAATATTGAAATGCTGCGATTCTACCTGATAAATAATCACAGCCCTGGTGAAGTATGCTCCTTGGCTCTGTCCAGCCCAGAACCTTCCTTGGGATTCACCAGACCTCTCCAGGATCTAATAATGGAAGCAAAAACCTGCTTGGGCAGAGGAGAGATTTCAAAGAGCCTGGTTCTGTCCAAAGCTGTCTAGTATCAATTTTTGTCAGGCAGTGAATTTACCATAGTGGTTATTACATATTTTGAGTTTAACTCCTGGGTAGATAGATTAGAATGAAGTATATACCTAGAAAACAAGATCAAAAACATAATGTGATGGGCTTTGACTCTAATGCTCAGGATTTGTGGGGAATTTAATATTTTTGTTTCTTTTCTTTATGAGAAGTAGGTGACATCAAATACTGTAATTATTTAAAAAAATAGCTATAATGGTAAGATAGTGCATGGATTTGATATTTGGCATAAGTGTCCAAATTGGCTAGGAGAAAGTTATAATTACAGTAGAGTACGTGAAATCACATAGATTCCATCCAATGTAATTTTTGAAATCTATTCTTGTTCTTCTTTATATGTAATCTGTATTGTTTCTGATTTCATTAAATAGAATTTCTTTTCACATTGCTCATAAACTTATGGAAAACAAGTGAGATCAAGTCTCCTTTATGGGAAGACAGCTGGGGAGAGTTGGTTTAAGTGCAACAAATTGCATCACCATGTCTGTGTTCATTTGTACTCTCTACGGTTATAGAAGGACCAAGACAGAAAAGATGAGGAGAGCAAGAAGAGTGTTCCATATTGAATTCCTCCTGTCTATTCCTTTACTAGGAGATCAGTGTCCAGTATTCAGGACGTTTTACTACCTAAAATTCCAAGTGAAACTGGTCCTTTTTAAAGATTCCTACCATTTCCAAGATTTAGTGCTTCCTGAAGAATTACTTTTCACAGTTCACAAACTACAGTAGCCTAAGTTAAGGCAGCATTAATTTCATTTGATAACTTCACTTCATATTACTCTACCCTCTATTGCCCACAATTAAGCTATATTGCTTGAAATTATAATTCACTTTGTGCTTATGCTTTTGCAGATGCAGTTCTTCCTCCTTTCAACAGTCCATCTGGGAATTATTTGCCTATCTTTGACAACTACCTACAACTATTAGAGCAGTGATCAGCTTTGCTTTAAGTTGGTGGATTGACAAGCCTTTGGGGAATAACTCCTGCCTAATCTATTTCATACTTATTATATCTTCCAGGTTAGGCTGATTAATTTAAGGAGCTTACTTTGCCATCTGTGAGATGAACAAATCTCAGAGTGGTGTTATGTTGACATTTTGAAGGCAATATGCATGCTGAAAGGGAGTACTGCCAGGGAAATTTTGGCTAGCTAGCACGATTCCCAGATCCTTCACAGAATATTATTATGTCAGTGGATTTAATTAGGTCTGTGGTCTGAAACTCCACCTTACAGGTTTAGTAACAGGATTTTATCAGTACACCCAGATGCCAAACACTAAGCAGAATGCTTCTTAGTAAGCATGGTATTAGCCTCTTGAATGATAGTTTTGGGAAGTATTTTGATCAGGCTAGTGGTTTTTAAGCTGTATTCCATGAAACTCTAGAAATCATTATCCAATATGGCAGCTTCTAGCCATATGTGGATATTAAAAAATTGAAATGTGACTAGTAAAATTAAGGAACAGAATTTTAAGTTATAATTTTAATATTACTTAATTGAAATTAAAGTTAAAAATACTTAATTTGGAACACTTATAATCATGTTTAGAAGAACATGAGTATGTGAGTATACTTTTGCAACTCTAATTTTCTGAAATCTTTACACAGATCTCATATTTCCACTGAAAATTAAGCATCTGAGATATAGGTTAAGGAAAAATTGCACATTGAATTTGAACTAATTGAAGAAAAAGAATGTAAAATATCTCATAAATAATTTTTGCCTGGAAAAGCTTTTATCTCCCCTTCATATCTGAAGGATAACTGCTGGATAGAATATTCTTGGCTGGCAGCTTTTATTTTACTAATATTTTGAATATGTCATTCTTCTCTCTCCTGGCCTGTGGAGTTTCTGCTGAGAAATCTACTGATAGCCTAACAGTGGTACCTTTGTAGGTTACTATCTCCCCCCACTCTCCCAGCCCCTGGCTGCCTTTAAAATTCTTTATTTTTCGTTGCTTTTGACAGTTTTAAAATAATGTCTTGGAAAAGATCTTTTTGTGTTGAGATTAGGTATTTGGTTAGCTTTGTGGACTCTTGTATATCTGGTTCCTTCCTCAAGTTTGGGAAGTTCTCAGCTGTTTTTTAATTATGCTCTCTGCTCCCTTCCCCTTCTCTTCTCCTTTGGTGTACCCGTTATTTATATGTTGGGTTTCTTAATGGAGTCAGATAGTTCTTAAAAGGTTTCTTTACTTTTTAAAATCTTAGTTCTCTCTCCTGTTCCTTCTGAATCATTTCCATATTCCTATCCTTGAGCTTGCTAATCTTGCCTTCCATTTGATCCACTCTATTTCCAGTGCATACTGATACATTCTTTATCTCATTTATTGAGTTTTTCAGACCAGAATATCTGTTTGGTTAGCTTTTAGAATTTCAATCTCTTTAGTAAATAACTCTTTCTCTTTGTCAATTTTATTCCTGAGATCATTATATTGCCTTTCTGAGTTTTTTTTTTTAGTTTGTTGAATTTCTTCATAACAGCCATTTTGAATTCTTTATCAGCTAGATTATAATATTCCCTGTCTTTGGGTTCAAGTGCTGGAAAATTGCCTATTTCTTTTTACCATGATTTTTCATAGTGCTTGATGAAAAGTGCCTCTGCTGCCACATTTGAAGTAGCCAACACCTTTCTTATTTTAGGCAAGGTTTTGTTTTCTTTGATTCTTAAATTCAACAGGTTGGTAGTTAGGCGCCTTCCTTTTGATTTCCAGAAGGTGGCGCCATAGCACAAGTTTTTGGTTTCTCTTAACCAGTGCTGATTCCCTGCTAAGGTTGGAGTGCCTGATAATGAAGGAAGGAAGAGAGGGTACTTAGCACTTGGGGCTTTGGGTGTACCCACAGACCGGTAGGGGGATCCTCCAACTGGAGGGATCCCAGAGGTCCATGAGGAGTTCTCTTGTCCCTTAGAACAGAGAACATGAGACATTTTTCTTTAATTCCTTTTGCCTACTTCCCTTTCTTTTCTGTCTCCCTGGTCACACCTCTCTCCTCAAGAAAGTATCTGGTCCCTCCAGCTTCAGCACATTCCAGTTGAGAAGACCCTTCACTCACTGCCTTCAGCCTCCACCTCCTCTGCCAGACAGTCTTGCTGGCCCGCTGTCAGACCCTACCTTTTCTGCTAACTGCTGCCTCTACTGCGGTTAGCCCTGCTGGCACTCCTTTTGCTCCACAGCCTCCTCTGTGGTCCAATACGTCACTTTTGGGTGCACAGATGAATGGATCGCTCAGGTGTCCCGGTGTGCTGCGCAGAGGTGCTTTTTGTCTGGTATAGGTGTCTGATTCTTGTAAATCCCAAGGGAGAAAAAAAAAAAAAAAAGGAAGGACTCACAGTGCCATGATGCTGATGCCACTCCCTCATTAATAATTTTTATGTTGATTACTTATTGATATTTTATAAATATTAGGTAAAATATTGTAAAATTAAGTTCACCTATGGCTTCTTACTTTTTAAAAAAGGTGACTCCTAGGAAATTTAAAATTATACACATGTCACTCACACTGTGTTTTTACTGGACAGAGCTGTTTTAGAACCTGGGTGTGTGCAAAGATGAGGGTTAGCTGTGTTATCCTTCCCATGCCAAACTTCCCTGGAATAAGTTCTGTTCTTTTCTTATACTTCTGTTTTATACGTTGGGCTTTCATGTAAGATTTAATCTCAAGAAAGCACTCTGTTGATGAAAATCATTTTTAAAAACCTCATTTTAAATCAGAATGAGGTTTAATACAATAATATGGTGCTCTTTTTTTTTTTTTTTTTTTTGTTTTCTGCAATTTGAATATGACATGCAGAGGTATAGATTTTTTGGTAGTTATCTGGCTTAGAATTATTTGAGCTTCCTGGTTGTATGGTTTGGTGTCCATCTTTAATTTTAGAAAAAAATTTGGCCATTTTTACTTCAATTATTTATTCAGCTCTGTTATGTCTTCCTTCTCTTTCTGGTATTCCAGCTATGTGTATGTTGCACCTTTTATAGTTTTCTCATAGTTCTTGCATGTTATGTTCCAGTTTTATTATTGTTTTTCTGTTTGCATTTCATCTGGAGAGTTCCTGTTGGCCTGTCTTCAAGATCACTGATTCTTTCTTCTGCCTTGTCCAGTCCACTGATGAGCTCATCAAATGTATTCATTTCTGCCCTAGTGTTACTGATTTCTAGCATTTCCTTTTGGTTCTTTCTCAGTTTTTTTTTCTTTCTACTTATATTACTCATCCGTTCTTACATGTTCTCAACTTTTTCCATTAGAGACCTTAATACATTAATCATAGTTATTTGATGTTTCCTGTATTATAATTCTGAAAATCTGTCCCATCTGAGTCTCATTCTGTGACTTGTTTTGTCTCTTCAGACTGTTTTTTTCTTGATTTTGAGCATGTCTTATGTTTTTTTTGAAGCTAGACTATGTGTTGAGTAAGGGAAACTGAGCTAAATAGGCCCTTTTTGTGAGAATGCAGGTTAATCTGGCGAGGAGTTGGTTGTATTTAGTGTTTGATGTAGTTACAGGTTCTAGAGTCTTCAAAATCTTCTAGTGTCGTTGTTTGGTCTCTTCTGTTCATCTTTGTCTTCCCTAAAAACTATCTCTTAGACAGTCTGCATTTTGTAACTCTTTCTGCTGTAATCCATTGTTATTATCCTGGATCCCTGTTGTGGCTGTGGAGAGGTATAGAAGGGAGAAAGTATTCTGTACATGTGTGATTATATGAGTGCTTAAATGAGTCTGTGTCTCTGACCTTCATGAATGTTTCTTAGCTTTCCCACCCCCACCCCATTAGTTGATACAGAAAGACTGGAAGGTGCTTAGGTCTGAGAAATGCCCTTACCACATGTAGGATAAGTCTGATAAAGTCTTTCCCACTAGAGAATAGGTTTGTGTTACAGGAAAAGTTGTGATCATATTTCATGATGGTTATTCTTCCTCTCCTGCTGCCTCATCCACAAGGGGATCTTTTTGGCTCTTTACTGAAGAGAATCTGCTGGGATTCCTTGAGATAAAATCAATTTAGGTGTTAGGGTCCCCCTTAGACTATGGCTTCCAGGTTCTCACTCCTATGCTAGTCCATAGTGAGTCTCTAGCAATTTGTCAAAATTACTATTTAGGTTTTCCAACTCCACCCAGTTTATTTTTCCAGAGGTTTCTGCTCCAGGTAAGCAGATCTCAGCTCTTACTGTCTGGATCTTCTGTCTTTCCAGATTTTTAAAAGGCTGTTTGCCCTGTGACTTTAGTTCTCATTTGGCTTTCTCCTCATGTAATGGAAGTTAAGAAAAGCTAATATTCATACATTTAATTTTTGAATGAATCACAAACTACTGAACTTGGTGCTGTTGGAGTTACAAATAAGAGTAAAACAAACAAAATTTGATCCGCAGGGAAATTTATCATGTATATAGAGACAAATCTCACCGTCTTGAAATAATTAAAAAAAAAAAGATTATTTACTGATGAAATTTGGTGAATGGAGAATGGCTTTTTAAGCCACATCAGTGTAAGAAATAACATACTTTGGAGTCTATGTAGGCATGCAGAGCATGAGACCAGGACAAAACGTGAAGGCATTAAATTAAATTGTCTTATTTTATAAAATTAAAGACATTGACAAGAAATACTTTTTAAATAGTTATTGGTGTAGCTGAGGATAGCTTTTAAGTTTTCTAAATGTTTATTATTTTTTTTAAGATTTTATTTATTTGTCAGAGAGAGAGAGAGAAAGAGCACAAGCAGGGGGAGTGACAGGCACAGGCAGAGGGAGAAGCAGGCTCCCCCCTGAGCAAGGAGCCTGATGCGGGACTCGATCCCAGGACCCTGGGATCATGACGTGAGCCGAAGGCAGACGCTTAACTGACTGAGCTACCAGGCACCCAAATGTTTATTATTTTATTTTATTTTTTATTTTTATTTTTATTTTTTTATTTTTTTTAAAGATTTTTTTTTTATTTATTTGAGAGAGAGAGAATGAGAGAGCAAACACATGAGAGGGGGGAGGGTCAGAGGGAGAAGCAGACTCCCTGCCGAGCAGGGAGCCTGATGCGGGACTCGATCCAGGGACTCCAGGATCATGACCTGAGCCGAAGGCAGTCGCTTAACCAACTGAGCCACCCAGGCGCCCCAAATGTTTATTATTTTAAACACATGATTTAGAGTTAAAAAAATTAAATTGTGTTTGATATACCACCTGCATTTATGCTGGCATTTTCAGATGGTGTATCTCAGCTAAAGTAAGGCAATTTAGGGATATTGTTCAGTACTAAATATTTAAAGATGATTATGGTATTACATGGAAGTGGAGATTACAGCCTCAGAATTCACCAAGCTGATTAACATCATTCTGAAGTGTGTGATCCTTACTGTGGTACTGAACACATTTACTTATATGTGCACTTCCAAACTATAGCCATCAACAAATAGTAGTTCCTAAATGATATTTCCAATATTTTCCCCCCTCTGGCAATAACTCAGTCTGTAATTGTTAATATTTTTTTCCTTTAGGAAATTGCAAAATTTTCAAAGAGCACTTAAATACTAGGAGTTTTGTTTTTTGAATAAAAAAATAAGTTCAAGCTATTTATTTTATGCTATTATAATGAAATAAAATATATAACATTTAAAATCTCAGCACTAATTAACTTTAATATCTTATTTTTTATTTTTAAAGATTTTATTTGTTAATTTACTTGAGAAAGAGAATGAGAGAGAGAAAGAGAGCGAGTATGAGAGGGGGAAGGGTCAGAGGGAGAAGCAGACTCCCTGCTGAGCAGGGAGCCGGATGCAGGACTCAATGCTGGAACTCCAGGATCATGACCTGAGCCGAAGGCAGTCGCTTAACCAACTGAGCCACCCAGGCGCCCCTAATATCTTTTTAAATTTAGATTTGTGGGATGGAATAAAATTTCTGTAGTCCCTGTGTCAGGCATTTATATAAATAAAAGATTTAAATGTGGGGATTTTGTTATGTCCTAGTATGAAAATATAATTTATCACACCTTTCCTCTTACTTCTCACCAATATGCAACTTCTGCTCATTTATACCTCTTCTTCTTATAGTCCCTTCCTGGAAAGGCAGCATAAAGTAGTCATTAAAAATGTAGATTCTGAAGCCCGGGTATATATCTGAATTATAATTCTTATTAGCTATTGACTATGGTAAGGCCATTTAATATATCTTTGTGCAATTTCCTCTTAGTACGATGGGGAATACTACCTATTTTGTAGGGTTTTGAAAGAATTAAAGTAATAAATTCACCTTTCCCTAAATGTTTGTAAACTACTCACTATGCACCAAACCCTGTTTTAGATCCTGAATAGACCAATGAAGTAAAAATAGACAAAATCCCTGCTTTCATAGCACTGAAATTCTAATAAGAAGAAATAAGTAATAAATAAATATATAGCATTACAGGCAGTAATAAATGTTTTAAAGAAGAATAAAGCAAGGTAAAGACATTGAAAGTAAGTAGAACCACTATTTTATATTGTTATTGTAAAGGACCTCTCTCAAGAGGTGATCTTTGAGTAGAGGCCCAAATAATGTGAAACCAGCCAAGTGGTTATCATATGGAGAAAAGGGTTTTGTTTTCTGTTGTTTTGTTTTGTTTTTAAGAGATACCAGCAAATAAGTGCAAAGGCCCTTAGACAGACATGTGCTTGACATGTTTAAAGAAAAGCAAGAAGGCAAATATGGCTGGATCAATTGACCATTGGATGAGAGAATTAGTGGGGGAAAGTGCCAGGCCTTGTGAAGCCATTGTAAGGATTTGGGATTTTCCTCTGAACCAGGAGGAGAAACCATCAGAGAGTTTTGTGTGGAGCAGTAAAATGATCTTCCTTGGGATTTTAAGGAATTGTTACTCTGGCTTCTTGTGGAAGAAGAGACTGTAGGAGGGCAAAGGAAAGTACAGTGAGACCAAACAGAAGCAATGGTCCAGGAGAAACATGATTGTGGGTTCAATGAGACTATTGGTGGTAGATGTGATTGAAAGCACTAGGCTCAGTATATATGTTGAAGTACAGCTGACAAGATTTGTAGATTGATAGTACCCCAAGTTTTTAGCTGAGTACCTGCAAGATTTGAAATTTATTGAGATGAGAAAGGCTGAGACAGAATAGGACTTCAACTGGGGACGGGCATAGATAGGAATGGCCTAGAGTGTGACCTGGTTCCTACAGAGTACAGTAAGTATTAGCTCTGCTTTTCCACCATACCTGCTATTTCTTTTCTTGGGTACCTTTAACTTTGCTCTTACTCCTTGTCATCCCAGACTCTTTCTTTCCTTCCAGAGCCAGTTTGAAATTCATTTTTAATCTCACCCCAATAATATGATTTCCCTTCTATGGAATCTTAAATGTGAAAAACATGTATAGATTTCCTCATGTAATTCTATGTTTCTTTATATTTTTCTCTCGTTCAAGAGACTATAACATTGTGTGGGTGAGTATACAAAGTTATCATGTTTCTTATCTCTAAAACTTTCAGATGATTTGGTGTCAGATACACCAACAATTGAATTCTTAAGAAGAATAAGGGAGCTGGAATCATCACAAAATATTTATTATAATTTTCTTTCTCTTTGAAAACATTTGTTGACATTTAGGTGTTGGGTATGCGTATAACTACAGGCTCAGATGTTCATCAATGAGACTTTGATTTTTTTATTTAATTTTAGTTAACATACAGTGCAATAATGGCTTCTGGAGTAGAATTCAGTGATTTATCACTTACGTACAACACCCAATGCTCATCACAAGTGCCCTCTTTAATACACACCACCCATCAAGCCCATCCCCCACCTACCTCCTCCATCAACCCTCAGTTTGTTCTCTATCATTAAGAGTCTCTTATGGTCTGTTTCCCTCTCTCCTTTTTTTCCTTTTGCTCCTTCCCATACGTTCATCTATTTTCTTTCTTAAATTCCACATATGAGTGAGATCATATGGTATCTGTCTTTCTCTGACTGACTTATTTCACTTAGCATAATACATTCTAGCTCCATCCATGTCATTGCAAATGGCAAGATTTCGTTCTTTTTTATGGCTAATATTCCGTTGTGTATATATACCACTTCTTTATCCATTCATTAGTCAGTGGACATCTGGGCTCTTTCCATAGTTTGGCTATTGTTGATAATGCTGCTGTAAACATTAGGGTGCATGTATACCTTTGAATTAGTCTTTTTGTATCCTTTGGGTAAATACCTAGTAGTGCAATTGCTGGGTGGTAGGGTAGTTCTATTTTTAACTTTTTGAGGAACCTCCATACTGTTCTCCAGAGTGGCTGCACCAGTTTGCATTCCCACCACCAGTGCAAGAGGGTTCCCCTTTCTCCACATCCTCACCAACATCTGTTGTTTCTGTGTTGTTAATTTTAGCCATTCTGACTGGTGTGAGGTGGTATCTCATCATGGTTTTGATTTGTATTTCCCTGATGATGAGTGATGTTGAGCATCTTTTCATGTGTCTGTTATCCATCTGGGTGTCTTCTTTAGAAAAGTATCTGTTCATGTCTTCTGCCCAATTCTTAACTGGATTATTTGTTTTTTTGGGTGTTGAATTTGAGAAGTTATTTATATATTTCAGATACTAACCCTTTATCAGATATGTCATTTGCAAATATCTTCTCCCATTCCATAGGCTGTCTTTGAGTTTTGTTGGTTGTTTCCTTCACTGTGCAGAAGCTCTTTATCTTCATGAAGTTCCAATAGTTCATTTTTACTTTTGTTTCCCTTGCCTCCAGCAACGTGTCTAATAAGAGGTTACTACAGCCGAGGTCAAAGAGGTTACTGCCTGTGTTCTCCTCTAGGATTTTGATGGTTTCCTGTCTCACATTAAGGCCTTTCATCCATTTTGAATTTATTTTTGTGTAGAGTGTAAAGAAGTGGTCCAGTCTCATTCTTCTGCATGTTGCTATCCAGTTTTCTCAACACCATTTGTTGAAGAGACTGTCGTTTTTCCACTGGATATTCTTTCCTGCTTGGTTGAAGATTAGTTGACCATATAGCTGTGGGTCCATTTCTGGGTTCTCTATTTTATTCCATTGATCTATGTGTCATTTTTGTGCCAGTACCATACTGTTTTGATGATTATAGCTTTGTAATATACCCTGAAATCTGGAATCACGATAAGGGTCTGAGTTCTATTGGAAAATGGTAATCTTCTTTGTGAGGACATGTTTGTGAAATGTTTCTGATATATTTTCCTATACATTGGTTGCTTATTGCCTCTTCTACTATAGATGTTTCCTAGTTGGAATTCATATGTCATTAAAAATCTTCACATTTGCCCACTCTTGTACTTCCATCCATACTGTGTCTTTCCCAAAACTTCTTGCCCACCATCTTCTAACCTTTCTTTTTTCAGGCCCCTGGCCAAGTGATCAATCAATTAACTACTGTTAAGACTACTCCTGTGACCAGCTTTCCCAGAACCAGAGAATACACTTTGAGTGCAGGTACCTTCCTGGTCAGGAACAAGATGGAGAGAGCATGAAAGAACAAAGCATGGAAGGAGAGAAAGCTCTTCAAGAGCACATCATTGACCTGGTTACCACTGAGAGTAATTGGGCTTCAATTGCACAAGGTGCCCTCTGATGAACCATGTAAAATATCCCTCAGCATTACCTGCTTGGGATGCAAAAGGACTTTTTGTACTGGCAACATTAAGTTTCCCATTTGTCAAGGGTTGCCCAGGGAGAATAAATACCTCATACCTCCATGTTTGTTTTCTTCATGGGCTAGAGTGGTGACTTGGGCTATTGCATCCTGTATGGTGGTGGCAGAAACATACAGGACAGAAAACAAGTGATGTATTCATATTAGCTGAGGCTAGGTGATGTTAGGCTACATTTGTGCACAGCTGGATACCACAGCAATGGCTGGAGCAAAAAGATGAGCTTAAAGGATGTGAGAAGGGGCATAGAAAGATATTCTACAGATAGAAAGCATACTTTCAATAGTAAACACACAATTGTTCTATTAAAATCATTCATTTACCAATATTCATGGGTCATAAGATAGACCTTACATTTTGTCGTGGGTATGGATCATTTTCAGTTAACCTCTATCAAGCTTTTCTTAGTTTGTAAAATTAAAATTGAGTTTCTGTTATTAGTGTTTCAGTGAGGCAGCTGTCCCCTAAATTTTATTTTCTAGTGTTTTACTGATTCTCTAAATGACTTGTGAAGGAGTAGATTAAGGGTTTAAAAGTGTAATTATCATAGTTGACTTTGTGTTCTATGTGTCATCCAACTTTCATTTTGCAAGGATGGTCTATGTCAGCACTTTAAAATCATCAAGGCTTCATTTACTTTTAAGGGATAAAATTGGCTTCATAGTTTGGTGATTTAATTTTTTTTAAAGATTTATTTATTTTTTATTATTTTTTTTCCCTAAGATTTTATTTATTTGTCAGAGAGAGAGAGAGAGTGCAAGCACAAGCAGGGGGAGCAGGAGAGGGAGAAGCAGGCTCCCCGCCAAGCAAGGAGCCTGATGTGGGACTCAATCCCAGGACCCTGGGATCATGACCTGAGCCGAAGGCAGATGCTTAACTGACTGAGCCACCCAGGCATTCCTATATATTTATTTTAGAGGGGGGAAAGGGCAGAGGGAGAGGGAGAGAGAGTCACAGGCAGACTTAGTGCTGAGTGTGGGGCGCAGTGTGGGGCTTGATCTCACAACCCTGAGATCATGACCTGAGCTAAAACCAAGAGTCGGACACTTAACCAACTATACCACCCAGACACTCCCATAGTTTGGTGATTTTAGAGGAAATGAGAAAAGATCCATGACTTTAATTTCTATGCTGTATCCCTCTTCCCAAAAGAGCTTTTCCCATCTTTCCAGGGTCTAAGTTCCATAACTGAGATTCCTTTCTGGGGCCTAGGTAGTTACCCTCTTTTAAAATGCAAATAATGTATTCTTTATAACTTAATGTATTTGTGCTAATTGGATCCTCACCTGAAATCAGGTTTTGATATTGACAGTTAAGAATGAGGATGTGAATGGAAAGATACTAGTATCGTCAGGTATTAGTTGGACTTTGATGATGGGAAAAATGTCTGCCTACTTCTCAGTGTTTCCTAGAGTTCTCTTTGAAAGAAGAGATTATTATTCAAGTTGAAGAAAAGTTAGAACAAATGGTGCTTAAGAGGGTAGAGGGGAAAAAAAAAGGTAGAGGGAAATGGGAAAAATCTTCTGACACAATTTAGTGATGAACCTGGAAAAAGAGAAGGGTAAGGAGAGAGATCCAGTTCTTGCTTTGCTGATTTATTCTGTCTAAAGAGTTGAGTGTTTCCTTGAGCAGTGGATTTATTTATTTATTTATTTTTTTTAAAGATTTTATTTATTTGACAGGGAGAGACACAGCAAGAGAGGGAACACAAGCAGGGGGAGTGGGAGAGGGAGAAGCAGGCTGCCTGCGGAGCAGGGAGCCCGATGTGGGGCTCGATCCCAGGACCCTGGGGTCATGACCTGAGCAGAAGGCAGACGCTTAACGACTGAGCCACCCAGGCACCCCTGAGCAGTGGATTTAAATAGAAGACAAGTTTGGAACAAAAAGGAGCAACAATGCTATGCATTTGCCAGCTTGAGATGAATAACACAGGTTCCTTTTGAGATTGGAAATATCTTCCTGAACTAAATCAAATACACTATAAAGAAAGCAAGTCTGGGGGCGCCTGGGTGGCTCAGTCGTTAAGCGTCTGCCTTCGGCTCAGGTCATGATCCCGGAGTCCTGGGATCGAGCCCCGCATTGGGCTCCCTGCTCGGCGGGAAGCCTGCTTCTCCCTCTCTCACTCCCCTTGCTTGTGTTCCCTCTCTCACTGTGTCTCTCTCTGTCAAATAAATAAAATCTTTAAAAAAAAAAAAAAAAGAAAGAAAGCAAGTCTACTCTTGTTTATGATTTTAAAAGAGCTTCATGGATGGTTTTAATAACAGTGGGTCTTGGCTTTGAAGACTGCTAAACTGATATTTTGAATGAAGTTGCTAAGGCTTAAAATGAACATTTCTCCAGTGACAACTTTGATATATAACTCTTCTTATAAACTTTAGCACTGGGTTTGGAGACAGAACCATTTGAAACCACAGCTTAGCAACTTACTAACTTGAATATTTGACACAAATTCCCTGAACCTCATTTTCCTTATCTGTAAAATGGAATAAAAAGAACTTGCTTTAAAGTTAAGTGAATATGTATAATGTATTTTAACAATTTTTATTATAATTTTATTATCTCAAATTTCATCACAAAAGCATTTTATAAAACACATATATTGTGGTATAGACAATGTAAAATTTATAGCTCAATAACAGATCACTGTACTGTACTTGAGTATTGGGTACTTTAATCAAACACAGTGCTAATATCAGATAAATCAGAGGAATCAAAACATATTTTGCCAAGTTTATCTAAAATATTCTCTCAAGACCAGGGCGCAATCTGAAAATGAAGATAAATATTTCAGATAATATCTTTTTTTTCCCTTTAACCTATTAAAAGATTATATCCTGATGTTCTGGGAAAGTTAACAGTTTGCAAAATCCCTAGAGCTCACACAGTTTTATTTTGTTTTGTATGTTAACTTGTTAGAATCTAGCTATACAATTCATTCATTTTCATAGTATTTCTGTATAGTAGAGAGCCAATTACTGTCTTGGAGGTAATATGGATGAAAGGTGTTTCAGGGCTCACTCATCTGGATTATTTTAATAGTCTCACTCTGACCAGTTTTCACTTCACCTTAGTCCTTTTTAGACTTTTCCATGCATGCTGCTTCCTTTGGGTTCATAAAGAGTAATTATAATCTTGTCCTTTCTATTAAAGTTTTCTGTAATTTTACCTGTTTCCTAGGCTTCATTTTCTGTTTTCCATGGCACTATTGTCTGGCAAAGCAGAATTATTCACTTCTTCCCTGCATTCCCCACAACTTCCTGATTCTATATGTAGGCACTCATTATTTTTAACATCTGAGGAATGTTATTTTTGTTCCTATTTCTAGATCCATTTTTAACATAAGCTCATCTGGCATTTGTAAGGAGAATTGGCTGCCCCTTCTCCACTGCTCTTACCTCACCAGAGCAAGACTGTCTGTAAAGGAGAGGCTTTTGAAGTTAATCTTTACATTAAATAGATCTAATGGCTTTAGAAAAAGGGGTGGTTAATTTGTTAATTAATAAAATAAATTTTTAAAATAAGGGTGCAAACTATATTACCCATGGAAATTAATATTTGTACTTGGGAATGTGCATATGCTTAACTGAACAGGAAGTTTAAGGGAACTGGAATATCTCCTCCTTCCATGGGTGGGAAAATAAAAAAGATTCTACTAACTCTGCAGATGATTCATTCTGACCCTCAGTTCTGCCATATCTTGATTTACAACCAGGGATCTAGGATTGGATAAAAGATGACATTTGCATTGATTAAATAGTCTTAGTTCCTCAGAATTTAGATTTTTAAAATAAATTCACAATATAGAATAAGAGTTGCTGTTCTTTAAGCTTAACACTTTTTCTCATCCTTCATAGCTTTTGTACATCTTTTTCTGCCCAACTTCTCTGTCTGTTTTATTTGGCTAATTCTTATTTTAGGAAGGAAGAAGGTGGGTATGATTATAAAAAGGTATCACAAGGGATCCTTGTAATGGTACTTTTCTTTGTCTTAAATGTTGTGGTGATCACCTCAACCTACAAATATGATAAAATTGCATTGGACTAAATACACTCATACCCACAAGTGAATGTAAAACTTGTGATATCTGAATGGGTCTTATCAACATCAGTTTTGTAGTTGTGTATTGTACTGTAGTGATACACGATGTTACCACTGGAGGAGACTAAGTGAAGGGTAACAGGATCTCTCTGTATCATTTCTTACAACTGCATGTGAATCTACAGTTATTTCAAAAAAAAAAAAAAACTTTGAAAAATAACTTTCCCAGATGTCCATAAATATTTGTATTATTTGTGTGACATTAGCAGTGTCTGTTTATTAAAGAAATTGAGGTTTTCACAGATCTATGAATAAGTTATGGTCATGGATTATTAGTTAAGGTCCTTATTTAGTTCCACCAACTTACTGGATCCAGTGGCCAATTATCTATTCAAACACTTGGCATTAGAACAAAGATGATCTCCCATTTGAAATATATTTTAAATATAGGATTCCATGGAAAACAGTAAAATAAATTCTTCTGGTTTGGCTCTAATATGACTGGCTATTACTTATTCTTTCCTTCATCCCCAATCTCTCTTGATCTATACATATTGGCTAGTTCAAAATGTCATACTTTTTCTCTTTTTTCTTCTTCATTTACATTTTCAAGAACTGTGAAGTTTCTGAAATTTTACCTTAATTGCAGCTTGCCAAAGTTTTATAGATGCTAGCAGAAGACACAGGACTCCAAAGTCAGACAATGGACTTTACTGCTCATGGCACAACAGGTTGCACATTGGCTTCATGTTTCCATTATTTTCCCTTTTTTTTCCTCAATGCTCACAGAAATGATAGTGATCCAGTTGGATGCTATGGCAAAGATCCATCACATGTTCAGGAAACCCCTGAACTGATCTTTTAAGGGCTACTAGCAAACATGCTCAGCATGTTTGCTAGATGGAGCCACTCTTTCTGGTACCCTGGTCAGGAAACAAATTTCACCTCTGCACCAGGTAGATCTCTATCTATCCATCTCTATCTTCCAAGGTAGTCTACTATATAAACATCCTTGAAAAAGATAATCACAAACAAAAACTGCAGAAATGTTTTGGAGAATTGTTTCCCAACACTTTCTCTGGTGACCTCATCTATTTCCATGGTTTTTAATATCATCATTATGTGAATGATTATTTATAATTCTAACCCCTAACCTCTCTCCTAAATGTAGACTAACTTCAAATAGGCCTGATAGGTCTTTTAAACACTGTAAACTTGATAATATCAAAACAGAAATCTTGGGTTTTCTCTCTGATCCAAAACTTATTCCTTCTAAATTAATGTCATCTATAGCCACCCATTTTCTCAGGTTCAAACCTACAAGTTATCCTGAGGTCTTGCTTGCTTCAATTCTCATATTCACAACACTAATAAATCTTGTTGACCTTGACCCTAAAACATATTCTGAGTCCAAATCTACATTGCAGAGATGATTATTGCCACTACTATTACTACTTCATTTGTAGCTAGAAATGGCCATATAACTCTGAGAAACAAACTGAGGGTTCTAGAGGGGAGGGGGGTGGGGATGGGTTTGCCTGGTGATGGGTATTAAAGAGGGCACGTTCTGCATGGAGCACTGGGTGTTATACGCAATGAATCATGGAACACTACATCAAAAACTAATGATGTAATATATGGTGATTAACATAACATAATAAAATAAAATTTTAAAAAAAGGCCATATAATATGTAAATAGAAGTATTATGTGGTAACTCCAGAAAAGCTATTTAAGGAAGCTGACCCAACAAGAAATAGGTTTCTTTTGGGGCGCCTGGGTGGCTCAGTCGTTAAGCGTCTGCCTTCGGCTCAGGTCATGATCCCAGGGTCCTGGGATCGAGCCCCACGTCGGGCTTCCTGCTCCGCGGGAAGCCTGCTTCTCCCTCTCCCACTCCCCCTGCTTGTGTTCCTGTTCTCGCTGTCTCTCTCTGTCAAATAAATAAATAAAATCTTTAAAAAAAAAAAAAAAAAAAGAAATAGGTTTCTTTTTTTTTTTTTTTTCTTTTGTTCTCCTTCCTGTTTCCTGGAATACACAGTAGGATGCCTGAAGTTATAGAAATGTTAAGCCATTTGCAATGCTAAAGATTGAAGGAAACTCAAAACCAGATAACTCTGTGTATCACCCTGGGAAAAGATAGAAAACTATAGACAGCCTGTTTAGAGTTGTCTTCATTCTTATAAGCACAAAGAATTGACCAATTTCAAATTGTTTACTCTTAGATTGTAAAAAAAAGGGTCAGTGAGGATAGAGCTTAGGAGGTTGGGTGACGGGATCATGTAGAATATAGACTAGGGCATCTAAGAAACTGCTGTTCATCAGTAGATCACTGTTTGGCCTGACACAAAGAGCTCCCTTTATTTCATTCACTGGTTCTTCATCAGAAGGATGCATAGGCCTAATTTCTTCTTCCCTGTTGAGTCCCCCTCTCTCAAACTCAGAGGATGAGAAAAGGGCAGGAAGGCCTAGTCCATGTTTCAAGACCAGAAGTAAGTCTTTTTAAGAGGCAAGTACTTATTTTAATTGACCCAACAAATGAAGATGGTAAAGGAAAATTTTACTGAGTGCTAAAAACAGTGAGTTTATTTTAGGGACTGGATACTGGCTTGAAGATATTACACCGCAAGTACTCAGTTCAAATGCTACTTCCTCTGGGAAGCATTTCCAGATAAAAAGACTGGGCCTCAATTAAATGCACCTTCCTTGTGTTCTAATTAGAGCCAAGTACATGCCACTATTACAGCATTTATCTCCCTGCATTGTAATTAGGGTTTTAAATTGTGTCTCTTTCAGTACACTGGAAGTCTCTTAAGGCAGTGCATGCATATTGTATTTCTAGATCTTGAGAGCTAGGACGAGGCTAGATGTCATATGCTCAATGAATATTGACTGAATGAGTGACTGGATTAATGAATGATATAGGAAAAAATGAATGGTGAATTACTTTTCATTTTATAAGTACAGTTAGAATAGCACAGAGTACTTGCGAATTGCTTAAGGCTGTATGATGATCGACCACATAAGCAAGACCTTGGTTATTGTTGACGATTAAATCAGAAAGTCTATGCATTTTATGAAGCTCTGCAAAAGCCCTAGAAATGGAGTCATGTAATTTTGTCCCAGAATCCTACCTTTCTACACTGTAAAATTGGCATCATTTTATCTATATTAGAGAATTATTATTGAAATAAATAAAACAATAAAGTTTTTAACATGTTCTCTGATTTATAGTAAGTGCATAATAAACATTTATATTTTATTTTATTTTTTAATTTTAATTTTTAAGCATTTCTTTTTAAAAATTACATTTACTTACCTTAAGTACTCACTGTTTCTAGGTTACATAGAATCAAATAAACATTTGAGGTAAGTTATTCCTGATCCATTTCTCATATCTGTTCTTAGTTGTCAAGGGAGAGTAACAAATGTAATGAATGAGTTATATACATATTTGTTTTAGATAATAAAGCCTTCTTCCTTTTAAGAAATTATGTCAAAAGTTAAAAACTATTTAAACCATCTCTCTATTTCATTTGATTTTCTTCTTTCTGTTAAGTGGTGGTAACATATTCAAAAGCTCAGATGCATCAAGTATCAAGTGTTAGTATTACATTTGATTGTTTTTGAGGGGTAAGTATAGTTCAATTATTTGCTTGCATTTGGTGGAATTTAATTTTTTAAAACCCTAAGTTATCTATAGTAAAAGATGCATTTTAGCAGTGGAAATTTTAAGAACAAGAAAGAAAGCTATGTTTCCCAATGCATTTTCAAAACTCTTTCAGGTTTTATGTTCTTAGTGTCTTGTGGACCATGGATGGTTGGGTAGGTAGGTGGGAAGAAAAACAAATGCAGAAAAAGAACTGGAAGTGGAAATGAAACTTTATTGATACACAGCAGGTTTTTTCTTATTACAAACTTTTCAGCTTTTCGAAAAATTTGAGCCAGTTGAAGTGAATTCAAAAATGTTATTTCTGGTGGGTTTGCTTTATTCAGTAGGAATAACAACTGAGAGCATTTCTCCTAACCTAAGCTATAGAATGATATGTTACTTTTTGTTGATACTATGTTTTTAGTTAATGTTGGAAATAAGCATCATCTTATACTTTATGGGATATAATAGGAAATGTATATGTTGGATGTGAAAGGATAAAATACCATCATGTTCACTCAACAAAATGTATTGAACATGTATTATGTGTATCACTTTATGATTCAGAAATCTGTGGGGATATAAAGCTGTGAAATCATAATCCTCAGCTTCAAACGCTTACATTAAATTAGAGAAGACAAGGAACTGTGGAGAAACAAGAAAAAGCTACTGATAAAATGTAGAAACAGATTATTTTGTCTGAAGAATCTGTTGATTGATAGAGACATATACAAATATCAAATATTAAAATGCACCTTAATAAATATTGGTCAGTTTGCATGTTGGTATAGAATTTTTACTGCTTCAAAATATTTTCCATATGTTATTTAAGTAACATAACACCACGCCTGCTTGATTGGTATGGTTTGTTCCACTTTTGCAGATAAGGAAAATGAAGCTTGTTGAAGTAATATTCACAAATTAAGAAAAGCATACATGTCTCTTCATTCCAAATCTAGTATAACGGAACCGCTTTCAACTGTAAATCATTGTTTTGATATGCATGTTTAATTACAAGTACAGTAGTATGAAAAATAGTGCAGAAATGAAGTTAATAGCTTGGGCACTAGAATCAGATACAGCTGATACTTGGTTTGGCATTGACACTTATCGGCTATGTGACTTTAATTAAGTTCCCTTTTTGACAATTTTTTTTTAAATCTGGATAATGGGAATAACAGCAGTAATTGCCTCACAAGGTAGTATATTGGTTAAGATACTTTCCACTACAAATAACAGAATTGTGGCTTAAATAATATAACCATTCTTTTTTGTAATTAAGACTTTATTTTTTGAGAGCAGTTTAAAGTTCAAAGCAAAATCAAAGGGAAGGTATAGAGATTTCCCAGACTATCCCAAGGTATAGAGATTTTCCCTGCCTCAACACATGCATACCCTCCCCCATTATCATTGTCCCTACCAGAGTAGTACATTTGTTACCACAGATGAATCTGTACTGACACATTATAATCATGCAAAGTCCATAGTTAACATTACAGTTTACTCTTGGTGTTGTACATTCTATGGGTTTGGACAAATAATGACATATATTCATTATTATGGTATCATGGTATTTTCACTGTCCTATAAACCTTCTGTGCTTCGTTTATTCATCTGTCCCTCTCACCCATCCCCTGGCAACCACTGATCCTTTTACTGCCTCCATAGTTTTGCCTTTTCCAGAATGGAATCATTTAGTATGTAGCATTTTCTTATGGTTTATTTCATTTAGTACTATGAATATAAGCTTCCTCCATGTATTTTCATGGTTTGAAAGTTCCCTTTTTAGTGCTAAATAATATTCCATTGTCTGAATGTACCCAAGTTTATTTATTTACCTACTGAAGGACATCTTGATGGCTTCCAAATTTTTCAATTATGAATAAAGCTGCAACCCGCCCTCCCGCTCCATGGAGGTCTTGGTGTGGATATGTTTTCACCACTTTGGGGTAAATACCAAAGAGAATAATTGGTGGATTGTATGGTAAGTGTATCTTTAGTTTTATAAGAAACCACCAAGCTATCATCCAAAGTGATTCTACTATTGTACATTCTCACTAGCAATGAATAAGAGTTCCTTATTCCAACTCCACATCCTTGCCAGCATTTGGTGTTGTCAGTATTCTGGATTTGGACATTCTAATGGGTGTAGTGGTATCTCATTGTTTTAATTTGCATTTCCCTGATGGCACATGTGGAGCAATATGTTTATCATTCATAAATCTTCTTTGGTGAGTTGTATCTGTTAAGCTCCTTGGCCCACTTTTTATCTGTTTTTTTTGCTTTCTTATTATTGTTTTAAGAGTTCTTTGTACATTTTGGGTAATAGCCCTTTATCAGATATGTCTTTTTCCAATATTTCATCCCAGTCTGTTTCTTGTCGTCTCATTCTCCTGACATTGTCTTTTGCAGAGCAGAAATTTTAATGGTCTAGTTTACCAATTATTTTTCATTTATCATGCCTTTAGTATTGTATCTAAAAAGTCATTGCTATATCAAAGGTCATGTATGTTTTCTCTTATGTTATCTTCTAGGAGATATTTATTATTTTTTCATGCAGACGGTTTGAGGTAGGTTGGCTTCACATATAATTCTGTAGTTCAGCATTCTCACCAAATTTCCAGGATTTTAATCTCACTGTGTCATGGTCAGGGTGTTTGTAACATCCTTCCTTCTGGTCTGACATTTATGTGATGTTGGTTTCTTTCTGATCTGATGTTTGTATAAAGATGTTTATATATGTAAATATACCCACACAGAACCATGTAGAAAGGGATTGTCCTGCATATGTTCCATTTTCCCTTCCAGATCCCTTTTTGACCCTTCTCTATTCATTCTGTCACACAGAGGAATAACAGAAATGGACTTCTTCAGCTAACTCTGATTTCTGGTTTGTTTCAGCTAATGATACCAGAAGGTTGAAAGTAGAAAGGAGAGTGATGTTGGCATATTCTTTTCCCATAGCATCTTCCTTGCCAGGTCATCGTGGGTTGTTTATCTACCACATTAATAGTCCTCTCAACCCAGCTACTCTTGCAAAGCAACTACTTACCATGCCAATGACTCAGTACCTACATATACTGGACTCTTAGTAATCTAAGAAGTTAGATCTTAGAAGTTATTACATAAATAATTTCTTTCCAAAATGTTATACAATTAAGCAGATTTTTCTAACTTCTTATAAAATATCCATAAATAGACACATGAAAAGAAAATTCTCTACACCAATAAAAGCAGTAAAAGGCAACCTGTGATGTTGTAATTTATAAGAAATATATATTTGGTCTTTGTCCCCATTCCTGGCAGAGAGCTCCTAAAATCGTTGAAATTTCCTAAGTCATGAGAGTAATAAAGGTTTTTTTTATTGTTGTTGTTGCTGTAGTTGTTATATTAATAAGGTGACTTTTGGAAAGACTTCAAGTATGAGGGCTGGTTGCCAGGGGAACCAACCATGTGATTAGAGGATTGGCACATCCAGTCCCAGCCCCATGAGGGGTGAAGAATTAGAGAAGATTGAGTTCCATGACCAATAGCCAATGATTTAATTGAGCACGACTATGTTATGAAGCCTCCACAAAACTCCAAAATGGTGGGGACTGGAGTGCTTCCACGTTTGCAAACTGGAACACATCTGTGTACCGGGAGGGTGGCATACCCCAAGCTCCATGGGGACAGGAGCTTCTGTGTTTTGGATCCTTCTGGACCTTGACCCAAGTATCTCTTCATCAGGATGCTCATTCAAATCCTTTAATAAAGGATAACTAAACTGTTAATCTATTAAACAAACGTTGTCCTGACTTCTGTGAGCTACTCTAGCAAATTAATTGACCCCTAGGAGGTGTTGGGAACTTCTGATTTATAACCAGTTGGTCAGAAGCACAGGTAACAACATGAACTTGTGACTGGCATCTGATAGTCAGTGTCTGCTAAGAATTTGAGAATTTCTTGGTGGTGTTAAAAAATATATTGGACAGTCTAATTATACAATCAGGAATAATTATAACTAACCATAAGATAAATTAATATGTACTGAAAAAAATATATTTTAACTCCTGGAATTTGTACTTTACAATATGAAATAAACCCAACCAAAAAACACAAAATGTGCTTTGTTCCTTTCCACCATAGTCTCTGTGATTCACATTTTAGACCTGAATAAACTTAAAAGCTGTGTTGCCCACTCCTTTTTTTTGAAGAGTTGCTTTATGAAGTAAGCAGAGTGCTGCTTCCTCCAGTCTGTTTGCCTTACATACTGATAGCAACATAATTTCCTGTCCCTGAGCTGAACACTACTGTGACCAGGCAAAAACAATTTAGCAATTTGCCCTAAGAAATGCTTGTTTCTAAAAGATAAGACTGGGAAAAGAACTAAAATAGGTTACTTTTCAAAACTCTTTGCTAGTATCAAGACTTGCTTTGAGACTCTCACTTCACCATGTCAACAAAGCTAAAACTATTATGTTATAAACTGCCTAATCATAATGAGTTTCCCACCTTGCAAAATTCAGCCTAAAATCACTTAGCCTAGTCCCCACTCCCACCAAAACCGAACCAAAAACAAAACCTTGAAACCATTCTGTCCAGTCCCTGTGGCCCTTTAAGTGTACTCCTTGACTTCACCCTTCTGAGACACTACTAAGAGCCAGTCAAAATAATGTCCTCTTTACTGCAGTAAGCTAAGAAACTTAGCTTTGTTTGATTAGTAGTAGTTCTTTTCTAGTGGTCTTTTGGAGAGTTGACATTTTTACCTTTAGCTGTACTGAGATCTTACTGCACCCAGATGAAGAATCCTAGACAATAAAGGAACAAGAAGTAAGGACTGTGAGGGGGTGGATCAATACATTCCATGATTTTAGCTTTTGTGAATAAAGTGCAGTTGGGGGTGTCAGAAAGAAGACAAGGAGGGTAATGATTTATATTTGAAAGTAGTTTTTCATGTATTACATTGTTTTGGAGCACCAGAGCACCAGGAGGTGAAGGATAGAATAAAGATACAACTCTTCTGTTGTATCTTTGTATTGTATCTATTGTATTGTATCTACTGTATTTTGCTAGAAAAGGGGAATAGGACTAAAATACTACATGTACCTCAATTGCAGATCTAAGAAGGGTATTCATCTACTCAGTGTGGAGAGTGAACAGAGCAATCTGCAATTCCCTCACATTTTTGCCATATATACGGATTGAGCTTATTTAGATACTTGTGGAGAATTAATAGAGAGGGGGAAAAATTATACAGTGGCATGGAAGAAAGACTTTGCAGAGTTGATTAGAATCTCAATGCTGAAATCATGCAGGGAGCTTTTACAATGTAACAAAGCTCCACAGGCCCCAGTAACGGGATGATGATTCAACTGATTGGTTTAGATTCTAGTTCCAATATGCAGCTAGAATTGAGAAGTACAGATCTAGAACAGAGGTTGGCAAACTATAGTTTTTGGGCAAAATCTGGCCTGCTGCCTATTTTTTGCACAGCTCACAAACCAAGAATAGTTTTTGTTTTGTTTTTTTTTTTTCAATTTTAAAGAGTTGAATTAAAAGAAGAATATTTGAGGACACAAAAATTATATGCAATTTATTTATTTTTTTATTATGTTATGTTAATCACCATACATTACATCATTAGTTTTTGATGTACTGTTCCATGATTCATTGTTTGCATATAACACACAGTGCTCCATTCAGTACGTGCCCTCTTTAATACCCATCACCAGGCTAACCCATCCCCCCACCCCCTCCCCTCTAGAACCCTCAGTTTGTTTCTCGGAATCCATAGTCTCTCATGGTTCATCTCCCCCTCTGATTCCCCCACTTTCATTTTTCCCTTCCTGCTATCTTTTTCCTTTTTTTTTTTTTTTTTTTTTTTTTAACATATAATGTATTATTTGCTTCAGAGGTACAGGTCTGTGATTCAACAGTCTTACACAATTCACAACGCTCACCATAGCACATACCCTCCCCAGTGTCTATCACCCAGCCACCCCATCCCTCCCACCCCCTGCCACTCCAGCAACCCTCAGTTTGTTTCCTAAGATTAAGAATTCCTCATATCAGTGAGATCATATGATACATGTCTTTCTCTGATTGACTTATTTCGCTCAGCAGAATACCTTCCACTTCCATCCACGTTGTTGCAAATGGCAAGATTTCATTCCTTTTGATGGCTGCATAATATTCCATTGTATATATACACCACATCTTCTTTATGCATTCATCTGTCTATGAACATCTTGGCTCTTTCCACAGTTTGGCTATTGTGGACATTGCTGCTATAAACATCGGGCTGCACGTACCCCTTCGGATCCCTACATTTGTATCTTTGTGGTAAATACCCAGTAGTGCAATTGCTGGGTCATAGGGTAGCTCTATTTTCAACTATTTGAGGAACCTCCATACTGTTTTCCAGAGTGGCTGCACCAGCTTGCATTCCCACCAACAGTGTAGGAGGGTTCCCCTTTCTCAGCACCCCTGCCAACATCTGTCATTTCCTGACTTGTTAATTTTAGCCATTCTGACTGGTGTGAGGTGGTATCTCATTGAGGTTTTGATTTGGATTTCCCTGATGCTGAGTGATGTTGAGCACTTTTTCATGTGTCTGTTGGCCATTTGGATGTCTTCTTTGGAAAAATGTCTGCCCATTTCTTGATTGGATTATTTGTTCTTTGGATGTTGAGTTTGATAGTTCTTTATAGATTTTGGATACTAGCCCTTTATCTGATATGTCATTTGCAAATATCTTCTCTCATTCTGTCGGTTGTCTTTTGGTTTTGTTGACTGTTTCCTTTGCTGTGCAAAAGCTTTTTATCTTGATGAAGTCCCAATAGTTCATTTTTGCCTTGCTTCCCTTGCCTTTGGCGATGTTTCTAGGAAGAAGTTGCTGCGGCTGAGGTCGAAGAGGTTGCTGCCTGTGTTCTCCTTTAGGATTTGATGGACTCTTGTCTCACATTGAGGTCTTTCAACCATTTTGAGTCTATTTTTGTGTGTGGTGTAAGGAAATGGTCCAGTTTCATTCTTCTGCATGTGGTTGTCCAATTTTCCCAACACCATTTGTTGAAGAGACTGTCTTTTTTCCATTGGACATTTTTTCCTGCTATATGCAATTTAAATCATAGCATCCATAAATAAAGTTTTATGAGAACATAGCCACTCTCATTTATTTGCATTTTGTCTCTGGTAGCTTTTGTGTTACACAAGCAGAGTTCAGTAGTTGGAACAGAGACTATATGGCTGTCAATGACTAAAATTTTTAAAATTTGGCCCTTTATTCCTGACTCTTGATCTGGAAGATTCAGAGGAAAAGCCTATCTCTAACAAGTGTTGGCTGCATTGTTCAAAAAAAGAAATTAGGAACCTTTTTGGTATATTAATACATTATAATTAACCTTTAAAATTGATAATACATAATTATATGGAGAAAATAATCACTACCAAAAGGCACAAGAGGATATGAAAAGAAATGAATTCAATAAGGAAGCAGGTAACTGACATGCCAGAGCAATGCTGGACACATTCCTGTACATCTCTTTACAATGACAAATCAAAATTTCATTCTTCTCCATTATGGTTCCATTTTGCAACAGCAGACATATCAGATGGAAAAATACAAACCACAAAGAAACACATATTCAGCCAGCAAACAAACCCAGATTCTCTGATGCCACTACTTCTGCATAAGGTTCTAACTTTCAAGAAGCTGAAACCAATGCCTGAATTGAAATCCTTGGGTTATATACCTTTCAGCTACTGTCATATGTATTCTTATGATGCTCATTGAAGTTATGTTGTTAACTCTACACATCATTGCAGCTCTAAGTCATTACTGTAGCAGTGGATATGAGTGTATTAGGCTGCACTGGACCAGTTTTCACCAGCAACTCTGTCTGGTCAAACAAACAAATGAAAAATGGCAGTGAATAGCAGTTCATGCTATGTAGATTAATTATCTTTCCTCCTGATATTTCCCAATGAATTATCAACTTTTTATGAAAAGTCTGCAAGTGTATGAACAATTGGAGGTTGTGAGAAAGAAAAGGACATTGTAAAGGAAAATAGATATACTGTTATTATATAGAAGTGTAACTTTAGGCAAATAATTTTTAAAAGTGAAGAAAATACAGATTAAAATTGGCAAAATTAAATAATACACATTGGGAGATGAAAAAGAACATGGAGATTATTAACAAAATCCAGAATAGCAGTTATTTCTGGGCACAAGGATAATAATGCTTTTTCGGAGGCAGATACAGAAATTTAAAGATAATGCTGTTGTTCACTTGTTTTTAGTAGATGAATGATTGCTTTTTTTTTTCTATAAGCTGTACATATTACTTTATACAAAGTAGGATTATAAAAATTGCAGTACAAAATATTTGAATATAACCTTAAGTATGATTGAACTTTGATGGCAATTTTCATTAGATCAATAAGATGTTAAAAATCGTGGAGCTTTTCCTTGTTTATATTGAAATTTGTACCAATACATTTCAGAAATCTAAATCTTTTATGTCAAAGCCTATCAGAACAATCAAGAAATTTGTTCATAACAACTTAAGAACATGACTCAAATGTTTAATATTGAAATATGTAGAATAAAGAAATAAAATTGCTATTGTCTACATATATAAAAGCATGAGAAGTTTTGAAACTAAGTTCCATTGTTTTGCCTTTGGAAGATAACCTTCTAAATCTAAAACAAAAGCCATGAATATTTTTCAGCTAAATTTTAATATTTAAACCTGTAAGTATGGAAGTATGGGGTGAATTAATATATATATATATATATATTTGGGTGGAGGAGGTAAATCTTCACATTTTAGTTCCCAAAAATGATGTTGTAAGGGAGGCATTTATATTTCACAGTTTTTGCTGACCTTATTCTTTCTATTTGTGGGAGTTTGAGCATAAATATTTCATAATGTCAAAGTGTAAAATATTTAAACGCCTCATTTCACACCAGTATATATATATATATATATATATATACTTTTTATAAGATGCGTTAGAAATGCTCTGGTGCTAATGTTTTCTGGAATGTTTAATGTTTTTATATATATATATATATATATATATATATATATATATATGAATAGGGCTTTAAATGGGTTATTGACAATTCCCTTTGATCATGTAAATTATATACATTTCATAGTACAATATTAAGTTAAATGTTTTGGAAATGAATGACTCCTGAATGCAATCATGATAGTGGTTGTAAAATTAATTTTCATTACAAACCCTAAAATACTTCATACATTTACTATATTTCATGGACTTTAAGTTCCAATCTATGAAACAAGCCATTATTTTATGTACCATCAATAAATTTAAAAAAATCCATGTAATTATCAATGAATCATGAACTATAAGAAAACTACCATTTCCAGAGATGTTAAAATGTAAAAAAAAAAAGCAAAACAAAACCTAGATCTTAAAATTTATGACAATAACATAAAATATTTTATCAATTTTGTAGCCATGATCTACTGCCCCAAATTTTCAACACTTGTTTAGCATCTTCATTTTTAAATTTATTTTCTTTCTTTGCTTTGATTTTCTGATTAACATTATAAACAGTACATCTTATACCTCAGAACAAGACCTTACATTTTATTCAGCTCTACCATAATAGTTTCTTTCAACAAGCGCTCTTGTTGAGAGACATAAAGGGTTTATCTTTTAGCTATGAGTGTATTTTAACATACCTGATACATTTTACTGAATGGTAAAGTGAGAGCATTTCTATTGGGGTCCATGTTACATAAAAATTGTTAAGTGTGAATGGCTTCAAGATAGAGCAGATGTTTCTCTTTTTCTCAATTATTAGAGCTGAAAGATATTCTGTAAAAAAGATGTTCTATAAAAAGATATTCTGTAAAAGATTTCGTACCTTTCACTCCGCTTTTCTGTGGACCTAAAACTACTCTAAAAATAAAGTGTGTATAGATATGTAGGTAGGTAGATAGGTATTCTTTTTTTTTCTTTCTTTTTTTCTTAAATTTAAATTCAAATTATTAGCCAATGGATAGATAGGTATTCTGAATGGTGGCTTTAAATATGACTGAAACAACTGGACAAAAAATAAGTAAAATTCTGAGAAATGGATAGAATATACCACATAGAGAATATATTTGATCTAGTTTATAAGTTAAGTAATATCCAGAAGTGATTTAACCATTTCACCAGCAGCATAGTGACTATCGTATTCCTGCCATATGGCACTTCCTACTCAAAAATCAGATGAACAAATATGGAGAACTTCTGAGTATTTTATAGAGACCTAATCAAATATGTACTGAGTGTCAGTGACCTATAGAACACTGTTCTGATAAAACTAGACTTCCCAACATCAGGGAGCTTACAAGTTTATAAGATGGAGAAGATTTTGAGAGGATTTTGGGAGAAGGAAATTGAGATTCTCTGGAAAAGAAGAATCATTGCAGACAAGCAATGTTTTGTCCTGTTCCCTTCACATTACACATCACAATTCTCAGTCAGAAATGTAAGCATTCTATTGGTGTTATTGGGGTAAAGAACAATTACAATGTGTTATGGATATATAGGTATATATCTGGATGTCTAAATGGTATCTCAATATTCCTCATAATAGTATAATTTTTGATATGCAAATATTATCCAGTGATAACTCGTAACACAACTTGTGACCAAAAATGAAGAGTAAGCAGGGCACCTGGGTGGCTCAGTTGTTAAGCATCTGCCTTCAGCTCAGGTATGATCCCAGGATCCTGGGATCGAGCCCTGCGTTGGGCTCCCTGCTCAGCAGGAAGCCTGCTTCTCCCACTCTCACTCCCCCTGCTTGTGTTCCCTCTCTCTCTGTGTCTCTCTTTGTCAAATAAATAATAAAATAAAATCTTAAAAAAAAAAAAGAAGAGTAAGCATAAGGCAAAATTGTATCTGGTATGGGAGCTAAAAATTCTGCTTTGGTACACAAGGTTCAGAAAGCAAGCTCAAGACTTATACAATGTCCTTAACGTATGGTTAATGGTGAAATGAGATCAAGTCAGTAAAAAAGACTAGCACTCATAAAAAACATGCCTGCTTCAATATTATCTCTACTGTCAAAATGGGATTTATAAAAATTTCTGGTTATGGGTAATTAATTAGAAATCACATCCTCTCAGTAAAATAGCAAATTTAATTTTCATGAACAAGCCAGAATTGGGACCCAAATCCATTTGCATTGTTTTAGTCAGGTTTGACTAGTTTATGTTGTGGCACTAAACAACCCCAAATGGTTGTAAATTAAAACAACAAGGATGGGTTTCTCGCTCACACTGTATATTCATCTTGGCTTAGATGACGTTATGTTTTCTGTTGAGCTCACTCATGGATACAGACTCAATCTTTATCATGAATATTGTCTGTCATCATGGCAGCTGGAAAAAAAAAAACACAAATCATGCACTAGTTCCTAAACACTTTTGTCTGGAAATGACACCTATCAAGTCCACATATATTTCCTGACTCAAATCAGAGCAGGCTCCAGGGCATAGATGGATTTCCTATCCATTCCTCATTAATAGCAAACCACTTGTACTCATGTAGGTCCTTGAGTGCAGATGGCTTTCTCTACATTTGTTATATACATGGGCTAAAGATGACCAATGAATACTGGTCTCTATGTTTACTTCTTCCCAGTAGGGTGGGACGGTTAGCTCAAAGCCCATCAGCACCAAACTCAAATTCCTTCACATCTAACTGCTTTAAATATAGCCCAATTAGAATTTTAAAAAAATAATTTGAGATACTGCCTGCTTTTCATACCCTGTGAAACTGAACCCGGCACCTGCTAGCCTTGGATTAGATAAATTCAGTAGCAATAAAAGACCTCAAACCACTGTTGGGTTTCAGAGCTTTCTGACCTAGAGACAATTCACCTTGCTGCTAAATCACATTGCCTAGACAGGTAAACTTCATCTCAGATTTCCCTTTTCTCAGGGGCTTTTCTTCCCCACTTCTCAAGCAGTCAGTGGAAGACTGTATAAAAGAGTTGGCAAGCAGGTACAGAGTTACCTTGTTCTAGGGCTCCCAGGGATTTTTAAACTTTCATACTAGACTCCACTTAAAGAATTCTTTAAGAATCCAGCTGTTCTCTTACTTGCTTTATTGTGACTGTTCCTTTCATGCTCTGCCAAGATGAAACAACCCATATGACCTATCTCTGCATAGAGACTCATGTTACTCTTTGGATTTGGCTGATCAAGTTGGCTTGCTTTCTCAGCTTTCTGATGGACACTCCCCCCCAAATATGATTTTATAGATTATGCATTGTGTTCTTGTTTTTAGGGTTGTTATTTGTTAGTGATTTTTTCTTGAGGTTTAATACTTCCAACACAGACTCAGAAGATGACACTAGATTTTGAATTTGATTTAGTAGTTGGAGTGACATTGTGTTTTCTATTGATTTGAAGGGGATGCGTTTGTCATTTTCTGAGGATGACTTTTGATTCAGAAGGCATTCTGCAAATGTCTGATATTCAAATATAACCGTATTATATTGAAAAAGAGGTTGTGAATGTTTGGGCTAGTAAACTATTTAAAGCTAATATCTACCGAGTATTTACCTTATGCGTAGAAATAATTATAACAGCAGACTTACATGGTAGATACCTAATTTTATGGTCAAGTAACACAGGCCTAAAGATGTTATATAACTTTTTCAAAGTCAATATTGCTGGTAATTGATGTAAATTTGACTCCAAATTAGGGCTCTCAAACTTCAAAGCCTGGGCTCTTATTGTGTATTATCCTGTCTCAAATCATGATCAAAATATAATCATTTGCAGTGTAATAGTTGACTAAGACCCAAAATAAAAATTTTAAAGACCTTTTAAATTACAGAAACTAGAAAGCCAATATGCATTAATGATTGATCATTTTCATTCATGACACATATATTTCAGTCATGAGTATATATATATATGAACTATATCATTATTATATATATATACTTTTAATTTTATATAATTACATTTTCACAAGTATATAAAACTCCAAATTGGACACATTTACTTGAAAAATAATAGCTAAATATGACATTGTATGTACATCCGAGACACAGAAGAATCATACTGAGAGATGTGTTGAACTGCTGGGTTTTCACTAGGCAGCTATCAACCATACCCTTTCATGGCATCCCTGCGAAAGCAATCTCTAGAGTTAGAGTGGTTTAACATAACACTAAGAAAAAGCTATCTGCCTTAAACTCTGGCAACTATTTCTGTTGTGTGTGACCTTGGTAGAGAAGTCAGCATTTCCAATCATAGTGACTATAAATCCATCCAAATTTTAAAGTGTCACTAGGGAAGTAGAAATTATTGAGCTCACAGAAGAGAAACTAATTTTTGTAAGCTTTGACATTAAACAAGAGGACCAAAATTGATCTTTCAGTCAGTCTTATAAGATTATTATTTTTTTAACATTTGAACAATTATAGAGTTTTAGATTTCGCATATGGGGATTTTTTCATATCAGCAAACAGATGGTGTCTTACACCATAATAATATTTCAACATTAGAATTATTAAAATGATGAAAATCAGAGACAAAAACCATTTATAATAATGTTTCTTTCTTCATTGATCTATTCCTTAATAAATATATATGGCTAAATAAAAGTAAAAATATAGATGGAACAGAATCTATGTAGATATCCCATACCTTGTTGTTTGCAATATGTTCTTAAAAAATAAAATCTCATATAGAAGTTTGTATGAAATTCTCAAGTCACAGATGCTTGATGTACTTTCATTTCTTGATTAGCAACCAGGTTCCAAAGTTATGGGTAATTTTACACTGTTCCAAATTAATAAAATTTATTTTTAAATGCTGTCTTTTACAAGATTAATCAATTTAAACTTGATCAAATGGATCAGTACAACTATGTTCACATCTAGCTTCATATACAGAAACATACCACTTACTTAGATATTTTCTAGCTAGTTATTGCTGGCATATGGAAAATTTCTGACTTTACATATTGTGTAGCTAAGACTTTAATTGATGTTATTGAGTTTTCTGACTGTAATGGGAAAAATATTTTTGGTAACTCTCTTGCATCTTTCTCTATTGTTTGTTTGCTTATCATCTACAATTTGGGAATCTGTGAAAACATCAGAGCAAATTCCAAGTGAGCATTGGGCAGGAGTTGTGATATAGGAGAAATTCCTATATCCTGCAGGAAGTTGAGGGAAGAAGCCTCCTACTCCAAATCTGATGGATATGGAAAAGAGATTAAAGATATGGAGGCAAGGGGACAAATAATTAAATACACGTGCATGGATCTCCCCTTGAAGGTTGTATTTTATTCAATAGATTGAAGGGAAAACAAAACAAAACAAAACAAACAGAATATTCTGTCCCGATTCCTTTTTAGCGTTCTAGCAATGGCACTCTGCTGGGGAAATTGAATGGTAGTGGCACAGGGAAATTAGGAAAGACAGGTAAGACTCAGGTAGAACTTCTGACTCCCCACAGCCTTACTGTGCCATATAGAAAATCAAGAAATATCTATATCCCAAGGTAGGGGCAAGAAGGTGCTAAAAGAACAGATGATCCACTAGAGATCTGAAATAGAACAAAGAGGCTTCTTTCTTGCAATGGCTGGGAACATGTGCAGCAGCAGTGGGTGACGACACATTGACCCTTAAAGCGTATCAGCACTTTTTCACAGCAGTCCCTAGTCCAGCGATCAGATCAGACTCAAACAGAAAACAATATGCAAACACTGTGTAGATCTATAGCTCCCATTCTCTCTCCCAGTCATGGGAGCATTTAAACTATCTGCACCTACAAATACAACCAGGTATTATCTTGAAGAGTAGCAATCGGGTAGAAGTGAGGGATATATTTGAAAGACTGTGTATGTACCTTGCAGAGACTGACATATCCAGAGGAGATTGTTTAAACTAGAAAACACTTCAATTCCTAAAATATTCAAGTTGAAAACTTTCTCCTCTATTACCCCAGTGGGGTCCATGCTTACTTATGAGACTTGATTTGTTATAAAATATATAATTGTTCATTTAAATAGTAGTGAGTAAATATTCTATCATTAGTAATATATCATTTTCTATAATTATTACTTTGTTTCCTCTGTTCCAATATCTATATGAATATTTTCATTTCGTGTATATTAGTACTGCTAAAAATTGCTAAATAGAAATTGATAAAAGTAGTGTTAAGTTGGTTGTTGCTTTTAGTTGGAAAATTCTATAACAGTGCAACAAATACATTTGTCTTCCTTTGTGTCTAAGTTGTGATCTCTCATATTCTCTTAGATATATTTACCTTGACACTAGCCTATCAGATGAATTTAGTTCTCTTTGACTGTGTTCTCATAGGACACTGCACATACACAATATTTAGACATTCTACTATATTATGTATGAATTCAAACTTTTGACCTGGGCCTTCCAATTGGACAGTGGCCCTCTGACTGTAAAACCTTGGTTTTCTGTGCTCTTTAGCCCATGACATAATGTTCATCATATGATAGGCATTAAGTAAATATTTATTAGGCATTGAACAAATATAAACCCAGAAAAATAAAGCCGGATACAACTGGATTATATCTAAGTATTTTTCCAATTTTTTGAAATAATTTTCAAAGTGCTTCATTTTATGTATTTTGTCAAGATCTTTATGAGATACCTCCTACCAATAACATAATTTCATGTTTATTTGCCCAGTTATTCTAACTTTTAGGTACAAATCCATTTATTTTATGTGCCTAACAGAAGCAACAAATTGGTGTTTTGAGGATATGAATTTGATTCTAAGGTAGAAGTGTTGTCTGAAAATAGACATTATAATTACACAGTATCATTATTACACTGTCATTAGAGATTATTTTAAAATATAATTAGCCAGAAAGATGATGCATATTATGCATGAATCATCTTTGTATTTGGTGTGTATGTAAAAAGGAAATAGAAAGTTAATAAGTGCTTTAAGATGATGAGAGTTTCCCTGAATTCTACTGTTTTTTTTTCTCTGACTGATTTAAATTTCACTTGAATCAGGCATCATTTTTTCATTTTGTAGGAATTCTCAGTTTGTGACCTTTCTGAATTAAAAATGAGATAAGAATTTTAGATGATTTAAAGCAATATTTTAAAACATGTTAAATCAATCATCAGTTTCAGTTGCTTAAAAATAAGAATTGTCACTCTTTTCTGTTGCTTAATATGATGCATAAGATTTATGATCCATTCAAGAGATAAGAAGATTGAATACCCAGAGGTTTTTAAATGAAATAAATCCTATTTTAGTTAAAATTGAAATGTTGAATTGAGTTTAGAAGCAAGTGAATAAGTAGTATAGAATGTAATTTGGAGAGCACAATGGCAAATTCAAGAATTATCTGAGTTACTATATACTATATAAAAACTGTTGAGAAGACAGACCATAGAGCTGAGTCACAGTCCATTTACTTCACTCCCTCAGGTTCCTCATCTATAAAGTAAGTAGAGTATAATAATATTATACCTATAAGTTATTCTGCAGTTTTAAACATCTTAATCTATGGGAAAATAATGAACTCCTACAGTGTGCCAAAGCATAGATTTTTAAAAATAAACAAGTAATAATGCCCTAAAACCCACATTATCTTTTAAGAAAGAACCCTGTCTTGTTTACTCTTTCTCTTTTGTTAAAGAAAGTGAATTAGTTAACAAATTAGCATATAGGATATGTGTAGAATAAGTTATTTAGCAATTAATTTGGAGGAAAAATCCATTAAAATTGATTTCAATTGGTTATTTGTAGCTTTCAGAATTTGAAAACGACAAATTCTATTCATAATTTTAATAGGAAATACAGATTATAATAGGAAGTCATGTTTTTGACAAGTCATCTTCCTGTGTTCTATGCCCATAAAGACTTAAAAAAAATACCCCACTGATTTTTTTCCCTCTTATAAAAACAATGCATTTTCCTTGTAACTAGTCAAAACATTCATGGTTCATAAAGAGAAAAAAATATATTTCTGGGTAAATAGTGACATGGAATAAGTCCCTGACACTCTCCCTTCCATATTCTTCTCTGAAACAATATAGTAGAGACAAAGAAGTTTAAACATTATGACTGATGCTTTTCTAAGTACTGATTACAATTGGAGCAGAGGGAGGGTTTTCCTGGGGAAGAAAGAAGACAGGTGATCTGGTCTAATATCTTTGTAAACAGTGTGATAACTGATCTCTTGGTAAATAGACTAATGATTTGCTAGGAGTGTCTTCATTTATGGAATGCTTTGAGCAGGATGTCCTTAGTTCAGGATAACTGAACCCAAGATCTATGGAGTAAGGGGGCACGGCTTCCTGACCAATGTCACATAAGCTGGTTGAGCATCTATATATAAAATGGACACTTTTCGTATTCTAAATGCTCTCCATTTGTGAGATTACTTGAAATCTCACTTAAGATATCATCTACTACTCTGAGCCATAGAATGTGATGCAGAAAAGGAGGATCTGTGTAGCCATATGAGTTGTCTTAGATCTCTATTTTATCTGTGGCTCTTAATTTCTTATATTCCAGAACTTATTTTAATGCTTGATACTGTGTCAGTGTGATTTGACAATCTAAGGTTTGTGTCACTCACTTAAACTAAAGCAAGTTGAGATAAAGTGTGTGACTGAGATATCATTCTATGTAGATCTCCATCAAGGATGAATAGGACTTTGTTTTCTCTGCACCTGTTAGACCAGTGGAATGGGAAAGAATATTGTTATGTCTGGGATGAAGACATGTAATTTCCTGATTATCTGAAGGAAGTTGGCGTTTGGAAACCTATGGATACTTTTCAGAGATGGGATACTGCTATTTGTAGTTTTTATTCTTGGATGGGTGGCATAATCATGCTAATATTGATGGAACTGGTGGCGCCTGCGTGACTCAGTCGGTTGAGCGTCTGCCTTCAGCTCAGGTCATGATTTCAGGGTCCTGGGATCCAGCCCCGCTTCGGGTTTCCTGCTCAGGCTTCCCCCTCTGCCTGCCGCTCTGCTTACTTGTGCTCGCTCTCTCTCTTTCTCTCAAATAAATAAATAAAATCTTAAAAAAAAAAAAAAATTGATGGAACTGGAGGGTATGTAGTGAGCCAGAGCTACTGATATATGCTGCATTGCTTCCAATCTATATGCTTCAGAAATGCAACCATTTGAAATACCAACCTTAGACCTGGATAAGAAGGGTCCTTTAACTAGGCTGTGTACTTTAGATGGCCTTACTCTGGCCTTCCATTGGCTGAAGGCCATTTCAAGGCGAGGATTCTATAGAACCAAAGGGATTATCTATATGAGTTCATACTGTTGCTTCTACCCAGCAAATCAGTATTTACTGCCCAAATGGTCTTGAACCTATTTCAGAAACCTATGGTGGTTTCCTGAGTCTCTCTTCCCAAGTATGGACCACATAGCTGGTGTGCACACCTTGGGCTCAAGAGTTCATGGGCTGTGTATGAGCAACAGACATGCAGTACACGCTGAGCCTCAGCAAGCATGAGGCTTCTCAAAATTCACAATGGATCTAGATACAAATTAAAAAGAGAAGGAGACAGGACAGGGACCGGCCACTGGTGGTAGAACTATGAGTTACAAAACTCTCAATTTAATATTCCTGCCTATCTATCTTCGTTAAAATTAGGGGAATGGAACTATGTCCTCCTTTTTATTGAAGGTATAGAGAATTTCCATAAACTCTGTGCCCCACACATACATAGCTTCCCCATTACCAACATTTCTCACCAGAGAGGTACATTTGTTACAACTGATGAACTTTAATTGACACATCATTATCACCCAGAGTCCATAGGTTACATTAGGGTTCACTCTTGGTATTGTACATTCTATGGTTTTGGACAAATGGGTTTGGACAAATGACATATATTCACCGTTATAGTATTGTACAGAATATATTCACTGCTCTAAAAATCTTCTGGGCTCCATCTATTCCTCCCTTCCTTCCCCCAACCCCTGGCAACTACTGATCTTTTTACTACTGTCTTCATAGTTTTACCTTTTCAGAATGACATGTAGTTGGACTCATACAATATGTAGCTTTTTATGATTGGCTTCTTTCACTTAGCAATATACATTTACATATCCCGAGTGTCTTTTCATGGTTTGATAACTCACCTTTTAGCACTGAATAATACTCAATTGTCTGGATGCACCACAGTTTATCCATTCACCAACTGAAAGGCACCTTGGTTTTTTTTCCCTAGGTTTTGGCAACTATGAATAAAGCTGCTATACACATCAGTGTGCAGGTTTTTGCGTGGCTTTAAGTTTTCAACTCCATTGTGTAGATACCAAGGAACGTAATTGGTGAGTCATATGATAAGAATATGTTTAGTTTTGTAATAAACCACCAAACTGTCTTCCAAAGTGTCTGTATTGTTTTACATTCTCACCAGTAATGAATGGGAGCTCCTGTTACTCCATATTCTCACTAACATTTGGTGTTTTCAGTGTTCTGGATTTTGACCATTCTTATAGACATGTACTGATATTGCATTGTTTTATTTTTTCCTGATGTTGTATGATGTGGAGCACCTCTTCATATACTTATTTGCCTTCTGTATATTTTCTCTGGTGAAGTGTCTGTTAAGGTTATGACCCACTGGTCAACTGGGCTGTTTGTTTTCTTATTGTTGAGTTTTAAGAGTTCTTTATATATGCATATATGCTGGATACCCATCCTGTATCAGATAAGTCTTTTGCTAATATTTTATCTCAGTCTGTGGCTTGACTTTTCATTCACTTGACATTGTTTTTCACAAGGGATAATTTTTTTAATTCTAATAAATCCAGCTTATAAATTCTTTGTTTATGAACTGTGCCTTTGGCATTCTATCTAAAAAGTCATCAACAAACCCAAAGTCACCTAGGTTTTCCCCCATGTTATCTTCTAGGAGTTTTGTAGTTTTGCATTTTACATTTAGGTCTGTGATTCATTTTGAATTTCATGAAGAGTGGAAGGTCTATATTTAGATTCACTTTTTGCACGTGGATGTCCAGTTGTTCCAACATCATTTGTTAAAAACACTATCTTTTCTCCATTGTCTGTCTTTCGTGAAAGATCAGTTGACTATATTTATGTGGGTTTATTTCTGGGCTCTCTATTCTCTTCCATTGATCTATTTGTGTATTATTTCACCAACACCACATACATTAACCTTTTGTCAGCATTGTCTAGATTTTTAAATATTTGGATATTTGGTATGTACAGCTTGTTTTTACTCTTGTACAAAGCACAGCAAATGTTGAGGCAGGTCTTCAATACTTTCTTTTTTTAAGATTTTATTAATTTATTTGATAAAGAGAGCTATTGAGAGAGAGCATGAGAGGGGACAGGGTCAGAGGGTAAAGCAGACTCCACGCTGAGCAGGGAGCCTGATGCAGGACTCAGTTCTGGGACTCCGGAATCATGACCTGAGCTGAAGGCAGTCACCTAACCAACTGAGCCATCCAGGCGCCCCAGGTCTTTAATACTTTCATCAAAAGATATCTGAAATAAAATTTGAAATTATTGGTAGGCTTTTTTTTTTATCCTTGCCTCCATTTTACCTTATCCACCTATTCCACACCCTGGTGCCAGAGCTCTTTCATTTTAGATATTTCTTTTTTTTTTTTAAGATTGTATTTATTTATTTGACACAGAGAGAGAGATAGTGAGAGAGAGCACAAAGCAGGGGGAGCGGCAGGCAGGCAGAGGGAGAGGGAGAAGCAGGCTGCCCGCAGAGCAAGGATCCCAATGTGGGGCTCGATCCCAGGACCCTGGGATCATGACCTGAGCTGAAGGCAGCCATTTAACCCACTGAGCCACCCAGGTGCCCCTCATTTTAGATATTTCTAAACACCATAACCCGTTGTGAAACCTAAACTTCTGTATATTTACCTCAAATATGCCCTTGCTATATTTGTTCTTTCACCTTACACCTATGGTTTTATAATTCTTTAATTTTCTTGCAGTGTATCTGGACACTTGTAGCGTCCTTCCTTACCAAACCTAAATTCTTGTTTTTCATTGGTACTGTGTCTCAGCAGACTCTTCTATTCCATCTCACTAGGCCTCACCATTCCTACAAGATTCTACAATCTTCTCCTTCTCTTTGTTTGGGCTGCTGAGTACTAAAACAAAAACCTATATGAACAGGTCAAGTGGTGAAATGGTCTATTGAGGGGTTCTAATCTCCAAAGGGCCGTGAGTACACCCATCAATTCTTTCACTGTCATGGTCAGCTCCTTTAGAACATTTGTTTTTCAGGAATGATTCCAAAATTTTATTCTATTCTTAAAGCTCAAACTAAGGATTCTTAAATCTGCCTATATATTTTTTAACAACTTGAATTGAAGTTAATAATTTGGTAACTTTCATCCTGCTTTTAGGTTTGTTCATCCAGAAAAAACAATTACTTCTTTTTGTTCTTGTTCAGTAATATACCATATATATTTTTTTCTTTTTGCCTATTGTCCCCTTCACCAGTTTCTCCTATACCCAAGCCCCCACCTCTGGCAACTGCCAGTCTGTTCTCTGTATCTATGAGCTTTTCTATTTTTTTAGTTCCACACATAAGTGAGATCATTACTACTTGTCTATCTGTCTGCCTTACTTCACTTAGCATAATGCCCTTGACATCCACCCATGTTGCTGCAAGTGTCAGGATTTCAATCTTTTTTATGGCTGAATAACATTCCACTGTGTATGTATACCACAGTTTCTTTATCCATTCATCCATAGTGGACACTTAGGTTGTTTCCATATCTTCACTATTGTAAATAATGCTGAAATGAACATCAGGGTATATATATCTTTTCTAATTGGTGTTTGTTTATTTCTTCAGATAAATAACTCAGAAGTGGATTTGCTGGATCATATGGTAGTTCCTTTTTTTCTTTTTTCTTTTTTTTTAAACTTCCATACCATTTTCCATAGAAGCTCCACCAATTTACATTCCCACCAATAGTATAGCAACAAGAATTAAGAATTCCTTCTTCTCCACATCCTAATACTTGTTATTTCTTATTATTTTAATACTAGTCATTCTAACAGGTGTGAGGTGTTATCTAATTGTGGTGTAGATTTGCATTTTCCTGATTATTGATACTGACCAATTTTTTCATTTGCCTGTTGGCTATCTGTATGTCTTCTTTGAAAAAAATGTCTATTTAGATCTGCCCATTTTTTGATTGGATTGTTGGTTTTTATACTATTGAGTTGTGTGAGTTTTGTATTTTTTTTTATACTTTGGATATTAATCCCTTATCAGGTATATGATTTGTAAATATTTGTTCCTGTTCAGTAGGTTGTCTTTTCATTTTGTTGATGGTTTCTTTTGCTGTTCAGAGGCTCTTTAGTATGATGTAGTCATGCTTACTTGATTTTTCTTTTGTTGCTTTTGCTTTTGGTGTCAAATTCAGAAAATCATCACTAAGATGTATGCCAAGGAGCTTACTATTTAAGTTTTCTTCTAGGAGTTTTATGGTTTTAGGTCTTATTTTCAAGTGTTTAATCCATTTTGATTTATTATTTTTTAGCATGGTATAAGATAGTGGTCCAGTTTCATCCTTTGCATATGGTTGTCCAATTTTCCCAACATCATTTATTGAAGAGACTATCCTTTCTCCATTGTATATTCTTGGCCCTTTTGTTTTAAATGAATTGACCATATATATGTGGATTTATTTCTGGGCTCTCTATTCTGTTACACTTATTTATGTGTCTGTTTTTATGACAATACCATAATATTTTAATTACTATATTTTTGTAATATAGTTTGAAATCAGGGAGCATTATGCCTTCAGCTTTTTTTCTTCTTTCTCAAGATTGCTTTGGCTATTGAGGGTTTTCTGTGGTTCCATAGAAATTTTAGGATTATTTGTCTTATTTCTTTAAAAATGCCATTGGAATTTTAAGATATTGCATCAAATTTATAGATTGCGTTGGGTTGTATGGAGATTGAATCAGTAACCAAAAACCTCCCAAACAAAAGTGTCCAGAACCAGATGGCTTCACTAGTGAATTCTACCAAACATTAAAAAAAGAATTAATACCAACCTTTTTCAAATTCTTCCAAAAAAGAAAAGAGGAGGGAACACTTTGTAACTCCTATCTGAGGCCAGCCCTGGTACCAAAACCAGATAAGGATGCCACAAGAAAAAAATTACCAGCCAACATCCCTGATAAACAAAGATGTAAAAATCTTCAACAAAATACTATAAAAACAAATTTAACAATATATTAAAAGGATCATATATCATGATCAAAATGGGATTTATTACATGGATGCATGGATGGTATAACATCTTCAAATCCATTTGATATATCACATTAGCAAAAAGAAGGATGAAAATATGATCATCTCAATAGATACAGAAAAAGCATTTGGCAATGTATTTCTGTCCCAAAGTAATATATATTTTTATGTGGTTTCCTGTCCTGCTGGTTTGCCATTGCTCTGTAAACTCTTCTTACTTGAACAATAGATTGCTGATTTTATATGACAATGAATAGGCTCATAGATATTAAAACACACTTATGGAAACTACAAGTATAGTTAATTAATGGAACCCATAATTGTTCAAAAATGGAATAACCCTGTACCCAATTGATTATATATAAATATATATACTTATACGATATAAAACAGTAACATATAATCCAATAGTAATTTCTAATTAAATCCAAAGAAAAAAGATGCACTAAAGAAATTTACTAAATATGGTAATGGTGTTTTATCAAAAATAAAGTACAATACTCATACTAAATGCTAAAATAATAAATGAACTTATGTGAGTCATAATTAAGAAAGAGATGTCTACTACCAGTACTATTTTATTTTTTTAAGAGATTTATTTATTGGGGCGCCTGTGTGGCTCAGTCGTTAAACGTCTGCCTTCAGCTCAGGTCATGATCCCAGGGTCCTGAGATCGAGCCCCGCATCGGGCTCCTGGCTCAATGGGAAGCCTGCTTCTCCCTCTCCCACTCCCCCTGCTTGTGTTCCCTCTCTCGTTGTGTCTCTCTCTGTCAAATAAATAAAATCTTTAAGAAAAGAAGATTTATTTATTTACTTCAAAGAGAGCGAGAGAGAGAGAGCACAGGGAGAGGGGCAGAGGGAGAAGGAGAGAGAGAATCCTCAAGCAGACTCCTTGCTGAGCATGTTGCCCAAGGTAGGGCTCCATCCCAGGACCCTGAGATCATGACCTGAGCCAAAGTCAAGAGTTGGATACTTAACCTACTGAGCCACCAGGCACCCCTATTTTAAAACATTTTTTAGAAGTCGTAGCAACTTTAATAAAATCTGAATATGAAATTAGTAAATCTTGAAAATTGAGCTAAAATTATTTTAGTTACAGCTAAGATAATGAGGTGCAAAAATGACATGAATTAAATATAATTGAAAATTGAAGATGCTTGAAGAAAAGAAAAAGTACAACGATTAATAGCTCTTCTTTATTTTGGCAGTGACTAATCTTGAATATGTAATAAACATACAATTTGTATATGAAAAATTGAAATTTTTATCAATAAGTTAGGTTTGGGCCAATGTTGGTATTAAGTTAAAACATCTTTTATTACTAGTTTGGTGGATTTTTAAAAAATTTATGAATGTACATTATATTTTATCAAACAGTTCTGCTGCATCTGTGTAGGTGATATTTTTAAACTACTATTTTTATGATTGAATACATTTAATAGATATTCCATTATTAGCACTTTCTTAGATTCCTTGGGAAAACTAAGTTTGTCTATTATACATATTATACTTAGAGTGATTTCACAAATAATATTGGCTTTTAATTTTCCTTTCTTGTATATGCTATTACACCGGCTTCATAAAATAGGTTGGGAGTGTTTCCTCTTTTACTAGTCTATCAAAGAGATTAATAATAAGATCATAAATTATTTTTCCTTTTGTGCTTGACAGAATTGTTCTATAGAAAAAAAATGAAACTCAATGTTTTTAATGGGGAGTGGATTTCAAATAGTTATTCATTTATTTTATATTCACTGGCCTATTCGAGATTTCTATTTGAGTCAGTTTTGGAAAGTGGTAGTTCTAGCCAATTGTTTAGTTATTTTTTATTTTAAAATGTATTGGCATTTTTATATTATTATTTTGTTATCTTATTAATCTTTCGTGTGGCTGTAATGATGTCCTTTTTATTCCTAATGTTGCTTACATCTTAAATTTCTCTTAAAAATTCTGATGGAGGTTTAAATTTTTTGTTATTTTTATATTTTTACTTTGTATTTTAGTCTAATAGTTATACAAAGAAATGTGCATATAATAATTATACAACAATAAGTTTTCACAAACTGGACACATCTAGGTAATACATCTAGATGAAGAAACAGAATCTTCCCCAGACTCTAAAAAACCTTCATGCAGGGCACCTGGGTGGCTCAGATGGTTAAGCATCTGCTTTCGGCTCAGGTCATGATCCCGGGGTGCTGGGATCGAGTCCCGCATCAGGCTCCCTGCTCGGCGGGGAGCCTGCTTCTCTCTGCTTCTGCCTCTCTTTCTCTCTCCCTGTCTCTCATGAATAAATAAATAAAATCTTAAAAAAAAAAAACCTTCATGCAGTAGTCGTCACTCCCCCACTGCCACCCCAACTATGCTCTGTATAGACTTTTTTTTTCCAATTTTTTATTTAAATTCCAGGTAGTTAATATAGTGTAGTATTGGTTTCAGAAGTAGAATTTAGTGATTCATCACTTACATGTAACACCCAGTGCTCATTATAATAAGTGCCCTCCTTAATACCCATCACCCATTTAGCCCATCCCCCACCCACCTCCTTCTATCAACCCTATTTGTTCTCTACCTTTAAGAGTCTCTAATTTGTTTCCCCCCCCCTCTTTTCTTGCCTTCCCCTATATTCATCTGTTTTGTTTCTTAAATTCCACATATGAGTGAAATCATATGGTATTTGTCTTTCTCTGACTTATTTGCTTTAATGTAATATACTCTAGTTCCATCCATGTCATTGCAAATGGTAAGATTTCATCTTTTTTAAAGATTTTACTTATTTATTTATGAGATAGAAAGAGAGAGAGAGTGCACAAGCAGGAGGAGGGGCAGAGGGACAAGCAGACACCCCACTGAGTGCAGAGCCCTACGCAGAGCTTGATCCCAGGACCCTGAGATCATGACACAAGCCAAAGTCAGATGCCTAACCAACTGAGCCACCCAGGTGCCCCAAGATTTCATTATTTTTGATGAATGAGTAGTATCCCATTGTATATATATGTACCACCTATTCTTTATCCATTCATCAGTCAATGGACACTTGGGCTCTTTCCATAGCTTGGCTATTGTTGATAATGCTGCTATAAACATCTGGGTGCATGTATCTCTTTGAATCTTTATTTTTGTATCCTTTGAGTAAATACCTAGTAGTGCAATTGCTGGGTTGTAGGGTAGTTCTACTTTTAAGTTTTTGAGGATGTATAGACTTCTAACATCATGGTTTTTGTCATTTTGGTATTTTCTGTGGATGCCTGATTTCTGTTGATAAACATTCATTCTAGGTTTGTGAAATTCATCTATATAATTGCATGTCATTTTCAATTATTTATTCCCATTGTTGTGTAGTATTCCGCTGTATAAACTTAATAGAAGTTATTCATTCATTCTATGCTTGATCAGCTTTAGGGTGGTTTCCAGATTGGGGCTACTAATATGTGAGCATTATGAGCATGTATAATATAATTTTTTGTTTTAAACACAGTTGGGAGTTTCTGGGGCATAAGGTATGCATATATTCAGTTTTAGTAGATACTGACAAACAGCTGTCTAAAATGTTTGCCAAATTAAGTATCCCTTATCACCAATAACAATAGTATGTGAAAGTTCCTGTTAATCCAAATGCTTTTCATTACTTGGTATTCTCCTTCATTTCTCACTTTATTTTTATGAGTGTGTGGTATTATATTATTGTGGTTTAATTTACATTTATCTGATGCTTAATGTATATTTACTCTTAAGTTCCTATGTTATGAACTTACATTTTTTCTTGTATATTTTTTCATAAATCATTCCTTGTAACTTGTAACATAACTTTTGCCGGTTTTGTCACCTCTTAATTTCCTAATGTGTAAAATAAGTAGATCAAACAGAAATAGCTCTAAGTTACATTGAGTTTTAAACTCTTATTCAATCCATATGAAAAATGAATTCCTATAGTATGCCAAAACATAGTGTTACAAACCAAAATGATAGATATTATATATGTATAATTGATTAACTATTTGGCAGTTAATTTAGGAAAAAGGTCTATTCATACTTGACCTCAGTGCATTATTTTTATTATTAAGAATTAGAAGGATGACAATTCCATTTACCATTCAAGTAGGAAAGAAAAATAGAAAGTCTTATGTTTGAAGAGTCACTATTTTCCCATTTAAGCCCATATTGGATTTTAATATTGAGAGATTTAAAAATATACTTAATTTATTTGTCCCCAATTTTATTTATACATACAATGTGAGATATATTTTTATATATCAGTATACTTGATGAATTTGAAAGGGCAATTTTTATATAAAAAGGTATAGATTAGGTGATTAATGCCAAAAGAGGAAAGAAGGTGTGAAATAGAGTTCTTACTTGACTTCACCCATATGCCTTTTTCCTTTGCTGATTTTAATCTGTGTTTTTTCTGCAATAAATCGTAACTGAGTAGAACAGTTTTTCTGATTTCTGAGTCCTTCTAGTGAATCTCCACACTTAAGGTGCTCTTGGGGACCCCATCTAACTTAAATAACCTATTTTTTCCACCTAAACAAAAGACCTTTAAATGGAATATTTTTAAATGTTGAATGTTACATAGATGAATAAATACATGAAAGTTTGGCAGTTTTTATTGATAGCAAAAATTACATAGCATGTTGCAACTAAGCAGAAATGTATGTCCTTTAGAGTTGGTTTGCAAATAATTTTAAAATCATATCACTTAATGGCCATACACATATAAAATTTTTAAAAATGTGGAGCTGCTCTTATACCTGTTGGTTCAATACCTGTAGTTGCTGCCTATCTTCTTACATCTTAAATTTCTCTTGCTGCCAACCCATTTCTGCTATTACCAAGGCACCTCTAGGTCTCTGAGAAGCAGATTCTGAAAATGAGTCACTCATGTTAAAGTAGGAAAAAACAATATCAAGTCAATAGTTTGGTTTTGGATAGCTGCTGTGATGAGAAGCAAGTGCTACATAAAAATCAATGTGGAACCTGAAATGAAGGTGATAGTGTTCAATCTGATTCCAAAGTTTCAGAAGTCCTGCAGTGCCCAAGAGTTCCTTGCATACACCCCAGTAAGTAATAGATGTTACTTAAAAATAATATTTGTATTCATTATTTTTTGAAGTGGTTATAAAGTTTTTAGGACATAAATACTAAGTTGTTTAGTCACTCAATAAACAATTATGTATTTCTTTTTTTTAAAGATTTTATTTATTTATATTTGAGAGAGAGTGTATGAGAGAGAGAGAAAGCACAAGCAGCAGGGAGGGGTAGAGGGAGAGTTAGACTCACCACCGAGCAGGGATCCCGATGCAGGACTCGATCCCAGGACCCTGTGATCATGACCTGAACTGAAGGCAGACACTCAGCCGAACTGAAGGCAGACACTCAACCGACTGAGCCACCCAGGCACCCAAAATTATGTATTTCTTTTGGCCTAAGGGTGCTGTTGAATAAAACACAACACAACACTAAGAGTGCTGAGAACAGAGAAAGTTTGGGGATGTCTTATCTATGGCATTTTAATAATATAGAATCCCGGGCTTCCTTTACTTCAGAGTTATTGAACCAGGATCTAAATTTCATAGAGACCAACCAGAAGTTTAACAAGCACCCTCACTGACTCTGATAATTTACATCTACATTTTCAGAATTATTCTCTGTTTTTGCCTAGTGATTGTAGATCTCATGAAGTTCAGCTTAATGATATTGCTCATATTCGTTATGGTCAATTGGTACAGTGTTTTATATTAATGTTGTTATTACTTTCATTATTATATGTATATGGGCAGTTTTGCAGCAATGCACAGGTTTCAAAGAAATCGTAATCTTCAGACCTCCCATTGGAACCAATTAGCACTTAAAATGTTTATCATGAAAACTCTAATTGTTCCTTAATACATGCACTCTCAATTAAATTTTAATGAGGTTATTTAGTTCTTTTGACAATAGGCCTTTATATTCTACATGTGCCTTTGATGGTGAGTATTAATGAGCTAGTATAAAATAGTTCTATAAAAAGGACTTCCATATGATTCTTTGATCGGTGGAAGTGTTACAATTTTGTCATTCATTAGCTTACAAATGTTGAGAGCAAAGGACACCATTAATTCTTTCAGGAAGACTTACCTCCAGCTCAACTGTAGAGAAAGAAAAAGGTTGTAGAAGAGTGTTGAATTAAAGCTAGTCATATGGATTAATCAGTATGAGAGATGCTGTGAGGAAAAAAGGTTGTGCAATAAAATCATTTGGAAAAAGCAGGATACAATGAATCTTCATGATTCTTCATCTCAATTTTCATATTAAGTGCCCTGAGTATGTCTGTAATCAAGGTAAACATTGCTAAATTCAGTGATTGGCTACCAAAACTTCATTTTTTTTTTCAAGGTAACACTCAGTATCAGTCCAAATAATTAGCATTCCTAGCAAGATATTTTAAGAAGTGCTGTGTAAGAAATGTGATATAATATTCAATAGCACTCAGTGTTGATTGAATGTCCATTATATATCAGTCACTGCTAGATGCTGGGTGTGCAGTGATGAAGATAGGTAGGAATAATCTCTTATCCTCCTAGAAATAGTCAACTCAATAAATTGCTGAAATAAAGTATGGGCATATTTTATCACCACACTATGACTTGACATCATGTGCCAGGTGCAATCTGATTCAGTCTAAAGTGATCAGAGGAGAATTTTTAGAAAAGAGCTAAAGATGTGAAATAGGAGCAGCTGTGTGTGTGTGAGTGTGTGTATTTTGTAGTGCATGAGACAAATAGAAACACAGAGAGAGACAGAGAGAGAGGTAGGCAGGCTTGGGCGAGGTAGAGAGAGGTAGAGAATATTCCAGTTTTGGAAAATATCTTTAGGTACATTGCATTTAGTTACTCATTTACTGTCTTTTCCTACCAAAATAAAAGCTTCATGAAAGCAGAAATGGTATTTAGTTTCCCTTCAGATGTTGCTCCAGATAATGAGAATGTTGTCTAGAAGGCTGCAGATGCTTTAAAAAAATAAGTTTGTTGAGTAAAAGAAAATGAAAATATTCAGTCCAGTTGAGCATAGATTGAAAAAGCTTAGCATGAAGAGAAAAAGTGTATAGCAGAAACAAGCTCTTGATTCATTGCCATGTGTTATGGATTGAATGTTTGTGTCTCTGTAAAATTTGTATGTTGAAGCTCTAGTCCCCAGGGTGAAATGGTATTTGGAAATGGGGTCCAAAGTAATTCAAGTTAAATGAGGTCAGGGTGGGGCCCTGATCCAATAAAATTAGTGTCCTTATAAGAAGAGACACGAGAGAGCTGGCTCTATCTTTCTTTGATGGATGTGAACTGAGAAAGGGCCATGTGAGGATATGGTGAGAAGGTGGCCATCTATAAAGCAGGAAGAGAGCTCTCACAAAACAACAACAACAACAACAACAACAACAAAACAAATTTGCTGGCACCTTGATTATGGGCTTCTAACTTTCAGAATTGTGAGACAATACATTGCTGCTTAAGCTACAGTCAGTGGTATTTTTCGTTATAGAAGCCCAAGCAGACTAAGACAATAGGCTTTATCATTTAGTATATATTCTATGCCAAATGAGGAGGCATTTAAAGTTTTTAAGCAAGAGCATATTAGAAACTCACTCTGACTGCAATGTAGAACATGATTGTAGGCTACTGTGGAGAAGTGGCCATGGAAGGTTTAGATGTATTTGAAAATGTAGATTGACAGAATTTTATTGCTAATTGCATAGTAGAATTATGACTATAAATTCAAATTTGGGTTATTGGGGAAAGCTGAAGTGTTCAGTGTTGGTCATGTTGAGTTTGATGTTATAAGATATCTAACAAAGACATCCAAAAAGCAGTTCGATATATATATGTCTGAAAGTGGAGGAGAAGGATGACCTTGAAATATAGAATTGCTCTTCACTGAAATTTATGTGAGACATCAATCCATGGGGAGATTTTAAAAAAATAGTAGAGAAGAGAACCTAGAAAACAGACCTAAGGAAGAAAAAAACCCAAAGGACCAGAGAAGCCAAAGAGCTTGCAATGAAATAGGTCCAATCATAGAGTGGAAACGTAAAGGAAGGAGATATTTGTGGAAGAATTAGTGGAAGGAAAAATGGGAATATTATAAATGATTTCACATTGGACATAGTATATTTCTTCAAGTCATGAAGAAAGACATTTCCTCCTTCTAAACCTGACATAAAGAGCAAGATGTGGGTAAAGGTAGTCAAAAGGTACAAACTTTCAGTTATAAGAAAATAAGTTCTGGGGATGCAGTGTACAACATGATGATTGTAGGTAATAACAGTGTTTTTATATTTGGAAGTTGTTGAGAGAATGGATCTTAAAAGTTCTCATCAGAAGGAGCAAACAAATTTTGTAACTCTGCGAAGTGATGGATTGTTAACTAAACTTGTAATCATTTCATGGTATATACTTATACCACATCCTCGTGGCATACACCTTAAACTTATACAATGTTATGTGCCAATTTTGTCTCAATAAAAATGAAAAAAGTGATAACCTATATTCAAATACTTATTCTACTTATCAAAATTTAATTTCAAAATGAAAGAAAATAAAACTACTCTGATATCCATCTTAGCTGCCTGTATGTAGAAATCCTTCTAATACGAGCGATTATTTTACTTTTCAGAACATATCCATCATCAAAAACATGTTTAGATTACAACATTAAACCTCTTGCTAAACATGGTTTTGTGGGCCCTACACAAGCACAGGAGTCACACATTTACAAAAATATCTAATGTGTATTATACAAAATATTGTTAATTATTTAACAACAAATATTTCACTATTGCAAAAATATAAAGAATGCAAGAAAAAGTTCTATTTATACATATTAGAATGGGAAAGAAAACATTTAATTAAAGTAAATGGTGAGGTGCCTGGGTGGCTCAGTCGTTAAGTATCTGCTTTCAGCTCAGGTCATGATCCCAGGGTCCTGGGATCGATTCCCACATCGGGCTCCCTGCTTGGCGCGAAGCCTGCTTCACCCTCTCCCACTCCCCCTGCTTGTGTTCCCTCTCTCACTGTCTCTCTCTGTGAAATAAATAAAATCTTTAAAAAAATAAAATAAAATAAAAGGTGAGTAAAGCCTTGATCCTAAAACACCTGATCACATAATTAAAGTAGTTAAGGGAGAAAAATGACAGGCTTTATAATAATAGTATGGTGGTTTGAGTATTAAATTTTAAATTTCTCAATATTCAAATACATTTGATTTTTATTTTATAGTTAAGCAATTTATACGGACTCTATTTTAAAGTGCTCTGCTGTGACAATCTTGAATACCTTTAATATTTCATCATAGTTAATGTATGATATTTGCTGCAAGTTTGTTTATAGTTATATTTTATCAGATGAAGTAAATTCCTTTCTATCCCGACTTTGCTAAGTTTTGCTTATGTGTTTGTTTTACTCATAAATGGCAAGTTTCTAAAATTGCCTTTTCTGAATTTATCAAAATATGTGTTTTTATTTTCCTTTACTGTGTTGATGTGGTAAATTACATTCATTAATTTTCTAATGTTAAACTCTGCATTTTTGGAATAAAACCAACTTGATCATAAAAAAAAAAAGTGCTCTGCTGTGAAATTCAAGTGTATCTTAAGTCCCACCACCAAGATGATGACAGAAAAATATGGAGAAAAATTATTTTCTTTCTATTTCAGCTTACAAATGAGATTCTTCATTGTCACTTGTCTCTGGGGATGAAATGCAAAATATTAATATAGGCAATGAATAGCATTTTGCCATATGAATGGTATAGTAAACAAAAGAAAGGGAGTGTTGAGGAACAAAAGAATATTGAGTAAAAGGGAGGCTTACAGAACAGCAATGTTTTTAAGCACTGCAATTATTTCACTAGACAATCTTCCACTAGGAAAGTTTTTTAAATATGTACTTATTTTTTTTGTAGAGCGATTTAGTCTATTTAATGATACTTCTTTTGGGATTATATTAACCATATAAGCTTACAATTTCTTATGAGAAGCTTAGTAATGCAATTTCCCAGATGTTTATATTTAGGAGAATGGCATTATATTTGTTTTGAAAGAATTTATAATTTCTGAAAAATATTGATCTAATTATTTAAGTGTAAATATTAATTGCTTAATAAGAGAAGAACCATGTGTTTTGGGGCCTAAAGTTTATATAATTTTTGATAGCCTCTTTTACTTTTTTATTTTTTAAATATTTATTTATTTTAGAGATAGAGAGGCAAAGGGGGGAGAGGGGCAGATGGAGAAAGAGAAAGTCCTAAGCAGACTCCTGAGATCATGACCTGAACTGAAACCAAGAATTGGACGCTCAACCAACTGCACCACCCAGGCTCCCTGATAGCCTTTTTTAAAAAACAGGGCATAGGGGCGCCTGGGTGGCTCAGATGGTTGGGCATCTGCCTTCGGCTCAGGTCAGGATCCCAGAGTCCTGGGACCGAGCCCCATATCAGGCTCCCGGCTCAGCGGGGAGCCTGCTTCTCCCTCTCCCTCTGCCTCTCCCTCTGCTTGTGCTCTCTCTCTCTGTATCTCTGTGTCTCAAATGAATAAATAAAATCTTAAAAAAAAAAAAACAGGGCATAAAATTATAAATAATAAATTCAGTAATTTATGTCCACTTATTTACATTGAGAATGAAATGACAAAAATATAAATTATAAAATGCTTATTAATACCATAAACATAATAAAATTCAAAAAGTAAATAATTATTAATCTTTTGACATCTCTAATTGTTCTGATATTTTTGGCTTGCATATTCATATTTCCTCTTCATGTGACCATGATTTTATAATAAAATTTTCTATAGAAGAAATAAAAAGGTAAGTTGGAATTTCCTCTGTTATAGTTGATCAAAATTTGTTTTTAATTACTGAGATTTGACTCTCCACAAGCACGTGTTCACTCAAGAGTAGCACTGTAGTTAACACTACAAATGTGTATTATAACAACCAGGAATTCTGATAAGTTCTCTTTTGCATGATTCCCATGAGAAAGGTAAAAGAAAAAAGTATTGTGCATACACAATATATTGTGTATACTGCATTACACATAGTGCGTTATATATTCCTGATAGGAGAATTTGATTAAAAATTGACTAGAATTAAATCTTCCACTTGTAATTTTCCTCATGAAATTTTTAGAAGAATTTGCATGACTTCCTTCTTATTCTGTTCATTTTAAACTTTGTTACTCTTCCACTGTGTGCAAACATCCCATGCAAAGAATTATAGGGCACATTCTATCATGATAAGCCCTCATTCCCTGAGTCTTCATGCTATGATGTTAGGTAAGTTGGCATAGTGGAACTCCTCTCTACCGGATGGCCACCAATAACCTAACTATATATTGAAGTCACTGCAGTTCACATAAAGACATTCCTCTATACTTTAATTAAATGTAGCACAAACCCAACTTCTTTCCTGGATCCCCAAAGTACTCACAATCACTCCAGTAACTTATAACTGTCTATAAAGTACAGGGCTTTTACTTATTTCAGTTAAAATATTACTCTTGATTTTTTTTTTTTTTTTTAAATGTAGGATCACATGAACACATTGCTGGAGTTTCTCCCAAGGTCCAGAAGGGGTCCATGAAAGTGAATGGCACTGTGTTAAGCTTCATTAGCTTCACATTAATCCACCTCTCTGCTTCCATTCTTAATCACACATTTTTATGACTACTAAAAACAGCTTCCCCGTAATAAAAATAATACATGATGTATTTCAGTAACTGGCAAGGTGATTAATTATAGGCTAAAATCTGGGTTATTCTTCATGAGAAAATAATTGCTATGATTATCTTTAGACCTGATATGCATTTAAATGAATTATTTTAAAAGAAATGTTCTAATTGTCTTGATTTTGTAAAATTTCCAAATCTTACTCTTATGGAAATCAGTTCTTGTAATACTAGAGTCTTAAGATAAATCATTTTAGTGATGACTAATTAATAGAATGTCAAAGATAATGTTTGCACTTTATATTTTCCATTTACAGTATTACTTTTTTTCCCTAAAAACCAAAATTATTGTGAAATACTGAAACTATCATAAAAATCTAAATAGAAATACCTCTGGATTTTAGCATAAAGATGGCTTTATTTTATGTGAATTAATCAAGCCTCAACTGATTATAACAGATAATGTTTAAAAAGAGATTTTGCTTGAAAATACAGTATCTGACAATTTCAATGCAACAAAAACAATTTGTCTAGTACCACTTTTATGCACTTACTTTTATAAATAAGTAATGGGAAACGAATCCATACGTGTTACAAAAAGACTTTTGATAGTCAGCTCTAACATGTAAATGGACTTTTAGCGTTGGTAACTTGGGCTGTAGCAAACTGAATAAATCCTTAGTGACTTAGCAAACATTTTCACTTTAGCATTGCATTCAGTGAAGTTTTCTCTTCTGATAAGCTTTGAGTTTGAGCTTAACTGTTCATTTATTTCTATTACATAGTGAAATTTGAGAGCCATTTCAGGAATCTGATCTGCACCCTAAGGAGAAACATTCTAAACAAACACAAGAAGCCTTTTAAGGGGATCCTGTGCATTCTTTTTTATTATGTTAGTGCATTCTTTATAACTAGTCATGTAAAAGTAGATACTATGAAATCCAAACTCATTTTTTTTCATCCAACAAGAAGCCGTAACTTTGTTAATGATAGAAACTACAAATTTCAAACCAAGCTGCAGTTATTCTTTTGAAACACCAAAAAAAGTCCTTGTTTTCAGATGGTTACATGTTAATTCCATAATAGCATTTACAATATCATTACTGTTGTTCTTCAGGGCTCGGACTGCCTTTGGTCTTGACACATTTGCTTGTGACATGACCGATTCTATGTCCTTAACCTCTACACCGGTTTCATCAACCTCTTCCTCTTCACTCTCCTCTTGTACAGTTCGAGTCTGTGTGTTTTCTTGAATGTTTGAGACAGCTTCACCTTGAACTTTGAATTTCTCAGCAGCTGCTAGTTGTGCTTGCTGAGATAAATCCTCGATCTTGGCTTCCCCCAAAACTATGTGGGTATCTGAAGCTGGGCTGTTGTAGACATCTGGTTTTGTGATGACAAAGAGGATATTCTTAGATTTCTGGATAGTGATTCTTGTAACCCCTGTAACCTGTCGAAGACCCAGTTTGGACATAGCCTTCCCTGCCTTCTTTTCACTCCGGCTCTGTTTTGCTTTACTGACTGGTTCTTCATCGATTCCAGTGGCTGCTGCCAGCTGGGCCTGTTGGGTGGTTGCCTGTGTGGAATCCTGTTCCTCAAGCTCTGGTACTGAGTCATCACTGTCAGATTCTGTTCCAGACCCTGTCTCAGCCTGGGGCTGTGGCAACTCCTGCTCTGTAGCAGGGACAGTTTCTGTGGCTTCACCAGGCATTTCTGGAGGGAGTAAAAAGGAGGCCTGAATTGACTGGGATCCGTTCTGCTGCCCAACCCAGAGTCAAATATTCTTAAAAACTCTGTGTGAGGGGAACGCGGAACCCCCAAACTCACTTTTATTGAATATTTTTCTTTGAACCTTTAATGACTTTCTCATTGTGACTTATAATTTCAAAATATGTCTGAAAAAGCAACAAAATATATTACACAGGATAATTCTTTCTGAAGTTCAATAATTGTCCAGACTCTCTCCATAGCCAAGACTGTGACATTTGGACATGATTTCTCTATCATGAGGTATTACTAATAAAATTCCAATAATAGGTAGTTATATCTAAGTAGCATATAAATTTAAAGTTGTCTACATTCTAGAAAACACACAATAGGAACTAAAAGTGATTCACATTTACAAATACTTAAAAGGTGTAGGAAAACTGTTAATAAGAAATATAAAGCACCCAAGTTATCTTAATAATTTATTCTTTTTTTGAAGCTAAAGTGGGTCTTACATTAGAAAACTCTTCCACTAAAAGAAGTTTACACCAATGTATTTATTTTATAAGATATTTGTGTTTGTATTAAATGAGAACATTACTATGTTTGGCCAAAGAACATCATATAAACAATCCAAGTCAAGTAGGTAAATTTTCATTATCAGAACAACTTACATAAAATAAAAAGATATAGAGTGATATATAAAAAATATTTCTGCCTGACTTCAAGCTATATTACAAACCTGTAGTCATCAAGACAGTATGGTATCAGCACAAAAACAGACACATAGATCAATGGAACGAATAGAGAACCCAGAAATGGACCCTCAACTTTATGGTCAACTAATCTTTGGGAAAGCAGGAAACATCCACTGGAAAAAAGACAGTCTCTTCAATAAATGGTGCTAGGAAAACTGGACAACCACATGCAGAAGAATGAAACTAGACCATTCTCTTACACCATACACAAAGATAAACTCAAAATGGATGAAAGACCTCAATGTGAGACAGGAATCCATCAAAATCCTAGAGAAGAACATAGGCATTAACCCCTTTGACACTGGCCACAGCAACTTCTTTCAAGACATGTCTCTAAAGGCAAGGGAAACAAAAGTAAAAATGAACTTTTGGGATTTCATCAAGATAAAAAGCTTCTGCACAGCAAAGGAAACAGTCAACAAAACTAAGAGGCAATCCATGGAATGGGAGAAGATATTTGCAAATGACATTTCAGATAAAGGGCTGGTATCCAAGATCTATAAAGAACTTCTTAAACTCAACACCCAAAAAACAATTAATCCAGTCGAAAAATGGGCAGAAGACATGAACAGACACTTCTCCAAAGAAGACATACAAATGGCTAACAGACACATGAAAAAAAGTTCCACATCACTAGCCATCAGGGAAATACAAATCAAAACCACAATGAGATACCACCTTACACCAGTTAGAATAGCCACAATCAACAAGACAGGAAACAACAAGTGTTGGTGAAGATGTGTAGAAAGGGGAACCCTCTTACACTGTTGGTGAGGAGCAAGCTGACACAGCCACTTTGGAAAACAGTATGGAGATTCCTCAAGACATTACAAATAGAGCTACCCTATGACCCAGTAATTGCACTACTAGGTATTTGCCCCAAAGATAGAGATGTAGTAAAAAGAAGGCACATGCACCCCAATGTTCATAGCAGCAATGTCCTCAATAGCCAAACTGTGGAAGGAACTGAGATGCCCTTCAAAGGATGAATGGATAAAGAAGATGTGGCTCATATATACAATGGAATATTACTCAGCCATCAGAAAGGATGAATACCTACCATTTGCATTGACATCGGTGGAACTGGAGGGGATTATGTTAAGTGAAATAAGTCAGTCAGAGAAAGACAATTATCATATGGTTTCACTCATATGTGGAACATAAGGAATAGAGCAGAGGACCACAGGGGAAGGGAAGGAAAACTGAATGGGAAGAAATCAGAGAGGGAGACAAACCATGAGAGACTCTGGACTCTGGGATCCAAACTGAGGATTACAGAAGGGAGGGAGTGGAGGGATGGGATAACCAGGTGAGGGTTTTAAGGAGGGCACATGTGATGAGCACTGAGTGTTATACACAACTAATGAATTTTTGAACACTACCTCAAAAACTAATGATGTACTATATGCTGGTTAACTGAACATAATAAAAAATAAATAAAAATATTTCTTTGTAGAGTTATTGGATCCTATAAACACTATGTACTGAGTAATTTTAGAACACAAAAGTATATTACTGAGTAAATATACATTACAATTTTGAACATTAAGTAGGTGGAAATAGGAAGACCTCTTAAATATTTGCATGACTGTATGACTAATAAGTGATTTGGTAGCATTTCTTAGAATCTTTGATGAAGCATGTACACCTCATGCCCAAGAATCTGCTTGTATAATTATGAATATGTAGGACAATCTAAGGCTAAGTGAAAATATCCAGGGTGAGCAGCACTACTAAAACAGATTGTTTAGGCTTTTGGAATTTGGTGGAATCTACCTTTGATTATGGCAGTGGGTATAATTTGCAAATATTCTGCCAAAATGCAGAGGCTGCATATTCCAGTGTCTTCAGTGAATATGTGAAGACCCACCCCCCGAAAAAAAAGCCACTTTCTAAAAATAGAGAACTGTGGGCAATGTGGTAAATAGAGAGAACCTATCCCAACTAAAAACACTTGAACATATTCTTTTTAACATCATGCCATTCAATCAAGATATCTACAGGCTACAGACGGACTGCAGGCCTTGAGTTTGTTATTCCCTGACACAATGACTTCTTTAAGCATGAGGAAAGTAAATGTGTTTGTCTTCCTTTGGTTACTTCCTAAAGTCTAGGAACCATGTCATATATATTTTTGAGGAGATCATAAAATCAATTTTAAGGCATAGTTTACACATAATAAAATTTACTAATTTTCAAGTGTTCAGCTCAGTGGGTTTGACAGATATGCAAACACAAATAACCATCACACACAAAAAAGGTATATAACATTTTCATCATCCCTGAAAAGTAAATTCACCCATGCTACATTCAGTAAATCACTACTCCCAACGCTTGGCCTTGGTCAAAACTGATTTGTATCTGTCATTGTAGATTAGTCTTGTCTTTATATTGTTTCAGATAAATGAAATCATGCAGTTGGTACTCTTTATGTTTGACTTCTTCTGTTCAACATCTTATTTTTGAGGTATTACTGAGTGTATCAGTAGTTTGTTATATTTTATTGCTATTATTCCATTAAATAAGCAAAACAGCTTTTTTCATCTTTTCTATTGATGGACCCTTGATCTATTTCCATTTATGTCCTATTGTGAAAAAATTTGCTAAGGTCATTCATGTACAAAACGTTTTGTACGTTTCATTTTTTTGGTTAAATACCTATGAATGTAGTTGTTTTGTCATATGTTAAATGTATGAACAACTTTACAAGAGACTGCCAAGCCACTTTCCAAAGTGGTTATGTTATTTAGCAGAGCATTAGAGTTCTCATTACATTACATCCTTGTCTATACTTGATATTTGTCTATATGTTTTCAAAATTTTTACTATTTCACTTGGTGTCTTAAAGGTTTTCATTTTGATATGATTTAGATTTCACTGATAAATAATGATGTTGAACATCTCATATGTTCAATAGCCTTTTTCTGTCTTCCTTTGTGAGGTGTCTTTTCCAATTTGGGGCCATTTTTATTTGGTTGTAATCTTATTATTAACATCTTTATATATTTTAGACAAATGTTTTTGTTTTATAGTTTTTAATATGCATTGTCTATATTTTCTGAAGTTCATCCCTAGGCACTTCATGTTATTTTAATGCTATTTTAAGTGATTTTTTTTAGGATTGTAATTGTTGCTATTATATTGAAATAAGATTGATTTTCATATTTTCACCTGGTAATCTGCACTTTCTACAAATGTATTATTTCTCATAGTATTTTTGTAGATTCCTTAGCATTTTTATTAGCATAACCTCTGTGAATAGACAGTTTTGTTTATTCCTCAAGATTTTTTGTGATTTTTATTTTTCCTTATAGCAACGACTACAAACTCCAGTAAAATGTTAAGCAGAAATTGTGAGATCAGACATCGTTGCCTTTATCCCTGAGGGAAAGTGCCAGTCTTTTGTCATTACACATGATATTAGTTATATATTTTTTTCACTATGCCCTTTAGTCTTTTCTGCATCTACTGAGACATGTTATTTTTCTTTTCTTCTTCTTCTTAATGTTGTGAGCTAGTTCCATATATTCAATCAACCTTCTAATCCTAGGATAAATTCCTCTTGGTCACAACATATAATTTTATAAATATATTATATATGATATGCTAATATTTTAAATCACTTTTATTATGGCATAATTTACCTGCATATTTACTAATATTTTGTTAAGTGTTTTTGTGTGTGTGTCCATGTTTGTATGGGATAGCAGTCTTTAGTTTTCTAGTAATGTTTTTCTCATATTTTCGTAATAGTGGCTTCCTATGTTGAGTTTGAGGGTGTCCCTGCTTCTCTCTTTTTCTGAAAAAGTTTGTGTTAATATGGACATTATTTCTTCCTTCAAGGTGTCATGGAATTCACTTCAAAAGCCACTTGTATCTGGAATGATCAGGTGAGAAGACTTTTACTTAAAATTCTATTTATTTGATATTCCTATTTATATAGGACTATTCATATTTTCTATTTCTTCCTGTGGATGTTTCATAGTTTGACTTTAAGTAATAGGTAAGTTTTGCCTATGTTGTTGGCCTACAATAATTCTTTTTTTAAATATAAACTCATATTTTATCATTTTCTTAAGTTTTTATTTAAATTCCAGTTGGTTAATACACAATGTAATAGTAGTTTCAGGTGTACAATATAGTGATTCAAACTTCCATGCAACACCTGTTGCTCATCACAAGTGTGCTCCTGAATCCTGTTTAATATTCCCATCTTTAAGATCAGAAGTGATACCCATCATTCATTCTGTTGTATCAGTGACTTTTGCTTTCTCTTTTTTTTTTGTGATAAATCTAGATGTTTATCTATTTTAATATTTTTTTAAAGAATCAGTTTTTGTTTTTATTGATTTTCTCTATTATCTATTTAATATTTTGTTCATTTCCACCCATCTTTATTATTTTTTAAATTTGATAATTTCCTAGCTTCAATAGGTAGAAATTTAGATTGTTAATTTTAAATGTACCTATTTCTTTTTATAATGTACTCATTTAAATGTAAACATTCCAATTTAAGCAGAGCTTTAAATGCATCTTTCACATTTGACTTGTTTTTATTGTCAGTAAGTTCAAATATTTTCTAATTTCCTTTGTCATTTTTTTCACCCAGAGATCATTTAAATTCGTACTGTTTTATTTTAAAATGTTTGGAGATTGCCCAGATATCTTTTTGTTATTCATTTCTTATTTAATCTATTAGTCTCAGATACAATCCTCTCTATAATTTCAAACATTTTACATTTTTTAAGACATTTTACATTTTGACACTGGTTTATGTCCACTCTCCCCTACTATAGTTTGTCTTGGTGAAAGTTAGATGTGTTCTTCCCCTACTCCAACTTTATTGAGATATAATTGCCATATAACATTGTGCAAGTTTGAAAATATGTTCATGAAAATAGTGTATTTGATTATTGTTGGGTTATTGCTTTATAAGTATCAATTTATAGAAACCATAGTGGAAATTTTGATGAATATGATTACTTATAAATTATAAATTTCTCTATGACTACAAAATCTAAAGAAAAGGCAATGTTGAAACTCTATGTGTCACATGTGGTAATATCATTCCCTTTTAATGAACTCTCATAAAGTTTGGTTGTTTCGTGTTTGTTGAGTAGAGGAAAACCAGTTTATAATTTACATCTTTTTAAAATTGTGATATAGTTGACATTAACATTATATTAGTTTCAGATGTACAGCATAATGAGTATCCTTTAACCTTGTCATTGCACTCCTCGGTGCAGACCTGCTTAGATCTCTATTGTATAGGTCCTTAAGATAAATGTATCTGAGTTCTCATTTCAGTAGTGATTGTAGTAGCAGCCTACTTGTTGGTAACCTGAATAACTGAATTGCAGTATATACAATGACTGTAGGTTGGTGATAATGGGAAGGCAATGGTATTGTCAATGCCTTCCAGTCAAAAACTTCCAGCAACACACCTATAATTGGGCTTTATTGTTCTTTGCAATGAGGGAGAACACATCACAGGGAATCATATGGTGTAGTAAGAGGTTGTTGAATGAACTTATTATATAGCATTTGGGCACTTGTTAGGTGATTTGGGAGAAGGCTCTGTTCTGAGTTGGATGCTGTCAGAAAGCAAGTGAAAACTATGATTCACTATCTTAATAAACTAGATCTGTTAGGAAGACTTAATTAAAGTTAAAGCAATACAGAGTGAAGAAGCAGCAGTCACTTACTTTAACCAGAATAGGAAAACATTTCGTCATTTTTGTGGTTTGGATGACATGTTTTGGTCTATGTTCAGAATGATTCCTTGGTGGTCTTGTTTTTATCCTGATCTATTGCAGCCATGGAGTGGCTTTGCCTGAAACACAAAATTATGTAAATTCAACAGAAAAAGAGCAAGTCCTAGATATGAATATCAGGTCAGGTACCAGAAGTTAGAGGGTACTTTTATTTTCCTAAGTATAAGAGATGGAAAAGAAAGAGACATGATCATTTAAAAACCAACAAAGCAAAAAGGGACCTTGTGTCAACTAGTGATGTAATGTGCCATGAACCTAGGAGTCTGATTAAAATCGTGTGTACTTCAGGCATATCTCCACATCCACACACATAATATATTTTTTTAAAGAAAAGAAATTGAAATTAGACTGTTTGAAACAGAAACACCAAACAAACTGTTAAATGAAATATCTACATTATTTTTATTATCCAGCAGAAGGGGTCTCAGGAGGTAAAGAGCAGTTCTATATAAAAATCTTACATTTCTTTGAACAATTTCTCCATTGCTTTTAGTATTCATCATGGCTGAAGATAGATGCTAATCTCATTTGTGTTACTATACTACCCTATTTCATTCTCATATAGCTATGTTATTTTTATTTTATTATGTTATGTTAATCACCATACATTACATCATTAGTTTTTGATGTAGTGTTCATGATTCATTGTTTGCATATAACACCCAGTGCTCCATTCAGTGCATGCCCTCCTTAATACCCACCACCAGGCTAACCCATCCCCCAACCCCCCTCCCCTCTAGAACCCTCAGTTTGTTTCTCAGAGTCCATCATCTCTCATGGTTTGTCTCCCCCTCCGATTCCCCCCCCTTCATTTTTCCCTTCCTGCTATCTTCTTCTTCTTCTTCTTCTTCTTTTTTTTTTACATAAAATGTATTATTTTTTTCAGAGGTACAGGTCTGTGATTCAACAGTCTTAAACAATTCACAGCGCTCACCATAGCACATACCCTCCCCAATGTCTATCACCCAGCCACCCCATCCCTCCCACCCCCACCACTCCAGCAATCCTCAGTTTGTTTCCTGAGATTAAGAATTCCTCATATCAGTGAGGTCATATGATACATGTCTTTCTCTGATTGACTTATTTCACTCAGCATAATACCCTCCAGTTCCATCCACGTTGTTGCAAATGGCAAGATTTCATTCCTTTTGATGGCTGCATAATATTCCATTGTATATATATATAGCACATCTTCTTTATCCATTCATCTGTCGATGGACGTCTTGGCTTTTTCCATAGTTTGGCTATTGTGGACATTGCTGCTATAAATATCAGGGTGCACGTACCCCTTCGGATCCCTCCATTTGTGTCTTTGGGGTAAATACCCAGTAGTGCAATTGCTGGGTCATAGGGTAGCTCTATTTTCAACTTTTTGAGGAACCTCATACTGTTTTCCAGAGTGGCTGCACCAGCTTGTATTCCTACCAACAGTGTAGGAGGGTTCCCCTTTCTCAGCACCCCTGCCAACATCTGTCATTTCCTGACTTGTTAATTTTAGCCATTCTGACTGCTGTGAGATGGTATCTCATTGAGGTTTTGATTTGGACTTCCCTGATGCCGAGCAATGTTGACCACTTTTTCATGTGTCTGTTGGCCATTTGGATGTCTTCTTTGGAAAAATGTCTGTTCATGTGTTCTGCCCATTTCTTGATTGGATCATTTGTTCTTTGGGTGTTGAGTTTGATAAGTTCTTTGTAGATTTTGGATACTAGCCCTTTATCTGATATGTCATTTGCAAATATCTTCTCCCATTCCTTCGGTTGTCTTTTGGTTTTGTTTACTCTTTCTTTTGCTGTGCAAAAGCTTTTTATCTTGATGAAGTCCCAATAGTTCATTTTTGCCCTTGCTTCCCTTGCCTTTGGCGATGTTTCTAGGAAGAAGTTGCTGCGGCTGAGGTCGAAGAGGTTGCTGCCTCTGTTCTCCTCTAGGATTTTGATGGACTCCTGTCTCACATTTAGGTCTTTCAACCATTTTGAGTCTATTTTTGTGTGTGGTGTAAGGTAATGGTCCAGTTTCATTCTTCTGCGTGTGGCTGTCCAATTTTCCCAACACCGTTTGTTGAAGAGACTGTCTTTTTTCCATTGGACATTCTTTCCTGCTTTGTCAAAGATTAGTTGACCATAGAGTTGAGGGTCCCTTTCTGGGCTCTCTATTCTGTTCCATTGATCGAGGTGTCTGTTTTTGTGCCAATACCATACTGTCTTGATGATGACAGCTTTGTAATAGAGCTTAAAGTCCAGAATTGTGATGCCACCAGCTTTACTTTTCTTTTTCAACATACCTCTGGCTATTCGGGGTCTTTTCTGGTTCCATACAAATTTTAGGATTATTTGTTCCATTTCTTTGAAAAAAGTGGATGATATTTTGATAGGGATTGCATTAAATGTGTAGATTGCTCTAGGTAGCATTGACATCTTTACAATATTTGTTCTTCCAATCCATGAGCATGGAATGTTTTTCCACTTCTTTGTATCTTCCTCAATTTCTTTCATGAGTATTTTATAGTTTTCTGAGTACAGATTCTTTGCCTCTTTGGTTAGATTTATTCCTAGGTATCTTATGGTTTTGGGTGCAATTGTAAATGGGATCAACTCCTCAATCAGACAACAAAAAGAAATAAAAGGCATCCGAATAGGCAAAGAAGTCAAACTCTCACTCTTTGCAGATGATATGATACGTTATGTGGAAAACCCAAAAGACTCCATCCCAAAACTGCTAGAACTCACACAGGAATTCAGTAAAGTGGCAGGATATAAATTCAATGCACAAAAATCGGTGGCATTCCTATACACCAACAAGTCATATAGCTACGTTTTTAAAGATTTATTTATTTGAGAGAGAGAAAGAGCGCATACATGAGTTGGGGGAAGGGCAGAGAGAGAGGGAGAGAAGCAGACTCTCTGCAGAGTGTAGAGCCCAAAGTGGGGCTGAATCCCACAACCCCCCAGATCAGGACCTGAGCCAAAATTGAGTCAGACACTTAACCAACATGAACCATCCATGCGCCCCTCTCATGTAGCTATTTTTATAATTGTCTCATTTCTTTTATGTATAAAGTACCACACTGATATATACATATATATGTGGCCTTCCATTTCTCCATAAAATTATGGAAAGTGACTGTGTGTGACATTTTAATTTTCATCATTCTTATTTTGTCAAGGAGTGACTCAGTGGGTCATTTCAATCTGGAAACCCACATCCATCATTTCTGTGAAATTTTCTTACATCACTTAAAAAATTGTCTCTCCTTTTCATAGTTTTTAATTTCCCTATCTATAATTTCTATTAGTCCAGATATTGAGTCCTCTAAATTGATTTAGTAGCTTTTCTTAAGTACTTTCCAATCTTTTCTGCATGTTTTTAGATTTTAGCAAACATCTTTAATATTTTCTGGTTTTTTTTTTTTAATTTTTCTTTCCAGTATATGGATGAATTGTCTTCTCTTGCCCTGAGGTAACTATTTGAAGGTAATTTTGTGAGGTGGTACGTTTTGTGTAAAGATTTATTTGTGTTTCCTTATTTATATTTGCTTCTTTCCTAATACATATTTTTATTTGCTTATTTTTCTGTTTCATGTGGGTGTGTTTGTCAAATATGTGATGATTATTGATTGTCTACTTATGTTTAATAATTAAAAAAACCCAAAGCAGAAAGCACAGTTTGTGGCTCTTAGTTTGTGTGTGTGTTATTAGCATATGCACTGCAGATTAAAGTGATTATTCTATCTTTAGCATAGAACACTCTTTTTTTATTTGTTTTCCCCTATCCAGCTCCCTTGTCTTTTTGTTGTTGTTGTTGTTCTTTAACTACCAGGAGTTCTGTCCAAGAGTCCTTAGGAGGTAAGGAATGTTGATTTTTTTAACATAAATATTTAAATATATTATGCTATTTTAAACCCTATTATCATGTCCAACCACTATACAAACTGGATAAATTCCTAATTTCTCAGGGATCTTTGTTGGAATATCTACCTTGAATGGATGTCAAGTTTACTTATTTCTAGTTTTGAAAGTCCATGTATTTTCATTTTTAGAAAGCTGGAATAGCATTTTATAGCCTCCAGTTTCTCATCACCTCTCCCTTGCTCCGTAATTGACAAAGATTACCTACTCTATAACATTTATTATATAGATCTGTCAATACAAATTTAAAACCATTCAAACCATTAGATTTTTTTTTTAAAGATTTCATTTATTTGAGAGAGAGAATGCACACAAGCAGGGGGGAGGGGCAGAGGGAGAAGCAGGCTCCCCACCGAGCAGAGAGCCCGATGCAGGGCTCGAACCCAGGACCCCGGGATCATGACCCGAGCTGAAGGCAGACGCTTCACTGACTGAGCTACCCAGGTGCCCCTCAAACCATTAGATTTTAAGTTAAATTATATTTAAGTTATTTAGTTATTTTTATGATTCCCCTACCTATCATGGGATTCAATTAGGTATTATTGTTGTTGTTTTGCTATTATTAGTAGTATTTAGTTCATACTTTTTAAATTGAAAAGAGAAAGCAGGTCTTTGCCATCCATCAGATTGACACTGTGACCTTCATTTATGTTTCTTTTTCTTCTTTTACAACAGTAATATGTTTGCAAACTTTATTAATTTGAATCTTGAGTCTTCTTCACATCATTTCTTTAACTCCTTGGTACCCACTTCATCGTCTTTTGTCATGTCTCCTTTTTGTCTCGTATAAAACTGTTAAAAGTCTGAAATGACTGAAAAGTTCTCTATACAAGTCAATTAATTTCTCCAGGTATCTCTTCTTTTTCTCACAGCAGTCATTTGAGAAAATACAGCCAGAACTGCTTATTGGAGACATTTTCAGCTCTCTTGATTCATAGTTTAGTATTTAATCTGAGAAGTGCTATAATTTACAGATTTCTCTCCATCTTGATAAGAAAAGGGTATCATAGTGTAATGAAAATGTTATAGATTTGTTTGTTTTAGACAGAACTTAATATAAATTTCAACTCTACCATTTCCTACAAGTTTTCTTCTTTGAGCTTAAATTTTCTCTCCTATAAAAATAAAGATGACAACTCTGGGATTCTTAGAGAAATTCCTAGAGAAAATATCTATGAATGAAAATATCATATGCAGCTTCTAATATAGCAGCCAATAAAAACCAGTTAGCATCTCACTTCTATAAACTTGAGATACTTTTATCAGAGTAATGCAGATACAAAGTAAATAGGTGGATGGAGAGGGGGCCATGGATGGCTCAGTCTGTTGAGCATCTGACTTTTGGTTTGGGCTCAGGTCATGATCTCAGGGTCATGAGATTGATCCCCAAGTCAGCCTCCATTCCCGGCGAGGAGTCTGCTTAAGATTCTCTTCCTCTCCTTCTGCGCCTCCCCTGCTCTTGTACTCTCTCTCTCTCTCTCAAATAAAATAAACAAAATCTTTAAAAAAAAAAATATGTGGATGGATAGTTAGATTAATGACTATAAGAAGTGTGACCTGTTTAGAATGAAAAAATATTTTAAGTGAACTATTGATGAATTACCAAGGAAGTAACAATTCGGTCTGGATGTAAATCTCTCACTTAATTGGTAAATGTTATAGTACTGTAAGTTATTCTAATGAGAAATCTCAGTGGGAAGACTTTAATGACATAATTATTCTCTCCAATAAAATAACAATTAGCTTGTCTGGTATTGTACTAATTGTTATTGACAGAGTATTGACAATGCTTAAAATCTAAGTGTTGAGTTACTTTAGAAAAAAAAGTCTTATAATAAAACTACAAATACAGAACTGATGATCTTGTTATGCTGAAAACATTTAATCTAAATTTTCTAAACTTCTTTAATTAATAGTATTTATTTTTGTACAGTTTTAGATTCACAGAAGAACTGAAAAGTAATATAGAGAGTTTTCATGTGCCCTCCCCACTTGCCTACACACAGATTCCCTTGTTCTTTATATCTTGCATTAGTGTGGTACATTTGTTATAATTAATGAACCAATTTTGATATATTATAACTGACTAAGACTGTAGTTTACATTAAGTTTCACTCTGTATTGTAGGTTCTATGGGTTTTGACAAATGCATGGTGTAACATTTCAATCACTGTGATGTCACAGACAGAATAGTTTCATCACCCTAAAAATCGGTACTGAACATATTTATCCCCCTTTCCCTCTCCATGAAATCTTGTCAACCATCGTTCTTTTTATTGTCTCTATAGTTTTGCAGAATGCCATATCATTGTAATAATAATACTCTTCAGATTGTGTTCTTTCAACAGAAAATACACATTTAAGATTACTCTATGTCCTATTGTGGCTTGATGGGTCATTTTTTATTGTGGGATAATATTCTGTTGTATAGGTGTACCAAAATTTTGTTTATTCATTCACTTATTGAAGGCCATCTTAGTTGCTTCCAATTTTTCACAATTATGAATAAAGCTGCATTAAACATTTGTGTGCAGGATTTTTTGAACATAGTTTTCCAACTCATTTGGATAGATACATAGAAGAGAGACTGCTGGATTATATAATAAGAAAATATTTAGCTTTATAGGAAGCTGCCAGATTATATTCCATGGTGGCTGTGCCATTTGCATTTTCCACTAGCAATGAATTTGTTGCTCAACATCCTCACCAGTATTTGGTATTGTCAGCGTTTTCTTGATTTTTTTAATTTTTGGCATTCTGATGAATGTATATTGATATCTATGGTTGTTTTAATTTGCATTTATCTAATGATATATGACGTTGAATGTCTTTTCAAATGATTATTGGACATCTGCATATCTTCTTTGATGAGGCATCTATTAGACTCTTTTGCCCATATTTTCATTGTATTGTTTCTTTTCTTACTGTTGAGTTTCAAGAGTTTGTCATATACTTTGGATATAAGTCTTTCATTAGGTCTGTGTTTTTACAACTATTTTTCCCAATTGTCATCTTTTCATTTTCTTAAAAGTGTCTTTTGCAGAGCACATATCCTTAATTTTAATAAAGTCTAATAACTTTTATTCTTATGGATCCCCTTTGGTTTTGTATCTTAAAACTATTCATCAAACCCAAAGTCACCTATATTGATTCTTATGTTATTTTCTAAAAGTTCAGTAGCTTTGTATTTTACGTTTTTACGTGTAGGTCTATGGTCCATTTTGAGTTAATTTTGGGGAAAGGTGTAAGGTCTGGTTTAGGTTCATATATTGGGGGATTTGGACATCCAGTTTTTTCAATATCATTTGTTATAAGCCTATTTTGTCCTCATCGACTTGTCTGTGTTCCTTTGTAAAAGATAAACGGATTCTATTTGTGTGGGTTTATTTCTGGGCTTCTATTCCATTTCATTGGCCTATATTTTTTGACTACATATATTTTATTTTATTTCAAGTTTTATTGAGATATAAATGACCTATAACACTATATAAATTTAAGGAGTATAGCACAATGATTTGAATTACATATATTGTGAGACCTTCATGTTTATACTTAATATCATGCTGTATTGATTTCTATACTTTCATATTAAGCCCTGTAATTGGTATTGTCAGTTCCCTAAATTTGTTTTTCTTCTTCAGTGTTGTGTGGCTCTTTTGGATCTTTCATCTTTGGATATAAATTTTAGAATCAATTTGTTGATATCCATATAACAACTTGTTGGGAATTTGATTATATTGCATGGAATCTATAGATTGAGTTGGGAAGAATTGACATCTTAAAGATATTGAGTCTTCCTATTTATACACATGGAATATCTCTCCATTTATTTAGACCTTCTTAACATTTCTTTCATCACAGGTTTGTAGTTTTCTGTATGTAGATCCTGTAGATATTTTGTTATATTTATACCTAAGTATTTCATTTTCTTGATACTAATATAGATTTTAATGTTCTTAATTTCAAATTCCTATTGTTTGTTTTTGGTATGTAGAAAAACAATTTACTTTTGCAGACTAACCTTTGCAAGTTAACTTGTGATAATTGCCTGTAATTTCAAGGAGGTTTTTTTTGTCAGTTCTTTAGGATTTTCTTCATACATAATCATTTTATCTATGAACAAAACAGATTTCTTTCTTTCTAATCTGCATGTCTTTTATTTCCTTTTTTGTAGTCTGCATTAGCTAGACTTCTAGTACAATATAGAATAGGAGAGCTGACAGGAAATATCCTTTCTTTGTTCCCAAATTAGGGGAAAGCACTCAGTTTCTCACTATCAAGTATGATGTTGGCTGTGTAGGCCTTGTGTAGGGTTGTTTTTTTTTTTTTCTTTCCCTTCAGTTGCGGAAGTTTCCCTGTATTCCTAACTTCCTGGGAGTTTTTTGTTTGTTTGTTTGTTTTTTATTATGTTATGTTAATCACCATACATTACATCATTAGTTTTTGATGTAGTGTTCCATGATTCATTGTTTGCATATAACACCCAGTGCTCCATGCAATACGTACCCTCCTTAATACCCATCACTGGGCTCACCCATCCCTCCAACCCCCTCCCCTCTAGAACCCTCAGTTTTTTTTTTTTTTTTTTTATCATGAAAGCATTGTTGAATGCTTTTTCTGTATCTATTGATGTTTTTCTTCATTAGCCTGTTAATGTGATAGATTACATTAATTCATATTCAAAAGTTGAACTAGTTTTGCATAGCTGAAATAAATCCCCTTGGGCTGTGGTGTAAAATTCTTCTTATATATTGTTAGATTCAATTTGCTAATATTCTGTTGAGAAATTTTTATTCTATGTTAATGAGATAATATTAGTAGCTTTCTTCTAAGGTCTCTTTCTGGCTTTGATATTAGGGTAATGTTGGGAAGTCTTCATTTTACTTCTGTTTTATAAGAAAGTATTGCAGAGAGTTGGTATAATTTCTTCCTAAAATATTTGGTAGAATTCACTAGTGAAACCATAAGGTGTGGTGTTTTCTTTATTGGTAGGTTATTAACTATCGATTTAAATTCTTTAACAGAGATAGGTCTATTCAGATTATCTATTTCTCCTGTGTGGATTTTTATAGTTTATGTCTTTCAAGAAATTGGTCAATTTCATCTGAATTAGCAAATGTGTGGGCATAGAATTGTTCATTAATATTCCCTTGCTGTTGTTTTACTATCCATGGATTTAATAGTGATGATTCCTCTTTCATTTACAATATTGGTAATTTGTGTCTTCTCTCTTTTTATCATGGTTAGCCTGGATAGAACCTTGTCAATTTTTATTTATCTTTTCAAAGAAGCAGCTTTTATTTTCCTTATTTTCTCTATTGTTTTCCTGGCTTCAATTTAATTAATTTCTGTTCTGATTTTTAATACTCTTTAAAAATTTTCTTGCTTAGGTTTATATTGCTCTTCCTTCCCTAGTTTCCTATGGTAGAGACTGAAATTATTAATTTAATTTTTTAATTTTTAATTTTAATTACAGTATAGTTAAGATACAGTGTTATATTAGTTTCAGGTGTACAATATAGTGATTCAACAATTCTATATATCACTCAGTTCTCACCAAGATAAGTGTATTCTTAATCCCCATCACCTATTTCACCCTCCGCCCACCCACCTCCCATCTGGTAATCATCAGTTCTCTATATTTAAGAATCTGTTTCTTGGTTTGTCTCTCTCTCTTTTTTTCTTTGTTTGTTTGTTTCTTAAATTCCACATATGAGTGAAGTCAGATGGTATTTGTCTTTCTCTGATTTATTTCGCTTAGCATAATATACTCTGGCTCCATCCATGTCATTACAAATGGCAAGATTTCATTCTTTTTATGGCTAATATTCCATTATATATATTTTATAAAGAGGTGATATATATATATATACACATATATATAATAGACATATTTTCTATATAAAATATATATTTTGTAAATATAAATTATATTTTTCTATATTGTATATAAAAATACATATTTTATAAAATAGATGAAATTCTTGATGGGATAGGTCAAAGGAAAAAAGAAATCAGAAATAAATTTTACTGAATAAAATAAATCAGGGAAAGCTATTAAGAATGAGATTAAAAGTTTGAAATTTAGACAAAAGTATAAAATTGCTAGAAAAATAAAATTTGACAATCAACTCAAGGAAAAATAGAAATATCACCAGATAGAAATGTTTTTAAATACATTTTCAAGGAATGCATGTCTTCAATCCCCCATTTATTTTTTCCTGGATGATAGAAAAAGAATAGTTTTCCTCAAATAATTGTGTGAAGCTATTCAAACCTTAAATTCAAAATACTAAGGAAATAAAATGATAGGGCAACTTTTAAATTATAGGCCATAATTCAGAATCGTATAAAGAAAATATATCATATCCAAATTAGATTTACCTTAGGGATGCAGGGATAGTACCCTTAGGAAATCAATTTAACATGTTATCAGATTAAAAGGGGAAAGCCATAGTGTAATCTTTTTTTTTTTTTCCGGTTTTATTTATTTATTAGAGAGAGAGCGAGCGAGAGGGAGGGAGCACAAGCAGGGGGAGTGGCATGCAGAGAGAGAGGGAGAAGCAGGCTCCCCTCTGAGCAAGGAGCTGGATGCGAAGCGATGCGGGATGGGACTTGAGCTGAAGGCAGACGCTTAACTGAATGAGCCACCCAGGTGCCCCAATGTAATCTTAATAGATACAGGAAAAAGAAAGAAAAAAATATCGTTATCCATTTATTTTTTTTAATTAGGAAACGTGAATATCCTTAATTAGAAAGGCTAAAAATAAAAACTTTCAACTTTCTATATGTTGAACCTTTTAACTCAAAAATCAGTAACTATATACAAACATGCCAACTATCATCCCTTTTAATCAACATCATACTACAGGTCCTAATCAGTTCAGTAAGGTAAGCTGGAGACATAAAGATTAAAAAGAAAGAAACAGAATCCTCATTATTTACAAATAATATGATTGTCCGCATTGAAATACTATTCAGGAAAATATTTTTTTTTAAAGAGTAGCAAACGATATATGAAATAAATAGCATTTCTAAGCATGAACAATAAGAATTCTATTTATACTTAAGTGCTTTACATCTTTATTGCTAGTGTTTATTTTTCAAATTAATATTTTAAGAAAAAATATGTAAAACCTCTCCAGAGAATATTTTAAAACCTCATGAAAAACATTGAAGATAATATATATATTTGGATAGGAGTGGTCAATATTTTAATAATCTCAGTCCTCAAATAGATCTATATATATATAATTATTTGCAATAAAATTGTCAACAAGGTATTTTCATGAAATATTGATAAAATATATGTGGATGCAGAACCTAAAATCCACTTGAAAAAGAACATGAAAGGTAAATTTTCCTACAGATATTTAGACATGTTATTAACATACAGTGATTCACATAGTGAGTTGTTTGTGCTATAATTATGTGGATTTATTTATTTTTATATAAATAAATTAGGATATAGATGTATTTATTTATGTCAGGATATATATACATATATATATTTATATAAATCATATAAATAAGGATAAAACTATATACACATTTATGTAAGAATATATAAATTGACAAATGGGCTGGAGGGGCAAGGCCAAACTGTGTGTGTGTGTGTGTGTGTGTGTGTATGTGTGTGTTTAATAAATTTCTGTTGTCTATAAGCCACTCAGTCTACAGTAATTTGTTATAGCAGCCCAAACTAGGCTACTGGGTAACATGCATCATTTCCGCCCCTTCGTGACTAGCGTGAACAATTCTATTTAAAAGTATAGTTGTGTAACATGGATCATAGTGTTGCTGCACCCTTAAAGCTGCAGTCAAAATTCTGTTTCTTTTGTGTTCATGGTAAAAATACAATTGCATTGTCAGGCACATGGTATAGAAAGATAGATGACCCAGGAAAGGCAGAAGCTGCTCAATTTCCGCTACTCATTGATTGCCAGACAGTTATGTTTACTTGGTACTGAGGCTATTAAGAAATAAATTTCTGATTCCATGTCCTGCATCCAATCTTTATTCGGATATATGGACAGTTAGGGTTAGGGTCAGATTGGCTAGTATTCTACACATTGTAAATAGTGCTTTTCCTATGAAAGAGCAAGAAAAGATTCTTAGTATATGTGTTATTCTCAGAAAACTCTATTTCTTGGTATCAATAAGTGTAGTACCATTAATTACACTTCCTTACAGTCTTATTTGTATAAAGAAACAGTTAATTAGTTTGCTAATGAACTGGATTCTTTCCCAAGGTTTCTAATTTCTATTTGCCAATCTACTATCTTATTCACACTCATTGTTTAAAGAATGATAATGGGGGGGGCTAAAAATATGAACTTTGGAGATGACTTGATATAGTGTGATAATTTCCCACACCAACACCTACAAAATATTTGTGTGTGTGTTATTGTTTTTTTTTTTTTTCCCAATCAACCATGATTCACCATTAGAGTGGTTAATTCTCAAGGTACTCACAGTAAATTCTCATCCAGAGAGCTCGCCTTATTAATTTTCTAAAGAAACCAAGATGTCTGTGTTGATCAGTATTTTACCTTGCCTAGGCTGTTCATTAATGTCGATACAAAAGTTCATGAGCTGTAAAATCCTGAGGTTACAATTAAGCAGCTATTAGAATTGTACCTTCTGACCTAAAGTAAAAGGCTCTTAGAGTAAATTACTCTCTTGCATATCATTGCTTAGTGGTTCCAGAGTGATTATTTGTTACTATTTTTACTATTTTATAAGATCACATGAAATCCTCTTCACATTTTTTATTACTTTCCTTGCAGTAAACTCTGGGGAAAAAAACACCTTCAGTCTGAATGGAATTTGTTATTTTTCATCCTCTGAAGATTTAAACTTCAATTGATTTTTTTTCTTTCAGTACAGGGGGAAAGATGCACTTTCTATCTCAAAACATTCTCTTTATTGTTTTTCTAGGCACCATTTTTTCTTGTAGAAATAAAAACAAGATGAGGGGTACTTTGTCTTTTTGTATTTGAATTGATGTATTCAGTTGCTTTTTTTTTTTTGCTCTTGACCAAAGACCAAGCTATGATTTCAATATGCAGGACAAAGAATGTCAGAAATGTTATGGAGATTTCCTACTAAATGATCAAGACCCACTTCTAAGTCCTTTTATCAATTTAATGTTGTTGTTATTCTCAGTGAACGCTTAGATATTTTCTTCCTTTAACATTTCCTAGGTTTGTGAGTGTAAATCTGCTATTTGCTTGTTGTCTTAAAGAAATGACATAGCCTCCATTTCTGTCTGTCTTTGAATAGGCCAGCAGCCAGTAAATGGACCAGCATCTTCCCACATTTTGTTATTAGACCCTCCTGTACTGTGTGATAGAAATGGGGTTGGTTATACAATAAACCCATTTTCCACATATCCTCAAACCCTAAACTGCATTGGCTTACTTGCTATAAGTCCCACACGGATACTGAAATTACACTAGGTTACAAAGGACTTATACTCTACCTGAGTATCATGTTATCTGCCATGTAAATGGAATACTGTCCATCTTACATGTTGCTAACCTAGGCTTGTGTTTGGTGTGTGCTGCAATCTTTTGGGTTAATTGGAACTCCATTTTTGGTAAATATATCATACTGATTGTACTAGTTAGGATAACTGGTAGCTAGAGCAATATAGACCCCATACCGTGGAATGCCTGAAACACAGTGCATGTTTATTTTTCATTCGTATAATAGTTGCAAATAGATGGTAGTGGTTTTTGTGTGGTTTTTGTTGTGATGATTCAGGGACTCAGTATGTTTCTGTATTTTTGCTTCACCATGGCCTAGGGCAACACTGTCCTATAGAACTTTCTGCAATGATGGATCTGTTTTATAATGGTAGTAGCCACCACTTTTGTGGCTTTTGAGCCCCTGCAATGTGGCTAGTGTGGCTGAGGAACTGACTTATAATTATATTTTATTTTCAGTAATTCAAATATAAATAGCCATATGTGGCTAGTGGCTATTTTATTAGACAGTGTAAATCTAGAGTTTTATTGGTGCTGTCTCTATCTAGCTGGAAGAAGGAGTAGGAGGGTATAGAGGAAACATTGCCACTTCATAAAAGCCTTGATCTGAAAAAGCCACATATAAGTTCTACTCAAAATTCATTGCCTAGGGCTCAGTAACCTGGACATATATGATTGAAAGAAAGCTAAAAAGAAAGGAAGGAAGGAAGCAAGCAAGCAAGCAAGCTAGGAAGCTGAGCAATGCAATCTTGCTATGTGCTTAGGAGGAAGGGGAGGAGGGTCACATACACTTCAATGAGCAGCTAGCATACCTGGGCTGCACTGAGCAAAGAAATTTAAGTATCTGAATATAACAATGTAATTTATTTACTTTTTTATTTTAGTTAATACTATTGCAGAGGAGCCAAAATCCCTTTTTGGTTATATTGACCACCTTAGTGTCAAAGAGAAGAGATGTTAACCTTGTTTAATAAAAACATATTTAATGAATAAATCAGTTAATGATTCATCTGGATACATATTGCCACTGGTCATATGCTAACAACTCTTATGACCACAGAGAGCAGAAAACAAACTCATTGACTCATGCCTCCTCGCTACTAACATGCTTACATGTCATTTATTATGTTTCGTCAGCTCCCTCAGACTCTCCAGTCCCATTGCTCAATGGCATGGATGGCCCAGGTGCCTAATTCTCTCCTACTGCAACATTTTTCCATTTTATGTTCTTGATTACAATGTGGTTGCTCTGCTTTTTCCTAGCCAGTTTCACAGCTGACTTCTGTCTTCCGTGAGTGCTGACAGTCATGCTTACTCAGACATTTGTTTTTTCGTCAGGTTACTATTTAATGGCCTTTACCAATCTGAGTTGACCTTACCAACCCCATGTATTACTGACTTCCGAACACCCATACAGGAAGCTGAGGAGCCTGATGGGGAATTTCATCTTTTAATCTGACATGACTTGGGCTCCTTTTCTTTATAGGCTTTCCAAATATTGCTAATAAACACCTGCCAGCACTGATAGTAACTAGCAAACTGTATTCTAAAAATACTTGACAGGACTAGTGTGTAGGTAGATGGGAGTATTTTTCCTAAATTTTTATTAATACATTTCTATCCATCTTGCATTTTTCCTGCCCTACCTTTATCTGCAAGTAGTATTTCATTAGGGACCTGAATAGAAGAACTTAAAAGAAATACGTCTGTTTAAAAAAAAAAGGGGGGGGGTCACAGGAAATGATCAAAGGTAATATTTTAAACCTTTCCTTTAGGGATATTTTAAATTGCCAGATTTTTCTTCAGGCATTTTTGAATTGTGTTTCTTAAATGTACCAATGTTGCTTTGTGCAAATACAGAATGAGAGAAAGCTAAATGACAGAAACAGAATAAGGAGATTCCTTGACAGACTCATATACAAAGATTTGTCACTTTCTGACTTTTTCACTTTCTAAAATGTTATAGCTACTCATTTAACTTTTTAAAAAAGAATCTTTTTTCTTTCAAACCATTACCAAGGTATTTTTGTTCAGAAGTACCATCTAGAGGACAGAAATTTTAAGATCCCTATGTTATAGTTACCATGGATATTCACACCTCAGAGAAAACAGACTGATACATAAGTCTTCTGATGAGCGAAGACAAGTTAATAGGGTTGGCTTATTATGTAAAGTTCCACACACACTGTATAGTAGTTTTGAATAATTCACTCATCAAATTTTGACATTTGTGTTTAGCTTTTATTATAAAAGTTATCATCTTTATAGCATTAGTTTGTGTTGTATAGACTACTCATTAGCTTATCCAGCCTTGTAAAAGTGTAAAGCATTACAATGAATCTGATAATGACTTGGAAGATAATAATCCTGCCTTACAAGTTGTAGAGTACTCCCATAACCCCACATTTCAGCACTATTAAAATAGTTGAAATATCATAGAAGAAAGGACTAGTATAAAGTAAGAAAATGATTATTGAAATTAATTACCCATAAAATGATTATTTCACTGACTTGATTTGCCCATCAAATACTTACGCATAGTATTTTTCCAGCTTACCCTAGATTTGAGAAATAGAAAGATATCCAAATTCCAACACTTATTCTCCATTTCACCTGTTTTATTGCTTTATCATAGTTCCTATTACGCTGAATTTAATTTATTTATGTTTATTCTTCTCTAATACACTAGATGACAAGTTGCCTCAGGTAAGGACCGGACAGGGAAGCTGTTGGGCCTGGATTCAAAGGAGTCAGGTTCAGAGAATATGAAAAAGTTAGGTCACAACTTTTGTGGAGGAGAGAACCAGCACTGCCATGATGAGCCTTCCTGGATAAATGAGTAGTTGCTCTCATGTAAGATAAGACATTTCCCAAGATCAAGCCAAACAACTGAACTACGGGCCTGGGGAAAATAATACTACATCCCCTCACACCCTCACATTCCTTAAATGTGGTATATTTGATCATGTACAACCCAATTTACAATATATATCTGGCTCCCATCTTTTTATGGAAGTACTATTTATCTTCAAATTTGCAAAGATCTATTAGTGAGATAAAAGTGGTGATGGTGTAGGTAACATTTTTGAAATATCATCCAATGTTATTTGTTTCCTAGTATTTCCTTCTATTTCCTAGCCCTTTCCCTATTTAATGAGTTATCTTTTGTTGCCTTGAAAACTAATGGTGTATTGTATGGTGACTAACATAACATAATAAAATTAAATTAAATTAAAAAAAGAAAATTGCATAATAAAATTAAAAAAAGAGCATAAGTCATAGAACACATCAGAAGATCTAGTATTGAAGCCCTAAGAATTATGGCACCAGAGATCCCACTGTTAAACACTAATCAATATTGTCTCTTATCAGAACATGTCAGGCAACCAGATGCTGCATATTAGAGCTAACTTTACTAGAAAACAATATTTTATATGTATTATTGTATATTAGTGGCAAAGAAGTATTCACTGTTGTTCAAAGAAAATGTATAAGTGATCAGGGAAAACAGCATGAAGTCCAAGAATTTCAGTTGGTTATCAAAATCATTAGAGAAGGAGAATAAGTAGGTTGAAAAATAAGATATATTAAATAAAGCTTAAATGGTGGATTGTGGTGGCATCTGGGTGGCTTAATTGGTTGAGCTTCTTACTCTTGGTTTCAGTTCAGGTCATGATCTTGGGGTTGTGGGATCGAGCCCCATGTTGGGCTCCGTACTCTGTGGGGAGTCTGCTTGAGATTCTTTTCCCTCTCTCTCTCTCTCCCTCTACTCCTCTCCCCCCCGCAAAAAAATAAATATTTTGAAAAATAGTAGATTGTGGTCAAATTATGGAGGCTTTTGAATCCTGTATAAGATTTTTGCCTTGATCATTGAAAGACTTAGAAAAGTATAAGATGACCAAGTTGAATATAATGTCATTGTAGGTGTGATGGGCATGCAATTTATCTCCCAAATGGATCATTTTTTTTTTATTTTTCAAGTTTTTATTAATCACAGTTAGTTAACATACAGTGTAATATTGGTTTCAGGAGTAGAATTTAGTAATTCACCACTTCCATACAAGACCCAGGCCTCAACACAACATGTGTCCTCCATAACTTGTCACCCATTTAACCCATCCCCTGCCCACCTCTCCTCCAGTAACCCTCAGTTTGTTCTCGATAGTTAAGTGTCTGTTTCCTGGTTTGTCTCTCTTTTTCCCCCCTATGTTCATCTGTTTTGTTTCTTAAATTCCACATATGAGTGAAATCAGATGGTATTTGTCTTTCTCTGTCTGACTTATTTCTCTTAGCATAATACTTTCTAGTTACATCCATGACATTGCAAATGGCAGGATTGCATTCTCTTTGATGGCTGAGTAATATTCCATTATAAATATATACCACCTCTTCTTTATCCATTCATCACTCAATGGATATTTGTGTTCTTTCCATAATTTGGCGCTTGTTGATAATGCTGCTATAAACATTGGGGTACATGTATCCCTTTGAATAAGTATTTTTGTGTCTTTTGGGTAAATACCTAGTAGTGCAATTGCTGGGTTATAGGGTAGTTCTATTTTTAATTTTCTGAGGAAGCTCCATGCTGTTTTCCACAGTGGCTGCACCAGTTTGCATTCCCACCAACAGTGCAAGAGGGTTCTCTTTCTCCACATCCTTGCTAACACCTGTTGTTTCTTGTGTTGTTAATTTTAGCCATTCTGACAGGTGTGGGGTGATATTCATAGTTTTGATTTGTATTTCCCTGATGATGCGGGGTGTTGAACATCTTTTCATGTGTCTCCAACTGGATCATTTTTTTAGACTGAAAGGGTCTGTTCTCTTATAGTAGGCAAAACTGAGACCTTCTCAGGCAAACTAGAATGTATGGCCACCCAAGTTATAGACCATGGTGTGCACTAAGAATGTACATAAGAGGATAGAAACAGGAAAAGAGAACACTGTTATAATCTAGATATGAAATGTGAGGGATTGGACTACAGTGATAATGGGATAAATCAAAGTAAGCAATTCAAAGGAACTGTATAGACAAATGGGCAGGATTTGGCATTTGCTTGGTATGGTTATGTGTAAAAATAATGCCTATTTGTGGCTGTATGTCTAGGAGAATATATTACCATTAAATATTAGTAAATCCATCCTACTGGGGCGCCTGGGTGGCTCAGTCATTGGGTGTCTGCCTTCAGCTCGGGTCGTGGTCTCAGGGTCCTGGGATCGAGCCCTGCATCGGGCTCCCTGCTCGGCGGGAGGCCTGCTTCTCCCACTTCCGCTCCCCCTGCTTGTGTTCTTTCTCTTGCTGTCTCTCTCTGTCAAATAAATAAATGAAGTCTTTAGAAAAAAAAAAAAAATCCATCCTAATCTCAAATTCAACATGTATCAGAGAAAACAAATTATATGTATATAATGTCATGAAACTCTAATGCAAAATACTATTGAGTTTTACAAAGCAAACTAAAATTCTTAACTAGACAGTGAACGTAAAGGACTATGTTGTATTCCTTTTTTAATCCCCAGAATCTAGTTCAGTCTTTGGCACATAGTAGGTACTTCACTGATATTATTTTGGTCATCCTTAAAAGCAAACTTCTATTTAAAACTGCTTTTACTGTTCTTTAGCCTAGGAAATAAATTATAATACTCTTTATAAGGGTTGCTGGAGAACAATTTTACTGTGAAAACAATTCAGTTTGCAAACCTTATCCCAAAGCTCAATGCCCTGGTACATCATTAGAGGAGTGAATAATATCCATTTTTAATAAATGAAATAAAGCCACCTGGTGTCTTTACTAAATCAGGATAAATGACAAGCCTATGGGATAGCAGAGATCAATTAACTAGTTTGATATTGTTTTAGCCCACCCAATAATTATGACAAAAATACCATGAAATCAATAGTATAATTATTAATGCCTTTAATTCATCTAATTTTATTTTGAATGGGAAATCAACAAGAAAAACAATTCCTTCATCAAACCATCGATGCAAAAATAGATGACTTGGCAAACCCTGATTCTTTGCTTTGAGATTCTTTGATTTGAGATAAAGGATTTATGTGGGAGAATAAACCTGATTTTCATGGCTTCGGTTAACATTATTTTTAGAGGAAAGAAGCTCATCTACTGACTTAATAAAACAAAGCCTCTCACTGGCTAACAAAAATAATTCAAAGTTCCTGCATATTATAGACATCTTTTGTATTTGGCAGTTATCTTCGTAAAGTAGTATGTTTATGACTTATTGTTATACAGTTACGGATATATATATAGGACATATAGAAGGCTCAACTTGATCCTTCTTAGAGGAAGAAAAATATTGATAAAATGACTATGGAATGAGAATTCACTTTCACTATGACCACCTTAATCATTAGAAAGTACTGAGTTTCTGGAGAGCTTTTGTGCCAACTTCGTAGCCTCTTGCCCTCACCACCTATTTCAGCCATGTTGCATTGGGTCTGTGCAGTCTTTCACAAACTTTGCACAGGTTAACCTGATTGCACCTTGCTTTGGTATCCCCTGCACCTTGCACTTCTTGCCCCAGGGCTTCTCTGAAGACAGTATAGGAAGCCAGCTGAGAAGACTGCAGGAATTGCTTGATCCTCTTGAATGAGTTATTTGGAAGAGTGGGAGAGTTAATACTCCACAGGCAACACTTTATCCAAGGAGGATAGGAGCCAACAGATATATGCTTCCTTTATTTGTCCTGAGTGGATACTTTTTTTTTTTTTTTTAAAGATTTTATTTATTTATTTGACAGAGAAAGAGAGCACAAGTAGGCAGAGTGGCAGGCAGAGGGAGAGGGAGAGGCAGGCTCTCCGCTGAGCAGGGAACCAGACGTGGGGCTCGATCCCAGGACCCCATGACCTGAGCCGAAAGCAGCCGCTTAACCAACTGAGCCACCCAGGCGCCCCCTGAGTGGATACTTCTGAGATACATTTCATAAGGCTCCTCAGAAGGTTTTGGTAGCATTGACTGCTGTCACCCATAATTGTAGCCAGCATCATAACCATCCTTATATTGGCTTTCACTCCTTTTCACCAACTCCCTAGCATTACAAAAACAGACAAACAAAAGTCCCCCAGAAAACTACCTTACTATAGGTCTTGGTCTCAGGCTCTGCTTTTGGTGAGAGGGTTAATATAGGAAATAGCCCTAGAAAGCATACTGACAGGTTAGTAGTTGGGGACTGTGTTACTAGTCATCTGACAGCAGGGGCCTTTTACTGATGGTAAGTGCTGCCAGACAGCATCTTCATGAAAGAGTATACAAAATCATGATTTATTACCATGGCACCTAAACAATATAACATTGGAAAAATGGTCTTTAATAAATGAGATTCTATAATGTGCATATGACTATGGGCTCCACTAGTCCTCCCATATATCTCATTACTAAGAAACATCTAGATTGATAGAACTATAGATTGACCTCATAAAGTTTCAGCTAAGATGCCAGGTCAGTGACTACAACTGAGGGTTGGAGTTCTGTCTCCTAGGATGTGGTATCAATGTTGAACCAATGAATGATATGGCATGCTACATCCGAAACAAAACAAAACAAAACAAAACAAAAAAACCACTTATCTGGAAACCAAAAAGTGGATGTAGGGTGGGCTCCATTCATCCTAATTTCTCTTGGTCTGCACTTGCAGCAACCATGGCCTCAAAAAGGCAAGGCAATTGAGGGATTCCTTGAAGGATGATGTTCTGAGTTGTATCAACAGACAAAACAAAAACACTGAACCAGCTGATATGAGAAATGAAAAATCAGGAAATCTAGAAAGCATAGTAGAGAAGGATGAGAGGAATATGGTGAATATCAATTAAGGCCTCAGGGTAACTTGCAGGATCAGGAGCTATAATTAGTTATAATAATTATCTCTTATGAAATCTCATAAAATTTGAATCTGGCTGAAAGGGATTATAGGATGGATTGGGATTAATGGAAAATATATATATATATGTATATATGTATATACATACACATACACAAACATATCTGAATGGGACACAAAGTGGGTTGTATAAAAAACTTTTTTTTTTAAGATTTTATTTATTTGACAGAGAGAGACACAGTGAGAGAGGGAACACAAGCAGGGGGAGTGGGAGAGGGAGAAGCAGGCTTCCCGCGGAGCAGGGAGTTTGATGCGGGGCTCGATCCCAGAACCCTGAGACCACGACCTGAGCCGAAGGCAGATGCTTAATGATTGAGCCCCCCAGGCGCCCCCAAATAAATGTTTCTTTTTATCATCTTTGGAAGGCTTTGGTTCTAAGATACTTTTCTTTCTTTTTTTTTTTTTATTATGTTCAGTTAGCCAAGGTATAGTACTTTGCTTAAGGCTCCTCAACAGGTCCTCAACAGGTGAGAATGGATCACACACACAGTGGCGGCTAAGTCAGTAATGCAACCATGTATAAGCATCCCTTCCTTCCCTGTGTCACTCCCTCAGTCCCTCATTTCTGCTCCTACAAACATGCTTTCATCTCAGACATTGCTATATGGGTACCTTGCCTAAGAAAAAAATATTAGTAAAGGAATTATGTGATTGAAATTCCTTTTGGTGTTGGGGGCAGAGGGAGGCACAGCGGTTCTAGACAAGATTATAAAGTAGAAAAAATTGCCTTTCATGTTTGTTTGTTTTTCTCTTAAGCATCTTTCTGTATTTATTCTTATTACTGTGCAGGGTTTTTGTGTTCTGTATATCTCACTTTCTATTTAAAATAATATATTTACAATGAGATGCTGAGTTAAAGTGGAAAAAATCAGCTAAGTTGTTTAAATATGTAAATTGATAATAATAATACATGTATTACTTCACCAACCTATATTTTGCCTTTAGTAACGAATAGTTGCTCAATCTAAATGTGAATTTAGTACTAGATTGTGAAAGGACTCTTACTCGTTGTGAGGAACATAGTTTTGAGGAAAAGATGTCTGGGTGTCTTTTAAATAGCTTTTGCTATGAAAAAATGAGCACAAACTTAGGATGAAATGACAGTAATTGCTCTTTCTTACATACTTGTATTCATATCTATTAACAAATTTTGTGATAATGATTACATAGATTCCAATGATAGGTAAATTTTGGTCAAATTTTTCAAGCAGACGTAAGGATAAAATTTGAGTTGTATATTTGTAAGTTATAAATATAGTATTCTTGACTTACATTTAATGCAAGGAGTGTACATTTTGGAAAGTAACTTTTGGGAGCACTTAAAAATTAATATCATTATTAAAAACTCTTGTGGCTAGAAGAAACAAATAGGAAGTATTGCAGTGATCTTATATGGCTCTTTTGGCCTGATTTTGTCAAAGCTACTATATCAAACTTTTTAGCAGCATTACTGTTGAGAAGTAAATACCTTAGTTGTTAACATTTTGTAGAAAATAATGCATAAATGAATCCGAAAAATGACTTAAAATTTTCATGATATTTCTCAATCTGTCCTCTAATACCTACTTTAACAACATTACATAGATTTAAGAAATGTATTCCTGTGTTTGCCTGAATCCTACAATATAAAATTTGTCATTGAAATTGAAAATCACATTTGTTTTCTGATTTCTGTATTGGTAATTTTTGTTCTGATATAGTAAAATTGTAAAAGTACATTTCATTATTACATCTGAGTGATTTATGTTTACCTACTACAATACTGTTTTGTTTCCCAATCATTAAAAATATAAGTACAGTGCTGCAAAAATACATATGTACAAACATTTTTAGTTTCTTCAGTTTGCCTACACTCTTCACATAGTTAATTTTTTAATAACATGGAATAATTTTCAGGTTAAAAAAAAGATAGACTATAGGGGCACCTGAGTGGTAGAGTCGGTTGAGGGTCGGACTCTTGATTTTGGCTCAGGTCATAATCTCAGGGTCATGAGATCAAGCCCCACGTGGGGCTCCATGCTCAGCAGGGAGTCTGCTTGAGCTTCTCTCCTTCTGCCCCTACCCCCCCCAACCCTGCTCATGTGCGTGCTCACTCACTCTCTAAAATAAATAAATAAATAATCTAAAAAAAAAAAGATAAAGTGCCTGTGGTTGTTCAGCATGATGAGAGTAACTGGTAGTGAACATTCTTTGCCATTTGCCTCATTCTTGTGATTGCTCATGGCCAAATAGTTGTGCTAAAAGTTGTAAATGCAAGAGTTCTGTCTCAAAGCATGTAGAAACGGCATTTGTGAAATGATTTGTATTGGGGAGTGAATAGCTTTCATGAAACATAAAGAAGTATAAAGAAGAGGAATAGAGTATAAGTGGTTCATACCAGAAGTTATATACCACCTATCTTTTTTTTTCTTTTCCAGTGATCTAAATCTTTTTACATTTGTTGGGTCTGTGTTTTTTTGAAGCTGTGGGAATTATAAGCTAACATTAGTTTAGCCCTTTATATTTTTCAGGTGTCATGAGATATTTTGCTTATATTATCTTAGTAATTAAAAATGTACAACAAATGCATGGTAATAATAATGAAAGCTGAGGATCAGCTAGATTATGTGACTCTATACCTAAGGATTCAGCTCTTCAATAATGGATAGGGGCTAACTTAACTTCAGTGTCCTCAGTCCTTTATCTATATCATTTGCCTCCTTCTTGTTCATGACTAGAGTCATTTAGAATATTATTTCCAAAGCTCATCATTGCTCTTTAATGAAGACAAAAAAGAAAAAAAAAGGTGAGTATATTGTAACATATCGCAGAGCTATCTGCATCCTTCTATGCATCTTCTTACTTGGGAAGTTCGGGAAACTTAAAATTAGCAAGTTAACATTTCACTAATCTCTAAAAATTGCTAAATGGATGGGTAAAATAAAGAGAATGACAATTATGATTGAGAGAGGCTGATTCGCTGGTGAGACTAAAATTATCATAGACTTCAAACTGCAAAAGCAAATATGAGTTAAAATATCATTATTCATTTATTATATGATCATACTGAAGAAATGTGAAAAGAATGGGGGTATTCATTATTAATGGACATAGTGCATGAGATGATTTGATATTACGTGGCACCAAACCAACAATAAGAAGACCAAAAATCGAGACATAAAAAGGCAGGTGATTCTAAAATACTACTATGGACAAGAAGCACTCAGCACTCGAAGTCTACATGATAGCCCTTTATCTTTAACGACCTCATTTAATGGTAGCTTCATCCTAATTCTTCAGGCCAACAAATGTAGTTGGTTTTTAATCCTGTCTTTCTCTCAGAAGCTACAGGCAATCCCTTATCCAGCCCTGATAGCTCTCCCTTCACAATTTATGCAGAGGCCGGCTAAGGCCGGCTGTTCTTTGTCTCCACTGTTAACTACTCTAATCTGAAACGTCAGCATGACTTGCTTGGGCTCTTGCTGCAGTCTTTAGTTCTTTCCTTCTGCCCTTCCTCCCGATAGTCTATTCTAAACAAAGAGGCCTGCTAAAATATGTCCGATTGTGTTACTCCAGCTCAAAACCTTCCGATGACTTCCTATCTCTGAGTATAAGACAGATTCATGAAAATGGGCCGTGAGAGGCTCTTGGAGATGGGGCTTGTTACCCCTCACACATAGCTCTCTGTCTTGTCTCCTATTACTCTTCCTGTTTCTCTGCATGCCACCATCCTGTCCTCCTCTCTTCGGGAGGTAAGAGGAACACTCTGGCCTCAGGACTTTAGTGTTTGCTGTTTGCTCTGCCTGTAATCTTTTCTACTCATCTGTGGTATGACTCATTACCTCAACTCCTTTAGGTCTTCAGGTAAATGTCACATTCTCGTTAAGGTTTGCCCTTTTTTAAAATTGCAGCACCTTTCCTTTTTTTTTTTTTTTTTAAGATTTTATTTATTTATTTGAGAGACAGAATGAGAGAGAGAGAGAGAGCATGAGAGGGGGTAGTGGGAGAGGGAGAATTGGACTTCGCTGAGCAGGGAGCCTGATGCGAGCCGAAGGCAATCACTTAACCAACTGAGCCACCAGGCACCCCACAACACCCCCTTTTAACCCTGTTTATTCTCCTTCTTTATTTTCCTCCCATATACTTATTACCATCTCACATATATGTATTAGTCATCCACTTCTTTATCGTCTCTGTATCCTTCCCTTGTAAAAAATGAATGTAAGGGACATTTGTTTACTATCTGACACATTGGTGCTCAATAAATATATGTTGAAAGAAATAATGAATAGCGTAAGAAAAAGGGTTTCCGAGTGTTCTGAGTGTGGAATCTTTTCCTCATGACTGAGCAGTTAGAGAGTGTGAAGGCCTGATCTGAATTCTCCAATAAAATTATATCGCCCTTTTTTATGAATGAAGCATCTAAAAATGAGTCCATGATAAGGTGTTTTACAGGTAAATCTATTGTTTCATTTTCTTACTCTCTACCATCTTCTTTCTCTTGTTGGTGTAGTGGTGAGCCTTCCTAGTGTTAATGTGAATTATAGAAAGAACAAAAATGTAAGTTGGCAAAATGATAACTGCAAAGAACTGTTGAGGTTTAAGCATAAGTAAGGTGTTCATTAGTTTGGGCTACAAGTCAAATAATGAAACCTGCATTTAATCTTGGAACTTCTAATTGTGCAACCTTGGAAAAATCATGAAAATTCTCTTTTTCAAGCTATGTGATGGGAATGCTACTGGCTCTATTTCATGGGCTCTTCAGAAGGATTAAATAAACAAGTGAATAAATAAAATTGTAAAGCTATGACTATTGCAACTGGGTTTTTTAGTACCATTTTTGAGTTTTGGAAAAATATGCCAGGATCATACACTGTCCACAAGACTAGTGTAAAATGTGGTCTTCTTTCAGATTGCATTAAACTTTCATAGCTGTAATAACTCAGTTACCTTTAGCAACCCGCCAATAATTTGTGTTATTAAAAGACTTTGTAGATATGAGTTCACTACCTTAGGTATAAAGTCTATTTTAATCTGTTCTCACTTGCTTGTCCCACTCACGTTCAATTAATTGCTTTAATGCTTCCTCTAGTCAATGTCTTCATTTTGATTACCTACCATGCCTTGAAATATTCCTAACATTTCAACTGCTTATTGATCCCAAGGATCTTAAAGCAAGTTTATTACTAGAGAAGCATCCCAGTACTGTGAAACAGAGAAGCATGCTCAAATGGGGTTTTGATGATCTTTATATAAACCTTAAGGAACTTAAATACTTTATAAGAAAATTGCACCATGAAACTTGGACACTCTTCTCTACCATTTATGACAAATTTTCTCTCCAAATCTGCTTTGTTTTTTGATCAGGACAAATTGAATTTTATTGTGCTTTCCAAGTCTTGGTTTTATTTTAAAGAACATTCTGACAGGTTCTTCATATAGTAGCTCCCAAATAGCATTTAATTGAATGTGAAATAGTGAAGTCAATGTTAGTTCATATCAGTGAGCAAGTATTGCTTCAGTTTTGATTCTTCCCATAATTTTTTTTCAGCCCATGAGAAGTTTGTCATTCTCTCAAATGGAAGATATTTTTCCCTCAAGGCAGTTCCTTGAATACCTCTTCAGTGCTGAGTGCAAGTTCTAAATTATTTCTCTTCTTTTACTGAGGGAATAAACACAACTATCATTTTCTTTGGAAGTCCTCTCCATATGGTTTTTCTACTCCTCTTTAATACTGAAGATCTGGTCAGGCATCGAAAACATTGATATTAATTTTTTTTTAACTCTAAATCCTGCCATAACACTAGCTTAGTGCAAGTCTCAAATGGATGTTTTATTCAAACAATATCTTCTATTTCCTAACTACCTTGACTCCATTCCTTGCTCACACCCATGATGACAGCATAAATCTTGTTGCCACCTAATACGATTATAAATCATAAATCTTAAATTTAGTGTCTCACTTGCTGAAAAGAAATTGTTTTCCCATCCAAACCTTTTATACCACAACATATAGTGTGTCCACTTTATGAAATTCTATAAACTTCCATTGTATTGATCAGTGGATCCCAAAATCTTCTCAGGGTCTAAGAGGAGCTTTATTATTTCATTTTTTTAGACAGCCTAAGACCCTTGATTCATCACCTAGCACACCTTCTCACCGTCACTCTGAAATCTCTCCAGTCTCCATCCATTCCTCCCTCTGGGGGAAGAAAAAAAACAAAACAAAACACCCTAACCTTGAATCAGTCTTAATATTTGCCTTATCTGCTTCTAAGTGTCCTAAACCCAGACCAGGTAAAATGCCTCAGTCATGTGCACTGTTGCCAATAGAGATTCAAGGAATCCATAATCTTTTCCCCCTAAATCTTCTTCTCTTATCAATTAGTGGTACACCTAACTACTCAGTCACCTACAGCTAAAATCTGGGGAGACAATCTAAATTCCTTATGTCCCCAAACTTTACATTATGCCATTAATGAAAGCCTAATGATATTTGTCTCTAAGTATTTCTCAAGTTTGTCTTGTCTTTTTTCCCCCAGCCTTCTACCACTGGCCTGTTTCAGCCCTTAACGTATCTTATCTAGATTATTTTAAAAAGCTTTGAAGCGGTTTCCTTGCCTCCTGCACTGAAGCTTTATCTACAACACATTCATAACTATATCACTCTTTTGCTTAAAAACTATCAGGTACCTCCTGCACTGCCTTTATGACTGAGCTAAAAGTGTCTTTTCTATACCTCTACAACATTTTCACTGTATCACAGAACTAAGTACATTATATTGCTACTTTATTTTATAGGATAGCTTATTTCCACTAAATATAAGCTCCTTGAGAACTATGGTCATATTTATCTAGCTGTATGCTGGTAACAGTACTTCTGAAAAAAAAAAAAGGTGCTTAGTGAGTATTTGATAAATAAAATAAATCATTCAGATTACTAATGGTGGAAACCATCCAGTTTATATAGCAAGGTATGAAGCAAAATGCTCACTCTCAAAATTTTATATATATATATGTATATATATAAATGTGAAGATATAGTCAAAATATTATCCTTTAGTGCTGAGTGCTTACACTTATATTCTTCCATATCGGTTGACGGTTTATACAGGTCAGGGGTAAATTTTGCTATCTTTAACATACAAATAAATCCAGTCACAAAGCTCTTCATCTGACCCTGAAAATATTCTTTGTGTCAGTTTATATCACTATCAAAAATGTTTACTATTTAAAGAATGTATAGCAGTAGTGTTCTCAAATTGAGTTTCTGTGTCCTTCATGTTTTCTCATTTTCCAGGTAAATACCTATTGGCAATTTCATGGACCCCCACATTATTTACATGTCCCCTGCATGATACTAGGGTCAATGAGTGATTATTGCCTATCTAAATTGAAAGTATTATACAATTGCAATTTCATCTTTTTAATCAATTGTTCTCAACAATTTTGCCTACTCTTCTACAGAGTATGTGAAAATGTCTGGAGACATTTGTGGTTGTCCCAACCATTAGGAGGAAGCTGGGAACTACTGGCATCTAGTGGATAGAGGCAGAGGTGCAACTAAACTTTGTACAATGACACAGGTCAGCCCACAAATTCCAAATGATCAGTGAGATCTTTAGGAAAGCCCAAAATGTCAATAGTGCTGGGGTTGGAAGACCCTGGCTTAGATATCATCTTATGTTGGAAAATACTCCAGTAGAGAAAATTAGATTTCATTAATGCATTTATCAAATACCTAAGACTGATATATATCACAGCACATTGTACTAGGCAGTGGTACAAACAAATGGATTCTATAAGAAACCTGCTTTCAAGGATTTTATGATCCAATCTACCAAGAAAAGAGACTATTATAAGTGAAGTATACACATGCAGAGAGAGAGAGAGAGAGAGAGAAATATAAGTAACAGAGATAAAGATAGAGTTATTGAAGCAAAAAAAAATTGAAATTATATGGGAGTTTAAAGAATTATTTCAATCTAAGAAGCTAGAAAAACTTATGAAGAAAACTTTGTCTTTTTTTTTTTTAAGATTTTATTTATTTGTCAGAGAGAGAGAGCACAAGCAGGGGGAGTGGCAGGCAGAGGGAGAAGCAGGCTCCCTGCTGAACAAGGAGCCCAATATGGGACTTGATTCTAGGACCCTGGGATCATGACCTGAGCTGAAGGCAGACACTTAACCAACTGAGCCACCCACGCATCCCAAAGAAAGCTTTATCTTTATTTAATCTTAAGGGATTTAGTAGGTTTTAGACATGTTAAGTCAGGGGTAAAGAATTCCCAAACTCTGTAATAAGAGCAGTGAAATCTTCTTCTATTCTTATTTTCATTTCCCCCTCTATCTTTACATTCTATTTCATTCATAGTTTTTTGTACTACTTAATATGATCAAGTGATAATCTCCAATGGAATAAAATTAATTGAAATTAGTAACTATTATTTTTCAAAACGTGTTGCTAGACCCAGGAAATACAACAGTGAATTTTTTGAGAATTTTTAATTAAATACCTATATGTACATCCATATCCACATGCATACCTGTATGTGTAAATGTCCATGGAAGAGGCAGACATGAATGAATAATTGATTCATTGCATGGGAGAACATGAGAGACAAACTCCCAGAAAATGTGAAATTTGGGCTAAACAAAGTTGAATGAGTAAGAATTTGAGGACAGAGGAGAGAAGAAGCACCACAAAATATAAATAAAATCAGAGGTGTGAATATGCTTTTTTTTTTCTTTTTTAGAATGATGCTGGATAAGTATCCTGGAATCAGAGAGTAAATGGCCTTATGTGCATATTTAATTCACCTGGGTACTCTGTGTATAAAGGTTTTATTAAATATTTAGTTTAAATAACATTATAACCTAATATTAATTATTGGCATTTTTATTTTGCTTTCAAATTCAGTGCCAATAAATATGACACATAGCGCTCCATTTTATGTTTGTGTGTGTGGTGGGGGGGAGTGTCTTTGCTTGTTTCCTTGTGTTTTTATTATTTTTAATATTTAACTCTATGCATTTACATTCTCTACCCACCAGTCTGAGGCTTCCCTTTGAGACTGAGATCCTGGGACTCCCCACCCCCATGCTCCAAATCACATTTAATAGTCTGTATTTCTTTGTTTGACAATTGGCACCAGTCTGAGACACAGTGCTGTGTAATCACAGCAAGAACTAGATTACAGGGAGATGATCAAGGATCTGGCTGAGATAATTAGACAACTTAACTTTTTGAGTGGCAGAAGTTTGCAGTGAGCCTTATTTTATTATTTCCTTTAAAGCATATTCTCAGAACGTACAGAAATTTTATGTCATAGAAAATTAGAAGGTGTCCCAGCCTCCTTGCTCTTACTTACTCCTCAATTCTAATCCGTCATCACAGGCAGAAGTGCCTGCCTACTTAGACCCTCTCTAATTCTCCTCTGCCCCCCATTTCTACATCGGGCTCTCTGTTCAAGTTTTCACTGGGGCTTCTCCAGCACCTACTCACCAATGGCCTTGCATTCAGGTTTCATTTCAGTGCTGTAGAGAAGATTCAGAACGCACATCTGCAAATCCCATTGCTTCCTTACTTAAAACATTCCAATGACCCTCACTGCCTGTGGGATAAGATCCAAAATCCTGAGACCTGCACAAGCCCTTCAAGTCGTGGCTCTGGCCCTTCCTCATGCCTTGCTCTGTGCTAACACGCACACCCTACATGTGTATGGACCAGACAGTTGCTGCCTACACCAGTGATGCTTAAGGCTAGGTAGGGAGTCCCTCCAAGGGAGGCCTCACTGCTCAGCGTGCAGAGCGCCCAGCCGCACCTCCTGTCTGCCTCAGCTTCTGAGCGGAGTCAGACTCTTCTGGTGGCCCCGGCCAATGGCTGAGTAAGGCCGTGGTACCGTGCCTGACGCTTCCGCCTGTTGCAGGACTCTCTAACTAGGAGTCTTTGCTCCAGGCTTCATGTTAGCCTGTCGGAGACTTTGCCAGGCTTTTATTGCAGTTTCAATTCCCCTGCCTGGTCCTGCATCCCTTTCTCTCATTTCACAGGTCTGACTCTTCAGTTAACTTTTAGCTCCATCTCCGTTTCCATTTCCGGACGAACCGAGTGTTACAAGGTTCATGTGCTCCATCCTATGCAAGCTGTCCCTCAGCCAGGAATGCCTGCTTTCTGTCTTTTTCAGGGAGTTTCGTCTTGTCCCCTCAGACTTCCCTCTAAACTGAAGTCCAGTGGATCCTTTCACCTTCATGCTTTCATTGAGCTATAATTGTTCATTTACTTCTCTCACTCTCTCCCAGCATCTACTCTTCTTGAGGACATGCTCATACCTTATTTGACTCTCTAACTTTAGTGCCTATAATTATACCTAGCAGATTTACTCACTTACTGATAATACAGAGTTAATTTAGTGTTTATTAAGTGAAAGGCCCTGTTCCAGCTGCTGGAGGTATAGATGTAAATAAGGAAAATATTTTTTCCTTCATTCTGTGTGTGCGTGTGTGTGTGTGTGTGTGTGTGTGTATACTTATCACACAGTTATTTACCTTTACTACTATGGTAAGTGCAAGGAAAGACAGAGAATAATAAGGATATAAAATGCAGGATGGACCTGACATAGAAAGGTCTGAAAAAATTGCTGTGACGAAATATTATATAAGCTGAATTCCGCAAGCTGAGTAGAAGTTAATTAGCTGAAGGAGTAGGAAACATGATAAATGTTTACTGAATGAATAAAATAATGTAGCTTGTGTCTATAAAACCACTCCAGAGACAAAGGCAACAATTTTTATTAGCCACATCAAATCTTTCTTTCTTTGTGACCAATTACATTTAATATATTATTTCTTCCAAGAAATGTTTTATTTACATCTTAACTACCACCTCCACAAAACCATTTAAATGTACTTTTCTAGTTGTAAATATGTCTAGTTTCAAATTTCAAGGTATCATCTGCTTATGGTTTGAAAGCCTATATGAGCCCAATGGAGTCTTCGACCTACTAGGTTCCATGATTTTCCAAATATCATTTATTTTTAACCTCTTCAATAAATCATCAAAACAAGTATTTACCAACAAAATTGATTCTTACAAATGTTTATAGCAGACAGCCAAGAGTATATTTTTATATTTTCTGGCAAAAGAATCTTCAATTTTAATGATGCTTCTGTAAAATGTATTAAATGAAATCTGCCAGTTCTAGGTTCATAGAAGAAGATACTCAGTTACAACATGTTTGATCGAAGAGAATTGAACTGCTAAAATGTAAAAAAGTAATAATGATTTTGGAAAAAGATTCTAGACATTTGAGAGTGTAGCATTTCGATACCAAATAGCTGGTCGGATTAATTTTTTATTTCATCACTGTCTTGTTGGCCCCATGCAGACACAAATCTATTTCTATTGTTTCCATTTTCACTTCACCCCTTATGCCTCATTAGGCTTGCAATAGAGAAAAGGCTAGCACAAAATAAAGCATAGATCAATCATTCCCCTATAGTCCAGAGCAAGCAAAATCAATCACTGTATATTCAAGTGGTTCTCAGCTATTGACTTTAAACTTTCCTGATCCAGAGGTTACTGTACTGTTAATTGCACTGAAGTTGGATGCTTTTCCTTCAGCATATTTCTTAACTATCTTTAGAGAATGCACACTACTATATCTTTATTAATTTCTTATGTGATTTGATGAAGGTGGGGATCTTTAACCTATGATTAGAAGCTTGATAATAATACCCTAAAGCATTATGAATAGCTCTTACGTAGAGACTGCTGCTAGTTTGCTGAAGAATTTATAACTTTCAGTTTCAAATCTCATTGTATATTGATTTTTTTAAAGCCCTGAGTATCAACTATTAACATACCTACATAATGGAAAATTGGTCATAAGCTATGAGGATAAATTTTTTTTATTATTATGTTATGTTAATCACCATATATTACATCATTAGTTATTGATAAAATGTTTTTTAAAAACATGAACATATGATTTGTGTTTGACACATTTTTAAAATTTCATTTTTTCCTACAACCACTATTATTAAATCTAGTAGTTGATCATTATTACACAAATATTTATCATATTAATCATGTATCATTTATTACTTTGCATATAGTAGGCAGTAGGCATTATGACTTTAGAAAGATTGCTTTTGAGCATGAAAACTTGGTTTTCAAATGTGCCCTTTGCTTAGAAATGGAGGCAATTGATACATATCTAAATATAGTCATGTGTATCTTTATATAGTCTTAGAAGGTAACCAACACTCTCACTTCCCAACCAAAACCCCACAGATGTGAAAAAGATTAAATTTAGAAATGACTGTGAGCATCTCTACCTTAAAACAAAGCATCTAGAAGAGAACAACATGATTAAACCTATCAGTCAAATGTTTGGTAAATTAAAAACTAAATGCATAGACTGGTCAAATGTTGAGTCTGATTTTTTGTTGTTCTTGGCATGTGATAAGGGGGTCATTTTTATGTGTCCTTGATTTCTCCCATGTAGCTGTGTCATGGTGAGCTCCAGAAAAGTTTGTGAAGTCAGTAATGCTGTCCTTTTTCGGCTTCTTATCTCTCTTTTTGATTGACTATATCTTATCTTTCTTTTGCTGGATCTATCACTACCTAACACAAAAGTACTAAATAAATCACATATAAATAAATGAACTTATTTATTATATAACTAATATTATAGTTAGTACTAATAAATTACTCACATTTATTGAACCCTCTGCTAAATGCTTTACATACATTATCTTATCTCCTATCACCACCGTACAAAGTGCATATGTCCTATGATCATACCCATTTAACAGATTAAAAGAAAAAGAAAGAAAAAAACAGGTTAGGAGAAATTGAGTGAATTTACCAGTGTTACAAAGCTAGAAAGTGATCAGAGAGCCAGATTGTCTTCATAGATGTGAATGCCACAGATCTTTACTCTGAAAATAAACAAATACTCATAGCAGCAAGTAAAGGAGAAAAAGCAAGTAGCTGTCCTTACTCCATTAGCATTCATTCCATATGTTTAAAGGAAAAATCATGTATATTAAATTCAGAGAAATGATAAAAACTTGTTCCTAAAGAATAACATAGGAATAGAATTTTATTTTAGCACCAGAGATACACTAAATATTCAAATTAAAATCTGATGCTTGAGATTGAGTTTTAAGGTACAAATCTCTTTATCTTCAATATCTTCAATATTTTTATTTCCTTGTTTAAATAATTGAATGATTAAGCACTTGAAGTCTTGAAAAAAATTGAAAAAAAAAAAAAAAAGTGCCCTTCACGTTTGGAAGTCACAGAATGTATGCTTCCAAAAGCCAAATGAGAGGTGTGGTCTCAGGTTGGAAACGAGGAAGGAAAGTGTCTGTAATGAAAGCCCAACAAAAAAACAATTAGAGCCGAATTTTCAGCTTCTCATGATAAAAATCTTTGTCAGCTAAGTTATCAAATTAAAAACAATACCTAATTAGATTCGTAAACAATTCTGTCAAAAATATTTAAAATTATCAAGCTAAATGTGACACTATAATGTAATGACCTTGTAATTTCTTTTGAGAACACCAAGGCATGACCAATACTATGAAGTCTGTATGTAGTATGTCATTATTGAGTATTCTGACTTTTGCCTTATTCGTGAAACTTGAAATGCTCAGAAACAGCTATAAACTGTTTTTAAAACAAAACAAAAACAATTTTAAAACAAAACAATTTAAAACAAAAACAATTTAAAAACAACTTAAAAATGTTCTCCAAGGGTGCCTGGGTGGCTCAGCCATTAAGCATCTGCCTTCAGCTCAGGTCATGGTCCCAGGGTCCTGGGATCGAGCCCCATATCTGGCTCCCTGCTGGGCGGGAAGCCTGCTTCTCCCTCTCCCACTGCCCCCGCTTGTGTTCCCACTCTCACTGTGTCTTTCTCTGTCAAATAAATAAATAAAATCTTTTAAAAAAATGTTCTCCAAATGCTACCAAGTCTAAATACTCTCCCACAGATATACTAAAGTAATGCCTGGCTATAACTGGCATTGAAACTCAGCAGCCCCTGTCCGACCAACACCAACACACTAAATAAGGGAGAGACACTCCAGGTCTTTGGCCTCTCTGCAAAACTGTTTCTGCCAAGAAGTGTGTTAAAAGTGGAAATACATATATTGTGTTTCTTTGTGAATGGTAGTTGAAGTTAAGAAATGTTATCATGTGAGTGAAATAGAATGTAGAGGGGAGAAGCACAGAAATTGTGTGCATACTTTTAAAACACCAAAAATTGAAGAACATAGAAAAGTGACAAGTGTAGCTATAAAATGGTATAATTATTACTGATTTTTTAAAAAATTCAAAATAAGTAAAAATCAAAAACCAGAAATAGTGCCACTATATTAAATCTATATTTATTTATGTTTACATTATTTAGCCAAATTTTTCCACCAAGGATGTTTTTATCATTTATGTTTTCTTTCCTTCACTTATTCATGCTACTCATGCTTTATTTTTTAAATTGACTCTTATTTATTTAATAAATTTATTACTTGATTTAATATTTTATGTTATTCCTAAATGGTCAGGGATTTATATTTTTTAACTTAGTTTTTGTTTTTAAATAAACAAAATTAAATTTAAAAATAGTTATCAGAATACCAAAGGATTCCTAAATATAAGTTGAAATATATGTAAACGGCAAAAAGAAGAAAAATTCCCTGTATACATATCAGCTTGTCACAGACACCATTAGTAATTTTATAATTTTTGTTCCACTGTTTGAATGTAAATTCATGAATTGTATTAAGCTTCTGTAAGTTTTCACATAGTTTGTGGATCCATTACTACTTTTGTTCATACCTATAAGTAAGAGTCCCTTAGTTGAGAACCATTGCTTTATCATTGCTTTATCTGATATTATGTATATAAATGAAAGTTGAATTACACTTAGAAGATTAAGTTCTCCTTCATAGAGCTAGAAACACAATTCACATGCAAAAAATGAAAAATCAGAGTGAATCATATTTTAGTGTTTCTCCAACCCAAATGTACTATTTTAATTTTTGATATATTTTACATTACTCTGGTTATCAAACGCTTTCCTTAAACATGTTCTGATATTCCAAAGTAGATTTTCTCTATAGCTCTCTCTTCCTGACCCCTTAAAATAGACAGCTCCTTACTATCACAGACATACAATAAAAATAATCTTTTAGCAATCACCTTTTCTGTTACTATAAGAAAAATAACATAATATTTGAACAAATATCAAAATTAGGAAAATATATGACTTTAAGATATTTCATTTTCTGTGTTCTCAGGAAGAATATATTATTTTGCAGCACCAAAGAGAGCATCTCTTGGTTTTGTATAATGAACATATAAATAATGGATTTTTATAACTTTGGTGATATTCCTAATTGTTCTTTGATTTTCTCTCAAAGTGTGTCTCTAAATATAGAAAACTAAAATTGTTCTTACTCCGCTTGATATGCAAATTCAACAACAGATTTTCAGTTTTATTTTCACTTTATATTTTATATGGTCCTTTTATAGTTCACAAATTTTCTTAAAATCAGTTGATCCATAACTATCATCTTACTCAGGTAAGTTCTAAAATAAGCTTGCTTAATTATAGGCAGTAATTAGTAGTAAAAACTTCTAGCTTTCTGTAATCAAAATGTTTATTTTTTTATGGATATAGAAAAACCTTTCCTGAAGGGAATACAAATCAAGATCAAACCAATGAGTTATAAAACATTTCATAGAGATATTTTCTCTTTTAAATTAATTTTATTTTATTTATTTTTTTTTAAAGATTTTTTTTTTTTATTATTTGACAGAGAGATAGCACAAGTAGGCAGAGCGGCAGGCAGAGGGAAAGGGAGAAGCAGGCTCTCTGCAGAGCAGGGAGCCTGATGCGGGGCTCGATCCCAGGACCCTGGGATCATGACCTGAGCCGAAGGCAGCCACTTAACCAACTGAGCCACCCAGGCGCCCCTTAAATTAATTTTAATTCATCATTTGCATGAATTAACCATAAATAAAATATATATGAACTCATGAATTTGATATAAAAAGCTCTTGTTAAATAACAATCTCTTTAAAATGAGTAACATTTATTCTTGACCTTTATATTTTTCCCTTTCTTAGTGATAATTCTATTTATGGGAAGATACTTGGATTAGTGAGGTAGTCACTAGAATTTGTGCACATTTAGAGCTTGTCCAAGTCTGAGTTTTTATTCCCATTTCAGAGTCTGATGAAGACTTTTGCATTTCCTACACAGGCAGTACCTTTCTCTTATCAAATGAATGGTTACTTATCAAGACACCTTCAAAACCCTTATCACTCTATCAGTTCTGTTATTATATCATGAATTTGAGAATGCTGCATTGAAAGATCCACCTTAAATCAAAGTCTAATCTTTATAAATACCCACTAACTACCTTTCTGAGATGCTAGTAAGATTGTCAATGGTGTTGTCCATTACTGCAGTAAGCAACAAACTCATCTTTGATTGACCAACTGGTTACTTTGCTGGACTGTTCAGAAAGCAGTTGATAAAGATGATGATAATAACAGTGTTTATGCTTTTGCATAGTAATTTATTTCAACTAGCCCATTTTCAGATTTAATAATTGCATTTTTACCTTGTCATAAACTGGGAGTTTTCTATATTTATTTTACAGACAAGGAAACATAATTCATCAAATGAATGTTGTAAATAAGTGGCTGAGTTGGTCGAGAATCCCTACTTTTTGCTTTTCTGTCTAGTGCTCTATTATGTTTTTCTTATTATGTGTCCTCTGTCATAGGTTGTTCTATAGTCCTCTTCACTTTTAAAAATAATTTGAAAGAATGAGGTCAAAATAACTGAAGACCACACAGAGCCATATTATTCTTAGCAACATTATTTGAACCAAGCAATTGTTTGAAGTTTCATTTATTTCTAAGCCAACATAGTCACAGATATAACTTTAATTTATTCTCTTGATCACTACAACAAAGAGATACTTCAAAATTTTGGTAGGGAAAAGGATCAAAAGGATCTCATACTCTACCACTTAAACCTTCACTGGTTATTTCACAAAATTTTCCCTTTTTCACAATTCTAATTAAAATACAATTGTCTTTGTCAAGTACTTGAAAGAAACTTGGCTTGTCTAAGTTCATCTTTTCTTTCATAATAAGTATATCTGGGAAGGACCACTGGCTTATTTTTTAAAGACTTTATTTACAAAGAGTCTAAAACTTCTTATGCAAAATGTAAGTGCATGCAAGGGAATGAGGGTTTCTTTAAAGAACTAGTTGCTTTAACCACATAAATATAAGAAGGCAAAAAACTTGTGGAGTTCCTCTTCAGAGATGTATGGACATTCAGGCTTTGCTAAGTCTGTTTTTGTTACAACCTCTATTACCAACTGTTTATTGACCTCCTAGAAAAGAGCATGCAAAATTCTTTGTCACATAATTTGTGTTAGAAAAAAAATATGCATTTTACAAATGTTTTTTAAAAAATAGCTTGGCTCTATTTGTTGGTTCTTACCATGATTAATTCACTTGTATATATAACCATCATAATCTTGGTTATGAATTAACTAAAGTTCTGAACCACTCCATAGCAACCCTTCTAGGAGAATGATATTCAAGATGTTGTACATTAATGATCAAATGTGGGTCCATTTTCAATTCATACTCTGAAGCAAGAGAGCTTTTAATATTTTCCTTTTGATGCCATGGTGGGGAGAACTTAGCCATCTAAGAAGAAAATTGCAGATTTTGGTATAAAGAGAGCAGAAACAATGCACTCAGGTTAGAACTGCAGATTTGGGTAGTCATTTCTGGGCTGTAGTTAACAAGGGGAGCAGAAGAATTCCACAGAGCACTTTGAACAAGTGCCTTATCAAAGGCAGTCTTCTCAATAAAAGTCAAAAAATGTCCTGCAGCAAACACCAGCCCAAGCAGCCATTTCAACCCAAACCTGTTCTTGAAAAATAAGAAAATACTTCAAGATGAATTTTCAAAGAGCCTAATCCTTAACCCAACTCCATCATTTGTCTGGTTTAGGATTAGAATAAATCCCTTGCTGAGACAGAATTGGAGTCAGATACCAGAACTCATTAGTCATATATATATATATATATATATATATATATATATATATATATATATACATACCTTGTCATAAACTGGGAGTTTTCTATATTTATTTTACAGACAAGGAAACATAATTCATCAAATGAGTGTTGTAAATAAGTGGCTGAGTTGGTCGAGAATCCCTACTTTTTGCATACATATATGTGTATATGTATATATATATATTCATATATATATGTATATTCATATATATGACATATAGTCACATATATATGTGTGTGTGTATGTAAATTATGTTCTCATTATGGAAAGTTTATTTAAATCAAACTATGGATTTTACCATGATAAATCTACCGTATTTTTTATTCCATCCAAACAAGAGCAAAAGCCTAAATAGTTGTCTATTACCTGCCCATTGGAGTTTAGGTTCCACTTTCTAGGATGGGCAAAAACCAAGGAAAATCTTGCAGGATTCCTTTATGAAGAGACTTACATTGTGTGCACATGATATGAATTATAATGTAACTCTCAGATAAATATCTACCTTTGTGGTAACTATTACTAAATGATCTCATTATTAGTGTTTTCACTTTCCAAGATGTTTTGTCCTCCAAGGTAAAATTTGTCATTTCTCCTTCTGCATAAACTTCCCAAATTCTAAGGACTTTCAACAAACTCGTGTCCTGTGAATACAACATATGTCAATTCTTGATGAATGGTTTTACATAGTCTACTCTCATTCCCTTTAGCCATCAAAGTATTTTTTGGCCCATATTATGCCATTTTGACTTTTTTCATATTCTTTTCCAGAATTTTTTATGCATTGCCAAGATGAGTGGATTACTTTGATTGTCATAGCTGTGTATTATACAATCTCTACAGACACAGAATCTGCTATGTTTGGAAAACAAGGGCTAACCTTTTTAAATGTTTGGATTGAGTCACTAATTAGCTAGGTAATCTCAGTTATAGTCAGAGTTTTTTATATCAGTATACCTCTTATATTGTACTCATTCAAAATGAATTACCTCTTCCCCAAATTACTATAGTTAATTCAAAGAGCTAAAATATCTATAGAAATGTATATATCTGATATCAAACATATCTTAGGTGTTTCCCTTCCACCCACCCACTTATAAAAGGGACATTGAGCTAGGAAGAGGCAAGATGGCAGAAGAGTAGGGGACCTCATTTCATCTGGTCCCTTGAATTTAGCTGGATATCTATCAAACTATTCTGAACACCCACAAAATCAGCCTGATATATAAGAAAATATATCTGGAACTCTACAAGCAGAAAAGCGACTGATTTGTGCAAGGTAGGAGGCGTGGAGTTGTGAATCTGTGGGTAGATATCGGAAGATAAACGGAGGGGGGAGGGAGCCTCTGTAAGCAGGCTACTGGAAAGTGATATAACACTGGAGCACAAAATTGGAACCCTTAGAAATCTGCTCCAGTGAGAGACATTCCTTTCTGAAAGGGGCTTTGGGGATTAAAAAGGCAGAATTCTAGGTTGGTCAGTTTGGTCTCAGGATCCCAGGAGACACAGAACAAATGGGGGTGCCTGAATCAGTAGAGTACCCACGCAGTGGAGTAGGAAAACTGGTTATGGTCAGCGAGCCCAGGAGGATCTTTCAGCTTGGGTTGCCGTAAACCACGAGCTGGGTGGTCAAGTGACCACTCTTTGCCTGAGCACCCTGAAAAGGACTAGAATGCACAGGCCATTTACTATCCCCTGGGAGGGGCAAAATGGCTATGCCCACAACTGGGCAACAGCTCTCAGGGTGGTGGTGGCCCCTGAAAGGACAGTAGGGTAGCACCCAGCTGTGATTTGGGAACAGTGGAGCAGGGTGCATGCATGAGCCTGCAACTCATGTCCAGTCCCAAGGACACAAAGGGCAGTGGCACTCAGGGGTGCCTAGGACTCCCCCAGAGAGGATTGTAGTGGGCACACACCACAAGAGTCTGTGGAGTTTGGCACACACAAAAATGAAAACAGTTGTCCCAGAGGGTTTATTGAAGAGGGAAGGGGACTGCGATCTTTCATCTCTGGGCTAGAGATCTGGGCATGGCCATTTTTGCTCTGATCCTCTGAACAGGCATGGAAAGCCTCCAGGGAACAAAAGGCACACAGACTGTAAAACTCCAGCACCAGGGGAAAATAGTATATTGAGCTCCAGTTGTTTTCTCATGACTCATCTATCTTTCAGTCTAAAATTTTCCATTTCTTTTTTTTACATTTTTCCCCGTTTCAGCTAGATTCTTATTTTACCAACTTATGTTTTTAAGTGGCTTTTTAACTTCTATTTTTTACATCTACATTTTATAGATATATGCTTCATTTTAGTCCTTTTTCACTCTATTCAATTTATATATATATAAATTCAGTCAGGAACCAAAATTCAATCAGAAACAAGTGGATCACCCTGCTTTGTCCACCTTGCGAGATTATAGTCTCCCCCCCCCCCCCCCGCCGCTGGTTTTTGTTTTCATTTTGGTTTTGTTTGCTTTTCTGTTGTGGCTTCCAAATGCTTTGGATTTGTCTAGGGTGTATTTTGCTTGGGTTGTGATTGATATTTTAGACTCCGCTCATTCACTCACCCATCCTTCTTTGGGCAAAATGACTAGAGTGAGTAATTCACAACAAAAGGAGGAACCAGAGGCAATGTTCTCTGCCACAAAACTAATGGATATGGATATAAGTAAGATGTCAGAAATGGAGTTCAGGATAGCAATTATAAAGTTAATAGCTAGGCTTGAAAAAAGCAGAAATGACAGTACAGCATCTCTAAGGGAGGAAATGAGATCTAATCAGGCCAAATTTAAAATTGCTATCAATGAGATGAAGTCTAAATTGGATGCTCTAACAGCTAGGGTAAATGAGACAGAAGAGAGAATAGGTGATCTAGAGGACAGGCTGATGGAAAGGAAGGACATTGAGGAAAACAGAGATAGGCAGGTAGCACATTAAAAAAGGATTGGAGAGATTAATGATGCCATAAAACGTTCTAATGTCAGAATTATTGGGATTCCCAAGGGGGTGGAGAGAGAGAGAGAGAAGGCTAGAAGGTATATTTGAGCAAATCATAGCTGAGAATTTCCCTAATCTGGGGAAGGAAACAAGTATTCAAGTCAAAGAGACAGGATCCCTCCCAAAATCAATAAAAATAGATCACCACCCCAACATATAACAGTGAAGCTTGCAAATCTCAAAGAAAAAGAAGCTATCCTAACAGCAGCTAAGGAGAGTGGCCATGAGGGGTGCCTGGGTGGTTCAGTTGGATAAGTGTCTGCCTTCAGCTCAGGTCATGATCTCAGGGACCTGGGATCGAGCCCTGCATTGGGTTCCCTGCTCAGAGGGGAGCCTGCTTCTCCTTCTCCCTCTGCCACTCCCCCTGCTTGTGTGCTCGCTCACTCTCTCTGTCAAATAAATAAATAAAATCTTTAAAAAATAAAGAAGAACTTAAAAAATTCATGGAAACTAATGAGAATGAAAACACATCAGTTCAAAACCTCTGGGATACAGCAAAGGCAGTCCTAAGAGGGAAGTACATAGCAATACAAGCCTTTCTCAAGAAATTAGAAAAATCCCCAATACATAAGCTAACCTTATACCTAAAGGAATTGGAGAAGGAACAGCAAATAAAGCCTAAACCAAGTGGGAGAAGAGAAATAATAAAGATTAGAGCAGAAATCAATGAAATAGAAACCAGAAGAACAGTAGAACAGATCAATGAAACTAGAAGCTGGTTCTTTGAAAGAATTAATAAGATCAATAAACCTTTGGCCAGACTTATCCAAAAGAAAAGAGGAAGGACTCCAATTAATAAAATCATGGATGAAAGGGGAGAGATCACAACCAACACTAAGGAAATAAAGACAATTTTAAGAACATATTGTGAGCAACTATATGCCAACAAATTAGGCAATCTGGTAGAAATGGATGCATTCCAAGAAACTTAGAAACTACCAAGATTGAAACAGGGAGATGTAGAAAATCTGAACAGATCAATAACCAGCAAGGAAATTGAAGCAGTAATCAAAAACCTCCCAAAAAACAAGAGTCCAAGGCCAGATGGCTTCCCAGGGGAATTCTACCAAACATTTAAAGAAGAAATTATACCTATTCTGAAGCTGTCTCAAAAAATAGAAATGGAAGGAAAACTTCCAAACTTGTTCTATGAGCCAGTATTACCTTGATCCCAAAACCAGACAAAACCCCATCAAAAAAGAGAATTACAGACCAAGATCCCTGATGAACATGGATGTCAAAATACTCAACAAGATACTAGCCAATAGGATACAACAGTACATTAAAAGGATTATTTACCATGCCCAGGTGGGATTTATTCATGGGATGCAAGGGTGGTTCAACATTTCGCAAATCAACCATTGTGATAGATCACATTAATAAAAGAAAAGACAAGAACCATGCGATCCTCTCAATTGATACAGAAAAAGCATTTGACAAAAAACAACATCCTTTCTTGATTAAAACATTTCAAATTATAGGGATAGAAAGAACCTATCTCAAAATCATAAAAGCCATATATGAAAAGCCCACGGCGAATATCATTCTCAATGGGGTAAAACTGAGAGCTTTTCCCTTAAGGTCAGGAACATGAGAGAGATGCCCACTCTCATCACTATTTTTCAACATAGTACTAGAAGTGCTAGCCTCAGCAATCAGACGACAAAAAGAAATAAAAGGCATTCAAATTGGCAAAGAAGAAGTCAAACTCTCTCTGTTCACAGATGACATGATCCTTTAAGTGGAAAACCCAAAAGACTCCACCCTAAAATTGCTAGTCATACAGCAATTCAGCAACATGGCAGGGCACAAAATCAATGCACAGAAATCAGTTGCATTTCTATACACTAACAATGTGACAGAAGAAAGAGAAATCAAAGAATCAATCCCATTTACAATTGCACCAAAACCCGTAAGATACCTAGGAATAAACCTAACCAATGAGGTAAAGGATCTGTACTCTAGAAACTACAGAACGTTTATTAAAGAAATGGGGAAAGACACAGAGATGGAAAAACATTCCATGCTCATGGATTGGAAGAATAAACATTGTAAAAATGTCAATGCTGCCCAGAGCAATCTACACATTCACTGCAATCCTTATCAAAATACCATCCACTTTTTTCACAGAGCTGGAAGAAACAATCCTAGAATTTGTAAGGAACCAGAAAAGACCCCAAATAGGGGAATGTTGAAAAAGAAAACCAAAGCTGGGGGCATCACAATGCCTGACTTCAAGCTATATTACAAAGCTGTGATCATCAAGACAGCATGGTACTGGCATAAAAACAGACATATAGATCAATGGAACAGAATAGAGAACACAGAAATGGACCCTCAACTCTATGGTCAACTAATCTTTGACAAAACAGGGAAGAATATCCAATGGGAAAAAAATCTCTTCAATAAATGGTGCTGGGAAAATTGGACAGCCACATGCAGAAGAATGAAACTCGACCATTCTCTTACACCATACACAAAGATAAACTCAAAATGGATGAAAGACCTAAATGTGAGACAGGAATCCATCAAATCCTAGAGAAGAACACAGGCAGTAACCTCTTTGATCTCAGCCGCTGCAACTTCTTGCAAGACATGTCTCTAAAGACAAGGGAAACAAAAGCAAAAGTGAACTACTGGGACTTCATCAAGATAAAAACCTTCTCATGGCAAAGGAATCAGTCAACAAAACTAAAAGGCAACCTACAGAATGTGAGAAAATATTTGCAAATGACATAATAGATAAAGGGCTGGTATCCAAGATCTATAAAGAACTTATCAAACTCAACACCCATAAAACAAATAATCCAGTCAAGAAATGGGCAGAAGACATGACCAGACACTTCTCCAAAGAAGACATCCAAATGGCCAACAGACACATGAAAAAATGCTCAACATCACTTGTCATCAGGGAAATACAAATCAAAACCACAATGAGATACCACCTCACACCAGTCAGAATGGCTAAAATTAACAAGAGATACAACTTTACACCAGTCAGAATGGCTAAAATTAACAAGACAGGGAACAACAAATTTTGGCGAGGATGTGGAGAAAGGGGAACCCTCTTACACTGTTGGTGGGAATGCAAGCTGGTGCAACCACTCTGGAAAACAGTATGGAGGTTCCTCAAGAAGTAAGATAGAGATACCCTATGACCCAGCAATTACACTACTAGGTATTTACACCAAAGATACAGATGTAGTGAAAAGAAGGGGCACCTGCACCCCAATGTTCATAGCAGCAGTGTCCACAATAGCCAAACTGTGGAAGGAGCTGAGATGTCCTTCAACAGATGAGTGGATAAAGAAGATGTGGCTCATATATACAACAGAATATTACTCAGCCATCAGAAAGGATGAATACCTACTATTTGCATTGACATGGATGGAACTGGAGGGTATTATGCTAACTGAAATAAGTCAATCAGAGAAAGACAATTATCATATGGTTTCACTCATATGCGGAATATAAGGAATAGTGCAGAGGATCATAGAGGAAGTGAGGGAAAACTGAATGGGAAGAAATCAGAGAGGGAAGCAAACCATGAGAGACTCTTGACTCTGGGAAACAAACTGAGGGTTGCAGAAAGGGAGGTTGTTGGGGGGATGGGGTAACTGGGTGATGAGCATTAAGGAGGGCACATGATGTGATGAGCACTGGGTGTTATATGCAACTGAAGAATCATTGAACACTGCATCAAAAACTAATGATGTACTATATGTTGGCTAATTGAATTTAAATTAAAAAAAAGGGAAATTGAGTTGTATGCATTGACTTAATGTATGAGGGCTTCCTCTGACCTCTTTATACTGCTTTCTGTGAGATTAGTAAGTGAAGAACATAACTAATCAGACACTACCTTCAACAGACTAGGCATCTTCAACCATAATAGGTGGGATGATATTTAATGCACTTAAGATGTTAATAATATAGTAGAAAAAGTATAACACCCACTGGTTTAGAGTCAGAGTAATCCAACTTAAAGATGGAGAAATTGAGTCCTAAGAAAGTGAATTGACAAAGACTACCCCTCAGTTAATGACCTAAGAAGAATCAAATTCTATATTTCTCTCCAATATCTACATCTAATACCACAACTCAAAATTTAGAGGTCTACCTATACTTTTTCCTCCAATCTAATATTCCAGTAAGTCACTCTGTAAACTCAGCTTTCCTAGATCCAGAGCCTGGGTGGGGATTTTCATGCAAGTGATACTTTAAGGGTATTTTATCAGGAGAAACTTGTAGGAAAAACAAACAGAAAAGGGGATATACTAGTCTTCTTAGACTGCCATAACAAAAGCCACAAATGGGTGGCGTTAAGTAATGGAAATTTATTTTCTCATTTATTTTCTTACAGTTCTGTAAGCTAAATGTCCAAGATCAAGGTGCCAGCAAATTCAGTTCCTGGTGAGGCCTGCCTTCCTGGCTTCTTGCTGTGTGCTCACGTGGTCTTTTCACATGTGCAGAGAGAAAATGATCTCTGATGTTTTACTCTTCTTATAAGGATTCCAGTTCTATCAGATTAGGATGCCACCCCTATAATCTCATCTAACCTTATCTCACTAATAGTAATAATTACAATAATGTAATAATAGTAATAATAATAATAGAAGTAGCAATAGTAATAGAACCAATAACTATCTCCCCTAAAAGCCATATCTTCAAATACAGTCCCATTGGGAATTATTACTTTATGATACAAATTTGGGAGGGAGACAATTTAGTCCATAATGGAAGGAAAGTCAAACCATGCAGTTTTAGCTGAAGTCTATGCTTAGCCTGACCAAGAATGAAGTATAAACTGCACTATGGAATTAGTCCTGCCAAGGCTAGAGAGCTAGGTTTTCCTACTAGTTCTCTCTCTAATCCTACTCCAAATAACTATCATTGGTCAGTCATGTTAGTAGATCATGGGATGATATAAATGGCAAGATGGATCCATTTATGCAAAACAGTTCTCTGGAAGAGTTTGTAGGTGGGAGTCACTGGTAGCTACACAGGTGAAAGTTAGAAAATAGGCTTACCAACCAGTAAAAGAGATCCCTGGGGTTTGGTCAGGATCTAACAGGATCCACTAAGTCACTAAATTCTGTATGTGTTTTATTTATTTGAATGTCATTTTCTTAGTTCAAATCACCATTGTGTGTCATCTAGATACTGTAATAGTCTCAACTAATTTTTCTGCTTCCAGCATTTTCCTTCTCTATTTCATCCTTCTTCTTGTTGCTAGAATGTATCTAAAACACAAATTTGACCATGTCACATCTTTCTAAATCTGCCATTTCTCCTTGTTTCTCCTTAAGAGAAACAAACTCTTGACGCTATACCTAAGATTCTTCTTAACTGAATCTTCTCTACTTTTCCATCTAAACCCATTGCAATTTCTAGATCCATATGCCATGCTTTAGCTATACTAAATACAAAATTATTTTTTTAATCCTTACTCATCTAAGCTTTGGGGACTATTCACATGTTATTTTATTCATTTGGATTGCCCATTAGCTTTTCTTTCTAATTGAATTTCTTGTACCTACTCTATAAATATAAGTAAAATGTCAGCTACTCCAGGAAATCATCCGCTCACCCAAACTCAAGCTATTTTAGTTGTTTGCAGGGCTATTTGAGCACCCTTCTTTTATTAGAGTATTTCATATTATAATTAGTTGGTTTACATATCTAACTGGTAGTACAAAGCACAGGTATTACACTAGAAAAAACAATTTCTGTCAAATAAGAATAAAAGATGTAGCTATGAGTTGATGCAGTTTTTTTTTTTAGTTATATTAATTAACACAGTTAATTATATTATACCTTATATAACTGTATAAGTTTAAGGTGTACAGCATAGTGATTTGACTTTGGTATTTTCTGAAATGATTACCACAGTAACTTAACATCCATCATCTCAAATAGAAAAAAAGGAAAATTGTGTTTTTTCTTTATGATGAGAACTTTTAGAGTTTATTCTTTTAGCAACTTTCAAATATACCATAAAGCAGTGTTAGCTATAATTACCATACGTTATACATTACACCCTTGGTACTTGCTTAACTTGTCACTAGGAGTTTATGCCTTTTGAACATCTTCATCCAGTTCCCCTACCTCCACCTCTGGTAACCACAAATCAGTCTCTTTTCTTATGAGTTTGATTTTTTTGTTTTTGTTTTGGGTTCATTTGTTTTTTAGATTCCACATATAATTGATATCCTATAGTATTTGTCTTTCTCTGACTTATTTCACTTAGCATCATGCCTTTAAGGTCCATCTATGTTGTTGAAAATGGTAAGATTTCTTTCTTTTGTATGGCTGAATATTTCATTTTATATATTATATATAAATACACATTATATACATGCATATATGAGTGTGTGTATATATGTGTGTGTGTATATATATATCTCATTTTCTTTATCCATTTATCCACAGACGGACACTTAGGTTTTTTCCATGTCCTTAATGTTGTAAATAATGCTGCAATGAACATGGTGGTGCATATATCTCTTTGACATAGTATGTTCATTTCCTTCAGATATATATACCCAGAAGTGGAATTTTAGTGTTATATGGGAGCTCTATTTTAAAATTTTTGAGGGAATTTCATCTTTTCTATAGTGGCTGTATAAATTTAAAATCCCATCAAAAGTGCACAAGAGTTCCCATTTCTTCATATCCTGCCAACATCTGTTATCTCCTGTCCTTTTGGTGATAGTTATTCTAACAACTGTGAGGTGGTATCTCACTGTGGTTTTGAGTTGCATTTCCCAGATGATTAGTGATGTTGAGCACCTTTTTACATACTGTTGGCCATTTATGTGTTCTGTAGAAAAATGTTTATTCAGGTCCTTTGCCCGTTTTAAAAATTGGATTAGTGGTTTATTTTGCTATTAAGTTGTATGAGTTTTTATATATTTTGAATATTAAGATTTTATGAGATATATGTTTGAAATATTTTTTCCCATATGTAAGCTGTCTTTTCATTTTGTTGATGATTTCTTTTTCTGTGCAAAAGCTTTTTAGTTTGGTATAGTCCCAAGTTGTTTTTTATTTTGTTGTTTATGCCTTGAGTTTTTCCTATATTTCTTCTTGAAGTTTTATTGTCTCAGGCCTCAAATTTAAGTCTTTAATCCATTTCTAGAAAAAAATATTAAGTGGCGTAAGATAAGGGTCTAGTTTCATTCTTTTACATGTGAATATCCAGTTGTTTTCCCAGTACCATTTATTGAAGAGAATGTTCTTTCTCCACTGAGTATTCTTGGCTGTCTTGTCAAATATTAGTCGACTGTATATGCATGGATTTATTTCTGAGCTTTGATTCTGATCCACTGGTCTATGCATCTGTTTTTATGCTGGTACCAAACTGTTTGGATTACTATACTTTATAATATAGCTTGGATTAAGGAAGTGTGATGCCTCCCACTTTGTCCCTCTTTCTCAGGATTACTTGGGTTATTCAGGGTCTTCCAATGGTTTCAAATAAATTTTAGCTTTGTTTTTTCTACTTCTATAAAAATTGCCATTGTAATTCTGATAGGGATTGCATTAAATGTATAGATGGCTTTGGGTAGTGTGAACATTTTAACAATATAATTTTTTTTCCCAATTAAGGGATAACTTGCCATTTATTTGTGTGGCCTTTGATTTCTTTCATCAATATTTTATAGTTTTAAGGTAGAGATCTTTCACCTCCTTGGTTAAATTTATTCCTAAGCATATTATTGTTTTTTATGCTATTATAAATGTGATTTTCTTTATTTCTTTTTCAGATAATTCATTGTTAGTGTATAGAAATGCTGCTGATTATGATATGTTAATTTTGTATCACACAACTTTATTAAATTTGTTGATCAGATCTAATTGTCTTTTAGTGGAGTCTTTAGGATTTTCTATATAAAATCATGTCATCTGCAAATAGAGATAATTTTATTTCTTTTCAATTCTGATGCCTTTTCTTTCTCATTTTTGACTGATTGCTCTGGCTAGAATTTCCAATACTCTGTTGAATAGGAATGGAGAGAGTGGGCACTCTTGTCTTGTCCCTAATTGTACAGGAAAAGTTTTCAACTTTTCACCACTGAGTATGATGTTACCTGTGGGCTTGTCATATATGGCTATTATTATGTTGAGGTAAGTTCCTTCTATACTCAATTTTTAAAAGAGTTTTTATCATGAACAGATGCTGAATTTTGTCAGATACTTTTCTGTATCTGATGAGATGAACACTTTTTTTTCTTTTATCCTATTAATGATATATATCACATTTATTGATTTGTGTATGTTGAAACATCCTTGTATCCCAGAGATAAATCCCTCTTTATCATGGTGAATGATCCTTTTAATGTGCTGCAGAATTCAGCTTGCTAGTATTTTATTGAGAAGTTTTGTATCTATAGTTCTGTGTCAAGGATACTCGTCTATAGTTTTCTTGTAGTGTCCTTTTGTGGCTTTCTTGTCAGGGTATTGCTGGCCTTTTAAAATTATGAGTTTTGAAATTATCTCTTACCTTTGATTTTTTTTTTTTTTGGAAGAATTTGAGAAACATTAGCATTAATTCTTGCTCACATGATCTGTAAAATTCACCAGTGAAGCCATATGGTCTTGGACTTTTCTTGTTAGGAGATTTTTGATTAATGACTCAATCTTCTTACTAGTAGTAAGTCTATTAAAAAATTCTATTTCTTCCTGATTCAATCAGGGTAAGTTGTATGTTTCTCAGAATATCTACATTTCTTTTAGACTCTTGTTGGAGTATACTTGTTCATGGTATCCTTTCATGATTTTTTATTTCTGTGGTATCAGTTGTAATGTCTCCATTTTATAATTTTGTTGCTTTGGGTTCTCTTTTTCCCTTGGTTAGTCTACTTAAAGTTTGTCAGTTCTGTTTTTCTTTTCAAGTACTCAGTTTTGTTAATGTTTTCTATTGTTTCTCTGTTCTTTATTTCATTTGTTTCTGCTCTAATCTTTATTATATCCTTCCTTTTGCTAACTTTGGGCTTAGATCATTGTTCTTTTTCAAATATTGAGGTGCAGTGTTATGATGTTTAAGAAATGTCTTGTTTCTTACTGTAGGTGTTTACTGCTATCAACTTCTCTTTTAGGACTGCTTTTGTTGCATTTCATATGTTTTGGTATGTTGTGTTTCCATTTTATTGGTCTCAAGGTACACTTTGTCTTCTCTTTAATATTTTATTTGATCTATTAGCTATTCAGGAGAATGTTAATTTTTAAGTATTAATGAGTTTTCCAGTTTTCCTCCTGTTATTGATTTCTAGTTTCATACAATTGTCTTCAGAGAAGATACTTGGCATAATTTCAATCTTCTTGAATTTGCTAAGACTTGTTTTGTGGCTAAACATATGTTCTATCCTAGAAAATGCTCCATGTGGGCTTGAGAAAATGTGTGCTCTGCTTTTGTTACAGAATGTTCTGTATATGTCTGTCAGGTTGTTTGGTCTATAGTAATCAAATCTGCTGTTTTCTTATTAATTCTGTCTGTGTGATCTATCCATTGTTGAGAGTGGGATATTGAAGTCCCAAATAGCATTGTAATCTATTTTAGTTGTGTTAGTTTTTGTTTGTATATTTAGTGCTCTGATGTTGGGTACATGAATTTCTACAATTGTTATATCTTCTTGATGGATTCCCTCCTTTATCACTATATAATGACCTTTGTCTTTTTTTTTTTTTTTTTTTACCAATTATAGATTAAAGTCTATTTTGTTTAATATAAGTATAGCTACTCTGCTTTTGTTTTGGTTACCATTTGCTTGAGTATTTTTTTCCTTCTCTTCATTTTCAGTCTATATGTGTCTTTAAGTCTAAAGTGAGTCTTCTGTAGGCAGCATAAGTGGGTCTTAATTTTTATCCAACCGGCCAGTGAATAGAGAATTTAATCAATTTATATTTAAGTAATTATTTATTTTAATTTTTTAAATTTATTCTTTTATTGTTCTTAATTTTAATTTCAGTATAGTTAACTTACAATGTTATATTAATTTCAGGTATACAGTATAGTGATTCAACAATTCTATACATTTCTCCATGTTCATCATTATAAGTGTACTCTAATCCCCATCACCTATTTGACCCATCTCCTCACTCACCACCCTTCTAGTAACCATCAGTTTCTTTATCATTAAGAGATTGTTTTAGTTTCTCTCTCTCTTTTTTTCTTTGCTTGTTTTTCTTTCTTAAATTTCACATATGAATGAAGTCATATGGTATATGTCTTTCTCTGACTTATTTCACTTAGCATTATACTCTCTAGCACCATCCATATCCTTGTAAATGGCAAGATTTCATTCCTTTATTTGGTTGCATAATGCATGCATATATATATACGCATATATAATATTAATATAAATATATATACATATATTAATGGACAAAGAAGTTATTGCTGAACACTTGAGCTGATTCCAAAATTTGGCTATTGTAAATAATGCTGCAGTAAGTATAGGGGCGAATATATCCCTTTCAATTACTGTTTTACTATTTTTGGGACAAATACCCAGTAGTGCAATTACTGGATCATAGGGTAGTTCTATTTTAAACTTTTTGAGGACTTTCCATACTATTTTTCACAGTGGCTGCACCAGTTTGCATTCCCATCAACAATGCAAGAGGGTTTCTTTTATTCTGCATCCCCCCCCCACACACACTTTTTTTTTTTTTTTAAGCCATTCTGACAGGTGTGAAGTGATATTGTAGTATGGTTTGCATTTCCCTGATGATGAGTGATGTTGAGCATTCTTTCATGTATCTGTTGGCCACCTGTATGTCTTCTTTGGAAAAATGTCTTTTCATTTTTTCATGTCTTCTGCTTATTTTTTAATTATTTGTTTTTTGGGTATTGAGTTATATCAGTTTTTTATATATTTTAGATACTAACCCTTTATTGGATATGCCACTTGCCAGTATCTTCTCCAATTCAGTAGGTTGCCTTTTAATTTTGTTGATTGTTTCCTTAGCTGTGCAGAAATTTTTATTTTGACGTAGTCCCAATAGTTTATTTTGCTTTTATTTCCCTTGCCTCAGGAGACATATCTAGAAAAATGTTACAGCCATTGTCAGAGAAATTACTGCCTGTGCTCTCTTCTAGGACTTTTATGGTTTCAGGTCTCACATATAGGTCTTTAATCCATTTTGCATTTATTTTTGTGTATGGTGTAAGAAAGTGGTCCAGTTTCATTCTTTTGCATGTAACTGTCCAGGTTTCTCAACACCATTTGTTGAACAGACTATCTTTTTCACATTGGATATTCTTTCCTGCTTTATCAAAGATTGACCATATAGTCGTGGGTTCATTTCTAGGTTTTCTATTCTGTTTCATTGGTCTATGTCTATTTTTGTGCCAGTGCAAAACTATTTTGATTACTATAGCTTTGTAATATAACCTGAAGTCTGGAATTGTGATACCTCCAGCTTAGTTTTTCTTTTTCAAGACTGCTTTGGCTATTCAAGATCTTTTGTGGTTCCATACATATTTTAGGATTGTTTATTCTAGTTCTGTGAAAAATTCTGTTGGATCACAGTAAACCTATGGATTGCTTTGAGAAGTATAGACATTTTAACAGTATTTGTTCTTCCAATTAATAAGCATGGAATATCTTTCCATTTCTTTGTGTGATCTTCAATTTCTTTCATCAGTGTTTTATAGTTTTCAGAGTAAAGGTCTTTCACCTCTTTGGTTAAGTTTATTCCTAGGTATTTTATTCTTTTTTGTGCAATTGTAAATGGGATTATTTTCTTAATATCTCTTTCTGCTGCTTCATTACTACTGTATAGAAATGCAACAGATTTCTATACATTGATTTTATATCATTTGACTTTACTGAATTCATTTATCAGTTGTAGTAGTTTTTTGGTGGAGTCTTTAGGGTTTCCTATATATACTATCATGTCATCTGCAAATAGTGGAAGTGTTACTTCTTTACTGATTTGGATGCCTTTTATTTCTTTTCATTTTCTGATGGCTGTGGATAGGACTTCTAGTACCATATTGAATAAAAGTGGTGAGAGTGGACATCCTTGTCTTGTTCCTGAATGTAGGGGAAAAGCTTTCAGTTTTTTAGCATTGACTATGATGTTAACTGTGGATTTTTCATATCAGGTCTTCATTACATGGAGGTATGTTCCCTCTAGACTCATTTTGTTGAGAGTTTTTATCATGAACAGATGTTATATTTTATCAAGTGATTTTTCTCCATCTATTAAAATGATTATATGGTTTTTATCTTTTCTCTACTGATGTGACATATCATGTTAATTTGCAAATATTGAACCACCTTTGCATCCTGGGAATATTTTCCACTTGATCGTGGTGAATGATTTTTTAACGTATTGTTGGATTTGGCTTGCTAATATTTTGTTGAGGATTTTTGTATCTATGTTCTTCAGAGATATTGGCCTGTAGGTCCCTTTTTTTTGTGGTGTCTTTATCTGGCTTTGATATCAAGGTAACACTAGCCTCATAGAATGAATTTGGAAGTTCTTTTCCTCTTCTATGTTTAGGAATATTTTGTGAAGAATAGGTATTAACTCTACTTTAAATGTTTGGTAGAGTTTGAGAAGTTGTCAAGTCCTGGCCTTGTGTTTATTGGGAGCTATTATTATTACTATTATTATTATTATTAATTATTACTACTACTACTACTACTACTGATTCAATTTCATTACTGGTAATCGGTCTGTTCAAATTTTCCATCTCTTACTGATTTACTTTTGCTAGATTATGTTTCTAGGAATTTATTCACTTGTTTTAGGTTGTCCAATTTGTTGGCATATAATTTTTCATAATATTCTGTTACGATTTCTGCGGTGTTGGCTGTTATTTTTCTTCTTTCATTAGTGATTTTGTTTGAGTCCATCTCTTTTATGTTTTTGTGAGTCTGGCTAGAGGTTTATCAATTTTTTTAAGATTTTACTTTTTTATTATAGAGAGAGAGTGAATGAGCATGAGCAGGGGGGAGGGGCGGAGGGAGAGGGGGAAATAGAGTCCCAGCTGAGCAGGGTGCCCAATGACTCAGTGCTCCATCCCAGGACCCTGGGATTATGACCTGAGCTGAAGGCAGACACTTGACTAAGCCACCCAGGTGCCCCGAGGTTTATCAATTTGGATGATCTTTTCAAAGAACTAGCTCCTGATTTCATTGATGGGTTTTAGTTTCTGTATCATTTGTTTCTGCTCTAATCTTTATTATTGTCTTCCTTCCTCTGATTTTGGGTTTTCTTTGTTCTTTTTCTAGCTTTTTTGGGTGTAAGGTTAAGTTGTTTGAGACTTTTCTTTCTTCTTGAGGTAGACCTATGTTGCTATAAACTTCCCTCTTAGAACTGCTTTTGCTGTATCCCAAAGATTTGGGGTCATTGTGTTTTCATTTGTTCCCATGTGATTTTTGATTTCTTCTTTGATTTCTTGGTTCACCATTCATTGTTAATAGTATGTTGTTTAACCTCCATGTATTTCTTCTCTTTCCAGATTTTTTCTTGTGGTTGATTCCTAGTTTCATAGTGTCATAGTCAGAAAAGATGAATGGTATGACTTTGATCTTTTTGCATTAGTTGAGACTTGTTTGTGGCCTGATATGTGATCTATCCTGGGGAATGTTCCATCTGCACTGGAAAAGAATGTGTATTCTGCTGTTTTAGGATGGAATATTGTGAATATATATGTTAAGTTCATCTGGTCCAGTGTGTCATTCAAAACCAATGTTTCCTTGTTGATTTTCTGTTTTGATCATCTGTCCATTGATGTAAGTGGGGTGTTAAAGTCCCCTACTATTATTGTACTATGATTGATTAGTCCCTTTGTTTGTTATTAACAGTTTTATGTATTTTGGTACCCCATATTGGATGCATAAACGTTTACAATTATTATATCAATTGTTGGATTGTTCCATTTATTATGATACAGTGTCCTTTTTTGTTTCTTGTTATAGTCTTTTTTTTTTAAAGTCTATTTTTCCCAATATAAGTAATGCTACTCAGCTTTTTTTTTTTTTTTTTTTTTTTTTTGACATCCATTTGCAGGGTAAGTGTTTCTCCATCCCCTTACTTTCAATCTACATGTGTCTTTAAGTCTGAAATGAGTCTCTTGTAGGTAGCATATACATGGATCTTGGGTTTTTTTTTATCCATTCTGTCACCCTGTATCTTTTGATTAGAGCATTTAGTCCATTTACAAAGTAATTATTGATTATATATGTATTATCATTTTGTTACGTGTTTTGTGGTTGCTTTTGTAGTTTTTGATCCTTTCTTCTCTTGCTCTCTTTCATGGTTTGTTGGTTTTCTTTAGTGATATACTTGGATTCCTTTCTCTCTTTATTCTTTGCATATCTATTACTGGTTTTTGATTTGTAGTTACCATTTGGTTTGTATATAGCCTCTTCTGCATCTAGCGGCCTATATTAAGTAAATGGTCACTTATGTTTGAACCCATTCTTTACTCCTCTCCCCACCTCATCCCCCATGTTTTAGGTATATGTTGTCATATTTTCTCTCCTTTAATTTGTGAATTCCTTGACTGATTTTTATAGTTATACTTATTTTTACTGCCTTTGTGCTTCCAACTTTCTATAATCTCACTATGGTCTTTCCTTTTCAGCATTCCTTTTAATATTTCTTGTAGGGCTGATTTAGTGGTATGAACTCCTTTAGTTTTTGTTTGTCTGAGAAACTCTTTATCTCTCTTTCTATTCTGAATGATAGCCTTGCTGGATAGAATATTCTTGCTGGAGATGTTTTTCTTTCAGCCCTTTGAATATGTCATGCCATTCTCTACTGGTCTGCAAAGTTTCTACTGGAAAATCCACTGATAGCCTTATGGATTTTCCCTTGTATGTACCTGTCTTTTCTCTTTCTGCTTTTAAAATTTTTTATCAGTATGTTTTGCCTTTTAATTACTATGTGTCTTGGTGTGGACCTCCTTGGGTTGATTTTCTTGGGGGATCTCTGTGTCTCCTGGATCTAGGTATGTTTCCTTTCCCAGATTAGGGAAGTTTTCAGCTATTATATCACTAAATAATTTTTCTGCTCCTCTTTCTCTTCTTCTTTTGGGATCCCTATAATGAGAATGTTTTTACACTTGATGGAGTTACTGAGTTCCCTAAGTCTATTTTTTTCTTTTTTGAATAATTCTTTTTCCTGTAATTTGCTCAGCTTGATTACTTTCCATTACTTTGTCTTCCAGGTCACTCATTTGCTCCTTTGCTTCCTCAAATCCGCTATTTATTCCATCTAGTGTATTTTTAAATGTTTGCTTTTTAAAAAGATTTTATTTATTTAATTGAGCAAGAGAGATCACAGAGGGAGAGAGAGAAGCAGACTTGCTGCTGAGCAGAGAGTCTGATGCAGGGTTTGATCCCCAAACCCTGAGATCATGCCCTGAGCCAGAGGCAGACGTTTCACTGACTGAGCTACCCAGGCACCCCCATTTAGAGTATTATTAATTTCATTTATTGTATTCTTCATCTCTGATTGGTTCCTTTTTTATCTTTTATTAAGGGCCTTAATAATGTCTTCTACTCTTCTCAAGTCCAGTGAGTATCTTTATGATCACTTTAAACTCTATACCCAGCATATTACTTATATCCATTTTGCTTAGGTCTCTTGCTGTGGTTTTGTCCTGTTCTTTCATTTGAGATATTTTCCTCTGTCTTCTCATTTCATCCATCTCTCTGTGTCTCTTTCTCTATGTTAGCAAAGTCAGTTACATCTCCTGCTTTTGCAGGTAATGGCTTTATGAAGAAGAGGTCCTATAGTGCCCTGTAGTACAATTCCCCCTATTCCCCAGGACCTGGTGCTTCAGGGAGTTCTCATATATTTGTTGTGTGTGCCCTGCTGTTGAGTCCTGGTCACTTTTTCCTTCAGTCCAGTTGACTGCAGAGGCTCTCTATGTATGTGGTGGGCAGTGTTTTATACCTGTCTGGGTGGGGCAATTTAACAAGATGTGTGCTGGTCTGCTTGCAGAATGAGACCTGCTGCTGGAATTGAGGTCCTACAAAACACTTGGGTTCAGAGACAGTGTGTTGGTGGGGTTTGTGCTGGTTTTTTCAGGGAAGGGGCTCGCAGCTCAGGGATTGAGGCAAACATGACTGGGAAGGGCAGATCCTCAAAGCATGGGGAGATGGGCTTGGTGAAAGCAAATTAGGTAGTGAGTGTCAGCACAGAACTGGCTCCTGCAGGTGGCCTTGTGTTTGTGCTGGGGGTGGGGTGGGGAAGGGCAATGGTGTCTATCATCCACTTTGTTCCTGGAGTGGTCTCCTTGTGATCCCTGCCTCTCTAGGCCATGCTCTGAGATGAGTAAAGAACTTTCTCTCCTGTCTCCCCCTGGCAGGCATTTTTCAAACTGCTGTTTCCATGCTATATCTCCACTGGCTGTTTGTTGTACTCTTTAAGGGTGGGTACTCAGCTTCCTAAAGCCCTCCAGGCTCTCCCAGGGCCAAACTAGTGGATTTTTAAAATTCTAGGTTTTAACTCTTGCTAGTTGTAAGAACTCACAAAATTAGGCTCCTCTTTCTTTCAAAACATATGTTATGGGCATTCATCTTCCCCATGTGGGCTGTCCAGTGTGATAGTCTGTTTTTCGTCCTTCTCTATGCCACTGGCTCTCTCCCAACTGCTCAGATGGACACAGTCCATTTTATTCTCAAACTGTGTTTTTGCCCTTCCTAACTTCTTTGGTGTGGCCTCTTCTTTAGTGGAGTTTGTTCTGCTTGTCTTCAGGTCATTTTCTGAGTTATTTGTGCTGATTTGAGTGTTATCTAGTTGAGGTGAGCTTAAGTTCTCCTACTCCTCTGTCTTCCCAGCTTCCCCATTTAAATAATTATTGACAGGTAAGGATTTACTATTGCTATTCTGTTAACTGTTTTATGATTCTTTCTTTTTTGTACCTCCATTGTTTCTTCCTTTTTGTTCTATTAATTACTTTTTTTCTGGTGTTTGCTATTTTTTGAGCTATAATGTCTTTTGGTATCAGCATGTTCTGACTTCTTTTATCATGTTCTTCCATGTACAGGCTACAGGTTTATCCCTTTTGGTTACAATGAGGCTTCTGTAAAATATCTTAAAATTATATCACCCTTGATAGGGATTGCACTGAATGTGTAGATTGCTCTAGGTAGCATAGACATTTTAACAATATTTGTTCTTCCAATCCATGAGCATGGAATGTTTTTCCATTTCCTTTGTGTCCTCCTCAGTTTCTTTCATGAGTACTCTATAGTTTTCTTTTGATTGAGGCATTTAGCCTATTTACATTCAGAGTAACTATTGAAAGATAGGAATTTACTGCCGTTGTATTGCCTGTAAAGTGACTGTTAACTGTATATTGCTTTCTAGTCTATGTTACCATCAACTTTTTTCACAGAACTGGAGCAAATAATCCCAAAATTTTCATGGAAGCAGAAAAGACCCCGAATAGGCATAGAAATGTTCAAAAAGAAAACCAAAGCTGGTGGCATCACAATTCCGGACTTCAAGCTCTATTACAAAGCTGTAATCATCAAGACAGTATGGTACTGGCACAAAAACAGACACATAGATCAATGGAACAGAATAGAGAGCCCAGAAAGGGACCCTCAACTCTGTGGTCAACTAATCTTTGACAAAGCAGGAAAAGAATATCCAACGGAAAAATGATAGTCTCTTCAACAAATGGTGTTGGGAAAATTGGACAGCCTCAGGCAGAAGAATGAAACCGGACCATTTCCTTACACCATACACAAAAATAGACTCAAAATGGTTGAAAGACCTGAATGTGAGACAGGAGTCCATCAAAATCCTAAAGGAGAACACAGGCAGCAACCTCTTCGACCTCAGCCGCAGCAATTTCTTCCTAGAAACATCGCCAAAGGCAAGGGAAGCAAGGGCAAAAATGAACTATCGGGACTTCACCAAGATAAAAAGCTTTTGCACAGCAAAGGAAACAGTTGACAAAACCAAAAGACAACTGAAAGGATGGGAAAAGATATTTGCAAATGACATAGCAGATAAAGGGCTAGTATCCAAAATCTATAAAGAACTTACTTATCAAACTCAACACCCAAAGAACAAATGATCCAATCAAGAAATGGGCAGAAGACATGAACAGACATTTCTGCAAAGAAGACATCCAAATGGCCAACAGACACATGAAAAAGTGTTCAACATTACTTGTCATCAGGGAAATACAAATCAAAACCACAATGAGATACCACCTCACACCAGTCAGAATGGCTAAAATTAACAGGAAACAACAGATGTTGATGAGGATGCAGAAAAAGGGGAACCCTCCTACACTGTTGGTGGGAATGCAAACTGGTGCAGCCACTCTGGAAAACAGTATGGAGGTTCCTCAAAAAAGTTGAAATAGAGCTACCTTATGACCCAGCAATTGCACTACTGGGTATTTACCCCAAAGATACAAATGTAGCGATCTGAAGGGGCACTTACACCCCAATTTTTATAGCAGCAATGTCCACAATAGCCAAACTGTTGATGGACATCTGGGCTCCTTCCATAGGTGAATGGATAAAGAATATATATATGATGGGATATTACACAGCCATCAAAAATGAAATCTTGCCATTTGCAATGAAGTGGATGGAACTAGAGGGTATTACGCTAAGCGAAGTAAGTCAATCAGAGAAAGACAATTATCATAGGATTTCACTGATGTGTGGAATTTAAGAAACAAGGCAGAGGATCATAGGGGAAAAGAGGAAAAAATGAAACAAGACAAAACCAGAGAGGGAGACAAACCATAAGAGACTCTTAATTGTAGGAAACAAACTGAGGGTTGCTGGAGGGGAAGGGGGGTAAAGGGATGGGGTAACTGGGTGATGGACATTGGAGAAGGTATGTGTTGTAATCAGCACTGGGTATTATATAAGACTGATGAATCACAGACCTGTAGCCCTGAAACAAATAATACATTATATGTTAATTGAATTGAAATTTAAAAATAATACTAAAATGCAGGTTTTCAAAAAAATTATATAACCCTTTTTAAAAATGATAACTTCAATAGCATTGCTAAAGTTTACACTTTTATTGTCTCCCCTTACATTTTTATAGAACACTTTTTAAAAATGATAACTTCAATAACATTGCTAAAGTTTACACTTTTATTGCCTCCTCTCACATTTACAGTTTACATATTTTTATATTATGTATTTACTAACAGATTATTGTAGTTATGCTTATTTTACAACATTTGTTTTCTATAATTAATATATAGTGCTGTATTTGTTTCAGGTGTATATGAATTCAACAATTCTATACATTACTAGAGATTTATCATGATTTATCAGAATAAGTATACTTTTAATCGCCTTCACCTATCTCATCCATTCCCCCAACCTCCCCTCTGGCAACCACCAGTTTGTTCTCTATATTTAAGAGTGTCCCTTTTTTTCTTTGTTCATTTGTTTCTTAAATTCCACCTATTAGTAAAATCATATGGTATTTGTCTTTCTCTGACTTATTTCACTTAGCATTATACTCTTTAGATTCATCCATGTTGTTGCAAATGGCAAGGTTGTATTTATTTTTTATGGTTGAGTAATAGTCCACTTGGGGTGTGTGTGTGTGTTACACTATTTCTTAATCCATTCATGTATGGATGCATACTTGGATTACTTCCATATCTTGGCTATCGTAAATAATGTTGCTACAAACATAGGAGTACGTGTCTTTTCAAAATAATGTTTTATGGTCTTTGGATAAATACCTAGTATTTGAATTACTAGACCATATGGTAATTCTATTTTTAATTTTTGAGGAACTTCAATGTTTTCCACAGTGGCTACACCAGTTATATTCCCACCAACAGTGTACAAGGGTTCCTTTGTCTCCATAGCCTTGCCAACACTTTGTTTCTTGTGTTTTTGATTCTAGCCATTCTGACATATATTTCATTGTGGTTTTGATTTGCATTCCCTGATGATTAGTGATATTGAGCAATTTTTATATGTCTCCTGGCCATCTATATGTCTTCTTTGGAAAACTGTTATTCAGGTCCCCTGCCCATTTTTTAATAACATTATTTGTTTCCCAGGTGTTGAGTTGTGTAAGTTCTTTATATATTAACCCCTTATTAGATACATCATTTGCAAATATCTTCTACCATTCAGTAGGCTGTTGTTTTTGGTTTGTTGATTGTTTCCTTCACTGTGCAAAAGCATTTATTATTTATTTTGGTACAGTCCCAGTAGTTTAATTTTGCTTTTGTTTCCCTTGCCAAAGGAGACATACCTAGAAAAATGTTGCTATGGCTGATGGCAAAGAGATTACTGCCTATGTTTTCTTCTAGAAATTTTATGGTTTCAGGTCTCACATTTATGTCTTTAATTCATTTTGGTGTATTTTTTGTATGGTGTAAGAAGGTGGTCTATTTACATTCTTTTAAATGTGGACGTTGCTGTCCATTTTCTCAGCACCATTTGTTGATAAGACTGTCTTTTCCCCATTCTATATTCTTGACTCCTTTGTTGAAGGTTAGCTGACATTAAAAGAGAAACAAAAGACATCAGAATTGAAAAAGGCAGGAGTAATTTTTGATATATTCAACATATTGAAAGAAATAAGCAATCAAGCCATAAAATGAAATGGCAGAAATGTAAATGCATATTGCTAAGTGAAAGAAGCCAATCTGAAAGGCTACACACTGTATTATTCCAACTCTATAACATTTTGGAAGAAGAAAAACTATGAAGACAGTAGAGATATTAGTGGCTGTATGATGAGAAAGCAACTTCGTTTTTCTGAGGGTATGACAAACCTGCTTACACCCAGAGTCTGACCATTTAGATAAGACTTGAGTTTAGGATGCCCCACAAATTCCCACTTTGCTTTTCTCAGGCACCTTTTAAAATAACCACTTAAGGGTTAAGCTGTAAAACTTAGTGACTTCCACCCCAACCACCTCAAAGTTATAGGTGCTTGCTACCCTGTTCTCTATTTCCTGTTCACTGGTGGCCTGAGATGGAAGACTGCCCTTTCTCAAGGTCAATTGGACACCCTAACTTCTGGGATCTGTAAGTAATAAATCTTATGACTCTTCTTCTTTTGTGTAGGTGGACTGAAACTGCACCTTCAATAAAAACAATACTGTGAGTTTCACTTCCGTGTTTGGATGCTGAGGGAGCTACCTGCTGCCCTCTTGTGGGTGGCTTGTGCCTACTCGTTCAGTACACCAGCTCCACCTTCTCAACACAATTGGCAATAGGAGGATAGAACTGTGGGTGCAGTATTTATCCCTGTACAATGCCTTGAGCCTGAAAAGGCCTCTTATTAGTCCTAAACAAGTGGTGGCACCTCAAACCAGTCATGAGATGATCAACAGATCTGTTTTGGCAGCTCTGGAGATCAGAGATCCCTAATGACTTAATCTCAAGATAGCCCAAATACAAATTAGAAGATGTTGCTCAAGCTCTGCAGGTACTTCAAGAGACTGATGGCTCCTCCCGAGTTGGATGCTCTCACCACTTTAGATGCCCCAGCCTCAGCATCAGGATCTGGGATCCTGTGCCCTGACTGAGAGTGGCACCTTCCAAGGATCCTGCCATAAGGATCCAGCAGTGCTCTGGAGCTGGTCCCACCTCCAGAAACAATCAAATATATACTTCTAATTACCCATTAGGACCCACAGACATTTTACTGCTCCCATTGACACTGGAGCCCAAATTACAGTACTCTCTGGCAACCCTTCCAAGCGTAAACAAGTGGCACACCTTAAATTACAAGGTATAACAGGTAGGATAGTAGAAGGCATTCAGCTTCCCTTGGATGTCACTGTTAGAACAGTCTATTAAAAATCTTTTAGTGGCGGCAGCCCCTTTGACCCCGCCTTTCTTGTTATAGGATGGATGCCTTGGTATACCACCATGCCATCTGGAACAAACCCAAATTCCTGGCCTCCCTCATGGGAACTGTACATCGGAAACCCACAAGTCTGCTACTCCTGATTAAGGTGGTAAATATCCCCTAATATTGCTTGCAACAAGGGACAAAGGGAGTGCAGTCCATAGGCCCATAATTCAATATTAAAACAAGGAGTCATAAACACACCATTTCTCCTTTCAATTCCTCCATTTGGCCACTATTAAAGCCTGCTGAGTAGTCCCTTACAGTCAACTACTGAAATTTAAATGCACAAGGTACATCTATTAAGGCTCCCATACCCAACATTGTCCAATTGAGGATATCCAAAGGACTCCAAGAGACTACTTCACCATGATCCATCTAGCTCATATGTTTTATTCAGTATTGATTGCCAAGGAGTCCCAACCACAGTTTGCCTTCACATTTGAAGGCACTCAATATACCTTTATGTGGATGTCCCTGGGCTACCTTAACAGTCCAGCTGTTGCCCATAATCTTTGCCAACAAGACCTGGATGCCCTTCTGTGTGCCCTTGTACCATATGGCACTATGTTGATGACATACTCATCTGGGGCACCTCAGAGAATATGGTGAATGAGGCCCTAACATGACTGGTGACCCAGTTACAACATAAAGGTTGGGCTATTGCCTCACATAAAATTCAAGGACCAGCTACAACTGTAAATTTCTGGGCATTAATTTGTCCTCTAAAGGCTGGGAAATTTCACTTGCAGTTCAACATCAATTGTTAACTATTCAGCCTCCACATGCAAGCCCAGCACGTCTTAGATCTCTTTACATTTAGAACCAACACATACCACTCATCCAACATTCTTAGACCCCTTTATTCAGTCACATACAAATCCTCCACATTTTATTAGGAAGAAACTCAACAGCAACATAAAGGTCACTTAATTAAGCCCTCTCTGATTCCCACCATCCTCTCTTTCTGGGCAGATGTACTGGCCACCATGAACTATATGTCTTGGGGCCGATGGTCTAAACGTGGCTCCTCCTGGCTTCCAATACGCTTTTGGACCAGACAAGTACCTATTATATCCCTTTAAAATGTCAAATTCTGGCCACTTATTGAGCTTTGTTAAAAACAGAGGCCCTCACCAGAGTGCGGTCTGTTCTGCTGAGTACCACATTCCTATTACATCACGAATAAGGGATGCCTCCCAATAGTAGTAGCTTTGTATGGCCATAAATTCATCTTTGCTAAGTTGGATATGGTGTCTTCAGGGATGAGCTAAATCCTATAGAACTTTCCAAATTACAGGTGGATGTGGCTTCCCTACTCTTTAGCTGCCTGGTCATAGATCTTGAGGAACTGGTGACAGTGCCCCAATTGTTTGAGCCTCAGGCAACTTGGGATAGCTCCGAGGAAGAGCTGATGGAAAAAAGGAGCCTGTGTAGTTCATGGATGGCAGCACCAGAACTCATGCAAGGTTGAGTCTACTCTGCCAGCAGCTTCATGCTGTTCAAAGATGGCAAGTCAGGATCAGCTTAGCTTACTGAGCTTGTGGCAGTACAATGGCTGTGTACAGTGCCTTTGCCCATGACAGGTCTCTGGTCCATATTTTTACTGACTCATGGACAGGTGCTAATGGGCTAGCAGTATAATCAGGTCAAAAGCAATGGGATGATTTTTACATTCTAGGCAGACCCATTTGGGGTGCCCCAATTTGGAAGGATATTGACCATGCACCAGTCACACTTAAAGTTACCCACTTTTCAACACATACAAACACTACCCCATCAGAGGTTGTCTTTAACTGCAAGGTAGATTTCCTTGCTCTAATCCAGGTCACCACCTGTTTGGGGCTCTCAACCAACAACTCTTCCTGCTCCACCCCCTACCACAAAACCACAGCCCCCTTCCCACCTCCAGGATCAATTAAACCTCAACTCTACCATTCCAGCCAAATGGTCCCATATCTCTTTGGGTCATTGGGAAGCTGCTGCCACAATGGCCTGGGCCTGCAGCAGGGCCATTTTGCTTAAGGGAGCCCTTGCAAAATGCATTGTTTTGAGTTGCAAATTACATTCCCAAACCCAATACTAGACACTGCCTCTTCATTCTTTGGTTCCACTAAGGCACCACTGTTTAGCCGCTGAAAGGGTGATTTCATAGGGCCCGTCTTCCATCAACAAGGACTACCCACTTTGCCACCATATCTGTGGATATTTTCACCAGTTTACTGCATGATACACCCACCAGGAACACGTATGAGGCACAGGTAATCTCTTTTGTAAGTGTATATTACCTCTATTTTTGTCCTCCTGACATTATTGACTCATATCAAGGATCTTATTTTACTGTCCATGTAATACAGCACTGGGTTCTTTTACAGGGTATCTGATGGAACTTCCATTTTCCATACTTTCCACAGGCTTCTGGCATTATTAAATGGCTCAATAATGTTTTAAAATCCTTGTTCCTTAAGTTATGGGGCAGTAGATGGACGCTTTAATAGACTTCCTTGCTGCCAGGGACACCTATCACTTTAAACTCTTGGCCCTATAGCCACCACTCTCCTCACACCAACTGGGCTCCTCTGGCCTGTTATTATTATCATGGGGAATCTGATGCCTTTATTTCATAGGATAATGTTATTTTCCCCAACAATTTTGAGTTCCTGTACAAATTTAAAATGCTGATCATCTTACCTTCCAATATTCATTGCAATACATTCGATGGGTGATGGGCTGTAACCCCCTGGTCATAGATAGTCCTGGCCCATTAGAAAAACAGACCCAATATGCTGCTGCTGGACCACACTTACCCACTTGATATGTTCCAGCTGAAATTTCAATGCATAGTGGCTTTACTGGATAGCTCATTTCTCCTGACCATACCTTCCCATTGGGAGTGGAAATAAATAATTGCAGCTGGACCCATGGAAGGAATGGTGTTAATCTCTAAAAGGAGGAAGAGACACTCAGGTTTGTTGATACTAGCAACATTAGAAGATGACAGCATGGTGATACAGTTGCAACACTTGTCCCTACTCCACTTTGGAGGAGGCCACCAACGAGCTGTAGACCACAGCAGCCCCATAATAAATCTTCACACGGGGCAATCAGGGGGAGGGTGCACCACTATAAAATGAAGATTCTTGCTGCTGGCCTTACTCTGTGACTTTTGTGCCATCTGGGTTATGGGGCTTCTCCTTGACCTCAGAGAGAAGCAACACTAGCAAGTTGCTGAATCATATAGCGCTTGCCTGCAATTTCATCCCAGGATCAGAGGATGGCAATGTAGGAAGTCAGCCATAGTGGGGCTGCACTGAAATGACACCAAATGTGAATACTACCTGGGCAACTTTAAATGGAACCAATGGCACAAATGCTTAAAGACCACCAGTCCTGTTCAAATGGTCACTGACATCTTGACCTCCATTGTAATTTTAACCCTAATAGGCTGATAGGCTTATGTAGTTCAGAACCATCTCTGGTAACAGAAGGCCAAACATTAGATTGTCAGGAACATATAAATAAATTTTGTTTAAAACAGGGCTGCATATGTGCCTCCAACCTTTACTATTTGTGGATGGAAACCTCTGCCTTAGAGGAGGCACTGCCCAATCATTTGTGAGGCATACTCCTGAGGACCCCAAAAATTGAGATATCAGTAAATGTTCCTAATGGTGCAAGCAAACCTTAATCGGAGCATCCCAAATCTTTGTGACCACTCGGTCCCTCAGTTCCCCTCGTGGGTGGTTAACTGGGAGAGCTAGCCCTCCCTGGGATGGGTCCATCCAGCTATGACAATGTTGGAGATGACAAACCCAGGCCATGACAACACCCTGGCCCATAACATCACAAGACACAACCACATCCAAATACAGCCTTCTCCTGTAACAGAGATGACATGGTGGTTGATGATGGTGAGCACTTCCTGGGACTTGACTGCTGTATGAAATGCTTGTTTATCTAAATTCTCTGCTGATGATCCCCTTGATTGGCATTTTGTAGAATTGACTATGTGTTTATTCCCGAGTCCCCTTGCTTACTACAGTGCTTGCTGCTCGAGTGTGAGGCAATACTGTGATTGCCAAACTGCTCTCTGCTGCACCTTTGAGCTTTGGAAGGCCAAGGTATGTGTTGAGTTTCACAACCTTATGGGGGCCCCTTGAACACTCCACTTAGCTGTTTGATTTCATTACACCCCATTAGATTGGCCTACATTATGCATCCTACTGGAAGTTAGTAAGTTTAATTTTTGGTGGGAGGATCCTTCCGTGGTGGTGGATGCTGCCACCACCACAGCATCATATTTTCCAAGATCACAACCACAGGGTCACTTCTCTAGACCCCCTCAACGGGGCCCTTCCCTATGGTCACTAATCAGAATTCCACAATCCTCTCATTCAACCACTTCAATAGGCTTAATATTTTTTTTTTTACAATGGGCAGATATTGGAACTCATTTTTTGGGCCATAGTCATTGCTGGGCATGTTACCAGGCTCAACAAATGCTGTTTCCTGAGTTATTGGCCTCCCCAGCTAATTTACTGACCCTCTCCCCATTTGCCCAACAGAAGGCAACCTATGCATCTCTGCAGTTTGCCTGGCCACTTTCTATGGTGCTCAACTGCTCCCATGCAGGACACTTCGCAATACAGTATGTGGCACCTGGCAGGAGCCCCCACACGCCTTTTATAATCCTCCATATCTGTCCAGGTACCAACATCACATGGATGAATATAACCTCATCCAAAGGAGCATAAATCTCTACGGTCTTGGGCCTCCCAGCCCAGTCATCTAGGTGTAACCCTAACTTAATCCCTAATCAAGCACAGTGTTCAGTGCTTTGGGGCTGTCACACATATGTGATTTGCCATATGTGTACTTCATCCCTCAACTTACAATATGTTTGCTTCTGTGTCAGGCCCCAGGGAGTCCTGTCTGTGGATACCAATATACTTTAGTCTCCCTGGGACTATCCTTATAAGTCACTGAGCAGAACTCTTTCTGACCCCACAAGTCAAAAGCCTGCAGTATTCATCTTCATTATACTGGGAGTAGATCTGCTAGTATTCCTCATAGGGGCGTGACAAGCACCAGCAAATCATGAAGGCAAACAAACACCAACCTGTCAGCCACACTGGCTGAACACACTCTGGGCTGTTATACCAAAACCTAGCCTTAATACAGCAACAGTGTGATTCTTTAGCACAGATAGATAGTTTTGGATAACTCTTTAGCTTTAGATTACTTGTTGGCCCAGAAAGGAGGTGTATGTATTATAAAGCATACCTCCTGCCACATGCATATTAATGATAATGGATAAATTAAGACATATTTACATAAAATGTCCCAACAAGGACAAGAATTCCATAATCTTATGCAGGTTTTTAATCAAATACTTACCATAACCTTATCCCAGGACTTTATTTTTGTGTCTAGACCTCAGCAAATGGGGAGATGGTTACAGGCAGTATTGTAGAGTCATTTTTGCTTTACTCAAATGTTTTTTGTGCTGGGTGACCAAAACCCTGCTGGTGGCTTTTAATATTTCCTATGATTTTCTATAAAGAGTAATGACTAGGCTGAGTTGTTGCATTTTACCATATAATAACCCTGTTCACACACAGAGTCTGTTCGTTTAGTTAAGGATACCCCCCATAAATTCTTGCTTTACCTTTCTCAGGTTTAAAATAACGATTTAAAGTTAAGCCTGTGAAAAATTAGTGACCTCCAGAGAGGAGAGTTCAAGATGGCAACCTAGAAAGACCCTGAACTTACCTCTTCCATGGACACACCAAATCTATACTTACTTATAGAGCACTTCCTCCTGAAGAAGTGAGGACTGACTGACAGCTTCTGCACAACAAAAGACATAGGGCACACAAGAAAGATGGAAACACGGTAACAAAGGGAATCCCCATCCCTGATACAATGAACTACAGTGGAGAGGGATAGTACTAAGGGATTATGAGCAGATTTGTCTGCCCTGATGCACAGAAAAAAGCCATGGTTTAAAAGAACAACTAGAATATAAAGGAACCAACCCTAAAAGCATGACAAAAGGTGGAGCTCTCTCTGTGTTAGAGGGGATGGCAAGCACCATGGTTTATGTTCCTCTTCCACCTAGGCTGCAGATGGGAGAAGGGCCTGGTGCCTCACCTCAGCAAGCCCCAGGTTCCTAGCCCACACCAGTCCCAGATGCCCTAAGGCACAGAGAAAAAGTTGCCATTTAATAGAGCAACTGGAGGGGCACTTGAGTGGTTCAGTCAGTTAAGCATCTGTCTTCTGATCAGGTCATGGTCCCAGGGTCCTGGGACAGAGCCCCATATTGGGCTCCCTGTTGGAGGGCCTGGTGAGCACCACTGTTTGTTTACATCCATCCCCCCTACACCTTGATGGCTTGGATAGGAGCAGGGTCCAGGCACCATAGCTGACCTACTCTTTCAGTGAGCCCCAAGACCCTAGCTCACACCAGCCTCAGCCATCCTGTCAAGGTGGCCCCAACACCGTGCACATCAGGACACCCTTGGTCAGTGCTCACTGTAGCTCCAACCATCTTGCCAAAGTGACATAGGCACAAAACACCCTAGAACACTTAGCCACCAGATGCTTGCAAGGGTACCCCAGTACAGAGCACCTCGACCTCTGGGCCCACATCCACTTAGGCTCCAGCTGCCACACCATCTGCCCTACTCCATGCAAATGGAAGCAAAAAAAAAAAAAAAAAAAAGGCAGGGTAGCAGTACTTCAATACTTATATCAAACAAAATAGACTTTAAAATGGCTATAACAAGAGACAAATTAGGGGATTACATAATGATAAAAGGACCAATCCAACAAGAGAATAAAACAATTATAAATATCTATATGCCTACCATTGGAGTACCTAAATATGTAAGGCAAATATTAGCAGACAGACATAAAAGGAGATGTTGGCAGTAATAATAGGACTTTAATACCCATTTACATCAATGGATAAATCAGACAGAAAATAAGAAAATAATGTTTTTGAATGACATATTAGACCAGAGGTATTTAATATATATAGAACGTTCCATCCCAAAACCACAGAATATAAATTTTTTTAAGTGCACATGGAACATTCTCTAAGATAGATCACATTTAAGGGCACAGTCTCAATAATTTAAGAAGACTAAAATCCTATCAAATATCTTTTCTGGCCCCAGTGGTGTAAAGCTAGAAATAAATTACAAAAAAAGAAAACAAAAAACATGCTATTAAACAACGAAGGGGGCCAATGAAGCAATCAAATAATAAATAGGGAGGAGGAGAGGGAGAAACAAATAAAAATGAAAATGCCATGATCCAAAGTCTTTGGGATCCAGTTCTAAAAGGTAAATTTATAACAAGTCAGGCCTCCTCAGGAAGCAAGAATCTCAAATAAGGAATCTAAACTGACACCTAAAAGACCAAACAAAGCCCAATGTTAGAAGGAAGGAAATAATAAATATCAGAGTAGAAATAAATGAAATAGAGACTAAAAATAAAATCAATGAAACCAAGAGCTGGTTCTTTAAAAAGATAAAGAAAATTGATAAGCTTTAATCATGCTCTACAAAAAAGAAAAAAGAGAGGAGCTAATTAAATAAAATCAGAAATGAAAGAGGAAAAATAACATTTGACACCATAGAAATATAAAGGATTATGAGGTACTATAAAATATTATATGCTGATAAATTCCTAGAAGCATACAATCTTCCAAAATGGAATCAGGAATAACTAGAAAAACTGAGCAGACTGATTACTAGTAACAAAATTGAATTGGTAATCAAAAAACTCCCAGCAAAAGTCCAGGACCAGACGGATTCACTGGTAAATTCTACCAAACATTTAAAGAAAAGTTAATACCTATTCTCCTCAAATTATTCCAAAAATAGAAAAGTTTCTAAATTCATTCCACAAGGACAGCATTACCCTGATACCAAAACCAGATAGAGATACTACAAAAAAAGAGAATTACAAGCCAATATTTCTGATGAACATAGATGCAAAAAACCTCAACAAAATATTAGCAAACCAAATCCAACAATACGTTAAAAAAATCATTCACCACAATCAAGTGGGGTTTATTCCAGGGATGCAAGTGTGGTTTGATATTCGCAAATCAATCAACATGATAGATCACATTAACAAGAGGAAGGAAGAAACCACGTGGGCATCTCAATAAATGCAGAAAAAGCGTTTGACAAAATTCAACATCTGTTCATGATAAAAACTCTCAAAGTAGGCTTAGAGGGAACATGCCTCAACATAATAAAGGCTATATATAAAAAAACCCATAGCAAACATCCTACTCAATAGTGAAAAACTGAGAGCTTTTCCCCTAAGATCAGGAACAAGACAAGGATGTGAACTCTCACTACTTTTATTCAACATTTTATTAGAAGTCCTAGCCACAGCAATCAGATACATTGGTAAGAAAGTAAAACTGTCACTATTTGCAGATGATATACTGTATATAGAAAACCCTTAAGACAAAAACTATTAGAATAAATGAATTCAGTAAAGTTGCAGGATACAAATTAATATACAGAAATTTGTTGCATTGCTATACACCAATAATGAAGTAGCAGAAAAAGAAATGAAAACAATTCCATTTACAACTGCACCAAAAAAAATAAAATACCTAGGAATAAACAAAGTTGCTGAAAGACCATATTCTGAAAACTATAAGACATTGATGAATTAAATTGAAAATGACACATTGGAAAGATATAACATGCTTATTGGAAGAATTAGTATCGTTAAAATGTCTACACTATCCAAAGTAATCTATATTTTCAATGCAATCCCTATCAAAATGCCAAAAGTATTTTTCACAGACTAGAACAAATCTAAAATTTGTCTGTAACTGCAAAAGACCCTGAATAACTAAGGGAGTCTTAAAAAAGAACAAAGTTGGAAGTATCATAATCCCAGATTTCAAGATCCACTTCAAAGTTGTAGTAATCAAAACAATATGGTACTAGCACAAAAATAGACATGTAGATCAGTAGAGCAGAATAGAGAGCCCTGAAATAAACCCATGCTTATATTGTCAATTAATCTAAGATGAAGAAGGCAAGAATATATGATGGGGAAAAGAAATCCTCTTTAATAATTGGTGTTTAGAAAAATGGACCACTTTCTTACACCAGACACAAAAACTTAAAGACCTAAATGTGAGACCTGAAACCATAAAACTCCTAAAAGAAAACATAGGTAGTAGGACATTGATCTTAGCAATATATTTGTGGATATCTCTCCTTAGGCAAGGGGGCGGGGAAAGCAAGAATAAACCATTGGGATTACACCAAAAAAGAAAAAAAAAAAAGATTTGCACAGTGAAGAAAACCATCAACGAAATGAAAAGGCAATCTATGGAATGGGAGAAGATATTTGCAAGGGATATAACCAATAAGAGGTTAATATCCAAAATATACAAAGAATTTCTACAACTCTACACCAAAAAACAAAACAACACACATAATATGATTAAAGAATGGGCAGAGGACCTGAAAAGACATTTTTCCAAAGAAGACATCCAGATAGCCAACAGACACATGAAAAGATACTCAACATAACTCATCATCAGGGAAATGCAAATCAAAACCACAGTGAGATATCACCTCACACCTCTCAGAATAGCTAAAATCAAAAACACAAGAAACAACAAGTGTTGGTGAGGATGTAAAGAAAGAAGAACCCTCATGCACTGTTAGTAGGAATGCATATTGGTGTAGCCACTGTGGAAAACAGTATGGAGATTCCTCAAAAAATTAAAGAAATACCATATGATTCAGTAATTCTGATATTGTTATTTACTGAAAGAAAATGAAAACATTATTTTGAAAAGATATATGTACCTCTATATTTATAGCAGCATTATTTACAATATCCCAGATATGAAACCAACTTCACTGTCAATCTGTAGGTGAGTGGATAACGAAGTGGTATGTATGTGTGTACGCACACAGACAATGGAATATTAGCCATAAAAAGATGCAATCTTGCCATTTGTAACAATATGGATGGACCCAGAGAGTATTATGCTTAATGAAATAAGGTCAAAGACAAATACCATATGATTTCATATATTCTAGATTTTCCATATGTGGAATCTAAATAACACAACAAATGAACAAACAGACCAAATAAAAGCAGAAACAAACCCATAAATAGAGAATAAACGGTGGTTTCCAGAGGGGAGAGGAGTGGGGGAGTACAGGCTTCCAGTTATGGAATGAATAAATCACAGGGATGAAAGGTAGAGGATGGGGGATATAGTTAATTGTATTGTAATATAATTGCAAGGTGATTGATGGTGTCTACACTTATGGTGAGCATGGCATAGCATAGAGTTGTTGAATCACTATTGTACATTCTGAAACTAATGTAACACTGTGTCAACTATACTTCAAAAAAAAATTAGTGACTTCTGCCCCAATTACATTATAAGTGATATGTGCATGACACCCTGCTCTATATCTCCTGCTTCCTCTGGGCCCAGGATGAAAGATTGCCCTTTCCCCAGCTCATTTGTGCCCTTCCAATTCTGGGATCTGCAAGTAACAAATCTTGTGACTCTATTTCCTTTGTGTGGGTGTATTGAAACTGTGTCTTCAACCAAACAGACCCTATGAGTTTCACTTCTGGAAAGTGGGAGCTTGGATGCTGAGGGGGCTACCTGCTGCCCCCTTGTAGGTGGCTTGTATCTCCTCTTTCAGCAGGTAATGATCTGCATATTCTTAATTTAATACACCAGGTTCAACTTCTCAACACAGATTGCCAGGGGTTGGAGGGGGTGGGAAAAATAGAGCACAGAGAATTTTTAGAACACAAAATCCAGTTTGTATGATAGTATAGTGGTAGATATGTGTTTTTCCAAGCCCATAGAATGTACAACACCAAGAATAAATCCTAATGTAAACTATGGACTTTGTGAGATAATGACAGGTCAGTGTAGATTCATTAATTATAGCAAATGTAACAGTGTGAAAAGGGATGTCAATACTGAGAGAGTGTGTGCAATGTGTGGGTACAATGGGTTAATGCAAACTCTCTGTAATTTCCACTAAATATTTCTGTGACCCAAAACTGCTCTAGAAATAAATTATATTCACTTAAAAAATTAAGGCATAGAAAAGTATGTACTATGCTAACACCAATAGAGAGAAAAAGTAGTTATATTAATTACAGACAAAACCAACTGCAGAACAAAAAAATTATCAGCAATAGAAGAATGCCATAATGATAAGTATCCCCAAATTATAACAATCTTTAATGTGTATACACCTACCCACAGAGTATCAAAATTTGTGAGGACTGATAGAACTGCAAGAAGAATTAGATATTACACTATTATAATTGAGATTTCAACACCTCTCTTTTAGTAAATGATAAGCAAGGAGAAAATCAGTAAGGAGAAAATTGACCTAACCTAAATAGCACCCTCAATTAATTTGATCTGATTGATATTTATAGAATACTTTATCCAACAACAGTAGGATACACATGCTTTTCAGGCTCCCATGGAATATTCATCAAGATAGAATGTAATGGGACACAAAACACATCCTAACATATTTAACAAAACAGAAATCATATAAAGTAGTTTGAAGGCCACAAAGGAATTAAACTAGAAGTCAGTAAGAGAGAGAATGCTCAAAATCCCCAAAGGTTTAAAAACTTAACAGTACACTGCTAAATACGTATAGGTCAAAGTCTCAAGAGAAATTAAAAGTATTTTCAACTAAATGAAAATATTACTTACCTATATTTGTGGAATGCAGTGAAATTGCTGCTTAGAAAGTTATTGTATTAAATACACACATAAGGAAAGAAGAAAGATCTAAAAGTCAATAATCTTAGTTTTCAGACAAATAAGAAAACAGATAAAAATAAAGTAAGCCTAATTACAAGAAAACCATACTACAAGAAAGAAAAACTACAGGCCAATAATTCTCATGAATATAGATGTAAAAAAACCTCAACAAAATATTAGCAAGTCAAATACAAGAATGTATAAAAAATTATACATCATGACTGATATTTATTCCAGGTTTGTAGGACTGTTTCAAATTTGGAAGTCAAACAATATAATCCAATACATCAGACTAAAGAAAAAAATAACACATATGCTCATATCAATAGGTGCGGAAAAAGCATTTGACAAAATCCAACACCCATTCATAATAAAATACTGAACAAGCTAGGAATTGAGGGAACTTTCTAAACTTGATAAATAATAATTAAAAAAATAAAACTATAGCTAAGGTCATACTTAAATGTAAGAAACTTGACACTTCTAAGATTGGCAATAAGGCAAGGTTATCCTCTCTCAACACCCTTATTCAAAATTGCACTGGAAGTTCTGATTAGTGCAATGAGACAAGAAATAATGGGATTATATAGCTTTGAAAGGATGAAATAAAGCTATCTTTGTTCATAGATGACATGATTATCTATAAAGAAAATACCAAAGAATCAACAAAGAAAACTTCCTGGAACTATTAATCGCATCCTTTACTGGAACCAACTGCATATTTGCAAGATACAAGGATAATATACAGAGCCGAATGTTGTCCTGTGTCCCAGCAATTAACAATATGAACCACCAAATAAAGTGGTATTGGATTATAACCAGACATATTAAAATAAATATCCATGAGTCCATATTGGCATATTTTTGTAAAATAGATACTTGGAGGCAAAGAGACAATTCTCTTACATAGAATTTTTAAGAATTTATGTAGAACCTATAGAATGTATAATATCAAGAGTGAATCCTAATGTAAACTGTGGATTTGGGATAAAAAAAAAAAGAAAAAAACATTTATGTAGGTATTCTGCCCTCAAGGAGATGGAGTATTACTCTCTAACCTTTAAGTGTACATTGCACATACCGACTTCCTTTTAAACTGTAAGGTATGGAAAAGAAGAAAAAAAAAAAAAAAACTTTGAGGCTGGAAACCTGAAAACAGTGCTTTCATTAGGAGATCAAAGTAAATATATACAGTGTTGAAATGTTGATCATATACACTCCTGATATGCTGTGATGAAATGGCACTTTATCTCTGTGGTCTTCTTTCCAAAAACCCATAACCGCATTCTAATTATGAAAAAAAAAAAATCAGACAAATCCCAGAGGAAACCTAAAAATAAACAATCATCTTCATGTTTGTGTTTTAAAAACTGTAGTAAATCTATAATTCAAAAGTGGAAACCAAGGTTATGGCTCCTGTATCCATTTCATAAATATTCCCTTCATTATTGGAAGCTGAACTGTTTAAAGTCAGTCCCATACTAATCAAATTTGGCAATTTTGAGGGTTTTTTTTCCCACTCTATGCTAGTCATAATATGTTTTTAGAGTTAGAAAGTTATCAACATAGAACCCCAGTTATGGCTGTATTTTGATTATTTAAAATACCTACACTATAAAACTACTGTATATAATACACTTCTGGCTACATTTCTAGAGCATTTAAATATTTTGGAATATAATTTACATTAACAGAATTTTGAAGGACTTCATTTCTACTTGCTTGAATTCAGTGAATTGTTACTATCTAAGTGATAATTTGGGTATTTTTTTGTATTTAATATATGAAACAATTTATGAGTATATTGTACTATTTTTTATTTCCTTTGCTGTTCAAAACAATGTGATTTCTTATACTAGTACCATTTATTTCTTTTTATGTAAACATTTTTTCCCCAAAATGATTTAGCACAGTATAAGCATTTATGCTTGAAGTTAAGTTGCTCAGTTTAGTTATATGCTTTAAGGAAAAATATTGTTTAATATTTATAAAATGCATTTTCCTTTGTTCCATAAATTACTTAAATACTATTCTAACATTCCTAGAAATTGAACTTCATTTAAATGTGTAAACTTTAAACTTCTTTTGAATGTGCATATTTGTGTCACTTCTGAGGTGATATTTACAACATAATGTGTTTTTCTGTTAGGTCATTATTAGAGATAACATTTCTCTCCACCTATATTATATTTAATACTATTGTTATCTGTATTTTGATAAGAAATAGGTTTTTATTCATGAATAACAATTTGTTTGAAAAATAAAAACAATTTAACTGACTTAGATAGCCACAAAAATTTATTTCAAAGATGAATACTACTCCCTCATTAAGTCTTTCATCTCTATACTTAAGATGAATTGTCAAGTCTTTATAAAGGTTACCATTCATGCTGGTTAGCATGTGCACTCAGACAATTAAGGTTGTAATTGGTAATTCTTCCCTGAATTGCTTAGGTTTAAATCTAGCATTAAGCATTCCATAGTAAGTTATTTCCTAAAAGCCCACATAGACACAACATGCTCAACAGAAAAATGAGATCTTTAGGGTCTTAATATTACTAATTGGAAACATATTGGTTTAAAAGCCATTTAAAAACTGAAAGAAAAAATGATTAAAGACCTTTGCTCTATATACATGAAACTTGTTAAGTCAACGGTTTCATTCTTTTGAGCTCTAATCAAAATATTTAGTGGGGTCTGGGAAATGAATTTTCCATCCTTCCTGATAATCTTCCTGTGCCCAAAGCTTAAAATCAATTAAATGATACCAGTAAACTATTCTGAAAACTTTGCTTAGAAAGAAACTCAATATGTTTCTTTTTCAACACAGGGAGCAGAGATTCTTTAATATAGTTAAAAAAAAAATCAGGAACAATTCTATCTTGAGATAGAATTGAGATACCTTAAACTCAATTAGTCTTTTGTAGGCAGAATAATAACTCCCCACCCCCAATTTGTCCATATCCTAATTTCTAGCTGTGACTATGTTACCTCACACTGTAAAGGAACTTTGCAGATATGATTATGTTAAAAACATTGATAAGGGTTGATTACTCTGGATTATCTGGGTAGGTCCAATCTAATCACATGAATACTTAAAACTCAAGAACCTTTTCTGACTATAGTCAGAAGAAAATATGATTATGGAAAAATGCTCAGAGAGATGCAATGTTGCTGACTTTAAAAATGGAAGGAGGGGATTACCATGGAATATAAAGTGTCTTTTAAAAGTTGGAAAGTGCAAGGAAATGGATTCTCCACTAGAGCATCCAGAAAGGAACATGGCCCTGTCAACACATTGATTTTAGCCTACTATGACTTGTGTTGAACTTTTAACCTACAAAAATTTCATATAATAAATTTGCATTATATTAAGATCTGAAGTTTATGTAATGTTTTAAATCAGTGGCAGTAAAGTAACACCCAGTCCAAAATAGAATCTATGGCTCTATGCTCAAACTGCATTCTCTCACACAGTTCTTTTCCTTATCAAGGGCATTCCTCTATCTTTGATATTTATTTTCTCCCCTATCTTGTAAGTTTCATGAGGCCATGACCAATTTGATCAACAGTTTTCCCTGGTTGACTGTAAGTCACATAATATTGTATGGACCTCATTTGCCTTATCATAGCTATATGATATATCTTACATGTTTGAAATAATGAGCCTGAAAATAAATATTTAATAAAGTTTCTTTAAAGCCTATGATATTTGTTTACATATTAGGGAAATTTATTGAGGTAAGAATACATATTTCGGTATTGCTCCTTATTCCCTACTCCTTCTTACTTCCAAGCATATACCCACGCGTTCTGCATTTCTTTACTCTAGGTATTTTTGGCAGAGCAGAAAATGGTATTTGCCAGGAGTTTTTGTTGCTGACTTTTGTACCAATGGGGTTGTTCTGGAATATATTTTTGCTGTACTCCTAAGAGCAACAGAAGAGGGAAAGGATAAAATTTCCAGAGACAACAGAAAAGTAGAAAATTGAGAGGTGGGATGTGGGTGATAGGAGAGAGAGAGATATGTCCACAAATCTGTGGCACATATTTGGGGGTGATAATACTTAGAGGTGTAAAGAGGGATGACCATGTGATGTGCCTTCAAAGGCTGGATTCTGGGCCCTAAAATCCAGAAGCTGGACTGGAAACAACAGAACTCATAGCCTATGGGGCTTTACAGAATGTACAATGAGCATCTCAGCAGGAGCAAAGGTGGACTGCTTCCATCACAGATTTTTTCCTGCCACCGTGGCCATATGTCGAATACTAGAACTTTAGGATAATCTGGGTTAACGGACTGAATATCTTACCTATCTGGCAGAATAAGGACACAGAATTGAAATTAACTTATACCAAGGAAGTAACAATATGCCTAAGACACCTGAGCAACTATATTAAAATCTAACATGTTAAATTATACAAGTATACATTTTATATTCCCTTCAAATGGTGCATTGCTACATACTGGCTATGAAGTATTTCAGCACTCAACTTGCATATCTGTAAGGGATAACTCTGATGAAATATATTCTAATGATCTCATTTTCCTCAAAAAAGATGACTAAAATATATCTAAGGATCCAATCAAAGAAAATAGACAATAGAAAACCACTGTATAGAGTAAATAGTTAAAGAATGAGAATTTGAATGAACAGGATACTGGAGTCAGGTAAAATTGTAAAAGTAGGTAATAATTATGAATGAAATAAAATACTTATTGGAGAGAATAAAGAAATGACAATTGCAGTAGTTACCTCCCATTCATATTTGAGGGCAGGAACTAGAATCAGGGTTAGTTGTATTGTGTTAAATACTTTGAAGAAAAAGTTATTAATAAGGTGTATATCAGGTTCTTAGGGGGATGGAAGAAATAAAGAAGAAACACAGGTTAAGACTTTCATAGAGAGGTACTGCTACTCTCTAAAGATTTCAGAAAAATTACTGAATTTAGGAAATAAAAATTTAATGATAGTATATATCTTATTTATTTTTTAAAGCATATAATTTTTTTAGATTTATTTATTTATTTCAGAGAGGGAAAGAGTGTAAAGCCAGGGGAATAGGGGCAGAGGGAGAATCTCAGGCAGACTCCCAGCTGCAGCCAGACACAGGGCTTGATCTCATGGCCTTAGATCATGACCCAAGCCAAAACCAAGAGTTGGATGCTTAACCAACTGAACCACCCAGATGCCCCTATATTTTATTTTTTTTTAAACTGAAGCAATATTTTTTAAACATTTTATTTTAAAGAAAAAAAATGAAAAAGTTCTCAATGATTGCACACTAGCAAAGGTATTATCCTGTAATGATTTCTCCTTTCAAATTGATTTCTATGTATTCATGCTTCATAGCTTCCACTGTTCCCTGGGATATCTATTTCTAGTTGATTACCTCCTATCAAAAAGTGTTTTCAATAATTCCCATATGATATAACCTTTCACTAGCTTCAAATGTAGTTTTTGTTCTTAGAATGTTGCCCTTTAAAAAAGAGTTGTCCAATTCATCTTCTCCATACCTTTGAGAAGCATATTCCTCTAATTATCCCTCCCTGCTGCCACTTCTGAATGCAAAGTCCTAAAGAGTTTCCATGAGCATAACATTGTGGCTATTTATTTAAGTGAGCTAAATGGCGGTGTTTCCATGTGATGACCTGGGTTCATATCCTTACAATTCACCCCAAATTTGAGCATTTCCAGAGAATTGATAGGAAGCATTCAACTAGGGTCTGTTCTAAGGAAGGTCTTTGTAATATATTAGATAAGAAAAAGTAGAAGGTTGATGGTGTACTTTAAGTTCAAGGACAACAGCCTAACTTGGGAGGAGGAATGATTCTGAGTACTGAACTAAAATCATCCTCCTGGGCCAGTTCCCAAGGACTCATGGCTGAGTACCAGAGTAAATGAAAACTAAACAAAGTTTGTCGTTTTATTATTACATTCACCAAAATCTTTGAGAAGGTTATCACAATCATTGGTAATCACAACTTACCAGTGATATAAGACAGCAATAAATTGACATGTCACATAATAAAAATATCTTAGCCCTTTAGGGAAACTCAATAAATTGATTTTCCTGGGCACTTGTCTTCTGGCTAGGAAGACATTATTATATTCAACTGTAAAATGGGGATACATAATGAATTATGTTTCTAAATAATTATTTTAATTTCTTTAGTGTATACCAAGTGAATGATGTTAGAAAGTGTATGGATGACTGAACAGAGGTAGATTATTGGCAATATCCTGGAACTATCTTTCTGACAATGAAAATATGTTCACAGCAGAGGGGGCACCATTGAGTAAAATGGTGCATAGAGTATTTCTGCTAATTAGGAGCCAGATGTAATTCTAGGTATTTCTGCCAATGTAAACCTTTCCTAAATTTTTCTTCACCATTAATTTCCTGCTTAATTTCCTCATTTAATTTGCTGGTCTTTAATTAAATTATACTTTTTTAATTCTCCATCTTTCTTAAGCAGGCAATTGCGGTAATACACATTGTAGAATTGTGCCCATATTCAGCTCTGCCACAGTGGAAAAATAGTTGTTGAGAGTAGGTACCTTTTCTTTCCCCTGATCTCACAGGTCTTGGACCAGCAGTCACAGTTCTCCAGATGCACTGCATCTTTTCTGTGCATCCTTCAACTCTTCAGGACTCTATATCCAAGTGCTCTGGCATTACATGGCATCTGAAGAATATATAGTTGATTCAAATAAACTTTAGTAGGGGCATAACCCTAAATACCTTCCTTTAGAGAAATCTACTGGATGAAAAATAAAATTGAGTGGACATAAAACAGTAATTCCTGGATTGTATACTAAATGCTTGTATGTATTCAGGTAAATCTGATGCTTTAACACATTTTGCTCTAGAATCTTTCACCAAGAATTATAATTCTTGAAATATACTAACTTCCTCCAACCCCACCTTAAGCATTAGGCTGTATTAATAACAAGTAAGTTATGACTCGTGTGTAATCATGCCTAATTTTTTACACAAAACATGTTATTTTGAAAAGCCATTTCCTTTTAGACAAAACTCAGAAAATGTACATTTAATACTACATCTAGTTCAACAAAAAAAAAATCAAAGACCTTTTCCCTATCTTAGAAAGCCCTTTAAAATTATAAACATGATATAAATGTCCATGTGTATATTTGTGTATATATATTTCTTCTCTTATCAACATTCTCTTCTACATGCTAATAACTTTATAAAATCTTGTATATTTTCTCCCTCCTGGAATTTCCAACAGCCTCCTGTCCTCACCTTCTGTTGATTAATCTCATTTTTTTTTTTTTGGTGGACAGCAAAGCAAAGTTTATTGAGCAATAGCAAAGTGATCTATAAAACTCCCGAGGAGGGAGGGGACCCCAGGGGGTTGCCTAATCTCATTTTTAATGTCACTGTAAACTTCTATATTTTGTCACAATCCAATGTACCAATGTTCTTCCCTTGGTTCCATTCCTGCCCCATTCCCACTCCCACCATGCCTGGCGCAGGTCTTCCTTAGAGATCTTCTTTTCCCACTCACATGCAGTGGACAGACCTCCCAGACTCAGTACACAATGATGATAGATACTGATAGATTTCTAATGGGTAATTTCTTTAGACATAAGTAATGGGAGTTCAGGTAGTGCAGTTTTAAACCAGTGGCAGTCTCTTTCATATCATTTTTCTTGAGCCAAAAGTAAAGAAAAATCAAGCCAGTGCATTGTCCTGGAAAAGTCTCTAATGTTTCTTAAAAATCTCTTCCTAATGTGACTGGAATTAAACACATAAACACAGACACACACCCACAACTCCCAAAATACATGCTTTCTATAAATAGAAACAAACCAATGACACACACACAAAGCTTTTGCGGTTGGTCTGTCAGTCTAAACTAAAATCATTATTTGAAAAGAAAAAATGTTGCAACAAAACACATTTACGCTAAAAAAAAAAAAAAAAAAAAAAAAAAAAAAAACCCACCCTGTAAGATACCTTTCATTATTAGAAACAGAACCTACCCCTCTCTTCAGGGTCATCTAAAAAATTATAGACGGACTTACATTTAAATATATTCACAGAAGTATTTTTTAGTGAAATGGTGGTACAACTGCCCAAAAGCAATCCATCTTTCCCTCTAAAATGTATGAAGTATGTTTTTATGCCACAGATCATGATGAAGATGATAATGAAGATTATAATACAATGATAGCTGATTCTCTCGAAAATGACTTTTTTTGTCTCCATTTTAAAGATTAAAAATACTTAAGTACAGCTATTGAGTAATCTAACCAAGTTACATAGTGTACCATGGCATTCATTAAACAACTATGAATATATTTATAAATTAGTAGTATGATAAGCAAAATACTAGCCAATTTTATAAACAATCATAGATTAAATATAAATAAAAGCTCTGTGAGAGCCAAGGAAATTTCTCCTAACACTATATCCTTATTCAACTTCTTGCTGTATTATTACCATTTCCTCAGTATTTGCTTTGATTTCTAAATATTTTATTCACAAATACTCTCCAGTTAAAAGATTAAACATGTCATAAAAGGAAACTTTCTCTAAATAATAAACTATGTCTCTAATTAAGGAAAAATGTAGAAGTCACTATAATTAGACAATTTTCATCCAAACAGTTTATGTTGGACAATTTATATAAGCCCATAAGCCATCTAACCTTTACAATAATACTTAGTATCTAAGCTCCCAAACTAAATTAATATTCAAACTGAAAATTCACTTTTTTCACAATGAAAATTCATAAGTGCAACTATAACCCAGGGTTGGGACAATATTTATCAGCTGTAGTTTTAAAGTCACATTACTTTACAGATATCAACCAACTATTTTATGTAATTCCTAGCCATTCTTGGAAAAAGCAATTTTTTTTGTTTCATGAATGTAATAAGATGACATTTCTAATCATGTATAATATTTTTAAAGTTCCATTGCAATTGAAAGGCTAATGCGCAACTATTTTTCATAAAAAAATTGAGATTTTTTTTTTTTGACAAAGCCATTATCCCCCTAGTTTCAGTCTCAAATGAGTTTGAGGGTTTCCCTCTCCCCCTTCTATTATTCAGAGCAGGGAAGCCAATTCAAAATTTAATGGTAAATCACAGATAGTCTAAAAAGCCCATTTTTGTGGCCTATTCCTGTTGCTAGTGATTGGTTTAGTATAGGCATGTGGTGCAATCCTGGTCAATGAGATAAAGAAAAACATCTATTGAGAGACTGCTTGAAATTGTCCCTTTAGTCATACAAAGTTCAGTAAGAGATAATTCCTCTTTTTCTGATGTACCTTGTCATCTCTGTATTTTATACCTGTAACTATATCTCTGATCTTGTGGTTATAGTAGCTGGAACCTAAGGACAACTTTAACCTAAAGGTGGCAGGATGGAAAGATGGTAATAATTGGGGCCATGATGATGTGATTGTTGTGTTGCTAAATTAATCAAATCTGGAGCATACTTTTCCTTGAATCTTTCTTCCTTACATGAAAATGAATTCTTACTTATTATTTGAGCCTGTGGAGTTGGAGTTTTCTTGGTTTTGCAGTCAAAACATTAGAATAGGTATATGAATGCCTTCATCCTAGATTTCACATTTTATTTGTAATCCCTGTATCCATGGCCCCACCAAGTTTTAAAAGTATTGCATAATAAATTCTATATTTGAATGCATAGTCATTAAAAGCAACAATTTCCAATTTATATTCCAAGATTCAGATTCACCACACCCGAATTTAAACCTATTTAAAAAATATATAATAATATTATTATATATATAGTTATGTGTAGTATTTTAGGGATATTTTAGGGATTTTTAAAATATTGTTAGGAATAATACAAATTTAGTCAGCTGCACTATAAACTATAAAAATTTATTTGCATCCTTCTGAAATATCTTGCACAGAGTATATATATAGTTAACCAAAAAAGCAAGCTGTTTATCAAAGAAATGTGTATTATATTTCTGTCTTTGAGAGGTCTAGAATTTGTAAGGATGTGAGAGGATCAGTGGCAGCCAATTCACAAGATTTAGTATAAATATTTAGTACTATTCAATAAATAGTACACATATATCCCAAAAGCATTATGTATAGTCCTAGGGTAGTGGCTAAGAAATGATCTGGGTTAAATGTAGCTCTGTAATGTGAACTCATTGGCTTTGTGACTGAGGGCTCATTACTTACTGGGCTATGTGACTGAGAGCTTATTACCTATTACTCTTCTATGGCTCATATTCCTTCTTTTTGCGATGGATATAATAATATTCCTATCTCTTAATTGTCTCTTAGGATATCTGAGAATTAGCATTTAGTGCATGAATAATATACAATATGCAATAAATGTTATTTTGGAATGCATATTGGCTATTTTATAAATTTGTGGTTTTTTTGCTTGAAATGATTGTAATGCAAATAAATATGCTTCCTATAGACTATTAGTTTCTGATTTCTTTTAAATATGTAAATCGATGTCATCAATTTAGTTTGTGTGTTTAATCAATTATTTCGCTGCCATATCAAATGGTATTCAGATGAAGAGAAAATCTTTTGTGCCCACAAAAATGTTATCATTCATGTTTTACTGCTGAAGATTCACGAAATGTTCTATGAAAAATATAATTTAGGTGTTTTGAAATTTTCAGTGTTGAACCATGAAAGTACAAACCCTTTTAAGTCATGATGTTAGATACTGGAAGAGAATTTGACCTTCAGTCAATTTTCTATTTATTTTCTCTTAGAAGCATTAAAGTAGAATATTTCTTATGGTAAAATTGATCACTTTTAGGTATGTTGCATTTAGAATGAGAGAATTATAAATATTTGGTAGGAAGCCATAATTTTGAACAATCCTGATTGCAGCAAACTTTGTAACTGGCCTGTCCTTTGCTGAAACTTGAAAACAACACCAGTGGAATTGTTACAAGAGATAGTTTCTGTGAGGAATAAATATTAACCCAGGGTGACTTCTGTATCTCCCCAGTGTAAGTTTCCTTTCATTCCCTCATCTATGACCTATCATCTGAAGAACCAAAGAAAATAGCTTCTGGGGGCTACACAGACTACTTGAAGGACACCTATACACGTAGAATGTGCATCACTGCCCTGAGGGACAGTTGTGTTTTCTGACCTGAATTTTTCTAAGTGAATCTACTGTCAAACATGGCCTATGACATCCTGTGAGTCTGAATGTTTAGTGGACTCTATGAAAACTCCCAGGGGCATATCAGTGTGATACTATAGATATGTTCCTTTAGAAATTCATAGTTAATTATTTCTTTACCAGAAATCTTAAAAACATCTCCAACATGAAAACAGAACTTTTAGTTAGATAAATGTTATTAGATATAGCATATTAGGTACTATATATCTCTAAGTTATCTTGGTAGGAACTGGAGAGATACAAAAAGAACAAAAAGAGACTTTTACTTTTTGTTAAATTATATAAAGTTACAAGAGATTTTTGCCCTTTAAAGAAACAAACAAACAAACAAACAAAAAGTGAAAATAAGCCAAATAAATTACCAAATCATAGTAACTTTTAAAACTCATTAGAAGGGGGCGCCTGGGTGGCTCAGTCGTTAAGCGTCTGCCTTCGGCTCAGGTCATGATCCCAGGGTCCTGGGATCGAGCCCCACATCGGGCTCCCTGCTTGGCGGGGAGTCTGCTTCTCCCTCTCCCACTCCCCCTGCTTGTGTTCCCTCTCTCACTGTGTCTCTCTCTGTCAAATAAATAAATAAAATCTTTAAAAAAAAAATTAAAAAAAAAAAACTCATTAGAAGGCTGATGATGAATTTAATTCAAGAAATTTAAATGAATTTCGGGGCACGTGGGTGGCTCAGTCAGTTAAGTGTCTGCCTTCAGCTCAGGTCATGATCCTGGGATTGAGTCCCCCGTTGGGGTCCCTGCTCAGTGAGGAATCTGCTGCTTCCTCTCCCTCTGCCCCCAACCCCCCTCCCCCCGGCTCATGCTCTCTCTCTCTCTCTCTCATTCTTTATCTCAAATAAATAAATAAAATCTTCTAAAAAAAAGGAATTTAAATTAATTCAAAATATTAAGGCCCATTTTAGGAGGGAAGGGTCTCATGGCTGTTTTCACTGGTAAAATGGTGGGAGAAGAAGGAATCCTGTGGAACCTCAGCTACAAAGCAGGTGAGCAGCCACCTCCAACTTTTTTTTTTTTTTTTTAAAGATTTTATTTATTTGACAGAGAGACACAGAGAGAGAGGGACTACAAGCAGGGGGAGTGGGAGAGGGAGAAGCAGGCTTCCCGTGGAGCAGGGAGCCCGATGTGGGACTCGATCCCAGGACCTCGGGATCATGACCTGGGCCGAAGGCAGATGCTTAACGACTGAGCCACCCAGGCGCCCCCACCTCCAACTTTTTATCATTGATCTTCAATGAGTATATGGGTAATACACTGAAGGCTAGGCCAGGCCATGGAAGCTAAGAGATCAGCTCATGGGGCACATGGGACCTCTTCCAAGTATATAAATTATACCCTCAAATACTCGGGACTGGTCAGCAAGATGAGAGATTAAGCTAGAGCAGGTATTAAAAGGCTAAGAGAATCCCCCAACATTCTTAAAAACTGGACACTACACTATGAAACAAAAGAGATTTCTTGAGATTATTTCCCCCTTAAAACATTCGAAGCTAGTGGTAAACTGAATCTATCAAAAATGCATAATGCCCCGGCTCAGCTCAACTACAGAATAGAGTGACACAGTATCACTATCAACCTGTCAGAGGTAAGGACATACTTCTTTTTATTATTTATTCCAGTCCCTACTGCCACTTTACATATAATACCTAGCATACCATAAAAAATTTAAAGTCTCAAGAAGAAGCAGGAAAATGGGACCTAAGATGAGAAAAGTAAACATTAGAAACAAACTCATAGATGGCCCTGATACTGTCATTTTCAGACAGAGAGCTTGGAATAACTATAAAAATTATATAAAAGTGTACTGTAAAGGTATATGTATTAGTCAAGTTTCTCCAGAGAAATAGAACCATATATGAAATGTATCTATAGTAAATATATATTGATTATATATATATATATATATGTATTTATATATATATGTATATATATACACACACGCACAATATCTCAAAGGAGATGATAAAGAGATTTGTTACAGGAATTCACTCACATGGTTATGGAGGCTGAGAAGTCCCATCATCTGCCATCTGCAAACTGGAGAACCAGGAAAGCCTGTGGTATGATTCAACCTGAATTTGAAAATCTGAGAATTAGGGAGCTACTGGTATAAGTCCCAGGGTTTGAAGGCCAGAAAACTAGGAGCTCTAATGTCCAAGATCGTGAGGAGATGGATGTTCCAGCTCAAGAGGAGAGAGAATTCATCCTTCTTTTTATTCTATTTTGTTTCTATTATTTTTATTCTACGGAGGCCCTCAATGAATTGGATGATGCTCATCCACATTAGTGAAGGCAGATATTCTTTACTCAGTCTACTGATTCAAATAAATACTAATCTCTTCCAGAAACACTCTCACAGACACACCCAGAAATAATGTTTTACTAGCTATCTGAACATCCCTTAGCTTTGTCAAATTGACACATAAAATTAGTCATCACAACATACAATACGTATAAAGAGATGAAAATTTCAGAAACTATAAAAGCCAAAATAAAAATGTCAAAAATAAATATGTAAATACACTATAAAAATAATTCACTTGATCATCTTAGAGTGGTCATTTAATTTTCTTTTGGACTCAACAGAGGAAAGATCACTGAAACTGAAAACAAAAATAACTGAAACATAAAGATAACAAAAAGTGAAAAAGTATAACAGATTATTTGGAAATAAATGGAACAGAATTGTGTGTGTGTGTGTGTGTGTGTGTGTGTGTGTGTGTTTTATTGGAGTACAAGATAAAGAGGAGAGAGAAAATAGGACAGAGTATTATTTGAAATAATGAACAAAATCCTTCCAAAGTACATGAAAAATATTACAGAGATCCAAGAAGACTAACATATCTTAAGTTTAAAAAAAAGTAAATAAAATCACATTAGGTACATCATTCTAACTGCTCAAAAACAAAAGACACAGAGAAAATCTTAAAACATCCAGAGTCCAGCACAAGGAACATTACATAGAAGGAAACAACAATAAAAAGACTACTTCCCATCAGACATATTGATGGCCAGATAACAAAGAAAAGACTTTAAAGTGTTAAAATGGGGGAAAAAGTGAAGCTATCTACTTACAGTTCTATAGTGGGGAAAGCACTGAGTAGATATGAAGGCAAAATAACAAATTTTCAGGAGACAGAAGCTGAGAGATTTCATCTCCAGCAGACCTGTACCAGAAATACTGAAAGTTCTTCAAATTGAGAGAAGTGATTACAGATAGAACTTCGACTGCAGGAAACAAATAAAAAAATAAATATTTGGATAATTATGAAATACCTTCTAAAAGTTAATTTATGCACAAATCATAACTACACATGTATGCATGTGTATATGCATGCACATGTGTGTACATATATATACATAATCATTTATATACACATATATACACTAGTGACTATTTTAAGGATATAACATGGGATTATTACATATGTAGAAAAACATAATGATGGATAAGAGCTCAAAGTGCATGAGGAGGATAAATGGAACTCAATCTAATAATATTATTTGAAAATAGACTGAAGTTAAAATACCTACTGGAATCTCTGGAGCAATTTCTAGAATAATCCAAATAACTTTATTTTTTTAGTATTTTCTTTATCTATCTGAGAGAGAGAGCATGAGAGAGAGAGAGATAGCACAAGCAGGGGGAGGGGTAGAGGAAGAGGGAGAAGTAGACTCCCCACTGAACAGGGAGCCTGATGTGGACTTGATCCCAGGTCCCTGATCATGACCTGAGCCGGAGGCAGACGCTTAACCGACTGTGCCACCCAGATGCCCAATCCAAATAACTTTAACTAAAAATTCATAGAAGACATAAACTGAAATGCTAAAAGAAATTGACTAAACAAAAAAGAAAGTAGAATATAAGAAATAGGAAAAAAGATGGAAAAAATAGACGACACATGACAACATGGTAAATCTAAATTCAGGCATATAAACACATTATATGTAAATGGACCAAACACTTCCATTTAAAGACAGATTGTCATATTGAATTAAAAAATAAGGTGCTGTTAAGAAGAAATACTTCTCAATTAAGAAACCAGACCAGTTGAAAGTAAAATAATAGAAACTACATTCTATGCAAATGATAAATATAAGAAAACTGGTGTGGCCATATCAATGTTAAATTGAGTAGACTTGAAGGCAAAAAGATACACTAGAGATAAAAAAGGATATTTTGTAAGATATGTAAGTGAATTTTGTCAAAAACTTATATGTATGTATGTATGAACCTAAATAAATATGTATGTATATGAGCCTAAATACCGAACTTCAAAGTATAGAAAAATGCAACTGACAGAAATATAGGAATATTAAAAAATCCATAATCATAGTTGAGAATCTAAAAAAGAAAGAAATGCGGTTACTACCTCCAAAAAAGTCTTCAATTTGGTAAAAGGAGCAACACATATCAAATCAACACTAATTTATCTCAGAATATGATAATGCTAACCTAGAGTTACAGAGTGCTATGAGGACACAGAAAAAAAGTGAAAATCTGAATTAAATTTTTTTTGGATGGATGTGAGGATGAGTGCTCTAGATAAAGACAGTATTGGCAGTAGCAAAAACACAGGGTAAAAAAAAGTCAGAAGGCATTTGAAGCTTTACCACTACTGTGATCTACATGGAGAACAGCATGTTTGATAAAGAGTGGAATAAGAGCTGAAAAACATATTGTAACCAAATATGTCAATTTATTAAGGAACCACACATTTATACTTCACATTTTGTTCTGCATGAATATAACTATGAAAATTATAACTTGCAAATTTCTTCCACCACAAAAATAATAAACCATATTCTATGCTTATGCTATACCAAATTGAAGATATTAAAAGGGACACAAGTTATATTATGTAAAATGTTGGAAATGAAAATTTACCTCCTAGAGTCCATACAATAAAACACTTCAAGAGATCTTGTTAGATCATTGAAATAGACTTTGGTAGGGCTGGAGATGATGGTAACTTGATTACCAGGTGTTTTCATATTTTATCAAACCCCGTATTCATCTATGAAACAACTACATTTCCAAATTACTGATGTTAAGAAGAATCTTGACTTAATCAGAGTTTAAATACCTGTGGAAATCAGCAAATGAGCCTTGCTAACATAAGACTATAAACTAGAAAAAAAAAAAAACTACCGTATTTTGTTAAATCTGGAAGAAACAATAAGAAGACACTTAAAGGTGGTTTATAATTCCTTAGTTCTCAAGTGAGAGAGAGATTTTTCCAAAATGTCTTGTACTACTGAGTGTCATATCCAAAGGATCTAGAGTCATATGAAAACAACAGCAGGAACTTATATTTTCCTATAGTGACTAAGGTCATATCCAGCCCAGGGGTCCAGGGGAGGTGAGGCCCAATGGGGAAGTCGGTGTACAGACTTTTATTATTATTATCATCATTGTCAGCATCATTATTCAGTCTTAACCTACAGTCCAGGGAAGAGTAGTAGAAATGAGAGGAGGAAAGTAATAGAAGTGTTAGTCCCAACTGAGAGCATGTAGATTGTGTGACTTTATTGTGGGCTTTTTTTTTTTAATCTCTTAAACAATAAAAACTGCACATCAAGATGCCAACAAAGCAGAAGACAAAACAGACTTGATAAGAGGACATTAGATTCTGTAAATCCATTTGGAAGCTGTGCCTTAACTCAGTTCCTCTTCCTTTACCTGTACAATCCTTAAATCAACATCAGCTTGAATATAACAGCGCCCTCCTAAAAATGAGTAATATTTACAAAGGGTTCAGTAGAGCCATTATGAACAAGTTTATACAAAGGGAGGTAAGCAAAATCAGGAGATATTTGATAAATATGTAATCTATACCTATGACAAATATGTCCTCTACTGGGTATACACAGAAGTGTGTAGGATGTGATATTCTTTTTTGCTATAGGAATATTTTTATTGTGGGCATTTGACAATCCTGGGAGGCTTTCGGCAGAATAACATTGTGGTGTTTTGATAAATATTGAGAGAATAGAAACATGAAAATCTGTGCCAGAATATCCAGATGGCACTAAATAAGTATATAATCTACGTCAGGAGCATAAGAAAAGGATAAACATTTGGGGAAAAGAAAAACAAAAATGTATTTAGTACATACTTTGTGCTCTGCCTTTCATATGTTACCTCAAGTAATTCTTATAACATCTTATCAGTTAAAGGTTATTTTCATTGTATCAATAAGGGAATTGAGAAATAAGGGTTTATTTGTCCTGTTCAAGATCACACATATTGTAAGTGGAGAAACCAGGATTTGAAACTAACATTAATGAGTCTCTAAAACCATTATTACATTCTTGAATAAAGAGAGATGCTGGTGAAATAAATGGAATTCTCTCTGATTTTATTTGAGCTTTGAGGAAGAGACAAGAGATACACTTAACTGTAGAGTTGTTATGGTGAGTATTGTGCCATTAACTAAGGTAGACCATGGAGAAAGAAGTATATTTTAGGATTAAAAAAATCAAGTTTGTATATAGCAAGCTTGAGATGTTCACAGGGTTTGAAAGTGAAGATTTCTAGAAGTACATTGGAAATATATGTAATACATTTAGTAACTATGTTATCAGGGCTTCTAGAAGGCAGTTTATTAATTAATATTAATATAGTTTGGTACATGAGTGATGTTGACCTTATAAAAGTGGGTAAGAATGCCAATAAACAGAAAAAAAACGTAATGGGTTTAGAACACAAGGGCTAAGGATAGGAAATTCAAAATAATGTTTAAGTTGGTCAAAAAGGAATCTGGAAAATGCAGTAGCAGAGAAAGCAGTACCACAAAATGTACCAAAAGCTAGAAATTGAGGGCTATTAAAATCTGTCAAATGTTACCAAAGGATCAAGTGGTTGAGATTTTTAAAAATATTACTTAATTGATTTTTTGACAAGTAAGGAATGTCAAACAAATAAATATAAAAGTTTAGTGTTCCAGAACTTCAAGGCTAAAAGTATTGAAGTGTGTTGATTTAATTGGCAGAATAGAAAAAGTCACTGCGAAAGAGGGAAAGGTTAGGGATGTTGTGAAGCTAATATAAGTCATCAATCCAAAGATGTTTGAGTCATGGCTCTGATTACACTTGAGTTGTGAAGAGTGCTCACTTGTTAGAGTGTATAGGACTTTTGAGACTTGTACAAAGTTGGCTGTAACTGAAATGAATTATTTCTGGAGAAACAGTTTGCTCTTAGAAGTAGCTGTGACTAAATGAATTTGTGATTCATGAGACAACAGAGGTATCTATTTGAATCCAGTCTTGCTCTTTAAAACTAAAATAAATATGACTTCACATAACTATACAGTTTTAAAAAGTCATATGGCATTAGTACAAATGGTTGTGTGCATATATTCAATGACTATCTGATGTAGAAGAGAGGACAAAATAATTAAAAACTTGAAAGTTTATCAGAAAATAATAAATTGAAAACTTTTTCAAGTTTGAAAGAAATTGACAATTCAGAAAGTATCTCTTGACTCTGTTCCTGTGTGGCACCACATTATTTTCTAGGCTGTGCTTACATTTTTCTCAAAACATGCCGCTTCTTAAAGGAGTCACTTCCTGGTAAGTTTTGCCTGTTGACTTACATGCTCTCTGCAAAGCAGGGATGAAGCTCTTTTTTACCTTTTTTTACTACTGTGTTTCTCAACATTTTTTTCATTATCACACTCCACAAAGAGACTTTTTAAACATTTTTTTCCTAATCGCCTCCACGAACTGTTAATATCACAAACACACTATCTGTTATGTGTTGTATACATATCGGTGTGTTCTGCATTTAAAAAGTAAGATTTTTTTTTTTTTTTTTTTTTACCCTCACACACGAGCAATTTTTGACCCTTCAGGAGTGATCTCATGCCATTAAGAATGCATGATATACCTCATGCAATAAGCAATGTGTGATGCTTTGGTGATGGTGTGATGTTAAGAAGGCTATACAATTAATCAGTAGTCATAGCAGTTTTGTTTTTAAGGAGCCAAGTCAGATGTTATCTTGAAATCAGGAAAACAAACTTAAGCATACTTTCCCCCAACGTTTGGAAATGTTGGTTTAAATACTTAGTGAATCTGAGGCATCATTGTGAAACACAAAGTGTTATGAAATGTAACCATATTTGAAGGAGTATAAACATAGAATTATATGTAATTTTTAAAAAGATTTTATCTATTTATTTGAGAGAGAGAGAGAGAATGAGCAGTGGGGAGGGGCAGAGGGAGAGAGAGAGAGAGAAAGAGAGACACAGACTCCCCGGGGCTGGATCCCAGGACCCAGAGATCATGACCAGAGCCTAAGGCAGACACTTAACCGACTGAGCCACACAGGCACCCCTGCAATTTTTTTTATAAACATGAGAGATCTAAGGTAAAATAAGCAAATTATTAATTCAAAAATATTTATTGAACACGACATCCAGCTGAGGCTAAAATGGAAACAGGCTGACCTCAAGGAGACTATTGCCTAATGGCTGAAAGAGCAGCCCAAATCAGGTTAGTAAAGATCAAGTTCAAAGGTACAGCGAACTATGAAGATTTAAATTGAAAATGCCCACAGGCAGACCGGCTGGCACAGGGGACAACTGGCAGGCTATAACACGTCCATGGGCATGGCAGATTCTAGATCCTGAAGTGCCAGAAGTGAAGAGAAGCAGGCATAAAATCTGTTCCTCATAGGAAAGCAGCTGGCAAATGTCAAATGAGAGCAGTTAGTAGTGACGATTTCAACAAGGCAGGCTGGGTCACATCCAGGGTTTTTTTTGTTTGTTTGTTTGTTTGTTTGTTTTTTGTTTTTAAGGAGGAAGCGACGATCATAGAGAAAACCGCTAGTAGTATAAGAGAGTTAAATAAGTCAAGTCACAGTTTGAGGAATAAAGCAGCCAAATATCCAGAACCAGGAACCTGGGTTAATAGAAGTAGAGACACAAAGGAAAGGAGTTTAAGCATTAGATGTCTACAAACTTGTGATACATAAGAGACAAAGAGGAAGGAGACTTGTGGCACCAGCAACAGTGTAACAGCCACTGATAGAGGATTAGGGACTACCTTCCTTCACCTCTTGTTTTATGTTTCTTGGCATAAAGCACCTGTGAAGAGTGACAAATAACAGAGCACCCGCAAGGCAGGGAGTTGATGGCAGCCATGACTTTAAGAGTAAACTTTCCTGCGCGTCCCAGAGTCTAATCGCCTTCACCATTCTATCATGTCAATCCCCAACACTGAATCACTGCTTTTGTTTTCTCTGCAACTGCTCTCAAACACTATGAAATAAAATAAAACAAATGAATTATATTGGCATATAACTCTAAGTATCAGTTTTAAGTGGACTAATTTCCTCAAGTATGATAAATTCCCTAATCTGAGTACTATCCCAAGTATAAACCTACATTCGGAAACCTGTTTTATGTACCGCACAGTACACCATATGTCACGGTTTTTGTGAAAACAATCCCACCACTGTTAAATGTTTCATGTTTGTCTTCTCTAATAGATGTCAACTTCTTGAGTAAAATAATAATATTCTGTAAGACCATAAATATAAAGCTGTTCCATGTTTTAGTTAAACTATCTTATAAAGTGTTGCAAAGAGCTTTTATTGCTATAAAGAAAAATAACTTTGATTAGCTCTTGGAGGATATGTCATGCTTGGTTTTCTCAGGGGCCCTAGCCTACCCTCAGCCACCCCAGATGATCACTACTCCAGACAACAGGATCCTGTGGGTCCTGCATCTTTAGCCAGTGAAGCATGTTTTTGGCATCCTTATTCAGAACTTAGAAATCAATTTCAAAATATAAAAATATAGGGTAAAAGCATTAATCAGTACTATATTTTATATATTTTAAGGATTAAATTAGGCATCTGTGGCTTAACTTCGATGTACTAATCACCACTATGTATTTTGAGAAATGGATTCAGAGTTCCAAAGATCAATTTACAAATGATTTTTTTGGCAGAAAAACTGTTTGTCAATTGAGCTATATCCATAGTTGCCTAAAATATATTTTTTCACACTTTGTGTATGGCAGTCTCATTAAACCCAAGCATACTATTGCTGCTTCAAAGAGAATTCTAACTCTCAGTGATTCTGGCAAGGCTTTGCAATATTCTAAGCCAGTTTGCAAAGCCTCAAACAAGTATACATGTCTGTGCTTAGGCAGCTTTAACTTAGATCCCTAAACTTGTTTCAGACTACTTCTTCCCCTCTCTGTCAGAGAACATTTAGTCAAAACCAAATCTCTTCCCGACTCTGAGCAAAACTCTCCTAGGCTGTTCTTTGTCACTCTCCTGGGGATATCCAGGTGCTTTAATGGCTGCTTAACCAGACAGGATTTTAGAAAATGTATTCTGAGCATCCCCAGTTTTTTTCTAGCACTGTCTTTCCTTTACCTCCTGTTTTTGTGAGCCTGTTTGATAATACCTACTTTCTAAAACCAAACATGTAATCTAATTCACAGGTAGTTTTATGAAGCTGGGACCTAAAGAATGGTATGCTAATTTGGCTTCCTTTTGGGAAACATAAAGCAGTTTTTTTTCAGGTGAGGTACAGAGAACTAGGTAACACTGGTAGCTTTTGTTTAAGCATGACTTTTTTTAAATAAAAATGATACCTATGGCTGAAATAGATGTTGCAAATTAAACATCAAAGTAACGACATGTTGATTCTTTATATACTCCCTATTGTATAAGAGTATATAACATTTCTGATAAAATTGTTTATATAAAAAGCTAATTATTTAAAAAATTAATGTTTAAGAAAGAAAATATGAAGTCTAAATTAGGAGCAGTCAGATTGGAATACCTGTATACTTGTGTAATGTCCAACTTATTTTATACTTTTTTTAAAAGATTTTATTTATTCATTATCCCATTTTTGTGTGTTCATCACACACACACACACACACACACACACACACAAAATGGCTATAGGGATTCTTTGTTATGACATCTGCCCAAGTACTCATCTTCTGTTCATTGTTCTTTCTTTATTTCTTACCATTAGAAAACAGCAATTACTTAGTTTTAAATTAGTAATTAATCAAATAAGAATATTTTATTTTTAGCATCCATACATTTTTAAATATTATCAATGTTTAAATGTGTTAAATATTTGGGTGGAAAGAAGAGGAAGTGTGACTTATTATTTTATACTGGACTTTGCTGAACTATCTTGAAGCATTTGAGATATGGATTGATTGATCTTTGAGATCTCTATTGTCAGTATTTATAATTATAAAGTAACATTTAATAGGTTGATATAATAGAGAATACTTTTTGTACTAGAAAACCTGGCAGTAGAAAGCCATAGAAATATGATACATTTGTCAAAACAATAGGATAGGCTTATACAGCCTGCTTTTTAAAAGATTTTATTTATTTGACACAGAGAGAGAGAGAGAGAGCCAGAAAGTACAAGCAGGGGAAACAACAGAGGGAGCAGGAGAAGTAGGCTCTCGGCTGAGCAGGGAGCTCAGGCCGGGCTCGATCCTAGGACCCTGGGATCATGACCTGAGCCGAAGGCAGACGCTTACGTGACTGAGCCACCCAGGTGCCCCAAGTCTACTTTTTTTTTTTTTTTAAGATTTATTTATTTGACAGAGAGAGAGCGAGAGAGGGAACACAAGCAGGAGGAGTGGGAGAGGGAGAAGCGGCCTCCTGCTGAGCAGGGAGCCCGATGAGGGGCTAGATCCCAGGAACCTGGGACCATGACCTGAGCTGAAGGCAGATGCGTAACGACGGAGCCACCCAGGCACCCCAAATCTGCTTTTTAAACTGAGTATTGGAGTATTAAAAATGCTACACAGGGGGCACGTGGGCAGCTCAGTCGATTAAGCAGTCAACTCTTGATTTCAGCTCAGGGCATTATCTCAGGGTCGTGGGCTCGAGCCCAACACTGGCCTCCTTGCTCAAAGAATCTCTGCTTGAGATTCTCTCTCTCCCTCTGCCCCTGCCCCACCCCACTCATGCACATGTGCTCTTTCTCTCGCTCTAAAATAAATAAATCTTTAAAAAAAAATGCTATTCAGATTCCTAACTTTTTAAGTTATACAATGTAAGTAGAAAAGTGTTGCCAAACTATCTAGACTTTAGAAATTCAAAAGATCAGTTGAACAAATCCTCTAGAAATGTTAATTTTAACTAATTTGACCTGATAGCGAATCCAATGGAGAGCTTCTAGTCTCTTTAGCTCTGTACTAACGATGGCAGTGGCTTAAGGAAGTGTAAATGAGCTTTACTCAGATAATAGCCCTTGTGTGGACTGCCCTCATGAAGGCGTGGTTGAATAGCATCCTCTATCTTTAGAATCATCATACCCAATGCCTGAAAATGGGGAAGTTGATCCTGAACCAGAAACTATCTTATTAGGAATGTCTCCAAGTTAGGTTAAGAAGATAGCTCGGCAGTGCTAATTCTTGCGAAGCTACATATTCTAAACCCCTATGAATGGGCTCCATTTGTAGCTTATCCTCTTACTTAAAAAAAAAAAAATATATATATATGTATATATATATATATACATATATATATAATTTAGAGTGTAAATACATACATATATATGTGTGTGTATATATATATTTTGTACAAATTTTATACTAAGAAAGCTACCATAGATAAAGTGACCATTTAGGTCACAGAATGACATTATATGTAGTAATTACATGAAAATGATTAAATATCTACAAAACATCAATAACACATGCAAAGGAGAAATAAAAAGATAGTAACCTCAATGTAAAAACGGGCAATAGATATACACAGAAAAACAAATGCCAAAGTCCACTGAGTACATAAAAAGGGGCATAAACACACACTGAAAATGCAAATTAAAATGATATATAATCTTATACCTATTAGTTGGGGACAAATCTAAAAGATGGAGGGTGCCAAGTATCAAGGAATATTGGCTGGCTGGTGGGAATGAAGAATAGTGCAGTCATTCTGGGGGGAGAATTTAGGTGCTAATTAGTGAAACCAAGTTTGTACTTATACATGACCAGGGTGGACTCACTGATATTCTGAATAATAATAATAATATGCTATTTTTGTCATGTTTTCTATCTGTATGTTTTAACTATCTTGAGGGTAAAGAGGGCAGATTTGTTGAGAATATTTTTATTTCTGGCTTGTCTTTTCACCTTTTGACTTTTTGCCTTACTTACCTTGTCACTTGATAGCTATACATGTGTAATTCCTAAACACATCTTATTGCAAACATATATCCTTGCTCTCACCTTCTCTTTTTACATGTCCTGCAAGTAGAGAAGCTAATCTGATTGCATATCTCTGCTCAAATATGACTCCCCATGTCCAGATATTTTCCTTCTTCTCAATAGTTACTGATCTGTGCCTAGTCTTTCTTCATCCATGGTTACAGCATTATTCATTAGAAACAGAGAGGCTGTAATACATACATGCATATAAGAGTCTCAGACCAGGGATGTCTAGCTGGAATCATCAATACAGAGGTGGAGCCTGGGAGCTCTAGGGCATGTCCAACAGCTGATGTCAATATTCATTCTGTGAAGTCTAAACAAACACTGGGATAAATACAGGTAGCTTCAGGTTTTGTGAAAACTGAATATTTATAAAATTTTAGTTGTTGTTTTTAAAAAAGTACAAAATTATAGGTATAAAATCACATATTAAAATATTCATTTAGAATGAGAAAAAATAACTACAAAATAGAATTTAAGAAAAAGGTTAATAATTTACCACAAACTTGAAAATATCTAGAAAAATATCACAATTTTTGTAATAATTAACTTCCTGATATACTGCTCAGACACATTTTTCTCTAAAGATTTGGATGTACAATCTTTGATCACTTCATATATTCTTGTCAGGAGAGAACTTCTGGTTTGACCATGCTTTAAAGAGAGCCAAATCTTCTGCTTATAATTTTTCACATGTGATTTCTGAAAGAATTTTCTAAAGACTAGCTTCTGGCTTTGCATATTTTAAGATTTTTTTTTCTCATACATATTTAGGATTGGGTATCTCAGAACTCTTTTATATTTAGATATTTGTAAGATTTCTGGTCTTATACTTCTTGTCCTGCCATCTAGGGCATTGGCACACTGGGTGGTAGGAATATTCGTGGAACTGCTTACAATTATTACATTAAAAAAGCAGCTATGAACCACATAAATATATCCCACAAAAGCCAAACTCAACACCACAGGCCATGCCAATGCCACACAAATGAAAGAAAACTATGAATGAGAATAATTTAGAGTATAAAAGAGTAGGTTTAATCTTTTGCAATAAAAATATCTTACTTCCCCCAATTGTACAAAAACACACAAAAATGTGAATACTTGCTAGTGCTTCTTACAGTGTAAGTGAAGGGTCCTAAAGCTTAAGTGCTATTAGCTTCACATTATATCTTTTTTTTTTATTAAATACAAAATATAATATGCTTAGTGCTGCCTGGGAATGGGAAAAACAAAGACTTTTATAATAAAAATTTTAATTGGCAGAAACTTTTGTGAATAATTTTGACAACACTGAGGTTATTGGTGTGTTTAATAATTGCAACATCTGTGGAAATGTACAGATAGAAATTTTACTGTAGTACAGAAGGACTAAATAGAATTTGGTAAGAGGGACACTAATGCAGAGAGTGAGACAGGACTTTGAAGGCCTCATTTTGCTTTGACTTGTTGTTTTGAATAAGACTGACTTGAGCCTATATAATTGCTAATGAAAGGAAAATAAGAGCTATCTAGAAGTTATAAAAATAAAGGTTAATTGATAGCCCAAGGTTACTGAGAATGTAGAAAAATGAAAGGATGAAGTATAAGAGAAATGATCAGTTCAACTTTAAGAGAAGAAACAATTCAATTATAATTGAAAAGAATGAAAACGGGATGAGGCTGATATAGAAAGGATTATTCATTATACTTATCTATGTTATGATTTTTTTTACAAGAGGAAAATTTTACCTTTATGATCACAAAGGATACAAACTTCTAAAAGGCAAATACAAAGGAATTGAACAGGATATGCCTCATTTACTAATCAATAATTTTAAAACTATTTAAGAAATATGTGAGTGCTTCAATTATACCCAAAACCAGTTGTGACAGTTTAAACAAAGATTTTGTGATAAGTACATTTTAAAATTAAATTTTATTAAAAAAAAATTTTTTTAGCTGTTCTTTGTGTAACTTTACTACTGACAAATTATTTTCATTTTCTTTCATCTGAGAATGTCTTTATTTTACCCTCCTACCCAAAAGATAATTTCTTCATATATGGAATTCATGTGTGACAATTCTTTTCTTTCAGCACAATTCTTTTCTACTTCCTTCTGTTCTCCATGGTTTCAGATTAGAAATATACTGGGATTTTCATGCCAACTTGGGAAAGAGACATCTTCCCACAGCCATTTGTCACTGGGTCTTCCCATCAGTTCCTCTTGCCTCTTCTGCCAGACTTGCCTGGTGTTATAGGCTGAACTCTCATTTGATCTAGGGGAGAAAATGAGCCTACCTGGGCTGCCTACTATTGCTAGACTGGGTGTCAGGAAAAGGCAGGCCCAGTTTACTTTCTTTTGTTGGGTGGGGGGTCATAAGACACTGCCACTGTGTTGTTCCTCTAATCCTGAAGTCTCAAACCAGTGCAACTTTCTCTTCTATCTTTTGAAATTCTCTTTTGGGCATCTCTCGAGTTGTTTTCAGGTTTTATAGTTGTACTTGGTGGGAAGGAATAGGAAGAGCAAGTCTATACCACCTGGATTGAACCAAAGTTGATAATACATTTTGATCTGAAATTATTTGCCATTGTAACAGTTATTGACTTGATTTATTATATCTGATTTGCACTTTTACTTCTAATCCTTCCAGAATATATGATATATAAGGGTAGGGGCTTTATTCTTGTTTACTTGTCTGTTTCTATTTTCTTGAATAATACTAAGCATATAGAAAGCATATATTTTCTGTGAATAAAATATAAATTTAACATTTCGCAAAATTAATAAAAATCAAATGTACTATAAGCATAAGTGCAAAGTGACTTTGCTTCTATATTATTCAGTGAAAATATCATTTAGGTAAAATTCTTATTATGTAACTCAATACATGAAAAATACCTAATAATAATAAGATTGTTACTTCACTCACTTTTCCATTCGAACAAGCAGAAACTTCATCTAGAGAATGATACTGACCTCAGATAAATGGACATCCTGTGGAATTTTTAAAGTTAAAACCTTTATTAACCCACTTGCTGAAATGACACAAATTTCATATTTCTGTTTATATTTATCTTATTGTATTATTATTGTTGTTGTTATTGTTACTTTGATGTTCCCAGGAATATTTCAGTATTGAAAGATAATTCTGACTGGAACCTGAAAAAAATCATAGGGCTTATTGCTCTTTTTTCATGCAGCATGTCTTCTATACTATTCCAGGAAGATGGGATTCCTGATATAATCAATCTTGTCATTATTATTCACCAAATGTGTCAGCCAAAGCTCCTTCTTGTACAATTAACATACATGTACATATACATATACACAAACACATACACATGCATATATGAACAAGGAAATGCAAACATAAACTTTCTTTAAAAATACTTTTAAAATTTGCGTTAATAGGATAACACATAGTTATCAATTATTCGCAGTTTGTTCACAGTAGCAAAAATATGGACAGTATGAGTTTTAGGCTGTCTGCTCAGAGATTTTCTTCTGACACTATTTTAATTTATAGATTTATAGAAATAATTGGGAACTTTAAAATGACAGTCCCGATGTGTCATTTATAGATAATAAAGGTAGAAAGGATAAATTACCTACCCACAGCTACTTAGCTTGTTAGTGGCAGATCTAGAAGTTTAGTCTCTTCATGACTCCCATAATACAATGAAGAGAAGCATATTATTTATGAGGTCTTACTACCTGTATTTTCTAGGTAACATTTTCAAAAGGAATTGCTGAGTATCAGAGCCATATACTTTAAAGAAATAAAAAGCAAAAAAAAAAAATATATATATATGTATATATATATACATATATATATATATGACTTCCCTAATTTGGAGGGAGATATATAAAGCCTACTGTCAGTAGGAAATGAAGTAAATATAGGTTAACTGCTTGGCTCAGCAAAGTATCTACACTTGACACACTAAACAAATATTTATTGAGTGATAACTCTGTGTGAGATACTATGCTATTACTTTAAATATAAAGATAAAAAGATAATTTTGTGCTAAGAGTACCTGGAGTCATCAAGGTGTTTTACCCCACAACTGTGGCTCTGTCAATGATGAGCTGTGTGACTTTCAGTGAACATTTTAATGACTGATTGCCTCAATTTTCTCTTCTCTATAAGGATAATAATAGTTTTTGATATCATAATATTGGTATGAATGGAAAATGTACAGAGATAGTACATTTAGCACAGTACCTAGCAAAAGTAGCCATTCGAAATATATTAACCATTAATCTTTAAGATTCCATTTATTTATCTTCAAATTTATGTCACCTTTTCCTCGGTTGTTTCTATCTAAGAGAAATTATACAAAAGCCATACCATGGTTACTGAATAAATGCAAATGAGATATGAAACTAGAACGCAGCTACTAAATTTGCAAGGTTTCTTAAAAATAAATATCATCATGTCAATATTTGTGTTTTCAACATTAATAAAAAAACAATGGAACAATGTTAACTAAAACCTTTCTTGTAACAAAGAAAAAGCACAGTTCAAACCACACATTACATATAAACCTCTAGGTTGGAAATCTACTTCCTTTTTTAAGAAAATAATTTTTCAGTTACAGCTATCCAGTGTTTCTTTGTTTATACTAACCTTATGATCTAGAAAAATAATGTCTTTGAAAATCACAATTATATAAGGTAAAACAATTTTTGAAATCACACATGTGCACAAATATATAAAATATATTTGATTTCTGAAAAATGATATTTCATTAAATACAGAAACAGTCACATGGAACAAACAGAAAAAATGGTGAATATTTGGAAGAAAAAAAGTGAGAATAATAAGGATGAAATGAAGAGAATGGAAATAATTAAAGATTCATTGAGGAGAATATAATTTTAGCATTTCAATCAAGAGGAGTAGGTGCCCAAACAATTAATATGTTCACCTTAAACTACTCTCCCTTAATTTTTTATGTTTTGCATAAGAAATGGATGGAATATGAATATAGGAGACAAAATGGGAATGATATAATAATATATATAATACCTATATTCAATTGTCATCATTCCTAAAAAGAACATTTAGAGAATATAAAAAAAATTTGCATAGCATTGACATTAAATTTAGACATTATATATATGTTATACATAGACACATCATTTTGTGAGTATGAGTACACATAAATTATTAAAATGGGGCATAGGACATTGTAAGTATAAAGTAAATGTTCTTGCAATAAGTATTCAGCACAGATGGTTCCATGATAGGGCAGAACATCAAATAAGTGGATCATCTCTTAAGAGAATTTTTTAAATGGTTAGATATTTAAAAGTCACATAACAATGCCCAAGCCTATAAAAATTAGCATTTTGGAATAGAAGCATTTTGTATAGTTCATTTAATACTTAAGTAATGAGCTAATACTTTTCTATGACAATGAGAATTTAAACTATTGTTTTTTTTTTTTTATTATCATTTGACATCACAAACATTTTCTCTCTGAGACAGAGTTTAATTTAACTGTTGAAGGAACAGCTTCAGTGAGATAAATCCCAGGTCCTAAAGGCAGTGAAGCTGAAACACATGTGAGACCACAGATGGGGGGAACCAACCATCCGTTCTGCCACCCCACATACAAAAAATACCTTTTCACATGTCCAATAAACAACAACTTCTACCGGATTGTACAGGTCCCAGAGCAGAGGGAGAACTTTTGAGCTCCAACAGATACAGGATCAAAACATGAGGGAAATGGAAATTAGACAAAATGTGTTCCTTTTAATGTGGGTTTCTAAGTCTACTAAGTGATTGCTTGATTAATTTTTGATTTTTTTAAAGATATGTGTTATTTTTCTTAAGTTTTTATTTAAATTCCAGTTAGTTTACATACAGTGTCATTTTAGTTTCAGGTGTACAATATAGAGATTCAACACTTCCATACAACACCTGGTGCTTATCACAAGTTCACTTCTTAATCCTCATCACCTATTTAACCCATCCCCCCAAACCCCCTCCCCTCTGGTAACCACCATTTTGTTCTCTATAGTTAAGAGTCTGTTTCTTGGTTTGCCTCTCTTTTTTTCCTTTTGTTTGTTTTGTTTCTGAAATTATCAAATTGTTAATTTGATTGTTGCACTGCAGAAAACACTTCCAGGCTTAAAAATGAAAGAAAAAAAGGGAAAGAAAGAAACAAAGAAAACCCTTTTTTATTTTTTTTAACTTGAAAAGCTAAATAAAATGATGAGTTGAGAAAGAAACTTCAAATCTCAAAATCCACTATTCTCTGATCATTTTGACTTGTTATTGGTTCCCCTTCTTTACGTCTTCTGACAAAAATAAAAGAAAATAACTAAACAAAAATATCACAGGAAAATATTTGTCAGGAAACAATTTTTCACAGAAAAAGTTGATAAAATGAACATTTAAATATTTTGCATGGATTAATTTAATATTTTGGCTATTAGAATCTATTAATAACTAAGAATAGGATTTGAGATGTTTATTTTTTATCTACATAGAATGAATCAAAGGAAGAGATAATCCACAATTTATTCATTTTTTTCTATTCATTCACCAATTATTACTGAGTTCTTAATATGGGTTTGTCAGTGAGGTGATACAAGCTTTGGTTTCAGTTTGATATGTAAGGAGCTTGAAAACAATCACTTCCATATTACAATTAACTCAAAATGGATTAAAGATTTGAATGTAAGACCTGAAACTATAAAACTACTTGAAGAAAACATAGTGTTTAAGTTCCTTGTCATTGATCTTGGCAATGACTTTTTGGATTTGACATCAAAAGAAAAGACAACAAAAGCAAAAATAAACTATTGGGATTACATCAAATTAAAAAGTGAAGGAGATAATGAAAAGACAACCTACTGAATGGGTTAAAATATTTGTAAATCATAAATCTGATAAGGAATATCCAAAATATAGAAACAACTAATATAACTCAATAGCAAACAAACAAACAAACTGAAAACAATTTAAAAATGGGTAGAGGATGTAAATAGGCATCTTTCCAAGGAAGACATACAGATGACCAACAGACATATGAAAAGATATACAGAATCACTCAACATCAGAGAATTGTCAATCAAGGGGCGCCTGGGTGGCTCAGTCTTTAAGCTTCTGCCTTCGGCTCAGGTCATGATCCCAGGGTGCTGGGATCGAGCCCCACATTGGGCTCCCTGCTCAGCAGGAGGCTTGCTTCTCCCTCTCCCACTTCCCCTGCTTGTGTTCCCTCTCTCGCTCTCTCTCTGTCAAATAAATAAATAAAATCTTAAAAATAAATAAAAAATCTTAAAAAAAAAGAAAATGGTATAAAATGGTTTTAGGTGTATGACATATCAGATTTTGCCATTTTCAACAACATGGATGTATCTAGAGTGTATTATGCTAATGAAATAAGTCAATCTGAGAAAGACAAATACCATATGTTTTCACTCATATGTGGAATTTAAGAAACAAAACAGATGAACATAGGGGAAAAAATTTAAGAAGAGGGACAAACCAGAAAACAGATTTTTAACTATAGAGAATGAACTGAGGGCTACTGGAGGGGAGGGCTAAATGGGTGATGAGTATTAAAGAAGACACTTGTGATGAGCACTGGATGTTGTTTGTAAGAGCTGAATCACTAAATTCTACACCTGCAACTAATGTTACACTGTATATTAACTAACTGGAATTTAAAGAAAAACTTGAAAAAGAAAAAAAAAAATTAAAAATTAAATTAGAAAAAAAAAACAGAAACAGACCCATAAATACAGAGAACTGTGGTTGCCAGAGGTGGAGTATGGGCAAAATAAGTGAAGGGGATTAAGACGTTGTGCTTTGCCGGGATCACCCAGTCCCTTTAGGACTAAAGCATTCATTCCCCCTGGGGCTAACAGCTCACACCTGACTTCCGCACGCCAATGCTCTGAACTTACTCAAGGACAGTCCCAAGGTGAAGCTCAATGACCAGTTCATGCCCAATTCTGGACAGTTCCAAACTACCACTCAGGTTTCTAAGCTCCCTGTGGTATTGAAAGACCTTTGCTGAGACTTCATAACCTAACTTCTGCTTCCCAATCCTGCTTCCATTTTCCTGTGTAGCGCTGATTGCTAGTGTACTCCCAAATGAGCTTGTGCACAGTTCTGCCATAAGATCGGTTTCCAGTGAAGTTTAACCCATGACATTCTCTTTATTCACATTCTATTAACCATTAAAATATACCCTTTAATCTCATATATAGCTCCAAAATCTGCTACTTCTTTCCCATTATCACTGCTACAAAGTTACACCAGACCCCTACCTGACTTCCAACTGCTCTGTCTGCTTCCATTTATTTCTTCATTAAACCCATCCTCAAACTGCTATAAAATGATCTTTCAAAATTTCAAATCTTATCAAGCCTCTGTCTTAAAATTGTCCAGCATTATTTTATTTCTAGAAAAAATCCAAACTCCTTAGGAAGACATACTAGGTTCTATAGGATCTAATACTTCAAACTATTCTTCTCACTCTATATTTCAGCAATCCTAAAAAATTTGTAGTTTCCTGTGTATTTAATGCTCTTTTATCCCTTCATTGATTCATACATGTTCTTCCAATTTTGAATTATATTTCATTTTTGTGTACTTCTAATCTGATATGCATCCTACAAAGATCAGGTCAATTTTTGCCTCAACTGGGAAGACCGCCTTAGGTACAGTTTGCCTCTCCTAGGATTGGTGCATGTATTTACTACACAACTTATTGCATTTTTTTTTTTTTTTTACCCTGTGATTTAAATTTTGAACTTCATGTACCCATTTTTATTTTTCATAATAAAAAAATTCATAACATAAACAATATTATTTATTGTTTTGCCACGGTATCTGATTCTATAAGTAACTGAAGGAAGTGGTATTAATTAATGTTACTGGTGGGGAAAAAATGGCATAGCAATGTGATTTTAAGATTGTGCAGGATTTGGGGGAGAACATTCCAATGATCCTCCACTAGAGGGAAGAGTATTCCTTCCCTCCAGATTTCAAACAATTAAGAATCTAATGTTTAACTACTATTTTGCGTTTATTAGAAGAGACTATGAGAGATAACCAAGAAATATAACACATGGTTTTGCCCTAAGGAAGAGTATTATTTGAGGAATAAAACAAAAAAAATTAAATGATTCTAAAAATATATGTCCTAAGGTATGTAAAATATATATTCTTAAAGAACTTTAAACACAGTCAGACAAGGTCTTGAAATCTGAAGAAAAAAAGGAAATCACTATAATTAATAACCAACTACAATTTTTAAATTTATTCTACATAACACCTCTTTGAGTTAGCGATTTCCTTCACTTGACTCATGAGGGAATTATGCCCACCAATACTGGCATTAAATAGTTTTAGGAACTTGAACGAAGGACATATGACTCCTAAGTCAGGAACTTTTTTTCACTGATAATCTATTTAGCTTGAAAATTCACTTCACTTCATTGAGTCCCAGTTTACTAAATGATACCTCTATCATAATTTGAATTATTTCATCCTCCTTCTAGGAAAACATCCAACTTTTCTTGGGTTTCTTGTCTCTACCTTCCTTCTTGCTTTTTGTCCTAAAGTGCCTGATCAACCAGGAATGTCTCTAAGGTGTTTTTATGACTAAAGAACATATCACTATACCAAAACCAGAAATAATGGCTGGGGAATTATCCATGAGTAATGATAATGATCCAGAATCTATTTCTCTGAAAAGGTACTGGACTGCTCTAAAATATAAAAAAAACAAAATTATAAAATTCCATAATGGAATCTGGCCAACTATTTTCTGCCAACAGCACTAGAATTGATGACATGCCTCCAAATAGACCCTTTGACAACAGTAAACAGCCACACAGTTGTGTGCCCAAAGCAAAAAAAAAAAAAAAAGGAGACTAGGGTTGGGAGATACAACTAAGCAGATAATCACAATTTTGACATGTTGGAGTGAACCAGTGAGGTTATTATGTGGCTAGTTACTGGAAATACATAACTATAAAGATGCTATATTCAGGGCACTGTTACTTGGTATCATTATAGGCAGCAATAATATCTAGGAAAAGTCTGTTCAGTTGGAAAACTGAAATGTGTGTGGGAAAAAGCTTCTTTTGGCAAAGAAAAATTAAAACATGTTTTATAAATACTTAGTATTTCAAGTTTACTTGTTTAGATCTATGTTATTATATCATGAATAAAATTGAAATTTATCCAGACATTATTACCTTGAGAGAAAACACACAGAATGAACATAATCATTATACAGGGCCATATCATCAATTGTAAAACAAAGGAGAGCAGTAAGTCTAATTATAAATATGTGGCATTTAAAACATTCTCCAATTTTTAAAAGTGCTATTCATAAATATTAGCTATAGCTTCTTCTAATAAATTAATTTTCCTGAATACATCTTAGTTGAGGCTTGACCAATATGCTGAATTTGCAATCATTAATAAGAGTAAATCATAAAAAAGTGAGCAAGATTAAATATTGTTCAGCATAGTGAGGTGAGCTCAGGGCCACCTTACCTATATGCTGGAATATTCTGACCTCTTACACAGGTCATCTTCAGCTTTACCACAGTGAAAATTAGTATATGCAAAGCCTCTTAGATGGAAATGCAAATTTTTGTGTGTCTAGGTCTCTTCCTGTTAATCCAGCTGGAAAACTTTTATGTCTAACTTGTTTCCTTAATATAAGCTGTTATGTCTTGCCTGGGGGAGATTTCCAGCTGATAGTGGTTGATACCTATTGCATAAGTACTGCAAAGAGTTTGAGAAAAGAAGAGGACAACTTCTTAATTAGAATTCTTGTTTTGTGTGTAAAAATTGCTGGTTCCAAATTGTTCTTACTTTTCATTTTAATCCTTTCTGGATGTCAGGCAGGAGAGATATATCTAATATAAGCCTTACCCATTGGGAGAAATAATAACAAGTAGATTAATAAAGACATCATAAGAGCATTGATTTATAAACATGGACTAGATCCATTTTTGTATAGGCCTAAATTTTAGCTCAAAATTCAATCTTTTTCCTTGCTTCACAAAAATGATGAAAAATACATATGTATGTTTATGTATTTTTCCCTCATATCCATTTTTTTAATTCTACCAATCAAATTATCTATGGCCAATTTCAATTTTAATGTGGAAAGTTCAGGCATCTTAAAATTGACAATTTAACAAGCATTATAAATAGAAGATAGTACTTGGTTTCTGTGAAGATGAAGGCTTGTGAAAGCACTTTAATGAAAAGATACACTAGAAATCTGAAGTACTGGTTCTAGTGTGAAAACTTTCAGTCATGGAATTTACTACAGTTTCCACTTCTCTCCATCATGAAACTTTAGCTGAATTGCAAGGAAATCTCAAAAAGGATTATAAAACTTTGAATTTATATTGATGTTACATTAATGTTTTGATTTTTGTAGTGACAAAAATTCTTTTTTTTTTTAAGATTATTTATTTATTTATTTATTTAATTTATTTGTCAGAGAGAGAGAGAACAAACCCAAGCAGGGGGAGTGGCAGGCAGAGGGAGAAGCAGACTCCCCTCTGAGCAAGGAGCCCTGTGCTGGACTCGATCCCAGGAGCCTGGGATCATGGCCTGAGCCGAAGGCACATGCTTAACCAACTGAGCCAGCCAGGCATCCCACAAAAATACCATTCTTTCAGTTACTTCTACTTCAGCCTGGACAGTGATAAATTTAGGACTTTGCTTTACTGCCCTAAAAACTGACCTGTCACTGGGATCCTCAATTAATGCAACAGCATTATACATAGATGGATAAATGATAGATACATAGATGGATATAGTATATGCTATACATATAATATATAATATGTATTATATCATATAAAATATATACACATATATGATAGATTTCTTTACTAGATTTTTTAAAAACCAAACTTTTTCACTTTCTCTTTTTTCACTATTTGAAAAGTATAAATAGAAAAATGTAATTTTAGATGCTTCATGCACCCAGTAAATATTTGTTATTGTTATTATCAAAAGCAATATCATATAGATAATTTGTTGTTAATTAAGCTTCCAGTTGGCAATGGATTTTGATTTAGAACAACAAAATGGAACCAGCAGATGCAAACCCATTGATTTTTGGCAGCTGGAAGTTGAACAGCTGAAAGACATGACATTTTGAAGCAGGGATGGAAGAGCAAGAGCATTTGGCACACAAACATTTGCTTTCTGAGTCACTAATGCATAATATAAACACAATATTAGGGTTGGTAGTGGGACAATAACTATACATATCTCACTGTTAACCTTCTGAATTCAAACTCAACTCAATATCTGCAAAAATTACATAAACTACTTGAAATATCTCTTCTAAATGAATTTTAAAGCACAAAGAAATAAGTGTCATTTTAAAAACCCTTGGGTTTTGATTTCAACTGAAAATATACACATAAGTCTCAAGGTTAGATGTTTAGCAATAAAATTTCAATGTTTAGTAGCAGTCATAAACCTAGTAGCAAATAACAGAATGCCTTAGAACATATAAAATTTTGCCATGAAATTTTTTAAAGGAATACAGCCACTGTATTATTTCTTAGTGTTTCATTAATTCTCATTTAATATATAACTCTTAAAATTAGTTACTTGGTATCAGCATGTAGCAAATCAAACAGAAAACTAGAGTAAGACTATTAGGACAGGTAAAAGGCATGCTAGCTGATAGTCCTGAGACTGAAAGAAGAAAAATAAAAAATAAAAAAAACTATCCTGGAATAATATTATCATGCAGTAAAAAGATACAGATTGTTAATGAGACTGCTAAGTCATCAAGTAAAGTTTGAATTATGGCCAGGTCAGGTTATGAAGCAAGAGAGGATATTAATGGAAAAAATTTTTTTCATTAGAAAAAATGACCAGAAAAGTGTGTAAAATATTAAAAGACAGTAGGCAGGACTCAGACAGATGAAACATGACATTATGTGGATCATATTTTCCCTCAATGGTATCAGTAGGATTAGATGTTGCTATATTACCTCATATATTTGTCATTCATTGCATACAGCAGAGAAAAATCTCCTTATGGACATTTAACTCTCTCTCATGTATCTAACAGTCTGAGGTATGGTACACATACAAAAATATGAATGTATATATAAATGCATATATATGTGTATGTAAATTACCCTACACACATTCATATACATGTATGTGGATCTTACACCGAACTGTGAGATATGGGAAGGGGAGTTGTAGAGGGATAGGTAAAAAATATTATCACAAGAAAAGTAGGACATTTCTCTACTAGGGGCCATAGGTAATAAACAATTGCTTCACAGAGTAAGTAATAATTAAGCTGGGCCTCAAAAAATTGTGTTTATCACATGGACCATGTAGGAAAGTATACGACCATCTTTAAGAAATAACTTTTGGAAAACTCTAAGTACTGGCCTTAAAGACTAGTAAAAAGTTTAAGAGTAGAGTTTAGACTCTATTCTGTAAGTCAGGGGCCATTACATTTTTGTAATAAAGGGTAAGATAAGAAATATTTTAAGCTTTGCAGGTCATGGTCTCTGTTGCAACTACTCCCCTCACATTCTTGGGCTCTAACATCCCATGCTGGGCCCTATCTACTGCTCACCATGCACCCCATGCAACTCCTCTCCTCACCCTGGTAGGATTCCAACACCTCATTAAGGATACCCCCAACATGGATGCTGCCCTCACTCAGCTTCAGCTCTTATACTCTACACTAGGACTTCCCCAACCCCTGGACACTCTCTTCACCACACTTTGGTTCTGTCACCCCATGCCATTGCTGTTCTGTCATACGGATGACCTCATCTTCCAACTTGGGCTTAGGTCCCTATTCTGGGCCACCATCATATGTTGATGCTCTTCTCACCAATTCTAGTTCTGACAATGGACACTGGATGCCTCTACACATGGCAGCCCTCTTGACTGCTCAGACTGGCTCCCCCTCATCAGACTGCTGCTTTTCATGGACATTATTTTTATCTGTCCTTGGGCTCCTCTGTCCTGGCCATGCCTCCATGGGACTCCCTCCTCAACTGCTTTGGGCCCTGAACCCATGAGGATGGAAGAGAAAATAAATCATTCAGTATATTAAACATGGTGGGAACTAGGATTTTTATGGTGAGTGAGAAGAGTTACAAATATATACATGGTATAAAAGTCCCCTCCCTTTAATACTTATTTATAATGGAGGGAAGACCACATAAAGAGAGAGAAAAGATATCCATCTCCAAGCCAAGGAGATGAGCCACAGAAGAAATCAATACTGCTGACATCTTAATCTCAGACTGCTAGCCTCCAGAATTGTGAGAAATTTAATTTCTAAGCTACCCAGTCTGTGGCACTTCATTATGGCAGCCTTAGAAGACTACTACAATAGTTATGCCAAAGGTACATAACATTAATTTAATCATAAGGAAACATCAGACAAACCCAAACTAAATGACAATCTAAAATTAAGTAGCCTATAATTTTCAAAAGCAGCAAATTCATTAAAACCTCAAGCAGTTTCATGTTTGCAAACAAATCTTTGCTTAGCTCTGCTAAGGGACTTTTGTCAGCTGCCTTCAGTCTAAATTTATCAGAAACCAGAATTTAAGCCCTGCAAAGTTGGGAGGAAAAACTTATTTTTCCAACAGACACAGATGAGGAGATAAACTCAGAGTTTTTCTTAAGAACCTCCCTTGAAGTGTCCTCCATCAGACAGTGGGATCCAGCCCAAAGAATACATCCTTTTTGGTCATATTTAGTGTGTAAATGACCACAAAATTTCATTAAATTAAGAAAGAGTGGCATGAGCTGAGAAGAGGAAAAAAAGTAAACAAAAGAGTTACTTTATATTTTAAAACTATATTAATGCGAATTTTAGCTTCAGTAAATTACAGTTAGAACTGACAGTGAATAGTCCAGAAACCTAAACTTTTTGAGTAAATATATTGCCAAAAAACCCAACAACTCCAATACCCTCAATTCAACTCCTAAAGCAACTTGCAACCTCTGGGCTCACAACTTTCACACAAGGTAACAGGCTGTAGAAGCTGTACCCTGAAGATGAGGCTACACACTCCAGGGGTGTCTGGGTGGCTCAGTTGGTTAAGTGTCCAACTCTTGATTTCAGCTCAGGTCATGATCTCAGGGTCTTGGGATTGAGCCCTGCATCGGGCTCTGCACTCAGCGTGGAGTCTGCTTGAGATTCTCTCTCTCCCTCTCTCTCTGCCCCTCTCCCCACTCACTCACTCATTCTAAATAAATAAATAATAAAATATTAAAAAAAAAGAAAAAGTATACACACCCCTATATCATTTAATGCAACCATGCAGGATAATGGGAAAGTAAGAAACTCCTAGGTGGCAAAGCCAAAAACCAGAAAGGATAATGGACAGGTTTGTCCATTTTTTTGGTTTAATAATATTAATAATAATAATAATGATAATGATAAAAGAGAAGCCCATATGTCAGGTCAGAGAGTCTTTATAATCCCTGCCCTTCAGAACTTAATACTTCTATAGAAGAATTACTGCCCTCCCCATCCCCATTTCTAGAATGGGAGCTTTTATTGACACTAGCTACTATGTTAGTATGTATCAGTTGTGGTATGTGTAGGCAAGCAAACTATGTTTTAGTTTATAGGTCATAGAAAAATGAAAATATGTGGACTTGGTGGAGCATTCCACATCTACGTATTTTCCAGAAATCATGAGTTTAGAGCTGGGTATAGAGTCTATGACGTCACTTTAAAATTATCTCCTTTTGGAGGAAATGAAATGTTCCATATATTCCAAGAAGTGTAATTATGGGCATGGGGGTGTTCAGAGGGATGGGGCCATTCCCTAATATCACTTATCTCTTTCTTCTCCTCAGGAATAATGTTCCAAATTCTGGGCATATAGTCAGAGACTACATTTCCCAGCATCCCTTGTCACTAGGGAATCACCCATGTGATTAACTTCTGGCCAATGGGATTTAATTGGAAGTGATGCATTCCATTTCTGAGAGAAAGTCTTTAAAAAGAAGATGCTGGTCCTTCACTTTTTATTGTTGTGTGTGTGTGTGTGTGTGTGTGTGTGTGAACAGCAGAACAAAATAACTGTCTTTTGGTAAGCCTCATCTGCTTCAGTCAAGTGGATATTAATACCATAATAAATGGTAAAGCAAAAAAAATAAATAAAACAATAGTAAAGATTATGATAATGAGAATAAGAGAAGAAGAAGAGGAGGAGGGGGAGAAGGAGAAGGAGAAGGAAGAGGAGGAGGAGGAGGAGGAAGAAGAAGAAGAAGAAGAAGAAGAAGAAGAAGAAGAAGAAGAAGAAGAAGAAGAAGAAGAAGAAATAATAATCATCATTGTCCTTAAATGACCTCATAAAGTAGAATTACCTACCTAATCTAGATAGCTCACCTGCATCTGCACTGTTACAAGAGCATTAAATACAGAATGTAGTATCATTTAATATTATCACTATTTCATTTTAGTCTGGGCTTTAACTAATAAAATATCATTATTCAGAGTAATATTAATTATAGCCAATACATTTATTCATTACAATTTATATGCCAAGCATTTTGCTCAGTGCTTTAAATAAATCATCTGATTTTCCTCCCATTAAAAATCCTGCAGGTCTTATACTACTAACTTCATTGTATAAATGAGGAAACAGAGTCTTAATAATAATGTTTTCTATAATGTGCAAAAAATGCCAAAATTCATTAAACAAAAATAAATAAGTTATAGAAAATCTTTTTGTTGGAATATTTTGCCATTGTTAAAGAGCTACAAAATACATGTGAAAATATTTTAGAAAAACTTCTTTTATTTTGTGAAAAAAGGATTTATAATTGTATGTAGAATATGGATATAATTAAAACTCCTATCAACTATAAAGACCTATGAATATAAAAATGCTGAATATATACCACATACCATATAATAAGAAATTTATTTTTGTGGGTTGTTGAAGCCTTATTTGAAACAACAATAATAACAGAAAAACACAGTTAATATTTTCCCTGATAAATTTAGTTTTTTTCTATTAATATCTCTAGATATTTTTCTTTTATTTGTATCTCCGAAGTACTCTAGGTTATTTCAGCTGTTTCAAGAAGTTGACAAATACTTTCAAAATTAAAAAAAAAAAAACATTTAAACTCATTAATAAAATGTCTGCTATATTGCCTATGACTCATATTTAGAAGTGGACTTTCAAAATATAATAGTTGGTAATAATTGATGGTCAGAGATTCCTAATATGTAGTGTCTCTAAATCATTATTTGTCCATTTATTTTATATATTTTTGGACCCTAATGATTTAGTTGTTGAAACCACTTTTATTGAATATATTCTGTGTTCTGAGAGCTGTGTTAAATGCTAGAGATACAAAGATGAAACATATACTGTCCTGGTTCCAGAAGAGTTCATTGTCCAATGGGATCAATTATTTTTAAAGAAAAATACATTACAACAGTCATGGAAACTTTGTATTTATTAACACTGTATATGGATTTTTATTGGTTCTGTCTGAAAACACTAATTATACTATTCCTTTCTAAACATTTAGTAACATTTAAATTAAAAACCATATTTATCTTGATGAGTTTTTAAAACTGCCCAGCAATTCAAGGTTATTGTGCTCCTACAGCATGTCTTGTGTTTTAGGAACTGTGGAGACAGATATAAATAAGACACATTCAAATGGTATGAGGTTGCAAAAAATAGCCAGTTGTTAAGGTTTGCTTCCACAAATAGTAATTAAGATTTAAAAAAATCTGTTTAGTTACTCAACTTAGAAAGTAAAAGTTAAATGCAAAAAAATCTGATCTACTTCCCTCCATAGTAAGTACTTTTAAATATTAGGAAGTGTATGATGTTGTGACATCTGGGTATCTCCATTTAAAATTTATTCAGATAATTAATAGAATTTTTATAATATGAAGCACCCTGTTTTTTTAATACTCAAAAGATAATTTTGAAATTCATGTACCATAAGTATAGTAAATTTGCTCAAATTTCACAAAGTTCATCTATAAAAGCAATGACATAAAAGCAAACAAAATCCAATTCATATGGGCAAAGGAAAGAGACAACTAAAAGAACTTAAAATGACAAATATGCTTTGAAATATATGCAATTTTATAGCAATCAAAGAAATGTGAATTAAATAAATAGAAAAGTCAGCCTATCAAACTGTGAGAGATAGTGCTAAATGTTCACCCATATGTTGTGAAAAATGCCCTTTCATGTGAGTTGTTTGGAGTAATTAATGTATGTAACTGTTTTGTAGGATAATTTATAAAGATGGATGGAAATTTTATATTGAATCAAACATATTTAGTATGTGAATGTTGGCTTGGAATGCACATAACTAAAATAGAAAAGAACTCAAATAATACTAAGGACTTGCATGAATAAAATATGGTACATTGATAAGGATTTATTAGCAGGACTTCTATTGGTTGTTTTCCTTTTTTTTAGATTTTTATTTATTTATTTGAGAAAGAGAGAGAGAGCACGAACAGGAGGGGCAGAGGGAGAGAGAGAGAGAAAGAGAATCTGAAGCAGACTCCACACTGAGTGTGGAGCCTGATGCAAGGCTCAATCCCAGGACCCTGAGATCATGACCCGAGCTAAAACCAAGAGTCAGACACTTAACCGACTGTGCCACCCAGGTGCCCCCATTCTGGTTGTTCTCACAATAGACTTCCTTTTGGCATCTTTAAATTTTTAAAATATTCTTGTGTGGATATATATTCTATTTTACTCAGAAAAAATAATGCATAATATTTTAAATTAGAATTTAAGGTAGTAATGAACCCATGCAAATACTATGAAGGCTTTCTATGTTTATCCCATATCTCCACACCCATGTTATTTAAAGGCATAATTATATTAGGCATAGAAGTTGTCAAAGAATTTTGTATAAATATGCTCTGTATATTAAAGGTTAAGATATCTGTCATGTGAGGCTTTTTTCAGCTGAACTCCTATAAACCTATTGAAGCCTTGTTTATAATTCACAATCATGGGCATTTTGGAAACAGGAAAATATAGATATATCTTGCTCTTTACAGAAACAACAATTATATAATGAATGTTTGGTGCCATTTTATGAGTCTAGCAAATAGATTGTAAATGTCTCTGTACCACTGACAAGATTTTGTATTTCCTTCTAAGCATTTAAAACAGAATCTGACTCATTATACTCAATAGATATCCATTGAATGATTGAGTCAATAACTTTTTTTTTCAAAAAAATCAACATTGTATCTCAAAGCAAGAGTTGAGTTAAAATTTAGCAAAATGAGGAAATAGTTTATATGCTTAGCCACTAAAAGGATTCTTTTGAAATTTTGTAAACACTTTGAAAATAGATTGCTTGGGCTTTTATCAAGTACAATTTTCAGAAATAGTATTTTTTGTTTTGGTCATGATTTAAAGCCTTGGAACTATAGCTTTTAAAAGAAAACACAGAGAAAATAAATGTTTATGTAATAGCCACTGAATGTGAACATCAAGACCAACAACCATTAAAAAAAAATCAAAGTAAAAGAATGAAAAATAGAATTTGTACAACAAAAACATTAAAAGGTTTTTTTTTGTTTTCTTTTGTTTTAATTGCTTGGAGGGCACCTGGGTGGCTCAGGCCAGGTCATGATCCCAGGGTCCTTGGATTGAGTCCCACATCAGGCTCCCTGCTCAGCAGAGAGCCTGCTTCTCCCTCTGCCTGCCGTTCCCCCTGCTTGTGTCTGTCAAATAAATAAATAAAATATTTTTTAAAATTGCTTGGACTACAGTAACTGAGAAGTGTTTCATGCACATTATTTCTGCATTTTAAAAACTATGTTTTATGATCCCTTAGTGTACCATGGAGTTATATTAGTGTGTCTGAAACCACATTTTCTAATACAATAGGTTGGAATAGAATATATATGTCAGTATTCATCACTTTTAGAAAGATTAAGCATTATTCTAACTTTTATTTCAATTCTGTTTGCCGGTGTTTGCATGTGTGTGCAAGTGCCCCCTTTTTCTTGATGTCATGTGTTTTTTACAGTAGGGCATTAGCCCAACATTTGAAAGTCACTGCCTTACCTCATCACAACAAAATTATGTATTAAGTACAATTACCATTGACAATTTACAGAAGGAAAATTAAGTTTCATGTCCGACACCAAGATTCTGCATGTACTGAAGCTCATGATTTAGATTCTTGTTTCTTTTTCTAGATAATCTGCTCTTTCACAAATTTCCTGGTTTTTAATCTCTTTTTTTCCCCTCTCTCTCCCTACTCCCCTCCAATTTATAATCCATAATGATTCTGCTCTATTCTTCTGTAGAAACTTCTGGGGATTCCCATCCTTCATACAAGAAACAAAAATATTTCGAAGACAAGCATAATCTCTCCTATTAACAATTAGGAAATCCTTTCATATCTGAATAGATTTGTTGTTTTGAAATTTTTATGAATTTATAGATTATGTCAAAGATTTCCTCCCTGTTCTTCCAGGGTTCCAGCAGAATTACATCAATACATACGAATCTTTTTTTTTTTTTTCCAAAGATTTATTTATTTGAAAGAGAGAGAGGAGAGACTGGGGGGAGGGGCAGAGGGGAGAGAGAATCCTCAAGCTGACTCCCCACTGAGTGCGAAGCCAGACACCAGCCTGGATCCCAGGACCTTGGGATCAAGATCTGAGCTGAAATCCAGAGTCGGCCGCTTAACCAACTGAGCCACCCAGATGCCCCAACACATATGAATCTTTTACACATACACACACTCTCAGATCTAGCTAGGACATCTGGTTAGAACAGGATAGCATTTTAGATATTATGAACAAAACATTTAGGAGTTGAATAAACAAATATAATATAAATGTATTGCCAAACTTTTAAGAACTTATAAAAGAAACATCCAAGAGAAACAAAAAAACAAAACCCCCAAACAGGATGTTTCTAGAAACCAGAAGATAAGTTAGAAGGATGAATGAATGCAAAAGATGATGTTGTCTGCCCCACGGCAGAAGCCTTACACAGCATATAAGAATTTGATGCATTCTCACCATCCACATACACGAGGTAACTATGTGAGGTAATGAATGTGTTAATTAACTTGATATTGTGGTAATCATTTTGCAATGTTTTTATATATCAAATTAAGTTGTACATCTTATTTTTATTTCATTTTTTGGTACATTTTATTTTATTTATTTATTTGACAGAGAGAGACACAGCTAGAGCAGGAACATAAGCAAGGGGAGTGGGAGAGGGAGAAGTAGGCTTCCTGCTGAGCAGGGAGCCCAACGCGGGGCTGGATCCCAGGACCCTGGGATCATGACCTGAGCTGAGGGCAGACGCTTAACTACTGAGCCACCCAGGTGCCTCTTTTGGTACATTTTAAATATATATATACAATTTTGTCAATTATGCCTCAAAGAAGCTGGGAAAAAAATAATTTGGGGCCTTATAATTCTAAAAGGAAATTGCACATTAGTTCTAGAGCCAGATGAAGTCAAAAGGCAAATCTGGTGATTCAGAGAACTGGAAAGACCTAAAGCTAATACATATATAAATGATGCTTTATTCTATTAGTCATCTAGGATGCCCTACTTCGCTTGTCATATAAGAAATGCAAATTGCTTAAATGGCTTTACTGAAGAGTTAACATGCATATTTAAAGTGTACAATTTGGGGGCACCGCGGTGGCTCAGTTGAGCGGCCAACTCTTGGTTTTGGCTCAGGTCATGATCTCAGTGTCCTGGGATCCTGCCTCGGTGGTTAAGATTCTCTCTCTCCCTATGCCCTCCACCCCTGCTCGCATGTACTCTCTCTCAAAATAAATAAATAAATCTTTAAAAAAAGAAAAAAATAAAGTGTACATTTTGGTAAGTTTGATACATTAATAAACATATAAAACCACCACCACAATCAAGATAATGAAGCCACCCATCACCTCCAAGAGTTTCCCCATGCCACTTTGTGACTCCCACATCCATCCAGCCACTCTTCCCCTCCATGACCACCCCCTCAAACTCTCCAACTCAGTACTCAGTCATCACAGTTCTAACTCTTATCTTTATAGAAGTTTGCATTTCCAAGAATGTTATACAAGTGGAATCATTAATATGTCATCTTTTTGTTTGTTTGGCTTTTTTACTCAGTTTAACTATTTTGAGATTGATCCATGTTGCTGCATGTACCAATTTTTTAAAACTCTTTTATGTCTAAGTAGTCTTGCATCATACAGACATATCACAATTTATCAATTCACTACTTGAAAAATACTTATATTGTTTATAATATTGACTATTACAAATAAATTCTTTGTGAAATTTTGCATAGCAATTTTGTACGGACAGTCTTTCATTTCTTTTGAGTAAATGCCTAGTGATATAACGCCAGAGTCATATGGTAATCATAGGTTTATCTTTTATGACACTCCAAACTATTACCTCATCTCTTACCCCAAAGTGGTTGTACTATTTTAGGTGTATGAGCATTCTAGTTGTTCTACATCTTCACCCCACTTGGGATTTTGTTCTTATTAATTAGAATTTAAACTATTTTAAAATATGTACAATGGCACCTCAGTTTGGTTTAATTGACATTCCCTAATGACTAATGATTTTGAACAAATATTCCTGTGCTCCTTTGTCATCTATATATCTTCTTTGAACTATCTGATTAAATCTTCTGTTCATTTAAAACATTTTTTGGTTTTCTATTGTTTGAATTTTGAGAATACTTTATATATTCTGAATATAGGCCTTTTATCAAATTCATTACTTGCAAATATTCTCTCCCACTCTGTAGTTTGCTTTCTTAAGAGTGTCTTTTGACACTTATCCTTTTTCTCTCTTAGTGATTGTGTTTTTTTGTGTCATATGAAAGAAATCTTTGCCTAATAAAAACGCACAAAAAAATTCCTATTAGAATTCCTTCTAGAAGTTTTATAATCGTGGGTCCTGCACCATTTGTTGAAAAGACTAGTCTTTGCCCACTTAAGTGTATTTTGCACTTTTGACAAATATCAATTGACCATATATGTATGGGTCGAGTTGTGAACTCTATATCCTGAACCATGGTTCTAATTCTGAACCCTATATTGATCTCTTTTTCTATCTTTATGCCAGTACCACATTCTATTGATTACTGTAACTTTATAACACATTTCCAAATATTTGTGGATTTTTCAAATATCTTTCAATTACTGATTTCTAAATCACAGAACTTACTTTGTATTATTTGAATCCTTTTGAATTTATTGAGACTTGTTTTATGGCATAGAATATGGTAAATGTTCTTGATGAATGTTTTCTGTGGACCGGAGAAGTTGTGTGCATTGTTTTGTTGTTGGGTAAGGCGTTCCATAAGTCTTCAGTTCAGTTCCATAAGTATCACTTTAACTTATTTAATAGTGTTCATTTTTTTTTTAATTCTTAGCATTTTTTTCTATTTGTTCTATTACTGTGAGAGGACTGTTGAAATCCGTGAGTACTATCATGGATTTGCTTATTTCTCCTTTCAGTTTTATAAGTTTGTGCTTAAGTATTTTGAATCTTAGTTACTTGGTTCAGAAACATCTATGACCTTTTGTCTTGTTTTATTTTGCTTTGATGAATTTATCTTCTTGTTATTGTCTAATTACTCTTTTGCCCTGAAATCGACTTTGATTTTAATAGAACCACCCTTATTTTCTTTTGAAAGATATAGAATGGTACATCTTTTCCATTATTTTACTTTTAATTTTTTCTACTTCTATATTCAATGCGGTTTTCTTGTAGGCAGCATGTATTTAAGCTTCGTTTTTTTGTTATATACAATATAACAAGTTCTGTCTCTTAATCTGAGTATTTAGCTCATTTACCTCATTTTTATTTTTTATATTGCTGGGCTTAAATCTACCATTTTTCTTTTTGTTTGATGTATGTACCATCTGTTATTGTTCCATTTTTCCTCTTTTTCTACCTCATTTTAAACAAATTGGGTATTTTTTATGGTCTCATCTTATCTGCTTTATTGGCTTATAGGTTGTATTCTTTTAATGGTTGCTTTAAGGATTTATTTACATCTTTAATTTATCGTATCTTACTGTCAAGTGATATTATACTACCTTATGTTTAATATAAGAACCTCATAACTTTATACTTCCATTTCTCTCTTCCCAGATTTTGTGATTTTTGTTTAAAAAAAAAAAAGGAGAAAAAAAAAAAAGCAGGCCCTGATGTCCAGGAACTAATCTGATGCTCATAGCTAAGTCTTGATGTTATTACAGACCGATTTAACACCTGTAGCTCCATCATTTTATTCCAGTATTGAACATAACAATGTGACAGAATATCTATATCAGATGAAATGACTCTGAGACCATGATAAAATGAGACAAAAACAAGGTCTCCATGCAATTCAAAAAGTACAAAACATACCTGATTCTCACTAAACGACTTTACCAGTTACAGCTTTATCTTCATTCTGGCTGCCCTCCTACAGAAGAGATTTATTAAGATACCCACTTGTATATTTGACCCACTTTTTGATAGCATGCAATCCAGAATGAGCCCCTGCTTCCTTGGTACCTTCCCCAAATTACCCAACCAAAACCTAAATTCCATAATAGGTTTTTTTTCTAACATTCTCTTACTGAGACATTCCACAGCTCCCAATGCTATGTGTTCTCGCCCATTGCAACAAACAATAAACTCAAGTTCTTCAATTGCAGATGGTTTCCTGTTGTTTGTTGAAGGGCATTGACATTTTTATATATTTTCTTCTACATATGTTATAAAATAAGATTATCATGTGAGGATGTAGAATAAATGAAAACAATGCTTAAATTCTCTCCTTGAGAATAAAAAAAGTACAAACATTTTGACTACCATTTTAGTATTATCTTGTAAATTTGAGAATGTAAATAATCTATAACCTGTACTCCTTGATATATACTCAACATATATGTACCATGTAACATCTCCAATATGCTCAAGCAATTCTGTTTATAATAGGAAAAAGCTGGTAACAATTTTTTTCCATCAATAGGAAAACAGATGAATAAATTACAACATGTTAATATACTGAACATTAATAAAATACAGTCCCATGCATCAAAATGGATGCATTTCCTATTCAGTCATAGAAGAAAACAACCAATATGATCCACTAAATATAAAGGGTAAATCATACAAAGCAGACAGCATATGGTTGAGCATGTATAGATTTATACAAAAACTATAACCACAAAATTATAAGCACTACATTCTGGCAAGTGGTTTCTTCTGGGTGAGAAGAGAAAGAGTTGGAATCAGTGATTACATAAGCAAGATTAAAAAATATGGTTATTTTGCCATTTCCTGATACCTAACTTGGGTTGTGAATTAGTAAGTTCTTATTATATTATTATATTTTTGTCATGCACAAATTACATAGATATAGATATAAACATTTTGTTATAGTAAGAAGAAAAATATTTACTTGCACTTCTTAATAAAAATTATCCAAGCAACAAGCAAAAATAAACAAGTGAGCCATGTCAAACTAAAAAGCTTCTGTGCAGCAAAGGAAACCATCAAGAAAATGAAAAGGCAACTTATAAAATGGGAGAAAATATTTGCAAATCATATCTGATAAGGGGTTAATATCCAAAATACAGAAAGAACTCCTGCAACTCAATAACCAAAAAAAAAAAAAAAAAAAGAAAAGAAAAAAAAGCTATCTGATTTTAAAATAGGCAGAAGATCTCAACAGACAGTTTTTCAAAGAATACATACAAATGGCCAGCAGGTACATGTAAAGATGCTCAACATCACTCATCATTAGGGTAAGGCAAATCAAAACTATAAGGAGATTCCACCTCACACCTATTACAATGACTATTAGTCAAAGAGAAAAGAAGTAACAAGTGCTGATGAGGACTTGGAGAAAAGAGAACCCTTGTGTACTGTTGGTAGAAATGTATATTAGTGCCATGAAAAACAGTATGGAGGTTCCTCTAAAACTTAGAAATAGAATGACCACAGAATCCAGAAATTCCACTTTTGTGTATTTACCTGAAAAAAATGAAAACATTAACTTGAAAAGATATATGCACCCCCATGTTCACTGCAGCATATTACAATAGCCAAGATATGGAACCAAACTAAATGTTCATTAATGGATGAATGGATAAAGAAAATCACTGTATATACATACCACTTACAACAACATGAATGGATATCAAGGGTGTTATGCTAAATGAAATAAGTCAGAGAAAGACAAATACTGCATGATCTCACTTATATATGGAATTTGGAAAACAAAACAAAACAAAACCCATAAAACAAGCTCATAGAGAACAGATTAGTGGTTATCAGAGGTGGGGGTTGGGGGTTAGAGAAATTGGCAAAGGGGGTCAAAAGGTACAAACTTCCTATATAATAAAGACGTCACAAGGATGTAAGATACAGTATGGTAACTATAGGTAAAAATACTATATTATTTGAAAGTGGCTAAGAATGTAGACCTCAAAAGTTCTCATCACAAGAAAAAAAAAGCTTTTTCCTCTCTTTTGTAAATATGTGAGGTGATGTATGTTAACTAGACCTTGTGGTAATCATTTCACAATGTATACAAATATTGAATCATTATGTTGTACACCTAATATGTTATATGTCAATTATACCTCAACTAAAAAAATACCTTATAAGAAATTAATACAATTCTTTTTTTTTTAAGGGTTTATTTATTTATTTGAGAGAGAGAGAGAGAGAGAAAGTACCTGGGGGGGGGGAGGGGAAGAGGGAGAGAGAATCTCAAGCAGGCTCCCCACTGAGCACGGAGCCCACACAGGGCTTGATCCCACAACCATGAGATCATGACCTGAACCAAAATCATGAATTAGACCCTTAACTGACTGAGCCACCCAGGTGCCCCAGAAATGAATTAAATCCTGACACATGCTACAACATGGATGAACCCTGTAGATACCATGCTAAGTGAAATGAGCCAGACGTAAAAGTATAAGTATTTTATGACCCCACTTATAGGAGATACTTAGATTAGTCAAACACATGGAGACAGAACACAGAACACAGAACAGTGGTTACCAGAGCCTGGTATTAGTGGGGAGAAATGGGTACAAGATAGGATGATGAAGTTCTGGAGATGGAAAGTGGTGACTGTTATACAAGATGCGAATGTACTTAATGTCACTGAACTGTATACTTAAAAATGGTAAAGAAGCCAAATTTTATGTTATGTATATTTTGCCACAATAAAAAAGTCATGGTGGGTTGGTATTTGAAAGATACTCAAGGGTCCACACTACGGAGCTGCACAAAAGCTTTAATTAGAGCTTCAACTGTCTTTCTCTAAATCTACCCTGGAGGAGTCTTTAGAAGGCATAGGAAATGACAGACATCATGTTTTCTTTGGTGAAGTTCATGGTGTTCCTACCAGGGAAAGGGCTAGAAATGCTGTGCAGGCTTCTGTCCTGGGTGCAAGGATCTGGCAAAGCTCCAGGCCTCGCTCTTGGCAGTACACCCCTGGACTCTTGAGTTCTGCCACCTAAAGGCAGGTTCTGTTCCTGATCCAAGTGAAGGGAATGCTTAATTCTGCAATAGACTATTGTCCTATCTGGCTCTGTAATGAACCTCTCATGCAAGGTTTTTGGATAAAGTGCCTAAAAATGCAGAGTGCTGGTACTTCACTGAACTTCTGAGGACAAGTTATATGATGGGTTTGTATCTCCTTGCTAATAATTATGCATGGTTGTTCTCAAAAATAAATAAAAATTACCCAAATTTGAAAATAAGGTGAAAAAATGACTATGTAATTATAAAAGACCATGCTAGAGCATTTTCTAACAAGGCCGCCTGAGTGAGTGAAGCTGCCTCCCTCTGGAAGAACACAACTTTGAATAATTGCTTGGGGCTTGTGTAGTTTATAATTCTATAAAACTGATCAAGTGTGATGTGTTTCTGTCCAGTACAGAGAAGATATCCCCACAAGTTTAACAAAAGTGAATTTTTTATTATGTATTGAACTCACTTCATTGTTCCTTTTCTCCACTGACTATATACAATGTCAGTTCTCAAATAGTCTTTTGAATTAACTTTGCATCCTGCTGGTTCCCTCATTAAGTAAATGAAATTCGGATACATGCATTTTATTTGTTCGGGCATTATGTTTTTAACATTTTGAGAATTATAACTGACTCTTATGGAAATCCCACTGAGATGTTACATTCACTGGATTGGAAAACAGCTCATGGCTCAAGGAAATCACAAATGAAGCTTTCGAATCTCTGACCTTCCTGATCAGCAAGTCCTTGCTGAGTTGTGGCAGAAGGACTTTATTTTCAGAGTTCTCATATGTTAATGTCTAATGACCTATGATGTCTTTGTCTTCCAAAAACTATAAAATGAAAAACCTATAAATAATAACTGAGCACTGGTTACAAAATGGTTAATGCCTCATTATTCTGTTTCTCATCTTTCAAAGAGGAGTCTGAAATATCTAGTGTGGCTAGGTCTGGAGTTCATCACAGCAATCTTTTATCCAGACTCAGAGTCTTGTACGTCTGGTTCTGGTTGGACACCTGTCTTTTTGGTTTTGAAACAGTTATACTTACTGCGTGTGATGCCACCGTCTCAATGCGAAAATCTGTGAAAACTTCAAAAGGTAAAATCAAATAATAAACTTTCAGGTGTGTGTTAGTGTTTCTTTTGTTTCAGGAATTTCATAGCTTGGGGGACTTAGATTCACAAAGTGGGAGAAAAGCAGCAGCTCCCAGGAGACTGTATGTCTTACAATGGAAGAAAGGGTAAAATACTTAATAAATAATATATTTAGGGTAAGAAATTACCCTTTCTTAGATGTCTGCCTACTCGACGGGGCGCCTGGGTGGCTCAGTCAGTTAAGCATCTGCCTTCGGCTCAGGTCATGATCCCAGAGTCCTGGGATCGAGCCCCAGCTCCTTGCTCAGTGGGGAGCCTGCTTCTTCCTCTCCCTCTGCCTCTCCCCCTGCTTGTGCTCTCTCCCTGTACCTCTATGTCTCAAATGAATAAATAAAATCTTAGAGGTCTGTCTACTCGAAAGAGTTTGTGTGTGTGTGTGGGGGGGTGGTGTTGGTCCATTTAACCCCACAGGAATCATTTTTATATCTTTCTGTGCCTCTATTTTATTTCATCTATAGATAAAGTTGTAAAACAGAGGTTGCAAGCCCTTTGTGATCTTGGGCATTTTATCTGTAAAATAGAAGAGGCTTTATTTCTTGTTGTGTTAATATTAGTGTGAAATCTTTTCCTAGTATAGAACACATTAGATTATAAAGTTTCTTAACTTTAAAGAAGCTCTTTTTCTGACCGGCTAATAAAGAATAAATGTTTATATAAATCTAACGGAAATGCTCATACAAATCTAGTAGAATCTAATTTGCGTATACAAGCTAAACTTCTGGTGAGTTAGATAAACGAGACTCTTCAGAAAAACGCCTTCTCACAGAAGCTGCTAGCGCAGTCACTAATTTTGAAAATATTGTATATATATATATATATATATATATATGGAATATATATATGGAATATAATAAAAGTGCATATTTGACATTTTGAAGAATTGTTGTTTTGTTTTGTTTTTCATGGAAAGCCTAGTTAATAAAAAAAATTCCTAAACTGATGCCAGCAAGGCGGCAGGATAGGAAGTCCCAGCCCTCAGTTGCCCACAGAAATCCCAAGCTAATGACAGAGCAACAGAGTAGAGATTCTCCTGAAGCTTTGAAGAAGATGCCATGTTGTGGAGTCATGTGGCTGAGACCGAAGTAAAGTTTCGAGGAGCTCAGAGTAACCCCTACCAATAGCCAGGAAAAAAAAAAAAAAATGGGACCTCTGTCCCACAGTCACAAGAAACTTAACTATACTAAGAGCTGGCATGAGCTTAGAAAAAGGCCCCAAAACTCAGTTAAGATTAGAGTGCTGGCCAGCCAGACACCTTGATTTTAGCCTGGTGAGACTGAGCAGAGAACTCAACTAAGCCAGGCCCAGACTCCTGAGTCATGAAAACAGAGATAATAAATTTATGTTATTTTAAACAGGAAAGATGGCGGTAACTCATTATGCCGCAACAGAAAATTAATACAGTATACGTCCTATACCTTTCTTGCTTGAAGAAATGTAAATAGGTCTGTGCGATTATAGGGAAACCTACTGTATGTACTTGTGAGCCATGCTGATCCTATGTATAACAGATAAAATTACCATTTTCCCAATTTTATCTATGTCTGCAGGAAATAGAATGATTTCAATTAAATTGTAATTAATGTGGATAATCAAAACTATAATAGAACCAATGATATTAAAGAAATGCAATGTATATTTAAGGGGTATGTGTGTGTATGTTTTAATTAGGACTGTAGTTTCTGATTGTCAAAGGGAAAAATACAAAGAGACTAATATCATAAAGTAAAAAATGTGTGGTTGTACCAGAAAGTGAAAAAAATATATTAAAACATAAATTTGCATGAATACAGAAAGAGGGAAAGTGAACTTGATTAAGGTTTAAATACCTGCAAAAATGAGTCAGAAAAGAATCAATGAAATATGTTAAAATTTTGACAAAGTTGGCTCTGTTTGGATGGGTTTATTTAAAAGAAAAATAAAATCTTATGAGTTCGTTACTGCCAATTGTTATATTACTGCAAGACTAGAATTTTGTTTTCTCTTTGTTAAATGACAAGTTGGTTTTGGAATATTCATTTGCTCTTAAGAAGAGGTAGTATATCTGCCCAGGTGTGAAAACTTTCTGTCATACTAGAATAACTTTATGGACTTTTATGCTGAATTTGTCTTACCCTTCATTATTTAAAAAATTACAGCATTTCCTCACACCTTAAACAGTTTAAAAGTCCTTACAATTATATTACCCCTGCTATACTCTTAAACAGACGATTGTCATTCCAAGTAAAAGTTGCCTGATCTAACAGAATAAGAATTAAATATGTAGGACTGAGTAAACTGATGAGGAAAAAATGTGTTTTTAAAAATACATATGGTTAGATTTTTTTTTTCTTTAAAGATTTTATTTATTTATTTGACAGAGAGAGAGACGGCGAGAGAGGGAACACAAGCAGGGGGAGTGGGGAGGGAGAATCAGGCTTCCTGCTGAGCAGGGAGCCCAATGCGGGACTCGATCCCAGGACCCTGGGATCATGACCTGAGCAGAAGGCAGACACTTAACGACTGAGCCACCCAGGCGCCACTACGGTTAGATTTTTGGACATTTCATTATCTGATAGATCTATAAAAAAGTCTTTTCTCTTTATCCTTGATCTATACTTTCCCTCTCCTGTTTTATGTACTTTTTTAAAAAAAATTAACAGGTAGACCTTAAAGTGGAAATACACACCAAAATTAGATAGGAAACATGCTCTCTTCTGGAACTGTAATCCAGCAAACATTTGAGAAAGTTACTGCCTGTGCTCAGTATTGGACATTCAGTGAATAAAAAGTCTGGCTTTTCATTTTTTTTTTTTTTAACTGCTATACCAGTTCTCACATTCAGTGGAAAAAAAAAATTAAAGTTTTGTCTAGTAGTTTGTTTTTCAGAAAATCATTAGGCACAATTTCTGTCCTCTGAGAGATTCGGACTGTTCAAACTTAAAAGTCAAATCTCTCTCATGACAGCACTGAGTGAAATCTACCCATTATGGAGATACGCTCTTCCATGAGAAAGGACAAGGACATCAAATTATTTTCTGGTTTTACTTAACTTTTTTTCCAAGACTCAGCACATGAAGCATGTGTTCTCACAATGTAGCTCACATAGCACAGGCCTTCCCCAACTATAATAATTATTATACTTTGTTTTCACACTTTTTTTTAAATTTTCTTTTTCACTCTTTTAATTATCTGTACTCTTCATTAGACTACAGTTCGGCGAGGGAAATGCCTATGTCTACCTAGGGGCCATTTAGCAGGATTTTGCCGTTTGTATACTAAACAAAGACGCCCCCATCTAGGAGTTGATGTTTTGGTAGGATCTACAGTCAACTCTTTTGTAAACCATTTGCTCTGTCAACTTCTACCCAGATCCAGTGTGGTTTTGCAATTAATTATCAGAGTCTTTTAAAAATTCTTATAAGTACTAATGGGCCCCTAGGCTAGTTGCTCCCCATCATACCTCTAAGATCTATCCTGGGAAAGATAAGTACTTTAAAAAAAGTGTTCAATTAATTGAATGGCTTAATCATATTAGCTCCTAATAAATGGTGTTTCCTCCACTCAGTAGCAATATTTTAGCATTATGTCATCTTAGATTGGAAATAGTTGATGTAGTGGTGAAAAAAATAAATTTGGAGCTCCTGAGTTTATTATTCTAGTTTTACCACTTACCAACTGTGTGACCCTGGGAAAGGTACCTAACATCTCTAATTTTTAGTTTCCTAATATGCTATATGGGACTATTAATAGTTGCTATTCCATAGAATTACCATGGGAATTAAAGGAGATAAAATATATAAAGAGCTTCAGATAGTGCTTGGTATATAAAAATGCTATTTAAATTATCATTACTATTTTTACTATCAGCAACAATCCTATAAAATTCATTGTTTAATTAATTGCAAAGTATTGTTTATTGCATCTTTCATTAGATTATTCAAATTTCTTAAAGGAGAAGAAATTTCTTTCTGGTATCTGTTCTAGGAACAGTGTTGTTTCTGCTAAGAAATGGGTTGTAACCAATTGATCATTTTTGTACTGCTTTTTATTGCTGCTTGAGTATTCAAAACTAAAACCAAGCCTACAGTCCCATTTGTAGCAAATTAATAATACTTTACAGAATATAATTTATATACTAACTTCATAGGTCCTGCTTATATTTACCTTTAGATTGCATTTTTATTATCTCAAATTTAGAAAATTGATGCTTTATTTCAAGTAATCATTTAGCAGGATATGAGAAGAGATAGTGACCCTAATTTTCTATGTAATTTTCATGAAGTCTCTTAATTTCTGGTATAGTTTTCAGTTTTATTCAATTAGTAGAATAAAACCTGTCAAATGGGAAAATATGAGAATATTTTTCATAATATGCTACTGCATGTAATATCTTTACATTTGTATTATTTATTCTAAGGGGACATTATCATATGGTAAATAAGAATACAAGTATTATAGTTATATTTACTGTCATCAAGTGCTTACTGTTATATTATGTCTTTATAATACACATATAAGGAACCATATATTTTGTGGAAGATGCCTTTTATAAACATTACCAACCTGAAGTGGGCTATATTATGAAAGTAAAAATTTTCCTTTGAAAGTAAAAAACAAGAACAAAAATGACAAACAAACAAAAACTCCTGGCTATTCTAAAATCACAGCGAAATTTTAATATTTGATTCAAAATTTCTCTACTATCAGAGACATTAATGGCTCTGGGAGATGCTGTTAAAACTATCATTGTGTCAAGACTAGACTAATTGCTATTTTCCTTGTTATTAAGCAATTGCTTGGGCTTCTTTAAACAATTTCTAATTGGCAATAATTTAAAAATATGTTAATAGCATTCTGACCTAATCACAACATGGGAAACATGTAGTGTTTCTATATTCTGAATTTAAAATTTCATTTTACTTTAACTGGGATAGAAAATTCGGAAAACAGTGTGGAGGTGCCTCAAAAATTTAAAAATAGAGCGACCCTATGACCCAGCAATTGCACTACTGGGTATTTACCCCAAAGACACAGATGTAGTGAAAAGAAGGGCCATATGCACCCCAATGTTCATAGCAGCAATGTCCGCAATAGCCAAACTGTGGAAAGAGCTGAGATGCCCTTCAACAGATGAATGGATAAAGAAGATGTGGTCCATATATACAATGGAATATTACTCAGCCATCAGAAAAGATGAATACCCAACTTTTACATCAACATGGATGGGACTGGAGGAGATTATGCTAAGTGAAATAAGTCAAGCAGAGAAAGTCAATTATCATATGGTTTCACTTATTTGTGGAACATAAGGAATAACATGGAGGACATTAAGAGAAGGAAGGGAAAAATGGGCGGGGGGAATTGGAGGGAGAGATGAACCATGAGAGACTATGGACCTGAGAAACAAACAGGGTTTTAGAGGGGAGGGGGGAGGGGGAATTGGTTAGCCCGGTGATGGGTATTAAGGAGGGCACGTACTGCATGGAGCACTGGGTGTTATACGAAAACAATGGACCGTGGATCACTACATCAAAAACTAATGATGGGGGCGCCTGGGTGGCTCAGTCGGTTAAGCGGCTGCCTTCAGCTCAGGTCATGATCCCAGGGTACTGGGATCGAGTCCCGCATCGGGCTCCCTGCTCTGTGGGGAGCCTGCCTCTCCCTCTCCCTCTGCCTGTCTCTGCCTACTTGTGTTCTCTCTCTATCTCTCTGTCAAATAAATAAATAAAATCCTTAAAAAAAAAAAAAAAACTAATGATGTATTGTATGGGGACTAACATAACATAGTAAAATTAAAAAAAAAAAGAAAAAAAATTCAGCTTCTACTTCTGATTTTTCTACTCAGCAGAGTTAGCTTTCAGTATCATTTTCCCTCTTTACACAATCTTCTTAAGGTCAAATACTTGTTGTGTCATCAAATTTTAAATTAATTTCTGGAGAAATTGATACTAACAAGTTTTAAAGTAAATTTACCCAAGTTCTTAGAATCCTCCCAGAGTAGATATCTTAGCAATTACGCGTTATAAACTTTATTCTTTCCTCCATTCTCTTATCAAAAATTCTCACACTTATACCCATAGATAATAGTAAGAAGAATCCTTTTGTTTGGCCTAGGTAATTAGAACCCAAGAAAAACTACCTGAGGGAACAGCCTTGTGAGTCTTTTTACTTTTTTCCCCATAAATCTTTTTAGAAAAAAGGAAGTTAGGTCCCTGAAATTTTTGCATAGATAATCTCTGTGGTGCTGTGTTTTCTTGTATCTTCAGGAGACATACTTAACCAAAAGGCAAAAAAAACAAAGAAGAAAACATTGTGCTGCCAATCCCCTTTGACAAACTGTGGGATTGAAGAGCAGGAGGTCCCTTCTCTAATTTTGATAGATTGGTTACACTGTGAAAGGATTTCAATCTCAGATGGAATTGGAGAACATTAAATGGAGCTTCTTCTTCAAGTGCCCTCAGAAAAATGGAACCTAAGAACTGAGAGATTGATTTACATTAAATGACTGACTTACAAAAGATGGAGACTTGTCCCTGATCAATGAACATCCACCAGGAACCTCTCCCCATCCTCAAGTCAATGAATTTAGTGCTTAGACTCTGGCTGGACTTGTCCCTCTCTGCACTCCTTGCCCATAAATACAGCCCATCCCAAACCTTCAACGAGATTGCCTGTAGCTTGCTACAGCATGCATTTCCCAAACTGTAGTTCCTCTGCTGTTTCTGAAATGACCCAATTTCTGGTCATTTGAGTTTGCCTCAGTTTACCTCCTTATTTAGGTTGGCAACATGGTCATGTTGTATTACTTGCTCAATGTCATAAAGCTAGTTATCAGTAGGAATTTGATTATAAGAATGCGATATTCCATGAAGTCAGTCTCTACCAGTTGCTTCCTCTTATATAGATGATGGCATTTATCTTGCAAGTAGTGGGGACAAATATACCAGTTCGCTAAATTAATGAAGTTCCTCACAACTTGAGTTGTTTACTTTGATGGTGATGAATTAGTGACAGACCTTAAGCAGCCAAATGGCAGAATCAGGCTTAAATTCTAAAATAGTTAGTGATGAGAAGGATGCTCGAGAAAAAGAGATCGATAAAGAGGCTGTTCTCATGGTGCAGGCCAGAGTGTGAGAGAGAGTTTCACCAATGATAGAGAGAGGGCGATAGTTTGAAATAGAAAAATGAGGTAAACATTTGCGAGATAAAAACCACAGGCTTTGGGATTGAACGTGAGGGAATTTATTTTCCCTTTGGATAAAGCAAATTGACTAACACAGATGGTCACCCCAGCTATTCTGTTGGTCTTGTTATTTTGTCACCCTTGCTCTACGCTGACATTGCTTCTCTGAACCTGTATTGATTTTTATCTCTGATAACAGTGCATGAACTAATAACTCAGTAAAGATGTATTTTTCATTTGGGGCATTTCTTAACTGCTCAGTTAAGAGTAAGCATTCCATAAATACCTGCCTTCTCAGCATCAGTGTCTATCTGGTCATCTAGCACAAATATTTAATTACATTAGATTTTGGGGGTTGCCGTAATCAGGTACCACAAACTGGGTGGCTTAAAATAAAAGAAATTTGTGGTCTCACTGGTCTAGAGGTTAGAAGTCCAAAATCATGGTGTCCTCAGGGCTCTGTGAAACTGGCAATCCTAATGTTCCTTGGTTTATAGATATATCACCCTAATCTATTCCTCCATCTGCACATGGCCATTTTCTCCGTGTGTTTTCACACCATTTTCCCTCTCTAAGTGTCTGGGTCCAAATTACCCTCTCCGCATAAGGACAACAGCCATATCGGGCTAGGGGATCACTCTATTCCAATATGACCTCTTTTTTTTTTTTTTTTTAAAGATTTTATTTATTTATGAGAGAGAGAATGAGAGAGAGGGAGCATATGAGAGGGGGGAGGGTCAGAGGGAGAAGCAGACTCCCTGCCGAGCAGGGAGCCCGATGCGGGACTCGATCTGGAGACTCCAGGATCATGACCTGAGCCGAAGGCAGTCGCTTAACCAACTGAGCCACCCAGGCGCCCTATGACCTCTTTTTAACTAATTTTATTTGCAACTGAGGTCCTGGGGGCTATGACCTCAAGATATCTTTTGGGTGACAGAATTCAACCCTTAACAGAGATTAAAGGATGATACCATGCTTTCATATTCAAAGCTCTTAGTTAAGTTCTCAGAGTACTTATACCTAATCACCTTCTGTTTATCTTGGATACTTTAAAACTCGATGGAATTTAAATCAATCCAACAAATTGTGCAGCACAAATACTTTTATCATAAAAATCTCTCAAATATGAATATTTTGGGGAGAGCCTATATTATTATCTACTTCTTTTTACTTTGGTGATGGGTTTGATGATTTTTAGTAACTATTAAAGATGATATAAAAGATACACTTGTGAAAATATAAAATTCCTGGAATGTAATTCAGGAACTACCACTTGGTGGCAAGATAATGCTGCTGTTAATGTGTTTAACAGTGACCTAAATACTTGCGCTTTTGAATTATACATCCTTGATAAATTTGAAATAGGTTTGTAAAGGGAGCCAGGCGAAAACATAGGTACTCTTTTTTTTTTTTTTAAAGAAAATAATCTGCATAATGAAAGTGACTCTGGTAAAATACCCATGTAAAATCCAATTCAAATAATGAGTTAATTTGATTGACTATCATTAAAAAGATATCTAAAGTGAAACATGAAAATTAATGAGAAAATAATTATTCCACAGATATATTTCACATCTGAATGTTTTTCTAAAAATTCTAGCCCGAGGTGTGGTGTCATAAAATATTTTTCAATTCTAACCCATTTGGTTGAGCTTAACTATTCAAACCAGTAGTTATATTTATCTCCTGGTGGAACTTTAGTACGTCGCCCTGTATTACTGAACTGTTGCCACTTTTTACAAGAATTAATGAAGCTTCTGGCAGAGGAAATGGATTCCTTACTTATCTTATCAGTGGTGTGGTTTCAGAGTGTTATACTTACAAAATGTGCAAGATTTGCTTAATGAGTCCATGTTCATTCTAAAAGGAGCATAGAAGGAGCATAACTGTTAGAACAGTGGAAATACATTTGTGGGAAATATATTATATGGTCATAAAGAATACCAAAGATTTAATGATATTCTTGAGCAAAGGGGGTTGCATATAAATTGTTTCGTTGTCAGTTGACTTTTTTTAAACACTTAGTTTTTTTATAAATAATTATTCTAGGGAATATTTGAAGGCAAGGAGTAGCCTCTTACTGGCATGGAAGAAATAAGGGTTTGAACTGTTGTATTTTGGTATTATTTTGAGGCAGTGTATTATAGAAGTTAGGTAAGCAAGATTTGGCATCAGAACACTTGTCTTGAGCCCCACTTCTATCAGCACTGACTATGCAACAGGAGCAAATTACTTGATTTCATTTCACCTCAGTTTCATCACTTGTAAAATGGGGGATAATAACAGTACCAGCCTCAGAGTGTTGATGTAACTATTAAATAGAATTATCCATTGAAGGTGCTTATCAGAGTATCTCTTATATTGCAAACATAAAATATTATTTTTCTTGTTATTTTCCCTAACCATCCATGAGTACACATTTCTCAAAGATGAACAGTGAGTCTCTTGGAAAGATCTCAGGAAAGATGCTGCTACCAAATTTCCTTTTCCCAAGCCTTTTCATAGCTTACTAACAATTTTCAAGTAGGCAAAGACTATGGGGTCGTTTGGTTGCTGACAGAAGATCAATTTTTCTTACTCTCTCTGGCCTGTGGTGTTTTGCTTTGGCTGGCAACTGGAATTCAAAGAATGCCTGTAGGTGTTGCATTTTCTGGGAAAATGCTAGAGCCCTGTAGTGTTAATGTTGACTGTAGCTCCTCAATGAGGTTTTTAACTTCTGTGCCATGCTCTTTAATGAATATTGCCAAGGGCTGCCAACTTCCTAACTTTTTCTTTTGTCTCACATTTCTTAGTCTCTGAACGTATTGCCAAATCTGATAGACAGAGATATCACAATGTCACTCAGGGTGCTGAAATAGTCTACTCTATGGTGATTGTCATTGGCAAAGGGGTGATGCTATATCTAAGCAACAGACTCAAAATGTATTTACCGATTATGTCTTAGACAAATGCTCCTTTTTGTTAGTTTTAAGGTTGGCTATTTGTTAATTTAACACTGTAATTTACCATAAACAATATGGGAATACATAAGTAAAGCACCCTTGGAAATTAAGTTTAAAATTCTAAGAAGTAATATTTATAGAAATATGTAGCATCTCAGGACTTCAATTTTTTTTCACACATTTATAGGTGTTTTTTGATGTTTGTGAAATAAATAAGTTCTTTTAAAAATTTGTTCTGACGGAGTCACCTTCTATCATAAACAATTAGTATCAGCACATGCTGAAGGAATCAAAGAGCACCGGAATATCAACACACAGCACAGTAGACAGAGACATGAAAACGAGTTAGGGACTATTAAGGGGGATAAGAATAGTATTTTTTTCTCATACCTTTTTCTACTCAAAATACACAGAAATGGAAAACACACACACACACATACAACCAAACAAAGAGATAAGCAAAAGACAGTCATGCTTAGCTCTTTGCTGTTATAGTCAAAAATAGACCACACATTTATAGCTACATACCAAAGAAGCCTGGCCAGTTCAGTGACAATTCTGGAAATAATCAAATATAAAAGATAGTGGTGGGGATAGAAAGGATTAAAAATTCTTAAAGTTTAAAATTTTATGCTTATTTATTGAGTCTTGAGGTACATTCCTGTATAGTGGAGAAAGATGCCTCCAGCAAGTTATGGCTCACCAGTTACAGGCCCAGGTCATCAAACATTGTAGTACTCTTTCCACCTATTTCTTCTTCTTCTTCTTCTTTTTTTTTTAATGTTTCAAGTTTTTATTTAAATTCTAGTTAGTTAACATATAGTGTAATATTAGTTACTGTCAGGAGTAGAATTTAGTGATTCATTCTTCCTGCCTCTTCTAAAGTCAGTCACAGAAGGGCAAATGTTGCATGACTCCATTTACATGAGATGTCTAAAATAGTCAAACTTCCAGAAAGAGAAAAGAAAGCTAGCTGCCCGAGGCCAGGGGAAAGGAAAATGGAGAGCTGCTGTTCAATGGATATAGTTTCTATTATGCAAGTCGCATTAAGTTCTAGAGATCTACTGCATAATGTTGTGCCTATAGTTAACCACAACACTATATTGCACACTTAAAAATGTGTTAAGAAAAAAAAATTGTTAAGCGAGTATGTCTTATGTTGTGTTCTTAGATTTTTATATGATTCATTTTATTTACTTTTAAAGAAGAGTTTCTGAAATTTACTCCCCCCCCAAAAAATGTAAATACTTTGTATTTATTTGTATTTCCCACCCTTCTCAGTTGCACATCAGTTTCATTATGTTTGTTGATGACTGATACGCGCTTCCTAACACTGTCCTAGTCTTAAATTACTCCCTTCAGGATTTTCAAGTATTTTATTTATGGCATACGGAGTTGCTGTGAATAAAAAGACACTCCACAGAGTGTAACATATATGTGCCGTAGCTACAGAGAGTGAAGAACTGGCTGGCCTCTAGGGCAAGGCCTATTCGGGTAGAAATCATTAGCTATGTATCTCAGAGTTTTATTCTCACCATGTACGTGCAAAAACTCAATCAAGCTTCTTAACTTGAATGTCAACAGGTGAAAAGTGGTTGTATTTAGCTAAATCTTAACATTATAAAAGAATGATGAATAAACTATATGATCAATTTACTAACTCTTTACTACATCATTTCTTTAGAGTTACTGACGTTCTTCTGCCCTCTACCCATTTCTAAAATTGCAAAGCCTAAAAAAAATGGAATAAAGAATCAGAAGTTTTTCTTGGTAAACATATCTGAACAAAAGGAGGTGAGATTATTATGGGTACAATGAGCCATTTGTATCTTATACTAGAGATCATCTCCCAGGGGTAAAGAGTGCTCATAGTACTAGCATCCCTCAAAACTAGACACGGAATAAATGGAAGAAATAGTATCTAACTATTGCTCTCTCATCACTGTTTTCAACTTATTCCAGATGGCAATTCTTGCTATGGTAGCCTATTACGCTTTTGATATATTAATACAGTTGATTACATTACAACTGCTTTCACTTTTAACTGCCACTGAAATTTAAGAACATGCTTTCCTTTTTGACAAGGTAGATTGCCTGTCCTTGTTTTCCTATTTTAGCAAGAAGGGCTTATTATTTTTTATTGTTCAAGTTTTTGAGGCATTGCCCCATAGTCTAAATTTTTTATGCATTATTTATGAATGCTTAGGAAACAATCCATAAGAGAAACTACAACAAACATTTAAGTCAATTATGAAAAATGTCTATAAAATCTCAAAGGAAAAAAAGGCGAGCAAAAAATACAAAATACTTAAAAACTCACCACAGTAAAACAAACAAATAAAATATCAACACTGTAAGAAGAAATAATCATGTTTTCTCATTAGGACATAAATAATGTGGGGACAGCCTAATATTCATAATATGAATGTGTATGACTTCCATGTAGTTTTTCAGGATTTTGTAAATTATTACTTCAAAAAAGTTTGGGTTAAAGCACCTAATATTTTATACTTTTTTTAATTATAGAATTATCAAAATAAAAATCAAAAATCACTAGCTGACTTTTTTCATATTATTTGTGACAAGTAGAAATTATCAATGAAAATCTGTATTTTCACAATTACTTTTTGCAAATCAAGTGAAATTTTATTAAAAATATACTTTCTAGGGGCACCTGGGTGGTACAGTGGACTGAGCATGGTATTCTTGGTTTTGGTTCAGGTCCTGATCTCATGGTCCCAAGATCAGCCCTGTGTCCGGCTCCCAGCTGAGTGTGGAGTCTGCTTAAGACTCTCTCTCTCTTCCTCTGCTCCTCCCCCCCAGCGCTCGCTTGTGTGCTCTCTGTCTCTAAAATAAATAAATCTTTAACAAATATATACTTTCTATATGAATCCATTTAAATCATAGATATCACCATATATAAATTTTAACAGTTCTTTAGAATTAAAAAAAATAACAGTATAGGGACTTTAGAGATGATTTAGATCATGGGGTGGGGGTTAGAATAAAGATGACAGATTTCAGTCTTATTAGAGATAAAAACATAGTAAGAAAGAAAACTGAAAAATACTCATGCTGTTATATTTCTTCACTGAATATCTACTTTTTTAAACTAGACAAAATTGCTACATGCATTTCATGTCTCAATGTGGGTAATATTTTCTTTTGAATAGTCATATAAAAACAAGAAATTTGGCAGAAGCTATATCATTTCTTTCAAATAAAGTTATCCTGGATTTTCACATCTTAATCTGTATAAATCAATATGTAATAAGCTTAATGGCAATAAATCAGCAAGATTGGGGCTTCTCATAATTTAGGTTCTTTCAATAGAGACTTTAACAATTGCTAGCAGACACTGGAAACTAAGTGGAGTTGAGGACAAAGGATTTGTGGGAGTAATAAGCCAGGAAAAAAATCTTCGCCGAATAGTTTCTTTAAGCCTCAATGGGTAAGACTGCTAAATAGTTTATAAAATATATTCTAGCAAATTAGAGTGCCTTGAAAAATAAGATACTGATTCACAAATTCTTTTTTTTTTTTTTAAAGATTTTATTTATTTATTTGAGAGAGAGAATGAGATACAGAGAGCATGAGAGGGGGGAGGGTCAGAGGGAGAAGCAGACTCCCTGCTGAGCAGGGAGCCCGATGTGGGACTCGATCCCGGGACTCCAGGATCATGACCTGAGCCGAAGGCAGTCGCTTAACCAACTGAGCCACCCAGGCGCCCCTGATTCACAAATTCTATATACATTTCTATTTCAGAACCTAAAGACAACAGCTTCACTAGCAAAAATTTTCCAAGACAATTCAATAAATTCACTGTTTGTTGTATAAAAAAGTAGGTGCTTCTTCAAGTTTCACCTCCCTGTGGTAAAATGGGTGTGAGGACAGGTAGATGCCTGATACAACTGCTCTGCAGCAGAGCAGACTATTTCTGTCTATGAACTTTACCTGCTAGTGCGCATCTTGGGCTTTGGCCTGGCTGGACAGACAAATTGATCTAGGGCTGATTGAACTACCTAAGGGAGAACAGGGGCGGGGGGGACTAAAGATAGGAACCGTACCTCATCTCTTCTCTTCTTCTATCAGAGAACCATGTACATCATGGTTTACTTGTCAAGTAGCCATAATCCTAACTTACAACAGCACTTAGTTCTGTGCCTTGTTCAGAATAAATGCTCAATATTTATTGAGTGGGAACTAATCAACTTCTTTCCCTGTGCTTGTCTTTTTTCGCTCACCTGAACATATGCACATTTTTAAAAAAGATTTTTTATTTATTTGACAGAGAGAGAGAGAGCACAAGCAGAAGGATCAGCAGGCAAAAGGAGAGGGAGAAGCAGGCTCCCCACAGAGCAGGGAGCCCGACCCGGAGTGCTCCATCCCAGGACCCTGGGATCATGACCTGGGCTGAAGGAAGACGCTTAACCGACTGAGCCACTAGGCTCACAACATATGTACATTTATATGCACTTACGCATACAACCTTTTCTCAGCTCGTGTACATTTGCCTCTATTGACCATTTTACTAACAAAGGATAAAAAAAAGTTCTCCTTAAAAATGTCTACTTTAATCATCTTTATTAATCACAACTTACATACACTAGAAAATCGTAGTACTTATATGTGGAAGATGTTATTTAGTCTCCAGAAAGCATGTATTTCTTGTTTGAGTTACAGAACCCTTGCAGCGCCTCTGCAGCCTCCTGCGTGCCCCAGCATCATCAGCACAATGCAGAATGCGTAATGCACTGTTCCTACCAGGTAAATAATTGCTTAAATGAGTGAAAGAGAACTGAATTAATATAATTTTAACAGTGAGATATATACACACATAAAACAGCAGGAGGGTCAAATTAACCACAACAAAATCAACATTAATAACAGGAGGTAAAAATTCCTGCATTCCTACTATATGTGTAGTATTTTACACATAATATTTTAGCTATTTCTAGTAGTTTGAAAAAGTCGGTATTATCACTCCCATTTAACATATAAAGAATTTGACGTTGAATGAGTTAACATGTTCAGTGTCACTGAACAAATAGCAGAAATCTTTCTATCTTTTCATACCCACTCCTCAACTGCAGAGCCCTCATGGAAATATTGACCTGGATTTTCCTTGAAGCTTTCAGCAGTGGAGACTTCACCTTTCTGACTTATATATTAAGGGCTTAGATGCCTTCAATACTCTTCCTTCTCAATTCTCCTTTACCTCACCTGCTTAGCATAGAAGAAAAAAAAAATCATTTTCAAACTTCTCTTAATTTTCCCTCCATTCACTTCTTATATGACATTCCCAAAAGATACTAGTGCTATAAATCTTTAAATCCATTAAACTGGTTAGAAAATATGTTCAAAATTGTGATAAAAGTTCCAACTAAATCTTCATCTCTTTCTTCTAGTATCAGCATTTATATAAAATTAAAAAGTCATTATTCATTTTTAATTTTTTTTATTTTTTTAAAAGATTATTTTTAGAAAGAGAGAGAGAGAGTTGGGGGAGGGGCAGAGGGAGAGAATCTTCAAGCAGACTCTCTGCTGAGCGCTGAGCCCAAAGTGAGGCTTGGATCTCATGACCCATGAGATCATGACCCGAGCTGAAACCAAGAATCAGAGGCTTAAAAAACTGAGCCACCCAGGTGTCCCTAGTTTTTTGTTATTGTTTTTTTTTATTCATTTAGTTGTGCTGCCTCATATTATTATTGTTGTTTTTAAATTTTATTACAAAAGCTAAATGTTTCAGTCACCCTAGAAATTAAATAGATATTTGTGGGCTTGCCTTAGAATCTTTTTACTGATAACAACAGTGGACTAACTTATTTCCTGAGCAATGGCAAAAGTAAGAGTGTTAATTATGAATATTAAGAGTAAAATTTTCACGCACACACCATCATCACATCAAGGTAATAACATACCTATCATATCTTCAAACCCATCAAATTGTATACATTAAAAGGTTCAGTTTTTAAAAATTATTTTATATCTGTTATAGTAAAGCTGTTAAAATAACATTTTTCAAGACATAGAACATATATTCAGATAAGCGGGACATGAAAATTCTGTCCTAAAGAACAGAAACAGACAAAAACAAATTAAAAAGCATGAGAGAAAATAAAGAAAAGCTACAAACAGGTCTTTCTACTATGTTCTCAAAAGAAAACAAATTAGTGTTAAAGCTTGAACATTAGCTAAAGGATATACTCTCTAACTGCACCATAAATTTTTAGAGAGATTTTATTTATGTTTAAAAGATTTAGTAGTTGATGGCATGAAGGCTTTTATTTCCCATATTATGGCAGACTAGTTTATTCAGACAAACCAGCCTGCTAAAAACAAATAAAAATGCTCAAAGCAAAGTTAAGTTGCTTCTCTCTGGAGAAATAAAACTTCATCCTCGAACTCAAAGTAGTCTAATAATTTTTTTTTCAAGGAAAACCTGAAGCTTAGAATAAAAAAATAACAAAGCACCATGAGAAAAAAAATAGTGTTTGAAAACAGACAGTAAACATAGACCTACCAAGCTTTATGTATCAGAATTATCACACACACACACACACACACACACACACACACACACACACAAAATAAACAGCTCAGCTTACTTTGTTCAAATATTTTTAAAAATATTCAAAACATCTACCAAAAGACACTAAACACAGTGACCTAACTGATTTTGGGGTAAAAAAAATGAATAGAAATTGAATAAATTAAGCATTGAGTAATCTAAAATAAAAATTGAGTGAATAGGTTTACAAGCTAATTAAATGTAGTTAATGATACAACAAAGAAACTGGAAAAAAGGACTGCAAAATTATCCAGAATAGAGCAGATAGTTACCACCAGAAATATTTCAGAAAAGTTTCGCAAGATGGTGAGTAGGGTGAGAAAGCCTAAAGTGAAAAGAGAGCACCAAGAATAGGTCCACAGGCAATACTGAATAGTTAATGGGTGAGAACTTTCCAGAATTTAAGGACAAAAGCCACAGATTCAAGAAGCCCAATGAATCCCAAGCCAGATAAATAGAAGAAATATATTTTAAGCATGACATAGTGAAACTGAACAATGAAAAAGTCAAAGAGAAAATCTTAAAAACATTCTGAGGGGGGAAAAAAAAGTATTCTTCAAAGGAGTGATAGTAAGATTGATAGTTCACTTCCAAATAGCAACAATGGAAGCCAGGGTACTGGGGAAGAAAAGTTTCTATCTAGAAATCCACACTCCCAAAGATATTTTCAGAGCTTCACGGAGCTTGCCATTTTTTTTATTTTACATTTTTTTAAATTTTATTATGTTATGTTAATCACCATACATTACATCATTAGTGTTTGATGTAGTGTTCCATGATTCATTGTTTGCGTATAACACCCAGTGCCCTTATTAAAGGTAATTTGAAAGGATATCCTTCAAGCAGAAGGAAAGTGTTCTCAGAAGAAACACCTGTGATATAAGAAGAATTGGAGCAAAAGTGAATTGGTAACTCTAGAATAAATCTCAGCAAATGTCAAGTGTATTAAACAATGATGAGTATTCTGCAGTTAAAATAATGAAATAGAATTACAATACATGGCACTATTTCAAAAAAATCAGTTAAGAGTACAGTAAGTGGTATTAAAGTTTTCTTTTTGTTACTGAGAAATAATGGGCTCCAAGTATTGCCAATCATTAGGTTTTGATCAATTATGTAGTACATATGTAGTCATCTTCATATAGTTGTTAATTTTTGTAATATGTAAATATATTTTCTATTTTTAAAGTTATATTAAATGCCTTCTTGGGGCACCTGGGTGTCTCAATCGGTCAAGCATCTGCCTTCAGCTCAGGTCATGATCCCAGGGTCCTGTGTTGGGCTCCCTGCTCAGCGGGGAGCCTGCTTCTCCCTCTCCCTCTTCCCCTACCCCCCCATTCTCTCTCTCTCAAATAAGTAAATAAATAAAATCTTTAAAATAAATAAATAAATAAATAAATAAATAAATAAATAAATAAAATGCCTTCTTTCTTCCCCCACACACAAATATTGCTAATAAGTGCTGGAGAACCTAAAAATGTGTTGCTAAATTCAAGTAGCTAAATTCTCTTATATAGGAATATTTAATTCTCAATAGTAAAGATATAGAAGAAATGTTTCCTTGTTTGTATGACATACATTTTCCTCAAAATAAAATCTTATGCATAGAATAAGAGGTACATTTGAATAATGATTAGACATTCTAAAATGTGATCTGTAATTATAGTTTTTACTCTCCTACTATTGTTAGTGAGAAATTATGAATAAGCCTATATGCATTATAAACAAAGCCTTAGAAGTAATATTAATGCATATAAATTTTTCAGAATATTTGAAAGGAATATTTTTCTCTATATAATATTTTAATAGCTTTTAAACATATAGTACTTATTCATCTCTATTCCTTTTATCATAAGCTAAAACAATGAATTTGCTCACAATGGCCTATATCATTATAAATAATGTTGGATTTACCGTATTCAGTTAATAAAAATACAAAGGGGAAAATGTTTCTTTTTAAAATTAAGACTGGTAATAGCGTTTGCCTTCTAATGTTGGTATATAATTCATATTCATAGAAAAAGAATTGTTCTGTTGCTTTCTTTCACTTACAGTCATTTGTGGAATAGAAAAAAAAATGGGTGAGATCTTGAATAGATGACTATCCTTTAGGGGAAAATGTGCATGAGTTTTGTCTATTCTCAGGGAGGCTAAGGACTCCTCTGTGGGACAGAGTTCCTGCAAAAGCCATCAGATTGAGCCTACAGAGAGGCTGAGAAATGCTCCATAGGAAAATCAAATGGCTCAGCTTTAGTATTTAAATTACCTTTGACCTGCAATCCCATCAGTGAAACCGAAGAAGTGAAATAAAGCCAATTAAGTATTTAAAGTCAGGCTGGCATTAAATTTCTATTCACACTACATTTTTTTTTTTTTTTACTAAATATTAAGCATATTATTTAATTTAATTGGCCCTCAGCTTATCTATCCGTAAAAAGCTTGGTCATTATATCATACATTCTTATAGAAATACTAAATAAAATAATGTATGTTGAAAAGTGCTTCACAAGTTTAGTGCTTGATAGATATGAATTTGTTCCCACCCCTTACCTGGGTGCTAATAGAGTTAAAAATTAAATTCTATGTGAACTTGAATGATTGCCTGAGTAAGTCAGGGCTGTGAGTCCCTTGGCAGTCTCTGCTCTAACCCATGTTGGCTCTTGCCACACGTGTCTCCTGATTTCACTGAAGCTCCATGAACTTGGTATGCACAGTTGGCACAGTAACTAATACCTATTAATTAAGAATTTATTAAGTGACAGCTCTGTGTTCAGCATTACTATGTGTTACGTGAAGAATGCGAAATAAGCACAGTCATCATTGCCTATCCCTCAAGGTGCTCAGATACAAACGGCAGAGGCTCAGGAAATATTTGAATAACAGAACGAATTGGAATCTGGTTATAAAAGCAGTGATATCCTCTGCTTCATAGTTCCACCACTTAGCTAAAGTTATTAAACTGAAAAATTTAAAACTGTGAACATATAAAGTTTGAATGAAAACCTGGCATTTGTTCATTTTGCCAGTCACCCATATACATCTTTTCAGAATATTTTCTAAGATAATCTTTTCAAAAACAATTGTATAGAGTCTAATTTTTAATGAGCTTTTCCACTGATTTCCAATAGGTACAGATGAATAAATTCTTTACAAAATAAAAGGGAGAATATCAAGATTCATGAAGGTGGCTGCTCATCAGGTCTGAGATTCTAGGATAGCTTTTGCTCTTCTGTTAATCATTGTTCAGTTTTACAAAACAAACTATCAAAAGCAGAACAGATCAGTTTGTGGATAAGTCTGGCAGATAGAAGTTAAGCATAAGCAATATTTTTTTTTCTAGTACAAAATAAAATTCGTTATTTTAATCATAGGCTGTTAGATGGGACCATAAAATTCTAATATTATTTTCTTAGATTCTTTATAATTTATAACTATAAACTTAATCCAATACTGTATTTCTCTAAATAATTTTAGTAATACACTTTCATAAAAATAATATTAATGTGATCTTAGTTCTACTTAAAAATGTTACATCTATATTAACTCTCAGATATCGTGCATGATCCTGCCAACAAGGAACTTAGAGTTTTCTAGGAAGGATAGACACATGCAATGATGTAAATATTTTTAAGTTATAGTAGTATTAGAGAAGTGAGAGATTATTTTTATGTAGGGAATGAAGGGATTATAGAACAGTATCAGTGAAAGCAGAACAGTAGGGGTAATTACTGTACTGGGTTTTGAAACAGAGCAGTGGTTTACTAGCACTTCATAGGCTGGTCCATGGAATGTGCTAAGCACATGGCACTATGTATACAAAGACAAGGATGGATTAAATAGCATGGTATGTGTATTGGGAACTAAATAGTATTTTTTGGGGGAACAGTAGGTGTAAATGGACATATAAATGAATAGAACATAGAATAGGTGATGTAGACAGGAATTTGATCATAAAAGACCTTGTTAAATTTCCATCTATACTAAGGACTTCTGCCTTAATTTCCTAAATCAATGGTTCACATATTTCTAAGTGCATAATATCTTGAACTTTCTTTAAAAAATGCAGATTCCTGAGAGCTCTGCTACCATCAACTTTTCTCCCCCATTTGATTCATTTTGTTTGATAGAGGATCCAGAGTTTGCATTTTTAAGGTTTGCACTGGGAGAAACTGTTTTAAGCACTGAAAACCACTTGAAAGCTGCTATGTAGGGGACTGGTATTATCATATTTCTAGTTTTTAGGTATAATTTGAGAACACTGAGACCAGGCTAGACTAGTTAGGAAGTTATTGGAAAAGTACAGGTGAGAAATGATGAAGCTTTGCAATATATTAGTGATTTATGTCAAAGGCAGCAATGCAGTGTATTTGGAAATGATAATCAGTTTAATAAATGGTTATCAGTAAGTAAAAAAGATCTCTTATTTCTTATTTCTCACATACAGAAAATTTCTATCTCACATCAAATGCAAAAATTCCAATTGTATTGAAAACCTAAATAGAACAATAAAGCTTTGAGCAAATAACTGTAACTTTGGCTTCAGCACAGATTTTTAATACTGTACAAAAAGCTTTGAAAAATGGTAAAATGGACTATACTATATTAATATATTTTGTTCACTCAAGACATCATTAAGAGAGTGAAAGGGCAACCCCCAAAGTCGGAGAAGCTATTTTTAATACATACATCCAGAATATATAAAGAATTCTTTAAAAAAATATATAAGAAAAGGAAAGAAAATTCAATTGGAAAAGGCTCAATTTTGAAAAGTGGATCTACAAATTACCAATTAGCATATGAAAAGCTGCTCATAACATAAAACATCAGGGGAATGCAAATGAAAACTGTAATGTGATACTACTCTATGTCTACTAGAATAGAGAAAATTAAAAATGATTTAAAAAATCAAATGTGGAGAAGAATTTTGAATCATCAGAACTCATATATAGCTTAGAGGAATGCAAATTACATCTCCTTTGGAAAATTACTTTGTTCCATCTTCTAATCTGAATAAGTGAGTACTCTATTAATTCTATCTCTGTTTATACACCCAACACAAATATAGACACAGGTTCAACAATAGACTCTATAGTATTCACAGAAGCACTATTCATAAGAGTCACAAACTGGGAACAATCCAGATTTTCAACCACAGTTGACTTACATATTCCACTTGCCTACTGCGACAGACAAAACCGATCCAAATTCGGTATACTAAAATAACAAACATTATGATCACAGGTACTATATAAATCAAGACTTGGAATAAGGTACAATCGGGATGGATTTTCTCTGTTCTAGGATATCTAAGGCCTCGGCTGGAAAGACTGCACTAGCTGGGGATGACTTCGGTGGCTAGGAACCATAAGCTTCTGAAGGCTTCTTCAATTACATGTGTGATGGCTGAATAGGAAGCTTAGAAAAGGGTTCTCAGCTAGAATATATGCACATATTATTACACTTCTCTGAGCATTTCTGCTTCATTCTAAGAAGGGAGAGTCCCCAGAACTGTTTGAAGAGGTAGCATTTCAAGAAACAAAGATAAAAGCTGTAATATTTCTTCTACCTAGCCTTGGAAGTCCCAAATCACACCCTATCCTTAAATTACATTGTATTGATTACAAGCGACTCATTAAGGTCACCATGATTCAAGGTGAGGAGAATTAGACTCTGTCCCTTGGAAGTGGCAAGGTCACTTTGCAGAATATCACGTGGGCTGGGAGATATTGCTGGGGCCATTTTTACAGACACAATCTCCAACAAAATACATTGATGAGATTAACAAATTCACCCATCAGTATACATGAATCTTTCAAACATTATGTTGAATTAATGAGGCCAGACACAAAAAAATACATGTTGAATAAATCCATTTGTACAGAAAATATTAAAATAGGCAACACCAATTTATGCTTTTATAGGTCAGGATGGTGGTTACACACTGGGATAGTGACTAAAAGAGGGAAGCAAAATGGTTTCTGAGGTATTATTTATTTTATGTTTCTTTTTTGAGTGCTAGTTACAAGATTACGTTTAGCATGTGAAAACTCAATTGTTCACTTATGGTATAAGCACTTTTTGCTGTATATATATTGTAATTCAACAAAAAGTAAATTAAAAAGAAAATCCCTTTCAATTTATTTATATTTAGTATATATAGTCTTTGTCAATATTTTAGGATCATTTCTAAATTTTTTCTCATTTTTTTCTTCATTCATTGCTTTGTAGTTTCTTTTTCATTCATTCATTATACATCTGCACAAAACCCACAAAGAAGTATGCTACCTCATTACAAATAATACTTGTAAAAATAGTGCTGGTGTAGTTGTTCATTGTTTACTTACCACAAAAGAACTTATTTCCAAAGATAAAATTAGGCTCAGGCTCACCATTATGAGCTTCTCTTTGTTAAAAATAAAATTAAAAGTTACTGAAAAAGACATGAAATTATAATACACAAAGAAATTATCTTATTATGGTATTTATATTTATATACACTTGGAAACAGCCATTTCCCCAAGAAACTTGAAAATTGCCATTTTTTCCTTATACTATTTTCTCAAACCCACATCTATTCCATAACCAAATCCATTTAGTGTTTGCTTTATAACATATCCAGAATTCAACCAATTCCTGCAACCTTCACTGCTACTACTCTGTCTCAACAACCACTATTTCCCACTTAGACTTTTCAATAGTGTCCTGATATGACTCCTGTTTGGCCTTTACCCCCTTGCATTCTAGTTCACCACACAGCAGGCTAAATGATCTTTTAAGTCTGTCAGATTGTATAGATCATTGTTTGTCTTTTTTTTTTAATTTTATTTTATTATGTTATGTTAATCACCATACATCATTAGTTTTTGATGTAGTGTTCCATGATTCATTGTTTGCATATAACACCCAGTGCTCCATGCAGAACGTGCTCTCTTTAATACCCATCACCAGGCTAACGCATCTCCCCACTCCTCTCCCCTCTAGAACCCTCAGTTTGTTTCTCAGAGTCCATAGTCTCTCATTGTTCATCTCCCCCTCCGATTCCCCCCCTTCATTTTTCCGTTCCTATTTTCCTCTTCTTCTTCTTCTTCTTCTTCTTCTTCTTCTTCTTCTTCTTCTTCTTCTTCTTCTTCTTCTCCTTCTCCTTCTCCTTCTCCTTCTCCTTCTCCTTCTCCTTCTCCTTCTTCTTCTTCTTCTTCTTCTTTCTTCTTTTTTTAACATATAATGTAGTATTTGTTTCAGAGGTACGGGTCTGTGATTCAACAGTCCTACACAATTCACAACACTCACCATAGCACATACCTTCCCCAATGCCCATCACCCAGCCACCCCATCCCTCCCACCCCCCACCACTCCAGCAACTGTTTCTCTTATGCAACCAATCCTCCCATGGCTTTGATCTCAAGAGTAAAAGTTAAAATTCCTCCCAAGACCTGCAATGGCCCTGTAATGCTTCAGCTCCTTCTGTTCTTCCAACTTGCTCATTTTGCTTTAGCTACCCAGCCTTCCTACTTTTATCAAAAATCTCAGGCAAGCTCTCAGCTTGTGTCTTTGAACTTACATTTTTCTCTGCCTAAATTTCTTTTTCCCCAGATGTTTGAATGACCTATTCTTTCACTTCCTTCTTCTTCTTCTTCTTCTTTTTTTTAAAGATGTATTTATTTATTTGAGAGAGAGCAGAGGAAAGACAGAGGGAAAGGGAGAAAGGCAGACTCCCCACTGAGTGCAGAGCTCCACCCGGCTGGATCCCAGGACCCTGAGATCATGACCTGAGCTGAAACCAAGAGTCGGATACTCAAGGGACTGAGCCACCCAGGTGCCCCTTTCACTTCCTTCTTGGTGTTCAAATTTCACCTTTTTTTGAAGCCCTTTCCTGATCATTCTATTTAACATTTCAACCCTTTCCCTGTCCCCATCATTCCCATCTTACTTAACCCTTTCCAGCTTATTTTTGTCTAAAGCTCTGATCAACTTTACATATTTACTGTTTTACATTGTTTCATTATTCTATGTCTCCACTAACCCACTTTCAACCTTAATAGAGTGAGTCCTGACTCTGTAAGGACTGGACAGTGTGTGTGTGTGTGTGTGTGTGTGTGTGTGTGTGTGTGTGTGTGTGTCTCCTAGAGCTTTCACCCTTTCTGCTTCCTCTTTCTGAAACAACTTTTTCTATTGCTCTTTGCTTCTTTTTCAACTTTCATGTTAAGCTTAAATGTTGTTCTTCAGGGAATTTTTGTCTTGTTATTCTATCAAAAGTAGTCAGACCTTTCAACTATTATTCTCAATCCTATATCCCTGTTTATTTCTTTCATAAATCTTTAGCATTATGTAGTTATCTTGTTCATTTAATTACTGATTTGTCTTCCTACCTAGAATATGATCTCAATGAAAGAAGACCTCATTAAAGAATTAATGTGTGGGGGTGCCTGGGTGGCTCAGTTGTTAAGTGTCTGCCTTTGGCTCAGGTCATGATCCCAGGGTCCTGGGATCGAGCCCTGCATCAGGCTCCCTGCTCCGCGGGAAGTCTGCTTCTCCCTCTCCCACTCCCCCTGCTTGTGTTCCCTTTCTCGCTGTGTCTTTCTCTGTCAAATAAATAAATAAAATCTTAAAAAAAAAAAAAAAAGAATTAATGTGTGAATAGACAAAGTAAATTTTACCTGACACAGACCTTTATTTTTTTCTATCTTTATCTTATAGATAAAGCTTATACTTGCCTTTTGAGTTCACTTTTATTGCTTCAGTAAAGATAGCTGAAACAGTTTAGTAATATTTTTATTTGCCAACATATGAAACTTTCTTTTTCATTTCTACTTTTTGGAGTACTCCTTTTTTTTCTTTTTTTTTCTTTTTCAAGGTACCATGTTTCTTTCATTAAAAAAAAAACAAAAAAACAGAAGCTTCCTTCATCTATAGGTTCAGGGATGAGCCTGATAAATCCAGTGGTAATCCCTAAGCCAATTAACTACAAAAATCTCTTTGGCTCTAGGATTGGCATATGGCTGACATTGAGACAAAGTGATAAAATAGAGGTTACTGGGGGCTAAAGATAAAGAAGTTTTCTATTTCGTAAAATAAACTACCAGAAGATAATTTTTTTTTTCTCATTCTGCTGATTTTTGTGTTATGTGATTGTGAAGCTTTGACATTCCATAGTTATTTTGTTCTTATAAGAGAGATCAATTTAGGGATGCAGACAGATGAATTCATAGGAAAAGTTCGAAGACATAGACTAGGTCTAGTGGATTTAGCTGGATTGAATTAGAGTACCTCTGGACTTCTAGTTATGTGAGCAAATAAACTTGCTTATTTTATCCATTAGAGCTGGCTCTCCTATACTTGCAGCCAAAACTAGACTAACCAAAATTCAGAGTTTTGATTTTCATATTTATTTTTATGCCACTTTCTACTGTTGGACTCAATTGGAAGATTCTGAATATCATGCATTTTTTTGGACATATATTGAGTTGCACATCACTGTAGTGATTTGAAAAGGCATTTCATGATAGAGAGCTCATGACTATTACCTTCATATTTCTTTGAATACAGATAATTTTTTTTGGCGAACTTGCAAACATGAGACCTTAGTTCCTGCCATTATTACAGTTATTGATTAGTTTAGTGTCTTCCAACAACTAAAATCAATTATAAGTCAAAGGTAATGCTATTTTGTTCTTCTTTCCACACTGTATACTGATGGGAGTTTCTTTTAGGTAGTAAGAGACCAATTTCAGAGTTTGTCTCTTTCAAAGCTGTAGAATCTTTCATCAGTAAATATTGATTCATTTTCAGTCAGGTTGGAAATGTTTTACAGAGTAAATCTCAGTACAACTAACCAGTCTTACAAGTCAGTGATATCTAAACTTTCATGACAGTATATTATGCTTCCAGATGAGTTGAAATTTTTCTCTCATATTATCCTTTGTATTCTACCTTATTTTTGTAAGCCTATAAAGCAGTAACTTCCCCTTTTGCAATAAAGAAGTCAATAAACAAAAGCATATAATAATTTTTGCCATAATTTCATGACAGCTTCAAATTATTGCATGAAGAGCATGTAAAACATGCAAATATGTGGTATAATATTTTCCTTTTTGTTATTTTCCTTCTGCTTTAGAGTCTCTATAAAAGTCCTATACAACTAGCTCTTAGGTAACATAGAGACAAAAATGTATTTGAAAGTACTGTGATTATTATTTTATTTATGGAAAACAATATTTTTCCTGGTTATAATCTGAAATATTGAACTCAGCCAAAATCAAATGACTTTTTTAAGAGAATAATTAATATAGGATACTTTCATACTTTAAGACATTATATATGAAAAAGCGAGAAATTTAGATGAATAATATGAATATGTTGTTCAAAAATATAAGGATGTTATTTGATTTGATACCTCTTTTTACTGACTGCTAGAGCAATCATATACCACAGTCTCTCAGAAGAATTTATTATATTTTCTTCTACAGAATATACTTTTAATTTAATCAAATTGTTGTCTCTTTTTTTAAATTTTTCCTGTTCCACATCAGTTTGTTACTCTATAAAAATATATGAATTAGGGGCACCTTGGTGGCTCAGTTGTTAAGCATCCAACTCTTGGATTGGGCTCAGGTCCTGATCTCATGGCTCTTGAGATCAATCCCCGCGTGGGGATCTGAGCTCAGTGCAAGTCTGCTTGGATATTCTCTCTCTCTACCTTTTCCCCCCACTTCCATGCTCGCTCTCTCTCTCTCCCCCCCCCTCAAATAAATACTTTAAAAAAAATATGAGTTATATTATTATGCTTAAAAATATTTTTAAAAAAGTAATCTGCCAACATATATAGTATATCGTTAGTTTTTGTTGGCTAACTAATAGAAAAAAGTAATCTGCTGTTTTACAATAATGCTGACGTGAAAAATATTGCTATGCCCCATTGCTTTACTGCTTAGGCTCATTTTGAGTGCATTAGCATTTCTTTCATTATTGTGCTAATGGGTTTCTATTATACAAATTTAGTTAAACTTGGTACATAATCATTAATAGGAAACTTGATGTAGGACAAGTAGGAAAATTATACTTGGTATTTAAAAAAATCTGTTTGAAATTTCAAAATTTAGTTTCTTTTTTCAAAATTTTAGTTTCTATGCTTAAAACTAGAACAAAATAAAAATTGAATCCTATATTCAAAACTAGACCTCCGAATTTCCAAGCCCAGTTGTTTTTAGAGGTAAATTCTTCCAAAAATTTAGGAAGAAATAACAACGTCTTACACAAACTCTTCCAAAGAATATATATATAAAAAAATTCCCAACTCACTACATAAAATTTCTATAAAAAAACCTGTCAAAAACATTACAAGATACTCAAATTATAGACAGTATCTTCCATGAATCGAGAGACAAACATTTTAAAGAAGATGTTAGCAGACTTAGTTCAGTCATATACAATAAAAGGAAAATAGCAAAGGAAAGAAACATAAACATGCCAGAAATGAAAGACAATTTTATATTTAAAGATTCATGAATATAAGCCATCACAAAACATAAAAATGAAATATATTATGGTTACCCAGATAAATGCAGAAAAAGAATTTGATAAAAATCAGCACCAATTTAGGATAAAAATAAATCTTAAATTAGAAATAGAATGGACTTTTTAAATCTGAAAATGAGTTTTTGCAAAACCCTTACCAGAGCCATCATACTTAATGGTAGAGTACTATAAGCTTTCCTTTTGAAATAGAGAAATGGGACAAGATGCTCACTCTCATTCTTTTTGCTCAACATTATAATGGTAGTTCAAACCAGTACAGTAAGATGAGAAAATAAATAAGAAGCATACAGAATAATAAAGAAAAACAAATACAACTATCATTATTCACAGAGAACAATAATGTGTACTTAGAACACCAAAAGAATCTATAGACCATCTATGAAAATGTATAAAGAATTTTTACAGCAGCCCTGACTCTATAAAATATACAAAAATAAATTTGTTTTTATATACTGACAAAAGTAGAATGTTTTTCAATTAAAATTATCAAAAAGCCCAAGACAACATGCAGCATGATGTATCAAAATTTTCAGTGAAAGCTATAAAATCAAATTAAAAAGATTTTAGAAGTTCTAAGTAAATGGTAAAATATACCATATTCATGGATTGGAAGATTAATTTTGTAAAGATGTCATCTCTCTTCGAATTTATCCATGGATTCAAAAGAATCATAACTTTTTTTGTGTGTGGTTGTTTCATGGGTATTAACAGGCAAATTATAATATTTATTTGAAAATGTAAAGGAATAAACATTTCTAAGACATTCTTGAAGAAAAACAGCTGAAGGGTTTTGGCTATCAGATATCTGGACTTACTGTAAAGATAAATAAAACAGATATCGGCACAAAGATAAACAGAATACAGCAGTCAGAGAAAAACACACTCATGCGGTCCCTTGATAATGACAAAAATGACACCGACATACAGTTAGGATATGATGGTCTTTTCAATAAATGGTATAGGATCAAATAAATTTTCATTTAAAAATTAAATTTTAATTCTCCCTCCAAAACATACAGCTATCATTCATATTAATGCATTGTATCTAAATGTGAATGGTTAGAGAAAACATAGCTTCATGAACTTGGCATAGACAAAATATTGTCTAAAACAATCACAAAAAACTAAAAGAAAATTATGAATTTGATTAAAGTTAAGAATTTCGTTTTATCAGAAGGCACAATTAACAGCATGCAAATACATGGGTCAGGGCGAGAAAAAGTGTTTACTATAGATATGTCTAACGATTCTCAAAATACAAATATCTACCATATGTGGAGGATATTGAAGAACTATAAATTAATAAGTGAAAGGCAGACAACCAAACAGAAAAACAAACAAAAAAACCAAGATAAAAGACTTGGTCAGATACTTCATGAAAGAGTTTAAGATTTTTTTTTTTTTAAAGTCACTTGAGTGGGAATTTTATTTTTTTATTTTTTTAAAGATTTTATTTATTTATTTGAGAGAGAGAATGAGATAGAGAGAGCATGAGTGGGGGAGGGTCAGAGGGAGAAGCCGACTCCCCGCTGAGCAGGGAGCCCGATGCGGGACTCGATCCCGGGACTCCAGGATCATGACCTGAGCTGAAGGCAGTTGTTTAACCAACTGAGCCACCCAGGCGCCCTTGAGTGGGAATTTTAAAGGAGATAGAAAGGATGAATAAAAATCTGATTATGGATGAGGAGGAAGAGTGACTCTCAGGAAATGGTGGAAGAATTTTTCTTACATGAGAGGAAGAAGAGGCTTGAATTGTCAGAGGGGGCAAGGAAGGGAATGATGAAACTCAGATTCTGAGACTGATGTGTAGATGATGTGTAAAAGTTATTGAAGGGCTCCTTCCTCTCTGTAAAGAGGAACATGTCTTCTGATGAAAAGAAGTCAGAATTAGTGAAACATGAAATTTTGAGAAGAGTGGAGATCTCATTGTAGAAAACCAAGAATGAATTGAATAGAGAAACTTAGAAATTTTAGGAAACATTTATGGTCTATTTGAAGTCAACAGTCTTGAATTAATTTGTAAATTGATTCTAGAATCAATTGGAGGAAAAGACTTAAATTCCTCCAATAGTTCAATAATATTAGTGGAGGAAAAGACTTAAATTCCTCCAATAGTTCAATAATATTAGTGTCTGTGCAATTTTTTTTTTTATATCTCTTTCCTGGTCAATAGATGAATTCTTGCAGCCCCAAATATTGTCTCTCCAAGCAAGAAAGAATAGAAAGACCTGCAGAAAGGTTTTCTTGTTATAAAAAGGAAAAAAAAAAAAAAAATCTTTCCCAGAAGTGGTCCACCTCCCTCATCTTAATTCGTCTACTGGTGATGTTTCCAACTAGGATGCTTCCAATTTTAATAGTAAGAAATTGAGACAGAAGTATATTAGGTAACTAACCACAATATTTTCTGTATGTATTGAATGTTTCCCATTTAATAGCAATCTTGTCATTGTCTTAAGCTGTCTTGCCTTTCTGTCACTTTGTCACACCCATACATATAAGCTTCAAAGCTGGATATTTTAGAAAAATTGAGGAGGTTGTGATCGCAAGTGGCATGTTGACTTACAATATTTTTAAATATAAAGAAATGACATTGTGCAAGATTTGTTTATGAGAGCTAATAAATGAAGTAAAGTGGAGAAGGTCATTGATGTTTAATTCCTTGGCCTCCTCATCACCAATTGAACAGCACACTGATAACTAGTCAGCATACGAACCTGAACATTTTAAATGGAATTTTACTTTTTTCTTTTTAAAAAGTAATTCTTGCACATTCTAGAAAACTGAAAATATGCAAAAAAGGAAGAACTTGAAATCAAAGAAATTTATTTTTTTTAATATACTTGCTATTTTAGGCACAGTTAATGTAAATGTGAGTTTGTTCTATAACTGTTCAAGCTGCACACAATCTTAGGAAATATACATGCATAAATGCAGGAAAAGATACAAATTTCAGAAGTTTTAAACCAGGAAATTTTATCATGTACTCTTTTTCCATCAGGTTTAATTAAATATCAAAAAAGAATAATAAACCACGAATGTGTGTATGAAAATCCAACAGAGATCTTATTAGCCTCATAACAACTATTTCTGGCTTTCCTTACATTTTTATATTGAATCTTTTTAAACATGAGGAAGATATATAGAATAATATAACACGCATGTCTATTTTCCCAAACACATCTCCATGCTATTTTTTCAAAAGTAACCACTATCCTCAATTTTGTGCTTATTTCCCCCGCATGTCTTTATAATGTTATTAAATAACTCTCTTAAAAATATTTAGTTGTATTTCATGCCAGTACTATATTACACTGTTTCTATCCATCCTAAGCTTCTTGTTATCACTTGTCCAATTGAGATTTATCCGTACTAATACCTAAAAATGAAATTGATTTTTTTTTTGTAGTAAAGTATAAAATATTTACTACTTCTCCAGTGAAGGAATTGGTAGTGTCTTGTTTAGCATCAGAAGTGGTCCTGAGATTTTAGACAATGAAATGTGGAGGGAAGTGATGAGTGTCAATGATATGCCTTTGTAATTCATTTTTTTGTTCCATGAAAAGCTTGATAAACCATATAGGGACATATCCATCAATTTATTTCCAAGATGCAAAGATTGAGGAACAGAACAGAAGCTAATCTACCATGTGTGTGAGAATAATAAATCTTGCCATAACCCGCTGGGATCATTTGTTACCACAGAATAACTTAGGTTAAGCTGACAGATGTCATTTAGTTTCATTGCTATTGAATATTTTATTTTGTAAATAGACCAAAAATTTTTTTTAAAGATTTCATTTATGAGAGAGAGCGAGAGTGCACACGAGAGTGAGCATGAGTGGGGGGAGGGGCAGAGAGAGAAGCTGAGCAGGGAATCTGAGGCAGGGCTTGATCCCAGGACCCCAGGATCATGACCTGAGCTGAAGGCAGACACTTAACAGACTAGCCACATAGGCACCCCAACAGACCAAAAATTTTTATCCATTCTTTTGGTTGAATATCATTGACTGAATTGTGTCCCTTCAAGATTCACGTTGAAACCTCAACCCCTACATGACAGGATTTAGAAATAGAGCCTTTAAAGAGGTAATTAAGGTTAAATGAGGTCATGAAGGTTGGACATAACACCAGCTGGGCTGGTGTCTTTATAGGAGACACAAGGGAAACACACAAAGGCCATGGGGGACAAGTGGGAAGGCAGCCATCTGCAAGCCACAAAAAGAAGCCTCAGGAGAAACTAAAGCTTGCGACACACTAATATTGGACTTTTAGCCTCTACAATTGTGAGAAAATTCATTTCTACTATTTAAGGCCCCCAGTCTGTGGTATTTTATATTGTAGCTCTAAAAAACTAATACATTCATGGACAGTAACTTTTAAAATTTTCTAGTATGAGCATTGGTGTAATGAACATACTTGTTCATATTTCTTTAGGTACAAAGAGAGAATGAGAATCTATCACATTGGCTAGAAGTGAAAAAAAATGGATCAACAGAAGCTATATATTCAACCTAGATTTTGATGAATTGCCTTTATTCTTCGCAGATTATATGATAACCCCCGTGTTTCATACCATTGCCACTATTGGGACTATGGTTAGCTCTTCACAAGTCTATAGTCACTCCTTGATTTTAGTTAAGCTCATTAAGGGCAGCAGATGTGCCAAATATTGTTGCGATTCTGTTAACACATATGTAACATTTCTGGTAAATATTGTCTCTTTTATGAGAAAGATATTAACACACTATGATTGTCAAACTAAATAAGAGAAAACACGATTACCAGATGGAATTTGAACAACTCTCAGAATAATTAACTATTAAAATGAAGTTAAACCTGAGCATTTTGTACTTTTACTTCAAAAATTGTCTGTGGAAGATATAGAAGGAGATTTATTTTATGTACTTGATAAAAATGTTAACCCTTGATCATCAACAAAAATATCTTTTCTTCTGAATATTAAATACATCCTTGTTATTCCATTCAAAATATAGCAGTCATTTTAGGGTAAAAGCTAAATAACCTGATCTTACATGGTGCACACCAGGAACAGTTTGCTCTTTTTACATGAAAGTTTGCTTTAGAAAGACTGTTGAAAATGTCAATCAAAAACTATGGTTAAAATAAGAAAAAAAGAAAAAGTCTTATTTCTAATATTTTTATTCAAAACTTTCAAATAATACAATAATTCCCTGGAATAAATCGGGTAATTGTTCCTACTTTTCTCACCATTGGGCTGGTGTGGTACTTAGTGACCTGAAAGTTAATGCCCCTGAACAGCTGGTTCATTTACCTATCGGTGGCTTCCCATTATTTAGGCTGAATGAAAAGACCCAAACTAGTATATCAGGCAAATCTACATTATTTAGGGAATGTGAGGCAGAAAAGTGATTTTCAACACACAGCATATTACAAACATAAGTATGTAATTTAAGCTACAGAATGTTTTTAATAATAACATAATTTATAGTAGAGTTTCCATAGTAGAAATAAAAGAAAATCAGAAAAAAATTACATTTGTTTTCTTTTTTTTTTTAAGATTTTATTTATTTGACAGAGAGAGACACAGTGAGAGAGGGAACACAAGCAGGGGGAGTGGGAGAGGGAGAAGCAGGCTTCCCGTGGAGCAGGGAGCCCGATGTGGGGCTCGATCCCAGGACCCTGGGACCATGACCTGAGCCGAAGGCAAACGCTTAACGACTGAGTGACCCAGGCGCCCCCATACATTTGTTTTCTGAAAGTAAAATACTTATATAATCCTGAATGACTAATGAATGCTTTCTAAAATTGGCATACCTTTAAATAACATAAACCAGAGAATCACCAGTTAACATCCACAGATTGAAAAATAGCAGTGAAGTTCAACTAAGCTGAGCTAATTCAGCACCTGTAAAATCTCAAGTCAAAATTTACCTTCTAGTTTCAAATCTAACAATTATTTATGATTGGTATTAAATCTATGAAATATGGTATCAGAAATAGAAATACCACAGGACATCTTTCTATTGCCAGCAGGCATGACTTCATCATATAATAGAAACAAGAATAAAATTGTGGAGGCCTAGGAAAAAGAAATCCATTAAGCAACCTGAGGAGATGCTAATGGAAATGCAAGCCAATTAATCCTAATAAAAACCATGCAATAGCAACGCAACATAAAGTGATATACCCTCTCAATTGACCAAAAAGTGACATGATTCATGGTCTGTAGTTTACTAAAATTCCTTAGGAGTACAAATACAGGAAAAGAGCAAAAGGGGTAAGATAAGAGAAATGTAAAAATGTATGCTCAAACTATGGACTCTGAGAAACAAACTGAGGGTTCTAGAGGGGAGGGGGGGTGGGGGGATGGGTTAGCCTGGTGATGGGTATTAAAGAGGGCACGTATTGAATGGAGCACTGGGTGTTATACGCAAACAATGAATCATGGAAGACTACATCAAATACTAATGATGTAATGTATGGTGATTAATATAACATAATAAAAAATGTATGCTCAAGTGAGCATTATTTAAATATTATTATTTTTTTGAGGTTTCAATATTTTATTCAAGTTTTACTTTAAGTGTTTTTAATTACAGAATTTGAAGGGCAGGATCTAATTCTACACAAAATGGAAGACTCTAAAATGTACCCATTAAACGGCTAAAAATGTGTGCATGTATATGTGTTACTACTATTGATATAGAAAAAAGTTACAATTATTAACTTTTCCTACCCCAATCTGGGCCAAATTTAAAATATATTTTCACAATATTGCAGCATTTTCCTAAAACCATTATTGAAAAATCAGTAATCCAATGATTACTGGGCACACAAATTGCAAGGCAGATGTTTTATTCTTTAGGAAATAAAATGAAGTATAACGATACAGATATAGATAGGTATATTACACATATATTTATTATACATACACATATATATTATACACACAATGGAACATTACTCAACCATAAAAAAAGAATAAAATCTTGCCATTTGCAATAACATGGATGGATCTAGAGGGTATAATGCTAAATGAAATAAGTCAGTGAGAGAAAGACAAATGCTATATGTTTTCACTCATATGTGGAATTTAAGAAACAAAACAAAGAAGAAAAGAGACAAAAAAAAACAGACTCAAATATAGAGAACAAACTGGTAGTTGTCAGAGGGGAGTTGGATGGGGGGGGTTGGGTGAAAGAGATGAAGGGGATTAAAAGTACACTTATCTTGATGAGCACTGAGTAATATATAGAATTGTTGAATCGTTATATTGTACACCCGAAATTAATATGACACTGTATGTTAATTATACTTGAATTAAAAAAAGAAAGGTTAAAAAAAGAAAAGTGTGAATATTATAAATGAGTAGTGATACAAATTTTCACATACTTGTAACCAGCAATCAGATCAGGAACAGGAGATTATAGTATACCAGAAGGTGTTTCTCTTCATTAAATTTAGGGCTTCTCTTCTGTCAGCAATTTTTTTCTAGTTTGCAATATAGCAACCTTGCACATCTTTTTAAAGATTTGTTCCTATGTATTTGATAATTTGTATGCTATTATAATTGACACTTTAAATTTCTCATTTTGTATTAGCTTTTTACTAGTAGATAAAAATACAAATTAATTTTGTATTCACACTTTATCTTCCTCACATACCAATTTTATTCTTACATAGATTATTTTAGATTTTCTACATGCATGTCATATGATCATCAATGAAAGGAAAAATGATCCTAAGAAAATATCCAAGTGAAGCTTGAAGAGATAAAATATTGGCAAATACAAAGAGAGGTAAGAGATAATGAAGATTGAGTGTAAAAGTCTAAAGTAATTGTATTTGTATCTAAAGAAGAGGCAAGAGGGGTGCCTGGGTGGCACAGTTGGTTAAGACTCCAACTCTTCATTTTGGCTCAGGTCATGATCTCAGGGTCATGAGATCAAAACCCCACGTCAGGCTCTGCAAGGCTCCCCGCTTGGCTGGGCTCAGAGTTTGCTTGAGATGCTCTCTCCCTCTCCCTCTGCCCCTCCCACTTGTGCTCTTATTCTCTCACACATGAGCTCTCTCTCTTTCTCTCTCAAATAAATCTTTAAAAAAAAAAAATAAAGAGTCAAGAGAAAATAGAGAAGATGCAACTTAACACCACATTTTTGTAAAAACGTCTTCAAATCAAAGATGATAAAATAATCTTAAAAATAGATAAAAAAGGCCGATAACTTTCAAAGAAGTAGTAATAATGAGATCACATTATTCAACTGGAAAGTGGAACACAGAAGACAATAGAATGGATTCTTCTTGCTGAAATATAATGTGACAGCCTGTAATTTTATATACAACTTATAACTCTATATTTGAATGTAAAATAAATATATTTTTAATAAAATAAAACAGAATTTGAAACCAGCACGATGACATAAAAGGACATATTAATAGGCATTCTGAGGGCCTACAAAAAATGACAAAATAATTATAAAGAAAAAAGTTGAAAAATAAATATATAGACCAACACATACAAATACAAATGATTTAGAAAAAATACCAATATTGCTTTGGGGGTATTAAATTATATATATTATACATTATGTATTTTGTATTTTTTACATATTATATAAATGCATTCTGTATATATATTTACATATATATATGCAATCTAAATATGCATTAAAATGGCACATAAATCGGGAAAGAATTAAAGTTAAAATATTCTAATGTCTTTGTACCATTTAGGAAGGTGTAAAAATAATTTGTACTATATTTTAATTTGGGGGTTTCTAGTGTAAAATTTAAAATAATAATAGAGAAGATTAATAACAAATTAATAAAGGGGAAATGTTAGAATTAAACCAACAAACAGACAAACATACAACCCCCTCCCCACACCTCAATCCAAAGGAGAAAATAAAGATAAAAGAACACAGCACAAGGAGGAAATGCAGTAATACTAACTGCTACACTGAAATACAAGTTGTTTACATAATTGCATTAACTCTAAATCTATAAAGAGATAAAGGATAAAATATAACTATATGCTATTAAAAGGAGAAATAAAAAGCACCACAGTTGCAGAGTAATTATTTTAACCCACATTTCTCAGTATCTACTATGCTCTTCATTTTAACTGATCATATCAAGTGTGGTCACACTAGAGTCCAGAGAAGGGCAAATAATCTCTCAGTATAGCAAAGTACGTATCATCAGTTTCGATACATAGACTCAGATTACGACAATAGATGAACTCATATTTCTTGTGCACAGCAGGTAAGTTTTGGGGAAAAAATCAACCAAATATTGATAAAAATATATAAATAAGTTTTAAATTCACTGTTATAGAACCAATCACAGACCTGAGTGGGAATGCTCATATAATTTGATTATTTCTTAGAGGAAATCACAGGTTTCTAGGGAAATGGACAGTTTGGGAATCCAAAGAGGGAAGAATTTAAAGGATGACAAGGAATATGCATCATAGGTGATATAACCAGATTCAAATAAAATATGATTAATTCCTTCAATTTAAATCTCACGCCCCGGGAGAAAAAAAAAAATGAAGAGACTTATTTTAGCGATTTAACTGACTTGATTCCCCTCTCCCACCCAACCTATGAAATAGAAGTTCCTTAAGAGAAGGGGATAATTGTTGCATAAAGATACGGAGAGATAAATTTGTATTGTGCAACTAATACCATGCTTATATTTCTGAGAAACAGTGTCTAGGGGATAGTCTAGCCAAATGAGTATTATATTCTAAATAAGAAAAGTTTCAAATTAAATCTCTGGTCTGTTCTTCTGGTCTCTATCCTACTTATTCACTCATTTACTTCTTCTTGCCCACATATCCCTCCATTCAACTAATGGTTGTTAAGTGAATACTCTCAACCATTCACCTACAAGCCCACATAAGCAGCATTTTGTATCCTCTCCTGGGTTCACCCCAGTACCTTTTGATTTCTGAGTAAAATACTCCCTCTAATCAGAATATAGTGAAGCTACCCAAATCTTGCCATTTATGAATAATGTATGAGACATGACATGGAGAAAACAAAATTGCCTTTATAATCCTATTATGTCTTCTAATAATATTTTTAGACAGATTTAAAATTACCATGTGTTCAAAAATAAAAGGAATGAAACATCCAATAAGTCTTACTAATATCTTTTGAAAATGAAAGCTAGAAAATACAGATTTAGCAATCACTTACTCTGAAATTTAAATTCTTATGTACCATTAATAGAGTACACATGCTCTTATTTGGCTTGGAATTGACACAAATATGCTTATTGTCACTATGAATCCCATTTTTGGCAAGTTGATAACACCATACGTTTATAAACACTAATATGGACCAAGGTTTTAGAACTGCCCAAAAGTCTTATTTTGTCCTTTTTCTTTTTTTTAAAGATTTTATTTATTTGACAGAGAGATACACAGCAAGAGGGGAACACAAGCAGGGGGAGTGGGAGAGGGAGAAGCAGGCTTCCCACTGAGCAGGGAGTCTGATGCGGGGCTCAATCCCAGAACCCTGGGACCACGACCTGGGCCGAAGGCAGATGCTTAACGACTGAGCCACCCAGGCGCCCCTAAAAAACTCTTCTTTTTTTTGTGTGAAGATTTTATGTATTTGACAGAGAGAGCCACAGCAAGAGAGGGAACACAAGCAGAGGGAGTGGGAGAGGGAGAAACAGGCTTCCCGCTGAGCAGGGAGCCCGATGTGGGGCTCAATCCCAGGACCTTGGGATCAGGACCTGAGCCGAAGGCAGACGCTTAACAACTGAGCCACCCAGGCGCCTCTTATTTTGTCCTTTTTGTAGCCTTTGAAACACCTTCATGTCTACTCTACCCTTAATCCAAAATCTGTCCTTCCCCAGCCTGATTCTTAGCATATAATCTTATTTTATGGTTCACATAAAAGATAAATGCCATCAGCTAAGAGCTTTCTCACCTTCCTGACATTGAATCTCCAACTCACCTGTATCTACAGCTGTGTTTTCCTTCCTACCTCTGGTTATAATGGATGAAATGCCTTCTTCCTGCCAAGAACCAATCATATGCTATATATGCAGTGGATCCTCACCATTGCTGGTGTCTCAGAAATTACATAAATTGTTACAGACTCTCCTATATCTTCAACCCCTTTCTCATCAACATCTGTTCCTGAAATCTCCAGTTGCCTCTCTGATCTTATGGCCGATACGCTCATCTATTTCCTTTCACAGCCAAATGTTTTGTAGTAATTGTCTGTATATGTAATCTCTATTTTTTTTTTTCCCCAGTCATATTTCCATCCAATCTAATCTGGCTTTTACTCCCACAGCGCCACCTAAATTGTTCTCTTTTTAGGATCACTGTAAGAAACATCAAGTGAGATGGCTGCTGGCTCATGGCTCATTAACATTCCTCCAGTGAGGGGTGCCTGGGTGGCTCAGTCGTTAAGCGACTGCCTTCGGCTCAGGTCATGATCCTAGGGTCCTGGGATCGAGCCCCATATTGGGCTCCCTGCTTGGTGAGCCTACTTCTCCCTCTCCCTCTGCTGCTCCCCCTGCTTGTGCTCTCTCTCTCTCTCTCTGTGTCAAATAAATAAAATCTTAAAAAAAAAAAAAAAATCCCTCCAGTGAAAATTTATCTTTCTGATATTTCTTGGCTAGGGTTGATTAAGATGTGTGCAGAGTCAGCTAAACCAAAGTGAACTATTTATAAATCTTTAAATAGGATTTAAATACTTAAATAGTGAGATACAAAAACTAAAAACTGTCATTGATCAGTACTCCTCCAGAAATTGTCCATAAAATTCTCCACTGAAAGACCTTGGGGTGACCCATGTTCTTATTGAATAAGGAAAGGGCTAAGGTCTAGGCAGGGAGAGATAGGGGGCCCCTGTCTGGGCTCTGAAACTATTCCTGGCAGGCAGAATCACTAAGCCAGAGTGAACAAGAGATAAGGAAACAGACCACCTGGCCCTGAATGTTAGGGAGTATTTTTCTTTGGTGGCTACAGTGTATTCATAGAACATGGCCAAACCTCAAAGAATTAAGTCATTAAGGGTGTTATCAATAATCCATGCTCAAACCAAGACGGCACAAGAAACTCAAAGCCACAAGTTTCCCAATCAGTTCTCAATAAAAGACTGCCACTCAAAGCCCTCATTGGCAACCCATTCAGGACCCCTCTCACTCTAGAGAGCTTTTTCTGTATCTTTGCTTAATAAAACTCTATCGCTTTGCTCACTCTCTTTTGTCCATGAGATTCATTCTTCGACTCCGTGAGACAAGAACCCTGCGATCCTGTAACATTATCATTCTTCGTCTTAGATACTCTGCTCTTATCTTATTTCATTAACCAGGACATTTTTTGCAAGTTAAGGAGGATGCGATTAGTCATTACATCAAGACCACATGTTTAGTTAAGACCCCCCAACAAAAGACGAGGTATGATTTTCTTCTTATTTGTCAGTCATTTTTGGTTATATGCTATCAAAAGCGTGAACCAAATAATTTATAATGTCTTTCATGTTGCTAAATATAGTGAGTAATTCAGTTTTTGTTTTGTTTTGTTTTGTTTTGTTTTGTTTTGTTTTGTTTTGTTTTGTTTTTGAGAAAGAGAGTGAGTGCAGGCTCAGGGAGGGGCAGAGGGAGAGGGAGAGAGAGAAACTTAAGCAGGCTCCATGCCCAGCATGGAGCCCAACACAAGGCTCCGTTTCACCACCCTGAGATCATGACCTGAGCCAAAAATCAAGTCTGTCGCTTAACCGACTGAGCACCCAGGCACCCTGAGTACTTCAGTCATTATATGACTTGATTTCTTAATAACATTTTCCACTACTGACTTTTCTTTTCCATTATTGTAACACTCTGCTTCAACCTAGTGTCATTTTCATTCTCTTCACATTTGAGAAACACTTTTTCCTAGGTCTTTGCATTTGTGCACATCTTGTATGAGGCACTAACTGCCCTCTCTTTTACTCTTGGAGGAGCAGAATGTTGTGTTACTCTGGAAGCATGCTTAATGTCCAGTAAAATCAAGGTAAAATCTCCCTCCAAAGCAAAGAACAGGAGGCTTACTGCTCTCTCCCTCCCTTACTGCCCTTATTATAAAAGATTTGGATCTCCTTATCTCAGGGTTTCTGACCTGTCACATAGTCCAGTGCATACACAGGGTTCAATCTTGCCTGATTATGCTCTATGCTCCTTTAGGTTTTCTTGGAGAAAGACACCCCTGATTCTCAAATACAAATCAGGTCCTTCATTCTTACTCAGTATTTTTTTTCACAGAAATTATCATAATTTATTTTATATTTGTTAGTGTCTGGGAGAAATTGTCATGGTTACCATGCCTCCTTAGTTTTTTAAGCTGAATAAATTCAGGAAACAAGTGTTTCCTGTCTGGTACTCCTATTCTCAGTGCAAGCATAGTGCTTGACATAGCATACTTACTGATTATTTGTTGAATGAATGCAGGCAATAACTCTTCTTCATTAAAGCTCTTCTAAGATTAGCCTATCCTCCCTTATAAACAGGAGATAGATTTGCTGCCTAATTTAAAAATATTTTTGTTTTATTTTCTTTGTGTTAAAGTAATTTACTTCTGGGCTATTTAAAAATACATAGAAGCAAGAAAAGAAAGTAAACACTAGTCATTCCTTTATTCAACAGTGAGGATTGCTAGTGCTTTCTTACATATCCCTTGAGAACAGTCAGAGAGGATATATATGTGTTTATATATAGTCAACACATATCTATATTCATAAAATCAAAGTAAAATCATGTTAGTGGCCAAACAGTAAATTATAGATATATAAAATTATATTCATAATTTAATAAATCTATTATTAGGCATTTAATATTCCCCTTTGCAATTTACTTTTTTTAAAGATTTTATTTATTTCTTTGACAGAGAGAGAGAGAGCACAAGCAGGAGGAGTGGCAGGTAGAGGGAGAGGCAGAAGAAGGCTCCCCGCTGAGCAGAGAGCTTGATGCAGGGCTTGATCCCAGGACCCCGAGATCATGACCTGAGCTGAAGGCAGACGCTTAGCTGACTGAGCCACCCAGGTGCTCCCCGCCCTTTACAGTTTAAACAAAGTGTAAATGGACAACTAGATTAATAAATATTTCTTTGAATCTTTAAATTCTTAGAATAATTATCAAAAATATTTGCCTAAAATCAGTTGATATATGTCATTCCCTTTACCTCTCGGGAACAAGGTAATTTATCGGTTTATAGTCCCAGAGGGTGTGTTGGCTGAGTGACGCTGCATCTTAACACATGCCTTCCAAATTCACCATGATACTGAATTGTGTTCACTGAAAATTGCATTCAGACTTTTCATTTTATTTTTATTTTTTGTTTTTATTATTTCTATTTTTAAAATTTTTAAAATTTTATTTTTTTCAAATTTTTATTTAAATTCTAGTTAACATATAGTGTAATATTGGTTTCAGGAGTAGAATTTAGTGATTCATCACTTTCATATAATACCCAGTGCTCAACACAAGTGCCCTCCTTAATACCCATAATCCATTTAGCCCATCCCCCACCCACCTCTCCTCCATCAACTCTCAGTTTATTCTCTACACTTAAGAGTCTCTTATGGTTTGCTTTCCTCTCTTCCCCCCCCCTTCCCCTATGCTCATCTGTTTTGTTTCTTAAATTTCACATATGAGTGAAATCATATGGTATTTGTCTTTCTCTGTCTGGCTTATTTTGCTTAGCATAATATACTCTAGATCCATCCACATCATTGCAAACAGCAAGATTTCATTCTTTTCTTATGCCTGAGTAATATTCCATTATATATAGATACCACCTCTTTTTTATCCATTCATCAGTGGACATTTGGGCTCTTTCCATAATTTGGCCATTGTTCATAATACTGCTATTAACATCAGGCAGCATGTGCCCCTTTGAATTAGCTTTTTGTATCCTTTGGGTAAATACATAGTAGTGCAATTGCAGGGTTGTAGGGTAGTTCTATTTTTAACTTTTTGAGGCACCTCCATACTGTTTTCCAGAGTGGCTGCACCAGTTTGCATTCCCACCAACAGTGTTAGAGAATTCCCCTTTCTCCACGTTTTGCCAACATCTATAGTTTCCTGGGTTAATTTTAACCATTCTGACAGGTGTGATATGGTATCTTATCATGGTTTTGATTTGTATTTCCCTGATGATGAGTGATGCTGTGCATCTTTTCATATGTCTATTAGCCATCTGGATGTCTTTTTTGGAAAAATGTCTATTCATGTCATTTGCCCATTTCTTTATTTTGTTTTAAGATTTTATTTATTTGAGAGAGAGAGAGTACACAAGCCAGGGTGCGGGGCAGAGGGAGAGGGAGAAGCGGACTCCCCACTGAGCAGGGAGCCCAATGTGGGGCTAGATCCCAGGACCCTGGGAACATGACCTGAGCCGAAGGCAGATGCTCAACTGACTGAGCCATCCAGGGGCCCCTTCTGCCCATTTCTTAACTTGATCATTTTTCTTTTTTGGGTGTTGAGCTTGAGAAGTTCTTTACAGATGTTGGATACTAACCCTTTATCAGATATGTCATTTGCAAATATCTTCTCCCATTTTGTAGGCTGCCTTTTAGTTTTGTTGATTGTTTCCTTCACTGTGCAGAAGCTTTTTATCTTGATGATAGTTCATTTTTGCTTTTGTTTCCCTTGCCTACAAATGTATGTCTAGTAAGAAGTTGCTATGGGTGAGAATCTTCAAATTTCCATCATAAAGCACCACATATCCTTTTCATTTACCAGCCATTGGCCTAAGTAGATCACCTGGTCATTCCTAATTCCAAAAAATCAAGGACCAGGAGAAAAAAAATCAGAACACTTGTCAAGTTTCAACTCCATATTATTTCCTTTCTTCCTTATTCAGGATCCTGCTCAGATGTGGTCCCTAATTACTTTCTGACCTCCTTTTTGTATTTGCCAGGCACTTGCAGAACTCCTTTGCTTATGATATTCCACTCAGTCTGAAATGTGCTTCCTTCACTCTCTCACCTATTATAATGATTCATTCACCTTTATTTCTTCAAGTACTATTTCACTTCATTACTCTTAATTTCCTAAAGTTTCCTTGAAGTCACAATTAAAGATAGAGATTATACTACATACCTTTTCATGTTAGTTTGTACCATTATGACATTGCTAACGTTTGAGTATTTTGACCTATCAAATGGCACTGTATATGGCTTAACCTAATATTTCTTAGTGTTTTAATACTAGGGTTAGTATATAGTAGAGTTCTAATAAATTTTTATATATTTGTATTGAGTCTTCAAAATTGAGAAGAGAATTTGTAATGGCAAAACCAAAATATTTGAAGATCTAAAGGAAAAAAAAAACTCATCATCGTTTCATTCCAAAAACATAAATTAGGTAAAGATGATTAGTTGTTACCAAAATTAAATTATCATGAAAGTCAAGATCTCTAAATTTAACCAGGGTAAAGTCTACAGTATGAGAAAGACTTACTATGCAAATGTATTATCACTATCAACCACTCAGAATTGAGTCTTTAGTATTAGAGATGTTTAGTGTCATTTTTCTAGATTAGCTGATAAAACTATAGAGAAATTACAGTTTTTACATCTACAATATTGGAGATTCTTCCATATGGGTGGTGATATATATATATCAAAAATAATAGTCACTTATTTTTATTACCTGACATTATTTTTTCGTATATATATTATTTTCTTTTTAAAGGCAAGCAGACCACACCATATCTATCTTACATGGTCCAGTGATATATATTAGTATAAGAAAAAAATTAAATAATTTTAACTATTTTTGCCTAACCAGAGAAAAAGTCTAAAAGAATGTAAAAACATTAAATACAACCCTGTATTTTAGAGTCACAAATGCTTGCTTTGAAAGACTAAAGATGTATGATGATCTTATGTACATGATTGCTCTACTCTTATACTTCCTTGAAGATTGAAAATTAAAAACTGCAAAGCAGTTATGCCATTTAAAACAGATGATGTCTAAGAACCACTTAAGTTGTAGAAGTGCTACCTGTCATTATACTTCCCACAGCACTGAGAGAAATTAGGTGTTTGAAAAGCTGTAATGTGCCTTTTACTTGGAATGCTCAAGCTTTAATTTCCTCTCTGTGGAGTAACTCTGATGTGATGGTGCCTGTCTCTGTTTAATCTGAATAGGATACTCTTTCTTTATAAAAGTAAAATATAAAACCCTAAGAATTCTTTTTTATACTGTCCATTAAAAATATAGTACTTCCAACCATTTCTGTTACATACAAAAATATGCCAGTCTCCTGTATTTAAAATCTTTACAACAGGACATTAAAAAGGACTCATTCTGGGGCGCCTGGGTGGCTCAGTCGTTAAGCGTCTGCCTTCGGCTCAGGTCATGATCCCAGGGTCCAGGGATCGAGCCCCGCATCGGGCTCCCTGCTCAGCCAGGAGCCTGCTTCTCCCCCTCCCACTCCGCCTGCTTGTGTTCCCTCTCTAGCTGTCTCTCTCTCTCTGTGTCAAATAAATAAAATAAAATCTTTAAAAAAAAAAAATAATAAAATAAAATAAAATAAAATAAAAAGGACTCATTCTTCCTTGGTTTCTATCGAAGTGTCAGTGAGACAAAATTAGATACCAAAATGATTGCGAGACCAATATGCATATGGAGCTTTTCAGAGAAACTGGTCCACCACTTTTGAGTTTTAGCACCTCCCCCAAGAATATAAAAAAAAAAAAGATCAGAATTTGAGAAAGGGAGATTTTGTAAAATAGGTCTGTGAGGCTATTACCCTACTGACTAGTGATTGGAAAAATTAGAATATGTAAATATGTCCACTACAGCTCAGACCAAGGATTCATGTCTGAGGCACATTTTAGAATGCTATAGTGGAATTGTGGATGGAGGTCTGAATTCCAACCCCCACCTATTCCTCAAGTCTCATTGTTTTAGCAACAGAGTCCAGATAACTTTTCCACTCCAGATGTACTACACAAAAGAGAAGAAGAAAGAAGAGATAATTCTACATCAATTTTTAACATCAAGATATAAGCATACATGTGATGAGATGCTCTAATTACTGGCTTGAGTCTTTTGTTACTAAAATGGCCTTTTAAAATCTGTGAATTATAAGGGAAGTTATTGTCCTGTATTAGTCTACACTAAAGGACAGAGGAGTTTACAGCATCAAATGTATTTGAAGGGGCTGTAGGAGATCAAAATTATATATATGTATATATATACATATATATTCAACATGTATGACATTTAAGACTTTTTCATAAATGTAGAATAAATTCTGTATTTTATTTTTTGTAACACAGGAAGAATTAATTTAGTGATATTCTTTCCCATCCAACTCTCCCCATTAAAATTCAATAGTATAGAATTGAAAGTTGATCTAAAGAAGTATCAGTTGTTTGGCAGCCTTGTTAATTAAGGTTACTTTAAATATATTTCTCTAAGATATCAGTGAGTAGAGAAGCCTTGCAATTGTTTATTTCAGTATCATCTTTTGTTTTCTTTCTTGTGTCCAAAAAAGAACTTTATATGTTTTTATAACTCTTTAATATATATCCTATTCTATATACTGGTAATGGGCTAAATAAAGGTCACCTAGAGATATCAGCTAATTTCTGGAACTTGTAAATATCACTTTACAAGGAGGCTTCCAGTTATGGTATATGTAAGTTACAAAGATGAACGGTATAGCATAAAGAATATGGTATTGGGAGAGCACTGTATGGTAACATATGGTAGGTATACACAGTAACATACAGAGGTGTCAAGTCACTATGTCTTACACCCGAAACTAATATAACATGTGTGTCAACTATACGTCAATAAAAAAAGTAAATTTTTTAAAAAAGAAAAATTGTCTTTACAGATGTGATTAAATTAAGAATATTGACAGGGGGGCGCCTGGGTGGCTCAGTTGGTTAAGCGACTGCCTTCGGCTCAGTCATGATCCTGGAGTCCCGGGATCAAGTCCCACATCAGGCTCCCTGCTCAGCGGGGGGTCTGCTTCTCCCTCTGACCCTCCTCCTTCTCATGCTCTCTGTCTCTCATTCTCTCTCTTGCAAATAAATAAAATCTTAAAAAAAAAAAAAAGAATATTGACAGGGGTGGATTATTCTGGATTATCTAGGTGGGCTCTAAGTGTAATCACATGAATCCTTACAGGCACAGAAGAGGAGGAGAGAAGATACGAAAGAAGCAAGGAATAGATTCTCTCCTGGTGCCTCTGGATGGATCATGGCCTACTTGGTTTAGGTCAGTGAAACCGATTTTAGACTTTTGGCCTTCAGAAATATGAGAATACACTTCTATTGTTTTAAGCCATGAGCTTTTAGCAATTTGTTACAGCACCCACATGAAACTAATGTAGCCCTCTAGCTTTCATTCTTTCTCCTTTCCTAGGATTCAAAGCTGAAATAGACCTTTGTGGCTATTTTTCCAATGACTTTTAAATTGTGCTCCTGAAGCCTAGTTTCTCTGAAGCCAAGTAAAGGAACACTGCTCGAGGTTGGTCATTATAAAAAAATAGTGAAAGAAGTCCAGAAAAAAAAAAAAAAAAGTAGAAAAGTTGGTATCTCAAGTTTTATACCATTGGTGGTTTACTCAAAAACCCTTCTTTCCCATGTGCTATACAAGCAAAGCCCCTATTGTTTAAGCTGTCTATCCTTTTCCCTCAGACTCATTGCTGGATCCTAAAAACTGCTGCAAGCCAATCATTCGCTCTGGAAAAGATGGGTTTTGAGGAGGATAAATAGCTTAGTTCTAGTCAAAAATACATGAAAGGAGGAATGCTTGAGATGGGGGGGAAGTGATGTGAAAATTTTGAAAAATGGTTTGACAAAGAAGAAATATATTTATAATTTAGAAATAAATAATCCCTCTTCTTTTGTTTTGTATCTAGAACCACTGCAGCCACCTTGTCAAGAGAGAAGTTACTGGGAGGATTGAAGGGGACACACTGAGAATGGCAGAGCAATGGAAAGAAGCCAGACCCGTGATATGACTGAGCCAATGAATTAGTGTACCAGGGGGGGATACTTATTTTTAAGCCATTTTGAGTTTTTTTTTCTTTTTAAACATCTAGGCAATTGAAACAATATCAAATAGAGACACGCCATCAACTAAATTAATTCTAAGTAAAAGATAATGTAGTCAAATGATGTTGTTATGAAGATGAACATTAAAAGGGGACAGAAATGAGGGTGAGAATGAATGAAAAGCAAGGTTGGTGTGAGACCTCTTCTCTTTCTGGAATTCTAGATTTAGGGAATCTTCTGAGACATATTTTCCTTTAATTTTCCTTTGCCCTAATGGGAAGAAGTTAATTGTAATGCCTAAAATAAATTTAAATAGTAAGCATATTTATTTAATATACATAACTTTAAAATGTAAAATTAATAAAAATAAATGTTAGCTTTTTTCATTTATGAAAATAGCATTTAATCGGCATCAATTGCATGACAGGAGCTGTTATGTGCTGTGGTAGTGATAGTAACAGGTGTTATTTCTGAGTGTTTTAGACAACTACCTCATCTTACTCCCACAAAAACACCATGAATAGGTGTTATTATTATCTACCCTATGTTACAGATAAGCAAACCAAAGTATACATTTATTATTCACTGTAACTCACTTAGGGTTACACAGTGTAAGATTTGAGATTTGAAACCAGACAATCTAACTGCCAAACCCAGGTTCTTGGTCCCTACATTGTAGCCTAATGGCCATGAACAAGATCGTCAATAAAACTACATTCCAATGGGAGGTTTAACAGTATTGTTAGTATTAACTGTTACCCTATTTGACACTTCAAGAAAAAAAAGAAAACTCTTAAGGTTATATTATTGTTGGTCTAAATTCAGATAAGGAAATTGCAGCTGAGATTAAATTGCAAAAGCTCTAAAAGTAATTGGCAGGACTAAACTTGAAACATGATCTCGCTAAAATAAAAACCTGAGTTCTTAACCAATTTAGGTTTATTGTCTGACTAAAATATGTAGACAAATCCCTTTAAGTTCAAATAATTACAGGGTTTTAAAAAAGTTATCTTTTTTTTAACTATTACGTCTTGCCATTCACACTCTATTGCACTTTTATTTTTATTTTTTATTTTTTAAAAAGTTTATTTATTTTTAAGTAATCTGTACACCCAATATGGGGCTCAAACTTGTAACCCTGAGATCAAGGCCCCATGCTTTTCTGACTGAGCCATCCAGGCGCCCCCTAAAAAAAGTTATAACAATTCAAATTGATACTTAAATGTGGGGGATACATATATATATTTTTTATGGTGCTAAATCTTATCAACAGATAAGAATAATATTTTAAAATAGATTTGTACATGTAAATTATACATTAAAATAATCAGAAATAAAACTAAGTCATGGAAAAGATTTCCTCTTAAGGTTTTTCAGGGCATTAATATTTATACCATCATCATACTAGCTGCTGTCATCCTAATATTTATTGAGTACACATAAATATAGAATGCATAGATAATAATCTTTAATAACAAAAGAAGGCAGGGACATAGAGGGCAAATTGTGCATTTTATATAACATATGTACATGATGGGAAAAATCACTGTTCACTGTTCAGTGTCTTGGGAAGGATATGACTAGGAAAGAGTATCTTCACAAAAATGTTTCTTCCTGCCCATTTTTTTAATGATTTATTTATTTATTTATTTATTCATTTTAGAGAGAGAGGGAGCATGAGCAGGGTGAGGGGCAAAGTGAGAGGGAGAGAGAGAATCCTCAAGCAGACTCCCTGCTGAGTTTGGAGCCTGAGGCAGGGGGCTGAATCCCAGGACTCCAAGATCATGACCTGAGCAGAAACCAAGAGTCAGCCATTCAACAAACTGAGCCACCCAGGCACCCCTTTTCCTGCTCATTTTTATAGCATCTTTTCCTAGAAGTAAACACCAAATGCATGAGACATTTGGAAAAATTAGTAATGTCTCCAGGCCAGCAGCATTTTCAAAACTGCATTTTAAAAAATAGTAGAAGGATCTTGCAAGAAGATGCTCTAAAAAATATACATAATAATATATATGTAATATTAATAATATACCTATTTTCAAATATGTTTTGTTTACAACTTTTCTTGTAAGAAGTTATCATCATTTTTAAAATATATTCATCTTTGTATAAGCATGTTATTCCTTTTTATAAAAAGAATGTCAAGGGAAAATTAAATTTATTAATAAAGCTAGTAATTTCTCTTCTCCTATGTGGGAATAAATTAACCTGTTTGTTGTAGGATTTTTTTACCCTGGAGAAGAAATGTTTATGCAATAATAAGTCATATCAAATGCCTTCTGATGTTAGGAGTGTGTGTGTGTGTGTGTGTGTGTGTAGAGAGAGAGAGAGAGATAAAGCAATACATTTTAAGAGAATTGCATTATACAATATTGAGCAAAAAAGTTGCTTTCAATTAAAAATGGAATGACTGAACTGTTAAATGGGGGAAATATTTGATAAGTGTGATTTTGCTTAAAAATTTTTACAGATGCTTGTTATCATTTTAGAATCTCACTATGCATGTCAAAATAAAATAAAAATATCCCCATGTTTCCGTTTCTTTTGACATGCTATGGGACTTTGGTGTTAAAATGCGGATCAAATTTTGCTATAGCGCTCTCTGTGGAAAGCACTATTGTGTGACAGCACTTAAGGCTGCATATGAAAACATGTTTGAATATTTTACTTCCTTGGAGCTCCCCAGGATTTAGAAGGTAGTTATATGAAAACAGAAAACTTAAAAGAGGCATTTTAGAAAAAAATTCAGTTTGACATCAAATACCTCCCCTATGGTTTTATTTGTGAAAGAGAGAATGAAAATGCATTTGTTTAGTTTCTGAGAGGGTAATTTTGGTAGACTAGAAAGAAAACAGGATTTTAGAATATGAATTATCTGAGTTCAAATTCCAGATCCACTGTTTATTACCAAGTGACTTAAGATTTATGGACTTCAGGTTTTTTATCACACAATTTATAATAACTAACTGAAAGATGTTTTATGAAGAACAAATAACGACTTTTAGGTCAACATGGTACAGTGAGTTCTCAATTCAAAAAATCTTCCTACCATAGACATATAGACTAAAAGACAAAAATTCAACAGATCCCAGAGAAAACTTGTTCATGCACCAGAAGGAGAAATGTCTCACAAAACACTGAACATGGTTAAGACCACATGCATATGGGGTTTAGGATCATGAAACAGGTGGATATATGGAGACACCAAAAGAACTCCTCTGTGTTCCTCAGTTCTGAAACTGAGTTTCAGAGCCATGTTTAGAGATGGAAGTCAGGGATTTGGGTGAAGTGTAACCCAAACTCACTATGAAGTAAGGCTGAGAGTAGCAGGAAGGTGGAAGACAAAGACATAGTCTTGCTACCGGGACCCAAGTCAACATGCTTGGATCTGCCATATTTCCAATATCTGGCAGTCACTCAGAAACACTAAGATATGGTATTTTTGGAGGATGATATGACCTTATTGAGGTATCTACAAAATAATCAGGGAAAGATAAAAATTGAAAGGAAAGAGAAAGAAAGAAAGGAAGGAAGGAAGGAAGGAAGGAAGGAAGGAAGGAAGGAAGGAAGGAAGGAAGAAAAGAAAAGAAGGCAGAGAGAGAGAAAGATCCTATTCAAAATGAGCTTAGAATAAAAATTCCAAAATACATGACAAAATCTGAAACTAAGAATGTTGGCTAGCAAAATCCATAATTCCAAACAGGAATTTCAGACAGTAAATTCAAAATAACTATTTGAGTATGTTCATAGACATAAATGAAAATATAAAACAAATTATTAAACCACTTAAGTCAGAAATAAAAAAAATATATTTAAATGGATATAAAAATCTTGAAATATAGTCATTGATATAAAAATTAAATAGAATAAAATCAACTAGATACATAAGGGAAATGGGGAGTTGCTGTTCAATAAGTATAAAATTTCAGTTAGGCAAGATGAATAAGTTCTGCTATACAATATTAGGCCAACAGTTAACAATATTGTATTGTGGAACTACCATACTGTTTTTCATAATGATTATCCCTCAAAAAGTTAAAAATGTAAGTACCGTATGACCCAGAAATCCCACTTCTGGGAATATATCTGAAAGAAATGAAATCACAGTCTCAAAGAAATATCTGCACCCCCCATGTTCATTGTAGTATAACTCATAATAGCCAAGACATGGAAAAAACCTAAGTATAATTGATGGATGAATGGATAAAGAGAATATGGTGTGTATGTATGCACATATATATCACATTTATATATATTGCATATAAATATATAATGGAATATCATCCAGCCATAAAAAAGAAGGAAATTCTGCCATTTGATACAGCATGGATTAATAAAGAAACAAACAAACAAACAAACAAAAACACAAAACAAACAAAAAAACTGGAGGTCACTCTGCTAAGTATAATGAGCCAGAGAAAGACAAACACTATATGGTATTACTTAAATATGGAATTTGGAAAAAAGCCAATTTCATAGAAAGAGAAAATAAAATGATGATTGCTAGGGGCTGGGGTGAGGGTAAAATGAGCAGACATAAATCAAATGGTACAAACTTTCACTTATATGATGAATATGTTCTGGGGATCTAATGTGTAACATGGTGATTACAGTAAATAATACATTATTGTATACTTGAAAATTGCTGAGAATAGATCTTTGTTTTTATTTATTTTTTATTTTTATTTTTTTTAAAGATTTTATTTATTTATTTGAGAGAGAGAATGAGATAGAGAGAGAGAGCATGAGGGGGGAGGGTCGGAGGGAGAAGCAGACTCCCTGCTGACAGCAGGGAGCCCGATGGGGGACTCGATCCCGGGACTCCAGGATCATGACCTGAGCCGAAGGCAGTCGCTTAACCAACTGAGCCACCCAGGCGCCCCTAGATCTTTGTTTTTAAAGATTTAATTATTTTTTTTAGAGAGAGAGAGTACATGTATGCATGCATGAGTGGGGGGAGGGGCAGAGAGAGATTCTTAAAGCGGACTTCCCACTGAGCAGGGAGCCCAATACAGGGCTCAATCTCACAAATCGGATTTCAAGCTCTATTACAAAGCTGTAATCATCAAGATAGTATGGTACTGGCACAAAAACAGACACATAGATCAATGGAACAGAATACAGAACCCAGAAATGTACCCTCAACTCTATGGTCAACTAATCTTTGACAAAGCAGGAAAAAATACCTAATGGAAAAAAGACAGTCTCTTCAACAAATGGTGTTGGGAAAATTGGACAGCCACACGCAGAAGAATGAAACGACTATTTCCTTACACCATACACAAAAATAGACTCAAAATGGATGAAAGACTTAAATGTGAGACAGGAATCCATCAAAATCCTAGAGAACACAGCCAGCAACCTCTCTGACCTCGGTTGCAACAATTCTTTCTAGAAACATCTCCAAAGGCAAGGGAAACAAAGGCAAAAGTGAACTATTTGGATTTCATCAAGGTAAAAAGCTTTTGCACAGCAAAGGAAACAGCCGACAAAACCAAAAGACAACTGACAGAATGGGAGAAGATATTTGTAACTGTCTTTTCAGATAAAGGGCTAGTATCCAAAAATCTATAAAGAATTTATCAAATTCAACACCCAAAGAATAAATAATCCAGTCAAGAAATAGGCAGAAGACATGAAGAGACATTTCTCCAAAGAAGACATACAAATGGCCAACAGACACATGAAAAAAATGCTCAACATCACTCGGCATCAGGGAAATACAAATCACAACCACAATGAGATAGCATCTCACACCAGTCAGAATGGCTAAAATTAACCACCCAGGAAATGACAGATGTTGGTGAGGATTTGGAGAAAGGGGAACCCTCTTACACTGCTGGTGGGAATGCAAGCTGGTGCAGCCACTCTGGAAAACAGTGTGGAGATTCCTCAAAAAGTTGAAAATAGAGCTACCCTACAACCCAGGAATTGCACTACTAGGGATTTACCCCAAAGATACAAATGTAGTGATCCAAAGGGGCACCTGCACCTCAATGTTTATAGCAGCAATGTCCACAATAGCCAAACTATGGAAAGAGCCCAGATGTCCATCGACTGATGAATGGAAAAAGAAGATGTGGTATATATACACAATGGAATACTATTCAGCCATCAAAAAAAAAAAAAAGAAATCTTGCCATTTACAACAATGTGGATGGAACTGGAGGGTATTATGCTAAGGGAAATAAGTCAATCAGAGAAAGACAAATACCATATGATCTTACTCATATGTGGAATTTAAGAGACAAAATAAGACTATAGGGGAAGAGAGGAAAATATAAAATAAGATGAAACCAGACAGGAAAAAAAACATAAGAGACTCTTAATTATAGGAAACAAACTGAGGGTTGCTGAAGGGGAGCAGGGTAAAGGGATGGGGTAACTGGGTGATGGGCATTAAGGATTACACCTGATGTAATGAGCACTGGGTATTATATAAGACTCATGAATCACTGACTTCTACCTCTGAAACTAATAATATATTATATGTCAATCAATTGAGTTTAAATTTAAAAGAAAACTATCAAAAGTAAAAAAAAGAAGTAAAAAGGCATAAGGTCTCCAATTCTCTTGCAAGTAGATCAGAAAAAATATACATGTATGTATAGAGTATATAATTATATATATTATACATAATATATATTACTTATACATTTTAAAATTATATGGTATATATACATAATCTGAGAGGAGAGACAGAAATTAAGAACAAATTCTTATATTTGAGGAGTTTAATTATAGCTTCCATATGAGAGATGATAAAGGATATATATAAAAAATACTAAAGTGAAGGTGAAAATAAAGAGGCAAAAGTAAAAGATGACAACACAAAATATAATGATTTTAATAAATAATATAGAGCAGAGATTTTCTTTCTTTTTTTAAGAATCTTTTTTTTTTTTTTTAATTTGACAGAGAGACACAGCGAGAGAGGGAACACAAGCAGGGGAGTGGGAGAGAGAGAAGCAGGCTTCCCGCAGAGCAGGGAGCCCGATGTGGGGCTCGATCCCAGGACCCTGGGATCATGACCTGAGCCGAAGGCAGACGCTTAACGACTGAGCCACCGAGGCACCCTTAGAGCAGAGATTTTCTTAACATAGATGCTACTAAACCCTGGATAATAAGCAGCTGGCTTGCCTTAATCACTGATTCAAGTTCCCAAGGAAATCATATACACACTATGCCTGGCAGTATCTTAATGCAATGTTTCTCTACATCTTTAACAAATGTTTTCAAAAGAAGAATTCCAAAGGGGGCATCATTTCAAAAACTTCTGATATCTGGTAAGGGTAATGGTGCCTCATTTTAGTTATACCTTATTACTTTTTGAGATCTTAAACTATGGAATAGATACATATAGAAATGATTGAATCATCAAAGCAGGCTCACACAAATCATAGTTTTTAACAAACATTAAAAATAATCCAAATTCTACAAACAAAACATAGATACAAACATAGCACATCTTCCTGGCAGGACCCTCAGTCTGTGAGGTGCAACTTCCCCATTATCCCTTTCTGTTCAGGACTGTGTTTTGCTCTCAGAGTAACAGATGAGTCCCTAACAATGTGTGCTGAACACTGACCTCTGAGGAAGTTGCTTTGTGACCTACCTCTATCTGTGAGTCATACACATATAAAAGAAATGTTGTAAATAACATCCATCCTCCAGCCAGCCAGGTCTCAAATTATGAACCCCAGGTTTAGTTACATAAATTAATTTGAACAGCCTAAAAAAAGTTTTTATTGTTAAAAGGAAAGTTTTAAGGTAAAGACTCTTTAATATATTTACACTAATCAATGTTACTAGAGTGTATATAATGAGGCATTTATTCTCTTGGGCATTGCCGATATCAATCATTTCTTTGGGTAACTCCAGGTAGGGAAGGAAGATATCAGAAGCCATCTATTGTGCTTTCTTTCTCACATAGCCAAATAAGTATCATATTACCCTTAAAATTTTAGAAAATTCTATTATTGTTGCTAGGGGAATATCATATGTAGAATGTCTTGACACGACTTTATTTGTGGAATGATATATTTAACTTCCTATTTTAGTTCAGATAAACATAAAGATATTTTAGATTTTTTCGGGAGTTATTTATTTTTCTTTTAGTCCTATTTAAGATCCCACTTGTATTTTATAGCTTAGGGTATTTTGTTATAAGTCAGATGGCTATTCTTATAACTATTATAAATGAAACATGACAGTGTACAGAAAGATGAGAAATTTAATAGGGACATACTATTGACAATGATATCTTAAAGCATGTTTCCTCAAGATAAATCTATTATAGAGCAATTTCAATTTTTAAGTCTATAAATTGTTAAACTATTTTGTTATGCTCCATTCAAGAACATTTTCACTAACATTTAATTTCTTAGTAAGTTCAAATCTACATTCAGTTTTTTTGAAAGTGAAAAGAGCATGGAATTTATGGTTTAGTCACTATTGATAGTTCTGTTTTTTACATTAACTTATAATAATTCTACCACTTCCCCTGCATTGTCCACCTAAATTAAAGTACCAAGATGGAACATTCAGTAGCCTGTTTCTTTAGCACATTCTATTGTGATAACTATTTGATTTTCTAGTCACTGAAACTCTATGGCAATGCAAATATTTGTTGTAGAAAACTGTTAGTTGTTTATCAATTGGGGTTCAACCAGTGAAGCAAAGTAACTATTATGGAACAAGGTTATTATGAGGATTAGAATTTATATACTTGTGAAAAGAGATAGGAGAGTGAAGGTACACCTAAGTGTTGGACAGTCAGGAAGGTTGTTGAGTGCTCATTTTGCAATGCCAAGCATGCTGATTCCATGGTGTTATGCTGATGAGGAAGTCTATTGCCACTAGGCAGATTCTGCCTCTACCTATAGCCAATAGTCTACCACCTGTGGATCAGTGACAGTTGTTCAACAGGACATAGAGTAGGCAGGAAGAACAGTACACAGAGCAGAGGAGCGTAATGTCTGAGATAAAATACACCTGTCTGCCTCTGTTTGTCACTTCATCACTTTAACTGCCATCTTTAGAAAGCCATGGCCACTGCTCAGCTTTTACCTTCCAAATCTCATGTAATATCATTTTTAGGCCAATTCTAACTGAAAGCAGAAAGAAAGGGATTCTGGGAAATGTAATTCCCAGCTTAACCAAATATATTGGTCATGTAGACCTTTGGCCACAGAGGTTTAGTTTCAACCATTTTTTTTAAAGGTATTTATTTATTTGGCCACAGGGGTTTAGTCTCAACAATTTTTTAAAAGGATTGATTGATTCATTCATTCATTATCAGAGAGAGCTCACAAGCAGGGGGAGCAGCAGGCAGAGGGAGAAGCAGGCGCCCTGCTGAGCAAGGAGCCTGATGTGGGACTTGATCCCAGGACCCTAGGATCCTGACCTGGACTGAAGGCAGACGCTTAACCGACTGGGCCACCCAGGCATCCCTAGTCTCAACCATTAATTAAGCAATGTTAAAATAAAAAATAAGTTAACATTAAGACACAGCATTATGTCAAACAAACAACCTAACTTTATACTTCAAGGAACTAGGAAAAGAATAAACAAAGCCCAAAGTTAGTAGAAGAAAGGAAATAACAAAAATCAGAGTAGAAATTAAACCAGTGAAAGTTAAGAGCTAGGTTTTGTTTTTGTTTTTGTTTTTAAACATTTACAAAACAGACAAATCTTTAACTAGACTCACCTAGGGGAGGGGGAAAGAGAAGATGCAAAATCAGACGAGAAAGGAGATATTACAACTGATACCACAAAAATGCAAAGGATCATAGGAGACAATTATGAATAATTATATGCTCACAAACTGGACTATGTCAAAGAAATAGATAAATTCCTAGAAATACAAAATCTACCAAGATAACTGAGCAGGGCAATTACTAGTAAGGAGATTGAATCAGTAATCAAAATCTTCCCAATGAAGAAAAGCCCAGGACAAAATGGCTTCACTGGTGAATTCTACCAAATATTTTTAAAATAATTAATTCTAATTCTTCCTAAACTCTTTGAAAAAATAGAAGAAGAAGGAACACTTTCAAACTCATTTTATAAGGTCAGCATTCAGTGATACCAAAACCAGGCAAGGATGTCACAAGAAAAGAAAATAGGCTAATGTCTCTGATGAACATAGATGCAAAAATCATCAACAAATATTAACAAACTAAATTTCACAATATATTAAAAGGATCATACACAATGATCAGGTGATATTTATTCCAGGGAAGCAAGAATGATGCAACACCCACAAATCAATCAGTGTTACACACCACAAAATGAAAAAAAAAAACATTAATCATTAATAGATGTCAGAAAAAGCATTTGACAAAATTCAACATTCATTTATGATAAAAACTCTTAACAAAGTGGACATAGAGGGAATGTACTTGAACATAATAAAGGCCTCATATGACAAGTCTACAGCTAACATCATACTCAATTCTGAAAAGCTAAAAGCTTTTCCTCTAAGACCAAGAATAAGACAAAGATGCCCACTCTCACTACTATTATTCTACATAGTACTGGAAGTCCTAGCCACAGCAATCAGACAAGAAATAAAAGGCATTCAAATCAGAAAAGAAATAAAACTGTCTCTATTTGTAGATGATACAATAAAATATATAGAAGAACCTAAGGATTCAACCAAAAAAAAAAAAAAAAAAAGATTGCAACTCTTAGAATTAATAAATGAATTCAGGAAAATTGCATGATATAAAATTAATTATACAAAAAACCTATTGCATTTCTACACAGTAATAATGAACTATCAGAAAAAGAAATTAAGGGGCGCCTGGGTGGCTCAGTCGTTAAGCGTCTGCCTTCAGCTCAGGTCATGATCCCAGGGTCCTGGGATCGAGCCCCGCATCGGGCTCCCTGCTCAGCGGGAAGCCTGCTTCTCCCTCTCCCACTCTCCCTGCTTGTGTTCCCTCTCTCGCTGTGTCTCTCTCTGTCAAATAAATAAATAAAATCTTTAAAAAAAAAAAAAAGAAAAAGAAATGAAGGGAATAGTCCCATTTACAATTGCATCAAAAAGAATAAAATACCTAGGAATAAATTTAACCAAAGAGATAAAAGAGCTGTACATTGAAAACTCTGACACTGATGAAAGAAATTGAAGAAGACACAAATAAATGGAAAGATATTTTTTGCTTATGGATTGGAAGAGTTAACATTGTTAAAATGTCCGTATTACCCAAAGCAATCTAAAGATTCAAAGCAATCCCTGTCAAAATTCCAATAGATTTTTCACAGAAATAGAATAAACAATCCAAAAATGTATATGGAGCCACAAAAGACTCTAAATAGCCAAAGCAATATTGGCAAAAAACAACAAAGCTGGTGTCATCACACTCACTAATTTTAAATTATATTACAAATCTATAGTAAGGAAAATATGGTATTGGCATAGTAACAGACACATAGATCAGTGGAACAGAACGGAGAACCCAGAAATAAACCCACACATATATGGTTAGTTAATGACAAAGGAGCCGAAAATATACAATTGGGAAAAGATAATCTCTTCAATAAGTGGTGCTGGGAAAACTAGACAGCCACATGCAAAAGAATGAAGCTGGACCATTATCTTAGATCATACACAAAAATTAACTCAGAATGGATTAAAGACTTCATTGTAAGATCTGAAACCATAAGACTCCTAGAAGAAGACATAATCAGTAAACTCAACTTTGGTCTTGGCAATGATTTTTTGGATTTGATATCAAAGGCAAAGTCAACAAAAGCAAAAATAAACAAGTGGGACTATATCAAATTAAAAAGCATCTGCATAGCAAAGGAAACCATGAATAAAATGAAAAGACAACCTAGGTTGTCTTCCAAATGGGAGAAAATATTTGCAAATCATGGTTCTGATAAGGAGTTAATATCCAAAATATATAAATAACTCACACAACTCAATAGCAAAATCAAACAATTAAAAATGGGCAGAGAGGTGTGCTTGGGTGGCTCAGTTGGTTAAGTGTCTGACTTTTGATTTCAGCTCAGGTCCTGATCTCAGGGCCATGAGATCGAGCCCCACTTTGGGCACCTTAAACAAAATTGTACTGAACCTTTTAGGGCTATAGTACTGAATAAATGTACAAAGCACACTAAAGCACTAAGATATATCAAACATAAGTTTTGATTGTGATGGTGTTTTATATTTCTTATTTGGTTCTTAGTCATGCAAAAAAAAATGCCATCATTCATAGCTTTAAGAAGAAATAATTTCTTTCTTCACTAAAGTCCAAAAATGTTTATCTCTGGCTCCTGTATGGCTCTTTCTTCCATGCACAGTTGTGATTTATGTTGTATCATTATCTCCCCCAAAAGATGGCAAGTTTTTTGACAGTAGGCAGGTTCATTGTCTTATTCATTATTTCCTTCTCTCAATGCCTACCAGAGGGTAGGGGATATGCTAGGCATTGATAAAAATTACATGTTTTAAAAGATGAGACTATAAAATGAGGTACCAACCAACAAAACATTAATAATCACTTATTTGAAGGCAATTAATGCCATTTGATAAGTATTTGAGAGATATTTAAACAAATAGCCTGGGACATCAGTCAGCACTTTTAGGAAAGCAACAGTAATATCAAATTCCACAAATCTATTTTAAAAATTGCCTAATTACATTAATTTAGATGTTTGTTATTTAGTTTTTCTTTTTCCCCCAATATTATCTTTTCTGTTGTCTTTTTTGGGGGGAGGGCATCATATCTGTAATCACAATTTTGTTAGATGTGAAAAGCAAAATTGTTTTAGATACACATATATTTCTGAACTTTATTACATATAATAAATACTTTTCAAAAAGGCTAATATGGGGCGCCTGGGTGGCTCAGTTGGTTAAGTGTCTGCCTTTGGCTCAGGTCATGATCCCAGGGTCCTGGGATCAAGCCAGGGTCCTGGGATCAAGCCCAGCACAGGGTCCCTGCTCAGCGGGGTTCTGATTCTTCCTCTCCTTTTGCCTCTCCCCCTGTTTCTTGTGCTCTCGCTCTCCCTCTGTGTCAAATAAATAAATAAAATCTTTTTAAAAATTAAAAAAATAAAAAGGCTAATATATCAAGTAACTCACAGACTTTGCTTCTATGCTTACCTCTTTCATACCTGTTCATGTTGTCATTTACAATTTTCACAGTTTAACTGTTTATGTAAAGAGGATGTAATAGTTTAAAGAGTTTAAGAGCTTAAATAGGCCAAGTTTATTAAAAAAATTGGAGGAAATTAAAATTCTCTAAATCATAAAATAAGACATTACATAATGTTCAACTCTTCTTTTGACTTTGTTTATGGAAATTCAAACTTGGTTATGGTTGACCACATTTTTCAGTTTCAATATTACAAAGAGATTTTAGAGTGGTTTGTGTTATAAAATTGGAAGAAATTGAATTTGAGACCTTTATGTTGACCCACTTTTCAACTGCTAATCGAAATCATTTTCCTCAATATTTGGATCTCCTTACAACCTTATCACTTAATACATCGAGGTGAGATCACTCAGTCGTATTCTCCATGACTTCCTGCAGGTGTCCTGGCCTGTCACCTTTAGATCATCTTCCTGGTTAATGGAAATTATAGGAGATCACAGGCTCCCAGGGTGTAATGAAAGCTAAAGAGGAGTAGGATATCTCTAATCTAACTTGAACTGCTTTTGGGAAATTTGTTTTCCTCTATCTTGCCCCTTAAAATAGTACTGATTTTGTAGAGACTTCATGGCTTTTTGATATTCCTTGTAGAAAAAAAAATGTCCTTGAAATATTGTTGTATAATGGTGAAATATTTATCTGTAGTTAAAATGTAAAAACAAAACAAAACAAAAAACCTCAACAAAAACAAACAAAAAACCTCAGAAGTATAAAAAAATGTCATGAGAAGATCGGAAATGAGTCAGAAATAAAACAGCATTTAATACTTTATAAGAAAAGGAAACAAGTGACACTGTTGAAAGGCAAAAAGACATGTTAATGTAGAAAATCTTGATATCATCAAGAGCATGAATGATTCTTTAGCCTGAGTATTCATTGGAGAAATTAAAAGGTCATGCAGTACTTGCAGACTGCTAGATGTATTTGTCTGAAGACAGGTGTATAAAATAATGAAATACCGTTGACCCTTGAACAATATAGGTTTGAACTGCATGGATGCACTTATGTGAGAATATTTTTAATAAATACAGTGCAGTACTGTAAAAGTGTTTTCTCTTCCTTATGCTTTTCTTAAACATCTTCTTTCCTCTACCTTAATTTATTGTGAGAATACACTATATATAATACATATAACATATAAAATATATGCAAATCAACTGTTTAGGTCATCATTAAGGTTTCCTATCAACAGTAGACTATTAGGAGTTAAGTTTTTGGGGAATCCAAATTATACATGGATTTTTGACTCTCCCCAAACCCTGTGTTGTTCAAGGATAAACTTTATATTTTAGTAGAAACAGAAATATTTAAGATCTCTTTGATAAAACACTTTAATGAACTTGGTTTTTGCATATTTCAGTCAGTTCTTTGGGGTTTTTTTGCACTATCTTTATTGTGTTTCTAATTTTGGGCTAAATTATTTTCCCTCATCCTGTATGGTATTAAAACTTGAGAGGAGATATTCAATGTGATGTTAAAAAACTAAAGTGGTCTGTGACCTAATGTGCTGGTAGAGAAAGTCAATATTTCCCACAAAACTTTTCTCAGTGTATCAAAAATAAAAGCTGTGTGACATACTTGAGAAAGTAGGAAGGCAAAGGCTGTAAATGTTCTTGGTAAGGTGCTAAAGCCTGACACATTCCAATTATTGGTAAACATTTTATTCCGCCTTTGGCCCAGGTCATGATCCCAGGGTCCTGGGATCAAGCCCCACATCGGGCTCCTGGTTCAGCGGGGAGCCTGCTTCTCCCTCTCCCTCTGCCTCTCTCCCTGCTCATGCTTTCTCTCTCTCTCTCTCTCTGTATCTCTTTGTCTCAATGAATAAATAAAATCTTTTAAAAAAAATACATTAAAAAAACACATTTTATTCCAACTGGTGTCACTGCTAAATGAAGTAATTTACACTTAAAGTCAATTTGTGACATGGTCTGACAAATTTAATTACATACTAAATGTGTGAAGAAACATCTAACATATTTTCTAATATATATATATATATATATATATATATATACACACACAGTTTTATATATATGTATATATAACTTATATATAGTTTTTTAATGTAAAGAGCAATAAAAATCCCTGAGACAAGTTGTAAACTAAGTTATCCATAGTTATCCATCTATCTATCTGTCATCTATCTATATAATCTATATAGTTAGTTTTAACATTCACTATGCATAATTGAAGGACTTTTCATTTCCTCCCTTCCTTCCTCTCTCCTTATCTATCAATACATATAAATAAAGAGAAATATGTATGTACACGTAAGTTCATGTTTATGATGAATAATTAAGGCATTAATATTAACAACATTATTATGTATGAAATGCATAAGTATATTCCATGTGTTGTTCTTGAAGCAAATATATAGCAATGAAAAAGGAAAAGATAAAAGAAAAATTCCTCTATCTTCATGGATCTTCTATTCCAGAGAAGAAGAAAGATAAAAAAAATAATAAAAATATATAGTATATTAGATATTCAGATTTCTATGAAGAAAAATGAATCAGAAAATAAATGATGGTGTTGGAGGAGGGCAATTTACCACTGAGAATATTTGAATAATGGCATAAGGAATACAAGAAAATACATCATACAGTTTACCTGGGAAAAGCTAGTTTCAGCAACAGGGAGCAACAGGTATGAGGCTCTGTAGCAGCGAGGAAGCCAGTGTGAGGAGAATGGGAAGTGATGGGAGAGTCGTAAAGGATAACTTCAGTGAGTGAGCTGGGATTGCAGATCATGCAAGGCACTGCAGGCTTTTAAAACTTTATATTTTGGGGCGCCTGGGTGGCTCAGATGGTTAAGCGTCTGCCTTCGGCTCAGGTCATGATCCCAGGGTCCTGGGATCGAGCCCCGCATCAGGCTCCCTGCCTGGCGGGGAGCCTGCTTCTCCCTCTCCCTCTACTGTTGCCCCTGCTTGTGCTCTCTCGCTCTATCAAATAAATAAATAAAATCTTTAAAAAAATAAAATAAAATAAAACTTTATATTTTACTTTGAGTAATACTAGAAACCTTGGAGGCTTTGGAGCAGAGTGGTAAGATCTGATTTACTTTTTTAACAGGATATTGCTGGCAGCTGAGTGGAAAATCAACAGGTGAGGACCAAGATTTGCATCAGGGTCTAAGGCATTTGTGATTTCCCAGGTGAGAGAGGACTGTGATTTGAGGTGATAGAAGTAAGGGCAATAAAAGGAGGTAAGATTCTAGTTCTATTTTGAATGTTGAGCCAATAAACTATTGTTGAAGGATTGGAGGTCAGATAGGAAAGAAGGAAAGGGTTCTAGATCCTCTAAAATTTGGCTTGAGCAATTAGAAAGATGGAGCAATTATGAATTAATATGAAGAAATGTTGGAAGATGCAGACATGGGGTTGGGAGCAGAGCTAATTTTGAAAATGGTGAATTGGAGATGGATAGGAGATTCAGTAGTTGCTCAAGTATGAGTCTAACATTCTCGGACAAGGTCAGGGGAGGAAGTGTGAATTTTCGGTTCACAGTGGATAGATGGATTTTAGTGCTGTGAGGCTGGATGAGATGATCAAGAGATTAAATGACATAGAAAGTGAGGAGTTTCAAGATTGGAAACCTGGAGACATCAGCAAGGGGACAGAAGGAGAAATAAATAAAGGTAATTAAACAAAGGGAGTCAGTAAAGGGAGAAGAAAACTTGAGGAAATCATAGTATCCTAAAAGCCTCATAAAGTGTCTGGGTAGGGGATGGTGAGAATGATCAGAATCTTCAAATCCTACCCATAGATATAGATGAGATTTGAAATGTAACTGAATGTAAACAATTCAACAATCATTTGACTAAAATTTTCATCAAGCATTCATGAAGATAAGCACTGGGTAATATATTTAAGTGGTGAATCACTAAATTCTACTCCCAAAACCAGTATTACACTGTATGTCAACTAACTGGAATTTAAATAAAAACTTGAAACAAAAAAAAAAAATACAATAAAAACAAAGGAAGAATGCATTTGCCAGTGTAGCATTATTTCAAAGGTGTAAAATTTATAAATAATGTTTTAACATGCAAAAAAAGAAAATGTAAGATTTTTTAAATTGTAGGTGAAAATATCAGTATCTTTTATCAAATAAAATATTAAAGTAAAACATATGTATGTAAGGCTCCACCCAGTTGTTAGTAGGTCAGTGCATCCATACTCCAGTTGTTGTGAGTGTGGTTGTTCATGGCTAATGGCTGCCCTTCTACTATGAGGGATTGCTCATAGTGGAAATGGATGACTGCAGTTGCCTGGCCAGGAAGGTTAAGTCCTCACTCCCCACCCCAATGATTGATTGGCATTGAGATACAAAGAGCCAAACCTCTTGTTTCTTTGTTTCAATGAAGGAAGGCTCCCCTGGCTGATTCATGCTCCCGAGTGCACTCCCTCCACTTCCCAATTTCCAAACTCCAGAATGTGTACATATATGGAATGTGTACATTCCATATACGTACATATATACATACATGTATACATATATGTGTACATATATGGAATAGTAATACATAATAGTGTAAAAAACAAGGCCCAGATAGTTTGCATGTTATGGGACCACTTTTTGTAAAGCATAGAATATAAACATTATCTTTCTGTAAACAAAGAATATCATTAAAAGTATACACAGAAAATGTAACTTACCTCTATTTGAGGTGTTGAGGGAAAGAAATGTAAGGAAGAAAATTTCTTTTCTTTTAAATGCTGTACTATGTGCATCCATTACTTGTTCAAAAGTTCTGTTGTTATTTTTTTAACAACAGGAAGCTGCTTCCATTGTTAAGAATCAGAGAGAATGTCGCAAAAAATTAAATTGTGATCTCCTGGGCTCTGGGACAAATAAAATAAGCTGGGAAGGAACAAGTGTTGCTACAAATGGGTCTGCTGATGAGTTGGAAGGCATCACAAGTTCAGATCAGAGCTCGGGGAGGTCAGGTGTGGGTCCAGCTGCATACTAGATACCTCTTTTATGACTCTGGGACATTGGAGCTTATCTACTTAGAGGAACAAGCTTCATATCCGTGTTGATTTTCTTCACAGTATTCAGACAGGTAGTCAGGGAAGAGCTGTGAGTTTAACAAATGGCTGGCTGATGAATTATACATATTTAATGAATGATGGTATTTTTATTGAATAGTTCATCCTGTGCTTATGTAAGGTCAAAAACAACTTGTAAATAAGGAAAATATATAGAAAAGATTTTTGGGGAAGGGGAAGAAAGATACATCAGATGAACAGGAAAAAAATTAAATGAAGGCATTTTTAAAAATCATGTGATGAAACATAAGCAAAATTAGATTTGTTTAAACAAACTATATTGAAAATGTGCTATGGTGAGTGATGTGAATTATGTAAGACTGATGAATCACAGACCTGTACCCTGAAACAAATAATACATAATATGTTAATAAAAAAATCTTAAAAAAAAGAAAATGAAGATTGTGTAAGTGATTTAATCAGTATCTGTTAAGATTTCCAAGGTATTTACTGAAACCCAAATTTAGCTATTTTGGAAAGCCAACAAACTTTGATCATGTGTGTGTGTATGTGTATTTATTAACATATATACTTATTAACATATATGCTTATATATATTACTTATATATAAATAAAAGTTTTGCTTTGTTTTATCTTTTGTTTTAAAAGTACTGTCCAGGTCCTGATGTCCATTGTGTCATTGAACAACAAAAGCTGTGATTAATAGATATGAAAAATGTCACCTGGATAGGGATTTGGAAAATAACTTTCAGATATGTGAGATTCAACACTATAAAAATATAGTGCTTAACCTTAAGCATCCCTGAGAATAATGATTAGGTTTAGAAACTTCCTGTGATGAATATCTGTGATATGTATCTATTCCTAATAATTTTATAGAATAGTGGCTCTGAATTTATAAATGTCCCCTATCTTAAATATTTTGTTAACTTAGTTTTTAGCTTTTTAACATTCATCTACATAGCTTTAATTTACAAGTATAGTTTACATGCCAAATATATGTCTGGCTCTCTGCTAAGGCATACAAATGTGTAAAATGTTTTTAACAAAAGAGCTTCATAATCTAGAAAAGGAATGAGACAGACTAATACAAAAAAGCATTATGAAGTCATTATTCTTAATAAAGCATGCATCATTTTGCATCATGTTACTTAGAGATGTAAAAGACATAACACGGAGCCCTGGTTACTGGTATTTACATAGAATGTTAATATTAAAACATTTCAAGGAAGAGAGTTTTAAGAAATGGTTTCTTGCCTGGTTAGCTAAAAAATTCACACAGTATAAAATGTAAATGTGTTTTGAAACCACTGCTTTTGCATCATGATTTGATAGCATTTTTTGTTACATACCCCGTGCTATTATAAACAGAGAGAAATGTTATTTCATAGAAGAGAATAAAAACTGCAAGCACTATCTTCAACAAAAATGAAGAGAACTAAAAGCCACAAAATGCAAATTAAGTGGCAGAGCTGCCCAAACAGAGGAGATAAAGCAAGACAAATGGCTGAGGAAGTAGAGAGAGGATTTTTGGAGTAGGACCTCTAGAAGGGAGGGGCATACCTATGTTTGCAACAAATGTGGGCACTGTCTCTAAAAGGTTTTTTTAAATGCTATTTTGGCCTAAGATGCAGCAGAAATTGACCTAAATGAAAAATACTATAGGCAGGCCATATTTACTTATAGGACCAATTTGTTTCTGCAGTTGGAAGGAAAAAGACTGCATTTTGGACAGCTCCACAGCTACATAACCCAGGTAACTGGACGGGGATGGGGGAATGAAGGCTAAATGTAGTCAGTAGGCTTACATACACAGAACTCCTGGATTTCAGAAAAAATACTTGTGTTCTAGGCTTGGAGAATAGCCAACCCTCCTCTTCCCACCATACACACAAACACACACACACACACCCCTTACACGTACTCTTCTCTCTTACCAACAGTTAGTTCTGGAAAAATACTCATCTATTTCAAAGAAGATAAATAATCTAACAAAAAGCCAGAATAAATACTCTTATACTAAAAAAAGAAAGGAAGGAAGAAGGGAGGGAGAGACGGAGGGAGGGAAGAAGGGAAGTGTTAGATAGGCAGGCAGAAACAGAAAAAAACACTCTCTAGAAGAGAATACTTAGTAGAAAAATATGATTAAGAGAACCCTGACTAAAGACATCACTAAAAGTTTTAACTCTAAAGAGTAATAACATATTGCCCTCTATGGGGCTAAAGCACAAAGTAGAAATATGTGACAAAGAAGAAGTATTGAGGTAACAGAAAGAGGTATATAAGCTGGCAAGCAATGGAAAAAATTTAAAAATCATACATAAATTTGTAAAATGCACAAAAGCAGTTGCGATGCCTCTGCAATCATTGGAAATGAAGTCTAGAAAGAACAAAAATGAAAAAAAATAACAAAATGATATGGGCAAAAGTAAGCATTAAGATGGTTAATGAAATTATAGAGACAAGAGAATAAGATTTAGTTTATGCATAATTGGCCTCTCAAAATAACTTAATTAATAAAAAATCAATTATTAAAAATATAATTTTGTAAAACCTTCAGATCTGAGATGGCATATCTTCAGATGGAAAAGCTACACCATGCCCCAGGAAAAACTAATAAAGTGCATTCAACATCAAAATATATGTTAATTATTTACTGGACTTCAAAGACTGAAAATATTTCAATTAAAGCTTTTAGCCATATTCTAGGATACAGAACTTAGAGGTTTTAAAACCCCAGAGATCTTTTTGGACCTTTCCATAAGCACTATCAGAGCATACCTCCATACTGATTTGGGCTGATACTCATTAAGAAATAAGCATGAAAGCATCTTGTTTACCATTTTACTCCAACTTCAATAGTTTTTGATTGAACAATCAATAAACATTTTCTGGAGTAATGAATCAATAAAAGTTTCATTAATTAATTTACTTTACAATGAATTGGATTGTTTTAGTTCTACTCCTGTGTGGTAATTGTCAAAGTATATGTACCTGCCCTTGATCTATAACACAGAATTCCTGCAATTCAATGAACTGTTGGATAATATAGCCTAGAACTCTACTGTGCCATTTAATCAAAACACTATTTTAAATAAATACTATAGAGATTTTACTTAAAAGACATACATTAAATACTTTTAAATTTATAATATTACATTTAATTTTTAATCTGATAAAATAATTTAATTACCTTATATATGCACAGAGTTTGGCCCCTTGTAGTACTTAGGGAAGTTTATTTCTATATTGATGCCATCAGTCTTTAGTTAAAGTGGTTCTAAGACAGAGCCCTATGTTTGATACTAAAATCCTAATGTTCATTGCTTAGGGAAGAACAGTGAAAATTTTCTTGGTCTTATATGAGAGGGGAAAAAACTGTTCTTCTCTTTTTGCATTTATAGACTTAAGTGCAAAAGAAAATAAAGAAGTTTTAAAGATATTTAGATACTGAGAGTCTTCAAGAGCAGGTTGAATTTTAACTAAGTCTTGAGGAACAAATACATAAATCAACAAATGCACCTCCAAAGGCAAAATCTTTTTGTGTATAACATCTATTAATGAGGAGTAGTTTCATCTTGTCTTATACTAGGTTGTTTGTCTAATCTGGAGCAGCAGCTGAGATGTCTGGACATTAATATCTGTGAGCCTGAGCTCCCATGCTGGGATGCTTACAAAGCCCCCTTGTAACCCTTCCAATAAAGGAATCTCTGTTTCTGCTACCAATGCTATTTGTTGAAGGTACACCCTTGTCCAGTTTCCATTTTCATTGACATGCACCATAGACACCCCCCAAAATGTGTAGTTTGTGACCTCTGTATCTAGTTATGCTGAACATAGGTAATAAACTTAATCTATTTTAACTTTTTTTTTATAGCTTTTTCTGTCTCTCATTCTCTGTGTGTATGTATGTATGTCTCATCTTTCTCTCTCTCTCCCTCCCTTCCTCTCCCACTGAAGCTAACATTGTCACAAATGTTACATAATATGTATCAATTTTATTTGAGTTCTAGTGATTTGAGAGTTAACCAACTTTTTATAGCTAAATGTCCATTACAAAGCTTAATGTTACGGGACTGCAGGATGTTGAGATTGCTGCTGAGTAGATCAACCTCTCACCAGGCAAGCACCACAGTGTGCTAAGGCTTGCAAGTCTTGGAAAATAATGGAGGTTGTTATAGAATAGTGCTCTAAGGTCTGAGAGGTAAGCACACACCTGACTGAGAAGGCAAGGATCTATAGGCATATATTAGGACAATACTGCTTGAGCCTTTATAGGCGTCTTAACTATACAGTACACTAGACCTAGTCCACATCTTTTTAAATGCTTGATTACATGATTACCCAATAGCCAATTAGACCTAGTGGGAGAATTCATATATATGTATTAATATTCTCATACTTCTTTTAATTAAAAAAAAGTGCCAAGGAATTAAATAATGATAAGACGAGAGAAATGCAGAAACACAAACTGGAAAGGTCTTAACAGAGTCAATGCTGACATTGCCTGTGTTTTAATCTTTTGCAAATAGGAAAATAACAAGTTTGAAGATGTAAACTATTCTAATAACTCTTTGAATTATAAACTGATACAGCTTGAAATTCCTAAACGTGAGACTCTTTTAATATGTTAGAAAAACAAGAGCGACAAATGATTGCATGTCACCCTGTGGTCAGTACTATATTAAGGGACATGACTGTTAAATTGGGGAACATAGGTATGAAAACATCAATACAAACATAAAATAAATTTTTAAAAGGAAGGAAAGAAGAAATGGGGTAGAGGAAGAAAGAGAGGGCACTGAAATTAGGATTTATAGACTGCAAATGAAAAGGAAAAAAAGATTAACTTTAGGCTCAGATGATAACGTAAACAACGGAGGACTAAAAACTTACAGTGATTTAAGGACTGTAAGTAAAACATGGTAGTTAAGTATAAAGGTTGCAGAAGTAGTGCAAGCTGAATTGGAGCAGATTATGCAGGGCTGTCTCAGCTATGTAAAACCACTTTGTTGTATTTGCTGCAGGAAATGAAGTAACTTTAAGTGCCTTTAAATAGGTAAAATATTTTATTTACTACTTATTTTCAAGACTATCAATAGTGTTCTATTTAGTTAATTTAGTATATTATTAATGAAATCCTATATAGAATACAAAATATTCCATGTTGTATAATCATTAAATTTTATTAAATACAGTGATTTTGTATTTTTTTATTGGAGTGTAATTAACATACAATTTTATATGAGTTTCAGGTATACAGCATACTGATTCAACAATTCTATACATTACTCAGTGTTCACCGTAAGTGTAGTCACCATTCGTCACCATGCAACGTTATTACAATATTATTACCTATAGTTTCTATGCTGTACTTTTCATCTCTGTGATTCATTTATAACTGGAAGTTTGTAGCTCTTAATCCCCTTTATTTCCCCCATCCCCACACATACCTCCCTGTCTCCATTCTTGATCCTTTTAAATTTATCCTCCAGAATTCAGTTACAAAAACCTTTCTAAACTTAAATATATGATTTGATCTTTTAAAAAATAACTTCAGTAGCCTTCCTTTGCTCCCACAAAAAGAAGTACTACTCTTAAAATGTAGGTTACAAAGTTCATTATAATCTCAATAGTCAGCTCCATCTGCTACCTCATTCCACAGTGCAACCATCAGGGTCTAAACTCCAACTCTACTCATCAATTCTCAGTACTGTTAACTCATTCTTCATTTTCCTGATTATTCTTTTTTCCTCCTGGAATATATCACAAACTCTTTTGCCATATTCAAGTATCATAAAAATTTTTTGACTCCCATTATATAAATGAGGAAACAAATGAAGACAAAATTTAATGACTTACCAAATCAAAAACCAAGTGAGGATCACCATCTGAACCTGAGGAATTTTGCTCCAGCTCTCATACCAGAACTCTGAAAGGAGGTTCCCAGGAAATTTTCAGAGGTAGTGTCCCACCTAAATAAGTATATTGGAAAACACACCACCTGCAGTGGAGAAACAGGAATATACACATATAAAATTCAACTCTACCCAATGCATCATTTATTTGTATTTACCACTTAAATTATATGTTTTTTTTGTATGTGTGGGAAACTGTCTCAGTGCTCTCCTACACCAGTTTGATTTCAATGTATTCTAAAACCTGTGTTCTTTATTTCAATGTGTTTCACTCCTTTCACAAATTGTGTCTTTGGGCTAACAGTTTTGACCCATAACTCATAAAATGCTTTCAAGCTATAGTGCTGGACTTGTTGCGAAAAGATAAAGGGTGTCATGCTGTGTATTAAAGTGCAAGGTTTACAATGGTTTGGAACACCCTCAAGGAAATCCTCAAAGTAACACAGAATAGTTGTCAGCTGGTAATATTGGATTGGTGAATGTGCTTTGCTGTTTTGGAGGGATGATAAACAGTCATTGCAGTCTGAAGGGTTGACCAAAAATTGCATGAAGATTTGCATGGCCAAAGACTTGCCTTGATTTCAAGGGATATGAAGAGAAACAAAAAGAGATTTTTACATAAAATGTAGTATTTCAATACTAGAAAATTAAAAGAAAAAACACTCGTTGAAAGGCTTGGCCTATTTGTTTTCAGAGAGAAGTCCTTAATTACTTTAACATATTTATGATTATCAAAAATGAAGTAGCAGATTCTAGAAGCACCTCAAAAACTAAAAGCTGAGACTGCTGGTCCAGTCAGTCATGTAAAAAGCTTGAAAATTATCACTCTGTCCTAGCAAGTAAAAAGCTAAAAATACTAAAGCATCAACAACTCTTCTCAGATCTGTAAGAGAAGTGAGGTTACAGGGCAAAATGCTGCCCCCAAATTGGAGAGACGGGTGGCAGAATACAGAAAATCACAACTTACCTGAGCAGAAATCCACAAGTTGAAACCTCCAGGGTAACTAGCATCAGAGTAAAGAAACCTGAACTATAATTGACAAATTTCTGGAGTGTCAGCTTGGACAACTCTGAGAATTAAAACTCCAGGGGAGCAAGTTTTGTCAAGGTAGGAGGGCACACATTTGCAAGTTTTACCTTCTGGGGTTTTCTCTGGTTCTCACAGTGAATGGTGGAGAAAAATTCCCTCATGCTTCCCTCCTGTAGGAAGAAGGGAAAAGGAACCATTTTGAAATTTGCTAGAGCACGTTGTTCTTTTTTTTTTTTTTAAAGATTTTATTTATTCATCTGAGAGAGAGAGAATGAGAGACAGAGAGCATGAGAGGGAGGAGGGTCAGAGGGAGAAGCAGACTCCCTGCTGAGCAGGGAGCCCGATGCGGGACTCGACCCTGGGACTCCAGGATCACGACCTGAGCGGAAGGCAGTCGCTTAACCAACTGAGCCACCCAGGCGGCCGAGCACGTTGTTCTTAACAAGATACGCCCTCAGGAGAAAGTATTTAACTAGAGCCTGACCTGCTGGGGTTTTTATCAAAGCCTAACTAAGGAAAGAGAAATAGTCAATTCCAGGTGACTCTAGCCTTCCACAAAGAGGCAAGGAAATACCTAAACCAGCCTACTCTAGCCATCCTATCCCCACTAAGGCACGAGGCACTGAGAAGCACATGTGAAGTTCACAGTCCAGAAACAAAGGTTCACTAAAAACAGCTCATAAAATAACTATAGAAGGCTTCCTTCCCCACCACCTTGCTACCACATTGCTAAAGGCTTATTTACAGCAGTTCCTTTTACTTAGTAAAATGAAAAACCATGTTTTGCTATCAAGAAAAAAACTAAAAGACATACTAAATGGCAAAAACACAGTTTGGACATAGCAAACATATCATGTGTGTTCTGAGAATACTTAATATTTACTTTTAGCAAATTTCATGTATATAACATGGTATTAACTATAGTTAACATGCTGTAAATTAGATCCTCAGAACTTCTTTATCTTAAAACTGAAAACTTGTAACTTTTTTTTTTTTTTTAAAGGTTTTATTTGTTTGACAGAGAGAAAGACAGCCAGAGAGGGAACACAAGCAGGAGGAGTGGGAGAGGGAGAGGCGGGCTCCCCGCTCGGCAGAGAGCCCGATGCGGGGCTCGATCCCAGGACCCTGGGACCATGACCTGAGCCGAAAGCAGACGCTTAACGACTGAGCCACCCAGGCGCCCCGAAAACTTGTAACTTTTGATCATTATCTCTCATTCTCCTAGACCCTAGCCGGTGGCAATCACCATTCCCCTCTTTGCTTTTGTAAGTTTGACATTTCTCTTTCTTTTTTTTTTCTTTCTTTCTCTTTCTTTCTTTCTTTCTTTCTTTCTTTCTTTCTTTCTTTCTTTCTTTCTTTCCTTTCTCTCTTTCTCTCTCTTTCTTTCTTTCTTTCTTTCAAGACTCTACATATAAGTGATACCATACAGTATTTATCTTGATCTTTCTGGCTTATTTCATTTAGCATAATTATCTCCAATTTCATCTGTGTGGCAACAAATGTCAGTGTTTCCTTCTCTATTAAGGCTGAATAACATTCCATTGTATATATATATATGTCAAGTTGTCTTTACCCATTCAATTTTCATTTCATTAACAGTGTACAAGGGTTCGCTTTTCTCAACACCTTTGCCAACATTTATTATCTCCTGTCTTTTTGATAATCACTATCCTAACAGGTGTGAGGTAATAGTTCGTTATGGCTTTAATTTGCATTTCTCTGATAATTAGTGATGTTGAGCATCTTTTCATGTGCCTGCTGGCCATCTGTATGTCTTCTTCAAAAAAATGTCTATTAAGGTCCTTTGCCTACGTTTTAATTGAACTATTTGTTTTTGTTTTTGTTTTTGCTATTGAGTTTTTTAATATATTTTAAATACTAACCTTTTATGAGATATATGGTTTGCAAATATTTTTTCCCATTCCATAGGTTGTCTTTCACCTGGTTGATTGGTTTCACTGCTGTGCAGAAACATTTTTAGTTTAATATAGTTCCACTTGTTTACTTTTTTATTATTATTATTTTAGGTGGGGTGGGGCAGAGGGACAGAGAGAATCTCAAGCAGACTCCCTGCTGAGTGCAGAGCCCGAAGCGGGGCTCAATCCCAGGACTCTGAGATCATGACCTGAGCAGAAACCAAGAGTCAGACGCTTAACTGACTGAGCCACCCAGACACCCCTCCACTTGTTTATTTTTGAATTTTTTAGTTTTGCTCCTGTTGCTGATTTCTAGTTTCATATTATTGAGATCAGAAAAGACATTTGGTATGATTTTAACCTTCTTAAATTTATTAAGACTTGTTTTGTGATCTAACATATTCTGGATAATATTCCACACGGACTTGGGAAGAATATGTATTCTGGTACTATTGAATGAAATGTTCTTTATATGTCTCTTAGGTCCACTTGATCTATAACACTATAGAAACATATCAGAAACACTATTATTAATTTTCTGTCTGGATGATCTATTCAATATGAAAGTGGGATAATGGAGTCCCCTCCTATTATTGCATTGTTATCTATTTCTTCTTTCAGGTCTGTTAATTTTTGCTTTAAATATTTAGGTGCTTCAATGTCAAGTGCATACATATTTACAATTGTTACAACCTCTTGATAAACTGACCCCTTTATCACTCTATAGTAAAGTTCTTTGTCTACTGTGACTGATTTTTAATGAAAGTCTATATTATCTAAGTACAGCCACATCTGCTCTCTTTTGGTTACCATTTGTGTGGAATTTCTTCTCCTGTACCTTCACTTTCAACCTTTGTGTGCCCTTAAAGCTAAAGGGAGTCTCTTGTAAGCAGCATATTATTGGATCTTGATTTTTTTATTCAGTCAGCCACTTTGTGTCTTTTAATTGGATAATTAACCCATTTTTAGCTACATTTCAGAAATAGATAAGGCATCACAAAGACCTTTGAGCAACTCTGTGCAGACATTTTCATTGATTTACTCACCTTTTAGTATAGCTTTCTAGTATAATTTATATAGTATTATATACTATATATAATATATATATATTTCTAGTATAATTCTGCCCCTCCCGACACCACCCTTACCCTAGAGGATCCTTACACTGCTACTATCATCAGGGAGAACTCCTTCCACCTGAAGACCCTTGGGCATTCAGGACTTTGCTACTGGTCAGGGGCAAAAGTAATGAATTTTAAACATGAGAAGAGAATCAACCAAACTTTGAGGCAGAAAAACATGTAAGCCAACTAATAAAGAGGAAAAATTTGAGTTTGTCTTATATCTAAATAGCAACAGTCAATTCCTATTTATGGTAATGTCATGGCCTGAATTCTAAGTGATGTAAAAGGTAAGTCAAATGTTAAATGCAAACAAACTGTCATTTATGCATAGATGCAGAAGAAAGACCCTGACAAACAACACAAGAGCTCAGGGCACATAGCACTCATAGACTCTGGAAAGGTGTGACTTGAAGATGAAATACTGACCACAAATAGATGTAGTGAAATAAAGAATTCAGAAATATGAGGACCTTGTCAAGAAATAGCTGCTGTTCATCAATGAATCCATTTAAATGTATAAAAGTACTGCAGTTGCAAGAATTATGGTACACAAGAGAACAAAAATGTTATAAACCATGACAATACAGGATAATGTTATGTTGTTATACAATAACAAAAACATTAAGATAAAGTGGGGGGGGAAGGTGGAGGAAGTAGTAGGCAAAGTGGGTAATTAAATGATATGATTTATGAAAATAATTTTAAAAATAACTAAAAGACATCTATACACTTTACATCAGGCAAAACACGTCCACATACATTACCCAAAACAAAACAACAACAAAAAAAGAAAACACAGATAATGTAGCCAAAGAAACAAAGAAAATATCAGAAAGAGTTTATAATGGCATTTCCTCTACAGCAAAAATTTGTACATATATTTTGAAGATAAACATATAGCACAGGTCATGGTTTAATAAATTGATTGGGCTAGACATGGTATTGTTGGAAAACATACCAACCTTTCACCTCCCTTCAAACAGTTTGTTGGATTTCTTTCTCCAACATTATTAACTCCCTTTCACCCACATCTTGGCAAGATTCTATAGCTTTCCAGCCACTTTCAGGCATTAAAGTATTTTGCACAGTCTAAATAAATCTCTAATCTCATATTCAATTCACTGTTCTTTTACTCTCCCCAGGAAGGGGATAGGATAGCAGAGAAATGGAAGGATTGATTATTTTCACCCTTTTTGTTCTGCCTCCCTTTTTCCTTGCTTCTGCAACTCAACCCCAATGATAAAAATGGGAGAAATAAAACTTCCACAAGGAAAGCATTTTTATTTAGTCCATGTTATTAGTAATTTTATCTCACATTTGAATTATCTCTTTTATGAGAGGTATTTAAATACAAGTATTTCAATGAGGGTACATTAATGCGTTCTTAGGATGACTCCATCAACACATCAACTCCAAACCACAGCATTTCCTGAATATTGCTTCCTCTGTTGGACCTCTTCAGAAGTCCCTCTTTGTGTTCACTTCAGTTGTTACCTGACATCTACTTTTCCTAGCATTTAGCATTTCAAGATGCCATCCTCATGAAAGCATGCCTTATTCCACTATTTCCCTCTTATTTTTTTTTTTCTTTTGCATTGTTATAAAGATTGCTCTCTCCACCCTCCTGCCTTCAGGTGAGAGTCCAGCATGTTATTTCTCAAGATACTAAAGTCAAGAAATGTCTTGTGTTCTGTTCCCATGGCAGGGTGAATCCGGCCTACTAATTTTTGAAATTTGGTAAGAATTCAACCTGAGATTCTGATGTCTATTATAAGGGCAAATATAAGCTAAAAATAAGAGGTCTTTCAACTTGTTGAAAATAAGGGAAAGTAAAGGATAAATTTCCCTCCTCTCTTTTTTTAGAGCATTTATTTTAGAAAAAAAAATGTAATTGAAATTTCTTTCTCTGCATCTTTGAAATGTATGTTAAACTTTTAAAAATGTAAATTAGCCTCTTGCCCTCTTTTTGGTCTTGGAATTCTTTCTCAAGGACATGGTCACCATCTCTTTGAAATGTAAACATCAAGGAAAATCGTGCCCTATCTTACAGTTTCTGTGGGAAGGTAAAGGACTAACTTCCTCAGGGTACCTAGCTTTAAGGTGCAAAACTACCTTGTATCATAAAAGATTGCTTTTGTAATTTCCTAACAGATTGTCTATGATGCCCATCACATTCTGGTTTAATGCATATTCAACATAGAATTGTTTTCTTTCTCTTCTATCTCTCTGGATAGGTTTGCTGGATTTGAAGGAAATTTTGTTTTTAATTATATTTTTCCAACATTGTCCTACTACAAGCACCCATTCTTTTATAGCCCGCTCCTTGCCTTGGGATGCAAAAGCATCCTTCCTTTCCTCAATAAGGACACATCACAGTACTCTCCATAATCATGAGATTTTTCTAAAGGAATTTCTAATATAGATTGGACTTTGGTGTTGAGAATGGATATCCAGAGGATTGATTTTAATCTCTTCCCTTAGTCATGGGGGGAGATTCACTCTTTGGAATTTGACAATATTTGTCACTCATTATTTCTCAAATACCCACAGGTATGCACACATACAAGTGCATTTCCAGAAAAGAGGTCTGGAAAATCATCAAAGAACATATTACCTCAAAGAAATGGTTATCTCAAAACAGTGAAGTTGGGTTTGGTATTAGAAAGAGAGGCTATATATATATATATTTTTTTTTTGTATATATATGTATATATGTGTATATATGTGTATATATATACATATTTCCTTTCTAAAATGTCAATTTTATTATTTGTTTATTTTGTAGTAAAATATACATAACATAAAATTTAACATTTAGCCATCTTTAAGTATACAGCTCAATGACATCGAGCATATTTATATTGTTGAGCAACCATCATTACTATCTATCTCCAGAGCTTTTTTTATTATCCCAAACTTCATCTATACACTCAGTAAGCAATAACTACCCATTATCACCTCCCCAAATCCCCTTGTAAACGTTATTCTACTTTCTTTCTCTATGAATTTGACTCTTCTAATTCCCCTTTTAAGTGAAACTATACATTATTTATCCTTTTGTGATTGGATTATTTTTCTTAGGATAATGTTTTAAGATTCACTTATTTTGTAGCATGTCAGAATTTCCTTTATTTTAAAGGCTGAATAATGTCTTATTGTATACATACACCACATTTTGTTTATCCATTCATCTGTCAATGGACACTGGGTTGCTTCCATCTTTTGGCTATTGTGAATAATGCTGCTATGAACATGGATGTTGAATATCTATTTAAGTTTCTGCTTTCAATACTTTTGTATATATACCCAGAAACAGAATTGCTGGATCATATGGTAATTCTATGTGTAATTTTTTGAGGAATCACCATTCCACTTTCCACAGAGACCACACCATTTTATAATCCCACCAGCAACACACAAAGGTTCGTATTTCTCCACATCCTTTCCAACTCTTGATATTTTCTTTTTGTTTTTTGTTTTATAGTAGCCATCCTTATAGGTAGGAAGTGGTATTTTCTTGTGGTATTGACTTGTATTTTCCTAATCGTTTGGTGATGTTGAGCTTCTGTGTTCATGTGTTTATTGGCTATCCTCTTTGGACAATATCTATTCAAGTCCTATGACAACTTACTAATTGAGTTGTTTGTATTTTTGTTGCTGAATTTTAGAGCTATTTATATATTAATCCCTTTTCAAATGTATGATTTCCAAATATTTCTCCCATTCTCTTGGTTGCCTTTTCAATCTGTTGTTAGTGTTCTTTGATGCACAAAAGTTTTTAATTTTAAGTCAGTTTATCTATTTCTGTCTTTTGTTGGTAATGCTTTTAATGTCGTATCTATTGGGTGCTGAACCCAATATCTTGAAGCTTTCCCCTGTTTTTTCTAAGGCTCTTATAGTTTTAGCTTTTATGGCTAGGTGTTTATCCACTTTGAGTTAATTTTCATAAATATTATTAGGTAAGGGTACACCTACATTCTTTTGCATGTGGATATTCTATTTTCTCAACACCATTTTTTGAAAAGTCAGTCTTTCCCCACGGAACAATCTTGACATTTCTGTCAAAAAGCATTTGATGATAACAAACAAGCTTTTATTTCTGGCAGCTCTATTGTACTCCATTTGGCTAGATGTCTATGCCAATACCACACTATTTTGATGAATGTCTCTTTGTAGCAAGTTTTAAAATCAGAAAGTGTGAATCCTTCAATTTTGTTATTTTCTTTCAAGATTGTTTTGGCTACTTGGTTTCTCTTAGATTCCATATGAATCTTAGAATGGATTTTTGTATTTCTTTAAAAAACATCATTGGAATTTCGATACAGATCAAATTAAATCTGTATATCACTCTGAGTAGTACTGACATTGTAACAATATAAATCTTCCAATGCATGAACATGGGATATCTTAATTTATTTGTTATTCTTTGATTTCTTTCAGCAATGTTTTATCGTTTTCAGTGTACACATATTTCACCTCATTGGTTAAGTTTTTTCCTAACTATTTTATTATTCTGGATACTATTGGAAATGGAATTTTTCTTAATTTCCTTTTTGGATTGTTCATTGTTAGTATAGAAAAATGCAACTAATTTTTGTGTACTGACTTTGGATCGTGCAAAGTTTATTTATTAATTCTAATAGTTTTTTGCATGAGTTCTATAGGGCATTTATTTATTTTTAATAAACACTCATGTACATGTCAAAGGGTATGAAAGTATACAGTGAAAAAGCTCATTTTATTCCTTTTATTTCAGGCATTCACTTTATTTCCCCAGGTTATCAATTTCTTATGCAGTGTCCCAAAGATATTTCTTAGATATATGAGCAAGTAATATATCCTACTATTATTCACATTACTGTGTACCTTTTGTCTACTTTCATGACATTATAGCAGTATATAAAATGCTTCTTCATTCTATGAAATGCAAAAAGCTACATTTCTATTACTTACATATTTTTGGCAGCGGTGTGGAATACCTATCATATTTTATTTCTTTCTACTATACATTCATTCATTTCACAAAGACTTCTCTGAATTGCTGTTTAATGTTTCTTAATTTTGTCCTTTACCTTCAATGATATATGCAAGGCAAGTAACATTTGCAAAATCATTCTCTATTTTACTTTCCCTTTTTTTGCTGACTTATACCAGTAACATAACTTTCTGGATTTCATCTCAGGGGATCTGCACAAAATATTTACTAATGGCAATGAATCTTACCAACTTTCAATTTCTTGAGTTGCAAAATCTCAACCAGCATTGTATCCAGGTCTGGACAATTTATTAAGATACTTCCTGATTCTCCTCTCATGCGCTCCCCCTTTACTCTTTTCCTTTAGAGTATTAATTTTAAGAATTGCTTTGGCCTTGGGGCGCCTGGGTGGCTCAGTCGTTAAGCGTCTGCCTTCGGCTCAGGTCATGATCCCTGGGTCCTGGGATCGAGCCCCACGTCGGGCTCCTGGCTCAGTGGGAAGCCTGCTTCTCCCTCTCCTACTCCCCCTGCTTGTGTTCCCTCTCTTGCTGTGTCTCTCTCTGTCAAATAAATAAAATCTTTAAGAAAAAAAATACTCTATAAAAAAAAAAAAAAGAATTGCTTTGGCCTTTTTCCTTAGGGAACAGGCAATTGCTGTATTCATTTAAAATACCTGTGTGGTCTGGGAACTTCCTGTTCAATTCTTTGATTTTTTTTATTTTAAACTTTTGAGCATGTGGGTAAACTATGCTCAAAAATCCCTCGTCGCTTAAATAGGAATGGGTTTTGGGGACAACCAATCTATAAATGCTTAGCAAGGCATGATATTAACCATTTAAAGCCAGGACCTCTTAAGTATGCTATAGCACACTCAGAATTTGGGTGCCTTAAAGTTTTAAAGCAACAAATATTTTTTAGCCTCCTATATATGAAAGGCTTATATGTGGAAGACTCAGTTCCCTGTAATTGAAATAGGAAAAGCTGTAACTGTATCATTAATTCATGGTCAAGCATGGTCAGCAGTCGCCATCCTGGGGCTGGTTGAGCCTACTAAATACCACCCCTTACCTGAGGCCTGCCCGGATGGCATTAACTTGCCAAGCCTCTTGTGATTGACACTTGCTGAGGTCATACGTGAACTTCAAATTGGATTGAGCCAAGCTCTAGCTGCAATGAAACATCCCTCATGCTTTTGCCTCTGCTGAAGGCTACAGTTCTCCTGTGATTGCTGAGGCCCACGGTCATTTATTTGTGGTCTGGCACATTCAGCCTACATACTAAGAAATTATTCATGATTCATAGAAATAACCACTTCTTACCTGGGGACAAAGCATCAATAACTTTTACATAAAAACATTCAGATAAAACATTAAGAAGCTCAAGGTTTCATACCTTTCATCCAGGCCAACATGCAAAAGACAAATTTTAACAACTATACATTTATACAATTGTGGAAAACAGCCTCATGGCTTAAAATAGGCATCCTCAAACAGCAAATTCAAAAAGCTCTGCCCAAATAAAAAGAGCGCTAGGCACCACACATGTACCCTAATTCCAACAATAATTTTCTATCACGTTAATTTGTTCCTCCGTATTCTATTCCCCATATATTTCTCAAAGTTCATGTTGGGGTAAAAGGGAGCTGAGTTAATAGCACTCTCCTCCTGCACCTAAATGCTAAGCTAGTTGAAAAATAATGACAAAAATGTATATTAAAGACAAAACAGATATTGGTGAATGGTTTCCCTAGTACTGAGTACTAGGGTTAGGACTTATATTTCTTTAAGGATATGTCTGATACAAGCATATCCTTTGCAGGGCAGAACCTACATCTGGAGAAGAGCAGAATCATGTTCCCTGTGTGTAACTCACTAATAAGAGTGATGAGAAAGTGTCTGACCAACACATGCCCTCCCTTTCTTTCTAAACCCACCAATTACATAAGTCATTTCATTTCTTCAGCTGTGCAGTGGGTAAATAAATGCACCTAATTTAGTATTGTTACTTTAAGGTAGCTTCCTCTACCTAAGAAGAATATTAAAAGTGTGGGAGGAGCATTAACTCCTATCTCCTATCCCTGCACTTCTCTCCCAGACCCAACACACTGCTTTCTGAAATACATCAAGCTACATCTGTTACCTGAGCTTAACATTTTTATCTTGATTTATGTCTCCAACATTTCGATAGAGGCTCATATTCATTTTGAATAAAAACAGTATTGAAGAAGGGAAAAAAAGATGTGTTTTAACTGAGAAGAAGAGATCTTCAGTCCCTTCTATGGCTACAACCAAAGACCAACTTTCCTCTTCTAATAAATGCCGTCAATGACAATATAGGAAGATGTAAATTTACCTGGCTCACTGTTTTGCCATTCTTCTGCAACCAAATCACTTGTGGAAATGGATATTATTGTTGTTACTACATTTGTCAAAGCGAAATCTGAAGCATTCTGTAGGCTTTCATTTATTAACATCAATAGATTGTTTAATTTCTTTCATAACTCATATTATTCAAGATTAAACAGCAGTGGATATTAACCAGAACAAGAAACCTCTATCCATTTAGATTCTGGTTTGATGTAGAAAAATTCCATTTGGCCTTGGTGAGGAATTTTAAAACATGTTATAAACTTCTGTTTTGTCTGCAATGAATAAAACATATCACATTTCAAGCTTATTTTAAAGAATAAACTTTTAACTCACTTTTTAAAACTGAATGTTTGTCCATCATTAGACCATCACCCATCCCTTCTCAATACCTGTCCCCAAACAACCTATACCCTTTAGTGAACAATACAACTGTTATTTTGCGAAATTTTTGCCTTTATAGCTGTCTTATTTTTAATATTCCAGTAAGTGTAGCACAGTCAATAAAGAAATTTGGATGATGACTTACATTTATGATGTCTTCTGGCATTTAACACAATATTTTAAATCCAACATTAGGGGGTGCCTGGGTGACTCAATTGGTTAAGCGTCCGCCTTTGGCTCAGGTCATGATCTCAGGGTCCTGGGATAGAGCCCCGCATTGGGCTCCCTACTTGGAAAGGAGCCTGCTTTTCCCTCTCTCTCTTCCTGCCACTCCCCCTGCTTGTGCTCTCTCTCTCTCCTCTCAAATAAATAAATAAAATCTTTTTAAAAAATCCAACATTAGAATTTCAAATTGCCTCAATTGTGTGTGTGTGTGTGCATTTGTGTGTGTGTGTGTGTCTGTGTCTTTGTCTGTATTCATACATATGGCAGGGAAAAAACAACTTCCTGTCAAAAGGTCATTAAACATCATAAATATGAAATGATATATATTTTATCTATTCTAGCTGGCAGAATTAATTCTTCTACCTTGAATAACATTCCAATTGATTTTGAGTATAAATTTATTGTTAGAAAAGAAAAGGGGAATAGAGCAGAGATTTTAAATGCTTTTACCTCATACTACAGTTTATTTTGATTCTTTTGAATATTAAGTCTTGATATGGTTAATATATTAATAGTTAATATTATTCTAATATTATTTCAATAATCTTTAAGAAAAACTTGAAAACTACTTTCAATGACTTAGGCAGGATGGCCTAATAAATGTCTGTATTTGGGCTAGACTCAGTTGTCTCATGACAGCTGTGAATCATACAGAGTGACTCTCCTTTTATCCCATGATTCAATCTAGTGTTCCCAGGTAGTACAAAATTCCCCTGTTCCCTAATCAGAGCTTTCTGTTTTTGCTTGTATATAACTGGGGGTGGAGAAGAACAAAATAAAGTCACATTGAGGACATATTAATCAAGATTCTCCAGAGAGACAGAAACAACAAGATATAGGCTATCTCCATATATAACCTGAGAAGTCTCACAATCTGCTGTCAGAAAGCTAGAAAACCAGGAAAGTAGGTGGTAAAATTCAGTCTGAGCCTAAAGGCCTAAGAACCAGGGAGGCCAAGGGTAAATCCAAGTCTAAAGGCCAAAGACTGGGTACCAATGATGTAAGTCCTGGTTTGAGTTGGAAGGCTTGAGAACCAGGGGTGCTGATGTCCAAGGGCAGGAGGAGATGGATATCTCCGCTCAAACAGAGTGAGTGAATCCACCCTCCTCCACTTTTTTGTTTCATCCAGGGCCTCTGTGTATTGAGTGATGCCCACTCACATAGGTGAAGTGAATCTTTACTTAGCCTACTGATTTAAAGGTTAATCTCTTCCAGAGACACTTCTCACAGACAAACCCATAAATCATGTTTTACCAGCTATCTCAGCATCCCTTAGCCTAGTCAATTTGACACATAAAATTAACCATCACAGAGGGGTAAGACAGAATGTAAGGATACGATATCTTTTCTATTTCTTCTCCAGATCATGTTTGCTCCATATGTCAATTTTCCTTTGTCCCCTTGTCGGATGGTCTACCCTACCCTGCAATCCCTCTTAGACTTCATGAGCTGAGAAAATAGTAAGATTTTTTACATTTTTAAAACATTCCAAATATGTCATCCCTATCACGAATGACCCTTCTTCCCTATCTCCAAACTAGAAAAAATGACCAAAAAAAAAGGGGTGAATAACTTTTTAACTAAGATTCTTTTATAAAATTCCTCTAAAATTTCTGCCTGTCAGAAAAATGGGAAAGAAAGAGGAATATTTTTATATAGAAAGACAAAGATGGTGAGTGACATGCTGGACAGTCTTCTGGATTCATGCTGGAGCCCTCCAGAAGGCAACTAAGAGTACAAGTAGCATAAGAAGTAAGAATTACTTGTTCCTTTGCTCTTGGAGTGCAAATTATATCACATTTCTTAATTTTCTTACACTTAACTAGTATAAGGCTCTAGCACTAGCATACCCAGATTGGTTGAAAGTCTATTCCTCACCTTTTGGATTTCAGAGTAGAAGCTGGGCATGGTGGTTAATTAGAAATCCTAGAAAGAGGCTCCCAGAATTCCAGATGTTAATGAAGAATTTGTGACTGATGCTGTCCTTTCCCCCTTGTCAGTATGGTTGTGAAGTCTCTGGTTCAGTCCTCTGTCAAAGCAAGTAAGACCTTCCCATGGAGAGTGTCTCTGATGTGATCCCAGTTCTTCTATACTAAATGTAAGCATTTGGGATCCTCCTAACTGTGTTTCTTCTTGATGTTTGTATGATAGGGTAAACAAATCTATCATACATATATACACATGATAACTTTCTAATAGGCTATAGTAAATCCTCAGTACATTAATGTAGTGACTCAGCTTTTTTTTTCACATAGTGAAACTAAAACTATTTTATGTTCCAAAAATCATTATTAATGAATCCAGATAAATTTGATTTTCTGAGATGTGGAAAGCCATAGATGGGAAGGCATTAATTGTGCTTGTTTTTTTTGTTTATCATATACTCATCATTGTTATCAATGTATTTGCCTTGCTTTCAATTTTGCTATGAACCTAAATCCGCTCTAAAAATGTAAATCTTAAAAACTAGGTATTTGTTAGGATTTTTTCCCATCTTTATTTTATAAAACGTCTCTTCGGACAAAAGGAACAAATAATTCCACTGGATCATTTTCCTTGACAACCTACATGTCTGTGTTTTCTCCATTGGTAAATGTATCATTTTAATTATAAATAATTAGGTTTTATATATTCTTTTTCTAAATTTTGCTAACCCTTAGTTATATTAAAAAAATAAACTGAAATGCAGTTGTGTTTTCTACTAACATTGAATAATGAAAAAAAATACTTAAAAGCTTCATTGCTTCCACATGTGCAAAAAAGATGTTCTTGCCTTTGCTTGTATCATTAGCTAAAGATCAGTATCCTATGAAATATATTTTCTTTCATGTTGTGAGTTATTTTCTGCAATAATTCACTGCTATTGGGTTTGCAATATAGTTATATATTATATTTTCTGAGGTTTACAGATTTCATGTTTATCTAATTGCACTAGTAAAAAATAAAAACTAATAGACATTTTAATTCCACTATGTCTTGAAGGCTAACCCTTCCTCATTAAATAATACATCTCTAAATTGCAATCCCATGCTGAATGATTTCTATTATATATGTTCCTTGAGAATGTGTCAACAAATTTTTCATTCCCTAGTCACCTAAAAAATTATTTTTCAAATAAGAAGAAATTGCCCCCATTGGTACAGAGTAATAACTGTTACGGTGATGCAAGCTTTGATATGAAGAGTGCATAGATTGGTGAACCCGTGGGTCCACTTAGGAAGGCTGCTGAGTTAACAGAGTCTGCAAAGTTAGACCTTCCTCCCATGTAATTGGAATTGGCCTTCAAGGCCCCATATGGACTCATAAATGGTATAGAATGAGTGCCTAAACTTAAGCCATTCTCTAGTATTCTTTTCAAAGAATAAAGTATTTGTGTTCTTATGTGAGAAGGATTAATAATATTAGTTTACCCCAGGAGAGGAAAGCTTCTATTTCCTCCTTTCAAAGGAAAACATTTCTACGGACTTTATCTACTTTTGAAAAAAATAGCTCAACTGTAACTTGCTGGAAAGGATCAGCAGAGTGAGACCTCTTGACATTGAGAGGCCCTTCGAAATCCTAAGGATGTGATACTATCAGGTACCGAGTTTGATTAAAGGGAACCACAAAATGGATTTGGGTGAGGTAAATGTTAAATTTGGCTTCATACAAAAATGAAGAGGGAAACTGTATATATTGCATTATAAACATTTCACCATGTATGTGATAGAATTATATCACAGCCCCTTTTTCTCCTTTCAGAGAGATTTTTTTTTTCTTCTTAAGCATCAGTTTATGGGCAAAGGCACTCGGATCTGAGCAAATATTTCTCACACTTGTGGCTCATACCTACGGGATGTGCTATGGCATATATAAAGGGGCATGTGCCAGGAATCACTGCATGGAATCACTCTCCATCTGCTGCCCAGCAGCTCTTCTCCAGGTAGAACTTTATTACCTTTAGCCCTCTGCCAGTATTAGCACCTGGATGCAGTTTAACTTCAGTCACTAGACTGTATTTTAGGCAGAAACCTGACAGCAAGGAAAAACAGATTGTGGGGAAGTGCAGAGTATTTTACTTTTCTTTTATGCTTAGGAGGCTGGTGACTACAAGCTTGCTGAGAGTTTGACCTTACAATATAAACACAGGATTTCTGTAGTTCTTGTCCATGTAATAGCCACACTCTAGGACAAAATCTCCTCATTATATGACATTTACAGGATATTGCTCAGCTCTCTGCTGTTGATAGTTGAGCAATAAAATGGTTCCCCAAGGACTGTTTGCAGACTTGACTGGGGTCAGTCAGGAACAGACCCTGGTGAGCTGAGCCAGGCTGAGCGCTCTCCCGTGCTCCATTATAAATGGCCTCAGCTTCGGGAGTTCAACCTTCCAATGCGACTCCTTTCAGGATACATATGCACAATGCCACTTATTTGCTGTAAACTGTTTTTCTCTTTGTTAGATAAGCATACACATTTAATCCAAACATTTGAGTTGATGGTCCTAAGGAGGTGATTCAACATTAAGTGAGGCTTTGTATATGGGTGACTCTTTTTGACAAGAATTTATAAAATAGGTGTGAGTTTGCTCCATAATATTTATACACATGAAATAATGCTTTTTTTTTTTTTTTATTTTTAGGAATCTAAACTTGATAGTGAAAGCTAATAGTAAATTTTCAGGATTCTTCTTTTTTTTTTTTTTAGCTATTAGTTTTCTATTTCTGCTGTAACAAATTACCACAAACTAGGCAATTTATAACAACAACACAAATTATTATCTCCCAGTTCTAGAGGTCAGAGTCCCGACACAGGTTTCATGGGTCTAAAATCAGGTGTTGACAGGGCTTCATTTCTTTCCGGAGGCCAGAGGGGAATAGCCTTTTCCACGCCTTTTCCAGATTCTGGAGACTACAGGCACTCTTTGGCCCATAATCCTTCCCCATGTCCAAAACCAATGGCAGGTTGAGTTCTTTTCACATGCCTTAGTTCTGACTTCCTCTGCCTCCCTCTTTGACTTTTAGGAAGACTGTGATTTCATTGGTCCCACTGGGATACTCCAGGATAATCTCCTTATTTTAAATTCAATTGATTAACAATCTTTAATTCTATCTGCAACCTTAATTCCCCTAGGCCATGTAAAGCTAAATATTCAAAGTTACCGGAAACCTGGACATGGGTATTTTTGGGAAGGGAGGCATTTTTCTGCTTACGACAAGGTATCTGGAATCTCAGAATCTTATTCAAGCTAGACAGGCTTAGTATTAAGACTTAAGTGGTTGCTGTTACTACCAGTATTGCTTCTTGATTCTGCCATTTGAGAAAGTTTTGCATCTGTTGGGCACTGTGTTCTCCACTTGCTCCTTCACGAGGCTTCATGACCTGCTTTCATGTGCATGTACACATTCTCTTCCCACGTGAAGGGCACCACCTTTGGGGCACTTTGTGATAGTGTCTCCGTTACTGCCAATGACAGAACCATGGGCCCTTTGCCCCAGTCTTGAGGTTGTCTGGTCTTTTAGTGTCTGGTTGGAATAGTTTTTAGGAGCTGATCATTCCTCCTCTTCAACCATGTCACCAGCCACTCTTCTCCTTGCCTCATCCTGCTCTACACGCTTAATTCTTTAATAGAGTTCATCTTAAAACCCAAAGTCAGGGGCACCTGGGTGGCTCAGTTGGTTAAGGATCTGCCTTCGGTTCAGGTAGTGATCCTGAGGTCCTGGGACCGAGCCCTGCATCAGGCTCCCTGCTTAGCGGGGAGTTTGCTTCTCCCTTGCCCTCTGTCCCTCCCCCCACTCATTCTCTCTCTCTTGCTCACTCTCTCTCTCTCAAATGAATAAATAAAAACTTTAAAAAAACTTCGAAGGCAAAAGGTGATATTGGGAGATGTCCTCCATGGTCCATTAACTCAGGGCGATCAGAAGGCCTTGACTTTAGACCAAGGCTTAATTGTTGTTCTAGGAAGAAAAATGTATGAAAGGGAAATTTTCAGCATTTCTTTTTTAAAATTTCCTCTCTTTTCCTTACTCTCTTTTTCCCCCCCTCTCTTCTGGTTCCTTTCAGAAATTTTTGTCCTTGACTGGCTTCTGCTATGTATAGAGGAGGGGGAAGCTATCCTGGAATAGATGATTTATTCTTATTGTTTTTATTCTTATATTAATGACATACATACTTCTGAAATTGTTTCCACCTGCACATGTTAGTTCTTTTCTCTGGGAGCTAATATTTTATTTATTGCAAAGAATGGTGGGGGCATAAATATGCTTTGTTTCCTGTAGTAGACAGAGTGAAAAAAAATTACAGTGAAAAATTATTAGATACACACATCAAGAGGGTGTATAGAAATATAACAGTGGAGAAAATAAGGGCAGAAAATCTTTTGAGGACTGTTATGATCAACTTATACCACAAGTGAGATAGGTATTCAATATAGAGTGACATGAAACAGAAATAGAGTGATATGGGGTGCCTGGGTGGCTCAGTTGGTTAAGCGACTGCCTTCGGCTCAGGTCATGATCCTGGAGTCCCAGGATCGAGTCCCGCATCGGGCTCCCTGCTCGGCAGGGAGTCTGCTTCTCCCTCTGACCCTCCTCCCTCTCATGCTCTCTGTCTCTCATTCTCTCTCTCTCAAATAAATAAATAAAATCTTTAAAAAAAAAAAAAAAAAAAAAAAAGAAATAGAGTGATATGATTAGTGAGAATGACATTGAAAATATTACTTAAAAAAAAAAGAAATGAGAGGGAAAAGAGGGAAGAATTCAAGAGGAAAAGGATAGAAGAGAAAGAAAAGAAAGAACAAAGAAAGGAAAGAAAAGAAGAAAAAAGAAAGAAGAAAAGAGAAGTGGAAGTCCTAAAGTCAAATGATGTTTTCATAAGAATGTTTGTCTTTAAAAAGGACACTTTAAAAAAAATAATGAAATAAACTTGTGCCATCAAATATTACTGACCTGACCACATTCCAGAATAAGTTTAGAGAAGTTAATACCAAGCAGGAAACACAAAATGAAGCAAAGTAGTGGCATCCATATGAAATTGATTAGTGCATTATTTAATGCACAGCTCGGGCAATTGCTACACCGCACAGCACAAAGAAATCCATTGTGCAGTCACTGCACTACATATAAAGTTAAAATTGAGCCGAGATTCGATTTTGAGATACCAAAGATGCTTTTAGTAGTGATTTGCTTTAGTAGTATTGCCTTAGGATATTATATTTTAAATATAATAATTACTCTGCAAAATTTATAGCTATGACCAAATTACTTTTCTTGTCTTGCCTTTTTCCTTTCTTAGTGATCTGTAACTGTTTGTATGGTGGCTCAACCTAAGACATTATGCTATATAATGAAAAAGATTTTGATGTTGTCATTGCTTTCCTGGTATCAGTGGAACATAGCAACCTAGCTTTCTATCTCCTAGGTACCTCCTGAATTACCCCTTTTTTATAATGTCACTTAAAAATCATGACCTTGTTCTTTGAAGATTCTTTAAGTATTGTGCTACTCACAAAAAAGTAAAACAACTTGTTTTAAAACACTTAATTCTGGGGATGCCTGGATGGCGCAGTAGGTTAAGCATCTGCCTTCGGCTCAGGTCATGATCCCAGAGTCCTGGGATCAAATCCCGAATCGGGCCCCTGCTCAGTGGGGAGCCTGCTTCTCTCTCTGCCTGCCGCTCCCCCTGCTTGTGCTCTCTCTGTCTCTCTCTGACAAATAAATAAATAAAATATTATAAATAAATAAATAACACACTTATTTTTTTTCTGTGATTGCATATAAAGAAAATAAATTTTACAAGTCTGTAATTATAGGACATGACAAACTGTATCTTTCAATTTAAACAAAAAATATAATTGTCTGCTAGATATCTATCATTTTCCTTCCTCTACAAAAGAGTAACTTATCTTTTTTCACTGCTATATACCCAAATCTACTAGAAGATTACTTGGCACTTAATATGTTGTCAAAATTACTTTTGAATATGATATATAAAATTTCATAGTGGCTCCACATTAATAAATAAGCATATATTTTCTTTTATCTACATGTAAAAACCATGGAGAAAATGGAGAGTTCATGTCTCACTAATACGATTAAATTCACTCTTTAAATTTATTTATAAATCCCAGAAGATTATGGATTGAACATTATTAAAATATAATATCTGAAGTTATGCAAGGGGAAAGTTTTCCACATATCTGTGTGCTTGTGCACAGACAATTGGTCCAAAGGAATAAACGACCCTCAAAGCCACAGTGAACAGGGCAGATTTGCATTCAGGGATGAGGAGTTTGTATCAAGGAACTCTACTGTGTGGCCAGCACTCTCTGGGCAAGTCTGTCTCACAATCCCACGCAAAGATCTTCAGTTGTAGGACCTAACATGGATTTCCCTCCCCTTCCATTCATTAATTCTTAGGCTTCCGGATGAAATGGTGAATAAGGCACCGTCCTTGAATTAGAGGAGTGAAAGCTACGGTGGCAAATAGAAAAAGGAAACACACAGTAGGGCTTCATTGAGCACAAATGGTGAGCTAGAATGGATGCAGAGAAACAGTTTTGAGGAGCACTGAGAGGAGAGCACCAAGTTTTATGGAAGTTGATTTCCTAGGCCAGTGAAACAATGGCATCAACTCTGTTTCACACTGAAAAGCTGAGGCAGAATGCTGTTTCTCCAAAATCAAATGTTATAACTCTGTGTGTAAATACTGGGGAAAAAAAATTCAGTTTTTTTCCAGGTTCCTCATACCTTCCCATCATTGCAGGTGATTGGAAGTGAATAAAGATAGTAAAGTACTATGGATTATTTTTGTCTTTGTCTCTGCCACTTCTAAAATTATGTTTCCTGGGGCGCCTGGGTGGCTCAGTCGTTAAGTGTCTGCCTTCGGCTCGGGTCATGATCCCAGGGTCCTGGGATCGAGCCCCACATCGGGCTCCCTGCTCCGTGGGAAGCCTGCTTCTCCCTCTCCCACTCCTCCTGCTTGTGTTCCTTCTCTCACTGTGTCTCTCTCTGTCAAATAAATAAATAAAATCTTTAAAAAAAAATTATGTTTCCTGAAAATTCCCCATATAATCTAAATCAGTTACGCTGATCATCAAAAAAAAATCATTTTTGTTTGTATTTTTATAAATCTGAACAGCCATGATAATAAAAGCGAGTTTCCTAAAGTTACATTTTCCTTCTAGTTCCTGTCTTCTGTTTCGACCCCAAAACATTCCTATTTTACGGTCTCATGTTATTTCTTTTATTGTCTGCTTCGCCCTTGTACTGTCACGCACAGTCCCTTTCTGACGCCTGCAACCTGATTTTCCTCGAAGCCTTGTCTGCCATACCCTAATTCTCTCTGACATACAATTCCTTGTCACTCACACTCTCATAGATACATTATCTTTTTAAATAGCTTTTCTCTTAAAGTTCCTCTCTTCATATTTCTTCTCTGTCACTACCTACCTATCCTCACTTATTATCTGCCTCTCATACATATTCCCAGGCTAATGTCTAAATCAACAGAGCCAAACATGCTTGCATTCAAAACATGCTTACATACAAACATGCCAATGCACCACATTTCAACCGCACAGCCATGTCACCAAGTGGTGACCTAGAAACACACACGTTTCTACAGCATTAAGAAAGTACTCAGTGAATCTCAACACTGACCCTTTTTCTCACTTAGGTGCACACACACACAAACCCACACCACAAACGCAGAGATAACCCCCCCACACACCACACCCACATACACACACACACACACACACACACACACACACACACACACCCTCCCAGTGCTGGTTAGCTCTGCTGTTCTCTCTTGGAACAACTACTTGCAGTGAATTAAAGTGTTAGTGGCACTGGGAGAATAGAGGACACATGACATTGGCCTAGATTGTAGTGCACAGTACGTGGAAGAAAAGGAACAATACTGGGGATCCTATTAGTTTGTGAGTCAAATATCCTCAGGGAGAAGATGAGTGAATAGGGTATCTGTGTCACAATGGAATCAAGGGCTGAGGGGAAGTGGAATGGAAACTATATTGCTATTTCTTTTTTTTTTTTCCTTTCCTGAAACACTTGCATTGCTCAACTTATATCATTTTCTTTTTTTTAATTAATTTTATTTTATTATGTTATGTTAGTCACCATACAGTACATCATTAGTTTTTGATGTAGTGTTCCACGATTCATTGTTTGCGTATAACACCCAGTGCTCCATGCAATACATGCCCTCCTTAATACCCATCACCAGGCTATTTCTTTTAAAAAGACAAGATAGTATCATCAAACTTTATCTGGAATTATTCTTATTCAAGAGAGATTGCAAGAATTTTCTGCAGGCAAAAGTTCAAAGTACAACGTATGGTTTGCAACAAACTAACATATTTCCTCAAGATAAATTTTAAAATAACATTGTCATTGATTATCTTTGCTGAGGAATATGGTGCTTTTTATCGTGTTCCCCTATAAATAAAATGTTTGGAAAGAAACTTATTTCTCACCACATTGTACATGAGCCTCAGGATTAGCTAAGAGAAAGTGATGTAGGGATTCAGGGTTACCCTTTCCCTGTACTAGAACAATAAAAGGAAAATTAGACAAGTCTAAAAGGGAAAAAAGGCTGCCCAAATTCAAATTAATGTAAGTTGAACAAAAATTTACCTTTCTGGTTCACACTTGAAAGATCTGAGCACAAACTCTTTTAATTTTTTTCCTAATTTTCATAAATTCTGAGTAATATATCATACCAAGATGAATACTGTGCATCAAACACAGATTACTGAAAGCATCTGGTATTGTTCAAAAACAGCTTGGAAGTATAATTAAGCAGATTTTGTATCTTCAGGACTGAACATGCATTAGATCTCTTCTTGTCTGTTTTCTCAGAGTAATTGGAATTTTTTACCTCACCTTGCACTGATACAAGTGATAATGTTGTTGTTGTTGTTGTTGTTTTTTCTATGTAGGATTTTTGTTGGCCCATGTTCTGAAGTTATTACATACATTATTTTATTTCTTTAAAAAATGTACTGTATGTATCTGGAATTAATAAAGCTGCATTGTTTTAAAATATGTTACATGCAGGCACTACAGTTGTATTTCAATATCCCTGAATTATAAGATTTTTCTTATTTAAAAATTTTTTTCTTTCTTAAATTATTTTGTGACTTCTGAGCATTGTGTGGTCATTCCTAGGTACAAATAAGATGTTTTTCAAACATCTTTTTAAATTTTTTCAGGATAATGCACATCATTATTATCTCTGTTCTTGCTTCTTCATCTTCTCCAGTGTGAAGATCCAATGTATCTCCCATGTTCACCATTCTGCTTTTTGTCCATAATGTCTCCCCATGCAGCCTGAGCTCATCTTTGTAGAATGCAACTTCCAATTTGCTTCTCACATTGTAGCATTTGTGAAATCAGGTGCATTTTGTCACATCTATATAGTGATTCCTTTTTCCTTCAAGACAGTTATTAAATCAATGGTTCATCTTACATTAACTGTGTCTTAGAATCAAGGAAATGTGACACATGGGATTTGGCAGGCAGTCACCTGACTCCTTTGGGAATGGCTTTTCTCATTTTCTTCCAATATCTAGGCCTATACTGAGGGTAACATGATACAGAAAAGACTGCACTATTTTTTTTTCCAAGTTTTTATATCTCCGACTACACTAGGGTCATCCTCAACCACCTCTTCCTGCTCATTCATCTCCTTTTGATCGTTCTCTCTATCACAGTCCTCTTCATCTTCTACTTTTTGCAGAATCTTTTTAGTCGATATTTTTAGAACTGATATTACTTTTTAGTCTTATGGAAAATGGAAATATATATTCTGGAGATATTAAAAGCCCTGGGAGTCTCAGTGAGAAAATATTATGAAAAAGTGTTTTATAATGTGATGCAATAAATATGATACTAGAAAACTATGTGTGGATGCCAAGAAGCACAGAGTTTGTGTGAAGAAGGTGTTGCTCAGAGTCCAATCTAGGCTTTCTTAAAACCAGGCAGACTGACGCTAGACATAGCTGTTACATATAAGATTTATGTTAGAGTCTCTGGTCTTTCCCTTCCCTTGTCCATGCACTGCTGACCTCAGGGCCACCCCCTGCCCTTCAAATACAATTATGAAAGGTCTGGGTATATGTGAAGCAGGGAATTGGGACTGAGAACCTTTATAGAACTAGGGCTTAAGGTGACCTCAAAGTGACCATATAGAGTGGTTCTCTCAGGACAGGCACCAGTTCACACCTATCATCCAAGCATAATTGTCCCTCTTTGTAAAGTAAGTTTTGTCTTCTTCCACTTATTAGAGGATAGAAAAGCTGTACTCACTGTTCCATGAAAGCAGCAAGTAATCTTGCCTCTTCCTAGAGCTCAGGGAGGAAAACAAAATGTATCCAAGGAACTTGCTTCCTAAATTTGCAAGCTTGGAGTGATAATTACACTTTTCTGGGACCCTTAATAATAGCAAAACCTTACCACCCTCAGAGATACTTCTAGAATAGGAGATGCCGAAGACCTCCATAAATGGGAAAATTTGGGGTTAAAGATGTGTATATAATAAAAATAATTTTCACATAAGGAAATACATGAGGGAGATTAAGCTGATCTAGAAAAAAAAAAAAAAAAAAAACAACCAAAACCTAGGAACTTGAGATAATTGAACATTCTGCACAGACTCTGGCTCTGCCAATCACTTCCTTCCCCATTCTTTCTAATGAATCTCTCTCTCTCTTTCTCTCTCTCTCTCTCTCTCACACACACACACACAATCACACAATGATATATATAACATATTGTATGATTCAGAAATTCCACTTTTAGGTATATACACAAAATAATTAAAAGCAAGGACTCAAAGATATATTTGCACACATATTTTCATAGTATTATTCACAGGAGTCAAACTGTGGAAGCAGCCCAAATGCCTATTGACTGATCAAATGGATAAACAAAATGTGGTATATACATACAAGAGAATTTGTTTCAGGCTTTAAAAGGAAGAAAATTCTGACACATGTTACATGGATGAATCTTGAAGACATGCTAACAGAAATAAGCCTGACACGAAAGTGTAATTCTACTGATTAAGATACCTAGGGTAGTCAAATTCATAGAAACAGAAAGTAGAATGGTGATTGCCAGGAACTGGGAATAGTGGTGAATGGAAAGTTAATGTCTAATGGGTAAAGAGTTTCAGTTTGGAAAGATGGAAAAGTTCTGTAGATGGATGGTGGTGATGGTTGCATGATAACATGAATGTACTTAATGCCCCAGAACTGGACACTAAAAATAATTTAAGTTGTAAATTTTATATTATGAGCATTTAATCACATTGTAATTTTTTTTATTTGAGTATAGTTGACACATAATGTTACATTAGTTTCAGATATACAACATAGTAGTTCCACAGATCTATACATTATGCTATGCTCACCACAAGGGTAGCTACCATCTGTCACCATGAAATGCTATTACAATATCAAGTGCTATATTCCTTATGCTGTGCCTTTTATTTCCATTACTTCTTCATTCCATAACTGGAAGCCTGTGTTTCCCTTCCCCTTCACCCATTTTGCCCAATTTAAAAAAAAAAAAAAAAAAGAAGAAGAGGGAAGGGGTGTCCATTTGCATCAATGCAGCTCAGACAATGGATACTGTGAAAACACATAAATTGCCATTGAATTTAGCAAAACGAAGGCTTTAGGAATTCTGACAATAACACTTTTGGTAATATTTCTATGGCATTGTGTTTATACATATAAATTTATATTTAAATTATTGTACAAGAATTTAAATAGTACACTACTTAGCTACCCAAGATGTTTTCATTGGAGAGATAGCATATCTAATTCTTTGTGTCCCCAATAATTTCTGGGACAACACAATGTATTTAGGTGGAGCTCAAAATTATTTATGGAATTGATACCCACCAACAGAGAAAAATCAGTTTTAAAATCCACAAAAACATACTAATGTAAAAATTCTGAAATGATGTGCCCCTGAAATGGAGCTTGATTTATTAAATAATCCATGTTTTTACTCACAAATCAAGTTGTCACTTTTCTCATATCCTGAAATTCCATTGGGGATTATGGGACTTTTTTATTTTCTGAATTTGTTCCATTGAACTATCAAGTAATATGACTGTGCCACACTGTTTCATTTCAACTCCACAGCATAGTTCCAGCATGCTTTATTATCTTGGTTATTCTTATCACTTTTCTTCTTGAGATTTTTATTCTGGCTATACTTGCTTGTTTATTTTTCCAAAGAAATTTATTGAGTGGTAAAAACATTCTGTAGTTAATTTACTTGAGATTATGTTTATCTATTGGTATTACTTCGCTGGATATTGGCATCTTTTTAATGTTTGTCCAGAACATAGTATACTTTTCAACTTATCCATGTCATGTCATCTTATTGATTTAGAAACATAGAGCTGTCTTCATATAGAATTCACTTATTTCTTGTTAATATTATTTTATCTTTGAGGTTCCTATGGTAATATACAAAAACATGTTTGTTTGTTTGTTTTTAATATGTGAAAACTATTGTTTTAACTAGTTAATTTTATAAGCAACCACATTACTGATTTTTCATATAAGTAGTTTTGTGACAACTCGGTAGTTTTTTGGAAGAATAAATGTAGTTGGACCCATAGCTCTCATCTTACATTGAGCTATGTACCATATCAATCAAATGTTTGAGAGAAAAAATTCTAAGTATATAATAAAAGTATTCAATATTTTAATTTAAGTAAATACATATCAAAATTTTAATGAGATATAATACTCCTCTTTAGTCAGTTTGTGGAGGAAAAGTCACTCTCAAAGATTATTGATGGGAGTATAAGTTAATATAATTTCTTTGTATAGAATTTTGTAAAATCAACTCAAATTATAATTGTACATTTCTTTGACCAAAACTTCCTATTGGAATTGTTATATGTTCTCTACTCATTATAACATTGATATAATACCTAAAGATTGAAAACAATATAAATGTATGACATTATTTCCTATATATATATTGTTATTTAAAGAAATTGTGGAATACAGTGTACACTATGCTACAACATGTGCAAAAAGAGAGAAGACAGAATATCTTTGAAATTAGATTTTTGTGTGTGTCATCTTTGCCTCTTTGCAAGTGTATGTATGATTTCCTACTAAAATTCTAAGTTGTTTATTTTGAACAGGGTCATATCATTCAGTGTGACTCCAATCTCTCTCATGGTAGCATTTTATTCTCTTTCCAGTTTAAGTCCCTCCAAATACCATGGCAATCAGACTCTTATCAGGAAAGAGTTGGCTTATCACTACAAACTTGGCCCCTGTTTAAAAGATATTTGTCCTGATCTGTCTCTACATACCTTATTTTGAGGAATGTTCAGATTCTGTGATATTTAGAGTGATAACATGATGTCTGCATCCTTCACCCTTGTCAAACTTCAGACAAAACCTCCAAATCTTATCACTCTTAAATATCAACTATAAGAAGGGTAAATATAATACATATAACATAAAATCATGAAGGTCTGAACTCCATGGCTGAGTGTACAATATTATGTAATTTGGGAAAATAATGAAAAGACCATTAACCAGAGCAGATTTGCCTCTAGAAGCTGCTGCTTAAGCCAGAACACAAAATACTCCAACTTTTGCTAAACATACCCTTAACATATTCTTCCTCATGAGGTTTCATGAAATCTGATATAAACAAACAAAAAATGTTTAGCTTTTCTGCCTTTCCTCCTGCCTTGCTTTCAATGATAATGATGATGGTAGGTCCATCCCTTTCATTATGAATGGCCAAGTATTTCCCTTCACAAAGTTGGAAGGTGATCATCTTTCCTCTGGAATTTGCTGAGTAATTAAACTGATAGATGGATATAATAATTCCAGAATATAAAAATAAGTCACACATGACAAAACTGATAGAGGGGAGTGCAGGCAACCTCTGCCTTTCTTGTTTGAACTGGAAATGATGAGAAGGTTTCTTCTGTTGTAATAGGTGCAAGGAGGGTAGTTGAGTTCATGCTGTCTTGCTTAAATAACCAGAGCTGAGCATAGCGTATCAAATAAACAAATGGCCCAAAGTAGCAAGAAGATATGATATAGACCCTCATTGTTAGGGTGAGGGCTATGAAAAAGGACATGTCTTGCCAACATGATTTAATCAAAGGAATTCTGGAAACATATCCCTGGTGACTCCCAAAATCATCCAGTGTGCCACAAGAAAGTACAAAATCAAATAACATCTGAATTCTAAAGAGGTGGTCATGGGCCAAACCTGACTTCTCTGTTTTGTACAAAATTTTCTGCATTCTGAGAAGCCTTCAAGCTGCTTTCAACTGGATGTAGAATTCCTGATATTGAGATTATCAACTAGATGGTTAGTAATTTTTTTGAAGATCTTATTTATTTATTTATTTATTTGAGAGACAGAGAGTGCACGAGAGCATGAGCAACAGGGAGGGGCAGAGGGAGAGGGAAGCAGACTCGCTGCTGAGGAGGGATCATGACCTGAGCCAAAGGAAGCCGCTTAACCGACTGAGCCACCCAGGCGCCCCAATGGACAGTAATTTTTAAAGTTAGTGATGGTTTATAAAAATCTCTGAATAAGAAAGACTAGGACAAAATTAAGATATTTTTTTCTAGAATTTAGGCAGACCAGTGGGATTTAGGACTAAGAAGAAAGAGTTCATGCAGTTTTGAAACTATGCGGTAACTATTTCGTGCAACCGATATAATTACATTACCCAAAATTAGCTATTTGTTATTTCTGTTGGGTTTTGTATTAAGAATTTCTAGGGCTATGGGAGGTAACCGCTGAGTAACTTTGGCAGGTCACATGTTTTCTAGGTTAAATGGTGGTGCTGCTCTGAAAGATAATGTTTTGAGTCACAGTCACAATCTTTCTGGGTAGTGCTGTCCTGGAGCAGTTCTCTGGACAAGATATTGGTCTGACCACAAGAACTCTCTGTGGACATCTTTTTGGAATGGTTGAACATTTTCTTTTTATCAAAAGGCCTTCACCAAAATTAATTTTATATAGTCATAAAACAGCAATCTGTTTATAAATAGCAGATTTTTAAAATTGTTTACATCAATAACTGATCAAACACTATGGAAGTGGCAGAAGTGTCGGGGGGGAGTACTTTTTTGGGAAAAGATCGGTAAGTGCATGTTTAATGGAATTAAAATCATTACAATCTGTCTTTATATGACATTTAAAAAATCAAGAATAAAGGAGACCAGAAAGGATACACGATTACTAAAAGAGATAGAAGTTATATTGAATTAAAATCACTCAAATGATAATAATTAATGTTTTCTACATTTGTAGAGGCATGATCCATTTCCAAGGCTTAATTATCATTTTCAGAAGTCTAATCATGCTATCAAGTACATTCTGATTTCATTTAAATTGATAAAATGAATAGTAATAACTGAAGTACCAAGTAGCAACAAACAAATTTCAAAATAAGAAAATCCATTTAACCTGCACTAATTAGGATATAGAGGGAAAATGATTTCACTAGAGCATCACTGGCAGGAAACCTCTGAACTAGCAAAGTATGTCTTGGTTTATGGATATATCCACCATGCCTGTTCTCCTGTGGATATTTCAATATAGACACTTGTAGTCACATTATCATGTGCTCACTAAGAAGGTAAAACATAAGAAGTCAAGTCCAGAGGCAAAGGAAAATTTTAGTTTCCTTGAAGTCATCAAATTTTGTCAAAATAAAACCAATTAAGACTGAACGAGTTAAAATTTAAGGCATCAATGGTTCACTGATTTATTTATTTCTTCCTCATTTTGAAATGATTCAGTGACTGGCAAATCTATTTGTACAGGTGATGGGGGGAATGCCAGAAAATGTAGAGTGATTTTTACTAGTTTAACAAATCCTTGACAATGATTAAGTTTCAGTGGAACTGTAGGAACAACCATTACACAATTAAAATAATCTTTGAGCAATTCTCATGTTAATCCTGAAGTGTTAAATTATAATAACCATATTTATTTTTAAACAAAGAAATGGTGGGGGGAGAAAGAGGCTAGTGACTCAGACCTAATTATGAATTATCAGCTTGGATAATGCTAAATTTTAACCACTATTTGAATTATGTGTTGACCTCTCGTGATTAGAACAACACAATGGCAAAGATGCACTTGCTCATTTTTATTGAAATATTGGAAATAATTCTATGGTCTGTTCTCCCATTTTAAAATGTATCATTATTTTAATTCTTAACCTTTCTTTGAAAACCTATTCCCATGCATAAGTCATACCCATCAGTTTTAATTATGATAGTAGTAAATTCTCTGAAAAGAGGCCTCTGAGAATGTAACTAATTCTGTTCACAATGTCCATAATCTCATGGTTTTACAATGTCACATTAAGATAAGAAAAGTACTGAAATTATGAAATAGAAATTAAATGTATAAATCAGGCTAAAGTTCTTTTTAAAGCTGTTTTTAAAAGAAAACAAATTAAATGATTGTAATTGTAGTTATTTAAGGGCTTCAGGTTCTTTTGTGTTTTTGGTCTGGTTGTAGTAGAAGATTCTCTACTGCCAAAATTATAAAGAAGAAAAATAACATCAACATTATAAATGGAATGAAAAGTGATTCCACACTGGGTAGAATGGGTTTATATAATTCAGCAATGTTTTTAATATCTTCTTTGGTATTTTTTCTATAGTTAAGAATAGTTATTTATATGCTTCTGTTATTTGAAACGTACATGGGTTTCTTTATTCCTCTTCAACAAATGACACTATCATATCTTAGGAATTGTTGAAAAAATAGTCACTGCTTTTGAAAATCCTTTATGTGACCTATTTTACAGGGCTTTTCAACATTTAATAATCCCTAGAGACTCCAGTTTGTCAATGTTACTGTCAATGTTAATAATTTATACTTTCCCTAAATGAGAAAAGCACTGGAGAAAACAGGAGTGATAAATAAGGCAAAATAAGAACAAAGGTTCTATAAATTTGAAGGAAGTTCAGAAATTTAAGGAAGAAAGCATTGTGTGTGTGATAAAAATTAAAAGAAGAAAAAACAAAAAGGAGAGGATGATTAATTTATACTTTTGAGATTCTAATATTAAGAAGCATAACAATTATTTAGGGGAGAAAAACATTTTTTAGACCTTAAACTCCCAGAGTAACATTTTCTATGACTGTATTACCTTTTGAATTTATTCCTTCGTTCTGCAAATATTAGTTAAATATTTTACTGCATTGGGGGGGGGATCCTGTGATAAATGTCAGAGGCATCAACATCTTCAAAGAACTTAATGTTTAGTAGAAATACCTGAGTAAATTAATTAAAATTGGAAAAATACTATTTTATAGGTATTGTGCGGGTATCTATGTGGGTTCCATAAAAGGAAGAACAAAGAAGTGTCCCATGCTTACCTAGAGTTAAACCATGATGAACTTCACTGAAGAGGAGTTGGGAAATTAGACTAGGATCCCTAGAAAACAAAGACAGAAGGACAGAAGCTTATTAATAAAACTTTATTAGGGAGTACAATGCCTGGGAAGGAGTGGAGGAGATAGACTCAAAGAATATATAAAAGCTGACCCTCAGGAGGGGAAGAATGAAGGGGGGGAAATCGGAGGGGGAGACGAACCATGAGAGACTATGGACTCTGAGAAACAAACTGAGGGTTCTAGAAGGGAGGGGGTGGGGGGATGGGTTAGCCTGGTGATGGGTATTAAAGAGGGCACGTACCGTATGGAGCACTCACTGGGTGTTATACACAAACAATGAATCATGGAACACTACATCAAAAACTTATGATGTAATGTATGGACTAACATAACATAATAAAAAAAAAAAAAAAAAACTGACCCTAACTTCCTGACAAGCTCTTTTTTCTTATTTCCCCAGAGATCTTCACAAAGGCCCCATGAATGGTTCGTGAAGCAGAGGGAGAAGAAAGACAGTTATCCTTTTCAATTGCCTCTCATCTCCCCTTGATCAGAATTTGCTACCATGAGTAGTAATTCTCCAAAATTTCCAGGGAGCATGCTGATTACCTGTTGAATTTTGCTACTTCTCATGCTGGAGGAGTGATAGGGATGCCCCAGATTTGGAGGCAAGAGGTGGCCAGAACATTTGTGTGAGGTGTGACTCTGTAGGGTATAATTGGAAGCAAGGAGAGGGATCAGGAATAGGGGCTTCTGAGACCCCTCAGCTGGAGCAATAGCTGCGGCAGTAGCCACAGCAGCAACTCGTATTACCATATTACACAATTCTATGCTGGGAAGGTTTGACCAGACAAGAATTCAAGTGTAGAGATCTGGAATGACCCATAAGCTGAATCTTGTGCATGCTGCTTGACCTTAGTCTTGAAAAACAATAGATGTTCACCAAACTGACAAAGGAAAATGTGGGTGCCATTGCAGGAAGCATCATGAGAAAGTGCATGATTATGTGTGACTATGACTATATTACTCCTGAATTCATCCATATTTCTCCACTGATACAGCCACAATCCTTCTCCAGGTGTTTAAATTAGTAACCTATTAATTTGTAGCCTTCTAAAAATCATTGTTTAATTGTTCTGTCCATATTTAACCTTTCCTCTTCCCTTTCATAGATCCATTGTTCATCCTCCAATGCAAATCTGGTTGTGACATTTCAAATCTTAAAATGCTTCAGTGCATTTCCATTCATTTAGGATAAAATTTCCAATCCTTGACCTACCAAGATTTTCTAGCACCAACCTATGTTTTCTCTTAGCCCTAACTTTGATGGCTCACTCTTTCCCTCACATGTGCCAAGATGTTTTCCATTCCTGTATCCTTGGTACCTAGCAGAGTGTCTGACACATATCTGTACAAATAGTCATGAAGTAAATGACTACAATATTGCCCCTCAGAAGCTCCACTGAACAGGCAAGGCAAGTTTATGGATATGTCAAAGACTGGAATCTACGTAACACTACATGGAACTTTTATTGTGTTGTGTTGTGTTGTTTTTGAAGAGGAGAAGGGCATTAGGAAACCTTTAGAGCATTAACCCGTAAAAATGTAAAAGTGGAGTGAACATTTAGTTATTGATTGTAGTGCATTATAAAAGAAAAATGCAATAGCAATTTTTGGAATTGTGAAACCCTATGGCATGACCAGAGTAGGGGGAGTAATCCTGTGTTACTGGTACACGGGTTGTCCGGGGAGATACCCTAGACAGAAGACTGGAAGGCGAGGCTCCACTTTAGTGCATTTTATTTTTTGCAGTCCCAGATTTATGTTTTCTAATGAAAATATACACCTTCATAACAAATTATTCTTCACTCTATCAAGGCCATTTTTTGTTATAAGTTATGGACTTACTTTTGTTATAAGTTATGGGATGTTTCAATTATAAATCCTATCCTATCATACTTAGTATTACCGTAAGATTATATTTACATCCTTATGTTAAAATGTTCAGTCCCCTTGGATTCTGTTAAAATCCAATTTTTGGCCTATGAGCTCTATGAGATCAAAACTACTGCCTTTCACTTCCCTGTGATTTGTCTTGATTTTGTTTAAATTAATGCACTCACTGTTATTCTTTCTGTGTCTAAGCAGCTGTTCTGTAAAATATTTTCTTTCACAGTTTTATTAGCCCTTGTGAATCAGTGAGTTTCTTTCTAAACATGTGGCGCACATTCCTCTAGAGATATGTTTTTTATTTCCTTCTCAATAGCTATTTTTTTCTGCGATCATAAGCAATGACCTGAAAGAAGAGAACCCGTTCTTTGACAATTTCTATAAATACAAGTTCTTCCTTGCTCTTCTGTCCTTTTTATCCAAAAACAGAATTAAAATAAAATAAAATAAAGATGTATTAATGATCTTTTTAAAAGAAACATAAAGCCTCATATATATATGTATATATGTATACATATATACATATATATATATTCTCTACTACTCAATATAAAATACATTTCTATCATCCCCATTCATTGGTAATACCGAAGGATCAAAGCAACTAGAAATAACTAGGTAGTAACATGTTCAACATGAGCCAAAAATGAAAAAAAGTAATATTCATATTATAGTAATAATATTAAAAGTGAACTCTTTTTCAAACACTGTTCTAAGCACTTTGTGTGGATTCATTCAAATTCTTCAAAACTCCCTGTGAGGTTGATAATAATATAACATTTTCTGTTTAAATTAGTTGTCATTAAAGTAGAGACATTTTTAGGAAAAAAGATAAATAAATATTTATTACCAATTATGTAACCTCAGTCTGCAGGTAGTGATAATGTTATATAAGCACAAATTGCCAGACTTTACATGCTCATTAAGCCCTATCTATAAATACAATCTCAATACTTATTCCCATCGTCAATTTGTCCTAGTTGATCATGGCATCCAAAAACATTTTTAAACATGTATTTGGGAAAGTAGTACTCTGAGTGCAGGTGTGGTGAATGGTAGTAGTGGTGTGGACATCAGCTCTATGTATATATCAAATAGTTACCTTTATCATGTGAGTGGATATAAACATGAAAAAAGAAATTATTTTGTATGGGTATTAACAATTTTGCAAATGTGAAGATCCAGATACAATCAGTGTGTGGCTTTAAATTTTTTGCATTTGTTCTTTTCATTGTTGAGTATTGAGAAAGTCCAATGGGAAGCTATTGGCATAATAATAATTTTTTGCATAAACACAGATAAAATTATTATTTCTGGACAATTAAACTAAATGTTTAACTTCTATAAAGCATTCCTTAAAGAATGAATTAATTTTTAAAAGTCATAAAGACAATAAATTTTTATTTTATTTTTTTTAAAGATTTTATTATTTATTTGACAGAGAGAGAGAGAGAGAGAGTGTACAAACAGGGGGAGTAGGAGAGGGAAAAGCAGGCTCCTTGCCGAGCAAGGAGCCCAATGAGGGCCTCAATCCCAGGACCCTGGGATCATGACCTGAGCCGAAGGCAGACACTTAACCAACCGGGCCACCCAGGTGCCCCAAGATAATAAATTTTTAAAATGCATACTCAGAATAATGGTATTTGAAGTATCTGATTTCAAGTCACAATTCAAAAGCAGTCATGTGTTATTTATAAAGCATTTTGCATTGACAAGATTGTATTTGATAATTATTTTTGGTATATTCCCTGAGAACAAATTAATTAGGAATAAAAATATTATTTTTCAGCCTGAAGTGAAAAATAAAATAAGTAAATAAGTAAAAATAGATAAATACGTATTCTACCACTTTACTTAAAAATAAGTAAATAACTGGTCTGCCACGCATCACCCTATAATATGGTAGCACTTCCAGGAGTAAAATTCAGGTCACTTGTCTCCCAATTGTATGCTCTGTCCAGTAGCCTGGTATTCTTCAGCTGGATTATTTCATAGATGCCAGTTGGAATATTTGCACAAAATAGACCTCAATATCTGTTTTTCCCAGGAAAGTGTTATATCTCCCTTCTTATCTGATTTTACATATTTTTAAAATAAAAAAACTAGAAATAAAATGGAAACTGTTTGAGTGAATATGCATGCTAATTTCCCATAAAATATTTCTCAATTAAAACTCATTCATATCATTAAATATTTGTTGAGTTCTAACTATATACTATTTCAAAGGTAATTTTAATAATGTCTATTTTTAACCATACATTTTTATATTGTTACCAAATTTGCACATTCTATTTCCTGGATAGAATAATAAAAATTGCCAATTCAATCTTTCAATTCATTAGCAACCATGAAAATTATCAGTTAATAATTGGTACGCTTGGAAATGTACATCAATGGCACAATATAATATTTCAAAAATAAATGTAAACATCAAAATTTAAAGATGAAAAGAGATGGGGAGCCTGAGTGGCTTCATTGGTTAAGTGACCAACTTTTGATTTTGGCTCAGGTCATGATCTCAGGGTCATGAAATCGAGTTCTGCACCAGGCTCGGCACTCAGGGGAAAGTCTGCTTAAGATTCTCTCTCTCCCTGTCCCTTCCCCCCGCCCACCACCCCACACACGCTTTCTCTCTCTCTCTCTCTCTCTCTCTCTCTCTCAAATAAATAAATAAATAAATAAAAGGGCATTTCTCACATCATTGGAAATTAATAAATGCTTATTTAATTAAATTTGATCCAATCATCCAAAATTAAAATGTAAAGATCTCAAGGAAAATGTAGCTAAATTATTAAGTAACTCAGTTTTGTTATGTTTGGTAAAGAAGTAAAAATTTATCAATACAATAGCCATGCCTGTTTTACTCACTGCTATATTCCCTGGACTTCTCTCAATGTACAACCCATAACAGATATAACTGTTCAACAAATGAACAAACACACAGTGAAAGGCTGGCACTAATCCTTTTTTAAATTTTTCATTTTCTTCACATTTTTCCCTTTTAATATAAACTCGTAACTCAGAAATCCAGCACCTTTTTTTTCATCTAATCTCAAATGACTTTGTAACTAGTCAGGACTACATGCCATATAATACATGAAGAAATATAGTACTTTGTTTATAGTCTTACCACTGTATTTGCCACCTTATTTACTAAATTATGAAATTGATTAATTTAATTGTTTCTCTCTGATATGACACTGGTGGAGTTTGAAGCCATTTGTTTGTTTGTGTCAATTCAAGTTAGTTAACGTACAGTTCACCACTGGTTTCAGGAGCAGAATCCTGTGATGAATCCAGAATTCATCACCCACCTACAACACCTAGTGCTTATCCCAACATGCATCCCAACACGTAAGACCATCACTCATTTAGCCCATTCCTCTCACCCCCGCCCCCCGCCCAGCAACCCTCAGTTTGCACTCTATAGTTAAGAGTCTCTTATGGTGTGTCTCCCTCTCTGGCTTTCTTATTTTACTCTTCCTTCCCTTCACCTGTGTCCATTTGTTCTGTTTCTTAAATTCTACATGAGTGGGGACACCTGAGTGGCTCAGTCAGTTAAGTCACAGTAATAAAAGGCATAGAATAGGGAATATAGGCAATTATATTATAATAGTGTTGTAAGGTGACAGATGGTAGCTACACTGTGGTGAGCATAACACAATGTATAGAGAAGATGAATCACCATGTTGTACACCTGAAACTAATGTAACATTGTGTGTCAATTATACTAAAAAAGACCTTAAAAATGATTATATAAAGCTGTTGTCAAATTATCATCTTTTATTTAAAGGAAGATTTCATGGGAACTCTCCTTGCAAATAATTTAAAAGTGGTTGAAGTTAACAAAATTTTATGACACTACCAGTTAAGTATACTGATACACCAATAGTTTTGAAATATTGTTAAGCTTCAGAATAATTAGAGGATTCTGTTAAAAAATCTGAGTCCTCTAACACCTGTTAAATAAATATCTCTAAAGGAAAGGGCTGCACATCAGTATTTTATGTAATATAGATTTCATATGATTCTGACATGCAGCATAATTTGGAAATGACTACTGTAGAAAATATATTTATCCTGCATGGATTTAGGATTATAATGAAGCTTGCCAGTAGTTTTTTACGAATATCTAAAGTGAGGGTGCCTGGGTGGCTCAGTCCGTTGAGTGTCTGCCTTCGGCTCAGGTCATGATTCCCGGGGAACTGGGATTGAGCCCCGCATCGGGCTCCATTCTCAGCGGCAAGTCTGCTTCTCCCTCTTCCTCTCCCTCTGTGATTTCTCTCACTCTCTCTCAAATAAAGAAATAAAATCTTAAAAAAAGAACAAATATCTAAAGTATATGTAAGTTTTCTTTTTTTCATGATAACTCAGCTTTAACTTTCATACTTTCTCTCTTTTTAAACTGAGTTTCTTCAGAAAATGCAGTTAAGTGGAATCAATGTATACTGCTTTTGCCCATTTTGGAATAATATTGAAAGTGTTATCATCCCCACTTCTTTCCCTTTCCCTGAATCTATAGAATTTGCCATGTGACTTTTGTGGTTCCTTTCACTAGGGGTAGTGTTCATGTCTCTGCCGCACTAATTTTGGGTTTGGCCATGTGATTTACTTGGGCAGACAGAAATGTGGTCAGAAGCGATGGCAGGCCAATTCCCAACCTGGATCTTTTTAGAAACATTGTGTGTTCTACCTGTTATATGTGCACTTCTATCTCCTTCATGAGAAAACAATAACCCTAGGAGATTCTGCCCCTTCAGTCCAGGTCCTAGAATGACATGTAAAACAGACCCAACCTAGTCAAAACAGAGCCATGAAGGTGAATAAAACACTGTTATACATTACTGAGACTTTGTATAGTTCATTATGTAGCATCATAATAGTCAGAAGTAACCAATGTATATATCTGGGATAGCATATTTAGGGGCTAATATTCACTATTTTATACAAGAACTGAATAATTCCACCAAAATAACTTAACTGACATGTATTTAAACTTTTCTAAGTGCATAAATATTGGCAAATATGTTAAATATAAAAAGGGTTAGAGATTTTTATAATTTAAAATAAGTCATCTTTATTATTTCTTGTTTATCTTTACATCTCTGACAACTAGCATAGGATTGGAATAGGGTTAGCAGTTAAATATGTGTAGAATTATTATATGAAATATAGAGTAATTGACTTAAACTGATAGATTTGCCTTTGATTTTGAGAACATAATATTTTATTACTGAAAGATACTACATGTATCTATTTTTTAACAAAATATAAGTTTATACCACTTATGATAGTTTTTTCACTCTCATAAGTAAATATGTAATAAGACTACTTAAGATTCTACTATAACCTACTACTTTCGGAATTAGATAAGTAGATGCCATTTGTAATTAAACCTATTTTTCTAGCATACTAAGTATTGTATTAGGATTCATAATTAACAATCACAGTAATATAGCATACTAAGTATTGTATTAGGATTCATAATTAACAATCACAGTAATATTTTATTTTTGTCATTTTGACAGCAAACCACAAGTTCCAGTTGAATGGCATTTGAAGTTTATGTAACAGTATACTGAATGTGATTACTTCTGTTAATGATTCACATGGACTTGAATTTAAATATCTCATAACAACAAGATTCAGATCTTTGGGATTCCAGGCAGGTTTAATCCACAAACCTCAGTAACAATCATGTATTACTTTTTGCAGATCCTTAAATTTATTTGAGTGTGTTTGAATTTTTACTATGCCAGTGGCCAAGTTCAAATAATTGCTAGACATTATAAAAGCACGGTAGAATACTATGTCCTTATTAACTTTTCTTTTCTTTTTAAAGATTTTATTTATTTATTTGTCAGAGAGAGAGAGAGAGAGAGAGAGAGCACAAGCAGGGGGAGCGGCAGGCAGAGGGAGAAGCAGGCTCCCCGCTGAGCAGGGAGACTGATGCAGGACTTGATCCCAGGACCCTGGGATCATGACCTGAATGAAGGCAGACACTTAACGACTGAGCCACCCAGGTATCCCTGTCCTTATTAACTTTGAATGAAAAAAAATAAATATATGTTGTGATGCACAGCAAATTGCTAAATTTTAATGGTTCTCTGTTTTGAGGTACTAAATCAAAGTCTAAATATAAAGTGTATCAGAACGTGATCCTCTTATACTTAAGTTTTGGAATCCCTCTCTGATAACATCTTTATCATGAACAACTCCCTCATCATTTTGACTTTTCTATTCATATGCAATTGCTCATTAATTGAACATTTTTTCTAGTTTTATTATACCTTTTGAGATGTTCTCCAAAGTAAGCTGCATTTTCTTCTAATGTCTTTTTAATATTTGATGATTTTGGCAAAGGAACCGAATATGCTTTAGTTCTCTCTTCCACCAAATCCTCTATCTTCCAATAATTCCTTTCCATGTTATTTGTGTCCTGATAACACTTTTATCATCTTTCTCACTGAGGCCGTCTACCAAACTCCAAGACACTCATCCACTTCCTTCAACGATTTCTATTCATGGATCACAATCTTCTTATTTGAACTCATCCTCTATCATCATTTTTGAAATCTTAAAAATGCAGTTAAGAGTCTTCTAAAATTCTGGTCCCACTCTTTCTTAAAATTTTTTGTTATAATAATCTTCACTGTACTTTACGGTGGCGCCTGGGTGGCTCAGTCGTTAAGCGTCTGCCTTCGGCTCAGTTCATGATCCCGGGTCCTGGGATCAAGCCCCGCATCGGGCTCCCTGCTCCGCGGGGAGCCTGCTTCTCCCTCTCCCACTCCCCCTGCTTGTGTTCCCTCTCTCGCTGTGTCTCTCTCTGTCAAATAAATAAATAAAATCTTTAAAAAAAAAAAAAAAATAATCTTCACTGTACTTTAGACAACCAACAAACAACATTAAAATGTGTCTTTATCAGAAATGCCGTATTTCTTCTATTTTCAATTCTGAAATGATTTTTCTCACTACATACTCATGTCTTTCTACCACTCTCATTCCCATTGATTTTACTCATGGTGACTCCTGCTTAACTTGCCTGTCACAGGTGTGTTGGTAGTCCTCAGCCCCCTTGTGGCTTCATTCATACTTTACCCAACCTAATCATAGTCTTTCACAGTAAGGTACACGTAACCCTAGATATTTTTCATTTCTTTTTCTTGTACTTCCTATTTTTCAATTACTAGACTCTGGTGAGTCCATTATCTGTTAACCTGCACTATCTGTTTCATCTTTTGAAATCATATTATTTTCTGAAATCAGAGCTATGTGATACAATGTGATCTAATCTCTCACCATGATTTAGCAAATTTTAATTATCATCTAATGCTAAGTACCCATTTCCTGACTAGTCACCCTCAGTAAAGTAACGGTAATTTTCTCACTCCAGTTTTGTTATTTTATTGAATGTACATGTATTTTCCCAGGTCAACCAGGCAGCATCTCACCTATCTGAAGGAGAGCCCAGATAGACTATCATACCTGTGTGAATCTCACCTTGCACTTTTACCCTCACTCTTGTTTTTCTCCAAACTCTGAGAGTGTCCCAAACTCATAAGGCAAAGTCTAGATGGAGACATGATGAGGATAAATTTATTTCCAACACATTTAATACAGGATGAAGGTAAACAGGATAGCATTTTCTCCTGAAGGAGAAACCCTATAGTCTATAAGACAAACTCAGGTGATTTATTTTTAAATCATCAGTATAAATGGACACTGACAAATCAGAAAAGACACTTAATTTACCATTTCCAGAGACAGCTGTATCATTGGGACCTATTTCATAAAATGTTTATTTATGAAATATTTTATAAAATGTTGAATTTTGTTACTTCCCTCTACATCTGAAGTAAGGACAATATGAGTCATGTGCATTGGGTTTCTTCCCTCCTTTCTACCTTCCTTCCTTCCTTCTTTGTTTTTCTGTTATTTTTATTTTCTTTATAATAATTATTGACTCCAAATACATTGAATTTATTTATTTTATCAGAGTTATACATATACACAATTTAAAGCATCAGTTGGCTTTACAAAGTATGTTCTGGGATAGGCTAATGCCCTGAGAATAACTTCAACTTCTTCAACTATACTTTCTGCGACTTTACAAGTTGGCCCCTGAGATAATCCTCATTTTGTAATGAATTTACCTGTGCAATTAAAAGGAGATTTTATTATCACCAGTGTTTCTAGGCATTTGGTAACAAAAGAGTTTTCCTTTATCATACAGTGTCATATTGCTAACATTGAATTAAATTGTCTTGCTAAAAATTCCAGGTTTAAATGTGAATTTAATTTATTTCATGTTTTTAATCTAAAAGTTGGACAGATATAAAAGTCAATTATTTTGGCCAGAAATATAAACATTCATTCATTTATCCAAATACTCACTTATGCATTAATTTGGTATCTACCATGTACCAAGCCTGATTATAATTGTGGGATGTGCAATAATGTATAAAATAGATGAACAACAAAGACAAAGCTATCCCATTTAACTGACATGCTGGTGATACCATGTGTATATCTGACTACATGTTCTTTGGAATCTCATATTTTCAATTCAAAATAGAACATTTTGAGACTTAATTTAGAAACATGCAGAAAAATATTTATCATTATTTCAACTAAAAATACTAAAATTGTTCACATTTATTCATGATTTTATTTCTAGTTGGTGATAGTTTATTGTCATATAATCTATTTAAAATATTCATATATATGAATATATATGTATATATTATAGTATGGAAAAATATATATATTATAGTATGAAAATCAATACTGAATAGATTTTTCCTTCAAAGATTAAATTTACATAATAAAACATGGAAATAGTGAGTGTAGATACCACTCTATTTTTAACAATAAAAACATTTAATTGTCAATATTGACATAATTATTTGGCTTTATGTTGACATTATCTAAAGGTTGCTTTAGGGCGCCTGGGTGGCTCAGTCGTTAAGCGTCTGCCTTCGGCTCAGGTCATGATCCCAGAGTCCTGGGATCGAGTCCCGCATTGGGCTCCCTGCTCTGCGGGAAGCCTGCTTCTCCCTCTCCCACTCCCCCTGCTTGTGTTCCTGCTCTCGCTATGTCTCTCTCTGTCAAAAAAATAAATAAAATCTTTAAAAAAAAAAAAAAAGGTTGCTTTAGCCTGGGATATTCACTTCTTTGAATTTTGGAATAGACCTGCCTAAGCCTTAAGAAAGAAGGACTTTGTTTTAAAAATAATTTAATTAATGATGTTGAAATATTTTTTGAAATTTGATTTTACTAACTGTATCTAATAAGTGTAACATATAATTTCATGTTCAAGTAAGAACAAATGCAGAAAATAAATTGTTTCTTTGCTTCACAGCTAATATGCTAAAAAATTTAAGAATGAATGCAGTCATAGGAAAAATATGTATTAATTCATTCAATGTATTTCTTATACCTGAATGCTATATTAAAACAGAAAAAATGTTAATTGAAAAATTTTATATTGGTACTTATGTGCTGATACTCAAAAGTCCCTTATTTTAAATCTAATAATTAAAATTTGACTTAGATGGATTTTGTCATTTTTTCCTTTTTTTGGAAAACTTTTTAAGACTATTTTTTAGAGCACCTTTAGATTTACAGCAAAATTGAAGAGCAAATGCCGTATTCCCCCAGTCCTGCATATGCACAGCCTCTCCATTATCAACATCTGCAGCATAGCAGTACACTTGTTAGAACTAAGGAACATACACTGACACAGCAGTATCACTCAAAGTCCACCCTTCACATGACGATTCACTCTTGGTGTTGTTGTACATCCTATGGATAGGAACAAATGTATAATGACGTGTATCCACCATTACAATATAATATAGAATAGTTTCACTATCCTATAAATCCTTTGTGCTTTGTTTATACATACTTCCCTACCCCTTAATCCTTGGCAACCACTGATATTTTTACTGTGTCCATAGTTTTGCCTTTTCCAGAATGTCATACAATTGCAAACATACAGTATGTACCCTTTTCAGACTTGCTTCTTCACGTAATAATATGCATTTAAAGTTCCTTCAGGTCTTTTCATGGCTCAATAGCTCATTTCTTTTCAGTGCTGAATAATATTCCATTGTCTGGGCGTATCACAGTTTATGTATCTATTCACCTACTGAAGGATATCCTGGTTGCTTTTAAGTTTTGGCAATTATGAATGAAGTTGTTATAAACATGCATGTGCAAGTTTTTGTATGAATATAAGTTTTCAACTCATTAAGCAAATACCGAATGTGATTGCTGCTGGATCATATGAAAAGAGAATGTTTAATTTTGAAACTACCAGATTGTCTTCCAAAGTGGTTGTACTGCTTTGCATTCCCACCAGCACTGAACGAGAGAGAATTCCTGTTGCTTCTTATCCTCACCAGTATTTGGTGTTGTCAGTGTTATCAATTCTAATAGATGTATAGTGGTCACTCATTTTTGTTTTAATTTGCATTTTCCTAATGGGCATCTTTTCATATGCTTATTTCCCATCTATATATCTTTGATGAGGTGTTTTTTCACATCCTTTGCCCATTTGTAATTAGGTTTTAGGTTGTCCATTTTCTTTTGAATTTTAAGAATTATTTTTTGTACATTTTGGATTACAGTCCTTTACTGGATATGTCTTTTGCAAATATTTTCTCCTGGTCTGTGGCTTGTGTGGTTCTCTTGACAGTATCTTTCACAGACAGAAGTTTTTAATTTTAATGAAGTCCAGCTTATCAATTATTTCTTTCATGGGTTGTGCCTTTGCTATTTTATCTAAATATCTAAGAGTCATTGCCATGACCAAAGTCATTTAGATTTTTTTCTATGTTATCTTCTAGGAATTTTATAGTGCTGTGTTTTGCATTTACATCTGATTCATTTCAAGTTAATACTTGTAAAGGATATAAAGACTGTATCTAGATTCATTATTTTGCATGAATGTCCAATTGCTTCAGCATTATTTGTTGAAAAGACTATCTTTTCTTGATTGCAACTGCCTTTGCTCCTTTGTCAAAGATCAGTTGACGATATTTATGTGAAACTATATAAATCATTCTTAACATCTGGTATTTAACACTTCCTATATTTTCTTGTAAACATTATTCATATTCACACCACTATTACATTGTCTGAAAAATTACATTTTTCTTTTTCATATTAGCATTTCTATTTCAAATAACATTCACATTTTTTCTACTAATATTCCTCTGTGGATTATTAGAGTTATTGGTTCAAGCATGCTATTTCTATATCTTCATAATATGTAACACCTTGTGACAGCTTGGGTATTTATCAGAAAATGATACTAGTGATCTATTCATTTATTCCATTTTTTGAAAGACTCTGATTTTAGCAAACATGATAAGGCTTTACCAAGCTTCAAAGACAAGCACACTAATAAGTGTAAGTAAATTTTAGTTTGTGATGATTAAAACAGAAAGTTAATATTTTCATTTTGAATAGGTTTCTAGATATATAACGATTCATTATATATCATTTGTTGTTTATCAGGGATATTTGGTTAGGGATAAATTAATGGCAATTTTGGAAGGGGTTTCATATGGAAAACATTTATTTTCACCATATAGACTCCAATAATACTGACTCCCATTTATATTTACTGGTAAAAGCACTTATTTTATTTAATAATTTTCAAATGTCCTGTAAAAAAAATCACGGATAGAATAACAAAGAAATGGTGTGCATATTCCATAAATATTATTACTTCCATTTCCAAGATTCTATAAAGCTTTTGTTTTGATTTCTGCAAAAATATAATAATCCAAAGCTTGAAGAGAAAAAAGAGGAATAATGTATTTGACTATGTTTTAATCATTTTCTATGGTTAGAGAACACAGATCAACACAGGGACTACCCAGTATTAAATGAATTGTTAATGGCTGCTTTTTAGCATGCAATTTAGCCTATGTATTTTGCAAATGAAGAAAATTATTTGTCAAGATGTTAAATTAAATCTACTGGGAATGAAAAGGCTCCAATATGCTGTCATGAACAATTCTGTAATTCTCACCTCCTCCCACACTCCTGGTAGGACTTTCACCTGCTACATGGAGCTCTCCAAAGGAAAACAAAGAGGGGACTATAGGCCAAGGAAGTTGGTTGGTTGAGGCAGGGCTATTATGACTTCCTTTCCTGGGAAACAGGAAAAGGAACTGAAGAAAGAACATTCTTTCTCCACATAACCGGACATATTACATGCAAACTTGAGAGCTATGAATCATCATATTTTCCAAAATGTGGACGGGAGAAACAGAATGCTCAAATCTGCAGTGGCAAGAAAATAAATAAACAAGAGACAAAGGACAAAAAATGAAGTTCTGAGTTTCATCTAGTTGATCTGAAAAATAAAACATGCTTTTAAGACATAAAATTATGTATCAATCCCAACATTTCTGATTCCTAATAACCAAAGATTGATTTTGGTATGTATCTTGCATTTATATTTACTAATTCTCTAACATACCTTTTTCTTTTTTCTTCTAAGATTGGAAGGGAAACTTTTCTACATACCTTTTCATACTCTTCACTTATTTTAGTGTATAGAAATTTTCATTGCAAAAAAATGAGTATCTGCTGAAGCTAGCTTAAGAAAAAGATAGTAATTCTAAGAATACAATTTGCTTCAAAAACAAAACAAAAGGAAACAGGGATTCAGAAGGCTTTTTATCCCTCTGACCTCTCTTTCTCTGCTTTATTCTTTGCTCTATATGAAAACTTGAAACTGGAAGCATGATTCTTTCCCTCCTCCTTTTTATATTTGGGAGAATATGGATATCAATAGTTCCTAGTTTTGCATATTACAAGTCCATCTATCTGGGCAGATGCTATCCTCTCTTGTTCTCTTCTAATTTCCCAAGAAAGGGTATTATATTGGCTCATGCCTAGGCCAATCGTAAATGAACAGGTAAGAAGAATCATGCTGTATAAAAATAGCAACAGAAAATTCCTACTGAAGAGGCTATGTGTTTAGATGTGAGGTAAGGATAACAATGTTTTTAAAATTACTATTAACTTGGAAGTCAATTATCTGGCTCTCTATTATACCTATCTTTTCCTTGTATTATGATGTAAAGTGTCTACCCACACAAAATGTTCATCTTCCCTCCCTTACTCTTGACACATACTGTTAATTTGACATGGTGCCTTTTATCATGAAATTCAGATGCAGACACTAAATTCTGCATGAGAGAGGGCTGCAGGAACCTACTCCAAATCAAATGTCATGCAAAGTAAATTCAATTTCCCATCTCTTTCCTTTCACTTTCTCGTTACACTTTCTTCCACCCATTCTATCAATATCATAAAAAGGATCCAATAATTTGTAACACAATAACTATAGTTCCCTTGCACTAATCTGAGGTGTTTTGAAGAAACACAAAGATAAAAGAAATATATAAATATCTTATATTATTATATATTACATTATCTTAAAGAACATTAGTATTGATTACCAGAATTTTATTTTCTAAATTTGCAAAAATTGTTCTAAGAGCAAAGATATCCCAATTAAACCTCAGGTCTGGATATATCACTAAATTCTCAGAAATGTTGATCATATATAAATTTATGTTCTGATTTTTACATTTGATTTTTAAATTTTTTTTATTTAAATTCAGTTTAGTTAACATACAGTGTATTAGCTTAAGGGGTAGAATTTAGTGATTCATCAATTGCACATAACACCCAATGCTCATTACATCAACTGCCCTCCTTAATGTCCATCACCGAATGAACCCATTCCCACCTCCCACCTCCCTTCCAGCCACCCTCAGTTTGTTCCCTGTAGTTCAGAGTCTCTTATGGTTTCTCTCCCTCTCTGTTCTTATCTTATTTTATTTTTCCTTCTCTTCTATGTTCATCTATTTTGTTTCTTAAATTCCACATATGAATAAAATCATATGGTATTTGTCTTTCTCTGATTTATTTCTCTTAGCATAATGCCTTTTAATTCTATCCACATCATTGCAAATGGCAAGATTTCATTCTTTTTGATGGCTGAGTAATATGCCTCATCTTCATTATTCATTCATCTGTTGATGGACATCTGGGCTATTTCCATATTTTGGCTACTGTGGACATTGCTGCTATAAACATTGTGCAAGTGCCCCTTCAGATCACTATGTTTGTATCATTTGGGTAAATACCTAGTAATGTAATTGCTGGATCATAGGGTAGTTCTATTTTTAACTTTTTGAGGAAACTTTATACTGTTTTCCAGAGTGGCTGCACCAGTTTGCATTCCCACCAACGGTGTAAGAGGGTTCTCCTTTCTCCACATCCTCGCCAATATGTTATTTCCTGAGTTGTTAATTTTAGCCATTCTGACAGGTGTAAGGTGGTATCTCATTGTGGTTTTGATTTGTATTTCCCTGATGCCAAGTGATGTTGAGCATTATTTTATGTGTGCATTAGCCACTTTTTCTTTGGAATAATGTCTGTTCATGTCTTCTGCCCATCTCTCAACTGGAATTTTTGTTTTTTGGGTGTTCAGTTTGAGAAGTTCTTTATAGATTTTAGATACTAGCCCTTTATTTGATATGTCATTTGTGAATATCTTTTCCCATTCTGTAGGTTGCTATTTAATTTTGTTGATTGTTTCCTTTACTGTGCAAAAGCTTTTTATCCTGAGGAAGTCCCAATGGTTCATTTTTGCTTTTGTTTCCCTTGTCTCTGGAGACTTGTCTAGCAGAAGTTGCTGTGGATGAGGTCAAAAAGGTTGCTGCCTGTGTTCTCCTTTAGGGGATTCTGATGGATTCCTGTCTCACATTTAGGTCTTTCATACATTTTGAATTTATTTTTGTGTATGGTTAAGGAAATGGTCCAGTTTCAATATTCTGCATGTGGCTGTCCAATTTTCCCAACACCATTTGTTGAAGAGACTGATTTTCATGCTCAGTGGAGTTTTCCAATGTCAATTGTATATACAATATTTTATTAAAATAACTAAAAAATTTCAAAACAAAGTATTATAACTTTAATTGTAACACATAATGTAGATTTAAATAACACAATAGTATTTTATTAAATTCATCTTCACAAAAATTAGTATTTGGGGAGTATACCAACTGCTTTCTGTTTCTTCTGAAATCAATGAAATTATGTTATTATTTTAAAATATACATTATTTGTACTTTAGTTTTAAAGAATAACTCAGTAGTCACTTTTCCTTATTTGTGTTCTGACTACTTATGTCAGACTACTTCCTAAAATTGAACCAAATACATTTTCATGCTGTTTGCTTATATACTGAGCTTTGGAAAGGGAAAAGTAGAACACTCTAGCTTTCTTTCCCAACCTCCCTACCCTGACTTTATCTCCTGCTCATATTCTTCCTTTATCCCCTTCCTTCTTCCCTTTCTTCCTTCCTTCTTTCTTTCCTTCCTTTCCTTCCTTCCTTCCTCCCTCCCTTCCTTCCTTCCTCCTTCCCTCTTTTCTTTCTTCTTTTCTCTCTCTCTTTTTCTTTCTCACTCCCCTCCTTGCTTTTGTTCTTTCATTTGTTCCTTTATTACTTCTGCTTGTCTGTCTTTCTGTCTCTTTTTCTGTCTTTCTGCCTCTATTCTACTTGTAATTATTATGTCTAGTCCATCACAGAATAACCTCTCCTCTAATCTTCTTTTAGTATGGCTCCTGCAGTCATCTTTTCTGGTCACAGAATAGTCAGAGAGGGGCATTGGGCTACTGTAGTTCAAGAGAGTAAGAGAGTGTTTATTTGTATCATAATTTCTACATGTTTTCACTATGGAAATGAATATAATGGAGACATTGGTTACAGAACACAACTTATATTTGATAGGGAAGTATTGATTAATATGCTATAATAGTGATTTTGAAATAACAAAACACAGAAAAAAAATAAAAATTGTACTAGCAATTCAGTGTGTTACTTTGAATAGTCTTGAACTCTGTAAGTCACAATGCTATGGAAGATAAGTAAATTCTTCAAGAAATGTTGGATAATTGTGAGAATAAAAATAAGAAAATCTCTTTATCTCATGCCAAATTGCAAGTAAACATAACCTGAATTTGTATATTAGAGTTTAGATATTAAAGTTAAAAGTTTCTAGCAAAAAAAATTATCATTTTAATATGCCTTCAGGAAAATAATTTTATTACTATCAGACTAAATATTTCTAGCCACCAAACTATTTTGCCTATTGTAAAATTGTTTTGATAATGTAATGTTTTTTAGGAATATATGTGAAAACTAATAGGTATTGCCAATTTATGCCTTGTCAAATTTAATTTTTATGTAATCTGCCTCTCATACTCGGAAGCAAAACTGTTCCAAAGATATTTTGAGTATTTTTCTATTTCCTTTCTCTATTAATCTATTTTATGTTTCCCATGCTGTGTTTTCATTGTATGAGGCTTACACTTCTTAATTCCAGAGCTCTTTCCACATTGGAAAATAAAGTTGCATTGCATTCCATGTTCTTTTACTCATATTTCTGCATTAGCAGGTTTCTAAAAATTAACCTTGCTCAGGCTGTGGATTTCTGCTGACACATAATGGCACTGCTGCAGAAGCAGAGCTAAACTAAAAGGAAATCTGCTTGTCTATGCACAAATAGCATTTCCTACAGGCTTTTCCATAAAGACAATTCCAGAAGAAAGCATAAAAGTGAGAATATTGTTATGATAAAATAATGACAAGATTATCTTATTTTTTAGGTTGTAAACACTCCTTAAGGTCAGAGTTGGCCTTAGCAAAATTTGAAAAAATGACCAGATATTTCTTTAGTTTCCTCTCAACCTTAACATCTTTTTTTTCTTTCTACCTGGACTCCCTTTCCCTGTTGAATTTTATTTCTCTCCCTGTACTTCCTTTAACCTAGTTGTCCGGTTTTTTCCTACAAAGAGAAAAACCAACTAATAAATCCTGACACCTTCTTTCTTTGAACCTAGAATGCTCCAAGCTCTGGTCCTTTCATCATGGGAGATGTGTTCTCAGTACAATGTCTGAGGTTTCACAATATTTAATGTGTTAGCAGTAATCACAGTGGACATATTAGAGATCTTACTTGCAACATAGGGTTCACAAAGCCAAGAAGGAAATGAAACTATGATAGATCTCAGAAGGCTTCTGGTGGTCAATAAAATAACACAAATGCCAAACCAAACTTAATGAAAATATGCTTTTGACAAAAAATAGTAATACTCTACACATAATTTCTGGGTACCCTGCCTTAATCTATAGAAAATTGTCAGCATCTACTTCCATCACATTTTTTGTAAGACATATGACGCTAAGTTTTGTTTTGCTATAGGAACTGATTTTTGCGTGTGTACCTGGTGCTCCATTCAAATAAAATTTAATATTCGGACTCAAAGTTTTGACTCACATATCTTGTCTTCCTAACTTTCCAAAGTCCCCATAATTGCAGTTTATCATGAATGTTTGAAATTCAACAATAAGTGAAAATTTGAAAGAGACTAAAGCTTTGGTTGACACTTCCCCCAGGACCCAGGTTTTATGGGCTTATTCTGTCTAATAGAGCTTCATGCCAAAGCATATGCCCTAAGATAACTCTCACATTCTGTGTCATCTGGCTTCCTCCTTTCAAATGCCACCTGAGTACAATTTTTAAGTCTGTGTTTATTTTCCTCACTATCTTTCATGTTTTCCATGCCTGCTTATTTGAAGAAAAATAAGCTCTAATTTATGTTATATTAGGCAATAAAACGAAGCTCAAGCTTCTAGGAGTATGGATCAGATTTTGAAGAGGTAATGTTCATAATATCAAAATGTTGCTCCTTAAGTCACTTATTCAAGCAAGTTTTAAACATAGGCACAAAATCCCTCCTCTCACCTCAAAACCCATAGTCATGCCTGGTTACTTGATGTATTTATTATCTTAATTAGGCAGAGAAAGAAAGGGCAAAATACTATAAACGTTGGATACAAAGCACATAATGACAGATTGGCAATAATACTCCTTCCTTTCATTTTCTCCTGAGCTTTAAGTGTTTATGCAGAGATTAGGTTGTGCTAAGAGCTTGTGGTAATATAGAAAGAATGCCACATAAACACCTTTTATAAGAGATGGTTTTTGTATTTAAATTTCAATTAAAATTGTACCCATGCCCTTCTTAATTTTACCAAATTCGGTTTAAAAATATTATTTCATCCAAACAATATTTTTATGGTCCACATCAAAGGATCCTATTCAGTAGATGAAAATATGTCAGTGTTTTTTAAAGTTTTATATAGCTTCTAGCAAGACTGAAGCTAGGTTCTGCTAAAGAATAGTAAATCCATATAAACACCATGGAAATTGTTCAAAAATTCTCTCTGCCTCTCATTAAACACTCAGCGTTGATACAGAATTACATACGGAAAGCAGGCCAGATTAAAGAAGGCGGGAAGAGTCTGGAGGACATTAACGAGAGAATTCAGAGAATGAGACTATTTTGTGTGTGTTTGTGATACAATTATATTCCACGCATACTACTACATCAGCTGATGTGCATCCCAGAGAGGATTTGGAGAGTTCTAAGTATCTGGCATTTCAGATGAGTCACACGTTGTGGTTTCTCCTGCTTTGGGAATATCTAGGGAGGTTACCATGTCCTTTTTTGTCATTAACAAATATATGTCCTTCAAATGTGTCTGTTGGCATCTTTCTGTGAACATGGTCCTCTCATTTTGATACCAACTCAGTGGCTCATCTCTAATACGTTTATAACATTGTTGCTATCCTTTTCTAGGTAGTCTGCAGAGATTTGATTCTCCGCCAGGGTGAGAGAGCTGCAGTATGGCATATGCAATGTCCACCCTTCATAATGCCACCACAAGGCCAACATGTGCTCAAGTCAGTGGGGAAAAGTCCCCTCACACAAATTGACAAGGGCTGTGAATTACTGGATAGCAAACTGATCTGAATAAAAAGTCCATTTCAAATACATACCAACACTTCTAGACTGCTCTCTGCACTAAGGCTAGGTGAAAAAATAAAGATTTTAGTAGGAGAATGGACTAAAAAACAAAAGACAAGGAGAAAAAATTACTTAAAGTCAAAATAAACTTAGAAAAATCAATGTGGCTGACATGAGGGCGTTAGCAAAAAGTCTTGAATGTATTTATTATGCCAGAAGACTGTGAACTATTTTAATTCAGGCCTCTGAGAGAGATTCTGGCTTATGTTTCAGATGAAAATATTAGAACACTAGAGATTAATGCTCATTAAAATATACTATTTGAATATATCATTATAAGACGATGGTGTTTTCAACAATGTATTAATTACACAAAAATATATTTAAATATCCTAAGCAGTTAAGCTCTAAGGTCTTTCTGTAGTAATAACTTTGTGGAACACATAAAATTACTCTGTGGGGAATTGCTGTCTATCTTTAGGACAGAAGTATTTTTAACTCTTGGTGCAGTTAATTCCTAGAAATCAATAAACTGGTTCAGAGTGAAATCTTTGTTTACTACCTCTGCTGGGTATACATAGGAACTTGCCCTTTTGAATTATGTTGTTCACTTGCACTTCATCAAGCTAGTTTTAAAATTCTGCATGTACTAAAGGTAAAAAAGCTTTCTAATGGCAATTCATGTGTATGAGATTAATTAAAGGTAAGAGATGCTTTACTGTGGTCAAGACAAATTGTAAAGTTACTGGAAAAACATAAGTGCCTTGGCCATTGAAAGCTTGTGTGTGTGTTAAACTTGTCTATAATTTAATTTTACACAACAGATTTGAGAGAGAAATCCATAAATAAGTAGATGCTGCTTCAGGCATGGGAAGTAGAATGAGCTTCACTTGTTATATGATTTAATTTAATTATACATTTTAATAAAACTTATTTTAACTCAATTGCCTCATAGTCTAACCAATATTTCAGGGATGCTTTAGAAGACAGTGTGAACCAAGAAGATTGAAATGATCTTTTTTTAATAGAAAAATGCATTTCGTTTTGTACCGTAGCAAATTATCAAAGGCATAATATCTCACCAAAGAAATGTATACATTATGTTTCAAAATTATAATTTAATAACAATATTTCTAAAAATTTTACTGAGTGAAATTTTCAAATCAAGCATTACAGTTCTGTTCAAAAAGATTACTTAAAATTGTGCCTCATGTACTGCGTGCTTAAAACAAAATATTAAAATATTTAACTGTTTTTAGCATACATTAGGTATTCTGTGAGCATTTGTTGAATAAATCTGGGATATTTAAACTCTATTCACGTCATTCTTTTTATTTAAAGTTTACTTGAAAAGATTAGAGGTTGCAAAACATGTACATTTATTTTTTTTATTTGATATCTACATGACTTAATGATCAGTCACAAAGGATTAATTTTTGTAAATATGTGATTTTAAATATGAACTGCTTTCTTTAACCCTAATAATTTAAGAGTCTGATTTTTGAGAAGTGACATTTGCTGATAGATTAAATGATTGCAAATTTTCTAAGCACATATGCTTGAGTATTATTTATGCTTTAGCTATGAAAATATATCTTTACAACCATAGTATTACTTGATAAAATTATGGACAGTGAGGTACTATTTCAACTCCTCAATTTAAAACAAAAATATAACATAGTATCAAGCATATTGAGATGACTTAGAAATCTATAATCTGTAACCATTCTCTTTGAGTGGGTTTGACAGTGTATAAATTCAAGTCACTTAGACTCTCTGAGGCTTAACAGCATCTTCTGGGCCAGTTGCATTTCTATGTCAGATGGAGGAGACAAATCATCACCTGGGCCTACAGGGCTTCCTCTAAGCATATAGCTTTTGTTTTGACTAATTAATATATCTTAAGATACAAAATTATCTGTGAATTTAAATTCTTTCTCATATAATTAAAATTTCCCTTTTCCTTTACCTATAAGGACATAAAAGCTTTTCCTGCCAGTCCTTCTTGCTTAAAACATACAAAGCTCATAAAACTGGAGACCTATATCTTTCACCATATTTTCTTACAAAGCCTTAATATATTTTGCTATATTTGAGAATGTTGATCTCTGCCACTGAAGTGGGACTTCTAATAAACTCACGCAATGTCCGCACACACACAAAATGCTATCTTAGTAAGAGGATGAGGCAAATACTAGTTGATATTTTAAGAATGGAGAATGCATATTATTAAGACCAACACCATTAACACTTGAAATGCTAAATTCAAAGAAGGCCTGGTTATTGGTGTGCCCACTCCCACAAGTCCAGGTAACTAAAGATTCCAAACTGGTTTGAAAACACTGTAGAAGAGAGAGGGATGGGGATGGGAGGTGTGGGTGAGGAGGAGGAAGGCGAACATGAATAGAAGGTTTTTCTCTTGGCAGTAGCATTCAGTGTTTGCTATAAGATGCTATTTTTTCCCTTATTTTCTTGTCTTAGATAAGAGATGGAGGCATTAGACAACTGGTTCTTCTTCCTGAAGCTGAAGGGGGAAAGACAAGCATTTTGGTGTGGGGATCTGCAAGAAGAGAAAGAAGATTGTTATTCTGCGCCTTAGATTACTGGCAGCTTAGCCATCAGACTTGCTATCCAGCTGATGTAGAAAGTGTCCCAGGAAGAACTAGTACATGGATATTAGTTAAACAATTCCTACTTGCTCATAGTCTTGGTTCTAAAGAGAATGCATGCATGAGATATATCCCTGCTGATGGGACTCAACTGTACAAGAAATTCTGTGCTACGGACTTGGATGGGACAAAAGTAAGAGGTATGGGGAGAAAGGAAACAAGCAAATTAGCTGAAGATGATGGCGAGGTCAGCTAATAACTTGAAGATATGTATAAAATTAAGTTCACATCAGCCATGCATTCTGTTGTTGATGGCCAATAGGATAAAGACAGCAACCTTGCCACTACTTACTAGGAGCTGTTCCTATTCCAACCTATGTATAAAAGACTAGTACCACCAACTCACATGGGGCACATGTAGCTACATTACCTCTTTACTTTTCTCTTTTCCATTCTTTAATGCCAGGTGCATGAGACACCAAGGGAAGACAGGGAGAGTGTAAAAAAACATACTACAGAATTTCCCCTCTCTAAGGCAATGGACCAATGCCATTTCTTAGTGAGTGAGAGTAGCACTTTAAATCAAATAAAATCGATGTGTTGAAATAGATAAGTTTCTTGATACTAAATATTGACTGAAATAAAAACTTGCTACTTAGGAAACTCACAACTTAGAAAGTTGGTTTAACAGAGTGCATCTGTTAGATTTACTAGAAAAGCAAAATAATTTCATTTGTCAAAGTAAGATTTTCAAAAATTAAAAACATGTTTTTTTATACAGATATAGACTGGAACATTAATCAAAGTTTTATTTAACTCATTAAAGAAAGAATTTGAAAGATTTGAAGCTCTTAAAAATATCATTTAAGAAAATTGTCATAGTCATCTAAGGAAAGTTTGGAAGTTGGAAAACAAGTTGGTTATTGTCCTATGGGGCAAAAAACCCACAATCTTTGGGGTTACCTTCCCTACTCAATAGAAATCATTCGCATCTCTCCTGACAAAAATCTGCATCTTAGCCTGTCACTTCAAGAGACCACCCTCTAATTAATAGTATCAAACAAAGGCACATCCCATAGAAAATTAAATAATACTTAAGTAGGCCTGTTAGATCAGGGGTCATCATTTGTGTCTGAGGGTGTGTGCGTGTGTGTTTGTGTGTGTTTAAGGATAGATGAATATATTTAGAATTTTTAATTCATACAGTCTCAAATGTAGCTATTTAAGTCTATCATTGTACTGTAAACATGGATACAAATGATACAGAAAAAAGAAGCAAATCTATATTTAATACAATTTTAGGATGGATACTCAAAATATTTTTTTTTCAATTATTTAAAAATGTGAAAAACAATCTTAGCCTGTTGGTGATAAAGAAAACAGGTGGTAGGCCAAATTTGGCCTGCAGGCTACACTCTGCTGACCCCTGTGTTACACAGTCTATGACATTCAAAGACCAGCAATTATATTCTACTTATGTTCAAGTTTTCTTAAAATATGCTTATACATCATTGAGTTGAATCTTTTCACATCTGTTTCGCCACAATTGGATGTTCTCAGTTTAAAATGATTAAGGATATTGGACCTTAACCAGAAACACAATGGATCATAATGCAAATTGAGAAATAGTTTTTCTAGTTTAAACCTTATATAATCCTAGATAGGTGAGTCACTTAGATTCTTTGGACCTGTCATCGCCCAGATACACTTGGGCTAAATTATTTCTAAGATTATTCTTAAGTATAAGACTATTTGGTACAGGTAAACCTAAAATAATGAAAATTATTTGGAACATTTCCTCTACATACTTTTCACACTTAGAAATTTATGCCAAGTGAGAATTGTATTCTCAACCTCAAACAAGTGTCAACATTATCCATATTTTATAGAGTTTAGTGTGTAAAGGGATTTGCATTTAGAGTGACATATGTTTCTCTTCATGTGGATTCAAACCAACAAGAATATGAGCCCTAGAAGCATTTTGAAAACTAAGAATTACTGGGGGAAAAGTACAGTCAAAATGAAGTTGTATGAAATATTGGCAATTACCATTTTATTACAGAATTCTGGATGTTGAATCCCCAGTAGGAAGGAAAAAGGCATTCAAGCCTAAATGAGCTATTCAAAATAAATCCTAGTTCTATAAAAATTTCATAAGCAAAATTATTTCAAAGAGGAGAAGCTAGATCAATTAGAGATTGATATGAAAGTTATAAACAAACAAATCTTTCAAACACATTTGAGGCATTAAAATGGCACTTATGGCCAATTCTGCCATCTGAAACTCTTTAGAATTATACATATTCCAAAGAAGAGATGAATTTTGAAGTTACAGATAAGTTTGTTTCTTAAATGGTGCCTGGGTGGCTCAGTTGGTTAAGCGACTGCCTTCAGCTCAGGTCATGACCCTGGAGTCCCTGGATCGAGTCCCGCATCGGGCTCCCTGCTCAGCAGGGAGTCTGCTTCTCCCTCTGACCCTCCCCCCTCTCATGCTCTCTCTCTCGTTCTCTCTCTCTCAAATAAAAAAAAAAAAGTTAAAAAAAGAAGAAATGATATATTAAAGAGAAAAAGGAAATATTCAATTTCATTACTGTTAACCAGGCTGGTGACACCGGCATAGAAGGTTTTGCACTGGGATGGTTGACAAGATATTTCTATCTCCTTTTATCGCATTGCTTCATAAAGAGATAAAACTAGCCCATCTGAAAGTTACCATTTGAACGGCTTGTGAGAGTTCTGTTGCTAAGTGTTTAGGGACAGAAAGGAGTGACTTAAATAATCTAAATATTTACTGAAAATAAAAGTTTGCATGGGAAGTTTGTTATTCAAAAACATTTCTTTCTCCAAATTACCTTTCTCCCCTCTCTTCATCTATTTAATTAAACAAATGCTCAGTTAAATAAAAATGGCCTACTATGCATAAAAATTCAGTCGCCTTACTCTTTGTGGAAATATAAAATGAATGTAAAACCTTTATTTTTCTTTTTTAATAACTTTATGAGTTTGTCACATATAGCAGGGAAAGGTAAACTTAAGTAAAATGATAAGTATAGTAGGAAAATGTTTTAACACACATTACTATAAAGCAGTTAGTGTAAGAATAATAGAACCTTCCCTGATTACAGCAGCTCCTGTTAATTGCACCTTCGTATGGCTTAAGTGCCTACCATGTTTCAAACACTGTACTAGATCTTCACATGGTTTATATACCTACCATGTTTCAAACACTGTACTAGATGAAAACTTCTTGTTTGTTCTTTTGTTCTTTTTTACTGCAAAAGAATAGAGACAGACAGACAGGGAGACTATTTTTAAATGGAGGGTTTATAGTCAAATGTTTGTAAATTAATGTTATAGGACAGTTCAACAGATAAAAAGAAGATGGAATCATAGAAAATGTCATTTATTATAATGCAAAGTAAGCATTTTCTTGTGCTTACTATATTGAAAATAATTTATATTAGAATCCCTGGGGTATTGGTAAAGCCATGCCATGTAAGTAAACCTATATTTTAATAATAAAACATGTTAAAGTAGGATGACAATTGAGTACAAATAATATTAAGATTAATAATTATAATATTTTGGTTTAAATATTTATAAATACAAGATGGAAGAAATACATGACTTAAAATTCATAGGGCTGAAAATCATTAAATTTTAGACTAATAAAACATAATTTTATTTTAAATAACACAATAAACTAAATGGTTAATATATCAGATTATTATAAAATATGCAGATAATGTTTAATATATATTTTTAAGGGTTTTCCTTTATATTTTTATATCAATTCCTTTCATGTTAATTCACTTTTCTCTACAGATTTTATACACGTTATAAAGTCCATGTAACTTACAGGTATCAATAGGAATTGCTTTTGGTCATGGGTGAGTGTGTTGTGTTTATGGGCATATCTATAAATGTGTATTTTTCCAAATCATCTGTGTAATTTGAATATGAACGTATCTTAATTTTCACAAATTGCTTATCAAGATTGACATATAGGGACAATGAACAATTGAATATACATGAATTTTAATAACTTTCATACCTATTACTACTGATGCATCCATGACATTAGCAAAGAATTTATAAGAAACTTTGAAAGGTAATGCATGTGTTTTTTAAAGGTAGTTAAAAAAATCTACCTATGCATTGAACATCACATATATTCCCAAGGTCTCTAGTAATTTCAGTGTGAACTTTATTGGAGTTATTTTACTATGAACACCCCAATTTTGGAGAAATACATAAATATATTTATAAAAACACATTTATTAATATATATTACATACAAATGTGTATATATATTTACTGATATCCATGCTTATATTTACTAATATAATATACAGATTATAAATTGTAAAAAGTGAACATCTTCAAATAATATTCTAAAAATAAATATATAGAGGAGTTCTAATATCTTTGTCCTACATCCTTTGGAGTACCTTGTTTGCCCCCTCTGGTAACTATGGAGGCTAGTACTGTAGCTCAATAATTCATAGCCTAGGGATAGGAGGTGGGTTTTATTCTGTAAAGGTAATATATACGAGAATTTTGGGTTGGTGGTAGGGTATGTGTTCTAAAAATAGGTTAAAAACCATTGGTTTGGAAGAAGAAACTGGCGAATACTGAATCCTACAGATTTTTTTCTCTATTATGTATTTAAGAATCCTTTCCTCTGTAATCTTTTTTCAAGAAATGAAAACTTTGCCACAAAAGAGGAGGAAGTTGGAGAAGATTCAAATCTGAATCCAATTATAAGAATAGTCTAGGAATTAGGTATTCAAAGAAAATAACTAAATAACTAAAGCACACTTTCACATTCATAATTTGTCAATAATAAAATTTAAAACAAGAGTTACTATCTTTCTCATTAATTCATCTGTTAGCTGACATTCATGGGAATGGTGTGGGTTCTTCCCAAACTATACAATAATGTACAAGAAGCAGAAGCCAAGAGAAATGGAAATGTATTGCTGTAAATAACCATGGAAGAAATGCATTTGACCTCCACTACCATTATCATGCTATTAGAATATCAAATTCAACTTTTAGAAATTGTATTTATTCAAATGTTCATAATGATTTCAAATCACTCATCAGAATTGAATTGGTTTTACTTTTAAATGTATGTGTTCGGGCATCTCAATACATAAAATGTAAGTTGATGAGCCTGATTTAAATGCTCAGGTTGATTAAAACTCTAATCCTTCATCATCTTAGTACATAGCTAATGACTTCCATCTCTGCCTTGGATTCCTGGTTAAATAAAGGTAGAAATGAAAAGGTGATGTGTATATGAAAACTAAGTGATTTGACTTTCCACTGAAGTCGAAGATTGTGTCTTTATAGGGCATTTGTCCACATGCCAGAAAATAAACTCCCTCAGGTAAAGTTGTATTTATCAAGACTATATTCACTATCTCAACTAAAAAAAAAAAAAAAAAGTAAGAAAAAATTCACTATTGTAAGTGACTGACAGTGACACATTTATTTATTTGTTTTAATTCAGGCTAAGAGGCTAAATGTTATAATTAACATAAAGCTCTTCTCACCTCCTATTTATATATAACACACCCAACAGGGTCTGAAAAGTGGGTTGAAATAACTAACTCTCTCTTGACTGGGATGAATTGCTCATTAATTTTCTAAACAGTAGAGCTCAAAGCATACTTTCTCTTTTCAAGTTTTAGAAAGTAGGTTTGCAAGTCCTGTGGGGTTTCCTTTCCTATTCTAGGTCAAGCATCAGATTCTTTATAGAGAATGAATGTCGCTTTTGAAAACTGCTTGTGAGAAAGGACTTCATGTCTTTTAGAAACGTTGGGCTTCCATCTACTAGATTATCTTCAATCCTACCCTCTCCCTTGCCCAATAATATGCACATCCTAACAATGAAACTGTGAAGTAACCACAAAGAATTGAAAGATATTTCTTCTCTTGTAGTAAAAGTGTCCCTGTGCAATATAGAATAAAGTTGGAATATTTTCACTGAAGAATAGTTTACTTGAGTTTCTACTTAGTTCACTCAATCTATTATTTAGGCAGACAGAAGGCTGAAGAGAAAAATAAATAAATAAATAGTATTGAACAAGCCTTTAACTTCATAGTGTTATAAAAATAGTACAGTGACATAAGGGATCAGCAATAATAAGCTGTCCCAAGCTGGCCACTGAATCATTTATTTTATAAATATATCCCTTATGTAAATTTGAAGGAAGATTACATTATAAGGATCAAAGATGATAAATTAAATTACATTTATGTTCGTTTATTTAAAACAATTTTGAGAGAAGAAATATAACATTCACTTTTATACCAATGTAATTTAGTATATACAATGGAGACTATTTTTATATACCCCTAATGGCTTTTATGGCCTCCATAATGCACGATACCTAGAAAAGATAGTTTCTAATTCCCAGTTTGTGAACTGGCATATTCCAAAGGACTCCAAGTTTTCTATGAATTTGTAAAGTCTTCCTTGGTAGTAGCAACCAATACCAATTTTAGCACTAGTTTGGGGGAAAAAAGCAAAACAAAACTCTAATTCATCCCATGATTAGTTTTCCAGCCAATGGTCTGTGCTTGTCACAAATACTATTCTTCCCTTCTGGAGAAGGGTTTTCCTATTTGCAGTTATGTTGCACTAAATCTAGCTAACTTTAGCCCAGAATCTATAGGGTTATGATTTTTCTCTCCCTGACTTCCCCAGTATAAAAAAATCTCACTTTCCTTAAGCTTGGTGTCTCTGCTACCCTATATTATATTATTTCCCACCCTTTCTAAGGACACTAAATTCTTAAATTCAGATACTGACAAGGCATCTCACCATTTTTTCTCATTCTTTATTTATAACAAAGGCAGATAACCAAATACTCTTTGAACTGTGCCCAACACTCTATCCTCCTCTCTCCTTTCCCCATAGCAGATGGATAAGTTAAGTGGATGGTATTCCTTTTGCACTTGAACCAGTCCATACCCTGACCGTGGCACTGACCTGAAAAAACCAGCCTTGTCCTCTGTTACTCAAAAGCACTATTATGGAAATGCTATCATATTCTATGAAAATTTACATTCTGAAAATATTCAGCTTTATAACTGCAGACATTTACATAGCCCAAGGTGAGACTTATGAAAGGTATTATTACATAAATGGATGTGGCATAAATAAAACTTACGTTTTTAAAAAAGATTTTATTTATTTGAGAGACAGAGTGAGCGCCCACAGAGGACTACTCACTGAGCAGGGAGCCTGACGTGGGGCTCTATCCCAGGACCCTGGCATCATTACCTGAGCCTAAGGCAGATGCTTAACTGACTGAGCCACGCAGGCACTCCAAAACTTACTTTTTTTTTTTTTTTTTAGCAGAAGATTCTTTTTTTTTTTTTTTTTAAAGATTTTATTTATTTATTTGAGACAGAGAGAATGAGAGAGAGAGAGAGAGCACATGAGACGGGGGAGGGTCAGAGGGAGAAGCAGGCTCCCTGCCGAGCAGGGAGCCCGATGTGGGACTCGATCCAGGGACTCCAGGATCATGACCTGAGCCGAAGGCAGTCGCTTAACCAACTGAGCCACCCAGGCGCCCCCAAAACTTACTTTTTGACTTAATCAAATTGCAAGAATAAAAGAAGTGATAAAGGAGGTAGATATAAACAGTGAGGTGATAAAAGACTGCTGGTTCTATAAGTGTAAATGTTCACACAGTATTGTTTTTAGTAAATTCTCTAATTGTACTTTTAAAAGATAAAAATTATCAGCAAAATGGTTGATATGGATATCTGGTGTTCTGCTTTTAAAATTCTAGTTGGTTGTTTGGATTTCACACACTCTTTAGCCCTATGATCAGTCAAAAGCATTTGCTAAACAGTCCTGAATTTTATGACTTTTGTTGATAGTTAATACTGAATTATTGTTCAAAGCTAAAAACAACCCTAGAAAGCATTGAGTTTAGCAATAGTTTTTATCCATATTTATATATGGATAAAATAGAATAGAAAAGTACAAACATATTTCAGAATAAAATTTTAGTATAAAAATTTTTAAATAGTTTTACTTTCAACAATAATAATGAGTTTGGAAAATTTTCACAATCTAATACAATGACCAAAACTTGAGTTGAAATGAATATGCTGTGGTTATTAATTTTTATATAAGAAGATTTATAATATGAGAATTTATTTGAATTAGGCAAAATGTGTAATGGGAATTAAAGTACACATTCTAATTTGCCTAATGAAAGTACGGCAGGATTATTCTGCTATTATTATGAAATTAAAGAATATGTTGAGGAAAGATTACCTTGGTTTAAATTTTACTTTTAATTCTTATTATTAGCTATGTGACTTTAGGCTTGTTACTTATATTTCTATGTTTTTGGCTTTCTTCAGGTTTAAGATAGAAATGAAAATTGTTTTGTTTGCCTCCTGGATTGATGTAAGGATATATATATATATATATATATATATATATATATATATAGTCTCAGAATTAATATAAGTTAATGAAGTGACCCAATGAGATGGATGGAAAAAAACAGAACCCATTCTTGGTAGAGCATAATAAAGCAGGAAATGATATCCAAAACATCTGCCTGTAAATGCCCATGCCATATGGCCCATGCCACAGATATGACAATTGAGTTGATAAAAGTTTCAACTTAGCCACTCCCAAATGAACTGGATCAAAGATCTTTAAGAAACATTTTTTCCTGTCTGTCCATTTACCTTCTACCTCCTGAGTTGGTGTACTTTTTATAATCTTATAAGAAACACTTCACTTGTCAGTTCATAGTCCTGTTCCTCTCTCTCTCTCTCTCTTTCTCTTTCTCTCATTGCTTGTTTGTTTCTTTTGTTTCTTTGGGATTATATTATGTTAAAGGCTTTGAAGTATCATCATGTTAGTGAGAAATATCAACAGTGCATCTTTCATATAATATTCTGCTCTGAATTATAAAAATTATGATTTAATAGTAAACCACCCTATCCCTCAAAAAAAATTGATCTAGAGTAGAAACTGAAAACAGAATGAGACATTGTTAAAAGAAAAAGCTCAAAATAATTCTCTACTTAGTTTTATTTTTACAGTAAGATACAGCACATGTACTGCTTTTGGATTTCATTAAGGGCATGAAACTTACAGAAGTGAAAAAACAATCCCAGGTATAACAAGTCTGTAAAATCTCAAATTTCAAAAGAATTAAAAGAGAGTGTGAAATTGCCTGTAATGATTCAAGTTCATTTTAATAAATTGTAGCATATTCTATCCCAGATACTTCCGTTATTTTCAAATCCTAATGAGGAAATTAAACAAAGCTTATTATATAAGTTTGTAATAAAGTTTGTAATTATAGTTTGTAATTAATAATAAAGGTGATTTTTTATTTCCTGAAGTTTTCTCTTATAGTCTAATATAAGAATTCTTATAAATCTTGCATATGTTTCAGTTAAAGTCCACATTAAAACATTATACTGTATAATATCTACTTTGTTTTTCAACTTAATGAAAATCTTAATATCAAAATTGTACCTATGCAAAAGCTAATAAAATGGACAAGGGGGGAAAATCAAGCAATAAAGCAATGAATGCATTTTATCTAAGAGTTGTTCTTGTTTTAAAATATATTACTATTGTTTTGTTATGATCTATTCCTTTAATGGCAAACATTATTAAGGTGATTCTTTGAAACTCTTTTATCTTATCCCTAGCCAATTAAAATTATTTTTGTTAATAGTCACAAAAGAAGAAAATAGCAATAGCAATTAACTTAGGATTAAAATGTGTTTGTTACATTACTAGGCATTATCACTAAAACATCTCATTTAAAACTAGTTTACACATTAAAAACTGAGATGATCAAGAAGTTATGAAATGTCCCAAGACCCGAGCATCACAGTAATGTAAGGATACACAAATGATGTAGACGTTTAAGAAATATAAGTAAAATTTAAAAAGAAAAATATTGGGTTTTTTTTTAGTAGAAAAATGTGTATGAGGCTCAGTTGGTTAAACTTCTGCCTGGTTGTGATCCCAGGGTCCTGGGATTGAGCCCCACATCGGGCTCCCTGTTCAGTGGGGAGCCTGCTTCTCCTTCTCCCTCTGCCTTCTGCTCCCCCTGCTTATGCTCTCTCTCTCTCTTTCTCTCTCTGCCTAATAAATAAATAAAATCTTTAAAAAAATACAAAGAACAAACGGTTGCCAGAGGGAAGGGGGTAGGAGGATGGGCAAAATGGGTGAAAGAGAGTTGGAGATACAGGCTTGCAGTTATGGAATGAATAAATTATGGAAATAAAATGCACAGCATAGGGAATATAGTCAATGATACTGTAATAGTGTTGTATGGTGACAGATGGTGGCTACACTTGTGGTGAGCATAGCATAAAATATGGAGAAGTTGAATCATAATGTTGTCACCTGAAACGAATGTAAACTTGCATGTCAACTATACTCAAACTTAAAATTTTAAAAATAAAATAAAAACCTATATTCAGATATTTATTTATAATCACAAAAAACAGTAAAAAAAACACCACATTTTTTTCAACTTTGAGATATCCGTATGAAGGAATAAAACTCAGCAATAAAAAGGAACAAAGTATGTAACAAGATTTTTGAGTCTCAAGTGCATTTTGCTAAATGAAAGATGACAGTCTCAAAAATCTACAAAGTGAATTATTCCATTTATTTGACATTTCAAAAAAGCAAAACTATTGTGACAGACAACAGATCAATAGTTATCAGAGTCTAGGGAGAAGTGGCTACAAAGAGACCCAAAGGAATTTTTTGTGATAATAGAACTGATTTTTGTTTTGACTGTGATTACTAGCTAGATGAATTTTGTCAAAACTCATAAAACCATATAAAAAAATTGGTTTTACTTTGTGTAAATTATACTTTAATCGAAAAAGAAAGTTACAAAAAACAAAACAGTAGGATGAACATTCAAAGAATTTCTTACTAATAAAAGAGAATTAAAGACGTAGAATATATGTGGGGCACCTGGATGGCTCAGTCAGTTAAGCATCAGACTCTTGATTTCAGCTCAGGTCATGATCTCAGAGTCATGAGATACAGCCCTGCCTTGGGCTCCCACTGGGCGTGGAACCTGCTTAAGATTCTCTCTCTCCCTGCCCCTCTACCTACCCACCCCCGCTTGCTCTCTCTCTCTTAAAAGAAAAAAAATAAATAATTGAAGCACTGTTATTGTTGAGAGGAAAATATCTGAGAATACTCCAAATAGCATGAGGTTTTCCATTCAATTATTTCTTTTTTTAATTAATTAATTAATTTTTTTAATTTAAATTCAATTAGCCAACATATAGTATATCATTAGTTTCAGATGTAGTGTTCAATGATTCATCAGTATAACACCCAGTGCTCATCCCATCATGGGCCCTCCTCAATGCCCATCACCCACTTACTCCATCCCCCACCACCTCCCCTTCAGCAACCCTCAGTTTCTTTCTTATATTTAAGAGTCTCTGTGGTTTGTCTCCCTCCCTGATTTCTTCCCATTCAGTTTTCCCTCCCTTCCCTTATGATCCTTTGCACTATTTCTTATATTCCACATATGAGTGAAACCATTTGATAATTGTCTTTCTCTGATTGACTTACTTCACTTAGCATAATAGCCATTCGATTATTTTCATTTGATAAATCTAGTAATTGAAATAAATAAAATATACATACACAAGAAACACAATTCAGAAAGCATATCAATAAAACATCTTACTCCATTCTTTATAATAATTTGTAAAAATAATTTTAGGGTGAATCAGTATCATAAATTATATTTTCTTATATTTTCTAAGGCTAATTTGAAGCCTAAGGGTTGAGGATTAACAGAAGGGAAGACAAAACAACATAGCAGATTTTAGAGAGTAAAACTGTCTTTTGTTTAATATTTCCTAATAACTTCTCTCATCCAAGACCAAAAGAGGGCTTAACATTCTACTTATATATTCTTCTATGTTTAGATATAGAGATTAGATGAAAATTCTTACTTGTAATTTTTACTTTATAATTTTTCATACAGATGCAATATCCAGACTATATTTGATGCCAAAAAATTAGTGAGAATTATAGGAACTACTAGATCTGCCTCAGAATTTAGTAGTTTGCGGGCGCCTGGGTGGTTCAGTCGGTCTGCCTTCTGCTCAGGTCATGATCCCAAGGTTCTGGGATCGAGTCCCATATTGGGCTCCCTGCTCAGTGGGGAGACTGCTTCTCCCTCTCCCTCTGCCTGCCACACCCCCTGCTTGTGCACTCTCTCTCTGTCAAATAAATAAATAAATAAATCTTAAAAAAAATAATTTAGTAGTTTGCAATTTGAATAATCATGTTGTCAACTGATTTAGATATGACTTATAATTGTTTATATTTTAATAAATAAATCTCAGCAAAATATTTAATTATATACTATAGTGGAAGGAGTAATAAACTTATAATATGGGTGGTCCATATTTATTCCAGGCTTTGATGTCATTTACCTGTACCATCTTGAATAAGTGAACCAACCTTGTTGGCCTTCTTTCCCTGTTTCCTAAAATGAGACCATTTATTTAGTTCATTTCTAATGCCAATTACAGCAGTAAAACTCACTGATACTAATAACATATTCCTTTAGCTTCAAAAATATTGAATTCCTATATTTTATGTTATTATTTAACAATATCACAGCTTGTGATCAAGTTTACCTGTGTTCAGTGGGGTGACATAGTTATTGAGAAAACAAAAATTGTCAATTTCAGGTCTTATAACATGGACAAAGTACCAAATATGCAAAGTGTTTTTCTTTTTTTACCAATGGATAAGTGAATGAAAAGGTAATTGCATAAATTACTTTTAATTATATATTAGGATAATGTAGCCTTAGAATTAAAACTGTAGCCCAGAAAAATACCTTGGATCATGTAGTCTATTTTTAGGGAATAAAAAGAATAACAAAATAAATATTGAAATGTGCATATGTAATCTCCACAAAAAACAAACACACAAAACAACCCACAGTTGATCATGTTACATTTATATGATTACAAATTCTTAAATAAAATGTGATTTGTGTCCCACTGGCATAATATTTTTAAATATAATTCATGTTTTATAAATTTGGAGACATATTCTCATATTTAGTCTTGGCCTAATGAAATTTTAAAGCAAGATATTTTGAAATACCCAAAATGTTATTTTTTTATTTACAAATTTCTAAGTCTTTTCTTTTTTTAGAGAGAGAGAGAGATCTGAGAGAGAGAGAATGTGCACACTGGGGAGGGGCATGACTGCATTTTTTTTAAAGATTTTGTTTGTTGGAGAGAGAGCGAGCATGAGTGGGGGTGTGGGGAGTGTGGAGAGGGGCAGAGGGAGAAGCAGACTCCCTGCTGACAGGGGGCTTGATCCCAGGATGACCCCTGCCCTCACCAGATCATGACCTGAGCCAAGGATAGTTGCTTAACTAACTGAACCACCCAGGTGTCCCTGCATTTTTTTTCCTTATGTTGATTTTATCACCTTCTCTTCCTATGCCTGCCTTTTCTTTCTCCTGGTGAGGCTTCTTAACTTTCCTTCCATATAATCTTTACTTCTTTTTCTTGATGACTCTGCATATTATAATATTTAAGATTAATCTGAATTTTAATTTTATAGTGGATTTTTTATATTTTCTCCTATCTCATCCAGTTTCTGCTCAGTTTGTTCTGTCTCAGGCAGGTTTTTAGAAATTATCTTTTCTTGTCATGTAATCTCACTTTTCATGATTTATTCATTTACATATTTTTTAATTCTATTGAGAAAACAAAAATAATGTTCTTCTACATTTTATTCTGTTTCCTAGAATAAATTGTTTTCAAAGATTGTTTCAAAGATTCACCCTGGACGGGCAGAAGATTCTGGTCCACAAGCCAGTAAGTCTTGCTTGTAGAAAATAAATGGTATGTGTGAAGGATATGGCAGCTTGATCCCAATGCTATCTTAACTATACATGAGAAAGTAAATAAAGTGACAAGTATCCTTTAGCATATCTTTATCCCCCACTTTGACATCTGAAGCAAAGCCGGTTGCTTATTGAGATCTTCCAGTCACAGTTATTCCCATAAGTGCTTGACCTTGGCCCAGTGATGGTTCAACTAAGCTAAAACCAGATGGTATCCATTGTATTGGTGTGACAATTCAAACTCAGTTGTCAGCCTTGCAGAACTTAAAAATGGATGTAAATGCTCTGCTCATTGAGCAAAACTCCAGGGATCATTGCTCTGGTCAATATTCTTTGATGAACCTTGTTTAATTTTACTAATTCTCAAGTTATTACCAATGGCTTGGTGTGCCCCGTGGAAAACTACAGATTAGCATATTAAAGATACTCTTGTTTGGGGCCACACACTGGGGAGGCAAGTCACAGCTGTTGATCTAATCATTTGGGTCACTCATGTAGAGACCTGGTACAGGTACACTCTCTGATGAGGCCATCTGGACTCTAGCTGCTGATCGAGTCTGTACACAGCAGATTGCAAGCATTTCTGCCTGAATCCATCATCACCCAAATTGGCAATGCATCCACTGTCATAAACCAGACATAAGATAAAGGACTCTTTCTAAACCAGAGGCTTCAGTTGTATGAAAGTCTTATGACTAATGCCAATTGGACTTTTCTCTCTTGTGGTGAAGGAGGCCACATCATACTGGCATGCTACCTGTTCCTGACAGACTACATTGAAACTTTAAACCAGTCTTGGGGTTATCAAACAGGCATACTGCTCTTGATATTTGGTCAAGTTATGATGTTGCTGTTATAGTCCAATTAGTTGATTCTAGCCACATACTGTTGGTTCTTGAAACTAGCCTGTGTTATGTTTCCAGCTTTCCAAGCACTATTTAGTCCGTTCACAGTGTGACTTTTATAACAAATACCACCCATCACTGGGCTGAAAGTCAAGGTATTTGGTAGACTTTCCATGCTTCCTACCATCTATAGGCTTCTGATATTGTTGAGTATTAGAATGACCTACTGAAAATTTGACTCAGTAAATTTCTTCACTGTACCCACTTCACCTCCTCCCATTAGTATAGCAGTTTGGTCACTAAAGCAGATGTCCTTTAAAAAGGGATCACTTCTTCCTGACTAAGTCCTGGATAACGATCAAGATAGAAGGGGTATGAAGTAACATAGACCTATTTTGAAAATTTGAGATTCTACTCTGTTTCTTTGCATGAGGCTTATTTTATTCTATTTGCCACTCAATTCTTTTTTTTTTTTTTTAAAGATTTTATTTATTTATTTGACAGAGAGAGACACAGCGAGAGAGGGAATACAAGCAGGGGGAATGGGAGAGGGAGAAGCAGGCTTCCCGCGGAGCAGGGAGCCCGATGCGGGGCTCGATCCCAGGACCCTGGGATCATGACCTGAGCCGAGGTCAGACGCTTAACGACTGAGCCACCCAGGCGCCCCTTGCCACTCAATTCTATCTGAATGATATAATCTTCTGGGTGACAATCTGGTCAAAAAGGACCCAGATTCAAACCTAATTCTGGTTTGCAGTTACCTCGGTCCCCTTGTTGGAATGACATAGCCTTATATAGGAAGGATAATGGCCACTTGGTAGAGTACACTGCTTGGTGAGTCACCTCACAGTGGCTCATTGCCTCACAAAGACCAAGGTAGGGGGGACACTATTTTTCTGTAAATTTTCTAAAACTTTCCTTTTCCCTCAAACATAATGCTTCTGGAAGAAAAGGCTACTCAAGTAGAGTTTGATTGAAAAAGTAGTGATTTTTTAGCTACCAAAATGGGAAACTCTGATTTATAGTGCTGAAGGAGGAACAATAACCCAAACATCTAGGAGAGCCAGGGCAGCAAAGATATTAATGTTGTCTGTACTTCCCAGATACCTGAATGTTTTGCATGTAGGAAAATGCATTGGTGTACACAGACTGATGTAAGTCCTACATGAGACGCCCCAACATTTATAAGCAACATTTTCTTCCAGGTATAACACTTGCACCCCAAACTGTACTTATTTTGTAGAAGCTAAGCATTAACTTGACTCTCTCTCAAATATAGTACTTGCACTTTAGGGATGATTGTAAGAGAGCTGCAAGTGTTTAAGGACACACCACCAGCAGATACATACCCTTCAGAAGCCTGGTGATATCTTCAAATTGAGTCTACCCTTACTTACTTACTTACAGAAACTCCCTAGATGGATACCTAACTTTTTTATATACAAGCAGTGGACAGTTATCCTTATAAAGGAAGTCCTCCAATTAGACACTGTAATTTTAAATTTGTTTCTGACTTTAGCAAAAGTGATCAGTGACATCACCTCTGCTCTAAAAGACATTCAGGTAAGCTTTAACTCACTGGCCAATATTATTATGGATGACTGAACTGTCCTTGACTTCCTCCCTGTGGACAAGGCAGAGTCTGAACAATCACTAGAAAATATAGCTTTACTTGAATTAATGCCTTGGACTCAGAGGAAAAGCCAACATAGGAGAAGGTATCATAGCATTATATGCTAACTCTCTGATGGTTTATGAATTTTTTTTTCAACTAATAGCTCCTGTTCTCTTGGGAGCATTATTGATGTCAATACTGCAATGTTGGCCTCAGCCAGACTGAAGGGACTTTCTCCCAGCCTTTACTGATCAGATTTGTCAAAGTGCTGATGAATTGACAGGCTTATAGGAAAATATACTAAAAGCCAAGATGGTGTAAGACGGAGGAGTATGTATTGTTAGGAAATGAGTCTCCACGGATATCTTCTTGCATTTCTGCATATCTGGCAAGCAAAGACTCTTTGTTCTGAAGATCTTTTTAAGAACGTCTGTTTAGCAAACATTGTTGGAGAAGGAGATAGTGTGTGTGTAGGCGGGGGAAAGCTAGGTATAATTACAGACTTGAAAGAAAGACAGTACCTCTCTTTGAAGCAAAGGACAGCCATGCTTAATATCCACTGTAAAATTTTTTGAGTTTTCTAAGCTCAGAGTTCCTGTCCTATAATGAAACACAGTGCATTTTCAGATGTCACATGAACCTCTTTCCATTTCCTGTGGGAATAGGAGCAGGAAGAACCCACATTATGATACTCTGGCTAGTGATATTGTTATGCTAATAAACTCTCCTCCTTAGGAGTCTAAATGTCTTCTGTCAGCATCTACGGAACTATGGCAAACTAAGTCGTTAGCATGAAGGTACGATAAAATCTAAGATCCTTCACTGTTACTGACTGTTTATACCCATAATTTTTATAGATATTCTTGAATTTGAAACTGCATCATTAGAAGCCCTTGGTTGAGTACTTCATTTTTTTTTTTAATTTCAATCTCATTGTATATACTACCTAATCTCAAACCACTCAAGCCTCCTTCTTGAATCTAGTAAGGGTTTAAAGTAAAAAAAAAAAAATGGAAATGTTTACACAGATAAATTTTGCTTTTTTTTTTGCCTTTATCATATTTCCTAATAGCATTCTTTCAAAAAGTGTACTTTATTTCTCCATTACCAAATAGGAAAGAGTGATGACATTATGACAGAATAAGAAATAAGAAAAAAGCAACAGAATGAAGAACTGGATATGAATTTTGGCCTGATTGTCAGGGATGTGGGATAGGGTCATAATATAGCAGGAGGTTTAGAATTGTCCTTTTGAAGTTAAAATAGATTATTTTCAGTGTGGAGGTAGAAATCCTTAAGAGGGAAATCTTGTGTGCATTAAGAAAGAACAATATGTGACTTGTAAGAGGGCTCAAAGAGATTTTAATTATCTGAGAGATATATTCCTGCTTTGCTTGCTGTTTACTATTTATTAGGGTCCAGTCTTTATAAAATTAGATGTGATATTGCAGTTTTCATCTAGGAGAAAAGACAAGCCTGATGATTATGTTTTATTATGATTTGGTCTATAATATTTGAACAGATCTCCCCTTAGAACATTTCCTCCATTCTTCACTCTCTTTACCCAGTGTTTCTCATCAGCAGATCAGTGAACTAAGAATGGAAAATCTTGCTCTGCACTGGCCTGAGTGGAGAAGCATTGCTGCTTACCTATAACTGGGACATACGTAGATCCTCTGTATCTCAAGCTCCATGTACTTGTCCCCTCCATGTTAACACCACCACAGCAAGCCCTGTCATTTGGGGCAAAGCCCGTAGCTATCCAGCTCCGCTGTTGTCACTGAGTGAATTTAAGTATTTTGGGACAAGAATGAGAAGGAAACAGGAATTATTATTGGCTTTGGCTAACATAGCTAGTTTGTTTCATATTCTTATATCTTCTCAAATGGTTTAGAATCTAGAGGCGAGAGGTTACAAAAAATTATCAAATACTTAGACATATGGACAAAGGATGGTTGTCTGTCTTTTGAATGTCATACAGTAGCATTGACTAATAAGCATACTCAAAGAGATTTTAGTCCTCTAGGTGATACATACCTGTTTTACTTGATACTTATATTTATTAAGGCCCAGTCTCCATGAGGTTAGATGTTAACTTACAGACTTTTTTCCAGTAGAAAAGATAATCAAAATGCTTATGCTTTAATTTATATGAGCTTGTCTTATAACTAAACTCATTCCAGCATTCTTTAATTCAATAAATACTGTTTCTCAAATGCTCATTGAACCAGTTTTACCACTTCAATAGTTTTCACATTCACGAGTTAAAGAAATCTTTGATACCTTTCCATTATCTATGTGTTTTGTTTTTATCTTCCCTGAAAATTATACTTTGAAAGGTGTAATTAATTTGTACCCTAAACTAATAAAACATTAAGCTCAACAGAGAGAACAAAGCTAAGCTGAAACACAGTAGCAGGTACTACACTGAGTGAGGTACAGAACCACGTAATGGAAAACACCAACAAAAAAATAAAGAACTGGGAAAACTGAGAATCATTCAAAGATAGGCCAAAATGGTTTGCAAATGGGAAAAAAAATATTTTAGTGGGTGCGTGGGTGGTTCAGTCAGTTAAGCATCCAACTCTTGGTTTAGGCTCAGGCCATGATCTCAGGGTCGTGAGATAGAGCCCCACATCAGGCTCTGCACTCAGCACGGAGTCTGCTTCAGATTCTCTCTCCCTCTGCTTCCTGCTCACACACACTTTCTCTCTCAATAAATAAATAAATAAATAAATAATCTTTTAAAAAATGTCTTAGTAATAGATATCTGAACAAAGAGTTGAATGTGGAATAAATTCAATAGGAATGCCCCTAAAATTCACAGATACCCAACCTAAGATAACACTAAGACAATGCCTTAGTTATCCTTTATTTTTGAGTAGAAATTTGTTACTATCTCTCTTGATAACAATGAACTAGGTCTCAGTGGATTACCTTTTTTAAACTGCAGGTAAGAAAAATTCAAATAAAGACAGAATTATATAAAATCTGATTGAACCCAGGCCTACCTAGTGGTAAACAAACAAAACAAAACAAAAAATACACACACACAAAACCAATTGCATAATTTGTTACTTAAACTTTACAGAATAGAACTCAGTTTAGCTACTATATATAAATCATGAAGAAGAAAGAAACTTTTAATTTCTTTGTTTCAGAATAGTTTATAACATGCCTTTGAGGATGAAGTAATAAATTTTAATATCAAGTTCTGAAATCGTATTACGGAAACTGGTTAAAAAAATATTCAAACAGAAAACATATTCTATTGGGAAGAAACAGAAAAATGTTGATAAGTATTCTTTTAACTAAAAGGAAAGAAAGCGATCTCAAGTGGGAAGCAATAAACCAAAAGTAACTCAAAAAGAAACAAAAGCAGAATGTATTTTATAGACCTACAGAAATAAACAAGAACAAGGCCAAATAAATCAATGGTAAAAATAGAAATATAAAGGAAGAAGGTGAAAAATATATAGAAATAAAAATATAGAAATAAAAATACAATGAATTTAAAAGTTAAATTCCAAGAGATGGTGACAATGATAATGACACCAGCAAAGACAAATGGTTATATTTAAACTTTTAAATACTTTTGTACTAATGAGGCAAATTGAAGTTGAAAATTATCTCCTATTAAAATCTACTAAAATTGCTTGAAAGAGGCTGCCCAGGACTATTACTTATATTTAAGCATTTTTTTTTCAACTTCTTTCCAATGTTTATTTTGTGAAAATATTTTCAACATGCTCTAAAACATTGGAGTACATGAGTGACAAATAAAATCTTCAAGATCACATGGGAGAGAATCTTTCCAACATCCTCCTAAATGATCAATTAATCAGTTAAAACCAAAACCATTCTTTTAAAATCACATATATGTCTTGAAACATTATAGTGACCCTGAGGACACAGCAAAGAGAACATTTTAGGAAAAACATTAAGATATAAAAGGGTCTGGGCTATCCTCATGGTCTCATAGTTAAGACAAAGGTTTAAGAGCAGAAAGGGAAAAAGCCTTTCTTTTGTGTGGTTCAATATATGGTCTAATATTCAGATGATGAAAAATCTGATGATTGTGATCCTTACAATTCTGTGAAATCTGAATTATCTGTTCTGATTTGTAGAAATTAGCAGGAGTCCTGAATGGATATATTTTGATTTTTGCCTTGTTGTTTTTTGTTTTGTTTTGTTCTGTTTTGCTGTCCTCAGATTAAATGTGCTTTGGTTAACATTCATCTAGATGACTGCCCAGGTTGTATGCAACCATAAGCATACTTTCTTCCTAAATGATATGCCAATGCATATATAAGTAGAGTCAATGTATTTTAAAGTAATGCCATATTCCCTTTATTTCCCCCTCCTTCCTGGGTGGGTCTTAGAATGCTTTAGTTTGGAAAGTGATATGGTTTAAGTTTAAACTCTCATAGGGAACATTTTATATTTTATAGAGTGCCTTCAGGAGAAATAACAGTCATGGTAAGGATTCTAACTCCTGCAATGAAAGAAATATGGTGAAGACATTTGTGATAAGTTAACATTTGAAGACCTTTGGGATAGAATTGATTACCCTAAATAACCTTGCTTAGAATCAGTCCTACATTCACAAGGCAAAAATTTCCATATAGCTTGTGAATTTACCCTAGTAAGTAAGTGAGTGAGGCCCTGCCTTATAGTTCATTTGGGGACAGAGTAAATAAAAAGCTAGAAATTAGAATTTCTTAGTGCTTAATAAAAATGGTCCCAAGTATATTTTCCTTTGTTTAGAAGACAATCTTAATGGTTTTACAATGTTTAGGTAAGCCAAGAAATAGTTTGGGGCTTAGGGAAGAAAATGAAACTCTATTAGACATAAAATTTATGAGAGTTCAAGCCTTAATGCATGAGAGAGGAAACAGAAAGGATCTTGTGAGGTATTTGGAGCAGGGAGTGGGGCAGAGGGGGTGGTGATAAAGAGTCTGTAAGAGGCAAAGAGAAAGTGACAGGCTGATGCAAAAGCTAGACATACACAGCCAGTTGAAAGGTCTTCATGGTGAGAACTTTTAAGACACAGATGTGTAATATTCAGTTTTAAGTTGGAGCCTGTACTATGCAATGCTCCAATCCTCTGGAGTTTCTCCAAACAGGAAAAACAAACATAAATTAAATTTATTGATTAAATAAAGCAGAAGGAGACAAGAGGTAAAACTGGGAAGATGATGCATTTATAAGAAGAGAGACCAAAATGGAGATGTAGAATTTTGTGGAAACAGGTCATGGGGTATAATAGGTCTGGGAGAAACATAAATTTTCTTAGCATCTGTTATGTAAGGTGAAGAGTGGTTTCTGTCACTAATAGGATGTTCTAAAAGGGCTGAAGATATTATCCTTCAATATTAATGAAATGATGACTATAATATTCTGAAGGACTCAGATTATATGGGCTCCACTGAAAAGTTTAGAATTTAAACTAGGTGAATATAAATTTGAAAATTCGCCTCTTAATACTATTTTTTAGTGGCTATTTATACTTACTAGTTTGTGTTGTTTGAAATATAGTCTGTTTTGAAGTATTATTTGATTCCCATGGGTCATGTTCCCTTTGACCTCAACAAAACTCCTAGATATAAAATGTACATTTGTGGTGGGATAGAAGTAACAAAGTATTTTTAGAAACGAGTACTCACTGCTTTTAAAAAAAAATCCAAGTTTATCACACACGTCTAGAGAGGCTCAGGTGTAGCACAGATGCATAAAAATATAATTAATAGCTGTTTCATTTCAGGATAATCATTTGTCATTTCTCCACGCACTGCTGTGTATCTCAATTCTCTAAAAAAGCTTACTGCTTTCACATGTGATGAGGCTATTAGAATGAAGAAACTGGTTAAAAATTATCTTTCTTAAAAGGTCTATTCTTCTATAAAATCCATTAATAATTCTTATCATCTGATTTGAATAATGAGACAAGTCCAAAGCTTGACAATATCTAGTGCAAAATGCTTTCACCTTTATCCTGCAAGAGTAGTGAAATCAACCGGAGGGTGCGGGGCGGAATTCTTTAGCTTTTTTGAATTACCCTTGAGTGACTCTTGATAATGTAAAATTTCATTCTACTTTTAACCACTCCCCCCACACACACATTATGCTATGTAAAAATGATAGGACCCAGAGAAACAAATGATAGAGAAAATTGGAGTGGAAATTTAAATTTCCTTTTAATTTTGTAGAACAAAGACAGATGGGATCTTGGTATCTACAGGTATTCAAGGTTCAGTCAAGAAATGAAAATCACTTAGAGTAAGTAGGTTACTTAGCTCCTTATATTAAGTGGGTTAAGATAGGGAAAATATAGCTTAATACCTGTTGGAAGACTGGAGAAGCTTAAGTCAGGAATTTTATAGGGAATGTTAGAGCCATGTTTGCATGGAGGCTTCCACTTTGTTTCAGTTGTCTGTAATTTCAAAGTGGTCCTAGAAACCCTTATGATTTGGGTACAATCTCTCATTGACCATTTGCTGAATCCATGTTCTTGCTTTAGGCACTTAGGAGAATAATGGCTTCCTCCATTTCAAAGTCTTTTGTGAATACCTCTCATTGATTAGAAATAACTAGAATTCTACTAGAAACCAAATCTGTGTCAATAACATCGAAGATTTATTTTCCTGTAGTAGATGATATTAAATATCAAGAAATAATATCTGGCAACTGAGTAAAAAGCATGCTTTGATAAATTTGTGGTACATTTTGAAGGTCAGAAAATAATTATAAAAGTTATAATAATCTCTCTCGTGAAACTGAGTCTGAGGCAGTATTATTTAAAAGATGGTTTGGAAAAAGGCCAACATTAGTAACATCTGGGAAGTTGTTGGAAATGAAAATGATTACTCTCCACCCCAGAATTACTGAATCCAAATTTCTAGAGGTGGGATTCAGGATCTATATTTAAGGAGCTCTATGAGTGATATTTATGAACCCTGGCCAAATAAAACATTTTCATGCATTATGGGCAAATCTTACTCTTTAAGGAAAAAATTTCAATTTTTTCAGTAATATATTCCCCACATAATTCGAGGTATTATCAAACTTTGAGATTTTTTGCAAATTGATAAGTGAAAAATAGTGTCAGTATCATTTTAACTTTTATTTGTACTATTACTATTGAGGTGATACATCTTTTCACATCTATAAAAGGGACTCGTTTTTCTTTCTGTATTCCAATAGCATAGATTTATTTGTTTTGTTTGCTGTATTTATTTTTTCAAGTTTTTATTTAAAATCCAGTTAGTTAACATACCATGTAATATTAGTTTCAGGTGCAGCATTTAGTGATTCAATACTTACATACAACACCTGGTCCTCATCACACAAATGTACTTCTTAATCCCTATCACCTATTTAACCCATCCACTCCCATCTCCCCTCTGGTAATCATCAGTTTGGTCTCTATAGTTTAGAGTCTGTTTCTTGGTTTTCTTCTCTTTTTTTCACCTCTATGTTCATCTGTTTTGTTTCTTAACAAACATGTTAAGTGAAATCCTATGATGTTTGTCTTTCTCTGGCTGACTTATTTCACTTAGCATAATGATCTCTAGTTCCATCCATGTTGTTGCAAATGGCAAAATTTCATTATTTATTAATATTCCATTATATATATAATATATATATTATATATTATATATATATACACCACCTCTTCTTTATCCATTCATCAGTTGATGGACATTTCGGCTCTTTCCATAATTTGGCTATTGTTGATAATGCTGCTATGAACATCAGGGTGCATGTACTCCTTCAAATCAGTATTTTTGTATCCTTTGGGTAAGTATCTAGTAGTGCAATTGCTGATCCTAGGGTACTTCTATTTTTAACTTTTTGAGGAACCTCCATACTGTTTTCCAGAATGGCCGCACCAGTTTGCATTCCCACCAACAGTGTAAGAGGGTTCCCCTTTCTCTGCATTCTTGCCAACACCTGTTGTTTCCTGTGTTGTTAATTTTAGGCATTCTGACTTGTGTGAGGTGATATCTCATTGTAGTTTTGATTTGTATTCCCTTGATGATCAGTGATGAGCATCTTTTCACATGTCTATTGTCCATCTATATGTCTTCTTTGGAAAAATACTATTCATGTCTTATGCCCATTTTAAAATGGGTTGTTTTTCGGGTGTTGAGTTTTATAAGTTCTTTATAGATGTTGGATACTAACCCTTTATTAGATATGTCGTTTGCAAATATCTTTTCCCATTCTGTAGGTTGCCTTTTAGTTTTGTTGATTGATTGTTTCCTTCACTATGCAGAAGCTTTTTATTTTGATGAAGTCCCAATAGTTCATTTTTGCTTTTGTTTCCTTTGCCTGAGGAGACATATCTAGAAAGAAGCTGCTACGGCAGATGTCAAAGAGATTACTGCCTGTGTTCTCCCTAGGATTTTAATAGTTTCCTGTCTCACATTTAGGTCTTTAATCCATTTTGAATTTATTTTTGTGTAAGGTGTAAGAAAGTGGTCCAGTTTCATTCTTTTGCATGCTTCTGTTCAGTTTTCCCAGCACCATTTGTTGAAGAGACTATCTTTTTTTCATTGGATATTCTTTCCTGCTTTGTCAAAGATTAATTGACCCTATATTTGTGGGTAATGGCATCAACTTATTTGTACTTCATATAAATAGAATTATACCTTATACACACATTTATGTCTGACTTATTTTGTTCTACATAATATTTGTGAGAATCATCCATATTGTGTGTGGTTGTAGATCATTGTTTCTCATTTATCTAAATAATATGAATGTACTAGTATCTATTTATCCATTCAAATGATGAATGTTTTTAAGGTACCTGGAAGTTTGGAGTTATTATAAGTGGTGTAGCTAGGCATATTTTATTATATGTCTTCTGGTAAATATGTGACAATAGTTCTACTGGGTATATATCTTAGACCGGAACTGTTGAGTCATTCAGTACCTGTGCATTTATCCAACATTAGTCAATATTGTCAAATAATATTTCAAAGTAGTTCTACAAATTTACTCTCACATCCACAGAGTATGATTTCTTAATTTCTCCACATTTTTGAAAACACTTGGTCTGTCAGCTTTTTTTAATTTTAGTCATTCTTGTGGTGTGTACCGGTATTTCATTGTAAGTTTAATTGCATTTACCCTGTGACTAATAAAGTTGAGCACCTATTTATGTTTAATATTCTTTTAATGAAGTATGCCTTCTTCAGGAGAATCCTGTACCCAATGACTACCTAATATGTAACTTCATTATTTCAAATCAGGGACAACTCTGAGGGGATATTATTACAGCTCCAGAACTCTTCATGAGATTGAATAAGGCCTACGTTGCAGTTGCTTCCCAGTTCAATTTCTATCTCTAATCTAGTTTTTCTCAGTCTCTTGCAGTTGTCTTTAAGAGTATTTCCCAATATTCCATCTGCATGAAAGTTTTATCTCAGAGCCTCTTTCACAAGAGTCCCAACCTATTACTAGTTGGTGCCATGAATGATCTTTGGAAGCAGACTTAAATTTTATTTTAGATTTTAGGACAGATCACCTGTTGGTCAGCTGTCAATAAGGGCCACATAACTGGCGTTGGGGGAATACTGATAATAGCAAGAAAGTTGTAGTGGTGCAATTGTTGAAACTTTCACTGGAGTTCGACTAAGATGAGATATTGATGGGTGAAAATGCACTGAGAGAGCTGTATCTCAGCATTTTTGAGGTAGTTTGGAAGTAAATATAAGTACTTTTGAATTATGTGACATACACGGGTTATAATAATGCATTGAAGAAAGCCAATGGCCAATGGCAGCCAAAGGCTGAGGGTGATTACTCACCAATTTAACAAGTATGAAAGTTAAAGACTCTCCTTAGGAGCATGTTAAAAAACCTCTTCTCTCCTTTTTTTAAAAAAATATTTTATTTATTTATTCATGAGAGACAGAGAGAGAAATAGGCAGAGGCAGAAGGAGAAGCAGGCTCCCCACAGAGTAGGGAGCCCCATAAGGGATTTAAACTCAGGATGCTGCGATCATGACCTGAGCCAAAGGCAGACACTCAACTGATAGATCTTTCAAGAAGAAAGATCAGGAACACCTCATATTCTTTTTTTTTTTAATTTTAATTTTTTTTTTAAAGATTTTATTTATTTATTTGAGAGAGAGAGAATGAGAGACAGAGAGCATGAGAGGGAGGAGGGTCAGAGGGAGAAGCAGACTCCCCGCCAAGCAGGGAGCCCGACGCGGGACTCGATCCCGGGACTCCAGGATCACGACCCGAGCTGAAGGCAGTCGCCCAACCAACTGAGCCACCCAGGCGCCCCAACACCTCATATTCTTTCAAGATTCTAATAGAATCCTGTCAGGTGACAGAAACCATACAGTTATTTGAATAGAAAAGTTTAATATTAAGTACTATATTACCTTCCTATTGCGTCTGTAACATATTATCACAAACTTAGTGTCTTAAATGACATACATATATTCTTTTTAAGTTCTGGAAGTTCTGGAATTCAATTTCACTGAGCTAAAGTCAAGGTATTGACAAAGCTGATTCCTTCTGGAGGATCCAGAGGAGAGCCCATTCCTTGCCTCTTTTAGTTCCTGGAGGCTTGATTTGTGATTGCATTATTCCAATCTCTGTCTCCTTAGTCACACTCCCTGGTCTTATCCTCTTTTGTAGTCAAATATCCCTTGCCTACCTCTTATAAGGATGCTTGTGATTACATTTAGGACCCACCTGAATAATCCAGGATAATCCCTCTCTTTCAAGGTTCTTAATTTAATCACATCTGCAGAGTTCCTTTTGATGTATAAAGTAACATATTCACAGGTTGCAGGGATTAGAATGCAGCTATCTTTGGGGTGCTTTATTCAACCTACCACAAGTATTATCAGCAAGATACTGGAGTAATGAAGGATTGACTAGTAAGAGGAAAAGAGAAGCTTAAAGAATACGGGTGTAGCAGATATAAGCAGCAGGCACTACCCTAGGACTGAGAACGAGCACACACAAAAAAAGACCCCAGAACTGAAATAAAGACCTAACTGGAAAAGGCACAGCCAGAAGAAAACAAACAAATCAAAACTGTACTCACTGCCTGATGAGAGGAGCACACCAAAACAAGGGAGGGGAATTTGCCTCCTCAGTGCCCTCTATTGATAAAATTTAACATCTTGCCAGCTAGCCAAGTAGAAATATTTATAGCTCCATTCACTTTTTTTTTTTCAGATCAAGCAATGTTAGGTGGATTTAAATTTGAGAATCAATAAATTGATAAATGACAATGTCCACCTATTTGGATACTCAGCTTCTGTATGTACCTCTCTACATACTTTTGAGCATCTGTAAATTAATACAATATCTTTATATTTCCACAATGAGGTATAACCATCCTTCTAACAAGTGAAGAATTTCTCACTATGTCTCCCAAATGAGGAAATTTACAATCCCAACAGTCACTGTAGCCATTAGTGTTTATATTAATCATGCATTATATTCATTGAAATCCCACGGAATATTGTGTTACCTAAAGACTAAACCTCCAACAACTTATATATTTATAAAAGAATAAAAGAGAAGAATAAAGTGGTTAGCATAGACAAATAAACACAAACATATAACAAGCAAAGAGAAAATATGCTAAACTACTGCAGTTCTTATTTTTGTAATTAGTCACAGGATGTAATTGATATATATGGCTTCCTTCTACTACTTATTTGATATTTCTCTACTCTCAGTCAGCACCTCAGATGGTCAATTCTTTTACTTGCTAGAGTGACTTGCTAGAGTGACCCGCTGATTCCTCAATTCTTCTTCCTTTTTTTAAGATGTAGTTTTCCGTTAGCTCTTGACTGTGAAGGTACTAAGAGTTGCCTCATAGAATTCTCTGAGTTTCAGAAATAGTCCTCCATGTTCACATTTTGTAGGAGTAACCTAATTTCCTTTGATAGCTAAGATCAATCACTCAAACCTATAAAATAACTCCTGTTTCTGCCTGTTGATTTAGTGGCACAAGAAGAATAAAAGACCAGGTGGTAGTTTCATCTTCCAATTCAATGGAATTAATTCTCTGCTCCCTTGTTAAAACATTACCACTTCGGGGATCAAGAACTCCAACCATCAGAGTTCAATTTTGCTAGAATGAGAAGCAAAATTTCTATGAGTAACTGAGTTTAATAGTGAGAGGAGCTGCTTCTACTGTCATTCCTTAATTCCTGGACCCATATATTCTGTGAGATACCGTTATACAATAGCCACTGATTCAAAGCATGTACTCTATCTTATAAAAAGATACCTTTCTTTTAAGGATGTTTTCTCTGCCAACATACCAGAATCTTCAGTAAGTCATATTTTGATTAGACCAGGGGCTAATTGCTTCAATCACTTTGTTGTTAAAAGAGCTCCTTGTCAGATGGTATTGGTATGGCAGTTACCATGATGATGGATTGTCTTAACAGGAGCAATACAGGCAGGGAAGACAAATCCATATACATAATATGTGTCTATCCACATGAAGAAGAACTTAGTCCCCTCTGTGATGAAATAGGCCTGATGAAGGCCCAATAGAGGTTCTAGTCTCCCAAGTGAGTGATGCCATACTAGGGCTCAGTGCTGATCTCTGCTTTTGATAGCATAGCCACTTAACAGTAGTAATATTAGCAAGGTCAGCATTGGTAAAAGGAAGTTCATTTTGTTGAGCCATGTATAGCCTTTATCCTAATCACCATGGTCACAATTAAGCAATATGAGTTGGTGGCCCAGAACCACTAGTGTTGCTTGGGACATTTCCCTCAGGCCACGCATATAGTTGCAAAGGTGGTCCTTTATGACAAACTGATGAAGGAAGAAAAAGGCCATGTTCAATGTGTACGTAAATCAACTATTTTTCTTACAAATATGTTATATATATATTTTTTTATATATAAGCATATATTATATACATATATGTGTATATATTATATATTATATGTACATATTATATATACATATTATATATAATATATATGTATATATATGTATAATATGTATATAATTGTATCTAACAACAGAATTAATATTCTTTACAAATGCATATAGAACAATTACTGAAATGCCTATATGCTAGTCCATAAAAGGAAATTTCTATAAATTAAATAACTTTGAAATTATTCAGAGAATGTTCTCTGACCATAATTAAATGAACCTAGAAACACATTTTTAAAAATAAAAAGGAAATCCCTAACTGTATAGAAACAAATCAGTTCTAAAAAATGCGCATTTCAAAGAGGACATTAGTGCATAAATTAGAAAATGCCATTAACTAAATACAAGTATAGAAATTACATGTCAGAATCTTTGGGAAGATGTTAAAACAATATTTAGATAGAAATGTGTAAATATAATCCTATGTTAGAAGAGCAGAAAATCTGAAAGCTAAAATTAGTGATTTAATTTTCTTCCTAATAATATTAGTAAAAGAACAGAAAAAACTTAAAGTAAAAGAAAATAAAATAATAGAAAAGCAGGTGCGCCTGGGTGGCTCAGTTGGTTAAGCATGTAACTCTTGATTTGGGCTCAGGTCATGATCTCAGGGTTGTAAGATGGAGACCCACATTGAGCCCCAAGTCTGGCTCCATGCTTGGTGTGGAGCCTGCTTAAGATTCTCTCTTTCCCTCTCCCTCATCCTCTCCCCCCTCAAAAAAGAAAAAGAAAAGGCAGAAAAAATTAAAATAGAAAATCAAGTCACTTAGTGAAAATCTACAAAGACAAAAGATTAATGAAATTGTAAACATGTAGTAATAATTATCAGAAAAAAACACATTAATTGCCAGTATTTAAAATTAAAAAAAGGATATACTACTACAAATACTACAGATGTCAAAAAGGAGATAATGACATTCTTAAAAACTTTTCATCAATAAATTAAACCTTTTTGTATAAAACTTAAAAAATACTTAAGGATACAAGGTAAGAGTTAGAAAAGGACAAAAATTGATAACCTGAATACTTGGATAGCTATTTTTTAAAAGATTTTATTTGTAAGTAATCGCTATACCCAACGTGGGGCTCAAAGTCACAACCCTGAGATCAAGAGTCGCATGCTCTATTGACTGAGCCAGCCAGGCACTCCTGGATAGCTGTTTTATAGAAAACCTAGGTGCAGATAGCCTCACCAATGAACTCTCCAAATTATTTCAGACAGAAGTACTTCAATTCAGGAATATATAAAGAAGGTTCCATGTTACATAGATTTTGTCTCTACTTCTCAATAAAATTACCATCTCTGTTTCAGGATTTTCCCTTTCTACTCTTCCTCTTGGAACTTGCTTTATATCTCTTGAACCTACATTCCTGGGTATAAAAATAGGTTTTTGTAAGCATGAGTTGTTTTTTTGTTCCTAATTCAGTTTATTTATCTTATCATTTTACATGTATATTTGTTATATTTGCCTTTAGTGTAATAGTTGACAGAATTTATTTGGGTCCACCTTTGTATTTGTTTCCTATTTGGACCATCTGATTTGTACTCCTTTAAAAAAGAAAAAAAAAGACAACTTCTTTCCTGTTTTCCTTTGGACTCATAAAGATATTTTACTTATTTATCCATTTATTAATTTCTATCAACCCCATAAATATTCCATCTCATTCCTTTCTGGACTGAATCATTTCTTTGTTGAGGTAGCTTTCAGTTTTACTGTTGTTCTTTGAAGATAACGTGTCTTTATTCTCTGCATGACTTGGCATTTCTTTTTTTTTTTTCTTTTTTTTTTAAAGATTTTATTGATTTATTTGACAGAGAGAGAGGGAACACAAGCAGGGGGAGTGGGAGAGGGAGAAGCAGGCTTCCCGCGGAGCAGGGAGCCCGATGTGGGGCTCGATCCCAGGACCCTGGGATCAGGACCTGAGCCGAAGGCAGACGCTTAACAACTGAGCCACCCAGGCTCCCCATGACTTGGCATTTCTTGTTTTAGTTGTCCTACTATGATACTTCCAGGTGAGGCTTTCTTTCTGTTTATCTTTCTTGATGTTTATGGTAATTCTTGTATCTGCATCTTGAAGTCTGGTTTCAGTGTTTCAAAATCCTTGGTCATTATCTCTTCAAGAATCTCTTTTTGGGGGCGCCTGCGTGGCTCAGTTGGTTAAGTGTCTGCCTTTGGCTCAGGTCATGATCCCAGGGTCCTGGGATTGAGCCCCACAATGGCCTCCTTGCTCAGTGGGAAGCCTGCTTCTCCCTCTCCCTCTGCCTGCTGCTCTGCCTATCTGTGCTCGCTCTCTCTGTCTCTGTCAAATAAATAAATAAAATCTTTAAAAAAAAGATAGCTTTTTTCCCATTCTCTTTAGCCTGTTTTTCTGAGGCTTCCATCATTTATGAAAAATTTTAAATTTTGCCTCATATGACTCTTTTTATCTTTGTGTTTTTATCCATGTTTCCTTTCCTGCTTCAGTCTGGCAATGGCTATATTTCAGTTTATGAACTCTTTTTCTTAGCCTAATTTGCTTATTATTTTCATTTATTATATTCTTATTTTGAGATATCATATTTTCTTAGTTCTATAATTTCCATTTGATATGTTAAATTCTAGTTCTCACATGAAATGTAAAATCTTGCTATCTATCCTATTATTTTAAAGCCCATGTTAAAAATCTCATTATCTATAACACCTGTAGTTTTATTTCTATTTGTGTCTCTTATACCTGCCTTCATGTATACTTTATAATTTTTCATTGAATGCTAGACACTCTATTAAAATTTGTAAAAGCTCTGCTTGATGTTATCTTTCTACACTGTGTGTTGTTCTTCTACCGTAGGCATTCAGAGTAAGGGAAGATAAAATAAATTTAGCATGAGATTTGAGCTGATTTAGAACTAAGTTTCTTTATAGGTTATTTTAGTACCAATTAGCCATTACTCCCATAGTAGAGTACTTGAGGAATTCCAACTGAAAGCCTGAGTTTTACCAGTCATTGACATACTCCATTCCACTATTAGTAGATCAAAAACTCTGCTTGGCTTCTTAACACTTTATCAGCTGCTTACAAATAATCAGATGTCTCAGGGGGAACACCTACACTGATCGTTGAGATCACTTCTCTGTGCTTCTTGGCCTTGCGTGGCTTGAGGTCTCCAGTTCTGATTTTTGTTTCTCTAGCTCCATGAGCCTACCAAAATTGCTAACAGCTGCCAGCCTTTTAGCCACAGATTTCTGCTCAGTCTCTGAGCTTCTAGACAGCTGTCTTTGAATCAGAAAATACTTAGAGAAAAAAAAATGCTTAGTACAGTGGAGGACTCAACAAACACCACGTGTTTTCTTTCTTTTCAGTTCCCTTGGTCAATTAAGTCCTACCTTCCTTGGTAATTCTCAAATGACTTCAGAGAGATACTTCTGTGTTTTCTCCAGCCTTTGTTCTTGGTGGATAGTTTATCTGATATAGGTTTATAAATAATAGCCAGACAGAGCTTTGCCTTATTGTTGGTATATGTAGAATTCTCCTGCTGTTGAACTTTTCATCCATGAACTTTCTCACTGGGTGTATTCTCTCCACTACTTCCTATCATCACTGCTTTAATCTGAGATGCACTTGATAGCTTTAGAGATATTTGGCATCTTAGGACCATATTTTTCTCTTAGAGGTCCTGAAAATGGAATGTATTTTTTTTTTTTTTTCCTGCTTTGGCTAACTTCCAGTTATGCAGAAAATGCAATTTAAACAGCCATCATTCTAAAAGCCCAAGCTGTAGTTTTTATAGTGGTCTGTATATGTCTTTAGAGATGGTAATCTTACCGATGTATTTTATGCAAAAAAAAAGGATAGCATATTAGTACATAAATACTTACTATATTTTTGCTTAGATTGAAAAAATGTCATAAAAATGTGTCACAAATATCTTATCTATTTGCCAGAATCTGAAAACAAATATGAATGAACACTGCCTTAAAGTGGTACAATGTGAGGAACACATAAATATACAAATATTTACATTAAGTTTGTACAGTGGGAGATGTGCTGATTGGCAACAAAACAAACCGATATGGTGGTTTCTAGCATAGAGATTTGACTTCAGAAATATCTGATTCAAGCACTAATTATATCACATGTTAGTCTTGTAAGTTTGATCTTTGTATTTTCCGGAAGACAAAATTTCATCATCTATAAAAGGAATATTTATGATTATTTATTGAAATAATGTATATAAGATTTTTACCATAGTAAATTCACAAATTTAGAGCCCAGCATTGTATTTGATCAGCACTGTCATCATAAAATGTTCATGTGACAGAAAGCAACCTAAGTAATTCTTATCATGATTTGGGGAAGATGCATAGAAAGAATGGGGATTGAGCTGAAATCTGAACATTGCACAAGTATTCTCCAGCTATAAAAATAAGTGTTGGAAGAATAATATAAATAGAGGGGACAGAATATACCAATCTTACAGGCTTTGAGCTCATCAAGCATTTGGAGTCCTGTTCAATTTGACTGACACAGAGGCTTTATTATGAAAATGACAGGGATATATATATATATATATATATATATATACACATATACTTAACTGAAGAACTACAATTGACTGTACTTAAGTAGAGGAATTATTTTAAAGTAATAGAAGCTTATATTAATAATTTATAAACTTAATCTCTGTATAATATTTATTATTCTAGAGATTCTTAGGGGTAAACTTCTAGTTTCAAATAGTATTTAAGCTGTACAAATGTATAATCCCATTTGATTACAAGACATTTGCTTTGCTTAGACATCTTTTAAAAATGCAGTTTGAAATAATGAAAACTCCAACTGGAAGCTGAAACAGTTTAGTATTCTTAAAACTATCTCGAAACAATTCTACAGCTGTACAGAGTGATAAGAGTAGTCAACCAGGGGCGCCTGGGTGGCTCAGTCGGTTAAGTGTCTGCCTTCAGCTCAGGTCATGATCCCAGGGTCCTGGGATCGAGCCCCGCGTCGGGCTCCTTGCTCAGCGGGGAGTCTGTTTCTCCCTCTCCCTCTGCTTGCGGCTCCCCCTGCTTGTACTCTCTCTCTCTCTCTCTCTCTCTCTCTGTCAAATAAATAAATAAAATCTTTAAAAAAAGAAAAGAGTAGTCAACCATATAAGGAAGACATTCTGGATTAAACATCTATGTTATACAAAATAATCCTATGTTTTAAGCCCTGGTGCTCAAGTGGATGATCAAATTAAAACAGAACAAAATTGCTGAACAATTATGATAATGTGAAATTAGCTCAATGATCTGCTGTATATTTTCACCAAATATTATCCAATGTGAATATTTTATGACTAAATAGACTTTGAAATCTTCAGGATGGTTACAAACTTATTAAGCCCTTAGATGGTGTGTGTGTGTGTGTGTGTGAATAAATATGGCAAGATAGGGCTTGAGTTCAGGTGTTGTGGAGTGAAGCCAAGAGGGTATGCACAGAAAGAAGTGAGCAGAGGAAGAAAAAAGAAGGTAAACAGAGAAGTTGTGGTTTGAGATAAGTTTATGTAAATATTTCCAAACTGGGAAATCCCAGCTGAACTCTCAGTACTCTTCCTTCAACTCCATATCTCTTCATCATGCTACACATGTTTTTATGTGTGTGTGTATGTGTGTGTGCATCTCTTGTTGTAATAAGTGACACAAATCTCCCAGAAATTGTTGTTTCAGAGATGAGGATGTACACTCGTGATGCTCCTGTGACTGCTGGCACCTATGCACATTCCTCTGCAAACCCAAAAAGTTGGTGAATATGCATGACAGAGCATCATTTTAACCATTCAGAAATAATCACATGTGTGTGGATGGTTATGTTTTAAAAACTGTTATTTTTGAATCTCTGTAACAGCAGCTAACCTCTGATTGAGGTAACTGTAATTACATCATTTACCAGGAAAATGTGAATTTTGTTTGATTTGAGACTTAATCATATTATAAATGCAAGTTAAAAATTCTCTAAGATAACCACGAAAAAAAGGTAAAAGAAATGGATTAAGGGATCAGTCCAAAAGAGTAAAAGAAAGGAAGAAACAACAAGAAAAATCTTCGAAAGAATACAAAAAAATAGATAATATAGGATCTTATTCACTATTTTTATCAGTGAAAAAAATCAGTGAAAAGAAAGCAGTAGAAATACTTTTTAAGAAAATGTTCACTAATACATAGGGTCTCAGACTGGATAAAACATATAATAAAGTACAAAATCCAGCTCCTGTATGCTCTTTATAAGAATAATTATAGGCGAGCTCCTGTGCCAAACTCCCAAATTATGCAATTTTGGATAAGGTAATACATTATTGAAAATGGATTTGGGGGGCACCTGGGTGGCTTAGTCGGTTAAGTGTCTGCCTTCAGCTCGGGTCATGATCCCAGGGTCCTGGGATCCAGCTCCATGTCAGGTTCTCTGCCCAGTGGGGAGCCTGCTTCTCCCTCTCCCTCTGCTTGTTGCTTCCCCTGCTTGTGCTCTCTCTCTCTCTCAAATAAAATCTTTAAAAAAAAAGAAAATGGAGTTTGGTATAATTTCTATTTCTGATAAACGAATATAAAGGGCAGATAATTAGCAAAATACAAAGGAACTGAACTACATTATTGAAAAGTCATATTTATAGAGACCTGAACTTACATTAGTATTTTATAAAGCAACGTGAGAGATTAATAATTGACTATATACTAAGCAGGAAGACTCAAGGGGTCTGAGTCTTTGAATAACTGAACCAAAGCCAGGAAGTGACCCTCTTAATCTTCTTGTTTTATAAAGAAAATGAACAATATTGACTTATAAGCCATTGTTAATTGGATTTTCTAATATTTTCAGCCAAACTATTCCTAAAAATAAATGTACCAAACTCAGGATATGACATATTCTTCTGCTACAGCATATGCTTCTCTAAGTTGTATAGCAATTTCTGTAGGTTTTTGATATACCTAAGTATGTTAATATTAGTATAATATTAATATTATATTTAATAAGTAAGCTTTAATAATTAATAAGTAAGCTTATTAATTTTTGCCTTTGGTTTTTGAGTGATTTTCCTTAAGTGCACTTTTGTCATTAGTTTACTTAGTGGCTATGAAGAAAACGAATATGCATGTGTGCATGCGTGTGTATACACTGTGTGGCATTATACTAGGAACACATATGTAGTATGAGTAGGAAAGAAACAGAAAAGAATCAGAAAGAGTTTCAATCTTTTAGGTAACAGTTTTAGGTGACAGCTTTTTATTTAAAGGACATAACAAAATCTGTTGAAAGGTTAGTGTTATTTAAAGCTATTACTATAGTTATGTTATTCTCTAAATGTTTTCTTTTTAAACATTGAAGAATTTTGGGGTGCCTGGGTGGCTCAGTGGGTTAAGCGACTGCCTACGGCTCAGGTCATGATCTCAGGGTCCTGGGATCGAGCCCCGCATCGGGTTCTCTGCTCAGTAGGAAGCCTGTTTCTCCCTCTCCCACTCCCCCTGCTTGTGTTCCCTCTCTCGCTCTGTCAAATAAATAAATAATCTTTAAAAAAATTTAAAAAATTAAAAAAATAAAAATAAAAATTGAAGAATTTTATTAAAATTCAGAAAGAGTTTTATAATAACTTCTGACACCATAATTAGAAAACATAAGAATTCCAACTATTATGTCAAACCTATGGACTCCGTATATTCAAATAATTTTTCTAATTTGAGGAGTGGTAGAGTCTCTAACCATAGAAGACTGTAAATATCTGACCTGGAATAATGGTGGAAGGATGATATTTCATCTCTTTCATTCTTCATTTTTTGAAGTTTCTACCTCAGACAGAGGAAATACCTCCTTCTGCTTGCCTTATTTTCTTGGAAATCAAGTGCTGTATTTGTAAGCATTCATGAAGAGGGAGAAGTGATTGTTTTGGGTGAGAAAGGAGTATTGTATGAAATTAGCAAACATGACTACATAAATAGCAATGTTCATGTAAGAAAACAGTGTGCTGCTTCTGCGTGCAATGTATACTTGTAATTCTCTGCTTAATTGTTAATTTCCGGGTAGACAGGATGGGCTGAATTGACTTGGCCACAAGGTGAGTGCATGGTGAATCTTTTAAGAGTCTCATGCTCTACCGACTGAGCTAGCCGGGCATCCCCTATGGTGCATCTTTTAAAGAGTAATGAAATGTCTGTTGAGAATCATTTCCCTTGATGATATGAAGTTTTGACTGCTTGAGTTAAAGCAGTTATATCTATGCATTGTTTTTTTAAGACTTCAGGTAATTGTTTACTGTCTGTGTTCTTATATAAACAGATTTCATTTTACCCTGGGACTACAGAAAACATAATCCTTTTATTATCATAGAAAATGATTCTCTTTCCCTCAGGTAAGTGGCTTTATTTTTTATGGGATGGCATGTATTTTTTTTTTTACCATATATAATAATTGTGTGGAATGTTTTGTTATTTGCTTGTCCTTTTTTAAGTATATGGTAGATCACTTATATTTTCACTTTAATTTCTTTGAAGTTTTGAAATATTGAGAAAAAAATTGAATAGGCTAGTAAGACACAGACAATTTGAATGGAATTTTTTGTTTGTTTGGCACTGGTTGGTGGTTTTCTTTATTCTCTTTTAAATCTGAGCACAGTTCCAAGACATTTTTTAATATTTCAGGACATGGACATATTGAAGAGTCCAGGATAATTGTGTTACAGAATTATTCACATTGTTTCCTCTGCATTGTTTCTAAAGTTAACTTGTCAGTTATGTTTTTTTTTTCATTTTCTTTAAGCATATTTTTTTTACATAAAGGAGAGTCTTTAGTATAGTTCCAAATATAAGAGGATCTGCCCAGACTTTTTTTTTCATTTTCAAATACTGCTTTATTAAGATATAATCCACAAAAAGTACAATTCACCCATTTACATTATACAAGTCAGTGGATTTTAGTGTATTTACAGGGTTATGCAATCACCACTACAATGTATACATTTTACGTGTGAACATGTTTTTAATTCTCTTGAATATATACCTAGAAGTGGAATTCCTGGATCATATGGTAACTGCCTATTTAACATTTTGAGGTACTGCCAAACTCTTTTCCAAAGTAACTGCATTATTTTACCATTTCAAAACCAATATATGAGGGTTCCAATTTCTCCACATCCTTGCCAACACTTACTATCTTTTAGAGACTAGCTATCCTCGTGAGTATGAAGTAATATGTCATTGTGGTTTTGATTTTTATGTCCTAGTGACTAATGATGTTAAGCATCTTTCCATGTATTTTTTGGCATTTACATATCTTCTTTGGATAAATGTCTATTTAAATTATTTCCCATTTTTATTTGTTTTTTTTTTTGCTTTTTTATTGTTGAGTTGTAAGAGTTCTTTATATACTTTGGAACTATATCCCAATCAGATTTGCACAAATTTTCTTCCATTTTTGAGTCGTTTTTTTTCTTTTTTGATAATGCTCTTTCAAGCACGAAAGTTTTACACCCTAATTAATCATAATTAATTACAATTTATATATGTTTTCTTTTGTTGCTTTTACTTTTGTTGTCTAATAAAATATTGTAAAATCCAAAGTCCTGAGAATTTACTCTTAAGTTTTCTTTTAAGAGTAGTTCTTATCTGTTTTGAGGAATTTTTTGCATACGGTCCGAGGCAGAGGTCTAGTTTAATTATTTTACCTAGATATCTTCTTTGTACAACTCTTAAATTTTTTTTGTGAAACTTATTCCTAATTATTTTACTCTTTTTAACGTTATTGGGACAGAGTTGCTTTTACAAATTTATTTTCAGATTGCTCATTGCCAGTATATAGAAATACAACTGATTTGTCTATTGATGCTATAAAATTTTAAAAGCTACATCACATTGATACTCTAATTAAACATAAATTGTTTATATCATCCCCAGCTTTTAACACCAAGTTCTCATGTGTACAAACTACAGTCTTGTGATAAATAATTTATTTTACACTTTTGATGTCTAGATTTTTCACTTCATATTTCCAGGTTTCTTTCTTTTAACTTCTGAACCACTAAGGAAAATTTCAACAAGTTGTGAGTGACTCAGCCCCTCTCCTCCCAACAAGGTGGCTCAGGTAAAATAATCATGTACATCTGACCTTTAAAATGTAATACTCCAGTGATTGCCAAAAGGCCAGTTCAATGCTTTACTGCGCTGCTGCACTTTCACAAGTAATACTCAGGAGTTGACATTTATAAAACTGCTGGTGTACTCTAGAGACATCCTGATAGCTGAGGTGTTATATGAATCTATCTTTATCATGATAATGGATATGTAAGTGTGTTAGAGAATAACACTTTTGAAATGTTCTGAAAGAAAAGAGACATTTTTTCACTCAGTTCAAGGGATAACTTAAGAATAAATACAATTGCATAAATTTGTTTTTTGCTGTAAATATAAAAAATTTATATTCATTTTACTCAAAGTAACCATTTAAGCAAATAAGCAAGAAAAAAATCTACAAAAAATATCAAAGGCAAATGTCAAATACTTTTTAAATAATACACCTCTGTTACTGCTTTTTTTCACTTCCTCTATAGTATTACTTAGATAATGTTTATTTGGCAATAATTTTCCTCAAAAAAGGCAGTTGGGAGATATTCCATGTGCAGCTAAAACAAGCAAACAAAAACCTTACCAAAATGATTTCTGCGGGCTTCACTGAGACAAATTATTCTAATATGTTCCTATATATTAATAAATTCAAATGAGAAAATAAATGAAATATTATATAAAATATAATGAATGCTTTTAGCTATAATATCCAACCCAGAACATTTTCAGTCATCATGTGCTGTGCAAAGGTTTAACCATCCTTGTGAATTTCTTCAAAATTACAATTAAGCAGAATTTAATTTTAGGATATACATTTTATCTATTATTTATATCTATATTTTAATGTGTTCTTTAAGAATTACAATATCTGTATCCAATTGTTTACATTACGAGCACCACTATAGTTCTCATTTTTAAACTTTGATACACATACAATAGAAATCATATTTTCATTTAGAAGATTCTTCCTGAATTCAAGTAGGTATTTTTATAATATTTATAATTATTTTTATTTTAATTAATATATATTCAGAAAATATCCAAGATCATATTTCATCCAATTTAAAAATTATCAGAAATTTGCTGATACTGCCATAGAAAATGTGAAAATTTTTGTTTTGTTTACTCTTTCTACAACTCCACCTATAATGTATTTTGAATAGACACTCACATAGACACACTTACAGATAAATACATTCTTAAAAATGAATTCAAATTGTATTGTAGACCCAAAGGTAAGAGCTAAAACTATAAAAATTTCTAGAGGATGATATGGGAAAATTTGCATGATGTTAGTTCACTTACAGCATGGGCCATAAAATCTAAAATTGATAAATTAGACTTTATTGAAATTAAAACTTTTAAGAAAATGCAAATTCAAGCACAGACTGGGAGGAAATATTTGTAAATGAACTACCTTATAAGGAACTTGTGTACAGAATATATAAAGAACACTCAAAACTCAGGATTAAGTAAATAACTAATCCAATTAAAAATTGATCAGATAGTTTACTAGAGAAGAAATATACATGGCAAATAATCATATTAAAAGATGTTCAGCGTCATTATGCATTAATGAAATGCAAACTAAACACACTTGTTAAAATGACTAAAAATACAGGCAATACTAAGTACTGGTAAAGGATGTGGAGAAATTGGAACTCTCATATTGTTGAGGAAATATAAATGCAAAACTGTACATCCTTTTTGTAATAGTTCAGCAGTTACTGATAAAGTTAAACATACACTCATCTTATGATCCAGTAATCACACTTCCAGAAATGTAACCAAGTAGTATAAAAACCTATGTTCACACAAACCTGTACATGAATGTGTATAGAGACTTTATTAATAATTACTAAAAACTTGGAGTCAACCACATGTCCCTCAACTATGATACATCCAAATCCCAATAATAGAATACTATTCTTCCACAATAAGGAATAGACAATGGACGATGGACTGTGGGTATGTGACAATAGAATGAATTTCAACTACATTTTGCTAAATGAATGAATCCAGATTCAAAATGCTACATATTGTATGATTTCATTTATATAGCATTCTTCCAAAGACAAACTTTAGAAACAGGTAACAGGTCAATGTTTGCCAGAGTCTGGAAGAAAGTGGAGGGATTGACTGGTAAAAGATATGAAAAATTTTTTGGAATGATGTGCCTCTCTAATTCTGAATTTATTGGTAGCTATAAAACTGGTAAAGATTGACACAACTGAACACTTAATACGGTGAATTGTACTCTATGTAAATTATGGCTTAAATTTTAAAATGAAAAAATCTATATTCAGCACTTCATACAAAGGCCAGCATGTGGTAAGTGCTCAATCGATATAACCTAATAATATAATTATTATTGCTTGCACAAAAATATATAAAAATGAATAAAGATGTAAAGATTACAAAATAGAGAAGCATCATCAAACAATTCCAATAAATTACCTTGCTGTCTTTCACTCTTTCCTCACAAACCTACTTTCTGAAACCAATCTTTAAAATTGAAAAAGAGTATTTCTCCGATGTGCATTTTAATTCACCATTTGAATAAAATTATACCTTGCCCCAGGCATGTAATCTGTCATCAGCATAAAACTGATTTAAAATATATCTAAGTAGAACGTGAACACATAGCTTTTTGGGGTTACATTTATTCACAGATTTCTTGTGCCTTCTTAATATTTTTGTAATATCATATTCATTGTTTAATCAAAATACCTGTAGAAGAATTAACTTGTGAGTTAAATCTAAAAATAATTGAATATTCTTTAAAACATCTTCTTAAGCAATATTCAGTATCTTTTACGCTTTAAATGAAAGCTGAAGCTATTATTAAGGTACATGATTTTTCAAAGTATGACACAAATGCTAAAAGTGATATTGATTGTTTTTACTTACTCAGTTTCCAAATTTTTAAATTCAGATCTATAAAATCTCAAGATAAATGCTCTATAGCAGTAAAAGTTTACTATGTAGTAATAATAACTTCTGAATGTGTAATCTATAGCGATAATAGAAAAATTATTTTGTATCATTTAACCTTAAAATAAATATTAAATGCATTTTGAATAAGAAGGTACTTTAGTTTTTTTTTAAAATAGTATTATCATGACATATTTTCTGCCTTTTTAGTTTTGACTCATTTATGTCTTATATTTAAAATGGGTTTCATCCAAATCCAACAATACATGTAAAAAATCACTCACCACAATCAAGTGGGATTTATTCCTGGGCTGCAAGGGTGGTTCAATATTAGCAAATTGATCAATGTGGTGCATCACATTAATAAAAGAAAGAAGAACCATATGATCATTTCAATAGATGCAGAAAAAGCATTTGACAAAGAACAACATCCATTCATGATAAAAACCCTCAACAAAGTAGGCTTAGAGGGAACATACCTCAACATAATAAAGGCCATATTTGAAAAATCCACAGCTAATATCATCCTAAATGGAAAAAAAAAAAACAAAAAACTGAGAGCTTTTCCTCTATGGTCAGGAAGAAGAACAGAGATATACACTCTGACCACTTTTATTTAACAGAGTAGGGGAAGCCTTAGCCATGGCAATCAGACAACAAAAAGACATAAAAGGCATCTAAATCGGCAAGGAGGAAGTATAACTTTCTCTATTTGCAGATGCCATGATACTATATATAAAAAACCTGAAAGACTCCACCAAAAAACTGCTATAACTGATAAATTCAGTAAAGTCAAAATCAAAGTACAAAAATCTGTTGCATTTCTATACACCAATAATGAAGCAGCAGAAAAAGAAATTAAGGAATCAATATGATTTACAACTGCACCAAAAACAATAATCTTCCTAGGAATAAACCTAATCAAAGAGGTAGAAGACTTGTACTCTGAAAACTATAAAACATTGATGAAAGAAATTGAAGATGACACAAAGAAATGGAAAGACATTCCATGCCCTTGGATTGGAAGAACAAATACTGTTAAAATATCCATACTAACCAAAGCAAACTGCACATTTGATGCAATCCCTATCAAAAATACCACCAGCATTTTTTACAGAGCTAGAACAAATAATCCTAAAATTTGTACAGAACCACAAAAGACCCTGAATGCCAAAATAATCTTGAAAAAGAAAAGCAAAGCTGGAGGCATCATAATTCTGGATTTCAAGTTGTATTACAAAGTTGTAGTTATCTAAACAGTATGGTACTGTTATGGAACCTGGACTGGATTGCCTGATGGAAGAATCAAGCTGCACTCGGAGATCTTGGAGGATAGACGGTTTATTTAACACCAGCAGGCTCAGCCCCGGGGCAAGGACTGGGACTCTCTCATTGGCTCGGTCAGCCATCTTAGGACGCAGATTTTCCTTATCAGTACTAGCACAAGAAATAGAATGGAAAACCCAGAAAGGAACCCACAACTATATGGTCAATTAATCTTTGACAAAGCAGGAAAGAATATGCAACGGGAAAAAGAATGTCTCTTCAACAAAAGGTATTGGGAAAATGGCAGCAGCATGCAAATGAATGAAACTGGATCACCTTCTTATACCATACATAAAAATAACTTCAAAATGGATTGAAGACCTAAATGTGAGACCTGAAACCATAAAAATCCTAGAAGGTAACACAGCAGTAATTTCTTTGACATCAGCCCTATCAACTTCTTTCCAGATATGTCTCCTGAGGCAAGGGAAACAAAAGCAAAAATAAACTATGAGGACTACATCAAAATCAAAAGCTTCTACACAATGAAGGAAACAATCAACAAAACTAAAAGGCAACTTACAGAATGGGAGAAGCTTTTACAAATGATAAATTTGATAAAGGGTTAGTATCCTAACCTATCTAAAGAGATATATATATCTCTCTATATAAAGAACTTATAAAACTCAATACCCCCAAAATGAATAATCCAATTAAAAAATGGGCAGAAGACATGAATAGACCGTTTTCCAAAGACATACAGATGGCCAACAGACACATGAAAAGATGCTCAACATCACTCATCATCAGGGAAATGCAAATCAAAACTACAATAAGATATCACCATACACCTGACAGAATGGCTAAAATTAACAACTCAGGAAACAACAGATGTTGGCAAGGATATGGAGAAAGGGGAACCCTCTTGCACTGTTTGTGGGAATGCAAACTGGTATGACCACTCTGGAAAACAGTATGGAGGTTCCTCAAAAAATTAAAAATAGAACTTACCCTACAACCCAGCAATTGCACTACTAGGCAATTACCCAAAGAATACAAATATACTCATTTGAAAGATGCATGCACTCTGATGTTTATAGCAGCATTATCTACAATAGCTAAATTATGGAAATAGCCCAAGTGTCCATCAACTCATGAATGGATAAAAAAGCGGTGGTTTATATACCTAATGGAATATTAGCCATAAAAAAGAATGAAATCTTGCCATTTGCAATGACATGGTTGGAGCTAGAGAGAGCATTATGCTAAGTGAAATAAGTCAGTCAGAGAAAGACAAATACTATATGACTTCACTGGTCATGTGGAATTTAAAAAACAAAACAAATGAGCAAAAGGACCAAAAGAGAGAGAGGGAGAGAGAGAGAGAGGCAAACCAAGAAATAGATTCTTAACTATAGAGAATAAAGTGATGGTTACTAGAAGGAAGGTGGGTGCAGTATGCGTTAAATAGGTGGTGGGGATTAAAGAGTCCACTCATTATGATAAGCACTGGGTGTTGTATGGAAGCGCTGAATCGCTATATTGTACACTTGAAACTAACATTACACTACATGTTAACTAATCAGAATTTAAATAAAAACTTAAAAAAATAAAGTGGGTTTCTTATTTATAATGTATAGTTCAGTCTTATTTAATTTATTCATTTGGCATCTTTTTTGTTGGTTTTTTTTTTTTTTAATTTTATTATGTTATGTTAGTCACCATACAATACATCATTCGTTTTTGATGTGGTGATCCACGATCCATTGTTTTCGTATAACACCCAGTGCTCCATGCAGTACGTGCCCTCCTTAATACCCATCACTGGGCTAACCAATTCCCACTCCCCCCTCCCCTCTAAAACCCTGTTTATTTCTCAGAGTCCATAGTCTCTCATGGTTCATCTCTCCCTCCAATTCCCCCTCCGCATTTTTCCCTTCCTTCTCCTAATGTCCTCCATGCTATTCCTTATGTTCCACAAATAAATGAAACCATATGATAATTGACTTTCTCTGCTTGACTTATTTCACTTAGCCTAATCTCCTCCAGTCCCATCCATGTTGATGTAAAAGTTGGGTATTCATCTTTTCTGATGGCTGAGTAATATTCCATTGTATGTATGGACCACATCTTCTTTATCCATTCATCTGTTGAAGGGCATCTCGGCTCTTTCCACAGTTTGGCTATTGCGGACATTGCTGCTATGAACTTTGGGTGCATATGGCCCTTCTTTTCACTACATCTGTGTCTTTGGGGTAAATACCCAGGAGTGCAATTGCTGGGTCATAGGGTAGCTCTATTTTTAAATTTTTGAGGAACCTCCACACTGTTTTCCAAAGTGGCTGTACCAACTTGCATTCCCACCAACAGTGGAAGAGGGTTCCCCTTTCTCCACAACCTCTCCAACATTTGTTGTTTCTTTCCCTGTCCATTTTTGCCATTCTAACTGGTGTAAGGTGGTATCTCAATGTGGTTTTGATTTGGATTTCCCTGATGGCTAATGATGATGAACATTTTTTCATGTGTCTGTTAGCCATTTGTATATCTTCTTCAGAGAAGTGTCTTTTCATATCTTCTGCCCACTTTTTGACTTGATTATTTGTTTTTTGTGTGTTGAGTTTGGGAAGTTCTTTATAGATCTTGGATACCAGCCCTTTATCTGTAGTGTCATTTGCAAATATCTTCTCCCATTCTGTGGGTTGCCTCTTTGTTTTGTTGACTGTTTCCTTTGCTGTGCAGAAGCTTTTTATCTTGATGAAGTCCCAAAAGTTCATTTTTGCTTTTGTTTCACTAGCTTTTGGAGATGTATCTTGAAAGAAGTTGCTGTGGCCGATGTCAAAGAGGTTACTGCCTATGTTCTCCTCTAGGATTTTGATGGATTCCTGTCTCACATTGAGGTCTTTCATCCACTTTGAGTTTATCTTTGTGAATGGTGTTAGAGAATGGTCGAGTTTCATTCTTCTGCATGTGGCTGTCCAATTTTCCCAGCACCATTTATTGAAGAGACTGTCTTTTTTCCACTGCATGATTTTTCCTGCTTTGTCAAAGGTTATTTGACCATAGAGTTGAAGGTCCATACCTGGGTTCTCTATTCTGTTCCATTGGTCTATACGTCTGTTTTTGTGCCAGTACTTTTTTGTTGGTGTTTTAAGAACATTCCTACTTGAAGAGATTATTAATATACTTGGATTAATATGTATCATATTTGTATTTATATTCATTACATTTTTGTTGTTTCTCCTTGTCCCCTTTTTTTCTGCCTTCTCTGTTTTTTTTTAATTTTATTTATTTGAGAGAGAGAGCACTAGAGAGCGAGAGTAAGCAGGAGTGGGGGGCAGAGGAAGAGGGAGAAGCAGGCTCTCTGCTAAGCAGGGAGCCCAATGTGACTCGATTCCAGGACCCTGGGATCACGACCTGAGCCAAAGGCAGACGCTTAACCAAATGAGCCACCCAGGTGCCCTGCCTTCTCTGGTTTTAAGTGCGTATTTAATATGACCCCATTTCTCTCCTCCCTTAGCATAATACCATTTATATCCCTTTTTAAAAAATATTTAGTGATGCTCTAGAGTTTACAATATATACTTAAAAACAATAGAAATTCAACTTTGAATAATACTATACTGTTACATCTGCTGCTACCGTACTGCTCCACCTGTGCAGGTATCTTAAAACACAGTATTACCGTCTTTGTGACATTTATTTTATTTTTTTCACTTATCTGTATGCCATAATCACCCAAAGCATGTGTACTATTATTTTTTTTAAAGATTTTTATTTATTTATTTGAGAGAGAGAGAGAGAATGAGAGAGAGCGAGCATGGGGGGGGGCTCCCCACTGAGCAGAGAGCCTGACGCGGGACTCGATCCTGGGACTCCAGGATCATGACCTGAGCTAAAGGCAGTCGCCTAACCAACTGAGCCACCCAGGCGCCCCTACTATTATTTTTTTTAACAAATAATTATTTTTTAGAAGGTTTAAAAATAAGAAAAATAAAATATTTTATCTTTATTTATTCCTTCTCTGGTATTCTTCCTTTATTTAGATCCCATGTCAAATCAATGGGAATTTCCTTTTCCCTAAAGAACTTTTAACATATCTTGCAGGGCAGGCCTGCTTTTATTCATATGAGGAGTCTTTATTTCTCATTCACTTTTGAAAGATAATTTCCTGGAGTTGGAATTCTAGTTTGTTTTTCTTCTTCCTACATATTAAATATTTAACTCCTCATTGATGGCAGAGTTTGTGCAATAATTCCACTATAATTCTTATCCTTGCTCCTCTGTATATCAGGTCTCACATATTCTCCCCAGGCTTCTTTTTAAGATTATCTCTTTGTAGTTGGATTTCTGCATTTGAAAATAATATGCCCAGGTATGGGTTTTTGGTATTTCTCCTGTTTGATACTCTAATCTTCCTTGGTTTGTTGTCTGCTGTTAATTTTGCAAAGCTCTTAGGCAGTATTTCTTTAAATATTTCTTCTGCTCTATTGTCTATACTTCTTGTATTACACTTACATGTATGTTACATCTTTTGATATTGTTAAGTAATTCTTGGATTTTTTTTCTTTTGTTGTTGTTTATTAATTAAATCATTCTTTTTTCTGTGTGTATTTCAGTCTTTAAAGTTTCTATTGATTTTTCTTACTCTTTACTGATTTTTGTTGGCTATGTTGAGTCTACCAGTGAGTCCATTAAAGTCATTCTTCATTTTTATTACTGTGTATTTGATTTCTAGCCTTTTTTAAAAAAATTATTTGTGTGAGCATTTCCTTTTGATTATTTTATAGCTTTTCATCTTTCTGTTTACATTACGCACCTGTTCTTGTAGGTTGTCTTCTCTCTCCATTAGAGCCCTTACCATATTAAACATAATGTTCTTTTTAATTACTTGTCTCACAATCCCAATATCTATTTCATATCTGGATATGGCTCTGATTCTTGGTTTCTCTTTCCAGATTGTGTTTCTTCTTGCCTTTTGTCATGCTTTTTAATATTTTGTTGAAAGCTGGACAAGATGTATCAGGTAATAGAACAGAGGTACATAAATCTTTAGTAAGAAGGTATGTTAATTTGTAAATTTAATGGTTAACGTGTCTAATATCTATTTTAGCTTTAGGTACAAGAAGCTTCAACTTACTCCTCTAGTGTATTTTTTGTCTCCTTTTTTGGCTTAGGAGGTTTCTTATATGCTGCTCTTGGAGATAGTCTGTCTTGTAAATTTTTCAGGTGTAATACACCATAATTAAACTAGAGCCCTGTTGGAGTGGTGGCAAGGTGTTGGTTTGTATGAGCATTCTGCAAACTTCAGCTTTAGAATTCATTTTTTAATAGCCTGTGTCATAGGTGCTTCCATCCCTTTTCCAGTGTTGTTTTTTTCTCATACCCTATTCCTTTCTCTAACTGCAACATTCCTAATCTATTTATTCAAACTCCTGTTCCCTGATGAGAATGTTGTTGTTGTTGTTCTTTTATTTTTTTTCTTTCAGGAAAATTAGAGAGTCTAGAGCAAGGAACAGAAATGCTAATTTGAAAATATATAGGCACTCCTATGTTTATTGTGGCATTATTTATGATAGCCAAGATACGGAAGCAACCTAAGTGCCCATCAATGGATGAATGGGTAAAAAAGACACACACACATACCCACACACAGACTCAGACACACACAATGGAATATTACTCAACCATGAAAAGAATCACATCTTGCTATTTGCAACAACATGAATCGACCTAGAGCATATTATGCTAAGTGATAAATACTGCATGATTTCTCTTATATATGGAAGCCCTGAAAGTTGACTCCTGAAGATTTGCGAGCTTAGTCCTGGCTCTAACCTGCTATGCCATGCAGAAGGCCCAAAATCTTTTCAACAAAGAATTTATACTAAAAAAGTTCTAGAACCAGTTGATTCTCAGCATCCCCACATGTGTCTACCACCTTCCCAATAGAAAGTTTTCTAGCTAAGCTGATGCTTCGTGCATAGTCTGAGTGAAAACTGTCAAAGTTCCTTTTCTGTGCTTCCTGGCATTGGTGCCATGCTGGCCCTGGAAACACACCATCAGGCTATTGTGGGAATGTTGGCACATAGACTGCACCATGTCCAAGTGAAGCTTGAGCTGTGACAAATCTTCACAGAGGTCTTCTGTTTTCTCAGCTCTGCCTACAGTTTGGCCAGCTGCTTCATGCACTTGAGCTTCTTCACTGAAGTAATGATGGCCTGGCCTTGGGAGCCTGAACTCAAAGGGGCAGGGCAGCAGAAATCAGCAGCAGTGGCTCCCCAGGCTGGCTGGTGGCCCCATCATTTGTCACGTCCTGTGGCACAGCCCTACTTCCTTTCTTGGGTTTCCATTTCTGCCATCTTACCTCAAGTTGCTCTCTGGTAAAATCTCCAAGTAGAACTTGGTTAAATCATTATGTCAGTTGCATGGAATTCATAGAAGCACGGTCCTCCTATCAAATGAAGTTTGTAAGTATGGAAACACATGGAATGCATATGATACTACTTTATTTTGAAATTGATTACACAATTCAAATATAAGCATTTAATATTCATACAGTTTGAATCTTTGTAGGAGAAATTCTTTTTAGGATATATCATTCTTTCTTACAAGAAATAATTGTATAGTCAATTTGTTGCCATTTCTGAAAGAAAATTTTAATTCTAACTTGGCTATCACAAATTTTGACCTTGAAAGTGACTTGTCTCTTTAACAAAGGAAAGGGTGAAACAAGTGCTACCAAAATAAAATTTACTCTTTCTTCATTTAAAGTCCCTTCTGAAAACATTCCATACACCATCTTCATGTATAGCTTGAAAGTAAAACACAAATATTAAAATGAAAGGTAAGGGACTTTGTGTCTGAAATGAGGCTAACTTCTACGCACTCTGTCCAATATCAACCAAATAATTTTCAATTAATACTGTCTCTAATTGCCACCAATACCATTACTTTAGATATAGAACAAAGAGAACTTAGGAGTATTAGTTTCAGCCCTTATGTGATATGGGTTTTGAATAGTCAGTATGCAGTGAAGTAATATTAATATGCTTTAGACAAACTGAATTTGTGAAAGCAATGATATGAATGCAAATTTGAGAAAAGATTTAGAATTTGCTTATATTTTACAAGTTCAGCACTGCTGAGTAATCAAGATTACTGAAGATAATTCATCAGTTAGAATCCTTCAAGAATGAGAAATGGACAGTTAAATTGACAGTCTGCATAAGAAAAGAATAAATTACTAATTCACATGCCAAAGAAGAGGGGCATCCTGGAAAATATTTTCCAGGCAGCTTTTTTTACTGATTCTTCCATGAATCAAGCTAATTGTTGATTCACACACCATATAACAATAACATAGATTTTTATTGAAAAATAACTCAATAACTCCATTATTTGTCACTTCTTATAGTTTCATAGAACATTTTCTTTCAATTAAATATCTTTCCTGAACAAATTTTGGCATCAATTTTTGTATAGTCATATCAGCTCAAAAGTTTGATGTCATTTTTTTTTTTTTTCAAATCACAGGCAACTTTGATGGATTTTATCACAGATAGGATGAATAATTACATCCTACATGAATTCCTCAGAGGAAAAATGTATTGCAGTTGTGTAAATAATGATTTGTGTTTGTCAAAAAACATAAATCAGTTGGTGTTCTAGGAAGAAAACAGTCATCCTTAATAAAAAGAAGGCTATTTTTTGAGGACAAAGTGCAAATATTGGACTTTGAATGTGATCAAATCTCTAATAGGACAAGCATGAGAAAAATTTCAGGGCATCAGGAGATAGTCAACTCAGCTTAACTTATAAAATCAAACAGAATCATGTAGTTGAATCTCATCACATGGAATTCATTCAATGTTTCAATGCAGCTTTACTTTATTATTATAAACTTGTCTTATGTTACTATTTTCTCTGTTAGATGTTACTAGGTTTTGCAATGCTTTTCAAGGTTTTCTTAAAAAAAAAAAAAAAAGAATCCTGGTTTGTGTTGGTTTGTGTTTCATCTTGTGAATTCACTGAACTGCATAATTGTTTGGCTCTTAGTTAGCAAGTTTCACTTTGAGTGAAAGTGGACCTCTTCCAGGAAAAGTGCACACACACACAATGTGTATGAATTTTATTCAACTTATTTTACCTTTGCTTCCTTGTTCTTCCAATTTAAATCACTTCAACTTGAGATATCGTGTGTAATAAATCACCTGTTTGGAATGAAGCAGGGAATAAATGAAAAAAAAATAGAATCAAAAATACTTGATTGATAGGGCTGGCAGTTTACATAACTGAAGAAAAAATATAGGAACTGTTTAAGCATTTTCATTGCAGACTCCAGGTTTTATGTTGATTTTTTAAATGTCAGTTATTTTTACCTTAAGACATCTTGCATGGAAGGTAGCTTGGATCTTGCTGCTTCTTTTCCACTTAGGGCAATGTATTTTATTTTTAAGTAGTTATTTATTCCTTCTATTAGGTTCAGTAGTTCTCCTTTTATTAGTCTACATTTGGCATTCAACACAACTGTGTATCCAGTGGTTTAATAATAGTTATTTGCCATCACCATCAGCTTCATGATAACCATGAGTATGATTTTCATCATCTGAAACATCACAACTAGAGCAATTAATTAAAAAAAAAAAATGTTGCTACGTGCCAGTGGATGAATTGAGAATATACACTGTAAACCAACGAAAGGCAAAATTGCAACCTGAAAAATAAAATATGTATGTTCACGTGAAGTCTTAGGGATTGCATTCTGGGAGACACAGATTTGACAGAAATTGAAAACATGCTGGAAAGACAAAGGATATCAGAGTTTTTAAAGAGGAAAGAGGGGATTTACATGTTGTTTTGAAGAAAAGGTGATTGGTGTTGATAGAGCGACAATTACACTAATCTATATGTGATTGGTTGCTAGGGCTAGTGTTCGGCAAAAAGTCCATTTATGTCCATTTTAACATACAGCAGATGCCCTGGCTTTTAGCTGAATTCGGCAAAAATTCTGAGAATTTGAGAGAAAATTTGCATAAGCCTGACCTCCTCAAAGTCCTCTTGGCTCCATTTTAAATAACTCTCTTAGCAATGTTTATTCCATTTTATTCTCTCTATTGTCAAAATATATTCTTTCTGTATTATTTATCACACAACTCTAGGTATTGTATTTTGTGAAGAAAATGTGACTGAGCAGTTATGCAAAGACTGTAAGTAGCATCTGATTCTAGAACATTTGATTCTTTTTTTTTTTTTTTTAAAGATTTTATTTATTTATTTGATAGAGACACAGCGAGAGAGGGAACACAGGCAGGGGGAGTGGGAGAGGGAGAAGCAGGCTTCCCGCGGAGCAGAGAGCCCGATGTGGGGCTCGATCCCAGGACCCCGGGACCATGACCTGAGCCGAAGGCAGACGCTTAACGGCTGAGCCACCCAGGCGCCCCTAGAACATTTGATTCTATACAGATCCTGGTTGGGGAGATGATAGAAACCAATTTTCTGGCAGTGTCCCTGTTTTCCCCATTGGATGTACAGATATCTTCTTCTTCTTCTTCTTCTTCTTTTTTCTTAAGAGAAGACTCAATGTTCCATGGTAGTCATCCTTTGTTTTACCATCTATATTATTTTCATCTACTGACATTTATACTTCGTCCTATATGCTCTTATTTAGCCAAAATGTTTGAATACTTATTTGGCTTTAGAAATATAATCCTCAAAAATAAAATAGTTATACTAGAAGTAGAAGGAAATCTTCTCATCCTATAAATGTCATTTATGTAAATTCTATACTTAACAACAGTTTATCTTCTTGTTGGTAAAAACATAAATGCTTTTCCCATAAGGTTGAGAATCAGGTAAGCATTTTTACTTTTATCCTTTTTTATTCAACATTATGTTTGAGATCCTAGCAAGTTCAACAATAGAAAAAATGAAATAAAATGTGTACAGTTTAGAAAGGAAGAAGTAAAGCAGTTTTAGTCACAGTAAATATAATATTCTACATGTGAAAGCTTAGGATATACAAAAATACTAATAGAATTAATTTGGTAAGTTCACTTGTTACAATATCACTATCTAAAATACAATTGTATGTCTGTATACTATAATAAACAGCTATAAAATAAAACTAAGATGAAAATATCACTTAAAAAGCATTGAAGAATATAAAACATCTCTGGATGTATGTACAAAAGAAATGTAAGACCTCTATAGTAATACCTTTACTTTAATGATAGAAGTCGAGGAAGACTTAAATTGAGATTTATACAATATTTATGATTTCAAAAACTCAATTTTGTTATAATATCTATTATCCCAGAAATTATTATTATGATTAATACAAATCCTAACAAGTTTCTGGAAGAAGCATTTTTGGAAGTTGACAAAATGATTCTTTTTTTTTTTTTTAATTTGAATTCTAGTTAGTTAAAATATAGTGTAATATTGGTTTCAGGAGTAGAATTTAGTTATTCATCACTTACATATAATGTCCAGTACTCAACACAAAGGATTCTTAAAATTCATGCAGAAATTCAGAGAATCAAAAATAGTTCAAATAATTTTGAAGAAATTTTATTTTTTTTAATTTTTTTGAAGAAATATTTTAAACATTTTGGGAAATCACACCACTTTATTTCATAATCAAGACATATTATGGTATTGAATATGATAGATTAGTAGATCAACTGAACCAAATAGAGTGTCCAGAAATAGACATATATTTATATGGCCAATGGATTCTTTTTTTAAATGCATCAAAGAAAGTCTTTTCAACAAATTGTTGTGGTACAACAAGCTATTCATATGTAAAATAAACAAACCATATTTCACCCCACACACTATTTGAGATTAATCTTTGTCATTAATCTCAAAGCTAAAATTACACATCTTCTATAAAACCACACAGTAGAATATCTTTACAAACTGGGAATAGCCAAGCTTTCCTAGAGAGACCCTAAGAAGTAATAACAACAAAGATCATTATTTAAAAAAAAAAAATTTCAGGCCACCTGTATGGCTCAGTGGGTTGAGTGGCCCACTCTTGATTTCGGCTCTGATTGTGGTCTCAGTGTGGTGAGATCCAGCACTGGGCGTGGAGCCTGCTTAGGATTCTCTCTCTCCCTCTCCCTCTGCCCCTCCCCCCCCAAAAAAGTTAAGCAACAAACACAGGTATGAAAATGAACAGGCAAGCCACATATATATAAATATATTTGGCAAAAGACTTGTTTCCAAAATATATGAAGACTTCCCACAAATCAATAATGGATAAATGATAAAATCAGCAAAATATTTTAATAAAGACTTCAGAAAGGAAGTTATACATTTTACCAATAAGTATATAAAGAAGCATTTAGCATTATTAGTTGTTAGAGGAATGCAAATTCAAATACAGTGGTAGTGGCTGAGGAGTTCAGCTCTGATCAAAAACCTATGTGTAATTTTTCAGGCCTAATCACAGACAATTAGAAAGGTTTACCTGGCAGGCCTCTGGGGGAAAGCTGCACTCCCCACACCAGAATTGGTATACCTAACTAACATGCTAAAGTCTCTGAAGGGAGTTGTAGTCAAGTACTCAGCCCCTCTCTGGCTGGCCAGGCTCTTGCATTTCTAATCCAGGCACCTACATTCCAAAGATTATATAAATGGATAGGATCATCAAAAGGATTGTGCCTTATTTCAGATGATGTATTTTGCTTAATTCACCTAAAGAAAATTGATTTTACTTCTCTTTTCAGTAAAACATTCATTTATTCAACAGATAATTATTAGATCCATGGTCATGTTTTGTACTATATAATGCTGGGTCATACGGATGGATAAGATCTGTCTTCATGGAGTTTATGATCTCCTGAAGAAGACAGTCATTAAAGTGATTTGTCAAATGTGTTGAGTTTTATGACAAAAAGAGCAAATGGATTTATTACAAGAATATATTTTTAAGAAAAATATAAATATTTCCTGAATGATTATTTTTGAGTGAATAATTGAAAGTTCAGAGAATAATTTTAAAAAAATTCCATGCTCTTTAATGTTATGTCATATTATAATAGTCTGTATTCTATTTTTAAAACAGATCTCAAATGTAATACTATTATTATTATTGTTTTAACAATTAGAGAAAACTTTCTTTAAAGTGGGGGGAGAGGCAGATGGAGAGGCAGAAAGAGGATCTTAAGCAGGCTCCATGCCCAGCACGGACCTGACTCGGGCTCAATCTCACAACCCTGAGATCATGACCTGAGTGGAAATCAAGATTTGGATGCTTACCTGACTGAGCCACCGAGGCACCCCAACAATTATAGAAAACTTAAAGAGCACTTGATTATATAGCTGACATTGGTTAAGTACTTTATATGGATGAACTCTATTCTTTCTCAAAAGTCATTCTGAGATGGGTGTTAATGCTGTCCCTATTGTAGGAATTATAGTTTCTATCTATAAGCTACCAGAATTTTCTAGCTTGAAAAATAATTGTTGACTATTAATAATATCATTATTAAAGTTGTATATTTTTGATAAATTAATGATTTTAGGTAGACATGAAGAAATTTTGAGAAACGATTATTTGACCAATTTTTAAAAGAATTTCAGTAATATTATATGTAATTAGATTGCAAAATAACAAAGACAGAAACTTCACTATGGTGAATGTTGTGATTCTTTATTGTGATTTTTATTTTGTTAAAAAGAAAAACATGACTAAGGAACCAAATTTTTAGAGGAATTGCTCTTTTTCTACCCTTGGTTATCAAAAAGAGGTTTTTTTCCCCTAAGACAATTATGACACCTTTAACTTCTTTATTTATTCCACAGTAGAATGACATACCTAGTTGTTAAATCTGGAAAAAAAAAATCCCTGGACTTAATCTACAGAGCTGTTTCTTCTTCTTTGCAATCCAATATTGGGGGGGCCTGCCCTATTCAGTGCTACATGTAACTGGGTGGGTGAGTCAACTTATTTCTGGATCTTGGTATTAAAACTGCTACATCTTCTGACCTAAGATTTAGTATAAATAATGTTAAATTTGTTGATCTTCTTCTACCATTCCTTTGCACTGTTTTTAACTTTTTCAGACCCTGTTTAAGAGATGCTATCCATTGAATCTTGTTGATGAATATAATATACACATTATTTTTATACAATTATCTCCTTTTGAAATCCATTACTAAATAAGAATTAAATTATTTATAATATGGTATTTGTGGTACAGTTTAAACTAATTAAGTATGAAGATTACCTTAGTATAGAGTGATGTACATTGCTTTCATGCTACTTTACATATAAGAATGACAATGTCAATTGATTTTATGACATGAGAAAATGAAGGGTAAATGATGTACAAAATTTAAAAATTCAACTGAGGACTTTGTGTTTGAATGGATAGTAAATTAACAGCCAAATTTTCAAATCTAAATATTTGAATTCAGGCCTGAACATTAAAAAAAGATGGGCAAATCCCAATACCTTACAAATTACAACTATTTGAAGCTTCCATGAGTAAGCTAGAAAAATAAATTATTCACTGACTGACGTTCTCAGGAAACCCTTATAAATTAAATCCCGATTTAAGTCTTTTTTTTTCCTCCTAAAATGGATTAAAAGACAGCTTTTATAAAAAACTTAATTAGCACTTCTACTTTATGATGCTAGTACATATGCTATTTATGAAATCTTCTTTGGGAATATTCTCATCTTAAGGTAGATCAAATTCTCTCTAATAAGAAGATCTCAATTAAGATTTCTTAGACATTTCTTGTGATGAGGCAAATTAAGGATTTGTTGATATAAGCAAATGATTTATATATTGATTTACTTTGCATGGCACATTGTTGCTTTAGCAGTAGGGGATGGTTATTTAAAGAGCTAAATTGCTCTGCAGGGTGTAGATGGAGCCAGGCAATGAATGGCTCCAATCAAGCCACCCACATTCTGGCAGGATGTCTGTGACTATGGAATTATGGATGCCATTACCCAAAATGTGCTGCTAATTGTAATCTCTATTCTGAATCCAGGAGAATTTAAATGACTTTTGACTGGTAAAGACTTACAGCAGTGTTGAATCTCTATAATTTAACCACATCAAAGCATCTCTTTATTTTCATTAAAAGGCTATCACAAGACAGCCGACTATACTATATACATATGCACACACACACAAGGACAGACATATTAAACACAGGGATTCAGACATATTTCTTGCTGTATTGGGGAGACTTAAGGCTAAGAGACCTTTTATATGAAGACAGGATTTACATCATTCTGAGAGAAGGAGCCAGACATAATCAGCTTAACCCAATGTGAACCCTTAATCATATTAGAAGTAATAATTTGTCATAGAGTATATTGTCTGTCACACCAGAGTGTTTCCAGAGTCAGGACCTTTGGATGTCCATGTGTGTCCTAGGACAAGAGAATCCTACAAAAGTAATTCAGAAAGAACCACGGCACCTGTTGCCCTACTTTGGGAATCCATAGATGATAAAACCCAAGCCAAAGGTAAGAAGGCATTCATCTTATCCCCTCACACTAGTCTTTAATGGAATATCAGCGGCAGCCCTGATTGAACTGGGCCACACAGAAGAGCAGGAGAGTGGTCATGCAGAACTGTGAAAACAGGGGAGATCAAGTGGCCTTGTCAAGCCTAGCAGAGTCTGGCAGCACTGAGGTACCCAGTGAAGAAGGGACACTGGCTTGTTTTTTTGCTACAGAGCTGCAACCATGCTCAGTAGGAAAAGTTATAATAATAGCAGTTATCAAGGTCCATTCATATGAGACACAAACACTTGTAAAGCATCCTCCACAAAGTCCCAGACATGCTTTTAGCGGACTTCTTATACAACCAAGATCCTACCTTCTATAGGCTGGGGCCCAAGCAGGTGAAAATTTCCCACCATTTCTTCCAGTGAGGTAAGGTCAAAGGAACTTTAAGGAATGTACTTAAAGTACATCCACCGTCCCATCGTCTGGCGCTGACTTACAAAGAAATTCTATTGCAGAAGACACTAGGGCTTCAGCTTGGTCTTGGTTTAGGTTGCTATTTCAAACCTGACTATTGGACCATGATAATCTGACTTTACCTCTGGGAAGGGTGAAATAGGGTGATATGCATGTAAGCTACACTGTTGACTATCTCATACCACGGTTTTCGCCCCTGTGTTATTTTTATTTTTTTTAAAGTAGAGTGAATGTACTTTATTGACAATTAATAGAAATGGAAAAAAGACAGAAAATATGCAAAACTTATTTTTATTTTTCATAACTACAATGTCTACATATGACTTTATATATATTAATTTCTTTTGAGGAGTCAATAAATCATGTTCCTATTTAGCCCTTATTTATCTTTACTTTTTTCCTTTTTAGATACTATCCTCCTCGGAGGCGCCTGGGTGGCTCAGATGGTTAAGCGTCTGCCTTCGGCTCAGGTCATGATCTCAGGGTCCTGGGATCGAGCCCCACATCGGGCTCCCTGCTTGGCGGGGAGCCTGCTTCTCCCTCTCCCTCTACTGTTCCCCCTGCTTGTGCTCTCTCGCTCTGTCAAATAAATAAATAAAAAATCTTTAGATACTATCCTCCTCTCCAGTTACATGAGAACCTGCAGTGATATTAACACACATACAGTGTAACAGCATAACATACAACACACAAGCTTTGAAATGAGACAAATCTCTACCTGAATTCAAATTTCAATAATTTGAACTACTATATTATCACCATATACAATCCTTTCTGGCCAGCTCACATCCAATGATTGATTTCTATAAGAGTATGACAATTATCACTAGTTATTACCATTCAATATTTCAGTGACTTAATTAAATATTCTCCTTATATTTTTAAAAATAATTCACATGATATATGTGAGATAAATGAAATAGTATACACAGAATGATTTTAACAATGACTAGGATATATCAAGTATTTGATGAATGTTAGGTCTTATCCCTTATACTCCTGAGACTTTTCTGTGAACTAGTTTTCTGGCTTTTGCATTAGAGTCAACCCAAATCCACATATATATTTCAAACCTATTGCACATTCTGGAACTCATCTTGCCAGTTAGAAGTTTAATATAAAGAACTTTAGGTTAAAAGTTCAATAGTTCAGCATTGAACTTTCCCTTATTCAATTCCCAATTTTGTCTTTCATCTTATTGTCAGTAAGTGAGCATTCCTTTCTTTCAATTCCTGTGCCTCATCCTACAATCAAGGTTTGGGGTTTCTGCTTTTCCTCCCATATTTTTGATGATTGTGATGATAATATCAATGACCTATTCATTGACAATGCCTACATATAAACTTTCACAAATTCCTGTAGCAATCCAAATAAATTTAGTGATATATTTTCAACTCTATGGCACAGAAGAGATAACTGATAACACAGAAAGGCTCAGTAACTTGTTTGAGGTCACCAGACTGTATGTAGCAATATGAGATTGTCAACATTGGCTCTCTGGCTTCAGTGCCCTTACTCTTATGCTGCTTTTTATTAAATACCGAGCAGAGTTCAAGTACTTATGTGCTAAATGAGAGTAGTTACCCTTTTCCCCATTCCATGTTTATTAGTTAAGTTTCTCTGACACTATCTGCAGTCTTCCTAGGGTTGCTAATCTACATTTAACCTTCCTGTTGCTTGATTACTTTACTTGATTTGACTTACTACTCTTCATTTGATGTCAGACCCTTCACCACTGTTTTGGACTTTGGATTATCATCTCTTCCCAAATTATTATTTTCTAATCATCTGTCTAGCCATTGGAGATTTGCCTCCAGTTCGTTTCTATTATATCTATACCAAGAGTTAGTTACATCTTCCCATTTCACCCATAAGACTGGCTTTTTTGTTAGTGGAAAAGTTTTCTCTTGACCTATCCAAAGCTGTTAATTTACCTGTACTTAGGATCACAACCATTCTTGCTTTGATAGGACCCAACTACTGGGATTGTTGATGTCAGATAGCCTTCAGCTGCTACTACTGCTAGTGATTCAGTGCCAGGCATCTACCTTACCTAAAAATATAGCCCTTCCCAGACACAGCTCACATCTAATAACTGATCTGTGCAGGAGTTTGTTGGCCTGGCCATTTTGACCTAATTTGGGATCATTGTGAAAAGCCATTATAGATACAAGTTTCTTGTGGAGTTGCTCCAGGCAGGCTGTTATTGGGTCTCTATCACAGCTAATGTCTCCTGTCCAATTCATCTTCTTTCCACTGGTGTCTATCCCATTCATTCTCCTTAATAAACATCCTACATGCCAAGTTTTATCTTAGAGGCTGTGCAGTGGGGTAACTCATCCTACACAATTAATTCATTATCTTATGTCTTTCGTGGACTTTGAAATCTCCTTCTTTATAGGTTTCTTCTATTAGTACTTATATATATTCAAGTCAATTCTATATTCCAATGATAACAATGATAAAAATCTCTCTCAACATCAAGCCGTAATAATCTCTCTCCTAATTTTGGCTAGATACAGTGAAATGCTTGAGTGGTTGTCCACGTTATCTACCTTCATTATTTATTTTATTCTCACTGGCTCCTTAATGCACTGCCATATGTTTGCAAACATGTCATCCCACTAAAACTACTCTTGTCAAGATTCACAATACAGCCTTACTTCTAAATCCTATACACACTTTTACATTCACACTATATTTGAATTAGTCTTTTAACTGAAAATTTTCTCACTAAAAAACACTTTTATTTTTTAGCTTCAGGAATACCATGCATTTTGATTTCCATTCCAATTTCCGAGCTATTACTTTTCTTTTTTATAGGTTCCCCTTTATTGATTCTGATCACCAATTACATTGTGTGGCAGGGGGAATCCCGATCCCACCAATCAGTTCTCTGGCTAGCTGAGTGTTCTAGAATTCAACTCAATTCTGACACTACCTACCTGGAGATAGCATCAGATTATACACATTAAAGGCTCACTCCTACTAAATTTCTTCCCCCCGCCACCACTTCAGATGCCAATTCTAAATCCAGGTTGTCACTGTCACCTGTGCTTCTCACAGACCAGCTATAGATCAGAGATTCCTGTAACCTCTTCCTAGGCTCCATTAATTTGTTAGAGCAGCTCACATAACTCAGAGAAACATTTTACTTGGTAGATTACTAGTTTATTATAAAAGGATATAACTCAGGAACAGCCAGATGGAAGAGACACATGGGGCAAAATATGGGGAAAGAGTACGCTACTCTTCCCACATTCCCACATGTTAATTAATCCAGAAACTTTCTGAACTCTGTCTTTTTGGTTTTTTTGTGGAGGCTTCATTACTTAGCCATGATTGATTAAATCATTGGCCGTTGGTGACTGAACTCAATCTCCAGCCTTTCTCCCCTCCCAGGTCAGGGGGTGGGACTGAATGTCCCAACCCTCTATACTGGTAAACAGCCCCCATTCTTAGGTTACCTAGGGATCCTTCCAAATGCCTTCTCATTAACATAACAAAAGACACATTTATTGCCGTCATCACTTAGGAAATTCCAAGGGTTTTAGGAGCTCTGTGTCAGAAAAGGGGATGAAGCTCCAATATGTATTTCTTATTATAAATCACAATATCACACCTTTTCTCTGCCCAATATTAAATGTTGTCATTCCTTTTCGATTCTGTGCTTGCCTTAATTCTCATTCTTTTCTTTTCTTTTCTTTGAGTAGTTGACACACAATGTTACATTAGCTTCAGGTGTGCAACAATAGTGATTCAACATCTCTATATGTTATGCTATGCTCACCACAAGTGTAGCCACCATCTGTCACCATACAATGCTCTTACAAGATCATTGACTATATTCTCATTTTAATATTGTTTTTGCATCATCTATTTATCTAACTTCCGAAACCTTACAATGCGGATGGTATATTTCATGGGAAACAGTACTTGCTGAAGTAAAAGCATAATAAACAAGCTTAAATCTTACAGGGAATTAAATAATTGAGAGAATTTGGGGGAATTATTTTTCAAAGGTACAATGGCATAAAATTTTCTAGAAATGTCAAAAGATAACAGCCTTTAGATATTAACAATCACATAATATTTTGAAAATCCTAAATTACAAAATGAGAAACTAAATCTTAAAGTCTTAAACTGTACAAAAAAGAAATTACAAATTACCTATAAAAAATAAGATTTTCACTCACAGGATGTTTCACATCAGCCACATACATGCAATAAATCAGTGGTAGAACATATTCAAACTGCCAAGGGGGTTAGGGGCAAACAACTGTCAACCAACACTATGCCTGAAGAATGAGGGATAAAGAGTATCAGAAACGTATTAACTAATACGTTTAACCATACCTGGCCACTGCTGAGAGATATTTGGAAGAATCATCTTTAACAAGTTAGACGTAGGATCAGGAAATGTTATATACAGAACAATAATATTCGATAATACATTAAAGATATGGTAACCATCAAAATCTGTTTGCTAGCAATGGAAGCACTTTTCTCTAATATTGAGAGGTTTGTTTTAAGAACTCCAATAACGTGCATTTATATTTTCATTACTAATATACCTGGTAAATAAAAATACATTGGTTAAAATATTTATGAAGAAAATATATTTGTTCCCTTAAAAATTGTAGACTATACTTCTCTACCTAGAATTCTATGATTCTCTACATATAGTATTTAGTGAATTAATCTGGTTCATTAACTTATTTTGAGTCCCTATTGAAGTTCTCCTGAATTCAACCTGTATTAAAGAACTGCTCAGATTTTCTCAAAATTAGGAACCTGATTAAAACATGCTTTCCTTTATGGTTTTAAAATTCTACAAAATAAAATTAAAATGACTTAAATTTAAAGTGATTGTAATTTTAAAGTCCAATTCAGATCCTAAATCTACCAAAAAATAAAAGAAAAATGTATAAATATATTTTTGAATCAATTTCTATATTGTCAAACTTGAACTAGAAGCTAGATTATTTTCATTCATTTTTTTTTTTTTCCTGCTAAAAGTATTATGCAACAAACTTATAAATTTCATGGTGGTGAGGAGTGTTTTCCCAGCATTGCTAATTGGTCTGAGGACATTGGGTAAATATAGGGCGGGAACAAATTGGTAGAAAATCAACTGGGAATATAGATGGGAAGGAGACTAAGAGGAGTACATAAATATTAATTAACTGGAGATTTTGTTAACTGCATATGCTTTTACCAGTCAGTATATATGATTAAATTAATGCAAGAAATTCCAGCTAAATACTGTTTTTAAAAACCCTAAAAAGAAAAAAATCCTAAAACAGTGATACAGAAAGGGTAAAAGCAAATGGATGGAAAAGGGATGGGAAAGAGTACCAGACAGATAACAGGCTATATTCAGCTGATGTAGCAATATAAAGAGGACTATTATTTAGACATAGAAGAAAGGACTCACTGTGAAAAGAGGTTTGTTGCCTCCTAGCCATAAAAGTTGAGGAATTTTATGGCGGGATTTTAACATGTTCCAATTCTAGAAAGATGTGGCTCTTCTCTTTTTTCTTCCTTTAAATGTCTAATACAGGGGCACCTGGGTGGCTCAGTGGGTTAAGCGGCTGCCTTCCGCTCAGGTCGTGATCCCAGAGTCCCTGATCGAACTCCGCGTCGGGCTCCCTGGTGAGCAGGGATCCTACTTCTCCCTCTGCTCCTCACCTCGCTCACTCTCTCTTGCTCTCTCGCACTTTCTCAAGTGAATAAATTAAAAAATCTTAAAAAAAAATAAATGTCTAATGTATTTTCCCTCAATTTTTCTCTCTTTCCTATTTCTCTACCTCTTCATCCCATTTTTTTATTGTTAGTGTTTATCATGCTCACATTCGGTTCTGAAACTACATGAAGATCTGAAATTTGATGACTGGCTCTAGAAATTTATGCCTTTAGTAGCTGTATTTACTGGTTATGTTTATAAAAATCAGTATTACCCATGGAATTATGTAGTGGAATGGAACCAATAGAAAAATAAATGTATTCTTGTCATTAATTCATGTCCTGTGAGGGACAACATTCAAAGAAGGAACCAAAGCATATATTAGCTACCAATGTTTCTTTTGTCTGACATTCTCTTTTTCATGGCCTTAATTTGTGGAGTATTTCCTCAAATAATATATATTATTCTTAACATGATCTTTATAAATAGTAAAGTTTGTATATTCTTTTATAGCCAAAAGTAACACTTATTCACACAAGTGTTCATTTAGAAGAGATAAAAATACATTATTCTCCCTTAATATTTATAGTTAACTAACTGCTTGTTGGAACAGCCCACTATATTATTTATTAAACCTATTTCATTTTGTTATTTGGTCATGTATATTTAATGTTTAAGAAATCTTTTTTTTTTTTTAATTCTCTGATATCTCTTTTTACCTTTAAATCAACTGAGATGATCAGACTTTTCATCTTTGGTCCTTCTCACCAACACCATAATATGCTCAAAATTAATGCAATGTTCGGTTGTTGGGTTTTATTTATGAATAAAAAATTTGATGTATTAGTATCAGTAACTAAACTAGTGTTGGTTTCTTGGCTATTATGTAATTGTAATACCCTGACATGAATGAGAATACTGTTGTGACTCTTCATTTCTTTGTATAGATCCATATTTCCATTTGGCATAATTTTCCTTGTGCAGAAGAATGTCTTAACATTTCTTGTAGTATGAGTCTACTAGTTATGAATTATTTTAGCTTTTGTATAGTTGGAACAATCCTTTTTTGCTTTATAAAGTGTTTTCATTTATAGTATATAGGTTGGCAATCTATCTATTGATTTAAAGATGTTCCTCCACTGTTTTCTCACATTATTTCCAATAAGAAACTTGTCACACTTACTTTATTTTATGTGTGTACATGGCTGCCCTCCCCCCAAGTTGCTTTTAGGATTTTATCAATTGCTTTGATCAATTTTAATAATTTATATCAAGTTTTAAAAGTTTTTGGCCATATTTTCTTCAAATAATTTTTCACTTCCTCCACTCTATCTTCTTTGAGGATTCCTAATATACATATATTTGATTGCTTCTAGTTTTCTGGCAGTCAGCTGAAGCTCTATTCATTTTTTTTAGTAATTTTTTATTCTTTTTGTGTTTCATTTTAGATAGTTTCTATTGCTTATCTATCATTAATCTCATCTAGTGTGATTTTCATCACATACATTATAATTTTCATCTCCATGAACCATAACTTGTTTCATATTTATATCTTCTATGTCTCTAGTTATCTTTTTGAATGTACGAAATATAGTTATAACAGCTATTTTAAATCCTTGATTGTTAATCTTAACATCTGTATTAATTCTTGGACTGTTTTGATTAATTGATTTTTCTACTCTTTATGGATTATATTTTACTGCTTCTTTGGTAATGTGGTAATTTTATATTGTATTAAAAAAACAATGTATATTTTACCTTGTTGGATGCTGGATATTTTTGTAATCTTATAAATATTCTTGAGCTTTTTTCTGGGATGTATTTAATATGCTTGGAAAGAGTTAGATCCTTTTAGGCCCTGCTTTTAGGATTTGCTAGGTAAGACAAAAATCAGTGTTTAGTCTAGAGCTTTTTATTTTTTACAATTAAGGCAAGACTATTCTGAGTACTCTACCAAGTGTTCTATGATTTATGAAGTTTTCCAGCCCTGTGTGAGTGCCAGACATTATTCCTTTTAATCCTTTTTGATACTTCTTCCCTAAACATTGAGTAGTTTTCTCAAGCTCATGTGCTGATCAATATCCTGTTGAATACTTGAAGGGGACCCTCTGCAGATCTCCAGAGTTCTCTCTGTGAAGCTCTCTCCTCTCTGATACATAGCCCACAAATTTTAAACAACTTCATCTCCTAGAATCTCAACTCCACTTCCTTAAATCAGGAAGTCCCCTTGCTCTGATTAGATTCTTTCCCCAAACTCCACACTGCCATCTGGAAACTCAAGGCAGTAAGCTTAGGAAATCATAAGGCCCATCTTGTCTTTGTCCTGTTTATCAGGGATCACTGTCTTTCACTGCCTGATGTTCAGTGTCTTGAAAATTGTTGTTTTAGATATTTTGTCTGAATATTCAGTTATTTTAGGTAAGAGATGAATCTGTCCTATATTATTTTATATTGGCTGACAATGGAAGTCGTGAATAACATATGAATGATCTTTGGGGCACCTGGGTGGCTCAGTTAAGTGTCTGACGTTGGCTCAGGTCATGATCTCAGGGCCCTGGATTCAATCCCTGTGTGGGGCTCCACCCTCGGCTGGGAGGTGGCTTGTCCCTCTCCCTCTTCCCCTCTCCCAACTTGTGCTCTCTCTCACTCACTCTCTATCAAATAAATAAAATCTTAAAAAAAAAAAAAGAAAGAGTGATCTTTCCTGGTTCTTTCTACTTTGCTTCACTAGGTGGTATTGTTTTAAGAATTTCCATTAAGGGGTGCCTGGGTGGCTCAGTTGGTTGAGCATCAAATTCTTGGTTTCAGCTCTGGTTATGATCTCAGGGTCATGGGATCAAGCAGTGCCAGGCTCTGAGCTCAGCGCTGAGTCTGCTTGAGATTCTCTCTCTCCCTCTCCCTTTGCCCTTCCCCCTGCTCACACATGCAAGCATGCACTCTCTCTCTCTCTCTGTGACTCTCTCTCAAATAAATAAAATTTAAAAAAAAAAAGTATTTCCATTAAGATCATGTAAGATATTTGCTCTACTGGCAAAGTCTGTCTAGAGTCAGAAAATGTCAGTAGATTCAATACTTTATATAGAATGTATCCATATGATATAATTGTATTTGTGGTTAGAGGAAAATAATATTTATGTTCTCAAAATCCTCAAAAAGAAAAAAATAATGGGCGCCTGGGTGGCTCAGTTGGTTAAGCGACTGCCTTCGGCTCAGGTCATGATCCTGGAGTCCCGGGATCGAGTCCCACATCGGGCTCCCGGCTCGGCAGGAAGCCTGCTTCTCCCTTTCCCACTCCCCCTGCTTGTGTTCCCTCTCTCGCTGTCTCTCTCTCTGTCAAATAAATAAATAAAATCTTTAAAAAAAAAAAAAAGAAAAAAATATTTGCATATACAGTTTGATCCTTTCTCTTGTAAAATTATCTATCAAAATATCTATTTATTAAGAAAACTGCCTCGGGGCGCCTGGGTGGCTCAGTCGTTAAGCGTCTGCCTTTGGCTCAGGTCATGATCCCAGGGTCCTGGGATCGAGCCCCGCATCGGGCTCCCTGCTCCACGGGAAGCCTGCTTCTCCCTCTCCCATTCCCCCTGCTTGTGTTCCCTCTTTCGCTCGCTCTCTCTCTGTCAAATAAATAAATAAAATCTTTAAAAAAAAAAAAAAAAAGAAAGAAAACTGCCTCACAATGTTTTGACATGTCTAGCTAGGGTCTTTGATTGTGAGAGTATATATCTGTATCTATGTATAGATATATCTATATGTTTTATTATATTTATAATTCACTATATATAAATATATACGTATACATTTCCTTGTAGACAAAATAGACTGATTAGATTTTACCTAATCTTAAAGGGAATAATATCTGAGCTATTTAAATGAATCACTTTTCAAAACTGTAGTCCAAGATTCAGAAAGATTTAAACAATTTTCACTGCAAATAATTTTCACTGTGGCTTATTAAAATTTAATGATAAATTAGATTTACTATTAATAAAAAGATTACACTTGATACTGAGAAATCTAGAAACTGAATATTGAAAGGTAAGTATCTTAGGGCTCTAACGTTAATAAAAGTCAATAAAAATATATACTCCAGATTTCTTATTTCTGAATCTCTTTTATGAGTATCTTTCTCTCCTGATATGCCTGTGGCATTATTCTTGTATCCAGGCCTGAAGTCTTTCACTGAGAAATGTAATATCTGTTTTGAAGGGGGTGGAGGATGGGTAAAATGGATGAAGGGGCGTGGGAAATACAGGCTTCCAGTTATGGAATGAGTAAGTCATGGGAATAAAAGGTACAGCACACAGAATATAGTCAATGATATTGTAATAGCACTGTATGGTGACAGATGGTAATTACACTTGTGGTGAGTATAGAATAACATGTAGAGATGTTGAATCATAATGTTGTACACCTGAGATAAATGTAACATTGTGTCAACCCTCCTCAAAAAAAAAGTAAATTAAAAAAATAAAAACTATGTTTATCTTTATATATACTTTTGACACAGTATTGTTTAGGTTCTTATGTTTTCAATTAAAGATACTACCATGCTAACTATATTAGATTTATTGGTTTCATAGCATTTTTATCAAAACAAGTACTGATAAATTACATCTACTCACCTGTCACAGAAAATTTTATTCTCACTATATTTTGATATATACTAGATTTTATATGCTACTGGTTATTATGTGTTCTTATTAGAACACAATGTTTTATGCTATATAGTAGGTTACATTAAGTGGGAAAGACACTCCTAGAAGTCATCTAGTTAACACTTTTACTCTCTTGCTGGGCCACAGATGGCTCTTTTTACTACTCGGAAGTCTTAATGTTTCTCATTTATCTCCAATCCCTGATGTTGCTATACCTGTTACCTGTGCTTACACATCAGATAAAAATATATTAAAGATACAATCACTTAAAATAATATCTGTGGCATACATCTTAAAAGTGCTAACATGTAGGGGAATACTGATGGTAAAATACTCTCTTTTGAAGCAATATTAAGAAAATTAGAATCAATAAAGTTTCTCTCTTTACTTTTTTCTTCATAAAGAGAGTATTATAATGAGGTTATAAGAAGTGGTGATATGATATGGCAGTCCCAGAGTGGTATCTCATAGCAAAATAGTCTTTTGAACCACTTGGTGTGTAAAGGGTCTTTTGTGGAAATATTCAATACTTATATTACTGCTTTTGTTTTGGGAAAATACATCTATCAGAAACTTTAAAGCAGCCAAAATAAACCACTACAGACCCATTAGATAGCTACTATAAGCAACAGAAAATAAGAAGTATTGGCAAGGATGTGAAGAAGTTAGAACCCATGTGCACTGCTGATGAGACTATAAAATCATGCAGCACTGTGGAAAGCACTGTGGAAATTCCGAAAATAATTAAACATCACACTACCATATGATTCAGCAATTCCACTTCGTGTTATGTACCCACAAGAAATGAAAGTAGAGACTTATACAGATAATGGTATACCAATGATCACAGCAGCACTCTTTACAATAGCTAAAAGATAGAAACCACCTAAGTGCCCATTAGCGAATAAATGGAAAAGCAAAATGTAATATATACATACAATGGAATATTATTCAGATTTAAAAATGACTGAAATTCGACTCCATTCTACAACATGAAGTATCTTGAACACATTATGCTAAGTGAAAGAAGCCAATCACAAAAAATAAATATTTTATCATTACACCTATATAAGATACCTAAAATAATCAAACTTGCAAAGACAGAAGGCAGAGTGGTGGTTACCAGGGAGAAGGGAAAGGGAGGAATGGGGAATTATTAGTTAATGGGTTAATGAGTTTCCATTTGGGATAATGAAAGGGTTTTGGAGATAGTGGCAATGACTGCACAACAATGGGAAGGTACTTACTGCCAATGAAATGTACACTTAAAAGTCATTATATGGTAAATCTTATACATATTTTACTATAATTAAAAAAAAAAACTTTACAGCACTATCTACATTCTGATTGTCACAGTTGTAATAATTAGCTATTATCACTTCGACCCTACAGGGATTACGGCAGATATTACTACCTTTAAGGTGTACACTTCAAAACCTTATTAAGTGAAACTATTTAATGAGAACACATGGATACTTAGTGGAGAAATGTATGCACTGAAATGAGATCTGCATTGCTAAAGAGCTAAGAATGACTGACAATAAATTTTCACACCAAAAAAAAAAATTATTTTTCTGACCTTTACCATGATTCTTAGTCACTAGGCTTCCATTGCCAAAATATCTTTGATGAGTGGATATTTATTTATTTATTTATTATATAAAATTCTCTTCTAAAACAAAAGCATTAATTATGATATACAAGGTTATTATATTAGGCTATTTATATTTTTTAACCTGTTATGCCACATCTAATGAGAAACTTTTAGCCATATTGGAGTATACTGGGCCAGATAAAATGTCACTGCTTTTCTTTGAGAACTTATTGCAGCTGTGTGTTTGTAGCGCTGCTGATTTACAATCATAGCCAGGATCGGGCAGTCTCATATACCCTTGCTGAGGCACAGTAAAGCCAACTACTACCTTTTACTAGGAAAATATATAGACCTTTTATCCCCCCTTATCAATTGAATAAAGAAGATTAGTTCAGCTAAGTGTATAAATTTGTTTAAAAGGGAATTACCCTTGAGATGATATAGGAAGTTGCTACAACATGGTTGCAAGAGGAGATAATGTTATCAAATGTTGCGAATGCCATTTGGATCTATTTTACAGATGAAATGAATTTCTTAGGAGACTTAAGCGTTTTATTTTTTATTTTTTTAAAGATTTTATTTTTATTTATTTGAGAGAGAACATGTGAGAGAGAGAGAGAGAGAGAGCTTGAGCAGGAGGAGGGCAGAGGGAGAGGGAGAAGCAGACTCCCTACTGAGCAGGGAGCTGGAGGCAGGGCTAGATCCCAGAACACTGAGATAATGACCTGAGCCAAAGTCAGGGGCTTAACTGACTGAGCCACCCAGGTGCCCAAGACTTAGGCATTTTAACTGTATTTAGGCATGCAGAGGTGGTAAATAATTATGTACAGACTCTAGTTATTTCCTGGAAAAAAAAAAAAATAGATGAACAGGGTACAGATAGTAATCAGCAGTCTTTCAGTTACACAAATTTCATTATGAAGAGCTGACTTCCGGAAATTCTTTACAACTCCATGAATTATCTTTCAGAAATTATAATCTGGTGAATTTGTTTCCCTAGTAGAAGTCTCATATAGGTCTCTACTGCTGATAGAAGATGTCTACATTTCTTAGAACAGCACATCAAGAAGTTCTTTAATGATTTGGACCCATGAAACTTTAGCTTCCTTCCCTCTTTTCTTGTTCCTCTCTCTCATTCTCCCCATACATTTGTATATATGGTATCAAACTTATTACTCAAATTATCAGACTTTCTTCCAAAATTCTACATCATTTCACATGTTATTTCTATGACTAGGATGTGATAGACGTTTCTGCTTAGTAAGGTCAGTTACTGCTATTTTAGGCATCTGACAGGCAAATTAGCTATTTCCAGTGAGTCTGGCTTCAGTGAAACCATAAAAAAAGCATAAAACCATAAATAAATACACTTGAAAATTTCTATCAATTTAAGGACAAAATTAGGGGAGGTCATTGTAACACCATCTCTTTAGAGCCACTTTCATGATGAAAACCCATAGTACACATAAATGTTTAATTGCCATTTAAGTTCATTTTAAAATTGTGGATTAATCAAGTCATTTATTCTGTTTTACAGAGCCCTTACTAGCCATAAATTAAAAGCAATGAGCTCTTCCATGGTGAAAATATAGTTCTATTGGCTTAACATTTTAGTAGTATCTCTTTAAATAAAATATCCATTTGGTCTGCAGTAAGAATACTGAAAAGAACAAATCTGTTGAAGAGGGAAAAAAACAAACAAACAAAAAAAAACTGGCCAGTTGGGGAAAACTAAAATATAGTAATTTGATTCAGTTAGAGTTGGAAAATTGTCATATATTGTCACAAACCACACTGAAAATGAGATCATTTTGCTGAACAGACTTTCTGGGCCTGCTTCAAAGCAAAACTTGACACAAAAATCAGCTTAATCTTGTTCATATCTGAAGGTCTAAGAAAGTATTATAAGGTAAAGTAGTCTTTCTTTAATTCAACATACAATTTCTGGTAACAGAGAAGTCAAAAGTAGCATTAAGGAATATTGAGACACTTGGGGTAAAGAATTTCCCAAGTGTTCTACAAAAATATACAATAAAAATCACTATTTAGGGAGTGATTGGCTACGTAATCTATGATACTCCTTGAAACTATAAACTTCAGATATAATGGAGTATCAAATAACTGATAAACCTGCCTTGTTTATTTATTTTTATCATCACTCATCTCATCAAATTAAAGTTACTTTCAACCTAGCAGAGTAAGAATTTAAAGTCATAATCTGCGTTATTCTGAATTGAAGAAACAACTGTTTGCTACAAACGACTAAAAAACTATTTTAAAAAATACTAGAATAATTTAGCTCTGCATCAGAAACTAACCTCAGTACAAAAATGATGTAAATTGAGCACTGAATCAAAGCATGTTCTCACATAGTTGTAATGCAATGCAAATTTCCATTTTCAAGATATAACATGGACAATCCTATTTTAAGTTATCATACTTTAAGTTACGTACCTTTAGAATGGGAAAGGAAGACTAATTTTTAAAAATTATTTTTATTGTTTAGCAAATGTATAATTTTTTTCTGCTCTGTTGTTAGCATTGCAACATATCAAGACTGAGTATGTAGCTATACCTTTTTCTATGATATCTATTCTGTTCCATTTGTCTATTTTTCTATTTTTGTGTCAAATCCACACTTTTCATTTTATAGTTTTCTAACATCTAGAAGTGCTTGGGTTTTATTGCCTTGCCTATTCTGAGACTTTTGCATTTCTACACAAATCAGCCCATCACTTTCAATAGAAAAATCTGCTAAGATTTTTATAGGGTGGAATGTCAATTTGGAGAGAATTGGCATCTTTCCATTACTGTCTTCCAAGCCATGCCCATTGTACGACCCTCCATTTACTTTGACATTTTTTAATTTCTCTCAAAATGATTTATAGTTTTTGGTGTAGAGATCTTAGAAGACATTAAATAGATTTATTCTTGGTTACTTGATTTAACTTTATTAAACGTGCATGCATATAAGAGCATGCATCATAAATGCAGGGCTCTCTGAATTTTGACACTTTGAACATACCCCCTGAATATTTGTAACTAACCTTCCTAAAAAGAATGAGAACGGCACAAAACAACTGGAATGAAAGCTGGTAGCAAAAGCTGGTGGCATAAGATGGAGGAATTAGTGAGCCTAAGGTCATGATGCTGACCTCTACCCAGGAGAGGTAGAATAGCTTCATTCAAAGTAGATAGCTTTGTAAACCCCTTTTAAACCAAAAGCTGGGGCTGAGAAGAGCCAAGGTGCTCCCTGCGTGGACCCTCACACTGTACAATTCCACCACTATGACCACTGTGTGGATAAGAGGCCCCCAGGGCTTCCAAGCCTGCAGAGCTCACAGATGAGTCCTCACAGACTTCACAAGACTGTAAGACTTCACAAGACTTCACTGAAAAACACAGACATTTTTCTGTAGACATAAATCATATATGATGTATTATTTTAATCTGGCAACTTCTGCTCAAAATTATGGATGTAATAGTCATTCACATTTTCCAGTAATTATAAATGTTTTATTCACACTATTGTATTAATTTCATTGTTTAAAATTATTATCAAAAGTTTATTTCATTACAGGAACCTACATTTACAACTATTTCCTCAAATAGAAAATCTGGATTTCAAAATATTGTATCAAAATGTTTGCAACTGGATTACTATATGCAGATGGAGTGTAACTATAAATGAAAAATCATCATCATAAGCAATTGTGTAAAGTGAGCAGTGGAAAAGTTAGAAGGAGCCAAGAGCTATACAGGATACACCTTTTAAAATACAATGTACCTACAGTAACAGACAACTGCAAGTCTACTGACAGCTGGTCATATTTTAGCATAGTTTCTTAGATTTTCTTAAAGAAGTGTAATGAATTTATTAAACAGCTCCCTTTAGAAATTAAGCCACTGATAATAATGTATCGATATCCAACTTATACACTTTAGTTATATTATTAAGCGTACCAAATTTTAGATTTTAGATTATATGACAATAACTCTTAAGTGCACAAAATGATAAAAACCAAAACCTTTTTTCCCATTTGAGAGTGCTTTTTCAATACTGTGTAATCTTTATGATGGAGATGAGCGAGAAGAGAACAATTTAGAGTTATTTTGTTTCCTAGAATGCTGGAATCCCTCTTTCAGCTATTCCATGACATTGAAAATGTGAATAATGTATCATTCATACCACAAATAGTGTGCTTATGTATTTCCAAATAAAATTTAGGGATATAAGGGTTGCAAATGAAAGAGCTGGGAATCTCTGTCTAGATTATTTTCCCATCATGAGGCTGTTTCTATACTACTATAAATTATTCAGTGGGAGTCAAATTAGATGGTGACTCTTTTAACATATTTTTCCTTCACACAAATACATTTCCACTGATGTTAAATTTATATGCCTGGATGTGTGTGTGTGTGTGTATATATGTATATATACATATGCATTTATAATGATTTTAAGATACACTAAACCTGCTCATATTTTGTATAATCTCTTTTTATTTTGTATTACCTTTTTTTAATTTTTAGATTCATTGGTAACTGAAAACTTATTTTTGGAGCTGGCTTTATTTCAGGTCACTTTCCTTGTGGTTTATTTGTCTCTCTCCCTTGAGACATTTCCTTAATAGAGAACTGGGAAGTTGATAAGAAAACTGCAGAGGCTATTGAATTTAATAGTCAATCACCTGATGGGGCTTGATCACTATGACCTTCTCACCCCAATATTCTGCTCTCAAAAAGAGACAATCTGTGGTGTTTATCTTATCTCTAGAGACACTCAGGAATTTATCCTATTCACTTTTACTCTGATCTAAGTTTGACATTGTGTAAAATGATTTTCTCTTCAGAAATACCAAGCTGTTCAACTACCTGTCCCTTTCCTTGCTAAATAAATCAGATAGCTGGGAATCTTCTGGCCTTTCTATTGCCCATTCTGTTACTTTATATTAAAAATTAATATTAGGATATTTGTAGAATGTTTAAAAATGATATTGGTGATTTCATTACATATTAAATAAATGATACAGTTATACATTTATACTTAGAGTTTAGCTTGGTTAGATATTAAATTATCACATTTAATTCATTAGTTACTGCTACCATAAAAATACTTCTCAGAGATGTTTGATTCACCAAATTGTTAGTCAACAGATTTTTAGCAGGAGATAATGGAGAATTTTCTTATTTCTGAAACCCAGAAGCTATTGAACAATTGTTAGTAATTTCAGAGGGTAACATAATCAATTCTCTTAAGAATCACAAAGGTAGAAACAAAGAAGTTGATTTTAAGTAGCATTCATGGAAAGACCTTGATAAAATATTGTTTGTAAAAACACATCAATAAGTTTTATTTCACACCATTTATATTAGTGGAAATTTCCAATAATGTAGTCTTTTTTGATCTAACTTCTTTCACTTAGCATGTTTTTAAGGTTTATCCCTGTTGTTGCATGTTAGTAATTCATTTTTATTTCTGAATTGTTTATATGGATAAAAAATATATCTATTCATTAGTTAACTGACATATGGATTATTTCCTGTTTTTAGCTTCTATGGATTATGTTACAATGAATATTCATGTACAAGTCATTGTATGGATATAATTTTATATATTCTAGGGGTAGGTATCTAAGAGTAGAAAAGTTGAATCATTTAATAGCTATATGTATAAATTTTTAAGGAACTGTCAAACTCTTTTCTAAAGCAGATGTACCATTTTACACTGCCATTATCAATATATGAAGGTTCCAGTTTCTCCACATCTTTGCCAGAATTATATGTTGTCAGTCTTTTATGTTATAGACCAAACAACTGATGTTGAGCATCTTATAAGAAGCACAAACTATACATTTTATAAGGATTTATATATCTTATTTGGCTAAATGTCATTTATCTTTTTGCAAATTTTAATGGACTGTAGGAACTCTTAATGTATTAAAGATAAGAAATCTGTTTTCAGATGTATGGTTTGCAAAAACATTTTCTTTCAGCCTACATAACATTTTTTAACCTTTTTTTTTTTTTTTAAAGATTTTATTTATTTATTTGAGAGAGGATGAGAGGAGAGAGAGAGCACATGAGAGGGGGGAGGGTCAGAGGGAGAAGCAGACTCCCTGCTGAGCAGGGAGCCCGATGCGGGACTCGATCCCGGGACTCCAGGATCATGACCTGAGCTGAAGGCAGTCGCTTAACCAACTGAGCCACCCAGGTGCCCCATTTTTTAACCTTCTTAATGGTACATTTTGAGGAACATTTAAAATTTTTGTTATGTCTAATTTATTACTTTTTAAATGTACTGTGCTTTTGCTATCATATTTAAGACATTTTGCCAAAGTTAAAGTCACAAAGATTTCTCCTGTATTTTCTTCTAAAAGTGTTATAATTTTAGCTTTCAAATTTAATAATAAATTTCTGGGCATAGAGTTGTTTGTTATATTCCTTTATTGTTATTTTTAAATGTATGTGGGATCATTCATAATGGACCCTTTCTCATTTGGGGATTGGTAATTTTTGTCTTTTCACTTTTTTCTTTTTTTTTGCTTGGCTAGCATTTTGTTTTTGTTTTTAATTGCATTGATCTTGCCAAAGAATCAACTTCATTGATTTTTGGTTTTCAATTTGATTTACTTCTGCTCTAAATTTGATTATTTCATTTCTCTGCTTGCATTAGGCTTAACTTGCCCTTCTTTCTCTAGCTTGCTAATATAGAAGCTTAGATTATTGATTTTAGATCTTTCTTCTTTTCTAATAATGTGCGCAATGTTATGAATTTCCCTCTAAGCACTGCCCTCATTGCATTCCACAGTTTCATACACTGTATTTTCAATTTTTTTCAAAGTATTTGAAAAATTCTTTTGTGATTTCTTTGTCGGCACACGTTATTTAGAAGTTTATTTTTTAGTCTCTAAATATTTTGGAATTTTACAGCTTTCTGTTATTGAATTTTATCTTAATCTATTCCATTGTGGTCTGAGAGCATATATTCATATAATTCCTATTCTTCAAAATTTGTTTAGGTGTGTTTTATGGCTCAGAATGTGATCTATCTTGGTAAATGTTCCATGTGAGCTTGAGAAGAATATGTGGTCCAGGGCTGTGGGTTGAAGTAGTCTTTGACTATCAGCCCCCCATCTTTAGGGGCTTTCCAGAAGTCACCCCATTAACATAAATTCAGGTGTGGCTGGAAGGGATTTGTAATGATTAACAAAAGATCAAAAGATTCTCTTTTCATCTTTATTGCTCTGGAGCTGTTTTAGGAGCTGCTGGTGAAAAAAAAAATATAACAAAAGATGCTCCTATCATCCTTATCATTTAGGAAATTATAATGGTTTTAGGAACTCTGGCCAGGAGCTGAGGAAGAGGGGCTGGAGATTGAATTAATCATCAATTGCCAATGATTTGATTAATTCTACCTACGTAATGAAGCCTTCATTAAAAACCCTAATCAAAGGGTTTCAGAGAGCTTCCTGGTTGGTGAACACATGGAGGTGCTGGGAGGGTGATGTTCCAGAGAGAGAGCATGGAACTTTATACCCTTTCCCCATTCGTTTCAGGTGTACATCATAATGATTTGACATTTGTATACATTGCAAAGTGGTCACCACAGTAAGTCCAGTTGCCATGTCACCTTACAAAGGTAATAAAATGTTACTGACTATATTCCTACATTACATGCTCATGACTTATTTATTTAAACTAGAAATTTATACTTTCTATCTCCTAATCCTCTCCCCTCTGAAAACTAATCTGTACTTTGCATCAATGAGTCTGGGTTTTGTTTTGTTTGTTCATTATTTTGTTTTGTTTTATTTGTTGTTTTGTTTTTTAGATTCTACATATAAGTGAAATCATGTAGTATTTATCTTTATGTGACTTATTTCACTTAGCATAATATCTTCAAGTTTCATCCATGTTGCAAATGGTAAGATGTCATTCTTTTTTATGGCTGAGTAGTATTCCATTGTACATATACCACATCTCCATTATCCATTTATCCATGGATGGACACAGTTGTTTCTATATCTTGGCTATTGTAAATAATGCTGCAATGAGCATAAAATTGCATATTTTTTTTTCAAATTAATGTTTTTGTTTTCTTCATATAGATACCCAGTAGTGGAATTGCTGGATCATATGGTAGCTCTATTTTTAACTTTTTGAGAAATAGCCATACTGTTTTCCATTGTGGCTACACCAGTTTACATTCTTACCAATAGTGCTTGAGGGTTCCCTTTATCCACATCCTTACCAACACTTGTTATTTTGTGTTCTTTTTGATAATAGCCATTTTGACAGGGGTAAGATGATATCACATTGTTTGATTTGCATTTCCCTAATGATTAGTGACTTTGAACATCTTTTCATGTGCCTATTGGCCATCTGCATGTCTTCCTAAAGAAATGTCTTTTCAGATCCTCTGCCCATTTTTTAATCTGAATTTTTGTTTTGTTATTGAGTTATATGAGTTCTTTACATATTTTAGATATTAACTCTTATGAGATATATGACTTACCAATGTCTCTTCCCATTCAGTAAGTTGCTCTTTTGTTTTGTTGATGGTTTCCTTCACTGTACAAATTTTTTTAGTTTGAAATAGTCTCACTTGTTTATTTTGTTTTTATTGCCCTTACATTTGGAGTCAGATCCAAAAAAATTACTAAGACCAATGTCAGGAAGCTTACTGCTATGTTTTCTTCTAGGAATTTGTGGCTTCAGTCTTTACATTCAAATCTTTAATCCATTTTGAGTTTTTTTTTTTTTTATGTGGTATAAAAAAGTGGTCCACTTTTATTCTTTTGAATATAGCTGTCCAGTTTTCCCCATACCATTTGTTGAAGAGACTGTCCTTTCTCCACTGTATATTCCTCGCTCTTTTGCCATAAATTAATTGACAACACATTTGTGTGCTTATTTCTGAGCTCCCTATTTTGTTCTATTGATCAATGTGTTTGTTTTATACCAATACCATACTATTTTGATTACTATAGCTTTGTATTATAGTTTGCAATCAGGGAGTATTATCCCTCCAGTTTTGTCCTTTCTCAAGATTGTTTTGGCTATTTGGGGTCTTTTGTGGGTTTCATAGAAATTTTAGGAGTCTTTGTCTAGTTCTGTGAAAAATGTCATTAAAATTTTGGTAGGAATTGCATTGAACCTGTAAACAGCTTTGGGTAGTCTTCTAATCCATGAGCACAGAGTATCTTTACATTTATTTGTGTCTTCTTCAATTTCTTTCATCAGTGTCTTATGCTTTTCAGTGTATAGGTGTTTCATCTCCTTGGTTAAATTTATGTATAGATATTCCTTTTGTACAATTGTAAATGAAATTGTTTTCTTGATTTCACTTTCTGATAGTTTGTTATTAGTATATAGAAATGCAACAGTTGGGCGCCTGGGTGGCTCAGTTGGTTAAGCGACTGCCTTCGGCTCAGGTCATGATCCTGGAGTCCCTGGATCGAGTCCCGCATCGGGCTCCCCGCTCAGCGGGGAATCTGCTTCTCCCTCTGACCCTCCCCCCTCTCATGTGCTTGCTCTCTCTCATTCTCTCTCTCTCAAATAAATAAATAAAAAATCTTAAAAAAAAAAAAAAAAAAAAAAAAAAGAAATGCAACAGTTTTTTTTTATATTAATTTTGTATCCTGCAATTTCACTGAATTTGTTTATTCTAGCACTTTTTTGGTGGAGTCTTTAGGGTTTTCTATGCATACTATTATGCTATCTGACAATAGTAACATTTTTACTTCTTCCTTTCTAATTTGTATGTCTTTTATTTCTTTATCTTACCTAATTGTTCTGGCTAGGACTTCCAATACTATATTGAATAAAAGTAAGGAGAGTGAGCATTTTTGATCTTAGAGAAAAACCTTGCAGCTTTTCATTGTTGAGTATGATAATAGCTGTGTCTGTCATATAAGGCCTTTATGATACTGAAATCTGTTCCCTCTATATTCACTTTGTTGAGAGTTTTATCATTAATGATGGATGGTTGATTTTGTCAGGTACTTTTTCTGCATCTATTGAGATGATCGTATGGTTTTATTTCATTTTGTTAATGTGATATATCATGTTGATTGATTTGCAAATGTTGAACTGTTAAAGTAGGCAGTTAGTTGGGTTCTAACAGGATGCCTGGAGGCTAGCAAAGGGGAAGTCATGGCCAACTATGAGGAAGTCAGAGACCTGTCTTGGCTGGGGGGGCTCTTCTATCTTTGCTCAAAAGTATATTCCCTACAGGTATTCCTGCCCAGATAAGCTTGATGCCAGACCACATGAAAGTGGATCGAACCAGACAGGCCCAAGACGGCTGACAAAGTAGGCCAAAGTTCACATTATTCTTTTATTATACTACATTAACATACTAAACTCTCCTCCCTAAAGGTGCCATGACAGGAAACCCCTGACCAAAAAATGAAGAAAAAGCAGGTACCCTGCTTCCAAGAAATCCCCACCTGAAGTAATGAACATTCCACTGCCTGTTAACTACTTTCAATAAAAGATAGAAGCCCAAACCCCAGTGGGCACAGCTTATCTTTGAGCGTGCCCCCTCTCACATTTCAAGAGTATACTTCTGCTTTGCAATAAGGTTTCTTTTGCTATACTTTACTCTGACTCATCACTGAATTCTTTCTTGGGGCAAAGTCAAGAACTGGCTGGTGATTGAGATCATAGGGCCCAAAAGTGCCCCAGTCTGATACCATCTAAAAGGGTATCGGAACATTTTTTAGTTTTATACTTCTATCCTGATGATTTTCCTTATTCTGAAGTTTGTTTTCTCACATTAATATAGCCACTCCAGCTTTCTTTTGATTAGCATGTTATATCTTTTTTTTTAATATCTTATCTCTGTCTTTATATTTAAAGAGGGTTTCTAAAGAACACATATAGTAGGGCCTATTATTTTACATACTCAATCTGTCTCTTTTACTTGTTACATTTATACCATTCATATTAAAGTTATTATTAATATTGTTGAACCACTATTTACTGTTTGTAACTCTATTCATTGTACTTCTCTTCGTTTCTTCTGTTTTTTATTTTTTTAAAGATTTACTAACTTGAGAGAGAGAAAGCGCACATGAGCGGGGGGAAGGGCAGAGAGAGAGGGAGAGAAAGAAAGAATCCTCAAGCAGACTCCCTGCTGAGTGTGGAGCCTGACGCAAGGCTTGATCCCGGAACCCTGGGATCATGACCTAAGCTGAAATCAAGAGCCAGCCAGGTGTCCCAGTCTTCTGTTTTTTTTATCTTCCCCATTTTTTTTCTGATTTCTGGGTTTTTCAGTAAGCATTTAAATTAGTCTATTTCCTCTTATCCATTAGTGTATCAATTATATTTCTTTTTTAAAAACTGTTTACTTTAATCTAGGTCCACTTTCAAATAACAGTATACAACCTCACAGGCAGACCAAGTACTTTTTATAAGAGAATTTCCTATTCCTTCCTCCTGTCCATTATAAAATTCCTGCCATTTAATTCACTTTTCTGTATGTTACAATCACTCAAACATCTTTGCTATTGTTATTTTGGACAGACAGTTATCTATTAGATCAATTAAGAATAAGAAAAGAATATATTTTAGTTTACCTTCATTTATTCTTCTCTAACATTCTACCTTTATGTAGATCTAATTTATATAATTTTCACTCACTTTTAAGATTTTTTAACATTTTTTGCAAGCCAGGTGATGGGGAGGAAGAACCTACTCTGCCCTATGGTCCTTCTAGCTAGACTTCGAATCCAATTGACACAAGACAGATTAACAGAAGAAAATCAGATTTAATAGCGTACATACGGGGAATCCACACAGACATGAAATTCCAAAGACAATGAAGCAACATGAAGCTTGTATGAGCTAAGGAGAAGGGTAGGGTCTGAGGATACAGAGGGGAGAAAGGCCATTATCAGGAAGTAAGAGGAGATGTTTTAAAAAACAAAGGTTGCCCTATTAAGTAGGTAAGATTTTAGGTAAAGGAGAGTCTCTGTTAATAGTTTTCTTCCTGGTACAGGCTCTTTTTTCCAATGTAAATTTAGGCAGTTGAGGACGAAGGAGAGAATTTTTTTCTGCATCTGCTGGGTTTTGATTACTTTTAACTCAAAGTAAATGTTCATAGCAAAGTGGCCCATATTGGGTCAGCCTGCCCTAGGACCCTACACAGGTCTACTGGCAACAAACTCCCTAGGTTTTGTTTGTCTGAGAAACATCTTTATTTCTTCTTCACTTCCAAAGTATAATTTCACTGGATAGGAAATTCTAGGTTGCTGATTTTTTTTTTTCTTTCAACACTTTAAATATTTCACTCTACTTTGTTTGCATGGCTGGTGATGAGGAGTATGGTGTAATTGTTAACCTTGTTCTTTCTAAGTAAGGTGTCTTTTTTCATTCTAGTCCCCTTTGAGATGTTCTCTTCATCTTTGTTTTGCTGCAGTTTGATATGCCAAATTATTGTTTTTGGTAGTTGTTCTGTTTAGTAATTATTGTAGCTGTAAGTGTCAGAAGCTTCAGTTTCCTTTAGTGTTCTTGTCCTCTACCTAACTGTTTTGGATTTTCCTAAGAACTCTTTCTTAAATAGCTTTTATTTCTGCAGCTCTTGCAGTTGTAATTCTCTATTATACTCCAGTCCTGTTGAAATGAATGGGGGTAGGGTGTGTGGGAGGGGATTAAGCTATAATAATAGCTTAATCTTTTACTGGGCCTGTGTCCTTCACAGGTGATTTTCACAAGTGTTTTTTAGCCTTTTTTTCCTCTCCCCTTACATAAAGCAGTTGTTCTAGGTGAGTCCGGGGTTGGATAATTGTTCTTTCTCTGATAAACCTCTCTAGTAACATATTTCACTTGGTGTTTTGGTCTTTGTTATGGAAAATGTTATGGGAGTATTTTGCTTATTTTGAATGTGAGAGCATTTTTCTCCACCCAGAATGTGAGAGCATTTCCCTCAGATCTTCAACATGAGAATTTGGTGGAATTCCTGGAGGTACAATTCACAGAAATTTGGACTATGGCCCCAAGAATTTCTCATTCTCAAACTATTCCACACTTGGTGTGCAACAATTTGTCAAAATAACCATATGTGTTTCTTCCAGTTTCTATTTTATGTAAATTGGTATAGATTGTTATTCACTGTGTTTGCCTGTCTTTCCAGTGTCCAGGTGATAGTATATCCACTGACCTCAATTTTTTGATGAATCTAATAAAAGTCACTGCTTTCATTTCATTCAACTGTTGTCTTGTAATGGTGGAATGACAACTTCTGAGTACTTTACATGTTGGAGCTAAAACTGGAAGTCCTACAATCATATTCTAATTCCAAGAAACTCTTTTACTAGTTATAAAGACAAAAACTGTAATTGATTCTGGGTATCACATATCTAACACACATTAGGAATTGATGAGAACTTATCTTTATCAAGTGATATTTATAAAGATATAAATCATTTATTTGATGAGAGTTGGTATTTTCTAAATTAATTTTTCACTTTTTCTACATTTTTTCAACTTTTCAGCATGAATATGGATTATTTTGTCAAATAATTCAAATGACAAAAGAATTATAAAGCACAGTTTTGTAAAGAGTAATTTCAGGTATGTAGGTAGATAACTGCTTAAGAGCAACAGAGGTTTGTTTTTTTCCATATAAATGATGTTATTACTCTATTTGTTAATTAATTATAGTGTTTTTGAAATAGGGTTGATTTCTCAAGCATCAGAACTAATAATAATCCTGAGTATATTCAAAATATAATAGCACAGTTTTCCAGCAATGTAAATTTTGTCCACTGCCTACTGCTGCAGAGGTAACTGTGGTTCTCTTCTACCTTTATTCAACTCAAAACCTCTGGGGTTTCTCCAAGGGTGTTACTGGAATGCAACTGTAATGACCATTGGTCATCTGCTAGATTTAATAATTCATTTGCATTCCTTAAAATTGTGCTTTCTGCTGTTTGAAATTGGTGTCTATGATGGTCAAATCAAGAATCAAGTTAATTGGGAAGTGTAACAATGAAGATCTGGCATGAACTGTAGAATGATATGATAGTGATGAGATTCTAATAACAATATATGACCATGAACATGAAGAATTTGTTCAATCCTCTTTCATCCTAACTTTTCTTTTCATCAGGAATAAAGTTGTTAAACTTCAACACAGAGACCACACTTGAAAATTTCCTGAGCAGATAAACCAGTTTAGTGATATAAGCAAACGTTAATTTGGCTTATTTTTCAAGACATAGGAGGCTAACTAGACCTGTGTCACTTTTTGTTTATGCCTCTTAAAATCTTAAGTGAAACTTAAATTGTTCCCTGAAATTGATATGAAGTAGCCACTAACCAATTCCCTTTTATTTAAGAAAATCCTAATATTGTAACTAACCACTGTGAAGAATAAACAGTCACAATCTTCACACCATATAAGCTGCTTTATAACAATATACCTCTGAGCCTCATTTCATGTTTTGGTCTGTGTCTTCCTGGTTTGCAAACTGTCTTTTTGGTGTGTGTACAATAAATTTTTTACTAATTATTACTGTAATCATTAATTGGTTTTACTTTTTTTTTTTTTCCAAGTATAAGAAATATACAGCATTATATTAGTTTCAGGAGTATAATATAGTTATTCAACAGTTCCATACATCACTCCGTGCTCATCATGGTAGGTATGCTCTTAATCCCTATCACCTATTTCACCCATCCCTCCACCCACTTCCTCTCTGGCAACCACCATTTTGTACTTTTTTTTTTTAATTAAAGATTTTTTTTTAAATTTATTTATTTGACACAGAGACAGAGATAGCAAGAGCAGGGAACACAAGCAGGGGGAGTGGGAGAGGGAGAAGCAGGCTTCCCGCTGAGCAGGGAGCCCAGGACCCTGGGATCATGACCTGAGCCAAAGGCAGATGCTTAATGACTGAGCCACCCAGGTCCCCAGTTCTTTGTTGTTTTTTTTAATTTTTTTTTTATTATGTTATGTTAATCACCATATGTACTTCTGTTTTTTTTCTTCAACTTTTGACAAAGTGATCTCTTCATTAGTGAAAGGCATGACTTCTTTGTCAGTACAATTCTACTTACCAAGGTAAGCTTTTAAAACTAATATTTTACATTTTAATAAATGACTCAAATGAAATATATGCATACTCAGGGGCTCTAAATATCATCATTCTTGAAAACCAACCTTCTAAATTATTTTCTCTTTGTAATCTATTACTCCCATTGGATTCTGCCCTGTTAATTTGCATACTATTCTATTACTTCCATACTATTGCCAATATGTAGGGTCCAAACTAGGCTCTCTGAGAGCTGGGATGCAATGTATTTCTTAATAAGTACATTTCCTATGAAAATAAATGTTTCAGCTCATATTAATCATAATATTTTAAAAATGTAGTAAAATATTAAATTGATTTGGTTAATTGTTAGATTTTTTATTGTTTACAAAATATTGAAGGCTGCATATTAACAACTAACAATTTGACTCTTCTGGGAAATAAATACAAATTTAACTTATTTTTTAAAAATTTACAAGTTGATTGCTTCATATTTATTGGTTTTAAATATCTGTTTGATCCATTTTCCCTAGCATTAATATCATTGCTTCCCAAAAATAATTATTATATTTCTAAGTGATATGATAATCTCAGATGTTAAAAGGTATTTGATAGGGATGGGAGCTCATAAAATGAACAATATATAAATGACTAAATATTCAACTTTTGGTTATTAAAAATACAAATATGTATAATCCCCATTAGAAGAAGTCAATTGAATCAACATAATCTATCACTTATTAAAGTCCTAATTATCGGTATGTGAAGAAAGGAAAATTATATAATTAAATATTTGTAGTATATGATCTCCAGTCCTGAGCATCTGAAACACACTCTCTGAATGTTAATTCCCTTATTTCTAAATTAATGGTGATGATGCTAGGAGGTTTTAGGATTTGTATCCAATTAAGTATATGAAAATACCCTTATAAATATTAATGTGAATTAAATATTAGTATTTTTGCTGATGATAATTTTTCCTCTTAACTATTAGTAGCTTGAATTCAAATAATGAAAAAACATTGATAATATTATTATGGATAATTGGCATTTCTATTTTTCCTTTCCCACATATCTCAAAATATTACATATATATTATATTATTTTTCTGTAACTTTTATATGGGTAGTGTATGGTAACTTATGAAGCTGAATGGAGATTTCTCTTTAAAAACTATGGGATTAAGAAAATTTATGATTACGTTATAGTGTAATTTTTCTTTTAGAGAATCATAAAAGGTACATCTTTTATGTGCCCATAATATATCATGATAAACACTGGGACTAAATAATGAATAAGCTCTACTTCTTGCCCTTATTCTTATCTATTGATAGTGATCTCTGTTATAGGGGTCTTATTAGAGACTTTGACTAAGCTTATTATTCACACAGATTGCCTCACTCTAAGGAGAATCCTACATGCCTTCTTCTCATAAAATTTATGGCTTAAAAACTGGTATTAAGTCAATTTCTTTCCTTCTATCTTTCTAACTATCTGCCTATCATCTGTTTTTTATTTATTTCTATATTCTTCCTATCAACAATTAATGTACTGATTAGAAGTATGTGTTCTAGAAAATAAAAATAGCAATTGAAACTGAGTCTGATGTCAAAAAGCTTAGTCTTTGTTGAAAAATAAAATGTGTAAGTAATAAAAAACCTGGTAAAACCAAGAAGCAGGTTATTTCCATAATTCTGTGAACATCATCTAATCTGACATGAAGAAAAAGAAAATAATATGGAACCCTAGAGATGGGAAAACTGGAATAGTGCAATGAAATATGGTTTCAAGGTGAGATTTAGAGACACAACAGAAGATAATTTTACTTTAACATAGATTTTGAATTTTTAGTAATTATTTAATTATTATATAAAACTATTTAGTGTTCCTTAATCACATCTGTAAGAAAATCCCACTTCTACTTGGGTCTCCTTACTCTCATACTACCACCACACTCACAACACTGCTGACACCAGATGTGTGGGGGTTTTTCCCACACCAAGCAATACTGTGTGACACCAGCTGAGTGTCCTATAATTTTACTCAATTCCGACACTATCTATCTGGAGATAACGTTAGATCTCACAGGTTAAGAACTCAGTCCTGTGAGATTGCACCCCCCACCTCAGATGCTTATCTCCAGTACTAGGTCCCCAGATTATCTGCAACTTTTTTCCAACTTGACAGCAAATCTGAAATTTCCATCATTTCTGATGTGGAAATGTTGAGATTCGGAGCAAATGGCCAAGAAAGAATTCTTGAGAGACCCTTCAGAAATATATCAGTGGGCCAAATGTTTGCAGGGTGATTGCTAACATATATCTTGCGGGGGTAGAGATAAAGGAAGTTTCCAAAGAAATATCTATATGTTTATTTTTTTTTGAAGATTTTATTTATACTTGAGAGAGAGAGAGATAGAGAGAGCGAGAGATAGAGAGAGCACAAGTAGGGGGACAGGCAGAGGGAGAGAGAGAAGCAGACTCCCCACTGAGCTGGGAACCCGACATGGGGCTCGATCCCAGGACCCCGAGATCATGACCTGAGCTGAAGGCAGACACTTAACCATCTGAGCCACCCAGGCTCCCCTAGAATATCTATATGTTTAATGTAGACACACAGGATCCTGGGATATCAGGCTAAGATTGCCTTTTGCCCTTAGCAAAGTGTCAACATTGAGGCAGCTGAGGTCCCAGACCTATTGCAAGGACTTGCCAATGGACTGTAAGTAGTAAGGAAATTTAATTTTTCTTTTGTCTTTGTTTCCCACATCAATTTCCACCACCACCCATCCCCTGGATTCAATTATTTGCTAGAACAGCTCATAGAATTCCAGGAAATACTTACTTATGTTTACCAGTTTATTATATAAATAAAGGATATGATAAAAGGTACAGATGAACAGCCAGATGAAGAGATACATAGGGGGAGGTCTGAGAGAATACTGAGTGTAGGAACTTCTTCCCTGTGGTTTGGAGTGTGCCATCCTCCTGGTATATGGATGTGTTCACCAGTCTGGAAGCTGTCAGGATCCCATACTTTTGAGATTTTTATAAAAGCTTCATTATGTAGGTATGATTTATCATTAACTGTATTTTCAGGTCCTCTCCCTTTTCTGGAAAATGGGGGTGGGGATGAAAATTCCAAGTCTCTAATCATGGTTTGGTCTTTCTGGTAAGTAGCCCCTATCCAGGAGCCCACCATGAGTTACCTTATGAACAAAATGCAGTTATCACCCAGGAAATTGCAAGGGATTTAGGAACTCTGTCAGGAATTAGGCTCAAAGGCCAAATAGTAGTACAAAAGATGGTCCTAGTGCTTTAGTTAGGAAATTAAAAGAGTTTTAGGAACTCTATGCTAGGAATTGGGGCAGAGACCAATATATATGTTTTTTATTATTTTACAATATCTAATGCAAATTTTATATAAATTAAAAGCCATTATATAAAAGTGAAAAAGTTATAAATGAGATCATCTATATATTCCACTTTAATACTTAACCTAGGTTAACCTCAGGTAGAAGGAAAGAGAGATAAAGAATAATTATGTGGTACAGTACAAAAAAGGAAAAAATATTGTTCTAACAATATTTAATCTAAAAAGATTTAATGCTGCTATGTGAATGTCATTCTGAAATGTGATGTTCTCATTTATCAATGTTTGCCTTTCTATTTCACATGTTTTTGAGAGAATTAAGAAGAAATAATATACTTTGGACTTAGTAACATGTTGGTTACTTTTGAATTTGTTATTTTACTTTCTCCAGGTACTGTATCATACTAGCAATGATTCTGAAAGAGTTTCATTTGAAGTAGAAAAATACATTGAAAATAAGGTATCTTGTTGTCATTCCTTATATCCTATTGTCATCTATAATGACTAAGCTCTGAAGGATATGGAATTATTCTTCTACAAAAAAAATCAATAGTAACAGTCTTCCTTTTGGAATTGAGAGGACTCTAAGGATATGTGGAGCATAAGAGCTCGTCAATTTATTTTACTTTATTTTATTTTTTAGAATGATGTATGTTGAATGAAATGTCACTGTGTAGGAAATGACCATTCTATAAGTAGTACAATTTCCTTCACCTTTTATTTTTTAGAAAATAATTGAAGTCACTTTTCTCTGTGACCATTCCTTCTTTTAGAGTGAGGATTAAAATGTTATTCCATTGTTCACCTGCATGAAAGCAGTTGTCATGCACATTTATAGCAAGTGCCTGAAAGGAAATGGAATATTTCAGTACCACAGAGAGCTTCATACTCTGTAAACAGCCATCAAACATTACATTATGTGAGCAATTCCAGTTTCCTTTAAAAATCTATTGGAAATGATGTTATATTGCTTTATTTTATCACTACAATAGCACTGTAACTTGTATTTGCCTTAATTTAGTTTATATGATGGATTCTAAATTGATATATTTCTAAATTACAATACAAAAGGTATTATAATACTTGAAGAAAATTCAAATTAATTAGTAAATGGTGTTCTGAGAGTCAATTGCCAAAATGGGAGGGGGGGTTTCCCACACCCCGAAAAAGATTCTTGGAACACCAATTATAAATCTGAGAATTCAACTCCATTCTGACACTATCTACCTGGAGATAGCAATCAGATTCCATAGGTTGAGGGCCCAGTCCTACTGCACACCCACTCCCCAATTTTAGACACCAGTCACAAGTCTTGGTTGTTACCTGTGGTCTGACTGAATAGTTTTAAGTCAGAGAATCCCAAGACCCCCTCCTTGAGTTTGACTAACTTGCTAGAGTGGCTTCCAGAACTCAGAGAAACATCTTACTTACTAGATTACCAGTTTATAATAAAAGAATATAACTCAGGCGCCTGGGTAGCTCAATTGTTAGGCATCTGCCTTCGGCTCAGGTCATGATCCCGGGTCCTGGGATCCAGCCCTGCATCGGGCTCCCTGCTCAGTGGGGAGTATGCTTCTCCCTCTCCCACTCCCCCTGCTTGTGTTCCCTCTCTCACTGTCTCACTCTCTGTCACATAAGTAAATAAAATCTTAAAAAAAAAAAAAGAATATAACTCAGGAACAGCCAGATGGAAGAGATGCATTGGACAAGGTATGGAGGAAGGGCAAGGAACTTCTGTGCCCTCTCCTGGTGTGCCACTATCCCTAAATCTCCATGTGTTCACCAACCCAGAAGCTCTCTAAACCCAGTTCTTTTGGTGATTTTATAGAGGCTTCATTACATAGTCATGATTCGTTAAATCATTGGTCTTTGGCAACTGATTCAATCTCCAGCTTCTCTCCCCTCGCTGGAGTTCTGGGGTTGGGAATGAAAGTTCTAACCCTTTAATTACAGTGTTGGGTCTCCTGGTGACCAGCCCCATCTTTAGGTGCTTTCTCAAAGTCACCTCATTAACATAACAAAGGACATCAGGCTCACTCTCAACAACTGGAAATTCTCAGGGTTTGGAGAGCTAAGAATCAGGAACTGTGAAGAAGACCAAATATATATAGAAATATATTTTGGTCATCTGGATGAGCAAATACGTATTTCTTATAAATCACAATATTACAATCAGTCAATCATTATAACACACAAAGCTAAATAAATACGTTAATGTATAAAAATACGTTCTATATTTGTCATTTGAAAAATGTTCACTGTATCAAATCACCTATGAAATATAAAGACATATAGGCCTGAATCAGGATACATATAAGTCCATAAGAGGGCACTAAAAGGAAAGCAAACTGGATATATTCTTCTCATAGGACAAAAATAGCATTTCCTGTATACCCATAAAATCCAATGTTTTTTTTTTTTGCTTTTTTTTTTTTTGTAGTTTTTAATTTTATTATGTTATGTTAGTCACCATACAATACATCATTGGTTTTTGATGTGGTGATCCACGATCCATTGTTTTCGTATAACACCCAGCGCTCCATGCAGTACGTGCCCTCCTTAATACCCATCACCGGGCTAACCAATCCCCCCTCCCCCCTCCCCTCTAAAACCCTGTTTGTTTCTCAGGTCCATAGTCTCTCATGGTTCATCTCTCCCTCCAATTCCCCCCGCCCATTTTTCCCTTCCTTCTCCTAATGTCCTCCATGCTATTCCTTATGTTCCACAAATAAGTGAAACCGTATGATAATTGACTTTCTCTGCTTGACTTATTTCACTTAGCATAATCTCCTCCAGTCCCATCCATGTTGATGTAAAAGTTGGGTATTCATCTTTTCTGATGGCTGAGTAATATTCCATTGTATGTATGGACCACATCTTCTTTATCCATTCATCTGTTGAAGGGCATCTCGGCTCTTTCCACAGTTTGGCTATTGCGGACATTGCTGCTATGAACATTGGGGTGCATATGGCCCTTCTTTTCACTACATCTGTGTCTTTGGGGTAAATACCCAGGAGTGCAATTGCTGGGTCATAGGGTAGCTCTATTTTTAAATTTTTGAGGAACCTCCACACTGTTTTCCAAAGTGGCTGTACCAACTTGCATTCCCACCAACAGTGGAAGAGGGTTCCCCTTTCTCCACAACCTCTCCAACATTTGTTGTTTCTTTCCCTGTCCATTTTTGCCATTCTAACTGGTGTAAGGTGGTATCTCAATGTGGTTTTGATTTGGATTTCCCTGATGGCTAATGATGATGAACATTTTTTCATGTGTCTGTTAGCCATTTGTATATCTTCTTCAGAGAAGTGTCTTTTCATATCTTCTGCCCACTTTTTGACTTGATTATTTGTTTTTTGTGTGTTGAGTTTGGGAAGTTCTTTATAGATCTTGGATACCAGCCCTTTATCTGTAGTGTCATTTGCAAATATCTTCTCCCATTCTGTGGGTTGCCTCTTTGTTTTGTTGACTGTTTCCTTTGCTGTGCAGAAGCTTTTTATCTTGATGAAGTCCCAAAAGTTCATTTTTGCTTTTGTTTCACTAGCTTTTGGAGATGTATCTTGAAAGAAGTTGCTGTGGCCGATGTCAAAGAGGTTACTGCCTATGTTCTCCTCTAGGATTTTGATGGATTCCTGTCTCACATTGAGGTCTTTCATCCACTTTGAGTTTATCTTTGTGAATGGTGTTAGAGAATGGTCGAGTTTCATTCTTCTGCATGTGGCTGTCCAATTTTCCCAGCACCATTTATTGAAGAGACTGTCTTTTTTCCATTGCATGTTTTTTCCTGCTTTGTCAAAGATTATTTGGCCATAGAGTTGAGGGTCCATATCTGGGTTCTCTATTCTGTTCCATTGGTCTATATGTCTGTTTTTGTGCCAGTACCATGCTGTCTTGGTGATCACTGCTTTGTAATATAGCTTGAAATCGGGCAACGTGATGCCCCCAGCTTTGTTTTTCTTTTTCAACATTTCCTTGGTGATTTGGGGTCTTTTCTGATTCCATACAAATTTTAGGATTGTTTGTTCCAGCACTTTGAAAAATGTCATTGGAATTTTGATCAGGATGGCATTGAAGGTATAGATTGCTCTGGGTAGCATAGACATTTTAACAATGTTTATTCTTCCGATCCATGAGCATGGAATATTTTTCCATCTTTTTGTGTCTTCTTCAATTTCTTTCATGAGTGTTTTGTAGTTCCTAGAGTATAGATCCTTTACCTCTTTGGTTAGGTTTTTTTTTTTTTTTTTTTTAAAGATTTTATTTATTTATGTGACAGACACAGCGAGAGAGGGAACACAAGCAGGGCGAGTGGGAGAGGGAGAAGCAGGCTTTCCGCGGAGCAGGGAGCCTGATGTGGGGCTCGATCCCAGGACCCTGGGATCATGACCTGAGCCGAAGGCAGACGCTTAACGACTGAGCCACCCAGGCGCCCCTCTTTGGTTAGGTTTATTCTGAGGTATCTTATGGTTTTTGGTGCTATTGTAAATGGAATCGTTTCTTTAATTTCTCTTTCTACAGTTGTGTTGTTAGTGTATAAGAAAGCAACTGATTTCTGTGCATTGATTTTGTATCCTGCCACATTACTGAATTGCTGGATGAGTTCTAGTAATTTGGGGGTGAAGTCTTTTGGGTTTTCCACATAAAGTATCGTGTCATCTGCAAAAAGAGAGAGTTTGACTTCTTCTTTGCCAATTTGAATACCTTTTATTTCTTTTTGTTGTCTGATTGCTGTTGCTAGGACTTCTAGTACTATGTTGAACAACAGTGGTGAGAGTGGGCACCCATGATGTGTTCCTGATCTTAAGGGAAAGGCTCTCAGCTTTTCCCCATTGAGGATGATATTTGCTGTGGGTTTTTCATAGATGGATTTTATGAGCTTGAGGAATGTTCCCTCTATCCCTATACTCTGGAGAGTTTTAATCAGGAAAAGATGTTGTATTTTGTCAAATGCTTTTTCTGCATCAATTGAGAGGACCATATGGTTCTTCTCCCTCCTCTTATTAATGTGTTCTATCACATTGATTGATTTGCGAATGTTGAACCACCCTTGCATCCCGGGGATAAATCCCACTTGGTCGTGGTGGATGATCCTTTTAATATATTGTTGGATCCTATTAGCTAGGATTTTGTTGAGGATTTTGGAATCCATATTCATCAGGGATATCGGTCTGAAATTCTCCTTTTTGATGGGGTCTTTGCCTGGTTTGGGGATTAAGGTAATGCTGGCCTCATAGAATGAGTTTGGAAGTTTTCCTTCTGTTTCTATTTTTTGAAACAGCTTCAGTAGAATAGGTATTATTTCTTCTTTGAATGTTTGGTAGAATTCCCCAGGGAATCCATCAGGCCCTGGACTCTTGTTTTTTGGGAGGTTTTTGATCACTGCTTCAATCTCATTACCGGTTATTGGCCTATTCAGGTTGTCAATTTCTTCCTGTTTCAGTCTTGGCAGCTTATAGGTTTCCAGGAAGGCCTCCATTTCATCCAGATTGCTCAGTTTATTGGCATATAGTTGTTGATAATAATTTCTAATAATTGTTTCTATTTCCTTGGTGTTAGTCGTGATCTCTCCCCTTTCATTCATAATTTTATTAATTTGGGTCCTTTCTCTCTTCTTTTGGATAAGTCTGGCCAGTGGTTTATCAATCTTATTAATTCTTTCAACGAACCAACTTCTAGTTTCGTTGATCTGATCTACTGTGTTTCTGGTTTCTAATTCATTGATTTCTGCTCTAATTTTAATCATTTCTAATGCGTGGCTTAGGTGTCGTTTGTTGCTTTTTCTCTAGTTCTTTAAGGTGTAGAGTTAGTTGGTGAATTCGGGATTTTTCTATTTTTTTTAGTGAGGCTTGGATGGCTATGTATTTCCCCCTTAGGACCGCCTTTGCAGTATCCCATAGGTTTTGGACCGATGTGTTTTCGTTCTCATTGATTTCCATGAATTGTTTAAGTTCTTCTTTGATTTCTTGGTTGACCCAAACATTCTTGAGCAGAGTGGTCTTTAGCTTCCAAGTGTTTGAATTACTTCCAAATTTTTTCTTGTGATTGAGTTCCAGTTTTAGAGCATTGTGGTCTGAGAATATGCAGGGAATAATCTCAATCTTTTGGTATCGGTTGAGACCTGATTTGTGACCCAGAATGTGGTCTATTCTGGAGAAAGTTCCATGTGTGCTCGAGAAGAATGAGTATTCTGTTGTTTTAGGATGGAATGTTCTAAAAATATCTATGAGGTCCATCTGGTCCAATGTATCATTCAAAGCTCTTGTTTCCTTGTTGATTTTCTGCTTAGATGATCTGTCCATTGCTGAGAGTGGAGTATTGAGGTCTCCTACAATTAACGTATTGTTATCAATATGACTCTTTATTTTGGTTACCAGTTGGCTTATGTATATGGCTGCTCCCATGTTGGGGGCATAGATATTTACAATTGTTAGATCTTCTTGTTGGATAGACCCTTTAAGAATGATATAGTGTCCTTCTGTGTCTCTTATTACAGACTTTAGTTTAAAATCTAATTTGTCTGATATAAGAATTGCTACCCCAGCTTTCTTTTGAGGTCCGCTGGCATGGAAGATAGATCTTCATCCCTTCACTTTCAGTCTGGATGTATCTTTAGGTTCAAAATGAGTCTCTTGTAGACACCATATGGATGGGTCCTGTCTTTTTATCCAATCTGCAACCCTGTGCCGTTTTATGGGAGCGTTTAGGCCATTCACGTTGAGAGTGATTATTGAAAGATATGAATTAATTGTCATCATGTTGCCTGTGAAGATGTTGTTTTTATAGACTGTCCCTGTAAATTTCTGTTGTAGATCACTCTTGGGGTCTTTCTCCTTTTATAGAACCCCCCTTAATATTTCTTGCAGGGCCAGCTTAGTGGTCACATATTCTTTCAACTTCTGCCAGTCATGGAAGCTCTGCATCTCTCCATCCATTCTAAATGAAAGCCTTGCCGGATAAAGTATTCTTGGCTGCATGTTCTTCTCATTTAGTACCCTGAATATGTCTTGCCAGGCCTTTCTGGCTTGCCAGGTCTCTGTGGATAGGTCTGACGTTATTCTGATGTTCCTCCCTCTGTACGTAAGGACTCTCTTCCCCCTAACTGCCCTTAAGATGGTTTCCTTGGTTCTAAGATTTGCAAGTTTTACTATTACATGCCGGGGTGTTGGCCTGTTTTCCTTGATCTTAGGAGGGGTCCTCTCTGCCTCTAGGACTCGAATGTTTGTTTCATTCCCCAGATTAGGGAAGTTCTCAGCTACGATTTGGTCAAATACATCTTCTAGTCCTCTCTCTCTCTCCACTCCCTCCGGGATTCCAATGATTCTGACATTGGAACGCCTCATGGTGTCACTTATTTCTCTGATTCTATTTTCATGGATTCTGAGTTGTTTTTCCCTGGCCTCCTCTTTTCCCTTTTTATCTATTATACTGTCTTCCAGATCGCTTATTCTCTCTTCTGTCTCAGTTACCCTAGCTGTTAGATTATCTAGATTGGATTGGATCTCATTGATAGCATTTTTAAGTTCTGCCAAATCACCTTTTATTTTTGCCCTTAGAGACTCTATGTTGCCATTAATTGATTTCTCCATTCTAGCCATTGTCTTCACAATTGTTAGCCTGAATTCCATCTCTGACATCTTGGTTATATCTGCATCCATTTGTAAATCTGCAGCATAAGTCATAATCTCTGAGTCTTTTCTGTTTTGGGGGCTCCTCCTAGTCATTCTGTTGATGGGTGTTTGAGGGAATGTATAGAGTCGAAATTATTGACCAGAACCCAAGCAAGATGCACCTGTTTTCTTGGGACCTTAGGGTTGCTGACCTCTTGTTTTCCCAGCCTGTCTTCTGGGGGAGGGGCCTGCCATGCTGTTACTCAGGCAACCCTGTTTGGGTGGAGTTGCCCTGCGCCCCTGTGGTGGGGGATGGGCTCAGTGGGAATCAGTCTTTGGGGCTTTTGTTCTCTGGCGCCTTTCCCTGGCGGCTTTCTGCGTCTCTTCCGTGAGTCAGAGCAGAAGAGACCGTTTCCAACCCTCTGCCTCAGAGCAGAGAGACCTCAGTCTGTTCTTCAGTGAGCTCTCCAGGCCACACTATCTCTGTTTCTGTCCGTGCTGCTATAAACTGCAGCGTCCTGTGTTGTGTGCCCCTCCGCAGCGCCCCCAGTCCTGCCTCCAGGTCGGGACACGTCTCTGCCCTTTGTGCTTGTAAAACCGCCAGCCGCTCCCAGTTCGAGCGCATGCGCGACTCCACTGCTTGGGGTTTCCATCACCGGTGCGACCCCGGCGCACCGGGTTTCCATCTGGGAGGCTGCAGTTCGCGTGCGCGCGACCCTCGCTCCGGTTTCTGTCCAGGGGGGCTGCGGTTCATGTGCGTGCGACCCCGCTGGTCTGGTTTTCCACCCCGGGGGCTGCCCTAAAGTTCTTTCCCGACGCTACCGGTCTGCGAGTCTGTGCCTGTCCCCAGCGCGCGAGGCTGTCACTCACCGGCGGTGTAGGATCCCCATGTCCAGGCACCCTCCCGCCGCCGTTTATCCTCTGATATCTGCCCGCGGAATCACGGCTCTCCGCTTCATACCTCAAAACCAACCAACTGCGATATTCTGTTTGTAGAGATCCAGATCTTCTTACCTCTCAGGCTGGTTTCGTGGGTGCTCAGAGTGGTCTGGTAGATATCCAGCTCAATTCTGGGGACCAGTTGAAATAGGGTCCCCTACTCCTCTGCCATCTTTTTTCCTCTCTCAAAATCCAATGTTTTAAGATATTTTTCATTCCAAACTGCTTACCCATGTTTATTTAAAGTTATTGCACAATGTTACTATTTAATTAACTTTTTAAAATTCTATTTTATATATCCCTATTATTTTAGAAATAGCATGTATTTAATTATTAACTGGCTAGTATATTAATTTATTTGATTTTAATATTATTTAATTCATATGATCAAAATGTATACAGGATATAAATAAATAAATTCAATATTTTAATCTTTATATGTCCTTTTTGAAAAACTGCTTTATCTATTAAAATGATTTTTTAATTTTTATATTTAATGAAATTATTTCATACACAATTTACAAAAATACTAATTAATAATGTTATAAACTGAATTTTAGGTTGGCAAAACCTAATCAACTCAATGGTTCCTAAAAACATTAGAAGAAATACAAGTGCAGATAATTGTTAGAAATGATACCATCCTCAAAAAAGTGGAATTTAAAACATTACTATTTCTTAGCTGTCGTTTTTAAAACAACTATAGAATATTTTAGAGTTAAAAATGTCAATATAATACTTTTTGCATTTTCTGGAAGTAATATGCATTATATATGCGTGTATAGGTTGCAAATGGAGGGAGTCAAGAAAAGGAAGAAAACACAAAATATGCTTTATATAAAAACCAAATAAATATCAGAGAAAGGTAAAATACATTTTTTTTTTACTTCATACAGAAGTCAATGAGTATTAGAAAAGACATCTAAGGCGAATTCCTCATTTTTTTTTTCTTTTTCAATTTTATTTAAAGGCAGGAAAAATATTAATTATGGTCATACAATGTGAGAAATATTATGGTAGGTATTTTATCTGCATTTAGTCATAACCTCCTTGTGATGCAGGCATTATCAATCTTGTGTGTGTGCATCTTGTGCAAAGTCATACTTAGCTAGCATTCAAATCCAAATATTCAAGCCTAATATGCTACTAATTTTCATTTAAAAGTTATTTATGTAATTAATTTATATAGTTTATATTTCCTTTTAATGACAATCTTTTTTTTTTAAGATTTTATTTATTTATTTGACAGAGAGACACAGAGAGAGAGGGAACACAAGCAGGGGGAGTGGAAGAGGGAGAAGCAGGCTTCCTGTGGAGCAGGGAGCCCAATGTGGGGCTTCATCACAGGACCCTGGGACCATGACCCAAGCTGAAGGCAGATGCTTAACGACTGAGCTACCCAGGCGCCCCTAATGACAATCATTTTAAGCATGTGTGTGTGTGTGTGTGTGTGTGTGATCTTTTTTTAATTTATTGATGTCTCTGGGATTTTATTTATTTATTTATTTATTTATTTTTATCTTTCAAATTTTTTAAATTATTCTTTTTATTAAAGAATAGTTGACACACAATGTTATATTAGCTTCAGGTGTACAACATAGTGATTTGACAATTCTGTACATTATGCTATGCTCACCAGAACTGTAGGTACCATCTGTTACAACACTATTCCGGTACCATTGACTTTATTCCCTATGTTAGAATTTAATTTACTATAAAATTATAAAACTTAGTTCCATGGTCAAGTGAGCAGATACATTCTTCTGCCAAGGATGAAGAGCTAGCAAGTCTCCACAGTTGCTTTGCTTATAGTGGGTTTAACTGGCTTAGATTTTTGTTTTTTACAATTCAAATAGCATTTATTATTTACGACATAATAATATGCCAAAAACATTAAAAGAAACATTCTTAAGTTTCATCTTAAACTCTTGCTTAGTGTTTAGACAATATTCTTTAACATAGAAGTGTTACTCTCTGAGGCATGTTATTAATCACCACATACAGTTGCAAGGGCATAGCTTTTGGGAACACCTGATTTAGAGTCTAGGTTTAAATATAAATTCACTCAACTTTAATTTAACAAGTCATTTAACCTCTCTGAACCTTATCTAGGTAACAATAGGACAGCTAGAAATAAAAACACATGTCTTTTTTCATGTAAAAATATAAATATATAGTTATGGATATAGATATTGCTGGTATTTTAATGTCTGATACTCTAATATTTTCAATGATAAAATAATTTGTTTCAATACTTTCTCAAGATTATTTGCAAATATCTATTATTCATTGTCTTTAATTAGATTTTAACCTAAGTAAATAAAATAATTACCTTTATTTTATATGCAAAATTAGCAGAAAATCAATTCTACACTAAGAACTTTAAGAACTGTAAGCTAAATTATTTGTCTTTATTGTTGCAGAATATAATGTAAGATTTACATGATATTGAAGAAAAGCCAAAAGATTAGTTGTATTTTAAGTTAGCTTTAAAAGAAACAGTAAATGTGAAGTAAAACATCTGTTTCAGAATAGGGAAGACCAACTAAATTTAGATGTTTGTTCTATCACTATTTGCAAACCATAAATTACTTGAAGCCCTAAACTACATTCTCTACTTTCCCTTTTTCATTCCTCAATGAAGTAACTTGTGGATTTTCAATAAATGGTGAAAATCAGAGCTGAGTCTTAAGTTAGTTTTCATCCTCCCGCCCCCCTTTAATTTAAACAAAGACACAGGTAGCAGTTGAAAAAAACTCCCTGGGTATCTTGTTTATCTTAGGACCTCCTGGATATGAAGGAAAATGTGTGTGACATTTTGTGTTTCTTATGATCTAGAGGATTACATAGCCTGAAAACCATCTTCTTATACAAAACATGTATAAGATAAATTTAAAATGTTGGATAAATTTAAAATTTAAAATGTTGGATAAAATTATTTAAACATGTAGCTTAAATGACAAAAAAGTAAGGAGAATATTCAGAATACCAAAAAAAAAAAAAAAGGAGAATTTTTTTTTTTTTCCAGAGAGGTGAGCCAGTGCTATAGCAAGAGTCTGCCCTGATCATGTGCCAATCTTTCAGGGCCTACAACTTCGGTTTCTGATCCTTCCCTCTTTCGGTATTGTTAATTTCTTATCCTATGATTTATTGTGGAAACAAATTATTTAACGTATTTAAATGTCACATGTATCATGTACAAATTTTATAAGTACTTGGATCTATTTTAAGACTATGTTCAATTCCTTTGATCTGCCCATCAGTTACATTGACTGCACTAGATTAATTAATATATAACTTAATATATTTTATAATGTCTAATTCAGTAAGTGTGCCTTTGCAAACTATTTTAGTTGATTTTTTCAGACACTTCATGATTATTTTGTTATATTTCGCAAAATTAAGAGTTTGATTGAATTGCATCAATATATTTTAAGTTGGAAAAAATGACCAATTTTCAACATAGAGGATTCTTATCCAAGAAAATGAAAATTTCATTTTTTGTCTATCATTTATGTTTTTATATCCCTCATAAACATTTGAAACTTTTCTATGATGTGCTCTCTATACACCCTATTAAATCATTCTAATTACAGTGAAATGTCAATAGTATATACTATATTTTTATGTTATTCTCTCCTCCATTATCAAATAATCTTATCTACATGTCCTATAAATCAATCAGTAAACAATGATAATTAAAGTACTGATATAGCAGTGTACTATGAACAATTCATTCTATGATATTTACTCAGTTTAATAAGGTATCAGGATTATCCAATTTTTAACGAAATTGTTCTTGATAGAGTATATGAAACCATATTTTTCTCATTAATGATATGAAACATATAAAGGACAAAGCAGAGATGGTGGCAGGGTTGTCTCTGAAGATTTGTCAGCTTCACTGGGAGTATTGCTGAATGAATGTTAAGAGAATGTTGTCATTGCCAAGTCACTGAATTATCTAGATACAAATTTGCCCAGCTTCCTCTAATTAAGCTTTATGGTGAGGACTATTATCTAACCATTCTTAAGAGATACATTTTTATCTCTACATTTAGTAAGTTCGTTATTATTTTGCTCATCTCAAAATTTTTTAAGAGTAAAATATACAAGTTTAACAAGAGAAAAGAAAGGGAGTTTCTAATTTCTGTGTTCAGAGCAAATCACATGGCAGAATAGCTGTAGAATTCAGGTGACGTTCACTGTTAAATCTCTATAATTTAAGAGAATATTATCTTTCTAGCACTTAGAGACCATAGTGTTACTGAACATTTTGTACAATCAGCTCTGAATTAGTGCACACTGATTACATGTGTACATGTGTTGGTGAAGTGATGGATATCTAACTAGTAATTTCTTCCACAGTGCTTTCATTGCCAGGTGCCTACATAGTCTAATGGCATTTCTGTCTTTTAACTTCCCTGCATGCACTAGTTTTATTCGAAGACATCAGCCTATTCACACTGTTGATACATCTGTTGATCTTCCCCTAGCCATGGATGTCATTGTGGTATTATGCTTACAAAAGTGTTTCAATAAGTACTTGAGTCTCACTTATGTTGCCCACCAAGAGCATAACTGCCCTCTTTGTGTTCACTTGACAATTGCTTTGGCAGTAAAATTTCACCAATTCATTTTACATAACCAACTCTATGATGCTGAACTGCAAATTTCATAGAAACTCAAATAGTTTAGCAGTAAAAATAGTATTCATTAATACAGTAAGGTATTATTAACTGTGAATTTGTGTTTGGGGGATATAAGCAAGTATAACAAATGGTTGTTTAGGAAGTTAAAGAGACATATAAGAAAAGGAAAAGGATATAGAACAACACAGTATACTTTTAGTGAAAAGTGTTGTAATTGAGCAGAAAGAGAAATCACTTTGAATTAAAATGTTGAACAAGGAAAGGGTATTAAGTCTGACTTTGAAAGTTGTTACTGTCATTTTGTGCTTTATTCCTGGATCCATTAGAGCTGTTCATAATGGACCATGAGATAAAGAGAAGGAGCACTTTAATGTACTAAACACAGCCACTTTGAGCACTAGTGTGGTTGGGTGACGTCCCTGTACCCGATTAAGCCTCTAGGGTGTGGAAGAGCACATGGATGTAGTTTAGGAACCATTTTAGTAAAGTTAGCATGAAACAACTGATTTTGAATTTGGAAGGAAACAATAAGAGAAAGTACTTAAGACTTTCTAACTGAAAGTACTTAAATAATAGTGTAAGACAGTGTAAGTCCAACTAGTATAAGACAGGAGAAAGGATGAGCCTTGATTCTGACCTGATTATGTCCCAGGAATAATCTCATTTCAGTTCTCTTTCATATGCTTGCTTCAAAGTCATTCTCTTATTGAAAACGGTTGCTGTAGTTCCAGATTCTTTCCTGTACTTTATATCAAGTAATGTAGTTTTGTGATAAAGCTTTCTGTTAAGAGAAAGGAAACATTTCCTAGTGGTTACTAGCAAACAAATCATGTTTTATTTTTACATACAGATTTAAATACTTATTTCTAAACTAGTCACTGGCAAGGTATTATTATACTTTGATTAATCAAGACTCTCTGAGGCAATGACAGTGGCCAGCTTCCCCAGAGGCACATTAATTCTCATGGATCAAGGATGGAGTTTAGAAAAAACAAAAAGTCGTAGTTCTGGAGAATCTTGAGGTGGAGAGTAGATATTTGATGGACATCAAGGAAATTTTACTATTTGCTAGAAATCAACTGTGAAATTCTTTAGACTGTGAAAAAGGGTATGTAGTATTTTAAAAATATTTATTGCCACAGTCAGTGTTCTTAATTTCTTCTTAGTAAATTCTGATATTTTATACTTTTCTAGGAATGTATCCTTTTATACAGATTTTATTCTTATTAGTATTTGTAGTAGCATTTAAATCTTCATATCTTAACTCCTTTTCTATCTTTCAGCTCTCAATGAGGTGGTAGAGTTAAAGATCTCAAGCTATAATTTTTTATTTATCTATCTTTTATTGAGGTGCCTGCATGGCTCAGTTGGTTAAGTGTCGGACTCTTGATTTCAGCTCAGGTTATGATCTCAAGGTCACGAGATCGAGCCCCATGTTGGCCACCACACTGGGCGTGGAGCCTACCTGAGATTCTCTCTCTCCCTCTCCGTCTGCCCCTCCCCCAATGCTCGTGCTTGCTCATTCTCTAGGAAAAAAAAAAATTAAATTTTATCTGTCTTGGACACCTGGGTGGCTCAGCTGGTTAAGCATCTGCCCTCAGCTCAGGTCATGATCCCCAGGTCCTGGGATCAAGCCTTGTGCTGGGTTCCCTGCTCAACAGGAAGTCTGCTTCTCCCTCTCCCTCTGCCCCCCCCCACTCCTGCTCTCTCTCTCTCTCTCTCTCAATAAATAAAATCTTTAAATAAATAAATAAATATATGTCTTTTTTTCAGTTTTATCAATTATTGCTAACATAAGGCAAAATTTTAGTATTATCTATGTATATTTTCCTGATGCTTATATCTTTTGCTATTGTTACTCTTCTACAGTATATATATTCCGTTATTTTTGTCTTGAACTCAGTTTTGTCAGATATGAAATTTCTACCCTAACTTTATTTTGACTTATCTTTGATTTGTGTAACTTTGTCTATTACTTTATTTATAACATTTCTGTGTATTTTTGTACTGATTGAATCTTTCGTAAAAACCCAATTATGATATTTGGTTGTTCTACCCATTCTGAGGGTTAGTTCTTACATAGATGAGCTTAATTAATCTAATGACAGACTGTTTAATTCACATTTACTTCTGCTATACTTCACATCTACCACTTACTGTATATGCTCCTGTTTCTTTTTATTCTCTTTTTCCACCTTCCAATGTATAGAGCACATTTACTCTGTTCAAGTCTAAAATCAATTGTTATTTTTATCATAATTTTCATTACTTAAAATCCATACTTATATTAAGCAACCTTTGTTGATTTCTTGAAAATTATTTATTTATACACATATTAAAAGGCAATGTGTATGTATGTATGTCTGTATCTTCATGTCCATCTATCTAATCATGATCAGGATATAAATATATCATAGAAGGCAATTACTAACCAGGTAACCACGGAATGGCATCACAAGAGAAGTAAACTACAGACTATTATCTCTTATAAATGTATACACAACAGTTCTTGATAAAATTCTAGGAAATGGAATCTGGCAATATATAAAAATTAATTATACAATACAACCTAGTGGGATTTACCACAAGAATGCAGTTTGTTTAACACATGAAAATCAATTTACATAAATAAGGACAAAAAAATTATGATCATCTCAGTATTCATTAAAAAATATTTAACAGCATTTCATGATAAAAACACTCAACAAACTGGTAATAGAAGGGAACTTCCTCAACCTTATAAACTACACGTATAAAAATCACTCAGTTAACATTATGCTTAACGGGGAAAGACTGAATGTTTTCCCCCGTGATAAAGAGCAAGACAAGTATGTCCACTCTCACAAGTTGTATTTAACATTATACATTATACTAGCCAGGGAAATTCAGCAATAAAATTAAATAAAATTTATGCAGATTGGAAAGGAAGAATAAAACTATCTCTATCCACAGATGGCATGATTTCATATATATGGAAAATCTCGAGGAATCCACTAAGAAACACTTAGAACTAATATATTAGTTCAGAAAGTTTTCAGAATACAAGATCATTATATATGAAAAAAAATTTGGATACACTGCAATGGACAAACTGAAAATGAGCTTAAGAAAACTATTTCATTTACAGTAGCATTAAAAATAATAAATTACTGAGGAATACATTTATAGCAGAAGTGCAAAACCTATACTCTGAAAATTAGAAGACATTGTTGAAAGAAATTAAAGAAGACCTAAATAAATGGAAAGACATCCCATGGTAATGGATTAAAAGGCTTCATATTGGTAAAGTGTCAATACTCTCCCAATTTATCTACAGATTCAGTGCAATCCCTACTAGAATCCCAGCCAATTTCCTTGGAGAAATTGACAAGCTGATTATAAAATTCATATGGAATAGCAAGTGACCCAGAATAGCCAAAATAATCTTGAAAAAAAAAAAACACAAAAAAACATAGTTACACAACTCACACTCTTTTTATTTCAGAACTTACCAAAAAAAAAAGAACAAAAAAAAAAAAACCCCAGTAATTAACATAATGAAGTACTAGCATAAGAATGGACAATTTAAATCAATGGAGTAGAATTAGGAGTCTGGAAATAAAACAATGTGTCTATGATCAACTTATTTTCAAAAAGGTGTCAAAATCATTTCATGGGAAATAAACAGTCTTTTCAAGAAATGGTGCTGTGATAACTGAATATCTACATATAAAAATATAAAGTTTAACACCTACTTCACATCATCTACAAATATTATTTAAAAGCGGACAATAGACCTAAATATGAGAACTGAAACTAAAACTTTTCAAAGAAAACACAGGCATAATTCTTTTTGACTTTGATTAGGCAACAATTACTTAAATGTGATACCCAAAGCAAAAGCTACAAAAACAAACAAAAAAGGTAAATTGGACGTCATCAGGATTAAAAACAAAAAACAAAAAAAACTTTTATGCTTCAAAGGACATTCAAAAAGTAAAAAGACAACCCAAAGAATGGGAGAAAATTTTTGCTAATAGTGTATCTGATAAAGGACTTATACCTAGAATATATAAATATAGTTTTTACAATTCTATAATAAAAAGACAAATAATACAATTTAAAAATGTGCAATGGATCTGAATAGACATTTCTTCAAAGAAGATATTAAATATACCAATAAGCATGTGAAAAGATGTGTAAAATCCTTAGCCACCAAGGTATATGCAGATGAAAAGTTTAGTGAGATAACCACTTCCCACCTGCTTGGATGGTTATAATCAAAAAGCAGATAATAACAAGTGTTAACGGTGCAGTGGACTAATCACAACCCTAAGGCACTGCTGGTGAATGTAAAATAGTTTAGCTGCTGTTAAAAAAAAAAAAAGTAAATCTGGCAAATTCTCTAAAAGGCTGCATGTACAGTTTTCATATAACCTAGCAATTCCACTCCTAAGTATATATGCAAGAAAAATGAAAACACATGCACCCAGGAACTTGTACCTGAATGTTAATATAGCAGCATAATTCATAATAGACAAAAAATGTAAACAACGCAAATCTCCATCAACTGATAAATGGATTACAAATGTGATATACCCGTATAATACAATGCCATTCATCAGTAACAAGACTGAAGTACTGATACATGTTACCATATGAATAAGCCTTAAAGACATGGTATATGAAAGAAACCAGTCATCAAGGGCCATGAATTGTATGATTCCTTTTATTTAAAATAAGAGATAAATCCATAGAAATATGAGCTCGGCGGTTGCCTAGGACTGGGGGTTTGTATGATTGAATCACTATGTTGTACACCTGAAACTCATGTAACATTGTGTGTCAACTATACTCAGAAACATTAAAAACAGAGTAAGGATGGGACACATTTATATACCATGACAACACTGGACATCCTGAGCCCATAATGCCCATGTTCTGTTTTGCCTTGTTTTTGATAATGGGTACACAATGATGTTTCTCTCTCTCTTTTGGAAAAGTACAAATTCAATTCTTTTCAATTCTGTAGATAATCCTGAATTTACTTATTTACTTTGAGGAAGGAAGGAAGAAGTCTATAGTAGTCCATCTTATTGCAAGGAATAAGAATCCTTATGATGTCTCATTCAAATATGTCACTCCTTTTAATTATAACCACTTAGTATTTTATTACTATATTATTCCTTCAACTTCTAATAATCTGGGATGCGGATGGGATCCTGAATCATGAGGTAAGTATACTAGGTTGATCCAATCTCTACTGACTGTCCTCCAGAAATACTGTAAATTTTATTTATACATACATAGTGCACAACAATTTGTGTTCAGTAAGTTATAGCAAATGATGCAAGTTTGTGGGACCCTATGAAAGTGATATTTGCAGAACACTGATTTATTGAAAAGAGATGGATAGAGATGGATAACTTAGAAGCAGAGACAACTTTACAGGCAAAGTGGAAGCCTTGACTTAAGGTGATGTCGGTGAGAATAGAAAGGCATGGCTTGAGGACTGAAAAACTTGACATACGCAATAGAGTAATTCAAATAAGATTAAGCAGGATGAATGCTATTGACATGTAAAGAATAGGAAAGGGGATCAGAAACAAACTTTAACGGACCACATTGAGCACATTTTATTTGCTGTCCATCAGTAGATTCAGGTTAGATGATGTTCACAAAATAATGAATACAGACTGCTCCTTGATTTCATTTTTGATAACTGCAGGTATCCCCTGCTTTTCAAAAATTTGTGTTCTACTACTTTGTTTTACAAAAGACCTACATAAGTGCCTGTCCTCTCCAACCAAAAGAAATCTGAAGGTTTTCACTTTTACAATAAAAGGTGAGAAATGAAAATAATACTCTGCCACTGTTTTGCAGCAAGGCTTTATAGAGGATGTATGCACCTGAGCAGCAGTGACAGTGGCCTGCCAAGCCCCTTCCCTTGGAACTACACCCAGCATTTTACATCAAGCCACCATAGCACTGTGTCTGTGAGCATTTGTGCTTTATCTCAATTTATCTTGTGCATCTATTAGCAAGTTGAGTTCTAAGGCATCAGAAAAGCCTAAGAGAGGTTTTCTAGGGGGTCCAGCAACACTAAAAATTTTTCCATATAAACTTACAGAGATTGCTTCTTTGCTTTACACCATTTTGGCCTAACAAAAGTTTTCATAAAAACACTCTACTTTTGAATAGCAGGGGAAACCTATAATTCTGTACTGAGTTTGAATTCATTACTAAGAGTTATTTTCATATACTTATGGCCATAGGAGCTTTTCCATATCTGTATATTCCAATAATTAAGGAAATCAACACCAAGTTCTAGCATACTCCTCAGTGACTATGTTATTGCAGAAGGAAGTTTGGTGTTTGTAGAGATTATTTCTTTGAGTGTTGAGCCAAACACATAGCTTTGAGTTTGGGGAAAAATTCACAAGATTTGAAAATAGATTAAGATTCAAGTTTCTGCCTCTCTCTCTCTTACTTCTCTATAACCTTGGGAAAGCTAGTAAGTCTCTCTTAACAAACAGGAATCAACATATGTGAGACTTATTCTACCTTTCTTTTGCTAGTTTTCATCCTTATTATTTCAACAAATACATACTGAGTATATACCTTGCACTAAATACAACAATAATTACTGTTGTGCAGACATGAAAGATTCTGTTCTGAAGGGGCTTAAAAGGAGAACATAGATAAGTTACCCAGAATCTATGAGCTACTATAATATATCCTAAAATAATTATATTAGGAGGTTAGTCTAAGGAGACAGGAACAACGACCAAGTTAGATTGTAAGATATAATGCCTTATTTGATATATCAGTTATGAGTAGTGTTAGAAAGCAAGCATAAAAATAACCTCTAAGTAAAGCAGACAGTTCATTTTAAGGCAAAGTCATGAGAGACCATGGACATTTATCAAATTGAGCTGTTATGCTAAATAATGATCTTCCCATCTCAGTAATTTATAACAACAAAAGTTTATTCACGGCGGATGGAACAACCTTGTGGCACAAGAAAAAGACATATGGCAGCCTCAGGATCTAGCTCTTTTATAGCTTTTGCTCAAAAGTGACATATATCACATCTGCATATTTATCAGTGTTCAGAGGGGACCACAGGCCAAGTCAGATATCATGGAGGCAAGGGAGTATAATTTTGCAACCGAAGCAGGCTTGGCAGATAGGGACAGCAAAGAATTTGAACAATGAACAATGACAGATACTACCAGAGTATTTTGATGGTTGCACATACAATTTGTTAGGCTTCAAACACAATATACATTTGGGAAGTGGTAGATGTATTTGGAAAAGTTAAAATGGGTCAAACTATGAAAGGTTTTGTGTGACACACCAGAGAGTTTCACTGAAGGATTATATGTATGATCTAATTTTTATTAAAAATATTCAGTCTGACAAAGAGAGAAAAACTCGTTTCTAAAAGGCAGGATTAGGAACAGGGGTGTGTGTTAGGAATCACCACAGTAAGCAGTTTAAAAAGGATGAGTATTGAAATAAAATCATGTAAGAAACATTGGAGAGGGAATAATAATTTGGATAAATAATTAGGACTTTGAATCGATAAGAAATTGTGGCCAGTTTGACAGCAATGGCAAAGGAACAAGGGTCTTAACGTTCATATATTTGACTTGGGCAATTATGAGTACTGGTTACCCTCCATCAAGATACAGGAACCAGAAGAGTTTAAATAAAAAGAGGGGTTGGGGTGAGCACTTCCACTGATAATAGGCTGAGTAGGTGTAATCTAATCGAGGATGTTCAGAAGGCTGTTAGAGCTGTGTGTGTCAAGATTATACTAACTGGGAGAAAAGACTGAACTGAACCATACATTTAGGGCTCTAAGTGTATAAGTACAGTTTATACTATAAATCTGTGATGAGCTCAATTATGGAGGATTGAAAATATACTTTTTAAAACATCGTTTAGGGACAGAATCCTTGAGACCATGAATACGGCAGGTCTGAATGGAAAGAATACAAATACCAAATGGATAAAGGGACAGAAAGTGGAAGGTACTGGAAAGCAGAAGGAAGCAAAAGGAAGAGAGTGTTTTATAAAATAGGATTGTCAAGAAATGTCAAATACTTCTCTAAACACAGAAAAATATGGGGTCAAATGGTTACTAGATTTGGCAATTAGTAATCAATGAGTGAATTTCTGGTTAATATATTTGGATAAGCTTATGACTGAATGCACCCCTTGTGCTTCAAATGTGTAGCAATAACAGACATAAGACACTAATCATTTAAAAAATGGAATTAAGTGGGGCGTGTGGGTGGCTCAGTCAGTTAAGTGTCTGCCTTCGGCTCAGGTCATGATCTCAGGGTCCTGAGATCGAGCCCAGCATCGGGCTCCCTGCTCAGCGGGAAGCCTGCTTCTCCCTTTCCCTCTGCTGCGCCCCCTGCTTGTTCTCTCTCTCTCTCTCTCAAATAAATAAATAAAATCTTTAAAAAAAAAAAAAGGAATTAAGTTAAAATGTAAGATTAAGGGGCACCTGGGTGGCTCAGACGGTTAAGCGGCTGCCTTCAGCTCAGGTCATGATCCTAGAGTCCTGGGATGGAGTCCCTCATGGGGCTCCTTGCTCAGTGGGGAGCCTGTTTCTCCCTCTGTCTTCTCTGCTTGCCCATTCCACCTGCTTGTGCTCTATGACAAATAAATAAAATCTTAAAAAAGAATAAAATAAAAAATATAAGATTAAGATTTTGTAGAACAGAAATAAACTATATATTCAGAAACTGCACTTATACAGGATATCTCAAAAGTACAGTGTAAATGTAAGTAGGGAATGCTACAAACAATAAAATTGCCGGGAATGGCCAGCAATCCCTGTACCGAGGATGAAAGATGACTCCAAACTTTGCTGTGAAAGAGAGGAGGACAGGGTGTCAACACTCAGAGAGGAAAACCCTTTGTTCTTCTTTGCTCCCGCTTTTATTGGTCTTTCAGGATAATCACAAATCCTTATCACTGTTTCTCAAGCACATTATGTGTGACAAGGGGTCTTACTGAAACTAGGAGGATCTGTTTCGGGGAAAGATACGATATGCTAAACTGAGTGTTCTACTAAACATAGCCTAAGGGACAATGCATACATCTCTTAGATCACAGGGCAGCTGTTTGGGCTAAGAGAGCTTGGGGGAAGGCAACTCCTCACAGCATTCCTACGGCAGAGTGGTCATGTGGGCCTTAGCATTCCAAAGGCCTACGCCCTTCTCCGAAACTTTCCATCACCCCCAGCGGCCTCTGTGTTACATTTTAGTAAGCCAGGTATTATGGCTGATTCGTGCTCTACATTAACCCCAACATAAAATAAATGTGAAAGTTTGACTAATCAAATTTATTTAAAAAGTTTTAGCTTTGAGAATTTTTCTATACTTCTAATTTTATTTTTCTTCCATCTAGAAGCACTAAGTTTTTAGTTTCATATTATTGCTTCAATCAGACAGGATTTTTAGATAAAATACAGAGCAGTCAGGTAAATTTGAATTTCAGATAAACAATGGGTGTTTTTCAGCATAAGTATGTCCCATGCAATATTTGGGACATGTTTATAGTGAAAATGTGTTCATTGTTTATCTGAAATTCAAATTTATCTGAACATCTTGTAATTCTATATGCTAAATTAAGCAATTATAAATCAGGGGGCTGAAATACAAAGAAAACATTTTAACTCTGATTTAAAATTTGTAAAGCTAATTAGAAAATACATTTAAATAAATTTTCAAATCCTTTTTTTTTTTCCCTAAGTCTATAGTATTTATCCTACTGAAATCTATCAACTACTTAAAGCTGTTCAGATAATTGGGGAACTGTATACACTATTCAGTAAATGGTCCTGAGGCAAATTATTGTATCTATAGAAAATAAATTTACTACTCATAAAAATTTTTAATAAGTTTTAAAGGTGAAACTGTGAAAAGTTAAATTTCAATCATTAGAAGAACTTATAGAAAGCTGTATTTGTCCATCTTGGGGTAGGAAAATATTTTTCACCAAGTCACATCAGAAAGAAAAAAAGTTGGTGATTTTGAAAGCATTAATATTAAAAATATCATATTAATTTTATTTTTATTTATTCATTTATTTTTAAAGATTTTGTTTATTTATTTGACAGAGAGAGAGACAGCGAGAGCAGGAGCACAAGCAGGGGGAATGGGAGAGGGAGAAGCAGCGAGCAGAGAGCCCGATGCGGCACTCGATCCCAGGACCCTGGGATCATGACCTGAGCCGAAGGCAGACACTTAATGACTAAGCCACCCAGGCACCCCAAAAGTATCACATTAATTTTAAAACACCATAAAGAGAATAAATGGACAAGGCCAAAGAGGATATTATGAGACAAATAAGTTATTATGGATTTATATGCAAAATATATAAGCATCTCCACCATTTCAATTGGTGAAAGGACAAACAAGCCAACAGAATAATTGCCAAAGGTAGTGAATAAGCACTTTACAGGAAAGGAATCATACGTGACCAATAAAACCACAGAAAAGATGCTCAACCTTGTAAATAATTGCAAAAACACATTAAAATTCTACACTTTATACCCAATAGCCTGATAAAGAGTAAAAAGTCTGGCAATGCCAAATCTTGGCAAAATAATGCAGACTCTGCTAATGAGAGCGTAAATTGGTATCAGCATTTGTAATTCAATTTAACAGTACCTTTTAAATAGATGATGTTTTTTGTTTGATCTAGCAATTTCATTTCTCCCTATGCATCCTAAAATAATTCCTTGAATATGTGTAAGGGGAGATGTAGAAGAATGTTTATTGTAGCATTGTCTTGTGATAACAATAAAAACTACTGGCACAACTTAAATTAGGCAGTAAAATAGAAAAATAAATTATGGTACTACAGAAAAAAAATATAGCAGTGAAAGTGAATGTATTAGAAAGATATGAATCATGATGTATAAATCATGAAAACAAGTCAATAAAAAGAAATTACAAAATATATAATAGTATACATATAAAGTACATTTTATAGATACTTACATAATTAGTAATGATATAAGCCATGAAAGGAATGGCAGATGCCATATTCAGGGGAGTGTTTACTTATACCTGGGAGATGACGGAGGAGTAAAGAAGACATTTAAGTTTATCTGTATTTTCTACTGATTGTATTTAAAATATTATGAAACAAATACAAAATCTTAAGCTTTATGAGGCAACTGAAAATAGATGTTCATGCTTTGGAATTAGATGACTGCATTCAAATCCTAGCTCTGCCACTTGTTAGGTATGTGACCTTAGATAAGTTACTTAAATACTCTCTGGCCATTTCCTCATTTATAAAGGGGAATGGTAGTATTGTACACTTCATAAAGTTTTATGAATATTACATGAGTTGATAATTTTAAAGTGCTTAGGACATAACAACCCAATATTGGTGTTTGAGAAATAAGGTTAAAATTAATAAGATGGATAGTGTGTATTTGGCTACTAATTAAATAATTCTTATAAAAATATTTTAGATAATTATCATAATGACAGTTTTAAAGCAGTTATATAGCCAAGAACAATTTAATAAACAAAAGAAAAAACAAGTGTCCATTTCCTTCAAGAATCTTGGGCTATGAAAAAAAAGTGGTCAATCTAGGAATACTCTTGCAGATTCTATATGAATGCAGAAAGACCTGGGTGAGATGGTAGACAATCATGAAAGAAGGAAGAAGACTACGGCCATCCACTAAAATTTGGAAAGTGGTTTAATCCTAATCCTAATTAAAACTTTATTTTTGGCGAGGACTAGGGGCACTTCATAGATAAGAGCCAAGGGAAAAAGAGAGAAAATAAAAAATGTTATTAATTCTGGAAAAGAAGGTAACAGATTCCCCAGCTGAAAGCCTCTGTTTCGTGGGAAGCAGGATGCGAAACCAACTTCTAACAACTACAAGAAGGTCCTTGAAGACAGTTTTTAAAATATGATGGGAGAAGTAGTACTAATGAATTATGGTCAAATAGATAGCATTTCAAAATCACTGTTTTATAATATTTTTCCATCAGAATCATGGAACATAGGATTGAGGAGTAAATAGTGAGGATCAATTGATGAAACCATCTCTGTGTATTTGTTTTATTGAGAAGCAGTATAGAGTACTGACTGGAGTGGGGTCTCTGGTATTAGAACTCCAGGGTTCCAGTTAAGACTCTATTCTTGCTTGAAGTATTTAACATCTCTGGATTTGCGTTACAGTACCATTAAAATGGGCACAATAATAGAACTTACAACACAGAGTTATGACAAAGCACTGAGAAGTAACTGAAACATAGCCAACATACGACAAATGTTATCATAATTACTTGTACTGTTTTTATTACAACTGAGTCCTATGATCAAATCCTGAATCTGTGCCTCAAGATTATTCTTTTTTTATGAACTAAGATTTGTTTTATTCTAGGTTTAATTAAGCATGCACAGATTTTAAAAATTAACTACCTCAATATACAAATCTGCATATGGATAAATCATAATTACTTTAGCATTGCAGTTTCCTTGGAATGGCAAGATTGAATAGGACAGAGGAAGTGAAAATGTATCTGTATCATTTTATACTTATAACTTCTTTTTTTAAGTCTGAAAATAAGATTTTTTAAGTCTGAAAAATTGCTAATAGTCATCTTTTTTAGCATTTTCTATTTGGCAAGCACTGTGCTAAACACTTTGCATGCATTCACTCATTGTTCTCTACATTCTAAAGCACATAATTTCTATAAATTCTTCTCTTTTTACTCAATATTTAATAGCAACACATTTTTAAAAAGCAAGTGATGAAGAAAATAAGAAAGATATAATATTTTTTCAGGAATATTTTTTGAGTAAAAGCTGAAAGACACTGCACTTTGTGACACTTTGAACTTTGAACAAATTGCTTGGCAACCTTCTTGGATAATGAAAGCACATTGTGGCAGAGGGTGGGGCCTGTTGCTTGATCCTGAGGTTGTAATCATAGCCAAGAAATGGAATTGAGAACTAGTTAAGGTTTGATAAACCTAAGCTATTGGAGAGTATTTGTTTTACAATTTCACAGTGAAGATGCTGACTGATCCTTTAGATAGTACAGTTCTCCAAATCAGACTACCTTAGAGAAAGACCAATCTGAATTAGGAACAAAAATAATTTTTCAACAACAATTATAATAAATTTTGTTGAATAAGAAATAACTTTATTACTACTAGTACTGATGCAACTTGCAACTGTTATGTCCACAAATTTTCTGTTAACACTTCTTTTAGAATTAGATCAAAATATGTGATTGGTACAGCAGATTTTTGTTACATAAATTTTAATTTATGATGCACTTATTAATAATTTTAATAATTTTAATGCTATCATTTTTCACAATCTTATTTTGATTACTAATTTTCTTAGGATGACCTTTACAAATTTTATTTACTAGGCAAATAATAATAACTGAAATCTGTTGAATCCATCCAATGGGCTAGAAGTTCTATTAGTACTTTATGCATTTTAACACTATTCATCCGAGTTTCATGTGCCCCCCCATATTTCACCAATAAGAAAATGCAAGCTTAGCCATCAAATTATTGTTGAAGAAAAAAATATGTCAATTCTAGAACTATTTCAAATTCCATGTTTTTTTTTCACTTTTTTTTGTTGGCAGACACTTTTCACTTTCTAGAAAAGCACTAAGTAATGAAGCTAAAACATAACATTTGATTCTAAAGCATAGTGTTTGTGTAATTTTTCCTAATTGTTACATCTCACATACACTGTACAATATCACTTTCTCTAAGAATTCCATACCAAAAGGTGTTTTTAGTTTTGCCAAATAATTTCAGATATCATTTTATCATTTATTTCTCAAAACGACCCTGAGAGGAATACATGGCTTATATAATTATTGCAATTTTGTGAAGAAACTCAGAAACACGCTGTTTGCCTATAGTCACAGAGCTAGTATGTGTTTAAAATCTGAACCCAGAACTTTTGATTTCCAGAGAAATTAAATTTCCACAACTGTCAGTTATTTTCTAACACCAGAGGTATAATATGTGCTTGGAATTTGACAAATGTATTGATATCTCATTATTAGATTGATCATCATATATCTGTGTTAATGCTCTATCTTCTCTCTGTGCGTCTTAGGTATCAAAAGGCTACTTATATTTGTTTGTTTGCTTGTTTGTTTATTCTTTATTTTGAAATGCAATTTTCACTTTCCTAAAAAAACAAATTTGTGACTCAGATATAGAGTGGGTAGCCTTTGTAAAATCAAATGCAAACTTGACAGAAAACTTAGCTTTAACACTGTTTTCTAAAAGAAATACAAACTGAAGGCATACTTTGATTAGGAAGAAATTTAGATTAGGGATGACGATTCATAGGAGAGGTCTTACTACATGCAACAAACTTTTCAGTAGAAAGTGGTAATTGCAGGTCCCAAGCCTCCTTCCAAACCACTACTTTATTTTTTTCCTTTTTATTTCTACCTACCTTCCACCTTTGGCTTCTTATTACTTCTTTAGCAAGCATGCTATTTCCACTGAGAACCAGCACTTCACTCCATACAGAGGACAAGGGGTTTTGTTTGTTTTTGTTTTTGTTTTTTTAATCAAGCAGCAATATTCTGAAGGAAAAAAAAGAAGAAAGAAAATAAACAAGCTTCAGTAAAGGTACATCTCTTTTTACAAAGATATTCTCTTCCATTCACTAAGAAGATAACATGACATCCATAGCAATAAAATATATGATTGTAAAATTTGTCCCATAATCAGAGTGAAGATCATTTTAATACTAAGCACTTTTAAGTATAACAATGTGCATTAACATTTAAAATGGAAATACAGCAATCATACTATCATACTTGAAGTTTAGCTTTTCTTAAATTAGTTTTCAACCATTATTTTGTTCACTAGACCAATATATTTAATTTTGAAGTTTTCATTTATGCTAAGATTTAAATATCTTGATTTTTAATATACTACTTCTTCACTGTAGGATAAAGGAATTATGATAGGGTGAAACATAGAATCCAGATGTATATCAATATATTTTATAATAGCTTATTTTGAAATCCACCATAGAAAAAGGTCATAGAGCATAACTGACCTGAGTTAAGGAAGTTAAATTTAGCTATTACTAAAAGGATTTATGTAGTTTTTAAAATCCCAGTATATGTCAGATAAACAATATTTTGAGCTACTTAAAATAATTATTTAGGGTATTTAAAAAAAATCACTGTACGGCTTGTTTTCTGAATTATTTGAAACACTTTCTAGGTAGTCAATTACTTGGATATAATTTTATTTTATTTTTAATGAATATTCAAAACATAGAAATTTGAATGACTCAATTCATTGAGTTACTGCTCTTAACTGTAATTTTGATTGACTCAATTTGAATGATTCAGTTACAATTAAGAGTAGTTTTAGGACGATGTCCACATCAATGTGATCTCCTTCCCATCCACTACTGCCTCCAGTTAATCACCCACTACTGATCCAACCAGCAGCTGGGTACATTAGATAGGGTTCAAGCAAAGCCCTAAGACCTGATGAAATCTAGGTGGAAAGTAGGAGTACAGGGATAGCTCTCCTAAGGGTTAGGGTCAATCTGGAAACTAGTTTTAGAGAATCTGGACTTAAAATATGTAAGCACTAACTATTGTGAAAGCCCACATTGTTCTTGCTTGAGTGTGTCTATAATTCCAGGTCACCAAAGTTAAGAAGTAAATGGATAGGTGAACTGAGTTTTCAATGTTGGTGAGGCTGCAAAGTCCCTAAGAATCAGGGAGGTCACTTTCTAGATGCTTCAAAAAGAGATTGTATGTGGAACAGTTATGATTTTTCCAGGTTCTCCAACAATTACATATGAACATTTGCAGACACGCAAGATTCAAATAATTGGATTTTTTAAGACTTCCAGCACCTTTAGTTAGGTGTTCTAAGGAGAAGGTACAATGCTAGATGGGGGCAGGGAGGATGGTGCTTCCTGAGCCCCACCACACAATTGGTCAGTCCTCATCCAACAGCAGCTAGACCTTGCTAGAGTTGAAGCAGTTGGATTCTGTAATTGGGAGATCATTGGCCTATTGATACTTCACAAGCCTCTCAGCTTCCTGGAGGGCAGGTGATACCAACGACCAGGATGATGGAGAAGTTCCAAAAATTCACTGGCCATGCATCCATTCTCAGGAGCTATATCTCTGTCAAGTGGTAAAAAAAAAAAAAAAAAAAAATTGGCAAACCAAACAAACACAAGCAGGAGCACTAAGGGCTCATTCATACTATTCAAAGATGAACTTGGAATGTCCTGCTAAGTTAAAAACACACCCAGGCATTTCTGGTTGAGGAGAAAGAGACTATGAAATGGGTATTAAAAATAGTAGGAGATATAAATACCTTATGAACTATGGAAATGAGGACTAGAGCAAATACACATTGTTTTCCTTGCTTGGTTATGGACATATTTATGTTCATTAACCCTTTTCCTCTATCTTCTATCTCTACTATTTTATATAAAGGTTATTAGTTATGGTTGCATTGTATATCTTACTATATATTACAGTTATAATAAAAATAATATTTAGTATATATAATTCATTTTAATGTATTTACTTGGTCATTAGATTATATAATATGCCAGTGAAATTATGGATGCACTAGAAGAAAAATTATACCATCCCAAAATGGATACAAGTTACAGGGATAGCTAAGCAAAATACTGGTGAGTGGAACTGTGTACCTCCTCTTTGGGGAAAAGGTGAGTGTGTCTTCTTTTGCAAAAGGGATGATTACATCTTTTAAGGCAGAAGTATGATTCTATCTAATTGTGGTTTAAGGAGGATGGATAAGAATGAAAACCCGTCTAAGAGGTAGATAGTACTACAAAGTCTGTTTACATTTCAACACCATTCTTGTTCCTTTCTAGGCCCTCCCCAGTATCATAGCGGCTGGAAGACTAGAAACTAATTTTCAAGCCCCTTTTGCCAGTATAGTTACAAGGACTTACCAACAAGAAGCATATGTGGAATGTACGGCATAAAGAGAAGCCAGCACAGTTCTCGCAGTGGTACTCTGGGGAATGGGTTTTGGCACACGGCAGAAGGTTTTGCCAGGAGCCTCTGTGTCGTTTTCCCTTGAACTAGACATTTTTTGCTATAGGCAGCTGGGATCACTGGAGGCAGCTCCCAGCAATTTCATACTTTTGATTTCCTAAACACTAACGAGTGTGTCTCTAACCTTTATTCCTCCAGCTCTTTTAACAATTTTATAAGCCTCTAATTCACCATATGAAATCTGTTTCTCCTAGATGTTCCTGAATTGTTTTCTGTTTTCCTGAAGAAAACTCAGTAATACTGGAAAGCCAGTATAATGCTTGAAGAAAACTTGCCTATTCTGCTCCCCTCTAACACTGAAAGACTGCAGAAAAGTTTACCTTGCCTTGTAGAAGCTTCTAGCCTACCTGCCCATTCTCTACACTGCTCAGAACTTAGCATTATTCTGTGGGAAAACTGGCCGTACATATCAGGCACCTTCCAGTTTCTCAATCTAGAAGAACTACTGAAAGCTCTACTGGTCTTTCTTTTCTCTACCAGAGGCCCAGAATTCTCCACCTGAATCATCAGATGCCCTAAAGGAAAGTTTTTGCTGGTAATTCTTTGCTCACCTAAGAATGGTTCTGCTTCTGGAATTTTTATTTATCTGCTTCCCATTCCTTCCATAGTTCTCATATGCCTTTAAAGCTCCACCTGTGTTTTATAATGTAACTGACTTTGACTTTTGTTTTCCCCGCCACTGGGCCACTGGACCATTGGGTAACAATCAACAGAGCTGCCTTACAAAGTAGTGAACATTCTATTACCAGGAATGCTAAATTGCAAATTGGATAAACACATGTAAGGCATTTTATTGAATGGATTATCATCTTGATTATGGAGAAGTTAATCTACTCTAAACACAGTATGTGTTTTCTAAGTAATTTTCCCATCTGTGGCTCTATGATCCTATTTCCAATATGATAACTATATTGCTAAAACAATTACTAGCAACACTGCATATCATGTGTATGCTTGTGCATACACATACAGTAGAGTTGGATTAATTTAATCTTGCCAGTGCTATTTTTTCTCCTTATAAATGAATTATGTTATACAAATCCTTTAAAGGAAATTAAAGATGTGTATACATAGCTACTACATGTTTGGGAATTTCAGGATAGCAAACCTGCATCAGAATCACCTGGGAGGATTAGCAAATGGAACTATGTGCCTTTCTTTCTGGGGAAAAGGTGAGTGTGTCTTCACTTGTAAAAGGGATAATTACTAAGTCAGAAGTACGATGCCATATAACTGTGGTTTAGGAGGACGGATAAGAATAAAAACCAGTCTAAGAGGTTTTAATCTAAAATATAGATTGCTAGGCCCACCCTAGAGTTTTTGATTCAGTAGGTCTGGAGTGGGGTCTGAAAATTTGCACTTCTACCAAGTTATCACCAATAATGTCACTTCTAGGGACCACACTTGGAGAATCACTGGTATAAAGAAGGAGTTGTATGATTTTTCTTATTTTGTATTTATGTAAACCTAAAATATGAATAGTGTAAGTTAGGTCAGAATGGCCCCCATAGCTTACAGTTCTGCTTTATAATTTGCACTTACAAATAGACTGTCAGGCTGTTATATGATCAGCTATTTAAATATTGATGAGACATTTTTTCCTCACTGCTGTTCTCAGCTATGTCAGCTTGGAACTGTAAGCAAATCATTTTGTCAGTCTCATGTAATGCACATTACTTTCTCTTTTTCTCCCTCACTGTATCTTCCTCCAATAATTTCCTGTAAAACTTGCTGCTTACCTTTGAGGGAATAGCGGCAGCTCAGGTCATCCATCAAACCGGTGCTCTGTGTCAGCAGCTCCTCAAATGATATAAGGTGCTTCTTATATGACATAACCATCAGAACGCCACAAAGAAGAAGTCACAGTTGTCAACTTGGGTCATAAACCACAGGAAATCTCAATGAGCCTGCCAAGACTAGTAGTAAAGAGACAGAACGATGGAAAGTTAGCATGGCAACAAATGGCAGGTAAATATGTCTTTCAATATTAAAATGTGTTCAGTACAGCATCCATATTATGGCCACTCTTGTTACAATTATGTCACCATTTTCCTGATTTCTAGAAGTAGAATTTATATCAGGCATAACATTCTCAGAGATGAGTCACATGTGGAAAATATATTTGGAGTTACAACTACTCATTTGAGCATAAATGATTTAATTTAGATAAAGGGAATAAAGATGCAATTGTTTTAGGTCCATTGCTCAGGTACATATATTCCTTCCTATAAATAACCTTTGTTTTGAATTTGCCAACTCAATATATTTGGTAAATTTTATTAGTCAAGTAAGTTTCATATAATTGTAATTTCATAATTTAAGGAGAACAAGAATTTTATCTTGCAAGGCCTTCCTTTTTCTTTACCTTTTACTTTTTTTTTTTTTTAATTTGGCATTATTTTCAAACTGGTTAAAGAAAGAAAGAAAAAAAACTTGTGTGTTTTTATCTTGGATTCCATGGAGGACATATTTGTTCATGCTTATAAGCATCTTTTCCAAACCAAGTGGACATGTATTATTAAAAATAAAAAAAAGAAATAGAAAAATCTGTCAATGTCAAAAAATAGTACTGAGCAAGCTAAGAGTTATTAAAGTTGAAGAGAGTAAAACTCTTAGATTTGAAATGCAATTTTAATGTAAAAAGAGACTCCTGAGATTTCTGGATATTATTATAATGATCAAATGTAGATTGAACATCTTTGTCTCTTAACGTTTCTCATATTTTTAATTCCTTTGCCACGTTTGCTAGATAAGTTGTAAGATCTTCTGAACATATTTTTAAGGTTTCCAATATTTTTTGTTGGTGATGGGGGGTGGTGATCATAGTTTTAATCTCAAAGGGCTCTTTCATATTCTTCATGTTCTTTTTAATAGCATCATTTTTGTTATTTTAAGGATGCAATTTCTCTGATGTTTTTTAGTATATTTCTTAGGGGCTTTTATTTGTATTGTTTTTCTCTCCATTTCTTACAATGCTTACTAAATTAATTACGTTATTTTTGAAAATATCTTCCTTTAGGTTTTTTTTTTAACATATGACAAATTATTGTTATTGACAATTTATATTTAAGAAAGAAGGAATGGGGGCGCCCAGGTGGCTCAGTTGGTTAAGCATCCAACTCTTGATTTTAGTACAGGTCATGTTCTTAGGGTTGCAAGATGGATTCCAGAGTCAGAATCAGGCTCTGCGCTCAGCAGGGAGTCTGCTTGAGATTGTCTCCCTTTGTCCCTCCCCACCTACCCCGTTCATGCAGGTGTGCAGGCTCGCACTCTCCCGCCTTCTCTCAAATAAATAAATAAATCTTAAAAAAAAAAAAAAAGGAAAGAAAGAGAAAGAAAGAAAGAAAGAAAGAAAGAAAGAAAGAAAGAAAGAAAGAAAAGAAAGAAAGAAAGAAAGAAAAAGAAAGAAAGAAAGAAGGAATGGATAATTGGTTGGGCTTCCTGTGCTGACTGGTCAGTAGGATTGTTTCTTGATACATTTTTCTAGTAGATGTTGCATAAAGGAGTAAGCTAAATTACGCTGTACTAACAACCCCTTAATTATAAGTGGCTTGACACACAAGTTTATTTTTTCTTCATGTTGAATTTCCATATAGGATTTAGATCTATCCTCTGTTTTAAATTACTCTCACTTTGGGACCTCTGCTGCCAGAGCATTCACTATTTGGATTTGTATTGGTCCTCATGGCAAAAAGAATACGAGACTCTGTCAACAGTTAAATGCCCTAACCTGGAAGTGGCTGCTTATTCTCTACAACTACTAGTTACAGGGACAATTTTCAAGCACAAGAAGTTGACAAACTGCAATCTTATTATTTGCTTCTTGAAAATCGGAGAATAAAGACAGAAATTTACAATAGTCATTAATTACTATAGGTAAGAATTTGACAGGGATCTCAATCCGTGATAGAATGGGATATGTTCATTCTTAGACTTCACTTTATGATGCTTTTGTTGAGAGGCTTCTGTAAGGAAGTGGGCCAGAATGAGAAAGGTCTTTCCCTAGGAAACAAAATACATACCAGCTCCTTAGAATTCTCCAGACTCTTTACTCAAGTTTATTAAAGAAAAATGGGTTGCTATTTTTCCTTGATGTAAATGCTAATTGCCTCAATTCTTCATAATGAATCCATGGAATTAAGGAAGTGGAGGTGAGCTGTTTTCAATCCTAATTTTTACCCTTACACAATTTTATACTTGCTGAAACAGAGCCGAGAGCACTTTAGGGTAGAGGGGAGGACTGCATTACAACTTCTATTACACACCCTCATAGCTTACATTAAACAGTAGTTTTCTATAAATTCCATCCAATAAATATGCTCCATCTAATTTATCATTTGAAGAAATCTGTTGTTATAAGTTGATTCTTGTCTATTTTTACATTTTAGTTTCAGTAAGTTTTCAGGAATGAAAGTCATATCTGTCCATTATCTCTGCCTGAAAGGATAAGCTGTGTTTCTTTTTTTTCCTTTTTTAAGTTTAATTTTTAAGTAAATATTTTATTTAGAATAGATTTGAATTTCTAGAAAAGTTGTGAAGACATGCAGAAAGTTCTCACATACCCATACCCAGTTTCTCCTATTAATGTTTTATATTAGTGTAGTATATTTGACATAACAAATGAACCAGTATTGATACATTATTAACTAAAGTCCATACTTTAATTAGATTTCCTTAGTTTTTAGCCCAATGTTCTTTTTTTTCTGTTCTAGGATCCCGATCTCATGCAGGATACCATGTTACATTTAGTTGTATGTCTCTTTGGTTTCCTATTGGCTGACATTTTCTCAGACTTTACTTGTTTTTGAGGAGCTTAATAGTTTTGAGAAATGTTGGTCAGGTATTTTGTTGGATGCCCCACTCTTTAATTTTTTTCTGTTTTACTCATGATTAAACTAGGGTTTGTTTTTGTTTTTTTGTTTTTGTTCTTTTGAGAGATAACAGAGGGCTAACAGAGGGAAAGTGTTGTTTTTTGGTCACATCATATTAGGGGTGGTACACACTATTAATATGAAATCACTGTTGATGTTAATTTTGGTGACCTGACTGAGATAATATTTGTTAAGCTTCAACATAATGAAGTTACTTTTTCTCCTTTCCACACTGTACTCTTGAAAGAAGTTCCTGTGCACAACCCATATTTAGGAAGTGGAGAGTCAAGCATCACCATCATGAAGGTGGAGTACCTACATGAATTATTTAGAATTCTTTTGCACAAAATATTTGTCTATCTTTCCTGAATAGTTATTTATTCAATCATCTATTTAAATAATTCTGGACCCATAGGTGTCAATTTATTATTTTAGGTTATACCAAATAATACCTGCTTTATTGATTGTTTTAGCTTTGGTAATTGAGAGTTTAGTTGGTCCCTTTTATATGCCCCCATCATTGTGTATGTGTGTGTGTTTTCTGTTTTTCATCATGTTTTTATTTTTTGATACTACAAGGTGTCTCAGGCTCATCTGGCATATTTATTACTTTATTATGAGAATCAGCTATTTCTTCAAATAGCTGTGGCTCCTTTAATTGAAAAAAGGTATTAGAAACCAAAGTCTGCAAACAGATATGTTCATTACTACTAGGGACCATTGGTTCTAGGTCCTCTCAATTGACAAGTAAAAGAGATATATATGTGCATACTAACCCATGAGTATATATACACACATATATATGAAATATGTGTATTTGTCTTTATCTGTATTGATAATAAATTAAACATAGATTCATAATAATGTCTTGACCTCTAATCCTTTAGCATATGGATCATCTGTGGCTTATACCCTTGTTTGTAACCTCAGACTCCAACACTGAAAGAACTGGCCTCCACTATCTATGATTCTTTTACTTTACAGTGTTTTCAGAATTATTAATCAATATCCCTATGGGAAACAATTTTATCAACTGCAGTACAGTGCTTATATTCAGTTCTTGTTTCCCTTAGTCTTACAGACTCTGTTCGTTTCCAAAGTTACTTAGATCAGCATCTTCTCTCATACCTTCAGTGAGGTTGTTTCATACATTTGTAAAACAGTTAGGTTCATTTGTCAAGAATGCATTCCATCCTGTGATATCTCAGTCTCCTAAGTAAATTTTTAAATTTGCATATATTAAGGTTCATTCTTTGTGCTGTAACATCCTATGAATTGTGACAATTTCATAGTGTCACTTGTCTATCATTACAATCTTATTTCTTGGCTTTCTAGTCTGTTCCATTGTTCTAGATGTCTGTCATTTTGCTAATACCACATTGTCTGTACACTGTAACTTTATAGTAGGTCTTGAAATCTGGTATCATGAGTTCTTCAATTTTGTTGTTTACTGTCATGTTAGCTATCCTAAGTCTTTTTCTTTGTACATTTTTTTTTTTTTTTTTTTTGAGGTTGTAGGGTTAGAGGGAGAGAGGGAGAGAGAATCTTAAGCAGGCTCCATGCTCGGTGCAGAGCCAAGGCAGGGCTCGATCTCACAACACTGAGATCATGACCTGAGCCCAAATCAAGAGTCAGATGCTTAACCCAGGTGCCCTCCTTGTACATTTTAGAATGAGTCTGTAAACGTCTACAAAATAGGTCACTTGGACCTTGACTGATAATGAGTTCACTGTATCAATCAAATTAGGAAAGACCGATATTTTATAATATCAAGTCCCAATTCTTTATCACTTTCATGTGTTTTATAGATTTTATCATATATATCATGTACATATTTCTTTTAGATTTATACCTCAGTATTTTATTAGTATTTTATATAATGTTTTAAATTTTCAATTGTTCAATACTGGTATATATAAAAAGTAATGACTTTATATATTGATTTTGTGTGCTGTAACTTGCAAAGTTGACTTATTAGTTTCAGGTTTCTTTCTTTTGGGCAGGAAGATTCTTTGGGAGTTTTCTACATAGATAATCATGTCATCTACAAAACAATTATTTCTTTTTCCAATCTGTGTAATTTCTAGTGCTTTTAGTACAATGTTTATGAGAACTGGTTAGAGAAAATATCCTTGCATTCCTTCTAAATTTAATAAAAATTCTCCAGTCTGTCAATTCAAACTATAATGGTATCTGTAGTGTTTTGGTAGATGGACTTTACCAATTTGAGGGAGTTAACCTCTATTCCAACTTTGCAGAGTGTTTATCATGAATCGGTATTGGAATTTGTTAAATGCTTTTTCTGCCTCAATTAATATATTCATATAGGTTTTCTTTTTTAGTCGGTTGATATCCTAGGTTACATTTCTTACATTTTAATGTTGAAACAATTGCATTAATAAAATATATCTTACTTGTGTGTGGTATATAACACTTTTTATCCTTGTTTTTTTAATTTTACTAAGATTTCAGCTTTGATTTTCTATGTTCATCTGTATCTCTAGATTTTGGCTGACAGTTTGCCCTGTTTACTGTTTGCCCTGACAGTTACTAATAATGAAAGAAAAGAAAATCCAATTCAACAGACTATCCAAACATCCTCAGTTACAGTAAAATGTCCTCTGCATCCATCATTTCATATAATTTTGAAACAATCACATATAAGATATAGCAGTGTAATTATTATTATTTTATGGTAAAGTAACTGAGGACCCAAGAGGTTAACTTCTGTGGCTCAAAGTCAAATAGATAGTATTAGAACAAATACTTGAATCTATGTCATATAAACCTGCTAAGCAATAACAAATAAAAAGAGCAATTGTTTTTGCGTCACATACTTGGACAAAGGTGAACTGCATTATTTATGATTATGTTTAATACTTTTGTAGGACATTTAGAAAATTTCAGTACTTAAAGGACATAAGAAAAGTCATTGATTTTTAATGTTTCTAGCTTTTTCTTGTTGTTAGGATAAAAGTGATTAACTTCTAAACTCTTCACATGTTGGAGCTGAAACCAGAAACCTCACTGCATGCCTCCCCACATTTAAAAAAATTAATATCTTAATCCTTACAAATTATTAAATGTTAACACCCCCCAATGGTTTCTGTAAATTACACATTAATTATACTTCCCCTTCCAACTTTAACTTTTCTACAGTTGTAGGATTAAGGAAAAACAAGAGCAAACTAATTTTCTTTCTTGTTTCTTTTTCTTCTTTCATATCACTCACTTTTCTGTTTCTCTGGTTTAAATAATAATATCTGTACAAAAATTCAGTTAAATATAGTTAAGAAAACCAATCAGTAGTGCTACCAGAAATGTGTTATCATCAAACTATAGGGAGGTCTCTAGCCATAGAATCCCCTCAATTCATACTCAGCAATGCCACTAATTACATGGGTAAATGCTGATAATATTTGCCAAGTGTAAGTAAACAAGAAATTATTTCAGCGTATCTGTGTCATCTCTGTACCACAAAATAGCTAGACAGAAGAGGATGAAAAGTCTAAGATAACTAAAATAAATTTAACTGGAATGTCCTACGTTGTATTCCTTCCAAGTAACAGTTACTAATAATGAAAGAAAAGAAAATCCAATTCAACAGACTATCCAAACATCCTCAGTTACAGTAAAATGTCCTCTGCATCCATCATTTCATATAATTTTGAAACAATCACATATAAGATATAGCAGTATAATTATTATTATTTTATGGTAAAGTAACTGAGGACCCAAGAGGTTAACTTCTGTAGCTCAAAGTCAAATAGATAGTATTAGAACAAATACTTGAATCTATGTCATATAAACCTGCTAAGCAATAACAAATAAAAAGAGCAATTGTTTTTGTGTCACATACTTAGACAAAGGTGAACTGCATTATTTATGATTATGTTTAATACTTTTGTAGGACATTTAGAAAATTTCAGTACACACAGAGAAATGTGTACTGTGTGGGTGAATACTTGGAAATATGTCAAAAGAACAATGGTTGAAGATGCTCAGAAAAAAAAAAAAAAGTCATGATAACTTTCCTGATATGAAAAACAAATGACCTTAGAAAAATATTAGTGGTAAGAGTGGGTTTTAGCACCTTAACTCTTCATATTTAATATTTTATGTCTTGTATATAAAAAACTGATAGAAAAGAAAGAGGAGCTACTCTTTTCTCTGAAACTCACTGAACTGCAAGCTAGCTATTTGGAATGCATAATAGGAATCTCGTTCCAGATTCATTTTAGTTTCCTGGAAAACTGGTTGTGATCTTTATTATCATTCTTAACACTAGTAATCCCCTTGGCAAGTGCATTCTATCTGTGTAGACATATGTGTAAATAAGACATGAAATATCTGAATTTATTCTCTCTTTTTGCAGCTTCCTGTCCATAATATTGTATTTGGTCAAAGTTTCTATCTCTCTAGACAATGGAATGTGCTCTTTTAGGGGTGGAGGAGACATGGTGAGAAATCAGAACTCCTAAGGCAAAAATACATAATGAAAAACATAAAATTTGGATGCCTTAATTTTGCAGCAACACAGTAGTCTGGAAAACCTGGTCAATTTTTTAATAAGAAAAACATCAATTTATCCTTTAACATGTATTAACATATCAAGAGTGAGACACGGATTACCAAATAAGAAACAACTTCATAGTGTAATAAGAAATTAAAGATTCATGGTAAATTAAGAATTTTGCTGACTCAGGGCTGGTGGAAGGAAGAATAACAACAACAAAAAAAGAGTCTGAGGTGGGAGAGGAAAGCCTTAAGATTAAGATGGAACCCTCTCTATGCTGATAAATCCAAGAAGGTATTTGATATATTGGTAAGTGGAGGGATATGCCAGGACAAGCTCTTACTGCCTTGCTTTCCATTTGGGACCATGGGAGGAAACCTCTCAATGGGGAAGCCTTGCACTGACATGAGGTGGTCTCAACAAGGAAAGAGGGTAGAACAGAGTGAATATGCAGAGAGAGGGATTATTCAATAGCCCTAAACTTCACTAAATTTGCTTGTAGTGCATCAGCACGCATGATTTCTTAATCTCTTTGATGACTACAGAGGTCAGCCTAATCAAAAGCCTGTCAGTAAGATGAAAAAGTCCTTAAATCACCACCACCAACCCTAGCAGGAGATGAGGTGATTCTACAGCTGAGAATGTAGCACAGAAATCCTGGGTCAGGGGCTAGAGAGAATATAAAAGAGGCTTATCGGGAAAAGGAAATGTAAGATGTTGCAGAGGCCTTTATGGAGGTCTACTGGGCCCTAAGCAAACCAAGTGAATGACCAGAGCATGAGTTAAAGCAGCCAAGGGCTCCAGCAGCAATTCCAGGCTCTCATCCAGGAAAGGACCAGTCTTGCCTCAGCTTTTTCTATCCTCGGAACAGCTCAAACCAGCCACTCCACAGAGGATATTATAAGGGACCAGTGCACAAAACATCCATTTGTGAATGCTTCTCTCCTCTCCTGTGACAAAATTATGGAAAGCTAATATTTTCTCTCTGTACAAGTAGCAGGGGAAGGAATAAAACCAAACACAAAGCATTAGAGTCAGAAGAACTTATAAAGGAGAATAAATAATCAGGGTATCAAAATATATCAAAATAATTTGCTTTCCTTTTTTACCCAGTCTAAATCAAGAACATTTTAATCTGGATATGTCAATATTTTCTTTGTAAAAAAACATTCATATGTAGAAATATTATGAGCAATTTTCCTGTTACGTTACTGTTTGGTTTTCATTGCTTTAAACCAGAATGCTTTCTCTTGTTGAAATTTACAAGAAGGAATGTTAATATCAATTTCAAACTTCAATTCTGTGTATTTTGAGAGTTTTAAACAAAGTACAAAAAAGTACACCTTTCCACATATTTACTCTTGATTTTACATTCTAAAACGTGCATCATCAAGTACCTATGTGCAGAAGCATATTAGCAATGCCAAGGTATCATATATTTGTTATATTTTAAAACATTAAAGCAAATTTCATTGGCAAAGCTATATAAAAATAACATATTTATGAATTGTGTTGATTGTTAGTGATCATTCACCCCTTGTTAAAGAATAAATTGCTTATTTCCTAATAATTCTGATATAGTTTGTAAAAAAAACCACCACCAAAAAGGTACAAGGATAAAAAGGAATACAGAAAATAAGTGCTTCTTATATAATATTCTTAAGAATATCACACAATTTAGCTCCCAGTTTTAGGATCATGTGTTTGAATGTCACGTGTGCATGTTTGTACTCTACTAATTTCAGAAGACAACTGTTCTTGCTTGATGGGCAAGATATTCTTATCATATAAGCACCTGGGTTTTTTCCCACTCTTCCAATATATAAAAACCAAATGACAGCCCTAATTTATTTTGAGATTTTTCTCCATTTTAACCAGCCAGAAATCTTACTCCATAAAAATGAGACTGTTTAAAATTTCTCTAATCATGAAGAAAAAGATGTTCACCTAAAAAGACATAGCAATGTGTACATCACATAGGCACCTGTTCAACTTTTCTCTGTGGAAAGATTTAGCATAAAAAAAATCACATAGCATTTGTTAGTTAAAACTGACATCTTTAAGTAAGTAGACATTGAAGGTAGTTACCCACAAGCTTCAATTAAATTGCATGCCTCCAGATCTGCTTGTGCTCTGATATGTATTAAAATTAGGTTTACATTGATATGATCATTCTGAACAACTTATCACTAGCAAATATAGCCAAGTATATTTAATTTTATCTACACTGGCTTATGCATAGATTTTTATTTTACAGTGAGGTGCAATTATTCACCACAATAAACTCCTTCTTGTCCCATTTTCATCTGGTTGCCTGTTCTGTTGTTGTTGCCGTTTTACTTTCCTGAGTCCCTCCTTTATTCTTTCCCTTAATTACTTTCCTTTCACCTTTGTTTCATGCCTCTTCTACACCAGGAACAGTATGTCCACCTGTCCCTCTTGGAATAAGGTTTATCATGTTGTGCCTGCCCCATCATTGTATTTTAAAAGAAGGTAACCTTCTTATCAGTTTTTCGGGTTCCATAGATGAAAAGAAATTTTGCCCCAGGGTAGATCATATCCAGAGTTTCACCTGTACTCGATTTATATGATTTAAGATATCTTAGGAGATGAGATTTAGGCTTTTCGAGGTGATGTTATTTATACAAGATTTTCAACTTAAGAGTTGATGTTGTAATATTTTGAGAATTTGGGGGATATTGGGATGGGGTGAATGTATTTTTTTTTTAAAGATTTTTTTTATTTACTCACTCGAGACACAGAGATACAGAGAGAGAGAGAGAGAGAGAGCATGAGCAGGGGGAGAAGCAGAGGGAGGGGGAGAAGCAGACTCCCCTCTGAGCAGGGAGCCTGATGTGGGGCTATATCCCAGGACCCTGGGATCATGACCTGAGCCGAAGGCAGACGTTAACCATCTGAGCCACCCAGGCGCTCCAGGGTGAATGTATTTTGAACATGGGATGGAGATCTAAGAAAGATTTTAGAATATGGGCACCTGAGTGATTAAATGTCTGCCTTCAGCTCAGGTCATGATCCATGGTCCTGGGATCAAGCCCTGCATTGGGCTCCCTGCTCAGCGGGGAGCCTGCTTCTCCCTCTTCCTCTGTCCCTCACCCCGCTCACGCTCTCTCTCTCTCTCTCTCTCAAATAAGATCTTTAAAAAACTTTTTAAGAAATATTTTAGAATAACTTCTTTAATAAATGGTACAGGAAGAAAAAGAATATGTCCAAGTCCTAACTCCTTGTATCTGAGAATATGACCTTGTTTGAAAGTAGGTCCAAACAAGATATATTAAGTTAAGGATCTTGAGATGAGATCATCCTAGATTTAGGGTGGGCCTTATATCCAGTTATGAGTGTCTTATAAGAAACACAAAAGGAAAAGACACAGAGATATCTAAAGGAGAAAGCATATGGAGATGGAGGCAGAGACTGGAGTGATGTATCTACAACTCAAAGTAAGTCAAGACTTGCCAGTAGCTATTAGAAGTTACGAGAGTGGAATAGAACAGATTTTCAGTTTCCAAAAAGAACCAACCCTGAAGAAAGCTTGGCTCTAGACTTCTGGCTTCCAGTACCATGAGAGAATAAGTTTTGATGTTTTAAGATTCCAAGTTTGTGCTAATTATTATGGCAGCCCTAGGAAACTTATACAATAGTCACCATATGATCTGCAATCACACATCAAATTACTTACTTAATTGACTCTAAAACTTATAACCACATAAAATATATATGAAAATACCTAGCAGCTTTATTCATAATCACGAAAACTGGAATCAACCCTTCAATAGGTGACTTGTGTGGGGTGCCTGGGTGTCTCAGTCAGTCAAGCATCCAATTTCAGCTCAGGTCATGATCTCGGGGTCTTAAGATTGAGCTTTATATGGGTCTCCACATGGGGCATGGAACCTGCTTGGGATTCTCTCTCTCCCTCTCCCTCTGGCCCTCCCCACCTCTAAAAAAAATATATGACTGAATACACAAACTGTGATACATCAATTCAGTGGAATATCTTTCTATGATTAAAATTAAAAAAAAAAAAAGCTAACAAGCCACAGGAAAAAAATCGATGAATCTTAAAATGCATATATTGGTAAGTGTAGGAAGCCAGCCCTAAAAGGCTACATGCTGTATGCTTCCAATTGCAGGGCATTCCATGAAAGGCAAATCTATATCAATGGTAAAAGTGATTAATATTTGCCAAGGATCTGGGTGTGAGTGATGTAGAGAATTGAATGGAAACAGCACAGCAAAACCATTCCGTACAACACTATAATGGTGAATACAAGCATGTGTCTAGAACCCACAGAACTTTACAAAGATACAACCCTAATGTATGCAATTAAAAAAAATTATTTAGGAGTTTGGGGACTTCGGGATGGAATGCAGAATGTGACAAAAGAATTTACCTGAATTATTCATTCACTTGATGTTGTTCCATAATTCACAGTCTTTCTTTCCTTTTTTCTTTTTCTTTTTTTGTTCCTCTAATTGGCTAATTTCAAATAATCTTGTCTTCTAGTTGTTGTTGATTCTTTCCTCTGAATAATCAAGTCTGTTCTTGAAGTTCTCTATTGAATTCTTCAGTTCTATCCTTGTATTCTTCAGCTCCAGGATTTGTTTTCTTATGGTTTCTTTTAAACTTTTCATTTTGTTCATGAATTGTTTTCCTGATTCCATTTAGTTGTCTCTGTTCTCTTGTATTTTATTCAGTTTCTTTGAGATGATTATTTTGAATTTTTGTCAGGCAAATTGGAGATCTACATTTCTTTGGGTTCAGTGACTAGGGCTTAACTAGTTTCCTTTAATGGTTTCATATTTGCCTGATTATTTGCATCTGTGTAGCCCTGTGGTATCTGTGCATTTGAATTAGCAAGTATCTCTTTCAGTCTTTACAAACTGGTTTTAGCAGGTATAGGCCTTTTCCTATCTGGTTCCCAGGATGATGAGATTACCTCTAGAACTGCAGTCCTGCTGAGTTAGAGCCAGACACGGTTGTTGCTGGGTGAGCAACAGGATCTGGGTTTGGAAGGCTTGTTTCTAGGGCAGGCAGGTGTGGATCTTGTCTGATTCTTAGATGGGATGGCCTCCAATACCTTGTTCAGCAAATGGCACTGGGACAAGGGTCCACTTCAGGGTTCTCATTTAGGTCCTTAGACAGTGGGCTTGTCACCACATATGAAGCAAGTGAGACTCCCACCAGGTCCCTGGGAGGGCTGTTGCCTGGAGACTGGAGGAGTTCCTGAGTGGGCAGGGCTGGTCTTGGACCATGGCTGGGAGGGGTTGGAATCAAGCCTCAGGGCTGTTCCAGGTTCTACAGCCAAGACTGAGGTCTGTAGACATGTCTTTGGAGGCACAGATACATGTGTCTCCCACCAGTCCCTGAGTAACTTGGATTGCTCCCTGACTGCAGGTAGAGGGGTTGGAGTTGAGTGTAGGGCACTTTCAAGATCTTCTGAGGTACAGATGTGTCTTCTACCTGGTACCTGTGCCAGCAGGACTTCTTGTGGAATGTGGCTGGGAGGGGCTGGAACTGAGAATAGGGCTTTTCCAGATATCTGGGACTGCAGACAGAAGTGGCTCCCACTGGGACCCCAGAACCTCAGAACTGCTGGCAGACTGGCAGACTGTGGCTGTATGGAAGATGAAGCCCTAGGGCTCTTTCAGAATCTGGAGGTGCAGGCAGTTTCTCTTGCCTGGTCCCTGTGCCAATAGTCCTGCGGCTGAACCGTGGCCAGGGGGCTAATGCCTAGTATAGGGCCCTTTAGCATCTCTGTGGGGAACAGATGGAGGTGTTTCCTACTGGGTCCCTATGCCAGCAGGATTATACATGACTACAAATGGGATGGCCTGGCTCAGTTACAGGATCCTTTCAGAATCTACAGTCTGGCAAGTTTGGCAGGCTTACCTCCAGGGGCTCTGGACAGAGGCTGAGAGGGGCTAGAGCCAGCTCACAGGCCACTTCAGGGTCCAGAGCCAGGATTGCATTCTGCATGTTTATTACACAAAGCACTGGTGGGCATGACTTCTCCCAGGTCCCTTGGCATATGGTGCTGGTGATAGACAAAGCCAGACAGAGCTGTAGCAGAGTTCTCAAGGGTATAGAGCTATTTCTATTTCTGCAGCTGGGACCACAGTGGGCATTTGGTTGCAAGCCTAACTTCTCAAAACAGCTCTCCTCAGTCTGGGACTGTACCAGGGTTTCACAATCCTACCTGGATCCCAAAACTCCCATAAAAGCACTTTTGTACACAAATGGATACCAAATTATTGTTGTCGGGGTATGGGGATACATGCAAGGGATGTCTTATTCAGCCATTTTGCTCATGTCACTGGACTTAAATTTGTATTTCTTAAAATGTATCCCCATGAACTGATGAGAAATTCTTAAATACAAACAATTTCAAGTTTTACAATTCCATAATAACATCAAGTATTAGACAAGCATTATAATAATACTTTAGTTGTGTGGTGGTAACTTTGGAGATCTGAATTATTGTGTTACTTAATAAATCCATACCTACCAAATTATTAGTAACTGTCAAATAATTGAATAAAATTTAAGACAAGTTTGGGTTGTAATATCTGAAGTATAAAGTCCATTTGAAAAGCATAGTAATATATTAAAATCTTCTTAGGTGGAACAAACATTTTAAAAAGTCTCACTTAAAAAACATTTACAAACTAGAATAAATTTAAACATAAAAACAAGTGAGGGCATTCAGAAAGTTCCTTTAAAAATAATTCATGAGGTAGGTACAATTAATGAAGAAAGACGGGTATACTCAACTACTAAAAGAAATGATGTACAGAGGAGGTAGTAGACTTAATATTCTTCTAGAAAGAATAATTAAGACTAAATTTGGGAGCTATGTAGAGGAAGACTTCGGTTCAATTTAAATGATGAACCTAACCTTCTGGGCACTGAACTTGTATCATAATATGTTCTCAAATACCAGAGATTTTCTATCAGTACCTGGATGGTCCTCTTCCCAGTTGTAGGATAGTGAATATCCTGTATCTTATGTCATGAAATAGAATAGAAATCCTGTATTATGATGGCCTCTAAATGAAATAGTTTACAATTATATGGTTCTCCTTGATAAATATAATTATAAATCAAAGGTTGTATCACTCACATAATTCTTTTCCAGATGTAATCTCAGAGGTTAGGTTTGATCAAGTAATGAATATTCTTGAGTTCTTCATGAAACAATATAACCTAAAAATAATTTACTTCAAAGAAGCTTGCCATTCTTGAAATATGATAAAAGGATCATTTGTATTATCATAAATAGAATGCGCTTCATCCTTTTAACTGAAAAATAAGCAATATTATGAATCAGTGATGTTATAATTTTTATTGTTCTTTGCTTTATCTCCTTTCTGTAAAAATGAACTAGCAACTAAAAAGTACTTCTATATAAAAATTACTTATGAAAAGAACTTTTGCTTTATGGAATATATAAGTAACTTGTATTTCACCTCTTAGAATCGAAATAACCTTAAAATGTATATTTATTTTCTAATGAGTAGATGACAAATACTCAAACTTCAATAGCATTTTAGGTGGTAACCTTTTTCTTTTAATTTCTAAAAGTAATGTAGATGAAAAATGTCTAACAATTTATCACTTTATGCCAATTTATGTAACAAATACCAATTTCCTGAACTCTTAGCCCAAAATTTTAGTTTTCAGCTCTCTTTGTCCCAAGTAAAATTTGGCACTGAGACAAACGCTGTAGTAATTAGGTTACTTTTTCATATTGCTAGCATATCATGTAACTGAATGATGGTTACAAATATTTAAGATATCTTTGAGTTTGGAACCTACTACTATATTGTCATTTATTTAATGATAGCATTCTTTCTCCTCTCTGTCTCCTTTTGTAATTGCACTTGACTTTAGGGGACGAAATTGCCTTTTTAATAATGACTGATTTCATTTCTATTGTAAAAAGTTTAGTACTCTTAACCTTACCTTTTTAACTATATACAAACATTTAAGATATGAAAATTTATTTTCTAAATATTGTGTGAACTGACCAATTTAAATAAGTTATATGGCATTTATCTCATGATTTAGTATGAGTGTAACCAATAAAGCAATTCACTAACCCCTATGATTATTTGCTTTTAAAATATATCACTTATATTGTTTCCTCAAGCATTTCTTCTTCTTGTTAAATATAGCCAAATAGATGGTACTTGTGTTCATTTTGGGGAGCTCAGATATATTTAATTTCTATTGATGCCAGCTTCTGATTTCTTGTTGAATACAAATACATATATTCAATACACAACAAAAATTTTAAAAACTTGCACACATTTTCTAATTGTTGTAAGGATATGATTACATTAAATTACAATTATAGGAAAGATTTACTAAAAATAAAGATATATTGAGCAAGAATGCAGAGTATGAAGTAACTTGAAATTTATAATGATTGGATTTTCATAATATTTTCATTTCTGATTAATAAATTCTGTTGTTTGCTTGTGTAATTTACGTTTTCTTTTCAAAGGTCTTCTCTCCTTGTCATGTGTCAGCAGACAATGACTTGATTCAATTAGCTGTTTTTCTAAGATTATTATTTAGTGTATGAATATGAGATCTATATTCTTCTCTTAGCCCAATCCATTGATGCTTATATCATACAAGATACTTGTTTAGGGAAAATTTGAACATATTCAATAATTAATTTAATGTTGCTTATATTCCTTAATTTCCTGTAAAAAGTATTATGGACACTCTATTTCATTTTGTGTGCATTTATTCATAATACACATAAATTGAATGAAAAATTTGAAATGTGTACCAAATTCTAAATGGGATGTGGATATACTAACCCATCTATTCATAAAGCTATCTCATTCAAAGGCATGTTAAACATGTATAAACCCATTCTTTCTCATGACTCGAAGTCGTTATAAGCATAAATGTGTCCATTTCTACTTGAGCATTAATTGTTAAATTTATATACTTTCATGCACCCAGGCATATAACTCAGAACCTCTTGAAGCAAAGGATTTCAGATTAGAAAAGGATGAAATAGGAATAATCTCTTATCACCAATTTTTATTCTTGCACTTGGAAGATGGAATATTGTGGAGTCTAAAATATTAGCTACCTCTAATTTTTCTTATATAAGGGATATGAAATAACTTAAAAGAATATTATTGAGCCTACTCAAAACAACAACAGAAAAACACTACATTTATTTTGATATGGAATGTGAGAAGCTGTGAAGTAGAAAAAGGGATGTGATAGCACTCTTAATCTTTCCTGGAGAAATTTTCTTTTCTCTGCAGGTCAGGAAGAATGGCTGTTCTCTCTATATTTGGGGAGAGATTATTTTACTTCTCTTCTTACCATTCTTCTATGTAAAAGCACATAATCAAAACTAATGTATAATTGAAAGCCGCTCTCCTCCCTCACAACTAAGAATCAGGTTGATTAAATGAATAAGACTTTGAAGTAAAACATGAAAACTCCCTGTAAAACTTGCAATGTTTTAATTTTCTATTCAGAATTTCAAAACCTCTAATAGTGGATTCTATGCTATTTAAAACTTGTCAGCACTGCAGTTATTCTGATGAAATTACAATAAATGTCAGTGAAGGAGAATTTTAATAAGTAAAATAGTTTCTGAGTTAAGCATATTTTCATCCCCTCCAGAATTTTGCCACCTGCTCAAGCAGCACATTATTCTGTCTTAGAATAAAGAATATTCATATTTCTCCAAAGGTGACAATTAAGCTAGTTCAGTATTAGAGTTGTTTAAAGCATTAGATTAGCATTTGCCTAAGATAAAAAAACCTTAACTTAGCCAAGATAGCCAAGATAGCATAAAGGAGTGGATCAAGTGCTCTGGGAATACTTTGACCATATTAATAATGAATCGTTGGTATTTCTGATTTTGATATTAGATAACTTTTCTTAATAACTCCTTTTTTAATTTCTTCTCTTCGATCTACACAAGGGGAACATTTGTGCTAATGGGAGAAGAAGCATAATCTACTTTTATGTACATATGTACTTGCCTAAATTCATTAGCCCTTAGAATAAATATTTTAATGAGGAAAAGGTAATTGTTTACCATAAAGTAGAATATTTAGTAGACTAACCATAGAGAGTTGGCCCTTCCTTATTTCCTTTTCACATTCGTCACTAATGTTTAAGGATTTTTCATTTTTTACCAAATTACTCCATAATTTAGCAGCTTAAACAACATTTATTATCTCACCATCTCTGTAGATCAGGTATTTGGGAGTAGCTTAGCTGGGTGGTTATATCTCGGGATCTCTTAAAACGTTGCACTCTCCATGTCACATGGTTTGCCATCAATAGAGGGCTTGACTGGCCTGGGGAATCCATTCCTAAGAGGGGTTTCATACATGGCTGTTAGGAGTAAGTTTCTGGGTGCCTGGGTGGCTCAGTCAGTTGATGATGATTCTGACTCTTGATTTCAGCTCAGGTCATGATCTCAGAAAGAGCTCATAGAAAGAGCAAGCCTCAATTCCTCAGTGATTCTTAGCACATAGTCACAGTTGCATATCACATAGGCCTATCCGTAGGGATGCTTGAATGTCCTCATGATATCCCCCAGAGTGAGTGATTTCTTCAGCCACAAGGTGGCCATAATGCCTTTGATTATGTAGTCTCAGAATCACACATTGTCATTTTTGCACTACTCTTGTGGATTACACGGGTTAGCTGTATTTGATATGGGAGAGGATTATAGAAGAATATGACTACCAGAAGATGAGGTTCATTAAGGTCCATATTGGAGACTATGTTCACTATTTAGTTTTAAACTAATATCAAGGAAGGTTGGAAATAAAATTGCTATTTTATAAACATGCATTTTTTTTTTTCAGAAGCTCCTCCATTAGGAAGTTGCTGAGAATGGCTTTTAAAGAATTTCAAAATAACTTTTCAAAAATTATTTTTCATTTTTCCTAATTTTAGAAGGGTTCATCAGTCAAGAGAGTTATCTCACACATTCTATGCATTCTCTTTATGGTGAGTGTTTTTATCCAGTATTTGGCACATGCCCCACTGTTTCAATATTCAAATAATTTTCATCTCTCTAGGTCTCATTAATGTCTTACCTTATTGACTATGAGACCATCGAAAACTAACTTACTCTAACAACTCTAACCAATTTGGACACATTACGTATTTTTTAAATTATTAGCAAATGACTTATATTTGTAAGGTGCTTTTCTTTAGAAGAATATCATTTTCTTGAATGAATAACATTTTATACTCTTTTTTAAAATGCCTTATATCACCCAGGATAATCTTGAGCACAAAATAATATTTATGCAGTTGAGTTATCTATACAAAGGTACTTGTTGACAGCATCTCAGACAATACTCAGACAAGTGCCCAAAGTACTTCAGCTTATCTGCCGCTTGAGGGAGAGAGAGAGAGACTCTTCAGATGAGTGACTACCACTGCTATGGCTTTACCTTATTCCATTATCTGCCATTAACTCATGATGATTTTCCTGAAAAGAATCATCTCCTGTCGATAACAACAACTTGAAAAAATAAAGCTCTAGAATATATTTTATAAAACTACTCTCCAGTCAGTTTTACTTTCTTGTTAAAAGATTTCTTTTAAATCTGAACTTTTCTTTTCTTTTTTTTTTTTTTTTTTAAGATTTTATTTATTTATTTGAGAGAGAGAATGAGATAGAGAGAACATGAGAGGGGGGAGGGTCAGAGGGAGAAGCAGACTCCCTGCTGAACAGGGAGCCCGATGCGGGACTCGATCCCAGGACTCCAGGACCATGACCTGAGCCGAAGGCAGTCGCCTAACCAACTGAGCCACCCAGGCGCCCCTGAACTTTTATTTTCGAAAAACCTTCATCCTGGGGATTTTGTCATAACTCAATTAGAACTGACAGCACATTTCAAATTCCACTTTTACTTTAACAAATTACTGTACCAAACTTCCTTCAGGCAGTACTTTGATTATTAATTAGCACACATATCATGTAGCTAAAGGAAGATAGGCATTTTATGGCAAGGTTTTTCTCCTAATTAAGTATAACAACTTACTCATTTCCAATGACTTTGAGGTTAACTTTTAAAAATCATTTTTAACTCCTTCATTTTCTTAGTTGCAGGACATAAACTTCTGTGATTTCAGCTGTGACTCATGGTAAATATTATTTTATTTTTTAAATTGAGAGAGAGAGAGAGGGAGGGAGGGAGAGAGGGAGAGAGACAGACAGAAAGGCAAAGGAGAGAATCTTCAGCAGGCTCCACAGTCAGAGCAAAGCCTGATGCGGGGCTCCCTCTCACAACCCTGAGATCATGACCTGAGCCTAAATCAAGAGTCAGAGGCTTAAAGGACTGAAACACCCCAGTGCCCCTAGTGGTAAATATTATTACCACTCTAAACTACAGTGACAGTTTCGATCTAGAGAAGCAACTAGCTTTTCTTTGGTTATTGCTTGATCCTCATTAAACTAAGTGCTTGGTTGAGTGTACAATGTTTACAAGGTTCTCTAATCAGTAGAGTTTTTGAATTATGAAAAAATCAGATGATTCTTTCTAGCCATTTGTTAGAGAAGATAGTTTACATGCATCGAATATATACTGTAGGAACTCAGGAAGCTTCTATTAACTTATCAGTAATGGATGTATTCTACAATACCCGTTTGAGCTCCAGAGCATGTTTACAAATGCTTTTCAGTTTTACTTATCCTATAATGTTCTCTTCTCCTGACTGGCTTTCCCCTTCCTGTGCCAATTCAATAAAACACCTGCATTCTGATTCCTATTCAAAAGATTAGTCGGGCCTGCTCCTTGTTTGAACCTGGAGTGTTTCACAATTATCAGTTGTGCTATGTCACCTGGCATGGGAGCAGCTGACCAGACATCTCAAGAAATTCTTCACTGGTGGCCAGTGCCATCTCTGTCACCTCTAGGACACATTGTTTCTCCTCCAGGCGATAAGACTGCAGCAGTCTCTTCTGCTTATAAGCAACTACTATAAATGATCACCACTTCTACACTCTTCCAAAGTTTAAGGGAAAGAAAAATATTCTTCCCATCAGCCATACAGTGGTATGATCAGGTGAGAATATTTCATATATAACCTGGCCAGACATTTCAACCTAGTTGCTATTTAAGTTTAAATCCCCACAGGAACCTTGGAGCATACTAGATTCCAGTATCAACCACATTGTAATTGTAGGCTCATATTCACAGCTGCTATTCTGTTTCTGCAGAATCAAGTTCATAGATTTCATTTCTTTTACTTTCACATGGTAGTTTTTATATCAGGGACCCATTGCTCTATTAAGCCATGTGGTTCACACTTGCATGTTTAAAGAAATACATATTTCAGGAGAAAGTTAATGGGTCTTTGTTCTTGCATTCTAGGAAGGCATCTTGCCTCTTTATAAATAATTGTCTCCTCTGCTCCTTAGCAATCACTAAGTATGTGAATATATTCATGCAAAGAAAAAAGAAGCCCCTCCTCAGCAGACAACTGATATATATCTGAAAACATACATATGGAGGTATACCTGCATTAGTGTGTGTGAGTGTGTGTGTGTGTGTAGTTTTTCTTATTGCATCCTTCATTAAAAATTCTAGGTATAAACTGGAACATATTAAAATACAACTGCCAACAGGGAAAACTTGAGAGAGCAGATAAAAGCAAGAGTTTTATTTTCCCGATTCTGTATTGATAGAACTCTTTTGGATACAAGCACTCTATTTATAGACAAATAAAAATAATGACAAAGAAACAACTTATATAACTGTATATTTTAAGAGACAAAAGTAGCGTCTTATGGACTCTCCTAGAATGTGAAATATGATCACTTTGACTCATGCTCTTTGTAAAATGGCATAATGTTAAATCAAGTACCTATAAGAACAAATTTTCTTGTAGTTTACCTCTGTTGATATCAGTTTATCTTCCCATATCTTTGTTATGCATTTATTGATGACAGAAACCTGTTATCTTTGCTATCATGGGTTTCGGATTATTTTACTTCAGGGGGTTGCTCACTGATGCTATTTTCATTTGCAGTCTAGTGGTAGGCTTAATGAACCACTTAAAATACAGCAGATTTTCATCTGGAAGTTTATCTCCCATATAATAAAGTCTAAAATCTTTGGTTGGTTCTCAGGTATCATAAGCAAAATATAACTGGTTTATTTCTTTCTTTCTTTTCTTTTTTTGACAGAGACAGAGATAGCGAGAGCAGGAACACAGCAGCGGGAGTGGGAGAGGGAGAGCAGGCTTCCCGCCGAGGTATAACTGGTTTATTTCAACATTTCAAGCAATGTATATAAAATACATTAATTGCATCTCTTTCAGTAGTCAGGCTACACACACATCTATATGTTTGTGAACCAATTATTTTTAATCTAATAAATTTAGTAATTACAGAATATCCTTATATTGATGACATTTGATCAGTGCTATGAGATATTTAGAAGCTTAACATTTTATGGGATAATATAATTATGATATAAAGTTGAGAACCAATGAAACACAATGATAAGATAAATTACAAGAGAAGTATTATAAATTATTTACTGATTATAATGACAAAGTATGTGACACATTAAGTAGAGAAAACTGATGGGTATATAATCTTATAACATCATAGACAAGCTTCAAATAAAAAGGTCACCTCATAGGGGCACCTGGGTGGCTCAGTCAGTTAAGTGGCTGCCTTTGGCTTAGGTCATTATCCCAGAGTCCCAAGATCGAGTCCTACATCTGGCTCTCTGCTCAGCAGGGAGTCTGCTTCATCCTCTGACCCTCCACACTCTTGTGTTCTCTCTCTCACTTTCTCTTTCTCAAATAAATGAATAAAAAAAATCTTAAAAAAAAAAAGTTCACCTCATAGTTTTTCTAGATAATTCTGCCATTGTAATGGTTCAAATAATCATTTATAAATCTTTCAAATATTTAATTGTGTGAACATTTTGAATATAGAAAAGCTTAATGCTAATTAAATAGTTTCTGTGTTGATTTTTTGTAAATATGAAAAGTGTCTACTCTCTTATCCTTTCTTGAGGACTTCCATCTAAGAACTGATGTCACCTAACAGGAATGAGGAGGCAACGCATCACAATTCATGTTTACAATCATGCTAGCTATTTTGACAATGCCCAGTGAAGTCTCCAAGAATTAACTTAGAGGCAAATTTAATCTAGTACTAGTTCTATTTGTTTATTTTCATAGGTTTTGATGCCGTTGTCTTGTTTTTTCCCCAATAATTAATTTTAGTAAGATATAAATATGATAAAATACACAGATAAGTCTACAGTTCAATGAGTTTTAAAAAAATGCGCACAACCATGTAACACATATCCTTATCAAGATGTAGACTTTCTGTTGTTCCAGTATGTCCCTTCCATTCAATCCTCTGTACCTCTGCCTCCCAGATATTATTTCTATCATCTTAGATTTGTATTGCCTACACTAGAGCTTCATAATATCATATATCAATAATTTGGTCCTTTTTATTGCTGAGAAGTATTCTATTTTATGAATATGCCACAGTTTGTTTTCTCCGTTCTTCTGTTGATGAATACTTACTGTTGGTTATTTCCAGATATTGACTATTACAAATAAAACTACTACTGATGATAAATACCTACATTGGTTATTTCCAGATTTTGCCTATTACAAATAAAACTACTACAAAAAGTCTTATCTAAGGCTTTTTGTGGTCTTATTTTTCTTTTTATTTTTTGGATAAATAACTAGAAGTGAAATTTATGGGTCATAATTTTAAGAAAGTGTGAAAATTTTTTTTAAAGTAGTTGTATGCTTCTGTTGGCAATTTATGAGTCTCAGTTGCTCTACAACTTTATCATTATCTAGTGTTGTCAATCTTTTTGAATTACAATTCTAATGTATGTGTCCTGTTATATAATTATGTTTTTTTTTCATTTTTGGTAACTAATGGTGTTTATCATTTTTTATGTGCTTCTTGGCCATTTGAGCACCTTCCTTCATGAAGTGTTTGATAAAGACCTTCTTGCATAGGTTTTTCTTGATATGTTATCCAGAAAGAGAAAGAAGACTAGAAACAGGAAAATTATAAATTATTTTTGTGCTGTATAGTCATATTCAAATCTTTGTTTTGTGCTTTTGAACTGTGTTCTTGGCTTATGTAACTATTCTAGTTACAATTCCAACATAATAACTTCATGGTTATACATCTGAATTAAACTATCTTTGATGATACTCATCGCAAAGCTTTTAAGTAAAATTTATCTAAGTATATTAATTATACAATATTTAATCTTGCATATAAACAATAAGATAATGCATTGCACACATACATTATTAATCATCCTTGAAAACTGACATTTGATATTTTAATCATTCATAGCTTCTAAAATGATTTGTAGTACCTTAAAATGCTAGGTGAAGAGAATACTTACTCAGGAAATGCTTTCTTTAGATAGCTGAGATTTCTGTTCCACTGCAAATCATGCTGGCAACCATATTTGTAGCTATGTAAAACAAGCTGTTGGGGAACATGATGCCAAGAAGCAGAGAAAGGAAATAGAGGGAGGCATGGAGGCTTTACATTTTTTTGTGTCTAGTTATCTCTTAGGTCCTGATGCACTCAGTCTTTGATGTGAGATAATAGTTTTCTATTTTGTCTAAATTTTCCCATATACTCTGTTTCATTTATGTATAGAATATTTGCTATCAGGCACTGATTAAAGTATTTTGTAAATATTGACTCAAGGCCAATTTATTTCTCCAATATTACAGATAAGAAAATGAAGCGTCAGAGACTTTAAGTTATTCCGCCTTTTTCAGTTATCTATTGCTGCATAACCGACCACCCAAAACTTTAAAAAGACAACTGTTTGTCTATAGTCCTGTGGGTCAGCACTTTTGTCTGGGCTCAACTGGGTAGTTCTTCTGTTGGTTTCACCTGGGGTCAGTTATGCAACTTCAGACACCTGGCAGCTCTACTGGGGCTTGATGGTCTCAGTTGGTTACACATACATAACTGTCAGTTGATTCTGGCTGTCAAGCTCTGTCTGCAGCTCCTTTGTTCTCTGCAGAGCACTCATCCCTAACAAACTAGCTTAGCATTTTTTACAAGGTGGTCCCATGGAAGTGTTCCTACAGAATTCCTACAGAATGAGAATAAGAACTACAAGTCTTCTTAAGGCCTAGGCTCTGCAATGTGAGCAACACCACACACTCTGTATTCTATTGTTCTAAGCAAATCCAAGTGAAAATCCAGATATAAGGGATGGGAAATAAATTACCCCTCACCATAGAACTGGTAAAGCCACATTACAAGAGAGTGTGGAATTAGGGAGAGAGGCATTATTGCTGCCATTTTCACAAACATTCAACCCAAGGAAAATTTATAGCTTTTAATGCCATTATCAAAAAACAAGAATTTAGGTTTACTATCTTAAACCTAAGTTTCATCTTAAGAAACTAAAAAAGGAAGAGCAAAGTAAACCGAATCAACCAAAAGAAGAAAATAATAAAGACTGAAGCAGAAATCAATGAAAAAGATAAAGACAATAGGGAAATCAATGGAAATAAAAGTTGTTTCTTTGAAAATACCAACACAGTACACAAACTTTACCTAGAATGATCAAGAAAATGAAAGAGAAAATATAGATTGACAAAAATCAAGAATAAAAGGAGTAGAATCACTAAAGAATTATAAAAGTGTGAATAATTATAAGGGAATGTTATATAAAAACTCTATGCCAATAAAATGGTCATTTTAGATGACATGCAAAGTTATCAGAAAAAAGCAAAATACCAAAACTGAATTAAAGAGAAATATAAAATCACCTATCTTTCACAAACTCTTTTAGAAAATAAAAGAGGAACACTTCATAACGATTTTATGAGGCTGGTATTACCCTGATACCAATACCAGATAAAGTCATGTTAAGAAAACTAAGGACTAATACCCATTATGGATATAAGATGCAAAATCCTTAACAAAATATCATCAAGCCAAATATAACAACATGTAAAAATGATTACACACCATGAACAGTTGGGATTTATCCAGGAAATCAAGGCTGGTTTCACACTGTAATATATATAATAAATATTATATATATTGAACTACATATATATCTGTGATGCTCACCATCTTCTGGTTTAATGCTTATTCAATAGTAAAACTTTTTGCTTTTTCTACTATCTTTTTGGAGAGGTTTTCTGGGTTGGAAGAAGATATTTGTTTTTAGCTTTTCTCCAATACTTTCTATAAGATTTGCATTAGTATGTACAAATCTCCTGAATATATGGCAAATGAATGCCCTACTTAAGTATACGATGTTTGAAGTACATATATGACATATTTTATTAAGTGTCATGGTATAAAACAAGGGAAAATGGCTATCTTATCAAGATGAAGGGTATTTCTTTCCCTACGCATGAGTAGTCATTAGGTATCTTCATTATATGTCCCACAAACACCTCAAGCCTAACATGTGCAAATTCAATCATGGCATCTAATATGTCCAAACTGTTTCTGGTCTTTTTTATTGCAATCACCACTGACCCAAGCGTCCAAACAAGAAGCACCATGCTTATTAATTTTTTCCTATCCTAATCTCCAGTCAATAATTGAGGATTATGAACTGTACCTCCTAAACATCCATCAGATCCATCAAATATTTTCCATTCCTACCGTCATTATATTATTCCAAGCTATCATCATGTCGCACTGGGTTATTGCAATAGCCCCTTCAATATTCTTCCTAAATCTATTATTGTCCTCATTCTAATTCATTCTCTGCATTTCAGTCTGAGTAGTATGAAATTAAATCTATGTATGTGTGTGTATATATATATATACATATATATATATATATTTTTTTTTTACATAACTTTTAAAATCTTTCTTGCTTAGCTTATACTTGCAGCATTCTCTATCCCAAACCATAATGTTTGCAATCTAGTCACATTGAACTGCTTTCCATTTCTCACTCATCATGTTCTCTGCTTGTTCAAGGCTTGCAGCAATCACTACTTAGTTCTTAGATAGGATGGCAATTTTTCTCTGCATAGTTGGTATTTACTCCATGTGCTCTCAGTGTCCTATACCTCAACTCTAATGGTACTTATTCCATTGTACTTTAGGTGTCTTTCCACCTCTATGTATGACTCACAAGTATCTAAATTCCACGAGGAAAGTGCTTTTTTGTTCAGTTTATTCATTTAGCAAATATTTATTGGGCATTCCTGGCTTGCTAGGGACCTTTCTCAGCCTCAAAAATAAATGATGAAATAGGCTCATAATGTTCTTGATCTCAGAGAATTTAAATTTTATCAAAAAGAGAAAGACAAAAAGTGAAGAAACAAAAGGTATTTTCAGATAGTGATATTGTTTAGAAGGCAATAGAACAGTTATATGGTTTGAAAGGAAGTATCCCTTAGATATTTTGATCAGAGAAAACTCTTCTAATGATGTTTTCCATTATCTCACACAATTCCTGGTACACAGTACTAGGCATTATGTAGGCAATACATCTTTGCTAAATATCGGAATTCATGAATAACAAAATATTTTCCATTCAAGTAATTTGTAAGGAGATAAGTGAATACACAATTAATATAAATGAGACTGTACAAAATTTCAAAAGCACTATTTTGGTTAATAATAAATAATATAAACAACTTCCAGGTTAAGTATTTACTCCAAGATAGACGATGTTCTGAGTAAATTACAAGCGTTACCTCTCTCATTTACTTCTCACAATGGTTCTTTTCTTTTTTTAGCAGATGTAGAATCAAGCTTAGTGGGAAGAAATCAGTTCACTAAGATCATAATGTCCAGAGGGTGGATCTGCCTTTTAAAACCAATTACATCTCACTTTAAAGTCTATACTCTTTTCAATAAGCAGTCTGTATTATGATTAAAATTATGATTAATAAAGCAAAGAGAATAAAATATCTAAGGTGGGGGAAAATGTATACTAGAAGATCCAACTAAAGCACACCAAAATAGCACTGTAAATTTAAAACTTAAGGCTGCAATTAAGTAACTGTTTCCAGTCTAGTGGGAAAATACTTATTTGAAAACATCAGTATAGGATTTGATTTCTGACACTGTTTATAAGCTGTTTATTAGTTTATGCTCAGAGCTCAAGAACAGTAATGAAGAATGTAAACAGATGATGCAGAGAACAAGGCATGGAAATGTACAGCAGAAGCCTCACTGTAACATATAATTCTAAGTTCAAAGTCTAACAACTTTATTAACTGGATTAGTTTCCTCCAGCACAAGTTAAACAGATACAAAACTAAATCTATTTTTGTAGATTTAGTTTCTACTATTGTAGAAAATTTATTCATCTTGAAAACTCCAATTATTAAAATAGTTTAATTGGAGAATGTGCCTCTGCGTTTTTATTACTTGCTTGCATTTAATATGAAGTTTTTATTCTTGAACTATGAAGTAGATACTGTGGATGGCCCTCAATTTCTGTATTTCCATTCCCTTCTTCTTTCTTAGGTTGGGAAGTTACAATTTTATTTTCCAGATTCCCTGGCAGCATTCGTCTGGGTGCTTAAATAAATACATGTATATAAACAAATAAACCATAAGAACATGTGGGTGAGTTTTGAAAGATAAAAATAAAGCAAAGCCCAACATCCTAGTTATTTTGGTTTTTTTTTGGTGGCAAACAAGGTTGCAGATATTTGAAGATTTTCTGTAGCCACCATTCATGGCTCCTCAACCAGCTTCCAATATGTTGAAAATCAGCTGTGGCATCAGTAACAGCAACTTCTTGATTCTGGATTTTCATTTCTTGAATTCCACTTTCACGGGTATATGCTTGAAGTCATGGCTCCTATTATCCATGATAGTAAGAGAGTGTTGTGGTATCTGGGAGTAATTCCTTACTGGTATCCAAGAATATGATACCAATGCTTATGATTTGTGATAGTACCTGTTTAAACACCTGGGTAGGGTTGTTTCTGTTTCCTGTACTTGACTGATTCCACAAGTGGCTGAAAAATCAGTTGCACAAGGATGGGAATCTGGGATTTTTTTTAACCTGGCCTGCTTGTATATGAAATGGTCTAGTAGTTACAAGTGGAGGATGACAGTTCTATAGTCCATGAAAAACAATGGTGAGAAAAGTAAGAAAGACATGGCTTCAGTGAATACAGTGACTGCTACAATAGAGTATTACGGTGAAGATGAAAATCACAAGATTTTGAATTAGGGGTCTAGACCTTACAAAAGCTCTAAACCTAGCCCAAGTTGTAGTTCTATAGTCCATGAAAAACAATGGTGAGAAAAGTAAGAAAGACATGGCTTCAGTGAATACAGTGACTGCTACAATAGAGTATTACGGTGAAGGTGAGCTAGGAGATGGGCTGGGCTGCTTCTGACAACACTGGAAAGTTTAAAGAAAGACAATTGTAAGCTCAGAGTAGACTTCCCATTTTAGTAGTGTCACGGTTAATAAAGGCCAAAAACAGATGAAGAATTTTATTCTGTTACTGAATTAATAAATTTGCTGGTCTCTTATGTGAAGTCTGGGGCATTGATTGGGAAAAAGTGGAGCTTGAGAATTGGAATGAGGTCATATAGGTGGATTTATCTGGATTTTAGTTCTTTGTATCCTTAACCTCTGAGTCTTTCCTAACTGTTGTTCCTGCTTTGGTGGAGACCTCTTAATAATTCACCTGAGATAACTGCTTTGGAATGGAGTATCAATTCCCCTTACTGCACCATTACTACTACATTATAGTCTCCAGGCAGATAAGTAAATTATTTTTTTAAAAAAATTTTATTTATTTAAGTAATCTTACACCCTACATGGGGCTTGAACTCATGATCTCAAGATCAAGAGTCTCATGCTCTCAAGATCAAGAGTCTCATGCTCTTCCAACTGAGCCAGCCAGGCACCCCCAAATAAGTAAATTCTGATAGCAGGTTGTTCTAGAGGACAAGTGAGAGTAAGATCAATATAAATATACTAGATGACAAATATGGCATTATTTTTATCTTTTATATTGGCTGACCCTGAGCAATTTATGTGGAAATGTATTCTCAATATGCCAGAAAGGGAAGGAAATAATAGATTAGATTAGGGCAATTTAATTGATATGGTTTGTAATGTGCTACCCAGAGCAGCCAGCAGTAGTTCAAACATTTTAGTTGTTTGACCAAAACCCACTCTTACAGGTGGCCCACACTAAATAAATATGAAACACTGACATTTATTGGTATAATTTACAGGTGTAACTGGTCACTGGCTCTAAAAACATGCTTATCTTTGCAGATCTATAATACCACTGAATTCAACCAAAGGTAGGGCTTATAATCAGGTGATAAAGAAGAGTTTTGGCCAGAGTCATTTTCAGAGTGGATTCAGTAGGTAGGAGGAGCCAAGTGTTAGCCCTGAAACCTGCCTCTCCCTACCAAAAAAGAGCAATGAAAGCAATGCTGCATTCCTGGGGAAAGCGCAGAAATTCAGGGTGGTTATTCCTATCACAACTCCATTTAACATGTCTGTTTGGCCTGTGCAGATGAAACATGGCAGGGATGTGGAAATGACCAATAAAATCTGATGAAGACTACAATTGTTGTTCCAGATGTAGTCTCTTTATAGAAGCAATTAGCATTGTCCATGGCACCTATTATGCAGCTATCAAACTGCCAAATGATTTTGCTCTCTACCAGTAAGTAGAAAACACCAGCGGCGGTAGGCTTTCAACTTGTAATGACAGTAGTAAATCTCTATTGTCTTTCTCTTTATATAGTTCGCTCTCATAATTTAGTTTGAGAAATCTAGATTAACTCAACATCTCAAAAGACATTGAGCTGATCCACCACACTGATGTCTCCTGTTGACAGGACATGACACCCTCCGACATTTGGCAAGAAACATGCTTGCTAAAGCGAGATAAATCCTATCAAATTTCAGTTTTCCCCTTCACAATTTTTGGTGTTTCCTGGCCAGGATCATATTAGGATTTCCCGTTCAAAGTGAAAGGCAAAACTGATTCCCATTGCATGCTTTAGGACTAAGAAAGGAGCACAGACTCATTTGCCCTCCTTTTACTTGAGAGATAACATATGACAAATTGAATGTGCCCTCTTTTGCCAATTAATTTTTAAGGCCACAAGATTTTGAATTAGGGGTCTAGACCTTACAAAAGCTCTAAACCTAGCCCAAGTTGTAGTGAATGGATCTCTATCACATATGATTTGGCAGGGCTAATGACACTCGGAATTCCTGTAACAGGATGTACATGGAGTCTGTTGGAAATCCTCAAGGAAAACTGCAGCGTGGGCCCTTAGTGTTTGAAGAAAACCCCTTTTGGGCTCTAGGATTGACCAAACACCACTGGTCTACAAGTGAACATGCAAAATAAATGGGCTTAGCTAGTTAATCCACCAAGTCATAAATGTGTGAGAGGCATCCTTGTACCAACAAGTGAAAATGTTACATAGGACAATGGCCTCAAGTCTGTCCTGAAAGCACAAGTTGCCCAACCAACAAGTTGCCCAAGCTTGTGGATCAAGTTCCCAGAACACCTACTTCTGCTCTGTTGCCTCTCACCCTTAATCTACCACCGTGGTCTCTTGCTATGATCTGCTTTACAGATGATTCTACATGATAAGCTGGCACCAGCTACAGAATTAAAATATTGTTTATGAGACTAAATAACTAAATTTTTAGTGAAAGAGGAGGAGCAATGGGCTGATGAACATGGATTTTATTGTGCTTACTGTTTCCCAGCTACCAGTAGCATCTGGCCTTTTGAAATGTTAGAATGGCCTTCTAAAAAATGTAGAGTCCAGGTACCAAGGGACTAGCGATAGGCATGGCATTTTTTTATACCTACCTAATTTATTCATACCTAATTTATAAACCATATTTATTCCTTTCTGTAAGACATTGGACATAGACAGTTTAGAAGTATTTGTTTGTTTTTTTAACAGCTTTACTGAGGTATAATTGATATAAAAAAGAATTGCACATACTTAATGTGTACAAGTTGATGAGTCTGGACATATGCAAACACCTGTGATACTATCACCACAATCAAGGTAACAGACATATCCAACACTACCCAAAGTTTCCTTGGGTATCTTTTGTGTGTGTGGTAATGTCATGAGCATGTTATGAAGGTGCACACACGAGTTGTCTTTCCACAATGTCAGCTTTATTCAATCATAAAGCGAAGTTAAATCACAATTCTAAAGCAGTTTCAGGATTCCAAACTCAGTGACAATTCACCATGTGATTAAACTTGGCTTCTTACACAGCACACAAAGAAGGACAGAAGACAAGCCACACAACAAACAAGATAGAAGGGTGCAGGAAGTTAGCGAACCAAACGTGAAGTCAGTCTGTGGGCACACAGTTGAGATAAGACCTCCATCTGGTCCGGGTCAGCTCGCAGCACTTACTGCTTCTGATGTTCAAAGAGTGAAGGATCTCGGTTCTGTTTGGAGATCAATCGGGCAGAGCCTTCTGCCTATTTTAAGTGGTCAGACATAGAGGGGTCAGGTCTGAAGAGTCTGACAGTTCGCTGCCAAAATCCTTCCCTTTTTAAAGAACTTTAATCAGTTTTGGGTCCCTGCAGACCTCCTCTGGTTCTGCTCATTATCAGTTCTGGGGTGTCAGCTGACATTGGTCCCGGTGATATCTCCTAGCTGCAGTACCTGAACTGCTTGTGTCATTGCTTGACACAGGCCCCTGCTTGACATGAGAGACTCCATCTTGCTCTCTACAGGTAGTAACACCTAACATGAGATCTACCCTCTCTTTACAAATTTTAAAATGCACAATACTGTATTGTTAATTATAACCACTATGCTGTAGCAGAATTTATTCATTCAGTGTAACTAAAGCTTATAGCCATTGAACAACTACTCCCTTTCTTCCCCCAACCCTCACGTCAGCTCAGCTCATGGCAACCACTAGTGGTTTGGCTCATATAAATGGAATCATAAATTATTTGTCCTTCTATGATTGGCTTTTCAGTTTTCACACAGAAGTTGGATTGCTGAATCATAACAGGTATATGAAAAGATACCCAGCATCATTATCAGGAAAATGCAAATCAAAATTACTACGAGTTATCACCTCACACCTGTTATGATGACTATTACCAAAAAAAAAAAAAAAATCATATGTTTTGTTCAGGATGTGAAGAAATTGATATTCTTGAATGATGCTGGTAATGCAAAATGGTATAGCAGCCAGGGAAAACAGTTTGGAGATCCCTCAAAATTTTAAAAATTAGGAGTTTTAGTTTCCAGGTGTGGTGGACTGAATTCTATCTCCCCAAAATTCGTGTCGAAACCCTAATCCCCAATTTGATGGCATTTGGAGATTGGGCTTTGGGGGGATAATTAGACTTAGAAGAGGTCATGAGTGTGGGGCACTATGATGGGTTCAATGCCTTTAGTAAAAAAGACGGACACCAGAGTTTGCTGGCCCTCTTCCTCTGCCATGGGAGTCCACAGCAAGATGGCAAGCATCTATAAGCCAGGAAGGGAGCTCTTATCAGAACCTGACCATGCTGGCACCCCTGATTTCACACTTGAAGCATCCAGAACTGTGAGAAAAGAACAATTCTGTTTTTTAAGCCACCTGAATTATGATATTTTATCATGGCTACCCAAGGGACGTTACTCATGTTTCGTGTTTCTCGTGTGTATGACACACACACACACACAAACCCCTCTTATTTTTTAGGTGTTGGTGGTGGTAGAGATTGTGAATATTTAGTTCCCGGGGTATAGAAAATCAGATTGTACTAGATTGTGACAAGTACAGAACATAGATGAGCACCACTAACCAACCCATTACCGAAATTTTCTGGACTCTTTCAGTGAGAGTTGTTTTGGCAGTAGAAAAGTTTCTTCATTCTCATTTTCTAATCCTTTTCTTATAGCTATGAGATTGGGGCACACAATTATATCAGTTGCTTCAGAAGTCGTATGTGTCTTGATGGGTCAATTTTTCTGTTGCTTAGAGGAACATTTCTGAAATTGCAATTGAAAACCTGTTCTGCCCTTGAAAAGATTTTATGTATTTAGGGAGTAAAACAAAAAATGTCTTTTGCTTAAAAGTTTTGATTTTCTGCTTTGATCCATGACTGAAAAATTAAATGTATTCCTTTGGAAGAATTTGACAGAAAAATAATATGCATATAAGCAAAGAAATTGAAATCACTTAAAATTCTACTGTCAAGGGATATCAAGAGATAAGCAACCACTATTAAGAATATTTTGTATAGATATCCAGATATTTCAAGTATACTTATGATATTTTCAACAAAAATTAGAGTCTTATTTAAATGCTGGTAAGTACCACATTATTTCAAAAAGACTGGGCTCCCAAGTATTCTGTCTTTGCTTTTAGGACAGAAAGCTTATAAAACATATGTCAGTTACATTTTTAAACTAAAATGTGATTATAAAATAAAGGTTTAAAATATGAAAAATTACTTTGACTTTTTTTTTCTACTTTTCTCTCTTTCTTCTTACTGGTCCACAAATTTGCCATTTTTTTCCCTTGGTTCCCTTCTTTTGCTTCATTCATGAATACAGTTATCTTCCTCTCCTATTATCTCTTGCCATTATAATATACTTTAAATCTTCATTTTCATATTTTTAAATGTTTTCCTGAGATGATGCAGCTTATTTCTTGTATCACATTTTTCAGTCTCTATAAAGCCATAAGAAACTGAGCTATCTACAAGTCTTCAATATATATTTAAGAAAAAAGATGTTTTTTGTCTCCTAAATAAGTCAATGTCAGCAATAGAATTTCTTCTGAGCATTCCTAAAATAATAACAGCAAAACTTCAGACAGTTCAACATTTTCATGTATCAATACTAAAGAAACTCTAGATAGTAGCAAAAACAAGGAATTTTGACTTTCTTCTTTATCCTCAGACCTTTTACTTAGCATAAGTAGTGAAAACACACAACTGCATTATTACATCAATTAGATAATCAAATAACCTTAAATTATTTACAAAAATTTAAAACTATAAAGTATCAACCACCTCACCCATGCCTCAAATGTTGGTACAAGATTGATTTAGAGTGTGGCACTGATGAAGTAACTATTTATGGAACATATTTTATCTAAAAAAACAAAATCAAAACTTTTACTTAAAAAAAAAAAAGATTTGGACCTCACAGTATGTATAACAAATAATTATAATCAAAGTGCATTAAACATTCCTATTTTAAATGCACTTTAGAACTTAAAAAATTCCTTTGTGTTCTAACATAAGTGGCAACATTTCAGAATAATTCAGTTATGGGCTCAGTTACTTTCTTTTGTAGCTATGTAACAAGTTATCTTCAAAATCTTAGTTCTTCTTAAAATTTATTACATTTATAAAATTTGACCAGTTTGTCATCAAGTTTAGGAAACTCAGACTTGTTTAGATGTTAAATATATCAATGGTACACCAATTTATTTAATGTGAGGTTATAACTTTGAATCTGAAATTACTATTTTATTATTTTGCTTTTGTTCTGAATCATTTAGATGTCTTGTAATGAATACCATTCAATAGTTTTTCTTCTACATTAATTATAGTCATACACTTTGTTCAGAGACGTATTTGGAGTTAGGCTATCCAAAATACCATGGGTATGGAATCTCCTTTTACAAAACACAAACTATCTTTTTTCTTTCCCAATTAGCTTTGTTTGGAGTTTCACCAAGTATATCTTTGTGTAGTTGATGTATGTTAGTAATTGTGCTAATTTGTGAGATGTCAAAATTAGAAAATTGTAGTCTGAGTTAAAAGATATTACAGGCCAAAATTTGATGACACTCTTATTCAATACAGAATTAATCTCATCTATTTCTGCATTTCTTGTTGGAAGTTTAATTTCAAATGGAAAGACAATGAAAATGTCACATATCTTCACATTCTTCAAAAGAAAAAAAAAATGTCCCCTTTGTGTGAGTTGGTATAAACACATAAAGAAACACCATTAACACCTTATATATGTGGGAGTGGCAAGAAAGGGACACTATTTTTCATGAATCTTAACTCGATTAGTGTATTAATTGACTAGGGCTACTATAGCAAATACCACAGACTTGGAAGCTTAAACAACAGAAATTTATTTTCTCAGTTCTAGAAGCTGGAAGTCCAACACCAAGTTGTTGGCAGATTTGGTCTCTCTTTAAACTTCTTTTCCTTGGTTTGCAGATGGCCACTTGCTTGCTATGTCAATTTCATTGTGCATTCCCATCCCTGGTGTCTCTTCTTCTTACAGAGATGTCAGTCCTATTGGATTAGGTCCCACCCCTACAATATCATTTAACCCTAATTACCTTCCTAAAAGTTCTGTCTCCAAACAGTCACATTGGAGGTTAGGGCTTTTTTGGGAAAGGGAGGTCATGAACACTTACTGAGCCACCTATGAAGCTGCCTTGGGTCTATAATACTCCCCTTACAAAGTAAGAAATAAAGAGTCCACAAAGCCTGTCTGGGCTTATCACCTTATGTGAGAATATCTTTCCCTATTCCAGAGTCAGCATATACTTCTTTGTTCTGTTTTGTTCTGACTCACTCCCAGAATTTAGTATTTCTGACTCCATGGGGGAAGAGGAGGGGTCTTTCTACTATAGCACAAGAGGGATGCTCATAGGCCAACTGCCCTATGACAGCTGCCAGGAGAATCTGTTAGCCGTGAAAACTTATGTACACTATTGGAATGCATTTTGTTCTGTCTCTTCTCTGTGAGTATTGTTCTATCCAGTGCTTACTTGATTTGTATTTTCCTTAGCAACTTTGATACCAAGATGCAGTGGGCAGAAGTGTGTGGACTTCTATTCTTGGTGGCTGGCATTGTGATGATCTTTGCTAGCCTTCATGTAATGGTGGCCTCTTCTGACATAGATAACTGGTGTATGGTGTTTCTCCAAACAGGCTTCAACATAGGCATCTTTGGAGAGACACAATTCAGTCCACAACATTGAGTAATAAAATAAGTTGGAGAAAATTAATTTATTAAGTAAGCATTTATATAGTACTTATTAGGTATCAGGCACTATTGTGTGTTTAACAAATGTTAACATCAAATTCTCAGAACAATTTTAGAGGGTGGATACTATTATCATCTCTATTTTACATATGATGAAACAAAGCACACAAAGTTTTAATAATTTGTCCAAGGTCACACAGCATAGCTAGAGTACAGAACTAGAATGTCTAGCTCTAGAGTCCTTGCGCTCAACTGTTATATAATGCTCCTTATCTAATTTGAGGCTATGAGGGCTAGTTTTCTGAAACATCATGGGGGAGATGAAAGTCATGCAATTTCTTGTCCATATGGTGACAATATTAGTAAAGGATTCCTAATCAGTACGTTTCTTCCATACATATTATTGAGTGACAAGGAATACGGTAGGTATTTAGGGTACAATACGAATAAAGAAAAGACCAAGTCTTTACTCTTGGAGTTTAATCTCTAAATGGGACAAAATAATCACAAATAATGTCAAAATTACAATTGTTTTAAGAGCTGAAAAAAATAAACTATCAAAAACTGCCACTAATATTAAATTAATATTACTTAAATTAATTTAATTAAAATTAAATTAATATAATTAAATTATATATAAATTATATATATTATGTATAATATAAATTAAATATAAAATTAATATTAAAAATAATAAATACCTGGAAAGGTAATTAAAACCTATTTAAATAGGAAATTTCTTCAAAACAATTTATTGGAATAAAAAAACATACCTTTGGCATAAACTAGAAAGAAGCATATGCCAAAGCTAAAAGAAAGAAACACTCTCTCAAGTTTAGCAATGTCAGGTTATCAAAAATAGGAAAAGATATCAAAACATTAAAATGATAATCAAGTGAATAAATAGAAGAATGGGTGTAGAAACAATTAAGAGGACTTAAAATTTAAAGGAAAATCATTTAAGAGGCTTCAAAGTTAACAGAGTATAGTCAACTGCTTTGGTATTTACTATACCAAAATAGCTCCAATTTTGAAAAAGATTTTTAAAAATTCCTGGCAATTCAAAGTTAGTAAATGATATAGAAGAGAAAATAGTAAGAATGAGATCTCAAATGTTAAAACAAAAGTCATACAAAAGTTTAGACTAATAAAACTGACAGTTGTACAGTGCTCAAAAATTTAGAAAGGCCTCTTAACAAGTCCTTACTTCTTCAAAACGTGACTTAATCAACATTTTTATATTTCAGATTCTTCATGTACAGATTGTGCCTTGTTGCCTTCCATTACATTTCACTTTTCTTATAAATTTAAGAGGGGGATTATAAGTATAGAATTGTTCTTTTGGTTTTTGAAAAATTGTTAATTCAAATTCAGTGAGGCTAAGCACCATTTTACTTACATCTATATCTACTTTACCTATCATTCATTTGTAAATATATATGTATTTTAGGTGACCTTGAGGTTCCCGATGGCAGTGTTATAAATGATTTATTTCATTTAGTCACAAATAATTTATAAACTCAAGTAAGATTCATCATGTGATTTTATGGGATTATGCATTTATATGGTATATTTCTTTTTTTTTTAGAGAGAGAGCTAGTGTGAGTGGGGTGGGGGAGGGGCAGAGGGAGAAGGAGACAGAGAATCTTGAGCAGGCACACCCAGCAAGGATGCTGAGACATGACCTGAGCTGAAGTTAAGAGTCCCACGCTTAACCAACTGAGCCATCCAGGAGCCCCTACATGGTATATTTCTAAAACACCAATGATAAATATATAATCAAATGAGAATGATTGTAATACAATGCAAAGCTATCTTCTTTAGTAAATCTACTTCTTAGCAGGAGATTAACAATTTATTTAAATTCTCCCCAAAATAAATTACTTTATCTATCACTTCCAAGATTTATTATTTTTTGTGCGGTTCGTACTGTTTTGAAACTGAAAGTTCAACAAATGGCCAGAACATCCATATTACAGATTCCTGAAGCCCCAAGTTCCCTGCTGCAGTATCATTCTGAGAATGGCAACTGTCTATTTGGATTTGAGCTCAGTATCATTGTACTGAGCGTTTGGCTTTGCACTAGAATCTTTCTCAGGGCTCCCCTATTTAAATTGACAGATTAATCTCCCTGAGGATTACAAGAGTCTCATTATCTGTAAATACATGTGATTTTCCCATCTTGTGTTCATTCACATCAATAAAGAATAATTCCAAAAGCTGTTTTATTCCTGAGAGAACAGAAAACAACAAAAGGGCTATTTACTCACATAAAAAATCATTTTCACCTTAACACATATACTGACAGTGTGAATCCAGTGAGGGAGAATTTTTCAGACTGAAATGTCTTACTAGTACAACTGTATTTTAATAACTAATTTAAACATAATCAGGTTTGAATCTCTTAGATATTTAAAACATTCTTTCTGTGCAGCTATATACTTTTTATGTCCTGGGGCTATGGTATGTAAAACATATGGAGAATTCTGGGGAAGCACCTGGTGGCTCAGTCCATTGAACCTCTACCTTCAGCTCTGGTCAAGATCCCTGGGTTCTGGGATGGAGTACCACAGCAGGTTCCCTGCTCAGTGGGGAGCCTGCTTCTACCTCTCCCTCTGCCTCTCCCCACAACTCCTGCTGTATCTCTTGCTCTCTCAAATAAATAAAATCTTTAAAAATATATATATATGGAGAGTTTTGAAGATAAGCCAGAGGCCAAACCTGAGCTGACTGGAATGGAAGATAGGAAATAAATAAAATAGAATAAAACTAGGTCTCTCGTTATAACTTACAGCACAGCCAAAAAAAAAAAAAAAAAAAGAGAGAGAAAGAAAGAGAAGGAAGGAAGAAGAAAAGAAAAGGAGAGGAGAGGGAAGGGGAGGGGAGGGAAGGGGAGAGAGGAGAGGAAAGAAAAAATCTGCTCCAAGCGGAAGGAGGAAATTCTTTTCTTTTTTTCTGAACATACTTAAATGAGATCACATGCATATAACCCCGAAGTGGAAGTAAGAAGTAACTAGAGGGATGCCTGGGTGGCTCAGTCATTAGGTGTCTGCCTTTGGCTCAGGTCATGGTCCCAGGGTCCTGGGATTGAGCCCCTCATTGGACTCTCTGCTCCTGGGAAGCCTGCTTCTCCCTCTCCCACTCCCCCTGCTTGTGTTCCCTCTCTCACTATGTCTCTGTCAAATAAATAAATAAATAAAAATCTTTAAAAAAAAGAAGTAACTAGAAAGTTTGCATAAAGCCAATATATTAAATATAAGGTGTTTTTGGTCTATAAATTTAAAATAAGAATAGCAAAATGATATTAGCATTTTTCTAAAAAAGAACAAAGGTTTGGTTTTTATAATTCTTTTCTTCCTCTCCTTTATTTCTGATGTTCATCCTCCTTTTTGTTCCCATTTCCAATTATTTTCTACCTCATCCCACACTCATATTTGTTCCTGCTTTATCCTTTAGAATTATAGCCTCTGCTATTCCTTCATCTTCCACCATCTCCCACCAAGGTAACTACCAACTTTCTTATTGTGAGTTTCCAATGTATTTGATATGCTTTACATATAAAGAAGGTAAACATTAATGTTTATGGTTCATGATTCACTTAGATGTAAATTGTTTATGAGCCAAATTTTCAACTAGATTTTTTTTTTTTTTAAAGATTTTATTTATTCATTTGAGACACAGAGATACAGAGAGAGAGAGAGAGAGAGAGAGCATGAGCAGGGAGAGAGGCAGAGGGAGAGGGAGAAGCAGGCTCCCCGCTGAGCTAGGAGCCCGATGCGGGGCTCGATCCCAGGACAATGGGATCATGACCCGAGCCGGAGGCAGACACTTAACCATCTGAGCTACCCAGGCGCCCCTCAACTAGATTTTTTTAGAAGATTTTATTTATTTATTTGACAGAGAGAGAGAATGAGAGAGAGAGAGAGCACAAGCAGGGGGAGCAGCAGGCAGAGGGAGAAGCAGGCTTCCTGCTGAGCAAGTAGCCTGATGCAGGACTCCATCCCAGGACCCAGGGATCATGACCTGAGCTGAAGGCAACCAACTAAGCCACTCAGGATCCCAAATTTTCAACTGAGATTAAAGTTAAATCTGAAAAACTCGTTTTGACTTGAAACTATAAATAGAAACCAGAAACTATAACTGTGTCACTGAAATTTGATCCGTAATAAAACAATAACAGCCACATTTTTAATATATGCATTTCTCTATTTGTGTTAAAAAAATAAAATGTCAATTACAAACAAATCTCAATGTTTTTGAGGAGAATGGTTTAGTGTTTGGCCCCAATGTAGGAAAATTAAAACATGGAATCATGTAAATCTATGCCAAGACATGAAAGTCACCTTTTGCATTGACATGGACAAAAAGTACAACGGAAATTATTTAAAGAGTTTGCAGTGCTATCAGCACCTAATTGCCAGACAATTTAGTCTGAAAAAACTGCTATTATACACATAAGAAATTTATGTTCTTCCCTTTAATATCCGTTGACTTAAAAAATATATACCATACAAATATTTAACATACAGTATATTTCTAGCCATAGCTGTTTCTATTGAAAGCCATTTTTTTTCTTTGCATTAAGAAAAATAACATTAAAATTATTGTACCACTGTGTTAAATGACCTTTGCTTTTCTTTAAAATTTGCCAATAACGACCTGAAAATATTTTAAACAAGCTAAGTTACAACCAGTTATTGATCAAACTATTTGTTCAACTTGCTTTGACATTTAACTGAGTTTTCAAAATTGAAAACTTTGTTGCAAAAGTGCCACATTATTAAAGGGCACGGTGTTTAAGAGCAATTAACTTTGTTCAAACTCTTAGGACATGTTAAAAAAACTTAATATATTTTAGCTTTAGCTTCTTTTGGTGTAAAATGAAAACAAAAATACCTAGATTTCATGGCTACTCTTGGGATTAAATTAAAAAAAAAAACACACCTGAGGGATGATTTTTACAATGTCTGGCACATCGTCATTTGACTATGAAATGAAGACTGCATCCTGTACCTTAGGAATGTAGCCTACAGATACACTTTTAAAAATAAGTCAATATATTGTAGAGAGTATTATTTGCAACGACTAATACTGTGACAATTTAAATATCTTCAATATGTATTAAATTATGCATCCAGTAATTATGAATATAGATGATAGGCTTTCTAACTCAATGGCTTTAATTTGTGGTTAAAGTATAGTCAGATTATGGTACTGTCATAAAACAGAATGTCATACATCATTAATGAGAAAGAAAGCTCTGTATGTACTGATACAGAAATATCTCTATCACATAAGCAAAACTAGAAGTACAGAACCATGGCCATCAGCACATGTAGCTCCCCAAGCTGAATACTGTACAACTACGGGGAACTCCACCTAAGTTGCACTGCTCCCATGGAGTTCTGATTTGCGTAAATAAAATATACTTTTTGTTAACATTGGATTATTGTCCTATTGCTGCTATAACAAATTGTCAAAAATTACCAAAAAAATTAGTGACTTAAAACAACACATGCTTACTACCTTATAGTTGTGTAGGTGAGGATTCTAAATCGGTCTCAGTGGGCTAAAACAAAAGTGTTAGTAGTGCTGCATTCTTTGTGAAGTCTTTATGAGAGAGTAATTTCCCTTGCTTTTTCCAACTTTTAGAAACCACCTGCACTTTTAGCTTGTAGCAGCCTTTTCCCTTCATATTTAAAGCTAGTAAAAGTAGGTCAAGTACTTCTTGTGCTGCCATCCCTCTGGTTCTCTCTTCTGCCTCCCTCTTTCACTTGTAAGGACCCTTGTGATTATATTGAGAACACCCAAATAATCTCATCATGTTAAGAATATTTCAAAAATAAGTCTATCTTCTCAAGGTCAGTTGACGAGTACCCTAATTGTGTCTGCAACCTAATACCTCTTTTCCATGTAACCTAAGATATTCACAGGTTCTGGAAATTAGGGCATGGATGTCCCTGGAAGGCCATTATTTTGTCTACTGCAGGTTTCATTGGTCCTAAATTAAATAGGATAGTATCATTACTGATGCGTTGGGGGATAAGATATTTCCTTTTTATAACTTTATTTTTTACTTTCTGTAGAGTTTGAATTTTTTTTATCACGTATGCACATTTTCTATAAATTTAAAATGCAATATTTTTGTATTGGCTGACTTCAAATGCCCAATTATGCATAAAAATACTTCTTTATGTATATTATCTCCCCATCTCCAACTAGGACATGATTGACAAGGGGCAGCTGCTGATTGAGGTTTTCTTTTGTGCTTTTCCTGAAATAGTGAGCACTATATTTAGAAATCCACCTAATACTGACAAAACTGATGAAGTTTTGGCATAAAAAAGGGGACAAAAGGGCGCCTGGGTGGCTCAGTTGGTTAAGCGACTGCCTTCGGCTCAGGTCATGATCCTGGAGTCCCGGGATCAAGTCCCACGTCGGGCTCCCTGCTCAGCAGGGAGTCTGCTTCTCTCTCTGACCCTCCCCCCTCTCATGCTCTCTCTCTCAAATAAATAAATAAAATCTTTAAAAAAAAAAAAAGGGGACAAAATGTCAACTATATCTTAGTATATGCCCATTCTAAGTGTCCATGAACAAGTGTGAAATGACATTGTAAAAAAAAATGTGTTAAAGGGACGCCTGGGTGACTCAGTTGGTTAAGCGACTGCCTTCGGCTCAGGTCATGATCCGAAAGTCCTGGGATCGAGTCCTGAATCATGCTCCCTGCTCGGAGCCTGCTTCTCCCGCTGCCTCTTCCTGCTGCACCCCCTGCTTGTGCTCTCTCTCTCTGACAAATAAATAAATAAAATCTTTAAAAACATGTGTTAAAGTAGAAAACGTTAAGTTCAGAATAGAACTTCTTTAAACAACAAACTTTCTGAAAAATGAATTGTAGGCAAATGTAAAAATTTTTATAAGAAAGTAAGGTTCAAGTGGATTGAACAGAATTTTTGTTAGGAAATGATGTATAAAACACCATTTGAAGCTCAATTTATTTTAATAATAATTAATAACTCCTTTACTTTAAGGAACAGACATTTTACTACAGAACCATTTTTAAAAATCTGGTTGGGTTTTTTTGTGATTTTGTGTGAATTCTCGCTACCTGAATAAATAATAATAGCTATATTCATGTTTGTTTTATAGCAAAGTTGGTAACAAACACAAATCCCTGTTAGGGTAAATAAATTGGTATAAAGATTGAGTTAGCTATATGTATGCCACACTGCAAAGGAAGAACTAGTCTATGATGCTTGTTACATATTGATAGTCCACCTGATATTATGATGTCCTCTTTTCTTTTTTCCCCAAATCTCTGAAATAGACCTATGCTATAATGCAATGTTGTGTTTAGTTCTTTCCCTCAAAGTGTTATAATTTTTTTTTAATGTAGCTATCTCTGTGCATCTGGAATCACTTTTCTTTTGACTGAAATATTCTCTTCATGATTTTCTTTAGTGATATAGTGACAGTCCGCTAGAGATAAGTTCTTTTAGGATGTGTGTGTGTGTGTGTCTGATTTTTAAAATTTAAACCTCATTTGGAAAATATGTTTTTGCTACATACAAAAATATATATTAGTTATTGTCTTTCTTTACAGATGTCATTTCAAATTCTCTTAAGAAGTCAACTTCCAATCTCATTGCTCCTTCAAAGGTGATCTTGACTTTTCTTCTGTTTTTTTTTTTTTTTTTAAGATTCTGCTTTGTAACAAAGTTTTTAGTTTTTAGTCATTTTCCTATTTTGAATTTACATGTAGCTTTATTTTTTTGTGCTCTTTCTGCAACTTCAACTAAACATATATTCAATTTTTTAATGTATTTCTTGATTTTTTCTTGAATTCTTTTCAGTACTTTCCATCATATTTTTGCTCCATGTTTCAGTTTGCACATTTTTAAACCTATATTTTAGTTAACTTATTAATTCTTCAGCAATTTCTAATGAACCATTAAACATTATTTAAGTTCATATGTGCAGTTATTGTATTTTACAATTCTAGAACTTCAATTTATTCTACAATCCCCACTTCTGTCATTTTTTTCACTATGACATTTAATTTTTTTTTTAAATTTTATTATGTTATGTTAGTCACCATACAATACATCATTAGTTTTTGATGTAGTGATCCATGATCCATTGTTTTCGTATTAACACCCAGTGCTCATGCAGTACGTGCCCTCCTTAATACCCATCACTGGGCTAACCAATCCCCTCTCCCCCCTCCCCTCTAAAACCCTGTTTGTCTTTCAGAGTCCATAGTCTCTCATGGTTCATCTCTCCCTCCAATTCCACCCCCTCATTTTTCCCTTCCTTCTCCTAATGTCCTCCATGCTATTCCTTATGTTCCACAAATAAGTGAAACCATATGATAATTGACTTTCTCTGGTTGACATTTAATTTCTTGAATATATTTCAAATTACTTTAAATTTTGTATTGGCAGGGGCGCCTGGGTGGCTCAGTCCTTGGGTGTTTGCCTTCGGCTCTGGTCGTGATCCTGGGGTCCTGGGAACAAGCCCCGCATTGGGCTCCCTGCTTGGCGGGAGGCCTGCTTCTCCCTCTCCCACTCCCTCTGCTTGTGTTCCCTCTCTCACTGTGTCTCTCTGTGTCAAATAAATAAATAAAAAATCTTAAAAAAAAAAAAAATATTGTATTGGCAATTTCTCAATCTGGATCCTTTTTTTTTTTTTAAGATTTTATTTATTTGAGAGAGAGAGCACAGATGAGTGAGAGGGAGAAGCAGACTCCCTGCTGAGCAGGGAGCCCCACATGGAGCTAGATCCCAGGACCCTGATATCATGACCTGAACCGAAGGCAGATACTTAACGGACCGGGTCACCCAGGTGCCCCTTAATCTGGATCTTTAATGGGTCTCTTCATATTGTGTCTTTCATAGTTTTTTGGACAATTCTTTTTTAATGCATAGCTATTTTTATAGTTCACTGATTTTTAAAAGATGGCAAACACAGTATCAAATATTGTTGAAAATAATGAAGGCTCTGGGTAATTTTATCTTCCTCCAGAAGTAATCTGCTTACTCTGGGCAGATAATTTTGCTAGAGGCAGAACTGAGTTAAAGCAAGACTTCCTTCCTTCTGAGGTCTGGTTCCTTCCTGTCCTTCCTTACTTCTAGGGTACAGCAGCAGGGTCCCACCTCGAGCCTTGGTTATTTATCAGGCCCTCTCCTTGGTGTCCTGTAAACTCCATTTTTCCCTCTCTAGTTCATGTAAGTTAGCTTGCCTCTTAGCATGTACACTGACACTTTTACTTTAGAATTCATAATTGCCTCAAGGAGAAAAACATCTAACTATTGGATTTAACTCTCTTGGTTCACTTCTTTATCTCATTCTAGAAAAGCTCACTGCCTTGGTAGCTCTCCTGTGCCTTCAGACAGATGTTTCTACTTATTTCCCCAGGTTTTCTGGTTGCTCTCAAGAGAAGGAGATTAGCTTCAAGCAACATAAGCAGTTATAATCAATGATTATAATTTAACAAAAGACAGCAAGACACATTTATTGTAAAAATTTTAGAAGCTAAAAAAAAGAAGCCATAGGTATGTAAAAACAAAATTAAAAGCACTAAAATTAAATAACACTGACCTAATCACCATGAAAACATATCAGCTCTATCACCATGGAGTTAATTACTGAAAGGTTTCTTATATACATATTTTTTTCATTTAATAACTCACATCATCAAATGAATAAATTAGTAAAAGCACAGTATTTTTGACTTGAGTTTCCTCTTCTCCATTGTTAAGAGTCCTGACCCAATAATCTTAAATTATGCCAACCTAATCTAAATTTATCAGTCCTGTTTCAAAACAGGCAAAGAAAATTTAAAAGGGTTTCAATAGTTCATAAGTAAAAACAAACAAGGGCACCTGGGTGGCTCAGTCCTTTAAGCATCAGGCCTCTTGACTTTGGCTCAGGTCAAGATCTCATGGTGGTGGGATGGGGCCCTGCATTGGGCTCCCAGACGAGCAGAGAGTTTGCTTGAAGATTCTTTCCCTCTGTTCCTCCCTCCACTAGCTCACGCTTGCTCTCTCTCCTCTCTCTCCCTCTCTCAAATAGATAAATAAATCTTCAAAAGCAAACAAAAAAGAAACTTTATACTGCTATTTATGCAGGGGCTGTCTTACACAGTATCTAAGTTGAAACTATGTCCTACACAATTAGGTATTTCTTTCTTCTCCTCTATGAGGATTCCCTTTTTGATCAAGGATCTGCCCTGAAGGCTACAGTTTAACTACAGTGACTCAGGGTTAACTGCCAATCTGGATCTTTCCTCTGAATGTGGACAGGCTGCCAGTTTTAATCACCTGCTATGTTTAAGCCAGTTTCTCATTCTACATCTAGATTCTATTGTTAGTCTTAGGTCAGTAGTACAAATTCTGCCTTTCCACAGCTTGAGGGCCTCTGATATCTTGTGTTTTTGTTTGCTTTGGCAATAAACCCCAGCTGCTACAAAAGGGGCAGAGTCTGATTACCTTTTTTTACTAAAAGTTTACTACCTTCTTTCCTCATTTCTTTGCAGTATTCTCAAAGTTGTGCAAATTTACTAATCTCTTCCCTAGTCACCATCAAAAGTCTATCAGAGATAGACTGCCCAAGAAGTCTATTAGAGATAATGTAAAATCACCCCACCTAAAGACATCATATATTATTCATGCAATAACCAGAGTGATCTTTTATAAAATTATTATCCAAATCAAACTTTAACTCCTTCATCATCATCCTGCTGCACGTAGCATAAAGTTAACACTCATTAACATAGCCTGGAAAAGCCTCCATGTTAAGCCACTACCTAAATTTTTCATTTCATGTCAGGCCTCTTCCTAAATTCTGCACACTGCTCTCAATTACCTCATTCTTAACTCACATCTTCCTTTCTTCTCACCTTTGTACAAGCTCTTTTGCTTTTCCGCATTCTCCTACATCCCTCCTTCCTATCAGCTCAAGCATTATTTTATAAAGAAATCCATCCCTGAATTTCTTATTTATTTTAAATCTCATTATTGGCCACATTGTTCCAAGTATCATCCTACATAGACCATGTCTTTTACAGCTGTCTCCTTGTATGATTTTTTTTGATCAACTGTTCTCTTTTTTAACAGGCTATTCTTCCCATGAGTATAGAAAGGATGTCTTTTTATTCACTATTTATTCAATTACTTAGCACACAGTTCCTTGAGCATAGTAGGTGCTGAATAAAATTCTGCTGAATCAATGCTTTTGAAACCTTCTTGATGACATTTCTGAAATCCATGTATAAAAGGAAAATCTATTTGCATGTTAAAACTATATAAAAATATAAAAATAAAACCATATAAAAATATAAAAAACTATATAAAAATACTATATAAAAATATTGTCTTCTAGAAATTTTTTATGGTTCAACATATTTTAGTATTTGTTATGAGTCTGAAATTATAGTAGCTATGAACAAAAGAGGTAACGTGCCCCCACCACGCTTACTTCTTTTGACAATATTTGTGTATGTTAAAGTCCGTTTCCTTCTGGTTCAGTGAATTTCATTAGCATATTGTTATTCACTTGTTTAATTCTATTATATTATTTGCTTTGTTACCATTAATGAGTATGTTATTTACCTCATCTGAATAATAATCTTTGGTACCTGAATAATATACCTGAACCAATAAACTGAAAAAGTGGTATTTACATTATTCTCTACCATATTCTACCCACGCTAACCATTCAAATCATCTACATAAGGTCTTATATTTCTATCCTCCTTCAATCAAATCTAAAATGCGCCCCATTACTTCATGCATTTTTCTGATGATAAAATAAATGAATAGTAAAGTCTCTGTTCACTTAGCTCTCCTAAACAGTCTCAGGCTATTTATTAATATGTGTACTCTCATAAAATATTAAAAACTCTAAATTATTTAGATTTCCTCTCTTTCAGCTTGAACCTAGTCCAGGCTATACACCTTTTGTTTTTTTTCCTATGTCTTGGACTAGTTAGCACTTTTACTACTCACTAGGCTACTTCTAGCAACTTTAATGTTGAAGTGAGGAAAGAGAAACATAAAAAAATGGAAGTGTCTTTCTCTGCTGGCACCAGTATGAATTGTATTTGGCTCTTTAATCCTTTGCAGGTGTCTAAAAATGACTCTCTCTCTTTTGGTGTACTTAGTGAGTTTTTCATAGATTTCTTCCCATTGCTAAGGTTTTCTGAGCTGGAATTGTCTGACTCTTGCTGACCACTTATGAATTCCACTTTGTTCTGGGTTCTCCAAAGCATATTGCCATACTCTCGGTCTTCTGGAAATATTTCTCATCCACCATCCATTTGTATGCACTCTCCTAAACTTCCAGGTTGTTCTGTGGTAGTAGGGTAATTCAGCTGAATATCCTTCTTCCTTTTTTTTTTTTTCCTTCAGGTATAAGCCAGATTTCCAGTATATTGCTTTTCTCAAAGTCTATAGGAGAAAATTTTTACACTCTCCAGTGATCTCTCCCTAGACTCGAACCACCTCTGCTCCTCTACTATGGGAACTAGGACAATATCTTCAGAAAAGTATGGATCCTCATATAATCTGGGTTAAGCAATGAACCATGGGGGGTGGGGAGAAAAACAGTTCTTGGCCTTATTCTTATCATAGTCTAGATTTTCAGTTTGAAATGTGGGAACATTTGGCACTTACTGCTAAAACTGGAAAAGGTCTCTCTAGCGTAACAAATAGGTATGCGTATATTGTATATCTCTTCCATCAATATGCCTTTTGTCTTTTAAAGATTTTTTATTTATTTATTTAACAGAGATAGAGAGAGAGCACAAGTAGGCAGAGCGGCAGACAGAGGGAGAGGGAGAAGCAGGCTCCCCGCCGAGCAGGGAGCCCGATGCGGGGCTCCATCCCAGGACCCTGGGACCACGACCCGAGCTGAAGGCAGCCACCCAACCGAATGAGCCACCCCTGTCTTTTGTCTTTTAAATATGTATGTAGTCTTTTTTAGCAGGGGAAGGGCAAAGGAAGAGGGAGAGAGAGAATCTTTTTTTTTTTAAGATTTATTTACGAAAGAGAGGGAGGGAGAGAGGGTGAGCACACACTAGTGAGGGGAGGGGCAGAAGGAGAGACAGAATCCTCAAGCAGACTCCCTGCTGAGGGCAGAGCTGGACATGGGCTCCATGTTGGGCTTAATCTCAGGATGCAGAGATCATGATCTGAGCTGAATTCAATCAACTGAGCCACCCAGTGCCCCAGGGAGAGTGAGAATCTTAAGCAGGTTCCATGCCACAGCTCTACCTCACAACCCTGAGATCATGACCTGAGCTGAAATCAAGAGACTGACTCTCAACCAACTGAGCCACCCAGGTGCCCCATAAATATGTATACTGTGTCTTTTGTATTAACTGTTACATTTAATCAATCTTTTCTTTTATATTTTGGTATCTTCTTTAATGAATCAATATTCCTAAATAAAATGAAAACACATAAAAAATGTTTTTACACTTAGGTTTTTAATTCAGGTGGGATTTCATTTTGTATCTTTCATAGTATCTAATGTTGTTATTTTTATTATGGAAGACTAGTCATTCTTAGTTTTAAAAAATGTTTTGTTTTTGTTTTATTTGGGATAGTAGAGCTTTACATACTGATTTGTAATATCATCTCTATAATATAATAAATATCCTTATCATCACGCATCAGTTTCTGGATTCTTTGTTCTGACCATAAATTCATTTGTACCCCTGAGTAAAAATACAATGTTTTGTTTGCTATGCTTTGCCATAATGTTGCTATGGCAATTCTTCCTCCTTATTTTTTTTTGTAAAACACTGTCTTAGTTATTCTTTAATTTTTATACTTTTATATGAGTCTTATTTCCAAATTATATTAAAAATTGTGCATTTTGATGATTATTATTTAAAATGTATATATGGAGAATTTACCTCTTTGTGATATTAAGTTTTAATGCTCTAATATGTTATTCCAATTATATATATATATATATCTTCTTTTATGTAATGCATTTTTCCAAAATAACATTATAAAATGGTTCTTAAATTTATTCCTAAGTGCTTTAGAATGTTTGTCGACATTGAATATTATATTTTCTAATGGTGAGAAGTAATGGTAAAAGAGTGTCTGCCATCTAGTCTCTCCATTTACCAGCGGGTAAAATATAAGTTACACCAAGTAAAAGTTCAAAATAAATGTTAAAATATAAGTTATACCAAGTGACATGTGGTTTAGAAGGGAGAAATGAGGCTAAAGGGCCAATGCTAATATAGAGATGTAAGGCTTTCTGCAGCAACATTTTATTGCAAATTCAGAGAGATTGAGGTGTCTTCAGAGCAGAAGAGACTATCAGTTATGTTAAGGTAACGATGTTTCCCTATTGCCAATCACAGTTCTCAATATATGTATTTGAAATAAAAAGTAGTTTCATTCATTAATATCCTAATAAGAGTGTGAAAAAAACATATAAGCAAGTCAATGTAACTTCCCAAGTAGCTTCATTAAATATCTATCTTTAACAAACACTCACTGAATATGGAAGTAAAGACATCTCACTGATCAGTTTTGAACATGACAGAGTTATATAAATGCATTTAAGTTTTAAATACATTTAAGTTTATAACTAAGAATATGATGTCCATTAAAAAGACTTATAACAATAAAGGTTATTCTTACAATAATAGTGAAAAGGAAAGGGGTTGTGAGAGTAGAGACCAAAGTTAAACACACTTCAGTGCCAATGATAACGTACTTAACATTATAAATGGTAGGGAAACATGAATGACTAAACCAAGGCAATAATAAATCATCACTAACTGAATTAACACAACATTTCCAAGTAAAATTCATATTATAGTGTAATAAATACAGATTGGATTCCAAAAAAATGCCAAGGCAACGACTCATATTGTAGTTAAGATGTAAGGAGAGTTAAAAGACAGTGATTTTTTCATGTGCTATTTTCAGAAAAACTGAGATATCTAAGAACAAAAGCAAACACAACATGTTTTTAAAAAATGAATGATAGCACACAAGTTTGAATTTTCCTATGTAAACTTTACATAAAGTAATGCCACAGAAAAAGTAACCATGCAGATGGTGGTGAAAGGTAGCAGAAAAACTAAGTTTTCCAGTGCAGTTAGTTACATAATTTCAACTTCACCTGAGGTGTCAAGTAATGAATTATGTCTCAGAAAACAGAGAATATTTCAGAAAAGCAAACCTTCAAAAGAATAGGTAACTTGAAAGATGTGATCAACTATAAAAAGGTCACAAAGAGACTTACAACATGAATCTTACCAACAGGCTATTCTAAGAACAGAAGATCTTGTTCCCTCTTAAAGCAAATATTCTCAGAAGGATTTATACTTTGGCTGTCAAAACTAAAATAGTGAAGTCAGTAATTATTTATCTACCTATAAGAGAGGTCATTGCAAAGAAAGAGAAGCAAAAATACCTTTAGATTTCTGAGGGATATATTTAACATGTTTTGGTTTATATCTGTAAGAAAAGATGTTGGAAATCTAAGTGTGTAGGTAAAAAAAGAAATGTAAGGTAAAAATAAAGCATGCCAACAGAGAATAAAGAAACTACTTAAATAATTTCCAAGCAAGCACAAGGAATACTTGATTTCATCAAAGCTATGTGTTGTGCTAAAAAAAAAATAAGAATAATGCTTTATCTATTTCAACATTAGACTATGTGAACTCAGAATTCTGTCCTCTTTTTTACCATTGGTATTTAATCTCATGAAAATACATCCTAGATGGCTGGAATGTTAAGGTCATATAATAATGTCAGGGAATGCAGATGGTACAGTTTTGTATTTCAAAGCTCATTCTTCAAGTTTGTATTTTATTTTAAGTTATATAAACTGCATCTAATTTATATGTTCAAATCAGTGTTGGAAATACTGCTATTATTGAAATTAACTGAATTAAAGAAGTTTGTGCTATTGAAATTAACTGAATTTTTAGTTTTCCACATCTTTACCAATTTGCTAAATGCCTAAATAATACTTCCTTTGGCATGCATGTGTTCAGAAAGCTGACTTCATGAAACACATGGCAAATACTTAAATAACACTTTGAACTTAATATTATGTTAATTTACAATCAAGTAGATTAACACACATACTGTAACACATATACTGTAATAAAATAGAGTTCAAATATATTTTTAATGTTCAGTGCCACTGCTAATAATACAATATACAGAATACAAATTTATAGTCAAAGATGGACAAAATTTGTCCAATATACCAGAGATGTTATTTTGTGTGTATGTGTGATATGCATGTTTTGGGGGTAGTCTATCTTGGAAAGATAGTAAAGCTTATTTGCTATGTATTTTGGCATTTTTAGTTAGTATCTATTGAATGTTCCCTCAAGTATTTCAAAAACATATTTGAAGATGTAAGTAGTGTTTTGAGTTACCATGATTTTAGAAAATAATGTAGCCAAAAAGGAAGAGGGAAAAAAAGTTAAGTCCTAAAATTACTTATTTATTTAAAATCAGAAATGTCTTATTCCAGCATCACATAAGTAATATATTATTTGGATATTGCTAAAACTACAAAGTAATATTATGTTGTTCTATAATTAAATTGAAAGTCATATTCATTCAAATGGCAATATTATATAAAATGTAAGACCTAGATATGAAAATGTGTCCCCTCAAAAATACATGAAAATTACCTTTTATAGAAAAATATTTATAAATTTTATTTCTAATCTTAAATTTAGTACAAGATTATTGATGTCAATATACTTCTTATAGGCAATATCCATTGTATACTTATATAAAAACAACATACAATTCCTTAAGTAGCATACATAATGTCATTGTATCTGTTTGAATAAATTGCTTCCAGTAGCTAACTTACAGGAAAAGGTCTATAATATCTACTTCCTATTTTTATATTGTATTTCTGATAATTTATCATAGCTCTGTCTTACTCTTTCCAACTTAATTTTGACTAAAATACTAAGATATAAAATAGAGAAATTTGCCTCAGCTCCAGAGTCTAGGAGTAATGCTATAGTTATTTAAATATATATATATATATATATATATATATATATATATATATATATATATGAGTATAAGTATATATTTAATTTTATATGAATAAAATATGAATATATATACTCAGCTGTAACAGGTACATGGCATAAGGAAGTAAAACAAACAAACAAAAAATTCACACTCACATAGATGTCCAGGGCAGATATGGCAGCTAAGCTGTGTCTTTGTTCCACACTGCTTCTAGCTTTCTCCTTCACACTGAAGTGTGGCCTTTATCTTCATGATACAAGAGGGAGCTCAGCCCATCAAATCTACATGTATAAAAAAATCCCATGAATTTAAAATGTCTTAAGGAACTCAAAGGACAGACATTGTCAAAATAGATAAAAATGCAAAATCCAACTGTATTATATATATAAGAAACCTAAATTTAATATAAAAGCACAAATACATTCTAATTCAAAGAAGGAAAAAGGATAGATCATGCCAGTACTAACCAAAAGAAAGCTGGATTAGCTGAACTCATATCAAAGTAGATTTCAGACAAAGACTATTAACAGGGAAAAGAGGGTCATTATAGTGATTAAGGTGTCAATTATTAGTAAGGCATAACAACCCTATGTGTTTATGCATCTAATATCAGAGCTTCAAATCACATTAAACAAAAACTGGTAGGAATATTAAAAAAATAGACAAATCCATAATCTACAATTATGGTTACAGAATTAAATTCCTTTTTCTCAATAATTGGTAGGACAGATAGAAAATCTTTAAGGATACAGAAGATTTGAACATTATCAACCAAATTAATGCAATTTACATTTCTTGAACATACATTATAAAAAGAATATATATTAGGTCAGATGGCAAGTGCATATGAGCCTTTATCAAGACAGAATATATACTGAATATATACCATAATAAAATATATGCATAATATATACACCATAATAAATATATGAATATATACCATTATAAAAAGTCTCAATAGACTGAGAATATCTACAGATATTAAATACAGATATTAAGTGATAATGTTAATATTACAAATAACGTAATGTCAAAAAGTTGAACAACATGGATGAAATGGATAAATTCTTTGAAAGACATAAGCTACCAAAACTCACTCAAGAATAAAAAAAAATATATGTTCTTATATTTATTAAAGTAATTAAATTTGTAGTTAAAATTCTCCCCACAAAGAAATCTTCAGATCCAGATCAGTTTACGGGGGAGATTCTACCGATGCGGTATATATTTTTTTTCTAAAAAACTGAAGAGACATGAATACTATCCAATTTATCTTATGAGTCTACCATTGTTCTGAAATAAGAACCAAGAAAACTACTATTTAACAGTAAAATGAAGGGTAGCAACAAGGTGCTTAGAATATATGCAAAGCACCAGAACATTTTTTTTAAATATCTGGTATTAAGAACGTATCACATAAACCTTATGACAATCAATAACACAACAAACAGGTATAGACAAGAAGCCAATAAAGATTTAAAATAAAATAATACAATGAGCTCAATCCAGAAGAGGAAAATAAAAATAAAACAGATGAAACAAACAGGAAAGCAATTACTGAGAGGGCATATCTAAAACAAAACATATTAATATATGCATTGAAAGTAGGTGCAAATGGAAATAACCCAACTAAATGTAATTTTATGAAAAGAAAACTGATAGGCCTCAAGTCTAGATGAAAAATTCTCAACAAATTTCAACAAATTGAATCCAATAATGTATAAGTGCATAAAATACAACCAACAGGGTTTAATTGAATTTAAATTAAAAAAGAAAGTTGCATTCTTAAAAAAAAAATGCAAGGCTGATTTAACATTTTGAAATCAATAAAAGTAACTCACCATATTAACAGACTGAAAAAGTAGAAATGTATGATCATCCCTATTGTTGCAGAAAAAGTATTGCACAAATTCCAACAGCCATTCCTAGTAAGTTTCACTAAACTAAGAACAGCAGACAAATTCCTCAGTATGATGAAGGATATCTTCAAAAAAGCTCACTGGATCCTAACTGGTACAGCTTCTATTAAGTCACTGTGAAAATTTAGTCTCAAAGTAATCATACTAACTATTGCAGCATAAATCCTTACGATTAGCTGAATTTTAAGACCCAATGACACCTGACAATTCTTTAAATCACTTCAAATCCCTTGCTCTGAGAAAAAAAAGTAACTTATATTTTAGACCTATTTCATTGTTTTTCTTCAAAATTCCCTTACATTTTCAATATTTTAACAAGAGGTATATGTTAGAGTATGAATGACTTTTTAAAATGTTACTTAAAACTAGGAGATTTGCTTCCCCCTTTGTTTAAGTATAAAAAAGAAAAGATTTATCCACATTTTTGCAACTATACCCATATATCATACCTATATATGATCTTACATTGCAAAAACTATTGTTCTCAACAATAGTCGGCAGGAAACCGTAAGTCTGACATCTATTTGAATGCCTTTGAGCCATTTGCCAGAATTCTACACAAGAAGAATCTCACAGTACAAATCAAGGGGATTATGAGGAAAGAAGGCAGGGGCTCTAGAATTTGATAGCAATATTTTCATGGCTATGTTAAACTCAAAGTAACAAATTTTGTTCATTTAGAAGTTATTGTCGGGGCGCCTGGGTGGCTCTGTCGTTAAGTGTCTGCCTTCAGCTCAGGTCATGATCTCGGGGTCCTGGGATCGAGACCGTATAAGGCTCCTGCTCCGCGGGAATCCTGCTTCTCCCTCTCCCACTCCTCCTGTTTGTGTTCCCTCTCTCGCTGTGTCTCTGTCAAATAAATAAATAAAATCTTCTAAAAAAATAAATAAAAGTTATAGTCTTCCACATTGGGGAGATACTCCTAACCAAAGTTAATTGAGCTAGTGTACAAATGGATTGTAACTATTTTGTTATTTGGGAATACTTTTGTTCTTTATATTCAATATAATATGATGTATAAAATTTGAAATAAAACAAAATGGCTGAATGCTCTGTGGGAAATATTTAGGCTGGCACATAGAAGTAAGTAACTTAAAGATGCCTCAAGTGAATGGTGTTTTTAAGGAACTTTGAGAGTATAAAATATTTTTCTGTAAGGCTTATTTGTGATTATCTAAATTTGTATTTGGGGAAGGAAAAGGTGTTGAAGTTTCAGTCTGCATATGGCAATTTTCCTCTACAGATGGTTTCCTTAGTAAGAGAAGAGTCAAGGTCATTTTAATGTTTAGCATTCTAACAGCAAGTATATTTTGGCTCAATATGTATCATGAATTAAAAATAATTTTATGCTAGTCAAGATGACCCAGATAGAAGAATGTTTTTTATTTGTTAAACTGATCTGAGTGATATAAAATAGTTGAGCTAAACATACTTAGATCTGCCCCTCTTCCCCTGAATTCTTGAAAGCAAATAATACAAGGAGAAGAACTATTCCTCTGACCCATATTCTCTGGGAAAAAACCATGAACATTAGTGAAAAATGTGTACAACTTTGAAAGACAGAGATAATGCAGTTTGAGCAACATGGACAGTTACTCAAATGTCTGTGCCTTGTCTCAGAATAGGATTGCTGTACTGGCATTAAATATGCTTTATTAACATAATATTCTGAGTCCTAAACTTGTTGCTAAAGCCCTCCTAAGACTGGAGAGATGGAGCCATATGCACCTATGGTCCAGGATAAGAGTTAACCTAAGTACCACAAGCTTTCCTTTTCAAGGGTATACGTGCTAAGAGTCATTTATCCACATAGCAGAATAAGAATTTGTTGCTTTGGGAAAAAAGATCAGAGCCCATACTTATTTTCCCAGGGTTCGTGTTAAATGGTGCTTAATTTATCCACAGGAAGATTGCAAAAATCTGCCTATAAATTAATGAAGTTAAAACAAATAAATCATTCTGAATACCTAAGAATTTCCATGCCTCAATTTTGTTAGCTGGGAATAAATTAATGAAATCAAGTTCATTTCAGGTTGTGCTTGAAAGTGCATCTCTTGAGATTTTGGGTACTCTTTAAATATTTTCCAAGCTTTATTGTAGTCTGCTCTTGAAAAGGTAACATCTTAAGTGACCCTTAGAGAAATTTAACAAAAACTATGTCATGGCTCTTTAATGACAATTCTATAATAACTCAATCTTTATCATATGAAGAAAGCATCTTTGTTTCTGGTAATTCAGAGATAACCATGGTATTTTATTCCAGTTTTATAAATGTAGTTTCAGTTTGCTCAGTGTTACATATCTACTGATTATAGAGCTGAGATTTGAATATAGGTATTTCTAATATCAGAAAACCACCTGTGTATATACTTTAACTTCCCCACATAATCCCCAACTAGAGAAGCTTTGTCATGTGAGGTGTGAGAGTAACTGTGTAAGGCAGAAGAAATTTATGCAAAACAAATAAAATGAAACTAAAAGTCAAAAACAAAATTAGATAAATGATACACAAATTTATAAATTCTCTGGCTTGCTGGGTATTTTTATGTAAAAGAACTTTTCCTTCCTATAGATCGTACTTCTGGTTTACAACTAACGAACTCAAAGATCAGGGGAAAACCTGCTGGCTGACCATTATTAGTGGTGATAGGTTCATAATTATTGTGAACAATGGATAGAGATGCAGGTCAGACTATATCAGAATGCTACTGTGACAAGTAAAATAAAAATAAAATGATGTCTGTTAAAATACTTTGGAATTTGGGTAGCATTATGCTAATTTAGGGATTTTAATACTCTCTAACACATTTACAGTCCTTTATAAAGTCTGCTAATACATTAGGATCTTCATAATTGTATCATAAGGAATTATAAAGCTAACATGTGGAAAAGAGTTTGATTTTGAAGCAAAAATAAAGAGGAAAAATAGAATTAAAAACTTTATAGAAAGACCATCAATGAAAGGATACTTGATTTTTGACATTGCAGAACACTGAGGAATTTTTCAACAAAAGGTGCTAGGTCCAGGAGATGTCGAAATGGACAAAGTGTAACCTTATTTTATCTCACCCTTTACATAAAATTCAACTCTAGGTAAACTGCCAATCTAATGAGAAAATAAAACATATAAAATGTTCTTAACTTTGGGTTAAGGGAGAATTTTTCTTGATCAGTACCAAAAACAAACAAAAAGCCCAAGAAAGCCCTGATCATCAGAAAAAGGCTGTTATAAATGTGGGCTACATTAAAGTTAGAGAGTTTTGTTAATTAAAACAAAACAAAACAAAACAAAAAACCTATTTAACTGTGTGTAAAGGCATATCAGAATGGTGATATAATAGCAATACATATAACTGGCAAAGTTCTTGTATCCAAAATATATTGATAATAAAATTCTGTTACGCTTCAGCAATGCACACCTCCCTAAGGAAACTTAGGCCTGCTAGCTCTTAAGTAACTTACATCAGACTTATTTTGAAACCAGATTTCCCAGCATCTGTGATACGAAAACTGAACATATCCAATCAATCACAAAGAATTTACAGTCCACCTTGTGAGCAGAGACTTGCATTTATAATCTTGCCTCATTTGGGATATATGCTTTTTTTGCCCTAGCCTTTCCAAATTGCTGCTTGGAGAAGCCCCCTGAACTCACACATGAATGGCACTGTGCTTGTCAGACAATGGTAAGTCAGATTTAATTTTAGAATCTTATTGGAGCACCTTTTCTCCTTACCCATTAACAATATAAATAACTCCTAAAATAAATGAAAAAAAAAAAAGTCAACTCAAAATGGACACAAAAGCATATGCAATTGGCTGGTAAAACTGAAAAGATGACTCACCTTCCTTAATGACTGGGGAGACGTATTGAAACAATATAGGGAGCCAAAATTTTATCTCTACCCTGTTAGGGATTTTTCTTGGTCCTGATTATTAAAATAAGACAGATCAACAGGAGAAAAGGCATAGAAATTTATTTAATATAAGTTCTATGTGAAATGAGAGTCTTAGTAGGGAATGAAGACCCAAAGAAATGGCAAAACCTAAATGCTTTTATACCAGGTTGAATAAAGAGAGACAATTATGGAAAAGTAACTAAACTATGTGAGGAGGCTAAGGGAAAATAAGAATTATTTTAACAAGGTTTGTACAGAATTCTCTCCATGTCACCTTCCCAGTCAATGACAAGAATTTACTTTCCTTCTGGTATAGGGAGGACACCTTCCACATGGAGGAATTTCATCTCCTACTTTTAAGAAAAAGCAACAGGGCCAGAGTGTACTTCTTGCATCTGCTGTTTTTCAAGTGCCTTTATCAAAATAGTTAATGTGCCAGAGTGGCATATTTTGGGATAGCATGTTCTAAACTTCAACAACAATGTGAGGTAACTATATATCCACTGGAATAAATCTCATGAAAAATAATAAACTTACTAAAGTTTGATAAGGATGTGAAACAATGATAGTCCTTGAATATTGTTGAGGGGTGGGGGAAGAGAAACTGGTACTTTGCAAACTAACGAAATCTACTAGGTTGAATATAAGCATGCCCTACCACCAAACAAAAAATATAACCAACAAAAATACATATAAATTTGCACCAAAGAAGACAAGTGTATTCATAGCAATATAATCTGTAGTGATTCACACTGGAAGTAATTTGACATGAACATGGACAATACATTTGTGACATATTCATTAAAAAGGTACTATTGCGCAAAAATAAAAATGAATGCTATCTGGATAAACAAAACAATGTACATAAAGAATATCAATGATATAATGTTAACAACTACAACAAAAATCCAGAAAAAAATCACACTGATTTCATTCATATAGAATTAAAAACAAAATAAAAAAAAACACACACACAACGAGGTGAGAATAATGGTAATTTTGGGGGAGGTGTATTGAGTAGGAGGATTGAAGGAGACTCCTGTGGTAATGGTAATGCTCTATTTCTTGTGTTTAGTAGTATTATGTAAGAGTTTTGACCTTGTAAGAATTCTTCAACATATAAGCTTATGATGGGCACATCTTCCTGTATGTATGCAATATTCAACTTAAAAATTCTTAAAAAGGAAGGAAAATTCTAGGAAGAAGGTGGCATAGATTTTTACATGCCCTTCCCTTAACTATTCCTTGTCTAGAATAATAAACCAATAAAGAATATGCTGGTTCTGCCTGGTGGGTGTCTTCTGGATGAAATGAACATATAAATTCTGAAGTCTTCTGGATGAAATGAACTTCTGATCATCTGTGTGGAAGACAGATGGTTATCCAACTCCCAGAGGAAGCCTGACTAATAAGAGTCTATGTATTCTCTTAATAACAAATAATAGCTAACATTTGTTGAATGTCAGATATAGTTCTAATAGATTTACATATATTTTCTCACTTAAAATGAGCAATGATGCACCCATTGTTTTTGTTAGTGAGTGTTGGTACAGCTTCCACATTTTTCAGATATTGAAAATGTCCAGGTGTTTGCAGTACAAGGTGAATTTCTCCTAGTCATTACAAATTGTAGAAAATCGCTTCTTGTAATTGGAGGGATCTGGAATAGAGAACCATTCCCACCACCCCTGCTCCAGATATTTCAGCAGTTCAGCAGACTTGTAATTGTGTGCCAAGTTCCTTCCTTTGACTCACAAAATACAGATATGTAAGACTCTCAAATGGTTTTTGTCTTCCTATTACTCAAGAGAAATCAATATTCTGCTATTTGCTAGTACTGAGAGAACTGACCACCATGAATATGAACGAAAAGTTGTAATTATTTTTATGTAGATTTAGCAACCTAAAAACATTTTATCTAAATTAAAAACTTAGAAGAGTCAAAAGGAATTTGAAAAAAGTGACAACTCTTCTGGAGACATCATGAATGGAATAGCAAAACTTTCTGTTGGTGAGAATGTGGAGAAAGGCGAACCCTCTTACACTGTTGGTGGGAATGCAAGCTGGTACAGCTACTCTGGAAAACAGTATGGAGGTTCCTCAAGACATTAAAAATAGAGCTACCCTACGACCCAGCAATTGCACTACTAGATATTTACCCCAAAGATACAGACATAGTGAAAAGAAGGGGCACATGCACCCCAATGTTCATAGCAGCAATGTTCACGATAGCCAAACTGTGAAAGGAGTCGAGATGCCCTTCAACAGATGAATGGCTAAAGAAGATGTAATTCATATATACAATGGAATATTACTCAGCCATCAGAAAGGATGAATACCCACCATTTGCATCGACATGGATAGAACTGGAGGTGAATATTCTATGTGAAGTAAGTCAAGCAGAGAAAGACAATTATCATATGGTTTCATTTATATGTGGAGCATAAGGAATAGCATGGAGGACCACAGGGGAAGGGAGGGAAAACTGAATGGGAAGAAATCAGAGAGGGAGACAAATCATGAGAGACTCTGGACTCCGAGAACCAAACTGAAGGTTACAGAAGGGAGGAGGTTAGGGGAATGGGATAACCGGGTGATAGGTATTAAGGAGAGCATTAGTTGTGATGAGCACTAGGTGTTATACATAACTAATGAATCGTTGAACATTACAGCAAAAGTAATGATATCAAAATGGCTGTTTTTTGGGTCTTTTGCTTCTCCATATATATTTTACAATCTGTTAGTTGCTATCCACAAAATAACTAGCTGGGATTTTTGTTGGTATGACACTGAATTTATAGATCAGAGTACAAAGATCTGACACATTACAATATTGAGTCTTCCTATCTATGAACATGGAGTATCTCCATTTTTTACATAGTTATTTCACCAGAGTTTTGTAGTTTGCTTAATATATATCTTGCATGTATTTTATTAGGTTTGGGTTTTTACCCAATTATTTCATTTTTGGTTGCTCATGTAAATGGTTTCGTGTTTTTAATTTCAAATTCTACTTGTTCATTGCTGGTGTCTAGACTTTCGTATATCAACCTTGTATAATGCATCCTTACTATAATGACTTATTAGTTCCAAGAGGTTTATTTTCTGTGTGTGGATTATTTTGGATTTCCTACATAGACAGTTATGCAATCTGAGAACAACAACAGTCTTATTTCTTCCTTCCCAATCTGCATACTTCTTATTTCCTTTTCTTATTGAATTAGGTCAGACTTCTAGTATGATGTTGAAAAAGAAGGGTGAGAAACGACATCCTTGCTTTATTCTTGATTTTAGTGGGAAAACTTCAAGTTTCTCACCCTTAAGTATTATGTTAACTGTAGGTTTATTGTAGATGTTCTTTATCAAGGTGGAGAACCTCCCCTCTATTCCTAGTTTGCTGAGAGTTTTTCCTCATGAATGGATGTTGGATTTGACAAATGCCTTTTTAAAATTTTTTTAGGATTTTTTTTATTAATTTATTTGAGAGAGAGAGAGTGAGCGCACACAAGAGAGAGCACAAACCAGGGGAGCAGCAGACGGAGAGGTAGAAGCAGGCTCGTGGCTGAGCAGGGACCCCTGCTCAGCCAGGCTTGATCCCGGGACCCCGGGTTCATGACCTGAGCCAAAGGCAGATGCTTAACAGACTGAGCCACCCAGGCACCCCGACAAATGCTTTTTTTTGCATCTATTGTTATGATCATGTGATTTTTCTTTAACCTGTTGATGTGATACATTACCATAACTGGTTTTGGAGTTTTGAAGAAGCCTTGCATATGTGGTATAAATTCCATTGGATCATGGTAAATAATTCCTTTATACATGTTTGGATTTTATTTGAGAATTTTTTGATGAAGATTTTTGCATCTGTGTTCACGAACCACACTGGTCTGTAGTATCTTTTCTTCTAATGTCTTTGTCTGGTTTTGGTATTATGGTAATGCTGACCTCACAGAATGAATTAGGAAACATTCCTTCTGGCTACTTCCTTCCTAAGTAGACTATAAATAATTGGTACAATTTCTTTCCTATTTGTTGGGTAGAATCCTCAGTGAACCCATCTTGGCTTGGTGATTTCTGTTTTGGTTGGTTATCAATAGATTAGACTTTTAAAAATAGATATAGGCCTCTTTAGATTTCTGGGGCATTTATCCTGCTAGTGTTCTTGAGCTTCCTGGATCTATGGTTTGGTGTCTCACATTAGTGTAAGGAATTCTCAGTCATTATTGCTTCAAGTATTTCTTTTATTCTTTTCTCTCTTCCTTCTCCTCTGGTATTGCCATTAGACTTATGTCACACCCTTTGTGGCCATCCCACTGTTCTTGATAGACTGTTCTGGATTTTTCTCCCCCACCCCCTTAAATCCCCCACCTAGTCTTTTTTCTCTTTGCTTTTCACTTTTAACAGTTTATATTTAGATATCCCCAAGTACAAAGATTCTTTCTTTAGCCTGTCCAATTAGCCTACTAGTAAGTCCATCAAAGGCATTTTTCATTTTTGTTATAGTGCTTTTGATCTCTAGTATTTCTTTTTGACTTTCTCTTAGAATTTACAGCCTCTGTTTTTGCCTATATGTTCTTTCATGGAAGACAGATAATGTTATATATTAGAGTTCTTAGTACATTAGTACTAGTACTTAGTATATTAGTAATAGCTGTTTTGAATTCCTATCTGATAATATCAATATTCCTGCCATATCTGAGCCTCGTTCTGATGCTTGCTCTGTCTCTTCCAACTGTTTTCAGCCTTTTAGTAGGTCTTGAATTTTTTTCTTGATAGCCGGGTGTGATGCACTGCGTAAAAGGAACATTTAGTAATGTGGTAGTAAGATGTTGGTACATAGAAGTGTTCTACAGTCCTATGATTAGGTCCCCATCCGTTAATGAGACTGTGCCTCTGTAGTATGTACTTCACAAGTGCTTCTCAGTCCCTCCCTCCTTAGGTGGCACAGCATGGCCAAAGTGGACTGGGGTTGGGTATTTCTTTTCTTCACATGAAAGGCTAGAGCCAGTGAGAGTTGGGTCTTTCCATTTTCCTAGGTTAGTCGGACTCTAATTAAACACATTAGGTGAGATTCTGGATAAACTGTTTCTTCTGAGAGCAGACCTTATTAAGAACAGAGTGTTCTGGCATATTCAAAACGGTTCCTTTCCCCTCCCCCTCATGGAAGCATGGAAGCCTAAGAGGATTTTTTTTTCTCTGATACTTACTCTATAATCTGGTTGAACTCCTGGTGTTTTTAAACTCACAAAAGCATGGTGTCCTCCTATTACTGAGTCCTCTAAGAATTGTTGACTCTCAGGCTTGTGCACCTTGACCTTCTTACAAATCATTAATTAAAAATTAGATTTTTTTAGCCTGGCACTGGTTCCTGCTAAGATTTCTTCTAGTAGGTCTCTGCTCTAGTAAGTTGTGATTTTTTTGTCTGTCTCATCAATTTTGGAGGCAGCTGTTTGTCTTATGACCTAGCTTCACTTCCAGATCTAGGAGCATCGATTTTTTAGTTTGTATAGGTTTTTACTTGTAGTTAGGACAGAGAAGCCACCTTCAAACTCCTACATCCTTAACTGGAAACCAGAAATCTCTGCATTTATTTTTAATAGAACATAATTTTGAATAAACTTCACTGGCGAGTACCAAGTTTTTTTATTTTGCTTGTTTTATTTTATCCAGTGATACATAAAAATAGGATTTTGATTAGCTCAATACATATTTCTGCATTACTGACAATGGGGAATATTGGTTTCCTACCAGCAGAGTTTTCCTATTTAGCTCCTTATAATAATATTGTTACCTTGAACTTTGTTTTCTTAAATCACAATCTATAATTTCTGTATCTATATTTAATTCATGATCTTTTATATGCACTTTGTTTCTGTTGATAGTTTTAAATTTCCATCTGTTATGATTTTAAAATCAAGTAATTTTGCACACTGCAAATAATTTAGACAAAAAACACAGGGAAATCTCAGATGTCACATAATTCTAATTTTTCTTTTTTTCTTTTTTAAATGCATTTTTCTGAGAATATCTTGGTAATTGTTCATGTTATGTTCGATTTCCTTTTTGAGCTTAAAGATAAACAATAATTTACTAGCAGTATGTGTTTCAGGCCTAAGAAAATGAATATAATGAAACACACTGACACAAAAAATGAATTCTCCTCTGCCAGCACTTCTGTCCAGTCTCTAATCTTGCTTTATAATTAATTAGCTGTCAGATCTGCTAAACTTTCATGAAGAGACTACACAGATGTCATGGCAAATTGTTCCTGAAATTAAGATCTGAACTGAGAATGTTCTTTATCCTGACCTTACAATTCTCTTTATTGATTTTGCTGTCATTTTCACCTGTTCAGAACAGAAAGAAATGGAAATGGTGCTTTATTTGTCTCTAAGAAACTGTCATATAATAAATGAAGAAACAGTTTAGTGTTTATTTCAAAAATTATATATTTGTGTACGTGTGTATATCTCTAACTACTCAGCATTGAATTGTTCAAGTCACAGCAACAACGTTAAGACAAAAGATACACAGTTTAGATATTTAATATTTAAGATGATCCACTGAAAATTCAATTGGAATAAATGAAGCAATATTTTTTCAGCCTTCTGTCACTCTAAATTGTTTTAACATATTTTATTTTATTGTTTGTTAAAAATTTATTGATTTCATTTGTACAGAGATCAATTTAAATATTAACATTCCTTATGCAAGTTCTGATGCACGTTTTGGAGTCATTTGAGGAATAAAATGTTCTCAGTGCACTTGAGTATCTCTAAGAATTTATTAATTTTTTTGATAATTTAATATCAAATATAATTTGATTAAAAAGTGTAATATATTTGATCATATATTCATGTGTATAAATATATGTCATAGTTTTGCTGTTTCATAATAATTATAAATTCTTATTCTAATTTTCCCAATGAACACTATATAATTAGAATATTCTGATGGCATTTAAAGTTTCATGTAAATATTTTTAATTTTTAATATAATTCCATTGTATTAGTTACAGTTCACAGGTGTGATATTAAGACAGTAACAACACAATATTTGAATATTCAGTATTTATAAGAGAATTCCAACGTAATGCACCGTGTTAATGCCTTCTTACAGAAATACTTGTTCATTTAAAAATTATTTCTTCAAAATAATTTCCCAAAATGCAGTTGCTGGACATAAATCTTGGATAATACAGAACCCTTTATTCCCCGAAGTGCATGAACTTACCTAAAGAAGGGGATGAAGCCGAGCTCTGGTTCCTCCACCTTCTACCTCAGCTGGTCCTGGCGCTTCTGGAACCACATCCACCTCTCATCCGGGGAACAGGACGGGACGTCCAGGTGCACGGGTATCGCGAGCGTCCGTCGCGGCTCTCGCGAGGAAATGTGGGTGGTTGGGTCTATGGGAGGCCTGTTGGTGAGCTCGCTCCTGTGAGGCTCTGCTGCCGTCAGCCTGCCAGGAGGACATGTGCAGGCGGCAGTCCTCAGGGCCGGCCCTGCCCCCACATGCTGCCACCGCCAAGCAGGCTGCCCAGGACAGCCGTTCCTCCTGAGAGCCCTTGTTGCACGTGGAGGCCCCGAGTCAGCCATTGGCCTTGCTGTGCGAACTGCTGCGACCCCCGCTGAACTCAGGCGTGGCCTCTAGAACCTGTAGCCCAGACGCCACGGGGCAGGCAGGACTCCTGAAATTTCTCGTGCCTTATTAATTTCAGTCCCCCAGCACGGAGTGCTGGCGTCATTGCGCGCCTTTTATCGACTGTGTTTCGGGGCGTCTTTCGGTGTTCTCCTTTCATACCAGTGTTTCTGTCACCTACGTAATAAACTACCAACTCAGAACCAGGTAAGAGTATGCTTCTAGTATATCAAGTATACTTAAGAGAAGGATCGTTTTTCTTTACTATATCAATAATTAGGCAGTCTGATGGACATACTTGTAGCATTTTTGCTATTCTGCTATCAAAATACTAATCTAGTGGTTAATTGAACACACCCTATTAAAAGTTTAACATTGGTTGGACTTTCAGTTTGAATCTGGATTTTAATTTCTTTTGTAATTTATCACAGTAATAATGATACCTATAAATGAGATATCTTTGCTTTTGACATCTGGAGTAAAAACCAGTAGATATAGAGGTTTGTTCTCTAATAATTTAATGATAAATTTAATACTAAACTTTCCAGTATATATCTATCGACACACATATATGGGCAGAGACATATATATGTGTGTGTGTGTGTGTGTGTGTGTATACTTAATAAACCATGGCCGCTAAATTTCCAACTATTACTCTGTTCGTTAGCATTGTGTAGTTATGCTTTACATTTAAATAATCTTTTTTTTTTTTTTTTAAAGATTTCATTTATTTATTTGACAGAGAGAGACACAGCAAGAGAGGGAACACAAGCAGGGGGAGTGGGAGAAGGAGAAGCAGGCTTCCAGCCGAGCAGGGAGCCCGATGTGGGGCTCGATCCCAGGACCCTGGGATCATGACCTGACGGGAAGGCAGACGCTTAAGGACTGAGCCACCCAGGCACCCTTTCAATAATCCTTTTCAATGCACTTTTAATGATTATACAATCCTCAAAGGAAAACCGTTGCTTTTTTGTACCTGTTTATTTTACACAAATATTTTGTCAACTATTTATGTGCACTTAAATGTTGCTTCAGTAGTTGTTCAGTACCTTGTTACATTGGACAGAAGGCCTAAAAATCTATTAAGTTGTTATGATGATAGAGACACTCTTTTCTCATTCTAAAGGGAATACTAAATATGGCACAGCCTTTTATCATTTAATGGATTTTTATTAATGTGTATCCTTTTTTTAAGATTTATTTATTTGAGAGAGAGAGAGCACGCAGGAATGGGAGGGGCAGAGTGAGAGAATTTCAAGCAGACTCCCCGCTGAGCAGGAGCCCAACGCAGGGCTGGATCTCATGAGCCTGAGATCATGACCTGAGCAGAAATCAAGAGTCGGGTGCTTAACTGACTGTGCCACCCAGGCACCCCTAATGTGTATCTTTATAGGGTTTTAAAAATAAGGAAATTGAATCACTGAAATGTCTCTTCAGCATCATTGCTTTTGCAAATATTATGAAAGTACTATGAAATATTCATATTTCGTTGGATGGCTGTATAAATGCAATATATTATGCAGAAATAGTATATAGAGTCTACAGTATATAGTATACATTATATATAATGTAATGCAAAGCTGAAAAAGCAAATTTAGGGGTTCTGATTAATAATTTAAACAATAACTTCTTCAGAAAATTTAATGCAAAATTTGTATTTACAATGGAATAATATAAAATACACTAAGACTCTAATGTGAGTTATAGTTCATAACTTATTTTCATTTTTATTAAACAGTATAAACGAAATAATGAAATTTTGTATATATTTGGTTTGGGAAATTTGAGTTCAATACTTAGGTTACATTTAGTAAGCAACTCTTTTTTTTCCCTTCCCTTCAAAAAGATTTGATTTACAGGAAAGCTTTTTATAAACAAAGATTTGATTAAGATAACATAGATAGGGGGCGCCTGGGTGGCTCAGTCAGTTAAGCATCTGCCTTCGGCTCGGGTCATGATCCCAAGGTCCTGGGATCGAGCCCCACATCGGGCTCCCGGCTCAGCGGGAAGCCTGCTTCTCCCTCTCCCACTCCCCCTGCTTGTGTTCCCTCTCTTACTGTCTCTCTCTCTCTGTCAAATAAATAAATAAAATCTTTAAAAAAAAAAAAAAGATAACATAGATAGGGTCACCTGGTTGGCTCAGTCGGTGGAGTGTGCAACTCTTGATCTCGGGTCCTGAGTTCGAGCCCCACATTGGATGGAAAGATTACTTTAAAAGAAAGATAACATAGATAAAGGGTTTTTTTTTCTGGGATAGACAAAAATACTGCTGTGTTCATCAACATGTTGTCTTTGCTTTGGCTTCAGTGACTCTCATTATTTGACTACATATCTCAAATCATCAAAAATTTAGCTCTACGATATAACATTTTATTTTTTCTATACATGTTGAGAATGAAGTACTTACGGATTTTTTCTCTCCTTTTTTCACAATCTTTAAGAGCAATTGTTGGGGCACTTGGGTGGCTCTGTCCATTAAACATCTGACTTCGGCTCAAGTCATAATCTTGGGGTCCTGGGATTAAACCCCACTTTGGGCTTACTGCTCAGCAGGGAGTCTGCTTCCTCTTTCCCTCACCCTCTACCCCTCCCCCCACTTGTCTTCTGTGTCTCTCTCAAAGAATAAATAAAATCTCAAAAAAAATACAAAATAAAAAAATAAAAGCAATTGTTAATTTCATTCGTTTTTAAGTAAATTAACTTTTTACATTTTTTGACTCTTCTAACTTAATTAAACTTAAGTAACTTAAACTTATTTTTTTCATAAGAATAAAACTGTTATCTAGCACACATAATTTATGAATTCATTATTAGGTGACACTAAATGATACACTTAAAGTTCTCAGAGTTAAACCAGTTAAAATTTCAGATTTGAGATTTGATTTCCTGGGTTACCAGCTAAATTTTATATTAGAAAAAGGAGGATATCTGTAGTGTTGTGATAATTTCTAAAATACCTGAATTCTCTATTAATGATAACATTTAATTTTCTATAGTATTTCTAATTATATATTTAAAGATAATAAATGAAGCATAATAAAAATGATAGATGAATGAGTCATCAAGCATTCAAATATGTGTCATCCAGAAAGTAATCTGTAATAAAGTTGTCAACTAAGCAGTAAAATTAAAAAAAAAAAGTTTAAATGTTATACCACTTGGTGTTTTGATACTGTATACATTGTGAAATGATCACATAATCAAGCTAATTAATATATGTACCCTATCCACATGGTTTCCGTTTTCTTTTTATTTCTTTATTTTGTGGTGAGAAGACTTAATAATGTATGCTCTCAGCATATTTCAAGTATACAATACAATATTGTTAGCTGTAGGTGCCAAGGCCATACATTAGATCTCAAGAATTTATTCATCTTGTATAAGTGAAACTTTTTATACTTTGATCAACATCAACCCATTTTCCCCTTTCCCCAGCCCCTGGCAACCACCATGCTATTCTCTGATTCTGTTACTTACTACTGTTTTAGATTTCACATACAAGTGAGATCATGCAATATTTGTCTTTCTGAGTCTGACTTACTTCACTTAGTATAATGCCCTCCAAGTTCATCCATGTTGTTACAAATGACACTATTTCCTTCCTTTTTAAGCCTAATAATACCCATATTATTATAATAATTTTATGTATTATATATAATTTAATGTATAAAATATAACCTATAAGATATATACAATAAGATATAATACAATAAATTTATTATATGAATAATATTCCATACATATATCACATTTTCTTTATCCATTTATCTGTGGATGGACATTTGGGTTGTTTCCATACCTTGGCTATTATGGAATAATACTGCAGTGAACATGGGAGTACAGATATCTCCTCAAGATCCTGATTTCAATTCCCATGGATAAATACCCAGAAATGGGATGGCTGGATCATATGGTGTTTCTATTTTTCATTTTTTCAGGAACTTCCATACTGTTTTCCATAATGACTGCACCATTTACCATTCCCAGCAACAGTGTACAAGGGTTCTAATTTCTCCACATCCTTGCCAACACTTACCTTTTTTTTTTTTTAAGCCATCCTAACAGATTTAAGGTAATATATCATTGTGGTTTTGATTTGCATTTCCATGATGATTGATGATGTTGAGTATCTTTTAATGTACTTCTTGGCCATTTGTGTGTCTTTGGGGAGAGGCTATTCAAGTATTTTGCCCAGTTTTAACTGGATTGTTATATTTTAAAATTATTTTTGAGTTGGAGTTCTTTACATATTTTGGATAGTAACCTATTATCAAATATATGGTTTACAAATATTTTCTTCCATCCCGTAGGTTGCTATTTCACTTCATTTACTGTTTCTTTGCTATCAGAAGTTTTTCATTTGCTGTAGTCCCACTTGTGTATTTTGCATTTCTTGTCTGTGCTTTTGGTGTCATGTCCATGAAATCATTGCCAAGGCCAATGTCATGGAACTTTTCCCCCTATGTTTTCTTCTAGGAATTTCCAGATTGTTTGATGTTAAAGAATGTTATTAAATACTGGACAATCAGGGAAACTAATGAAGGTTGAAATAATACCAATGAAAACTTCCTATATCTCTGATTAGGTGATTTTTATTTCACTTAGTAGTAATTTTGTAGGAAATTTCATTGAGCATTTAAGTTCAATTATCACTGTCTTGTAATTATAGCATTATTTAGTGAATTTCAACATTGAAGTCAAAATAGCTTGAGTTTGTTCTCTGTACTTACAAGAATGATAAATTACCTTTCTCTTGATAGAGTGGCAATAGCAACTCTTCTAGAGTCTTAAGAATATGTTAGAGCTTTTTCAAGGACTCTATTGATATCTCATTTCTCAATTTTCTTTTAAGCTTCTTGTTTTCCCTAATTGGTATTGCTTTCTCAGGCAGCTGCAGTGGTAAACATTTGCCACTGATTGCTGTTGATAAATTGTTCTAAGGATAGATCTTTTCCATCAAAGGTAACTCAGATAAAATAATGATAAGCCCAATGAATGGGGTTCTTCCAGAAAGTTTTAAGACCGGTCACAGAGTGACAGTACTCTGGAGATAGAGTTTTTGGGGCACTCCAAACCATTATCTCCACTCCAGTGTGTGCTGCTGATTATACACTACTGTGTACTTGGAGACAGGGTGGATGGGAGATAGGGCATGTTATAATACCACAAAACTCACTGGTCTGAGAATTAGTAGCTTTTTGCAGTTAAATCATTCTTGGATTGTTACAAGCTTTGATAAATTTTCAGATTTCTGAATAAGTTAATTTTGACAGATTTTCCCTGTGTTCTTCATTTTGTGAAAGAGCAGATTTTCAGAAGTTTTTACTCTCCCATTCCAAAAGTGCTTCTCAGTTGATTATATTTGGATATATTTAAGGTGTTAAGAAGAGGTGAAAGTACTGAATTCGCTTTAAGATCTTATATTTTAGCAGAAAGAAGAGCATGAGGGGTTAATTTACCCATTTAATTTTTCTTTTACATGAAACAAATTATGGACGTATAGTTCCAAGATAGGTCTTAACGAGTTTAACATAGCAACGAGTTTGACATAGCAAACTTGATAATCTCATCATATTACGGTTACAGTTAATTTCAGTTAGTTTTGTGGTGAAGAGAAATTTTTAAAAGTAATAATGCTCTTATTTATAGAATGAAAAAGAATCCCAAGCATCCACTTACTTGTTCATTTCAGCTGAAAATTCTCTGACAGTTTTATTAGACTTTAAAACTCCTGAAGGAAAACAATAGATATGTATAATGACGGCATAAATATTCAAATAACCCCTTGTAAACACATGAAATATTGGTGTAATTTAAATATCCAAAGCATGAACATTCCTTATATAACACAATGATAACAGAGAGATCATTACAATTACATGACATTTTTTTCTTAAAAAATATACTACTAAATTTTTTCTCTTTGTGATATATTTTAATTTTCTTGGTTGTAACCTGGGTTCAGTGTGAACGTAGGTATGGGAAACCTGGAATATCAAATAATAAATTAACAGGAACTTGATAGAACATTAATAATATAGACAATGTAGATTATTATGAAATAAAAGCAGCCTATGAAAGCAGTTTGTATTTTGGAAGCTGTTTTTTTTTTTTTTTTCTTAGCACTAGAATCTGTCAATTATTAGCTAGTCTACAGAAAGTTGACTTGTTCTACCATGCTCATGTTAGATATGGCTATAGCTTCATACACCTTCAATCCTTTCCCTTCCTGCATACACTTTCCAAGAAACTTTCAGAGCTTTGCAAATCACTGAATCTCATGGACAGTTTCCCCAAAAATAGTGTAATGCAATCTTGAAAATACATTACAAATGCTACAAACATATGTGATATTATATGTTTAGTTATTGATCATCAGCTCTATTCCATATTTCTTGTTAGTGATAGCAACATTCTTAAAAGTGTCCTAGTTTGGCTTTTTCATTCCCATATTTATTTTGAAATGGAAGTTCATCAGTAGTCTAGGATTCTTTTTTTCTTAAATAGTGGACAATTTTTCAGCAAATGAAGAGAAATACATGACATAGTATGAATTGACATTACTTTCTTTTTAAATTTATTTCATGCATTCAAAATAATTATTTTAATATAAATTAATAAAATGTTGAAAATATTTTATATACTATTAGATTTATCATTGATATAGCTTTGAATATATATTTCTATTCAGTTTTGAGCATTTAAACCACATGCACAGAAACACAGACATGTATAGTATTTCAAATCCAGTTCAAATACAGTTGAAATACTATATGTATGTGTGTATATGTATGTATTTCCTTGCTAATCTTATGTCAAAGCAAGGCAGGTATTAGCATTTTCTTTTTATGTATTTTTTTAATTGTATAAAGTAATGCATTAAAATTAAAAATGCTTGGTGACCTTTGAAACAATATATTCTAACTCATTCCCCATGTTTACACTAGCATTCAGGGAATGAACTGAATGGCTACTCAATCAAGACACAGAATTTTGAAAAGGTCATTGATCTATGGTGGTTAAAATCACCTCATAAAGCTTTTTATCTTAGAGGTAGTTTCTTCCATGAAATAGGCCGTAAATTGGCAGAGCAAAAATTTCAAGTCAAGTATTTTCCAACGTTAAATAGTGAAAAAAGAAAACACTATAAGACAAACATTATAATGAAGTGAACACATGTAATATCCTATTTAGACCACATACTCTCAGATTTATTTCTTACTTGGAATATGTTTTCTGATTTACATATATAATTACAATCACATCATTCAATCATGAAATCACTTTGCATACATTTTATGTTAATTCAACATAATTTAAAGTAAAATAACTTTCTCTGTGCTTGGAATATAGATAAATTTGTCTTCCACTGTTCCATGTTGCCCTGTCCAAACTTCAGAAATACAAAAAGCTCTGAAAAAGTATATTTTCCATAGTTTATTTAGTGAGTAAATATAATTTGACCTGAGAAGAAACCATTTGTAATTTTTATTTATTCATTTAGGGTGAATATTCATAAACTTTGATACAGAAACTCGTGTGTTTAATTATAGGTAGCTCTCCCAGATCCTATGTGGAGGGTTCCATAATAGATGGTATATGCATATACTAAGTTTTTTCAGATTAAAAACTCAGAATTCCAAATTCTCTTGATCTCAGTGTTTTAGATTGACTTCTAAACAGATGGTATAACTTAAAAAAATGATTTTATTTTATTTTATTTTATTTTAATCTATTTATTTGAGGGAGAGAGAGAGAGTGCAAGCTTGAACAGGAGAAGGGCCAGAGAGAGAGAATCTCAAGCAGACTCAGTGCTGAGCTTGCCGGCAACACAGGGCTCAATCCCACAACCCTGAGATCATGACCTGAGTTGAAATCAAAAGTTGGATGCTGAAGTGAGTCACCCAGGTGCCCTGATGGTGTAACTTTTTAAATATTGTTTACAACAGGTTAACAGAAAAGTTGAAAATCCATTTGGAAAGTTTTTAACAGTTAAAAATTCTCTATTGAAGGCTTCAATTGCACACTGATTAGTAGTTTTACAAGTGACATTCTATGGTTATTGGAGATAAAATTTGTTGTAACAGTCATGAATATTATAAAATTTATCTCCTCAGTGTTGTTGCTCCTTGTGGAGTATTGCCTTCTTTCATGCAATAATTGTCTATGGAAGATACAGAGGGCACATTTTATTTATTTATTTATTTTTTATTTAAAGATTTTTTTTTTTATTTATTTATTTGAGAGAGAGAATGAGAGACAGAGAGCATGAGAGGGAGGAGGGTCAGAGGGAGAAGCAGACTCCCTGCCGAGCAGGGAGCCCGATGCGGGACTCGATCCCGGGACTCCAGGATCATGACCTGAGCCGAAGGCAGTCGCTTAACCAACTGAGCCACCCAGGCGCCCTGGAGGGCACATTTTATATGGATGTTACTTCTGTAATCTCACCGAAAATCATTTTACTGTTCTAAACAAGGAACTAATTCACTAGGATTGCATTCACTAGGTTTGCATTTCTCTCTCTTCTTTTTTAAGATTTTATTTATTTTTCAACAGAGAGAGACAGCGAGAGAGGGAACACAAGCAGGGGGAGTGGGAGAGGGAGAAGCAGGCTTCTCCCTGAGCAGGGAGCCCAATGTGGGACTCGATCCCAGGACCCTGGGATCATGACCTGAGTTGGACGCTTAATGACTGAGCCACCCAGGCACCCTGCATTTCTCTTTCTTAAAATAGTTTTTTTATTAATTTTCCCAAACTCTCTATATTTTCTGGTATATGCTGTCATTAATGATTTCCCAAATTCTTCACATATATTTTTTATTTTTACTTCTTGTCAGATATGTATACAATTTGATGAGTTTTGACAGAAGTATTAAGTCATATAACCATAACATAATCATTACATAGCTAATTTCCATGAACTCCCAAATTTATCTTTCACTTCTTTGCAGGCAGCTCTTCCTCTTGCTTCATGACCCATGGCAAATACTGAGCTGCTTTTTGTTACTATAGTTTGCATTTTATATAATTTCCTTTTTTTTAACCACTTAATTGAGGTATAATTGACATATAAAAACCTGTATATATTTAATGTTTACAACTCACAATGAGTTTGGTGTTAAGTATATAACTGTGAAACCATCATTTCCATCAAGGCCATAAATATATCCATCATCTCCCAAAGTTTCCTCCCACTTTATTATTTATTTATTGATTGATTGATTGATAGATTGATTGATTGAGTGGCAGGTAGGGGCAACAGGAGAGGGAGAGAGAGAATCTTAAGCAGGCTCCACACCCAGCGTCGAGGATGACACGTGCTCAATCTCACAACCCTGAGATCGTGACCTGAGCCAAAATCAAGAGTCAGACACTCAACCAGCTGAGCCACCCAGGTGCCCCTAACCTCCTTTATTAGTAGTAGTAATAGTAGTGGTAAGAACGCTTGAGATCTACCTTCTTAGCAAACTTTAAGTGTAAAATACAGTATTGTTAGTCACAGTGTATACTATATCTACTGTAGAGTAGATTTCCAGCACTTATTTATCATATATAACTGGAACTTTGTACCCTTTAACCATCACTCCCCCTCCAGATTGCCCTCCCCCAAGCCCTAACAACAAACCTTCTAGTCTCTGCTTCTATTAGTTTGGCTATTTTAGATTCCACATGTGAGTTCATAAGATATTTGCAATATTTCCTTTTTTTTAAGACTTAATAATATTCCATTTTATGTAAATACCATTTTCTTTATCCATTCATCTATTGATGAACACTTAGATTGTTTCCATATCTTGGCTATAGTGGATAATGCTGCAGTAAACATCAGAGTGCAGATACCTCTTCCAGATCCTGACTTCAACTCCTTTGGATATATATCCAAAAATGGGATTGCTGGGTCATATATTATTTCTATTTTTCATTTTTTGAGGAACCTCTGTACAGTTTTCCATAATAGCTATACTATTTAACATTCCCACCAACAGTATAAAGAGGTCCTTGCCAACACTTGTTATCTTTTTTTTTTTTTAATAATAACCTTCCTAACAAGTGTGAAATGATATCTCACTGTGGTTCTAATTTTCATTACCTGATGATTGGTGATATTCTTTTTTTTTTTTTTTTTTAAGATTTTATTTATTTATTTGACAGAGAGAGACACAGCGAGAGAGGGAACACAAGCAGGGGGAGTGGGAGAGGGAGAAGCAGGCTCCCCGCTGAGCAGGGAGCCCGACGCGGGGCTCGATCCCAGCATCCTGGGATCATGACCTGAGCCGAAGGCAGACGCTTAACGACTGAGCCACCCAGGCGCCCCATAATTAGGATTCTTTTTTAAAAAGGGGCAGACTCTATCACAATTGCCTCACTTGCATTGTAGAGTGATTAAAGTGTATATGCCATAACAATTGCAAGTATTTAAAGCGTCATGGACAAATTCATAGAATAACTTTTGGATTACCCGGTGTTTTCAAGTGTTTCAGTTTTGTGATACTTTAAGTTACACTTGCAATAATATCACTGGAGGCCAGCCTAATAAATAACTTATCTTTACTTCAGGATTCTACCCTTTTTTTAAAGACTATTTTTAGAGGACTTTTAGGTTTAAAACAAAATTGAGAGGGAGGAACAGAGATTTTCGATATACTCCCAGCTGTTTCCACTTTTTTGAAATTATAGCTAATGCTTCTGAGAACAGTCTAGAACAACTCTTCACCAGGAACATATATTTCACTTGTCTTGGGTTAGTATCTAAGAGTGAAATTGTTGGGTCAATGTCAACTTCATGTTTAAATCTGTAAGAAACTGCAAAATTGCATTCCAAACTGTTTTTTATCACTTTGCATCTCCACAAACAATGAATGAGAACTACACCAATGCAATGTATGTTCTGCACCAATGCTTTGTGTTGCTAGCTTTATAAATTTTAGCCATTGAGTGCTGGAGTAGTCTTTCATTGTGGTTTTAATTTTGTTACTCTGGTGACTAGGTTGATACTCTTTTCATTAGTATATCTTCTTTTGTTAGGTATCTAATTAACACTTTTGCCCGTTTTTTTAATTAGGTTGTTTATCTTGTTACTGTAACATTTTAAAACACATTCTTCATAAAATTATCATATATTTGTTTAGCAAATATTTTCTATTATTTTGTGTCTTGTATTTTTATTTTCCAATGAGTATGTTTAAAAGAGCTAATTTTTTAAATTTTTGATGAAGGCCAAATACATATATAAATATATAAAATATATATATTTTATTTATACTCTATGATTGGTGTGTACTATTTAAGAAATCTTTGTCAAACTCAAGTTCCTGAAGATATCTCTCAGATTTTGTTCTAAAATTTTTATGTTTAATGCTCATAATTAGGTCTATGAGTTATTTGAGTTAAATTTTTATATGTGATGTTAGGCAAGGGTGGAGCTTCATTTTTCTTATAGATGGATATTATATTTTCTTATAGATGGATGTTCCGTTTTCCAGCATCGCTAGTTTGCAATATTTCCTTTTGTCTTTATATTACTCCCTTTGTGTATTTCTTTAAAACCAAATGTTTTAAGGTCTGTATTTTTTTCCCCATCAGTTATTTGTCATTTTTTTACACTAATATGTCATTGTCTTACTGGTTGTCTTTTAGTAAGACTTGAAATCAGGTAGTGTTTCTTCTTTATTTTCAATATTTTTGTTATTCTTGGTATTTTGCATTTCCATATAAATTTTTCAATTAGCTTGTCAATTAAAATAACAAATTTTTTTGTCTAGATTTTCACCATATTTTATAATGCTGGTTTTCCTCATTTATAACTGCAGTTACTTAGGGTATATACTGGATTAACATGCATATCTTCATTATATTCTCTCCTTTCTCTATATAGAAACTCTTTCTTGCAATGATATTTTACCCTACAAAGCCTTTATTAACATATCTAAAGTTTATTTTTCTTGCCAATATCTATTTCTCAAAACTAAATTAATATGTCCAATCGTCTGAGTCATGTTATATGCCATGTGTCAAAATTCCAACTTAGTTATCTTATAGGAATCCTATCTTTAGCATGTTCAAAATGAATACCATTTTTTTTGTGCTTCAATCTATTACATTTCTTGTCTTCCTCATCAGAATTAATGGTGCTTCTATCTATCCATCCAGAGGCTTCTGCCTATTAAGTGTCTTTCTTGATTTTCTCCTTTGGCTGATGCTGCTAATTGTCGTGTTCAACACTTATCCTAAACCCATTTCTGGTCAGCAGAGGCTAAAAAGCTATTACAGCTAAGTATCTAGACGTGATTTGTCAGGCTTGGAAACCACTAGTTTAGACAAATCGCCTATACAGCTCTTCTGTGAAATACTGCAGTAGGTTCATGTGAACGGGAATTAAAGATGTGATGAATTGGATCAGCTTACCTATGATTACTTCATACTAATCATGCACTGTGCTCTACAGTTCCTATAATTTCTGATGTTGGCCATGTTCCTTTCCATATGCCCTTTTTTTCCTAGACAATTCTCCCCATATGTAGCTGAATAGTTTCAAATGCTGTGAAGGAAAAAGAGCAAAGACAAGAAGTTAAGGCTCTCTATAGGATCTTGTTCATTATTTATCTATCTTTTCAGAAAATAATGAAGCCAGTAAGCATATTATAGTAGATTGACAGTTGAAGATAGGGCATCAGAATATGTAGACAACTTCTTTCACTGTGAAAATGAGAAAAAAGGAGAGTATTGTAATTGGAAAGAGTTATGAGTCTAGAGGATTTTGTAGTATGTTTATTTAATTGACTGCATTTTATATATCAATAAATATTGATCATATTTAAATACAAATGAAATAGATAAGAGAAAAAATATACAAAGGAAATCTGCAACTTGCTGGAAATGAAACCAGAATTATGCTTATTTTAGGCCTATAATTAGCAAAAAACCCATATTTATGAAAGAAAATCAATGGATATCTAACTGGGTCAACAAAGTGAGGAAAAGACTGGAAGAAAATGTTCAGGTAACTGTGTGACATTGTAGCAAAAACATAACATGCACACAAATATATTTTATGTGTAATCATCATTCCTTACCTCTAGAGTCTATAGGATTTACCTATGTATCAATACTTATGTGTTAAGTAAAAGTAAATTGGTGTTATTAAGAACTTGGACTTGGGGGCGCGTGGGTGGCTCAGTTGGTTGGGCATCTGCCTTCAGCCCAGATCATGATCCCAGGTTCCTGGGATGGAGCCCCGCGTCCGGCTCCCTTGAGGGAGCCTGCCAGGGAGCCTGCTTCTCCCTTTCCCTCTGCTGCTCCCCCTGCTTGTGCTCTCTCTCTCTCTCTCTTTCTCTCTCTCTCTCTGTGTGTCTCTGTCTCTATCAAATAAATAAAATATTTAAAAAACAAACAAACTTGAAAACCTGTCTTCGTCATGCATTAACTAAGACATTTTTGGCAAATTCTTAGTTTGTTTATCCATAAAATAGTAATAATACAATTATCTTACTAAAGTGTTTAATGATTATGTAAGCATTTAGAATAATTCTTGTTATATAGCCATTACTTCAGTACAAACTAATATTATTATCGTTTTTCTACCTTGCTTCTGCTCAGAAGTCTATGAGAAAAATGCTCTTTTTCTTACTATACAAATGAAATGTTTGAAGTATTTGGAAGTCAAAACTATCAAGTGACAGAGTTAGAATTTAAAAACCATATCTGTTTAATTTTAAAAATTCCAATTTTTTGCATATTCATAATCTACTAGGTCAGATAAAAATATTATCAACAAGCTAAGCAGAGCAAAGCAAAGATCCTAGGTAATTTAAGGTTGGGAATTATATATGGGTTGGTGTGTATGTGTGTCTGTAAGTATGTTTAAAACATGGGTAAGTAATTCTACTAATCCATTAATAAATAGTAAAACCAAATGCAGACATTTCATAGTCCAAAAAGCTCCGGTCTGGGATATTCATTTCCCGATTTTTCTTGTTTTATGTCATTTGTTTTCTTGTAATTTACCTTTCCTACTTATTCTCATATTGGGCAAACATGAAAAATATGAATGAAAGTTTTAAAATTTTTATTTACTGAAGTTTGGCATTAAGAATCTGTACCATAAATAATATTTTAGTACTATATAATGTAAAGATCTAAAAAATGAGTCATGGTAAAATATACTTCATTATCGCCATGTCTCATCTCTGCAGTACTACTTTTGATTCATTTCAAAAGAAATCATCATTTTCTCTTAACATCAGAGCACAAGGAAATTACTATATGACAAGAAATTGCTACTTCTTTTTGTAATCTTTGATACAGTGAATACACCAAGGTGAATGGGAAGATCATTTGGAAAATGTTTTATGAATACATTATTAACTCATTCATATGTGAAATTTCAAAGCTTTTTATCAAACATACAAAATGTGAAATATTTTCCTAAAATGAAAAATAAATGCTTTTTTAACTAGAAGATGCTACTGGAAATTATTTGAGATAATGCCTCTGCAGTTTTTATTTCACAAAGTTTATAAGGATACTTCCCTGATTCATGCTAATTTAGAAAGATACACTTTCACCAGTTAAATTAGACCCATAAGTATTTTACGACAATTTAGCATGATTTTTGGAAACATTTTTATCCATTATCTTCATAATCAGATCACAACTATATTCTTGTAAAAGTTAAACTTTTATGTGGCATTTCGTCAAATACAACCCAAATCAAGCAATTTGTACTATAACATAGACCTTGTAGAACACATGACACCTACTAATTTAATGTTTAAGGACTTAAAAATATTTATATTTCTATTTGTTATAACTACCTCAAGGTGCAATTATAAGAACACTTTGTAGAGTATATTTGGATGAGCACTACATTCTTGGAATATTTTTAGACCTTGACTTAAAAAAGTTAGATCTAAGTCAAATAATTTTTTACGTACAAATTCTTTACCTCCAAATTTATGAGTTTCTAGTAAAATATTTTATAGACTAATTTCTTCATATGCCAGTTCTTCTATGCTATAGTCATTTAGGCCATATTTGAGTTCCTTTCAAACACCAAACTTTTGTTTGTATGTGGAAGTTTCCTTACACTATTCTGTCCTATCCATAACCCTTAAAAAAAAAAAAAAAACTTTAATTACTTCCTAATCATCTTCATCAGTGTGTCATATCCTTAGCAAGGTCTTCTCTATCACTAAAATACACTTACATCCCCTCCCCACATATCATGGTGTCTGTACTTTTATTGTTCCTAGCTTGATTTTTAGTTTATATCTGCAAGCTTGTTTTGTTCAAAATCTGTCCCCATCTTTTTTAATTATCAGACTTCAAATGAGCTAGACTTGATTATTTGCGTCACCATTGTATATCCAGTAACTAGTAGTGTACCTGTAATACCTATTAATTCATAAATAAATAAATACTTGTAAATTGTATATGCCTTATAAAATTTGACCATGAGGGGTGCTTGGGTGGCTCAGTCAGTTAAGTGTCCAACTCTTGGTTTCGGCTGAGGTCATGATCTCATGATCATGGGATTGAGCTCCGTGTCCAGCTCTGAGCTGTGTGGAGTTTGATTCAGATCCTCTCTCCCTTTCCATCCTGCTCACTCTCTCTCTCAAATAAATAAATAAAATCTTTAAAAAAAACTGACAATGAGGACAATTTTTTCTAGAAGCATGTATAAATCTAGTATCCCCAGGGGCATTCTTAGAATGAAAAACAAAAGTAATTTCATGCTTTAATTTTGAATGCAGGTGTGCCTTATAAACCAGAACACATATTAATTAGCAAGAATTAATTATCCTGGGGTGCCTGGGTGGTTAAGTCGTTAAGTGTCTGCCTTCAGCTTGGGTCTTGATCCCAGGGTCCTGGGATCGAGCCCCACATCGGGCTCCCTGCTCTGTGGGGAGTCTGCTTCTCCCTCTCCTACTCCCCCTGCTTGTGTTCCCTCTCTCGCTGTGTCTCTCTCTGTCAAACAAATAAATAAAATCTTTAAAAGAAGAAAGAATTAATTATCCTTTATATATGTTAAAAAGTCAGAAGTAAAAAAAATATTTTTTTCTGTTCTAAATTTTTATATTCCACGAAGAGGAGGCAGAGGTTAGTTTTGCATTATACTATAAATTCATGCCTTAAGATGATAAAAAGAAAGGAAGAAAACAAAGTATATAGTATCTTGGCTCTACATTTTTAGGAAAGTAGTAAATGACCGCAACTTTCCATAGGCCTCATAAAATAAATATCAGGCTTCAATTAGTGTTAAGAAAATGCATTTCAAACTTTTAAACTGAAGAAGGGAGAGTAGAGAAACTAGGTTTTTCTGAGAACAACTAGAAATATCTAGATAAATACCTAACTCATCTGTGTGATAGCAGGGAAATGAGAACTGGAGGTGCTAAAACTCCAGAGAAAAGGCAGTCTCAGAAGAGTGAATTTACATCTGCAGCTGTTTTTATTTTCCTGACAGTTCTCAATTTCTGGAAAGATAGAAAGCTAAGGATATGGACATTACATCTGAGAAAGACTCCTAGTCAGAAAAAGAAAGCTTTTGGATTAAAATCTTGTGGAGCTTTTGGCAGCCAAGCTTATGGAAACTTCGGAGAACCTCGAATACTGGTACTTTTATCCTGAGGGCGTTTGTGACTATGCAGGATAAGAAGCTAAGAACTGTTAAAAGATTAACTGAGGTATATTAAAAAATTTAAGAGTTTGAGCAAAAATCTCTTTGAATGTGGCAGCTACAAACTGAAAGTGGTTAGAGGGCTCTGCTGACAGGAACCAGGGGAAAGACTTAAACAGAGAAAGTGCAGAAGCTAAGACAAGAAATGATTCCATTGACTACAGCTTAAAGCCTAGTTGGTTGGTTGTGATTGGTTATCCTTAATCTTTTGATTTTATAACCTTGAAGCATTTACAGGCTTAGGTTTTGGTTTACTTACTTAGCCAGGCAGTAGAGCCATCTAGGTCTAGTGGCCTCCTTACTTAATTTACCATAACCTAGCGGAATACTTCTGTTAAACAAATCAGAAGTTTTAGCAATCTTGAGATCCAGCTGTTAGAGTTTAGAACCTGTGAGAAGGATTCCCAGAAAATATGAAATCTTCTCAACTGAATATAACAGTACAGAGATGAACCAAGATGAACCCCTGAATCTCAGCTGAGCTCCAACCCAGAATTAAATCTCTCCTTCATTAATATGACCAGCCAGTATTTTATTGTCTCTGGAAGGAGAGCTATCATAATAGAAGAAAACATCATATAAACATTTTTATTTTAACTCACAATCAGCAATATTGTATCAAAAAAGACTAAACTTGCTAAAGACTAAACATGGTAAGCAACTGAAAAGCAGGAGAAAACAGGAAATAGGAATACAGCCACATCAGATAAAACTAATGAAAGTAGATGACCAGATCTTTAAAACAATGTAGATTAAGTGTTAACAAAACCAGGGGGAGAAACGGACAGAATAGCTGATGAAGAACACTCCATCAGCGTGTGGAACTATAATACATAGAAATTCTAAAATGAAAAAAATATAGTACCTGAATTTGTAATCCTCTATGTGGATTTAAATGAAGATTCACACCACAAAAGTCAAGACTACTAAGTAAGAAAACAGATTGAAACATAAATTGGAACCTAAAGAGAAAAAAAAAAAAGAACAAGGAAATACAGTAGATGTAAGAATAAGGTGGAACACAAAGACCTAAACAGGTGTAAATGGAGTCATAGAGAAAAAGTAGAAACGGGGAAAGAGCAACACTGGAAGAGGTAGGTGTCTTCAAATAGCCCAAAACTGGTTAAAGAAATAAAGCCAGAGATTTAAGAGACACAGCAGGCAATGATCAAGATAAATTCACAGAAAATAACATCTAGGGACATTATCGTTCAACTGCTGAAAACCAAAGACAGCCAGAAAGTCTTACAAACAGCCAGATAGGACAAATAAAAACATTACTTTTAAGAAACAACAGGGGCGCCTGGGTGGCTCAGATGGTTAAGCCTCTGCCTTCGGCTCAGGTCATGATCCCAGGGTCCTGGGATCAAACCCCACATTGGGCTCCTGGCTCAGCGGGGAGCCTGCGTCTCCCTCTCCCTCTGCTCTCCCCCTGCTCATTCTCTCTCTCTCTCTATCTCTGTGTCTCAGATGAATAAATAAAATCTTAAAAAAAAAAAAAAAAGAACAGCAAAGCAAAGCCTACTGAGTTTCTAAACAAAAGTAATGTATGTTACTAAGCAATAAAATAACACCTTTAAAGTGCTGGAAATATCATTCTCTAATTCTGTTCCTCACTTTCTCAGCCTTTTGGCTAAGATCAAGTGTAGTATCTACAATTCTATTCCCAGAGACAGTATCCTGTACATTAAAATTAAAATGGAGAGATATTCAATAAATACTGATACAAAAGTACTGTGTACAAAAATCTGCTCCAAAACAAATCTTTAAGGCATATTTTTAGATAAGGAAAATAATTCCAGACAGGAACATAAAACTGATCCTAGATGGGAAAAGAAAATGATGTAAGAATAAATGTGTGGAAAGTAAATGAAGATGAAATCTTTACTACCTGCCCCAAAACAGCAATAGAAATGTCTGGTGCTGTTTACAATATAAAAATCATAAAAAGTTACTTAAAAGGCCAGATGATTTGGAAGAATTTAAGTATGCTTCGTGGGTGGAAAAAGTAATAATTTGCATTAAATCTGTCATAAAGTATTGTGTTGTAATCTTTAAAGAAACTACTAAAACAATTGTAAAAATTTTCTAACAAATTACCATTGGTAAAATGGAATGATAATTTTTTTAAGTATTAAGCACAAAATGGAGGAATGAAAAAGGTATATTAAAAACATTGGATGTATTGAACAGAAAATCCTGTAAGAAAAATGCTAGGACTTTAAGAAAGGATAAAATACAAAATGCAACCACATGCTTCTTTCAAGAGCAGTATGTTAGAGATAAGGACACAGAAAAGTTAAAAAGTAAAATAATTAAATATGATATATCATGTAAACATTAATCAAAACAAAGAGGGCGCCTGGGTGGCTCAGTTGGTTAAGCGACTGCCTTCGGCTCAGGTCATGATCCTGGAGTCCCGGGATCGAGTCCCGCATCAGGCTCCCTGCTCTGCAGGGAGTCTGCTCCTCCCTCTGACCCTCCCCCCTCTCATGTGCTCTCTCTCTCATTCTCTCTCTCTCAAATAAATAAAATCTTTAAAAAAAAAAAAAAAACAAAGATATTATAGCTATACTAATAGTAGTCAACGTACATTTTAGGAAAAAATGCACCACTAGAAGATAGAGGAATATTTTGTAATTAAAAGAAAAAAAAAACCAACAGGAACATATCACAATTCAGAAGTAGTATGCACAAATTAATACAGATATTAAATATGTAAATCCCAGATACAAATGTATCCTATATACATATGTTTATCATATGCATATTATATGCCCATACAAAATTGTGATGGGAGATACTCATACACTACTGTTAATATAATAAAGAGAAAAATAATCAATAATGCTTTAGTAGATCTGAGAGCATAAGTAGCAAAATTGACCTAAACCTACTAAACTAAACTTACATCCAACCAAGGCACTGCATTATTTTCATGTACAAGTGCACATGGAAATTTATCAAAATTGAATGAAGATATTATAAACCAAATGTAGGTTTGATAAATTTCACATAAATTTCAAAGAATACATGGCAATCAATGTTTTACTGTTTATAATGTTATTAAAATAGTAGTCAATAACATAAACTATAAAATTTCCCAACTACTTTTAAAAGGATATTACAGTTCTAATTAATCAGTGGCTCAAAAAGTAAGTCACAATAAAAATTATAAAATGTATTTTTAAATGTATAGAAATATAGTACAGAATATTAAACTTTTAAGGGGTAGGCAGAACAAAGTTTAGAAGACATTTCATAGCTTCCAATGCATATATTAGAGAACAAGAATAATTATCATTAATGATACATTGATAATATCTTGATAATTGAGTAATATCAACCCAAAGGAAAGAGAAGGGAGGAAACAGAGCAGAAATGAATGTAATAGAAAATAGTTGATTGATGTGGAAAATCAGCAAAGTTGAAAGTGGGTTCTTCGAAAACACAAACTTTATGACTCCTTGTAAGATTGAACAGGAGTAAATTTAAAAAAAATGAAATTCTTAATATAAGGAATAAGATAAAATCACTACAGATTCAATAGACATTTTTTTTAAAAGAGGGGATAAGGAATTCTACTTATGTAGATGAATGAGCAACTGGAAATTACTTAACTTCTCACCATCAAAAAAAACTGAAAAAACTGGACAAAATATAAAAACAATTGCTTTCTGATACTGGAAAAAAATAAAGGGCCATGAACATTGGAAGAAGAAAAGTAAATGAGTTGTATTCTACAATTGCTCCCAGAATTCTCCCTGGAATTTATGAAACATGGTATAGGAAAAAGATTCCCAAGAAGAACACAATAGTCCTGATGAGTTAAGGTGAAGCTGGAAAAGAAGTGTGAATTAAACCCAACATATAAGCAGAAGAAATAAAATAAACATTCCCAAATTGATTTGTAGGTTCAATACAAATTCAGCTGAAATTCTAGCAGGCTACTTTTTAGGAATAGACAAGAATATCCTAAACTTTATATGAAAGATACATATTTGTCTATCCAAAAAGGAAAAAGAAATGAAAAGAAGTTACAAAGCTAGAGGACTTATGCTCACATATTTCAAGAATTAATGTAAGTATAGAATCCATATGGGTGATAAAAGTAAATATAACAAGATAGTCCAAAAACAGGCCCACACATTTATATGGTTTATTTTTACTTAAACATTATTTAATAAGGAAAAATAGGTGGTTTTTTTTTACATATATTTGGCTTAAAATTAGATTAATTCTGATCTCTTAAGATGTGTTAAGCAGTGTTTTCTTTTACTTTATTTTCTGGATGAGATTGTGTGTAATTAGTAGTATTTTTTTCTTAAATTGTAGAGCTAAAGTTAAAGACTGAAAATATACAACTTCTAAAAATTGGAAAGAATATTTGCAGTTATTGTCAGGCACAAATTTCTAGGGAGGGTTCAAAAAGCCATGAGAGAAATAGGGGGAAAAATAGGGGAGAAAAACGTCATCAAAATGAAAGTACTTTTTTCCCAAAGCTGCTGTTAAGAAAGTGAAAATCAAGTGACATACTGGGAGAAATTACTTGTGGTACATACGTCTAACACAGGATTTGTATCCAAATTATACAAACAATTCCAACTTTAAAATAAGACAGCACAATATATATTTTTGAAATAATTGAACAGACAGTTAAGGAGTCAGAAAGATACATGGATGGCCAATGATTATATGAACAGATACCAAACTTCTTAGTCATCAGATAAACCCACACACACACAAAAAAATTACTACACACAGTCTAGAATTGCTAAAATTAAAGAACATAACATCAAGTGTTAGGAGGTTGTGCAACCTGAGCTTTCATAATTTGCTAGTGGAAATGTAAAATTTCATAATCACTTTGGACAACCACTTAGCAGTTTTAATAGCGTTAAGCATAAAATTACTATGTGACCCTGGACCTGTATCCCTATTGTATTTATACAAGATAAATGAAATAAATATCTATATAAATTATTTTACATGAATGGTTGCAGCAGGTTTATATAGGGGCCAAAACTGGAAACAATCCAAATAACTATCACCAGGTGAATGAATATACACATTTTAACATACCCATTTAATGGAATATTATAATCTACTGTTAAAATGTATCATCTCAGATAAACCTCAAAATCATGCTGAGTGGAATCAGACACAAAAGTTACTACTGAATGATTCAAGACCTTAAGTTCTAGGAAAATTATATCTAATTTATTACAACAGAAAGCAGATCAGGGTTACTTGAGGTCAGGAATAAAAGAGATTGATATTTAAAGATAAAGATGGGTGATAGGAACTGTTGGTGGAAATGCAAGCTGGTCCAGCCACTCTGGAAAACAGTATGGAGGTTCCTCAAAAAGTTGAAAATAGAGCTACCCTACAACCCAGCAATTGCACTACTGGGTATTTACCCCAAAGGTACAAATGTAATGATCTGAAGGGGCACCTGCACCCCCATGTTTATAGTAGCAATGTCCACAATAGCCAAAGTATGCAAAGAGCCCAGATGTCCATCGACAGATGAATGGATAAAGATGTGTGTGTGTGTGTGTGTGTGTGTGTGTGTGTGTGTGTGTGTGTGTATCATGGAATATTATGCAGCCATCAAAAATTGAAATCTTTCCATTTTCAAGGACGTGGATAAAACTAGAGGGTATTATGCTAAGCAAAATAAGTCAATCAGAGAAAGACAGTTATCAGATGATCTTACTCATATGTGGAATTTAAGAACCGAAACAGAGGATCATAGTGGAAGGGAGGAAGAAATAAAACAAGATGAAACTGGAGAGGGAGACAAACCGTAAGAGACTCTTAATCATAGGAAACAAACTGAGGGTTGCTGAAAGACGGGGGGGTTCGAGGAGGGGGTAACTGGGTGCTGGACATTAAGGAGGGCACGTGATGTAATGAGCACTGGGTATTATATGAGAGTGATGAATCCGTGAACTCTACCTCTGAAACTAATAATACACTATGTGTTAATTAATTGAATTTAAATAAAAAAATAAACTAAAAAATAAAAACCCCAAACCAAAACCAAAATGCAATGTATTGCAAACAGTATTTGCTAGGGACATTTTATTTGTTGGAAAATGGCCATAAAAGCAAAAATTTTTCCTTTGAGGAGCATGAATTGTATTACTTTAAATACTTCTTACTCAAGATGGCAAAATACTTTGTATTAATCTTTAAATATTACATGTAAACACAATATTTTATTTAAATACCATTTATTTTTTTAGTTATTTTTATATAAATTTTTTCAGTACAAAAAATGGATGATAGAAGAGTTTTAACTTTGAATCTATTGGTGGTTAAAGGAGTATAGACATTTGTCAAAAGTCATCATACTGTACACTGATATGGGTGCATTATATTTTGTATAGATTTTACTCAATATAGTTTAAAACAGAATATAAAGAGGTATTATGAGAAATGTTTATGATGGTAAATTTAATAACTTAGATGAAATGATCAAATTTTTGAAAACCATAATTTATTAAAAGGTAAACAGAAATAAATATAATATTTGAAATAATATCTTTTGAATATAGAGTCCCTTAAAAAATTCTTGTAAAGAAAGATTTAGGTTTAGATAACTTAAACAGTGAATTTAATTCCTCCAAATTTTAAAAGAATATTGCAGTCTTTCAGAGGCTAGTAAAAAGATGGAGCACCTCTGTGTCTGAAAGCAGGTAATATATCCAGAATACATTAGGTAACAAATCTTGACAAAGACATTAGAGGGAGAGAAATTTAGAAACCAATCTCTCTCAAACATGGATGCACAAGTTTTAAGAAAAAAAATGACTAAATGAATCTGGTGATACATGAGAATAATAAAATATCACTAACAAGGGGGATTTATGAATGCAGATTAACACTTGAAAATCTATCATTATTCATGAAATTAACAGATAAAAGGCAAATACTTGTATAATTATCTTGACAGATGAAGGCAAATCATTCAATGTAACTGAAAATTCATTAATAATAAAACGAAGCTTTGACAAAATATGAATAGAAGACAACTTCGGCAAATTTCATATTGAAAGGTGAATATTGAAAATTTTTCATCTGAGAAAGAATGAGACAAGGAGGCCCATTATCTGCCTTCTATTCAAAGTTATACTGAAAGGGTTATAAAGTATGAATTTTCATAAACTATCTTGACTCCTTCCAAGATAGCACCCATACTAATTCAAACTGGGAATGGACACAAAATTGAGAATGACTAAAATGCTATAGATAGAGAAAGAAGAAAGTCTAGGTAAAGATGAGTCATGGGAATGCAGACAAGAACTCTCAGAAAACAAGCCACCATATTTTTTTCACGCTCCAAGAAAACAATACAAAAATAACCTGCTTAAAGTTTAAAAGGTATTCTAATCTATCCTTCTTCCTAAAAGTTCAATGAAACTAATTTTACACTTAAGCATCTGAAAAGGGGTTGGGAAGTTAGATTTCATACCTTTTAAGAAGAATGGGGGTTAAGGAACATTATCCATATCCTTGGTGGTAATGCCTTAAAACCAAAGATCGCCAGGAAGGAATACACCTATAGTTGAACAAGTTGGGCTTATTCATTATAGTAAAGGAGACCACACGCTGTTTTGAACAGTGGAGTGTTTCAGTTAGAGCATGCCAGAAAGGACTTATAATAGAATTTGGGCTCCTATTAGGTGGCTTTAGAGGAAGATTTGCTGAAGTGAACTTTTATTCTAGATTGGGAATCTAGATATCAGGAAACAGGGATAATTTTGTGATTGGGTATTTTAATCTTATCCAGAAGAAGGAAGACTACAGCAAAGCTAAAGCTGTAATTGATTAGGAAGTAGCAGCCACTTACAATAGCCAAGATAGGGGGATGTTTGGTTATTTTTATGGTTTAGACAGTGTGTGTATCTATGTGTGTATGCTTTCAAACATAATGGAAAATTATTTCTGTCTTGATCTGTCATAGTCACAGGTGGCTTTGTTTGATGTTGAAGCTTTAGGAAATTGGTTAAAACAGAGGCATATTGAAGCTTAGCTGTGGTTATCGGCCTAGCTTTTTAAAACACCAAAGGCTTGATGATAGTACTAAGCCAGTTCTTAGACTGCTTTTCTTTTCCTTACTACAGACAATGAAATCATACCATGAAAATATCCTCTCAAAATAGGATATTGTCTTCTAAAGTTAGTTAAAAGTCATTAAGAAAATGATACAATATAGGGAAAAAAGCAAAATATATCAGATTTTGAAAAACTCAGAAGTGAGGTTACGGAATTCAGGCAAGAATTATAAATAAAATAAAATATCATATGAGAAATTGAGACTAAAATGAAGATTTAATAGAAAAGAAAGTTGAAAGGGATCATTTAAAAAATAAAGATGAAGAAAGATAACTAAATTAAAGTGACAGATATTGAAGATAATGAAGGAAGATAAAATATATGATTAAAAGGAACCTCTGAGGCAGAAAACCAAAACAAGAAAATTGAACAAACTAAGAACTGTAATTTTAGAAAAGACTTTTACATTAAAAAAAAAAAAAAAAGATTTGGAATGCATTATAAAAAGATGACCCTGCAGTTTTGAGATCGGAGTTTGTTTGAAAGAAACCTATTCATAAAAAATTAAGTAAAAGCTTTATAATTACTAATTTTTAAATAATATTCATCTTCATACCATATTATATGGGATAGCAAAAAATATATCAAACACTTCTGGGATCATGTCAAAGCCATTGAGAAGTCAGTTTGAAGGGCTTTCTCCTAGCAAAAGGTGGGATAGGTAGAACTGAACTGAAACCCACCACATATATTTAAATCCTTATTTTTTAAATATTTATTTGAGAAAGAGCACATACAGGAGCCAGGGGGTGCTGAGCAGGGAGCCTGATGCAGGACTCCATCCCAGGACTCTGAGATCATAACCTGAGCCAAAGGCAGATGTTTAACCAACTGAGCCACCCAGGCGCCCCTTAAATCCATATTTAATAACTGTTCTCTCTCTCTCTCTCTCTGCCTCTATGTCTCTGTCTCTCTTTCTGTCTCTCTCACACACACACTCAGATACACAGGGATCATAATGAGCATGATAGAGAAGAAAATAATTACCTTAAAAACTTGTAAATAAAGGGAAAGAAGCATTAATCCTACCTTTCTCATTTGAATTAGGAATCTGAGAAGATAAAATATGTCCATATGCTTTTATATTCTATATGGAAATACATGAAATATTTTTGCATTCCATTTCATAAATGAAAAAGAAATGAAGAATGAACTAGAAAATCTTTATTTTGTAATCGTCATTGAATTAATTGCAAATTGAGAATCAGTTGAGAATCAAAAGCTGCTCACATGACAAAGAAACTAGAAATTATTTGCTTGTATTTGAAAGAATGAGATAGCTCTTATGTGGTGGACAGAATAATGACCCCCGATATGTTCTCTATAGATCACAGAAAACCTTGAGTGTGTCACCTTACATGACAAAGAGTATTTGCAGATATGATTACTGTTAAAGACTTTGAGATTGGAAGGTTACCTGGATTATTCATGTGAACTCTGTCTACTCACATGAATCCTTAAAAGCAGAGGAACTTTCCTGGCTGTGGTGAGAGGGGGAGGACTTAGGAAAAACAGAGAGGGGCAACACTGCTGGTTTTGAAGGTGGCATAATGGGGCCATGAACCGAGGAATGAATGCAGACTCTAGAACCTGGAAAAGGCATGGAAATGAAACATAACTAATCCCAGAATGAAACATAACTAATCCCAGGATGAAACATAACTCTGCTGACAATTTGATTTTAGCCCCATGAAACCTACACAGGATTTCTGCCCTTCAAAGCTAAAACTCTAAGAAAAATTTGTAGTTTTAAGGTACTAAATTGTGGTAATATGTTTCAACATGAATAGAAAATAATATTACCTATCGCCCTGCCCATTGGATTGAAATTACATCTAACCAAACCTCTGTACTTAACTGCCAATAATCAAAATGGAGGAATATGTAAATCTAGTACATGAATAGGCAGTCAGCAAAACCCAAGCTATAAAAAATTCTGTAGGCCTGATGACTCATGTTTTATTAGTAAATAAGCTTCAAGAAAGGAAAAGGATTAACTGTAAGCAAGGAAAGCAAAATCTGTGGATTAAAAAATGTTTAAAAATGATCGTAAAACATACATGATGAAACAATAGAGATTAATATTGCAAATGAGTACTAATTAAGAAATACAAGGAAGTGGTTACAAAAGGAAGTGATTATGAAAGGCAAGAGAGTGGTTAATTATAGGTGAAGAGAGGATGTGAGATCAGAACATGATGAATGGAGGAATGTCATAAGTGGCTGGTAAAGTTCTATTTCTTTTTCTGAATGGTGGTTTCAAGCAAGTTCACCTAATGAGCATCCGTTAAATTTGTGTTTATTTTGTATGGTTTTATGTAAATGATTTATTTTAGAGTAAAAGAAAATGGATAACAAATACAGTTCTAAGAATTTCATTCTTATATATGTTTTATATACTTTGCAACTTCTGTTTTACAGTAAACAGTAGGTTCTCAACACATTTGTAGAATAATATGTTATCCTTAAACTTTAGTATTTCTATAGTAATTTTAATAATTATTTTTTTAACCATTTTTCAGACTTTCTGTGATCAAACACATTAATATGTCTGCAGTGACACATAACTTTCACATTAGGTGGGATATGTAAAAATCATACATAGCTTCAGGGACCCCTGCTCAGGTTCCTCACCAAAGGAGTCCAGGTCACTCTGATCTTCTTTCCAGATAAGTTTCACAAAAAGCTTGCAGTTTTCAGAACTTTTTGGATTTTAGAATATGTGTAAAGGATTGTTGACCGTGAACCATGAAGGACTTTATGTTTATTTGTGCTCTTGGAAACATATGAGATTAGTTAGATCTGTAATTTTGTTTTTTTTTTTTATGGGTGGTGATGGATACCTTTATTATCTTGGTTGTAGTGATGGTGTCAAGTCCAATTACATACATCAAAACTTACGGTACATTTTCAACACATGCTTTTATTTTATGTCGATAATGTGATAAGTGGAATTATTTAACATGGATGCAAAAACCCTGTAAGAAGATTAGTCAGTTGAATTATTGTAATAAAAATTATACATCATGATCATTGGGTTTATCTCAATGTTAGGATGATTCAGCATCTAAAAATTATGAGGATGTAATATAGCATTTTAACGGGGTAAAAGGGGAAAACAATATAATTTTCTTATAGGTGAAGAATCTGATAAAATACAACACTCAATTAAGATTTTTCTTTGCCAGAATGTAAGAACATTTACTGTATATTTCCTTCCTGGATCTTTTAGGCTAAAAGGCAAAGCAGTCATCCTTTTTATTTACTTTGTCCAGTTTTGGGGGAATATAATTGACATATAACATTGTATTAGTTTTAGGTGTACATTTATGATTTGATTTATGTATATATTGTGGAATGATTATCACAATAATTTTAGTTAACTTCCATCACCTGAGAGAGTTACAGTTTTTTTTTTCTTGTGAGGGGACCTTTAAGATTTTCTCTTAGCAAATTTTAAATATATGATAAGGTATTGATAATTTTAGTCACCATGCAGTTCATTACATTCCAAAACTTATTTATCTTGTAACTGGGTTTGTACCTTTTGACCATCATTTTACCTACCCTCCATTCTTGCCTCTGGAAATCATCAATTTTTCTCTGTATCTGTGAGTTTGGCTTTTTTTTTTTTTTTTTTTAATTACACATACAAGTGCAATCATACAGTATTGTCTTTCTCTATTTCACTTAACAAAGTGCCCTCAAGGTCCATTTATGTTGTAAATGGCATTATTTCCTTCTTTCCTTTTTATGGCTGAATAATATTGCCAATACTTGTTTTATTTTATTTTTATGATGATAGCTATTTTAATAGGTATTAAGTGGCTATCTCATTGCAGTTTTGATTTTTATCTCTCTGATGATTAGTGATGATGAATACTATTTCATGTAGGAAAAAATAATAGATTGTATGATGTTTCCTTCTTAAAATATTTTATTAAAAATTGTAAAGTTCAGGGGTGCCTGGGTGGCTCAGTCAGGTGTCTGCCTTCGGCTCAGGTCATGATCCTAGGATCCTGGGATCCAGCCTGGAGCCTGCTTCTCACTTCCACTTCTCCTGCTGCCCCCCCCCCCCCCCGCTGCCCCCATGCTCTCTCTCTCTTTCATTTTCTCTCTCTCTCATGCTCTCTCTCAAATAAATAAAATCTTTAAAACATTTTAAAGTTCAATTACAAAAAAATAAAACAGTTTAAAGAATGTATTTCTGCATTAGGCTCTCCCTGTCCTATCTAGCTGTCTAGAGGCTGGAGCTAATTGGCAGATGCAGAAAATCCTAAACCAGAAAATAACAATTAGAACAAAAAATTCTGATTAATAACATTTTTTTTGCGTTATAATATCACTTTACATTGATAATGATTATTTTATCTCTGGTCCCTTCTTTTGGGTAAATGGCATGCAAATAAATCTACTTTACCACTGGCTGTATCTAAGTACCTTCCAAGCCTTGCAAAGCCTTGCACTATGCATTATGAGAAACATAAAAACAAAAACAAAAAAAAAACTTGTTTACTTTTAAAAAATATTCCTATTTTACTTTGTCTTACTGCAGCAGCATTAGTTTTGGGGGAGTAATGGTTTGAAAGAAAATAATAATGTTTTAATAAATGAAAAGAAAGAAAAATTTAAATAGCAAATACCTCTGATTTTTAGAGCAACAATTATATTCAAACCAATGTACATGTTCTCTAGAAATTTCTAAAAATTTGTAGAAGAGTCCTTTTTAATAAGACTCATATTAATAATTATATTTTAGTAATGCTTACGGAAAAGGATGAAGGATATTTAAAGAAGAACAATAAAACTTAAGCAGATACATACACAGCCTCATAGTTTTGGTAAAGTGTTACCTTTGCCCGTGTTGCTGTTTCTGTTTTCTCCTTCAGCATCCTTGCAAGGATATTCATTTGAAATCTTGATCATAATATCTGAAATTCATAGAACAGGATTTTCCAGACCACTGATCCAAAATGTGATTTATGATAGTGGTATGTATGAAAATGTAGTTAGACTATCAAAAACTCATTTCTGATATTATTTATTAAGCCCTGGAGTCTGAGTTTTTAAAAATATTTGGTACTAAAAACCTTCGCAGAGATCATTAGTCTTCCTAGTTCAGGAAACAATGGGTTTGTGTGTCGCCTTATATTTGTAAAACATGGAAATAAAATGAAAAATATCTATCTGTAGTCCTATAATCTTTTAATTTCTCTAGGTAGTCTACAAACTTCCTTCAAGTAAATATGATTAATATTTCCCACATGGTGAGCAACAACATGTGTGCATGGATAGTTTGTTCCCAGAGTTTCTAATTGTATACATAATTAATTTGAAATTTTCAGTCAGTTGATAGAAATAGAATATATTAGATCTTCAGTGGTTATCAGAACAATGTTTCTAGTCATATTTTAGTTTTTATTTAGGTGCAACAAATTTGTATTACAATTTTTAGAAACTGAAATAAGAAATTGCATAGACGAAGAGGATAAACTGTATACTTGTGAATTATTCCTACATTCCTACATACATTGTGAACCATGTATTTAAAGCTAGTCACTAAACAATCAGTTCTGTGTACTTTCCTTCACTCTGCTGCCTGAACAGTCTCCTTTTATTCTGCTCTAGCCCATAGAATCTACTCAAGCTTCATGGCTTCTACAGTAACTCTTCCCAAAAACTGGTGTTATTTCATCCCAATTTAGCTTCATAAGAATAGATTTATCATTCAGTGCAATGCCATATCAGAAAAAATTAACTCTCTGTAATTATATTTACCTCTTCATTTAACTTATCACTGTATGAAATATTATTTATTATTTTGCTTGCCTGTTTACTATGTTCCTCTGTGAGAATATAAGGCACTTAAGCCAGATGCCTTACTAACTAGAAATTCTGTGTCCTTGGGAATTATCATTACAGATGTTGACTGGCAAAAATGAATAAACATAATAACTATATTTGGCATGGAATTTCTATTACTAAAATGAGAACAAATTGACATTCAGTTGACATTATTTTTGTAGAGCTGCTTGTTATCACAGTAGGAACTGATATTACATTAGACCACCTCCAAATATCTGCAGTTTATTTACTTCCTGTTCTTTTGGTATTTTCCTTTAAATTCTTAACTTTTAAAACTGACCTAGAGTCTAGAGTTAGTCAATATATCTTCCTTTTTTTCACAGCAAAATAAGACCTCTGTACTATTTATCTCTAATTGGCTCCTCATATCAAATATCCTACAATTTAAAAATTTGGCTCTATTTTTATCATTTTTAAATGCTGACATAATTATTATTTTTCATTAAATTATTTTCATTACTTAGTGTATGTGCCAGGCCCTGTTAAAAATACTTGAAAAGCACTGAATATTCTTGTTTGAGAATTATGAAGGTCATGGCATTGTGAGCAAAAACAAAAAAAATATAGGCATGACAAACTCTGGACATGATTATGAGCAATATTTATATATATCATAATAATTAATGACATTCAAATCAAAATAGATGTGAGGTAAATAATTAAATTGATTTTGCATATAACTATTATTAAGCTTTACAACATAAAAGGGAAAATAATGCATAAAATTTATTTCTAATACAATTTTTAAAAGTTCACAATTAAAATTTAGATTAAAATATACAATAAAATTTAAAATATTAAAAAGTAAAAAAAAAATTCCACTTCTATGATTTAAGACATGTTATACTGTGTTACAGAAAAAAAAAAATGAAAGATATAGAATGAAAAATAAACCTCAAAACTTACCACTAACATATAATTACTCATACCTCTTGGTAATATGCCTATTAATTTTATGCATAAATATGAATAAGCATAAAAATAAAATGATAAAATGCTCTATATTAATTTTTTGTAATTTCCTATATTCCTAGTAATACTTTGTAGAAAATATGGGCTATTGGTGCATATTTTGAATACCTAGAGGTCTAGAAATAATGGGAAAAACACCTTTACATATCTCAGAATATAATTTGTCTCTGGAAATTTTTTTAAAATACTTATTCACTTGAGAGAAAGGAAGAGAGAGAGAGTAAGTAAGGGGTAGAGGGAGAGAGAGAATCCCAAAGCAGACACCCTGCTGAATGAGGAGTCTGATGTGGGGCTAGATCCCAGGATCCCAAGATAATGACCCAAGTGGAAACCAAGAGTTGGACGCCCAACTGACCTAGTCACCCAGGTGCCCCTGTCTCTCGAAATTTTTAAGATCTTTACAATTTTTCTGTGTATTTTTATTGTATATGTACCTAATGTTCTTAAGTTTTCCTTTTTTTAAAAATGTAGGAATCTTAGATTGAATATCTGTTGAATATCAGCATTATGATATCATAAATTTGATTTCTGTACCACTTAGTTTCCTGTAAATTATTTTCCATGGTGGCATTGGTTTAATATATATGTCCAGCATTTTTTGAGAATATTGGAATGGTATCTAAATATCAGTCATTGATGAAATACTAATTATCTGCTATCAATAACTCAAAAATTAGAAATCTCAGATTTTGACAATTTATATTTATTTCATTGTTCCTTATTTTTTGACAAATTTTTTTATTATTTTTGTTTATTGTTTTGAGTAATCAAATAAAGAATGTAAATGAGACATTTTAGTATCATCTAATCTACTGATGTGCTTAAGAAGAAATTACCTTAAATTAATTATGTCTGCATGTTGTTGTTCTAACTACTTAAAATTGTATACCTTAAAATTTCCTGAGTCATCTTTTTTGTCATAGAATTTAGTGTATGATAAGAATTCAGTACTTTTTTTAGTGAATGCATAAATAAAAGATTTACATGTATGATGTTTACTCATTTCCAATTTTATAATAATGCACAGTATTTAGTACTAGTAGCAAATACAACTGAATTTACTAGAGATGGAGATGTTTCGATTGTACAAAATTACTAACATTAAAAATATTTGCCTTTCAGTTTATATAGTATAAGCAAACAAATGTATATTACCTATTTCAATTAACTATTTAAGATTAAATATAGAAAATAAATAATCTTATTTTCATAAAAATGTCATGCTATTAATAACATATGATAGATTTGGAATAGTTGTATATAAGGCCTTTCATAGTTTGAAAGTTCTGGTTGCATAATATTACAATTTTATATGCCAGAATTGTAAATGCTTTCTTAAAATAATTATCTAGAACTTTAATATTTAAAAAGTACTTTACACACTCTGAATATACTTTTTTCTTGTTTTCTATAGTACACAATCTTTTCCCTAGTTAACACCTGAAAATTTCATCTGATAATCCAATAATCTAGATAAAATTCCTTTTTTCTTTTTAAAAATAAATGGAACACAGTAATAAATTTCAGATACATTGGTAGAAAAATGTCTATTCAGATTTTTTCAATCACATTTTTTTTACTACATCGTTGTACGAGTTCCTCATATATTTTGACTATTAGCCCCTTATCAGATATATGGTTGGCAAATATGTTCTCCTAATTCATATGTTGCATTTTTTTTGTTTCCTTTGCTGTTTAGAGGTTTTTTTGGTTTGATTTAGTCCCATTTGTTTATTTTTGCTTTTGTTGCCTGAGATTTTGGTATCCTACCCAAAAAGAGCTTTGACCTGAATAGACAGTTTTCCAAGGCAGACAACAGATGGCTAAAAGGTATGTGAAAAGGTGCTCAACATTATTAATCATAAGGAAAATGCAAATCAAAAGCAAAATGAGATGTCTCATACTTGTTAGGATGGCTATTTTCATAAAAATCAAACAAGTATTAGTGAGGATGTGGGGGAAAAGAAATGGAATCCTTATATACTGTTGGTGGGAATGTAAACGGTTATCATCATTATGGAAAACAATATGAAGGTTTCTCAAAAAATTAAAAATAGAACTACCATATGATCCAAAAATCCCTTTTTAGGTCATATACCTCCAAGGAAATGAAATCAGTACCTCAAAGAACTATCTGCACTCCTCTATGTTCACTGCAGCACTATTTGCAATAGCAAAGATATGAAAATAACAAAAGTGTCTATCAATAGATGAAGAGATGAAGAAATGTGGTATTTATGTACAATGGAATATTATCCAGCCTTTAAAAAGAAGGATATCTGGCCATTTGTAACTACATGAATGAATGTGGAAGACATTAATGCTAAGTTAAATAAGCCAAACACAGGGGCGCCTGGGTGGCCCAGTTGTTAAGCGGCTGCCTTCAGCTTAGGTCATGGTCCCAGGGTCTGGGGATCGAGGCCCGCATCAGGCTCCCTGCTGGGCGGGGAGCCTGCTTCTCCCTCTCCCACTCCCTCTGCTTATGTTTCCTCTCTCGCTGTGTCTCTCTTTGTCAAATAAATAATAAATAAATAAGCCAAACACAGAAAGAAAAAAAAAAACCTCCATGATCACTCTTACATGTGAAATCTAAAAAAGTCAAATACAGAGAGGCAGAGAGTAGAAACTGGTTACCAGGGGCCTGGGACCTGAGGGGAGTAGGGGTACAAAATGGTAGTTATGTAAGAAGAGTAAGTCTAGTGATCTAATGTACTGCATGATGATTATAGGCAATAATACTTTGCTGAATACTGGAAATTTGCCAAGAGAGTAGATTTCAAGTGCTCTCATCCAAAAAAAAAAAAAAAAAAAAAGGCAACTAGGTGAGATATATTAATTAGCTTGACTATAATATCATTCACAGTGTGCATATATGTTGTACACTTTAAATATATATGAATCTTATTTAAAAAAAGAAATACATTGGTAGAATTAAATATTTCTGTTGTCTCTAAGTATTTTTGATAGGCCTTTTTAACCAGAGTAAACCAGAGTAAGATGCCATAGAGATAGTGCATGCATACGTGTACACACACACAGACACATACACACACATTTGAATAAAGGAGTGACTCTTCTTTTTGAAGGATACTGTAAGTTATTAGTACACACATATTGTCATCTCATAACAGTTTGCCTTAACAGGTTGTAAATGTGTTATTTGACAGATAATATTAAAACAAAACTGCTTCTTCAGAATGCCATATTGATTGATTATTCAGTTTTTTTAACTTTAGGGAATGAGTGATGAAAAAAACGGATTCTAATTTTGACTCCAAACAGTGGCAGATTTCAAGTGACTTACGTGAATATTTACATATGTTGATCAAATGAATGCCAATTATATTAATATGGGAAACAAGCAAGTCTTTTATGAGTTGTGTCAGTTTTGTTGACAGCACATATTACAATAGGTAGTTCAACACATTTAATTAATTTGATTTTTTGAAATATCAGATATGTGTCACATCAAAATAAAATTGACTTGCACTGTGCAAATAGTTCTTCTTCATTATGTTAGTAAAACAAGAAAGACCAAAATTTGATGCATATCTCAGTTTTCATTCCAGGGAATGATTTTGATCATGTCTCTGCTTCTGATGTATGAGAAAAGCCAATTCAGTTCCTTTCTCTTGTGTTCTCTCAATTCCTGAGGTAATTTCCTTTTGTTGCATGGAATTGCTGACATGGAGTTGCTTCTCTCTGGAACTTTCCAATATTAAAAATTACGAGGTCTGGGACCACAATAATGCAGCCCCCAGTTTCAAATAAAACAAAACAACAAAAAGTTCAACAATGTGAGCTTCTCTTTAACTTTCCTACGATTTTTCTTCCTAACATGATATTAAATTTACTGGTTTACTCCTCATAACTTATTTTCTTTCTTATGATTTCTTCTCTGCCTTTTCAGAAGTTTCCCCATCACAATACTCATTTAGAATCCCATCTCCCAATAGTGCTGGATAGCTATGTTGCTTTTATCCCAATTTGACATGTGGACAGGGGTCTGGGGTCACACAGCCAGTATTTTCAGCCTATTCACACAAACACAATAGAGAGTTATTTTATCTCTAGAAAAGTAGAAATTGCACTGAGATGATCTCTTTAATCCATCTTTTTACCCACTAAAGTTTTTAGAAAGGAATACATCATTTCCAGATCTGCTACTACTTTTCCCACAAGAGGAAAAAAAAAAAAGGTAGAACATTATTTGAGGTGAAGGAGGGGATTTGGACATGCAAATTTTGCTAAAACCAAAATCTCATTGTAATCCTATGCTTTCTTCCAAGCTATCATGGCTGCTTTTTGAAAAAAATGTTCTTGAGACCATTTCTTTGCCCTTCTAGTCTCTATGCGATTTTTCTATGACATAAAAATACAGGATGGTTGAAGAGCAAGTGAATACCGAGATTTGGCAAGATAATATTAAGTGATGGGAGATTGTGGCAAAAGAAAGAAGCAATAGAGAAAAGTGAGAAAATAAAATCTGGGTGTGATAGTCATGATTACGTTATATAAATGGCAAATGTTGATTTCTCATTCATTTAGAGACCAGTGAGTTAGCAATATAAGATGTTTCCATCTTGTTCCAACATCTCAAATTGAAGTCTACATGGATATCATACCTGGGAAATGAGGAGAGTTGCACACTGGAAATTAGTTTTTACCTAGAGGTGACATGTGTCATTTTTCTTGAAAGCCCATTACTGAAACTAGTCAAATGGCTTTTCCTAACTGTAATGAGTCTGGGAAGTGAAGTCTGTATGTGACATAGAAGTAGGGCTTGCTGGATAAAATACAGAATAACCAGTTAAATTTGAATTTCACACACATACATACACACACACACACTTTAAAAAAAAACTCATAAAAATGAGACATATACAAAAATATTCTTTGTTTATCTGAAATTCAAAATTAACAGTTTGCTAAATTTGGCTACCTTATCCAGAAGTAAAGGAAAACTGGATATTGACAAACACCATTAATATCTACCACAGTCCCATTTTCTTTTTTTTCCTCAACAAACTGTTTGGTTCACTTTTTTCTTTCTTATACATTCAACATACTCACTTTTTCTCCACAGCAGATAGCTCAAATCCTATCCAGTCACAGTTCAAAAGTCATGGAAAGTGCAGTTGTCTCTCCATCAGGTACATTTTCTTCAGACATGTTCACTGAAAGGACAAGCTGTCAGACCTATATACACCCGATACGCAATGGTGGAACATGACAACATCAACTGCAAGAACCATTCTCAGATAGAAAGGAGAAGAATGGGTGACACAGTAATTATAGATTCTGACATCCCACTAGACAGGCAATATGAGCTTACCTGTTTTGGGATGAGGATAGTCATTAATTAGTCCCTAATACTGCTTTCTGCAAAGAGTTGCCGTGTGCACTGTTTTTATTGCTTGTTTTTTTTTTTTTGACTCAGTCTTTTCAGAGGTTCCCTTTTCACCATTAACCTCATTTGAAATAGATGGTGAGTCACCATTTTGAGGACTTCATAATGTTCACAGCTATATTTATACACATTTAAGTATTGAGACAAGAATTATTTTAAATTTTAACATTCTATTATTTAAATAAAAACTTGAAACTAAAAAAACAAAAATAAATAAAATTAAGCGCATAGGGGATGTTTACCTATTATCAAATGTATTTGGCCTTTATTCTTTACCTGTTACTATAACATTAATTTTCTATGCAAATAAATGAGGAACAATTAGAGAAAAAAATCTTAACATATTGTGTGTATATATATATAGGTATATATACGTGTACATATGTATACATATATACAAATTATATAAAAACTATATACAGTGTGTGTAATGTTTCATTTGCATTGCAACAACAGATTTTAGCAAGCACATTTTTGACTCTTGCTCTCAGTAAGTTCTCTTTTATCTCTTCTAGATATAGTTCTCATGCTTTTTTTTTTTCCCTCCTGTGATTCATGACCGTCATAACTTAATGATGGCCAAAAGAAAGCCATCTGAAACATTGTTTGGGTAGTAAAGTAATCCTCAAACATTCAAATTAATACAAAATGACATTCAAAATGATACTTTGCTGAAGAGAGCCAAGAGTAAACAAAACACTAACATTCTGACTTTTCCCCATCAATTCCTTCATAGCTACAGGCTAATTTCCCCCCCTTCCCTTTTCCCTTCCTGCTCCTAATGTCCTCCATGCTATTTCTTATGTTCCACAAATAAATGATAGCATATGATAATTGACTTTCTTTTCTTGACTTATTTCACTTAGCACCTAATGTGCCTTCTAATTTGTTGCAGATGTAAGCTTTTCTTTCCTTTTCTTTCTTCTTTTAATCTTCCTTCAGTTGTACAATATAGAGAAAATTAGTTTGGAATAAAATTATTATATACCACTTTGTAAGATATATGGTTTTTCATATTCATATATTACCTAAGAAAATATATAAGATCTAATATATATGGAACTGCAAAAGTGATCAACAATTGAAAATTCCTGTCTCCTGAAACATTTATATTTCTTCTTTACAAATTGAGAAATTAACCAATATTTAAAAAATTGTTCAGTATCAGAAGATCCCCAGATTTGCCACATACAGTGTCATTTTCAGTAAAAATATAGCTAAAAGCTAAAGGAACCATGGACACTGCTTTTTTTTTTTTTTTTTTTTTTTAAGTAGGTAGTAATAGCAGAAGGTTGTTTTACTTTTTTCTTTTATAATTAACTAATTGCATAGAAAATTAACCTGCCCATCTGAGGAGAATAGAAGTCTTTTAGATTTGACTCATTAAGATCATCACATTTTTCTGATGGAAATTATATTGCAGAGCTTAAATATAGTTCTAATGGGAAGAGCAAGTTTTATTAAATAATTTATTAATAACTACTATGCTCCTATTAAATATATTCCCACTTCAACTTAATTGTTCTTACCTGAGTGCATATTCTTAATTGTATACAAAAAGTCTTTATTGCAGTCGGTGAAAAAGACATATTACATGTGAGCAAGTGAATAAAAATTATGTGAGAAACATTTGGAGCAATTCAGATGAATATTTATTGGAGTATATGGATTAGTTTATTTTATTCTATTTTTTAAATTTTATTTTATTGTTATGTTAGTCACCATACAATATATCATTAGTTTTTGATGTAGTGATCCACGATTCATTGTTTTCATATAATACCCAGTGCTCCATGCAGTACATGCCCTCCTTAATACCCATCACCAGGCTAACCCATCCACCACCCCTTTCCCCTCTAAAACCCTCAGTTTGTTTCTCGGAGTCCATAGTCCCTCATGGTTTGTCTCCCCCTCCGATTTCCCCCCCATCCTTTTTCCCTTCCTTCTCTTAATGTCCTCCATGCTATTCCTTATGTTCCACAAATAAGTGAAACCATAGGATAATTGACTTTCTCTGCTTGACTTATTTCACTTAGCATAATCTCCTCCAGTCCCATCCATGTTGATGTAAAAGTTGGGTATTCATCCTTTCTGATGGCTGAGTAATATTCCATTGTATATATGGACCACATCTTCTTTATCCATTCATCTGTTGAAGGGCATCTCGGCTCTTTCCACAGTTTGGCTATTGCGGACATTGCTGCTATGAACATTGGGGTGCATATGCCCTTCTTTTCACTACATCTGTGTCTTTGGGGTAAATACCCAGTAGTACAATTGCTGGGTCATAGAGTAGCTCTATTTTTAATTTTTTGAGGCACCTCCACACTGTTTTCCAAAGTGGCTGTACCAACTTGCATTCCCACCAACAGTGGAAGAGGGTTCCCCTTTCTCCACAGCCTCTCCAACACTTGTTGTTTCTTGCCTTGTCAATTTTTGCCATTCTAACTGGTGTAAGGTGGTATCTCAATGTGGTTTTGATTTGAATTTCCCTGATGGCTAATTATGATGAATATTTTTTCATGTGTCTATTAGCCATTTATATGTCTTTTGAGAAGTGTCTGTTCATGTCTTCTGCCCATTTTTTGACTTATTTGTTTTTTGGGTGTTGAGTTTGAGAAGTTCTTTATACATCTTGGAAATCAGCACTTTGTCTGTAGTGTCATTTGCAAATGTCTTCTCCCATTCTGTGGGTTGCCTCTTTGTTTTGTTGACTGTTTCCTTTACTGTGCAGAAGCTTTTGATCTTGATGAAGTCCCAAAAGTTCATTTTTGCTTTTGTTTCACTAGCCTGTATCTTGAAAGAAGTTGCTGTGGCCGATGTCGAAGAGATTACTGCCTATGTTCTCCTCTAGGATTTTGATGGATTCCTGTCTCACATTGAGGTCTTTCATCCATTTTGAGTTTATCTTTGTGTATGGTGTTAGAGAATGGTTGAGTTTCATTCTTCTGTATATAGCTTTCCAATTTTCCTAGCACCATTTATTGAAGAGACTGTCTTTTTTCCATTGCATATTTTTTCCTGCTTTGTCGAAGATTATTTGAACATAGAGTTGAGGGCCCATATCTGGGCTCTCTATTCTGTTCCATTGGTCTATATGTCTGTTTTTGTGCCAGTACTATGCTGTCTTGGTGATCACTGCTTTGTAACATAGCTTGAAATCCGGCAACGTGATGCCCCCAGGTTTATTTTTCTTTTTCAACATTTCCTTGGCAATTCAGGGTCTTTTCTCATTCCATACAAATTTTAGGATTCTTCCAGCACTTTGAAAAATATCATTGGAACTTGGATCAGGATGGCGTTGAAGGTATAGATTGCTCTGAGTAGCATAGACCTTTTAACAATGTTTAATCTTCCGATCCATGAGCATGAAATATTTTTCCATCTTTTTGTGTCTTCTTCGATTTCTTTCATGAGTGTTCTGTAGTTCCTAGAGTATAGATCCTTTACCTCTTTGGTTAGGTTTTTTCCAAGGTATCTTATAGTTTTTGGTGCTATTGTAAATGGAATCATTTCTCTAATTTCTCCTTCTACAGTTGCATTGTTAGTGTATAAGAAAGCAACTGATTTCTGTGCACTTATTTTGTATCCTGCCACATTACCGAAGTGCTACATGAGTTCTGGTAATTTGGGGGTGCAGTCTTTTGGATTTTCCATATAAAGTATCGTGTCATCTGTGAAGAGAGAGAGAGTTTGACTTCTTCTTTACCAATTTGAATACCTTTTATTTCTTTTTGTTGTCTGATTGTTGTTGCCAGGACTTCTAGTACTATGTTGAACAATAGTGGCAAGAGTGAGCATCCTTGACATGTTCTTGATCTTAAGGGAAAGGCTCTCATCTTTTCCCCATTGAGGATAATATTCGCTGTGGGTTTTTCATAGATGGATTTTATGAACTTGAGGAATGTTCCCTCTATCCCTATACTCTGAAGAGTTTTAATCAGGAAAGGATGCTGTATTTTGTCAAATGCTTTTTCTGCATCAATTGAGAGGACCATATGGTTCTCTTTCCTCTTACTAATGTGTTCTATCACATTGGTTGATGTGCAAATATGAACCACCCTTGCATCCTGGGATAAATCCCACTTGGTCATGGTGGATGATCCTTTTAATATATTGTTGGATCCTATTAGCTAGGATTTCGTTGAGAATTTTGGAATCCATATTCATCATGGATATCCGTCTGAAATTCTCCTTTTTGATGGGGTCTTTGCCTGGTTTGGGGATTAAGGTAATGCTGGCCTCATAGAATGAGTCTGGAAGCTTTCCTTCTGTTTCTATTTTTTGAAACAGCTTCAGGAGAATAGGTATTATTTCTTCTTTGAATGTTTGGTAGAATTCCCCAGGGAATCCATCAGGCCCTGGACTCTTGTTTTTTGGGAGGTTTTTGATCACTGCATCAAACTCGTTACTGGTAATTGATCTATTCAGGTTGTCAATTTCTTCCTGTTTCAGTCTTGGCAGTTTATAGGTTTCTCAGGAAGGCATCCATTTCTTCCAGGTTGCTCAATTTATTGGCATATAGTTGTTGATAATAATTTCAAATAATTGTTTCTATTTCCTTGGTTTTAGTCGTGATCTCTCCCCTTTCACTCATAATTTTATTAATTTGGGTCCTTTCTCTTTTCTTTTGGATAAGTCTGGCCAGTGGTTTATCAATCTTATTAATTCTTTCAAAGAACCAGCTTCTAGTTTCATTGATCTGATCTGTGTTTCTGGTTTCTAATTCATTGACCGCTGTTCTAATCTTAATTATTTCTCTTCTAATGTGTGGCTTAGGCATTGTTTGTTGCTTGTTCTCTAGTTCTTTATGGTGTAAAGTTAGTTGGTGAGTTCGAGATTTTTCCATTTTTTTGAGTGAGGCTTGGATGGCTATGTATTTCCCCTTTAGGACTGCCTTTGCAGTATCCCATAGGTTTTGGACCAATGTGTTTTTGTTCTCATTAGTTTCCATGAATTGTTTAAGTTCTTTGATTTCCTGGTTGACCCAAACATTCTTGAGCAGAGTGATCTTTAGCTTCCAAGTGTTTGAATTACTTCCAAATGTTTTCTTGTGATTGAGTTCCGGCTTTAAAGCATTATGGTCTGAGAATATGCAGGGAATAATCTCAATCTTTTGGTATCAGTTGAGACCTGATTTGTGACCCAGTATGTGGTCTATTCTGGAGAAAGTTCCACGTGCACTCGAGAAGAATGAGTATTCTGTTGTTTTAGGGTGGAATGATCTGTATATATCTATGAGGTCCATCTGGTCCAGTGTGTCATTCAAAGCTCTTGTTTCTTTGTTGATTTTCTGCTTAGATGATGTGTCCATTGCTGAGAGTGGAGTATTGAGGTCTCCTACAATTAGCGTATTGTTATCAATAGGACTCTTTATTTTGGTTAACAGTTGGCTTATGTAGATGGCTGCTCCCATGTTGGGGTGTATTTACAATTGTTAGATCTTCTTGTTGGATAGACCCTTTAATAATTACATACTGTCCTTCTATGTCTCTAACTACAGTCTTTAGCTTAAAATCTAAATTGTCTGATACAAGAATTCCTACCCCAGCTTTCTTTTGAGGTCCGTTGGCATGGAAGATGGATATTCATCCCTTCACTTTTAGTCTGGATGTATCTTTAGGTTCAAAATGAGTCTCTTGTAGACAGCATATGGATGGGCCCTATCTTTTTATCCAATCTGCATCCCTGTGCCATTTTATGGGAACATAGTCTGGAGGGCTGCCCTAAAGTCCTTTCCCCGTCGCTACTGGTCTGCAAGTCTGTGCCACGTCCCCAGCACGGGAAGTTTTTGCTCTCCTGTGTTATGTCACCTTCCCGGCACCAGCGCTTATGGCAGCTCCCTACCCCTTCTGTTTATCTTCAGATATGTGCCCGCAGAATCATGGCTCCCCACTTCATACCTCGAAAACAACCACCTGCGATACTCTGTTTGTAGAGATCCAGATCTATCTTCTTACATCTCAGGCTGATTTTGTGGGTGTTCAGAGTGGTCTGGTAGATATCCAGCTCAATTCTGGGGACCATTTGGAATAGGGTCCCCTATTCCTCCGCCATCTTTTCCCGACCTATTTTATTTTATATTTTACACCTTGAAGGTATTGCAAGGAATCACATATGATTACATTACATTACAACTGATGAAAGTACTTAGGGTTATCTTTATAGTTGTTTTCAAATTATGCAAATGATAAAATTCATAATGTAGAAAAGCCTGGAAAAATGCTGGTCACATTACTTTCTTTGAAGTGGAACTTTCTCTCCTTAAAATGTGTCACTATCCAATTAAAGTGTTAATTAGTATTGACAGGATTTGGAAATTTTACCTAGCTATCATTGAACCCTAATCTGGAAAATGACAATTACCAAAAGTCCCATATGTCTGTACAAGTTTCTGGTTTAATGCATGCTTAGAAAAATATTTTCCAGTTAATACTCAATTTTCAGCAATAGAACTGCTAAAGTTATTTAAAATTTTCTATATTTTATAAAACATTGTCATAAATTACTAAAATCAGCTATTCCTTTATTACTAATACTGAGTTGGGGCTTTAACAAGATTGATTCTGAGTAAGATTATAAAAAGCAGATTCTTTATATTTTTTAAATTTTTTATTATGTTATGTTAATCACCATACATTACATCATTAGTTTTTGATGTAGTGTTCCATGATTCATTGTTTGCATATAACACCCAATGCTCCATTTAATACGTGCCCTCTTTAATACCCATTACCAGGCTAACCCATCCTCCCACCCCCCTCCCCTCTAGAACCCTCCAGTTTGTTTCTCAGAGTCCACAGTCTCTCATGGTTCATCTCCCCCTCCAATTTTCCCCCCTTCATTTTTCCCTTCCTACTATCTTCTTCTTTTTTTAACATACAATGTATTATTTGTTTCAGAGGTACAGGACTGTGATTCAACAGTCTTACACAACTCACAGCATATACCCTCCCCAGTGTCTATCACCCAGGCACCCCATCCCTCCCACCCCCCACCACTCCAGCAACCCTCAGTTTGTTTACTGAGATTAAGAATTCCTCATATCAGTGAGGTCATATGATACATGTCTTTCTCTGATTGACTTATTTTGCTCAGCATAAACCCTCCAGTTCCATCCACGTCATTGCAAATGGCAAGATTACATTCCTTTTGATGCCTGCATATTATTCCATTGTATATATATACCACATCTTCTTTATCCATTCATCTGTCAATGGACATCTTGGCTTTTTCCATAGTTTGGCTATTGTGGACATTGCTGCTATAAACATTGGGGTGCACGTACTTCTTTGGATCAATCACTACATTTGTATCTTTGGGGTAAATACTCAGTAGTGATATTGCTGGGTCGTATGGTAGCTCTATTTTCAACTTTTTGAGGAACCTCCATACTGTTTTCCAGAGTGGCTGCACCAGCTTGCATTCCCACCAACAGTGTAGGAGGGTTCCCCATTCTCCGCATCCCCGCCAACATCTGTCATTTCCTAACTTGTTAATTTTAGCCATTCTGACTGGTGTGAGGTGCTATCTCACTGAGGTTTTGATTTGGAGTTCCCTGATGCCGAGTGATGTTGAGGACTTTTTCATGTGTCTGTTGGCCATTTGGATGCCTTCTTTGGAAAAATGTCTGTTCATGTCTTCTGCCCATTTCCTGATTGGATCATTTGTTCTTTTGGGTGTTGAGTTTAATAAGTTCTTTATAGATTTTGTATACTAGCCCTTTATCTGATAAATCATTTGCAAGTATCTTCTCCCATTCTGTCGGTTGTCTTTTGGTTTTGTTGCATGTTTCTTTTGCTGTGCAAAAGCTTTTTATCTTGGTGAAATCCCAATAGTTCATTTTTGCCCTTGCTTCCCTTGCCTTTGGCGATGTTTCTAGAAAGAAGTTGCTGCAGCTGAGGTCGAAGAAGTTGCTGCCTGTCTTCTTCTTTAGGATTTTGTTGGACTCCTGTCTCACATTTCGGTCTTTCAACCATTTTGTGTCTGTTTTTGTGTGTGGTGTAGGGAAATGGTCCAGTTTCATTCTTCTGCATGTGGCTGTCCAATTTTCCCAACACCATTTGTTGAAAAGACTGTCTTTTTTCCATTGGACATTCTTTCCTGCTTTATCGAAGATCAGTTGACCATAGAGTTGAGGGTCCATTTCTGGGTTCTCTATTCTGTTCCACTGATCTATATGTCTGTTTTTGTGCCAGTACCATACTGTCTTGATGATGACAGCTTTGTAATAGAGCTTGAAGTCTGGAATAGTGATGCCACCAGCTTTCCTTTTCTTTTTCAACATTCCTCTGGCTATTCGGGGTCTTTTCTGGTTCCATACAAATTTTAGGATTATTTGTTCCATTTCTTTGAAAAAAGTGGATGGTATTTTGACAGGGCTTGAATTAAAAGCGTAGATTGCTCTAGGTAGCATTGACATCTTCATAATATTTGTTTTTCCAATCCATGAGCATGGAACGTTTTTCCATTTCGTTGTGTCTTCCTCAATTTCTTTCATGAGTATTTTATAGTTTTCTGAGTACAGATTCTTTGCCTCTTTGGTTAGATTTATTCCTAGGTATCTTATGGTTTTGGGTGCAGTTGTAAATGGGATTGACTCCTTAATTTCTCTTTCTTTTGTCTTGTTGTTGGTGTATAGGAATGCCACTGATTTCTGTGCATTGATTTTATATCCTCCCAATTTACTGAATTCCTGTATGAGTTCTAGCAGTTTTGGAGTGGAGTCTTTTGGATTTTCCACGTAAAGTATCATATCATCTGCAAAGAGTGAGAGTTTGACTTCTTCTTTGCCAATTTGGATGCCTTTTATTTCTTTCTGTTGTCTGACTGCTGTGGCTAGGACTTCTAATGCTATGTTGAATAGCAGTGGTGATAGTGGACGTCCCTGCCATGTTCCTGACCTTAGGGGGAAAGCTCTCAGTTTTTCCCCATTGAGAATGATATTCGCTGTGGGTTTTTCATAGATGGCTTTTATGATATTGAAGTATGTACCCTCTATCCCTATACTCTGAAGAGTTTTGATCAAGAAAAGATGCTGTACTTTGTCCAATGCTTTTCCTGCATCTATTGAGAGGATCATATGGTTCTTGTTCTTTCTTTTCTTATTGTATTGTATCACATTGATTTGCGGATGTTGAACCAATCTTGCAGCGCAGGAATAAATCCCACTTGGTCATGGTGAATAGTCCTATTAAAGTACTGTTAGATCCTATTGGCTAGTATTTTGGTGAGAATTTTTGTATCTCTGTTCATCAGGGATATTGGTCTGTAATTCTCCTTTTTGATGGGGTCTTTGTCTGGTTTTGGGATCAAGCTAATGGTGGCCTCCTAAAATGAGTTTGGAAGTTTTCCTTCCATTTCTATTTTTTGGAACAGTTTCAAAAGGTTAGGTATTAATTCTTCTTGAAATGTTTAGTAGAATTGCCCTGGGAAGCCATCTGGCCCTGGGCTTTTGTAACTGCTTCAATTTCCTTAGTGGTTATAGGTCTGTTCAGGTTTTCTCTTTCTTCCTGGTTCAGTTTTGGTAGTTGATACGTCTCTAGGAATGAATCCATTTCTTCCAGATTATCTAATTTGCTGGCATATAGTTTATCATAATATGTTCTTATAATTGTTTGTATTTCTTTGGTGTTGGTTCTGATCTCTCTTCTTTCATTCATGATTTTATTTATTTGGGTCATTTTTCTTTTTCATAAGTCTGGCCAGGGGTTTATCAATCTTGTTAATTCTTTCACAGAACCAGGTCCTAGTTTCGTTGATCTGTTCTACTGTTCTTTTGGTTTCTGTTTCATTGATTTCTGCTCTGATCATTATTATTTCTCTTCTCCTGCTGGGTTTAAGCTTTATTTGCTGTTCTCTCTCTAGCTCCTTTACGTGTAGGGTTAGGTTGTGTATTTGAGACCTTTCTTGTTTCTTGAGAAAGGCTTGTATTGCTATATACTTTCCTCTTAGGACTGCCTTTGCTGCATCCCAAAGATTTTGAACAGTTGTGTTTTCATTTTCATTTGTTTCCATGAATTTTTCTAATTCTTCTTTAATTTCCTGGTTGACCCATTCATTCTTTAGTAGGATGCTCTTTAGCCTTCATGTATTTGAGTTCTTTCTGACTTTCCTCTTGTGATTGAGTTCTAGTTTCAACGCATTGTGGTCAGAAAATATGCAAGGAATGATCCCAGACTTTTGGTACTGGTTGAGATCTGATTTGTGACCTAGGATGTTATCTATTCTGGAGAATGTTCCATGGTCCCTAGAGAAGAATGTGTATTCTGTTGCTTTGGGATGGAATGTTCTGAATATATCTCTGAAGTCCATTGGTCCAATGTGTCATTTAAAGTCTTGATTTCCTTGTCCATTTCAGTGAGGGAGGTGTTAACGTTCCCCACTATTATTGTATTGTTGTCGATGTTTTTCTTTGCTTTTGTTATTAATTGCCTTATATATTTGGCTGCTCCCATGTTAAGGGCATAGATATTTACAATTGTTAGATCTTCTTGTTGGATAGCCCCTTTAATTATGATACAGTGTCCTTCCTCATCTCTTATTATAGTCTTTGGTTTAATATCTAATTTGTCTGATATAAGTTTTGCCACCCCAGCTTTCTTTTGGTGTCCATTAGCATGGTAAATGTTTTTCCACCCCCTCACTTTCAATCTGGAGGTGTCTTTGGGTCTAAAATGAGTCTCTTGCAGACAGCATATTGATGGGTCTTGTTTTTTTATCCAATCTGATACCCTGTATCTTTTGATTGGGGCATTAAGTCCATTTACATTCAGGGTAACTATTGAAAGATAGGAATTTAGTGCCATTGTATTGCCTGTAAGGTGACTCTTAGTGTATATTGTCTGTGTTCCTTTCTGATCTATGTTACTTTTAGGTTCTCTCTTTGCTTAGAGGACCCCTTTCAATATTTCTTGTAGGGCTGGTTTTGTGTTTGCAAATTCCTTTAGTTTTTGTTTGTCCTGGAAGCTTTTTATCTCTCCTTCTATTTTCAATGACAGCCTAGCTGGATATAGTATTCTTGGCTGCATATTTTTCTCATATAGTGCTCTGATTATATCATGCCAGGTCTCTGTGGATAGGTCTGTTGCTAGTCTAATGTTTCTACCATTGTATGTTACAGATCTCTTGTCTCAGGCTGCTTTCAGGATTTTCTCTTTGTGTCTGAGACTCGTAAGTTTTACTATTAGATGTCGGGGTGTTGACCTATTGTGATTGATTTTAAGGGGGTTCTCTGTGCCTCCTGAATTTTGATGCCTCTTTCCTTCCCCAAATTAGGGAAGTTCTCTGCTATAATTTGCTTCAATATACCTTCTGCCCCTCTCTCTCTTTCTTCTTCTTCTGGGATCCCAATTATTCTAATATTGTTTCGTCTTATGGTATCACTTATCTCTCAAATTCTGTCCTCATAATCCAGTAGTTGTTTATCTCTCTTTTTCTCAGCTTCTTTATTTTCCATCATTTGGTCTTCTGTATCACTAATTCTTACTTCTGCCTCATTTATCCTAGCAGTTATAGCCTCCATTTTTTATTGCATCTCATACAGCCTTTTTGATTTCACTTGGTTAGATTTTAGTTCTTTCATTTCTCCAGAAAGGGTTTCTGTAATATCTTCCATGCTTTTTTCAAGCCCATCTAGTACCTTTAAAATCGTCATTCTGAACTCTACTTCCGACATCTTACTAATGTCCGTATTGATTAAGTCCCTGGCAGTCGGTACTGCCTCCTGTTCTTTTTGTTGAGGTGATTTTTTTCGTCTTGTCTTTTTGTCCAGAGGCGAATAGATGAATGAGAGAACAAAATGCTAACAGGGTAACAATGACCCTAGAAAAATATACACTAAACAAATCAGAAGAGACCTGAAACCAGGGGAAAAGAAAGGGAAAGAAAGAAAAAGAAAAAGATAAAAAAACCAAAAAAAAAAAACCCACAGAAAACCAGAATATGATCAAATTTGATCAGGCTCGTGCATAGATCATGTCACACACTAGATTTTGGGCGTATTTTGGTCTGTTAGAAAAAAGTACCTTCCAAAATTTTAAAAAAGAAAAACTTATATATGTACAAAAATAAGGGTGAATGCAATGAAGGTATGGAATATGATTATAAAGATGAAAATTATAAAAGATTTTATAAAAGGAATTGATAAGAAGTTGTTTAAAAAAAGAAAGAAGAGGAATTATAAAAAAATAAAAAAGGGAGAGAATGTGATCAGGCAGGAGACTAGATCAAAGCTATACACTAGAGATTTGGAGTGTATTTTGGTCTGTTAGAAGAAACTGTATCCCAACATTTTAAAGAGCGAACAACTTATATATATATACCAAAAATAAGGTTAACTACTATGAAAGGTAGAATATGACTCTAAAAATAAAAAATAAAAAAATATTTTTTAAAATAGGATTGATAAGATGTTGATTGAAAAAGGGAAAAAGAAAAATTCAAAAAAAGAAAGATAAAGAAAAAAAAGAAAATTAAAAAAATTAACTTTGGAAGACTAAAGAATCATGGGAAAAAAGCCATGAATTCTATGTGCAGTATTCCCCTCATGCTGGCATTCTGCTGTTCTCATTGATTGGTAAACTTGGTCTTGGCTGGCTGTTCTTGCTGATCTTCTGGGGGAGGGGCCTGTTGCAGTGGTTCTCAGATGTCTTTGCTGGAGGCAGAATTGCCCCGCCCTTGCCGGGGCCGGGCCAAGTAATCTGCTCGGGTTTGTTCTTGGGAGCTTTTGTTCCCTGCAAGCTTTCTGTACAGCTTTTGAGAATGAGAGTGAAAATGGCGGCCTCCCAATCTCTGTCCCTGGAGGAACCAAGAGAACTCGGGGCCCCACTCCTCAGTGAGCCCTCAGAGAAAAGCAGTCAATCACTCCCGTCTCCCCGGTCTCCGGCCGCACTCTGTGCTCACCCGGCCTGTGACCGAGCATTCTACCTCTGGCACACAATCCCGTGTGGAGTCTCCAAACCCAGCAGATTCCTGCGGTGCGCTCCCGTGCCGCTCCTCCCAGGGGAGGAAGGGGAGTCTCCCTGGATCCGCCGCTTGTTGGGTCTCTGCTGGAGGATCAGTGACCCGACTGTGCCGCAGATCATGGTTTATGGCAATCCCGAGCTGAGAGTCCGCGCCTCGGCTCCGTCTCTGCAGTTGGCTTCTCCGCTGCGATACCTGGGAGCTCTGCCGCACTCAGGCACCCCCGGTCTTTCTGTGACCCCGAGGGTCCTGAGACCACACTGTCCCAGCGAGGGCTCCACTCCCGCTTAGCCACTGGAGCGACGTCCCTCAGTGGAGCAAATTTCTAAAAGTTCCGATTTTGTGCTCCACTGCTCTATTGCTTGTTGGTAGCGGCTGGCGGAAGCCTCCTCCCCCACTTTCTATCTTCCCAAATATCACCTCGGATTCACTTCTTCGCACATCCTACCTTCCAGAAAGTGGTCGCTTTTCTGTTCAGAGAGTTGCTGCTATTCTTTTCTTCGATCTCTTGTTGATTTCGTAGGTGTTCAGAATGGTTTGATCCCTATCTAGCTGAATTCCTGGAACCAGACGAAATTTAGTTCTCCTACTCCTCCGCCATCTTGCTCCTCCCCCTGTGATTTGTTTTACAATGTCCTTTATTAGGATAAGGTATTATATTCTATCTAGTATATATTTTATCGTATACATTTATTAAGTAGGTCAGATATCCATTTTTAAAACTGATTGATATTTTCACATTTTTTCTCCTATTTTTTGTAAGTTTTTTGTATTTTCAATCTTGGTCAAGCTCAGGCAAATTTTTTCTATGTGTAAATTTTTTGAGAATTGTTGAAGTGTAGTTGCTTAATGCAACTTAAAATTTATTGAATTCAGAATTCACTTAACAGTGGTTTTTGGCACTATTTCATAAGCATATTGTACATTAATAGGGAGAGATACATAAGTTCAATAATAACACAAATTGCCATTTTTGAAGTTAAGTTGAAGACAAATCTCTCAACCATGCTAAAAAAGATATCTAAATCAATAGAAAGGCAATATCTCAGTAAATATGACTAGGCTGATGATGCAAACAATGCGGGTTACAGCTCCTGAACCAGGCAAATGAAAGAGCAGAGATTTCACAATATGTGCATGAAAAATTAATGGTTCTGTCAGAACAAAATTACTGAAAAATAAAAAAATAATAAAAAAATGAAAATGAGCATCAAGAGAAAATGCAAATGGATAAACAAAGATCTTTATTAAAGGCAACAAATATATTCAGAACTCCAGTTATGATGAATTTCTAGTAGCAAATATATTTAGATATGTTTATCATCATTATTTAATAAAACATAAGCATCTGTCATATTAAGTATCCTAAAAGAAGACTCTAGAATACAATATACTATCATGAGATATGTTTAATTTAAAATGAGCTATAAAATGGATGAGTATCTACCTTTTTTTATAACAAGTTCAAGCAAGGGATAGCTTCCTAATTACTTATTCAAATATCAATCTGAAGAAGTGAGTGCTTCACACCCATATAAATTTTAATATAAATGTCTCTTGTCCTAATATAAGATTATTTCTTATTCTGTCATACTAAGGATACATTATGGTGATTACAATTTTTTTTTCAGTACAACTAAATACAGCCAAAAAGAAAGAAGAAGAAAAATGAAACTCAGTAACAAAAACCTAATTTCATCAGTGTTTTCACTCAAAAATATATATCACTATTGATAAAATTGATATTCAATGATCATTGTTCAGGATGATAAATTTTAAGTCAGTCTTCTATGGCCAATATCCAGATGATTAGTATTGTGTGTTTTTAATCGAGGAACTATATTCAGATTTGGAAAACAGGTTAATAAATTAAAGGAATTTTTATGAAATTTGAGAATTTAAAAATTTTCTTTATGAAGAAACTGTATTTTATTTTCCAAATGTAGCTTTTCCTGACACCAGCATCTTTACTTATTGTGATTAATTTCATCACAATACAAACAGTAGCTAATATTTTTAATCAATTTGATCAGTTACGTAGGTGAAAGGATACTACAACTCTATATCAGAGTTGAATGACTGTATATCTCTAATAATCAGGAATTTTTCAGGATAATTCGGACATTGGTCCTGCAATTGAGAGGAAGAGAGAGAGGGAGAGGGAGAGTGAGGATCAAAAGAGAAACATTGTTTTGGTAAAAGAAAATGTAATTATAACCAAAAATCATTAGGAGAATGAAGTACTTTATTATAATGGAAGTCTGAGACTATCCTCAAATTAGATCTCTCAATATAATCTAAGTACATCTCTTAGAAAAATATTGAGGAAATCTAGAAAGAATGGGAATTCCGTGCCTCTCCCTATCATCCCAGAACTGTAGCATCAAGAAAATCTAAAGGTGCTTTATTGAGTCACCAATAGCTACCTATCATGATTATTTGTTAAAAATGACAAAATAACATCAAATCTTGCTAGTTATAATTTGAGGAATAATTAGTATTTTTTCATACAAGGAAACTACTTTCTAAATTTAATGTTCATAGTAACTAAACTATACCCCATCAACATTATTACTTATTGAAATGAAGTAAATTTCATCATTACTTGATGAAATGAATTTCATCACAATAAATTATAGTTTTAAGAATTTACATACAATTAGTTTGACCAGTTTTAGGTATGCAATTTGATATTGACAATGTATACAGGAAGTAAATGTATACATATACTTCCAACAATAATGATATAGATATAGAACATTTCCATCAGTGCCCAGATTTCTCTTATAACTCTGGCAGTGTCCTTCCCTGGGCCTGAACTCTGGAAAACAGATCTTTTTTTTTCTGCCTTTAATCTATGAAATTTGTCTTCCTATGCTATATGGCAATGATATATCTGCTTAGTTGACTTTTACTATTTTATATAATTTTTGAATTTTCTATGTTTCTTTATTTCTTTCCTTTTATTTGAATATAGTTGACACAAAATGCTACATTAGTTTCAGGTATACAACATAATAATTCAAAAAAGCTTTGCTCACTGGAAGTGTAACTACCATCTGTGGGGGTGGGGGAATGGGAAAAATGAGTGAAGGAGAATGGGAGATACAGGCTTCTAGTTCTGGAATGAATATTTTATTTATTTATTTATTTTATTTTGACTTTTCTACATGTCATCCTGTGTCTGCAAAGTTTAAGTGTCAGTCACTGGTCAAAGGCTGTGATTAAACACCTCAACCAGTAAAATTTCCACCTTATACCAATGGTTCTGTATATAGATCAGGTTTTGCATTCAAATTTCAGGCAGTTTTGATTCTGCTATGAATTTTACCTTTCACTGAATCCTCTCAAGTCTTCTCTGTTCATTCATATAGCTTCCAAGTGAGCAAGAAATGTGTAAAGAATGTTGGCCATTTCATGCCTTCCCTGTTACTACATGCAACCTTTCAGTCCGGTGTGGTTGTGTGGAGAGCATGGGTCCTGTCTAGTAGTTTTCTCTGTATGTGTACATAGCCTCTTAATCAGTCAAAGATAGGTGATAGTTATCAACCTTTCAACAGCTCTTTCATTTCCAGTATCCTCTTATATTTCTGGCTAGTTCTTCTGTTTGCCACTGCCCTACAGAGACCACAATCTCAGGTTAAGTGAGCTGCAGGCTTTCTCTGTTTCCTAGTATTCCAAGTGTTTTGTGCCTTGTCCAAATCAAGTCTGCTCCCTCAAGCAGCTTTCTTTCTGTTTTTATGGGCAGATTCACCTTAGTATACTGACTCACATACTGACCAAGCTGGGTTGGGGCATAAGAATATTACTAGACAGGAACAGCATAGATTCCCTCTATTCATACCACAAATTCAGTAGTTTTTCAGGAATAATCATTTTGTAATTTGTTGTTTGCATTTTTAAAGTCCCCATTTTTAAAGCAGTAATTGCCCAATTGAGGAAAGCAGCTATGTTTGTATCAGGAAATAAGGAAACTCTATTTGCAATGTTTTGAGAAGAAATTATTTTTAATTTGAATTCTATATTTTGCCACAATACACTTAAAAGAGTAGGCAAAATTAAATAATCATAGATACTTAAAACATGATCAATGAATATATTTCAGCATAAGGACTATCTCTTCCAAGATACAGAAAGATATGGCCAATTGAGTGATGATGAAAAGAAATATAGAACTCAGTGCTTGTCTAAATAGGGCAAATAAATAATATTAACACAAATTTTAATAATTCTGTTTTTTTTTTCACCTAACATGTTTTCATGGTTCCAGGTATGGAGAGGAAGAGGAAATTGAAAGTAGTATGTATTTCATGTCTTAATCTGATGGAATATCAAGATCCAGATTAACTCTAGAAATAACTGTCAAAATATAAATAACACTAAAATATAAATAATTATAAATGTGTATTAGAATAGAACACAATCAACAATAAATTAAAATTCTCAGATATAAATCTAAAAATATGTATAGCATCTCTATGAGGAAAATTATAAAACTAAGGAACAAAATAAAGTAAAAAACAAAGAAATGGAGAGAGTCCATGTTGAATGTGTTCACACTCAGTGTTGTCAAGATACCAGTTCTTCCCTAGTTGATCTATTGGTAAAACAGAAACACAATAAAAATACCAGAAAATTATCTTGTGGTTATGACAAAGTGATTCTAAATTTTATATGGAAAGGCAAAGGATTCAGAATAGCCAACACAATACTGAAGTAGAACAAAGTTGGAGGACTGATGTTTTCCAACTTTAAGACTTACTGTTCAGGAACACCTGGGTGGGTCAGTTGGTTAAGTGGCCAACTCTTGGTTTCGGCTCAGGTGATGATCTCAGGGTCCTGGGATTAAGCCCTACGTCAGGCTCTGTGCTTGGGGTAGAGAATCCTTGAGGATTCTCTTTCCCTCTTCCTCTGCCCCTCCTTCCACTCACGCTTGCTCACGCTTGCTCTCTCTCTCTCAAAAAAAAAAAAAAAAATCTAAAAAGACTGTTCAGCTACAGAAATCAAGACAGTGTAGGATCAGTGAAAGAATAGACAAGTAAATCAATGGAAAATAATAGAGAACCCAGAAAAAGACCCATACAGATATATTTAAACTGATTTTTGACAAAAGAGCAAAGAGAATACAATGGAAGAAAGTCTTTTCAACAAAAAATGCTGGGACAACTGGGTTATCCATGAGCAAAAATTCAATCTGGCCACAGCCTTTACACCCTTTACTGAAATTAAATAAATCCTAGATCTAAATGAAAAATGCAAAACTATAACTAGAATATAGGAGAAAATCTAGATGAGGTGGGTATGGTAATGGTTTTTTAGGTACAACACCAAAGGCACAATCCATGAAAGAAAAATTGATAAGCTGGACTTCATTAAAATGAAAAACTTCTTTCTTGCAGAAACTAGATAGTAGCTATGCTTGTGGTGAGCATAACATAACAACATAGAGTTGTTGAATTACTATATTGTATACCTGAAACTAATGTGCCTTTGTGTATCAGCTATCCACAAATTAAAAAAGTAACAAATATATGGAAAATACTAAAATTTTTCATCTACAAAAAGACAGTGTAAAAAGACTAGCATGATCCACATAGGTTGATGTATGATGCAAAATAATCAGTATGGGTAGTGGCAATTTTAAGATACTGAAGTCTTTTATTGGACTCATTTTAATGGATTACTTATTTATTGACATATCGATAAAAGTCCAACTTACAGATAATTAAATTTAGGAATCCTAGTGTTCAGTTACATAAGTTTCAGTAATTATATAGCACATGTAGCAGACACATAAAACAATATTTTCTTTACTCCAGAAAATTCTCTCCTGTCCTTTTTCAATTAATTCACGTATCCAATTTAGGTAAACATTTTCTGACTTATAACACTACAAATTAGTTTTGTACGTCTTAGAGAATTTCACGCAGTGATATTTTTTGGATCTGGTTTCTATCATTAGTACTTGTTTATAGTTTTTATTTATCTGTGGAAATCACCCATCTATTCTCACATATTTTTAATCTTTTCTTTTAGATTATTTAATATATTTATCCTAATGTTAAAGTGTTCCACTGTTGTTCCAATAATTTGGCCACCTATGTGTCTATTTCTGTTGACTCTTTTTTTCCTTGTTGGGTATAGTTTTCCTGCTTTTTCACATTTCTCATTGCTTTTGAATATATGCCAGATATCACATGTAAAAGTACAATCTAGAATTCATTAAATTTGTCCTCAGAAAGGGGCACACACCTATATATGTCAAGATATTTATATAGGGAAGGAGCATGGTGAGCCAATCATATCTGTAGTGAATCTGGGTTTCATTGCAGCTTTATATTCAGTTCATGTTGCATTCAACACTGGCATTAAAAATTAGAAGAGGGTCATTATTTTCCTTTAAGCAGGGATCTAAGTTTTTGTAGTGGTAAGATTCCACAGAACTCTGTATTTACATCTAAGCTTGTGTCTACTACATTCAAAGTTGTGAAGTCTAGAATATATCTCTAGTTTATAGGATGACAACTGGACTTTTTAAGTTCTTGGAGAATTCTCATTACATAGAGACACACCTTGAACTTACTCATCTTTGGTTGATGTCTCTTTTGTCTTGCTAACTTGTTTCTCAACCCCACTTGTATTTATCTGTCCTAGGCAGTGCACTTTATGAAATCCCAGTGTACCTTGGAGGGCTATCTCTTCTTTCTCCTCTCTCATCCTCATCCTTCAGATTAGATGGGGCTCCCTGTGCATCAGAGATAATCTTGCTCAGTTTTCTTGCCCAGTCTCAATCCTTTAAATAGCCACAGCTTGTATTCAGTAAAGGTACTGTTCACCTTACAGGGGAATCTCTCTTACCTATTTCTCCTGAAGTTTCCAGCCTATACGTTTTACATCAGGTATTCTGAAAGGGTCAATGTGTTCTGAAAGGTGGGTGCTGGCTCACTGTATAATTATGAATCCTTGAGTAATCACTCCAGCCCTCTCATAGTAGATAAAAGTTGGGTTGGTTTCTCCTTAGCATTATTTATGTTGTATTCACTCCTCTTACTGCTGATTTTCCAGGCTTGAAAAGGCCATAGGCTGCTATACGATGCAAAGGTATGGTATTGTTCAAAACTTTAGTTAGTGTTTATGGTTTTTTATTTGTTTTTGAGTTCTTATGATGATTATTTTTAGATACTGAGATTTTATAATTTATTTGACTTGCTTTTATTAGTAAGTGAAATGATGGTCATCAGTGAAGTTATGTTCTAATTAAAAATGGAAAACCATGGGGGCGCCTGGGTGGCTCAGTAGTTAAGCGTCTGCCTTCGGCTCAGGTCATGATCCCGGAGTCCTGGGATCGAGCCCCGCATCGGGCTCCCTGCTCCGCGGGAAGCCTGCTTCTCCCTCTCCCATTCCCCCTGCTTGTGTTCCCTCTCTCGCTGTCTCTCTCTCCCTGTCATAAATAAATAAAATCTTAAAAAAAAAAAAAAATGGAAAACCATGGTATAGTCTTTCAATTACCCTTTAGGTTAAACTTAATTTTGAAGTAGAATAAGAAAGGGCACTCCTTCTGAGTTACAGAGGATAGAAGATAAATTCACTGCCATCTGTTTAATGATACTAGCCATGATCACTCCCTAATGTATATCAAGTGTAATAAAATAAAAGTTATGCTGGCTAATGCACAGATGATCTCTCTTTAGATGAGTGATTTCCAATTCAGTAATGTGTAAAATCAACTTTCCTCATAATGAGCATATAAAATATCCATTAAATCTATTCCATATAGCAAGTGCCTACGGGACCAGATCAAAAGAAAACTTTATACACAAAGATTTAAGAAAGAAAACAAAGATTTCCAGCACTTATAATATAGTATTTAGTTTATTGTATTTGTAGACCTTCAGAATGCTGAAATATTTTGAAGGATTTTGTTGCTGTTTAATAATAATTGAATATTTTTAAAAGAATGTTGAAAATTTTTCCATTGGAGTTATGCTTATCATTTAGGTTTTGTTGTGGTTAGCCAGACAGTGCTGTGGACAAGAGAAAAGTTGTAATCCTAAAAAGGAGAAAATGAAGCTTTTGATACTGTTTCAAATCCTTCTGTAATCAAATGATTTTTATAAGGGATTGGTGAACCTACAAAAAGCACATTTGGAGTACTCAATTCATGGTAGTTACTGTTTGTTGTGTTATTCCTGAAATAGGTCTATGTGTCTTTCTCTTTTAATTGGTAAGCTTTCACTTAGTGACTATATTGACATTACCAATGCTTGCTTGCTTTACTATTTGAATCATTACTTTGTTTTATGTTGCAGTATTATTAATGTATGTAAAACACTATATAATGTATATAGTTATATATAATATATATGAAATCTGTATATATGTATATACATGTATGTAGCTACACATAGTATATATTATATCTAGCCATATATGCTATAAATAGCTACATTCACATGGTGATTATTTTAAACTTTTTTGTAAACAGCCTTACCAATAAAATATTTTAAATATCTTCTAAATATATTTTGTAAATAAACCCAAATTGCATATTTTCTGTTGTGTCCAAATCATTATTCTTTAAGAACTATATATTCTTGGAGTGTCTGTGTGGCTCAGTTAACTATAGGACTCAATTTTGTCTAAGGTCATGATCTCACCCTCAGTGGGGAGTCTGCTTGAGATTCTTTCCCTCTGCCCCTCCCCTCCCCACTTCTCTCTGTCACATAAATAAATAAATCTTAAAAAAATAAAGGGGAGTTGCCTGGGTGGCTCGGTTGGTTAAGCTTCTGTCTCTTGCTTTTGGTTCAGGTCATGATCTCAGGGTTTTGAGATTGAGCCCCATGTAGGGCTCTGCATTCAGCGGGGAGTCTGCTTCTCTCCCACTCCCTCTCCCTGTGCCCCTCCCCCTGCTCGTGCGTGCTCTTTCTCTCTCTAAAATAAATAAATAAATCTTTTTCTTTTTAAGAAGAACTATATATTCCTATTAAATGGCTAAAATCCAGAGCAAAGAATTTACAAAAACTATATATATTTAAACTTTATTGCACAAGTACTATATTTTATATACATATACAGTACATATAAACAGTATTATTTGTAGCTATATATAAAGTTTATTGAACAAGCATTTTCCCATTAAATGATATTCTGGAGTGCTTCTAGAAATTGGATAGGAAATTGAAGTTGATATAGCAACATAAGTGATGAAAAACTTTTCAGGACATCTAATTGAATCATTTGCATATATCATAATGAAAATCCACAGAAATTGTACATGATCCCATCTAAGGATCATGTAGTACAAATGAGGATTTATAGAATACAATGTGGCTTGGCCCCATATATCACTATAAAGCAAAGTTCCTGAGGGTTTCTGATTCTAGTGAAATCAGAAAGGTTAGTGTTCTTAAGTAAAAACTTCTATGCTACAAATCTTATGCTCCCTTGGATGTTTGTATATATTTTTATTCTCGTCAAATTTTAGCTGTTGTTGGTGTCCAAGTAAATTTTTAAACCAATTTAAACAGTATTATGTTGAAAATTTCTAAAATTTTGTAAGTGTAATAATGAGATATTAATAATGATAATATAATTTTTCCAGTAAACATCTCTTTGGACTCTGCAAAATATATATTCCTATATTGCTATTAGTTAATCAAATCAGAATTTATATATTACATTCAAGTATTTTGTTGTTTTTATGTTCTGTTTCTACTTTTTTTTTTAATCTACCACATAGGCCAACCTAAGTAAAAGAAAAGATAAATTTTTATGAAAGTAATAAGATTTAATTGAATTTTGTAAAAATCCTATTTGGAATATTAACCAAATCATTTTTTATGGACTTGGAAATTAGATAATTAAAAAAACAAATAACCAATATTTGTTGAGTGCTTGCTAGTATGACAATTATCTCATTGCAAAGAAAAATTTTACAAAAAAGTAGCAATACCTTTTCACACAAATACTTTTCAGTTTGTGAAAAGTACAAAATGAGTTGCAAATATTTTAGAATTATCCCATAAAAGTGGTCAACATTATTGTGTGTGTATATATGTATGTATATATAATATAACACATATCGTATATTATTCTATTATACATAATATATAAGACATATATTATGTTATACATAATGTGATACAATATATAATAATGTAAATTTACATAGTATATAATATGTAAGGTGCATATAAACAGCTTTACATATATGTTCATGTACAGATACACATAAACTCTGGCTCTGTGAATAACTAAATTAAGAACCTAATAAAATAAACATATGAAAATAAGCAATTTTAGTAGTTATACAAAAACTACATTATTCTTGAACTAGAAATATTTCCTCACTGTGACATGAGATTTTAATGAAATTGCTCTGGAATGGGTCCACTCTGAAGCTGTCACTTACAAAAACAAGTAAAAACGGTTCCCCAAACCCTTTTTTTCTCTTAATTTATGCCATTTTTAATTTAAATCTATGGTAAATAGAGTTATTTATGAGACTAGATCACTAAGGAAGAGATAAATATCCAGTTGGATTCCAGAAGCACATATGTGGCTACTGCAGCAACTTTGAATGAGAATAGCTAATTTGATGGAAAACTTCCAAATTCATTCTACGAAGCCAGCATTACCTTGAATCCAAAACCAGACAAAGACCCCACTAAAAAAGAGAACTACAGGCCAATATCCCTGATGAACGTGGATGTAAAAATTCTCAATGAAATACTAATAAATCAAATTCAACAGTACATTAAAAGAATCATTCACCATGATCAAGTGGGATTTATTCCTGGGCTGAAGGGGTGGTTCAGTATTCGCAAATTAACATGATACACCATATTAATAAAAGAAAAGATAAGAACCATATGATACTGTCAATAGATGCAGAAAAAGCATTCAATCTCCATATCATAATTTAGAAATTTTGACAAAATTAATTCAAAATTATGAAAAGATAAAGAGATGGCCAATTCAGATAGGATTCCATGTTCTGGAAAGCATTGTACAAATCAGGATACATATAAAATCATGTATCATCTATGTCTTTAATAGATTTGAATTTATATTCTAGAACTATTTTCTTCAACAGCATGCTTCACACTTACCAATATTTAGCTTAATTATAATAGTGGTTATGAAAATCCATATAGTGTGAGAAAAAGAAATATGTTTGAGCAAAAAAATAGTTAATATTATAATTAAAAGAGAATAAAATTATTCACTCTATTACTGGAAATATGTAATGTGATACATTAATTTTGTATTGCATTCTATGTATTTTCTAACATGGGAAAACAATTTGATTATGGTAATTTGAAAACAAATAAAATTAACTGAAATTGATCCTTGAAATTGTTATACTGAAAAAAATTGACTATAATCCCTAATTTTACCTTGATGTCAACAATATATTATTAAAAAACATTTTGCCATTTGTAACCCCAAAATGATATCTGAAGAGATTTCATCATAGGGAAGGACCAGGTTAGTTTTTTGTTTGTTTGTTTTTTAAATTACCTAATAGAGAAAATTGATTTTGAATGTTTATATATACCTTCAGTGACAAAACACATGTCCTAAAGATGGAAAATTAACATATTTCAAAATTTGTCTTATTAAAACTCAATGATAAAAATAGAAGTGAATAAAACTCTTAGTTAATAATAAAATAATGAAAACCACATTGTTTTGAAATGGCAAGAAAATTTTTTTTTCCGTTCTGTCTCATGGGAATTTTTTAAATTGCTTCATTAGCTAAACATTTACAAACAGTTTAAACTAAGCTTAGAATCAATTTGTAGTAAAATTATTAAAATAGCAAGAAATTCTGAACAATATGCAGACCTACTGTGCTGACAAAAATAAATAGAAAAAAATATTTTGTGACCTTGGGCAAATCATCTTTTCTCAGTTAAGTTCATACATTTCTTCATCTGTGACAAAATATGAGCCAAGAGGTTTGGTTACACTCTGTAATTACTGGGTTTTAGAAATCAATGGTAAATTCACTGATATGACTTAGTTGAGCAGACAGATGGTAATCACATGCAAGAACACATGCTAATTTAACTTAGAAAATTCAGACTTTTAATGAATTAATCCTGTTTAACTTTAAAAGTGTCTGTGTGTGTTTGTGTGCATGTTTTATTTTCTTTTTACATTTCCTCCTAGAGAATATTGCCCCATTGTTCATACGGATAATTAACAAAAAAAGTAGTATTCAATCAAAATAGATGACTTACAGGTAATGGTAACTCATCAGTTGTGATCAACAGTACAAGACAAATTTCATATAGTTTCTGAAAATCCTCTTGTCCTACCTTAATTGTTTTTTTTTTTTGACTGAAAATTATATCGTACAAGTGAAATTAGGGCAAATACAAGGAACTTCATGTTGAAAAAGTAAATATATACATTTATAAATATATACATAATAAAATAAAATGTTGCTAGTGAAGCCAAACTTTGTTGTCTGAGAAACAGGAGATTCATGCCAAAGAGGGTCTAAATCCAGAGTTTTCTACTTTTCTTTTTTCTATTAGAATAAAAATATAATCTTCCTGAAGGACAAATCAGAGTAAATTATTTTTAATAATTTCTGAAAGAAAATGGTAAGAACACATAAATCACTTCTTTTTGTTTGAGGGAAAACTCTTGTGTAATTGAGCTGTGAGCTGAGTTAGCTTTTTGTTTGTTCAATTTTACATAGAACACCATTTTTACTAAAGTGAATGATAATGTATCCTTATTCAGATTTGGATTTTGGCATGTATTTTCTAGAAAATGACTGAAGTGCATCACTTGCAGGAAAATAATTGGCACTATTTGTTGCCAGTAATAAAATTTGAGCATTAAAGTGAAAATTCAAATTTTGGAAAACATAAACTGCACTGTGTGCTTATAAGCTTACCAGTTCTTAAATTGCTTTAAAATGAGATTATCAGTGATTTTAACAAATGTGATTATTTATATTGAATAACAGTTATGTCAGTGTATGATAGCTTATACAACTCAGTGAACTGATATTTTCCAAATGACCAATGCGTGATGTTGGATAATAATAACATAGGTTAAAGATCCATTCAAAGTGCAAGATAGACTGATAAGTTACAATTTAAGAGAATCTAAAAATTAATATGGTTTCATATCCTATACATCAATAACCTTTAATGATTGACCACTTGTCAAATTTTGTATATATATTTAGATATATTCAAATATATTTAGATAATATTCACTTTATATGGAAAGGCTGCTAACATATTCTCTTTTCTAACTACATAGTTCTTTTTATCCCCAGCATTATTGAGGTATGATGAACAAAATTGTGTATATCTAAAGTGTACAACCTGAGGGGTGTGTGTGTGTATACAGTGAACTGGCCAATACTGAAGGTACCCTTAGTCTTTGATTTTGATCCGGAAATCTTACTCATGGAAATTTATTTCAAAGTTACAAAAATACAAATATGCAAGTCTGTTTATTGTGCCATCATTTGTAATATAATAATGTAATTGTAATATATGTGTAAATATAATGCATTATAAGATAAATGAATAAATATGTTATTGTAGTTGGGATCTTAGATTTTGGCATTGGAGAAAGGAGAAAGATATATAAGTTTAAGAAGGAAAATCTTGTATTAAATTTGAATTGGAAGTGTCATTGTAAATTCATGAAAATTATCTTTAAAGTTTTTTTGCTCTTTTTTTTTTTTCTTTTTATTACCAGAAAACCAACCTTGTCTTGAGGGGCACATCTATCTTGAATGTTGGTATCATTTCCCATAAAATAACAAAGTCTTATTTGTGAATTAGTTGATTTTAAGGCTGGAGTTGAAAATATCCAAGATAAGCCTGGAATATTCTGAATTACCAAAACCAAGGGTGCTATTAAAGACTATTAGGTACTTAACAAATTGGCTTAGTATGTGACATAATGTATTTTTAAAAAGAAACAAACAGGTGATTTTCACCTCTAGTTGATGCTCAGTAACCAAATCAATATTTTCAAAATGGGCTACAAAGAAAAAGAATTAAGTGTCTATCTTTAAATTCATATAGGAATTTCATCAACCTAATAATTAGGGAAAATGTCTGTTAAAGCAGTACCTGGCTAATAGATAAGGAATAATATAATTAGACCATTGCCATTTTTTTCACTATCAGTGAAATGATGAATCTAAGCAGTGGTTATCAGTGATCGCTAATATCTCAAAACATAAAATACTCAGGCATTATGTGCATCCTGACAGAAGCACAGAATACACCTATAACTGTATCTTCAATCTGAGTTACAATAAGTTTCTGGATCTTGTCGAAAAGATTATCCTTTCTCCATTGAATTGCCTTTCCTCCTATGCCAAAGATCAACTGACCATATTTGTATGGATCTTTTTATAGGCTCTCTGTTCTGTTCCACTGATCTAGATGGCTCTTTTTTCACTATCAAGCTGTCTTGATTTCTGTAACTATATAATACATCTTGAAATGTTAGTCCTCCAACTTTGTTCTTCTTCACTGTTGTGTTGACTATTTTAGGTCTTTTACATTTCCAAGTAATTTAGATTTAGGTTAACAGTATCTATTAATACTTTTTGTGGGATTTTGAATGGGATTTCACAGATTTTAGGGAGCATGTTGAGAAAACTGACCTCTTAATATTGCATCTTCGAATTTATGAACATGGGGTATCTCTTTTACTTAGATCTTTGATTTCTTTCTTTAGAGTTTTATAATCTACATAGAGTTTATATATAATCTTTTAGGTTTGTACCTACCTAAATATTTAATTTTGGGGGAGCTATTTGTATTGTATTTCATGTTTCAGTGTTGATAGGCTCATTTTTAGCATAAAGAATGTAATTGATTTGTGTGTATTTATCTTGTGTTCTGTGACCTTCCTAAACTAACTTATTTGTTGTAGAATTTTATTTTATTTATTGGTAGATTCTTTAGGATTTCCTACATAAACAAACATGTCATATGATAATAGGAACAGTTTTATTTTTTCCTTTTAGATATATAGTCATTTTATTTCCTTTGCTTGCTTCATTTTACTGGCTAGAACTACAACCAATTTACTGAAAAAAACTGGTGAGAGCAGAATGCCCTCACCATTTTTTTAAAAATAAAAAAATATATATATATTCAAAAGGAAAAAATAAAACTGTTCCTATTGTCATATATATGTATATGTTTATTTATTGTAATTATATATTTTTGTACATTTTGTTAAGGATTTTTGTGTCAATATTCATGAGGAATATTAGGCTGTATTTTTTATTTACTGTTTCATTCTGGTTCTAGTTTCAGACTAGTATCAACTTTATAAAATGAATTGAAACTCTTCCCTCTTCTGTTTGATGGCATGTTAAATGATATTAAATATGTTTTATGTATTTTTATGATAATTTATACTTCATTACACTTTAAAAATAATATTAATATTTTATAGTGGTAATATAAAAGTATAATTTCTTGGACTTGCCTCAAAATAATTCATATTTAGGGAAAGGCGAGCAAGCATATGATTGTCTATAGTTGAAAATGTTTAATTTGGGTAATGAGCATACTGTGGTTCATTATGCCTGTCTCTCTACTTTTTAACACATTTAATTTCTTAATACAATGTTGTATTATTCAACTCCTCCTATCATTACCTTATAGCTAGTTTATAATTACTGCTTAGATTATATCACATTACTAAATGCTAAGTAACATTTGTTGTACATTTGTTTTGAAATGCAAGGCAATTTCTAAAATAATTTTTCACATTAGTCCCTTTTTTGAAATTATTTTCTAAATGTATTCGACAGAATTATGGGGGGAAAAGCCATATGGCATCTGTCATGTGTGTTTTATTTTTTTAAAAGGCCATTCAGTTTCTTCTCATCTGCTGTCACCCTCTTTGAACAGGAATAAACATGACAGATTCATGGTTGGAGGACACAGGAAAAACAACTTGTCATTCATTCCCAAGATTATATTTATATTTCAGTACACAGGAGAGGCTGAATGATTGCAAAGATTATTTTGTTACTATTATTATTAAATGTTATTTGCTGTTTCCTAATATTTTGTATTTTAAAACATATTATCAATTTTTAATTACAAATATTCAAATCATCTTTATGTGATTGGAAAATTTTATCTAAATTGTATTGAAATGTATTTAATTTATTGTTTCTCTTTTTCTAAATACCTCAAACCTATAGGCTGGTTTAAGGAATACTAACTGAAGAGAGAATGAGTAAAGGAACTTGTATAGTCCTAACTCAGCCAAATAAAAATTCTGTTTCTGCAGGAAGACTTAAACTAGTTTTTCTCCATTTCTTTACTTCACTCTATTCACACATCTTGGTATAATTATAATAAATACATATATACTCTTGTAGAACTCTTGTAGGACAATAAAAATTATTTTAAACAAGAAGAAATATTAACATAAGGATATAAAATAAGAAGGGGATTGTTGAAACCAATTAGAACAGAGAACCAGGTGAATAAGTGTTTGTTAAATTGCCATTATTTTTGGACTTTGAAGCTACTCTCATTTACCTGCTTAAACATAACATATATGATTTCCTTTCAAAATAACCATACAAAATTGAAAGATTCAAAATTAGAAGTCCATGATGTTGGTAAACAGCCATAAACTAAAAAACAATGAATGACCTATTTTTCAAGAAAAAAAAATGAAATTAAATTCTTAGGGATGGGTCAGGTTACTTGTTCTTCCTCTTCAGATATATTACTGCATGCATCTAATAGTCACCATTTATTTTGTGGAATACATAAAACAGAAAACTATAAATAGAATATAAAATGGAAAGCACGCTGGTGACTTTATTTAACAGGCTTGCCAATATTCCTTGGAAAGAAAATTTCTTAAAAATCTGTTTAGTTTTAACTTTCTGGTAAATGATTTCTAGAACCAAATGTTTCTCCAAGTATATAAAACAATAATAATTATTACAATATAGTTTAATTATCTTGTTATACATTTCTAGGAAAATATTAATATAATTTTACCGAGGGAATATGACCAAGAAGATATATATTTAATTTCATAAATTTATACAACATTAATATTATAGGTTCAAAAACATAATTCTATTAAATGTAATCTCCATTATTAGATAATAATCCCCAAAAATGTCATGATACCAAGTATATTGTAAGTGATTAAATATATTTGTGAAAATATGAATAATATTCAGTTATATGTACTACTTTTAAATTATTTGAAGCCCCATAAATAAGTCATTTTTGAAAAAAGATGGGGTGTGTGTGTGTGTGTGTGTGTGTGTGTGTGTGTGTGTGCGCACGTGCGCATATTCTTGTATGTGAAAGACAGTATGTATTTCCTTGGGTTTATGTGTATGACATTACCTCTCTACTATATTTTTGTGAAAGTTTACTCTCATTTTTCCTGACAATATAGAAACCAAAGTGCCTTTTCCAAAATGTAAGTGATATAATACTTATACTTCACAGCTTTGGTGCCTTTCTATTTCAATTAAAATAAAATCCAAATTAATTATAATGGCCAGCATGTTGCATAACCCAGCATCTCTTATCTGGTAAGAAAGCAAAATGGATCAGCTACTTTGGAAATCAGTTTGGCAGTTTCTTAGAAAGCTAAATATGCAACTGTAATTTGACACAGCAATTCCATGCCTACTAGGAATCTTCTATCCATGGGAAATGGAAATGTATGTTTATCCAAAGATAATGACACAGTTGTTTGTAGCATATTTATTCTTAATCACTAGAAACTGGGAAAAACACGGATGTCCTTCCACCAGTTAATAGATAGACAATTGTACTACAACTTTACAGTAGAATACTAACCTATAATACCAAAAGAACAAACTGTTGATTTACACAAAAAAAATGGAAAAACATTAAAAACAGTTTGCTTGAAAGAACTCAGATCTCAAACATCATGTATTGTATGATTTTATTTATATGGCATTTTGGAAAAACTAAAACTATAGGGATGAATAAAAAGGTAAGTGATCAGGGTTGAGAAATAGAGACAGGGATTGACTACAGAGAGTCAATATGAGAAGTTTTGTTGTGAGCCAAATGTTCTATACAGTTCTATAACTGTAGTGGTGGACACCAGTAGTCATGGATGCATGAGTCTGTGCATTTGTCAAAGCTCATATATCTTCACACCACAAAAAGTAAAACTTGATTGGGGCGCTTGGGTGGCTCAGTTGGTTAAGCGACTGCCTTCGGCTCAGGTCATGATCCTGGAGTCCTGGGATCGAGTCCCACATCGGGCTCCCTGCTCAGCAAGGAGTCTGCTTCTCCCTCTCACCCTCCTCTCTCTCATGCTCTCTGTCTCTCATTCTCTCTCTCTCAAATAAATAAAATCTTAAAAAAAAAAAAAAGTAAAACTTGATTGATACATATATTTCTTTAAATCAAACAATATGTGAGAGTACCCAAGGTTGAGTGGAGACTGTGACAAATGAATATAAGTATACTTCAAAAAAGTCAAATTGTGCCTTGAAGAATCTTAGAAAGAAAGAATCTTACCAAAGTAACTTTGGAAAGCAGTGCTCTTACAGGATACTGAAGACTAAAGACAAAAGACAATTATATAGAAACAATGTGCTTTGGGTAAATTTGTTTTTCAGAAGGAATGGGTAAACAATTCTAAAACTAATTTATATGTGTAATAGTGTTGAAAAATGCATATACATATTACTGTAGGCAATAAGACTCACATTTCTCTCTATAATAGAAGGAAATCACAAAGCGATGGGTAAGGAATGGGGAAAGGCTAGACCAAATCTTATGGTGCTGGACTGAATTGGAAGTATCAATATAAATATATCAATATTGTTATATTCATAACAATATAAAATTCAAGTAGCCCTGTCTGTTGAGAAAGCCTGAAAGAAGTGACACCAAGAGCAATTGTATACCTAGTGCCAGATCTTGGTTTCTAAATATCATTCTCCAATGAAAGAAACTTCGGTGTTCCCTGAGACAGTGGTTGATTCTAAGGATGGGGTAGGGATAATTCAAGATGAGCCTGTATCATTTTTCTTGTATTACCAGAAAGCAAGGAACGGTTAAAAAGGAAAAAAGAAAAAAAAGAAAAAAGGATGGGGGCATGTCGAAAGAACACATGGGCCTTTCTGAAGGTCAAAGTGGCCAAAGCTAGCTAAGACAATTTGTGCAGCAAAATAGATAACCATAGTATTGGATTATATCTTAATAAATGAAATGAATATCTTTAAATTTTTTGATATATTCTGAATGGGGGAAGAGGGGTAGCAGTCTTTTTTGAAGGATAATTCTAATAAACAAATTTAAAGGAAATGAGTAAAATAGAAAACCATCATTAGAATATCATAATAATAATTACTGCTGGCAAGATCCACTGATAACTGCTAAAACCAGTTCGTGCTCGGTTAAGGATCTTTGTATAGTCCCAAAGTATATCCCCCAAAATAAATATTTATTAATTAAAAAGGGAAAATAATATATGTACAGTATAGAAATTGGAAAGCTTAACATCATCAGTAATAAGACATTGATATCATGTCCCCTTGTTATCATGCACAGAGAAGGGCAACTCAGAAAACATTAGAGGAATACAATGAAGGGGCATCCTACCAGATATTTGACCGGTATTCTTCACAAATCTCAAGATCATAAAATTCAAGGATTCCACCCAAAAAACTAATTTATGGTGACAGTGATCAAATAGATACTAAGTTTGAAGGGGAATATTGATTTGGATGGGATAGAAGGGAGACTTTTAGGATGCTGGAAGAGATAGTATATATATTGATCTGGCTTATGGTTCAATTTTGCATATTTAAAATTAATTATTAATTTAATTAATTAAGATTTGTGAACTTTAACAATATGTATGTCATACCAGAATATATTTTTAATGTAACAAAAGAAAAATAAAAAACTTTTATAAGGTCCAGAGGACCCACCTCTTTTCTAACTTTACTTAAACAACTCTATACTATTGATTTGGAAAGCCTTAGTTTTTAAGTAGGAGGAAGTATTATATACGTATCCTTCGGGATCTATCACTGCCTGACCTATTCAGATTTATTTTCTCCTCCTCTCATAGGTTATAATTTTCATTTTTAAAATGTAAAACAAAATAGTTTACCAAATACACTTAAAAGATATTTCTGTGCCTTTACATTCAATGATTCATCTACAAAATATTTCTTGAATTTTTGTTACTGTAATCCCATTACTACTCTAGGCACTTGGGATATTTTACTAGACGCACAGTCTTTTTGTAACTTTATATTCAAGTGACAGGAGATAAAAAATAAGATAAATATATATAATAAAATACTATATAATGGTTGTGTAGAAAATTAAAATAGGGGAATATGGTAGTTATTGAAGAGGTTATTCAATAGGTTAGATGCTGGGGAAAGGCCTCTTTAAAAACTTAATATTTATGTTCAATTACAAATGACAAGAGAAAGCCAGCTGATAACAGGTAGAAGAACATTGCAGGTTGCAAGAATGGCTACTGTTAATTTTGGAATAATCTTAGCAAAGGCAGAGGAATCTAAAGGCAAGTGGCTAGAGCATAGTGGAAGAAGGCAAAGTTGTGTGATAAGAGGTAAGTAATGCTATATTGCATTTTATTTTGTAAGACAAGGAAAATTTTTTTTTGTTTATGTTTTTGTCTATTTGTTTTTGATAATTCTAAGTGTAATTGGGAATCCACTGAATAATTTTAAGCAGGGAGGGACCATGATCTAATTCATTGTTTAACTGCTTACCTCAGCAACTGTATTGAGAAATTATTTCCAGGTAGAAAGAAGGGAAGCACAGAAACTAGCCAGGAGGCTATAGAAGTATGCTGAGCATTAGATGATGTTTGTGTGGACTAAGGTAAAAGTAGTGGATAAGACAAGTGTACACTTTCCAGCTTTATTTTAAAGGTAGAGTTGAAAGAGTGTATTGATGACTTAGATATGGAGGTAGGGGAGTACAGAGGATTTTAAAATGCCTAATTTGGAGAGAGACAGGTTTGGAAACAGGTTTCCAGTTATGGAATTAATAAGTCACAGGGATAAAAGGCACATCATGGAGAATATAGTCAGTGATATTGTAATACCAATTGTGTGGTGAGAGATGGTAGCTGTATTTGTGTAGCATAATGTATGACTTGTGAAATCACTGTGTTGTATACCTGGAACAAATGCAGCATTGTGAGTCAACTATACTTCAGTTAAAAAATTTAAACTAAAATTAAATTAAAATTAAAATGCCTAATTTCATGGCTTAAACAAATCTATGGATGACAGGGCCATTTATTAAGATGTTTTTTTATGTGATGCATTTTAATTGTACTTCTGATACTCCAGCTTCTAGAGGCTGCTTGCATCTTTTAACTTGTTGCACCCTTCCTGTCTTCAGACTCAGCATCATGGCATCTCTATGACACTTCTACTATTTTCACTTCCCTTTTGACCATATCCAGAAAGGCTTTCCATTTTTAAGGATTCAAGCAATTAGATTAGGCCCATCTGGATAATCCAGGATAATCTCTGTATCTCAAGGTTAGCTGATTTCCAACCCTAAATGCATCTGCAACCTCAGTGCCCTCTTACAGGTTTCCAGGGCTATTATTCTTACCTTACTTGAATTTGGACCTTTGTAGTAAAAACAGGTCATTTAGGCAGCCATTTGAGAAAAAAGCCAGAAAACTCAATTGTCTCTCTTTATGTTCTGAAATTATTGCACAGTTGTCAATCCCTGAATGCTTTTTTGAAAGGGAAAATGAAGAATGGCTTGCCACATTTCTTTAACAATATTTACTAGTACATACCCAGAATTGCCACATGCATGCAGGTTAAAGGCTATCAAAGTGCACCTCACTCAGGTTCTCCCCTTTCTGGAGTCTTACCTCTTTGGGGCCTCCTTGCCTTTGCAGCTCTCTGCTGCCTTAAGCCAGTTGATTTCTGTGTTTTAACTACATTTTTCTAGTGGTTTTTGTGGGAGTGCTGATCCTATGCTAGCTAAAAATCCCTCTCGGAAGTTGAAAGTCTCCCTTTATTATTTCATTTTCAATCTAAAAAATTATATAACACAATCTTAAATTTGAAGATTAAAAACAAACAAACGGTGCCTGGGTGGCTCAGTTGTTAAGCGTCTGCCTTTGGCTCAGGTCATGATCACAGGGTCCTGCGATCGAGCCCCACGTCGGGCTCCCTGCTCAGTGCGAGGCCTGCTTCTTCCTCTCCCACTCCCCCTACTTGTGTTCCTGCTCTCACTATCTCTCTCTCTGTCAAATAAATAAATAAAATCTTTAAGAAAAATAAAAACACGCAAAGAAACTGACAAAAAGTCCAAAAATAGCCTGTCTGATATCGTGGAATACAGGTGATAAAAACTGGTACACTATTCTCTTGATGTTTAGATTGCATCTGTTCTTTTTTTGTTGTTGTTGTTATCCTCACAAAACACTTTTATTACTGATTGGGAAAATATATAATACCCAAAAGATGCCATGAATTTAGTTATACTTTTAATACATTTTTATCATTCATAGCAGTTTACACATGCATATGGAAGATGATTGAACATATATAGAGAGAACAATTTCTGGTGCGTTTATGAATTCATGTTCCCTGTAAGAATTCAGACCTAGTGATGGGGAACCACTAATCTACAGCTTACTGTTGCAATAAATTCTTCTATATTACTCTTCATTTTTTATTAACTTTTTATTTGGAAATAATTTCAAACTTAAAAAAGTTGAAAATTAAAAATAGTACAGTGTCTATGTGTATAAACATATACACACAGTTTTTTTTTTTCCTGAACATATGACAGTAACATCATGACCCCTAAATACTTTAGTGTGTATTTCTTTTTTTTAAATTTAATTTTATTGTGTTATGTTAATCACCATACATTACATCATTAGTTTTTTTTTTTTTTAAGATTTTATTTATTTATTTGAGAGAGAGAGAGAGAGAAACAGCATGAGAGAGGATAGGGTCAGAGGGAGAAGCAGGCTCCCCGCTGAGCTGGGAGCCCGATGTGGGACTCAATCCCAGGACTCCGGGATCATGACCTGAGCCAAAGGCAGTCGCTTAACCAACTGAGCCACCCAGGCGCCCTACATCATTAGTTTTTGATATAGTGTTCCACGATTCACTGTTTGCGTATAAGATCCAGTGCTCCATTCAATATGTGCCCTCTTTAATACCCATCATCAGGCTAACCCATCCTCCCACCCCCTCCCCTCTAGAATCCTCAGTTTGTTTCTTAGAGTACATAGTCTCTCATGGTTCATCTCCTCCTCCTATTTCGCCCCCTTCATTTTTCCCTTCCTACTGTCTTCTTCTTCTTCTTCTTTTTCTAACATATAATATATTATTTGTTTCAAAGGTACTGTTCTTATTGGACCACTCTGACATAAATAATTCAGTCTTTGTTTATATAAAGTGTTCAGAAAACCAGAGAGCACTTTACAAATTTTCCTAAACATTTCACAAGTTCAGAACAATAATCACTGGCCAATGGATAGTTTGTCATGTAAAAGATGCCTTCAAATATTTTTTCTATTTCCATAAGTGAACAATAGTAATTGAAAATTAGATTAACTGTTTATCGCTAAGTTAACTGAAACTTATTAAGTGTAGGAAGAATTTTTTTAAAATAAAAAATTCTTTAAAAATCTTAAATTATTGTGTGATGTGTATAATAATGAAAATCACATTGACTTAATACTCTATTCTCTTGAAATGTCAGTAGTTAAGGGATAAGAGTCATGAAGAATTTAGATCAATAATTTAACTTTACACAGAAGCACAAACAGTCCTGAAGTGTTCCAATGATGATCCTCAGCTCAGCTTTATCCTCAGAATTCAAGCCTTGGAAATCCCTTTAGGAATTCTCTAATCATTTCTATAAGCCCTACAGATGATCAAAAGTTATTTAAAATCTATTATTTTATCCTTAATATCAGTTTACTTTCCACTGCTTTCAGGTTGAGCCTGTGTGGTCGAAACAGGTCTCTTGGGCAGCCATATGAGATAAAAGCCAGAAAACTTGATTGTCCCTCTTTATGTTCCGAAATTAATACTCAATTATAGATCCCTGGGTGTTTTTGAAAGAGAAAATGAAGAGTGGCTGGCCATAACATTTCTTTAAAAGTATTTACTAATTCTTTTCAAAGGCACTATCTTGGAAATGCACAATCTTCAATTTTTATATGCCTCCTTGTAAAAAGAATGTAGATAAAGTCTTATTTGCTGCAAATCATAGAGATAGAGTGCTTCTGATTCCTACTGATATTGTAATTCTCAAGGGTTAAAATTTCAAATTGCCACATCTAAAGCAATAGAGAATAATAATAGAGGCTGGGAGCCATAAAGTATATAATGTAATCCCTGCAGTCCATCTATTGATTGTGTGACTTTGTGCACATTTTTAAACTGTCCAGTGTCTCAGTTTTTCTGCTTGTGAACAGAGATATCAAAAGTCACATATTCCATTTGTTTATTGAGAGAATTATATAATTTAAGATTTTAAGCCTCTTAAAACATTACTTAACACAAAGTAAGCGCTCAATCAGTAAAGTCACTGTTTTTTTTTTAAGATTTTATTTATTTGCCAGAGAGAGAGAGAGAGAGCACAATCAGGGGGAGTAGCAGAGGGAGAGGGAGAAGCAGACTCAGACTCCCCGCTGAGCAGGGAGCCTGATGCAGGGCTCGATCCCAGGACTCTGGGATCTTGACCCGAGCCAAAGGTAGATGCTTAACTGACTGAGCCACCCAGGTGCCTTAAAGTCACTGTTTTCTAATATATGATGAAAAGCTGCTGGCTGTACCTCAGCAGTGCTTGTCCTTCTTGATAAAGGCACTGTAAAGCACCATCTAATTGAAGATGACTTTGTTGATGCCAGGCACCAATTTGATATCGCTCCTACAGACACACACACACACACACACACACTTTAATATTTTGTGACTTTTATGCTATATATAAATATATATATGGTGTGTGTGTGGGGGGGCATACACAGTAATCATCACCATCATATTCTTGATGACAACTGTGGAATGCTACTATACTTGACATTTGCCGGGTACTCGCTAAGTGTTTTGCATTAATATCTCTTTGTATTCTTAAAGCAGTTGTTTGAGAAGGGGGCTATTATTATAACTATATTACTGAGGCATAGAGAGCTCAGATAACTTACTTGTCAAACGTCTAGACATAATAGAGCAAGGATTCAAACCGAGTCCTACTTGACCTTAAAGCCAGTGCTCATAACCACTTCACTGCCTAGGCAGTCAAATAGTCAGTTTACTCAGAAAAGCAGTTAAAGTACTTAAGTGGAAAAGTCAACTTCATTGTTAAATGGAAGTTTTATAAGAAATTTTATTCTGCTGCTGCTAATGAGAAAGAAAGACAAAATTATAATTTCCCAAAAAGCAAGGATATTTTTCCAGTTCCTTTTGACCAACTTGGACAAAATATATTTGATAACCAGTTCCTAATCTTTGGCAAGCAAAGTTTGACTTTTTATACTTTCATCCCTTTTATCCATATTTAGAACTTTCTGACAGAGGTATGGTTTTTTTATACCATCCTATATAAATCTGTTTCCAAAGTAAAGTAAATTCTGTTCTCTCTCACCTATATTCTCTTCAGCTTTTCATAGCTACTATCCTTTTCACCTGGTTTTTCAACTCTGAACAGGATATTTGACATATATTGGAAAATCAATTTTTTTTCTCTTAAGCAAAGAGATTGGAAGTAGCATTAAAACCTGCAAATCACCAAAGCACTCTGAAATTTTACGCTTTAAAGAGACAGACTTTATTTACCCAGTTAATAGCATGTGATACTTCATAGTTCCCATCCCCTAGTAAGATTGGTTGTGTTGGATTACATTTTACTGATACTGACACAGATAAAGGAAATAAAAAGAAAAAAGAAGAAAAAAGAGGAGAGTATCATATTTTATCTTCCAAATCAGTATTACCCTAACTGTGGAAAGAGCCGAGATGCCCTTCAACAGATGAATGGATATTTACACAATAAAACAATAATCATACATTTTCTCCACAAAATAACTTTTACTAAAATTCACTTAAATAGTTTTAGGCAACTTTATATTAGCATTCTATACTAGAAAAAGAAATGATATAGTATGATAAAATGACATAGTGATACACATCTCTTAAATAGTGAAGCAGGAATTGACTTTGTATTAGTTTATTCATTCACTTTTTCATTATTAATTTATTGTCTAATATTTAAAGTAACCTTGGGAAGTGATCAGGGCTCCATTTCTTTTTCTGCTAAAATAGACTGTCCTAGAATATAATCTGTGCATTCCCAACTTTTCTGATTCCTTCTGCACATGAAACTTAAGTGACATAGCATTGTGGTTAAGGAAGTGCTAAAAGGGGCATGAAGCACAGAAATATTTAGGTCCAGCCTTTTGCTTGTCATGCAATCAGGCAAGATGGAAAACTAACTACACAACAGACCTTTTTAAAAAATGTGTTACTACAATCCTAATATAGCACTTGCGAGAAGGAACTTAAATAATACGGAATTAAAAATCAGCTTTTGTTAGTGAAATGAACAGGAATCAAAGAATTATGGATGGCATCAAGCATCTAGAAAGCCCATTCTAAGAAAAGGCTAAAGAATGTATGGCTAGTGAGGATTTTGTACCTAGTCCACTAAGGTACAGGTTTAGCAGTAAACTATAATTAAAGACCTTGATGCAGTTTAAGAAGGATGGACTTCAACACCAAATAGATCTGGATCAAAACTTAGCATGCCCACCTTATAGCTTTATGGAAGGTTAACTTTGTCATGTAGACTTTTCTCTGGTAGGTTTTTGTCTATTTTTATTTGGATATAGACATTGGTTTGTTACAAATCCCATCACTCACTGTAGCCACCTGTCCTGCCTGGAATACCCGTATCTTTCACTTAACTTTCTTTTATGATCCCTGCAGGCTCACTGCCTCACCTTCTCTTAGTCTTCTAGTTACTAGTCTGAATGAAATTAAGAACACTAGAAATTAGTAATTGTCCACTTTAACAATATTCTGAAAGAGGTGAATAGATTGGAAAATATATTTTCTGTTCATACAGTTATGCATTATGCAATTTAATAGACCATTTTTTTTTAAGAATCAGAGGAGGAATACATTATTTCAAAAAGATCAGACTACTCAGAAATTAATACCTTGCTTGACCTCCTGTGTGATTTTGAGGGGAGACCCTCTGAAACAGGAACTACATTTATTTATCTCAGAATCATTAATAAGAGATGGCAAGATGCCATGCACTAGTAGGTGCTCCAAAAATAAAATAAAATTTAAATAGTAATCTCACTAAATTATTACCTATTTTTTTCTATTTTTAATATGTAGCCGCATTCCAAAATATTATTTCAGGGGCCCATAAAATTTGTAGAATAGAATAAGCCTGTTGATACATTAGAGGAAACTGTTGCAGCCCAAAGGGTTGTATCAGAATGGAAATACTTGATTTGCCTAAGAGTAGAGCTGTGTACTTAAGCACAACTGACTGAGGTAGCAAGTGGCAACAGACAGGATATCTGAAATAAGTTAGCATTGCCTGGGGATTGCCTGAGAAAATGATCAAAGAGGACCTAGTAAAATACTTGACTTCTAGAGCCAGTCAGGACACAGCCATGGACTATTGTTATTTGAAAAATAATTGCATTGCTAGATTGAGAAATTAGAAACCAAGCTGTTACAAAGGCATACCTATTTGGACATGATTTGATTATAATAGGGGATAACATGTCAGTATTTTCTGTGCAGCTCATTATTTGCAAGTCTGTAGTGCCTTATATAAAGAATAATAGAACAGTCGTGTAGAAGGTTATAATGTTATTAAATGACTAATATGCAATCGTACTGTTCCAGGCATTGCTTTTAATATTTTGCATATATTATCTCACCGAATTTATTGGTCTATTAATGTATCTGTGTCACATGATTTAATGATTATGGCATTATATTTATTTGTATCTTAGGTGTAGCATTGATTTATCACTCTTAATTTTCAGAATTTCCCCAGATATTTGTATGTGGTTCTATTTTTTCTGTAAAATTTAGAAATAGTTTTCTAGTCAAAAACTCCTCTGTCACTTTTACTGAGAGTACATTGGATGTGTTGATTAACATAGGGAGAATTGACATTTGTTATTTTGAATCTTCCTATCTATAAACCTGAGATATTTTTAAATATTAATTTGGAGTCTATCTATCTATCATCTATCTAACTATTTTTGTATTGTTTGAATTAATTCTCTTGGATTTTCCAATTATAAAAATTGTTGGCAAGTAATAATCATTAAAACTCTTCTTTTTCTCTTTTTATATCTTTCAGTGTATTGTCTTGCCAAATGATATTGGCTGGGACTTCCAAGGGCATTGCTGAATTATAATAATGATGGCTGAAGAACCTATCTAGATTCTGAATTCAATGGCATTGCTTCTAGTATTTCTAATTAAGCATGATGCTAGCTTTTTGTTTGTTATACTACATAGGCTTCCCATTAAAAATATATCTTTATGTTATCATTTTGTTTAGCTTTTTCTTTTGTACCAATTACCTAATGATCATTATTATAAAATGTCTTTTTAGAATGTTTAGAAATAGATCAGCATATGAGTCTTTTTTTTCTTCTTAGAGTGTTTGCCATGTCCCCTTTTCTGACTGCTCAGTATCTCTTAATGTCCTTGTTTGGGGGAATTCCCAGCCTTATGAGAGCCATCCCCCATCATATTAGTATCTAGAAGACTTAATTATTGAGTGAGGATCCATTATAGGTTTAGATCAAGGTTTAGGTCTAAGACCAATACTTCATCAATACATCTACTCCCAGAGACTTTTTAGAAGTCAACAACTTGAGTATTCAGAATCTCTGTAGAATTCATTTTACCATCAAAAGTACCTAGGATGTTTTGGGTATCATACCTGGTAGCTTAACTTTAAGCCTTCTTCAACTTTCCAGTGATTTAACAAGACACTTAGTGTACTTTTCTGTTTAATCGACCACAAACAATATATGTCTATTAAGTTAATTATTCTGAATTTACATAATTCTGTGGCAGGTATGAATAGAAGCAACTCACTCTCAAGGTAAATTTGAAAGTCTGGAATTGGTCATTTGGCCTTACTTGGAATTCTGTTACTTAAAAGCTTAATTAAGATATGTGATTCATGGCAGCCTATGAGATGCATTGGCAAAGTAGCTAGATTATCACCTACCTCTAGAATAAAGTCTAAATAAACCATTTCCATAGAAAAATATAAAAGACATGAGGAATCCAAGGAGTATATGTGATGAGCTGGTTTCTTCCATCTATACTGGACATCTATTTTTGTTTTTCATCTTATATTTTATTTTAATTCCAGTGTAGTTAACATGAAGTGTTATTACTTTCAGTTGTACAATACAGTGACTCAACAATTCCATATATTACTCAGTGCTCATCAAGATAAGTGTACTATTACTCCCGTCACTATTTCACCCATCTTCCCACCTAATTCCCCTCTGGCAACCATCTGTTTGTTCTCTATAGTTAAGAGTCTGTTTTTTTGTTTCTCTCTCTCTCTTTTTTTTTTTAATTTGTTCATTTGTTTTGTTTTAAATTCCACACTGGACATCTTAAAGAAAGAGAATGGAAAGCACAAACCCCCAGTTTCTCTGCTCATAGCATTTCTATGACTACCTTTAAAGAATTTCTTATCAATTACATCTTCTGGGATAATGCGCCTAAAAGCTTGAATTAAAATTTGATACTGTGAGTTTATGAATTACAGTGCCTGCTGAACTCTGAGCCTATCTATAGTAGTTAAATATAAGGGCTATACTACTTTGATTTAAGCTCTGGTTCTGCTATTTTTTAGCATTGTAATTTTGGGCAACTTAACACCTCTGTGCTTCAGCTTTCTTATTTGAATAATAATGCTTCTTTATAAAGTGTTATGAAGGGTAAATGAGCTAATACATGTGACATGCTCAAAATAGCATCTGAAACAGGACTTACTCGAGGTTTAGCCATTATTAATTATAGAACTTATTATCTCATGTTAAATTTAGATAATTAATAAAGTATAAAAAGAGTATGAACATAAAAACAGAGCTGTCTGCATGGGGGGCGAGTAATTAGATCGTTGGATACTCCAAAAACCCACTAACCACACCTCCCTTGTCAAAAGAAACAACCTTTTTAATCCAGGATCTCATGAGGCTGTTTTTGCTTTACTTGAAGACTCTATAAGAACCCGTGGAGCAGTCAAATCTTTTCATGCACACCTCCACTAACTCTAATTTTATCATTTTATACAGATCTATAATTAGTCTGAGAATCTAGCATTCCCCAGGGGGCCAATTATAAAGTTAACCTTGGAGAAAAAAAGTAAAAGCATTGCAAAGCTTTTTAATTTATATTGGAAAAAAATCTATGAATAATATTTGTAAGTATGGATTCTGAGAGTGTTTGACCAAAGAGAAAGAAAAATCTTTAGTCTAGTAAAGCTCATCTTTTAAAGAGTACATTGATTGAACATTTCATATTCCAACTAGTAAAAATAAGTAAATAGCTCTAGTTGTTTGTTGACTGAGCTTTGTATTCAAAGTTATCTCTTACTAAATAAGGGTGAGATGCCAGAAATTCCTTGGCCTAAGATAGAAGATAGTGGAAGAAATAAGAAAATGTCTATTTATGACTATCAAAATAGATTTAAGATAAGCAATCTACTCCTACCTGGTTCCTATCTAATGTCCCCAGAGATGGTTTATGAGGTATTGATTTCATCAGAGCATTGAGAAGGGACTCCTGGGTGGCTCAGTCAGTTAAGCAAATACCTTCGGCTCAGGTCATGATCCCAGGGTCCTGGGATCGAGTCCCACATCGGGCTCCTTGCTCAGCGGGGAGCCTGTTCTCCCTCTGCCTGCAGCTTCACCTGCGCACTCTCTCTCTCTCTGACAAATAAATAAATGAAATCTTAAAAAACAAAAAGCACTGAGAACTGCATTTTTATGAGAATGATAATATTGTTGAAGTGTATTATGGTGGCATTTTTTTTTTTTTAAATCAGAGGTGTTGCTGGTAGATTTTACTTTTTAAATGGGTTCCCTGATCTTATTTGGGATGATGTAACCATAGGATAATAGAAGCCAAACAATTTCATTTAAATATAGAAACTATTAACCAATTACGGAGTTCTTGGGACTATGAAAGAGGCAAATCATTAAAGTCTGATTGGATTATAAAAGAGTAAAGAGTTATAGAAAACAAAAAACCAAACCAAACCAAAACAAAAACAAATCTAGACACAGGAAGCAGAGGTCTATCTTGAATCCATATAATAGGAACTTAAGGGGGCACCTGGGTGGTTCAGTCAGTTTCAGTATCTTCCTTTGGCTCGGATCATGATCTCAGGGACCTGGGATCAAGCCCTGCCTCGGGCTCCTGCTCAGTGGAGAGTCTGCTTCTCCCTCTCCCTCTCTCTCTGACTCTCCTCACTCAAGCTTCCTCTCTCCCTCTCTCAAATGAACAAATAAAATCTTGCAAGGGAACAAAGCAAAAATGAACTATTAGGATTTTATCAAGATGAAAATCTTCGGGCACCTGGGTGGCTCAGCTGATTAAGTGTCCGACTTCAGCTCAGGTCATGAATCCAGGGTCCTGGGATCTAGCCCCACATCAGGAGCCTGCTCTGTTCAGTGGGGAGCCTTCTTCTCCCTCTCCCTCTGCCTGCCGCTCTGCCCACTTGTGATATCTCCCTCTGTCTCTCTCTGTTAAAAAAATAAAATCTTAAAAAAAAAAGATAAAAATCTTTTGCACAGCAAAGGAAACAGTCAACAAAACCAAAAAACAACCTACAGAATGGGAGAAGATTTGCAAATATCTTATCAGATAAAGGGCTAGTATCTAAGCTCTATGAAGAATTCATCAAACTCAACATACAACCCCCCATCCCGAAAAAAATACAGTCAGGAAATGGGCAGAAGACATGAACATTTTTTCAAAGAAGACATAGAAATGACCAATAGACGCATGAAAAAAAAATGTTCAACATCACTCAGCATCAGGGAAATACAAATCAAAACCACAATGAGATACTACCTAACACCAGTCAGAATGGCTAAAATTAACAAGTCAGGAAACAACAGATGTTGGTGAGGATGCAGAGAAAGGGGAACCCTCTTACACTGTTGGTAGGAATGCAAGCTGGTGCAGCCACTCTGGAAAACAGTATGGAAGTTCCTCAAAAAGTTGAAAATAGAGCTACCCTACAACCTAGCAATTGCACTACTAGGTATTTACCCAAAGGATAAAAATGTTGTGATCTAAAGGGGCACCTGTACCCAGTGTTTATAGCAGCAATGTCCACAATAGCCAAACTATGTTAAGAAGCCCAGATGTCCTTCGACAGATGAATAGATAAAGAAGATGTGGTATATATATATATACAGTGGAATACTCCTCAGCCATCAAAAAGGATGAAATCTTACCATTTACAACAATGTGGATGGAACTAGAGGGTATTATGCTAAGTGAAATAAGTTAATCAGAGAAAGACAGCTATCATATGGTTTCACACATGTGGAATTTAAGAAACAAAACAAGATCAAAGGGGAAGGGTGGGAAAAAATAAAATAGGACGAAATCAGAGAAGGAGACAAACCATAAGAAACTCTTAACTATAGGGAAAAAAACCCCAGTGAGGGTTGCTGGAGGGAAGGTCAGTGCGGCTATGGGCTAACTGGGTGATGGACATTAAGGAGGGCACGTGATGCAATGAGCACTAGGTGTTATATGCAACTGATGAATAACTGAACTCTACATCTGAAACTAATGATACACTATATGTTAACTAATTTAATTTAAATAAAATAAGATATAAAAAAATAGAAACTTAGAACATCTTACCCAGTTCTCAAACGGGTCACTTCACAATCCTGGAACCCTTTAATGAAGTTTAATCCAGGTAACAAAGTGAAATGGTCCTATGATAACATAAGTATATACTATATAAATCTTCATTTTTGTTTTTCCCAAAGAGACCTGTCAAGTATGCACCATGGTAATTGTTAGGGATTTCAGGGATTATTAGACAGGTTTAAATGAATGCAGATTCCTTGGGACCCAGAACGACATTGTATTCCGTGTATAGGGTTAGCATGGTCTAGTGATAGTTTTCACTCATGATTGCTACATAGCTTGTCTGTGGGGCCTCAAACCCATTCTTTGATTACCTTTCCAGTGGCTGAATATAGAATTTTTCTATATTTTCACTTGGTAATTACTATATTGTCTAAATTAGCTTACTGAATTATGGAGTAAGGTATATTATGCTAGAAAAGAGTATATGCCATATAGGTTAATTGAACCCTAGAAGATCCCCGTTTAGTTTACCATTTAGTTTACTTTTTTTAATTTTTTTTTTTTTTTAAGAGAGAGAGCACGTGCATGCATGTGCTAAATGGGATGGGGCAGAGGAAGAGAGAGCATCTTAAACAAGCTCCACACTTAGCGCAGAGCCTGATGCAGGGCTAGATTTCACAACCCTGAGATCACCACCTGAGCCAAAATCAGGAGTCAGGTGCTTAACTGACTGAAGCACCCCGGCACCCCTGGAAGATCCCCATTTAGTTTACTTTTGTACTGTACAGAATATGGATAGGACTTGGGAAATGACTGTGGATTATAAAACATTTAATGAAGTGGTGATGCCAACTGAAGCTTTTATTCTGGATGTGTTCTCTATTGTAGTAAGTTAACATAGCCAATGTTATTTATTGCTCTGGAAGTTGCCTTGGTTTTCTTTTCTAAAATAAGTTAAAATACCATTGATGGACTTATATTTTAGGACCTAAAGCTTCTATAAATAAGGGAACATTTTTCTTAGAAAAATTTCAAATATTAATATAAAGTTGATAAAGTATTTCTCAGGGCTAGGTAAGGAGATGTACAAATGAGGGGTTCTGAAATTTAAACTTTGTTAGCTTCATTAGAAACCTGTCTCTGAATACATCATCACTATTTTGCTTTAGGACTCCATGAATTCTCTTGCTCTTACATAATGTAGTCTGGAGGGGCCTTCCTAATCTAGATATTCTACAAAATATAATGGTGGTCCAGTAAATGATAATATGAAGACATTTTGTTGATAGATACTAGGGGAAATTGAGTTGATATTTTGTTGAGAGGCATGTATGCTATGGGGTGGAAGGTAATTCCCAAGAAAATAACTCTTTTTTAGGGGGGGTTGTCATCTCAATCAAATTATGGAATTCTGTGGCCTGAAACATATTAGATAACTACACTATAGGATATTTGCAAGATAGTAACAATCATTTATGCATGGACGGCATGAGTGAAGATAACAAACTTTTCTCCTCTTCTATTCTCTCTCAGTGCAAATGTGCCTTGAATTTGCCTTCTTCTAGTTACTAGAAACCTTATTGATAAAGGTAGAATTTCAGCTGTGTTACCAGGCACCATTGTTCATGGCAAAAGAAAAGGGAGGGAGGGAGAGAGGGAGGAGGGAAGGAAAAAGAAAGGAAAAGAAAAGAAAGGAGAGAGAGAGAAAGAGACAGAGGGAGGAAGGAAGGGAGGCAGGGATAGAAGTATGGGGGGTGGAGAAGGAAGGAGGAAAGAGAAAAAACTGATTACTAAATTGAATCTGGGGGCATCTGGGTGGCTCAGTCAGTTAAGCGGCTGCCTTCAGCGCAGGTCATGATCCCAGGGTCCCGGGATCAAACCCCAGGTCTGGCTCTCAGCCCAGCAGGGAGCCTGCTTCTCCTTCTCGCTCTGCCTGCCACTCCCCCTGCTTGTGCTCTCTTTCTCTTTGTAAAATTAATAAATCTTTGATAGATAGATAGATAGAAAGAATCTGGACTAGGGGACTATTAAAAAATAAATACCGGGGGTGCCTGGATGGCTCAGTCGTTAAGCGTCTGCCTTCAGCTCAGGTCGTGGTCCCAGGGCCCTGGGATCGAGCCCCACATCGGGCTCCCTGCTCAGCGGCAAGCCTGCTTCTCCCTCTCCTGCTCGCCCTGCTCGTGTTCCCTCTCTTGCTGTGTCTCTCTCTGTCAAATAAATAAAATCTTTAAAAAAAAAATAAATAAATAAATACCAACATAGAAACCTGGATGAATGCCATAGCTTTGGGTTTTCCTGAGCTTGGTGATTTTTCTTTTTCTTTTTTTTTTTTTGTTATTACATTATGTTAATCACCATACATTACATCATTAGTTTTTGATGTAGTGTTCCATGATTCATTGTTTGCGTATAACACCCAGTGTTCCATTCAATACATGCCCTCTTTTTTTTTTTTTTTAATTTAAATTTTTTATTATTATGTTAATCCCCATACATTACATCATTAGTTTTAGATATAGTGTTCCATGATTCATTGTTTGTGCATAACACCCAGTGCTCCATGCAGAACGTGCCCTCCTCAATACCCATCACCAGGCTAACCCATCCTCCCAACCCCCTCCCCTCTAGAACCCTCAGTTTGTTTTTCAGAGTCCATTGTCTCTCATGGTTCTTCTCCCCCTCCGATTTCCCCCCCTTCATTCTTCCCCTCCTGCTACATTCTTCTTCTTCTTTTTTTCTTTCTTAACATATATCGCATTATTTGTTTCAGAGGTACAGATCTGAGATTCAACAGTCTTGCACAATTCACAGCGTTTACCAGAACACATACCCTCCCCAGTGACCATCACCCAGTCACCCCATCCCTCCCACCCCACCCCCCACTCCAGCAACCCTCAGTTTGTTTCCTGAGATTAAGAATTCCTCATATCAGTGAGGTCATATGATACATGTCTTTCTCTGTTTGACTTATTTCGCTCAGCATAATACCCTCCAGTTCCATCCACGTCGTTGCAAATGGCAAGATCTCATTCCTTTTGATGGCTGCATAATATTCCATTGTATATATATACCACATCTTCTTTATCCATTCATCTGTTGATGGACATCTTGGCTCTTTCCACAGTTTGGCTATTGTGGACATTGCTGCTATAAACATCGGGGTGCACGTAGCCTTTCGGGTCCCTACTTTTGTATCTTTGGGGTAAATACCCAGTAGTGCAATTGCTGGATCGTATGGTAGCTCTATTTTCAACTTTTTGAGGAACCTCCATACTGTTTTCCAGAGTGGCTGCACCAGCTTGCATTCCCACCAACAGTGTAGGAGGGTTCCCCTTTCTCCGCATCCCCGCCAACATCTGTCATTTCCTGACTTGTTAATTTTAGCCATTCTGACTGGTGTGAGGTGGTATCTCATTGAGGTTTTGATTTGGATTTCCCTGATGCCGAGCGATATTGAACACTTTTTCATGTGTCTGTTGGCCATTTGGATGTCTTCTTTGGAAAAATGTCTGTTCATGTCTTCTGCCCATTTCTTGATTGGATTCTTTGTTCTTTTGGTGTTGAGTTTGATGAGTTCTTTATAGATTTTGGATACTAGCCCTTTATCTGATATGTCATTTGCAAATATCTTCTCCCATTCTGTCAGTTGTCTTTTGGTTTTGTTGACTGTTTCCTTTGCTTTGCAAAAGCTTTTTATCTTGATGAAGTCCCAATAGTTCATTTTTGCCCTTGCTTCCCTTGCCTTTGGTGATGTTTCTAGGAAGAAGTTGCTGCGGCTGAGGTTGAAGAGGTTGCTGCCTGTGTTCTCCTTTAGGATTTTGATGGACTCCTGTCTCACATTGAGGTCTTTCAACCATTTGGAGTCTATTTTTGTGTGTGGTGTAAGGAAATGGTCCAGTTTCATTCTTCTGCATGTGGCTGTCCAATTTTCCCAACACCATTTGTTGAAGAGACTGTCTTTTTTCCATTGGACATTCTTTCCTGCTTTGTCAAAGATTAGTTGACCATAGAGTTGAGGGTCCATTTCTGGGCTCTCTATTCTGTTCCATTGATCTATGTGTCTGTTTTTGTGCCAGTACCATACTGTCTTGATGATGACAGCTTTGTAGTAGAGCTGGAAGTCCGGGATTGTGATGCCGCCAGCTTTGCTTTTCTTTTTCAACATTCCTCTGGCTATGCGGGGTCTTTTCTGGTTCCATACAAATTTGAGGATTATTTGTTCCATTTCTTTGAAGAAAGTGGATGGTATTTTGATGGGGATTGCATTGAATGTGTAGATTGCTCTAGGTAGGATTGACATCTTCACATTATTTGTTCTTCCAATCCATGAGCATGGAACGTTTTTCCATTTCTTTGTGTCTTCCTCAATTTCTTTCATGAGTATTTTATAGTTTTCGGAGTACAGATCCTTTGCCTCTTTGGTTAGATTTATTCCTAGGTATCTTATGGTTTTGGGTGCAATTGTAAATGGGATCGACTCCTTAATTTCTCTTTCTTCTGACTTGTTGTTGGTGTATAGGAATGCCACTGACTTCTGTGCATTGATTTTATATCCTGCCACTTGACTGAATTCCTGTATGAGTTCTAGCAGTTTTGGGGTGGAGTCTTTGGGATTTTCCACATAAAGTATCATATCATCTGCAAAGAGTGAGAGTTTGACTTCTTCTTTGCCAATTTGGATGCCTTTGATTTCTTTTTGTTGTCTGATTGCTGTGGCTAGGACTTCCAATACTATGTTGAATAGCAGTGGCGATAGTGGACATCCCTGCCGCGTTCCTGACCTTAGGGGGAAAGCTCTCAGTTTTTCCCCATTGAGAATGATATTCGCTGTAGGTTTTTCATAGATGGCTTTTATGATATTGAGGTATGTACCCTCTATCCCTATACTCTGAAGAGTTTTGATCAAGAAAGGATGCTGTACTTTGTCAAATGCTTTTTCTGCATCTATTGAGAGGATCATATGATTCTTGTTCTTTCTTTTGTTAATGTATTGTATCACGTTGATTGATTTGCGGATGTTGAACCAACCTTGCAGCCCAGGGATAAATCCGACTTGGTCGTGGTGAATAATCCTTTTAATGTACTGTTGGATCCTATTGGCTAGTATTTTGGTGAGAATTTTTGCATCCATGTTCATCAGGGATATTGGTCTGTAATTCTCCTTTTTGATGGGGTCTTTGTCTGGTTTTGGGATCAAGGTAATGCTGGCCTCATAAAATGAGTTTGGAAGTTTTCCTTCCATTTCTATTTTTTGGAACAGTTTCAGAAGGATAGGTATTAATTCTTCTTGAAATGTTTGGTAGAATTCCCCTGGGAAGCCATCTGGCCCTGGGCTTTTGTGTTTTGGGAGATTTTTGATGACTGCTTCTATTTCCTTAGTGGTTATAGGTCTGTTCAGGTGTTCTATTTCTTCCTGGTTCAGTTTTGGTAGTTGATACATCTCTAGGAATGCATCCATTACTTCCAGGTTATCTAATTTGCTGGCATATAGTTGCTCATAATATGTTCTTATAATTGTTTGTATTTCTTTGGTGTTGGTTGTGATTTCTCCTCTTTCATTCATGATTTTGTTGATTTGGGTCATTTCTCTTTTCTTTTTGATAAGTCTGGCCAGGGGCTTATCAATCTTGTTAATTCTTTCAAAGAACCAGCTCCTAGTTTCGTTGATCTGTTCTACTGTTCTTTTGGTTTCTATTTCATTGATTTCTGCTCTGATCTTTATTATTTCTCTTCTCCTGCTGGGTTTAGGCTTTATTTGCTGTTCTTTCTCCAGCTCCTTTAGGTGTAGGGTTAGGTTGTGTACTTGAGACCTTTCTTGTTTCTTGAGAAAGGCTTGTATTGCTATATACTTTCCTCTTAGGACTGCCTTTGCTGTATCCCAAAGATTTTGAATAGTTGTGTTTTCATTTTCATTGGTTTCCATGAATTTTTTTAATTCTTCTTTAATTTCCTGGTTGACCCATTCATTCTTCAGTAGGATGCTCTTTAGCCTCCATGTATTTGAGTTCTTTCCGACTTTCCTCTTGTGATTGAGTTCTAGTTTCAAAGCATTGTGGTCTGAAAATATGCAGGGGATGATCCCAATCTTCTGGTACCGGTTGAGACCTGATTTAGGACCTAGGATGTGATCTATTCTGGAGAATGTTCCATGGGCACTAGAGAAGAATGTGTATTCCGTTGCTTTGGGATGGAATGTTCTGAATATGTCTGTGAAGTCCATTTGGTCCAGTGTGTCATTTAAAGTCTTTATTTCCTTGTTGATCTTTTGCTTAGACGATCTGTCCATTTCAGTGAGGGGCGTGTTAAAGTCCCCCACTATTATTGTATTGTTGTCGATGTGTTTCTTTGCTTTTGTTATTAATTGCCTTATATAATTGGCTGCTCCCATGTTAGGGGCATAGATATTTACAATTGTTAGATCTTCTTGTTGGATAGACCCTTTAAGTAGGATATAGTGTCCTTCCTCATCTCTTATTACAGTCTTTGGTTTAAAATCTAATTTGTCTGATATAAGGATTGCCACCCCAGCTTTCTTTTGGTGTCCATTAGCATGGTAAATGGTTTTCCACCCCCTCACTTTCAATCTGGGGGTGTCTTTGGGTCTAAAATGAGTCTCTTGCAGACAGCATATCGATGGGTCTTGTTTTTTAATCCAATCTGATAGCCTGTGTCTTTTGATTGGGGCATTTAGCCCATTTACATTCAGGGTAACTATTGAAAGATAGGAATTCAGTGCCATTGTATTGCCTGTAAAGTGACTGTTACTGTATATTGTTTGTGTTCCTTTCTGGTCTATGTTGCTTTTAGGCTCTCTCTTTGCTTAGAGGACCCCTTTCAATATTTGTTGTAGGGCTGGTTTCGTGTTTGCAAATTCCTTTAGTTTTTGTTTGTCCTGGAAGCTTTTTATCTCTCCTTCAATTTTCAATGACAGCCTAGCTGGATATAGTATTCTTGGCTGCATATTTTTCTCATTTAGTGCTCTGAATATATCCTGCCAGTCCTTTCTGGCCTGCCAGGTCTCTGTGGATAAGTCTGTTGCCAATCTAATGTTTCTACCATTGTAGGTTACATATCTCTTCTCCCGAGCTGCTTTCAGGATTTTCTCTTTGTCTCTGAGACTCGTAAGTTTTACTATTAGATGTCGGGGTGTTGACCTATTTTTATTGATTTTGAGAGGGGTTCTCTGGGCTTCCTGGATTTTGATGCCTGTTTCCTTCCCCAAATTAGGGAAGTTCTCTGCTATAATTTGCTCCATTATACCTTCTGCCCCTCTCTCTCTTTCTTCTTCTTCTGGGATCCCAATTATTCTAATGTTGTTTCGTCTTATGGTATCGTTTATCTCTCGAATTCTGCCCTCGTGATCCAGTAGTTGTTTATCTCTCTTTTTCTCAGCTTCTTTATTTTCCATCATTTGGTCTTCTATCTCACTGATTCTTTCTTCTGCCTCATTTATCCTAGCAGTTAGCGCCCCCATATTTGATTGCACCTCATTGATAGCCTTTTTGATTTCTACTTGGTTAGATTTTAGTTCTTTTACTTCTCCAGAAAGGGTTTCTCTAATAACTTCCATGTTTTTTTCAAGCCCAGCTAGTATCTTTAAAGTGATGATTCTGAACTCTAGATCTGACATCGTACTAATGTCCGTATTGAGTAGGTCCCTGGCAGTCGGTACTACCTCTTGTTCTTTTTGTTGAGGTGATTTTTTCCGTCTTGTCATTTTGTGCAGAGGAGAATAGATTAATGAGAGAACAAAATGCTAGCAGGGTAACAACGTCCCCAGAAAATATACTCTAAACAAATCAGAAAAGACCTGAAGCAGTGGGAAAAGAAAGGGAAAGAGAGAAAAAAGAAAAAGAAAGAAAAAAAGAAAAAAGAAAAAGATAAAGATAAAAATAAAAGCAGGACAAAACAAAACAAAACAAAAACAGAATGTGATCAAATATAATCAGGCTGGATTATAGATCAGTGCCACACACTAGATTTTGTGTGTATTTTGGTCTGTTAAAAGAAAGTCCCTCCCAAAATTTTAAAGAAAGAAAAACATATATGTACAAAAATAAGGGTTGATATGATGAAGGGATGGAATATGACTGTAAAGATGGAAATTATAAAAAATTTTTAAAAAGGATTTGATAAGTTGTTTGAAAAAAGAAAGAATAGGATTAAGAAAAAAAAGAAAGAAAGAAAGAAAAAAGGGAGAGAATGTGATCAGGCAGGGGAGTAGAAAAAAACCATGCACTAGAGATTTAGAGTATATTTTGATCTGTTAGAAGAAACTATCTCAAGATTTTAAAGAGAGAACAACTTATATATATATGCCAAAAATACGGGTAACTACTATGAAGGGATAGAATATGACTTTAAAAATGAAAAATAAAAATGTTTTTTTTTTAAAAAAGGGATTGATAAGATGTTGGTTGAAAAAGGGAAAAAGAAAAATTCAAAAAAAAAGAAAAAAGGAAAAAAGAAAAAAAGACAGTTAAAAAAATAATTAACTTTGAAAGACTAAAGAATCATGGTAAAAAAGCCATGAATTCTATGTGCAGTATTCCCCTAGCGCTGGAGTTCTGCCGTTCTCATTGATCGGTAAACTTGGTCTTGGCTGACTGTTCTCGCTGATCTTCTGGGGGAGGGGCCTGTTGCCGTGGTTCCCAAATGTCTTTGCCGGAGGCAGAATTGCCCCGCCCTTGCCGGTCCGGGCTAAGTAATCTGCTCGGGTTTGCTCTCCGGAGCTTTTGTTCCCTGCAAGCTTTCCGTACAGCTTTGGAGGCGGAGAGTGAAAATGGCAGCCTCCCAGTCTCCGCCCCGGCAGAGCCGAGAACTCGGGGTCCCGCTCCTCAGCGAGCCCCCAGAGAAAAGCAGTCAGTCACTCCCGTCTCCCCGGTCTCCGGCCGCACTCCACGCTCACCCGGCCTGTGACCGCGCCTTTCTATCTGGCATCCGACCCCGGGTGGAGTCTCCAAACCCAGCAGATCCCCGCGGTGCACTCCCGCACCTCTCCTCCCGGGGGAGGAAGGTGAGTCTCCCCGGATCTGCCACTTGTTGGGTCCCTGCTGGAGGAGCAGTGGCCCGACTGTGCCGCGGATCACGGTTTATGGCAACCCCGAGCTGAGAGCCCGCGCCTCAGGTCCATCTCTGCAGCCGGCTTCCCTGCTCCGATACCTGGGAGCTCTGCCGCACTCAGGCACCCCCGGTCTTTCTGTGACCCCGAGGGTCCTGAGACCACACTGTCCCGCGAGGGTTCCACCCCCCACTTCGCCACCAGAGTGACGTCCCTCAGCGGAGCAGACTTCTAAAAGTTCCGATTTTGTGCTCCGTGGCTCTATCACTTGCCAGAAGTGGCCGACGGAGGCCCCTCCCCCGCCGTCTATCCTCCCGAATAACGCCTCGGATTCACTTCTCCGCACGTCCTACCTTCCAGAAAGTGGTCGCTTTTCTGTTCAGAGAGTTGTTGCTATTCTTTTCTTTGATCTCCTGTTGAGTTTGTAGGTGTTCAGAATGGTTTGATCCCTATCCAGCTGAATTCCTGAGAGGAGACGAAATCCAGGTCTCCTACTCCTCCGCCATCTTGCTCCGCCCCAATACGTGCCCTCTTTAATTCCCATCACCAGGCTAACCCATCCCCCCACCCCCTCCCCTCTAGAACCCTCAGTTTGTTTCTCAGAGTCCATAGTCTCTCATGGTTCATCTCCCCCTACGATTTCCCCCTGTTCATTTATCCCTTCCTGCTATCTTCTTTTCTTTTCTTTTCTTTTCTTTTTTTTTTTTACCATATAATGTATTATTTGTTTCAGAGCTACAGGTCTGTGATTCATCAGTCTTACACAATTCACAGCACTCACCATAGCACATACCCTCCCCAATGTCTATCACCCAGCCACCCCATCCCTCCCGCCCCCACCACTCCAGCAACCCTCAGTTTGTTTCCTGAGATTAAGAATTCCTTGTATCAGTGAGATCATATGACACATGTCTTTCTCTGATTGACTTATTTCGCTCAGCATAACACCCTCTAGTTCCATCCACATAGTTGCAAATGGCAAGATTTCATTCCTTTTGATGGCTGCATAATATTCCATTGTGTGTGTGTGTGTGTGTGTGTGTGTGTGTGTGTGTGTATCACATCTTCTTTATCTATTCATCTGTCGATGGACATCTTGGCTCTTTCCATAGTTTGGCTATTGTCCTCACATAAGTTCTTTGTGTAGGCAGAAAGAAAGTAAGCTCTCTGGTGTATCTTTTCATAAGGGCACTAATCCCATGGGACCAGGGCCTCATCCTTAACACCTCATCTAACTCTAATTATGATGCTTAAGACTATAATTTATTTTAAAATATGATTAATATTTTACAGCTTAATAACAATATAAATATTATAAAGCAAAAAATACATGATATAGGAAGTAGACAGCAACACTTTAGTAGTGGATGGGTTGAATGGAGCACTGGGTGTTATACGCAGTATAATGTATTGAATGGAGCACTGGGTGTTATACGCAAACAATGAATCATGGAACACTACATCAAAAACTAATGATGTAATGCATGGTGATTAACATAACACAATAAAATTTAAAAAAAAAGAACTTATGTGAGGAAATGGTGAGATTGTGGCCATCTGCTAGCTAGGAAGAGATCCCTCACCAGGAATTGAATCAACCAGCCCTTGATCTTGAACTTCCCAGCCTCCAGAACTATGAGAAAAAAAAATTCTGTTTATTTAAGTCACCCAGTCTGTGGTATTTTGTTATGGCACACTAAGGTGACTAATATATTACAAATATAGAATCTAGTTAGGCAGACAGGTGCCTAGGCAGGGACACTGTGGTTAACTACACTTTGGCCAACATTCATATGTTTTAGTGTGAATTCAACTCTGTTGGAGTTATGTTCTACAGCTGCCCTGTGGTAGGAATAAGATAAGATGATAACTGATTTGGGGAAACAACCAGCAGTCCACAACAATTAATCACTTCAGATTTTAGTGTCTTTTTATTTTAAATATGCATACATATTTATGTATACACACCCATATGTATAAACACAGGAAAAATATTAAGCAGGAAAGAATGGAAATGGCCTTCATGGCAATGCACTGATTACTGCACCCTGCTCCATAGCTTAGAAAGTTTGTCTGGGGGTCAAGAGTTTCTAGTACCTTATAACTATCCTTCAATCAAGAAAGAAAGAGCCTGCAGGCATGCTCCCATCAGTAGTAAGAATAGGAAGAGAAACCTGAATCAGCAATATTTCCTTCCTTAATTTGGTATAAAGGTCCTTCTCATAACTATAACTTACTAATATGCTAACTTCTAACTTTATACATTTTCTGAATCAGCTTTGCTAAATACTGTAAAGAATGGCTACCCTTCATATAAACTAGTTTTGATTTTCTTTTAGTATGACAACATGATGACATATATGCACAGTCATTCTACCAACCTGTAGAGGCAATAATCAGCATTAACACCCAGCTTGGATCAGGTCCAAATTCTACACTTCCAATATATTAACTGCTTGGAAAGCAGAAGTGCCTAATAATTACTGTGGTTTTTAATTGAAAGATTTATAAAACTAACGCTGCAATCTTTAAGTTGGTAGAACATCAATCAAGAGTTCTATTAGGGATGTTTAAACCAAAACTCTCATATTCAGTGTGCCATCTGACCCAATAGGAAAGGACCCTATTTTCCTGGAAGATGTCAAACTGCGTGACTCCAGCCCCAATGTTTCTGAATATAGACTGTTTAGAAAGTTCAGTTTTAAATGGATTAATTAAGAGGCACCTGGGTGGCTCAGTGGGTTAAGCATCTGCCTTCAGCTTAGGTCATGATCCCAGGGTCCTGGGATTGAGTCCCACATTGGGCTCCCTGCTCAGTGGGGAGCCTGCTTTGCCCTCACCCTCTCGCTCTGTGTGTGCATGCATGGTCTCTCTCTCTCTCTCTCAAATAAATAAATAAATATTTTTAAAATAAAGGAATTAATTAGGTCATGGCCTTCAAGAAACCATACATATGTGCGTATACACGGCGTGTGTGTTATTATGTGTGTACATACATACATATTTATCACACCACAGTCATATATATATAGGTGTATTCATATGTATGTAACTGTATGTGTAGACACATGTATGTTCTTGATTGATAGCTTTAAATAATGCCTTTGTAACTAGAGAGTAAAGGCAAGGAAATAAAAATGGATAGTTCTCTGACACCATTTCCCACCAACCTACAGCTTGTTCCCTGTGCCCCAAGCACATCAGTACCTTTGTGGTTTCTCAAAGAGTTCAGGGGTACACCTACCTTAGGGTTTTTGTTTTATTCAGTTTCATTACCAGACTGCTATCATGCAGTTATGTGCTTGGCAAATTTACTCATTTCCTTGATGTCTGTGCTCATACCTCCTCACCTTATCAATATACTTCATCCATACTCCCAGCTCCCCCCACACTTATCTTGATATATTGACTGTTTTCCATCTCACTTCTTGCTTTCTTTCATTGTACATCATTTAAGTATTATGTGTACTTATTATCAGTTCCACCTTCTCTTCATCATATAAACTCCATCACAATAGGAGTATTTTTCAGTTTGTTTCCTGATATAACTTAAGTTTCTCAAACAGTGCCTGCCTGTAATATGTTAGGTTCTCAGGAATTGTATGATATATAAATATATATTTGTTGACTGAAAGAAATTTACTTTTTCCTAAGATCATTCAGTCACACTTTAAAAAATTTTTATCATTTTACTATTTTTTTCCTTGAGTTCTTATGTTTCTGCTTCTTGCTACTGGTTCAAAGAGGTGATTACTGCATTAAGAATATTATTTTAGGGCACCTGGGTGGTGGCTCAGTTGGTTAAGCATCTGCCTTTGGCTCAGGTCATGATCCCAGGCTACTGGGATCGAGTCCCATGTCAGGCTCCCTGCTCAGGAAGTCTGCTTATGCCTCTCCCTCTGCCCTCCCCCTCGCACCGCTTGTGCTCTTTCTCTCAAATAAATAAAATCTTAAAAAAGAATATTATTTTAATTCTCCATTTCCATTAGAGTGTAACAAAATCTTTCTAATAACTACTTTTTTGCCTCCTTTTCTTTAAAGTTGTCTTTTAATATCTTTGGGCTGCCTGTCTGAACATTCATTATTGAAGGAGGCAAACATTTCTCAGGTTATGTATTTGTAGGAGTTTCAAGTAGGAAAATGATTAGTACCATGTACCAGGTTACTTAATAAATTTTCTTTTGCCCCAGGATTTTGAGGGTAAATTTGTTTATCCTTACTTTTCACCAAAGAGGATAGCAACTCTTCTATCCCTCTGACAGGAAGACAGGCTTTGTCCTGAATACATAGCCTGCCTGTGTGATTCCTTTGCCTCCTGTCTCTAAGAAGCAAACTAAGAAGTTCTACCATATAGTGATAGATAAATATAGTGATAAATCTTTCCCTGATAAACAAAGGGGGTTCACTGCCATCGCCTTCAAGAAGAGTATTTTTCTGGTGACTTCTGAGACTGATTGCCATCATCTTTTCTTTTTCCTAAGACAATCACTACTATTTGAGGCTCATTGCAGCAAGCTGCAGTTCTACCCACTTTTTAACATGTTTTTCACAGGTATTTATCTGTGTCCTAATTTTTCTAAAAAATGAAAGTTACATTTTTATTTCTCAACTTCCTTACAAGTATTAAAAGTAATAAATATGTAATAAAGGTATTACATAATTTCCTAGGAAAAGAAAAAGAGAAATGCTGCTGTCTTCAAATCATAGGCTGTGTAGCTTCTTGAATTCATATATATACCTCACTTAATCTCCATCTTTCTTCTTTTTCTAAACACCCAGAATTAATTGTTTTTATCTAAGTACTGCTTTAGTAGCATCCTATGATACTGATATATAGCAAGCTGATTTTAAATCCGTTCTAGATAGCATATTAGTTTCTCCGTTTGTAACAGTAATAAGTTACCACAAACTTGGTGGCTTACAACCACACACATTTATTATCCTGAAGTTCTGAGTAACAAATCGCACACCTTCCTCACCAGGCTAAGGTCAAGGTGTCTGCAAAACTTTGGTCCTTTTGGGAAGAGAATTTTTTTTATTGCTTTTTCTGGCTTCTAGAAGCTACACATACTCTTTAGCCTTGGCTCGTTTCTTCCATTTCAGAGCCAGCAAAATAGCATCTCTCTGACATTGTTTTCATTGATATATCTCTTTCACTGATGCTGACCCCTTTTCTGCCGCCCTCTTCCATTTTTAAGGATGCTTTGATTACATTGGGGCCACCTCAGTAATCCAGGATAATCTTTGTATCTTAAGGTCAACTGCTTAGCAAAATTAATTCCACCTTCAAGCTTAATTTCCCTTGACCGTGTAACCTAAAGTAGTCAAAAATTCTGAGTTTTAGGACTTAGGCATGATGGGGAGGAGAAGTACTATTTCCTACAAGTATTTTCAACTAAAAATTGTTAATATATCCATTTTACATTAGCAAATGGTTAATATTTGTGGTAATTCCTTGACAGCTTGAAAGTAATGTACATTCTTTCTCTATATAAAGGGCACATCTTTTTCCATATATTCAAAAATCAAACCATTTATTTTGTTGCTTTAAATTCTCTATTCTGTATTAAATATTTAGTTTATTTATCTCACAATCACTTTAAATACCATTGATCATCCCCTCTCCTGTCCTCTTAATTTCATGTAGTTTTTGTATTCTTTACAGACTATTTTATACTTAATATTAAATTCAATGTATTTTTAACTAAATATGCATTTATCAATTCAATATTTGTGGCAGAGATTGCTTGTTGCCCCAGAGATCCAGTTTCTTTTTTCTACAGTAATAACACAACTAAATTGTCAGGTGGGGATTAAATGGGAAGCATCCAGTAATCCACCAGCGGCAGCAGATAATGTTCCTCACCATCTCAGGCTAGTACACACTCCTTCGCTTTGGCGAAGCCAGAGACTTGAAGAGGACACTCTTAAAATGTTTGCTAAAACTTGACACCTAAACAAAACAAAACAAATTTAACTTTAAAAATAAATTCTCCCCTCCCCCCCTCCCCTGGTAGGAGACTGAAATCTCTCCCCTGGTTTTTTCACCTACTTTAATGCTGGAGATTGGGGCATCCATCTGGCTGGTGACTTAACTCCTCAGGTGTTTTACAAATGGGCAGCATGCCTGTTTTAAAGTAAAACAGTCGTCTTTGAGCTCAGAGATGGGGACCACCCTGGAGCAAGCAGAGAAAGAATAGTAGGGGCCTCATATTCTTGGTTGAAGAGGGATAGCTTTCTGAAGCAATAGAAGAGGTGTACGTGTTATTGAAGTGATTTGAAATTAGCATGGAGTGAAGGGGGAAGAGTGTGTCCAGCTATGCGGATGCAGCCCTGGGGTGGGGTGCTAAGGAGATAATAGACTGGTCTGGTCACTGCCAGCTTCCTGAGACGGGGAGAGGTTGTTCTTAGTTGGAAGGGGCCAGCTGCTTGGCTGCTGGTGGGGGCGGCAGGGGGAAATGGGGGTTATTTAGGCTTTGCCCACCGTTCTTTGTTGCTCACCTTAGTGGGCATTTCACTAAAGACCATTTCTTCCCAAGGAGGGAGGAAGGAAAATAAAAATGCATCTCCAGGCAGAGGAGCAGACAGTACAGTTCAGGTGTCCTTGTTCCCCAGTCACTGTACTGGCTCATGGGATTTGGCTGCTTAGGGTCTCAAGTCTCCTGTGACGCCCGCCAGCTTGTGGAATTAGCTCACACGTTTTGAGGAGTGATCAAAACTTGCTAAATAGACGTTTGAGTGCTTCCCCAGGGCAGAGGAGCCATAGATCTCATCAGATTGTCAAAGAGTTCTTTGTTCTAAAGTTTCAGAGCTTCTAGGTGCCTTTGACCTGCTCTGTTTAGATGGTGTCCTGCACAGACCACAGTGTTGAGTGGTGGGATTCTGCAGCCAAGTTGCTTGATTTTGAATCTTGACTCTTCTCTCTTATTAGTGACATTATTCAAGTTTCTTAACCTCGCTGTGTCTCAGTTTCCTTATCTGTAAAAGAGGTTAACAGAAAACTTACTCTCATAGGGTTGTTGTGAAGATCAAATGGGTTAATCCATGTAAAATTTTCCATCTATGCAAAATTATTACTTCTCCCCATTGCCCTGTGAGGTCAGCAGGTCAGGAGTTATCCTCACCCCATTTCTGCTGCAGAAGAATGGTGAAGAATAGAACTCGGTACCAGAGCCTCTGCTTGCCGGTGCAGCAGGGCCCGCTGACTATCCAGCGAAATCACTGCAAAGAGGAAGTTGCTCTCAGAGGTGGGAGGGTTCCATTTAGAGAAGCCAGGAGATAAAGCAAATCTAACAGCAACAACAAAATTTAACAAATAGTCAACTGAAATATAGACTGTTTATTGTAGCCCCCTAGCCTCAAGATGGTTGTGATCTTATGAGTATGCTCTGGCTAATGGAACAAGAAGAGTGTGTCTTTAAAGAGAAGGGAAAGGGACAATGCCCCTTCCTCCTTTTCTGAGTCTTACTTAGAAAATGATACGATGTGTGGATAACTATTTTGATGAGAATGAAAACCATATACTAGTCCAAGAGATTGAAAACACTAGTTCTACAGTGTTGAGAGGGTAGCTGAATTATTTCATAATATTGCCTAAATATCCCATTTTGTGTGGCCAAGTGGCCTGCAACAGCCTTGAACTGACAGCCCGTCCTAGCAGCACATGCCCTAGATAACAGCCTGCAGAGTCACAAGAAAATATGAGTTCCTAATACGCCTTCCCCAAAGACCCTTGTGATGAACATTCTCCCCTGCCTTCCAGGGTCTTCTCCTTATCCTCCCCTTACAGACATTTTTTTTTAAAGATTTTATTTATTTGTTTGACAGAGAGAGAGAGAGCACAAGTAGGCAGAGAGGCAGGCAGAGAGAGAAGCAGGTTCCCCGCTGAGCAGAGAGCCCGATGCAGGGCTCGATCCCAGGACTCCTGAATCATGAGCTGAGCTAAAGGCAGACACTTAGCCAACTGAGCCACCCAGGCGTCCCTTATGCTTCCCTTAGATAAGACCCTAATCAAGCTAACCAAAATCTCACTCACTCTTTTTGGTTTCAGCTGGTCAACCTGGCCTTTGGGAACTTCCAGCATTCCACTCTCAGATTCTGATAAAGCCATGTGCCTCAGGTCCTGCCTTGCTTTCTCTGCCAGCATCCTGACTTGATCTCCCCATGTGGACCCTTGATGTGTATGTGAGTAATAAACTTCTCTATTTCACTTTCCCTTGTGGTCTTTTGTTGAACCTTGGCTCCTTATCTGACATCCAGGGGCTCTACTTAACAAATGTTAACAACTATGCACAACTGCTATGCTAAATTTGATCTGCGTGAGGTTACAGTATGGGGATTTACAAGGTCATGTAAGGTCATTTTTGAGCTACCTGGTAGTGGTAATAGAGATAATACAGAGTCAGAAAGTCTGGAGAGGGGGCACCTGGGTGGTTCAGTCTGTTAGGCGTCCGCCTTCGGCTCAGGTCGTGGTCCCAGGGTCCTGGGATCGAGCCCCGCATCGGGCTCCCTGCTCAGCTGAGAGCCTGCTTCTCCCTCTCCCACTGCTGCTCCCCCTGCTTGTGCTCTCTCTCTGTCTCTCTCCCTGTCAAATAAATAAATAAAATCTAAAAAAAAAAAAGAAAGTCTGGAGAGAACTTTATTTATTTAATGGTTATAGGATTGTATTTATATATCCTACTAGAGAGCCAGGATTAGAACTAGGAGAGGATACTGAGGTACTCTCCTTGGATGCAAGATTTAAGGTGGTATCAAAAAATTCAATAGTCAAAATAAATAATAATACAATATTAAAAAAATCAACATTAATACAAATAATTCATAATTGACAACTATAAATTGGCAACTATAAAAATATTAAATAAGGACAAAGTGTTTTATTACCTTAAATTATTGTGCATTGGGAATAATCTTTTTTTTTAATTTTAATTCCAGTATCATTAACATACAGTGTTATATTAATTTCATGTGTACAATATAGTGATTCAGCAGTTCTATACATTACTCAGTGCTCATTGTGATAAGTGTACTTTTAATTGCTTTGGGAATAATCTTTGCGGTAGTTCCATTCTTCTGGATTTATGAGGGTTGACAATGATTAGAGAATAGGTTGGGCACCATGGGGCTTTATAAATAAATAAATTATAAAATAAATAAATTATAAATTGGTCAGCATTCATTCACTTTTTTCTCTTGGTTCAAAATATAGGAGGACATTTTGCTAAGTGTATAAAAGGGTGCACATTTTTTTCCTTTTGCCTCAGACTCTAATATGGCTTGGCATGGACCTATCCTATTATTGTACCCTCTCCTCCTCCACCCCGCATGAGGGGAGGCAGTTCTTTGCAATGTCTGTTTGCTTTTTAGCTTTCATTCACAATGGAAAGAACCTTGTCTTATCTCTTTCATCCCACCCTCCATCCCTTGCTTTCAAGAAGTGAAAGTAGATCTTATTTCTCACCCTCACAGAATTCCTGCATGCCTCTGCCTACTTCTGGAATACAGAAGCAGCTTCAGCACTGATCACTGTGGTTATGTTCTGAGTCCATACGTTGCCTGGAAGTGTTTTATCTTGTTTTGGAGCCCCTCTCTGTCATTTGATTTTCCATTTTTGTATACTTTATGAACCATTTCCACAACGTTTGGAAGAGGGGGGATGCATGAAAAGTGAGAACTTACTGAATTACCTAGACTAGTAGTCCATATTTTCAACAAATGATGAAACTGAAGTTTAGAGACATGATGGCCTTTGTAATCAAGATACCAATTATGATATATTATGTCACATCTTGTATTTCCAACATGTGCTTTTACTTAAGGCTTCCACTTAAGGGAATGAAAGAATTATTTAGAACTAATTAGAAATTACTAAAAATAATACTGGAGTACATGTATCTAGGGCAATTTGCTACATCTCTGTCCTTCTATTCTCAAGAATTGAATACTTTTGCAATGTTATTTTTCCCCTGTGGTAGTTGATCTAATTATACTATCCTAGAAAGGAAAATGTTATATATTAGGTGTACATTTCTTTCTCCTTTCCTCCTGCAGTGTGATTCCTTCAGTGGAGCCACACTGGCATAAAATTTCTATTATAAGAAACTATTCATTTCTCTGGTTATTTTCTCAGTTTGTGATAAAAGACTAAAATAGCTTCTTCCCATTCAAATATTTTCCTTAACTTGCAAAAGCTTAAAATGCCAGTGGTTATCTTAGGTATGCCTTAAATTAATATTTAACAGCTCATTAGATGCAATGTAGTTTGAAACATATATCATGCATACATTTGAAAATCTTTTGGTATAAATTCATGGAAAATTTATTTACTTTCATAATTTTTAATTTTGGAAAAATGATAGTCTGAAGAAACAAGACAACCTCTAACTAAAGCAATATTTTGTCCATTTTGGTTGAAGTTTGTTGGTGTATAATTTTTGTTTTTGAAGACAACAAGTTTGTCTAAGTTTATATAGAGTAAGAATGGCAATTTCCTACACTGGCCCAAAGTTACTAAAACAAAAACAGGAACAGAACAAATATGATTAACACTGTTAATATTCATTTTTCCCCCATCATATTATGACAGCTGTAATTCTTGAAAACAGTTCACCATGGATTGTAGTATTTGTGTTTTTTACGTTAAGCTATACCCTAAGTGCAGTCAGCATTCCAAAAAATACACTTTTTCATCAGATAGTCTATATTCTGCAAGGTGTGGTTAAAAGGTGATTTTATTTTTTCTACTGTGATTAGCACTTTCTTAATTAGCATGGTAAATTTGAGAAATAGGCTTTAATGGTGTACATGGTGAACCATTAATGAACATGCTGAATATTAGAAATGAGCTGCTATTGAAAATGAAAAATACAGATTGAGTAAATTATTTTAGAGATATTCCCTGCCCTTAGCTGAACAGACAATGTAACAGCAAAACCTGTCATCATTACCCTTATTGATGATGCTTTAGGCTAAAATGCTAAATAGCCCTGTGCTAACCTTATACCTAGGAACTCCAAATGCCTGAATCTTGTTAGGAGAGTAGTGGATCAATGCCTTTGGGATCTTGTTTTGAGTGAACATTCATGTAAGTTGTTCTGTAAACACCTGAAAGGACGGGGAGCTGGAATTTGTTTGAGATTAGTGAACAGGTTGCAGGAAATATTTTAGTGATTATCTGTTAATAAATGTTCAGCTAATGAAATGTATGATAATTGGCAGAATAGTCTGAGACTTTTACTATAAGTAGTAAAAGTTTTGGAGGGAAGTATCTAATTCTCTAGAGGTCCTCAAAATTTTTCTGTGGTTACAATTATTAGCTGAATGAATGAATGAATGAATGAATGAATGAATAAATAAATAAATAAGTTGTTCTAGGCCAAGTTGGCTTAAGTCAGTTCACCATATACTAAAATTCATTTATTTCACAAATGTTTACTTATTATTTATCATAGGTATGAAAGGTTGAGGTAGAAAAACCTGACCAAGGTTTATTAAAAGAAGATATAAACCTTATCAAATGTTTATCATAAAAGCATATGTATAAGGCATGTGTATAAAATGTGTATTATTTTAATATTTGTTTAATATAAAATAAAAACAAATAGTAATTATTAATAATACAAATACATAAATCTTTCTATATCATAAGCTGTATTTATTAATATTGACTTACAATGATAATCTTGACTTTTTCATGGCCAAATTTTAATGCTTTTAATTATACTTTAAGCATTTGTTTATAAGCAATTGATAACAAAACACTAATCTTTCAGGAAAATTGAGAAAGTTTTTGATATGTTACAAATGAAATTCAGAAATTTGAAATCTTGATTTACTTATCGTAGTCCCTGCTTGAGTCTCATTTGAATGTATGTCATTCTGTTATTCTTGCAATTTGATTTGATCTAGTATCCTCTTCTTCAACCTCATTATTCAAGAGCTTATCTACTTGACATATAATTATTACCCTAATCTAACTGGTAAGTGCAAAATCTTTGCACAGTGCTTTGCATTTAATGAACACTTAGAAGTATTGGGCGATTCACATTAAAAAACAATTGTTGATCCCATTGTTAAAATTTTAGCTTTTTCTACAAAATTTAAGTGCATCTTAAGTCTATGTTCCTATTTGTCCTCTCTACTATTTTTCATATCATTAAGAAAATTTTTAAAATTTATTTAAAAACTCATTTTAACAATTTCATTTCTGAACATGACTTCAGTGGAATCTCCTCAAAGTAAAAGATATTTTCATTCTCTCATTTAGTTATTAGCTAAGTGCAAGGTATTTTCTGAACATGAACTAAGTAAAGGAGACAAAACAAGACTGGTATTAGTCCCTGCATTCCCAAATTCTACTTGTTGAATATGTGAATTTAACCTATTTAAGATGTTGTTCCTTATCTGGAAAATGGCTATAATTGTAAATTTTAAATGATATAATTCATAGAAAGCATTGACGACAGTGTTTGGCGTAGAGTAGAGGCCTCACTATCCATTATCTGTTTTCTATAGTTATTTTGCTGTTAGATCAAAACCTTTTACTCTATATGTATTTATCTATATTAATGCTTGAGTGAAAGTCCCCAGGAGGCTACAAGATGACTTTGATAATCGTCATACAAATTGTTATTTTTATTGAGATGTATTTACATACTTCTAAATCACACTTTAGTGTGTAATTCTGAGTTTTGACAAATTCATACATTTGTATAACTATCACCACAATCAAGATATAGCTGCATCATTTCCAGAGATCTCTGTGTTCCTTTGTAATCAATACCTTCCCATCCAGTTGGGGGAAAACACCATCCCTATACTTTTGATATTTTTTAAGTTTTTATTTAAATTCCAGTTAGCTAAGATACACTGTAATATTGGTTTCAGGTATACAATTTAGTGATTCAACACTTAGGTACAATATCTTGTGCTTATCACAAGTGCACTCCTTAATGACCATCACCTATTTAACCCATTCCCCCACCCACCTCCCCTCTGGTAACCATCAGTTTCTTCCCTATAGTTTTGATTTTGCCAGGAGGCTACATAAATACAAATGTATAGTTATAGCCTTTTGAATATGCTTCTTCCGTTTAGCAAAATTAATTTGAGGTTAATCTGTGTTGTGTGTAGCAGTAATTTCTTGTTACTGTGTAGTATTCCATTGTGGGAAACACAATTTTTACCTGTTTACCAGTTGAAGGATTTAGGTGTGTGTATATGTATGTGTATGTGTGTGTGTGTGTGTGTGTATGCACAATTGGGTGAACATAAGTTTTAATAATAATGCTAGATGTTTGGGGTAAAGCAGGAGAATATATGTTTTATTCTCCCTTTTCATTATCTTTGGTATGTGAAAATTCTGAGAATTTTTCAGTAGGTTACTTACATGTTAAGGAAGATAATAGGCTCAAAATTGAGATGTCACAATAAATGCATCCATTTCTTTTGATTAAAATATTTTTAAAGGAGGTCAGAAATAGTTGAATATTTGTCAAATTGTGGACCAAATGGAATAAAAAGAACCAAATTATCTTTCTGCACTTTTTAAAAAGATTTTATTTATTTTATTTTAGGGGTGCCTGGGTGGCTCAGTTGGTTAAGCATCTGCCTTTGGCTCAGGTTATGATCCCAGCATCCTGGGATGGAGCCCCACGTCTCACTTCCTTGCTCAGAGAGGAGCCTGCTTCTGCCTGCAGTTCCCCCTGCTTGTGCTCTCTCTCTCTCTCTCAAATAAATAAGTAAAATCTTTTTTTTTTAAGACTTTATTTATTTATTTGAGAGAGAGAGAGAGAGGGAGCGCACGTGCGTGAGCAGGAGCAGAGAGAGAAGGAGAGGGAGACAATATCCAGCAGATTCCATGCTGAGCACAGAGCCCCATGCTGGCTGATCGTACCACCCCGAGATCACCACCCAGGCCGAAACCAAGAGTCAGATGCTCAACTGGCTGAGCCACCCAGGTGCCCCATCTTTCTGCACTTTTAATTCTTTTTTAATCTTTTTAATTTTTAGTTTTTTAAAAAAAGATGTATTTATTTATTGGAGAGAGAGAGAGACAAAGACAGAGAGCAGGAGGGAGAGCAGAGGGAGAGGAGGAGGGAGAGAAGCAGACTCCCTGCTGAGCAAGGAGTCCCATGCAGGGCTCCCTCTCAAAAAACCCAAGAACATGACCTGAGCTGGAAATGAAGAGTCACATGCTTAACTGACTGCATGCACCATTCAGGCATCCCACTTTCTGCACTTTTTTTTATTTTTAATTAATTAATTAATTAATTAATTTATTCATTTTTTGATTTAGTGTTCCATGATTCATTGTTTGCGTATAACACCCAGTGTTCCATTCAATACATGCCCTCTTTAATACCCATCACCAGGCTAACCCATCCCCCACCCCCCTCCCCTCTAGAACCCTCAGTTTGTTTCTCAGAGTCCATAGTCTCTCATGGTTTGTCTCCCCCTCCGATTTCTCCCCCTTCATTTTTCCCTTCCTACTATCTTCTTCTTTTTTTTTTTTTACCATATAATGTATTATTTGTTTCAGAGGTACAGGTCTGTGATTCATCAGTCTTACACAATTCACAGCGCTCACCATAGCACATACCCTCCCCAGTGTCTATCACCCAGCCACCCCATCCCTCCCACCCCCACCACTCCAGCAATCCTCAGTTTGTTTCCTGATATTAAGAATTCCTCATATCAGTGAGGTCATATGACACATGTCTTTCTGTGATTGACTTATTTCACTTAGCATAATACCCTCTAGTTCCATCCACGTCATTGCAAATGGCAAGCTTTCATTTTTGTGGAATTTTTTTGATGACTGCATAATATTCCATTGTATATATATCCCACATCTTCTTTATCCATTCATCTGTTGATGGACATCTTGGCTCTTTCCGTAGTTTGGCTGTTGTGGACATTGCTGCTATAAATATTGGGGTGGATGTACCCCTTCGGATCACTACATTAGTATCTTTGGGGTAAATACCCAGTAGTGCAGTTGCTGGATCGTGCAGTAGCTCTATTTTCAACTTTTTGAGGAATCTCCATACTGTTTTCCAGAGTGGCTGCACCAGCTTGCATTCCCACCAACAGTGTAGGAGGGTTCCCCTTTCTCCGCATCCTCACCAACATCTGTCATTTCCTGACTTGTTCATTTTAGCCATTCTGTTTGGTGTGAGGTGGTATCTCATTGAGGTTTTGGTTTGGATTTCCCTGATGCCGAGCGATGTTGAACATTTTTTCATGTGTCTGTTGGCCGTTTGGATGTCTTCTTTGGAAAAATGTCTGTTCATGTCTTCTCCCCATTTCTTGATCGGAAATTTGTTCTTTGGATGTTGAGTTTGATAAGTTCTTTATAGATTTTGGTTAGGAGTCCATCAAAATCCTAGAGGAGAACACAGGCAGCAACCTCTCCGACCTCAGCCACAGCAACTTCTTCCTAGAAACATCGCCAAAGGCAAGGGAAGCAAGGGCAAAAATGAACTATTGGGACTTCATCGAGATCAAAAGCTTTTGCATAGCAAAAGAAACAGTCAACAAAACCAAAAGACAACCAACAGAATGGGAGAAGGTATTTGCAAATGACATATCAGATAAAGGGCTAGTATTCTGCACTTTTTAATGAAGTAATTCATAACTACTGATTTGAGTAGGAAGCGTATGTTGATGAGAGTATCCCCAAACCATCACTCCTGAAGATCATTGCCTGGAATTTTTTGTAAAATACTTACATGTAACAAAGACAACATATATTACTGCAGTATACATCAATATCTATAGTCACAATATGGACATAAATGTCAACTTCTTTTTTTTTTTTTAAGATTTATTTATTTATTTATTTATTTATTTATTTATTTGTGATGGGGATGGGCAGAGGGAGAGGGAGCAGACTCCCTGCTGAGTGCAGAGCTAGAGGCAGCTGATCCTAGGGCTCTGAGATCTTGACCTGAGCGGAAATCAAGAGTCAGCTGCTCAACCATCTGAGCCACCCAGATGCCCCTAAATGTCAACTTCTATCAGTAACGATAATTCAGTATCTAGGTGAATGCCATTTTGTTTGCATTTTCTTCTTTTTTAGACATTTTGAATGAGTAATAAAATAAATGGGCCAGACAAAAAGAAAAAAAACTTTTAAAATTATGGCAAATAAAGTCATAATTATGCTATACACTATCAGAGAAGAAATAGCTATCCATGAGTTGTATTATATTTAGCCACTGGGCTAGGAAATCAATGGGATAATAATATTAGCTAGCTAAGACTTCCACTCTGATGAAAGATAGTTGAAAAATATTACCTCTGTTATAAAGCTTCAAATTCTATTAGATTTCTTTTGGCTTAGTATGATAGGAGAAAATAATATGAACTGTAATATATTTTTGCCTGTGGGAAAAGGAAGAAGGTAGAATATGGCAGAGAGAGTAAAAGTGGCTTTCATATTTCTTCAGAAAAGCTGTGCACTATGAAAATCTGTGATATAAAAGACTAGATGATAAAAAACCCAACTTTTATTAAAAGGAAGTAAAACTCTTTCTGAGGTTTAGAGCATTCCAAAAAAATATTTAATTTGATTTCAGATTTTTTTCATTTCCTTCCCATTGTACTGTTTACCATTTTTTGAATAACTGTAAGAGGTGATTTAACGAACCATGTTCTTTCTTTTTTGCATTGATGAGGTTATTTTCTACATCTTGATAAAGTTTGAACATTGCCACTGTCAAGAGAAGGGCAAGAATTGAACACATTAGGAACTGCTTCTCCTCCCAATATTGAGATGGCTCTAGTAAGCAAAATGTCCCTGCAGAAGGGCCTCCCAGAAATCTGGAGTGGTGCGTGTTACGCTTTCACTTCTCCCACAGAATTAGCAATTGAAATGCAGATTGAAAAAAATAAAAAAATAAAGTAGTCCTAAACATCACTAGCAACTTCAAAGCTATTTTAAATACCCTTTTTTGAATTCTATAAAATATCATAAAACTCTAAGTCTCATATTCCTGGAATATTTATCAAAAGAGAACTCATTTTCCAAAAAAAGCTTTTCTCAATTTCTTCTGTTTAAGAAAAGGAAACATTTTAAGATGAAATTCTAAGCAGACAGTAAGTTATGATTCAGAGTGAAGTTTCACTTGACCCTTATTAATCTCATCTGATGGCATGTGATCAATTAGGATGTAAAATAATTTGGTAAGATTGCACATGAAGCTGTTCTTAATCCTAAATCTTAAAATGCAGGGAGGAGGATAAGTTCAGTTTTATCACAATCAGCAAGTTTCACATGATCAATGCTTAATTCAATCATAATTTAAATATCAATAAAATACAGAACAAAATTATAAACAAATATTTTATTGGTTGTACAAATGTATGTTCAACTTTAGTACTGTAATCGATAACATAGACTTTGCCATTTGAAGAAAGAAGTAGCTATATCCATGTCTAAGTGATAGCTAAATATTTTTCAAATACAAACATTGAAAGGCAGGGTTCTAATAGTTTATAATGATTTTCCCTTATTACTAGCCCATGAATCTGTAATATTCTCAAGATATACTTGTGTGTTCCAGCTCATTTAGGAACATTATTTCATTTATGCCCATCATGTTCTTTTTTACTTTAAGTATCCTTAAACTAAACTATCAACTGGTTTGTAATCTCTATTATTTTGCATACTACACAAGAAATATCGTATATCCAGGTTAACTATCAGGTGCATTTCCTCCATAAAGTTGTGTCCCAGAAACACTGGGGAAAATGGACCTCAATATAAGGTTACATGTGCTGATGGTTATCTCAGACTGTGTAGCCCAGTGATAATCCTTATTTCTCTATCCTTCTCTCAAACCCAGGTTCTACTTAAGGACTATTTTTCCCAATTTAGGTTCTTCTGAGTTGTAGTGGATAACACCTACTTCCCACTGATTTTTCCTGGACGTGGTAGCCTAGCTACACAATAGCTAGTTAAGACAGCTTAGCTGCTTATTCAGCTCTCTCCTCCTGGACTGAAATGGTTTCTTTTGGGTAGACTTTTTTCGTAAGTCTCTAGTGACAACAGATGGCAATCTCAGAGGAAGGCTGTTGAGAGGATATATGGAACTGAATTGATTTATGTTTGGGATTCTGCTTAATTCAGCTCAATTTTCCCAAACATTTTTAAATAAAACAAAAAAAATCAATTACAGTTGATTTATGGAGGTTTATGTATAAATGAAACAATAACAACAATTAAGTTTTTGCCCTCTCATCTGTTGGGAGGTATATATGTTCTTTAAAGAAGTGGGTTAAAAATAATTACAGCTATGATAAACCTGTATTCCAAAAGGCCTTTATTCAGATTTATATGATATTATTAATATCATATTCAGAGTGTTACCTTAAAGCATTATCTGAGCTTTGTTTATGCACATATCTTTCAATTAAACTGGTACAAATAAACTAAAAGCTAAAACTTAGAAATTTTTGTCATTTTGAAAGTCCCTATTTTTTAATGGTTTTAGTAAAATAAATTGATTTAAAAATAGATTTTTTTGAAATTCTGTTACAGAAAATATTTAGAGTATAGCCAATATAAGACAATAGTTCTATAAAATTTGTAAAGATAAGTGTTTAATGCAACAACTGCAATATTTGACTTAGAGTTTGCTATAACTGTAACTCTGAGTATCTATAAATTCTGAATTATTGAATTAAATTTTGTTCACCTTTATGCACAATTTAATCAATAATAAGGACACATTAGGGCAGCTTAGAGCTACAGGAATATCAAATAAAACTAATAAAATTGATATTTAAAGAAGATTCATATTGTAACAATTTGCAGAGCAAGACAAATGGAAGTTAAAAGAGACAGGGAATAATGAGACAAGATATGCTCTTATCACATGAATCCAGCAATAAATTGATAGCATCTTAATTTTGACTTCACTTTCAGTATTTTCACATAAAAATATACTGCCTGTTCATATTTTTCTCTACTCATTGTGTTCATGAATCATTCTGCTGTTTAGGATCTTCCTAATTTTCTTGCTCACTATTAAAGTTCGGAATTGCTTACAGCTCATATTTCTTTTCTTTACTTTAAAATCCTCCCCCAGGCTATGAAGTCTTATTTTTAAGAAGTAAAGACCACTTACGTCTTAACTCTGTAATTGCCAAATTTTATTTTTACATTGTGAATATAGCAGTTTCTTCTCAAATCACACAAAAAAGAAAAGATTTGAATGTTGCATTTCTTGTAGACTTGGATAATTATGCTTAATGCTGAAGACCCAGAACAAAGCCCCACAGCAGGCTACCTCCCTGTAGCACGGTAGAAAGATATCTAATGCAATATTTTTATTTTACGTTAGATTCAGGTTGGTAATTTGATTATAGATTTTAGTGGCACCCAGAAGTGTTAAAGGAGCCATGTGAGGAAAAGTGTATTAATCTACATAGAAATATGTACCCAGACTCTGCCCTTCCATATAGCTTATAGAATGAAAAGTGGGCACATGTCCCCCAAATGGTTCATTCATATTCTCCCAGTTCAGGATTTAGAATTGGGATTCAAAGGTGTTAGACTATGCTGGTCACATATGAAAGGCGTGTGAATTTTGGGGGTACAGGGTGACCATCTTCTGTACACCCAGAAAAGGAGAGAAAAGCAATTTGTAGAAGGAATAGAAGAAGGGAGACGTGCAAACAAAACAGGTTGGAGCATGATGTCACAGAGGGAAGGAGAGACAGAGGAAATTTGGGGCTTGATATTTTTTACAGGTGTCTAACACTTCCAGGGGTTAATCTCTTTTGATTGTATCTCCTTTCTTTGGGTTCCATGGAGTATCCATGTCTCCTGTTGATTCCACTTTTCCTGCTTTTTCTGCTTAAGTCATTTGTGTAGTTTCGTTTTGTTATAACTTGTAACCAAAAGAGCCTTGATTAAAACCCTAGACTGAAAAAACAAAACAAAACAAAAAAACCCTAGACTGTTACCCAGAGAGATGCCAGCCGAGGTTATTGCTCCTGGGATAGCAGTGCGTTATACAGTTCTAGAAAATGAATCAACCAGGAAGTTCAGACCCCAGCTTCAAGGCAGGAACATTGAATGCAGCACGGGTATAACTGTAGCTAAGACTCAGGAAGAGCAAATTAAGGTGAAGCAAAAAGAAGAATGCCAGAGAATTTTTGAAGTAGTTTAATTTGTACAATTATTGTGAAGTCAGTAAGATAATGTACCTAAAAGTGTTTTCTCTAGTTTTACAGTGGGCAAAATAATTTAATGCTTTCGAGAACAGATTTTACAATCAAACTCCCTTGAGTTTAAATTTTGACTTTGCTGCTTTCTGGTTGGGTAACCTAGGATAAGTTAAATTCTCTTTGCTCAGTTCCTTTAATTTGTAAATTGGAAATGATAAAGATGGTTCCTACCTCATAGGGTTACTTTCTTGATTAAATGAGTTAGTACATGTGAGGTGCTTAGAACTGGGACTTCATAAGTCCTGTTAAAGCTGTGTGTTTGCTGTTACTGGTGTTTATAGAGTTGCATTGTTGGCCTTCAATGTCACACAAACATTGTAATACTTGCTTTATAAATAACTCTAACATTCTACACCATAATCTTCAAAGCACGTATGTCACATAAATTTCCCTGGAGCTAAGTTTTTATGGTATTAGAAAGTAGTAAAATAGAGGTGCCTGGGTGGCTCAGTCAGGTAAGCGTCTGCCTTCGGCTCAGGTCATGATCCAGGGTCCTGGGATTGAGCCCCGTGTAGGGCTCCCCACTCAGCAGAGGAGTCTTCGTCTCCCTCTGTGCCTTCCCCCACTTGTGCTCTCTCTCTTTCTTTCTCTTGCTTGCTCACTCACTCTCCCAAATAAACAAATAAAATCTTTAAAAATAATAATAAAATAAATCAAAAAAGCAAGAAATGCAAAACAAAGAAGAGAGCATTATTATAATGGCTGGTTGATTGACATCTTTTTTAAACAAAACATATTAATTATAAAAAGAAGAGATTCTACAAATGACATGTTGAAAAGAAATGAAAAATAATCCAGATAATATAAATCATAAAAAAAACATAGTGGGAACCAGACCTTAATAATGTCATTTAAAATCATAAATCCAAAAAAATCATAAATCCAAAATTGATTTATTTTAATACATATTTTGGTTGAACTACTCACCTCACATAGACATAATCACTATCAATTAGTAATACTATAGCAAATTGTAATGGAGTTAGTGTACAGAAGCTTTAGGTGCTTGACTTGGCACAAACACAGTTACTCCTTAAAAGAATAATACCAACAAGTACAAACTACTGTTTCAAATAAATTAGCCACTTATAGTTTCTTCCCTGAAGATGGTTTATGTGATTACTGTTTTATTAAACTGACACACTGAGAAATGCAAAGGTAGAAAATATCACAGTTCTTCATAAAAATATCCCCAGCAAAAGATGTTCCCAATTTCTTCCCAGCAGAGCATTGTGACCTGTGTAAGTTTCAACTTAATGAAGTGGTTGAATCCCTTTGTATTTACTTTTGACATCAGACCTTCATATTGCATTAGTTAGTATTTCAAGACTGGTAAGGAATGTGGGAAACTTTGCATGGCACTTATTTAGCCATCTTCTCTAACACTGCCTTATGCAACTAATTACATGAATATATGAACTTAATGTATTTACATTATATCAGAACCCCCAACATAAAAATGAACTTTTAAATTTAGCAATAACTTTCTTTAAAGCACTATAAAGGTAACTTTATATATAAAAATAATAAATAAAAATCTTGTTATACCAATTCATGAGAAAGTACAAGTCTACCATCCTGCAGTGTATCACAGTGATGGGAGAAGAATTTCTGCTTCCTCTTCTCAGTAGGCTGGTTGACTTTACTTATTTACTTAACTTTACCTACATTACTTATGGTAGCTATGTTCTATAAAGTTGCTATAAATACTGAATTAGCAAATACTTAATGACTGCTCCCAGGGAAAATGCAAGGTAAATGTTCTTATAAACCTCTGGTCACATTTTCTTCAGCCAGAAAGCCACATGCATTATATAGGCTCATTTACCAGCCTCTTTATAAAACATACTATTTTCATAGTATTGAAAAATGTGTTCTTCTATATAACTCATCTCTTGTATAATATTTGGCAGGCATTTAAAAATTATTTTGTAGTCTCCTAATCTACAGAACCTGCCTGGCCTGTGGGCTTATTTTTATTTATTTATTTGTTTTTGTTTGTTTGTGTATTTATTTATTTATTTTTGCCATATGTTGCCTTTTGAAACAGATGAGCCAGCCAGCATTGACTAGAAGGAATTAAGATTTCCTTGATCTTGGGTAATGCCACTGTTTATTTTATTGGCTTTCAACTTTACAGCAGTGCTGTCCACTACACTTTTTATGGTGTCATCTCTCGAATTCATAAATTTAGCAAGTTTTCTGTGTTTTCCATAGCTTTATCATGTACTGTAGACATTACTTTAGCACTTTATAGAGTGAACTTAACATACAGATTGAAGAATTTTCTCTTCCTTTTCCTGGATGTGTATATTATTGGTTCATTAACATCAAACTCACTGCCAAAAGCACTATTACTCATGCCTGAACGGAACTTGTCTAACACATGTATTTATCCATAAGGCACATTGTGTTTAGGAACATTAGATAACACTTCAGTACTATGCTTGGGAACCATTATAAACAGCCAAATTACCAACAAAAAGCAAAAAATGTGGCAGTTACTCTATAGCAAAAAGGACCCTGGTCAACAGCATGAGAGCTGAAACAGTTATTGTTAGACCTCGGCTGGGAACTTGGGCATTGAGCAGCCCAGTTTTTGAGGTTGTGTGCATGTCTGCAAATAGCTATGAAGTATCAGGTATTAAATTTAGAGCTATACATAAATGACAAATTCACAAATACAGAATCCATGAATAATGAAGGTTGAGTGTATGTAGGCGAAGCAATATCTATGCTATCTGTAGAGCATCTGATACCCCATATTTGAATTACCTTGGAAGGACTTTATGATTAATAATTAATACTAACATTCATGTGATAATTGCTTCTGTGTTAAGCATTTTAAAATTGATTATCTAATTTCAACTTCATAACAAGTCTGAATGAAGGCACTGTCATATCTACACTTTTCAGATTAAGAAACTGAAGAAAATGAATTAACTCTCTTAAAATTGCATGGCTTGTGAATGAGGATGTTGGTATTTTAACACATACAGTATGGCTTCACAGCCTGCAGTTCTTAACCACACTGGCACATACTATGTGTCAGGATTCCTTCAAGATACCAGGGCTGATAGGAGAGTTTAAAGGCCAATTAAAAAAAAAAAGAGGTTTTTCTTTTCTTTCTTTCTTTCTTTTTTTTAAATTACCTAATGTAGTGGGAATTGGTAGGGCCTCAACCTACCATGGGTGAGGTGGGAGCAAAGCTTATCATAGGCCAAATTTAACAACCAAATTAATAAGAGATGTCATTACATAAAACTAAAAGAAGGGATGGGAGTGGGAGTCAGAAAGTTAGTCTGAGGTCAGAGCTTGGGGGACTAACAGGAGATTGGACCAGGGAGTATGGAGCACATTTGTTCTCTTGCAACCTGTTGTCTTCAGACAACTCAGCTCTAGCCCTGTAGGTAGGAGTTTTCTATTCTTACATACCCCACATCTGATGAATGTCACCCTGGCCCATCTGTATTATAAACCTTTATGACATAAGACATGTACTTGAATTATATTTGGAGGAACCAAATGTATGCATTTTTCATTGCCCCTAACAAAGAAATAACTCAGTTCTGCTACCATCAAAACTGCCAATAGACCATAACCTGGCATCTGCAGTAGCAGATGGCCCTTGGTTTTAGGATATGATAATACTCTTCCAAAGTTGTCAAGAAGACTGTTGTTATAAATACTGAACAAAAGATATCCATGTGGTATATGCTATAATTTTTTATGGTCATAGCCACCATTAGAAGAGTTAAAAAATATGTACATATGTTTTAAGAATGACCATGATTATAGATGTGAATCTTCTGAACATCAGTGATAATAGTAAGAGATTTTTTTCTGTCTTGTAAGGTCTATTCTGTGGATGATACTGCTTTCGTAAAATAAGTGATTGATTTCTCATTACTATCTGGAATAATCTCTTTAATAGAGTCAGAGTAGATCATAGTAACTATATTAGAATAGACTTGAGAGATAAAATAGTTAATTCATTTCTTACAGTTTTGTTCATTTGATGTACCACAATGCATTAAACCATTGTTTGATAGGTGTTACATGGTTTCCAATGTTTTATTGTCAATGCTGCCATTTTCATAAAAATGAAAAACCTGGTAGTTTATCAGTGTCCACTCCTATTTATATTCAGCCCACTGAAAATTATCTTCTGTTTGGAATGTTTGAGATATTAAACTCTCTTTGCAAATAGTTATCCAAATCAGTCCTTATTTTTTTTTCCTTAAATCTGTGAAGTTAGGGAGTATTAATTATAATGTATATTCTGATTAACTAGTTGCTATAACTGATAAGAATTTATGTGTCAAGGCTAAACACAGTAATGAGTATGAATAAATACAGCTGGATATTTGTGGTTCAATGGACTGAGAATAAGAGAAAGTACATGTAAGAGCTTCTGTTGCTTATGCATGGGTTTTCATCCTTGGTCTACACTACAAGGTCAAAGCAGAGATAAGAAGATTAAAAAAAAACAAAAAACAAAAAAAACCTCAGTTTGTTTCCTATAGTTAACAAACTGAGGGTTGCTGGAGGGAAGGTCAGTGGGGGGATGGGGTAACTGGGTGATGGGCATTAAGGAGGGCATGTGATGTAATGAGCACTGGGTATTGTACGCAAATGGTGAATAACTGAATTCTACATCTGAAACTAATGATACGCTATATGTTAACTAATTGAGTTTAAATAAAAAAGTTAATTTAAAAAGAAAATTAAAAAAAAATAAAGAATGCCAAGGACTGGGAAGAGATCATGAAAAGATATACATTACTGCTGGTGTATATATTGAACACATATAATTACTGTCATTTTTAGCATGGAGGAGGAGTGATTGGCAGGGGTGGAAAATTTTGTGTTTGTGTATAGGGATATAGAGACTGATGGGTTTGAGTTTAAACTGATGGGAGCTACTTATGACATCTTCTAGACATACTGAATCAGAATCTTTGGGTTGGAGGATAGATATTTTAAAACTTCCCAGTTTATTCTGGAATACATTGAAGGTTAAGAAACACTAGCACAGGGGGGCGCCTAGGTGGCTCAGTCTGTTAAGCATCTGCCTTCAGCTCAGGTCATGATCTCAGGGTCCTGGGATCGAGCCCCACATCAGGCTCCCTGCTCAGCGGGGAGTCTGCTTCTCCCTCTCCCTCTGCCTGCCACTCTCCTTGCCTGTATTCTCTCTCTCATCAAATAAATAAATAAAATCCTTAAAAAAAAAAAAAAAGAAAAAAACACTAGCACAGACCTTAATAAGATTTTTTATTTGCTTCATATTCCCAAGAGGTTTGAACACTATTTGTTGTAATTAGAAAGATCTTTGTTTACTTAAAAAGGGTTCATGAAGTGTTTTGTGCTAAAAAAATAAACAAATTAATGGCAACTGAGTTCTTAGATATGGAGATATGCTCCAGCCTGAACTATAAAAAGAGTTTTCACAATAATTAATCTTCACTTAAATAAAAAAGGGATTTCAAAGACACCGAAGTGAATAGAAGAAAAGACACAAATATTAGAGACTGAGACTAAACTCTGTGTAGTAAAACATGAAAGGTGATGAAAATTTACTCTTATTTTAGCCTGTAGAGTCATATGACATACAGATTAAGCCACTGCTTTGTTATATCTCACTTTCCTTTTCTTTCTCTTTTTGCTCATTTGTTTCTTAAATTCCACATATGAGTGAAATCATATGGTGTTTGTCTTTCTCTGACTGGCTTACTTCACTTAGCATTATACTCTCTAGCTCTATCCATGTCCTCGCAAATGGCAAGATTTCATTCTATTTTATGGCTGAATAATACCCCATTATTTATTTATTTATATTTATTTATATTTATATTTATATAAAACCACTTTTTTATTCATTCATCTATTGATGGACATTTGGGTTGTTCCCATAATTTGTCTGTTGTAAATAATGTTATAAACAGAGGTGCATGTATCTCTTTGAATTGGTGCTTTTGTATCTTTTGGGTATATACCCAGTAGTGTGACTACTGGATTGCAGGGTAGTTTTAACATTTTGAGGAACGTCTGTATCATTTTCCACAGTGGCTGCACCAATTTACATTCCCACCAACAGTGCACAAGGGTTCCTTTTTCTCCACATCCTTGCCAACATCTGTTGTTTCTTGCATTTTTTTATTTTAGCCATTCTGACAGGTATGAGGTGACACCTAGTTTTGATTTACATTTCCCTGATGAGTGTTGTTGAACATCTTCTTACATGTCTGTGGCCACCTGGATGTTTTCTTTGGAAAAATGCCTGTTCATGTCTTCTGCCCATTTTTTTAATTGGATTCTTTGTTTTTTGGGGGTGTTGAGTTATATAAATTCTTTATATATTCTGAATACTAGCTCTTTATCAGATTTGTCATTTGCAAATATCTTCTCCCATTCCATAACTTGCCTTCTAGTTTTGTTGGTTATTTCCTTTGCTGTGCTTTTCCTTTGCTTTTATTTCTTTTGCCTCTGGAGACATCTAGAAAAATGTTGCTATGGCTGATGTCAAAGACACTACTGCCTGTGCTCTCTTCTAGGATTTTAGGTCTAGATCTAGGTTTAAATATAATCCATTTTGAGTTTATTTTTGTGTATGGTGTAAGAAAGTGGTCTAGTTTCATTCTTTGCATGTAGCTGCCCAGTTTTCCCAAGACCATTTGTTGAAGAGACTTTTTCCCACTGGATATTCTTCCCTACTTTGTTGAAGATTAATTGACCAGATAGGGTGCCTGGGTGGTTCAGTAGGTTAAGCATCTTCCTTCGGCTCAGGTCATGATCCCAGGGTCCTGGGATTGACTTCCGCATCAAGCTCCCTGCTCAGTGGGGAGCCTGCTTCTCCCTCTGCCTCTGCTGTTCCCCCTGCTTGTGCTCTCTCACTCTCTCTCTGTCAAATAAATACAATCGTTAAAAAAAAAGATTAATTAACCATATAAATGTGGGTTTATTTCTGGGTTTTCTATTGTGTTTCATTGATCTGTGAGTCTGTTTTTGTGCCAGTACCATACTGTTTTGGTTGTTGCAGCTTTATAATATAACTTAAAGTTTGGAATTGTGATACCTCCAGCTTTGCTTTTCTCTTTCAAAATTGCTTTGGCAGTTCAGGGTCTTTTGTGGTTCCATATAAATTTTAGAATTTTTTTGTTGTAGTTAGTTCTCTGAAAAATGCAGTTGGTACTTTGTTAGGGATTGCATTAGATCTATAGATTGCTTTGGGTAATATAGACATTTTAACAATATTTGTTCTTCTAACCTATAAGCATAGAATGTCTTTCCATTTCTTTGTGCCATCTTGAATTTCATAATTTAATTCAATTATGTGATCTGTATTATTTTGGAAGAGTCATTTATACTGCCTGAGGGGCACCTGGGTGGCTCAGTCAGTTAAGCATCTGACTCTTGATTTTGGCTCAGGTCATGATTTCAGGGTCATGAGATCAATCCCCATATCGGGCTCTGCACTGAATGTGGGATTCTCTCTCTCTAAAAATAAAATAAAATAAAGTAAAGTAAAGTAAAATAAAATAAAATAAATAAAATAAATAAAATAAAATAAAATATAAAATAAAATGATCTTCATACTGCTTTGTTCATATTTATTGACATTTACTGTTTGCTAGATATTATGTTAAGTGTTCTATATAAATGACCTTATTTAATAGTCACATTAAGCCTATGAGGTATATACAACCATCATTTCCTTCTTACAGTTGGAGTACCTGAAGTGTTGAGTTGAAGTATTACACAAACGTCACACAGCTAATGAATGGTAGAAATAAAGTTGAATCAAAACCATCCTGCTTTTAGAGACTTATGTTTTTGAACACTATTTTTATACTTTTTCTTACAGAGCTGTTGATTAAATAAGAAAATGAAAATTTCTCTATAAACTTTGAAGAGAATTCTCTGCAATTTCTAATGATGTTATTGTTACTATAAAGGAATCAGCTGTTAGCCAATTCCTTTAGAAAAATAAAATGATTTTTATTATAATATAAAGTAACAGAAGTAATGGCTTTTACTTTTGTTGATTGTTTCCTTTGCTGTGCAAAAGCTTTTTATCTTGATGAGGTCCCAATAGTTCATTTTGTTTTTGTTTCTCTTACCTCTGGAGATGTGGCTAGTTGATAGAGCTGAGGTCAGATAGGTTGCTGCCTGTGTTCTCCTCTAGGATTTTGTTGGATTCCTGTCTCACATTTAGGTCTTTTTTCCATGTTGAATTTATCTTTGTGGATGGTGTAAGAAAGTGGTCCAGTTTCATTCTTTTGCATTTAGCTGTCCAGTTTTCCCAACATCATTTGTTGAGAATGCTTTTTTCCATTGGATATCCTTTCTTTCTTTGTCAAAGATTAGTTGACCATATAGTTGTGGGTCCATTTCTGGGTTCTCTATTCTGTTCCATTGATCTATGTGTCTGTTTTTGTGCTGGTACCATACTGTCTTGATGATTACAGTTTTATAATAGAGCTTGAAGTCCGGATTGTGATGCCTTCCTCTATGCTTTTCTTTTTCAATATTCCTTTGGCTATTTGTGGTCTCCTCTGGTTCCATAAAAATTTTAGGATTGTTTGTTCCAGCTCTGTGAAAAAATGCTGGTGTTATTTTGATTGGGATTGCATTGAATGTATAGATTGCTTTGGGTAGTGTAGATATTTTAACAATATTTGTTCTTCCAATCCATGAGCACAGAATGTTTTTCCATTTCTTTGTGCCTTCTTTGATTTCTTTAAGAAGTGTTCTATAATTTTCAGAGTACAGATATTTTACCTCTTTGGTTAGATTTATTCCTAGGTATCTTATGGTTTTTGGTGTAATTGTAAATGGGATCAATTCCTTGACTTCTTTCTGCAGCTTCATTATTGGTGTATAGAAATGCAACAGAATTCTTTGTGTTCATTTTATATCCTGTAACTTTGCTGAATGCATGTATCAGTTCTGCAATTTTTTGGTGGAGTCTTTCGGGTTTTCTACAAAGTATCATGTTGTCTGCAAATAGTGAAAGTTCGATTTCTTCCTTGCCGATTTAGATGCCTTTTATTTCTTTCTGTTGTCTGATTCCTTTGCTTCTTCCATCCTTGTTGTTATTACATCCAGTCAGTTTTGCATCTCAGTTATATCTTTTTTTTTTTTTTTTTTTGACCTGACTAGTTTCTAGGTCTTTTATTTCTGCAGCAGGGGTTTCTCTGGTGTCTTCTATGCTTCTTTCAAGCCTGGCTAGTATTCTTATGACTGTTGTTCTAAATTCTTATTCAGATATATTGCTTATATCTTGAGACAATCTCTGGCTGTGATTTCTTCTTGATCTTTCTTTTGGGAAGAATTCCTCCATCTTGTCATTTTGTATGTTTCTTATCCCTGAAAGTAATGCTATATTAAGAAAGGGTCATACACTGTCCAGGGCCTGGTACTTCAGGAAGGTGTTTCTGGTGTATGCTATGTGCACTTTGTTGTTGCATTTGGCTGCTCTTTCCTCAGGTTAGTCCTCTGCAAAGTTGCTCTTTGCTTGCAGTGGGGAGTGTTTGGACCTTTAACTAGCTGTGCTTTGATTTGTTAAAATAAGCTTGGAAAAAAAGAAAAAAAAACCCTGATCCAAAAAAAAGAAAAAGTGAAAAGAATGAAAAAAACAAACAGACAAATAAAAAACTAGAATCTTGATTCCAAAGAAAAAGAGAGAAAAAGAAACAAAAAGAAAAGAGAAAAATAAGAAAAGAAGCCTGATCTAAAAGAAAGAGAAAAGGAATCTAAAAAGACAAACAAAATACGATAAGCCTGATTCCAAAGGGGGAAAAAAAAGAAGAAGAAAAAAGAAATAAAGCCTGGTCCTATTTCCACCAGAATTGAAGCTGATGGTTAGTGCACTCATGTACCAAGTCAGTAGATGGGATGCCTGTGGTGGTCCTCTGGGGGAGAGGCCCGCTGTACTGGCTCCCAGTCAGACCTACCCTAGTAACCATTCACTTTCAGGGCACAGTAGGTTGGGGTTTGGTGTAAGTGGCTCCTGCCTCCACTGGAGACATTTGTGTTGCTCACTGAAGTCTGACCACGTTGGTGGGCGGGGCATGGGAGATGGCAGATGACATCACCCACCCCTATCCTCCTGGGGAGGGGAACTCACAACCACCCTGTTCAGGAAGCCCTCACAGAAAAGGGAACAGTCTCTCCTTTTGTGGAAGCCTCCATCAGATCCTTGCCCTCACCCATCTGTGCCCAGGGCCGTCAGCATGCCCTGCACCACAGCTCTCCTGTGTTATCTCTGGTGTGTGGCTGGGATTCAAAACTCCAAATCTTAAAGGATCTGACATGGTGTGGACCCATTTCCCTCCTCTGCAGGAGAGCATTGCCCTGCTGTGTCTGGTGCTGTTTTGTCCCCAAAAAATAGTCACATGCCTGCACAGATGACCAGAGTCTGTGGTGAAGCACAGCAAAAAGCAGCAACCTCTGTATGCGCCTCTGTCCCCTGCTGATGAAGGGCCACTCACTGGCACCCAGTAAGTCTTTTGTCTTTGGAGAGGCAATATACCCTCTTCCAAAAGTACTCCAGGAAGGTGAATGTTCTTTCTCAGTGTGACCCAGGGGATCCCTACACCAGGATGTGTGCTCCCGGGCCTGCACCCTCCTTCTCAGGAGCACATGCCACAGCTTGACTCTGGTGAGTGTCTCGGACCTCTAAAACCTTGGAATTTGAGCTCCACACAATGCTTACAAAAACCTGCCACAGTTCCCATTGACTCCCCAGTCAGTGGCCCCAGGGTGGTGGTTTTCTTGCACAAATGCTACACACCATTCTCTCTTCCTCTCACTCTTTCTCCCCCTTTCCTTTCTCCATAGAAAGGGCTCCCGACCCTCTGCAGCACTGTAGCTTATCTCTCCCCCAGTTGATGTCCACACACCTTGCACTTGCCATGCTCTCTCCCTCCAGTCGTGCAGATCATTCTCCCAATCCTCAGATCAATTTCCTAGGTGTTCTCAACTAATCTGACATCAATCCAGCTGTGTTGGAGGACCAAGGCAAGCCCAGGATCTCCCTATTACTCCACCATCTTAACCCCTTCTCCACTGTGGACAATTTCTAATGATTTGTCTTTAAGTTCACTTTTTAATTTCAGATATTGTATTTTTCAGCTCTAGAATTTCTGTTTGGTTCTTTTTAATATTTTCTACTCCATAATGAAATTTCCGTTTCTTTTATTCACTGTGCAGCTCTTTTGGTTTATTTAATTAGGATTATTAAAATTAATTTTAAAATCTTTGTGTGCTACTTCTAACATTTAATTTATTTCAGATCAGTTCTAGATGGTTGTCTTTAATCTACAAAATGTGTTCCATTTTCTTTATTCTTTGTACTGGATAATTCATTTTGAACATTATAAATGTGAATATATTTCATGAGTGCATGGTTTATGGGTCAGAGATATTAGTGTATTCTCCTTCTGAATACCAGATTCTCCCACTCTCTTCAGCAGCCTCTGTTTCCTCAGATTCCTTTTTTTCTGTTCCCTAGACCAGAAAGATCCGTGTCTTTTTTTTATTGCCATTCCAGTTGCCTCATGGACGCATTATACCAGATTGTCCTTATTTGAGGCTAAAAGACATGAAAACAAAAATTTACGTTCTGTGGTCCTGTCTTCCCTTTCTCCAATATGTACTTCCAGCCACAGTGTCTGTTCTACTCTGTTCACTTTCCAGTGCCTCCATGCAGTTAATTTTATTTATTGTGTTCATTGTTTATAATAATTTTATATAGGATAATCATCCAGAAAGGTCTTAGTATGTCAATATCAGAGTGGAAATCCAATTTAATATATTTTTTTAAGATTTTATTTATTTGAGAGAGAGAAAGAGAGAAAACACAAGCAGAGAGAGAAGCAGAGGGAGAGGGAAAAGCAGACTCACTGCTGAGCAAGGAGCCCGATGAGGGGCTCGATCCCAGGACCCTGGGATCATGACCTGAGCCGAAGGCAGATGCTTAACCGACTGAGCCACCCAGGTGCCCCCAATTTAATATTTTAAAATCAAAAATTTTCAGGCATCTTCATTTAATAAGTAAGATTCATTTAAAATACTTGTAGTTTTATTTAAAGCATATATATATTTACATGTAAAATTATGTAAATGCATTATTTTTTTGATTAGGTAGTCATCATAAATTTCATTTTAATAATTGTATTCCAACAATTCTGCTTCATTTTAAAACTGTAAACTTTATACCATCTCAAATTGAACTTTTATTATAAATCCTAAAATGTTTATAAAAATTATAATGTTTTCTCTTTATTAAGAAGAAAATTAAATATTTCTACCTACATATAAAGAAAATTAAATATTTCTCCCTACATATAAATGAAACACAAATACTATTAAAACTTAGAAGCATACATTAAAAACTACAAAAATACATTTCCTCAGGGTTATATTATGGAAAAAGTAATTGTACCTTCTATGTTTTCTTGCTGTCTAAATTGAGTCTTGGATCTATTTCTATCTCAAATAATCTTTTTCATAACCTTTGGTTTAAGATTTCTTTCCAAAGGGATTTACCTCATATCATCTCTCAAATTTAAAAAGTTCCAGTTTATAAGGTCATTACTTTGGTATTTTTTCATTCTTTCCAAGATTTATTACATGAAAATTGGCTTATGTTTTACCACAGGGAAAATCAAACATCAATAAAATGACAAATTAAAAAAAATTCCTTTGGTAAGAATTTCTACATTTACTATATTTTAGCCTATTTTATAAATATCTTGCTCTTTGACTTAAATATTTTTACAAATAGAGTATCATATCAGTTCTTTTATTTTGAATAACATTATTTTCTTCATATAAGTATTTAAATTGATACTGCTGTAAATTTTAACCATCCTTTCTCCATAGAAAGGGCTCCCGACCCTCTGCAGCACTGTAGCTTATCTCTCCCCCAGTTGATGTCCACACACCTTGCACTTGCCATGCTCTCTCTCTCACTTCATATTTCCCTCCTAAAAATAACAATCGATATCTCTTTGTTTCTGTTTAGTTTTGTTTTTTACTAAATTTATTTTTTGTATTATTTTGTTGAATCTTTACAGGCATATTTTCACATTAAGAGTAGAAATATTAATATTTGCAAACCATATATCTCATAAGGGGTTAATATACAAAATATATAAGGAACTCATACTATTTAATAGCAAAAAAACAAACAATCTAATTGAAAAATGGGCAAAGGACCTGCACAGACACTTTTTCTAGAGAAGACATACAAATGGCTAACAGGTATATAGGAAGGCATTCAACATCACTAATCATCAGAGAAATGAAAATCAAAACCAAATATCACTTCACACCTGTTAGGATGATTATAAAGATGAAAGGTGACAAGTCTTGGTGAGGATGTGGAGAAAAGAGAACCCTTGTGCACTCTTGGTTGGAACGTAAACTGGTACAGCCACTGAGGAAAACAGTATGGGAGATCCTCAAAAAACTAATAATAGAACTACTATGTGATCCAGCAAACCCTGTTCAGGACATGAAATCAGTACTTCAAAGATATATCTCACTCCCATGTTCATTGCAGCAGTATTCCCAATAGCCAAGATATGGACACAAACTGCTGATGGAAAAATGGATAAAGAAATTGTCCTATAAATACCTATAATGGAATATTAATCAGACTTAAAAATAAAAGAGAGATCCTGCTATTTGTAACAACATGGATGAACTTTAAGACATTATGATAAGTGAAAAAAGTCAGACAAAAGGAAAAAATCATATGACATCACTTATATGCAGAATCTGAAAGTTGAATGCATAGAACCAGAGTAAAATGGTGGTCACCAGGTGTGGGGATGTGGGAATAACGGGGAGACATTGGGTAAACGGCACAAAGTTGCACTTATATTTAAAATTATAAAATAGTAACATTTTAAAATGAAACCCAGAGAAACAAACACACACCTGAGTACAAATATAACTAGGGGAATATGAATAAGATCAGTAGATAGTATCAATGTCAGGATCCTTGTTGGGATATAATACAGCCTTGCAAAATGTTACCATTGGGAGAAATTGGGTGAATTGTGCATGGGATCTATTATTCCTTTACAACTGCAGGTGAATTACTGATTGCCACAATAAACATCCCATTTTAAAAAGTGGGACAAAAAAAGAGTAGAAATATTGACAAATCCCAGGGTTCAGTCTTTGAATTTTTCTATTATTCATCTCTTAAGTGATCAAATCTGTTCACTAATAATTGACATTGGACATTCCTAAATTTATTTGTCCTAATTCTTTATCAAACCCAGATCAAAATTTCCAGTAGTAAGTCTCTTCTTGGAAGCCTGATACGTATTTCTAATTTGGACTGTCAAAATCACATTCTATCCTTTAATACAATTCCAATCTACTTCTTCAGTAATCTTCCTTACCCTTTTTCATGTTCCTTATATCCAGAAAATTGAAATTACCATGAGTCTTTCTTTTCACATGCCTCACAATCAACCCTACAGCAAATTCTCAGTGTTATGTCAAAAAAAAAAAAAAAAAAAAGCAAATTCTCAGTGTTATGTCAAAAAAAAAAAAATCAAGATCCCACTACTTTAACAAAAAATCATCGTGATCCATTCCTACATAATCAAGTCCCACTTGCTTTAATTAAGGCAATGTTTTCCTAAAGGATTTTCCTTTTCCTGCCCTTTGCTCCCTCCAGCCTAGTCCTTAAACTATAGCCAGAAGATTCTTTTTAAAGCAGTAATCTTTTCATAGAGCTACCCCTTCCATCTATCGATAGCTTTTTACTTCATTCAGAGAAAAGCCAAAATCTTAAAATTACCTTGGAATCTTATGTAACCTAGCTCTTTATCTCTGTACTTCTACGTACTGTCATTTTCCTACCTTTCTCACTCTGCAGCAATCTCGTGGGCATCTTTGCTGATTCTTCTGCATCAGAAGAGCCTTGTACCTATTCCTCTACTAGGAATAATAACCAATATCTATAATATTTACAAATTATATTCTCAGATGAATTTCTGATTCATAGCATTTTAACTTGCCAACATACTTTCCAGACAAATGAAAACACAAACACACCCACAGAATTCATCTCTCTCATTTTTCTGTGGAACACTTACCACTGTCTGGCATATCATTTGTTTGTGTGTTGTGTAGTATATATTTTTAGAGTCAGGTTTATTGAGGTATAAATTGAACAGTCTGTATCTATACTGTTCACTGATTTTTGATAAGGGACATAATCATATAATCACCACCACCATTGTCAAAATAAAGAACTTTATACTTATTTCACAACTTCCCCTTTAACCCTGGTAATCTTACACCAAGGTTCTGACAGCCACTTACCTGAAGTGTTTGCATAATTGTGGATTTAAATGAATATCATTTAAAAGGAATCATACAGCATTTACACTTATTTCATTTAGCATATTTTTTGAGATTCATTAATGCTTTTGCACACATCTATAGTTCACTTGATTTTATTGCTGAATAAAATTTCATCATATAGATATTCACAGTATATTTATTTATTCACCAGTTGATGAATATTTGGGTTGATCCTGTATTCACTTTTATAAATGAAGCTGCTCTAAGCATTCTTGTATAGGTCTTTGTATGACCAAATACTTTTATTCTTCCTGGTAAATATGAGTGGTATGGCTGGGGCTAATGGGAAATGTAGGTTTAACTTTGTTCGAAACATCCAAACTATGTTTCGAAGTGGCTATACCATTTTTTTTTTTTTAAGATTTTATTTATTTATTTATTTGAGAGAGAGAAGAGCAAGAAAGAGCATGAGCGGGGGGAGGGGTAGAGAGGGAGAAGCAGACTCCCAGCTGAGTAGGGAGCCAGATGTGGGACTGGATCCCAGGACCCTGGGATCATGACCAGATCCGAAGGCAGACGCTTAACCGACTGAGCCATCCATGCACCCCAAAGTGGCTATACCATTTTGCATCCATATGTATAAGAGTTGTAGTTGCTTCATAGCTTCTCTGTACTTTGTATTGTTACTCATTTAAATTTTATCACTCAGATCTTGCCATTTGCTATGACGTGGATGGAACTGGAGGGTATTATGCTGAGCGAAATAAGTCAAACAGAGAAAGACATGTATCATATGACCTCACTGATATGAGGAATTCTTAATCTCAGGAAACAAACTGAGGGTTGCTGGAGTGGGGGGTGGGGTGGGAGGGATGGGGTGAATGGGTGATAGACACTGGGGAGGGTATGTGCTCTGGTAAGTGCTGTGAATTGTACAAGACTGTTGAATCTCAGATCTGTACCTCTGAAACAAACAATGCAATATATGTTAAGAAAAAAAAAAAAAGAAGATAGCAGGAGGGGAAGAATGAAGGGGGGGAAATCGGAGGGGTAGATGAACCATGAGAGACTATGGACTCTGAGAAACAAACTGAGGGTTCTAGAGGAGAGGGGGGTGGGAGGATGGGTTAGCCTGGTGATGGGTATTAAAGAGGGCACGTTCTGCATGGAGCACTGGGTGTTATGCACAAACAATGAATCATGGAACACTACATCTAAAACTAATGATGTAATGTATGGTGATTAACATAACAATAAAAATTAAAAAAAAAGAAAAAAGAAAAGAAAATGCTCTAAGAAATAAATTTTATTAAAAAAAAATTTATCACTCAGGGGTATGTACCTGTATTTCACTGTGGTTTGAATCTTGATTTCTCTAAAGATGGATAATTTGAGGATGTTTCACATGCTAATTTGCCATTCATATCTCTTCAGTAGTAAAATTACATATTTATTTATTTTATATTGTTTTTAAAATATATTTTATATAATAATTATATTGTATAATATAGTTTAGTGGACGATAATTTTCATACACTAAATTTCACCATATTTAAGTGTGAAGTTTAATGAATTTTTATAGATGTATGGAGGTATGTAGCCACCACCACATTAAAGCTATAGAACAAATAAATAAAAAACAAACAACCTTATTGAAAAATGGGCAAAGGACTTGAATAGACATTTCTCCAAAGAAAATATACAAATGGCCAATAAACACATGAAAAGATGTCCAACATGACTAATCATTAGGGAAATGGAAATCAAAGCAACCATAAGATACTATCTCACACCCATTAAGATGGCTACTATTAAGTAAATAAATAAATAAAACAAACAAAATAGTAGTAAGTGTTGGTTAGAATATGGAGAAATTGGAGCTCTTATGTGCTGTTGGTGAGAATATAAAATGGCACAGCCACTACAGAAAACAGTATGGTGATTCCTCAAATAAGTAAAAGATAGAATCATCATATGATTAAACAATGCCACTTCTGGTGAACATATATTATATATTGACTGAGTGCATCATATTAACATGTAAATTATATATCTCTATATAACACTTTTAGAAATAAGAACAATAGTGAAATTATCTTTTTTCTCTTCAAAATGTTGCCTCTTTCCTAGAGACTAAAGTAATACCTGACATATGGTAGATATGTTTATTTTATTGTTAAACAAGTAAATGAATTTATGTATTTATGAATGGTCTTGAAGGTTCCTAGCTTTTTACATGAATTTTTGTTAATTTATATACACGTAATTAGAAAGAGCTTGTTTTTCTTGACAAAATATGTGAATTGTCAAAGATGTAATTTCTTTGATCAATACCTGTCATCAACCAATATAATAAATCATTTCCTTAAGTACTTTCTAAAGATATATTGGAGTTGTATAAAGCCTTAAATTAATTTAGAATCAATTTTCATTCTTCTATAAGACTAACTTATTTTTCTAACAAGAATTGAATAAATTTTGCATCAGTTTTTGGTTGTTCATAGCCTCTGGAGAAGTAGCCCTATCACTCTCTAGTATTAGTTTATAAATAGAAAAGATTATAAATAGAAAAGATTATAAATAGAAAAGACCTGTTTCACGGAACTTAAAAAGAGATCACAGAGTTTATTGGGGTTAAGGAGATAAAAATCACTGGAATATGGATAGTTTGCTCTATCTATTCCCATTTCATTTCTCACTGCCTCGACTCTTCCATTTCTCTAACACCTATGATAATGATAACCCCTCCATCTGTTTTGTCACTCCTTTTTTAAAAGTTATTTTTCTTTTTTTTCATTTCAAAATACCACACCCATCTACATGGTTTTAATATAAAGATGCTTTGGGCCTTTGCTTAAATGAATGTGGCTACATTAAAAAGAATAGAAACCTTTGCGTCAGTTTAATTTATTCCATATGATGGTTTTTTGCTTATTTATTTTTTAATATTTTTAATTTAAATTCAATTAATTAACATATAATGTATTATTAGTTTCAGAGGTAGAGGTCAGTGATTCATCAGTATTATATAATATCCAGTGCTCATTACATCACGTGGCCTTCTTAATGTCCATCACCCAGTTACCCCATTCCTCACCCCCTCCCCTCCAGCGACCCTCAGTGTGTTTCCTATGGTTAAGAGTCTCTTATAGTCTGTCTCCCTCTCTGATTTCATCTTGTTTTATTTTTCCCTCTCTTATCCTATGATCCTCTGTATTGTTTCTTAAATTCCACATATAAGTGAGATCATATGATAATTGTCTTTCTCTGATTGACTTATTTCACTTGGCATAATACACTTTAGTTCCATCCATGTCATTGCAAATGGCAAGATTTCATTCCTTTGGATGGCTGAGTAATAATATTCCATTGACCACATCTTTATCCATTCATCTGTCAATGGACATTTGGGATCTTTCCATAGTTTGGCTATTGTGGACATTGCTGCTATAAACATTGGGGTGAAGATGCCTCTTCAGATCACAACATTTATATCCTTTGGGTAAATACCTAGTAGTGCAATTACTGGGTTGTAGGGTAGCTCTATTTTCAACTTTTTGAGGAACCTCCATACTGTTTTCCAGAGTGGCTGCACCAGCTTGAATTCCCACCAAGAGTGTAAGAGGGTTCCTCTTTCTCCACATCCTCGCCAACATCTGTCATTTCTTGAGTGGTTAATTTTAGCCATTCTGACTGGTGTGAGGTGGTATCTCATTGTGGTTTTGATTTGTATTTCCTTGATGCCGAGTGTTGTTGAGCATCTTTTCATGTGTCTGTTGGCCATTTGTTGGTCTTCTTTGGAAAAATGTCTGTTCATGTCTTCTGCCCATTTCTTAACTGGATTATTTCTTTTTTGAGTGTTGAGTTTGATAAGTTCTTTATAGATTTTTGGATACTAACCCTTTATCAGATATGTCATTTGCAAATATCTTCTCCCATTCTGTTGGTTGCCTTTTAGTTTTGTTGATTGTTTCCTTTGCTGTGCAGAAGCTTTTTAGTGTGTGTGTGTGTGTGTGTGTGTGTGTGTCTGTGTGTGTGTGGTCATGTTTTATTTTCTATTGAGATGTAACTGACATATAACATTATATTAACTTCAGGTATACAACATGGTGACTCAATATTTGTGTATTTTGCAAAGTGATCACTACAATAAGTCGAGTTAACATCCATCACCATACATAGTTAATACATTTTTTCTTGTGATGAAGAATTTTAAGATCTAGTTTCATAGCAACTTTCAATATACAGTACAGTATTATTAACTATAGTCACCAACACTGCACGTACCCTCCCTGTGACTTACTCATTTTATAACTAGATGTTTGCACCTTTTGACCTTTGTACCTTCACACATTTCACTTGCTGCCCCCCCCCCCGCCCCATGTATCTGGCAACCACCAATCTGTTCTCTTTATCTATGAATTCATTTTTTTTTTTTTTTTTAGATTCCACATGTAAGTGAGATCATATGGTAGTGTCAGAAGCTTTTTATCTTGATGAGGTCCCAGTTGTTCATTTTTGCTTTTGTTTCCCTTGCCTCCGGGGACATGGCTAGTAAGAAGTTGCTAGAGCTGAGGTCACAGAGGTTGCTACCTGTGTTCTCCTCTAGGATTTTGATGGATTCCTGTCTCACACTTAAGTCTTTCATCCATTTTGAATTTATTTTTGTGAACGGTGTAAGAAAGTGGTCCAGTTTCATTCTTTTGCATGTAGCTGTCCAGTTTTCCCAATACCATTTGTTGAGGACACTATCTTTTTTCCATTGGACATCCTTTCCTGCTTTGTCAAAGATTAATTGACCGAATAGTTTCAAAGATGATTTTCTCCCTCTCCATTTCTTTTCCTTTCTGCCTCCTTCTCCAGTTTCAGGACTGAGGATAAATATCTACTCTGTCACAACTTTGCTCAGTTTACCCATCTAGGTATCCACTGAGATGGTAAGTTTTGAGTATAATCTCTATCTCTGGCTATCTTTGTAAATAATAGAGATATTTTAAATATTATGAAGAAGTAGTTGTTCCTATCCAGTTTTTCACCTAGTGCACTGATTGATACCATTTGTCTTTCCAGCACCGGTTAAAGCCTAGTCTTATAGAAAGCTGAGGATTTGGAGCATATTTTCAGTAATGCATTTTTTTTTTATATGAAGGAAGTGCACTTATATAGGTAAATGGCTTGAGAAGGTGTTAGACATAGGCATTCAATTCCACTTGAGTATTTGTAGTAAAGGATTTAAAAGCCAAACTCCTTGAATAATGTGCGCACAACAACTTTATTTGCATTGCCTCCAAAACATGCATAGATTATTCCACATACTCTGAGATCCATATGAGCAATGACTATGTTCATGTCACATTCTCACCATAATAACCAAGATCCAAAAAGAGCCTTTTATATAGAATATTTTCAAATTTTATTGAATGACTGAGTGAATGAATGATTTGAATGAATGAATTAAAATAATGTTTAACTGGAAATGAAACTGAGCTTGAAGAGTGAGGAATGTTTCTATAGCACCTAGAATAGATAGGGTTAATTAAATAATTTTTTGGTGTGTGAAATTATTGAACAACAAGTAATTTGAAATTCCCAATAATTGTTCTTCTTTTTCAGACAATATTTTATAAAAAAAAATTAATGGAAAACAGAGCAATTTGTTATATTGCTCTTTACATTAAAGACTTACACATGAAGCATATAATATAGTGGTTTTCACAAATAATGTTTTATTAAGTATCAGAATCTTTATTGAATTTACTTTACAGTTTTACCATAATAAACTAATAACAACATTTACCTTGTATAATTTTGCATCCTTTCCTAAAACATAGTGTTTTCATTTGCCAGTTGTTATGGGGCAAAATTATAGAATCAGGGCTACTGTTTAATTCATAGTCATTAACTGTATTATATACAAAACCAAATGTTGTACTAGATGATTAATCATTTGTTGCTGAATTAATGGATTCCATCCATACAGAACTAAACTATCTTGAGTTAAATTATTTTATATTCTTCCTGGTTCCTGGAAAGTCTACTTTATATAGATTTTTATAACTTCATTTCTTGTGATTTTCTTCCACTTTTCTCTGCTCCTTTTTCAAAATATTCAGTTTATTAATTCCAGCTTGAAATTAACATATTAGAATGTTTAACCCTTTGCAATGATTTATTGTGCTTTTTAATTGTTTTTTATTTTAATTCCAGTATAGTTAACATACAGTGTTATATTAGTTTCAGGTGTATAATATGGTGATTCAGCAGTTCTATTCAAAACTCAGTGTTTTTCATGATAAGTTTACTCTTTAATCCCCATCACCTAGTTCACCCATCCCCACCTACCTCCTCTCTGGCAACCATCAGTTTGTTCTCTATGGTTAAGAATCTGTTTCTTGGTTTGTCTCTCTCTTTCTCTCTCTCCTTTCCCCTTGTATTTATATCTGCACATGAGCATATTCAAACTGCTTAATATTTCCACTGGGAAGCATCAAGTTAAGGTCTTATTTAAACATTGCAGTAATTATATTTCAGTATCCCTTCACTATATTATTCACTTTAGAAGTCAGTTTGCAACTTTTCTACCATGAGAATAATCTCTAATTCCAAGGAGTCAAATAGTCAAAAGGATAAAACATCTGTAGCTAGAAATTAATGAAGATGAATATTCCTTTACATTTACTCAGCATGAAAGTATTTAATTCTTTATAAAAGCATCAATATTTATGACATATTATGATGTAGATATGATTTTTAATTGATTTTATTCCAAATTTAATGTATTTTTTAAAAGATTTTATTTATTTATTAGAGAGAGAGAATGAGTAGGGTAGAGGTGGGGGAGGGGCAGAGAGGGAGAAGCGGACTCCCCACCTAGCAGGGAGCCTGATGCGGAGCATGATCCCAGGACCCTGAGAACATGACCTGAGCTGAAGGCAGACACTTGACTGACTGAGCCACACAGTGCCCCACTTTTATTAAGTCTAAATTTAAGTCTAAAAATATTGCTATTATTACACTTTTCCACTCATTAAATAATAAATCGTTTTCCTTTGTTTTTATTCTTCCCTTTCCTCCCTTCCTTTCTTTTTTTCTCTGATGTGTATCACCTCATTTACTCAGAGAAATTTACCTCATGATGTAACATGCTATAGTGACTTGCTTCAAGAAAACACCCCATGTTAAACATCTGAAATGATCAATTAATTCCTTAAACTTTTTATGAGTGGCAGATATGTTTCTTATTCAAACATATTTATTAAGTACAAACGTATTTATTAAGTACTTATGTTCAAACCAAAGTAAAGAAAAAAGATGAAGGAGATGTTCATTGGATATTTTGTATGTCATCCCATCATCAATTTTAGCCCACACACATATAGAAGTTTTAAGGTTTAGAATGTATTGAGCCACACCACTGATTTGAAACAAGGCACTGGCTTTTCTAAAATAGTGATTCTCAGCATTAGGCAATACTTGACTGTCTTGTACCACTCCCTAGGTAGAGGCAGTTTCATGGGTGTTTGATCTGTACAAAGCTATGTTGTTATCATCTTGAAATTATTGCCAATATTTTAACAAGGAACCTGTGTTTTCATCTTGCATTGGGCCTGGAAAATTATGCAGCCAGTTCTGGCCCAGGGAGATATTTAGAAAGTGAAGCCATCTTTGGGTTTCACAATGATTGAAGATTGCTAGTGATATTCAAAGCACAGAGGCTAGAGATGCTGAATGCCCTGAAATGTACCACTTCAAATGCTAAAAGCATATAGAGTGAGAAACAGGAGTATAAACCAATCAAGAGAATCCCATCTTTGCAAAATAGATTGGGATGGACAAGAAATGTAATCCTAAACCAACAAGATCATGGCATCTCATACCAGATTTAGTCACAGATGGTGCAGAAGTGAATCTTTGAATTTTGGCAAATAGTGCCAGCAGCTGTAGCCACACAGGGCAGAGCTTACAAATAGAAGAGAACAGAGCCACAGCTGTGAGGACCAAAGCAAAATAATAGTAATAATAATAGTAATAATAACAACAACAACATAATAAAAAGCAGAAACATGGCCTAGATTAAAACACCTCACTGCTAGTATTTTTTATAAAATATTAACAACTTTAACATATATGTAGTATGGCTTTTGGTTCTCAGCATCCAAATATTCCTTACTATTAGAATTTAATATTGGGATGAAGCAAGTGCATTTAAATCAATTAGCAGAAGAGTCATTCCCTCAATAACAATGGCTTAAATCAATAGAAATGGGGGCACCTGGGTGGCTCAGTCATTAAGTGTCTGCCTTTGGCTCAGGTCATGATCCCAGGGTCCTGGAATTGAGCCCCACATCGGGCTCCCTGCTCAGCAGGAAGCCTGCTTCTCCCTGTCCCACTCTCCCCGCTTGTGTTCCCTCTCTTGCTGTCTCTCTCTCTGTCAAATAAATAAATAAAATCTTTAAAAAAATCAATAGAAATATATTTTTCACTTTTGTAATGTCTGATGCAATTTGTGTGACTCTTTTTGATTTATTAGTAGGTTGTCTGGAACATTTGTTCCCTAAAGAAGGGATGAGATGAAACACACACATACTATCAACCCAGAGACAATTGATCACAACCAATCCCATGCCCCAAACCATCTACAAAAGATTGAAATATATAGGAGAGTAGATAAAATATTTATATAGGAGAGTAGATAAAATGTTTGGCCTGGATTGTCACTGCCATAGAGTTTAATCAAATTATGAATAAGTTTACAAAGCATTAAGTAATTTAGAATTGGTTGTGACAGTAAGGCAGAATATTATTGCTTTAAAGAAAAGAGACATTGATTTCTCCCCCGTGGATATTTCTTATATAGGCAATCCAAGACTGATATTATTGCTGTTTCTCAAAGTTCTCAGGGATCCAGACATCTTCCATTTTATTTCACAACTATGATTAGAATGTGGGCAAAGTCACCAGGATCTAAAATGGTAATATCTAAGTTTGAGGCCCCAGAAGAGAGGGAGGAACAAAGCAAGAGAGAGAAAACTGTAAGTGCCAACTAGTTCTTAAGAAAGTCCATGGATAGGGGGCACCTGGGTGGCTCAGTTGGTTAAGTGTCTGTATCTGGCTCAGGTTATGATCCCAGGGCCCTAGGACTGAGTCCTGCATCAGGCTCCCTGCTCAGCGGGGAGTCTGCTTGTCCCTCTCCCTCTGATCCTCCTCACCATTTGTGCTCTCTGTCTCTCTGTCTCAAATAAATAAATAAAGCCTTAAAAAAAAAAAGTCTATGAACACTGATACATGCCATTTCCCTTTCATCCTCTTGTTCACCATCTTGTCACATGACCCAGTTTAGCTGCAAAAGGGTTTGGCAGTCATGTTATCAATTATATTTTAACGTCATGTACAGATAGATACAAAGGAAATCCAGTGATCTTTGTCAACATTACCATAAATTAGTTGAAAATATAGGAATTAAAACATAGGAGGTGGGAAAGACAAGATACAGTTTTAACTTCTAAAAAGAGTAATAAAATTAATTTTTAAAATGTTCATTAACAAACAGAATTTTCTAAGTACATAATTTTATATGTTTTATACTAAAAAACAAAGAGATTTCTTCCTCCTACATATGACACCATGATTTTCTCAGATTCTATGAAGTGGATATGTGTATAGATACTTATAATTCTTCTATTCTCTGTATCTTAAAATTATCAAATTTCATCTTACATCTATATTTCAACTTATTTTTGCATTTTACTTTCAGTATTTAGTCTTTAAAATAGGCAAATATTTATATAAATCCAGTCTTTCCTTCTATATTGTTGAGTAAATGCTCTGCAAAAGCAGTTGAAGTAAAATTCTTTTTATTTTACTTTGTTTTTTAAAAATTCTTCTTTTAAATAATGAATGAAAGTATTTTATTATGAATTGTTTCTAAATAGGTCACAGTTCTGCCAGAAAATAAATTATGTTAATTAGTGTTACTTTATCTGTTTTACAAATATTAGATAGGTTGATTATAGAAAATTTACAATGAAGAGCTACTATTGCTATTATCATAGTTGAATTTATGACAGCAATTCTATTTTATTGCTTTATTTTCAAAGGATAATAAGTCTAGAAAGTCATAGAGGTTGTCAAAATTTTAGAGTGACACATGAATGTAAACTTATCTTGTCATTATTTAGTAGTTATATAAACCAAGAAAGATTTCTAAGCACAAAAATAATGGAGTAAATATAAATGATGATGATGATGATGATAGCAAATACACATAGCACTTACTTTCTTTGAGGAACTATGCTAAGTACATGTATCAAGTCATTTAATGTACCTCATATGACAGGAAAATTAAGATCTCTGGTTTATGATAAATTAAAGCATAGATATAATAAGTAATTTTTTCCAAGTCCATAGCTAATAATAAAGAGGAAGATGAATAAGTTTGAGAACATAATGGTGTCATCTTTTAGAAAACAAAATATGAGAAAGAATGTGAATTGAGAAAATGGTTCCAGAATTACACAGCAAAACATGTGTGTGTGTGTCCGTTTACATGCAGTAAAACTTATCTTTTAAACATCCAAATATATTCTTAAGACTATAAAAAAAAAGCAATACTTGGGAAGCAGTTAAAAATTATGACAAAACAAGTATGATATAAAATAATTCTAACAGTTCTAATAGCAAAAAGTTAAAGTGAATAGTCCAAGATATGAATAGTCAATTCTCAAAGAAATAAAAAGTTAGTAAAAAAAAAAGTGAAAAAATTTTATGTTATTATCAGTGAAAGAAATACAAATGAAAATACTGAGATTGGTAAATTAATAATTCAGGAAAATGAAAATAGACAATGTAGGCAGGGATGATTAAAGATTAGTAACTTTATATAGTGCTAGAATTATTTTTTTGACAAACACCTTGACAATATATATCTTTGATTAACTATTTCAACTTCTAGGAATCTAGTGTAGGCATTCACTAAACTACGGAAACAAAAAGATTTATGTATTTTAATTATAATGTTAATTGAAATAATTATATAAAAATTAAATATTTGAAAACAAGTTAATAAGTAAAATAATTCAGCCCCCCAAAATTGATTGATGTAAATTTTAAAATATTTTACTTTACCTTTAATAATTTATGAAAATGTTTTAAGCACATTCATATACAAAAAACAAAGGCAAATAGACTTCTAGTTAAGATAGCTAAGTAAGTAAGAGTGACTCACTTTCTACTCCCTCATTCACAGATTTTATAGGTGGACATATGGACAGAAGTACAGAGACAGAGGATGATAATGATGATAAGAGGTAGATGATGATGACGATGACAATGATAATGACATATTTATATCTATTTTTTTCTTTAACTCTTGAATCTCCACAATTGATATTGATACACAACATGGTTAAACCACCTACCAGAGCCACTGAAAATTCCTCAACAAATATGCAAAATATATCCAGAAGAATGCTGCATATACAAATTCAAAACATACCCTCCAAGAAAAATGCAGAATTCCCAGAAGATAAATGGAGTCACACGCTATTAACATCAGACTCTGAGATTCAAACCATCAGACTCTGAGGGATCAAAATATTGCTAATATCACTCCTTACTATTTTTTTAATAAATGTCCTGTTTTTCTGGAAATGTTTCCATTCCCTATCTCTATATCACACAGTTCATTGTATATGTCATTAATGTATGTATATATATGTGCACACACATATATATAATATTGTGTATATATAAAATATGTACTAATGTATAATATATAACGTATATCTTATATATATACATATGCATATATATGTATGTATAAATATGTGGGTATGTGTATATGCGTTTATATGCATGTGTCCTATTTTGGCTTATTCTAACTCCACAGTCTCCTAACCTCATAGTGCAGCTCTTATTAAGACTGCTGGATTTTCAAACAATATTTAACTTAAATATATCATGATGTGATGTGTATTTCAGTATATCTTTTTGTATTTATTCATGAAAACCCCTTGGTTTGTAGCCAACTTTACTAATAATGATCACAAATATCTGGTTCTCCTTTTATTACTGTGCAGAAGGGAAACTTCCCAACCCCTTTATAATTAGGTGGAGCCAATTGATTGTTTCTGGCCAAGGAAATATGTTGGAAGTAAATTGTGTCTTTTTCAGTCTACAACTCTGAAAAATCCCGGTGGGATGCTCTAGTTCTTTTTCCTCTTCTGCTATAAACATAGAGGCTTTATGTTGTAATGGCTGAACCACTATCAACACAAAATGTACAATATGTAGTATCATGAGATTGATATCTTCTTTGCCAACTATCCTCCAACAGCAAAGTCATTTTAAATTACTTTTTAACACCCACATAATGGGAAGTTGAACTCTGTCAAAATTATCTTACAGTGTCTTTTACATTTCCCCTCCTCTTTTCCTCCACAGATATTGATTATATTATTGAAATTATTATTTGCTTTTCAGTGGTCCCTTCACCATTCAGTTCTTCCTATACACCCATTGTTAAGATGAACTTTCTAGACACTAATGTTAAAGTGTTTGTTTTATACTCAAAGAATTTTATGTTTCCTTATTGACGGTAATATATAACTCAAATCTCCAAGTATTCATGACCTTCTCAATATGACCCCAGCCTACGTTTCTATTCTTATGATATTAACTCTGTTCCTCCATGCCCAGCCACTATAGTGCTTATTATAACCACACAAGAACGGCTTTATTTCCTGTGAAATTTCTGTGCACTAATAAAATTTCAAGACTTGCTGTTCTCTTACCAAAGATGTTCTTTTCTCTTTGCTTTATCAATTATAATTCTCATATTCACTCAAATGTCACTCCCTTTGTTAACTTTCCATGGCCCTGACTCCCACTCCAAAAACAAGTTAAAGAATTTTCCTGGCAGGGGCACCTGGGTGACTCAATCCGTTAAGTGTCTGCCTTTGGCTAGGGTCATGATCCCAGGGTCCTGGGATCAAGCTCTGCATCAGGCTCTCTGCTCAGCAGGGAGCCTGCTTCTTGCTCTCCCTCTGCCTGCCGCTCTGCCTACTTGTGCTCTCTCTCTCTGGGTCAAATATATAAAATGACAGGTATAGAGGATTTAAATAAAGATTTATATATATATATGTCCATTTTATATATATTTGTCAAATAAATGAAATCTTTAAAAAAAAAGAATTTTCCTGGCAGTCTATATATTTAAGAGTTGTACACAGTCAAAAGGTAGGCAAAGGATAAGATTCTATTTTTATTTTATGTTGAAAAATAAAAGCTCTGAATTTTTTTTGTTATGTTAATCACCATACATTACATCATTAGTTTTTGATGTAGTGTTCCATGATTCACTGTTTGCGAATAACACCCAGTGCTCCATGCAGTACGTGCCCTCTTTAATACCCATCACCAGGCTAACCTACGCCCCTCCTCGCCTCCCCTCTAGAACCCTCAGTTTGTTTCTCAGAGTCCATAGTCTCTCATGGTTTGTCTCCCCCTCCGATTTCCCCCCTTCATTTTTCCCTTCCTGACATCTTCTTCTTCTTCTTTTTTTTTTTTAACATATAATGTATTATTTGTTTCAGAGGTACAGGTCTATGATTCAACAGTCTTACACAATTCACAGTGCTGAATTATTTTTGATAACTTAATACAATAGACTACCATGACAAAGATAATTTTGTATACAAATGCAATATGTAAAATAAAGACTAAGACCCAGGACCTCAGGATTAGGATAAAGGAATGACTTGTATTTTATTGCATAATGAGAAGGTATTTTACTATAACTTCTAATATTTTATCACAAAAATAAATTAAACGTTGAAAATTTTAAACTACAATTATTAATTCTTTCTCAGGAACATATTTTTAATAAAAAATATCCCATATAATATAAGCCTCTCTGAATGGGAACAATGAATCTTTATGCTTGAAATAATACTCCCTACATTAAAAGGTGTAGATTAGGGATTATAAATATTTGACTTGTCTTTAACAATCATTTCATACGCTGTGTTCCTAGGACATTGTCATGGTCTAGGAAGTGGCATGAATATAAAATAGGGCTATAAGACAAACAAAATTTGGTGTAATTACAGGTTTAGCAGCTTTTTTACTTGATTTCTCTGATACTATTTTTTTTAATCGGATAGTCATAAGGTAAGTATACCTACCTGTCATTTTGTTTGTTTTTAAGGACCACATATCACATCTACTAGTGCTATAACGTAAGTGAAACTCAGTAGCCACTTCAAGAAGCTTTTCTTTTACAACTCTATTTCGGAAGTCTTCTTTGGCTGTCATATAAGTCCTTTTAAGGTTTTTGTAATGTTTTAAAAGAAAAATAAAAACAACAATCTTGGATTTACTTTAAGGAGATTGATTATTCTTAAAAGAATGCAGACCTTTGAATTTCATCTTCAAAAAAGAGACAAATATTTTTGGTATAATAAGCTGCCTACAAAATTGAATGTAGGTTTATATTGTTATAAGAAAAAAAAATACACTTATGGGCATTTCATTCAAGATAGTGAAAAGAAGCTTCACAGAAAAGTTTTCCAAAATAGAAAGCACATTAACGGATTGCATTGCTCATAGGCATACTCAATGGAACTCTCTTGAGTATTGCTTTGTTCTCTTTGTTGTAGTGTTTTCATACTGGTAAAAATAGTTAATGGGAGAACTTGTTTTGTTCCCATTGAACAAGTTTGCCTCAGTAAAATAGGTGAAGGCAATTGTAATGTAGCATAAGAATATTATTTTCTTACTCCAGTTTATTCATCCAAGATAATTATATGATTAATTCAGATCCTTAATTTACCAAAATAAAAAAGAATTGGGAAAGTGAATAGAAATGCTACCATTTTAAAAAGTGATTTCTTCTATTTGTTCCACATACCTGAAGTTATATAAAGGTCCATCACTGATTTACAATTAACTCCAGTAACAAGGGCCAGTGTGTTATAATTTGAACAAAGAAAACATACATGTCAACAAATTAGTATATAGAAATGAGATATTAGAAAAGATATGACCTGTTTTAATAGTATATTGATATTTAATGTCTCTACAAATAATTAAATTTAGAAATGGCATACATAGTTTTTTTCCACATAGATATATTTTTTAAAAATTTATTTAATTTTAGAGCAAGAGTGAGAGAACACACGTGGCAGAGGAAGAGGGAGAGAAGCAGACTCCCTGCTAAGCACGGAGCCCAACTTGGGGTTCTGTCTCACAACCTTGAGATCATGACCTGAGCTGAAATTAAGAGTCAGATGCTTAACCAACTGAGCCACCCAGGTGCCCCTCCACACAGATATTTTTATGTAATTCTTTTCACTTGTACACTATAATATGTTCATTCCTACTAGGAAAATGTTGTCTATTATTTCCATAGGTGAAGCCACATATTTAATTTTGTCCAGGGAGTAGAGAAAAACAATCAGAGCCTCCATGATAGTCTAGGCTTCTCCTCTCCCTTCTGAAATACAGCCTACTTTCATAAGTTCAAAATCCTTGGTACATTACTCAGAACTTTCCATTCTCATGACCTGTAATCACTCTATAAACCTATCATTCAAAACGGTGTTTGAATTGGATTAAATTACTCATCTAAATCAATATGTGTTGAGCATCTACTATGTATACCAGGCCTGGAAGTACAAAGTAAACAAGACATTCTCATCCATTACAGACACTTAGAATCTAACAGCCACCTAGACATCTACTCAAATCCCAAATGATTACTAAAAAGTATATTTGTTATAGTGAAAATATATTTTAAAACACAGTAGGAGTAGTAAAAAAAAAGTACCCTTAAATTTCTTTTGGGAGTTTATGCAAGACTTTACAAATGAGATGGATTTTGATTTGAGACTTGAGGTAAAAGTGCAAATTTCTGAGGCACACAAACAGCTGGTATGTTGAGGAGGGAATCCTGTGAAGAGCAGATGGTAATGTAATGACTTGATGGTATCAAAAAATTTTCCTATTTCTCAAATTGCTAGAGCATGCATTGCATTTGAGTAGCACATTTTAAATATTAGTCTGAATAGGAAGATTAAAATAAGTACATCTATTACTCATTCAATTAAACTTTATGTTTATGGACACTGATGTCGTTGACTTCTACTGTTTTCCTCTGGCCAGACTAGTTCATTTGTTTTTGTATGTGCTTCCTGTCCTTCTCTGTACCCTAAAATATATGTTCAGTGTCAACAGGTTACTAGTTTTCCTCATTGTCTCTAATAGTTGTCATATATATTAGACAATCAAAAGTTTCTATTATAAAATAAAATCAATATTTTCAGTTAATTTTTAAGGCCAATGCAAGGACGGATATACTGTTCCTTATTCTAATGAGAATGACAATTAATTTAAAAAATTAAACACATTTTATTTTTGATCTTTTAAGAGGTCTTTTTTTCAATTCTTAAAACAACATATAAGGTCTTAAGCTAATGAGTTACTCTACTAAAATTAATAATAGAATATATAATCATTAAAATATAAAAATAAAAATATGATTAATAGATTTTTGACATTTTAAAACATTTTAACTGGTTTTCAATGCAAAATTAAAATACAACTCTGACAAGCTTTTAAGTTTCCATTACCTGTATTGACACTTTTATTTTGTTAGATATGGGTGGTCAAGTCTGATAATATTTCACACAGAAATAATTATACTCAGGCAACTGAAATTCAGACCAAAAATATACTCCCTTCCTTATGCTGCTTTAAAGAATAAAATCACAGGAAAACATTATTCCATCTATGTATGTATGTATTTATTGGACAGTTTCAGCATTTTTTATGTTAGATTTCTATATAATGCCCTCTGTAATACATATTGTCAAAAAATTAAGAACATTGTCCTGTAAAAACAATGATCATCTTTTTTTCTTATTTTACAATTTTCCTTGAGTATTTAAACTTAGCTGAAAAAAAATACGTCTTTATATCAGAATATCATATACAATCGTGAGAATAAATTTTAACAAGTATGCTTTGAACTATCAGACAAAGAGACTAATGAATTAAAAATCTGTAAGATTAATTTACCCAGAAACAGTATAAACAGTAAAAATTCAAAACAGAAAGTTACTGTGTGAATGTGTTGGAGGTCATAAATACTGGAAACTGCTTTTTGCAATAGGTAATTTTACAATACCTTTTTTTTTTTTTTTCCTATTTGGGTGCAGAAGAGGATTTGAGTGGATCTCCTCCCAAGATTAGAATTCTAAATGCTTCTGTTAAGCTCAGTACAGTCCAACTGATTCTATATGTTCATAACTGGGAAATTTATAACTGAAAGATGAGCTTTCTTAATATAAATTCATGTTTTATCCACCAAGTACTAAAAAATCTAATATGAATAGGCAATTATTATAGACAAATCTCCTTTTCCTTTTCTATATATCTCACCACAGGGCTTTGAATTTTCAAAATCTAGGTTCTGGGCAGAATCATAAAGTAAATTTATTCATGTCCCTGCCTTATATAAATACTTACTTAAATCATTTTCAGGAAAAGGAGAAATGTATGCTATCACATGTCTACTCACTGGCATTAGCCTTTCTTACCCCCTGTCTGAATTCATTCTTGATTATAAACAAAGTCCATTGCCCACCAATTTTTGATGTTTCTTCTGTTTAGTAAATCCAACTTCACTCTTCTTTTTGTAGAAACATTGAGAAGAGCAATAAACCCCACACTGTTTCCCTTCTTAACTCAAGTTGTCACCATGATTTTTCACAATACAATAACAACTGTAGTCATCATGATTTAACATCACTATTCCAATGCGCTATAAAAACATTGACAATGGAAACCATAGATTATTAGAATCATATTTAGTGTTTACATAGGTAGAATAGGTCTATCATTTTCTTCTAATTGACCTACTTGGATCTTTATAAGTGAATTAGGTTAATTTCTTTAACAGTGAAGCTATACTCTAATTTCTAATACTGTTTATTATTAAATTGTTTTGTTTGGAGAATTTTTAAAGGATTTTTTCAATTAAAAATAGACAAAAAGTGCCCAATTATTTTTATAGGTCCTGGAATAAAATAGTGTTTAACATATAATTACAAATCAAGTTAAATGACTTTTTATTTATAATTTGTACATAATTTTATAATATCCACTATGCACTTTTTCCACTAGATTCTGCCCATTTTACTTTTTTACTTGTTATCTCTCATCTAATATTTTATTTTTAACCCTTATGCAGTTTTCACTCTAAAAACTATACATTCAAGCCCACCAACTATCTTGAAGTCAGAGTTAGAGAGACCTGGAACAGTAATTAGAATTGTGGTAAAGAATCTTTCTTCCATCAACTGCACCTTCATAAAAGTCTATAATTATCAAAAGGTACACTGTAAGTAGCCAAAAGCTTAACAAAAATGCAAAATACAAATGCAGTTATTTAAGGAAATGCAGGGTCTGAGAGGCTCTATCCTAAACAAACATTCCTAGCTAAACTCAGTTCAAGAAATGCAGCCTACTTTATGAGCCAGCAATTGCACTACTAGCTATTTACCCAAAGGATACAAAAATACTGATTTGAACGGACACAGGCATATGATGTTTAGAGCAGTGTTATCAACAATAGTAAAATTATGGAAAGAGCCCAAATGTCCATTTACTGATGAATGGATAAAGAAGAGGTGGTATACACACACACACACACACACACACACACACACACACACACACACACACACACACACACACACACACTGGAATATTACTCAGCCATAAAGAAGAATGAAGTCTTGCCACTCTCAATGACATGGATGGAGCTAGAGAGTATTATGCTAAACTAAATAAGTCAGTCAGAGAAAGGCAAATACCATATGATTGCACTCATATGTGGAATTTAAGAAACAAAACAAATGAACATGGGTAAAAAAGGAGGCAAACCAAGAAACAGACTCTTAGCTATAGAAAACAAACTGATGGTAAGCAAAGTGGAGGTGGGCAGGGGGACGGGTTAAATAGGTGATGGGTATTAAAGAGGGCACTTGTTATGAGCACCAGGTGTTGTATGTTATTCTATACCTGAAACTAATATTGCACTGTATGTTCAAACTAGCTGGAATTTAAATAAAAACTTGGAAAGAAAATAACAAATAAAAGAAAGAAGTTAAAAAAATGCAGCCTTAAAGAAAGTGCCCCCCACCCATATAGGAAAACAGGGAAAGCAGGAAATAATAAGCCATTCATAGATTTGAGTGTAATCTTCTAACCTAGAACTGATTATGCATCACCTTATTTTCATTTGAATAAGCCTCTGCATTTTTTTTCTTCCAAATTTTTATTTAAATTCTAGTTAGTTAACATATAGTATAATACTAGTTTTAGGAGTAGAATTTAGTGATTCATCACTTACATAGCCTCCACATTTTTAAGTATACTTAGTAAGTAACCCATTACATCTGAAAACAAAAAAACTAAAACCCAAACAAAATGAAACAAAATAAAAACACACACAAACAGATTAATCCATAATTTAGGTTTTCAAACTGATCTATCATCTCACATCTCCGTTTTAATCCATGTCACTATTAATTTAGGTTAATTTGTTTTATTTATTTATTTATTTATTTATTTTTAAGTTTTTTTTATTTTTTTATTTGAGAGAGAGAGAGAGAAACAGAATGACAGGGGAGAGGGTCAGAGGGAGAAGCAGGCTCCCCAATGAGCCAGGAGCCCAATGTGGGACTCGATCCCAGGACTCTGGGATCATGACCTGAGCTGAAGGCAGTTACTTAACCAACTGAGCCACCCAGGCACCCCTAGGTTAATTTGTTTTAATTCAAGTCACAAACTTCTGAATCATTTCTAACAACTCATGTCTTGTGCTTCTAAAATACAAGTAATTGACTTTCCTATTGATTATGCATTTGAAGTATATTGCTGATCCATTTCCTCAGGCTCTCATTAACAAAAATATGACAATAGCTACTTAACTGGTCTCTTAATCTTTGATCCTCCCTGCCTGTTTCTTATCCTCCCTACTACCTATTTAATCATACTAAGTTATAACTATTTATGATATTTCTGTGCTATTAACTTTCAGTAGTTTCTATTTCCTGCTGATACATATAAACTCTTAACATGGAAAATGTTTGCTCAATACAATCTCAGGTTACACGTTTTCCCACTATCATTATTAATAGCATTCACTGTCTTTTTCAAAAGCATTCTAATTGAAGTTATATACTATGGTAGAAATTAGAATAGTGATTGCAAGGGGCTGGTTGTGAAGGGGGGGACTGACTGCAACAGGTCACAAGGGAACTATTTGGGGTGATGGAAATATTTTATATCTGCATTGTGATTGTTATGCTACTGTATAATTTTGTCAAAATTCATGGAACCGTGCACAAAAAAGGGTGAATTTTACTACATGTGAATTATACTTTAGTAAAACTAATTAAAATATATCTTCAGGAAATCCGGCAACAATTTCTATTATATTAGTTAAAACAGCCAAAGTTTTCTTTTTCCTTTTTTTTTTAAGGTGGGGGAGGGACAGAGGGAGAGGGAGGGATAATCTTAAACAGGCTCCAAGCCCAGAGGCTCAGACCCTGAGATCATGACCTGAGCCGAAATCAAGAATTGGACCCTTAGCCACCTGAGCCACCTAGGCGCCCCTCTTTTAGTTTTTAAAACTAATCAGAAACATAATTAATGAAGAAGAATGTTGACATTATTTGATTCAGTGCTTTATTTTTAAGATTTTATTTATTTATTTGAGAGAGAGAGAGCCAGAGAACACAAGCAGGAGGAGTGGGAGGGAAAAGAAATAGGTTCCCCGCTGAGCAGGTAGCCAGATGTGGGACTCAATCCCAGGACCCTGGGATCATGACCTGAGCTGAAGGCAGCTGCTTAACTGAGTGAGCCTCCCAGGCACTCCTGATGCAGTGCTTTAGAAGGATGACAGAACTGAGGTAATTCACACTATTTATCTTTTTAATCACTGTGCTATCATTCTTTTTCATTCTCTCTCTATTTTTTAAATGTCCTGCTTAAATGTAGGACTTTATAGCACAATGGAGGTTGGGTAAAATATAAAGTAATAAAATCTATATTGTTTATGAAGACTTCTCCAATTTCTGTATTATTTCCTCTTCTCACATATAATCATGCTACTCCTTTGTAATTCTCTTTTACCACATATTACATTATTTTATGCTGTCATTATTTATAAACATGTAGTTGCCAATATAGTAGGTTACACAGAATCTTTGTAAACATGAAAATTTTGGATGGGGTCTATTTTGGGTTTAAAATTTTAAAATAATGGATAATGAGTCAAAATCAAAACAAAAATAATGTTAAAAACAAGTACAATTCAACAAGTTTGGGAATGTATGTTAAACAGACTGTATGATAAAAACCTACATTTTAAAAATTGCATTAATCAGAGTGGGAATGTTGATCAGAAATGGAAACACAACAAAAAAATCATCAAAGTAATAAGGCAGAAACTATATTAATAGAAGTACTTCTTAGGGAATAGGATGCTCTGGCCTACAGGTTCACCTGATTGAAAATTTTGTGGACATATGTTTATCCAGTTGATTTAGCTAGATACTGGTTGGTGAACATGTCAATTATATAGCAAACTTTTTGTTTTGATTTCATGCTCAGTAAGCAATCTTCTCTTTATACGTTAGTTTTCCACATATGGTATGATTTCATAGAGAAAATACTTAGAAGAGAAGAAAATTTCTGGTCCTTTGCCAATTATATTTTACTATTCAATTAATATTTTTTAATATTTATTATTCTTATAAGTGTGAGTCATATAATTCTGTCCCTGATGACATTACAAGCAACATTCTGACTTTACTTTTAGGTCTGTAAAACCAAGGTAAATGCTCTGTGAGATATTTTGAAAGATAATCATTTGGCCTTTCTAAAGAAACTACTCTGAAATCATTGTGGGCTACACATTTGCTTCAATATCTGTCTTTGAATATATTTATGTTTTATTCATTTCTTATAATACATTGCCAGCTATTTGACGGTACAACTAGTTGTCTTTAGATTCATTCACTTATTAAATAAATATTAATTGATTTAATTAATATTAGATAAATATTAATTAATACTGTATCTCAGATATTCCTCTTGGTGTTAGGGACTTAGTAGTGAATCATAACAAAACAAAAATTATTGCTCTCATGGGCATACGTAATAGTGCATTTCATATACACTATATGCAGTAGATTTATTTAATATGTAAGTGATTTACTATGTTGGGAAATGAAAGTAGTAGAAGGAAGACAGTAATAGTTTCATTTTACAAGGTAGAAAATCAATAGATATTTCCTATAACTGAGGGAGTATGGGATAAGAAACTGATGTTCGAGTATATTTAAAATTACAAAGGCATTGAGATAACTGGGTGGTGCAGTCCGTTAAGCACCTGACTCATGGTTTTGGCTTAGGTCCTGATCTCAGGGTCCTGAGATGGAGCCCTGCGTCAGGGATTGGGGATTGGGATTCTCCCTCCTTCTCCCTCTGCTCCTCCCACTTGTGTGCTCTCTAATTAGTAAATAAATATGAATAACTAAATAGTCTTTAAAAAAAATAAAATAAAATTACAAAGCCTTTAAACTTCCAGTTCCATCTTTGACAGGTAAAGTATCAATCATTTTTATGATTAGAAAAAAACTGAATAAAAATATTAAAATCAGTGACTTTTCTTGAATCTTAGAGTTGATGTTTCAGGACAAACTACCACCTAAAACTCTGGAGAAACAAATGACTTCTGAGTCACAGCCAAAATCAGCTAACCTGGACCACAGGAACTGGAACAATTAACTGTTGGGTATTTTTAAATCCTAATTTTGATGATTTGCTGGAGGCTAGGTATGGATTAACACAAGACTAAAACATTTCTTAGAACTAGAATCTAAGGCCCCCCACTTCTGTGGAATTTTACCTCCAGGAACCCCACCAGGTTCTCACAGTGGAAAGCCAAGAAAGATCCTCATTTAGCTGTGGCAAAAAGGAGGAGAAAGAAATCATCAAGAAATACAATACACCAAGAGCATTCTCCATTAAAAAAATGATTAATCTATAAGGTTAAAAGACTTCACCAGAGCCTTAGCCAACCTGGACGAAGGCATTCTCTAGATTCCAGACCCTCCTCAACAGGTTTGCTGTCTCACTTAAGGAAAGAGGAGCTAAGAAACCGTTGTAAGAGTGATAACCCAGGGACACAGGTCTATTGAAGACTAAAATTGAATTATAAGATCACTGAATGCTTTTCATCCCCACATCTTACCACCACTCCTACAAGACTCCAGTATAGTAACAGTAGGTTACAACTGAAAGAGCTGTGGGCAGATCTACTGAAAGACAAATTCTTAAGGAAGAACTAAGATAACAGGAGATATCAGAAAAGGGATACTAGAAGAATTTGATGCCTCTGGCTACAGAAAACATTTAACACAACCCAACTCCCCCAGAAAACCTAAAACCCATGCTACAGGCCTATTGACCTTAGTCCCTGTTACCCAATATTTCATATCTGGAGTGAAACAAAAAATTACAAGAGACAAGAGAGAAATATCTGAAGAGACAAAACAAATATCAGAATTAGACCCAGATAAGACACAGATTTTGGGTCTCTGTAAAATGTAAAATAATAAGGATTAAAATGGTAAAAGCCTTAATGAAAAGAAGACATTATGCAAGATAAGAGAGGCAATGCAATCAGAGAGATGGGCACTCTGATAAAGAATCAAAAGGAAAAACTAAAAATCAAAAACAGTATAACAGAAATGAAAAATACTTTGATGGCCCATCCGTAGAATAGAGCTCAATCAATGAGCTTGAAGATACATGAATAGAAAGTTCCCAAAGTGAAATGCAAAGAGAAAAAAAAGAAATAGAAAAGGTGTGAAGTTATAAAGTACTACATTTGTTTGATCATCTTAAAAGCTACAGTGGATGGAGGAATGTAGGAAGTCCACAACATCATAAAATCATAAATCACTATATGAATGTTGTTAGATACTGAAATTTTGAGGTGAAGCTTCTCACCGTGATTTCCATCCATTCATTCAGCAAATGTTGAGCACCTATTATGTGCCATGTCTTTTTTCACCATTTGAGACTCAAAGCAACATGGTTGCTACCCTTGAAAATCTTTCATTTCTGGTGTGGCACAAATATGTATAAAACTACATCTCTGATGGATCTAAGTGCATTTTGGAAAAAGCAAAAAACAAACAACTAGTCAAGATAGATCAAGATAAGATCAAGATAGATTTCCTTGAAGCATAATAGTTAGAATAGCCACATTGACTGCTTTTTTGGTCAAGTGCTCACTCTACTTTTTAAGCCCTTACCATGTATTAATTCATTTAATAGTCACAATCATTTTATAAGGAAAATAGCATGAATTTCCCCACATTATAGATGAAGAAACTGAGGCACAAAGTATTTGAATAATTTGCCTAAGGCTCCACCAGATTGTGTGGTGGAGCTGGTATTCTAACTGGGCAGTCTGCTCTAGGGCTCTCAGTCTTAGATATTATACTCTACCATCTGTCAAGGAAGTGATATTTGACCTGATCATTGAAAGAAAGATAGAATTTTATTAAGTGGAGTGGAAAGGTAGACTTAGGTCTGGCTTTCTAAACAAAGGAGACATTATACACATAGACCTCACAGAGGAGGGAAACAAGAATAATTAAGGAAATGAAGACTAGAGCAGCTGGAACACAGGAAGATGCTGGGAAAAACTGAGGACAGAGCCTTGAAGAAGGTAAGAACACACTAGGCAGAGTTTTGTAGGTCACATTAAAGATGTTGGTCTTTATTTTGCAAGAACAGTGGGAAAATGATGTGTCCTAAGCATTTGAAATAAACAGTCTTGGTTCTCAGAGGGTAAGAGATTACAGGCAAAGCCATTTGGGAAATCAAGAAATCCATGGTGAGAACTGTAGACTATAAAACACCAAACTTCACTTTCCTGGCTTATCTACCTATATTGTAGAGACAAGCAACCTAAATATTACATTCCCCAAGTTTACTTGCAGGTAGGAATCTGGTGATCAAATTTTCATGAAGCAGATGTACTTGTGAGAGACTTGAATGGATGGTGGGACAATAATTTTGCTTTCAGTAATAATAGTATTCCGCAGAATCTGACTCCAGGGTGGAGGGTTGGGGCAGGATGTTAGCTATAATTTGACTCCCTGCAGTATACCTAGACAGCTTTGTGAGGAGTAGAAGCAATACCTCAGCATATTCAGTTTGCTAAATTCTCAGGAGTAGGATCGTCATACTAATTCTTTGGCAACAATGAGGCCTTATTGCTTTTTGGCACAGCATATATTTTAGGGCCAGCAACCACTGTGGATGCTAGGTCTTAGGATATTAGGGTAAGTGGTATTCCCTTAGTAAAAGCCCATCTGCTTTTGATTCTCTTACTTTTGCCCAGTGACCTAATTACTATGCCTTACGTGGATTAGTAGGTCTATCTAAATTTGGTGCACTGATTACACATTGATTTAGAGAAAATTGTTGTTTGATATATATTATTGACCTCCAAATGGGTCACAGTCTTTTAGTATTATTAGTCTATTAATTTTTCTTCTTGATCTAGGTTGCCAAATAAGTCCTCAAAATGAAAATCGAAACCTTACCCTTAGATATGGTAAGCATGCAATTAAATATGTACAGTAAACAATACTAAGGACAACACAAAACATTAAAACATTTTTGAATAATCTAATATATACTTAAATATATATAATACATGCACATATCCATAGTATATAACATATTCTAGTACTTTACACTTTTCCTTTTAGATAATATGTGTATTATGTATTAAAAACAACATGTATTTCAGTGCTATAGATACATTACCAAAGCATTATCAATATATACAATTTCATCCGTGTTTTAGTTTCTGCATTTATAATGTAACTGTCAGATCTATATTTTCATGTTCTTATCATGATCACATTTACCAACTGAAGTTACTGAACTTGCCAGAGCACCTAAAATATGGAAAGAATTATAAATTACACATATATATGATATACACATATACAAACACATAACCACCATGCACACCGTAAGAATTCAACACACATTTGTCCATGGAATACAGTGAAATAATGTAGTAATAAATGGTGAATTAGTGGCTACAGTGCCTCTAGGGCATATACACATATTTGCAAAATATTAAAGGCATGTACACTTTAAAAAGTCTAGTTTTACCTCAATTTTTAATATTTCTTCATATTTAGCTTAAATGAAGGTGTTTAATAAATTATTAAAAAATGCAAAATATGTGAGATACATAAAATTTCCAAAATATTAAAATGCATAATATTTAGTCTTAACATATTTAGTTTTATATCCCAATATGGCCCTTTTACAATATAATCACTTGCAGAGATATAAATAGATCATGTTTTATAAAAATGTTTCTGTAGACAAAAAAATTTGTAATAAACCTTTGGAAATGTTGGCAAGTTAATAATGGTCAAAATTTTTGTTGATTTTAGCGAAGTTTTTTCAGGCTTCCTGGAGTTATTGAAAATGCCTGAATTGAAAAACATAATGCTTTTGATCATCTGAATTCAAACAATGAGATGAATAAAGCAAAAAAACCAAGTTATTATGAGGTTTTGTTATAAGTAAATTTTGTCATTTTATAAAATTTATAGGCAAAGTTTTTAAAGCAATTTCCATAATTTACATTATACATGCAAATTGATTACATTTCAATGTGTTTATTTTCATAATAGGTATTTTACAACATTATAGTTAAAAATAAATAATTTATTATTTAATTGTATTTCAATTAATGGAAAAACTAATTAAGCAACTTATCTTAACATAACTAAAGCCACAGTTCATATTACAACTATGAAAAACTCATCAGGTGAACTATTATGTTTAGTATTACTATGTGACAGATACCACTTTGGTGCCTTCAAATGTGTTTCAAAGGGCCTTATCATTTGTACCCAGTATAGTTCTATACGTTTCTTTGTTTTCTCTGAGCAGTTTCGCAGACCCTGGGAGCTATACAATTAAGAATGTTAAAACTATTTAAAATAGGAATTGCTGATGTAAAACAAAAACAAAAACGAAAAAAAAAACACTTCCTGGGGAAATGAGAAGCGGGGCAAACTTTTTTAGTACCCTTGTTATCTCCTTGAGTTTTTCTGTCTGAGACATCTGGCCCTTAGCTGCCACCCTAGCTTTTGGGGATAATCAACTGCAGACGCACTGAAACTTTCCATCACACGTATTCTTTTTCCTTTAGTCTATGAGCCAATCATGTTTATCACATACTCCATTACTTTCGATTTCTGTTTTCTATTAGTCAACTGAGAAAGACAGTCTTTAAGCCATAAATATTTCTTAGATCTCTAATAACTGATTTCTGATACCTCCTACATGGGCCATAATAAATATAAGTGCAAGGCAAATAAATGGATAACATTAATATTTACCTGGCACCAGTTTAAGACCTGGAACCACATTGGTGAAACACATAATACACTCACATATTCTTTTAATTATTTTTAAAATTAGGTTTTTCGCATTCTTTCTATGTGCAGGTGTTTTCTGTAATATAATTTCTCAGTTTGTCTTTTTATAACATGTTATTTGAGAAACTGAGGAATATTTTCCTTTTTGTGTTCTAACAGTCTTCACTTTTTAAATGTTTGAGGTAACCTACAAAGAGGGAATGAAATATTGTAAGGGAAACAGTTTTATAGATGAGATATTACACAATAGGTTTTTATTTCTTCTACTTTTTATTTTTATAAAGATTTCTCAAATGAAGGACACTTTCAAATTTATTAAAAAATGGCATGTTTAAAAATTCTTTAGATGACTGGAGTATTAGAGAATAGTAATGACAGTTCTTTTAATCGTGTAGTGATCAGCTACGGTGGAAATCTTAATTTTATCACTGTGTACTAAGGAAACATGCTGTAGGGGCACTTGGGTGGCTCAGTCGGTTAAGCATCTGCCTTCAGCTCAGGTCATGATCCCAGCGTCCTGGGATCGAGCCCCACGTCGGGCTCCATGGTCAGCAGGGAGCCTTCTTCTCCCTCTCCCTTCTGCCTGCCTGCCTACTTGTGATCTCTCTCTCTCTGTCAAATAAATAAAATCTTTGAAAAAAAAAAAGAGAAAAGGAAACATGCTGTAGGGGAAGCACCTTCTCGGGAGCTTTCCTGGGCAGAGGGCAGAGGGAAACTGAAGACAGAAGGAGGCCACTCCAGGCGGGTAGATGACAGTTTTAAAAAATAGCAGAGGAAATTCACATACAAGGCTCATTTGGGGTTGCAGCAAGACAAATAGATCCCGCACCTGTCCACTGATTCTTAAAAGCTTATAAAGAGGCCCTAACTGGGCTCAGTCACGTGTACCATGCTGGTGTTTTTGACATCACATCATCATCTCAAGGCTGTGTCTTTGAAGCAGCTCTGGGAGCAAGAAAGGCAAATGGAACCCACATTCCAAGGACAAGGGAGGGGGTGAGGAGCCTCCTGGTCCAGCTCACAGATACATTGGCAGGTACGTGTTTGTGATCAAGTTCCCCAACACATGCTACAACTAAGTAAATACTCTTATTTCTAAAACCTCTGAACAACGAGTTGATGCCAGTGAGGATCTCAGTTGCATTTCAGCTGAAAATGTGTCTTCCAAGGGGAATTTTTTTTAAATGATAATATAATTTCTAGTATTTTTTTTACATTTTAATATGTTAGTATAATTTGTGTACATTTTCTCTTTCTTAGGTAATCCTTATTTTTGACTTTTTTCCTCAAAATTAAGGGTACCAAAAACACATGTTTTTGTTCCCTGGAATTTTCACAGCAAATCTTTATTCTCACTCAATGTAATGTGGCCTGACAAAATTGAATATAATACTATACAGAAAAAATATAAATGAAGCAGCTTGCCACCAAAATGGCTATTATTCAAGAACAAGGTGGTGGGAATATAGTTTGTGTTTTCCTTCATTGGATGTACCAGTTTTTATTTCATATTACATTGAAGGGACTGACTTAAAAAAAATACCGTGTTTTTTTTTTTTTTTTCTGTGCGCGGGGGAGGGGGGGGAAGTGTCCTATAGCTTATTATCTAATTTCCTCACTGTAGGTTTCTAAGTATGAATAATACTTAATCTCAAAATATTTCAGTCATAAGCCTTGTGATCAGAGGCCCATTTGGCACAATAAAAAGAATAATTGGAGACATTTATAAAGTGATAATTTACAAATTTGTTGGAATTGATGCAGGAACCAACAAAAGGGAATTGCTCTGAGGGTAGTATTAAGGGAAAGAAGCAGTTGCCAGAAGTCAGCAAGACCTTTAGCAAGGGGAGAGGACTACTACCTGACATCACCCGTTGACCTTCATTTGAGAAATGCAGACCGTGGCAAGTAAGGCTAGTCAAAGAGGCATAAGGACAAACAAATCATACTTTGATCTCATTTCCTCATCTTGTCATCTGAGCTAATGCAAATGGACATGAAGGTCAGGCTGATTTAGTGCATGAAGGGCAGGATCCAAGACACAAAGTAGTGCAGAAAATGTGACAAATGATCCAGAGTAGCAAATGGAGGAAATACGACACAACACTTTTGATATTGTTGCAGCTTTAAAAACAACTGTTACTTACAAGTTGTGGGAAAACTACATAAGGCATTTCTCTTTCTAACCAGGAGGGAATAACTAGAACTAAAAGATACCCTTTTGTTGTAAATACTTGGCAACTAGGTGAAATACACATGTGGCTTTAGACATTGGGCAATACGAAGTTATAGGAATGCTCGCAAAACTGACTCCCATCTTTTGGCCCTCAGTCTTGTTCAGTGATTTCCCTTGGGGCTGTGTTTTCCAGGTCCTATGGAGGTTAATGTAAGCCCTGACCGGAATGTGGGAAGGCTTTTTCTGATCTTCCCTAAAGTGGTGCACAGGAGGCATCACTTTCGATAACTACCCTCTGGCCTCACCACAATGCCCCTCGCTCTATAAAACTTATGGATTAAAGTCTGAATGGGGTAGAGAATAACTGTGTAGTGACAGATCCTTTGTTCCCTGATCTCCCCTCACCCTCCCATCAAGAGGGTACTTTGAATACAACGCTGTGTAAGGTGTTTGGAATGGTTTGCTTCATTTTTTGGTCTTGAAATGCCTTCTTTGTGTGGAGGATACTTTACTGACCCTCCTCCACCTTCTAACAAGTGAATGCATGTAATCTGTGTGAGAAGAGAGTTGAATGATGTGAGCCATATTACCCCTTGGCATTCTGCTTCAAATCACTGTGTGCACAGGGAACATGATTCATAGCAGAGGATAGCAGTCTCAGAGGCAACTGAAATTCATTGGTTAAAGTGATAGAGATGAAATAGCTATGAACTTAGAGAAAATATAAAAAACAACAAATTAATGGCCTGTTGGACACTATCAAAAATATGTGCAATTAGAGTCGCAAGTGGTGGGAGGAGGAGATGTAATTTGATTTAACAGTGATCAAGTATTTTTTAAAATTTTGTGAAACTTTAAACCCACAGAAATAGGATGCTCAATAAAATATAAGGATAAATGAAAGAAAACCAGACTAAACCACATCAAATTAAAATTTGCTGGACTTCTAGTGATAGATCCTACCTGCAAAGATATTGGAAATTGTTTATTTCCATCCTTACAAAAAGCAAATAGTGAGCAACTGAAAAATCAATGATTTTCGTTTAGCCATCAGAGAACTGAGATTCAGGGCAAACTACCACTCTGAAATCTGGAGAGTCAGGCAACTCTAAGGTGAATTCATAGAGTCACAGCCACGATTCACTTACCTAGAACAGAAGCAGCTGAAGCCATTGGTAAATGTAGTTAAGTGGTAGTTTTGGTGAATTGCTGGAAGCTGAGTGTAGATTACAATGAAAATGACAGACTCCTGGGAACCACAGTCTTGTAGGGCCTCTATATTTTTGTGGATTTTACCTCCAGGCACCATACCAGGTCTCACAGCAAGGAGCTGGAAAAGGTCTTCCATGTTTATGCTGAAGGAGAATAAGAATAACCATTGTAAAATATTCCAGATCATTCTACTAACAAAGACCTACTCTCCAAGGTGGGGGGGGGGGGCTGGAATTTATCAGAACTTGATTCCATCTGGGGAAAGATTTCTCCCATTCTACTTCGTTTAGCCTTCCTTTCACACTTAAGGATGGGGAAAAAACTAAGAAACCCTTGTGAAAGTCACACCAAGGAATATAGGCACACTAAAAAACAAATTTAATCATAAAATTTTAGAACACAGGTCCATCCTCAATCTTTACCACTTTACCAAGGTTACAGTATACTAACAATGAATTATAGCTGAAAGATCCAAAAGACACAGACATTCTTTTTAGAGGAGTACTTAATAAGAGAAGTCCAAAGTTGACAAGGGAAATATAAACAATGACACTAAATAAATAGGAAAGCTCTGGCATCTACAGTTATAGCAAGCATTAAACGCAAACTCCTAAGCAGACTAACCTAAACCTTCTCAAAGGCCTATTTACGTCAGTTCCTATATATCACATTTGGTTTTCACTAGAAAGTTATGAGCATGTTAAAAAAGGAAGAAAAAACACTGTCTGAAAAAACAAAGTAGGCATGAGAATCAGGTATGGCAAAAATGTCAGAACTATCATATAGGAAATTTAAAATAACTATGATTTTATATTAAGGACCCTAAAGTAAAATATGGACTATATGCAAGAGCAGATGGGGAATGCAAGCAGAGAGATAGAAACTCTAAGGTAAAGAAAAGGAAAGTGCTAGGGAAAAAAATAACAAAAATACAGAACACCTTTAATGGGCACATCAGTATGCTGAAAAATGACCAAAGAGAAATGTCTGAACTTGATGATGGGTCAGTAGACAATGCAAAGAAAAGAGAAAATGCAAAACAAAAACAGGACATCAAAGTACAATTTCAAAAAGTATAAATATGCATAGTTAATATACCAAAAAAAGAACAAAGACTGTAACAGAAGAAATATTTGAGATAATAATGGCCAAAACTTTCAAAAATTAATGATACACACCACACTATAAATTCAGGAAGTTCAGATAACACCAAGCAGAATAAAAACAAAAATCAAAATCAAAATCAAAACTACTCTTAGGAATATCCTATCCAAACTGAAAGAAAAACCAAGAAAAAAATTGAAACAGCCGTAGGAAAGTAACTCCCTAGAGAAGTAAGGATACACATTCTTTTCGAATACACATCCTAAAACAGCAGAATTACAGTGGAAGATAGTTAGAATTACAATGGACTTCTTGTCAGTAACCATGCAGTAAGCTAAGCTGAGTGAAGTATTTAGTGTTGAGAGAAACACACACACACACACACACACACACACACAGAAACCTAGAATTATATATACCTAGTGAAATTATACTTTAAGTGAAGTAGAAGTAGAAATACTCTAAGGAAACAAAAACTGAGGAATTATCTTCTCCAGCAGACTGGCCTGTAAAAATATTAAAAGCCATTTTTCAGGGAGAAAGAAGTCACATACCTAGATTTACATAAGTTTTGTCACATTGGGGAAGAAAAAATTGAGGTAAAATCTTTTTCTTATTCTTCATAGATGTACAAGTAACTGTTTAATGCAATGATAGTAACAACTTATTGGGCTATCATACCATAGGAATAAGTGAAATGAATGAGAGTAATGTCATAAAGATGGAAGGGAGGATTCAGGAATATCCTTTTATACAGTATCTACCATATCTGAAACAATATAATGTCTATTTTTTTGAGTTCTTAAAGAACTGGATCTTCTAGGATTTGGACAGGAATTATACAAGATGTAACTGGAGTATCTTTTAGTCAGAAAGTAAGAGGGTGCTAAAAAAATTAATAATAAAAGATAAATCAATGGAGGTATGTTAGAGGGATACAGGAACTCCCAATGGCCAAAGCTGGAACAATTTGAGCAAGAAAATAAATATATTAGTATTGGATTACAAACCTCAAATTATAAAATAAATATCCATATTGTTTTGCCCACCCTGAGTGAACTGTTTTGCCCATGCTGAAAAATTATCCAAATATCTAAATTTGTTTTGGATGTTGCAACAGATGATGCCATATTCAGGCTAAGAGGATATGAAAAAATTTATGACATACATGAGACATACTGGGATCCAAAATGGATTGAGAGAGCCAGGAAAGGAGACTGGCTCTGGGCTTTTATTTTGTTTAGGAGATAGGCTCAGGTGAGGGTTTGGGCCTGTAGACTGAGGCTTGCAAAGTTTGAAACTCCCACTTGAGCCAAAAGAACTCTGGACTTTCTTATCAGCTCCCTCAGATGTGACGCATTAGGGGAAAGGGAGTGGTGTGGCTTTAAAGTTATAGCAGACAAACATTAAAAAATGGAATCAGATTTTATATTATGCATGAGTCCATACTGATATAAAAAAAAAAAAGATGAATAAATAGAAGAGACAAAGCTCCTGTGTACAAAAATTCCAGGTACTTTCTGAAGTTACTTTACCTTCAAGGAGGTGGAGCATAATTCCCCACTTATTAAGTGGAAAAGAAAGTGTGGAATTTCTTCCCAAGAGTACAGTAAGGAAAGGGGTAAAAAGAGTACCTTTACTGTAGAGAAATGTAATATTACTCCAGCCTTATGATTAAGCTTAATTAACACCAAGAATAGTAAGTCATGTTGATAATGGACACCTTTGATATGATTTGATCAGAATGTCATTTTGCCTCTGTGGTCTTCCTCCTCCAAATCAGTAACCTCAGTCTAATCATAAGAATAATATCAGACAAAATCCAATTGAGGTAAATTCTACAAAATACTTGACTAGCATTCCTCAAAACTGTCAAATCTATTAAAACAAGGAATGTCTAAGAAATTGTCAAAGGGAGCCTCAGGAGATTTAATGGTTAATTATGGTAACGTGGATGGGATTCTGGAACATGAAAAGGACATTCGATTTTTTTTTTAATTTGAGTAATGTTTGAGCATTAGTAATAGCATGTCAACATTGGTTCATTAATTATAAACAGTATACTATACTATTGTAAGATGTAAAAAGTTTATTAAAACACCAAAGTTCTGAAAACCTGTGATAAGGATAAAATCTTAAAGCAGCTAAAGAATAAAGACATGTTACTTACTGTACTATTCATTTTTAGAAGTTCCATATTTTCATCTTTTATCTTTCATTATTTCCACATTTTATAATAAATACTTGAACATATTTACATTAGCTCTTTAAGGTCTTCTTGTGTGCTAATTCATGTAAATAATTCTATTATATTTCATTCCATTATATATATATATGTGCTTGTTTCTGTTAACTGATTTTTCTCCTGGGAATAAAAAAACCTATCCCTGTATTGTCACATTTTCCTGAATTGGATGCTGGAAATTACAGATTTTACATTTTTTGAGAGCTGATTTTATTGTTTTAAGAGTGTCAGTTTGTTTGGCAGGTGAGTTACTGGGAGATCAAATCTATCCTTTCAAGTTGGGGTTTTAGGCCGTATAAAGGCAGTTGTAAATTGCTCTAAGGTTTATTGTTCTAAAATGTCCTCAGTGATTAAAGAGGACTCCCTACTCAGGCTGGTTGAACCTTAAATGTCTCCAGCCCTGTCTGAGATCTGGACATTTTTAAGCAGCTAGATTCTCAGTTGACTCTTGACTGACCTTATGAAATTTCATCCTAAGTATGCAGAGCTTAGTATTAAGCAGGAGATTCAGAAATAACTATGCAGATTTCTAGAGTGTTTTCTCTACATAGCTCCCGTCTTTCCTGCACTTTGTCCTTTAGACTCTTCAGACATCTGGAATTCCAGTGCTTGTCTATTCAAATTACCAAGACCACTAAATTTTGCTTGGGCCCTCTACCTTGCACTACATTATTAAACATGACTAATGGAAAAAAAAATACCTGATTAATCATAGGATTGGTATCATTTGTTTCATTGTTATTCTATATCAGGAATCACAGTCCTGTGCAGCCTGTTGTTCAATTAAAAAACAAAAAGCAAACACCAAAAAACTGTTGCCTGGTGTATTTTGTACAAATTTCCTTTTGCTTATGCATGGAGGGTAATATAAGTAGTGCTAGTTATATTATTATGGCTGAAAACAGAAATTCATCTGATTAAGCTTAGTATTTGCAAAGTTTACAGATTTCATGAAAATCCGTACTTTTCATTTACTTTTAAATTTCATCCTCATGCTTCTTGGGAGATTTAGACAAAACTTTCTCAAGTATTATGGGGGAATAACTAAGTGGTTGTAAATCTTTTATTTCTCAGAATGAACTTTTTAATATATCTTACATTCCCAGAATAAACCGTTAGTGATCTATATTATTGGATTTGTGTTACTAACATTGTGTTTAAGATTGTTTCATCTTTATTCATGAGAGAGATTTGGAAATTTCTTTGTTCTGAAGTCCCTCTATAGTTTTTATACCAGTATTACCCAGGCCTCATAAAATGGCTTGGTTCTTCCTGAAACTTTTCCCTGGCAATGTGTGTAAAATATGGAAGTTATTTATCCCTTAAGTATTTGGAATAATTTTAAGTTAAGTCATCTGGATCTAGATTTTCTTTTTAGAAAGGTATTTAATAGTGGATTCAATTTCTTTAATACCTCTAGTGTCTCTGGGTAGCAGGTGTTGTGCTGTGTCAGCCAGCTCCCCCTTCAGGACAGAATGACTTACCTACAAGTGCTCATGCTTCTACCAACACTAAGCTGTCAGCTCTCTCATACTACCTTCAGCTCAAGTGAGCTGTCACACTCAACCTGATTCTCTTCCCAACGGCAGCCAGGATCTAATGCCTATTCATGCTTGATCCTATTGCCCCAACTCAGGACAAGTGTGTAGTACCAGCCTGATTGAGAACTCCCTTAGCTCTTGGCTGAGGACTTGATTACATTGCAGACTGATGTGTATTCCTACCCAATTTTGCTTTCTTTTAGCACACATATTGATCCCAACATAACTGTGCAAAAATCATCCTGCCTACTAATGTCCATCTCAGAATCTTCTTTCTGAGGAAACAGAAGTCCAGATGTGAGTTCTCAAGTTTCCTGAGAAAGTAGATATTAAAGTGGGGTTTGGGCTCTGTACCATTTGCTGCTTCATGGTTATAAGGACTATATCACTGGTAGTAAGTGAATTACTGATAGCTCCTGGCATAAAATAAGAGATGAATTGATAAAACTCAATTGCATTGAGATGAGTTGTTGTATTAATGGAGAGAAATGCACTAGTAAATGTACTCTATCGTGTGATTTGGAAATATGAGGGGATTAGTAATTACAAGCCCAATAGATTACTATTGTAGTTGCTGAGGTCAACTGATGATCTACAGAAAAAATTTAAAGGGCTGAGGTTGATTAATGATTAAGTAAAACTAAATGTGAAAGCCAAAGGGGTCCCCTTGGCTACATATAAAGAGTATCTTATTTCCTGACACAAGAAAAAAGAAAACTTAGCACCCATATCAGGACTTAACCAAAAGAGTATTAAACCTCTAAAGAAGTCTAGATTTTCATATTAGTCAAGCCATCTATGCAAAATAGAGGACCAATGTTAGGAAATAATGAAGCCATAATACATGGGATGAGGAAATATAGGATGCTGCACTTGAAAACCTTCAATTTCCATAATTCTCTAAATCCTCTGTGCCAGCAGAGGTGACCACTCCCCCTAGATAAAAAGCCAAACTCAGTGATAGCAATGGAGATGATGGGATTTTGCATAACAGATGTCTGTTGGTACTTAAGTATCACAGAGAAGTTGGGTGAAAACATAATAAGAAGTATGAAAACCAGGGAGAACCCAGAAAAGTTTGAGACACAGAACTGCAAAGATTATTGAAAGAACAATTATAGTAAGCAAAACCTTTTCTTTTTCTCTATTGCCTTGCCATCTTTTGGGTTAATATTCTTAAATTATTCTATTTTCCATTTATTAATTTAATCATGATATATTTTATACATGTCTTTTAGTGGTTACCATAGAAATTGCAACCTACAATTTGTTTTATTACAGTTGAATATTCTGTTTGTTACTTTTAATGGCAAAATGTACATAGAATAACGTTTAATCATGTTTAGATGTACGTTTCAGTGGCATTAAATATATTCACAAAGTCATGTAACCAATACCACTGCCTGAATCCAAAATTTTTCATTATCCCTAACATAAACTCCGTACCCCATTAAACTGCCCATTCCTGCCTCCCGTCAACCCCTGGTAACCTCTAGTCTACTTTTTGACTCTATGAAATTGCCTAGTGTAGCAACTGTATATAAGTGAAATCATACAGTATTTGTCTTTTTGTGCCTGATTTATCTCATTTAGCATGATTTTTTCCAAGGCTTTTCCATATTGTAGCATATATCAAACTTTTATTCTTTTTGTAGTTGAGCAGTTCCATTGTATTCATCCATTCATCTGTTGATGGACACTTTTCCATCTTTTGGTCATTCACAATGTGAATAATACTGCTGTGAACATCGATATACAAATATACATTGAAGTACCTGGTTTCAGTTATTTTGTATGTATGCTCATGAGTGATTCATTGCTGGCTCATATATTAATTCTATATTTAACTTTTTGAGGAACTGCCAGACTATTTCCACAGGGATAGCATCATGTTTTGTGCAGTGCATGAAAGTTACAGTTTCTCCACATCCTTGCCAACACTGTAGTTGTTTTTGTGGGTGTGTGCATGCTTTGGTTTACTATCATTATAGCCATTCTAGTAGGTGTCAATTGGTATCTTATTGTGGGTTTGATTTACATTTCCCTAATATTAATGATGTTGGGCATCTTGTGAGGTGCTTCTTAGCCAACAGTATGTCTTTTTTGGAGAAATGCCTATTCGAATCCCTTGCTAATTTTTGATTTGGGTTGTTTTTTGTTGTTGAGTTACAGAAATTGTGTATTATGGATATTATTCCCTGATCAGATATGTGATTGGCAAATATTTTCTCCTATTTTGTAGGTGGTTTTTCACTATTTTGGATAGTCTCCTTTGATGCGCAAAGATCTTAATTTTGATACCCAGTTTGTCTATTTTTTTATTGTCTGTGCTTTTGTTTTCAGATCCATTAAATTGTTGCAGAATCTAGTATCATCAAGGTTTCCCTCATTTTTTCCTAAGAGTTTTAAAATTTTAACTCTTAAGTTTAGATTGTTGACCTATTTTGGGGCAATTTTTGTGCATGGCATTACATAAGGGTCCAACTCCATTATTTTGTATGCCGATATCCAGTTTTCAGGCAATATTTGTTGAGGAAAAAAAAAACAAACCTCTCCTACTGAATTCTTGTCATCTTTGTTAAAAATCAATTGACTCTATATATGCTAGGGTTTATTTATGGGCTTTCTGTTTTATTCCATTGGTTTACATGTTTGTCCTTGTGACAGTATCATATTTTCTTTTTAATGATGTCTGAATTTATTTCCAGATTTTCATTATAAAGCATATATTCTTTGTAATCAGAAAAAAATATTAAATAAATATACAAACGACCCTCTCTTGACCTGTTTTTCCATTTAGATTCTTCATTTTCCTTGCCCTCCCTTCATAGTCACTCTCCCACATACTAAAATTGGAATGATACAGAGAAGATTAGCATGGACCCTGTGCAAGGATGACATAGTCACTCTCCTAAATTGTATGTTCTACTCTTAACCTCACATTATTTTTTAAAATTCCTGTATAATTAACATTCAATGTTCTATTAGTTTCAGATGTACAATATAGTGATTCAACATTTGTATACATTACTCAGTGCTCATCATGATAAATGAATTCTAATCCCCTTCACGTATTTCATCCATCCCCCCCACCCAACTCCTTTCTGACAACCACCAGTTTGTTTTCTGTATTTGAGTCTGGTTTTGTTTGTTTGTTCTGTTTCTTAAATTCCACATATGAGTGAAATCATATGGCTTTTGACTTTCTCTGAGTTATTTCACTTAAAATTATACTCTCTATTATATATATATATATATATATATATATAAATGCAGTGCTCCTTATGAGAAGTGCACTCTTAATCCCCTTCATCTATTTCACCCATTACCCCTACCCACCACCCCTCTGGTAACCATCGTTATGTTCTGTATAGTTTCAATTGTTTGTTTTGGTTTATCTCTTTGTTCATTTGTTTTGTTTTTAAATTCCACATATGAATGAAATCATATAGTATGTATCTTTCTTTGATTAATCTCACTTAGCATTATACCCTCAAGTCCAACCACGTTGTTGGAAATGGCAAGATTTCATTCGTTTTTATGATTCAGTAATATCCCAATATATATATATATATATATATATATATATATATATACTACATCTTCTTTATTCATCTATGGATCTAAGCTTGGATTGCTTCTGTATTTTGGCTATTATAAATAATGCTGCAATAAACATAAGGGTGCGTATATCGTTTTGAATTAGTGTTTTTGTATTCTTTGGGTAAATATCCTATAGTGGAATTACTGAATCATGTTGTAATTCTCTTTTTAATTTTTTGAGGAAACTCCATACTGTTTGCATTCCCACCAACAGTGTAGGAGGGTTCCCCTTTCTCTGCATCCTCACCAACAACTGTCATTTCCTGACTTGTTAATGTTAGCCATTCTGAATGGTGTGAGGTGATATCTCATTGTGGTTTTGATTTGCTTTTCCCTGATGATGAGTGATATTGAGCATCTTCTCATGTGTCTGTTGACCATCTATATGTCTTCTTTGACCATCTAATATGTTCATGTCTCTTGTCCATTTTTAATGGGATTCTTTGCTTCTTGGGTGTTGAGTTGTATAAGTTTTATGTATATTTTGGATATTAACCCTTTATCAAATATGTCATTTGCAAATATCTTCTCCCATTCAGTAGGTTGTCTTTTAGTTTTATTGATAGTTTCCTTTGCTGGGCAGAGGCTTTTTATTTTGGTCTAGTCCCAGTAGTTTGTTTTTGCTTTTGTTTCCCTGGCCTCAAGAGACATATCTAGAAAAATGTTGCTACTGCTGATGTCAGAAAATATTGCTTGTGCTTTCTTCTAGGATTTTTCTGGTTTCAGGTCTCAAATTTAGGTCATTAATACATTTGGGTTTACTTTTGTATATGGTATAAGAAAGTGGTCCAGTTTCATTCTTTTGCATATAGCCGCGTAGTTTTTTCAACACTATTTGCTGAAGAGACTTTCTTTTTCCCATTGGATATTTGTGCCTCCTTTGTCAAAGGTTAATTGACCATATAATCGTGGGTTTATTTCTGGGCTCTCTATTCTGTTACATTGATCTGTCTGTCTATTTCTGTGCCAGTACCATACTGTTTTCATTACTACAGCTTCCTGGTAAATCTTGAATTCTGAGATTGTTGACACTGCCAGATTTGTTCTTCTTTCTCAATATTGCTTTGTATATTGGGGTAATTTGTTTTAGTTCTGTGAAAAATACTGTTGGTATTTTGATGGGGATTGCATTAATTCTGTAGATTGCTTTAGGTACTATGGACATTTTAACAATATTTTTTCTCCCAGTCCATGAGCATAAACATTGAATAGCATTTCATTTGTGTCATCTTTAGTTTCTTTCATCAATACTTCATAGTTTTCAGACTACAAGTCTTTCACCTCCTTCATTAAGTTCATTCATAAGTATTTTATTATTTTTGATGCGATTATAAATGAAATTGTTTTCTTAATTTCTTTTTATGCTACTTCATTATTAGAGTATAGAAATGCAATAGATTTGTATACATTGTTTTTATATCCTGTGACCTTACTGAATTCATTTATCAGTTCTAGTAGTTTTTTGGTGGATTCTTGAGGGTTTTCTGTGTATAGTATCATGAAATATGTAAACAGTGAAAGTTTTACTTATTCCTTAACAATCTGAATGCCTTTTATTTCTTTTTATTTGCTTGCTCTGTCTAGGACTTCCAGTGCTATGCTGAATAAAAGTGGTGAGATTAGATATCCTTATCTTGTCCTGACTTTAGGGAAGAAGCTCTCAGTTTTTCCCCATTAGTCTTTGAATTTGTTGAGACTTGTTTTGTGACCTAACTTCTGATCTGTTCTAGAAAATGTCCCATGTATACTTGAAAAGAATGTGTATTCTACTGTTTTAGGATGGAATGCCCTGAATGTATTTGTAAGAGCCAGGTGGTCCAATGTGTCCTTCATAGCTAGTGTTTCCTTGCTGATTTGCTGTTTGAATGATCTATCCATTGATGTAAATGGAATGTTAAAGTCCCCTACTATTATTGTATTACTATTGATTACTTCCTTTATGTTTGTTAATAGCTGCTTTACATATTTGGGTGCGTCCTTGTTGGGTGCATAAAATTTACAATTATATATTCTTGTTGGATATGCTCTTTATGATTATACAGGGTCCTTCTTTTTCTCTTGTAACAGTCTTTGTTTTAAAGTCTCTTTTTTCTGATATAAGTATTGATACTCTGGCTTTCTTTTAACTTCCATTTGCATGCTATTTACTTTACTATCCCTTCACTTTCAATCTGTGTTTTTAGGTCTCATGTGAATATCTTGTAGGCAGCACATAGATGGGGTATTGCTTTTTTAATTCATTTCGTTACTCTATGTCTTTTGATTAGAGCATTTAGGAAATTACACTGAAAGTAATTATTTTTTTTTAAATTTTATTATGTTATGTTAATCACCATACATTACATCATTAGTTTTTGATGTAGTGTTCCATGATTCATTGTTTGCATATAACACCCAGTACTCCATTCAGTAAGTGCCCTCTTTAATACCCATCACCAGGCTAACCCATCCCGCCACCCCCCTCCCCTCTAGAACCCTCAGTTAGTTTCTCAGAGTCCATAGTCTCTCATAGTTCGTCTCCCCCTCTGTAGATCCCCCCTTCATTTTTCCCTTCCTACTATCTTCTTCTTTTTTTTAACATATAATGTATTATTTGTTTCAGAGGTACAGGTCTGTGATTCAACAGTCTTACACAATTCACAGTGCTCACCATAGCACATACCCTCCCCAATGTCTATCACCCAGCCACCCCATCCCTCCCACCCCCCACCACTCCAGTAACCCTCAGTTTGTTTCCTGAGATTAAGAATTCCTCATATCAGGGAGGTCATATGATACATGTCTTTCTCTGATTGATTTATTTCGATCAACATAATACCCTCCAGTTCCATCCATGTCATTGCAAATGGCAAGATTTCATCCCTTTTGATGGCTGCATAATATTCCATTGTATGTATATGTGTGTGTATATATATATATATATATATATATATACACCACATCTTCTTTATCCATTCATCTGTCGATGATATCTTGGCTCTTTCCATAGTTTGGCTATTGCGGTCATTGCTGCTATAAACATCGGGGTGCATGTATCCCTTCAGATGCCTACATTTGTACATTTAGGCTAAGTACCCTGTAGTGCAATTGCTGGGTCGTAGGGTAGCTCTATTTTCAACTTTTTGAGGAACCTCCATACTGTTTTCCAGGGTGGCTGCACCAGCTTGCATTCCCACCAGTAGTGTAGGAGGGTTCCCCTTTCTATGCATCCCCGCCAACATCTGTCCTTTCCTGATTTGTTAATTTTAGTCATTCTGAATGGTGTGAGGTAGTTTCTCATTGAGGTTTTGATTTGGATTTCCCTGATGCCGAGTGATGTTGAGCACTTTTTCATGTGTCTGTTGGCCATTTGAATGTCTTCTTTGGAAAAATGTCTGTTCATGTCTTCTGCCCATTTCCTGATTAGATCATTTGTTCTTTGAGTTTTGAGTTTGATAAGTTCTTCGTAGATTTTGGGTACTAGCCCTTTATCTGATATGTCATTTGCAAATATCTTCTCCCATTCTGTCGGTTGTCTTTTGGTTTGTTGACTGTTTCCTTTGCTGTGCAAAAGCTTTTTATCTTGAAGAAGTCCCAATAGTTCATTTTGCCCTTGCTTCCCTTGCCTTTGGCGATGTTTCTAGGAAGAGGTTGCTGCGGCTGAGGTCGAAGAGGTTACTGCCTCTGTTCTCCTTTAGGATTTTGATGGACTCCTGTTTCACATTGAGGTCTTTCAGCCATTTTGAGTCCGTTTTTGTTTGTGTGGTGTAAGGAAATGGTCCAGTTTCATTCTTCTGCATGTGGCTGTCCAATTTTCCCAACACTATTTATTGGAGAGACTGTCTTTTTTCCATTGGACATTCTTTCCTGCTTTGTCAAAGATTAGTTGACCATAGAGTTGAGGGTCCATTTCTGGGCTCTCTATTCTGTTCCATGGATCTATGTGTCTGTTTTTGTGCCAGTACCATACTGTCTTGATGATGACAGCTTTGTAATAGACTTTGCAGTCCGGAATAGTGATGCCACCAGCTTTGCTTTTCTTTTTCAACATTCCTCTGGCTATTCGGGGTCTTTTCTGGTTCCATACAAATTTTAGGATTATTTGCTCCATTTCTTTGAAAAAAGCTGATGGTATTTTGATAGGGATTGCATTAAATGTGTAGATTGCTATAGGTAGCATTGACATCTTCACAATATTTGTTCTTCCAATCCATGAGCATGGAACATTTTTCCATTTCTTTGTGTCTTCCTCAATTTCTTCATGAGTATTTTATAGTTTTCTGAGTACAGATTCTTTGCCTCTTTGGTTAGATTTATTCCTGGGTATCTTATGTTTTGGGGTGCAATTGTAAATGGGATCGACTCCTTAATTTCTCTTTCTTCTGTCTTGTTGTTGGTGTATAGGAATGCCACTGATTTCTCTGCATTGATTTAATATCCTGCCACTTTACTGAATTCCTGTATGAGTTCTAGCAGTTTTGGGGTGGAGTCTTTTGGGTTTTCCACAGAAAGTATCATATCATCTGCCAAGAATGAGAGTTTGACTTCTTCTTTGCCAATTTGGATGCCTTTGATTTCTTTTTGTTGTCTGATTGCTGTGGCTAGGACTTCCAATACTATGTTGAATAGCAGTGGTGAGAGTGGACATCCCTGCCGTGTTCCTGACCTTAGGGGGAAAGCTCTCAGTTTTTCCCCATTGAGAATGATATTTGCTGTGGGTTTTTCATAGATGGCTTTTATGATATTGAGGTATGTACCCTCTATTCCTATAGTCTGAAGAGTTTTGATCAAGAAAGGATGCTGTACTTTGTCCAATGCTTTTTCTGCATCTATTGAGAGGATCATATGGTTTTTGTTCTTTCTTTTATTAATGTATTGTATCACATTGATTGATTTGTGGATGTTGAACCAACCTTGTAGCCCAGGAATAAATTCCACTTGGTCGTGGTAAATAATCCTTTTAATGTACTGTTGGATCCTATTGGCTAGTATTTTGGTGAGAATTTTTGCATCCATGTTCATCAGGGATATTGGTCTGTAATTCTCCTTTTTGATGGGGTCTTTGTCTGTTTTTGGGATCAAGGTAATGTGGCCTCCTAAAATGAGTTTGGAAGTTTTCCTTCCATTTCTATTTTTTGGAACAGTTTCAGAAGAGTAGGTATTAATTCTTCTTGAAATGTTTGGTAGAATTCCCCTGGGAAGCCATCTGGCCCTGGGCTCTTGTTTGTTGGGAGATTTTTGATGACTGCTTCAATTTCCTTAGTGGTTATAGGTCTGTTCAGGTGTTCTATTTCTTCCTGGTTCAGTTTGGTAGTTTATACATATCTAGGAATGCATCCATTTCTTCCAGATTATCTAATTTGCTGGCATGTAGTTGTTCATAATATGTTCTTATAATTGTTTGTATTTCTTTGGTGTTGGTTCTGATCTCTCCACATTCATTCATGATTATATTTATTTGGGTCATTTTTCTTTTTGGTAAGTCTGGGCAGGGGTTTATCAATCTTATTAATTCTTTCAAAGAACCAGCTTCTAGTATCATTGATCTGTTCTACTGTTCTTTTGGTTTCTATTTCATTGATTTCTGCTCTGATCTTTATTATTTCTCTTCTGCTGGGCTTAGGCTTTATTTGCTCTTCTTTCTCTAGGTCCTTTAGGTGTAGGGTTAGGTTGTGTATTTGAGACCTTTCTTGTTTCTTGAGAAAGGCTTGTATTGCTATATACTTCCTCTTAGGACTGCCTTTGCTGCATCCCAAAGATTTTGAACAGTTGTGTTTTCATTTTCATTTGTTTCCATGAATTTTTTTAATTCTTCTTTAATTTCCTGGTTGACCCATTCATTCTTTAGTAGGATGCTCTTTAGCCTCCATGTATTTGAGTTCTTTCTGACTCTCCTCTTGTGATTGAGTTCTAGTTTCAAAGCACTGTAGTCTGAAAATAGGCAGGGAATGATCCCAGGCTTTTGGTACCAGTTGAGACCTGATTTGTGACCTAGGATGTGATCTATTCTGGAGAATGTTCCATGGGCACTAGAGAAGAATGTGTATTCTGTTGCTTTGGGATAGAACGTTCTGAATATATCTGTGAAGTCCATTTGGTCCAGTGTGTCATTTAAAGTCTTTATTTCCTTGTTGATCTTTTGCTTAGATGATCTGTCCATTTCAGTGAGGGGCGTGTTAACGTCCCCTATTATTATTGTATTGTTGTTGTGTGTTTCTTTGCTTTTGTTATTAATTGCCTTATAATAGGCTGCTCCCATGTTAGGGACATATATATTTACAGTTGTTCGATCTACTTGTTGGATACACCCTTTAAGTATGATACAGTGTCCTTCCTCATCTCTTCTTATAATCTTTGGTTTAAAATCTAATTTGTCTGATATAAGGATTGCCACCCCAGCTTTCTTTTGGTGTCCATTAGCATGGTAAATCGTTTTCCACCCCCTCACTTTCAATCTGGGGGTGTCTTTGTGTGTAAAATGAGTCTCTTGCAGACAGCATATCGATGGGTCTTGGTTTTTTATCCAATCTGATAGCCTGTGTCTTTTGATTGGGGCATTTAGCCCATTTACATTCAGGGTAACTATTGAAAGATAGGAATTTAGTGCCATTGTATTGCCTGTAAGGTGCCTGTTACTGCATATTGTCTGTGTTCCTTTCTGGTCTATGTTGCTTTTAGGCTCTCTCTTTGCTTAGAGGACCCCTTTCGATATTTCTTATAGGGCTGGTTTTGTGTTTGCAAATTCCTTTAGTTTTTGTTTGTCCTGGAAGCTTTTTATCTCTCCTTCTATTTTCAATGACAGCCTAGCTGGATATAGTATTCTTGGCTGCATATTTTTCTCATTTAGTGCTCTGAATATATCCTGCCAGTCCTTTCTGGCCTGCCAGGTCTCTGTGGATAGGTCTGTTGCCAATCTAATGTTTCTACCATTGTAGGTTACAGATCTCTTGTCCCGAGCTGCTTTCAGGATTTTCTCTTTGTCTCTCAAACTAGTAAGTTTTACTATTAGATGTCGGGGTGTTGACCTATTTTTACTGATTTTTGAGGAGGGTTCTCTGTGCCTCCTGGATTTTGATGCCTGTTTCCTTCCCCAAATTAGGGAAGTTCTCTGCTATAATTTGCTTCAATATACCTTCTGCCTCTCTCTCTCTTTCTTCTTCTTCTGGGATCCCAATTATTTTAATATTGTTTCGTCTTATGGTATCACTTGTCTCTCGAATTCTGCCCTCATGATCCAGTAGTTGTTTATCTCTCTTTTTCTCAGCTTGTTTATTTTCCATCATTTGGTCTTCTATATCACTAATTTCTCTTCTGCCTCATTTATCCTAGCAGTTACAGCCTCCATTTTTGATTGCACCTCATTAACAGCCTTTCTGATTTTGACTTGGTTAGATTTTAGTTCTTTTATTTCTCCAGAAAGGGTTTCTCTAATATCCTCCATGCCTTTTTCAAGCCCAGCTAGTATCTTTAAAATCGTCATTCTGAGCTCTAGTTCCGACATCTTACTAGTGTTCATATTGCTTAGCAGTTGGTACTGCCTCTTATCCTTTTTTTTGAGCTGATTTTGTCCGTCTTGTCATTTTGTCCAGAGGACAATAGATGAATGAGAGAACAAAATGCTAACAGGGTAACAACAACCCCAGAAAAATATACACTAAACAAATCAGAAGTGACCTGGAACCAGGGCAAAAGAAAGGGAAAGAAAGAAAAAGAAAAAAACAAGAAAAATTAAAAAGATAAAAAAGGGGCATCTGGGTGGCTCAGTCATTAGGCATCTGCCTTTGGCTCAGGTCATGATCCCAGGGTCCTGGGATCGACCCCCACATCGGGCTCCCTGCTCTGCAGGAAGCCTGCTTCTCCCTCTCCCACTCCCCCTGCTTGTCTTCCCTCTCTCACTGTGTCTGTCACATAAATAAATAAAATCTTAAAAAAAAAAAAACAGAATATGATCAAATATGATCAGGTTGGTGCACAGATCAATGCCACACACTAGATTTTGGGAGTATTTTGGTCTGTTAGAAGAAAGTGTCTCCCAAAGTTTTAAAGAAAGAAGAACCTATATATGTACAAAAATAAGGGTAAATATGATGAAGGGCTGGAATATGACTGTAAAGATGAAAATTATAAAAGATTTTGTAAAAGGAATTAATAAGATAAGTTGGTTGAAAAAAGAAAGAAGAGGAATTTAAAAAAAAGGGGGGAGAGAATATGATCAGGCAGGAGACTAGAACAAAGTCATACACTAGAGATTTAGGGTATATTTTGGTCTGTTAGAAGAAACTGTATCCCAAAATTTTAAAGAGAGAACAACTTATATATATATCAAAACTAAGATTAACTACTATGAAGGGATGGAATATGACTCTAAAAACGAAAAATAAAAAAGATTTTTAGAAAAGGGATTGATAAGATGTTGGTTGAAAAAGTTAAAAAGAAAAATTCAAAAAAAAAGGAAAAAGTTAAAAAAAATTAACTTTGAAAGACTAAAGTATCATGGGAAAAAAAAGTCATGAATTCTTTGTGCTATATTCTCCTAGTGCTGGAGTTCTGCCGTTCTCATTGATTGGTAAACTTGGTCTTGGCTGGCTGTTCTTGCTGATCTTCTGGGGGAGGGGCCTGTTACTGTGGTTCTCAAAGGTCTTTGCCGGAGGTGGAATTGACCCGCCCTTGCCGGTCTGGGCTAAGTAATCTACTCGGGTTTGCTCTCGGGAGCTTTTGTTCCCTGCAAGCTTTCTGTACAGCTTTGGAGGACGAGAGTGAAAATGGCAGCCTCCCAGTCTCTGCCCTGGAGGAGCCAAGAGCTCGGGGCCCCACTTCTCAGTGTGCCCCCAGAGAAAAGCAGTCAATCACTCCCGTCTCCCTGGTCTCCATCCGCACTCCGTGCTCACCCGGCCTGTGACCAAGCATTTTTATTTCTCTCACATGACCCCGTTTGGATCTCCAAACCCAGAAGATTCCTGCAGTGCGCTCCCGCACCACTCCTCCCAGGGGAAGAAGGGGAGTCTCCACGGATCTGCCGCTTGTTGGGTCCCTGCTGGAGGAGCAGTGGCCCGAATGTGCCACAGATCACAGTTTATGGCAACCCCAAGCTGAGAGCCCGCTCCTCTGCTTTGTCTCTGCAGCCAGCTTCCCCGCTCCGATCCCTGGGAGCTCTGCTGCACTCAGGCACCCCCGGTCTTTCTGTGACCCCGTGGGTCCTGAGACCACACTGTCCCAGAAAGGGTTCCACCCCCCGCTTAGTCACTGGAGCGATGTCCCTCAGCGGAGCTGACTTCTAAAAGTTCCGATTTTGTGCTCCGCTGCTCTATCACTTGCCAGTAGGGACTGATGGAGGCACCCCCCTGCCGTCTATCCTCCCGAATATCACCTCGGATTCACTTCTCCGCCCGTCCTACCTTCTAGAAAGTGATCGCTTTTCTATTCAGAGAGTTGCTGCTATTCTTTTCTTCAATCTCCTGTTGAGTTTGTAGGTGTTCGGAATGGTTTGATCCCTATCTAGCTGAATTCCTGGGACCAGATGAAATTTAGGTCTCCTACTCCTCTGCCACCTTGCTCTTGTTCTCTGAAAGTAATTATTGATAGGTATGTATTTACTGTCATTTTGTTACTTTTTTTTTTTTTTTTTTTTTTAGTTCTTGTCTCTTCCTTCTTTTGCACTTTTCTCTGAGGGTTTGCTGGCTTTCTTTGATATTTTTTTCTTTTTTCTTTTTTATCTGTTAGTGGTTTTTGATTTGTGGTTACCATTTTATTTATATATAACATGTATGTAGCAGACTATATTAAGTTGATGGTCACTTAAATTTGAACCTATTCTAAAAGCACTAACGTTTTACATCTTCTCCCCCATGTTTTAGGTATATAGTGTTCTACTTTGCATTCTTTTATTTTGTGAATCCTTTGACTGATTTTTATAGATATACTTAATTTTACTGCTTTTGTGCTTCCTATTTTTCTTATTCCTACCTCAAAAATTCCCCTTTAAGTTTTCTTGTAAGGCCAGCTTAGTGATGATTAATTCCTTTAACATTTGTTCGTCTGGACAACTAGTTATCTTTCCTTCTATTATGAATGATAGTATACATGAAACAGTATTCTTGGTTATAGATTTTTCCTTTCAGCCCTTTGAATATATAAATGTGCTCTCTTCCAGCCTGCAAAATTTTTGCCAAAGATCAGCTGTTAGCCGTATGGGGTTTGCCTTGGATTTAACTATTTTATTTTCTGTTGATGCTTTTACAATTCTCTATCACTACTTTTTGCCATTTTAATTATTGTGTGTCTTGGTGTGGACCTTCTTGGGTTGATTTTTTTGGGGGTCTCTCTGTGCTTCCTGGATCTGGATTTCTGTTTCTTTCCCCAGATTAGGGAAGTTTTTACCTATCATATCTCCAAATAAAACTTATGCCCCCTTTTCTCTCTCTTCTCCTTTGGGATCCCTATAATGCAAATGTTATGCTTGATGGTGTCACTGAGTGCCCTTAATCTATTCTCATTTTTTATTCTTTTTTTCTTTCTCCTGTTCAACTTGTTTTCCATTACTCTGTCCTTCAGGTTGTTGATCCATTCTTCTGCTTCCTCTAGTCTATTATTTATTCCCTCTAGTGTACTTTTTTCTCAGTTATTGAGGTGTTCATCTCCAATTGGTGCTTTTTAATACTTTCTATCTCCTTAAGGATCTCATTGAGATCCTCCTCTCTTTTCTTAATGCCAGTGTATATCTTTATGACCATACTTAAATTTTCTGAGACATGTTGTTTATCAATTTCATTTAGCTCTTTTGCTTTTTTTTTTTCTATCTTGTTCTTTCATTTCGGACATATTCCTTTGTCTCCTCATTTTGTCTAACTGTATGTCTGTTTCTATATATTAAGAAGGTCACCAGGAGGCCTGGGTGGCTCAGTCGATTAAGTGTCTGCCTTCAGCTCAGATCATGATCTCAGGATCCTGGGATCAAGTCCCACATCAGGCTCCTTGCTCAGCAGGGAGTCTGCTTCTCCCTCTGCCTGCAGCTCTCTCTGCTTGTGTGCTCTCTCTCTCCCTCTCTCTCTCTCTGACAAATAAATAAATAAAATCTAAAAAACAACAACAACAAAAAAAAAAAACTGTCAGCTATGTCTCCTGCTCTTCAAAGTAGTGTCTTTATAAAGAAGAGGTCCTATAGTGCCCTGCAGTGCAATGTTCCCTTTACCAGAACCTGGCACTTCATAGGTGTCTTCTCTGTATGTTGTATGTGTCCTTCTGTTCTGGCTGAGCCACATTTGCCTTCATTCCAGTCATCTGCAATTGCTCTCTCTGCCTATTGTGGGCAAAGTTTGGTCCCTGTTTGTTAATGGGTCAGTCTGGGGCCACCTTGGATGAGTTGAGTCAGATCAGGCATTTGCCAGAGCTTCAGTCATGCTGAACTACAGGGATCTCTCCCTGTTTTGTCCCCTGTTAGATTTTTGTTGGTGGGAAGGCCAGCAGTCAGACCAGATGTCTACTCCCAGCTCACTGGTGAGGCTGCAGTGGAGCTGGTTGTGTGTGGTTATCTTCCTCTATCCCTGGGGCAGGAGTCACTTTGGAGTGTTGCTGGCCCCCGTCAGGGCTGTGAGGTGTTAGAAAGGTTTGTGCTGGTTTGCTGTGGGAGGTGACCTAGAGCTGCTTTGGAAAATGCTGGTGGAAGGAGAGTTGGATGGGGTGGATCCCGCAGAGAATACGGGGTGGGGTGCTGTTAGCAAGCTAGGTGGAAAGTGTTAGTGCTGGTTCCTGCAATTATCAGTGTACTTATGTTGGGGGGTGGGGGAGGGAAATGGTGTCCACTAGCTCTTTTGCTCTTGGAGATGTCTCCTACTAAAGATCCCTGCTCCTCCAGCACACATTCTGAGATTAGTAAGTAACTCTCCTACCTGAAAACCCACATATTTTTCAAACTGCTACTTCTGTGCTGTATCTCAGAGGGGTTGTTATGCTGTATCTTTAAGGGCCTGATCTTAGTTCTCTAGCCACATCTGGCTCTCCTAGAGCCAAGCCTGATTTTTAAAGTTCCAGGTTCTAATTACCACTGATTATAAAAACTTGTGAAGCCTAAGCTCTGGTTTTCAAAGCCAAAGGGAATTTGTCTTCCCAGTATGGGTCTCCTGTACTTGGGGTGCCTATTGTGGGGTATGTTCCTCTCCTTTCTCCATAGTTGTGGTGTCCCTCCTTCCCATGGACGGTCTTGAGGGTCATTTTGGTTCCCAACTGTGCCCCTGCCCTTCCTACCATTTTCAATGTGGCCTCTTCTCTAAGATTAACTGTGGCAAATCTGTCCTGCCAGGCTCCAGGTCATTTTCTGGATTATTTACACTGATGTGCATGTTATCTAGGTGTATCCCTGAGAGGAGGTGAGCTTAGGATCTTCCTACTCCACCACCTTTTCAGAAGCTCTAACCTCAGTATTTTTAATATTTTTTCCAAAGATCTTCTATTAATAAGAAAAAAACAAGAAAAAAAAACCCAATAAGTAAATGATACGCAGGCACAAAAATGGGAATGCAACTGGCCAAAATGAAGTAACTGATGTTTAATATTACTAGAATTTAGGAAAGTGAACATTAAAAATTTTAAAATAAACTAACACATAATTTGACAGAAACTTAAAAAATATTCTGGTAAGATGTGGAATAAAGGAACTTTTATTTGCCCCTAGGAATGTGTGAATAACTTATTATTTTGGAAACTAAATGGCAGTTGTTATATTAAAACCTAAAACATTTAGGGGTGCCTGGGTGGCTCAGTTGTTAAGCGTCTGCCTTCGGCTCAGGTCATGATCCCGGGGTCCTGGGATCGAGTCCCACATCGGGCTCCCTGCTCGGCAGGAAGCCTGCTTCTCCCTCTCCCACTCCCCTTGCTTGTGTTCCTGCTCTCACTATCTCTCTCTCTCTGTCAAATAAATAAATAAAATCTTAAAAAAAAAAAAAAAACCTAAAACATTTATCCCTTTATTGTAATTTTGGGCATCTCTCCTACATAATTAACATTGTTAGTATATAGGGACATAATGTTTTGATGTCATTTAAAGCAAATAATTTTTTTAAATTAATGTATATATATCAAAGTTATATTAACTTTAAAAATATTTCCCTTAGGGAGAAAGTCTCTTTATGTAAGCACTTCACAAAGATAATTTATTTATGTGATATGATAATGATTCTGGGAAGAACATAAATGGCACTAAAATTTACTAGTGTTCACAGGTCCTTAAACTAAAACCCTAAAAGTTTTGCTGTGCTATTTATTTATTCATTAGTTAGATAGTTCTACAAAAATTGAACATGCTGGAAATGAAAATATGTTAAAGCAATTGAGTCCTGACAGTTCTCAGATAAAACAGTTAACCATTTATTTTAAAGATAAGAAAATAATGCCGAAAGCCTTAAATATAACTCTGCTTAAAAATTTTAGTGGAAATAACTTTGTTCTATTTATCAAATTTATGCAAGGGATATTTATATTTTTCACATGATTTTATTACATCCAAATGTTACCATCAATTTTAAAAGTTGGCCTTTACATTTCATATAAAATTTCATGATAAAAAATTTACAAAATGAAGTTTTGTAGCAATTTAGACACACGGTAACAATCAGGACATGCATATGCTAAAAATAGATTTACATAGTAGTATATATAAAAAGAAATGAGAAATCATAGACCAGCTATGGTAGACATTAGTCAGAAAAATTATTTTTAAAACATGGGCCTAATCCAGTTTGTCTTTTTTAAAATTTTTATTTATTTCAGAAAGAGAGAAAGAGAGAGAGAGAGATTGAGAGCATGACACAGGGAGAGAGAAGCATACTCCCCACTGAGCAGGGAGCCAGACACAGGGCTCGATCTCAGGACCCTGGGATCACAACCCAAGCTGAAGGTGGAAGCTTAACCAACTGAGCCACCCAAGCACCCCTGGCATAATCCAATTTGAACTGCATATTTTCACCATAGTAAATGTATTTGGACCATTCCAATAAGGATTATATCTATATTGACTTACAGACTGATGAGGGTAGTGATGGAGTTTTGGAATATAAGTGAGTTTCAATGGGGTGAGGTCCAGAGCTGACAACCAAGAAAGAATTCTTGAGACATCTTTGGTGCAAAATGGTGGTTTATTAAAGCCCGGGGACAGGACCCATGGTCAGAAAGAGCTGCTGCACCAGGGTCTTGAGGAGTGGTGTTTATATACTCCAGTGTTAGGGGAAGTAAGGAAAAGGGAGATTTCAAAAGAACTTTCATATGCTAAAGAGGACCGACCTACAAGATACCTACAAGATACCTACAAGATACCAGAGTTCTTGCCATTGTCAAGTTAAGGTTGTTTTCCCCTCTAGCAAGGCATTAACATGAAGACAGTTGGGACATTCCTGGAAGAATTTCACACATGTCCCACCCAGGAGTGGGGGTTGGGGGCAGATTGCAGGGTGTCAGTTTATGCTTTGTCTTCAGCTAGACTTCTCCCACATCAGTAGGATTGCATTCTAATGGTCATTAACATCAGAGACTAGAGAGAAAAAATAAAATTAAATGTTTAAAACAGAAATCATAATGGTAAATGTATTGATTATTGTTTGGGAGGAGAATTTGATACATATTTAAGAAAAATATAAGTATAAAGGGAATAACTATTGAACACTGAGTATGCACATACATATGTATAGTATATGTTATATGTATGCATATATACTTATTTTTAAATAATTAAAATATATAAAAATGAGATTATAGAATTAATATATAAAAAAATTCATTTAGTAGTGTACTTCATATGGAATCAAGAAAAATTAAAGCCATTTTCTATAGAAAAATAGTGGGAATCTTAAAATAATAGAAATCTTAAATGAATGTTTATCTTGATAAAATATACATTGTTCAGAAAATATATGATAAGATTTTTGCAAGTCTAAGTGAAAAAATAGAAGTAACCAAATCACCCCCCAAGAAACTTGGGTGTAAAGTGGCTTAAGCTAGAATATGTAAAAAAAAAAAAGACAAATTTTATTGGAAAACATAGTCAATTTGGGACAAAACAAATTTGAGATGTTAAAAAGGAATAAAAGGATTTTCAGTTTTAGCACTGACATGTAAAAAACTTGGAAGTTGTCACTCCCATCCTTACAACTAGAAAAAAGCCAGAAAACCTAAAGATTAACAACTTTTCTTGGACCCATTAAAGAATTGTGGTCTCAGGGCAAAGAACTCCTCTGCAATGTGGAGGAATAGGTCCATTCAAACACAGACCACATCTGTTTGAAGCACAAATTGCTAGAGCCATAAATTTATATGAGCAGTTAAATGGTAATTTTGACAAATCACTGAAGGCTGAATGTGGAGTAGCATGAGTGTGAGAAACTCCTGTGGTTCACAGTATTTCATCCAAGTCCCCCCACCCCCCCCATACCTCCCCCCGACCCAGTGTGCACGCATACACAATTTCTTTGGTTTTACCTACAGAAACATCAGAAACATTACTAGGTTCTCAAGGTGAAGTTCCAAGAAAAGATCCCCTGAGGGTTCTGCCAGGAGGAATGGGAAGTTAACCATTGTGAAACAATCACAGTGTCATTTTTATGGCAAAATCCTATTCTCTGGGGGCAAGGAATTTATCAGAGCATAATTCAGAAACTTACCTGTCCTGGATAAAGGGGGTTTGTCCCTGCTTCATTCTTCTGTAGCCTCTTTGTCTTACCTTTGGGAAAAACAAAATTAAAAATCATAGTAAAAAGGGGAAGAGGTTTCAAGGAAATAGATTGCAAATATGCATACAGGGAAATAAATAGAAATATACCTTGCATACCGCTTCTGGAAATCACAGCCTTAAGGCACAGGTTCAATAGAATACTGAGATTTAGTCAGTAGGCTATAGTATTAACCCCCGTCTCCCACACCTTATCACCATACAAGACACAAGTATAACAAGAAGGGATTGTAGCTGAAGGACTATGACAGAGATTCTGTCTGAGCTGGACTATGTATATAAGAAGGTCAAAGTCAATAGGGGAGACAAAAACAGACACTAGAAGAACCCGAAACCTCTGATACCTAGAGGTACAACAAACATTAATCACAGATGAGTTTCTAGCTAGGTTAACATAGATCTTCACTTTGTGGGCCTATTTATCTTAGTTCCTATTGCCCTATATAACTCTTTGACTTTCAACAAAAAATACAAAATGTGCAAAACAACATCAACAACAATCAAAAATGCAGTCTGAAGTTAACAAAACAATAATGAGAAACAGTCTCAGAGAGGTGACATAGATGTTGGAATGATCAGTAGGGAATAAAATGACTATGATTAATATGAGCACCTGGGTGCCTCAGTTGGTTAAGTGTCTTGCCTTCAGCTCAGGTCATGATCCCAGAATCCCAGGATTAAGTCCCACATTGGGCTCCCTGCTCATCAGGGAGTCCGCTTCTCCCTCTGCCCTTTACCCTCCTTGTATTCTCTCTCACTCACTCTCGCTCTCTCAAATAAATAAAATCTTCAAAAAAAATAACTGATTAATATGATGTTAATATGTTCATGAGAATGAACACCAAAGGATTCTAAGTGACTAGTAGGAATAACTCTATGCTCCCAAATTTGACTGTTTCTTAAAAAAACATGAACTACTAAAAACTCACACAAGAAAAAATAAGATGATAGCTTTATATTTATTACAGAAATAGAGTAAAACTTTCTAAAAAGGAAAGAATCAGATTTAGATGGTTCACTGGTGAATTCTACTAACATTTAAAGAATAATACCAGTTCTCTATTCTCTGTCTCAGAATATAGAAGCAGAATGAACAATCATCCAATATTAATACATTCAGTATAAGGCCAACATCACAATACTACCAAACCCAGATAAATATAAGAAAAAGTGCAGACCAGTATCTCTTGTGAATATAGAGTCAAAAATTCTCAACAAAATATCAGCAAATAGAATTAACAATGAATGAAATGAATAATACACAAGAACACATAGAAAAAATTCCAAGTATCTGAGGATGGTTGAGTATTTGAAAACTAACCAATATAATTAATCATATAAATAGCCTAAAGAAGAAAAATCATATCCTGTCAATGCAGAAAAAGTATTTAACAAAGTACCTCACTCATTCATGATAAAACTCTCAGCAAATTAAGAATAGATGGAAACCTAATAAAGTAAAGAACATCTACAAAAAACCTACAGCTAATATCTATACTGAATATATTTTCCTTGAAATAAGGAAAAAGTTAAAGATACCCTGTATGACAACTTCTAAGCTCTGTTGTACTGGAAATACAGTACAGCTCGTATAATAGACAAGAAAATGAAATGAAAGATATACTGACCATATAGGAAAAAACACCGTTATTTGTAGATGACATGATTGTCTATGTAGAAAACTTCAAAGAATCTAGGGGTGCCTGGGTGGCTCAGTCGGTTAAGCGTCTGCCTTCTACTCAGATCAGGATCCCAGGGGTCCTGGGATTGAGTCCCACATCAGGCTCTCTGCTCTGCGGGGAGCCTGCTTCTCTCTCTCTCCCTCTGCTGTTTCCCCTGCTTGTGCTCTCTCACTCTTACTCTCTCTCAAATAAATTAATAAAATCTTTAAAAAAAGAAAAAACTTTAAAGAATCTACAAAAGAATGCCTGGAAGTAATAAGCAAATATCAAGTCACAGGACATGAGGTAAATAACAAAAGTTTATTGATCTCCTATATACAATAAATGAATAATTAGAATTTGTAATTAAAAATCAGTACCATTTGCAATAGCACCAAAAATTTATAAATACTTAGGTATAAATCAAACAAAATAGGTACAAGACCTATATTATTAGTTATCTATTGCCACTGTAACAAATTCTTGCAATTTAGTGGCTTAAACAATATAAATATATTCTCTTACAGTTCCGGAGGTCAGAAGTCTAAAATCAAGGTTTTGGCAAGACTGCATTCTTCAAGCTTCAGGGAGGAATCTGTTTCCTTGACTTTAACATTTTCTAGAGGCTTTCTGCATTCCTTGGCTGTGGCCCTTTCTTCCTATCATTGTAACCCCCTACTTCCATTATTTCATCTTCTATTCACTCTGATCCTCTTCCCATCCTCTAATAAGAGTTCTTGTGATTGAAATGTGTCCACCATATCCAGTATAATCTTCCAATCTCAAGAGCCTTAATTTAATCTCATCTGTAAAATCCCTTTACTTTGTAAGGTAACATATTCATAGATTCTGTGGGTTAGAATGTGAACATCTTTTGGGGGGCAATTATTCATCCTATCACAGGATCTACCTGTGGAATACCACAAAACTCGAAAACAAATCAAAGAAGATCTATTTAAATGGAGATATATTCTTTGTTCATGGATTTGAGGACTCAATATTGCTAAGATGTCAATTTATCCTAACTTGATCTATAGAACCAACATAATCCCAATCAAAATCCCTGCAGTCTATTTTGTAGATGTTGTAAACTGATTCTGAAATGTATTAAAATAATCTAGATTAGCTAACATTGAAGAAGAACAACAAAATTATAGTACTGGCACTACCCAATTTTAAGACTTACAATGATACAGTAATCCAAGGAGCATGGTATTGGTGACAGAAGAGATACATTGATCAATAGGATTAATAGAATAGGGAGCTCAGAAATACACCAACACAATTATATTTAACTGGATTTTGGCAATGATGTTAAGGCCATTCAATGGTGAATGATAGCCTTTTCAACAAATGATTTTCAAACAAGTGGATGTCCATTTTGCTAGGCAGAATAATGCCCACCCCTGCCCAAGATATTCATACCCTAAACCATGATTTTATACTTGTGTGACAAGAGTAGATTTGTAGATGGAATTAAGGTTATGTACCTTAAAATAAGTAAGCTATCCAAATAATCTATGTATATAACTCTCCACTCCTTTACATATAGGTTGTATATGTTGACTTCCTTTCAAATAAAAGAGTATGGAAAGGAGTAAAAAAGAATAACTTCACAGAGGAGAAATCCAACACTATACTACTTCAGCATAGTAATCAAGTGACTGTACATTTTGCATTCCCACCAGCAATTTTTAGTTTTTTATTTTTTTTCAAAGATTTTATTTATTTGAGGGAGAGTGAGTCAGAGAGAGAGAGCATGAGAGTGGGGAGGGCCAAGGGGAGAAGCAGACACCCCACTGAGCGGGGAGCCTGATGCAGGGCTTGATCGCAGGACTCCAGGATCATGACCTGAGCTGAAGGCAAGACGCTTAACTGACTGAGCCACCCAGGCGCCCCCCACCAGCAATTTTTAGATCGAGGTTAACACCAAGAGTGATAAATCATGTAGATAGTATGTATCTTCAATATGATGTGATGAGAATGACACTTTACCTCTGTATCTCTCTCCTCAAAATCCATTTAACTCATTCTGATCATGTGAAACCCATAGACATGTGAAGTACTTAAGTGGTTAATACCCTATATACTGGTTGAACAATAAATATATGCTACTGAACTCTAGCAGTAAAATGTCTCCTCTTAGAGTTGGGTCTGGATTCTAAAGTGTATTTATTGTCCTTCAGTCAATAACATAATAACCTATAATGCCTGATTTAATTATTTAGTCTTTTGGATCTATAAAATGTTGGGCTGATAAAAGCAGCATTTGAAGAAAATGCTAATCCAGGGATCCAAGGGTGAATATATCACTAAATATTTTAGGTGTATACTTGCATTCAAAATTGATTACCAGAATTCTACTTCACTTGTTTACATTAGAGTTAGTACCCACATAATAATCTTTATTTATTTTAAATTGATCTGGCTATATGTTTCTTTCTCCTTTCCATGGTCAAATGCCTAAAAAGCTGTTCCAGCAGACTAATAAAATTATTTTACAAGTTTCTTAATAGTCAGCTTTGGGAAGTAGGATATTTGCTGAGGAGAGGGGAAGGGAAAGAAGCTGCAATTGTACAAGGGTCCCCAAATTGATTACCCATGTAATTTATAAGCCATTTTGTAAATGAACTACATAGCAATATGTATTTAAACCATCAGGTATTAGACTGAACTTTATATTAATAAAATATTTAAAAGCTTATGACAAAAAGATATTTGTGGAAGATAGTTTTTATTTTCATGGAAATAAAGTGAAAAAATATATTTATAGAAGTTAATGACTAGAACTATTACACAAAAGCAAATTTGGGTCTTTCTCATGATTGTATCCCCAGTGTTTAGTAGAAAATGCAGTTTTTCTTAAACAGTAAATACCTTTTGAATGGATAACTATTTAAAACACTTTGTTCTGTAGAGTAATTACATTTAAAATATTTTAATATTTTGTATTTAGTTCCATCATCTTTACTAGATGGTTCCTTGAACTTATTAGGTAGGTAATAAAAATGTCAGAAATACACCTTTAAGAAAACAGAACAATTTAATATGATACTTCATATTTTAAATTTTAATAAAGTATTTATTTTATAACTGTCAGTACATGATTATATGTAGAAAAGAAATAGCAAATCTGATAATGATTTAAGGCAAACGTTTCAGTTAGTATTTCTTGGGCATTTTGAGATGCTTCTGTATACTAATTTTTTTCTTTTATAAATTATAAGGTAATAGATAGGATTAGTTTCCCTTTGATATTTGCTACCTCTGATGAATTTAACCTCTTGTTTAAAAAACAGCTTCCTTAGATTTTTCAGCCTTTTTTTTCTTTTTCCCAATTGAATATGAGTTTTCTTCCAAATATCATTTGGTTTTCTATTTCTACATTAGTTTTAATATTCTTGTGCTTTTTGCTTATGTATCTAGAATTTAAAAGAATTTGAGAATAGTGCATGTGTATGTTCAGCAAATTTCCTTATAAGCACTATTCTGTTTTTGAGATTCTTTAAAGGGTCCATGTCTTTGTTATGTAGTATTACGTATTTTTATAATTTCTGTTATGCACATACATTGACAGAGTTATCTTTAAACAGAACATCAGCTTCTAATTGATAGTATGAAAATTTCAAAACAAAGTCACCCACAATATTTTCTTTAGGCAGATTCTGGACTAATTTCCAGTTCAAATAAATATATTCCTTAATGCATTGGAGTATGAATCATACATCTTGAAAGCCATTAGAAGTTTTATTGGTTCATATTTTATTTATATATGTAACATCTTATAAATATCACTTTATCATACCAGCTTTTGTTTAGATTCATACAATAGAAATTTAATTTAATGGAAAACAATATACTTCTCATGAAAGTATAAATAGGTAAGTTTGTATTCTTATCAGAATATGTAATATAAATAGAAAATGAACTCCAAAATGGAGTCAGATACCAACTCAGTTCATCTTATGTTTCAGGATGAATAAAACCTGATTTTGAACAAAATCTTAGAGAATGAACACAAAACAAAATGGGTTTTAATGAGATTTCTGTGACTTACATCTCCCATATTAACCCAGGCTATATTTTCAATATAATTAGCAATAGAATGGAATGTAGTACTTTAAATACTCATCAATTTTTATCTCTAACTTGGAAATTGTGATATAAAATGCCTAGTAAGGAAACAAAATCTTTCACAAATATTCAAATGAGGGTTTGACAATGTAGGGTATATTCTTCTCAGTAAATTCTAGCACATTACACTGTTGCTTGAGTCAATAATATTCTAATTATTTCTCTCTTAAATAACAGATGAATTTTAAGTTTCTGCTGGGAAGGTATTCTTTTTTATAAAGATATACAGATATGTTCATATCAGCAAATCTATTGATTGGTATTCAGGAATTGTCTATCACTCACTGAATCCTGAATAGTTTTGCTATGCAGGACAGTCTTCAGATATGTACAAACTGTCTGAATTCTGAATTTCTAATGTAATTCAAGATAGTATTTTCTTGCCAATGTATATTCTTGAATGATTTAAATTTTGTTACCAGCAAAAATTGCTATCTACAATAGAATGTATGATTTCTCCGTGTGGCTCAATTTTATATTCTGCTTACCACACTTCAAAGAAATAGAAGTTTGCTTGTGACTAAGACCGATCAATCTTGATCTGGAGGTTTTACCTTAAAATATCTGCATAACACTATGTCTTCATGTCTACCATTATAAAAATTCTCACTGGTTTTTCAGTCTTACTCTTGTACCTTTTAAACCATTCTCCACACAACAGTTTGGATCCTGTTTTTAAATTACAACTCAATACATGTCAGTTCTTGATTCATCTTCTTTTATTGACTTTCATCATGCTTATAATAAACCTTGAACTCTTTACTATGATATATGATATCATAGATGATTTCACAAAGCCACACCACATTACCTTCTATCCAAATACCTTTGTTCACTTCTTTGTTGCCGGGAGAGCAATGAAAGAATAGAATGGTTAAGCATATTGGAAAATGAATAGTTATAGTGCTGACCCAGGTAATATTAACTAGAACTGAGTGCTGGTATTGAGGTGATAGATAATGGAAAAAATGGATAGTGAAGAGTTGATTGTAATGTTTAATAAGGTTGAAGAAAATTCTGTAGTATTGGTACTTCATTACATATGCCTGAAGTTTAGACAGTGATAGAGAGGGCATGGGTGTTTGAAAATGAGGTTTTGAAGGTGGTACAGATATTGTTTTTTTTTTTTTTTTTAAGATTTTATTTATTTATTTGACAGAGAGAGAGATAGCTAGAGCAGGAACACAAGCAGGGGGAGTGGGAGAGGGAGAAGCAGGCTTCCCACCGAGCAGGGAGCCCAATGCGGGGCTCGATCCCAGGACCCTGGGATCATGACCTGAGCCAAAGGCAGACGCTTAACGACTGAACCACCCAGACGCCCCAAGATATTGTTGATAACAAAGTCCATAGTAAAAAATGTAAATGGTTTTTGACGAGGGGTAGAGGAAAAGATGGTTGGATCTAGGGAGGTTGAGGTACTAAATGAATCACGTATGTGGAAGTGAATGACTCACCTCAAGAATAATGACATGAACAGTGGTGGGGGGGAGGATAGTGAGCCAGGTAGGAAAACATCAGGATGTTTGAAATTGACAAGAATTAAGTAAAACTAATTGACGGTGGTTTCAGGAGAGCTGTGGTTGTTTTAAAGAAAGGTAATAAAAGTGGTTTAGAAATAGTGCATGAAACAAATTCATTTCCAGACCCCTGGCATATGGAGTATTGAACAAAACAAAATCTCTTCTTTTTTTTAAGATTTTTAAAATTTTTTTTATTTATTTGACAGAGGGAGACACAGGGAGAGAGGGAACACAAGCAGGGGTAGTGGGAGAGGGAGAAGCAGGCTTCTTTCCTGATGGTGGGGCTCGATCCCAGGACCCTGGAGTCATGACCTGAGCTGAAGGCAGTTGCTTAATGACTGAGCCACCGAGGAACCCCCAAAATCTCTTCTTGAGAGGGTAGCACAGGACAGCAGTTTTCTCAGGTAAACAGTGAATTTCCATTAAAGAATAAAGGTGAAGGGAACCTTCAAAGAAGAAGCTGAAAATATCAACATTTTATTGATGACATCTTAAATTTTTGTGGGCTTGGTGGAAGAGTTTCATGTGCAGAAACAAAGAATGGTTGGGGTGATTATCAGATTAAAGAATATCGTGAGGATTTAGATATATTTTAGCTTGTTGATATAAAAGCTTTGCAATTCTGAGGAAGACTGAGGTAAAGAAAGAATGCCGGCATAATGGAATCAGTCTATATGCCTCTTAGAAGAAAAAAAAAAATTCTGAAAGGTTAACATTACTTTGCAATTAATTGAGATGACTTGGCATATCTCTAAATCCTATGTACAGGGTGGTATGTTGGTCAGGATAAAGCATGGAGTTTTTCCATATATTTCCTCTTTACTTTAGTTGTGCCTTTCTATTAAATCATGGTTATATGAAGGCACAAAAACATCCCCTTTCATTCTGGATTGAGCCTCAGTTATTGTTGAGTGTGGATTAAGGATGAATATGGGTTAAGGCAGATCCCATCTGAATCACCCACAATAAGTAAAACATCTTATTTCAAAACTAAAAATGAAAGAATACCTTTAGTCCCAGCAGTGTTAAGATATTGTCCATGAAAGTTTGGTTACTTTCAAGAAAATAATTTTATTTCTGTAGATATATTGAGAAGAAATAAGTTCTGCCTTTTTCTCTTTAATTTTTGATTGATTTAGGGAATTATAAATGAATTCATGGTTCTAAAAATTGTTCGAAGAGTTACATGTGAGTATGAAACTTAAGGTCATGCTTGGTTTGATTTCCTACATTTGAAAATCCAAGGACTATATAAATTGAGGCAGTCTGAATTAGAAAACATTCCCACCAATAAAATGATGTGATGTAGGGAATAGTTAAGAACGGTACAATCCTGGGGTGCCTGGGTGGCTCAGCCGGTTAAGCGTCTGCCTTCGGCTCAGGTCATGATCCCAGCATCCTGGGATCAGCCCTGCTTCAGGCTCCTTGCTCAGCAGACAACCTGCTTCTGCCTGCTGCTCCCCCTGCTTGTGCTCTCTCTCTCTCTCTCTGTCTGTCAAATAAATAAAATCTTAAGAAAAAGGTACAATCTTATTTAACAGTAGAAAACTAGGCAAATGGTATGGATAGAATGTTTGTCCCCCAGAATTCATATATTTAAGTCTTATCCCCACGGTAAGACTATATTTGGAATAAAGAAGTAATTAAGAATGAGTGTTATAATTATGAGACCTCAGAGAGCTCTCATCCCCCTCTCTTCCCCCCTTTCCCCCGCTTGTCCCCTGCTCGTCCCCCTCCCGCCCCCCCTCCCTCCTTCCCTCCCCACTCCTCTCTTTCTCTCCTCACACAAGAGAAGAGAAAAAGCCACTTAAGGATACAGCTAAATAGCAACTGTCTGCAAGCTAGGGAGATAGTCTCACCAGAAACTGACCCTCCTGGACCTTGATCTCTAGGACTTCCAGCTACAGAACTACAGAACTGTTAGAGAGTAAATTTCTGTTATTTAATCATGCAATATGTGATATTTTATTATGATGCTCCAAGCAGACTAATACAGTGTAATATGTAACATTAGATATATTAGCTCACACATATAATTAATCCTCGTTTACATACATGTATGTTTAATATCTTAGTAAATGATGTACCTATTTTTAAAACTCAAACACCGTATCTCTCAGAATTAAGAAACCGTCAGAAGAAAACCACTGATATTTATGAATCAGAATCACACATCACTATTTCTTTAGAGGATCTATAAAAAGTATTCATATTGAAGTTATTCATTAAGCAATTTTTAAACAAATGAGCTATTTCATAGTTTCTCTCTAGGAATTGAAGTCAAGTGAAATGCCATCAAAAGTAGAAGGAAATATAACACCATGTAAATAATAACTTCACAAAGAAACATGTTGAAGGAATAAGAGAACATTTTATAAATACCAGGACTTAGTTTGATGCCTATTCTGATGGATTTCTCATAACCAGTTGGTGACTTTAACATGATGATGTGCACTGTTAACGTTTTTATATGATCCACTTTGCAAAGACAGAAACCTACAAATAGGATCAAATGAGCTGATAAGGAAAGGAATAGGAGAAGATTATTGTCAACTATTTTAGGAAAATCAGCTAGGGTGAAGATAAGGAGTGTTTCTTCAAAACGATGCTGTGGAAAGAGCAGCATAACACCCTCAATAATACAGACAGTGGTAGCTAAAGGTAAATCAAAAAGAGCAGATTGAAGGACAAAGAAACCAAGAATAGTTAAAGAAGATAGATGATTTATCTTTATATGCAGAGGACTAAAGGAGAGTAGCTACATAAAGTAACTACATTTACTTCATGAAGTAATAGAATCATTAGGTGAAACTTGGTAAAAGTTCCGAGCACAGGTATATGAATATTATTTATGAGAATATGAAAATACTCCACATAATATACTAGCAAAATGTACTAAGTAGAATACCACTGTGGTTGATTACACTTTACCCAAGGACATCTCCCTTTTGTATCATGATTAAAGGACAGTTTAGGGGAACAGCACACTTTATTATCTTAAAAGGCAGTTGATAAAATCAACCCTGAGTTAAAACTCTTCTTAACTAGGAAATAAATGTGTAACTCCACAGGCTAAATAATTAACAGAAAAGTACTAGTTTATGGTCTATAGGTGGCTTGATTCCCAATCCACTGAGGTTCTGATGGCTCTAGTTGATGCAACAAGTAAAGAAACAACATTGGAAAAAATTAAGGCTGTATTACCCCTATTTAAAATTACATGATTGTCTGCATAGATCTTCCAAGTGAATCAACAGGAAAATGAGCTAGTTATAAACATACAGTGAGTTGGCTTAATTAATGTATTTCCAAATGCAGGAGTAAGCAGTTTGATATTAAAAATTAAAAATCGATTTCCTAGAGTATTAAATACAGGAAATAAAATATCAAATGTGTTGGAGTTTTAGAAGAAAACTATGACCTTTTTCTCACATCAAAGAAGAATAGAAAATAGAGAAACAGCATGTTTCTGAAAGGGGAAACAGACTCTTAATTATACACACACAACTGTGAAAATTTAGCATTGATTTTTTTTTAATTCTGAAAAAGCAAATAGATATGATGGGTTAGATGAAGTGATTAGCTCTGCCACTTTTTTTTTTTTCTCTGCTATTCTAAATTATTCTGGAAGAATAAACACTGATAGGTTAGACCGAGGGACTATTCCCACAACATATTAAGATATATTTTATAGTTTGAATAGTGAAATAAGCATGTGTATACCAGAAAAGACCAAGAAAAAGCAGAAGAAAATATTTATAAATATATGCTGGTAAACATTTATAAAATTTATATTGTATATCATTGGACAGAGTATTATTAAAATGGGCCTAAGCTACAGATGTTTGAAAATCAAATGCATGTATAGTATTTATTAGATAAATAAGGAGAAAGAGATTGATAGACAAATCTTCATATCACATTAAAAATCAAACATGCAACTGTAAATAAGCATGTAAATATATGAAAAATTAAATATAAAACAAAACTATCAAATTAAAGTAAAAAGATAAAGTTGATTGTATTAACTTGTAATTGAACAATCTTAAAAGCAAAGGAAGATTTTACAATTGCTATGGAATGTCTTACATTAAATAAATATATGGAATATGTACATATATGTATATTTACACATATACATATATTTGAACACATTTGTGTGGTATTTTTCTGGTAAATTCATAAATATAAGAAATCTTATATATGTATTTATATGTAGTGTATGCTCACAAATATCACATATATATATTCCATATATACACATGTGATGTATTTTAGAAAAACTGGACAAATGCAGCTAATATTACAAATAGTTACTGTAATTGATGTATTATATGATTTCATATCTTCTAGTCTAATAAACAAGTAGATAATTTATGTGAATATGTTTCCGAGAAGAAATACAAATAATAATAAGCATTTGACAAACATTCGTCATATCAGTGAATGCAAAATGCAAGCAAAAACTATTTCTTTTTTTTTTTTTTTAAAGATTTTATTTATTTATTTGACAGAGAGACACACAGCGAGAGAGGGAACACAGGCAGGGGGAGTGGGAGAGGAAGAAGCAGGCTTCCCGCAGAGCAGGGAGCCCGATGCGGGGCTCGATCCCAGCACCTTGGGATCATGACCTGAGCCGAAGGCAGACGCTTAACGACTGAGCCACCCAGGCGCCCCGCAAAAACTATTTCTTAATAAAATGCTAAACAGTATTTAATATTCAACATAGCAAATGAGGTTCGAGTGAAAAGAGTACTGTTACAAATTGCTGGCTAGAGTGTAATTTGATACTAATTATTTGTGCTATCATTTCCCAGAAAATAATAAAAATTTGCAAATAATCCATGCTGTAAAAGTTATTTTTTCACATAATAATTATTTCTCACTTTGAAGAATAAATATATTAGTAAAACAATTACCTGAAATATATCTACAAATCATTGCCTTTTGCTTTTGAAAATTTTAAAGAGAGACACTGAATCAAAAGGCAAAGCATTTCGGTAGATTCAAAGAATGTGTCTGTCTTTTCCAATAAGTAGTTATCAGTGTCCTTGGAGAAATAGGGTATTCCAGAACTGGGCAAGGAAAATATATGATGAACCTGTAATATCTCTGGCAACAGAAAGTACAGACATGCTCAAAACATATTGGGGATATTTCAAAAGGACATAAAATTCAGTTTGAGGAATTTCCCATTGGTAAAATAATTTGAATAAATAATTGATGAGTGTTAGTAATGAATTAGGGTATATTGGATTTTTTTAAAGAACTATATGCCCATATCTATACAAAAATATGTAGGGAAATAGGAAGGAAAGTAGATAAATACACAATTATGCACACTCACACAATGATACAATATAGATACAGATAATAGATACAGGCAGTGGTAAGAAGGGAAAGGAATTATTTACAATGAAATTTTCACACTGCTTTGCAATCATGATAATATTTGTTTTAGGCAGGATTAATTAACAGAGGCCAAAATTATTTGCTGTTCAGTACGGAACAGACTATTAACACAGTTTCAGAATCTAAGTAGATTCTGTATTAATCACAAAGGTTAAACAATACCTATTCCTTGAGAATCAAAAGTTATTATGACTAAATGCAATGCTTGATTATCTTTTGGATCCTGAATCAGAAAAAAAAAAAATGGTTATAAAGGACATTCTTAGTATAAATGGTGATTTTGATTATGTACTGTGTATCAGATAATAACACTAGCAAGTATATAATGTATCATATAATTATATAGTGCATTATATATTTTAATATATTATTACATTAATATATGATGTATTTGATAGGATATGTACCAAATTGTATTGTATGTATTGTATCTATAAATAAACATAGAAACAAACATGACAAAATAACTAATAGTCTTAGGTTAAAAGCATACACTATTTTGTCATTAATTTTTTCAGATTTTCTGCTAATATAAAAGGACTTTTTACAAAATAATTTTTTAGTTAGTACATTTTTTTTTAATTTTGTTTATTTGACAGAGAGAGACACAGCAAGAGAGGGAACACAAGCAGGGGGAGTGGGAGAGGGAGAAGCAGGCTTCCTGCTGAGCAGGGAGCCTGATGCGGGGCTCAATCCCAGGACCCTGGGATCATGACCTGAGCTGAAGGCAGACGCTTAACGACTGAGCCACCCAGGCGCCCCCAAAATAATTTTTTAAATGGTTCAAGAAAGAAAAGCATTAGAATTGTAGGTGGAATATTGATGAAGATTTCAGCTTTTGTATAAGTTTTGTTATCTTCAAGTTTCTAAAAATATTTTATTAAAATAGTTTTATGAACAGAATATAAAGGTTCTCTCTTCTCTGCATAATGTCTAACTTATGCATAATCAAGTTTCCAGAAAAATAATGTTGCATGCAGTTTCAAATTTCTTATCATCTGTTGACTCTTCAGCCCACTGCACTCTGGATTCTGCTTTAAATACTCTTCTTAAAATGCTCTCACTATTTCTTATAAGTGACCTCATATCACTTCATCTAAATTGCTTTCCTAGCTGCTATAGTAATTTCAGACCCACCTTCCTCGATCAAATCATATGACTTGTATTTTGGATAAAATATATTTCAAAGAAAAGCAATCACAGGAGAGGCAACTCAATAATATGTAAATGTATGCAAATTTTATTTATACATATGTATACATATACACATATGTATATAACATGTATACATAAACTACAATGTCAAATATTTTGAATTTATAAAATAATTACATGAACTTAATTATTGATATTAAATAATTACCAGATGAGAGTAGTTGTTTATAACATATATTGTACGTTTCCAAACAAAATGTAATTAGCCAGTCTGTTTTTAACATTGCAAATGAGCAAAAACAAGTAGTGGGTAGTTTCAGAATATGGGTGTTTAGTACTCCCCAATTATAAGAGAAATTTTTATTGGTCAGAAAAAAGCAGGGAAGGCAATATTATAAACTTTTAGTTTTTAGCCATAAATTTGCTATAAAAAATTGGTATATCATCATCATTCTTAAAAAATTAGAGACAACTTCGCCAATAGTTACATGACTATTTCCCAATTTTTATTATTTATGTAAATAATTATCTAATATCTTTAACATAATCAATAATTGATAGTCTTTTTATAATTTTAACTACAAGAATTTGACAAAATTATTCTATATTTTATCACATTACAAATATAAAAGCTAAAAATACATAACAGTTTCAGATCACAGAGATGTCAAGTAATCATTCTGATTTCAGAAACCATACTATTATTTAGTTATTATTACCTTTCATGATATATGTCCATTCTATAAGCATATATTACTTGTGGTGGGCCTAATGGAATAATTGTTAAATGTACTATAATGTCAAATGGGTGAATTTCAGTGTTATTGGGGAAAGCAGCCTGCAAGGGTGTCTCGCAAATGTTGATAATGGGATGCTGTCAGCATGAGTTTAACATGTTTTGGAAACAGGCATAACTCATTTTACTGCATTTCACTTTATTGTATTTCATAGATACTGCATTTTTACGGCAAACCTGAATCAAACAAGTCTATTAGGACCATTTTTTCCAACAGCTTTTGCCCATTTCATGTGCCTATGCCACATTTTGGGAAGTCTCGTAATATTTCAGACTTTTTCATTATTAGATTTGTTATGGTGATCTGTGATCAGTGATTTTTGATGTTACTATTGTAATTGTTTGGGGGCACCAAGAACTATGCCCATGTAAGATGGTGAACTGCATTGATAAATGTGTGTTCTGACTACTCCACCAACTGGCCATTCCCATTTCTGTAGTTCTCCTCAGGCCTCCTTATTCACTGAGACGTAACAATATTGAAATTAGGCCAGTTAATAATCTTATAATGACATCTAAGTGTCCAAGTGAAAAGAAGAGTCTCACATCTCTCACTTTAAATCAAAAGCTAGAAATGATTAAGCTTAATGAAGAGGGCATGTGAAAAGCCAAGATAAGCCAAAAGCTAGATATCTTACACCAAAACAGTGAAGTTGTAAATACAAAGGAAAAGTTCTTCAAAGAAATGAAAAGTGCTATCCCAGGTAACCCACAAATGGTAAGAAAACACAATAGCCTTATTAATGATATGAAGAAAATTTTAGTGCTCCGGATAGAAGGTCAAATGAGCCACAACATCCACTTAATTCAAAGTCTAATACAGAGCAAGGTCCTAACTCTTTTCAATTCTGTGAAAGCTGAGAGGTGAAGAAGCTACAGGAAAAAAGTTTGAAGCTAGCAGAGGTTGGTTCATGAAGTTTAAGGAAAGAAGCTGTCTCCATAACATCAAAGTGCAAGGTGAAGCAGCAGTTGCTGATGTAGAAGCTGCAGTAAGTAACCCAGTGATCTGTCTGTGGTAATTAATGAAGTGGCTACACTTAACAACAGATTCTCAATTAGACAAAACAAGAATATGCCATCTAGGACTTTTTAGCTACAGAGAAGTTAATGCCTGGCTTCAAAGGATAGGCTGACTCTTTTGTTAGGGGCTAATGCTGCTGGTGACTTTAAGTTGAAGCCAACGCTCATTTGCCATTCTAAAAATCTTGTTCTTAAGAATTGTTCTAAGTCTACTCTGCCTGTGCTCTATAAATGGAACAACAAAGCCTGAATGGCAGCACATCTCTTTACAACACAGTATACTGAATATCTTAAGCCCACTGCAGAGAACTGCTCAGAAAAAATAAGATTCCTTTCGGAATGTTGCTGCTCATGACAATGCACCTGGTCACCCAAGAGCTTTGATGGAGATGTACACTGAGATTAATGTTGTTTTAATGCCTGCTAACACAGCATCCATTCTGTAGCCTATAGAATTAGTAATTTAAGCTGTCAAGTTTATTATTTAAGAAATACATTTCATAAAGCTGTAGCTGCCCATAGTGATTCCTCTGACAGGTCTGGACAAAGTAAATTTAAAACCTTCTGGAAGGGATTCACTGGTTTAGTTGCCATTAGGAACATTTAAAATTCATGAGAAGAGGTGAATATATCACCATTAACAGGAGTTTGGAAGAGGTTGAGTCCAATCTTCATGGATGATTCTGAGGGGTTCAAGACTTCAGGACGTAAGTAACTGCAGTTGTGGTGGAGATAACAAGAAAAGTAGAATTAGAAGTGATATCTGAAGATGTAACTTAATTGATGAGATCTCATGGTCAAACTTACATGGGTGAGGAGTTGCTTCTTACTGGATGAACAAAGAAAGTGGTTTCTTGATATGGAATCTATACCTAATGAGATGCTGTGAAGATTGTAGAAGTGAAAATAAAAGATTTAGACTATGACATAAATTTAGTTGATAAAGCAGTGGCAGGGTTTGAAAGGATTGAATCCAATCCTGAAAGAAGTTTACTGTGGGTACAGTGCTATCAAACAGCATCACATGCTACATAGAAATTTCTCATGAAAGAAGAGTCAATTCATGTGTCCAACTTCACTGTTGTGTTATTTTAATAAATTGCGACAGCCATCCCAAATTTTAGCAGCCACCACCCTGATCGGTCAACAGCCATCAACATCTAGGCAAGACCCTCCACCTGCAAAAAGACTAAGACTTACTGAAACTCAGATGGTGGTTAACATTTTTAGCAATAAAGCATTTTTTAAATTAAGGTATGTACATTGTTTTTTAGACATAACACTATTGCACACTTAATAGATATACTATAGTATATTTATTTTTTATTTTAAAGATTTTTATTTATTTATTTGTCAGAGAGAGAGAGAGAGCACAAGCAGGGGGAGCAGCAGAGGGAGAGGGAGAAGCAGGCTCCTTACTGAGTAAGGAGCCCGATGTGGGACTCGATTCCAGGACCCTGGGATCATGACCTGAGCCGAAGGCAGACGCTCAATGACTGAGCCACCCAGGCGTCCCTAATAGATATACTATAGTATAAACATAACTTTTATATGCACTGGGAAACCAAAAAAAATACTTGACTCGCTTTATTGTGATACTTTATTGTGGTGGTCTGGAATTGAACATGGAATATTTTCGAGGTATGGTTGTGGTTTTTTTGTTTTTTGTTTTTGGAGTCTACACATTTCAGCTTTAGAACGCTGAATAAGCAGCAAGAGTAATTTTCAGCCCTACATATACTTGTTTGAAGCCCTGACCCAAACATGGTATTTCAAATTTATTCCATGAATAGCTAGGAACAAAGTACTGTTTGTATTTATTCTATGTATTCAATTCTAATTCCTGCCATAACAAATCAGCACAAACTCAGTGGTCCCTGAGGTTCCTGTTTCCTTGGTTGCTATCAGCTGGGGGCCAGAGAAAATTATGATGCATAGGATCAGACTGACCTCATCTGAGCTCAGATGTAGATCATAAAAAGAGAAATGATGAGATAGTGCACTTCCCAAAGTGATGCAATAGGAAACACGTAATATTGTGTGTAAATATTCTTTCTACACCCCCCCCCAAAAAAAGAAACCTGCAATCTAATGAAGTGTTTAGGTCTGCCTAGTATACAGAATGTATAGGTGGTAGAGGAACATGTTAAAGAACATCTTGGATATATAATCAACCAAACCCAGAATATAAGAAATATTAGAAGACAGATGACCCAGTTACTTCAACAAGTAGATGGCAAGAGGAAAACAAGGAGAGGAAACTGCAAAAGATTAAATAAAACATATTAATCAAATATATATGGGCTTTGGATGCTCACTCTAAAAAACTCACTGTAAAAAGGCATTTATGAAAAAAGGAAACATGAACATTGGCTATTTGATACTTTAAAGAAATAATGATTAAATTTTTTAACATTGCCACTATTTTTTAAGTCCTTATATTTTAGAGATATGTACTAAAACATATACATATGAAATTATAGCATTTCCAAGTATGCTTTATTTTTTTATTTTATTATGTTATGTTAGTCACCATACAATACATCATTAGTTTTTGATGTGGTGATCCACGATCTGTTGTTTTCATATAACACCCAGTGCTCCATGCAGTACATACCCTCCTTAATACCCATCACCATGCTAACCCATCCCCCCACCCCCTCCCCTCTAAAACCGTGTTTGTTTCTCAGAGTCCACAGTCTCTCATGGTTCATCTCTCCCTCCGATTCCCCACCCCTTCATTTTTCCCTTCCTTCTCCTAATGTCCTCCATGCTATTCCTTATGTTCCACAAATAAGTGAAACCATATGATAATTGACTTTCTCTGCTTGACTTATTTCACTTAGCATAATCTCCAGTCCCATCCATGTTGATGTAAAAGTTGGGTATTCATCCTTTCTGATGGCTGAGTAGTATTCCATTTTATATATATACCACATCTTCTTTATCCATTCATCTGTTGAAGGGCATCTCGGCTCTTTCCACAGTTTGGCTATTGTGGACATTGCTGCCAAGTTTGCTTTGAAATAAGCCAGTAGGGGTGCCTGGGTGCCTCAGTCAGTTAAGCGTCTGCCTTATGCTCAGGTCATTATCCCAGGGTCTTGAGATTGAGCCCTGTGGCTGACTCCCTGCTCAGGTAGGAGTCTGCTTCTCTCTTTCCCTCTACCCCTCCCCCTGCTCATGCTCTCTCTCTCTCTCTTCTCACACTTTCTCTCTCTTTTAAATAAATAAATAAATCTTTAAAAATAAAATAAACCAGTAGGGGATTGGAGGGAAGAGTATAGACGATTGTCCATGAGTTGGTGATTGTCAAAATATATGATGGGGATGGGGATTCATAATGTTATTTATACTTTTACATATATTTGAAATTTTTCATAGAATAAAAAGGTTTTTGGGAGATGAACCATGAGAGACTGTGGACTCTGAGAAATAAACTGAGGGTTCTAGAGGGCGGGGGGGGAATGGGTTAGCCTGGTGATGGGTATTAAAGAGGGCACCTTCTGCATGGAGCACTGGGTGTTATACGCAAACAATGAATCCTAGAACACTACATCAAAAACTAATGATGCAATGTATGGTGATTAACATGACGTAATAATAAAAAAAAGAAAAAAGAACAAAAAGGTTTTTTAATTGGAAGAATTAAACCAACAACAATCATAAAGAATTATACTAACAGAACAAAGTATTTTCTTCTTAAAAATCACAGAGATGCATCATCAACATTAAAAACAAAACAAGTCTAGTTACATGATGGCATTGAGTCTAGTTACATGATGGCATTGTTTTTAGAGGAGGTAATGTCAATATATAATTTCTAATTTGATGCCATTGTGTACATAAAATTTTACAGTTTACCCTCATGCAATGGTCATGCAAAATAGGACATTATTAAAATTAATAAACTCTTATAACAATAGGGATCATCCAAATAAAATTGTAGGTTAAAAAGAATCTAGGGTTTTTCAGTCCTATTTCTGCTACATCATTTTTAATATGTGCCACATATTCTCAGTAATATACCAATTAAAACAGGAATTACCAAATGTAATGACATACTATTACATAATAAAATTCCTGGTAGCATGCCTACAACATGGTTAATTGAGAAACATGCAGTCTATATTGCCAACAATAGGAACCAGTTCAAAATAAGGCAGATAAGTAAGCTAGAGTCGGATTGTGGTTTGCATTGACATCTAGCCAAATTATTTTCCACTTATTTTATTCAAAAGTTGACAAGATACATGATTTTGAACATGTTTGAGAAAAACAAGTTTTGAGAAACAATAATTAACTAGGATATTTGGAATACTGAGGGAAAAGAAGGGAAATATTAAGTAGCTGTGAAGCTCCTATAACCCATTCAGTCAGGCAGAGATTAATATCCGCTGTAGGTGGGTGGGAATAGCAGTGAAAAATAAAGTGTAAATCTAGTATATCAATGACTTAGGAACAAAATAGGTACACAGAAGAGTTAATTAAAGTGCTTATTGTACCATCATAAATGCTACTATAAGAACATGGGAAGATGACAAATAGATTTACTTTATGGACAGTGGATCTATGTCTGAAAAAAGGAGATGCAGAGTAAATTTTTGAGGAGCAAAATTTGGGGGATAGAAAGATAAATGAGGGTTTGCATGTGCCAGAAAAATAAAAGATACATATAAATGTATAAAATTTGAATGAAACATAACATAATGGAATGGTGCAGTAAAGTTTCCTAAAAGTGATTATCACTAATAATGACAGGACAGTGATGTGTTTGGTGTGCAGCAGAGGAGTGAGGTGGGGATAGAAAGAAAAATACATGAAATGGTGTAGTGATTTATCTTTATCAACACCTAGGAGGACAGCACGTTACAAATAGCTAGCTCATATTGCAAGCAATTTAAACAATTCCCTAAATATAATAGTAGCAAGATCAGTTTGTTTGAAACCTAAATTCAGATCAAATATGTAGACAATCTATCATAATTATTTATGTCACCATCATCTTTTATGTTGACATATGCTGAAAACCTGTTCCTTAAAGTGATCATTCTGAACAGAGTGCTTCAGAGTCAGCTAAAAATAAATATACCTGCATTAAGTATTATGTAATATATTTTTTCAAAAATGGCTTTTGAATTGTGGAGCAAGATAATTAGCTAGTAGTTTGGCCTCTTGGGTTTAAAATTTTCTATGAAGCTTATGTAATTTAACCACTTAACCTCTGAGCTTGTCTTACCTCATTTGTAAAATGAAAATAATAACCCTGCCCTGAAAGCATGTTGAAAATTAAAGACTTAATAATAATTAATATTATTCATTTTAATATGTTGAATTAATGCAGCATGACCACTTTAAAAAAAGGAACTGCAAGTAACATTATATTGATTTTTACCAAATTAAATTTGGCTAGCAAAATAACATAATTTACTATGTAAAATTATCTTTTCAAACTGACAGGATAGAATATACATTATAAGAGTCTCTTGGTCTGAATATGACATATGTATGAAATACATTATATTCCTAGCATATATCTGTATATATAGCATATATTATCAGTGCATATATGTGATAAATTTAAATAGAGTGAATTAATTCACAGCTGTATCAAAATACATATTAAATGTGAATATAAGAAAGCCTGACAAATCAGAGGAAATCAATTAAAAATACTTTTAATATCACTTATGTGTCATTAATAAGAGTTATGAGTTAGGCATAATTGTATTTGGGCACCAGATTTTTGAAAAACATGTATATTGTTTGGCAAAAGACTTAATCTCTGATAAATTTCCTCATGAGAAAAATTAAAAGTGAGTATTTGCTTTGTAGACAAGGGAATGCCAGCATCTGAAAGCTTCAAAGACTAACATATAGTAGGCAATCAAACATAGTTTCTTTTGCCTCATGTTAATTTAAGGGAAAATAAAGATGGAAAGTTTTTGAATGTTATAATGGATTTCACCAAGAAGGTGAATTACTTTATATTTTCTTTCACCAGTAAGGATCAACAGATCTTTAAGAAAGGTGATTATTCATTGTTGGATGAAGCAGTTTAGAGCAATAATTATCAATGCTTTTGGACTTTATAAAATCACATAAGGAATGGAGGTCTGGACTTTTCAACATGTACCATACCTCTCCTTTTATGCCTTCCTTTTACTATCTCTGACCCATCCTGCCGACCTACCACCATTGCTTCACTGCCATGGTGAACCACTCTGGCTTGTCAATACTTGAGTATTTGCATGCTCAGTCTCCTGAATTGGGACAAATATTAGGGCCTCACCCAAAAAGTAAAGACTCCTCACTGTCCAACTGATAAGTTTCACAGATGTCTCCCCCAGCAAAGGTTTTGTTTTTGTTTTGTTCCCTTTTTCTTTTTTTTCTCACATAGCTTGTTCTGTACACAGATTTTCTCTGTTGAATAGGTTTACATCTCTTGATAGTATTTGAATTTCCATTGCCTGTTAGTTGGCAGGTTGGAGCAATTAGGTGCTTTAAAAATTACCACAAATTCTGAATAGAGAGATAAAATCTAAAAAAAATCATCTTTCTTCTTATATCTTCACTGTATTAAAAATGAGATTTAAAGAAATTATGCTTTAGCACTCTGGTGCCTTAAATGCATCTGAATTTGTCAGTAAATAATTTGCTACTTATTGTATATTTGAATAATGCTTTTTTCCACACACTAATTTTAATCTAACATTAACTTACAAAACTTAAATTGGAAGGTCAACTTTAATTTATTGATCACTAAGTGAATTTGACAACTTTGATTATGACATTTAACCTGCAAATGAAAAACAGAATCAGGGACTAAAATGATAAATAGCTCACTATAAACAAATTATAAATAAAAGCTCATCACAGAGGGAAAACATGTCTAAAACAAAGTAAAACTTGTAATACAAAAGATCTCACATAATTACCCCCCCTTGTTGGAAAGCAGTTCATCAAACATTTTCTCCAACATTTGTCATACAAAGGGGGGGTTGGGACGGAGAATAGAAAAGTCAGGTGTTTCTTATATAAAGCAATTTTAAATAATACATTGAGATACCCAAAGCAAAAATTCTACCTGTAAGGATCAGATAGCTAAATGTGAAACTTATTAAGATTTTACTAATTATCTTAATGTCTGTCATAAAAATCATCTGTTGAACTATTAAATGAGGATTTCTGAAAATGCATGGGTATGCCCACAAGGACAATGATTTGCTGAAAGAATAATACACAAATACAATTTATTGGACTAAATGCTTCATTATGAAAATAAAATGTAACATTTTCTAGTCATCATATATATATATATATATATTTTACACATACATACCTGTAATCTTTTTTTAAAATAAAAATGCTTTCATATTAGAACCTGTCCAAAACATGATGTTACTTTATATATGTAAACTGCTATTAATTTAGCTTCTAATTTCCAGTGTGGATAGTAAGAGATTTTTTATCAAATTAATTTACAGTGATTGCCTTTTATAATATGCAATTTCTAATACCCAAATTTTAATTTAAATTTTTTTCCTCTACAATCTCAGCAATCCTGTGTGTTATTTGGCATTTGCATATAGTAAATTTATAGGTCATGTTCTAAATATACTTCTTAAATGACCCTTTTGGAGGATTTCTGGTCCAGGATGGAGACATAGGACCTTCCTGAATTCACTTTCTACCATAGACACATCAAATCTACAGCTATACAAAGAAAAATTACCCCCAAAAGAAATCCAGAAACTAGCTGAATGATTCTATAACATAGATTGAGCTAACAAGAAAAACGGACATCATCCGTATCAAAATGGGGGATGACTGTGATGCCATCTAATAACAATGATCAAAAAGAGAAATTAAGAAAACAGTCCTATTTACAGTTGTATCAAAAAGAATGAAATACTTAGGAATAAATGTAACCAAGGAGGTAAAAGATCTGTAAACTGAAAACTGTAAGGCATCGATGAAAGAAACTGAAGAAGACACAAGTAAATGGAAAAATATTCTGTGCTTAGGGACTGTAAGAAAGAATATTTTTTTAAACATTTATTTATTTTAGAAAGAGTGAGAGAGCACAAGCGGGAAGGGTAGAGGGAGAGAGAATCTCAAACAGACTCCACACTGAGCAAGGAGCCTGATGTGGGGCTCCATTCCAGGACTCTGAGATTACAACCTGAGTAGAAACCAGGAGTCGGATTCTTAACCAACTGAGTCACCAAGGAAGAATGAATATTGTTAAAGGGTCCATCTTATCCAAAGTGATCTACAGATTCAGTGCAATTCCTATCAAAATTCCTATGAAAATTCCAGTGGTATTGAATAGTGTGGTACTGACATAAAAACGGACACATAGATCAATGGAACACAATAGAGAGCCCTCAGATAAATCCACATGTGTATGGTCAATTAATTCACAACAAAGAAGACAGGCATACACAATAGGAAAAGTAAATGGTGCTGGGAAAATTTGATAGCCACATGCAGAAGAATGACACTGGATCCCTATCTTATACCTTGAACAAAAAATTAAAATGAATTAAAGACTAAATTTAAGATCTAAACCATAAAAATTCTAGAAGAAAACCGAGGATAAGCTCCTTGACATGGGTCATGGCAATGATTTTTTTTTCTATTTGACACCAAAAGATAAGGCAATAAAATAAAAAAAAATAAACAAGTGTGACTACATGTAACTAAAACCCTTCTGCACAGCAAAGGAAACCATCAACAAAATGAAAATGCCACCTACAAAATGGGAGAAAATATTTGCTAATCATATATCTGATAAGGGTTTAATATCAAAAATATATAAACAATTCATACAACTCAATAGCTAAAAAACAATCCAATTAAAACATGGGCAAAGGAACTTAATAGAGAGATTTTTTCCAAAGAAAACATACAAATTCCCAACAGGTATATGAAAAGGTGCTCAACATCATTAATTATCAGGGAAATGCAAATCAAAATCACAATGAGATATCTCATACTAGTTAGAATGGGTGTAATCAAAATACGAGAGATAACTAGAGTTGGTGAGGATGTGGAGAAAATGAACCCTTGTTCAGTGTTGGTAAGAATGTAAATTGGTGCAGTCACTAGGGAAAACAGTATAGCAGTTTCTCAAAAAATTAAAAATAGAACTCTCTTATCCAGCAATCCACTTCTGGGTATATAACCAAAGAAAATGGAAACAGGATATCAAAAAGATATAATGCCTTCCTATGTTCATCACAACATATTCACAACAGACAAGAAATGGAAACAACCTAAATGTCCAACATTGGGTGAATGGAATAAGGAAGATGTGGTATGTATGTATGAATGTATATAGACACATGCAATGGGATATTATTCAGCCATGAAAGAAGGAAATCCTTCAGTTTTCTATACCATGGATGGAAGTTGAGGGCATTGTGCTAAGTAAAATAAGCCAGTTAGAGAAAGACAAATATTGCATGATATTCATTTATACATGGAATTTTTATGACTGTGTGATATGATGGATATGTTAAATACCTAGATGGGAGGAATCCTTTTACAAGGTATATGTTTATCAAAACCTCACAATGTACACTTTAAATGTTTTATGATGTTGGGGGCGACTGGCTGGCTCAGTTGGTTGAGCGGCTGCCTTTGGCTCAGGTCATGATCCTGGAGTCCTGGGATCAAGTTCCGCACAGCAGGGAGTCTGCTTCTCCCTGTGACCCTCCCCCCTCTCATGTGCTCTCTCTCTCTCATTCTGTCTCTCTCATATAAATAAATTTAAAAAAATCTTTAAAAAAAAGTTTTATGATTTTGTCAGTCATACCTCAATAAAAGGCTTTAAAAAAATAGATCCTTTAGTAGCTCAGGAAAACTAAAACCCAAATATGTTACATGTATTGGTGTGCATGTGTCCAGTAAGAATATTTTTAAATAATAAAATGTATCCAAAACTAAAAAAACTTTGGTGAATACACTGATTATCATATGATTAATTACTAATATTTTAAAATTATGTTTGTATTTATCATACTTCAGGTTATGAGTGGAAACCTTTATGAAATAAAACACATATGCCAATTAATGAATTTTAACTCCATTATTAATAACTAAAAAGATCTAAATAAAGTTTTTAATATCCATACCCATATATAGGAAGTCTCTCTAGTAATTATGTCAAATAACTCTAATTTATAAATTACTCTCAAAATAATAAAATTTCTTAGGTAATACAATAATCTTTTCAAGTTCATATGGAAAGCAACAAGAGTACAAAAATATCTCCCCCAAATTGAGGAGGGCAATAATGTTAGAGAAATTAAACTAGCAAAATAAATGTGTTAATGACAGGAAAAGACATGGTGTAAGAATAAACAACAGGTGATTTAAACAGAAAAAAATATGTAAAATTATGAGTTGAGTTTTGATAAAATCTATGATGAGGCAGGCTACACTTTTGAAGGAAATAATGTTAGACTTTCTCTATCTTCACCTTTATATAAAAGTCCAGAAAAAACAGATGTCTTCAAAACACAGGTGTATATAGACTATATATGCACATGTATAGAGTCTATTTTTTCTGGTAAAATTTATGAGAATATAAAATCTTAAGACGGTTAATGCTGTGGTCGCCTAGCATGAACTAAGACAACTCCCATGTGCATAAAGTTACCTAGAGTTGAATTGGAATATGTATGCTCTGGCATTTCCTCAAATTGCCATCACTCATGAGAGGTGACAATTTAGCATTTTCCTTTCTATCAGCACCTCAAAGAAACTCAAAGCTGTTTTTTTCCTTTCTATTACCAAGTGTCTTACCCTGATAGGAATGGTCTGTAGTAGTGCAGATTCCTTAAAGTTTTTTTTTTTTTTTTTTAAGATTTTTAATACTATAGTGTTATGTGTGAATTTGATTCATCAGCTAAAGTAACATATCTCTGGACTTCACTTACTGAATTTTAGTATCCTTAAGGGTTTTGTGTTATGATCAAAGCAAAAAGAAAATGCTGTATAAGAATTCCAAACTTTGGCAGTTGTTAATACTCAGATCATATACCTCTTAACAAAGAGCATCTTATGCTAATTTGCCCTGTTAAACTATGTACAGGGGAAATTGTTCAAGTATTGGATTTGAAAAGAATTGCTTATGTTATCAGAATTAATGATGTATTTAAACAATGTATTATGAAAAGCTAAATTATACATCATTGTAACTACGTAGAAAATACAGACTTATGTATAATCAAAGTGCTAAGAATTTTTATATGGCCTTGTATGAAGGAGTTAGGATGTTAATAAACACATGTTTTCCATTTAAAATAAATAGTCTTCCTAAATCAGTCATATATATTTAAACAGAAACTAGTGGGTTTTACACCTAAATAGGTTTAATCATCAACTAGTGAGTTTATCAAAAATATACAACCTCATATCTTAACTTCCACTGACCATGATATTCTAGAGGTTAAGAGGCCAAGAGTTCCCCCCACTTTTTTAATCAAACCCCTCAGGAGAAAAGAAAGTGATATAGAGCCCTTTATTAAAATCAAAAACATATGAATTGAAAAAAGTTGCAGGACAATGAATATTAAAATATTCTGTGTTTATGTTTTTGTGTATATATTGTAAACATCCCTACCCATAAATGCATGGAAAAGACATTCAAGATACACACCATGTTGTTACCAGTAGTTAGAACATTTCAGTGGGGGCTATCATAATTTACTTCTTATGTGAATTAAATTGCTTGGCACTTTTTGTTTGCCTTAAACAGCAAATATTTCTTTTTTTATTCCAGTATAATTAGCTTACAGTGTTATATTACTTTCAGGTGTACAATATCATGATTTACCAATTCTATACCTTACTCAGTGCTCATCATGATAAGTGCACTCTTTATCCCCTTCACCCATTTTAACAATCCCTCCAACCACTTATTCGTAACTTGGTAACCACCAATCTGTTCTCTATATGTAAGAGTCTGTTTTTTTCTTTTTTCTGTTTTGTTTCTTAAATACACCATGAGTGAAATCATATGATATTTGTCTTTCTCTGACTCATTTCACTTAGCATTGTACTGTCTAGCTCCATCCATGTCCTTGCAAATAGCAAGATCTCAACCTTTGTTATGGCCGAGTAATATTCCTCTGTGTTTGTGTGTGTATGTGTGTACTTCTTTATCCATGCATCATTGATGGACACTTGGGTTACTTCCGTATTCCAGCTATTGTAAATTATGCTGTAATAAACATAGGGGTGAGTATAGCTTTTCGATTAGTGTTTTTTTATTCTTTGGGTAAATACATAATAGTCTGATTACTGAATTGTAGGGTAGTTCTATTTTTAATTTTTTGAGGAACCTTCATAGTGTTTTCCACAGTGACTGCACAAGTTTGCATTCCCACCAACAGTGCATGAGGATTCCTTTTTCTCACATCCTCACCAACACTTGTTTCCTGTGTTTTTGATTTTAGCCATTCTGATAGGCATGAGGTGATATCTCATTATGGTTTTTATTTGTATTTCCCTAATGATGAGTGATATTGAAAATATTTTCATGAGTTTGTTGGCTATCTCTGTGTCTTCTTTGGACAAATGTCTGTTCATGTCTTCTGACAATTTTTTTAATTGGATTATATATATTTTTTGGTGTTGAGTTGTATAAATTCTTCATATATATAATGGATACTAACCCCTTATCGGGTATATCATTTCCAAATATCTTTTCCCATTCAGTATATTGTTAGTTTGTTGATGTTTTCCTTTGCTGTGCTACAGTTGTTAATTTTGATGGAGACCCAATAGTTTATTTTTGCTTTTGTTTTCATTGCCTTAGAAGACATCTTAAAAAAATGTTGCCACTGCCAATATCAGAGAAATTACTGAGTTTTCATCTAGGATTTTTATGGCTTCTGGTCTCACATTTAGGTCTTTAATCCATTTTGAGTTCATTTCTATGTGTGGTGTGAGAAAATGGTTCAGTTTTCCCAACACCATTTGTTGAAGAGACTGTCTTCTCCAATGCATATTCTTATCCCCTTGTTGAAGACTAATGGACCATAAAATCATGGGTTTATTGGGGGCTCTCAATTTGTTATTAATATATGTGGGTTTTTTTGTGCCAGTACCGTACAGTTTTGTTCACTACAGCTTTGTAGTATATCTTGAAATCTAGGATTGTGATACCTCCAGTTTTGTTCTTCTTTTTCAAGATTGCTTTGGCCAATGGGGAAAAACTGAGAGCTTTCCCCCTAAGGTTGGGAACACACCAGGGATGTCCACTATCACCACTGCTATTCAACATAGTATTAGAAGTCCTAGCCATAGCAATCAGACAACAAAAAGAAATAAAAGGCATCCAAATCAGCAAAGAAGTCAAACTCTCACTCTTTGCAGATGATATGATACTTTATTTGGAAAACCCAAAAGACTCCACCCTAAAACTGCTAGAACTCATACAGGAATTCAGTAAAGTGGGATGCCTGGGTGGCTCAGTCAGCTAAGCATCTGCCTTCGGCTCAGGTCATGATCCCAGGGTCCTGGGATCGAGTCCCACATCAGGCTCCCTGCTCAGCCGGAGCCCTGCTTCTCCCTTGCCCTGCCACTCCCTCTGCTTGTGCTCTCACACTCTCTCTCTCCAGAAAATAAATAAATAAAATCTTTACTGAATTCCTTTTTTTTTTTTTTAAGTGACAAGATATAAAATCAATGCACAGAAATCAGTGGCATTCCTATACACCAACAACAAGACAGAAGAAAGAGAAATTAAGGAGTCGATCCCATTTACAATTGCACCCAAAACCATAAGATACCTAGGAATAAATCTAACCAAAGAGGCAAAGAATCTGTACTCAGAAAACTATAAAATACTCACGACAGAAATTGAGGGAGACAAAAGAAATGGAAAAACGTTCCATGCTCATGGATTGGAAGAACAAATATTGTGAAGATGTCAATGCTACCTAGAGCAATCTACACATCCAATGCAATCCCTATCAAAATACCATCCACTTTTTTCAAGGAAATGGAACAAATAATCCTAAAATTTGTATGGAACCAGAAAAGACCCCGAATAGCCAGAGGAATGTTGAAAAAGAAAAGCAAAGCTGGTGGCATCACAATTCCGGAATTCCAGCTCTATTACAAAGCTGTCATCATCAAGACAGTATGGTACTGGCACAAAAACAGACACATAGATCAATGGAACAGAATAGAGAGCCCAGAAATGGACCCTCAACTCTATGGTCAACTAATCTTCAACAAAGCAGGAAAGAATGTCCAATGGAAAAAAGACAGTCTCTTCAACAAATGGTGTTGGGAAAATTGGACAGCCACACGCAGAAGAATGAAACTGGGCTATTTCCTTACACCACACACAAAAATAGAAACTGGGCTATTTCCTTACACCACACACAAAATGGTTTGGTCAGGAGTGTGTGACAGAAGTCCATCAAAATCCTAAAGGAGAACACAGGCAGCGACCTCTTCGACCTCAGCTGCAGCAACTTCTTCCTAGAAACATCGCCAAAGGCAAGGGAAGGAAGGGCAAAGATGAACTATTGGGACTTCATCAAGATAAAAAGCTTTTGCACAGCAAAAGAAACAGTCAGCAAAACCAAAAGACAACCGACAGAATGGGAGAAGATATTTGTAAATGACATATCAGATAAAGGGCTAGTATCCAAAATCTTTAAAGAACTTATTAAACTCAACACCAAAGAACAAATGATCTGATCAGGAAATGGGCAGAAGACATGAACAGACATTTTTCCAAAGAAGACATCCAAATGGCCAACAGACACATGAAAAAGTGCTCAACATCTCTCAGCATCAGGGAAATCCAAATCAAAACCTCAGTGAGATACCACCTCACACCAGTCAGAATGACTAAAATTAACAAGTCAGGAAACGACAGATGTTGGCAGGGATGCGGAGAAAGGGGAACCCTCCTACACTGTTGGTGGGAATGCAAGCTGGTGCAACCACTCTGGAAAACAGTATGGAGGTTCCTCAAAAAGTTGAAAATAGAGCTACCATATGACTCAGCAATTGCACTACTGGGTATTTACCCGAAAGGTACAAATGTAGGGACCCAAAGGGGTATGTGCACCCCGATGTTTATAGCAGCAATGTCCACAATAGCCAAGCTATGGAAAGAGCCGAGATGTCCATCGACAGATGAATGGATAAAGAAGATGTGGTATACATATACACAATGGAATATTATGCAGCCATCAAAAGGGATGAAATCTTGCCATTTGCAATGACGTGGATAGAACTGGAGGATGTTATGCTGAGTGAAATAATTCAATCAGAGAAAGACATGTATCATATGATCTCACTGATATGAGGAATTCTTAATCTCAGGAAACAAAGTGAGGGTTGCTGGAGTGATGGGGGTGGGAGGGATGGGGTGGCTGGGTGGTAGACATTGGGGAGAGTATGTGCTATGGTGAGCACTGTGAATTGTGCACGACTGTTGAATCACAGATCTGTACCTCTGAAACAAATAATACATTATATGTTAAAAAAAAAAAAAGAAGATAGTAGGAGGGGAAGAATGAAGGGGGGGGAATCGGAGGGGGAGATGAACCATGAGAGACTATGGACGCTGAGAAACAAACTGAGGGTTCTAGAGGGGAGGTGGGTGGGGGGATGGGTTAGCCTGGTGATGGGTATTAAAGAGGGCATGTTCTGCATGGAGCACTGGGTGTTATACGGAAACAATGAATCATGGAACACTACATCAAAAACTAATGATGTAATGTATGGTGATTAACATAACATAATAAAAAAAAAAGATTGCTTTGGCAATTTGAGGTCTTTTGTGGTTCCATTCAAATTAAAGGATTATTTGTTCTAGTTCTGTGAAAAAATGCTGTTTGTATTTTGATAAGGATTGCATTAAATCTATAGTTTGCTTTGGGTTCTGTGGACATTTTAAAAGTATTTGTTCTCCCAATCCATGAGAATGGCATATCTTTCCATTTGCTTGTGTCATCTTTAATTTCTTTCATCAGTGTTTTATAGTTTTCAGAGTACAGTTCTTTCACTTCTTGGTTAAGTTTATTCCTAGATATTTTATTATTTTTGGTGCAATTTTAAATGGGATTGTTTTCTTAATTTTTCTTTCTGCCATTTCATTTTTAGTGTATAGAAATGTAACACATTTCTACATATTGATTTTGTATCCTGCAACCTTACTGAATTCATTTATCATTTCTAAAATTTTTGGGTGGATCCTTAGGGTTTTCTATGTATAGTATCTTGTCATCTGCCAATAGTGAAGGTTTTACTTTTTCCTTACCATTTTTTTCTTGTTTGACTGCTGTGACTAGGACTTCCAGTACTATGTTGATTAAAGGGGTAAAAGTGGACATACTTGTCTTTTTCCTGATCTTAGGATAAAAGCTCAGTTTTTCACCATTGATTATGATGTCTGCTATGGGTTTTTCATATATGGCCTTTATTATATTCTCTCTCAACCTACTTTGTTGAGGGTTTTTATCATGAATGGATGCTGTAATTTGTCAGTTGCTTTTTCTGTATCTATTGAAATGTATGGTTTTTATCCTTTCCCTTATTGATGTGATGTATCAGATTGATTAATTTGTGATTATTGAACCACCCATGCATCCCAGGAATCATTCCCTCTTGATCATGGTGAATGATGTTTTTAGTGGATTGTTGGGTTTGGTGTGCTAATACTTTGTTGAGGACTTTTGCAACTATGTTCATCAGAGATATTGGTAGTTCTCTATTTTCTCTCTCTCTCTCTTTTTTTTGTACTGCCTTAGTGACTTTTGATTAGGTATTAGGGTAATTTTGCTTCATAGAATGAATTTTGAAGCTTTCCTTCCTCTTCTCTTTTTTGTAATAATTTGAAAAGAATAAGTCCTAACTCTTTAAATGTTTGGTAGAATTCATCTGTGAAGCCTTCAGTCCTGGACTTTCGTTTGTTGGGAGTTTTTGAGTACTGATTCAATTTCTTTGCTAGTAATTGGTCTTTTCAAATTTTCTATATCTTCCTTATTGAATTTTAGAAGGTTATATGATGCTAGGAATTATCCCTTTTTTCCTAGGTTGTTTAATTTGTTGGCATATAATTTTTTATAATATTCTCATAATCCTTTGTGTTTCTGTGGTGATGTCTATTATTTCTCCTCTTTTATTTTTTATTGTGTTTTTTACTCAGTCTTCTCTCTCTCTTTTTTTCTTTGATAAGTTTGGCTAAAAGTTTATCAATTTTGTTGATCTTGTCAAAGAACCAGCTCCTGGTTCCATTGATGTGTCCTATTGTTTTCTTAGTTTCTATTTTGTTTATTTCTAATCTTTATTATTTCCTTCCTTCTATTGGTTTTGTGTTTTGTTTGTTGTAGTTCTTTTTCTAACTTCTCTAGATGTAAGGTTAGGTTGTTTATTTGAGATTTTTCTTGCTTCTTGATGTAGGGACTTATTGCTAAATATGCCCTGTTAGTCAGCTTTTACTACATCCCAAATATTTGGGCCAGTGTGTTTTCATTTTCATTTGTATCTATGTATTTTTTTTTTTCTCTGACTTCATTGTTATGTAATGTGTATTTATGTTCTTTCCAGTTTTTTTCTTATGGTTGATTTCCAGTTTCATAGCATTGTGGTTAAAAAAGATTCATGGTGGGGCGCCTGGGTGGCTCAGTCGTTAAGAGTCTGCCTTCGGCTCAGATCATGATCCCAGGGTCCTGGGATCAAGCCCCGCATCGGGCTCCCTGCTCGGCAGGAAGCCTGCTTCTCCCTCTGACACTCCCCCTGCTTGTGTTCCCTCTCTCGCTGTGTCTCTCTCCTCAAATAAATAAATAAAATCTTTAAAAAAAAAAAAAGATTCATGGTATGACTTCAGTCTTTTTTGAATTTTTGAATTTTGAATTTGTTAGTAAACCTGTGATCTATTCTGAGGAAGTTTCATGTCCACTTCAAAACAATATATATTCTGCTGTTTTAGGATTGAATGCTCTGAATATATCTGCTTGTTTTATCTGTTCCAGTGTGTTTACTGGTTGATTTTCTGTTTGGATGATCTATCCATTGATGTGAGTGGAGTGTTAAAGTCCCCTACTATTATTGTATTACTATCAATTACTTCCTTTATGTTTGTTAATAGCTGCTGTATGTATTTGGGTGTTCCCATGTTAGGTGCATAAATATTTACAATTGTTATATATTCTTGTTGGATTGTTTCCTTTATGATTATGTAGTGTCCTTCTTTGTCTCTTGAGATGGTCTTTGTTTTAAAGTCTATTTTGCCCAATATAAGTATTCCTACTCAGGCTTTTTTTCACTGTCATTTGCATGATAAATGCTTTTCCATCCCTTCACTTTCAATCTGCACGTGTTTTTATGTCTCATGTTTACTATACTATACTATAAGCAGTATCTTACAGGCTGCATAAAGCCGGGTCTTGATTTTTTATCCATTCTATTACCCTACGTCTTTTGATTGATGTGTTTAGTCCATTTAAATTCAAAGTAATTATTGATAAGTATGTACGTATTACCATTTTGCTACATGTTTTATGGTTGTTTTTGTAGTTCTTCTGTGTTCCTTTCTTCTCTTGCTCTTTTCTGTGATGGTTTGGGGTTTTCTTTAGTGATATATTGGGATTTTTTTCTCTTTACTTTTTTGTATATCTATTACTGGTTTTTGATTTATGGTTACCATTTGGTTTATATATAACATCTTATTCATATAGCAATCCATATTAACTCGATGATCACTTAAGTTTGAACCCATTCTAAAAGCACTAAATTTTTACTTACCTCTCCCCCACACTTTAGGTATATAGTGTCCTACTTTACATCTTTTTATTTTGTGAATCCCTTGACTGATTTTTATAGATATACTTAATTTTACTGCTTTTGTGCTTCCTACATTTCTTACTCTTGCTTTTGGTCTTTCCTTTCCACTCAAAGAATCCACTTAACATTTCTTGTAAATCTGGTGTAGTGGTGATGAATTCCTTTAACTTGTGTTTGTCTGGGAAACTCTTTATCTCTCCTTCTATTCTGAATGATAGCCTTGCTGAATAGAGTATTCTGGTTCAGTTGCTTGCACTTTATGCAAGAAATATATTTAAAAAAATTCAGTTGCTTGACACTTTATGCAAGAAATGTATTTTAAAAATTGCATATATGTTTCATTACTTGTATCTCTATTTGATCTATGTTTTGGTAGCTATCTTCCTGAGTATAAAATATCTAGTCTCATGCTCTCCTTAAATCTAGCAGTTTAGATAAATAATCAAACACACAAAACTTTTCTTATAAGGTAGGGCAGTGTCTTTACTATGAAATAGCAAGTGCCATAGAAAATTCACAATGAATCCCTAGGGGACATGCACGATTTTGCAGTCATCTAAGACCTATGGCTTAGTATATAATCTTTCAATATGGATTCAGTGAACTTATGAGTCTCTAATAGAAGGAAAAGTAATATGAAATAATGTGTTTCACACTTTTTTATTTTATTATTTTTTTAAATTTTATGTGTTTCTCATTCTTGCAGTCATTTTTTAATAAATTGTGCTGAGAGTTTTATTAGCAGTATGTGTGATCTGAACAATGGGGTAACAAGGGCCATACATGGTTTTTACTCACATATTATGTTGACTGAGCCAGTGAAGGTGCATCCCCAAAAATGGGAGGCACACTAGCAGGAAGCCGGGAGATTGATTGAATTTGTTCAATTGACATTTATGTTTGTATAATGAGGCAGGATAATCTAAATAAATGACCTTCCTATGACATTTTAATAATCCAAGAGGGGAATGGTAAAAATGCACCAAAGGGAAAAAGAAAATCCCTTTTAGTATTTCAAAATTAAAAGGTTTATGGAAATTATGGAAGCTTGAAAGTAGAAGATGGCTTTAAAAAATTCTGTCTCCTGTGTTAAATATTACTAATGTAATACTGATGCTGCATATCCTATTTTAATTAGTTACAGTAACTTTACAACCCTGTTAGAATCTGTAGTTTTATAATGCATATTTTGCTTTAAATTTAAATTTTGGCAATGTTAAATTAACTCAAGTGAAAATTTCCAAAAGGAACTTACTAATTTTTGTCTGTTATGTATTCCCATAAATCATATAACATTGTTTTTATTTGGTGGTATAATAAAACTATCAGAGTCTTAATTGTCCTTTCAAAATAAAAGAAGACTTTGAACACACTAACATTCATATCTTGATCTGGTATGTGTCTCCTATAGTGACCTGGATGGAAATTCATTAAAACTGAATAATCCTTTGAGATTTAGTGTATTTCATATAAATTATAGAGGTAATGCATGTGATACAGAAAATTAGTATGGATCACCATAGCACATAACCTCCCCAATGTGAATTGTGTAAGACTGTTGAATCACAGATCTGTACCTCTGAAACAAATAATACATTATATGTTAAAAAAAAAAAAAAAAAAAAAAAGAAGATAGTAAGGAAAAATGAAGGGGGGGAAATCGGAGGGGGAGATGAACCATGAGAGGCTATGGACTCTGAGAAACAGACTGAGGGTTCTAGAGGGGAGGGGGGTGGGGGATGGGTTTGCTTGGTGATGGGTATTAAAGAGGGCACGTACTGAATGGAGCACTGTGTGTTATACGCAAACAATGAATCATGGAACAGTACATCAAAAACTAATGATGTAATGTATGGTGATTACCATAACATAATAATAAAAAAAACTAAAAAAAAATATATGCTTAGATCATTTCTATTTGTATAATTACAAAAAAGATAAAAACATCCTTATTTGAGTTGATCCAGAGTCAGGGGTAGGAGAACTGAGATTTCAACTATATATTTCAAAACTTTCCATATTGATTTTTTTTATTATGTTATGTTAATCAGTAGTTGTTTATCTCTCTTTCTCAGTTTGTTTATTTTCCATCATTTGGTCTTCTATATCACTAACTCTCTCTTCTGCCTCATTTGTCCTAGCATTTATCCTCCATTTTTTATTGCACCTCATTAATAGCCTTTCTGGTTTCAACTTGTTTAGATTTTAGTTCTTTTATTTCTCCAGAAAGCGTTCCTTTAATATCTTCCATGCTTTTTTCAAGCCCAGCTAGTATCTTTAAAATCATCATTCTGAACTCTAGTTCTGACATCTTACTAATGTCCGTATTGATTACGTCCCTGGCAGTCGGTACTGTCTCTTGTTCTTTTTATTGAAGTGATTTTTTCTGTGTTGTCATTTTGTTCAGAGGTGAATAGATGAATGAGAGAACAAAATGCTAACAGGGTAACAACGACCCCTGAAAAATGTACACTAAACAAATCTGAAGAGACCTGGAACCAGGGGGAAAAAAAGGGAAAGAAAGAAAAAAGAAAAAAAAAAAAGTAAAAAAAAAGATAAAAACAAATAAACAAGAAAAAAAAAAACAGAATATGATCAGATATGATCAGGCTCGTGCATAGATCAGTGCCACACACTAGATTTTGGGCGTATTTTGGTCTGTAAGAAGAAAGTGCCTCCCAAAATTTTAAAGAAAGAAAAACTTATATATGTACAAAAATAAGGGTTAATACGATGAAGGGATGAAATATGCCTGTAAAGATGAAAATTATAAAAGATTTTATAAAAGGAATTAATAAGATAAGAAGTTGGTTGAGAAAAGAAAGAAGAGGATTAAAAAAAAAAAAAAGGAGAGAACGTGATCAGGCAGGAGACTAGAACAAAGCCATACACTACAGATTTAGGGTATATTTTGGTCTGTTAGAAGAAACTGTATCCCAAAATTTTAAAGAGAGAACAACTTATATATATATATACCAAAAATAAGGTTAACTATGAAGGGATAGAATATGACTCTAAAAATGAAAAATAAAAAAGATTTTTAAAAAGGGATTGATAAGATGTTGGTTGAAAAAGTGAAAAAGAAAAATTAAAAAAAAGAAAAAGTTTAAAAAAAAGAATTAACTTTGAAAGACTAAAGAATCATGGGAAAAACCCATGAATTCTATGTGCAGTATTCCCCTAGCGCTAGAGTTCTGCTGTTCTCATTGGTCGGTAAACTTGGTCTTGGCAGGCTGTTCTTGCTGATCTTCTGGGGGAGGGGCCTCTTGCTGTGGTTCTCAATTGTCTTTGCTGGAGGCGGAATTGCCCCGCCCTTGCCAGGGGCCAGGCTAAGTAATCTGCTTGGCTTTGCTCTTGGGAGTTTTTGTTCCCTGCAAGCTTTTGGTACAGTTTTGGAGGACGGGAGTGAAAATGGCGGCCTCCCAATCTCCCGCCTCAGAGGAGCGGAGAACTCGGGGCCCCACTCCTCAGTGTGCCCCAGAGGAAAGCAGTCAAACACTCCTCTCTCCCCAGTCTCCGTCAGCACTCCGTGCTCACCTGGCCAGTGACCGAGCTTTTCTATCTCTGGCACCTAACCCTATGTGGAGTCTCCAAACCCAGCAGATCCCTGTGGTGCGCTCATGCGCTGCTCCTCCCGGGGGAGGAAGGGGAGTCTCCCCGGATCTGCCACTTGTTGGGTCCCAGCTGGAGGAGCAGTGGCCGGACTGTGCCGCAGACCACGGTTTATGGCAACCCTGAGCTGAGAGCCCACTCCTCAGCTCTGTCTCTGCAGCCGGCTTCCTCGCTCTGATCCCTGGGAGCTTTGCCGCACTCAGGCACCCCCAGTCTTTCTGTGACCCCGAGGGTCCTGAGACCACACTGTCCCGCGAGGGTTCCACCCCCTGCTTAGCCACTGGAGCAATGTCCCTCAGCAGTGCCGACTTCTAAAAGTTCCAATTTTGTGCTCCGTGGCTCTGTCACTTGCCAGAAGAGGCCGACGGAGGCCCCTCCCTCGCGGTCTGTCTTCCCGAATATCACCTCGGATTCCCTTCTCCGCATGCCCTACCTTCCAGAAAGTGGTCGCTTTTCTGTTCTTAGAGTTGCTGCTATTCTTTTCTTCGATCTCCTGTTGAGTTGGTAGGTGTTCAGAATGGTTTGATCCCTATCTAGCTGAATTCCTGGGACCAGACGAATTTTAGGTCTCCTACTCCTCTGCCATCTTGCTCCTCCCCCCTCTAAGCATATTTTTAATGCATTTTACTTTTTACGCTTAATAATGCATGTTATACAGATAACAGTATGCGTTTTGTACATTTATCAGGCTTTAACAATTTAACTTCTTCTCTTTAAACTTGTATGTTTTTACTTTTGTCTTTGATTATATTGATATGTTTTACTGTTCTATTGCTTTAAGTCATTCTAGATATGTTTTAGCTGTACAAACTATATTGCAGCAAATATCTTTCAAAGTACATATTTGTGGACAAAGGCATATACATTAAGCTAAATTGTTACCAGCAGATTAGATGAGTCGGTGGTTTTGAGTACTGTTGTTAAATTGCCCTTTGAAAATAATCTCAGTTTCTATTGCTATTAACAATATAGGAGGCATTCTGTTGCCTTCTCTCCAAACGTAAATCTTTAAATCTAATTAGACTGCCTCAATTAAAAGTGTCCTGTTTCCTGGTGTCATTATAAATCGCCATCCTCAGATCTCACATAACTCCATAAATATCAACTCAGCTTGATATAGCAGAAAGGAACTCCCAAGTAACAATTGAATTGTTAACCATTCATTATTTCTGGGACCTGGGGCTACAAAAATGGTTATAGTAGAGGGAATTACAGCCTAGGAAATATGGATAAAGAGGTCAATATGAGTTTAAAGACAGTCATCAGTTGAATGTGTTTAAATAATATTTAACTAAAAATCTTCTCATAGAAGAAATTAGAGCAACAATTAAGGCAGTAACAGGAAATCGTTTAGCAGGTGCCAAAATTTAGAGGATATGGAAGATTTCTATTTTCATATGCCGTTCTTCAAATCTTGTACTAGAAGCTTATCTTCCTTCCTTATCAGACTACTCTCTTTTATCTTTCTGCATAGTCTTTCTCAAATAAAATATAAATTAGATAAATTATGGTGGTATTGGCATAGATGTCCAGCAAAATATTTTGATAAGATTTTATTGCACTTAGCCTCCATTTTGGGACCATCTTGTAAGACAGCCTGACTGAATTCTGTATCATGCAGAGAAGAGAGCTCCAGTCAGTAACTGGAGGAGACATTCTCAGTAACCTTCCCATATACTCTGGTCCTAACTGTATCCATACACACCAACCAAAAAAACATCCAGTTTCAAACACTTGAAACCCAGTGTCTGGTGATTTATCTGATCCTTCCATTGTACTTTCAAAGGGCAGTTTTTATCCTCCAGGAGTGGGTTTCAACCAATAACTGATAATAATTGGCAAATAAATATCCCATTTTCCTCTGGTAAGATAGCTAAATGTTCATGCTCCCTCTCAAAGTTCCTTGGTTGGATTGGGCTTCTCCAACCATGTGCCCTTTATTGGCTTCCTTTCCTTCCCTCACTTGTGGACCCCAAATTACTTGAAACAATTTCTTTCTCAATGTTTATTTCTGGGGGTAACTCAATTGAAGAGAGCAAATTTCCAGGCATTTATAGATAGATAAATAGATAGATAGATAGATAGATAGATAGATCATAGTCATACCAAAGCCACAAAGAAGGCTAACTCAGCTTTATAGTGGCTGCTTTAAGCTTTTATCTCATCCTGTCGACACTAAAAATAGAACAAACTGCATTCTAACAAACTTAAAAAGAGTTTTAGGCATATATATATATATAAATTATGGTTATATTAATATATTAGTAATAATTATATACCAATATATCAGATGTTTTATATATATACATATACACATGTGTGTATATATATGCATATAAAACAATGCAGTCTAAAATGAACAGATTAATATGGTCACCACAGGGGCGGGGGGGAAGAAACCTCTCTGGGTGGGTGTGTTAAATTAAAATATAGGTAGCCTTATTTAAAAGTCTACACCTCAACTTTATTAGGCAATAAAATTAGTAGCCTACCTTGTTGGATAGTTACATCTGTATCACCTATAATGTAACATGTACTAGAGGAAGTAATTAAGTTTGATAGGAATCTTCTTCATTTAGAAACTGCCCTCAATCCTTTGCTACAGAGAAAAATCATTAAATTTAATTGAAGCTATAGCTTCTAAACAGATTTGTGGCACATCTGTTTATATTTAAAGAAGGAATAGAAGCAGAGTATTTCAAGTCAATATTAACAGAGGTAAACTATTATAAAATAAAAGCAAAGTGCTTTATATTAGGCCTCTTAGAATTTTGAAATTCTGAGATAAATATCCATATTCTAAAATAATCTTGATGCCAATAAAGTTTAAAGTCAGTATTCAAATTCGTGATCAGTTATAGAACAAAAAATATGCTAAGTAAACTTTTGTTGAAACTTCTTTAACTCTCTCAAGGTAAGGAAAGATTTCATAAAATAAAACATAAAATAGAGATAATTTCAGTCAAATACTTAAACATCTTTTCTTTATAATTCAAAGTGCCATTGTAGGCTATGGTATTATTAATATGCATTTCAAGGGGAGTAAAAAACTAACATAGAATATATTATTTTTTTTGTTTAATGGTTAATTAATTTAAATATTTGTTTAAACTCTTCTTTTACTATCTTAAACGTATACTATAAATCTCCACAATGGGGATTTAGTAAGTAGTATTTTCCATACCTCAATTGATGATCATACCCTGATCATATCTACAAACTATTAACATTATAATAGTTAATTATAAATGTTAACTATTAACATTTCCTGAAAATAACATTTTCCGAACAGCTTAGGAAATCCTCATCTAATTTTACCCAAAGGGTTTATACTGAATGTATACCAAATGTAAATTGTTTTGTTTTTTAGAATGACTCTTCTGCTTATTTCAGTGGACTTTAATGATGAATGAAATTACTATTTTTGAAAAAACTCAAGTGCTACACTAATACAACAATGTTTGATTATATGTAGACATGAAGGGGGATAAAATATTTTATAATTTTTATTTTAATTATGTACATCTTACCTAGAAGTGTCAGAATCAGTGGGCAAGTTTTTCTAAATACACCTCTCTTGCACCATTCTCTATGACTCAAGAGGTTTGTGTGGGCATACACCTAGGTAGGTATATATTCCAACTTCATACTAGAACAAGAGCAACCAATTGGCTTTCTTAGGTGCTTGCAGAATCTAAGTAGAGGAATGGGCTTCAGGAGGACTGAAGCAAAGCATTAGTCTCTTCATTCATTTTTTATTCATTGATCCAACACACTTTTATTGTGGCTCTTTTCTGTTCCAGGGACTATGGTGAGACATTAGACATATAATGGTCAGGAAACTGGCTTGCTGTTTTCTTCCTGTTTCTGTGTTTGCCCTAATTTCCATTTTCTCCTCTTCTGTCTTATCTCTTTCTACTTTTCTTTTCCTCCTCCTTTCCCCACCACCTTGTTTTCTATTTTAATTCTGTTCTTCTTTTATCCTCTTAAGTAAATAATATGATAACTGACAGGGCTGAAGAAACTACAAATTTGGCCACTGGAGAGAGAATTTTTGTGAATTTTCATAAAGATAAAGTAACAAAATATTTAAGGAAGGTGTAGTCCAGCTTGGATTGGGGCTTATGTCTAGAAGGCAATCAGTTCTAGCTTGTGGGTGATATCAAGAATTGAGGGCTAGTGAAGTTTGTGTTGTAATAAATGACTGCTTTTGAAATAAATATTTAGATGGTCAAAGTACTAGGCATAATAATACGATTCAAAAATATTCAATGTAACTCCAGATCAGGACTACTGTGTGAATAGTAGTAGTGTAAAGAAAAAAAGAAATTTAAAAGTATTTTTTTCCAACTCATTCACTGTGTAGTAGGCATAGTACATACCACAGAAAATTATGGAGGGGATAGATTTATGCATCTTAAGATTTACGTATTTACTCCTCTAAAATGTCCAGTGGCCTCCTGTATGTACTGTGGCAGCATAAGTTCTTCACTGTGGCTACTGCACAAAGGTGTGCTACCTACTGATATAATGATTATGCTGTCAACTAGAAAACATACTTTCCTTTTTTTTTTTTTTTTAAATCCTTCTAATAGAAAAAGTGTGGAAGAGTCTTTTGTAGCACATTTCCAATTAGATAATAGGAAAGGCTAAGATGTGAATAAAAGTATTTCCCCCCTACAAATAATGAGTGCTTCAATAATGTTAATCTAGAAATTTAGAATTGCTAGTAAAATTTTAGAGTATTTTCAGTTATTTTCAAGAATCGAATACCAAGATTGTGAAATAGACTTAATCAACAATATTAAGTTTATTATAATATTTCTGTTTGGGAATGTGTGTAAAGTTCTGATTTACAAATTATTTCAAAAATCTTTTTGCATTCAATACCTCCTAGCTTAAATTGGTTGCTAAATTAGTGCATGTTAAATGGAATATTTTATAAAAAGAAATGTCAAGACAGTAATTTTACAGGAAAGAACAATTCCACAGGTTAACAATTCCACTTTAGGAAAAAAAAATGTGATTCTGTGACTCATGCATAAAAATATCTCCCTTTGAAATTCATCCTAAGTGTGACATAAAAAAACAATTCCTAGGTGGCCTAGAGAGCTTAGGGAATATTAGCTCATTGATTTAAAGGGAATGGTAGCCCTAGTTACCAAATCAGCTTCTGTAACTGTGATGTTTTCTTAGAGAAATATACTCAATAATTGGTCATGCCACACTTGGCTCCCTCCTGAAGACTGATTGCATTATATTATATTTGGATGCACCCCATTGCTTCTGCTCTGAGATTCTCACAAGGAGATATAGTAACAAAAAAGGGTATTCCCAGGGCTTAATGGTAACAACATTTATCTGTATTGCAAACTGTTACCTCTATCTGGACAGTCATCAATTCCTAGAAAATCCACTTTGACCCTTGGTTGTTACAATTCAAGATGTAAAAAGTTAAAAAAAAAAAAGGCCCATTAAATTGAGTTATGCCTTTCTCTGAGCAATGGTAAAGTTGAAACTTATTCTTGAGTATAACCAATAAAAATCGGAAGACTAGTACACTTAAAAACACACGTTACTACTTATTGGGGTTGCATTAGATAAATTTTACATTCATTTATGCTTAACTAAGTATTTTTTGAGAATTCACATTGTATATGTTTGTTTGCCTCTTAGTATGAACACTGTAATCTTCATATCACAAAATCTCATTTTCTTCTGACTAATTTTCAGTGTTATTTTTATAGGACAAAAGTTTCAAAAGGTGTGTGTGTGTGAAAAACATGACTTTGGATCAACTTTGCAGAATTTGATCAACTAAAGATGAGGTAAGTTCAAGCTTCTGAAAGTCCACATATTTGCAGGGAATATTAATTCACAGACAATTGTTGGAACCATACTGCTTTAAATTTCTATTTAAACTGGAACTAGGGTTTTATTTTATGTGACACAAAGCATTTTATAACTCTTAATGATTATTAGAGATTTTTTTCTGTCAGGTTTATACAGTCTGTATCTCACTAAAATTTAGAAGAACTTGAAATTTCACAGCATAATATAAATTTATCCAAATTATTTCCATTGAGTAGAGCAATAGTCACACGTGGCATTAGAAATAGGATTAAACTTTTGACATTATAATGGCATTATCAATAGTTGAGTTCCCACACAACTTCTTAAAAATCATGTAATACCATGCTTTTAAAAACATTCTAAAATAAAAAACAACACAGAAAACAACAGGTGTTGGCGAGGATGCAGAGAAAGGGGAACCCTCTTACACTGTTGGTGGGAATGCAAACTAGTGCAACTACTCTGGAAAACAGGATGGAGATTCCTCAAAAAGCTAAAAATAGAACTACCTTATGATCCAGCAATTGCACTAGTAGGTATTTACCCAAAGGATACAAAAATATTGATTCAAAGGGATACATATACCCTGAAATTTATAGCAGCATTATTAAAAATACACACACACACACACACACACACACACACATACAGGATATTACTCAGCCATCGAAAAGAAAGAGATCTTGCCATTTGCAATGATGTGGATGGAGCTAGAAAGTAGTATTAGCTTAGTGAAATAAGTCAGAGAAAGACAAATATTTCACTCATGTGGAATTTAAGAAGCAAAACAGATGAACATATGGAAAAAAAAAAAGAGAGAGAAAGGCAAACCAGGAAACAGACTCTTAACTATAGAGAACAAACTGAGGGCTACTGGAGGGAGGTGGGTGAGGGATGGGCTAGATGGGTGATGGGTATTAAGGAGGACACTTGTGATGAGCACTGGGTGTTGTATGTAAGTGATGAATTACTAAATTCTACTCCTGAAACTGATATTATACTGTATGTTAACCAACTGAAATTTAAATAAAAACTTGAAGGAAAAAAATAGGTGAAATATACCCAAATTATTTATAAAAGTAGTGGAAATATATGTGGAACCTCCACAAAATGTATGCAGGCTATTCTAAATAAAATGTAAAAATTGAGTAAAATAACTAATAATAGTAAACATTGACAACTTTGTATTTATCCCTTGATTTGAATAGTTACCTGGTAGTATAAAATTTATTGACATGGTTTTTCCCATAAAAAAAGGCTAAAGAAAATAAGGCAGATTTTCATATCTATGAATACTAAAAAGGCATCTGCTAATCTCTAGCAAGTTTCCTACATAAAAAGATGAGAAAGTAATAGAGGGAAATAATCTATATAAACTACTTAGAAAAGCAAAATAACATTTCATTTCAAAGGAAAAAAACTATTTTAATAAACTTAGGTAATTGAGAGTAACTCTATTAAAATTATTATTTATGATATACTTAAAGGTATAATTTCATGAAAGAAGTAATGTACATGGAGAAAAGTATGATTTCATTTTACCAAAGTAAGCTTTGTATTTGCTAGAAAACTCTACTAAAATATTGTAAAAATAATTTTAAAACTATAAATCAACATTTGAGATAAATTTGTAAAATTTTTATCTGTATTGAGGTATATTCTATATTGGGTTAAATATGTAAAGATCAATAGCTAGTATTTCTCCATAGCAATAAACACATTGAAATAAAAGGTGGCAAAGCTCTTTCAACATAGTGACAAAAATTCTGAAATGCCCAGATAAAAGATGCAAATAACTATTACACTGTATTGGGGAATAGAAAACAAGATATGAAAATAAAAGGAAAATGCAGTATCCTTGGTTAGGATGATTTAATTTCATTGACCATCAATTCTCTGCATATCAATATTTAAATATAAGTAATTACAACCCAAATCACAAGATTTTATTTTTTAGTTATATACAATAATTTTGAAGTTCGTCAGAATAAAAGGTTTTAAAAAGTCAGGGAAATTAAAAACAAGATGAGGGAATGAAGAGACCATCTATGTAATGCAACAGAAATGTATTGGCATAACAGTAGATTATTTAGCTAATCCAGAAATTGATCCAAGTATATGTGTGAGATGTAATATATGACACCAATTGTGAAGAAGACCTTATTTGAGATATAGATAAACTTAATTGTATGACAGTTTTTTTTTATGTTTGGAAATTAGTGTATGCCATTTATAAAAATCAAAGCAGCAGTGACAGAGTTGGAAGAAATATGTTTGTAATGCACATACCAAGTAGCTTTTACAAATTCACAAGAAATAAATGCATAAAATATCGAATAGGATATAGGAAAACCATATGAATAGGAAATCTATAGAATAGTAAATAAAAATGCTGACAACATGAAAATTTGCTCAGGTACACTAGTAATCAGGGAAAAACAATTTAGAGAAAAAGATATATCTCTTTTATGGTTATGGAAAAATGAACCATGTAGTTTCTGTGTATATGAAGGAAAAAGTGGAAGCATACACTGCAGTTTAAATATGATTATCTCAGGGGGATAGGGATTAAAAGAGTCAGGGTTTTATGTGAGATGATTAGCATTCTGTTATATGTTTTATACTATATTTATTCAACAGATACTTATTAATTCCTGTTATAAGCTGGATACTCTTCTAGCTGCTAGGAGTATGGCAATGAAAAAAATATAAAAATTGCTCCATCAATAATGAATATAACAAGATAATACAATATTCAGTATTCCTGTATATTATGAAGTTATAATCTAAAATATGAGGGGAAGATTAAATATAAAATTTTATCATGAAAATTAAATAATAAAATATCTGTGCATTTAAAATATGTTAATACTTCCTTTCCGCCTGCAATGCTGGGTCTATAGTAAAAGTTTGTAAAAAAGCAACCAGTTTTCACTGCTTCTCACCATTGACCATGGCTGATATTTTCCCATCATGTTATAAGCTACACAAATGAGTTTTAGGGTTTTAGTTGCAATGCAAATCCATGCTGTGTTCTACAACTAACTCTGCTTCTTGATTCCTCTTAGCTCTCTTTTGCACATTGGCAATTGAAAACAAGGCTGAAAGCTTGGCATAGAGTGTTTTGTATTTGGTTTTCTTTATTATCTTAAGGAGATAAAAAGCAAATGAGAATTTACTTTGCTTTTTGGTATTCAAAGCTGAAATAAATGAAAAGATTGCATCTATCGGTTTTAATTTACATAGTGTAAAATGCCTTCATAAAAATGATTAAAAAAAAAAAAAAAGATGATAAGGTGCTCCCGGATGGCTCGTAGGTTGAGCATCCAGCTCTTGATTTCCACGCAAGTCATGGTCTCCAGTGGTGGGATGGAGCCCTGACTCATGCTCCCCTCAGCGGGGAGTCTGCTTGGGATTCTCCCTCTCCCTCTCTCCCTCTACCTCCTCCCCTCTCTTTCTCTCTCAAAATGGAGGGATAAATCTTTAAAAAAAAAAAAGTTGGGAAAAACTTAAAGACCTACATTAACAAAAGTTGTTTTTTTAAGAACATACGTACATATACATATATATATATACACACATATATATATTCACATATAAAAATGCATGCTGTGTTACTCTTTGATAATTGGTAAAATAATATATTTTACAGTATTGCATAACAGCACAAGTATTACAGTAACATTGCACTATTTTAGGTGTTTCTTTTTCAGTGTTTTTTCTTTTGTTATATTTATCCTAGGAGTTTTCTATGTCATACGCGCTCATTCACTTTACTTACCACAGTTCATACACTATATGTGTCGTATATTAAATGCAATGGTGGTCTCAGTGATTAATCTTCATGCTTCATGAAGGAAAGACCCTTTTTGTGTTTTGGCCAATTTTATATCCCTAGCAGCCTGCAGGGTCTTGTTTGCAAATACTGCCTCCCTACACCCTCCCCATGAAAGAATGATATAACCTTAAGAGATAAAAGATTTGGGGCAGGAACTTCTTTTCACTTGAGTTTTCATTTTACTATACTTAATTCTAAGTCCCTACACTTAAGAGAGCTTTGGGGAAGGGGGAAATTTGCAGTGACTCTGTTATTTAAACAAGGTGTTTCAGAGGAGATTTGCTTATGGTGTCTTTGTTACATTTGGAAACTTCTCTCTGTTGAAGAGAACAAGTTTTTAAATGTTAGATGTTTCTAATTCAAAATATATTCACATCAGTAGATAATTAATGAAGGGTAATGTATTAATACAAATTTAGTTATGATAATTGACTGTCACTGTCTTTTGCTTTCTAAATAAAGTCACAAAAGAAAATAAGATGAATATTTATTTCTAATGTTCAGTCAATTAATGAATCTATTTATATGGCTTGCCAAGATTCACTGTAGGTTTGGAGATTAAATTAGTCTTGAATTAGCAATACAAATTTGATATAGATGTTGTATGTACCCTAGTGAAAGGAACTATAAAAAGATACTTTATAAATTTTAATACCAACAAAAATTTGCAAGTTTTAGCTTAGTTATATTAATGTGCTTACAGTCAATCAGAGAATGACTTTGTGTTCATCTTTTATTATACTTTGAAAATCAATTTTTAATAAGAAAAACTGGAAAAGTTGTGTAGGTCATGGATAAAACTCAGTAATGGAAACAAGTGACTGGGAAATTAATGTAAGTCTATGTATCTCAGTTGTGAAGGTTAACATTTTCAAGTTGAGCATTCTACTCTCTTGATATAATTATTGTATATTAATAGACATAACTTGCCTTTCACAACAATAAGTCTTACTTAGTATTTTCAAACATTTATACCTTGAGATCAAAGTTTAGAATTTCCCTGAGAGAAACAAAAGTATATGCAAGCTATAAAACAAATTCTTACATCTTTGCTCTTATTTTTCTCACATTTTTGCTATTTTATATATAAATTATTGCCTATAAAAACAGTAAAATTGAAAATGTACAAAAATCCTATATATATATGTATATATATATATGTGTGTGTGTGTATATATATGTGTGTGTGTATATATATATATATATAATAATAATATTACCCATTTCATAATTATACTATGTATATCAAAATTGATTCAGGGATGTTTTATGTAAATTGTGGCATTGACAGAAATGAAAATATCCCCAAGGTATCTCTATGAACAGCTCTGCAAAGTAGAAGACTATTAAATGGGTATCTCTATAGACAGCACTGAACAGTATGGAAGACTATTAAATGGGAAATATTTAGGTCATGTTATTAGTTTGATAGTGAATACTATCAGATTTTTTAAAAGAACTTTTGTATTTTTATTATAGTGCTTATAGTTTAACTTGAAAATAAAACTGAATAGTTGCATTAAGTTGAAATTAACTCAAATTTTGTTATTTTCTAGTAAGTCAATGATTATATAATTCTTCACTATTATATTTGTGAAATGGGTGTTTAATATTAACATTTTTAAAATTTACCTTTGGTTAAATTTATTTATTAGTAATAGCCATATTCTGCAGTAAATTGAAGATTTTTTGCTCAGTACTTCTATATAATAGATACTATCTTGCAGAAAGCATCTGAACAACCACTAATATTTTATCAAATTGATAAAACATTGAGGATTAAACACCTAGAAAACTTACCTGCACACACAACTGGGTCAGTTAAACCAAATAATAGAAATATTAAGTGAATTACACATGTAATTTTAACTTTTCTAGTAGCCATATTTATTAAAGTAGAAAGAAATAGGTAGGATTAATTTAAAAAATCTATTTTATTTAACACATTATATCCAAAATATTTTCATTTCAACATAAATTAATGTGATATTATTAATATATTTTACATTTTTTTCTACTCAGTCTTTGAAATCTGCTTGTTTTAAATTTAGAATACATTTAATTCAGACACTAAATCTATTAGTTGTAATTTATCACTATGTAAATTTCATTGAATTTACAGTTGAAAAAGTAAATAGAAAAACCAATACTAAAATTTGTGTGGAATTGTGAAAGACCCTGAATAGCCAAAGCAATCCTGAACAAAGCCAGTGGTATAACGCTTCTAGATTTCAAACCATCTATCAGATAAGGGATTAAGATCCCCCATATATAAAGAACTCAGTCAACCTGGTAACAACCACAACAACAAGGACAAAATGATCTGATTAAAAAATGGGCAGAAGGGCTAAATATTTTTCCCAATAGGACATCAAAATGACCCATGAAAAGATGCTCAACATCACTAATCATCATGGAAATACAAATCAAAATCACAGTGAGATATCATCTCACAGGTGTTCGAATGGGTGTCATTGAGAAGATGTGATAATAGGTGCTGGTGAGGATGCACTGAAAAGGGAACCTTTATACGTTGCTAGTGAGAATATAAATTGGTCCAGCCCCTATGGAAAACAATATGGAGTTTTCTCAAAAAATTAAAAACAGATGTACCATAGAATCAAGCAATGCCATTTCTGGCTAAATACCCAAAGGAAATGAAAACAGGCTTTCAACACGATATATGCACTCTCATGTTTATTGCATCATTGCTATAATGGCCAAAATATGGAAACAACCCAAATGCGCATCAACAGATGAATGACTAAAAATGATGTGGTACATATACACAATGGAATATTATTCAGCCATGAGAAAGGAAAATAGCCTCCCATTTGAGACAACATAAATGAACCATGAGCACATTATGCTAAACAAGATGGGTTAGAGAAAGACAAGTACTGTATGTCACTTACATACAGAATTTAAAAAAGCTAAACCTGTAAAAAACAAAGTAAAATGGTGGTTACCAGGGGATGGGGGATCAGAGAGATAATGTTTAAGGGTACAAACTTATTTTAAGTGGTAAATAAACCAGAGATCTAAAGCACAGTATGATGAACATAGACAATAATATTGTACTATTATTATGTAATGTGATAACACTACATCAACAATCGTATAACAATGTATACATATGTCAAAGTAGCACACTATACACCTTAAAATTACACAGTGTTACACATCAACTTTATTGAATGAGTAATGTCAATAAATAATAGTTAACAGCAATCAGAAATTATACAGGGGTAGGCTTTACCTAAACAGGAGATGAACATATAAAGGTATAAGTATGGATATTATTTTTAATTTATACTATTTATATTTGGTTATATTTTCTTTAAATTCAGTTATAAAAATATGTTATCATCCAGATAATGTTTAGCATGCCAGTTATCCAGATTCTTGGTATATGAACACATCCCCCCCCCACACAGCCATGTACACATACACACTTAAAATTTCCCTAAAAAAATATAGGTTGTTTTAATTTCAGTAATGGAAGATTGTTTCATTTTACTTTTGATCTTATATAAGATATAGTTTTCTTTTTGTCCTTACATGGGATAGAAGATAATGATATTTAACTCTGTTAAAATTATTTTTTTTAAAGATTTATTTATTTATTTATTTATTTGACAGAGACATAGAGAGCATAGATAGGCAGAGTGGCAGGCAGAGAGAGAGGGAGAAGTAGGCTGTCCGCGGAGCAGGGAGCCTGACGTTGCAGGGCTCGATCCCAGGACTCTGGGATCGTGCCCTGATCTGAAGGCAGATGCTTAACCGGCTGAGCCACCCAGACGCCCCTGTTAAAATTTTAGAAAATTGACAACTGTGCTGGAGTGGATTATAATATCATCCATGAAAGTCTAGTGAAATCCATCCATTCTTAGACTGCCAAGGTTTTGTTTTATTGTGTCTTGGGTTTTAAAATATATACCCATATGATAAACATTCACAATGACCCAAAGGGATTACTTGTAAAAGTCACTAAGTGCAGCACTAATTTGAGCTAGACTTAAAGAAACAGTAATATATTCTACACACTGTACACTTGAACCACAGCTACAAGATTAGCTACTGAGAGTCTTCTCACACCACACCTTTTTTATGTTAGGGTCTAATGGTTTGTACAGACTGGAAATCCAAGTGTATAATCACACCTGCCCAAGAATTAATCTTTGAGATTGTCAAGGTCATTGGCACCAATCCTCTCTTCCTCAATGCAATCATAAAGTCTCTAAAAACAAAGCACATGTACATTGGTATATTAAACCTTTGAGCATTTATTTTTCAAGCCATGTAAAGAAGAGACAGGGAGATTCTCAGCAGTAGTACATGACAGTAAATGAAATCTTTCATCTGTCTCTAAGTTAAAAAGTACTTTAAAAAATCTTCTAATCATTAGTAATACATGGTGAACAAATATACCTGGATTTTGCACTCCTGAGCTTTATACTATAAATATTATTTGCATAAGTGCTTATAAATTTGCTAGTATGCCATGTGCTCTCACGTTTAAAGTCCAGTAAGAACAAATCACTGTGAAACATATGTTAAACTTGAGAGTTGTGACTTTCCTGAAGAAGTGATTTTACAGATGAAATCTGGAGAATAAGAGGCAAAAATTGATTCATATTCAATAAGGTATATTATATCATAGAAAAATCAGTGAAGCAAATGAAATTTTACATTTGTTCAGCAGGGACACAATAAATGAATTTATTCTAAGTTCTTTACGTTTTGTCAGGAACTATGCACAATAACACTCCAACTGTTCAAGAAATAGAATAAGGATATTTCACCAAAAAGAAACTAATAGTAACATGGAGGTTAGTAGCCTGTTTGTTGGCAACATAAATCCTAGTCATTCATACCATTAGAATTTGGGAAAATAAAAAGAAAAATGTCTTATTAGCATATTGGCTTCATTATTCAGATGGAAATGAAAAAAATGCAGCATTCCTAATAAGCATCATTCCCTAACTATCTAAAATTTAAGTAGAGAAAAGAGAAATGACTACATTAGAGTTGTAAATAAAGCAAGATCATTCCCGCAGTGTTCTAAAAGTTTTAACCAATTTGATTAGAGAAGAAAAACATAAATATTAATCATGAACATGATATGATATTTAAAGATTACAGGTAATGTTTATAAAATATAATGAGAATAAGTGGTTATAACCAATAAGGAAGTATAATAAGCTTGCTGAATGATAAATGATTATGCCTATTTAGCAATTAAAAATAGGAAATACTTGAAAATAATATACATTAAAAAACACGTAAATACTACTGTCACGTCCACTATACTCCAGTCCCATCTGGACTTCTGTTTTACAGTACAAACCTTTTGCTTCCCGAGGTCATTGGCATTTACTGTTCCCTGGATTGGCTTAAAAAAAAAAAAAAACATTACCCGATTAAGAACACTTTGGAAAACCTTCAGCTAATGTCATACTTAATGATGAAGGCTTAAAGACTTCCCTCTTAGATTACAACCAAAAGGTGTTCACTCTCACTTCTTTTATTCAATCTTGTACTGGAGGTTTTATCCATTTAAATAAGATAAGATGAAGAAATAAAAAATATAGAGATTAGAAAATAAGAAACAAAACTCTACTCACAAATAACATTACCTCTTCATTTTTATTTTTCTTTAGGTTACATTAGGAGTCTTTAAAAATGATAGTTAATTGCTTGTATTTTTTTAAACCACTTTATTGAGGAATGATTGAAATACAAAAAAATTGTGCATGTTTAATGAACACAAATTGAAGATTTTGGAAATAAGTATACAACCATGACACTATCACCACAATCTATACCATAAACATATCTATTACCACCAAAAGTTTCTCACCCTCTTTATTATTACTATGATGATGATGATGAGGAGGAGGAGGAGGGTGCGTGTGATAATAACACAACATAAGATCTACCCTCTTAGCACATTTAAGGGAACTTTACAATGTTGTTAACTATAGTCTCTATGCTGTATAATAGATCTCTAGGACTTATTCATTTTGTGTAACTGAAACTTTGTACGCTTTGACTAATACCTCCCCCCAGCCCCTGGCAACCACCATTCTACTCCCTTCTTCTATGAGTTTGACTATTTTAGATCCTCATATAATTGATATCATGTAGTATTTGTTTTTCTATGTTTGGCTTTTTTCACTTAGCATAACATCTTTTAGGTTCATCCATGTTGTCACAAATGGTAGGATTCCCTTCTTTCTTTCTTTTTTTTTTTTTTTTTAAGATTTTATTTATTTGACAGAGAGAGATAGCGAGAGCAGGAACACAAGCAGGGGGAATGGGAGAGGGAGAAGCAGGCTTCCCGCGGAGCAGGGAGCCCGACACGGGACTCGATCCCAGGACACTGGGATCATGACCTGAGCCGAAGGCAGACGCTTAACGACTGAGCCACCCAGGCGCCCCAGGATTCCCTTCTTTCTTAAGGCTGAATAATAATCCTTTTATGTATATATGGCATTTGTGTATCCATTCATCTGTTGATTGGCACTTAGGTTACTTCCACCTCTTGATTATTGTGAATGATGTTGCACTGAACATGGGTGTGCAAATACATTTCTCTTCAAGACCCTGTTTTCAATTATTTTTATGTTTTTAAAGATTTTATTTTAGAGAGAATGTGTGGCAGGCAGGGGGAGGGGCACTGGGAGAGGAAGGGAATCTCAAGCAGACTCCCTACTGAGTAGGGAGTCTGATGTGGGGCTCAATCCCTGGACCGTGAGATCATGACCTGAGCTGAAATCAAGAGTTGGGTGCCTAACCAACTCAGCCACCAAGGCACCCCAAAAATCATCGTATTTTTATGAAATAGTAATAACTGGAAAATAACATTAAAATACCATTTATAGTAGTATAACAATACTTAGGATTAAATTTAAAATATGTGCATGAACTATATTCTAAATCTATGAGGATATTGCTGTAAAAAATGACCTAAATAAAAGGAAAATTTACCATTTTCATTGACTAGAAGTTTTGATATTGTTATGTTGTCAGTTCTCTGCAAATTGACACAAAGAACCAACAAGATCCAAATAGAAATCTCAACAGGCTTTTTTGAGAGAATTGACAGGCTGATTAAAAAAATATATAAGAATACAAAGGACCCAGAATTATCAAAATAATATAGTCACTAAAATGTTTAACTTGTGAAACAAATGATAATGCCATTCCTAATCCTATCTCAAGGTCAGTTAGATATTCTCATTCTTTCATCAAGTACTTATCAAGCAGCAGCTATGTTTTGGGCATGGGAAATACATCATAAGAAAAAGAGATGGATGAGTGAATGAATAGTAGATTATCTTAGATGAAGTTTATAGCTTATAGTCTTGTGTCTGGAGCTAATATATGTTATTGAAAAATCACACAATAAAAATTATATCTATAAAAAGTGCTGTTATAACATAATGATGTGTTTATAATAACCTATAAAGTAAGGGATTGACACTATCTTAACAGGGAAATATTTCTGTGCAAATATTGATTAGATTGAGATTTAAAGGAAATGTATAAACTGGGCTAAGATTGACAAAATACAGGCAATTAGAAGGGATTTTTGTTAGAAAAGATCAGACAGATAAAACTGCTTAATATAAGACTAGGCCAACAATTATGTAGATTAATAATATAAATAACATATCTCTAAGCTTTTACCTTTAAAGTTTCAATAATTATACTTCTGATCTAGATATAAAATATAAATATAGAAATGGCCTCTATAGAAATATAAACGTAAATAAATACTATTAAAAATAATAACTTTTTCATACTTTTCAATCTCTGGTTTACTCAAAGTCATTTCTGAGAAAATCATAGTGATAATTAACATAACAATCTGCATATAATAATATGTATATTATTTTTATAACATAATTATTCTTTATAATTATATGTTTTATATAGAAAATCACATTTTATTATAAAATAAATAATTTTATTACATAAAGATAAAAAAACCTTATTATAACTACAATTTTATGTTAATATGAAATATGCACCAGGAATAAAACATAAATATTCATAATTGACTTTTGGTAAATATCAGATTATTTAGATTCACAAATCTTTATTTTATAATCTAATTCTGATAATTTATATTTTCAAAAGGAATGCAAGAAATTTATGATTATCCTTTGCATTTTAATAATAGAAATTAATTAAGATTATAAAAGACACTGAAAAATTAGGATGCCAAAAAAAGACTGAATATAACTAGAAGCTATATTAGTCATCTCATTATTTTAAATCATTAAAAGAACAAAAGTGTCAAAGTAGAATAATTTGATAGCTCTCATTCACTAAAATCATTTCATGAATCCAGGAGCATGACAGTAACAAAGAAAGAAAAGTATTGTAATTGCCACAGGAAATGAGGCAGCTGGATATTTTGATCTTTGTAGAACCCTTGGAGTAGAAAGCCATCAAAGGCAACTAGAAAATGCAATGTTGACAAGATATAATATAGTCCATAGGGAATCTGAGGCAACAGAGAAAAAACATGAGTAGGCGATAGCAGATGTTTTCCCCCAAGGACAATTATAGAACAATAATTAAAGATTAAGACAGTATCTAAAAAAGAGCATAGTAACGCTAACATGAAGAAGAAATTGAGAGAAGGATAAAACCATTGATAGCAGTTACTCTACTATTTGCTACAAGTTGATATTTAATCAAAAAACAGACATACAAACCTGCAGACAAAACTAAACCAAAAAAAGCTTGAGTAATCCAAGAGAGTTGCTGCTATAGAACACATCCTTGATTTATTTTACCACTGATTTTAAGATCAAAGAAATATTTACACTAAGCAACTTTTTATACTTGTCATAGCATTTATATATTTCTTTTTATTCAATTAATCCTGTTCAGTTTATTCATGGAACAACAGAATCTGATTTAGTTTGTAGTATTTCTTATGCTACTAACCTGCATTGCTCCTAGAAGTAGTCTCTGATATTCTTTGATTTTTTTTTATTATGGAATAAAAGTTACTCAGCATGATCTGAACTATCTTTTTCTAATCTAACATTCTATGATATATCTTGTCAAACATATTTGTGTTTGATTTTGAAATATATTCATTAAAAAGTCTTATAATACAGATATTTCTGAAGCAAGTATTCTTGGAAAAGCCAATTAAATTTTCATGATTACTACATCCAGTTTTATTACTGTTTACCATAATGACAGAAACCTGAAGATATCTGACAATTTAACAATTATAATTTAGTTAGCTCTTTTTTTTTTAAACACAGACCTTTAGAGTCTTTTATAAAATTAAGTCCAGTTAGAAATATTTAAATTCTGCCTCTGTTATTTAATATCTGATTTACTTTGACAAAGTCAAGTCTATAATTTAATAGTATTATTTTATTATTTTTTAAAGATTTTATTTATTTGAGAGAGATTGAGAGCATGAGTGGGGGAAGGGGCCGAGTGAGAGAGAAAAGCAGACTCCCCACGGAACAGGGAGCCAGACATGGGGCAGGGCTCCATCCCAGGACCCTGAGATCATGACCTGAGCCAAAGGCAGACACTTAACCAACTGAGCCACCTAGGCACCCATAATAGTATTATTTTAAAATACATGAACTAATTTAGAAAATAATAGTTGTGTTATTTTTATTCAGTTATAAAGCTCATCACTTAGTGTAGAATAGGAATTTTTAAGGACAGACTTTATTTTTTGTATTTGATAAAATGTAGACACTTGGTAAACACTTGGTCCAAGAAGGAAAGGAAGGGAAGGAGGAAAGGAAGGAGAGAGGGAGGGAGGGAGGAAGGGAGGAAGGGAACAAAGAAGAAAGGAAGGGAAAGAGAAGGGAACAGAGAAGAAGAGAGGAAGTGGGGGAGGGGAGAGGGAAAGAAAATTGCATTACTAAATCAGCTTCTTTGAGCTCTGTCTTAATGGAAATAAACTACGTGCCCATTTCTCCCTTTGGAAGGAAACCAGTGGAAGGCATGAAATTCATATGTGCTTTATGCTGAAGATTCATTGGTGACATCTGAATTTTCTGTTTTATTTACTCTAGTAGAATTCATACACACATAATCTTATTTTTTATTTGAGAAGTGGCTCAAAATATACTTTCACAAACCAGTTGTTAGCACTGTTTCATATGCTTAATTCTATTATAATGAAGACTGTTATTTTCTTATTATGGGATATAATAATGGACTATAAAAATTACTTTGCTATGAATATTCTTTGAGTATAGACATAAACAGTACACCTTTTTGCTCAGTTTCAAAATATGAAGGCAATATATTTATGTTTACAGTCCTAGATGCTTTGAATATAAGGCTGTTTTTGACTGGGTTCGTGAGTTGTGTTTGAATTCTCCATACCTGCCATTGGAATCCTCAGCAACATAAATTGAAAAAAACAATATTCAGACTATGATAATCCACCTAGTGATGGGTAGAGGTAAAAAAATTACCTCAGAGAATAGATTAATTCTAAATGTTTTATAATATTGTAATAGACAAATTTAATGCACTTGAATACAAAAGTTTTGAGAATAATTTAGAAAAGAGGAAGCAAGAGTAAATGAGCCCAAAGGAAAAGTTCTAAAGGAAATAAGCTTTGTAAATAAACACTACTCATAGTGTTATTTTTCACTCCTATAATGTACAAAGATAACAATATGAGTACATAGTTGATAGAGTGTATCTGTCTTTTACAAGATAAAAACTTAACATCCTGGAATAATTTTATTCAAATTTACCCTGAGTTTTATTTCTCAAATCAAACTTATGAAATCAAAAATAATGTGCTAAAAATTAGATCCATCCAGTAAAGTAAAAGGTTTAGGAGAATGGCCCATCATTTTTATCTATTTGTTCACTGATGGACATTTAGGTTGTTTCCATGTTTTGGCTATGTAAATAATGCTACAACAAACATATATCTTTTTGAGTTAGTGACTTCATTGTCCCTGGGTAAATACTCAGTAGTGGAATTATTGACCATATGATATTTGAAGATAATTTTTTGAAGATCCTCCATACTATTTTCTACATTAGATGCACCAGTTTGCATTCCTACCAACAGTGCACAAAGGTTCTTTTACTCTATGTATCTTCTCTCATTCATTATGTTGTGTTTTTTTCTTGATGCTTTCCTTTGCTGTGCAAAAGATTTTTATTTTGATATATCCCCAATTGTTTATTTGTTTGTTTGTTTCTTTTGTTTCCCTTGCCTCAGGAGGCTTATCTAGAAAAATGTTACTATGGCTAATGTCAGGCAAATTGCTGCCTGTGTTCTCTTCTAGGATTTTTATGGTTTCAGATTTCTCATTTAGATCTTAATGCATTTTTAGTTTATTCTTGTGTATGGTGTTAGGAAGTAGTCCAGTTTCATTCTTTTACATGTAGCTGTACGGTTTTACCAGCACCAGTTACTGAAAAGATTGTCTTTTCTTCATTGTATAATCTTGCCTCCTTTGTAATATTTTAATTGACCATATAAATGTGGGCTTATTTCTGGGTTCTCTATTACATTCCATTGATTGTGTTTATTTTTGTGCCAGTACCATACTGTTTTGATTACTACAGCTTTTGAATATATCTTGAAATCTGGACTTGTGGTATCTCCAGCTTTGTTCTTTCTCGGGATTGCTTTGGATATTCAGGATCTTCTGTGGTTCTATATAAATTTTAGTATTACTTGTTCTCATTTTTTGAAAAATGTTGGTGTTTTGATAGGGATTGCATTGAATCTGTAGATTGCTTTGGGTAATATGGATATTTTGACAGTATTAATTCTTCCAATGCATGAACATAGAATATCTTTCCATTTGTATCGTCTTTGATTTCTTTCATCAGTGTTTTATAGTTTTCAGAGTACAGGTCTTTCAACTCTTTAAGTTTATTCCTAGATAATCTTTTTGGTGCAATTTTAGTGTTTTTTTTTTTTTAATTTTTCTTTCTGCAACTTCATTGTTAGTATATAGAAATGCTACCAATTTCTGGTTATTGATTTTGTATCCTGACACTGTAATGAATTAATTACTTCTAGTAATTTTTTGGTGGAATTTTCAAGATTTTCTATGTATAGTATCATGTCATCCACAAATTATTCTTTACCAATATGGATGCCTCTTGTTTCTTTTTCTTTTTTTTTAAATTTAATATATTTTTTAAAAATTTTAATTCCAGTATAGTTAATATACATTGTTATATTAGTTTCAGGTATACAATATAGTGATTCAACAGTTCTGTACATTACTCAGTGCTCAAGATAAGGTTCTCTTAAACCCCTTCACCTATTTTACCCATCTCCCCACACATCCTCTCTGGTAACAATCAGTTTGTTTTCTACAGTTAAGAGTCTCTTTTTTGGTTTGTCTTTTTTATTTTGTTCGTTTGTTTTGTTTCTTAAATTTTACATATGAGTGAAATAATACACTATTTGTCTTTCTCTGAGTTATTTCACTTAATGTATACTCTAGATGTATCCATGTTGTTGCAAATGACAAGATTTAATTCTTTTTTATGGCTGAGTAATATTTCTGTGTGTGTGTGTGTGTGTGTGTGTGTGTGTCTGTGTGTATCACTTATTCCTTGTACATTCCTCTATTGATGGATATTTGAGGTACTTTCATAATTTGACTATTATAAATAATGCTGCAATAAACATAGGGGTGCATATATCCTTTCAAATTACTGGTTTTGTTTTCTTTGGGGAAATACCCAGTAGTGGAATTGCTGGACCATATGGTAATTCTATTTTTAATTTTTTGAGGAACCTCCACAGTGTTTTCCCCAGTGGCTGCACCACTTTGCATTTCCACCAACAGTGTATGAGGGTTCCCTTTTGCACATCCTCACCAACACTTGTTATTTCTTGAGTTTTTGATTAAAGCTATTCTGACAGTATAAAATATCTCATTGTGGTTTTGATTTGCATTTCCCTGATGATGAGTGATGTTGAGTATCTTTTTATGTGTCTGTTGGCCATCTGTATGTCTTCTTTGGAGAACCATCTGTTTATATCTTCTGCTCATTTTTTAATTAGATTCTTTTTTTAGGTGTTGAGTTGTATAAGAATTTATATATTTTGCATACTAACCTTTTATCAGATATGTTTTTGGAAATATCTTCCAATTCAGTTGGTTGTTCTTTAGTTTTATTCATGGTTTCCTTTGTTTTGCTGAAATTTTATTTTGATGTAGTCCCAGTAGTTTATTTTTGCTTGTGTTTCCCTTGCCTCGGGAGACATACCTAAAAAATGTTGCTGTGGCCAATGTCAGAGAAATTACTAGCTGTGTTCTCTTTTAGTATTTTGGTAGTTTGGGGTCTCACATTTAATTTATTTCTCTTATTTGATCACTGTGGCTAGGAATTCCAGTACTGTGATGAAAAAAGTGGTGAGAGTGGACGTCTTTGTCTTTTTCCTGACCTTAGAGGGAAAGCTCTCAGTTTTTCATCATTGAGGCTGATAGTAGCTGTGGGTTTTTCATATATAGTCTTTATTATGTTGAGGTATGTTCCCTCTAGTCCCATATCTTATTATGTTGAAGTATGTTCCCTCTAATCCCATTCGTTGAGAGTTTTTATCATGAATGAATGTTGAATCTTATTAAATTGTTTCTCTGCATTTATTGAGATGATCATATGATTTTTATCCTTTGTTGTATGATATAAATTGATTTGCAGAAATCAAACTATTCTTGCATCCTGTGAATAAATCCCACCAGAACATGGTGAATGATATTTTTTAATGTATTGTTGGATTCAGTTTGCTAATATTTTGTTGAGGATTTTTGCATTTATGTTCATCAGGGATATTATCATATAGCTTTCTTTTTTTTTTTTTTTTTTGTGGTGTCTTTATCTGGTTTTGGTATCGAGGTAATGCTGGCCTCATAGAATTTATTTGGAAGCTTTTTTTCCTCTTCTATTTTTTGGAATAGTTTGAGGAGAGTGGGTATTCACTCTTTGAACATCTGATAGAATGTACTTGTGAATCCATCTAGTCCTGGAGTTTTATTTTTTGGTAATGTTTTGATTATCATCTCAATTTTGTTACTTGTAGTTGGTCTGTTCAGAATTTCTACTTCTTCCTGGTTCAATTTTGGAAGATTCATGTTTCTAGGAATTTATCAGTTTCTTCTAGGTTGTCCAGTTTGTTGGCATAAAATTTTTCATTATTATTCTCTTATAAATGTTTGTATTTCTGTGGTGTCAATTGCTACTTCTATCTCATTTCTGATTTTCTTTATTTGGGTCCCTTCTCTTTTTTTCTGGATGAGTCTGGGTAAGGGTTTGTCAATTTTGTTTATCTTTACAAAGAAACAGGTTTTGGTTTCATTATTATTTTTTCTTTTTTTAAATCTCTACATCATTTATTTCTGCTATGATCTTTATTATTTCTTTTAGTCTCACCTTGCACTCCCCGCCCCCCCCTCTTCTTTTCTAGTACATTTAGGCATCTGGTTAGATAGTTTGAGTTTTTGTTTCTTTCTTGAAGCAGGCCTGTATTGCTGTATACTTCCCTTTTGAACTGCTTTCACTGTGGCCCAAATATCTTGGATAGTTGTGTTTTCATTCTTATTTGTTTCCATGTACTTTTTTTATTTCTTCTCTGATTGCTTCACCGATGCATTGGTTTTTAGTATCATGTTGTTTAGTCTCTGCGTGTTTGTGTATTTTCCAGTTTTTTTCCTTGTGATTTATTTCTAGTTTCACACTGCTGTGGTCAGAAAAGATGCATGGTATGTTTTCACTCTTCTTTAATTTATTGAGGCTTGTGTTACGGCCTAATACGTGATCTATTATGGAGAATGTTCTGTATGTACTTGAAAAGAATGTGTATTCTGTTCTTTGGGTGGAATGGAATGTTGTGTATTTACCTGTTATGTCCATCTAGTCCAATGTATCATTCAAAGACATAGACTGATTTTCTATCTGGATGATCTGTCCATTGAGGTAAGTGGAGTGTTAAAGTCCCCTACTATTGTTGTATTACTATCAATTTCTGTATTTATGTCCACTGATATTTGTTTTATGTATGTATGTGCTCCAGTGTTATGTGCATATTTACAACTGTTATATTCTCTTGTTGGATTGATCTTTTCATCATTATGTAATGCCCTTTTTGTAGTCTTTGTTTTAAAGTCTGTTTTGTGTAAGTATTGCTACCTTGGCTTTTTTTTTCACTTTGATTTTATGGTGAATGTTTTACCATCCCTTCACTTTCAGTCTGTATGCATCTTTAGGTCTGAGGTGAGTCTATTGTAGACAGAATATAGATAAGCCTTCTTGTTGTTATTTTTAATTCGTTCTGCCACTCTATGTCTTTTGATTGGAGTATTTAGACCATTTACATTTAAAGTAATTAATCATAAATATATACCTACCATAATTTTTTAAATTTGTTTTCTAGCTGTTTTGTAGTCCTTCTTGTTCCTTTCTTTGTCTTGCTTTCTTTCTTTGTGATCAGTGAGTGTCTATTGTGTTTGGCTTTCTTTCTCTTTATTTTTTTATGTATCATAGGTTTTGGATTTATGGTTACCATGACATTCATATATAATATCCCAAGTAAATATCAGTCCATATTAATTTAATGGTCATTTAAGTTCAAAAACATTCTTTAAAAAAAAATGTTCATTTTTCTTTTTCCCTTCTCTTTCCTTTATACTCCATTGTCCACATTTAGTGTCTATGTTATCACATTTTACATTATTTGTTTCACATTTTTTATGTTTATTTATGTCTATTTATTTTTGCTTAAAGAACTTCCTGTAACATTTCATGTAAGCCTGTTTTAATGGTGATAAACTATATTTGTTTGTCTGGGAAACTCTGTATGTCCTTCAGATCTGAATGACAACCTTGTCAGGTAGAGTATTTTAGGTTGTAGGTGTTTTCCTTTCATACTTTGAATATATCATAGCACTCCCTCTGGCTTGCAATTTTGCTGCTGAAGATCAGCTGACATCCTTATAAGTTTTTCCTTGTAGGTAATTTTTGTTTCTCTCTTGCTACTTTTAAGATTCTCTTTTTATATTTAACCATTGACATTTTCATTATTATGTGCTATGGTGTGGACCTCTCTGGGTTCATCTTGTTTGGAATTCTCTGTTCTTCTTGGACTTGGATGTCTATTTCTTTCCCTAGGTTAGGGAAATTTTCAGTTGTTATTTCCTCCAATATTTTTTTTATATTTTTCTCTCTCTCATTTTCTTCTGGGACCCCCATAATGCAAATGTTTGTTTACTTGAGGTTGTCCAGGAGATCTCTTAATCCTCATATTTTTAAAAAATTGTTTTCTTTTTTTGCCATTCAGCTTGTGTTCTTTCCATTACCCTGTCTTCCAGATCACTGACACATTCTTCTGCATCCTTTAATCTGTTAATTCCCTACACTGTGTGTGTGTATGTTTAATTTCAGTTATTGTATTATTTATCTCTGATTTGTTCTTTTTAATATTTTCTATTTATTTATTGAAGTTCTCACTAACTTCTTCCATTCTTTTCTCCAGGCCATTTAGTATCTTTATATCATTACTTTAAGTTCTTTATCAGGCATATTGTTTATCTCTGTTTCATTTATTTCTTTTTCTGGGTTTTTTTTTTTCTTTTCCTTGTTCTTTCTTCGGAGCATATTCTTCTCCCTCCCCATTTTGTTGCCTTTCTATGTGTGTTTCTATGGATTAGGTGAAATGGCTACTTCTAAAGTTGAAAGAGTGGTCTGTATGGTGTTCCCTGTGTAAACCAGGTGTGCTTGAGACTTTGGCTGGCTGGTTGGAGCTGTGGATGTATATACTAGTTACTCATTTAAGCCATGTCTCCATCTCTCATGCTGTTTTCTTGCTGTTCTATCTTTGGTTCAGTAGCTGTTCAGTCAGCCTCGGTTCCTCTTCAAGAGGAATTGTTTTAGTAATAGTTTTAATTTGGTGTATTCCATGGAGGAGGTGAGTTCAGAATCTTCATGCGTCTCCATCTTGAACTAGAACTAATTTTTATATTGATGTTTGATAGCATTTTCTGATTATTGTTAGAAAGCAATTATTTTACCATCTTTTTACTTTTGCTACATTGATTTATCAAATCTATATATAGTTATTTAAACCATATGGAGTTAAATTGAATGCCCAGCTGTTTCATATAATATAGGTAGAATATATGCTTCCAATGGATTCATTTAAAGAAATAAAGTATGTCCAAGTACTTCAAGCACCACAGCTTTCAAATGAAATATCCACACAATTAGTCAGTATCTCAAGCTTTGGGATTGGCTCCATAACATTTATATTCGTATTAGAAAGTTAATCTCTACATAAGTGCATTTTAAAAGCCTTATTATTTTTTTAGTCTATTCATTTCAAGGACATTGTATGTGAATGAGCAGATAATTCTACTAATAGCCACATAACTATTCCTATAGACTAGTATATGAATAATTATCCACAGTACTGTGTTTCATGGAATAATTTGTTGTGAAAGCTGTTACATTTTAAATATAAAAACAATTTTGATGTAACAGATAGTAGGAGCTAATGAAAAGCTGGCAGTATTAGGGCTCCAAAATACAGCATCTGTATGAATATAAGCATAATTAAAAGTCTTTTTTGAAAATGGAGCTTTTATCACAAGCTACAAAATAATAGGTTCTGTGGAGTAAATGACAGCTGTACAAGGTAGGATACTTTTAGATATTCAACATATCTGATTCAAATATCCAGTATTTCTAACCTATACCAAGTCTTATTATATCTACTATGATTTTATTGCTTTGTATAGTAATAGATATTTATAGCTATCATAAAATTATCTTTATAAAAACCATGTTATGTTTGCTCTTTAAATTTTGTTTTCTTTCATAATCCTATCCTTTATCAGGGATTTAATCAACCAGTCCAATATGAAAATAAATACACATCTTGGTTATTCACTCTTTAGAACTCTATGGATCTTTCGTTGAGCAAAGTTCAATTCTAAAGATCACTGGCATACAGAGATAAAGAAAGATCATTTTCTGTGATTTTGCTTTTCATCAAAACACAAAAGTAGCTTTTGTTTTAGGCTATATCTCACACAGTCACACACACACACACACACACACACACACACACACAAACTCAACTGCATTCTGAGAATCAATTTGGAAGAAAATAAAACATAAGAGATCTGTGATTTTAGCCCTATGTTTGTCTTTAAGGAATTTACTTAGAGTCCATCTCATTTCCTTTAGAATATTTTTACATTTGATCCTTTGATCAAGTGTAACAATGCTTAAATATTGACACAGAGCTGTGGGCCATTCCTAATCAATGGAAATGTTCATGTATAATAAGCACACACCTGGGACATGACAGAGGGAAACAGAGAAATAGAAATTGAAAGAGACCAGTGAGTTATCACAGGTAAAAGTATGGCAGGAGAAAAAGTCCCCAACATGGATAACAAACAAGATTTATTATTTTAATTGAGTTCAATTTCTGAGCTTAAAATTTAAATATTACAATTTCTTAAACCATTAGGATATAAATATAATTTGGGGAAGAATCTGGTTAAATGTATATGATATCTTTGGGGAAAAATCTGGTTAATGTATATGATTATCATATGAGCATATGATAATCTCTGCTATAATCTTGCTGTGTTCCTCTTTGTGTCTGTAGACAAAGCGTAAATCAAGAAATAACACAATGTCGGGCGCCTGGGTGGCTCAGTTGGTTAAGCCACTGCCTTCGGCTCAGGTCATGATCCTGGAGTCCCAGGATCGAGTCCCACATCGGGCTCCCTGCTCAGCAGGGAGTCTGCTTCTCCCTCTGACCCTCCCCCTTTCATGCTCTCTCTCTCTATCTCATTCTCTCTCTCAAATAAATAAATAAAATCTTAAAAAAAAAAAAAAAAGAAATAACACAATGTCTAAATATATTTTGAAAATAATTTTGATTAACCAATAACAGGCTCTCTTCCTTTCTAATATTTATGGAGGCACAATCAGGAGAGACCAATAGGTCTGCTTTAATGATAGATCCTTTGATATGCAGATAAAGAAGTTTTCCTGATCAGTGGGTTGCTTTAGTGTCTTCTTAAATCTTATTTTTGAATAAGGAATAATTATTTTCTTTTGTAACAAATAAAATTTTGATTAAAAAAATAAGCATTCATTTACATTTTTAAATGAGATGTTTGAATTGTGGCCCTTTTTTTTAGTTTGGAGCATACACAAGTAGTAACTATCAATTAACAGAGTGCAGGACATGGAAAAGCTCAAGAAAATGAGCCCAAGGCCTAATCCCCTTACATCATGGCATAACATAACATTTTTTGCTTTTTAAATAGAAATGGAAAATACATACATACATACATGGAAATGTAAATGGAACTATGTGCCTTAAAACAATAAGTGAAAATAAGGCAATTTTGAATTCTAAAATATTTTTAAAATATGGTGTTATTTTGATAAATATTTACCCTATTATCAGTAAATTTCTTCCTAAAATTTTGAAGATGTCCTCTGGTATTGAGAATGTTTGGCTCTTGTTTGGCAATTTATTTGATGATATCCTGGGAATCAAATATCTTTTTATTTGGTATTTTCCTCTGTTTGGCTTTAAAAATGGATGTGGTGTTGCAAATATGAACAATGATTTCCTATAGAGAGCTTAAAACAAAAACTATTGATTTTTTCTTTCATTCCTTTTGACTTCTTAAAAATAAATATTTCATGATTTCACTGATTGTCTATTGGCTATCTGCCACCAAAATGTAAAAGGAACTCTTATTATAGACTTTGAAATTCTAATTTAAGCAAACTATTTTTTGGCCCTTCTTCTTATACTAGAGAAGAAAAGAAAAGTAATAACTAATAAAAAACTAAATGATCTGGAGGTTATTTCAGTAAAAACTGAGATGATCTCCATAGTTCAAATTTGAAGAGAATTAAATATTCTTCTAAGAAAGGGTGATATGTTTAATTAATGACTTTACTAAATATTTACTTTATATTGATAATAAAATATTAACAAACAGCCATCATTCCTCTGTGTTCTGGGGACATAGCAGTGACATATAATTCAAAGTCACCACCATGAAGCTAGCATTTTAATGAGGGAAGACTAAAAATAAGTGAAAAAGCAAATACATATGTAATATTAATGAATATAAGTAAATAACTTTATGGAGAATGATAAGGGGAAGTGGAGCACATAGACAAGAGGGTAATGTTTCAAGGAACACCTCCCAAATTAATGGACATTTGAGCTGTATGGGATCTGGATGATGTGAAGGAATAATGATTTACAAGGATATGTGTGTTAAAAGTATACTAGGATAAAGGAAACAGGAGATTATAAGGACAGAGGCAGGAATCAGCTTGTTTGGAAGAAATTGGGCTGAGAGATCTAGTTCAATGCCAAATATTTGACAACTTTAAGATTTCAAAGCCTATCTTAATGGTCCTTCTTCTGTCCATTATTCTTTCTTTCTCTCATTTAATCACTCTTCTTTCCATGGATTTAGGAATGGATTTAAAAAAAAAAATAGGAAAATGTTTCTAAGAAAGAATGGACTCTGGGTGACAAAAGCAAAGAGAATATCAGTATCTTAGTGATGCATAGGGTCAAAGAGATCATCAGTGCAGCAAAGCTTGATATAATTCCTCATGTTTGGGAGTTACACTTTAGACCCTACAGTAGGAAGGATATAATGAAAACAGCATTTTCCTTGTAGGAGCCAGATTAAGCCAGATAAATGATGCCAGAGCCATGAAATTATCTGCTTTGAGATATAGAAAAACTTTATCTCCTATTCCAGGTGGCAACACGAAGATGGCTATCTATCCTGGGGTATAAGACAATGATAACCTAAAATAAAACATAATCATAGGATTGCATCACAAACAAGTGTGAGGTTGCCCTACAATGAGGAGGTTGGAAATAACTAAAAAGTCAACATTAAAACTTATGTGGCATGAGTAAAACCATAAGGCTCAGGGAAAGACAAACTTAAAATGATTTTATAACAACATATTCAGATTCTAGGGTATACAATTTCTCATGAATAACACTCACTGAAAATATGTTCAACATAAGAATCATTATAAATCACATGTATAAATAAATCACTTTGAGGAATAGTCAGCAAGACAAAACAAGACAATATGTAGTTCAGTAAACAGGATAGTAGCAATAAAAAGGATATTTCATAACAAGAATCAGTGAAAACATAGATATAGGAAAGGAAAGTATGAGACAAGACCAAGATGGCATGAAAAATCTACAGGCTTATTTGAAAAACAATGAAAAATAATAAAAATTGAAATTCCGGAATTAAAAACTTATAACCTCACTATATGGATAGGAGGGCAAAGTAGGCCATCTGTAAAAAGAGATGCTAATTTTGAAGATATATTTGAAAAGAAAAACTAGAATAGACACAGAAATATATATATTTTAGAGAGGGAGGGTGGGAGGAGCAGAAGGAGAAGGAGAGAGAGAATCTTAAGCAGGATCCCAGCCCAGCGCGAAGCCCAACAGGGCTTAATCTCATGACCCTGAGATTATGACCTGATCCAAAATCGAGAGTTGGACACTTAACCAACTGAGCCACCCAAGCATCCCCAGAGAAATATATTATAGAATATATTATAAGAGGAGGACAGTATGAGGAAGTCTAAGGTAATTCTCCCAGTGATGGTCTTTAAGCATATACCTAGACCCAGAATAGGAACTTTTCTTTTCAATGTGTTTTTATGGAGATTTTTTTCTTTATTGAGAACTTTAAAACTTGGTTATATCAAGTAAAACAAATTTCTGGAGAAAAATATCAAAACCCACAAGAGATTTGGGTGCCTGGGTGGCTCAGTTGTTTGAACATCCAACTCTTGGTTTCAGCTCAGGTCATGATCTCAGGGTCATGAGATGGAGCCCTGCATCAGGCTCTGAACTCATCAGGGAGTCTGCTTGAGATTCTCTCTCTCTCTCTCTCTGCCCCTTTAGCTCATGTGTGCTCGCTCGCTCTCTCTCTCTTTTTCTCTCTCAAATAATCTTAAAAAAAAAGAGAAAAAAATGTTAACATTGTCTAGACCATAGCAGAACCCAGAGAATGTATTTTTTTTATTGAAAAATTCTGAAAGAAAAAAAAGGAAAATTCTAGGCACTTCATAACTGATCTTTGATAGAAGATGACATATTAAATTTGCAATCTCTTATTCTTGTTGTTGAGATTCACAGGATAAGCTAGGAAGTCTTCAGACCTTGAGCAAAATTTCATGAGAGATATTTGGCTTTTGAATGGGTTTTTCCTTGTCTAAGTGATAGCAACAGTGTCCATCTTCTAGACAGCCTTTTTCTTTGCATGATGAGCCTGTAGAACTGCCATAGTTTTATCCATCTTGGAGTGGAGAGATTCAGGAGTCTCTGGCATGTGCTCCAGCTTAGAGTTGTCCATCTCCAGCAACATTCCCATAATATTTCCAGCCAGGTTTGAAGGCATGATTTCGACAAATAGGAACAAACATTCTCCCCTATTTGTTTTTGTTCCTTGCTGGGGAAGGGTGCTGTGGCCAGGATGGAGGCAGTCAGGGGCTCCTGCCACTGCACATGCACAGTAGGGTGATGGCTTCAGACACAAGAGATATATTTGTAAGGTGTAAGAGTCTGAGGAACAGTGGCAGCAATGGTAGCATAAGATACTAAGTTATGCACAACTTTGGGACACCTCCAGACTGGCAGCACCAGGCCCCACCAAAGTCCATAATCAAGTGGTCCAGGCACACAGTTCCAGTTGGAGCCAGTTGGTATAGAGTTTGATGAGGCCCAGAATGGTTACAGCATTGAGCACTTCCTTGAGAGCCTTGAGGTTTACCACCTTGCTGCCGGTATAGATTAGTGCTCATTTGTGCTAACTAGTTAGGTGTATAATATGGAGGTCTTCCCTGAGCCTGTGGAAATGCTGGCACAAGGTAGCCACCAGCTGCAGTCTGGAACTGATGGCATTCACAGGGAGTACTTTCCAGAATAAGAACTCTTAGGTTATGTATGTCCTGTGTCTAGCTTAGAACTCTCAGAATGGGAAACTAAGACAGAAGTGAGGTTCTGCATATATAAGTAGTGATCCAGGTTTAATACCTGTCTATATAAAATAGCCTTGGAAATGAAGCAAAAGATGACTTGAAGTAACAAATGTTTTTTTTTTTTTTTTTTGTTATTATGTTATGTTAATCACCATACATTACATCATTAGTTTTTGATGTAGTGTTCCATGATTCATTGTTTCCATATAACACACAGTGCTCCATGCAGTACATGCCCTTTTTAATACCCATCACCAGGCTAACCCATTCTCCCACCCCCCTCCCCTCTAGAACCCTCAGTTTGTTTCTTAGAGTCCATAGCCTATCATGGTTCTTCTCCCCCTCCGATGTCCCCCCCTTCGTTATCTTTTTTTTTTTTTTTTTAACATATAATGTATTATTTGTTTCAGAGGTACAGGTCTGTGATTCAACACTCTTATACAATTCACAGCGCTCACCATAGAACATACCCTCCCCAATGTCTATCACCCAGCCATCCTATCCCTCCCACCCCCACCACTCCAGCAACCTTCCATTTGTTCCCTGAGATTAAGAATTCCTCATATCATATCATATATGATACATGTCTTTCTCTGATTGACTTATTTCACTCAACATAATACCCTCCAGTTCCATCCATGTTATTGTAAATGGCAAGATTTCATTCCTTTTGATGGCTGCATAATATTCCATTGTGTATATATACCATCTCTTCTTTATCCATTCATCTGTAGATGGACATCTTGGCTCTTTCCATAGTTTGGCTATTGTGGACATTGCTGCTATAAACATTGAGGTGCACGTACACCTTCAGATCCCTCTATTTGTATCTTTGGGGTAAATACCCAGTAGTGCAATTGCTGGGTCATAGTGTAGCTCTATGTTCAACTTTTTGAGGAACCTTCATACTGTTTTCCAGAGTGGTTGCACCAGCTTGCATTCCCACCAACAGTGTAGGAGGGTTCCCCTTTCTCCGCATCCCTGCCAATATCTGTCATTTCTTGACTTGTTAATTTTAGCCATTCTGACTGGTGTGAGGTAGTATCTCACTGAGGTTTTGATTTGGATTTCCCTGATGCCGAGCGATGTTGAGCACTTTTTCATGTGTCTGTTGGCCATTTGGATGTCTTCTTTGGAAAAATGTCTGTTCATGTCTTCTTTCCATTTCCTGATTAGGTCATTTGTTCTTGGGGGGTTGAGTTGATAAGTTCTTTACAGATTTTGGATACTATATCTTTATCTGATATGTCATTTGCAAATATCTTCTCCCATTCTGTCGGTTGTCTTTTGGTTTTGTTGACTGTTTCTTTTGCTGTGCAAAAGCTTTTTATCTTGATGAAGTCCCAATACTTCATTTTTGCCCTTGCTTCCCTTGCCTTTGGCGATGCTTCTAAGAAGAAGTTGCTGTGGCTGAGGTCGAAGAGGTTGCTGCCTGTGTTCTCCTCAAGGATTTTGATGGACTCCTGTCTCACATTGAGGTCTTTCAACCATTTGGAGTCTATTTTTGTGTGTGGTGTAAGGAAATGGTCCAGTTTCATTCTTCTGCCTGTGGCTGTCCAATTTTCCCAACACCATTTGTTGAAGAGACTGTCTTTTTTCCGTTGGACACTCTTTCCTGCTTTGTCGAAGATTAGTTGACCATATAGTTGAGGGTCCATTTCTGGGCTCTCTGTTCTGTTCCATTGATCTATGTGTCTGTTTTTATGCCAGTACCATACTGTCTTGATGATGACAGCTTTGTAATAGAGCTGGAAGTCCGGAATTGTGATGCCACCAGCTTTGTTTTTCTTTTTCAACATTCCTCTGGCTATTCGGGGTCTTTTCTGGTTCCATACAAATTTTAGGATTATTTGTTCCATTTCTTTGAAAAAAGTGGATGGTATTTTGATAGGGATTGCATTGAATGTGTAGATTGCTCTAGGTAGCATTGACATCTTCACAATATTTGTTCTTCCAATCCACGAGCATGGAACATTTTTCCATTTTTTGTGTCTTCCTCAATTTCTTCCACGAGTATTTTACAGTTTTCTGCGTACAGATTCTTTGCCTCTTTGGTTAGATTGATTCCTAGGTATCTTATGTTTTTGGGTGCAATTGTACATGGGATCGACTCCTTAATTTCTCTTTCTTCTGTCTTGTTGTGGGTGTATATGAATGCCACTGATTTCTGTGCATTTATTTTATATCTTGTCACTTTACTGAATTCCTGTATGAGTTCTAGCAGTTTTGGAGTGGAGTCTTTTGGGTTTTCCACATAAAGTATCATATTATCTGCAAAGAGTGAGAGTTTGACTTCCTCTTTGCCGATTTGGATGCCTTTTATTTCTTTTTGTTGTCTGATTGCTGTGGCTAGGACTTCTAATACTATGTTGAATAGCAGTGGTGATAGTGGACATCCCTGCTGTGTTCCTGACCTTAGGGGGAAGCTCTCATTTCTTCCCCATTGAGAATGATATTCTCTGTGGGTTTTTCATAGATGGCTTTTATGATACTGAGGTATGTACACTCTATCCCTACACTCTGAAGAGTTTTGATCAAGAAAGGATGCTGTACTTTGTCAAGTGCTTTTTCTGTATCTATTGAGAGGATCATGTGGTTCTTGTTCTTTCTTTTATTAATGTATTGTATCACATTGATTGATTTGTGGTTGTTGAACCAATCTTGCAGCCCAGGGATAAATCCTGCTTGGTCGTGGTGAATAATCCTTTTAATGTACTGTTGGATTCTACTGGCTAGTATTTTGGTGAGAATTTTTGCATCCGTGTTCATCAAGGTTATTGGTCTGTAATTCTCCTTTTGGATGGGGTCTTTGTCTGGTTTTGGGATCAAGGTAATGGTGGCCACCTAAAACGAGTTTGGAAGTTTTCCTTCCATTTCTATTTTTTGGAACATTTTCAGAAGAATAGGTATTAATTCTTCTTTAAATGTTTGATAGAATTCCCCTTGGAAGCCATCTGGCTCTGGGCTTTTGTTTGTTGGGAGATTTTTGATGACTGCTTCAATTTCCTTAGTGGTTATAGGTCTGTTCAGGTGTTCTATTTCTTCCTGGTTCAGTTTTGGTAGTTTATACATCCTTAGGAATTCATCCATTTCTTCCAGATTATCTAATTTGCTAGCATATAGTTGCTCATATGTTCTTATAATTGTTTGTATTTCTTTGGTGTTGGTTGTGATCTCTCCTCATTCATTCATGATTTTATTTATTTGGGTCCTTTCTCTTTTTGATAAGTCTGGCCAAGGGTCTATCAATCTTGTTAATTCTTTCAGAGAACCAGCTCCCAGTTTTGTTGATCTGTTCTACTGTTCTTTTGATTTCTATTTCATTGATTTCTGCTCTGATCTTTATTATTTCTCTTTTCCTGCTGGGCTTAGGCTTTATTTGCTGTTCTTTCTCCAGCTCCTTTAGGTATAGGGTTAAGTTGTGTACTTGAGACCTTTATTGTTTCTTGAGAAAGGCTTGTGTTGCTATATACTTTCCTCTTAGGACTGCCTTTGCTGCATCCCAAAGATTTTGAACAGTTGTGTTTTCATTTTCATTTGTTTCCATGAATTTTTTTAATTCTTCTTTAATTTCCTGGTTGACCCATTCATTCTTTAGTAGGATGCTCTTTAGCCTCCATGTATTTCAGTTCTTTCTGACTTTCCTCTTGTGATTGAATTCCAGTTTCAAAGCATTGTGGTCTGAAAATATGCATGGAATGATCCCAAACTTTTGGTACTGGTTGAGACCTGATTTGTGACCTAGGATGTGATCTCTTCTGGAGAATGTTCCATGGGCACTAGAGAAGAATGTGTATTCCGTTGCTTTGGGGTGGAACGTTCTGAATATATCTGTGAAGTCCATTTGGTCCAGTATGTCATTTAAAGTCTTTATTTCGTTGTTGATCTTTTGCTTAGATGATCTGTCCATTTCAGTGAGGGGCGTGTTAATGTCCCCTATTATTATTTTATTGTTGTTGGTGTTTCTTTGCTTTTGTTATTAATTGCCTTATAATTGGCTGCTCCCATGGTAGGGGCATAGATATTTACAATTGTTAGATCTTCTTGTTGGATAGACCCGTTAAGTAAGATATAGTGTCCTTCCTCATCTCTCTTATTATAGTCCTTGGTTTAAAATCTAATATGTCTGATATAAGGATTGCCACCCCAGCTTTCTTTTGGTGTCCATTAGCATGGTAAATGGTTTTCCACCCCCTCACTTTCAATCTGGGGGTGTCTTTGGGTCTAAAATGAGTCTCTTGCAGACAGCATATCGATGGGTCTTGTTTTTTAATCCAATCTGATAGCCTGTGTCTTTTGATTGGGGCATTTAGCCCATTTACATTCAGGGTAACTATTGAAAGATAGGAATTCAGTGCCATTGTATTGCCTGTAAAGTGACTGTTACTCTATATTGTTTGTGTTCCTTTCTGGTATGTTACTTTTAGGCTCTCTCTTTGCTTAGAGAACCCCTTTCAATATTTCTTGTAGGACTGGTTTTGTGTTTGCAAATTCCTTTAGTTTTTGTTTGTCCTGGAAGCTTTTTATCTCTCCTTGTATTTTCAATGACAGCCTAGCTGGATATAGTATTCTTGGCTGCATATTTTTCTCATTTAGTGCTCTGAATATATCCTGCCAGTCCTTTCTGGCCTGCCAGGTCTCTGTGGATAGGTCTGTTGCCAATCTAATGTTTCTACAATTGTAGGTTACAGATCTCTTCTCCCGAGCTGCTTTCAGGATTTTCTCTTTGTCTCTCAAACTAGTAAGTTTTACTATTAGATGTCGGGGTGTTGACCTATTGATTTTGAGGGGGGTTCTCTGTGCCTCCTGGATTTTGATGCCGGTTTCCTTCCCCAAATTAGGGAAGTTCTCTGCTATAATTTGCTTCAATATACCTTCTGCCCCCTCTCTCTTTCTTCTTCTTTCAGATCGCAATTATTCTAATATTGTTTCATCTTTTGGTATCACGTATCTCTCGAATTCTGCCCTCGTGATCCAGTAGTTGTTTATCTCTCTTTTTCTCAGCTTGTTTATTTTCCATCATTTGGTCTTCTATATCACTAATTTCTCTTCTGCCTCATTTATCCAACAGTTAGAGCCTCCATTTTTTATTGCACCTCGTTAATAACCTTTTTGATTTCGACTTGGTTAGATTTTAGTTCTTTTATTTCTCCAGAAAGCGTTTCTCTAATATCTTCCATGCTTTTTTCAAGCCCAGCCAGTATCTTGAAAATCATTTTTCTTAACTCTTGTTCCGACATCTTACTGTTTTCCGTATTGAGTAGGTCCCTGGCAGTCAGTACTGCCTCTTGTTCTTTTTCTTGAGGTGATTTTTTCCATCTTGTCATTTTGTCCAGAGGAGAATAGATGAATGAGAGAACAAAATGCTAACAGGGTAACAACATCCCCAGAAAAATACACACTAAACAAATCAGAAGAGACCTGAAACAGGGGGAATAGAAAGGGAAACGGAAAAAAAAAAAAGATAAAAACAAACAAACAAACAATAAAAAAAACCAGAATATGATCAAATATGTTCAGGCTGGTGCATAGATCAGTGCCAGACACTAGATTTTGGGCGTATTTTGGTCTGTTAGAAGAAAGTGCCTCCCTAAATTTTAAAGAAAGAAAAACTTATATATGTACAATAATAAGGGTTAATATGATGAAGGGATGGAATATGACTGTAAAGATGAAAATTATAAAGATTTTATAAAAGGAATTGATAAGGTAAGGAGTTGGTTGAAAAAAGAAAGAAGAGGATTTAAAAAAAAAAAAAGGGAGAGAACGTGATCAGGCAGGAGACTAGAACAAAGCCATACACTAGAGATTTAGGGTATATTTTGGTCTGTTAGAAGAAACTGTATCTCAAAATTTTAAAGAGAGAACAAGTTATATATATATACCAAAAATAAGGTTAACTACTATGAAGGGATATAATATGACTCTAAAAATGAAAAATAGAAAAGATATTTTAAAAAAGGGATTGATAAGATGTTGGTTGAAAAAGGGAAAAAGAAAAATTCAAAAAAAAAAAAGTTAAAAGAAATTAACTTTGAAAGACTAAAGAATCATGGGGAAAAAGCCATGGATTCTATGTGCAATATTCCCCTAGCACTGGAGTTCAGCCATTCTCATTGATCAGTAAACTTGGTCTTGGCAGGCTGTTCTTGCTGATCTTCTGGGGGAAGGGCCTATTGCCATGGTTCTCAGATGTCTTTGCCGGTGGTGGAATTCCCCCGCCCTGCCTGGTAGGGCTAAGTAATCTGCTCGGGTTTGCTCTCGGGAGCTTTTGTTCCCTGCAAGCTTTCAGTACAGCTTTGGAGGACGAGAGTGAAAATGGCGGCCTCCCAATCTCCCGCCCTGGAGGAGCCGAGAACTCAGGGCCCCGCTCCTCAGTGCATCCCCCGAGAAAAGCAGTCAGTCACTCCCGTCTCCCCCGTCTCTGGCCGCACTCCGCTCTCACCCGGCCAGTGACCGAGCTTTTCTGTCTCTGGCACATGACCCCGTGTGGAGTCTCCAAACCCAGCAGATCCCTGCAGTGCACTCTTGTGCCGCTCCTCCCGGGGGAGGAAGGGGAGTCTCCCCGGATCTGCCACTTGTTGGGTCCCTGCTGGAAGAGCAGTGGCCCGACTGTGCCATGGATCACGGTTTATGGCAACCCCGAGCTGAGAGCCTGCACCTTGGCTCCATCTCTACAACCGGCTTCCCCGCTCCGATCCCTGGGAGCTCTGCCGCACTCAGGCACCCCCAGTCTTTCTGTGACCCCGAGGGTCCTGAGACCACACTGTCCCAGAGAGCGTTCCACCCCCCACTTAGCCACTGGAGCAACATCCCTCAGCGGAGCCGACTTCTAAAAATTCCAATTTTGTGCTTTGCTGCTCTATCACTTGCCAGTAGCAGCTGACGGAGGCCCCCTCCCCTGCCATCTGTCTTCCTGAATATTGCCTTGGATTCACTTCTCTGTGCATCCTACCTTCTAGAACATGGTCGCTTTTCGGTTTAGACAGTTCCTGCTATTCTTTTCTTTGATCTCCTGTTGAGTTTGTAGGTGTTCAGAATGGTTTGATCCCTCTCTAGTTGAATTCCTGGGACCATTAGAAAGTTAGGTCTCCTACTCCTCCGCCATCTTGCCTATATATTTGAAGTAACAAATTTTTAAAAACTTGTATACATCTAATATAATTTAACTGGCAGAAAATAGGGTTGTTTTATTTATAATTTCACTTCCTGTTAATGACAATTAACTGTGTAACATCTTTTTATTTTTCTCAAAGTTAAATCTGAGTCATGAGCCAATAAATATTTTTTAACACATAACATTTCTTTGAATGCAGCATAGATTGAAACTGTCCATAGACATCTTTTTCATTATTTTTATTCCAGAATTTTTTTTTACTAAGAGTTTTACTATGTAGCAAGCATGTATATTTGAAATAGTAAACATGATGAATTTATGTAAAATCCTTTGCACATAGGTGAAAGAGTAGAAGTCATCAATAACTATTTAATAATTTAGGAATGCCTTAGTATTGAGCAAGGGGCAGCAATACAGTTTTAGAGTAATTTTCATAAGTCACGAGAAACAGTATTTATTTGATTATATTTCTTTTGTTGTTGATTTATAGTATTTTATACACCTAAAATTTCTAACCTTTTCTTTTTTTAATAAATTCCAGTATGATGAATATAGAGTGTTATGATTGTTCAGGTGTACAGTATAGTGATTCAACAATTCTATGTATTACTTAGTGTTCATCATGATAAGTGTATTCTTAATCCCCTTTATCTATCCCCCCACCCACTTCCCCTCTGGTAATCATCAGTTTGTTTCTATAGTTAAGAGTCTCTTGTTTTGTTTGTCTATTTCTTTTTCATTTGTTTTGTTTCTTAAATTCTACATATCATGGTATACATCTTTCTCTAATTTCACTTAACACTACCCTCAAGTCCATCCATGTTGTTGCACATGGAAGATTTCATTCTTTTTTTATGTCTCAGTATGATCCCATTGTGTATGTATACCACCTCTTCTTCATCCATCTGTGGGTGAACACTTAGGTTCCTTCCATATGTCGGCTATTGTAAATAATGCTGCAATAAACATAGGGCTGCATTGGTGTCTTTGTATTCTTTGGGTAAATCCCCAGTAGTGGAGTTACTGGGCCGTATGGTAATTCTATTTTTTAATTTTTTGAGGAACCTTCATAATGTTTTACACAGTGGTTGCACTAGTTTGCATTCCCACCAACAGTGTATGAGGGTTCCTTTTTCTTTACATCTTTGCAACACATGTTGCTTCTTGTGTTTTTGATTTTAGCCATTCTGACAGGTGTGAGGTGATATCTCATTGCCACAGCTGGCAAATGAAATACTTGTATGGAATAATTTCATATTTTTATGAAATATAAATATGCACTTATTTGGAAAAAATAAAATTTCGTAGTACTTGGAAGTCATTTGGCTGGTATGCTAAAAATTCTTAGCAAAGTCTAAGGGGCAGATTGAGATAGGGTTAGGAAGGAGAATAAAAGAAAAAAATCATAGGTTGGAGGATGCAGTCTCTCTCATAACACCATAAAGCATCGGTAATGTTTCTCAAGCTCAAAATCAGATAAAAAACATATTGGGAATTAGATAAGGAGAGACTTTATTCAAATGCATTATTGCAAGAGAGGGGAAGGATCTATAGATGGTCCCTGACTTACGATGGTTCAACACAATTTTTCTACTTTACAATGGTGGAAAAGTGATATATAGTCAGTTGGAAACTGTACCTCAGATTTTGAATTTTGATCTTTTCCTGGGCTAGTGATATGAGGCAGGATACTCTTTCATGATTCTGGGCAGTGGCAGTGAGCCACAGCTCCCAGTCCACCATACAGTCATGAGGATAAACAACCAATACACTTACAACCATTTTGAAGCCATATGCAGAACATATACAAAGCATCTTCATTTCCTGTACAGCACTCTATAAATTACATGAGATATTGAACAGTTTATTACAAAGTAGATCTTGTGTTAGATCATTTTGCCCAACTGTAGGCTAATGTAAGGGTTCTGAGCATGTTTAGTCTAGGCCAGGCTATCCTATGTTTGGTAGGCTAGGTGGGAAAAAATGCATTTTGGACTTATAGTATTTTCAATTTATGATGGCTTTTTAGGACATAACTTCAACATAAGCTGAGGAGGGTGTGTACTGGGACAGGGTAAGAGGGACTATTGGCATAAGGAGAATGCTCTGGTCATGAGAATGCAAACATCTCAAAAATAAGGCAGAAAGTGGTTTTTCATTTACCAATATTTAGTACCAGGTTTCTTTTTAATTTTGAAAATGAAACTATGGCTTAGTTTCTCAGTAGGATCAATTTGGTATAAGATAAGTATAGACAAAAGGCTGTAAAACTAGAGTATTAAGTGGCATTGAGAAATTTGCAGAGATCTTGGACAGGACTATAGGATTTTCATGGTCCATGTAATTAGTGTGGATTCCATTAAAATTAATCTGTGTCTACAACCACTACCCATTTACTTGTTACTATTTTACAAAATCCTCTTGTCAACATTCTAAGATTTATTTTGCCATACCTTTATTTCAACTGGAATGAGCATAAATGAATGAGATTTGAACTACATTGGTTTGGTAGGGATATGTTTATTTCAAGGGCATAATGTAAAATAGCTAAATTTTAATCTTCAATTAGAGGTAAGTCCATATATAAAAGTCCAAAGCTAAAAAAATACAAAGCAACATGCTATGGTATTTAAAAACATGAAATTAAATATCAAAAGGAATGTAAACAAAAAAGAGCTGATATTATTTAAAATGAGTTGACTTGAAGGAGCGGGAATGACAGTGGGGATTGGAATGGCAATGGCTGACATTTTAGGTTTTTATTTAATGTAAAAAATATATGGGCATATATTACCTGAAAATAATATAAAGTAAATGAATTTATGAGTAACTTAACTCAGGATGTGTGGGTGGCTCAGTCAGTTAAGTGTCTGCCTTCAGGTCAGGCCATGATCCCAGGGTCCTGGGATCGAGTCCTGCATTGGGCTCCCTGCTCAGTGGGGAGCCTGCTTGTCCCTCTGCCTGCTGCTCTCCCTGCTTATGTGCGTGCTGCCTCTCTCTGTCTCCCTTTCTCTATTAAAAGAATCTAAAAAAAAAAGAGTAACTTAACTCACTAAACATTTCCCTAGGAGTTCCTAAGAATTATTTTTTTTTCTTCATGTCATTTTAACCATATTTCTTAAGTTGTCCTTTGATGAGTAATGGATGGGGAATGTGAGGAATGAGGACATGGAAGAATGAGTTGTTAAATCTCAAACAAAATTCTCATGGGATTTTATTTTGGATGAGATATTCCTTACTTAGAAGTTTAGAAAAGTCAATGGGTTTATAGATTTTTTTTTAACCTTCAAAATGGAAATAACAGTGGAAGTGTACTTTGCAAGGGTGTTAAGAGAATAAATTATTAGTGATAAACCTGCCACTCAATATTTTTGCACATTTGTACTTCCCTTGGTACTCTCCAGACTTCAATTCTTGATTTTAAGAGCTTCAGATTTCCAAGGGAAGGGAGTAAAAAAAAAAAGAAAAGAAAATGTGAGATGTTTATGTCGAAATCAGTGTAATCTTAAACCAAAAGCATATTTAGGACCCCCAGTGGCTGCTTTGCTTGTGATAGGAGCCTCTCCATTTTAAGTCAGTTCAAGCAGTTCATGAACGAGTTCTCTGCAGTAACAAGTGCTTTCTCCTGTTAACCAGCTGTGGCTACCCATTGGCTTCTGATTTATAAAAATGGTTTAAGTCTGAGATAAAACATACAATTACAAGTTTATATGCACACAGTATTTTCATTCACTACATGGACATTCCATAAAATTACACACTAACTTGCATCTTTTCCAGGTTCAAGAAAATAGAAATATATGGGGTTGATTATTAACAGTGGTAATTAATTAGCTGAATATACTGCTTTCTTTGCAGATTTTCATGTAACACACAACTGGAAATTCAAACCTGCAAATCCATTAAGCACAGAATTGTAAGTATTGCTGATTTTTCCCTAGTTTTTTCTTTGTGAGTAATAGGCAATACACAACATAAGCATAAATCCAATTTATTTTTATCAGAATCTTGACTTCTAGAGTTGTTTTAGTTAACTTTATGTCAGGATTTTCATTATAGAATCCTCTTTTAAGGTGTTTGCCATTTGGGCATAACATTCATTTGGGGAAAAATGGTTTTAAATTAAATGTGCTTCATAATGCAGATAAGTTTCAGTGATTCTGTGACTCATACTGAAGAATTCCATGAACTTAGAGCATTTCTAAGCTATTATTAGAGGAAAAAATACTGTATTCAACAAAGTTAATCCCTTTTTGGACTATGACTGCTTTAAGAGAAAATGAAATTAAAATGCCCTAAATATTTACTAAAAATGAAGTCACAATATACTATAAATGCTGCCCAACACTTTTGAACTAATAGGATACCAGAAAATTTGAAATAGATTAAAATAAATTTTAAAATACACTTTAGAGTACAGGGTGTAAGCAGGGAACAGTGACTTTTGGAAATTTAGAAGCCTGTGTTTTTGTGGTTCCTTTTTAGGCATATCACTAGTGTTATGTCTTGCCTTCCCTATTGATTAATATAAATAGAACATTCTGAATATCCCTTCCATGGAAGAACTTATGCTTGTGTTCAGGCCCTACAGTATATTGCCCACAGCCAGGCCGGTGTTCTGAAAAGCTTTGCAATGGAATAAGCATATTCTTGTCTGTTCTGTGTGGGGGAAAACAAAACAAAACAAAAACCAGAAAACAAAAAGCTAGACTTGCATTGTCTACTTACGCATGGCTGGCCATGATAACACTGATGTTTGTCGAACCTCACTGATAGGGTCACTTCATCAAAATTAACACAGCTGGTTTGGCAGCTTCTGGTTTGATCCATATCCACCATGAAGCCAAGTAAAATTGAAACATTAATATTTGCCACTCAGTTACATGAAATATTAAGTTAACTAGGTTTTTTTTTAAGGAAAAGGTGATGTTTAATGAATCTGAGTTATTTTGGTAAATAAATAATTGACTCTAATATTCTAATATCTGAATTGCTTATTTTTCCAATATCTGCTTCTGTCAAGCTTCAGCTTATTGTATCTTCCTCCACTACTCAACAGAATGAAATCCAACCCTCCATTTGAGCATTCAGTAAATCTTATCTATGTCGTTTATTTTTTGATAACTTTTATGGTCTCAATGACATTTTGTTGAACTTTACATGTAGTTATGTCTTTCTCTAAAACTTGATTGCTATATAACCCAGAGTCAGCAGTGAAGGGCTTAAGATCTTTTCTACTAATATCCCCATAAGCAATAAGAAGGATACTTCTGAGGTATTATTTTGTGATGACTGATAGGGGAATTTTAATAAGCTTAATAATAATTTAATAAAAGAAGAAAAAAAGGGAAAGTAATACAGATAAAATCTGTTTACCTATTTTGATATTTGCCTTCTTGTCTGTTCTTCTAACTCATCACAGTTCAAGCTCTTCATTGTAGCTCTTGCTCTAAGATACAAATTGTATTATTGAGTCATGCCTCTTATTTGTTTAAAACCCTTCAGAAGTTCCCCTTTACCTAGAATAAATATGAATTTATGAGTGGCTATTCACTCACCTCACTCACAAATAATTAAAGCAAATCCCAGTCCAAATTTGCCATACATACAAATATATTAGAAAAAACAATTATTAAAAAATGCTCCAGTAGTTCAAGAACCTATTTACTAAACTTTCTGTCTCTTTTTATATATTTTGCCTCTTGTATGGAAAGTTCTAACAGAGTAAATGTGACAACATCCCATGGGTTCATTTCTACAGCCTTGTAGTTGTCATGAGGCAACAGATCCCCCTGAAACCAATAGCAAGACACAATGCTGATTAACAATCTATGATTTTACTGGTAAAAACTCTCATGTGATATTTATCATACCAATAAGCAAAGCCTCATCTATTGACAGAGATAGGCTGAGTAGATTATAGCATTGCCTCTGAGTGTGACCTTTCTGAAATAATACCAGTTGACTACCCCTGTGCTGTAGACTTTCTCCAATATATTACCTTGGATTTAAGGCTTGAATTAACCAGGACAAAAATAATATTATGCATTTTATGCTGAAGTGTCTAAAATTATAGACATCTTAAAATTTATTTTCTGTATTAAATTTTATTCATAAAAGTATTACATGCTTCTCATTAAAAGCTCCAAAAGAAAGAAAGGTATAAATTCAAAACAAAAGTCCTTCCCTTTTACAATTCCTCAAGAAAAGATCCTTACTATTAATTCCTAGAAATGGAAGACTAGGTGTCATAGCTAGAGAATGAAGAGTTGGAGATAAGTTGTCAACAGTAAGAAACGTGTGAAATGCAAGAATTTAGGTGTTTTGAAAGGCAGAAGAACACTGAGAAGAGGAAAATTACTAGATGATATTAGATTTGTTCTAAAATCTTTTAAAACAAGGGCTGAAAAGCGATAGGTGTCTGGCTATAATAGAAAGTAAAACCGAGCCATGATCCTTAGATTTAAATTCAAAGTCTGTGTTTCAGTCATACTGGTAAGTTTTGGTATGATGAGCATTGTCAAGTTAGCCATGGATGACCATGATGACATAAAATTTATGGTAACATATTCTTGCTAATAATTTGGATAAATTTTAGTGCTATGGATATAGCTAATATTATAAAATAATATTTGCATTCCCACCAACAGTGCATGAGGGTTCCTTTTTCTCCACATCCTCACCAACACTTGTAATTTCTTGTATTGTTGATTTTAGCCATTCTGACAGGTGGAAGGTGATATCTCATTGTGATTTTGATTTACATTTGCCTGATGATGAGTGATGTTGGGCATATTTTCATGTGTCTGTTGGCCAGCTGTATGTCTTTGGAGAAATGTCTGTTCATGTCTTCTGCCCATTTTTAATTGGATTTTTATTTTTTGGTGTTGAATCAGTTTTTTATATATTTTGGATACTAACCCTTTATCAGATATGTCATTTGTAAATAACTTCTTCCATTTAGTAGGTTGCCTTTTAGTCTTGTTGATTGTTTGCTTTGCTGTGCAGAAGCTTTTTATTTTGATGTAGTCCCAATGGTTTACTTTTATTTCCCATGTCTCAGTAGACATATCTAGAAAAATGTTCTTATAAACTCTTCACATTTCTTAATACTAAAATAGCCACCTAACAGATGTAGTAAATGTACCGTATTTTTGGATAAAAAGTAACTACAGTTTTTGACACTTATGATAATGTATACCTTCCCGTGTGTAAATTATACTTTAATAGAAACTTAAATACTTAGATCAGTCTTGATTCCTTATGATCACAAACCACAACAGGAAGCAAATGTAGAAACTAAAGATTTCTTCTAGAACATACACAAAATCAAAACACACAAAAACACCTGCTAACATCCCAACACATTACTCTTCCTGGGAAGAGAATATTACTGATTTTATGAAATTTTTATTGAATTTCCATTTGAAAAATTACCCTAGAATATTCTGTGTCACATATTATTTGATGTTTTTCTTCAAATCAGCAACACTTAAATACTATTTCAAGAGTTTAAAGATTATAACTTTATATTTTCACTTTGTTAAAAGAATCCAAGATGGATGTGAAATTCAATATTTGCCAAGTGAATAGTATTGTTTGTGCCTTTTGAGGGGGAATCTGTTGGTAAAGGATGACGTGATGGTTGAAAAATGATTATAATGCCTTATTTGGGCAAATTTTAAGTTTTTGGAGCATTTACACTCATATCATATTGAATTATAAGTCTACTGTGAAAGAAAGTAAAGATAATAGCTCTCAGCATAGTGAATAGGGAAACTGATTTTTCCAAAATTATTTAACAACTTTATAGAGAAGGTGCCTAACCTTGACTTCACTAAAATGCCTTTACTTTGTAGTCACAAATTTATCTTGAAAGGGCAAAAGTTCTTAAGCCTTCCTGCTTAAGAAATACATTTATAGTATTGAATGACAAATATTTCTAAATGTGGTAATTCCTTATTTTAATGTGTGAATGTTGTACAATTTCCATCTTCTAAACATAGAAAAAAGTGATTTTAATGTAATTTTATTGACAATAAATCATTAAAACTGAAACTTAGGAACTAGAAAATGATAACCAAATACACTAAAAAAATAATACATACTCAGGGCTTCAATTCCCATAGCGTGCAGTTTTCTCTAAAGTAGTGTCAATGACTCAACTCACTGTAATGATATTTAGAGCAACAAGAAATAAAACCACAAAAATGGCCAAATAAAAAATAAGCTTTCTGTGTATGGAAACATATATGAAATATTTTGCAAAAGACCCTATGGAATTCCCCTCAGTGATACAAGTAAGCTGGCTTTCATAACTGAGGCTGTACTCCTGGGATTTTTGTGTTGCTTTTCAACTTTGATAAAATAGAAGAGAAGAGTTGAGGATATTGAGCCTGATTGGTTAACCACACTAGGGACAAGGGCTTGTGAGCTGCTTAGTAGATTTTTCAAAATAAAATGCAGCTTTTGAAATATAAGCAAGTAAAAGGACACTTATAATTTAAAGAGAAAATTGGTTTTGGGTGCTGATATTTTTTATGGGTCTTTGAGCACTGCTCTCACCTCCCTACACCTCAAATCAGATAATTTTAGTTAATGAATAGCCATAATTCTCATCCTATTACTGTATCCAGAATATGGTAATTCAATTAAATTGTTAAAATCTTTTGACTTTAACAAGTTACACTGTGAATTTACTAAGATCATGGTAACATAATTGCTAAATCATGTTAATAAAGAATTTCCCCCTGTAAAAATGTATATTTGCATAAAATCACCAGAAATGTCCAGTGGGAATTAAAAGTTCAATGAGGCAGTTTCTGTGAAGATAGCAGAGTAGGTGGACCCTAGGCTCACCCTGTCCCATAGATACAACTAAGTAACGCTCACGTCAGTGTAAATAACCCAGAAAAAAAATCTGAAGACTGGCAGAACAAACTCCAAAACTAAAGGCAGATAAAAAAGGCCACCTGGAAGAAGGTAGGAAGGGTGAAGACACACAGTCTTAGAGCAAAAAGTAACCATGGCCATCCTTGGTTGGGAGAGATCCAGTGGTGCAGAGAAGGATGAAAAACAGACTTTCACACTGAGAAGCCCATGAACAGGGAGGACAAATTGCCGTAACATGTGCCTTTGAAAGGGGCTGAATTTCATGAGTTCTTACCAGCAGGACTTAAAGCCTGGAATTTAAAAAACTGGTGGGCTGTACTCTGGGAGATCTGGAAAGGCTTTAGGAAGTAGAGTCCCCACCCTTAAAGAGACAGCACAACAAACAGCACATACAGATACAGCATAGAACGAGCTGTTTGAAAAACACAGAAGCAGATGGGTGGACAGGGGGTGGGTGGGGAGAGATTTGCCCATCTCAGAGCATGGCCTGGAGAGACAGGGAGATCCCTCCAGGAGCAAAGGACCTGGCAGTTGTCATTTCCCTCTCCCACCCCCAGAATAAAGAATAGCCACCTAGGGTAAAGAGTGTAGCATCTACACTCTTATCTAATTTGTTTACACCAAGCTCCCCTCCCTCCCCATCCCTCACTTCCATAAATCCACCCTTCCCAGTCATGCTTACCTTAGTCCCAGCACTGCAAGACCCCTCCCTTAGAATACCAGCACAAACCCTATCAATGCCACTTCTCCTGAACTCAGTCATGACCTCAGTTCCAGCAGCAGTGAAGGCAGGTCTCATTTTGCAAGCAGACCACTACACCCCTGCTGGGGACCAAACACTGCCCCACAATAGCCAGACTGCCTCTTCAGACAACTGGACTGAAATAAAAAGAGGCCAAGAGTCAACAGCACACACAATGCAAATAGGTGATGCTCCCTGAAATGCCAGGCCCTAGGGAACAGGGGGAAACTGTACTATAGGGCACTACAGGACCTCTTCTTCACAATGCTATTATCATTAAAAGCAAGAGAAGTAGCTGACTTTCCTAACACAGAGAAATAGAAACAGATAAACATGTCCCAAATGAAAGAATAGAACAAATCACAGCAAGAAATCTAAGAAAAATAGATATAAGTAATATGCCTGATAGAGAATTTATAGTAATGATAATAAAAATACTCACCAGATCTGAGAAAAGAGTGGAGGATATCAAAGAGACGCTTAACACAGAGATAAAAAAAGAACCGATCAAAAATCAAGAAAACAAATAAAATTAAAAAACACACTGGATGGAATAAATAGCAGGCCAGATGAATGAATTAATGACCTGGGAGACAGACTAATGGAAAGTAATCAAGCTGAGCAAAGGAGAAGAAATAAAATTATGCAAATTGAGAATAGTCTTAGTAAAGAATGGGTTCAAATTAAGTAACCATCAACTTATTCTGGACTGCTATATTCAAAAGATGTTATATGCAAACTGAATGTAAGCACAAATGAAAAACCAGTAATAGATATGCAGAGAATAAAGAGAAAAGAATCCAAGTACATCACTAAAGAAAGTCAACAAACCATGAAAGAGCACAAGAAAGGATCAGAGAAAATGTATAGAAACAACCACAAAAGAAGTAACAAAATAGCAATAAATACATATGTATCAATAATTACTTTGAATGTAAATGGACTAAACACTGCAATCAGAAGACATAGGGTGAAAGAATGGATAAAAATACAAGACCCACTTATATGCTGCATTCAAGAGACTCATTTCAGACCAAAGCACACCAAAGTTGAAAATGAGGGGATGGAGAAATATTCATCACACAGATGGATCTCGAAAGAAAGCCAGGATGGCAATGCTTATATCAGAGAAGATGGACTTTAAAACAATGACTGTAATGAGACACACTATGTCATAATAAAGACACTATAACATAGGATACTATACATAGTGATATAGGACACTATATCATAATAAAGGGGACTATCCAACAGGAGGATATAAAAATTGTAAATATTTATGCACCCAGCACAGGAGCACTCAAGTACATAAAACTGTTAATAACAAACTAAAGGAAATAATCGATAGTAATACAGTAATAGTAGGGGACTTTAACACTCCACTTACATCAATGGACAGATTATCCAAACAGAAAATCAACAAGAAAACGGTGGCTTTCAATGACACACTGGATCAGATGGATTTAACAGACATATTCAGAACATTCCTTCCTAAAACAGCAGAATATACATTCTTTCCAAGTGCAGATGGAACATTCTCCAGAACAGATCACATATTAGGCCACAAAACAAATCTCAAAAAATTAAAAAAAAAAAAATAGAAGTCATACCATGCATCTTTTCTGACTACACTCTATAAAAATCTACCATAAGAAAAATTGAAAGAGCTCAAATATATGGAGGTTAAATGACATGCTACTAAAAAATGGGTGAACCAAGAAATCAAATAAGAAATCAGAAAGTTGTAGTATTTTGACCTCCAAAGTCACAGGATACAAAATCAACATACAGAAATCTGTTTCATTCCTAATAATGAAGCAAGAGAGAAAGAAATTAAGAAAATCCCATTTACAATTTCACCAAATACAATAAAATACCTAGAAATAAACTTAACCAAAGACATGGAAAAGCTGTAGTCTGAAAACTATAAAACACTGATGAAAGAAGGTGAAGATGACACAAAGAAATGGAAAAACATACCATGCTCATGGATTGGGAGAAGAAATATTGTTAAAATGTCCACAGTACTCAAAGCAATCTACAGATTTAATTCAATCTCTATCAAAATACTATCAGCAATTTTCACATAATTAGAAGAAACAATTATAAATTTTTATGGAGCCAAAAAGACCTCAAATAGCCAAAGCAATCATGAAAAACAAAAACAAAACTGAAGATATCACAATTCCAGATTTCAAGTTATTTTACAAAGTGGTAGTAATTAAAACAGTATGGTACTGGCTTAAAAACAGACCCGTAGATCAGTGGAATAGAATAGAGAATCCAGAAATAAACCCACAATTATATGGTCAATTAATCTTCGACAAAGCATGAATGAATATCCAATGGGGAAAAAACTCTCTTGAACAAATGGTCTTGGGAAAACTAGACAGCTACATGCAAAAGAATGAAACTGGACCATCTTCTTTTGACATACATAAACTCAAAATGGATTAAAGACTTAAATGTGAGACTTGAAACCATAAAAATCCTACAAGAAAACAGAGGCAGTAATTTCTCTGACATCAGCCATGGCAACATTTTTCTAGGTATGTCTCCTGAGGCAAGGGAAAATAAAAGCAAAATAAACTATTGGGACTACATCAAAATAAAATTTTCTGCATGGAAAAGGAAACAATCAAAACTAAAAGGCAACTCACTGAATGGGAAAAGATATTTGCGAACGATATATCTGATAAAGGGTTAGTATCCAAAATATATAAAGAACTGATGCAACTAAACACCCAAAAACAGTAATCCAGTTGAAAATGGGCAGAAGACATGAACAGACATTTCTCCAAATATGACATACAGATGGCCAACAGACACATGAAAATATGCTCAACATCACTCATCATCAGGGAAATGCTTATCACCTCACACCTGTCAGAATAGGTAAAATAAAAAACACAAGAAACAACAAGCGTTGGTGAGGATATAGAGAAAAAAGAACCCGCATGTGCTGTTGGTGGGAACGCAAACTCGTGTAGCCACTGTGAAAAACAGTATGGAGGTTTCTCAAAAATTAAAAATAGATTACTCTAAAACCCAGTAATTGCCCTACTGGGTATTTACCCGAATAATACAAAAACATTAACTCAGAAGGATACATGCAGCCCTATGTTTATTGCATCATTATTTACAATAGCCAAACTATGGGAGCAGCCCAAGGGTCCATTGATTGATAAATGGTTAAAGAAGATGTGGGGTGTGTGTGTGTGTGTGTGTGTGTGTGTGTGTGTGTGTATACATAAACACAATGGAATATTACTCAGCCATAAAAAGGATGAAATCTTGTCATTTACAGCAAAATGGATAGAGCTAGAGAATAGTATGCCAAATGAAATAAGTCAGAAAAAGACAAATACCCATATAATTTCATTGGTTTGTGGAATTTAAGAAACAAAACAAACTAATAAATGAAAAAAAAAAAAAAGATAAACCAAAAATAGACTCTTACCTATAGAGAACCAACATTCAGTTACCAGAGCATAGGTTGGTGGGGGGTGGGTGGGTAAAATATGTGACAGGGATTAAAGAGTACACTTATCTTGATATGCACTAATATATGGAATTGTTGAATCACTACATTATACACCTGAAACTAATATAATGCTGCATGTTAAAAATACTGGAATTAAATTTTTTTTAAAGATTTTATTTATTTGAGAGAGAGCAAGAGAGAATGAACATGAGTGGGGTAAGGGGCAGAGGGAGAAGCAGACTTCTTCTCAGCAGTCTGATGGGGGGCTCCATCCCAGGATTCCAGGATCATGACCTGAGCTGAAGGCAGGTGCTTAACTGACTGAGCCACCACAGGCCCCTGGAATTAAAATTCTTAAAAATGTTAAGGGTCCAAGATCTTACCATACTCTCAAGCTAACAAGTTAGCATGCCAGGTTTTCATAGATGCTGTTACAGGTCATGAAACTTCTGAGGAAGAAATAAAGGACAGTTTATTGTTCACAGCAGCAGCAGTAGCTAAATTATGGTCATTTACAAGATTTCCTTAGCCTCAGTCTACATGATTATTCAACAAGGCCCGGTGACATCTGAACATATAGTGGGTTGTGTTAGAGGAGAGGAAATCTGAACTTTAAGAATCCCAGTCTTTTATAAAAGGCTACAAGCAAACCTACTAAAACTTTTTCCTAGAGAGAGGCATTATCTTTATTATACTAATCAGAAACAAATCTTCTCTCCACCCTGAAGGGAGCTATTTCTCTCTTTTCCAAGGCTGTTTCTGTATTAACATCTCTGAAAAGATAGTCTGAAAAGAACGTAGCCAGTGTCTGTCCTCCACAACATGTAGAAATGCAAAGGATTCATAAAGAATTGTCTTACAACTATAAGCTATAGTTCAATTTTTTTCATAGTGAACATACCTATGCAACTGAAAGATCAAGAAAAGAACATTACCCATTCCTGGCATCCCTGAAACCCCTCTCATTTTCCCTTCCATCCACCCCTCTCTCACCAAGTATAACCACCATTATCCTGAAATCTGACAGCATAAATCTTTTGCCTGTTCTTTGTATTTAAAAATGAAAAAATTTTGAAAAAATATATATACTGTGTATTCTGTCACATCTGGCTTCATTCAAATTATATTCCTGAGGATTCATTCATTATTGAGGTATAATGGACATTATACATTATATTAGTTTCAGGTGTACAACATAGTGATTCAAATTTGTATGTATTGTGAAATGATCACTACAATAAGTCTAGTTGCCATACCTACCACACATTGTTACAGAATGATTTTTTCTTGTGATGAGAACTTTTAAGATTTACTCTCCTAGGGACTTTGAAATATGCAATAGAGAATTAACTATAGTCACTATGCTGTATATTTCATCCCCATGACTTATTTTCTTACTGGAAGTTTGTACCTTTGACTCCCTTTATCCCCTGCCTCTGGCAACCACCAATCTTGTTCTCTGTCTATAAGGTGTTTATTTTCATTGCTGTATAAATTTTGAGTAACTGTAACACCTCAGTCAATATGCATCTGGCAATCTAAAATATTGGCTATAATGAACATACAAGTAGTTTTGTAGCATTTAAAGATCATTTGGCTCTTTTGTGTTTATTTTCATCACCACACAATAAAGCAACATTTCTGTTTTTTGCAAGAAAAAAATGTATATATGAACACTGTGACTTTACTTTCAGGAGTATCCAACATATAATGTAAAATTATCTTTATTCTTGAAATCTAGCAGCTCTTGGGGTCCAAATGATTGACAATCCTATCATGGGAAGACTTCTTTTCTCATGAAGCAAATATATGAGAATTAGGAGAGAATGTTCTCTGCCTACTCTGCATCATAAGACTATGTGACAAATATTTGCCACAATACAATTAATGCCCATACTGCCCCCTAAATAAGGATACGTGATGAAACTATATGCTTATTGCTATCTTGTTTATCAAGATCATTAGTTTTAAAAAATCCCAAAATTTAAACTTCAAGAAGAGTCAAAACCCTCATGAAGGGGTGCCTGTTGGTTATGGCTGTTGGTTAAGCATCTGCCTTTGGCTCAGGTCAAGATCCCAGGGTCCTGGGATAGAGCCCCACATCGGGCTCCTTGCTCAACGGCGAGCCTACTTTTTCCTCCCACACCCCCTGCTTGTGTCTTCTCTCTCTGTCAAATAAATGAATAAAATCTTAAAAACAAAACAAAAAAACAAAACCCTCATGAAAACATCATGGTATATACCTCAGAAATTGTGATAGGTCTTAAATGTGCAATTTTTAGGATTTAGTAAAATAACTTCTGTGTAATGCTCATCTTCTAAAGTTTGCTTTTTAAAAAATATTTAAAGATTTTATTTATTTGAGAGAAAGAGAACAGGGGCAGGGGCGGAGGGAGAGGGAGAAGACGACTCCCCACTGAGCAGGAAGCCCATGTGGGGCTTGATCCCAGGTGCCCCAAGTTTATTTACTTTTGTTTATTTTCTTTTATATAGAACTAAATATCATTTATACAGTAAAACATAGGATTGGGAAGGCCCGATCAAAAGATCCTGCTATAGGGGTGCCTGGGTGGCTCAGTGGGTTAAGCGGCTGCCTTCAGCTTGGGTCATGATCCCAGGGTCCTGGGATGGAGCTCCCTGCTCAGTGGGGAGTCCACTTCTCTCTCTGCTCCTACCCGGCTCGTGCTTGCTCTCTCTCTTACTCTCTCTCAAATAAATAAAATTTTTTTGAAAAAAAGATCCTGCTATAAATACAAACAACAACATATAGACATTGTAAAAAAACATATTGATTTAAAATATACTGAATGACACTATTATTCAGATGCTTTTGTTTTAAATCTTTTATCCATTTTAGACATCAGAATCTTGACAATAAACAAATTGTTAGGAAAAGTAGGTTCAGATCCCTTTTTTCAAAATATCTAAAGTGGTTCTTTAAAATGGGTACTTCATTAAACAATAAAAGTGATTAGCTTTAATGTTACATTTCTAGAGTGCTTTGGCTTATAACATATATTGTGCTCTAGGTATTGTTGATAGACCCTCCCAATAAGTATTAATGCATGCCTATTTGCATTTACAAGTATTGGCTAATCCTAGAATTCTTGTTGCTATATTCCATGAACCACAGCATGGGGAAATATCTGCTTCTAGACACCTTGCACTTGTTAGCCTGACCTATTGTATTTACCCTAATCTCCGTATACTCTTTTCCCTTTCTTGGCCTACAGTTAGATTAATTTACACTGCCATCTTCTTACTATGTTAACTTTACAGTCTTGCTGCTTAGTTTTCTATTTTATTTTCAACTATGTCAGAATATATGACAGTATTTCTCAAGGGAACTAAATGAGAAAAGCATTATAAGAATAAAACATATCACCTGAAATTTTCTAGTGAATTTACATCCATAATTTATGTAAGAAATAAGTCTTCTCTTAATATGAGTTGAAAAGATAAATTCATGCACTTACATGAAAGGGTTTAGAAAATGAAACTTTCTTGCTTTTAATCAGATTTAAGGCCACAGTACTATTTGGCAGTAATTGTGATAAGTGCTGGGAATAAATACGTTTGTCATCAGACATGACCCCAAAGCCTCACAGACTAGAGGACTAAGAATTATCATTTGTATAGTGCCTGACACTCTGCTCATACTTTGATGTGATTCAGCTTAATAAGAAGAGCCAAGTGCGAGGAATTGTTACTATTCTCACTCATGAAGAAATGGAGACTGAGAAGTGTCTTAAACTAGTTCACACATTTAGTACAAAGGAAACTAGGCAACTCAATCATGACACAAATTTCCTTCATCTGATTCAAAATCCATTGTTTCTCCTCTAAAACAAGTAAATAAAAACAAGACTGTATGGGTTCCACAAATGCCTTCTAAATAGTGTGGGTTTTTTCTGTCCTCAGAGACTTTGATCTACTCTGTTGTTTCTTCCTATTGTTATTATTGATAACAATAATGTTTTGTTTTGTTCTATTTTCTCATCTGCCACTCTTGGCTACTGGCTACAGTGAATTCAGGTGGTGTCAGGACCTCATCCTAAGTACGTCCATAAGAAAAGAGCATGTTTGGTGTTCAGTCTGTTCTTTTTGTTCAACTTTAAAATGATACCCTGTGTAGAAATTACAGCTTTCTAGGGAGATCTATTAATTTTGAATCCACAAGTCACTGAAATTATGTGAAATTGAGTAAAGAACACTTTAACATTAGACTGCATCTGGTCACATTATTATTAATGTCCAATCACAGGAATTGTTACACTCAAAAGTAGAAAAGACTTACATTCATGAATACTAAAAATCCTAGTCCAAAGATGATTCAGTATTCTCAATATAATTTTAGGTAGGCAAATTGACAGACTTATTTGAAATATTTTTGAGAGAAATATTATCTTACATGTAATGCAAAAAAAAAAAAGTTAATCTAGAATGATTGCCCCAGGAGGAATGTTATTTATATAAGAATTATTAAAAATGCAGATTTATTGCACATTAACCAGTTTTTCTTACCAGGTATGCTAAATTTCACTCAAGTTTCACTTAGTGGAAACAAATGTTTGCCTCTGACAATTTCTACTTTAAATTTCATTTCAGGCACTTAATAGAACCAGGTGTCTTATATTTCTTTTCTATGAAGCAGATATAAATCTTCTTTAGCTCATAGATCTTGAGAAGGGCCATCAATTGTGGGACTTATTTATATGTTAAACACATCATTTTATTTCATAGTCTAATAACTTGCTCAGAGAAGTTAAATAGTTGACTTAAATCTCAGTCCTCATTTTACTTTTCTGGATGAAACCTTTCCTAATCCTTCTAGGTAAAATACCTTGCATATGGCTATGTTTTCCTGTTCTGCCTATTTTCCTAGAAGGCAACCTGTCACATTGGATTATATGTAGTGTTTTATTTATGCTCTTTTACACCATGAACTCTCAAAAGGGAGAGTTTGATCATTATTTATTATATTTTAAAAGCTTCTGCTTGTAATTTTTTTAAGACAGGTCCAACATTCATGACCACAAGTACTGGTTAATTATTGCTGGATAACAAATTATTCTAAAACATAGCTTAAAACAAGAAACATTTATTATCTTACCATGTTTTCTTTGGACCAGTAATTCAATCTTATGTAGCTAGATGGCTATGGTTCTAGGTCTCTAAGAAGGCTGCAGTAAACAAGTCAGTCTGGGATATGGCCATCAGAAATTTCCAAGATGATTCATTTACAGGGCAGTTGGCAGGATGCCTCAGCTCTTGGTTATGTATCTCTGCCAGTAGGGCTCAAGAGTGTCCTCATGATATGGCAGCTGGCTTTCCCCAGAATGAATAATATAAGAGGAAGAGCAAGGAGGAAACAATGATGACTTATTATCTAGTGCCAGAGACACCTTATTATTTTCATTAGAAGTCATTCAGTGCAGATCACACACTAAGGGGAATATATTTGTGGTGGATTTGACTCTAACTTTGTAGGGAGTTGTATTTGTCAGAGTTTTCCAGAGAAACAATACCAATGGGAGATTATATATAGAGAGAGATGTTTATGATAAGAATTGGCTCACATAATTATGGAGGCTCAGAAATCATGATCTGCTGTCTTCATGCTAGAGAACCAGGAAAGCTCATGGTATAATTCACTCCAGGTCTCTTGAAGGTCCAAGAGCCAGGAGTGCCAATATCTGAGGGCAGAAGATGGATGTCTGGGCTCAAGCAAAGACCAGTTCACCTTTCATCTACCTTGTTCTGTTCAGGCTTCGACAGATTGGATGACGTCTGCCTGCATTAGCCAGGATGATCTTTACTCAGTATGCAGATTCAAATGCTAATCTCTTCCAGAAACACCCTCATAGACATAACCAGGAATGTTTTACAACCTATCTTTTATCCCTTAGCCTAGTCAAGTGGACACATAGAATTATCACAGAAGTGTCAAAAAATTAGTGGACGTATTTTAAACCACCAGACCCACCAACCTCCTATTTCAGTTAAATTCTTGTTTTCAAGGCCTTTGTCTTCATATTCATAAGTGGTCTTCTTCACAAGAATACTAGGTTGGGTAATGTGTAAACTCATGAATACCTTTAATTACACTTAAGTTTAAAATTGGATTTGAATCCTTCACTCAGCCTCAGTTTCTCTTTTTGTGATCAATAAAAGTAGTTATAAGAAATTCATGAGAATTAAATGAAGCAATACACATAAAGTGTTTAACACTGTGACTGCTACATTATAAACAATAAATGTTAATTACTGATATTACCATTATGATTATAAGCAGATGTGAAGAGCATTGACCATATGCTTTTCTGTTTAGATCATACCTCAGTTGTGTTTCTACCTATCACAAATGCAAAAGGAATGCCCTGCCTTTGTACAGTCCTAGATTCTTTCCACACTGACTGAATGAAATATAAGAAGAGAACATCATATGGAAAAATTGAACTTCTTTCAGTTTAGTTTATCCCATTGGGAAATAGGTTCCTTATTTTGAAGTTCCCATTTTGTTCTTAAAACAGATCCAAATCTCTTTTCTTGAATAAAGAAGGAGGGAGGGGCACCTGGCTGGCTCAGTCGGTAGAGCATGTAACACTTAATCTTGGGATTGTGAGTTTGATCCCCACGTTGGGTGTAGAAAAATGAAGGAGGGAAAGGTGAGCACCCCATAAAGTTTGGAAGGTTTGAAGGACATTTAACATAGTGCCTGATACTGTAAAATCTCAAGTAAAATATGTTAGCTTAATTCACACAGAAATGAATATAGTTTAATAATATACAGCCCATATGGCATGTAATATTTTACTTATTTTACTTGAATAAAAGGTCGCAAAGTATTTTTTACCTCAATACATTCTGTGATGGCTGAACAAAACAATACAAAAACATGGAAACTGGGGTTAAAAATTTGCCTAACTGATTTTATTAAGTGGTCAATCAGGCTGTTTATTTCCCAAATAGCTACTTTAGTCTAAGTTCTCAGAATAATCATGTCATTCTATTTTATCTTTCCAATTCAGAGCTGTTTCTAGGATACAGTAAGAGAAAAGAGATAAGATTTATTACTGTTATTTTCCTACTCCTGCTTTTACTGGAGGTAAAATTAAAATACATGCTAAATTTGATTTTTTTTCCCTAAAGGAAAATTATTTCCATTTATTCTCATTTCCAGAAATATCCTGAACACATTTTTTAAAACTGCTTTCTTCAAATCCCATATTGTTAACTAATGAATGATTAAAGCACATGATGTACCCTACAAAGAGTGGTAACACTCAACCCAAGGAGCCAAAGTTCTCTCCATTTCCCTTTTTATCCTTTTCCACTGATTTGACATAGAAGGTGGCCTTTCCAATATCAGTAACATCCTTTTGATTTGGATGTTTTATTCAGGTGATTCCTGAAGAAATAGTGAAATCATAGTAACATAGTACCTGGAATTATATCTCTTTAAAGATGTCATTCCTCTCCGAATCAGATAGACTACAACAGGCTTTTTCTAAGAATGACAGCCTAATATGAATATTACAACATGAACAAGACAAAATTTAATAAAGGAAGAGAAAGGGCAAAGTTGCACAAAAACTGGGAAAAGTACATTTTCCAGCTAATTACAGAAAGTAAATTGTTATTTTCATTATCTATGTTAATGACCCAAACATTGGCAGAATAGGCTCTCCACAGCTAAATGTAGAGAAGAGACCATATCAAGGAGAGTAGGAAGGGCAGAGATGTGGCTGGGAGCCAAACTGCCACCATGGTACTGTCCATAGGAGGGAGGAGTGCTATGGGACTGGAGAGAGGAGAGGAACAGACCTTACACCAGGCACCCCAGGCAGGGGGACCCATACTGGGAGTATGAATCCCCATAACATTTGGCTTTGAAAACTACAGGAAAACTAGAGGAGCTTAATACCTGAAAACTTAAAAATCAGCAGGAGTGGCTCTGGGAAAGCCAGAGAGCAGGAGGAAATTGAGTACCCCCCACCCCACCCTTAAAGAAATAGCATAACAAACAGCCCTGTGGAGGTACAGCATGGGAACAGCAATTTGAAAAACACCTGGAGTATACATGCAGGAGATAGATTTGTTTACTAACCTCAGAGCATGTGCTAGGGGGCCAAGGATCTTTGGGATACATCTCCAAGAACAAAAGAGCTGGCAGGTGCTATTTTCCTCCTCATCCCCAGCCTAGATACACATATGTATGGGAACCAGCACAGCACAAACACTCTCCCTGGGGCTTGCTAACAGCGTCGGACCCTGAACTCTTCTGTGGAACCACCCCCTCCTACACAGCCTCAGCAGTTTTTCCAAGTGGCTACCAGTTCCCTTCCACAGGAGACCAGCACAAACCTTGCTAACACCAGGTACCCCACTCTCATATTCCCCTGTGTACACTCCCCCTCCAGCCTGGCCTTGGCAGGAATTTTCTGGGGCAGTTTCAGGTCCTCTACCACAGTGGACCAGTGCACACCTTGCTGGGACCACATACCCTACCCTGGAGTTCTCCTGAGGACTGGCTCCATCCAACATGCCCTTGGCAAGAGTCTGTCCAAAGCGCTGCCACCAGCATGGCACTATGCAAACAGCTCCACCAGCTGCCCCAGAGTAATTCCTGCCCAGGGAAGAAGGGAAGAAACTACACATACTAGTTTGACTGTGGCCCCAGCAGTGAGTTATGGGGCAGACATCTGGTCTGCTATAGGCCCCACCCACCAACAGAGTTTCTCTGGGGACAAAACAGGGGGAGCACTCTGCAGTTTGGTCCTACCACAGCTCCGGCAAATGGTCTAACTCAACTCAAGCCCAAGGTGTCCCCAGATTGGCCCATTAACACTACAGAGACCAAACACTGTCCACAACAGGCAAAGAGAGTCTTTGCAGATGACTAAAGGAAAAAGTGGCACAGCCACAACAGCAGGGTGCATGCATCACACAGAGACACCCCTGAAGCCCCAGGTTCTGGTGAACACAGGACACTGCACTGAAGGGCACTATAAGACCTTTTCTTTATAAGGCCTTAACTTTCAAAAGCAGGAGACATAGCTGACTTTCATAACACAGAGAAACAGACACAGAGAGTTAGACAAAATGAGGAGATAGAGTAGTATGTCCCAAATGAAAGAAGAGGTCAAAATCACAGCAAGAGACCTAAGTGAATGGAGATAACTCATAAGCCTGATAGAGAATTTAAAGTAATGATCATAATGATACTCACTGGACTTAAGAGTGGAGGACATTGGTGAGACCTTTAACAATTAGATTTTTAAAAAGAACCAATCAGAGGTGAAGAACACAATTAATTTAAAAATATACTATGTGGAATAAATAGTAAACTAGAGGAAGCATAATAATGAATCAGTGACCTGCAGGACAAAATAAAGGGAAGTAATTAAGCTGAGCAGGTGAGAAGTGGGGGGAGGGGAACCTCTGCAAAATGAGAATAGACTTAGGAAAATCAGCGAATCAGTGACACCATCAAGCAGAATAACATTCACATTATAGGAATCCCCAAAGGAGAAGAGAAAGAAAGGGGGGCAGAAAATTTATTTGAAGAAAGAATAGCTGAAAACTTCACAAATCTGGGGAAGGAAAAGAAATCCAGATCCAGGAGGCATAGAGATCCCCGAACAAAATCAACCCAGAGATGTCCACACCAAGACACATAGTAATTAAGATGGCAAAAATTCATGATAAAGAGAGAATGTTTAAAGCATCAAGAGAAAAGAAAACAATTATATACAAGGGAAATCCCATAAGGCTAGTAGCTGATTTTCCAAAATAGAAGGAGAGATAAAGAGCTTCCAAGCAAACAAAAGTTAAAGAAATTCATGACCACTAAACCAGCCCTATAATACATTTTAAAGGGGACTCTGTGTGGGAGGAAAAACCATAAGCAAGAGTAGGGAAACTAGGAAGCAGAAAAGCAGTAAAAATAAGTCTATCTGTAAAAAATCAGTCAAGGGACTCACAAAATAAAAGGATGTAACATATGACACCTGTTTCTAAAATGTAGGGGTGAGAGAAGTAAAGAATGAGTTCAAACTTAAGTGACCATCAATTTAATATAGACTGCTATATGTGGAAGATGTTATATACAAACTGAATGGTAACCACAAATCAAAAAACCAGTAATAGATATGCAAACAATATAGAAAAAGGACTTCAAGTATATCACTAAAAAAGGCCAACAAACCATGAAAAAGAGCAAGAGAAGGATCAGAGAAAATCTGTAGAAACAACCACAAAATAAGTAACAAATGGCAATAAATACATATCTATCAATGATAATTTAAATGTAAATGGACTAAATTCTTCAATTAAAGACATATGGTGACACGGTGGATAAAAAACAAGACCTACCATGAATATTTTCAGACCACAACACTGTGAAAGTAGTAGTGAACCTCAAGAAAAAGTTTGGAAACCACAAATACATGGAGGTTAAGTAATATGCTACTAAACAATGAATAGGTCAAATAGGAAATAAAGGAAGAAATTTTTAAAAATACATGGAAACAAATGAAAATGAAAACACAATGGTCCAAAAGCTTTGGGATGCAGCAAAAGCAGTTCTAAGAGGGGAGTTTATACCAATACAGTCCTACCTCAGGAAGTAAGAAAAATCTCAAATATGCAACCTAACCTTATACCTAAAGGAGCTAGAAAAACAACAAAGCCTAAAGCAGAAGGAAGAAAATAACGATTAGAGCAGAAATAAAGAAAATAGAAACTAAAAACAAAAAATATAGTACAGATCAATGAAACCAGGAGCTGCTTCTTTGAAAAGATCAACTGAACTGATAAACCTCTTTCTAGATTCATCAAAATAAGTAAAGAAATAAATAAATAAGAGGATTCAGATAAAATCGGAAGTGAAAGAGGAGGAATAACAATTGACATAACAGAAATACAAAGGACTGTAAGAGAATATTTTAAAAAATTATATGCCAACATTGACAACCTAGAAGAAATGGATAAATTCATAAACATTTAACAATCCAAAACCAAATCAAGAAGAAATGGAAAATTTGAACAGACCAATTTCCAGCAATGAATTGAATGAGTAATCAAAACACTGCCAACAAACAAATGTCCAGGATGGCCTCACAGGTGAATTCTAGCAAATACTTGAAGAAGAGTTAATACCTATTCTTCTCAAACTATTAAAAAAAAAAAAATAGAAGAGGAAGGAAAACTTCTAAATTCACTCTACAAGGTCAGCATTACCCTGATATCAACACCAAATAAAGACATCACCAAAAAAGAGAACAAAGGCCAGTATCTCTGATGAACATAGATGCAAAAATTCTCAACAAAATACTACCAAACTGAATCCAACAATACATTAAAAAGATCATTCACCACCATCAAGTGGGATTTATTCCCAGGATGCAAGCATGGTTCAGTATTCACAAATCAAGCAACATGATGCATCCCTCAATGACAAAAGCTAAAAACTATATGATCATCAATAGATGCAGAAAAAGCATTTGACAAAGTACAATATCCCTTCATGATAAAAAAAAAAAAAAAAACACAACCTCAAGAAAGTGGGTTTAGAGGGAACATACCTCAACATAATAAAGGCCATGTGTGAAAAAGCCACAGCTAACATCATACTCAATGGTGAAAAATTGAGAGATTTTCCCCTAAGATTAGGAACAGGACAAGGATGTCATCCATTCTTACCACTTCTATTCAACCCAGTACTGGAAGTCCTAGCCGCAGAAATCAAACAAGAAAAGGGAATAAAAGGTATCCAAATTGGTAAAGAAGAAGTAAAACTTTTACTATTTGCAGATGACATGATACTATATGTAGAAAACCCTAAAGACTTCATCGAAAAATAGTAGAGTGATAAATGAATTTAGAAAGTTTGCAGGATTCAAAAAATCAATGTACATAAATATCCCTTGCATTTCTATACACTAATAATTAAGCAACAGAAAGAGAAATTAAGAAAGCAATCCCATTTACAATTGCACCAAAAATAATAAAATACCTAGGAATAAACTTAACAAAGGAAGTGAAAGACCTGTACTCTGAAAAATATAAAACATCGATGAAAGGAAGTAAAGATGACACAAAATGGAAAAAAAAAAATCCATGTTCATGGATTGGAAGAACAAATATTGTTAAAATGTCTATACTACACAAAACAATCTACAGATTTAATGCAATCCCTCTTAAAAAGCCGACAGCATTCTTCACAGAACTAGAACAAATGATCCTAAAATTTCTTTGGAATCATGAAAGACCCCAAATGTCCCAAAAGATTTTGAAAATGAGAAACAAAACTGGAGGTATCACAATTCCAGATTTCAAATTATACTGTAAAGCTGTAGTAATCAAAACAGTATGGTATTGGCACAAAAATAGACACATAGATTCATTCAAAAGGATAGGAAGCCTAGAAACACTGCTATGATTATATGGTCAGTTAATCTTCAACAAAAGAGGCAAGATTATGCAATGGGAGAAAGTCTCTTCAACAAATTGTGTTGAGAAAACTGGACAGCTCCAGGCAAAAGCATGAAAATGGACCACTTTGTTACACCAAACACAATAAATAAACTCAAAATGGATTAATACCTAAATGTGAGAACCAAAACCATAAAAATCCTAGAAGAAAACACAGGTAGTAATTTTTCAGACATCAGTGGTAGCATCGTTTTTTTAGATATGTCTCCTAAGAGAAGGGAAGTAAAAGAAAAAATAAACTATTGGGACTTTGTCAAAGTTTCAGCACAGCAAAAGAACCAACAAAACTAAAAGGCAACATACTGCTTGGGAGAAGATATTTGCAAATGCCATATCTGATAAATATATAAGTATCCAAAGTATATAAAGAATTGATACAACTCAACACCAAATAAACAAGAATCCAATTTAAAAATGGGCAGAAGAATTTCTCCAAGGAAGACATCCAGATGGCCAATAGATGCATGAAAAGAATCTCAACATCACTTTTCATCAGGGAAATGCAAATCAAAACCACAATGAGATATCACCTCATGGCTGTCAGAATGGCTAAAATCAAAAACACAAGAAACAGTAAGTATTGGTGAGGATGAGGAGAAAGAGAAACCCTCATGCACTCTTGGTGGGAATGCAAACTGATGCAGCCACTGTGTAAAACATTGTGGGGGTTCCTCAAAAATTAAAAATAGAATTACCATACGGCCCACTTATTCCACTATTGGGTATTTACCCAAAGAATACAAAGACTCTAATTCAAAAAGATATATGCACCCCTATATTTACTGCAGCCTTATTTACAATAGGCAAATTATGGAAGAAACCCATGTGTCCATCGATAGATGAATGGACAAAGAAGGAGTAGTATACACACACAGACAGACACAGACAAAGACACACAATTGGAATATTACTCAGCCATAAAAAAGAATGAAATCTTGCCATTTGCTGCTACATGGATGGATCTACAGAATATAATGCTATTGAATAAATCAGTCAGAGAAAGACAAATACCATGATTTCATTGTTTTATGGAATTTAAGAAAGAAAACAAATAAAGGAAGACAAACCAAAAGACAGACTCTGACATATAGAGAACAAACAGGTGGTTGCCAGAGGAGAGGTGGGTGAGGGGATGGGTAAACTAGGTGAAGGGGATTAAGAGTACCCTTATCTTGATAAGCACTGAGTAATATAAAGAATTCTTGAATCAGTATATGGTACACCTGAAGCTAATATAACACTGTATATTAATTATACTGGAATTAAAATTTTTAAAAAAGATAAAAAATGTGTGCTGAGACATAAAAAACACCTTTGTAGAACATTCTACATACATCCTAAGACCCAACCTTAAAATTTTACTTTTCTTTAGACTCATAATTATGGGTTCTTAGTATAAGTTCCATTGGTAGAATTTTTCCAAAGTGAATGCATTTTATTCTATTCATTCTTTCTCATACCAAATATATTCATAAGCCTACTGAGCTTTGATTTTGAAAGAAACCCAGTTTTAGAATGGGAGGAAGAAGCAAAGGTGAAGCTATTTGTCAGTTTTGAAATACATTCCATTAGCTGATTTCCTTTTAAATAGCTTGATTGTCAAGACTGCTTTTGTTATAATTCATCCATTCTGGTGTAAATAGTTAATTGAAATTGAAAACTAAAGAGGAGAATGAACCTGAGAAAATGAGGAAGACAAAAAACAAAAAAAAATTTAAGAAATTGAGGGAACATCTAACCAGAGAAGCATAGTTGAAGAATATCTTAGGCATTTGAAGGATAGATTTGGAAGTAATGAACTGGACATTAGAGAAGTAAAAAGGTGAAATGAGGTTAGAGAAAAAAAACTCACGATCCTGCCTAGAACTAACCTAGTATGAATTATTGTTTGGATTTTACCTTATTAATTGTGTGTATGTAATCTGTGGTTATAATCCCAGCTGACTGCATCATAATTTAAAGAAATTTAATGTGATGCATCTTTCAAAGACAATACAGAGGAGTAGATTTATTATGAATGCAGGTGTTTGGAGCTCATTAACTTAGAAAGATTGGAATATATTTAAAACTTTGCATCAAAAATGAGTGAGAAACTATACTACAAAACAAGTCAGATAGCTCCTTCTTGATGTGAATCCTTTGATATTATAAAGAACTCCCATAGGTCAGATAGTTGATAAATGTAAAAACACACAGTAGTGAATTACCTGGGAGGGCAATCTCTGACAAACTTCAAAATACCTAATCTGATGAGTAATGTAGAATAAATTATTTTAATTTGCATAAGCAATGTGGTATACACAAAATTTGCTGTTTTTTTCAGGGCTTAGCTTAAGCATAGGCTATTGCATATTTTTAAAATATATTAGGAAATTCTAGCTCCATTACTTTCTTTCTATTTATTAAATCTTTCAACAAGAAAGTTGTTGAATTTCCAAATAATACTGCCCCTAATGAAGATGAATTTCTTCCCCTTTCTGCTTTCACTTAGGATGCAGAAAGTTGAAAAGTTTATCTCCCAACCTAACAACAAGTAAAAGACAGATAAAACGTAAATCCATAACTCTTCTTGAAACTATCAGAGAGCTAAGGTTGCAATGCAACCAACTAGCCAGAAATTCAAGGAAAATGGTGCCACCAAGGAGATATGACTTGCAAACAGTAGCATAGTGTAGGTAAGAAGATTTCAGCTAAAACTTTAAACAATTGCTAAGATAATGATGTAGCCGAACCAATATGAATTCGCTCCTTGGTTCGCTCAGAAACTGTACCCGGTTGAGTTTTCATACAAAGAAAACTTTTATTTGCAGCAAATGAAATCTCAGGGAATGGCTTCCAAAGCCATGACTCCCCTAGGGAGGGTGAATGGGTTCCTTTTGTTTAGGGTTAGAATGACTATTTGTCATCCTATATAGAGTTGGGCGTAAGGTCGCACATTGCCTTAATGAACATGTCTATACATACATTGTACATTATGTAAATGAGCCTGAGACTCCTTCTCGGACAGATATTTTAGTATTATAGTGAGGTAAAGGTAATTGTAGGTCATTCCAGGGGTCACTCCATGGTCCATCTGCTCAGGCGCAAGTCAGATTTAGCTCAAACTGTCTGGGTAGTTGGGCGGGCTGGGGGTGGGGGATCGATTTTGTTAGGGCAGTTGCCATCACCTAGGGTGGCAGGGCTTTTGGGTTTCATTTGCCTGAGTTAAGAGGAAACCAGAAAGAAGAGCTTAGGGGAAAATGTAAGATCAAGGTTAGTGAATACAAACAGGTATGCAGTAGAGACCAGGTCTTGGGTTAGCTGGTGACAATGTGAGTTAATGTGAGAGTATAGTTCTTCAATAAGACAAGTTTGTTCCATTTGTAGGCTCTTCACAAATCTCATTATATGCATCTGAGAAGGATTATGGGCAGAGAAATAGTGTTAGACCTGGGTAGGGGAGCAGCTACCATGATAGGAGCAACAAAAACTCTGTCTAGAACTTGATGCCCTAAGGAAAAAAGACTTATCCCTTGATAAAAGAAGACCAAAGAGTGAGATCCCAGTGACACAGCTGAAGATCCATTGCAACTGGGGAGAAAGATCAGAGGAAAATGAGCAAACAAAACAAACAAAAAACACTACAGGTGGGAAAGGGCAGGAAGATGTACTGGGTCCAGGCAATTGGACATCTAATGCTGAGGAAGAAACAATCACTGAGCAATCCCCACACCAAAGGTCCAGGAATACAGGCAATGTTTGCATCAGTACAGGAGACAGGTATCCCTACATCCCCAATGAAAGCTAGAGAACCTGGACCATTAATTTGCAAGGGCTGCCATAACAGAATACCACAAACAGGGTAGCTTAACAGAAATTTATGTTCTTGTAATTTTGGAGGCTGGAAGTCCGATATCAAAATCAAGGTGTTAGTAGCTCTACTTGTTTTGCTGAGAGGTGCCTTCTTGCTGTGTCCTCCCGTGGTCTTTCCTCTGTGTGTGCATATTCCTGGTGTCTCACTTTGTGTCCAAATACCCTCTTTTTATAGGGTGACCAGACAGATTGGATGAAGATCCACGCTAAGGGCCTCATTTTAATTTAATCACCTCTTCAAAGGTCCTATCTCCAAACAGTCATATTCTGAGATATTGGGGGTTAGGTCTTTAACATCTGATTTTGGGGGACACATATTTAGCTCATTGCATTGAGTATTAAAGCAGTCTACCACTAGGGGAGAGGCAGGAGGATAAGAGAGACCTTCTGTGAGACACAGGCACAAAGGAAAGTCTAAAGCTGAGAATGGAACAAGAACATTGAGAAAATCTCCATCAGTCCCCACACTAAGAAAAAGGTAAGGCTAGAGAAATTTGAAGCCAATAGTTCACTGCATGGATGGGAACCATAAGCACAACACCCAAATCCAGCCCACCTCTCAACCTCCTCACACAGATGATAAATATCTAGCAAAGAGGAGGCATGCCCATTTCTTAGTATAAATATAATTTACCTCAGTCTTTACTCTCCTACACAAAATTTTGCAAAATCAAAGAGGACAAGACAAAAATCATGAACACACATACACATGCAACATGCACACATACAAATCATAAAGAGAAAAAATAATCAAAAGCACTAGAATTGGAGATGACCCAGATGTAGCAATTATCAGACAGGGAATGTAAACTAACTATGATTACTATGGTAAGGGCTTTATTTTGAAAAGTAAACAACATGAATGATCAGTTGGGGATTTCAGTAAAGATATGGGAACTATAAAAAAGAATCAAATGGAAATCTAGAAATAAAAACAACAGAAAAATCGGCAAAAAAATATCTTTAATGGAATTATCAGTAAATCCAGCACATCTGAGGAAAGAATCTGTGAACTTAATATAAAATAAATTACCTAAACAGAATTGCAAAGTGATAGAAGAGTGAACAAACAGAGCAACCATCTAAGAACTGTTAAAATAAAAAAACAAGCAGAGATCGACCTTGAAAATTCCCTGAGCAGACAAAACCAGTTTAGTCATACAAATAAAGCTTACTTTAGCTTATTTTTCCAGACTAATTGATCTGCGTCATTTATTGCTTATGCCTCTGGAATTTATAAGCAAAACAGTTTCCCAAAATTAATATGAGATAATCATTAACCAATTCCCTATCTTAGGAAGATTCTATTATTATTACCAGTCACTGTGAAGAATAGTCACTGCTTTCTCACTATATAAGCTGTTCTATAACCATATACCCCTGAGCTTCATTCCATGTTTTGGTTTGGTTTATTCCTGGCTCACAAACTATCTTTTGTGGTGAGCACAATAAACTTTTAATCTAACTATTTTGGTGATTTATTGGATTTATTTCAGCTATTTCGGAACTTTTGAGGGAGTTGTGGGATAATCTCAAATTATCTGATATGTGTGTAATTAGACCCCCAGAATGAGACTACAGAGTGCTAAATTGTAAGAAAAATTAGAATGATGGCCAAGAATTTTTCAAAAATAATGGAAGATATCAAACCACATATCAAAGAAGCTCAGAAAACTGCAAATATGATATTTATACTAAAGAAAATGAAAGACAAACACTAACAAACAAGCAAACCAGCTAAACATGTAATATCCAAACTTCTAAAAACTGATGATAAAGAGAAAATTTTAAAAGAAGCTGGAGATAAGAGACACATTATATACAGAGGAATAAAAATTAGAATATTAGCTAACTTCTTAAAAACAAAGAAGACAAAAAAGATATAGGGAAGGAAAAAATTTCCTTTACATTTCAAAAGGTACTGCTGACTAGTCTAAAATAATTAAATTTATATGAGACAGATTGAGAGGAGAAAATCAAATTTAATTTTGTATGTACATGAGAGGTTCAAAGAGAGAAAGGTAAAATGAAGTATGTATGCCATCAGTTATGGAATGGGATAGAGGCATGGGGCTTTGAAAGGGAGGAAGGCAATGCACAGGGCATTAAAAAAAAATGTTTGGTAATTAGATATTTGTTATGCCATACAGATGGGTCATTCAGATAATTTTTTTCTCTTTTAATAACACCAATTCTGGGAAATACCCCTTCAATTTAGATTGTTCTAGGCAGTTAAGGAAGGGGCAAAAGTTTTTTCTTGAGCCTACAATGTCTCCATTGCCTTCAGCTCAAAATAGTCCACATTTCAAAGTGGCACATTTTGAGGAGACTTGCTCTGAACCCCTTCAAAGAGCATCTTCAAAGAGCTGAAAGAAAAACAAAAAAAAAAAGAGAATTCTACAAACAGAAACTGTGTTTTAAATTAGAGTAATAATGTAAACTATGGTCTTTGGTTGACAATGATGTGTCAGTGTGGGTTTATCAGTGGTAACAAATGTACTACTCTGATGCAGGATATAATGGGGGGAAGCTATACAGTTGTGGGGGGAGGGGTAGAGGGAAATTTATATACCTTCCTCACCATTTTCCTGTGAACCTAAAACTGCTCTAAAAAAAATAAAAGTCTGATTTTAAAAAAGTCAATTAATCATGAGACTGCTCTTGAGAGCACACTTGTCATCCTTACCTGGCATACAAGGGGCTCCATAGTTGAAAAAAAATCCCCAATGTACAATATAGAGTTACTGCTGAGGAATTTATTACATGTTAGTGATACAATTGAAATTCTCCTTATCAAGGAAAAAAAAAAGGAAAAAAATGTCTTCAAACATGCATAATCTGGAAGGATTCATAATGATCAAAATTACTTTAAAATGTTAAAGGAAAGTCTTCAGGCAAAAGACATATAGTAACAAAAAGAACCTTGGATCTACAAAGAAATGAAGAGTGCCAGAAATGGTAGAGAAACATAAACATAAAATTCATTCTCCTTATTTTAATTGCTTTAAAATATAGTTGACTCATTTTTAAAATAACAGCAATGTTTTATGAATTTTAGCAAATTAAAGTAGATAACAAGACAATAGCTGGGAAGGTAGAATTGGCAATACATGATTGTAAAATTCTTACACTATTCTTGAAGTCACATGTAATTATAAAAAAGGAAAAATAAGCAAAGAAACAGAATTGAAAGCAAGGAAATAGATTATTAGCCAACTATATGAATTGAATGTTAATAGCTTAAAGACATCACTTAAAAGATAAATATAATGTATAATGGCAAGCAAGACCCAATTATATGCTGTCTACAGATAAATAAAATTGAAAAGAATGGGGAAAGATATGTGCTGCCAGCATTAATCCAGAGAAAAGTTGATTGCCTATACTAACCTCAGAAAATGCACTTTTAAATATCATAAAGGATAATAAGAGGCATTGACGAAAGGCTGTGCACTAAGAAGACATAACTATTATACTGTTGGTGGGAATGAAAACTGGTGTAGCCACTCTGCAAAACAATATGGAGGTTCCTCAAAAAGTTAAAAATAGAACTACCCAATGACCCAGCAATTGCGCTGCTACGTATTTACCCAAAGGATACAAAAATACTGATTCGAAGGGGCACATGCACCCTGATATTTATAGCAATATTATCAACAATAGCCAAATTGTGGAAAGAGCCCAAATATCCACTGATGGATGAATGGATAAAGAAGATGTGTATAGGGGCACCTGGGTGCTCAGTCAGTTGAGCAGCCACCTCTTGGTTTTGGTTTGGGTCATGATCTCAGGGTCCTGGGATTGAGCCCAGAGTTGGGCTCCACACTCTGTGGGGAATCTGCTTGAGGATTCGCTCTCTCGCTGTTCCTCTGCCCCTCCCTCTGTGCTCTCTCTCTAAAATAAATAAATCTTTTTTTTTTAAAGAAGACTGATATATATATATGCAATGGAATATTACTCAGCCATCAAAAAGAATGAAATATTGCCATTTGAAACAAGTGGATGGAGCTAGAGTGTATTATGCTAAGTAAAAAAAAATCAGTCAGAGAAAGACAAATACCATATGATTTAACTCATATGTGGAATTTAAGAAGCAAAACAGATGAACAGAGAAGAGAAGGGGGGGGAAAGGCAAACCATAAAAGACTCTTAACTACAGAGAACAAACTGAGGGGTGCTGGAAGGGAGGTGGGCAATAGATGGGCTAGATGGGTGATAGGCATTAAGGAGGGCACTTGTGATGAGCAGTGGGTGTTATATGTAAATGATGAATCACTAAATTCTACTCCTTAAGCCAATATTACACTATATGTTAATGAACTAGAATTTCTTTTTTTTTTTTAAATTTTTTTTTTTAAAGATTTTATTTATTTATCTGACAGAGAGAGACACAGCGAGAGAGAGAACACAAGCAGGGGGAGTGGGAGAGGGAGAAGCAGGCTTTCCACTGAGCAGGGAGCCCGATGCGGGGCTCGATCCCAGGACCCTGGGATCATGACCTGAGCCGAAGGCAGACGCTTAACGACTGAGCCACCCAGGCGCCCCAATGAACTAGAATTTCAATAAAAACTAAAATAAATAAATAATAAATAAATAAATAAGAAGATATAATTGTTCTTAGTGCTTATGAACTTAACTACAGAGAGACATTATACATGATACAAAAAAAAATAAAACTGAGAGAAGACAAACACACACTTAGAGTTTCAGACTTTTCCAGTAATCAATTTTTTAAAAATACACAGAAAAAATAAATTAAAAGCACACAGAAGATCATTATGGAGATCTGGACATTATCAACCAACTTGACCTAACTGATATTTATAATCCACCCAAAGAACAACACAAGACACATTCTTTTCAAATGCACATGGAATAGTCCCAAAATAGTCCCTACTCTGCCCCTCTCTCCAAAAAACACCTTAACAAATTTAAAGGAATAAAATCATTCAAAGTATTTTCTCATACTAAAGCAGAATTAATCCAGAAATCAATTATAAAATATATCTTGAAGTTACCCAAAGATTGGGAAATTGAAATTAAAATTGCAAAAATCATATCATCAAAAGAAAGTCATAATGAAAACTCCAAATATTTTGAATTAAGTAAAAATGGAAACAAATCAAAACTTGTAGGATGCAACTAAAACTGTTCTCAGAGAAAAATAAATAGCATTAAATGCTCATAAGAGAGAAGAGAAAAGGTCTTAAAACAATGATTGTGCCTCCATCTTATGAAACTATTGAAGTAAAATTTATCCCTTCCCAGAAGGAAGGGGATAATAAAGAACAGAGAAGGTGATAATGACAATGACACTAGAAAAAGATTTCAGGAAATAAATGGAAGTTGGTTCTTTGAAATGATCAATAAAATTGATAGACCTTTGACTAGTCAGAGCAGGATAGACACAAATTACCAAAATAGGAAATGAAAGAGAAGACATTAATACAAATTCTAAAGATGAAAAATGATAATCGGGATACATTAAGTACAATTTTATGCCAGTAAATTTGACAAATTAATTTCGTGAAAGATGCAAACTACCAGTGCTTACTTGAGAAGTGTGGCTTTGCCAGTTCCTCTGGTTCTGGGTCTCTCACATTTCTACAGTCAATTATGGCTTGGCTGGAAGTTTCTGCTTTCTTTCTCACAGATGCTGGCAGGATTTAGTTTTTGTAGACTGTTGGATTGAGGCTTCAGTTCCTCATCAGCACTAGTCTGGAGGACTCCCCAGATTCCTTGCCCTTTGGACCGCTTCATAAATTATCTCACAACATGGCATCTTGATTCATCATATCAAGCAAGAGAGAGGGTATGAAAAGGGAAAGCTAGCAAGACTAAGCCGTAATGTATTATAACCTAATCTCAAAAGTGACATCCTATCACCTTTGCCATATTCTGTTTATTAGAAGCAAGTTACTAGGTACAGACCATAACGAGGGGACAGGATTACACAAGGCCATGAATAACACGAGGTGGGGATCACTGAAAGTCAGATTTGGAAGATGTTTAGGACAGAAAAAATATCTTTTCTCCATAAAGTTTTCAGAAAATAGAGGAGGAGAGAATACTTCCCAACATCTGATGAAGCTAGGATTACTCTTGGTGTCAGTAAAAGACAAAATAAACAAAACAAACTGAAAACCTAAACTTATGAAGACCAATATGGTTCATGAATATAGGATGCAATCATCCTCAGTAACATAAAGCAATTCAAATTTACCAATATTTATTTATTTATTTATCCAAATTTACCAGTATTTAAAAGGATAACTCATCAAGGACAAGTAGGACTTATTTTGGGTTTGTAAGATATGTTTAATATTCAAAAATTGATCAATGAGTTGCATCACATTAAAATACCAAAGAAAATTCATATGATGTTTCATAGATATAGAAAGCATTTGGCAACATTTAATATCTATTTGTGATTTTTTAAAAACAATTTACGAATAGGAAGGGAATACTTCATCCTGATAATGGGCATCTAAAAATAATCTATATTTATGACATTTATTGGTGAAAAACAATCTACACACAAAAATGGTAAATCAGACATTATCAAAATTAAAAACTTCTGCTCTGCAAAAGAAATTGTTAAGAAAATGAAAGAAAAACTATACTTCAAAACATGTAACTGATAAAAGACCTAGTGGTTGGCACTTAAGACTGGCTGCTTAAAACTGCTGAGACTGATGAGAGTTTACATATTTACACTGATTTAAATATATGCTTGAGTATAAAAACACGCACTTTCCGAAGGAACTGTAGAGTATGGTTACTGGAAATTGAAAATCTCTGTTCACAACTCTGAGTTACAGTTCCCTCAATCTAAGATATGTGAGTACATTTTATCCTTTACTATTTCAAAACAAAAAGGAATCCCAGACACCTCAAGGGAGGATCTCAAGCAAAAAAGACAAAAAGAGAACCTAAAGTGTTGCAATGCAAAATCCAAGATATGTGGCAATAATGTTGTATAGACTATATTTTATAAGATACTCAGAAAGAGTACGTTGATTATATATATATATAATCCAAATGTATACTGGTACCATTCTTTGCTTTAGGATCTAGATTTGTAGGGCTTAAATCTTCATCTCATATATGCCAAAGATTTCTGTATTTTCAAGGATTTGTATATGAATATAGTTAACTCTATGATTTCTGTCTTCTCTTAAATTATCATTCTCTATAATGTATTCTATATTTGTTCCTTTTCCTATGCTTGAGCATCTACCCACTCAGGAGAAGTGTTTTGTTTTTTTTGTTTTTCCTTGATCCCTTCTCCCAATATTGGTCATAGGTATCATGTATATGGAGTTGATGTTTAATAATAACAATAATGGCAACTGGATCTATATCATTTAATATAGATGATAATTTATAATTCAGTATTAAATGTTGCTTTTCTTAACAAAGCCTTTACCTCCATGTGGTCTCCAGATTCCTGCTTTATCTATTACTTTTATTTCACTTTTTCTTTCTCCCTTCTCCTCTTTCTTCACATTTTTTGTGTTTTTTAGTTAATTATTTTTTTTTTAACAGTGATTTTCACTGCCTCTTTTTGCTATTCTTTAAACACCCAAATCACACAAATTCATCCATGGTCTCTGCAATTTCTTTTCCGTCTGCTTGGGCCACTATCCCTCTTGTTAACTCTATGGCTCACTCTGTTACAGCATTTAGGTCTTTATATAATGCAGTTTTTCTTAGCAACCCACCCTAACAACCATTTTAAATTTACTCTATCTGGGATACCTGGGTGGCTCAGTCAGTTAAGCGTCTGCCTTTGGCTCAGGCCATGATCCCAGGGATCGAGTCCCACATCAGGCTCTTTGTTCAGCAGGGAACCTGCTTCTCCCTCTGCCTGCCACTCCCCCTGTTCATGCTCTCTGTCTCTCTCCCTCCCTGCCTCTCTCTCTCTGACAAATAAATAATTAAAAATAAATAAATTGCATCTATCCATTTCACTTGGATGAAATTTATTTTCCCCATTACACTTACTACCTAGCATATTGTGTTTTATTTATTTTGTTTGTGGTCTCTATTTCCCCTATACTAAATTAAAAACTCTGAGTAGGTATTGAGTTCTGCATTTGGGTTAGTGTTTTTCTTCTTTAAACTAGTTGAGGGCCAAAAAGAACTATTGTTCACTACAGTCACAAACTTATATTAATATTTTAAATGTAACTGATGTCTATTACATGTTGTTTCCCCATGTTAATTTTCTTTTTCTTAAGATTTTATTTATTTGAGAGAATGAGTGAGAGAGCAGAGAGAGAGTGAGAGGGAGAAGCCAACTGCCTGCTGTGTAGAGAGCCCTATGCAGGGCTCTATCCCAGAACACTGAGATCATGACCTGAGCTGAAGGCAGATGCTTAATTGACTGAGCCACCCAGGCATCCCAGCACTCAATAATTATTAAGTGAATTAATAATTCAACCTTCAACTATTTTGAACAACTAGGAAGAGAATCAGAGGAATATGGAAATGATCTTTACAGTTGGAGTAAGAGAATTTGACACAGGCAAGGTTTGGAGCCCTGAATTGGGGGATTGGGAAGCCCTACAGCTGGGAAGGGGAGGAAGCCTGGTTTGTGGAGCAAAGTCAGGAAGGGTGAGAAAGTTGGAAAGAGGGCAGTGATTTGTGACAGCACAATAAGCTATGGCAAGTGGATCCCTGGGTTGTTCAGGGTGAGATTGCTCCCCTTCCTAGAGGGCATATAGAAGACCATATTTGTCTGCTCCAGAGACAAAGGGTTAGCCAGGGAGCCCATTAGTGGAGCTCAGCAGTGGGATCAGAGGTGCATGAAGAGGGCAGAAAACCTCTTAAGTTTTTGGTGTGAGCCACAATAGGCTTAAATCTCTGTGCACATGCCGATTGGCTACTTTTCTGGGACTGACTGAGCAGAGTGCAGAGACTAGAGCAGATTGCAGATAACCTGGCAGCTGCTTTTTGTGTCTGCCACAATAGATTCAAGCCTCTGCAATGGCTTTTCTGGGACAAAGGGGAGTAGGAGACTGAGTCAAGTGCAGATGGCTAATAACTTGGCTCCAGCTTTTTGCTGAGCATTACAATAAACTCTAGCTTCTGTGTGTGCACCGTGCAATGGCTTTTCGGGGATGGGACAGTGCCGGGCATGCCTTGAGCCTCTCTCCCAGGGGAAAGAAGTGGGCATGCACATTACCGGGCCATTTGAAACTTGGAGTTTTGAATCCCAGCCTTGGCCAGAGATAAAATACAGGAGTTTTGAGGGCCCAGGTCACAAGAGATTGCTTACTTCTCTAAGAGGGCCTCCTGAGCAGCACCTGCTGGGAGTTCTGCTCCCCAGGGATAAGGGGGCTAGGTGACACCATATTCTAACTCCTCCACACACACACACACACACACACACACACACACACACACACACTCACCAGCACAATCAGACTCCAGAGAGAAACACAGCACCTTAGTGGAGGCCAGAGTCCCTTACACTAAATCCTGCACCCCTGACCTGGCTGGAACATCTTTACAAGGGCAACTCAGCTTGTGAACCAGCACAGCAGGCCTTTCCCTCAGAAAACCAACACAAACCCCCTCATCTACCAAGTCTGCTGATTTAAGAAACCTTCAAAACTTCAGCTTCTGGCTTAACTTCACAAACAAATCAAAGCATACCTACTTAAAGGACCAAACACTCCCACTACAGGCAAGGAGGAACTATGTAGAGGAAGGCCCAATGGGAAAAAGCAGCCAAAACAAAACAGCAGAGTATAAACAGCATACAACACAATCACTTCCTGAAGATATTGTTGTTGTTGATATTATTATTGCTGGTTTTGCTGTTTTCTTTCTTTTTTTTCTTTCATTTTCTCTTTCTTCCTTCCTTTCTTTTCTAATGACTAGAAGGAGAAATTCACAGCAAAAGAAGGAACTAGAGGTAGTATCTCTGCCATAGATTTAATCGATATGGATATAAGTAAGATGTTGGAGCTAGAATTCAAAACAATGATTTTAAAGATACTAGCTGGGTTTGAAAAAAGCGTAAAAGACACTGGAGAATCCCTTAATGCAGAAATAAAAGAACTAAAATCTAATCAGGCCGAAATTAAAAATGCTATTACTGAGATGCAGTCAAAAATGGAGGCTCTTACTGCTAGGGGTCAATGAGGCAGAAGAGAGTGTCAGTGATATAGAAGACAAAATGATGGAAAGTAAGGAAGCTGAGAAAAAGAAAGAAAAACTACTGGATCATGAGGGGAGACTTCACGAAATCAGTGATACCATAAGTCACAGTAATATTCAAATAATAGGGGTCCTAGAAGATGAGGAAAGAGAGAGGGGAAGAAGGTTTATTTGAATAAATTACAGCTGAGAACTTCCTTAATCTAGGGAAGGAAACAAGGACTCAGGTCCAGGAGGCACAGAGAACCCCCATCAAAATCAATAAAAATAGGTCAATACCCCAACATATAATAGTGAAGCTTGCAAATTTCAGAGATAAAGAGAAAATCCTGAAAGCAGCTCAGGGAAAAAAGGTCCTTAACCTACAAGGGTAGAAACATAAGGCTGGCAGCAGCCCTGTCCACAGAGACCTGGCAGGCCAAAAAGGACTGGTATGAAATATTTAAGGTGTTAAATGAGAAAAATATGCAACCAAGAATACATTATCCAGCAAAGCTGTCATTCAGAATGGAAGGAGAGATAAAGAGCTTCCAGGACAAACAGAAACCAAAAGAATCTGTGATCACTAAACAAGCCCTGCAAGAAATATTAAGAGATCCTATAAGCAAAGAGAGAGCCCCAAAGTAACAAAGACCAGAAAGGAACAGAGACAATCTACAGAAACAGTGACTTTATAGGTAATACAATGGCACTAAATTCGTATCTTTCAATAATTACTGTGAATGTAAATGGACTAAATGCTCCAATCAAAAGACACAGGGTATCAGATAGGATTTAAAAAGAAGACCCATCGATATGCTGTCTACAAGAGACTCATTTTAGGCCCAAAGACACCTCCAGATTCAAAGTGAGGGGGTGGAGAACCATTTATCATGCTAATGGACATCAAAAGGAAGATGGGGTGGCAATCATTATATCAGACAAATTAGATTTTAAACCAAGGACTGTAATAAGAGGTGAAGAGGGACACGATATCATAATTAAAATCCAACAAGAAAATCTATCATTTGTAAATATTTATGCCCCTAACTTGGGATCTGCCAGTTATTATAAACCAATTAATAACAAAATTAAAAGAAACACATTGATAATAATACAATAATAGTAGGGAATTTTAATACACCATTTACAGCAATAGACAGATCATCTAAGCAGAAGGGCAACAAGAAAACAAAAGTTTTGAATGACACACTGGACCAGATGGACTTCACAGATATATTCAGAGCATCTCATCCTAGAGCAATATAATACACATTTTTCTTGAGTGCACATGGAACATTCTCAGAATAGATCACATACTGGGTCAAGTATACAAACAATAGCACACAAATCAAGTCTCAACAGGTACCAAAAGATTGGGATATTCCCTGCATATTCTCAGGCCACAATGCTTTAAAACTAGAACTCAATCACAAGAGAAAATTTGGAAGGAACTCAAATATATGGAAGTTAAAGAGCATCCTACTAAAGAATGAATGGGTCAACCAGGAAATTAAAGAAGAATTTTAAAAATTCATGGAAACAAATGCAAATGAAAACACAACTATTCAAAACTTTTTTAATGCATCAAAGGCGTCCTAAGAGGGAAGTATATAGCAATACAGTCCTTTCTCAAGAAACAAGAAAAGTCTCAAATACACAAGCTAAACTTACACCTAAAGGAGCTGAAGAAAGAACAGCAAATAAAGCCTAAACCCAGCAGGAGAAGAGAAATAATAAAGATTAGAGCAGAAATCAATGAAATAGAAACCAAAAGAACAATAGAACAGATCAAGGAAAGTAGGAGCTGGTTCTTTGAAAGAATTAATAAGATCAATAAACTCCTAGCTAGACTTACCAAAAAGAAGAGAGAATAAATTAAATAAATAAATAAATAAATAAATAAATAAATAAATAAAATAAATAAAATAATGAATGAGAGAGGAGAGGAGCAACTATATGCCAACAAACTAGGCAATCTGGAAGAAATGGATGCATTCCTAGGGATGTATAAACTACCAAAACTGAAACAGGAAAAAATAGAAAACCTAAACAGAGCCATAACCAGCAAAGAAATTGGAGCAGTAATAAAAAAAAAAAAAAAAATCTCCCAACAAATAAGAGTCCCGGACCAGATAGCTTTCCAGGGGAATTCTATCAAACATTTACAAAAGAATTGATACCTATACTTCTGAAGCTGTTTCAAAAAATAGAAATGGAAGGAAAACTTCCAAACTCATTCTGTGAGACCTTATCTCGATCCCCAAGCCAGACAAAGACCCCACCAAAAGGGATAATTACAGACCAATATCATTGAGGAACATGGTTGCCAAAATTCTCACCAATAGGATCCAACAGTACATTAAAAGGCTTATTCACCACGACCAAGTGGGATTTATTTCTAGCCTGCAAGGGTGGTTCAACATCCATAAATCAATCAGTGTGATATATCACCTTAATAAAAGAAAGGACAAGAACCATATGATCCTTTCAACTGATGCAGAAAAAGCATTTGACAAAATATAGCATTCTTTCTTGATTAGAACTCTTCCCAGTGTAGGGATAGAGGGAACATACCTCAATATCATAAAAGCCATATACAAAAAGCCCACAGTGAATATCCTTCTTAATGGGGAAAAACTGAGAGCTTTTCCCCTGAGGTCAGCAACATTACATGGATGTCCACTATCACCACTGTTGTTCAACATAGTACTAGAAGTCCAAGCCTCAGCAATCAGACAACAAAAAGAAATAAAATGCCTCTAAATCAGCAAAGAAGTCAAACTCTCACTCTTTACAGATGATATGATACTCTATGTGGAAACCCAAAAGACTCCACCCCAAAATTGCTAGATCTCATACAGGAATTGAGCAAAGTGGCAGGATATAAAATCAATGCACAGAAATCAGTTGCAATTTTTTTTTTTTTTAAGATTTTATTTATTTATTTGACAGAGACAGCGAGAGAGGGAACACAAGCAGGGGGAGTTGCATTTCTATACATTGAGACAGAAGAAAGAGAAATTAAGGAATCAATCCAATTTAAAATTGCACCAAAAACCATAAGATAGCTAGGAATAAACCTAACCAAAGAGTTAAAGGATCTTTACTCTGAAAACTGCAGAATACTTATGAAAGAAATTGAGGAAGTCACAAAGAAATGGAAAAACATGCCATGCTCATAGATTGGAAAAAGAAATATTGTTAAAATGTCTATGCTACCCAGAGTAATCTACACATTCAATGCAATCCCTATCAAAATACCATCAACATTTTTCACAGAGCTGGAACAAATAATCCTAAAATTTGTATGGGACAAGAAAACACCCTGAATAGCCAAAGGAATGTTGCAAAAGGAAAACTAAAGCCAGTGGCATCACAATTCCGGATTTCAAGCTCTATTATTACAAAGCTGTAGTCATCAAGACAGTATGGTACTGACACAAAAGCAGACACAGAGATCAATGGAATAGAATAGAGAACCCAGAAATGGACCCTCAACTCTGTGGTCAACTAATCTTTGACAAAGCAAGAAAGAATATCCAATGGACCAAAGGCAGTCTATTCAACAAATGGTGTTGGGGAAATTGGACAGCCACATGCAGAAGAATGAAACTGGACCCTTTCCTTACACCATACACAAAAATAGATTCAAAATGGATGGAAGACCTAAATATGAGACAGGAATCCATCAAAATCCTAGAGGATTCTTGTTAAACACATCTCCAAAGGCAAGGAAAACAAAAGCAAAAATCAAGTATTGGGACTTCATCAAGATAAAAAACTTTTACACAGCAAAGGAAACAGTTGAGAAAACCAAAAAGACAACCTACATAATGGGAGAAGATATTTGCAAATGTCTTATCATATAAAGGGCTAGTGTCCAGCATCTATAAAGAACTTATGAAACTCAACACCCGAAAAACAAATAATCCAATCAAGAAATGGGTAGAAGACATGATAGACATTTCTCCAAATAAGACATACAAATGGCCAACAGACACATGAAGAAATGCTCAACATCATTCAGCATTAGGGAAATACAAATCAAAACCACAGTGAGATACCATGTCACCCAGTCAGAATGGCTTAAATTAATAGGTCAGGAAACAACAAATGTTGGCGAGAATGCAGAGAAAGGGGAACCCTCCTATACTGTTGGTGGGAATGTAAGCTAGTACAGCCACTTTGGAAAACAATGTGGAGGTTCCTCAAAACGTTAAAAACAGAGCTACACTGTGACCCAATAATTGTTCTACTAGGTAGTTACCAAAGGATACAAACATAGTGATCTGAATGGGCACCTGCTCCCCAATGTTTATAGCAGCAATGTCCACAATAGCCAAACTATGGAAAGAGCCCAAATGTCCATCAACAGTTTAATGGATAAAGATGTTGTGTATATAGATACCATGGAATATTACTCAGCCATCAAAAAATGAAACCTTACCATTTGCAAGGATGTGGATATAACTAGAGGGTATTATGCTAAGTGAAATAAGTCAATCAGAGAGACAATTTTCATATAATTTCACTCATATGTGGAATTTAAGAAACAAAAGAGAGGCTCATAGGGGATGGGAGAGAAAAATTAAGATGAAATCAGAGAAGGAGAGAAACTGTAAGAGACTCTTTACTATAGGAAACAAACTGAGGGTTGCTGGAGGGGATGTGGGGGGGTGGGGTAACTGGATGATGGACATTAAGGAGGGCACGTGATGTAATGAGCATTGGGTGTTATATGCAAGTGATGAATAAATGAACTCTATGTCTGAAACTAATGATACACTATATGTTAATTAATTGAATTTAAATGATATTTAAAGTGATAGGGAGTTGATTGATACAAAAAACACAATTCATCTCACGATACCTCTCTTTCTTTGAGAAAAAAAGATCAATAAATCATTGTATGAGACAGAGAATTAAAAAATAACATCTGCTGAACATTAAACTACATTCATTTCATAATTTCTTAGCAAAAGATATTCTAATTTAAAGACTTTTGAGTGCTATCTTAATTATCTGAGAAAATCTCTCAGAGAAACTAGAGCAGTATAGTGAGATAACATTTGTGTAAGTTGAAATAGATTTTAGCAACATCTTATAGTTTCTTTTCCAGCTTTATTGAGGTATATTTGACAAAAAAATATATATATTTGGAGTGTAAATGTGATGATATTATATATATACACAGACAGACACACATTGTGAAAGGATTACCACAATCCCAGTAATTATTTAACATGTTCATCACATCCTATAATCAACTTCTGTGTGTGTGTGGTAAGAACACTTAAGATCAACTCTTTTAGTAAATTTCAGGTATACAATACAGTATTATTAACTATAGTCACTCACCATACTGCATATTAGATCCCCAGAACATATTCATCTTAAAACTGAAAGTTTATACCCCTTAACCAATATCTCTCTCTTTCTCCACTCCCTAGCACCTTTTAACCACTGTTCTACTCTCTAATTCTAGGAGTCTGACTTTTTTAGATTCATCATGTAAGTGATATCATACAATATTAAATAATTTTTTCTTTGTTGCTCTTCCTTAAAGAAGAAATTTCAGGGATTTATGGGTTTCCCTGAAATATACAAAATATACAAAAGTATATACAAAATATACAAAAATAAGGAAAGAGTAAAATAACAGATTTTACTAAAACTTAGGATTCTAACCTGAATATTAATTAATTTTATTAATATTAATTAGTAGAATTTACTGAAATGAGGCAAGAAAGAACATTATACAAACTACATGTGCTTCGACTGTACAAATTAGAAAGGGAAGAAATTTATAGATATATATAACATAGGAAGTTAATTTTATCTAGAAAATATTTTAATGAAAAGTGACGTTTTAGTAAAGATGAAAATAATGACCAGGGAAGGATAAAATTACATGCAGCATAGGGGGAAGAATGATTTCATCAGAAAAATCTATAGTAAGAAAGAGGTAAGAGATTAGAGGTACAAAAGAAGGAAGAACATCACAGCTAGCACATAAACATGAAATGAAGTGATACAAGAAAAGTCAAATTATACTGCCTTGTAGGCATTCCATAAATTTTGCTTAATGGAAACAGGGAGACATGGGTTTTTCAAGCTAAGAAATTACTCAATCAGATTTTTATTTAATGAAACTCACTGACAGCATTATGGAGAACACTTACAATAATATTAGAAGGGAGAGTATTTGAGGCTGTAGCATGAATCTAAACTTGCTGCAGGCAGAGGAGATAAAAGGCACTAAGAAAACAAGGTTGGGTTTAGCAACTGACTTTGAATAGACCATAAGGAGAGGAAGGGTCAAGTAAAACTCACAGGTTTTTGACTTGAGCAACCAGATGGTGATTTTGCTTCATAGAGATTTCTGAAGAATGAGATTAGTAAATTGAAGTAAATGACAAACTATGCTTTGGATATTCTAAATAGTAGGTGCCTGAGAGACACCAAATGCAAATATTATGCAAACAATTGGACACAGAGCTCAGTAGAAAGCTTTCCATATGAGATGGGAAAATGCATCATTAGATTGTATATAGTGATATAAGTCATAAGACTGGTTGAGGTGTCAAAATGAGAGAATGTAACAAAAAGATCAGAGGCCCAGGTTAAAGATCAACATTTAAGAGTTGATTTGCTCATAAGAGAGTGTATGAGAAGGGAAATTCTTTCCTCTTCCCTTTTAGGCCTAGGCTAGTGTTCAGTAACAAATCACAGATTAGTAAGATAAAAGCATACAAGTTTAAATTTTATGTGATACTGAAGCTCTCAGAAGGAGATGAAGACCCAAAAAAGTGGCAGACTTGGAATGCTTTCATATGATGTTGAACAAAGAGATGCAATTGTGGAAAAGTAACTAAAATATATGGGGCGGCTAAAGAAAGATGAAAATTTTTTTAACAAGGCCTACTTAGACAGAATTTTCTCAGACTTAACTTCCTATCCTTGATGAAAAGAATGTTTCTTTTCTCCTGATAGAGGGAGGACATCTTTCAGATGGGGTTTTTATCTCCTGTTTTCAGCAAGAAAATGTGGAAATCACAATGCTTTTCTGACAAATTCAGTGGTTTGCAGAAGTGGTCAATTTTATTAAATGATATGGAGATGTCAAGGATTCATAAAAAAAAGATCTTTGCTAAATGTGGAGATATTTTTCATATAACATAGACAGAAATCAAGATGGAATGATTTAAAAAGAACTCAAATTGAGGAAAAAAGAATGGGAGTATAAACACCTCTATAGAAATTAAACTATGAAGGGGAGAAAAGAGAAAGAAGGGAGACAGAGTATAAAGTGGGACAATGAAAGGCAGATCAGTTGGGTTATATTCTGGATCATGGATTGATACATCTAATATTTATTTCAAGCTCTACTGAACAGAACTTCTTAAGTGAGTTCCTTTCTGTGAATTTTATTTCTTTAATGATTTATTCAAGGACACATAGTTATTAAGTGGTAGAGCTGGTGCACAAACATCTCTTACTTTGTGTGTGTGTATGTGTATGTGTGTGTCTGTAGGCTCCATGGCCAACGTGGGGCTTGAACTAACAACCTTGTGATTAAGAGTGGCATGCTGTACCAGCTGAGCCAGCCAGGCACCCCTGTGAATTTTATTTTTATATTATATAAATGTCGACAAGAAAAGTGCCTACTTAAAAGATATTTGAGAAATAAATAAGATAGGAAACAAGAATATTTTCTACTGGAGGTAGAGGCAGGCCTTGGACTGAGAAAAACAGAAAAAATATGATATTTGGCAGGTCTGACCTAGTGAAGCCCTAACACAGGGGACGTTATGCATTCTTTTAAGAGAGAAAGCAGACACCAGATGGAAACTGAAGGTGGGGAAGTTGGTCTGGAAATAATTAATTATATAACCTTTAGTAAGTGTTTATTATTTGTAAAAAAAAAAAAATGAGCTACAAAAATTGGGCATGGTAATTTTTTAAAAAAATGCATTATTTGTTTAAAAAGCTAATAGCCTCCTTGGGGACACAGCTCCCATTTTTATACTCCCATAATTTTCAATATCTTGGTGGTGGTGGTAGTTACATAGATCAGACCAGTGTAAAAACAGATGTCATCTCCATTATAAACAAAATCTACATATTTAAAAATCCACCTCTGTTCAAATTCCAATTGTGATACTAAACTTTTCTCTTAGCTAAATATTTTTACTAAATACATACATGCATGCATTAGTAATAGTTCACCAGAGTCACAGAACCAACAGAATGTGTGTGTGTGTGTGTGTGTGTGTGTGTGTGGTATATGTGTGTATGTATATATGTCTCTGTGCTTCACTTCATATATGTGTATGTATATATACACATATACACACATACATACAAAGAGAAAGAGAGGGAGATTTATTTTTTGGAATAACTCACATGATTTTGGAGACTCAAGTTCAAAGGTTCAAGTAGGCCCGCAGACTGGAGATCCCGGGAAGAGTTGCAGTTGAGTTCAAGTGTAGTCTGCTGTCAGGATTCCTATTTGCTCAGGGTCGGCAATGCTATGTTCTATTACGACGTTTAGTGGATTGGATGAAGCTTACCTACATTATGGAGGATAATCTGCTTCACTCAAAGTCCACTGATTTAAATTTAATTTCATATTAAAAACACCCTCATAGGAACACCAGAATAATGTTTGAACACATATCTGGACACTTCAGCCCAGCCAAACTGACACATAAAATTAAGCATCATAGTAAATTACACCTATCTTTACAAATTGCTGTTTTGTTTAAGATTGTTACCAAATACTGCTTTAGAAGTTATGAGAGGAAGGGAAAATAAGGAATTTTAGTAGTTACCTTATTTGTTTAATGCCATCTCCTTTGCCACCATTAGTGATATGTCAACATTACCACATCTAAAATTGCCGATATGATGCCTCTGTTTTTTAAAAAAAGAAAATACTCACTTCTCCCCCCCTTTGACAGTTGTGGTGTTAATATTCTGCAGAAAGCCCTTGGATAATACATTTTACATATAATAAATGCATGAAAAAGTCATCTAAAATACAAGTTTGTAGTTATATAACCATGTTAAGATAAAAGATTAATTTATTGAATCTGAACTATTTTAGCATTTACAGAAAGATGCATCAGAACTAGTTTCATGGGGCACCTGGGTGGCTCAGTCGTTAAGCGTCTGCCTTCGGTTCAGGTCATGATCTCAGGGTGCTGGGATCGAGCCCCGTATGGGGCTCCCTGCTCCGCGGGAAGCCTGCTTCTCCCTCTCCCACTCCCTCTGCATGTGTTCCCTCTCTTGCTGTGTCTCTCTGTCAAATAAATAAATAAAATCTTTAAAAAAAAAAAGAACTAGTTTCATTATTTAAGTGAAAAATTAGGATAGCAATTTAATCTTAAGTATGCTCTCCAAACTGTAAACACAGCAAGCGGTGCTCTAGAAGTTGCCACAGTTAGATTTGAACAGTCATTATCTAGGGGGTGGAATTATGGACAATTGTTTTATACTTACAAAATCTCATTTTTTTAAAAAAGAAAACATCTATTATCATGCAATATTTATTTTTAAAAAAGCATTTTTTTCTCTAATGCTATCTCACTGAAAAAAAATCCCTCCCTTTCAAAACTACTTAATTAGCAAACATTACCATTTATCAACTCAAGTTGAGGAAAGCTATTTATTATCTTTCTAGGCCCAGATAGTCATTATTATAAATTGAAGCAGGCTCTTATTCTTAATGCAAGATAAGGAACTTAGTGTAATCATTGTAATTAATTTAGTTCCACTTAGGAAAGTAACCAAAAATATATGAAATGAGACTACTATTAAGTAAAGATAGTGTTAAAGTCTTACAACATCTGCCAATTAAGGACTCAGTATTGATTCAGACTTTTATGGGACTAGATGCATATTTCTTGCATAGCTAGTTTCAAGCTATTTGCCATCATCTAGACATTTAGGGTCAAGTTTTGCAGCTGTGATGCAATTGATTTCTTCATGACTTCAGCAAAATAGCATGAGACAGCTCAATAAACACATAGAAGCTCTTTCAGTAGTGTATTCCAAGTTATAGCCGTGCCAAGTTGGATTTGAATTTATATCTGAGATTCTAGGTTGGCTTCTTCTGCACTATAGAGTGAAAGCTTAATAGGGATATAAAATCAGTGTGTTGATAAGTAAACATTCGGTAAAACTAAAAATTCCAAGAAAGTGAAGAATAGAGGCTAAAAGATAAACTGTTTGCTGTATCAACATGGAAAGGTGACTATGACTTAGTTTTTGGAGCTATTCCTTTTAAGACAATAAAAGTATATATAATTATTGTACCATACTTGTATTATGTATTATAGTGAATGGTGCCTATATTTAAAACTGACATGAAAAAAAAAAAAAAACTGACATGATAGTGTTTGGAAAAATTCAGACAATGAAATATGGGTAATATATTTGGTAAAAGTTTTTGTGTTAATTCTGCTTTAAAAGAGATTGAGAAGAAGTTAGAGTCTATGACAGAAGATATTTGACCCAAAGTGGAAATGAATATTTCTGTAGTGTAAAACATATTCTACTTTAAATCTTTTATCTGTGAAAATAAATAATATTTCAAAGAGATAAATCTTATGCCTCAATTTACAGAGTTTGGTAACTATTTTGTAGCATATTAAGAAGTAAAAACTGTTATGTATGGACTCTGTCATTTTGACTGAACTCTACCCATTTGAAGTAAAGTGATCATAATCAAATAGTAATCTGTTCATTTACGGAAAACATGCTTCATTTTGTCCTATGTAAATTGATACCTACCAATTTATTTACTTTCTGTAAACAAACTTTGCATCAAAGTTGAGTAATAAAGCTTGGATGTCACACGTTACTCTTTATCTGAGCTCATGGTTAAATCCTCGATGGTTGAAATATAAGACACACCTTCAAAATACCTCAAAATCACATATATATATTTACACAAAACACCTTTTCCCAACCTCACCCACACATATGACATAGGAAAAGGTAGAATCTATGAAAAGTTCTTTTGATGGTAGCCCCCAAGCTCAGAATGCAGGGTCCTATTACTTATACATATAGGGTAATAATGAAATTAAACTGGAAGTTTGGGGCGCCTGGGTGGCTCAGTTGGTTGAGCGACTGCCTTCGGCTCAGGTCATGATCCTGGAGTCCTGGGATCGAGTCCCGCATTGGGCTCCCTGCTCAGCGGGGAGTCTGCTTCTCCCTCTGACCCTCCCCCCTCTCATGTACACTCTCTCTCATTCTCGCTCTCTCAAATAAATAAATAAATAAATCTTTAAAAATAAATAAATAAAATAAACTGGAAGTTCACCTATGCTCTATAAACTTGGAACCAAGGTGATGTGGTTGGATAATATTTTGCAGATTTTTGTGATATGACTAGGCCAACAAAATGATTTTTAATAAATATGATTCAGTAGATTAATCCAGTTGGAAGTTTTAATTTTTCAAGTGTATTATATAGGCACAGGTCACGATATTGGGGAATAAAGTGTTGGCAACAATGGTGGTAAAATACTAGTCACAGAGCCTCTGAATTTCCAAAAGTACTCCCAAGAGATAAAGGAAGAATTCTAACACTTTATATTTGATTTGTTCTCCTGAGTTGTTATAAGAGTTTTTTAAAAGATTTTATTTATTTATTTAAGAGAGAGAGAAGGAGTGAGAGCATGAGCAAGGGGAGGGGCAGAGGGAGAGCGAGAAGCAGACTCCCTGCTGAGCAGGGAGCCCAACATGGGACTCCATCCCAGGACGCCAGGATCATGATCTGAGCCAAAGACAGACGCTTAACCGACTGAGATGCCCAGGACCCAAAGAATCTTATTGGAATGGTTTATATAGAGAGTTTGTTGATGGCTGTGGTATTAAAATTAAAATTGAAATATATTTGCATTATTGGATGAATATATCATGGTTGTATGTATTCATGCACGTGTGTGTATACACGTATATATGCATGCATTCATAGAATCTTACAGCATATACTGTTGCCGGGTATTAAACTGTTCAAATCTTGGGGAGCCTGGGTGGCTCAGATGGTTAAGTGTCTGCCTTCAGCTCAGGTCCTGATCTCCAGGTCCTAGGATCCAGCCTCGCATCGGAATTCCTGCTCAGTGAGGAGTCTGCATCTCCCTCTCCCTCTGCCTCTCGCCCTGCTTATGCTCTCTCTCTGTATCTCTCTGTCTCAAATGAAGAAATAAAATCTTTAAAAAAATAAAATAAATTGTTCAAATCTTGACTAACAGACATTTTCCAAGCCTGTCTGTAATCTACTTCTTTTGACTTTCCTAATTATTATTTCTATTCATCTGGTAACATGTCTATTTCTTATGGGCTGACTTTGTTAAACATAAGTTACATTGTAACATACAACCACATTCAAATTATCACAGAGATAAGAACTTTGATAATAGGTAAATTAAGAGAAGGTAAGTTGATAGTGTGTTAACTAATATGCTATAAGCCCTGAATGCATTTTTGTCATATTTAAAATTTTTTTACCACTGTTAATAGTAATAATGTTAGTAAACAATGACAGATACTTAACATAGAACTAAAACACGGAAAAGTTGAAAAAAAGTACATAATTCTTCCATCAAGCATCAAATAATATCCCACTGTGTTTTCACCAGTGTAATACATGTGTGTGCATGCACACACACACACACACACACAATCACCCATATACTACCTTCCCATATAACTCAGGGAAATTAGAGGGGAAAACCATGATATATGAATTAGAGTTTTCCAGGGAAACAGAACCAATAAGAGATTAGGTAAATACATAATAGATATGGATATAGATATAAATATAGATACAGTTATAGCAAAGAGAGAGAGAAAGAGAGATTAATTTATATTAAGGAGTTGGCTTACAAGATTGTAGAATCTAGCAAGTCAGTATAAAATCTGCAGGGCAGGCAAGCTGACTAGAAACCCATCAAAGAGTTGATGTTGCACTTTTGAGTCCAAAGAGGTCTGAAGGCAGAATTCTTTCTTCCTTGGGTGACCACATTCTTTTCTCCTAAGGTTGAAGAAAGATTAGATGAGACCCACCCACATTATGGAGTGTAATCTGCTTTACTCAATGTCTATTTAATGACATAATCACATCTAAAAACTATGTTCACAGCAACATCTAAATTGATGTTTGGTCAAAAACTGAGTTTCATAGTTCTAGCCAAGTTTACACATAAAATTGATGAATATATATAATACAAATATTGCTATTGCTATACCATTTCACATACTTGTAGAGTTTTTTATGTACAGATTTTCTATAAGTAATCAATTTGGCAGCTACTCCAGAAGATTTTGCCTATTTCTTTTGGTGTTCCCCAAGACCACCAAAAAATACGATGTAATCCAACAGCACATACTTAAAGTTAGATCATCTTAAACATAATTAGAAAATTTGATGAAATAAATTTAGTCACATTCATGCATTATAACCAAGATAACTGATACTTTTATATAAAATATACATATTCCTTAATTATATTAATATTCTCATGTTGAATAAATATTATTTCATAAATAAATTTTAATTTGTTAATATTATTTTATCTTCTGGAAGTACCAGTTTTTTTTTAGCTACTCCCCTATTTTTGGATATTTGGTGTTTCTATTTTTTACTCTTTTAGATAAGGCTGTAATAAAATCTATATATATTCATATTAGTCTTTGTATTATGAGATAACTTTATAATTTCCTTTATATAATTAATTTACTGCCCCAAGCTGGTAATTTTCCTTTCTCTTATGTTTTAAAATACAAATCCTTTATTGTTTAGTTTAATGATCTCTCACAATTCCCCTTTTTCTTATATATACATTTTTATGAGGACTATCACTGCCTCTAGCTATGTATTTAACAAGAATCTGTGAGTTAATTGTTACTATACTGTGAGATTATTGTTAGTTAATTATCTCTAGGGTAAATCAATCATTTTGCCAAACCTGGTGCAATTAGCTGAATTTAATTCTGTCTTCTCAAAATTCATATGTTAAAGCCCTAATCCCTACGTACTGGAGATTCAAGAAGTGAGGTCATAAGGGTGGAGCCCAGATCTGAGAGAACTAATGTCTTTTATAAAAGAGGAAGAGACACCAGGGATTCCCTCTCTTTGCCTTGTGAGGACAGGAGAAGGTAGCCATCTGCAAGCCAGAAAGAAGTCTCGTGAGAAACTGATCCCTGTTGGAATCTTGATATTGTTCTTTCCAGACTCTAGAAATATGAAAAAGTACATTTCTATTGTGTAAGCCATACAGTATATGATATTACATTATAGCAAGTCCAAACAAATTAATATACATGGTATACAGTTTAAATGAAAAACGTACAGTTCTCCATAGCAAAAGATTTTAGATTTAAAAGTTTCAAGTTAACTGGTTCAGAATTATGTTAAAACATAATTCCATACCATAGAAATTTTCATTGCCTTTCTTAGTAAAAAAAAAAAAAAAAAATCCTAAGAATATATAAAATAAATACTGATTTAGGTAAACTTTTATGTTAATTCATATGTAGATATACGCTATACATTTCCTTATATATCTTGTAAGATGTAATAGCTTTCATTAATCAATATAATCCTATTCTTTTGAGATTTTTATCAATTATTGGTAACTGGAACAATAATACATTGATAATGAAGGATTGCTCTATATTATATAGATATGTTGTGAGGTGTGCTTATGTATATACATATATAAGTATCTGGAATTTTTTTACTTTTCATTGCTCTTACTTGTTGCTCTTTAATGTACCAAATTATTTATAATATTTAATATGTAAATATTTAAAATAAGAGCACTATTCTTCAGAAATTTAAATGTCTTTTTGTTGTTCGTACTCAATCTTCACAAATAATGTTTGAGTCATTTATCTATTTTATTATAGTAAAAAGCCTTATTATTGTAATCAGTACAGACTCACATTAAGAATGTGTGCTCCCCTACTGGGTATTTACCCCAGAGATAAAAATGTAGGGATCCGAAGGGGTACGTGCACCCCAATGTTTATAGCAGCAATGTCCACAATAGCCAAACTATGGAAAGAGCCAAGATGTCCATCAACAGATGAATGGATAAAGAAGATGTGGTGTGTGTGTGTGTGTGTGTGTGTGTGTGTGTGTGTGTGTGTATATATACACACACACACACCAGAATATTATGCAGCCATCAAAAAAAAGGAAAAACGAAATCTTGCCATTTGCAATGACGTGGATGGAACTAGAGGGTATTATGCTAAGTGACATAAGTCAATCAGAAAAAGACAAGTATCATATGATCTCACTGATATGAGGAATTCTTAATCTCAGGAAACAAACTGAGGGTTGCTGGAGTGGTGGGGGTGGGAGGGATGGGGTGGCTGGGTGATGGACATTGGGGAGGATATGTGCTATGGTGAGCGCTGTGAATTGTGTAAGACTAATGAATCACAGACCTGTACCTCTGAAACAAATAATACAGTATATGTTTAAAAAAAAAAAAAAGTAGGAAGGGAAAAATGAACGCGGGGGAACTGGAGGGGGAAACGAACCATGAAAGACTATGGACTCTGAGAAACAAACTGAGGGTTCTAGAGGGGAGGGGGGTGGGAGGATGGGTCAGCCTGGTGATGGGTATTAAAGAGGGCACGTATTGAATGGAGCACTGGGTGTTATATGCAAACAATGAATCATGGAACACTACATCAAAAACTAATGATGTAATGTATGATAAATAACATAACAATAAAATAAAATTAAAAAAAAGGAATGTGTGCTCACTTGTTGGGATGAGCACTGTGTGTTATATGTAAGTGATGAATCACTAAATTCTATACCTGAAACCAATTTTACCACATATGTTAATTAACTAGAATTTATATGAAAAATTGAAATAAAAAAAAGAAAGTGCCATATTCTTAATTCAGTGAAACTATACTATATAGAAAGCATCTTTCAACTAACATCTTTCAAGAAGATAGAAGTATTTGAAAAAAAAAAGTGTGCTCAGTTTCAGTGTAAAATCCAGTTTGAATTTCTTCTTATGTATGAAATCCAATTCTGTCGGTAACTGTGTGGCAACCAAAAACATTTCTTAAACTCTGCATGCCTCAAATTTCTCATTTTCAAAATGGATATTACAATATCACAGATAGTAGGTTGTTATAAGAATCATATAAATTCAGTTGAAATGCTTATATCTGTGTGTACTACACATTTAAGGACTCAATAAACATCAGCCATTATTCTTAACAGTAAATAGTAATAGTAGATAATTTAGAATGTACCAGAAAACATAGAATTGTGAGGGTGGACACACTTGATTTATCCCAGTCTTAGGGGCAAAGCCCTCAGTGCTTTCCATTAAGTATGATATTAGCTGTAATATTTTCATAAATCATTTATCGAGTTGAGAAATTTACCTTCTATTTAGTCTCATTTTGCTGAGTATTTTGCATTTTTTTCTGTATGATCATGTGGTTTTCTGCTTCCTTTAAATACTAGCTTATTTTTAATTCAGAATATCTTCAAATTGACCTTTTAATTTCTTCTTTGGCTTAGGTATTGTTTAGAAGTATGGTGCTTTTTAATTTCATCTTCCAGATACTATTGTTACTGATTTCTAATTCAGTTCTTTTTTGAAATTCATACTTTATATATTTTCAATCTTTACAAACTTATCAAGACTTGTTATATGGCTCATCACAAGGCCTATTCTTGTATATGTTCTGTATGCTTTTCAAAATAATAGGTACTCTTCTTTCAGAATATTTTATTCTGAAAGTTTCCTGGATTGCTTTATGAGTATCAATTAGCTTAAGTTTATGGTAGTCTTAATTTACTTTATTAATTTTATTTTTTAATTTAAATTCAATTAATTAACATATAATGTATTATTGGTTTCAGAGGTAGAGGTCAGTGATTCATCAGTCCTATATGATACCCAGTGCTCATTACATCACATGCCCTCCTTAATGGCCATCACCCAGTTATCCCATCCCTCCACCCTCCACTCCAGCAACCCTCAGTTTGTTTCCTGCGATTAAGAGTCTCTGATGGTTTGTCTCTCTCTGATTTCGTCTTGTTTTATTTTTCCCTCTCTTCCCTTGTGACCCTGTTTTGTTTCTTAAATTCCACATGAATGAGGTCATATGATTATTGTCTTTCTCTGATTGACTTATTTTGCTTAGCATACTTTATTAATTTTAGATAGCAGAATGTTGAAATTTCCAACTGTGATAAATTTTTCTGTTTCTTCTTTAAGTTCCTTCATGCGTTTTGAAACTCTGTTATTAGCTACATACATATATCTTTTTGTTAATTTCACTCTATTATAAGGAGATATTCTTTTCAGTGATAGTATTCCTTGTTCAGAAGTCTGTCTGATATTACATAGTCCACCTAAGTTTTGTGGGATTTTTTTAGAATTTTCACCATATAGGGGCACCTGGGTGGCCCAGTCGTTAAGCGTCTGCCTTCGGCTCAGGTCATGATCCCAGGGTCCTGGGATCGAGCCCCGCATCGGGCTTCCTGCTCAGCGGGGAGCCTGCTTCTCCCTCTCCCACTCCCCCTGCTTGTGTTCCCTCTCTCACTGTGTCTCTCTCTGTCAAATAAATTAAATCTTAAAAAAAAAGAATTTTCACCATATATATGTTTTCTATTACTTAATTTTTATTTATCTAGGTCTATATATTATAATGGGTTTATTTTAGATAGCAGAAAAGGGATCTTTCTTAGTCTAATCTACTAATTGCTGTTTTTTTTATTAGACTATTTAATTTAATGTTATTATCAGTATGGTTCTATTCATATATATACCATGTTTCTGTTTTCTATTTTCCTCATTTGTTCTTTTATCCTCATTTTCTGCCTCTTTTTTTTTTTTTAAGATTTTTATTTATTTATTTGACACAGAGAGAGAGAGAGAGAGAGATCACAAGTAGGCAGACAGGCAGGCAGAGGGAGAGGGAGAAGCAGGCTCCCTGCTGAGCGCAGAGCCCGATGTGGGGCTCGATCCCAGGACCCTGGGATCATGACCTGAGCCGAAGGCAGATGCTTAACCATCTGAGCCACCCAGGCGTCCCATTTTCTGCCTCTTTTATGTTAATATTTATTATAATTCCATGCTATCATATATATGCATGCATGTGTTATGTGTGTGTTTGCCAAGAAATTTCATATCATTCTGAGACTAGAATAGCTTTGCATGTGAACTTAAAGGATACCGCTGTACAAAGCCTAGCACAGTGCCCACTGGACCAAGATTAGAATGGAGGTGAAACCTCCTACATCAAAGAACACTTCAGTAAAATCCTTTCTCTGCTATGACTAAGCATAGTTCATCAGACCCACAAGAAACATTACAGAATCATTAAATCACTTGATAAAAAGGCAAGGTCAACTGTGGCAAGAGAATGATTAGATTTTTCTTGTTCTTTCTCCACATAGCATTAGAAATACATACCAATCTCTTTTGACAACACTCAAATCTGTCCTTACTTTTCTATTCCCTAAACTCATGTTAAATCTGATCAAAAAGTAAACCACATGATCTACAGAATCCCTGAATAATTTATCTCTAATTTACTTCACCAGATTATCCTGAATAAAGTTCCCTCTGACTTATTTTTTTTTAAAGATTTACTTACTTATTTTTTTTAGAGAGAGAAAGCAAGTGAGCGAGCAGGGAGAGGGGCAGAGGGAGAGGAAGAGAGAGAAACTCCAGCAGACTCCCCACTGAGCAGGGAGCCCAACTTGGGGCTTGATCTCACGACCCCAAAATTATGAGCCACGCCAAAACCAAGAGTCACGCTCAACCAGCTGAACCACCCAGGTGCCCCACCCTCTGACTTTTTTACACAACTTGTAAGTGGTATAGTGCTCTTTCAGGCTGTTACAGTGTTCATGCTCCCTCCCACTACAGTGACTACATAGGCTTGTTCCCCTGTCTGAGATCCTCTTGCCTCCCTACCTTCACCTCATTATTTCCTACATATACTTAAATTTATTCTCTAATATTGGAAAATATATTTTAAGATGAAAATTGAAGACAATATTTAGAATATGTTTTGTTTGCTGTTCTAAAATAGATCTGTTCATAGAAAAAATACAAAATCTTAAAGCTGTAATCATGACTTTATACAGTTATAAAACGGGTCAATGACATTCTGGGGGCAGAAGAAAAAATGTAAATAAAGTTAGATATTTCAAAATTTGATTTATGAATTCAAATATTCCAGTATTTCATATTTAATTGTATTGTTTTCTCTACTTTATACTTGAATTTTCTCAAAAAATAAATTAATTAAACTTAAATTAAAACATAGATGAGGTGAAAATTCCTGCAGGAAATAACTGTTCTGGCCTGAAGAAAACTCCACAAGTCAAATACATACAAATTTTTCATAAAACACAATATTAAAGAGGGGAATAATAATAAGTACCTGTTCTGCACTCATTATTGAAGGGTCACATTCCTTTGCTCTTTTCCTCAGTCAACCTTAATATATTCCCATGGATTAAATTGCCAACCTAAAATCAAAGTAACTGGGTTAGGTATTAAATAAATTAAAATAATTACTGGCTAATTATTTTATCCATTTAAGATGAATTATATCCTAAGAAATGTCACAATACTTGTATGTGCAATACATTATTGGAATAACACATTTAATCTATTAAAAGCTATGAATGAGACCTTTTATTTTATTTTATTTATTTTTTAAAAGATTTTATTTGTTTATTTGTCAGAGAGAGAGAGAGAGAACGCACAAGCAGGGGAAGTGGCAGGCAGAGGGAAGAGCAGGCTCCTCGCTGAGTAAGGATCCCAATGCGGAACTTGATCCCAGAACCCTGGGATCATGACCTGAGCCGAAGTCAGACACTTAACTGAGCCACCCAGGCATCCCTGAATGAGACCTTTCAGAAAAGGATTTTTTTTTTTTTAATTTTTACCATGACCCATGGTAAATAAAGATGTGTATGTTTTATTGTAAGCCTGTATACATACGTTTTATTTGTTTTATAACAGTTGTGAGTATATAAATTTGTCTTACTTAGCTGTTTATGCATTTATTATCTTTCTTGCCACGTAAGCAAGATTTATAAAACTACCTCTTGTTATTCATTGCCACAATTCCCAGAAATTATATGATAAAGGAATATTTGCTAAGTGACTAAATGAGATAATAATTGAATTAAATATTTAGCTCTATGAGCTATTTTAGTAAGTATCTTGATAGGTTACTACAAAGATCAAAGAACAAAGAATTTGACTAAGGGCTGATGAATGTACAACTGAAATCTCATACATAGCCCTATACAAGAAGTATAATCATAGGCCTTTGCTGGTTTCAAAAATACTTAAAATGTCCAAAATACTCTTGTAATTCTTATCTTAAATGCCCTTTAACATTACTATTAATACTAAAATGCAGAGATTGTTTCATGATAAAGCCATTCAATGTATACTTTCCAAACATTTGCAACATGCTCTATGGATATTACCGTATCTTTGCCTGGATCTATACCGTCTGTTTAAAAGGAAGAATTTCAGAGTAAGCATGTACATTCTAGACTAGTGACAACTTCAGAAATACTAGCATCACAATGAAAAACATATGAAGTAGCTCTAGGTTATTCAGCAATATAGCTTATAGTTCATAAAATTTATTTTTTCACCCTCAGGCTTCCTAAATGTTACTTTAGTTTCTAGCCAATGCTGAATCTCATAAAAATAAATATCAAGAGAGTATTTATTTGCAATTTCAGTGCATTTTTCTCTATGTGGAAAAAGAGATTTAAACATCAAGTGTTTTCAATCAGAATATTAAATTTGGGATATCCATATTACTTGGTGAGATAATAGAAGTGATGATGACTTCAACATTTTTTCAACTATTTTCAACTTGTTCCCAACTCATATAAGTTCCCTATTTCCCAAGCTTCCGCCTACTCTTGAAGCAGAAATGCTGTGGAACTAATAGTGATTTAAACAGGTCATGATATGCTGGCTTCTATACAAGCCTTAGTCACCTGAGCGGTTGTTAAAGCTGACAACCACAGCCAGTCTGTCAGAGTGTTTGCCTCTTCACAGCAAGACGATGCCACTAAATCATATAAATATAATAATACAGTTTTAATAGAAGGTGCAATTGGTACAAAATTTGAACTGTCACTATATTATTCACTATCCTTCTTTATCTTAAAAATAATCCCTTCTGGCAAACCATATGTAGTATTCAGTAAGAATACTTATTTACATGAGTCCTTATCATTTACATGTGTCTTCACTTTTTTTATACGCAATGACTTAAGAACTTAAGAAGAATAAAAAAAGTTAAAGAAAACCTAACTTGTAAGCTCTCTTACTAAAAGGACACCCAATAATTTTGTATTTTCTTATGACATAAAAGAAAATATATTAAAAATGTCACTTCACAAAATATGTTAAGAAAGAAGATAAAGAGTGTGTGTTACAGAGTAAATACACTCGACTACAATTAAACTATTTGGAGCCTGTAGTTGTACCTCTGAACCAAATTAATGTGCGATTGTAGCTAGAAACTGAAACTTTCGAAACCTCAGTTACTTTTATAAGTAAGAGTGTTTTATGAGATAGTACCACATAATTTTTAAAAATCAATTTTTAATCCCATTAAGACATTCTCAGTAATATTAAAAGAAAAATTTGAAGAAGAAAAGGTTTTAAATTTTATAATAATTATTTTGATGATTCAAATATGCAAGCCAGTATACTTAGAGCTGGAAGTGTCCTAAGAGAAAAAGCCATGAATCTCATAGTGTTAACAAAAAGGAACATGGAGAGGCACCTGGGTGGCTCAGTTGGTTAAGCATCTGCCTTTGGCTCAGGTCATGGTCCCAAGGTCCTGGGATCGAGCCCCACATCGGGCTCTCTGCTCAGCAGGGAGTCTGCTTCTCCCTTTCCCTCTGCCTGCCACCCTGCTGCTTGTGCGTGCGCACTCTCTCTGTCAAATAAATAAATAAAATCTTAAAAAAAAAAAAAAAGGAACATGGAATGACATAGAGTAAAGCAAATAACAGCAACTCACATTGAGTTAAGTACTTATATTCCAAGCATTGTGCTAAGGACAATGAATATATGATAGATAGATAATAGATAGCAACTGTTTCCTTATGTGATAGATGTTATAACCCTGTTATTCCAAGAATCCAACCATGGTGAAAATTTTAAACCTCTTACTTCAGAATAAATGACTCACAGAGGTTCAATTTAGTTTTTCTTTTTCTTTTTTGGTCAATATAATCTATGTTTAGCTTATTCACAACACTGTCTCTTATTTGCCTAGATTCTCCCTAGACATGCCAGTAGTTGCCTCTATGACTTTCTTTTTCCTAAAATTCCAGTTCTGATAAGTAAAATCCATTAACATTTAATTTGGACTATGATTCATTATGCAATTCTGGTACTTAAGCTTTGAGAAGTAAATTTATTTTCCCTTATTTTAAAAGTAATGATTACCTTCAATTATTCCTAAAATTCCAATTTTGAGTTTGGCCATGAGTAACAGAAATATATAACAGTGCCTTAAACAGTATAGAAGTTTACTTTGATACTTTTCATCGCCTAAATCAACCTGAGGAAAGCTGTCCAAGGTTAAAATGATGACTCTACTCCAGAACATTCTCAAGAACCAACAGCTAACCACTCCACCAATCCTAAAACACGGTTCTAAATCATATGATCCAAGATGTTGCAGCAATTCTAAAGGTAGCAGAAGAGAAGGACAAAGAAGAAAGAGAAAATATCCCTTAAGGGAGGTAGCTGATAGGAGTCACTTTGGCTTACATAACTTTGGACAGAATTTAGTTATATGTCCACTCTTACCTACAAGGAATTTTGATAAATGTGGTTAGTTGTATAGTATGGGAGGTCATGTATCTTGCTAAGAGTACTTGAAATGAAAAAATAGGTATTATCTCTGCTGCATTTCCTAACATACCTAAGATAGGGACTTTTATAAAGGGAAGAAGTTTAGAAGATTTCAAAATTTATTTATTTTGCCATTATTTAGTGCAGAGGTTGGGCAGAGTTTTTATGTGCTGCAAGTTCTGCAGTTTTCACTGGTAGGAATGCAAAATGGTATAGCCACCTTGAAAGGTAATTTGATAACAACACCAGACTGCATTAGACACCTCCTCTGAAATCCCACAGATACCTCTAGATTTTAATGGACAGAAGGAAAATGGCTTCGTTAGAAGCTATTTTATGCTGTAAAAATCTCATGAATTTTCTGAAACAGAGGTCACTACTACTAAGCAAGAGATGCTCAAACGTTATATCAGAAAGAGAAACTTGAAATAAAAGAAAACATAGCAAGAACAATATGGCACTGGCAGACCTTTCCAAAAGCACAATAGCAGGATGATCATCTTGCCTTTGAATCTGTGCAAATGTTGTTAAAACAAATGTGATTCACAGGGATTTTTCTGTATCTCGACCTGCAGATCTACATTCATTTCCAAGGAAATGAGTAGGATGTCACTATCATCGATTCTGCTTTTGTAGCATTTTAAGGGATATAATGGACTAAATTTGTAATCTTCAGAGCAAGGAATTGATGTGTTTATTCAATATTCTGTGTTTATGAGCTAGGCAGTGTCAACAAACCTGTCAACGGTCTTAGGCAGGATGGATGAGATGAAAACAATCCTACTTTTGACAAAACAAAAACAAAAAAGCAAACCTTTTTTATGTGTGTCTGTGTGGAAAGCACTACCAAAAGACTAAAATCTTGGTAGGCAAGGAGTTGCAGCAGCAACCTATTCACCTCTCCAGATGATCCTTTGAGTGCCAATATAACCTTGAACACTTCACTTTCCAGAAAAGCAGAATCATGTTACAGTTTAATAGGTCCAAAAGCCAAAGTAATGGTCTGATCACAACCTCTGCCAGCTTTACTAATGTGAAGAAAACACAGAACGCATAGAATGTTCTACTTAGGTCCAGTGATGGAGGATCAGTGAATGAGAAATAGATGGCATCACTATCATTTTCTTTTCAGTCCATTTCATCTCAAAATGATTATTTAAATGGAGTGAAAACTCAATTTTGTCAGAGTGTATGTGTGGGCTAGAAAGGATTTAGATAAATTATTCCAATTTCTTGAGCAATGAACCATTCTAGCCTAACCCAGAATGAAGAGACTTTTCCACAATAAATTCCAAGAGGATAACTTCCATGTCTACTTTATTTAACATTCCATCTCCAGGGATTAGCATTGTGCTGAAATGCAGCAGGCAATGATTATTGAATGAACTGATACATTAATGAGATGATAACAGCATCACATTTTACGTATGTGTTGGACTTCAAAATCACTACAGTGACTTTGGGCATCGAAGATGCTAGTAACCCGAAGAAATAGTGATGCAGAAAAGTCAGAGTAGGACGAGAGATGTATAGCATAGCAATCAACAAATATAGTTTCAGAAATGAAGAAAAACAGTTTGTGAACTCAAGGAGGTGATTATAAGCTAGGTCTACCCCAAGAGTAAAATAGTTAAAAAAATAAGTTACCCTTATTATAACAGTTTTGATATATAACAGATATTATCATAAAATTTAAACATTTCAAGTGTACAATTCTATGGCAGTTTTAAATAACCTTAATGAGTCATATAACCATCACCACAAATCACTTTTAGGGCATGCCCTTTCCTCCAATAAATTCTGTCATGCCAATTTATAGCGAATCCCCACTCCTACCCCAGCCCCAGGTCCACCACTAATCTACTTTTAATCTCAATAGATTTGCCTTTTCTGGTTATTTTATGTAAATGTAATAATAGAATATGTAGTCTCTTAAGTCTGGCTTCTTTCACTTAGCATAATGTTTTTGATCATTTATCTGTATGCAATGAGCATTTAATCTTTTTTGCAGCTGAATAATGTTCCATTGTGTGGATGTAATATATTTTGTCAATGTGGCCTATAAACACACAGACACAAACACACATAGTTTTCATTATTCATGGTAGTTTTATTCTGTAAAGTCTCCATGAACATAAAGTTAATGAATGCTGAACCACTGTTCCTGGGGTGGGGGTGGGGGGAATATAATCTTAGACCCTAAAAAGAACTCTTCCTAATAGATTCTATTTTCTTTGTTTTACAAAGGACAAAGCAAGGTTCAAAAATGTTAAGTGACTTACCTGAGACTGCTCCACTAACAGGTACCCAAGTTGGGATTCAAACCTCTTTAGATGATCCAAGACCTGGAGCTTCTTGCACTATATTGCACTGCTGCCTGCCATCTCTGTTCTCTGTCTGCAGGAGGTTGAAACAGGATGGCCAAGCATTATCACCTTATGTGACTTCATGTGGGAATTTCCATATCCAGTAACTCTAATTATTTGCTATTTGCTAAATTAAATTTTTATATACAGATGTACACATATGTAATTCATATACAGTCAATCTTCATTCTTGGATTCCATATTTGAGAATTTGACTACTTGCTAAAATTTATTGGTAAGCCTCAAATCAATACTTGAGACACTGTTGTCATCACTAGCATGCATGCTCAGAACAGTGAAAATTTGAGTAACCAGACATGCACATGGCTGCACTCTGCCTTCTTGTTTCAGCTCTCATATTGAAAATGAAGTGTCCTTTTCAAGGTCTATTTGGTGTTACTTTTTCACATATTTGCACTTTTTGTTGGTGATTTAAGTGTCTAAAATGGCAACCAATCTTAGTGCTGAAGGGCTGTGTAACATTCTTTAACGCAAGAAAGTTATGATTTGCCTTATGGAGAAAATACTTGTGTTAGATAAGCTTTCTTTGGGTATGAGTTATAGTGCTATTGGCTATGAGTTCAATGTTAATTAATCAACAATATGGTATATCCAAAAAGAAGAAGATATTTTTTAATCTGTATGTGTGGGCATTCTGGAAAGTGCTAAAGTAATATCTACAGTGATGGAGGAAACTATGGAAAACTGGCTAAATTTGTGGATTCATTATATGATGATGGTTTAAAATTGTAGTGGACAGCATTGTTATGAGGCTGAAAACTCACTCATGTAACTGTATTCCCATTGTGGATGGGCTGAACAGGAAGGCCCAAGGTCACTCCTGCTGGTTGCTTCAATTTTCTGCCATATGACCTCTTATCTTCTAGCAAGTTAGACTAGACTTCACACATGGTATTCTCAAGTTTCCAAGAGATGAGAGCACAGGAAGGAAGGCCTCTTATGTCCTAGGTTCCTGAACACATATATCTCTTCTCCTATATCATATTGATCCAATCAAGGTTCAACCAGTACAGATTCAAGAATATAAATAATTATTTCTTCATAAGAGAGCCCACAACTGTTATATTGCAAATATGTGTGGAGAGAAGATGATGCTATTCATTGGGAGCCATTATGATAATCATTTACTACACTGGGTATCCTTTTTCTCTGCAAGCTCAGGACAGGATTTTTCTCTTTCCATCTGAGATCATGCCACTGGCAGTACAAGCTGAAATTATGTGGACTAGGCTGCATTTCATATACCTTCTGTGATATTAAAACAACCTAGGTTCTTATTTGTAATTTGTAATATAAAGTGGCATTTGAATTATTTACTCATTCTGTGAAGCAAGCATATAAATATAATTTATAATATAAATACCAAAAAGACTTCTAGTGATCAGAGAAATGAAATCAATGGACAAAAATCTGCCCACAATAAATAGCCATAGAATAATTCTTATACGCAATCTAATAAATAAAAGAAGGATATTCCCCCAATGAATTACATGAGGCAAGAATATTCATGGTTTGAAAATAGAAAGAGAGATAAAAAGCTTCCAGGACAAACAAAAACTAAAGGAATTTGCAAACACAAAACCAGCCCTACAAGAAATATCGAAAGGGGTCCTCTAAGCAAAGAGAGAGCCTAAAAGCAACATAGACCAGAAAGGAACACAGACAATATGCAGTAACAGGCACCTTACAGGCAATACAATGGCACTAAATTCATATCTTTCCATAGTTACCCTGAATGTAAATGGGCTAAATGCCCCAATCAAAAGACACAGGCTATCAGATTGGATAAAAAACCAAGACCCATCGATATGCTGTCTGCAAGAGACTCATTTTAGACCCAAAGACACCCCCAGATTGAAAGTGAGGGGGTGGAAAACCATCTACCATGCTAATGGTCACCAAAAGAAAGCTGGGGTGGCAATCCTTATATCAGACAAATTAGATTTTAAACCAAAGACTGTAATAAGAGATGAGGAAGGACACTATATCCTACTTAAAGGGTCTATAGGTGAATATGTGGAGCAACAGAAACTCTTATTCATTACTTGGAAATGCAAAGTGGTACAGCCACTCTGGAAGATAGTTTAGAACTTTCTTACAAAGCTAAATATAGTTTTCCTTATCATCCAGTAATCACACTCTTAGGTACTTATCAAACTGATTTAAAAAACAAGGCCCCCGCCCACACACAAAAAAAACCCCTGCAAATAAATGTTTATAGCAGCTTTATTCATAATTGCCAAAAAAATGAAAGCAACCTTTGTCCTCCAATAATGAAATGGATTTATAAAATTTGTATGACATCTATATAATGGAATTTTATTCGGCAATAAAAAATAATGAGTTATCAAGCCATCACAGACATGGATGAATGTTAAATGCATATTACCAAGTCAAAAAAGTCAATATGAAGAGTATGTACTGTATGATTCCAATTATATAGCATTCTGGAAGGAGCAAAACTATAGAGACAGTAAAAAGAGCAGGGTGTCAAAGGTGTTTGGGGAGAAGGGAAGAGTTGAATAGAGAGAGCAAAGGGAACTTTCAGACAGGTTATATGTCTGTGACATACAATTACAGTTACCTGACATCATGCCTTTGTCAAACCCATTGAAATTTAATGTATGAAAATTTTAAAAATATTATATAGAAAGTTGGGTATTCCTAGAATAGAAAGCAGAATGTGACAGAATACCGTTTCAACTACATTTAACAACCTCACTGTTTTAGTTCATTTGGGCCACTGTAACAAAATACGACAGACTGGATGGCTTACAAACAGCAGAAATATTTTGCACATATTTCCAGAGACTAGAAGTCTGAGATCAGCTAGCATGATTGAGTGAGGGCTCTCTTCTGGGTTGCAGACTTCTTGTATCCTTACATGGCGGAAGGGGCCAGGGAGTTCTATGGGATCTCTTTTATAAGGGCATTAATCCCATTCTTGGAGGCTTCTTCCTCATCATCTAATTACCTCCCACAGGCTCCACTTGCCAATACCATCACACCTGGGGGTTAAGATTTCAATATATGAATTTGGGCAGACACAAATATTTAGACCATAGCATTTATAAAGGGGTGGAGGAAAATGTGCTGACCTAAATAACTATGTAAATGAATTGAATCTTTCAAACCGAAGGTAAATTATATATAAAGAATGTAATCTTGGATTATGTACAATGTAATTGTATATAAACAATGCAATCTAAAACATAAAAAACAATGTTTTTTCTATAGGGATACATGTTAACAGTTCTGATGGTGCTATAATGTATATGAGAATTGAACCCTTAAGTAAATGGATAGCAGAAGGTGAAAGTTAGGTTTTTCACTTTTGGAGTGGGCATTTACACATAATTATGGGGATGAGACTACCCCATATCCATTAGTATGGCTACTATTTAAAAAAAATAGTAACATTTATTGGCAAGGACAAAGCATATCCATTAGTATGTCTACTATTTAAAAAAAATAGTAACATTTATTGCCAAGGACAAGGCAAAATTGGATCTCTTGTCTACTGTTGGTGGGATTATAAAATAGTATAGCTGCTATGGAAAACAATATGGCAGGTTCTCAAAAGTATTAAAAATAGAATTACCATATGATGCAGGAATTCTACTTCTGGGTACATACCCAAAAGAATTATAAGCAGGGTCTTGAAGAGATATTTGTACAGTCATGTTCATAGCAGCATTATTCATAATAGCCAAAAAGTGAAAGCAATCTAAATGCCCATTGATAGATCAATGGGTAAGCCAAATGTGGTATATACATCCAAGTGAATATTATTCAGCCTTAAAAGGGAAATTCTGAACTATGCTACAACCTGAATGAAAGTTGAGGGCATTATGCTAGATGAAATAAACCCACTGCAAAAAGACAAATTCTGTACAATTCCACTTATATGAGGTGCTGACAGTAGTCAGTTCAGAGAGAGAAAGTAAAATGGTGTTGCTGGGGAACAATTAAACATTTAAAAATTCATAGAGAGAAATTCAGTACAGTAGTCAAATTCAGAGAGAGAAAGTGGAATGGTGATTGCTAGGGCAATAATTAAATATTTCAAAATTTGAAAAACTGACAATTGGCTAGAAAGTCATAAAATTAGTCATATTTCTCTAGATCAGTAAATTTAAAAAAAAATAATTTTAAATAAAAATAATGTTATTTATAATTACCACACAATTTTAAGGAAATTAGAAATGCACCCAGTCAAACTTCTGCAAAGTTGTTTTGTTAAAAATATTGAATTCCTTTAAAAGACACCTAGATATATGGAGGAGTATATTTAATACAAATGAATCTTAGAAATCTAATTTTCTATGAAAATGCAACTTCTAAAATACTACATACAGTTATACCCTTTATCTAGAATTTGTAAAAAAAAAAAAAATCTGAATAACATGTTGTCTAAAGATAAGTGTAGTAATATTTTTCAAAAGAAATAATGCACAATTCAAAGTCTGGTGTTTATTGCTGGGCTAAAGGGTGGGAAGATGGGCAAATGGAGGAGAACATAAGTGGATGCAAAGTACGGCGATGCTCTGCTTTTTATGTTGAATGATGGGCTCACAGCTATGTATTTTAAAGAAAAAAAAATTTAAAAAAAGAAAGAAAACCAAACCCAATTTACCAACAATGTATGACTTTATAGCAGCCACTTTTTAATTTTCAGTGGAAAAATTGGACTTGGGAATTCAGACAATTTACTTATAAGAAGAAATCTTTGACTTGATATTCTTTAGGAAGAAAAGCTGAAATATAAATGAACTATATGAAATATAAATGCACTCAGAGGGGAGAAAATGATAGGATTCCTCCTTTCTGTGAATCTCTGGATGTATGATTATGTAGCTACAAGCACACAATGCATGTGGGTTCAGTTTACTCCTCCATTTTACTAGCTCCCACAAAGTGGAATCAGCCTAGAAGTTGCTTAAGTATCATCTTTCTTGGCATATGACCAGCCAGGAGGGAGAGCATCAAATTTCACTTCACTGCTATTACTATAGTTGCATTCTGAATTTTTATGCTGTCATACATCATACTAAGTATGATTGTTTTATGTAAATTTGATCTAGAAGTAAGTTAAGAATAGCAGTGTTTAAGACGATATAGTAGAGTATCTAGAGAGAGAAGACCTTAAAACGTGGGCCAGCTGATGCAGTCAGATACTCCCAAGATCATTTTAAAATTGGTATTTGAGTTACTAAAAAGGCAGTTAAGTTAAATAACAAATTTATTCAGCTCTAATGAATATTTGATTGGTTTTCAGAGATAATTGCCCTCTATCAGGGTCAAATCATTAACATGAAAATTAGTCATTATCTTCTCCATGAGAATTGGAAAAATATCCCTATTAAAGTTTTTGAAAGAGCTTTTCAATGAAATAACTTTGCATACTGTTGGCATGTTATAATCATTTAAAAAATGTCTCTTCAAATCTCATTTATGTATTTATTCAAAATCATATTTTTAAGTTCACAGAAAATGTCTTCAGAAGCATAGGGATAATATATATTTTTCTGGTAGTGGTATTAATATAGGGAAATAAGAAAGAAAAAAAATGGTCCATTTTATCCTTTCTGTTGTTTATCCATTACCTATTATCAGTTGTTCACAATTAGCAGTTCTTAATAAAGTTCAATAAATAAAATATTTTGGGGAAGGTAATTTTAAAAATTGTCTTACATTTTTAACATGTGATATTAAAAAAATAAGTTGACAGCCCTTGATATAGTATTACTGGAAAGATATAGATGAGTAAAAGAAATAGATACCACTCTTGAATCTGATTGTGGATTATGAAAACTACATAAAATATCTATCTCACCAGTAAAACTAATATGCTGGAGTTCTACCTCAAACTATAGCAGAAAATCTCCAACCAAGGCACAGAGAATGGAGGAGTTTGGGGGACTCATTTGTCTAAAATACATTTGGTCTAATATTCCTTGAGTAAAATGGCTGTACATTATAGAAATAGAATGCCTGAAAACTTACAAAGGAGCTCTGGCATAAGAATAAAATTATGGTATTTCCACATGGGATTTGCTAGGGAAATACTTCAATGTGACAACAGAAAGAAAAGTCTGGAAGTTTGACTTTGAAAACTAGTAGCCGATGGTAGTGTGTAAACTGTTACAAGACAGATAACAAAGGCAAAATTAGGCCATTTAGATTAAAAAAATAAAAACCTATGGTCTGAAGGAATAAAAGAACTATTAAAAAAATGACAAACACAGAGAGTAGCACTCAATAGCATCAAATACCTGAGGGTGAATCACAATTATGATAATACGTTTTACTAGTGACTTACTGTAGGATTATAGAATTTAGGCATAGAAGAGTGATATTATTTTCTTTACTTCAATGTGCTACCATAAAATCTCTACCTATTCTTTATGACATATCTTAAATATTACTTATCATTTATGACATAGCTTAAATACCCTCTCCTCCATTCTCCCGGGAAAAGCTAGCTTTAGCTATTTCTCTTCTCTTTGTTCTCTGTCTTCAGGTTGATAAAGAATTTATCACATTGATGCCAGTATCATATTTCAAATATTCTAAATGCATATTTTTCTATTTCCTAATACCTCTGAAATCTGGAATTGTGTTATAATTAATGAGATAAGAGGGAATTAGCTCAGTTTTAATTGACAGTATATTTTTCTTTCTTCAGAGTATATAAAATAATTGTGTTATAATCCATGGCAATTTAGGGTTGCTGAAATACAGTGATAAATATCTTTATCAGCAGGCAGTGGGTCCTCAAGGGTGAGATCCACATCTTAGTCTTTTATGTTTCTTAGAGTCCCAAAGAGTGCCTGTCATATAATAGATGAGCAATACATGGTTAAATCATGGTACCTATCATTATCAGTCTGATAATTATTGTTCCATTACAAATAACAAACCCTCAAAACTTTTTAAAGAATGTATAGGTAAAATTTAAATAAAAACTTGAAACAACAAAAAAAGCATGCTAAGTTAAAAAAAAAAAAAAAAGTATCCCCCAAATGGTGAAATAAAAGCAATAACATATGTCCCTCAAGTACAGATTATTTACAACAGGAAGGAAATGATGCTTCTTTCAATACAGACATAATCACAAAGATGGCAGGTTCATATGAATTAGGGAGAAACAGTGTAAATAACCAATATAAATATAACCAGCTATCAAGGTCTAGGCCTATTTGACAAATTTAAGAGAGAGATACTTGAGGTGAAATGCAGCCCAATCACTTATTAACCGGTCACCCTGAGAATTTAATTTTGCACTGTATCATGACCACATAATTCATTGTTTAAAACAATAAGTTGTTGAGAATAAAAAAGGATATTATGATGTCAGGACAATTTTATAAATTTTATTAAGCCATAACCCTAACTCCAGATAACTCAGAGAAAATCGAAAAATTCTGTATATTTGTGTATTTTCCTCCATTTCTGTACTGATCACTTTTGTTCAGGATTACTTTTTATCAGCCACCACTGGACTTTGTAAAACAATTTTATTTTATTTTATTTTATTTTATTTTATTTTATTTTATTTTAAAGATTTTATTTATTTATTAGAGGGAGAGAGAGAGCACAAGCAGGCAGAGAGGCAGGCAGAGCGAGAAGGAGAAGCAGGCTCCCCACTGAGCAGGGAGCCCGATGTGGGGCTCGATCCCAGGACCCTGGGATCATGACCTGAGCTGAAGGCAGACGCTTAAACGACTGAACCACCCAGGTGCCCCTGTAATACAGTTTTATTGAGGTATAATAAACTGTACCCATTTAAAGGGTAGAAATGAATTTCTATAGATGTATTTACCTCTGAAACTACTACCACAATCAAGATATAAAACATCTCCTTTACCCTCATTTGTTGTCCATCCTTGCATCGACTTCTAGTCCCATGAATCTCTGTAGTGTTTTGTCTATATGTAGCTTAGTTTGTAATTGAATGTAATATAAATGGAATAATACATAATGACTCTTTAGCACCAGGCTTCTGTCAGCATAAAAATTTTAATAATCATCTGTACTGTTTTTTGTATCAGCAGTTAATTCTTTTTCCATTCACTTGTTGATGGACATCTGAATTTTTTTCCCCCAGCTCTGGTCTTTGGTAAATAAAGCTGTATACATTTTTGTTTAAAATATTTGTGTGGACATATGTTTTTATTTCTCTTGGAGTAGAATGTCTAGTTCATATAATAGCTGTGTGTTTAACTTTATAAAAACTGTCAATAGCTTTCCAAAGCAGTTGCCCCATTTTCAAGACTCACCAGCAAGATAGTTCCTTCACATTTTCTCTAGCAATTATTTTTGTCTGTATTCTTTTTTTTTCTATTTATCCTAATGCTTTTAGTTTAAACCATTCCTGTATGTGTGTGGTGTTATCACAGTGTAGCTTTAATTAGCTCTCCCTGAGGAGTAATGAGTTTAAGCAATTTTTATGTGTTGACTATCCATAGATCTTTTGTAAAGTGTTTACATTTTGACCATTTTAAATTGGATTCTTACCTTATTATTGGGTTGTAAGGGTTATATATATATATATATATATATATATATACACACACACACACACACATATATAATCATATATATATAAGGGTCATACATATATAATATAATATATATATAAGCATGTATACACACATATATATAAAATATATATAAACATTCTGGATATACAAAAAGCTTATTAGAACTATGCATTTTAAATATTTTATCTAATTCTATGGCTTGCCTTTTTTTTTCTTAAAAATTACTTTTGAAGAGCTTAAGTTTTAACCTTAATAAAGTCAAGTATTATTTTGATACTGTACGTAATTATTTTATAAAGCAGTGCTACACAGTGGAAACACTGCGATTTATATGATTTCACCAGGAATAATACTATTATGGTGAGCCTAGATACTTTTTAAGAAAAATCACTGAGAAGTTTAAAACCTTGAAAATCAACTATGTAATGAACTTCATAAAGTGCATATAGATTAAAATATTCTGTGTGTTAATGAAACTTTACTATTCACATATGTAAACGTGAAAAAAAAAGGATGTTATTTTTTTTCCCTTAGTAAACATTTTATTCAGTTTATTCATCTACAGTGACTTTTTTTAATATGGCAACTTGTGTACGTTAAGGTCCCCAGTTATTCCATCAAACACTAATTTAGGTGTTTCTGTGAAGGTTCTTTGCAGATTAATTAAAGCTCCTAACCAACTGACTTTACATAAAATCTAAAAATATTCAGGATTTAGTCCTGAATAATATGGGTAGAACTGTTCCATTCCTTTTTTAAATCTTTTTTTATAAACCATTATTCTGTTTTATTTTTTTCTGTTAATAATTTTTTTATTATTATGTTCAATTAGCCAACATAGTCATCAGTAGTTTTTGATGTAGTGTTCAACGATTCATTAGTTGCATGTAACACCCAGTGCTCATCACCGCACATGCCCTCCTTAATACCCATTACCCGGTTACCCCATCCCTCCACCCCCTCCCTTCTGTAACCCTCAGTTTGGTGCCCAGAGTCCAGAGTCTCTCGTGGTTTGTCTCCCTCTCTGATTTCTTCCCATTCATCATCAAGATTGCATGTTATTGGGACAAAAACAGAAACAGAGATCAATGGAACAGAATAGAGAACCCAGAAATGGACCCTCAACTCTATGGTCAGCTAAACTTAGACAAATCAGGAAAGAATATCCAATGGAAAAAAGACAGTCTCTTCAATAAATGGTGCTGGGAAAATTGGACAGTCACATGCAGAAGAATGAAACTGAACCATTCTCTTACACCATACACAAAGATAAACTCAAAATGGGTGAAAGACCTAAATATGAGACAGGAATCCATCGACATCCTAGAGGAGAAACATAGGCAGTAACGTTTTTGACATTGGCCACAATGACCTCTTTCAAGACATGTCTCTAAAGGCAAGGGAAACAAAAGCAAAAATGAACTTTTGGGACTTTATCAAGATAAAAAGCTTTTGCACAGCAAAGAAAACATTCAACAAAACTAAGAGGCAATGTTGATAAGTAAATGAATTTCTTTTTTCACATCCAGTGTAAAATCTCCCTTATTTTCTTCTAGAGCGTTTAGACCTCAATGACCTTTACGATAATTTATTCTTTAAGAAAATGAAAGAATTGCTCTCACCATTTTAATGTTTAATAAGAGTGTGAAACTATGAAGCGGAGTAAGTAACTATAATAATTTTCACCTAACAAGAAGTGTAATTCAGATACTGATTAGAACATTTTACTTAGAAGAGGTGATTACAATTTTATTGCCTTTAAATTATATAGAAATGCCATTATTCTGTCATATGTTTTAAATTCTGCCCATCACAGTTAGCTCAGTCTTTTAGATACTGGGTTATGCCTAACCTTACTCAATAGTTACCACTTTAAAATAGAATACTTATATTTTGATATTCTAGAATCTAGATATTAATTACAGTGTATTGCATTTGGCAAAGACTGGCTATTGTCTACTTTTTCTTGGCACACACCTAGAGTCCATTTATATATATATATTATATGTAAGTGATGAATTAATTACTGAATTCTACTCCTGAAACCAATATTACACTATGTGTTAACTAACTAGACTTCAAATGAAAACTTGAAACAAAACAAAACAAAATATTAGCAAACTCAAGATTGTTTTCTTATAGAATATATAAAATTTAAATGTGTTTTAAGTTTTGGCCATTTTTTAATTTCTTAAGTTTGTCTCTTTAATTTGTTACAATGCATATTATAGTTTTCAGAAGTATACTTTCAACTGCTCTATATGGAATAATAAATAAATAAATAAATAATAAATAAATAAATAAATAAATAAATAAATAAATAAATAAATAAAAAAGCAACTTAAAAAAAAGAAAGTTCCAAAATGGAAGAAGCCTTGGTCATTGTATCACAACTAGGAAGTGTTATCCAATCTGCAAAATCAACATTGGATTGTTAGGTAGGGGAGAAATAACATAACTATTTTAAATTTGGAGATTTAAAATTTTAATAATTTTATCTTTAGCTAACCTAATGTAGAAGGTAAAACAAAAAACCACACACACACACTAAACTGAGAATTGGAAGACTTGATTAGTAGTAGTAGTTCTGGTCTTCAGCTAATTATACTGTGAATTTATGAAAGTTCTTAGACCTCCATTTCTTCATCTGTAAGGTGTTAGAAGTTTATTAGGTGTATATGCACCTTATAAGTCAATGTTTGCCATATTCTCTTATGTTCCAGGAACTCATAGTAGGATAAGGCAGACACAGTGCTTGTTCTCATGGATTTCAGTCTTCATGGTACTATAAATATACATATTATATGATCAGAGTCTAAATGATGCAGGAGTCCCAACCTAGTTGAAAGTTTAGGGAAAGCTCCACTCTGCAAGTTATATTGAAACTAAAAATAAAACAATACAAATTGTGTTAGCAAAAGGTTAGAATTAGTGCTTCAGCAGAACACATAGGAACACCACAAAGAACATAATCCATTTTCTTTTTATATATTTATATATATTTATATATATTTTCTGTGGTAACTTTTTTAGTGACATATGATAGATATATAGCATTATATTAATCTCAGGTGTACAACATGATATTTGTATATGTTCTGAGATGATCACCACAATAAATCTAGTTAACATCTGTCACCATACAATAAACAGTTACAAATTTTTTTTAGTGTGTATGATGAGAACTTTTACCATCCTCTCTTAGAAACTTTCAAATATGTTAGAGTAAGTATTAACTATAATCACCATGTTGTATATTACAATCCCATGGCCTTTTTTTATAACTAGAAATTTTGTAAATAATATTGCAATGAACATGAAAATGCATATATCTTTTCAAGTTAGTGTTTTTGTTTTCTTCAAATAAATACCCAGAAAGGAAATTGTTGGATCATATGGTAGTTCTATTTTGAATTATTTTGGAACCTCTATACTGTTTTCCATGGTGGCTGTACCAAGTTACATTCCCACCAAGAGTACACAAAAATACTCTTTTATCCATATTCTCACCAACATTTGCAAGTTCTTATCTTTTTTTAAATTTTATTATGTTATGTTTTTTTTTATTATGTTATGTTAATCACCATACATTACATCATTAGTTTTTGATGTAGAGTTCCATGATTCATTGTTTGCGTATAACACCCAGTGCTCCAGGCAGAACGTGCCCTCTTTAATACCCATCACCAGGCTAACGCATCCCCCCACCCCCCTCCCCTCTAGAACCCTCAGTTTGTTTCTCAGCGTCCATAGTCTCTCATGGTTCGTCTCCCTTTCTGATTCCCCCCTTCATTTTTCCCTTCCTAATATCGTCATCTTTTTTTTTTTTAACATATAATGTATTATTTGTTTCAGAGGTACAGGTCTGTGATTCAACACTCTTACACAATTCACAGCACTCACCATAGCACATACACTCCCCAGTGTCTATCACCCAGCCACCCCATCCCTCCCACCCCCCACCACTCCAGCAACCCTCAGTTTGTTTCCTGAGATTAAGAATTCCTCATATCAGTGAGGTCATATGATACATGTCTTTCTCTGATTGACTTATTTTGCTCAGCATAATACCCTCCAGTTCCATCCACGTCGTTGCAAATGGCAAGATTTCATTCCTTTTGATGGCTGCATAATATTCCATTGTATATATATACCACATCTTCTTTATCCATTCATCTGTTGATGGACATCTTGGCTCTTTCCATAGGTTGGCTATTGTGGACACTGCTGCTATAAACATCGGGGTGCACATACCCCTTCGGATCCCTACATTTGTATCTTTGGGGTAAATACCCTGTAGTGCAATTGCTGGGTCATATGGTACCTCTATTTTAAACTTTTTGAGGAACCTCCATACTGTTTTCCAGAGTGGCTGCACCAGCTTGCATTCCCACCAACAGCGTAGGAGGGTTCCCCTTTCTCCACATCCCCGCCAACATCTGTTGTTTCTGGACTTGTTAATTTTAGTGATTCTGACTGGTGTGAGGTGGTATCTCATTGAGGTTTTGATTTGGATTTCCCTGATGCTGAGCGATGTTGAGCACTTTTTCATGTGTCTGTTGGCCATTTGGATGTCTCTTTGGAAAAATGTCTGTTCATGTCTTCTGCCCATTTCTTGATTGGATCATTTGTTCTTTGGGTGTTGAGTTTAATAAGTTCTTTATAGATTTTGGATACTAGCCCTTTATCTAATATGTCATTTGCAAATATCTTCTCCCATTCTGTCGGTTGCCTTTTGGTTTTGTTGACTGTTTCCTTTGCTGTGCAAAAGCTTTCTATCTTGATGAAGTCCCAGTTCATTTTTGCCCTTGCTTCCCTTGCCTTTGGCAATGTTTCTAGGAAGAAGTTGCTGCGGCTGAGGTCGAAGAGGTTGCTGCCTGTGTTCTCCTTTAGGATTTTGATGGACTCCTGTCTCACATTGAGGTCTTTCAACCATTTTGAGTCCGTTTTTGTGTGTGGTGTAAGGAAATGGTCCAGTTTCATTCTTCTGCATGTGGCTGTCCAATTTTCCCAACACCATTGTTGAAGAGACTATCTTTTTTCCATTGAACATTCTTTCCTGCTTTGTTGAAGATTAGTTGACCATAGAGTTGAGGGTCCATTTCTGGGCTCTCTATTCTGTTCCATTGATCTGTGTGTCTGTTTTTGTGCCAGTACCATACTGTCTTGATGATGATGGCTTTGTAATAGAGCTTGAATTCTGGAATTGTGATGCCACCAGCTTTGCTTTTCTTTTTCAACATTCCTCTGGCTATTCGGGGTCTTTTCTGGTTCCATACAAATTTTAGGATTATTTGTTCCATTACATTACATCATTAGGTTTTGATGTAGTGTTCCATGATTCATTGTTTGCATATAACACCCAGTGCTCCATTCAATATGTGCCCTCTTTAATACCTATCACCAGGCTAACCCATTCCCCCACCCCTCTCCCCTTTAGAACCCTCAGTTTGTTTCTCAGAGTCCACAGTCTCTCATGGTTCGTCTCTCCCTTCTATTCCCCCCCTTCATTTTTCCCTTCCTACTATCTTTTTTTTTTTAACATATAATAATAATTAATATTATTTGTTTCAGAGGTACAGGTCTGTGATTCATCAGTCTTATTTCTTATCTTTTTGATGATTGCCACTCTAATAGGTGTGAAGTGACATTTCATTGTGGTTTAGAGTTGCTTTTCCCTGGTGATTAGTGATGTTGAGCATCTTTTAATATGTCTTTGGCCATCTGTATGTCTTCTTTGGAAAAATGTCTATTCAGATCCTCTGTCCATTTCTTAATTAGATTGTTTTTATGCTATTGAGTTATATGTTTTTTTTAAATATAGTTTGGATATTAACTGTTTATCAGATATATGATTTGCAAATACTTTCTCCTATTCAGTAGTTGCCTTTTCATTTTGTTGATGGTTCTCTTTGCTGTGCAGAAGCTTTTTAGTTTGATGTAGCCCTACTTATTTTTGCTTTTGTTGCTTTGCTTTTGGTGTCAAATCCAAAAAATAAAAAAAAAAAAATCATTGTCAAGACTAATGTCAAGGAGCTTATCAGCTGTGTTTTCTTCTAGGAATTTTATGTTTCCAGGTCTTATGTGCAAGTGTTTAATCCATTTTGGGTTAATTTTTGTGTATGGTGTAAGAGGTCTGGTTTCATCCATTTGCATGTGACTAGTCAGCTTTCCTAACACTGTTTATTGAGGAAATTGTCCTTTACCCATTGTGTATTTTTGGCACCATTGTTGTAAATTAATTGACCGTGTATATGTGGATTTATTTCTGGACTGTCTGTTCTGCTCCATTGTTCTATGTGTTTGTTTTTATGGTTACTATAGTTTTGTACTGTAGTTTTAAACCAGGGAGTATATACCTCAGCTTTGTTCTTTATTCTAAAGATTGCTTTGGCTATTCAGGCCTTTTGTAGTATGGACATTTTAACACTATTAATTCTTCCAATCTGTGAGCATGTAATATCTTTCCATTTACTTCTGTCTCCTTCAGTTTCTTTCATTGGTATCATAATTTTTGGAATGCAGCTTTTCATATCCTTAAATATATTCTTAGGTATTTTATTCTTTTTTGTTGTGATTGTAAATAGGACTGTTTTTTCTTAATTTCCTTCTCTGATAGTTCATTATTAGTGTGTAGAAATGCAACAGACTAAATTTTTTCTTTTATAGTTTATAGTTTTGGGTCATTTAAGAAAACTTTGCTAGGTACAAGTTCACTAAGATTTTCTCCTGGATTTTGTTATAAAATTTTGATAGGTTTACCTTGTACATCCCACCCTATGATCAATTTTGAATTAACATTGGCATTAATGTAATATTGTAATGTAATGGTTGAAGTTCATTTTTTTCTGCATATGGCTATCCAGTTGTAACAGGACTATTTGCTGAAAGGATTATCTTTTTGTCATTAAATTGTATTGGCAACTTTGTAAAAAAATTATCTATCTTAGAACAAAACTATTTCTGTATTCTATTCCATTGATCCAAATCTCTATGTCAATGTCACATTGGTTTTTTTGTTTGTTTGTTTTTTGGTTTTTTTTTTTTTTTTTTTAAGATTTATTTATTAATTGAGAGAGAGAGAGAGAGAGTCCCAAGCAGACTCCATGTTGAGTGCAAAGCCCAATACGGGGCTCGATCCCACAACCCTGAGATAATGACCCTGAGATCACAACCTGAGCTGAAACCAAAAATCAGACACTTAACTGATTGAGCCACCTAGGCACCCCCACATTGTTTTAATGCATGTAGCCTTATAAGTTATCTTGAAATTGGGTAGTATTTTGGTCTTGTCAAAAAAAGTTTTGCTATTCTGGTCTCTTTCTTGATATTAGTTAATAGGCTTTTTTTCTCTTTCTGATAGATTTGCAAGAGTTTATTAATGTTATTAATCAGAGTAATTTGGTATAATTTGGTATTATAGATTTTAATATATTTTTCTCATTTCATTGAATTTAACACTTTATAAATTTATGCTGCTTGTTTTTTATTTAATTTTATATCCTATTTTGAAAGGTGAAGACTTGAGGTCATTGATTTGAGACCTTTCCTCTTTTCTAATATAACAGTTTAGTGCTATCAATTCCCCTAAATGCACTGTTACATGTGTATTCCACAAATATTGAAATACTATGTTTCACTTTCATTCAGCTTAAATATTTCTAATTTCTATTTTTTTTTTTTCCTGTTAGCTTATTTAGTATTTAGAATTGGACGTTTTAGTATCAGCATGTTTGGGGGATATGTCAAATACCTTTTAGTTATTGATTTATAATTTAATTGTGGTTTGAGAATATATTTTGCATTACATACAGAGTATGTGGCATGATGATGAATAAATTCTGTGCAGTTTAAAGAATATGTATTCTACTGTTTTATTGAAATGCTATATTTATTTATTTTATTTATTTATTTATTTATTTTTTTTTTTTAAAGATTTTATTTATTTATTTGAGAGAGAGAATGAGATAGAGACAGAGAGAGCATGAGAGGGGGGAGCATCAGAGGGAGAAGCAGACTCCCTGCTCAGCAGGGAGCCCGATGTGGGACTCGATCCCAGGACTCCAGGATCATGACCTGAGCTGAAGGCAGTCGCTTAACCAACTGAGCCACCCAGGCGCCCCTTATTTATTTATTTTTTTTAAGATTTTATTTATTTATTTGACAGAGAGAGACACAGCGAGAGAGGGAACACAAGCAGGGAGAGTGCGAGAGGGAGAAGCAGGCTTCCTGCGGAGCAGGGAGCCTGATGCGGGGCTCGATCCCAGGACCCTGGGATCATGACCTGAGCCGAAGGCAGACGCTTAACAACTGAGCCACCCAGATGCCCCTGAAATGCTATATTTAAAGTGGTTACTTCAAGTTGGTTTTCAGTATTAAGACTTTTATAAACTTATATTCTACCAAGTTATTTTATCAATAAGTGAAAATTTGTTGACCTTTGAATGTGATTATGAATATATCTTTGATTTTATTGTATATTTTTAATGTTTGCTATTAAAAGTACATAAACCGGGATGCCTGGGTGGCTCAGTCTCTTAAGCGTTTGCCTTGGGCTCAGGTCATGATCCTAAGGTCCTGGGATGGACCTCCGCATCAGGCTCCTTGCTCAGTGGGGAGTCTCCTTCTCCCTGTGCCTTCCACTCCCCCTTCTTGGGACTCTCTCTCTCTCTGACAAATAAATAAATAAAATCTTTTTTAAAAAAGCACATAAACATTAATTTTTAAATATCCTATTGATGAAATAATAGAAAAATTAGGGTCAATTTTTAAACTCTGATTAATAATAATGAAGGACAGGTTGCCTGGGTGGCCCAGTCTGCCTTTGGCTCAGGTCATGATCCCAGGGTCCTGGGATCGAGTCCCACATCGGGCTCCCTGCTCAGCAGGAAGCCTGCTTCTCCTTCTCCCACTCCCCCTGCTTGTGTTCCTGCTCTCGCTATCTCTCTCTCTGTGTCAAATAAATAAATAAAATCTTTAAAAAAAAAATAATAATGAAGGACATATAAAAAGCATGTGGGAAAGATCTCTTTTAATCTTTAAGGTAATTGGAAAATGGTGAGAGACAGAACAACATATCTATGATAAGGAAACCATTTAAAGTAAAAATTAGTTAGTACTTAATCCTAAACAATAACTGTGGAAACAAGATTTGTGGCAGATCCAGACAAATGGTTCTGAAATGTTTGTAATGTAGATAAATATTTGAGCATGAATCATAGAGGAGGTTCAAGTTATCAGTCTGGTGGACTGAAACATTGTCTCAGTAGCAGATGGGTCTTTAAGATAGTTGGTTTTGTGAATGAAATATCATATTACAATTAATGACATGGCTGATGCCATTCACTTGGAATTTTTTTAATGAAAAAAAGAAAAGAAAAAAAAGCAAGCCATTATTTGAGACTTTAACTGAAAATTTCTGAAAATATGACAGGGAATGTTCTTATAAGCATAGGGAACTCATAAGGTATGTTGCACTAAAGTGCAGTGTTGGGGTTAATGTAGAGCATGAATCATCCATAATACCTGACTTGCTAAAATGTAACACAGAGGCCCTTGGGGGCTGTGGAAGGTTTTGGAGCAGGGTGTAGGCCTTTAGAATGCCAAGGCCTGCATGACCATTTTGCTTTAGGAATGCCACGGGCAATTGCCTTCCCAGAAGCTTTCTTAGCCCAAACAGCTGCCCTGTGATCTAAGAGATGTAAGCATTGCCCCTTAGGCCATGTTTAGCAGAACTGGTAGAACACAACAGGTTAGCATTTCGTATCTTTTCTGTAAACAGATCTCCTAGTTTCAGTAAGACCCCTTGTCACACATCGTGTGCTTGAGAAACAGTGATAAGGATTTGTGATTATCCTGAAGGACCAATAAAAGCAGGAGCAAAGAAGAACAAAGGGTCTTGTCTCTGAGCATTGACCCCCTTGCCTTCTCTTCTCTTTCACTGTGATGTTTGGAGTCATCTTTCATCCTCAGTACAGGGATTGCTGGCCAGTCCCAGCAGTGCAGTATTTTCATGAATTTGCAAACTTTTAAAAAAAATCCATTTGAAAGACATTCATATAGAAATTAATCATTTTTTGAAACCTAAGAACAATTTTGTTCTTATAATATATGCCATGTCACACTTCATAGAAACTAGTATTTCACAAGTGATTAGAGAATTAATGCAAATATACCCAAAGACGAATTACTCAATAACACATGGCCCCTTTTAGCTGATTACTTAATTATATTTAGGAGAGACAGATGTTTCTCAATAGTTCCCTCTGAAACAGAATGTTGTTTTTGGTTTGATGTTTTTAGATCTATTTACTACTGAGTAATTTGATAGACGTTGTATTTAAGGTGGTAGTTTCAACATATGTAATGTTTTTATAATAAATACTTAAATCCAAACATTAAAGTGAATAATCTATGACAGTAATGAAACACTCTACTAATGTTTAAATTAGCAAAAACAATTAGTTAAGTGATTATGGCTCCTAACATTGTTAAGAGAGAGAGAATATGTACGTGTGTGTATGTGTATACAGAAATTAATGCTGTTTAACAACATATTTAAGATATCCAGAATCTTGTATAATTTAAATGGTAAAGTATTTCAAATTATTGTTGATATTTTACTTTTTAAAATTAATATATTAGCTTAAAACATGAACATATGAAAACATAAACAGTATTTATAAAGACCTTAAGCATCTCACCAAAGGTGACAATAGTCCCTCCTCACAAAATGTTGAAGATACGAAGATCATGGATATTTAAACTAATAAAAGATACTATATGCCATGTGAAATTTCATAATCATTGTTATAGTACTCAACTGTAAATGTATATACAAATATTCTAAATATGGTAGCATATTTGTAGATATTGTGTGTTATACATACCTTTCTAAAATATAATTTCTCGGGCGCCTGGGTGGCTCAGATGGTTAAGTGTCTGCCTTCTGCTCAGGTCATGATCCCAGGGTCCTGGGATCGAGTCCCGCATTGGGCTCCCTGCTCCTTGGGAGCCTGCTTCTCCCTCTGCCTCTCTCTCTCAGTCTCTCATGAATAAATAAAAATTTAAAAAAATTAAAATTAAAATTAAAAAAAAATAAAATAGAAAATAAAATGTAATTTCTCTTTGTATCATTTGGTTTCATAGTTGTTAATTAGATAGCACATAGTCATAGTAGTAGCTTCCTGTTAAGGATTCTTTAGAAAACATTTCTCTAATATGTCATTTTCTCATTACCATACTCTATCATTGCTTTCATGAGAGCAAATGATGATTTTCTTTTCCTTTTTCTATCATTCTACTTTTAAAATTCTGGCTTCCTAGTAGTTAGCAAAGCACTGTAAACCTTGGGATCATGCTTCCCATCATTAATTAATAAATTAAACTTTGAAGTTAGAACTATTATAGTCTGTAATGTTAATAAGAAATCTATTAAAAAGAATTCATGTCATCTAGTCCTGTATAAGACTTTTATAAGGCTGATTAAAAAAGTATATAATGAAAAGCTGGAATTAAACATATTTTGTGAAAAGACCATCTGCATTAAAAAAAAAAAAATACCTTTTTCCCCTTCCTGCTGTCTTATACCCAAACAATGAATCATGGAACACTACATCAAAAACTAATGATGTAATGTATGGAGATTAACATAATAAAATAAAATAAAATAAATACCTTTATCTGATACCTCCCAATATCCTAAATTCCGAATTTCAAAATGATTTACTTCCTTTTTGTTGGATCTGATTAATTGGGCCCACTGATAACAGTTTATATGGGATATATTGTTACTAACAGGGGATTATATGATATATTCTACACACACAAACATCTCAAATAATAATAAAATTTATACCAATTGAATAGGCACTAAATGTGGTAAGAAAAATTATTCAGAGGTGGAATCTAAGGAAAATATCTGCCAGTGGATAAACTTATCTGTTTATCTCATGAACACAAGGACAATATGTATTACTTCAAACCTGTGTTTTATTTAATGATTTTATAAATTGTAATTTTTAACCTTTCCTAATTTTTTCTAACTTTATTATATCCTAATTTTTTCTAACTTTATATATTATATAAGCTATATTGGATAAAATAAAATCACAGATAATTTTTATTATCACAGATATACATCACTGTATATTTAGGAGATTTAGGAATAATTTATACTAAAATAAAAAGCAAAGTTATAAAATAAGAAGGAGCTCTTTATAAAGTTAAAATTGTCTTCAAACATACACTTCCTTGTTATATAGAGAAGAGACCCGGAGATATTTAGAATTTTTTCCAAAATCTTCTGAATTTGGCAAATTGAAAGGTCATTTGAATTCTCTATGCTTATGTTAATGCATGATGAACTAATAAGCTATAATTTTTACTCAATTTCATACCACTTCTCTTTTACAAAGTGGAGAGAGAGTAAGAGAGTGAGAGAGGGACAAAAAGAGAAAGAGAAACAGAGAAAGAGAATGTGATATATACATTGATATTGATAGTCCATATATATGGAAGTTGTGGTGTACACATGTATACATGTGTGTATGTTTGGTGATAGTAGAAAAAGAGAGAGAAATAGAGATTTTCATAGAACCTTAAAGGTTAAATACAGGGAATCACCTTCAAAATTATCAATTTTCATTAGATGCTTAACTTAGATTAGATTTTTGTTTAAATGGAATTCATCTTGTAGAAAAAAATTGCAGTATATTATAAGTTGTACTAGCTAAGAAATCATTGCCAAGACCAAAGTCTAGAAGTTTTACCCTTATGTTTTAATTTAGGAGTTTTACAGTTTAAGGTGTTTAAGTCTTTAATTCATTTTGAGTTGTTTTTTTGTGTATAGTGTAAGATGAGATGAAGCTAAGTTAAGAGTCCACTTTAAGCCTTTTGCATGTAGATATCCAGTTTTCCCAACACCATTTGTTGAAGAAACTAGACTTCCCTGTTGTGTAGCCTTGGCAGCCATATGAAAGATTTTTGTTTCTTCAAAGACTTTATTTATTTGTCAGAGAGAGAGAGAGCACAAGCAGGGGGAGTGGCAGGCAGAGCAGACAGAGCAGGGAGAGGGAGAAGCAGAATCCCTGCTGAGCAAGGAGCCAGACGTCGGACTCAATCCCAGGACCCTGGGATCATGACCTGAGCCAAAGGCAGCTGCTTAACCACCTGAGCCACCCAGGCGTCCCTGAAAGATTATGTGACCATATAAGTGAGGGTTTATTTCTGCACTATTTTGTCCCATTGGTATATATGACTATATTTATATCAGTACCATAGTGTTTAGATTATGGTAGCTTTGTAACATATTATGAGATCAAGAAGTATAATGCATCCAGATTTGTTCTTTCACAAAAGGAAACATACACAAGTGGGATTATATAAATCTGAAATCTTCTGCACAGCAAAGGAAATAATCAACAAAATAAAAAGGCAACCTACAGAATGGGAAAAAAATATTGCAAACCTTATATCTGATAAGGGGTCGATATCCAAAATATATAAGGAACTCCTACAACACAATATCAAAAAAAAATAGCATGATTTAAAAATGGGCAAAGGATTTAAATAGAAATTTCTCCTAAGAAGACATATAAGTGGCCAACAAGTATATGAAAAGGTGTTCAATATTACTAGTTATCAGAGAAATGAAAATCAATACCACAATGAGATAATACCTAATACCTGTTAAGATGGTTTTATTATAAAAAAAAATGACAAGTGTTAGTGAGAATGTGGAGAAATTAGAACTCTTGTACATAGTTAGTGGAAATGTAAAATGGTGAAGCAACTGTAGAAAACAGTATGAAGGTTCCCCCCAAAAATTTAAATTAGAACTAGTATATGATCCAGCAATCCACTTCTACATATATATCCAAAAGAATTAAAATTAGGATCTTGAAGAGATATCTGTACTTCTGTGTTCCTTGTAGCATTATTCACAATATCCAAGATAAGGCAACAACCTAAGTATCCATTGATGGGTGAATGAATTAAGGAAATAAGATATATACACATAATGGACTTTTATTCAGCCACTGGAAGAAATCCTGCTATTGCAACAGCATGGATTAAGCTGGAGGATATTATTCTAAGTAAAATAAGCAGTCACAAAAGAAAAAATACTGCATGATTCCACTTATATGAGGTATGCAAAATAGTCAAAGTCATACAAGCAGAGAGTAGAATGATGGTTGCCACAGGCTAAATAAAAGAGGAAAAGGAGGAGTTATTGTAAATGGATACAAGGTTTCAGTTTTGCAAATTAAATTCTGGAAATCTGTACAACAGTAGATATATAGTTGTATCAATAATTGAATCTGAACACTTATATGTTCTGTGACAAGCATGTTGAATTAGAGCAAAGCTAATTTCTAGTTTTCTGTATTTTTTCACTTGAAATTTCTCAGAATATTTACTAATCATTCACTCTCTTTAAAATAGGTTATTAAAAGGACATAATATAAATGACAAGGGTGAGGATAAAGCAAACATGAAGGTACTGGCCACTTTATTGGTGGTAAGTTGTTTGTTAAATGAATAATGGCACTGAAAAACCCCACAGATTAATAAAAGAAACTGTTGAAATTTTGAAAAATGGAAGTTCTACATGAATGTGAAAAATCTCATAGTTTTAGCAAATTTCTAAAATTGAGCTGCTTTCTACTATATCAAAGATTAATGTATGTTATAAGAAGATGGCAGCATTAGTAAACAGTCATCACATATAATTTTTAAAAATTAAATTACCTGTGGAATGGGCACTTTCACATGTATTGAGGGAATTTACAGGCTGAAATTAAAACTGTAAAAAGAAATTAATTAAAAAGTTAGAAGAATAAATGTGACTATTTTGTTATTAAATATAAATACTATTTTAAGTATACTTTGTAAGATAAAAAGAAAAAGAAAACAAAAGTTATGAAAATTCTAGCATACCATTTAAAATGAGTATCGTGTTTGGGTTTAAATTATAGTCTATGATAAATAATGATGTACCCATAATTCACAGTTAAGTTTACAATACAAAAAATAATTTATTTTTAATTTTGGAAATAGAATGTTATTTCTGCTAAAAAATTCTTTCAGGAAAGTTTTATTTTTATCTTATAAGTTTTTATTTTATTTTTTTTCCATGTTCATCTTTAATATGGGTTGGTTTTTATAAAGGGGGAAGATGTAGGGCAATGTGAATAACAAAGTAAGTCCAGCTCTGCTTTCATCTTTCTGTTTAGTTTCTACAATGGGTGGATCCACTAGAATTTCTTATATCTTATAATATAATATCTTATAAGTTTTTAAATTCATCTTTATATTATAAATATGTTTTCATGTCACCAAGTAAACAGGATCTAAATAAAACATACACACAATTTAGTGATATTATTTTAGTAATTAGAATAGACATTACTATCTCTTTGGTTTCCTCACATTAATAAATAAAGGGCTCTCCTCCAAGGTCAGAGCATTCTTGATGGTGATGTGATATGTGTTGTTATCAAAAGGAAGTATAGTATTTCATTATTAATGGCCTCATGTGTTTGTATCAGAAAATATGTAATCTATCATCTACTTTTTGTATGCTTTCTAATACTATAAGCAACACTGTGAAGCCCCTCTTTTTTATATATCATGCTGTTCCTTTCCTATTATCTGCCTAGGATAGAGCCAAAATATTGAGATTGCAATTTCAAAGATTAGGCACATTTTAAAGTTTTAGAAATTTTGACAAATCACTCTTCTGAGATGTTAAACAATTCACACTCCCATTATCAGTTTAGAAGCATGCCAGTTTCTTGTCACCCTTGACAACACAAATTTTACAGGTTAGGAAAGTATAATTTTATATATATTGGGATATGGAAGATTATGGCAGGAGCAAAACTAGCAAAATTATTGCAGATAATTAAATCTTACAGATTTTGACAGAATTGAGTTTCTATATCCGTATAGGTAGATTACTTTCTCATTTTCTCAATTTAGGATTATATTGTATTTAGGTATGTATATATTTCATAGTCTCATTATATGAATAGAACAGAAATTGTTATAAAAGAATATTGATAAGAATTTGCTATTCATTAATCTGAAAGATATAACCATTTTATTTTCAAAATTGGTATTTTCAGATTTCTCAATAAATGACTATGCAGTATGAATAATATGTGGGGCACTGCAATAAGGATGGGCTTTGGAATCAAAACTTAGCTTGAATCCTGCTCAGCCAGAGACCCATTAGGTAAATATGGCTAAGTTTCCTAAGTTCACTGAAGTCTCAATTTCTTTATCTATACATTGGGAATAATAGCAACTACTTCATCAATTTATGTAAATGCCAAATATAAAAAATTATATAAAATTATTAGCATATTGCCTATACATAGCAACCATGTCCTTTAATTTTAGCAATTCTTATTATTCCTATTCCTATTATCTTTGTCTCTAGTTTTATTGTGCCAATGAATTATTCTTAACAATTCCATTTTGGAGTAGATACTATATCCAACATATTACATACGAAATGATGGAAATTGGAATAATAAAATCTTTTTGCTATTAATATTGTGCTTAAAGAAATATAGAAAGCACACTGGTATGAGAATCTCATGATCTCTCAGAATAATAAATTTAGAAAAATCATAATGTTTTAAATCTTTTATTTTCTTCCTCAATATCCTAAAATAATTAGAGAAGTTTCATGGCCCAATCTAGCTTATAAAATTGCTTCAAGACATGTAATACTGTAATTTTAAAAGTTTGTAACTGCAAGAGTGGAACCAAAGTTATAAAGGAATTCAGATACATGATTCAGTTTTACTTATGTGAGACTTTGGTACAAATATATATACTTTCTTTAGAAAATAAAGCAGAGAATGGGGCGACGAATTGCCAAGCTGAAGAGAAGACTGAAGGAAGCAGGAGAAAACCATGGTGACATCTGGAAAGGTCATTTCAAGCAGAAGGCTAAAGGCCCTAAAATGAGAGCATGCCTGGCATGTTAGAGAAACATGAGGAGGCCAGAGTAGATGGGATCTACTTAAAGAGGGGAGAGCCTTAGAAAATTAAGGGAAGGTAATAACAGAAGGAACTGCTTGCACTTATTCTGAGTGAGATCGTAAGCCATTAGGTGTCTTTTATCAGAGTAGTGATATTATCTGACCTAATTTTGGGAAAAACCACTCTACTTGCTACACTGAAAGCAGCCTAGTGCAGGAGGGGAGTGGTAGCAAGAGAAGAAAGAAGATTTTCTAGGAGGCTCTTGCAATAGCTCAGCCTTGGCTCAAAATATTAGTTATGAAAGTGTTAAGTAAAAAAATATTTTGATTTTGAAGTTACACCTGACACAATTTGCTAGACATATTGTGAAAGACAGAAGGAAAGAGAACAATCAAGGATGAGTTCACAGTTCTTTCCCCGAGCACCTGGAAGAATTGTATTGCAGTTTTCTGGAATGGGGAAAACAATATCGGGGAGCATGTTTGGATGAAAGATGAATAATTTGGTTTGGATAAATTAGGTTGAAAATTCAATAGATGACGAGTAGACATGGTACATGGCTTTGAAGTTCAAAGGACAAGGTTAGAGATCTAAATTTGAGAGTCATGAGCATGAGGTCACCAAAGAATAAATACAAATAAAAAAGAAATAGGCTCAAGAAATAAGTCCTGCTTCACACCAACATAAGCATAGATGAGATGAAGAGAAACAAGCCAGGGAAACTTAAAAGGATTAACTACTGAGTTACAAAAATAACAAAAAAGGAAAGAAAATTATATCAGGGCAATATTCCCTTCATTTTACTTAAAAGGGAGTATGATGTTACAAAAATTAATATGTGAGTCTCACATGAACTATTTTAATTAATTTTTAATACTAGCTTATATAACATGAAATAATTTCTAATTTATTGCCAGCAAATATTGTTGATATTCTCAGAGAGATACTAGGTCAAGCCTATATTTAAATATCTAAAATTGCAATTATGAGAAGTGGCAGCATAGACATTAATAAAAGTCAATGTTAAATGGCATAAAAATGAATTTCAGTATCAATGATACAACTTCTTAGAGAAAACTAAAAACAAAAAACAAACAAAAAAACTACTTAAGTTTCTAATGTACCACAGATTTAAAATCATACTATCACAACAGAAGAGCTTATTATGTATGAGAAAAGGGAAAGAACCAATTTCTATATTTTTTTGTTGTTCTTCTTCTTCAAGAAAGGCAAACATTATCACAAATACTAAAAGATTTGGTTAATACAGCTTTTCCCAATAACTGACTCAGATCTAACTTAAAGTCCTGATTTGATTTTCTTAGCAATTAAACTTTTTCTTTGGCTGAATTTTTTGGTGTTTTTCTCAAAACATTTCTATCACCAATGCAATGAATAAATAATACACTAACAATGAACTAAGATACAGAGTATTTTCAATGTTTGCTAAAACAGTAGTAGTGTGATACTGAAAGTGACTACTAATATTTTCCCTTCTCCTTTTAAAAGAGAGAGGATAGATTTAGCAATTTCTAATGCTTCATCCAGAAAATTACATAATAATGTATGTTAACATTGACCTTACAACTTCAGAAACATAGTCATAAAAATAAGTTAAATACAATTTGATTTCAGAGTGGAATATAGAAGACAGTGGCAAGGCTATGCCCCCACTACAATTGTGGAAGGTAAAAGGAAAGATATCAGGAATGAGATGGGAAAGTTTTCAGACCATGATACTGATCTGATACTATTAAATGAGAGGGAAAAATAAAAAGTAACATGTAGGAAGATCCTTGGACTGTGATGTAGGTCTCAGGAGGTCTCAGCCGACCAAGAGGTAGCCCAAGAACAAAGAATGACCCAACAAGGTCTGGTACCCTGTAATGCTCAACCTTCATGGGTGAGCTACCTGTAGAATACTTAGTCTTTGCTCAAATGCCCTGGCAGTTCCAGAAGGTACTTCTACTGGAGGCTCTAAACTATCTACACGTTTCATAGCAGTTTCTCTCTAGAAGGAAGATCTAAGTAATGGTTCTCTATGCTTGACACAGGTACTAAATTTTTAAAGCTAACTCTATAGTTATCCTAGACTTATCCCTGTCATTCCTCATTATTTACCCAAGAAAAATTTTTAAATTTATGTCAAGGATGATGGTGGAGTAAGAAGATCCCAAGCTTGCCTTGTCACATGGATATAACTAGATAACACCTACATCAGTGTAAATAACCCAGAAAATGACCTGAAGACTGGCAGAACAGACTCCATAGCTAAATGCGAAAAGAGGCCACATTGAAGAGGGTAGAAGGGCAGAGACATGGCCAAACGCTAAACAGGCCCACGAGATTGTACCTAGGAGGGAGGAATGCTGCAGGCATAGAGAGGAACGAGAAAAAGATCCTTAACACCAAGCACCCCAGGCATGGGGAGCCAGCACAGGGAAGACAAATCCCCATAACATTTGGCTTTAAAACCCAGAAGGGCCTAGTTTTGCAAGTTCTTCAATCAGGAGGGCTTAACAGCTCAAACTTTAAAAACCAGGGGGCACAGCTATAGGAAAGCTGGGAGAGCAAGAGGAAACTGAGTCCCCACCTTAAAGAGAGCATAACAAACAGTCCCCTGGAGATAAGCATAGAAACAGTAGTTTGATAAACACCTGGGGTATAAGGGAGGAAGATTAGTTTACTAATCACACAGCAGTTGCTGGAGGACCAGGTATCTTTGGGAGACTTGACCAGGAGCAAAGGAGATGGCAGGTGCCATTTCCTAACCCTGGAAGCACCACTACAGAGTGACTTCTGTCCCAGGGAAAGAGGAAGACAACCACACACCGCTCCCACTGCCACCCCAGCAGTGGATTGGGGGCAGACATCTGGTCTGACTGTAGGACCCACACACCAACAACGCTTCTCAGGGGACAACATGAGGGAAGCGCCCAGCAGTTCAGTGTTACTGCATCTCTGACAAATGCCTGGTCTGACACAACTCAAGCCCAAGGTGGTCCCAGACTGGCCCACTAACAATACAGGGATCAAACCCTGCCCACAACAAAGGCAAAGAGAGCTATTGTAGATGACTGAAGGCAAAAGTGGTTCAGCCACAACAGTAGGGTATACCCACACACAGAGGAAATACCCTTGAAGTTCCAGGTTCTGATGAACAGGGGACATTGCAGTGTGGGCACTATAAAAAACAAAACAAAACAAAACAAAAAAACCCCACTACTTTTAAGAGTAGGAGATGTAGCTGACTTTGCTAACACACAGAAACAGACACAGGATTAGACAAAATGAGGAAACAGAGTAATATGACCCAAATGAAGGAGCAAGACAAAATCATAGCAAGAGAGCTAAATAAAATAATATGCCTGATAGAGAATTTAAAGTAATGGTTATAAAGATACTCAATGGACTTTAGAAAACATTGGAGGACCTCAGTGAGACCCTCAACAAATAAATTGAAAATTTACTGAAGAACTCAATAAGTGAAATTAAAAATCCAACATAGGGAATAAATAGTAGACTCGAGGAAGCTGAAGAACAGTTCAGAGACCTGCTGGACAGAGTAATAAAAACATCAAGCTGAATAGCAGAGAGAGAGAAAAAATAATGAAAAATTAAAACAGACTTAGAGAATTAATTAATGACATCCATATTCTAGGGATCCCAGAAGTAGAAGAGAGAGAAATAGGGACAGAAAATATATTGGAATAAATAATAGCCGAAAACTTTCCATTTACAATCCCATTTGCAATTGTACTAAACATAACAAAATACTAAGGAATACACTTAACCAAGGAGGTAAAAGACCTGTACTCTGAAAAGGATAAAACTATAATGAAAGAAATTGAAGACAACACAAACAAATGGAAAGATATTTGATGCTCATGGATTGATAAAACAAACATTATTAAGATGTCCATACTATCCAAAGCAATTTATAGATTTACTATAATCCCTCTCAAAATATCAAGAGCATTTTTTCACAGAACTGGAACAAATTATCTTAAAATTTGTATGCAACCACAAAAGAAACCAGCCAAAGCAATCTTAAAAAAGGAGGACAAAACTAGAGGTATCAATGAGAGACTCTTAATCTCAGGAAACAAATTGAGGGTTGCTGGAGTGGAGGGGGATGGGAGGGATGGGGTGGCTGGGTGTAGGTGACTACACCTACCATGGTGAGCATTGAGTAATGTATAGAATTGTTGGATCAATGTATTGTATGCTTGAAACTAATATAACATTATATGTCATTTATACTTCAATAAATAAAGATGTTACATAATTTCTGAGTCACTTGAGTTAAAAAATTGCAATAAATACAAAGTCTTAAATATTTGTGGATATCAAATGATAATGTGTATGAAAATACACATTAATTAATATTAAGCCATAATATCCACTTACAAATTGAACATATTGTCTTGAAAAGCAACAATATATTACATTGTCTGAAAACATGAATATAGATATGACCATAATCTTACTTATGAAAATATTTTCTTCTAACAATTCAATCATATTGTCATACAAGTTAAATCTCATGTATAAGTTCTTTATTTTCTTAGTGTTTGCCCTACATTTGATTAACCTGTAATACTGTGACACAGTAATAAATCCACTGCACAAAATTATTTAAGCCTAAATATAATTATCTTGCTTGGCAGTAATTCACTTTAATTGGCTTATTATCGCCTCATATTACATTTTACTGCCTTTGGCATGGGGCTCTTTAAAACAAATTTGTTAAATGATACAGTCAACCATGCAAATAGATGAAAAATATTTACCAGCCCACAAAATGTTTTACCAGCCCTTCTGCTTTTGTGACATCCCAACTGTAGTAAAATTAATGTGATGAGCATCCTTTATGACTCACTCAGCAAAAGTTTTTTTCCTCTGAATCCACAATGAGTGGCTAATTTCCAAATGTCAATCATTATTTCTGAATGATTTCCAACTTGAAGCTGTGAACATCATGATCTAATATCTTGAATATCACTAAATTAAATAATTATTCTATAACCAATACTTACTTATATGTATTTATGTATATTTAAAAACCTGAATCTTTAATGGAATAGGGGAGGAGAGTGAGAATATAGTCAAGGCAAGAAATTAGTGAATCATGTTTCTCCTGTGATGACTATATCCAGATACTCACTAACCATTTTCTAAAATAACTTAATCCTTTTGTTTGAGAGAAAAGCTGTAAAGTTTCTTCTTCAACCACTATGCTCAACAATTCCTTTTGTATTATTTCCAGAGAGATCAGTGTCTGGGAATTGACAACAGGAAGGAACTGGTGAAGAAAGGTGACTCATGTAGATCCCTTGTGACCATCTTAGACTCCTAACACTGCCGCTGCTTTCTTAGCAGCCAGGTGCTGAGTGACAGCATAGGAATATGACTCTAGAAACATGATTCTTCCCTCTAATATTAACTCCATGTAGGGCCTTAGATTTGTCATTTAGTCTTGTTGGACTTGGATGTCCTTAATGTTAGAATAGATTTAGATAATTAGGTAATTTCTAAGGCCCATCTGGTTTATTAGACTTTTGCATCATTATTTGGCCTATTTGTAACACAGGGTGACATGACATACCTACTGGCAAGTGCATCTTTAAGGCCACTTTGCTTAAGATACTTGTCATTTTAAAATTTGTTAAAAGGAATCCATAACTGCACATACTGATTTATCAACACAATGTGAGAATCATCTATCCTAAGCAACCAAGAAAGGTGTAAAAGAAATAAAGAACAATATCTAACCTTGAAATAATGTATGAAACACAAAAAATATGTGAATATAGGAAGGCATATTTATAAGCAAAACTATTGGTAGTCCATGTAGAGGGATTTTTCACAAAAATTAGAGAGTTCTAAAGGTACAAAAAAAAAAAAAAAAAACAGGGCTTGAAACTTCAAGGAAACTAACATATACAGAACAGAGTCCCAGAAAGAAATAGATCAGTTATAGACTGGGTCAAAAATTGGGAGATTATAGAAATCAAGAGAAGAGAGTTCTCTGATTAAAGGAATGGTCAAAAATGTCAAATTCTTCCAGAAGTCTCATTAGATTTGTCAACAAGATGGCATTGTTGACCTTGATGAGGACAGGTTAGCAGTACTTCAAGTCTTTCTTTATAGTTAGTTTCCTTCTCCAACTGCATATAAAGCTCTCCTTGCTTCCTTGACTCATGAGCAGAAAGAAAGCTCTCTTAGGAAAAATCAAGTTAGTATGGATACACAGAAACATCAAGTTTGAGCTCTCGTACCCTTTTTATATTTGCATTTGTTCTTTTACATTTGTATTTGGTCTTTTGCCCCTAGCTTTTAACAATGTGGCTGTCAATAGTAGGTTTGATAAATACTGAATGGGTTATATCTATAAGAAGACTATCCTTCCTAAATTACAGCCCCTTCTATTTTGGGAACTCATGGAATTTGGTTCAATTTCTTAAGAGATTCAAAAGATTCTATGATATAAATGAAATGATTTAGGAAAGAAAATCATTTTGGGCTAGGTCTACTTTTTAAATTTTTCTTTAATTTTAAAAAACAGTACATTTACCAGCAAATTCACACATGCTGAAATGATGTAATCTTCACCCACACTGCATATGCTTATTCACAAAATTGGACTTGAAAATTTTATAAACTTTTTTTTTTAAGTTTGTTTTATGCTCAGTGCCCATTTGCTCTACATTTCCCTTTCAGTATAGAATTGTGAAATAGGACTCTGATCCCTTTGATGGTTTTTGTTACATATAAAACTGTGAACTGGACAGTAATTTCCAGCAGATTCATTCTTTGTAGAATAGATCTCTGTGTGAGGCAAAAGCTTAAATGTTCCTCATCAATAGAGCCAAGAGAGAGAGAGCTCCTGAGAATCAGCCTCAGCATTATATGGATTATCTACATTTCTCTAGTCATGCCTATGAGAGGCCTTTTGGGGAAGTTATGCCCCTACTGGTTCTATTGTCATGTTCTCCTCCTTAATTTGGTGAGGCAGTAAGTTAGAGATTTATATCAGAATGGGATCTGCTGTCAAGTAGGACCAGGCAGCGCAGCCTATATTCAAAGTCTGGCCTTTGATATTTCGCACATTTTCCCAGGCAGTCAGGACTTTTTGTCTAATCATTGTGGCATTCAACTTCTTACCTCATCATAGTTTATATAATTCAGTCTCTCAGTGATTTGCTAGATAACTGATAAACTGATGTTAATGAATTGTTGGTATTACTTTCTTACTTGAGTTGGATCTTGAAGAGGAAAAAATATGACCTAGATAGGAATTAGGGGTGCTAAACTGCATCACAAAAGTGACTCTCTTTTCCATTCCACCTTACTTTGTCCCAGAGAGTTGTCCATCCAACCAAAAATTCTGGTCATGTCAGTTTTTAAAAATATTTTTTCCATCAACTCTTATTGACTTCCAATAATATCCAAGCTATCAAACATATCATGCATGCCTTTCCAAGATTTGATCAGATTTTTTTTTTTGCAATTGATTCCAATACTTCAATGCAATACAATGAAGAATGAGGATGATACCTCTTTAGAGTATTTTAATAAAAATGAAAAAGTGAGGGCGCCTGGGTGGCTCAGTTGGTTAAGCGACTGCCTTCGGCTCAGGTCATGATCCTGGAGTCCCTGGATCGAGTCCCGCATCGGGCTCCCTGCTCGGCAGGGAGTCTGCTTTCCCTCTGACCCTCCCCCCTCTCATGTACTCGCTCTCTCTCATTCTCTCTCTCTCAAATAAATAAAAAAAATAAAAATAAAAATAAAAAAAATGAAAAAGTGAATTTGTTTAAGAGATATTTAGTATGCTGATACTTACAGGAAAATAATTAGCCCATATAATAGCTTTGATATGTTACCTACATATGAGGAAGAGTGGAAGTCTCAACATAAAGGGTTTTAGTATTTTCCCTCTGTTTTAATATAGTGTTTTTTTAGTTTATATGTCTGAGGCATGTGAGTTCATAGAAACAAAATATGTAACTAAATTTAACCCTCATGATACCAAGTATCTGGAAGAAAAAGAAAAGGAACTCCAGGAAGAATATAACACATACAATGCGAGTAAGAATTATAAGTAAATGGAAAACATAAATAAGTCATTAGCTGTATATTATAGGCTTGAAACAATACAATTAAATCAGATTTGAGAAGTTGTCAAAAGCGTTGGAATTATCAAAAAAGACAATCTGAGATAGATATTTGTGTCTATTATTGTTAAAAATAAATCCGTGAGGGGGGTGGGAGGGATGGGTGGCTGGGTGATAGACACTGGGGAGGGTATGTGCTATGGTGAGTGCTGTGAATTGGGTAAGACTGTTGAATCACAGACCTGTACCTCTGAAACAAGTAATACATTATATGTTAAAAAAAAAAAAAAAGATAGTAGGAAGGGAAAAATGAAGGGGGGGAATCAGAAGGGGAGACGAACCATGTGTGACTATGGACTCTGAGAAACAAACTGAGGGTTTTAGAGGGGAGGGGGGTGGGGGGATGGGTTAGCCTGGTGATGGGTATTAAAGAGGGCACGTTCTGCATGGAGCACTGGGTGTTATACGCAAACAATGAATCATGGAACACTACATCAAAAACTAATGATATAACGTATGGTAATTTAAAATAAATAAATCTCTCCTTCAGAATACAATCTATTAAAAAAGAATACAGTGTATTAATATTATCATTAAAGCCTAGCTGCAGATATTTACAAACTCAAACCCAGAGGATAGCCAAAAACCTTTATAATAGATCAAAAATTGAAATATATCATTTATTTCATACTTATCCCTTTAAAAATGTTCTATAGTGTATCACTAGAAATACAATAGTAGATATACATTATTTAAAAATATAAAAATATACCTATATTGAGTTTTCATATTCTTTTTGTCTTTCTTTTTTTGCATTAGTGCATTTAGGGCTTCAGCATGCCAGCATTAATTATAATGTAAATGCATTCCTTCTGATTTTACAAAGCAAAGACTATGGATGCATGATCAAAAGTGAAAGGCCAGTCAGCCAGTCAGGCCGTGGACTCTGTACTTTTAGCCCTACCCTTCCACTAACAGAATCCTCATCCCTCCCTTCCTTTTTCTACCTGGTGTATTTTTTTTTATAGCTTACATTTCTTTCAAGGACCAACACAAAGTCACTTCCTCAGAAAAACAGTCTAGGTTCCCCAAAAGAGAAGGGATCACTTTCCCCTCTCTGCCTTAGTGGACCCCATAGATCATAGTGTAGCCATAGAAATTTATGAAAGTATACTGTGTACATTTTCCCATATTGTCCTTCTGTCATAGGCGCATTATTTTTAGACACTATGCATCACATTTGATGCATCACTGAAACCTACAAGTGATTTATATATGCTGAGATCTTAAAAAGCATACATATTTAATTAACTTATGAATATTTAAATGCTGGTATTATGGCTTTACATGTGCTGAACTTTCTTACAGGTATATCATTTCCTTTTGATCCATTGTGCAACATTTTTTTTTCCTCATTTGTGAACACCCAAAATGATTATCCATTGCTGCTTGCCCACATCAGCTTCACAGCAATTCCACTAAGCTTTATAGATAACTCAATAAAGTAGCATGTTATCTATACTTGGTCACATGTCTTATTTCCGAAGGCTATGAATTCTTTAAAGGGGGAAAGCCATGTATTTTTTGCTACATGCATTTGTATCATAATGCCTTAGAGAATATGTATATACATAAATGTTATCAACTGTACCTGCTGATTACTCTAGAATTTGGAAAGCCAGATTGGTGATTTTTAGTTACTATAACATAATATATATTCATGAACATATCCCTTCACAGAAATAAAAATTCTCAGAGTGACCTTGGCATGTGGTCAATGGGGGAGACATTGTCCACAATTAAACACTCATTTTAATTAATTGTAACTTAAATTTGTGGTAAAGAGAATCATTTTCCTTCATTAGTCTCTATTGTACAATATCAAAAAGAATAGAAGAATTGCAGATAAAAAGTTCCAATGACCTTCAAATGTGTCTAGAAAAACTCCTTGTAGTTTATATTTTAAAGTTTTTTAGTCCAGATATATTTTATTGAATATTTAAGATTCAAGGAAGTATCATGATTATAAAAAGTTTAAATATTACAGAAAAGGAGTGAATACTTGTCTAAGCACACAATCTATATAAAATTCCTAATAACATTTTCGAGTATTTATTTCTCTCTTTTGTGTATACACTGTGGAGTTTAACAAGAAAGCTTTAATATTAAAAACTAAAACATATTTAAGAATGTTTTAGGGTATTAGTTTTATATAATAATATTTTTTTTCAATTTTTTCTTATGTAACTCAAGTCCATGGAAATGAAATAATCAAAATTATTGATTCATGGATGCTTCCCTTCCTCCCTATAGTTTATTTTAATCATGCAATTAGTAACTTTGAATTCACCATCTAACATAATCAATGACTTTGACAAAAAATTGTATCTAGCTCCAAAGATCTCCAGGATTGGACTCCTATTGATCATAGTAACTTTTCTCAATCCTATTGTTACCAGTACACTATTTTCCTTTTATGTTGTTTTCCTTCATTAATATGTATTTCTAACAGCATTACTTTTTGGTGTGTTTATTTTTTAATATCAAAAGAGTGTAATTCAGTTTTTATCATGTAAGTTAAATTCATCCATTCCCTTGATTTATTAATTTAAACTTCATGTGGCCAAGTATGTCCTTTAAGATCATTTAAATCGTTCTATTAATGAGGTTTATCATACAATGTTAAAATAATTTTATCTCCAAAATAACACAGACTCATAATAAGCCCTTCAAATAATAATCTGTAAATTAGAAAATAATCCAGTCTTACCATCAAAAAGATAGTTTGAAGATTGATATAAATCTGCCCAGACATAACTATCATGCTCAATTTTGAAAACATTATTCCACTTAGTATACATAGTAATATATCAATTTTTACAGATAAAATATGTAAATCAGTGTCCAGTTTTGGGTCATTTACACGAAATCTGATTTATATTCTTTTAATTAATTTCTTTGATATATCATTGCCAATGTCTGTGCATGCTTCTCAAACAGACACATTTAGGAGCGATGAAAGATATTAAAATTTTTGAGCTATAAAGAGATTGCCTCACATAAAGGGGCATTCGGATTCACACACTCACAAACATTATTTGAGAGTACTTGTCTAACCCCATTTGATAATACTGGTAATTATAAATCCTTTTTACTCTCTGTTATGCCATATTAAAAGGTAAAAATCAACAATCAAAATGCCATATAGAGAAAAAATAAATTTCTGAATTCTGTGCATCTGCTTTATCTTTAAATACAACAAATTTTGATACATGTTAAAAGATACATGGAAAAACAAAACAAATTTTGCTCTTTGGCAATAGCTCAGTTTCTGTATGTTAGTTTGGGGATGTATCCAGAAAAGAGGAGTTAATTGTTGTTGGCTCAATTAGTGCAACCTGAATGAACATATTTTTTTTTGGGAGGGTGGGGAGAGATTGAGGGTAAATTAAGACAACATTTAGCTCTGCTTATTATTAACTGTGCGTAAATTTTCCCAAGAGCCTAATTAGCTCTGTCACAGTGTCTCATCCATTTACACAAGATAACATTTTCCTTTCCTTTACATTTTGTCATGTAATAAACTACTGCAAAACTGAATTTAAACTTGTTTATTAAGTAGTGATATACTTTGCTAAAGGTTACAACATTTCCTACAATTAAACAGACGTTTTGAAATTTTTTGTGACCCCTGGGATATTGACTTAATATTAAATATCAGGCAGCAAAGTGTCCTCCTGTTCATTTGTTTTCCATGTGGCCATTACATTATGCATTAAATATAGTTTTATTTTGGTGACTGAAAGCTTTTATGGTTACATCACTAATTTTTTTTTACTTCTGTTACCTTGCTGACTTCATAATGAATTATCTCTTTTTTTTAATAGCATGTATAGGATTTCCTGTCCCTCATTTTATAAAGGAAGCAATTGTCATTCCCACCTTTTCATCCAATTTTCTTCTCTATTTCTGTTCACATTTACTTTACTAACTATCATGTTTGACAGCATTTACATTTTGTTCTGCTATCCTAAGTAAGTCTTTGGCTTATTATCTAGGGATTAATGATTCTAAAATGAAAAAAAAATCATTTTTATAGCTTTATATCCTCACATATATTTTTACATACATTCATTATGATTTTCTTGTTATACACCTTTTGGGGATCCTTTATTTGTTTAATGATTTTCTTCTAGTTGGGCATTGTGTGGCATTCTGAGTGATTACTAGAGTAAGGTGTTTGAGAATCCAGTTCTAGCTCTGCAATTTACTGTGTGAACTCCTATTTAATCTCTGTTTCTTTATTTCTTCACATATAAAATGGGTAAATAGGCAGCAAGCTGGATTTGGGTGTTTAGAGGATTCACTGAGACTACACACATACACATGCATTTGAGTTAGATGGAAAGATAGTCCCCAAATCCACACAGGCTCCAATCAATGGAACTTTTCTACGTTACCTTACATGGCTAAAGGGACTTTGCAGATGTGACTAAATTAAAGATCTCAAGATGGGGAGACCATCCTGGATTATCCAGATAAATCCTAAATGTAATAGCAGTCCTCATCAGAAGGAGGTAGAGGGAGATTTGATAGAGAAGAAGGGAAGAGAAGCATAAATTGAAGTGATGTGGCTGAAAGCCAACAAGCTGCCAGATTCTGGAATAGGCAAGGAATAAACAAATTTTCCCCTGGAGCCTCCTGAAGAGACCAGAACTTGTGACACTATCAAAGCCATTCTTCTTAAAATGTATTCCTCATAACTTTCCATAAGCTAGACATTATCTTCACCTACACTTTACAGACGAGAAAACTAAAGTAACCTGCCCAGTGTCACCAAGAGGAGGCTTTGCGTGTCTAATGACATTTTAAATTTACTCATTTAATTTTTATTTCTATTATATAAATTTGTTTATATATCTGTATCCTTTACCACATTCAAGGTCCCCTACTGCCAGTTCCCATATCTACCTCAGACCTTTATATATAGCTTAACCCATTACACGTACATCATAGACAAGCTTACCCAATACAAGATGAACTTCTCACCATCATGTATATGTCCACTCACCGTCACTAAGTGATGCCTCAGTTTCTCAGTGGTCTCAGAAACTTAAAATTTTATATTGGTAACAGCATACATTTTTAGAGTAAAATTCTACTCATTGTCATACTCAGACCTTTTGTAAATGGCAGGACAAATGATTTTAGTCAAAAGAACACTAGACTTCAAGTCAAACAATTTGAGTTTAAATTCTATTTCTACAACTATGTTAACTGATGCCCTTTAAAATATCACCTTTCTTTTCTAAGCCTGTTTCTTCTTTAAAACAACAATGGTTCTACCTCCCTCAATGATTTATTGTAAAAATTAATGAAAAAAATGTGAAAGAAAATATCCAGGATGCACTTTGACAAATATTAGTCATTAGTGTAATTTTCTCTCTCCTTTATCAGAGCTCAAGGACAATACATATGAAATCACCAATATTAATGTTGTGTTTTGTTTTTGAAAATACAGTGCCACCTTCTCTTACTATTAGTTCAAGTATGCTTTAAATTTTTTTGAGAATATCAGTGGCATTCTATTTTCATATTTATGCTAGAAATCCATCAAAGTTTTAAATTTCACTTACATAAAATGTTTAAAGATGTTCTTCACAAGGGCGCCTGGGTGGCTCAGTCGTTAAGCGTCTGCCTTCGGCTCAGGTCATGATCTCAGGGTCCTGGGATCGAGCCTCACATCGAACTCCCTGCTCAGCGGGAAGCCTGCTTCTCCCTCTCCCACTCCCCCTGCTTGTGTTCCTGCTCTCACTATCTCTCTCTCTCTCTCTCTGTCAAATAAATAAATAAATAAATAAAATCTTTAGGAAAAAAAAAATGTTCTTCACAAGATTTTTCCAAGAACTGATTAAATGGTATCTCTTAGAGACGCTGAATATGGAGATGGCACTAACTATGTCTAAATGTTATTATTTCCTAGGAGTTATGGAAACTAAATTCCGAAAGAAAAAACAATAACAATATAAACAACAAACCATCAACACTGCTACTTATTTGAGAGACCAAATAAGAAAAGTGGCTATTCTTTAAAACAGAATCACAATGTATATACCCTTATTGTTCTTGAAAATTGATTTATGGCTCTATGGCCTCTCACTGCTACTGGTATTTCAAAGTAAATGTCAGAATTATATTTCAAAGAAAACCCAGTGTGCCATGTCACTTTCTATATTATTAGTCTCTCAACCATGAGATCACTATCTCTGTAGCTTATGATACAAGTAGAGGTAAATGTGACTCCATATATTAATTACTTTATTAATTACATATAATTACTTTATTAACTACATATACTCAAAAGAACAGATAGCATATTTCAATAAAATTTTGTTTTAATACATTTTAACTAAAATGTCTGTAATTATCACAATAATTCATTATTAGAAACTCAATTCTTAATTATTCAAAAAACTAAGACATATAAAATAATTTCTAGAAGGCAGGGAATATTAGGCACAGTCTGATTCTTCTTAAGACAGTTAACTTGACTCTGTTTTATAATCACCAATTATACTACACTCTTGACTGACCTCACACTTATGTGATAAAAGCAAATGTCTTTGCAGTTTGAGTTACATAAGATCAAAATCACACCCACTATGTATTATTGACTCCCCCCAAAATCTCTAGAAAGTTTCTTAGCTGAAGTACATGTAATAACAAAGTCCACAACTCTTTCATACAGGGTCAGCCTGATTTGAGGCCTCCAATGCTTTCCATTAGCACTGATTAATTTGTTTTCTTAGTAAGATGTTAAAATAGATAACATTAGATTAACATCTACCAAAACTTACTTACCATGCCTGGATTTGCATCTCTTCTTTAATGTCCAAAGCTATACTCTGATTTAGGAAAATTTATTTCTATTTTACTAAAGAATAAATTAAGATTCATTTCTGGTAAACACTCACAGCTAATATCATCCTCAATGGGGAAAAACTGAGAGTTTTCCCCCTAAGGTCAGGAACATGACAGGGATGTCCACTCTCAACACTGTTGTTCAACATAGCACTGGAAGTCTTAGCCTCAGCAATCACACAACACAAAGAAATAAAAGGCATCCAGATCGCCCAGGAAGAGTCAAACTTTAACTCTTTGGAGACGAAATGATACTCTATGTAGAAAACCTGAAAGACTCCACCAAAAAATTGCTGGAACTGATACATGAATTCAGCAAAGATGCAGGATATAAAATCAACATACAGAAATCTGTTGCATTTCTATACACCAAAAAGAAGCAGCAGAAAGAGAAATCAAGGAATTGATCCCATATATAATTGCACCAAAAACCATAAGATACGTAGGAATAAACCTAACCAAAGAGGTAAAAGATCTGTACTCTGAAAACTATAGAACACTTATGAGAGAAATTGAAGAGGACACAAAGAAATGGAAAAAGATCCCATGCTCATGGATTAGATGAACAAATATTATTAAAAATGTCTATACTACCCAAAGCAATCTACACATTCAATGCAATCCCAATCAAAACACCAGCATTTTTCACAGAGCTGGAATAAACAATCCTAAAATTTGTATGGAACCACAAAAGACCCCAAATAGCCAAAGTAATGTTAAAAAAGAAAAGAAAAGCAGGAGGCATCACAATCCTGTATTTCAAGCTGTCTTACAAAGCTGTAATGATCAAGACAGCATAATATTGGCACAAAAACAGACACATAGATCAATGGAACAGAATAGAAAACCCAGAAATGGATCAACCACTATATGGTCAATTAATCTTCAACAAAGCAGGAAGAATATCTAATGGAAAATTCTCTTCAACAAATGGTGTTGGGTAAACTGGACAGCTACATGCAGAAGAATGAAACTGAACCACTTTTTTACACCATACACAAAAATAGATTCAAAATGGATGAAAGATCTAAATGTGAGACAGGAAACCATCAAAATCCTAGAGGAGAAAACAGGCAGCAATTTCTTTGACTCTGGCCACAGCAACGTCTTTGTGAAAACATCTCCTGAGGCAAGGGAAACAAAAGGAAAAATGACCTGTTGACCTATTGAAACTTCATCAAGATAAAAAGCTTCTGCACAGGAAGGAAACAATCAACAAAACTAAGAGACAACCAATGGAATCCAAGAAGATATTTGCAAATGACATATCAGATAAAGGGCTAGTATCCAGAATTTCTAAAGGACTCCTCAAACTCAACACCCAAAAAAACAAATAATCCAGTTAAGAAATTGCATGAACAGACATTTCTCTAAAGAAGACATACAAATGGCTAATAGACACATGAAAAAATGTTCAACATCATTCATCTTCAGGGAAATACAAATCAAAAGCACAATGAGATACCACCTCACACTTGCCAGAATGGCTAAAATCAACAACTCAAGAAACAACAGATGTTTGCAAGGATTCGGAGAAAGGGGAACACTTTTGCACTATTGGTGGTAATGCAAACTAGTTCAGCCACTCTGGAGAACAGTATGAAGGTTCCTCAAAAAGTTAAAAATAGAACTACCCTATGTACAGCAATTGTTTACTAAGTATTTATCCAAAAGATACAAAAGTGCTGATTTTAAGGGGCACCTGTACCCCAATGTTTATAGCAGGATTATCAACAATAGTCAAATTATGGAAAGAGCCCAATGTCCATCAACTGATGAATGGATAAAGAAGAGATGATATATATGTATGTATGTATATATACACAATGGAATATTACTCAACCATCAAAAAACCTGAAATCTGCCATTTGCAATGATGTGGATGGAACTAGAGTATATTATGCTAAGTGAAATATGTCAGTCAGAGAAAGACAAATACCATATGATTTCAGTCATATATGGAATTTAAGGAACAAAACAAATGAAAATAGGGGAAGGGAAGGAAAAATAAAATAAAAACAGAGAGGGGGTGAAACTATAAGAGACTCTTAAAGATAGAGAACAAGCTGAGGGTTGCTGGAGGGGAGGTGGGGGGATGGGCTAAATGGGTGATGGGCATTAAGGAGGGCACTTGTGATGAGCACTGGGTGTTGTATGTATGTGATGAATCTCTAAATTCTATTCCTGAGACCAATACTAAACTATATTTTAACTAACTTGAATTTAAATTTAAAAAAAGATTCATTTTTGGTAAAGGATTTGTCTAAAACACTCTAGTAAGTGGAAAGTTTTGGATTCAAACCTGAGAATTGAGATGACAGAATATAAGATACTTCACAAAAAAAAAGGAAAAATCTTGGGGCACCTGGGTGGCTCAGTCGTTAAGCGTCTGCCTTCAGCTCAGGTCATGGTCCCAGGGTCCTGGGATCGAGCCCCACATCAAGCTCCCTGCTCAGCGGGAAGCCTGCCTCTCCCTCTCCCCCTCCCCGTGCTGTGTTCCCTCCCTCACTGTGTCTCTCTCTGTCAAATAAATAAAATCTTTAAAAAGAAAAGAAATCTTACCATTTGCAACGATGTGGATAGAACTAGAGGGTATTATGCTAAGCGAAATAAGTCAATCAGAGAAAGACAATTATTATATGATTTCACTCATATGTGGAATTTAAGAAACAAAATGGTAATAGGAGAAGGGAGGGAAAAATAAAATCAGACAAAATTAGAAAGGGAGACAAACCATAAGAGACTCTTAACTACAAGAAACAAACTGAGGGTTGCTGGAGGGGAGGTAGGTAGGGGGATGGGATAACTGGGTGATGGGCATTAAGGAGGGCATGTGATGTAATGAGGAGTGGGTGTTATATGCAACTGACGAATCACTAAATTCTACCTCTGAAACTAATAATATACTATATGTTAATTGAATTTAAATAAAATTTAAAAAAAAGAATATATATTTCAGTCCAGACTATTATAAATATAATAGAATGATAAAATTTAGTAAGAATTTAATACATGAAGGAGGAATACCTCCTAAATGAGTAGATAACTAACGTAAATTAAGAAGCAGTTTCTCTTGTCTCAAATTTTTACCTAGGAATTCTTGTAGTTAACGCAAACAGAAAATAAGGAAATAAAACTGCCAATATTTAAAAAGAAAGAATGAATCCTCAAAAGATGGATAATACATAATTATATATATTATATAAAATTATCCTCAAGATACACATATATATATATATATATATAAACATATATATGTATATAAATTATCTCAAGATGAAATATCAAAAACTGTCAAAATCAGAGATGACTCACTGGTATGTTTTGATTATGTTTTCTTGCTTTTGAAGATTCATAAAAGTTTTAAAATATATATAAAAATTAAAACAAGCAGTGAAGTGTTCTTAATTATAATTAGAGTCTCGCCTCTCTATATATACATATATAGAGATATATATATATCTGTCATTATTTCCAAGTAGTTAATAAAAATATGGCAGAAAACAATATAAATTAGATATTCACCTTTTACTTACGTAGTAGCTACATTTACTGCTTGCTTCTTCAGCTATTAAAGAATAATTTTGAGGAGATTGGGTGAAATAGGCTCCTTACTTTGTGTTGTTGATGATCTGGCAATGATTTAATCATGAAAACATAGTGTAAACTTCAGTAATCTATCTCCTAGCATAGATTCTTGGCTGATTAGGGAAATTTTTAATTTTCACCATTGCTCTGAAACACAATGTACATGGGATTTCCTTTGAGTGATATAATTGAGGAAAAGTGTCCTCAAGAGAGGATTTACTAGTCTCAGAACATCAGGATATTTTCAGATAGGTGACATTGAGGAAAGGGATAAAGGAATCTCATGATTACCCATTAGAGTGATCACAAGGATTTTGTAGCACATGTAATGACTTGTTCTGGCTCTTTAATTTAAAACAGACCTTTCACTTTGTTCAATTCAATACTGCCTTTCAACCTAGAGTGTGACCCACGCTCTAATTCCTTTTTCAGTGATATTGGCAGACACAAAGATGTCAGCTTACCTACTGATGAATATATTCCCATTCAAGAGTGAATTACTTCTAGCTTTTCCTCCACAAGTAGTACATTTATCCTTGTACTAGATTGCACAATACACTGGAATTTCAAGATGTTCTAAAATTTCAAGATGTTCTAAAATACATGTAATGCACTTTAAATGGCTTGTCGTTTGTTGAGTCTTCTGTTAGATACTGTGTATCAATCAGGAAGGACTAGTTTATGCTCTAATAATTTTAAAAAAATTCTTGGTTTATAATTCAAGTAGCTATAGAAATCAAGATTTGTTTATTAACTGTGCCAAATATCACAAGTTGACTAGGAACTTTGCTGGTCATAATCTATAAGGAATATGGGCTTACCAATATTCAATCTTCACATGTACTTTCATGAGCACTGAAATAAAGTTGAGGATGCAGTTGAGCCAAAAGTTTCACCTCAGAAGTGATACACATCACTACTGTACATATTTTACTGTCCAAAGCACATCACATAATCATATTTAATCCAAGTGGAAAGAAAGTGCAATCCTAAAGGAGTCCAACACAGAGATGGACATTTGGTAACTAGGATAGGTAAATAAACATAGTGCATTGGTTGGTTTACTAAAAAGTTTTTAATTTCTTTTTTTTTTTTTTTTAAAGATTTATTTTTTTATTTTATTTTTTTTTTTAAAGATTTTATTTATTTATTTGACAGAGAGAGACACAGCGAGAGAGGGAACACAAGCAGGGGGAGTGGGAGAGGGAGAAGCAGGCTTCCCGCTGAGCAGGGAGCCCGATGCGGGGCTCGATCCCAGGACCCTGGGATCATGACCTGAGCCGAAGGCAGACGCTTAACGACTGAGCCACCCAGGTGCCCCAAAAGTTTTTAATTTCTTATAATCTCTGCATATATTCTGTTGGTATATGAGTTATAAATATTTATTTAAATTCATCTTTGAATTTTACAAATGGCATTTTCTCTGCATGTCACTGAAGGTATTTTATATTTATTACATAATAGTTTAATTTTGGGGTCATTGTTGGAAAAATCTTCCTTACTCCAAGGTTAAAATATACATTCCAATTATTTGTAAATAAATTCTTTTTACAATGAAATTCTCCATACATATTGATTTTATCTTGACATATGGGGAAGGAATGAATCTAAATTTATTTTGAAATTGTCTACTCAAGGGGTGCCTGGGTGGCTTAGTTGGTTAAGCATCTGCCTTCTGCTCAGGTCATGATCCCATAGTTCTTTGATGGGGCCCTGAATCTGGCTTCCTGCTCAGTGGGGAGCCTGCTTCTCCCTCTGCCCCTCTCCCCGCTTGTGCTCCCTTGCTCTCTCCCTTACTCTCTCAAATAAATGAATAAAATCTTAAAAAAAGAAAATGTCTACTCAAATGCATCAATAGTTATATTTTCCAAATTAAATTAAAATGCCTCTTTTGTTATTCACTAAATCACCACATATGTAAGTTCTATATCTGTACTTTGTATTAAACCTATTTTTAAAAATAAATCTAAAATATTTAGCCAATTATAGTTAAACTGACGAAGACAGAAAAAACATTAAAAGGACTGACAAATAGTATGAATGTAATAAAGATGTAAGTTAAATCTAAACATATGCAAACGTTAAGATGTAGAACAGAAATGTTAATGCTACAAACTAGACATTGTAAAGTTAAGACTAACAATTGAGATTGGGAGGCAGAAGAAATTGGATCAAATATAAGAATACTAATGTCCTTATCCTAAATAGCTGGGAGTCATTTCTACTGAAAATTAAATAATATAGCTAAGAAACTAACTTCATCTTCAACATATATTTATTTGAATTAAAAATTTATTTCAATTTCACTTTTGCTTTTTATAGATAAAATTCAGCATAGTATTATTTTTAAGATGTAAATAAATCCGAAGTAAAATCATATTGTAACAAATATATCTGTCTAGATAAATTATCTGCAGAGGTTCAGTGAACTATAACAAGGACTATTATAGAACAATAAAATCACTACACAATTTTTATGTGCCCTTTTTACTTTTTGAATGATGGATAAAGAATACATATGTTTAACTATCTTGGGTAAATTTAATTTCTTTAAATCTATATAAAAATGACTAGAAGGAGGGGCGCCTGGGTGGCTCAGTCGTTAAGCGTCTGCCTTCGGCTCAGGTCATGATCCCAGGGTCCTGTGATCGAGCCCCGCATCGGGCTCCCTGCTCTGCGGGAAGCCTGCTTCTCCCTCTCCCACTCCCCCTGCTTGTGTTCCCTCTCTCGCTGTGTCTCTCTCTGTCAAATAAATAAAATCTTTAAAAAAAAAAAATGACTAGAAGGAAATATGCCAAATAGTTAATAGTGGCTAATTTTGGCCAATGGATATATTTATTATTGCCATTTTCTTCTTTACATATATCTGTGTTTTTCATTTTCCAAAAGCAATCTGTATGGAGATAATCTTAAGAGAATGATTTTCAAATAACTTAATATTTTCAAATGACTGCCAATTTCTGCATAGGTTGGCCATGCTTTGTCATTCCTTTCCAACACAACCCCCCTTTATTGGAAAATACCCATTTCTGATCTTTTCCTTAATAGCAAATTAAGGCTACATAAAGTTGTATCTTTTTAACATCAGTCAAATAGATATCTAAAGTAAGTGATTTTTACCCAGAAAGCTAGCCTGAAGGATACTGAATTAAGAGAATAACCTAATTAAATATATTCTCAGTAAGTCAAGGTATGAACATCTTGCTGTCAATTTCTTTTGAAACAGTACTTTGTAGTACTTTGTAGTACTTACTAACCATCTAACTAATAAGCTAGCTAAGTAAACAAGTAAGTAAATACACTTCCACCCCCATCTAGTCAAGTACTTTGGGTTGTCTTTAGAGAAATGGTAAACTTTTTTATAGTACAAAGAAGAGATACACTGTGTTCTTTTAATCAACAAAATAATTTGCAAAGATGATGAATTAAGAGTGTGTCTGTATATGATCCAGCAATTCTACTACTGGGTATATCCCCAAAATAAGTGAAGGCAGGGACTCAAACAGATATGTGTATATTCATACTCATAATAGTGTTACTCACAATAGCCAAATGCTCAAAGTAACCAAAGTGTGTACCAACAGATGATCAGATCAACAAAATGTGATCTATACATTTTTCAGCCTTAAAAGGGAAAGCAATTTTTACACATCCTACAACATTGAAAATATTAGCTAAGTGAAATAAATCAATCAGAAAAGGACAAAGTTGCATGATTGATTTTGTATAAGGTTCCTAGAGTAACAAATTCACAGAGACGGAAAGTAGAATGACGGTCACCAGGGGATAGTGGGAGGGGTGAAGGGAGTTAGCACTTAACTGGGGAAGACAAATTCTGGAGAAGAATGATGCTGATGGTTGCATGACGATGGGACTATGCTTAATGCCACAAAACTGTATACTTAAAAATGGTCAAACTGTAAATTTTATGTATATTTTACCACAATAAACCAAAAGGAATGTCTCTGTTAATTAAATTGCCAATTCTCTTGTAAGTAGGCAAAATGAATTTCAAGATATTAGAGTCTTGAATGTGAATACAGATTGACATAAAAAGCAATTAGTGATAATGATAAGTGAAGATTCTTTCTCAAATGTTCACATTTCAAACCATGAAAGTCCTCGATTTATAAGAGCCTGTGAAGTTTCCAAAAGAGCACCCCCTAAGTAGAAATTCCTTTCTGGTGGTGATGGTATTGGGGTTTGACTACCCAGAGAGATGTCTAAGTGTTGCTTTGCATGATAAATGCAAGTAGCCTAATTTTCAGTTCTTCCAAGAACTACATTAAAACATAATAAAATTATATTAATGATTCTGGTCAAATGCCACTGTACTATGTTTTTGCTTTACTCTCTGTATCAGGAATAGGTGTTCTAGACTATTTCTAGGCTTCAATGTCACCTCTCTATTTAATATGAAAATAATAGTGATAATGACAACTGATAATTCTTGAATGCTGATCGTCTGTCAAATAAAAGACACCTAAAGCATCATATAAAATATTTCAAATTAATTACAAAATTTGCCTAGAATATAAGTAGTCAGACATCATTCTATAGAGTACAAAATTAAGGTCATATAGATTGAAAAAGTGGCTTGATAATATGTGTTAATAAAGAACAGAGGAAGAATTTAATTCTATGTTTTTGTGTAAGTCTGTGCTCTTACCAAAAGTATATATTGTGAATCAAAGCAACACTATAGAGTTTTCAAGACAAAGCTTTTCTCTTCTCTTGAGAAAAGCTCGAGTTCCAAACTTTTCAATTTGTCTTTTGTGTGTGTGTGAAAAAAATCATAATTTTTAAGATGGACTGACATGCACAATTCTCATGCCATTTTGGCAAAAATGTTACTTCTATTGGCAAAGACATCTGTTCTTAAGTTCCTGAACATTTGGTCTCAATATGCTACCTAATGGATGGGTATGAGAATAAAGATAGTAAAAGCTTCTTTATACTTATTTCATTTAGTATTTTCTAGCTTTAACTCTGATATAACCAAAACCAATATTCATATTCTAACCATAATAAACTACCTTATACAATTTATATTCATAATTCAGCCACTTGACACTTGCTACAGAACTGTACACTTAAAAATACACTTATGGGGGAACCTGGGTGGCTCAGTTGGTTAAGCGACTGCCTTCGGCTCAGGTCATGACCCCAGGGTCATGGGATCGAGCCCCGCATCAGGCTCCCTGCTCCGCTGGAAGCCTACTTCTCCCTCTCCCACTCCCCCTGCTTGTGTTCCCTCTCATGCTGTCTCTCTCTCTCTGTCAATTAAATAAATAAAATCTTTAAAAAAAATACACATATAACGACATGCAGTCATTTGACTTTTTTAATGAGGATTTTTTGAAAAGATTTTATTTATTTATTTGACAGAGAGAGAGCACAAGCAGGAGGAGCTGCAAGCGGAGGGAGAGGGAGAAGCAGGCTCCCCTGACAAGGGGCTCGATCCCAGCACCCTGGGATCACAACCTGAGCTGAAAGCAGACGCTTAACTGACTGAGCCACCCAAGCAGCCCTAGCAAGGAGGATTTTTAAAAATAACAGGAAAGGGGCACCTGTGTGGCTTAGTTGTTAAGCACATCCGGCTCCCGGCTCAGCGGGAAGCCCGCTTCTCCCTCTCCCACTCCCCCTGCTTTTGTTCCCTCTCTCGCTGTGTCTCTCTCTGTCAAATAAATAAATAAAATCTTTTAAAAAATAAATAAAATAAAATAGGAAAAACTCATGAAAATAAGGGACTTCCAGATCTGATTAATTATTGGTTCTTTGAATTTGAGATTAGTGATATTGAAAATATTTAAAGAAGAAAATTTCTCATTTAAATTGAGAAATAAGCATTTAGCTCTATACATGGGGTAAAAAAACAAATAACAAAACAAAAACACAAACATGAGTCAAGAATATGTAAGAATTACTGTGCCTACTCCTGTATGCGAAAGCAACTGTTTACTAAGAGAGTTGCAGTATATCCTAATTTTAGAGTGTGATGCTATCCTCAATAAGGAATATGAACATTTAAGTCACTAGGAAGATATAGCCTTCTATTTTGTATTCAGTTTGCTTTCCATTCATCATTCTCATGTAAATTTTTTTTTTTTTAAAGATTTTATTTATTTGAGAGAGAGAATGAGAGAGAGAGAGAGCACATGAGAGGGGGGAGGGTCAGAGGGAGAAGCAGACTCCCCGCTGAGCAGGGAGCCCGATGCGGGACTTGATCCTGGGACTCCAGGATCATGACCTGAGCCAAAGGCAGTCGCTTAACCAACTGAGCCACCCAGGCCCCCCCTCATGTAAATTTGTTTTTATGCACACTTTACGAGGTCTACTAATTTGTAATTGGACAGATAACATATAATTTTTAATATATACTAATATATATTATACTTAATATACTAAGACTGAGAACCAAACCCCCAAGTGACAGTAAATTAACCATATTCATGCTTTTCCATAAAGTAATTTATCAACCTTTGGGGAAATATTTTCTCAGAAAGTGAAATGCCATAGTTTCATGCCCCTACTCTACACAGAAAAAAATGGCAAATTACTCAACAGGTCTCTTAATAAAACCATCAGTGTATGTTCTTGTTTAATTTTCTCTTTTATTTCATAATCTTTCAATTCTAAATCAAATTATGTGTTGTTTTTTTTTATTTCTTGAGGTACCATACTTCACCTTAGGGGCAAACCAAAGAACCATTAATATTACTGTGTGTGTAAGTATGTAGATAGATAGATAGATAGATAGATAGATAGATAGATAGATAGAAAATAGATAAATGATAGATATGTATTATATAATATATATAATATATCCATATATATAATTTATCCATATAAAATTTATTGAAAGGTAGGTAGATAGCAGTATTGAATGTCTTAGGTCCCACAAATAATAATCTATTAATTTCTTAAAATATCTGCTAAACCTTATAATTTGACTATATTGTTTTATTCTGGTATTAAGCCAAAAACATTTACATAAAGAATCAACTGTTGTAAATAATAGAAAGCAATCTGATTATACTAAGGTCATAGTAAACTAGAAATTCCTATACATTGTAGACCAAAACTGGAATAATACTCTTACTAACATATACTTACACAAATTGTTTTAAGAGCTTTAAATATTCTACATTTATTAATCTGGCAAATTTGCTTTGGATATTCTAAGGAAATAAATGTAGAAAGTATAAAAAAGTACTGTGAATGGAAGTATTCATGTTATTATAAAAGTGACAAAAAAATGGAAATGATCCAAATGTTCAAATATATAGCATGGTTAAGTCACTAATAGAGTATTAATTTATTAATTAATCTATTAATCTGTTATATAGCCATAGCAATTATATATTTAGGAATTGGTAATAAACTAGAAATTATTTTGTGCAAAAGTCACAGAATTGAGAAACAAAGAATATAAAATATTGATTTAATATTCTTGGCAATTATTATTGTTACTTTTAAATCTCTAATAATAATAGTAGGAACAGCAAAGAACATTAATTTGTTCTGTGAACTACTCACCGGAGAATTTCAGATTTTACTCTGAGAGATAAAATGTATCTCACTTGTGTTCTTTTAATAAAATATATATTTTATATTAAATTTTACAAGTAGTTTCAATTAGTTTTACCCTCATGATTATAAGATTTTGAAGGATTATCTTTTCATATTTATTTACTGAAATACACATCTATTTAATGAGAAAATCTCCCAGTATGTATCATATCCAATTTTCCTTTCTGTTAACTATCAATATATTTGTAGTAGTGGTTGTCAATTGAGGTGGGGGCAATTCTGTCTCAGGAGAAATGTGGCAATGTCTTTGAGACATTTTTGGTTGGCACAAATGGGAATATGCTATTGGCAGTAGTAGGTGAAGGCTGATAAATATCCCATAATGCAGAGGGCAACCACTCCCTAGCTCCCAACAATGAATTATCTAGTCTGACATATCAATAGTGCAAAGGTTAAGGAATACTTATTTATAGTATAGATATTTAGCACTTTTTAACAAAAGCAATTGGAACAGAATCTAGCTAATTTATTAGGCATGGTAATTTATTAAAGGATGCTTGAAAGTTCACAGAATCAGCAAGAGAGCCAGAGATTTAGGTTTAAAGATGACACAGCCAGGAGTACCACCTTCAGATTGTGTTGCAGAATTAGTCTGACACACATACCACTGTTGATGGTTGCACAATAACCCCCCACAGTTGAACCCTGAAGCTAAGATCACCTAATGATAATACTAGGTATTGTTAGAGTCAGAATCACTCCTGCCTCTAGAAACTGAGTGAAGGCATATCCTCTCTTGCCATACATGCCAGATGGAATATGTCCCTTCCTGCTTTTCCCTCAAAGCTTCTGCTAAAGTAGGATCAGGTACCTGTACTCTAAAAGTGGTAAGGAAAGCAAGTGTCTGAAATTTCTAACTTCTACTGTGAAAGTTGGAAGAATTTTTTAGCTATTAAGTTAGAAAGAAAGAAAGAAAAAGAAAGAAAGAAAGAAAGAAAGAAAGAAAGAAAGAAAGAAAGAAAGAAAGAAAGAAAGAAAGAAAAAGAAAAAGAAAAGGAAGGAAGAAAGAAAAAGAAAAAGAAAAGGAAGGAAGGAAGGAAGGAAGGAAGAAAAGAAAAAAGGCTGCAAATGTCTAACCACTCACTTTATTCAATAATGCCAATTAATCTGAAATATTTTTTTAAAGATTTTATTTATTTGTCAGAGAGAGAGAGGGCACAAGCAGAGGGAGTGGCAGGCAGAGGGAGAAGGAGGCTCCCCACTGTGCAAGGAGCCCAATGTGGGACTTGATCCCAGGACCCGGGGATCATGACCTGAGCCAAAGGCAGACACTTAACAGACTGAGCCACCCAGACATCTGATATGAGAAATTCTTAATCTCAGGAAACAAACTGAGGGTTGCTGAAATGATTTTTTTAAACTGAAATTCGTTTCTATTTAAATCATTTCAACAATTCAAAACACAGTATATTTATACAGTGATGTCCATTTGACTGTAGCTAAATATAAATTTATAAATATCATGTTTTTTCTGCTTAGTATAGTTTACATTAATATTAAAATTCCATTTGAGGGGTACCTGGGTGGCTCAGTCAGTTAAGCATCTGCCTTCAGCTCAGGTCATGACCCCAGGGTCCTGGGATCGAGTGCCGCATCGGACTCCCTGCTCAGTGGGGAGTCTGCTTCTCCCTCTCCCTCTACCACTCCCCCTGCTTGTGTGCTTCCTTGTTCACTCTCTCTCTGTCAAATAAATAAATAAAATCTTAAAAAAATCCCATTTGAAAGTCATTTTAAAGTGTAATCACTAATGAAATACCAATTCTATATATTTCATAGTAATTTTTAAAGATTTTATTTATTTGAGAGAGAGAGAGAAAGAGAGAGAGCATGAGCAGGGGGAGGGGCAGAGGGAGAAGCATACTGCTTGCTGAGCAGAGAGCCAGACTCGCAGCTGGATCCCAGGACCCTGGAATCATGACCTGAGCTGAAGGTAGACACTCAACCGACTGAGCCACCCAGGCGCCCCTATTTCATATTAATTTTAAATATTAAATATATATATTCTAAAATAAGGATTTTATCAAGAAAAATCATATGTCAAGCAAGTCTATTCTAAACTGTCGGAAAAATTTTCAAGACTGCATAATAAAATACAAAAACAAATTTAGTGTTGCCTACATTGATATATCCTTGTTTCATATTGCTGAAAATTGCAAAGACAAGAAGGTCTGGATATCTGTTAGTTCAGCTTTCCTGTGACTTCTGGTCCTGCTCATGCTATATACGAGATGTATCACTCCCAGCCATATGATGATTGGTTCTTAGACACACTTGAGCCTGGATAAGTATGTCTTTTCCTACATTCCCTAAAAGGTCTTGATACTGATTGTGTTATTTGAAAGTTGTGTACTTTGAAAATCCAAGAAAATTAAAATAAAATATATAAAACAAAGTAGTTATGTAAATAATATTTAAAAATAGTCTCATTAGATCTACAGAAATCATTTAAAAGACATAATGAGAAGAATCCTTATTTATGATAATAATTCTTAAAACAAGTATGTGTAAGACCAAATAAGCAAAATATTAAAATATAAAACCTGTCTCATTACTGATCCCCCACTCCAAATGTGGAAAATAATGGAAAGGATTCCAGGTATCTGAATAGAGAGACAATCTCATACCAAATCTACTTATGTTAAACTATAAACTGATTACCACAACTTTTAAAAACTAATCAGTTTTATTTAAAATAATCTATGTGAATAAATTAAAATGCCATATTGGCTAATATGTTTTTCAAAAAATTAATAATAGGGTGGTACAAGCCCACCTTTTCAAGAAATTAAAATACATTTAAGAGCTATACTGTAGTAATTAATAACACATAAATACATGAAAAGAACAATGGAAAAGAGTAGAAAGTCAGAAAATATACCCAAGTAAATATGAGATTTATTATACATTAGAAGTAACATTTAAAATATGATGACAAAAGAAAGGTTATAAGTAGATATTTGGGGATAACTTCACATATATCTAAAAAGAATAAGCGAAACTTACACAAAATTAATTCCATTTTTCAAAGGTACATGTATAAGAAGACTCTAACTGTACAAACATAACTCACAAGATATTTTTGCTGTCATTATTATTGGAATGGAAAAGGCTTTTCTAAATATAAGATGCAAAATAGTAAAATAACGCATATTAGTAATTTTGACCAACCAAACAAACACTAATGCAATTCTGTCTGGGAAAATGGTTTATAATAACTAGAAAAAAGATTCTAACTCATGTAACAAATAAAAGAGTGATTTCTTTAATATATGCAAGTTTCTTTAAAATAATAAGCAAAAAATCAACAATATAATATTAAATAGACTATAAAATACAAAAAGTATAGATGCTTCTAAAATACAAGTTCTTCCTGTATTGATATGGGATGATTTATAAGATATAAAATGTAAAACAAACTATAATATGCACAACATGCTACCATTTCAATAGGAAAATAAAAATATATGTGTACATCACTGTACAGGGGTAGGGCATTTCTTTTTTGTCTCAAGTTTTTGTTTAAATTCTAGTTAGTTAATATATAGGGTCATACTGGTTTCAGAAGTAAATTCACTTACCCAGGACTCATCACAACAAGTACCCTCCTTAATACCCATCACTCATTTAGCCCATTCCCCATCACCTCCCTCCATCAACCCTCAGTTTGTTCTCTATAGTTAAAGTCTCTTATGGTTTGCTTCCCTCTCTCTCTTTTTTTTTTCCCTTCCCCTATGTTCACCTGTTTTGTTTCTTAAATTCCACATATGAGTGAAATCATATGGCATTTGTCTTTCTCTGACTGACTTATTTCTCTTAGCATAATACTTTCTAGCTCCACCCACAGCATTGCAAATAACAAGATTTCATTCTTTTTGATGGCTGAGTAATATTCCATTGTGTTTTATATATGCATATATACACTTTTTCTTTATCCATTCATCAGTCAATGGACATTTGGGCTCTTTCCATAATTTGGCTAATGTTGATAATGCCGCTATAAACATCAGGATGTATGTGCACCTTCCAATCAGTATTTTTATATCCTTTGGGTAACAACCTGGAGGTTCCTCAAAAAGTTAAAAATAGAACTACCCTAGTAGCAATTCCACTACTAGGTATTTATCCATAGGGTATTTCTGAAAGCGGAAAACCTTGGGTGGCCATCAGGTAGGGAAATTGAGTGACTAGGGATCAGGGAGGGACACTTTTTATTCCATATTCTTTTATAATTTTTGAATTTTGTATCAGGTGAACATATTACCCAAAGAATTAACATACTTAAAATAATATTTTCCTCTCTAAAGACAGACTGTAGTCATTATTTATTTTCATGTTTATCTCTCCTCTCTTTTTCTCTCTTCTCTCTACTCATTTTGGAATAAGTTAAGTTATTGATTTTATACTGTCCTCTACTCCTCCTAAGAAAAAATTGTTTATTTGATTTTTTATTCTTAGTTCTGCACAGCTTTTGTGTTGCTTTAGCATTGTATTCTCTTTAAAAGGAAGGAAATAAAGAAGATTTGAGAATTAGGTTTTCTCTTTGATTATACATATGCATTGAGAGTTAAAGGGGGCTTTGGACCTTGTCAATATGAAGATAATTACATGAAGTATTTAAACAAATGTCTTTATAGTTCAGGTAAAATATTGTTGACATTTTCATGTTGCATTCCATGCTAACTTTTTTCTAGTACCTAAAAATGTAGGTGAGCCCAGCTGGAATTTCCTGCTTTCTAACAGAGCCTAAAACGAATCAAAATACTACTACTACACACCATCAACAACAACAACAATAGCACCAACAATGATTATAATAACCCAGACAAAAATCCTAGAAGTGAAGAGAAAGCACTTAGTAACTTAGTGCTCAGCCATAGTTAGAGTCTGATGCAAAGGGTAAATTTGTCTGTTATCCTAGCACTTGTAAATACTTAATTTAGAATTAAAAGGTTAATACATAACAAATTCAGGTTAGCTTACTTTAGTTAATTGTTCATTTTCACTTCATTTCTACAAAATATTGCAATATGTAAAAACTGAAAATCCTATCAAGCATACACTATTTGAAATATGTTATTTTATTATATAAATATAAATTACATTATTTTAAATATAATTAAAATGTATAACAGAAGCTGGGACTTAAAAATTCTGAGGAATATTTTATCATAAAAAGTTCATGATAAATCCTAATATGTAAAATTTGTAGAATAAAGGCTGAGAAATTTACAGCAGAACCAATTTCTAAACAATATGTAGTATTAAAAATGCATGCATTACACAGCAAACATAATGAAGTGACATAAATTTACTGTGTCTGAGATTATAAATGGAATATCAGGCAGATCTCTAGCCATTTCTGGTGCAGCAGTTAGGGAAATTAGTCTTAATTTTGAAGAAGATGTATTCATGTGTATCCTGTGAAATGTGACTAACAGGTCTTCACCTTTATTTTGGTAGTTAACTCCCACCCAGTGATTTTCAGAACAGCTTGCCTTAGGTTATAGCAGTTTAATGGAATAGTGGGCCATTTTTACCATCTACTTGAACTTACAAATGAGAGAATTTAAACATCCCACATGAGATTTTGCTCCAGTTGCCCTTAGAATAAATTCATATTAATAATGATGATCATGATTACCACATAAAAATGAAAATAGGCAAATCTACTGAAATAATTAACAGGATGAAATGGTAGTTGAAAGAGAGTAGTTCCCCCCATCTGCAATATGAATGTAGCACATGCATACACTGAATTACATTAATGTTGTTAAAATCAAGTATTCAAGGTCTACATTTTTTTGTTATAATTTTTTTATTATGTTATGTTAGTCACCATACAGTACATCATTAGTTTTTGATGTAGTGATCCATGATTCATTGTTTGCGTATAACACCCAGTGCTCCATGCAATACGTGCCCTCCTTAATACCCATCAATTTATAAAATGTCAGTCACCTTTGTCACTGAAATTTTTCAGCAGTACAAAGTTCTGTCTGGGACTTCAACATCTGCACTACTCAACCCCTCTCCTTCTGGCTATCCATCTTCTCAGTTAGGTTTTCTGTAAACCCCTATTGAGGATCACAGCATGCCCCCACTCTCTTTTACCTGTTCATGCTTTACTTTTGTCCCTCTTCCCTGACTAAACCCTAAACTTGATATGATCAGGGTCATTTTGTCCATTATATTCACTGATGTATTCTTAGTGCTGGAATACTGCCTAGTATATGGTGGGTGTTTGACAGGTATTTATTAAATCAATTGATGAATACATAAATAGAAACTAGTGATTAAAGCTTATCAGTCTTTCACCTCATATATTAGATATCAATATTATATGTTACATTTTTAATGTGAAAAACCCCTCTAAATTTGAACTACATCATAGGTGCTAATTTTAGGTGAAATTGTAAAGGTGATACACTATTTTAATTGTAGCAATTCTAGTAGATGTATAATGGTGTTTTGTAATGATTATTTGAATGATGATGATTGTTAAATGTACTTTTTCTTTTTTAGTAAAATGATGGTTCACACATATTACCCATTTTAAAATCGTCTTTGTCATGTTATTAAATTGTAAGAATTTTTTCAGCTATATAGGCTTTTTAAAATTCCTTACATATATATGTAAAAAAATGTAATTTCAGCCCAGAAATTTTACACATATTTAGTTAGAATTAATCATAAGGATATGTTTTTGATACTACTGTATAAGCTTTATACTATACCTTATACTAATATATTATACTAATAGTAATACATAGTATATCTTATAATTCATTATATAAATCATACATATTATCAATACCTTATGCTATAAGGCATTATATTTTATATTATTTTGCAACTGTTCATTAATAGTGTGTATATATATATATATATTTGTTTTTATATATTGAAAATATATCCTTCTGACCTTCCAAATTCTCTCATCAGTCCCAGTAACTTACTTGCAAATTGTTTTAAACTCAATAGAAAAAAAAAGGTAAAACAAAAAAATAAGAAAAAAAAAGTTGAGACAAATAGAAAACCATATCAAGATTGTAGACATATATCAAGCCATATCAGTATTCACATTAGATGTAAATAGCAAACAACCCAATCAAACAGTAGATGTTTTTCAAATCAGGTAAGAAAGTTAGACCCATGTATATGTTGCTTACTAAAACTTAAATATAAAGAAGAAAATTGATTACAAATAAAAAGATGGGAAAATATTAACCTGCTAACATTATTCAAACAAGGAAACTGAAGTAACATTTAAAATATGATGAAACTATATTAATATCAGAATAACTGATTTCAAAGCAAAGAATGTCATAAGAAATGAAAATGGTCATTTCCCAATAACAAAGTGGTAAAGTAAGTAAGACATAAAAATCCTAAATATTTATGTACTGAATAACAGAGTATCAATATATATGTAGCAAAGCTTACAGCCTATAAAATAATCAGAGCACACACCACCTCTCTGTCAATAATAATTAAAACAAAGAGACAGGAAGTCAGTAAGAATATTGGAGCTCGATGTGTGTCATTTTTATATCATCTGTTTTATTCTCATTGTAGTACAAGTTCCCTCTACCTTCTTGAACATTTGTGGCCTATTCACAATAACTGTTGACTTCCTTTCCCAGATTGCACCATCAATTTAATGTTGTTATATTTGTTATATAACAACAATATTTGTTGTTACAGATTTATTTATCTCTAGATCACAGGCCATATTTCCCTCCTTTTTGTGACTAGTAAGTTTTGATAAGATGATAGACTATGAATTTTATATTGTTGCTACCTGAATTTTGTTGTAATTCCTTTAAGTAGTATTGAAGTTTGGATATGCCATTAAATACTTTAAATACATAGGATACTTTCCAAGCTGGTTTATAAATTTTTTAAAAGATTTTATTTATTTATTTGACAGAGAGAGAGTGAGCACAAGCAGGGGGAACAGCAGAGGGAGAGGGAGAAGCAGCCCCCCTGCTGAGCAGTGAGCCGGATGCAGGGCTCCATCCCAGGACCCTGGGATCATGACCTGAGCCAAAGGCAGACGCTTAACTGACTGAGCCACCCAGGCGCACCTATAAATTTTGTTTAGTGTAGATCTAGGAAAGTTTATAATCTAGGGCCAATTTAGCTATTACTAAAGAGACACCTCTCTATATGTTTTACCTCATGCCCAGTGCACTTCAATGTCTTTCTCATCTACCTTGTGACAACATGAACCACTCCCAACTCCCTGAACTCTGCACTATTCCTTTCTGATGGTCTCTTCCTGGATCTTAGACATTTTGCCCTTATGCACAGATCAATATTCAGGTCAAGACTCTAGGGGCCCTCTCTTGAGATATCTGGACATTTCCAACTTTGAATCTCTTTCCCCTCCGATACTCTTTTAGCTGAATTTTTACTTCTTTCCTTTGAAAACTGCATCTAATCAGTAAACTGTTATAATCCTAGAGTTCATCATGTTTTCTTTCTTTCTCAGGGAATTTATAGGCATTTAGTGCTGGTTTTCTAATATATGACATACATAGTTGATTGTATTTTTCTTGTTCTTCTATCTGTTTAAAGCAGAAGGATAAGTCTATTACTTTGTTTACCATCTTGATCTGAAGTAGAGGTCCCTATCTGATTCTACAACAAAAATTTTTCCATTATGCAACTCCATGAATCTTTATCATCTGGTTTGATAATATTTGAAGTGTGATCTGACTTTCAAAAGTATAATAAAATAGCATATTATATTTTGAATATTATTATTCATTGATATCAAGATATTTTATGGATCTTAATGGGCAATATAATATGTATCTCAAATACGCAACATGAGTTTTGTCATCCATTTCACCACTAATTATGCAGAGAACTAAAAGTTCAAATTTGTTTTGTTGCATATCAAGTGTTATTTAAAAGTATTTTTTTCATTAAAAATTATAATTTATGCCCAGTCCTTTAGCTTATCAAAGACTTGAAAATAATTTTATTCCTTATTTTTAAGGATATTATGAAAAGAAAATGGTCCATAATTTTTTTTCTGTATGTTAACCATTGGAATTGAAATGAAAATTGTCTGTAATTTTTATATCCAGTAATCTCTTTAGAAGGTATTTAAAAATAATAATATAACAGCTCTGTATCCACAAATCTGATAACCTACCTAAAATGGACCAATTCCTTGAAAGACACAATCTACCCAAACTCAAACAAGAAGAAACAGACAATCTGAATACTTTTTTTTTTTTGTAGTCTCTGTGCCCAACATATGGCTCCAGCTTATGACTGTGAGATCGAGTCTCATGCTCTACCAACTAAATAGGTGCATTTCTATTAAGTAAATTGAATAATAATAACATTCTTAACATAATAAATAATAATAACATTCTTAACCAGAAAGCACCAGGCCTAGATGGGTTCACTGGGGAATTCTACCACACATTTAAGGAAGAAATTATACCAATGCTCTACAGATTCTTCCATTAAATAGAAGCATAGTGAATACTCTAACTAATCCTATAAAGCCAGCATTACCTTAATACCCAAACCAGAAACAATGCTAGAAAGAAAAACTATAGACCAGTATCTTTCTTGAACATACATGCAAAAAATCTAAAACAGAATACTAAAAAATAGAATCCAGAAATGTATGAAAATTATTATGCAACATGACCAACTAGGTTTTATTCCAGGTATACAACTCTGGTTAAATATTCAAAAATCAATTAATCCAAACAATCTTATCAAGGAGCTAAATTAAGAAAAATCACATAGTCATATCAATAGATTTAGACAAAATGAATAGATTTTGACAAAACTGAACATCCATCATGATTTAAAAAAGAAAAAAAAAAAAAAACTCTTAGCAATCCAGGAATAGAAGTTAAATTCCTAAACTTGATAAAAAACATCTATGAAAAACTACAAATAATCTCATAGTCAGTAGTGAGAAATTGCAATGTTTCCAGCTAAAATCAAGAACAACGCAAGGATGTCCCCTCCCACTAACCCTATACAACATCATACTGGCAGCCCCAGATAATGCAATAGGATGAGGAAAGGAAAAAAAAAAAAAAGGTATATATGTTGGAAAGGAAGAAATAAAACTTTCTTTGTTCATAGATATTTTCTATGCTGAGAATCGCAAAGAAGCAAAAACAACAAAAATGACAAAAATCTCCCGGAACTAATAAACAATTATATCAAATTTCAAGTTGTATATATATAATTTATTGTACAATACCATATACCTAGTGCATTGTCAGTCTTTATTATTATTATTACTTCAAGAATTAGACTCCCATCCATTTTCCCATTTTAGACCCAGAGCATAGCAGATCCAAGGCTACTACCTGGCTTGCAACTAGCTATTTCCATTCTTATCTAGTCCTATGAGAAAAAAATCTGTGATCTTTGTTGTAATTATATATTTTAAATTTTTTAAATAAATATTTACCTGTTCTTTTAATTTTAGAGACTATTTTTTAGAACAGTTTTACATTCACAGCAAAATTGAAAGGAAGGTACAGAGATATCCCATATATGCCCTATCCTGATTCATACATAGCCTCCACATTATTTGTTTTGTTATTTTGAGAGTGGAAAAAAGTTCAACAATGGTACTGTCTGATAATATTGTATTGCTTTAAATGCTACTGTCTGATAATATTGTATTGCAAAACTATTTTCAAAACTTTTCTTCTGAGAAATCTGAACATGATCCAAGGTTAATTCACCAAGAGATCAATACCTAAAAGTTAAATAGTGTGAAATTATTTAATGGTTATGATATGCTTACTTCTGAGTGGTCTCTATTCTAAAAGATGTTTAGTTTACCAGTACTATCCTAACACTAATCAAGCAAATATCCTATCTCTTCATTAGGTTTTCATTATATTTATGTTTAAATACTAGCTCTCTATAATTATCTTCCTCTTTCATTATTACTTTAAAAAAATTCTAAACAACTGACCAAGAAATCTTTTTTTAAAAGAGAGTGAAAATGACAAACTACATTTTCAAGCATGAATATACCTACGCCAGAAATAGTTGTAATTCTATGCTATTCTAAAATAGCTCCTGGGATGGATATTTCAGAATCCTCCCTTAGTACTTCCTTTGTCTGACAACATCAGCACTTAGATTTTTGGGAATTGATAAGGATGAAAAATACCGAAATTTATACCCTGCCTACACTTTAAAATAACATAGTTGATTCCTTGGTAAAGCTACTTCTTACAGCTAGATAAATTAGTTGTCAGAAAAGTGGCAGAGATGATCTAATCATAAGCCAGGAGCAAGTAGCAATGATCTAAGGAAAATACTGTTCTCTATTTGGAGCAATCTAAAAATTACTTATGCTTCCTAGTGTTAAAGCCAACATTGCCTAGGTTCATGATTCAATTGATGGGGAGACAAGACTCATAACATTATAAATGAAATAAGGAGGTATATTTTGATTAGGTAAATTATATTAAGTCTCCTGTGAACAAAGAGTGCAAACAGAAGTAACGAATAATTGTTGAAATAAAATCTCCATTAAAAATTAATTGTACAATCTTCCAATTAACCTAGAAAGCAAACAAAATTGAAATGTGTTTATATTAATCTACAAACTATTTAACAAAAGTAAATGTCATTAAAAATAATTACCAATTAATTTATTAGGTGGTACTTATATTAGAAATAAGAATATCAAAATAGTCACATGAATAAATATACACTAGGTGTGTATGCATGTGTGTTTGTATAAATCAAAAATAAAAATGCACAATATACATACCCTATATTTGGTCATCTATATGCTTAAATGTAAAGAAGAAAAAATATAAGTATTATGTTTGAAATTTACTAAAGGAGATATATACATTAAGAAAAATTAAGCCAGTAATTATGAAAAGAAAATATGGAAACCCAGGTGGTACTTCAATGAGAAAGTGCCTACAGTGAGAGGTGATTTTTTCCTTTTTTTAATCTCTGCTTTATCATATATGGTCACAAACACATCACATCTATATTATATTGACATATACATTTAAACACAAATACGTGCAAATTACAGCAGCACTGTATTAGGTACAAATCATTTTGCATAACATTATTTCATAACAAATAATGTCACATAATATAAAACAATTTCAGACCTATTACCATCACCAAACAACTCAGAAGTAGAAAGCAATGATACCTGCATATAATGAGGTTAAATATACTGGATATATTTTGTGTACTTCCAGAGCCACTCGTCCCTATTCTATCCTCTCTCAGGTTACCTGAACTGTAAAAATCACATCAGTGAGCTTACGTGTCTCATGACTGCCTTTTGGGTTCATACAATGAGGAATCATGGCAGAAGATTGGAGGGATTGAGGAGAGAGAGGTCAAGGAATATAGTTTCCTGATTCTCACCATATGAGCCTAACTTGTGCTTGCTGCATCCCTTCACAAAACGTCACTGCTCTTCCCAAAGTGGTGTGTTTTACAGAATTATCTTATGAATTCTAAGCCTTTCTCTCCTTTCTAACTTTTGCCACCAAAAGTGATGATAGTTGTACTGATGCTAACCTAAGTTTGAGAACTATTCATTATGCTTCTCCTACATGCCACCCAAACTTGTGAAATTATTTTTTGTAAACAACTCTGAGTTATTAAAATTTATGTGTGCCATCTGTTTTCCATTGGATCCTGATACATTGAGAAAATAAAGTTGATCATTCCCATGCCTTGACCAATGCAAACAGTAAGAATGCCAAAACTTCTTAAATAGAAAATACTCTGAGTACGTACATAAGCAACTGCAAATTGTGTTGTTCTATATAAATAGTAACTTTATTAAAAACAAAGAACAAGAAGTATGCTGTCAACTATCATTACAATGATCTTTAATTAGAATATGCTACAGGATATTCTAATTAGAATAGAATTAATTCAACATTTATTGATAATATAAAGATTACATTAAAACAACAAAAAACATGACTTACAAACTGTGAACTTAATGCACTTAGCAGGAATGCAGTTAAAAGATTATGTGGTTAAATTGATAATGTGGCCTTTTTTGTTGAGATCATCTTAGATAACTAAAACAAGTAGTATAACTTCTGATACTTTAAAATAATCACAAAATATTGGGGTGCCTGGGTGGCTCAGTCGTTAAGCGTCTGCCTTAGCTCAGGTCATGATCCCAGGGTCCTGGGATCGAGCCCCACATCGGGCTCCATGCTCCGCAGGAAGCCTGCTTCTCCCTCTCTCATCCCACTGCTTGTGTTCCCTCTCTCACTGTGTCTCTCTTTGTCAAATAAATAAATAAAATCTTAAAATAAATAAATAAAATAAAATATAATATAATAAAATAATCACAAAATATTAATAGCTGTCTTGGCAATATTTCTCAAAATTCAGTCTTCCCTGCATATCTTGACAGTGTTTGTCATATCTATATACCACTTATACTAATATCCACGTAATATTTTTCTATTAAATTTTAAATCAATTCTGAATTTCTAAGACATGCCCTAGGAATAATAACTATTAAGTCACTGATTTCCTGTTCTAAACAAATTTTTTCTATCAAGCAATAAATGGAAAATCAAATTAATAATTTATCAATGTGACACAAAATAACTCAGAATATTATCAGTGTTATGTATATTACAGTTTGACAGGCATTAAAACATCTGTACAATATTTTTAGATCCTATTGATCTCTAACTTTGGGAATTTATTAGATTCTTTAAAAATGTATTACTTCTTGTATAACAGTTTTGAATGATAAATAACATAATAAACCCTTTGATGACTAACTGTCATGAGAAATGCAATTTGCAACTCTCCTTCAAATGGAGTTGTTTTCAAAATTTAGCTTTAAAACAATAGATTGGAGTTGTCTGTCATAACATGATTAATGAAAAGTCAAAGTAACAATGAATGAAATACCAAAGAAAGAAAGATTTATCAATATAAAGCACAAGCTCGTGTTGAGCAGACCTGATCACATAACTTGAATATCTGGGAAAACTAAGAACATGTTTTTGTTTGTTCGTTTGTTTTACAGTTTTGTTTTTTGGAGAGACAGAGAGTGAGTTGGGGGGTGGGAGGGGGGCAGAGGGAGAGGGAGAAAGAGAATCTTAAGCAGACTACATGGCTAGCATGGAGCCTGAGACGGGGCTTGAACTAATGACCCTGAGATCATGACCTGAGCTGAAATCAAGAGTTGGAGGCTTAACTGACTGAGCCACCCAGGTGCCCCATTAAGGACATGTTTTAACTGCATGCCTTTTGTCCATTGAAAAGTATCTCAATATGTGATTTAATATAATTCTGCCTCATCTCCTTTCCTGTTTTGTTTCATTCTAAGCCTATGACTAGAGAAAACATTGATGAACCCTTATATTATTTCCTGATCAAATACTCATGTGCATTTTTCAAATTAATATTGCATTTGTATATATATATATATATATATATATATATATATATATATATATACTCTTACTCATATAAAATTATAAAACTACAGATTAAAGTTTTTTCATAAAAACAACTCTTAACAATCTTCATTTAGGGATAAATTATAAGCAGAAATATAACTTTATTGGTTAAATATTTCTAGCTGTCACATTGGAAATATGCCTGGTATCTATCACATAGGATTCTTGTTCAGGCTGAAGAGCTATATGGGATATTACCTCACCTTGAATGTATTCTTTTGTTCTTAAATTGTTTTATTTAGAACTAGTTTTGATTATTCTGATTACAAATAAAAGCCCATAATTTACTGAATGCTTATGGTATGCTCTGTAAACCTTAAATAGTTTATATTATCTCACTTGAAGCTCATGGTTAACTATGATTAACATGATAATTTGATCTTATTTAGAAATACCTTAGTAATAAAATCTGTCAAAAGTTCAGAAATAACAGAAGTAAAACCAGTGAATCATGGAAGTAGTAATTTTTGAAAGTTTTTCTGTGCACACACCAGAAGAGTTCATAAACCAGGAGCACTCAAAATAAACATATGAAGCTCATGGGTATATTGTTTTAAAGTGGCATATAGTGAGGAGATAGTGACTCTATATTCTTCACAGTGATTGGTTATAATTTTAGAAATTTCCTAAATGACAGGGACTTCGTCTGTGACCACCTCATGTCAGTTTGGGGGAACCATTTAAATTTCACTTGTGAATTCTGGAGGCACAAACAAGAGATGACCAGGTCGTTAGTCTTGTAAAACAAGCTAAATTAAGCTTTGTATATATGCCTAAACTGGTTTTGTCTGCTCTGAGAATTTTCAGGCTAGTTTCTATTTTTTATTTGAAGCCAAAATTTGAACTCAGATCTGACTATGTATTTTAGTGGAATACATTTAGAAGTATACATTTGAATCATTTACAAAGTTAGGCAGAATTAAGAAGCATATTATATTAAAATACTCTCCATTTCTCTGAAATACCTGAAATTCAAAAGCATCCAATTAATATATTTACACAAAGATGCATATGTAGAATAATATATTAACTGGAATCCACCCATAGCCATTAAGAACGAGTGAAAGCCTTGGGATGAGCATCTTTTCATATATCTGTGGGCCATCTGTATGTTTTCTTTAGAGAAATGTGGTAAACAATATGGAGGTTCTTCAAAAAAATTAGGAAAGAATTACCATATGATCCAGTAATTCCACTACTGGGTATTTATCCTAATAAAAAGAAAACACTACTTTGAAAAGATATATGTACCCTATGGTTATTGCAGCACTATTTACAATAGCCAAGTTATGGAAGCAACCCAAGCATCCATCCATAAATGAATGGAAAAAAGATGTGGTATGCACACACACACACACACACACACACACACACACACACACACACAGTGGAATATTACTCAGCTACAAAGAAGAATGAAATCTTGCCATTTACAACAACATAGATGGACCTAAAGGGTATAATGCTAAGTGAAATAAGTCAGTAAGAAAAAGACAAATACCATATGATTTCCCTCATATGTCGAATTTAAGAAACAAAACAAATGAACATACAAAGAAAACAAGAGAGAAACAAAAAAACAGACTCTTAAATACAGGAACAAACTGGTAGTTGCCAGAGGGGAGATGAATGGTAGGGAGTAATTGAAATATATAAAGATAATTAAGAGTATACCTATCTTGAAGAGCACTGAGAAATATATAGAAATGTTAAATCATGATATTGTACACCTGAAACTAATATAGCTCTGTATGTTAATTTTGCTTCAATTAAAAAAATAAAAGAGATATTAAGAATAAAATAAAAAATAAAAGCTTGGTTTGCCTACAAGATTCAAAAGTGAATTTCATTTTAGTTTCTTACCTGATTACAGCAACCCTTTTCCTCAAATTACTAATTATCACCCCACCTCCATCCGGAGGGAGTACCTATCAAACACGTTTTTATAGATAATGACAGGAGCCCTCCTTTTATCTAAATTGAATCAAGCTCCTCTTCCATGATTGCTTTCCTGAGTTGGCCATAGGCTGCCAGTATGCTGGTTTATAGTGATTCTTCCATGTTCAGAGTATAATTTTTTACTATAAGCTTCAGGAAATATGTCTATGTCTTGAAAATTTTCATTGCATATGATAAGATATATTTCAGGCAAAGTGAATTGTTTAGGGTAAATAGAAGCATATGAGTAAAAGACATCTAATGATTTGGAATATTGCAAATAAAACTGAAAAGAGGTAGAGGCAAATACTAAAGAGCCTCAGTTGCCAGATACTGAACATTTCCTGCCAGCATTTGGAAGTTCTAATTTGGGGTTATCTACAGGCTGTTCTATATTTCCTGCCAACAGGAAGGATCTAGCCAGGGGAACAGGCCATAATGTGAATAGCACATCTTCACTGGGACCAGGGTCTAGACAGAAATTTCTATCCAATTTTGCACCTAATCAGTGAAAATTTTTGGAAAATCTATTTAAGATTATTTGGACAAACACATTAGATCTGTTAGCCAACATATATTTTTTAGCCAAAATAATTTTGAAATTCAGTATTGATTTAATCCCTTTACATCTTCACATGAAATATAAAATTCCAATGTGAAGAATTCTCAGACCGGGATATTCAGTACCATAAAAAATATTCTTGAGTAGGCAGAGAGCAATGCAGTATTATTATTTAATGACACTAATACCTGTTAGGTGCTGTACTGAACTTTTTATCTGCACTCGTTATTCTATTAATATATACAATAATCTTGAAAATTAGATTATTTCTAAGCAGCTCAGAATCAAATGTGTCTTAATTTCACTAACATATTCTTCATGCATAAAAATTTCTCTAGTTTAATCCTGCTTCTCCACATAAATATTGTCTGACCTTGAAATTTAGTTGCTAGAACATGTATTCTTGATTGATGCTCACAAATATTGGAGGACCAAAATTATATGCAGGGTAAGTAGATACTCAGGATTATTAAATAAGTTGCTAAAAGCTACACATGAAGACAATATTTTTTACTCCAAATCCAGGTACTTTTGACTAAGGAGATTTTTCTTATCCTTTTGTGATTAATTAGGTATAACTACTATCTTAGTTTTAGTTATTTTTATGCCCTAAACTAACAGAAAATTGATTTCTCATTTTCAAAAAATGCTAAAGATAAAATATTTTAAGTTTATAGTAATCATATGCAGAAGACAGGGTTGATGCTTACTCTTTTTTTTTTTAATAACTGACCCTAAAACTAACTTAGATACTGATTCTCCACCATCCAAAGAGAGAATACCTTTCTGAATAAAAACTTGAATTTGACTGAGAATTTAAATAAAAAAGGAAAAAAAAAGAAAGACTTGTATTTCCTTCTTAGAAGAAGAGATGGGATTCATCAGGCATGCTAGTTAACCACAGGGAGGTTGGCACCAGAGAAGGTCCCTGGAGGTGAGATTAGATTGAACTAAAGTGTTAAGTGACAAAAAGAGATATTTCAGAGGGGTCAGTGTATACTGTAGTATAGGAGGAATCCCCAAGTCCATATCTTTGGCATAGCCTAAGAGATAAGGACCAAAGGTGACAATGAAATTGAGAGGAAAGAAACAGATCAGGAAATAAGAACTGAATGGAATAAATTAATGATATCAGGACGTATTAATGATGGCACTGATGTATTATGTACTGAAAGCATGCTACAGGTATGGGATGATTATTGTGAACTCACCTAGGACTATACTGCACACCCCTTCCTGAGCCCAAAGCCTGATGTAACTTGGCCTCTGCCACCTCTTCAAATACATTTCTGCCGCTGCCTTCCTAGCTTATCATATGCCATGTTTACTGGGGTTTTTGTTGTTGTTGTTGTTGTTGTTTTCTAATATGTTCCATTCCTACTTTCTAGTCTTTGAATTTTCTGTAAACCCTGCTGAGAAGCTTATGCTCTCAGATATTCATATTAGTAGTTTCTTCTTGTTATTCAGATTTTTAGCTCAAATTTATGCCTCTTAGAAGTACCTTCCTAATCATCGCATTCAAGTCCTAGAGCTACTTAGTTTCAAAGACACATTATTATGTATTGCCAATAACACCGAATGCTCTTAGAAACAATATTTTTCTTTTATTTGCTTACGTGTTTATTGTTTGTTTCTCCCTCAAGAAAATAAGCTACATGAAGGGGGTTCCCTGCCATGCTAACAACTCTATTTCATAATGCTAAAATTGTCTTACCTAAGTGACAAAAATAAATATTTTCATAAATAAATTCATCTTAGTCAATTCTCATTAAATTCTTCTGTAGAAATAAGCAACTCCCAAATTTCAGTGGCTGACACATGAAGTTATTTTTTTGCTTTTGTTTTATGTTTGATTTGAGTCAGTTCCCGACATGCCCCAAAAGTCTTCATTCTTGGACACAGGATGAAGGAGCCACCCTCAGCTGGGTCATGTAATTGTTATGGTAGAGGAAAAAAGGCAATGGCAAAGAATGTAATGATATTTAAAGTTTATCACTTCTGCTCTCATTCTGTTGCCCTAGGAAGTCATCTGGCCAAATCTGATTTCAATCGGAGTTGAGGCAATTCAGATGGCAGTGGTCAGGACTGTTTCATCCTGGCAGCAAGTTATAGCTGCAGGTTGATTAGCATGGATTACACTAGAGCACACCTTTCTGTGCCTACAGAGAAGGGGCCCGATAACTATGAACAATAATTCAATCTACCATAGTATTAGAATGGGTAGAGACTAGGTGTAGCAAAAAGCCACAGAGAACATTATTTTTTGAGTGAAGCTGAGTGAATTTTAGGTAAAGTTAAACCTGTGCCTGAACTCTCAAGCACAACTAACATGCTGTCCTAAGTGACATCAGAAACTCCTTCTAAATATATGTATTTCATGAAACTAAGGTATCATCCACTCTAAGACAACACCATTATTTTATGTCCCCCATGAAAGAAAAAAAAAAAAAAAACTAATGAAATAAACACCAGATTAAGAAGCATTTAGAAGAGATGATTAAATGAGACTAGCACATAGATAATCAACAGATAGGTAGTAAATATTTAGACATTAATTATTTAAGCTTATGATACTTTTCCATAAGCTGAACGTATTTACTGATAAAGAGAAGATTAGCCCTGCAAAGTAAAAGATTACATAAATACATAGGAGCATATTTAATCACTTAAATTAACAGTCTTATAATCACCATTTAATTTTGCTCTATAAATAATTAGTATTATTTCTAAAAAAATATTACCTATGTGCCATTTGGACAGCTATTGATACTTCCATTTGAAAAGAACAGTGGGAAGCTAGATAGAAAATCTGATTCTTATCAACATTCTCACTAACAAGCAACACTTCTTCTCAAATAAAGGTTGGCCTCAACATGTCTCAGTTTCATATTGTATACAACAGGATTGGGTTGGAGCACTAATTTTCAAGCTGTGTTTCAAGGAGTCTTAAGATTTGCCTGATGATATTCAGGGACCATACGGGGATGGGAATGTGAAGACAGTGGGAGTAGAAAATCCTTTTACCTTTTTCCTAAATAGAGAAGTTCATTTTTAATCTAATCTATGTAATGAAGTTAACAAGTAACATTTCATATTAAAATAAAAAAAGGAAAGGACTGGCTGATAAAAGGTTGGAGACTGGACAATTTCTATAAAAATACTCATACATAAATTAAAATGAGAAATCACATATATGAATCTCATGATTATTGGATATGTCAGTCTTAGGGACTGGGACAAACTGGTAGATTGGGGTCTGTCAGAAAGAGTAAGCTTTCACATACTCAGTTGCATTGCACCGTATCAGCTAAAAAGTGTTTAAAAATGCTTTCTGATTTAAAAAAGAAATGCTTTCTGATCATTACAACATATCTTGTGCCATGAGAATTAATTCCAGTAGATCTGGAATTGTCCTGAGCCATTTTACTGAAATAATGGATGGTTGAATGACATCAGCCTCTTATCAAGGCATCAACTTACCCATTAGTTGTTACCTTATAACCATTTGTACAAAGATCAGTTTAAGTTTGTGAGCATAGTTTATTGACAGTGGAGATTGAGGATATGCATGTGTCTCTGTGACACCCATGAGAGGGCTCTGACGTTGGGGCAAGTTATAAAGTAAAATCAAGCCAATGTGATCTACAGGATAGAAGTCTGAGCCTATACACTATACTGGACTCCGTGGTTCCATAGTGTTCCACCTATGAGATATTTGACCCTGGCCCAAAAGAGAAAGCATATTGTGGTACCCCTGCAAAGGCAAAATGGTTGGAGATTGAACTCATACTCTTTGAACTCTTCCTGTTCAAAGACAGCCTCTCAATGTGATTATAATTTTCTTTTTTTCAAGATTTTATTTATTTATTTTGGAGAGAGAGATAGCATGAGTTGGGAGAGGGAAAGTTGGAAAACCTCAAGCAGACTCCACACTAAGTGCCCAATGTGGGGCTTGATCTCACAACTGTGAGATCATGACCTAAGCCGAAACGAAGAGTCAGACATTCAACTGACTGAGCCATCCAGGCACCGTGATTATAATTCTATCTTAAGAAATATGTTGCTATATGGTAAAATATTCTTTTAATAAATCATAAATTTGTAAAAAATTGTTATTTTGGTCCCATGAGTCATTTCTGTAGCAACTGAACCCTGCCCAACTGCCATCATTAAGGTGTATGTACGTGCTTTCTAGATGACAATAAGAAATACTGGTGAGTTAATGTACCTAGGATCCTGAAACAGAAGGAAAATATGGATGATATTCTCAAAGTAGACAGAGGCTACTTTCTTGGAAGGCAAAGAGAGTGTCCAGAGATGGAAGGGCACAATCAAGAGTTTTGAAGCCAGACAAACCAGAGTTTGATATTTGTTCTGAATTTATTCTCTTAGTAATCCTAACCAAGGAGTTTAAACACTTTAAGGTTGATATGTAAAAGGAAGGCAAACTTCCATATCATGCTCCTACCTTGTTAAGTACTAGGAAAAAAATTTATCTATATCTAGCTATTTATCCATATAAACGCATATCTACCTAAATACACATCTATGCATATCTAAGTAAATATCTATATCTATATATCCAAATACACATCTATGCATATCTAAATACATATCTGTATTGATATATCTAGATCTATAATCACCTGTATTTGCTTGATCAATAATACAAAAAAAACAAACAAAACAAAACCACTGCCCTTAATATTGAAATATTTAAACTATTTGACATCATGGGAAGTATCATTTCACTAAATAAAATTCTTGATAAATTATGGCCAAACTTGAGAGATTGTTCTCTCAGAAATTCTAGATAGCGGCCAAGAAGAATTTATACACTTAATTCAAAAACAATTAGAAAGAAATAAAAAAGGCAAACAAGTATACAAACAAAGGGAATGGAAGAAAATATGTATAGTTAAATATTTAAATATTATTTAAATATGTAATCTCCACTTTTTCAAATAAACATGAAAGTTTTAAAAATGTATATGATCACCTGAATAGTGACATGAAATTAAGTGTTAATGCATCATGAATCTGATTTGGAAAGCATGGGACATAAATTATTTTCCAGTAAATACATGTTTGATCCCTGTCCATTATTTTGTTAATAATAAATTCATAATATGGAAGCAATCATGTTCAGGACAGTAGGGGTATAGAAATAGAAATCAGAGCTACATCCTATACTGATGCTAAGTAGTATTAACCAAGTACAGATAAAATGTTTCAAGTATTTTAATGTAAAAGAAATTACTTTAGCCCTGGACATCTTGGAAAATGTCACTCAAAAAATTCTATTTAAGCCTTAAAAATTTATGACAATTTGGACTTGTATAGCAGTGGGGGAATGATATTACACTTAGAGTAAACAATGCAAGAAAATTATGAACATGGGGGAAAAGAGAGATTACTATTTCTTTTGTTTTTCTTTTAAATCTTATCTGCTGTTTGAAAACCTCTTTTAATTCACTCTCTCTTGTAATTGTTATCTTCTTTTCCTAACATTTTTCTGCCTTGTTCAAATGATCAACAACTTACTGATGATCTACTCTAATAAAGCTTATATTCTCAGACTGGATAGGAGATATTCCAAATAATAAAATAACGAAATCTATGTGATATTTTAGCATGTAATTTGAAGAAATTAAAATCGGATAATGTATGCAGGAGCACCTCATAATAGTGGGTGTTATTTATTTATAATAGTAAAAATGTAATTCTGTTTTTAATTTTAATTTTCCTATTTGAGTAGAGTTGACACACAATGTTACGTTAGTTTCTGGTGTACAACCTAGTGATTCAGCAACTGTACATTATGCTATGCTCACCTCAAGTGTAGCTACCATCTGTCAGCACACAATGCTATTACAATATCATTGACTATACTCCCTGTGCTGTGCCATTCATCCCCATGACTTATTCATTCCGTAACTGAAAGCCTGTATGTTAGCGGGGGCAATTTAGATAGATGAATGGCGAAGGGTTTTCTGAGAATGAAAATTTGATTTGAGAAGAGATTTGGCAAGAAGATGCAACAGAAAGAACGGCGATGCGATTCTGGTGAATTAGGAGAATGATAATGTAAAATCAGTTTGAGGAAGTAGGCAGGGTCTTCCAGTTAGGGAAAAGGAGTTTGGATTTACTCTAAGTAATATGGGACCTTTCTGAGAGCTTACAGGCAAGAGTGATAGTATAAACTAGATTTTTAAAGGTCCCTTTGACTGCTGTGGATTATAGGTGAGAAAGAAGTGAAGCAGGGAAATGTGCTAGAGGGTCCTGTTGGAGTTGATGCAAGACATAATGGAGACATAACTAAGGAAGTTTTGGGGGAGTGCTCACAACTGGTCACCTTTGAGATACATTGTGAGGGTAAAACAAAGTCACAATGATAAAACAGATGAGGTAAAGAAATAAGAGTAGTTAAAGATTTCATCAAGAAAATCAAAACATTAAACTATTTGTCTTGACAACTATGGAGGAATCATAATTTTAAAATAATAATTTAAAAATTTTATTATAAAATATTGCATAACAAAGAATAAGAATTTTAGAGAAGATGGGCATTTGTGGAAGAGTACATGACTAAAATTACTTTTTTTCAGGTTGGAGGGAAGTTAAATAAGTTGAAATCAAATGTTAGCATAGTAGCAGACAGTGCTGCTAACAGAGAATCTTCAGAAATTGTTTCAGAAAAGAGCATGGTAAATAACCTTTAAATAAATCTATTGCTCTGAGACTGATACCTAATGCAAATGCTCTCATGTTCTGCTTTGAAAAGTGTGAAAAACAGTGCTGCTAGATCAAAAAAAATCAACATAGTTTTCTGCAGTAAGGAAAATACTGGAGTATTTGTGCCATTAGCATTTCTCTGATCAGCCCAAACCACAAACAAAACCAAAATTAAGATAAGCCTAATGATTTTTAAATATTCTTTAACTTGTGTTTTAAACACTTATAAGTCATTAGCCCTAAGAACACATGCTTTGAAACAGGAAATAATAGTGCCATTCCATCCATTAGGATTATAGGTTTTATGGGATTGCACTATCCAACTAGAATTTTAGTATAGTTTGGAATTGAAATACCACAGTTTCTGTTAAGACAGTGCTCAGGATACTGAGCTAAATCTGGTAATTCTTGAAAATGTATAATGAACAAAACATGTCAGTCACAACCTGAAAATTCACAACATATTCTATTACTATTTTACACAGAACTCTGTTCAGCCCAGACTCCAAAGAAAGCCTGCCACTTTGCAGACAACCATTATCCAATTTTTGCAGCAAGTACTGTTGGGATGGTGGTTCTTTATAGGTCAAATATCGCTTCCAAGCAGTGGATATTTATAGCGTTCTACTTTCCTGGAGAAATGCTGACACTGCAATACTATGTTTAACTTGTGAGCTCAGATAACAGATTGAGTTGATAACATTAGTTCCAGCTTTTACATTTCCCCTTTCTTCCTTCCTAGTCCATTTTTGTGAATCATTCTATCTACCTACTTGCACAAATGTCATGTCTATCAATTCAGGGAAAGATCTGTTCCCTATTTCTTTCCTTACCCTGTAGCGTGTACTTTACCTTGAGAGACACAAAATGAAAATAAATTGTGTCAGACTATTTCTCTAAGCAAGCTGATAAAAATGCATGGTGTTCTTGTTTGTGAGGGTTTTCTTCTTTCTAAAGTCTCAGAAAAAGCAATGCATGCAGGCATACTCTCATTCAAGTTTAAATGCACCAAATACTGACCAGAATATGCAGTCCCACTAACACAAATCTTTCAGCTATCATTGGAACCCACTTAATCCTACAGAAAAATCTGTTACTGGCCGAAGTAGCAATAGTTTCATTAAATACATTTGAGAATTCATGCAGGTTTAGCACATACAGCATCTCTGGTTAATTTTCCAGAAGGCATATGTTATAATGCAGTATTATGACTAACTGAAACACATGAAATAATAATGATGATATTATTATACTTCTCTAGATTTCAGTTTCCTTTCAGGAGTTGCATACAGAACCATCCCAACAACCCTGAGCCAAAGCTTTTGTATGGGCCTGAATTGGGGCAAACAAAAACAGTTTTCAAGATAAGTAAAGGCAGCTCTATAGATAAAGTTTAACTGAATGATACACACTGAGATCATCCTCACAGAGAAGATGGAAGAATAATGGAGTGAAGAATTTAACAGCTGACAGGTTCATCATCAACCTTAAATTAGCTTAGTTTGTTTAAAAACAAATCTATGAAATAGTCACAATAGCAAACTGCTAGAACAGGCACAATCGAACTTCCAAAACTCGTTTCAACATGGTGGTTCTGACAACTATTTCCTTTATCATAAAAAGAAAATTAAGTGGTATTTCATTCAATAGACTTTCATATTTATGGCATTTACAATCCATTTGTGTGAATAAATGACTCAGTGTTAAACCCTTCATAAGAATCACATGAGGAAAAATAAAAGAATCACATGAGATTCTCTGTGCAGTTTAGGTGAGGTATAAGTTATATGCAATTCAGTTCACCATTCCTATGCCAGTATTTATTTAAAGAGTTCTCTCAGGGGTACCAGGGTGGCTCAGTAGGTTAAACGTCTGCCTTCAGCTCAGGTTATGATCTCAGGGTCCTGGGATCAAGCACCGCATCCAGCTCCAGCATCCAGCCCCCCGCATCCAGCCCCCCCGCATCCGGCTCCCCACTCAGCAGGAAGTCTGCTTGTCTCTTTCCCTCCCTTTTTGCCCCTCACCCTGCTTGTGCTCTCTCACACACATAAATAAAAATCTTTTAAAAAATAGAGTTCTTTCAATGTATACAATTTTATTACAATGTCCATAGTTAAATAGAAAACCCCAAAATGTGTATTTCTGTACTTCATTAATGCTGATTTACCCCATGAAAAAATACACAAACAAACCAAACTTTTGTAGCACTGTATAAGTACTATGCATTAAATATTTGGGGTAATATGTGTTAACTAGTATCTGAAAAAAAATATGGTTTCAATATTTAATTTCCAGTATTTAAGTATTTAAACTATCTGATAAAATAGTTTTCATTACTAACATAAAGTAATATTTTGTCAAGGGAATGTTAATTTTAGTTTTGTTTTCAAAAGGATATGTATCTTATAAATTATAATTAAAAATAAAATTTGACCTTCATATTATATAAGCAAGGAACTGCATCTGAATTCTGGTAACATGGATCTGAAAAAGCATGGCTTGAAAAAATTAGGGGGTTACCTTTATCACATAAGAAGAAATACAAAGTTGGTGGTCCAGGGCTAGTCCTAAAGCCCTTTAGTGTTTTTACGAACCCAGACTCTTATTTATGTACTTATGTACTTATTCATGCACAGTTCCAAGATACTACAGGAGTTCCATTCATAATGTTAATATTGCAGGAAATAAGATAAAAGAAAGGAAAAGGCAATGAACAAAAGATACGTGCAGGCTAAGTCAACCCCCTCCTTACCACCTTTAACAAACATTTATGAAAGATCTGCTCAACAGCTTTTTCTACATCTATTAAACAGGAGGTTAGGGGCGCCTGGGTGGCTCAGTTGGTTAAGCGACTGCCTTCGGCTCAGGTCATGATCCTGGAGTCCCAGGATCGAGTCCCGCATCGGGCTCCCTGCTCAGCAGGGAGCCTGCTTCGCCCTCTGACCCTCCCCCCTCTCATACTCTCTCTATCTCATTCTCTCTCTCAAATAAATAAATAAAATCTTTAAAAAAAAAAAAAAAAACAGGAGGTTAATTACACGGCAGCAGCCAGTGCAAGAAGAATGTAGAATAGCTTTTCAGCTGGTCACTTTAGTGCACCAATATAATTATGATCTATTAACAAGGATGAGAGGAATGACAGACATGGGACAGGTCACAAGATATTTGTACCCACCATATACACTGAAAGGACATAAACTCATCTTAATACTATTGATATTTTGCATAAATATATTTTGTTAGTTTTTTATCAAAGAACCACAACTTCTCTATGGTGACTTTGCTCACCCTTTTACCTACAACTGAAATTATTTTTTCTTCTATCTCCATATCCCACATACCATCCATGGCCTGCTGTAAATGCCATCTCATCCATATGCGCTGAATCTACTGAACCTACGAGTAGGCATTCTATTTTTATAAACATATTATTTCAGCTTTTTTGAACAGATAATATTCTATCACTAATTAAAATAATTATATTAATTAAATCTTTATTTAGCATTTAATTACCACTACCTAGATACTGGGATGGTACAGTGTTAGATTATCTCAAGTATATTAGCCTGAGAAACCAGTACATTTAATAATTTCTACTTAATAATATGGTAAATTTAACCTGTTCCAGCTGTGTATATATAATGATTCCTGATAATAAAGGTCTAAGTCAAAAGAAAATGCAGCATGTTTGAGACTTGGTGGAAGCACTATCCAGAGAAGAAAACAAAGCAGAAAATTTTGTTGTTAAAAAAAAAAAACAAAACCTTAAGGAGAGCCTGGGTGGCTCAGTCGGGTAAGCCTCTGACTCTTAATTTCAGCTCAGGTCATGATCTCAGGGTCAGGAGATGGAGCCCTATGATGCTTCCACCCTGGGTGTGGAGCCTGCTTGGGATTCTCTCTCTTCCTCTCCCTCTCTCTCTCTGGCCCTCCCCTCAGCTCAAGCTCAAGTTCAGCACTCTCTCTCTCTTTCTCTCAAAAACAAAACAAACAAAACAAAAACCCCGAAGCTGAAATATTTAATACACTAATTATATTTCATGGTTTTACTTTAAGCTTTCTAATCACTATCCTTCTTAAGAGGCAGGGGGATTGTACATTTTCCAGGACATGACAAAAAAAAAAAGATAGATGGGGCAGAATATCTTATCTGGTGGTATTCTTTCCAAAAATTATACTCTCCAAGCTAATCCTAAGACTATATAATATTATATATATATTATCTATCTATCTATCTATACATATCTCTATCTATATCTATATATAGAAGAGGGGCAGAGGGAGAGAATCTTAAATAGGCCCCATGCCCATTGCAGAGCCCAATGCCATGAGACTCGATCTCAAGACCCTGAGATCATGACCCAAGCCAAAATCAAGAGTCCAATGCTTAACCAACTGAGCCACCCAGGTGTCCCTCTTGTCCATTTTCTAATCTTTGTTACACAAAAAAGTCCATAGAGAGATTCAATCAGGAAGCATTCAGCTAAAAGAAAGTAGAACCTGTATATTATTTAGAAAAAAAAAAATTTGAAGCTTAAATTACTTAAAGAAATGTAGTAAATATATAATGAAAACTGTTTCAGTGACCAAAAACATAAAAATATTAAACTTTGTTTTAAAAGAATAATCCTCAAAAATGATAGAGATAAGAAGAAATGAATTAATCTACTATGTTATGAGGAATCTTAATATACTTATGACTATAATTATCAGATCAAGGAGACAAAAAAATCAAAGATTATAGAAGACTTTAGAAGTTCAGTTAGTGAGATCGATCCAATGGACAAATATATTAAGAACTCTGTATTAGCAGTTAAAATATACACATTTTTAAGTATATATTTTCAAGGGCACATTTATAGTAAGTGGCCATTTGCTGGGACCTAAAGCTGGCCTTCAAATATTAACAAAAGTTTGTATTATACAAAATATGTTTTCTCGCCACAATGCACTTGTAGTTGATTTTTTTTAATTTTAAGAGCCACCTATGTTTATAAGTTAAAAAAATCAGTTCTAAAAAATCATGAGTTAAAGAATAACTCATGACAAATTTGAAAATACTTAGAATTTTATCACAATAAAAACACTAAGTTTCAAACTTGTAGGAGGCAATAAATGTTTCTTAGACAAAAAGTTATAGTCTTAAATGTTTACTAAGGAAAAAACAAAACAATCTAAGCTTTCAACACTTGAAATACGAAAAAGAACAATAAACTAAAGAATTAGGAGGAAGAAAATATTAAATGTAAGTACAGAAATAATAGAGTATAATCAAATATCCAATATAGATCAACAATACTGATTGTCTGGAAAAAAGTATCATATAGAAAAATCTCTATATTCTGAATAAAAAGCTGGTCAGAGTTTATACAGAGTATTAATGTTAAAAGGGAGATTAAACAGACACTGACAGAATATTATGTATAATATTTTCTGACATATAAAAATGTAGATGAAAAGAGGAAATTACTAGAAAAATACAACTTAAAAACTGACTCAAAAATAGAAAATATTAATCCTAGAAACATTAAAATTAAATAAGCGGCTAATATTTTGTCCCCAAAATACCAGAACCATATACCTTAAGCTGCAAACATACTCAACATTTAGAGCACAGATCGTCTAGATGTTACAAGAACTTGGTTACAGAACACAAAATAAGACAGTGCTCTACATTTCATTTTATTATTCTAGGAATGCAAGGTTTTAAAAAATAATAATGATATATTAATGGAAAGATAATAACATCGTATTAGAAACCAATAAAGTCTTAGATAAAAATTAATACCTACGATTTGCATCAACATGTATGGAACTGGAGGGGATTATGCTAAGTGACATAAGTCAAGCAGAGAAAGGCAATTATACGGTTTCACTCCTATGTGGAACATAAGGAATAGTGGGGAGGACCTCAGGGGAAGGGAGGGAAAACTGAATGGGAAGAAAACAGAGAGGGAAACAAACCATGAGAGACTCTGGACTCTGGGGAAACAAACTGAGGGTTATAGAGGGAGGGGCGTGGGGGGATAGGGTAACTGGGTAATGGGTATTGAGGAGGGCACATGTTATGATGAGCACTGGGTGTTATACGCAACTAATGAATCATTGAGCATTACATCAAAAACTAATGCTGTACTATATGCTGGCTAACTGAACATAATAAAAAATTAATATCCATTTATAATAAAAAAAACCTTGCTTGGGTCCTATAGCTCATGAACAGGAATCTTCTTGAGATAACCCCTGTCAATTGAGATTGAGTAAACATTAGGGAGTATCAATAAGTTATATAATAATAAGGAAAGAGATTAAGATATTTAGATTTCCTAATCTATTTATTATTGATAGTCAATAAATGTAAAAATGTAGATGAGGTGGATGAATTCCCTGAAGAGTACAAATTACCAAAACTGCCTCATAAGAAATAGAAAATATGTCTAGTTCTTTAACAATTACATATATTGAATTTGTTATTAAAAACCTTTCCAGAACTCATATCCACACAAAGAGTTTCCTGTAGATATGTATAGCATCTTTATCTATAATTGCCAAAACTTGGAAATAACAAAGATATCCTGCAGTAAGTGAATAGATAAATAAACCATGGTACAACCAGACAATGGAATGGTATTCTGTGCCCAAAAGAAATGAGCTATCAAGCCATGAAAAGACATGGAGGAAACTTAATTTTAAAAAAAATGTATTTATTTATTTTAGAGAGAGAGAGAAAGTGTGCTGGCAGAGGGCCAGATGGAGAGGGGGAGAGACAAGCAGACTCTGTGCTGAGTGCAGAGCCATGTGGGGTTGGATCCTACAACCTTGAGATCATGACCTGAGCCAAAATCAAGAGTTGGATGCCCAGGCACCCTGGAAACTTAATTTTATATTACTAAGTGAAGGAAGCCAATTCTCTGAAAAGGCTACATACTGTAGAGTTCCAACTATATGACATTCTGTAAATAGCAAAACTGTGAAAACAATAAGAAGATTGACTTTCAGGGTTTCAGGGATGGGAGGGATGAATAGATAGGGAACAGAAGATTTTTAACATCATGACTACATTCTTTTTGTACTACAATGGTGAATACATGCCATTATAAATTTGTCCAAAGCCACAGCATATACAACACCTAAGGTGAACCCTAATGTAAAGTATGGACCTAAGGGTGATTAAAATGTGTCAAAGTAGATTCATCAGTTGTAAGAAATGTACCATTCTGGCAGGAGCTGCTGATAATGGAGGAGACTATGCATGTATGGGGGTAGAGAGCATGGGAAATCTCTGTACCTCCCTCTAAATTTTCCTGTGAAACTAAAACTACTAAAAAAAAAAAAAAAGTCTTAGAGAAAAAATTCCCCAAAAGATATTCATATTTCACTGATGAATTCTATCAAACATTTAAGGATAAATAATTTCAGTCCTACCCCCCCCAAAAAAAATCATATGCACAACGAATCCTAGAATGTCACTTCATTTATCATTAGGGTCTTTGACAATGTAATTAGCTAAGATCTCAAGAGAATATCACACTGGATCTAGGGTGGGCCCCAAATTCAATAACTGGTATTCGTATAAGAAGAGGAAATGCAAAGACACACAAAAAGAAGGCTGTGAGAATATAAAGACAGACCTTGGAATGATGTAGCTGCTAAGCTAGGCAATGCCAAGAATTGCTGGGAGCCACCAGAAGCTCGAAGGGGAAAGAAGCTAATATACCTACACAAACTCTGTTAGAACACAGGAGGACTGGAGTACTTCAAAATTATAATCCAGTTCTCTTTACTGCACTTTCCTATAAGTTTGAGATAATTCCTAAATAAAATTGTATTATATATTACAGAATTCCAATAATTAACAGTATAATTATGTTGTAAAATTCTGAGAAATATAAGCTGAGTATGATAGCCAAGAAATTGTCTTTGATATTTAATATTTCAGTCTCTTAAAAAAAAAAAAGATTCTGGTATTTAATGAAAAAATTCATACAAAGTCTATTTACTATATAAATATTTAAAATTATCACATAATATATAGTAAGTCAATAGTTTGATCTTTGAAACGTGTATCTTACAGTGTTTTGTGTTTTTTTTTTGAGAGAGAGAGCAAGCATGCACGCATGCATGCATGAGCGGGTGGAGGGACAGAGGGAGGAGAGAATCTTTTTTTTTTTTTTTTTTTTTAAGATTTTGTTTATTTATTTTAGAGAGAGAGAGCACCAGCAGGGGAGGAGCAGAGGGAGAGGGAGACAATCTCCAGGAGATTCTGCGCAGAGCTGAATGTGGGACTCGATCCCAGGACCGCAAAATTATGACCTGAGCAGAAACCAAGAGTTGGACACTTAACCAACTGAGCCACCCAGGCGTCCCAGAAGAGACACAATCTTCAGCAAGTTCCACACCCAGTGCAGAGCCTGATGCAGGGCTCAATCTCACAACCCTGAGATCATGACCTGAGCCAAAATCAAGAGTCAGACACTTAACCAATTGAGCCACCCAGGCTCCCCTTACATATTAGTGTTTTAAAGAGAAATAATTAAAATGTATTTTTAAAAATTATTTCTCAAAAATTATAATGTCATTATTTAAATGGTAAAAAAATTCTATGCAGTTTATTTGCATTGCAAGAGATTTTTCCTATTATATATATAGAGTCTGCTCTATAATGAATATTAAAAACAATTTATAATTTATACATTTTTATTAAGACATTTAAATAGAGTATGAGTCACCCTTTTAAGCATACAATTTTATGATTTTGGAAAATATATATAGTCATGTATCCAACATCAAATTCAAAATAATAGAAGAGTTTCAACACAACATCAAAGTTAATTAATTTTTTGACTAGACTATTCCAAACATTTTATACATTAAGATGTAAACATTGATAAATTTAAATATTTGCTCACCAGACAGACATTCAATATATCTTTAACACACAAGAAAGAGGCAATAGTCCCAAATTTTAATATTCTTTGTATCTTTTTCTTTCTATCCTGGTATTCCGTGAGAATTTGTATTTTGACAAGAGGATGCTAGGACCAGTGAATCCAATAAAGATGACTTTTTCAACACTTCTTAAAAAATTCATATAATTAAATAAACTTTAAGTAAAATTGTTAATAACACTTGTTTTTTTCCTAGTCCTTTTTTTTCCCCGTTATTGTCTCCTAGGGACAAATTATCAATCAATCCTGAAAATTCTTTCTCTTTATTATTCTAGATTTCCTGGCCTTTATAGAATATACATTTTCACTTATGGTAAAATAAGATTTTTTGTAAAAATGTAGCACATAATCTTAAATGTCATCTTTTATATAACCCTCTCCCTAATAAAAGGGAAGTAAGAAGAATTGTAGTCTTAAAGCTAAAAAAAAAAATGTGTATTATTAAAACTCTACCACTCATTTTATGAAAATATTTAATTCTACAATAATGTTTTGTAATCCTAGGGTGTTTCTAGATCTATTGTCATTATGTTGCATTTAATGACAAGTATGTTTATATTAGCACATCAGGGAAAATAAGTGAAGAAGAGCTTCAGGAACAATCAGCACCAAAACAACTAGTTTCAGAATTGGAAAAAAAGATGAATCAGCTCAATAAAATCTCACCTGGCAATTAATAGTGGATAATAGTCTCAAAGTTGTACAGATATTTTTCTCTGATCTGAGTACTTTTTCAAATAATCCATTTGTAAGTATTAGAATATTTTATATAGCTCAAGATCTATAATTAAATTGACCTTTTTCTATTGCTCTGCATTTACTTTCTTGTCTGGACTGAAGAATGGTGTCCTTACTGAGCTGTGATAGGTATCTAACAGGTGTCCTTTATCATTGCAAATTTAATCAAAAGCTAGTAGAGATTCAAGACCACTTCAAATCTTTCCCAAGTGAGGATAAATGTATTTTTTAAAGATCAACTAAATTATCTCTTAAGAGATATTCAAAATCTCAAACTTTCTACCATCATCTTAAGTCAAATTTGTGTTTGGTGTCAACAAGACTCTTTCTCACTCTCCACTTTCTCCTTCTATCCATTTCTCCTTTCTTCCTCCTTTTTACTTTAATCATTTGAGTGTAAGTCATTTATTCAGTACTTATTCAGCAATACTATCACTTACGTCCTCTTTTTTCCTCCAGCAGTTCTTACAGGTTAAGGAAACAGAGATAAAAACACGCCATTTCCCTTGTGCAGACATTTATGGGGTATTTACCATGAGCTTTTTAAATAAATGTCTGCCTATTGATCCCATTGTTAAGTTTATAAATACAAATGTGAAAGGTGGTGTGTTTTTTTCCCCATGAAAAATTACTATGGGGTTTTCTGTATCTTGTTAGAAGGCAAATTTTACTAAAAAAATTTTAAACATCCTAAAGAATATTTAAACATATTTAAAGAATATTAAAAATATATATGAATATGTTGGAGGTGGTATGATTTAAAACACTTCATCAAGATTCAGTATTTCATTTTATTCTGCATATATTTTCTGTTGTATTCTGACAAGAATGTGGGAAACAGTGATTAGAAAAAAATGTATATTTAATATTCAAGACTTCAGTTACATTTTATACAAGTCAATCTCCTTAGTAAGTCAAATTCCAAAACTCTTCTCCATAAATTTAATTATATATTATATATTAAATGTTATAGATTTTACCTAGGGATACTTAATATTCCGTTTCACTGCAAGTATTTACATATATAAAAATAATGTTGTTTGAATATTCATGGATCACATGTATAAGTACAAATTAAATGTGGATACGTTGAATTTATTAATGCCATCTGAGTAAATGGTAGTCTTACATTGGCAGGTTTGACATGTGATTCTGTGGAGTGCTGTTAACCCGCTATGAAATTTGAATATTGCCTTATTTGATTACTATTTCCTACTACTCACTGCATTTTCCAATATTTCATTATTCTCTATAGGCTACCGTTTTTATAAGTACTTTAGTAGAAAAAATACGAAGATATGTGAATGTTGTTATGGGAATACTTCAGTATGCATTCAATAACTGAAATCTTTTTTTTTTTTTAACTGAAATCTTAATTAGTAGAATTAGCAAAGGTGATTTTGATCATATCAGCAAAACCAAAAGTATTCATAATTAAAGGAATTGAGTTTATATGAAACAACATGTATCCTAACACCCAGCTTGAATGGCTTTCCAATACATTCTTAACCATTTCACCAAGGTCAAAGCAAACTGAATTAAATTGATCTATGTTTGCAAATTTTGTCATAAAACACAAAGATGAAGACTCTCAGGGCAATTAATGTTTTGCATTATTTGAAATTTACTTTTAACTTCTAAGAATTAAATGTTTGCAAAATCATCTTTAAGTTTTGAGTGATCTTGTTTTGGCATTTACTTTGTTTTTTATGTTATGAAACATCACAAAATTTTACAGATTAGAAAACTGAAGACCATGAAATTAGCTATTTTGATATTGATTCTTAAAGATTATGAATGGCACAAGTAATATTTTAACTCATGTTAAACACTCTAACATGTTTTTCTATTGTATCATACCCCCAAAATCTGCATATGATAGAACAGATTTATTTCAGAAAATCATAAAAATGTTACATATATGACCTATTTGTATGCGCTTTAGCTTAATATATAATTTTCAGGTTTTTTTCTTAAAGCAGAGTGAGAAGTACACTTACCTGACATCACTTTCTATAGATTTTTTATACCAGCTTTAAAAAATTCTTACCCATACCTAATCTAACAGCATTTGATTTTATCCCATTTATCAATCTTTAGGAACCTTTCAAACTATTTCCTATAGAAAGAACAATTCGTATTATTTTATACCCATATTTCATTGGTCTATAGGATATAAAACTATTTTTAAATACAATAACACCTATAATTGATATAAATAGCTTTGTGGCCCAATCAACTGACTCTTGGTAAGCAAACACTCAAATATTGGGAGAAGAACTCTATCTTACCATTGAGTGGTTTAATAAACCTTCTCAGGGTCAGGAAATATGCCTTGTAGCAAAATAGAAAAAGCATCCATTAATCCAGACTGGAATCCAATTTAAAAATCTTCCATTATACAGCAAAAATTTAAGATTTGTTATATATGATACATAGTGACAAAATTCCATAAATTTCAATAACATTTGGACAAGACTACAAGCTCATTCATGTATTTCCACACTGTATCAGAGTACCTAACCCATATTAGATACTGAGTGAATATTTGTTGAAGAGTTGGGTGGTGATATGAATAATATCTAAATTCCAACCTAAGAATGACTCATTCTATTCAACATATAATTGTTGAACACATACCTTCACCAAGCATATTTACAAACATTGAGAATAGAGCTATGATCAAAGTAGGAAAAAACCCTGCCCTCATGAAAACTACATTTTAAGGCAGGTGATAGACAATATACAAGATAAATTGGTAAAATAGTTAAAAAGTAGAATATATGGATAGCAATGAATTATCGCTAAACTCTGTAGTGACAAGTGCAAAAAAAATGAAAAGCAAGTACTAATCATTGATCAATTTTGGCACTCTTGCACACTGGGGTATAAGCAACTTATAGTAGGATGCCCTAGAAACTAGATACATTAGAAGGTGACAGTGGATAGCACAAGTGATAGGTATGCTTCCAACTTCTGTCTGAATGAAAAAGTCTGAATTGTTCTTGGTATCTATGTACTCTAAAAAAATTCACTTTTTTTTTTTAAATCTGATAACTCATGTGTGACAATTTCTCATTTAATTTTCTTGCAGTCAGTACAAAAGAAAGCTGGGTTAACAACAACGTTAATGAAACTTCTGTAGCTCTGGTACTCAATTCTTTACAGATTATTTAAAATATGTCCAAGTGTACTTTATATGGAAGTTCTTGAAACCTCAGAGGAAAGATTGATAATTAACATTTTCATTTTTTATCTTCAGTATTACTGATGGTTTCATTACTATTTTCAAACAAAAATTTTGTTTAAAAATTTATTACATGCCTTATTGGTCAATTAGATTATTCCTCTTCTGTGTAAAACTTTGACTCTTTCATCAGATTTGCTTTTGGTTTAATAATTAGTTTTATATTTTTATAATATATATTAATTTTTATATATAATATATATATTTAACCATTCAATAATTTGAATGCTATATATTTTTAAGCATTCAATAAGACAAACAGATCTAAGAAAATAGCATTTTATAAGTCAGTTATGATGGAGCTGTTGGGATGAATATAGAGAGAATAAACATAACGAATATAAAAATAAAAATTGCTTTGGTTGAAAGGACTCTTAAAGTTTATATAATTCAAATACTTTCATTGTGATTCAATCTTTTTTACAAGGACAAGTGCTCATCTAGACACCAAGGCAAGTAATGGGTTTTTAAAATGTATAGCTCTTAGTTGTTTTTGCTATTATTGTTGTTTCTTCATATTGATTGAAATTGTTGGCTGACTAAATGTAAATTCAATAATTTTGAGATTAAGAAAGATTTTTAAAAGTCTGCAACTTTCTTCAGCTATTCTAGCTCCCTGCCCTACCATATTTCTCCTAACATATTGGAAAGCTAGTGCTAAAACAAAAGATATACAAATGGCAAAGAAGCACATAAAAAGGTTTATAGCAGTTTTAGTCATCTGTGCAATGCAAATCAAAACAACAAGATACAATTTACAGCCACTTGAAAAACTGTAATTAAGAGATAGACAATAACAAGTGTTGGCGAGGAAGCATAGCAATTGGAAGCCTCATACACATTGGTGGGCATGTAAAAGCTTGCATTTGCTTTGGAAAACAGTTTTGCAATTCCTCAATAAAGTTCAACACAGAGTTAGCGTATGACCCGACAATTCCACTCCTAAGTATATCCACAAGAAAACTGAAAACATGTTCACATGAAAAATTGTACATGAATGTTCATGGCAGCATTATTTTTGACAGCCAAAGAAGGGAAACAACCCAAATGTCCATCAACTGATGAAAAGAGAAATAAAATATACTGTATCTGTACACTGGAATAATATTTAGACTTCAAAATGGAGTGCTGATATATGCCACATCATGCTGGAATCTTTAGACATTTATGGTAAGTGACAAAACCAGACACAAAAATCACATACTGTGTAATTCCATTTATATGTAAACTCAAAATTAGCATTTCCATAAAAACATTACATTAATGATTTCCAAAGATAGGAGAAGGAGAAAAAAGGAAGGGGCTACTAATGGGTATGTACTTTACTTTTGGGATGAAATATTCTGGAATTGAAGAGTGGTGACAGGATGGTTGCAGAACTTTGTCAATATACTAAAACAAACAGAATTGTTTAAAGTATGAATTTATGGTATTTAAATTACATCTCAGTTTTTAAAAGTATACTACTTAGCACTCTTAATTGAAACTCAGGTGAGTATAAATATAATTTGACAAATAAATTCAAGTTTAAATATGTAGTTATGAAAATAATTTATATAGCTCTCTACATCTAATTGCACATTTAGGGCTACAAGATAGATTTATATTTAAATATTTAAACTAAATCATATTACTGAGCATGGCTTTGCCTTGACCCCTCCCGCCAACCCACTTAATAGTGTTTCAGCTTCAACAAGCACCCATAGCCCACATGATTGATTAAACCTTTCTTTGTATATCTATAGATCATGCATTCTTTCCTAAACAAAAAACAGAGAACTTCTACATGTCATGAAACAGAAACCAGACCCTCATGCACAACCCCACCCCTAGCACCAAGGAACCAGACCCCAAGCCCCTTTTCCACAACCCCTGGGCACTAAGGGACTAGATCCCCTTGCACAACCTCTGAGCACCATCATAAGGTTTGTAGCTGGCACCAAGTCTGCTTGTAATCCAGAAATGTTGCAGACCACTGCACTCCCTGAACTGATTAGCTGCCCTAAACCCCTTTAAAAACCCCTGGGCCAGGCAGAAACCTCAGGGTTGGACAAGAGTCCACCTTCTCCCCAGGTGGCTGGCCTCCTAAATAAAGCTCATACTCCTTTCAATCAAAACTCATTTCTTGAGTATTGGCTTTTTGAGCGATGGGCAGCTGAACTCGGGTTTTTGGTAACAAGAATGGATAAAGAATTTTTTTTTTCCTAAACTTTTGACTTGCTTTTATGTCAGTACCTCTATGGGTTACAAAATGAGTGATAAAATAAAAATGAGGTGGTGTAACTTTAATAATACAACAGGTATTTCTTAAATATGCAGTCATGTAAAATAATAAATTAGAACTTTGTTTATTGGAGCATTTGATTTGAGTTATGTATTGGTTTAAATGCCAGAAACATGAATGAAGCATTCCAAACAGCTTTGTTTATAGATTTCAAAACTCAGGGAAGGTAATCTTTGTAGAACAAAGTAGAATATTTGTTTAATTGAGCATACTTTTTAACGTTGTGATTTTTACCTCATTTTGTCAACCTTGTGAACATACTTTTCTTAAAAATTTGGAAGTAAAATCAGAAAACAGTATTAAAAATAACTTAAATCTTCTATAATCAAATATGTAAAATTTCCCATGATACTCTCCCAATCAAGGTAGTTGAGTTATTGTTTAAAAGTGCATCCTATTTTATATATGCCACTAGAATAAATGTTTACATTTTTTCAGACCCAGCAAAATTCAACTAATCATAAGAAAAATAATTATCTATTCCAAAATATGCAGCAATAGGATAATGACTACTATCGTTGAAGAGAAAGTAATTTAGCAATGACTTATACAAATTGACAAGCACCTTGACAAATTAGCACCTTGACAAATTAACAAGGTGCTAATTATGTAACTACACAACTTTGGTATACATATAATGAAAACATTTTAAAAATGAAAAACTCGAGCAAAGGATATTGTGAAATATTAGAAGATTTGAGGATATAGGATGTGGTTTTAACTCTTATTCTAGTCGAAATGTGAGATTTTGGAAGAAAAGTGACAATGTGAAATTGAGCAGTTGGTTAATTAGATGGTGAGGATGAAAAGGATTTAGTATCCTGTACTTTGGCCTGAGATGCCAAAATGATAACTTCCTGGCAAGTGATAAAGGACATCTCACAAAGACTTGAGATAATATGTTTAGCAAAATATTTTTTAACCTAATAAAATGACTACTTTATTTTAGTCATTATCAGAAAAATACCCTTCAAAATATATAGCATTCAATAGCAGAACTAACATATGACTTAAGTAGATTAAATAATTGCCTTTTCCTGTGATTTCTCAGGAGAGTAGAGACTAAGGCACTCTTCAAAAGTATCAAGATCATGCATGGAAAACAAGGAAAAACAGACGGAGACACAGACTGCAGGAGACTCAGGCATGAAAACTAAATACATTGTAGTATCTTGGTTTGCATCCTGGAACAGGAAAAAAAAAAAAAAAAAAGCTTGGAAAAACTGGTGAAATCCAAGCGAAGTCAATAGTTTGGTTAATAGTATTTTATCAATATTGATTTATTAGTTTTAACAGATTTTCCATGGCTATTTAAGATGTTAACCTTATGGAGGGACGCCTGGGTGGCTCAGTCGGTTAAGCGGCTGCCTTCGGCCCGGGTCATGATCCCAGGGTCCTGGGATCAAGTCCCACATCGGGCTCCTTGCTCAGCAGGGAGCCTGCTTCTCCCTCTCTCTCCCTCTGCTTGTGCTCTCTCTGTCAAATAAATAAAAATCTTAAAAAAAAAAGATGTTAACCTTATGGAAAGCTGGGTAAAGGATATTTGGAAAATATTGGTGCTCTATTTTCAACTTTTCTGGAAGTTAATCATTTCAACATGACAAGTTAGAAGAAATCTGGAACAACAACAAAAAACAACCACTTGGCCATTTCTGTGTGGGCATATCTGTACTCTGTAATCTGTTCCATTAATATATATACCTATCCTTATTTAAATACCACACTCTCTTGAACGCTGTAATTAAATAAGCTATAAATCTTTCAAGTTTGCTCATCCATTTCAAATTAGTTTGACTATTTTATATCCTTTGTCTTTCCATAAATTTTAGAACTTGCTTGTCAGTGCGTTAAAAAAAATCTGACTGGGATTCTGAGATTAATCTATAGATTAAGTTGGGAGAATTGATATCTTCAAAATATGGATTTTTCCAATTCTTTAATGTAACATGTCTTTTTCTTCTTTAATTTCTCTCAAGAATCTTTGTACTTTTTAATGTACAAGTCTTAAATACATTGTCAGGAGCTCAGCTGAACTGGAGAGAGAGCTTGAGTTAGCAGGTGTCAGGATAGACAAAGCAACAAGCCAGAAATGAAAGTGACAGTCAAGACTTTAATCATTTACTGCCATAGTATAAGCAAGGATCTAAAAACAGAGAAGATGCCAACTGCCTCCTGTTCCATTTTTCCTTCATGGAACATCACTCAAGTGGGTCAGCACATGGAGAGGGGAGAGGATCATTACACTATTGAAAAAGTGCCCCCTCCCCAAAAGACTCTTATAACTCTATGGACCTAGGGACAGGAGAGAGGGATAGGGAAAGGAATATGAGTGGGAAAGTACTGAGTACTGAGTGAGAATGGAGAAAAAATGTCTTCAGATTTCACTTATAGACACCTCCAAATGGAGGGCACCTGGACTAGGAATGTAGTTAAGCCTAAGAAGATGGCCAGCTAGGGGAGCATGATTCCTTGACTGTAATTTTCTTTAGATACTGCAATGTACTGGCTGTGCACCAAATCTGGTGTGGGGAAGGTAGCTCTTCCCCATGAGGTCTGCCAGGTAAAGCTTTTGTAATTGCCTATGGTTGGATCCAAAAAACCACACAGTTTTATCTTCTGGTCAGGAGCTTGATTCCCCATGCATATCATTAAATTTATCCTCAAGTATTTCATGTATTTGGATGCAATTTTAAATAGTAGTTTTAATTATTTTTGTTGTTAATTGCTAGCATATAAAAGTACATCTTTTTAGTATATTGTCATTTTTGTATGTAGTTGAAAAGAATATGCATATTTTAGTTGATGCATATTGTGTTCTTAAATTCCTCTATGCTGGCTGTGAATATAGTTTTATTTTTTAATATTGTGCTTTTTCACTATCTGAAGATAAGTAGAAGGTCTCATCTTCCTTGAATATGAGAAAATTCTTAATCACTATTTCTTCAAATATTTTTCTCCCCTATGTTACTACTACCTTTCATTTTGGAATCTTATTATATGGATATTAACACATTGGTATGTATATATTTTCTCTCTTTTTTTTTTTAAATGGGTTAATAGAACACCAAGACCAAGAGTTTTAAATAAGCATAAACATTTCCAAAAAGGATAGAAAAAGATATTGGAAATATGAACGACTTGAAAATAGTGGGCATAAAAAATAAGATTGCTAATATGAAAATACACTCAATAGAGTAAGAGCAAAATCGATGCAAGGGAAATATGTATTACTGAGTTTTAAAATCAGAGAAGCTACTCTAATAACCAAATACCTAGTAATTACCAAATTAAAAAAAAAACATAAAAAGAGTATTTCTATATCTTGTTTGGTTCTTTATGATAACTGACATTATTGACTGCTTCTTCCTACTTGAAATCTTATTTTGGCTTAATACCTTCAACATCATTAGTTTTGTACTACCTTCTGGTCCAGCAATTTTATTCTCTTTAGGGACTTCATTCCCTTCACAAACCTTAAATATTAGAATTCCCTAGTGTTACATTCCCATCTGTTTGCTCTTTCACTTGAAAAAGATTTTCTGGACCAATCTCTTTTACATATAGAATTTTCTATTAGTATTCAGTTTGAGTTCAAGTTACTGAAACAAAAAATTTTTAAAAAATCTTATTTAAACCAGAAAGAAGCCAAAATTGTAACAAATCTTGGAGTAGTCTAGGAACACAGTCTGCATTATCTACAAAAGACATAATTCGGAAGTGTTACTGGAACAAGCTACATTCCTTATTGCGACAACTTTTTCCAAAGCTAAAATTTTCTGCCTCCTCCAGTACCAAAGATAGATTGTCCTTATCTGTGGCTAGTATTTCAGAAAATCTAGGTTGGTTGATCACAAACTTTATCCTGAAGAAGTCAAACCCCTCCTTGTTTTACCCTTCGTGGCCCATGGCTTTTGGAAGTGCCCATTTACCACCATCATCAGGCATGGAAGAATGAAGCGACATCGCAGTGGGTTTCAAGGGTTCCACACATTTTCCTGCACCCATAATGTAGCAGCAAATCTAGCTTTTGATGGTCATCAGATCCAATGACCCATGCAAATAAAGTAACTCTGTCTGCTGTTCCATAAAAAGAGCCCAGATTGCAAGGTAATAGTAACTACAACATCTGCCTGTGCCCCCAAGTGTAAGCAACTTCATCAGCTCTCACTACTAGTACCAGGACTCCTGACCTCTAATTCAGCAAAACCTAAGGATTCAGGAATTTGCGGGGGGGGGGGGGGTTCTCTAAATGGTTCCCTAGAAATGATTGTTAGAAAGACTAGAGGTATTTCTGTCTTTTGATTTCATGTATTTGAACATAATACATTAGCTACTAGTTCTGTGAAATTATTGTATCCTCAAGAATATTACTCAAACCCATCAGGAAGATTTCTCTGAGCTGATATCTTAGTTTAGAATATAAACGTGCAATCTATTTTCTGTTAGAACTGCAGCTTCTGTAAGATGAAGGCTAGATTAGGAAAACTTGATTCCATGATCATGATCCATTATTACATCTCCTTCTGCAAAATAAGTCTCATGGTCAACAGCAAGGTTTTTGGAACTCTCAGGATAGTAAATCAGGCATTTCTTTTTTGACATACACCATTGTACCAGCCAATAAGAAAGACTAGCAGTCGTAAAAAAAATTATCTTGTCTAAATGCACAAAAAAATCTTTTGTAGTGAAGCACTCCAGTGGACATAAATATGAAGTATGAAGATCTGCCACTTTATGCTTAAGCAGTTTTATACAGAGGCCTTCTCCCAAAACTTTCTTGCATTTCGTCTTCTAAAGTTGCTCCTTATAGGCCTTTGGCCAAGCAGTCAAGCCATTCTCACACTAACAGTCTATGAATGTTCTTAATTTGGACCATTTCAACCTTTATAAAAAAATGACTGGGGGCGCCTGGGTGGCTCAGTCGTTAAGCGTCTGCCTTCGTCTCAGGTCATGATCCCAGGGTCTGGGATCGAGCCCTACATCAGGCTCCCTGCTTGGCGGGAAGCCTGCTTCTCCCTCTCCCACTCCCCCTGCTTGTGTTCCCTCTCTCGCTGTCTCTCTATCAAATAAATATATAAATAAAATCTTTAAAAAAAAAAAAAGAAAATGACTGACCAAGTGTTCTGCTCACATTTCTGCCACTGGGAATATTTCCTTCACCAGTGTTCTGAGACATGCCTCACTTAGTTTGTAGTGTTATAGCAATTCATCTTCTGTTTTCACTTAATACATCATATTCGGTCAACCCATCTGTTAATCAGACTGAGCTGTTCTTCTTCTCCCACTTGAGGCTCCAGGTACAATTTGAGAAGGAGACTTTGGTGCAAAAGAGGTAGATGAAATGAAAAACTGTACATGTTTGCCTCCATCTCAAATTTACCATTTCTGGGTTATGATAGGTTGCTGTTTCACCTACATGACTCTTTGATTTGGTGAGTACCTTAGTCCTTCCAGGGTGCTATAACAAAGTGCTATAGACTATACGGCTTATAAGAACAGAAATTTATTTCTGACAGTTCTGGAGGCTAGGAAGTCCAAGATCAAGGTGCTATGAGATTCAGTGTCAGGTGAGGGCCAATTTCCTGGTTCATAGGTGGTCTTCTTGCTGTGTCCTTACATGGCAAAGGGGGTGAGAAAGATTTCTGGGGTCTCCATCATAAAGGTACTAATCTCATTCACGAGGGTACCCCTTTCATAATTTAATCACATCTCAAAGGCCTCGCCCTCCTAATATCATCACATTGGGCATTAGGCTATCAACATACGAATTTGGGAGGAACACAAATATTTGATCTTTAACAGGACCGTAGCAACGTCACCTTTAACTTAAAGCAGAAAGTCCAGCAGGACCAAGATGACTGGAGCCATAATAATTTCATTGATCTGTCAAGTCTCTGCATCTACATAAGACTTATCTCCAATACTTTCATTTACATATGTCTTTCTGTGGTATGCAGAGTACTTACACTTCCTGCTTATCAAATCCTGTTGCATAATAGCAAAATGTCATCAATATAGTGGATCAACATGATGTTCTCAAGAATGTTCAAGACTACCAAATTCCCTGAAGACTATATTTTCACAAAACAATAAAATGTTAACATAATCTTGAATAAGATAGTGAATCTATACTGCTCTTTTTCCCCACATAAAAATAATTGATATGATCTTTTTATTTATGAGCATAGTAAAGAACACATTTTCCTGTTTATCTTGTGGCAGTGACACTTGTCCAAGACAGCACAGTTGGTTTGGGGGCTAACTTGTTTCCGGTAGTTTCCAGTAGTTTGCCATCATTTTCCATGTTCCATGTAGTTTTCTAAGATCCAGACAAGGGGTCTAAACAAGGATATTATAGGGAACCCACATTAAAGCTTTTGATGGGGTTGCCAGTCTCAGCATTTCCTGATGGGATTCAGGAAGACATCTGATATACCATCTTGGCTGAGGCGGGAGGACACATTCAGATGCTTTCATTTTTGTCTTTCTATTGTAATTTCTACTCTCCTTTCACGTGTCAGGAAACCAATATGAGAATGCTGGGACATGCTCCCTATACTTATACTGGTCGTAATTACATCTGAAGGTGACATGCTAACATGTAACGTTATGTCAGTTTGCTCAATCCCAAAAAGCACACCTTACTATTATCTTTAGCCTAAAGCAGAAATAAACAATCAGTTTCTCAAATATATTTTGCATCCTTCCAGCCGATGTACTATCTATTGCTTTGGTGAAGACAATTGTCAAAAATTGTGAATTGCCTGAGATATCACCCCAATTTGAAGCAAACAATTTATACTAATATAAATTATTGGAAGAAGGTACAAGATTCCTCTCTCAAAGACAACTGACTTTATTACACATTGCATAACAAGCTACATAACTTACCTCTGCCTTATTTCCTCTTGGCCACCCTGAGAGGTATCACTCTTAGATGATCCCAGTGACCCTGTTTGTCTTCGTATGAAATCTTCCTTTGAGTCTTGGAAGAAATTGTGAATATTTTGAGATATCATTCCTGTGATTGTGTTATGCTATATGGCAAAAGGGAGACTATCTTGAGTGGGCCTGCCCTAGCCAGATGAGTTCTCTAAAGGCAGAGGGTTATCTTTGCCTGGTTGCAGAAGACGAAGTCAGAGAGACATGCTCAGATTGGCCAGAAACAATGAAAACATGCTTGCTAATATTCTGTGGGGCCATATGTCAAGGAACTCAGGATGGCCTGTAGGAGCTAAAAGCAGTCCCTTGCAGACAGGTAGCAGCAAAACAGATACCTCAGTCCCTACAGTTGCAAGGAAATTAATTCTATCAGCAAGTAATGAGGTTGGAAGAGGCCTCTGAGGCCCAGGTGACAATCACAGCTCTACTCAAAGCTTAAGATTTCAGTCCAATGAGAGCCTGAATAAAGTTTTGAACTTCTGACCTATAGAGACTGTGACATAATACATTTGTGTTGTCTTAAGCCCTAAGTTTGTGGTAATACCACCCCCATGACCATCATAGTGGTGAAACAGAGGCTAAGGTAGATGGGGCACACACAGTGGGTTTGTGTCACGACTGAAGAACTCCAACTTTGTTTGGTGAACCCAAACTTATTATAATAGGATACAAACAAGGAAATCCTCCCTTTACTCCAGAGGGATGAACTCGATGTGCCAAGGCATTTTCAAATAAATACACTCTCAGAAAGGTAGTTTGAAACAAAAACAGCCAACACCTCTGCTTATAAGATGTGCAGAAACATGAAAGACATGTCTCTCAACAGATATGACTTCTGGCCCCTCCCAGGGAACCCAGTCATAAGATGGATTCTCTGGTAAAAAGTTTAATTTTATTATGTCTACCTACTATATAATTGCAATCTCTCTTCATGCTGTACCTTAACTGGTGTTCAGGTGGCACAAAGTTACCTATTTGGTGACCATTAGTTTAGTGTCTTTATTTTAAAAAATGCTTATTGGTAAAGAATCCTAGAATGTACAAAACATATTTATTTGTTTTTATTATTTTAAATCTGTCATTGATTTATCACATCTCAGTTTTCTCAGGGCAATTTTTAATGAATGCTGTTTATCAAAGAATAAACATGTAGATATCATCTATATGTTAAAAGATAATTTCAACATAATTATTTGATTTATGGAATTATATAACATGTGTTATGTAAATAATATTTTCCTGAAAACTATAGAAGCCAAGTGACAGAAAATACATATTATACAATTTATCAGGTAAATTTGTATATGTGATTTGATATTAAATAGAATTTTAAGTTTTTATGTTTTATAGCTTGATTATATAGAAAGTATTGACTTAACCATAAATCAATTTTTTCCTATGGAGAATAGAGAAGGACATAAATAGAAGTTTAAACTTTCTATGCTTTACAAAATTCCATAGTTATGATTTATTTTTTTTCAAGATTTTATTTATTTATTTGACAGAGAGAGAGACAGTGAGAGAGAGAATGAGAGAGAGAACACAAGCATGGGGAGTGGGAGAGGGAGAAGCAGGCTCCCCGCTTGCAGGACTTGATCCCAGGACCCTGGGATCATGACCTGAGCCAAAGGCAGACACTTAACAAATGAGCCACCCAGGTGCCCCTCCATAGTTATGATTTAACTTTAAAGCACTGGGGCACTCGTTTTTTGTATAAAGTTTAATTATATGATTTTGCAATTGATCTATTTTAAAAAACACCTTTAGTAAGTACATGGCCTTGATGATGAAATTTAAAATGTCATACAAATACTGACATTTTCATAATTGAGCCATACAGAGAATGCTTTGGGTTTCACAAAAAACAAAGTGTTCATCCCTTCTTCAGTCACATTAACTGCAGTCAGATTTCCTCTGAAGTTATCTTGAAAAATTTTGAGAAAATTTGTAAATTGTAAAGAACATTAAGGGAGGAAAATATGTTAAATTTAGAATATTAGAAAAATTTTATTTAAAAATTTAAAATATACATATATCATATAATTTGGTCTGAAATTGTAAAGAAAAATAAGTATGTTTTAATGTGTACATTTTAACCTGTTTCTTTAGGATTGAAATGAATTTAATTGATATTTATATGTGAAAATATATGTTATTTGTTATGCTTGCTTTTATAAATATGTATGTGTTTATATATATAATTATATATATATAATCCTAACTATATTTTATGCATAATAAAATATTAAAACTTAATATACAACATGCTGTCAGTTAATATCTCTGAGTGATTTTAAGTGAATTTTATTATTGTAATTGAGATTTATCTATATATTCATAACTTTTATAATGGATATTTTTGTTAATAGAAAATGTACATGTTATTTTGTAAATTAGTGATTCCTTCAGCTACAAGGAACGATAGAAGAAAGAAGGGAAGGAGGGAGGGAGGGAGAGAGGGAGGAAAGAGAAAGAAAGAAAGAGAAAGAAAGAAAGAAAGGAAGGAAGGAAGGAAAAGGAAGGGAGGGAGGGAAGGAGGGAGGGAGGGAGGAAGGAAGGAAGAAAGGAAGGAAGAAAGAAAGAAAGAAAGAAAGAAAGAAAAAGAAAGAATTACTAATAGTAGCTTTTAAGTAAATGATAGGGTTTTAGAGAAGCCTTCATTAGTATTTTCTAGAAATTACCAGAAATAACCACAGATTGCTGACTTCATCTTCCATGATCAAGGGAATTATAGAGAAAATACATCAAGACATGGACTAAACTTTTAGATAGTATCTGGGGTAACAAAGTGCTGCTTTGAAATGGTATATGCAAATTTGGTGGCAGCAGGGAATCATGGCTCTGGTATGATAAAAAAAAAAAAAAAAAGAAAAAAATTCCAGTTTTGTTTATCCATTTCTCTTGCTTTAGGACTGTAAGTGCCTGCTTCTATACTGCTCCAGATATCATAGGAGTAAAATTAGGTCAATGCAGAAACCCTGCAGGGTTGAGGACAAGAAACAGGTGGGGGGAGGAGTTGACTGGCTTTAAGCCGTCACTTCCCTATCTAAATTCTAAACTCAGTGCTTGTGGACAGCAGTCAAAGAGGAGCCTTCTTAATATCACTTGGGAGAATGCTGAATAGAGCTAGAGGATAAATCTTTGAAATAAGGAGATGTGTAATGGAATGAATTATGAAATTATGGTGACTGGGATCTCAATACAAAAGATGACTCAACCTCTTATTTTTTAAACCTAATTTGGATATTCAGCCCTTCTTCTACGTACTTTTCAGTACAAAAGGAACCACAATCCCAGTTATATGATTCTGACATGCCAAAATATCAAGACACAGGAAGAGAACAAATTATCTTAAAAGAAAAACAAGAAACTGGACTATGAATTCTATCAGAAACAGGCTACCATAAAAGAGAGAAAAATAATTAAATATAAACCTATTAATCACACTAAAATAAAAAAAAAACAGGAAACAAGAATCATTATGTAATAAACTAAAAATCATAAGAGGAATCCACATGGGAATATTATATTTAAGGATATGATTACTGAAGTATAGAAAAGAGTAGACTGGATAAATAATATAATGAATACAGCTGGGGAAAAAAATTGCTGAAATGATAGCTCAGATGGAGAGGCACTCCCGAAAATGTAGTAAAAAAGGGGCGCCTGGGTGGCTCAGTTGGTTAAGTGACTGCCTTCGGCTCAGGTCATGATCCTGGAGTCCCGGGATCGAGTCCCACATCGGGCTCCCTGCTCAGCAGGGAGTCTGTTTCTCCCTCTGACCCTCCTCCCTCTCGTGCTCTCTCTCATTCTCTCTCTCGCAAATAAAAATAAAATAAAATAAAAAAAAAGTAGTAAAAAAGGACAAAGAAATAATAAATATATAATGAAAATGAAGAAAGAGAAATACTGTGTATGAAGGGTAAGAGAGAAATGCTGTCATCTCATTGCCACAATCTTAATGACACAAATCTCAGAAAGAGAAAATTTAAAAAGAACAGAAAAAAAAAAAATACTTAAACAGAAAGAGACATGTTTTGTAGAATGTAAGGATGAATAACCTAAGGATAAAGAAGCTTATAGACTACTAAGATAGGGAAATAAGCATATTTAAATATAGAGAAATAGGAACATAATAAAACAAATTTTCAAAAAGAGAAGATCATACTTGCAATTGAGTCAGGGTCAACTTAACATTAGATTTTTCAATAACAAAATTTAAGAATCTATTTTCAAGAATACAGCATTATTTTCAATAAGAAAACACTGTGTCTAGAATTTTATATCCAAAAAAATTTACCGAATATAAGGCCATTCTATAAACAATCTCATAAATATAAGTCCTCAGATTTACCGTACAAATATGTTAAAAATATCTTTGGAGAAAGTAAAATGCTGAAGATATGAAAGAGATAATGAAGGATGGTTGACTAGGACAATAAGAGTTGATATGTCAGAATAGATAAGATTTAAGAAACCAAACTAAATTACACACACACACAACCTAGAATTAAAATTCCCCGTGACAAGATTGTGGGAAATAATTGATGAGAGCATCCTAAAACTCCTGTGTTTTTAGTAAACAGCATGGATGTCTACTGTAGAAATATATAAAGGATTACAAAGTAAAAATAAAGAATACATACAGATTTTTTTAAATTAACTTTTTGGAAGCATTTTCAAATAGCTGATTTTACAACAAACTTAAATGCACTAACCTGCCTTGTAAGATTTGATTTAAATAATGTCTTTTGTACTTTACAAGAGACACATATAAAGACTAAGCACTCAAGGAAGTTGAATATGAAAGCATGATATAAAAATATATGAGGCTAATAACAATGAGCAAAAAATCTGGTGTTTATATATATTAAAATTATATGGACTTTAAAAATCAATATTAGGAATAAATAGGGTTGTTACATCATGATAAAATCTGTAATTCATCAAAGGTGATTAGAAATTAGGCAATTAGAAATATGTTGGTTTAGACAGAATAGATTTATCAGATATTAAGTAAAATTGATAAAATTAGAGTAAGAAATTGGTAAGTCCACCAAAATGAGACATTCTAATTCACATTAGCTATTTATGGATGGGTCAAATAGAAAAGATAGACACACACAAAAAATTAACGCAAATGTAAAAACAATCTGAACAACATAAAGGGAGAAATATAGAATTCTGCAACCAATAATCAGAAAGTACACATTCTTGTCAAATACATTTGTAAAATGTACACAATTTGGTATGTACTATGCATTAATTTTCAAACAGGTATCATGATACATGGCTGGGGCTACTAAAATTTGTGTGTTTGTCTGTACATTTGTATATAATTTATAATCACATATATATCTTATTTTCCATAACTTATATGGATCTCATATGTTCAATAAGATATATTTAATAGTTGTTTACATTTTAGTGGTGAGTGGTTTATTTTTAACAGCCTTGCAAATTTTACTTTTTTTTAACTTTTCTTTTTTACTCTACTTCTGGTAAAGGTGAAGTACCTTCTATAGGACTGAACATCTGTATATAACATTTATAAACTTAAGATAAAATATTACAAATAACCATCTGAATAAAAAAATAAAATTGGGAATATCTAAAAGTGAGTTGGTACTTGGAAGAAGAGAAAGATGTGGGTAATTTTCTCATTCTTAAAGCTTTTCACCTGAGGGTAGGCTTTGACTGGTGCTATATGAAGTACCCTAAGACTACTTCAGTCTTACTGACTGAGAAATTAGAGGACAGAGTTTTGAGTGATCTCAGTGAGAGAATAAATCCAATAAAGGAGAGATCAGTGCGGAGAGACAGGCTCTGAATACATAAACTATTCAAATCTCTGGTTGACCCTTGAAATATAAGGTGAAGGACAAGGTCCAAGAAGCACAGATGAGACCTCTCCTAATCTCATCTCCATCTGTCACAGATTTCTCAACTTCTTCCTTTGCTATTTTTAATTACTTTATACCATGCAACATAACCTAAATTCCTGCATTCCAGAGAGTTAATGAACATAGACTGTGGGTAGAATAGATCCTACTAAATATTTCATGCAGTGAAGCAGATTATAGTTCAGATTATTACAGGAAAATTATTTATGTTAGGACTTGCTTTAACTGATTTCTTATTGGCCATTTTTTTCATTTAAGTCATTTATTTACTTTTATACCTTCTAGATCCCAAGCTCCATGCTAATATCTGGGGTATGATGTTGATTAACAACAACAGCAATAAATGATGATCATGTCTATAAAGGTTAAATTCTAATGGAGAAGAAACAAACAAAAAGAGCTAATTTATCAATAGGATAATTACTTACAAGTTTAGATAAGTGCCATTCTGCTGACACATACTGACATAAGAAAACAAAGTAGTTTCAAGTGGAAAATAAATTGAATTTATATGAAAATTATGAAAGTATACACATTAAATCAATTGAGAATATATTGAAAGGAAATAAAAGCTCTTTTTAAGAATTATGTTCCACTAAGTGAAAATTATTTTTACCAGCACCAAATTGGACAGGTACACATACTTAAGACATGTTAGAATTTGAAAATAAAACAATAACATATTTTATTTAGAAAAGGTGGAATGGGCGGGATATAAAATCTCAATTAGAAATGTTGACTTCTAACAAGAGAACTATAACTACCTCCAATCCTGGAATTAAGGCACTATTGACGGACTCAAGTATAAACAACTGTTTTGAATGGGAGGGACCTGAGGGCCTATCAGTATGTGAATGAGTGTATATAAACGGTCCTATCTGTAAGAACCAGCATGTGTAAATTTATGTACCTTTTATCAATGTAAATATTCTTTTCATGTCCACAAAAAGAAAGAGGAAGTTCAGATTTCTTCTGACATCAGGGAAAAACAAACAGACAAAACCAGCTGTGTGGAGTCATATGGAAAGAAATTACATCAACAACCAAACAAAACAAAGTAATCATTTACAGAAAATAATTTCCCCTCACAGTATGTAAACATGATAATTTTACTTAATTTTTCTTTTAATATTTAGAACATTTTCTATCAAACCTAAATTTAAACTAATTTTAGATTTGTAAAATACTAACTTTTTTCCTCAGAAATTTATTTTCCTTTTGGAAGACTAAATAATTCATTCACTTGAAATATAAACAATTATATGTTTACTAGTTTTCATTTTCATCTGTATACATATTGATTTATTTATGTAATGGTGTAATTTAGACAATTATTTTATTACATAGCTGATATCACTTATACCCACTTATATCACTTACTTATAATTATCAAAACTACATCTTACTTTGTACCCTTTCAACTTCCTAGCCTGGTAAAACTCTTTTATCGCCAACAAAACACTAATTTTTTTTCTTAGTTCTTCATGGCTAACAGTAAAAATTCTAAGATAATGTTGCTAAAAGATATCCTTACAGTTTTATATTTCTTTTGAGTTTATTTATGGAACTGTTTAATTATTTATTATACAGGCTCATGTAACAGCTGTTGTATTTAGAAATTTTAGAGGCAAAATAAGTTTTGTGTTATATTTCTCTGAATTACATTCCCACTAGGTATTTTTAGTCATAATAGAAAATCAAACATAATTTTATACTGTAGCATCTGTCTGATGTTCCAATTAAGAATAATACAGAGTTTTCCTCTCAAAAGGATAAAAAATATAAATAGAGGTTACAAATATTTTAATTTTCAAGTACTTATCACTTTACCAGCACCCTGAAAAAATTTGACAGAAATTCTTTTAACTACAAATCCTTTATTCTAAATCAAATAACACATCAACTTTCTTGCAATTTATCACAATGTAATTTTCACATTTAAACTTCATGGATTTGAAGAAGAAAATGAATTATGACTTCCCTGAATGAAAGTAGAAATACAGCTATACTTATATTTGAAAATAAAGTGTAGACCAACATTACATCTCTTTCTAGGATCCTCCATAGCCCAGTAGTGGAAATGGCAGGCAGAATGATATGTTTCAGTATTTCCCAAAACAACATTAAGTATAAAGGAATATATTTACACATTAGAAGTCAATGATTAAGAGTATGAAATATTTTGTCCGCACCACCTGGGTCTCAGTACATAGAGCTTTTGACTCAGTGGGAAATTTTAAATGAACGTATTTAACCTTATTACCACTCCCCACCCCCCATATCACTCTTAAAAAAAAGAAAAGAAAAAAAGAAACATCAGCAGCAACCCTACTTTAAATCTAGTGCAATTTTAAGTCTATTACTAGCTGGCCTCACAAACACCCCTTTGCCTAGTTGATACCCAAAATTCTTTTCGTAAGACATAAGTCCTTCTGTTTAAAAGCTAAAAGTAAAATGATTCAGATCATAATATCTACTTGCTACAACTTGCAGAATAATATGTTTGCGTCAGGTAAAATGAACTAGCAACAGGAGGATCAGAGAGCGGAGACATGAGCTACGTTTAGAGATGCTAGGAAAAAGATGCATGATCTGCGATTGTACATAAAAAGGACAGACCAGGATTGTTGGCTAAGGTGGATTCCACTTAAATTTTGCTCAAACAGACAAATAACAAATGTTCTCATTGTTAAAAAATATTCATGTTTCAACAAAGGAGTGGTCTTTTTATGTTTGTTTTGTATTGTATATACACACCAAACGTGGCTAACACTGTATATAATAACTCATTCCATGAGTTATCATTTCCATTTGTCATATTTTTACAGCATACAATGCATAACTTCAAAAAAGAAATATGTATTTAAATGGAAATGATTATGTCATGCTTAACACCACTGTATCTACAGGCACGATATTTTAAAGACTTGAAGAGATTCTCTTAAGTATCAGAGCAGCAAAATCCCTGAACCTTATACAGGGGGTCACAATGAAGATAAATGTCTAGAAGACATTTCTAATTTAAACTAAGAAAAGTGCACAATTCTATTGTCAAGAAATTAAAGAAATAAATGGCCAGTATATAGAAAGGTTAGGTTATATAGCAGAGTTGTAGCTGTTCTGTGACATTTCTACTACAAGCAATAGTGATACCAACATTCTTTTATTTTTCATCTAGCTCACCTCTGCATCCCCAGAGATCAATTCTCAAGATATTTTTTTTACTAGAAATAGAGATGCAAGGTTTTTCATGGCCAGCTGACCCAACTTATTGTTTCCAGACAAAAATATCTTAACTATAAAACTTATGTCATAGGATATTTCATAATTATAAAGCCCAAGTAATGCTTTTCCTGGTTCCCATTATTTCCTAATAATACTAATAGTGTTTGGAGCTTTCATTAACTCTTATAGGCCAACCAAACATTGAATCATTCTCCACAATATCAATTAAACAATTAGCCAAGAACTCTTACAATAAATGCATCAAGCACAATGCTGAATCTTTGTAGCAAATGGTATCCTTATGTCCTGATTTAGTTGAAATTTATTAACAAGTAAATAAATGAGCATTTAATAAGCAATTACTTCAATAAATTAGTTGGGTATACAAAAGGCTATAAAGGTTTTTTAGAATAATCTCTCTGTAATTTCAGAATTAATAATCTAATGCAGAAAGCCACCATGTTAAAAGATCCATAAAGACAAAGGGATATAGAGGGTGGGGAAATACAAGTAACTTAAGTGACTGAAGTTGGTAACTACAGAAAAATATTTCAGTGGCATTTCATGACCAGAAACAAACAAACCCCCCAAAACAAAAACAAAACAAAACCAACCAACCAAACAAACAAAAAACATTTTTGCTGTACCAGAATCACATACAAAGAGTCACTTGGGATCAGATCTTGGATGAGACAATTCCTAAATATATAGCCTATATTTTATTAATTTCCATATTGCTATAATTAAAACAATGCATGGCACAAATTACACATTGAACAGCATATTGGATATAGTATCTAATTTAATCCTAACAAGGTCCTGTGGGTATAACTGGAGGAAGAGGTAAATATTAACACATTACTGACAGTAAGACTGAAATGCTAGGCATAATCCAGATTATGAATTAAATTCCATATTATCTTTATATTTTTGAAAAACTGCTGAATGATTTCAAGTAGAACTTAATTAAAGGTCAAAGACAACAATGATGAGAGTGTGAAGAATGAAACTGATGAGGCAAAGAGTAAACCAGTTACCCATGATGAAGACTAGAATTAATGCATAAACAGAGACGATGGAGAGGTAATGATCAATTGCAGAAATATATAGAAATTGAATTTTCTGGACTTAGTGAATAGTTTGTTGTACTGTTGAAAGATATAGAGAACCAAGAACGAATCCCAGGACTTAATCAAGATGGTGATATAGGACGCTCCTGAATTTCTGTCCTCCCATGTTTGCACCAAATACAAAGCTGCACATGAATTGATTCCCTCTGAGAGAAATCCAAACTAGTTGAGTGATTCCTCCACATGGGGGAACTGAGAAAATACACACATAGCAATGGGTAAAAAAGGCTCTTGCCATAAACTCCAGCCCCAACACAGCACCTTACAATTCGGAGGAAACTCTGAACTCCTGGCTTCTCTCTGAGGAGCAAAGGGTTTGGACCACATACATAGTGCCCTTTTAAAGCTGCCACCTGAGGGATGAGCCCTCAAATCAGCTAGTACCCAAGAACCAGTGCGGCTGGTGTTTATGAGTCCCACAGGACTATAACATTATAACAAAGAAAGTAGCAGTTGCTAACAGTATGAGAACGGCTTCCTGCCGCTCTTCCTCCTCTTCCTTGCTTAATGCAGAGATTACAGACAAGAATACCAATCTCCCATTTTTTTTTCCTGGAAAGGGTTTGCATACTTTACCAGTTGCTGCCTGAGGATCCAGCTTCAGATTAGCCTCTGTTTAAGGCTATGAACTAAAGGGAGAAGACTCAAATAAATCAAAAAGTGAAAGAAGGCACATTACAACTAATAACACAGAAAGACTAAGGATCCTGAGAAATTGATATGGATAATTTGCCAACGAATTAGAAATGGTAAGTTCCTAGAAATGTATGACCTTTAAGACTGAATCATGAAGACATAAAATCTGAATAGGCCAATTACTAGCAACAAGATTGAATAAGCAATCAAAAACCTTCAAAGAAGAGCCCAGGATCAGACGACTTCACTGGTGAATTCTACCAAATATTTATAAGGTAATTAAAACCAATCCTTTTCTAATTCTTCCAAAAAAACTAAAGAAAAGGAAACACTTGTAAACTCATTTTATGAGGCCAGCATTACCCTGACACTAAAACCAAAGACACTAACTAAAAACAAATTACAAGCCAATATCCCTGATGAACAGAATACAAAGATCCCCAACAAAATATTAGCAAACCAAATTCAACAATACATTAAAGAATCATACAACATGATCAAGTGGGATTCTATTCTGGGATGCAAAGATGGTTCAACATAGGCAAAAAAAGTGTTTTTTTTTTTTTTTTAATGTGATATACCACATTAATAGAATGAATTCTAAAAATCATATGATCCTCTCAACAGATGCATGATAAAAACTCTCAAAAATTAAATATAGATGAAATGTATCTCAATGTGATAAAGGCTGTATTTGACAAGCCTACAGCAAATATCAGACTCAACAGTGAAAAGCTGGAATCTTTTCTTCTAAGGTAGGAACAAGTCAGAGAAGCCCACTCTCAGCTAGAGCAATAGGTAAAAATAGAATAAAATAAAATGAAAAAGATAAGGAAGAAGTATATATAATTGTCTCTGTTTGCAGATTGACATATTATTTTATATAAATTTTATGTATTTCCATACTATATATAGAAAACTCTAAAGATTCCATCAAAAACAGAATAAACAGTTCAGTGAAGCTACAGGATACAAAATCAATATATAAAAATCAGTAGTGTTTCTATACAATGAACTGTCAGAGAAATTAAGTAAACAATTCCATTTACAATAATATCAAAAACAATAAAATACTAAGGAGAACAATTTAACTATGGAGGTAAAAGGTCTATAAACTGAAAACTATAAAACACCAATGAAAGATATTGAGGGAGACACAAGTAAATGGATATTCTATGTTCAGGAACTGGAAGAATGAATATTGTTAAAATGTCCATACTGCCCAAAGCAGTCTACAGATTCAGTGAAATACCTATCAAAAATCCAATGGCATTTTTCACAGCAACAACAAAAAATTATTTTTTTGTAGAATTTAGTGATTCATCACTTAACATATAACACCCAGTGCTCAACACAACAAGTGCCCGTCTTAATACCCATCACCCATTTAGCCCATCCCCCACCCACCTCCCTCCATCAACTCTGTTTGTTCTTTATAGTTAAGAGTCTCTTATGGATTTGTCTTTCTTTGACTGACTTATTTTGCTTAGCATAATACACCCTAGTTCTTATGGAACTACAGAAAACCTTGGATAGTCATAGCAATCTTGAGAAAAAGGAGCAAATCTGGAGGTATCCTGCTTCCTGATTTCAAACTATATTATAAAGCTGTAGTAATGAAGGGAGTATGGTACTGGCATAAAAACAGAAACATAGATAAATGGGACATAATAGGGATCCCAGAAATAAACCCATAAATATATGGTCAGTTACATTTTGACAAAGGAGCCAAGAATGTACAGTGGGGAAATGATAGTTTCTCCAGTAAATTGTGTTGGGACAGCCACATGCAAAGGGATAATACTGGAACACTGTCTTAAACCATACATAAAATTCAACTCAAAATTGATTAAAGACTTGAATGTAAGACCTGAAACCATAAACCTCCTGGAAGAAAATATAGCATGTAAGCTGCTTGGCACTGGTCTTGGCAATTATTTTTTATATTAGACACCAAAAACAAAGGCAACAAAAAACCAACAAGTGAAACTACAAGTTAAAAAGTTTGGAAAGAAAAGGAAATCATCAATAAATTAAAAGGCAACCTAAGAATGGGGAAAAAAAAAATTTTCAAACCACATACCAGTAAGAGCTTAATATCTGAAATATGGAAGTTCATAAAACTCAATAGCAACAAACAAACAAAAAACAATTAAAAATTGGGCAAGGACCTGAATAGACATTTTCCCGAAGAATAGATTATTTTCTTGAGGAAGTTCCATACTGTTTTCCATAGTGCTTGCATCAGTTTACATTCCCACCAACAATGAATGCCCAAGACTTCCCTTTTCTCCACATTCCACATCTGGCATTTGTTAACTTTTTTTTTTTTTTTATTAATAGACATCTTAACAGTGTGAGATTATGTATCATTGTGGGTTGGTTTTGCATTTCACTGGTGATTAGTTAAGCTGAGCATTTTCATTACCTGTTGGCCATTTGCATGTCTTTATTAGAAAAATGTCTACTCAGGTCCTTTGTCCCATTCTTCTTTGTTATACTTGAGATATTATTAATTCATTTATTGGTTCGGGGGTCACAAACTCTTTTCTGTAAAGTTTCATATTGTAAATATGTTAAATTTTGCTGGCCATACCATATTTGCTGCATTTACTCAAATGCACAGCACCCTTGCAGTGTGACAGCAAGCTATAGCCAATATATAAAAGAATATGTGTTTGTGGCCCAGTGAAACTAATGGGCACTGATACATTCCTTAAATTTTTTTTTACCTGTCATGAAATATTCTTATTCCTTTGATTTAACTATTATAATTATTTTTGAAACAACATAGCTATTGAAATTTCTCAAAATGTTTGATGACATCTTTATATATTTTATGAAGCATATTTTACAAAACTCAGTGCTAAAGTCTTACTCATTTGAAGAATTCCCCATTGTTGCAAATCAAAAATAATGCTTTTATTTCTTAATTACTTATATATTTTTATTTAAGTAAAAAGCTTAATTTAATTTAATTTATTCCATGAAATTATTGGGTGATTATTTATTAGGAAAATATATTCTTTAAACGATATCATTAAGAACTACAAAACAAAAAGCCAGATTTAGTTTGATATTAATGTAGCCTCATATATATATCACTGCATGCTATTTCATTATTGGAACCATTTTGAAAAACTGCAGAATACAAATATATTCATGTGCCACAAATCAGGGGAAATACTCTCAAAAATGACAATTCCTGATTTTTCTTGGAAGGATAAAGTAATCAATAAATAGCCAAAAGTATAGGAGAAAAATAGTAAAAAGTAAAAATATAAAATAAAATAAAAATGAATTAGAAAACCCAATATTAAAACCTATTAAAAATATTGCAAAGTTGCAATTACTACTGTTAGATAGAATCCCATTACATTTTGAAACACAAATTTCAAACACACAAACATAAAGATATTTATCAAAAAAGAAAATATACTGAACATATGTCACAGAAAAATAATGGATGCTGTATTTTAACAATGCATAATTCATAATTACTGGATAAATTGATAATAAAGTATGTTAGAGGAAACTCATGCTTCATTAGCAACTCACAACTAGAATTAACCCTTTATTTTTTTAAGATATGTATATTTTAGAGAGAGTGAGTGTAAGCAGGGGGAGGGGCAGAGAGAGAAAAGCAGATGCCTCAGCTGAGCACAGAACCCAAGGCACAGCAGGGGCTCTGATCCCAGGACCCTGAAATCCTGACCTAAGCCCAAATCAAGAGTCTGAAGCTCAACTGACTAAGCCCACCCAGGTGACCCAAGTTAACCCTTTCAATACTGTTGCAACTTGAGTAACTTTAGTAGGAAGCATGATCAATTGTTGAAGGCAGTAGCCAGATATTTTACTTTGAATTCTGACATTCTACCTATCTAAAAATTTTCAAATGCTATAAAGGCTTTATAAATTTTCTGAGTAACATAAAATTATAAGAGTGGTTTCAGTTTTCATGTCTCTGATTAATGAAATATTAAATTTGCAGGTATTTAATAAAGACAAATATTGGAAGTAAGGTTTTATATACATATATATGGTGTTTTTTTCTCCTTATCCATAATGGAGAGAGGACAGTTAGCATAAAAACTCACAACATACAAGTTATGCTGTGAAAAGCAACTGAAGTTAACAAAACTATAATGTTAACATCCACTATTTCACTTCTACTATGCCCAAGAATCAGTCTCAACTTTTTGGAAGGGATGAGTTTTCATGAGATTTACCACAAGGGACAAGTAGAGTGACAAGGAAAAAGAGAGAAAGAGTAAGAAAAAACCAAAGTCTCATCCATCTAGTAATATCATTTCCAGAAATTAGTCTACATCATGAAGAAGTCATAAACTTTAAAAATGTGCTTATTAGGAGTAAGCAAACATTCAACAGATTAGATTTTTCCTTGTATTTTGCACTTGGTATAAGTTATGTGTGTGTGTGTGTGTGTGTGCATGCATGTGTGTGTGCGTGTGTGTTGTGTGCAATCTTTGAATGCTAAAGCTACAAATGCTAGTTAATTCAAGTATGTTTCATCAATGATCAAATACTTCAAAAAGTATGTTGTCATCATTCATACTATTTTCTGAAATGACAAATAATTTTGGTCAAAATTCTAGAGAAAGCAGGCATTGTCTGCATTTATCCAACATTGTATTCTTGAAAAAGTCAGTATATATTAAAACAGTGCAAAAATGTGTTATCTTTTTATGTAAAATGCAATCAGGTGATCACAGTAGACAATTACAAACATATTTGACCTCATGATTCTTGATGAGGCTTTCAAACTCTGGAGAGGACACAAAATTCTTCAGTTTACTGTACCAACACACGTTTTTGTTTTTGTTTTTGTTTTAAACATGTAACATCAATAGCTCCTGCCTGTAATATTTACATAGTCATTATGACAACTGAAAACACCTCCGTATGTTTCCAAAATGCATCTTTGTGGGAAATACTTTCCCCATTGAGAAACGTGTAAGATTCTGAGTTTCATTATTATTAAATATGAGTATTAGATTATTTCCTGTAAGTAATTTCCTATGCAAGGCAGTGCAAAATAACAGTTATATGTACATGTTTATGAATACAATAACACATATAATCATATAATTTATATTGATACAGTTTTAGTTTTGAAAACCATGTGTTGCCACATAGATCCATGATATTTCAGAGAGGTCTAGCCTGAAACATTACACAAAGTATGAGGAACAAACACAAATAGAAAATAAAAGAAATGAGTAGCATTAATCAATGCTAAATGAAAGAAAATACACCATAATTTTAAAGAGTTTGAATGAGTTTCCCTCTTGATAAATGTTTTAGATTGTTGTAAAGTCTATTAGACATAGAACTCCTAAATTTGGGAAAATAATACAATTAATATTGCATTTTTATTTCATTATATACTTCTGGATAAAGTGTAAAATCGGAAACAGGTTTTCTTCAGGGTTGCTTAGAGGAAAAAAGACTTTGGGTCTTTGTACACACTGATTTTAGAAATCAGAGTGAGTAATTTCAAAAAGGACACAAATAATGCTGAGTCTTCTTTGCCTGCTCTTATTATTATGCCAAAAGTAAGACTGTTGCTGAGGAAGGAATTGACATCTCCTACAAGGCTCTCACTCAAGGGAAAGCCTGGAATCAGACCCTCTACTCTTTCCTCAGTAAACTAAAAGAACATTGATTATTGCAGTTTCTTTGTGGCACAGGCCACAGGCAGAACAGAACAAAGACTAATGTTCCTCAGCACAATAATAGGATACCATTGTGCTTAGAGGACAGGGCCAAATCCTCCCTAATAAAGGCACTATGCTTTCTTCATTATGCCATTAGGTTGTTGCCACAGAGAGAAAATGATGTTTTTGACAGAGGTCTAACTTAGACTATCACATAAAGAAGCTGGCTGAAGTGTCATTCTCCATTTTTTTTTTTTTTGGAGAATTATAAGTAAGTTTATTTTAATCATTCTGCATGATACAAAGTGACCACATTAATGAAGTGAATAGAAATATAGAGATAATAGAAAAATAATAGTAGAAGGAATAAGTCCTCATTATCATCCTGAGAAATCCAAATGTTTTCATTTCTTTGGGTACCTTTCCAAACTTTTTTTATCAAAAATGTTGAGAAACCAGACATAGCTAAATAATTACATATGAAATTAAGCACTGTACATTATCTGTAGAGTTTTATTGTATATTAGACATTGTTTTGAAATATATTTATATTCAATTTTAAAGGATAAAAATATGAGCCATTAACTTAAGTCAAGTATTGTAGAATAGAGTTAAGAAAGAAATCCAGGCTCCATTTCACCATTTTTTTTAAATTATCAAAATCTTATGGTCTACAAAAATTCTATTTGGCTTAGAAAGGGTGATCATTTTTTTCTATTCAACATCCCCATTACCTTTTGTGGAAAAAGAAGGCTCCTTCCACTATAGATTTTTGATTCCACTACACTGTTGGTGGGAATGCAAGCTGGTGCAGCCACTCTGGAAAACAGTATGGAGGTTCCTCAAAAAGTTGAAAATAGAGCTACCCTATGACCCAGCAATTGCACTGCTGGATATTTACCCCAAAGATACAAATGTAGGGATCTGAAGGGGTACGTGCACCCTGATGTTTATAGCAGCAATATCCATAATAGCCAAACTATGGAAAGAGCCAAGATGTCCATTGACAGATGAATGGATAAAGAAGATGTGGTATATATATGGTGATTAACATAACATAAAAAAAGAAACATTAGTTAATGTGCTCATACACTAAAATAAAAAAAAGGGATGACAAATAAAGACCAGGAAGAGAACCTATTAAGAAATAAAATCTGTTTGCTCATTCATTCATTCAACACATATTTACCACTGAGCACATGGCACATGTCAAGACCACTCTTTATGTGGGTCTCTACAACAACAAAACTTCTATTATAGGTGAGAGACTGGGTGAAAAGTGGATGTAGGATACTGGGTTTTGAATAGATGATTTTTATAAATCCTGCCCAATGCTGAAACAATTATGATGACTTTCCCTTTGTCTTCTCTTGGGTTTATCTTTACCATATTTTTCTATTCTTTTGTACTTGGATCTCATGGATTTTAGATTGATTGGTGACTTTCATATTCTTAGAATTTGGAGAACCATTCTGCAAGATTTTTTTTTCTGTCATACAATCCAAGATTTAGAATGGACACTGGGGATGATTAAACAAATTCACACTGAACACAGTCATCCTGTATCCTCTCAAAAATAGGCTCCTGAGGGGTGCCTGGGTGGCTTAGTCGTTAAGTGTCTGCCTTCAGCTCAGGTCATGATCCCAGGGTCCTGGGATCAAGCCCCGCATTGGGCTCCCCGCTCTGCGGGAAGCCTGCTTCTCCCTCTTCCACTCCCCCTGCTTGTGTTCCCTCTCTCGCTGTGTTTCTCACTGTCAAATAAATAAAATCTTAAAAAAAAAAAAAAAAAAAAAAAGCCTCCTGAAGTGTCATTCCCCATTAAAGTAGCTTTGGAATAGAACACTTCAGTGATTAGCATTCATAACCCACCTTGAACCTTTACATCTTTTGCAAATGCATTTTGACCAAGACTTTCGATGTCAGGTGAGAATGAGAATTCTAAAAGGAATCCCAAAGCAACACTTCCTCCTGTGAATAGGGGTTGATTTGCCAAAGACTAGGAGATGTATGTTTTTAGATTGAAAGCCTTCAAGGTGAGAGAGAGAGAGAGAAAATGGTGGGGGAAATGAAGGGAGGGGGAGAAGGAGAATATATGCAAATGTGAACACTTGGAAAGAAGAATGAGGTCAGGAGTTGAAATGGTATTCATAGATACATCTCTGAAAGATACTAAGGTTTGAACTATCTTCCCTTACATGGAACAATAAAACGTTTGATTTTGTTGAGAACTTCAACTTTGTTCTTTCTAATCTCAATACTTCTCTAGGGATTGCTCTAGGACACCCACTTTCAGTGTATAATTTTTTGTACGTTCATATCACTCCTTTCTATTTGTATTTTTCTAAAGGGAAATGATAGCTAGAGGATCACTGGGGTTTATTTTCTTCAGAGGTAAGGGTCATTATCCCCTTGAGTGAACTATGATCTAGACTCTCCGATGACTTTGAGTGGTAGTTGCCCTGTCTCAGCTGAGATGTCCCATTTCAGCCATGACAGCTAGGAGAGGGAAATATATTTCACAAGTAGACCAACTAAATTTTCATTATATTCTTGAAAGGAGCAAACAAAAAATAATGGACCCATCCACACTTGGGTTACAGAAAATAGCATGCAAAATTATCTTCAAATCATTTGGGCATGTTATGTGAAAACTCAGGTTTGAGGTAATAGGTCCCAGGTCATGTCTAATCTTCTAATCTTCTTTTCCTTCTTCTCACAATCCTAGACATTCTGTGCTATAATTATTCTGACTACAGAGCATACCTTTTTTGCACCTTTCATTTCCTTTCATGCTTCTCCCCTTTCCCCCCTAAAAAGAGATGAAATACAGAAACAGAACATAGAAAATATTTCTTTCTTTTCCTACATTCTCTCTATTTCTAATAAGGAACCAGTGTCCTTATTACTTCCATTCATTTGGGGGACACGAATTTCACTTTCCTTATTTGATACCCAAGTATACTGACACATATATTGACATCCCTGCTCGATGGGTCAAGTGTACTGATAAGAGAGGTATAGGACGGTCAGTGAGGAGCACTGACTCATGGAATCATACATTACTGTCCCCTAGAGATACAGTGCTGCAGCCATGGGTTCAGGGGCTCTTCTTATGTGAGCAATAAGTCTTAACTGAGAATATGAAAGTCTAAAGTGGGAAAATTCAGGAAATGGCACACTCCTAGCACCAGACTTGGACACATCAGTTATAGATTCCGAAGCTTTCACAAATAGCTTCCTACACTAAGTTGCAACAAGAGACATATGGGATAAAAGAGAAGAGTATACATATATAATAGGCTGAATACTTAAAATATGGATTGACAGTTTTTATAAATAAAAATAAATTGCTCATATTCATTGCATATTTGTCATAAAATAGTTATTGTGATGTTTTGTAAGGATTATGTCCTTTACACACACACACACACACACACAAAATTCCATGATCAGGGACACCTGGGTGGCTCAGTCAGTTACGCATCTGCCTTCAGCTCAGGTCATGATCCCAGGGTCCTGGGATCGAGCCCTGCATTGGGCTCCCTACTCAGCAGGGAGTCTGCTTCTCCCTCTCCCTCTCCCCCAACTCCTGCTTGTGTTCTCTCTCTGTCTCTCTCGCAAAAATAAATAAATAAAATCTTTCAAAAAAAATCTATGATCAGAACCACAATCTCATTATATAAGTAGTTTGGAAAATAATGTTCATTTTAAGTACCAAAATACCGCATGTTAGAGTTTTCAGTAGCTTACAATGTCCCAGTTTACCATTAAGTTTTTTTTCTCACTGGTGCCAATTTAACAGGTGGAGTCTGCCTGCTCCTTAATCCTGATTGAGGATGAGTTCTGGAAATGAGTAAAGCCTCAGACCCAAACTTTAAGTTTCCAGCCTTCCCAATTTCTAAGGCACCTCAAGACTGAGTGGGTCCATCAGGAAGTCTTCTCTATCCTTATGAGCATTTACAGGAATGCAGAGGAGAATCTTTACACATAGCTCCCATTCACTTCTCAATACACTTTACTCAAAAGAAGTAAGGACTTATAGGAATGCCCTGTTACTTTCCTAGAAAACTTGAGAGTCCACATATCTACATGCTGCAACTGAATCCTTTCTTTTTGGGGGTGTGGGAGGGTGGGCACAGTAGTACCTTTATATTTGTCAGTCTCTGGTCATAATACAACATGCAGATCATTTCCTACAGACCCAGATACCCTTCATTTTACTGACTACCTATTTACTTGAGTAGTTCCTGACTGACTATACCACAGCATAGGAGAAAATGTAAGGTTTAAGGCTGTAGGTGTTTCTTAACATGGAGAATAGGAAAAGTCTAGTAACTGTCTTCATTTCTATATTAGACTCTATTATTCTTGTGATGTTTCCTTATTTTCAATTCATGGCACTATCCTAAAACCATATGCAATCTGGTAGCAAATGGTATCGGCCAGATGCCCCAAACCTAATCACTTTTCACTCTATGAGATAGGCCCTTGGGTTTATATGCTTTGACAGCTGGAGGACCTATTCAGCCCGAGAACTCTTTGGTTAAATGAATTAGATAAAAGAATTAAAAAATTCTTTGCTTGGTTTACTTTCTTATTTTCTGCATGCCTCCACACACATTACATTGTGGAGGAATCACTTGCTCCGAATCACAGGATAGTGATTACAAAGCACTTCACATGCATGGTTTTTCATCTGAAACATTTAATTTCTAATTGTATCCTGCGTAGCCTTTAACGTTGATTACAAAACACTTTCTACAACTTCATCAGATGGCGCTGATATCTCATGAGGTATGAACATAGCCTGAGCTGTGTTAATTAATACTCTCCATAATCAGGTATTTAAAGTTTGTCAGTCATAATAAAAATATTGTCCTGGCTCAATTCTAGGGTAATGATTACATTAAAGATGGTTGTTTACAACACCAACCTCAAGGGACCTCAGGTGTATTATCCGGTTGTCAGCTCCAGTACCTTGTCCTTTGAGATCCACATGTAATTTGTTCAAAATCCATTGCATGTATGGTGGGATGTCCTGCCTTCTTGATATCTCTGTTCTGTCTTATTTTTATATTCACCTCTGAGTCTATGTTTCTGTTCCCACTGAAGTAGTTCACTTTTGGAATTATTTCACTAGCTTACGTATATGTAAGTTTACATTAAGTTTCATTATATTATAAAACACTCCCTTCATCTTGGGATGACTGGGTGGCTCAGTTGGTTATGCGGCTGCCTTCAGCCTGGGTCATGATCCCAGGGTCGTGGGATCGAGTCCCATATCGGGCTCCTTGCTCAGCAGGGAGCCTGCTTCTCCCTCTCTCCCCCTCTGCTTGTGCTCTGTTAAATAAATAAAATCTTAAAAAAAAAAAAAACAAAAAAACACTCCCTTCATCTCAATAACATTTCTGAGACTCTCCCCTCAAGATCTCTCTGTAAAATCATTACTTGGAGATAGCCACTATTAACAATAAGATCAAAGTAACTGTGTCTCTGGATCACCCACAACTACTGAAAAAAGTTCTCTATGAAATTTTCACACAAATGTATATACATATGAAAGGAAAGAATACCATCAAAACAAGCTGTATGCCAATATATGCGGTTCTGGAATTATTTGGAAACAGGGAAGTATTATAATAATGATGTGGTAAAATTAAAATGTTAAAATGTAAACTCTTGTTTCTCTGGTAAGTGCGAAAGCAATTCAAGCCAAGATGCTACAGTTACTCAAATATATTTCTATATGCTGGGTTTTCAGTCATTTTAATATTTTATAATTCTACATTAGGTGTTATTTGTAACAGAGAGCACAAGACAGTAAAAGACAAACAGGTGCATTGATGCCAACTGCTTCCAATGTCAGGACTGGATTGTTTGAGGGAGAACCGAACTCATGGACGTGCCCTGGAGTGAGAAGTTGCTAAGATACTTACCATTTATCAATGTGGCATCAGATTTAAATTCACACACACACACACACACACACACACACACTCATATTCTGAAGACCCTTCTTGGGTGTTGTTTATACTTGAGAAAGAGGGAAAAACAAAAACTCCAACTAATGTCAGTAGCAATTTGCCTAGCGCTAAGAGATGGGACACAGTGTTCTCCTGATAATCACAGATATTTTTGCAGAGCACCAATATCCAAGAAGGTTACTCATAATTAGGATCGAGAGAGTTAAAACAAGATAAATTATGTCTAAACACTGGCAAAAACAATCCATGAAGACCACAAAACTGATTTTCTCTCTCAATATACATCTATATATATGTCTATATAAATATATATCTTTCCTAGCTTCTTTACTAAATTTAGCCTTAGCCCTGCTTCAGTTCTCCCACTTCCATACAAAAATAGGAGTATTGATCCTGTTTTCTGGCAATACTTAACCTAAAGGAAAACCATGCCCTTTAAACTTTTCACCAATATCACTTAATAAAAGCCCAAATCTCTCCATCTCTTTGAGATGCTCCATAACATAATGTATGGTCAAACGGGAGAAACTCACTTTTCAGCTTTTATGACAGTGTTGACCATGTCTACAGACTATGTTGCTCTGACCAAATACCCTCAATTTCATAGGTGATTATAATGAGACTGAGACTAATAAGATAAAAAAATAAGTTTTGAGGGGCACCTGGGTGGCTCAGTTATTTAAGCGACTGCCTTCAGCTCAGGTCATGATCCTGGAGTCCCGGGATCGAGTCCCGCATCGGGCTCCCTGCTCAGCGGGGAGTCTGCTTCTTCCTCTGACTCTCCCCCCTCTCATGCTCTCTATCATTATCTCTCTCAATAAATAAATAAAAATCTTTAAAAAAAATAAGTTTTGATAGAATAATTTCACAGTCTTGAAAAAAATTTGTTCTGTATAGTTTGGTAAAATTACTCAGGTGACCACTCTAAGTTTTAACTATAGTAACTCCTGGACTAGGTTTTGCTAATAAAATGTAGGTCAAGACCCATTTATGCTTCCTGATTATTTATTATTGATACTAGGGTTTTCACTCTTACTATATCAGAAAAGCAATCCTCTTTTTTCCCTTTCACAAGACTGAACACATTCTATACCTTATCTTTAACATTCTGAATTCAAACACTTGAATTCAAACACTTTGAGGTTGTTAGATTAAGTCTTATGCTCTAACAAAACACACAAGTAACAAACTACAAACACAAGAAACAGCAGATTTGAGTTAGAGGAAGACTACTTCAGTTAACTTAAGCACCAAGAACATATGTGTGGTCATTTTATCACTAAGTGAACTTTGGTAAGTCTTATGGTCTTATGAACAAAACTAAAATTAAGGCAGTACTATTCTGTATATTTTCTTTTAGCAATAATAAGTATTTGAAGATCCATTGCATCAGGATTACTTTATTATATTATATAATAATATTATATATAATAATATACTTATATTATATTATATTATATAATAATATATATAATAATTATTATATTCATGGATCTTCACTGATTTTGAAGCACCTGGGACACCTCCATATACTTGAACACATATTCTAATAAGCACAGAATGGTCTGACTGTATCTTGTATCTCTTGGATCTCTTGTCTTCATTTTCAGTGCCTGCTGGCTTCTTGAAGTAGATCCTTAAATGGACTCTCAAGGTCCAATCTTATTCTATCATTGATTTTTATTTCAGCTTGGCTTACCTTTCTAAAATACAAATCTGATAATGTTTCTTCCTTGCTAGAAGCCTTCCAGCAGTTTGTTACTCTTGTAATAAAGTCCATCCTTTTACAACTCCTTGTGATTGGCATTCTTTTCAGTTTCCCTCTTTATCTCTACTTTCTTAATAAAAAATGTCCACTACATATATACTTGCATTATGCCATTATTCTGAGAATTACATTTTATGAATTAGTCATATTTCAACAAGATGTATAACGATTACTTGGCCTTTCTATGTCTTCAATGTTGTTGACTTTTATATCATGACTTTCCCATTAACACTTGAAAATTTTGTTAACTCTTTCTTTGTCATAGTACATCTTCATGTATCTTTTTAAAAATATTTAAACTTTTTATTTTTTATAGGCACAGGAATTATCTTTTTAATTCACATATGATTTGACTGTTAGACCCTTGTGTAACTGAAAATATGTTTATGACTATTAAAAGATCAGCAAATTAGCTAGTTTTAAAATTCTTGAATGAAAAAAATATGTTCTTTTTATTACATCTTTTTCTGTTCTTAAAAGTTTCTCACAATTTTTTGAGGACAGTATGTTTTGAAGTACTTTCTAAAAATGTCTCTCTGAAGGCACAGATGGTTTTTCTTTACCCTTTGAGTTGCAAGAAAATTGCCCAGTTGCATATAAGTGTAAATATGTTTTAATTATTTTATCTACTCTACTTATACCATTTTTGTTCAATTTAGAGTCTTATTTCAATCACTGTCTCAAGTAGATCCCCTTCCAATGACTCAGCTTTTACTTTCTTCAAAGAACCGATAATCCTTACTTGTATGTCCACATATTCTTGGTGTCAAGTCAATCACCTCTTCTTCATTCCTTTAAGGTCTTTGTTATCTTCTAACCTACTCAGTTTCTAATGTTCAATAGACACACTGCTGTTCTGTATTTCTCCATATAAAGCTGCAAACATTGATACCAAATCCTTTCCTTTCTTTACCATTCTTCTTTTTGGCCCATTTCCAGGTGGATTGCTATACTTTTTCCCTACTTAACCTAAAGGAAAATCATGCCCTCTTAAATCTTTCAGCAGTATCGCTTAACATGAGCCCAAATCTCCTCAGCATCTCTTTGAGATGCTCTATGACATCTCAGCTGTGTTTCTGATCTTCTTGACTGGTAGGGATCTGCTACGGACTGAATGCTTGTGTCTCTCCAAAATTCATATATTAAAATTCTACCCCTGGGGCGCCTGGGTGGCTCAGTCCTTAAGCGTCTGCCTTCGGCTCAGGTCATGATCCCAGGCTCCTGGGATCAAGCCCCGCATGGGGCTCCCTGCTCTGTGGGAAGCCTGCTTCTCCCTCCCCCACTCCCCCTGCTTGTGTTCCCTCTCTCGCTGTGTCTCTCTCTGTCAAATAAATAAATAAAATCTTTTTAGAAAATTAAAAAAAAAAAATTCTACCCCCCAAGGTGATAACATTAGGAGGTGGACCTTTGAGAGGTGCCTTGGTCATGAGGGTGGAGCCCTCATTAATGGGATTAGTACTCTGATAAAAGACACTCTACAGAGCTCCCTAACCCTTTCTGCCTTCTGAGAATATAGTGAAAAGACAGCCATCTATGAACCAGGAAGCAGGCTCTCACCAGACACTGAATGAAGACTCCAGAACTGTGAAAAATAAATTTCTGTTGTTTATAAGCCACTCATCAATGACTTTATTATAGCATCCGAATGAACTAAGACAGGATCCATACACCTTTTCAAGATAATTACTAAATCCCATTAGATCTATTAAAACATTTTGGGGGTGCCTGCGTGGCTAAGTCAGTTAAGGATCTTACTCTTGAATTCAGCTCAGATCATGATCTCAGGGTCATGAGATTGAGCCCTGCATTGGGCTCTGTGTTGAGCACGGAGCCTGCTTAAGAGTCTCTCTCTCTCTCCCTCTGCCCCTCCTCACCGTTCACTCTCTCTCTAAAAAAAAAAACAAACAAACAAAAAAACCCACATACCACATTTTCTAGCCTTCATGTTAAGTATGTGAGTGTGGTAAATTATAAAATATGGATACAAATTTTATATCCTTTTGCACTATCCTTCCAAATGATATGGGCCAGTTTTGTGACCTGTGTTGGCTATGAGACAATTAGCAAACATGACACAAAATGACAACTGTAAAGTACTTCTTTGTAGTTGTTCACTTGCTGCTTTTGGAATCCACTTACAGGTGAAGAAGCCCAGTTTCGCCTATTATCAGCATGATGAGAGACATGTGGACATGACCACATTAATCCCATCATCCCTGCGGATACTGGGCCAAACAAGAAATAGAAGAATGAGGCCACCAACACCATCCAATCTAGTTCAGTGACCTGTTCTTTAACAGTTGATCTGGTCCAGATGGGTAGAAATACTCAACTAAACCACAAGATTGTGAGAAATAACACATGCTTGTTTTTAATCCACTAGTGAGTTTGGGATGATTTGTTGCATAGGAAATTTAACTGATAACAGGCAAGATAGTGTCAACTATAAAAGGAACCACTTAGTACGGAAACCCTTGAATAACATCTGTTCTATTTAAATAGAATGGAAATTATCAGCCAGAGAATGAGATATCCCCAATGTATTAAGAAGTTGGTTAAGGAAATGGAGGATGTTCTTCAGCTCTCTCCTGGCCTACTGTTATCCTGACAGCCACAGGCCTCATGGGACTAGCCTCTCCATGTTGCATACTTCACAGATAAGCATACTAACCAGGAATATTTCACCTGATGAAAACACATTTCCTTTTATGTAGCTTTTCTTAGTGATATTAAAACTTCTCTTGCATATCCTTTGCAAATAAACTATGTAATGGTTAAATTGTGCAGTGAAGAAAATCTCATATTTCAATCAGTTTTAAATAAGGTTAGAATTTCCTGTGTCCATACTGGGAAAACAATTAACTCAGTTTTCTCCTAATGGTAGAATACCAAAATTTACGTGATTGGTATTTACAACAGCAGCTCTACAACAATTTGTATATTTAAATTTTCAAAGGAAAAATTATATCTGAGACAAAGATTGGTACATAATGAATGTATAAGTCAAGTGGAAGAAACTCACTTTTCAGCTTTTATGACAGTGTTTGTTCACCATTTCTACAGACCATGTTGCTTTGACCAAATACCCTCAATTTCATAGGTCATTATAATGAAACTCAGACTAATAAGAGATAAAAAATAGCTTTCAGAATCTTGAAAAAATTTTATTCTGTATTGTTTGGTAAAATTACTCAGGTGACTAAGTTTTAACTACAGTCCTGGACTAGGTTTTGCTAATAAAATCTAGGACAAGACCCATTTATGCTTCCTGATTATTTATTATTGATACTAGGGTTTTCGCTCTTACTATATCAGAAAAGCAATCCTCTTTTTCCCTTTCACAAGACTGAACACATTCTATACCTTATCTTTAATATTCTGAATTCAAACACTTGAATTCAAACACTTTGAGGTTATCAGATTCTTTTTTTTTTTTTTTTTTATTTATTTATTTATTTATTTGACAGAGAGAGACACAGCGAGAGAGGGAACACAAGCAAGGGGGAGTGGGAGAGGGAGAAGCAGGCTTCCCGCGGAGCAGAGAGCCCGATATGGGACTCGATCCCAGGACCCCGGGACCATGACCTGAGCCGAAGGCAGTTGCTTAACAACTGAGCCACCCAGGCGCCCAGGTTATCAGATTCTTATGCTTAAAGTCTTTTTCATCTTCCAACATACCAGTTTTTGTTGTTCAACAGACATGCTTTTGTTCTATATTTCTCTATATAAAGTTGCAAATATTGATGCTAAATTCTCTCCTTTCTTTGCCATTCTTCTTATCTTGCCCATTTCCCGGTGGTTTGCTGTACTTTCTACCTACAAGTCATGTTATCTGTAGTCACACTGAAGATTCCACATATTCTTATAGCTGTCCTACAAATCATCCTTAGAAATCTACTCTTCCTGTGAATTTTCAGGATGAGTTTGTTGCACTGTAATTGTTTTGTATATTTTTATTAACTGGGAAATTCATTGAGACCAACTCTTTGTAATCAGAGGGAATTGGTGGCCTTAGTTTCTACTTGTTCTCTACTTGGCAGAAATCGAATACAACTTCTATATTTCCAGCTAAATTCCACATTAAAGTGATTTTTTTTCTAATTTTTCTCCTTGTGTCCATGAACTATATTTATTATTGTATCCATGAGACTTATATACTACTTCTCTGGAAGACTGAAACTGATTTTCCTCCTCTCTGTACTGCCTGGCTCATTGGGTACTTGGAACAAATGGAATGAAATTTTTTTTTTTTTTTTTTTAAGATTTTATTTATTTATTTGAGAGAGAGCATGCATGTATGTACAGGGACGGTGAGGGAGGAGCAGATGGGGAGGGAGAGGGACAAGCAGACTCTGCTCTGATTGTGGAGCCCAATGTCAGGCTCGATCACAGGACCCCGAGATCATGACCTGAGTCGAAACCAAGAAGTGGAGGCTTAACTGACTAGAGCCACCCAGGTGCCCCTAACAAAGAGAATGAATTTTTAAAATTTCTGTACTACATTGCTACCTTTCTTTCATTGTATTTTTGGCGCTACTGAAGAGCTAATAATTTTATATAAAATAATGCATTTCTTTATATATAGTTGCTATATATCTTTCACATTCACTTTTTGTTTTTCACACATAAGTCGGTGGGGGCTAGAGGGAGAGGGAGAGAGAGAATCTTAAGCAGGCTCCATACCCAGCAAGGAGCCTGACATGGGGTTCTATCTCACAACCCTGAATTCATGACCTGAGCCAAAATCAAGAGTCAGACACTTAACCAACTGAGCCACCCAGGCAGCCCTCGCACTCACTTTAAAGTATAAGTTATTTTGACTTTTTAGTTTGTTTTAATAATTTCATAGTTTTCTCTGCCATCATCTATAGATATTATCCCAACCATTTTGTATTTTTGCACTAAAATCTATTTTTATTTTTAAAATTAGCAATGAGTTATGGTAGCCTAATATAATTTGTTCAGAATCAAGAGTGATGCTTCCCATCTGACATACATTTATGTAATCACCTCATATAGTTCAATGTTTTTCCTTACTTTTAGCTCTTTTCATCTCAAATTCAATAACCAACAAAAATTAATGATATTTAAATGACCCCATTGCATAAAAAAATTACCCACTAACATGATCTATTTTGTTCCATAATATTGCTATTTTGTTTGTTTTTATATAGAATTTACACTTGTTAGAACTTTGATTTTCTCCATTTTTTAATCTAGGAAATAAAAGCATTAACTCTATTCAGTGTATCTCTGTAATTTACAAAATCATCACCTCTTGGCCTTGTTAAAAAATGAAATAACCAGGTTCCAAATAAAAAATATGTTTCATTAGAATTGTGCTGAAATGTAGACATCTATATTTTCATTTTTAAGTATCTTGGATTATTCTGAAGCATGTAGTCCAGGGACTAAATTTAAGGAACAGTTGTCCAAATAATCTTCAATTTTCTTTCTTATCTGATAGTATATATATTTCTGATTTCTGGTTTATACTTTTGAAAACAAATGAAAGTTATGCTGTAACATTCTTTAAAAATGGTTCCTTCTACCACCATAGTGACTCCTGCTTGCCTTCTGTTTCCCCTCACATACTCATTTTAAGCAGAAGAGACTATAGCGCTTACCCTATTCCTGTCCCACTGTTGCCTCTTTGGTGTGGTGGGGATGGAGAGCATAACTGCCTCTTTAGATCAAGGCCCTCCTCATATGAAGAACTGGACTTAAGTTGCTGAACTCAAGGAATGGTATCCATGCTTCCTCCTCTCTACCTGAACCTGATTGAAAAGATGAGATCCTGGAATCTGAGCCTGTGCCTGACGCTATAAAAGATACAATTTCACTGGTCAGTTGAGGGGAGGAGAGTTTATTGTGAACATGGAAGGAATATAAATAATTGTGGGCAGATGGCACACAATGATGATTTTAAAACTCGTCAGCATTTCTTTTTTGGACATTCTTTTCACAAAAACTGGAGTCTAACTTCTCACTTCTCAAAAATGGGCCAGCATACTGATTTGCTTTTAAAAGAGAGGAAGTAGCGGAAGTGACACAGTTGGACATTTGCAAACAGGTTTCTCTCAGGTCTTTTTTTATTAGGACTTATGCCTTTGGAGCCCTGAGTATCTGTGGAGAATGTTTGACTCCCCTGAAGCTGCCTGGTCGGAGAGAGCATATAGAGAGAACAGAGGAGTGCAATCCCCTCCAGCTCCCAGATGTTCAAGTCTTCCCAGTTCAGAACCAGATACTTGACTAAAGAAGTCTTTGAGAGGATCCTCTGTCCCCAACCACTCTATCCATGCAATGTCATGAGAAATCCCAGCCAGAAACAATGAAAAAAGAATGTAAAAATTTAACACAAGTGATTTTTTTTAATCTAAAAATTATTACTGTAAATCTGCAAATTTTCTTAACTAATTCACCCTTTTAAAGAATGGGCACCTTCAAGTATATTTATTGTTTATTACATATATATATATACTGTACTCAATCAAACACTCTGAAAATACCTTGTTTGTTTGATTGGTTCATTTTTTTTTTTTTGCACAGTTAAATCAGCAATAAATGTAAAGTTGAGATTCATAGACAGACCTCTTGCTCTTAAACCCTATCCTGAACATTAGTTGTACAGATACATCCAAATCCAGACCCTAATTTTTTTATATTTTGTTAAAGTAAGTATTACTTTTAAAATAAAATTTTTAGCAGGACACAACACTTACATATTTCATCATTTCCATTACAATTAACATTACAGTTCAAAAGTGTGAATTTGTATTAGCATGTTGAAAAGGAAGATCTATTACTTAAATTAACACAACCAAATAACCCTACATTTCGTTAATAATAAGACAGAAATACATCACCACAGTATACTTTTTAACTTGTAATTTCTTAGTTGGAATTTTATGAACTAGTATGACATCTTAATCTCTGATACAGTGGAGAAAAAGAGTGCAATCCTATTGTCTACACATTCTCACAGATGACCTCTATCTAGTCCTATACTGATATCAATGCAGTATGATCTGTTATCTCAAAGCAGAAACTATACAAATGAGTTGGATACAATGTGAATTTCAATGAAAAATTTAAATATAGTATTCTTTACTATTTAGTAAGTATAGTAGTCTTCATTCAACTGCCTATATGTAAGGAATAGATCTAAAGAATAAAGGATTTTAAATATGGGTATCGTGGTGCCTGGGTGGCTCAGTCAGTTAAGCGGCTGCCTTCAGCTCAGGTCATGATCCCGGGGTCCTGGGATCGAGCCCTGCATCAGGCTCCTGGCTCAGCGGGAAGCCTGCTTCTCCCTCTCCCACTCCCCCTACTTGTGTTCCCTCTCTCCTGTCTCTCTCTCTGTCAAATAAATAAATAAAATATTTAAAAAAATAAAAAATAAATAAATATGGGTATCATTTCAACTTATCAATTTTGTTGAAGAGTATGGGAAGATGATAAGCAAATTATGATTCTTTTCATAATTTCTCTTAAATCCATCTAATGCTTATAAATAAAATAATACATGTAAATAATATATTTATAATATAAATATAAACAATGCATAAACTCATTCATCGTGAAGGATACTTACTTTTTCATTTAAAGTATGATGCCAGATGAATGATCACTATTATTTTTGTGGATTGTACTTGGCAGATGAAGGCCAGGTTTGTCACCAGGTTATCGGGCTAGAGAACCGAAGTTGATTAGTTTCACTCTGTTCAAAATTACAGAAGGTAACCTGTTACAAGGTTAATCAGTAGATATATAGGAGATAGTTTGGTAATCATAGCACCTGGACAAAGAACGAATAGATTCTTTCTGACTAAATCCTCAAGTCTGAAACTTCAAACTTCCATTTTAAGAATGTAAATGACAAGTGAATGAAAATACCTGTGTTAATTGACCATGCGTACTACCTCTTCAAGTAATTCTGGAGACCATCTGAAATACATAACAAAATCAAATGAACATTAGAAGTTTGAGGTTTCTGTGAAAACCACATCATTTTCTTTATACAATTGTTAGTCACCCAAATTATAACCCAACTATGGATTCATCTTTCTATAAAAGTATATACGAAGTCCCTCCAATTAGGTATAGCCATTTCTCAAATGTCAAAATACTACATTTACTCTTATGGGAAGATAATTTGAAAGCACTGATTATTATGCTTCACATTCAGATGGTGGCCTTGGTTCTGACACCCTTTTTAAAGTTTCTGTTTCCATTATTAATGATTTGATTAATTCCCTGCATGGAAACTTTCTAACAACAGATATTGTTAGTGCTATCACGTAGTTCTGTGTCATTCAACTCCATATTTAGTACCACCTTCCCATTTACTTTATCAACATGTTAGATTTGAATTTAATATCCATGTTTATTTACAGATTTATTGATTATATGTAGAAAATTTCAGTAAATGAATGGAATTGATTTTATTTGTAGCAAAATGGGTGATTTGTAGTTTACAGCACATTTCGCAACTCCACGTTTCAGGATAACCTTAAATAAAAGACAATTTAGTCAAAATTACATTGTATATTCAAACAAATGGATATTTGATAATTTATTATTTACCTATTGACTATTTTAAAACAAAAGACCTCCCCCAAGTTTAACTATTATTTAAATAGTAATATGAAGAAGGAAAAAAAGGCAGGACTGATGATTAAAATTGGGTTGAAGGAAATCAAAATATCTTTATAACATATTCCTGCTAAAGAGGATGTAAGGCCCTAACAATCATACTGTTTCTAAAACTGAGTTGCTAAATCCATGTTGTAAAACTTAATGACCATTCCTGTGATGTTATCTACAGCAATACAGAGTATTGCTCCCTAAAATAGTATATACTCATTAGGTTAAACAGAGGAGTTAATATTTGTAGAGCACCTGTGCTATGTAAAGCCCATTACCTATTTTTAAAACAATCCTGTCATGAAGATAACACATTCTCATTTTATAGGTAATGCCCTAGGCCCAGATGTAGTGAATAACATACTCTGTTTCAGTCAGACCTACTGAAATAATTTTGATTATAGAAAAACACAGGATCCTAGGAAGATATACTGAGATCTTCTGAGAAACATTTAATAATAGTCATGTGGCAAATAGACTTTCATGTTTGGCTGACTGATTCATTTCCATGTTTAGTCTTTAGTAGAAAACACAGGTTTTACCAGAGCACAATCCAATACAGCGTTCAGTTCTCTCATGCTTCTGAAAAGTTTGAGATACATATTTTGGATGCAATTCTACTGATTGCATAGAGCAATACAGATGTAACCAGCTATCATGAGAGAAGGCTGCTGCTGGAAAATCCCCAAGGAAGATGGGAGATAACTCTAACCTTGCAGAGTATCCTGATGATTATCAAACACCACATGGTGAAAAGAAAAAGAATGGCATCAAGCAATATAGGCATTGCTGATTATTTTCAGACAATTATGTCAATATAGAAAGGAGGGAGGATAATAAGAGTACTCAGTGGGGATGTATGCATGATGGTGTGGGTTAAGTTCTTTTTTTTAAATTTTATTATGTTATGTTAATCACCATACATTACATCATTAGTTTTTGATGTAGTGTTCCATGATTCATTGCTCCATTCAGTATGTGCCCTCTTTAATACCCATCACCAGGCTAACCCATTCCCCCACCCCCCTCCCCTCTAGAACCCTCAGTTTGTTTCTCAGAGTCCATAGTCTCTCATGGTTCATCTCCCCCTCTGATTTCCCCCCCTTCATTTTTCCCTTCCTGCTATCTTCTTCTTCTTCTTCTTTTTTTTTTTTTAACATATAATGTATTATTTGTTTCAGAGGTACTGGTCTGTGATTCAACAGTCGTACACAATTCACAACACTCACCATAGCACATACCCTCCCCAATGTCTATCACCCAGCCATCCCATCCCTCCCACCCACCACACCAGCAACCCTCAGTTTGTTTCCTGAGATTAAGAATTCCTCATATCAGTGAGATCATATGATACATGTCTTTCTCTGATTGACTTATTTCGCTCAGCATAATACCCTCCAGTTCCATCCACATCGTTGCAAATGGCAAGATTTCATTCCTTTTGATGGCTGCATAATATTCCATTGTGTGTGTATATATATATATATATATATATATATATATATATATATATACCACATCTTCTTTATCCATTCATCTGTCGATGGACTTTGATAAGTTCTTTATAGATTTTGGATACTGACCTTTTAGCAGATAGGTCATTTGCAAATATCTTCTCTCATTCTGTTGGTCACCTTTTAATTTTGTTGATTGTTTCCTTCACTGTGCAGAAGTTTTTTTATCTTTATGAAGTCCCAATAGTTCATTTGTGCTTCTGTTTCCTTTGCTTCAGGAGACTTGTCTAGTAAGAAGTTGCCATAGTCGGGGGTCTAAGCGGATGCTACCAGTGTTCTCCCCTAGGATTTTGATGTTTTTGTCTCATATTTAGGTCTTTCATCCATTTTGAATTTATTTTTATGTAGGGCAAAAGAAAGTGATCCAGTTTCATTCTTTTGCATGTAGCCATCCAGTTCTCCCAGCCCCATTTGTTGAAGAGACTCTTTCTTCCATTGGATAGTCTTTCCAGCTTTGTCAAAGATTATGCTTCTGAAAAGTTTGACCGAACAGTGGTGGGTCCATTTCTGGGTTCTCTATTCTGTTCCATTGATCTATGTGTCTATTTTTGTGCTAGTACCATACTGTCTTGATCATTACAGCTTCATAATATAACTTGAAGTCAAGGATTGTGATGCCTCCCACTTTGCTTTTCTTTTTCAACATTACTTTGACTATTGGGGGTCTTTTGTGGTTCCATACAATTTTAAGATTATTCTAGCTCTGCAAAAGTGCTGCTATTACTTTGATCAGGATGGCACTGAATCTGCGGACTACTTTGGGTACTATAAACATTTTAACAATATTTATTTTTCTAATCCACGAGCATGGAATGTTTTTCCATTTCTTTGTGTCTTCTTCAATTTATTTCTTAAGTGTCCTGTAGTTTTCAGCATACAGATCTTTTAACTCTTTGGTTAGGTTTATTCCTAAGTATCTTACGGTTTTTTGGTGCAATTGTAAAAAGGATCAATTCCTTGACTTCTCTTTCTGCTGCTTCATTATTGGTGTACAGAAATGCAACAGATTATGATTTTTGTATCCTGCAACTTTGCTGAGTTTGTGAATCAGTTCCAGCAATTTTTTGGTGGAGTCTTTCAGGTTTTCTACAGAGTATCATGTTGTCTCCAAAGAGTGGAATTTTGACTTCTTCTTTGATGATTTGGATGCCTTTTACTTCTTTTTATTGTCTGATTGCTGAGGCTAGGACTTTCAGTACTATGTTAAGTAGCAATGGTGAGAGTGGACATCCCTGCCTTGTTCCTGACCTGATATCTCAAGTTTCTTAATTGTTTTGAAAATTCAGTTATTTAAAAAATCTCAGTTTTCACTTATTCATGTTTTCTGGTATAGAAATTTGATTCTCTACTTATAAAATAAGTAAGTCATGGTGATGTTACGTACAGCGTAGTGATTCTAGTTATACTGTGTATTTGAAAGTTGCTAAAAGAGTAGATCTTAAAAGTTCTCGTCATAAAAAACGCTATGAATGGCAATGGATGTTAACTAGACCTATTATGATGATCATTTTGCAATATTTCCAAATATTAAAACATTATATTGTACACCTGAAACTAATATAATGTTTTAGGTCAATTACATCACCATTAAAAAAAAGAAATCTTTTTCTTTAATCATAACAACTAGATGGAAAGTTTTTTTTTTCTATTCAGTAGATTTAATGTATATTTAAACACTATTTTAATTCATAATTTCTCTCAACTTTCTCTCATTACTTCTTTCATTTGAGTTTTGGACTATATATTTTTTTGACATTTTAGGTAGGCTCTATGCCCAAAATGGGGCTCAAACTCATGACCCTGAGATCAAGAGTTGCATGCTCTACCAACTAAGCCAGCCAGGTACCTCTGGACTAATTTTTTTATAACTAAGCCTGGACCTCCCACCCCCACCCCCACATTCACACAGAGTAGAAAATACTTCTGGCTGCATGGTAAAATAACAACTAATGAAAATGTAAGTAAATCTATATTTTAAAAACTCAGAGTTTTGAAAGAAATTCTTTAAAATTGGTATTTCTTTAGTCAGTAAGATGTTTCATTTTAAAATTCTATTTAAAATATATTCAACAATTGATAGATTTTGAGTAAAAGGAAGGCTAAAATTTTGATTAAGAATGAAATTTTTGTCTTGAATATGTGTGAATAATGTCCCTCAATTGTGAATGTAGTAGTTAATTTATTTTTCCTCTTTGGAATCTCATAAGTATTAATTCTATTTGCAAAGACTATTCACAAATAGGTTATTATCATACTCATCCATCAAAATCAGTTACTATCCAACCATGTAATAAAATTAATTGTTCCCTATATTGGATTTCTTTCTTCCTTTCTTTCCTTCCTTCCTTCCTTCTTCCTTCCTTCCTTCCTTCTTTCCTTCCTTCCTTTTTTACAATACAAATTTTTATTTAGGTTTGGTCAGTATAGGTAAGATATATTGGAGTCACAGAGCAATATGCATTAACAGGATACAACAGTTGATAAAAACTGAGTAACTATACACATAAATTTCTTAAACATTCAGTCACCTAAAGAGAAAAGGCACAGATGTATGATGGGAAAAACTGTATCTAACCCTTAAACTACTCTAGGACTCTATCAGCAAGTCTAACTTTTATGATAAAACTACTGTACTGGGCAAACTTGGCAGTCATAAAACTATATCTACTCTAACAGCTAACTCGAGCATGGGTAAGAATGCCCTTACACAGCACAGGTCGTAAGATAGACACAGATTTCTACAGAGATAATTGTGTTATGCTTTAAAGAAAGATTTCCATTTATAACTATACATTAACTCATGTAACAGTAACGTGACAGTACACAAAATGTCCTTTTAACAACAAAGGAATTAACTGTTAAAATTTCCAAAGTGACAGAGGTATTGAAACAAAGAAAAAAAAAAAAAAACACACCCACAAAAAAAGGTAAATTGTGACAAAAGTATGTGTTTATTTCCTGAACAGAATCTCCCCCAAATTAAATGGCACTGTATGAAAATTTATTGGAAAAAATATTACAAAACTGAACCCTGCACATTTACACTTGAGTCCAAGCCATTCTGAACATGGCAGGAACCCACAGTTCAGTTACCTTTCCCATTTACTGTTTTCTCCTCTTGAGGGTCATGATTAGAGTCTGTGTCATTTGAGTGGTGTGTGAGAGTTTTCATTGCCAGTGAAAAGTCTATACTTTCATACCCTGCACTGAGTTGGTTTGCATAACTACTACCTCCTCTGCCAGTTCTGAGCTTTTGAAAGCTTTATTACCATTCCCTGGAGAAGAAGGGAAGTCATTTCTGGCTATGTCTCTCTTCCTGTGAAATCTGGACCCAGATGTCCTCTGCTAGGAGGAACTGCCATTATTTGGTCCATTGGCCAGCCAACTGCAGTCTTTACCTGTGGCCTCTGCCTGTCATATAGGCTCAGAAGATGTAGTCCTGCTGGTACTTGGGGCTGGAGTGTGAGACTGCGACTGTTGGTACTGAGCCAACTACCAGCATATCTCTTTCAGTTGCTGCTGAAGAACTAGAACGGTGCTCAGCATACCTTCTACTTCTGTCAAGTTGAATGATGAAGACATTCAGTTCATTCTGACTGCATTTAAGCTCCTGGCTATATTTTTTCTGTAAAGCCAGCTCTGCTTCGAGGTGTGCAACACATCCCTGGGACAGCTGATTTACAAGCTCTTGATTCTCCTTGGTTTAAGCATTCAACACTTTGCCATTAACGCTTTGCCTGTTTGGCTCATTTGAGTTTAGAACCCGAAGTTCAACAACAATGATGAAGTCCATAGTCTTATTGACAAAACTGATATACAGTGTCTCTCAGTCAGTATGCTCAAGGTTAAGAGTGATGCATATTCCATTTTCACATTTTATTGGAATTTTACATGTTCAATTCATGATTTTAAATTTCTAGGTTTTCATTCCTCCAAACTGTCTGAAGACACAGTGTGCCCAGATTTGAGACTTCTCTTTCTCTGTCTAGTTTCTTCAAACAGAAAGATTTCTCAAGTGTCTACAAGTTCTAAAAGGGAAATTTTTTGGAAGTGGCCACTTCTTCGGAATAGTCCCACACCATCAGCCTCTGAAACAAGGGTAAGAGGAAGAGAAAAAAGCCAAACACAAGGTTCATCTGGTAAGTTTTACATGAACAATTTCAAGCTGGAAAGTATAAGAACGTGGCTTTTTTTTTTTTTGCTCAAAAAGTCTAAGTCTTACTGTGGAAAGGAGTACTTGGCTGTCCCACCACAGCTTTTTCCTAGTGGGATGGTCAGGGAAGTCTTGACTGGGGAGTATGACTGTTTACCTATCAGGCATAAACTTCCAGGTACACAGTTTATTTCAGGCTTGTTCCAGTTTGTTTTTAGTCTCTTCCAATTCACCTTTCATTTTTAGGAAAAACCAGTTGATCACTGCATCTACCATTGTTCATCTCATTTGGGTAACACTTGGCTGCTGGACTTGCTTGAGGTACTGGATTTGAGTAGTATACAATTGTATCTCCTGCTCCTTGGTTGCTAGTCACATTACATGGATTTTTCCGTGTGTGCAGACTTTTGTTGCTGCTTCTTAGTTTTTCTTCAGACTCCCTTAAGCCAGTTGCATCATTAGAATTAAGATCTGTGTACTTGCTCTCCAAAGCTTGGATATATACTTCATATTGTTTCCATCTTAGAATTAACTCATCTTGTGCCATAATTTTGAAGTCTACTTCACTCAGTCGAACCTTTTTGAGAAGAGGTTCCTCAATGCTCAGCTTGAATCCTCTCTAGACAGAGGTCAGCGCCAGTCACATAGGCCAAAGCAGCACTGTCCACTTGCAACCCAGGCCACCAGACTGTGCTACCCGGTCTCCCAACTCCTCTTCCTGTCACAGCCCCTGTGCCCCTCTTCCTGTACTGGATTTCTTTCTATCTATCTATCTATCTATCTATCTATCTATCTATCTATCTATTTATTTAGATTTTATGTATTTGAAACAGAGAGTGAGCATGAGAGAGAGAGCATGAGCGGGTGGGAGGAACACAAGCAGGGGAGCAGCAGAGGGAGAGGGAGAAGCAGACTCCTCACTGAACAGGGAGCCCAATGCGGGGCTCGATCCCAGAACCCTGGGATCATGACCTGAGCCGAAGGCAGATGCTTAACTGACCGAGCCACCCAGGCGCCCAATGTATTTCTTTTTAGTGTCTTTAAAACAACATTAATTTTCCCCTGAAAAATAAAAGTTCTAATTGTATGTAGATGGATTCTTCTAACACTGGATGTTATGAAGACACTGTTAGTCCCCACTTGTGAACCAGAAAATACTATATCAATTTTGACGAATTTTATTTGACCCCATGACACAGATGTTCAGTGTATGTTAGCTAATTATATGTGAGTAGTTGTGTATATATGCATGTATACATATACACATATATGCATACACATATGTTGGTCATACTTATAATTTTGTAACTATAATTTGTAAAGTCATGGATGCTTAAGGATTGTTCTAAAAACCAGGTAATATTCAAATACAGTATTACAATTTTGAAAAGTAATGTATACAAATTATAGAATTTCCTCGACAGATTGTTATAATAACAAATAGATATATAGTACTGCATTTTCCATAGTAACAGCATAGACTTAAGTAACCAAATACAGGATAATTTCTTTTTAATGTTCATTTCCATACCCATCTTTATAATGTCCATACCCATCTTTTAATTTTTTTCATTTTTTCATTTTTTTATTTTTTTAATTTTATTATGTTATGTTAATCACCATACATTACATCATTAGTTTTTGATGTAGTGTTCCATGATTCATTGTTTGCATATAACACCCAGTGCTCCATTCAATATGTGCCCTCTTTAATACCCGTCTTTGGCCATACCCATCTTTTTAATGTTCATACCATAAACATCCACCCCCATCCACATACATGATAAAAGTTTGTTTTCTGTATATACAGTATTGGTTATACCTCCTTATCAATAATAATAATAATAATAAAGGCTTGACTATATTACTCTAATATGTCTAAATATAGGTACATCCTAAAAATTTAGAAATGATTGAAATTTTGGTTTTCTGTTGATTATTTGCTGTTGTTTATGTTATGGTTTGATTTTCATGAAATGTATTATACACATATGACAGACAAATGTAGAGATACTTATATCTTTCTAATTTTATATGCAGATTAATTCTTATCATTGAGAGAATTGACTTAGATCTCTCAAATTCAGATGTGGAAGCATATATATGTATATCTGGGTTCTCAACATTATCATAATTGACATTTGGGACGAAATAATTAATTATGGGAGGTTGTCCTGTACACTATAGGATGTTTAACAGCATCCCTGGTCTCTATATCCACTAAATGCTAATAGCACCACTCTCAGCTGAGACAAGCAATGAATGTATATAACTCAAGCAGTGTGTAGCAAAGATGTTTCCAGATGTTGCTAAACATTCCCCAGGAGACAGATTGGCTCCTGTTGTGAACAGCTGGTCTAATGTTTTAAAAATATTCATCACCAGCCAAATATATATTAAAGATGGTAAGGAATAGATTGAATATTTAAGCATTTGAACCATTTGGAAAATATAAATCTTTGATGGGTTTTCATGGACTCTTCTAGTCATTCAAATCTTGGGTCTTTTTAAAAATATTAGATAAATCAGCAAATTTCTTTCCTAAAAAATAAGTCATTTAATAATATGTAATAAAAAATCACACAATATATATGTTAGGAACTTTAAAGGGTCTAAGATTTCATACTATATACAAGCTAATGAATTTGCTTGCCAAAGTTTTATGTATGTTGATAGATTCCTGAGTTAAAAATGGACAGTTTATTGCTAATCCATAGCAGTAGCCAGAATATCCACTTATTTGTGTTAGTTCCCCAAGTCCCATTTTAGTGGGGAGACACAAAGAGAGCCACATGATAACTGCACACATACGGTCGATTATATTATGGCAGAGGAACTCTGCGTTTAGAGAAATCAAATCTCTTCTAATTAGAAATTAGTGTACCTTTCCTTTGTTCCAGAGTTAACAATATTTCTATCTTGAAGGCCATTTGGTATGAAAATATCTTTGCAAAAAAGTCTGGAAGAATAGCAGCCAGTGCTTTGAGCCCTGGGTGTTATACGCAACTAATGAATCATTGAACACTACATCAAAAACTAAAAGCAAAAACAAAAAAACCCACGAGACCCAGGGAGAATTGTTTCTCAACAGGTACTACATATAGATTACATTAAGTATAAACTCAAATTTAATTACTGCTAAATAAATGTTGAAGCAATTTGAAATCAAATATGCGTGACATACACTGACTTTATCACCAGAATAAAAATATAAAACCTTCATAAGATATATAACTGCTGGCCTCAAATTTTAAAACAAAAGTAATCATGCTTTTAATTACCCACCTGTATTCCATTTCTAGAAAAAAAGTACCCTCTGGTAATTACAGAATCATATTTGAGAGCTAGCCTGCCTAGATTCAAGTTTTGGGTTACTACTTGCTAGTGACATGACTGCAGAAGAGTTTTCTTTTTTAACTGTTCATCCTTCAGCCTTAGTTTCTTCTGTAAAAGAGGGGAAGACACTAGTACCTATCACATCAGCTGTTGCTAAAATTATACGTGGTGATTCACACAATGTATATTGCATAGGACAAAATGAATTCTTAACAACTGCTATTCAGTGTTATTTATTTTTCACTGTATGAGTGTATCAGTGTGCAAGTCACTAGAGCAAGGATTGAAATGCCAAGGTGAATAAGACATGATCCTTGATCTCATGAAGATGAGGGTTGTTGGATGCAAGAAACATTCACCAAAAGTCATTTATTTTATCTTTACATATGGTAAAGATACGTAGAAAATTATGGTGTTTGGGAGGTTGAATAGAAAATAAAATGTAGTAATATCATTGCTTTTCTTTTTAACCATTTAACTTAAATTTATGGTTAAGACACTCATTCTAAAAAAAAAAAATTGTTACATAGTATGTCATTGCTTTATTTTAGCCACTTAGCAAAATAAGAATGGTTCTAACATTTATTTTATTACTCTTTCCTTAAAACAATTTTAAGTTCTTTTCCCTCTACATGTAATTTCTAGGAAACTAAATTTACCTCAAATTGGTCCTTATATTAATTTCTGTTTCTCTGAATATTTTTGTGATGTTTCTGGGTTTAATTGCAGGCTACTTGATTTTTTTTTAAATCTCTAACTTGTCCTTAGCATTAATACTCCAAAATAGAGGTAAGCTTCATATTCTTGATATTTTCTAGTATCACTTCAGATTTTTTTATATCTTTGGCAATTTGGCATACTGTTTTACTTGAATAATCCTCCACCTTCATGATTCAGTTTACATACCAACTCAGCAAAAATTCTCTTTGATCATCCTAATGAAAATTTAGCATATATGAATTTCTATAATTCTTCCATCTTTCATCCATTATTTGTTTATCTAATCAATATTTGCTACACATTAACTATGTGCCAAGCACTCTGCAATGTGCCTAAAGAGAGATTAAATATGGTACCACCCCTTCCTCTCCATGAACATGAGGTTTAGAAATGAATATTGAGGGGTGCCTGTGTGGTGTAGTCCGTTAAGCAGCAGACTCAGTTTCGGCTCAGGTCATGATCTCAGGGTCATGAGACTGAGCTCTGCATAGGGGTCCATGCTCAGCACAGAATCTGCTTAAGACTCTGTCTCCCTCTCCCTCTTCCCCTCCCACCCTCACTCTTTCTCCTTCTCTAAAATAAATAAATCTTAAAAAATAAGTGAATATTGATATGCAAACTCACTATTTTCATTTCATTTAATGACTATGTCAAGTGTTAGTCATGTGCATAGGAACACACAAAGTGAGGAATAAGCTTGTACTTGAAAATAATAGGACACATGGGGCACCTGGGTGGCTCAGTCATTAAGCGTCTGCCTTCGGCTCAGGTCACGATCCCAGGGTCCTGGGATCGAGTCCCACATTGGGCTCCCTGCTCAGCAGGGAGTCTGCTTCTCCCTCTCCCCCTGCTGTGTTCCCTCTCTTGCTGTCCCTGTCAAATAAATAAAATCTTAAAAAAAAAAAAGAATTATGAGTCCAATCAGATTTTCTTTCCCTTAAAAGCACTTGATCTTTTATGTGGGTGTCCAAAATAATTTTTTAATTATTCTGAAAACCCAATAATTTCACTGAGATATGTCTCACTGTTGAACATTTTAGATTTTGTTTCACTATATAATGTGTATGCTTTTAAAATATGTATATTTGAGCTTTCATTCAGGAAATTTTTCTTAAATGAATGAGTTTTAATATTTTTTCTTTGATTGATTTAATCATTTTGGCAGAACTGTTTTATTGTTTATCTCCTTTACTCTAGAAACTTTTTGCCTTTTTTTTTTTTGCTTCTATATCATTATTTTAGCTCATCATTTTTTATTCCCTGTGATTTCTGTTATGTCAGTTCACTCCTGTACACCTTTGAGTGTAGTCTTTTTAAAATGATTTTTTTTCTGTTTTATTTCTAGGTTCTGTCACCTTTCTTGTAACACTGTGCTATAGTTTAACCATTGATTTTAAACATTTAACACATTCATTCTGTTCATAGGAATCACTTTATCATTTTCTTAATTTGTTATAACTCACTTTGAAATATTGTTGCTATTCTCATCTGCCCTGACACCATATTTTTCGTGTGTGTGTGTGTGTGTGTGTGTTTAATTAACTTTTGGACTTCATTAATTTTCACCTTTTGTTACAAAATACATATAGGTGAATTGATAATCATTCTTACTGACTTTTCATGGTTAAAAGAGTTGGCTTTTCCTAGATTATTAGGAAGAACTTTCCACATACAGTGAAGTGATAGAGCAGGTTGGCTTCCCCAGTCTAACAACTGATATCCAGACCATTCCCTTTGTATTTTTACCATGAGGTATTGAAAAAAACGTTTTGCGTGGTCACATCTCTATTCCTCACAGATAAGTCAATTCAGAGGTACTTCCTTTGTATCTTTTTGTACCTTTCAGAGCTCAACAAACCTGTCCCTTAAAGTAGTTCTCTTGTTTGTGAAATATTTTGCTGCTATACTACTTTCAGAACTTGGCCTCCTTTGAACCTCTCTTCATATATGAACCACTCTACATCTGGGAGTCCCAGAATTTGTGCCCAGCATTTCTGCCCCCTGCAGAGTTTGGGGGTAAACTTCTATCAATTGGAAGAGAAGTTCCTTTTGTACTTTTTAATTATTGAAACCTGTGAGGATTTTAAATTTTGTCAGTTTTCTCAGATTTGCTCACCTACTGGCTACTCAGCCTAATGCCTCTTGTTTGGGGTATAAAATTTGTTGGCATTATCTTCATCCTTAGACTTGTTGGATCCGTCCATATTATACTCTCTCTCTATCACTTCTACTGAAAAACTGTTGATCCTGGCCACCTATCCTTATGTTCGGGGATTGGCGGGGATTCCTTGTTACCTGGCATGATTGAAGATGCCATGTGTGTGTTGTTCCCTTTCCTCCTCCAAATGAGTCTGTCTGTTGAGTATATTAAAAAATAATAATAATAGTGCTTGTACTATATTCTTATAAATGGGAATCTTCAATTCTGGTAGAAGGCATGGAATTGTATGAGGAGCCTAGTAAGTAAACACAGGTAGACAAGAGATCCATGAGCAAATAGTACTTGTAGGGATTGGCAAGTGAAAAGGACAGTGCAGAAAGCAATATGAGAAGAGAACTTGGCAGTTTGGAAACCAATTTTAAAATGTTTCGGCAATGAGGGAATGCTGCTGATGGGTGAAGTAATGAAAAACTTACGTGAGAAAGGATTGCTTTTATGTTAAAATAGTAAAACATCTCTGTTAAACTTTTAAAATATGTGAATACAAATAGATTTCTAATAGATGATGTCACTCTGGTCAATATTGCAGAGGCTCCCCTCAAGAGTATACTCTTTTTTAAAAAAAATTATTTGTTTATTATTGATCCTGGAGTCCCAAGATTGAGTCCCACGTTGGGCTCCCTGCTCAGGGGGGAGTCTGCTTCTCCCTCTGACCCTCCCCCTTCTCATGCTCTCTCTCTCTCTAATAAATAAATAAAATCTTTAAAAAATTATTTATTTATCTGAGAGAGAGCACATGCAAGTGAGTGGGGGGTGGGGAAGGGCAGAAAAATCTCAAGCAGACTCCCCACTGAGCAGGGAGACAGCCGGATGCTGGGCTCCATCTCAGGGCCCCAAGATTACAACCTGAGCTGAAATCAAGAGTCAGATGGATACTTAACAACTGAGCCACCCAGGCACCCCATGAGTACACTATTTTCTTAAGGATTGGTTGTCAATTAGAGATTTTGTTTTCAATACTATAAATGCAAATAGTATTTGTGAATTTTCCAGTTCATAAGCATTTCTAGAATCCACACGGGAATGAAGTATGTTTAATAAATTAGCACAAAGAATAGAAATATGAACTTCTCATATTCAATTTTTTTTGTTCGTCATAATGTGCCACTTATTGTTTTACTGCCTTCCAGCTCCAAACTGACCCTGTTAGACTGCTCTGTGAAAATGGTACTTGACCCTTCAAATACATACACATTTTTTCCTGTTACAGCTGACAAGAAGCTTTATCAGTAGAAGGGACTGAAGAGGCATTCCAGGAAGGAGTTTTTCTTCCCACTTCAGTTCTGCTCACTCACGGCAATGGACTCCTACAAGCACTTCTGCCTCTTCAGTGCCCGTTCCTGTAGAACACAGAGGCCAGCAACACTCAGCAGCTCATAGCTTCTCCAGGCACCTAGACCCCTACACTTTGTAGCAGAGTCTCTTCAGCTCTCTCACTGCTTGCAGGTTCTTCTCAGCCCAGCTCCTAAAGCGCATGCCTGTGGGCACTCTGCTGCAGCCCCTTCCTCAGCACCTTCCCCCCATCCCCAGGGATGTTTATGGCAGAGTCCCTCAGATTCCTGAGTCACACTCAGCTTCCCCATGCCCTGCTCCTTCAGTGCATGATAGCCAGCAGCACCCACAAAGGACAGCTTTCTCTGGCACCCCAGAGGGCAGACTTACGGCAGTTTCTCCTAAGGGTTAGGGTTAGGGTTAAGGGTAAGGGTAGGGTTAGGTACTTCTCTGCCATTCACCTGTGCCTTCTCTAACAAGGGCTGCACCTCAGCCTCGGGGATGCAGGAGTCTTCTGCAGGCATCTGGGCTCATCCCTAGGGTTAGCATCTGCTGTTTCTATATTTAGAGTTCTCTACTTCTTACTAGCCAATCCCTTCTTACTCTAGTCCTCTGTTACAATTAATAATTCTTTATATTAAATTCCCCTGTTCAAATTAATGTGTGGTTTCTTTCTCCTGATTGGACATTAACTGATTAAGTACAAATGCAGGACGATGCAAAAATCATAGTCCACAATTCTATTTATTGATCTCATACCATAAGTTTAAATTTGACTGTCTCTTAATATTCTAGCATCAGTATTATTGTAAGCCTCAACATCACTATATTTTGTATTGAATATTCAACATTAAGCTGGCACTGTTGTAATAAATTCATATATGTATCAAGTAAATTAATCCTTACAAAAACATGTAAGAAATACTGTTTTTCTATATTTAATAGACAAGTTAACTGATGCTAGATAGTTTAAATATCTTGTCCAGTATCATATAACTCAGTTAGGTGGGAAAACTGAGATTCACATACAGTGGTTCTGGTTCCAGGATCTATATCATCAACACTGCATTATACTGTGTGAAGGTAACCTTGCACTTAAAATAGGCATGTTCCTGTCAAATAAGAACATACTTGTATGGCTTGTATTAATAACACAGGTAAATGTAACCTAATCATCTCTCTATGTAGACCTATCTTGGAATATTTTTCCAAAGCCAAGAAAGACAGCGAAGCCATAGCACATGGCTATATAATTTTCAATTACATTAATTACAGGTCCTGATCATATCTAAACCTGTATTTATGATGGATATTTAACCAGATCACAATAAGTTTGCCAGAGCAATAAACTATCTTGTTCCCATTATATTTTAATTAGATTTTCATCAAGAATTAATTACGTCAGTTATTTTTTTCTCTTAAATGTGTTTATTTTCATTAGAGTTATAAAAGTAACTGGAAAAAATGCAGTGTATGGAAATTTCACAAGTCACATACTCAAGCTCATTCAATAGCAAATTCTAAATGTCCTGGATTTTTCTTTCCTGATACTTACCACTTATCAGTATCTGATTTTTGTGTAGGGTAAATACATGTTGTCTGCCCCACTTTATAGAATATAAGCTGCTTGTGGGGAAGAGCCATGTCTGTCTATTTCTTTAATGCTTAGCACAGACCCAGTTTGTGTTGAATGAATGAATACATAATGAAAACTAAAATAATTCTCCCCAATTTTATTTTTTTTTTAGTACCTTTAAATCCATAATGAGTTTTTCTTGGGGGAGAGAGGGGATCTGTTTTTACATGTATAAATCTTTAGACCATACTGTGCTTTTAGTCCTTCCCTCTTCACCAACATATGTTAACAGCAATCTCTTAAAAACAAGTTCTATTATTTTACTATTAAGCCACTGCCTATATTTGATAGGTTCTGAATACTTTGTGCTTGGTAAGAGTTGCTGATGGATTCTTTAATCTACAGTTTCTAACTAAATGAGAAAGTATAATGAAGTAACACAATGCATCACATTTTCTAGGTGTCAGTGTGTGGAATTATGTGCTCCTTCTAATGATGCTATGTTGAGGAAATGGAATGTGAAGTATCATTTTGAGCCTGTAAATGTGGCATGTTGCATAATGAAAAAGAAAAAGTGGCAGTTGTTTAGAGATAGGTTGGTGGAGCCTTACTGCAGAATTGTAGCAAAGAATACTGAGGGTGAGCTAGAGGATATTTTAAGCTCTGCTTTCATCTTTTTTATTTGTTTCTTCTCCAGTTCTATGTTTTAATTAAAAGAGTAAATTGAAACAGCCTGAATCTTCTAGCACCAATGTTCTCTAGGGATGTTACACAGCCAACTGGGTTAAGAACCAGGCATCTGCAACATAATTTTCAGCCAACTAGTCAATGACTAGCACTCTGGCCCTGGATAAATCTCATAATCCCTTTGTAACAGTTTCAATACTGGCAAAGTGTAAGGACAAGTTTGTCAGCTCACAGTTCCACTCACTAGGAATAAAATGACTCTAAGGCAATACTCATGGCTAAGGGCTGCTGAATTCACTCCAAATCCAATACTACAAAGGAAAAAAAAAAAGTTGACAGATCTTAATGATTTACTTTAAATCATGATGCAAGGAATTGTATTAATATTTAAAAGGACACTGAAATATTTATCAAAAAATAATGAACATACAATATCTGTTTGCACAGTAGACTTATATATATATGCCAAATAGATTATTCATTTCAGCAGACCATTTCACTGATATTTTTCACTTTCATTTACTGATTTCTATGTAGGCAGTTAGTGAGATTAATAATTTCAGATATAAATGTGGCTTAGGATATCAGGTTGGATTTTGATTTAGACAGTTATGGCCTTCATAAAAATGAGTTACAGACACATTTCTCTTTAATAGACTCAAGGGTCCAAAACAAACAAAACTTAACAATTAAAAATAAACTCTGTGAAAGTAAAGCAGATACTCTAATAGAAAAAAGCAACAAACTATTCCCACCAATTCCTTATTCTAGTGGAGCTGCACATGTAACATCCAGGCAATTAGAATTTATATTTTCAAGATAATCTGCACATACAAATTTCTGTTTAACACACTTATATAATAACACCTTCTGCTGACTGCACCTATACCACCATTCCTGAGTGAATTCTTTTAAATTATAGATGGCTGATATGAACACTCTGAAATTGGTATTAGAGCAGAAATGGAATGATCTGTATTCTTCCATCTCCTTTCAAAATACTTCAAATTATTTTTATTTACTCACTCATTTCTTTCTTAGCAAACATTGTGTGTGTTTGCGTGTGTGTGTGTTAATGAGTAATAAAGTTGTATTTCAACCAGAAAATTAGATTAACTATCTAGAATTCTTAGAATTCCTGCAGGACTAAAGAAGAAAAAAAAATAAGCAAAGAAGCATAAGCATTATGGAAATAAAAGGAAGGAAGGAAGGAAGGAAGGGAAGGACAGAAAAGAAGAAAGAAAGAAAGAAAGAAAGAAAGAAAGAAAGAAAGAAAGAAAGAAATGAAGGAATGAAGAAAGAAAGAAAGAAGAAAGAAATAGAGAAAGAATGAAAGCAAGGGGAAAAAAAGAAAGAGGAAGGTAGTGGAGGGGAGAGAAGGAGAAAAATGGTATCATGATCCCTAGCAAAAGGTATTTGCATTTATATTTTTAAACATGTCGAGTGGTTTAAGTGATTGTTTGCTAATCCAGAATCATTCTCTTAGAGACAAAATGTGCTTGTAAATAGATAGTGAAGGGAAAGATGAAGTATTGCTCCATTTTAAGTCAGAGGTTTTAGCTCACTGTGAGGTATTTTTCCTTTTTGATTTAAATCTTTTGGCTCCATATAGTTTGACAACATGGACTCCAGTCCCCCACCACAAGTCAAGACAACTGCATATGCCAACTCTGTACATGCTACCATTTGGAGGGCTATTCACATTTATCATGAACTAACTTGGGCTCATCCTTCAGGTCCTATTTGATTCCACACTATGAATCAAGCTTTCTTGGCACCCACAAGTTCAGGTAAGACATTCCACTTTTGTGACTTCATTAAACATCATACTTTAATATATATATATATATATATATATATATATATATATATATATATATATTTATTTATTTATTTATTTTAGAGAGAGAAAGAGAGAGCATATGAGTGGAGGGAGGGGCAGAGGGGCAGAGGGAGAGGGTCAAGCAGACAAGTGGAGCCCAGTGTGGGGCTCCATCTCACAACCCTGAGATCATGACCTGAACCGAAATCAAGAGTCAGATGCTCAACCGACTGAGCCACTCAGGCACCCTGTAAACATCATACTTTTATGCAATATCAGTTATCACAATATATCTTTGGTGTCTATTTATTGTTTTTTCTCCCATTCAATTGTCAGCTAAGTGCTAAGGCAACAAAGTAAGAGTAATGATAGCATGTCTTATATAAAACTTCCTTTATGCTGAGCACAATCCTTTACACAAATTATAATCCTAAATTCTTTACATTCATTTAATCCTTACAATGAGCCTATAAGGTAGGTGATATTACCTTCTGTTCATCATTAGAGACAGAAAACAAATAGAGATTAAAGAACTTTCCCAGGACATCTAGTAAGTGATTAAACCAGGGTTCTCACACAGAAAAACTGGTAAAGATTTTCATCTAAACCATTTTAATGTTTTGCATCACTCGTTTAGCTCCAAGTTATATTATGGGTGTCTGGCACATAATATGCACTCAGCAGATATTGCTTAAAAATTATTGTTCTACTAGTTGAAGAACTACATAGAAATAAATCTAGTATTTTCAGGTATTTTGATTGTATTGCCAAATCTTTATACTGACTTTATTTGCTCTACTGGGGTTATGCTGTCACAAATTAGCAATGCGTTATCTCCCCCTTAAATAAATGTGTAAGAGGTTTCTGTTCTGTTTATCTTGCTAATTATCTAAACTAGAAGGCAAGGAAAAGAATATCGAAACATAAATACTTACGAACTAGATGTGGATCGTCCTGGTCACTAAGATGTGGAAGAGAAAGTAATCTTACAAAGGAGATTGAAGTTTCAGCTTTCAACATGGTGTTTTTAGATGACTTTGGGATGTTCAAGATGACATGCCAATGAATCAGATGTCAGATCTGTGACAAAGGAGGTAGTCAGTATTTGGGGGTTCTAAGTACTGATAGCAGTTGTTGGAAAGGGTAGCCAATGGCAGAGGCATTACTCCCTTGAAGACAAGAATATCCACAGAAGTGAAACTGGGCCTACATTTTTAGATGCTCCAAGACTTAAAGGTAGAGTTATATGTTCTAAAAGAAGCCTGAGGAGAAGTGGACATAGTTGTAAGGAAAGCTCAGGGAATTATGGATGGAGAGTGTTTCAATTTGGAGAAATTATCAAATGTATAGAATGATGATATAAAGTCAAGTTATATAAGAAATAAATCTTTAAATTTCAATTAACAGAGGTAATTGCTGACCTTAATGAGGGTTCATTCAGTGTACTGATAGAAAGAAACAGAGGCCAAGTAAATTGAGGAGTGTCAGATGATGAAACTGAACCAGAATATGGAGATCATTTAGGCTGTTAAGAGAAGAGCCAGAATAGTAGTAAGACAGAGAATGGGTTTTGAAAGAGTATGTTTGATTTAAAAAACAAAATCCAAAACAAAGAAAGACTTGTACTTAAATTCTAAATAAGAAGGATGAATAGAAGCCAAGGTGAGATTAAAGACAGAGAAAAGAGGTGGGACAGTCAATAATATGCAAGTCATTAGAAGGCCAGAGAAACCATGATTGTGCCTTAGAAGAGAGACACTTCCTCAATTGAGGAACAACACTAAATAATAACAATGCTTATATTTAAAATATAGAATTAATTAAAGACAAATTGTAACATTCAGCGTAATTACATTAGAAGGGTGCTTTGGTTTTTTTTTACTATTATGTTATGTTAATCACCATACATTACACATTAGTTTTTGATGTTGAGTTCCATGATTCATTGTTTGTGTATAACACCCAGTGCTCCAATCAGTACGTGCCCTCTTTAATACCCATCACCAGGCTAACCCATCCCCCCACCCCCCTCCCGTCTGGAACCCTCAGTTTGTTTCTCAGAGTCCATGGTCTCTCATGGTTTGTCTCCCACTCCGATTCCCCACCCCAATATAAGTAAACTCTATAGTCTAATCAAGTTAACATATTTGAACACATACTAAAGAGAGCTCTACACTTGTACAATTCTCTTCTGAAAGGTATAGAAAACTAACCTAGAGGGAGGTGTGAGGAACCCATTGCTTAATGGAGAAAAAATGAGAATTTGTGGTGTGAGTTCAGATTGTAGAAATTTTGTAGGATATATCTAACTTGTCCAAGTCTTTATTTAAGACCAAATTCAAACCTCATTAATTTCTGGCAAAGAAGGCAAGCAAACCACCTGGAAATCAATGCATTTAAGCAGTCATCTTTCTTATACCAAAGAAATTAGCAACACATTCCATCCAGACCTGCATGATATACAAACTCTGTTGAGCCTTGTGTAGGAGGACGGGGGGTGTGCTATTAGTGTCATGCCTTCTTCCTATGCTTCTGTTTGTTTATTTGCCTTTTGAATATTTACTTAATTATTGGCCTATAACACCCCTATGGACTACTTTCTCATCTCTAATTGAAAGCCTCGTATTGAGTACTCTACTTGGTTGACCTATGAAGATAGGCTATGAAGAATCTGCACATGAGTCCTTTCATTTGTGTTGCTTAAAAATCCATTTGGGAATGATGTGGCATAGGGAGAGTGGTGCTAAACCTTGTTCAAACCGATTTAGGACACTAAAACAAAAAGCCACATATTTTTACAGGATAAAGGCAGATGCGAAGAGGGTGGGAGTTTCTAAGTATTACATGTATATTTACAAGAAAACAGGTTTATGGTAACATTAATAAAATAGAAGCATAAGATGTTCTTATATGATGAACACAATTAATAATGGATATGACCTCACCAAATTAGATTTCTTTGCAAATCAACAAATACTGCTGGAGTTTGATGACACTGCAATGGATAAGTTAATAAACTGTTTTAAAGGTGTGTATTTAACTCAAATATATTTTTAAAAATAAATAAAACTACATTTTCACCAAGGGTTTTATAAGAAAATAATTCCATTAAATATGTATTACATTATAAGAGCTCTCTGGCAAAGTTCTTGAAGAAAAAACATCAAAATTGCATCTCCTGCTATTTTCATCTTTTAAAAAAAATTTCCTGAGACACAATCAAGAACTTAAAAACCCTTGAGAAATGATATGTACATTGAATTCTTATAGTTTTAGTTATCTTTCCATTAAATACCTGGCATATATTGCTAATTTGAAAGTCTTTTTCGATTTTTTCAAAAATTTTCAACAATGATTTTATAGAAACACACTATTTTCCAAATATAATTTATGTAATATTTAATAAGATGGTCTTAAAATATTTAATTAATTAACCACCACAAGTAAAACTAACAAACATTTGAGAGCAGACACTTAGCAAATTCATACCTAAGCTAACGATTTTAGAAGAGAACATGATGTAGCCCACCACATGTGAGTCTTTACAGTTCATAAATGCACTTGGAATGTTATAACAAAGGACAAGGGTGCTTTAATCCAATAATCAGAAAAGTGGAAGTTTATTCTTCCACACATTAATATCATGCTTATTTTTTGGTGTTGAATCTTACAAGTTCTTTAAATATTTTGGATATTGACCCCTTATTGGATATATCCAATTAAAAAATGGGCAGAGGACCTGAATAGACATTTTTTTTCCAAATAAGAAATACAGAAGGCCAACAGACACATGAAAATATGCTCTAACATCATCAGGGAGATTCAAATCAAATTTAAGAAACAAAACAAGTGAACAAAGGGAAAATAGAGAGAAGGAGGCAGGCCAAAAAAGAATCTTTTTTTTTTTTAAAAGATTTTATTTATTTATTTGAGAGAGAGAATGAGAGAGAGAGAGAGCACATGAGAGGGGGGAGGGTCAGAGGGAGAAGCAGACTCCCTGCTGAGCAGGGAGCCCGATGCAGGACTCGATCCTGGGACTCCAGGATCATGACCTGAGCCGAAGGCAGTCACTCAACCAACTGAGCCACCCAGGTGCCCCCCAAAAAGACTCTTAATTACAGAGAACAAACTGATGGTTACCAGAGGGGAGGTAGGTGGCGGGGATGGGTTTGATGGCGATTAAGGACTACACTTGCTGTGATGAGCACTGGCTGTTGTGTGGAAGTATTGAATCACTATATAGTACACCCAAAACTAATATTACACTGTATGCTAACTAACTTGAATTTAAATAAAAACTTAAAAAATCACACAAAAAACATAATGAGATATCACCTTACTCCTGTTAGAATGGCTAAAATCAAAAAGACAAAAAAATACCAGATTTTGGCAAGGATGTGGAGAAAAAGCAATGCTTGTATACTCTTGGTGGGAATATAAACTGGTACAGCCACTATGGAAAAGAGTATGGAGGTTTCTCAAAAAATTAAAATAGAAATACTATACGATCTGATAATTTCACAGCTGGGTATTTATCCAAAGAAAACAAAAACAGTAATTTGAAAAGATATGTGTACCCCTATTTTTACAAAACATTATTTACAATAGCCAAGATATGGAAGTCCACTGATAGATGGATGGATAAAGATGATGTGGTATGTGTGTGTATGTATACACACATACACACACAAGGAAATATTATTCAGCCATAAAAACAGATGAGATTTTACCATTTGCAACAACATTGATGGACCTTGAGGTTATTATGATAAGTGAAATAAGTCAGACTGACAAAGGTAAATACCACATGATCTCAATCATATGTGGAATCTGAAAAACAAAACAAATGAGTAACAAACAGAAAGTAGAACCAGACTCATAAATACAGAGATCAAACTGGTCGCCAGAGAGAAGGGGGTCAGGGAAAGGACAAAATGGGTGAAAGGGAGTAGGAGATACAGGCTTTCAGTTATGGAATGAGTAAGTCATGGTAATAAAAGGCACAGCATAAAGAATACAGTAAATGATAATATAATAGCATTGTAGGGTGACAGATGCCAGCTACACTTGCAATGAGCATAGCATACCATGTAGAGTTGAATCACTATATTGTATACCCGAAACGAATAGAACTGTATGCTAACTATACTCAAAAATAGTAATAATTTCAAAATAAAAAATAATATGCAAGTGTGATAAAAGTAAATAGATTGAGAAAGGAAAGATTTATTAGTACTTATTAACAACTAAACTCCCATAAGTACTTTGGTGAAGAACACAGGGCATTTTTATTAAAGTAAAATAGTTAAAATATTGCTATTATCTTTTGCTAACAAGAAAGTATACTTAATATGTATTAAATAGTTTGTATAATTTCTCTTGGCATCAAAGCAACTAACACATTCACACACTATTTACAATGATATCTGACTTTCCTAAACAATATATGGGGATGTAAATCCTTTAATGTTTTTCAAAGTTATTACCAACCATTCTATTTAGGAAATAATTTAAAGAGTAAAGGTGAAGGAGGAAGAAAGTTTAAGTGCATTATAACGTGATTCCAGACAATGAGTAGATTGAGTTTTAAAAGATTTATCATATTAAACAAAACAGAATGGTTTTTGACAGAATTGCTAAATATATATACTGACGTATCTTGAAGTTATTCAAATGTTGAATATAATGTTAGATATAACATTATGCAAAATGTATTGAAGTTGATTGGAACACAAACACTGTCATGAAGACTGACTGGAAAATGGCATGATGTTTAATGATAAATGGCAGTATGTCAAATTTATAAGACCTCCAGCTGAGTGACACAGAATCTGTAAGGTTTCAGATATGCTGAAAATTGTCATGTGACCCAGAAGAGAATTAACAAAATAATAATTACAAATGAATGCCAAACCTTCAGCTTTGTGGTATAGTATACCATATCACTTAGTATATATATCATAAGAATAAAAATTCATAAAACATGTGGATATATTTCATTGTACATAATTTATGATCTCTCTTTTCTCTTCTCAGACCTTTACAATACCAGAAAAATTCTGTCAATTTAATTTTCATTAAAATGAACAAAGGAAATATTATAAGAAGTGATCCTCACAACCCATATTTTTACCCATAACTAAGAACTTCAATTTAAAATAATTATAATTTTTATCCTTTCATTATTTATTTTGTGTTAGTGGTCAGAAGAAGAAACATTACAGAAAAAATACATTATTATATACATACAGTTACACTCTAGATAGGAACTATATTCAAATATATATAAATTATTACATCTAACATCTATGACTATTTAAAAATAAATATCCTATGAGAAAAAAAATATGTCCTCAAGTTTTCCATTAGCAAAGGCGTAAATATTATTCTTTGTTAAGTGATAAAATCATATCCACATTTTCTCCCTAATGCTATTTTCTTTTCATTTTTCTCTTTAAATATATTACTGGAGACCTGTCTATTGCATAGATTTTTTTAAGGGTTTTAATTTTAACCTATTAAAATCTCTTATTTTTTGGTTTTCTATTTCATGATTTCTGCTCTTATTATTCTTTCTTTATAGTTACTTTGTTTTTTTTCTACAATTTTATTGAATTATTTAATAGAACATGTTTCTTATTAACTGAACATGTCCCCACCCAAATTCATATGTTGAAACCCTATTCTGTAATGCATTGCTATTAGGAGGTAGGGATTTGGGAGGTAACTAGGATGAGTTAAATTCATGAGGGTGGAGCTCTTGTGAATGGAATTAATGCCCTTATAAGAATCACAAGAAAGCTTGTTTCCACTCTGTTCTCTGTCATGTAAAGACATGAGAAATTGGTAGTCTACAACCAAAAAGAAGGTTCTTACCAGAATTAAACCATGCTGATAAACCTGATCACAGACTTTTAGCCTCTAGAACTATGAAAAATAAATTCCTTCCATTTATTAGTCAACTGTTCTATGGTACTTTGTTATAATAGCCTGAACTAAGACAAGGCTGTACATTTGTTTTCAACATAGTATTTATAAAAAATATTTTAAGACTTCAATATCTCTAATTACTACCCTAGTTTTTTCCTTCCTGCTTTGATATATAATATTACTACCATTCTATTCTAAATATTTTGTAATTTCTAGTGTGGTTTCCATTCTAATACTGGAGTTATATTGGGCTTCATTTAAAAAAAAATTCAAGAACAAATATTGTTAAAATGTCTATACTACACAAAGCAATCTGCACATTGAAAGCAATCCCTATCAAAATACCAACAGCATTTTTCACAGAGCTAGACAAACAATCCTAAAATTTGTATGGAATCATAAAAGACCCCAAATAGCCAAAGCAATCTAGAAAAAGAAAAGCTAAGCTGGAGGCATCACAATTATGAACTTCAAGTTACATTACAGAGCTGTGATCAAGACAGTATGGTACTGGCACAAAAACAGACACATAGATTACAAAACGCAGAAATGGACCCACCACCATATGGTCAACTAATCTTTGACAAGCAGAAAAGAATATCCAATGGAAAAAAGACAGTCTCTTCAACAAATGGGGTTGGGAGAACTAGGCTGAAAACCAAGAGTTAGATGCTCAACCCACTGAACCACCCAGGTGCCCTTAACTAACAGGCATTTAAATAAAAACTTAAAACTATAAGAAAATTAATCAAATAAAAAATAATCCAAACACATTTAATGTGTATATTTTCATATTTATTTCTAATTTAGCTGCACTATAATTTTTTTAGTATGTTATTGCTGATATTCCCAATTCTCTGAAATTTTTGAGACTTCGTCTGTCTCAAATGTACATAAAATAAACTTTATCAGTTTATATGCATATTTATATATTCATGCAGTTAAATTTTCTTTGCATAATCTTGATTCCCAGTGTTTTCTACTTATATGCAGCTTTTTGTTACTATTTCCATGAAGAATTCATCCATTCAAATTAATTACAATAAACAAATTGGTTGTTCATATCTTATGATTTACTATTGTGCATTTACATTTTTCTTTCTTTTTTCCTTTTCCTTCTTTTATTGCCTTTTTTGAGTTTTGGTGTGTTCTCTTTGTTCCTATTACTTGTTTAAGATTCTACAATGGCAAGGAAAGGGAGAAGGTCTTTTTCTTGACCAGGAGTGGCTGGAGAGTAATACTAGTATCCAGACCTCTTGAAAAATACTTATGATGCTTACAAGAAGAATGCTAATGCATTTTCATTATCTATGAGTTGTTTTAAACCTGGGCCACTTATTGTAAAAAACAAAACAACAAAACTCCTTCAACTTAAGGATTTTTATGGAGTTTATGATAGCTGGATGAATAATGAAGGATAACCATATAAGGTGAATTAATAGTGGAAGATAAAATGAGTATGTTCCATTAGTGAAATGGCACAGTCTTTATAAGTAAAGTCTCCATGTAAATTGGTTTGAATGAATTTTGCATACTAAATCCAATGTAGAAGGCATTCTAATTATGGAGAGAAAGGATTTACGGAAAGGTTTGTCCGACGTCCTGGATTCCTCCATGGAAGAATGGTTACTCTGTGTCTTGTAATTCCCTGTATTCTTTAAATCATTAGTATCCTTTAAATCATTCAGTATTATATATGTGGTCCTTGGGAATTGGATTTGACAATTTGACTCTTTGTGTTACACTTACTCTGATTAATATTTCTGGTAATAGTTAGGCATGAGAGGACATATGTGTTTCATCTGTCAGGAACATTTCAAAAATAAACCTTACTCCCTAGTAAGATGCCTCCTCTAAAGGTAATTATGTTAGAATATGTATTTTTCTCAAATACATTATATTATATGAGAGGAATACTCTTGGTATTCTTATATGCCTGCAATTTTTGTTTTGTTTTGTTTTGTTTTGTTTTGTTTTGTTTTTGGTCTTCTTGGCATGACAGGAAAATTTTATCGTGGCTGGGTATAGATTTCAGGGTCCCAATGCCTTTATCCCATCATGTTTTATATAAGAATTTATTTACATGAGTGAAAACAAAAAGTCAAATTTGAATATGACTTTACTATAAAAGTATCATTTTTCTTTTCTCTGGAATATTTAAGGTTTTTTTTTAATTGTGAAATTCAGGACTTGCATTATGATATTTATTTGTCTGAATTAATGGACCTATAAAGTATGCAGCTTAGGTCCCTGTTTAGCTCAGATAAATATCCTATTGCTCTCAATTATTTTTAATCATTTGTTATTTTATTTCTAGAATTCCTATTATTTGCATTATAGATCTGATCCATCTTCCAAGTCTCTCCTCTTTTTCCTCCTTATTTCATAATTTCTCTCAAAGTTGCCTAATATTTCTTTCACTTTTATTTTAATTTGGTCCCCAGCAGTTCTGTTACTCTATTTTAGTTCATTAACTAAATGTTTAATCAAGGTGAAAAAAATACTGATTGCTTATCAGGTAAGTTTTAGAAAGTCTTTTACGCTTTAGTCAGAATTTTCCGACTTGTTTAAGTTTTACTACATTTTGCACTTATACTCCCTTTAATATATTTCAGTATCTGTTAATCCCATTAATAAATATTCAGTTTGACCTTCCTTACATTAAATCTGAGACTCAATATAAGTGAGCTTTTATTTTATGGCATCTTAATACCTACAAAAATCCAACTATTAGTATCTAACCAGAGCAAAATCGTAAGTGTTAGAAAACAGAAACTGTTTCTAATTATCTATGTTTATCAAAATATAAAATGTGTATCCTTGTCTTGAGAGATAAAGCTGTTCTGTGTGTAGGTCCCCTGGAGTGTTAATTGCATTCTTTTCCTGACCAACAAATTTGAGAGCTAATTCTTCTGACAGGGAACTCTTACACAAATAAGTTGGGGTCAAAAGGATCTGGAAGACATTTCCAGGCACACCGAATGCAAATTAAATGTTTTATTGGGCTTTGGAAGATTTCTTTCAGGCTCTTTCAAGGAGGCATAAAACCTTTTCTTATCAAAGACTTAGAGGTAAAATACACACACACACCCCTTTTTTTTTCCTTTCTTGATGTAAATTTTTACTCTCTTGTGTGGCTTCAAGGAGAAGTATGTCTTGTATATCTTCTCCATCCTTGAGAGTCTGCAAAGTCAAGGAGTAAAATAATACAGACTCTTAATTGAAAGACTGAAGACTGCGGGAGATTTGATTTTGCCCTGTGTGGGTTTTGAGTAAGTCCCTTTGTCTTTATTTTATACTCCCTCACTTTCCACCCCACAGCTTTAAAATCTGGCAAACCTCTTGTTAGAAAGACTGGCTGAAAGATTGAAGAAGGCCACCTTCAATATTGAAGTTATCTGACTTCTAAATATTGAGAAATTATGAGAGATTTTTTTTTTCTCTTTTTGGCTCTTGAAAGCATGCAGCATAGCACCCCCCGCGTCTAATGTAGTTCCCTGAAATCAATAAATGCCCTGTAGGCAAAGCTGACCAGATGTTTGGGCCTCTTCATATTCCTCTTGTGTCAAACTGGACAAGAAGTCTACTATTATTTTTACCTTTGCTCCTTTGTATGCAATGTGTTCTTTTGATATCTGGCTGATTTTAAGACTTTCTCCTTATTGCTGGTTTCTAAAAAAAATAGATTATGATGTGTATCAGGGGCTGACTTGTGTCCCCCCTCTCCAGAAGTTCATATGTTGAAGTCCTAGCCCATAGCACTTCAGAATATGAGCTTATTTGGAGATAGGGTCTCTAAGGGGGTAATTAAATTAAATGAGGTCATCTGTGTAAGCCCTAATCCAATATGACTGGTGTCCTTATTAGAAGACAAAAGTGGGAACCAGACATGTACAGAGGGAAGACAAGGTGAAAACACAGGGAGAAGACAGGCCTTTTCAAGCCTGAAACAGATCCTTCCCTTATGGCCCTTGGAAGGAATGAACCCTACTTAAACCTCAATCTCAGGTTTCTAACCTGTAAACTGTGAGAAAATAATGGTTCTTGAAGCCACTATGTCTGCAGTACTTTGTTACAGCAGTCCTTACAAACCAGCACAATTTGCCTTGGGCAGTTTCTTTGTGTGTCTTTTCCTTGAGGTTTAAGTTTCTTGGATCCATGAGTTTACAGTTTGCATCAATTTTGTAAACATTTGGTCACTGCATTGTAAACACTGGCATATTTTGAGACTTCCACTTTCCAGTCCAACATGAAAGGAGCTTGAAAGTTACCACTCTAGTCTTCACACAACAACAAAAGCTAAACAAACTGAAAAACAGCAACTCCTCTTAGATCCACGAGTGATGAGATCACAGGACAAACTGCTGCGCTGAAAAATCAGAGAAAGAGACAGAGAGAAAAAGAATCCCAGCTTGCTGGAGGACAAGCCTAGGAACAGAAACTTTCACTGAAACTAGTGTATGGAGACCCCGCTACAGCCATTCATTTACGTATTATTAATGGCTTTTTCACACCACAGTTACAACAGAAACTGTATGGCTCACAAAACTTCAACAACTGAAGAACTGTTTGGGGGTTCAATGTGGATAAGTTTGAGAGTTAAACATTTCAGTGGTTCTTAAAATTAGGAAGAGGGCATCCATGCATTTGTGAATTTTACCTCCAGAAACCCTACCAGGTTTAAACAGTGAGGATCAGAAAGGAAAAAGAAAAAAAAAAAAAAAAAAATCTCCTTGTGCTTCCTGTGGATGGAGGAAAAAAAGTTGCTATCTTTAAATATGTCCAGAGCATTCTATATATCTTAACGTGGCTTTCCCTCAAGGGAAATTATTTTCCTAGTGTCTAACTGAATGGGGCTTTGCAAGTATAATGGACTTTGGGAAATAAAAAACCCTAACTTCTAGCCTCCTGTCTCACCTAAAGGAGGGGAACCAATCTGAGAAACACTTGGGAAAGTCACACTCCAGGAGGACAGAAGCAAGAAAAAATTAAGGACTATTGCTAGGATTATAGGATCCCTCTGCTTCCCCCAAACCTTACCTTCTTATAACAGGGAGTACAACCAAAAGTACTCAAATCTCAGACCTCAGTTAAAAAAGAACTCTCTAGGGAGACCCAAATATAACACAGTAGATAAAGAAAGGACATGAGAGACATTTTAACCTCTGACATTTGCAGCTACAGCAAACAGTAAAAAGAGCCTAAGTCCTAGTCAGATAAACAAAAAAACCTCACAGTAAAGGCCTATTTAATTTGATTACTTTTACCCAGTACATCATGTCCAGCTTTGTCTGTCAGCTCGTGGTGTCATGAGAAGATAGCACAGACTGGGAAACTTAAACAACAGAAATGTATTTTCTCATAATTCTGGAGGCCAGAAGGTTCAAGATCAAGAATCCAGCTGATTTGGTTTCTGGTGAGAGCCTTCTTTCTGGTTTGCAGACAGATGTCTAAGCGTTTCTTCACATGGCAAAGAGAGAAATTCCAGTGTCTTTTCCTCTTTCTATAAGGGCACCAGCCCTACTGGATTAGGGCCACACTCTTAGGACCTCATTTAACCCTTATCACCTCATTGTAGGTGTATATCTCCAAGTACAGTCGCATTGAGGGTTAGGGCTTTAAGCTCGGATTTTTGAGTTGACACAATTTAGTCCATAGCAGGCTTTCAACAACAACAACAAAAAATTATGAAGCATACTAAAAGAAAAAAAACACAGCTTAAAGAGATAGAGAAAACCTGAGAAACAGACTTAGATATGCCAAAGGTGTTGGAATTATTAGACTATGAATTTAAAACAACTATGATTAATATGATAAGGGCTCTAAGGGAGAAACTGGACAACATGCAAGAATATGTGGATAAGGTAACCAGGAGATCGAAACTCTAAGATAGAATCAAAAGGAAGTGGAAGCGATCAAAAAGGTCATAAAAGAAATGAAGGATGCCTTTAATGAATCATCAATATAATAGAGAGCACCAAAGAAAAAAATCAATGAGTTTAAAGAAATGTCAAGAAACATATAATTGAAATGCAAGAGAAAAAAAAGAATGAAAAAAATGGAACAGAATAGCCAAGAACAAGAGACAATTATAAAAGATATGCACATTAGTTGAAATACCAGAAGAAAAAGTAAGAAAGGAAGCGATAATGACAGAATTTTTCAAAACTAATGATAGCAAACCACTGATCCAGGAAATTCAGAGAATGCCAAACTGGTAAACACGAAAATACCTACACTAGGCATAACATATTTAAATGACAGAAAATAAAAGACAAGTAGAAAATCTTGAAGGATGCCGGGGTTGGGGGATTGGGGGGAATACCTCCTTTACAGAGGAGCAGAAATAAGAATTACATTGGAACTCTCTTAAGAAACCATGGGAAGAGAGGAGGATAGAGTGAAAGAGTTAAAGTGTTGAAGGAAAAGTATGTTTTGTTACTTTCTTGCTTTCATCTCCTTAGAGGACTCCAATTACACAATTATTTGGTTACTTGAAGCTTTGTCCCAGTTCACTAATGCTTTTCAAAAAAGTTTCTTTCATCTATGTTTCATTTTGGGTAAGTTCTGTTGTATCTATTGGTCTCTGTGTTTGAATAGTTTCTATTGATTTGTTCAGTAATATTTTCTTCTGTATTATCTTCTGCAATATGAATTATTTCGTCTACCTCAGGAGTCAGTAATTTACAGTCCATGGGCTACATTCAGACAGTTTTTGTGAATAATCTCATACTGAAACCAGTCACATCCATTTATTTACATATTATTAATGGCTGTTTTTATACTACAGTTATACCAGAAACTATGTGTCTCACAAAACCTAATTTTTTTTTTTTTTTTTTTTTTTTTTTTTTACTATCTGGCTTTTTACAAATAAGTGAGTAAAGTTTGCTGACACCTGCTCTAACTAATTGAACATATGGAATATAGTCATACTGACTGTTTTAATGTCTTTTCTACTGATTATGTAATCTGTCATTTGGGGGTTAGTTTTGTTTGATTTTTCTCATTAGGAATTTTATTTCCCTGCTTCTCTGCATGTCTGGCAATGTTGGATTAGATATCAGACATTGTGATTTTTACCTTGTGGAGTGCTGTATTATTTGTCTTCCTTTACTATCCTTTAAAACTCTGTTCTAGGGCATGGGGTATTTGGAAGCAATGTAATCTATTAGGCTTTTCTTTAAACTGTTGCGCTTTTGGGGGGCAGGAGGGAAGAGTTGTGTTTATGTTAGGTTAATTTTTTTCCCACAATTGAGGCAAGAATTTTACTATTCCAACTGATGTATCCTGAATTATGAGGTTTTCCAATCTGGCTTTTGGGAACAGGCATTTTGCAGGCCCTTTGTGCGCTCTTGGCACTCACCATACCTCTACTCCTGCTTTGATTCTTTCCTTAGACTCAGGTACATGCTATGGCCAAGACTCACCTGAATACTCAAGCCTGATCTGCACAGATCTCTGCAACCCTCCTTATCCACATCATTCTTCTTTTCTCTTAATCTGCCCTACAAATTCTATTAACCTTCACTTCCCTGGAATCTTGGCTTGGGGTGATAGCTGGGCTCATCTTGTGTTTACCTCCTTAGACTGTAGCCTATACACTTTCTCCAAGTCATAGGCTAAGCCAATTAGAGTACACTCTTTGTTTCCCATCTTACATGGATCTCTTTTATTGCCTGATATCTAATGTCTTGAGTGTCATTTTTCCCCCCACATATATTTCCTTATTATTAGCTGTTTCAGATGGGAAGGTTAATCTGGTCTCTTTTACTTGATCTTGACTGGAAGTGGTAACCTCTTTCCAGTGCTCTCTAATGTCTCAAGTAGTGTAGCTGGTTTGAAAGGAGGAACTTAGCATATACTTCTTACTTGGCCCCAAAGGCCTCTCACATTCAGCATGCATCTATCCCAGTCAGGTAGTTAGCTTGACTGGGCAGACTCTTTAAACTAGTTTATTTCCACTTCTTGCATTTCATTAGAAAAATAATGACCAAATCCAATTCTTGTGCCTTTTTCTAACTCAACACAAGTATTTTCACTACAGTAGCAGTCCTTCAAATATCTGTTCTAAGGATAATGTTACTCCAAACCTTGGAGGTTTGATACAACTTTTATCTTTTATATTATTTTGGTTATTTCAAAAGTTATCAAGGAAAGAATGAGATATTTAGATATCTAGCACACATTTATATGTTGTCAGGAAAGCATATACAAATTTTTCAGAAATATTAGTAATTTAATATTTTTTATAAAGATTTACTTAGGTATCTAAAAAATAGTTGCAATCTGTTTTATGTATTTTATAACAAGGGATCATATGATTTACACACTTTTATACTTTAAAAAACTTACTGAATTTAGAAATCTTACTATGAACACAAACCCTAACAGAGATATAGCCAGTAATTCCAAAGATTATATTTGCTGAATTTCTTTAAAAAATTATTTTTGAGGGATAATTTGCCTCATAAAATTTCCAGATTTTATAGCTGCTATTATAAAGCCTTATCTTCTTCATAAAATAAAATTTCAGAAGCTCTATGACTAGTAAAAAATATCAATGACTGAATCAATAAAATAGTGTAAATTAGAATTTTAATATAATTCTTATGGTTGTGGACTTTACCATAGACTTTTACTTAAAACAAATATGAAATTTTTATTATCTACAAAACATCTATTACGTTGAAATAATATTTTAATGGTTTTACTTTTACATCTATTATGCTAGTATTCTTACATTGAATTTGATCATGAAGACATAAGATATTTTTTCAACATTAGTATTTGTTGATTTATTACTGTTAAATTTTTTTGGCTTGTTTAAAATGTAAGTAGTTGAAATACAAAAGTGTGGTAAGAAGCATGTCAGTTAGCTTTATTTATCTATATGGTTAATTAACAACCAGTAAAGTTGGTTAAAGTTGATTTTGCAAGATCAAAGTTATCAAATAATTTCATACATATTTTTCTGCCTATCAATCTCTTTGTAAAACTTGGAAACAACCTTCAAAAGGCATAGTAGTGTATCAATTATTGCCTTAGTACTATATATTTATAGAACTAATGTAATACTTATTTATTTTTAATCAAAAATGAAGTTATTTAATAACATCTATTATTTTTCTCATTTACCAGAAATACTCATTAAAAGGCAGAAAGGAAGTAATTTAGAATCACCAATAGGCTATCACTTATCAATACACACCCTTCTCATAATCAGATATACCCTTCCCGTAAAAAATCAGTCTTTAAAATTTATTTAAAATACCTCCTCGGAAGAGCTTTCACAATCCATGTATTATTATGAAAATAATTTTTATCACATATCATGGCTTCAAATATGGATTTTTAATGAAAGTGCTGACATAGTCTTAACTGCAGTGTTACAAACATGACACCATTAGAGGACAAACTGGGAGTGAATTAGTTACTTGCAGCTATATGCAAAATCATTATGATTTAAAATGTCAAAAGATGAGTATATTTACTCATAGTTAAATGACACTATAGATTGACTTATTTATTATAGCTATCTCTATCTCCAAAATGCATTCCTTTATTTGACAAACTAGAAGATTATCACTTACGTTGTAATCGCAACTCGTTAGTTCTGGTTTGTTGTTAATTATTTATTCTTACAATTAGCCATTTATAAATTGAGTTGGCAATAATTATAGCTCTTGACATCACAGTGGAAAAGCAAATCTTATATTATTATCACTTTATTTTACAATATATGATGTAAAATGCTTCCCTTTCAAAAAACTCTCAAACACGTGTAAAGATCTTCAAAACTATTATCAGTGGGAAGATTGGTACTTCCTACTTTTATATGGAGAATGACAATCTTTTACACTTCTCATTATCTTTCTACATATATGTTACAGTTCCTTGACATTATATTTGAATAACTGCTTAAAGCATCAATTTTCTCACAAAATGGATACTGATATTATTTGTTATAGATTCAAATTCATAAGATGCATTCTTATTTGAATTTTCCATACATATTTTATGATAAAAAATATTGAATTTCTAATCATAAACACATGATGTGCTTTCATTTTTTGGTGGTTATATATAAGAAGTCAGATATCTTAAGGGGAAATATATTAGTAATAAAAGAAACAAAATTGGGTAGATAAATCAGGTAGTATTCAGTGGAATTATGATATATATATTCTAAATGAATTTACCAAATAAATTGTTGAGTTTTAATAAAATATATCCAATCAAAATTTGGTTTATTAGTTTATGTTTTCTAAGACATACATTTGTCTCAAATGGAGCATTTAAAAACTAAAGCATTACGTGTTAGGTATCTGGAAGGATACTGATAACATAATTAAAATGATTTAACTTGAGAAACAGTAATGAAGAAAATATTCCTAAAGGTATTAGCAGGATAGAAAAAACATATATGGGGGTTAAATATCAGTCACAAAACCAACTGTGGGGAACTGTTACATTCCTCAAGGGTAGAGGGAGAAACAGAGTTAAAGTCTTGGAAAGCTGAAGCTAGACTAGCTAGACTAGTGGATTTGGAGTGGATTTTATAATGGAAACAATCCTATAAAGTGGAAATATAGATTTAAGGTCATATGCTGAGACATCCAGAAGTTTAATGATCTGTTCTGGTAACACTACTCAGAATTTTATAGAAGAAAAATTTGAACCCAGATTATCTAACTTGTAGAAAATTTGCTTCACTGACAAATAAAACCTACCTATACAGCTACAACTGATGGGAGGGTATGGGAGTCACAATATTTGTTATAAAGTTTTATATTAAAAATATAATTTGAAAATTGATTTTATTTTTGTTATTCTATCACATATGTCCTTAATTTTTTCTATGTGTACTCTTTTAATTGCCTGAAATTTTCAAAATGGTATATTTTTGAACTCTATAATTTTTTTTTTTTTTAAGTAGGCTACATGCTAGCCCAGAGCTTGATGGGGAGCTTGAACTCACTACCCTGAGATTGAGACCTGAGCTGAGATCAAGAGTCAGATGCTTGGGGCACCTGAGTGGCTCAGTTGATTAAGCATCCGATTCTTGATTTACACTCAGGTCATGATCTCTGGGTCCTGAGATCGAGCCCCATGTCAGGCTCCCTGCTCAGCGGGGAGTCTGCTTGAGATTCTCTCCCTCTCCCTCATGCCCTCCCCCTGCACTCTCTCTCTCTCTCATAAATAATAAAATCTTAAAAAAAAAAAAAAGTGTCAGACATTTAACGAACTGAGCCACCACCCAGGCTCCCCTGAACTTTATAAATTTTATCCTCAACTCCATAAGTGAAGAGTTTAGTTAAGTACTATGTTATGTTAAATGACAATTATTGATAAATTCTTTAATGAAAATCAATCTTCAAATGTTATAAAAAAGAGAAGATAATTGATTTTTTTTCTGTCCTAAATAGAATACAATATCAAATCCCTTTTGCTTGATTATGGAACTGAGCCTGATAGTCAATTAACTCACTGTTGTTTAATTATAAATACCCCAGTTTTAAAAAGACAGTTTAGATATGATAGTATATCTAGAGCTTCTCACTATAAAGCACTCAGTGAAAAAAATAGCTTTTTTTTTTTTTAATTCTTCTGAGAAGTTAAATATCTTCTAAATCCCTTTGTTGTTTCTTGTACAGTTTTCTCCTGTCTCTTTCATCCTACTCTGTCAGGTGATTTTGAGCAGGTTTAGAAAAGAGTAACTCACTGATCTAGTAAACAGATTCAATATAGGCTGTTATTAGGAAGTAGAAGTAAAATGATATAGGCTGTTTTTCACTCCATTAGATATTGTTATAGGGTGTAAAGTATTACCAGACTTAGCACTAGCCTTTTTTTTTTTTTTTTTTTTTAAAGATTTTATTTATTTATTTGAGAGAGGATGAGAGGAGAGAGAGAGAGCACATGAGAGGGGGGAGGGTCAGAGGGAGAAGCAGACTCCCCACTGAGCAGGGAGCCCGATGCGGGACTCGATCCCGGGACTCCAGGATCATGACCTGAGCCGAAGGCAGTCGCTTAACCAACTGAGCCACCCAGGCGCCCAGCACTAGCCTTTAAACAACTGAGTATTTTATCTTTCTAAGTGCATATCAACATAATATATAATACATAAATATCACAGTACTTATGTATGTGTGTATATATATACACATCAATTGTATTTATGTGGATATGTACAGTTTGTATATACTATTATATATGATATATATATTGCTTCAGATTAACACAATTCATTACTTATTCTTTAATAAACTGACATTGTACATTGTCACCTAAATTGAATTAATCTAGAGATCTCACAGTTATGCAGGTGGCTTCCTGTGAAGGAAGTGACTCATCTATCCATGTTTCTTTTGAAAGTAAGTTCATAATGGTTGGGAATATCTGGAGCTTCTTTTGTCTCAAATCTCTATGGTACTCCTCATTCCTGCCTTTAAACAGTAGATTCAGAATTGGCGAAGATATTACAATGATTGTTAAAAAAACAAATGGACCTTGAGTAACTTCAATTCTGTCATTCTAGAAGACTAATAGAGATTTCATCTGCTTCTACAGCTTAAAACAGTGAAGGAGAGAAGGAATCTCAGACACTCTATTTGTGTTTGATAAATTACCAAGTTTAGTTCATACATGCAGTGTTTTACTGAAATTGAATTATGTCTTTGAATTTTAGTTTCATTTTATTGTTAATTGCTTGGAAACTAAAGAATGAATCATGAAACTCTGGTTATTATTCCTGACGATAAGACTATTATTGAAAATAATTTTGCCTGTAGATGTGGGGAATATTAAAAAATGATGCATTCTGGGTATCAAATGCCCCATATATCATCCTGAATATATCCATTAAAAATGTGTGTTTGAGCTCTATGATGGATGTTACTTTTCTTCCTCATACTGCACAATTTTTATGGATGATCTCCTGCCTTAACTCCTGTATCATGTAATCACTAAGCTGGCCAATTCAATCTCCTCAATATCTATCAAATCCAGCTATATCTCTAGAGCCTTGCTGCCACTTCTCTGAGTCACCACAGTATCTTGTCTGAATTACCTGACTTCCTTAAAATTTATTTTTCCTATTTTGTGTCTTACTTGGCTACTCTTTATCTCTTTACTTGTTGAAATGGTCATTCTAAAATTCGAACATTACTCTACTTTCCATTGCCCTTGAGATAAAAGTATTTTAATATGGCACCCGAGTTCCTAAATGAACTGGGTTCTCTCTCTTCACCTCTTTACTTGACACTCTTACAGACTCAAGTCACATGGAACTATGCTCAGACATTTGAGCATTTAATATTTTTATTATATTCTCTGTGTATTAAGCATTTTCTATCATTCTTCCTTTCATCTGGGTGGCATCTATTTATCCTTCAGGTTTCACCTTACTTGTAAAAGACTTTTCCAGCTCCTAAGATCAATTATCTTCTATTTTTGTATTCACCATTTTTAGTACCCTGCACTTCCTTCATTACATCTGGCACAGGCTTCATGATGGAAAGATCCTTATTTTAACCTCTGTGCCCATGTTACATAAGAAAGTGACTTTCCATTTTTAAGAAAATGTTATTTAAGCAAAGCTTGAAATATGTACTCAAAATGAGTGGAAATGTATTAGGAAGTGAAAAAGTTAAAAATGACAGCGGATCTGGCAGTTAGGGGTAACAGATGAAACTACTGTAGTGGTATCTGAAGCAAATTCTGATCTTGGGTCCTTTAGAGAAATTCTTATATACATGAATAAGAAGACACATATATATACATGGATTTTTTTTTTTTAAGAGAGAAAGAAAAGGAAAGAACCTAAGTACCCCATAAGGAAATGGATAAATTTTTATATACTTTTACAATGAGACATCATATAGTGGTGGGAAATGAGTAAACTATAATGACCTATATCATCAGGAATAACCTGGGGAAAATCATTATAGTACTTATAGAAAAAATCAAGTGTAATAAAACCATTAATATATGTACCAGGCTGACAGATACTTATTTTAGAATAAATGTGGCCTCTGTTAAGAGAAGGAAGAGATTGGGATCAAGACTTCAATTCTGTCTACAACATTTTATGAATAAAAAAATGATATAATTTTTATAGATTAATAATACATATAGATTTTACTAGACATTTAAGAGATTGCTTAAAGGACACATATTCAAGAATAATAGAATAAAATGCTAGACTCTATGGTATATAAAATAGAATGCTTGACTGGATGACATATAAATTATACAACCAACCATTTATTGGAAATTTGGACTAATCTGTAGGAACTGCATATGATATTAATTGAGATAGTACCTTCCATTGCAGATTAAGACTATGATGATGTTACAGCTGCAGTTATATTATTTTCAAAAAATTAATGAGAAAGGGCATTTTTTAAAATGGGGCTTTAGTCAAATAGAGAAAATAGTCAAAGAGAGAAAAAGAAATGGCTATGTAGAGAAAATTATTCCATATCATGTGGACAAACTGGTCACTTAGATGAAATAAATCTTAGGCAAATCTGTTTCATATACTGAGACCACCATTTTTCATTCTTGATGTTCCCTTACTATTTATTGCCAGTCTATGCACATGTATCTCTCTCACATAAAATCATTTCTTGTCTGCATTTTAAGTTCTTACTCCCAAATTAACCTTAAATTAGAGAAGTTGCTATCAAATTGAATTCCAAGAAGCCAAAATAAAATGAATTGTTTTTACATTTCTCTTTTCTTTCAGATGGTTGGGAAATGAAATCAGTGTAATATTAGCTTTTATAAAGTGTACCTGATTATTGATTATTAACTCAGCTCTGTCTCTTCCCACACCTGAGGGAAGAAGCCTGGGAATTCCATTTCTCAGAATTCCTTGAAAGCAGTTTTATGGGTTAGATTCTATTAATGAAAGTCGTTCATAAGTGATTTGGAAAATGAAAAGAAAGAAAACTATAATTATATGGTAGAAGTTGCCAAAAAGCTTTAGATTGCAAATTTTTAGACTTCTGGACAAGCTCACGCTAGTCAATAACTGGATACTACAAGCAGGTGACATCATTCAAGGAGGCTTCCATGAGGATCCTGCAATTGATGACTGAATGACTTATGTTTCCCATGTGAACCATGATGCTTCTGGGAGACTCTAGCTTCCTGCATTAAATACCTTTTTGCTTTAAGTCCTTAGAATGGCCTTTGTTTCCTTGATAAAATCTTGATTAACCAACTAGAGTTCACAGTGGATTATATCTGAATGTCTATTACTAATAAAGTATAATGTGTCCTTTAAATATGAAGCATCTATCTCTCAGAGCCAAATGACCAGTCACCAAAAAAGATGCACAGTATGTTTAGTGTAGGGTACTGAAGTAATTAAAGTTACAAGTCTTAGTAATCATATGGAAGTTCTACAATATAAAGTAATAAATATTCTAATTTGAAAGAATGAGCATGAACTAAAGCATAAAGAGGAAATTATGGCCTGTTATGTATTACTTACAATAAAAGAATATGATATAATTTAACAAAGCTATACATTTTTTATATTTCTACAAAATGTGTTTTTAAATCAGAATATGAAGAATTATATATACTTATTGTAAATAATTTTTTGAGAAGAGCCTTAAGAGAAAATGAAAATATAGGACGTGTTTTAGGACAACCCAGAGATGGAATGAAGAATGTTGCTCAAAAAAACATGTATATCAAGTATACTAACACTATTTGTATATATGTATGCACACACATATTTTAAATTAATTGGATTCTATGCATATGCTACAAACTGCCTCATGAATGTATCCAACAGTATTAAATATTCTAAATCAAAACATTTTTAAAATCTAATTTCTATCAAATGATGCAGTACACTTTATTATATCAACCATTCATTTTTTTCAAATATCAGATATAGGAAATACCAAAGTAAATATTTTACATTTGTTAAAAACAAAAACTAAACAAAATATAAAAGAATGAGAAAAACTATGCTTAACACATTGTTGGGTATTTTTCTTTGGAGAAATCCTAAACTGGATTTTCTGTGTGAATATATGAATAGCTTCTTTGTACTTTACCAAATTTATGTTATAAATTTAACACTGGTATAAACTACTATACATACAGCAACAAGCTGGACAACCTAGAAGAAATGGAAAAATTCTTGGAAACCTACAACTTACCAAGACTGAATCAGGAATAAATAGAAAATCTGAATAAAGCACTTAGTAGTAAGGATATGGAATCAGTAATAAAAAAAAATCTCACTACACAGAAAAGCCCTGGACCAGATGGCATCACTGGCAAATTCTACCATAAGTTTAAAGAAGAATTAACACCAGCCCTCACACTGTTCCAAAAAATTGAACAGGAGGGAACACTCCCAAACTCATTTTATGAGACCAGCAATGTCTTGATACCAAAACCAGAAAAGGACACTATAAGAAAAGAAAACTACAGATCAATATCCCTGATGAATATAGATGCAAAAAACTCTCAATAAAATAATTGCAAATGGGATTCAGCAGCACATTAAAAGAATCATTCACCATAATCAAGAGGGATTTACCCCTGGGATGTGAGAATGGTTCAACACACAGAAATCAATCAATGTGCTCTATCACATTAACAGAATGAAAGAAAATAATCATATAATCATCTCAATAGATGCAGAAAAACTATTCGACAAAATTTAACTTCCATTAATAATAGAAACTCTTAGCAAATGAGACATAGAAGTAACATCTCAACTTAATAAAGGCCATAGGAAACAAGCCCGCAGCTAACATCTGACTCAATGGTGAAGGTTTGAAAGTTTTTCCTCTAAGATCAGGAACAAGACAATGGTGTCCACTCTCACCACTCCAATTCAACATAGTATCAGAAGTCTTAGCAAGAAAGATCAGGCAAGTAAAAGAAGTAAAAGGAATTAGAATTGGAAAGGAAGAAGTAAAATTATCTCCCTTTGCAGATAATATCATTTTATATAAAAGACTGACCAAAAAACTGTTAGATCTAATAAATGAATTCAATAAATTTGCAGGATACCAAATTAACACAGAGAAATCAGTAGTGTCTCTACAGACTAACAAATTTTCTGAAAAAGAAATAAATAAATTGATCCCATTTACAATAGTAGCAAAAACAATAAAATACTTAGGAATAAATTTAACTGAAGGGATGAAAAATCACTACTCTGAAAATTACAACACATTGATGAAAGAAACCCAAGTAGGGACAAATAAATGGAGAGGTATCCCATGTCCATGGATTGGAAAAATTAATATGTTAAAATGTCAATACTACTAAAACGATCTATAGATTCAATGCAATTTCTATCAGATTCCAATGACATTTTTTACAGAAGTAGGAAAAACATCCTAAAATTTATATGGAACTACAAAAGATCCCAAATGGCCAAAGGAATGTTGAGGAAAAAAGCAGGAGGCATCACACTTCTAATTGCAGGCTATACTATGGAGCTATAATTATCAAAACTTTGGAATATTGGCATAAAAACAGACAAATAGAACAATGGAATAGAACTCCAAAATAAACCCAAGAATATATAGGCAACTAATATTTGACAAGGAGCCAAGAATATTCAATGGAGAAAAGACAGTCTCTTCAATAAATGATGCTGAGGTAATTGGACATTCACATGCAAAAGAACATTCACAACTGGACTCATATCTTACACTATTCACAAAAATTAACTTGAAATGGATTATAGACTTAAATGTAAGACCTAGAACTATGAAACTCCAAGAAGAAAACATAGGAATAAATCTCCTTGAAATGAGTCTTGGTAATATTTTTTTTGATGTGGCATCTAAAGCACAAGGAACAAAATAAAAAATGAACAAGTCCGGATACATCAAACTAAAAACCTTCTACACAGTAAAAGAAACCATAAACAAGGTGAAAATTCAACTATGGAATGGGGAAAAATATTTGTAAATCATGTATCTAATAAGAGGTTAATATTCAAAATACATAAAGAACTCATACTATTCAATTGCAAAAACAAAACCAAAACGAAAAACAACCCAATTAAAAGATGGACACAGGACCTGAATAAACATTTCTCCAGAGAAGATATATGATAGACCAACAAGTACATGAAAAGATGCTCAGCATCACTAGTCATTAGAGAAATGCAAATTCAAACTACAGTGAGATATCAATCATGCCTGGTAGAATGGCTATCACACACACAAAAACAAACAACCAATAAACAACAACAAAAAAACAAGCAATAAATGCTGGCATGAATGCAGAGAAAAGGAAACCCTTGTATACCATTGGTAGAATTACAAATTACTACAGCTACTATGGAAATCAGTATGGGAGGTCCTCTAAAAATTTAAAATAGAATTACCATGTGAATCAGGAATTCCACTTTTGGGAATATATTCAAAGGAAACAAAAATATTAAATTGAAAAGGCATCTGCACCCCCATGTTCATAGCAATATTATTTACAATAGCCAAGACATGGATATAATTTAAGTGTCCATCTATGGATGAATGGATAAAGAAGCTATGTTATATATAAAGGAATATTATCCAGCCTCAAAAAAAAAAAAAAAAATTTAGGAAATCCCACCACTGCAACCTCATGGATGGACATTGAGAGCATTATGCTAAGTGAAATAAACCAGACAGAGAAAGACAAATACTATATGATTTCACTTACATGTGGAATCAAAGAAAAAAAACCTCACAGAAAGAAGAGATCAGACTTGTGGTTATTAGAGATGGAGGGTGGAAGAGGGAGAATTGGAGAAAGGTGGCCAAAAGGTATAAACTTCAAGTTATAGGAAAAATAAGTACAAGGGATATAATGTACAAAATGATGACTGTAGCTAACACTGTTGTAGGATATACAGGAAAGTTGTTAAGAGAGTAATCATAAGAGTTCTCATCACAAGAAGAGTATTTTTTCCCTTTTTTCTTTCTTTTCTTTTTATTCTATCTATATGAGAAGAAGCTATATGTTAGCTAAAGCTATAGTGGTAATTACTTCATAACATATGTAAATCAAACTATCATGCTGTATACCTGAGATTATAATGATGTATGTCAAATATTTTTCAATAAAACTAGAAAAAGAAACACCAAAGGGGGCAAATATTTGTATTGGATACTATATAATAGGACACACACACACACACACACACATACACACACCCCTACATAGATACTCACATATATATGAATATTGGAGAGATATCTATGTGCACATATATTTCCATTTACATATGAGTATTTTTATTTTTAAACATTATTTTAATAGCTAATATCAGTTTTTCATTTTATTTATATAATATATATTTATATATAATTTTGATTTTATCTGATTATTTCTGAGTTGAAACTATTTTATGCATTTATCATTGAGATCTTTTTATTTTTAATTCTCCTGTACATATATTCTGATCATTTAAAAATTGTACTATTTTCTTATTTCTTCTTACAATTTTTACACATTGATATATGTTATCATTTATTCTATAGATATTCTTTCTTAATTTATTGTATTAAATTTTATTTATTTTATTTATTTATTTATTTATTTTTTAATTTATTTTTAAATATTTTTATTTATTTATTCGAGAAAGAGAATGAGAGAGAGAGAGCATGAGAGGGGGGAGGGTCAGAGGGAGAAGCAGACTCCCTGCTGAGCAGGGAGCCCGATGTGGGACTCGATCCTGGGACTCCAGGATCATGACCTGAGCCGAAGGCAGTTGCTTAACCAACTGAGCCACCCAGGCATCCCTATTTTATTTATTTTTTTAAGATTTTATTTATTTATTTGAGAGAAAGAGTGAGAGAGAGAGCATGAGCAGAGGCAGAGGGAGAGGGAGAAGCAGACTTCCCTGCTGAGCAGGGAGGATGATAGGGCACTTGATCCTAGGACCCTGGGATTATGACCTGAGCTGAAGGCAGATGCTTAACTGACTCAGCTACCAAGGTGCCCCTATTGTATTAAATTCTAAAATAAAATACATATATAAATACACTCAACTTAAAAATGCTCACCTCTCTCTTAAAAAAAAAAAAAATGAAAAAAAAAAAAGTTACTGAACCTATAACCTGTCCCCATAGAGAGAATTCACCTGAGATAATGGCCTCTACACACTGTCTCAATTTCTTATTATTTATTCATTGTTTCAAGTTTTTATTTAAATACTAGTTAACACAGAGTGAAATATTAGTTTCAGGAGTAGAATTTAGTGACTCATCACTTATACAATACCCAGTGATCAGCATGACAAGTGCTCTCCTTAATACCCATCACCCATTTAGCCCATCCCCCTGCTGCCCTCCACTCCAGCAACCCTCAGTTTGTTCTCTACAGTTAAGAGTCTTTTTTATGGTTTGCCTCTTTTCTTTCTCGCTATGTTCATCTGTTTTGTTTCTTAAATTCTACATATGAGAGAAGTCATATGGTATTTGTCTTTCTCTGACTGACATTTCTCTTAGCATAATACATTCTAGCTCCATCCATGTCATTGCAAATGGCATGATTTCATTCACTTTTGTGACTGAGTAATATTTCATTGTATATATATATATACCATAATTTCTTTATCCACTCATCAGCCGATGGAAATGTGGGATCTTTCTATAATTTGGCTATTGTTGATAACGCTGCTATAAACATCGGGGTGCATGTGCCCCTTCAATCGGTATTTTTGTATCTTTTAGGCAAATACCTAGTAGTGCAATTGCTGGATTGTAGGATAGTACCTTCTACTAACTGTTTTTGAAACCCATTTTAATTAAAAAAATAGTCTAAACTTAGAAAGAAGTGCAAATATAATGAAATCTCAAGTTAAACAGTTAACATACTGAAAAAATAAATAAATTTTGCAGAGACAGTTGCAGGTGACTATGCAGCCCTCCCCAACCCCTTTGCTTCTCTATTTTGCTAGCACTCAACAATCTCCTGAAGTTGGTATCTTTCTTTCCCTTTTAGGTTTTTTGCAATTTTACGACATATATATGCTTTTATATAACAAGTTACATTTTTGCTGTTTTCCCATTTTATGTTCATGATACCATACTCTCCATGTGAAAATTATTCATTTTATCTCCTGTACAGTGTTGTATACTATGTTTGAGGCCACTCTCTCACTAATGAGGCTTCTGATGTAAGTTGGTTATAATATGTGATATTACAAACAGTGCTGTAATGAAAAGCCCCTTCTATATGAATCACTGTGAATATGTTTCAAAGAAAGACTTGTGTAAAACCATGGAGATGGAATTGCTACAACAGCATGTAAAAGTTTTTTGGTGTCCCATCTGGTCCTCCTTTTATTTTTTTGACTTACCCCAGCTGTTTTGGCAAGCAGTTGCACAGATCTCACATTCTGCCCTGGGTCATCATCCCAACCTCCACCTCCACCTGGATGACTGTTGGAATCCACTCAGCAATTCTGATTGATGTGCAAATCTAGACATGTAAGGGAGTTAAAATGCAACAAGATGAAACTCTGGTTGATACATATATACTCAGGCAGTTAATTCTCAGGTGCATTCTACTTGCCTCTTCAAAGGCACCAGTGGGATCATAACCTTGTTTCCCAGTGTAGTATTTAGCTCAATAACCCACAGTTGGATTGATTATATTTTTCTTCCCCATTTTTACAGTCTCCCACTCCTGCTCCTTGGGGTCACTTCCCTAAGAAATCTGCCAGCATGTAAACCCTTGATTCTAGCTCCTTTTCAGTGTGCAAACCCAGACTACAACTCTTGTTTGTAGTTGCTCTGAAAAGTATAATCTCAGGATGGGACTCTGAACTTGGTAATTAACCAACTGGTCAGATGGTAAAAACAACCTTATTGTCTGTGGCAAGTGGAAAGATAAAAAACAAACAAACAAAAAACAGTTCTTGTTTATAGCAGCACTTGACTGAGGTGTATTCAGAAGGTAAATCATTGAGTTTTTGAGTTACCAGTATTGTCACCAGAGGCTCGATAACAAGCCACAATAATCCATTTTTCTAGCTCTGCTTACAGGTGCTGCTTGCCACTAGAAACTAAGGCCAGATGCCAAAAGCCACAAGCTCCAAACAAGCCCCTATGACCCAGTTTTCAGCCAGTTTGATCCAGTTCAGACACCTTGCTAACCCTATGGATGATCTTGGGATCATTACCATCTAATCGTAAAAGCAAAAACCACACCTACCAGTGCCATAACAGATCATACTGCACCCATTTAAGGGAAGAAAAGAGGGGGCATTCTGATTTGGAGAAGCCACTCATCCCTTCCCTGAAAAACCTCTAAATCAGCTGGATTAACCCTATAAAACCTGAACCATGAGACCTAATTGGGGAGAATGTGCCTTTAGAGCATGAGCTCCCCTTCTCCATTCTAGGGCCATTGAATGAATTTCCTGCTTGCCATCAAATAATGTTTTGTTATTTGGCTATTTGGCCAATAGTATTAAGTAGGCAATGAACCTACCACTTCACTAACAGTATCATTTGTAACATAGGAAGGCAATTGTAATTATAAAAGCTGTAGAGTTATAGGAATTCTGTTAAGAGCTTTAAAAAACTCACAAAATTGTGCAAATTCAGAATACCAAATCACAACTCAAGGCACACAGGAAAGAAAGAAAGCCCCCAAGCTATTGTTACACATTTAACTCTGATAACCTCAGGGCAAACAGTGATGAAAATCAGACCCAGGATTTACTTTGAACTAGGAGCTACAGAAGATGAATACATAGCCTCAACAAGTCTTCTAAACAGAAGTCAGGGTCCCCATAGGGAAATGATGAGATCTGAGTTCTCGGATGGAGTCATTAGTGTGGAACAGTCTGAGGATCTTCCAGGTCAGATTTCCCTGAGGCCTCCAAGCTGGTAGCAGCAGCTCCTTCCATCAGCTTGAAAAGAAAAGCCTCTGCCATGAAGACCCTAAAAAACCCTAATCAGGCAGTTGCCTCACAAGAGGATACTTGTTGCACACAATATTTATCCCTACTTTGTACACACCATCTCCAAACTAACAACTAGGGTGGGGTCAGCCTAGGCTCCTCCCAGGAGTAGTACACACATCCAAAGAACCACCTCACTGATATATGAAGAGATCTGGAGGGCATTGGAAATGTGTGGGAGGTAAATCTTGAGGTTAGATAAGGGAGGGTTTATTGGTATAAAAGTATTCTCTTGTGATTTGTGGCTCAGAGTCATGTTCAGGATGCTAGTTTGGCCATGATGATACCCTGCAGTAAATGAGGAGGTGATGTAGGAACTGCCTTGACAGTATGGAGGAAAAAGAAAAAGAAACTCAGTGAATTAAGAATATTTGGGTAGAACTATCTTGTGAGCCTGAGAAATTAATTACCTCTTAGGTATAATCTCTGAAGGAATGGAAAGCAGATCTGCTATTCTTGACTCATAGTATCCTTATTGATATCAAAGATCCTGGTTGCAAGACAATAGCTCTCAGGGTCACACTGGACTACAACAGAGAGCCAACACAGATTTTCTCAAAGACCCTGTTTCTCCTCACTAGGGCAATTCTCATTGTTATGGAGAAAGAAATGCCCCCCAGGCAATAAAGCCAGAGGAGAAACTAGAATGTTTTAATCTGTAGTCATTCATGGCAGTGGCTAGTAGATCAAAGTGTAGAAGTAAAACAATGGAAAATTAACTAGTGTGTTACTGCACTTTGTAACCTAGAAGAAAAGGCAAAATCTGGGAAGTAGAAGCTGCCTCAAAAGTAAAGGTAAATGATAATCTCTAACTCAATTTCCAGACAAAACTACTTCCCCATACTCAGCGTCTATTGATTAAAAGAGATTCTGGTTTTGTTTTGTTTTGTTTGTTTTCCTTTGAAGTTGACCTTACAAGAATATAAAATATCTAATACCTAATTCTTCTCCAACTAAACCTGAGTCCATATTAGATCTGATGCCAATGTGCTACATACATATATACTTGGAAAAGGGTAAATCTCACACCTCCAAAGACCTACTTCATACATTGACTTAGGTTAGTAAACCCCAAGCATCACTATGGCACTCAATTAAGACTGGGAACTTAAGGAGGTCCATTGATAAATGGAATAATGGCTAAAATCTGTGCCTCAGTGGGTCCATGGACTCACCCTGTGGGCATTTTTCTGATCCCTGAATGCAAATGAAAATCTACATATTATTTCCTGCCAAATAAGTAAAAAAAAACTACAGTAGGAATGGCAAAGTGGAAATGCCTAGCATTGATCACATCCCCATCTCTTTACCTCCAACCAAGATGGTAAAGCAGAAACCATACCATAATTTTTGAGGATTTGCAGATTAGTGCCAAAGGATGCAGAGTTGTAGGTCACATTATATCCTGTTTCCATTTACTTAACTGTCACCTGCAAAACACAGAAAGATCATGTCAGCCTACGATCACTTAACAAGGCGATAAGAGCAATGGCAGTTGCTGTGCTATCTTTGGAGTTCTTACCAAAACAGATATCCCAATCTGTCCATTTGCTATGGGACCAGTAATCTGACAAACATGGCTTTTTTTTTTTTTCCACATTCTGTCCATAAAAAAAAAAAAAAAAAAGTGTTTGCTTTTATGTAGAAAGGGTGTTGGAATCTACTCCCTATTTTGTCCAAGGGATATTTTAAGTTTCCTGCTCTCTGTCACTGAATAGTACTCAGGAATTTCCATCATTAGCAGAACATCAGATTGGCCCAGTAGAGTGATGACATCATGTTGATTGGATTTGGTACACAGTTAAAATGAAAGTACTCTAAATACTCTAGCAAGAAACATGGATACCAAGGCATGGGAGAAAAACTTCTCAAGATGCTGAGGATGACACATATGCAAACATTCACGTGATATTCCCTATAATGTAAAAGATAAGTTTTTGCATCTCACATACTACCATTAAAAGAAAGCCACATTGTTTGGTGGGCTTTTGGGTGTTGGAGGAAGTATTGCACAGTCTTGGGAATATTGCCAGTTCTAAGTGAGTCCCAGACCTCTACAGTGATCCACTGGGTGGCAAGCTTCTTACTTCCTGGGCCTCATTACCCAGCAGATCCTGTGGTGCTTTCTGCAATGGATTAAAATGCTGGAGAGTGTTCTCACCACCCCCATCTGAGAATCACACTATACAATTCTGTGGTTATGGAGCAGATATTCCTTTTACTGCAAAAATTATTCACTACTTGTAAAGTAACATCTTTCATGATATAGATTGAAACTAATTATCAAACCATAGGATATCAAGTGACTGTGACCAGAGCTGCCTATCCTGAGCTGAAATTTATTTTATCAACTGAGTCATAACTTTGTATGAATGTGGTAGCTATCTATTATATGACAGAAATAGCACATTTGGCATCAGATCTAAGAAGGTCCAGAAGGCACAGTTTGGTTATAAAAAAGACTACTCTGGGGACAGAGATAAATTTTTAAAATCCTTAAAAAATGCCTTCAAAAAGATTTTAAAAGTTAATATATGCATAAAGCAAAAACAGAATGGATAAAAGAGAACTCAGAGCAGAAGAAAAACATCTCTAAAAGAAAAAGAAAACAGGGTAATGCATGTCTTCTCCTTTCTGTATTCTTCTTTCATAAAAAATATCAAAGCAGATCTAATTTATAACAGAAAAAAATTTAAGGAACACACTCTTTTTCACTGGAAAAATCTCAGCACTTTGTTTTATGTGGAATATTAATTATGTAATTTTTCTAATCTAAGCATTGTTGATTTTTATAATAAACTTATAGTTGAAGAGCAGAGGCACTTTTTATTACAAAATAAGATGTGCATTTTGTAAACCTTGATGTTATAAAGACAATGATGAGAAAATTATCCTACATAATACAGATTCAAGAAGTAGCTAATTTGAAGGAATAAAATTTCTGAAAATATTGTGCTATCAAAATAACCAAATGAAGAAACAATAATTGCATATCTAAAAGAATCACATGGGGAGGACGATATGGGGAGGTGATGGTTCACACAAGTTAGCTAAATTTTTCATCTTTCATTGTCTGGAGTCAATTCATGGTATCTAAAAGTAATAAAAATAGAGCTATAAAAAAGTATCAAGAATTATGAATGGGGTGAGATGAGCCAAGAGACTTTCTTTTCAGTTTCATTCTATTCTCAAGTACATGTATTAGTTTTTTTTTTTTTTTTAAGATTTTTTTATTTATTCATTCGAGACACAGAGATACAGAGAGAGAGAGAGAGCACAAGCAGGGGGAGAAGCAGAGGGAAGGGGAGAAGCAGACTCCCCACCGAGCAGGGAGCCCGACGTGGGGCTCGATCCCAGGACCCTGGGATCATGACCTGAGCCAAAGGCAGACGCCCAACCATCCGAGCCACCCAGGTGCCCCCATGTATTAGTTTTATAATAATTATAAAGTGAAAACAGAAAGCCATGATATTAAGATGACTGTGTTCTTTATTGGTCATGCTGACAAAGATTAAAAAATGTAATAGTATACATTGTGTTGATTTTGGTAAAGAAACAATGTAAATTAGAGACAGCTATAAATAGGTCCTGAGAAGAGGGAAATTTTAATTTTGTTAACTCAGCTGTTCCTGGTCTTTAAAAATGAGTGGTATTAATAAGACATAAATAGTAATACTCTAGGTTAATACAATGACTAATTAAATCCTTAGTTTAGGCATATTTGGTAGATACTTGGCATTTCTAATATTAATAAGACAAAGGAGACAAGAATACACAAAGGGGAAAAGACAGTCTCTTCAACAAATAGTGTTGGGAAAACAGGACAGCCACATGCAAAAGAATGAAATTCGACCACTTTCCTATACCATACACAAAAATGGATTAAAGACCTAAATGTGAGAATTGAAACCATAAAAATCCTACAAGAGAGCACAGATAGTAATTTCTCTGATATCATTCATAGCAACATTTTTCTAGATATGTCTCCTGAGGCAAAGGAAACAAAAATAAAATTAAACTATTGGGGCTACATCAAAATAAACTATTGGGACTACAACAGGAAACAACCCACAAAACTAAAAGGCAACCTACCGAATGGGAGAATATATTTGTAAATGATATATCCAGTAAGGGGTTAATCCAAAATATGTAAAGAACTTATGAAACTCAACACCAAAAAACCACAATCCAGTTAAAAATGGTCAGAGGACCTGAATAGGCATTTTTCCAAAGACGATGACATACAGATGGACATCAGACATATGAAAAGAGGTTTAAAATCATTAATCATCAGGGAAATGCAAATTAAAACCACAATGACATATAGCTTTACCTCTGAAACAAATAATACATTATATGTTAAAAAAAAAAAATGAAGATAGTAGGAAGGGAGAAATGAAGGGGGTGAATCAGAGGGGAAGATGAACCATGAGAGACTATGGACTCTGAGAAACAAACTGAGGGTTCTAGAGGGGACGGGGGTGGGGGGATGGGTTAGCCTGGTGATGGGTATTAAAGAGGGCACGTACCGCATGGAGCACTCACTGGGTGTTATACGCAAACAATGAGTCATGGAACACTACATGAAAAACTAATGATGTAATGTATGGTGATTAATATAACATAATAAAATTTAAAAAAAATGAAATCTTGCCATTTACAACAATATGGATGGAGCTAGAGGACAATATGCTAAGTGAAATAAGTCAGACACGGAAACAAAAATACCATATGATTTTACTCAAATGTGGAATTTAAGAAACAAAACAAATAAAGTAAAAATGAGACAAAAGAATGAACACAAAAACAGACCATTAAATACACTGAACAAACCGATAGATCCCAGCTAGGAGGTGAGTGGAGGGCATGGGTGAAATAGATAAAGGAGATTAAGTATACACTTATCATGATGAGCACTGGCAAATGTATAGAACTGTTGAATCATCATACTGTATACCTGAAACCGATATAACACTATATGTTAATTATACTGGAAAAAATAAGAAATGAAAGAAAAAAATACTTCATCAGGTAAATTGCTTGGAATTTCTTTTCTAAACATATTGCTATGAACTGAATACTTATGTCCCCTCAAAATTCATATGTTGAGCCCTGATCTCCAGTGTGATGGTATTTGGAGGTAAGGCCTTTCAGAGGTAATTGGGTTTAGATTAGGTGATGAGGATGGCACCCCTATGATGGGATTAGTGTCATTTTTTTTAAAGATTTTATTTATTTATTTGAAAGAGCGCACGCGCAAGTGCAAGCCTGTGTGTGTGAGCAGTGGGGAGGGGCAGAGAGAGAGGGAAAAGCAGACTCCCCACTCAGCAGGGAGTCTGATGCAGGGCTCAATCCCAGGACCCCGACCTGAGCAGAACGCAGATGCTTAACTGAATGAGCCACCCAGGTGCCCTGGGATTAGTGTCCTTATTAGAAGGAAGAGGCCAGAGACCTCTCTCTCTGATGTAGGACACAGCAAATCAGGAAGAGGTCTCACACAGAACTAAAACATGCTGATACTCTGATCTTGGACTTCCTATACTCCAGACTCTGTTAAATAACTTTGTGTTAAACCACCCAGTCTGTATATTTTGTTAAAGCAGCCTTAACTAACTAAACCACATATGAATCAAATGAAAATAATTAAGGGGTTGAGTGGTCCAAAAATCCATGTTCTAAATATCCAAATTTTGCTTCCTGAACATTCACCCCAAATCATTCTGTTCCTTACTTTCCTGGGAAAACACAGTTAAATTTATTCACATCTGCTAGTCAAGAACAGCAAAGCATCTACCCTCTGAAGCAGCAATTTTAAAAAGTTGTTTCATCTTTCCAAAAACAGTGTGTCTTTTAAGCTTCCATTTTTATTTCATCAAGAGTGCCTACTCTTGTTATCTAAACTCCTTTTGTCCATTATATCAATTCCAACTTGTCTTTATTCAAATGATAAGCTTTCAGCAACTTCTTATAGCATGAAAAGAAGTGTTTTTAAAATTTTTTATTTGTTGGGACGCTTGGGTGGCTCAGCTGGTTAAGCGTCTGCCTTCAGCTCAGGTCATGATCCCAGGGTCCTGGGATCGAGTTCAGCATTGGGCTCCTTGCTCAGGGGAGAGCCTGCTTCTCCCTCTGCCTGCCGCTCCCCCTGATTGTGCTCTCTCGCTTTCTTTCAAATAAATAAATAAATTTTTAAAAAAAATTTATTTGTTGACAGAAATTTTAATATACTTAAAAATATTTAAATAAAAAAAAAAGTTCACCCATTTCTCTCACATCCCACTCCCTGCCTCTGGCAACCACCAATCTATTCTCTGTATCTATGAACTTCTGTGTGTGTATGTGTGTAAATATATGAACATATTTTCTTTGGATAGCCACATACAAAAGAATAAAAGTAGACCACTATCTTACACCATACACAAAATTTACTCCACATGGAGCTTATTAGTTTATTTCAAAGACTTTTGTAGTGGCATGTAGCATACGGTCAACTGTTTATTGCGTTACTTTGTCTTGCCAAAACATTCTTCCATGTAGTCAGTTAAAACTTTCCTCATGACTCATCAGGACACTTTATGGGCAGTACAGAGAGGATTCCTCTCCAGCTGTAAAGTTATGCTAATGTTCTTATTTTTGTCTTGAATGCCATATGAAAATATTGTAAATGTTGTAGCTATTCTTGTATATAACTATGGTTGCACTCCAGTGTTAACAAAAATCTATCTGTATATATTATTTTTTATACTTCCTTATATTTCAATTATATGTTCCCTAAAACTGATATGCATTTTCTCAGTTTCAGTCCATGTTCTTAAAAAAAAAAAATAAAGACTTGCAATTACTAGTCAAGAAGCAATTAACTGAAAAAGAATAATAAAATACACCCCTCCATATCGCTCAATGTGAGTGTGAAGGATAGGGAAGAACTGATGAAAAGAGATGCTGATTTTGTATTTTCCTCCTTGCCTACAATGTGCTGAGATGGAGCTATGATTTTTGTTATCATCAGAAGTAGACAACAGCGTTAGATTTTTTTTCCCCCTAATCTGATAAACTGTTTGCTAGCTGGTGATTGTAGGATTTTCATATTTGTTGTAGTTTTAAAACATTTGAATTTGTTTCTATCATGTTCATTTTTCATTTCTAGTCATCCTTTAATTTTATAATGCTTCTTTTGCTCCTTTGTGGCTTATGCCTCTGTCTTTGTGACTGTGTTTTAACTTTTTGTTGTTGCTGTTGTTTGTTTGCTTGCTTCTCTGTTGATTATTCTACCGTTTTTCTCCTGGTACAGAAATTTAACATTTTAATTGTATTCTTTCAGCTATTAACCGTAACATTTTATCATATCTCAGTAACTATAAATTATGTTTCTTCTGACAAATATGTGGACCTCAAAATTAACTAATCACTCCATGCCCTGCTCTAACATATATACTATTGCTGCTAATAATACTATTTGTGCTTTTACTTAATTCCACAAACTATTGTTGCAGCTATTGTTAGTATTTATTTGTACAATATTAGATTAGGTAACATATCTACCTCTATCTTTGCTCAAAACCATGTTCTGAAATTGTTTTCCTTCTTTATGATTCTTTAAAAAAATTTTAAGCTCTGAGTATTTGCTTTATAAATGTCCTTATAAAGGAAATAATTTATTTCACATTTACTGTTTATAAATAATTATAGTCTCTTAGTATGTTAAAGATATTTTCCCGTTGTTACCTGGCTGACTTTGTTGTACTTCAAAGTTGGCTGTCATTTTTTGTCATTCTTATATAAACAACATATCTTTCTTCTCTGACTTATATAAAGATCTCTTTATTTTTGTTATTCTGTATTTTCATCTCAGCTAATGTAGATATGTCTTTTAACTAATTATGCACCTTAGTATACATTGTGCTTTATCAATATGTAGCATCACAATTTTTATTAATTATGGAAAATACTCAGCTCACATATATGCTATTCTTCATTTTAATTATTTTCCCTCTGAGGCTTTGAGTAAATATATGTTGAATCATTCATTTCATATTTCTTAAACTCAATTTTAAAGTTATTTTTCTTCTCCTTGACTTTGCTGCATTTTCTTAGCTGTAATTCCTGAATCTTTGTTTTTCACCTCAACAATATAAAATGTTTTGTTAACTCAAGCACTGATGTTTTGATTTCCAAAATCAAAGTTTTACCTAATCTTCCTTCACTCACCTAAACCATGATAATCTTTTAAATATATAAAATCTTTTTTATTGTAATTTATCTTAATGATACCAGTTTTTTTCTCTGAAATTATATTTATACTGTGGTTCTTAATTTTTCCTCTATGAATCATTTTTGGGGGGGGTAGGAAGGGGCTAAGTATATTTAAGTCTAATGCCTTTCCTGGTATGTTCATATTATCCTCAAATATTTGGTGATTATTGGATGACTATTCAATTTAAAGATGCATAATGTTTTTTCCCCAATTTTAATATGGAGAATAGCATAGTGAACCCCCTCTCTCCCCGCCCCAGGTGCCATGCCTCAGGAATGGAACTCCCAGGTACCATCACAGATCTTCAGTAACTACTCATGGACAGTTTTATTTCATCTCTATCAGCACCCATTGTTCATCCTCCCATGCCTGCCCCCCAGTTATTTTGAATTAAATCTTATACATCATCACTTCATCTCTATCAGGATGTGATTTAAAAACCACAACATATTATCACACTTAAAAAAAAAAATGCTCTTAGTTAAAAGAGCTAGTGTTCAGATTTTCCCAGTTATCTCATAAACGGTTTTTATGGCTCAAATCAGCATCCGTGTATGGTCCATACATATGTCTCTTTGTAATCTATAAAGTACCCTTCCATCTTTGCTCCTCTCCTCTGCAATTCATCTGTGGAAGAGTCACAGAGTCATTTGTCATGTAGAATAACGTACCATCTGGATTTTGCGGATTGCATTCCATGGTGTGGCTAAACTGTTTCTTTTTTCCCATAAATGTGTAGTTAGATGAAAAGGCTTGATCAGAGTGCAGTTAGGTGTTTTTTTCAAGGATAATTGAGAGATAGTGGTGTGTACTTCCATCAGGGGCACATAACGTCTTCTTGGTTCCTTTTCTGTCAGTAGCCATCAGTGATCACTGCCTACATCCATGAATTAGATTTCTGTACCTCTCAGTGTCTCAAAATTTTCCATCTCCTTACCTGTCTGTGCTGCATTCTAAGTCATTTCTTTAATTATAAATTTCAATTTGTTGTATCATTGAAGATGCATAATGATTTTTATGTTAATTTAATATGGTCTCTAATTATGCTGGTTCTCTTTATTGAAATTTTGGTAAGACAAAATGAGACCTGTTTCCTAGTGACATGTGAGGGTAGTCCACTTATCTCCTGTTCTTCTGAGGAGCATAATTTATTAAGACATTGACTTGCTTCTCCAACCCTGACACCTCTGGTGAAAGTCACCAGTTTCTACAGTCTCATTTCAGACAATTCTAGGTTTAACATGGGCTAATGCAAGAGATAACTATTCCCTTCCTCCTTTACTTTTAATGAAGACATTTTCATTTTCTTTGCATTTGCTGACTCCATGCTAGAAGTTTATTACCACTAGGGTCCTTTTTTTTTTTTTTTTTTGGATTATGTGTTCCTTTTTCCATTATTTGGATTCATGAGTTTTCCATCTTCCAAGAATTCTTCAAGAGCTTTGATAAACTGACGGAAATTTTTCTTTTTTATCAATACTTTTAATAAGTGTTTAACTCCCTAATTTTATGGTATTTCAAGATATTTTAGTTTAGTTTTCCATTCTCATTCAAACTTAAGCCTTCTTATTTCAATATTAAATGATTTTATGGCACTAATACTGCTGAATGCACTTTTGTAATTAGTTTTTGAAATTTACATGTCTAATTTATTATGCTTATAAAATAATAGCTCATAGCTAACCCATTTTCCCAGGAAACATATAAAAAGGCTGTTGAACAGTAATAGATTGTTTAATTTCTCTAGATATTTACATTTTTGTATTCTAACTTCAAAAGAAATTGTTCACTTAACAAAATAAGGCTGAATTAAATTATGACTTTCAATCTTATGTCAACGCCATTATCTCATATAACTTCAATGCAATTGTATAAAGTATTTCCACTAACAGTCTTCTGTGGACATGTTGCATCTTCTCAGTTAATTCTACTTCCAATTCCACTGAGTGTTAGTAGTTGAATGTTATTTCTTTATAAACACAAACTTATATTAATTGAATTTAGTAAAAACGCACACATCTGTAAGGTGCCAATCTCAAATGAATTTCATTTTTTACAATGTCCACTGCAGTCTACTCTATGAAGAACTGTAGCACAGCGTTAAGTGCCACATGAATGGTTCTTTATAACTGAATTAACAACTATATTGTCATGAAAGCTCTGTGAAAATACAGCCTTAGCTTCTTGATGAATATTTTAAATATTAAATTACTCGGATTTTGATTATTTGAAAGTGTTAAGATATATCTAAACTCCTTATTAAATCTAATCAAGACTGAATTAGAGAGATTGAGATAGTAAACATAACTAAAATCAGGGTACCACCAAAATATCAATTCCAAAAGGTCTGATACTGTTAAGTTATACTTTAATATGATTAATCAACTCTCCTATTTTTTTTTGCTTTTGCATAATAAGAAAAAAATAGCTGTGATAGTCTTTTTTAAATTTATTTTTTAATCTAAAGGAATTCTATAGACTCTACATTTAAAGTCACCTTCTGACCTTTTTGTTCACAGAAAGAACCTTAAAAATAACAAATTAAACTCATAAAATATTTCCAGTATAGTTATAAAACATAAGATAAAAACATGAACTTTTTATAAAACTTACAAAAATAACACATTTTATTTAAACTTTTCTTTGTTATTTAATCCTGAAGTTTACCTAAAACTTTATTCGTTTTTTTTTTAAAGATTTTTTGTTTATTTATTCGAGAGACAGAGAGAGAGCGAACACAAGCAGGGGGAGCAGCAGGGAATAGGGAGAAGCAGACTCCCTGCCGAGGAGGGAGCCCTATGTGGGGCCTGATCCCAGGACCTCGGGACCACAACTTGACCCGAGCTGAAGACAGATGCCCAACCAACTGAGCCACCCAGGTGCCCCCCTAAAACTTTATTCTATCCTTAAGTTCATTAGAACATTCTATATTATTTAATTTAAAAATAATATTTTCACAAGAAGGTAATCTGATGTATTCCTAGTTCTATAGCTATTCCCCACTTTTTAAAATATAATAAAAATCCAAAGGAAGCTTGAAATTTTGATGGAGGCAGGTGTTTGTCATCCAACATGACCTAAAGCAACAGATAATAGCCTGTTTCAATCTAAAGACAGAGGAATATTTTAAGGAATGAATTGATAAGTTGTAGATAGGTTGTAGTATTTTATTCCATTTTTAAAACAAATTTTCTATTTAGAAAAATAAATCCTATTATTACACACATACTTAATTGTTACATAGGTATGGAAAACTAAGTTTGCATGTCAGAATTTTAACCCTTAATCATAATGTAGGTCTTCATTGTTCTGGAAAGAGGTAACACCATTTACAGCACACTATTCATCATGATTTGTAAAGTAGCTCCTGTCATGCTAACAGACACTGCATCGATGAACTTGGGTAGCGTCACACCAATCAAGTTGTTAGATTAGACAGGTCCAATAGCAATCTAGCACAAGATGGAGTGATGTATTTGGAACTGGGCATGAACAGAGTCATGGGTCAGAAGATTAATACTGTTAAGATTGAAATTACCTATAATAGAGACTATGTACAGAATAGGAACTATTCTGCACAACATCCATAGGAGGGAGGGATGTCTAGATGCATAAAACACAGAATCAAAAATACCTTCAGTATAAGCCTTTGGACTAAGGCAAGGTGTCTGGCCTTGTTCCAAACTGACTTGGAACCAAGAAACAACTGAATCTAGTGGTCAATTGTGACGTTGTCCATTAATAAAAATTAGTATATAGGCAAGGATTGGTTATCTTGGGTACACATAACAAATATCTCTATACTTCTTCTTGATTTCTGCAATGAAACTGAATTGCACCATGATCAGCTTGTGATATGATATAACACTGGCATTGTTATAAAAACATATAAAGTCCTATCATAATACTGATATTGGTTATCAAAACATTGGAAGATTAAATTAAAACCTTTTTAAGATATAATTGTGATGGAAAATTACTGGCCTGAGGAAGAACTCATTTTAGCTAACCATCAGCTAATCTCTATGCTAAATATTCCCACACAAGTATATCCGAAGGTGTAAATATCAAGGGAGAAGTAATTAAATAGTGCAAAAATATGAAAATATATGTATTGGCTCTATAGAATTGACTCTTGCTTTAAGTCTATCTTTATACTACCCTAGCTCCTCCTAATGATAGGTACGGTCATGCTGTTACTAATGCTATATTTATTATATCGGTGCTATACTAAATGTACATAACCAAGAAAATATAATCATTTTGCTACAGTAGAACTTAGTCAAGGGCCAGGGGTTGGACTGCGCAGGAAAGAATTAACTCCCCATGGTTTACTCAAACACTTGCATTCCCAAAACAAACCTGTCTTCAGGATGGGCCCTTTCCTGGCTCCTGAGGTAAGAGCTCTCAGCCCTTGCAGAGTGTTTTTGTGTGCCTGAGGGTTTGTAGCATGCACTACCATTTGTTCAAATCGTTTATGCTAACAATATGATTTAAGGTGAAATTCTGTTTTTGTATGCCTGAAGCCTCCTGCCATGTTGTATCACTTTGATCCCATAGTTTATGGTAACAATATAACTTACGGTGAATATTTTCACTCCAAGAGGCTGGAGTCTGAGTAGCTGAGGTCACTTATAAAAGTGCTACATGCCTACCTGTATGAACCCCAGTAAAGCTCTGGATACCAAGACTTGGGAGAGCTTCCTTGGTTGGAAACAATTTGCATATACTGTCTCACATAGTTGCTGGGAGAAATAAGTGCATTCATGCAATACCACTGGAACAGTGGGAAGCTTATGCCTGGTTCTCCTGAATGTTGCTCAATACACCTTTTCCCTTTGCTGATCTAAATCTGTATCCTTTCACTGTTATAAACTATAACTGAGTATAACAGCTTTTCTTTTTCTTTTTTTTTTGTAGTTTTTAATTTTATTATATTATGTTAGTCACCATAGAAACAGCTTTTCTGAGTCCTCTGAGTCCTCATAGATTCTGAGGCTAGTCTCACAGACCCCTGACTAACAGCTCCTCTCTGAGAGCTCTGATTAATGACAAAACAATGTTAAAACTCTCACATTTACAATTCAGTTTAGAAGAAAAATAGGTCCTTGTTCTTTGAACTTTATACAATGTAGTGTCTAAACTAGAATTACCATTAATCTTTGCGTCTAAACAACACAGGGTCTAAAAACAAAGCCATCGTTCTCTAGAATTTAAAACATACAGAAGAACTAGATCTGTGGATAGCAAGGATTGATATAAACTCTCAGGATATGCCAATATATAGTCAACATATTTTAAAATAAAATTTAGCTCCAGATTATTTTAAAATAAAACCCAATTTGAGCAAATATACTTTCAGAGCCTCAAGTAACTCATGAATATTTTTTTTTTAGTATCTCTTATTGCTAATATAATTTACTTATTGGAAAAATTGTTGATCCTCACAATAAAAATATCTAATTATCAAGTTGAGTTCACACTACACATCAGCTAAATTCTTCATCTCTTTTAGTCATTTGCTCTAGAAACTACCACATATTTTGGGGGAAATAAAGAAACATACAAAAAATTCAAAAGCTCCTCAAAAGCCACATCACTAGTAAATTATAAAGCTGAGTCGATAGTCTGTTATTTATTACACATGCATGTTTGTACTCAATGAACAGTATATCCTGTGTGAGTATGTGGTGGTGGTGTAAAGTGCATACATAGGCATCTCTCAGACAATTAATCAGAATATTTCAAATTCCTCTGGAAACAAAGCAATGCACTATTATAAATCATCTCTCCTGTAAAATTTGTCACTGACTTTTTTTGACTTATTACAGAAGAGAAAGGATAACAAATTAGAAGTTAACTTGAAGAGGAAAGACAATGTATTTGTGTTCTTAGTTCTTGGCTACTAGTCAGTTCTGTACTAATGTTATGTCTTTCAGTTTATGTAGATGAGAATACACTTTTATCCACAAAGAATAAAGTAGAAAAAGGTTAGGCTTTCATTAAAGACATAACTACTATTTATCTCTATATTTATTAAAATAACATTTATTTGGTAACTACTGTTTTCTGGATAGTCTTGTGGCAACTGGGAATGCAGTAGTGGATAAAAATGGTATCAGAATTTTTGAAAATTAGAGTTTTGTGGAGTTCATAAATATTAATTTATATAGAGGAAATATCAATCCAGAGGGAACACCAAATATTTAAATAATTGAAAAAAAAATGGAAAAGGCAGTAAACCTGGAGTGGAGAAAGTATATATGACAGATGTTAGTATTTAGTGAGGCCTTAGCCTTCTTTCTTTAAGTCATGCCATGTATGTTGGCTTTCATAGCCTATTGACCTTTATGCTAAAAGCCAATGGATTCATATAAAGTGTTTTAAACAGTGTCATAGTTAATTGGCATTCATTCATTCAAATAGATATTGTCTACCATACTCCAGAATATGTGTTAGTTTTAAGAATAAATTTAAAAAGATACAAGCCTGGTTGGTGTTTTTCTCCCTAAAACCATCATCCACTTTTTACAGATAAGAATCACTGAGACATTAAACCTGGAGATTATCATCCCAACCAACAAATGTGTTCTCTCCCAAGTCCAGGTTAGCTAGTTTGGAATGCCCCAAGTAATGTTTGCAGTAAATCAAATATTAAGCAGTTATTAACGTGTTCCTATACGTTCCTTACTCAGTTTTGTACCAGCAGCTCTTGTTTTCCTTCAGTCATCATAAAGTTTTTGAAAAATCAATAGTATCTTTTCTTCAAGAAAACATATATAATAACTGTCTCCAATCTTGTTTGATAACTAATATTAATTCCTGAACGAACAACCCAAAGGGCTGTGGTTGTTTCTGATTCCCCACACCCCCACCTTCCCCACCCCGGCCGTCAAGTAATGGTCAAAATTTATTTCCAGGCAACGGATAGGATCTTTACTGCCACACCTTATCAATGGAAGAAAACTGAAGACTACCATAAAGGAAGAGCAAGAGGTAGAGAATATTGTCAGATTCAGCTTTGAGGCCAGAATTCTAGCTCTAACGATCAAGCTAGCTTACAATTTTATAGTGTCTAGTTATATAATTATAAGAGAACAGTCTCAACTTACAAAATCCAGACAGAATGATATCTCCTTTTGCTAGGCTAATTATAACTGCTATTTAAGGATTTTTCAAATATATATATCTCCAGATAATTACTTGAAGACACTGCCAAATTCACAACATAATGAAATTTGGTTTTTTTTAACTGCATAAAGATAGCTTTATGGTTTGCTTCTTATTTTTATATTCACAAGACGAAATCAAGCTCCTTAAAATTATGTTCTTCATAGAAATAATGCTTTTCTGACTAAGAGTCTTCTATGAATAAAGTATGTTTTTTCTGCTCCCACTTAACAATGCTCATCCTGAGGAATTATGTGACACAATTTAACCAGTCACATTGTAGAATGAGACAAAAATATTCTTGCATTTTAACCAATCTGTCTGTGTAATTCTTTGAATCCTTTTCATTTTTCCATTATTAGAGATAAGTGCCTTTGTAACTATGTTCTCAGAAAAGGTAATGAATACCTGTGTCTGATCTGAATTACGAAAAGTCTGTTATTTTCCTCATGAAAAATATGAAAAGCACAGCGGAATTCTGTTACAATAATCAACCTGGGCAGTTTAGATGAAGCATGGTTTTTAGTCATCACTACATGCCAATAGCCCCCCAAATGCTGATTTTTAATAATTCAGACACTTCTGAAAGAGAAAATGGCCATCTTGTAAGGATAATATCTCATATAGAATATGTATTTGCTAGATAAATTATTATGAATTCTAATTAGAAGTCTCAAGACCTGTAAAAACCAAGTAGCTCTCAAAGTTTTTAATATTATCACAGAAATAGTCAACAATCATTCAAATTTTTTAAAATCTAAACTAGTTAGCTAGTTGGCATTCACCTAAGTCAACAGCATTTGAGAAGAAAGAGTCCCACACTTGAAATTACATAATCACCAGAAAAATACCTATTTCAAATTATTTGCTATCCTTGGCAAGGATATTATCTACTTCAGCAGGTAGAATTATGCACAGTCTTGCTTTTTTTTTTTTTTTTTTTTTAAAGATTTTATTTATTTTTTTGACAGAGAGAGACATAGCGAGAGCAGGAACACAAGCAGGGGGAGTGGGAGAGGGAGAAGCAGACTCCCAGCTGAGCAGGGAGCCCGATGTGGGACTCGATCCCAGGACCCTGGGATCAGGACCTGAGCCGAAGGCAGACGCTTAACGACTGAGCCACCCAGGCGCCCTCACAGTCTTGCTTTTAAGGATTTGGTTTTTAAAAATTTCCTTTCAAATAATTGTTTTCAAATAATAAATGTTAAGTTTCTTCAGTTCAGTTAGCCATTTCATTAGGAAGGAGAACTAAGGGGAAAGAAGAGAGAGACAGATTATCCTTCCACAGAATCTGACCATCAAGGGAAGAGGGTGGATGTTCTTTATGACCCAACTAGGAAACAAGGAGGAAGGACAATAAGTATTACCCATATACTGAAACTGAAAAATAGATGATTCAAATGATACAATAAGTCAGAAGAAGAGCTAGAAACCAATTTATCCAATGATCAAATTAAAATTTGAATTAAATAAATTCAATAAAAATAAAAGTTTCTGCATTATCATGTATTTTATTGCCAACCAAAAAATGATGCTAAATACTAACGGGCTTTAGATAATGCTAAAATAACATATACTGACATGGGGGCAGGATGAAAGAAGGATACAAAAGTAATTCAGGGAGAGATTTCAATATTCAGCGTACTCAATTAGGGCCTGAAACCTTAGGGATATATAACTACAGGTTGAATTTAGTGAGACTGATGTCAGTTGGGCCAAAAGTTTAAAGGGGAAAAATGGTGATGCAAATTGATAAAGTAGTTGGTTTGTTGTGGCAATATTGAGACCAATAGGTGATACTTGCTGTTGCTAAATAAATGAATATGACATATGCAAAATTTTTAGGAGTTAATACATAGGATGGCAGCTTCATAAGAATATATAATTGAGCATTTTTATCATAAATATCTCAAAAAGTGGAAAAAAATTCTGGTTTATCCATTCTCCTGTTAAGAAGCATTGCATAGTGTTCAGATTTAAGTTATTCATGTGTGTAGAAATGTTTGGACATATGCTTTCATTTTTTATGGGAAAAATTAGGAGTAGAATGGTTAGATTGTGTGGTAGGGAAATTTTTAATATAAGCCACTGTTGGTATTAGAAATACAAGAGATTTTTTGTATATTGGCAATGTATCTTGCAACACTGTTAGATTCTTCCTTGTTCTAGATTTCTTTTATAGATTCCTTGAATGTTTCTACATACATAATAATGCCCATCTCTCATCTTCGTCTTGAGACCAACAGGCTGGTCTGTGAATGTCCTTCTCATGGCAAAGACAGAAGGCCGAGAGAGAAAACAGCAACTCACTAGCCAACTCCAATGGCCAGACATGCAAGTGAGTCTATCTTGGATTATCCAGTTTCAGTTCATGTGCCAGAAGAATGGCTCAGCTTAGTCAAGCCCAAATTCTAACCCCCAAAATCTTAAGACATAATAATAATTTTTCTTTTAAACTGGAAAGTGTTTGGGTAGGTTTTTTATGCAACAGTTGACAAATAAGCCAAAGACCAGTTCAAAATATAAATTATAGATACTTTAGAAAACATGTAAAATAAAGCCTAACATCAGTTTTAGATTTAAAGCAAAGTTTAATGGATCTTTCTGTGTAACAAATTCTATTCTACTGAGTTGACTCTCAGTAAATACCAACAACATTTTATTCTTTCTATTTAGATAGCTGAGACTATAATATAAAAATAAACTCATTATTTTCTCCTAGGCTGTAACTAAGTGACTCTGTCTCACAGCAATTATCAACCCTTTTCTCATTTATTTTTTACCACCCATTTAACTTAGTAGAGTCACACACGTACATTATAAGTAATCTATGAATTTAAATATGTTTTCTTTCCTGGTGGATTTTGTCATTGATTTCTTAAGGAGTAAAATCTGGCCCCTTCAAAACCTTATAGCAGTCAACAGGCATAAAAACAAAGCACCAGGCTCAGTGCAGGTAATTTTATTAGATGCTTTTTATTGCAGAGATCAGAGAAAAAACTCAGCCAAGGCAGTTAAAATGGAAAATCATGACTGTTTGAAGGTTGGTTAGCTATGGCTCAATCAAGTTTCACTTTGTGCATGGTGTGTCTTTTGAACTACTTCCACCTTTGGAACAAAGAGGCAGACTTTCAGGGGGCTCAATTTTGATGTCAAAGGTTAAATTGATTTGAAATTATCTGGTGCCCTGGAAGGCAGAGTTGTAAAGCCACTTCTGTTAAGGTGAGGAAGATACAGTAACATTGAGAACGGCACATATAATACCTGATATTTGTGGGGGAGGGGGAAGTGTTTCTGAAAATATTTGGCTTTTTAAATGTAGTCATCATGCCAAATTACTTGAATCATATTATAAATATATACAGAGTATATATTATATCAACATGAGAAAGAACTAAATGTGTATTAAAGAGTTAAAGAAATGTTAAGCTTTTAGTTCTTTGCAAAGTTGAAACTGAAATTGTATTGATAGTTGGGGCAAGGGTAATATTAGGTCAAAGCCCAAATATAGGAGTAAGAAAATTAGTGAGACTGCAGCAATAGATAATCTAGGGCCAGGACTACAAGACTCAAAGATTCACAAAGCTGAAATCTAGACAAGTTTCTTTTTCAGACTGGATGCCCATCACCTATCACTGTACATGATAAATAGCAAGTATGAATATAATTTATTAAGTTAATGAATGACTGCGCTGAGGAGCAAGGTTTTATTTATTTAAAAAAATAAAATTTGAAAAATACAAGTAGGGAAGTTTGGCTTTCTGCCCCTTTTTTAGAGGGGAATTTTTTAAAGTTCTAAACATTTATTATTATTTTAATTATAATTTTTTTTTTTTTTTTTTTAAAGATTTTATTTATTTATTTGAGAGAGAGAGAATGAGAGAGTACACATGAGAGGGGGGAGGGTCAGAGGGAGAAGCAGACTCCCTGCCGAGCAGGGAGCCCGATGTGGGACTCGATCCAGGGACTCCAGGATCATGACCTGAGCCGAAGGCAGTCGCTTAACCAACTGAGCCACCCAGGCGCCCTATTTTAATTATAATTTTAAAAATAAGCATTACTCTTAACTTTTGAAAACACAAAAGTTCTTATAGATGTAATGGAAGTATAAACTTACATGTAAATCAAGCTGTAATGAATGGAGATATATTTGTTTTGTAGCTTCATCAAAATTCAGTTGTAATAAATGATTTTGGATTCAGAGCTATAGCCTAGATCAGGGATGAGTATGAATCTACATTGCTATCTATATCTGTATCTGTGTCTGTATTGTATCACACTTATCTGCCTAGCTAAACATACATATGAATATGGGATGTACATATTTAGTGTGTGTGTGTGTGTATACTATGATTATATATTCATAGTTATATAAAGCAATATAAATTATCTGAAAGTGACAATAAAGTAATTTATGTTTTAATATTTTTTTTCATGTTCCTAAAAGCATCTCTTGATATTATTTCAATAGACTGTTAGGAATATCATCATCTTCTTTAAAAGGATAATTCTATTCTTCAGCCTATGACATAGTATTTCTATAAGTAATGGAAAAATCCTATTAAAACATTTTAAGTTGTAAAAAAACTATGAATGTAAAAAAATAACTAAATTAGCATATTCGATTAGTAAAGTTAGTAAAAAGAGAAATTTATAACAAAGTGTCACAAGCAGTGACCGAAGTACATGAGATTCAAATGTTTATTCCAAATATTTGGTAGACTCTGCCACCTTACTTAATAAATGTAAGGGATGAAAAAATTAAAAAAAATAAATAAAAGTAAGGGATCGAAAGTTTTCCAGTTGGTTTTTCCAAGCACCAAAAGTGATTAATGTAAACATGTCACTCAATAAATTTCAAAAATATTTTTTTCTATTTAGATAGCCACATGTGTGTTATATTAAAATAAAAAAAAAAAAAACACCTATTTTCTCTTATCCTGTAAGTGACTTTGCCTCACAGCAATTATTAAACCTTTTCTCATTTGTCAGTTTCACTTGATGGATAAACATTTGTTTTCTCTCAATATAGTTTCAGAAAACAAAAAAATTAAATCACACAATTACAGCTCAATATAAATTTTTAGGTGGCAATACAACTGGTAGGTTATTCCTACCAAGATTTCAAGGCCTATTACAATTTTGCTCTTTTAACACAAAGTAGTATTTCCTCTTCTTTAAGTGTTTAATGCTGAAGAAAAAGAACCATTGTGAGAACTTTAGTAACAACAAACTTCAAATTTGATTATCCACTGTGTTAAGAGTATTCTCTCCACAATCTCTGAAAACATTTTATATGAGGAGTGACAACTGTTATTGTAGAGCTTGACCTGAAGTCACTTAAATTGTCAGAGGTGGTATCCTCTAAAACAGACATTTGTAATACAAGCACTAACAAGAACTACAGCTGTTGCAAAATAGAGATTTTTACCTGGAGTAATCTTGCTGAGCCTTTGATAAATCAATTACAAAATTAAAAGCTGAAAAATTGCAATTTTCAAAGCATAGAACCATATACTTTTAGCTTTATGCACATGTATCCACTGAACAATGAGTGTCTCAGAAAAAATACTCCAAAGACCCACAAATAAGCTATATGTGCTATCATTTCATATCTATAAACATAAGCAAAAAGGAAAGCTATTTTCAGAAACAGTAAAATGAGTCAAAATAGGTTTCCAAAAATCCAGTTTCAAGAAGGTTCAGCTATAAAGAGCAAATTACTTTTATAAATAGACCTATTGTGCTCGACTACAGAAAATCCCAACATAAACATAAGTACTTCTTTGAAGAACAGTAAAGACAAACAGTCTTGAAAAATCTACCTGTGTTTTTCACTTTTGAGATTAACTCAACATAACCTATACTTTGCAACTATAAGTATTAAAATTCTTTCAGGTGATCATCCAAGTCCAGTATTTGCATATATATCTCCTTTGACAAAACAGGACACAGGAATAACTGATAGAAATAAACAATCTTCTCTCTGAGAAGAAATGCATAGGATCACATATCTGTTACTACTCCTCAATCTCTTCAATCTCTTCTTTCCATTATAAATAGCAAACATACCACAGAACAGTTTTCATGCAGGTCCTCTTGTATGGTATAAGGTTTTAGTAAAATGACATGAAAAATACACACATTTTTTTTTCCCCTGAAGATATCCACAATATCATATGAACAGCTTTTGATACTGAAATTAAAGACACATATCTTACAAGAAAATATTTTGTTCTGTTTTGTATTTGTAAATGCCATATGATATTTTAATATCACACCCTATAGTTATAATTTAAGTAAGATTTAAATATTTATTAGTATTGCTCAAACAGAACAAATAAGTCGATACCACTATACTCTAGAAGTATTATATTTTATTGAAAACAAATGAACTACTGTTGTGTCTTAAATAAATATGTGAAAGGCATTTGTAGAAGCTCCTAATAAATTACATGGCACAGAGCATAAACCAGTCTTTGAATACTGAGAAGTAGTTTCATTTAATTAAAACTTTAAAAATCCTTGGTCCATAAAACTCTAGACTCAGGAATCAATACCCATATGTATGATTTATTTTTAAAGCCACACAGAAAAATTGTTTCCCAAAATGTTGTGAGAATTTAAACTGCCTGTATAGGGAAAACATATTGTGGTTAATTGAAGGAAATTTCCAAAAAAAGTACATAAAAACTCTTAACCTTAAAGGAATATATAAATGGGCGCCTGGGTGGCTCAGTTGTTAAGCGTCTGCCTTCAGCTCAGGTCATGATCCCTGGGTCCTGGGATCGAGCCCCGCATCGGGCTCCCTGCTCAGCCAGGAGCCTGCTTCTCCCTCTCCCGCTCCCCCTGCTTGTGTTCCTTCTCTCGCTGTCTCTCTCTCTGTGTCAAATAAATAAATAAAAATCTTAAAAAAAAAAGAATATATAAAAATATTTTGCAAGATGTCAATATGTCTCATTGCTCTAGTCCATGAATTGATATAAATAATACCCTCCCCATAACAGTGGAGAGAACCTATAACAGCACCGTATTTTAATACAAAATAATATGTATTTTCAACAAATTCAATGAATTTATCTTTGGCATGCCAGTAACAGTCTAGACTGAATCTAGTTACCAAGGTCAAGAACAAAGTCTTCTTAGGAAATGTTTCAGTTTTTAAGAGAGATAAGTAAAAGACTGTACTGATGCAACCCCAACAAAACTCTTTAGGCAAAAACAGGCCAAGAAAAACATGGGCATCTTCTTGTGGGATTTTGTTAAAAATTGTGAATCAAGAACATTTGTAAGTTTCTAGAAAGTTTAGCTTGTGGCAAATTGAGCCATTGAGAATTTGGAGTTAGCTTGCCACTCTATAACACTTTCTCAAGGGCATCTCTTCTCTCACTTGGGAGAGAGAGGTTTGCAGCACTGTCTCCCCACCCCTCTACACACATGCTAAAACAAACAAGGTATACTTTATTTATTTATTTGTTTAAAGATTTTATTTATTTATTTGACAGAGGGAGAGAGAAAGAGAGAGAGAGAGCACAAGCAGGGAGGGCAGTGGCAGAGGGAGAAGCAGACTCCTTGCTGAGCAGGGAGCCCGATGCGGGGCTCGAGCCCAGGACCCTGGGATCATGACCTGAGCCGAAGGCAGTCGCTTAACAGACTGAGCCACCCAAGTGCCCCAAGGTATACTTTAAAACAAAACTATTTAATACATCCAGATTAATATCAGTAAATAATTTTAGATCAAAACATTTTTACAGATAAAGAAGATTATTATAAAGTGATACATGGTATTTTAAATATGCTGTACTCAAAACCTAGCCTGAATATGTAAAAAGTAAACATAAGTAAGAAGTACACAAATAATTAGAGAAATCCCTCATTATAGTGGGATATTTAAATGTACTTCCCATTAATTGATAAAGCAGATAATTAGCAAAAACAGTATTGAACAATACAATTAACAAGTATGATACTGTCAACAGGCAAAGAATTATGCTTTCAACAATTATAATTGCTCCTTATATGCAAACACATACGGAACATATATATGTATTTGTTATAATGCAAGTCTCAGCAAATTTTATCAACAAGTTTTTGCATATACTATGTTCTCTAACTACAAGGCAATTTAATTGGAAGTTAACTTCCAAATGATAAATCTAAACTCCAAAATATATGTGAATTAAAATAGATAATTTATTTAATCATGTAATCAGTCATGAAATAAATCATACATCAAATATGAATTATAATTTGTATTTTAAAATATTTAAGGTCAAAGATATCTAAAATACTACTCATCAAAATGATCTTATATCATGGAGGTGAGGTTTTGCACAACATTCATAGCAATGAATGCTTTTTTTTTTTTTAAGATTTTATTTACTTATTTGACAGAGAGAGTGAGCAGGAGCAGGGGGAGTGGCAGGCAGAGGGAGAGGGAGAATCAGGCTCCTTGCTGAGTGGGGGAACCTGACAGGGGACTCAATCCCAGGACACTGGGATCATGACCTGAGCCAAAGTGAATGCTATTTTAAACGGGAAAAATGTAAATATTCTTGATCTGGCAGACAAAGTTTCTACTGCAAAAAGAGTTTTGATGTAAGTAACTGAAGATTAAACCAGAAGTAACTTGAAGGAAGCCTTTAGTAAATACAAAGCGGGAATAAATGAAATAGGAAACAAACAAGAAAATCAATGAAGCCAAAAGTTTGTTCTTTGAAAAGTACCAAAAATAGTTTTAATCCATAATTAAAAAAAAAAAAAATCACACCATGATTACTAAATAAAAAAAAAAATGTGTTTGGTTAATCAGGAATGAAGGGAACTCATCTCATACATAATACCTTTAATTTCATTAATTTAGGAGACTATGAATGCATTCCATTTATCATCAGGAAAACAATTAGATGATCTTTATCAATAAGTTTATGTAACATTGTACTGAAGATCCTAGCCTATATAACAGGAAAAGGAAAAGAAAAAGATTAAAAGTATAAAAATTGAAAAGATGGAAATAAAAGTGTTATTATTTATAAATCATATGATTACCTATGTATATAATCCAAAAAAGTTTATTATCAAAACTAAAATTAATCAGTGAATTTAACAAATATCTCAATATATGGAGTCAATTACATTTCTACCCAATGAAATTGTTAGCCTACCAAAAATTGGACTACATAATTTTAAGAGTCACTATGCAAAAAAAACCTATAGAGTATATAGAATTATGCAAAAAAATTATAAGAACTCTACATAAAATTATACAATTTTACTAAAAGGCATTAAAATGTTTTACACAAGGGCGCCTGGGTGGCTCAGTTGGTTAAGCGACTGCCTTCGGCTCAGGTCATGATCCTGGAGTCCCTGGATCGAGTCCCGCATCGGGCTCCCTGCTCGGCGGGGAGCCTGCTTCTCCCTCTGACCCTCCCCCCCTCTCATGTGCTCTCTCTCTCTCATTCTCTCTGTCTCAAATAAATAAATAAAATCTTTAAAAAAAAAAAAAAAAAATGTTTTACACAAATGAAGATATCCTTCTTTTTTAAAAAAATATTTTATTTATTTATTTGAGAGAGAGAAACAGAGAAAGCACACGTGCATGTGCACATGAGAGCAGGGGGAGGGGCAGAGGCAGAGGGAGAAACAGACTCCCCACTGAGCAGGGAACCCCATGTGGAGCTTCATCCGAGGACCCAGGGATCATGACCTGAGTCCAAGGCAGATGCTTAACAGACTGAGCCATCCAGGGGCCCCTATCTTGTTTTTATTAATAAGAATATAACACATAAAAATCTTAACTTATTTAAACTGTGTTATACATTTAAAAAAATTCTACTTAAGGATGGTGGAGCAAGATGGTGGAGGAGTAGGAGACCTGGATTTCGTCTGGTCCCAGGAATTCAGCTGGATAGGTATCAAACCATTCTGAACACCTATGAACTCAACAGGAGATTGAAGAAAAGAATAGCAACAACTCTCTGAACAAAAAAGCGACCACTTTCTGGAAGGTAGGACGTGCGGAGAAGTGAATCTGAGGTGAAGGGGGCCTCCGTCAGCCGCTTCTGGCAAGTGATAGAGCCGCGGAGCACAAAATCAGAACTTTTAGAAGTCGGCTCCGCTGAGGGATGTCACTCCAGTGGCTAAGTGGGGGGTGGAACTGTCGCAGGACAGTGTGGTCTCAGGACCCTCGGGGTCACAGAAAGACCGGGGGTGCCTGAGTGCGGCAGAGCTCCCAGGTATCAGAGCAGGGAAGCCAGCTGCAGAGATGGAGCCAAGGAGTAGGCTCTCAGCTTGGGGTTGCCATAAACCGTGATCCATGGCACAGTTGGGCCCCTGCTCTTCCAGCAGGAACCCAACAAGCGGCAGATCTGGGGAGACTCCCCTTCCTCCCCTGGGAGGAACCACATGGGAGCGCACCGCAGGGATCTGCTGGGTTCGGAGACTCCACACGGGGTTGTGTGCCAGAGATAGAAATGCTCAGTCACAGGCCGGGTGAGCTCGGAGTGCGGCCGGAGACCAGGGAGATGGGAGTGATTGACTGCTTTTCTCTGGGGCTCACTGAGGAGTGGGGCCCCGAGTTCTCGGCTCCTCCAGGGCAGAGAGGGGAGGCCACCATTTCCACTCTCGTCCTCCAAAGCTGCACGGAAAGCTTCCAGGGAACAAAAGCTCCCCCTGAGCAGATTACTTAGCCCGGACCGGCAAGGGCGGGGCAATTCCGTCTCGGGCAAAGACATTTGGGAACCATGGCAACAGGCCCCTCCCCCAGAAGATCAGCAAGAACCGCCAGCCAAGACCTAGTTTACCGATCAATGAGAACAGCAGAACTCCAGCACTAGGGGAATACTGCACATAGAATTCATGGTTTTTTTACCATGATTTTTTAGTCTTTCAAAGTTAATTTTTTTTTAACTGTCTTTTTTTTTCTTTTGAATTTTTCTTTTTCCATCTTTCAACCAACATCTTATCAATCCCTTTTTTAAAAAACATTTTTATTTTTCATATTCTATCCCTTCATAATAGTTACCCTTATTTTGGCATATATATATGTTTCCTCTCTTTAAAATTTTGAGATACAGTTTCTTCTAACAGATCAAAATATACCCTAAATCTCTAGTGTATGGCTTTGTTTAGTCTCCTGCCCAATCACATTCTCTCCCCCCCTTTTTTCTTCTTTCTTTTTTTTTTTTTAAATCCTCTTCTTTCTTTTTTCAAACAACTCCTTATCTTACCAATTCCTTTTATAAAATCTTTTATAATTTTCATCTTTACAGTCATATTCCATCCCTTCATCATATTAACCATTATTTTTGTACAAATATAAGTTTTTCTTTCTTTAAAATTTTGGGAGGCACTTTCTTCTAACAGACCAAAATACACCCAAAGTCTAGTGTGTGGCACTGATCTATGCACCAGCCTGATCATATTTGATCATATTCTGTTTTTTTGTTCTGTTTTGTTCTGTTTTTGTTTGTTTTTATCTTTATCTTTTTCTTTTTTCTTTCTTTCCCTTTCTTTTCCCCTGGTTTCAGGTCTTTTCTGATTTGTTTAGAGTATATTTTCTGGGGACGTTGTTACCATGTTAGCATTTTGTTCTCTCATTCATCTATTCTCCTCTGGACAAAATGACAAGATGGGAAAAATCACCTCAACAAAAAGAACAAGAGGCAGTACCGACTGCCAGGGACCTACTCAATATGGACATTAGTATGATGTTGGAACTAGAGTTGAGAATGATGATTTTAAAGATACTTGAAAAAACCATGGAAATTATTACAGAAACCCTTTCTGGAGAAAAAAAAGAACTAAAATCTAACCCAGTCAAAATCAAAAAGGCTATTAATGAGGTGCAATAAAAAATGGGGGCTCTAACTGTTAGAATAAATGAGGCAGAAGAGAGAATTAGGGATATAGAAGACCAAATGATGGAAAATAAAGAAGCTGAGAAAAAGAGAGATAAACAACTACTGGATCACCAGGGCAGAATTCGAGAGAAAAGCGATACCATAAGATGAAACAACATTAGAATAGTTGGGATCCCAGAAGAAGAAGAAAGAGAAAGGGGGGCAGAAGGTATACTGGAGCAAATTATAGCAGAGAACTTCCCTAATTTGGGGAAGGAAACAGGCATCAAACCAGGAGGCACAGAGAACCCCTCTCAAAATCAATAAAAATAGGTCAACACCCCAACATCTAATAGTAAAACTTACAAGTCTCACAGACAAAGAGAAAATCCTGAAAGCAGCTCAGGAGAAGAGATAGGTAACCTACAATGGTAGAAACATTAGATTGGCAACAGACCTATCCACAGAGACCTGGCAGGCCAGAAAGGACTGGCATGATATATTCAGAGCACTAAATGAGAAAAATATGCAGCCAAGAATACTATATCCAGCTAGGCTGTCACTGAAAATAGAAGGAGAGAGAAAAAGCTTCCAGGAAAAACAAAAACTGAAGGAATTTGCAAACACGAGACCAGTCCTACAAGAAATATTGAAAGGGGTCCTCTAAGCAAAGAGAGAGCCTAAAAGCAACATAGACCAGAAAGGAACACAGACAATATACAGTAACAATTACCTTACAGGCAATACAATGGCACTAAATTCATATGTTTCTATAGTTACCCTGAATGTAAAAGGGCTAAATGCCCCAATCAAAAGACACAGGCTATCAGATTGGATAAAAAAACAAGACCCATCAATATGCTGTCTGCAAGAGACTCATTTTAGACCCAAAGACACCTCCAGATTGAAACAGAGGGGGTAGAAAACCATTTACCATGGTAATGGACACCAAAAGAAAGCTGGGTGGCAATCCTTATATCAGACAAATTAGATTTTAAACCAAAGACTATAATAAGAGAGGAGGAAGGACACTATATCATACTTAACAAGTCTATCCAACAAGAAGATCTAACAATTGTACATATCTATGCCCCTAACATGGGAGCAGCCAATTATATAAGCCAATTAATAAAAAATCAAAGAAACACATTGACAACAATATAATAATAGTAGGGGACTTTAACACCCCCCTCACTGAAATGGAGAGATCATCTAAGCAAAAGATCAACAAGGAAATAAAGACTTTAAATGACACACTGGACCAAATGGACTTCACAGACATATTCAGAACATTCCATACCAAAGCAACAGAATACACATTCTTCTCTAGGGACCATGGAACATTCTCCAGAATAGATCACATCCTAGGTCACAATCAGGTCTCAAACGGTACCAAAAGATTGGGATCATTCCCTGCATATTTTCAGACCACAATGCTTTGAAACTAGAACTCAATCACAAGAGGAAAGTCAGAAAGAACTCAAATACATGGAGGCTAAAGAGCATCCTACTAAAGAATGAATGGGTCACCAGGAAATTAAAGAAGAATTAAAAAAAATCATGGAAACCAGTGAAAATGAAAACACAACTGTTCAAAATCTTTGGGATACAGTAAAGGCAGTCCTAAGAGGAAAGTATATAGCAATACAAGCCTTTCTCAAGAAACACGAAAGGTCTCAAATACACAACCTAACTCTACACCTAAAGGAGCTGGAGAGAGAACAGCAAATGCAGCCTAAACCCAGCAGGAGAAGAGAAATAATAAAGGTCAGAGCAGAAATCAATGAAATAGAAACCAAAAGAACAGTAGAACAGATCAACGAAAGTAGGAGCTGGTTCTTTGAAAGAATTAACAAGATTGATAAACCCCTGGCCAGACTTATCAAAAAGAAAAGAGAAATGACCCAAATCAACAAAATCATGAATGAAAGAGGAGAGTTCACAACCAACACCAAAGAAATACAATTATAAGAACAGATTATGAGCAACTATATGCCAGCAAATTAGATAATCTGGAAGAAATGGATGCATTCCCAGAGATGTAGCAACTACCAAAACTGAACCAGGAAGAAATAGAACACCTGAACAGACCTATAACCACTAAGGAAATTGAAGCAGTCATCAAAAATCTCACGACAAACAGAAGCCCAGGGCCAGATGGTTTCCCAGGGGAATTCTACCAAACATTTAAAGAAGAATTAATACCTATTCTTCTGAAACTGTTCCAAAAAATAGAAATGGAAGGAAAACTTCCAAACTCGTTTTATGAGGCCACCATTACTTTGATCCCCAAACCAGACAAATACCCCATCAAAAAGGAGAATTACAGACCATTATCCTTGATGAACATGGATGCAAAAATTCTCACCAAAATACTAGCCAATAGCATCCAACAGGACATTAAAAAGATTATTCACCACGACCAAGTGGGATTTATCCCTGGGCTGCAAGGTTGGTTCAACATCCACAAATCAATCAATGTAATACAATACATTAATAAAAGAAAGAACAAGAACCATATAATCCTCTCAATAGATGCAGAAAAAGAATTTGACAAAGTACAGCATCCTTTCTTGATCAAAACTCTTCAGAGTATAGGCATAGAGGGTACATACCTCAATATCATAAAAGCCATCTATGAAAAACCCACAGCGAATATCATTCTCAGTGGGGAAAAACTGAGAGCTTTCCCCATAAGGTCAGGAACACGCCAGGGATGTCCACTATCACCAGTGCTATTCAACATAGTATTAGAAGTCCTAGCCATAGCAATCAGACAACAAAAAGAAATAAAAGCATCCAAATGGGCAAAGAAGAAGTCAAACTCTCACTCTTTGCAGATGATATGATACTTTATGTGGAAAACCCAAAAGAGTCCACCCCAAAACTGCTAGAACTCATACAGGAATTCAGTAAAGTGGCAGGATATAAAATCAATGCACAGAAGGGGCGCCTGGGTGGCTCAGATGGTTAGGCGTCTGCCTTCGGCTCAGGTCATGATCCCAGGGTCCTGGGATCGAGCCCCGCATCAGCTCCCGGCTCAGCAGGGAGCCTGCTTCTCCCTCTCCCTCTGCCTCTCTCTCTGCTCAAGCTCTCTCTCTCTCTGTATCTCTGTGTCTCACTGAATAAAAAAAAAAAAAAAAACAGCTTCCAAGAGTTCTGTGTATATTAAAAAAAAAAAAAAAATCAATGCACAGAAATCAGTGGCATTCCTATACACCAACAAGACAGAAGAAAGAGAAATTAAGGAGTTGATCCCATTTACAATTGCACCCAAAACCATAAGATACCTAGGAATAAATCTAACCAAAGAGGCAAAGAATCTGTACTCAGAAAACTATAAAATACTCATGAAAGAAACTGAGAAAGACACAAAGAAATGGAAAAACGTTCCATGCTCATGGATTGGAAGAACAAATATTGTGAAGATGTCAATGCTACCTAGAGCTATCTACACATTCAATGCAATCCCCATCAAAATACCATCTACTTTTTTCAAAGAAATGGAACAAATAATCCTAAAATTTGTATGGAACCAGAAAAGACCCCAAATAGCCAGAGGAAGGAATGTTGAAAAAGAAAAGCAAAGCTGGTGGCATCACAATTCTGGAATTCAAGCTCTATTACAAAGCTGTCATCATCAAGACAGTATGGTACTGTCATAAAAACAGTACCAAATGGTTGAAAGACCTAAATGTGAGACAGGAGTCCATCAAAATCCTAGAGGAGAACATGGGCAGCAACCTCTTCAACCTCAGCCGCAGCAACTTCTTCCTAGAAACATCGCCAAAGGCAAGGGAAGTAAGGGCAAAAATGAACTATTGGGACTTCATCAAGATAAAAAGCTTTTGCAAACAAAGGAAACAGTCAACAAAACCGAAAGACAACCGACAGAATGGGAGAAGATATTTGCAAATGACATATCAGATAAAGGGCTAGTATCCAAAATCTATAAAGAACTTATTAAACTCAACACCCAAAGAACAAATGATCCAAGCAAGAAATGGGCAGAAGACATGAACAGACATTTTTCAAAGAAGACATCCAAATGGCCAACAGACACATGAAAAAGTGCTCAACATCACTCGGCATCAGGGAAATCCAAATCAAAACCTCAATGAGATATCACCTCACACCAGTCAGAATGGCTAAAATTAACAAGTCAGGAAAGGAAAGATGTTGGCGGGGATGTGGAAAAAGGGGAACCCTCCTACACTGTTGGTGGGAATGCTAGCTGGTGCAGCCACTCTAGAAAACAGTATGGAGGTTCTTCAAAAATTGAAAATAGAGCTACCGTATGATCCAGCAATTGCACTACTGGGTATTTACCCCAAAGATACAAATGTAGGGATCCGAAGGGGTACAGGCACCCCAATGTTTATAGCAACAATGTCCACAATAGCCAAACTGTAGAAAGAGCCAAGATGTCCATCGACAGATAAATGGATAAAGAAGAAGTGGTATATATATACAATGGAATATTATGCAGTCATCAAAAAGAATGAAATCTAGCCATTTGCAACGATGTGGATGGAATTGGAGGGTGTTATGCGGAGCGAAATAATTCAATCAGAGAAAGACATGTATCATATGATCTCACTGATATGAGGAATTCTTAATCTCAGGAAACAAACTAAAGGTTGCTGGAGTGGTGGGGGGTGGGAAGGATGGGGTGGCTGGGTGATAGACATTGGGGAGGGTATGTGCTATGGTGACTGCTGTGAAGTGTACAAGACTGTTGAATCATAGATCTGTACCTCTGAAGCAAATAATACATTATATGTTAAAAAAAAAAAAAAAAAGAAGGAGATAGCAGGATGGGAAAAATGAAGGGGGTGGAAATCGGAGGGGGAGACGAACCATGAGAGGTTATAGACTCTTAAATAAAACAAACTGAGGGTTCTAGAGGGTAGGGGGTGGGAGGATGTGTTAGCCTGGTGATGGGTATTAAAGAGGGCATGTTCTGCATGGAGCACTGGGTGTTATATGCAAACAATGAATCATGGAACACTACATCAAAAACTAATGATGTAATGTATGGTGATTAACATAACAATACAAAGTGTGACTCTTAAATATAGCAAAAAAAAAAAAAAAAAGAAAATTCTACTTAAATCCCATCTGAATTTTTCATACAATTTCACATGTTAATTCTAAAATATACATTACAGAACAAAGGGCTATGAATAACTAGTATACTGTATTCATGGTTACAAGTAATTGTAAGGAAATAGTATATGTTCTACTAGTTATAAAGATGTAACAATAAAAATAATTTAGTATTCCTACAGTGGTAAATAATTTGAAATGGAATAAAATAAATACCTCAATGTCAGATCCACTGTTATATCAAATCTTGATAAGACTTTAAGTTTGAATGGCACATAGTAAAGGAAAGGAGAAACCCTTTAGTAAGCTCAGCTAGTTAAATTAGTCAGCCATTCTAAAAAAATAAAAGATTTCGACATTTGCTAAAATCAATTCTAAATATTTTAAGAGCCTACATAAAAGCTTTTTTTTTTTTTTTTTTTTTAAGATTTTATTTATTTGACAGAGAAAGACACAACGAGAGAGGGAACACAAGCAGGGGGAGTGGGAGAGGGAGAAGCAGGCTTTCCCGCTGAGCAGGTAGCCCGATGCGGGGCTCAATCCCAGGACCCTGGGATCATGACCTGAGCTGAAGGCAGACGCTTAACAACTGAGCCACCCAGGCACCCCCATAAAAGCTTTTACAACAGTAAAATATTTGATTTTTCTTTTAAGAAAATATAAGGGGATGGGCACCCTGGGTGGCTCAGTTGGTTAAGGACAGACTTGATTTTGGCTCAAGTCATGATCTCTGGGTGGTGAGATCAAGCCCTTAGTGGGGCTCTGAACTGGGCATGGAGCCGGCTTAAGATTTTTCTCTCTCCCTCTCCCTCTGTCCCTACCCCAACCCCCATCCCTGCTCTCTCTCTCTGAAAGAAAGAAAGAGAGGAAAAGAAAGAGAGAAAGAAAAAAGAAAGGAAGGAAGGAAGGAAGGAAATATAAGATTTTTTTATGATTTTGTAGTAATGATTTGTTCAACAGTATGCATTAAACATTGAAATATCAACAACATTAATATTAAGAACAGTAGTTAATCAAAAGACATTAAAGTACAATGGCCTACAAAAGGATAGAAAATATTTTAGAAAAATGTAAAACAAGGGGTGTCTGGGTGGCTCAGTTGCTTAAGCATTTGCCTTCAGCTCAGGTCATGATCTCAGGGTCCTGATATCAAGCCCCATGTTGGGCTCCTTGCTCAGTGGGGAGTCTGCTTCTCCCTCTCCCTCTGCTGCTCCCCCTGTTTGTGCTCTCTTGCTCACGTGCTATCTCTCAAATAAATAAAATCTTTAAAAAAATGTAAAACAACCCTAGAGCATTTATTTTTATAAAACACGAAGAATTTTTTTAATCAACAATTGAAAGCATAAGGGCAATACAAATTAAGAAGTTAGATCTTAAAATTTCTCATCAAAAGAAAAAAAAATAATTATGTATGTTAATGGATGCTAACTAAAGTTGATACACAATTATTTCACTAAAGATACGTGTGTGTGTATATATTATATTGTACATCTAAAACTAATACATGTTTTATGTCAATTATATCTCAATCATTTTTTTAAATAAATAAAAATAAGGCTAATTTCTCCTGTTTAAAACAAGAGGAGAGACTTCTCTTCCTTTTTCTAAAAGCATTTACTTAAAATGTATAATTGTAACTTCTTTTTCTGCTTGAAATGTATATACATCTCAAGGATCCAAAAGCCATCTCTGGCATGTAATCATCAAAGAAGACAGCACATTACCTCCCTGTTTCTGTGGGAGAGTAGGAGCCCCAACTTCTATGCGCATTTAGCTCCAACTTGCAAAACTACCTCCCATCATAAAGATATGGGAAGCTCATATTTTCCTTTGGATAAAGCCAAATGGCTAACACAAATAGTCACCCAACTACTAAGTGAATTTAGAATGAACTATGACAAATGATATGTCAAGTCCTGTGACTTGAGGACTTGTTGCTGTTCATCTTGAGAACATATATGAAGTGGGTTGTATTTGCTTGGTTTCATAAAAAGGTGAGGTTTCTTTCTGTCTTTGGAATTTCTTTGGTAGATTGTGATGCCTTTCACATTCTGGTATAATGCTTAATCATTAATAAATTTGTTTTCTTTCTCTTCTCTCTTGGTGGAGTGGTTTTCTGGGTTGAAAGGAGACTATCTAGAATTATCTTTTTCCAACAATTCTGGTGATGAAGACTGAATCTGGCAGTTTCTGAATTAAGCGAGACTAGATGAAGGCCTATGGTCATACCACAGTCAGGTAAGAGACTCTGAATTATAAGAAGTCTCCCTTCTACCTCTCCACTCTTTTGAAATACTAGCTGGAGAAAACACTCTTTCCAAATAGGAGTTTTTACTGTTGAATAATCATGAGTCATAAAGGCTGGAAAATCTGACCAGGATCACCTTAAAGTTGAAAAATATGAGAAGCAGGAATGTTGTTTGCAGGTCCTTCTCTTAAAATGCTAAAGGCTGTCATATTTGAAATGAGTACATGAGAATTCAATCTTGCAGTGACCAAAGGATTTCTTTTTGTTTGTTTGTTTTTATTTTTTGAACCAATTAATGTTTTTGCTGGGATTCTTTTACAGATCTCTTCCAAACAAATAAATTACTGTTATTTATGGAATCAATATCATTCTTAAAAAAAAAAAAAGTGACTTGGCTTAGCCACAAGATTGAGAAAAATAGAATAGGAAATGCAATAATTAAAGAACAATATGCAATAATTAAAGAATCCCTTTCACAGAACCCACCTCTTCCTTTTTCTGCTGTCCCTGCTCCCCCTGCTTCTTCTGCATTTCATTATCCCTCCCTGCCTCTGTCTGACTCTAGGGAAGTGGGGCTGGTTCCCTTCATTAGTACATTTCCCTTTAAAAAGCAAAGAGGGCACAACTTCTTTAGCTGGTAATGAATTGCCTCCTCTGTTTGAAAACACAGGTTCATGTGCCTAGTGCCTTAGCCCAGATTCTACCTCCACTGGTCTCTGCTCATTCTTACCCCATATAACTAGGAAAGCAGATATGATCAAGAGACCTGATCAGGGACTAATAGAGAACTTGGATAAAAGACTATGCCCCCATAAAGGCCACAGGATGGAATGGTACTCCACTAGTCACTTGAAAAAAGGCAAATGAACAAGTCACAAGTCACTAATCTGATGAATATAAACAAAGAAGGAGAGAACAATACGCCATTTAATTTACATTTTTTTCTTATTTCAATGCAAAGAAAACCAGTCTTATTTGGATCACCAGCAAAATTGATGCCATTGAGAAGCTACCCAGGACTCAAGGTCCCTCTACTTACTATCTGTGTGAATTTAAAATAATTGAGCCTAATATGAAATATTGGAATAATAATACTTACTTCAGCATTGTTGAGAGTTAATGAGATAATGAATGTAAATCTCCTGATATAATTTTGGCACACACAGGCATTTATTTAATGATCTTATTAAGGTTATAATTATTATAATCATAATTCACCAATGAATCACATGTAATAAGAGCATCAGACTCAACATCTAATAGGTGAGCTGTTACAATCTTTCAAGAAACATATACATCACTGTCATAAACAATTAAGTTATCTTTTATTGTGTAAATAAAATACTAACAAATCGAGTCTAAGATCCAGCTAAAATTTAAATAAACCCCAATGGGAATTTTTTAAAGATGCAAGTGGGGCAGGATAATTTATCGAGATTAACTTGTGTTTTATTCTCCCTAACACTTCCTTTTCCCCTTTCAGGTAGGTAGTGAGACGGTTGGTTTCCCTGGCCCTGCAGAGACTTGTGTTGCTAGGCTACATAAGAGGAGCATGAGTACAACTACCTGCCTGTTTTTTTTTTTTTTTTTTATTTCCAGGTGCTTGATGTTCCTGAGGGTATCTTGTTAATATAGAAGAGAAACAGGTGGATGGCTTTTAAATTTGTGAGAAAGTGAAGGGAGATTCCCCACGACTCCAGCGAGAGGCCAATGTGGAAACTACACTGTGTCTTGCTCCCCTTAGGCAGAGTAGGATGAAAATATCTGAGTGGTGTCCTTAAGAAACCCAGAGCTTGGACTCTATGGCTCCCACTATTAGCAAAGGCTTCTAGGCCAAAGTCTGACTTATAAGAAGAAGAACTAAAAAAAATTCAAGAGTCCTTATAATCTGGAAAATTAGAATAAAGACAACCATGATGAGCTAAGGAATAAAGACACTTTATTCAGTTTCTAAGCATTACTTAAGACTCCTTGATTCTTGTGCACAAAGCCTCACTAATGACTGTGGGTGATTTTCCTAAAAGGCTGTCAGCACATAGGTTCCAAGCCATATTCAATTCGATTAAAAAATATATATGTATTTTCTCTGATGTATTATATCTGGCATGATAAGTTTTGGGAATAAAGCTCACATACACAGAGAGCTTAATATTTTAGTATAACAATCTATCAGCTAAAGATATCAAAGCACAACAAATGATCTTAAATGTTGCATACAACCAATTTGACAATATTTAACTCTACTTGCTACTCATGACATTCTATCGCTCTTGGTTGAAAAAATCATTGCACTTCATCTTGATCCTCTTGTTTAAACTGGACAGTAAAGATAAGGAGCCCCATACTTCAGTCAGCTTCCACAAAGAGCCATCAGTCCTACATGAGCCATATGTTACACCACATTGGGGTAAAGACCAACTGGGCCTGTGATGGTGACTTTCCCTGGGCCCAAGATGGGAGACAATATAGACCTTGTTCTTTGATGCTACTCTGTTCTTTTTCAAAACATCTACAAAAATTTTAGCCTATATTTAACGCATTTGGTTTAAAAATTGATTCAACTGAATTAAACATCAAGGTGGGAAAATAAAAAAAAAATAAGTATGAAAACCTCAAACTAACCTGAAATATATCCTACAACACATGTCAGGCAGAAGCGCTGGTTGATTAGAACAGACATTTTGAGTTCAGTGATCCAGCAGCCCTGAGGAGTACAGAGACAGAGCTGCCAAATTTTAGAAATACACTTTCCTATCTGGCTTACTGATTAGTTGAAGTGCTACTGCCAAGGCTTTAATTTCAGCACCATTTTTTATTGTCCTTCCTCTCTAACACTTATAAGGCTTTCCTCTTCCTGGTCTTCCCAGCTTTGCTTGGTGCCTTAGGAGGGGAGGAGCCATGGAAATACCAGCTTTCTACTTGGTTTAGGCATTGCAAAATACCCTAGGCTTCCAGCACAGCTGCTTCTCAAAGCTGTTGATTTGCAGTATAAAAATTGACCCAAGTAGTTTGTTCCCCATCTGTGCTGTGGCTTGTTCTTACTCCTCCAATTAGGCGGCATTAGCTAGCTCCTGCTAGTATTCTCCTCTTGCTGTTTTCTCAGTAAGTGGAATTGTAGGTTAAATGTACTGCCTCTCTAGCCCTTCTGCATTTGACTAAGGAAAACATCATCATCAACAACAGGAACATAAATTTCTCACCCGTACAATGCACTATCCTTATCTTATTTTTATCCAAAAAATAAGAGTATTTTTTGTACATAGGTAGGGTATTTATACCTTTTAGTAATTTCAATGCACAGGTGGTTGGAGTAAAAAATGGTTGAGTGAGAGATCCCCACGTAAAAGTATGTATTACGTTTGTTCTTATCAACACACAAATTGTTTAAAGCAGTATTTTAGACATGTGATCCCTTGACCGCCTAAAGTGGTCAACTTTAATCAAGAGTGTGTCATTGTTTGGATATAAAAACATCAGCTCTGGAAGAGTTGGAGTTGACCCCAGGTGAGTCAGTATTGCTGAGGCACATCAGTCTGAGAAACTATGTGAATAGAAATCATAAGACTTATTTCTATTTGTATTTTCTATAGTTTACATTCATATTATCGAAATTTAGTGGATGTTGAATTGTTGAATGAGTTGATGAATAAATCAATTAACTTATAAAGTACAGAAGTGGAAGAGTGGGGAAAATGATAATAGGATGAAAAAATTCTGTGGAAAGGAAACCATTAAATTTTATGCCACCAGAAGTTATTTAAGTAATGAAGGAATGAAAAGCATAGGGAAAGGTAACAAATATTTTTTATGTACCTTTGTGGCATCAGCTACTTTTATTCCATGTAAATGACTTTAACATTTTCTTTTCTTTTTTTTTTTTAAGATTTTATTTATTTGACAGAGAGAGACACAGAGAGAGAGGGAACACAAGCAGGGGGAGTGGCAGAGGGAGAAGCAGTCCTCCCCGCAGAGCAGGGAGCCCAATGCGGGGCTTGATCCCAGGACCCTGGGATCATGACCTGAGCCGAAGGCAGACGCTTAACGACTGAGCCACCCAGGCGCCCCTGACTTTAACATTTTAAATGGTCATGCCTTATATATCACTGATTTTATATTAAGTAAAAGTTTTTAGGATATGAGCGGGAAAAACTGCAGGGAGAATATTCATAATCAACTGTTTGCAACTCTTATTTCTGAATGCTTATGCTGGAAAGGATTAATTCTGGTGTCTATATATAACTGCATTTCAAGAAACAATGGCTATTGCACTATGGGTACAAACCTGAGTCAGCATCTTCCAGTTCTGACCAGTAATTTTTTTTATCCTGTCTGTGTTTATCTTGTCCCCTTGGAGCAGCCAAGGGATACATACACTTTCTATTAGGTAGAAAAGGAGTAATGATTTTTAGTATCTGAGCTCAGCAGCAAAGAAGTCTGCAATTACAGCAAAAAGAAAAAGGAAGAAGACCAAAAAAAAAAAAAAAAACCAAAAAACACAAAAAAACAAAAAGAAGAAGCATGCCCCAGTTTCATTTAGAAGCAGGCAACTTATTTTCATTTCTTCATGAAGAGAGACAGGTGAAGTGCATTCTCTATATGCAGTCTCTTGAGAGAGAATGATAAATCTGCCAGGTAAGACAGACCAGTAGGAAAGTCAGAGTTAGAGACTGGGAATTATAGGAATTGAGATGAAGACCCATGTGTTGACGTTAGATCAAGTTTTAATTTCAAAGAATCTCTTTTTTAAAAAGGAAGCTATCACAGTATAATATATCATTCATCTTAATTTTTATTCTTATTTACGATTTTTTTGCTTTGAGTTAGTGAGACACAAAACAAAAAATACAAACACTGATACATATATTTTTCTTCTATTTAAAATGTTTAACTTACAAAATAATATGGAATGGCTATTCCCAGTAGACAGGATTTTATTACAACTTTACCAGTTGAGATATATACCTATAGTAAGCAGAGATAGTTTTAAACCACTATATAATATTATTTTACTTAAACTTGGGTATTTAAGATATACAAAGCTTTGACTTATTAGATTATTTGCAAGTGATTTTTCATAACAAAGTTTGGGCTTGAGGTTTTAGATTTAGTGAGCTCAACCCTGTCTGAGGTTCACCCACATGGTTTGTCAGGAGATGATGTCCCTTGGCCATCCTGACTCCCTTGGTGTGGTAGCCAGCCTCCAAGATGGCCCCTGGTAATTTCTGCCTCTTGGTATTCACACCCTCTTGTAGTCCCTCCAACATGGCTAATGTTGGATGGTGTGAACTGTAGAATGTAGAATATGACAGGAATGATGGTATGCCACTGTCAAGATTCGGTTATAAAAGACAGTATGATTTCGGTTTTGATTGCTCTCTCATATACTTTTTCTTTGAGATCACTTACTTTGGGCAAAGCTTATCTTGAACAGCAGCCCATTTTGAGAGGAACAAAGACTCTAGCAACAGCTACGGGAAGACTCTGGTTGAGAGTGGATCTTCCAGCCTCCCTCAAAGTTTCAGAAACTACAGCTCCTGCCTATAGCTTGTAGAATCTCATGACAGACTGAATTCAGAGCCATACTACTGCATTATCACTTTCCTGGGCCCTAGGAACTTTTAACCTATTTCCAATTTTGCCTTTGTTCACCCCTTTCTCCATTAAAATATATCTTTATCTAAATCTAAATCTACATCTCTATTTCTATGTACTATTATGGTATATGTACCTCTATGTCATCCATATCTGTATCATCAATCTCTCTCTTTATATGTCTTTATACCTTCGTGTATTTATTTATTTTTTAAACATTTTATTTATTTATTTGACAGAGAGAGAGAGAGAGCACAAGCACAAGCAGGGGGAGGGGCAGGCAGAGGGAGAGGCAGGCTCCCCACAAAGCAGGGAGCCCGACCTGGGACCCTGAGATCATGACCTGAGCTGAAGGCAGACACTTAACCGACCAAGCCACCCAGGCGTCCCTATACCTATATTTATATCTCATATCTACATGAGACAGAAGAGGGAAGAGTAAAAGATCCTTGCACAAAAGTATGTAGTACATTTGTTTTATCAACCTATATAATTGTTCAAAATGATATTTTAGCTATATATAGTGACTACAATGTTATAAAATATATAAATATACATTAAAATTTCTTTCTTTTCTTCTGATTTTAAAATAAATTAAAATATTTCATGTGCTTTAAAAGTAAAAGTATCATGACCCTAGGTCAACTGTATGTTAACGGAATTAATCTAGAGGAGCCAAGCTACTCCTGGATCCCACACTCTCAGAAACTGAATGAGAAAATAAAAGACGGTGGTTTTATTGGAGTAATTTGTCATACAGCAACTGGTACAACTGGGTTATTTTTCTCCATTCTATATTCAAGTATAAATGAATTAGTTTTCTGATTCAGATGTAAAATAAGAAGAAATAGATTGAAAAAGAACACCCAGGATTTATTATAACTTTGTCATTCCCCATGTATTTTAGGACTAATTTCTTCTTTTATAGAAACATTATTGAAAAAGTTACTTTATAAACTCGATAAACCTTAGGTGGGGATTTTTCAAAGCATGTCATTTGCTATCATTTTAGTTCCACGCCTCTTTCCAAGTTTCTGGCCTGTTCTACCAAACAAAACAAAGCAAAACAAACCACCACCACAACAAAACCAACCAAAACAAACAAACGATAAAACCCCTTGTCAGCCTAATTTTGTTAATAACTCTCAAGGAACTGCTATTTGAGGAGGTGTCACAACTAGAGCCTATGGTACAAATCCAGCCTGCTGCCTCTTTTTGTAAATAAAGTTTTATTAGAAAACAGCTATATCCATTCATTTAGTTGCTGTATATGGCTACTATATACAGCAATGAGTAATTGAGACCTCATGACCTACAGAGTCTATTTATTATCTGACCCTTTTCAGAAAAACAGTTTATAGATCCTTGGTCTAACCGAAGTCAAATAAATCTGTAGTAAATTTAATTTGTTCACGTTGAAATCATACAAATAAAACAACGTAGAAGAAATTCTATGGAAACCTATTTTAATAAAATTAATGTGTGTGGTGTGTTCTTTTTTTCCTCCCACCTAAAGCTAAGAACTAATTATTTAAAAGAGTATTAAAAATCATCCATGACTCTAAGGATTTCAAACTATCACTTTAATTTTGGTAAAATTTTGTTCTTACTCTTATTTTTGTTGGTTCATTTTGGAATACATGAAGGCCCAAGTCATAATTAAACTTTCTGTATCACTGAAATGTCCCCAAAAGACATTATTTAAATAGTTGGTTATTTTCTTTCTGATAAGTCATTCTTCCAAACATTTTAATATTGGCTTTCATTGGTAACTAGAATAAAATTTGTTTAAATGTTTGATGTGTAGCATGAATAATGGGTTAAATAAATTCTTTAGCAAAAAATTAGGTTTTGAACCTTACAAATATCATCTTTATGACACAAAACTCACATATATGTATTTGTTCTATAAGATTTAAAGTTCATATTTCCTGGGTGATGAGATTTACATGTTTTATGAACTTGGATATTATTATGGGATAAGCATACTGCACACCTAAAATGATTATAAATATATAAAATTCAGACTTGAAATAAAATACATAAATATATGTCTGATAAATATTTTCAACATTTCATTCAATTTTACAAATAAAGTAGAGGCTAACTATAATTATTTCAGGTTATTTATATTTATTCTTTGTTTTGTTGTATTAATTAATATATACCAATAATATCGGTCTGATATACTATCAGATATATAAATTTTATCAAAATTTTTCAAAATTAATTCTATTGGCAATAAGTGTGTAAATAAATTACTAGCACAAAATATTCTTGAAATATATATGCTACATGCAAGTGAGTGCATGTATTCTCTCAAAAGAGATTACAGGTATACATATTTTATGGGATATAAAGGAAAATCCAGTTTTTCAATTAATATTTATAAAAATGAGTTTTTTTCCAGTTTAGTTAATTGGAAAGTAATTTAATGTTAGAAATGTTTTAGGTGCAATAGAAAATCTTGCAAATTAAGCTGTAAAATAGCAGAACACTTCGTTGACTCGAGAGGTAGAGAGATAGCCAATCCAGGCTATAAGCAGCAGCTCAAACGTATCAGCAGAAACCCAGCTCTTTCCAACTTTCTCCTTTCCCTTGTCAGTGTCTTGGCTTTAGTCTTTATAACAGTTGCAAGATGGCTATCACATCTTCAGATGTAATCTATTATTACTAGCATCAAAATATGAAGAGGCGGAGGTCAAAGGTTTTTTTTTTTTTTTTTTTCTTTGTTTCCTTGTTTTTCAGTGAGACTTTCTCAGGAGATTTTAGCCATTCTTTCCCTTTCTTTGGCTAGACATGAGTCATATAGTAGCCCCAGTTGGAGGAAGTTGGATAAAAACATATTTGGCAAAAGGTAATGCAATTAATATGACTGGCTTAACTGATAACGGTTACCTTGGAAATTTGGGCACATGGTTTACCTAAACATAATTGAGTTCTGTTGATAAGAAAGAAGGGATCTGGGGGTGGTTGGGGGTAGGGAAAGGACAGCTACAGGTTAGTCAATATATTGTATCTAAAACAGAAATACAAAATAAGAAGTACACAATTTTTACTTGTTTAAAGCTTAATTATGAAATATTATAATCTTTAGTGAATTCTAAGATTAAAAACTGAGGTTACTTACAGCAATTAAGCATTCTCAGACATTAGATTTTAAAGTACCTTAGACAATTGCACTCAAGTCCCTTAATGGATTATAATATTAATACATAGAATACACACCATTCCTCAGTTCTGACTTTAAAAAGCAAATATGTTCTTAAACTAATTTCAAATAACTTTAACTGAAGAAAAGATGACTCTTTCTATTAAAAATTTACTTAACTCTTAACTATATATTTCTATAATAAATATGAATTTTAAGTCAGGTGAAAGTGTAAGTCCTTTCTTTTTTAAGACCATTTTTTTTCTGTTGCTAAATAAATTTAGGCAGCAATACTGTCTGTACTAGTAGATAAAATAATGAATATTTCATTTAAATATAATGTTGAAATTTTAATCAGCTTTCCAGTAGCACCAAATTTTGGTGGAAAGCCCAGATGGTTCTTAAGATTCTAGCCAGTAAAATCAGTTTAAAATTGTGAAGAAGGAAGGAGATAAGGGAATTATAAACTTTTTAATTTGGCTGATAAATACATCATCTGTAGTTCTGTATAGTACTATGACACTTTTCAAATTATTTAATTATGACTTTATAAAACAGTAACATATAACTTCTAAGGGAAAATGGTTTAAACTCAGGAGAGATGAAGTAGGAAAAAAAATAATTAGCCTAATCTTTAGGTAAGTTCTCCATCTTATGGTCTCATTGATGATCACAGAAATGCCTCTGGTGAATAATGACTTCTTGGGATGATGAGGCTCTTTATTCAGGACACTAGGGCACCACTCAGGTTATTATTCCATGCCTTATTTCCTATTTGGTTTAGTTTATTTCCAATAATCTACAGTCCCCCTTCATACCAAGAACAGAAGCTTAATGGCTAGTGGATAAATCTCAGAGGCACAAGTTATAACTTTACAATGGAATATGGCTAAGTGATCCCAATACGGAGAGAGCTACTCATAGGTTTTCTTAGACCTAACACTATATAAGCAGGCCCTGAAGCATCTACCTATGACCAAGTAATTAGACTTAATGGAAGCATTTCCTTTTGCACTTTCTGCCCTAAATTTCCCTATAGGTGTATCCAAAGAAAGACTGTTATATAAATAACTCTTAGAAAGCTATCATAAAATATAAAACATCTGAGGATGTAAAAGAAAGCATAGCAAGGCTGGCTGTCAGCTACCCACTCATAAGGTGAATCAAAGCTACAAACAATAGAATCTTCCCTTCCAGCCCAGCTATGTCACATTTCTCACTCCATTTATCTCTTGTCCATCTACCTCATAAAATATGAGCATCTTAATCTGGATTTATATAAAAATATGAGACTTAGTTAATGTTTAACTTTAAACAAAGTTAAATAAATCAAACTTGTGGTACACTATCATGAAAAATGTTAAGACCCATTCCCTTCCCTGTGAGAATGAAAGCTACTTTCAAAATGTTGTGGGTCAGATAGAGGGGACTTCTTCTGGAAGTGCTGTGTGACTGATACTTTACATAAATGACTCTTACGATAAATTTGTTTGTTGAAAACAATTCTCTTGGGATGCCTGTGTGGCTCAGGTGGTTAAACGTCTGCCTTCGGCTCAGGTCCTAATTCCAGGTCCTGGGATCAAGTCCCACATCAGGCTCCTTGCTCAGCAGAGAGCCTGCTTCTCTCTCTGCCTGCCGCTTCCCCTGCTTGTGAGCTCTCTCTCTCTGACAAATAAATAAATAAAATCTTAAAAGAAAAGAAAAGAATTCTCTTAACTTTTTATCTGGAATTGATATCCAGAATTTTATCCAGAACTGCTTCTCAGCTAGTAAAGCATACATTATGTGAGTTACTGTAGTGGTCAGGGTCAAATCAGGAAACACAAAACATACTTGTTATTTTAACAAAGATAATTTAAAATAAAGTATTATTAACATAATGTAACAACATGGATAAACTTTAAAGGCATTATACCATGTGAAATAAGCCAGACACAAAAGGACAAATATGGGAGGATTCCACTGAAATAAGGTATGTAGATTAGTCAAATTCATAGGGACAAAGAATAGAATAGTGGTTGCCAGGCACTACAGGGAGGGGAGGAAAGGGAGTTATTGCTATAAGGGGTACAAAGTTTCAGTTTCGGATGAGAAATTCTGGAGATAAATAGTGGTCATGTTTGCACAACATTAAATACATATAAACGTACTTAATGCCACTTGAACTGTATAACTTAAAATGATGAAAATGGTAAATTTTATGTTATATACTCTTGCCACAATAAAAGTATTTAAAGGGGCGCCTGGGTGGCTTAGTCATTAAGCGTCTGCCTTCAGCTCAGGTCATGATCCCAGCGTCCTGGGATCAAGCCCCATTGTTGGGCTCCCTGCTCAGCAGGAAGCCTGCTTCTCCCTCTCCCACTCCCCCTGCTTGTGTTCCCTCTCTCGCTGTGTCTCTCTCTGTCAAATAAATAAATAAAATCTTTAAAATAAATAAATAAATAAATAAAAATATTTAAAAAAAAGAATTGTTAACTAAGGAATGAGGAAAGGAAATCAACAAAATATCTTGCAGGTAATTACTGCAGGAAGCAGCCACGATTGGAGGGTGAGGGAACAAAGGGGAAACGTTGAAAATATTAAAAGTTGGTATCTTAGAGTAAGAGACACACGGAACTTATATGGAGACCTTTGAGAAGGGACACTGCTTAGCTAATACTAATCATTAAGAACTTGGAGGAAAAACTCTGTGGAGCTGAAATCCAGGAATTTAGAAAGTGTACTCCATGCAGCAGGTACTGATATTTCTGAGGGGACAAGATAATTCTGGTTTTGAAGTCACTGGTAAAACTAAAGACTGAAACCTAATGTTGCTATTAAAACAGAATGCTATCAGGGGCGCCTGGGTGGCTCAGTTGGTTAAGCGACTGCCTTCGGCTCAGGTCATGATCCTGGAGTCCCGGGATCGAGTCCCACATCGGGCTCCCTGCTCGGCAGGGAGTCTGCTTCTCCCTCTGACCCTCTCATGCTCTCTCTATCTCATTCTGTCTCTCAAATAAATAAATAATAAAATCTTAAAAAAAAAAAAAAAAAAACAGAATGCTATCAATTATTACTCTGAATGTAAATGGACTAAATGCTCCAATCAAAAAACATAGTGTGACAGAGTGGATTAAAAAAAATTAAATCCATCAATATGGTGCCTACAAGAGACTCATTCATTTTAGATCTAAGGATATCGGCAAAGTGAAAGTGAGGGGATGGAGAAACATTTATCATGCAACTGGATGCCAAAAGAAACCTGGGTAGCAATATATATATTAGAAAAAAATAGACTTTAAAACAAAGACTATAACAAGTGACAAAGAAAGACACTATATGATAATAAAGGAGACAATCCAACAAGAGGATATAACAATTGTAAATATTTATGCACCCAATATGGGAGCATCCAAATATATAAAACAGTTAATAACAAATATAAAAGAAATAATCGATAGTAATACAATAATAATAGAGAAAATTAACACAACACTTACCTAGAAGGACAGATCATCCAAACAGAAAATCAACAAGGAAACAATGGCTTTGAATGACACTGGGCCAGATGGAATTAACAGTTATATTTGAACATTCCATCATTAAACAGCAGAATTCATATTCTTTTCAAGTATACCCAGAACATTCTCCAGAACTGACCACATATTAGGCCACAAAACAAATTTCAACAAACAAACAAACAAAAAAATTGAAGGCACACCATTCATCTTTTCTCAATGCAACACTAGGAAACTAGAAATCAGCCACAAGAAAAAATCTGTAAAGAGCATAAATACACAGAAGTTAAATAACATGCTATTAAAAAATGAATGGGTTAACCAAGAAATCAAAGGAGAAATCAAAAAATACATGGAAACAAATGAAAATGAAAGCACAACAATCCAAAATCTTTCAAATGCAGCAAAAGTGGTTCTAAGAGGTGAGCTTATGGAAATACAGGTCTGCCTCAAGAAGCATGAAAAATCTCAAATAAATAATCTAACCTTACACCTAAAGGAGCTAGAAAAAAAAGCAAAACCAAAACCCATGAAAGGGAGGAAATAATAAAGATTAGAGCAGAAATAAATGATATGGAAACTAAAAAAGCAATAGAAGAGATCAATGAAACCAGGAACTTGTTCTTTGAAAAGATTAACTAAACTGATAAACCTCTAGCAAGACATATAAATAAATCAATAACCCAAATAAGCAAATTACTAATGAAAGAGGTGAAATAACAACCAGTATTATAGAAATACAAACAACTGTAACAGAATGTTGTGAGAACCTACATGCCAACAAATGGGGCAACATAAAAGAAATGGATAAATTCCTAGAAATATATAACCTACCAAAACTAAAGCAGGAAGAAATAGAAAATTTGAACAGAACAATCACCAGCAATGAAATTGAATCGGTAATCCAAACTCCCAAAAAACAAAAGTCCAGGACCAGACAGTTTCACGGGTGAATTCTACCAAACATTTAAATTAGAATTAATGCCCATTCTTCTCAAATTATTTTAAAAAGTACAAGAAGGAAGACTTCCAAATTCATTCTATGAGGCCAGATTCACCCTTAAACAAAAACCGGATGGAGACACCACAAAAAAAAGAGAACTGAGGGCCAATATCGCTCATGGATATAGATGCAAAGATCCTCAACATAATATTGGCAAACTGAATCCAACAATACATTACAAAAATCATATACCACGACCAAGGGGAATTTATTCCCAGGATGCAAGTGTGGTTCAATATTCGCAAAACAATGTGATATATCACGTCAATAAGGGAAAGGATAAAAGCCATATGATCATTTCGATAGATGCAGAAAAAGCATTTGGCAAAGTACAATATCCATTCATGATAAAAACCCTCTGTAAAGTAGGTTTAGAGGGAACATATCTCAACATAACAAAGGCTATGTATGAAAAACCCACAGTTAATATCATACTCAATGGTAAAATACTGAGAGCTTCTCTCCTAAGGTCAGCAACAAGACAAGGACATCCATTATTGCCACTTCTACTCAACATGGTACTAAAAGTCCTAGCCACAGCAATCAGACAACATAAAGAAATAAAAGGCTTCCAAATTGGTAAGGAAGAAGTAAAACTCACTATTTGCAGATGACATGATACTATATTTAGAAAACTCTAAAGGACTCCACCAAAAAACTACAAGAACTGATAAATAAATTCAGTAAAGCCACAGGATACAAATGCAGAAATATGTTGCCTTTTTATTTTCTTATAAACAGTGACTTTCTTTTTTTTTTTTTTTAAAGATTTTATTTATTTATTTGACAGAGAGCGACACAGCGAGAGAGGGAACACAAGCAGGGGGAGTGGGAGAGGGAGAAGCAGGCTTCCCGCGGAGCAGGGAGCCAGATGCAGGGCTCGATCCCAGGACCCTGGGATCATGACCTGAGCCGAAGGCAGATGCTTAACAACTGAGCCACCCAGGCGCCCCTGTTGCATTTTTATATACTAATAATGAAGGAGCAGAAAGTGAAATGAAGAAAACAATACCATTCACAACTGCACCAAAAACAATAAAATATCTAGGAATAAATGTAACCAAAGAGGTGAAAGACCTGTACTCTGAAAACTACAAAACACTGATGAAAGAAATTTAAGATGACTCAAAGAAACAGAAGACATTTCATGCTCATGGATTGTAAGAGCGAAAATTGTTAAAATATCTATACAACTCAAAGCAACCTACAGATTTAATGCAACCCCTATTAAACTACCAACAGTGTTTTTCACAGAGCTAGAACAAACAATTCTAAAATTTGTATGGAACCACAATGGACCCCCAAATAGCCAAAGCCATCATGAAAAAGAAAAACAAAACTGGAGGTACCACAATTTCAAATTTCAGGTTATAGTACAACATGGTAGTCATTAAAACAGTATGGCACTGGCTTAAAAAGAGACACGTAGATCAATATAAAGAACAGAAAACTCATAAATAAATCCACAATTATATAGTCAATTAAGTTTTGACAAAGGAGGAATGAATATATAATGGAAAAAAAGTTTATTCAACATATGCTGTTGGGGAAACTGGACAGCTACATGCAAAAGAATCAAACTGGACCATTTTCTTTTACTATACACAAAAATAAATGAATTAAAGATCTAAATGTGAGACCTGAAACCATAAAAAACCTTTAGAGAGCACAGGCAGTAATCTCTCTGATATCTGCTGTAGCAACATTTTCTAGTTATGTCTCCGGAGGCAAGAGAAATAAAAGCAAAAATAAACTATTGGGACTACATTAAAATAAGCAATTTTTGCACAGCAAAGGAAATAAGGAACATATTTAGAGGGAACATATCTCAACATGATAAAGGCCATTTATGAAAATCCTAGTATGAAAAATCAATAAAACCAAAGGTATCTTACAGAATGGGAGAAGATATTTGCAAATGACATATCCCATAAAAGGTTAGCATCCAAAATATATAGAGAATTGATACAACTCAATACCCCCAAAAACAAATAATCCAATTAAAAGTGGGCAGAAGACATGAGCAGATATTTCTTCAAAGAAGGCATAACAGATGGCCAACAGACACATGAAAAGATGCTCAACATCACTCATCAGGGAAATGCAAATCAAAACTACAATGAGATAGCACCTCACACTGGCTGTGAGGTGATATGGCTAACGTCAGAAGCACAAGAAACAAATGTTGGTGAGGACGAGGAGAGAGAGGAACACTCGAGCACTCTTGGTGGGAATGCAAACTGGTGCAGCCACTGTGGAAACAGTATGAAGGTACCTCAAAAAATTAAAATTAGAATTACCATACAGTCCACTAATTGAACTACTGAGTATTTACTGAGAATAGGAAAACACTAATTCGAAAAGACATATGAATCCCTCTGCTTATTTCAGCGCTATGGACAATAGCCAAACTGTAGACGCAACCCAAGAGTCCATAGATAAACGAATACATGCATACATACGTACAGTGGAATATGGCTCAGCCATAAAACTAATGAAGTCTTGCCATTTGCAACAACATGGATGGAGCTATAGAGTTTTTGCCATTTGCAACAACATGGATAGGGTATAATGCTAATTGAAATAAGTCCAGTCAGAGAAAGACAAATGCCATATGATTTCACTAATATGTAGAATTTAAGAAACAAAACAAAGGAGCAAAGGAGAAAAAAGAGAGAGAGAGAGACAAACCAAGAAGCAGACTCCTAATGATAGAAAACAAACTGCTAATCACCAGAGGGGAGGTAGGTGGGGGGATGGTAGAAATAGGGGATGGGGATTAAAGAGTACACTTATCATGATGAAAAAATAAAATAAAATGATTTAAAAAACCAAACCAAAACAGAATGCTGTTGGTATGAAGAAGCACTATTGGGATAACGCTGGTAAGAAAAGCAGGAAAAAAGGAAAAAGGCAGCCCCTTCTTAGCTGAGCCTAACAGGGAGCCAGTCAGCCAAAGAGAAATGTATTCACAGAATCCTGTCCCCAGCATCAAAAAGTAGTGTACACAGGTAGGGCAGGGAGAGGAAAGATCGTGGATTAAGGTCTGTTGCACTCATCTTTGAATTGCAATAGATTCTAGCACAGTATCATGAATATGGCATATGCTTATTAAATATTTGTTGAATAAAAAAATATCCATTTCATGTCTTTAATCCTTTTCATGGTGTTTTGTTATTGACACTACGGGGGAAACATTATGAACGGTGTGGTCCATGATCAAGAGCTTGTGATCAAATTAGAAATATAGACTTCCTTTTAAAAGTTGGTTTTACTTATATATTTTAGGTACCACATGATTTGCGTAATTAGAGATATTTCCAAAATACCATGTATAGGTGTAAAATATGACCCTATCTTTTTTACTTTATTTCTTACCGTGAATATACCAGTGTCTCTAATTCCCACACAAACACTCTCACAGCTCATCATCATGACATTAAAGATACCTATGAGCAATTTGCAATGTCCGGGCAACATTTTAACTGGGTACATTTTAATGGAAGAGTTTACTGCTGATTAAAACCACCTTTAAAACATCCTGCAAATAAGAAGAAAAATTCATAGAAATGCAGTGATGTCAAGGTTAAGGAGAATTAAGACTCTCAGTTATGTTAGCTCTGTGGTTAAAATGCATGAGACTAATGAAACATTCATTCAACAATGAGTTTATATGGTGTTCACTGATGCAGCTATTCTTAGTCTTTCAATGATATGCTATATTGAAAATAATTAAAAGATGAAAGATAGTCTTGGAGACAAAAATAACAACAAACAGGTGGCTTTTGTTGTGTAGCTCAGAATCATGAGCATGAGGGAAAATAGCTTCCATAGGACATTCTCTTACTGATTCCTATTTTTATTCACCTAAATATATATATATTTTTTTTTTCTTTAAATTCTTCATTTGTTTACATTTACAGTTTGGAAAGTAAATACTATGTAATTATCAGAATTGAAGAAATACAAAATACCTAAAACATGAGACATTAAATAAAATGCATGGATCAATGTAGCTGAAAGATTCAACTCAACACACAGCCCTAACTACACATGGCAGAATGCATAGTATCCCCCACATCAGAGACTAAGACATCTGATCTTTAAACTGCAAGTAGGGCCTCTGAGTTAGTAGCACAGCTTAGTCAAGACCAGATTCCGGTGAGATCCTTCAAGAACCCCTTTTTACAATTGTTACAGAGATGTTAAGTTCTTCTAGGCACACCTGTCTCCTTCCGACCAGATCCCACTGATTAGTAACAGCCTTATCTGTCGAGAATTGCTGACTGCACGTTTGGGTGAAGCAAAGGTCAAGCTCACAGGGTTAAAATTCTTAGTGTAACATGCTTCTCAGTGTTCGGTTGCAGGCTTGGCAGAGTTCTATTTCTGTAACTACACCATTAGGTCCTTTGAAATTCACCAGAAACACCAAGACTGGCCAGAAACCTGTTATACTTCAATAAATTGAGGATTGGAGAGTTTGTAACGTACCTAAATGAGCTTATCACAATAATATAACTAGTAATGACTTTAGTACTTGCAGTAAAATAGCAGGCACTTTTTTAGCCCTCAGTATTGCTGGTGCTAGGATTTTGTATGCAATATCTCATTTAATATTTACAATGATCCAGTAATAAAACTACCATTATCCCTGATTTAGAAATGAAGAAACCAAAGGCCCAGGGGTGGAATATTATTCAGCCTTTAAAAAGAAGAACATTCTGGCATATGGGACAACATAGATAAACTGGGAGTACATCATGCTCGTTGAAGTTAACCAGTCACAAATGGATAAATACTGCTTTATTACACTTATATGATATATCTAAAATAGTCATGCTCCTAGAAACAGAGTGGATCGGTGGTTGCCGGGGACTGGGAGAAGGAAAAAAATGGGGGGTTGCTGTCCACTAGGTATATAGTTTTCAGTTAAGATGAGTACATTCTAAAGATCTGCCATACAACATTGCACCTATGGGTTAATAATAAAACTGTATTGAGCACTTAAAATGTAGTTCTCAGGTTAAGTGTTCTTACCATAATTAAATAAAAAGAGACAAAGCCATCTATATAAAGTTACAGAACTAGTAAATGATTCTTAAACTTGGCAAAGAGTGCTGCCCCAAATCCATTTCTTTAACAAAAGTGTACATAAAAAGCAAACAATGGAAAATAACTTACACTTTACCTTACTCTTATCATTAGCAAGAACATTAGATTAAGATATATAGAGAGAGATATACCCTAAGCAAAGTATTATATTCAAACCTCTCTTCTGTCATTAGAACTTTTTTATAAATCAAGATTTATTTTCCTTTTTGCTGTTACTATTCCTTTTTGCTGTTACTATTCCTTTTTTAAGTTCTTTATATCTAGCATGTTTTGTTTCCTTTAAGGATATAGATATATTTAAGAAGAAATTATTATGGACAGAATACCAGTATCATTTAAGAATAATAATAATAATAAATTGCTGATAAATTTATTAGCAGAAAAATAATTTTTATAAGAAAGCAAAAAAAAAAACAAAGTAAAGAGGTTAAAAATTTTTTACTTATGGTTTATTTTCCTTTTCTTGGCTTTTGGGAAATATATGAGATGGGTATTATATAATACCCAACCCAGCACTGCAGTTCTACCAAAGTTGGACAGTCTGGGAGGACAGGCAGTTGTACTGCCACAGAGGATGTATTTGATTTGGTGCAGAGTTGGGGGAAAAACTATTCCCAGGAACATTGTCAGAAATAATAGAAATTCTTGTGGAAAATAAGATAGGAAAGGCAACACCACAGTTAGGCTGTGGTTGCGATACTGGTTGGGACAAGTGACAGATCAGCAAAACAGGCAGAAATTTAATAGGCATATTCAAAGAATGGGACACTTGTAGTATGCCTTGACAAAGTTTCCCACATATCTGGTGGTTTGGAAGGCTGTGTTCTTGCACAAGACTTTGCATACACTCAAATGATATCAGGAAACCTCTCCCTCCCCCAGTATATGCATCTCTCTCTGACTGAATAGAAAATAAAAGCAGGGGCAGATTGCAACCTTCTTGAACTTTCAAATGTGTTTTCAAAAACATGTGAAGATTCATCAGCAAAGGGTAGCATTCCTAGGAAGTCAAGATAATAACAAAACAAAGGAAAACAAAACTAAGCAGAATTATCAGGACCTGCATCCAATGGAATAGAAAAAAACAAAAAAACAAAAAACAAACAAACAAAAAAAAGCAAAACAAAATACGTTCCCTTTCTTACATTTCCCAGCGAATTTGTATCCATATTTGTCATAACATATTATCTAAAATGTCGAGTTTTCAACAAAATCTTAGGAGGTATGCAAAGGAACAAGAAATTGAGATCCAAGTACAGGATGAAAAAAAAAAAAAGCAACTAATAGAAACTATTTCTGAGTGGCTCAGATGAACACTGAAAAGACTTCAAAGTAAGTATTGTAAATATGCTCTAAGAACTAAGGGAAACCATATTTAAGGAATTAAAGGAATGACTCAAAAAATAGAAATTAGAAAAAGTTAGAAATTATGAAAAAGAAATCCTTAAGTTGAGAAGTATAAAAACTGTAAAGAAGAGTTTGCTAGTGAGTTTTATCAGCAGAATGCAGAGGGAGAAAGAAGAATTAGTAACCTTGAAGATGAATCAACAGAAATGATCTAATTTGAAGAAAAAATCATAGAAATAAAAAAGAATAGTGAGTCAGAGACCTGAGGGACACCATCAAATGTACAAACATACACATCATAGGAATTACAGGAGATGAAAGAAGCAGAAAAAATATTTGAAGAAATGATGGCCACCTTTCAAAATGGATGAAATATAATAATCTTCTTGTAATGTAAGTAGGAAAAAGACAAAGGGATTCACTGACACCTTCACAAATCAATTCCTGAAAGCCAGACACAAAGAATGATGTTTGAAACAACTCATTACATACAAGGAAGTGTAATAGGATTAAGAGCTGCCTTCTCATCTGAAACACTGGAGACCAGAGACAGTGGAATGATTACTGAAACTTGTCTGTTCAAAAAACAAACAAACAAACAAAAAAACCCCCCCAAAACAAGAAAACACTGGGTAAAAAAGCATCTGCCAATCAATAATCCTATTTCAAGCAAACAATCTTTCATAAATGATGACAAAATAAAGACATTCCCTTAACAAGCTTAAAAAAAATCATAGTAGAAATACTAAAAGAAGGTCTTCCAGTTAAAAGAAAGTGATACCATGCAGTAATTCAAATCCATATGAAGAAATAAAGAGGGATCTTAAGATAATTTTGTAGGTTGTTTACCCATGTGCCTATTACAAATAAACAATTGCATTTAAGTCTTTAAAAAGAGACAGTTATGTAGGTAAATATAAAAGATTACATAAATAATTAAATATTTTTGCTACTTTTTTTTCTCTTACCTAAGTTTTCAAAAACAAGTTCATTAAAAACAATTATAAGATTTTACTGCTGGACTTATAATATGTAAGATTATTTATGTGTAAGACTATATATAGTTATATTGTTATTGTTTATATAATAATAAATAACAGCACAAAGAAGGGGCTGTACTGCAGAAAGGAAATGATACATGGAAAAAGAAATGCTGAATACAGTAAAAAAGTTTAAACACACACACACACACACACACACAAGCACACAGATTGGAGTGAATGAATAATATTAGAGCAAAGTTATTCTATTCTCCTGAAACCAAATGAATATTATCTGAAGTAGATTCTGAATATTAAAGATGTATATTTTAACCCCTAGATCAAACACTAAGAAAAAATTAAAAATAAACAGAGGTAAATGATAAAGTAAATATTCCTTCATCACAAAATGTGCAGTAGAGAGAGAATAGAAAAATAAAGGAGCTAAAAGACATACAGAAAATGTATAGCAAAAATAATTATATACTCCAATCATATTAATAACAACAATAAATGTAAATAGATTATATGCTCCAATCAAAGGGCAGAGATTGTCAAACTGGACAAAAATAAATAAACAAAATTGGAGATAAATTTTATATTCAAGTTAAAAGTAGGTTGAAAATAAAAGGACAGAAAAAATATACTATGCAAGCAGCACTCATAATTGAGCTGGAATGACCAAAGTCAAATAAATATAATTTAAGCAAAAAATGATTCTAGAAAAAATGACAAACATTTTATAATAATAAAAGTGTCATTTTTGTTTCAGGAAAATATGATTGTAAATATATGTGCACAAAAATGAAACAAAACAAAGAAAAATAAACAGAGTCCCTATACATAAGAAGCAAACACTAACAGAATTGAAGAGATAAATAGATCACTTAAAAATAATAGTTTCAGGGGCACCTGGCTGGCTTAGTTGGTAGAGCATGTGAGTCTTGATCTGAGGCCCGTGAGTTTGAACCCCATGCTGGATGTAGAGATTACTTAAATAAATTAACAACAAAAAAAAAATAAGGATAGAGACCTTCATATTCTCATCAATAAGGTATAGAAAACTAGGTAGGAAATCAGCAAATACATAGAAGAATTGAATAACTCTATCAATTAACTATATATAACAGAAATCTATAGAACACCTAAAAATAGCAGAATACATCTTCTCAAGGGCATACTGAAACATTCTCTAGGATAGTCCATATGCTGGACCATAAAACCATTCTTGCTAAATTTAAAAGGAATGAAATCATACAAAGTATGTTCTCCAAGCACAGTGGAATTAAAGTCCAAATCAACAACAGAGGGAAATTTGGGAAATTTACAAATAAATCACAATTAAAAAATACACTCCTAAAAAACAAATGGATAAAAGAGTCACAACAGAACCTAGGAAATATTTTGTAATGAATTAAAATGAAAACACAACATAGCAAAATTGAGGGACTTCGACCAAAATGGATTTAAAGGATATTTAGCCTGTAAGGCCTTTAAGAAATGAAACATCTGAAATCAATAACCTAATCTTCACCTCAAGGAACTAAAATAATAGCAAACTAAACTGTCAAGAATTATTTACCTAGCAAAACCACACTTTCAAAAACATAAAAAATAATTAAATGGAAATATAGATATTTCCAGATTTCATTAGATACCCTGAATTTTTAACAAATCTATTTTAAAAGATATACTAAAAAACTGCTTCAAACTACAAGGAAATGACACCAGATAATAACTTGAATCTGCTAAAGAATACCAGAAAAGGTAACTATGTATAATTATAAAAATATATAATTTTTATATAACATGGTGTATACTTGTATATATAAATTTTATCAACTTTAACAATTTTAATTACCCCATATTTGTAAATTTCCCAAATCTGTAAGCAGAAGGGAAGAGGATGGAAATGGAGATATATGGATACAAGAACACAGCATCAGATACTGAAATCAAACACAATATTCCCTCTTCTGTAAGTTTATGGTAATTAAAATCATCCAAAAGACATAATAACCATGCAATTCAACATATTTGTTACAATAGTAGAGCCCACATCAGAATGGCAAAGATGCTTTTGAAATATGAACTTGATTAGATATAATATCCTCAGTCCAAAATAAATATGAATCTTATATACCATTACACAAAGCCTATATATGGTGAATTATTAAAAAAACATACTGCAAATTAAAATAAACACTGGAAAGTGAAATACAAACATAATTACAACTCTGTTTGGGTCAAGCAATATGAGTGTGTGTGTGGCAAGGAGTGTCTCTAGTTAAATATTCCCTTATTAACCTTCTGCCATTGCTTGAGTTATAACACCTACCTCTCCATTTTCTCATAGGTAAAATGTGCATCCGATATTCCCAACCGCTTAATGATGTTGTAATGATAAAATTAATTAATATATCTAAAATATTTTGAGGGGCGCCTGGGTGGCTCAGTCGGTTAAGCAGCTGCCTTCGGCTCAGGTCATGATCTCAGGGTCCTGGGATGGAGCCCCACGTCAGGCTCCCTGCTCAGTGGGAGCCTGTTCTCCCTCTTCCACTCCCCCTGCTTGTGTTCCCTCTCTCGCCGTCCCTCTCTCTGTCAAATAAATAAATAAAATCTTTAAAAAAATAAAATACTTTGAACCTTAGCTGAAATATTCTAAATACTAAATATTTTATTTTCATTATTATTTGGAGTTATATCAATATTTTTGTTTAAGCAATTAAAATGACTTTAAACATGATAAATTCAATTTTACTAAATTTTATTTAAAAGGAAACTCCTTAAACATCTTTTTCAGCTTTATGTATTGATCTCAATTGCAATAATGAATAATTCAAAGCAGGCCAGAGAAGATAAACCAGACAGTTCCAAATGATGTCCTGTCCTAAAAAAGATAGAATTACAAATGCAGAGCAAGAAATGGAACTGACTGTGGACACAAGGACTTAAAGGAAATAAAAAATACTTTATTGATTCATTATTTTTTTAACTTTTAATTATTTTATTTTATTATGTTATGTTAATCACCTTACATTATTTTTAAACACTGCTAAAGATGATGAGTTATTTGCTCTGTGTATTAGATATCTCAAAAATATGCATCAGTCAAAGAAAATCAGGTGAAAATTATGGAAAGAAGATAGAACTCTCTCAATATATTGTTGTTCTGAACAGTCTGTTTGGAAGGAGAATGGAAAGAAAGGGTGTCCTTTCAACAAGAGGTTATGCTTTCAGGTTTCTTTCTTTTGTTAATGGTATCACTATTGCCCTCAGACTTTCAGCCTTGAAACCCAGGATGTTTGATTCAAACTACTTCCTCATTCGATTTCATCTCTAATTAGATTAATTTTCTTTGGCAAACTGTGCAACATGCCTTCCATTCCCATTGCTAACACTGTATTTGATATTGTGCTGTCTTTCTATTTAATTTAAAGGCCATTCTTTCATGTAGTTCTGGTTTGGCAAATTGGCATAGCTGTTCCCTGGCTGCACAGCGATGTGCTAGAGACCGTGTGAAGCTCCAAATTAAAGACAGCACACCATCATGAAAGTATGAATTCATACCCTTATGTTAAAACAGTATGATACAGTGTGGCATAAACTACAAATTACTGTGTGAGAAAGTACAAAGCAAAGGATATTCTACCTCCTAGGAATGTTCTCATTCCCAAGAGAGAATTCTTGATCAAACTCTACTTTCATTAGGATAACTTCAGAGACAACCTTTGAGCAGCACTCTACCTCTTTTGCTTTAATTTATCCTAAACACACCATGAATTTACTCTTTTTAATTGCTATTTGATCATGTTGCTAACTCATTGAATGACCTACAATGGCTTCCTATTGCTACCAAATAATGTCTTAATTCCTTAAGTAGACATTAAAATGCGTTGCAGTTTTCTCACAGCTTAGTCTTCTGGCTGCATTTTTTCACGGAAGTGTTTCAGCTTACCCGTTTCCTTTTTTATGCATCTATACTCATTCAAATAAGAATTAATATTTGCCAGTGCTTTGGCACCTTTCATTTTTGTGCAACTTATATATTAGTTGCTAATGATTGAAAAATAAAATAATGGATTCTCAGCTTCTCAGGCCATTGATCCACTTTACTCCAGAAAGTTCTCTTTATACTGTGTCACTGAGGCAGACTGAGAGTCTACTTGTCATTTTGTTTGTTATAGCCATAGTTTAAATACTTTTGCATGTTACTAAACAAATTTTCTCAGATAGTTATCTGACTTATTCTTCAAATCTAGATTCTGTTAATCAGAATAGTCACAAAATACTGCCCCCATAGAGATATAAGCTTATTCTTAGCTGGGCAGCACCACCTTGGTCAGAGGTGTTCATATAATTACATTTCCATTTGATCTGTGTGCAGTTAAGTGCATCTTGTTACTATTACTTAACGTTGGGTTTGCTTAACCATTTAAAATGTCTTCAAAAGGATTGAACTAAAGTAATCATGAAAAAACATCAGATAAATTCATCAGAAGATAGAATACAGGGTACCTGTTTGGTGTGCCTCTAGACAGTCAAGGTCATAAAAACCAAAGAAAGACTAAAACAGTTTCAGAGACCAGAGGATTGTGAGGACCCGTGACAACAGAGTAAATGTAGTACCTTAATTGGATCTTGAGACGTAAAGATGAAAGATGAAATTGGAAAAAACTGGTGGAATTTAAATAAAAGCTGGATTTTAATTTAATAGCGATACAATGTTACCAGTGTTTTCTTAGTTTTGGCAAATGTAAGATGTTAATGTAACTTAACAATAGAGGAAGCTGGGTGAGACATAATGGCAATCTCTATTTTTACAACTTTTCTGTAAATCTAAAGTCACTCTAAGGTTAAGTTTATTAAAAACATCAGACTCTGACAACTGAAATGGAAAGATTTTGTGCACAAAACCACATAAAAAAGGAGAGGCAGAACATTAATTTGATGCTATGAAGCAAATACTTATCATTGGAGAAATTAGGTACTTCTCTATTTTCTTCCAAACCATCAACTAAGTAATTTAAAGAAATCTGAGGATGGCCAGTGGGTAAAGATGTATCAATGTTTACTAGTGAGTTATGTGTAGATGAAATGCCTGTTTACCAAAAAATACAATAGATGGCTGATGAAATTGACCAGTCCTTCCCAATAGACAAAAGGAATGTGGAAGCCCTGGTGAGAGCTGGTGTAACCAATTCATGCTCTGCACAGAGTAACTGTGTGTCATTTTGTCTGAAACGTACTGTTAAATTTTTGAGAAGCTGCTTATATTCTGGAAACATTACTCAACTAATGGAAAAAAAAAACAATAAATTTTGTCAAATGAAAGAAATTCCACATTTTTAGAATATTAAATTTTGAATTTTAGGTAAAATCCTGTCACTAAAACTATTAGAATGAAGAAAATATTGTCAAACACATGGATAGCAAAAATTCTGAGTCAAGGGGCGCCTGGGTGGCTCAGTCGTTAAGCGTCTGCCTTCGGCTCAGGTCATGATCCCAGGGTCCTGGGATTGAGCCCCGCATCGGGCTCCCTGCTCGGAGGGAAGCCTGCTCCTCCCTCTTCCACTCCCCCTGCTTGTGTTCCCTCTCTCGCTGTGTCTCTCTCTGTCAAATAAATAAATAAAATCTTAAAAAAAAATTAAAAAAAAATTCTGAGTCAAAAATTATTCAGAAGTGTAAAATTCTATATTTTTAGACAATTGAAGAATTTGTAAAATAATTCTGTGGGCTATATTTTTTTATATTTATTTATTTCAGAGAGAGAGAAAGAGTGTGCATGCATGCTAGTAGGGGGAGGGGCAGAAAAATCTCAAGTAGACTCCTTGCTGAGCAGGACCTGGTCAACCGTGAGATCATGACCTGAGCCAAAATAAAGAGCTGTGAATTGTGTAAGACTGTTGAATCACAGACCTGTACCTCTGAAACAAATAATCCATTATATGTTAAAAAAAAAAAAAGAAGAAGAAGAAGATAGCAGGAAGGGAAAAATGAAGGGGGGGAAATTGGAGGGGGAGACGAACCATGAGAGACTATGGACTCTGAGAAACAAACTGAGGGTTCTAGAGGGGAGGGGGGTGGGAGGATGGGTTAGCCTGGTGATGGGTACTGGGGAGGGCACATTCTGCATGGAGCACTAGGTGTTATACCCAAACAATGAATCATGGAACACTACATCAAAAACTAATGATGTAATCTATGGTGATTAACATAACATAATAAAATAAAAAAAATATATGCCAAAAAAAAAAAAAGTTGGAAGCTTAACCTACTAAACCACCCAGGTGACCCACTGTGGGCTATATTTCATGTTTATGAATATATGGCAATCATAATAAGACTACGTCTAAATAAGTAAAGATGAACTTTCAATATGTATAAAAATTCTAACTGGTTAAAAGGCACTGTACAATAATTTATAATTTTTTTTTTTTAAGATTTTATTTATTTATTTATTTGAGAGAGAGAGAGAGAAACAGCATGAGAGGGGATAGGGTCAGAGGGAGAAGCAGGCTCCCGCTGAGCCAGGAGCCCGATGCGGGACTTGATCCCAGGACTCCGGGATCATGACCTGAGCCGAAGGCAGTTGCTTAACCAACTGAGCCACCCAGGCACCCGGCACTGTACAATAATTTAATCAGCACTGTTTTAACTTTCTTTGTGGTATATAATATAATGTCCTATATTATACAGACACAGCTATATATATATAATATATATATATATATATATATTCATGTATGTATCAATATATACATATACACATACATGTGTATCTATACAGACACATAAATATATATGTATGTATTTTTCTTTAAAATAATAGTATTTATTAATTCTTGGTTAACTAATGGAGTAGTTTCCACTTGCTTATTCCTAGTATATGTAAGTTTACTTAAACATTTTATATTCAGAAATATTACTATAATCTCCTACATATATATTATTTTTCTAATAAGAGTATTTTAGATAATTTTCAATAATTTTCTAATTTTAAAATTGGTGACAGTATTTTTTTCTTTGTCACTTTTATGCATTTTGTCTTCTATTATTTTACTTCAATGACTTGCACCTAAAATAAAATGTTAGATATATATGGTTCTCAAGCATAAAATATAAAAGCAAATCTTCCACCAATAATTATTTTAATAATCAAGAGAATATGACTTTTCTCAAATTTTTTTCTACATCCACTATATTATTCTACTTTAATTAAAAATTTATGCTATATTAAAATTTATGCTATATTAAAACTTATGCTATATTAAAATCAATTTACTGCTGTATTAATGTTAAATTAGTGTGCCTTTGTCATAAAGCAAAATTCAATCTGATTGTGGTGTATTATCCTATGTATGTTTGTTCTGTTAGGTTGCCAATACCGTATTTAAAATTTGTAATAGTCCTATATATGATCCTAAATAAGATTAACTTGCAATTTTCTTTTCTCATGATCTCTGATTTTTCTAGCTCCTCTAACTAATTTGTGTAATATTTAAATCAATCCTTTTATTCCTAGGTAGTGATCTCTTTGTCTCTAATAATGTGCTTTATTGTTTTTTAAGATTTTATTTATTTGAGCAAGAGAGTGAGGGAGAGAGAGAGCATGAGTGGAGGGAAGAGCAGAGGGAGAGGGAGAAGCAGACTCCCCACTGAGCAGGGAGCACAACACTGGCCTCTATCCCAGGACCCCAGGATCATGACTTGAGCCAAAGGCAGATGCTTAACCAACTGAACCACCTAGGCACCCCATAATGTGTTTCACTTTAAATAGATTTCATTTTATATTAAGGAAGTAACCTCCAACTTTCTTTTAGTTAGTTATTGCATGGTATATTTTCTAAGTGTTTTCTTTCACCCTTTTTTTTTTTAATTCTTGCACTTCATATATCTTTTGTAAAGAACTTATTATTAGGTTTTGTTATTTTATAGAGTCTAAAATATTTCTTCTTTAACTAGAGCATTTGGTCTATTTATGTTTATGTACATTGTCCTTTTGTTGGGTTATATTTATCAGCTATTTAAATATTTTCTACATTTGCTGCCTATTCCTTGTTCATTTTCTCTTTCCTTTTTTGCCTTTATTTGGAAAAATGAAGTTTCTCTTTTATCATCACCCTTTACACAAGAATCTGAAAGTGTTTATCTCTCTTTGTGTTCTTTTAGTCATAATTTATTTATGGAAGCCAACAGACCATTCAATACATGACCAGAAACATCAAATCATATCTTTTCTGTCAGCCTGGGTTCTGGAATGAAGCATATAGTTTAGATCACCCAGCCTATTGTGTTGTATGTGAAAAAACCTTTGGTTATTATAAGCTACTAAGACTTTTTGTTTGTTGTTACTGCATCATAACCTAATATATTCTAATGCATAAATTATTACTAGTGGCTAAGTATTATCATATAAAAGTCAAAGGTTTGTGTGTATGTATGTGTGTGTGTGTGTGTGTGTATTCTGTAAATAAATAGTTAAAACATGCTGGAAAGATGATGATCCTATTAATGTAGTGACATATAATTTGATCAACATGTGTATGTGGAAACTTGAAAACATATCAGGTATGTAATGCACTTGGAGCTTTAGAAGAGTTTGGAAATAGAATGCTATTAATGTGATTTGATTTCTGTGCCCATATTTGGTAAGGGAATATAAGGCAATACAAGGAATAAATAAATCAAAAAAGAATTGGCTATTTGAAAGCAAGAACAGAAAAGACTCGAGGAAACCCATAAAATTGGCAATTTGCAGGTTTGGAAGTGGCACCGTTCCTAATCCCAAATAATACAAGTCAAATCTGAGAAATGTTTTCAATGATAATTGCCAGTTAAACTCAGTCTGTACCAAGACCAAATGGGGTATATTATGGTCATACCCATTAGTTATAATCACTAAATCTATATAAATTTCTCAAAGGTAAGGTCCAATTAATGATGTGTAATGAAATAAATCACTTAGAACAAAGAACTTAGTGGAAAGGAATTAATCATTAGACTTTCCTACTAAAGCCTGACAATTAAACATAACCATAATTAATCCAAAAGACAGTAATATGGGAAAAATTACAGAAATATAAAAATATATTTGACACAGACCTAACTTAGGAGCCAAAACTCTGAGACTTTAAAAAAAATGTAGGCTAGGCAATGGTTAGACTATGGTCACTTAGATATAATACCATTAGCTCAAATTTAAAAAAAAGATAATTATGAGTTATAATTATTAAGACTTTTATATTTCAAACATACCATTAAACAAAAAATACTATTCAATGACTAGAAGAAAATAGAAAGAAAATTGTTTCAAATAATATATCTGATGAAGGAATTATATCCAGAACATACAAAGAACTCTTACAACTCAATGATAAAAAGACAAATGACCCACTTTAAAAGTGGGCAAAATATTGGAGTAGACATAACTGTAAAGGAGACATACAACTGGCCAGTAAGCATTCAAAAGCTGCACACCATCATTAGTGATGAGGGAAATGTAAATTAAAACCACAATGAGATATCACTTCCCATCTACTAGAATGGCTATTAATTATAAAAAGATAATGAGTGTTGACAAGAATGTGGAAAAATTGAAAACCTCATATATTGTGACTAGGAATGTAAAATGGCATGGTAAGTTTGGAAAATAGTTTGACAGTTTCTAAGAATATCATAGAATTACAATATTATTCAGAAATTTGATATCTGGGTACCTAGGGGTAAATAATATGTGTCCACTCACTCATAGACTTATGTGCAAATGTTCAGCATCATTCACAATAACAAAAAAGTGGAAACAACCCAAATATCCATCAATTGGTGAATCAATAATGAATGTGGTATTATATACAATGAAATGTTACTTGGCCATAAAAGAAGTAAACTGCTGATACATGCTACAGCATAGGCAGACCTTAAAAACATTATGTTAAGTAAAAGAAGTCATTCACATAAGATCTCATCTTATGATTCCATTTATATAAACTCTCCAGAAAAGGCAAATAGATGGAGATAAAATTCATTTTTTTTCTGCCGAATACTGGGGGTGGGGATAGAGAGTGATTGTAAATAAGCATGAGGTTTCTCTTTGAGGTAATAGAAATATTTTAAATTTAGATTGTAGTGATGGTTGCACAATTTTATGAATATGCCAAAAATCATTGGAAAGTACATTTTATACCAGTGAATTTTATTATATATAAAATATGCCTCAATAAAAGTATTAATTTAAAAAAAGAAGTACACTTGATAGTAATTCTAGGTATGGCTACTAGTAAATATACCTCAACCAAGTAGATACAAGCTGGCTAAATATTTCAGATTTATCTTGACAAAGTAATAACCAGCTTGGACTAAAAGATACTATGACTGTTTGTAGCTTAAAACTGTTGGGAGGCAATTCTCCATAGGTTTTTCCTGTTTCTGCATGTCTTGTGAAGTGGGACTTTGACTGCCCTTTGTTTCAGAATATCTTTTCAAGAATTTTTTTTGAGGGGGGCAAGGGGCACCTGGGTGGCTCAGTCAGTTAAGCATCTGCCTTCGGCTCAGTCAGGTCATGATCCCAGGGTCCTGGGATCGAGCCCCACTTTGGGCTCTCTGCTCAGCAGGGAGCCTGCTTCTCCCGCTCCCTCAGTCTGCCACTCCCCCGCTTGTGTTCTCTCTCTCTCTGTCAAATAAATAAATAAAGTCTTCTTAAAAAAGAATTTTTTAATAGAAAACAATTATGAAAGAGGTAGTGAATCCCTCTGTATAGCAAAGGGCAGATTTGCTTATACTCTTGAAAGATAAAGATAATGTCTCCCTACATAACCTCTTCTTTATCCATTCATCAGCCAATGGACATTTGGGCTGTTTTCATAGTTTGGCTATTGTTGATAATGCTGCTATAAACATCGGGATGCATGAACCCCTTCGAATCACTATTTTTGTATCCTTTGGGTAAATACCTAGTAGTGCAATTGTTGGGTCATGGGGTAGTTGTATTTTTAACTTTTTGAGGAACCCCCATACTGTTTTCTATAGTGCCTGCACCAGTTTGCATTCCCACCAACCCCTTTCTCCATATCCTTGCCAACATCTGTTGTCCCTGTGTTGTTCATTTTAGCCATTCTGACAGGTGTGAGGTGGTATCTCATCATGGTTTTGATGTGCATTTCTCTGATGATGAGTGATGTTGAGCATCGTTTATAGCCCTTCTTCACTATACATGAAGTTAGCTGTGAAAACTCACCCATCAGGTCCCTAGTATCATGGAGACCAAAAATTACTAGAGAACAAATTATTATACCCACCAAATATTGTGTAAAAATGCAACCGATGCCCTGGAATGTGTGTTGTTATGAAGCAGGAATAAAATAGATCAGAAAACCAGCATGAGAAATGGAGTGGAGAAAGCCTATTCCAGTAGATCAGTCCTTTCACAAAGGCTATGTTTGATATACAGATTACATTGCCCAGCACAGGAGAGCATTAAATGTTACGAAAATCAGTAGTAGTAGGGGAAATACAGCATTTTGATTAAATGATAAACTTTTCAGAACATAGCACTGAAATAGATAACATTGGCTTTTTGATTCATTCATGTATTTATCTAACCAAGTCTGAGGTAGGTCCAGACTGATCTCCATCTATCAGTGTTTGGTAAATAATGGTCAAAAATATAACTCGTGGGGAAAAGAGGTTTACTATGACCAAATAACTCAGTCTTTGGGAAGAACTCCTTACCCACATTCATAAATACTTATCAGCATGAAAGCCATGGCCAATATAAGAAATAATAAAGGCCATTCACCACAGAATGTTATATCATGTACTTCCTCCTTTCCTATCTGCTTTTGGTTGCCACTGGGAATAGGACAGAAAGTCCACAGAGCACTAAATATATGATGGCACAACAAGGTTCATGTTGGGGAACAACATTTCTGATCAATCTCTAAAAGAAAATCTACTAATGAAGCATAACCCACCATATTGAAAGGGGGGGTGGAGAACCAAGAAAAAAGAGGGAGCGAGAAAGACAGAGGGAGGGAGAAAGAAAAAAGAGGTGATCCCTGACAGCAAATTTCCCTGACACTCAAGGTCTTGTGGCTTTATTTTTCTTTATTTTCTATTTAAATTCAATTACCCAACATATAGTACATCATTAGTTTCAGATGTAGTGTTCAATGATTCATCAGTTGCATATAACACCCAGTGCTCATCACATCATGGGCCCTCCTTAATGCCCATCACCCACCACCTCCCCTTCAGCAACCCTCAGTTTGTTTCCTGTAGTTAAGAGTCTCTCATAGTTTGTCTTCCTCTCTGATTTCTTCCCATTCAGTTTTCCCTCCCTTCCCCTATGGTCCTCTGTGCTATTTCTTATATTCCACACATGAGTGAAACCATGATAATTGACTTTCTCTGCTTGACTTATTTCACTTAGCATAATACCTTCCAGTTCCATCCATGTTGATGTAAATTGTGGGTATTCATCCTTTATGATGGCTGAGTAATATTCCATTGTATATATAAACCACATCTTTATCCATTCATCTGTTGAAGGGCATCTCAGCTCATTCCACAGTTTGGCTATTGTGGACATTGCTGCTATGAACACTGGGGTGCAGGTGCCCCTTTGTTCCACTATATCTGTATCTTTGGGGTAAATACTCACTGGTGAAATTGCTGGGTCATAGGGTAACTCTAGTTTTAACTTCTTGAGGAAACTCCATACTGCTTTCCAGAGTGGTAGCTGTACCAGCTTCCATTCCCACCAACAGTGTAAGAGGGTTCCCCTTTCTCTGCATCCTCCCCAACATTTGTTGTTTCCTGTCTTGTTAATTTTTGCCATTCTAACTGGTGTAAGATGGTATCTCACTCTGGTTTTGATTTGTATTTCCCTGATGACAAGTGATATGGAGCATTTTTTCCTGTGGCTTTACTTTAGATATGAGATTATTTTCTCTATTTATGACAGAGCTTTGTCTCTGCAACAAGAATAGTAGAATATAAACTTTTAGTATAACTGTGACTTCTACCACTGTGATTATACTTATCTTTTCCTATATTTCAGAGGGTACTGAAACACACAAATGGACAAAATGAAGGGAGGTGAAACAGAAATGAAAAAAAGAAATGGGGAGAAAAAAATACTTATCAGCATGTAGAAACACCAGAGGTACACATGCACAGTTGATTACATTTATAAAATAAATAAAGTTTTGCTTAAAAATAAAATGATTTTCTAATAGGGCAATCTTGTAAAATCATGGATAAGATAATTGCTTTTCAAATACAGTGCCGATATGCTACATTTTTCATACTTTATCTCCTAAATTTATAATAGTGATTTTTATCAAGTGACAAAGTGTATAACTGAAACAATTAAGAAATCCTAGTTATAATGGACTACTAGTTATAATGGACTACTCATTCTGCAGGAAGTAAATATTTTATATAATAGAAACACTTATAATTTTAACTGCTCATATTTGCATTGAATGATGAATGTTCAATCAGTCTCACATCTGGAGAGAGATTGGCTTTTGGTGAAACTTATTAGTACAGAACAGAATTATGATGCTAAATGATATACAGTACTGGTGATTTTTTCTGGCTTATGAATCACTTTCCAGTGTTTAGAATGGCAGATTCTTTTCCAACATTGTTATGAATTCAATCCAAAGCCAATTGTCATTACCGTCTTCTCTATGAATTGCTTTTATGCACCCTAGGGGCATTCAAAAAGGACAAACATTGTATAGTGATGAGTTGGATTCCTAAGTCAGTTTCTTTGAGCATTTTACAGGACACAGTAAGTTCCAACAGATTTTCAAATGCTTCTTTTTATCTGAAATGTATATATATGTGATTTTATGAAGTTATATACATAGATATTGCTTAACTCAATTCAGCCACTCAGTATTTTAAACTGTGATATAATTCAGAGTAAAAAGTTTTGCAATTATGTTCAATGATGAAATTTTTAATCCCATGCACATTGAAAATCCTATTTACCAATTCTGAATTGATAAGATACAATATAATAAAATGAATTAAAGATTACTACTTTAAAACATCTTGTGGGTTGGGTGTTGAACTCAAATACACATATTCCTTTACATAACAAAACCAAAGTGAGAAAAATACAGGTCACGGACCCTCAGAAGTTTCATTTTTGCAGTGTATGTTCTTTTACCCCATTTCATTATAATACACGAAATGTGCTAATATTACAAGTAAGCTTAGTATAACTTCAAACTACAACAATATGGAGTCTATCCAGAGTGCCTATATATCTATTTGGTATTTCTATGTCTTTTGGTATTTGCTTAAATATCCATTTCGAGTGCTATAATATTATTTTCATGATTTATCTTATAAATAATATTGTGTATTATATATTGCCATAAGTAAACTATATATATATATATATATATATATGCCACGAATATAAAGGATATCCAGAATATATAATTCATTTTCAGAAATAAGACACTAATGATTTTTCTAAGAATTATAAGTGTTGTAAAATTATTATTACAAGCACATTTTGTTACATTTTAGAAGGCACAGACTATTCAAGTTAACATATGAAAATACCTATGGTAAAAGAACTAGGCCACCCTAGTCTAGAATACTTATTTTGCACAAAGAAAATGTTTCATATGTAGAAATATTCATATAATTTTATATATACTGCAAGAGACTTGGCATTCCAAATGTAAGTAATACTTTGGATTTTGCTTTCGTTCCATAGCTACAATTCAAAAAGAAAATGCTATAAAAATTATGTGAAAAATATATTGTATATATTGTTATATCTTATACCAGACCCACTAACTTCTTGTAAATGAAAGCTTTTTGGAGAAAATATAACCTATCATTAAGGCAATTTGTACTACCTGATCTTCTGTGTTGTTTTTTAAGTTATTAAATACCTGAAACATTGTTCTCTGTTGTGTCTTATATTTGAAAAAATGTGTATAATTTCCAGTTACTTCTGTGCATTTATTTTCAAAGAGAATGTAAATCTTCATTTTACTAAATTCCAAAGCCTTCAAATTTATCAAGAGGGTTTATGAAATGCACATATTTACTTCACCTTTTTAACAAACGCTGCAGAAATGACAAAAAGTAATTTTTAAAAAAGATAATCACTACCACAAAGGAAAAGTAAAGGAAAAGGATATGTGCCTTTAACAAATTTAATTTGGCTGAATTTTTCAAGGCTAGCAAACAAAATAAATACAACCCCTACAAAGGACTATAAAGACCTATTGAGGTCTTTCTAGGGATGCCCCAACCTCAGAGGTCCAAGAAGCAATGAGTAGGAGAGTACGTTAGGGTCAGTATCTGAGTGTTTAATCTGAGTACCAGATTTGAAGAAAGTAGGGATATGCAAAAGAACAGACACAGGAAACAGTTATATCACTGAGAGCAAAATATGGAGGCACAAAGGAATTCAGTAGTTCTAGGTAGACACGGAGCCCAGGAGGCGTGTTTACCTAGCAAGAAAACAAGGTATTGGAAAACATATTGGTAGTATTACTTGTTCCTTCCAACCAAAGCTTCAGAGGTTAACCATGTTACATAAAAGTAATTTTCACCATCTATATAGCTTGTCTTTAATGTTTTCTCTCTGTGAATTTATTGAACAATGTTTATAATTTTACCCAGTGAATATGTAGTACAATAAAATCATTTTTAAATATGAATAAAGCATTTATTGAGATCCTCCTTTGTAGGTAGAATTCTAAATGAATAACTGAAGTAAAATATTGTAGTGTAAAGATATAACTTGGCAAAGGCCTTTTAAATCCATTATAAATATTTCTATATTTTTGCAATTTTTATGAAATAAAGAGTAAGAATCCCAGTATGTATGTATTTGTGTGTATGTATGTATGTATCTATATATCTATCTAGATATGGTTTAATAAGTTTAAATTACCTAAAGTATTATATACAACTATAACTTAAAATATATTACAAAGCACAGTTCAAGTCTTATATTAGGTAGGATTCATACATAAAAGCTTATATAGCTAATAATTTTTTTAGTTAATACTTTTTGATATGTATGTAACTTGGGATATGTATATAAATCTGGGAAACCATATTAGTTAACAGGAAAATTTTCTAACGTGAGCTGATGATTTGTAATTATAAAGAAAGTTGTGAGTTTATTTAAGTAGAATCTATTATTCTTCAAAGAAACCTTTCTAATAAATAATGGTTTACATTTTAATTGTTTGTAATTTCTGTTGCATGCATTTTACGATTGTAATATGAAGTCAGACTGTTGTGAAGAGGTCTTATTCCTTTTAATATAGTAATTCAAGTATAAATGTTAAAAACAAATTTAATCATTGCTATTATTTGAAAATTAAACATTTAATGAATTCTATCCATTCCATAAAGTTTGAAGATTTAAGAAAATCTTTCTTAAAACTTAAAAAAATCATTCCTGCGCTAGTTGAATAAAATGAACTGGTCCCATAATAGAATTGGCATGGCACACCGCAATTTCACTACAAAGTGCAATATATAACAAGCAGTTTTTTTTTTCTCTAATAATAAAGTTGCATAGATGTTTTGTAATTCCTTTGGTAATATGGCTCTCTAGTGTTTGCTTTGATATGCAACGTTTGTAAATACAACAGCTTGTTTCCAATTACTGCCCTAGGTTCTTGGTCATTAATTATATGAGAATAAACCAACATGCTACAGGATGGTTGCTACTGTTTATCAAAGCGAGGTCAAAATTAGCTCTTGGATATTAGAGATTTAAAAACATGTATATTTGGGGCACCTGGGTGGCTCAGTTGGTTAAGCATCTGCCTTTGGCTCAGGTCCTGCTCAGCGGGAAGTCTGCTTCTCCCTCTCCCTCTGCCCCTGCTCTCTCTCTCTCTCTCTCTAATAAATAAAGAAAATCTTTTAAAAAATAAGAAAAATAAAAAAACAAAAACATGTACGTTTGTACTATTTTACCCCTTGCCAGAGAAAATAGTTAGGGTTTGGATATAGTGTGTTTCAGTTTCAGTTGAAAGCTTTGTGGTTGACATTAAGTCCATCATTTGAAACCCTTGTTTGTATTTAACTGTCCATAAAAATATTTTATCTAAAGTATCAATGATTTACTATAAAGCTAAAAAGGTTTTATTTGGTAAAAGCAAGTGTTTAATAATAAATAAAAATAAACATTTAAATTCTAGTCCTCTATGACATCAACAAACTTTCCTAGATCTTTGCTTTGGGCCTAATCTCCTGTACTTCTTTGAATATTCTTCAAACACACCAATCTGTTTATTTTCTAACAATTAGACATGCTCATTTGATCTTTTTAAAAAGTTTTAATTTAAATTCCAGTTAGTTAACATACAGTATAATATTAGTTTCATGTGTACAATATAGTGATTCAACACTTCCACGCAACACCCAGTGGGTGAGAATGTGGAGAAAGGGAAACTTTCTTGCACTGTTGGTGGGAATGCAAACTGGTGCAGTCACCATGCTGATCTGATCTTGAAACAAGCTGTCCCCAACTCTTAAAAAACTATCTACACCCACACACTCCCTTTTACCACACCACACCCCCAGAGTTGTTCTAATGTCTTGTCACTCTTAAAGTTTTAACACATAACATCATGGTATTATTGTGAAAATAGTTTTGACTTCATGAATTCCCTGAGGGAGAACTGTTGATCTAAAATAAAATATTAGTTTGTTTTAGAATAATAAAGGATAAAACTTGACAAGGGGATTTTATTTATTTTGCCTATAATGACTGAGTTTATAAAGAAATAATAAAATGTGTTAAAATCAAGCAAATTTCACTAAACCTTGATGGGTTTGCCTCCTTGGTTTAGCGATGAATAACATTGGCTATAATATAAATGGATTTTCACCTTATGTGTAATCTGTCTTGCTAGAAACAATTAAATGTCTTAGAATAAACTTTTATGTTTTATGCTGACTCTTTTATTTATTTTAAAAAAAGGAATAATAATGATTTCTCGCTTCTGGATGAGCTAAGGTATTTTCAATCATCTATGCTAATTTTCAAATGTTTTATTGTCACTTTGAAGAATTAACAAAGTGTTGTTTATTATCCTATCTTAATTACATTTAAAATTCCCCTTTGACAGTTTTTAAAAAATGTAAAATGCTATTGAATATAAAAACAAAATATCCTTTATACAAGACTATTTTGAAATGTCCCAGAAGGCCCTTGGAAAATGACAATTTTTTTTTTTTTTTTACTTTCTAAGAAGAAAGATTTTTGAAATATGATAGTTTGATTTGTTTCTATTGTAAGCATTGCAAATCAGAAGAGGTGATTGGCCTACCCTAGGTCAAAATTGTGTAGGTAAAATATTGCTACTATAAATGTTTCAAAAAGTCTATGTTTCACTGGAAGTCCCTAAAGATTTCAATGCCCTTACTACCCAGAATAGCTTTTTAATCTCAGAGTAAGCAATGATTAAATGTGTTTATGTAATAGTTAGGTATGCACCTTGATAGAGAGTTTTACTCTTTTCCATCCTGCTAATGTGAGTTACCTTGGTATATTATCTTTAGCCATTAAATCGCTGTCATCTACAGCAAGTTTTAATTTTACTCTGATTCTGGCTTAAAGTCTCTAAATTATAGGGCAGAGTTCTTAACAAAGAAGGAAAATCTCAGAGCCTCATGGAAAAATACTGTATTGGGTATTTAAAAGTATTGCAGCTTCAAAGGATAGATTCTTGGGCACAGGCTTCTGATCACATAACTTAGAAACTTTCAGACTGTCCCTGTGGACTGAGTCAGGATTTCTAGAACTCTTTTTAATCTAGAGAGTTTCTGAAAGCAGACTACTCAACCAAGATCTAATGGAACAAGAATTAATTGTATAAAATGGTATGAACTGTGAAGAATTTATTACGGTATTTGGAAGATTGAAATTATTTTAATATTCTTTTTTAGGGTATATATGAGGAATCTATTTCTCTTCCATCTTAAACTCTAGGTAACCCAAGGAAACTTAATAAGTTTAGTTGTAAAAACTAAAATATTTTTTAAATGTTATGTAATTCTCAGTGACCCCTGAGTATTCGGAATCTACTAGACCTTTTTACTTTTCATGGAGATATATTTATTTGCAAATGTTCAGTAAGTGTTCACCTACATATTTACTAGGAGATTAAGACAAATCATTATTGTAACTGAGATCTTACTTAAGAAGGCTGTTCATTTAATCAGGTGGAACAGACCATTTTTAAGGAATGAAGGATGGCTGTACTTAGGGAGCCAATGCCTACAGAGTCCTCTCAGGAAAACTGGCTGGTTATGGGTTACAGGGTTCCAGCTTGACTAGTAGAGAAGGTCATGTATTGGTAAGTCAAGAAATTTGGAGATATTGAAAAAAAATTTAGGAATTCACCTAAATTTATAAATATTGAAGGTGAAACTTGGTAGAGTCTCCTAAGTTTGGTTTTCCAGCAAATATTAAAGGCTTTTATGAATCGGATTCAACTTTCCTTATGAAATCTTTTAGATAGTGGCTTAATAGTTAAATTTGTGGCTTGAAGAGTAGTTGTTCAATACTATGTGGCTCTAGATTTGCAAAGCCAACTCAAGAAAGAATGTATGGTGAATTGACATTCCTTTTGCACTTATAGAAATAATCAGAACATAATGGTGGCAGGTTTTTGTGTTTTGTTTACTGCATCAATAGTCATCTTTAAAAAAAATAATAATCTTTGTGATCACTATGATCACAGGTAAGGAGACTATCAGGAACAACAGTAAAACCTTGAAACAGAGAAAAACTATTTTTGAATATAATATCCAGGGTTATCTCCTGAGCTAAATACAACTCTGTATACTGTAGAATAATGGACATGATTCTTGTCCCAAGCAATGCAAATGGATTTTATACCATGATTTGCAACTGATTTTTGCCCTCTAAAGATTGACAGATTTTACATCTATTTATACATTTATTTTAGTATTCTTTTTTGTCTGATTGCCCAAAATATCTTAGTGGTTCTTTCTTTGACAAACTACTTTAATTTTTACATGTGTTTCTTATTAAAAAAAAAAAAAAGGTGGTATTAGATTTGCCTTTGATGAATTAAATATATATTAATATATTAATCATGTCATTGTCCTAAGAAAATAAGAATGTGAACTACCAAATATATTTATTTATCAGTAAAGACAGCAAAAGAACAGGCTCAGATTTTAAGAAATCAAAAAATAGTTTTCCAATCAACACCTCAAAAATTACTTTTGTTTGGTACAATTACTCTTAGGAAACAGAAATTACTTAAAATACTGGAAAAATCTAAATTATTCTTTGTATAATTGTGTATCTAAATCCAAAGGTGATGATTATTTTTGAAATTGAATATAATTATCTATAATAAGTCTTTAATAACAATAATCTATTCTAAAGTTACAGCTATAGTTAACAAATACTAGAAGAGGGATAATAAAAACATATTGTGGGGGCGCCTGGGTGGCTTAGTTGGTTAAGCGACTGCCTTCGGCTCAGGTCATGATCCTGGAGTCCCTGGATCGAGTCCCGCATGGGGCTCCCTGCTCGGCGGGGAGCCTGCTTCTCCCTCTGACCCTCCCCCCTCTCATGTGCTCTCTCTCTCATTCTCTCTGTCTCAAATAAATAAAAATAAAATCTTTAAAAAAAAAACATATTGTGATTTATAGAGGCTCAAATGACACTCTGGATTTTGGCAATAAAAGTGAAGTAATGTATTAATAGTCTTAAAGGGAATATTAGGTTAATCAGAAATTTGTACGTATACATCCCTATAATACTGCATAATACAAGATAAATAAAATATCTATATAATTAAAAACAGTAAATTTAGGCAAAGTAAAAAAAAGTAAAAACAAAAAGCATAGAATGAAAATATGGCATATGGTAAAGTTGGAATTTACAATTATTGGGTAAAGGCTTTATTTTTCAATAATGTCTGAGTTGCCAATTTTATTTGTAGAAAAAAGTATAACCAATTACCTTAATTGATAAACTGTGCTTTCTCATTCTGAAAACTAAGGATACACCTTACTTGTATCACTGTGGGCCTTTCCAGTAAGATAGATAGATGCTGAAAAAATAAAAACAGAAATGGGAGACCAGCTTTGACAATTCCCTGAGCAGACGAAACCAATTAGGTCATATGAACAAAGTTTCATTTAGTTTATTTTGCAAGACTAACTTCACCTGGGTCATTTCTTTCCTATGCTTCTAAAAATCACAAGCAAAATAAACCTTTCCCAAGGTTGGTATGAGGTTATGAGGAACTAAGTCCCTATCATTTAAGCAATCACTGTGAAGACGAAACAGTCACTGCTTTCTCACTATATAAGCTGCTTTATGACAATATACCCCTGAGCTTCATTCCATGTTTTGGTTTGAGTGCCCCCAGCTTGCAAACTGTCGTTTTGCTGTGTGCACAATAAACTTTTACTAATTACTATTTTGGTGATTCACTGATTTTACTTTTATTATTTCTGAACTTTTAACGTGCTAAAAATTTTATGTACAACAATGCAAACAAATAGTACACTTTGGAGAAAGTTAAAACTAGTTTTGGATGAAGGATGAGAAACAAGGGTTTTTTTTTTTTTTAAGATAAAAGCTTTTGTTTCATTTTTTTAATGCTTCCACCTTTTTCTCATAAAAGCCAGTTGCTGTTTTCTGCTTTTAATGGATTTTATTTATATCCATTATCTTTGTTATTTTTATTCTGAGTGAAATGTCCATTAATGTAAATAATATTTATGTTTACACTTTAATTATTACTAGTTTTGCTTCTAGGCAAAAGGCAAAATAAACTCATCATCTTAAGGGGAAAATATTTACAGCACTAACTAAAGATTTTAAAGAAAGAATAAATGTGGTTTCCACTTTGCACTACTATTATTTTTTGTCATCCACTTGGAAGTTGAGTCTTATGCCATCTGCACAACTATAGGAGTAATTCTGGATAGCTACCTTATTCCAAAATGATCCGTTAAACATTTAACCTTAAAGCACCAAACCACTCACAAGTTGGAAAATGTGAAAGAAAATACACTTTCACAAGTTTGAAGGCAAACAAATACATGGAAAAATGTTCAAATATATGATGAAAAGTTGCAATCGTCAATATACAAATGTACCTCTAAAAATAGTCTCGATATACAATTAAAAAGAAAGACAAGGAAGAATTAAGAATACAATTCCATTTAAAGTTGCACCAAAAATAATAAAATAACCTAGGAATAAACTTAACCAAAGAGGTGAAAGATCTATATTCTGAAAATTATAACACATTGATAAAAGAAATTAAAGATGACACAAATGGAACGATATTCCACACTCATGGAATGGAAGAACAAATATTTTTAAAATTTCTATGCTACCCCAAGCAATCTACACATGTAATGCAATCCTCATCAAAATATCAACAGCATTTGTCAAAGAACCAGAACAAGTAATCTTAAAATTTCTATGGACCCACAAAAGACCCCAAATAGCCAAAACAATCTCAAAAAGGACAAAGCTGGAGGTATCACAATCTCAGATTCAATATATATTACAAAGCTATAGTTATTGAAACAATCTAATATTGGCACAGAAGTAGACACACAGATCAATGGAATGGAATAGAAAACCCAGAAATAAACCCATAATTATATGGTCCACTAATCTTTAACAAAAAAGGCTAGAATATGCCATGGTAAAAACTGTCTTCAACAAATAATGTTGGAAAACCTGGAAAGCTACATGCAAAAGAATGCAACTGGACCACTTTCTTGCCCTGTACACAAAAGAAAACTAAAAATAGATTAAAGATCTAAACGTTAGACCTGAAACCATAAATATCCTAGAGGAGAACACAGGCAGTAGCAACTTATACTTTGACATTGGCCATAGCAACTTCATTCTAGATATGTCTCCTGAGACAAGAGAAACAAAAGCAAAATTAAACTATTGGGACTACATGAAAATAAAAAGCCTTTGCACAGCAAAGGAAACAACCAACAAAACTAAAAGACTACCTAATGAATAGGAGGATATATTTGCAAATGAAATATCTGATAAAGGGTTAGTATCCAAAATATATAAAGAACTGATACAACTCAACACCAAAAAACCAAATAATCCAATTAAAATGGGCAGAAGACATGAATAGACATTTCTCCAAAGACATCTAGATGGCCAACAGACATAAAAAAGTGCTCAACATCACTCCCCATTAGGGAAATATAAATCAAAACCACAATGAGAAGTCAGTCACCTTACACCTGTCAGAGTGGTTAAAATAAAACACACAAGAAAAGACAAATTCTGGCAGAGACATGGTGAAAAAAACCCTCCTGCATGTTGGTGGGAATGCAAACTGGTGCTGCCACTGTGGCAAACAGTATGTAGGTTCCTTAAAAAATTAAAAATAGAAGTACCATATGATCCAGTCCACTGCTGGGTATTTACCCCAAGAATATGAAAACACTCATTCAAAGATATATATGCATCCCTGTTTACTGCAGCATTATTTACAATAGCCAAATTATGGAAGCAGCCCAAATGCCCATATACATATGAACATACATACACACACCATGGAATATTACTCAGCCATACAAAATAATGAGATCTTGTCATTTGCAACAACATGGATGGACCTAGAGGTTATACTGTTAAGTGAAATAAGTCAGACAGAGAAAGACAAATACCATATAATCTCATTCATATGTCAAATTTAAGAAACAAAACAAATGAACAAAGAAAACCAAATGTAAAACAAAAAACAGACTCAACTATAGTGAACAAAATGATGGTTACCAGAGGGGAAGTGGGTGGGGGGATGGGTGAAACAGGTGAATCACGGGGATTAAGAATACACTTATCATGATGAGCACTGAGTAATGTATACAATTGAATCACTGGTTCAATACAAACCAAATCAGTGGTTTGAATCACTATATCGTACACCTGAGACTAATATAATATTTTATGTTAACTACATCAGAATTAAAACAAAAAGAATAAATAAATAGACAAACAAAAAAAACCCCAGAAGTGCTTAGAAATATAGGAATACTTAAATCAATTGTAACATGTCCACATAATGGAATTATATTTAGTTCAAAAATAATAATGTAAATATATACATGTAATAATGAAAAGATTAAAATGATGTAATGAAAATATTAGATTATTAAAACTGTTTATAATTATAGAAAATATTATTTTGTTAAAATTTTTCCAAGCACACTTATATGATTTTAAAAATTAAACAATATTTTTAACAATAATGTGAAAAAAGGAAAATAAACTTATTTAATAGGTTTTGGTTTTAGAGAAGTATATGCCACCTGTCTTTCCAATGACCTCCCCTCACTTTGTCCCAAGACAAGATATTCCCACTGCCTAGGCATTTGTCCTCTTTGAAGAGATGTAGGTAATGGCAACTAAATGATCATTAGGCTGTCCTCAGTCCTCAGTCTATTCTCTTATCCCTCCCTCAAGTGCCTGTTTGGTGTAAGGGAAGTTCGATTATTACAGCACTCTTAAAACAGATCAACCCTATATCATAAGTTAAACAACTAAGTATTCTTATTGTCTATCCCTTCTTGTTTTCAAGCAGGGTTGGCCTGTCTGTCTATTTCCACAAAGTTTATTTCTGTAAGTAGAACCAAATCTTTCAATAGCATGTATTGCATTTTATTCTGAACTTTTATTTGAATACATTCAGTTTATCTTAAGGTTTTCCTCCTGTCATCTTATAGAATGGTGAATTATATAAATTGATATTTCTAATATTAAACTATTTGCAAATTCCAAAATAAATCTTTCCTGGCCATTTCTATTTTTATTTTTTGCACGTTAATTGATTTAATACATTAATATGAAATTTAATATTTGCAATACATAACAGTGAAAAGGGCCTTAATTTTTCTTATACTGATTATTTATAGGTTGGGCATTAAATTCAAAGATCATTCATCAACTGATTGAATGAGATTTCTTCATTTTCTTATTAGAGTTTTGTACTATGAGAATAGAGAGGAGTGAGGTACTAATTACTTTTTTTTTGAGAGAAAGAGTTGAGTGGGGGGGCTGGGGGGCAGGGCAGAGGCAGTGTGAGAAAATCTCAAGCTGGCTCCACACTGAGTGTGGGCCCGTTCCATGACCCTGAGATCATGACTTAGGCCAAAATCAAAAGTCAGACACTTAACCAACTGAGCCACCCAGGTGCCCCAGTACTACTTTGTTACTAAGGATGGCAATTTTGGCAAATCAAACATTCTTCTGACCCGATCAAAGAGTAATAAAAAGTTACTCGAATTTCAGTCTATATGTTAAACCAATATAATCCTTGTAGTTTTTGACTCCCTTCCTTCTCAAGGGCAGATGACATATTAACCAAACACACGTTTCCCTATATTCTAAATCTCTTATAATTTTTTGAAAATATGTTTACTTTTAATAAGATAAGTTAATATTTATCCTAATGTTTTCCAAATGCTTTACCCTTAAAAGGTTAATATCATCAACAAAAATTTGAAAGGTAGTTAATTCCTCTAGCTACTAACACCTTATGTGTTTTGAAAGATATGCACTACATATTTAACAAGAGGAGTAAATGGATACAGTCACATCTTCATATTATGTTTTTTGGTCTCACAAAACATAATCTATTTAAATGTATAATATGCTATAATCCAAATGATATAAAAATTATCTACATAGTGAATTTAATACAAAAATATAATGCACTGGTACATACAACACATGGCCTAATTGTACATTTTTCTCTTGCCTAAAGAGATTCGTGAAACACTGCATTTTCAGAAATCCAAAGGGTACTTAAATTTTACAATGCCTATGTGATTTTTATATTTTTGTATCAACATGTATAGTTGGAAAGGCAACTCAAATTTTTATGGACTCAAATAAAAATATTATAGCATATGAACATATTTGATTTATATACAATTTCTAACTGAGTTTTATGCATAAATGAAGTTGACATATACTTATTAAAAAAAAACACATTGAGGCATTGTAGTAGCAAGAATAACTTGCTATTTATTTGCCCTACAGGTGAAAAATCATTGAAAAAATTACCTAGCAAAAAGCATATAATTTACATTTAAATCTCAGATTGTGAAAATTCATTACATTGTTCCCTTCACATAAAAAATATGTGATTTATTTGACAAATGCTTTCAAATATATGCTTTTAGCTTTTTGTATAAATTTTAAAAGTAGCTAATTCTTAAATAGTTATTATTTTCTATTTTATGTTGCTTATTGCCATATGTATGTTAAGTAGTTTTTAAAGTCAGTTTTATTATAATCATTGTAGACATCATGAATAGAATCATTAATTTTATTCAATTATTCTTATTCAGTTTGATATTCTAAGTATATTTTGACTAATAGTTTTGAATTTCCCTAAATTATAATGATCTCTGGTTTTTCTAAAGCATTATTCACTTTATTTATTTATTTTTTTTTTTAAAGATTTTATTTATTTATTTGAGAGAGAGAGAGAGCGCAAGAGGGGGTAGGGTTAGAGGGAGAAGCAGACTCCCCGCCGAGCAGGGAGCCCGATGCGGGACTCGATCCCGGGACTCCGGGATCATGACCTGAGCCGAAGGCAGTCGCTTAACCAACTGAGCCACCCAGGCGCCCAAGCATTATTCACTTTAAAGTTCTCTAATGACTAATGAGTTGACTGGCTAATTAAGAATAAAAAAAAACTTGAAGTGAATCATACTGCTTCTGGGCAGAGTGGAAAGTTTCTACATTTTTTTTGATAAATTTATTATAAATCTTGATTATATTAGCCCTATTATCAATAAAGGGAATTTGATGGTATTTCTTTTTTTCTCTTTTCTTTTTTTTTAGAATATAGAAATATTGTAAGTATTTGGGGATTCATTCTTTTTTTTCAAAATTATTTACTGATTGTCTATATTTTGCCAGGAACCCAATAAATATTTTTGAGTGAATACAAAATGGCAAGACACAGGGGTGAAAGAACAGACAAAGGCTTTGTCAAACAAGGGCCCATTAGGGAAAGACAAATGATAAGAAGACAAACAGCAAAATTATAGGCTGTAACTTATTGCATGAATAAAATAAAACAAAGTAAAATAGAGTTTGCCTGAGTGGTAGTAGGAGCATAGTATTTTATATAGTGCCATCTGCCATTCGAGGAAGTGGTATGTGACCAGCAGTCCTAATCACAAGGATAAGACAGCTACGTAACAATCTGAAGGAATAGTGTTACTGGCACTCAGAAAAAGAGGTATAAATGTCCTGAGTTTGAAAGATGCTGTTGTGTTCCCGGGCAGTCAGATTCTTTAAATGGAGTGAAGAAAGATGTGTAGAAAAAGTCCACAAGGCAGGTAGGGGCCAGATGATGTATGTCTAGGTGAGCCATATATAGGGTTTGAATAGCATTATATATCCAGTGGAAAACGACTGAAATGATTTAAAGAAGTAAAATAATACAACCAGGTTTTTTGTTTTTTGTTTTTTTAACACAAACAACAACCTGATTACAAAAGGAGGTACAATCCTCTTTGTTAGATAGAACAATCAAAAACAGTAAGGTTATTAAGTAGACCATAAGAGAAATGAGGCTGGTGGATTAATCAATAGTGTTAAGAAGAGTGAGAAGTGAACAGATTTGGGATATACTCCAGATCAGAACTTGATGAGGGATTGGCTGATAGAATAACAAAATATTAAAAAAAATGAGATTAGACAAAGGTAATTAGATTTGAGCTATTATAACGACTGACCAGTAATCAATCTGATCAATCAGAGTAAAATATCATTCTACTCAAAGGAAATAACCTTAAGGTGGAAAGAAGGAGCCTTGTTCCTTTGAGAAATTGAAAAGTGCTTAATCAAGTGTGCCTAGAATGCTGATAAGGAAATAAGAGGAGAAAATTCAGAGACTGATAAAATTTAGATACAGAAAGTTGTCATTCATATTTATAATGTAGAAGTAGCAACAGCAACAAAAGATTATTGGCTTAAGACTTTGTTAAAATATTCTCAAGTCAGAAAACCTAGAGATGACTGTTGTAGTGGTGGGGGTAGGAAGTTTAAAGATTTCATATGTGGATTTTGGAAGTACAAGTTCAGATATGTCCCAAGAATTATCTGTTCAAATTCTGAAAAACTGTGAAAAAACTCAAGTTCTGTTAATCGTAAGACAACTCACTGTATACCTTTATATGGCCAGAATTGCTACATTTTTTTTGTTGTTGTTTGTTTTAGTACTTGAACATGAAAACAGCATGTCTGCCTCTTTCATGCAAGGCTTAAGACAATGCAGGGAGACAGAATAATAAATTATGTTCTGGTGATACTGGCCTTACAATTTTTTCTGTTCTTAATTACATCATTATAAGTTAATAGAACAGAAAAAATTTAGATAATATCTAAGGCAAACCACTAATTTTGCAGATGAAAGATAAGATTTGGAGAATTTATGTACATTTACTTTACTTAGTGACAACCTGATATAGGACTTAGAGTTAAACATCTAAATCCTAGGTAGTGATTGTTTTTGAAGGCTTGAAAATTTAGTGATATTCTCATCTCAATTTTCAACAACTAGTAAGAGAAAAGGATATAATAGATCCTTGTAAAAAAGATTTTTGACTTATAAATGACATACAAGTATTCCTAATTATACACATAGTACTCTGAGTAAGATTAAGGATCCTATTTTAAAGGAGCTGAGTTGGAGCTTGAATAACATTAATAACATTTTTGATATAACAGTATTACATCAATTCTGTAATTAAATCAAAACCCTTTATTGTATGACAAATACTAATGTACTCTGGGTCAAATAAAAACATCTCATGTAAATTGTCAGTGTAAATAACAAAATATATATTTTATACGGAAATGACCTGGATTTTTTCCGAACATACTTTTAATGGAAAAAAATGGTAACTTTTACACTAGATTCATCTATTTTCAGGGGGAATAATGTTCCAAGATGTGTAGCAGTACAGGAACTAGTATAATAGCAGGACCTAAGGGAAAATTAGGGTTTTAACAAGATAATTAAACACCATGCAAGTGCATTCATTCATTTGCACATCATTTATGCTGATTCTAGTGACATAAAAATACATTAAATTTACATTCTTTTAATCTATAGCACTTTATCTATACAATTGGCAACAGTTCTAAGGAATTTTATAAACAATGATTTAGCATTTGTGAAGTGCAACATACCTTGTCATATAAAATTTTTGAAGTATAATTTAGTAATATATATCAAAAGCTGTGACAATATTAGTACATTTTGAACTAGATATTCATCTTGTAAGAATTGAAGCAAGAAAAAATATGTGTACACAGAGGTATGAATTCATCAAAACACTAAGAAGAAATCCCACTTAGTTAACACTAAATCCCAAGCACTTTCCTAAATGCATTAACATTTCTGATTGCCTGATTTACTCTTTAGATTAAATAAATAGAATTGACCTGATTTTGTAATATTCTGTATAATGTAAGCATTAATCACTATAATGGTTTTCCTTCTCCTACTACTCAGCTAATTAAAAACCCATGGTCGGGAATCTTTTTTGAAGTTGATAGATGAGCATCACAGAATGATTACAATTATACACAAAGTCTATGTGGATATGCAAATGGAATTGATAGAAATTTCTGACTCCCCAAGATTAAAACATTCAATTACCCTTAACATAAAGTATTGCTAAATTTAAATGATGTAAGAGTTTTTAATCTTAGAGCGCATACGGTTCAAAGTGCAGTTCAAGTCCATCATTTTTTTATTGACTTTTGTCTGCACTTTCATTGCAGAAAGTGGGGTTTTGAAGTTCTGTACTATTATTGCATACTACCTATTTTTGTGCTCAAATCTATTAAAATTGTAAAAAATGTCCAAATTACCCAAAATGATCTATAGATTCAATGTAATCCCTATCAAAATTCCAATAGCATTTTTCTCAGAAATAGAAAAAGAAGTCCTAAAATTTGTAGGAAGCTACAGAAGACCTTAAATAGTCAAAACAATCTTGAGAAAGGAAAGCAAAGCTGGAGACATCATACTTCCTGATTTCAAGCTATATTACAAAGCTATAATAATTAAAACAGTATGGTACTGAGATAAAAACAGGCATGTAGACTAGTGAATCAGATTAGAGAGCCCAGACATAAATCCACACTTAACAGTCAACTAATTTTTGACAAGGGCACCACGACTACACAATGAGGAAAGGATAATCTGTTTAGTAAAGGACATTGGGAAAATTGGGTATTTATATGCAAAAGAATGAAACTGGACCTCTATCATACACTAGGCACAAAAAATTAACTTGAAGAGGATCAAACACTTAAATGTAAGATATGAAACTATAAAACTCCTAGATGAAAACATAGGGGAGATATCCTTGGCAATGATTTCTTGGATAAGATACCAAAAGCACAGCAGCAAAAGCTAAAATAAACAAGTGGGATCTGTTTAAAGAGCTTCTGCACAACTAAGGAAATACTCCATAAACTGAAAAGGCAACCTATGGAATGAGAGGAAATATTTGTAAACCATATATCTGATAAGGGGTTAATTTTATATCAATATTTATACAACTTGATAGTAAAAAAAAAAGCAAATAATCTAATTTAAAAAAAAAAAATGGGCAAAGGTCCCAAATAGACATTTTCCCAAAGAAAACATACAGATGGCCAGCAGGTACATGCAAAGATGTTCAAAATCACTAATCATCAGGGATATGCAATTCAAAACCACCAATGAGGTATCACTTTACACCTGTTAGGATGGCTATTATCAAAAACATATGAAATAACAAATGTTGGAGAGGATGTGGAGAAAAGATAACCATTATACACTGATGAGAATGTAAATTAGTATATCAACTGTAGCCATTCTGTAAACCAGTATGGCCATTCCTCAAGAAATTAAAAATAGAAATACCAAATGATCCAATAATCCCATTCCTGCATATATATCTGGAGGAAATGAAATCGGTATCTTTAAGAGATATCTGCACACCTATGTTCCCTGAAACATTATTCACCATAGCCAAGATATAGAGACAACCTAAATGTTCTTTAATGTTCATATATGGATATTATCCAGACATTAAAAAAATTAAATACTGCCATTTGCAACAACACTGATGAACACAAATGGCATTTTCCAAAGTCAAATAAGTTAAACAGAGAAAGAAAAATATTGTGCGGTTTCACTTACATATAAAATCTAAAAGAAAAAAATAACTGTAAAAATTTCCATTATTTCCCTCCATTATATAATTGGGTCCCATGATAAAGGAAATGGCATAGAACAAAAACTTATATTCAATTCACTTATTACTATCTTTTAAACATACTGTTGGGAGAAAATTACCCGTAAATATGGCTAACAATTTGTCTTATTCTGTCTGAGCAATGCCTCTCCTCCCATCAGGAGGTGGTGGCTATTTCCTCATCTTTAAATCTTAACTGGTTTTGTGACATACTCTTTCCAATAGGAAGTGACAGAAGTGATTTTCTTAGACTTCTCCACCTATCTATTTCTTAAGAAACCTTTCAGTTTAGATTTCACCCTCTTATTGCCCCATGCCACTGTGTTAGAATTCTGACTACTCTGCTTTAGTGTTCCGGCTGGATTCCAGCATTTCCAGGTATTCCCAGAAGAGGCTCCAGAGAGAAGAATAAAGTCATCATAAATGTTCCAGCCCCGGTCAATCTCTCAGCTAAAGTTAGCCACATAAATAACTCTGACACCATATGGAGCAAAATAATTGTACATTTGAGCCTAGTTATACAGTAAAGGATTACTCTTACTCATGAAAGGCTTTGTCTTTACCCTGGCTCCCAGGAGGTAACTCTAAACCTTTGAAACCACCTGCCTGATAATAGTATCTTTGTTTTCCTGGGGGCCTTTGGCCATGCTAGTTAGCCTATGTTAGCAACATGATTTATGATGGGAGCCATGCAGACCATGGGGTACCAGGAAGACTTCTGGAAGGGAGACTAAAGTTATCCATGGTGGTGGTCAGTCATGTCCACACAACCACTTCCCTGTGAAAACTCTAGATACCAAGTTTCAGGAGAGCTTTCCTGGTTGTCAATGCTCCATGCAGATTGTCACACAATGTTGCCAGAAAATTAGGGACTATCTGTATGGCTCCACTGGGAAAGCACAATGGGAAACTCTGTGCTTAAAGTCTCCTAGACCCTGCCTTATGTGTTATTTCCCTTGGCTGACTTTAATCTCTATCCTTTCACTATAATAAACCATAATTGTGAGAATAACATTTTTACTGACTTTGATGGGTCCTTCCAATGAATTATTGAACTTGTGGCTGGTCTTGGGGACCCCTGCAGTTATATTCAGTAACAGAATTGTGATGGATCTTGGAGACCCTTGAACTTGCAGCTGATGTCAAAAGTGAGAATGGTGTTGGGGACTCCTGAACTTTGCACCAGCCAACCCACAAGGATATGGAAAAGAATAAGGTTAAGTCATTCAGTTTGTCACAATTTATCACACATCGATAGCCAAAACACAATTTAAATAAATTCTTTAATTTCCACAATAACTAAAATAAGAGTCATTCTAATAGAAACCAAACCTCATCACTAAATATATGCTCATCAGCATAGATCCATTTTTCTTTCTCTGATATGTTAATATGGAAAATACCACCTGCAATATCTAACTATATATATTTAAAATTAATTATGTTTAGGGACACCTGGGTGGCTCAGTTGGGTAAGCATCTGCCTTTGGCTCAGGACATGATCTAGGGTCCTGGAATCCAGCCCTGCATCCGGCTCCCTGCTCAGTGGGGAGTATGCTTCTCCCTCTCCCTCTGCCCCTCCACTCTTGCTCTCTCTCTCTTCTCTCAAATAAATAAATAAAATCTTTAAAAAATAAAAAAATAAAATTAATTATGTTTAGTGTCTTTTCTGTTTTACTTATTTCCATATGTGTAATAGTGTGTGTATATGAGTATATGTGTGGGCATGCATGATTTTGTGTGTGCTTCCTTTTAGCTAATCGAAAGAAGATGAAGGCATGTGGGGAATACATATTTCAAAAGGTTTTAAAATGGCTAACTATATAAAATAGTTTAAAAAATCACAGAAGTTTAGGGGCACCTGGATGTCTCAATTGGCTGAGCATCTAACTCTTGATTTCGGCTGAGGTCATGATCTCAGGGTCCTGAGATCAGCCCCGTGTTGGGCTCCACACTCAGCGCAGATTCTGCTTGAGATTCTCTCTCCCTCTCCCTCTGCCCTTTCCCCTGCTCACGTGTGTGCCCTAAGTAAATAAATTAATAAAATCTTTTTAAAAATCACAGAAATTTAGAACAAAAAGCTATTAGAAATAATGTAATTGAATCACTTTATTTTCAGTTGAGAAAGTTAAAAAATAGTAACATATAAGTGATTTACTGTAGGTCACATAGCTTCTACCTCACAAAGCCAAGAACTTATCTCATGTTAGCTGTACCAGTCAGTGATTAAGTAGAACTACAAGTTGTATAGGCTTTATTGTTTATTGCTGGTTTATGACCTTAATAAAGTGTAATTATGTATTACCAGCAGGGTGTTTTTAACTGTGACTATTGTATAAAAACAAATCTTGATATCCAGAAACACATGAAGTTTGCAACTTTCCACCCTGCCCATTTTTGTAAAACTGCAGTTATCTTGGACCTTTTAAACACAAATTTTAAACTCAACCAAGCTGTGATAAGTGGAATGGTTACTGTTTATACTGTGGTATGTTTTTGATTACAGCAGACAATGCTTTCTTTTCCAGTCGTCTTTGAGAATAAAGGAAAAAAATCTTCAGATGCAATGGTTTTGTGTAGCATCTTGTCTATCATGTTTTGTAAATACTGGAGAAGCTTTGACCAATTTGACTTAGAGATGGAATGTAACTTTGCTTACAAAAATTGCTATTAAACTCCTGCTTAAGGTGTTCTAATTTTCTGTGAGCACACTAAAAGCGAAAAATAAATGTGAATAAAATGTAAAAAAAAAAAAAAAAAAAAGCCAAGAACCCAAATCCAGTGAATGTAAGGTTTTCTCCACCATTCCATGTTGCAGTGTTAACACAATTTCATAGCAAAATGAAAAAAATATATTTTAAATAATTAATAAAAACCCATAGAAATTGTTAAGGTTGCTAGCTAACTACCTCAAACAAAGTTAAACGAAGCATTAAACAAACTGGGTACCTGACAACCCGAGATAATGTTCTATCACAGCCCATGCTACTACCACTACCAGAGTAACTTACTCACTTGTTCCCAATTACGAAATATGAAAAATTAATAACTGTTTTGTCTAGAAACTAACATACTTGGTTAAGTATTATTGAATGAGAAAAGTCACATGGAAATGCCATGCTAATTAGAATGGTAAGAATGACGAATCACAGACCTCTACACCTCAAACAAATAATACATTATATGTTAATAAAAAAAATGGTGTAAAAGAGAATTCTGACATGAATGTCCTAGATTAGAGAGAAGAAAAGAATAATTCCTTTGTAAGGCCATATCTCCAGTGATAATCAAAACTAAAAACTAGAAAACCTAAATGTATTTTAAGTAATTCAGACTGGTTGACATAGTCAAGATTACGAAAAAAAGAATACAATCTAGATGTAATATGAAAATGTCAAAGATCCTGGAATTTTACCCAACAGAGGCACTGTGAAAGAGATGTATCCATATTTAAATAATTGCAGGTTTCTAGAGATTTAAGTGAGCATCAACTAGTAATATTATAGGAAATCAAATTTAAATGGACAATATCTACATATTTATGTCTCTATTATATCTTAATTTGTATGTAAAATAGTTAAATAATTTAAATTATTTTCCTATGAATGTAATCTTAAAAATAAATGCAGTTCATATCATAAAGAACATTCAAGCATATATTGGATAACTTTCAGGGATATCTTACACACAAATTTTATATTTAAAAGGATTTTATTATTTTTAAGTTTACTGTTTATATCTAGCCAAATAGTTCATTTAAGTAAAACAATTTGCTAAGTTAACATGTGCTCTATATTTCCTGTGACAGTCAGATGGAACTTTTTATAGCTACCATTAAATATGTTTTTTAATTTAAATTGCTACAATATACATAAATAGTGGATTACTTACATGCAATTTAGACTTCTGTTTTTTTTGCAATGATTTCAAAGTGAAAAAGAGTTTTAATTTTAAAACTTTCTCTGGAATTATTTCAACATTAAATGATTACTCTGAAGTATATTTAAAAGAGCATTTCTATATGTACCTGTGTTATATTCACTGTTGACCACATGGCTGAAGAACCCCAATGAAAATACTGAATATTGACTTGCAGTCTAAGAACTACTTAACTCTGTAAAAATTTGTTTAAAAATATAAAATATTAACAGGAAAATTAAAAAAAAATTTTCAGCCAAATATTTGTATTCTGTGAATCAAAATAAAAACTATAACTTTTATGTGAACAACACTTGTCATCACAGAGCTGGACCATGTTTCCCTCCTCACTTTTCACTTTCAATTAGATATGGTCATGTAATAAGTTCTCAGCAATGTAGTGAGAGCAGCTAGTATTTTCAATGAACATATTTCCAGAGGTATGAATGCTCTCTCTCCATATTTTATAGATATATATATGTAATATATATTAATATACATAATGTAATATGGAAATATAATATAAATTTTATTACAACATACATGTATAATACACCTTCCTCCATACTCTCTATTATATATAATATGTAATATATGCTATGCATATATATATTCCTATATGCTCTTCTCCTCTTTCCCATTGTTTGGGAGCTAGAGATGGAAGTAGCATTCAAGACCGTCTTTTGAATCCTATGTTGAAGAAAGTGGAGCCCCCCTGTGGCCCTATGGTTCTGGCCACCAGAAAAGTCCCACTTCAAATTGTTATATGAGAAAAAACCATTCATTTCATTTAAGCCACCTAATGATCTGGGTATATTTCTTAGTACAATATAGCCTATAAAATTATTTTGTACTGAAATATGGATTTTACCAAAAACAAATAAAAATATTTTTAAAAATTATGAATGTTTAATAATTTCATATTATTCAAAAGAAAATAGTATCTACTTATAGATGGCAGATAGACTGATTTTGGAGGCTGAAGAGGAGATCATGATAATCAGTAACAAAATATTTAGTACATATACTATCTACAGTAATTTGAAAGGTAAATCAAGTGACTACTTAGACCGTAGCTCTGGGAGAGAAGTTTGGAAAAAGTTGGTTACATTACTGAATATTGACTGTTGCTTGCCAAGTTTAGCAAGATATCATAAGAAAGATTAGCTCAGGCAAGAATTAGCCTGTTTTCAAGCAGAGATGAAACTAAGTTACATCTATAAATGTAAGACTTTTCAGAGTGGGAAAAGCAAACATCTTCTGGATCTAAACAACAGAAAATATGATGAAAAAGTTTATGAGCAAAGAAGATCCATTACAAGTTTCCTGAAAACAAGGCGACTTGGCCTTGAGCAAAGTTCTGATTAAGTATGTTGACTTCCCACACAGGCTATTGTTTCACCTGGCTCAAAATTTTCGATTAAATTAAAAAAAGAAAGAGGGCAATAAATCAAAGAAAGAAAGTTGACTTTGTACCTTAAGTTCGGGGGCGGGGGGAGTATGTGTTATTAGCAACACAGAAAATGGAAAGAAAAAATAAGAGAAACATAATTTTTTTAAAAACACTTTACTTTAAAATAATTTTAGATTTATAGGAGTGTTATAAGGATAGTCAAGACAGTTCCTTTATATTTTTCAAACAGCTTCCCTAATGTCAACAGCTTCATTTATTAAAGCTGAGAATTTAATATCAATATCAATAATACAGCACTATTAACCAAACTATATATATATATATATTTATATATATATGTGATGTGTGTGTGTATTATATATATATATAATTTAGCTAATTTTCTTTCCACTAACATGCGTTTTTCTGTTCCAGGATAATCAGGATAACAATTTGTCAGTGTTTCTTTGTTTTTCATGATCTTTATATATTAGAAATATGCTGGTCAAGTATTTTTAGAATGTCCCTCATTTGGGGGTCACCTGGTATTTTTTCATTAGACTAGAGTTATGGATTTGAGGGAAAGTATCACACAGGTAAATGTCTTTCTCTTTGTATCATGCAAGTGGGAATATAACAGCAATATGAATTATCACTGGTGATATGAACCTTCCCTTAGAGTTAAGGGAATTTCCCTGCCAAGTTTCCTTACTATAAAGTCATTCTTTCCCTTTCCAAACTCTCATTAGAAAAAAGAGATCCTGTCCAGGCCATCTTCAAGAAGAAGTGTAAGAAGTTAAGGTCCTTCTCTGGAAAGAAGACTATCAAAGAATTTGTGGGCTTATGTTAAAACTATCATGGTAAATTAAATTTTATAAGAGATAGTGTAAAGCTTTGCAAATGTCCTGTTTCTCAAAGTCTCACACACTGATTTTGGAATATATCAGTGGATCTTGTCTAAGAGCAATGATTATGTTCTAATGTTGATTTTCCATTTCCCCTCATCCTTTCTTTCAACATTTGGATTTATTCAACAGGAAGATTTGTTCCTTCTTTCCCATTTATTTTACATATCCAAATATTTACTTATGCCAATATGGATTCACGTATATGCACATATTTTATCCTTTGGGTTATTATACAATACTAGAGATATTTATTTGTTCAAACTGTGCCAGTTCATACTGATATTCCAGCTATAATTCAGTTACACAAAGTTCATTCTAGTCTTACACTCTTGCTTATTGTAACTGTTTTTTGACAGTGAGAAACCTGATTCCCATTACATACATATGTATATATATATATATGTATAGTTTTTACAGACAGCTCTCTTTTGACTTTATTTTATTTTATTTTTTAAAGATTTTATTTATTTGTCAGAGAGAGAGAGAGAGAGCGAGTACAGGCAGGGGGAGAGGAGGAGGGAGAAGCAGGCTCCCTACCGAGCAGAGAGCCCGACGTGGGACTCGATCCCAGGACCCCGGGATCATGACCTGAGCCGAAGGCAGCCGTTTAACCGACTGAGCCACCCAGGCGTCCCTCTATTTTGACTTTAGAGTATCCACTAAAAATATGGCTCTCCAAAATTGCTTACACAGCTTTTTTGCTAATCCTTTTCAGCAAGGTTACATTATATATTTGTAATATGGTTTGATTCATTTCTACAGTCTGTATTCCATGCTTTTATCTTCCCAATACCCTGGTTGAATTTTTTATTATGTATAATAAAAATCTCTCTTTTTTTTTGTATACCTCTATGGTTTTTGACATGTGCAGAATCACATATGTCCACCATAATGCTATACAGAACAGATCCATCATCCAAAAAATAGAAAGGTGTAGCCCCTTTCTTGCCAACCACTCTGCTCTCCCTCATCTCCTTGCAATCCACCTGTCTTCTGTCCCTGTAATTTTGCATTTCCCAGAATGCCATATAAATGAAATCATGCAATATGTAGATTTTTTACTCTGACTTCCTTTACTTAACAAACTACATTGATGTTTTTGTAATAGCTGATTTTCTAAGTCGTTGAGCAACATTTCATTGTATGTATATACCACAGTTTATTTAGCCATTCACCTGTTGAAGTACAACTTGTTTATTTCCAATTCTTGGTGATTGTGATAAAAGCTGTTATAAACATTCATTTATGTTATGTAAACAAAAGTTTGTAGTGCACTTGTGAAAATACCTAGAAGAAGGAGTGTAGGTTGGATGGTAAGTGAATTTTTAAATTTTTAAAAAGTTATCAAAGTTTTTTAAAGTAGCTGTGCCATTTTACATTACCAATAGCAATACTTGCATGTTCCCGTTACTCTACATCCCAGCTTACACTTGTTATTGTCTGCTTATTTGATTACAGCCCTTCTAGTGAGTGTGAACTGGTATCTCATGATATTATTGCTATTATTATAATGACAAATAATATTAAGTATATTTCATGCGTTTATTTGCCATCCACTTATCTTCTTTGGTAAAAGGTCTGCTCAGATCTTTTGCCCTTTTTAAAACATTTTAAAACTTTACTTTGAAATAATGACAGATACATGGGAAATTGTAAAGATAGTACATAGAGTTCTCATGAAACTTTCACCCAGTGTTACCAAGGTTATAGCTATTATAAATATAGTTCAATATCAAAACCAAGGAATTAACATTGACAAAATGCGAGTGTATAATTCTATGTCATTTTATAGTATATAGAAATTCATGTAATTTGCCACTGCAGTTAAGATAAAAAACTATCAAGGATCTCTTTCAGGCTACTCATTTATAGTTTCCCCAAAACACCCCGCTTCTCGTTATTTGTAGCACCTGGCACCCACTCATCTATACCCCATTTCTATAATGTTGTCATTTCAAGACTTATACAAATGGAATTAAATATGTGACCTTTTGAGATTGGTGTTTTAATTTAACATAACGCACCTAGTGTACATCCAAGTTGTTGCATTTATCAATAATCCACTCTTTTTAGTGCTGAATTATATTCCATGATAGGATATATCACAGTTTGTCTAACCATTCAGTCACTGAAAGACATTCAGTTTATTTCCGGTTGTTGACTATTAGAAATAAAGCTACTGTGAACATTTGAGTGTGAATTTTTTCATGAATATAATTTTTTTCATTTCTCTGAATATATACCCAAAAATACATTTGCTGAGTTATATATAGGTAATGCTTAGTTTTGTTAAAAGACTATCATATTTTTTCCTGTGTAGCTGTATCATTCTAGATCCCCACCAGCTATGTATGAGTGATTCAGGTTATCTGCATCCTTGTCAGCATTTGGTGTTGTCAGTATTGTACATTTTAGTACATTCTGACAGGCATGTAGTGGTATTTCACTGTGGTTTTAATTTGTATCTCCCTAATGCCTAATGATGTTGAACCTATTCAAGTGCTATTTGGCATTTGTGTGTCTTCTTATGGAAAATGTATGTTTGTTTCTCTTGCCAATTTTCCAACTGGAATGTTTTTTGTCTTTATTGCTTTGTTTTCTGTTTTGCTTTGCTATCGAGCCCTGAGAATTCTCTACATTTTCTAGATACAAGGCTTTTGTAGGATATGTATTTTGCAAACATATTTTTCCAATCTGCAGTGAGTCTTTTTTTTTTCTTCACTGGGTCTTTTGAGAGAAAAAATTTTTAATCTTGAAGTCCAATTTATGAAGGTTTCTTTTTGTGGATTGTGCTCTTGGTATCAAGTCTAAAAATTATTTGTTTGACCTTAATTCCCGAATATATTCTATTTTTTAAAAAGTTTAGATTTTTAAGTTTTTTTTTCTAAAAGTTCTCTAAAAGTAATTTATTTTAATTTTATGTAAGGTTTGAAATTTAGTTCCAAGTTCCTTTTTCTTCCTATGAAAGTCACATTGCTCCATATCATTTACTTAATAGGCTATTCTCTCTCCACTGTATTGTTCTGTATCAATGTCAGTGATCAATTGGGCATATTTGTATGGTCTTTTCTGAGATTCCATTCTATTCCTTTAATTTGTGTGTCTATCTTCCAACAGAACAATACTGTCTAATTACCACAGCTATAAAGCAGATATTAATATCAATAGAGTGATTCTTCCTACGTTATTATTCTTTTACAAAATTATTGTACTTATTCTGAGTCCATTTTCTTTCCATACAAATTTTAGAATAAGTCCATCTATGTATACAAAATTTTTCTCTGGAATTTTTGTAAGAATTATGGTAAACTGTACATAAATTTGGAAAAAAAATTGACATCTTTACTATGTCAAATTTTCCAATCCATGAACATGTACTATCTTCATGAAGATATACTATCTTTATTTAGATATTTTAAAATTTTATTTCATTTGTGTTTTTTTAAGTGCTTGGTTTAAAAGTCCTAAACAAGTTTGTTAGATTTATACAAAAGCATTTTATTTTCATAATTGATTGGAAATAGTGCTATTACTTCTAAAACTTTGACAAAGCAGGAAAGAATATCCAATGGAAAAAAGACAACAACAAATGGTGTTGGGAAAACTGGACAGCAACATGCAGAAGAATGAAAGTGGACGACTTTCTTACATGACACAAAAAATAAATTCAAAATGGATTAAAGACCTAAATGTGAGACCTAAAACCATCAAAATCCTAGAGGAGAACCCAGGCAACAACCTCTATGACCTCTGCCACAGCAACTTCTTACTAGACATGTCTCCAGAAGCAAGGGAAACAAAAGCAAAAATGAACTATGGAACTTCATCAAGATAAAAAGCTTCTGCACAAAAAAGGAAACAATCAACAGAACTAAAAAGCAACTTAAAGAATGGGAGAAGATATTCACAAATGACATATCAGATAAAGGGCTAGTATCCAAAATCTATAAAAAACTTCTCAAACCCAACACCTAAAAACCAAAAAACCCAGTCAAGAAATGGAAGAAGACATGAAGAGACATTTCTCCACAAAAGACATACAAATGGCTAACAGACACATGAAAAAATATTCAACATCACTCATCATCAGAGAAATACAAATCAAAACCACAATGAGATACAAGCACACACCAGTCAGAATGGCTAAAATCAACAACTCAGGAAACAACAGATGTTAGTGAGGATGCAGAGGAAGGGGAACACTCTTACACTGTTGGTGGGAATGCAAACTGGTGCAGCCACTCTGGAAAACATTATGGAGGTTCCTCAAAAAGTTAAAAGTACAACTACTCTATGACCCAGTAATTGCACTACTAGGTATTTATCCAAAAGATACAAAAATAGTGATTTGAAGGGGCACATGAACCCAATGTTTATAGCAACAATGTCCATAATAGAAAAATAAGGAAAGAGCCCAAATGTCCATTGGCTGATGAATGGATAAAGAAGAGGTGGTACACACACACACACAAACACACACAGGAATATTGCTCAGCCATGAGAAAGAATGAAATCTTGCCAGTTTCAATGACATAGATGGAACTACAGTGTATTACACCAAGGGAAATAAGTTAGTGAGAGAAAGACAAATACCATTTGATTTCACTTACATGTGGAATTTAAGAAACAAAACAGATAAACATAGGGGAAGGAAAGGAAAAATAAGATAAAAACAGAGGGAGGCAAATCATAAGAGACTCTTAACTATAGGGAACAAACTGAGGGCTGCTGGAGGGGAGGTGGATGGGGTAGTTGGGTGATGGTCACTAAGGAGGGCACTTGACATAATGAGGACTGGGTGCTATGTGCAGCTGATGAATCACTAAATTTTACCCCTGAAACTAATATTACACTATATGTTAACTAACTTGAATTTAAGTAAAATTAAAAAAAAAATAAAATGTTTGTTGTTAGTGTACAGAAAAATGTGATTGATTTTTATGAGTTGATCTTATATCCTATGAACTTCCTGAACAAATTTATTATTCTCAGAGACTTTTGGAGATTCTTTATAATATTCTAGGTAAACCATAATGTCACCTGCAAATTAAAACATGCACACACACACACACACACACGTTTTGTGTCTTCCTTTTCAATCTATGGACATTTTGTTTCTTTTTCCTGCCTTAATGTACTGACTAGAGCACCCAGTGCAAATTGATTTAAGAATGGCAACAGTGGATATTTGTTCTCAAACTTACAAGGCAGACATTCAGTCCTTCACCATTAAGTACAATGTCAGTTGGCAATTGCTTTAAAAAAAAAATAGGTGATCTTATCAAGCTGAGGAAGTTTTCCTTTATTTCTATTTTATCTTATTTTTAATTTTATCCCTCTATTTCTAATTTGCTGGTAGTTTTTAACATAAATTGATGGTGGGATTTTTCCGCATTGATAGGATCATGTGATTTTCTTTTTCCCCTTAGCCTGTTGATACGGTTGATTACTTGATTGGTTTTCAAATATTGAACCAGCCTTGTATACCTGGAATAAATTTTATTTAATCATTATATATAATTTTTATACAATTGTGGATTCAATTTGTTAATATTTTCCTGAAGACTTTTGTGTTTAATTTTATGGTAGATATTTTTCTTTTATTGTCATGTTTTAGTCTGATTTGAATACCAGGGCAATGCTGGCCTCAAAAATGAGTTGTGAAACTTTTTATTCTCTTCTATATTCTGATAGAGATTGTGCTAAACTGCTGTTAATTCTTAAACGTTTGGAAGTTAGTCAGTATAGTGAAGTTACATGAGATTTGTTTTAAGGAAAAATTTTAATTACAAATTTTATTTATTTAATGGGGTTGTAAGACTTTTTGTATTATCTATTTCATTTTGGTTTAGTTACAGTAACTTGTAGTTTTGGGGGAGTTGATCCATTACTTCTAAATTATTGAATTTATGAGTGAAAAGTTGTACATACTGTTACCTTATTGTCCTTTTAATAGCTGTGATGTCTGTAGTTCTGTACGAATGATCTGCGTCAGTCTTAATATTCATGATATGTTTATCTTTCTTTTTACTTTTTTAGTGTCTTTACCTTTTTAGTCTTTCAGTTTTCATTTCTGTTTTTATCTTTTTCAGTAATTGGGCCCTGTTTAAAATTTTCTCCACACATGGTTAACTCCTTTTTTTTTTTTTTCCCCTTTGCCTACTCTCCAGAGAAAATCTTGTTCTTGAAGTTCTCCTTTTTATTTTTATCTGATGCTTGTTGGCCTGGAGGTAGGGGTTGGGAGATGGAGCATTCTCTGGTATTTTGGCAAAGATTCCGTCTTAAGTAGGTACTCTAAGCCTGTTTCCGGAGAGTGAAGCCTTCACAGGGGATCCTGTCTATATACATTTACCATAGCAACTAAAGAAAACTATCACAAAATCATTGGCTTAAAACACCATAAACTTCAATTATTTCTTACCATTCTGAAGGTCAGAAACCTGCCAACTCATTGGTGAGGTTGTATTCTTTCTACAGGAATGGGAAAATTCAGTTCTTTGACTTTTCCATTTTCTAAAGGAATTCCTTGGCTAATGGTTGCTTATTCCATCTTCCATATTCATCATTCTAACTTCTGGTTCTGTTCTCACCGCTCCTTATTCGGACTTTTGTACTTGAACAATTCAATGAAATATGTATTGCAATCTTATGGTATGCTAGATTTTCTAGAGGAATTGTCCACGAAATTGTATTTTAGAAATAAATGGTTGGTAATTCTGTATTAGTTTCCTACTGCTACTACAAAAAATTATCACAAATTTAATGGCTTAAAACAACATAATTTATGATGTTAAAGTTCTGGGAATAATATTCTAGAATGGATCCTGTGGGCTAAAGTCAAGGGGTCAACAGTGCTCTGTTCCTTTTGAACACTACAGGGAAAATCTTTGCCTTTTGTAGGTACTAAATGTCTCCTTCATTCATTAGCTTGTAGATCCTTACTCTATCTTCATAGTACAATATTTTTTCCTTTAGACATGTCATTAGATCTCTTTATCTGACTCTGAACAATTATATCTTTGCAATTATATGTGGCCTACCCAGACAGTATAAGATAATCTCCCTATTGTAAGATTAACTTAATCACATTGTTAAAGTCCCTTATACCATGTAAGGTAACATATCATGGTTTCTGGGATTAGGATGTGGACAATTTTGAGGACATTATACATCCTACTATGCTGCTCTTCCTCCAGATGCAATGTTGGAACTAAGTTTCCTGTTCTTCCTCTTCCACAGCTTAGAGCTATATTTTTTTCCTGTTCCTGTCTCAGGGCTGCAGTGGGTTTCCAAAAGTGTCCTCAGGCTATATAATTCCATTTCTGTTGATTACATATATTACGGATTTTTTTTTTTTTTTTGCTTGGACTTTATTTCTCTGCTATAAGATTTTGACAATACCCTGCAAGAGAGAGCTGAGTTGAATGTGGCGTGTAACTCCTGTGCTTTTCCTTCTTGCAAAGATTATATGATATTATGTGGAATGTCTCAAAAGAGCCTTTGTATATAATTCTTTGGCTTTTATATTTGTTTATTATATTGAGCTACTCTATCATAACTGGAAAGGTACATGAGTGAATTTTTTTTAAAAGAACTGGACAGCTGCATGCAAAAGACTGAAAGTAGACTACTTTCTTACACCATAGACAAAAGTAAACTCAAAATGGATTAAGACCTAAATGTAAGACCTAAAACTATAATACTTCTAAACAAAAACAGGCAGTAAGCTCTTGAACATCAGTCTTATAATATTTTTATGGATATGTCTCCTGAGACAAGGGAAATAAAAGCAAAAATAAACTATCAGGTCTATACGAAAATAAAACTTTTCCACAGTAAAGGAAACCATCAACAAAATAAAAAGACTGCCTACTAAATGGGAAAATATACTTGCAAATCATACATCCGATAAGGTGTTAATATCCAAAATATATAAATAACTCATATAGCTTAATGCCAAAAAAAAAAAAAAAATCAATCCAAGTAAAAAATGGGCAGAGGACCTGGTAGACATTTTTCCATAGAAGACAGGCAGATGGAAAACAGACACATGAAAAGATGCTCAATATCACTCATCATCATCATCAGAGAATTGCAAATCAAAACCACAATGAGATATCACCTCACACCTGTCAGAATGGCTAGTATCAAAAAGAAAAGAGACATCAAGTGTTGGTGAGGATGTGGAAAAAAGGAACGAACTCTTGTGCACTGTTAGAGAGAATATAAATTGGTGCAGCCAGTGTGGAATACAGCGTGGTAGAAATACTATCTGATCCAGTAATACCACTTCTTGGTATTTAATGGAAGAAAACAAAAATACTAACTTTGAAAAGATATATGTACCCCCATGTTTACTGCAGCATTATTTGTACTAGTCAAGATACGGAAGCAACTTAAACATCCATTGATAGACGAATGGAGAAGGAAGATGTGGTGTATATATACAATGGAACATTACTCAGCCATAAAATACTATGAAATCTTGCCATCTGTGACAACATGGATGGACCTAGAGGGCATAATGATAAGTGAAATAAGTCATATAGAGAAAGACAATAACATATGATTTCACTTATATATGGATTCTAAAAAACCAAACCAAACCAAACCGAAACAGACTCATAAATACAGAGAACAAACTGATATTGCCAGAAGGGAGGGGGCTAAAGGGATGGACTAAATAAGTGAAGGGGATTAAGAGGTCTAAATTTCAATTATATATTATATATTTCCAATTATACAGGAAATAAGTCATGGGGATATAAAGTAGGCATAGGGAATACAGTCAATAAATAATATTGTAATAACTTTTTATGATAGATGGTAACACACTTATGGCGACCATTTTGTAATGTATATAAAAGTCAAATCACTGTTTTGTATGCCTGAAACTAATATAATATTGTATATCAACTATACTTTAATTAAAAATAAACAAAAAGTGTATTTGGATAATAAATAATTAATGGATCATTCAATAAATGTATTACTGTGGCTATTTCAGAAAAAAAGATCCTTACCTCCTCTAAATTCTAGTTAAAGTTAATGACGAAATATAAAAAAGCAAACCAGAATTATTCAGTAGTGAATAGTTTCCTGATCTTGTCTGGGAAATGTGTTTCTAAGCATATAAGCAACAAAAGAGGGACACCTGGGTGGCTCAGTCCGTTAAGCATCTGCCTTTGGCTCAGGTCATGATCCCAGCGTCCTGGGATAGAGCCCCACATCGGGCTCCCTGCTCGGTGGGAAGCCTGCTTCTCCCTCTCCCTCTGCCACTCGCCCATGCTCATGTTCTCTTTCTCTCGCTCTCAAATACACAAAATCTTTAAAAAACAACAAAAAGTGAAAAACACAAAGTTCACTAGACTTCAGCAAATAAGCATTTAAACCTGCTATACATCAAATTAAAACACATACACACACACACAATACAAAATTTTGGCCAAAGGTATAGTATGAACTATTCAAGATATTCTAACATTCCAGAAAATTAATAAAAAGTATAATATTTTTTATAATAATGTTGGTAGAATTGTCAAATATTAGGGAGTATTAATGGTGTAAGATATTCTAAATAATCCAATAGAGAAATACAACTAAAGAATTATCACACACTTAGAAATAAGAAAAAAAAAACTGACAATATTATTATTGAGTTGAAAGAGGCATTATAACTAAATGCTGATATGATCATGAAATGACTCAACTTTCCTGGAAATAAATTTGTAACTATTTATTATGTCAACAAAATTCAAAATTCTAAATATCTAAAATATCTAATGTATAAGCTAAGGAGTAATAACATGTGAATAACTGAAATGCTCAAGTACAAATAATACTTGCATAACCCATGTCTCATTCACTTGAGAAAATGTCATGGAGACAATCTTATAAATAACCCCCATGCTATACTCTAATGGCAAAAGGATATTGTGATTCAAGAATTTATATAGAAAGCAGACCCCAAAACAAAAGTGAATTTTTAGTATGTTTATCCAACTGAGATGGGAAGCACAAAAGGAAAGAAAATAAACCCTTAACAAAACCTATCAAAAGGCAGTAGAAATGCAGATTTTGTATTCTTCACATAATTGTTTCAAATGTTTAAAGTTTTCCATCATAAACGTATTTTTATAAAAAATAACATCTATATTATCTTGAAAATGCTCTTATAAAACTTCAAAAAATAAATTTGACTATGTGGCCCAGTTTGGATGGTATTAACTATGATTGCACATTTTCAACTTTTCAATTATGACAAAAAATAAATATATGAAATGAAATGAACATAAACTAGGACTGAAAACTTGTGTCACTTATTTATAGCATTTTATTTACAGTGTATGTACAGAGAGAGACAGGGTATAAGAAATAGTTTATACAGTAGTCTATAAAGAGTATATAAACTATGTAGAATATACACAGTACATATGTGTAGCATTTATATCAAGTTAAATGTGATAAGAGTTTGCATTCAGAGCATAAAAAGTTGGAGGTAAGGAAGAGTGGGCAACAAGAAAAATGAAAAATGGATGGAGTATGCAAACTGAGTTATTCATTCAACTAAAATACATTAACATGAAATCCATCTATAGAGAATGACTTTAGCACATGATATACTTTATGACAAAATAACATTCTCAGATGCTTGTACCAAATGGGGAACATCAAGCTTGGAAAAGTAACCTAACATAATTTAAGCCTTAACACTTGTTCCAGAATTGCCACTGGGTCCATCAACCACCTGCCCAATCATTTCAGCAACTGGTTGTTTCATAATAGAGATGCAGCTGTTTCTTTTCATTCTCCCTTAGGCATTAAAACCATGTGAAAACCAAGCAGCAGAATTCCAGATTTATAATAGATCAGTCATAAAATCTGGACTTAAACTCTCAGTATGTCCATAATCATTTACTGAGCACCCTCAAAGTCTATAGCAATATACTAAGTGCCATCAGAAAAATAAACAAGCAAAAAGGACAAATTGAATTCCGAGACTTCAAAGTAGAAAGCATGCACTTGAAAATTTAAGATCATTTATATACAGTATATATCAGTAATGAAAAGTATTAATACCTGAATTTGAGCTTTGCATTATTTAAACAACAACAAAAAATAATGAATGGAAGTACAAACCATTTTTAAATAGCTTTCACTATTCTAGCATTTGAACTTTTCCAGAAAATAATTTTATAAAGTAACCAAGACTACTGGGTTTCCAAAAATTAAATCTCAGGCCAACAAAATTCATGTCTTTGACAGTTGGATAGAAAACCAGTATTTAGCGAAGTATTGAGGAAGACATGGTTTTAGTGTTAATTGGCAATTACATCCATAGTCCATTGAAAAAAAAAACGCAAACTGCTAAAACAACTAATCTCTACGTTTTTGATTCCTTATTTCTTCACACTTTTGCTCCTTTTTGTAAAATCCATGTAACTTTTAATAACTCTACCATTGATATGAAGCACCACGGCTGAAACTAATTGCAGCTTTGGGCTAGTGGCAGTTCGCTGCAACAGACCCAGCTTTAAAAACAAAACAAAAAACAACACAACACACTGCTTTGAAACTTAAAATGGATCTAGGTTTGGGATGAGAATCATTCCTTGGAGGTCCTTACGTCTTCTGTCTAGGGGCCTTCCCAGCCTGGCTAACGAATCCCCTCATCTGGAGAGGGCTGGTGCAGGGAACTCCAGTGGCTCCAACATGTGCTAATGCTGGCTGTACCTTCATTTTGAGAAAATCACTCAATGTTTTTTTCACTGGGTTTGTCATTTCCTAGAAAATGACAAGGTGTGTGTGTGTGGACCAGCAGCACTGACGTTACTTGGCAGCTGGTTAGAATGTAAAATACTAGGCCTCCCGCAGACCTACTCAATCAGAATCTCCATTTTCTTAAGGTTGGCAGCTGAGCCATATGCACAGTAATATTTGAAAACCACTGCACTACATAATTCTGTTCTTTATTGGCTCAATATCTTTACCTACTTCAATTGAGAACAGTGACTACTTTCAACGGCAGTGTAAAATGGTCCTTATCATAAATTTCCCTTTGGCTTTTAAATAACAAAGTAGGTAGTAGGTTTAAGTACTTAGGATATCAATATTTTGTAGAGTTTTAAAAATCTACAAAATCCTGATATTAAAAAAGAAAGCCACTATTTTGAGAAATTGGTGGTACTAAACAGATTTAGTTGTCTAAGTCAGCAATTTATAATACATTTATAATAATTTGTAATAAGAATTTGTAACAATTTTTCTCTACCCCTTTTTTTAAAGATTTCATTTATTTATTTGACAGAGAGAGAGAGCATGCACAAGCAAGGGGAGCTGCAGAGGGAGAGGAAGCAGGCTCCCCACTGAGCAGGGAGACCAACACAGGGCTCCATCCCAGGACCCCAGGATCATGACCTGAGCGGAATGGCAGAGGCTTACTGACTGAACCACCGAGGTGCCCCAATTTTTTCTCTATCTTAAGGACAGATTTTTTGCGGAAATAGATTTCATTTGAAAGAATCGATATTTTGGTGCAGATTCTGAACATGTATAAACTTTTTTCTATTTACATAGTAATAAAGACAATTTTTTGAAAAACACAACTAGCTTAAGAAATCAGAAAACAAGCTGATCTCTAACCTAATCCATTTATTTTGTCTCTTCTCAAGTACTTTGTGAAGGGACAAGTTCTTTCCTTCCGCTCAGTTGTCATTATTCTTATTTTATTGCCTCTATTTAGTTTTGAAAGGCATTGTGTTCATGAAAATAAGCATGGAAGAATATCTAAGAATAGCTTTTTAAAGATATATTTAGTATTCTAATTATGCATTTAAAATAAATAATTTGCAATTCCTATCAAAATACAAACAACATTTTTCACAGAACTAGAATAATCCTAAAAGTTGTATGGAATCCCAAAGACCCCAAATACCCAGAGCAATCTTCAGAAAGAATAACAAAACTGGAGGTATCACAATCCCAGAGTTCAAGTTATATTACAAAGCTGTGGTAATCAAAACAGCACTGGCACAAAAATAGACACATAGATCAATAGAATAGAATAGTGAGCCCAGAAATAAACCCACAAATATATGGTCAATTAATCTCCAACAAAGGAGGCAAGAATATGCATTGGGGAAAAGACAGTCTCTTCCACAAATGGTGCTGGGAAAACTGGACAGCTACGTGCAAAAGAATGAAACTGGGTCACTTTCTTATACCATTCACAAAAAATAAACGCAAAATGAGTTAAAAACCTAAATGTGAAAGCTGAAAGCGTGAAAATCCTAAAAGAAATAATAGGCAGTATTTTTCTTTGGCATTGGCTGTAGAAACAGTTTTCTAAATGTCTCCTAAAGCAAGAGAAACAAGAGCAAAATTAAACTATTGGAACTACACTAAAATAAATGGCTTTTGCATAACCAATGAAATCATCAACATATAAAAAAAGCAACCTACTGAATGGGAGAAGATTTTTGCAAGTGATATATCCAATGAAGGGTTAACATCCAAAATATATAAAGAGCTTATTTAACTTAATACCCAAAAAACAAATAATCCAATTGAAAAATGGCCAAGGAAGACACAGATGGCCAAAAGACACATGAAAAGATGTTCAAAATCACTTGTCCTCAGGAAAATGCAAGTCAAAACCACAATGAGATATCACCTCACACCTCTCAGAATGGCTAGTATCAATCAGACAAGTGTTAGTGAGGATAGAGAGAAAAAGGAACCCTCAGGCACAGTTGGTGGGAGTGTAAGTAGGTGCTATTTTCCACTGTGGAAAACAGCATGGAGATTCCTCAACAAATTAAAAATAGATTTACCATATGACCCAATTCTACTATTGGGTATTTACCCAAGAAAACAAAAACACTAATTTGAAAAGATATATGCACTTCTATGTGTATTGCACCACTGCTCACAATAGCCAAGATATGGAAGCAACTCAAGTGTCCATCCATAGATGAATGGATAAAGAATTTGTGGTATGTGTATATGTATATGTATGAATATATGAAATGAAATATTACTCAGCCATGAAAAGGAATGAGATCTTGCCATTTGCAACAATATGGATAGACCTACAGGGTATAATGCTAAGTGAAGTAAGTCAAATAGAGAAAGATACATAACATGTGATTTCACTCATATGAGCAATTTAAGAAATAAATGAATAATAAAAAAAGAGGCAAACAAAAACAACAAAAGATTCTTAAATACAGAGAACAAACTAGTGGTTGCCAGAGGGGAGGTGGGTGGGGGGATGGGTGAAATAGGTGAAGGGGATTAAAAGTACACTTATCTTGACAAGTACTGAGTAATGTAAAGAATTGTTGAATCATTGTATTGTACACCTGAAACTAATGTAACACTGAGTTATACATATATACATATATATATAAACATACATATATATATATATATAAAATAACTTTCAGTTTGGAATTCCTTTTCAAGTCTCTTCCATGTGTTAGTCACACAGCAGGTATCTCTCTTGTTGATATTCAGTTATTTATCTTATATAGGAAATAGGTCAGAAAACACCATGGATTTTTCCCTTTTGCCAGCCAGCACTTTTAAAGTACTCTTTTGGGGATCCATGGCCAAAAATATAGTTGAGAATATCAACACTAAGTATTGCTCCTAAGGCATATATTATGTCCTACAAAAGTTAATAGTACCATGGTGATGAGAAATATTATCTCTACTATAACTAGGAAACCAGCATTGCAGATTTGCCTGGAATTAAAAAAAAAAAAAAAATGATGGTAGCAGCGGTTTGGGTCATACCAAAAACTTTGCTTGTTCTCAGGTTTCCCAGACTCCAAAACATTTCCCAAGTTAGAATGTAAGCAAATCAAAAATGGCAGGTAATCAAAATTGCTAAAGGAAAGAACCAGGACATGACAGGTTCTATGAAGCCCCTTTGCACTCTTTTGGACACATAATTTTTACTTAAGTACTTATCTGAAATCAGTTCATATAGAAATCATTCAAGTAGTTAAAATATAAAAAATATATTTACTATGGCAAAAGTCACTTTCATAAATTATTCCCTTACTTTTCCTTATAATTTTATCATTTATGTATACAAATATAAAACTATAACTAAATTTTTATTGTTTCTGCATTTTACATGTATGGGATTATATTGGGTTTATGGGTCTCTCAAAATAGAATGTGTCACATCTTGCTGAACTGATTACAGCATAGCCTTGATTTGGGCTCCATTCAATAGATGCTGATTTGGGATTTCACTGATAAAAAGGACCAAGTAGAATACCTATGTAAACACATACTGTCTCAGGTATTCAGTAAGGTCCTTTTTAAGTGATGGGGTCTGAAGAGACAACATTTTTTTTTCCTGATTATCAAAAGCATTAACATTGTGATATGCCCATATAATCCCAATAAACTTTACTTGGTGAACAACCTCCTGAATTTTGTAAGGTATTTTCAGCTATCTCTGTTGAGGGAGGTGAAATAGTGCAGTCAGGGTGTTTGATATGAACTTTTCTGCCTTACCAAGTGGTAAGGCACCATTTATTTAGTGAAAGCTTAGAACATCTGAGGATAGAGGTGCTTACACTAAATCCTGACCTAGGTACTGGATACAAATGGCAGGGGCTTAAATATTCTTGGGAAAGTACTGCAAATGTATACTGGAGAACTTGCCATATAAATGTAAATTAATCATAGTCTTTAGGTGCTAGTAGGTTAGAAAGGAAGGAGTTGAGAATGTCCAAGATAGCCTATCAAGTGTCATCACAAGTGTGCAGTGTATTCAGGAATAGCACTAATACCACAAAAAACAGGGACTAACGGATCAAAATTGAAATTCATTGCTGATAATCCCCCATAAACCTCTACCTCCATCTGGCATTTTGCCAGTGATATAGGGCTTTTATATTGAGATACCATATTATTTTACTACATCTGTAAAATTTAAGTGCTAACTCAAAGCTGTGATTTTCCTTTCTCCCCGCCGGGATTCTATACTGTCTTTGTTGGACTTCCTGAGAGTGAGATGGGAAATAGTGAAGTTATTTGTGTGTCCCATTAGCACTTTCCTGCATGAGTTCTTCCTGATCAAAAGAATCCTTTCTATCATTTAATACTTTAAGAGAGAAGGCAAGAAAAACATCAGTACCTTGACACATTCAGCAGTAGAAATGGTTAAAACTCTAAATTGAGTTGTCCCAAAGGGTACCACCCACAAGGTCATGCTAGCTACCTTTGCCACTTCATCCATTAATCTGGGCTCACCCTTCCTCAAGACTGAATAGGTTGGTGATTCGGATACCTGCATCCAACAGATTCATAAAAACTTGAGTCCCTTCCCTTTCTGAAGTTTCCCAGCTTACTCAGATGGGTGAGTTCATATAACTTTGGTTCCCTTTGCAGACAGTGAAACCTCAGCACCACCTCTCCTGCATGCATTCATGCTTGCTTCCTTTCTCTACCTTCTTAAAGCAGTTAAATTCCCTAGGAAGGAGGGGGAGATTAGAGGACATAGGAGAGATTGACTCCATTCCACTAAACAAGATGCATTGACTTCTGGTTTCCAGTATTATGGCAACCGCTTGTAGCTCAACTAAATGAGCTTGTAGTGTTTTTGTCTACCCAAAGCTCTATATCATGTGGCATGGTTGTCATTACTAACACCATTTATTTGGCTTTGGGAACTCCTTTACTAAGAAGCCATAGCCACACGCTTTCAGACTGGAGCTGCAGGATTTGTTTCATTTGGCTGACTTCTGCTTGACTCAGAGAATGGCAACAATTTTTAAGGAGTCTTTTTAATATGGGGCATCTGCTGCTCCATTCTCAAGACTGTATCTCTTAAGTTTTATCCACTTTCAACATAAGGGGCAATAGAATTTATTTAGATTTCTTTGCACTTCTTTCATGCTCTCCAGTGGGTTTACTAGCCTAAATTCTAGTCAATCCTTCTTCTATGTTTTCCTGTGTGAATTTATCTGTCTCAAGGAAAACTCTACCAGAGGGTGAAAGCTCCCTTACTCCAACTAGGATGAGAATTTGCATTGCTGCCTCCAAATCGATCTAAGATTGGAATGATGAATTGAACCATAAGACAACACACTTGTTGCCATTGTTCCTTGACAAGCATTACATGTCTATGGTTCCAGAAGGAACCGCTATTTGTATCTTTCAAGGCTATATATACACCTCTCTTTTTTCCTAGGATACACTATATCTTTCAAAGCTATTTGCTATACAAATATCCTTGAAAAACTAGTGCAGAAATTAGCCGGTGACTTTCCTCACAAAATATTCAGAAATGCAAGAGATCATGGAGAATGGTCTCCTAACAATATATTCTGATTATTTGTTTTTGTTTTGTTTTGTTTTCACATTTCTTGAGAGATGTTTGTGGGGTTTTTTTTAAATATTTATTTATTTATTTGACAGAGAGAGACACAGTGAGAGAGGGAACACAAGCAGGGGGAGTGGGAGAAGGAGAAGCAGGCTTCCTGATGAGCAGGGAGCCCGATGCGGGGCTCGATCCCAGGACCCTGGTATCATGACCTGAGCCGAAGGCGGATGCTTAACGACTAAGCCACCCAGGCGCCCCTTGAGAGATGTTTGTTAAAATTCCTCATTCTATTACTGGGCATTTGCATAGTTAATTATTTAGTTCTGACAATTTATGATGGCCCTACCTTAGTCACGCAAGTACAGTTTTTAACTTGGATAAAACAGTCTTTCTCATACCTGTGTTAACTATATTATTTATAACCACCTTCATCCTAAGAAGAAAAAAGAGGAGAAAGAATGAAAATGTGAGAAGATTATAGTATCGTAGTGTATGTTTCTGTGGGTATTATGCTTTAAAAATCCTCTATCATTTAAATCACAGAATGATCAATATGCCAACTATTATTTTCTTCAACTTGGAGAGGAAGAGCCTGACATTCAGAAAGAGAAAGTAATATACATATGAAATCCCACAGCACCATTTGATTTTTAATTTGGGCCTGCTAATCTCAAACTTTTCTGTGTAATTACCTCTTCAGGCAGAAATGCTTTGTTTGCTATTTATTGATAATCTTGCTTTCAATGCTTGTTTTTCCTTTTCTAAATATAAAAATATCAAAATTTCTTTAAAATATCAAAGTTTCTATAACAACTTTTGACTACAGCAGTAAGCTGTTATAATCTTCTTATAGACAGTTTTGGAGTTAAAAGTTTTGTCATCCTAGTATAAGATCTTCTAAAAAAAAAAAAAAGAAAAATTACTAAACTCTAAGCCTCAGTTTCCTCAGATATAATTTGAGAATATATCCTACTTCCCAAGAGTTTTGTAAATATTAATGAAGCAATACATAAATGACATGTGTAGTTCAATATGTGAGGCAGGGTACATCTTCAGTCAAGAGCAGCTTACTATCACTTACAGATCTCTGTACCAAAAATAGAAGAAAGAAAGAAAGAAAGAAAGAAAGAAAGAAAGAAAGAAAGAAAGAAAGAAAGAAAGAAAGAAAGAAAAGAATAGATTCTAATATCTACATTTTAAAAGTACCATCCACAGAGAACTTTATTATCCAGACCACAAAGTTAACTTCAAGGATTTATCTGAAGCTAATAATGTGTTAAAACTGTATGATATTTATATACTAGGCTTTCTAACAAGCCAGTGTAGGTCACATTAAGTATACTGGCAGAAAAATATTTTGCCTCTCCATGATGGAGGTGTGGGCGGGCAAGTGGCACCCTAAAATACATACTATGCAAACATTACATGTATATAAAAGGTTAATACACCCTTTCCAAATCATGATATTCATTATTTTAAATAAGAATTTATACTTTTTGGGATGCCTGGGTGGCTGAGGCTATTAAGCATCTGCCTTCAGCTCAGGTCATAATTCTGGAGTCCTGGGATCAAGCCCCAAATTGGGCCCCCTGCTCAGCAGAGAGTCTGCTTCTCCCTCTGCCCCTCACCCCAATCATGCTCTCTCTCAAATAAATAAATAAAATCGTAAAAAAAAAAAGAATTTGTACTTTTGAAAACATTCTCAATTTGCTTATTTAAAAAATTGCTAAATATAGTTGCTCCATCCCAGGCCCTAGTACATAGAGAAATAGCAAAATCAATTAACGTTGTCTTTATTTCCTTATTCATAATGTGTATTTTAAGTACCGGATTGTAAAAATGCAATAAAATGTTTCCTGCCAGGTGATTTTTATAAGTGCTTCCATTCTTTTCAATTGCTTTCTCAGGCATGCCAGTAACAATGTGTTTTAAAGTTGGCATAGCACACAGAAATGAAGAGAAAGGCTCTTCTGGGCAAGATATTTGTCAGCACTTGATTCTAAACAGATTATCATTCATAAAGGGTTCATCTGCTGTAATATCTGAAATATTCCATTTAAGTGTCAGTTAAATACATTTGTTTCCAAAATGTAGCCAGTATAATAGCAAACATTATACTTTTGGACCATATTAAGTGAATGTTTCTGCCAAGCAATTTCAATCAACTGTAACTTTTTACAATTTTTTCCCCTAGTGCCAGTTGAAACTGCATAAGCTCCACCATCTCCATTAAATTCTCATATCCATTAGGACATGAGAATGAGATGGAAGCCAAGCATTTTATCATCATAATTCTCATTGGCATGGAATTTTTTAATATTTAACACACACTGAAGCTCTCAAAAGTTTTTATATTATAACTTAGAGTAATGTTTTAAAAATTTTAATAGTCACCTAATCCTTGAAATGACAGAAAAGTTGAGCACGAATGAGAATTTTGAAATAATAATAAAAAAAAATAAAAGGTGGTTATAATGGATCTTTACTTAGCTCAGAAAAATGAGCCATATTGAGTATCTGACAGCCCTAGAAATAATATGGAAGAAAAAACAGGAATTTATAGATTGAAATTAATCACCAGAAGTATTTTCAGAAATTTTTTTTCATATAATTTCCTTCTATGAATTCTCTGAGAAATAATGAAGGCATCTAATCCATTATGTTTTTGATGTAATTTTAATTTTTAATTTCTTTTTTATTATTTATTTAGAATTTTAAAAGTGCCAACAGACTACTCATGTTAAGGCATATGAATTATTGGGATTTTTTATTCTGGTTGTCAAAGTATTCTAATCAGATACAAAGTAATCAACATAAAATTTGCTATACAGGTTAAGAAATTATGGTTATTATGTAATATGGAATATAAAAGCATTTGGTTTACTCTAACCAACTGGAGAATCAGAGACGAAACCTCTGTAGATTATGAAATATTTATAGGAAGTGGATAATTTTCTTCATTTTGTATAGCATGTGGTATATAATATGATGTGTGGTATGCTATAAAGGCTCATTGATTCTTACCGATTATTGATGGATATAATAACCACAAAAATTCAAAATTAAGGCAATTAATAAGTACAGTTAATTTATAACTATATAAAATAAATTATATGAAATTGGATTTAGGTGATTTGTAGCTGGTGGCCCCTGAGAAGCAACATTCATAATCACTTTTTACAGTGTAAGAAGTGATTTAGAAGATGATTAACATGCCTGGTTAGAAAATATTTTTAATTTTTATAGAATTGTGATCTTGGGAGAAATAGTCAGAACTTCTTGGCATTATGATGGTTTACTGAAAATGCCTTAAAAAGGCTAGGTAATATAATGTAGCAATACAGACCTTTTGTAATCTAGATCTGCTATGGTGTATAATATCTAATCATAGGTTATAGAGTCCAAATAAGCTCGTGTGTGTGTGTGTGTGTGTGTGTGTGTGTGTGTATGTGTTCCAAATGGCAACAGGAAAGAGTAAAGTGGGAATCAAAGTTAAACCTGATTCCTCCTACAACGTGTGATCCTTTGGGGTTTATTATCCGCCCACCTGAGGTCTTGATAGTTGCCATGACCCATCACGAGCTAATTTTGTAATTTATAAAATGTCAGCTGAAGGAATAAATTACTATCAATAGGAATCAGACCAGAAAATGGAGAGGAAAACTAGTTGTATGTGCGCATAGATGGGAATTTACTTCTGAAGTAGGCAGGATGATAACGAATCATCTAATTAAACAATTGATATAGTTTAGCTGGCTTATTTTTAAGCTTTTGAGTACATAGGTCACTCTCTAAATTTAAGGGTGACTATTTTGAGGTGATCTGGAACAGCGGCTGGGGAGGCCACCACCTTAATTTGTGGACTTGTTCTGAGTAATTTTATTTAGCTGTAATTTGATTAGCCCTGTACATTCTAGGCCTTTTCAAATTCCATTTTTTTTTTTTTTTTTTACTTTTTGGGGATAAAAGTAATCTCTTTCAAAATATGCCAGGCCCTGAATTTATGGACCTTTTTTATTGCCTTTCATTTTTAAAAAAATATTGAGGTATAATTGACATATTATATTAGCTTCAGGTGTACAGTAGCTGTTTTCTATTTCTATTTCTGTGTATTTGTATTCCTCAAGGTCATGTTGAGATCCTAAATCCCAAAGGTGCTAGCATTAGTAGGTGGAGTCTTTGGGAAGGGCTTAAGTTATGAGGGTGAGATCTCGAGTGTTTGAGATAGTGCCTTATAAAAGAGATTCCACTAAGCTTCTTAGCCCACTTCACCATGTGAGGGTACAATAAAAGGTCTGCAACTGGGAAGAGGGCCCTCACCCACCATGCTAGCACCCTGATCTTGGACTTCTGGACTCCAGAAGTGTGAGCCATAAATTTCTGCTGTTTCATAAGCTACCCAGTTTGGAGTATTTTGTTATATCAGCCCAAATAGACTAAGACACTTAGGAAAATCAGTCAGAAATGTCTTAGTTGGTCCTCGACTCACAAAATATTCCATACTAAGCATTATTATATATCTTGTGAGATAAGCAGAATTATTACCATATTATGAATGAGGGAAATAAACGGTAGGGGGATGTAAAGAATTATTAACTAATAACCAAAGATTAACTACTAAAGGATAAAGGATAGTTCAAAAGAATATGGGGATAGCAGATATAGAAGGAAGCCACAACCTCTAGGGCTAAGGCAGAGCATCTAAGGCAGGAAGAAATTTGGAAGAGCTTCCTCAGCTCCCACTAAGGCGGAGATTCAAACCTTAGTAGAGAGGGTATTGGTGAGGCCCACTGGATGGTGGAGAACTTCACTGAGTTCTGCCTGCTGGAACTCACTAAGAAGCTACTTGCTGGGGCACTGATGAGGTTCACAAGGAATTGCCCAAATACTCTGAGAAGATGCCCTCGGGGTTACTGGTGGAATTTGCTGGGAAGCTGCCTGTGGGAATGACACTGTCACTGGGAAGCTACTTATGGGGTGCTCTGAAACTCACTGAGGATTGAGGACCTTTGGAGTTTGCACAGGCCACCAGCCACTGTGTGTTGCAGAGCAAGAAATAAAAATTCAAAAATTTGAAGAGGTTCACCTGTGCCCTTCCATGTACATCTAGCACCTTCTACTGACAAATCCTAACACTGTACCACCTGGCAAAAAGAACAAAGCAGGGCAAAGAAGCCTGGATTTGCAGCTGAGAGGCAATACATTGATAATTGTTATACCTTTGTATTTGTAATTTCTCCTGAATGTTAGCAATACTGTAAGCCTCTTGAGGGCAAGGGCATTGTCAAACTTCTTGCTGCATCCCTCATGGTATATATAACCAAAAAAAAAAAAAAAAAAAAAGAGTGAAAGGAAAAGGACATAAAAAGAAAAGAATGAGGGAAATAATGTTTGGAGATGATATGTTACATATCCAAATTGTTTAGCTTCTCCAATATGTTGTTTCCACCGAGGACTGTAGTCTAGTACTTCCTCTCTTAAAGAAGCAAAATGTTGAATAAGGGATAGTTAGTAAAAATCAGGATAGTGTGAATAGTTTAATTTTACTCAATTCTTTGAACCATAAACATTAAATAATTCCTTCCTTCCTCCCTTCCTCCCTTTCCGTTCTCTTTCTTTCCCTTTCTTTTCCCTTTCCCTTCCCTTCCTCCCTCCCTCGCTTCTATCCATCTCTCCCTCTCTCTCCCTTTCTTTCTTGTCACCTCTATGCCTTTTCAAGTTATCCCTCACCCCCCTCTTTCACCTGAGTAGTGGGTTCCCTTAATGATATCTCAGTAGAAATCTTAACATTTTCAGTTGGCTCTGGTTGTTAAATTCTCTTGTTGTGGCTTTTGAAATTTCAGGTGATTTAATGTAAAGCCTAGGATTCATATTCAATTCAAAGTTCTTCTCTCACTAATGTAGGCCAGATGTGTGTCTCCAGTGGTCTGAGAGAAAGAGGAGGGGTTAGGGGCACTGACAGTCTTTCACACTCACCTCTCTTGCCCACCAATCATACAAAAATAAAAGAGATTAAGCTGCTGCCCATTTCACTCTTTTATTGGTCATCATAACTGATCTAAGTTATTGTCTTTAGTGTTACCGTGGATAAGTACAAGCCATGGCAGGCCTTGCTGATTCAAGCTCAAACATATGCCTCAAACATCAGTACATCAGAGGACACTTAAAAGAGTCAACTTACTCAATTTGACATCTATAAAGGAGGCCTAGGGGCACATTCCTAATATGCCTGAAACTCTGAATCACACTCTAGCAGTCCCAGCAAATGTGTCATTGCCAAGTAGGTGTGTAATCTGACCTCCAAAACTCTAACACTGGAGGTTATGGGCCTGTTCTTTTTTTTTTTTTTTAAAGATTTTATTTTATTTATTTATTCATGAGAGACAGAGAGAGAGAGAGAGAGAGAGAGAGAGGCAGAGGGAGAAGCAGGCTCCTCGCTGAGCAGGGAGCCCGATGCGGGACTCGATCCAGGGACTCCAGGATCATCAGACCTTTCTCAAGCTTTCGTGTTTAATGCTTGTAAAAAGAGATTCCAGAGTGCTATTCAAAGGGATCTGATACAGTGAGACTAGGTGGAGAATAAGGTGGAAACAGGAATCTACTTTTAAAAATCAGCTTAAATATTTCTAATGAAGATTAACAGACTACAACTTAAGCAAAAAGGGTTTGCTGTGTTTCTAAATAAATTTTAGCATATTTTATGGAACACTGAAAATTTCAGTTGCAGTAAACTTAATGATCTCTCCAGAACTACACTCATAAAATTCTGCAGTTTTGTCTTATATATGAACCAGAGCATTGTAGAAAAATAATTTCAAAGTGTTAAAGAGAGAAAAGTTATAAACTTTTGTATGAATATAACTCCATGTAAATAAAAATGCTAATTAAAAAAATGTTGCTTTCCCTAAAACTTACTGACAAACTGTAGCACTAAAAATACCGTATTCTGAGAATTAGAAATAATAAATTTCAAGACATGAAAAATGTTATTATTTAATATAAGTCAATTACTTGAAATGAAATCTGAAAATTTCACAAAGTTGAGGATAATTTCTCAGCATAAATGACATCTATTATATATATATTCTAAAGATTTATTTATTTATTTATTTGACAGGGAAGCAACAAAAGGAGGGGGAGAAGCAGACTCCCCGCTGAGCAGGGAGCCCAATGCGGGGCCCAATCCCACGACCCTGGGATCATGACCTGAGCTGAAGGCAGGCACTTAACCTCCTGAGCCACCCAGGGGCCCCAATATCTATTATATCTTACACAAAGCCTGGCAACTTTCACGCATATTGTACCCATTAGGAAACCATACAGTAGAGGGCATTTGTTCTTGGCCATCCCCTGCCCCCGCCCTAGGCGCAGTTCTCTACAAAAGAGTTTTGATAAATTTATAGGAATGATGGGTTGATGATCTGTGAAATACTTTTTTCAACAGTTTGAAACATTTTTCTTTTTAATTTCCTGACTATTAACAACTTTATCTTCTACATTTCCTTATTACTCACTTGCTCTGTGTTTCTGTAGAACCAGTTATAGATTTGCTTTTTGGTTCCACGTGTGGGAGTCGATTGAGATACCTTGATAGATTAAAGAGAGAGAATTAGGAAACACAAGAGGTACTTTCCAGACCTGTTTGTTCAACCTTATACTATGTAATGCTATGGGACAAATTAAAAAAAAAAATACTTGTTTAAGTTTTTAGTTTATCATACCACTTTATACACATTGTTTAATTTCATCTTCATAGTATCTGAGGAGAGATGAGGCAGGTATAAATGGCCTCATTTTCCTGAAAAGAAAAATGAAGCTAGAGAGATAGATTAATTTGTTTCCTAATTCATACTATGAACGTGTTGTTATATCAATATTAACTCTAATGCCTCTATCACTATGATTCCATATGTTTATATTGTTTATAGGTCAGGAACTTTTTTCCTTCTTTCAGAGTATATTATTATGCACAACAGAGCATTTAAATGCTTATGAGCTTCAATTAGGAAAGAATCAATATATTTCTCATGATAGTCTTTAATGGGAAGCAAGCTGGAAACCACTGACAGTGCAAAAATCATAATAACTCTGACTAGAGTTTTTAGAATGGACAAAAAGGATGCAGAATTCTAATTGAAATACACTGGCAGCTAATTTTTAATTTACTTTTTTAAACTGTGGAGCCAAGCTCTGGGTTCTAGGAATCCACAAAAGGTAGGATGGAGACTTTAATGTCATATTTTTCTCCTTGAGGATGGATGTCAATTTAGATTATCTTTTCTGAGATATCTCACATGGGGATGGGAAGTAACTGAATAGAAAATAAGCCTCATTTTGCTCTTTAGGTCACAGGAAATATAGCAAAAGTTAGAAAAAGCAAGCTAGAGGCAGAATGTTAAATTAGAAAAATGGAATATTAAATTAGGAAAATGGCATAATATTCTGACTTCAGCACGGTGGTACCTATGTATTTCCCAAGACCTAATCTGTACGAAGACTTTCTTAAAAATGGAATGGTCTGTAATAGCTATTTCAAGACTTCCTGAAAGGATAGTTCTCTACAGTGTTTTTTTTGCCCTTTCAATTGGATAAATCAAAATATCTTTCTGAACATGTTTCAACTATTCTACTATAGTATACAAAATACGAAACCTCTGTTTCTGACCTTTCAACCAGAAGGTTCTGGAAGTGTGAATATTATTTCTTCATCTAATGAGTCCTTTAGTTTAACAGAAAGATGTTGATCTTGCCTTATTGCTCAGCAAGAATTTATTGGATTAAGATAGCAAAGCCTGGCAAGTTCACTTTTGCCCGGTGCAAGCTGAAGAGTTGAGTGATTCTTATTTTAGATCAATTACCTTGCAGAAAACACAAATGGACAGGACATTCCATGTACGGGTACAGAAAAAATATTACCTAAGACAGTGAAAAAAATTTTTTTTTTTACTTTTCAGCAACAAAAGAAATATCCAACATATACCTTGAATGAGCTCCTATAGATAGATTGAACAAGACTTCGCTAGAGCACTATTGTCAGAATAACATGATAAATAAATTCACAATACAAGTTTGTCACATCTTTGTGAAAGAAATATCCTCCAAAGCATTGTTGTTCAAAATGTGAAATCACTTGGGAACATGGTGGAAATGCAGATTCTTATGCCCTGCTCCAAACCTACAGAATCAGAATCTGCGTTTTATGAATGCAGATTCGCAGGAGATTCTTATGTTAAATCTCCTAGAGAGAGACACTGTTCTGAAAAAAAAAATGCATTTTAGGATACATAATTTGATGTACATAATTTGATGTACCTCTAACATAACACAACTAATTAGCAAGGTATTTTTGGAGTCATTTTGGAATGAATATCTGTTTTTGAATCTCTGACTGAAAGCCAAATCTGCACAACATCAATTTATTTAGCTGATGTCCTAATAATCAAATTTCTTTTATTGGGACTTCACATAGTACATATGTATCCATGATTATATTCAGTTTATGATGCATATTTCAAGGAAAATAATAAATATGGCCATTTTAAGTATATATGCATTTATATTGCAATGTGTTTTGACTGATAGAATAAAATGAATAAAATATACTGATCAATGTCAGACTTGGTATACATACGATGTGTGACTATAGTGAAGTTTCTCAAAGGCAAGCAAACGTAATTAACAACAGTTAAAAACAAAGGTAAAAAAATACTCCTAAAGATGTTTATATGCCTTGAAACAATTTTTCTCAAAAGGTGAACTTAAGACCAATACATTGGATCAGCTCACTTACCTGTTCACAGTGCAAACATTTAGGCTCCCCAACAAGCCTACTGAAGCAGTCTTTGTGTGTGGGACCCCTGAACTCTGTTTTATACCTTTCTGGTGATTCCTAAGTATATTAAATTTGACAAATATTGACTAAAAAACAAAACATATTCTATTGTTGTCATACAAAACAAACCTATGTCCTCATCACTGATAGTTGGTTGAAAAAGAATTAATTTTCTCAGCCAAAAATGATCCAAATAGGTCTTTAAAATATCTCAGAATACCACTTCCAGAGACAAGCCATGATCTCTGCCCTCTATGAATTCTGATTCTTTCAATTTATGAACTTTATGGGAATATACCGCTCTGCGAATTCCTTCTGGGACAGACAAGAGTATACCGCCTGACTTCTTCCCTTTTTATGGCAGTCACCTTTTCACAACCCTGCTTTCATTTGACTGAATGCTACAGGAAAATTTTCAGAGGTACAATATGCTCTTAGACCAAGTAGTTTTTAGAACTGGCATTTAAAAGGGGAGAGACTAAAACTATGGAAAACTATGGAAAACTATGGAAACTTGGTTTCAGTTCCAACTTTTCTGTCAATTAATGTAACCTTGGGGAAGATCACTTAACCCTTCTCATCCCAAATTTGCAACATGAAACAGCTAGACTAGAATATCCCAAATGTCCCCTCCACTTCTAACAGTCTATGATTCTAAATAAAATGGTTTAAATAAACTAATTCTGTTAAGCAAATGGGGGTTGTTTTCTCTATATTCTTAAAACATCTCACAAAAGAAAATTCTTTTAGGATGATTTATATTAGAAACTTTCGATACAGACTTTTTCAGGTGTCTCCTTTTTAAGCAACATATTTATATCCAGTTACTGCTTGGGCTAGGTAACTAGTGGAACTTTCCTTGGAGCTGAAGGTGCTGAATTTCTCCAATAACCACATCTCTGTTCACATGAAGTTCAAGGTGGCAACCTCACAGCTATATACCACAATACAAGGTTTACAGTGGATTGAGTTCCTTTTTTAAAAATAATTTTGTATGCCTTCAGATTAAAAATCCCTCCAATAATCCAGGCAAGGGGCTCTTCAAAGGACAAAATTTTAGCCAACTTTTCCACACATGAGGGAAATTGGGCTATACTTTTCTCGTTTTATGAATAATTTATCATCTTTACTACCACTGCAATTTGGATCTCAAAGTACAATTTGGAAAATAGTTACTTGTTTTTCAGTTCCCTAAAAGTTAATTGCAAGATTATTCTAATTCTTTGTTTAAAAGATGCCTAGAGACCTAGAGAACTCCTTATAACACTCTGGGGCCACTGCTGCAGGATCAGTGCTGTGCGCCAGGGCCTCACCCCCACCCCAGCCCCGCGACAACTCCTCCACCATAGAAGACATGAACAAATACAGCAACATAGAACTAGAGGGATTCTCAGAGAAATCCAAGATCAACACCAGTAAGAGTCAGCAGAATGACAGTAAAATGTTTACTGGAGGCTTGAGCTGGGATAAAAGCAAGGAAGATCTGACTGAATATTTGTCTCAATTTGGGGAATTTGTAGACTGCACAATTAAAACAAATGCAGTGACTGGAAGAGCAAGAGGATTTGGATTGGTGCTTTTCAAAGATGCTGCTAGTGTTGATGAGGTTTTGGAACTGAAAGAACACAAACTGGATGGCAAATTGATAGCCCCAAAAGGACCAAAGCTTTCAAAGGGAAAGAATCCCCCCAAAAGGTTTTTGTGGGTGGGTTGAGCCCAGATACTTCCGAAGAACAAATTAAAGAATATTTTGGAGCCTTCGGAGAAATTGAAAATATTGAACTTTCCATGGATACAAAAACAAATTAAAGAAGAGGATTTTGTTTTATCACATATACAGATGAAGAGCCAGTAAAGAAATTGTTAAAAAGCAAATATCATCAAATTGGTTCTGGGAAGTGTGAAATCAAAATTGCACAACCCAGAGAGGTTTATAAGCATCAACAGCAATAACAAAAAGGAGGAAGAAGTGCTGCAGCCGGTGGACCAAGTGGTACTGGGGTGGTGGGCAAGGTCAGGGCCAAAACTGGAACCAAGGATTTAATAATTATTATGATCAAGGATATGGAAATTACAATAGTGCCTATGGTGGTGATCAAAACTATAGTGGCTATGGCAGCTGTGATTATACCCAGTAGTGATACTGGGTATAACTATGGGAACTATGGATATGGACAAGGATATGCCGACTGCAGTGGCCAACAGAGCACTTATGGGTCTCAAGGGCGTGGGAATCACCAAAACAATTACCAGCCATGCTAAAGGAGCATGTTGGAGAAAACAGGAGGAGATTGCTAAAGTTAACCCATCTTGTAGGATGACACTGAAGATTGGTCTTCTGTGGATCTAAGGTGATTGTTTTGTAAGACTTTCTAGTGTACAAGACACAACTTTATCCATCTGTATATAGCTGCCAATTAATTCCCTTTGTTTTTACTTGGTCTTTTGCTCTCTGTGTTATGACTAGATGTAGATTTGTGTTTATACAAATTTTATTTGTATGATTTAATGTTAAACCTCAATGCTTCCTTATGTGATTGTTCAAAAATTAAAAAAATAAAAGATGCCTAGATAATCATGACAGGCTTTTTAATGATTTACTTTCTTTATATGAGCATTCAAATTTATTTATTTTTACCTACATTTTGGTAAGTTTGCTATATATATATATATATATATATATATATATATATTCTCATTTAGAAATTAACATTTTCATCATGATTGGTTAGTCATGTTATCTAGTCTTGGGACTTCCATAAATTCACTAAAAAATGAATAATCATGGGCCTTTAGACTAGACTAAATGGGGACAACTGAACTAGAAAGCATGGAGCCTTCTCTGCAGAGGTTATACTTGTGTAGGGGGTCTCAGTTTCAACTTCTTGCCTCAAGCAGACAGTCTTTATCTCCTATCTTTGCATATGTTTAGAATCTTTTGGTTAACTCCTTCTTCTCTCACCCAGGACTGCTGTGTCATTGGTTTACGTGCTCAGCACTTGGGTTCTCAGCACTTTCCTCGTTGCTAGCACTGATTCTTCTCCTAATTTTCTTTTAAGTGCAGAACATTATTTTAAACATTGCTCCATGTTACCCAATATTCCCAGCTTTTTGAAACAGAGACATGTGCTTTATCTTTTTGTAAAGTGTACATATAAAATTTTACATATCTTTATACAAATTATGCACTTACATATATACACTAAAATGGAGAAAGATACACACAAGCCTGTTTGAGTATAGATTATCGAGGAGAAAACTTGAAGATAAACATGAGATGGTGACTGTATCTGAGATATTACACTTTCACATTATTTAAACTGTTTATAAACAGGAATACTTATTGAAATCTTAACAGAATTTAAATATAATCAATGCAGGCATACAGTTTTATAAAATCAGACTATAAGTACACTGAAGAGGAAATGTGTGAATGCCCCAATTTAAAGGCAATATTTTAGTTATGTTTCATAAAATAATCATACTTCACAAGGAATGTAGAGATCATGAAATATAATATATTCAGAACTGTGATTCACAGTTTTAATAATTCTGGTGGAGACTAAGAAAGATCAATAGATATTTGTCCCATTCCCTTTCAATTAGCATAACCCCATTTATACTCCCCCCACCCCCAGGCCTTCTATCATATACTACCTAAACAACAAGATTATGGCTAAACTGGAGCTTGAAAATCATTTAGGTAGACCAATGTTAGAAGATACTCTTTTTCGGGTGCCTGGGTGGCTCAGTCGTTAAGCATCTGCCTTCGGCTCAGGTCATGATCCCAGGGTCCTGGGATCGAGCCCCACATCGGGTTCCCTCCTCGGGGGGAAGCCTGCTTCTCCCTCTCCCACTCCCCCTGCTTGTGTTCCTGCTCTCGCTATCTCTGTCTCTGTCAAATAAATAAATAAATAAATAAAATCTTTAAAAAAAAAGAAGAAGATATTCTTTTTCTCTTTGGTCTTATATTTCTATTCTACTTTGACCACAAGATCTGTTTTCCATGTAATATATATTTCTGAAAGTCTGACTATGTCCCCATATTTCTCCACAGCAAAACCATGAATACAAATGAACATTTTATGTATTTATATTGTTGTGCTCATAAGTCTAATTTTTAAAATTTTCCGACTTTAGTAATCATTCTAATAATTATAAGTAGAAAGCAGTTGATCAAAACATTTTTTCCCTCTAAATGCTTATGACTTAAGGAGACAAATTTAATTTCTTCAAATATAAATAAACTTCAAACCAACATTATGCTGCCAATCATCTTCCAAATAATAGTGAAGAGGGATAGGGAATTTGTTTGGGTGTAGTGGGAGGCACGGGAAGGGGATAGCAAAAGGGACCGTTAAGTAATACGGCTTCTCACCATCCCTAGAAGGATTTAGTGATGCAAAGGTAGGAACAGTCATTCTTACCATCTATGCATCATCACAAAAACATGTTATACATATCCTGTTGGTTCTGTGTTTTTTTTTTTTTTTTTTTCCTGAAGAACTCTAATACATGGTTGTTTCCTGGTTGCTCAGAGAAGTAGAAGTGCTCCTGCAGCGAGTTACAGGATATAAAACAACCCAATGTGAATTCCATTGGCATCCTTTTGGGGATCACTTGGTTGCAGTCTTACAAATGTCTACAGGGTTGTAAGGTATTTATTCACCATACTGATTAATCAAATTAAAGTTACATAGGCATTGAGGTGTTGAACTATCCAAGAACTAGTGATGTAGTAATGAGTTTCAAGCATATGGCAAAATACAAATCAGCATTTACAGAGCAAACAATTAGTAGTGTTTAAGGAAGAACTGCCAAATTGTTATTAGTTTCATCTAGTTATTTTATAATTAAACTCCATATGATTCAAATACTTTAGGTCACAAATGAGGAAATGAATTAAAAAAAACTCATTGCAAAATGTGATCTACTATAGCTCCTTAAGAGTGAGAGATGGTGTAATATAGATAATTTGTGAAAAATAACTGTAATTATTTTTGTATCCATGTACCTTCATTTGTGCTTCTTTCCACGAAAAAGTATTGTCTATTTTCTAACCCCTTGAGGTTGGGCTTCAGTTTTCTCTCTCAAAACTCTGACTACCAACTGAACAAGTTCCAGCTAGCCCATTGGGTAAAGAGAAACTCTTGGAGGAGAAATCCTGAGGCCTTCTTAAACATCTTAGCCAACCCCAACTAACCTAGCAGCTGACTAAAGAAGCATGAGAACACAGCTGAGATCACAATGGCCTGGCTGAGCCAAACACAAATTGCCAATCTATGGAATAGTATGATAAACAAATATTTTTTTTACTTTATTCCATTAAGTTTTTGCTCAGTTTATTGTACACTATTATCAATGGCAATAGGTGTCTGAGATAGAGGGATTTTTCCACTGACCTGGTAATATTATGCAGCCATAAAAAAGAATGAGATCATGTCATTTGCAACAACATGGATGGACCTTAGGGTATTATGCCAAGAAAAATAAGTCAGACTGAGAAAGATAAATACCATATGATTTCACTCATATGTGGAACCTAAAAAATAACTGAATAAACAAACAAAAAGCAGAATCAGACCAATAAATACAGAGAACAGACTGATAATATTATGGCAACCTGTTTTGTAAAACCTTTTTTATCATCAAATAAGCTCATCTTTGATCACATTTTCTATAATTTGCCAATTTTCTTTTATATGATTATATGGACTATAAAATATCTGTTTCCTAACTACTATAAATAGGAATTTTTCTTGCAAAATGCATTCTTCAACCATCTTATCCATCTTAGCTTCTGTATCTATTTTCTCTTTCTCTCTCTCCATTTTGCTGTAATTTTTTTCACATGCTTCCCATACCTTTGAATAATTGTTATATAAAATTAATTCATTAGTTAATTTGTAATTCAATTTGTTAATAGAATTATCAGTTCAAATTAGTTTGTTCATTGTATATTGAGTCCTTCTAAATGCACAGTAATAGTGTGGGGGATGCCTTTTTCCTTCTAACCTCTGGTTAACAAGGACTTTTTCTTATTACCAGGTCAGTGGAAAAATCCCCTGTATATCAGATACCTATTGCCAGAGGGGAGGGAGGAGGAGGATAGGCAAAATGGGTGAAAGGTAATGGGAGATACAGGCCTCCAGTTATGGAATGAATAAGTCATGGGAATAAGACCATGAGAATATGGTCAATGATACTGTAATAGTGTTGTATGGTGGCAAGTGCTAGCTACACTTGTGGTGAGCAGAGCACAACGTATAGAGTAGTTCAATCACTATGTTGTACACTTAAAACTGATCTAACATTGTGTGTCAACTTTACTCAAAAAGGAAATTAAAAAAGATATTGCATTATTTTATGAGTGCCTTTAACATCGGGACTAGTAACAGAAGCAATATTAAAATAGTTGTAGGGTTTCAATTAGAAAGCCTTCTAACATAACCATGGTAATATTCTTCTGGAAATTCTAATTGACTCCATATTAGATAAAAAAAAATAGAAGTATAAATATTGGAAAAGAATAGAAATCATATGATTATTTTCAGATAATATGATTAAATATTTGGAAACATTAGAGAATCAACAAATCAACTATTATAATCAGCACAAAATTCAGGAAGGCAGCTGCAGACAAATTAATGTACCAAAGTTTGTAACATTTATATATACAAATACAAACTACTTAGAAAATATATTAAAAATTTCATGGTAATATTAGGTGACATTAGACAGGCCCTGTTTTAAGTGCTTTACATAACTCATAGGTCTTATAATAAATATTCTTATTATCCTCAATTTGCAGGTGAGGAGACTGAGGCTCAGAGAGTTAAATGGGCCATCACCACATAACTATTCAGGTGGCAATAAGATCCTGATCCCAAGCTGACTGATTCTAGAATCTATTTCCTAAACTTCCTACACTCTCCCCTGATCTCAACCACAGAGGCAACACAAAATATGCAATGCCAAAGCCAAACGTAATAACTTTTCAGGATTCATCAAGAAAAAAATAAAGTGGTCATAAGAGGATAACTGGAAACATGGAAGGCAGACACCATATTACTTTTGTCTATTTTCCTATCCTTATAATTAGCACAGTGCTGGGCACACTTATTAAGCACTTAGTAAATGTTAGTGAATATATAAACTGGTAACATTTAATATTGTAGCAATGTAGGAAAACAAGCATTCTCATTTGCTGTTGGTGAGGTGTACATTTGCATAACTTTTTAAAGGAAAATTTTACATTAACGTTTATAATTGAAAATGTGTGTACTCTTTGACCAGGAAATCCTCTGTTTACAATTTTATTCTACATAATATTCTATACGATGTAAGAATGCCTTTGCAACAAAGAACTGAAAACTTGATAAATCATGCCTTAAAAACAGAGGTTCGTGTTTTCCACATATAATTGGACATAGGCGATGTTTGCTGTTGGTGAAACAGTTTTGCAATCTAACTAGTTCTGAGGCTCTATCATTCTTTTTTGACATCCTTAGCATCTTGTGTCTTTCTCCCTCTACTTGTTTCATTATGGTTTCAATATGCCAAACTCTGCTCCAAGTACCAAGTCTGCTTTCCAGAGAGGAAGAAGGGAAAAGGAGAGCAGCAATACACTCTCTTCCCACACCTGTCACTTCTATTAGAGACTAAGCTATCTTTCCAAGTAGCTCCCCAACAGGTCTATATGGTCTGTGTTTAGAAATGAGTTACTCTAAATGCAGGGATTTACCTGGCTTCCAGTTCCCAGTTGATACTGTCTACTAGGCTCTCACAATCAATGCTGGAATACATATGTAAAATAGCTAGCCCTGTGCCATCTACAGGATAAGAAAAAAGCTAGAAAAACATCTTGGTAACTATTGATAGGAGATCAATGATCATGTGGCCATATACAGAGAAGGATGGAGAAGGAAGAAGTAGGAGAAGCCCCTTAATCACACCCTTTAGATTTTGGGTGAAGCATTGCAATAGCTGACTTTTTTTTTTAAGATTTTATTTATTTATTTGAGAGAGTGAGTGAGTGAGCATGAGCGGGGCGGGGAGGGGCAGAGGGAAAGGAAGAAGCAGACTCCCCACTGAGCAGGAAGCCCACTGAGAAGGAGCCTGGGCTCTATCCCAAGACCCTGGGATTAGGACCTGAGACCAAGGCAGATGCTTAACTGACTGAGCCACCCTGGCACCCCGCAGTAGCTGATCTTACCTCTCTTTGTTATGATGATAGGAAAAAGGCTAAAATTAGGAGAATACAGTAAGATATTGAAAAGCATAAATAATATTCTCATACTCATTCTGCTCTATTTTCTGTTAAACTGAAGACTCCACATTTTAACTCTCAAGACTGCAAACATCAAAAATATCTCTGAAGAATCTGCGAGCCGGTATGGTCCGGCCCCTGGTATACTGCACAAAGACCCAGTGTCACAAGCTACTGAACATGGGGAACGAATACCACTAAATAAAACACTGATACATATATTTCTTTTTCTCTCATCTTCCATCTTCTTCACCCCAAAATTACTTTTTTTTTTTTTTGGTTAGCCAGGATTTTTAGGTTAACATGCTTGCCTGTCTGTACATTCACATTTTCAAGTATTTATTACTTCAATATTTATAAACTAAAAAGAACTAAGAAATCTACAATGTTCTATTGCTGCTTAAAAAAAGAATAAAGTTTTTCTTCCTATCTATAAATATTCTAACCCAAACTGAACTAGTCATAGAAAGATAGATTCCTAAGTCCATATTCTAGCATCATAAATTGATGGTAATCTGAGGCATGGTCCATTAGATGTGATTTATGCTTCTCATTAAATATAGCTATAGCAATATATTTTTTTTTGCAAAGAACAGTTAATAGTAAACAAGTTTACTCTGATGAAATTTAGATTCTCTATAAATAACACTTCTAGGGGACTTCAGCACTTCTGCTTCTGTAATGCTAATTAGTAGACCAACTCATGGTATGTTTTGAAATATCTAACAAACAACTTGTTTAATATTCTTTGTCACAAACTAAAGCAATGCAAAGAAGTTATAAAAAGCTGTTTAAAATCTCTTTAAAATCCTGAAATCAAAAGAGGCTAGGTTTGAGGGAAATACAAACAAATGTTTCTGAAATATAACATTTTCTTTCATTTTTTTTAATGAATAACATGATCCTAACAGTAGTCATGCCTGAAAATTGCAGGTATTTTCCACAAGGAAAATTTAGCTGACTATAGAGTCATACTTACATAGTGTGGTATATTATGATTCAGAAAATATTCATCCTTCTTCGCCCCTTCTATAGAAGTATTTTATTTCTCCACCCCGTGGATGTTGCATTTGGTTATGTGACTCACTTTGGCCAAAAGAATGTTAGGAGCTATGACATATGGATACATCCAAGCAGAGACTTATCTGTCCTTGCATGGATTGGTTTGTTCTCTCTTATGCTCCCATGCACAGACATGAGAATTTCACTTCCTAGGTAAGGTATGATCTTTCAGTTTGGATCTAAATATCAATTTAGAGCTAACTCACATCTTGGAGGCGAACCTCATTGAACCACTACAGCTTAGCAGAGTCAAGCCAAGATGCAGCTGATCCATAAGCCCAAGAGCACAAAATAAATGGTTGTGCCTTTAAACCACCTATTTTCTAGGTTGTTTGTTATGCAACATTGCTACAACCAAAAGATAACTTACACAAACATATAAGGGAAACATATATAGTCAAAATCACTTTTGTAAATTTTTCAATCTTTTATTCCTAAAATGTTTTTTAGGAATAAAAATTGAAACACATGTAGTTTTGTGTAAACACCTCTATAATATGTCCAGATAAATGCACATTTCAAAAATATGTAAAATAACGTGTATGCAAACTATAATTTTATACCACTACATTTTAAACATCAGAAATGCATATCCTATGGAAGAAACTTAAAGTGATAGCCATTGAAGAATAGCATGACTTCTGTCTCATGAATACTCCTGGACATGTATTCATCTAGTAGGATTGCTTCCCTAATAAATGGCTATTTTCCTCTTTTCCTCTTTTTTTTTTTTTTTTTTTGCCTGAGTGTGCATCAAAACTCCTCTAAATAATTCAACACCCACATGAGATCAATATATATGAACTAATATTTTCCTCATGTTTTGTGATTCTTAACGAAAACTATGTACACATTTAATTATGCAATCATAGTTTTATTAAATGGTATTACTGTCAAGAATTATAATCCATGTGCAATTCAATTTTAGATTTTATTCCTAAAAATAGTTTTTGGTCATATTTCATAGTGATCTGTATACACAATATAATTTCAATCAAAATCACTATATGATAGTTCATGAAACTAACAAGGTGATTCTGATATTTTTATAAGGTTTAAGAGTAAGAAGAAAACAGACCTAAGAATTACATAGCCACTCAAAATGAGCAAGTTGCTGGTAGAGGGACTCCGTATAGGATATAGAGATATTATGAAGATCCAGTAAGAAAATGTGGTATTGGCACAGAGCAATAAAATAGTAAATGGTCTAAAACCAAATCCTTTCATATATGTAAATTTGGTTCAACAGAGAATCCGTTGTAGATCAGAAGGAAAGGATGAATTATTCAATAAATTTTGCTGGGTAAATTGGTTATCCATAAAGAAAAAAAAATAATTGGAATCTCTCTCTATTTTGTCATACAACTTCAGATGGATTTAAGAAGTGAATATGGAAGACTATTTTTTTGTGTTTATAAGAAAATATAACATTTTAATGACAAAATTATCATAAAAGGTATCAATCAGGGCAATGTAAGCTAAACAATTTCCAGAGCTCAAACAGGGCACAGAGATACTTAAGCTCGAGCCAGCCAAAGCTGGGAGTGGAGATTCTTACTGATCACCTGAGACATTCAATAGAGCAAGTGCACACATGTATCACACAGGAGTAGCACAGCTAAACTACCACAGAAATAAAGCTAGGGCAGGGACAGATCTGGAGTAGCTTTACTCTAGGGGTAATTTTTGCCATTTTTACCCTTTGCACCCATAGTTTATTATTCTGTAGATACTCCAAGGAAACCCTATGCACATTTCTGGAATTCTTTTCCTGCATAGCTTTCTCTTTTGGGGAACACTGTCTCACAACATCTAGCTCCCTGAGCCAACTTTGGCTGTGATCTCAAGTTTCCTCACCTCAACAGCACCACCCCCTGGAATTCCCCTCCACAGTAGTCTTGAGTGTGCTCCTAGGAAGAAAACCAGGGCAGTCACTTGGCCCACTTCAATCGCCATCTTTCTCTCAGAGGTCACCGTTCTTCACAGACTATTGTCCAGTGCCCAAAAACTTTTGTTTCACATACTTCATATGGTTTTTCAACTGTTTCTGGTGGTAGAGAAAACTAAATTTTTACAATGATTATTTCCTCTGAAGGAAAAGTAAGGCGAGGTTTATGTAACTGATCTCATAATAGTCATTTGATGATGGGTTTATGAATGTATTTTTATTTTCTAAACTCCTATATCATGCACATAAACACACACACTTATATACTCATACACTGTTTTATCAAATATTACAAAATGTGAAAGCCTAGAGGCAGGATAACAAGTTTGATAATTACCACATATGGGAGAGAGAACACTGATTTGGCAGCCTAATGAAGGTGGAGGTGATACATATGACTAATTTCATGACCTGCTTTAAGGGCAGTTTCAAGATTGGCCAGTAAGATAATGGAGAAAGAGTTTAGAGAAAGAAAACTACAGGCTTCTGCCCCCAAGAAATAGGGTTAATGTTTGTGCTTTTGCAAATTTATGAAAGATTAAGCCATGCGCAGATTTGAAAAGGGAATCAATCAATACTTGGATTTTGACATAAGAGTTTGCCATGCTCATAAGACTTTAAAGTAGAGATATTTTGAGTGAGGTTGGGGTAAAGAATTAATTTGGAAGTATTTGTGCATAAATGTGATTTAAATCTAAACACCGAGAGAAAATCATCTAAGGAATAAGAATAATGATGTAGTCAGAGCTCTTGTGCACTCTTCCATACAGAGTTTCTGTAGCGTGAGGAGTTAGGAAAACAAAAACAAAAACAAAAACAAAACCTGAAAAGCAGGGGGCCATATAGAAGAAAAACTAGGAGAATGTGATACAGTGTAAGTTTTTTTTTAAAGATTTATTTATTTGAGAGAGAGAGTGAGAGAGAGAGTGAGTGAGAGAGAGAGCACAAACCATGGGGAGAAGCAGAGGGAGAAGCAGGCTTCCTGCTGAGCAGGGAGCCCGACGTGGGACTCGAGCCCAGGATCCTGGGATCATGGCCTGAGCTGAAGGTACATGCTTAACCGACTGAGCCACCCAGGCCCCCGATACATTGGAAATTTGAAGAAAGAGAAGAAGTTGCTAAGCAGTTATCTCAGAAAATAGATAATAAGGAAAGATGAGGAAACTAAATAAACTAGACCCCATTCTATGCCAATCATTTTGACAAAAAAAAAAAAAAAAAGCCCAATAAGACATTTGACTGAAGTGCCAAACCTGTTTAAATGTGATAATAGAACTAGTAAGACAAGACAAAAATTGAGTGTTTTGGAAACCATGTAATTTATTATGTATATTAGAGTTTAATTTTGTAAACATAATAATTTATCACTGATGGTGCTTAAATTTATTTATTTATCATCTGGAGCTTTGTAAAGGAGCCAATTATTCACAGAGACAGGCTCCATGCATTATTATATAACTTTTTCGTTATAATGTAACTTTGTAAAATGGAGTCAGTCATTCAGATTGTCAACTTATTCTCCAACATAAAATCTATTTTCCTTGGTAGTGCTAATAATAACACAACAGTTCTCCTAGGGAGACAAACAGATTGTGCAAAGTCATTTACTTCTGCCTCTATTAAAGGATGCTACAACAACTGTTATCTCCTACCTGAAATATCCTAAAGGAAAAGTTTTAATTTTAAAGTCTAAAGCAACATTCCATCTTTTTTATCTACACACAGGTATTGTTCATGCTCTCAAGAGCCTCTTTATTTTGGTTTACTGGAACAACGACTAAAATTTATGAATTTCCAAATAAAGTTCATGCCTTTCGGTGGTCAATCTACATGACTATTTGAAATGTTCATCACAATGAACAATAAGAGGGCTTTGTTCTAAGCAAGTAGAAATTTACTTTCACTCATTATAGTGTTACACTCATTCCAACTAAAATGTTAGCTCTTTAGTGCTTTTTCTGTTTTAAAGGCTTTTAACGAGGTGATCTTACAAGGACTTAAAAATCAAAAAGGAAGAATTATATAAAAGATGGTGAGCTCCATGAGGCGCCTGGGTAGCTCAGTTGGTTGAGCGTCTGCCCTTGGCTCAGGTTGTGATGGCAGGGTCCTGGGATGGAGCCCTGCTTCATCGGGCTCGCTGCTCAGCAGGGAGTCTGCTTCTCTCTTTCCCCCTGCCCCTCCACCCCGCCCATGTTTTCTCTCTTATGCTCATTCTCTCTCTCAAATAAATAAATAAAAGCTAAAAAAAAAAAAAAAAAAAATGATTGGGAGCTCCTGAAAGAAAAATAAAAAGACTGGACATCTGAGATAACTAGCCTGATTGGTGAGGGTCTTTCCCAGTCAAAGCCAGGGAGAGGTGACTATTTTTTCAAATGTGCAAACACAAATGCAAAGCAACAAAGAACATGAAAATCTGGAAAACACAACACAATCAAATGGACAAAATAAATCTCTATTTACCAAGCCTAAGGAATTAGAGATCTAGGAATTACTGACAAAGAATTAAAAATAAGTATCAACTCAGTGATTTCCAAGAGAACACTGATTAAAATACCAAGTAAAATCAGGAAAATGATATATGAACAAAATGAGAGTATTGATAAAGAGAAACAATTAAAAAGAACAAAGCAGAAATTCTGTTTTATTTTCTATGAAATGATAACCAAAGGAGAACAAGGGTGACTATATTTATCAGACAAAACAGACTTTAAGTTAAATATTCTCACAAAAGACAAAGAAGGCTATTATATAACTATGAAAGAGCCAGTTCATCAAGAATATAACAATCATAAATATATATGCACTAATATCCAAGCAACAAGTATGTAAAGCAAATATTCACATATCTGAAAGGAGAAATAGATAGCAGTGCAGTAATAGTAAGAGACTATTACCCTATTTTCGACAGTATATAGCACATTCAGATAGAAAATCAATATAGAACAGTGAACTTGTACACCACCACAGCCCAAACGGACCTAATTGATATATACAGAATATTCTACCCAACAGCAGCAGAATACACATTCTTCTCAAATACATATGGAACATTCTCTGATAGATCACATGTTACGTGACAAAATAAGTCGAAATAAATTTAAGATGATTGAAATACCAAACATCTTCTCTGACTACAATGGAATGAAACTAGACATCAATAACAGGAGGAAAACTGGAAAAGTCACCAGTATGTGGAAATTAAACAGCACATTTTTTCAGCAACAATTATGTTAGTGTAGTTCTGCCACAACCTTGATTTTAGCCCTGCAAGACCCATATCAGTTTTTTGACTTGTAGAACATTTGTTTTAAGCCTCCAAATCTGTGACTATTTGTTACAGCAGTAATAATAAACTAGTACAGAGTAACTACCCATTTATTGCCAAATTCCCATTTTATAGAAAAATTTCTCTAGTGAACCTGGCATACTATCTCACTGCAGTCTGAGTCTTCACCATATAAAAACTGAGAAAGATGGGGCACCTGGGTGGCTCAGTCGTTAAGCGTCTGCCTTCGGCTCAGGTCATGATCCCAGGGTCCTGGGATCGAGCCCCGCATCGGGCTCCCTGCTCGCCGGGAAGCCTGCTTCTCCCTCTCCCACTCCCCCTGCTTGTGTTCCCTCTATCGCTGTGTCTCTCTCTGTCAAATAAATAAATAAAATCTTAAAAAAAAAAAAAAAAAAAACTGAGAAAGCTCACATGATTTATTAGGTCCCATCATAGAAGGATAGGATATTTTATTTAAGAGTTTTATTGGGAAAAAGATATGTTCTTTTTAAGAGCTTTAATTTCCAAATTTCCTATGTATTATAAAATAAAAACAACAGTAAGATTCTTTATTCTAAAAATCAATGTACCAGAGAATGGAGGACCTAATTCTATTTTGGCAAATCCTCTAGCCAAAGTCCACTGAGCCATCCTATTACCAAAATAGGTCAGTGTGGTCTTTTTGCAGATGCTTATGCATATGGTACATATATAATGTACTGAGAACCTCAGAAGCAGCTTTTGGAACCATTCCATATAAAAATGGATGATTGTATATTCCATATTTAAGGTTCATAACCAAGAACTTCACTTATATCTTTACCCAGTCACTATAGGACATTGCAGCTGGTGAAAACAAAAATGGAACTTTGTCTAAAAATTTATCATTGCCCAATGTCTTGCATGAAAATACTTCATGGGGTGTACCAAAATGTAGAATCACTGCAGAATAATGTATGGCATAACATGCTTTAGAACATCCTCAAGCAGTTTAGAAGAGTAAGTCCAATAGGAAACCAGTGCAATCTTCCTACTGCGTGGGAGACTTTTCCATTGCTAGGCTCCCGCAATTTGGGTAACTTCCCTCTGGCTCCTGTAGTACCTGGTAGCCAACAGCATCCACCACCTGTCAGCTTTCATCAACAACTCTTTCAGAGTGCCTCTGATAAGTTATATACCCTTGAACTGCTTTCTCTCATAACCTAAATGTGAACTTGCATCAATTTGCACTGGTGCAGCACCATGGTGACTTCTCTTTCAGTGAGTCATGGTTGTACCTTCAGCATCACTGTCTAGATCTCAGCATGGGGTAGGGAGCTCTTCATTGGCCCTTCTCCAAGCCCTAGTGTACTGAATGCTCTTTATTTTTTTTTTTTTAAAGATTATTTATTTATTTATTTGACAGAGAGAGACACAGCGAGAGCAGGAACACAAGCAGGGGGAGTGGGAGAGGGAGAAGCAGGCTTCCCGCGGAGCAGGGAGCCCGATGTGGGGCTCCATCCCAGGACCCTGGGATCATGACCTGAGCTGAAGGCAGACGCTTAACGACTGAGCCACCCAGGCGCCCCAGTGAATGCTCTTTAAATCTGCTGTTTCTGTATTCTTTAGATGTTTCTTTTCTTCTAACTAGTCAATTCATTATTACTCTAGTTCCCTGTTAATATTAACAATTCTATATACATATATGTTCTATATATTCTATTTTATGTGTGTGTGTGTGTGTGTATAGATATATAATTTTCTCTCTCTCTCTCTCTCTATATATATATATTACTAGGTAGTTTCTGTTTCAATTGGATCAGAACTAAAAAATCATCCCAGTGGTTAGCACACCCTAGGGGCTCAACTAATATTAGTTGAACAAGTAAATGGATGAATGAGGAATGCTCACTAATTTTCAAACCACCAGTGGAGGGGATGGGGAAAACAATAGCAACAACAGTAACAACACTACCACCACCGACAACAGCAAATCTTTTGGGCAATGGTTCATTGACAGCTTGGGCAATGTAAATGTAGCATGTTGCACAAATTCATAGCTATTTCTGAATAGGACCAAGGAAATCAGAGACTGATAACATAATGCTTCTTTTCAGACAGATTTGGCAATAATCTCAGTTGATTTGTGAGTAGAACTTCTACCAGGTGAAAACCTGGCATGAAAAATTATACCTTTGGAAGGGTCATCTTTAGTTCTAGATTAAAACCACTATACCAGCACAATCACTGAAACTGATCTGGGGTGAAAATGCTTATTTAACTACACCTAACAAATTAGGTTTGAATAAGTTTTTACTGATTTTTTTCTTCTGTGCTATTTGAAGTGCAAACTCAAATTCTGTTCAGAATTTCTGAAGTATTCAGCTAGTTGGCTTTAACCACAAAAGTTATCTGGGCATAGAGAGGCCTCGTGATATTTCCAAATGAATGGAATCTGTTTGCATACTTGTTGGCCACAGGCTCTTGAAAAGAGAGGAATCTTTAACCTCCCACAGAGTTAAATGCTTTGTTCTTCAGTGTCATTTTGCAGCATAGTACATTTTGAAAATTCTGTCTCTAACTGTATTGAACAGTGGTTGATCAAGGTATATCCCGCCAGTTTGTTTATAAATATTTAAGGGTAAAATTTTCTAAATAAAGTGACAAGATACAAGAGAAATACAAGAGAAAAAGATGAGATAAATGTATTGTGTATTTAAAATAAAAGATGAAGTCTCTTCAGTATATTAAAGATTGATAGGTAATATCAATAGTTAAAATCATATGATTATAGAACAAATCACAATAAGGACTCAGTAATGACTGAGGTTGGTGAGGCCTAAACTATAAAATTGTTGATTGCCAAAAAAAGAAAAACAACATAAAATTGTTGATTGCTTTTATTTCATATCTTTCCCTTTTCAAGTTTTTTTTTTTTTTTGAAAGAGAGAGAGAGAGAGTGGGAGAAGGGGCAGAGGGAGAGAGAGACTCTTTTTTTTTTTAAAGATTTTATTTATTCATTTGACAGAGACAGAGATAGCGAGAGCAGGAACACAAGCAGCGGGAGTGGGAGAGGGAGAGCAGGCTTCCCGCCGAGGAGGGAGCCCGATGTGGGACTCGATCCCAGGACTCTGGGATCATCACCTGAGCCGAAGGCAGTTGCTTAACGACTGAACCACCCATGCGCCCCTGAGAGAGAGACTCTTAAGCAGCCTCCACACTCAGCACAGAGCCAGTTGAGGGGCTCCATGTGGGCCTCAATCTCAGGATCCTGAGATCATGACCTGAGCCAAAATCAAGAGTTGGACACTAAACCAACTGAGCCACCCAGGCGCCCCTCCCTTTTCAGTTTTATGTTAGCTTGCTGGTAACAGGTTTCCTTCACTATCAGAGAGTAGAGCACTCCTATGAAAACTTCCATAAGCAAAAATGGCGTAAAGCAAAGAAGCAGTTACCACTAATTTATATGGAAAAATTTTTGAACATTCTCAGATCCCCAAAAATAACCTCTCTTAGGCTTTTCTGATACTTTAGGACACATATTACTAATGGATCCACAAAATAAATTGAGATAAAGCACAGGTGCTCATAGACACAGTTCAAAGCTATGGCAGCTTGATGCCGAGATACTGAGTGTAGTTCCTAGAGAGAGAGCTTGGGAGAGCCACACTCATTGCTCAGGGTGCACACTGCCTCCAGAACGGCTCACTACAAAACAAACACTGACCTCTATTTTTCATTTCCTCTTTTTTTCATAAAAGCAAACTCCTCTTTGGATTTCTTTGGTTAGCAAAAAAAAAAAAAAAAAAAAAAAGGTGCTAATGTAAGCCTTTTGCAAGTGTGAAGTGGCATAACATGAACTTCCAAAAGTAGGGAAGAGCTGTGTAGAGATTACTGTTTTCCATTGTCTTGGGACATTACTAATAGTTCAATATGAGATATGACATCTACTGGTTAAAAGTTTCTAAAAAGAGTCTAAAGAGAAAAACATGAAGGCATTGAGAATGTAGGGGGGGAAAGTTCAAAGAACAGAGGAAAAGAAAAGTAGAGCTATAGAGGAAAAGAAAATAATTGCATTTCTAATTAAGAGTTGACATCAAGCTCACACCATGCAGGATGCTTCCACAATTGAAAATCATCTAAAATCTATGCATGATTTTCATTTTTAAGTTACACATGTGGAGAATCACCTGACATACTTTTAAACACTGTAGTAAACTGGCTTTTGCCATGTATAGATTCCTCATTCCCCTTAAGGTGGGATATTTGAAATAAATATTTTCTTTCAATAAGAAATGGACTTTTTTGTCCCCTGAGTCAATCAAAATTTGTATAAATTCAGAAGAGAGGACATTTCTCATTAAATGTACATTTTATATTCATATTTTAGGAAAGCACTCAATTTTTTACTGCCACAGATATCTTTTGAAGGGCTAAGAGACACAATTTTTATGTTTACTCTTACAACTATATTACAGCAAGGAAGGATGTAAGAAGGGGATTATTAGAAAAAAATGTTATTCAAGATGGCAGAAATATATATATATATATATATATATATATATATATATATATATTATATGATTTACAAAGTTCTGACCTAAGTAGAGTAGTTAAGTCTAGAAATTTTTTCTCCCATTGTTACTTTCAACTATGATCATTAAATCTCTATTTCCTGATCTACAAAAATATATCTGGATGAACTCACAGGTTATTAGTCACTCCCTCACATTAAATATAAAAAAAAAATTATGTTTAAAACCCCAGTCTCACTGTTGATTTAATCCTATGAAGTCCACCCCACTCACGCATACCCAGGTTGGTTTCTTACAGTAGCTGAAGTAGAAAGAGAGCATTGGCCACTCTTTCACTTCTCTTCTTCCTACCCCAGCGCACAGCATAGGAAGAGGGTGGGTATCATGGTCTGATTCTGAGATACAGTCTTCCTCTCTGTTTTGAAGATTCTTACCACTCTGGGATTGAGGTTGAGATGAGCAAAAGAAGAGGCAAGTAACTTCATTTACAATCTGTTCATTTTGCTTTGGTAACAAGGTATCTATGTTTTCACTCCTGCTTGTGTTGCTTATGTCTCCTACTAGTGGCTTCAGCCCACAATGTCCATGAATTTCTAGGAACAATGTTTAGCTTTACTCTGTTCCTTCTCTCTGTGGGGAGCTCTTTATAATGGAGCAGTTCTGTCTAAATATGGCTTCAGGAGTTGTCCATTATAAACCATCTCTGGGTTGTGTGCCACTTACACTGGTGCAGCCGACCCTTGAGCATTCCCATGAGCCATCTCCAACCTCTATGCCCAAAAATGGAGCCAAAGGACCACTAAGTAGTTCTCACTGCCTTCTTCCCAGAGATGCTATAGATTCTTCTTGTTCCTCTGCTTTAGGCTTCTATCTCAAGCTACACTGCCTTAAAAAAAAATGCACTAAACACCGAGTCCAGGAACATGTGTCAGGTTACCCAAAGTGCTCCCTTAGAGTAGCATAAGGAAGATTCTGAGATTCAATGCTCACTTATCTTCCAGTGAGAAAATGAGATACCAGTCTCCTACCTTACAGAAACCTCCAATTTCTATGTCTCTAAGGTGAGTCTCTACCTATAAATTCTTACTCTGCTTGGTGAGGAAAGAATCTCACTTCTTTCCCAAATAAGCAGGGTAAGTAAAACCACTTTATTTCTCATCAGTGGTAATCTAGCACTTTCTCTCTATACTTCCCCTCCATAGTGCTTTGATTACATACCCTAGTGGGGAGTAGGGTGGAGTAGGAGAGTGAAGAGAAAAGGAGTTCACTGTGACAAACATGGTTTAGTCTGGTTTTGTAAGCCTCAGAGATAGTGTCTGGCTCTATTGATGAGTGGACTTCTAAAAAGTATGTGGCATTGAGTATTCATTGCTTATGACTATGGACTTTAGTGCTATTTTGCAGGGCATCAGGAAAATTCTCCATTCAATATCTGTCACATACATATCCCTTCAACTTAGGCTAGGTTAAATGTTTTTTAAATGTGTGACTTCTGTTGTCACTGGTCTCTATGCTGTCTTTCCTGCCTTGGTGAGTGGTAACTTCACTTTACATTTTTTCTGGCCAATTTAGAATTATCAACCCTTCTAATTTTCTTATACTTCACGTCAAAATTAATCAGAAGATACTCTCAGCTGTACCTTGACAATGTCCAGAAACTGAAGAACTCTGACCTGGAATACCTGTCCTACATTGGTTTAAGCTATCTTTTTTTTTTTTTTTTTGGTTTAAGCTATCTTTAACTCTCTTCTGAATTATTGCAATAGCCTCCTAACCAGCCTGGTTGCTGAAGCTCTAGTTTTCCATCCTTCAGCCAATTCTCTGCAAAGCTAATAGAGTAATTCTTTTAAGTCGTAAATCTCATATTTTACTTCATTAATGTATTTTTAAATCCTCCGGGGATTTCCAATGTACTTCAGAGTGAATCTAAGGCCATTAGAGTCTGTCTCCCTGCCCTACTAAGCTCTTTGCTATTCCTTAAATGGCTGGCACATTCTAGCTTCAGGACGTTTGCACTAACTCATCTTTTGATTTGGAATTATATCTCCACAGATATGTACATGACTCATTTCCACAATATCCTCCAATATCACCATCAATATCAAACCATTACTGATTCCCTTACTTAAAATTTTAATTCTACCTTACCATTTTCATTCCTAACCTTTATCACTATTTTATTTTTCTCTATAGGACTGATTATCTCAAGGCTCCTTATTTGCTTAGCACAAGGAATGTTACTTATTAATGACTGCTTAATAAACAGTTACCAAATCTCAGTGGCATCTAACAATCCAATTTTCTTTTTCATGTGTCTGGGGTCAGCTGTAAATTGGCTTTCTTGTTTACTTTTGATTGCCACTTATGTTCTGGTCTACTATGAGTTTTTGTTGGAGACATAACATGGAAGCTAACTGGAAGAAACTTTTCTTTGCAATGACAAGTGATCTAAGAAGTCATAGTTTCTAAAAGGTGTACATACTGACTTCAGACACACATTTTGAGCATCTATTTGCATTATACCTACTAACATCCCATTGTCCAAATTAACCTCATGTGATTTAGACCAAATTCAAGGGTGGGGAGATACATATGGAGATGCACACACTCTGCCTATGGAGACAAAAGAGTGTATTTTTAAAAATTATTTAATATATCACATATATGCAGATAGAATTTAACCAATTGCAATAGGTGAAAATATTTAGATCCCATAATTATAAAAATATTTTACCTTCTAGTATATTAACCAAACTTTATACAATTAAATCAGACAAATATAAGGAATTTTAAGTTTCTACTAAAGTTTCTAATGAGACTTCTTTTGACCCTGTCATTGGTACTTGCTGTCAAAGGATACATGGGATTTAGAAGAGTGAAAGAAAAGACAGAAGAAAGTCTTCAGCAAGCAAGTTAGTTAAGCAAAGGTTCAGAGGAATAAAAACTTCAAATAGTATCTAAGTTTTCCTTTAGTCTTACTCCCCAAATAATTCAGTCCAAAACTGTTAGATAAGACTGGCAGGCACAGGCTTTGCAGGAGCCCCAGTAGGGGAAGGATGTCTACGTGGGAGAGAAAAACCATATGTTAAGATTAATTTTGAGAATAATCCATCCCGGCTTTTTAGTTCTATTTTCCTTACTACTTCTTCTTTCTCACCCATGTTACTTGACTAAATGTCAACGTTTCCTGATAAATTTGCTTGTTGCACCTTATCATTTTATATATTCTCTGGTTCATCATTTTGCTTTTTGCTTTAATGTTACTCTTTCTCTGTGTCTATATGAAAGCCTACGTGAACCCTACCTTAGGAAGTCCCTTGATATCCAGAATATTCACAACGATGGAATTTTTTTTGATTCTCAGTGTTCTGAATGTAAACAGCCAACCTCATGATGTGAGAACCTCAAAATGCAAGTATATGTTAAATTCTCCTACCAAAATATTTCATTAATTGAGCTAGTAACTCTCCTACAAGGCAACTCAACTGCAGGATGATTATATAGGCTGCTGGTCAGAGTAAGAGGTGGCTGTTTTGAGGTCCAACAATGTTTGCTAGTCTAATCATTAAGTTGTAGTAAAATAATTTGGTCCAAATTACATTATCCATTCATAAGGAATCCCTCACAAAAGGGTTGTAGCCATGCCAGACAGTACAAAGCTTCTAAAGTTGGCAGAGTAACTGCCAGGTACATTTTCACTTCAGAACCTTAACAAACAGATACTGTATCCCACATTCTACAATTCCCTAGGATTGAAATATTCCCTGTTTCTCCTGTTTCCCCCATGACACTTCCCATACATATTTTGTGTGAGAGAGAAATCATAGCTATATTTCTTCAGAATGTATTAGTTTAAACTTACCCTTATTTTATTTTATTTTTAGTATATGCCCTAAATTTACTTGCACTATTAAAAATGAAGACACATTAATGAATATATGAACACAAAAAATAGTTACTTTTGCCCATAGATCATACAAAGAGATTATAAGTACATTATTTAAAATTACTTGATACTGATAATAAAATTTGATTATATTCTAATTTTAGAGGGGTGTAATGAAAAGTACTGAAGAGGATGCAGGGATGTTAATTGCAATTTGATCTCTGTCTCCAAAGAACCAATGTTTTATGGGTCAGAGGCATTTTAAGACTTCTTGTCCAATTTTATAAATTTTATAATAATAAAGATCAAAGAGGATAAGTTACTTACCCTAGAGTAATATGCTCATTGTTTTGATTCCCAGACTTTCTACTATACTACTTATGTCATTAAATAGTTGTGTTTTTCATATGGGTCCTAATTCCTAATCTTTAGCTTAAAAGATAAAATCTAATTTAATTTTATTGTCTTTCTTAAAATATTTGCTATACTTGATGTCTTCCTAGAGTGCATTCAGCATATCACTGCTTATAGATTTATATAAATAAATCCTTATTGATTTTTCTGTGTGATGGGGTATGCAATTTGTATCATTTTCTTAGGTTGCTTTATTTATTCCCTTCCCCTTTATCAATTTTCTGAGAGAAAAAACATTTCCCATCTGGGTTGGAAAACCTCTCCAGTTACATGCCTAATCCCTATCACTTTTCTTTAGGTTCACTATAATATTCTTAAATTTGTCTTATGAAATATCATTCATAACATCTTGAATATAGTAGCTTCTGGAGTAGTTGTTTAATACATTCCTGTTTTAGAGGATTTTTACTTTAATAGGTAGAAGTGAAACAAGTAGCAATCTCAACTCTCCCGCATATTCGCCATCATTTTCATATAAAGCATATAAGACCAGACATTTTTTTATTATTTTATTTTTTTGAGACCAGGAATTTTAAATTGTAATAAAGTTTCCTAGAACAGCAGAGTAAAACTGTCTATTAAACTAAATGTTATTTCCTGACTAACTACTAATCAGTGGGATTTCATAAATTTAAATTTCATTCTGGTAAAATATTCATAAAACCATATGTTATAAAATGTTATCCTATGAAACATGAGAATATTTAGAAATAGGAAAAAGTGACCTGTGCTGTCAGCCAGAAAAAAAAAAAAGACCCAGAGATTTCTCTTTCATTATCCCTTCAACAGCTAATAAGCTAAGATTTATATAGATCATAGCACAATAGAATTTCAAGACAAAAAATAACACTAATCAGTACAAACTCTCAAGTTACTGGTAAGGAATATGAAAACTAGAGAGGTAAAATACCAATAATATTAACAAAAAAAAACTATTGAAAACTAGTGTTTATTGAACACATAACACAATTACACACTTAGCTTGTATTATTTTATATACAGAATAATCTTTGAAGTAGTCACTTTATTAAAAAAGAACTACACATTAACATAGTGGAAGAATTAGAAACTGGGTTTTCAGAATCTCAGCATAGTGTCACTTTTAACTCACTAGTTTACATACTAATTATAAATATTTTTGAATCATTAAAATATTTTGCTAGTTTCTGTGGATTGTATGAGGCATTTATGCTTAATATAAATAGTCTATGTTATATTAAAAGTAAAACAAAACCATGATCTACTATAGGTTTGATTTACAAATACAAAACCATAATGACTAAATCTTCCTTCTAATGAATTTAGTGGAAGAAAAGGATTCTCATGATTACCATTCAAGCTTACAGAAAATCTATCCTACACTCAGCTCAGGCACAGACACAAACATTTCTGAAAAATATTATAAAGTTATGACCCAGTAAGAAAATGCTCTTAAAAACAAAAAACAAAAACAAAAAGCCTCTTCCAGATATTCATGACTGCCTCATACCAATGATATTTTAATTAACCATGGAATAATTTGGCAACTGGTAATTTTGGAAGTGTGAAATGCAGGTATTTTTGACTGAAGCCAGTGAATTATACTAATTTATTTATCTAAGAGAAAAACTACATCTAAAAACCCGTAGTTAAATTTAATTTAGAGTTCTGTGATGTGCTAAAAATAAGAAAAAAGATAGGATATAAAATAACATTTCTAAAAATTCAAAGCAGAGCTTTTAGATTTCATTTACTTCCATTAAACTTATATGAAGCAAGACTTATTCTTGTAGTTTTATATCTTCCAAATCAATTTTAGTAGTTTACAGTAAGTCTTTATTTTCTCAAAGATAAATCTAAAAGACAAAATTCACATGAAACATGATGTACTTTGGGTAATTACCATTGAAATGATTTATACATCCATGTACTGGTTTAACATTGTTTGATGAAATCTATAAACACTAGAGTATGATAAACATAGTGTATGCGTACTATGGAAAGAGGGATATTGGAAAGAATTGGGTGTCTGTGGGGGATCTTACAGAGGTGAAATAGAGTCTCTACCTTCAAGCAGCTTACATTAAAGAGGGTGTGTTAAAATAACTATGTAGATAAAAATTATACAAGTTAAAGAGCAACATCTGGAATAAGAAACTATGGCATAATACAAAAAAACAAAAACAAAAACAAAAAACCGAAACCAAAGCAAAAAAAAAAAAAACCACAAAACTGTAGAGATAAGAAAGTCTCCCTCACATCCTTAGCAGCTCTAGAATTTTTTTGTAGGAAGAACTTAGCGGTGGACCTCTGTGTGCTCAAGGAAGATGATAAGGCAAGGGCGGGTTGGAGGCTTACCTTAGAGATATGCTTTCTATAGCAACAGTGACAGGTATCTCAAGGAATTGCAGATATCTGAGGAAATGACAGGGAAGAATATGGTGATGGGAAACAAAAGGTAATATTTTAGGAGAAATCATTTCACAGAGACGTAGAGATATAAGAAGTGCTCTATTAACAAAAGAAATTAGTTTCTTCCATTTGGGAAAAATATGAAGCAGGCCTAATCCTAACCTTTTCAGGATTTTGCATGAGATTACCAAAAGAGATTTACATATCATATATCCAGATATATAAATGTATAAATGTTATAAATGCATAAATTTTATTACTATTAAATATGCTCTATTCTTGTCCCTTGATAAATTTACCTGATGTTTTATGTAACAGTGTGTTAGATAGATTTACTTATTGCATGCCTCTTTTTTCATGGAAGCAGGGAAGGAAGAGCCATTTACTAATCCTGGCCCATACTGAGTCTTACTTTGCCCCATAGGAATCTCACAACCATGTGTGTGGACATAGCTCACATGAGTAAACTCCATCCAAACCCTCACTATTTGAGTTTAGGGGTACCCAGACCAGCAGTAATTATGACCTTTGGGAAGATAAATCTGTGGAAGACAACTGAGAAGATGCTAGACATTGAGCTGAAATGAAATGAAAATATTAGGAATATTCTCTTGCCCATACCCCAAAAAAATGACTGGATAAGAGCTAGAAATTATAGATGAAGAAGCTTAGATATTCTGGTAAAGATACAACCAACCTGATTCAGAGACAAGTGTACAAATGTTAGCACATTCAGTATAATTCTGGAAAAATCAAGTGTTTGTGACTTTAATATAGAAGTAAGTTTATACCACCTATGAGGTGTCACTGATTATCAGTCATTTTTTCTCATATTTTTTAGCAATTAACCATCACACTTATTTTGAATTAAATATAATTGATGAATATTAAATAAGTAATTATTTTCTGAAACAATGTATCTGAAATGTTGCAATAAAATCATCCTTATTGCTTATAAATTTACAGTTAATAAATTATTTTTGTTTTATTAAAAAATCCTTAAAGTAAGGTTAAGTATCTTATTAAATATCTTCCATTTTCATGGGAATATAGTTAACTTCTAAGTCCTAGAAATACACACTAATTTAAAAACTTTTCTTAGAAAAGCCACTTTTAGAGATGCATCTATAAGATACATTGTCACAAGTTATAACTCAAACACAAATTCTTGGTTCATTTTTTATACATTTGTATAGTTAGTAGCACAGCATAAAGAATCAGGTAGATTTGAATTCCTATCTACAACTGGACACATTCTAGTTGTGTGATCTTGGGCAAGTAACAGTCTATATATCAGAGATTGTTAACTAGTCTTCAGAGTCTTTGGGGTCCCTGGGTGGCTCAGTCGTTAAGTGTCTGCCTTCAGCTCAGGTCATGATCTCAGGGTCCTGGGATTGAGCCCCACATCGGGCTCCCTGCTCTGCAGGAAGCCTGCTTCTCCCTCTCCCACTCCTCCTGCTTGTGTTCCCTCTCTCACTGTGTCTCACTCTGTCAAATAAATAAATAAAATCTTAAAAAAAAAAATAAACCTAGTCTTCACAGTCCATTCTCTTCTTCTCTATACTACATATGTATCAAAGGACATGATTAGACTATATTTAATATGCCCCACCCCTCAGGATAAACAGAGCCACCTGTGGGAAAGAGCACAGCTTGGACACTGGCTGCCTAACTTGCTTACACCAAGCCCCACACCCACTGCACTCTGGCAGGACTGCCCTTCTTGGTCAAGTCTGCCTCTGTCCCAGGCATGGCAGGCCCCTCCCCCAGAAGACCAGCACAAACCCTGCCCACACCATGTCTTCTGACCAGAGGGTTCTGCAGGTCCTCAGTTCTGGTGGAGTTGGTGTCAGGTCTCATTTCACAAGCAGACTGGAGCACACCTAGTTAAAACTCACCACATTCAGGCCAGGGACCAAACACTGCCCACAGCAGGCAAGGAGAGCCTCTTCAGATGGCTGGCCTGAATGACAGAGAAGCCACAACACAACAGCAGAGCACATGCAGCACACACTAGAGACACTCCCTGAATTGCCAGGCCCTGGACACTCCATGACTTCTTCATAATGTCATTACTTTCAGGAGCAGAAGACATAACTGGATTTTCTAACAGAGAGAAGGCAGAGACTTAGACAAAATGCCAAAACAGAGGAATTTACTGCAAATGAAAGAACAAAATAAAACCACGGACAGAGATCTAAGTGAAACAGATTTAAGTAACATACTTGATGGAGAATTTAAAGCAACAATCATATGGATATTCACTGGGCTTGAGGAAAGAAGATATCAGTAAGACCCCTACTACATAGATAAAATAGTTAGAACTGATCAGAGATGAAGAATGCAATAAACAAGGTTGGAAGCAGGCTTGATGCAACGAACAGCAGGCTGGAGGAAGCAGGGAATGAATTCATGACCCAGAGGACAAAATAATGGAAAATAATGAAGTTGAACAAAAGAGAGAAAGGAGAATATGCAACATGAGAATACACTAAGGGAACTCAGTGACTCCATCAAACATAATATTAGTATTATAAGAGTTTCAGAAGAAGAGAGAGAGAAGGGGACAGAAAATTTATCTGAAGAAACAATAGCTAAAAACTTGTAATTAATTATTGTAATTATATTTATAAAATATAGTGATAAAGAGAAAAGTCTTAAACAGAAACACAAAAGTCAGTAATTTACAAGGGAAGACCTGTAAGGCTAGCAGGAGATTTTAACAGAAAATTGGCAAGCCAGAAGGGAGTTGCGTGATATATTCAGTATGCTGAATGGGAAAAATTTGAAGTAAATAATATAATATCCAGCAAGGCTATCACTCAGAATAGAAGGAGAAATAAAGAGTTTCCCAGACAAACAAACACTAAAGGAACTCATGACCATTAAAGCATCCCTACAAGAGATAGTAAAAGGGATCTGAATACAAAGGAGAGACCAAAAGTGGCAAAGACAACAAAGGATCAGAGAAAATATCTAGAAACAATGACAAAACAAGTAGTTAAATGGCAATAAATACGTATCTATCAATAATTACTTTGAATGTAAATAGATTAAACTCTCCAATCAAAAGAGGTGTCAAAATGGATTAAAGGAATGAGAGCCATCTATATGCTGCCTACAAGAAACTCATTGTAGACCTAAGGACACCTGCAGATTGAAAGTGAGGGGAATGGGGAACCATTTATCACACAAATGGATGTCAAATGAAAGCCAGAGTAGCAGGGGCACCTGGGTGGTGTGAAAAATGCTGGTGGTAGGGGCGCCTGGGTGGCTCAGTTGGTCAAGCGTCTGCCTTCCACTCAGGTCATGATCCCAGGGTCCTGGAATTGGATCGAGCCCCGAGTTGGACTCCCTGCTCAGTGGGGAGCTAGATTCTCCCTCTCCCTCTGCCTCTGCCTCTCTCCCTGGCTTGTGCTCTCTCTCTCTCTCTCAAATAAATAAATAAATAAAAATCTTAAAAAAAGGTCAGAGTAGCAATACTTATATTGGACAAACTAGACTTTAAGACAAAGACTGTAACATGAGACAAAAAAAGGGTATTATATAATCATAAAGAGGACAATCCAACAAGAAGATATAACCATCATAAATATTTGTGTTAAGATCTTTGTCTGTACCTAGGAATAAACCTAAACAAAGAAGTGAAATGCTCTGAAAATTATAAAACACTGGTGAAAGAAATTGAAGATCACACAAAGATATGGGAAGATATTCCATGGTCATGGATTGGAAGAACAAATATTATTAAATGTCCATACAAGCCAAAGCAATCTACACAGTTAATGCAATCCCCATCAAAATACCACCAGCAATTTTCTTTTTTCTTTTTTTTTTTTAAGATTTTATTTATTCATTTGACAGAGAGATACAGCAAGAGAGGGAACACAAGCAGGGGGAGTGGGAGAAGGAGAAGCAGGCTTCCTGCGGAGCAGGGAGCCCAACATGGGGCTCGATCCCAGGATGCTGGGATCATGACTTGAGCCAAAGGCAGACGCTTAACGACTGAGCCACCCAGGTGCCCCTACCACCAGCATTTTTCACAGAGCTAGAACAAACAAACCTAAAATTTGTACAGAACCACAAAATACCTCAAATAGCCAAAGCATCTTGAAAAAGAAAAGCAAAGCTGGAGGCCTCATAATTCTGGACTTCTAAGTTTTATTATCAAGCCATAGTGATCAAAACAGTATGGTATTGGCACAGAAACAGTCATATAGATCAATGAAACAGAATAGAAAACCCAGAAAGAATCCACAACTATATGCTCAATTAATCTTTGACAAAGCAGGAAAGAATGTCTAATGGGAAAAAGACAGTCTCTTCAAAAAATGGTGTGGGAAAATTGGATAGCCACATGCAGAAGAATGAAGCTGGACTACTTTCTTACACCATACATAGAGATAAATTCAAATTGGATGAAAGACCTAAATGTGAGATGGGAAATCATCAAAATCCTAGAAGAGAACACAGGCAGTAACCTCTTTGACATCAGCCATAGCAATTTCTTTCTAGATATGCCTCCTGAGGCAAGGGAAGTGAAAGCAAAAATGAACCATTGGGACTTCATCAAAATAAAAATCTTCTGCACGGTGAAGGAAACCACCAACAGTACTAAAAGGTAACCTACAGAATGGGAGAAGATATTTGCAAGTGACATATCTGATAAAGGGATAGTATTCAAAATCTATAAAGAACTTATCAAACCCAACACCCCAAAAATAAATAATCCAGTTAAGAAATGGGCAGGAGACATGAATAGACATTTTTCCAAAGAAGACATCCAGATGGCTAAGAGACACATGAAAAGATGCTAAACATCACTCATCATCAGGGAAATACAAATCAAAACTCCAGTGACATACCACCTCACACCTGTCAGAATGGCTAAAATGAACAACATAGAAAACAACAGGTGTTGGTGAGGATGTTGAGAAAGGGGAACCCTCTTAAACTGTTGGTGGGAATGCAAACTGGTGCAGCCACTCTGGAAAACAGTATGGAGGCTACTGAAAAAGTGCCAAATAGATCTACCCTATGATCTAGCAATTTCACTACTAGGAATTCACCAAAAGAATACAAAAGCACTGATTTGAAAGGGCACATGCACCCCAATGTTTATAGTAGCATTATCATCAATAGCTAAATTATGGAAAGAGCCCAAATGCCCACCGACTGATGAATGGATTAAGAAGAGGTGGTGTGTGTGTATGTGTGTGTGTATGTGTGTGTGTGTGTGTGTGTGTGTATAATGGAATATTACTCAGCCACTAAAAGAATGAAATCTTACCATTTGTGCCAACGTGGATGGAGCTAGAAAGTGTTATGTTAAGTGAAAAAAGTCAGTCAGAGAAAGACAAATAGCATATGATTTTATTCATATGTGAAATTTAGGAAACAAAATAGATGAACATATGAAAAAGAGAGAGAGAGAGAGAGAGAGAGAGAGGCAAACCAGGAGTCAAACCTGTCCAGCGGGGAGTCTGCTTCTCCCTCTGCCCCTTACCCCCCACCTCCCAGCTCATGCTCTCTCTCGCTCACAATCTACGCCCCACTCTCTCTCTTTCTCAAATGAATAAATAAAATCTTTAAAAAAATAAAATAACTTTTGATACCTGCAATTGAGTATCAACTAAAAGCAAGGTCTGGATCATCAATATTTGCTATCTTAGAATATTTCCATCAAAATAAGGAGTTTAAAAATTTGGTTTGTTGCTTCTGACTGCACTGGAGAAAGGGGGGAAAGAATAATATACTATCAAATTTATCAAATTTCTTTGCCAGAAAGCAAAAAATCTGAAGTACTACTACAAAATAAGTGTCTATGTGTAAAGTAGGCTGCTTTATGAATACAAACTATCAACAATATTTTTTTCAATCAACAATGTCAGTGGGAGAATTGAATTACTTTTTATTATCTATATAAAAAGATGATCAAAAATTGTAAAGTGAAACATCCTAGGAAGGTAGATATCAAGCAGTTAATTAATGAACATATTGTTTTATTATTCTGAATTCTGTGGTTTTTTGGTATTTTCAACTTTAATATATTTGTTGTGATTTCTTTTATCATTTTAACTAAATATTCATTTTCATAACTACTATATTATTGGTAATTTTATATTCCTTTTCTTAATGTGGACCCAAAAAATTATATCACCTTCAGGCCTCCATAAAATCTGTATTTATTCCTTTCTATGCATGTATATGAAAGAATGAGAACTAAAGAAACAGAGTATGGTAAAGTGTAAAATCATGCCCTAGACTGAGTTTGAAACTCATTCCTATCGTTTATTAGCTGTGATACCGACAAGTGATGTAACCTTCTTGTACTTGAATTCCCTCGTCTGCACACTGAGGATAACAACAAAAACTTATAGTATCAAGCTGTAGCAAAGATTATATGGAGTGTTTAGAACAGAAATGCCTAGCATACGTGAATATTTTCTGGAATTCCAGGATTAGTGGGAATTCTCTGCAGCATATTTATTGATATGAAATAGAATATCTTTTATAGATCCATGTCTTATATTAAAAAATCTAATAGAAAAGGTAATAAAAAATGATAAAGTAATGATAATACAGTATTTTTATTCTGGAATTCTGAGAAATCTGAAAGGAGCTATTATGAACTATTTTCCACATTTGCTTGCATGTTCTTACAGCCAATAGAAATCCTCACAAAATAGGATTTCAAATATTTTGGTGGAAAAATGCAAGCAATTAACTTCAAACGATGACACAGTGGACTGACATCGATACCATGTTCTTTTCTGTTAAATACAATTGTTGCTATATATTTTTCATTTTAATTGTGTGCCATGCCTGAGATTACCTTTGGTGTTCATGTCTCTATTCTAATATAGCAAATTTGCTATTTCAAGTACTGATATTATATGAAATAAAAATTATATTTTGGAACTGTGACAATAGCATTGGGATATAGACAATACATTAAGATAGAAAATAATCTTATTCTGAATAATTACAAACTACACATTGCTTTTGGAGTAGGAAAAAGTGGACTTTAGGGGAAAAATGTGAAAACTACACAAATGAATAATTCAACTGAACTTTACTCTTAAAGATTGATTGATTGATTGGTGAGAGAGAGAGAGGGAGAGAACAAGCAGAAGGGCAGAGGTAGAGGGAAAGAGAGTATTAAGCAGACTCTGCTGAGCACAGAGCCTGATGTGGGGTTCGATCTCACCACCCTGAGATCGCGACTTGCGCAGAAACCAAGAGTCGAAAGGTTAACCAACTACCACCCAGGCGCCCCTATCCTTCTAATTTTGGAATATATGTTATTCTTAAAAGATTACTTCGAATAAATTGAAAGCTATAATAAAACTAGATTACTATCCCAATGATGTTATTTTAGCAAATTAGAGCAACTTGAAAATGTCAATTAATATAAAAATACTAGATTTATAATTCAGAAAAATGATATTTCCCAAACTACATTTTAATCCTAGATGCTTGTACAAACAATATGAATTGTTATATATTTTTAATTAACTAATTAATTAATTTACTAATGAGTTTATTTATTATACTGGGGGGAGAGAGAGAGAGAGAGAGCCAGAGAGCAACAGAGGGAGAGGGAGAAGCAGGTTTCCCGCTGAACAGGAAGACCCACATGGGGCTCAACCCCAGGACCATGGGATCATGACCTGAGCTCTAGGCAGACACTTAAGCACCCAGGTGCCCCTGAATTGTAATATTATAAGAGTAATGCTAATAATAAATAGATAAAAATTAGCTAAGATATAAAATCTAAGGTCAATTGATATTTTGATTGAATATATGTCTTTCTTTTTTGTAGAAACATTTTTCTGGAGAGTAGAACCCCTAAATGTGCAAGACAACTAAATCTGAAAAGACACAGTGTGCCCTCAGGATGGGAATTCTATTAATCCTTTGTATTGGCCCTCTTGCCATTACTTCACTCCCTCTTTTTAACTAGAAACTAATTACTTGAGAAACATGCCAATATTGATAAAACATAATTTCACAGTATAAAATTAATTCTTACATTTTACTCTGAACTACATTTATTCACAATAATTTTCAAAATTTTACTACCTATCAAAATTCTTTATATAAAATTAAATATATATAAAATGTAAAATATGCAAAATATAAAATTCCATATATATGTATGATGTATGTATGTATATATAAATGACCCCCCCCACATATATATTTCTGCACCATACTATATTTGGATAACACTTTTTTAATTCCTAGAATATCAATGATATGTTTACAATGAATGTAACTTGAACTATCATTCCTTTTTTCCCCGATGGGAAACAAGAAGCAATGAAAACTAAATCTTTTTCTTTTTTCTCTTTCCCACATGATAAAAATGGAAATATATTGCTGCTTTTAATAAACTTGGATAAGATTAAATGCTCTTTAGAAAGCATTGATAGTTTCTTACATTCTGTGTTTTTATGTACAATTAAAATCACCATCAAGTTTACAAAACTCACTGTCATTTCATTAATGACAGCTCTGGATTAAAATTATGGATTTGGTGGCAGGTGTGAGACTTTAAGACAATTTTGTAGAAATTTCTTTCATTTTTTAATTATCATAAATTCTCAAATAATGATCTAATGAACTTAAATAAATCACTGTGAATTGTGTAAGACTGTTGAATCACAGACCTATACCTCTGAAACAAATAATATAGTATATGTTAAAAAAAAAAAAAAAAGATAGTAGGAAGGGAAAAATGAAGGGGGGGAACCGGAGCGGGAAATGAATCATGAGAGACTATGGACTCTGAGAAACAAATTGAGGGTTTTAGAGGGGAGGGGGGGTGGGGGGATGGGTTAGCCTGGTGATGGGTTTAAAGAGGGCACGTACTGCATGGAGCACTGGGTGTTATACGCAAACAATGAATCATGGAACACTACATCAAAAACTAATGATGTAATGTATGGTGATTAACAAAACATAATAAAAAAAAAGCATACTTAGCAAAATATCCAGCAATTTCACTACTAATTATATAGCCATGAGAAATAAAAAAAATTTCTTTGTAATTAAAAGCCTTATAATAATAACTGTGTTATATTGTGGTTTAAAAAAAAGAGAATCACTCAAAAATTCTAGCTTGTGGTTTTCCTTTTCATGCTTTAATTTTCAATGTTAGAGATATGATTTATATGCCCAAACTGACAATGTATTTACTTTGTATTCTTTCTAAAATTACTTATCACATATTACCTCAATAATTTGATATAATTATGCATATTCTAAGTGTTCTGTGATCCAGAAAGAATTTTAAATATGCTTACAGAAATTATTAATAGTGTTGGAAAGCAGCTATTTTATATGTAAATACTACTAGATTTTTTGTTTAGAACTTTTTTTAACCATCAAATCATAAGTATATGAATTTTATTTCATTGTTTTTTTTTTCTTCCCTTAGCTTTTTCTTTCTTTTATCAAAGCCATTTTTAGTGCCTACTTTGTGACCAACACTCTAACAGGCGTTATCTGCCCTTCATCTATTCATAGTCAGGCTGGACAAATATATAAAATAATCAGTATTCATACATACCTCCATAAAGCATAATTATAACAGGATCTAATTATAAGTCTATAAAATATGTACCTGTCTTTTTAGATATAAAGACATAAAGGGCACAAATAATACTGCATTATCCGAACTGAACTGAAGTTAGACAATATCTTATGCATGGGAGAATGGCAAATAGAACTAGGTATACACACGAAAAATACAAATCTTCACATGGAAATTATAAAGATCAAATTGTCAAATGAATATAAAAATACTATATTCCTGGGGTGCCTGGGTGGCTCAGTCGTTAAGCATCTGCCTTCAGCTCAGGTCATGATCCCAGGGTCCTGGGATCGAGCCCCACATCAGGCTCCCTGCTCTGCGGGAAGTCTGCTTCTCCCTCTCCCACTCCCCCTGCTTGTGTTCCCTCTCTCACTGTGTCTCTCTCTGTCAAATAAATAAATAAAATCTTTAAAAAAAAATACTATATTCCTATTCATTATCATATGATTAGGAGGAATGATTATAGCTAATTAACTTTGAATTTACCCACTTAACCATCCTGTTTTCATTTTGCCCATTTGACATCTGTTTGTAGCTATTTACAAACATGTCACTTTCCAAGGCTGACCAATCTCATGGTATGACTGTACAATAACAGAACGGCTACATAAAAGGAGAAACATTCAGTATACATCATAGAAGACTTAAGTTTTTGATAATATCTAATAAAGTAGATTGTTAATCTCTTTCTGAGCACTGAAGTTAAATTGGAGGAAAGAATGTTTTATTGAAAGGAGATAGCAACCTTTGTCATCAGGGAGTCATAAGTTTGTATTGAGGCTTTTTCCTAGCTACTTTCCACTTTTGCTACTTTGGATACGTTTTTAAATGGCAGGATTCAGATTTTTCTTTATAGAATTAAGAAAGCAACTCACCCAATTGTTGAGAGTACTATATGAGATAGATACATGTATAATATATAACACTGATGTGAAAAATGAATGATTTTAAAAGTATATAGTGCTGAATATAGTGCAGGACACATTCTAGGCATCCAACACCTTTTTATTTCATTTTATCTCCCAACATATATTAGGAAAAAAACATTCAACATTATCAATGTAAAAATGTTAGAAAAAAATGAATGAAATAAGGAGTTCATTGTTTTTGTGGGCAGAATGCTACTACCCCTAACTGATTTCCTTTTTTTTAAGAGAGTGGGTGGGGGGTGTCAGGGGCAGAGGGAGGGAGAGGGAGAATCTTAAGCAGACTCCACACCCAGTGAGGAGCCCAATGCAGTCTGGATCTCAGGATCCTGAGATCATGACCTGAGCCAAAATCAAGAGTCAGAGGTTTAACAGATTGAGCCACCAGGCGCCCCATGATTTACTTTTTGTTCAGATAGTCTGGTGTTCTCTCAGGCATATTTTGGTCTAAAATATTTGCATCCTATGAGAGAGAGAGAGAGAAGCATACCAAGAAACAGATTCTTAACTATAGAGAACAAACTGGTGGTTACCAGAGGGGAGGGAGGTGGAGGGATAAATAGGGGTTGGGGATTAAGGAGGGCACTTGCTGTGAGGAGAACCTGGTATTGTATGGAAATGTTGAATCACTATAATGTACCCCTGAAACTAATATAACACTGTATGTCAACTAACTGGAATTAAAATTAAAACTTAAAAAAAAAGAGCGGTATAACTCTAATGCGTGCCTGTGATTTTGTTACTTATTTGCATTTATAGTATTTAAGTCAAACTAGATGTTCAAACATATTGAAATTATCTAAAAATCTTAATTTTTTTTTCTGGCATTAGTTCTAAAGCTTAATGTGGCTAAATGATCTGTGAAAATGACAGATTTGCCACAAAAATATTACTATACTAAATACCAACATCTTAAATACCTTATGGCAAGTCTTAAAGAAAGGTAACATAATCTGTTTTTTAAAAAAGCATAATTAAATATAATGTTAATACAGGCATTCAATGAACTTTTAATCTTTTCTTAAGGAATAGAGTAGTCTAGGTAGAGGAGGAAAATTTATTTGATTTTCAAAAATAATCATGTATGTGTGCTATCTTACAAATGCATCAATTATTACTGTCAAGGGTAAAAGGAAGATTGGACCATCATTTTGGTATTTCTCACATGTTATTTAGCGGGAAATCGGAGTTTACAAAATAAGATGATTAAGAATATCTAACTGCTGCTTTCAGAAACAATCATGATAATAATAGTTAACATTTGTCACTTACAACATACCCAACTCTAGGCTAAACATTTTACATGGCTTATCTTAGTTAACTCCCCCAACACCCTGGGATGCAAATCTCTAGTATTATTTTGATATTATATAGTAGGAAACTGAAGAGTAATTATCCCAACTGCCATGGCTAATAGAATTAAAATTCAAAAAAGGACAGATTAGAAGAGTTTAATTAGGAAATTTGTGTGCCTTGCTTTGTATTCACAAGTAAGTTACATTCTGAACTTATATAGAGAAAGACAACAGAATAACCAGTTTTGTAGACAAATAAATATGTGAATGTGGTCCAGTTTACATGGTGTTTATTTATCCTACAATATCCCAAACTAGTTTCTTGACCTGTCATGATTTTGTAAAATTAACTTGGAAATAAGCATATTCTTTTCCTATTAATTTTATTTGTTAACCAATTTGCAATGCAGAGTCATTCAGTCATTTAAAAGTATTTACTGTATATTTTAAATGAAATACTGACAGAAAATCCCTTCCTCTATGAGAACATTATGCTGTTTGAAGTGGACTAGATGAAGTGGTGCTAATTAAACATCTGGCATTCACCCTCACTTCACTGTTTTTGCTTATCCAAACAACATTTTGGAAAGGGAATTGAGTACTTTAAAAGATTGATGAGTAGAAGTACCATCCAAAAGCATGAGCATTTCATTACAATGAAATTTTAATATAAATTTTAAGTTACCATCATTATTAATCAGACTAATTTGCAAAGTTTTGCCTTTTTTTGTACAAAAACATAAATAGATTTCAAATAGAGCTGTAACTCATTAAGCTGAAATATTACCTTTGTAAGAAGAGGCAAAAGTTATTTGTAAAATAATAGCCTATGTTCTTCCTTTTAGGACTGTATAACATTAGAAATAGAGCACATGAGACTCTTTATCCATGTATGGGTATGTTTAGCATATGCATAACATAGAGATCCTATAAACTTTAATCAGTAAGTAGTATGGCCAAATATGCATGTTAAAGATTTAACACACAAAAATTTATTTTCAGAGTGTGACAAATTATTTAGATAAAATCATAACCTCTTGGATCATGACATGGTACTGGAAAATTAAGTTTCCTTTAGCTTTATTGTCTGGTGTGTGATTTTATTTATTTTTTTTAAGATTTTATTTATTTATTTGTTGGAGAGAGAGGGAGAGAGAGCACAAGTAGGGGGAGTGGCAGAGGGAGAAGGAGAAGCAGACTCCCTGCTGAGCAGGGAGCCTGATGCAGGGATCCATGCAGGGCTGGATCCCAGGACCCTGAGATCATGACCTGAGCCAAAGGCAGACGCTTAACTAACTGAGCCACCCAGGTGCCCCTGGTGTGTGATTTTAAATCAGCTAATTAGTGAGATCTCTTAAATATTGGTTCTGAACCAAATGAATACAGAGAAAGGAGTCCAGAATGGTAGATTAGACATAGGGATGCCTAAAATATATCTTCTTATAAATGAACATAAGGTATCCCTCTGGCCTTTGCCCTACAGGGCACAGGATTTGGAAAGTCAAGCCTGGGCTGTATTTTAGCCCTTAGTGGCCTCTGAACAAGATGCCTTGGTGGAGGGCAAAATGGCACAAAATATGTGACTGCCCTGCTTTGTCCTAAGACCAACATGGACCTTCTAGTACTCCCAAACCCTTGATAAATGAACTCCCAAACCCTTGATAAATGAACTTCTACTACTACAACTGTCACAAATAGAGCAGTTAGGAAAATGCAATTTTCCTTAGGTCTTAGGACAAAGCAGGGCAGTCACATATTATTTCCATTCTGCAAGAATGGAAATAATAACAAATGCTGTTTTAGGAAGGTAGATCTTAGTGAATGAAATGGAAGAAGAGTCTGAACCCCAGAGGTCAATGTATTTCAGGTGCACTACAGGTACAAGCATTTCTCTAACCTGAGGAGGAGCAGGTTAGGGATGTGGAGAAAAATTAAGGTAAGTAATAATCTTTCAATATTGTTCCTTAAAGGGGAGTGCAATTAATTATCTCTCTGTGGAAAAAAAAATGCACATAAGTATCTCTCTACCAGGAATGAGAACATGCAAATATAGAGAGTGACAAGATTTCCCTTAAAAAAGCCATAGTTTCAAGTAAACAATACACCTTTTAATTAAATAGAAGAAATGTATTATCATTGTTATTACAGACAATTAGTTTAAAATAAGCTATCTGGGGGCGCCTGGGTAGTTCAGTCAGTTAAGCATGTGACTTCAAGCCAGGTCATGATTTTGGGATCCTGGGATTGAACCCTCCTCTCCAGCAGGGAGTCTGCTTTTCCCTCTCCCTCTGCCCCTCCGCACGCTCATGCTTGCATTCTCTCTCTCTCCCTGATAAATAAATAAAATCATTAAAAAATAAAAATAAATAAAATAAGGTATCTGAAAAAGATAAAGTATTAGGATATAGTAAAACACTCTATAGGTTAATCTTTATTGACAAAATAATTTTATAGAAAGGATAGTGACCTTTCATTGATATATGTGCTAGTTAATAAATCATTCTTAAGAATTCATTGCAAACTGCAAACCCATCGTTCTGGCATGCATTCAATAAATTTTTCTTGTGCATAAATATTGTGTGTGTTTTGTGCTAGTCCTAGGTAATTCACAGATATGATTTATAGCCTATGTCTTCAAAGAGCTTATATTCAAATACAGGAAGACAGACAAGTTGATAATTACCAGAGGATGTCTTAAGTGTTTTGATGGAAATAAATCAGTGTAAGAGAGAATATAAGTGGAGCATTCAAGAGAGACTACCTATCAGAAGTTTGAGTTGACTTGACTGGTTTCTCTGCTCTGGGTTTTACAAGACCCACACCAGGGTGTTGACCTTTAGGGCTCTTATCAAGAGGCTCTGGCAAGAATCTGCTTCTAAGCTCATTCTGGTTGGCAGAATCCAGTTTCTCATGATTCTGAGACTGAGGTACCATTTCTTTGTTGTCTGTCACTTTGTTCCTCTATACTGCCTACATTCCTTCTCGAATTTTCCATGTCAACCCCATCAGCAATGGAAGGTTCAGTTCCTCTCAAGCTTTGAATCTCTCTAATTTCCCCCTTCTACCTCCTTTCATCTGCATCTCTCTTCTGTCTTCTCTTTTTCCTTTAAAAATTCATGTGATTAGATTGGGGCCACCATGATAATCCAGGATAATCTCCCTATTTTAAGATCAGCTGAATGATAACCTAGTCTCTTCATAGCAGTATGTAGATTAGTGTTTGATTGAAGAGCCAGAGAATGATCTTGGGGGGATATATTTACTATTCTAACTGGCACAGAAGGTCATTTTTTGCATGTGAAATCAACTTCATCTTAAAGGGAAATAATTCTGTGCACAGAAGTAACAGAACCAACTCCACATTTTAGAAAGATCACTAGGACAGCAGTGTACAGTTTGAAAAATTAGGGGGAAAGGACTGGAGGCTTCCAAGAGACCAGCTAGAATGCTCATTAAGTAATTAAGTTTAAAGGTAAGTGAGCAGGATCATAAGACAATAAGAGTAAGAAGATATCAGAGGGGATAAATTTTAATTGCACTAAGAAAGTAAAATATGCTGTACTTTGTTCCTTATTGTACATAAGAGAATAGATTCAAGAATAACTGTCATTTTTGGTTTAAGTAACTAGATCAATAAGATTAACATTTACTAAATGTGAGTAACACCCAGAGGAAGAACAGACTTCAGTAAAAATGAAATATTGTATTCAGGTTTAGAGAAAATGGATTCATTCTTGTTTAGAAATACTGATTTTCATATGCCTACAGGATTGGACAACTTCTAATCTGTTACCAGACACATAAGATTTGAACATAAAAAGTGGACTGAAATTACTACAAAGATTTGTGAGGAATCAGCGATTGGTACTTCAGAAAATGTATATCCACTGAGAATAGAAATCACAATTATAGGGTGCCTGCCTGGCTCAGTTGGTAGAGCATGTGACTCTTGATCTTGGGGTTGTGAGTTTGAGCCCCATGTTGGTGAAGAAATTACTGAAAAAATCTTTTTAAAAAATCAAAATTATAATTTTCTGAAGCATTAGCAGTAGAGAGAAAATGAATCAAATAGAGAATGGACATGGTAGAGCATGAGAAATGAAAAAAAGTATAGCTTGGGAATATTATGTAAACATTAGAAAATATGGGGTGCCTGGGTGATGCAATTGGTTAAGCGTCCAACTCTTGGTTTTGACTCAGGTCGTGATCTCAGGGTCTTGGGATTGAGTCCCACATTGGGCACTCAGCATGGAGTCTGCTTAACATTCTCTCTCCCTCTCCCTCCACCCCTTACCCCTGCACTTGTGCTTTCTCTCTAAAACAAATAAATAAATCTTAAAAAAGAAAATACTAGCATTTTGTAAAAGTAAAACATGTAACATATAAAATCATCGAGAGAGATAATTTAATTAAAACAGAACTGCTCAGCAGAGGGTATATAATTCTCTATTTGTGTTGATAGGAAGGGGATTATATCAAAGATATTCCCCAAATACTGTAGAATAGGAAAGGAGTCACTTTTCATTATTTTCATGTCCATTTAAAACAAAAACATAAGCACTTGCATTATTTTGAAAATGTTATATAACAAGGAGGGATATATGTACATCCCTATGCTTAAATTATCTATTGAAGTACTCATGTATTAAAAGAATATTTGCTGACATGAGACAAATTCATGATCTATACTAATAAAAAATGTATGAACAAGATTAGTGTACAGTGTGAACTTTGTGAGATGTAATACACACAACAAATAAAAAATGTTTTTGAAATGATTTCCCTAGTTTTTATTTTTAAAATATATTCCTTTTAAAAATAGGGAAAAAAACACTAATCTTAATTAAAAGTGAGGCAAAATATATGCAATATAAGGTAATACGTGAAAAAGAGAATTACACAGATGGTATAATGTACCCGAGAAAATGGGAGGAGATGAGATTCAGACAACAATTGCAGTTATGGCTGTCTATAGCAGTAACATCTCTTCTACTAAAATGGGAAGGAAGGCTATAAGGATGATTGATGATGCTGATAAATTTGGAGGTGGAAGGCCTGGGAGCCATTATGTTCTCTATTAGGTAGGACTTAAGGTATTTAGCTGAGTGTGATGGGGAACATGACCAGAACAAGGGCTTTGAGGAATGTGTAGTGATGTTTAGAAATAGCCACTGTATGGGCTGGTAGAGGATGGTGATTAGGGGAAAAGTACTAATTGCCTGTTGAGAGTTTTATAAATTTTCAAGAACCATGATAGAAATATAGTAATTAAGACCACTTGAAAATGATGTAAGAATAGACAAAACAGTGGCATATAATAAAAAGTCCAGAAACAGACCCATACACATAAATATCTTACAAGAAGTGCCACTGTACAATGGGTACAGTTAGGCTTTTTGATAAATAATATTAGGACAGGTAGTTATCTATAGCTTAAAAAATGAAACTAGATCAATTCTAGGGATATCAAAAACTTAAATTTGAGAGAAAAGCTATAGAGAATTTAGCTATTATTATGGAAGAATATTTTCCTACCTTCAGGGTAGAAAATGATTTATTAATTTAATTGAAGTATAATTAATAGAAAATAAGCTCTGTAGATTTTAAATGTTCAATATGTTCTGATCATGATATACACGTGTGTAATTATTACAACAATAAAAGTATAAGATACTGTCATCACTGCAGAATGTTTGCCTGGGCCTACCAGTTCCCAGTATCTACTCTGATTAGCAACCACTTTCTGATCTCAATCATTATAGATTAGTTTAGTCTTGACTTAATATAAATGGAGTTGTAAATTATGTAACCATGTGTGTCCAGCTTCTTTTGTGGCAGCTATTTATTCTTTTTTATTGCTGGTTAATATTCCATCATACAAACATACCATGATTTATCAATCCACTCCTTTTGAATTGTAAAGGACTACAATTCTTTTGTGAACAAATATTTTTATTTCTCTTGGGTAAAACTAGGAATAAATTCTTGAGTCAAAGGAATTGAGATGTAATACTACATTAAGCAGTTTTCCAAAATGAATGACAGGTTTATACTCCCACTAACAATATATGAAAGGCCCAGGTAATCTACATCCTTGTAAAAAGTTGGTATTGCCTATATTTCTTTAAATTTTAGGCTTTTGATTAGTTTATAACTGCTTCTCATTTTAATTTTAACTTACATTTACCTGGTAGCACTGTTGCATTGCACATCGCACCATACGTTAATATCCTCTTTTGAGATGTATAAAATATGTGCCATTTCTTTTCTTATGGGTTTACAGGGGTTCCTTATGTATGTGATACTAGATTTTTGAAAGATACATATATTGCAAGTATGAGACTTGTCTTTACATTTTCTTATCTCTGTTGTCCATTTTACTGTGGTTAGTGTAAAATCCCTGTTTGATCATTTCTAAATTTGGCCCATCTTTAAGTGTCCTGCTATTGACTCTTCTCTGAACTGTGGTATACATTTTCTTGCCTTATTTTGGGTGTCTTGTAATCTTTGATTTTAAAATGGGCATTTAGTATAAAAATAACAGTAGAGAACAGTGTCAATAATATTTACCTCCACAAAAGAGTATGCATTCTTTCCTCTTAGATCACTATAGTGGGAGCTGAATCCAAAGGATCTGTAGATAAACTAAATACAGATTTTGTTTATGCTTTAGTTTTATATAGCTCACCACTGGATTCAGTTTTTTGAACATGGAATCTGTACCCAGTGAATAGTTCCTGGAATTGGAGCTCTTCTCTAATTCCAGTGTTCTGCTTTATAGCTGAACTGGCAACTTCTGAACTGTGACTGATCTCTCCCTGATCTGAAGACTGATTACCAAGTGTTGAGGATGCTATGGGGTTTCTCTGCTCCTCAGTTGCCATCTCCACTGTCTGTGCCTTGAAATACCTTGTTCAGCTCTGTTGTTTCTCCCCAACTTTAGCAAGCCAGCTGTTCTATATTTTATCAAGACCATGAATGTCTCATATGTTTTCCTTCACAACCTTCCCACCTTGCAGGTTTTGAAGGACTTGTCAGAGATCCTACTTGGCTCAGACTGCTTTAGTTTTTATTTTTTGTCCACCCCACTTGAGAAAAATGTGGTGGCTTGGCACAGAGTTACTTTGTGTGTGGGATCTCTCCACATTTTCTGAGGTTTGGTTTATTTAGGGTTCTTTGTGTCTTCCATTTTTTTTCTTAATGGGTTTCAAAATTCTGATGTTTAATTTATCCTATTTTTTTAATTACTTATTTTTCAAAATTTTGTTTGTTGCATTGGTCATCTTTTTATTATTCTTTGAACTATAAATGTATAGTACAAATTCTATATGAAATACATATTTCATATTATAAAATGGATAATAGGAGTTTATAACTCAGGCAATTGTTACTTAGATATTCATTAGCTGCACAAATAATAAATGCAATAAGAGGTACTGTTACTCAAAAAAAAAAAAAAAATGGAATTCAATGCATTTGCAGTTGTAGACTTAGTAAGAACATGTCAGTTTCCTTCAGGTATTCTGCCATCACATTCTATTTTCTCCCTAACTTGAACCAATTGAAATCTATCTGAAGACCCATCCATAATGGACTATATAGAATCAAGTCATTTCTTTAGATAAAAGACCTGTAAAAAGCTTTAGCCCCAAAAATGGAAATTCACCATCAAGAACTCTTTAATACTAATTAGTTAAAAATTTTAAACAATTTTCAAATTTTGTGCTTTCTGACCTGTACTCTGAAAACTATAAAACACTGATGCAAGATGGACACCTGGGTTGCTCAGTTGGTTAAGCAGCTGATTTTGGCTCAGGTCATGGGATTAAGCCCTGCCTTGGGCTCCATGTTTAGTGAGGAGTCGACTTGTCCCTCTTCCTCTGCTGCTCCCCCAGCTCATGCTCTCAATAAATAAATAAATAAATACACAGATGAAAAAAATTGAAGACCACACAAAATATGGAAAAACATTCCATACTCATGGATTTCAAATATTAAAATGTCTGTAGTACCCAAAGCAATCTACACATTTAATGCAATCCCTACCAAATACCAATAGCATTTTTCACAGAACTAGAACAAACAATCCTCAAATTTGTATGGAAGCACTAAGACCCCAAATAGCCCAAGCAACCTTGAAAATGAAAAACAAATCTGGAGACATCACAATTCTAGACTTCAAGTTATATTACAAAGCTGTAGTGATCAAAACAGTATGGTACTGGTACAAAAATAGACACATAGATCAATAGAACAGAATAGAAAAGCCAGAAATAAACCCACGACTACATAGACAATTAATCTTTGACAAGAAGGATAAATTATCCAATAGGTAAGGGACAGTCTTCAACAAATGGTGTTTGGGAAAACTGAACAGCAACATGAAGAATGAAATTGGACTACTTTCTTATACCATACACAAAAATGAATTCAAAATTGATCAAAGACCTAAATCTGAGACCTGAAACCATCAGACTCCTAGAGGAGAACACAGGCAGTAACTTTTTTAACACTGGCTTTAACTACATCTTTCTAAATAGGTCTCCTGAGACAGGAAAACAAAAGCAAAAATAGACTATGTCAATATAAAAAGCTTCTGCACAGTGAAGGAAACAATCAACAAAACTAAAAGGCAACCTACAGAATGGGAGAAGATATTTGCAAATGATATATCTGATAAAGGGTTAGAACCCAAAATATATAAACATCTTATACAACTCAATGCCCAAAAAGCAAATAATACAATTTAAAAATGGGCAGAAGCATGAACAGACATTTCTCCAAAGAAGACATCCAGATGGCCAACAGACATGAAAAGATGATCATCATCACTTACCAGCAGGGAAATGTAAATCAAAACTACAATGAAATATCACCTCACACCTGTCAAAATAGCTAAAATCAACACAGGAAACAACAAGTGTTGGCGAGGATGTTGAGTAAGGGGAACCCCCATGCACTGCTGGTGGGAATGCAAACTGGTACAGCCACTGAGGAAGACAGTATGGAGCTTCCCCAAAAAGTTAAAAATACAATTACCCTATGATCCAGCAACAGCACTACTGGTTATTACCCAAAGAATATAAAAACAGTAATTCAAATGGATACATGCACCCTGAAGTTTATAGCAGCATTATTTACAATAGCCAGATTATGGAAAAAGCCCAAGTGTCCATTTATTGATGAATGGATAAAGAAGAGGTGATACACACACACACACACACACACACACACACACACACACACTGGAATATTACTCAGACATAAAAAAGAATGAAATCTTGTCATTTGCAAAGATGTGGATGGAGCTAAGGTGTATAATGCTAAGTGAAATAAGTCAGAAAACAAATACCATATGATTTCACTCATATGTGTAATTTAAGAACAAAGGAAATGAGCAAAGGGGAAAAAAACCAGAAAGAAATCAAGAAAGAGACTTTTAACTAGAGAGAACAAACTGATGGTTAACAGAGAGGGTGGGATGGGATAAATAGGTGATGGGGATTAAGGAGTGTACCTGTCATGATGAGCACAGGGTGATGTATGGAAGTGTTGAATCACTATATTGTACACCTGAAACTAATACTGTATGTTAACTAACTGGAATTAAAATAATTTTTTTTTTATTTTTTAAAGATTTTATTTATTTGACAAAGAGAGAGAGAGAGAGAGCACAAGCAAGGGGGAATGACAGAACGAGAGGGAGAAGCAGGCTCTCCTCTGAACAGGGAGCCCGATGTGGGGCTCTATCCCAGGACCCTGGGATCATGACCTGAGTGGAAGGCAGACACTTAACTACTGAGCCACCCAGGCACCCCCCCTTTTCAAATAAAAACTTAAAAAAAAATGTTTGTGCTTTCTTTTTTTTTTTTTTTTGTCTTAAGATACAGGATTCTATTAAATACTATTGGTATTCTATCTCTCTGGACCATTTTCTTTGCCAAACTTTGTCTGATAAATACAGGAACTTACCCTAACTCCATTCCAGTTGCTGAGATTTTTCATATACAAAATGTGTTTGTTGATGCTAAGTTCCTTCTTGTTTTAATTCTCATAATCATTTATTACAAGATTCAAGATTACTGTACCCTTGACTTTGTTACCAGGTTTGGGGTGCTTAATGTTAACTGCTTTACTAAACACACCCAAGTTGTGTCGGGCTTTCTTTTTAGAATGTGAAGAATGGTTATACTTTCCATGTCATACTATCTAAGTCTTCTCATAGTACAGAATCAAAATTTAAGTTCTTATTTCTGTCACCAATATTCTTAGAGGTAAATATCCTTGCCTCTTATCTGTTGGTAATGAATCTGATTCTATTTAACCTTGATTGCCAGTGATTTGCTAGATTTCTCTTCAATAATTTAAAATCTCTACCCTAAACAGTTGTTTATAGGAATTAAATAGTTGTTTATAGGAAGAAATTGTATTTTTATTTTTAGTAGTTTGTACTGTTAAATTCATCCTTGGCAATATAAATATAACACTGAAAATACAAGACAAGTTTGTCTACACTGTCTAGGTGACATACTAATGAGTAAGTTATCTATGTATGGAAGGAGTAATCGCTTCCACTGGCATTCAAAAGGAACATATTATCCAAAACAAAATAAATTCTATGTATTTCTACCTTGTGTGTAACATGACAGGAAGAAGGGAAAATAACATTCATTGAGGGATTACTCCCATGTGAAAGTCATTGGTAAAAGTCTCTTGATATTCATCATCTCATTCTGTCCTTGCAAAAAATATTGTGTACATTTTATAGTCATTTACTACTTGCCAAGGTAAAACGTGGATAACGTTAAGAAAGTTCTATTTAAATTATATAATAATTTGGTTGGAAATAGGGTGGCTAATAGTTTACAATGTTTCTTGGCCTGGTTTCAACAACTTGGAGGCACAGTTGTCAATGTGATGCTTACCAGAGGCCATGCAACTCAGATCTTTCTAGAAGATCAAAAATAGTAGACATTAAAAGCCAATATGCTACCCTCCATATGTGCACCACAAGTCTGAACTCTCCTTTTCTCACATATGAGCTGGTTATTATAATGTTTCCTTACGAAAGAGATGTTTCCACTTTTGTCACATCAATTAGTTTTACTACCTTTTAAAGGTTGGTAAAAACCAGAGATGAACGTCAGGAATTATTTCAGATCTCTCCTTCCTCAGTGCTTCTGGAAAGAATCAATATTTTGCCTATGAATATAATATGTGAGCGTTTGTATTTACATCTGAATTTATGCATCTCCCCCCCTTTTTTTTTTAACTTGTGGTCTACAGCTGTGTAAATATACAGAGGTTTAATCTAAATGGTAATACAATCTGCCCACATGAAGTCTGATTAGGCTATTCAGAGTAACTCAGACAAAAATGCTTAAAAAGGAAATTTAAGCGGGCAAATGACACCTGACTAAATGATTAGTTCTCTGGAATATCCATCGTGGAAAGGACATGTACATCTTCAATAGTTACTGCTATTTTTTTTTAATATTTTATTTATTTATTTGATAGAGAGAGACACAGCGAGAGAGGGAACACAAGCAGGGGGAGTGGGAGAGGGAGAAGCAGGCTTCCCGCGGAGCAGGGAGCCCGGTGCGGGGCTCGATCCCAGGACCCTGGGATCATGACCTGAGCTGAAGGCAGACGCTTAACAACTGAGCCACGCAGGCGCCCCCCTAGTTACTGCTATTTTAAAATATCAAATGGGATAAGCTAAATGAGAAACTGTTTTTAAACACTTTTTTAAATATTCTTGATGTTTACTAATTTAAACCACTTGCTTCTTCTAATTGAAAATAATTCAGATTTCTAAGAAATATTGGTTGTATTTCATTTCATTTTTAGGCATTCCCTAGAAACTATCACTAGCCTTATGCTTCCAAATGTTTACCTAATTGAAGTCCTCTCATAAGTGGCCTTGTTTAAATCTCTCCAAATTGTGCTAGACTGCACACTTAATTTAGTCATTCGAGTGTGATCTTTTGGAAAACAGTAACTCCATAATTGATGATAATTACTACACAAAAAACTCAAAATGCAAGCTATTTAGGTTTTAAAAAACACATGTACCTTAAACTGATTAGATCAGAAGTTGCCAAGCTTTCAGTGATGGTGTAACTTAAGATGATGATGTGCACTCTGTGCTGAGAACCATCTGCTGGCACGTCTTCTCATTTTTAAAGACATTTTCAATGAGAGTCTTTTTATACTTTACCAGTCCTCTTTTAAAACTAAAGATCCCCAGAAAGAACATTACAACTTAACCTATCACTGCAAAAGAGGAAGTCTGTTTTTTTTCTCCCCATCCCCCTCCAAGTTTTTCTGAACAGAGGAGAAAATCCTAAATCATGGCCCCTTGAACATGTGGTGGGGCCAGTGCATGTTAAAAGTTCACATATTTATCTATCCATAGATGTTCTCTACTCTTTCTTCCTTTTGCTCTTCCTCATCCTTCCTGTCTACTGACCTTACGACTTGCTCATCAGTGGTTTCAGTTACTATCCCAGCTAGTGTTATGGTTTAAATTTGGCTAATGAAGAGTATATGGTCTCACTTAGACTGTTACCCACGTTGTCTGACCCAATTCAACGTTTAGCACTGGTGTATCTGTCGTTGAAGCACTTTGTTTTTCTGTAGTTCCTATTCCTTACATATAAAGGTCTCAGGAAAGTAATTGGTCAGGTTGTTTTTGTTTTGATTTTTGGTAGAAAACAACTACCACCACATGTTTCAAATTTTCTTCCTCAAGCTCTCTCATGATGCCTCTGCTGGGAGAAACTATGCAGATACTTGCCTTTCTAGAGAGTCTAAGAGAAGCATTTTTTTTTTTTCACTGTTCCATTGTATTAGATGAAAAGCAAGACTAAAATATGAATTTGCAATGAACATGCCAATGTGCAAAAAGTTTTGTTGTGGGCAGGGCAAGATACAGATATCTTTATGTTAAATCCCACTGATAGCCTTAACGTATTAATATTATCTCACAACATATGGACAGGGCATAGCACTTGGGAGCAAAACTGTATTCTTATTTATCCCACTGTGAAATGTGTTCCTGGTCATATACTGAAACATGATGAAAATAATCCTCAGTTATGTTGTGAATTTCAAGTACATTCAACTACAAGTGGGTATTTTTAATGGATAAAGGAAAATAAGAGTTCTTGTATATAGGTCTACATCATTTTCACTGAAAAATATGGGAAATAAAAGTCCTAATGAAAACATAATTCTTAAAGCAAGGAATAAACAGGAAAATGAGAAAACAATGTTCCTTAGTGCTAGTCTTAGAGCTAGGATATTTGCTTAAAGGAAAATAATGTTTTGCAGTTAAAATAGTAAAGCTTGCTGTATAAATGTAAACTTAAGAATGACTCCATGAATAAAGTCGAGGCGTGGAAGAATAGTAGAAATGTTCAGGCTTTGAGATTAGTTGTTTCAATCTCACATCATTCTTTTTAATTCAGTATCAATTAAAATACTTCTCTACACTATGTCCATATTTAAACAGAGTTAACAATGAAATGATTATGCCTTTTTGTCTTTTTTAAGGTATTTTACTAAACTTATTTTAAAAGTTGGGATAGGAAAGAAGGGTATTCTCCCACTCATTGTAGGTAATGGGAAGGGTATGAGCACCTAGAGAGAATTAAAGGAGAAGAATACATTGAGTGAATATTTAAATAAAGCCCAGAAGGGTATTGGAATAAAAAAAATCAATGAGTGAACCCTGAAATGTGTAGTAAGGAAACCAATGATAAGAACAATTAAGGAAAGTCCCATTTACTGCAATAACTAGTCTTATGGATAAATGAACATTTAAACATATTTGAGATATACACATGAGGGACATATTTGAAACAAACATATATGGAATTTTACCATAAAAGGCTTCCTAACATGCTGGTCATTACTTGGTTTCTAATACTGTGCAAGTGGCTGAAGATTGGTGAAATTTATAATCAGACATAGGCAGTCATTTGTTTGAGCACTGGCATGGCCCCAACTTTAAAAGGGAAATGTTATTTTTCTTTCCTCTCACTATTATGTGTTTATTCTGTAACATTATCAAAATTTTATTGAGTATGACGGGGATGAGGTCAGTGGAAGATTATGATTCATACATGTTTCTGGTTCCTCCAGGAAAATTCCATTACAAATGCTACAGCAACTACCCCCTTAACCAATGTCTTCCTGGCTCAATAAGAATCCTAAAATTAAAAGGGGTTAAAAGTAAAAAGTTTACTTTTCCCATAATTACTCCTCAATTGAGGGCATAACTGGAGCAATGAGCTGACTGACTTTGGAGTCATGTACTTCCCTATACCTGAAAGGGATCTAAAAAGAGGAATGATATTACTCTGACTGGATGTAGGAATGAGATCAATCCTAGGACCAAAGAAAAGCAATCAAAATGTCACCTGTAATATAGAGAAAGACTCCATTGCTAATGTTTGAGTTCTAAGAGTTTTCAAGTTCCCACATTTGTACAATCTGAAAAGAAGACCCATTTTCCTTTCTCCCCTTGGTATCTCTCAAAATTTCAAATCACACGAGATTCATTTCAAGTACATTCAACTACAAGTGGGTATTTTTAACGGATAAAGGAAAACATTCAACTACAAGTGGGTATTTTTAACGGATAAAGGAAAATAAGAGTTCCTGTATATAGGTCTACATCATTTTCACTTATGGATAAATGAACATTTAAACATATTTGAGATACACACATGAGGGACATTACTATTAGGTCATTTGGAAGATAAGGGTGATAGTAAAGAAATTATATGAAAAGGAAAGAATTGGTAGAATACCTAACATACCTATAAATATCACACACAAATGTGTAACATATACATACATATATACAATCTCAGATGCTTAACATAAATATAAATACATATATAAAAAATCTGACATTATAAGATGTAAGTCTAGTTTGCTTCTTCACAGAGCAACCACATTGAAAACAAATAGAAAGCAGAAAAATCATCCTGTCAAAACTTATGGATAAAGTTAGGTTTTAATATGATTAGACTTCCTAAAGATGTATTTAGAGAGAGAGTGAGCATGAGAGCGGGGTGGGGGAGGGGCAGAGGGAGAGAGTCCTCAAGCAGACTCCCTGCTGAGCATGGAACCAGAGGCCCATCTATCTCATGACCCATGAGATCATGACCTGAGCTGAAACCAAGAATCCAATGCTTAACTGACTGAGCCACCCATGGACCCCATGATTAGGCTTTTATTGTTTTTAATTTGTGTGTATTTTGCTTATTCATCTAGATCATTTCTAGAACTTTCAGTGCTTTCTTCTTAAAATATTGTTTAAAGCAACAGTAAATCTGCAAAATGTTTTGGGGAGTCTGGGAGTTCATCTTTCTGTGTTTTGTACTGGGGAGGAAAAATGCTCAGCAGGACAAATGTTGAGGGCAATATAAAATCTTTTTTCTTTGTGATTTTCTTCCATTACTGGCCCATAGATACTAGTAAATATACAGTGCAGAAAACCCAATGGTTTTAACTTCTCCCCCACCCTCTCCCACACAAAACTAGTATGACTCTGAGAGGGCATTATGTACTTCAGTATTTTAAAACTGTTAAAACCTAAGAAGAAAAAAAAAAAAAACAGCAAAAACATGTTTCTTAAGCTTACAAGTGTTTGGGTGTGACAGTACTGATTTTTTTTTTTTTTTTGACATCACAGTAACTATAATGTCTGAATTCAGTTTGACAGTTGATTTTCCCCAGGCATTCCACTTTTGCATTCATCATATAGTGTTGTGCAGCATAAATAAAACCCTGCATTTAGAAACAAGTAAACAGAAGAAGCTGGGCTTGTAATAAAAATTTAAACAGAAATTGTCAACCAATTATCTACAGATGCTTTTTCTACCCCCAATTTGACATGGGTTGAAGTGTAAAAATATTTGCCCATTAATTTTGAGTTTTTATTTGCCACAACTGAATTCTGATTTTGATTTCTTTCTTCAACTTTAAAAAGTTATATACAGATATAGATATGGATATGGATTTAACATGAAGATTAAAAATTAGATATAAAGATAATGGTGGAAGTAGAGACAGAGAGACAGAGATATGAGTTCTTGCTCTCTTGCTAGAGGATCTTTGATCATGTACTCACATCAATGATTAATGTTAATCTGGCTCAGCATTTCAAGGATGCAGATAGTTCAGGAAAGAACAAATTTCTGGGACTGATTTTTTAATTCTACCTTTTCATTTTACTGTAAACAACAGGTATTAGCGAAATGTAAATAGGAAAGTGTTATTATTACTTTAAAATTATTTTTTATTAGCAACATAGCTTTCCAAGCAGCTTATGCCAAATAATACATATTATTTTGCACGTTTACCTAGCCATGAAAAATGTAAGCCCTAAGACCAAGTAAATCCAGCATTACTCAATTATTAAATAGTGAAAACAAACCAGTTTACATAAAACATTATCCTTTCAGATTTTAAGTATATCTGATATTGATATCAAGGATATCTTAAAATGCTAAACATCTTAAACATTTAAAAATGGCCAACATAATTTGGGTATATATTACACATAGATTTTTTTATAATCATTTTTAAAATATCAATTTTATGGAGTTAAAATATAGATAAATAGATGTTTGACTATATTTTGCATTTCTCCCTTTGGACTGTAATAAAGTTCCCTTACAACTATGTTTTGTAATTTTTTCCTAAATATGCAAATTTTTAACAGTACCCAGAAAATACGCAGATCTACTCACACTAAATGGGTTACAACATATTTTACTGAGTATCTAAGGGAGAAAACACTAGCTTTTCTTGAGCAAAATCTAGAAGGGATAAAATGAAAAGGGTATATGGGTGGAAAGAGAAAGAGAAATCAGCCAGTAAGAGGAAGGGAGCTTGAAATATAATGTGGAGTAGGGTATGCAGTTAAATTATTTGCATGCTGACCTATAATCTTCTCACTGACTCCCTAGCTCCTGTGAATCATGGATTACTTATTCTCAACTGTTCTGCATCCCTCCACAGAGGAAGATAATATTTTCCAATTATATTGAACTCAGGTATGGTCATGTGACTCGGTTTATTTTGGACAATGCAATAGGAGCAAAATGATGCATCATTTCTGACTAGACGTTATACAAACCAGGGTGTGCTTCATTCACATCTATTCCCTTCTGCCATTTGAAATGTTCTTTAGGAACAATAGGTAGGAGCAATTCTGACAGCTTGTATCCAGGGGAAAAAAAAAAAAAAAAAGACATGTAAAAGAACAGCAGCTGACCCAAAATGGGCATTCTGCATGAATTAGAAATGATTTTGTTGTTATAAACCACTGAAGTTGTAGGATCACTTTCTCCTGAACATAACCTATGATAAAGAACACAAAGACCTGATGTATATTCTGTTTATTAGTGTGTATGCTTGCTTGTTTCATTAGTTGAAATCAACTAAAGAGGCTGAGTACCAATTTTCCGGCAAAAAAATGGTAGGCAAAACATGTATAGCATAAGCAGGAAGAGGAGATGATCTATAAACCAAATATGTAGAAGAGCAGAGAATCCGAAATAAGCCTTAGAGCCTAAGTCCCTCCACGACTGACAGAATTAGAAAGGAATGGGAAGTTTTGCAATTCACAGAATAGCAACTGTGGTATCTGGTATGAATGTCTGATTATCTAAACATCCATTACTAAACCATCTTTCCTTGTTAGTAAAATTAGTAGTTTATAATACTTATAGCATTTGTTTATTCCCTCTGGTAGAATATTTGTAACAGACTGTCTGGGCATCAATAAATATGTTAAGTTTAAGGTGTTCTTTTAGAATTACAGGTAAGCTTACTAAAAACTTTTGGTATCATCGATGTTACATTTATAATCCTTAGAGAAGATGCAAAATGTAAAAAAAAGAACAACAAAAATAAAAACCTTTGTTCTCTTTAGGAAGAAATTGTATAATTTGTTTTAACTTCTTTAACCTTATAAAAATATTTTGTAAACATGTGAAAATGATACAAATGGGATATAAATCCAGAGAAATTTAGATAAGCTATTAGTAGAAAAGTATCCAGTTATCATTATTTATTTTTATTTGTTCATTGGTCTCATGTATAAAATGAAATTTTATCTTAAACATATCAAATTATAGCATATATATTCCCTATAGTGCTCTTTGAAGCACCAAGAAGGATATTAAAGAACATTTTAAAGAATATTTATAGCCAATCACAAAGTTTAACTAAAATTAGATATAGTTGGTGATAGGATGGATTTCTCTACATACATTGTTTACAGCAAATTATAACTACTAAGCATACTCTGTGCTACACCATGTTCTGGTAACGGTTAAATCAAAAATATGTAGCCCTAGAAGAGATCTCATAGATCAAGGAAGAAAATGGACGAAGAATAGTCTGAGATAACTTCATGAGTTTTGCTGAGCATTGTGGAGGGGTCCATTATATAATGACCAAAGACAACTTGTCTCAGGATTGAATGAAATTTAGAAATACTAGGAAAATAATGCTTCATGGTGAAGTAGATGTAAATCTTCCAGAAAACAGAAATTTTGTAAAATAAGATTCAGATTTACATGTAACCATATTCAAGTTGAGGTGAGGACAATATAAGCAGAGACTTTAGGAGGCAAGTGAAAATCTAAGCTTGAAATAAAGGAAATCTTTGAAGAAGGAATGGAATGTTCAACTTGATCACCATAAAATTATCTTTGGTGGGGATCCATGGAAAGTCAATTTATACCTGTTGGGTAATGTGCCTATTAAGGAGTAAATATTCAACTGGCTTTTTAAAATACATTTCTATTTAACTCTGAGCATCCTCCTCGTTCTTATTTTTCCAACCTTGTTTAAAAACCTCACTATCACCATTTCAATTGCTTCTCCAATTCTAAAAATTTACCTTTCCAAATAGAATGGTATTCACAATAGCATACAGTTTCCAAGTTTTGTTACAAAATGTGGCTTTGCCCAAATTTCACAGTGGCTGAAAATAGAACTTATATTTGGTAGTTCTGTGTGCTATCTAGAACAGTTTTGATTATAGAAAGGATTAACACCCCTTCACCTGGAGAACATGTAAGTTAAAAATTAGCAAATATATTAACATATAATTAATAATATTAAAATGCCTTTAGCAATATTGCTTCCTAAAATAATCATTATGCTATTTTAAAATTTAAATAATTGGGGTGCCTGGGTGGCTCAGTCGTTAAGTGTCTGCCTTCGGCTCAGGTCATGATCCCAGAGTCCTAGGATCAAGCCCCACATCGGGCTCCCTGCTTGGCGGGAAGCCTGCTTCTCCCTCTCCCACTCCCCCTGCTTGTGTTCCTGCTCTCACTGTCTCTCTCTCTGTCAAATAAATAAAATCTTAAAAAAAAAAAAAATTAAAAAAAAAATTAAAAAAATTTAAATAATTGTTATAGGAAGTTGGATGATTTTTTTATTGCTTACTCGATCTGTTAAAAGATAAATTTTAAATTTCAGTGAAAAGTTACATTGGAGATTTAAATATAAAAGTTAGCTAAAGTCACAAGTACTTTGAAATCTCTTGTGCCATACAAGGTATATACTATAATTCTCAAATGAAAATTATTTCTATACTAACATTTCACATGTTTTCTGTATCATAATATGTTTTAGAACCACGGAGCCAATAAATCATGCTATAAATACTTGGTAAAGTAGTCCATTTGTCTAAATATATACCTTTTATGTTTCTGATCATTTCTCTTTTGGAAAGTAAAGTACAGCGTTTGAGGTGATGGGGAATTTATTAAAGTTACTCAGGTTTTGTTATTGTTGGGCTATGCCAAGATTTTACTCTCCACTAAGCACCAAGCTCTCAAATTTTTATACCTTCTCACATATCTGATCTCCACTTGGATTTCCTATGAATTTTCTTGTAGTCTAATCACTGATAAGAAACCTTATCAGCCAGAATATTTGTAAGTTTCCTAAAGTATAAATTTAAGTGCAACTTAAGTTCCACAAAGATAATGTTTCTTAAACTCATGAAGCGTTTGGAAATAAATTGGGGGAAAAGTTCTTTTTCCCTGAGCATTTTCCCTTCTATATTCATATATCTATATCTATCTATCTATCATCTATCCCTGTATATTTAATTTTGTTGTGTTTCTTTGTTTTACTTCTTCTCTTTTCCTATCCTCCTCATTTTAAGTTTCCATTCATAATCTTAAAATTCTCCCTAAAGACCAGGATAAAAAAATCTGCCAAATCCTATAATTGCATCATTTTATTGATTTCTTTATTTAGTGCTCCTTAACTAGGAGCTGAAAAGGAATGAAAAGGAATGAAAGAAGCTATAGTGAACACATGTTTTACTGGCTGCTAAAAATCACATTATCCAAGGTGAGTTTGACTTTATTCTAATTGTTTCTATTGTTGCAATGGATATTTTGGAGTAAGACTAAAAAAAATTTTTGTGTTTCCAATTGTTAAGCACAATGTTGGTGCAATTAGTTTCTGGCAAAGTCTCCAGTTTTTCAATAATTGTTTTCTCTACTTTGTCCCAAATTCAAAACAGTTAATGGCAGGGCCTTGTCTTTTGTGTATACATGGATAAAGTGAGTGCCAAAAGGCAGGTGACTCTCACAATGGACAAGCTTACACATCAATGAGTCCTGTTAAGAACACCATTTTTGTCTCCTTGTATTTTTAAAAATTTTTTAAAAGATTTATTTATTTATTTATTTGACAGAGAGAGACACAGCAAGAGAGGGAACACAAGCAGAGGGGTTGCAGAGGGAGAAGCAGGCCTCCCGCCGAGCAAGGAGTCCGATGTGGGGCTCCATCCCAGGACTCTGGGATCATGACATGAGCCGAAGGCAGACACTTAAACGACTGAGCCACCCAGGTGCCCTGTGTCTCCTTGTACTTTAGAAATACTTTACCAATGACGAAGTTATCTACGAGTGCTGGGTGGGGGGGATTGGGTGGGGTTAGGGTGCTGGGTAATAATGACCAGAAATTTGTGAGATAAAGTCTCTTGCTCGAGAACTTTTATATTGGTCTCTGCCCATGCATTTCTATGTTTTCTTTATTTTTACAATATCCATAATTGATCATTCTTCTTTAACTCAGAGACAAGATGCTTAAGGTCCTAATCATCTCTTACATGAACTTGCATACATTTGTGTTAACTAATCCTTCTTGTCCTAAATATTTTCTCTTCAATAGTTGCAAAGAATTCTGTCTTATTTATAGGTGAAGCAGATACAGTATTTACTCACAAACTTAATGAAAATGAATATTTGTAAAACCATAATAGGTGATTTGTGCTAGTTAGATAATGTAGATATTGCAAAATAATGATATAACATAGTGTATTTGTTATATATTATAAATATATAAATATAAATTCACAGATCAAATATAACTTCATATTTATGTAACATTATATCCCTATATTCCTGAAGCTATGTAAGTGTATGTGTGTATATATAAAACAATAATACAGAGTAAATTGTGTAACCTTTTATTATAATTTTGACATTTGTCTTCACACATTTTAGCAATTCCGCTTTTTATCATAGGCAATGGTTGTATTTTTCCTGAACAGGAATATGTTATTTCATTTAAAACTAAATCCAATTTGACATTTCTATGCACAAACCTATTCATGTGTTTATGGGATGTGCTGATCTCATTATGTCTGGGGCACCTGTCACCAAACAGTATCAGCAGCAGAAGTATATGGATCCCTGACTGCTAAGCACAGGACTCTGCCAGTCTAAATGTACTGTACCTGATGTCCAGAAGCCACCATCTGGGCAGCAAGGGCATGCCTCCAAATTCTTAGTATTGCAGACATTAACAGCCTCTTGAACTATAAGCTGACTCAGCAGCAGGAATATTAGCCCCTGGGAACAGAGGCAGGTGGCAACCATTTCCACCAAGCCATGTTTATGGAAGAAGTGCCTACATTCAAGTAATTTCTGAACCTGAGCCAAGAACTGCCCATTCCTTTTGCCGGCTAACCATTCACTATTCAGTCTCCTCACCTGCTGCATTCTCTTGAGAGCTATACAAGCAGTACTCACCAGCTGCCCTGCTGGAGATGGCTCTGCTCTGACACCAGAGAAAAGCTGGGCTAAGGAAGCAGTGAGTGTGAACAACCAAGTAAATCAGTGTAAAGGTAAACAACGGTTTTTTCCCTATTTTTGTTTTTGTTTTGTTTTGTTTTGTTTAGCTTTGTATTCTGATTGAAAGAAAGAAATGTATGCGATGGGCATGAGCAAAAGTCCTTTAGAACAGAATCTGTTTTTCAGGAGCTTTTTGCACACAAAAAACCCTAGCAGAGGCTAACTAGAATAACAATTTCCACATACTGTAGATATTCATTAAATAAAGTCAGTAAATACAGAGACTGACACTCATCAATTTTCTTTAAAGACTGTCCCTGTTTCTGCTAGCTTCTGTTTGCTTTCACTTGGTTCTTCCTGCCTTTTGCTTTTTTGTTTTTCCTGATTACATAAAGATCAGGAGCTACCCTTTTCTTGCCCAGCAACAATCTCTGTTCTATTTCCTTGCTACATAAAGTATTGTTCATGGACCAACCAACCCTACCCTACTGAACCAAAGTCTGCATTTTTATCAAGACACCTATACTTTACCAATATATGTTAATGTTTGTTAATTATTCAGTGTCAGTAATTCTCAAGGCTGGGATCTCATTAGAATCACCTGAAGAATGTAAAAACTACTAATGCCTGAGACACCCTTCCAGATTTTGACTTAAATGGTCTGGGAAAGTGCCTCAGAATCAGTGTTTTTCAAAAGCCCCTAAGGTGATTCTAACTCACATTTGAGAAACAAAGCTATACTTGGATTCCTAAAATGTATTTTGAAAGCTTAACTTCTAAGCATACATTTGGGAGTTAAGTTCATACAGAATTGTAAAAATAATGTCCGGACCTAGAATAGAATTACAGGAAAGAGGAATTGATTTATGGTAGAGGAAAATACCTTCCATAGATTGCAGAAGAATTGTACAAGGGGGTTTTTAACTACAAATTGTTATGTATGTTCAAAATCAACCATGCTGTAAGACTTTGATTTTGAGAAGACACATCACTTGGGTTGATATTAATTCTATGTAACTCATTAAGAACTATAAAAATAAATGGATTTTTAAGCTAAACTTCTGTAGTGGTGATAATTTCTTAATCTTTAGTAAAACATTGTAAGGAGAAGTACATCATCATTATGTTTTCTTACTTGCCAATTATTATATGAGACCATGGCATTGTGTTTATTAAAAAATGAGATCACTCAGTCTGGGAAACAGGAAAAAAATCTATTAGAAATAGAATAGTTTTCCAAGAATTTGTTGGATTTGACTCTAAACAAACAACAATAATGTAATCAAATTCTAAAAGAGGAATGTACACAAATTAAGAGATTATGAAACAAAATATAAAACAGTACCACCATTCAATTATTTTATTTTACCTTGTGAAAACCTGGTATTTTTATAGCAATTATGAAAGAATTACTAAAATACATTATTTTATTTATTTATTTATTTATTTATTTATTTGACACAGAGAGAGACACAGCGAGAGAGGGAACACAAGCAGGGGGAGCGGGAGAGGGAGAAGCAGGCTTCCCGCGGAGCAGGGAGCCCGATGCGGGGCTCAATCCCAGGACACTGGGATCATGACCTGAGCCGAAGGCAGACGCTTAATGACTGAGCCACCCAGGCGCCCCTAAAATAAATTATTTTAAACTCATATAAAAGAGTATCTAAGGTGGTACTAAAGAGATCAAAACTGTGTCCTTTTGAGAATCATTCATGAAGAAATATAAAGACAATGTGAAAAATGGATATTAGCATAAATGCTGTTAGGGCATATTTCCTTCATATCTAAAGAAATTTAAAAATACATTATTAGTCTCTATCATAAAGTTTACAGGTTTACAGATACTACTGACAGAAAATTAAAATAAAATTGCAAAGTAAAATCTCACACACTGCTGTGGGTTTAACTAATGTTGGATTATCCCAAGAAAATGATGAAATAGATCTACTGACCTTATGCCTAGTGTTTAAATCTATACTATAACATTTTCCTTGAACTCAAAATGTTGTCAAATGACATGATAAAAATAGTATTGATAATTTCCAAAATTTCATGTAAAGATAGTCACAAAGTACATTTCTGTAACTCCCCATGTAAACATGATTATATTTACAAATGCTGTGATTTTTACATGGTGCACAAAAGCATGTGTTTAAGCTGTAACTAATTCTTGTCAAGAAACAGATTTGTTGCTATGTAATTTGCTAAATTTTTTATATTTTCTTCATTACATATTCAGTCTTCAACAGCACAGTGTTTTCTTGAAAACCTCAGCTTTTGGCAGTTACTAATATAGTAATGGGTGAAAAATGAGAAGAGAATATTAATGAAGGTAATGCTTAGAAGAGCCACCTTCAGCAAATCTAGTAATGAGGTTTGTTAAGGCACTGAATTTACCCTGAGACTAATTTAACTTACTAGAAAATATGGTGTTACTTTTGAGAAAATACCCTTTCCAGGAAATGTAGCTGCTTAGAAACACAATTCTACTCCATTATAAGAAAAACAAGAAACTAATCATCAAACGAAATTACAGCTATAAAGCCTTTGTACATGCACTCAAAAATAATTTTTGAAAAACTACTGTATGCCAAGTACTGTTCAGAGTACTTAATAAAAATGCAACAAGGTACAAATTCTAAGAAGCAAATATTCTCTCAGGGAACTAAAAAAATTACAAAATAATAAAAAGATTACAAAATAAGTTAATTTCAGAGAGTGATAAATGATATGAAGAAAATAAGATAGGTGATAATGCAAACATGCTACCCATGGACATCTAGGTTTGATTTGTGGTGTATCTTTCATCATTTGATAAAGATTCTGGGTTAATCCAGTGTTAGGCTATTACAAATAAAGATGCCAAAATTTCTGTGCATGTCTTATATGGACATATTTTTTTAAGATTATATTTATTTATTTGAGACAGAGAGAGAGCACGAGCAGGGGGAGGGGCAGAGGGAGAAGCAGACTCCCCGCAGAGCAGGCAGCCCATCACGGGGCTCAATCCCAGGACCCTGGAATCATGACCAGAGAAGAAGGCAAACAATTAACCAACTGAGCCACCCAGGCACCCCTGGACATATGATTTCATTTCTTTTGGCTAAAACCTAAGAGTGGATGAGTGAGTCATATAATAAGAGTAACCAATATAAATTTGGCCTTAAGGATTATACTCTCAAAAGATATATAAGCAAAGCCTGAAGACAGAACGTGAAACAAGGCTTGAATGATCTGGTATAAATAAATATAAACAAAGTGCTCATAATATATTCAGATCATATTTCACGTTCTTTTTAAAGGAAAGATAAAGTACTTTCAGAAAAGGAACATAGACAGGTGTGGTCATTCAGACATGTGAGGGAACCAAGCCATCATCAGTACCCTACAGAGTCATCTCAAGGTGACTAATGGGAAATTACCTCTATAACTATAACATATATAGCAAAAATTATCTACATTTTAGTTTTATTTTGCATTTTATTTTAGTGATAGGTAAATTATTTATAAAAGATTTCAACATTTAGTTAATTATTTTAAACCTTGAACTGTGAATTTCCCTGCCAAGGAATTTAAACTGAATATACATTATTACTCTAATTCTTATCATGGTTAGCATTTTCATCGATCAGATATTATTCGTTAAGGGGAAACATCAGCCTTTCTAAGCATCAAACAGAAGAGCACTATAGGAGAAAGAAGGTAATTTTAATAGGAATAGATACAGAATGCAATAGAGATTCCAATATTGAAAACTTTATACTATATTTAGTGGAAAAGGTCTTTGCTATTTACATGCTATGTTGAAGATCTAAATACCATTTTGGAAGAAGTAGTAGTAAAGAGCCTGAAAACGTGTTCTTGATGGACAGTTTGTTGTCAAGAATAGATTGGGGAGCCTACTGTATAACAAAAGAAAAAGACTTTGGGCATTTAGGGAAGATTTTTTTTTTTTTTTAATTAACCAGTATTCAAGTGTTCTAAGAAGTTATCTCATTGAGAGTCCAATATTTTCTTTTATATTCAACTTGATATATTAAGTTTCATGCATTCTAAGGAGTACATAGTTCCTGATAAAAAACAAACAAACAAAAAGGCTTTCATGTTGATTTGTTTCAGTTCTTAGCTTTCTCTCCATGGGAAGACTTCTTGAGCCAATTAGGCCTGTTAAGTTTATTGAGAAATGAAACATAGGTGATTCTGCAATAGGCCTTGAGAATCAAATTAATGCTACAGTTTGATATGCATGTGAAATCATATCCACTGTGTAGATTTAAAGTTTGCTACCTCATTGACATTTGCCCAATTACAAGATCATTCTGCAAAAACCATCAGGGAGCCTTAAAAGAAACAAAACAAAACAAAACAACAACAAAAAGCTGTGCCTGAATTCTTTAACAGACTTTTATTCCAAACAGCTTATAATACAGTATTACTTCAGATCATCCTTTTTAAATTAAGAAACGACAGTAAAAATACTTTAAAATATCTCATATTTTGATATGTGTAATTCAAAAGAAATTTCATCAATATTACATTCAGAGAAAATAGACTTAAATCTTGCTTATTCTATAGCAAAACATATATTAAAAGTCTATTGAAAACTTAATTTTGATACTATAGGAATCATAGAAACATAGCTTTTCCAAAAATCAAACTGGGTAAAATTTAATAACAAATAGGGTTATAAAGATCACATTAAAAATAGAGATGATTTTTAGAATCATTTTATAGTAAATTTTAGAGTAAAAAGTAACAGAAATTAATGAATAATGCATCACAATGGTTAAAAATACTTAATATTTAAAGCAGGAATGACTGAGATATCAATAAAGCTCCTGAAAAAAATTATGATTCACAGAAGTAGCTTCAATTTGCAAAATGAAATTGAAAAATTCATTTTGTTGCAATAAATTATGAATAAGGAACTTATGTCTTAAGGTGTAATTTTCTATTTTCTGTGTGTATGTTCATATATAGAATTAGAAATCAGATACTAAGTAAATACTACAAATATGGCATGTCTTGTATTCATTTAAATTATTCAAGGAAAAAAGTATAGATACATGGTATAACTTTTTAAAAATTATGTTCCATTGTCAAGCCAATAACTCACACAGCGTGGTTGGAAAGTGGGCCTCAATATTCTCCTTGTAAATAAACCAAGGCCCAGCATTCATATCTCAACATAGTTTTGTTATTCTTTACCTGTTATCACTGAATAGAGCTTCTTGTGAATTGAAAAAAAATAGTGTTTCTCTTTGGCAAATAGTCCAAAAGATTAAGGAAAAAAAAAAGGGGGGGAGTGAAGAATGCTAAGAAAATATTGGTTCTTAGGAAGATAATAGTATGATATACCTTGAAGATGGAACGTCCTTAACGTACCCAGAGATATTTCACAACGATGGCCTCAATAAGGAGAGCATATGCTATTATTTTCAAATAATAAAAATTATGAAGGAATCTACCAAGTATTAAAATTACTCACAGATAACAGATGAAACATTAGTAAAAGCTGAAAAAACATTAATTATATAATAAGAGTATATGCACATGGACAGTTGAATCAATATGACTATAATTTTGGGAAAAATACAGATCTTAGACACCTCCATGAAGTTTTAGCTAGAGATGAGGTCACTGAAGTGAACATCACTTTGAGTAAATGTTGATTTGGATAGTATTAAGGGACATATTTCTTTAAACTCAAAATATAAAGGGAATGGCATTAATTTAGCTATGTGTCACAAAATTATTTCCAACAGATCTAAGCATACCCATAGGCAAAATGGGTTATCACTGGAATAAATGTTCAAATCAATGAAAATAACCTTATAGAATGTAATGATGTCTTGAACATATATTAAAAGAAAGAGGGGAGGGGAATGTCAGGATTTAATTTGGGAAATGACATTTTCATCAGCTACAATCTATTAATTAAATGAAACAGGCATGGAATAATATTGGCCTTAGATTTCTATAGAGTAATTTTCAGAGTATGATATTTGTAAAAGACAGCTACCAGTCATTTTTATTTAAGAAAAACCCCATGACAGGCATAAATTATCCCTTACTGGTACTCTCGACCAGTCAGAAAGGAAGGAACACTGTGCCACCTGGATGAAATCATCCGTGTTCTATGGCTACTAAGTTTCATTATGAGACTCATTCAAATAATTGATTGTTCCACATTTTTAGCTCATTAATTTTCAGATATGTAGATATAAAAGTTTATAGTTAGTAATACTAAAGTCACTCTAAAATGCCTACCATTAACTCTATTTAAAATGCTTTAATCTCTTAAAATTATATCCTATTTTTTATTTATAGGCCCATTAACTATATGTTTATTGTTTAATGGGGGGGATTGTAAGTACATGATTTGGGAAATTTGGTTTTTGGAAATGTCTATAGAGTCAAATATACCCTGATAAAAAGTTCTTTAACCAAGTGAGTTCAGTGAATTGGGGGTAAAGTGAAAGATAAGAAACCTGGGGAATATTCAAAATAGGGGAGATTAAGGTGGCACAGTCAGTGGGTTCAGCATCTGACTCTTGGTTTCAGCTCAGGTCGTGATCTGAGGGTCCTGAGATCAAGCCCTGCGTGGGGCTCCACACTCAGTGGGGAATCTGCTTAAGATTCTCTCTCCCTCTCCCTCTGCCCTTCCTGCTTTTTTATATGAAAAGCACAACCTTAAAATTTAGGCTTTAATACCATCTCTGTATTTAAAGGATCCATGCTGGACACTTACCTGATGATTTAAGTTCTGAGAAGTTGGGAGCAAAATAAAATTCATTAACTATAGCTACAAAATACATGTGCATCTGAACGAAAGGAGAACAAGTTGTCTGAAAACGAAAAGTGGCATTATTGTCAGCAATTAGTGTTAATTTTGAAAGCAAGTTTTCATTTGAGTTCACATTTTTTTAATGGCATATTCTGCCAAGTCCAACATTCTTGCCTACATCTTTATGTGTCAAATATTGCCAAGTGCAAGCTAAGTTCAAAAAAAAAAAAAAAAAAAAGGAACTATCCCCTGCCTCAAGATGCCGTGAATATGGTTCTTGACTTCACAGAGAGCTGACTGAAAGGATTTCAACTCAATGACTTACCTCTCCATGTCACTTAGGGCTAGAGCTAAGCTGTAGCTACTTAGTTTCTTTGAAAATGAGATGTGACTATTGGTGTATAAAATGTGTCACTTCAAATAAAGTTTTCAAAATAAAATACTGGTAGCCTTCCAAAATGATGGCATTAAAAAAATACTATGTCTTTTTAAAAGCTGAAGTACACCAATTTAATCTGAAAAATCAGACCCCTACTTTTGCATAAGGCCAACAATTTTAAGACAAGTGCTTTCTGAAATATCCTACTAGTTTTAAGCATAATTTTTCTAGAATTTCTAAGACATACAATTATAAAGTAATTATTAGAGAACTATATGAAATCTACTTGTGATTACAATTGAGAGATTCATTCATTTTGGATACAAACAAAATAATGTAACCCAAGCTGAAATAAGTAATGTATAAAAGTAATGAAGTCAGGGAGAGATCAACCAAACTAATATGGACAGGTTTTTGTCAATGCTTATTCTCACAGATAATAGGGTACAGGGCCTAATTAAAAACCACTGTCTCTTGCTTAACTATACAGATATTCATACTGCCTCTGTTAGATTCCTTTGGCTAACTTAAATAAGAAGCAGCTTCATTTCATGCTTGTAGCAACATGTGTTAACAACAACAACAAAAACAACAAAGCAAAAAACAAACAAAAAAAAAACAGAGGTGGAAAGAGCCTGAGGTTAGATGAAATTAAAAAACTCAGCATAAATGGAGCAAAAGCACATAAGAAAAATATAATCCCTCCAAGATCTTGAAATCACCAAAATTTTCACAGGGTTTTCCCCAGCACATGAGATAGAAACTTTTATTATTGCACCCAGTGGAGTAGTACATATTACTACTGAGGGAAAGAGGCACCTCAGAAGTCTGGAAATTTGAGAGATGTCCGGGAAGTTGGTACTTAGGCGGAAGTATTTGGAAGGAGTCCAAAAAATACTGGAGCCACATGAGCATCTCTGCAAATTTGCTCTTCTATAACATATGGACCAGCTTTTACTTTCCACTACAATCGAACCTCAGCTTGTGCATAGTTTTAAATTGCCACAGCTCCATTCATCATCTCAATGACACATGAATTTTGACAGATCCTTGCTGCTACCTAACTTTTTTTTAAGTGAACCAAACCCTTGTTCTCACAAAAGAGCATTTGACGAAGTCAACACGTTTGGTATTCATCTCTGGTTATACAGAGTGTAGGCAAAAAGGCAAGATCACTTGTTGAAATATTGTCCCCCAGGACCACTTCTTAGGAGCAACTATGGGTGGGGAAGGATCATTTATAAAAACGTACAATTGAAGAAGCAATAGCTAGTATCTATAGCTATAACCCATAATAATTTTTAATTAAAGTTTTTTTTGTTTGTTTGTTTTGTAAAATTCCAGAAACTCTTCAAACAATGTTGGATTTGGAAGTGTTTTTCTTTTTTGTTTTTGTTTTTCTGGAGAGCCTGAGGTGAATTTTTTTTTTAAGATTTTATTTATTTATTTGACAGAGAGAGACACAGCGAGAGAGGGAACACAAGCAGGGGGAGTGGGAGAGGGAGAAGCAGGCTTCCCGCGGAGCAGGGAGCCCAGTGCGGGGCTCCATCCCAGGACCCTGGGATCATGACCTGAGCCGAAGGCAGACCCTTAACGACTGAGCCACCCAGGCACCCCTGAGTATGAAATTTTGAAGAAATTGCTCATGAATCTGGAGATTCAAAAACAAAAGCAGTATAGGACTAATTACCCATTTGGTTTTCAATCAGGTTTATGATGACTTCTGAGGGTGATTTAAGTAAGAAAGAACAAAGACTAATATTACACAAGTTTATAATAAAGCACCCATATTACTTCCTACTCTACTATTACTCTTTTCCTGATCAGTACTGAATCTGAAATCATCAGGGACTGGAACAAGGCCAGAAAGCAGACCTGTCCGGATCATGAATCTTTAGGCAAAATTAATCTTTTATGTGGAAAAATAAAAACTCTTACAAAAAACTGTTCATAAGGAAAAATTTTCACAAAAAAAATTGCTTTATTGATCAAAGAAGACCATTCAGGATATTCACTATTCATTATATTCTTAGATTATATGAATAAAATGCAATAGCACCCATACTGCCAAATTATATATACCATTGAAACCATGAAATAAACTTTTTATCTAGTTTTTTTTTAAACTGCAGTGTTTTGGTTTGAATATAACTGAAATTATTATATGTGGTTAGAGTGAATAAAGGAGAACTATTGTGATCACATGAGTCTAAGAATAAAATTTAAGAAATCTTTAAGTATGTAGAAGAAATCATTAATTAACTACCTGGCAGTAGCTGTTCTATTCTCAGACTCTCCAAGAATAACTGATGACCATGCCATCATCTTCTCTATAATCGGCCACCTTCCCACTTGACCTTCCTCACCTCTGCTCATATGCCAGGCTGAAACGATAGGAAGAACATCTGGGCATCTTGCCTACCAAAAGTCTCCAGGGCTCTTGTTGCTGCTCTGAGCTTAATCTTTATTTAACCTTGGTATTAATGATGAAGGATTGTCTCTCTGTCAGCAGTTCTCCACCTACAGTGCACTTTTGTCACTAGTTCCCAATTTCAACACTTAAGGATCAGGAAGCAAGGCTTTGCCAACCTATGTAATTATTCGGTTTTCTGCCTCAAATTCCCTTATAGCTTCATCTATTGACCTTGAATATGAGATCAAGTCAGATTCTCCTTGTGCATAAGATACTCCCTTGGCATCAATTTTGCACTATCGGAAGCTGCCTTAACTTACAGCATTTCAATATGTCTCTTATCAAATCATACTTCAAAAGTTATGAATGTTTCAACTTTCTAAAATGCTGATGGCTCATTTCAAAAGGCTTAGAGCACAGAAAACTCTTACTGTTTCAGTTGAACCATCAGCTTATTTAATAACATATATTTTCAAAACAAGAATGAGACAAACAAAGCCTCTCTGGTGCATGTACCATAAAGTTTAGGTATCAGATACATTTCTACAAACATAAACAATGTAGAAGCTAAGAAAAGTGCTAACAGGGGAAAAATAAGGAGGCATCTTGGTGAATCACTTTTTGCAGATACTGGAATTTGTTGGGTATTCTTCAGTGAGATGTGAATACATGCTGGGTATTGCAGCTCATGTACAGAAATAAAATTTCTATTAGTAAGCATTTAAGAAAACTAAAGATGGTTAAAAAATTCTAAAAAGTGAAAAAAATCGGTAACAAAGTTGTAAATAATTGTATATAGTCATGTTTTTTCTCATTATGTTAACAGCCAGAACATCAGCTGGAAGAATAAACAGCACTAGGGTGTGTTTACCTTGGGCAGAGTTCATACCTGATCAGCAATAATAAGAGCCTCTGAGAAAATAATTGTTTCATGCCAGATAACTCATAAGTGTCAGACTGCTTACACCCAGACATAAGAGCCATAACCTCTATTGATTAATGTCAGTTCACATTATCACCATCAGTTAAACAACAGCTATTTTCAGATTCATGCATATTAACGAAGTGAAATGAAAAATGTTTCTGACCTGAATTTCCATAACAATAATATAAACACATGGGCCTTTATATTGAAGGGTTATGACAAGTTGGAAAAACACATGGGGAGGATGTGATCACAGAAGTGTCAGCTGGGATAAAAATGATGAAAGAGATCAATCTACTACACTCATGTCAGGCTGTAAAGTTACCTCCAAATACTTCTCTGAAACACCTTATCTTCTCTTCATCCAAATCACACACATTCTCATTCTCCTAGAACAGAACCATTGACTCTCTACCTGTAGTTCAGTACTTATTTTAGTCCCTCAAAGATCTGCTACTTATCCTAACCTTTTTTCCTCCAGATTTGGCTACTGGCTCTTAGACAATTTTTTCTGGAAGTCTACTCTACTAGACTCAGTTCATTTTTTATTAAATGATTTCTGCCTGATTCAGCTACTAATCCTTCAAGACCACCTAATCCACTCTCTTCATAAGTAAATGGCCACACCAAGCCAGTCTCTCAAAAATGGTAATTCACACACAGCACTTGACAGGAAATTAGAAAAGGAATAGAGAATTCTGAGAACTGGTAGAGCTGTGGCCTATTTGATCACTTGCTGATAGTGGGTTTGCTGTGATTGTGAACTGATTTGGGTCCAGAGGGTTCTTAGGCTTTGTGTCCCAATCTGTATCACAGATTTTCATAACAAGTATGGGTAGGAACTTGCTTTGGTCTTTCTAAAGTGTCACATGCATAAAGAACAATACTGAATTAACATTGGTGCACCAAAAGCTAAACTCCAGATGCCTAACCCTATCCCCATCTTAGAAAATTTGGCACTGTATAGCCTCCTTAGAATATAGATGTTACCTAAAGAAAAAGAGGAGTGGCATTTGCATTTAGTTTCCAAATGTATTGAAATTTAATTTGGGCCAATGAGAAGCATTGAAAGGATTTACCAATTGAAAAGAAGTTTTATCACTGGCATACTTATCTTTCCAAACTGAGATTTATACTCCTTCTAAATCAATAACAATTAGTAGATATAACTTTGTAATCATTATATTTTCCTTGCTTTTGAAATTGCATTGGATCTTTGATGTTATTTTTCACAATAAAATCCATTTTGAAAATTAAGGCAACTTTTCACTTACTGTTTTTTCATTTACAAATATTATTTTTCTGGATATATACCAGAGAGACTTCAAACCTATTGGATTGATGTTTATGACTTCCAAGATCTGGTTCAAGGTAAATTTCCAGGTACATACTTATTATAATCCTACACTAATTCCTCTTAGGCTAACCACTTTCTTGTTCAGCTTTTGCCCAACCTCTTTCTTTAATGGTGAATACACTTCCTTCACTTTCAAAAACATGGAATTCTTATTTTCGAGGCACAAAGGTAACGATGCGTGGGGCACCTGGGTGATCAGTTGGTTAAGTGACCGACTGTTGATTTTGTCTCAGGTCATGATCTCAGGGTTGTGAGATTGAGCGCCGCATCAGGCTCCATGCTGAGTGCGGAGTCGGCTTGAGGTTCTCTCTCTCCCTCTTCCTCTGCCCCTCCCTCTGCTCTCCCTCTTTCCCTCTAAAATGAATAAATAAAAATCTTTAAAAAAACGGTAATGATGCTAGAGTTAAGAAATACGTGCATTTACGCATGCAAGCACAGCTGTATCTGTCCCTATGCAAATCTCTCTCTCCACAAGTTTAAACTGTACTTTGAATTACAATCCAAATCTTCCTTATTTATTCTAGCCTTCTTGGGTACTTAGTAACCCCTTTCTCTGAGGATGAAAAACTTGGCTCTCATTACCTTCAGTATGTTTCCTTATTTGCTCAATCTTTGAAAGTACGTAAAATAATTTTGAAATTTCCAACACATACCTCCAAATAAACACAAGTTTCAAACTAGAGTTCAGTATTTATGTACAGTACTTTGTATTCTTTAGCTTAGAGTATATAATCAAAATACCATTTTCCATTGTTACTTTTTTCCAAACTGTTAGTGATTTTACTCCTCACCTCCTGCATTGTGATTAGGTGATTCATCTGTTACTGTTTATACTGCATGTGGATCCTGTTATGGGTTGGATTGTGCGTCCTCCAAATTCTGTCCCCCTTCATACGTTGAAGCCCCAACCCTGGTTACCTCAGACTATTTGGAGATAGGATTTTTAAAGAAGTGATTAAATTAGAGGGAGGCTGTTAGAGTGAGCCTTAATCCAACCTGAGTAAAGTCCTTATAAGCAGCAGCAGTGTGGACACTGGGGTGCATGCGTACAGAGAGAAGACCACATGAGGACACGGTGAAAGGTGTCTGTCTGCAAGCCAAGGAGAGAGGCCTTTGGAGAAACCAAACCTTCCTACACCTTGATCTTGGACTTCTAGCTTTCAGAACTGTGAGAAAATAAATTTCTGTTGTTTAAGCCACCAGTGGCATTTAGTTATGATAGCCCTACCAGACTAATACTGGTCTCCCCAAACTAATACTAGCACGCTAAAGCAAACTAAGCTTGTTTAATTTTAATTGCGTATTTAAGTATGTGACATAGTAATATAAAATTTGTTTATAAAATCAACTCTCTTTTGAACCTACATTGGCAGTTTTTTCACTAGTCTCTCTGTAAATTTGGGGAGCAATTAGAGAATGCTGACAGACTGAGCTGTCCCTCAGATGGTCTTTAAAACAGTGCCATGGATTCTTTGCTACAACAGTCTTGAGGTCTCCATGATTGCCAACCCAGAGTGTACAGCTTCTCTAGAATTTCACCAGGAGGGACATGACCCCTTTTGTTTCACCCTGAAGTTTTTACCAGTACGACCCATAAAAGTTGGATTTTGTTTAGTTTAAGTTATTTAGCATTGTTCAGATTAATAATAGTCGTCAACCACTGTCAATGAAAAAGTTTATACAGGTAATGGGGATAAGCAAGTAATTCTAGGGACTTCATCAGAAAACGTTTTAATAATCTGATTTACAGAGCACAGTCACAAAGGCCTTTAATTTTGGAAACTTTTATATTTTCCCACTGTCCAAGTTACCAATAATAGAAGTGATCTCTCTTCTTAGTTAATCTCTAGTCAAAGAACAGCTCAGGGAACAGGAAGCCCTGTGCAGGGTAGGTTGTACAAGCTTAGAAAGTCCAATCTGAAGGATATGATCTCCAAGTTCAGTGGAATGAGTAGCAATATCCATGTGTGATATTAATTAACAAGCAGTTATAACTGAGGAAACTTGCCAAATATCTTCTATGTTTATTATAAATTTGAAATGCTATTTATTTTTTCGATTTAGTATGAATCAGTCATCAAGACTCTAAATAATATACCAAGAAGGAGTATTTTGAGGATTTGGGGAGTGATTTTAAGTTGGAATGACTTCACCATAATTCTATTAACATCCACTATTTTAAACTCAACTTTTCGTGATGATTTTAAAACATAAGGTTTCATGTTTCTGACACACAGCAAGCACCCAACTCTTACATTACTTCTTAAACGACAATATTTACCTCATGTGATTTTTATACACAATAGCAATAATGCATATAAAGTGCTTAAAAACAATGCTGGTGCATAGTAAACATTAAATAAACAGTAAGGATTAAAAATATGTTTTATAAATTATATAGGTGCTTAAGTACATTGTGTATGCTCCATAAGAAAAGAGAACTTTTAAGAATTACAATTTTCCCCTATGGAGTTGAAATTTTAGAAGTGCAGTGCTTAATTTTGTAGATAATTTGTATTGCTTTTCAGAAAGCTGTTAAACAGATTATAGGCATGCTTTCTTTATGAAATAATCATGTTTCTCTATACAAATTTGTCATCTAAACTACTGAAAACTAAGGGAACTCAAAGTTTATCTTGCGGTATAAAAAATAATACCCCAATTTTCTTCTTACCTGTTAATAATCTTCAAATATTAGAGAGAGTAATTTCATCTTTATAGACTATGTCCATTACTATACTCACTATATATATATATATATACAGTAACATCTCTTTTTAATTTCTTAAGCAGAATTAAATTTCAGACATAGATACACATATTCACTTGGGGTCAAAAACATGAATGAAAATTTAAAAAAATGACTTTGTGAACCTTCGAAAAAATACTATACATCCCAATATTATTTAGGCTTGATAGCAATCTAAAGAAGATAACAAGCTAAGGGACACCTATCTTCAAATAAAAATTACAATTAAGAAATAAAGACGGCACTCTATTGCACTGTGGCAGGGAAATACTCTTTCCTTTTCAACAATGTGAACCAAAAGCTGTGTACTTCCAAACTTCACATTTAGCAACATTATCATGGTTAGTGTCAACTCAGCAGCACAATAATCTGACAGGGTCCTTAAAAAAAGGGCTGGAAGTGGATGATTGATATGACAGCAATTTGCTAAATTTCAAATAGTGACATGATTATTGGTCTGGAAAAAAGTGCTAATAAGGGGCCTGCTATTTGACTCCAGCACCTTATTTTCAGTGATCTGTGGTTGGATGCATCGTAAGCCTCATACAATGATGAACATTGTGGTACATTTATGAATAAAATAACTAAAAAGTCAAAACCAGACCCATTAAGCAAAGTGACTTTAGAGGCTAAAGTGCTAAATCAAATGAAAAGATCTTATTTGGATTAAAAAAATAGCATTAAATGGGAGTGAAGCTGTCCTATGAAAGAATGAGACTAAGCACAAGAATATAATAGGCACTAATCCTTGCTTTTATAAAAATCAAAGACATCTTGTATCTGTGTAGATTTTGCTATGATGCTAACATAAAATACAAATTGAACCTGACTTTAAAAAAATAAGTGTAACGCTAAATATAAGAGAGCAAAAAAAATAAGGAAAACATTTCAATAGTTTAATTGACAATCACATTTATTATTCCAGTTGGATAAATACAATAACTTAATGGAAATGCTGAAAGAAAGTTTTTACAGGTTTTTAAACGAATTTAAAGCAAAAATGCCAACATCATAACTTTATACCTGATATTCTACATATCTGTTGAGCTTTGTATGAAGTAGTAATTTATCTTTCAGCTTTGACTTTAATTTCAAGTGATGTTAACTGAAAAGATACTCTCAACAATTAAACAGAATTTAAATGTTTATTGCAGAAGGGAACTTGCTTTTCTATAAATGTAAAGAGTAAAAAAACAGATTTAAATGCCATAATTTTTTTTCTAAAGTAGGTAAATATACAATAAAATACTTTATTATTGGATTGAAATTAGTATTTATAGGTATACAAGTTTTACAATGGTGACCTATTGTTTATAAAGGAAAGTGAGTTGTTATGAGCAATTTAAATTCAATACCCAAGATCTTATTATTAATTAGTACTTTTAATGTATTCTACTTTTCTTTCCTTGTTTATTGCTTTGTAGAGTGTACATTTTTATCATTTTTACAAATGAGGAATGGATACCTTAATAAATGCATTAGAGTTAATCAAAATACCTATTTTACAAAGCTACATATACATAATTTCTTATACAGCAATGTTGGGATGGTTAACTTTATGTGTCAAGTTGACAGGCCAACAATTACCCAGGTTAAATATCATTCCTGGGTGTGTCAGTATAGATGTTTCATGATGAGATAGGTAAATTGGTCGATTCAGTAGAATGTCCTCCCCAATGTGAGTGGGCAGCATCTAATCCATTAAGTGTTTAAGTAAAACAAAAAGTAGACAAAGGAGGAACTCACCCCTTTTTTCATCTTGCTTGATTATTGAGCTGGGACATGCATCTTCTGCTGCCCCTGTGCTCTTCATTCTGAGACATTCACATCTAGACTTGTAATCTACACCATTGTGTTCCCTAGGTTTCCAGTTTGCAGAGGGCAGACTGTGGGACTTCTCAGCTTCCATAACTGCATAAGCCAATTCTTTATAATAAATCTCTTCAAATATAATTAATGAAAATCATTAATAAAAATATTTAAATCTCTCTAGTAATCTTGGACCCTGGTATATCTCTCTATATGTAAATATTCAGATATGATATGTAAAGTTTCTGCTTTTCTTGTAAGCCAAATACAGTAGGATCTAATGAATATATATCTTTTTTTTAAAGATTTATTTATTTGCGAGAGAGAGAGGCCATTTTCCTTTCCTCCAAAGGAAAATGGCCAATTAGCATATGAAAAGATGCTCAACATCATATGATTAGAGAAATGAAAATCAAAACAATGAGATGCCAATTCACACCCACTGATGGCTATGATCAAAAAGACAATAACTAGTGTCCATGAAGATGTGCAGAAATCAGAACGCTTGTATGTTACTAGTGGAAATGTAAAAAAATTATCGTCACTTTGGAAGAGTTTGGAAATTGCTCAATAACACAATGTAGTTACCATACTACTGTTACTACAGTTGACCCCAAAATTCCACTTTAAGGTAGATATACTAGGTATATGCCACATTAAAACATATGACTGTGGAAAACTTTGGATGTGAATGTTCAGCATTATTTGTAATAGCCAAAGGGTTTAAACAATCCAAGTATTCATCAACTGATGAATAGATTAACAAAATGTGGATATCTCTATATTATAAGTTGAATCGTGTTCCCATAAAGATATGTTGAAATCTCAACCCCAGTTACCTGTGAATGTGACTTTATTTTGAAAGAGAGCCTTTGCAGATTTGTCCAAGTAAATATGAGGCCATTTTGAGGTCTTGATGCAATATAATAGGTGTCCTTATAAGAGAGAAAAACACTGTAAAAATAGAGGCACATAAGGAGAAGGCCATATGATGACAGAGGCCAAGATTGCAAGCTTTCCCTGTAAGCCAAATGAAATCAAGGATCTACAGACAACAGAAGCTAGGGCAAGGGGCAAGGAAAAAGTCTACACAGGGTCTCAGAAGGACCATGACCTTGCTGATACATTGAATTCAGATATCTAACCTCCAGAACTGTGAGAGAATACATCTCCTTTGTTTTAAATCCAGTACTTAATTATAGCAGTCTTAGGAAACTAATATAATGTATACTGTATCATACAATAGAATATCCAGCCAGAGAAAGAAATGCTGTGCTGATACATAGAACATGTATGAACCTTGGAACAAGCCAGATGCAAAGGGGCAAATATTGAATGATACCACTTAAATATTTGGAACAGACAAATCCATAGAGACAGACAGATTAGTGGTTGCCAGGAGCTGGAAGAAAGGAGGAAAGGAGAGTAACTTGCTAATTGATATAAGATTTATTTTAAGGGTGATACAATTATTCAGTAATTAGATATTGGTGATGATTGTACAATTTTATGAATATACTTAAAACTACAGTAATTTATATTTTAAAAGTGACTATTATGATATGTGAATTATATCACAATTAAAAACTAATAAGGGATAAAGCAAAATGTCTCAAATAGTCAGGGTAACTCCCTCCTGACAGAAACCAAATGGCTTAATATGTTTATAATCTAAAGAATTTACTGAGACCTCTCACTTAAGCAAGACTTCTGTGCAATATTTGAGCTCATCTTGGAGCCCATTGAAATATTTGTTATTAAAAAATCTACTTGAAACATCTCTCCTAGATTTCTGTATTATTTATAACTCTCATTCCATAGTAATCAAGTTCCTTCCAGTGCTTATCCTTAACTGAAATTTGACTTTCTTCAAAGATAGTACTTCCACTGCTACGTAATGTGGAAATGAGCATGTTCATACTCACATGCTGAAGTTCTTGGGGTAGAAAGAAGCTTTCTGTTTTCCTAGTTACTGTAACCATGTCCAAAGTATTACTGTTACTGTCTCATATATATAAAACCCAAGCTCCTCTGACAAAGTTCTTTCCTTCAGTTAATTCTCCCTGATATCACCTTTTCATGGTTGGTTACAAATTGTCTTTGCACTTTCCACAGTTCTTTGAATGGTCAACTTCATATCTTCTCCTGGCATAGACACCCTTATTAAACTAATTAAGTCTTCCCAGTCTGTACCTTAAAATTAATAGGAAGGAATATGATTCTTTCTAGGTTTACCTAATGAAATTTACTTCAAGAATCATTTTTTTCCTGTTTAGGATCTTCATCACATCTACTTTATATCTTTGCTCATATCACAAATATGACGAGGGTTCCCAAAATATGGCTCCAGTTTTAAGAGCTCCAGCAACAATTCTCAAAAAGGGGGGGCATGGATTTACAATTATCCCTAGTGGCACCACAATATATATTTTTTTTAATTAAATGTGAGACTTAGTGCTGAGACTGAGATTTAAACACAGGTTAAAGTGACTATAAACCCTGTGCTCCATTTGACTAAATGTTCCTTAAATAATTTATTCAGCCATATTTGAGTGTAAGAAATAGAGACTCCTCAAACTAACTCAAGTAAGGGCTTTTTTATTTTTCAGGGTAAATATAAAATGTCACAGATACGTGATCTTAATTTAATGAAAATTTAAGTGAAAATATGATTCATGCAATTGTAGCTGCAAGTTAATGTTGAATTCAAGTGACTCTAGGGGCCTCATCAGAGGTCCTTCAGTCTAGAGATCTGCCGATGATCCATCAGCTAGTTCAAAATGGCTACTCCTATCATCTGCACCTATAAAACTTCGTTGGTAAATGGTACATCATGGTCCCTAAAAGATTATATATTGTATTTATACACTTTGGCTAGTCCTTTTTCTACATGGTTTTTGTTACAAATCTAAAAACAATTGATTGAAGTCCTATTATAGAGTAACTTTACATATGCATATGGAATATTTGCCCTTGGGTCAGTTTTAAACCTTTGAACTGTTACCAGTTTTCTCTGTTACCAAAAGGAGGACAGTAAGGGTTGTGAGTGAAGCAACAAACCTTAGAAGATGGTATAAACAGCAAAGTTACCCTGCATGACATAATTAGTAACTTTACTTATTCTTGAATGCCATACCCAAATATTCTTTTCCCTAAATACATAGCTTCAAATGCTTCATAGCTAAAATATTCCAACTCTCAAATTGAGAATATCAAAATCTCTCTTTTCTTCCTTACTGGGAAATCTTCAAAGCCATATCATAAATTTTATCTATCTTTTAAATTCCTTGATGGCAGTGTTCACAACCCTGGTTAGCACATTACCATAACCTGGGGAGATATCAAAAAACACTCATGTTTGGGCCCCATCCCAAACCTATTAAATTAGAATTTCTTTGGGTAGAGCATAGATACTGATATATTTTAAAATTTCCCTTGACAATACAGATCTATAATCATTACACAGGGTCAATCTCGAAGTCCATAATCCCAAGTGATGACCATTTACTAAAACGTCTATAATGACTTATTCCAGGGTTATATTTTTTCTTAACGGTGGCCAACCGAACCACCACAGAGTGGCATATATATAGATGTGGAGCAAAAACAGAATTACACTGGTTCAGTTTGAGCTCCAACATGCACAGAGCTTGATCTCATCACTCCCATTCTTAGAAAAATTAAAAGCTATACAAGCTAAAAATCAAGGGTTTTTCTTGGAGAGTTCAGCAAACTGAGGTTGTAAGGGCACACGACTGCTAGAAAACTGGGAAAGACAAGTGCATCCAGAGAGATAGAATAAGGTGGGTCCAATTACCCAGAGTGGGAATGAGGCCTCTATCTTGCCTGTGCTAGCAAGGTAGAAGGAGAGGGCAGAAATGGCATTTGCCAGTGGCCCCATCCCCTAAAAAAGTCCCAACTAGTCCCTGTCCCTCTAGAAGATAGTTTAAGATAAGCAAATAAATTTCCTTCACATACAGTCCAGTCACTTCTCAAATTGCTGCCTTTGTTGTGGGTCCCAGAATAAGTGAGTCTGCATGTAAGCCCCTCAAAAGGAGTATCTTAGATACTCACAGCCCTCAGGGTCTTGGCCTTGATTTTTGGTGATGAGATTTTTAGATACGATATTGAAAGCATGATCTACAAAAGGAAAAAATAAGTTGGACTTTATTAAAATTACTTATTATTACTAATAGTAAAAGGCATTGTTAAGAGAATGGAAAAAAATTCACGGATTGGGAGAAAATATTTACAAAACCCATATCTGAAAAAGGACTTGAATCTTAAATATACAAAGAACTCCTAAAACTCAACAATTAGAAAATAAACAACACAATTTAAAAATGAGCAATATGTTTAAGTAAATACCTCACAAAAATACATATATAGATGGCAAAAAAAGATGTAAAGATGCTCCAAGTAATTTGTTATTAAGTAAAAGCAAATTTAAAATGCATCTGATACAACTACATTTCTATTAGTACAATTAACTTTTTTCAGAGTGCAAGAACACTTTATGATTAATTTTTTTAAGATTTTATTTATTTGAGAGAGAGCGAGAAAGAGAGGGAGCAAGCCTGAGCAGGGGGAGGGGCAGAGGGAGAGACGGAGAAGCAGATTCCCCGCTGAGCAGTGAGCCTGACTTGGGGCTTGATCCTCAGACCCTGAGATTATGACCTGAGCCAAAGTCAGATGCTTAGCCAAATGAACCACTCAGGTGCCCTCTTTATGATTATTATATTTTTTAAATTGACAATACCAATTGATAGAATACTGAGCAATGGGATGATTCATTCATTGCTCGTGGGATTATAAAATGGTACAGTCATTACGTGGATACTTTCATTCATTATTTTATTTATGATCCAGAACTTAAACACATATCTAGTTACTTGCCCAACTGATTTGCAAACAGGTCATACCAAAACCTTCACAGGAATGCTTATAGGCGTTTTATTCATAATTGCCAATAACTAGAAGCAACCATTATGTCCTTCATACGTGAACTGTGGCACCCCCACTCAATAGAATACTACTCTGCAATTAAAATAAATTAAGTATTAAGCCATTCAGAACAGGAATTGATGTTAAATGCATATTGCTATGTGAAGAAAATAGTCCGAAAATACTGCATAATGCAAATTCAAATCTTAGTTTCTAATACCAGTCACCAGTAAAAGAAACCACCTTTCCTTAAGAGAACTGCCTCCTCCTAGGGCTAGAGCATGGAATATACAACACGAGCCTGAGATATCTTGCAATGCCAGAAAATAAGACAGTGCTTGGGAAAAACAAAACAAAACAAAATGATGGAGGTTTGTCAAAGGAACACAAGAGCCAGATGAAAGAGTTCCCAGTGGCCAAAGCTGGAACAATTTGAGAAGCACAATAAAGTAGTATTGCATTATAAGCCAAAGTATAAAAAATATCCATGAGTTCATACTGATATAAACAAATGCTTGAATACATACATAAGTGAGAGATGATAGATAAGCCTTCTAAATAATTTCTGTAGAAACCTTGCCCTCAAGGAAGTGTGGTCTGTGTACTTCCTTCCAAGAGTACAGAATGGAAAGGAGGTATGAATAGAGTAACTTTACAGTACAAAAATCTGACAAAAGGTACTTCACACTACCATGTGATCATGGTCAACATCAACAGTAACAAGTCATGTTGACAGAAAGCATGTACCTTTGATATGTTGTAAAGAGATGGATACTTAACCTCCACAGTCTTCTTTTCAAGAACCATAACACTCATGTAATAATAAGGCAAACATTAGACAAATTCCAAATGAGAAATACTTTATGAAATACCTGCTTAGTTCACCTCAAAATTATAAAGGTCATCAAAAACAACAAAAGTTTGAGAAACTGTCACAGCCTAGAGGAGCCAAAGGAGACGTGAATACTAAACATAATGCAGGATCCTGGTAGTATCTTGGAACAGAAAAGAATACAATAGTAACTGTAAAATCTGAATAAAATAGGGACTTTTTTAAATAGCACTGTATCAATCTTATTTCATTAGTTGTGACAAATGCGCCACCCTAATGTAACAAATAGGCAAACTATGAAGGTTATTTGAGAATTCTCTGTATTATCTTTGCAACATTTCTGTAAATCTATAACTATTCTATTATAAAAAAAGGTTATTAGATTATGTGATTGTTGATCAACTATGACTGATAAAATACTGGCAACTAGGAGGATTCGCTCTTGATTACTAAACTACTACAGATTGGCACCTTTGATTAAAGATTGGGAAAAGCTCCTCAATATGATAGCCTCTAGGTTCTTTACCCACAAATATGTGGAATTAAAAATAATCAAAATATAGCTTTGTATTTCTTCTGTTTAGGTAACAACAACTCCCAGAAACATATCTTACTGAACGCTGTTTTGGAGGATATGATCTAGAACTGAGAACAAATTGAGGACAACTGGAATAACCTGCGGGGACTGTTGGGCATACTAAATAGCATTTTCCCAGCCAGTCACATGAAGAATAGTGAGGCCTGTTTTACAAGTCAACAGAATAATGGAGAAGAGAATCATGAAAAATCAATGGACAAACATACATTATATTTTTAAATACAGTGACCCCCATCCAGTGGTTAACTTGGCTTTATGGGGTTAACTTAGCCTGTCAAGCTCTCCATATTTCACCAGATAACTCAACCCCTCATTGGGAAAGAATAAATAAGGGGTATATAGTCACCTGGAATTGTTTCCTCTGATACTATACATTCCTGACCCTGAAGCAAATCCCCTCCTGAAAAAATGAGGACAGGAGCTAAAGAGATTGGTGACCACTAATGTATCAGCATGCCACACTTGAAATAGTCATCCTATTTTTCTTTTGTATAATCTGTATTTCTTTTGGTAAAATGTTCAATAAAATGATGTGTAAAATATTTGAGGAGGGGATAACCATTGATATATTGATCTCAGTGTGAACTAAACATAGGCTTTTGAACGTTACATTGATTTCCTGGAAATATATGAGCATGACCTTAATGTTCATGGGAATATCAAGGTTTCTGATAAACTAAAGCCAAAACACCAGAGGATGTCTATGCCCAACAATGTAAAAAAATTTCAATAATCATCACTGATCTTACAGGACTCCTAAGGAAGTATAGGGAGTGTCTACCAATAAGTGTACTTCCCTCTCACCATATACATTCCCCATTAATTCATCTTCTCAGAACCTTTGTCACAATTGGCCTGTGCCTGAGAATGCTGAGGCAATGCGAGAATGCTTATTATAACAATGTTGTTGGACAGCTCTTAATCTATATTTCTTTACAATCTTTTTCAAAGACTATTTTCATTATGGAAAGTGCTTTCTGGATTGGACAGTGGAGCCCCTGCCAGAACTCAATCACATGGCCCCAACTGCAAGTTGGCTCAGAAATGTGGAAGTACATATGAATAATCAATGAGTGTTCATTGTTTCCAAAACAGACTTCAAGATGCAGAGTCATTATATGGCTAGGTGTTTCCTAATTGAGTTTTATCAAGGAAACTAAGATCAGCAATATCTGCTTATTCTCCCTTCGCTAAAGTCCAAAAATGCAACCAATCCAATATACAATTCTTAGATGTGTAATCACTTTTAAATTAACCTTTGATTTTAACTATGCAGTTCAATAAAGTCTACTCCCAGGGCTTGAACTTCCATGTACATGTAACATTGCAGAGATCAACAAATCCCTAACTCTAGCTTACCCATTCCAAAGCTTGAAGTTCACCTACTGTGGTTCACCTACTGGATATCTCCACCTAGAGGTCCAAAATATGCTTCAAAATCAGCATGTCCAACAATAATCAAATCATTCTCTTACCCTTGCACCTATCCCTTTCCTTTTGTTTTTCATCTTATTAAATGATATTAACAGTTTCCTAGTTGTTCAAGCCAAGACCTGAACATCCTTGTTATTTCTTCATTTTTTCCCTCTCTCTGTCCTTCCCCCATTAAATCAATTAGGAAGGCTGACTGATTTTTAGCTTATTGTATCTTTTTTCCATCTATATTTCTCCATCCCCATGCCTCAACTCTAGTTCAGGTCAATAGTGTCTCTTTCTTTGGTTGAATGGTCTCCAATCCATTTCTTATACAACATTGTGACCTTAATAAAAGACTAATCTATATCAGTTTCTTACTTAATGGGAGTCAAAGATTCCTATTATCCTTAAATGAATTTCAAAATACTTAATGTTTATAAATTACTGCAAGGTCTGTCCCTTGTCTATCTCTCCAGCCTTGTCTCATATATTTCAGTCATTACTGACCTTCCTCCCTTCTCTCTTTCCTCTTGCATCTACTATCCATACATATTATTTCCACACTTAAATGATTCTGCTTCCCTCACCCCCTTTCACTCTCAACATTTGTCAGGCTAATTTCTATCATTGCTTCAAGTCTCACCTTAACTATCATTGTTCCCAGAAAGCCTTATTTCATTCATTTATACTAGATAGGTATTTTACCTATGCATTTCTGTAATCCTTCTATTATAGATCTAAAGTATATTTAGTTATACTTGTCTACTCAAATGTTTACCTTGTTCACTATTCTTGACATTGAATATTATTTAATTTTAATCTCAATTTTAACTTAATTTTATTATTTCATTTTAATTTTGATGTTATATTTTCTCTAATGTCATAATATTCTCATTTGTTGAAGAGCTGTAGTACATTGAACAACTCCTGAATATATACTGTTGGACAGCCTCTTTTATCTATATCTGTATCTATATTGATATCGATATCTCTATCTCTATCTATATCTATATATATATATATATGCAGTATAAGTGACAAGCATCACTGAAAAAAAAAACTTTACAGAGTATTCATATTAACTGCTCTAAAAAGTCTTCCTAATTATTACCACTTTAAAATTGCCATGTCAGGACAAATAAAAATTAATGTGTCCCATATGATCAATAATTCTGAAAAATGAGCTTTACCTTATCAGTGTTTGTGTACAAGTGGGAAAACAAAACACAATATGAATCCTATCTTTGAAATTGCCACTCAGAAAATATAACAATGGGAAATTGTACCTACTATATTTTCTAGAATATAAATGGAAAGAGTTTTTGTAAAATGTGGTCCATGTTCTGCCTAGTTAATCAATGTAAATTTTATGAATATTTATAATGCTATATATCCATCCCAATAGTTTCTTTGACAAACTTTTAAAAATATTTTAACAAAGGGGTGCCTGGGTGGCTTAGGCTGTTAAGCATCCGACTCTTGATTTCAGCTCAGGTCATGATCTCAGGGTTGTGGAATCCAGCCCCGTACTGGGGTCTGTGCTCAGCATGGAATCTACTTGTCCCTCTCACTCTGCTCCCCACCCCCCTGCTCTCTCTCTCTTTCTAAAATAAATAAATAAATAAATAAATAAATAAATAAATAAATAAAATCTTAAAATATATATTTTAATATGAAAAACTCTCAGATACATTGTGTTGTGTAATGTTCATGGTACCATGTAGCTGTCAAATGAGATCCTATTTCTAAATATATCTTGAAGAGATTGAAGGGAAGGAAAATAGGAAGAATTGGATGATAAAATCATTTCTAGAGGAAGAATGATAGGTATTTGCCATGTGACTTTATAAAATGTTTGCTGCAGATGTGAAAGTTGGGATTTAAAAAGACATATTAACATGCTCAATGTAGCCTGATTGGCAGGAGCACCTGAATTTCCAGGTAAGATGGGTTTGGATCCTGCCACAAGTCCTCTGTGAAACTAAGTGTCCTCTCATTATTTGTCAATAATTCCCTTTTGATGGGGCGCCTGAGTGGCTCAGTCGTTAAGCGTCTGCCTTCGGCTCAGGTCATGATCTCAGGGTCCTGGGATCGAGCCCCGCATCGGGCTCCCTGCTCCGCGGGAAGCCTGCTTCTCCCTCTCCCACTCCACCTGCTTGTGTTCCCTCTCTCGCTGTGTCTCTCTCGGTCAAATAAATAAAATCTTTAAAAAAAAAAAAATTCCCTTTTGATTGCTATTTTCTGTTTATGCCTTGCCATGAGTTTTAGCTTTCTCTGGACTATCACAGTCCATCTGTGTGCAGGCATCTAGTGCCAACCCAATTTTGTGGCATTAACATTAACGTACACCATAAATAATACTGCTGAAAAGAAATATCGTTGGTTGGAGATTCAAGTATAACTATAGGAGATACTATGTGACAGCACTCTACAGTAGATTGTTTTCAAATGGCACTCAGTTCTCAGCTCTTAAGAAAGGTCTTCAGGACATCCAAACGGCCAACAGACACATGAAAAAGTGTTCAATATCGCTCGGCATCAGGGAAATCCAAATCAAAACCTCAATGAGATACCACCTCACACCAGTCAGAATGGCTAAAATTAACAAGTCAGGAAATGACAGATGTTGGCGGGGATGCGGAGAAAGGGGAACCCTCCTACACTGTTGGTGGGAATGCAAGCTGGTGCAGCCACTCTGGAAAACAGTATGGAGGTTCCTCAAAAAGTTGAAAATAGAGCTACCATATGATCCAGCAACTGCACTACTGGGTATTTACCCCAAAGATACAAAAGTAGGGACCCGAAAGGGTACGTGCACCCCAATGTTTATAGCAGCAATGTCCACAATAGCCAAACTGTGGAAAGAGCCAAGATGTCCATCAACAGATGAATGGATAAAGAAGATGTGGTATATATATACAATGGAATATTATGCAGCCATCAAAAGGAATGAGATCTTGCCATTTGCAACGACGTGGATGGAACTGGAGGGTATTATGCTGAGCGAAATAAGTCAAACAGAGAAAGACATGTATCATATGACCTCACTGATATGAGGAATTCTTAATCTCAGGAAACAAACTGAGGGTTGCTGGAGTGGGGGGTGGGGTGGGAGGGATGGGGTGACTGGGTGATGGACACTGGGGAGGGTATGTGCTCTGGTAAGCACTGTGAATTGTGCAAGACTGTTGAATCTCAGATCTGTACCTCTGAAACAAATAATGCAATATATGTTAAGAAAGAAAAAAAGAAGAAGAATGTAGCAGGAGGGGAAGAATGAAGGGGGGGAAATCGGAGGGGGAGAAGAACCATGAGAGACGATGGACTCTGAAAAACAAACTGAGGGTTCTAGAGGGGAGGGGGTTGGGAGGATGGGTTAGCCTGGTGATGGGAATTGAGGAGGGCACGTTCTGCATGGAGCACTGGGTGTTATGCACAAACAATGAATCATGGAACACTATATCTAAAACTAATGATGTAATGTATGGGGATTAACATAACAATAAAAAATTAAAAAAAAAAAAAGAAAGGTCTTCAGGGGACACCTTGGTGGCTCAGTCCTTAAGTGTCTGCCTTCGGCTCAGGTCATGATCCCAGGGTCCTGGGATCGAGCCCCACATCGGGTTCCCTGCTCGGCGGAAAGCCTGCTTCCCCCTCTCCCACTCCCCCTGCTTGTGTTCCCTCTCTCGCTGTGTCTCTCTCTGTCAAATAAATAAACAAAATCTTTAAAAAAAAAAAAAAAGAAAGGTCTTCAGGGGCGCCTGGGTGGCTCAGTCGTTAAGTGTCTGCCTTCAGCTCAGGTCATGATCCCAGGGTCCTGGGATCAAGCCCCGCATCAGGCTCCCTGCTCTGCGGGAAGCCTACTTCTCCCTCTTCCACTCCCCCTGCTTGTGTTCCCTCTCTCGCTGTGTCTCTGTCAAATAAATAAATAAAATCTTAAAAAAAAAAAAAAAAAGGTCTTCAGCTTCATCAATCAACACAGGCACCAGCCTTCTTCTCTTTTCTTCCCATTTGTCAATTTTATTTTTTTCATTTTTTATCTGTTACATGCCTAGATGCCCATTTACTGTTTACTAGACAACTTAACTGAACATTTTACAATCTCCTCATATCTCATGTCCGTGCACCCTCAGCCTATATCCCTAAGGAACTTAAAAATACTTCCCTAACCAAAAGGAGTTACTTAACAAAAACAAACTTTGATGTGAACTAGTTTGAGTTCTTATTCCCAGTAAACTAACTTTTTCCAGTGGGCACATTTTTTTTCCTTTTTCTTTTTTTAAGATTTATTTATTTATTTATTTATTTATTTGAGAGAGAGAGAGAGAGCTAACTTGAGCAGGGGGGAGAGGCAGAGGGAGAGGTAGAGGGAGAAGTAGACTCCCTGCTAAGCAGGGAACCAGATGCGGGGCTCAGACTCAGGACCCTGAGATAATGACCTGAGCCAAAGGCAGACACTTAACTGATTGAGCCACCCAGGCACCCCATAGTGGGCACACTTCTTAACTGTCCTTTCCACCCATAGGTAAATTAATTACAAGAAACACTTCTCAATACTGTTAATTTCTGTCTACCAGTATTTATCATAATGCTTGGCAGACAGTTGATGCTTTAAAAATGTTGGGAAGATGGAAGGAAGGATGAATAATTAATTAATAAGAAAGGTATTAATAAAACGTCCCTGGGGATATCAGAGACATTTATTCAGTATAAAAAATATGGTACATTCTAGTTGCAGTCTTTCTAGGAATCAGAGAAAATGAGAATGGCAATTTGGCTAATATTTATGTAGCTGCAGCATAGATTGTATCTTTGTAATGAATACTATCATAATCGGAACAGTACTTTCATTGCTTATCTAGATCCAGCTCAGTTTTTATGCTGATTTTTAATACTCCATGTAGAGTGCTTCCATTAAAATATAAAAGACGTGTGAGACTTTATTTTGGAAGTTTAGGTAATGCTTCCTTTTGATAGTCAACTGTAGGTTTCTGAAGTCCTTTTGTTATCATTATACTTAACTGCTGATTGCACCTAGAGGACAATTTTAAACAAATTAGTAACCAACTGCCTTTCTAAAATCAGTTCCTCCTAATATGCTTATGAATGTTGCTCTTGTTGAATTGTGGAACTCTTAGATTCTCCAATTGTCTGCACTAGTCTTAGGAGATTTACTCTCCCATACTTAACCTTCATTTCCTATGCCTGCAGTTATTTCACATCTTTGTGTTTAAACTGAACATATGGGTCTGGTTCCTCTTGGTCAACCTTGCCCCACTGTTTCCTCACCTCCCAAATCTACTTTCTTATACACATCTTCTCCTCATCTGTCTTCTATCTCTAACCACAATTTTTATGCAATAACTCCCTACTTTTCATTTCCCTTTCCTTTCTCTGTACTCTTTTTTCTTCTTACTTCTCTTATTTTTCTACATTCATTTATATTTACTCTTGTCTAAATTTTTAACTTTTTCCTACTTAATTGATTTTGGTAGATATTTTCCCCTTCACAAATAAAGACCATCTAATAGTTGTGGCAGAAGTGGTTCTACACATTCTATTGATTAGAAATGAAATTATGTCATATAGATTGAGAAATTAAAAGGAAAAAGGAATCATCTGGTAGGCATAATATAATACATACTACAACCTGTTTTTAATAATCTTTGGTGCACAATTCTTGTCAATTCATTGATTACAAAGTAATGTGTGATTAAAAAAGTATAAGTTGAAAAAGTTATACATTTAAATTCACAATATAAAACCTTTAGCAAATGTTGATGATATAATCTATCAAACTATGAAAACAATTAAATGATTATAATAATGGGCACCTGGGTAGCTAGGTCAGTTAAGCATCCAACTCTTGATTTCAGCTCAGGTCATGATCTCATGGGTCATAGGATCCAGCCCTGCATGGGGCTCCATGCTCAGTGGGGAGTCCACTTGAATTGTTGCTCCCTCTGTCCCTCCCCCAACTCACACATAACCCGTGCAGTCGCTCTAAAATAAATAAATCTTTAAAAATAAATGGTTATAATAAAACACTGTGGTTCCTAATAGATAGTTTGATAATGTTAGGAAAATAGAGTTTGATGCTTATATTATTGATAATAAATTAACAACACTACTATTCTACTTAAGAAAATCTTGGAGTTCTCAGAATTTTATATATAGAAGGTGGGAATGCTCTGTGTTTCATTATGAAAGCAGACAGGCACAACTACTTTAGAACCACCAAGTAAGGTATTTATCTTGTAAAAATACCAAATGCTGCATAAACTTGTTCTAGATAATACTAGGAGAAAAACATTAAAATATCTATGTACTCTTGGAGAAAGCTTTGGTTTATGAGAGGTTCTACGAAATTGCCTTCTTCATATCAAGAACACAAATGACCAGGCCCATTTCAGAAGGACGTTCTCAAGGGAATTGTAATTCATTGTTATAGTTGAATACATTACTGCATAATGCATATTTTTGGGCTTAAAATATTATAGATACTAAACAAAACTGCATCCCATTTCAACTAAAATCCACTTAACTGATTATTCTTCTTAAATATATTTCTTTATCAAAAACATTTTTATTTCTGTATGTGTAGACAAAGATGTCACTGTAATCTTTAACCTTACTATTCCTTAAGACACCGACTTAGGGACAGCAACGTTGGAGAAAAACAAAATATTCTCATTCTAGATGTTGTTTGACACAATTATGTAACCATTTGGTTAGGACATGTTATTTATGAGCCCTAATATCACAAACATAAGAAAGTCATGAGCTTGGAAGATTTTCTTTAATAGTATATGAATATTACTTATAACAGAAAAGTTTATAATAATTAATTTGCATAGAATCTGATTTTTAACATAATGGATAATGTAATAACAGCAGAGGGAAGTTTACCCAGAGAGAAATTTAGCACATTTTTTCCTCATCTGTCTTTCACGACATTAAGCGTTTTCAGAAAATGATTCTAACTTAAAACAAAAGTGTCTAGCAAAGCCAAAGGCCTACCATATGTGGTTAACTATTCTAAGAATATCTATATACAAAAAGGGTAAAACAAGAGACACTTGATAGTTTTCACCATGAAGTCCTCTAATTGGTCCCTCTACTGCCTGATGCAACTCATCTTTTCTTTTTTCTTTTCTTTCTTTGTTTTCTTTCTTTTTTTTTTTTTTTTTAGAGAGAGAGAGCACTTGCAGGTGCACACATGCCATAAGCCTGAGGGCAGGGGGGAAGGGACAGAGGGAGACGTACAGAAAGAATCTTTAGCAGGCTCCATGCCCAGCACAGAGCCCAATGTGGGGCTCAATCTCATGACCTTGAGATCATGACCTGAAGCTAATACCGAGTCAGACACTTAAACCACTGAGCCACCCAGGTGCCCCTCATTTTCTTGATTTAAGTAAATCAAGCTTTACTAATTAAAACCAATGTTTATTAAAATAAATGTAGAGTATCATGGATTTATTTTGTCATTTAACGGTAGTACAAAAGATTAAATGTTAAAATCCATATTAAGACCGGTTTTTGCTTTAGTTTACTATGAATTTTACCTCATTCTCACAACCGTCTCCTAACTGCAGGCATACAGTTTAAAGAAAAAACACCAATGAAAAACAGAGAAATCATGTGATATTCATAAAGCTGACAGAGCTAAAAGGCAAATCAGCCCATTTGAGGCGAAGTGAATCTCCTTCAGAGTCTTATACAGGAAAGTGCATATTTCAACTTTTTTAGTAAATGTCACAGTATTTATATTAATGCTACATATTTTTCTACCATCATACTCCTACCTTCCAAAAAATCTAGACCTATTTTAGCATCTTTTTCTTTAATAAATGTGTTAAGTGGCAATAATACATATTTAATGAGGGTGATTTAAGTTTCAACCAAAAATTTTTAAAAGGAGGAATCATATTGTTTTCACTAGAAATACAATGAGGTTAGAAGCTAGCAATTGATATTATCCTCTATTTTAACTGAATTAATTCAGTTATTTCCACTGAAACTACTGTATCTAATCTCTGGAGCATAGCAACTGCTGGTTACAGCAAAACTGAATCTTTTACCTTTTGTAGAAAAATCTTGGTGGGTTATATATTTTAAAATAAAATTAAACTGTATCAAATGCTTTGTTTCTAGTTGCCACATTCAATTCATTTGGTGACTTGAAAAGTTATTTAAAAAAAAAAAAAGCTGGGAAACAACTTTGGTATACAACGACTAGGAAGATAAATGAAGAAAGTAAATGGACATGTTCCATTTGACTGTGGAATCACATATATGTGTTTGACCAGCAGAAAGCATCAATTTAAAACTGTGTATCAATGATGACTTTTAGGAGAAGGAAGGGAAAAATGAAGGGGGCAGAAATCAGAGGGGGAGATGAACCATGAGAGACTATGGACTCTGAGAAACAAACTGAAGATGTTAGAGGGGAGGGGGCTGGGAGGATGGGTTAACCCAGTGATGGGTATTAAGGAGAGCATGTATTGCATGGAGCACTGGGTGTTATATGAAAACAATGAATCATGGAACACTACATCAAAAACTAATGATGTACTGTATAGTGACTAACATAACATAATAAAATAAAATTTAAAAAAATGATGACTTTTAGGAGGAAGAATTTGACAGAAACCCAAAAGAAAAACTGAAACTACAATGGCTTTTCTCTGAGTTATAACCATTGTTGTTCAACTGCAATGTGTTTAGTTCAGTGATACTGAGGATAAAATCTAAAATCAAATAATTTTAATCAGAAACTAGTCTTTACAAATTTCTCCATAGTGAAATATCAGGTCATTCCCAATAGAAATGGGGTTGTTCAGCTGCCTCAACTAAATTGTGTTGTTTGCTTTAAGTTTTAATTCTATAAAATATTCTAACTTAAAAGTTTGAGTTGATACATTTTTAATGTATATAATATTGTCCCAAGCCTTTTTTTTTGGTACTTAATTTTCCATAAAGTGTATATGACTATTTGCATGTTCCTTTGGCAGTAGGTACCCTTTAAATGATGAGATAATATCTCAACTTTATTACAAATACATGCCACATATCTCATAAACCTATTTTTTAAGTGATCATTCTTTTCCCCGGATGCCTATAGTGATTATTGCTTTCAGCACCATTTTGATTCTTTCTGTCCTTGATTTTAACTAATCAAGTTTATAAATTACCTAACTTACTAAAACAATTGAAATCATTAAGGAATCATTTACTCCTATATACTTTATGTAAAATATAACCATATCAGGATATCTTGCTAAGTATATTGTACACAATACATAATTTCTAACTATGTATGCTTATGTTTTATCTTCATATTCAAACACCAAACCTCAGTGGTGATAGGGACTAGCATTTTGCATATTTACTTGAAAAAATTATTTTGCAATAACTATTTTTCCATACTTTATTTTTATAAATTTTTATAATTGAAAAGCTAAGTTACCACTGCTCTTAAGTTTTTATATTTTACTGAGCTTTCCCCTAAATATAATTCTCATCATTGTTGCCACAATTATTCAATTAAGTAAAACAGAGCTGTACAACTATGAGGGAATTCAGAATTTCAAAAATCCATATCAGATCAAGAATCTGGTTGGATTGAAACGATGGTAGAAATTTGTAGAAGAGAATTGCATTTATTCCTTTTGGCCCACACTTACAACTGTTTCTATTGGCATAAAATTTTATATACTAGGTTATATATTTCTTTCATTAAAGTATGGGGGTTAATTCTATATTTTAAATAGGTCTATTTACTTTTAATAATGTAAGGGTAAGAACCTTGGATTCTCAACCTTGGGTCTGAACTCTATTAGTCCATGAAACCATTAAGTGTTCATTTCACAGGGATGAGGATATCTTCTCTGCCAAAATTAAGTAGATAGTAAAAAGATCAGTGACTGCCAGAGGTTATGTAAGCCGGATGGAGGGATGAATAGGTGGAGTACAAAGGATTTTTTATAGCAGTGAAAATACTCTGTAAGATATCATAATGGTGATACAAGTCATTATTTATTTGTCCAAGCCCATAGAATATACAACACCAAGAGTGAATCCTGATGTAAACTGTGTATGATTATGATGTGTCTCTGTAGGTTCATCAATCATAACAAATATACTACTCTTCGAGGATACTGATAATGGGGAAAACTGTGCATGTGCAGAGGTAGGAAGTATATAGGGAATCTCTATAACTTTCCCTCAATTTTGCTGTGAAATTTAAATTCCTCTAAAAAAAATCTTTTTTTAAAAAGACAAAAAACGATATCAGACAAAAAAGAAAACAAGATAGGCTGAGGCAGAATAGACTTATCTAATCAAGTAAATCTATAGTCCAACTGCTCTGACTTACATTAATATATAAATACTCCAAAGTATGCACTCAGATGCACTGCTCTGTTTAATTAATGGTATAAACAGATTTTTGTTTTCAGGAAGAAGTTTGTGATCCGAATGGGTCATTACCATTATCCTAAGAGATTACTATTTCAAAATGTGTCTTTTATCATACCCCCAAAAATGCATGTCTATAGTAGGTACTGATTAAAATTATTTTGCATTAAATAGAAAAAAAACCTCTATCTTCATAATGCTAAAATTATTTCATTAAAAGAAATATTATTGAATCCCATATATGTGCCAAACTCTTTTCTACTAAATAGATATGTATGTTTTGAATTAATGAAGTACTGCCTTTGATATTTATTAGAATAGTTAGCTACTCGTGTCTTTATGAGCATCATATTAAACTGTAGGCCTCAAATCAAAAGCCAGTTAACTTTTATGCTATAAACAACTTAACACTAGAACTTTCTTCTTTTCCCACACTTGCCTTCTACATTATAAGGCAGTAGAATCTAAGGCTGAAAATTCTGAATAGAAGCTTATGAAATGCTCCCTGGAGAGAGAACAGTTTCTTACATTTAGCAGCATCTGTGTTGTTTTAATTTGTAACAGGCCATTCATAGCAACTTTGTAATTATTTCCTTAAAATTTAAATAACTTACAGTTTTATATCTATTTTAATTCCATTTAACTCATGGAGGATGGAGTGGGAGGGAAACTAATTACTTCATGTAGTTTATACTAACAAAAATTATTGACTTTTATTTCCTTTAATATTCCTAGAGAGTATATTTAAAGCACGCACTTAAGACAAGTAACAACATTCCATCTATATCTCTACAGACTGATATCATTCATCACTTAACTTATTCCATTACCTTCCTTCTTAAAATTGAAAAAAAAAAAGCAAATAAATAGGCAAATATAAACTACTTGGACATACCTTCTTTTTTAATTTTGTTATTTTTCATTCCTTTCCCTTATATTTCTACCTTCTTGAGAGAAGTGTTTATTTTTAAGATATTCACTGTCTCTATTCTCAACCAAATAAAATCAATTTGCTTCTAATATTTAAAAAAAAATCAGTTTAATCGGGGGCAGGTGTTAAGAACACTGTGATATCCTGGTTGTGGAATACTATACTTTCACTGTTTTTTGATCTGGTATTTCTGGAGTGGTATACACAAACTCTCTCATTTTCATAACTTTTCCTTCTATAACACCAATCTTTTTAACCCTTCTCTCTCTCCTCCCACCCCCACCTAACCTGCCCCATTTGTTTTCTCTTCGTGCAAGGGTAAGTGCTGGAGTATGAAAGAATTTTGTTGCAAATATGTACATAAAGTTCACAGATGTCTCTATCTTTCTCTCAAAAACTGTTAATTTAAGGTTTTATTCATGGTACCAGTTTTGTTTTGTTTTTTATGTTGTCCTATTTCTTGCTCTCTTCTCAAGATATCTTTACTCTTCATTTTTTCCTACTTCCTCCTTTGTGTTTTTTTCCATCCCTCTTTACTCTTATATACATGCTAGCAAATCTCACTTCAGTGACTTCAGCTACCAATTATATTTTGGAATATTTCCACATCACTATCATGAAATCTAAATTATATCTTGACCTCTATATCACCTGCTCTATATCTTGAAATTAACAAATTTAAAGCAGATATTACACTCTCTCTCCATCTATATTCTTTTTTTATAAAGATTTATGTATTTATTTGCGGGGGGAGGGACAGTGGGAGAGGGAGAGAGTCTTAAGCAGACTCTGGGCTACAAGGCTTGATCTCATGACCCTGAGATAACGACCTGAGCCAAAACCAAGAGTCGGAAGCTTAACCGATTTTGCCACCCAGGTGCCCCTCTCTCCATCTATATTCTCCATTTTCTATTCAGAGAATGAAGTTGACATCATCCAAGGGACCAAAGCCAGCAGATGAGGAATCATTTCCATCTCCCTAATTCCTAAAGGCCTATGGTATTATAAGTCATGCCTCAAATATAATGCCCAATTTTCCCATTTCTTCACAACTGTAGGATGCTCCTTCAATGCAGAACCATCAAAGAAATGAATGATGAACTCATTCTATGGACTCCAGAGAGCCTGACGTACAATAGAATAATCCAATGCCATTTATTAGCTTTAGCTGTGAGTGCAGGGGCAAGGTCATTTCTTAAAGTGTCATACAAATAAAATTGGAGGATATTGAATAAAATTGCAACCAAACACAAAGATGATATAAAAAAATGGAGATTTAAAAATGAGACCAAACAAAAGGAGTCCAAAAAACGAAAATACAGGAAAAAAAGAGAGTATTAGAATGAGCAAGAGGTAATGAGTCTAAAGAGGAAATCATGTGGAACAGTTTTTCTTATGTGAGGAAACTAAAATTTTACATCATGGAAATAAATTATTTTATTTTATTTTATTATTTTTTTATTATTATGTTATGTTAATCACCATACATTACATCATTAGTTTTTGATGTAGTGTTCCATGATTCATTGTTTGCATATAACACTCAGTGCTCCATGCAGAACGTGCCCTCTTTAATACCCATCACCAGGCTAACCCATCCCCCCCACCCCCCTCCCGTCTAGAACCCTCAGTTTGTTTCTCAGAGTCCATAGTCTCTCATGGTTCGTCTCCCCCTCCGATTTCCACCCCCTTCATTCTTCCCTTCCTGCTATCTTCTTTTTTTTTTTTAACATATAATGTATTATTTGTTTCAGAGGTACAGGTCTGTGATTCAACAGTCTTAACACAATTCACAGTGCTCACCATAGCACATACCCTCCCCAATGTCTATCACCCAACTGCCCCATCCCTCCCATCCCCCACCACTCCAGCAACCCTCAATTTGTTTCCTGAGATTAAGAATTCCTCATATCAGTGAGGTCATATGATACATGTCTTTCTCTGTTTGACTTATTTCACTCAGCATAATACCCTCCAGTTCCATCCACGTTGTTGCAAATGGCAAGATTTCAAGGCTGCATAATAGTCCATCCATTGTGTGTGTGTGTATATATATATATATATATATATATATATATATGTATATATATACCACATCTTCTTTATCCATTCATCTGTTGATGGACATCTTGGCTCTTTCCATAGTTTGGCTATTGTGGACATTGCTGCTATAAACATCGGGGTGAACGTACCCCTTCGGATCCCTACATTTGTATCTTTGGGGTAAATACCCAGTAGTGCAATTGCTGCACCGTATGGTAGCTCTATTTTCAACTTTTTGAGGAACCTCCATATTGTTTTCCAGAGTGGCTGCACCAGCTTGCATTCCCACCAACAGTGTAGGAGGGTTTAAAAGGACAATATGGCCACCTAGGAACAGAATGTTAATCTGTGTCTCCTTAACTTCCTCCTTGGATTTTTGCAACAGGTTTCTGAGTGATAGCTTTTTTCCTACTCTGCTTTATGTTGCTTTAGGAGTAATAGATGTAAAAGAAAACATTTTTATCTTATAATTTTTGTTTCAAAATCCATTGTATATTGCTCTTTTTTACTCAAAATAAATACTGATATCCCCTTTATACTTTAGAGTAGTCCTTCATGATCTGGAAGCTATCGACCACTGAAATTCGTCACCTGTCATATTTTCCACTTGGAACTTAACCTTAATTATATTAAAATAATTCCATCTCTCTAAAATGCCATACTTTTTCAAGTTACATTTCTTAGTATATGTTTGATACTTCAGTCGTAGAGGGTCTCAACGCACAATTCCTTCAAATAATACCTTATTTCTTTGGGGGGGTAGATAAATAATGAATGCAATATTTTATTGAAATACTTATCTGACTATATTTTAGTTGTTACTATTTGTTTTGCTTACAAATGTAAGCTTTTGGTTATTATTTATCTCTATTTTGCAATGTCAAAAACTACTCCCTACACAGTACCTAGAAAACGGCAGGTACTCAGTAATTGTTTATTTCATTTCAACTGTAAGTGGAATTATAAACAAGTTATAGGAGATATAATAAAATATCTATAATATAAAGACATAAGAGAATAATTGAAAAATTATAACTTGCCCTGCCTATTTATATAGGCAGCAATATAAAGAGCCAGGGCTATATATTTTCTCCATTTCTCAAACTCTTCATTCTTTAGAAAGAACTAAAATTTATAGTATCCTAAAGTTCCATAAATCAGTAAATCACATTACATAAAAATAAAAATTAGCCTTAAATGGTCTTTTATTTTTTCTTTTTTTTTTAAATTTAAAGATTTTATTTCTTTATTTGACAGAGAGACACAGCGAGAGAGGGAACACAAGCGGTCGTTGCGGGGGAGAGGAAGAAGCAGATTCCTCGCTGAGCAAGGAGCCCGATGCGGGGCTCCATCCCAGGACCCTGGGATCATGACCTGAGCCAAAGGCAGACGCTTAACGACTGAGCCACCCAGGGACCCCTTAAATGGTCTTTTTTAAAACTTTTTTTTTTTAATCTCCATCTTACATGTCTATACGTATTGCTAAGAGAAAGGACAAAAATGAAAAGTTTGAATCATTTCAATTAGCAATTTGGTCTTACATGGGAGGTGCATGGAAGACAATTTCTTATAATCTGTACCCTGTGATTATCATCTGGCTAATGAGATCAGAGTCGCTCATTAGCTAAAGAGATGTCAGTTGCTAATGAAATGTCAGTTGTTACCCTATCTTTCACTTACACTTTGTGTTTTGTTTTGGTTTTCTTTTTCTGGTAGCATTTAGGTTTTGTTTTTAGTATTTTTCAATTTTCTATCGTATATGTAAGTATGAATTGCCTTTTAATTATTTATTGGTGTTAATCAGTGAATTTTTATTCATTAACTTCTGAATGTTTTCTCTCAAATTCTCTTTATTATGTCTGGATCAGTATCTATCTACCTACCTACCTACCCACCCACCCACACACCCACCCTGGGCATTCTCATTTTAAACTCATCATATGTTTCTTTAAACTCACCATATGTTTCTTAACATCATATTCCCCATAAAAATATAAAGATTTATTTATATCTTTATTAATATAGCTTTATAATATAGTTTATAATCAGAAAGTGTGTTGCTTCTAGTTTTGTTCTTTCTCTAAATTACTTTGGTTATTCAGGGTCTTTTGTGGTTCTATGCAAATTTAGGATGTTTTTTTCTAGTTCTGTGAATAATGTCATTGGAATTTTGATAGGGAATGCATTAAATATATAGGTGGCTCTTTGTAGTATGGACATTTCAACAATATTAACTCTTCCAATTTATAAGTATAGGATATCTTACCATTTATTTGTGTCTTCCTCAATTTATTTCAGCAATGTCCTGTAGTTCTTTTTGTTTGTTTTATTTTTTAATATCCTATAGTTTTTGATTTTTAGATCTTTCAGTCCCTTGGTTAAATTGTTTCCTATCTCTTTGTTGGTCTTCTCTTGTTCTTCTATTTTCTCCTTATTTCATTAAATTGTTTATCTGTTTTCTCATGTAGCTCTCTGAGCATCTTTAGAACAACTACTTTGAATTATTTGTTGTGCAATTCTTACATTTCCATTTCCTTTGTATTAGTTACTGTAAGTTTACTGTATTCTTTCGGTGGAATTAAGTTTCCCTGATTTTTTTTGATCCCTGTAGTCTTGCATAAGCATCTACACATTTGAAGAAACAGTCTCCTCTTCCAGACTTTAGGGACTGACTTCAGTAAGGAAAGACCTCACCAACAGATGGGAGCATGCTGGAGTGTGTTGTGACCCCAGGTCTAGTGGCACCTGGCACCAAGTTCAGGATTGTATAGCAGCTTTGCATCCTGTGGGGATGTGAAGTCTTGTTGGCACAGGCCACTGGAGTCTACAACATTAACAGCTGTGTGGTCCTTGCAAATGCTGCAGAGGGCCCACAGTGGCTGCAACGCTGTTGGATTCCTCAGCTGTGCTGCAAGGTTCAGCAGCTAGGGACCAGGGCAGGTAGTGGTGGTGGTCAGGGCAGGATGGCGTGTACAACCTGGGCTGTGGGGACCAGTAGTAGGTGCCTGTGTAGTGGCAGGATCAGTTTCAGACATACATGTGGTGGTAGGGGTCAGGGACAGAGAGAGTGTCTGAGCCAACTGTGTGTGCAATGACATCTACCAAGGCCTTGGCTGTTGGTATGCAGGACCATGGCTGCATAATCACTCCACAAGCTCAAGGCATGCGTATGGCAGAAGATGGTGAAGAGACTCAGCCCAGTGGTATGCAAGTACATAGCTGGATGGGCTAGCCCCAAGGGCACTCCCAGTGGTGGGGGTCAGTCACAATCGTCTAGGCTGATGCCTTGCACTCACACAGCCACAGAAGCCTGAGATGGCTGCTGGTACAGATCCTACCTAGCAGAGGGCAGCAGAGTGGAGGGAGTGGACAGGGACTCAGATGGCTGGCATCAGCAAACACGAATACCTGTGGGGTAAAATCCAGAGGAATCTTCAAGGGGTCAGTAGCAGCTTTGCTGACCGTTGGTTCTTAAGTAGTGAAAGTTGCTGGGCCCTTTGATGAGGTCACTGGGAATCAAGGTTTGTTAAATTCTACGTAGCTGGTATTGGCAGTCACTGCTCTTCTTTCTTGTGCCTAGCCACTTCCACTATGTCTCAGATTTGCTGGGCTTTGGGCAGGGTGAAACTGAAGCAGATTCTTTGTGCTATGCCCTGAAAGTCTGGGAAGCTGGTCATTCACCCCATTCTTCATTTCCTAGTGAGGGGCACTCTTTCTAGCTGGAGAGATCCTTCTTGGTTCTAGGCCAGAGAAGTCTGGCCTAGAGGATGGGATGATGTGGGCACCCCTCCTTTTTCGAGTGGTTATTCCAAGGTTTTTTATTCCACTGTGTTGCTAAAGTTTCTTAAGTGATTCCTAAGCTCTCTCAGCGCCATTGCTTTTTGTAGATAGCTACTTAATTTTTGATCTTTGCTGGGGGACAGAAGCTGGGATCTCCTACTTCATCTTGGTGACGTCATTCCTCTAAAATATTTTGCTTGAAGGTTTTTGACAGTAAAATTTACTTCCATGTTAAACCTATATACTTAGAGGTTAAAGTTTATTTTTCATCCATATTTATTATGTGGATAAAGCTCTTTGGCATCCCAAGTTTATCTTGGATGTCCCTTGACTTTTGTTGCCTCAGGTAAGCCTTCATCTTTATTTCTAGCTCCAGTGTCCTTTGAAATACTTAAAGCAAAAGTCCATCAGGGTTCAAAACATAATGTTAGATCATGAACCAGCTTTAGTATTTATCTGTCTTCATGTCTTTCAGCTTCTACTTTGTTTTTGGCCTGTGAGGACTTGCTACCTTTTGTCAGTTCTGCATTAAATTTGAAATACTATTTAAAATATTTTATTCTATGTATTTTAGTTGGCTTCAATGGGAGGTTTTTCAGTGTCTTTAATCCATAATACTACTAGAAAGAGACGTTTTATATCATCATTCATGCTCTTAATCACTTCATAGTTTCTGGCTCTGAAACTACAACACTGATTTCCCAAATTTGTTTTTCAGAATCCTTTAGCCAAGTTCCTTTTTCACAATGTCTCTAATTACAATAATTTGAATAGATTATCTGTCCTTAATTCTTTCCACAGACAAAACATATACATTTTCCCCTTAAATCCGAGCTATCAATCTGTGGTTATGTATTAAAAATATGAATACTTCATTGTATAATGATACCTAATTTCCTTCTCTTGTTTATTATGACAATTATGACATATGCTCATACATTTGACTGGGAATCCATTTCCTGTAGACCATCTCTTCCCAGTTTCTTGAGGTGTAGTCCTTTCCTTTGGCACTGCTGTACTTTAAACCACATGGGAGGAGATGACTAAATCCCAAACCAGGTGACCTCCACATCAAGCAATAGGACCCATGTGTCACAAACTAAGTAATTAAAATTCTCTTTTGGCAATTGATATTTTAAATAGTTACACATAGAGTCAAAGGACTTTTGAAGCAGAGTCATTGAGGTCTGTGCCCTAAAATAAGACCCAGAGGTGCCACAGTCACATGCCATTATTGAGCCGCTTTTAGTTCTGTTAGCAAAACAGTAACCTTTACTTAATTTTTTAAGTCAATTTATTCATAAGAACTCTATAATGTTGATGGGCACCTCATTCTAGAATGGCTTAAATTTGAAAAAAAAAAAAAAAGAGGAGGAGAGAAAGGAAGGAAGAAAAGGCAGCAGGCAGGCATTTATTGACTCATATCTATGAAAAGTTGCAGCCATGGATAGAGTCAGGGCCTCAAATTATGGTAGTGTAACACATAATTTTTCTCTTGGTAGTAACCTTGTCGATATTGACTTCACTGTCTAGGCATCTCTATAAGCAGTCATCAAGAAATGTGTCTACAGCTCCATTGTTCTGTCATGACCTAAATTTCAGATAGACAGAATATATCTCTGCAGTTAATACCAAAAAAGATCCTGGAAAGGTGTCATTAAAGAAAATAATTTGCACCCTAGAGCAAGGGTGAGGAGAAGCTCTGACAAAGTCTAGGTTATAAGACTGCCTGAGGAATGTAGTAGGTGAGATGAACATCACTCAAAATCACATGGGCTAATACAGTATAAGTAGTGGTTTTTCAAAAAAATAAGATAAGATAAAAATAGAGAAGGAGGCAAACCATAAGAGACTCTTAACTCTAGTAAACAAACTGAGGGTTGCTGCAGTAGAGGTGGAAGGGGATGGAGTAACTGGGTGATGGGCATTTAGGAGGGCATTTGATGTAATGAGCACTGGGTATTATATGCAACTGATGAATCACTAAATTCTACCCCAAAACTAATAACACATTATATTTTAACTAAATTGAATTTAAATAAAAATTGTTTAAAAAATCGAATTCAGAAGGGCGCCTGGGTGGCTCAGTTGGTTAGGCGACTGCCTTCGGCTCAGGTCATGATCCTGGAGTCCCTGGATCGAGTCCCGCATCGGGCTCCCTGCTCGGCAGGGAGTCTGCTTCTCCCTCTGACCCTCCCCCCTCTCATGTGCTTGCTCTCTCTCATTCTCTCTCTCTCAAATAAATAAATAAAATATCTTAAAAAAAAAAATCGAATTCAGATGGAAAGAGAAGCAATACAGTGCCAGCCAAACAATACAATGGCCATAATAGTAAACAAAAAAAAAAACAAAACAAAAACTTCATATTCATTTGTATTTCTTCTGATATGCATCCTTGTGAATATATACACAACACTTTATCTCTAAGTATGTTTAACCACTAATTATTAAGTCCTTAATAATAAGGATTTAAAGTCCAAAATATGTTACATTCTAATTTACCCACACATGCTTTTTCTCAAGAGATTATCTGCCAATGAAGAAGCATCATGAAATTTTATGTCATTAGTTAAAAAGAAGACATAAGATAGTAACCAGTTGAATAGATCAACTGGAACATATAATTTAAGTATACAACACAATTCAATTTAGGAGCGTGTTTTTATCCTTGTATCTAGAGGGTAGTATGTTTTAATCAACAAACCTGGCATTGACTATCGTGAATTTATGTTTGAAAAGAATGTTGCTATGTGCAGCTCATGCTAGTCATAATTTTTTTCAATGATTTGTTTAAAGTTATTTGTTGTGTTCAATTTTCCGAATGAAAAATTTGAATCAATTTATTTTCTTGTTTTAATTATTAACTGAGAAAACTCTGTCTTGAATCATGTCCGGCCATATCTATACCTATATCTCTATCTCTATCTTTATCTATGTATCTATCTATCTATGTATCTATCTACCTACCTACCTACCTACCTATCATCTATATCATTACCTACCTAACTTTCCCTGTATAATCAGAGTGGGAATTAATATATAGATGAAAGTATGTGTGTTTTGGAAACAGATGGGCTTATCTTTGAAGACTGAATCATCATTTAAAATTGTGTCATGTTAGGCAGGAAATGTAACCATGGCTCGGTTTCTTCATCTGTAAAATGAAAATCATAACACCTATCAGAGTTTTCAGAATAAATTGGATAGAATATTTAAAATACCTAAATTATTAAAATTTGTTTCCTTTCTTTAACTCATTATTAAATCCTTCCCCCTTATTTTCACACATAAATGCTCAACAGTACAAAGTTCAACTGCAAAAGATTGCTCATCATTACCTATAGATTCTGGTCTCTATGACTTAGATCAAGATGTGACAGAAAAAACCATGAAATAGCAGTAGTATTAATGAAAGGACATGAATCACAACTCACAGAGAGTACAGAGAAAACTCTTGTTCCTCCTTCAAGGGACAGCTTAAAAGTGTTTATGTAGCATTTTCATTACTACCCTTCAAAATTGAATTAATCACTTGCCCCTTTGTCCTCCATAACCATCTTTGAGCACTTATCACATTCTTGTGTGTATTATAATTATGCTTATAAATCTCTGCCTCATTCAGCATATCAAATCACTAGAAGAACAAGAGTTATAGGAAATAACTAGGGAACACACATGTTATTTATGAGCATTAACTATAATTTTGTTTCTGTGTCCTCCCATAAAATCCTCCAATAAAAAAGAGTAATTTTTTTTATCATTCTCAATATGTGACAGAAAAACTTTTAGTACTGTGCTGAGTATACGGAGAATGTTCAATACAGTGAGTTACTATATACTGGTCAGTAGAGCCCATGGGAGGTGGCATAGCTTAACATTTAGGAGATGAGACTCTGGAATCTAGATTTGAATCTCGGTTTCTCCATTTTCTGAAAGTGTGGAGTTGCCTCATTTGTAAAATGAGATAATAATACCATCTACCTCATAGGGTTATCATGAAAATCCAATGAGTAATTTATTTAATAATTGCAATGACATTAGAAGAATACCTGAAACATAGTAAACCCATAATAAATAAAAAAATACCTAAGAGTTAAACTTCTGGAATCAAATTGCTTATTTGAGGTGGTGCTCTATCTTCTCTATCTGGGTAAAATTGTGGCAGTTATTTAGCCTCTCTAAACCATTTTTTTTTTCATCTACAATATGTGAATGCTATGCCATATTTAACTGGGAGTATCAATTGAGATGATGCTTGTATAAGGTCCATAGAAAAGCGAGCTCTGAATACATAAGAGTTACTACCATCATTTGCCATTTAAAATATTTCTTAACTGCTCCATATTATTTATTTTTGCCACTGGACCCTTGGAGTAGACACTCTATATCATTGTGTTCTATCTTCCAGCTAACAGAGTATGACATAAATTCTAAGAAATAAGATCTCTTTTGGAAAATCTAACTATTAATATCTGAAATTTAGCTACTCAAAGGCATATTTTCATAATTACCTCTGTTCAATGTAATTAAGGTAAGGCACTTTAGGCTAAACAAATTCCTAGAAGAGGCACTATTTTCTCACCATTAGTCACCAGAAAACAGTATACCCTTATATCCAATGTATAATCCTTAAGTACAATCAACACTCTAACATCTTAAGGGTAAGTGTATGGGAGCAGCAAGTTCCCCTTTCAGTTATGTCAGATTAATGTCTAGGAAAGAAATAAAAAATAAAAATATAAATAATTTTGACATATCAAAATTAAATTCTTAAATTAATCTGTACTAATGCTGGCAGTTAAACAGAGTTCAGTTGCCAATCAAGATTCACAGAACCCAAGAGAACATTGTTTACAAACATGCAGTTTATTGCAGAAAAAACCATGAAATAGCAGTAGTATTAATGAAAGGACATGAATCACAACCAATGGCTGCCTCATAATGAGAAGTTTGAACTGACCTGGTGTGATTCTCAATTGCCTTATCTCTGTAAAGACTGGACAGATGTTTTTCTCTCTCAAATCAAGAATCACTGACATGGGCATGTAACATCCTGGAACCAGGACAGGACTCTTTGTACCCTGCTGGCCACTTGGCATATTGTTTTTATGTAACCAGCGCCAAAAGCAAAGCCCTCTGGGAATCTTACAAGGACCAGGTGCAACTCATGAATCTCACTGTTATCAATAAACAATGCTGATAAATTGGTTCAAATTACCCCAAATTCTTTGGCAACTTGGCTAAAAGGCAGTATTATTAACCAGTCTATTTGGAGAAAAATACTTTAGTATAATAAAGGGCAAGGGGAAAATAGTATAATAAAAGTTCAGGAAAATCAATTGGAAGATAATCAAAACTCAATAGACAAATGGGATGTGTAGTACATACATATTCAGAAAAGAATAAACACAGCAAGAGAGTATTCAAATTCACAAAAGTTAAGTAAATCAACACATCAATTTTGCTCTCTTATTAATTTTTATCACCTTTCAAAAAATAAAGTTTACAAATATTAATATGATCAGTAAGAATTAAATGGGACAGGCATTCTCATACCCTGCTGATGGGATTACAAATTGATATGAGTCAATTAGCCTGAATTTAGTAACCGATATCCCCCCATTAGCTGTATGGCTCAAACATCTGTCTAGAATGGAAATTAGGACTTTAAATTATGCTGTTCTATAACTTTAAAGGTTTTTACTATTTCTTTGAACGTGTCAAATATAAGTTTAAAAAAATCTTCTAGATAGTTAAATAGATTTATCTTCCTTCATTTGGTAAAGCAAATATGAATGATATGTATATTTTAGGGTTTCCTCGTATGTAAGACATCTCTCATACAAAATGTTTACCCCTATAGGGCCTCATCATATATATTAAACAAATGGCATATTGATATCTTCTAAGACATTCACTTATGTTAACTTTATATTTAAGTTTAGTACCTATTTGAGGGAAACTGTAATATTATTTGTATTTCAAATCAGGAGACTCATATTCTCATATTGGTTTTGTCCCGAGCTTGTTATATATTATAACTGACTCTTCCAGTCACTTCAACAGTGAATTCAAAATTCTTTTGCAATTTCCAGACTCTGATCCTTCTTCCTTCCTCTTTCTCTCCACCTCGCCTGCTTCCCTGAGAAAACAGAATCCTCACAATAGAAAACACCTCAGCTTTCTCAGTCCACACCCATGTGCACCTGCACAGTTCTCTACTTCTTGGTGGCTGGCTCCCAGGCAGGTCCTCTGACCTTCTGGGGGATTTATAACCATTGAGTCTCCCTGATCTCTCATACACATTCCTAATTTCCCATTTAAATCTTACCTTCCCTTTACTATTTACATAACTAAAAATCAAACAGAAGTTTCCTACCTCTTTACTTTTCTCTTTGAATAGTCTACCACCCTACCATTTCATAGCAAAACTCTTTGAAAAATCTTCCTATTTATTACCTATTATTACGGAATAAAAATAGTGAAAGACACTTGTTAAAAACATGGTAAGGAAGACTTAATTCAAGGTGGTAGGCATGATGGGAATAGGTATAGGGAACACTGCCGTGAATTTTCGCAGTGTGGGGGAGAGATTGGGCTTAACTCTGAGGACAGTGTGGGCAAGTGTAAATTTGTAGCCAAAGAACGGGGTGGGGGGTCAGTAGATGGAAAATTACTAAGAGTAAACATCAGGGGTTGGGGCAACTTTGGCTAAATAGACCTAAAAACATTCTTGCTAAAGACAGGCCAGGGTGGTCAGATATCAGCTGGAGGATAATGGAACCTGATCAGATATCAAGGGGGAGCATTCCAGCTAAACTGACTTAGCAAGAATTCTTGCTAAACCTGAATTTTAAAAAGTAGTGCACAGATGCCAAGAAGAAGATTCAGGAGCCTGAGTAAAGTTTTGCCAAGCAAAGGATTTTGTCACTATCTCCTTATGGTCACCTCATAAGAACTCCCCTAATAACTTCCATCTACAGTTTGCTCCATCAATCTACAGAAATCACTCTTTATAACGACAAAAATGACCTACATGTATGCAAATCTGACATAAACATAATGGACATTTTTTACTTCTTATTCATTTTATTTTCTCTTTGTTGAAAGACTTTCCTCTCTTTATCTTTTTTGGATTTTCTGTCTGGAAACTATTTCTGTGCCTCATAGTACTATTTTTATTCTTTTATTTTTATCCTTCCTATTATCAGAGTTATTCAAAGCTCAACTCTATGTCAATTTCCTTAGTATAGTTCATTCTCTATGGCTACAATTACATTCTCTGTGCAAATGTATATCATACACTTGTATTTCTAGATTACTTCTCTCCTTTAATACTCCCTGGTACATAATAATTGCTATATTAGAATTTTCTAGTATTGTTGATATCTGATTACTTTTAAGAGGCTCTCCTGAGTGCGAGGCCAACAGAAGCAGCGAGAGACATTGGAAAAAGCTCTACAAGAACAGATCAAAGGACAGAGGGTATTTTTTTCTACTTCAGAATAATTATGTTACCTTACACAAGTAATTCAGCTTCAACTGACCTTATCTGTTCCCTTATCTATATGCAAATGCAGGATCTGCATTATTAAATAATCTTTAAGGTCCCTCCAACTCTGAAGTTTTATTATTCAATTTCAACTTGGCTGGCTCAATGATCTTGATATTGATACTGGTAAGTCGCAAGTCATGTTTTATTATAAAATGTTATAATGCATGGTATTTATATGAATAAAAGGAAATGCATTTATGGCTCATGAGGTAGTTTATAATAGCATTTATGATCCTGAAGGTATACTTAGACATGGACTTGTTAAGACATTGTAGAAAGAAAGAAGTTTAGAAAGATAAAAGAAAAAGCCAGTGAATTAGGATAAAGAAATTAAACAAATAAAAATATACACAAAACTAAGGCCCAGTATAATAGAAAACAAACTATAGAGCTAGGGGTCATAAAACAGAGAGAAGATGAAAATACTAGGAACAAGTTAGGAAAATACTAGGAACAAGGTAGGAAGGTGTTCACTCACACGAGTGAAGAAGGGATGCAGAGAAAGATCCTTCCCTTGTGTGTGCCTATGCCAGAAGTAAGGACTGAGCATCCTAAAAAGACAATTGATAATAAAGTTTCTCATTTCACAATAAACTCTAAGATAGTTCTGAAACACTACAGAATGGAATCTCCCGGTTGATTCCAAAAGGAGTAAAGAATACTCTTTAACCACTCTTTAACACCAGTACCTTCCAAGTCATTGTTCCATGCCCTGATTTTTTTTTCTCCAGGCCCTTTAATCAAGACTTTCTATACCAAACCCCAACTAAAAATAAGACATATAACTGCTTCCATGCATATATAACTATCCATTAAATTTACAACCTAAACAACAAACCTAAAAGATCAGTGAATTTAATAAATGAGTCACCATCATTTTTATAATATTGAATAATGAAGATGCAGTACACTAAATTGAGAGACGTAAGTAGACAAATTTAGCACTAAAAATCTAGTTCAAAATACTCATTTCTTTCATTAATTTATTAATAATTGTGTTGGATAAACAAATGTGCTAGTCATTAAGATTACAAATATGGGAATTACATAGTTTTGCCCTCAAAAAGTAGGGTTTAGTAGAGAACATCAATGTGAAACAAGCTATTACATTGTGATACATTGTGGATGTACACAAGAAAAATAGTGAGAATCAGTAGGGATAGGCAGGGAGAGATAGGAGTCCCCTGACTAGGCTCTGAGGGTATTTCAGGTATGCAGACACTGAGACAAAACAAAGACCGAGATCAGGAAAATTTAGACCACCCAATCCCAACTATTAGGGTTGAAATGTTTTTTCTAATAATTGCATTGTAACCACAGAAAATAAAATAACCACAAAAATTGATCAGGCCTCAGAGGAAAAGTTCACTGTAAAGATTAACCAGACCTAGCAGTACATATCTATAGGTCATAGATGTCACAGAAACAAAAACTCTCATACAATCTGTGTCATGTCTAGTTCTAGGCCACTGACCTAACCACCTAACCACTGGCAAGTTTCCTGGTAAAGTCCTAATAAAAGGCCAGAGATGAAAAGCCTTCATTGGCAACCTGGTCAGGACCCCTCTCACTCCTGAGAGCTTTTTCTTGTATCCTTGCTTAATAAAACTCTATTGCTTTGCTCACTCTCTTTGTCTGCGAGATTCATTCTTCGACTCCGCGAGACAAGAACCTTGCTCTCCTGCTTCAAGAACACAATGTTTCAAGAGATTTAACAAAGGAAATGTGACCTTAAGAATCATTCTTCCAAATCAGGCGGATGGATGCAAAGTGAAAGAGATTGTGGTGAACGTTTTAGGAAAAGGGAATAGTGGTTGTTGAGAGACAGAGCTATGACACTGAATAGGATATTCCTGAAATAGTAAAAGTAAGTTTGAATACTAGTTTCCCAGTGCTGCAAAACAAATTACTACAAATTTACTACTTAAAACAACAATAATTTATTGTCTCTCTGATTTTCTGCACCAGGAGTCTGGCACATTTTAGCTGTGTTTTACGCTTAGGGTTTCACAAGGCTGAAATCGGGTATCATTCAGTTGTGTTCACATCTAGAGGCTCAAGTAGGGAAAGATAGACTTCTGACCTTCCTTACTTTCCTGGCAGAATTCAGCTGCTTCCTGTTTTAAGACTCAAAGTCCTATTTTCTTGCTGGCTGTTGGTCAGGAATCACTCTCGGCTGCTAGACACAGCTCTCAGGTCCTTGCTTCCTGGCCCTTCCAGTGCTCAGATTAGGTCAGGAACACCAGGGCAATTTTCTTTATTAACTCAAAGTCAACTGATAAATAACCTCATCACAGGACTGATACTGCTTATTCACAGATGCTGCCTGCCTGTACAAGACATTCACACCAGGCGACCCGAATCTTGGAGGCCATCTTGGAATTCCTGCTACCATAGGCTGGATTTTAAGAAGTAAAGTAATAGGATGGTAGTGGTGAGTAGCAACAGAATGATCTGTTTTTAATACTCAATTGATGATTTTAGGCACCTTTGAGGATATTCAATGCCATAATAAAAATCTTGGGTATTATTTTGTGGGTAATACGGAAATTCTCTGAAATATTTAAAAATAAAATGATATTATAAAGATGCATTTTACAAAGATAGCTTTGGTGGATTAGAGGAGGCTGCACTGAATTTAGGCAGAAGTAGAAAGAGACAAACCAGAATTAATGAGGGTTATAATAATCTAGGTTAGGGCTTCTCACCAGGTGAAATATTTCCCCAGAAAGGATATTTGGGATATCTGCAGTAATATATTTGATTGTCAAACGGTTGGGTGGTGCTAGTGGGGAAACTTCTGAATGCAAAAAATGACCATCTGAGACCACAGATTACGATCCTGAGTCCCAGAAAACTTGGAACATACCATAGGGAATTCATGTGATCAAAAAGTTTGAGAGGTGCATGGGTAGCTCAGTTGGTTAAGCGTCCAACTCTTGATTTAGGCTCAGGTCACGATGTCAGGGTCGTGGGATCAAGCCCTACATCAGGCTCCATACTCAGCAGGGAGTCTGCTTGAGGATTTTCTCTCTCCCTCTGCCCCTCCCCCTGCTCTCTCTCTCTCTCTCTAATAAATAAATAAATCTTTAAAAAAAAAGGTTACTTGAAATTGAATCTATATGATACTTTGATTTATGAAAACTATAAAATATATTTTTACCTTATTTTAATATACACTAACATTTTCAGAAAAGCAAGCCGTTTGTATAGAATGAGAAACATGCATTTTATTTTGTTTGCAACTGTATAATAAGTGGTACATAATTTTGGAAATTATGTCTTCAATGGCAGCACTGCTCATGATATTTCAGTTGCCAATTCAACATCTTTGTAATAGTCTGTCACTGATTATGATTCATCACTGTGTTGTTCTTCAACACTCATGTACTAAAAATGCATCATTTTATTATAAGTTCATTTCCTTTTGTTTTTCCTTTATGTTAGTGTTAGTATATTACATTAGTATTTTTAAATTGTTTTATAGGTTACAATAAATTTTGTTCAGAAGAGCAGAGCAAGTATCAAAAACTTGTTATAAAAATGGAGTTTCAGTCTGACAGAGCCAAGAATCACTGATTTAGCTTACAGCAAATACTTGAAATGGGGCAATAGTGGTATGAATGCAAAAGAAAGACTTTGAGTTAAGCACAGACAGTTCAACTTACTGATTTTTAGGTTGAGCAGTGAAGGACTATGGGGGATGTTGTGAAAGCCCACCCATAAACCCATGGCCTGTATCTAATAAGTCACATTCAGCTACTATAAATATTTCCTATACATTCAGTTAACACCTGTCTCTTAGCTTCTCTGTCTGGGGAATTTCTCTAGTCTGTAAAAAAGTCAGTCCAAATTAAATACGATTTGATGGAAAAATAGTTAAGCTTTCTCAACCCTCAGTGGGACACTTCTGAGATACATCCTATCCAATTGTAAAGGGTCCTCAGTTGTCCACAGTGTAACCTGCTCCATAGTGCATGCTTTATTAGATTTTTTCCCATCACTGTATAATTGTCCTACTCCCCACTCCTGCTCTCTAGGATTATTTCCAAATAAAATTCCTCCACCAAACTTCCCGCCCCCCCAGGTCTGTTTGGGATAGGAGTGTGGGTGGAGACCCAGGCTAAGGCAAAGAAAAATCATATATAAAAGAACTTTAAAACTTTGTAATCCTGTTCTTCTGCCTCAACAACATTTTCCTCAGTAACTTGCATGGCTTGCTCCCTCCCCCATTTAAGCTTTTGCTCAAATATCACTCTATTGATGAATATTTCCTAACTACCCTATTTAAATGCTATCTTACTAAGTATTGCTAAATGGTTCCAATTATTTTGCCTTAAAATATATATATATGGATGAAATTTGCTATAAGAAATTGATTAACACAAATATGAGGCTAAGAAGTCCCAAGGTCTCGGCAGGCTAGAGAGCCAAGAGAACCAACAATATAATTCCAGGGCAAGTCTGAAGTCTTGAGAACAGAAAAGCTAGTTCTAGTACAAGTCTGAGTCCAAAAGCAGGAGAAGACTGATGTTCTAGCTTTAAGACAATTGGGCAGAGAGAGAATTCTCCCTCAGGCTTGTTGCTATATTCAAGTCTTCAAAACATTGGACAAGGCCCACTCACTTTGGAAAGGCAATCTGCTACATTCAGTCTACATATTCAAATGAAACATCCCCAGAGACACACCCAGAATAATATTTAATCAATTATTTGGGCACCCATGGCCCAGTTAAGCTGACAAATAAAATTGACCACCATAAGTCCACCTCTTGTCAACTTCACACCCATATGTACCTTATTAAATCATACATCATTTCCAAATAAATACAATAACAAGGTCATAATTTTGCCTCATGTGATGCAACTATCCTGCATACAACCAAAAACACACTAACCTCTTCCTCGGAAGAGAAGGTAAAGTCCTAGAGTGATGCTTACACTTTTTCTTGCTATCCTATATCTTAAATACTAATAATTAAAATAATAATACTGAAATATTATGACAAAGTCAATACATGCTATGTTATAGGATATGTGATAAGAGAGAAAAGAAAATGAAGATATTATGATAAATATCTGTACACACACAAACATACTCATAATAAAATAAGAAGAAAGAAGTGTTCTCGACAACTACAGTCTTTGCTTCTGTAATTGGCCACTTGGTATTTTTAACTACTTTCTTCTTATTCTGTATTTCCTTTTCCACCAGTAAACATCTCAGCTACTTGTCTTTCTTTACCTGATGATGTGACCCAACCGTCATTCTTGAAGAGTCTGAGCCATTAGTCGTCCTGCCTGGATTGCGCCATTAGAGTTTTACATTGACCTTAATCATGGGGTATGGTAATACCTTATTGTTGATTTCAAGTTAACAGCCTACCTTTACAACTTAAGGAATTAGAAAAAGAACAACTAACCCAGAACTAGTAAAAGGAAAGGAATAATAAAGATTAGAGATAAATGAAATAGAGACTAGAAAAACATTGATTTTCACTAGAAAATCAATGAAACCAAAGGTTGATTTTCAAAAACAAATCAACAATTGACAAATCTTTAGTCAAAATGACTAAGAAAAAAGAGAAGGTTAAAATTACTAAGATTAAAAATGCAAGTGGGGACATTTCTTACCCATTCTTCAGAAATAAAAAGGATTGTAAGAACGTACTCTGAAAAAACTGTAGGCCAACTGTCTTAGGCTGCTATGGCAAAATATTATAGACTGTGTGGCTAGCAACAAGAAATTTATTTCTCACAGTTCTGGAGGGTGGGAAGTTTAAGATCAGGTGCCAGCTAATTCAGTGTCCAGTGAGGAATTACTTTCTGGTTCATAATCAGCCATATTTTTGCTGTGTCCTCAGATGGTGGAAGGGACAAGGCACAAATTTCCTAAGTGAGGGCTCTGCCTTTATGAGTTAATCACCTCTTGGGGCCCCATCTCCAAATATTATCTCACAGTGAAATAGATTTCAACACATGAATAGTTGTGGGGGTTGGGGGCATACATATTTACTCTATAGCACCAATATTTTGAATAACTTAGTTTAAATGGAAAATTCCTAGAAATAGGTAACCCTCCATGATTAAATCACAAAGAAATTTTTAAAAATCTGAATAGACCTGTAATTAGTAAAGAGAATGAATAAGTAATCAGAAACCTCCCAACAACAACAACAAAAGGCTTGAACCTGATGACTTCACTGGTGAATTCTACCAAATATTTAAAAAAAGAACTAACAATTCTCCAACTTTTCAAAAAAATTGAAGAGGAAGAAACATTTCATAACTTATTTCATGAGGCCAGTATTACTCTGATATTAAAGCCAAAGAAACATCCCCAAAAGAAAACTACAAATATCCCTTATAAACACTGATGCAAAAATCCTCAACAAATTACTAGCAAACCGAATTCAGCAGCATATAAAAATGCTTATACATATAACATGACCAATTGGAATTTATCTCTAGAATGCAAGGACGTTTCAGCATTTGAAAATCAATCAATGTGGGCGCCTGGGTGGCTTAGTCGTTAAGCGTCTGCCTTCGGCTCAGGTCATGATCTCAGGGTCCTGGGATCGAGCCTCACATCGGGCTCCCTGCTCGGCGGGAAGCCTGCTTCTCCCTCTCCCACTCCCCCTGCTTGTGTTCCCTCTCTCGCTGTGTCTCTCTCTGTCAAGGAAATAAATAAAATCTTTAAAAAAAAAAAAAAAAAGAAAAAAGAAAATCAATCAATGTAATATGCTTCATGGACAGAATAAAGGGAAAAGAAAACAAACATGATTATCTCAGTTGATGCAGAAAGAGCATTCAACAAAATTCAACACAATTTATGATAAAAATACTCAATAAACTGGGAGAAGCAAATCACCTCAACATAATAGCAGCCATATGTGACAAGCCCACAGTTAATAGAGTATTCAATGATGAAAGACTGAAATCTTTCCTCTATGATCAGGAACAAGACAAGGATGCCTACTTTCACCATTTCTATTCAACATAGTACTGGAAGTCCGAGCCAGATACTTAAGCAGGAAAAAAAAAAAAAAGGAATCCAAATTGGAAAGGAAGAAGTAAAATTATGTTTGCAGATGGTATGATTTTATATGTAGTAAACTCTATATAAAATTTCCACAAAAATTTCTAGAATAAACAAATTCAGCAAATAGTGGTAGGATACAAAGTCAACACACAAAAATCAGCTGAAATTTTATAGGCTAATAATGAACAATCTAAAAAGGAAATTAAGAAAACAATTCCATTTACAATGGCATCAAAAATTATAAACTACTTAGGAATTAGTTTCGCTAAGAAAGTGAAAAACTTGTAAACACTACAAAACATGGCTGAAAAAAATTAAAGACATAAATAAATGAAAACACATTCCATATTCAGAGATTGGAAAGCTTAATTTTATTAAGATGTCAATACAACTCAAAGCTATCTACAGATTTAGTGCAATCCCCATCAAAATTCCAATGAAGTATTTTGAAAAAATGGAAAATTCCATACTAAAATTCATATGAAAACTCAAGGGGCTATGAATAACAAAAGCAATCTTGAAAAACAAGAACAAAGCTTGAGGCTTCACATTTCCTGATTTCAAACTATATTACAAAACTATAGAAATGAAACAGTATGGTATAGGAATAAAGACAGACCTATAGATCAGTAGAACAGAACAGTGAGGCCAGAAATAAACCCTCACAAATACAGTCAAATGATTTTCAACAAGGGTGCCAAGATCATTCAGTGAGGGAAAGGACAGTCTTTTCAACATATGATGATGGAAAAAGTGGATATCCATATACAAAAAAATGAAGTTAGACCCTTACCTAACATCATATTAAAAAAGAAAACAAAAAACCTCAAAATGGATAAAAGACCTAAACATAAAGTTAAAATTATAAAACTCTTAGAAGAAAATATAAGGCAAAACATTTACTTTGATTGGATTTGGTAGTGATACCAAAGACCCAGGAAACAAAAGAAAAAAAAAATAGTAAAATTAGATTTCATAGAAAGTAAAAAAAAAAAAAAAGTATCAAAGACACTATCAACAGAGCAAAAAGAAAACCCGTAGAATGGGAGAAAATATTGGCAAATCATAATATCTTAATGACTTAATATCCAGAATATATAAGGAACTCCTAAAATTCAACAAAAAACCAAACAACCAAATTCAAAATGGGCAAAGGATTTAAATAGACATATCTGGAATGATGATTTATGAATGGACAAATAAGCATATGAAAATATGCTTTGACATCACTAATCATTAGGGAAATGTAAATTAAAGCTATAATGATACCACCTTAGACCCATTAGGATGGCTATTATCAAAAAAACAATAATAAAACCCAGATAATAACAAGGGTTGGTACAATATAGAGAAATTGCATTCTTGTGCACTGTTGGTGGGGATATAAAATAGTTGCTATAAAAAAGAATATGAAGTTCCCCAGAAAAAAATTAAAAATAAAATTACCATATGATTCAACATTTCCACTTCTGGGTATATACTCAAAAGAATAAAAAACAGGGTCTTAAAAAGATATACATCTACCAGTGTTTATAGCAGCATTATTCACAATAGCTAAAGCATGGAATCAAGCCAAGTATTCATGGACAGGTGAATGGATAAACAAAATAAAATGTATACATACAATGGAATATTGTTCAGCCTTAAAAAAGAAGGCAATCCTGACATGTTACCACATGGATGAAACTTGAGAACATTATGTTAAATAATATCAGTTAATCACAAAGATAATATGGTATGATTACACTTATTTGAGGCATTTAGAATAGTCAAAATCATAGAGACAAAATATAGACTGGTTGTTGACAGAAGCTGAGTGGAAGGTGGATTGGAAAGTTAATTTTTAGTGGGTATAGGGTTTCAGTTTTGCAAAATGGAAGAGTTGAGTTAGTGGATGGCAGTGATGGTTGCACAATACTGATGGACTTAATACACTGAACTTAAAATGGTGAAAATGATTAATTTTATGTTACTGCATTTTACCGATTTTATATTACTATATTTTACCACAATAAGAAAAAAAAGGAAAACATTTAAAAAGGCTTACTGACAGTAGGGTGGGAGCACTCTGGCTAGAAATGTAATTTGACTTAAACTACAGAAAAATAGTTACTTTGCTGCTTCTGGTGCTTCTGAAACTTTATTTTTTTGGTGAATTCCATAAGTCTTTGGACTTCTAACTGTGGGGTGAATTTAAGATCTAGTTTGCCCCAGAGCGGCAAACTCAGTTAGTTTATGCTTGGTTATCCTTGTATCAAGTATAAATATTAATAGAATCCCTTTCTAAAATTATTTAAGGACACTTACTGAATGGAGCACTGGGTGTTATACGTAAACAATGAATCATGGAACACTACATCAAAAACTAATGATGTAATGAATGGTGACTAACATAATAAAATAAAATAAAATTAAAATTAAAATAAAATAAAATTATTTAATGATATGTTCACACTGAGTAATGGACTTTCTCCATCATTTAGAAGGAGAAACGAAATTCTGCCTAATAATATATTATATTGTTTACACTGAAGAGATTGTATGTAGATTTTGCTATATTTAGGAAAATTTATATTCTTTCATATGGATTCACAGATATAGTATTCAACTTTATGTGTGCAAACATACACATACATCTGATTCACTAGGTCTTGAGCTTGATATTGTATGTTAATACAAACCCCAATGTGATTCTGATATTGATCATCTGTTTTCAGAAAGGTAACTTAGACTGGCTCTGTTTCTGACTTCACCTGTATTTAGCAGGTGTAAGTATATGTGTATTTACGTGTTATTATTGTAATTATGCATTTGTTTTGTTTAAAGATTTAATTGCTTATTTATTTGAGAGAGAGAGTGTGTGTGTGTGTGTGTGCGTGCGCACGCACGCACGTATGCACGAGTGGGGGTAGGGGCAGAGAGAGGGAGAGTGAATGGATCCCACAACCTCTAGATCATGACCTGAGCCAAAACCAAGAGTTGCCTGCTTAACCATCTGAGCCACCCAGGTACCCCTGTAATTATGCATTTATTAATCAGAAAAAAAAATCCACATTCTTTATTCTCATACTGATTAGAAAACATCTAGAAGTATTAAATTGTGACTTAAAGCCTAACCTGGAGTATTTTACTGAATGTTTTCCCTCTATATCATTTTCCTCATTTTTCTGGCAATAATCTAGAGTGAATAATAAGGGGAGAAGGAAGGCCTGTGTTCTTGACACAATATTCCAGGCATGTTAATACGGTTTCACCTGGTTACATTTTAGTGGGGGGAAATCACTCCAAAAGAGAGCAGTGGACTAAACATGGAAGTTAGAGAACTAGGTTCTGCCTGTTATCTTCTAATGCTTTAAAAAGTTTAATACTTATAAGTGTATTTTTTCGTTGTTTTGAGCAGGATGGACAGTTAAGTGTACACTTTATTTTTTAGATGAAATAATAAAATTAGAATTGAGATAGATAATAGAAATAAATATGTGAAGGAGTTTAGATAATAGTGGAATTGAGCACTTTTGTGGCTCCTGTCCACCTTACGGAGCCTACTCTGAGAAATGCTCCAAACTCACTATTGCACACTCTTTAGCCATGTTTGTGTTATGTAAAGTTTTCCCTCTGCATTCCTGTTCATTCTTACAAATATATGTACACAGAGTAAACAGAGGAAGGGGTACATCTCTATCCAGGGTGACTAAATCTACGAGTTAAGCTTATCTAACTCATGTCTTGCTGCATGACTGAACATACTCAAAATTATGTTCTAATGGAACATTCTCACCTACTCTATTTTTAACTAAATGCCCCCTTTTACTATCTTCATAAATTATTGTATATGTTATTACAAATTCTAAGCTCATATTTTCCCAGCATCTTGAATGGAAATTTTTTTTATTGATTAAACTATCAGAAGGGAGGGGCTGGAAATTATTTATGGCCTTCATTATAGGCAATGTAGTTCCTACATAGAGTGTGGCAATTTAGTAACCTGAGCAGAGTGAACAGAGGGAAAGAGAACATAAATATTTGTCACTTCTGGCCTCTCTGGAAGAGTTAAATTCCAATGCTGAGGCTTGAATTCTGATTACAGTCATTTGAAAATGAGATCACAAATATAAAATAGTTTTCTAATAATGCAAATAGTCTGAAAGTATTAAAATGAAAGTAGTAGTAATTATAAGCAATTATATGTAGTTATAAATGATCTATAAATTAAAAATTTTACTAGACTCTTAATTAATTTCCCTGATTCTCTTTTAATTACAAAACTGAGTCCTTTAACATTACTTAGTCCTCTGGCTCATGAACATATCTTTCCATTTGTTTAGGTATTCTTTAATATCTTTCAGTAATATACTAATCTTAAGTCAAATTTACACCTAAGCATTACATATTTTCATTGCCTTTTAAAATTGTATTGTTTTAGTAATTTCAACTTGTAATTTTTCATTGCTAGTTGATTAAAATACAATTCTATTTTGATACTGATCTCATATCCTACAACTTTCTTTTCTTATTAATTTTACTGTCAACATTTAAAATTCCATTTTATTTTCTACATAGGCTATCATGCCATCTATATACAAAGACAGTTTTCTTCTTCCTTTCCAAAATAGATACGCCGCTTTTTCTTGCCTAACTGCACTGGCTAAAACTTTCAGCCCAGTGTTTTATTGTTTGTGCTTTTGTGGACATATCAAATAAATAACTGCCTGATCCAAGGACATGAAGATTTGTTTCTGTGCTTTCTTCTAGGTGGTTTATAGTTTTATTTCTTACCTTTTAGTTTATTACCCAATTCAAGTTAAATATTGTGTATGATTTGAAGTAGGGTTCAAAATTTATACTTTTGCATGTAGATTTCCTCAATCCTTTTTATTTTAATCTATTTGTGTTATATTTAATGTTTGTTTTCTAGTTGTCATCATATATTTGGGTCTTACTTTTTCATCCAACTGAAAATCTCTGTCATTTATTTGAAGTGTTGAGAACATTTACAATGTTTGTGATCACTTATATGTTTGGATTTAAATCTACCAACTTGCTTTTTTTAAAAAAAAAAACTATTTGTACAATCTATAATTTATTTTGCCTCTTTAAAAAAATTGGCCTTCTTTTTGACTGAGATTTTTTTATTGATTAATTTTATCTCCTCTTTAGTCATATTAACAAAACCATCCAATTATGTCTTAGTAAAAAAAACATTCTTATTTAAGCTATGTAAGTAATAATATTGCCATTAAGGTAAGAATACTCAGTGAGAGTTTCCAACCTTTGGAGAGGTTAGACAAGGAGAATAAGGTATTATTTGAAATGCTTAACTTCAGTTTACAAAAGCAGAGTCTGGTCAATTTTGAGTTATAGATATCTTGAAAGAGAAAGTTATTCCTTATCTATCCAAAAAAAAAAAAAAGAACATTAAAATACAAATCATATTCCAGACAAAAATCATAATTACCCCTCATTAGTTCAGTTGGTCCCATGCAATTGTTTTTTTACTTCATTTTGGGTTTACAATCTTATAAATCCATTTGCTTCTTGATTAGAATTCTGGAAATTCCAGTTCATCACCCTGGTATAGCCCCAAAGTTGTTTAAGTGAGGCAAAATACTGGGCAAATTCCTTTTCCACAAAGCTTTGAGATAGTCCTTGGTTGAATATGAATCAGTACAACCTGTGGCTGATTAAAAGTGCTTTCAGGGAAGCATCACATTAAAGCAAAATCTATCTGTTGGTGACAAAATGATGTGGTGACTTTAAATGACTGTGGTTAACTTATTGATGATAAATTTCAAAAGAGGAATATCTGATGAAAGTTCACAGCAAGAATAGTGCAACTGACAAATTTGGTTGATTCTATGGCAACTAAAACAAAGATAATGAAGTTAGTCCAAAAAACATTTTAAAAAACTATCTGTGAACATAATGATTGACTTGATTTTCAAAAGCGGATATTCAAAAAGTTGATAAATGTAATCTTTACAGAGAAAAAAAATCCTCAGCTATAATAAATAATAATCCACAGTCATAACATGACATGGATATACTAAGCATATAGTTAGACTATATCAAGAATATATCAAACCAAATTACAGATTCAGTAAGTGTAGAGATCCTGAACATTTGTATATCAGTAAAACTCCATAGGTATGTGATATGAATCCCCATTCGAAAATTACTGGTGTAAAAAATGTTAAATTTAAGCCAAGGAAGTAAAGTTGCATTCAATTTAAAATTTTAGAAAATAACTGAAATGATGACTTTTTTTTGGTTTTTTGTTACTTATATCAGGCAAAGCAGCTCTAAGACTGACTACAGTCATCATGGACAGAGAGGAAATCAACAATTGTCTAGGAAACTGCCATACAGCATTCAAGGTCTGATTTATATTACATTTTCTTTTATTTTATATTTCTCTATATTACATTTTAGCATACTAACAAATTTAATCTAGGGCAGGTTAAGCTTCTCATCTGACTTGACAACACCTCCCATGAAATTCATTAGTAATAATCTATAATATAAAAGAAAATAAATAGGAAACAAAGGAAACAACCCACCGAATTAATCTAATTTTACCAAGATTCTCACATATTTCATAGCTTTTCAAACTCAGGTGTTGTCATATTGCCAATCAAGGCAGATATAATTCCTTTTTAAATTTTGCTTTTATTATGCTCTTTTCACGTTCTGCAACAGACTAACAATTTATTTCAGTCCAATCCAGGAATACACAAGGTCAGAACTAATATAACAATATTACTAAGATGGTATTAACATACAAAATATTTATCATTGTTATATTCAAATTAATCAACAACTAAGCACTCTAAAATATTGAAATTTTATTTTCTAATAAAGTAAATATCAATATTTGTAATGTACAAAGAAACCTCCCAAGGTTCTCAAAAAAACATGAAGAGAACAAAGAGCTAGGGAGACACAAAGAGAACAAAACAAAACAACTCACTTTTTTCAGAACAAAATACTTTCTCCTATGAATAGAAAAACTTAGTTATATTTCTCTAAAACTGGTGCTTCTAAGTATAGTCTAAACTCCATATTACTTATAACTTTTTAGCCAAAGTAACTAAGAGAAAACTGGGATGGGCTGCACTATCAGACAGCAGCCTTTTGCAGCAAATTTGCAGAGCTCAGGGAAACACAAAGCACAGCTCTCTACAGCCAGACACATCATTTATAAAGTTCTCAAAGAGGCAGAAATGAATATTCATTACATACCTAAAGATACAGTCTTTCTGTAGCATACTAAATTAAAAGACAGAAGTATATAAAATCAAATTAGGCTTAAAGTATATAAAATTAAATTATAGCATCCTCTTATTTAGAAATAATCTAGGTAACTAATAAATATCCATTAAATCAGGTTACTATCAGTCCAAGTTTGTAGGTTACCTAAAGTTCTTTGAAATTATCTTCCAGCTGGCACACTACAAAATATACTTACTATTGTAATAGTTTGCCAGAATAATGATTCAATTTGGTTTATAATTTTTACACTTCTCATTATCATAAACATTAAGTAGAAGTAATGCTAGCTTACTGAATCAATAAACCTGTATAAGGTTAGAGAGAAATACCTAAGTAAAATAAAAATTTATGTGTATGTTATACTTAAAACTGATAAATCAAAAGTGTAGCTTTCTTACAGAAGAGTGTAATTTGTGCAAATTATAAAAGAGCTATTATAGCATTACAGGAAAATAAACAAAAGCATAACTGCTTTCATTAAACCAAAAATATTAAGCTAATATGGTTTGCCAAAGATTTACCTTAATTATGTGAATTTGAATTCTTAAAGATTTTCAAGTTGGTTTCTTAAAGGGTACTTTTTTAAATCTAGAGAACTAAAAGTCTTAAGGTTCAATTTCCTAACTTTCAAAACAAAAAAAAGAAATTGGGAATATTAGATTTATGTAAGGTCTATTATCTCTAAGCCAATTAGAGTATAGCTCCTTTATGAGATTTTATAATCTAATTTAGTGTTACCATCTAGAGGTAGGAAATATTATACATTTAATAAGTGGTAAAGACTTCTCTGAATTATAGACACACAAATGTACATGTAGTCACATATCAGGGCTTAGGAGTTCAATTCTAAAATCCCATCCCTGGGTCAATAATAAACACAGATATACAAAACCCACAGGTCAAAGATCTGTTCTCTTCCCAGTAGGGACACATACTTATTGATTTGTGCTCAAAACAGACAAATGGTAAAGAATAACAAACCAGATTATCTGCTGGCTCTTGCCCATAAAGCTAAGAACTCCACAAACCATTCATCTGCTTATGGAAATTAACTAATTGATAGAGCACAAAACCAAATTCCCAATGGGGGATAACTTATTGGCTAGAAACAAACAAAGAAATAGAAGAAACCAGCACCAAAATCAAGTCAATAGTCAAAAATAATCAGAACCAAATTCTTTCCCTGCTTTAGGTGAGCAAGACTTGGAAGCCCAAGATCTCTTCCTTCAGTCCCAGGTCACTAGCCAAGAAAGGAGCAAAAAGGCATTTTTATCTAGGTAGAATAAATGAGCACTTGAAAAGGAGGTCTGTCTGATCATGAGTCATGGCATGGAAATTAAGGGAAAAATGCACTGGACAATTAAGAAGGCTATTTTATTTAGGCTATTTCAATTGGGAGGAAGTTCATTTTTTCAGAAAAGTGTCTCAGAAAAAAGGGAGCCTTAGGTTTTACAGAGGCAGTTAAACAAGGGAGTCATGAAGAAGGGGACAATGGGGAAAGGTGGTCCCTTGCAGTTAATTGTGTTTCCAAAGATAAAGTGGTGAGGAATTCCTCAACCATCATGCTTTCCAGATGCACAGAAATCAAACTTCAACACTATTAAGAGTAGGCATGCGTTCTCTCTCCATTCCTGCTTCTTGACTAGGAAACTCTCAAGGAAGTGACCAAGATTTTAAAGTACCTCTCAGCTGGTCTAAACTTTAGACAGTTTCCTTGCTGACCATAGCCCCGACCTTCCTTTTCTAAGAGCACTTACTTTAGAAAATTTGTAATTTCAAAGTCTTTATCTGCCTCCTTAAAATATATATAAATCTCCTTAGAAGCCTCTTGACATTTTTAGGACCCAGAAAATGTTTCTCAAGGACCCGGAAAAATCATGTCTTTGTAATGTAAACATCAAAGTATATTGTATCCTGTCTCCTGGTCTCTGTGGGAGGGTAGGAACCGATGAGCACCAATTAGCAAACACAAATGGCCTAATCACAGAGAAAAATATTTTCAGACTCAGGAATAACTCCTATTAATTCCCATTAACTCCTATTAACTCACAAGTAACAAACCACTGATCAACATGATGTGCTTAAGTACTCCTTAAGTACTTTTCTAAGAGCTCATCCCAGTGCTGAGAATGCCTGAGCTTTGTTTTTTGTAGTGTGGAGTTGAGTTCAAGTCTCTCTTCCCAATTGAAATAACCCTGAATAAAGTCTTTTTTGCCTGTTTAACTTTGGTGCAATTTTTTGCTTTGACAGAAGTGAGCTAGGCAGTTGTAAAGCTCATGTCACTTTGTTCATCTCTCAAGAATCACTGCCGTTCATTGCCTGAAGTACAATATCTGCTTGAAGCAGAAATATGCCACAGAAATTAGTTTCAATTATTAAGAGAAAAAGAAGTATCAAATGAGAACAAATATATTAAATTAGGCTGGAAGCTCATTGGTTGGATTCTTTCAATACAATTTTTAATAGGTTGAATAGATTTAGTCCATAGCATAAGAAAAAATAATTGAAAATAATCTAAAATGTTTAGGTCTTTTTTTGTTCAGATAATTACACTAATGTTAAATCTGTGAATAAAAAAAAAAAAAAAGGCTTCTCTTGCTGCAATCCTCTGATTGTATCAAGTTCTTTCAGCTTTTATGTGCCTCACCATGCCAATTTCTCGCTCTGAAACTATTTTCAGCTCTTCAAACTGATAGTCTCAAACTTGACTTTTAAGATTTCATTGTCAAAGGACTTTGAGATCACATATAGCTTTGTCTCCAGTAATTCAAGTTGGGAATAATTAGAAAACGAGAGCTAGAACTTTGGAACATCAAAGGACAAAGCTGAAATGACAGATCAGGAGCAGAGGTAGAGATAAAAGGCCGATGAGACAAAGCCAAACCCCTCAGAATTATTTGCCACAGTCTCAAAAGGAACTGAGCTAAAACCTGTAAGACATTAAAGGATTGAAGTTAAAAATGATATGCCATATTCTAATAGGTAAATTCTTACATAAAATCGTCATGGGCAGAATTAAGATTAAATTGTATAACTGTACAATTGAATGGAAAATGTGGGTTAAGATTTCTCTGGTACACCAAGATTTGTTTAAATATGGATTTGAGCAATAGCATAGAGAAATTAAATCTAAAAAACCAAAAAACAAAAACCTCAACTCAAGAGAAAAATGTTACAAGCATTGTTTGAAATTAGAGTTTTAAAATAGCAAGAAATTTTGAATAGAAATTATTTGATACTAATTAATGGGACTTGTAAGTCACCAACTTTAATATTTTATAATATATAAAATAATACCAAATTATTTTCATAAATTTATTTTAATCTCTCTTTCTCATGAGGGTTTTAAGATCTTTAATCAGGGCATTTTTGTACATTATGGGACCAAAAAGAGACACTTTTTTTTTTTTTCTGTGTGCATATGATTTAATGGGCACCCTCTGCAGAACATGAACTTGTTTTGAACAGGAATAATTATTAATCATCTAATCTATTTCCAATGGCTAACCTAATGCCTTATCTACAGTGGAAATATAGTAAGTATTCAATAATTTCAGTGACTCAAACTTATAAGCAAAAAATGTGCACATATATGTTCAACACAGCATCAGTGATAAAAGCTAAAACAACAAAATGAGAGTTCCTATGGGTGAAATAGTTTTCACATTCTAGAACATCTGTTAAGTGTATATAATACATATGTTAAGACTGGATTTATGAAAATTACACAGGAACATGGATAATCATAATATTATGCAAAGAATTGTGAAAAATTTCTTTATATTAAATTTTCTTTATATTAAAATATTTTTATTTTTAAAAATTTCTTAAATCATGTTTAAGAACACATATCTTACCACAAATGAATTAAAATCACAATATCAAAGGGATGAAAAACAAGGAAAAATACATATGATAGTATCTCAGTAGTCGTCACTAAGCCAAACTTATAACCAGCAGATTGTAGAATTAAAAATCAAAGTTGTACGGTATGGAAATACAGCAGAGACATAACAAGCTTCAGCTATTTTGCTTTTTCTTGTTTTGTTTTTTTGTTTTTTTAATTTTATTACATTTCAACGTCTTAAAAAAAATATATCCAAACACTGTGGGAAATGTACTCTCTTCCCTAAATGTGCACATGTACAAAAGGCCTTTGGTTGTCATTTGGTTATAGAGTAAATAGAATGTGTGGGTTATTTAAAGAATGAAACAGTTCAGTGAACAACAACAAATTAGAATTTGTAAAGTATACCTAGGGGCCATCAACAGCCTTTTATTGTAATTTTTATCGTCTTTTTTTCAGTGTCCTCCAACAACTACAGAATAGTGCTGGGGCTAGACAGGAAGTATTTGACTTTCTGTGTCACAATTCTTCTCCTTTATTCTCGCTGACTCTATTAACAAACTCATCTATACATTCTTCCTATAATACTTTCTGATAAAACATTCTTCTTCATGTATCCTCTTTATCCCAATCTATAGCCATGGTTCCTATTAGAATGGACAAATTATCATCATTCTCTGATTTTCTTTTTTCCAAGAAAACAAGCAATTTTCCTTTTCTTTTGGGAACTGGGCTTTGTCCCTATGGTAACAAAACTGATATTAAATATAAAAAAAATACATTTTAAATATCTGGTTGAGAAAACACCTACTGTACCTTTTTAGCTTTATGCTTTCAACACTTTAAGATTATAGAGAATTATTGTGATTTTCATACTTTTCTAAAGAGAGTCACATAAAACCTGTTTAGCCTCAACCAAGAGTACAAAGCAACAACAAATGTTTACCTTCTTTATGTTGTCAAGTTGTATATTGGATATTTCTATGTTTCCTTAGTGTTTGCTGAAAATATGATATTCTGTGACTAAGTCATATCCATCTGCATCTCTAGGAACTAAAATCTAAAAGCAGCCACTATATTCACACCAACCACAAAACAACTAGATATTAAGCCAGCAACTTAACTGGATCAAATAAGAAGAAATGATGCAGGATAACCCATTTGAAAATTAGCATTATACCTTGCAATATTTGCAAATTAAAATAAATGATCCAGTACATTAAACATATTATACACTTACCTTGTGAATCTCATGTGTAATTCTTGAATCATGGAAAGAAATATTTTCAAATATAAAGTAAAACTATTTTAATGGACTTTTTTAATTTTTAATTTTTCTTGTTTTTATCAACTAGAAAACCCTGATACTTAATTTCTTCAAATGGCCTTAAAGCTTAATGAAACTTCTCACCATGTATATGTTTAAACATAAAGATATCCACAACGGAGGATAACTTAAAATACATAATTTTATATAAATTTTCATTCATACTATATATATGCAATGTCAAAATAATCTTAAAGAGTAAATTCATGATTCAGACACATATATGTCAACCATTCCATTTTACTTATTAATTATTAAGGAAATCAGTAAGCTGTTTTAAAAAATGATTCAAAGTAGAAGGCAAAGAGCAGGCATATTTGTAGGCAATTCAGAATGCAAAATTGGCTTATTCTACAAATGTGTTCATGAATTATTTCTTAAACAAGGAGGGATGAGAAAGAATGGCCTGCTTCCATCAAGGATGCCAAAGAAATGGGAACCAACAAAAATATCCAGGCATCAAACCAAAGAGTTAATAGCCCAGGAACACAATGGAAAGAGAGTGGAGTTCAGACTCCCATGCTGACTTACCACATCTTCACAGCTGAAAGGACAAGGGACCTCTGTGAGTACTGCACTTGGTGGAGGGCTGGGGTCTGTGGTCACAGGCAGTGCAGACTGGGTGAGTCTTAGTGGGACTTCCATTATCTGTGGAAAAAAGAATAACCACATGAGAATAAGAAAGTCTATTTATTCAGAACTTGCTATCGTAAGGGAGTTAGTCACCATCACTTGTGTTTGGTACAGCCTCAAAATCAGGCAATGGAATGGGAAACATTTAGAAAAAATAGAAATCTTCAGGTATGTCCTAAAGCTTGGAAGCCATTGGGATAGGAAAGCTATAAGCAGGCTAACTAGAAGTGGAACATCCTACGTGAGTATTAATGTCTATCACTTATTTCAATTAATTAAAAATTGTTGGCATATATCTAAAAGTATTTTGTCCATTTAAAAGTCTGTCTATATATATATGTATATGTGTGCATATGCACATATTTATGAGTGTATACATATATTTTAACCATTAAAATTGTTGCTTTTTATTTCCCACTAGAGTTTTCAAAGAGAAAGTCAGCATGTAAATTTAAGTTTCATGTTCTTACTGAATGATTTCTTCTTTCCTTTGATCCAAATACTTTTTACCCATGTCTTTAAACTAGTTAGTCTGAGTTTGGAAGACAGGATGGGGAAAGATTTGAACTTTGCCAGCTGGGTAGTTGCTGTTGTTATTTTTTGTTTAGGTAAGAATTAAAGGTATTCATATAATGTGAAATAATTTTCCTTACAATTTTCTATTATTTGTTTCTATAATGGAATTCCAGGAGTATAATTTGTGCTACCGAGATTCAGAAAAAAAAAATGTGCAATGATAATTAAGTAATGACAATGATAGCTCTCAGCTATGAAAAGGCATACTCTGTGCCTGTGACTATTCTAAGTGCATTTGATTTTCTCATTCCATCCTCACAAGAACAATGAGAACTATTGTCATCATTCCTGCTTTACAGACAATAAAGATGACTAAGAGTTGTAGAGATTGCCTTTAGTTTCCCACTAGTCTTGGAGCCTGAATATGAATCCAAGTATCTAGCTTGTGTGCTGAACCATTCTAGCACATTGCTACTATATAAGAAGGTAGTAAAAAACAGTACTGTTTCCATGGGCCTGTATTTTACTTTGTTTTGTACTGAAATAAAAGTTTGTTTCCATCAATAAAAAATAACAGAACTCATAATCAAAACATGTTAATCAAAAAAATGCATACACTTGTTAAAAATTCAGTACAAGAAAATGTAAGTAATTGATACCTACAATAATGATTCACATATAATTCATTCTGAAATTCTCAAAATACTATCCCTTAGGAGATAGTATGGCAAAGTGAGAACACAGAATTTAGAGTAATAATTAACCTTTAAAGGACACTTAACTACATGCTAGTCTTTTTACTAAAAAATTTCCTTTGCTATGTCTCATGTAATTTTCATACTTACCCTATGAAGCAAACACTAGGGTTGGCCCATACAGGTAAGGACCAAGAAAGAGAAGTAAGCTAAATGAAGTCATAGAGCTGTTATCCGCAAAGTTATGACTCAATCCAGGGTTGATTCCAAAACTTATATCTTCTGGGGAGATCTGGGGTTAACTTCAGTCTAGTCACGTATTCAAATGACTAACCTAGGCAATTAGTTTTCCTCAGACTCAATTGTTCTCTCCTGTGATATAATATCTCTTTCAAAAAATATTTTTTTAAGGACTATAAACTTTAATGTCCCTGTCCTGTAATAGAAAGCCTTAAATAAGTGGTAGACATTAATATTTATTAATATTCTTTGGCACAGTGATTAACATTAAGTATGTTTATTTCATTTGTATTGAATAGTCTATAATGTTTCCTTGCAGATTAATAGTAACCAATGACCAAGACAGCCTTAATATGCCTCTCAGCTTGACAAAACTTTAGACAGGATCTTTTCCTTTTAGATAGAGACAGTAGGTCCCTGACCTCTTTTCTTAGAGCATTTACTTTAGAACATTTGTAATTGTGAATTCTTTCTCTGCCTCAGTGAAATATATGTAAATCTCTCAGCCTTTTGCCAGTTTTACAACACAGAAAATGTCTTTCCTAAGGACCTGGGAACTACCTCTTTGAAATGTAAACATGGACAGAGATAGCACCTCTATCTCCCAGCCTCTGAGAGATGTAGGGGTTTAATTTCTATGGGTGTAAATCAGCAAACACAGATGGCCTAATCACAGGGAAAAACATCTGCAAGCTCAGGAATAACACATCCATTGATTAACCATTCCCCAATGCCCCACCTAAATGTCCTCCAATACTTTTTCATTAGCTTGCCTCAGTGCTAAAGTTTCTACCCCAACACCAGGCTTATTATTTTTTTTTCTTAGTGAAGTCAAGTTCAGTCTCCCTCCCCGATTGCAGTAATATCAGAATAAAATCAATTTATTTTCCTCCTCAGGTGCTTTGTTTTTTTTTTTTTTTAACACCTAGAAGCTATTTTAATGTGATGCTTACCTATAAAACAACTTCAATACAAAGACTTTTACCTAATTACTAGTATGTGAGGTGAAATACACCTTGAAAAACAGATACATCCTCTGTGAGGATCATTGTTTAGAGGCTGGAGCTTCAACGTAGACAGATAAAAATGGGAATCGTCTTTGCAGCACATTGGTGTTATTGCATTTTAGGACCTTCGTCAGAAGTCACAAGCTCTAAGGTGTTTTCTAGAGTGATAAAATATTTAATAGAAGTAAGAAAAAGAGGCACAGGAGACCTCAGCAGCTCTTTTGCCCTTTGAAATACATTGCTCGCCTGAAAGCTTTTAGCTTAATACTCTTTTCTAGTAAAAACTATAATTCATTTTCTAAAAGCTGAAGAATTTCACTGGATCTGTAAAACTTCTTTTCATCTTTGTTCAAGGTCCAAGACCTGATCTAATATAAAACCATCACTTTGCATGCACAGGGTGATAATGTGAGGGACAAGGTATTACAATAATGTCATTTTCACTATCAACTAACAATCAACAAATCTTCAGTGTTAAAAGGACAGCAGTAACTTGGTCAATTACCTCCCAATTCTGTGCACTGATGTGAAGAAATCTGAGATGAGCATATCACTGACCTTATGAGGTTACTCTCCCATGAATTGTTTAATGATTATCTTCACAGAGTGATAGTATCCCTGGGTCATCCATTTCATTTTTCTTAAATAAAAGCTAAAGCTCATGGACTGGCCAAATTCTGTCACTAAAACGGGCTCTCCAGAATGGAGACTCACATTCTCAAAGCCACACTTGTGAATGGTAGTTAATTTTTCTTCTAGCATTCTTTATTTTCACTGGTCTTTGATACCACTTAAGAACCAAGAAAAATGACTAAATATTGAGCTTGTTTTTGAAGAAAAGTATTTTTGTCATCCTGCAAATTTTGGAATGACAACAAAAAATAATTAACTATATGAATATTTACTTTGACTTTTCAAACTAATTAATAAATTCTATGTTAACAATTTTTAATGTGCTGACACTAGTTTAAAATGTTCATTGACTTATATTCATATTTAATTATCTTAAAAGTCATAATAGGTTGGTTGAGATTTCCATTTTGAAAATTTATCTTTTCAAAATCAAAGTAATGCATTAAGCATCTACTATATGACAGCAGTTAGGCATGCATTATCTAATTTAATATTCAACAACTCTATGAGATAATTACTATTTTTATTCATCTCTTGTATGTAAGGAAACAGAGTCACAGTAGATGTGTATAGCACAGTTGCCCCAGGTAGTGAGCATCAGAGCTGGAGTTTGGAACTGACCCAGTTCTACCTAATAACAAAAGTGCTTTCTGCATCTCAGGAAAAAAAAAAAAAAAATGTTTACATAGCATTTCCATTTAGTTTGAAAGAAGACAATACTGTCATTTCTTCTCTTTCTTGGTATGACCATCCAATTAGTGATACTAATTTGGGTCCTTGGCATTCCTATCAACCCCCCACTGATTTGAAATGTTTTTTATAATGGAAATATATTGACTGAGATCATCTTTATTATGGACTGTCATGTTGATTCATATGATACTTTTTGATGAAGTATACAGTCCGGGCTGTTTGATGGAAATAGCTAAGTATTCACCAAATATTTGATAGTAATAACCTCACAATGATCAAAAGGGGAAGATGGGGTGTCTGCTCTTATCCCAGACAGGACTGAAAGGCCACCTTTAAGTCAGCAATTTGTACATGATAAATGAATTTTCTCATGGTGACTATATGTTTGTAAAAGAATTATTTCAGATGACAGGGGGATATTTTCCCTTCAAGAAATAATCTGACATACATAAGGCCAGAGAAGATCTAATGGCACAACCATAAAAGTAGTCAATTATGAAGAGAGCTTTCATGGGGGGATGGGACTAGTAAGACAGCTTCCACTATAGAGACCAGCATAATGTCATCTCCTGGTGATAGTCCTGAAATATGACTCAAGGTGGGCAGTGTAGGGGCTTCAAACTAAGAGTCAGTATGATGAGATAGTAATAGGATAACCATAATTTGTCAGGTAAATTGAAATACCTATGAGATTGAAAGGAGAGAGTGTGAACAATTAAGTTGGAATAACTGGGATAAGCCAGCACTTGTACCAGGACATAACATCTCTGAATACTTTGGAATTTGAAGCCATAGAATAATAAGTATAAATTTCAATTCTAATATTGCTCCCTATGAATTCTGATAAGTTAACTTAATTACTGTGCACTTAATTCCTTATGCACATAATGAGAATAACTAACCTCAGGGTATTTATGCAGGTTAAATATGTTAATGTGCACATGGTGCCTAGGACCTGGTGAGTAGCTCAGGCCTCAGTGTGTATGGATCCGTATTTCTGTTTTAATGAAGTGGACCTTGAACACTGAAGGCCTAGGTTTCACTATCTGCTGTGCTAAATACTAGTTGTATAACCTTGGATTAATGATGCTGCCCTCATTTACTTATCTATAAAACCGGGATAAAGTAGTATGATTTTGGGATTGTTGGGTGGCTCAGTCGGTTGGGTGTCTGCCTTAGGCTCAGGTCATCGTCTCGGGGTCGTGGGATCAAGCCCCACGTTGGGGGGTCCCTGCTCAGCAGGGAGTCTGCTTCTCCCTCTCCCTCTGCAACCTGCTCGTGCTCTTTCTCTGTCTTGCCCTGTCTGTCTCAAGTAAATAAATAAAATCTTTAAAAAAAAAAGTAGTATAATTTACCTTAGAGATTATATTATGAGGATTAAATAAGTACACACACACTCACAATATTTAGTAGAGTTTGTTATCCATAGTTAACATTATATTATTGCTAATATTATTAATTGAAATTCTTTACAGTATTTTTAGTTACTACAATGGCACACTGGCCTTCTTTCAGTGTTTTGGTTACAAGAAGATAACAAGGATTAAAAAAAAGGAATCTTAACATTTGCTATGACGTGGATGGAACTAGAAGGTATTATGCTAAGCGAAATAAGTCAATCAGAGAAAGACATGTATCATATGATCTCACTGATATGAGGAATTCTTAATCTCAGGGAACAAACTGAGCATTGCTGGAGTGGTGGGGGGGTGGGAGGGATGGGGTGGCTAGGTGATACACACTGGGGAGGGTATGTGCTATGGTGAGCACTGTGAATTGTGTAAGACTGTTGAACCACAAACCTGTACCTCTGAAACAAATAATATATTACATGTTAAAAAAAAAAAAGAAGAAGAAGAATAGTAGGAAGGGACAAATGAAGGGGGGGAAATCAGAGGGGGAGATGAACCATGAGAGACGATGGACTCTGAAAAACAAACTGAGGGTTCCAGAGGGGAGAAGGCTGGGGGGGATGGGTTAGCCTGGTGATGGGTATTAAAGAGGGCACGTATTGAATGGAGCACTGGGTGTTACATGCAAACAATGAATCATGGAACACTACATCAAAAACTATGCTGTAATGTATGGTGATTAACATAACATAATAAAATAAAATTTAAAACAATGAGAAAAAAAGGAAGAAAGAAAAAATGTCATTAAAATGAAAACCATTAATTAATCATATCTGAGTAGAGAATAATGCTTTGATTTACATATAGTGTAAAATGAATAACACAATAGGTTCAGCTAACTGTACTCATTAAGCTTATAAAGTATGCCAATTATTTCCCACAGTATAATTCCTTCCCCCTCCCACTCTCTCCCTCTTTGCTCCTCCTCCCGACTCACACTTGCTCTCCCTCTCTAAAAGAAATAAATAAAGTCTTTAAAATGTTTATACTACCCAAAGCAGTCTACAGATTCAATGCAAAATCCCTATCAGAATTCCAATGTCATTTTTCACAGAAATAGAACAAACAAACCCAAAATTTGTAAAAGACCTCAAACAGGCAAAGCAATCTTGAGAAAGAAGAACAAAGCTAAAGTCATCATATTTCCTGATTTCAAACTATATTACAAAACTACAATAATCCAAACAGTATGGTATTGGCATAAGAACAGATACATAAATCAATGGAACAAAACTCAATAGCCCAGAAATAAGCCCAAACATATGTGGTCAATTAACTTATGACAAAGGAGCCAAAATTATACAATGCAGAAAGGATAGCCCCTTCAATAAATGGTGTTTTGGAAAAATGGGCAGCCATATGCAAGAGGATGAGAGTGGACCACTATCTTATAACCATACATCAAAATCAACTCAAAATGTATTAAACACTTGAATGTAAGACCTGAAACTGTGAAACTCCTAGGAGAAAACATAGTGAATAAACACCCTGACTTTGGTCATTGCAATGATTTTTGACTTGACACCAAAAGTAAAAATAACAAAAGCAAAAATAAACAAGTGGGGATAAAAATCTATACAACAAAGGAAACCATCAACAAAATGAAAAGCAAACTATAAAATAACAGAAAATATTTTGAAATTACGTATCTGACAAGAGGTTAATATCCACAATATATAAAGTACTCATACAACTCAACACTAAAAATAATAATTATTATTCAGTTAAAAATGGGCAGAGGACGTGAATAGACATTTTTCTTAAAAAGACATACAAATGGCCAAAAGACATGTGAAAAAATGTTCAACATCACTAATCAGGGAAATGCAAATCAAAACTATAATGAAATATAATCTTACACCTGTCAGAATGACTAGAATCAAAAAGACACATAATAACAACTTTTGGCAAGAATGTCGAGAAAAAGGAACCCTCATGCACTGTTGGTAGGATTGTAAATTTGTTCAGCTACTCTGGAAAACAGCATGGAGGGTCCTTAAAAAATTAAAAACAGAATTACCATATGATCCAGTAATTCCACACTGGGATTTATCCAAAGAAAATGAAAAGTCTAACTTGAAAAGATATATGCTCCCCTATTTATTTTATTTATTTACTGCAGCATTATTTACAATAGCCAAGACATGGAAGCAATCCCAGTGTCCACCCACAGATGAATGGCTAAGGAAGATGTGGTATATATTGGTATATATACCCAATGGAATATTACTTAGCCATAATAAAAGAATGAAATCTTGCCACCTGAAACAACATGGATGAACACAGAGGTATAATGCTAAGTGAAATAAGGCAGTCAGAGAAAGACAAATATGATTTCACTCATATGTGGAATTTAAGAAACAAAACAAATGAGCAAAGGAAAAAAGAGACAAAGAAGAAAATAGACTCTTAAATACAGAACACTGGTGGTTGCCAGAGGGAAGAATATTAGGGGGATGGGTGAAATAGATAAAGGAGACTGAGTACTCTTATTGTGATGAGCACTGAGTAATACAGAGAATTGTGGACTCATTATGTTGTACATCTGAAATTATTAACACTATATGTTAATTATACTTTATTTACAAAATTAGGCAGAGGAAATAAATAGCTTACTTCCAAAGAAGACATACAAATAGCCAACCGGTACATGAAAATAGTTCAACATTACTAATCATCAGGAAAATGCAAATCGAAACCATGATGAGTTATCATCTCACAAGTATTAAGATGGCTATTATCAAAAAGACAAGAAATAACAAATGTTAATGGGGATGTGGAGAAAGGGGAACCATTATGCACTGTTGATGAGAATGTAAACTGGTACAGCCACTAAGGAAAACAGTATGGAGTCTTCTCAGCAAATTAAAAACAGATCTTTCATATGATCCAGCAATTCCATGTCTGAGCATATACCCAATGGAAATGGCATCATTATCTCTAAGATATATTATATTCCCGTATTCACAGCACCATCATTCACGATAAACAAGGTATGAAAACAATCTAGGTGTCCATCATGGATGAGTGAATAGAGAAAATACACAATGAAATATTATTCAGCTTTTAAAGAAGGAAATCCTGTCATTTGAGACAAAATAGATCATAGATGAATCTGGAGGGCTTTATGAGTAAGAGAGGTAAGCCAGTCAGAGAATGACAAATAGGGCACACAGTATCACCTATGTCCGAAATCTTAAAAAAAAAAAAAAAAAAATCAGAATCATAGAAACAGAGAATAAAAAAGTGGTTGCTAAGGAGGAGACTGGGTAGGGAAAACAGGGAGAGGGGGTAAAAGGGTATACATTTTCAGTTATAAGATGAATAGAGTGAAGATCTAATGTATAATATAACTATAGTTGATAACACCATTATATTAGCAAATTGAAATTTGTTAAGAAAGGGGCACCTGGGTAGCTCAGTCAGTTAGCTGGGTAGCTCAGGACTCTTGGTTTCTGCTCAAGTCATGATCTCATGGGTCATGGGATCGAGGCCCAAGTCAGACTCCATGCTCAGTAGGGAGTCTGCTTCAAGATTCTCTCCCTTTACCCCTCCCCACATTAGCACACACACTCTCTTTCTCTCTCTCAATTATTTATTTATTTATTTATTTATTTATTTATTTATTTATTTATTTAAATAAACCTTTAAAGAAAAGAGAACTTTGCTAAGAGAGATCTTAAATTCTCATATATATAGTAGGAGACATGTTAATGAACTCAATGGGGAAATCTCTTCACAATTTTTAGCTTTATCAAATCATCATTGCATTAAATATCTTAGAAATATATTTGTTAATTATACCTTAATAAAATTGAAAAATTTTAAGAACAAAAAATTAAGCAAGTCAGACTTGGAAAAAAATCATCTATGTACATGCTTAAAGTAATAAATATGTCCTTAAGGAAACATGTATTCATTTATGATAATAAATCCCATCCATATGAATAGCATTATAACAAATGATAGATCAAATCAAGATACCTTTACTTTTATCCATGGCTTTGGTTATCTTAAAAAATAAAGATGTTTATTAGTAAAATGTCAGTGCAATGAAAGGAGGGCTTTCCTAGCCTATTATAAAGAATGAATAAATGACATTTTTTTCTGACTTGTGTTTTCCAAGGCCTACTTTTGGAGGGCTACCAGCCCTCCTGAATTGAGTTACATCATTTTACTATGCAGACTTAAAGCAATTAAATGCAGATTGCTATTTGCTATCATAGTAAGTGAAATATAATCAAGTCACATTTAAAAATGAGGTAGCGTTAGAGGAAGAGTTAGTGTTTATACTCTGTGCATCTCCTGAGAATAGACCAGGTAAATTGAGTAGCTAGTTATTACTGTGAGCTTCACGTATCACACAAGAGACCTAAAGATGAAAAAGCAGACTTTGTAAATCTTACTGGGTAGTGGTAATTCCTAGGTTTGTAAAGAAACCAGTGAACAGGGGTCCAAATAATGGGATATATTAGAAAAGAATTTTGAGAAAAAACACATTAATGAATAGATGCACATATAAGAGCTGTAATTTCTAGGTCTTAGTTTTATAATTTGAAGAATGAAGTGATTGGTGTAGATGCTACTAGCTTTTCTACCAATTCTATAATTCTATAAATTAAGAAGAATTTAATGAATGAAATGGTGGCTAAGAAATCCAAGAAATTTTATGGAATATAAAAAAATTTATGAAAAGTCAATATTTTTGTATATACTCTAATTCAATACAATATTAGTTATTTTCTTTCTTTTTTTTTTAAGATTTTATTTATTTATTTGACAGAGAGAGACACAGCGAGAGAGGGAACACAAGCAGGGGGAGTGGGAGAGGAAAAACAGGCTTCCCGCGGAGCAGGGAGCCTGATGTGGGGCTCGATCCCAGGACCCTGGGATCATGACCTGAGCCAAAGGCAGATGCTTAAAGACTGAGCCACCCAGGCGCCCCTAATATTAGTTATTTTCTGATGGTATATAAATGATCATTTAATTACTCAAGGTCAGTCAAAAGGGGATTGACAACTTAAAGTGAATTATAAAAATGTTTAACATAAAATTATAACCACAAAATATTAGAAATACTGTGAAAGTCTAACTAGATGAATTCTAGTAAAACCTGTAGACGTTCAACTAAATCTTTTAAAAGAATATACAATAACTATTTTTTGTATTCTACTGTTCTGAAATTCCATTTCCAAGGATGACAGAAAATGACATGTAAGGCCTGTGTTCTTATAACACGAGTAATTTGACAAAATAAAAGCCATACTTTGAAAGGCTATCAAAGGAAGTAGGAAACAAGAGCAAGGAAGCCTTAATGAATTAAATTCTAAAGAGAGATAATTAAATTCTAGAGAGCTCTTCCTTATAGAAGATCAGAGGGTCCTAAAGTTGTGTACCACATACGGAGTGGAAAGGTGGGCAGTGTACCATGGACTGAGTAACTACACAGGGATGAAGGGAATCAAGCAGGTCTTGGATCTCATTATGGAATTGTAAAATTGAGTGCAGTCTGTAAAAGCCCCAAACACAAGAGCAGACTCCTTGGTCCAATAATCTCTATCCCAACCACATTAAAAAAAAATAATAATAATAATAAAAAAAGCTGCAAAAGAGCACCTAGTAAGGAGGGGGAAAGGGCAGGTAACACTCTTCCAAATTAATTACTAACGGGATTATAAAGGCCATCACTGAGGGATTGGGAGTTGGTATAATTACAAGGGAACTGTATCTAATTAAATTTGAAATCCCGAACCAGCTGACCTTGACTGTAGAAGGAGTGAAAATGATTAGTACCCTCTTCCATCCACACACACACTAACACCCAGAGATGAAAGGGCCTAAGCTTTCTGGAAAATAAAACACAATTATGTTTCCGTTTCCAATGAACTTTTACATACAATGTATGAAATACAATTAAAATTGTAGATCGGGAATTTAGGGGATGTATGGATACTCATAAAATATATCATTAAATGTAATCTCTAAAATAAAAAATAGGTAAGCATAACAGCACATTAGATATTTAGAATAAAGAGTCAATAAACTTGAAGACTGTATATTTGGAAAATAGGATTTTTTTTTTTTTAATTAAAGTAGAGAGAGTGGGAAAAAACAGACAGACCGACAGAAAAACTCAAACCAGAGAATGTGTCCAACTGGAAAGCCTTCAACCATCCATTTTCCTTGGTAACCTCTAATCCACAAAATGCAATTTCCTCAATTTGCATGCACTATGACATCTACTTATGAGAATTTCTAGTGGAGTACTCTCTTGGTCCACATATCACATTCTTGTTTATTTTTTTCTGTATGTAACTTACTTGCTGGTACAATATACAAAGTCTGCTAATTATCTGAAAGTATTTGTGACAGGCAGCCTAGCAGATAGCTCCCAATGACCCCCAACTGCAGGGGAGGATTTCTAATGTAATCTCTCCCCTTAGGGTGCAAACTGTGCCTAGGGACCTATTTCTAAGAAACAGAATATGGCAAAAGTGATGGAATGCCATTTCTGACATTAGGTTACAATAATACTGTGACTTCTACCATGCTAACCCTTTCTCTTTTTCGCTCCCTCAGTAGTTCTCAGGAAAGCCTGCTGATATGTTGTGAGCTGGTTGAAGAAGAAGCTTATGCGGCAAGAAACTGGTATCACTGACCAATGGCTATCAAGGAACCAAGGCCTATCAGCAGCCATGTAAATAAGTCTGGTTGTGATTTCTCCACCAGTGGTGTCTTAGGATACTTGCAGCCTTGTCAGAGATCCTAAACCAGCACTAAGCCCTGCCAACTCAGGCCCAGATTCCTAACCTACAGGAATTATGAGACAATAAATGCTTGTTATTTGAAGCTGCAATTCTGGGGGATAATGGTGATAGAGAAGTAGGTAAGTGGAAGTGAAGTGCCCCCATAACAAATGCCTAAAAATGTAAGTGAAGGCAAGAGGGATATTGAGAATCATGTAAGAGGAAACCTAAGTTGACTTAAACAGACTGTTAGTAGAAATCTGATTTTGAGGATGCTATCTAAAAAGGAAGCAATCAAAATGGCTAAAAAGGAAGTAGGGGAAATGTCATCAGAAACTAAAAAAAGAAAAAAAAAAGGGTGATCCCTTTGTGATGAAGTGGCAAAGAGCTTAATTAAACTGCTGCCTGCAGTTGTGTGAAAGTTTAAAATATGCCTAATGAACTTGGTGATCTAGCTAAGGGGACTTCCAAGCAAAGCATTGAAAATGCTGTCTCATTTCTTCTTGCTACTTAATGTAACATGTCCTTAAATGGCTCTTTTATTTATTTATTTTTTTAATTTTTTTTTTTTAAGATTTTATTTATTTATTTGAGAGAGAGAGAATGAGAGACAGAGAGCACGAGAGGGAAGAGGGCCAGAGGGAGAAGCAGACCCCCCACTGAGCAGGGAGCCCGATGCGGGACTCGATCCCAGGACTCCAGGGTCATGACCTGAGCCGAAGGCAGTCACTTAACCAACTGAGCCACCCAGGCGCCCTTAAATGGCTCTTTTAGACCTGAAGAATTTTACCTCTCTGGAACAGAAACAGGATTCTTTCAAAGTCTACCCAACCACTATGTATGCATATAAACATGCAACAAATTAGCTTTTTTTTTTTTTTTTCTAATGTGCTGTACTACTCTAGTTTCTGTACCTATTAGTTTAGATTTTTTGGAAGCAATATTCCATTCCAACAATCAATGAACTCTGAGTGGTTATTTTTTGATATGGAATGAAGTAATGGAATCTAAGCAACATCTGTGATGAGACAGTGAACTTAAATGGACTTTGAATTAGAAAACTATACTCAACACATAAAAAGAAAACAACTAAAATTAAAGTTTCCTTTATAAATCTATTGATTTCCAAGGTTCAATTTTGAAGAAAGAGAAAGATAAGCAATTATGGGTCCAATTAGAAATTTTTTGTCAAATCACCTCACTAAATGGCCACTGTCTCTCTAGCACACCAGCATCTTTCCTTCCTCAGATAAATCTTCATTTGGGTCCTAAGCAATTCACTTAACCTTTCTAGGCCTCAGAGTGTCCCGCACAATAATAGTTTCATAGCACTGTTGTTTAATCAACATATTATTAGTGATCACACTTTGCACTAAAATTTGGCGAAGAGTAGGAACCGAGTAAAGGTCAATTGACTATGAATCCATATAACTGCTGAGATATTGAGATGGGGAAATCTTATTTCTTCAGATGAGTCATAAATTTACATAGTTTTTCCACTGATTCACTGACCTGAATTTCCTTTAGCAAAATAAAAACAGACCTAATAACCTCATTTAAAAGTTCCCTCTAGTATTAAGGAGGGCACTTGTAATGAGGACTGGGTATTATATGTAAGTGAAGAATCACTAAATTCTACTCCTGAAACCAGTATCACACTATATGTTAACTAACTAGAATTTAAATAAAACTTAAAAGTAAAGAGAATTATCCAATGTTATCTGAAAAAATAAAAAAAATAAAATAAAATAGAAGTCCCCTCTACCCTGAATCCTCTTTCACTTCTTCTAGATCCCCCTTATCTGGCTCTACTTTTTATTTTTACCTATAGATTTCATCATCTACTAATTTAAGTTTACTTGTGCATTATGATTATTTGCTGTTATCTAACTCTTCTATAAAGTGAATCCATTTTGATGAGTGTAGGATCTTTGTCTGTTTTGCTCAGTGATGTAGTCCAAGTACCCAGAAACATACTTTACACACAGTTAATATTCAATAAATAAATTTCAAAAGATGAATAAGTAATTCTCCAATTGTTTCCTAAGAGCTAATAATTGTTTAACATATGTTCTCTAAGAACTTAAAGAAATTCAGTACCTCTCAACCAACCAACTGGACCTAACTAATTATCTATCCTAAATCCTGTTTCATGATTTAGTTTGTAGAGAAAATCTTGGAAACTAAAGAAGGGTCCTGACTACACTGTGGCTAGAAATTTATACAAGCTTAGATATCTTAACAGTATTTGTTCTTCCAATCCATGAGTATGAAATGTTTTTTCCATTTCTTTTTGTCATCTTCAATTTCTTTCATCAGTGTTTCATAATTATCAGAGTACAGATCTTTTACCTCTTTGTTTAGGTTTATTCCTAGGTATCTTATGCTTTTTGTTGCAATTATAAATGGGATTGATTCCTTGATTTCTCTTTCTGCTGCTTCATTATTGGTGTATAGAAATTCAACAGATTTCTGTACATTGATTTTGTACACTGTGACTTTACTGAATTCATGTACCAGTTCTAGCAAATTTTTTTGGTGGAGTCTTTTGGGTTTTCTATATAGAGTATCATGTCATTGGGAAATAGTGAAAGTTTGACTTCTTCCTTGACGATTTGGATGCCTTTTATTGCTTTTTGTTGTCTTATAATTGTGGCTAGGACTTCTAGTACAAATAACAGTGGTGAGAATGGACATCCTTGTCTTGTTCCTGACTATAGAGAAAAAGTTCACAGTTTTTCCCCATTGCGATAATACCCAAAGTAATCTACATATTTAATGCAATACCTATCAAAATACCAACAGCATTTTTTACAGAGCAAAAACAAACAATCCAAATTGTGTATGGAACTACAAAAGACCCCAAATAGTGAAAGCAATCTTGAAATAGAAAAGCAAAGCTGGAGGCATCACAATTCTAGACTTCAAGTTATGTGACAAAGCTGTAGTGATCAAGACACTATGGTACTGTCACAAAAACAGTCACACAGATCAATAGAACAGAATAGAAAACCCAGAAATAAACCCACAACTACATGGCCAACCAATCTTTGACAAAGCAGGAAAGAATATCCTATGGAAGAAAGACAGTCAACAAATGGTGTTGGGAAAACTGGACAGCAACATGCAAAAGAATGAACCTGAACCACTTTCTTTGTTTATTTATTTATTTATTTATTTATTTGACAGAGAGAGACACAGTGAGAGAGGGAACACAAGCAGGAGGAGTGGGAGAGGGAGAAGCAGGCCTCCCGCTGAGCAGGGAGCCCGATGCGGGGCTTGATCCCAGGACCCTGGGACCATGACCTGAGCCGAAGGCAGACGCTTAACGACTGAGCCACCCAGGCGCCCCCTGAACCACTTTCTTACACCATACACAAAAATAAATTCAAAATGGATGAAAGACCTAAATGTGAGACAGGAATCCATCAAAATTCTAGAGAACACAGGCCGTAACCTCTTTGACATCTGCCGTAGAAACTTCTTTCTAGATATGCCTCCTGAGGCAAGGGAAGTGAAAGCAAAAATGAACTATTGAGACTTCATCAAAATAAAAACCTTCTGCACAGCAAAGGAAACAAACAACAAAACTAAAAGGCAACCTACAGAATGGGAGAAGATATTTGCAAATGACATATCTGATAAAAGGTTATATACGAAATACATAAAGAACTTATCAAACTCAACACTCAAAAAAAAAAAAAATAATCCAATTAAAAAAATGGCCAGAAAACCTGAAAAGACATTTTTCCAAAGACATCCAGATGACTAACAAATGCATGAAAAGATGCACAACATTACTTATCATCATGGAAATACAAATCAAAACTACAATGAGACCACCCACACCTGTCAGAATGGCTAAAATCATCAATGCAGGGGACAACAGGTGTTGGCCAGGACTTTGAGAAAGGGGAATACTCTTGCACTATTGGTGGGAATGCAAACTGGTACAGCCATCCTGGAAAACAGTATGGGGGTTCTACAAAAAGTTAAAACAGAACTACCCTACCATCTTTTTATTTACCCAAGGAATACAAAAATACTAATTCAGAGGGATACATGTACCCTGATGTTACAGCAGCATTTTCTACAAGAGCCAAAATATGGAAAAAGTTAAAATGTCCATTAACTGATGAATGGAGAAAGAAGATGTGGTGTGTTTGTGAGTGTGTGTTTGTGTGTTTATTTATATTTATATTTATATTTATTTATATCATATATGTATGAAATATTACTCAACCATCAAAAAGAATGAAATCTTGTAATTTGCAAGGACATGAATGGAGCTAAAGTATATTATGCTAAGTAAAATATGTCAGAGAATTAAGCAAAATAAGTCAGAGAAAGACAAATATATGATTTCACTCATATGTGGAATTTAAGAAACAAAACAAATGAGCAAAGGAAAAAAAAAAAAAAGAGAGAGGCAAACCAAGAAACCCTTAACTATGGAGAACAAACTGATTGTTGCCAGAGGGGAGGTGGGTAGGAGGATGGGTTAAATAGGTGATGGGGATTGAGGAGTGCAATTGTTGTGATGAGCACGGCATGATGTATGGAAGTGTTGAATCACTATATTGTACACCTGAAACTAATATTACTCTGTATGTTAACTAACTGGAATTTATTTTTTTAAAGATTTGTTTATTTTGGAGAGAGAGAAAGAGCAGGAGGGTGGGGGAGAGGGAGAGAGAGAGAATCTCAAGCAGACTCTGCATTGAGTGATAGCCCCATAGCTCAGGTCATGATCTCAGGGTCATAAGATCAAGCCCAGCATGGGGCTATCACTCAATGCAGAGTCTGCTTGAGATTCTCTCTCTCTCCCTCTCCCCCACCCTCCTGCTCTTTCTCTCTCTCCAAAATCAAGAGCCAAAATCAAGAGTCTGACGCTTAAATGACTGAGCCACCCAGGCATCCCACTACCTGGAATTTAAATAAAAACTTAAAAAAAAATACCTGAGAATATTTTCAATATGATGCCTAGAGACCAAGTGATCATTATTTATCTGAAAAACGAATGAAGTTATCCAAAATGAATTTATGTATAAAAAATGAATTGAAACACCACAAACAGGTACCACTAGAAAGTCAGCATTTTTAAGGATTTTCCGGAAAATATAAAGCTTAAGAGAAGTGACTGAAGGAAACATCAGCTAGCTCCTACCAAATTTTGATTCATTTCCAAGGAGGGAAAAAGAAAAAGAGTTGGCAAAAAAGTTGTTGGTCCTTTCTAAGAGTCCCATACACAAAGTTCAAGTCAAAGCACAGCGGCACACAGCAAAGACCAGACATGGGAGAGTAAGCAGGAAATTAAGATTTCAAGAACCGCTAGAGCATCATGCAAATATATCTGTGCTTTATCGAGTGGGTCACCTCAATTTACATGCAATGGAGAACAAGATAAGTGACTTTGACCCAGCTAGCCATTTTTATTGGTGAAAGAGTCAGGTAGAAAGGAGTACAATTCCCCAACTGTCTTAAGAAAAATAAAATAAGTGGACTAAAATGATTCAGCTTAGCAGTGGATTTCTGTGATGTGCATGGCTTCTCAGAAAATCCTTCCCTAGTTACTAGTCTTAGAAGAGTGCCAAAGGGATATGTGTGGGGCACTGGCAGCAGTTTTCTATGCCATGTTTCTTAATTATTGAATGGGTCATTATTAATTTATCATGTTGAATTTTGAGAGAACTCTTCTAATAAGGCCATTCTTTTACATGCTAGTTTTAGACTAATTGAAAAGTAAGGCATAAATAATAGAGATGGAGATTAAAACCTCTTAAAATGGACATTTATTCATAAGGTCAAGTGATCTTCTGAATATCAGGATTAGACAGTGAATATAGAAGAGTTATTCATACTAGATTAAAACATACCTCTCCCATAGGCAAGGCCGTATCTCTAAGCTCACCTCATTACCCTGAGTGACTGAAAGAAAACACATTTTCCAGGCGTATCAGCTTCTAAAATATAAAGTGGCTGGGTGATGCATTCCTGGTGCCTCTACAAACCTCACCAATAATATAGGTCATTCCATCAAAGGTGAGGAAGAAGCATTTTCCTCAAAAATCTCATTTCTACTTTAGATAAGATTTGTCATAAAAAATTTTAACACTGATTGCAACAATTATCTTTTTAACCTGTATAGCTTCAGTTTGTAGACAATGTACACAACCTAGTAGCTGTATTACATGTTAGTGACTGATTATGAAATTTAATATAGTATTAAGTGAAACATAATCATTTTCATTTTGGTCTCAAGACTGAATGATATTTTCTATGAATCCATTAGTATGCTTGCTATCATAAAACAATGAGTGGTTATTTTTCATTAACACAGGAAACCACAGGTTGATGACTCCATTGTTCATTTAGCAAAACACTGGTATCATGGCCTTAGGTAACCTTCTTTTTTCATGTCCCCCTTATGTTGCAAAATGACTATAGCAGAACCCAGCAAACATTTCCAATGAGTCAAAAATATCTAAACAGAAATGAGAGGAGAGGAATTCTATTCTTGCACTGCTTTCTTTTATAAGAAATTATAACTTTCCCTAGAAACACAATATATGACACTAACATATTCTCTATGTTCACATAGGCCTGCATTTAATCACATATCTGGTTTTCTACCTTCAACAAAAGCTAGGAAAGTGAGTGCCTGGCATTTTCCTATCTACAGAGGGAGGTAGTCATTCCCAGAAAGAAAGACGAGTAGTAGGTGGGTTTTTTGTAAGCAAACAACATTGCCTGCCACTGTCTTTGCCTATTTTGCATATATAAGTAATTACCTGCTAAGGTGGTTTTTTTTTTTTTTTTTGGTTATGAAAAACATCATATCTAACAAGCACACACATACATTTATAACATACCTAGAGATATATAAGACAAGAAAATAGATTGTTTTAAGTCTGTTATTAGTGCAGATTATGATTTGGCATGAGAAGTGCTATGCAAAGAGAGGCCTACATATTTAATTGAGAGAGCCAGCAAGAAGGGAATATAAAAGATTCATTTAGGAAAAGCCCTCATAAAAGTGGGAGGAAAAAAGTGGGAAGAAGAAAATAATATGGTAACAGGGAAAAAGTCAAAATATTTCTCCCACCTCATAAAGAAGCCTACTGGGTTTCTGGTGTTCAGTGGATGACATAGCCTGCAGGTCTGGAAAGTACACAGATTAGTATATTTTTTTGGGGGGGGGGAAGAACATCAGTAAAGCATGGAGAGCAACTATCAGATGTCTGAGGGCAGGTATCAGAGATTTGGAGACGCGGCCATAAAAAAAAGATATAAAAACTACATACTGAGCATTAGGAATAAAATGAGTCACTACCCATAATAAGATCTTCCACCTGAATACTTTACTTGTTCCATACTGTTTTGGATACTACAATAAGTGAGACGTATAGAGCATTTATTTCTGAGCTTTCTCTTCTGTTTATAGACAAGTCAACTCTGTATCGTTTTTACAGAATTTGATCTATGCTTTCGTTGCTAACTGTGTCAAGGGTCTCCAAGACCACCATCAGCCGTCATGATTTCCTAGAGTGACTCCCAGGACTTAGAAAAGCTGTTATATTCATGGTTACAGTTTCTTACAACAGAAGGATACATGATAACATTAGCAAAGAGAAAATCCTCATGGGAAATCAGGGACAAGCTTCCAAGCGTCCAATCTCAATGGAGTCTCACAGATGCACTCTCGGCAACAGAGCATGACGGCATGTGTGAGGTATTGCCAATCAGGGAAGCTCATATAAAGCCTTGGGGTCCATGGTTTTGATTGGGAGTCACTCGTGTAGGCATGCAGCACCCATGTAACTGGCCTCAGCTGCTCAGACTCCAGGCCTCTGAACAAAAACAGGCATTCACCATATATTGCCCTGTTTGCATAAACGATTTAATTAAACTGGTACCATGTGGCTCAAGACCTCAGACACACAAGGAGTATTAGCAGAACACTCCCAATGGAGTCAGAGCTAAACTTTGAGGAATCAGCCAAGGACCAGTGGTGAACACAGGTCTTTATGAGGGAATGTGCAAAATTTGAGCAACCCCAGCTTATGGAATCAACTCTTTCCTTCACAGTTCACCGCCTCTATGCAATGGCCTAGGTTCTCTTACAGCCAAATGGTCAAATTATTCTGAGCATCTATATCTAGTGAAGCATTTATATTACAGATACAGTAATAGTATCAGCATGAATATGCTTAACATTTGGGGGAGTCGGTATGGGGCAGGGATACACTTAAGGAAACAACAAATTCATTCTATAAAGCCATGACATTTTTATATTTTTATACTAATTTGATTCCTTGCTTCCTCTCTTGATCAACAGTCACTTTTATGTTCAGATGAACTTGTACAGAACTACTAAGCATAGAAAATAACTGATAATTAGCTAAATTCAGTTTTTCCTTAGGCCAGTCATTTTCAATCAGCATTACATCCTGAAGAGGCTTTACTTGACCCCAATATATTTGATCATGATTAAGCCATTTGAAGCTTTCCCTGATCTTACTGATGCTTTTTACTGATTTTTTCCTCCTCCTTTCTTTTGTAAGTCCTCTATACATCCTCTGTGATATCTTCAGATTCACTAATCCTTTCTTCTGCAATATGTAATGTACTGTTGAACTTAGCCTTTATATTGTTCATCTAACTTATCATTGATTTCATCTGTTTTGTCTTTTCAGCATTCAGCATATCTGTCCCATTTTCAACATGCGAATGTAACTAGGGTAACTGCTTTAATGTCCTTATATGCTAATTCTACCTCTTTGTCAGTTCTAGTTCTATTTTGATTACTTTTGACACATTTTTGTAATTTTTTTGTTGGTTGCCAGACATTGTATGTTTTACTTTTTTGAGTGCTAGAAAATTTTCTATTGCTGTAAGTATTCTTGATCATTATTATTGTGAATAATGCTTCAATGAACATGGAGGAACAGATGTCTTTTCAAGATACTGATTTCAATTCTTTGGATAAATATTTGAGATTCAGTTATCTGGAACCCCTACAAGACAGTAAGCAGGTGTAATTGTTGGGCTCACCTTATTTGTTTTCCATACTGCAGAGAATGCTCTTCATTGCCTGATGTCAGGTGTTCAAAACTTTTATCACATACATTATGTTTATCGTTTGTTTTCATTTGTATTAAGTGAGGGGTAAATCTAATCTCTTTTTCTCCATATCGATTGGAAATGAAAGTTCCCTTTTCTCCTTTTTAAAAGGTTTTTGCTGTTGCTGCTGTCATTGTTGTTTTATAGATGTATTATTATCACATTGCTGTTGTAACAAATATAATCTTGGTGGCTTGAACAATAAAAATGTATTACCTTACATTTGTGTTGGGTAAAAGTACAACACAGGCCTCTGAACTCAAGTATAGGTAAGGCTATATTCCGTTCTGGAGGCTGCAAGAGAGATCCATTTCCCTTTCTTTTCCAGAGGCCACCAACGTCTCTTGGTTCATTACCTTCTCTCTCCATATTCAAAGACAGCAACTGGCGTCCATGTCCTTTTCACAGAGCATCACTCTGATGTTTCCAATTTCACATCAATTTCTCTGCCTCTGACTCTCCTCTGGCCTCCCTCTTCCACTTAAGGACATTTGTGAATTCATTATGCCCTCCTGGATAATCCAGGATAATCTATCTTCAATTAGGAACTTTAATTCAAATTATACAATCATAATATCCTCTTTGCTACATAATATAACATAATCATGGTTCCAGGGATTAGAATGTAGACCTCTTTGGAGGCCATTATTCTGCCTACCACAACGATATAGAGTTAGGGTTTGCTTTTTTAATCCATTGTTAAAATCTTCATTTTTAACTGAAGAGTCTGAACACTGTACATTTAATGTATTTATATAGCTGTTACATTAGTTTATAATCTTGCTATTTGTTTTCAGTTTTTCATTCTGTTATTTCATCCAATTTATGCTTTTTTAATATAGTACATATTTTAATTTCATTTTATCTCTTCCAATAGCTCTGATTTCACATCATTTTACTTATTTTAGCTGTTGCATCTGTGATTTTGACTAATTTTTCTCCTGCTTATGGGTTACATTTGGAATACTAACTTGTTGAGCACCAGGATTTTGTTCTGTTTAAGTATTTTGATTTTTAACAGGAAGTTCAGTTGCATGTAGATCAGCTTAGTATTTTCAAACCTCATTTTTAAGTTTTATTTTCTGGCATGACTAGAAAGATTTTGTTTTTGAGCTAGTTTAGCTCAGCTATTCAACTGACTCAATCACTGTACGCATTATCACTCTGTTCAGATTTTCTATTTCTTCATCCTTCAGTCTTAGTGGGTTGTATGTTTCTAGAAACATATCCCTTTAGTCACGATCTTTGCTGATGACTATAAGACTCTGGGAATTGGTCCACTTCTAGCTTTTCAGTTGTGGCTTTCTCCACTAGTTGTTCTTTGCTTGGCTTTGTGCATTCTCACTTTGTGCAGAGGCAGCTCAATTCTCAGCCAAACAGAAAAACCCAACTGCCCCTGTGTAGCCCTTTGTACATTTCAGGAACTCTTCTGCTTGCTTCCCTCTCTGTGGTCCTTTGCTCCACAAACTCCAATTATGTCAGCCTCTCCAAACTCCAACCTCCATCTCCTCAAATCAGCAAGACTGTCAGAGTCGGCTTGCTTTCCCACTTCTTGCTCTCGCAATCATGGTATAGAAAAGGCCTCTAGACAGGAAGTGATGTTATTGTAAAACTTACCTTGCTTGTTTCCATTCTCTCAGATTACTGTCTTCTCCTGCCTGTTGTATAATATTAATGTTTTCTTTTTATATTTTTAGGTTCGCTTGTTTTTTACTGAAGAGGGCAAATTCTGCTCCAGTTACATCATATGAACACAATCATCTTTTGATCTTTCCACTGTTTTCTGGTATAGTAATCAGTGAAAATTCTCAAAGTTTTTCTACTGTATTCCAATGATATTTTCAGTAAATCATGGTGCCTCACAGAATATTGACATGTACTCTGAAAAATCTGTTGCTTGTGGATCCCTGACACAAAGGCAGAATTGTCTAGATGTTTTATATGCCATGTATTTATAGAATAACCCTGAAGTCTTCAGTGTTTGAGCAACAAAATGTGTAACAGGCTACTTTAAAATTTCTGGCTGATGTGAAAACACTGGGCTTTAAAACATGCTTTCATTTTATGTCTAACAGGCACATGATACAAAAATCCAAATTGTCATGACATTAATTAAATGTAAAATGGAATAGACAAGGTTTCAAAGTGAAGATGATAGTTTTGCAAAACAGATAACTATACTGTATTCATTTATTTAATGATTTTTAAAGTGCTCTTTTAATAGCATGCTTCCAGCCATCAACTGAGTTTCAGTTGACAATAATCTAATCTACTGATTATTCAAAAAGCAAGACTGATCTCCCTTGTTAAGGAATAGGAGTAGTCAATCTTCCTGCAGCAATGAAACATAGACTTGGAAAGCATTTTCCCATTTGGTTATTTTTCCCAAGAGAGCTCACTGATGCACACAAATAACAATAGTAAAATGCCCACCAAAATTTTTATTGAAATAAATGTCAAAAATCAAAAATTATATTAGGAAGCAAAGGACTGTAATCCAAGTAGTACCATTCTCTAATGAAAATTTATTTAAACATTTATTTAAAATTTTTCAAAACAAAACTAAATCTTATTCCTTTGGTCTGTCGGTAAGAATTACCTAACATCTTTGGAGAGTCCTTTCTAAGAGAGCAATATAAACAAGAAAAAAAAGATTTAATCTCCCCCAAAGCTGTAGAAGGGAAAATTGTGAACAACAAGCGCAAGACTGAACACCTAGATGATAATTTTCCATGATGAAATAAAATCTGGATTTATTAGACAATTGCATGTTATAATAAAAGAAAAATAATGTAATTAGGATTATATTTCATAATGCTAAAGATGAAAAGAAACACTAAAAACAATCTAACATATGAGATATACAACAGGCTTCTTTCATCTATAGAGTTAGATTAACAGTAACAAAGATGGGGCACCTGGGTGGCTCAGTCGTTAAGCGTCTGCCTTCGGCTCAGGTCATGATCTCAGGGTCCTGGGATGGAGCCCCACATCGGGCTCCCTGCTCAGCGGGAAGGCTGCTTCTCCCTCACCCACTCCCCCTGCTTGTGTTCCCTCTCTCGCTGTGTCTCTCTCTGTCAAATAAAAAAAAAAAAAAAAAAAAATCTTAAAAAAAAAAAAAAGTAACAAAGATATGACTAACATAACATAATAAAATTAAAAACAGTAACGAAGAAAAATGTTTATTAACAAATTTCTAATACCTTCTGTTGTTATTTGAAATATTAAGATTTTCTACTTCTTCTTTAATTTCAATTTAGCTCTTTTAACTTTTTTCCTTTCCAAATACATTATTTAAAACAACACTTTAGACAGAGAATCACAAAGCACAAAATAACAGTGGATCATTTCAGACAGGAAATTTCTTTGATTTCTTTAGCTGCTTTACATAAAACCCAGAGCTTTCAAGAGTTCACTGAAAGAAATTTTCCGGCTTCCTCCAGCAAAACTACATAACTATTTAAAAACAGATATTTTAATTTTGTGTTCCTTGCTGTCACATGCTCAATGCTTTGGGAGAAGTACCATTATTGTGTAAGGCAGAATTTTTCATATAGAAGGGTATGTTTCTTTGTCTTAAGTTAATTCAGATTTCCATTCTAATAAAATCTCATAGTTGCCATCTTTCTGGCTCTCTAAGAACATCTAATACAGAAAACTGGTCGAATTGAGGTGTATTCAGCAATCGCATGGTCTGTCTATAGGAGGACTCTGATATCTTCCAGATTGCAGATTACACAAACTGAAGAAAAATATTGGTGGTAGGTTTGTAAACTGCAAACTGATTTACCAATCTCTCTGCCACAATGCTTATCTTATCACCTGCAAACTCCAAATTCTCCTCTATCATTTTTTTAAAATAAGTACACCCTGCCAAATTACTACCAGCCCACGGTTAGAGTCCCGAAGAATTCTGTTACTGTTATTTCTACAAAAACAATGCTATTGAGGAAAATTATATGTGAACACTAGATGAAATCATGAGTCTATCCTATTTTGAATTTGCATATACTTTCTATATCATCCTTCAAGGCACAAGCCTGAATGACAGAGGTCACTGCTATTTTAATCTGCCTCAATTTCAAAGTTACTTGTAGCCCGTGAGCCTCTCTCTCAATGTCTTCATCCTTAGGTTCCATTGTTATTACTTTTAAAATGGAATCCCAATAAAGTTTATTTTTCAATTCAAACCAAAAGTGACTTTGAGAAGTATATTAAAAATAACCACAGGTTATGTAGAGTTATTAATTTTTATTTTAATAACATTTTGATCGGACTGTAATCTGTACAAATTCTGACTTTAAAAAAGACTTTTCTTTGAATCCTTTACATTATCAACTCTTTTATAATTATTTGATATTGTAAACAATAAATTTATGTGGGTATCCATATATATACATTTTCATAAGTTAAACTTGGTAATTGTATGACATGGCCTCTCTTTTTCCTCAGTTTTACTAACTGGGCATCTAAAAGCTGAAATTAGTACAAGTCTACCAACCTTGAATTTAATCTGTAAATTTATCAAAAATTTTTTTATTCATTTAATTAATTAATTTTCTATTTTAAATAAATGTTTTTCAGGTATGGCACCTCAATGTCCTTTTATCTTGTTTTCTTCCTCTAGCTTTACAAAGTTAAAAATATTTTATAATAACATTTACATATTTTCCCCTGATTTCTTTCTCCATATTATGTCTATCTCATTTAATACCTACTTTTGAGTTTTATTATTTATATTTTGTTTGTATTTTTTTTTCCATAATGTTGTTTTTCTTATACTTTTCAATACTGGGATCATTTCATTTTATGTACTTTGTAAACAGTATAACCTATTAATTCCATTTAAATCTTTTATTATATTCAATGAAGTAATAAATTTCTAATGTTTGTTCTGTTTGAAGATTTATATTTTGATATCTTTTTCATTTTTTAAGATTCTGTACATTTTCCTTGATACGATTATTTCCGATTTTTTTTATTTTTTATAAAGATTTTATTTATTATTTATTTGAGACAGAGAGAGAGCTCATGTGTGTGAGCAAGCACAAGTAGAGGGGAGGGGCAGAGGGAAAGGGAGAAGCAGACTCCGTACTGAGCAGGGAGCCAACGCAGGGCTGGATTCCAGGACCCTGAGATCATGACCTGAGCCAAAGGCCGACACTTAACCAACCACCAGAGCCACCCAGGCGCCCCTATTTCTGCTATTTAAAACTTATGGATTTTGGCTTTTTTCTGTTAGTACTCACATTTGAATTTTAAAGCATTCAACAAAATGTTTCTTAAATTCAGAATTAAGAGTGTAGCAGTATCTTTAGCATTTTCTTATATAAAGCATGTAATTAACAAACCTGTTATTTGACTTTCTATCTCCCTGGCCTGACTTCTCAATTTCTTTAGTGGTGTTTTTCATATATATTTTTGTTATTATGTTATTATTTTATACCTCCCATATTTCTCTTTCAAAAAGGGCTGTTGATATCTGCATTCAGGATTATAACCAACGTACAAATATAATTTAAACTTTTCTTTATTCTGACCTAGCTTTAATGTTAACTTCCAGCCTTCTTAGTTCAAGTTTCCTATATATTTGAATTATATTTTGTTTCAGGTCCGGGCACGTCTTCAAGTAATTTTAGAAGATAACAATGGATATATTTGCTGATTTTCCAATTATTAAAAATGTTTACATTATTATTTCATAGATTAAATTTATTTTGAATAATTTAAATGCAATGTTGCTATAAACAATGAATCTCAACTACTGCTTACCCTAAATTTGGAGGCTTGCCTGAACTTAGTTGCTATGTATGTATTTATGACTATTGTTTCCCTCTCGCACCATATAGAAATTTTTCTTCATTCTTATTCCAACCAGAACTCCTGATCTTGCCTGAAGCTTGCTCCTCCAGCACTCTTCATCTTTGCTATAGCTCAGGCCTAATATTTGAGTATCTCTATCTCACCAAATCCTTTCATCAGGTGTAATTTTTTTTTCAAATTTTATTTTATTATGTTATTTTAAAGATTTTATTTATTTATTTGACAGAGAGAGACACAGTGAGAGAGGGAACACAAGCAGGGGGAGTGGAAGAGGGAGAAGCAGGCTTCCCATGGAGCAGGGAGCCCGATGTGGGGCTCAATCCCAGGACACTGGGATCATGACCTGAGCCAAAGGCAGATGCTTAACGACTGAGCCACCCAGGCACCCCTCATCAGGTGTAAATTAACCATATATACACTGTGCAACACCTTTTTACTATTCTCCCCACTATCACTCTGGACCATGGCAACATTGCCTGGTCTAATTCACAGCCCCACTGCTAACTTTGTCCCACTTGCATCTATGTTTAAAGCAGCAAGCTGAGTGATCCTATTACAATGTGAAGTCAGATCCTGGCCCTTCTTTGCCTCCTACATTTCTTAGACTAAGAAAGATACTCTCTACAGTGGCCAACAAGGCCCCATAGCATATGCTTCACTGTTACGTCTCTGATGTCATTTCCCGCAACTTAACTGCACCCCAGACCGCCCTCTTTAGCGTTCTTGGATTCCTGTTATTTCTCAAACACTTCAGGAGCTCTCCCACTACAAATCTGTTGCAGTAGCCTCTCCACCTGCCTGGAACATTCCTCCTCCAGTTACTGCATGGCTCACTTCTTATGTCCTTCAGATTTTTTTTTTTTATGTTATGTTAATCACTATACATGACATCATTAGTTTTTGATGTAGTGTTCCATGATTCATTGTTTGCCTATAACACCCAGTGCTCCATGCAGTACGTGCCCTCTTTAATACCCATCACCAGGCTAACCCATCCCCCCACCCCCTCCCCTCTAGAACCCTCCGTTTGTTTCTCAGAGTCCATAGTCTCTAATCAGTTCGTCTCCCCCTCCAATATCCCCCCCTTCATTTATCACATTTTGATTAGAGAAACTCACCCTTTCAACCCTCACTAACTCTCTTTTGTAGGGTTTTTAAAACTATGGATTCTAAATTTAGTAAATAAAGAATCACTCACAATAAAATGTTGATAATATCAAACAGAACTAGTTATTCCTACTATGTTTTATTTTATAAATTGAAGGAACAAATATTTTTTATGTGTGGCCATTTTAGGAAAACTTGATTAGGGTTAGATTTTTTTTTTTTAAGACAGTTTAACAAGTTGTTTTTTTTTTTTAATTCTGAATGGCCCAAATTTGCAACAAACACAATAAAGTAGAATTATCAAGGGAGACAAAATACAAACAAAAATCATATTCTTCAAGGGCAAAGGAAATTTATGCAGTTAATATTTTGATAATATATGATGACTAAAATGTATATTAGTAGCAATGTTATTTTCAAAATTAAGAAACTTTATAAAAATTAAAGTTCATACTTAATAGAAACCCTTGGTGATAAAAAGTAATTTCTGGGGTGCCTGGGTGGCTCAGTCAGTTAAGCGTCTGCCTTCGGCTAAGGTCATGATCCCAGGGTCCTGGGATCAAGCCCTGCATCGGGCTCCCTGCTCAGTGGGAAGCCTGCTTCTCCCTCTTCCACTCCCCCTGCTTGTGTTCCCTCTCTCTCTGTGTCTCTCTCTGCCAAATAAATAAATAAAATCTTCAAAAAAAAAGTAATTTCTGTAATCTGGCCACAAGGAAACTTGATAATTTTATAAAAAGAAAACCAAAATTCTAATACTACTTTTAAATATATCTACAATGTAAAAATATACACTTTAGGGTCCAGAAACCCTTTTCTTTATCAACATGTGCATTAACATTGAAACAACTAAATTATCATTTTTAGGAGTTAAAAACACAAATTCCACATTTCTTAGATATTTTATTTTTACAGAATATCTTCAAATCTCTGTTTTTATCTATTGCTATAAACTTCCAAAATGATTTTATATACATTTATATGTATATTCTTCGACGCAAATATATAAGCATGTAATTAACATTTAGTCATTTAAACTTTGCCTACAATATAAATACCTTTTAGCATATTCAATGAAATGATGCATGTATTCATATTTATAACTTCATTTACCAACTTAACAGATTACAACCATTTCCTTAAAAAGCCAATAGACATACTTATTACCTTGTGTTTATTTTCAATTATGTGTCATCACTGTACTATTGTCTGAGCCATTTATATTAATTACCACCATTAACCACAGCAGTCAATTTTTGTTTTCTTTTGAACTGAAACACATATTTATATCATTTTTTATCACTTAAAAAATTTTAAAGTAAAGACATGTAAAATATTACTTAAATTGCACCTATTTTTCTATAACCTATCTATATTAAAAAAATTACAACATGGATAATGGATAGCTATGTCTAATAACTAATGTTTTTATCTGTATTTTGCCTGGAAATTGTCTAGATATCCAAAAGTATATATTAACTCAATTTAATATAGATACTAAAATAAAATTGACTAATGATGTAGAAGTTACAATTTAATGCAACAAATCATTTCCTTATGTCTGTTGCATTAAAATGATTTACAATATTAAAACCTTTTAAAAGGACCTCAAGGCAATTTTAATTATACATGTTTATATTTTATTAAATAATTTGTAGAAGTTTAAAAGATAAGTAATAAAACCCAAATCTTGTCTTTTTTTTTTTTTTTTAAATTTGAGAAAGAGAGAGCTAGGGGAGGAGCAGAAGGAGAGGTACCAGCAGACTCTGTGCTAAGCACAGAGCCCAACACAGGGCTCAATCTCACAACCCTGAGATCATGACCCTGAGATCATGACCTGAACCGAAATCAAGAGTCAGACACTCAATTGACTGAGCCACCCAGCCACCCCAATCCAGATCTTAAGTCAAATATCATGTAAAAATTATTTTTATATGGTGGTAACATTAGAAAGAAGACAGAGAGTATTTTAAAAGCTAAAGTATACCTTACCCAGAAATAGTACATGAAATCTCTTTAATATATATGGCTCTGTATTCATATATCAAAACATTTTAACTCTTGAATTCATACTGAAAGCTTTAATTGTATAACTTTTCTTCCTATCTAGGATTCAAAACTATTTTCTAAACTCATAAGTGATTTTTTTTCTGTTCCAGATTTACGAGGAGAAAAACAAAAGAAGCACAAAGAGTTTAAGTTTTCTCTTTCTTTTAGAATTTATTTATTTATTTATTTATTTATTTTATTTTATTTTTTTAAAGATTTTATTTATTTGACAGAGAGAGACACAGAGAGAGAGGGAACACAAGCAGGGGGAGTGGGAGAGGGAGAAGCAGGCTTCCCGCAGAGCGGGGAGCCCGATGCGGGGCTCGATCCCAGGACCCCGGGACCATGACCCGAGCCGAAGGCAGACGCTTAACGACTGAGCCACCCAGGCGCCCCATTTAACTTGACTAGATATTCCTAGAATGAACACATAAAAAAAAAAAAAAAAGGAGAGAAAACTCTTGTTTATGATGAAGTTATCTCCATAGTTTCTCCAAAGAAGATAAAGAGAGATGAAGTGGAAGAAAAAGAGAATTAAAATAGAGCCAACTTCAGTTAAGTATGAAATTATTACTCAAAAAGGCTAATTATAGTCTCTCTGCAAGGAGAGGAGGCAGCATCTGTTTAGAAAAACATTTCAAAACATGCACATGTACAAGAGAGGGGATCACCGTACTTTATTTAAATGATAACTTGAACTCTTAGTAAGGTCATCAAATTTAATGATTAAAAAGTCCTTACTTGTTAATGCAGTCGCCTTTTTAGACAGAAAAGAGGAAATATCTTCATAAGGTTTTTTTTTTTTTCTAATTTGACTCAAGTCTTTTGCATAAAAAAAGTCCTTAAGTGATCACTATAATTTCAAATTTTTCTTAGACTTTACATGAAGGAAGCAAGCATTTGGCCTATAATGCCAAGTGGACTGAGAATACTCCATAAAAACTGCCCATTTGTGAGAATAATGCCTGTGAAACGTCTTATCTCTAGAACCTGATCAAAAATTGGTGGTCACCAACTGGGCAAAGGAGTGTGTCAACAACTCCAAGTAGATGAAAAATTTTTAAAAGTAGCTTCCAGGAACACCACAACAATACCAAGGAGAGGCTTACATGTTCTTGAAAAGGTGACTCAAAGCAAAATTTATTCTCAAATTGTTGCTCTTATGAGATCTTCTGAACTCAATTACTGGGGCCAAATTAAGGATGGATTTATTAGACCTGTAAAACCTCCCTATAGATTCTCTTAAAATTTCACAACATAAAATGATGACAAAAAGATAAACAGTGTTGTAAATAACAAAGCAGATTTTGATTAAGGATTAGATCAGATCAGATCATTGAAGATTTTCTAAAAGAACTCATTCTTTGAAGCAAAATAAACACAGCATTGGGAGCTCAATGCAAATATATCAGAGTTCACATCCTTTCTAGGACATATCTAATGTTTGTGGTCCTAAACTCCTAAGTAGGTGGCTTTAAGAGACTCAGAAGAACACACAGTTCTACCTGAGGAGTCTTGATCTATGAAGGTTTATTGATTGAATCTTTGTAGGACATCCATATTTGAATGCAAGCCTTTCAAAAAAATCACCAGGAAAATGTGTGGAACAGGAAAGACTAATTTTATTAGATTTAGTGCAACACAAGGACCAATACTTTCCAAATATTAATGGTATCTCTGAAGGAAGAAGATGGGGAGAGTATATTTATAGGGTTATTAGAGACTAGACTGGGTAATATTAAAATGGGCATTATATGAAAGAAGTAGGTAGGGTCTTGTCTACATTTTATGGCAAAATAGCTCTGGATTGGTGGGCATAGTGAGGAAGGGTCTTGAAGTAAGTTTTGGTAAAGAAGCTGTTATCTGGAGAAATATTTTATTTGGTTGGCAATATTAAGAGCAAGTTGTTTCCTGGAGGAAAGGGCTGGGTAAGTTTACTTGTTCTTAGCTTCATTAAAATAGGGAAAGAAAATATGCTCAGTCCCCAAATTATGCAACACGAAGCCAAGAAGAGTAATTGGTCTTAACATAAGGACAGGAAGTTACATTTTTTCAATTCTCCCAATATTAATGTTTCCTTTGCATCCTTTAGTAGGTGTAGCAAAAACTGTTGATCTCTCAAGTCCATTTTTGTCTCTTCCTTGGTAATAGGATTTTTAGCTGGTAATTGGTTTGGGGGTACTGACAAGTACATCCTTAGCATCTCTAACAGTCAGATATAAACACAGTCAGAGTTGTGGAAATAAAAGACTACTCAAATGAGAACAAGCATATTTGTTATAGCAAAGGAGTCAGTGACCATCACTGTGTTCTGCAAAGACTCAAAGATAGTCAAGAGAGTGGCAAAGCCTTGTCGTGGGGACAAAAAGAAAGTGAGCACCTCTGATATCATCTGATTAAAGGTTACTGGCAGGGGCTAACTTAAAGAGAACTAACTAGAAGCGGGGAAACTTGTACAACTGGTTTGAGGAGTGTATTTTACTTTCTCTGGTTTGTTCTTAGTTGAATGTGGGGGCAATAATTAGGGAACTGGGCATCATTGACCAAGTCCTGATCATTTTCAACCATTGATGAAGAGACTGAGTTAGTTAGCTTCCTGGGCTGACTGTCACAGAGGTTGTGGGTCAGAGTTCTCCTGTCATGTATGGTCTGGCCATGGTCTCTTGTATATTCAGCCTCTCAAAATGATGATTTATCCTGTGCTAAATGCTGGGGACCTTTTTAAAGAGACAGCTGACACATGTATACACAACTTTACCCCTTCTTCTATATCTTTCCTTAGTTCGGTTGCCTGGAATATTAATGTATCTTAAGTAATGAAGCCTTGACCACCTGTGGAATGATGGGACACAGGCTGAAAACTGTCTGGTCCCTAAGGAAACTGGGAGTAGAGTCATACCATGACTGCTTATATCCAGAACTTTTTATGTGAATAAACTTCTATTTTAAGTAAGTCAGTACTATTCTTGCTATTCATAGCCAGACTTTTAAAAATTTAGCAATGATTCTTTTTATTGAAATCATTAGAGTGCTTCAGAAAGGGCCAACTTCTACTGAAACTTACATAAAATCTTTAAGTAAATGTGAAAAAAAAAAGGATGCTCTCAAAACACAAAACACAGAGGAATTGTATTCTTTGATTATTGTCATCATGTATTTTAAAAATTAAAGTCTCTGTTGAACTTTTTATGTTAACTATGAAAGTGTATCTATCGGGCGCCTGGGTGGCTCAGTTGGTTAAGCGACTGCCTTCGGCTCAGGTCATGATCCTGGAGTCCCAGGATCGAGTCCCACATCGGGCTCCCTGCTCAGCAGGGAGTCTGCTTCTCCCTCTGACCCTCCCCCTCTCATGCTCTCTGTCTCTCATTCTCTCTCTCGCAAAATAAATAAAATCTTAAAAAAAAAAAAAAAGTGTATCTATCAGTGCACATAACTGGCATAAATCTCCAGATTGAGTTTTGCTTGTGGACAAATTTTTATTGATCAAACATGCCCATGAACTCTGATGGGATGGAGGCACAATGAGATGACCACAAAAAGAGATAACATAAGGGGTCACAAGCTTTTAATCTGTCCACAGTGAGAGTTATGTCCCTCTTTTCCCTTTTATTTAAGAATATTGAGAATTGAAATCCCCAGATGTGGATAAAATTGTCTTCCAGAAAAATCAATTTTCTTTCTGGCATATAATTCATCTTTGAATCACTTTGGAAGAAATTTAAAATCACTGCATTTTATATTTCTATGGGATTCTCTTAAACCAAGGCTCTTTAACTGCTCTTAATGCTTCCATATGCAGTATGGAACTTTTAAAAGGAAATTGAGCCTAGTATTTGCTACATACTTTTCTAAGTTTCTGAATTGCTGTTCCAATTATATTATTTATATTATTCCTGTGGATGATAAATAGTTTAATCAGAAATGTATAGGTATCTAGTGTTAAATTCCAAAGAAATAAATAGAAAGCTCTAAATTAATGGAATGGTGTAAAACATACAGAAAAAGCCTTCTAGCTCTTTTTATACTTCTGAAGAGAAAACTTCCAGTGACAATGGCTCCAAATTTATTTATCCTAAGTCATTATTTTCTTTCTAAGGTAATAGCCATTGACCAAGGCAGCAAACTAATCTTCAGGTTCTGGAATTTTAAGTGTCTACAGCTATGATTAGACGGGTGGATTGCTTGCCTGTCTGTACGTGGTATTCCATACACATCGGTAAAGAAGCGGAAGTATTTCACTTTGTGATACAAGTGGTGGTACATACACTGAATGGCGTATGTTGTTACTATAGGTAGGTAGTTACTAACTTTACAAGATACCTTTTAAAATAAGTGAAATGTGTGAAATAAGTGAAAGATAAATCACAGAGAAAAGCAGTTTAGAAAAATACATATGTTTTAGAAAGGACAGCATTTCTAAATTTTCTCCATGCAGATGTTACTCCAAATGTTGATAGAGGCCTGATTTAAAATGGGTAAAGTTTCTTTTGTGTCAGTGATAAGATCAATTATAGATGATTTGGAATTAGGCTCTCATTTAATGCAAATGAGACAAATGTTAAAAATAAGACCAATATCTAATATTTCAATTCACAAGAAAATGCTTATTTATTTGATGATTGTTGTGATTTAACTTGATTTCTGAATAGCTAATGGGGAATGGTAAACAACTTTTGGCATTTTAAATTTCAGGTCAGCTCCAGATAAGATATGGTCGTCTACTTTCTACTGTTTTAGTTGAGACATCAGCACTTAGTCTAATTTCTATTTTGAATAGGAGATACTTTTAATATCTTTTCTTCTTAATTTGTCTTCTGCCCTTTTAGTAAAATATGTCTAAGATTTGAGTTATCCTATTTAACATATATTGTACTTCTTCTATCAGTAAATGTTTGATTTTCTTCAGTTCTCAAAAATTCAGTTATTACTTCTTCGTATATTGCCTCCCATCCATTTCTTTATTTTACTCTTTAGAGATCCTGGTTAAAAAGAATATGAGGACTACTCATTGTACCTCCCTATATTTTGAGTTTACTTTAATAAATTCCAACTGCTGCTATTTCTGCTGCATTTTTGGTAGTTACTTATGATCCAATTCCCAAGTCATTAATTCTCTGTTCAACTCTATCTAGTTTATTGTTCAACCCATCCACTGAATTCTTTTTATTTTTTAGGCTTTAATACATTTTTTTCAAAACTGTGGGATTTGAAAAAAAAAGTCATATCTGTATTTCTTTTGATTTGCTCATTTTATGATTCTCACCTTTTATTCTTTAAGAATTTCATTTATAAATATTTTATATTCTCTATCTGGTAACTATTTTAGCTTTAGTTGTTGTGTATGCTCAAGAAAACAATCTTTTGATATTTAATATTGCTATTGCCTCAAACAATAACGTCCTTCATCTATAAATAAGAACAGGGAAATTTGGGGCTACCCGAAATTAAAATGTTTGATAAATATAAATTTTGCATGAGAATGCTTCTATATTTTTTTTAATTTTCTCAAGTTAAAGAGGATTCCTGGAGTTACTATAATTGGAAAGGCATACACACATGTGGGGTTCAAACAATGATGACTTGCATGCGTATATGAGCCATTCTATGGATTTTACAGGTCAGCTATCCAAAAGTTGAAATAGGTCACACAGATGACAGAGATCATCTGTTCATTAATTTGACTATATCATATGCACTCTCTTAAGTGGATAAGAACTACCCAAGTCTAACAGACTCAGATAGGATATCAGGTAGCTAAGAAAATTTGTGGATGACCCCTCAGAATTGCGGGTTCCCCCTCAGACTTAAATTGCATTATATAAGCCCCTGTATCTGGGTTCCATAAGCCAGACCAACTGAATTCTGCCCCACATAGCACCAAATATTATTTTTTTTAAGATTTTATTTATTTATTTAATTGACAGAGAGAGGGAGACAGCGAGAGAGGGAACACAAGCAGGGGGAGTGGGAGAGGGAGAAGCAGGCTTCCCGCTGAGCAGGGAGCCCGATGCAGGGCTCAATCCCATGACCCTGGGATCATGACCTAAGACGAAGGCAGTCGCTTAACCAAGTGAGTCACCCAGGTGCCCCACCAAATGTTATTTTAATCACATCTTGTTACAGCTCTGCATGGATCTCCTTAAACCAAATAAACTCTTTGCTTATGCTGATACAAGTAAGAAGTTTGAATTTTAGTATTTTAAAATGGTTAGAATATGCATTCTGAGTATGTATAAGTTCACATAGTTCTCACAAAACAGAAGCATTAACATTTGCGTCTTTTAAAACACCATTTCCTGGGGTGCCTGGGTGGCTCAGTTGATTAAGCAACTGCCTTGGGCTCAGGTCATGATCCCAGGGGCTTGCTCAATGGGGAGCCTGCTTCTCCCTCTCGCTCCCCTGCTTGTGCACGCGCTCTCTCTCTGTCAAATAAATAAATAAATAAATAAATAAATAAATAAAATCTTAAAAGAAAAAAAAAAACACCATTTCCTATATATACAAGCATCTTTTAGAATACCGTTTCCTGTATGAACAATAATCTATTATTATAATGATGGATCTATTGCGTAAGGATCTATTTCCACAGAAATCACATAATTTTTAGATTTTTTGTTTATTGCTATAAAACATATTTATTAAGCATTCCCTATACATGATGATAACTTCCTGCTCTTGATATGTTAACAGGAGATGCTGAATGTCATTCTGTGGAAGAGCTGACTGCTTTCATTGCCTAATTTTCTTTTTTTTTTTTTTTTTTAAAGATTTTATTTATTTATTTGACAGAGAGAGACACAGCGAGAGAGGGAACATAAGCAGGGGGAGTGGGGGAGGGAGAAGCAGGCTTCCTGCCGAGCAGGGAGCCCGATGTGGGACTCGATCCCAGGATCCTGGGATCATGACCTGAGCCGAAGGCAGACGCTTAACGACTGAGCCACCCAGGCGCCCTCATTGCCTAATTTTCTTTTAGCCCTACCACATGGATTGCATAAGAAATCAACTGGGGTTTCATTCATATATTCATCATTGGATTACATTCTCTATTTGGGTATTTTTTTCCTATAGTTTCATTTGCTTGATTTTTACAACTGAACCTCTAAATACCATTATATTAACTTATGTCTAGAGAAAAAACACGATACCACTGGTAGTGATTTTATGTATTACATTGGAATCACTTCAATTCTATTCAGTGTCTCATCAAAATCTGTTTATTAGAAGAATTGTTTTTTCCATAAGTATTTTTTCTTATGGAGATACGTTATAATTAGTTGTGAAAAATAAGTGTTGTAAGGTTTACATTCTGCACCCTTGCTAATACACTCTTGGTCTGTGTATGAAAACAATAAAAATGCAAGTACAAAGATAGTCAAAAATAAAAGAACAAAATGAAATCACATTTGTGTAGAGTCAAGAAGACATAGATATAATCAGGATTTTTTGCTTGCTTTTAATATTTATTAGATCTATGACCAATTTTAATCAAATATAATTGAATAAATAAATTGACACATATAGAAATGAAAATTGGATATATATTCTACAGAAAAATAAATAATACTCGTTACTGAAAGGACACAAACTTTGCAAAATGCTACCATGCTAGGGAATATGAGGTATTCCTATTTAAGCTCCTTGTTTTTAGTACTTTCTAGAACTGTATTAGTCTTTCTTATCAAATATAGCACTCTAAAGAAAGGTTAAGAATAAGTAGCATCTGCCTCCAATCATGAAGTTCATAGAGGAAAAAGAGTTTTATTCAGAAATTCACATACTAACATAAGCCATAGAAATTGAAAGATGCTAGGTCAAATTCATCACTCTTTAAGGGCCCCTAAATGCTGCATGTATGTACGTGATATATATACATAATAAAGACTACATTTATTTCCATACCAATTTCCATATGAGGATTCATAACTCTGACTGTCACCCCTTCATTTTCTCTTTTGAAAAACAGCAAAAAAAAAATCCTATTAAAACACCTACTAAACCACTTCATAGATTTTAACATAAATCTAGATTTCAGCAATAAGAGTATAACATAAATTATTCAAAAAACCATAAACTTGTAGTTCACTACTGTTAACAGTAAGGAATCTGCTCTGTTACACAGGCTCATACGCTGAGCATAGCAGTATTATTGTGGAGGAAGCTGGCAATCTATGATGTGATTTAAAACGCAGGCTCTTTTTCTGCTAAGTCCTTGGTATATACTCTAGTATTCAAAGTGTATTAGATATTTGAGAGAATAAAAATAAAAATAGAAAGTAGAAATTAATGTGTTGCATTCAAAGAGAATTTTCCACCCTGTCTCAGTTTTCTCATCTGTAAATTGTGGAGACTAGACTCGATCTTCTCTAAGGACTCTACTTCCTATTAATTATTATGAAATATGTTTCAATGTGTGGGAAGGAAGGGTGGAAGGAATCTCTTAATTTTGTCATACACAAAGAATGGCTCTATTTAAACTAGATGGATGCTTTCATTATCATTAACTTTTCGATGTAAGAAAAAGAAGCTTGCCCTAAGTACAAATATAATTCCCTCTTTAGTGTAAAAATTATGTAGTTATGATTATCCTAAAACAACAATCTTTCTCACTGGTGAATCACCAAGGAAATATATAGATGTCCCTGTGTTCAGATAGCTGTTTCAATGACACATACTACGTCTATTTAGTAGCTTCTGGGTATAACCCACATCATTATTTGGGCTTAGGAGAAAAATAAAATTAAAAGGAAAAAACTGAAACAGCAAGATGATATTCTTGCCATCTCTGATTTCTATCTGATTAATTTAATTCCCAACTTTTTTCCCTTCTATCTGTTCATTTATCTTTATAAAACACAGAAGAAAAAAAAAATTTCCTTCTCAAACAGCAAGATTTTATAAACCAAACTACTTTAGACAAATTTAAGTTTCTTTCTAATCCAGTCCCTATGCATTTTCCCTGTAATAATCTATTTCCCATTCCTAATTCATTCTCAGCCTCCTGAGGTTAGCTTTCTCCTTTTAGGCTCAGCTCAAATGAAACATCCTACAAGGAAGATGCCTTAATTTGCCCAGTTGCAAATATTTGGTCTTCTTTTCTTCCACAGTATAGTACCTATTTCCAAATGATATTCAATTTTTCTTTCCTTATACCTATTTACTTATAACCCCCCCCCCCAGATATTAAGCACATTAAGATTCTTGGAAGTTTCTCACTAAATTATGTCTTTATTTGCTTATCTCTGGGAATACAAAAGGCACTCAGTAATAGATGTTCAGTTGAATGTCTTAATCACCAAAAAGGTATATTGGTCAAATTTGAGGGGAAATGAGGGTGTTTGAAGTTAAAGTTTATGAAAGTTAATCCTATTAAAAAGAACATCTGCTAAATTGTACCTATACCCTAATTCGACTTGTGATTAAATAAGAAAAAAAAAAATCACAAGCATGTGTTTTAAGATGGTGATAAACATATTCAAAACCCTGACTAGCACAAAAGCAGTAATTCTGTTTAAATGAAGCAGACATAGCTTCTGTAGGTTATTTTATTGTACACCCATAAAATCCATGAATATTGAGGATGAGGAAAGTGAGGATACTATGAAACAACAAAGTTTCCAAAGTTAAAATCCATACTGTTAGAATAAAATTTTACAAGATAGTCATAGTCATTCTGCTTATGCTCTTAACCTGTGTTTTAAGAATCTCCACTTGAGCCTAGGGGATCGGGGTAGAATAGGGAAGAATTCATTAGGATGCTGGTCTGTCTGACAGGGAGAACTAATCCTGACATAGTAAAAAGCCAAGTTTGATGTAGTTACTCACTTACTTAAAGGAGAGGTAATTTGGAACATACCATCAGGACTTTTAATCAAATACATATCTGGTCCAGATGCATACACGAATGTCTAAAATCTTGAGGGAAAGAGGTTGTAAGTACATTTTAAAGTCTCTGTTCCCTAAACTCTAAAACTTATCAAAGCACACTTGCAAGACTGAATAACAGAAAGAAGTGATGAATCCTCCTACACACCTCTGTGCTCTTACAGTACAAATGATCAAAGCATTAGTAGTGGGCTTTCTGGAGCAGCAGTAGGTGTCTAAGAAAGTGTAGACCTATGGGAAAATTTCCCAGCCTTGGCTCCTTGGTTAGGAAATGGTAAAACAGCAGCTTTACTTAGTGAGATTTTAAAGACAAGGAAGCATTTGATTCTTAGGATGATTGCAGATACTTTAAGTAGGTGAGGGAAAATGTTGGGGTTGGGGAGCTGATGATTCTATAAAACTCCCAGTAGGTTTAGTCAAAAGAATGATATTAAGATTTTAATATTCCATTTATGCAAGAATCTAATAAAACACTAAACATGTAAGACTGTAGAATTTGACTTGAACATATATGCCCTTTCATTTTTTAATGAAATATTTGACATTTAGAAAAAATTTATATAGAATATAATAAACAGCCATATACCCACATTTATAAAAAGCAAATCCCAGCAAATTGTTTTACAACTAACCAAGGTCTGAATGGACTATCCACAAAGTAAAATCAAACTCATAGGGCTAAGCACAGTGACAGTAACAACATCTTCAATCATCCCACACTTAACCCCTACATTTTTATTTTTGCATTTTTCAAGAGTCTTGGCCAAAAATGTTCATTTGGACTTTAGACGTATCCTCCTAAAAGTAAGCACCCCTGAATATAGAGATAGGGTCTGCTGCTATGCATTTTATAGCACAGAGGGATAAAGAGAATATATTCACTCTGTAGGCAGTTTACTTTATTTAGGAAAACAAAGTGGCAGGGTTAGTTAATAATGCATAATAAAGAATTTGGTTGGCTTTTGTCCGGGGCTTCTGAGAGAGAATCTCTAAATTAAACACTGGATTTATGCTAAGAAAGTGACTCATGGCAGTCACCTAGAGAGTTTCAAGATGGGAACTAGCCATGCCAAAAGAACCAACCACGTGATTAGAGGGTTAAGCCCAACGTTGAGTGATATCAGCTGGACATCCAGAGAAATGAGAGGAGCTGGATATTGAGTTCAAACAAGTGGTCAGTGATTCAGTCAGTCATGCCTACATCATGAAAAACCAGTAAGATATGTACATACCTCAAGGTCAATGAACTTCCCTCTCTGGTAATCTTAAATGAATGTTCTGGGAGGGTGATGTATACTGAGGACATACCAGGTTCACATGTGGAATCCTCCCAGACTTTAAACTATGTCTTTTTGTTTGACTGATCCTGATTTATATCCCTTATAATAAATATGTAATTACAAATATGACCCTTTTATGAGTTCTGTAAATCCTTCTAACAAATCGCCAAACTTGAGGAAGTAAAGGGAACAACTAGATTAGCAGATAGTTGGTCAAAGCACAGGTCATCTCTAAACCCTGGAGCTTTCAGTTGGAGTTCTAAGTGAAGGCAGTCGTATAGGCAATGTGCCCTTCACCTGTAACATTTACACTAACTCTGGGTAGTTAATGCCATAACTGCAATGAAGGTAGAATTAAAAATAATTATTCATGACACTTGTTAAAGATGGTAAGACCTTATTCAGGACCATTGTGATAGGTATGGAGACACCTAGGATAAATTTTTTGCAGTAGATTAGAGAGATTGGTTTTAGTTCCAAATACAGTATGGACATGTGGGGATTTACAGCCAAAGAATAAGGTGGGGATCAGTAGATAGGATAATTACTAAGAAGAAACATCAGGGATGAGGGAGATTCTGGCTAAACCAACCTAACAGGATTCTTGCTAAAGACAGGTCACAGTAATCAGGTCTCACTTGGGGGATGATCAGCTCTTGAGAGTAATTAGATATTGAGCATGCAGAATTTCTGCTTAAACTGACTTAGCAGGATTCTTGCTAAGAATCTAGATTTTATAAGGAAATACACAGATTGGGCAGGAGAAGCTTTAGAAGGCCGACTAAAGTTTGGTCCAGCAAAGAATCTTTGTTAATAGATCCCCTCCAAAGGATCAGCAGTGATCCCTGCCATCTGGTATTAACACTACTGTGTAGCACCCTTTTGCATCGCATGATTGCTCTGCATGACTGAACAATGGAATATGGCAGAAGTTACGGTATGTCACTTTCAAGATTATTAGAGTATAAAAAGCACTGAAGCTTCCATCTGTTGTGTGTGTGTGTGAGGGAGAGAGAGAAATCATTTGCCATGCTGTGGAAAACAGCTGTCATGTTGACACTGTGAGCAGCCCTACAGAGAAGCATACACAGTGAGGGAATAAAGCCCTCCACCAAGAGCCAATTGTATGAGCTTGAAAAGTAGAAACCTCAGTCTAGTCAAGCCTTCAGGTGACCACATTCCCAGAAACTTATTGATTATAATCTTAGGAGAAACTATGAGCCAAAACCACTCAGCTAAGCTGATTTTAGATTCCTGACACTGGGAAACTGAGTAAGGCAATAAATTATTTAATACTTCTAAAGTTTGAAGTTAGTTATTATACAACAGGATATAATTGAAAGACTGGGTAATCTATGTCTATTTTTTTTTTTTTTTTCTTTAAGGAATGGCAGTTGGTAGTATTTCTTCAACTTTCCTGAAGAGGAAAGCATGAGAGTCAGAGGAGAGGCTCATGCCATTTTGGCATATGGAACTCTTTCAATGCGGTAGGACATAACAGTAGAAGAAAAGTTCCTCCACCTATCCCAAATTGATCAGATTATCATAACTGAATGCAATCACACATTACAATATGTTGAAATAATAACTTACTGCAATTTCCCTAAAGAAAATGAAGATTGTGATTTTATTTTCATTTTAAGATGAAAAAATAAATGAGTTGCCAAGCAAGTTGTAGGGTCGTGGGCACTCGTAACTATTAAAATAAAGTAGGGGTGCTTGTGTGACTCAGTCAGTTAAGCATCTGACTCTTGATTTCAGCTCAGGTCATGATCTCAGAGTCGTGAGATCGAGCCCCACATCAGTCTCCACACTCAGCAAGGAGTTGGCTTCTCTCCCTCTCCCTCTGCCCCTTTCCCCACTCAAGTTCACATATGCTCTCTAGAATAAGTAAATAAACCTTGGGCGCCTGGGTGGCTCAGTTGGATGGGCGACTGCCTTCGGCTCAGGTCATGATCCTGGAGTCCCTGGATCGAGTCCCGCATCGGGCTCCCTGCTCGGCAGGGAGTCTGCTTCTCCCTCTGACCCTCCCCCCTCTCATGTGCTCTCTCTCATTCTCTCTCTCTCAAATAAATAAATAAAATCTTAAAAAAAAAAAAATAGAATAAGTAAATAAACCTTTAAAAAATAAGTAAATAAAATAAAGTGTTGTGATATGTTCAAATCAATCATCAACCTACTACTATGCACAATTATTAATGTTTAAAGTTTTTTAGCCTTTTTTTTGTCCATGGTATACTATTATTAAGAGTATATTCAAAAGATAGTAAATTGTTCTTGGTCTACTTGTCTAAATGTAAATTGGCATTCAGAAGAGACAATGTGACTGTCATTTTTCATTATGTTGTATAGAAAGTATGTCAACTGATTTATATGCTGGCTCTATTTTTATTCATATATCTCATATAATTTAGGGTCACTTGTTTGACTTGCACTTCTATAAAGCAAGGGGTACACTTAAGACACTTGGTCAGACTTCAAAAGGACCTATATTAAGATTTTTTAAATGTAAATGCCATTATATCATAACAGCATTTCAAATTCACAAATCAATTTATGCTTCCTTATTTTGAAGCATTACATTTCATTATGTAAATATTATCTGTGAGATTAAATGTTTTAAAAACAATAGAATGAGGCACCAAATTAAAGGTGTTTAATGTCCAAAAGATTTGTGGGGGGTTTATTTTGTTTATCTCACACTTTTCTTTTGCAGAGAACACTGTGGCATATACTGAAGAATTTTGTTAAGGTCAAAAAACTGAACTTTGATGTATATGTAATAAAAACCAAGCCAAAAGCCAATATACCTTTTTCCCCAAGTTTTGAAATAGAATGTATTTGAGGGGTTTCAATAACTGCAGTGACTTCCAGTGCAGTTAAGCAACTATTTGGTTACCAGGTGCTTTAGCTATCCTATTGATAAAATTATGAAAGAAACCATATTAGTTATTATTTCTCTGAAGTTAGTAACATGATCCCCTCATCTATACCATGATACCTTTTTTGGGCAAGACTACTCCCAATGTATGGTGCAGACGATGGACATTTCTGTAGTTATTTATGAAAGATTTTTTCCAATAACCCCATTATTTTCTAAGAGACAAGTCTATTAATGAACATGCCTATATATTGAGATATAAATAAAAGAGGGATTCATTTATAAAAGACCTTAGTGTATACTTGGGACAGACACAGTTACAGAATTTGTAAAAAACATTCTAGGGGTGCCTGGCTGGCTTGGTTGGTGTGGTGTGTGACTCTTGGGCTCAGGGTTTTGGGCTTGAGCCCATGTTGGGTGTGGAGGTTACTTAAAAATAAAATATTTTTAAAAAATCATTCTATACATACTTACTAATGTATTCATGGAAAGTTAAGTGATGTGAAACTCAAAGATGCATCAGAAATTGGTACTACCTTTAAGGCTTTATAGTCCCATAGCATATAAAATGTAAACATTTAAAGGACATTTAAGTTTTCTCGCAGTTCATTTTTATTGTAACTTTTTTAAGTTTTAAGCAGGCATGCACACACACACACACACACAAAATTAAAAATACAACTACCCTATGATCCAGCAATCACACTACTAGGTATTTACCCAAAGAATACAAAAAAATACAAATTCAAGGGGATACATGCACCCCCATGTTTATAGCAGCATTATCTACAATAGCCAAACTATGGAAACAGCTCAAGTGTTCACTGATTGATGAATGGATCACACACACACACACACACACACACACACACACACACACACACAAACAGGAATATTACTCAGTCATAAAAAAGGATGAAATCTTGTCATCTGCAACAACGTGGATAGAGCTAGAGACTATTATGCTAAGCAAAATAAGTCAGTCAGAGAAAGACAAATACTATATGATTTCACTCATATGTGGAATTTTTAAAAGATTTTATTATTTATTTATTTATTTATTTAAGAGAGACAGAGAGAGAGAGAGGGACAGAAACAAGAGGACTCTATGCTGAGCGCAGAATCCGACATTCAATCCCATGACCTTGAGGTTATGACCTGAGCCGAAATCAAGAGTTGGACGCTTAACTGACTGAGCCAAACAAGTGCCCCACATATGTAGAATTTAAGAAACAAAACAAATGTGCAAAGGGAAAAAAAGAGAGAGAGAGGCAAACCAAGAAAGAGACTGTTAACTATAGAGAACAAACTGATGGTTACCAGAGGGGAGATGGGTGCTGGATGGGTGAAATAGATGATGGGGATTAAGGATTCACTTGTTATGATGAGTACTGGGTGTTGTATGGAAGTGTGGAATCACTATATTGTACACCTGAAACTATTACATTGTATGTTAACTAACTGGAATTTAAAGAAAAACTTAAAAAAATAAATGGCACTTAATTTTAAACTTTTTTCCTCACTTTTAATAAATCAGTGGTAGGAATGGCAATCATTATGGTAAGTATCATTATTATAAAACTCAGGTTTAGTGATGCCTGGGTGGCTCATTCAGTTAAATGGCTGCCTTTCTTCAACTCAGGTCATGATCCCAGGGTCCTGGGAATCGAGCCCTGCATTGGGCTCCCTGCTCACCTGAGCAGGGAGTCTGCTTCTCCCTCTACCTCTGCCTGCTGCTCCCCCTGCTTGTGCTCTCTCGCTCTCTATCTCTCTGGCAAATAAATAAAATCTTTAAAAACTAATAATAAAAAAATAATAAAACTCAGATTTAAAGAACTATGATAGTGAAACACCTGGTAAAACAGAAATGAAAAATGATAAAATATTAGAGTCATTATGGAAAAAATAGCAATTGTTTTAGGTAATAAAAAATCCAAAAACGTAGATGGACTTCTGCTTCCAAGGGATAGAGTAGAAAAGTACTTTTCCCTATCCCATCTGCTAAGTACAACTAAAATCTGTATATGTTACATATGAAACAAAAATAAAAATCCGAAGAATACATTGAAAATAGCAGACTGACTAGGTGTCTTCAGGACACAGGGAATGGCATGGTGGCATGTTACTTGGGTTTTTATCTCATATATCCCAGGTTGAGTATTGAAAAGGCTGGTAATCTAGAAACATCTATGTAACAAATAAAAAGAACTCCAACAAAAGCTTATTTTCCTAGCCAAATTATCAAGAAAGATTTCTAGCAGGGCAAAAATTAAAAACTAAAAGCAAGTTTAATCAATAACTGTTCTTCTCTAGCCAAATATCATACATATGTGCACACACACATACAAAGAAATATAACCATCCATCCTCACCCATGTAAGCACAGTCAATGTGAGATGCCTCGACTTCCACTACAGTGAGGCTATTATGCATGACGTCAAAGAAAGCCAAGTAGGGAGTTAGGACTTTCACTGCTAATGGAAGCAGAAGCACCCTCTCTACTACGGTTTTAGTAGACACCAGTTGAGTGATTTGGACTTTTATCTCATTTGCATTAATGGGGTCTCTCTCTCTCTCTCTCTCTCTCTCTCAACTAGAGTGATGCTACAGGAGGCCTAGAAGAGTCATGACATTCACCATACCTCCAGCAATAACAAGACTATCCACACCAGTGCTAGTGTTGACCACTTGGATGGTCAGAATTCCCATCCCTACCCAGCAGTAAGGAAGAGCACCCCCTTGCTCATTAATAGAGGTCCATGAGAAACCTGAAGTTCTGCCTCTACCTGGCAGTAATGAGGTGACACCCCATTTAGTAGTAATATCAAAAAAAAAAAAAAAAAGCCAGCCAAAACAAAGGTTCAATTAAGATCCAAAGTCTCATAGCATAATACCCAAAATGTCTAAGTTTCAATAAAAAATCACTCATCATGCCAAGAACCAGGAGTATCTCAAACAGAATAAAAATGACAATGAATAGATGATAACCCTAAAATCATGGACATATTAGAATTATATGACAAAGTTTTTGAAAATGCCATGCTAAAAATATTCCTATGAACCATTTTGAATATTCATGAAACAAATGAAATTATATGAAACTTCAGCAAATAAATATAAAGTTTTAAGCAAAAAAGTAGAAGACAAAGAAGAACCAAATGGGAATTTTAGAACTGAAAGATACAATAACCAAATGAAAAGATTAGTAGATGGACTCAACAACAAAATGAAGAAGACACAAAGAACAATAGTGAACTCAGAGATAAAAACAAATTACCCAATATGAACAAAGGAGAGAAAATAGACTAAAAAAAAAAATGAAAAGAACCTCAGAGACCTGTTGGACTATTATAAAAATATAACAGTTGTGTCAGAATCCTGGAAGGAGAGGAAAAAAAGGGCAAGCCACAAAAAGTATTTAAAAAGCTGAGCAAACTCTAAACAGGATAAATTTAAAGAAACCCACTCCAGAACATACCTTATTCAAACTTCTGAAATCTTACCTATGAGGAAAAATGATTAATAATAGATTTCTCACCAGAATCTGTGATGGCCAAAAGGAGTATCACAGTGTTTTTCAAATGCTGAAAGAAATTTCTGTCAGCCCAGAATCCTATCCAGTGGATTTTTTTTTTTTTTTTCAGGAATGAAAGGGAAAGGAAGACATCCTTATAAAAACAGAAAGTAAGAGAATTTGTCACAAGCAGATACCTTAAAATAGTATCTCAAGGCAGTTCTCTAGACAGAAAAACCAGAAATGAAGGAATCTTGAAACATTAGAGGGGGGAAAAAAACAACAGCATGATAAGCAAGAATATCCATAAATAAATTCTCCTTCTCATGCACCTTTTAAATTATGTTTGGTAGTTGAAACAAAAATTATAATACCACCTGATGAGGTTCTAAGTGTATGTACAGATTATGTAAGAGAATTGTATTACAAATAGAGGAAAGCAAAAGGACTTAAAAGTAGGTAAGTTTTCTGCACTAGTCTTGAACTGGTAGAATCTCAACACCAGTAGTTTGCTAAGTTATGTATATACAATGTAATACCTGGACCAAATACTAAAAGCAATTCAAAAGGATACACTAAAAAAACACTAGAAATAGAGCAAAATAAAATTCTCAAAAATGTTTGTTCAAGTAACTAATGATAAAGCAGGAAAAAATTAAAAGGATATGCCAAAACAAAAAACAAAACAAAACAAAAAACAGAACAAAGCAAAATCAAAAAAGAAAATGGCAAAATTAAGCCCTAAAATATCAATAGTTGCATTAAATGTAAATGGTCTAAATGTACAATTAGAAGACAGATATTGACAAAGTGGATTAAAAATATGATCCAAGCATATGTTGCCTATAGAAAAAAAAAAAAAAACTTGCTTCAAATAGATCAATATAGTGAGTTGAAAATCAAAGGAAAAAAAATATATATCAAGTAAATATTAATCAAAGGGGAAAAAAGGAGTGGATATTTTAATATATGTTATAGTAGACCAGTACAAAGAAAATTATAAGACTGGGATGTTACATGATGATTAAAGGGTCATTCTATCAAGTAGATATACCAATCCTAAATGCATTAACAAAAGGACTCTAAGATAGTAAGTCAAAAACTTATCAGTTTTTGTTTATAATTGGAAACATCAATACTCCTTTACCACCATTTAACAGAACTAAATAGAAAATCAGGAAAGACACAGAAGAACTCAACACTATCAACCAGCAGAATATAATATTTATAAAACATGAGATACAACATCAGTATATACTTTCTATTTAAGTGCTCATAGCAAATATAGCAAGAAATGCCATATCTTGGGCCATAAAACAACCTCCACAGATTCAAAATAATTGAAATCACACAAATTACCAATCCCAGCAATGAGACAAAGATGTCACAGCCAGACCTTAAAGATATCAAAAGTATAATGGGGAAATAACAAGTGTTGTCAATAATGTGGAGGAAAAGGAACCCTGGTACACTGCTGATGGGAATGTAAATTGGTGCAGCCACAATGGAAAACAATACGGAGTTTCCTCAAAACATTGAAAACAGAAATACCATATGGATCCAGTAATTCCACCTCTGTGCATTTACCCCAAAACACAAAAACACCAATTTAAAAGAATATGCACCCCCTATGTTTATTGCAACATTTTTTACAATAGCCAAGATATGGGAGCAAACTAAGTGTCCACTGATAAAGGAATGGATAAAGTGTGATATATATACACAATAGAATATTACTCAGCCATTAAAACAAAATCTTGCCATTGATAAGATTATTATGCTAAGTGAAATAAATTAGACAAAGACAAATACCATATGATTTCACTAATATGTGGAATCTAAAAATACAACAAACAAACCAAAAACAGAAACAAACTCAAATACACAGAACTGGTGGATGTCAGAGGAGAAGAAGGTGTAGGTATAGGCCAAATAAGTGAATGGGATTAACAGGGACAAAATTCTAGTTATAAAACTAAGTACAGGGAGGAAAAACAACATAGAGAATATAGTCAATACAATTGTAATAACTTTATAGGGTGACAGTTGGTAACTACACTTACTGTGGCATTTCATAATGTATATAACTGTTGAATCACTATGTTGTACACCTGAAACTACTAAAATATATGTCAACTATACTTCAATTAAAATCACAATAGAGAAATTCTATAAACAAATATATAATATACATTTGATAACTTAGGTGAAATGACCCATTTCTTGAAAAACATGAACTACAACACATACAATATGAAATCAAGAATTTGAATAGCTCTATAACAAGTAGGGAGTTGATTTTGTAAGTAAAAACATCCAAAAGATAAATTACTTTATCCAGAATTTTCAATAGGGAATTGTTCCAAATGTTTAAAGAATGAATATCATTGCTACCCAATAAATTCTCCCAGAAATTAGAAGAACAGAGATCTCTTTCCAATTCATTTTATGAATGCCTTATACCAAAATCAATGCAAGGAAAAATAAGGAATATTATAGTTTAAAATTTCTCATAAGTAGAGATGCAAAAACAAATTATTAGCAAATAAAATTCTGCAATATTTTTAAAAGAAAAGCCATACACTGGGATAAAATATATGCAAAGCATATATTCAAAAAAGGACAAGTATTTGGGATATATTAAAAAAACTCTCAAAATGTAACACTATTTTGTCACATGCTTATTTTCTCCCATCTTTTGAGATGGCCATATATTGCTCTTTCATTTTATTAATGTGATGTATCACATCTATTAATATGCTCATGTTTGACCATCCCTATATCCCATGGATAAATCTCACATGGCCATAGAATATGATACTATTAAGGCTGTTGAATTAAATTTACTACTATTTTGTTGAGATTTTTGCATCTCATTATCAGGAATATTAGTCTATAGATTTTTTTTCCCCTTGTTTTGTGCCTATCTGGCTTTGATATCAAGATAATACTGGCCTCATGGAATGAGTTTGAAACTGTTCCCTCCTCTTCAGTTATTTATAAGAGTCTGAGAAGAATTCGCATACATTCTTCTTTAAATGTTTGGTATAAATGGCCAGTGAAGTCACTTGGTCCTGGGCTTTCTGTGTTGGGATATTTTTGATTAGTGATTCAATCTCCTTATTCATTATTAGTTTGTTCAGATTTGTATATTTCTAGGAATTTATCCATTTCTTCTAGGTTATCTATCCAATTTGTTGGCATATATTTTTTTTTACATTAGTCTCCTATGATGCTACATATTTCTGTGTTATCAGTTGTGATGTCTCCTCCTTCATTTCTGATTTTGTCTTCTCTTTTTCCTTAGACTAGCTAAAAATTTTTCAGTTTTTGTTTATCTTTTTGAAAAATCTTCTTTTAGTTTTGTTAATCTTTTCTATTGATTTTCTGGTCTCTGTTTCATTTATTTCTGCTCTGATCTTTGTTATTTCATTCCTCTGTTAACTTTGGCTTAGTTTTTTCTTATTTTTCTAATTCCCTGAGATGCAAAATTATGTTGTTTATTTGAGATCTATTTTCTTAATATATACATTTATTACTCTAAACCTCCCTCTCAGAACTGCTTTTACAGCATCCCATAGTTTTGGTGTGTTGTGTTTACATTTTCATTTGTTTGGAGATATTTTTTTTCTTTTGATTTCTCCTTTGCCCTCTTTGTTGTTCAGGATTTTGTTGTTTAATATTCACATTAGTACATTGTCCAGCTTTCCTCTTGTGGATTTTTAGTTTCATACTTTGTGGTTGAAAATGATACCTGGTGTGTATATTCTGCTGCTATTGACAAATATAATACCCTTTCGTGGAAAACAGCAACAACCCTCAACAAATTGTGTATAGAAGGAATATACTCAACATAATAAAGGCCATATACAACAAACTCCTAGCTAACATTATACTCAACAACAAAAAATTGAAAATCTTTCCACTGTGACATAAGTGCCCACTCTCAACTCTTATTGAACATCACACTGGAAGTCCTATCTAGAGCAATTAGGCATGAAAACAAACAAAAGACATCCAAATCAGAAAGGAGAAAAGTAAAACTGTCACTCTTTGCAAATTACCTTACATACAGAAAATCTTAAGGATGCAACCAAAAACATCTTAGAACTAATCAACTAATTCTGTAAGATTGCATAATATAAAAGAACCATACAGAAATTAGCTGCGTTACTGGACACTAACAAAATACCTGAAAGAAAAATGAAGAAAACTATCCCCTTCACAGTAGCATCAAAAATAATAAAATTCTTAGGAATAAATTTAGCCTAGGAAGTGAAAGATCAGTACAATGAAAACTAGAAGACTTTGATAAAAAAATTTAAAGACTACGCAAAGGGAAAGACGTCCAATATTCAGAATAATTATTATTAAAAAGTCCATACTACCCAAAGCTATCTATGGCTTCAATACATTTCCTATTAAAATGCCTATCAAAGTGGCATATTGTCACAGAAATAGAAAAAACAATCCTAAAATTTATATGGAATAATAAAAACCCCAGATAGCCAGAGCAATCTTGAGAAACAGCAAAGCTAAAGACATCACATTCCTGATTTCAAACTGTATTACAAAGTATAGTATTCAAACAGTATTTGGCATAAAAACAGACATTTAGATCAGTGGAAAGTACAGAGAGCCCAGACATAAACCCATGCATATATGGCCAATTGATTTTTGACTAATGAGCCAAAAATAAACAGGAGAAAGAATGGTCTCTTCAATAAATGGTGTGGGGAAAATTGGATAGTCTCATGCAAAAGAATGAAACTGAAGCTTTTACACCATATACAAAATCACTCAAAATTAGAGAATTGAGTGTGAGACCTGAAATTGGAAGACTTCAGGAAGAAAAGAGGGGAGTATATTCTCGATATTAATCTTGTCAATAATATTTTAACTTTACACAAAAATCAAAGGCAACAAAAGCTAAAATAAAAAAGTAGGACTACATCAAATTAAAAAGCTTTTATATAGCAAAGAAGCCATCAACAGCAACAAAAAGGCAAACTTTGAAATGAGGAAGAAATATTTGCAAACCACTTATCTGATAAGGGGTTGATATCCAATATATATAAAAAACTCACACAACTTAACAGCAAAACAACAACAACGACAAATCAATCTGATTAAAAACTGGGCAGAGAAACTGAATAGACATTTTCCCAAGAAGGAGAAACAAATGGTCAACAAATAGGCTTTCAAAATCCTTCATCATGAGAGAAATGCAAATGAAAACTACAATGAGATATCACCTCACAGATGTTAGAATGGTTGTCATAAAAAAAAAAAGAAGAAAGAAAGAAAGAAAGAAAGAAAGAAAGAAAGAAAGAAAGAAAGAAAGAAAGAAAGAAAGAGATAGAAAGAAATAGGGGCACCTGGGTAGCTCAGTCTGCTCATGTCGTGATCCCAGGGTCCTGAGATCAAGCTCTGTATTGGGTTCCCTGCTAGATGGGTAGTCTGCTTCTCCCTCTCCCTCTCTCTCTCTCAAATGAATAAATAAAAAAATCTTTTAAAAAATTTTAAAAATTAAAAAAAGAAGAAGTAACAAGCGTTGACGACAATGTGGAGAAAAGTGCACTGTTGATGGGAATGTAAGATGATGCAGCCAATATGGAAAACAGTATAGGGATGTTCCTCAAAAATTTAAAATAGAAATACCATAAGATCCATCAATCCCCCTCTGGGTATATGTCCAAAATAAGTGAAAACAGGTATTTAAAACACATGTGTACTCCATATTTATTGCAACATTAATTAAAATAACCAAGATATGTACTCCATATTTATTGCAACATTAATTAAAATAAGTAAAGCATCTGTCAGTAGATGAATGAATAAAGATATGGTGTATATACACACACATACATACATACACACACACACAATGGAATACTATCGAGTCATGAGAAAAAAATATCCTATTTGAGACAATGTGGATACACCTTGAGAGCACTATGCCTCAGAAATAATAAATCAGAAAAAGACAGGGGCGCCTGGGTGGCTCAGTCGTTAAGCGTCTGCCTTCGGCTCAGGTCATGATCCCAGGGTCCTGGGATCGAGCCCCGCATCGGGCTCCCTGCTCAGCGGGGAGTCTGCTTCTCCCTCTCCCACTCCCCCTGCTTGTGTTCCCTCTCTCGCTGTGTCTCTCTCTGTCAAATAAATAAAATCTTTAAAAAAAAAAAAAAAAAATCAGAAAAAGACAGATATGCATGATCTCATATGTGGAATCTAAAAAAGGTGAACTCATAGAAATAGAAACTAGAATGGTGGTAACCAGGGGTTGGGGTATGGGAGAAAAAGGGAGATATTAGTCAAAAAGTACAAATTTCCAGTTATGAATAAGTTCTGGGGATCTAATGTAGAACATAGTAATCATAGCTAGTAAGTAGCACCTTATTATGTACTTGAAAGTTGCTAAGAAAGTAGATCTTAAATGTTCTCAGCATGAAATAGAAATGGTAATTATGTTATATGATGCAAGTGTTAACTAAAGCTATGGTGGTAATTATTTTTTAATATGTAAGTGCATCAAATTAACACCTGGTAGTACTTTAAATGTACACAGTTTTATATGACAATTATAGCTCAACAAAGCTGGGAAAAAAGAAATGAAGGGATACCTAAAATCAATAAACTTCCACCTTAGGACACCAGGAACAGGAGAGCAAATTAATTGCAAGATAAACAGAAGAAAAGAAATAAAAAATAGAGTAGAAATCAATTAATTCAAAAGCAGAAAATCAACAGATAAAACCAACAAAATCAAACACTTGTTATTTGAAGAGGTCAATAACATTGATAAATCTCTAGCTAGGAACTAAAAAAGTAAGAAGAAAAAAAAACTATTGTTAATATCAGAAATGAAAGAGTAGATATCACTACAGACACCACGAACATTAAAATGATACTAAAGGAAAACTATGAACAAATCTTTGCCCACAAATTTGGTAACCTAGATAAAGTGGACCAATCCCTTAAAAGTCAAAATTTGCCTAAACTCATTTAAGAAGTGACAACTTGAATAGGCCTATATCTATTAAATTAATTAAATCAATAATCAATAACTTTTCAAAACACAAGGAACATGTCCAGATGGGTTCATTGGTGAATCCAGGAAAATTTTAGAGAAGAATTTATATCAGTCCTCCACAATCTCTTTTAAAGAGAGGACAATGGGAATACCTTCTACATTGTCCTATGACCCAGGTATTATTCTAATACCAAATCAGACAAAAATATTACAAGAAATTACAGACCAATATCTATCAGGAACATAGATGAATAATTCAAATTTAAAGAATTAGGATTAAGCATCTTTGTTATAACAATAAATGCAAATAGTTAAACTTCTACATACAGCATTGGTTATATAATAGGGCTAGAAATAGTGATTTTATTCATGCTATTTTTACTTCTCACAATTTACCAAATTTTTCATGTAGCATATTTAAAATAACTTCTTATGTGAGCATCTGATACACTCATAATAATGTTTTCATGGTCACCCCAATCCTTAGACAATAACTGCCTTATTTGCACCACTGTTTTCTTTGATTCCACACCCCATCTCTCTCCTTAATCATTAGTGGTTGGCCACTTGTTTCATTGGGCCACTTGGTCTTTTGGACACTTGGCCAAAGAAGGAGTAATCACAGTTTCTCTGTTGGGAATATTAAATTGAGCTAAAGGCATGCTAGCTCAGTTTGAACTGCAATGGAAGACATGTAAGCTTGGTTAGCATGAAATGGCACTTTCCATTCACTACAAATTAAGAAGCAGAAAATGTTAATGTGAAGCAAAAAAAAAAAAAAAAAGTAAAAAAAAATTCAATTCTTCTCTATGGAGAAGTTGCCTAAATTTCTGAGAATTTGTAAATCCTGGTTTTAGTCCCCTTCTAAGTCTTCTGTGCAATACCTCCCATTAAGTTTTTAAGGAAATAAATCATGTAACTATAATAAATATTTGGAGCACCTACTATATGACAAAATATTTAAGATTGTATGGGTGGCTGGGTGGCTCAGTCAGTTAAGTATTCAACTCTTGATTTTGGCTCAGGTCATGATCTCAGGGTCATGAGATTGAACCCTGTGTTGGGCCCCACACTGAGCTTGGACCCTGCTTGAGAATTCTCTCTCTCCCTGTCCCCTTCCCCCAGTACCTGCGCATATGTGCTTACACACGCTCACTCACTCTCTCAAATAAATAAATAAATAAATAAATAAATAAATAAATAAATAAATAAGTAAAAGTAAGTAAGTTAGTTAGTAAATACAATCTTTTAAAAAAATTAAGATTGTGGTGATAAAACAGTTAACAAGGAGCTGCCTCTGCCTTCGTGGAACTTCCCATCTAATGAGGGAGACAAGTATTATTCTAACAGAAAACACATTAGACATAAATACTGGGATTTTAGATACTAATAAATGACAACGAAAATCAAGGCATCTTTGAGAAGAGTGTGAGTGGTTGTAGGGAACCATTTTAGGTGGTCTCTGAGGAAATGACATTTGAGCAGAGACCTGGATATTATGAAAAAGCACGTCACATAAAGACAGACTGGAGGAGGGGTGTCTGCATGGCTCAGTCTGTTAAGTGTCTGTTTTTGGCTCAGGTCATGATCCTGGAATGCCAGGATCAAGTCCCACATCGGGCTCCCTGCTCAGTGGGGAGTCTGCTTCTCCCTCTGGCCCTCCCCCCTTTTGTGCTCGCTCTCTCTCTCAAATAAATAAGTAAAATCTTAAAAAAAAAAAAGACTGGAGGAAAGCATCAGAACAGAGGAAATAGTGTATATAAACAGAAAAGGAGAGAAAGAAAAAAGATAAAGATAATTAAGCATAGCATAAAATCATTTTAATTAACTTTAAAAAAGAATGTATTAATATATAAAAATTATAAAATATGCATGAAATAATAAAAATGAAAATCAGTATTAGATTTTATCTGTGTTGAAAAAGAAGAAATTAGATCTAGAAAGATATTTTTTTTTCAATATTAACTGCAATGGTGGGTTCTTGGGTTCTTCTTAATTTGTTTTCTGCAACTTTTTTTTTTTTTTTTTTTTTTTTTTTTTTTTTTGCATACTTAACTGGGAATACGCTTAATTTGTTTGAGAAGAGCTAGAAGGCCAGGGTGAATAAAACACCTTCAGCAAGTAAAGGAGTAGTCAAAGATGAAGCAGAGTAAGGACAAGAGGCCAGATAAAACAAGGTTTGATAAATCCAGCTAAAAATTATTCCAACTGGGATGAGAAGACATTGGTATTAAGTAGTGAGAGACATGATCTAAATTATGTTTTTACAACATTGAGGAAATTGAGGAAAACATTTTATATAGTCCTACTTTATGGGGGTCAGCTCATAAATTGTGTTTTACTGCTCTAGGAGAAGCACAGGAATGGAGAGTAAGTATTTGGAAATTTCTATAACATTGTGAAATAGTGGCAAGAAGTATCAAAGTGTGTGATTTCTCTTTTAACTAATCCACTTTCATTGTATTTTTCAAAAGTAACAATGTGTGATAAGTTAAAAAAATGGTAATTCATCACTAAGCACTTGAGAAGCACTGTTGCAAAATGCAAGTGTGGAAGCAAGAAATCAGAGTGTTACTGCAAGAATTCCAGAATGGTAGATATATTTTGAAAATGAAGCCAGCAGGGCTCACCAAAGAATTGGTCAGATGGTGTGAGGAAAGAGAGAAACCGTGTAGAGACTTTATATCTTTACAATAATTCTGTTTTTATTAATTACGTTGGATAGGTTTAGTTTCTCCTACTTCAGCTAGGAAGGCAGCGACTATTACAGCACCTATTTTGTAAATATTAATACAGAAACTTAAGAGTGAATGAGTCACTTCTAAGGATAACCCAAATAGCTTATATTACTGCTATGATTTAGACCCAAGTCTATTATAAAGAAAAAAACAGATGAACATAGGGGAAGGAGAAAAAGAGAGAAAGAGAGAGAGAGAGAAGAAGGCAAATCATAAGAGACTTTAACTATAGAGTGCAAACTGTGGGTTGATGGAGGGACGTGGGTGGGGGATGTGCTAAATGGGTGATGGTATTAAGGAGGGCTCTTGTTGTGTTGAGCACTGGGTGTTATATGTAAGTGATGAATCACTAAATTCTATTCCTGAAACCAACATTGCACTATATGTTAACTAACTAGAAATTAAATAAAAATTTGAAACAGATGAAAAAAAGGCAAATAAAAGGAACTGTTGCTTCAAAAAAGAAAAGAAAACCCAGACTCTTTATGCATATATATTATTTTCTTCATCAATTTTTAATCTCCAGATGTTAAGATAATAATTTTAAGGTATTTTAATCTTAAGATATTATCAGAAAATAAGACTTTGCCTTTCAAACTGTTAGTATGTTGAATAATATATATCCCTTAACATTGAATTTTCCAGGAAAAAAATAAAACACTAAGGCAGGATATATAATTTAATAGGCAGCTAAATTGTTTCATTATTTACAAATTTTGTGTTTTGTTAGCTTGGTCTGTAGTATTTTTTTAAGTAATCTTTATCAGACATAAATATCTAAGTCATGCTGCTTCATAAAAGAACTTGGAAATTTTCTACCTTTTCCTACATTCTGAAGTAATTTATTTTTTTAAGTTGATTTGGAAATGGAATTCTTGAAACTTTAGTAGAATTTTCCTGATAAACTCTCTTGATCTGGTAGGCTTTTTTTTTCCTTTGTTGTGTTTTGAGAGTAGTTCTTTGACATCTTTTTTTTAATTTCTTCTTTGGAAATTAATCTTTTAAATTGGTCTACCTCTACAAAAAACACTCATGTAGTCTGACTGCTGAGTTCACAAATTGAATCATAATCATATAATGAGAATCAATATTTTTAAAAACTTGAAACACTCTACTTACTAGAAATCAATTATAAAGAATAACATTAAATAAATATGCTAGGGGTGCCTGAATGGCTCAGTCGGTTAAGCGTCCAACTCTTGATTTTGGCTCAGGTCTTGATCTCAGGGTCCTGGGATAGAGCTCCCACATTGGGCTCCTCGCTCCGCAGGGAGTCTACTTGAGATTCTCTCCCTCGCCCTCTGCTCCTCCCCCCACTTGCACTCTCTCTCTCTCTCTCAAATTAATAAATATTTAATTAAATAAATATGCTAATCATATACTCAACCAAACTAATAAGGTACCAACAAACAATAATGTGTGAAATTACAAAAGATTGTTAAGGTTGTACAGCTACTTTGTCAATATTGTGTTTATTTAAATTTCTCCCAATTAATCAGTAATATTTATTTTATTAAATTTCCAATGGACTATTCATAGATCTAGAGAAATTGATTATAAAATTACTTTAGATCCAAAATGATCAGAAATATGTGTGTGTGTGTGTGTATAGTTGAAAATAAACATGAAATACAATGTTTATACCTATAAAGGATGCAAACAGAAAAATTAAAAATGCAAAATTTTAGTGAGGATGTGAAGAAGCACAAACTCTCACATCAGTGTTAAAATTTTAAGTTGCATCTTTCTTTCAAAAGACTTGACAAAACTTAGTAAAGTTAAAATTTTAATATCTTATGATTCAACATTCTCACTTTTAGATGTATATTCTAGAAAAGTATTTCATCATGTGTAATAGAAGTTATATACACTGATGTTCATTGCTTATATTAATTTTAAAAAATTGGAAAAATCAAATATCTATCAACAGTTTATTGATGAGTATGTTGGTCAGTCTACACATATCAATATATGGAGATTATACACATAATCTTGAGTGAAAAATAAGAGAAAGATATCTATCATTTGCTCTTGGTTTCAAAGACCATCAAAACAATATATTGTTTTATAGGAAATAATTATAAAGTATAAATATAAAAACATGGAGAAAGATACATATTATATATATGTATATAAATATATATTTGGAAAGGTGTACATAGAAAGGAGAAATATCCATTTTATTTTCATTGTATTATTTGTTTTATATATAAAATATGGAGCAATGTACATTACTGCTTTAATATTTTAAAATTCTGGGTGATGAGGTCCAGACCCTTTCAAAGTGAAAGAAAAAAAAAAAACATGTAGTATACAGATCAAGCACTGGATATTGGTCAAGGGGCACAAAGCTATAGTCATGTGGGATAAACAAGTCTAAGGATCTAATGTACAGTATGATAATTATAGTTAATACTGTATTGTATACTAGAAAAATAAAATACTCAAAAGAAAGAAAGAGAGAGGGAGGGAGGGAGGAAGGAAATACACAGTAGAAAGTGTTTAATAAAATTGCCAAGAAAGGAAATGAAATTATAGCCTGGAAAGAACTGAACATAGGAACAAGAACACTTTCCCATTTGTTTTGTTTTAGCTGTTTACTTTTATGATGTAAACATTAGTATTATAAAAATGGAAAATAATACCTGATTTAGTGGGAAAGAATTTTTTAAGATTTACCACTGTGAAAACACCTCATCTGGACTAGGTGCAACTCATCAATCTCAGTTACCATTCAACATGAAATAGCAGGGTGCAATACATTCAGACATAAAATCTATCCTTTGCTCCTTCCCACTCCCCTCCTCTGGGTCCTAATTCATTCCTAAAACTGGAGTGGAAGCTGTGCTTAGGAGTCCTTAGACCAGCTAGATGGCTCATGCTGACTATGTACATCTTGAAGTTGAATTTCATTTAATACCAGCCTGAACCATGATCCTTGTCTTTCTAAAACAGCTGACTCCATCAGTGCCCAAACCTCATTTATAAGGACATAAGATTTCTACCTATATGTGATGATTTACTGAAATTAATTGAATAAGTGTAGGCACACATGCACATGTTTCATGGTAGAAGACTTTCACATTTTTCTTCACTAAAGAATTTCATTAGTTTAACACAGTTTAATATCTTAGGTGGATAAATATCTTTAAAAGCTTAAGATAGGGTTTTGTAATTATGCATAGCCACCTGCTCTGAGCCATATATTTAGCCTAGAATGCTAAACCTACAGATTTACAGTTTTTCCACTTGGACTCTGAATTCTGGCCTGAATCTGTCACATAATTTCGAAGTAGTTTTATACACAGAAGAGCCTGAACCACAGTCCAAATCACTGAGAACAAGTCACCAGTCATGATGGAAGCTAATGTATCCCAGTCAGAAGGGCTGTTATCTGCTATTTATACCATAGCATGTCCAGTGGCAGAGTCAATATAATATTGCACTAAAAGGAAGTGGATAAACATATTCTATTTGTGAGTTAATGGCCTTCATATGTACAATTTTATTTTTGGTAATTTACTGAGGTATAGCTATCCTATTTCCCTGGCAAAATACAGAAATGAAGCTTGAGACAAATGTTAATAGAGAAATAAATTACGGTTTTATTGCTCTGTCTTAAGTCACTAATAAATCCTCAAATTATTTATTTTCAAAATAAGTTATTAACTAGGAAATACAATTTGAAACATAATATACATAGAAAATTGGAGTGCAGAAATGTGAATAATATACATTATATTATAGCAGTGAATACTGCTAGTTTTACAATTCTCTGGCTTTACATGGAAATAGAGATGTTGCCTTCTTGTAAACATGAATAAATCCTCAAACAGCTTTAATTGAAATCATTTCCTGTCTTTTCAGAATTTTACCCAAATTATCAGAGCTGAAATGTATAAGCCACATCACTAGTTTCCACCTGCTGAAGGTTAATGTTAATATTTCAATTTTATTTTAAATGCCATTTCAAAGATATGGTATTTTTAATTGAACATGTAGGAAAGTTGAAGTGAGGTGATGCTTTCTTTTAGCAATAGGACAGGAAATAATAAAAATATATATGATTCCCAATTCTTATGTGAGCTGAGCCTCTCTTTTGGTTAAATATACTCAATGTGTTCTCAAAAAGCAGCATAAACAAGCCAGTTTCTAATTTAATATCACAAGGATAACTACAATCTTTCATTTTAATGCACTTCATGTTAAATCTTAATGTCATCTGTAACTTTTTCAAAAAGTAGAAATGTCATTGTTATTTGTTCTCATTCAGCTCCCACCTGCAATGCAGCATTATCTGTGAGTAATGCTTATACGTGTTGTTCAGGATATTGTAGTTAGATGTAGCCCTGTGGCAAAGAGGTAATCATATTGATTTTTCACTACTGCAGCAAATACTCTTGTGTCCAACTGCTAAGCTTTGGCAAAAAATAAATAAAACCACAGCTATCGGATCTGCTGTTGAAGCAAGATTTCAAGTGCCTCCAAATCATCTGCTGCAAGGTCATTTCAGACAGCATTGCCCTCATAAGTGGGATGCACTGGATGATATTCGCAGCTCTCCAAGCTTTCCACTGACTGGTTATTCTGGGCTATTTCCTTCCTATTTCTTATAGGTGTCAACAAAAAATGTTACGGAGAAACTTATTTTATAAATCAAGATATAAGCAATATGTTTGTTACGTTGAGTATTAGGGAAATAGAGGTGATACGAAAAGTATGTGCTTTAATTCTCTTGAAATAACTAACAAAATATTTTTAAAGCTGATTTTTCTTTTTCTTTCTTTTTTTTTTAAGATTTTGTTTATTTATTTGACAGAGAGAGACATAGCGAGAGAGGGAACACAGGCAGGGGGAGTATGAGAGGGAGAAGCAGGCTTCCCGCTGAGCAGGGAGCCCGACGCGGGGCTCGATCCCAGGACCCTGGGATCATGACCTGAGCCGAAGGCAGACGCTTAACGACTGAGCCACCCAGGTGCCCCAAAATATTTTTAAAGTATTAACAACTACAACTTAAGACAGTTTTTTTTTTTTTAATGTTTTAAGTAAGTCTTGTTTCAAGAGTACTCAGTGAAGAAATTTTTTATTTGTTGATCCCAAATGTTTATTTTCTGTTGTATTCCTGGTACTTTTGTCCAGAAATACTGTAGATAAAATCATCTTATTTCCCCCGACTGGAAATTATAAAGTATTTTAATAGTTATTATATTTTTTTTGAATTTACTATACACCTCTATTTGAGAAGAAATTGTTTTTATATTAGTCTTTATTCAGGACATAAGTAGCAATATAAAATAACTTGAACTTTATTTTAAGACTCCTGAAGACTACTTATACTAATTCATTTATTCATTTGTCCCCGAGTTCAAAATACACATTCTCAGTACACAGGATTCACTGTGCATTTAAAGAGCATCATATGTGGGAGGAAACAAAGACGTGTAGAAAAATTAGTGCAATATTACGTCTAACTTCAAAAGAGAGGCATATCATAATGATGAAAGATCATGTTGCTTCTGTTAACACCTTCTGGTGGTGGTGTTCTGGTGCCACTTAAAGCCATTTTCCACATTAGACTCACATGGCTCTCCGTGATCTAGACCCTGTTTACCTCTTGTTACTACTACTATCACTGTAATCCAGCCACAGTCACATTTCTTCTCTGTCCTCGCCATCCTTCTCCTGATCCTCTTCCTTACCTGCCATTTCCTTCACCTTTTTCTCTTTCTCATTCTGCATTAACTGAACATAACTCTTTCATTTTTAGGTGATGTATATCACAGGCATCTTTACCTAGATGGATGAATCTTTCTCTAATCTTATGGTTAGTAATCAACACAAATGTCATCAACTAAAGTGATTCTCTCTTGAATATAGCCTTCTACTCTCCATTCATTATTGCATTACACCTTTTAATTTCTTCTACAGCTGTTAAAATCCAATGAGATGATTCTCTCTCTCTTGCTCCACCAAACTCAAATATTAGCTATCCCTACACTGAAATGTAAACTTCATAGGATCAGTACCCTATCTGGAATGTCCACAGCTATATCACTAGGGCCTAGAACAGTGCTTGCCTCGGAGTAATCAATAAATATGTGTTAAATAAATCAATATGTAACATTTTAAAACAATGCTTTGTATACCTAGTGCCAATTATAGTACTTTTTAATTATAGATACTCAACAAATAGTAAATTATTGAACTCTTTCAATGAAAGGGTATACATAAAAGATAAGCCATCATTTCAAATTTGACAAGAATGACAGATAAAAGATATATAGACATAAGAATATGAAATGATAGGCAGAAATATATAATCATGAATTACTTAACTTGAAGCTATATGTTAACTTGATATAGCTGGGAGATATAGTCCAACTTCAGGGTAAAACAGTACTGTGTTACGGATGACAGTGTTAGAGAATTAGTTAGGGAATATTAATGTAGACATTCTAATATACAATGAAGTAAATTTGAATTTTGTGAATTTTGTCTGTGAGATGACAAGGATTCATAAATAAGTACAGAACAAAGGAAAAGGATCAGAGGTTTCTTTAATTTGTTTTCCTGAAGGAGAAGCTAGAGTCATTCTACTGGCTTTTTTATTTTTTTATTTATTTATTTTTAAAGATTTTATGTATTTATTTGACAGAAGGAGATAGCGAGAGCAGGAACACAAGCGGGGGAGTGGGAAAGGGAGAAGCAGGCTTCCCGCCAAGCAGGGAGCCAGATGCGGGGCTCAATCCCAGGACCCTGGGATCATGACCTGAGCTGAAGGTAGACGCTTAATGACCGAGCCACCCAGGTGCCCCTCTACTGGCTTTTTTAGAAGGGGATGAGACAAGAGGAAGCGAGATGAACCATGAGAGACTATGGACTCTGAGAAACAAACTGAGGGTTCTAGAGGGGAAGGGGGTAGGGGGATGGGTTAGCCTGGTGATGGGTATTAAAGAGGGCACGTACTGCATGGAGCACTGGGCGTTACACGCAAACAATGAATCATGGAACACTACATCAAAAACTAATGATGTAATGTATGGTGATTAACATAACAATAAAATTAAAAAAAAGAAATCTATTATAGCAGTGAAAAGAAAAGATGGTAAAGGTCTGAACTAAGGCTTTATCAGGATTATTTGGATTTGAGAGAACTTATGAGGTAAAATTAATAGGATATGGACAACGTATTAGGAAATAACAGAGGGAGAAAAGAATCAGAGATGAAATTCATGAACTTGGTTAAGTTACTGGATATATATGGTAGCAATGAAAGGAAATATTTAGAAGATAAAAAATAATGAGTTTGGTCTTGACAATATTGAGTTTGGGGGTCTGTTGTCACATCAGATGAGGATGTTTAGATGACCAGTAGGTACTGGACACTAGGAAATAAATTCCACGTGAAGAGGAACCATTCTGCTTTGAATCAATATTATTGTCACTGCATCATCCATAGCTCATGGAATGTAATAGGGATTCAGTAACTATTTGTTGGATATACATAACTAATAGATTTTGCTGGGGTAAATAAGATCACCTCAGCAAATCATACAGAGTGAAAAAGGAAGAAAAATGTAAACCTTAAAAATACCTGTATCTGTAAATAGGTCTATCTATAATACCATTATAGATATCTATGCCTATATCTATAAATGTCTGTATCTATAAATAGGTCTCTTATGAATGGCAACCGCTGATCAGACTTTTGGCAAAAATAAATTAAAGAACGAATAATTTTATTAGTTACTGTGTGAACTTACTTTTTCATGAAATATTTTAAAAAATATTTTCTGGCTAAATTAAACTGCAAAATTTAATGATATTAGTGAATTTTTATTCAAATGCCACCATACAAAATATAATTTATCATTCATTTTTACCTAGAAACTTAAAGAACAGTTAATTTAATGTCCCTTAACTCTGAATATTTCTGAATTTGATATAGATAAAATTACATTCTAATGAGATAGAAAAGATACATCAATGTATAACCAGAACATATAGCTAGCAAAGAGGTTATTTTTTCAACTCTGTTACTTATCTTTTAGAAGGGGTTTATTGCCCAATGATGAGAATATCTCTTTATGGGAGCTATCCCTTTTTCACCCAGACATTTTCAACTGGCTCAAAACATGAGCAGAATGAAATATCACAAAGGTCCCTGAAAGTGCACATGCATGCGCATACACGCACTCGCACACACACAAAATATGGAAATAATGAAAATATGATATCTATACTATGCAAACTCAGTGTGAAAAATGAAATATTTCCCTGAGAAATATTTGGTTTACTTCTGTACCTATGTCTACAAATCTAATACCAAAAGTCAGTTTTATTCGTGCAAGTCTTATGAAGAAATGTCAATGAGAAAAATAATAGCTTTGTAACCCTTAGTCAGAAAAGAACTTGGCAAACTGGTAAATTTCAGTTGATGACCCTGGGTTGTGTTTTGCTTCTGTCACACAAAATCAAGAAAGGCATTGCCAAAAAAGTATTTGATGTAAGAAAACAAAAAAGCTCCAAACTTTCTTGGCCACTCTAAAATCTAATTCCTAATACTAGTCTGTACAATAAACAATTGTTGGAAACTCATGATTTATTGATTTAATAATTGGTAATTTAGTAGCAATGATCTAACCATTTGACTGAATTGAGGTAAAGGCCATAACACAGTGTCTTATTTTATCCATATTTACAAAGCTTCAAATCTGCTTTAGATTTTATGTGGATATAACCCAAGAGTGCTATATAAAGCATGTTTTAAAATTAAAAAAAAAAAGTATGCAACCAATTGAAAAGCCTCACATTATAGCATCATTTAATCATGAATTTCATTACCAAATTTCAATGAGTTAAACCAGTCTTTTCTTGAGCTTTGTAATACTTCAGCAGTATGGGGAATACCTTGGACAATATGTACAAGTGGAAAGATCAGACCTTAAAAGTTACATATTTTGGAAGAACGTATGAAAGGAGCCACCAATTAAAATTATATCAGTATCAACTACAAGAATAAATTGATACATTTATTTTTTGTATAAACAGATAAGTAGAGAACATACTCAATTTAAACAATTCCACTCTTGAATATATTTTACAGAAATCAGTGTACCAGGAACCATACATAAGAAAAATCACAGAGAAAACTGTTCACTGACAGTAGAATGGCGGAAAATAAATGCTATAATCACCAATGGAATACTTGCAGCAATAAACATGAATCACCCATGGAATACTATGCAGCATAAACATGAATGAAATAGTTACATACAATGCTACTGATGTCTTATGGAATAAAGTTTAAAAAATAAAGCAGATATACAAAATAACATATACTTAATAATAATAAAAGATTCCATTTATATAAAACTTAAAAACTGAGAAAATTTAGGAAAATTTCAACATTAAATAATTGGATGGTACCTGCTAACGGACTGAAAGCTTGTGTCTCTCCACAATCAGTATGTTGAAATCCTAAGACTCAATGTGATGGTATTTGGAGATAGGGTCTTTGGGAGATGATTAACTCATGGGAGTGGAGCCCTCATGATGAGATTAGTACCCTTATAAGAGGTAAGAGAGAGCTTGTTTCCTCTAATGCTCTCTGCTATGTGAGGATTCAATGAGAAGACAGCTATCAGCAAATCAGAAAAGGGGCCCTCACCAAGAACTGAATCTGCCTGCACCTCTATCTTAGACTTCCCGGCCTCCAGAACTGTGAGAAATGTTTGTTGTTAAGGCCACCTACTCTTTGGTAATTTGTTACAGCAGCCTAAGCAGACTAACACCGAATCTACCTAGAATGAAAAGAGGAATTGCAATAAAAGGCGGGGGAGTTAGTATTAGAGAATGGGCTCCTTTTTAGGAAGAGGTTCCTTCTGGGGTTGGAGGTGGTTAGGGTATTGGCAATATTCTATTCCTTCATCTGTGTGGTAGTTATATAGCTGAACATTTTACAATAATTTGCTAAGCAATACATTTATGATTTTATGCACTCTTCATCATGTATTATACTTCACAATAAATCTGGCTAAAAAGAAAAGAAAGAGAAAAAGAAAGACCAAAATGAGAACAAGGACATAGTAATTTTTTAAGGTAATATTTAAGGGAGGGTGGGAATTAAGTTCAAGGAAGTTTAGGCTTAAATACAATAAAGTAGAACTGAAAATGATTTGGACGTGCTTTCCATCTGTGGGCAGTTTTGTCTTGCCAGGTTGCATTCAGTTTATTGCTTTGCACATAAGCTAGTTAGCTAAAATATAATGCACGCTACAACTACCAAGATGCTAAATGTAGAGGCCTAGTAAGACGCATGGCTGGCAAATGTAAAACAAATTACTTACTTGCATAAAATTAGTGAGAGAAAATAAAGAACTACAGTAAGAAGGTAAAGAAAATTAATCAGAAAATGCCTGTGTGGTGAGAAAAAACAAAACAAAACAATAAAGTTGGGTCAAAACTAATTAATGTAGCTTACCTTTAAAATTAAGAGAGTAATTACAATGCCCTTAATTTACAATGTTTAAATATTTATGAGAAATTCTAAGAATCTTATTATGTTCAAATATCATGATACATGATTTTGCAAATATAGATGATTAATATTACAGATGTCACATGGTGAGCCCTTCTTACATATCTGAATACAGAGGGAACAAATACTCCAGATTGATGTTTTACTGATACGATATTTATTCCTTGTTATGAGAAAAAACAATTTCTTGATTTCTTAGTGTTCAGATTTATTTTCTATTGTAGGAGACAACCGTCTTTATTACTTGTGCATTATTAAACTTACTAGTTAAGTAATTAGAGTTTCTAAATAGTATGTATACATGAAACTGCTTAGTGACTTGTGACAGAAAAAGTATGATTAGGGAGAAAGCCAATGAAGTGTTTGTCTCCATAGCTAAAGTGAAGTGAAGAGTTTAGGCAATCACTTGCTTAATTCAAGCATTAAAACTGTTTTTGCTTCAATTGCCTAGATAATCAAAACCAAGCTGCTGGGAATTTTGCCTAAATTTTCTAAGCAGTTTGTTCCATCTTTAAATGGAATTGGCCATAGAAATGTAACTTCTGAATTTTGTGGTGCTGTTATTTATAGGGAAAGCAATAAAACTTGCTACTCTCACCAAATATCAGGGTAACACTAGATTAAATTTATTATTAATAAATTAATAAATTTACTATATTATATTTATTATGATATAATATTATTATAATAATATAATGTTATAGTTATAATATTATAATATTATTATTAATACATTTATTATTAAATTAAATGAAGGGTTTTCAAACTTTTGTTCTGAATTATTCAAGTTATTGCTGTTTGTTCTTTGCCTCTACAACTCGCCCCTCTACAACTCGCCCCTCCCTTACTCTCCTTGTCTCTTATTTCTTCTATTTCTAATACACACATACACACACATATACGCGTTTGTGTACTACCCAACTCCTTCAAAAAAGTTAGGTCATTAACATATGTGTTATCTCATATTTGGAGATACGCATAGTTGATGAAAGAATGCAAGTTCAGTGACAAATTGCCTGAAGAATCAAGAAATATTACAAATTAGAGCTCATTGGAGTCATGCAGGACAAAGAGTAGCAACTTTCAGACAATAGTATCATGACATATTCAAGCATCAGTAAGACATCCACTATGGACAGAATACAGTGATGTTTGCAGTGCAGGAGTAGACAGAATACAACAGTGAAATGTCAAGAGATGATCATGGAGAAAAGTAAAAGCCTATGAATAACCTGTGTTGGACTTCCTGGTCTGTTCAATAATTTACCACCAGAGTTCTTTATGTGGGAAAGAAACAAAACCAGACTTTTGAGAGGATCACGTAGGCAGCAAAGAGAATGGGCTACAGTGGAGAGAAAAGAGTGACTGTGCAGCCAATTAGAAGATGGTTGAGGAGGTGCCTGGGTGACTCAGTCGGTTAAGCATCTGCCTTCAGCTCAGGTCATGATCCCAGGGTCCTGGGATCGAGCCCCACATCAGGCTCCCTGTTCAGTGGGGAGCCTGCTTCTGTCCCTTCCCCATGCTCATGCCCCACCCCCCATGTGTCTTAAATAAATAAATAAAATCTTAAAAAAATATATGGTTGAAATAGCCCACAGTTGCAATAGCAATTGTTATAGAGCAGAGAATAAAGATTTTTTGAATAATTCTGAGGGATAATAGACAGAAATTGTAACATATCCATTACAGGACATCATCTAGGGAAAGTGTATATAAGGAAGAAGTAAAGCAGAGCAAGATCAAAATTCCTGGAACCATGAAATTTTAATGAGGCAACAAAGATTTAAATACTAATGAAGTAAACTGCCAATAAATAGAGAGGTGAACCATAGATAAATTAGAGCTTTTGCCCTTGAATCTTGTCTTCAAAAAGTAGGCATAAGAGCATCTACTGTTACATAATTATCATTCAATTGCTGTTTACTTGCTTCAACTCAAACAGATCAAGTGAATGGGCAAATATCTAGATAAAAGTGGAATAAAACCTTAAAAAGCCAAATTATTTTTAGTTTTAAATATATAAAGTAGATAGAAAAGTTTACTACACATCACATTTATTGGAATTTCTTGGGCAAACTAATCACAATTTTTTATTATAGTTTTTTAAAAAGTTTTTGTGGTATTTTTATTTAAATGCATATACTTTTCCAAAATCAAGAATTTTGAAATTTAGAGTTATCAGAGAAAATGAGGACTTTTCCCCCAGGCAAACATCTTCTAATCTACATCTCCAAACCAGTGGAACATATATTGTGAACACTATCCAACACCCATCCATCCATTCTTTTGTACGTATGTGGCTCCATTCTTATTTGTCTACTATCATGTTCATTACATGGTAGCACAGTATTATTCTATACATTTACTTTGGCATCCTTTGAAAGCAGCATAGTGCCTGATGCTAATATTATTTACTGAATAGCTAGAATATTAAAAATACCATACTAAAAGTTTTGCCAGACTATTAATGACCTCTTAGGTGCTCTACTATCAAAAAAACTACCGATTTATCAGTCAGTGGACACTTGGGCTGTTTCCATAATTTGGCTATTGTAGACAATGTTGCTATAAACATCAGGGTGCATGTATCCCTTTGAATCAGTATTTTAGTACTTTTTGGGTAAATACATAGTAGTGCAATTGCTAGAACATAAGGTAGTTCTATTTTTAATTTTAGGAGGAAACTTCATATTCTTTTCCAGAGAGGCTGCACCAGTTTGCATTCCCACCAACAGTGCAAGAGGGTTCCCCTTTCTCCACATCCTAACACCTGTTTTTTCCTGCATTGTTGATTTTAGCCATTCTGACCGGTGTGAGGTGATATCTCATTGTAGTTTTGATTTGTATTTCCCTGATAATGAGTGATGTTGAGCATCTTTTCATGTGTCTGTTGGCCATTTGTCGTCCTCTTTGGAGATATATCTGTTCATGTCTTCCGCCCATTTCTTAACTGAATTATTCATTTTTTGGGTGTTGAAATTTATAAGTTCTTCATGTATTTTGGATATTAACCCTTTATCAGATATGTCATTTGCAAATATCTTCTCCCATTCCATAGGTTGCCTTTTACTTTTGTTGACTGTTTCTTTTGTTGTGCAGAAGTTTTTATCTTGATGAAGTCCCAATAGTTTATTTTTGCTTTTGTTTCCCTTGCTTCAGGAGACATATCTAGAAAGAAGTTGCTATGGCTGATGTCAAAGAGGTTACTGCCTGTGTTCTTCTCTAGGATTTTGATGGTTTCCTGTCTCACATTTAGGTCTTTAATCCATTTTCTTAAATTTGCAAAATACAGAGATAAAGAAAAAATCCTAAAAGCAGCAAGATAAAAGATGACTGTCCCTAACTTACAAGGGAAGACAAATAAGGTTAGTAGGTGATCTTTCCACAAAAACTTGGCAAGCAAGATGAAAGTGGCATGATAAATTCAATGTACTGAAGGGGAAAATATGCAGCCAAGAATACTCTATCCAGTAAGGCTATCATTCAAAATAGAAAGAGAGATAGTTTCCCACACGAACAAAAACTAAAGGAGTTTGTGACCACTAAGCCAGCCTTGCAAAAAATATCAAACAGGACTCTTTGAGTGGAAAAGAAAGACCAAAAGTGACAAAGACTAAAAAGGAACAGAGAAAATCTCTGGAAATGACAAAACAAGTATTAAAATGGCACTAAATTCATATCTATAAATAATTACTCTGAATGTAAATGGACTAAATGCTCCAATCAAAAGAGTATCAGAATGGATAACCCATTCTGAATTTATTTTTATGTTTTGTGTAAGAAAGTGTTACCATTTCATTCTTTTGCATGTTGCTGTCCAGTTTCCCCAGAAAACACTTAGTCCAGTTAAAAACAGGCAGACGCTTTAAAAAAAAAGGGCGCCTGGGTGGCTCAGATGGTTAAGCGTCTGCCTTCAGCTCAGGTCATGATCCCAGGATCCTGGGATTGAGTCCCGCATCGGGCTCCCTGAGCAGGAAGCCCGCTTCTCCCTCTGCCTCTCTCTCTGTCTCTGTCTCTTATGAATAAATAAATAAAATCTTTAAAAAAATAAAAATTAAAAAAAAATAAATAAATAAAAACAGGCAGAAGACATGAATAGACATTTTGCAAAGAAGACAGACAAATGGCCAACAGACACATGAAAAGATGCTCAACATCACTCCTCATTAGGGGAATACAAATCAAACTATAATGAGATACTGACTCACACCTCTCAGAATGGCTAAAATCAACAATGCAGGAAACAACAGGTGTTGGAGAGGATGTGGAGAAAGGGGAACCCTCTTGCACTATTGGTGGGAATGCAAACTGGTGCAGCCACTCTGGAAAACAGTATGGAATTTCCTCAGAAAGTTAAAAATAGAACTACCCTGTGATCTAGTAATTGCATTACTATGTATTTACCCAAAGAATAAAAAACACTGATTCAAAGGGAAACATCCAGCCTGATATTTATAGCAACATTGTCTACAATAGCCAAATTATGGAAACAGCCCAAGTATCCATCAACTGATGAATGGATGAAGAAGAGGTGGTACATATATACAATGGAATATTACACAGCCATAAAAAAGAATGAAATCTTGCCATTTGCATTGGCATGGACAGAGCTAGAAAGTATCAGACTAAGTGAAATAAGTCAGCCAGAGACAGACAAATACCATATGATTTCACTCATATTTGGAATTTAAGAAACAAAACAAATGAGCAAAGGAAGAAAAGAGAGAGAGAGGCAAACAGACCCTTAACTATAGAGAACTGATGGTTACCAGAGGAAAGATGAGGGGGGTAAACTAAATAGATGATGGGGATTAGTTAATAGTGCATTTATTGTGGTGAGCACCAGGTATTGTGTGTAAGTGTTGGATCACTAAATTGTGCACCTGAATCTTACCTTATACTGTATGTTAAACTGGAATGTAAATAAAAACTTACACACACACACTACCCAAGGCAAATAAAGTAACGCTATCTGCAACCTTCCCAATAAAATGTGTTTTAATGTTATTATTTTGAATTCATGGTCTTTAAAAAAATGTGTTTTTTTTTTCTTTTGATTTACTTATCAGAATGATAGTGTGGCTTGCTTAGTAACTCAGTCATTTCTAGGTCCTCAGAGGTCTTTAATATCCAAGTTAATTCTAGACTTAATATAGTTATTACCTCATAAACAGGAAGCACCCTCCATTATCATTTAATTCCTGTGGTACCTGTACTGGAAAGGTTTCAATTATAAATAAAAGTTGCTGCTGATCAGAGCACAAACAACTTTGCTGGACAAAAATCCAATAACAAATGAGCAACCCAATTGCTAGCATAATTTCCCTAAGGAGAAATCCTTTCCATGATGCTAGCCAAAGAGCTCATGTCTCTTTCATGTTGTACCTATATTCCATAGAAGACTATTGATTTCTATATTAACTCTCAGAGAGCCTGACCTCCTTATAACAGTGCACGTGTGTTTCCATCTGAAGTGCCACTGAGAGTGGCTATGCACTTGAATCATTTTCTCTAGTTCCTCTGGGTTCTCCTTGAGAATAAACACACATACATATTTATGATGTTGTTTCATTCATTTAGAAGTCAAAAATAGCTGCATAATAAAAGCAATGATGTGTTATAAAATGAATAGTAAATCTTACCATCCTTAATATAAATGCATGTTGTTAACCCTAAATCCCTAAGCTTTTATGAAGCCTGCTCTCATCATCCTCATGGAATTAAATATTTAACTTTATGCCTACTGACCTGGATTTAGGAACACAGGATGTAAAAAAAAAAAAAAATTACACTGAGATGGTCCTACAATATATTCAGCTCTGAATTCTGTCATTTTGTCTCAGACCGCTGTACATACTAGCATATTTTTAGAAAAGTATGGAAATTGAATTCAGTGTTAGCCAGAACTGTGAAGTTGGCCATTTTCTTATTTGGTTCTCTTTCCTCTATACTATGGCACTTTGATTCTGCCATGACCATCTCCTCCTGCCATAAGTACACAATTACACCAAGCTGTATCTCTGAATACTTTATCTCATTTTAGTGTTGTATCAACCTAATTTTGTCAGAAAATTAATTAATGGAGAATCCTCTATACTTTCCTTTACAAAGTTATTTCATCCACAAAGCTTTACTAACAAAATAAACTAGAACGGTTGAATTTCAGTCTTCAGGGGCAGGATAAGTAGTTGTTGTTATTGCTTTTGTTTTAGAGAGCTACTCAAATAATTACACGTATTTGGACACATATCATATTGCCTCCTGGATCCCATTATCCCTCAGCATCTCTCTGAGCTCAGAAAGGGCTCATGCCTCTTCTAAGGGCTTTTACCTGGTTAAGTCAAGGCCACTAAAATAATCTTTTTTATTAACTCAAAATCAACTATTCAGACTTTAATTATATCTGCAAAAACCCTCACCTTTACCTTACTTTACTGTAGAAGGAAATCCCAGGTCTCAAAAGAGATTTACATTCAAGAGGATGACATTAACATAGAACATGAGCACCAGCAGATGAGGATCACAGAGGATTAGTTTAGATAAAGGCCAACCATAGAGACAGAGTCAACAGAAATTCCTAATAGATTAAATAATTGGTTCAAAGTAAAATAGAGGGGTAAGGGTTAAGATTTTTGCCTGCAAAAAGGAGGAATGGTGAGTGATGCCATTTATTGAGATGGTGTGACTAGAGGGAGATGTAAATTTCCCTAGAGGACAGAAGAAAGCAAATGATTTGTTTTGGACATATTAAGTTTAAAATGTCAGTTAGACATCAAATTGGGTACTGAGCAGATCATTCACTATGCAAGTCTGGAAGTCAGAAGAGAGTTCAAAAAGAGAGCTATAAATGTGTGGGTATCACGCTAGAGGTAACAGTTAAAGCAAAGTTTCTGGATAAGCTCCTTGAAGAAAGGGCAAACTGGAGAGAAAAGGACTGAGGCTGGGGACTGAGGAACTCTAAGGTGCAGAGGGATAAAAGAGAAGGAGACAGAGACAGTTAAGAAAAATGGGCTGGAGCCTTCAGTGAGATCTGAGGAAGGCAATCACAATTCTACTTGAAGCCAAACAAATGACCCTTAAAAGTGTAGAATGAGTGATCAACTGCTTCAGCTGTTATTGAGTGATCAAAAACAATGACAATTTGCATCCAAATTGGTAAGAGAGAGCTAAAATCTTATTTGCATATGGCATCATGCTATATATAGAAAACCCAAAAGACTCTACCAACAAATTATTAGAATAAATGAATTCAGTAAACATGTAGGATACAAAATAAATATACAGAAATCTGTTGTTTTTATACACTAATAATGAAGTTGCAGAAAGAGAATTTAAGAAAACAATCCCATTTACAATTGCAACAAGAGAATACCTAGGAATAAATTTAACTAGAGGTGAAAGACCCACACACTGAAAACTATAAGATACTGATGAAAAAACTGAAGACAACAAAAATAAATGGAGAGATATTTAGTGCTCACAAATTGGAAGAATTAGTATTGTTCAAATGTTCATACTCCCCAAAACGATCTACAGATTCAAGGCAATCCCCATCAAAATACCTATAGCATTTTTCACAGAACTCTAACAAATAGTACTAAAATTTTTATGGAACCACAAAAGACCCCAAAGAGCCAAAGCAATCTTGAGAAAGAAGAACAAAGCTGAAGGTACCACAATCCCAAATTTCAAGATATACTACAAAGCTATAGTAATCAAAACAGTATGGTACTGGCACAAAAACAGACACATAGGTCAATGGAAGAGGATAGAGAGTCTAGTAATAAGCCTATATGTATATGGTCAATTAGTCAACAATAAATGAGCCAAGAATATACAATGGGGAAAAGACAGTCTTTTCAATAAATAGTGCTGGGAAAACTGGACAGTTACAGGCAAAAAAAAAAAAGAAAAAAAAAAGGAAACTGGACCACATTCATAACACCATACATTAAAATTAACTTGAAATGGAATAAAGACATAAATGTGAGACCTGAAACCATAAAATTCCTAAAAGAAAACATAGGCAGTAATCCCTTGAACATTGGCCTTATCAACACATTTATGGATATGTCTTCTCAAGCAAGGGAAACAAAAGCAAAAATAAACCTTTGGGACTACACCAAGATAAAAAGCTTTACACAGTGAAGGAAACTAACAAAATGAAAAAGCAACCTACTGAATGGGAGATGATATCTCTAGTAAGTGGCTAATACAATTAGCAATAATCGCGCCTCCAGGGCCCTGCCCATTTTTAATCAGATTTTTTTGGTATTGAGTTGTATGAATTCTTCATATATTTTTGATTAAAAATGGGCAGGGGGCCTGGAGACATTTTTCCAATGAAGACATCCAGATGGCCAACAGTCACATGAAAAGGTGTTCAACATCACTCATCATCAGGGAAATGCTAATCTAAACCACACTGAGATACCACTTCACACCAGTTAGAATAACTAGTATAAAAAGACAAAATAAGAAGTGTTGGTGAGGATGTAGGAAAGGGAGCCTCTTGCATGGTGGGTGGGAACATAAAGTAGTACAGCCACTGTGGAAAACAGTATGACAGTTCCTCAAAAAATTAAAAATTGAAATGCCACATGATCCAGTAATTCCACTACTGTGTATTTACACAACACCCCCTCCCCCAAAAAACACTAATTCAAAAAGATATATGAATCACTATATTTATTGCAGTGTTGTTTATGATAGCCAAGATATGGAAGCAACCCAAGGGTCAAAGATAGATGAATGGATAAATAAGGTGTAGTATGTACGTGTATGTATACACACACACACACACATTACTCAGCTATAAGAATGGTATCTTGCCTTTGAGACAACATGGATAAACCTAGAAAGTATTATGCAAAGTGAAATAAGTCAGACAAAAAGAAATACCACATGATTTTACTTAAATGTGGAATTAAAAAAAAAAATGAATGAACAAACACCCCCCAAACAGAAACAGATTCATAAATACAAAGAACAAACTTCTGGTTGCCAGAGAGGAGGTGTGTGGGAGATGGGAGAAATAAATGGAGGGGATTAAGAGAAACAAACTTCCAGTTATAAAATAAATAAGTCATGGAGATAAAAAGTACAGCATCAGGAATATAGTCAATAGTATTGGAATAACGTTGTATGGTGACACATGATAACTACAATTATTGTGGTAAGCACTGTGTACAGAATTGTTGAATCACTATGCTGTACACCTGAAACTAATATAACATTGTGTGTCAACTATAATTCAATAATAAAAATGAAAGAGAAAAACAACAAAAAATAGGAATTTAATATTGCTGGTGGATTTGATAAGCTCATGACTGGTTATTGAAATCTGTGGGGGATATATTTGGATTAGATACAATAGGGAATGGGAGATGATGTAGTATAGATCTAATGTACAAAGTTTCTGTGGCGCCTGGGTGGCTCAGTCGTTAAGCGTCTGCCCTCGGCTCAGGTAATGGTTGCAGAGTCCTGGGATCGAGCCCCGCATCGGGCTCCGTGCTCCCCGCTCCGCGGGAAGCCTGCTTCTCCCTCTGCCACTCCCCCTGCTTGTGTTCCTTCTCTTGCTGTGTCTCTCTCTGTCAAATAAATAAATAAAATCTTTAATAAAACATGTACAAAATTTCTCTCATAACCTTTACTATAAAGGAGAGGATGGGATCCAATGAGGTGTTTTTCTTATTTTATTATTATTTTATATGTAATTATTACTGCATATTTTTACCCTGTGGGAGTGAATTGTTACAGAGAAGAAAGAGATTGTACTTCAAAAGAACAGGACTTACATAGTGGAGAAAAAATGGTATACATTGCAAAACAGGAAAGTTGAACTTTAGATAAGAACAAGGAGGATTCATCCAATGAACCCACAGGGAAGACCAGCTATACCATACGGATGACAGGAAGACTAGAAGGCTTGGATAAGGGTACCAAGCAGGGTGGCATGATTTGCAACGCCTATGAACATGATTAATGATCTGTAATTTGGCTTTCAAAGATTATTTCCTGTCACAAAAATCTATACCTTTATGACCAGAAAGAATATTTCAGTTTTTACTCATTTATATTATTGCTTAAGGGAAATATTTTCTAGAAAAATGTTTTGGATTGCTGGTCATTTTTTTTTTTAACTCTACTGGTACAAACTCAGCCACATTTTGCATTAGTGTAATTCTGACACAATCTAATTCACCTATGGTATGCAAGGTGCTTTCTAGATTTTGCATGTAATACAACAATGGGTGGATGTATAGCTTCTCATCTCATGTGTACACAATTCAAGGATGGAATAAAACATATATATATATATATATATATATATATATAATGACTTAATACAATCCAAATAAAGGTAATGTATCTATGATTTTTTTTTAAAGATTTTATTTATTTATTTGAGAGAGAGCGTGTGCTCGTGAGCGGGGGAGGTAGAGGGAGAAGCAGACTCCCCACTAAGTAGGGAGCCTGATGCGCGGCTCTATCCCAGGACCCTGGGATCGTGACCTGAGCTAAAGGCAGACACTTAACTGACTGAGCCACCCAGGCGCCTCTATGATAACTTTTGACAAATTTACCTCAGCCTTTATTTCCTATTTATGATATTTCTCATTCTTCCTTACTATGTATGAGAGAGAGAAATTGGACTTCATTTTAGAAAGGCTCCATGTCCACTAATTCTCTGCTAGGCCCCATTTACTCATGTTCGATGTTTCACCTTGCATGTGAGTAAACCAAAGAAGCTCTGTTCCCACTCCAAGGGGGAAGCAAGAAAGTTAATCCTCCTCTGAATTTCATCCTAGGCCCCCATACACCTGATAACATCTAAGAATAACCAGATCCTGAGCACGTCCCAGAACATTAGCTTTGAACAAACCTGGGTCTACACATGATTTATGGAACAACACCTGACATGCGCCTTTGATTAGCCATACCCTGGATCCCTTTCCTTTTTTTTTTTTTTTTAAAGATTTTATTTATTTATTTGACAGAGAGAGACACAGCGAGAGAGGGAACACAAGCAGGGGGAGTGGGAGAGGGAGAAGCAGGCTCCCCGCGGAGCAGGGAGCCCGATGCGGGGCTCGATCCCAGGACCCGGGATCATGACCTGAGCCGAAGGCAGACGCTTAACGACTGAGCCACCCAGGCGCCAGCCCCCTGGATCCCTTTCCAACATAAACTCTTAATCCCAAGTAACAGAGACTAACTTCTTCTCTGAGTCTACCAGACACTACATGTGCTATACTTTATAACTTAGGCTATTTAATAAACTCTGCTCTCACTTCTTCCTGGCTCAGGTTTGATTTCTATCCTGCACAAAGCCAAGGATCCTTTGGGCTTGCCCTTGGACCCGGCCTAAGTCATGTGTACAATACATGTCTACAATAAAGCCTCGAGATAATGGTAAACATTGATGAAGATTCCAGTTTGTTTTTTTAAAAATAGAATCACTACAAAGTATAAGAACAAATCTAAAAATATATATCTCAAAATGATTGAACACAAGAGAAATATATGTACTAATTACATTTTCATAATCCTTTCCACAAATATTATATCCCAGAGTAACTGTAAATATAAATATATGAATGAATTCATCCTTTACTTGGAGGTCTCTGGAAGTAAAAACATTGTCAGCTTTATTATAAGCCATACAGATTGTAACTTTCATGTTTACTGTTTCACATATATCTCTTTCCATTTTATGCTATTATCTTACTACCTTGTTTACATCATTTGATTTTAAGAGTTACAACAATATACCTTTAGGTGTATATTTAAACACTAAGATAATGAAAGCGATAAATTTGATTTGGATGGTTTGTTATTCTAGGTGAATAAATTCTTCATTTTTAATTATTTACTAAGAACCAATAACATGATGGATGAAATGAGAGAAAAAAATATGTTTGAATTACTTTTCAGAGGAAAAGGGTTTCTGTTACCAAGCTTTCCCTATTTATATTTTATATAATTAAAATGTTCATGCTCAGAGAACAAATTGGATCCCATTATTAAATTAAGCATTATGATGATGCAGAATTGAAAGAAGTGTGTACTGCCAGTGGGCATTTCAAATTGCTAAGCTCTGATGACATCCAGATAGTAAAAACATCCAAAATAAAAGCTATGTGGAAACAATATATTTCTGGCAAGTGTGACTCATATTAATGTGTTCATTTGCAAATGCTAAATAAACACACTTTATTATAATTTCACTTTTTGTACCAAACTGATGTGTGTTGAAACAATAGTCCAGTCAAAACCCAGACAAGAAACTAGTCTGAAATTTCCAGCAAATTAAATGGCTTAGACTATCAGTCTCTGAACAGATATGGATGCCATAGGACAATCATACAAGGAAGTTTGAATTTTAAAGTATGAGCATGACTCTACTCAAGTTTCCCAGGATACTCTGCTCTGTGTGTACTTAATTGATCTGAAATTATTCTAATCTTTTCTAAAGGGTTTAGTATTTCATTTGGTAGGATTGGTTCAAGACAGAAATAGACAAAGTAGTAAGTACCTACTTTCCTGAGCTTCAATGAAGCAGAAGAGAAAACTTCAGTGATTTATAATGTATTCTTTAACTTCAAACTGAGATTATTTGGGGGTGCAATATTTCTAGATCTGTTCTAACCATACAGATTATAGATGTATGTTTATTATGTTTGTCATAACTTAGAAATTATACTTTTCTCCATATCTTACTTAAATACCTCCCAAAATAAAGTTTCCAAACTATTCATTTTTCCCATCTAACTATACCTAATACTTAGTATAAAAATTTTCCTCTATTGGGGCGCCTGGGTGGCTCAGTTGGTTAAGCGATTGCCTTCGGCTCTGGTCATGATCCTGGAATCCCAGGATCGTCCCACATTGGGCTCCCTGCTCAGCAGGGAGTCTGCTAATCCCTCTGACCCCCCCCCCCAACTCTCTCTCTAATTCTCTCTCTCAAATAAATAAAATCTTTAAAAAAAAGAAATTTTCCTCTATTATTTCTAAATATTCTATAATGTAAAAATTTTAATATTTTTCCTAACACTCACAGTAAATATTTCTCAATGCCAGCTCTTTGAGAAGTAATTAGCTACTGTTAGATTCATCAGTCTGGAAGAAAAAAAAAAAATCAAGTGTGCTGTTGTCACTTAATTCAGAATTAACTATATTTTTTCTTCCTAAAAAGTGTGAAATTGAATATAAATATTCAGTGGAGACTAAGCATTTTCTTAGCAATGAAATCCCACTAAGAGTTATAGCACTACAGTATTATTGTTCTAATCATCTAAATAATGTAGCCTTATGCTTTCCAGAATCTATGTGACATAATGATACTCATATTGCTTTATCACTAAAGGGCAACCACTTTTCTGATAAAAAAGACAGAGTCACTCAAAAAATGTCTCTATTGCAAAATTTTAAAGTACAGTAATATCAACTTTTATGGAAGAAATTATCATTTTGTAATGAAACTTCTTCCTGTCATTTGCCTAAGTGATTAAGGAAAACAGAAAAGTTTAAATATAATTTACAATTTTTACACTCAAAAATTTGTGTCTGCTTTTACAAATCATATAACTTCTCATAAATTTGAGATTTTTACACAAAACTACACAAAATGACTATGTTGGGCTATTACAATTAAGACAACACTTTCATTTTGAAATTCTATACAGAATAATGATGAATGACCCCATTACATAAATTTGCGTTAAAAAATACTAAAATTTCTTTATCAAATCATGTCATTTGACTTCCAGACTTGTTCTTATGTCAAGGCCATGTCTGTATCCCTAAATACATGACCTCACCTTCATTATCTTTAATCACATTCCAAAGAATTTTTCATCTAATCCTCCCACTGGAGCTTCAGGCAGATCTCATAGCTTTCTGCATGCTTTCTGCTATCATCAGCTTTTTTTTTTTTTTTTTAAGATTTATTTATTTATTTGAGAGAGAGTGTGAGTGCGCATGTGAGTTGGGGGAGCAGGCAGAGGAATAGAATCTCAAGCCGACTCTCCGTTGAGCATAGAGACCAATGTGGGGCTCAATCTCATAACCCATGATATCATGGCCTGAACTGAAACCAAGAGTGGGATGCTCAACACACTGAGCCATCCTGGCTCCCCTCCTATCATTAGCTTTTAAAACTAGACAAGACTAAATTCAAATTCTGATTTTGCATATAGTTTAAATATCTGCCTTACTTTCTTCCTTACTCTGCCTTAACTCCTGTTCCCTCATTTCCTCCCTGTGCCTGGCAAATGTCACATCCCATGGCAGAAGTTAATGCCATTGTCTTTGCTTTTTCTCTAGTTTCTGTGGCTCTCCTGACCTGAGAGAGGTGTACTAGCAGGAGGGGGAAGCTTTGTATTCATTGCATGACAGGAGTGTTAAGTTTGGGTATGGTTAGGTGCTTCACCCCAGCATGTGTCTGTTTATCCAATGCATATCTAAAATTAAACATAATCTCTCTTATTAAGTATTAACTTGTTTTATAAAAACCTTTTTTCCCTCTAAGGGAAGTTTTTATTTTATCTGCTAATAATACTGATATGATTTCTTCAGAATGAATAAACTGACATTATGATAGGTGATCAATCTCCTCTTCCTTCCCTGCATTTAATATATACATTATTTTATATATTTGTGAATCAGAGAACTAAAAGAGAGTATATGTTTTGCAGGCAAAACAAGCAAACAAACAAAACAACCAATAAACACTAAACACTTATGTATGCCAACGTGAATTTGTCTCTCCACTATCAGTTTGTGACCACAGTCTCGGAGCTATAATGCAAACCAGGCATACCTTTTTCATAATACTCATGTGGTTTCATATTTTCTCATTTTTATGTCTGATCTATGTAGACATCTTTGCAAAACATTTTGTAACATATAAATATAATATTGTCTCCCTGGTTGTCTTGATACTGCTTATTAAGACTTCCATATTTTCACCAGTTATTTGAGAGGCCACATTTGACATAAAGTTTCATATGTACTTCAGTGTATTGCTGGACTTTCTATTCAGTTCTATTCAGTTCCATTGGTAATATGACTATTCAGACAGACATCACAACCAGGCTGTTTTAAACTATTTAAACTATTTCCATATGTAATGGATCTACCTCTTCCTCTTCATTTGTAAAGTTTTCATGACTTTCCTACTCACTTGTCCATATACAAATTGAAATTAACTTATCGGGTGATGGGTATTAAGGAGAGCACGTGTTGGGATGAGCGCTGGGTGTTATATGCAACTAATGAATTGTTGAACATGACAACAAAAGCTTATGATGTACAATATGTTGGCTAACTGAACATAATGAAAGGTAAAAATAAATAAATAAATAACAAGAAATTAACTTATCTAGGTAGGAAAAAGTTTTATTTGCATGACATTTAATTTTTATATAAACCTAGAAATGACATATTTTGAAGTTGAGTGTGTACTAAAGGGAGAGGATAGAAACTGGAAGACAGGGACATAAGGGCAGTTCACACCTAGTCGAAGGACCTACTCTATAGACCTTCACCAGTGCTCACAAGAAAGTCGGGTGAGATGGGAGATGGGAGATGGCACAGCCTGGAGGAATAGAGTAGTCAGTCTGTAGGAAAGTTATAAAGTTCCCCTTAGACACTTCCCTTACAGAAAATAAGCCTGAAACCCCTGAAGGACAATTAGTGAAGTCCATATGCCCAGGGTGTAGACGATAACTCTTTGCAGATGGCAAAAGGTAAAAGAAAAAAAAAAAAAAAAATCTACCATCCCTGTGAGTTGAGTTTGCCCAGAATCCTATAGCAATACTATTATAAGTCCCTGACCTTTGAGAGAGTAGCAGGAAAATCTTAATATAAATCCATAAATAATACAAGGCAGAGTTCAGCAACAATGGGGAAGAGAGGCATGGTCAGTGAGAAAGCTACATCTTTGAGACCTAAAAATACGGAGCCTGGGGGCACCTGGTTAGCTCAGTTGGTTAAGCATCTGACTCTATGCTCAGTGGGGAGTCTTTGTGAGATTCTTTCCCTCTCCCTCTGTCCCTGCTCACATTCACTCTCTCTCACTCTCTAAAAATAAATAGATAAATCTTTAATTAAACACACACACACACACACACACACACACACACACACACACACACAGAGCCTACCTAACACTTACACTGGACAACATAAAAGAGAACACCCCCGTGCCTACCATTATCATACCAGCAAACACCAGGAACAAAAAGTAGCAGACTACTATTGGAACAGTGGCAAGGTTGGGGGGAGGGGGCAGGGAGAGAGAGGAAGAGAGAGAGAGATACCTCCTCTAAAGCACAGGTGTACATGATAGGCTGAAAATGGAGGGGCGAGTCAGAAAAATGAGAAAAATCCTCTACCACCCCAGCTGCAAGAGAAATGTAAAGTCATTCATGCCCTAAAATTAACCATAACAACCATGAAACATAAACCCAGCTTAACCCATGAATGGATTAATTACTTAAATTCCAATACTATCAGCCTAGTATCAGCCTAGTATAACGATTTCCTGGGAAAAAAACACACTGAATCTTTCCTGTTCTAAAACTGATTCCTGCATGCAATCAAAAATTATGGAATGTCCATGTACAAACACTATCAATAATAAACACAAACACAATAAACACAGAGGTTTAAGCCATCAGATAAGAAATTTAAATTATGATTAATATGTTTAAGTCTCTAATGGACAAGATGGGGAATTTCAACATAGAAACAGACACTGTAAGAGAAAGTCAAATATTTCTGGTTATTCCAAACTAACTTATACCAAAATTTTTACTATTTGTGCTGGTCCCCATACTTTAGTCAGGTTAATCATCCTGACTTGGTTATCAAGTATTTACCAAGCATTTGTAACTTGGTCTTAGATTGATTTGCAGACTAAGATATTATTATTTTATCAGTATAATAATAGGGACACCTGGGTGGCTCAGTCTGTTAAGCATCTGCCTTTGACTCAGGTCATGATGGTAGGGTCCTGGGATTGAGTCCTGCATTGAGCTCCTTGCTCAGCAGGAAGCCTGCTTCTCCCTCTGCCTGCCACTCCCCCTGCTTGTGCGCTCTCTCTCTGACAAATAAATAAATAAAATCTTTAAAAAAAAATAATAATAAATACAACTAAGACTCTTTTCTCTGAACTATAACAACAGACAGGATAGTCTGAATATCCTTATAAGAGAACAGTAAGTATGTATTGCAAATTGCCCTCATGTGAAAGCAAAATGGCATTTTTTTTTTTGAGAGAGAGAGAAGCATTCAAAAGCGTGTGTTAGCCAATTAATCACAGAATAACAATCTCCTTCTGTTCATGCATCAACTGACACAATTGGAAACATGACATTATTCAGTCCTGTATAATGTACAATTAACCTCTAGGATCAATCAGGTTTTCTGATAGACCATATTGAACTATTAGGAAATTTATGAGCGTGTATACACCTGCATCTAACATACCTTTAATAAAAGTTGAAATTCTTTGTTGCTAGGAATTCTATGATGGTTTAAATTAACCAGTTGAAAGTGTTTAGATAATTCTAAAGATTCTCACTTAGTATAAACAATTAAAATAAGATGAAAAGAGTAACTGGAGCTCATCCAGATTCCAAGTTTTGTTAAAGAAGAGTCTCCCATTCATACAATTTATTATTTTGATGATACATTTTGGTAAAAATGAGGCAATGCCCACAAATATCTACAAAAAACCCTTAAATAAATGCTTTGTGCCTAACTCCAGGATCAAGGAAAGGAAATTTATTCTTGCCATTTCTCTTCATTATTATACTGAAGTATAGTATGGGATTCAAAAAGAAACAGAAGTCATACAGACAAAAAAAAATGTATTTATTTAAATAAGACTTAATTGTCTATATACAAAATCTAAGTAATCTACAAAGAGCCAACAAAACTAATAGGTGAGTTTAGTAAGGCTTCAGATTATAAGGTTTTCATAAAAAATAAATTTTATTTCTATATTATAACAAAGAGGAAATTAAATTATGTAGTCATACCATAAAATGAAATACTTAAAATAAATTTGAAAAAAAGATGATCAAAACTTGTGCACTGAACCTTCCCAAAAGTTGTTGAGAGAAATTAAAGACCTGGAGTGGTATATGATAAACATGGATTATAAGATTCAATATTGTGATCTTGTCAATTCTCCCAAAATTGATTGGAATTCTGATCAAAACCACAACCAGTTTTTTTGGTAAGAAAGAGCAAGCTGGTTCTATAGTTTATATGAAAATAGGAAGTTTCTATAAAGCCAAAAGAAAAACAAAGTTGGAGGATTTTTTATTATCTTATTTCAAGTCACAGTAATCAAGTCACAGTAATCAGTAGTTATGTCTTACTGACGTAAAGGTAGATATATAGAAAACTGAATAATAGCATACAGAATTCACAAATGGATCCACACACACATATCTGATCACCTGATTTTGGAAAAAAATTGCTGAAACAATTCAATGAGTAAAGAATATTTTTTTTCCAACAAATGGTGCTGGAATAATTGGATAAGACCTCTGTAATTCTCTTGCATTGCTTGCAGAAATGAAAAATGGTACAATCACTTTGGAAAACAGTTGGCAGTTAAGCCTGTAACTACTATATAAATATATTTTGAAACTATTCCAAGAGCCTGTACAATAGAAATGAAAATTGGGGCACCTGGGTGGCTCAGTCCATTAAGTGTCTGCCTTCGGCTCAGGTCATGATCCCAGGGTCCTGGGATCGAGCCCCACGTCGGGCTCCCTACCCAGCTGGGAGCCTGCTTCTCCCTCTCCCTCTGCCCCCCCCACCTGCTTGTGATCTCTCTCTCGCTCTCTCTCTGTGTCAAATAAATAAATAAAATCTTTAAAAAAAAAGAGAGAAATGAAAATATATGTCCATGCAAAGACTTAACCTGAATGTTTATACCAAGTTTGAGCATCTGATAACACAAAACTGAAAACAACCTAAATATTCATCAACAGGTGAATGGATAAATACTGAAATACTACTCAGCCTAGGGAAACAAAAAATGTATACATGTAACATGAATGCATCTTAAACGAATTATGTCAAATGAATGATGCCAGAACAAACAATTAAAAAAGCTACATATTACATGATTCCACTTATATAAAATTCTGGAAATTATAAACTAATCTACTGTGACACAAAAGGACCAGTGGTCATCTGGGATGGAAGAATGTATGGATTGCAAAAGGGAATAAGGAAACTCTTAAAAGACCATGACTGTATTTATTATCTTCATTGGGGTGATGATTTCCAGGTTTATGCAACTATCAAATTTATCAAAATATACACTTGTGAATGTGCAGTTCATTTTATATAAATTATACTTTGAAAAATTAAAAAAAAATATACTTCAAAAAAGCTTTAAAAATAAAGTTTACCCCAAACCCATTCTCTTTTAAACAATCAGTCCTGGGGGATTGTTGTTCTAATGTGAAAGATAAAATCATTCAGCTTATAAAACATAATCTTGCATAGGAAAAGTTCTTCTTAAGCAGGACATAAGAATTGCTTACCATACACAACACTAATAAATTGATCAGGGTATCAAAAGATACCATTAAGAGAATAAAAGGTAAATCCAGATAATAGGAAAAAAACATTTGCCTAATATCTGACCAACAAAGAGCTTTTATCCAAATTTAATAAGCCCCAAAACATCAATAAAAGATAACCCAATAGGATAACGGGGAAGTCTTGAATAAGCACTTCAAAGAACAGAATATCTAAATGGCCGATAAAGGTATAAAAAGATGCTCAAACCAGTAAAATCACTTTATCTGAAACCACTTTATGCGTATCGCTGAACATGCAGTGGAATGGCCCCCAAAAAAGTCTGAGGTCAAGTTTTGGCAATAGCAATGGAAACTAATACACTTCTTCTCAGAGTGTAAACTACTAGAAGTTTTGTGGAAAATTCTTTGGCATTTTCTAGTGAATTAAAAATATACATATTCTGTCACCTAATAAGGGTATACCTGGGGGAGACAGCCAATGGAATTCCAGACACATATGCATCAAAAGACATGTACAGATTATTTCAATGATGTTCCTCATAATAATCAAAAAACAGTAACAACTCAAATAATCTATCAATAGTGTGATGGATATATAAATCATGATATTTTTAAACAATGAAATATTATATATATATAGTAGAGATTACTATATATGCATGAGCTAAACATGCAAACAAAGATGAATCTCACAAACATAATTTTGTGCAAAGAAAGCCAAACACAAAGAATACAAACTGTGGGATTCCATGCATATAGAGACAATCTTGGCAAAACTAATCCACAGTGATAGAAACTAGGGTTATGGTTAATACCTTTATTTATATGTATGTATATATAAATTGTATAACATAAATTGTATATAAATATAAATTTATATATGCATATGTAAACATATATATGTAATTTTATAAATTTATAAAATATATTTTATATTATAATGGCTGTATTATATTACATTAATTATAATAATAGAATGGAAGAAGGGTTAATGATCGAGAGGGGTATTATCACGAGACTGGTATTTCACTTCTTATTTTAGGTTTTAGCTAGCTTTGTGATAATTCATTGTGTTGTACATTTATGCTTTGTGCATTTTTCTATATGTACACTATAGTCAATAAAAAGTTACATAAGCCAAATAAAACATTTTTAAAGCGGTATGCCAATTTAGGGGTTATCGGGAATAGAACAAATTATGATGCTGTGCCCATTTTATTTTTGGAGACAGCATAGGGAGAAAGAAATCAGGCCAAGAAGAGGAAGAAGTGGTCCCCACGGTGAAAGCAGTCTGTCTCTCGAGTCAGCAAGAAATCAAGTAATGTATAGGAAAGTAAACTTGGAGTGTTAGGGGCCAGAGTGCCCCATGGACCTGAGGTTGTTTAGTCTTCTGTAGGAACATTCCTAGCCCCCATGTGCAAAGAAGGTAAATAGAAATTTCAGCATCCAAAATGTAATAAAAATATCTTTTTTCTGAGCACACGAGCAAGATACATGAAACGTTCATGTTTTCTTTTTCCTTCTCCCCCAATATTCACTAACTCCCTTTCTCCAACTTTTATTTTCCTCTTAGAATCACTTACACTGAATTCTGTCCTTCAATTCTGAGAGTGAAATGCACTGAGTTCTTTGCTTAACTCGCTTACAGATTTTGTAATATCATTATACCAAGCTCAGTTTATTCTTTATTCCAAGCATGCTTCCCTGCCGCTCTGACAGGCCGTCGCCAATTGCCTTACTTCTTGGCCAGAACAATTCTTCCCTGGGCTCATGCCATCCAGTAGTCGGAAGGCCACCGCTGCTTTCTGGGACGCTATAGCCACAGAACTAGAAGCCCTCAGAAGCAGTGCCAGCTGACAAAACAGACTGCTCTGCTTTATCTCTGACCATATTGCACACACCGAAGCTCTGACTTCTTCAGAGGAGGGCTGTGCAACAGAACAGAGCAGCGCCAGCGAGCTAATATCTCTTGGGGAGACTGAATAAGTGAGAAGGGCATGTAGGGCCATCCAGAAATTCAATGGTTCCATAATCCAACTCTGGAGACATGGCACTTAACTGAGAAAGCAGATGTGTTTATTGGGAAGCTATAGCCAGCTGGTAAACATACCACATTAGATGTGCTCTTCCCTGCCTTTCTTTCCAATTTTTAAATCCATTTTCCCGGGGATTGCATCCCTCCAATAGAGCATTATCACGTAAGCTTTGGCTTCAGGCACTGGTTCTGTGTGTGTGTGTGTGTGTGTGTGTGTGTGTGTGTGTGTTTCCTTTAGTAAGGGAGCCAAGTTGAAGTCATCATTCATGCCATTTTTCTCTAGCCTTTCCTCTGAACAATGACAACAGGGTTAATGGGTAGAGTTTGTTATGTTAAAATGGAGATTTTCTGTTTTAGAAGCAAGTTAATCTATATAGTGATAAAATAGTGACCTTTTTGTTCATTATCTCATTAATCATCTGTATTAGGTGACTAAGATAAAAGACTCAGCTAGTCATGAATAAATGTTAAAAAATAAGATAACCGGAAGAAAAAATATCCTGGTGCTTGGCAAACAATTATTATGGAAAGAAATGCATGAATAATGACCGTCATTGCTACATCTTTTCTCCTGCTTGCTACATGTTTCCTGGTAGTTCACCATTACTGTTAACCCTAGAATATCCTATAGTCAAAAATAATATATTGCATTACATAATGTAATATTTTAAGCTCAAGCACATTTTACTGGACAATCTTGGGTTAAGGTCTTAAGTACATAATTTTTATTGTACTGTCTTTTTTAAGGTTCTTAGAGCATTAAGAAAATGTGCTGACCCAGGCAGAGAGAGAGATGACATAAGGATCACTGGCAGCTCACTGGCATTAAGTCATTTATCACATGCTGACAAATTACTGATAATTTGTATTGATTCGCTTGCTGGGCTTAGTGAACTGAGAAGCCAAATCCAAATACACACTGAACTGGAATTGGAAACTTGACTGCTTTCATCAAATCAAAGTCAAGTTAAGCTGAAACTTTATCTTATTTCTGTATATTCAGCTCTGCATTTTCTATTAAATTGAACAAAACACTTGGCATAATTGCCATCAGATACAAGTATGCTTTTGCTCTTACAGACCAAAGTTTTACCAAGAGTTTTATGAAGTTGCAGAGGACGTCAAGTTTGTATTTTTTTAAAGGTTTATTTAATTGACAGACAGAGAGAGCACAAGCAGGGGGAGCAGCAAGCAGAGGGAGAGGGAGACGCAGGTTCCCAGCTGAGACGGGAGCCTGATGAGGGGCTTGATCCCAGGACCCTGGGATCATGACCTGAGCTGAGGACAGATGCTTAACTGAATGAACCACCCAGGCAACCCCGAGTTTGTATTTTGAAACGGTACCTTTCTACTATGGTCCAAGTTTAATTGCTTGAAGCTAGCAAAATTTCACTTGTTTAAGTATAATTTCAAAATATACTTCTTGAAATTCTTACCTTTTAAAGGCATGCTATAAAATGATATATATATATATTACATCATATACTGAAAAAAGCTCACACATTTTTACCAATAATCTATTATTCCATACATGTCATAAGAATGTACATATATTTTGTAAATTGGATCAGTTGATATAAAGGGATATATATACCTGGATTGAATAGCTACAAACAAATCTATTGGGATTCTCTCCACATTGCAGGGAAGAGCCAGGCTCATAAATTAGCTTTTATTTCTTAAACAAAAATAAAATGAAAAACATTTATCTATTTCTAGAATTCTACCAAAACTTATCTCTTTTCATTTTTACTATGCTAATACCTTTAAAGAAATTATATACTAAAATGTACATTAAAATATTTGTAGCTATAGTTATTCTCTTATATTTGTGAAACTTTCCGGATGTATATCTAAAAATGTACTTTATATCTGAAATGTATTGTTTAATATGGATTATTGTTTATGACAATGAAATCAGTAACACCTATGGAATTTGATTCTTTATTTTCCAATAAATAAATTAATACATTGCCTTACCACTCTTCACTTAGGTTAGTAAACACACTGTCAAAAAATTCAGAAATAGCAAAATTTAAAACACTAGATTAATAAAATAGTATTTAATTAGTTTAATGTGCACATAAGAACAGCTTATGAACTGGGAACTTTTGAATCTAAAACCTTTATGAAACTCAGGGACATGATATTGCAGAATGGTTTATAAAGGGAAAATGAGGAAGTAGCTTAACCTTTACAATAACTGGTTTATAATGGGGGTTTCCAGATGGCAGAGGATTAGTTAGAAGTGATTATCTCATACCATTTTAAGAAGATGACTTAAGATTTTTTAATGATTATCAGAAGATTTATAAGAAATAACCTAAGTTCTACTTATATTCATAAAAAAAAAAAAAAGCTAGATTTATTTTTGCTTACGTAGCTTAAATGATTTTGTCTCCTAGGGAGATTCTCAAGCCTGGTCTCCATTCTTTTATTTTAATAATATCAAAAGGTTACTTGTTAAAATATTGGTTTTGAATGACCAAAAATTAATGCAATGTTTTTTTTATTTATTAATCACTCTTTAAAGGTACTACACCATCTTCAATTCAAAATAGAAATTCTTTAAAAAGGCACCATATACTAATTTTTGCATATTGGAATCACAGAATATTTTGGTATGCCTTAATCTTCCCAAAACTGCATGTAGAGATGGGATATTGTTGTTTGCTTTATTGGCCCAGATTGTCTTAAAGTAAAATAAGGTAGCATTTTCTTTAAAAAATAATTCACATAAACACAGGTCAGATAAAACTTAGTATTGTTTGACTTTATTAGGAAGAGCATATGCTCTCTACAAATCTCACTTGGTCAGTTTTTCACTTTAGGCATCATCTACACAGACTCTTAAAGGTTTTTTTTTTTTTTTTTTTTTTTTTTTTTAATTCATTCGAGACACAGAGATACAGAGAGAGAGAGAGAGAGAATATGGGGAGGGGGAGAAGCAGGCCCCCCGCCGAGCAGGAAGCCTGATGTGGGGCTCGATCCCGACCCTGGGATCATGACCCGAGCCGAAGGCAGATGCTCAACCAACTGAGCCACCCAGGCGCCCCTACACAGACTCTTAGATGTGATATAAATATTGTTTAATTTAAGGTATAGTTGTGAGATGGGTATAACATTGACAATACTTTCACAAGGGGTAAAAATGGCTACTATTCTTTGAAGTTATTTTTATGTTGGAAATATTTATTTAATAGAAAATGTCCATTAATTAAATGAACTTTCAATGACAGAAAATCTTTCTTCCTGTTGTTTTAATGTCATCAAGGATTTAGATTATGTAGCACTGAACTTCACATTTTTAATATCATATTTTCCTTGAAAATAGGAACTATCTCAAAAAATGGTAATGTTTATAAAATTAAGAGAAAAAAATGCATACTGTCCTAGATGGGTGGGCTTCTTTAGGGCCACTATCTGTCAGAGTTTTGACTTGGGTTAAGGAGTAAGCTTCTTTTAGAAAAAGGGAAAAAACACAGGTCAGGTCAGTAGCATGAGGATCCCCCAATCTCTGTTCCACCTCATTAAGAGGGGTGCCAGAACCAGGCCAACCAGTGAACATGGTGTGGGTTTTGTTCTAGTGAGGATAACCCTTTCCCACTGTGAAGGCCCTCTTAAGATGGCAATCAAGAGAATGTTAATCTACATTAGGAGAATATATTGGCAGTTTCACACTGGACAGTATTGACTTAGGTGGCAGATGTTTACAGGAATTTCCTGGAAAGTCAGCTTGTCTGCACATAGAGACTGGGCATCAGTTGGCCATTAGAGCCCATGTGTGGTTACAAATACCTCTATTGAGCTGAAAAATCTAAGAGTATTGTGGGAAACTAATCCTGGGCACCAAGTCTACAGTTAGAAGTTGAGCCCTCCTCCTGTCAACTTATAGTCTAGGCCATTCAAGATCCTCACGTAAGTTCACTTTTCAGAAAATCTTATTCCTTGTAAAGCATATTTTTTCTTGCTTGATAAGCACACAGATATTTTAAAAAGCTAACCAACAAAACTAAGCTCTGGAGAAATTTATTAAGTACACTTTAATTAATTTATTTTGACCTTTACAAAATAGCTGAGGATTCAAAACAAGATTTAAAAAAGAGAATATATTTTGAAGTATATTAAGTTTGGCTAGTTTCCTTCAGAAATGCTTTAGAAATATAGGGGTGCCTGGGGTGGCTCAGTTGTTAAGCTTCTGCCTTTGGCTGGGATCATGATCCTGGGGTCCTGGGATAGAGCCCTACATCGAGCTCCCGGCTCAGCAGGGATCCTGCTTCTCCCTTTCCCTCTGCTGCTCCCCCTACACATGCTCACTCTTTCTGTCAAATAAATAAATAAAATCTGAAAAAAAAATTTTTAGAAATATAAATACAGTTATAAATACATTTTATGGGAGTTATCCATTATTTTCATTAGCTCTGTGATCATTGATACAGTATTGCAAAAACTTTTAAAAAGACTGCTATACAAAATTTTTGGGAAAAACTTATTTTCAGAAAAATTTTCAATGATTTTTGTATTCAGCTTAGAAACATCTCAGATATTCATATTATCACCAATTACTGGGATTTAATATATAAAGAAGAAATTGCTGTGGCATCATATTAAAATACCACTTTTATCAAATCAGGATTTATGTCTTTACTACAATTTCCTTAAAATATGTAGATCCATACAGTCATATATGTTACCCTGGTATATGGTGCTCAAGGTCATTAGGCCATTGTACTCTCTTAAGTCTATAGGATCATCCCTGAGATCTATGTCAAAAAGCTGGATTCTCCTCAGACTCATATTGTTTGTATTTTCAGTATATGAAGAAAATATTTATCTTTAAATTCCAGAATTCAAATATTTATCTTTGAAAACCAAGGAATATATGATCAGGTATTCAATACCTTAGCACCTTAGTAGCTATTGGTTTGATTTATGCAAAATACTATTGGTTTTGATCATTGGCAGGTTGTTAATAAACAAAGCGGTATTAAAAAAATAAAAGCATAGATTTTCTTGTCTATTTTATAGGGAATTACTACTTATGGGATCTTAATTTAATAAACACAAACATTTGAATTATAAATTCATCTACTGATAAAAGATATTCTCTTTAAAATAGGTTTTGTTGTTGTTATTGTTGTTGTTTGTTTTGTTTTGTTTTTAGATATCCCATGCCAAGAACTATATTCCAGCTCCTGCAAAATGACTGTTTCATTCATGGGCTTCTATATAAAATCCATGAGAAATGAAAGAGCCCTGACATTTGGGCAGAGTTTAATCCAAATATATTTAAATGACAAGGACTCTTACTTTCTGTTCCTGTTGACACCAACCATGCAGAGGCCCAATTCAGTCACATTCCTTTAAATAGAGCATTCATGTTCACACAACATCATAGTCTATGTGTGGTCGGAGCAGTTCCATGAACTGAAGCCACATGTCTTACAGGCTGCTGGCTCAATAACAGCCAACGTTTTGCAATGAGCACAAAGTTCCAGGTGCAAACACATTACATTGCTAATTCCGTATCAATCATATGGAACAAAAATCCAAAACTCTTCCAATTATCTTTCATATTTATTACAATTATGACATTTTCCCCTGAATACTCAAATTCACATTGAGACCAATATATGTATATTTAAAGTTTCTATCTCAGATCAACATATAAGTCTTTATTAGAAAGCTTCTGCACAGCAAAGGAAACAGTCAACAAAACAAAGAGGCAACCCACAGAATGGGAGAAGATACTTGCAAATGACATTACAGATAAAGGGCTGGTATCCAAGATCTATAAAGAACTTCTCAAACTCAACACCCAAAAAAACAAATAATCAAGTCAAAAAATGGGCAGAAGACATGAACAGACACTTCTCCAAAGAAGACATACAAATGGCTAACACAGACACATGAAAAAATATTCATCATTAGCCATCAGGGAAATGCAAATCAAAACCACACTGAGTTATCACCTTACACCAGTTAGAATGGAAAAAATTGACAAGGGAAGAAACAACAAATGTTGGAGAGGTTGTGGAGAAAGGGAAACACTCTTACAATGTTGGTGGGAATGGAAGTTGGTACAACCACTTCGGAAAACAGTGTGGAGGTGCCTCAGAAAATTAAAAATAGAGCTACCCTATGACCCAGCAATTGCACTCCTGGGTATTTACCCCAAAGACACAGATGTAATGAAAAGAAGGGCCATATGCACCCCAATGTTCACAGCAGCAATGTCTGCAATAGCCAAACTGTGGAAAGAGCCGAGTGCCCTTCAACAGATGAATGGATAAAGAAGATGTGGTCCATATATACAATGGAATATTACTCAGCCATCAGAAAGGATGAATACCCAACTTTTACATCAACATGGATGGGACTGGAGGAGATTATGCTAAGTGAAATAAGTCAAGCAGAGAAAGTCAATTATCATATGGTTTCACTCATTTGTGGAATATAAGGAATAGCATGGAGGACATTAGGAGAAAGAAGGGAAAAATGAAGCGGGGGGTGGGGGGTATCAGAGGGAGAGATGAACCATGAGAGACTATGGACTCTGAGAAACAAACTGAGGGTTTGGATGGGCCGCGTGGGGGAATGGGCTAGCCCAGTGATGGGTATTAAGGAGGGCACGTACTGCATGGAACACTGGGACCCAGTGTTCCATGCAAACAATGAATAATGGAACACTACATCAAAAACTAATGATGTATTGTACGGTGACTAATATAACATAATAAAACAAAATTTAAAAAAGTAAGTATTAGCTAATCCGAGACTAAAAACTTAGTCTATTATAGAATATTTCACTAAACCATGTATTTTACTTTTTTTTTTTTCCACTGGTAGGGAAAACTTTTCACCACCTTCAAAATGAAACTAAAAACTGTCATATTTTCTGGCCAATTATTAATCCTTTTTCTAGAAGTAATTGAAGCCTTTCATAGAGCAAAAAAAGAAAATCTTGGAATACCTACATTCTGGAAAACTCAGGGGTATAGCCTGAAAATGAGGCATCTAAAATATTCTAGCTAGTGGATTTTAAGCTCAGTTTTAGAGCAAAGTATTCACAACATCCTAAATTTATTACAGTTCACTTGTATTACAAAATTTACAAAGCACTTTCATATTATCTAATAAAATTTCAGTAACTATACTATGAGATAGGTATAATTATCTTATGGATTCAAAAATAATGTTCAGAGAGGCTGTTTCTTTTCTAAGGCCATAAGGTCAATTATTAATAAATAAGATAATAAAGCCCAAAGTTTAACTCAAAGCCTTTTTCTCATTTTATTCTTTTTTTTCCACTTTCAACCCTTACTTTTGAAAGTTTCGCAGGCAAGATCCAAAAGTCAATTTATTTAATTTATTGAAAGATACATCATCTCTGCTAGTTTTCAACTAATTCCATTTTCTGTAACTTTTTTCCTGAATTCCTACCTTTGAAACTTTGGTTAACTCCAATTTGATTCCTTTTAAGTCATAGATTTCTAAACTCTACATACTCTACTTCTAAGGATCTGCCTAGGATAATTCAGTAGGATTTTTAGGTCTTGTCCCCTCCACGCGCTACATCTTTGATCCATACAACTAATTTCTGCCTTTGATATCATCACTCAGTTATATTACAAATACCTTGTAGAAAGTCATATAATAATCTAAGAAACTTGTCTGGTGAGAAATGAAACAGGAAGCGTGTTCATGTTCTCCTCACTGGCCATTTAACTCCCAGTAACAATTGTTAGTTAAATAATTTGGAGAGACACTAACAAAACCTAAATTCATGGAAGGAGGGGCATAATAAGATTGGTTGGAAAGATTTTCAATTATTTAAATTACTATGAACTGCCTCCACGTTTCCAAGCTATGGAAGATGTTTATCATGTAGGTAAGATCTCAGAAAACAGTAATGCTCTTGTTTATTTGCCTTATTACTATCAGAGCACCTATGTTCTGACATGAGTCAACTCTTCCTGTAGAAACCTTTAAAAGTAGAGTCCCTTCTTGTTTCCTGGGGCATTGGACTTCAAATATACCTCATTGTCTCAAATCCTGCATGATTTTCTTTTTTTTTTATTTTATTATGTTATGTTAATCACCATACATTACATCATTAGTTTTTGATGTAGTGTTCCATGATCCATTGTTGGCGTATAACACCCAGTGCTCCATGCAGAGTGTGCCCTCTTTAATACCCATCACCAGGCTAACCCATCCCCCCACACTCCTCCCCTCTAGAACCCTCAGTTTGTTTCTCAGAGTCCATAGTCTCTCATGGTTCGTCTCCCCCTCTGATTTCCCTCCTTCATTTTTCCCTTCCTGCTATCTTCTTTTTTTTTTTTTTAAACATATAATGTATTATTTGTTTCAGAGGTATAGGTCTGTGATTCAACAGTCTTACACAATTCACAGCGCTCATCATAGCACATACCCTCCCCAATGTCTATCACCCAGCCACCCCATCCCGTCCACCCCCCACCACTCCAGCAACCCTCAGTTTGTTTCCTGAGATTAAAAATTCCTCATATCAGTGAGGTCATATGATACATGTCTTTCTCTGATTGACTTATTTTGCTCAGCATAATATCCTCCAGTTCCATCCACATCGTTGCAAATGGCAAGATTTCATTCCTTTTGATGTCTGTATAATATACACCTGCATGACTTTCTTATATACTTGAATCATTCTTTTTGTCTTTCACATGACTCTGTATCATGATCTATTTCTGGCATTTTATTTATTTTTAAAGATTTTATTTATTTATTTGAGAGACAGAGAGCACATGAACAGGGGCAGAAGGAGAGGGAAGGGGGGAAGCAGGCTCACCTGTTGAACAAGGAGCCCAATGTGGGGCTCCTTTCCCAGGACCCTGGGATCATGACCTGAGCCAAAGGCAGATGCTTAACCAACTGAACCACCCAGGCACCCCTATTTCTAGCATTTTAAAGTAATCTCCCGGGGCATCTGGGTGGCTCAGCAGGTTAAGCGTCTGCCTTCGGCTCGGGTCATGATCTCAGGGTCCTGGGATGGAGTCCCACATAGGGCTCTCTGCTCAGTGGGGAGTCTGCTTCTTCCTCTCACTCTCCCTCTCTGCTCCCCTCGCCCTCTCCCTCAAATAAATAAAAATAAATAAATAAATAAAGTAATAATCTCCTTTCCTGTGTGAGGTTGAAATGTGATCTTTTTCTTCCTTTTCCCATACACATTATATTAGAGACACATTCAGCTTTAGTGATGTTGAAGGCAATTGAGTATATTTTGACTCTGCTCTGATTTTAAAATGTTTCCTTTTAATCTTTCTCAGTCTTTCTCTCTCTCTCAATCTCTCCCCCTCTTTCTTCCCCCTTCCCACGCCCTCCTTATCTTTCTCTTTCTCTCTGTTCCCTAATGTGTCTAAATTTGCTGTAGGAAAATAGCCTAGTGAATAATAAGGATTTAAGTTCTGACTGTGCCATTAACTTCTTTTTTTTATTATGTTATGTTAATCACCATACATTACATCATTAGTTTTTGATGTAGTGTTCCATGATTCATTGTTTGCGTATAACACCCAGTGCTCCATTCAGTATGTGCCCTCTTTAATACCCATCACCAGGCTAACCCATCCCCCCACCCTCCTCCCCTCTAGAACCCTCAGTTTGTTTCTCAGAGTCCATAGTCTTTCATGGTTCATCTGCCCCTCCGATTTGGCCTTTAGCATGCCACTTAACCTCTAGATGTCATATTTTCTTCACTACTATAATGAAGAAAGTAGTATCACTTTATTTGAAAAGTGTTTTTGCAAATCATGACTAAAAATTATGATATGCCTATAGAAGATAAAGTTGTAAATAATAATTTGTGAGTGTAGCTTTGAAATATCCAGGTTATATTTTCAAAATCAAACCATGATTATTCTATAAAACAATTTTGCTATGCTGATGAATGAAGTTAATACTGAGAATCACATATTAGAATAGGCAAAATCTCCATATTTCCTTAAGTAGTAATAAAACATTAGTTCATTGGCTTGCAGGGTCTCTATAGTGAAGTGCAGGAGAATAAATTCTTGGTATGAGACAGAATTATTTTCAAATTTCAGTAGGCCACTTTCCATTTGACTTTCGAGAAGTAACTTTAATTCTAAATGTTACAGTTTCTTCATCTTTAAAACAAGGAAGGTATTGCTTAGATATGAAAGAAAATGTGTAAATCATTTCTAATAATGTATGCCCATAATATCAAATGACATAGACTTTATAAAAAAATAAACACCTCTGATTTCCTAAAAATAAATGTTTCTCATATTGATCTAAAATACTGTTTGTTCACTTTTAAGCTGAAACATATTGTTTTTGATAGGCAACACTCTTAGATTCTTAGACCTCTTTGTAAAATTTGAGAAGGTATACTTACATGGCCCATAAAATTTTGGTATTTTTAGTCCTCATTATTCAAAAGCTTCATTTTTAAGGGAGTATAACAAGAGATACTAGTTATATACCAGAGTGGTAAGTGAAGCCTGGCAGTTTTATAAATAGCCTCATCTATCTAGTCAAGGGTTAGTCCTACTTTCTTTAAATACCTGTGTTGGCAGCCATAGGACCACCAGAGCTTGACAGGGTGTGCAGCAAATATAAATAATCACTATTTAAATATTCTATTTTTCAAAAAAAAACCACACAGTTGAAAATCTATGGAAGAGATTAAATGGGAAATTAACAGAAAAAAATTGGAGTGCTGAAAACTCTTTTAGTGACCACTAGAATGTAAAATTCTAGGTTTAAAATTTAAAAAAATACCTCTAATACTGAACTAAATATAAAAGGATATTGTATTACTAAATACACCATACCCAATGCGTCTAATGCCATTTTTTTTAAATAGCCAATTTTCATAGAACGTTCCTCATGGACGAGAAAGATGCTAAGTCATTTACATGCAATATCCATTGGATCCACAAGTGGCTCATTTTTAAATAGGGAAAGTTAGGTAGAAGATAAGGTCATCCATGGTACTATCCCATGTTACAAAGATGGCCAGTGGAAAGACCAGGATTTAGAATCAGCTCTATCTGAATCCATTGCCTGTGTTACATGCGTCATCCATGGATCAAGGTAATTGCAGATTTTGCTTTGAATGGCCTCCCTTTTGTACCTTCTGCCTAATACCACTAGGGTAGTGAGATTTTTGTGGATCTCTAATTTTGTTGTTTTTATTATATGAATATCACTTTTGTATCTTTTATACTTTAGAAAATTATTATAAAACTCAAGAACCTCTTCCAAATTACATCTCCTTCCCTTATTGCACATCCTTTTGAAAAACACTGTGTGCCAACTTGGTGGGAATTAGCACAGACTGCTTCATTTAATCCACAAATTGAATTTAACTATGATTAAACTAAGAATTTATGTGCAGTTTCCTCCTTATTTCATAAGGAAATTTTAAACCATACCAATTATATGTCCTAACTTTCAAAATGTTTAATTATAAATACAAATAATCATTAAAGTACACTTGGTAATTTTCTCCCCCAAAATAATGAAACTAGAATATTTGTTATTGTTTGAATCTCATGTTTAGTATAGTTCTTACTAATGTCTGTATAATGTGTTTACTAGCTAGTCATATGGAGGAGTCAAAATATCATTGACCTTATTTATTATTTCTTACTATGAAATGTAATTCTAGAGATGTGAACTAGCAATATTTATATTCATCCTACTGTAATATTGCCATTGTTTTCAGATAAGAAAGAATTATATAATTTTGAGCTCAATGGCCCTTCATGTCAGTTGTTTAAGAACCAGTCTTATATACTTAGACGGTCTAAATACACACAGGAGCATCTATTATTAGACATTAATAGTTCAAATTCACAAAAAATAAAAAGATATGCAAACACTAACATTTATGCCATAATATTTGTGTGTATGTGTGTGTGTGTTCAGCTGGGAGTAAAAAGGACAGAGTACATAGAACCGATACTATTCCAGTATCCAACTGTAGGTCTCATGAAGAATTACAAACAGGTTCTACTCCCTGCATTTCAGTGATAACCAAATGTATTTCATGCTGGGAAATTAACATTTGAATTTTTTTTGTCGAAGTTGAGTATATGTTTGTCTTGGCTCTGAACATTACAGTGTGTTTAGGAATAAAACATTATGGCTTATGTTTTACTTTTCTGAATCTAGGTTCATGTCTGCCTCCCATAAATTTATTAATAAAAATTATCATGAGGGAGTCCATGGAACTGTGTTAACATATCATTTGTTGCATATTTGACCATAAGTAGAAAATTTGTCATTTATTTATGTATAAATGTCTAGTACATTAAAGAAGCTATCTTTACTAATATTTAGTGTTTTTTCCTAAAGCATTCCTGTTTAAAGCACTCAAACAAAACAGAAAACAATCTAATCATTTTATATATAAAAGTTCTAAAAACATTAAAAATCCCCAGGAAAATGGAACCCTAAAATTAAAATGAGCCAAAGGAAAATTACCTTTTGACAAATAAGAGTATTAAGGAAAGCTATATTGCTTTTTTCATTAGGAGATTGCTATCCAGGAAAATTATTTTCTCACGTTGATTTTCACTCTGAGTAAGTAAGCTATATTTCCTTTCCAATAAATGTATTAATATTTGTATCTTAAAACCTGTCCAAGACACACAAAATAAATTAAACTATTAAGCATAATAATTGAGAAAGGTTATATATACTGACAGGTAAACATATATCTTTGTGTTGCCTAAGGATCACTGTTTATTGAAAGGTATTTTTAGATACCTTTATAAACTTGTTAAGAAAAGTTATTAGATGCCATAGGTATGGGTGAGATCATCTCTACTTTTCACTTGCTCCATTTCTAAAGGAACCTTCCCAACAGCATTACAATCTGCTCAATTCACTGCTGTTTAAAACAAGACCTTCCCCCCACGATCCCAGTCTTCCCTTCTAGAACTATACTACTCTAGCCTCATTCTTCTCTTTCTTTCATTTTCACAGAGACTGCTTTCTTTGATTACAAAATGGAGGAGGTAGAAAAGGAGAACTTTTTAGAAAATTATTTAAAACTCAAGAACCTCTTGTAGTCATGCAAAGGTCTTGTTTGGGGCATTCTAGGCAGAGGCAATAGCAAATGCAGGAGCAAACTTGGCATGTTGCAGAAACAAATGGAAAACATTCTTAAATAAGATCTAGATTTTTAGAGACGCACAGTGATGCCTCTCATTTCCATAGTTTTTAAATCTGACTTTACCAATATTCATTCACCAAGACCCATATATATCTCAACACTGGGAGCTCTCCAAGCATCAGCTGAGGAAGTAACAGTTTTTACTATCTACTCAGTGGACTATTCGCTTAATGACAGAAAATGTGATAAACTTTTCAATGAAAACTTATTTCACTAAAACTGCCTTTCACCACTGAAAGCCCATTAAAGTAGAAACAATTGTCCAATACAAAGGCATTCCATCCCCCAGTTCAGTGAAAGAATTTCTGACCCACAAAAGTGATAGAAACCTAGTAGGAAATATCATTTCTCCATTGTTTCTATTCTAGGTCTATCATCATTTTTCTGACAAAAAACTTCTAGCTCTTCCTTCCAGATTTACCTCAAAAGACGGATATAATAAAAACCAAGAACTATTTACTGATCCATCTCTTTATTTGTTTTAAAGATTTTTATTTTATTTATTTGACAGAGAGAGCGAGCGAGCACAAGCAGGGGGAACTGAAGAGTGAGAGGGAAAAGCAGGCACCCCATTGAGCAGGGAGCCTGACATGGGGCTTGATCCCAGGATCATGACCGGAGGCGAAGCAGATGCTTAACTGACTGAGCCACCCAGGCACCCTCTGATCCCTCTCTTTAAATAAATTGGGGACGTTTGCTTGCAACCAAACAATCCTTATCCTGAAAGACAACTTCCTTTTTTCTTTTAAGTTGCTTGTGAAATTTTTCAAATGTTTTTGGAAACTTTCTATGCTTCCAATTTCTCTATAACCACTGTTTCTCAGTTTCAGTATATGAATCTCAGTTTGAATACACTCCCTTTTAGTACTTGAAAGAAATATCTATGCCTGAAATCTCCATCCCTCACTTCATATTTTTTCTCATGTCAGGTTAAATACCACTTAACCACTTATGAAAGCTGACAATGACCTACATCTCATTACTCCCTATAGTAAATTATCTTTTTTTTTTTGTCTGACTCGATTACAAAGCATAACTGATCATAGGTGGTCATTCCCTACTTCATGATAACTGTCACCCACATGGATGTGCCACTTGATGTCCCTTCAAGAAAGAAATGGTTGCCCAGCACCTGTGAGGAGTGAAAGTGGCTGACAGCCTCCAGCTGTAGAACCTGAGTGATGCTTCACAGGATCCCCTTAAATGTTAGTGATATGTCTAGTTTATTACCATATCACAGCCTTTACACTTGCTTTTCTTTCTTTGTGAAAGCTTTCCACTAGATTTTTATGTGGCCACTTCCTTTCCACCTTTCAAGTCTCATCTCAAATTCCCCTAATAAAAGATGTCTGCCTCTCCTAGCTAAATTAACACCAGCTCCTCTTCATCCTATTTTTACTTCTTTTCATTATAGTTTTATATATGTTAAATTATAGAAAGCATCGGGATATTTATTTTCTGGTGTGTTTCTTCCTATAGAATATAAAAACTTTAAGGATAAGGCCTGTAACTTGTTTGTTCTCTCTCCAGTGCCTAGATGGATTACTGGAAAATGTTAAGAATTTAAAACAAAGAATTGTATAATTAATACATTACAGTGTTATAGAAGCATTTGCCTAATAATTCTATTGCTTCACACTATGGGTATCAGCCCACTGTCTTTAAAAAAGAAAACTAAGTACACTATCACTGAACCATGAACCAAAGGAGAGATTTTGGTATCATCAATAAAATTCTTAATATTTTTATAATAGTAGTGTCATTGCTCTAGATTTTTAATACTTATATGCAAACCCTACAATTATGCTTATACAAAGTTATGTACTATCATTTTACAAAAGGAAGAAAAAGCTCTTAGTAAAGAAATTCTTTAAAGATTATTGTCTGCTATTCCCTTTGACTCTCTGATGAAATTAATGTGCTTAGGCAATTGAACTGGATTCCTGAGACAAACCACAAGAATTCATCTGGTCAAATTTATAAAACAATTTCTCACAATTTCATAGCTTTTCTTTGCCAGTTAGCTATACGTCTCACATGAGGTAATGGGAATTGTTTCATAGTGTTGGAGATTACTTTAATCACATAATCATTATAGATTTGCACTAACAGAAATACAGTTAATGTTTGAATAGTCGGATATGTTCTAACTGCTATAATCGCCTTGAAACTAGCATAGCTTGAAATGGCTATCAGCCAGTCAAATTGTTTCATTTGCTTTTGCTATGCTCCATTTGGTATCCTACTACAAGGTTACGTATTGTCAACTTGTAAATATGCCATTTACCTGTTCAAGGAAAGAAATGACCTTTTATGAAGGTTATCTCAAGGGAAAGAGAATTAGGGCACTACAAATCAATGACCATGTACCCTCTGCAATAGAACACCAATTATAGGACTATTTTGACTCTATTATTTTTTCATTACAGTGGAGAAACATGTATTTTCTACAAAAACTACGTAAATACTTTGACATACCATGCTGATAAATTTATGAATAGTCTTAATAGGTATTTTTAAAGATAGAATTGAAAGATGAAATGTAGAATGGAGAAGAGATTTATAATAGTGTTTAATTCCTAATGCAGTCTATTCAATTCAGGGTGGTGCTGTTGACAACATATTGGATTCTGTTCTAAGATTTTTGAGTAATTGTAAATGGCATTCTGTTCATCATGTATATTATCATGCTGTTTTGGGTACTGCAAACAATAGAAAGCTCACTATAAATTTGTAATTCTACAGGCCAGACATAATTTTAATATGGATACATTTTACAGCACAGGGAACATAGCCAATGGTATTGTAACAACATTGTATGGTGACATTTGGTGGCTACACTTGTGGTGAGCATAACAACATATAGAAATGTTGAATCACTATGCTGTACACTGGAAACTAATGTAACATTTTATGCCAACTATACTTCAATAACGAAAATATATGAACACATTTTATAATAAAGTAATGAATTACTAAATTAATGAATTACTGAAAATGAAAAGGCATAATTAGTGAGTAAAATCTCATGAACTCAAAGCTTTATTCTAAGGTTGCTGAATAAATAATCTCTTTGTAAAATTATTTAATATTCAATAACATTTACTATATGTTTTTAGTATTTAAGGAATTCTAGCCTCACTTAAAAATATAAGAATATAAATATGTACATAGCTAATCAATAAATTTTAACTCTAGAGATCTTTGTATTTCTGTGAGAATTAATTCCATACTTTTATCTGGGGATAAATTCCCAGGACCCTGGGATCATGCTGCCTTAGGCTGAAGGCAGACGCTTACCTGACTGACTGAGTCATCTAGGCACCCCTTGGCTTATTCTCTTATTCTTCTCCTTCTACTCCCAAGTGCACTCATATTAGTCAGTTTCCAAAACACTCAATCCTTGTTAGCAAGGATTTAGTTAGCATGTATTCCTCAATATTTTTTTCTGGACTCATTCTATTCATGGGGATAGTTTCATAAGATGTTTTTTTAAAACAAAAAAAAAAATAGGCCTTTTATTATCCATATTATTTCTCACTTAATAACACCATAAAGAAATTTTTGAAGTTGAGAGTACTCTGTTTCATTTTAATGACTTCATAATATGTTGTAATGTAGAGGCCACACATAAGATGCGGCCCTTTGAGAGGCATGTGTTTTGTTTCGAATTTTTTTCTTGACAATATTTAACAAATATCACTGCACATATGTCTGTACACCTTGGTGCCATTATTCTTAAGATATAGGTTCTAACAGTTGGGATAGACTAGTTCACAGACTATGTTTTTATTTTCAATTTTAATAGATGTTACTTGATTAATTTCAAAATAACTGTACCTGTGATATATGAGAATACCTTTTAACTCATGCCTCCCGGAGCAATAAATAATTTTTGTTTCATTATTTCCAGTCTGAAAGAGCTATAGTTGACCATAATTTACCTATCACCTACTACTAATGAATTCCCACATCTTTCTACAAGATTGCAATATTACACCTTTTGCTGCCATTCATATCACAAACATATATTTTGCAATATCTACCATTTCTCTGCTGAGTGCTTTACAGTATATTTTGCCATACAGAAGTACATTTATAAATATAGATCTAGATATACTTATATATATATACAGCATGCTTTTTAAAAAGATTTATTTATTTGATAGAGAGAGAGAGAGAGTATGAGCATGGGGGGGGGGGGAAGGGGCAGAGGGAGTGAGAGAGAATCCTAAGCAGACTGCCCACTGAGCACAGAGCCTGACTCGGGGCTTGATCTCCCAACCCTGAGATCATAACCTGAACTGAAACCAAGGACATTCAACTGACTGAGTGACCCGTGCACTCCTATAGCACACTTTTTTTAAAGAATAATTTTATTCCACATAAGCCTTTTGTTTGACTTCTAAAGTCCTAATAAGCCTTTGTGAATAAATGAAGAGACGTAATTCCACCTAAGAGTTCATCAACATTAAATGAGTAATTAAGCAGTAATGATAAAATTGCTTTTAAGAAAGATAATTATTGGAATTTTATCTTAATTTTGAAAGAAATAATATAAATTAGCTTAAAACCCCAAAAATAGTAAAATTAATAATTATCTATGCAGAAGCAAACAACTGTATTTTATTCTCACCTTCAATGTCATTACAACTGATGACCAAAATTCCCACGATTCCATTATTCAATTATATTGACCAAATAAGTAATTAGAACCCCTGCTAAAATTTCCTGTTCACAAAGTGTTCAGCATGATAAGAATTCCCCAAATTCTGTAACAAAAATCACTGTATATTATCATTTTTATATTAGTATATGTTTTTACCACAACAGGTAGTAGCAAATGTAGAACAAATCCTCAAGGAAACTGTATGCATCTGATATTTGCATTTTATTTTTCTATCAGTTCCAGGTAAAAACGACTTTAATACTCCTGAAACACAGCTGACAAAATTGGAAGACAGTGAGATTGATTTTTTAATGAAATATATTAAAACACTTGTCAATATCATGAAATAAGTATAGGGCTAATAACCCACTCTAATTATGAAAGTTGGTTATTAAAGCCACAGTTTAATTCTGATTATGATAGATTATTATTAGGAATTTCTCTCATCCAAATAATTTAGGTTCTGCTAATTGCAGGGCTTGTCATTAACAACATTTCTTCATATTACAACCAATTATAATTGATTCTACTCCTGCTTCTTCTGCAGGTATTTTAAAAATGATTTTATCACAATTATTCTCTATGCCTAAACCAAAAAAAAGAAAATACTAAGATAATGAGAGGGAATTATGTTTTGGGGAATCACAATATTCTATAGTGTTATTTTAAATAAATTATTGTGGTAAGAGCACATAAGATAAATAGGTTAACATAGCAAAAGAGAATTCATATTTATGCTCAGACATATATACTGTATATATTATCTATACATATATTATCTATACATATATATAATTTAAAATATATAAAAGGTTATGTTTCATACGTGGAGGAGAAGTTTGTTCAGGCTATTAATTATACTTCCTTGGACCTTTTTCAACTATGATTCAGTATGATTTTAACTAGGACTATTTATTTGAAGGTTGGAAAAAGTCAAATGAAAATGGGAAGGAACAAAGGGAGGAGGAGGGAAGGGAGAGGACAATATTGGCTCTTACAACACTAAATCCTGGGAACAGGTTTCCTTTAAGTACATGTTAATCAAAACAGACATATATTGGTACCATAAAATACCACTCTTAAAAAAATGAATAAACAAAAAAACAGAATCAGAACTATAAATACAGAGAACAAACTGATGGTTACCATAGGGAAGGGGGGTGGGGGGCTCAGCAAAATGAGTGAAAGGGAAAGGAAGACACAGTCCTCCAGTTATGGAATGAATAAGTCATGGAAATAAAAAGCAGAGCATAAGGAATATGGTCAATGATATTGTAACAGCAATGTAATGGGGCAGATTGTAGCTACACTTGTGAATATATAAACTTATAATATATAAACTTGTCAAATCACTAAGTTGTACAGCTGAAACTACTGTAACATTGTGTCAAATACAACAAGAGAAAGAAAGGAAGAGAAGAAAGAAAAGAAAGGGAAGAAAAAAAAGAAAAAGAAATAATTTTTTTTTAAGATTTTTTTTTATTTATTTATTTGACAGAGAGACAGCGAGAGAGGGAACACAAGCAGGGGGAATGGGAGAGGGAGAAGCAGGCTTCCCGTGGAGCAGGGAGCCTGATGTGGGGCTCAATCCCAGGACCCTGGGATCATGACCTGAGCCGAAGGCAGACACTTAACTAAGACTGAGCCACCCAGGTGCCCTGAAAAAGAAAGAATTTGAGGGGGGAAAAAGACACATATTTTAGCATCTGTCACCTAGACTAGAAAAATGCCTGGTACATAGTAGGTACATTTGTTTCTGATTTTTCCCTGGGTACATGGTGCTCCTACTGAGCAGCATCACTTTTAATATGTTGTCACAAATCAAACAACCCTTTGAGGGATTCATAGGGATTCATTTGATAAATTAAGCAACAAAGGCAATGGGTACTCTGAGAATTCAAACTAATTTCCAAAGTTCACACAGCAATAAGTTAGTGGAGTTCAGATTTGCATGATTTTCTCATAGAGTGTGCATCAGAATTACTGATGCATATTGTTTATTCTATTAGGAGAATGGTATAGAAATTCTAGTGTCTGTATAAATAGAATAGTTGGTCCTACAATAAGAAATGTGGCTATGACAAATAGAAGTATAAAAAAAGCTCCAAAGAAAGTTAAGCGCTTCTTCATTTACCAGTTGATTAAGTATAAGAGTTTACCTTTAAATTAAAATATTGCTAAAAGAGAAAGCATGAGCATTATTATACTATCAATCTTGAAAGTAAAACAACAACATATGGGTGATACATGGAGACAAGAAAGATGGTGTGAGACAGCTGTCAATAAAAAGAACAATGCAGGGGGCACCTGGGTGGCTCAGTCGTTAAGCGTCTGCCTTTGGCTCGGGTCATGATCCCAGGGTCTTGGAATCGAGCCCCACATTGGGCTCCCTGCTCCGCGGGAAGCCTGCTTCTCCCTCTCCTACTCCCCCTGCTTGTGTTCCCTCTCTCGCTGTGTTTCTCTCTGTCAAATAAATAAATAAAATCTTTAAAAACAAAACAAAACAAAAAAACAATGCAGGACACCTGGGTGGTTCAGTCAGTTAAGCGTCTGCCTTTGGCTCAGGTCATGATCCCAGGGTCCTGGGATGGAGTCCTGCATAGGGCTTCTTGCTCAGTAGGGAGCCTGCTTCTCCCTCTGCCTGCAGCTCTCCCTGCTTGTGCTTTCTCTCTTTGACAAATAAATAAAATCTTAAAAATAATAATAAAAGAAAAAGAACAAAGGGGCATGGATTATAAGTTTCAAAGTGTCCATATTTAGTAAATGTACTAAACACTCCAATGAAAAGACGTAAGATGATGGAATGGATAAAAAAACAAGACCCAACAATATGCTGCCTACAAGAGACTAATTTCAGACCTAAGGACATATGCAATTGAAAGTGAAGGGATACCCCTGAAAAAATAATACATTATATGTTAATAAAAAAATAAATTAATTAAAAAAAGAAAGTGAAGGGACAGAGAAGCATTTATCATGCACATGACTGTGAAAACAAAGCTGGGGTAGCAATATTTGTATCAGACAAAATAGACTTTAAAACAAAGACTGTCACAAGAGACAAAGAAGATCATTATATAATTATAAAGGGAACAATTCTACAAGAAGGTATAACAACTGTAAATATTTATGCACCCAACATAAGAGTACCTAAATACATAAAGCAAATAATAACAAACATAAAGGAAGTAATCAATAGTAGTAAAATAATAGTAGGGGACTTTAACATCCCATTTACATTGATAGATATATTATCCAAGCTGAAAACCAACAAGGAAAGCATGGTTTTGAATGACACATTGGAACAGATGGACCTAGCAGATATATTCAGAACATTCCACTCTAAAACAGAAGAACACATATTATTTTCAACTGCACATGGAACATTCTCCAGAATTGATCACATTTTGGGCCACAAAACAAGTCTCAGAATTCAAAAAGACTGCAGTCATACCATGCATCTTTTCCAACCACAACACTATGAAACTTGAAATCAACCCCTCTGCCCCGCCCCTGGAAAAAAATAATCTGGAAAGAACACAAACACATGGAGGTTAAATCATATACTACTAAACAATGAATGGGTCATCTCAGAAATCAAAAAGGAAATAAAAAAATACATGGAAATAAATAAAAACAATGGTCCAAAATCTTTGGGATGCAGCAAAAGCTTTTCTAAGAGGGCAGTTTATAGCAATACAGACCTACTTCAATTATCAAGAAAAATGTCAAAGGGGCGCCTGGGTGGCTCAGTCGTTAAGCGTCTGCCTTTGGCTCGGGTCATGATCCCAGGGTCCTGGGATTGAGCCCCACATTGGGCTCCCTGCTCCGCGGGAAGCCTGCTTCTCCCTCTCCCATTCCCCCTGCTTGTGTTCCCTCTCTCGCTGTCTCTCTCTCTGTCAAATAAATAAATAAAATCTTAAAAAAAAAAAAAAAAAAGAAAGAAAAATGTCAAATAAACAACCTAACTTTATACCTAAGGGAGCTAGAAAAAGAAGAACAAACAAAGACCATAACCAGTTGAAGGAAGGAAATAATAAAGATTACAGCAGAAATAAATGAAATAGGAACTTAAAAAAAAAAATAGAACAGACCAATGAAACCAGGAGTGGTTCTTTGAAAAGATCAATAAAATTGATAAACCTTTACACAGACTCATAAAAAAAAATAAAGAGAGGACTCAAACAAAATCAGAAATGAAAGAGAAGTAACAACCAACACCACAGAAATACAAAGGATTATAACAGGATATTATTAAAAATTATATGTCAACAAATTGGATAACCTAGCAGAAATGGATAAATTCCTAGAAACATATAACCACCCAAAATTGAAGGAGGAAGAAATGGAAAATTTGAATACACCAATTACCAAATGAAATTGAATCAGTAATCAAAAAACCAAACCAAAACAAAAGAAAACACTCCAACAAACAAAAGTCTAGGACCAGAGGGTTTCATAGGTAAATTCTACCAAACATTTAAATAACTAATACTCAGTATTCTCAAACTATTCCAAAAAATAATCCAATTTAAAATGGGCAGAAGACATGAATAGACATTTTCCAGAGAAGAAACAGAGATAGCCAACAGACATATGAAAAGATGCTCTACATCACTCACCATCAGGGAAATTCAAATCAAAACCACAAGGAGATATAAACTCACACCTGTTAGAATAGCTAAAACAACAACACAAGAAACAACAAGTGTTGGCCAGGATGTGGAAGAAAAAAACCTTCATGCACAGTTGGTAGGAATGCTAACTGGTGCAGCCACTGTGGCAAACAGTATGGAGGTCCTCAAAAAGTTAAAAATAGAACTACCATAGGATCCAGTAATTCCACTTCTGGGCATTTACCCAAAGAATAAGAAAACACTAATTCAAAAAGATATATGCACCCTTACGTTTACTGTAGCATTGTTTACAATAGCCAAGATATGGAAGCAGCCCAAGTGTCCACCCATAGATGAATGGATAAGGAAGAGGTGGTATATATATACAATGGAATAATACTCAGACATAAAAAGGAATGAAATCTTGCCATTTGCAACAACATGGATGCAGCTAGAGAATATAATGCTAAGTGAAATAAGTCAGAGAAAGACAAGTACCATATGATTTCACTCATATGTGGAATTAAAGAAACAAAACAAATGAACAAGGAATAAAAAGAGAGACAAACCAAAAAGCAGACTCTGAAATACAGAGAAGAAACTGGTGGTTACCAGAGGGAAGGTGGATGGAGGGATGGGTGAAATAGGTGAAGTGGTTTAAAAGTACTTATGTTGATGAGTATTGAGTAATGTACAGAATTGTTGAATGCTGTACATCTGAAACTAATATAACATTGTATGTTAATTATACCTGGTTTTTTTAAATAAAAAAAAATGAAAAAAACCCTGCAATTCAAGTTCAAAACAAAAACAAAAATACCCCACAAAGTGTCCATATTCAAATTCTGATACTATCATTGATAGATTTCATAATTTAGGAAGTGTAGATACAGCTTATAAGTATCCTGTTTCTAAATTGAGAAATAAAAGTCATCTCAAGAAGTTTTCAGTGGATTGAAAGAGTTTATGTAAGCACAGTCCCTGTTATGAAGGAGTTCACCAAAGGTTAGTTTTAATCTCTCATCCAAATATCCGTTTAACCCAATTTCCCCCCAGGATAGTAATACTTTCTTACTTACCAAGCTGCCTTTGGAAGCTGCACCCAAAGGGTGGCAATTACCCATAGTTGTCAAGCTACATATTCAAAATATAAAACTTGTGGGTGAAAGCTGTAAAACAGAGTCATATTTTAAGACTGTAACGCTGATGTTTCCAAAGCTATTTATTTGGTATTAGGGAAACACCATACTTATAAATGAAGATTATATGTAAATTAAATTTTTGTTGTTGTTGATAGCCAAAGATATTTTGATTTATAAGATGCCTTAATTATTTTCATAGACACTGTTTTCATTTACTCAGTGATGAAAATGAAGAATATTGCCAAAGGCATGGACATTTCATAGGGAAGAATCCAAAGAAGAGTACACAGATTTTATCAATAGTGGATGATAGCACATCTATTTCTACTGTGCACAAAAAACACAAGGTGAAGTTTGATAATTCCCTTAAGATGCTTTTCTGGTTTTGAATATGATAATACACACAAAATAATTTTAAAGAATAAAAATAAATTTGGTTTTATTTGGCAGTGGCATGAATATAACACTACCAAAAGCAGAAAATGAGTATCAAATTAAAATCAGATCTAAGAATATTTAATTCTATCTGAGAGCAAGACTACAGGATTTCACTCATATGTGGAATTTAAGAAACAAAATAGAAGAACATATAAAAAAAAAAAAAAAAGAAAAAGAGAGAGAGAAGCAAACCAGGAAACAGACTCTTAACTATAGAGAATAAACTCAGAGTTGCTGGAGAGGAGGTGGGTGGGGGGATGGGCTAGATGAGAGATGGATATTAAGGAGGGCACTTGTTATGAGCCCTGGGTCTTATACGTAAGTGATGAATCAGTGACTTTTATTCTTGAAACTAATATTACACTATATGTTAATTAACTAGAATTTGAATAAAAACTTGAAAAAAAAACAAAAAGTAAAGAGAATTATCCAAAGTTAAATAAATAAAATAAATTCTACATATGAGTGAAATCCTGTAGAGGCAAGACATAAAACAGAATCTTAACCACAGAGAACAAACAGAGGGCTACTGGAGGGAAGGTGGGCAGGGGGGATGAGCTAAATGGGTGATGGGTATTAAAGAAGGGCAGGTGTTGTGATGAGCACTGGGTGTTGTAAGTGATGAACCATGAAATTCTACTCCTGAAATTAATATTACACTATATGTTAACTAACTGGAGTTTAAATAAAAACTTGAAACAAAAACAAAAAACAAAAAAAAAAAAAAAAGAGAAAAGTCTCCAACAAACACAATGTTTTGAGCTTTAAAAATCACCAATTTATATTACTTTTGCTGTATTTTATTAGAATGTTGACAAATTATGTGCAATCATGAACTTCAAGCTATAATAATAATCTCAAACAATTTATAGTAGAGAAGTGATCATGAGGAAGCAAACAATTCTTACAAACATATATCCTTAAAATGAAGATGTAGTCAAAATTAGAAGTTTTACCCAAATGCCAAAGCAGAAATCATTTCACAGAAAAAGGTGAAATAATTACAGCACTTAAAACTAATGACTATAAAATAAACTGAATTGCTATTTTAGGTAGAGCATCTCTCATTATGCAATACATTTTGCCAATTTTAAGCTGAAGATATTAAGAAAAAAAACTTAGTTGAAAATATTTCCTATATTCACTGAAAAAGATGAGGCATAAAATTGTATAGGAACATCAAAAATGAGATGAGAAGGAACTTGGGGATGCCACTGGCATGCTCATAAATGGAAAGAGAGCAAAAAGCTATTGAAGCGTTTAAGGACATAGAGATAAAATGAGATCTAACATGGTAGGGCAAAGAACTGTATTGAAAGATTTCCCATCTGAGAAAATCATTTCCAAGTGACTTTTATTTTCATCAAATCAAGTCAATACATGAGAGTGGAGATAACATCCCATAACTAAAAATAATAATAATAATAATAATAATAATACTTTCTGCTAGTTAACAAGTCTGGTTTATAGATGTTGACTAGCAGTTGAGGGCTATTTGTTACATGGTGAAGAAAAACAAGGAAAACCAAGATTCATTGCCTTTGGAAGTAAATAGAACAAATCTACCACTCTAAATATTGTTCTTAAAATATATTATTAATAGGGGCTCAGTTGGTTAAGCATCTGACTCTTGATTTTAGCTCAGGTCATTATCTCAGGGACCTGAGATCGAGTCCCACGTCAGGCTCTGTGCTCAGAGGGGGTCTGCTTCAGGTTCTTTCTCCCTCTCCCTCAGCCCCACCCACTCATGCTCCTCATTCTTTCTCTTTCTCTAATAAATAAATAGTATAACATATACAACTTTGAATATGGACTAAGAATCATGCTATAGTTAATACCTTATTATTTTTTAATTATAAAAATTTAAACTCAGAGGTACAGATCTGTGATTCAACAGTCTTACACAATTCACAGCACTCACCATAGCACATACCCTCCCCAGTGTCTATCACCCAGCCACCCCATCCCCCCCACCCCTCACCACTCCAGCAACCCTCAGTTTGTTTCCTGAGATTAAGAATTCCTTATATCAGTGAGGTCATATGATACATGTCTTTCTCTGATTGACTGTTGAATCACAGATCTGTACCTCTGAAACAAATAATACAATATATGTAAAAAAAAAAAAAAGAAGAAGAAGAAGAAGAACATAGCAGGAGGGGAAGAATGAAGGGGGGGAAATCGGAGGGGGAGACAAACCATGAGAGACGATGGACTCTGAAAAAAAACTGAGGGTTCTAGAGGGGAGGGGGGTGGGAGAATGGGTTAGCCTGGTGATGGGTATTAAAGAGGGCACACTCTGCATGGAGCACTGGGTGTTATATGCAAACAATGAATCATGGAACACTACATCCAAAACTAATGATGTAATATATGGTGATCAACATAACAATAAAAAATTAAAAAAAATTAAACTCTTTGGGGTGTTCTCACCTTATTTTTAAATAAATATATCTACTACTGTAATGTCAAGTTTTCACCTTCAGTTTGAATAAAGAAATATTGAGCACTAAGCCATAAAATGAGCAATGCTGGTTATATTGGTCTTTTTGCTATGATCCATTAATTGAACAAATATTGAGTACCCACTTGCTATCATAACACTTAGAATTGAGAATGCAGAACTGAAAAAAAAAGATAACATGACAGTTTGCTCTCATAAAGTTTGCCATCCAATAAAGAAGACATAATCAGAACTAATGGTTGTCCACATTTTTCACCCCACATATCTATTTTCCTGAGTTCAAGGGTCAATTCCTACAAAGCACCCACCCCTCACCTTCAAACACTGAGATAGGATTGATCATGTCCAATCTTAAACTTCAACGCCATTTGAAAATATTTGACATAAATTTCTTTATGATACTTACAATTCTGGAACATTATAGTCATTTACTCATTTCTCTTTTAATTGACCTCGTCATTTACAGTAAGTCCCACATTTTAATGACCTCTGATTTTTAACATAGTGTAATGCCTGAAAAGTAACAGTTACCCAAATGCATCTGTTATTTAGGCCTTAGTAAAGCTGGTATAGAGGAGAACACTGAAGTTCTTTTGTATAATGACAATAAATAAGTTTATATTACCATAGTTTAAAACAGAATTGTTCTTCCTAAGATACATAATGCATTCAAAGTTTGGTAAACAGATTTTTAGATACAGAGAACCAGGTAAGTATCAGAGAGATTCAGTGCCTGGTCCAAAGTAATAAACCAAGTTTAGAAACAAGACACCCTGACTCAAAATTATGTATTTTGCACATAATTAAGGGGGGGGGTGGAATCCAAATTTGGATATAGGCCAAAGGGATTGTCATTGTTCTTTCAGTTTCTGCTGGATGTTATCTAGCAGAACCAAATAAGGATTATCTCATTCTCTAGGGGTATGTACCTTTGTTTGATTTTCTATTCATTGGTATTTACTTGTAGCAAAGTAACTGATTCATGCCCAATAGTAATATAAATGACCTTTTCTAGTAGAAAGAGAACTATAAAGGTTATGGCTTATAACACTGGAGTACATTAACTGTAAATTTATTTAAAAATATTTGTGTGCCATTTTTTGAGTACACAATGTTAACATTAGTTTCAGATGCGCAAGCTAGTGATTCAACTTCTCTATACATTATGCGATGCTCACCAAGTGTAGCTACCACCTGTCACCATACAAAGCTATTACAATATCACAGACTTTATTCACTACTCTGTTTCATTTTAATGTACTTATATGTATCTCAGCTCCTCAATATTTGAACCAGCTTTACCATATTACTAGTTTACTCAATGACTTAATAAAAGGTTGACATGTTTACTGTATATATATATCAGAGTTGTGCTTCTAACTCTTTGAGATTTATATTTTAACATCACATTTAGTGTTGATTTGTCTGTCTCGAAACTCCTTCCTTCTTTGAGTCACTGCTCCTTCCCCACCCAATCTTGTGAATGCAGAACAAAGAGGAGCTTCTGCCTTCCCAGTATACTTCATCCCTGGCCATAAATTTAACATGTTCTAGGACATTCCAGTTATACTACCACAGTTTATTATCTAATAGTACCTTAGTATTTGCTAAATATTGTCAAATAATGTCTAATAGTGTCTTAATTTGTCCTTCCTCATGTTTGTTTGTTTGTTTTTCATTTTAGGAGGTAAAGGAAAAGGTAAATTTGGGTAATAGAGCTAGCTGACTAAGAATCAACTGATAACCTGATTCTCTCCCCACAATGAGAAGCAGAGGAGAGAAAAAGAGAAATAATGGATTTTGATGTTTTCTCTAAGTTATTGCATTAAATTTTGCTTGAAATACATTATTTTTAGCCCTCCCAAGTGAGGGCAAAATTATGTTTCTGCTTAAGGGGGTTTGATTTGTTTCTCTATTTTTTTCATAACCAAAGAATCCTAACTAGAGGATTAAGCAATGGAAATATTGAAACACGGATTTAGAAAAGAAATAAAGTAAATAGTGACATAATTTACATGAAATAATAAAGGCCGAAGAAAAAGAATCATAGTAAACTCTAACTTACTATAATTATAATACTTTGAGGAAATATTCAAAATGCACATTTTATAATACTGATTTTTTATTGGAATCTCTTCTGTCCAAAGGTAAAATCATAGATGAGACTGTCTTAACAACTCACAGTACTAGAAAATTTTACTGAGAATTAGAAAACCTAATGGTGATAGCAGAAATCAAAACAACATGTGCTATTACTCATATCTATGACTTAACTTATAAGTGGAAGTTTGTACCTCTTAATCCCTTTTATCTTTTTCACCCATCCTCCCACTCATCACCCTGCTGGCAACCACCACAGGGATTATAATCAATAATACTGTAATAACTTGTATGTGACAGATGGTGACTACAATTATCATGGTGAACATTGAGTAATGCATAGAATTGTTGAATCAATATGCTGAACACAGGAAACTAATACAGCATTGTATGCCAATTACATTTCAATAATAAAAAAAGCATGTGCTGTAAGAGTTGACAGCTCAGGAATTTTCATGTTTGTTGAAGATCTTAACATGGGAAGCTAAGTTGAAAGATTGACATTTTGAATGAAAATATATCCAGTCATCCTAATAATTGAGTAGGAAACTTTTGAAGCTTTTGAAGCTATAGTAATACAGATTTATTTAGAAAATATTTGCTAGAGTGTCAAGTAAAAATAAAAAAATGTTACTGTTTAAAATTATCATGAAGTCATATTTTGTGCTTTTAAAGGACCATTTTCCTTTTATTACAAAACTGAGAGAATAAAGGATGGTACCTAAAATTTATTTATAGTACATTTTCTTTCACCTGAGAAAAAGGATGACAAATTTTACCTGAAAAAAAAAAAAAGATTCAATAAATGAGGGTTTTTTTTTTCCCCTTAGAATATTGAAGATGCTAGAGCCTTAGTAACTGCCCTCCATCCTCTTCTTTTGGCCACAGGGGAATCCTTTTATACTCATTACAAAGAGTACATGCTGGAACTGTCTTCTTTGCCCTTATTTGTGGCTTTTTATCAAATAATCTACATAGGCTTTCCTACTAAATAATAGTAGAGCCGGAAGTAGAGGGTGAAGGAAAGGTTTCAATCTCTGAAATCTTTAAGTCTGGTGTTCTTTTTCTCATTATCATAAAACATTAGCAGACTCTTAAATTGAATGCAATCCTCTAAGACTTTGCCATAAATATCTTCTAAAATACTTTAATTATAGTGATTACTTTATATGTATGACTTGCACTACATTTCATTACATTTCTAGAGAGCAAAGACAAGATAGTATTCATCATTTTTAACCACAGGGCCAAGCACTGTATTATAAAAAGGATTAAATACATCTATCGTCTATCTATACTTAATTACTTAATTTATATGACAGTTCCTCAATTTACTTTTCCATGACAGAGTTTTTAAATAAATACAGTGAATTGATATTTAACACCAAACGATATACTTAACACTTTTTCAGGCATACTATTTGATAGATGATAGACTGTTTATACAGTATTGCATAATTTTAAAAAGATAATTTTACTACTTCTTAGAAGTTTTTAAACCATTGTCACTCTGGTATATTTCCTAGATGTTTTTCAACTTGCCTCTGAGAGCTGTGCAGGGTAACTCGAGGGTATGTAGACCCATCATTTGGCCTTATTGATGGTCTTTTCAAAAGCTCAGGCTTATTAAACTTCTTTATTGGGGGTATTGTTTTCCGGTGTTTCTTCTCTTACACTGTTGGTAGGAATGCAAGTTGGTACAGCCACTTTGAAAAACAGTGTGGAGGTGTCTCAGAAAATTAAAAATAGAGCTACCCTATGACCCAGCAATTGCACTACTTGGTATTTACCCCAAAGACACAGATGTAGTGAAAAGAAGGGCCATATGCACCCCAATGTTCGTAGCAACAATGTCCACAATAGCCAAACTGTGGAAGGAGCTGAGATGCCCTTCAACAGACGAATGGATAAAGAAGATGTGGTCCCTATATACAATGGAATATTACCCAGCCATCAGAAAGGATGAACACCCAACTTTTGCATCAACATGGATGGGACTGGAGGAGATTATGCTAAATGAAATAAGTCAAGCAGAGAAAGTCAATTATATAGTTTCACTTATTTGTGGAATATAAGGAATAGCATGGAGGACATTAGGAGAAGGAAGGGAAAAACGAAGGGGGGAAAATCAGAGGGGGAGAGGAACCATGAGAGACTGGACTCTGAGAAACAAACTGAAGGTTTTAGAGGGGAGCGGGGTGGGGGGATGGGCTAGCCCAGTGATGGGTATGAAGGAGGGCACGTATTGCATGGAGCACTGGGTGTTATATGCAAACAATGAATAATGGAACACTACACCAAAAACTAATGATGTACTGTATGGTCACTAACATAACATAATAAAATAATAAAAGAGTTTTCCTATTTTTCTGATAATGCTTAATACTCTTATAATCCACAAAAAATATATATCCTAAAAATTTTAACCTCCTTCTAATAGTTTTATCTTTTATCTATTTTCATTTCTCAGAGGTTAAAATTTTGTCTTTCTATTATATATGAGTATGTATTATTTACCTTAAAATATTCACTATAGAATAGAATACATTATCGAATCAGAAACATATGGCTACTCACTATAAAAATATAAATGCCTCATTATATAATTTGGTTTTTGCACATTATTTGATTCTGTTTTATAGTGGTAACTATATTCCTCTAAACACATAGCATTATATATCCTTTCTAGCTCACAGCACTTTCTACAACTACATGGTGCTTAACGTATTGCAACCAAGTATATACATTAGCTCCTACCTGGATTTATAAGTGCTTTTCTTTGTTGCTGCATTCAATGTGTCAAGGATGAGAATATTTGATAAGACTAACACATGTCTTGGCTTTTCTCTTATGCAATGATGAAAGTTACTTGTATAAATGTATATTTTCCTCTAAAAATAACCTAACCAGATCCTAGTAGCTCTACACCTGCCTTCTTGTATTTTCAAACTGACCATATTTTTATATTTCAAGTAAAACAAGTCAGTTGACAATCAAATATTTTACATGAGAGTTCATTAAAAAATAAGGTATTACTCCTGAGTGCAGGTATATTAGCCAATTTAAAGACAGTGAGCAGATATTGCCATAATGTAATCCCTCCAGTGCACAGAACTTTTCATAGGTGCCACTGGACTCAGATCCATAACAGATTGCATATATCCACCTGGTCTCTATCACAAATAAAACAACAGTTTAACATTGAGTAGATATGGCATTAGGTATAGAAAAGTCAGGTAACCCTTCAAGTGCAAGCAATTTACTCAAATTTGTGTAAGTCTATTAAAAGCTGTCACTCCAAAAAAAAAAAAAAAAGAAAAAAAAGAAAGAAAAGAAAAAGCCTATCTCAACTACTTCAGAAGCCTTAGAGCAATATATTGCTCTGGAATGAGCAACTGAAGTCAGTCCTGGTCCTGCCACTAGGTGTCACTTAACCTCCTGGACTGATTTCCTTCCTCTAAATTAAGCACTTTTGGCTCCCTTTTATCACTAATATTTATGATTATGTGTCTGGAGATAACAAACAGAAAATTGTCGGGCGCCTGGGTGGCTCAGTTGGTTGGGCGACTGCCTTCGGCTCAGGTCATGATCCTGGAGTCCCTGGATCGAGTCCCACATCGGGCTCCCTGCTCAGCGGGGAGTCTGCTTCTCCCTCTGACCCTCCCCCCTCTCATGCTCTCTCTCTCTCATTCTCTCTCTCAAATAAATAAATAAAATCTTTAAAAAAATAAAAAAAAAATAAAAAAATAAAAAAAACAGAAAATTGTCTTAAAAGTTCATTTCATTGGGTGGATAAGTGGGCCCTCACTGTATCTGCTTTTGGCAAATTACACTGGTTGTTCTTATTGCCTGGAATTCTCCTCCCTCATAGGCTAGCTTTCTCAGCATTCTCAAGTCTTTGCTTATTTATCACCATCGAAATGAGGTCTGTTCTTACATAAAACTAACTTTCCCTCAATCTCTCTCTACCAATATTCCCTATTTACCCTACTCTATAATTTTTGTTGTTGTTGTTCATGGCCCTTCCTTTTTTTAAACTCACTATATTATTTATTTATTGTGCTCAGATTGAAGTATCCATATTCCCTCTGCTAGACTAGAAAGTCTCCAAGACAGGACTTTAAATCACTGGGGTATGCACAATACCTAGAACAGTGCCTGCACTTAGTTATCATTAAATATTTATGGAATGAATAAATTTCTTAGAGACGCATTTTGGCATATGTTAGTTAATTTGAAAACAAATTATGTGTCTTCAAGATAAAATACATGCTCTCTCAAAGTAAAAGAGATTGTAAAAAACTATAGAAAATATATAACTTGATGTGACTAAACAAATGGGAAAATTAGCTAATGCATATTTTCAATCTAAATTTTGGAAATAGAATCTTCTTTTTTACCCAAAGAAAACCCAGAATAAAAAACTAAGGCAAAAAAGGAAAAAGGCAAAACTAAGTGAGGGTAAAAAAACAAAAATAACAACAACAACAAAACTCTCTTTGGGCTGGTGTGAGTGGAAGGCAAATCTCATCCATATCACCTTCACTCCACCACCATCCTATCATTCAATGGGGTCCTTGCAATTTCTGAAAAAGCCTAGGATGCTAAGTCCCACAGTGTGAAAAAGCCCATCATGAGAAGGATGTACTAAGGCTAGAACTGAAGTTGACTAGAGATAATGATGGGATAGTTATCCAAAGTGAGATTTTGATGAGTCTTATATATCTGGTTCAGAGGATTATAACTTTAAAAAACAGGGAATTAGGGATGTGATTTAATCAATCATAGCAATCCAAGTGTCTGTAATATTCTAGAAATGTAGATAGCATTTGGTGGGAATGCAAACTGGTACAACTACTCTGGAAAACAGTATGGAGGTTCCTCATTAAAAATAGAACTACCCTACAATCTAGCAATCATACTACTGGGTATTTACCCAAAGAATACAAAAACACTAATTCAAAGGGAGACATGAACCCCAATGCATTATTTACAACAGCCAAGATATGAAAGCAGCCTAAGTGTCCATCAGCTGATGAATGGATAAAGAAGATGTGGTATATATATACAATGGAATATTATTCAGCCATAAAAAAATGAAATCTTGCCATTTGCAATGACACAGATGGAGTTAGAGATTATTACGCTAAGCAAAATAAGTCAGAGACAAATACCATATGATTTCACTCACATGTGGAATTTAAGAAACAAAACAAATGAGCAAAGGGGAAAAAAGAGACATCAAGAAACAGACTCTTGAGAACAAACTGATGGTTATCAGAGAGGAGGGGTGTGTGGGGGGGATGGATTAAATAGGTGATGAGGATTAAGGAGTGCACTTGTCATAATGATGTATGGAATTATTGAGTCACTATATTGTATACCTCAAACTAATATAACATTATGTTAACTAACTAGAGTTAAAATAAAAACTTAAATAAATTAATGAGGTATCCATGAAAGTTTAGGCAACACTGTTTACATGGAGATTGTATACTATGTATTTCTAACCTTTTAAGGTGAGATATGCAGAAGAGAATCCCTCTTTCACTCATTTAGAGTACCACTAACCACATCCATGGCATGGTTCTCTATCAGAGCACAGTAACATAGTATCAGCAACAGACTCAAAATTTTATCTCAAGTCTTAGTCCTAATGTTACCAAATAAATAGGTACTTTCCAGCCTTTGAACCTCCAGATCACTTACAAATAAACTGACACAGAGACCAAGACTAATTCATATTTCCTATAGAGCACATACACTTGCAATGAGAATTTTCTTCTCTGACCTTTCTATTAGCATTTGCTTGGTCTAAACACATACAAATGAGCTGTGACTGCTAACTACAGTTTGGCTATCTCTGTGGGCCACTGAGTGATTGATTCAGTTTCAAAACTTGTATAGATTGTGTGGCATGACCAATATAAAACCTAAATTACCTACTGTGGCACTGAACCAAAACAGTTCTGATGGTTTAATGCAGTTAGGCAAAAAGTGTTGCACTTGAATATTTTTTAGAAGATATGGCAACGTTATTTTTATTGATAGCTCTTTTAATACAATGAGGTCAATTTTGTCAATTGTCATTCAACTCATAAAATTCACAGTGTGAGAAATCACCAGACCTTACGCTAAACAGAAAATGTTAATGATTAACAGTCACATCAGAATCTTCTCTAATCTATGTTCAAGTAAAGTAACTGCAAAATGGAATACTGATGAGAATTCCCTGTTCAAGAAGTCAATTGATTTCTTCCATACTCCCTCAATGGTTTATGTAAAACTCAAAACTCAGCTTCTTGTATAGTTCAAGGGCATACAATTGACACATACAGCATTTCAAGTAAAGTTTAATTTTTCTAATACCTATATTTAAAGATAACACTCTTAATTATAGCATCCCTATTTATTAATGTAAACTGATAATGTAACAAGTCTGTACGTATATTGTTAATAGTAAAATTGTTTTTATATATATGTTGTTTAAATTCAGAAATTATAATGGCCAAAAACCAGGGAGGAAATAAAAAAACATGTTTACCAGAGAAATGGATAAAGAAATACTGTAAGCATATAATGAAGATACACTTAACAATTAAAAATTAATGGACTACTGATAACATATAACAACTTGGATGAATCTCAGTATCATTAATGAAGGAAAAAGAAGTCAGTCAAAAAAAGAAACAGCACAATTTCATCAAAATAAAATTTTTACAAAAGGCAAACCCAACCTACAGCAATAGAAAGTAGATCAAGTTTTGCTATGGTTGGTTTTATTGTAAAGGAGCTTGAAAATCTTTTTAAGTCATTGATGGAAATATCCTGTATCTTAATTTTGGTTGCCATCCTATGGGTTTATACATTTGTCAAAACTTATAGCACTATAGTTTTAAAACTCTGCCCAAATTTTAGTGGGTATAAATTAAGCCTGAAATATGATAAGCACTGTAAATACAAACATTGTTAACATTGTACTGAAAGTCTTCTGTGGATTTGGGGGACTTTACACAGAATGAGCATAAAATCTTGCTGAAAAGTATTTTTATCTGTCCTCAAAGTTCTACTCTTTCTGACAATCCCCAAATCACTCCTTTTTTCTCTAAAATTCTTTTTCAAAAGCATTCTTATCTCTTTATTATTCATCACCTCTCTTAAACCCCAGACCCAATCTTTCTTAAGAACTCAACTTTTCATTGTCTGAAGTAAACTAGAAATTTTTTGGTTTCTTCTGATTGCCAGGAAGCCCACAAAAAAAAGTAAGATTAAAAAAAGAAGAGGGGTGCCTGGGTGTCTCAGTCGATTAAGCACCTGACTCTTGGTTTCAGCTCAGGTCATGACTTCAGGGTCATGACATCGAGCCCCAAGTCAGGCTCTGTGCTCAGTGAGGAGTCTGCTTGAGATTCTCTCCCTTTCCTTCCCCCTCTATCCCTCCCCCCCCACCCGTACACATGCATGCTCTCTCTCTCTACCTCTCTCTCAAATAAAATCTTAAAAAAAAGAGAAGAAAAAAAGATGAAAAAAGAAAGAAAAATGAGTATACAGCTTAATATTTTATTTTTAAATAATTATCATTGTGTTATTTTTACCATTATTCTTAATTAAAATATAGGATGCATTCATTTTCTTTGATAAAATATATAAACATAAGAAACATGGCAAGGCAATCATTCATTGTTAGAACTTTTCTATACTGTCCCCCACCCCCTTTTCTATAACCTGAGACTTTCTTATTGGGGGAAAGTTTTTCTGTTTATATTTATCTCACCAAACCTTATTACCAGTAAATAGATAAATAAATAATAAATGTCACCCTGGAAATTATTTCAGGAGGTCCTCACCATCCTCTCACACACCTGCCTCTAACACACAGCTAGAAATAATTTTGCTTAATTTATCAATTGCAACTCTATTACAATACTAATCAGAGATTACCTAATTAAGGTATCTCCTAAATTAGAGTAGTTAAAACTAATGTACCATGGGTCCTGGCCATGTTGAAGCTGAGGCTTAGATATATGAATGACCCAAATCTGATCACACATTCTGATTTGTATGGGTGAAAAGAAAGAGTCTGACAATACTGTCTACTACTTAAATATAGACAGGTAAGATAGATTAGTGCAATGGAAAGAGAGTTGCCAGTAGGGATGATAGGACTCATAAACAACAACAGAAAATCACTTAAACTGGGAACTCTGGCATGACTCAGAAGACTTAGCAAAACCATGTAAGAGATAGATTGTTGCAGATTTCTACCAGCATATCTGATATGGGGTGCTAATTTTAGCATACACTTTTCTTACATCAATGCTGTAAAACTTACATAGTTATTTTTGCTCTAAGTAGATAATTATCTTTCAAGGAGATTAAAAATGTGAAAATGTTTCTTATATTTACCCACATATTTTCCACCTCTGACTCTTTATTTGCATAGAGCCACTATTCCATTTGATTATTTTTGTTCGAGCTGAATAACTTCTTTTAACATTTCTCATAGTTCAGATCTAGTGGTCAAAGTGGATTCTGTCAACTTTTATTTGATATTTTATTATTTTATTTTTACATATTTTTATTTGCATATAGAAATCTAGGTTGACTTTTTCCCCCCTCCATCTCCATGTGCCTCAGTTTTTAAAAACTTTATTTTGAAATAATTATGGATTCAAGGGAAGTAACCAACAAATGTGCAGCAAGGTCTCATGCATCCTTCATTCAGGATCTACAAATGTTAACATCTTGCATGTCTACAGTAGAACATCAAAGCCAGGGAATCCACACAGTGTATTGAGATTTCATTTGTTGCATAGTAAATCGTGTGTGGAAGGGGGGACCGAGGGGGATCTGCTATTCTATGTGTGGCTTAATGTAACTACCACCACAATTAAGATATCAATCTATCATCATCGAATCCTCCCTCATGATTTTTCTTCATAGGCATCCCCACCGGATCCCCAACTCTAACCCCTAACAACCACAAATATGCTTTCCTTTTCTATAATATCACTTCATGAATACTATATAATGGAATCGTATAGTATATATTCATTTGAAATTATTTTTCACACATCATAATTCCCTAAGATTCATCTAACTTGTTATGTGTTTTAAAAGTTAGTTCCTATCTAACTGTTGAGTACCATTCCATAATGTGGTTGCACCATATGTTTGTTAAACCATAGAATACTAGGTAAGTTTTGGCTTTTTCCTCAATCTTTAAGTACTTCAAATATGCCATTCTATTGTTTTCTGGATATAGTAGCATTGATTCTGATAAGAATATTTAGTTTTTGTTACCTGTTTCTGAACATAATGTGCCTTTAATGTTTTCTGTTTAATGGTTATAAAAAAAAAATACTCTTTATCAGTGGTTTCCTCGAACTCATTTATGATATGTATTGGTGTGTGTGTGTGTGTGTGTGTGTGTGTGTGTGTGTGTGTGTTCATTTCTTAAAAATGTTTATCTGGCCATGGGATTTACTATCTAAAATAGAATTAAACGTTTAAAGTTTTCATCTAATTTGGAAACTTTTTGGTGATTATTTTGCAAATATGTTTTCTTCCTCCCTCATCTTTCCTGAATTCCAATAACACATGCATTAGAACACTTAATAATGTTGCACAAGTCACCAAAGCTGTTATTATGTTTTCAGCATTAAGATCAGGTAATCATTTTCTAGGATTTGGATAATTTTTATTTATAGATATTCAATTTCACTGATGTTTACTCTATTGTGTCTACTGTAATACCACCAGATAATTTTTACTTCAGATATTTGGTTCTTTTCTTTATGTCCATTTCTCTCATTATATTTATTGTTTTCTTTAAACCTTTGGACACATTTATAATCTTTATGAATTTATGATTATGAATCACGTCTCTATTTTTTTTCATTTAAGGGACATGTTTTTCTGCTTAACTGTCTGATTAATTTTGTTAGAGAATATTCTTAAATTTACATTTTCAAAAGCTTAAGAAAAAAAACAAAGGGTGCCTAATTTTGTTCTGGCAGATTTATTTACAGAGCAGTAGAATGTTTTACTGCTTATTTATACACATATTTTAGGGTAGTTCTGAAGCAAAGTCTGTAGTGAATGTTTCTGATGTCTAGTGTATACCCTATATATTCATAAAATTGTTCTACTCTGGCTGGCATGAACTTGAATGATTCACAATCCTCTTGAATGAATTGCTTGATTCATGGTTTTCTAGCAATTATTCTTTCCTGCATTTGTTCTTTGCCTGAATTCATGGAATTTTACCCGGTGGATATACAGATTGATATTCAAAGAGTCAAAAGGATGCTTTACTGATTTCTACAGTTCTTTCTCTGCATATTCCTACTTCTCAACACTTTGCCCTGAAAATTCTAATTGGGTTTGCCCCCTTGAACACTGTTCTTTATCTCTTCAATTCAAGAAGACTGCTGGGCTCTGTCTTTTCCCCCTTTCCAGCTCTGGAGTCTGGAAATTGTCTCCAGGTAAAAAGCCAAGGATTTCTTATACCTTTCATCATTTGTTTTCCTTCTCTCAGTAATATATCACAGTTCTTTACAGACTCTTGTTCAATGTTTGAAAGCCATCATCTGAAAGTTGCAGTTTTGTAGATTTTTATAATAAGAGGATAGGCATTATTTTTATTTATACCTTAAAAATCAGATTTGCATTTCCCTTGAGGGCATTTCTTTACTGCAGTGGGTTCACACAAAAAGGTAACTAAATTTATCTTCATTATAATAATTAGTAGCAGTAATATAATAACTAGTAGCAGTGATCTAATAACTAGTAATAACTGCTGCCAATATAATCATTATTTATACTAAGTCATTGGCAAATTGTACTTAATCGTCTCGGTGAGATTTTGATTACTATAATATTGTAGTCTTTCCAAGGATGGAGATACTGATGCTCAGGTTACTGAGAAGACTTTGATGTCACATACCTAAGAAATAGCAGCATTGCAATTTATTCATTCTTTTATTCAGCAATTATTCTTGCATGACTACCAAGCTAGACTTGAGGAATACAGCAATAAAACAAAAGCTCACTGACCCACAATCTAGTGGCCATGGAGAAAAAGGAGTAATATTAATAAGTAAAATATATATTATAGATATGGTAAGTTCAACAAGAAAATAAAGCAGGATGATAGCATACATAGAATTTGAAGGTAATTACGATTCAGATAATGTAGCCACAGGCTGCTCTGTGAAAGTGTCTTTTGAGTTAAGATATGAAGTAGATGAGGAAGCCTGAGGAAAAAGTAGTAGGGGACGTGATCAAAAAGTTAGAGATGGGGTGGAGGGAGCACACCTTATAGAACCTTATAAATTTTGGCATTTACTGTAGTGAACAGGAATCCTCACTGGAATGTTTTCTACAGAGAAGAAAAAAAAATGACTTTGTTTTAAAAAATCACTCTAGATGCAGTGTTAAAAACGTACCTAAGGGAACAGACACTGAAGCAGGGAAAGCTGTAAGAGGCTATTGTAATAAACCAGGTTTGAGAAGATTGGGCTTTGTACCACAGTAATAATAGGAAAACTGTCAAAGAGTGCTCCAATTACAGGTGTATTTTCAACCCTGATATTCAAAGTCAGGCCTACCTTATTCCAAAATCTATGTGGCTTTTAATTTTCTACCCAACAGAATTTCCCTCTAATTACTTAACACAGTACTCTTAGTGCACAAGTACCTAGTGTAAAACCTGACTTTATTATTTATGAATTTTAAAATTCTCTAGAGTAAATGTTTTTTTTTCCAAATAGAAACAATAAGCTTTGTGATACACACATGTGTAAAATTGATAATAACTAAAATCAAAGGTCACCATGCTTCAAAAATTGTTAATGCAAAAAAAAGTCTATGCAAATGAGAAAGCAAACTAGTTGGAGACAAGCAGTAAAAGTGGGTTAGGAAAGCAAGGCATGTCTAAGAGTACATATGTGGTAAAATAAGAATGAGTAGTGTTGAGAATCTAGAGACAAAGAATACATATATATGATATAATGCCCTAACATCTAAGAAGGAGGTAGTTTCTGAAAAGGAAAAAGAAGCCAGTATGTTTATGTTTAGTTTATCCCCTGCAACATACCTTCTATCATTTGAAACATGGTAAATAAAGACTTAGCCAGGATGATGAACAGGAAAAATGTGTTCTTGTTTACAATATGAAAAAAAAAGAGGTTGTTGGTAAAGTTGTAGGGTTAATTTTGCTGAGACCTTGAAATTATATGTGCAGACTGGAGGTATCGCAAAAACTGAGGCAAAGAAGTATTATGTAACTGATTCATTTATCCCAACCTGTCTGATGTCTTCTTTTCTGATAAACAAGACTGGTCCAAACATCTTCTCATCTTTTTTTTCCTGATAATCTTCATCTGTACATTGAAATCCTCTACTAAAACTCTACCAATATTTTATGAAGTAGCTCTTCCTGTTCACAAATAGAAGATGGAGTGACAGATCATGTTGTTACCACAGTCAAAACTAAAATATATAAAAAGTGTGATCTGTTCTCTTGGAGTCAGACCTTGCCAATAGGATACATAATTCTGTGATTAGCTAAAATAATGCATATGATGCTCCTCCCGGAAAACAGTCTTCCGCTACTATAGAGTAGTGTTAGAGTAATTCAGTCCGTCATATGGGTCTTTTTTTATATTTTATAAAGACAAATTTGCAATTGTAAAATTCATACTTTTTATTCACTAGTCTGCATCTATTATGTGATTTCACCTAAATTCCTACTAGCATGATGGTGTGACTCATTATATTAATTATCCTTCATATTTCTCAGTAAGTCTGTGTAAATAATTAAAGGGAATCCTTATGTCAAATCATATTAGTGAAGTAATATATCAAACATTTCTCATAGCAAATCCACGAAGCTCATGGATTAACTATTTATGTCTCCATCTCAAGAAATGTGATAGCATGTGTTATAGGTAACAGTTGTATTTATCATTACCTATTCTGCAGCAAGCATTTCGACAAGTAATTTATATGCATTTTATGTGGCAACTCATTTAATTCACTTAATTCTTCTGTGATGGTTAATTTACTGTATCAATTTGACTGTATCCAGATAATTTGGAAAACACTGTTTTTGAATGTATCTGTGAGGATGTCTGAATTGTACACTGAGTAAGGGACATCACTCTTACCAATTCAGGTGGGCATCATCTAATCCAGTGTAGGTCTGAATAGAGCAAAAAGGTGGAGGATGAGTCAATTCATGATCTTTGTTTGATGTACGATACCCATCTTCTCCTGCCATTGGACATCAGTGCTCCTGGTTCCCAGGTTCTCAAAATCAGATTGAATCATACCACTGGGTTTCCTGGTTTTCTAGCTTGCAGATGTCAGATCGTGGGACTTCTTGGACTCTATAACCATGTGTACCAATTCCTATAATAAATCACTTCTTACATATATCTGTAGATCTTATTGGTTCTGTTTCTCTGGAAAACCCTAATACATCTCCCAACAACCCAATAATAAATGTACTGTATGTATATGTGTGTATATGTTTGTGTGTGTATATATGTATATGTTTGTTGTATATGTGTGTGTGTGTGTGTATATATATATATAAATATATATATATTTGTTGTATATATGTGTGTGTGTGTATATATATATATATATATACATACATATATATATTTGTTGTTGATGAAACTAAGAAAAAAATATTTGAATAAACTGTCTCACATCACCTAGCTAGTAAGTGGAAAGCTGGGAATGGACCATAGAATTTGCTGAAGGGTACAGCCATAGTCTTCTATAAACAAATCTTCTATTTGAATATACATTTACAAAATATATTAATGCTTTGATTAAAAAATTGTCTTAAAAAGTCATTTTCAACATTTTAATAGCAATTTGTCACCTTAATTACTCACTTATTTATAACAAATTTTAAGCAATATACCTTAATATTACTATGTATAAATTTTCAAATTCTTATTTTATGTGAATATATACAACAGAAACTTTGGAAAACCTATTGTATTAGATAGGACTATATAGTGCTTTATAATTTGGGCCTGGAACCAAGTATACCTGAATTTAAAGCAGAGCTCATAGACTTATTAAGTGTATGAATTTGGCCAGTGTCATACCCATTTAAGCCTATAAAATAGAGATAATATCTAACACAAAATTTTGCTGATAATATTAAAAGTGATATCTCAAATAGCTAAGATGATGTTTAGCTCCAAGTCAGTATACAATAAATGGTAAGCATTTTTCTTTCTATAGATAGCTGTATGTTTAGAAACATAAATTGCCACACATGCATGTAGAGATGGTTCTAAATTTAACCAAGAAAATTTCTGAGTATTTAATTGATTGCTTTCATAATTTATGCTGTCTCTACTTAACTAAAATGAAGACTTTTTGTCACACACATGAATGTAGTTTTTATGCTATAAGCAAATAAGAAATGTAAGAATCCTACTCACCACTTTGTGAAAATTAAAATGATTGATGAGTTTCATTATTTCAATGTAGAAATTCAGCTGCAAAATATAAGCACTTTCACTGCTATGTCAGTATATTATATCACTCTAATTTATGCATATATGCTTAGTTCTGGAACAAAAATAATTTAGCAGGATTTCTATATTAACAATCCTTATATTCAGTAAGGTATTCAAAATTTTGAACATTAATTTCTTGTGACTACTCTCTTACTTGAATGCCAGAGAGACTGTGAAAGACTTTTGCTTTAATTTATAAATCCTACTGATTTTTATACTGTTGGAAGAATGAACATTTACATATGAGCTTATTATCATTCTTAAAATTACTGGTGACCAAAATTTGTTTTAGAATCCAAATTAAACCTTAGTTTTTCCATAATCCAATGGGGACATTTTCCTCCATCACTTCTATTACATCAATTGCAAGCAGAAAGGAAGACAGTGCTGACAGTTTCCCCCTCAAAGTATATATCATTCGTACATATTTATTAAAAATAGTTAAGGACAATAAAAAATACTATGTATAACACAATGTCCACAAATTTAATACTTAGATAAAATGGACCCATTCTGTGAAATACATATGCTACCAAAAATCATGCAATATATAGTTGTATATTATATATAAGATATATAATTGTAATAGTCTAATACCTATTGAAGAAATTGATTCAATAATGAATACACCCTCCAAAAGAAATAACCAGGCCCAGATTGTTTTACAGATTTAAAAAACAATTCAGAAGAAAATACTAATTATCAGAATCTCTTGCAAAAAATAGAAGCAGGGGGAACACTTCCTAACTCATTCTATGAAGTAAGCAAGAACCCAAATATATTACAAATGTATGAGATAATCTCACTGAAGAAGGTAAGAAAAAAAGGTACTAAACTATGTTTGGAAATGAGTGGTTTGTAAAACAGAAAACAAAATAAACTGTGCATAAGCACTGTACTCTAGTTGATAAAGGTAAACTCCAGAGGGCGTAGAGTGACAATTCTGATACTACTATACAAATAGACTATATACATATAGACTATTATACATATAGTCACAGCTATTCAATAATTTGAATAGCAAAATCAATAAAGTTGAATTGAATTATAACTCAAGATTTTAAATAAGTACACAAGTCCATAGCACTATACTCTAGTTGATAAAGTTAAACCACAAAAGGTATAGATTGACAATTCTGATATTACTATACAAATAGACCTATAGACACATTAAGTATATGTATGGCAGATGACTGGAGCCAGGTTTCTCACTGTTGAAGTGGGAAATTACAAATAAGCAAGGAGAGCGGACTAGAATGATTCATTTGGTAATAGACTCACTAGAGTTGGAGAAGTCATTATGACCTCACTTTTAGCTTAATATCAATACTGATTGTTACATACAGATATATTGAAAGATATGTATGTATATACACAGGTTAGTCCACACACACATTTCCTTGTTCTGCCAGCTGAGAAAACCTAAAAGCAATGACAACCACATGGCTAACAAGTGCACCTAACAACTACATTTTGATTTCTAACATCATTCAATGAGTTCAAAAACAAACAAACAAATATTTTCCTTGGAGAAATGACTGATATCAGGATGAAGATAGGAAATATACAACATGAGTTTGGATAATCTTATAGTATCAGAAAGTAAGGAAGCACTCAGGGTAAAACAAAACAATACCCACAGGGATAGGAGATAATTGAAACATCTTCCAAAGGTCATAGCTATTCAATAATTTGAATAGCAAATCAATAAAGTTGCATTGAATTATAACTCAAGATTTTATATAAGTACACAAGTCCATACTAATATAAATAAATAACTTGAATAAAAATTAGTACGTGGAGGAGAAAAGACAAATCTACAATATAGAAAAATTCTAAACAATTTACATAGGTATTCTGTCTTCAAGAAGGCAAAATTCCCTATTTTTCACATGTGGACTACACATGTTAATTTCTTTCCAGGGAGTATAGCATGAAAAGAAGTTAAAAAGAAAAAGAAAAAAAAAAAAAGACTCCGTTACAGTAAAGAAGTTTGACAAATACCACTTCAGTCAACTACTCAAGGAGATCATCAGTGGTACTAAGTAACATTTGATAGTACATACCTTTGATATAATGTGATGAAAACAGCACATAACCTTTGTGTTTTTCCTCCCCAAAGCCATACATTTAGATTCATAGAAAGAAAAACATCCGAAAAATCTCAATAGAAGGGCATTCTATAAAGTACCTGGCCAGTGCTCCTCCAAGCTGTCAAGGTCATTGAAAACAAGGAAGGTCTGGGAAACTTTCACCACCAAAAGTAGCCAGAGGAGAAATGATGAATGGATTTGAATGATGAATAAAGTAGTATTCTGGATGATCCTGGAAGCAAAACAGGACATTCAGTGAAATTTTTAAAAATCTGAATTAAGTATATTTAGTTAATAATAATGTATAAAGATTTATTAATTATTTGTAACAAATGTACCACACCATATGAATGTAATAATGTTAATAGTTTAAACTCTGTGTAGCTTATGCGAGAACCCTGCACTATCTTCACAATTTTTTTATAAAATTAAAACTCTTCTAGAAAGTAAAGTTTATATAAAAAAAGATTCTACATAACTATTTATACAGCAGCAAAGTGTTCATTGAATGGCTTTCCCACAATTTAAACACTCTGCTAATATTAAATATACAGATTTATTCTAAGTTTTATAATCCATTCATCCACTCAACAAATATGTGTTAAGGACCTCTTATGTGTCAGATGCTATAAAAAGATTTGAGATTCAGAAACAAGAACAACAATAAAAAGATAGAAACGAACCCTTGTAATAACATGCTAATAATTAGTGAGGGAGAGAGGCATGAGACAACTAAATTTAAAGTGAAAAAAGGGGAAATCAAATAAAAATAAAAGCAGGTGTACAGTTGGGAGAGGAAGCTGTTTTAAAATAACAAACAATGAATCATGGAACACTACATCAAAAACTAATGATGTAATGTATGGTGATTAACATAACAATAAAAAATTAAAAAAAAATAAAATAAAATAACAGCTTCATAATCTCCACCCTTTATGGATGAGGGAATGTAGAAATAAGAGAATGAAGACCTCTTAATATTTTCTTCCACTAACCCAGGAGAAAAACTATGGTGGTTTGGGATTTAAACCAGAATGGCAGCAGGGAACATAATAAGGAAGGACTGGTATTTTAATGAATTATTAGGGGAAGCCAAAATAATTCTTTCATGATATGGATGTATGAGAGGGAAAGCTAAATCAAGATTATTCCTTTTTTCTCAATGAAGGCATTTGTTGTAAAAAACTTCCGTCTTAGAACTTCTGCTGCATCACATACACTTTGGTATATCATGTTTCCATTTTCATTTGGATTTCTTTTTTTGATTTCTTCTTTCCCTCATTGGTTGTCAAGTGCATGCTATTAAATCTCTACATTTTTTAAAGAATTTCCAGCTTTATTCTTATAATCAATTTCTAGTTTCATGCCACTATAGTCAGAAAAGATGCTTGATAGTATTTAAGTCTTCTAAATTTGAGATTTGTTTTGTGGCCTAATCAACTGAGCCACCCAGGCGCCCTGTTTTGTGGCCTAATATATGATCTATCCTGGAGAATGTTCCATGCACACTTGAGAAGAGTATGTATTCTGCTGCTGTTGGATGGAACATTCTATGAATGTCTAAATCCATCTGGTTTAAAATATATACTGTCCTATTAAAACATGTCCAGAGAAACTGAATATACATTTTTTTTCCAAAGAAGACATACAAATGGACAAGTATATGAAAAAAAAAAAAAAACAGTTGAATATCACTAATGACCAGGGAAATTCAAATCAAAACTTCGAGATAATATCTTAAACTTGTTAGAATGGATATCATCAAAAAGAGATAGCAAGTGCTGGTGAGAAAAGGGAATCCTTGTGCACTGTTGGTGGGAATGTAAATTTGCTTAGCCACTATGGGAAACAGTATAAAGGTTCTTCAAAATATTAAAAATAGAACTACCATATGATTCAGCATTCCCACTTCTGGGTATATATCCAAAGGCAATGAAAACAAGATATTGAAGAGATGTCTGTACCCCCATGTTCACTGATGCATTATTCACAATAGCCAGACATGGAAACAGGTAACCTAAGTGCCAGTCAGTGGATGAATGGATGAAGATGTGGTATATAAAACAATGGAACATTAATTAACCATGAGAAAGAAGGGCATCCTGTCATTTACAACAATATGGAGCTTGGGTTTATTATTTTAAGTGAAATAAGGCAGAGAAAGCCAAATTCTGTATGGTATCATTTATATGTGAAATCTAAAAATGTCCACCTCATAGAAATTGACTATGGTGGTGGTTATCAGGGGCTTGGGCTAGTGGAAGAGTGGAAATGTTGGTCAAAGAGTATAAAACTCTAGCCATAAGATTAATAAGTTCTGGAGATCTAATGTACGTCATAAAGATTATACTTAACAAGTTGCTAAGAGCATAGATACTAAATATTCTCACCCCAAAAAAGAAATGGTAATTAAGTGACATGATTCAGGTGTTAACTAATACTATGATGGTAAACATTTTGCAATATATAAGTATATCAAGTCAACATGTTGTACACCTTAAACAATATTTAATGTAAATCATTTCTCAATGAAACTGGAGAAAAAAGTCTAAGGGCTAAGAAGTTAAAGAGTTAAAAGAAAAAAGAATCTGTATTTGTGCATAAAGGTACTTAATATGCACAACTTTTAAGTATTTTAATACATTTGATTAATTGTCCTTAAATGCAGAAACAAAAACTCCCACCAGTGAGATTATTTAATCTATTTGCCCAGAATTAGTGCATGCATTTGAATTAGGCAGCTGCATAAAATAAAAAGCCTACAGGAAAAGTGTAATTAATATATAAATGTTATATATGCATTTTGTAAATAAAGTATAACAGAAGTCCAGAAGTAAGTAGCAAAAGGCTCTATGGCTCCTCTGTGATTATCAAAAACACAGGCACTTTTGGTCTCATTGCTATAATATCCTAGGATTTACTGACTTTCATCTTCAAGTATAAGAAAGCTTTTCTCATGTCACATATATGTCCCAGGTTGCAAGAAGGAAGGACAAACAGAGAGGAGTACTTTCTAGGGAACTTTGCTAATATATTACCTTTAACAACCTTAACTAAAATCTCATCATCACGATTGCCTTCACACATTATTATTGAAAACTCTATTACATAACCAAACCTAGCTCAATCTGCTATACAACAGTACTACCTAAAATTTATTATACAGTATTGTGTACTTTAAAATAAAAGGGTAGATCTCATATTAAATATTCTAACCATACACAAGCACACAAGGAAATTTTGGGGGTTATGGGTATGTTTAGTATCTTGACAGTGGTAATAGTATCACAAGGCCAGATTAATCAAGATATATACATTAAATGCACGCAATTTTTTATATATCAATTATACCTTCTAAAGGTTAAAATAAAACAGGTCTCTATGACATAAGATGCAAGAATATACAATGGGGAAAAGACAGTCTCTTTAATAAATGATGTTGGGACAACTGGACAGCTACATGCAAAAGAATGAAACTGGACTACTTTCTTACACCATACACAAAGATAAGCTTAAAAAGTATTAAAGACCCATGTGAGTCCCAAAATCATAAATTTTCTAAGAGAAAGCATGAGCAGTAACCTCTTGGATATCAGCGTTACCAACATATTTATGGTATGTCTCTTTAGGCAAGGGAATCAAAAGCAAAAATAAACTACTGGGACTACACCCAAATAAAAGGCTTTTGCACAGCACCAAAAACCATCAACAAAAATAAAAGGTAACCCATTGAATGGGATAAGATATTTGCAAGTGATACATCTGATAAGGGGTTTAATATCCAAATTATATAAATAACTCATAGAAATCAACACCAAGAAAACCAAAATCCTATTAAAAAATAGGCAGCGGACCTGAATAAACATTTTTCCAAAAAAGACATACAGATAGTCTACAGACATATGAAAAGATGCTTAGCATCACTAATCATCAGGGAAATATACTAATAAAACCACAATAAGGTATCACTTCATACCAGTCAGAATATCTAGTAGCAAAAATCAAGAAATAACAAGTGTTGGCAAAGATGTAGAGAAAAGGAAACTTATGCACTTTGTATGGGAATGTAAATTGGTGCAATCACTGTGGAAAAAAGTATGGATTTTCCTCAAAATATGAAAAATAGAAATGCCATATGATCCAGTAACACCATTACTGGGTATTTACTCGCCAAAAATGAAGACACCAATCCAAAAGATATATGCATCCCTGTGTGTTGCAAGATTTTTATAATAACCAAAATATGGGAAGCAATCCAAGAGTCCATTTGATGGATTAATTGATAAAGAAGATATGGTACACATTCATCCACACACATCCACACACACACACAATTTAATATTACTTAGCCATTAAAAAAATGAGATCTTGCCATTTGCAATAATGTAGATGAATTATGCTAAGTGAAACTATTCAGAGGAAGACAAATATTTTATGATTTCACTTATATGTAGAATCTAAAAAACAAATTACCAAAAAATACAGAAAACTGGTGGTTGACAGAGGGGAGGAGGATGGGGGAGATGAGTGAAATAGGTGAAGGAGATTAAGAAGTAAACACTTCCAAATATAAGTAAGTCATAGAGATGAAAGGAAAAGCATAAGGAATTTATCAATACTATTGAATAACCTTTTATGGTGACTACATGTATCGTGGTGAGCATTGAGTAATCTATAAAATTATCTATGCATTATGTTGTACACCTGAAACACAATAATGTATGTCAATTTAAAATAAATTTTAAAAAGTAGGTCTCTTAACTAGATGCATTGTTATTCATAAAAATTCCGAAAAAATGTTAAGGAGGAGGAAAGTATCTCTTCAGTGGAGATTTATTAGTGTCTTCACTATTTGGTAACAATTAAAATTATTTTTAAAATATTTTACATGTAATATATCTGTTATTTTATTTAATGTCCTTAATTTGCATGAAGTTTAATACTTAATATGTTTTATAGCCATTAATGTTTCTTCATGTATATATTTATGTGTAAATAATTTATGAGAAAGTCTTGAGAGATGAATCAAGGGCCCAGAAAAACCGAACAATTGCCACTCAAGTTACAATGACTGGATGGTAGGAGGAAATTTGCTATGTGGTTAGAAAACAGCCAGTTGTAGATATAACTTCTCATTATGGGACACATGTTGTAAAGAACAAAATATTACATGATCCACTGTAAGATGCAAACTGTAAATTCCCTGCTACTGTCATTCTTGTGACGTAAGCTACTATGTCTCTAAAAGGACCCTGTTCAAAAGTAATTATATTATCAGAGAAAGAAAACTATTAGCAAATTTTCATAAATTAATTTTGTTTACATAGCTGCTATAAAAAAATTATGAGACTCTCAGGGTCTGTACTAAGGTAAATCATGACAAAGAATAGGGAACAGAATATGGAAAACTGCTCCAAAGTAATTCATATTAGGGTTTTCCCCTGTTATATCAGGCTATATTTCATCTGAGATTTATGTGCTTAAGTAGAGTGAGATCCCAAGGATACAGAAATTCTGAAGATTAATTTTCAAAGCTTATTAATATCATCCTTGAATAAAATACATCATAAATTCATATCTCTTTAACTTTTGATATATTGACTCAAAAACCCTCAAAGCATATATGCATTGTTGAAATAAAGCATTACAAAAAATAGTGGTAAATAAACATGATTTTTTTTTCTGTATGAACTAAGGAACATACAGAAAATGACCCTATGTCCTCTTATTCTCTATCATCAAAACATAATTTTGCTGAAGTGCACAGGGGATAAACAAGTGTCAAGATATTTTTAAAAAGTACTTTGACAGGTTTAGCTTTATTAATAAAACTAACATCCTTGAAATCTACTCTTTTCCTTCGTAGTTATAGGCCCAATCATTTCCTGGGACAATAAACTATATTCCTTTCTCTAGCCTCTTAGTTATACTAAGTGGAAAAATTGAAGAAGGAGGGTCAAACACCTGTGAGGATTTTCTTACTAATTCATTAATGATTTAAGAAAATGGCTTTTTGAGCACTGTTTAATCTATTTCCATAAAGGTAGGGAAATATGGCAAGATGAATCCAAACAGGTGTAAACCAGGACACCGAAGCCAAGAAATAATGAGACTCAAATGCTGTTTATGAGCTCAGTTCTAGTTAAGAATCATGCAATTTGATCCAGAATCTTAGCTGCCAAACTAAAGCAACAAACCAACAAAAAGCAAGTGAAATAAAAGGACCCAGCCTAGATAAATCAGGTTTTTCTAAGAAACAAAAATTGGTAATGAGTACAGAAAAAAAAAAAAAAAAAACCTAGTCCAAATAGAAATAGATCTAAAAAAAAAAAAAGAGATAGATCTAAAATCTAGGGTCGGGGTGCCTCGGTGGCTCAGTTGGTTAAGCGACTGCCTTCGGCTCAGGTCATGATCCTGGCGTCCTGGGATTGAGTCCCGCATCGGGCTCCCTGCTCGGCAGGGAGTCTGCTTCTCCCTCTGACCCTCCTCCCTCTCATGCTCTCTGTCTCTCATTCTCTCTCTCGCAAAATAAAAATAAAATCTTAAAAAAAAAAAAAAAATTAAAATCTAGGGTCAATGCCACGGGTGGTGGGGGACATATTTATGTTAAAGTTAGAAAATGACTAATGGCCACCTTATTTAATTATATTTAATATTGGGGTCCAAAGGAGGAGACTGATGTTTGTAGAAGTTAATGGGCTGTTGTGTCTACTCTGTGGTTGGCTTTATGTTTTGTGTTCTAAAAATTCAAGTATATATGTGCCCATTTGTTCCACCATTTGGTAGAGCTCAGAAATTTCAACTGCTATTCATATGTATGATATTTTTCAGAAGACCACTTCCAATCAGAGGAAAAAGCAAAAATATCAAGAGAAACAGCAACAACAAAAATCTTAATAATTTGTGTTTTCTTTAATTTGTAGGGGTCTATTCATTTAGTGGCTTGTATAAAGTTCTTCATTACCATTTACTTGTATTATCTAATATAATATCTAAGAAAAAATAAGATATGGAAGGAATATAAGACTGGTTTCCCTATAGGAAAGAAGAGAGCCTGAAATATTTTTTTAAAAAATAGGCGATATAATGTTCCAATTTTTATACAGATCATACCCAGTAAGCAACCAACGAGAGATTATGACTTTCTGAAAAAAAGCTGCATTCAGTGAGCAAACTGGCTTACAAAGTGTATGAACCAGACAGAGGTGATGTAGGTAAAGTAAGAAATATTTTTGAGTTAATTTTAGGAGAAAGATATTCCAATGTGCAATAATAAAAGATACCTGTAGACAGCAGGAAGTATGGAAGGACCATTGAATACTCTATCAGCCTCTTGTTGAATCACTTTTGTGATAAAAGAATACCACTGTCAGACTGTAAATCATAAAGATAAAGATTAGTTTCAAGGTATACCATTTTGTGGCTGGAGTCAGTTGGTCAGACTGCAATAATAACAACAACCTGGCAAAGTCCTAGCAGTAGTAAGACATGATCTATATAGCCCTGAGCCGGGGTCCAAGTCCTGAGGTAGTCAATCTGCAGATGAGGAGCAGGCATAGGAAACATCTGCTATAAGGATATATCCTCCACTGGGAGCAACTTGGTAAACTTTGGTAGGAGTCACAGGTCTATCATACAATGGTAACTCAGTTTATTTTTTTAAGATTTTATTTATTTTTCGGAGGGAAAGAGAGAGAGAGAGCATTCGCACAAGCAGGGAGAGCTGCAGGCAGAAGGAGAAACAGGCTCCCTGCTGAGCAAGGAGCTTGATCCCAGGACTCTGGGATTATGACCCAAGCCGAAGGCAGACGCTTAACCGACTAAGCCACCCAGGCGTCCCTTTAGCTCAGTTTTATAAGGGTGGATGTGTTGCCATGTTCAGTGTGATAGTTGATCTAGGCAGTGATCTGAGGAGTACAGACTTGATCAGCAACTTAATCACAGTCGGCTGCATCCCAACAGTGATCTTTTGCTATGGACTTCCACCTGAGTGGCCCACATTTTCATAAGTAGCTGTGATTTGTTTCCACATTTCATGGCCCCAAAGAGGGTTGTCCATATTTGTCAGTCTTTTATTTTCTAAGCAGCACACCAAACAGTGAGGCAACTGGGAACAGCCCAAGAATCCGTTGAAAAATATGCCAAAGTTAATCTAGGCGAGTATTGGCCAGAGGTATGATATGGCCTTGAAATCTACACAATGATTGGGACGACTACACCTGTTTTGGGTTCTGCTCGGCTGGCACTGAAGCTGATCAGCTCCAGCAGTCCAGTGAACACTTGGTCCTCAGCTTAGCCAAACTGTCAGTGCTTTTTCTTTGCTATTTAGCATGCCTTACAATTTTTTGGTGAGTGCTGAACAGAATACAGCAGGTAATAAGAACCAGGTTAATTAGGTTTTTATTTTTTTATTTTTTTTTTATTTTTTTTTTTTAAAGATTTATTTATTTATTTATTTATTTGAGAGAGAGAGACTGAGAGAGAGAGCACATGGGGGGGGGGGGTCGGGAGGGTCAGAGGGAGAAGCAGACTCCCTGCCGAGCAGGGAGCCCGATGTGGGACTCGATCCAGGGACTCCAGGATCATGACCTGAGCCGAAGGCAGTCGCTTAACCAACTGAGCCACCCAGGCGCCCCAGGTTAATTAGGTTTTTAATGTGAAGTTTTACGTTAATGTGGTTTTTGCTGGTATGTTCAATGGTAGATAAGTAAGTAAAATGCCCAAGGCTTAAATTTCCTCACGTTTTCTTTTTTTTTTTTTTTTTCCTCCCCTGTTGTCTTTGGGTTTCATTAAAACTTCTTAAATAATGTCTTTCAGCTCTCACAGTAATCCACTAACTGTTGGTTTGGTGGTGAGGTGTAAGGGAATGGAAAACAAACTCTAAACTTAAGAATAAATCTTAGTTTTTATGGGGTCTGAGTTCATGAAGTGTGACTTTCAGAAATTTCCCTAGGGTCACCCCCCACCTCCAACACTGTTGAATGAGACAGGAAAGCTAGAGTTGTCTAACTGTTTTCCCCCAGGTCACAGAAGTCTGGCTAAAATAATTTCCCTTAGAAGGCAGGCCTTTAACTCCCTGGTATATTTAAAGGTGGTCAGTTTTCCTGTCTCGTGCTGGTAACCTGAGAGGGATTTCTCTCCAATCTTCACTTTCAGAACCTAGTGGAGAAACCTACAAAAGTATAAAAGGCCTCTTACGAACAGCAAAATGGGCATTTAATTAGATAGTTTTTAATAGCAAAAGTTAGAAAATGTTTTGTGAAATGTAGCCTTTTTTTTTTTTCAAACAACCTTCTTAATGACCATTTAAGTTAAATAGGAATAGTGAATAATCCTGTAATGTTTATCATATAAAATTTTGAAATGTTTGCCAATTAATTTCCTAAAATCAGCACAAATATAAAAATTCATATTATAAAATAACTACAACTTAAAATCAATATATTCCATGATAATCCTCCGAAACAACTACAGTCCAACATTATTGAGGCAAAATTTTAAATACAAAATTAAGTAAAATACAGCTTTATAAAATAAAATTTCTGATGAAAGTGTCTACTACAGAAAAGTGTGACTTGGGATGAGGTAACCTATCAACAAAATCCATTACACCCAATAGTCAACATTTGACCTCCAGTTTTTAGGAACTAGTTACTGAATTGCAACATTTGCCTAAATTTTGTAAAGTATGAGTCATCTCTTATAATTTTGGCTTAATATTTCATGGATAGAGTCATTTTTGTTCTCCACTACTTCGTATAAAATGTTGGTTCTGAATGGGATAGTTTCACTTTATCTGGCTTCAACAGCAATGGTGAGGATCCCAAATCAAAAATGAGGTGGTTGGGAGCATGACTTCTAGAGATAAAGGTGGAATTCTACCTTGGTCTCTTGAAAACTTTGTTGCCATTTTTAAAGCGTTTAGCTGTTTAGCATTTTTTGTTTTTGTTCGTTTTTAAGTGTTTCAATTTCTTCTATTTTATTTCTGGTTTTCTTCTCAGTAAACTCAGCTTTATTTCCAATGTTTTCAGACAATTCTATTTCACCATATTTTCTTCTTTATTATTCAAGTAAGTCACTTTGTCTTAATCTTCTATATATGGTTATACATTTTATAATTTATTTTCCTTCTATTTTTCTTTGATTAAATTGGACAAAGATTTGTCTGTTTTATTGGAAAACCTATTCTTGGTCTTAGCTATCAATTCTATAGAAAATTGACTTATTTTTATCTTACTATGTTTCTATTTCTATATTATTTTTTTCCAGCTTTCCTTATTTTTTTCTACGTTCCCGAATAGAATGCTTAGTTCTAATAATTCTTTTTATTAAAAAGCACTTAACCTGTGAACATACTATGTAAAACAGCTTTGATTGTATCTTATGGGTTTTTGTCAATATCCTTACCTATATTATTTTCTAGTTTGCTTTTCCTTTAAAGTTCCAATATTAAGGTCTAGTATTTTAAAGATAATAGAGTTGTAAAAATATTACTCTAGCAATGCACTGAAATATGGTATGTTCTAGATTATGATCAATGATTATAAATGATATATCATGCTTGAGAAGATGCATTTCTATTCTTAAGGCATAAGGTTATATCAATCTATAAACATTTATTCAAACGTTAAATAATTCAAATGTTTTGTTATTTATTTTTGTCTTCTTAACTTATAGTAATGCATGAACTTTCAATACCATTCACGTGTTTACTTGTATTTCTAACTATTTATGCTTTCCATACAATGTTGCTATATTATTCTGTGCTCAACATTTCATGACTCTCGTGGCTTTTGTTTATCATTCTACCTTGTATTAATATTCAACTAACCTTTTTGTCCAATTATTTTTCTTGATTATGGTAAGAACTTTTAACATGAAATGTACCCTCAACAAACTTTTAGGTAGGTGATATAATATTTTTAACTAGAGATATAATTTTTTACAGTATATCTATATAACTTACTCATTTTTTTAATCACTGAAACTTTATACCCATTGAACAGCAAATCCTCTGTTCCCCGTCCTCCTAGTTTCTGGCAACTACCATTCTACTCTGTTTCCGTAATTCTATTTTAGACACCTTATATAAATGGAATCATGAGGAATTCTTAATCTCAGGAAACAAACTGAGGGTTGCTGGAGTGGTGGGGGGTGGGAGGGATGGGGTGGCTGGGTGATAGACATTGGGGAAGGTATGTGCTATGGTGAGTGCTGTGAATTGTTTAAGACTGTTGAATCACAGACCTGTACCTCTGAAACAAATAATACAGTATATGTTAAAAAAAAAAAAAAAAGAAGAAGATAGCAGGAAGGGAAAAATGAAGGGGGGAAACCAGAGGGGCAGATGAACCATGAGAGACTATGGACTCTGAGAAACAGACTGAGGGTTCTAGAGGGGAGGGGGATGGGGGAATGGGTTAGCCTGGTGATGGACATTAAAGAGGGCACGTACTGAATGTAGCACTGGGTGTTATACGCAAACAATGAATCATGGAACACTACATCAAAAACTAATGATGTAACATATGGTGATTAACATAACATAATAAAAATAAATAAATAAATAAATAAATAAATAAATAAATAAAACAAAAAAAAATGGAATCGTGCAGTATTTGTTCTTCTACGAACTAGTTTCCTTCACTTAGCATGTCCTCCAGATTCATCCGTGTTGATATCCTTCTTTTTGAGGTTAAAAATATCCATTTGTATGTGCATAACACATTTTCTTTATTCATTAATTTATCAATGGACATTATGGTTGTTTCTATATCTTGTCTCTTGTAAATAATACTGCAATGAACACAGGGATGTAGATCTCTCTCGGATATCTTTATCTCAATTTTGCTGGCTATAAACTCAGAAGTGGGATTGCTGGATCATATGGTAGTTTTGCTTTTTTAAGGAACCTCAGTGCTATTCTCCACAATGGCTGTAGCATTGTTGCATTCCCACCAAAAACATACAAATTTCAAATTTCTCCACATCTTTGCCAATACTATATACATATACAGTTATACAATTATACATATATACACATTTATATGTATATATATACACATACATACAAACATGCATATACACATATGCCATCCTAACACATGTGAGGTGCTAGTTCATTGGAGTTTTTGCATTTCCCTGATGAGCAGTGACATTGAGTTTTTTTTTTTTTTTTATATATACCTGGTGGCCATTTGTATGTCTTCTCTGGAGAAATGTTTATTCAGGTCCTTTGCCCATTTTCTAACCAGGTTATTAGTTTGTTTGCTACTGAATTGTAGGGGTCAATATTTTGAACAGTAACCCCTATTCAGATATATGATTTGCAAATACTTTCTTCTATTTCTTAGATGACCTCTTGTTTCCTTTGCTGTGCAGAGCTTTTTAGTTTTATATAGCCCACTAAACTATTTTTGATTTGTTGCTTGTGCTTTTGGTGTGACATCCAAGAAATCATTGTGAATACCAACATCATGAAGCTTTTCCTCTTTTCTTTTAGACATTTTATAGTTTCAAATCTTAGACTTGTACATTGAAAACTTGAAATTAGATTTCAGAAGTGAAGTAGCTGTTGATAATGAAAAGGTCAAATCTATGAACCAATTGGTAAACCAACTGGTAAAGTCATCAATGAATGATTAAAGAGTTAACAGGAAGTCAATAGAGCATAATCAAAGGAAAGAATTAGGGCCAATAGTGTCTAATGATGCATATTTAATATGGTCTTGTTTTTTTGTTTCTAAAATATTTGGGGGGCGCCTGGGTGGCTCAGTTGGTTAAGCGACTGCCTTCGGCTCAGGTCATGATCCTGGAGTCCCGGGATCGAGTCCCACATCGGGCTCCCTGCTCGGCAGGGAGTCTGCTTCTCCCTCTGACCCTCCCCCCTCTCATGTGCTCTCTCTCTCAAATAAATAAATAAAATCTTAAAAAAAAAAAAAAAAAAAAATATTTGGGGGGGTGACATTAAATATTTTACCTTAGGATTAAGTATTTTGTCACCATATTATCACCAGGATCAAGTTTTTGTTGATAATAAGGTACTTCTAACTTGCATCTTATTTCTCTGTGCAGAAATTTCCCTCAGGGATCTCTTGGAGAAGAGAATTTAATCTAATGGAAGACATGTGTATCCTTGGGAAAATGTCATTATAAGTAATAAAGCGTGTGACTTCATTTTTTTAATTTTTGACTCCTTACAGGTTTCAAGCCCCATACTCACCTTCCCCTTCCACCCTATACGTGGGAAAATTGATAAAAGAGCCTGCATGCTTCCTCCTTTGGCCCCATTTACATGAAAATCATCAACACATTCCTACCCTCTAACCACAGTAAAATCTAAGCCGGTCTCCATTCCATGCTATCACAAACCATTTCAGACCTGCTTGGGAGTCAGCCCTCCTTCTCCCAGAAAACCTCATTAGTTAGTAATAGACCTTTATCTATCCTTTAAAGCATGAATGGTGGTATCAGCCTTGATATCCATATGAAATTTTGTGCGGTATGACTATCGCACTACTTTGAAATGACCACAGCATAATACCTAATATTATCCTAATCACACCCTATAAAAATCTGTGATTTGTGCAGGTGTTGTTGATCTCCTCCAAATTTTACCTAATAATTTTGTTTAGTAACAGCAATTCCTGAAATATCATGATATGAATTTGATGACCCGCTCAGTCACGGCACTCTGCCCTGCCAAAAATTAGGCATATAAAATAATCACAATACATTTTCTTTCTAAAGGCTCATTTTAATCAAAATGCCTGTGGCATGGTGATAATACACCCCACACCTACCACCCAGGATATCTATATCCTAATCCCTAAAACCTGTGAATATATTATCTTGCAAATTAAGAGAGACTTGCAGGATCTTAAGAAAGAAAAATTATCCTAGCCCCAAACAATCAAATTTCTTCTAAGAGAGAAGCATATATATAAGTTAGAGGGAACATATGAGGATGGAAGTAGATGTCAGGGAGGAGAGATAATACTATACTCTTGGTTTTGAAGGTGAAGGAAGCGGTCTTGAGCTAAGGAATGTAGGTGGTTTCTAGAAGCTGGAATAGGGAAGGAAACAAGAGTTCCTACTACAGCCTGTAGGAAGAACAAAGACTTGTAGAGACATTTTTTACTTCTGACTTCTGGAACTATAAGAGAATAAATATGTGTTGCTTGAAGCCACTAAGTGTGTGGTAATTTGTTACAGCTGCAATAAGAAGTTAATATAGTGACAAAAGGAAGGAAATTACTTGAGCTGATTTTTTTTCCAATGTTGCCTTCAGAAGAACATGTTGATTCATTACTGAAAACTAAATCCTAATAGTTGTTCTGGCTTGTGCGCCTTCCAAAGTCTGGTTGTTTTTCCTTCAGCATTTCAAACTACTTCATGTACTCATAATGAATTTGATTTTTAATCAAAATAACTATGCTTGTTTTGAATTTCCTGCATTTAAAGAACCATAGATATATAATCTACTTTCCTGGAGTATTTCTAAAATAAAATGAAATAAATCAGGCAATGTGTTCAATAAAAAAAGGTCACTGGTATTTTTACTAATGTTTTAAACATTTTTCTACTGTGAAGTGCAACAAACATAATGCCAGCATTTCTAAATTTCCTTTCTTTCATCCAATATTTATCATTTCTCCCTTCATAAAAATAGTCACTAACCAGGTATCAAAAATTGCATTAATAATTTTACTTGTTTTTGACATTATATAAATTGAATGACGTAATATATGTTTGTGCTTAGCTGCCTAGCTCTACACTCATCACTATGTTTGTGAAATTCTCCCACATTGATGCATGCAAGTGGACTTCATTTATTTTTATTGTTGTGTAAACTTATATTGCATAAATAAGCCATAAATTCTTTATTCATTCTTCTACTGATGCACATCTTAATTTTTTCCATTTTTTGCCCCATATGGATAATTCTTTTGTGTGTAACTTTTGGTAAACATATGCATGCATTTATTTGAGCTTTATTCTCAGGTATAGCATTTTTAAGTCAAAGGACATTAATATATTAACATTAGTAAATAATGATAATCAGCTTTCCAAAATGGCTGCATAAAATCTCATTTCCATCAGCAGTGCCTAAGAATTCTAATTTGTCCATATCATCACCAATATTTCTTAATTTTAAGCATTTGAACTTTAGTCATTCTGGTGGGTAAATAGTAATATCTCACTGTGATTTTAATTTGCATTTCTTGATTGTTAATGAGATTGAATAAACTTTCATGTTTATTGCCTATTTGGATATTCTCTTTTGTGAAGTCTGAGTATTTTGCACATTTTCTCTGCTGGACTTATAATTGATTTGTGGACATTCTTTAAATACATTGATTACAAATTCTTCACTGGGTATGTGTCTTACAAATGTCTCCCCAAATCTGTGCCTTTCTTTTTACATATGTTAACTCCATCTTTTGATAAACAGGAATTATTAATTTAAATATAATTTATTGCTCTCTGATTTATGGTTATACACTATGTTCCCCAATTAAGAAGTCTTTCCTAATCCTAAGGTAAAGGAGATATCTATTATCTTCTGTAAGTTTGGTTACTTTGCTTTCCTATTTAAATCTACAGTCTACTTGAATTAATTTTTCGTGTGAGGAAGGGATCCTGTGAAGACAGAGTTAACATAACAGGTCTGTTTACTTTAGTCTTTGCTTGTCCTCAAAACTCCCTGGAACCATTATGGACCCTGGCTAATTCCTGAGAATGTGATCCTTGGAAAGTTCTTTATGTTAATGACTAATAATTCTTTTTTTTTTTTTTTAAGATTCTATTTATTTATTTGACAGAGAGAGACATAGCAAGAGCAGGTACACAAGCAGGGGGAGTGGGAGAGGAAGAAGGGGGCTTCCCACTGAGCAGGGAACACAGTGTGGGACTCAATCCCAGGACCCTGAGATCATGACCTGAGCCGAAGGCAGATGCTTAACGACTGAGCCACCCAGGCGCCCCATGACTAATAATTCTTTAAATCTGGAGTAATAGGCTGTGCCTATCAACTTGTCAGAATTGCTTTGCACAAGGTGCTTTTGATCTGATCAACACCAAGGTTAAGGACGTATACTAGGTTTCATTTTGAGGGTCCCGAGTTTCAGTTACTATGGCTGATCATGTAGCAGGATGTTCTTATGGGACTAGTCCTTCACAAAAGCCCTGGAATCATGCTCAAACATGCTTCCCTGGGAAGTGACACTTAGCAATTGTCCTTGAATTTCAGAGTTAGAGAGAAAAACGCATTCTGTCCAATACCAGAAATGGAAGAACATAGAAGCCTACATCTTTTTCCTCAGAATTTGCCCAATGGATATATTTTTTCCTGTTTCTTTTTGTTGTGATAAGCCTTAGCCATATATATGGCTGCTGCTATTAACTTATATGAGTACTTGTAGCAAATTGTCAAATTTGAGTGTGGAAGTGAGATTCCCAAAACAAACCAAGACTCTCTTTTGTATAGATATACAAATGACTCTGTACCATTATCAAAAAGACCATTTTTCCCCCACTGACTCTGTCCAAAATTAAGATTATATATAAATATTGGGCTCTTAGCATACTAATTCTTCTCAACTGAATTTCTTCTATCATTTATTCAATACTACATCATCTTAAATACTAAGTTTTGTTATAGTCTCTAAAACAATGCTTAACTTGTTCTTAACTTGAGGAGTGAGCACCTCCAAACTCATTCTACAAAGCCAGCATTACCTTGATACCAAAACCAGATATGGATACCACAAGAAAACTATAGACCAAGATCCCTGATAAATATAGATGCAAAAGTTCTCAAAAATATGTTAGCAAATTGAATTCAAAAATACATTAAAAGCATTATATACCATGACCAAGTAGGATTTGTTCCTGGGATTCAAAGATGGTTCAACATATGTAAGTCAAGAAATGTAATACATCAGTAAAAGATAAAAATCACATGATCACCACAATAGACATTTGATAAAATACAACATACTTTCACGATAAAAATCCTTAACAGAATGGATAAAGAGGGAACATACCTCACTATAATAAAGGCCATGTATGGCAAACCCATATGTAACATTACAGTCAATAGGGAAAAGTTGAAAGCTTTTCATCTAAGATCAGAAACAAGGCAAGGGTTCCCAATCTCATCACTCCTATTCATTATTATATTGAAATTACTAGAGAGAGCAATTAGTCAAGACAAAAAAATAAAAGGCATCCAAATCAGAAAGGAATAAGTAAAATTGTCCCTATTTGCTAATAATACATATAGAAAATAAAGAATCAATCAAAACACTTGGAACTACTAAACGATTTGAGTAAAGTGGCAGGATACAAATCAACATATGGAAATCAGTCACATTTTTTTAAAGACTTATTTATTTACTTACTTGAGAAAGAGAGCAAGAGGGGAAGGGGCAGAGGGAGAGAGAGAATCCTGAAGCAGACTCTCTAACTGAGCACACAGCCCAACGTGGGGCTCCATCACAGGATCCTGAGATCATGACCTGAGCCGAAATCAAGAGTGGGCCACTTAACCGACTCAGCCACTCAGGCACCACTCAGTTGCATTTTTTACACTAATAATGAAACTACTGAAAAAGAAGTGAAGAAAACTATCTTATTCACAATAGCATCAAAAACAATATAATACTTAGAATTAAATTTAATATAGGAAGTGAAATATATGAAAATGAAAACTATAAGACTTCGTTGAAAGATATCTAAGAAGACACAAATAGAAAGACATCCCATGTTCATAGACCAGAAGAATATTGTTAAACATTCCATACTACCTGAAGCCATCTCCAGATTCAATGCAATCCCCATCAAAATACCAAAGGCATTTTTTTTACAGGAATAGAAAAAAAAATCCTTAAATTTGTGTGAAATCACAAAGGACCCCAAATAGCCAAAGTTATCCTGAGGGGGGAAAAAAAAAAAGCCAAAGGTATCACACTTCCTGATTTCAAACTATACTACAAAGCTATGGTAATAAACACAGTATGGTACTAGCAGAAAAATAGACACATTGATCAACAGAACAGAATAGAGAGCCTAGAATTAAACTCTGGCATATACTGTCAATTACTATTTAACAAGGGAGCCAAGAAAGTAATGAAGAAAAGGTAGTCTCTTTAACAAGTGGTCCTGGGAAAACTGGAAAAAAATACAAAACAATGGAATTGGACTCCTATTTAATACCATTGAAAATGTTAACTCAAAATGGATCAAAGATTTAAACATAAGACCTGACACCATAAAATTCCTCAAAGAAAATGTGTGAAAAAAGCTCCTTGATATTCATTTGGCAATGATTTTTTTTTGGACATGGTACCAAAAGTGCAAACAATAAAAACAAAAATCAACAAATGGGACTACATCAAACTCAAAAGCTTTTGCACAGTGAGAGAATTAATAAAATGAAAAGACAATCTACAGAATAGGAGAAATTTTTTGCAAACCATATATCAGGCAAGGAGTTAAGAGCCAAAATTTATAAAGAAGTTATATAACTTAATAACAGAAAAAAAAATCTGATTAAAAAAATAGAAGAACTGGATAGACATTTTTCCAAAGAGTACATCAAAATGGCAAACATATAAAAGGATGCTCAACATCACTCATCATCAGGGAAATGCAAATAAAAACCATAATGAGGTATTATCTCACACCTGTTAGCATGGCTATCTTCAAGAGGACAAGAGACAACAGGTGCTGGAGAGGATATAGTGAAAGAGAACCCTTATACACTGCTGAGACTGTAAATTGGTCCAACCACTGTAGAAAGCAACACTGAAGTTGCCCCCCCAAATTAAAAATAAATCTATCATCAATCCAGCAATACCATTCCTGGTATATACCCATAGGAAATGAAAACAGGATTTCTGAGAGATGCATCCCAGGTTTATTGCAGCATTATCCACAATAGCCAAGATATGGAAAATAACTAAAAGCTCATCAGTGGATGAATGAATGAATGAAAAAATATGTGGTATATATACATAATAGAGTAGTATTTGTAAAAAAATAAGAAGACAACATGCCATTCATAACAATAGGGATGAGCCTTGAACACATTAAGCTGAATGAGATAAGTCAGACAAACAATTACTGCATGATGTCACTTATATGTGGAATCTAAAAAAGTAAAACTCATAAAAAAACAGTAAAATGGTGGTTGCAAGGGGATAAGTGGTGGGGGAGGATAAGATTGTTGCTGTCTAAGGGAACCAACTTGCAACAAGTAGTAAATAAACCATCAAGATTTAAAGCACAATGTAATGAACACAGAATATTGTACAATGATTATATAAGTGGCAAATATGGCTACAATAGCAATCATATTATAATATATAAAGGGATCAAAGTAACATGTTGTTTACCTTTTATCATTTTTAAAGATTTCATTTATTTTAAAGGGAGAAAGAGAGAGCACCTGTGCATGAGCAGGGGGAAGGACAGAGGCAGACAATCTCAAACTGACTCCACCCAGAGTGCAGAGGCGCCCAAGGGAGGTTCCATCCCAGAACACTGAGATCATAATCAGAGCCCAGACCAAGAGTTGGAAGCTTAACTGGCTGAGCCACCCAGGTGCCCTTGTTGTTCACCTTCTAAAATTCACATGTTATATGTCAAATTCATTCAACAAAATGGTGTTTGAAAGTTTTCCCTGTCTATTCTCTAAACCACTTGTATAATTTGGAATTATTTCTCCTTTAATTATTTTCTAGAAATAATGTATAATAATATTCAGGCATGGTGTTTACTTTGTAGGCAAATTTTTTTAAAGATTTATTTATCGGTGGGGGGAGAGAGAGAGAGAGAGAGGAGAGAACAAGCCGGGGGAGGGGTAGAGGGGGAGGGAGAGGAATCCTCAAACAGACCCCCTGCTAAGCAGGGAGCTGGAGGCAGGGCTTAATCTGGGACCCTGAGATGATGACCCGAGCCAAATCAAAAGTTTGACAAGCTATTCAGGATTACAGTTTTTCTTCATGCGTTCTTTGATATTATATAATTTAAGGAATATGATAAAGTCTAAATGTTTCAAATTTGTTGATATTAAGTTTTATCTTTGTAATATCACTAGCATTTATAATACTCTCCCATTTTATCTGATATTGGATATTTTCGTCTTATCTTTCTTGATTTGTCTTAGAAAGCATATATACATGTTATTAGTCTTTTCAAAGAGCTATTTGTTTTGATTCTCTTTATTGTATTTCTTATTTCATTAATTTCTGCTCTATCTTTACTATTTCCAAGTTCCACTGTTCTCTTTAATTTGAATATTTTTTCTTCAGATGGATACATAACACACTGACATTTTAGACTTTAATTTTTCACACATGATTTACAGCCATAAATTTTTTTAACAATTGCTCTAACTGGATCCAACAGATTTTGGTGGTTTTTTTTTTCAAATAAATATTTTTCAAGTATCTACTGTGACTTTTTATTCAAATGATATTTAAGATTATTTTTCTATTGCCAGATCAATTTTCTATCTCATTAAAGATAATATGTCATAAAATTTTAGTCCTTTGAAATATATTAAGAGTTTTTGTGGCTCAGCATATAGTCAATTTTACAAATTGTTCCATGTATCCTAAAACAAAATTATCTTCAAGTGTTAGCATAGTTTTTTATATGTATCTATCTGATCATGTTTGCTCATGAATTGGTTAAACTTTCATGATGTTTGTTGCTTAGTATGATTCATATACCAGTTACTAAGTGGTATATTAAAATCATGCATTATAAATTATTCTTTTTTTAGTTATCTTTCTGTTGAGTGTACCATTAATCATCATCAAATTGCCCTCTATTTAGCAATGCTCTTGTTTTACTATCTACTTTGATATTCTGGCTTCAAATTTTGCTAGTGGCTTTGACGATGTAATTAATGTTTTTCTTCAGTCTTCACAACTGTGAATTTTTGAGATAGCATGTGCACTATCTACACTACAAGAATAATTTTATAATGAATGTGACTATCTAAAACATTACACAAATACAATACAAATATGTTTCCTGGTTAGATGATCATATATTACTTATTTATCCATTTGGGATTCTTATATGCAAAGTTTTCCATAGATTTACCTTAGCCTGCTTTGAACTATCTATAAGTTAAGTGGTAACCTACATTCCACAAGTTTATACAATATGAATACTTACTGTGCATTGATTGGCAACTGTGTAGAAATGAAAACTGACTTAATTTTTTTTAAAGGACTTGTTAATAGAATCTTGACTAGATGGGGAAACAAAGGTAGGTGGAGTTTGTAGATAGTTTGTGAGGGACACAATGTTGTAGAGTGGTTAAGAAGAGCTAATTGAGGGTGTTTAGGTGGCTCCCAGTTAAGCATCTGCCTTCAGTTCAGGTCATGATACCCAGAGTCCTGGGATCTAGCCTGGTATCTCCCTCTACTCCTCCCTCAGCTTGTGCACACTCTTTCTCTCTCATGCTCACTCTCTTGCACACGATCTTTCTCTCACTCTCAAATAAATAAATAAAATCTTAAAAAAAAAAGTTTTTTTGTTTTTTTTTTTTTAAAGAACTATTTGAGGCAAAGTGATCCTAACACTCGAAGTGTAAGATACACTAAACCACAAAGGAATTTCCCCAAGATTTTAAGTAGGCTCAATATCAAGCTTTAATGCAACTTTCATTGTGGTCTTCCTACAAAAGGTAAAATAAAATAGAACTGAAATTCATACGAATCAAAGGCTTCAAGGAACTCTGTGGCCTAAATGTTAGGGAAAAATTACTAAAAAAAAGATACTGAATTTTCCAAGAATAATTTCCTGACAAATTAAAAGTTAGGCAATCATTATTGAAAAGAGATGTGTATATTAGAGCATAGCAGGTACTAGCAAGAGTAAGAAGAAGAAAGTGGATAGCATGCATTTTAAAGAGGAAAGAGCTTTCTAAAGACAGAAGTACAATGCTTTCTTGTTTAATGCAAGAGGCAGGCTGTATTATTTACAAAAATTTCACATAATTCCCCTTTGCATTTGCAGAGGTTCAAGTAGGAAGGGTCCTTAAAAGAGCTGCCACTTTATCTGTGAAAACTATATTCCATTGCAGTGCGAACATGAATTACTACTGAAGTTAGCTAAGAAGTTTTTTTTGTTTTTTTTGTTTGTTTGTTTTTAACAAAATAGATTATATGATCCACAAACACAAGAAAAGAGGTTAAGAGGAAAAAAATTATAGCACTGTGAGGAAAGAAAGGAATGATCAGTACGGAAATAAACACGGAGGATGGCATTAGGAAAAACTGAAATGGGCATGAATGCAGCTGAAGGGAAGAAGTCCCATAAAATAACCACGTGGGTGAAGATAGAGGAATATGCTAAGTTGGCTGAAATAACTTGCTGTAAAATTTTAATCACATCTTACATTGCAGTTACCGAACCAGGAACAACATTAAAGTCCTGGTGGTAAAGAAGACAATATTCGTTACATTTCAAAATGTTTGCAACCCATAATAAAATCTTAAATTTATTTCTGGGGCAAAAATTATTTCTCTGCATACAAATGTCCATACTCCTTTTTTCAGCAGTGGTAATATTTGAATCAGAATATTTCCTCTCTCAACTTAGCAGGAAACACAATGTTAAAAATATATTAATTTATAAAGAAGCTTTAGCTCAGATTCCTGGAAATACTAATTCTAAGACTTTCAAAGCATAACTTCATTTTGCTTTCATTCTTTGCTATTCAATTTACCTTTTATCTTTTGTTGCATAAAATCCTCCTTAAAACACAGAGAACAGATTCAACAAACAGCTTTCCAACAAGCTGCTTAATAGTTTACCAGCTTTTTCCTCCTTTCTTTTATTCTCAACTTCTATATTTTTAAAATCAATACATTTTTATGTCTATGCACTTTACCATACAGTTTATGAAATTTCTTCCTGTTCTGCAAAATTAAATGTGTATATATTATATGTGGTAAGAGTCCCACTCTGTCTATTGATTCTGAGGACAGCTTTCATCAGCAGACCAAGCACAGATGGGAGAGAATTCAGGATTGTCAAAGACATGAGCAGAGGGCACAATTGCACAGCCACTTTGGAGCTTTAAAAAAAAAAAAAAAATTCCAACTGGAGAGACCTCAGAAAGGGGATCAAGGAATGAGCTGGACAAATGTGGCAGTGGAAGTCTAAGTTTGCCAAGTTAGGAAGTCTAGCTTTCTGATTCATGGATCATGTATAAAACACTTATAGGAAAGGTAATGTTGCACCAAAACATTCTCAACTTGCTAAGCTGTAGAAGGAGTACTGTGAATCTCAACTATATCCTTGTTTTAATAACATGCACTGCTACTTCCATATTTGAATTCAAGTCCAGAAACTATAAAAAGAACCTGGAAAATATTTCAGAAAAGCTATTCAAAACTTATCCATATTAGGAATCCTAATATACTATTCAATATAGAAAGAAAAAATGGAAGTGCTGGAATTTTCTGGAATTGCTCCATGATTACATCAAATTTTGAATGGCCATTATCCTATAGATAAGATGTGAGTAATAGAGAGGTCGCAGAGTGCCTATTTTAGGGAAAAGACTGAATATTTGCCAAATATGTTGGCTTTTCCATAGAAGGCATCAAACATACAAAAGTTATTAATGAGGAGTAAAAATAGTAAATCAAAGAGAAATATATAAAATATAAAATAATATTGTGAAATTTATCTTGTGTACTTTCAAAAAATTCCAAGTAGTTTCCATATATATTCAATATACTTATTTTTATATCCTTACAATTACTTCAACATATATAATTTTCATGTTAAAGGAGAAAAAGTCACTTACATGGAAATCTTTAGTTTTCATTGATATCCACACAGACACACACACACACACACACACACACACACACACACAAATCACTCTGTAACCAGACCTACATTTTTTTCAACAAATTTCTCATGAATGTTTCCAACATTGAATGTATTTTTAAAAAACTTACAGTGGACATGAAAATGAAGGTATGTTTTTATCTGAATATTTCTGCATATACCAATTTTATCTATAGAGAGGTCACACACACACACACACACACACACACACACCTCTTTAGAAGAAGAAACACATTTTTAGTTTTATATTTAAAACTAGAGGATAAAAAACTAGCATCTGTTTCTGATAAAGATTTACATTAATTTTTATAGGAGTTGTGGGATATAGAAGAGTAGAAGTGAACACCATTTGGACACAGAGTAATTTGTCATTTATCAGCTTTGTGGAATTACATAAAGGTATTGCATTGAACAATATAGTGCAGTTTCTGTTTCCATCCTATTAGGCAAGATCTAACATCTCCTTATCTGTGACTTAAAAAAAAAGATTATTTTTTTTAGCCAAATGCTTGAAAAAGAGATATTGCTGCTTTGTTGCTTATCAGACCATTGTTCCATGTGATATTCACAAACACTTCCAGAAATAAGTCCTCATAATATTGCACAATAGTATACATTTCTCTAAGTGTTTTTTAACAGGTACTTTATGAGTGAATATTCAATGTTTAGTCAGCATGTTACTGAAAAATTTATAAAATAGAACATCATTTGTGGTCACAAAACAAGAATTTAAATCAACACTTACAGAGAGGTATGGTTAGATAAATTAGGAGTATATATACATAATGGAATAATAGCCATTAAAATTAATTAGTTATATCTCAACCATGTGTCTTGGGGGAGTATTTCAAAAAGAAAATGATTAAGGTATATTTCTCCCTTTTGAAATATTCCTCCAAGTCATATGGTAGAAGTGTAACTGATTATTTGTAATGGTTATTCCTACTGTAAATATGCCATTATTTATAAGCATACACATGTTTATCTATGTTTTGCATATTTACACATATATATAATTATATGTTACACATATATACTTATAGGAGCCTGTACGTACAGAGGATAATATAGGACACATATTAGTACCTATTAGGTGGTTAATATATATTGCCTTGAGTGAGGAGTTATATGAAGGGGAATAAGTGTTATAATAGATATATTGCTGATTATTAAACATTTATGCATTCACATAAAATATATGTAAGTACGTACATATATGAAAGTAAATAACTTTAAAAAGCAACAATGAAACAAGAGGGACAATCTTCTTTTTTTTACTGTAACATTCTTGAATGTCTTCTGATTCCCACTCAAAATGCTTCTTCTCTGTAAAACTTGTCTGTATAAAGAATGCTGGGAAATTGTTCCTGAGCAATATATCTTAACTGATTTTTTTGTTCTTGTTGATGTTCTTGTGTGATTGTTGTTTCACTAAGGCTTTTATAAACGAGAATCTAAATTACTTGGGATTTTTCATTTGGGAAAAAACTATCAAATCAATGCATTATCTTTCTCAAATAACATATCTACAAACTGTAAGATGCTGGCTTTCATTTATTTATCATTTCATTCGTTTATGCAAATAACCCTAAAATTTAATGCTAACTCATATCTTCAGAATCCACAGTAGCTATATATCTGTTTGGTCTCTTCAACTGCTGTACCATTAGATCAAAACATATCAATATTTAGCCACATATTTACATTTTTTTTTTCATTTTCTCCATTTTAGGGCAGCATCTTTTCAGGTTTTTGTTCATGTAAACAATATATAACTAATTTTTTTATTCATTAATAAGTATTCCTTGTCACCTACTATATTCCAGACACTGCCTTAGAATGTGGATGAGTAGCAAAATAAGTATGATTACCTGCCTTCTTGAATTTACAGATCACTGAGAAAGAGAGAAGTATATTAGTAACTACAAAAATATCTTACACTATAGTAAATGCTGTGAAAAAAAGAATGCATAGGGAAACATGAGAGTGTAATTCTGGGATCTAACTTAGTCTAGGACTCAGGGGTATCCTGAGGAAATTACTTTTCTTCTGAGATCCAGACTATCAATAGCAGTTGCTAAATTGAACTAAACCAAACCAATTTTCTGCAAACATTGGGGGGGGGGGGAGTGGGCAGAAGGCAAGGGAGAGAATCTTAAGCAGTTTCCACGCCCAGGTCACAACCCTGAGATCATGACTTGAGTTGAAATCAAGAGTTGATTGCTTAACTGAGTCACCCTGGCGCCCCTATTTGCAAACATTTTTAATGTGCACCCTATAAGAAAAATAGGCCCACAAAATTTACATTCGTGTGTGTTTACACACACATACACATATACACACACATACTTATATATATACGTACTACTCTACTACACTAATGAATTTCAGTACAAAATTAAAATGCAAAGTGAAGAGGATGAAGGTAAGATTCTATTTCCTCTTAATATTATTCACACACACACACACACACACACACACCCTGTTGATAGAGAGAGAGAAAGATGACAGATGATTCAGCAGCAAAAGCAAATCAATCATTCTGGTCTCTCTTTACTTGCCACCTCAGTCAATTTTCATTCTCTGCCCTGAATTCTGATCCCCAATCCCTCCTTTCTCCTCAGTCTTCAGGCTGGCTGAGGCCAAAAGACAGCACTTCTGTGAGACATGAGGCATGTCTCATACTCCCTCTCAGCCTCACTGAGGTTCTGACAGTGCTGTCTCTTTCATTCACTCTGGGGTCTCAACACACATCTCCTTCTCCTGGTCATTTAAATCTAGGGGTGATATAACTTTTTAACTGTTACTTATTTTTGAGTTATTATTGCTGTTACTTTCCTACCCTGTTCATACTACAGTAAATTGTCCCCTACCTTAAACTTTCTTTTCAGTTTTAACCCTCCTAGGGTGTCATTTCTTCGGGGCAATGTTATGAATATGTTAGATTGAAACTGTCTGTAGATATCCAAGAACTCTCCCAAAGCTCAAGAGAAAAGGAAGACTAAAGAAATATTAGGTGGTGGTGTCAGGTTATTCATTAGTTTATAGTTTTAGAAGACATTACTAGGAACACTGTATAATATAGAATATTTGTATTGAACAAGAAAAAAGAGACAGAATGACTGTTAGTCATGATGATGTTAGACAACTGGGAAGCTAAGGACCTGGAAAGTTTCTTGTGGGGGGATTTCTGCTATTCTTTGTTTCTACTGGTTCTCACGCCTGTCTGCCTTTAGAAGAATTACCACTTTACATTCAATTCCCCTTTTGACATTTTTCAAGTGGTGGGATTCTGAAACTGCTCGAGGGCTGGCTTGTAGTAGTGAATTGGAGATTTTTCCCTCCACATAACACTAAAGCTGACAAGTTACTTTCCTACTCAATTCCATGCAGAGGAGTTTATTTCTCCTTCATCCTTACACAGAAAGTATGAGTTTAAGTTCCCAATTTATGCAGAGGTCCCTGATTACAATTCTCACCTTTACTGACCTTGAATTTATCTCCCACACCCTACTTCACTGCCACTATTACAAAAAACAAAACAAAACAAAAACACCTCAAGTTCTACAGGTTTTGTCAGAAAACCCATGGTTAAAGTTAGCTTTTAAGTGGAATTCCAGGGATCCTGTTTTAACTTCATATTTTGGATACCATGGCTTCAGTACCTCTGTGTTGGCTCAGTAATGTGAGAAAAGATAGAATGATAGTATTATTATAGTATTCTAGCTGTTCCATTATGGGGTTATTCAGTGTGTCTAAATATATTACAATACTATCATTAATAATATTTTATTAATTGAGCAGTGTGAATAACTCTAAGACCAGAGTTATGAGGTAAAAGAGAATGCCTCAAGATTAGCAAAAAGTGTTGATTTAAAATAAGTTCTCCCTACTGTGACAGTTGAAAACTTATTTAATGAATGCTTAAAAGTGGATTGTTCCAGACATTACTGATGAAATACGTTGTGTAGACTTTTAGGAGCTATTATTCACAAGGAATTACTGACTGTACCCCATTATCCCTTTACTTACCTTTTAGGAAAAAGCTAGAGGCGGAGATCTCACATGTTTAACAGACTCAGTTTATCTGAAGATGTCTTTTTAATAATGAGGTACAGTATTTGACTCAGCCTGGATATATATTTAAGAATTTAATTGGTTTTAATTTTTTTAAAAGGTTACGAACTGTTTTTGTAATTTCAGCCATGAGAATCCTTGTTGATTTTTTCTCGTACATGAAAACACAATAATGTTCAATATACAAATAGCAATTATTTTTCTATGTTTAAAATTCCCTTTGTTTTAGTAAAAATTTATGTGTGGATTTAAAGTATTTTAATATTTGTAGACATTTTCACTTCCACCCATTTATTAAAATTATTTCTTTAAACTTAATCATTCATCTAATATCTTACTGTGGTAAACTTTTCAAAACAGTATTTTTTTTTTAAAGATTTTATTTATTTATTTGACACAGAGAGACACAGTGAGAGAGGGAATGCAAGCAAGGGGAGTGGGAGAGGGAGAAGCAGGCTTCCCGCCGAGCAGGGAGCCCGATGCGGGGCTCGATCCCAGGACCTGGAATCATGACCTGAGCCGAAGGCAGACACTTAACGACTGAGCCACCCAGGCGCCCCTCAAAACAGTATTATTGTGTTTAAATACATCTTAGTTTTCCTATACGTGTATAAAGTCAAGTCACATCTAGTGCCCTTTGTTGAAAGCATTTTTTATATTCATGCCACTTGGACCCACTGTTTCATATTCTGTCCTAAGTTGCTAACTTCTTTTTCCTCATCCTACAGTTGGGTAGAAGTTCTTGTGAAGTTCTTATTTGTCTACATTTGAGCAGCATAATTTAACAATTGTGGAACAAGGTAGTAATTCAGAACCACTGCTGTCATATCCCTTGTTCACTGGATAGAAATTGGTTATTTTATGCATAATTTAATATATACCACACAAATCAATACATACCATTAACACCAAGAAGTGATGAAAGAAATGTCTTTAAAAGTAAAAAAAAAAAAAAAAAAGTTGGAAATGACCATCCCAGATTTTATTATTCTACAGTAATTATTTTTTTTCTAAACAAAAATCCTTTGGGAAAATGATAGTATTTCAAAAACATCCTACAATTACAATAGGCTACATCACATTAGAGAGGACAGTAAATGTTCTTTAGGTTACATAGGAAATTCTCTTATCAGTTTTTCTTAAAATATTCTTCAAAATTTCTGCATGATAAGGACATTGGAGTTTCATTTGAAAGTTATGTATTTTCATAAAACATTATCTACATAGTACATGATAAAGGCTAAATATCATGGATGCAAATATCAAATTAACATACTTTATTTCTGTAACATTGGCTACATTATGCTGGTAATTTAAGCCAAAGCCACCTCTATCCTAAATGGCTTCATAATAAAAACCAGTGTTTATGGATCAATTTTTGGTGTCTGGACGTAAAGAGTTTCTTGAAAAAGAATTTGGACGCTTTAAGTGAGAATCATTAGTTACATTATGAAAGGTGGAGGGATGAAGGTGAGGCTGTCTTAAATTAAAAAAATGATGTAGCAACATAAATCACATGTTTTTGACTGTGTCTTGCAATAAAATATTTCAAGAGACATGATACACTTATTCTCCATTCAGGATGAAGAAACATTTCTAAGTGTTGACATTCAAGGTTACTCCAGAAAGCTGTCCTCAGAAGCCCTCACCAGAATAATATCTCACACTATGGAGGAGATACCTATTGGAATCCCAACCTCATAATCTTGTCATTCTGGGAAATTTCTTACAGTTCTCCAAATCACTTATACTCTACTATATTGCTTGACAAAAAACATGCTTTTCTATGATCTTATCCATTTTTATTTGGAGGCAGTATTGAAGATTAAATGGAACATCAGTTAACCTTTTTTTTTTTTTTCAGTAGTTCAACGCTAAAACATTTCCTTCATAATTAGAAAGAAAAAAAGAACAAATGACTTATTTTAAGGTTATATGCAAAAGACAAGCATATCAAAAAAGAGTTCACAGATTTGATTTTCTGTTTGTGATTTATCTAGAATATATTCCAAATTTTTAAATAATTGTTCCCTCTAACACATGATGTTTGCTGTTCATACATGAGGAAATTTGTATGAACTTGAAGTATGAAATTTACCTTTTTGTCTAATTCTTTAAATGTTATTTGCAATTTCACTTACAGAATGCCACTTACACAATGCCATTTATAGACTTTCACTAGGAAAGGGTTGAATAATCTTAAAATGTTCTAATTTATAGACATAAATTTGTTTCCATAAACTTGCTTTTATTTTCATTTAGTTTTGTTGTTACTTTTTCAAGAAATGCTAGTTGAGGGTCCCTCAAAGAAATAGGACATCATAATTCATACAATCTTAAAAGAAAGGCTCATGTTACAACTGATTGGGAAAAACAAGCCAGATATGACATGGACAGAGAAGGCAATCACTGATGGCAAATGTGAACATCACAATATAAATTTATTTTAATGATAAAAAAAATAAGACAACCCCAGGATGCCTTGGTGCCTCAGTCAGTTAAGCGTCTAACTCTTGATTTCAGCTCAGGTCATGATCTCAGGGTTGTGAGATCGAGCCCCATGTCGGGCTCTGTGCTAGGCATGGAGGCTGCTTAAGATTCTCTCTTGGGCGCCTGGGTGGCTCAGTCGTTAAGCGTCTGCCTTCGGCTCAGGTCATGATCCCGGGGTCCTGGGATCGAGCCCCACATCGGGCTCCCTGCTCGGCGGGAGGCCTGCTTCTCCCTCTCCCACTCCCCCTGCTTGTGTTCCTGCTCTCGCTATTCTGTCTGTCAAATAAATAAATAAAATCTTAAAAAAAAAAAAAAAAAAAAAAGATTCTCTCTTTGCCCCTTCTCTCTCTCCCTCCCCTCTCTAAATAAACAAACAAACAAACAAATAAAGACAATCCCTGCACAGCAAAGGGAATAATCAACAAAATGAAAAGGCAACTTACTAAATTGGATAAAATACTTGCAAATCATATATCTGATTAGGGGTTAATATCCAAATATATAAAGAACTCATATAACTCAATAGCAAAAAACAATAAGCAATTTGATTTTAAAATGGCAGATCTGAATAGAGATTTTCCCAAAGAAGGTACATGAAAAAGTGCTCAACATCATTAATCATCAGGGAAATGCAAATCAAAACACAATGAGATGTCACCTCACATCTTTTAGGATGGCTATTATCCAAAAGACAAGTAGTAACAAGTGTTGGCAAGGATGTGGAGAAAAGGAAACTCTTGTGTATAGTTGGTAACAATGTAAATTGGGGTAGCTACTATAGAAACCAGTATGCAGGATTCTCAAAATATTAAAAAAAAAAAGAACTATCATATGATTCAGTAATTCCACTTGCAGGTGTTTATCCAAAGAAAATGAAAACACTCACTCAAAAAGATATTTGCATCCTCATTCTTTTGCATTATTTACAATAGCAAAGATATGGAAACAACTAAATGTCCCTCAATGAATAGTGAATTAAAAGTAGTATACACACACTATCTCTCTCTCTCTCTCTCTGAAATATTACTCAGCCATAAAAAAAGAATGAAATCTTGTCGTTTGCACCAACATAGATGGACCTCAAAGGCATTACGCTAAGGGAAATAAGTCAGATGGAAAGACACATACTATATGATCTTTTATATATGGACTATTAAAAATAACTAAGCTTATATATACATAAAATATTAGAGGTTCCCAGGGCACCTGGGTGGCTCAGTTGTTAAGCGTCTGCCTTCGGCTCAGGTCATGATCCCGGGGTCCTGGGATCGAGTCCCACATCGGGCTCCCTGCCCGGCGGGAAGCCTGCCTCTCCCTCTCCCACTCCCCCTGCTTGTGTTCCTGCTCTAGATAGCTCTCTCTCTGTCAAATAAATAAATAAAATCTTTAAAAAAAAAAAATATTAGAGGTTGCCAGAGGCGAGGGGGAGGCGAGGTTGGGAGAAATGGTTGAAGAGAATCAAAACGTACAGACTTTAAGTCATAACATAAGTCATAGGATGTAGTGTATAGCATGATAACTACAATCACTAATATTATATTACATATTTGAAAATTGCTAAGAGAGTAGATCTTAAAGCTCTCATCACAAGAAAAAATATTTTGTAACTATGTAAGGCGCTGGATGTTAACTAGACAGTGTCATAATCATTTCATGGTGTATACAAATATCAAATCATGTTGTACACTTGAAACTAATGATATATGACAATTATACCTCAATAAAAATAAAACAATAACAGAAAACAAAAATAAGGCAACAGGTTCAAAACAGTCACTTATGCTGAACCCCATATCACCAAACCGAGACTTAGTTACAGTTTCCGCTCTATCAGAAATGGAATCTTAAACCAGTGAATCAGGAATTGCCTGATCAGCACTAGTTAGATAATCTGTCTGACACACCCTCCATATCCCCTAAAGGAAAGTAACCTTGCAAAAACCAATTTGCTCTTTGCCTAGTGTAATTTCCTTATTCCTGCTCTCTTCTGCCATGAAGTCTTTCACTTTGTACAGCTCTTCAAAACTTCTAACTGCTAGACTGGATGCTGTCCAATTCATGAATCACTGAATAAAGCTAGTGAGATATTTAAAATTTACTGTTTTCCTTTTTTACTGTTTTGTTGTCCAATATGTACAACTGAAATGTATACTACCAATTTTATGCCTATATTAATACATTTATTTATTTTATTTTTAAGTGCTGAATTAATCCTTTTCTATACATAATTTAATATTACTATTTGCTTGATCTTTCATATTTTAAGTTCAATAAACACATTTTTACTAAAAGAGGTGGTTGATTCTTTCTCACTCCCTTGAATGTGTGACTGTAAAAATGTAGCCTTTTTTTACTATGATCTTAAATCTATTGATTAAAACATATATAATGAAATTGAAATGTTTACTCAACCATTTTTGAGCACTTAGCAGGTGCATGACAGAGTAACAAGCACTGTGGAAAGTTAATCCTGCATGGAGGGTTTTTTTTTTTTTTTTTTTAGACATTGAGATTTAGAGTATAAAAAAGCAAATAATACACCAGCCAAGTACTCAAGAAAGTGGGGGAAAATGACTCCGGTAGTACTAATAAATTGATAAGTTCACAGGAAATTGTCATAGGAATTTTTAAAGGAAGAAATTGCTTCCACACACAGACTTCAGTGAACAGGGGATTGTGAGTTGGTTTTTCAAGATCCTAAAATACTTCCCTGAGGAAATAGGAGAAAGAGGCTTAGGATGGGGTTTACAAAAGCAAGGATATGTGAAAACACTAGTTTTATTTAGATAACAACAGTTTACTATAATATATGTAAATTAAAATATTAGTGGAGAAATTAAGAAAAGCTGTATGATCTACAATTTCAGTTTAAGGAGTTAACCCCTTGATACTTTTTTTTTAAATTCCAGAACCACCCAATGGGGATCACTGGGCTTTTTTCTTTCCCCCTTCTTTATTCTTTTATTATTATTTTTAAGTAGGCTCCACACCTCGCATGGAGCATGGAGCCCATCATGGGGCTTGAACTCACAACCCTGAGATCAAGAGTCGAATGCTTAACCAATTGAGCCACCCAGGCACCCCAACCCCTAGATACTCTTGATAATGTAGAACAATTTAGTATGTCTGAGAAGCAAGTGACATAACTTGAATGATACATTAGAAACAGTCTGGCAAAAAGTAATGAATTATGTTAACAATTTAACTTCTGAAAAGTATTTGTAATAAGTAAATAAAGCAAAATAACCAAATTATAATTACACCATGTTATATTGGGATGTCAGGGTGTGAAGACTCAGACCTGATAGGAGTTCAAGAAAAATAATTTTTAAAAGACAGGTTGTGGGTTATAACCTCAATGATGAAACAAAGCAAAGAACTTAAAAAAAGAGATGCAGAAAGGAAGATGGGCATTTGATTTGGGGATATTGAAATTTGAGACCAGATTAAAAATCTTCCTCATTTGGAAATGGCACTCTATGGAGAGAATTCAGAATTGGCTCTAAAAAAAATTTGATAACCATCTATGAACACGTAGTAGTATAAAATCAATTTATATCAAGAAGAAGAGGACAGATTTAAAGAAAGAAAGAATGAGTGTGAAGGAGAAACATTAAAGATGAGTGAGAATGACTAGACTGAGTCAATATAGAAAAAAGTCTGTGATGTAAGAAAATCATCAAGATAGCATTACAATCGTGTCAAAAACTAAACAAGTTTTCAACAATGAGAAGGTAGCCAACGATGTCAGAAACAGAGAGATTGAAAAAGATCTCTAATACTATATCCACATCTGTAAAAAATGGATACACACGATAGCATTAAAAATACCATGAACTACTGAATTCTTGTCATAAAAAGGCATAGTACAAAAAGATTTATATATATATAACCAGGAATCCTCACTACCATCCTTTGAACTGATAAAGCACTATTTTCCATAACCTATATTAGGGAATATCAGGCTGCCAATCCAATCACAGGTTGCTCTGACTCAACACCTTCCACAATATTCCAAAGTATAGAACTGTTTACCTTTGTGAAGCATTTGTGTGTGTACACTCACGCATGTATACACAAGGTCTTCCACTGTATACATGTATACAATTTGAGATACCCATTTCCTCAAATAACCTAATAAACAACTTTTTATTGAATCATATATATTAATTCTTCTGCTAGTTATAGCAGGAAAGATTTATGAACCAGTTTTAACATCCTTTGGATTCTAGATTGTCTTGTTATATAAAAGCACTGTTCTTACAATCAAGAGATTACTAAAAAAAGAGAGAGAGATTACTCTCTGCTAATAATTAATTATGTGAAGTATGACTAATATGTCAATCTATCAGATCTAAATCTGTCAATTAGTTTCCTCATTTTAGTAAATAAATTTGCTTTCACTTGTTAGAAGCTATAATTGTATGAGTTAATATTTATGAGTTAGTTTTTTTTTAATTATATCTATAACTCTTCATTACTTCTGCAGAAAGATTAACATCTAGTATCAGAAGCCATGCCATATGTACCCAAATAGGACCTTTCAATTTCTCTTTTAACAATAAAACCTAGGGTATACTTACATTAATTTTACTTTATGCATAATTCCTGGGTGTATAAACACATACATATACACATATAGAGAATAACATTATATATATATATATATATATATATATTCTGCACTGAATTAGCTTTTTAAAAATTTCAAATGGCTATTTAAAAAGCTGATATTAAATTATTGAAGAATTATTTTACAGTAAGAAAATGAACTTAAATAACTTACTGCACAATTTCATAGAGTTCATTTACTTTATATTATTATGCAACTTTTGTGACACTGAAATAACTCTAAGTTTAATTGTAAAATCCATTTGAGCTATTTTAAAGTTTTTTGGATATCATTTTATTTTTTTTTATTTTTTTTTTTTTTAAAGATTTTATTTATTTATTTGACAGAGAGAGACATAGCGAGAGAGGGAACACAAGCAGTGGGAGTGGGAGAGGGAGAAGCAGGCCTCCTGCCGAGCAGAGAGCCCGATGTGGGGCTCGATCCCAGGACCTGGAATCATGACCTGAGCCGAAGGCAGACGCTTAACGACTGAGCCACCCAGGCGCCCCTGGATATCATTTTAAATGGTTAAGCAAATTAAAGTTTGGTAATTTAATCTGCCTATGAAAATAAGCTTACTAAATTAATCCATAGCTAGCATAATTCAACTAAATAAGAAACAGGTTATAAGTTTTAATATAATCAACTTAATTAAAGTTCATATAATAAAAAGCTCCATCAGCATAACATTGAACTTATTACCAAAAATATTTAAGTATCTCTCAATTTTCTCTTAATCACTGATGTAGTTAAGCCATTTTGCATTGTAACAGGCATTTAAACCAAGATCTTGAGGCTGAATCTAGTAAGGCGTCAGAATTGCTCAGTATATTTTTAGTTGCTATATTTAAAATTACTCTCTGCTCTCAGATATATCACAACCTAGTAGTAGATTCTAGAGACTAGTATATTTTACTGGAATTCAAAGCAGTCAAATCTGTTTTCTTCAAAACAAACCTTATTCTCTAATGAATGATAGGAGCAGTAATTGTATCTAGCTTAAAGGCTTATGAAAGAACTATTTAAACTATGCCTTTCTCTCTTCCTTAGGAAAATACAAGATATTTTGAAATGTATAGCCAATAAATTAAGGCTCACTGCAAAGAATTACATACAAATTACTGGGGTAAATTTAAGGAAGATACTCTTATAAGTATCACATCCTAACAGAGACCAAGAATTAGCAATTTACAGCTCTGTGTTTATCTGTATCATGAAGCCTGTAAAACGACTATAAATCCCTGATACAGACAGAGAGACAAACACATTACTGAAAATTGTCCATAATGACATGCTAAAACTTCCTTGAACAACTTCATCCACATATATCTTTCCACACTGTGGAATAATTTTTTCAGCTAGAAACATCTCTCTCAAGAAAAATTCAAGCATTACACATGGTTTTGTGACTCACTGAAAGGAAATGTAAAGAAAAAAAAGACAAGATGTGTTATGTAAATTCATGTAATATAATTTGCAAAATTACTTTACAGTTGGATTCAAGCATTCATACATAAAGTAAAATGATTTTGTATTTCCCTTAGCTACTTAAAAATCTATCCACCCTTACTCTGATCAAAACGCACCAACTCCACACATAATAATGTCTGGGATCAAAATATCCAATTGCTCTATGAGTAATAAAAAATCAGAATGAGTAAAATAAAACTCTATTCTTGTATAAAACATCTTTCTTTGGTTTGCACATTGTGAGTAAGTCAGAGGAGCTTCACAAAGAACCATATTTTGCAATGTATCAGAGCAAGGAGAAGTGATTTATCCTAGACCTGAAATGACCTTGCTCATAATCCCTACTTCATTGGTAATGAGAAAACATCCATCCATCCATCCATCCATCCATCCATCCATCCGTCCTTTTATGTACAATTCTTATTTGCAAGAGATTTAAATTATTAATTTCAATAAAGTTTGGTAATATTTACATAATTTATTGTAATATTTAGGAAGATTGAACTTTACCTGTTAAAAACAATAAGTGCATAAAGTATAACTATATCAACACAATCTTTTCTATTCCACCGAAGATACTGATGGGACACTGGAGGAGAAACATATACTAGAAAGTAGGAATAAAAATCAGTTACAGACTACATGTGGGATCCCTAACTATGTGTCTCCAAATATTAACATGAAGATATTACTCTCTTAAAGAGACATCATGGACGCCTTCCCTCACCATTGGTAAATTCATAATAAGCATTTGATTCTTAGTTTCTATGTATTTCCCATCACTGGCAAATACACAGAATTTGCCAGTGATGGCAAATACTTGCATTCTTTTCCATATAATTCAAATTGCTGTTTACTAGAGGAAACATCAAAGGATGCTGATTTTTTGTAATTCATTCCATCAACCCAGTTGAGGAGGAAATGATAAACTATTGCCGCCAGAATGCCTGTCAGATTTACATCATCTTTGTCTCTGTCTGAACAAAGAGTACACCATGCCATGATTCCATAAATTTCAAGTAGAAACATGTGTTTCACAGTCCGATTGTGTGAATGAACACTCCTGCATTATCTATGTGAATCCAGAGGCCCTGTCGTTAGGCACTCTTACTTTAGAATCCATTAGTCAGAAGTAAATCAGAATTACAAAAATCTGCATTTAAGGATCATCCCATTCTTTTCAGTAAAATTTTACTTCTCATATCTAAGTCATTCGGGTATACCAATAATGGATATACAATTACCAGAGTGAACAAATGATTTTTTTTTACAGTGGCTAAAACTAAAAAAAGTTAAATATTTCTAAATATCTAAACTTTGGTCTGTGGGACTTCTAGGTTTTTAAACTGTTACTTCAAATGTCTTCCTCTAGTCATGCAGTAAGAAGTATTTCAGAAGTCTTTAGAAAAGTTGTGTTTAGCATTAAAATGAAAAATAGTGAAATTGTATCACTAGACTAGTTAATAGTGTCATTAGACTTTAGACACTATGTTTAATTCCTTTTTTCAGACATATGGTCTTGATTTTTCTCCACTCATTATTAAACATATACTCTTAAACTTATTCAGAAACTAAAGAAGTATCTACAACTTGAATTGGAGAATAGGGACAATATCTTTATGTGAAACTGTGAAGTCACGATTCTGTAAGATACAGCAGAATGGTGTTTTTGTACAATCTCTCTAGGCACTGAAAATAAGCACTATTTACTTGACAGCTCTCAGGTTGATAATATCTTAAAATAATTACCATACAGTGTTTTTATAATTTTAAAATGGATGTATTTCAACAAAATGTGAAGATACAAGGGAGAGATAAAATTTACTTCTAGCCTGAAATATAAAACTCTTGAACAACAAAGAATAATAGGGAACTTTGAATAAATAAAAGATATTTTGGAAAAAAAAGAACAGCAAATAATGAGACTAATCATACAGACAAGCAGAAATCCAAAAGCGGATCATGTTACAAATGTTATCACAGTGATACAAATTACAGAAAAAGAATTAAGCTGATACCATGATTAGATATATTTTATTAGATACATTAGCACTTCTATAACAGAAAGGTTTAACATTACTTGCAGTTTAAGATACCAAGTCTAGAGTGAGAGATGCTTACACAGTAAACATCATAGGACCTAAAACAATTGCAAAATTCAGCAGTGAAGTTTGCATCAGTGGAAACCAATATGGAACCTCCTGGTAAGAGCCTATACCATTCTTGAACACGTGGCTAATTTTTTTTTTTTTTAAATATGCCAATGTCATTAATAATGGCTAAGAGCTTAAGCTTCTGTTATGGCAAGAATTGCTAGATAGATAACCATACACAATAGTATTTAAAAGCATGGACATAAGATTATCAGTTTTCATACCTCTGCCATTTCTAGTTTTAAAACCTCAGATAAGATAGCTTGAACATATATTTTCATCTATAAAATAAAATTAATATTACATATCTTATATGCATAGGCAGGCTTAATTCAATTAATATATCTAAAGCTGTTAACATGATGACTGTTGCATAAAATAACAGCTGTTATTATAAAGTAGGTGATTTAGTGTAAAATATTCAAATAATAAAGACATGGGCTGAGGTCTTGTCTTCTTTCTTAATAACTACCTTAATTATCTATCTTTATTATGTAGACATAACCTTTATGTATAAAAGGCAAATATGCAAACGTTGGATTTGGTGTAGAGTCTTTGATTACTACTGCTAAGTATTAATTTAGAAGAAAATGTCATGCTCCAGAGAGCTAACAAGTGATGAAAATAATGAGAAACTCCTATTGCTCAAACTCTTTAAGAAATCACCTTCTCCAATAAACAATATTGCAGACAAAATTTAAGTTTCCATAATAAAGACATATGACCGCACAATTATATTTCATTTTGGATTACTTACTATCTTCCCAAACCATTGCAATTTTATACAATTATGTTTTTAAAATCTGAAAAATATATACAATTTCCCTACTGCAACTTATGGGATACTACATAAAGGATGTTGCTTTAAAAAAAAAAATCAGTTCTTCAAATATTAGAAGTTTATATCAATATTTTATGTATTTTGTAAGTAAAATCTTAGAAATGCTCATTTGTAAGATTTCTTTAAAGAAAAGCACCTATGGAAATTCAGATTTATCAAGATGAAATAGAAAGATACTAGCAATTTTTAAAAAGGTTTAAATATATAAGTTCATTAAATACCAAGTTCTTTGCATTTAGATGTTCAATATATAAATATGCATATTTTCAATGACATATCTACGATCCAAAATAAAATATTATTATTGCAAAAAATATCTAGTTGATAGTTTGATAAATATTATAGTTGACTATTTTGTGGCATATTACAATATCATACAAAAAGTTTTTAGTGATTCAGCAAAAATAGGTAAGATAAGAATTTGTACTTATATTTGTATCATATATATGCCAAAACCCTTTGTTTTCTGTCCCTTCCATTTTGGTGGCAAATCTATTATTTTGCCTTTCAAAATTGTCCAACATTCACTTTTTCTTTATTCTTCTTTTTTGCATCTTCACCATCATTACCTTCATCCGCTATCTTAGAACTTCATATCTTGCTTAGTCCATAAGTATCTGAAATACTTTTCCATTCTCTAACTTTTCAAGTTCAAATTCATCTCAAATATATATTTGAAACAAATATTTCCATTTTATCTATTTCCTTATAATATTCCTTCATTTGAATTTACTGACTCATAACTATATCAGTTCTTGATTTTTGAGTCTAATTCTCAAGGCTTTCCATAATTTGGTCTCCATCCACCCTTACAAGTATATGTTATCTATCTCTTCAGCTATGTAAATATAGGTGTTTGAGTGTGCTTAAGTATGTGTACCCACCATGTATAAATGTTATTTATGTATTATAAAATACACATATATGTGCATTCATATATGTATGTTTACTGCAACCAAGTGCTCTCATGGACATGGACCTTGCTTTTCCCACATCTGCTATGATTAGTCTCATTTTTCACTGATTTTTGCTCATTTGTATATGTTGAAAGTTTATTTTGTAAATTCTCTAATGGGCATTTTTAGTCTTTTTACTTCTTAGAATTAAATCAAATGTTTTTCCTTTAAGTATTTGAGCCAAAATTTGGTTACTAGCAGAAAACTGTTAACCACTTATTTTTACTCAAATCACCACCCATGAATGTATTAAAATTAATATAGATGTATATCACTAGAAATATGAATTCTCACTGAATTCCACTTCTAACAATGATTAAATAACAGAAAAGACTAGCCCTCCTGCCACAGAGGACTATAAAACTGGAGAAATATCAGTTTGTTCTCTGTATTTATAGGTGTGATTCTGCCTTTTGTTTGTTTACACATTTGTTTTGTCTTTTAGATCTCACATATAAATAAAATCATACACTAGGTGTCTTTCTCTGTCTGCAATAGCAAATTAAATCCAAAGAAAGCAGAAGTGTGAGACTCCAGATATCTGCACAGAGGTCTCCTAAGTTGTCCAAACTTGCACATGGCAAGTTGAGACCCTTCATGTCCTGGTAGACATCAGATACTGGAGAGCTATGAGATAAATAGATATTCCAAAGATCACACATTCTTGGAAGACATGGGAGTTCCAACCATATAGAATGGAAAAATCTTGCAGAATAACCTTGGTAATTCAATTAAAATACCATAAAGGTCACACGTTAAGGGTGTGTCTACACCCTTAACAATAGAAAATATTTGAAAACAAAAAAAGTATAGTTATGCTTACTTTAGCATTATCTATTATTAAACAAAAAGCTAGGGGCACCTGGGTGGCTCAGTTGGTTAGGCGACTGCTTTCAGCTCAGGTCATGATCCCGGGGTCCTGGCATCGAGGCCCACATCAGGCTCCCCCTGCTCTGCGGGGAGCCTGCTTCTCCCTCTGCCTGCCATTCCCTTGCTTGTGCGCACTCTCTCACTCTGTCAAATAAATAAATAAAATCTTAAAAAAAAAAAAAGCTACTCTAGATGCACCTTAAGAAAGCAAAACACAAGAAAAATAAAATTAAAAAAAAAAAAAAGAAAGCAAAAAACAAGGGTTGCCTGGGTGGATCTGTTGGTTAAGCCTCCAACTCTTGATTTCACCTCAGGTCATGATCTCAGGGTCATGGGATCAAGCCCCACATGGGCTCTGTGTGAGTCTGTTTAAGATTCTCTCCCTCTCCCTCTGCCCCTACCCACAATGCACTGTGTCTCTCTAAAATGCCTAAAAGGAACTTTGTTATTATACATTATATATCATTATGTTATATTATATGTTGCTTTAGATGGTTCAATTTCTTAATATCTAATAAGAAGCCTAAGATACCTCCCACTTCCCTCTAGAAAAGGATACCAAAACACTTCTCTGTCTAAAATTAAGTAGTATCAATCAATAAACTTAGAATTTCTAATATATATCCAAAAAATCAATTATTTTAATAGAATATTTTAGTATTTTGAAAATGGATAAGCATTATTGAAAGCATGCATTTAGATGGAATAAGAAAAATCTTGTTAGTAGGTCTCTACTACTGTTATTTTTGTATTTATTTTTATTTATTCATTCATTCAACTGATATATATTAAAAGATTACTCTGTGTGAGATGCTAAGAGAGGATGCATTCATGTTTCATAACCCACTCAGGTATTTTTAACAAGACTAGGCACCTTTTAAAACTAACTCTAAAATGGGACTATAAATAGCAACACCTTTATTACTAGCAATTAAAATAAGATAAAATAATTGAAATATCACCTGATACCCAGGATACATCCAAGAACATGTGTTGAAGTTTTAAATTATAATTGTTATTCATATTTACATTGTATTTCTATACAAATTAGTTTTCATATATGCCAAGTGGATATGTCCATAAGCCATGAAAGGCTTAATTATATCTTTCTGAATTTATCTAGTTACCTTTATACACTATAGAAACACTTTATTATTGAATGTACAAGTGGACCTTGCGCCTGCAAAAGGTCAGAACAATTATTGCTATTAGTTTCATTTCTGGCAATTTATGATAAGAAAATATTTGAAAACAAAAAAAGTATAGTTATGTTTACTTTAGCATTATCTATTTAAAACTACTTGTGTGTTATCCACTGGAAATAAGCATTTATAGTAGAGTAGATTAACAACATCAGTGAATAATTTGAATTGATCCAATTTATGATGGAGTGACAAAAGGGCATGAAAAGTATTTGATGTTGAAGTATACTGCATTTTAGAAAAGCACCAAATTTTCATGTACTCTGATTATATAAAATTATATAAAATTAATCTATATAGAAGAACAGTGTCTAAAATGTAGCTCAGAATAGGGGCGCCTGGATGGCTCAGCCGTTAAGCGTCTGCCTTCAGCTCAGGTCGTGGTCCCAGGGTCCTGGGATCGAGCCCCGCATTGGGCTCCCTGCTCCGCGGGAGGCCTGCTTCTCCCTCTCCCACTCCCCCTGCTTGTGTTCCCTCTCTCGCTGTGTCTCTGTCTGTCAAATAAATAAATAAATAAAATCTTTAAAAAAAAATAAAATAAAATAAAATGTAGCTCAGAATAAAAAATATAGTTGTCTTGGTATAGTATCTAAAATGTGTTGGGTACTTACTGTGTATAAGGCATATTCTAAATAATTAAACCTTTCTAATGATGTTACAAGGAGGGAGTATTTTTAGCCCAAAATATAGATGTAAAAACCTAGTCTAAGGTAAGAAATTGTGAAACCAGTATTGAATTTCAGGCAGTCTTATTCAAAAATCCACAATTGCAAACACAATGTAATAAAAATTGATAGTAAAATTATTGGTTGTTTTAAGTAATTTCAATAAATACAGCTTACAGTGTTTCACTTATATAAACTAGATTTACAAAGCATAAATCATTGTATTAGTCTAGATATAAGTAGTAAGAGAACAGCTATCAATTTCTTTAAAAAAATCACGGAAAGAAAATTGAGATACATAGATATAAACCCATCTGGATCAAAGTTAAATAAAATATACTATATTTCTGATGGTTACATACTCACACAGATAAATGAGAGACAGAATTATTATAGAAATGAATTTCAAATTGAATTATTTGCTTGATAGATTATAAATATTACTGGAAATCCATTTGTAAAATAGGAATGGTAAAATAAATATATATCTATATTTATATATACACATATATATATACTTATGTATATATATAAAATTGAAAATATATACTTGAGCTTACTGAGCAGAAATATTGCAAAATACCTAAGCATTTAACTATTAAAACACGCAATTGTGTTGCTATAATATTTACCACACAGCAGAGATACTTAGTTGACACTGCAAAAGAGAGTATTTCATTCTAAGGTTTGTTCTGACATTGTCTCATTGTCTCATTAAGAAGCAACATCGTTTTTATAATTAATCAAGCTCAATGTGTTGAATTTTAAAATATAACTTATTTTAGGTAAGGTAATAAATAATCTTCTCCTTTGCCTTTCTAAATAAAATATTTCTGGACAGATCAAGTTGGCAAAATAGGATTATCTAGCACTTGTCCTCTGACAGAAACATCTACTTGAAAAACCACCCATGCATGAACATACCTTCACAAGAGCTAAAGACCTCAGGTGAGAGATTAAATACCAAAGGAAAATCTATAAATAATAAAAACACACAGCAAACAGAGTGTGAAGGAGGGTAGATCTGCTCTGGGGCTGCAATGGAATTAAATTAAAAATCAAGAAAATAATTGGAAAATCCAAAAATACATGGATATTAAAGAATATACTTCTTATTAACACATGGGTCAAAGAAAAATCTTCAAGGCAAATTTCTAAAAATATTTTAAACTAAATGAAAACACAACTTACAAAACTTCGTGGGATGAAACAAAAGCAGTACTTAAGAGGAAATATATTATATTGAATACATATATTAGTAAAGAAAAATATCTAAAATGAATAATCCATGTTTTACCTTAGGAAATTAGGAAAATAAGGCAAACTAAATCCCAAGTAAGCAGAAGAAAAAAGAAACCAATACAGTTGAAAACAGGAAGTCAATAGAGAAAACCAAGTAAATCAAAAGCTGGTTCTTTGAAAAAGATCAATAAAATCAATAAACCTTTCACCAGGCAAATTAGAAAAAAGACACAAATTACTAATATCAGAAATGGATTCTATGTGGAAGATGGTGGAGGACCAGGGGGACCCTAAGCTTGCCTCAACACTCAAACACAGATAAATATCAAATCATTCTGAACACACAAGAAATTGGTCTCAGGACTGAGAGAACAAAGCTGCACATCTACAAGTAGAAAAATGACCACTTTGTGGAAGGTAGGAGCTGCAGAGAGTTGATGTGGGGGAGAAAGGAAACACAGGTGCTGCAGAAGGGAGGGAAACTTGATCACTGAGAGAGGAGCAAGAAAGAAAGAGAGAGAGAGAGTTAAAAAAGAGTGAAAACATAAACATGGGATTGCTCAAGAAACCTTCCCCAAAACCATTGACTGGGAAAAGGAGAGGGGATGAATACCACAAGTCTTTATAAACAGAACACAAAATCTAAAGTTCAGAGGTCTGAGCCATCACCAGATTTGCACCTGTTTGGCTTAACAGTGCTCCGATAGGGAAAGTTGGTGAAGACCCAGCAGTGGGCAGCATGGTCTGAGGATCCCCTGGGTTGCATGTAGGGAAACAGTTCCCCTACATTTGGGAAGAAGTGGCACAGCCTCTCTAGAGTCAAAAGATGCTGCCAGCACCACTGAGCTAGCTTCCCATTCACCAGCATAGGAATGGGGATGCGGGCTGAGGCCAGCACATCTTGGTGCTGGCTTTCTGCTGCACTTTACTATAAGCCCTGAGGAACTGCACAGTTGCATGACCATTTTCTGGGACAAACCAGCACCTGGCCACAGCCTAGTGAGACCCTGCCCCCAGTGAATCAGTGTGGGTCCACTCCACGGGGGTCTCTCAAGTTTGGAGTTTTGAACCCAGCTGCACCTGAGATAAAATATGGGAGTGCTGTGCAACCTGGCAGATGGACTGTTCAGGCACAGACAGGGTAAAGGCAGGGATGTGATGGAAACTGGGAACATAGGAAGGATGATTGTTTGCTCTTCTGTGAGGGCTTCTTGAGTGGCATGGGCATAAGCTTCCAGCTCCAGAGATGAAAGAGCGAGGCAATGCCATTTTCCCTCCTGCCCACCAACACCAACTGAATTTTAAGGAGCAAAACAGCACCACCAAATGGAGGCCAGAGCCACTTCCACGAAGGCCCACTCCCTGTGCCCTGCAAGGGCATCTCTACTAGGGCAAGTTCACCTGAGAATCAGCACAGCAAACCCCACCCCCAGAAACCCAGGAAAAACCCTCGCCAGCATCAAGGCCACTGAGGCTTCAGATCCAGGGGAAATAGGATCTAGCTTCCTTCAATGTTTTGTTTATTTGTTTGTTTCGGGGTTACTTTAGATATAGCTTATTTTAACAAGCAGACCAAGACATATGTAGGATTTGGCTTCCTTTTTTTCCCCTTCTTGTGTGTGTGTGTGTGTGTGTGTGTGTGTGTGTGTGTGTGTGTATGTGTTTTCTTTGACCTCTTCTTAATACAAACATTACTCTCAGAAGCAGGAATATAACAGACTTTCCTAACAATCATACAGGAAAACGGTGACCTTGACAAAATGAGAAGACAGAGGAATTCACCCCAAAAGAAAGAATAGGAAGAGGTAATGGCTAGGAATTTAATCAAAGCAGATATACATAAGATGTCTGAACTAGAATTTAAACAACAATTATAAGGATGCTAGCTGGTCTTGAAAAAAGCATAGAAGACACTAGAGAATCCCTTACTGCAGAGATAAAAGGCCAGAAAAAATGCTATAACCAAGATGCAAAACTGACTGGATGCCATGACAATGAGGAAGGATGAATCATAGGTATGAATGAGTGATACAGAAGATAAAAATTATGGAAAATAATGAAGCTGAAAAGAGGAGGGAAGAAAAGTATTGGATCACAAAGATAGACTTAGGGAACTCTGACTTCTTAAAATGTAATCACATTCATATCACAGGAGTCCCAGAAGATGGAAAGAAAAAGGGGCAGAAGGTTTATTTGAACAAATTATAGCTGACAACTTCCCTAATCTGGGGAAGGAAACAGACATCAAAATCAAAGAAGCACATTGAACTACCATTAAATTCAACAAAAGCCAGCCATTACACCAAGACATATCATAGTCAAATTCACAAAATAGACAGACAAGGAAAGACTCCAGAAAGCAGCAAGGGGGAAAAAAAATCCTTAACCTTCAAGGGAAGACAGATTAGATTCACAGCAGATTTGTCCATAGAAACTTAACAGGCCAGAAGAGAGTGGCAGGATATATTCAATGTGCTGAATGGGAAAAATATACAGCCAAGAATTTTTTATCCAGCCAGGCTGTCATTTAGAATAGAAAGAGAGATAAAGAGTTTCCCAAACAAACAAAAACTACAAGAGTTCATGACCACTAAACCAGCCCTGCAAGAAATATTAAAGGGGACTCTTTGGGGAAAAGAAAAGACCAAAAGCAACAAAGACTAAAAAGACCAGAGAAACATCATCAGAAACACTAACTTTACAGGAACACAGTGGCACTAAATTCATATCTGTGAATAATCACTCTGAATATAAATGGACTCCAACCAAAAGACACAGGATATCAGAATGGATTAAGAAAAAAGACTCATCTATATACTGCCTACAAGATACTCTTTTTAGACCTAAAGACACCTGAAGATTGAAAGTGAGGGGATGGAGAATGATCTATCATGCCAATGGACATCAAAAGGAAGCCAGAGTAGCCATACTTATATTAGACAACCTAGATTTTAAACCAAAGACTATAACAAGAGATGAAGAAAGGCATTACATGATAATTAAGGTGTCTATCCATCAAGAAGATCTAACAATTGTAAATATCTATGCCCCCAATATAGGAGCACCCAAATAAAAATCAATTAATAATTAACATAAAGAAACTCATAGGTAATAATACAATAATAATAGGGGACTTTCCACCCCACTTACAGCAATGGATAGATCATCTAAACAGAAAATCAACAGTGAGTCAATGGCTTTGAATGACACACTGGACTAGATGGACTTAACAGATATATTCATATCATTTCATCCTAAAGCAGCAGAATAAACATTCATTTCAAGTGCACATGGAAACATTCTCCAGATTAGATCACATATTACATCATAAATCAGTCCTCAACCAGGACAAAAAGACTGAGATCATACCATGCATATTTTCAGACCATAATGCTATGAAACTTGAAGTCAACCACAAGAAAAAATTTGGAAAGACTACAAGTACCTGGAGGTTAAAGAACATCCTACTAAAGAATTAATGGGTTAACCAGGAAATTAAAGAATAAATTTAAAAAAATGCATGAAAGCAAATACAAATGAAAACTTGACAGTCCAAAACCTTTGGGATATAGCAAAGGCAGTCCTAAGAGGGAAGTATGTTGCAATACAAACCTACCTCAAGAAGGAAGAAAAGTCTCAAATATACAACCAAACTTGACACCTAAAGGACCTAGGAAAGGAACAGCAAATAAAATCTAAAGCCAGCAGAAGGGAAATGATTAAGATGCAAGCAGAAATAAACAATATAGAAACAAACAAAAAACAATAGGACAGATCAAGAAAACTAAGAGCTATTTCTTCAAAAGAAGTAACAAAATCGATAAACCTCTGGCCAGACTTATCAAAAAGAGAAAGGACTGAAATAAATAGAATGAAATATAAAAGAGGAGCGATCACAACCAACACCACAGAAATAAAAACAAAAGAATATTGTGAAAAATTATATGACAACAAACTGGGCAATCTGGAAGAAATGGACAAATTCCTAAAAACATACAGACTACAAAAACTGAAACAGGAAGAAATAGAAAATTTGAACAGACCCATAACCAGGAAAGAAATTGAATCAGTAATCAAAAGTGTCCCAATAGAGACACTTTTGGTGGCTCTTGGTTTCAGCTCAGGTCATCATCTTGTGGTCATGAGATGGAGCCCTGCGTTAGGCTCCATGCTGAGCCTGGAGGCCACTTCAGATCCTCTCTCCCTCCTCCTCTCCCTTCCCCTCTGTTCCTCCTCCCACTCGCTTGAGCTCTCTCTCAAATAAATAAATAAAATATATTTTTAAAAAATATCCCAACAAGCAAAGTCCTGAGCCAGATGGTTTCCCAGGAGAATTCTACCAGACATTTAAAGAAGAGTTAATACCTATTCTTCTCAAATTGTTCCAAAAAATAGAAGTGGAAGGAAAATTTCCAGAATCATTTATGAGGCTAACATTACCTAGATTCCAAAACTAGATAAAGACCTCACCAAAAAGGAGAATTACAGGCCAATATCCCTGATGAGCATGAATGCAAAAATTCTCAACAAAATACCAACAAATCCAATCCAACAGTACATTAAAAGAATTATTCACCATGATTAAGTGGGATTTATTCCTGGGTTGAAAGGGGTGGTTCACTATTTTCAAATCAACCAACATGATACACCATAATAGTAAAAGAAAGGATAAGAACCATTTGATCCCCTTAATAGATGCAGAAAAAGCATTTGACAAAATACAGCATCCTTTCTTGATAAAAACCTTCAACAAAGTAGGTATAGAAGGAATATACCTCAACATCATAAATGCCATTTACAAAAGACCCACAGCTAATATCCTCAGTGGAGAAAAACTGAGAGCTTTTCCTCTACAATTGGGAACAAGACAGGGATGTCCACTCTCACCATTGCTATTTAACATAGTACTATTTAACATTGCTGAGGAAGTCTTAGCATCAGCAATCAGACAAAACAAGAAATAAAATGCATCCAAATCAGCAAGGAAGAAGTCAAACTTTCAGTATCCGCAGACGACATGACACAGTATATAGAAAATCTAAAAGACTCCATCGAAATAGAACTAATAAATGAACTCAGCAAAGTCACAGGATATAAAATCAATGTACAGAAATCAGTTGCATTTCTATATACCAATAATGAAGAAACAGAAAGAGAAATCAAGGAACGAATCCCATTTACAATTGCACCAAAAACTGTAAGATACCTAGAAATAAACCTAACTAAAGAGGTAAAAGATCTGTACTCTGAAAACTATAGAATATTATGAAACTGCAATTGAAGAGGACACAAAGAAATGGAAAAGCATTCCATGCTCATGGATTGGAAGAACAAGCACTGTTAAAATATCTATACCCAAAGTAATCTATACATTTAATATAGTCCTTATCAAAATACCACCAGCATTTTTCACAGAGCTAGAACAAATAATCCTAAGATATGGATGGAACCACAAATGACCCCAAATAGCCAAAGCAATCCTGAAAAAGAAAAACAAAGATGGAGGCATCATGATTCCAGACTTCAAGCAATATTACAAAGCTGTAATCATCAAGACATTATGGTACTAGCACAAAAAGAGACACATTGATCAATGGTACAGAGTAGAAAACCCAGATATGGACCCATGAATGTATGGTCACCTAATCTTCAACAAAGCAGGAAAGAAGATCCATTGGACACGAGACAGTTTCCTCAATAAATGGTGTTGGGAAAACTGGACAGCCACATGCACAAGAATGAAACTGGACCACTTTCTTATACCATCCACAGAAGTAAATTCAAAATGAATGAAAGACCTAAATGTGAGACAGGAAACCATCAAAATCTTGGAGGAGAACATAGGCAGTAACCTCTCTGACCTCAGCTATAGCAACTTCTTACTAGACACATCACTGGAGGAAAGGGAAGCAAAAGCAACAAATGAACTATTGGGATTTCATCAAGATAAAAAGCTTCTCACAGTGAAAGAAACAACAAAACCATAGGGCAGCCTAAGGAATGGGAGAATATATTTGCAAATGACATATTTGATAAAGGGTTAGTATTCAAAGTCTATAAAGAACTTATCAAACTCATCACCCACAAACATAATCCAGTTAAGAAATGGGCAGAAGAGGGCGCCTGGGTGGCTCAGTTGGTTAAGCGACTGCCTTCGGCTCAGGTCATGATCCTGGAGTCCCGGGATCGAGTCCCGCATCGGGCTCCCTGCTCGGCAGGGAGTCTGCTTCTCCCTCTGACCCTCCTCCCTCTCATGCTCTCTGTCTCTCATTCTCTCTCTCAAATAAATAAATAAAATCTTTAAAAAAAAAAAAAGAAATGGGCAGAAGATATGAATAGTCATTTTTTGAAGAAGACATTCAGACAACTGACACATGAAAAGATGCTCAACCTCAGCCATCATCAGAGAAATACAAATTAAAACCATGATGGGATACCACCACACACCTGTCAGAATAGCTAAATTAACAATACAAGAAAAAAAAAACAGGTGTTGGTGAGGATGCAGAGAAAGGGGAACAGTCTTGCACTGTCTGTGAGAATGTAAACTGGTACAGCTACTCTGGAAAACAATATGGAGGTTTCTCAAAAAGTTAAAAATTAGAACTACCCTACCATCCAGCAATCACACTACTAGGTATTTACCTAAAGGATACAAAAATACAGATTCAAAGGGCTACATGCACCCTGATGTTTATAGCAGCATTATCAACAATAGACAAACTACAGAAAGAACCCAAACGTCCATTGACTGACAAATGGATAAAGAAGATGTGGTGTATATATAGAATGGTATATTACTCAGCCATCGAAAATAATGAAATCTTGCCATTTGCAATGATGTGGATGAAGCTAGAGTATATTATTCTAAACAAAATAAGTCAGTCGGAGAAAGACAAGTACCATATTATTTCACTTAATTGGGGGATTTAAGAAACAAAAAAGATGAATATAGGGGAAGGGGGAATTAAAAGAGAAGGAGGCAAATCATTAGAGACTCTTAGCTATAGAGAAAAAACTGTGGATTGATGGAGGGAAAGGTGGATGCGGGATGGTCTAAGTGGGCGGTGGGTATTAAGAAGGGCATTTGTTGTGATGAGCACTGGGTGTAATATGTAATGATGAATCATTAAATTCTACTGAAACCAATATTAAACTATATGTTAATTAACTAGAATTTAAATGAAAATTTGAAATGAGAAAGAAAAATCATATGACCGTATTAATAAATATAGAACAATTTTTACAAAATTCAACACCCATTCATAATAAAAAAACTCTTGAAAAACTAAGAATATAGGAGACATTCTTGAACTCAATAAATAATATGTACAAAACCCTACAGCTAACATGATAGATAATGGTGAGAATATCAAAGTTTTTTCAACTAAGGTGGCTTTTGTATTACTTTCTTTTATTGCTCATTAAGGAACATAATTTTCAAAGTCTTTTTGGGGTATTAAAAACAAAATATTTGCCTTAACATATACTGACATTTCAATGTAAGAGATGCATCATTTCTAAAATTTTGTCATTATTCCATAACATAATAGTGCAAAGGAATACTTTGATGGTAAACTTAGGATTCTCTTGAATTAACTGTTGAATTCTAAGTCAAACATACTAATGGTGAAATTCTGTGAAGTCAAGAGAATACCAAATATGATGACATAAATAATTCCCAGAGCAAGAAAAGAATTGAAAGATAGTTGGGCTCTGACCTGTCACATCAAGGACATTTGGCAGAGACCTCAGATAGGTCAAGACTTACCAGTAAAGATCCACTTATTGGTCAGAGTTAAGGCTACCTTATGCCTTCCCTAAGACAACATTAAAAATAAGCCCCAAAATAATAAAGCTGGTATTCAAGAAACTTAACTCCATATAAAAGAAAAATCAAAACTATTTGAATGTATTCAATCTAGCACTGAATAATATAAAATCATGTCTACCAACAGGTTAGAAACTACCACAGATAAAAAATTGAGGGAAATGTGACTAATCAGCATTAGAAAGGTATATCCATGGGAAAAAATGAAACAAGAAGTGACAGACATAATGTATAAGATATTTAAATCATATTATAAGTATATGTGGTATTCTCAATGATTTAAAAGAACAAAATAAGGAGAGAAATGGAATAATCAAATAACACAATCTAGAGATGAAAAATACAACATCTGAAAGGAAGGAGTAATGGGTCAGATTAAGAATAAAGAGAATCTATAGAAAACAAATTTAAAGACCTGGCAATAAAAACTATTCAAACTGAAGCACTGAGAGGAAATAAGACTGGAAAAGAAAAAGCAAGCAAGCAAGCAAGCAAGAAAAAAGAAAAAGAAAGAAAGAGAAAGAAAGAAAGAAAGAAAGAAAGAAAGAAAGAAAGAAAGAAAGAAGAAAGAGAAAGAAAGTAGGTAGGTGGAAGGAAGGAAGGAAGGAAAAAAGAAAGAAAAAGAAAGAAAAGAAAGAAAGAAAGAAAGAAAGAAAGAAGAAAGGAAAGAAAGAAAGAGAAAAAGAAAGAAGAACAGAGAGAGAAAGAAAGAAGGAAGGAAGGAAGGAACAAAGGAAGGAAGGAAGGAAAAGTACCTCAGTAACTAGTAGGACAATTTAAGTCATCTAACATTTATGTAGTTGAAAATTTGAAGGAGACAGGAAAATATATTACACAAAATAGTATCAAATCCCAACACTTGGTGAAAGGCCTAAACTCAACAAACTCAGAAATTCTAGGGAAATAAATACAAAACAACCAAAGCAAGAAAATATCAAAATAAAATTACTAGAAACCAACAATAATGATAAAATTATAAAAGTGAGAGAAAAATTTCACATCACATGCTGTGAAACAAAATAATTACAAACCTCATTAGGAAGTGTGAAAAATAAAAACAATGAAAGAATACCTTTCAACTGTCAAGTTAAAATTTAATATACATTGTATCTTTCAAAAAGTAAATACGCATTTTTTTTAATCAAACAAAGGCTAACAGATTTTGTCAGTAGCAGATTTATACTACAGGAAATAATTCAGACAATGCTTCAGGTTGAGGGAACATGCTATAAGATTAAAAGGTTTTTTTTTTTTTTAAAGGTATAAATGGTATCAGAAATGGTAAACATATTGTAAGTATAAAAGATAATTCTTTCATTTTTATTTATGAGATAATTATTTAAAGAAAAATAATACAGTGTAGGGGTTATGGAGAGGTAAAATATATGGCAATAACAGCACATGAAACAAGAGGCAGCAAAGAGAATTCTATAGTTTCAATTTTCTTATATTAGATGTGAAATAGTATAGTATTATTTGCAGATGGACTGAAAGTTAAAGAGGAATATAGTAATCTTGGAGACGATACTAAAAAATAAAGTGTGGGGGGTGGTGTGTGAGAGTGTGTAGCTATAAACAGGGCCAGTTACATAATTTGTGGGGTTCAATGAAAATAACAATGCTGAGCTCTTTCTTTACAGGGTAGAATAAGGAACGCTTGTGCACTGTTGGTGGGAATGCAAATTGGTATAACTGCTATGAAAAACAGTATGTTGATTCTGAAAAAAAATTAAAAACAAGACTACCATAAGATCCAGCAATTTCACCTCTGGGTATGTATCTGAAGGAAGTGAAATCAAGGTCTCAGTAAGATATATATGTCCCATGTCCACTGTAGCATTATTCGTAATAGCCAAGACATGGAAACAATTTTAGTGTCTATTAATGCATGAATGGATAAAGGGAATCATATACGTGTGTGTCTGTATATAACACAATGAGATATTATTCACCCATGAGACAAAAAGGAAGGGAATCCTGTCATTTGCAACAACATAAATGGACCTTGAGATCATTATGCTAAGTGAAATAGGTCAGAGAAAAACATACTGTATGGTCTCATTTATATGTGGAATCTGAAAAAAAGAAAAAAGGTGGCTCAGTTGGTTGGGCGACTGCCTTCAGCTCAGGTCATGATCCTGGAGTCTCAGGATCGAGTCCCGCATCGGGCTCCCTGCTCGGCGGGGAGTCCGCTTCTCCCTCTCCTGCTCCCCCCTCGTGTGCTCTCTCTCTCTCACTCTCTCTCTCTCGAATAAATAAAATCTTAAAAAAACTCTCAGAAACAGAGAGTAGAATGGTAGTTGCCAGAGTTTGGGGGCTGAGGGAAATGGTGAGATGTTGGAAAATGGTACAAATTTTTAGTTATAAGATAAATAAGTTCTACAGGTCTCATATTGAGGAAGGTTGACTATAGTTAACAATAGAGTATTATACAATCAAAAATTGCTAATAGAGATCTTAAATGTTCTCACCACAAAAAAAAGGTGTAAATCTGTGATGCCGTAGATTGTGCTAAATAATCTTGTTGTAGCAATCATTCTGCAACATATACTTGTATCAAATCATCACATTATACATGGCCTTCAATTTACATAATGTTATATGTCCATTATTTCTCAATAAAGTTAAAAATGAAAAGTGAAATAATTCTGAGTATGTTCTTTGTAGGGAATAATATCAAAATAGGGACGCCTGGATGGCTCAGTCCATTAAGCATCTGCCTTCGGCTCAGGTCATGATCCTAGAGTGTTGGGATCAAGTCCCACATCGGCCTCCCTGCAGCTTCTCTCTCTGACTGCCACTCCCCCCTGCTTCTGCTCTCTCGCTCTCTCTCTCTCTCTCTCTGACAAATAAATAAAATCTTTAAAAAAAAAGGAATAATATGAAAATAGTAATTAATAGTAGAAACTCCCCTGGGAAACCCTCATTTTTTTTGAAAATTAAACTTATTACTAAATTACTCATGGTAAAAGAAATCACAGACAATAGAAAATATTTTGAAATGAATTTATATAAAAATGTAAGATAACCAAATCTGAAATATTCATATATTCAGAGCAAGTTCCTAATAAACTATCACTCTTATAAATGACAGCATAAACTCTCGCCAACATACAAAATACAACCACATGAAGATTCTATAGGGATAACCAATGCAGGCACAGTTTAGAAAGAAAGCTGTAACTGGAGGAAATGATGAGCAAAAACCATAGTTTCCATTTCTGTGGCTTTGATTTTGGGGCAGATAGAATCACAGGTATATTTTGTGAGGTAGCTAATACTATGAGAGATAGTCCACTATCTTTCTGGACATAATAACAAGAGAAAGAAGCCTAAGACAACAAGAGCCATTTGAGAATGAGAGGGAATCACTGGCTAAAAGTTAACTGACAAAGTGTACTTCAGATTTTGCATATACACTGTCCAAGTCTCTTTCTGTTCATGAACTATTCACATGTGAGGAGACTGAAGTCTGGAGTCTGAAGAGCAACTCTACATGAATATAACAAAGCTTACAGTTTGACTATGTTAATTGCATTTAAAAATAAACACACCAACATTTTGGGAGAAATATAATAGTATGCAGAGTCCCCACCACATAGTATTTCATAATCACAGGATTCAATCTAAAATGACTTGGCATACTATGACGGGACTCTAGAGGAAAAAAAAAAAAATTGTCAGCTGTTGTCAACCCTGAGATGACTCAGATATTGCAATTACCCCCAGGCAAAAGCTTTAAAGCATGTATTAGAACAATGGTCAATAATGTAAAGACAAATAGATCATACCTACAATAATAAAATGAGAGAAAATCTAGCCAAGGGATCAAATTTTTTAATTGAAAATCTAGCCAAGGGATCAAATTAATTTAAATTTAATTTTTAAATTTAATTGAAAATTGAAAAGTTTAGAATTAAAAATTTTGAAGACTAGGGGTACCTGGGTGGCTCAGTCATTTAAGCGGCTACCTTTGGCTCAGGTCATGATCCCAGGGTCCTGGGATGGAGACCTGAAGCCCCACATTGGGCTTCCCTGCTCAGTGAGGAGTCTGCTTCTCCCTCTACCCCTCTCCCCCCTCATGCACTCACGTGCACACTCTCTCTCAAATAAAAATAAAATAAAAAATCTTAAAATTTTGTTTTGAAGACTAGGCACAAAAACAGACAAATAGATCAATGGAATAGAAAACCCAGAAATGGACCCAGATAAAAAAGAGTCTCTTCAACAAATGGTGCTGGGAAAACTGGGCAGCCACATGCAGAAGAATAAAATTGGACAACTTTCTTACACCATCCACAAAAGTAAATTCAAAATGGATGAAAGATCTAAATGTGAGACAGGAAACCATCAAATTTCTAGAGGACAACACAGGCAGTAAATCTCTTTGACAATGACCATAGCAACTTCTTACTAGATAGGTCTCTCTCTCTCTCTCTCTTTTTTTTAAGATTTATTTATTTATGTGAGAGAGAGATAGCAAGAGAGCGTAAGCTGGGAGGAGAGGGAGAGGCAGACTCCCTGCTCAGCAGGGAGCCTGATGTGGGGCTCGATCCCAAGACCCTGGGATCATGACCTGAGCCAAAGGCAGACGCTTAAGTGACTGAGCTACCCAGGCACCCCACTAGATAGTTCTCTTGAGGCAAGGGCAACAAAAGCAGAAATGAACATTGGGACTTCATCAGGATAAAAAGCTTCCGCACAGTAAAGGAAACAATCAACAAAACTAATAGGTAATGATGGAATGGGAGAATATCTTTACGAATGACATAACCGATACAGGGTTATTATCCAAAATCTATAAAGAACTTATCAAACTCACCCAAAAAAAAACCCAAATAATCTAGCTTAAAAATGGGCATAAAACATGAATAGACATTTTTCCAAAGAAGACTTCCAAATGGCTAACAGACACATGGAAAGATGCTCAACATCACTCATCATCAGGGAAAATACAAATCAAAACTACAATGAGATATCACCTCACACCAGTCAGAATGACTAAAATCAACAATGCAGGGAACAACAGGTGTTAGAGAGGATGTGGAGAAAGGGGAACCCTCTTGCACTGTTGGTGGGAATGCAAACTGGTGCAGACACTGTGGAAAACAGTATGGGGTTTCCTCAAAATAGTTAAAAATAGAAACACCCTATAACTCAGCAATTGCACTACTAGGTATTTACCCAAAGAATACAAAAATACTGATTCAAGGGGCATGTGTACCCCGATGTTTATAGTAGCATTATCAACAATAGCCAAACTATGGAGAGAGTCCAAATGTCCATAAACTGATGAATGGATAAAGAAGAGGTAGTGTGTGTGTATGTATATATATACATACACACAATGGAATATTACTCATCTATAAAAAAAGAATGAAATCTTGCCATTTGTAATGATGTGAGTGGAGCTAGAGTATTATGTTAAGCAAAATATCAGAGAAAGACAAATACCATTATGATTTCACTCATATGTGGAATTTAAGGAATAAGACAGATAAAAAATTTATTACTAAAAAGAAAATTTTTCTGAGTGGATTTAAAAATAGAATGGATCCTGGGTGGTTACGTCAGTCAAGCGTCCAACTCTTGATTTTAGCTCAGGTCATGATCTCAAGGGCATGAGATTGAGCCCTGTGTCAGGATATGTGCTCAGTGGGGTGTCTGCTTCGGATTCTTTCTCTCTCTCTCCCTCTCCACTCCCCCACTCTCTCTCTCTCTCAAATAAATAAATCTTTAAAAAAATAGAATGGAGCTGACACAATAAAGAATTTAAAAACCTAAAAACAGATTATACAATCAAAAGAAGTGGGAGACAGACTTAAATATGAATAAAACCTAAGAATCTGTGGGACAATGTCTAAGGTACAACATACATGTACTTTGAATACCTGAAGAATGAAAGAGAGAAATAGGGAGAAAAAGAAAATTATGAATAAAACTACCTAAAATTTGTAAAAGAAAAAAAGTACAGAATCAAGAAGCTCTGCGAACCCCAAACAGAATAAATGCCAAGAAAAGTATAGGTAGGCAAATTATAGTCAAGCAGCAGAAAACCAAAGATGAAAAGAAAAATCTTAAAAGCAGCTAGAGTTGAATAACCCATTATATAGAGAGAATAAATAATTGCAATGTGGGCTTCTCATCACAAACCATCATAAACCTAAAGACAATGGACCAGCTTTAATGTGTTTTAGGGAAAAAAATAGAAATTCCATAATTCTTTATGTAGTAAAAAAATATATCAAGAATGAAGGTAAATTCATGAGAATTTCAGGTAAAGAAAGACAAAAGATATTCTCATCAATGGACCAGCATTGTAAGGAATGCTGAAGGGACAACTTTTGACTGAAAAAAACTACTACCAAAAGAAAACAAGAAGCTTAAGAAATAAAAATCTTTAGAAACATTTATTATGTATAAGTTTTACCTCAGTAAATGTAATTTTAAAAACTGGATGTAAAGAGATGTTTAAGGAGAAATCAGTCTGACATAGACTATCAAAGAAAAAAGAGTGCTTATGAGTTTAAAGTAAATCTCTCAGAACTGCCAATTTAATTTCCTTAACAGAATTTAGAGAGGAGGTGAACACAAAGTGTTTTAAAATTTTCTGTCTACCAAGTGGATTTATGTCACTTATATACTATGGGAATTAGAGCTACAATTTAATGATATTTCAGATAATATGTTAGTCATCTTACAGATGGTGTAAACATTATAGCCTCAGTGAATAAGCTCAATTTCCTCCAACACATTCAATTTCATATAACAGACTTATAAAACAAGAATGTAATGGGCACAAAAAGCAACATTCCATAGGCTAGTAAAACATATTTTTTTTGTAAGAAAGAGTCTCATAGGAGAAAGAATGTTTGCATTTTCTGCAAAATTCATTTTCATACTGACAAGATACAGAGTATTTATTGTTAAAATAAATTTGGAAATTCATTAACAACTTCCCCCATGATTTTATTCTTTGAATTTTTATGGCAACTGATTTATTAATAGTTTTCAATAGGCTTCCTTACCTTTATGATGTTAATGACTAATCCAATCTTCAGCATTCTCAAAAGCATTATGGTAACAAATTTATCTTCATGATTTCCAATTAATTCCAATATATGGAATTATATGCACCCTTTGTTATATGTTATGTATATGTGCCCTCTGCCTTATCTATTAAATAACTACAGAGGACTTTAAAGTTTTATGTTTTTCTAATTTTTCTATGTTTACTGTAGTTGACTTCAACTATCTTTAATGGTTAAAATATACTATAGATATATTTGAATACCTGAAAAATTGTTGAAAGAAGAGAGATTGGATTTATTTTCTTATAGAGAAATACCTAACTCTTAGGAATATCCAAAGATGGAAGGCACTGCCTAGGAAGATGTTGAGGTAATGATCATTATCTGGTATTTAACACAGCCCTGAAGCATTTGGTAAGTCTCTGAATATGATAATACATTCTAAATAAAATTTTTGAAGGTATGGGATTACCCATTTTAAAGTTCTTATTCCAATAATTTATGATTATATGACACAGCACTTCACATATCATTTAATATATTCTTAAAAGATATTGATTTAAAAAATATGTGATTTGGGGCACCTGGGTGGCTCAGTTGTTAAGCACCTGTCTTCGGCTCAGGTCATGATCCCAGGGTCCTGGGATCGAGCCCCGCATCGGGCTCTCTGCTCTGCGGGGGGCCTGCTTCTCCCTCTCCCACTCCCCTTGCTTGTGTTCCCTCTCTCGCTGTGCCTCTCTCTGTCAAATAAATAAATAAAATTCTTTAAAAAATGTGATTTATTTGTACTTTAAACTCATGTAAAAACTCAAAGCCTAAGCAATTAAAGTATCTGTAATACTACATCAAGTTTTTTTCAATTACATTCTCAATTTCTCATTTACTGCTTTCATCATTTTTTTGGCATTTAATTTCTATTTCTTTGTTAGTACTTCCCCTTATAGTTATCTCCTACTCTTATTCTCAATTAATACACTAAAAAAACTCCTAGAGTCCAATTTCATCAGTCCCATTTATCCGTAAGGTCCTCTTTGAGCCTGGTGGCTGACAAACAGTACATGCAAATATGTGCTTATTAAACTCATATATTTCATCCTTAAGAAATTTCACAATGGCTCTCATTTCAATTAGCTCACCAATCATTCAGCGCAGTGGGAAGCAGATCCTGCCCCATAGTACATAATGATTTATTGGCGTAGAGTCATGCCCGTTCATTTACATATTGTCTATGGCTGCTAATTTGCTACAGTAGCAGAGTTGAATAGGTCCATCAGATATGTATTGTGCCCAAAGAATGAAATATTTACATCTGAACCTTACAGAAAAAACTTGTCAGCTCTCTCAAAAGTTATCAAGGGCATCTAGTGCTTTAAACCAATGGGCTTCCCCCCCACCACCACCAGTTTTGCTTCACTCTACCTTTCTTGTGAGACTAAAAGGCTAGCATATGTGAGGGAACAGTAACATTTGTAGTTAAGTATTCTGCTTCTAGGGTCATATAATCAGGATGTTATTTCAAACTCTTACACTTGGTAGCTAAGTCTTGTTGGATCACTTCCTTACTTTCGCCAAAAACTGGGTGGTTAATACATAAAATAGGTAATAACATTAACACAACAGTTTTAAGTATTTGATGAGATGATCCAAACTCAATGGCTTGGTATACAGTAAAATCTCAGGGCATTGGGCGCCTGGGTGGCTCAGTTGGTTGAGCGGCTGCCTTCGGCTCAGGTCATGATTCGGGAGTACCGCATCGGGCTCCCTGCTCGGCAGGGAGTCTGCTCCTCCCTCTGACCCTCCCCCCCTCTCATGTGCTCTCTCTCTCATTCTCTCTCTCTCAAATAAATAAGTAAAATCTTAAAAAAAAAAAACCTCAGGGCATTATGCTGATACATGAGGACTTGGAAGTTCCCTGAGTTTAGATAATTAATCAGAGATTACCTGATTAGGTATTAAAAGACACTAGACCCTGGGCCTTAAGCTTCTCAAGCCAATGCCAAATCTACTATACTTCCATCTTTTCTAGATACAAATGCGGTATTTGAGAGAAATCCCACATTAATAACATTTATGTTAAATATAGAGAACGCATCGTCCAATGCTTCAATTCAACCACTTCATACTGTTTCTTCTTTCTTGAACCCTCCAACCTTCCCTACTCTCTCACCTAATACTCTCACTTGTAGTTCACTTAAAAAATAATCTCTGAAGGAAAAACTCATCTTTCCACCTAAATGCTACAAATTCAATGTATTTGTGCAAATATTGTGTGCATTTCATACTGCTAATATGACTGTACAACCCCTTCCCTTCAACTATAGATCCATTCCCTATTATCAATACAAGGATGTTGATCACGCAATTACCATTCTATTGCATTATTTTTTCTCTGTTTAAATCATTCCTATGAGCATAAAACATGCTGAGACATGTTCCAGTAAGAAGGAAAAAAAAAAAAACTATAATTCTATGTATCTCTTCATTATAACACATTTTCTTTATAGCCCTTATACCAAAATTTCTCTAAATTTGTGTACCTACACCAGCTTTAATTCTTTACATATTTTCTTTTAAACTGACTTCAGACATGTGTTACCAATTCTACTGATAATTTTGTTTATTGTCAACGATGACTTCCATGTTACCAAATCTAATGAACAACTTTCAGTCCTTACTATATTCAGCCATACAACCTTTACTATCCTTGATTACTCCCTCTTAAATATGTGTTTTACTTCACTTTATAAAACATCATATTTTCCTGGTTTTCTTCTGCCTCAGTATTTGTTTTCTTCTCATTTATTTAGCTGGATTATATTCTTTCTCATTAGTAAATGATACGATTCCCCACGACTAAGTCTTCAGAACACTTCTTTATAAAACATTTCTAGCTGTGTAATCTAGTCAAGTTTCATAGCTTTAAATATTGTAGACTGAGTTTTGATCTGCAGCTTCTATTACAGAGGGGAATGATAAAATGCTACTTGAAGGGAAACCCCCTATATGAATGATGGGAAGGGAAGTCTTGTCACAGAACTATGCCCTGTCTGCCAAATTCATAGTAAGCTCCTTCATTTCAATGCTAGTAAGCAAATCAAACCTGTAGCACCCCTGATATTTTCTAGCTCAATAAACAGCATCTGCTCAGACCCGAAAAGGCCAAATAGAGTTAACCCTGAACTCTTTTTCTCAGAGTTTACTTCCACTATCCCTTAGCAAGTCTTGTCAGTTCTACCTGTAAACTATATCTCTAATGTAATCAGTTCTCTGTAATTTTTATGCTATTATATTTGACCAAGCCTACATCATCTTCTTCGGTGACCTCAACAATTTATTAAATTTAAAACAGATTATGTTATTTCTTGTTTGAAAATGTTCCATGGGGGTGCCAGTGTGGCTCAGTCAGTTGAGCATCTGCCTTCAGCTCAGGTCATGATCCCAGGGTCCTGGGATGGAGCCCCATGCTGGGCTCTCTGCTTTGTGGAAGCCTTCTTCTCCCTCTCCCTCTGCCTGCCACTCTGCCTTCTTGTGCACTCACACACACACACTCTCTCTCTCTGCCCCCCTCTCTCGCTCTGTGTGATTAATTAATTAAAATATTTTTAAAAAATTAAAATATTCCATGGATTCCTATCATCCCGAGAACAATAAATAAGGACCTACATGATATGGCCATGGTGAATACTCTAAAATTATTTTCTAGTTGTTTTGACTTGCACATTATGCTCCATTGACAATGGTCTTTTGGTTTCTTAAAATACCATATTCATTCCTGTCTCAGCATTATCACTTGCCGTTCTACTAACTGGAAAACATATGACCTAGAGATCCTTGACTCTTGTTTCCTCACTTTATTCATCTCTTTGCTAATTTTCAATGTCTCAGAGAGTCTTTCCCTAACTACTTTAACTGAAATTAACACTACCCCCCTTAAATTTCTTACTCCACTTTGTGGTCTCAATAGGACTTAAGACTTCAAAAAAAAAAAAAAAAAAGATTATTTGACAGAGAGATAGTGACAGCGAGCATGGGGGAGGGGGAGCAGAGGAGGAGAGGGGGAAAAGCAGACTCCCCGGTAAGCAGGGAGTCCTATGAGGGGCTGGATCCCAGGAAGCTGGGATTATGACCCGAGCCAAAAGCAAATGCTTAACTGACTGAGCCACCCAGGTGCCGGCTCAATAGGACTTAAGACTTTGAAATATGGTATTTTATATCCAGTTAATTTTCTATTGTCTATCCTCCCCTCATAATAGAAGTATTATTCTATCTTACTACTATATTGCCAATACTTGGAGCAGGCACATAATAGCTATTTGAGGGGGGGGAAAAAAAACTGATTCAGCAATTAAAAAGTCCCTTTCCTGAAAGGAAGGGATCTCACAAGTCACAGAGAAAATTTGAATTACACTGTAATCAATGTTAAATATAACATTTGAAACATGTTTTCAAAAACTTCCAATGTAAGAGGAGAAAATTTTCTAATTCATCTGAGAAAACCTGATATTGGTGACATAAAAATGCATAAATATTTTTGTCTATTGTAAGACAGAATATTATTTTGCAAAATCACTTTTGAAAGTTTTGTAAGCCAAATAATTCTTTGCTATAATTATATTTGCTTTATCTTAGCACTAATAGCATGCTTTCAAAATGACCAATTGCTCATTTGCATTGACAAGTATCAACATTGACAAGTAGATAAGAAGCCACATGCTTTATATGACATAAATCCTTTGCCCTAAATATCCTTCTGCTTTTAACTGTCTTTGTACATGTTTATTCAAAATTTATCTTGTGACATAAATTCCTTCATTAGTTTGACATGTTCTTTAACATTCCTGATTCATCATAGTTATTTTCCTTTTTAACATTTTAGCTACTTACAGGAGACCGGATGTCTGGGTATGAAATTCTTATAAACATTATCCTGCAAAAGCCTATAACACATACTGTTAACTACCAATAAAGACTGTTTAAATTAATGATTGAACTACTGGAATCAGAAAAATAAATTTGATTTTTTAAGACCTCTTAAAAAAAGGTCACCATATTTTTATTAACTTGTTAAAAAAATTTTAGTTCTGATCCACTGTGGTAGGGAAAAATAAAAGCTCTAAGATATATGATAACTCACATCCTCTAAATTAAATTTTACAACTTGTAATAAATGACTAACTTAAAATTAAGCTTTAAGGAGTAGTTCAAGTAGAATAATGCAATTGTATACAATTCATCTATTCCTTATGAGACTGAAAATACAAGTTCTAGTTCCACATTTCCAATGCCTTACTACAATATATTCCTGGATGATCTGCTCTACTCTTCAGCTCCACGTTTAAATTAGACTCATACTTAATGTCCATGGCCAGAATCCCTGACCTTCTTCCTTTTTGGAATCATTATATGTCTCTAGTCAATCAAGTTCAAAATTATGAATCACTTTCAAACTCTCTATCTTGAATAATATAAAATATTTGAAATATATCCATTCTCTAGGCTTTGTTTTCTACTCCTATGGCCACTTTTCCAATCCTCGCTCTTATTTCCTTGTTTAGACTAATGCAAAAGGCTCTTTTCTTCTTTTCTAAGATTTTTATTATTTATTTGAGAGAGAGTGAGAGCGAGTGAGCTCACACGCACACATGAGCAGGAGGAGGGTGAGTGGGAGAAGCAGACTCCCCCTCCCCCCGCAAGCAGGGAGCCCCACACTGGGCTCGATCCCAGGACTAAAGGCAGATGCTCACCAACTGAGCCACACAGGCACCCTAATGCAAAAGCCTCTTAATTGTTTCCTTGCCTCTAGCATTCCTCCAATCTTTTCTGCACATTACTAAAAAATTAATATTCTTAAAGGACAGGTTTTTACTCTCTGCTTCTCAATTAAAACCATATAAGGAGTTAATGAGTAAGATTAGACTCTTTAGTCTAAGATTAAACTGCCTTTATATTTTTTTTCTTCTGAATTTTATCACCAACTCTAACCAAAAACTACTCTTCTAAGCACCTTAGTGCTTATTGAAAATCACCTGAATTTAGTATAGATTTTTCAGTGATTCAAACTCTAAATTAAATTTCAGAAAAATATATTAATCTTATTCACTCAGATTCAACAACTTTAATATTTGTAAATTTGTTATGTTTCACAGAATTCTGCAAAAATCTATCATATTTCCTTGAGCACATTTGGAAATCAAAATTTTGTTAGGAGGGCGCCTGGGTGGCTCAGTCAGTTAAGCATCATCTGCCTTAGGCTCAGGTCATGATCCTGGGGTCCTGGGATTGAGCCCCATATCAGGCTCCCTGCTCAGCGGGGAGGCTGCTTCTCCCTCTCCCTCTCCCTGTGGTTCCCCCTGCTAGTTTGTGCAAATAAATAAAAAATCTTTAAATTTTTTTTAAAAATTTTGTTAGGTGATACAAAATGATATACCAGTGATGTTAGGATTTCCTTTTAAATATTTTGAAATTTCAATCTTTAGCCAAAAATGTACTTCTCTTAAGTAAAATTATGTGTGCTGTGAATGTGCCAAATTTATTAGATGAAAACATTGTATACCATAATATAGTAAAGTAATATAAACTATTTATAGTTTAGTAAAATACTATAAACTATTTTCCACATGTGCCTACATTATAATGTGAAACAAAAGCTACACTGTTAGAATTAGAATTTTTAATAAGCAAAGAAAAGTTATTAAAACTTATATAATAATGCCACATCTCAGTCATATATTGCTATCCCTGGGAAATTATTTCTCAACATATTTGTGTACATGTAATTTTGGGGAAAATGAAGCACAGTATAATATGACACAGTGAAAATTGGATTATTAAATTGCTAGAGTTAAATCTGTTTCAACAATTGCTCTAGTTTCTAACAATATATAGTTTTTTTTACTACCAGTACTGAAAGAAGGGTCAGTTTTAACAAATTTGTTTCTAATAAATTTATGAATAATCTTAGAATTCTTTCAAATACTTATCTGAAATATAAGAAAATTATTTTTCCTAATGTAAGTCACATTATTAGATTTAAATTTAATTTTATGGATATGCTTCAGAAAATGAAAATAAAGTTTTTCATTATAAAATATAATATGGTATACATCTCATCTGGGAATTATTGAGTCTGGGATTTTCAGAACAGGCAACAGTTCTTTCTAAGATTTATTTATTTATCTTGGAGAGAGGGAGAGCATGAGCACAGGAAGGGGCAGAGAGAGGGAAAGAGAGAATCTCAAGCAGACTCCCCACTGAGCATGGAGCCCAACAAGGGGCTTGACCCCATGACCCTGAGATCATGACCTGAGCAGAAATCAAGAGTCGGATGCTCAACCAACTGAACCACCCAGGAGCCCCTGTAGGCAAAAATTCTTTTTTTTTTTTTTTTTAAGATTTTATTTATTTATTTGACAGAGAGAGACACAGCGAGAGAGGGAACACAAGCAGGGGGAGTGGGAGAGGGAGAAGCAGGCTCCCCGCGGAGCAGGGAGCCCGATGCGGGGCTCGATCCCAGGACCCTGGGATCATGACCTGAGCCGAAGGCAGACGCTTAACTGACTGAGCCACCCAGGCGCCCCTATAGGCAAAGATTCTTAAAACAGAAATACAGACAGAGTTACTTAGTGTTTTTTAGTGGTAGTGAAGACAATTTTATATATTTTGGTTAATTATTCCTTAAAATCCTAAATATTTTAATGAAAGATTTTCTTCTCTTACCATACATGAAAATATTCTGTGTTAGCAGTGTGTTTCCTTTGCAAGTATGGAAAACCACCATGCTTTGAGAAACTGATGTTTTAATTTTCTAAGGACAAGAGATTGCCTCTTTAGTTTCCTTTGGTAAACAAGTCCAAGCACAAGGTATGGTATTTAATAAGTCTTAAATAACTATTTGTTGAAATATACAATGATTATCAAAAAACCCAGATGACACTGACAGAACTTATAATAAATGCAATAAATACTTGGCATAGGTAGACTTGTTTTAAATGTTGATATCATCAATGATAAAATCCATTTTTCTGCTTTTGATTTCACTTGTGAGTCCATGATCTTATCATGTCTAGCCTTACTACAACTCCAATTACATTATTCTCTTTATCACCTTCATCTGATCAACTGGAAGTAAATCTCCTTTCTCCACCAAATACTTAGCAAGACACTGAATAGAATGCATTGATGCATTTTACCTTATATTTTTTATTGTTTCCTGATTCAAAGCACATGGCACAATTACAATGGGCTTTAGATGGAGCCATGTGCCAGTGATGTAATGTGTTCTGGCCAGTGATGTACTCTCTTCTCTGTCAAACAGCGACTGTCAATATTTGAGATAGTGGCTGATCTCTCAGATTTGGTCCCTAAAGAGTTTCTATGCTGAATGGTGATGACAAGTAGTGTGAAGAAAACAATTAAACTCATTATTTTAAACCACTGTGATTTCAGGGCTGTCCTTAATTGTACCATAAACTAGCTAATCCAGACACATGAACCCCCAAGCAAATAATTGTTAAAAACATTCTGAAAGTAATTATAATCCAGTTTTCATTCATTCATATATTTTATCAATTAATGCTTATTAAATGTATATAATGTTCCAGGTTCATCTTGGCACCAGTAAAATGATGAATGCTAGGATTGTTATCTTTTTACTTCATTGTTTAACTTCCAACATCTACAAGACAGGCTGTCCCATTTTAAGTGTTCAAAAGAAATGTTTTGAATAAATGGAAAAGAAGCATGGTAATGGATGATGGATGGAAGAGACATCATGAAAATGACCAGAGAAATAAAAGTAAAATTCTAACTTTTCTTTACTATTTATCTTAAGTGAGGAAGATGATTGTTTTAGCAAGCCCTAATGAGCTATCTTCTAAGGATAAATATCTTTATCTAAATCTCCTAACAAAATATCTACCAAACACAATTATAATTCAAATTATCAAATTCAGAAAACTACAATTTAGAAGTTAAAATATATATACATATATGTCATAGTATTTTTGCAATGCTATAATGCTTACATACAGCAGATGTATTGTTTCCAAATTTGTGCTTTTTGCATTTTGCTAGGATACCATTCCATTTTAAATATCATTAAGAATTACAATGATATAACCACACAAAACATTTCAGAATAACTGCAGTCATTACTAAAGAAGGTCTTTAAACATAAGTTCAGACACCACTTATTGCCACTCCTAGCTTCCTTCCAAATCACACACACACTCACACACACACACACACACACACACACACACACACACTCTACTTCAGATGACTTCTAACTACAATCCACATTTTAGTGGACTTCATACTAAAACCATCTTTTAAAAATTCCAAAATGCGGGGCGCCAGGGTGGCTCAGTTGGTTGAGCCTCTTGCCTTTAGCTTGGGTCATGATCCCAGGGTCCTGGGTTCCAGCCCCCACATCAGGCAACCTGCTCAGCAAGGAGTCTGCTTCTCCCTCTCCCTCTGTCCCTTCCCCCTGCTCTCTCTCTCTCTCTCTCACACTTACATGCATGCACTCTCTCAAATAAATGAAATAAATTTTTAAAAAATTCCAGAATACAATATTCTACCTCAACTATAATACATTTTAATTCATTGCTAGAACAGAACTGAAGAAAAAATACATTCAACCAAGCATTCCATATCCAGCCAAACTATCCTTCCAAAAGAAAGGAGAAATTAGGATGTTCTCAAATAATCAAAACAGGAATTACCTTGCCAGCCAGGAACACCCTACAAGAAATACTAAAAGGAGTCCTTGGAAGTCAAAATGGAAGGACACCAGACATTAATTCAAACCCACACAAAAAATGAAACACTGATAAAATAACATAAGGGACATTATTATTATACATTTTTGAGGTAATTTTTTTTATTATTATTCTATATTAATCACCATACATTACATCATTAGTTTTTGATGTAGCGTCCCATGATTCACTGTTTGCGTATAACACCCAGTGCTCCATGCAGAACGTGCCCTCCTTAATACCCATCACCAGGCTAACCTATCCCCCCACCCCCCTCAATTAGATTTCTCGTCTTCTCAAACATGATTCTTGAAACAACTGCAAATAGCAGTGATTGTAAAATTGTGTTGATGGGTTATAATATATAAAGAGGTAATTTTCATAACAATGATAGCACAAAGGAAAAGGTGGGGGATGGAATTATATGAGAAGCTTTTATATACTATTGAACTTAAGTTGGTATTAATCTAAAGGAGAATCTTAGAACATGTTAATTGTAATCCCCAGGATAACCATTAAGAAAATAATAAAAAATACAAAAAAAAAAAAAAAAGAGAGAGAGAACTCAAGTGATACATTAGAAAGCATCCATTTAAAGAAATTAAGGCACTATTGAAGGAAAAGAACAAAAAAAAAATAATACATATATAAAAAACAATAAAAGGGTACAGGGAAATTGTATGCTTTCATTAATTACATTAAGTGCAACGGGATTAAACACTTGAATGAAAAAGTAGAAACTGATAGAACAGATATGATTAAAGTATATACTATCTATAGAAGACACACTTTACATTAAAAAACCCAAATAGATGGTAAAATATATACCATGAAAACAGTAACCAAGAGAGAGCTATATAGCTACACTAAAATCTTTCATTTATTTGTCCTTTCCAATCTCTTTTGTTAATATCTTATAATTTTTAGTGTATAGGTCCTTCAACCTTCTTGTTTAGATTTATTCTTAAGTATTTTATTATTGTTGATGTGAATGTAAATGAGATTGTTTTCTGAATTTCTCTGACAGTATGTTGTTTTTGTATAGAAACACAGTGGTTGATTTTGTATCCTGCAATTTTACAGAATTCATTTATTAATTTTAACAGCTTTTTGAATTTTAGTATTTCTACATATATAATCAGGTCATCTGTAAACAGATAGTTTTACTTCCCTGTCTAATTTGTGTACTATTTCCTTCTTCTTTTCTAAGTGCTTTTGCCAGGACTTCAGTAGTCTGCTGAAAAGAGGTGGTAAGAGCAAGCATATTTGTGCACAGTATGCTAGAACAGTTCATCAATTACAGTTCAGCACAGATTCTCAAAGGAGTTCCCGTAAGCTGTGACTCCCTGTACTGATATGTCTCTCCAGTCTTGGGGCAGTGGTTTGCCCTTCTCTTTCTCATGAATCCAAGAAGACTACTGATTTTTCAGTTCAGCTTTGTACTTTTTACTTGTAATCAGGATGGAGTGTGACTTCTACGTTCCCTTACATGCAAAATTAGACACCAGAGTCTGTTCAACATGGATTCTTTTTTATATTTTCTTTTTTTGGTACAACTTTTTTGAGCACACTTTCTTAAATGTGTTCATGTTGTTTATTGCAACATTTTATAATGCACACATAGGAAGCCCTCGCTTCTATAAGAAGTTAAGATGAAGTATAGGTCCACTCGATAGGCAAAGGAGACCTGCGGACACTATTTCTGTCATTACTAAGCAACAGAAGAGTGTAGAGTCATTCACTGGACAATTTTTCTCTTCTCACAATGCCCTGTTTCTTAACTTCAGAAGTCTGATAAATGTAAGCCTTCCCATCAGAGACAGAAAACAATTAGATTTCCAATAGGGTTTGGGGGCAACTGGGTGGCTCAGTTGGTTAAGTGTCTTCCTTCAGCTCAGGTTGTGATCCCCAGGTCCTGGGATCAAGCCCCACATTGGGGGGCTCCCTGATTAGCGGGGTTCTCCCTCTCTCTTTGCCCTTACCCCTCTGCTCATGCTCTGTCTCTCGCTTTCTCTCTCAAATAAATAAAATCTTAAAAAAAAATTTCTGATAGGGTTTCTCATTCACTTTGTTTGTAGAAACCTTGTATAAAGTTGGAAATCCAAATAATATGGAGTACAAATAAAATAAAATAGGGTCATGAAAATAAGACCATCAGGGCAATAAGCTCAGCTTGTGCCAAAGAAAAAATTCCCAAACTTTGAATTGGAGTTTGGCCTGAAGTAATTCAACAAAGTCCCTGAATAGGCCACTCAAGTTGATATGAAGTGTTGAGAAACAGTGGGAGGTATTGGCCACCACACATATTTCTCTGCCTACCAAGTATATAATCCAAAATTATGGTCATATCCAAACCAGTTTTTTTTTTAAGATTTTATTTATTTATTTGACAGAGAGACACAGTGAGAGAGGGAACACAGCAGGGGGAGTGGGAGAGGGAGAAGCAGGCCTCCCACTGAGCAGGGAGCCCGATGTGGGGTTCAATCCCAGGACCCTGGGATCATGACCTGAGCTGAAGGCAGATGCTTAACGACTGAGACACCCAGGCGCCCCATGCAACCTAGGCTTTTAACTTACATCTTTGTTAGTGAGAAGTCTAGTTCTTTTCTTGGCATTTCCCTAAGACAAACATCAAGTTGTGGATCAGGCCACTGACATTAGATATTTTTATGAGTGGAAGGAAACTCACATGAAATGTTGAAATCAGAGACCCTGATGCCCCAGGAGGTTCTACTAATAGACTTGTACATATTGGATCCTGTGTCAAGTGTTGCATAGTTATCCTAGACAGCACAAGCCAAGGCAAAGATAAATGAAGACCCACCAATCCACAGGGGAAAAAAAAAACAAAAAAACAAAAAAACACAAAAAATAGTCCAATGGGGCTTCTAAGGCTCCTCTCAAGTTTCAATTAACAGTGATATTATAAGAGATTTGTAAGGACAGAAAATGGTTTTGAAGGGCCAAGACAAAATACTACAGAGATGCAGAATCCATCTGAGAATAATAAGCTAATAAGATCCTCGAGAGTAAATCAAGGTATCCAGGTTTTTAAGACGTTTGCCTGAGCCTACTGCAGGGGGATGTTTGTCAATTCCTGTCCATATGGGATAGGGAGAGAGGTTTTTCATCTCTTAAATCCAAAAATGCTTGCTGGGTAAGAAGTATCATGTCAAACATATCCAAAATCAGGATGGCTGGGTGGCTCAGTCAGTTAAGCATCTGCCTTCAGCTCAGGTCATGATCCCAGAGTCCTGGGATCGAGTCCCGCATTCGGCTCCCTGCTCAGTGGGGAGCCTACTTCTCCTTCTGCCTGCCGCTCCCCCTCTCTCTCCCTGGCAAATAAATAAATTAAATTTAAAAAGACATTCCAAAACAAACCAGATATCTGTCTATTTCTCTGACAAATAAGCTCTGCTTCAACCAAATACACATTCTTCCACCAAAATTGATCCCTGGAGACCCCTGGTGACTACAGAGTATTTGCAAAGGAGGTGCACAGATGATGCACATAACCACACAAGGCCCAGTGAGAATTATCATAAAAGGCTATCTTCAAGGTGAAGGGACACCCAAATTTGTACCCATCTAGTCATGATTGACATGAACAATACAAACTGCCCTTCGACCTGCCAGGATCCAATATAGAAAGGAACAATTTGTCTAGAAATGTGAGGTCTCAACAGTATATCATTCCCTTCCCTGATTTTGGAATACCAACCAGAGCAGAAAAGTTATCGTGGGACTTGGCAGCATTTTACAAATGCAAGGCTGAGAGGTCAGACTCCCAAGGTCTAAAGATGTCACTTGTTGTATCATTTGTGCAGTTCTTCACTGAACAGCAACACTCAGTTGCTTTCACTAAAAATACTAGCAAAGTCTACAAAAGGATCTTCATCAAATGAGAGATCAGTCACATAGGTTTGAAGGAGATGAATGCCAAAAGGGTGATTTTACTGCTCATTGAATTCTTTTCAGAGCTCCTTGCTGCAAGAGTCTTTATTTTGCCTATCTGGTGATTGGTGAAGAGACTTCAGTGGGAAACTCCTGCCTCCAAAATACAAAAGGCCAATAAGATTTTGTGGATTCTTTTTGGAAGTTGGTAGCTCCAAAACAAAACTAGTTCTAGAATATCTCTTTGAGTTCCCACAGATGGCCTCCTATAAAGTCACCTTGGTGACAAAGCTCTGTGTACTGTCTCCTTGTGAGTCCCAACCTCTATGTTCAGCTCTGTTGGCAGCACACACTAAAGCATGAGCTGGGTCTTGGCTGAAGCTATTTTAATTGTTATCAATAGAATGGAACATTTGTACCCCAATTGGCAGTTCACATTGATATAAGCAGAGAAGTATCATTATCTTCACAGAATTTCTGTGTTTGTTTTTCTTTTTAGTATTCTAAACCATATGCACATCAAAAGTAATTTGATACTTCTACATGCAAATCTTTTGCCTGTCTGTTAGAAAGAAAATACGGTGATTAATTAACCTAATCCAGAAAAAAGAAATACTGCTTGCATCATTTTCTAAGAGCTATAAGGCATAGCACTAACACTCACAGTAGGGTTCTGAGCTTTAAATCACCCACACTTGCCAAGAGTTGTACAGAGAACCATTTGATCCTGGAGAACTCAAGTCCCAAAATAATCTCATTGAAAAACCGTTCGAGAGGGAGTGAAGTAAACTGGGTCGCTAAGTACTTATTCTCTGAAATAACAGAAGATTATATACCAACTCCCCAAACCTCACGTCATTAAAAATAGTCATAAGTAGGGGTTGCCTGGGTGGCATCTCTCTTTGGCTCAGGTCAGGACCCTGAATTCCCAGGGTCCTGGAATCGAGCCCCGCATCAGGCTCCCTTCTCAGCAGGGAGTCTCCTTCTTCCTCTCCCTCTGCTCCTTCCCCTACTCATGCTTTCTCTTTCTCTCAAATAAATAAATAAAATCATTAAAAATAAATAGTCATAAGTAGGAACCTTAAGGATGAAGATAAACTATTTCTTCTCATGGTAATAATTCTCACTCCAGTGAGAATTTACCAATTCTCAAAGTTCTTCAGTCTTTTATCACTTTAATGATTTTTAGATTATTTAAAATTTAAGAATTTTCATAAAATGAAGAGCAAGTTGGATTTTAACAAAATGTATCAGAAGTGGCTCAAGAGCAAGGTTGGGTCAATAATGGTTGTAGGTAGGGACCAGGGTCTGATTAGAATAGGAAGAGGACCAGTCTCAGTATGGAAGACTGCTTTTCTAGCTACTAAGCCTCATCCTTTCAGTTTGCAATAATCCATTACACAAAATATTACCTCTGTAGCCTCATTATAGCATTGACTTGACTACATATACCCCCTTTCCAATGCAATAGGAAAATCTCACCTCACAGAACTACGTAAGAAGTTTTTTTTATTTTTTTGTTTAGTGGAAATCAAATTTGATTGTTAGTTTTCCATTAAAAGAAGCAGGAATCTATATCTACCAAACTTTCAGTTTGGAAATGACTGTTTTCATGTAACAATACCTTCTATGTTAATATCAATGCAAATAACTATATTCTTTCAGAAACAAGTATTGATTTGGTGTAAAGGCTTAAAATAATAAGCCCAACATTCTTAAATTAGCTATTCTTGTTTTACCTGAGGAAGAGAAACATAAAGCTCTTCAAATTGACTTTCTTTTCCTCCTGAGGATCAAATAAATTATTAAAACTTATGTAAAACTTATGCTCTTATAGAAATTTAAACTAGTTTCTGAATCCTGAGATCTTTCAAAGGCTAGGCTTGCAAATTCATTGCAACATTTTTTTTTAAAAGATAAGGGTTTTCACTTTCCTTTTTTGAACAAAACCTTGCAAATAAATGTCAAATACCATTTGGAAAAATGTACCTCCACTATTTTCACTATGCTAAACTAAGAGCATTATTAGTTTCTTTCTTTCTCGTTCCCAAAAAGATACATTTCCTACAGATTTGTAATTATCATGAGATTAAAATACATTCATTCAACAGGTAAGCTTATTTCTTTTTCTAGATCATTTTGGTAAACAAGTTTTAATGCCAAAACCTCACTTAAGAGTAAATCATTCCTGGGGTGCCTGGGTAGCTGAGTTGGTTAAGCGGCCAACTCTTGATTTTGGCTCAGGTCATGATCTCAGGGGTCTGGGATCAAGCCCCATGATTCAAGCCCCACAACAGTCTCTGTGTTCAGTGGGGAGTCTGCTTGAGGATTCTCTCTGCCTCTGCTCCTCCCCCTACTTGCATGCACACACTCTCTCCAAAATAAATCAATAAATCTTTAAAAAAATAAAAAAGAGTAAATCACTCCTGCTCAATTCCTCTATAGAGAGGTGAACCAAGCAGTAAGCAAAACAGGCTAAGTGGATAATTATCAACATACATTTATAAATGAATCAATAACAATTTCTCCCCTGTTCACAACTTTCCAGTGGCTTAAAAGTTTTATTTGTAAGATAAAATCCCAATATTTATGAATTAAAGTGAATGAGCTTCTTCATTTATTGAAATTAGACTTATTCTTTTTGTTTATGTTCTCTGAGAAAAGTCAGCTGGCTTTGTTTCTTGGAAATAAAGTTTAGATTCTTTATATTGCTTTATAGTGTGATTTAATATGGGCTTATTCTCAAGCTTTTGTTCTCCCTGCAAACCGCACTAAACTACAGGTTATTCTGCCCTGAAACTGTGGATCTTTGTGTATGAGCTTTCTCAGTTTGAAATGTTTTTACTGAATACACCCTTCTGGGATATGAAATACTCCTATTCCTTCTTCTCAAACCAAGAAAGTTTTTACCCTCTGGTGTGAAGCTTTTCTTGATAATAGATTCAGACAATGACACTTTTCCCTCTCATTTTACCTTACAGATACATCCCTTAACAGTATTTTAAAATTAATCTGCTGGGGGCGGGTGCCAGGGTGGTTCAGTCAATTAAGCATCCAACTCTTGATTTCAGCTCAGGTCATGATCTCAGGGTCATGAGACTGAGTGCCCTGTCAGGCTCCATGCTGGACATGGAGCCTGCTTGATTCTCTCTCCCCCTCTCCCTCTGCACCACCCCCCACTGCCGGTTCATGTGCTCTCTCTCTCTCTCTAAAAAAAAAAAAAATTAATCTGCTGGATCTTTTATTTTATTTTACTTATAAAATTTCAACCACCTCTGACAATGCCAAGCATAAAAAGACTAAAATATATATATATATTTTCTGAGCCAAAGAATTGCAGTTCACAGGGTTAAATATATTGATTAGTTATGTCTGAGTCTCATAAACTTTTCCAATGTATAGAAAAATCAGTGTAAATAATTTAAGTTCATTTTAATCAATAAACTTTCTCTTTCAACGCCCTTAGGCAATGTTTTAGCTAACATTCCTGGATAGAAAAAAAAAAAAAAAAAAGCTAAAAGCTGAAATATTTTCTTACAACTATTGTCATCAATATAAATTATTTATGACACTAAAACTTTTCCTAGAAAACAGACAACCAAAAAAATGGCTTTTCATACACCAGAAGTAAATTACAGTTTTTATTTTGATTATATGTATTTGACATACTTCAACTTTTTATCTTTACTGGTGTAAAACAGAGTGCCTAAAATTAAATTCAAATTTCAAAGGATGAACTGGAGTGTCTCATATTATTTTTTTAGAAATAATACTCACATGATTATCATACCCTAAAAATATTATGAGCCTAATTAAAGAAGCTGAGGGAATAATGCAAATACATTTTGTCTTTGCTTTGAATTTTACATGAAATATTCATGCAGCTAACTTATATCCTGAATGTTTAAACAGTGCCATTCTCAAAATAGACTATATTGTGACTGCTACTAGCCTACCTACACTTTTCCATTCTCTCTTTTAAGATAGCCTGATTTTGTTTGGGAGACATGAAACACAGAAATAGTACTCTAACAGTCTCCTTTACAGTTAGTGATGGCTCTATGACATATTTCAAGACAATACTTTAAAACAGTTATTTCTGATTTCTGGGCAGAGTTTCCAGGAAATGTTCAAGACAGGTATGAAAATTATAGCAGGTAGCACCTCTAGATGTAATAGCAAATGCTAATTGTCCCTAGGGGGAAAAAATTAAGCAGATCCATTAGACTGAGTTTAGCCAAGTATGAGCTAAACACAAAACAAAAATCTATAAGCAAAACTAGGAGCAAGATTCAACAGATATAATTTAGAATTATACCTCCAAAGACATCCAGTAGTAGAATTTAAAAATAAACTATAAATTACCATATATACATTATATAGAAAAATAAAATGGGATCAAAAATTGACCAGAGAACAAGATGCTATTAAATGTAACCAAATAGGGGCCCCTGGGTGGCACAGTCGGTTAAATGACTGACTCTTGGTTTCCCCTTGGGTCATGATCTCATGGTTGTGATATCATGCCCTGCAGCAGGCTCTGCACTCAGCCTGATGGGATTCAGCTTGATGGGATGCTCTCTCCCTCTTCCTCTGACCCTGCTGCTCATGCTCACTTTCTCTCTCTCTCTCTTCCTAATAAATAAATCCTTTAAAAATATAATCAGGTCATTTTTTTAAATTTCTTCTAATGAAAAATATAAGCATTACCATTATAAACTGGATGAATAATTTATCCAGCAAAATGGACAGAGATAGAATGTTTATAAACTTGAAGATAGAGTAGAATATGTTGCCTATAATGTTACATAAAAAGGCAGGGAGAGAGAAAATATGAATATAAAGACCCAAAATTAAATGCCAAAAGATAATGAAGCGATTGTTTTTGTTAGTTAAAAATCTTATAATTAAAAAGAATCTTATAATTAGCCATAGTATCTTTCAAATGTAACAGATTGCCATAGGACTTTGGCCTGGAAAAAAACAAAGGCAGGAGTCAGTGGCTAGAAGTGCCTTGCCCAGTGTCAGGAAAGAGACTAGACTATTTTGCTAAGAGCTTGTTTTTCCAAAATTTGGAGGAAGATGGTAGGCTAGTTTCTCCTAGATGAGATGTGGATCTCACAAAAGAGAGCTGGACCAGGTCCATTTTGGGAAAAAATTGAAAGATGAGAATTGCCTGTATGGATAAAACACAATGAAAGGGATGAATCACTGGAGACCAAGGGTCAAAGACAAAGTTTTAAGGAGAAAGCCTGAGAATTTATCACTATGTGAGGAGAATTTGTAATGAGAAATTCTCAAAGGAGGAAGGTGACCTCTAGGGGATCCTACGAAAGAGCCAACAATTGTGCAATCACAGCATCCAGAGGATACTAACAGTAAATTATTAACATCCAGAATGTTCTGAGTTTCCTCTTACTTCCTCTCCCTTATAGCTCCAACTCTCTAGAGGTCCAAAACAGTGACAGGTAATGAAGGAGAATGGATCATACCTGCATTTCCTACTGCAGGTTTTTCAGACTTAAGGTAAACCTGAACTAGGAAAGGGTGTAAGTTATGAAATGGATGAAAGTTTGGAATTTATGTGATCATTGTTTTAAAGTAGACTTTCATTTAATTAAGAGGGATCTGAAGGACTTTTCAATGAGGGACGGGGAAATAAGTATCTAAGAGATGTTAACAGGAACTAGAGAAAAACAATCCATTGTTTTCTGCCTGTACCTCATCTAGTATAATAAACTGCTCAATCTAGTATCATAAACGGATTATATCACATACCATCCACCCTGTGTTGGGCCTAAGAAGTTGATGGGAGCACACACACAATGGCTGCGGCAAAGAAGGACCAAGGGAAAAATCTAAACTTTTATTCCAACCTTCCTTTCTTCTCTTGAAAATTAGTAACCTCTATTTCAATTATTTTTTCACTGTGTGACCACAAATATTTTCTGCTTCAATTCATAGATTCTGACAAAATGCAGAAAACAGTGGCATGCTTTAATCAGTCACTTCTATTTGCTCTCAACTTTATCCCAACCAAAAGAGCTGTTACTTAAAATGAACAAAATATCATGTTTTCAAATCACTTTTAATTATTTTCTATAATATTCAACAATTTGGAATTCAGGATTATTATTCGAAGGAGATTTTTAACAATTATTTTTCTAATTATCAAACAGATACATATGTGGCAGAAAAACTGGAAAACCCAGGAAAGCAAACAGTGGTAATTTCCCACTGGTTGTAATTTCACCTACCAGAAATAAGCAATGTAAAAAACCTTGCGGTAGGTTTTCCTCAAGTCTGAAATGCACTTTTTTTTATACGATCATATGAAACTATCTTATATTCTTCTCTTTTCTCTTACCAATTTAACACCATTTCCCCATTATCATATATAACACTTCAGCATGATTTTACATTAGTCTTATAGCATTTCATTATACTGAGAAACCACAATTATTTAACCAGATAGTATTTTGACCATTTAGGCTGTTTCCATTTTTTTTTTTTTTTCACAAACATAAATCCAAATATGATAAATGTCATCATGCACCTTTGAACATTCTGTTTACAAATTAAAAATATTACAACTCAGAAAAAGCTACAACTCAGGCTCTAGAATGGGACAATAATACAAGTCTGAGTGGTGTGGCTGTTTACAGACCTATAAATTGACCGATATTGTACAACTATCTCAGTAACATGCAAGTCAAAACTATGGTACCAAAAATTTGAGAACATGGAAGATTTTCTGAAATAAACTAATTTAAATTTTAAAAGTAACTATACTAATTCTGAAGTGTGTCAAATTCAGTTTTACTCTCACATAAAACAGTAAGATTGAAAACAGATTTTAAAAGCAGAGTCCCCGGCAATGAACTGAAATATCTTATGCCTGTTTTTCTTCATTTTTCATGACATAAAAATAGTTCTTTGTAATCTCCTCTAAAATGGTTACTTTTAATATTCCTTAACCAGTTTTTCCAAGAGCTTCCTTTTCCCTCACCAATTCATTTAAAAAATTATTCAAACATAATTTTCCCTAGAAGAAATCTCTATATAAGATACTGTTCCACATTTCTATACTTACCTATTTTTTCTGCACTCAAATTTATTTCTAGGAACTCATAAAAGTGCCAGTGTAAATGCTCTCCATTGATTTAAGATCCTGAAATTTAATTTTTAGTCTACTAGCCTTACCAACTAAAATTCAAATGAGGTGTTCATATTTTCAACATGTCTCTATATATTCTTACCACAACATTGTAAGTGATATTTTTTAATCACTTAGCCATTAGCAAATACTAACAAAGTAATTATTGTAGAGTTTGTGCCCTTAGTAAAATTAGTTCGTTTTAGTTCAGCCTCATGCAAACTTTATAGCAAAGAATATTTTAAAGCACTGGTTCTCAAATTTTTAGCATGCATAAGGATAAGCTTGTTAAAATACAGATTTGATAAATCTGGGTACAACCACAGAATGTGCATTCCTAAAAATTTCCCAGTTGATCCTGATGTTCCTTTTCTGGGGACTACAATTTTAGATTCTAAGGTATGTGTTCACAGCTCTGATATTATGCAGATTTTTCTATATGGATATTATAAATATTACATCAAATATAAATGTTAAAGTCATTTATGAATTCAGATCCTCCCTACAACTCCTTACCAGTTAGTGAGCAAGTCATTTAAACTTTCTGAGCCTCAGATTCCTTATGTATAATAGAAATGGTAATATTATATAAAATACAATATTATTCATGTTTTATATATTATAAAATATAATAGAAATCTAATAGAAATAATACAATGCATGTAATTATATATAATAAATATAATAGTAATAATATCTATCCAATGGGTTGTCATAAGAGTTAAATAAGTTTACATATATTTAACTGTGAAAATAGTGGCTACATATTGCCATTGGGGGGTAGAGAGAATGATCTTGACAAAGAAAAGAGTTGTAAGGAAAAACAAAAAAAGTTGTCCTCAGAGTCAATAATAGAAGTGACCAACAGGAAGAAAAAAAAAACAATGGAAAAAATAAACTTAAAAAATTCCTCAATCAATGAAAAGGCAGTGAAAAATGATGGCAGGTGCAGATGAAGATACTTAAGAAGAGTAACAAAGAGAAAGTAAGACACAAATGAATATGCTTCATGATTCCATTGTACACAGATGAAAACCCAGCAAAACAAATCCATCATATTAAGAATGCATATAGTGATTACCTCTTAGGAGGCAGACTGCATGGTGTTTCAGAGTAGCACAAAGTGGCCTTTTGAGGTCATATTTTTATTCTATTTCCCAACCTGGCTGGAGGTTACAGTGTGTGCATTTTTATGAGAATTCATTGAGCTAAATATTTAAGATTGGTGCACCTTTTTGTAGGTAGTTTTACTTCAATAAAACAATGTAAGATATTTTGAAACTTATTTTAATTTATAAATCATACTATAAACTTACTTTAGCCCTTCATATAAAATGCCTTAACTGGCATCCCCGTTTCAGTGTTCCAAAGTAAAATTATCTTAAACTGCTCTTGTTTTTCTGCTCTCTGTTCCACCACTCACGACTACACATCTGATTATTCTTGTATTTGCTGTCTCTGTAGGCGACACCATTATCTACCCAGCTGTCCTTATTGAAAGCTCAGGCATCCTCTACTCCACCCTCTCTCACCCCCATGTTAATTAGTCATCAAGTTTTCTTGGTACTTTACCTCTTAGATTTTTTAATTTGTTTTCTCAATCTCCAAACTGTATCACTTTACTTCCTGCCTCTCACTAGCAGACAAAATCAGCAATAAAAAACTACTTAGATTTCCTGTTGACAGTCTTTTGCATATGTTGTTTCTCTTTCTAGACTGCCCTTCCTACTTTTCTCTACCAGATGATTTTTATTTATCTTCAAATTCTATTTCAAGCCTCATTTCACTTTATTCCAATTACAAAGGAAAATAATCACTTAATTTTCCTACTATGTTTGGGCCTTTTCACAGACTTTTCAAAAACCCAACAATAAAGGAGAACAGCATATTCAATTCTTTCATGATCTAGTTTTCCTCATCATCTCCTTTCTCTGTGCACAGATTGAAAATTTGAAAGTCATAATGCATTTTTGTCACCACACAACTTTAAAAAAGCATATCCTTGTAGACCAGCACTGGATTCAACATACCATTTTCCTTTTCCTTATCAACTGTCTATGTTCAGAGTTAAAAGCTGCATCAAAATCTTTATGCAACAAATACTTGAGTATTAGTCTATTTTTTTTCTGTTTTCTATTCTACTTACTAGTATCTAGTTCAATACAAAATTTGATGGAAACTAGTAACCTGATATGTTGTCAAACAGAATCCCAGATACATTGTCAGATAGCTGCTCTGAACTCAGATATAAGGACTGTATTTTGTTGTGTCTCCAAGCACTATTTCTCCTAAATTATGAAGCACTTGGTGATATGTTTATTTCTTGTTATTTTTTGTCAAATGTATCACTGCCAGAAATAACGAGTCAAAACTTTAGTAAACCCCTACAAATATCTGATAGTTTGAATTTAATTTTTATTGAGCTAACATGATTTTTTTAAAAAGCTTCAAAATTTACACCATTCCTTTTTCTTTTTAAAATAATATTTTGCATTTTTTGTGTAGAGTTGTCAAATATTTCCACCTACATTTTGATTTTCTCTTTCTCTAAAATGTAGTCACATTGAAAACACTTGCCAAAGGTTAACATAAACAGCTAGAAAAATCTTTATTCAATTGACTGAAAATGTCCCTTTTTCCTTGGGAAATTTTTAAAATGCTCTCTGCTTCCTGGGGACGAGTTTATGCTTTCAAACCTTAGAATATTATAACATAGGAGAAGGAAACCATATTGTGTCAACAAAATTCACCATACTTTAGTTTTCTGCCTCCTCTATGATTACATTAAGAAACACATACTTAATGACATTTGCCAATTTCTGGGCTTATTTTGACATGCCTATCTTTCAAAGCCCTTTTGAATTTGGCTTGTTTTCCTGTAGGAATAAACTTTTGGAAAAAAAATTCCTTCATTAGATGCATAGTTATATTTAGGGACCTTATTTCTTACTAAAATTGATGATTTCTGACTTTAATTTTTCTTTGGTAACATCAAGCTAACTTCTGTTCCTTATAACTCCATTAAAAAAATCTGATTTGATGTTTTATAGGATCCCACTTGCCTGTTCTTTCCCTCATTATTTATTTTGGTAGATCAACCAAAGACAGACTTTTCATAGTATACAATTATTTTTATGATTTTCTTCTTTTACTGGTCTTTCCACTATTTAGTAGGCATTTTCTCATTATATTTTCTCTTCCTTTTCCCACAGTCCCTCTTATATTACAGCTTAAAATGGAAGTTCTCTTTTTTGTTCTTTTTTATTTAATTGCAACACAGTCACCTTTTATGTATTTCCACCCCTCAAGACCATTACCACTTCCCTTCCCACCCACGTCCATCACTCTTGGTAAAGTTCAGGGGCAAAACTTGTCACTGTGAGATAAACTGTGTCAATGTAAACTAAAAGGACTAGTTTTTCTCCAACCTTATCTCTTACTGATCAATACAAAAAATAAAGCTTGCTAGTGAGGAGAGATTAGTCTTTCCTCAACGTAGTGGTTATTTGTTTTAACAATATTATCACAATTTTAGGTGCTTAGAAATGCTCACATTTATTATCTCACAGTTTCGGGGGGTCAAGATTCTGGGCACTGCTTACCTTGGTCCTTCGCTTCAGGATCTCATAAAGTTGCAGTCTAGGTGTCTGCCAGAGGTAGAGTATCATCTGAGGCTTGACTTTGCAAAGAGCTGCTTCTTGATGAAGAAAAATCTTTTTTTTTTTTTTTTTGTTTCCTTTATTGGCTGTTGGTCAGAGGCTGTCCTCAGTTTCTTGCCTCATTACCCTCTCCATATGGATGTGGACAGCAAGCCAGTCTGCCTCTTCAAATCTGGTGAGGGAGAAAGAGTTTCCTGGTAAGATGGCTGAAAATGTACCGTGGTCATATACATATCCCTCACTTTTGCTGTCTTCTAATGGTTAAAAGCAATTCAAAGATTCCATTAACTGTCAAGGTTAGGGCATTTCATGAGTGCATGAGGACCAGAAGGTAGGTATCATGGGGACCACCTTTGAGACTATCTACCACAATGAACGTAGAATTTCTGGACATTACAGATTTTTTTTTTTAATATCTTTTCTCCTTGAATGTGTTTGTATGTCTGGTGAGAAAAACAGTGATTAACAGAAATATCCCTGGAATTTGGGAGTATGCCTGAACAAGGGCTTGCTTACTTTTTATCTGGAGATTTATCTGGAGATGTAAGAAGCTTGTTAAGCTCGGGGGAATACTACCACACTCCTATCTTTAGTCCCTCCTCATGTTTCAAGGAAAAAGAGGAAGAGAAACAATTCCTCATGGTTCTGTGGAAGGGAACAAAGCATCAGCTAAGGAGAAAGAGTTTGGGGATCTGCCCACCATTTGCCTGGAAAAGCAATGTTAATTATATCCAGAGAAGATAGGATATGTATCACTGCCTAAGCATAAGAAAAACATGGATGCTCTCAGGAGATTTTCCCACATAGGATTTGGTGAAAGTGAATGCCAAAAACATATTTCTGTCACTAAGATGCTCCCAGCTTCAGAGTTCACCTAATGAACAGACCAAGAAAAAAGACATTATGCAGTAGGCCACTGTCATCAGCATGGGGAACAGAGTAGGTAACAACTCCAGTAGTTAGAGAAGCAATGAGATGGCCTTGACAAGCTATGCAAAATCCTTCTTCAACCAATGAGCTATGATCTATTTAAGAAGTTTCTTCTGTTTTATCATCCTCATTGCAAGAATGCATCTGGGGGTTGAGAGTCAGACAGGAAGAATCAGGGAAAAAAGAAAACACTTGTAAGTGTGAAAGGTAAGAGTGTCAGACAAGGATAGAGATGTTTCATTGAATAGCTACCAAATGAAATTCTAATAGGCATATTAGTTTACAATTCCTATACTGGTGATATTAGCATATGACATTAAATTATTTGACAAGAACAAAGCTTAGGAATCATTAAGGAATAGTACATGAATTTTTAAGAATAAAAATTTTCATATTTACTCATATCTGAGTAAATATGAAATTCTGATCAATTCCAATACAAATATATGACTTTTCAAATTGCCCTGAATAAGATTTAGTGGTCATATATCAGTTTTCTCTATTTTCAATGCTACAAATGCATGCTGATATAGAAAACTTTTTGGTGAAATCTTCCTTGGACACAGCTCTATACTTAAGTATGAGGCAAATTCATTTGACTCTTCAGTTTATATATTTATGGCTGCTGCCATGTCACTAAATATACTTATGATTACTTTTCTTTACTCCAGAGTAAAGGATGATTAATAATGAGATATTAACTTCCTTATTATATTCAACCTTATTTCTTTTTTCCCATAATCACACTGGAAGTCTCAGGAATAGAAATGAACTTGATCTCTTTAAACTGGAAGTTGTCATCTAAGGAAACAACAAAATTCTAAATAAGACGCTTTACCCTTGCCCTATTTAATGACATTAATGCCAATGTAGACAGTCTCTGTAATTAAAAAAAGTCCTGTATATTTTGAATTCAATAATCTTCCTTCTAAATACTTCCTTTAAACATATCCATACACTTCTACAATTTATAGAATGCTCTCCCATACATGTTATCTGTGAAAGGCATTCTCAATACTCTTCAGATTACCAAGGATCTATCCACTGCCATTTCCCCTGAATGTCTTCAGATAAAGAATTGCCTTTAGATGTTCTAATGACTTGTCTGCTTTCCTTGTATGTGTCTTTTTTCTCTCAACTCCTCCTTTTTCCCCCCACTTCTTTAGTTAAAAAGAACCAACAGGTAGCCAACCTATTACTAAGGAGATCAGCTTTCTGTTTATTCTATCTTTTCCCACACTCACACTGCCAGTTCTTCCCACATGTTTCTTAGTTTGAAGTTTTACTCAAATGTGCCTACAAGTGAGGAAAAAGTCAGGAAAAATGAGTTCCAGGTTCTGTCCTCTCCTTCTTGAAGTATTGGATCTGCTAATGTTCCTTCTCAACTCCCCCACTCCCCTCACTTTTCTTCTTTACAAACTGATCTTCTTTCAGTACCTCAATTTAATATTCGTTACTTTTACTTCTGGCTATTATTTCCCCTTTTTATCTTTTCTCTCACAGATGGTACTTAAGTCTTTCCAAAAAATAACAGGAAAACTCATTCTATTATTTTATACAAGGACAATTTAAGTCTTGAAAAAGTTTAATTTACAATATTTCTTGACTAACAAGACCAGGTGCAAATCATAGATCCTTGAATCCTCAGTTCTGTTCAATTTCAATTTGTCAGTACTACTTCCCTCTTCATTATACTTCACAGCACTCCTGTGAGAAAGCTGAATTACAAGCAATAAGAGAGCCATTTTCCAAACAGAGAAGTTGAAGCAAAGGAGTTAATTGACCTGTGAGTGGAGAAACCACAGAGAACATAATATTCAATCATCCAAACCACACCTTCAGAGCAGGCAAGAATGAATTTTGATTAGCAAGGAAATTGGAATGAATTTTATAGCAAGAACCTCATTAATTCATACTAATTACAAACCAAAAAATAGATTTTTGAAAAGTTTAAAAGTACGGAATGTTCAAAAGAAATTATTTTCAGTTATTTATAACTTAGTTATTTAAATTGTAATAATGATTTGTCAATATAAGTTCTTTAGGACTGCTTTAAGTATTTGGGATAAAAGTATAGGTTCATATCTAAATAGCTGCTAAGTGCTTAGGAAACTAAGTAAATATTATCAAGCATGTACTAACACAATTTTAAATTAATACAGTTTAAATAAGTGCATATATCAATGAATACATCATTTTAATTATACATATACACAATTAGCACACAATAAGGCAGATTAATGATGGCTGGATTTCTTGCATGTATTCTAGAAATGCAATAACCTACTAGAATTCAGAGAATGAGAGTCCAGATAGCAAAGCAATGTATTGTTAAAGTCACATGTATTGTGTTCCTTCTCTTGTAGGGTACATCACTGATAGGCTCCCATTTTCATTCTCATTGCCCTAAATAGTCCCCTCATTAGAAGTAATTCTAGTACTAGTACAGCATCTGTGCTTCTTCCTCTCATCATTCATACTGGTCCCAGACTGGGTCCTAAAATTTATGCTTGATTTAGTCACTTGCAAACAAGAACATTTAGTAGTGAATTGTCACATAAATAATGAAATGAAATTCCTAAGCAAAATATTACAGTTCCATCATAACCTGATCTCACACTATCCCTTCCTCAACTCCCATTAAACCATAGATGAAGACTTTAAGAAAACAAAACAAACAAAAAACACACCATCTTTTATAGCCTGTTTTTTTTTTTAAACAGTTTCATCAAATTAAAAATTATTTCCCCATTTCTAACTTTCAAAACTGTACCCATCTATTCAGGTCTACTCTTCATTACATATAACTAAAGCAAGTTTTCTGATGGCTATTCTAACTTCCTAAAATTATAAACCACTGTCTAGTACGCAAGATGAATCTTTGCCACATAGTAAGAAACACTTTTTTTTTTTTAAAGATTTAATTTATTTATTTGACAGAGAGAGAACAGAAACACAAGCAGGGGGAGTGGGAGAGGGAGAAGCAGAGTCCCCGCGGAGCAGGGACCCTGATGCGGGGCTCGATCCCAGGACCCCGGGATCATGACCTGAGCCGAACACTTTTGACCTACTTATGTAATTTTCGTATTTTGCTCTAGTTGAATAAAATCATCTATCTCCTATACTGTTTTCCCCATTTCTTCTATTCCCCTATTTCTTCTCTTCCCTTTTGAACTCAGTCTATTTACACTAAAAGGAAGTCAAATAATTGTTATGGTCACTGATCTTACAACCATCAAACTGACTTTTACTTTGGGGGACTACTCAGGTTGACTTATTCAGAATGCTGCTTTTAATATAGAACTAGAGGAGTTGAGAAATTGGTGAGTGTTCCTTTAAGAGCCAAAACAGGAAAACAGAAACAACTTTGAATACTTTAGAGACAATTTAATTCAGAAAATTGGTCTCAAGACAGTAGACTTCTGATTAAAACAACAATAAAACAAAGCAAAACAAACAAACAAAAAAACCTGATAGCTACAAAACATAACTGAGAGAAATTAAATTAGACCTAAAAGAAAAAAAGGAGAAATGTACCATGTTCATGGTCAGAAGATTTAATGTTAAGGTGTCAGTTCTGAAATTATTTAAAACTACAATTAAGTCCCAGTCAAAATCCCAGCAGGCTATATAGAAAATGAGCAAACTGATTCTAACATCCACGAATTAAAAAACAAAACAAGACAAAACTCAAAGAACTGAAATAACTTGGAAAAGAAAATATAAATAGGGGATATGCTTTATTTTGAGATATTATGAGTGGTTTTGGCATGGATGCCATAAAATTGATTAAAAATATAGAGTACAGAAATAGATTCACTCATGTTTAGACAATTGATTCCCAGTTAAAATGCAAGGAAATTTAGCAAAAAATGATAGACTTTTCCAAAAATGGATTCTGGAGTAACTGGATATCCACATGCAAAAAAACCCCAAAACAACATAAAACTTTGGTCTACTACTCATACAAAAATAAACTCATGATCTACTATTCATACAAAAATAAACTCAAAATAGATCAACCTAATTGTAAAATTTAAAATTGTAAAACTTCTAGGAGAAAATACAGGAGAAAACCTTTGTAGTCTTACGTTAAGAAAAAAATTTCTAAGATAAAAAAAGATAATCTATAAAAGAACAAATGGGTGAATTGGGCATTATAAAAATTAAAAATTTCTGCTCTTCAAAAGATGCTATTCAGAAAAACAAGCCACAAACTGGGAGAAAATATATACACATAACTGTATCTGATAACATATATTGTACCTGATAACATATATTCAGAACATATAGACAACTGACTGCCAAAACTCAGTAGGAAAAACAAACTTCATATAATAAATGAACATAGACTTGACAGATGATATATGGATGGCAAATAAGCACATGGACAACAACATAATTAAGAATAGGAAATTAAAGCCACTTGGGAGAAGATGCTCCACTTATGTCATCAGGAAAATGTAAATTAAAAACATTGAGATACCACTACAGACCTATTAGAATGACCCAAATCCAGAACACTTATGACCTACTTAAGTAATTTCCATATTTTCCTGTAGTTGAATAAAATTATCTCCTCTACTGTCTTCCCCATACCAAAAACTGACAAAAATGTGGAACAACAGGAAATCTCACGCATTTCTGGTGGGAATGCAGAGTTGTACATCCACTTCGGACAGTTTAGTGGATTTTAACAAAACTAAGTACATTCTTGGCATGTGATGCAGCCATGGTGTTCTTTGGTATTTATCTAAAAGATTGGAAATTTATGTCCACACTAAAGCCTGTACACATATGTTTATAGTAGCTTTACTCATAACTGCCAAAACTTGGAAGCCAACAAGATGTTCATCAGCAGATGAATGGATATATAAACTGTGGCACATCCAGTTAAAGGAATATTAATGCTAAAAAAAATAGTACAATTGCTGGATCATAGATAGGATAGTTCTATTTTTAACTTTTTGAGGAACCTCCATACTGTTCTCCAGAGTGACTGCACCAGTTTGCATTCCCACCAACAACGTAAGAAGGTTCCCCTTTCTCCACATTTTCGCCAACACATGTTGTTTCCTATGCTAATTTTAGCCACTCTGACAGATGTGACGTGATATCTCATTGTAGTTTTGATTTGTATTCCCCTAATGATGAGTGATGATGAGCCTCTTTTCATGTGTCTGTTAGCCATCTGGATGTCTTCTTTGGAAAAATGTCTATTCATGTCTTTTGCCCTTTCTTCAACTAGATTGTTTTTGGTAGAGTTTGATAAGTTCTTTTTATATTTTGGATATATTAACCCTTTATCAGATATGTCATTTGCAAATATCTTTTCCCATCTCATAGGCTGACTTTTAGTTCTATTGACTGTTTCCTTCACTATGCAGAAGTTTTTTGCTTTGATGAAATCCCAACAGTTTATTTTCGCTGTTGTTTCCCTTGCTTCAGGAGATACATCTAGTAAGAAGTTGCTATGGCCAATGTCGAAGATGTTACTGCCTGTGTTCTCCTCTAGGATTCTGATGGTTTCCTGTCTCACATTTAGGTCTTTCATCCATTTTGAATTCATTTTTGTGTATAGGGTATGAAAGTGGTCCAGTAATTGCACCTATGATCCAGCAATTGCACTGCTAGGTATTTACACACAGTATACAAAAATACTGATTTGAAAGGACCCATGCACCCCAATTTTTATAGCACCATTATCAACAATAGGCAAATTATGGAAGGAGCCCAAATGTTCAATCAACTGATGAATGAATAAAGAAGAGGTGATACACACACACACACACAATGGAATATTACTCAGCCATAGAACCAAATAGTCTTACCATTTGCAATGACATGGATGGAGCTAGAGTATTCTGCTAAGTGAAATAAGTCTGTTAGGGAAAGACAAATACCATATGACTTCACTCACATGTGGAATTTAACAAAGGAGATAAGGGGAAAAAAAGAGGGACAGAGGCAAACTAAGAAATGTACTCTTAACTATAGAGAACAAACATGGTTACCAGAAAGGAGGTGTGGGGGGATGGGTTAAATGGGTGATAGAGATTAAGGAATGCACGTGCTGTGATGAGCACCAGGCGTTGTATGGAGGAATTGAATTTCTAAATTGTACACCTGAAACTAATACTACACTATGTTAACTAACTGAAATTTAAATAAAAAACTAAAAGAAAAAAGGAAATAAACTATCAAGCCAGAAAACATAGGGAGGTATCTTAAATGCATACTACTAAATGGAAAAAGCCAATATGAGAAAATACCATACTGTATGATTGCAAATATACGACATTCTGGAAAAGGCAGAACTACGGCAACAATAAAAAGATCAATGGTTGTCAGAGGTGGGGAGTTGAAGAGGAAGAGATGAATATGCAAAACACAGAGGAATTTTCAAACACTGAAAATACTCTGTATGATATTATAATGACAGATATATGCCATAATTCATTTGTCCAAACCGTAAGAGTGAACCCTTAGGTAAACTATGGATATTGGGTGACTATGATGTGTCATTGTAGGTTTATCCTTGGTTAAAAAAAAAAAAAGTAAAATTTGGGTGAGTAATGTTGACAGTGCATGAGGCCCCACATGTATGAGGGCAGTTGATATATGGAACATCTCTGACGTTCAAGTTTGTTGTAAACTTAAAACAACTTTAAGAAAAAAATAAAGTCTTTAATATAAACACACAATGAAATAAGTGCATACTTCTTAGAATGGCTAAAATTAAAAATACTGACCATACCAAGTTTTGGCTAAGACATGAAGGAATTAGAACTTTCATGCACTATAGACAGCAATATAAAATGGTAGAGCCACTCTAGAAAGTAGTTTGGCATTCTTAAAAAAATTAAATATGCCCCATTCCACTCATATATATTTACCCAAGAGGAATGAAAATATATAAGTCTACAAAGAAACTATACAAAAAGAAATGTTAATTACAGCTTTATCTGTAATCACCAAAAACTGGAATCAATCCAGATGTCCAACAACATGAGCATGGATAAACAAACTGTGTCATCCATGCAATGGACTACTACTCAGGAATAAAGAGCTAATAACTATTGAAGTGTGCAACAATTTAAATAAGTCTTAATTACCCTGAGTAAAAGAAGCTAGACAAAAACTAGTGCATACTCTATGATTCCATTTATATAAAATTCCAAGAAATGCAAACCGAGGTCTAGGGATAGAAAGTGTTTTGGCAATAAGTTTGGGCAGTAGGGGTAGATTCAAGAAGACAGGGCAAGAAAATACTACAAAGGCACATGAGGAAACTTTTGGGGGTGATGGCTATGTTTATTCTCTTGATTATGATGATAGTTTCTTTGATGTGTACATGTTATTGTTGAGAGTTTAGGGAAGCTACAGCATAGTATTGCCACCTCAGCATCCATTTCATTTGACCAAAGGACCGGGGGGGTGGGGAGAGGGCTAAAACCTTAATAGCCCCTCATGTAAGTTCATGCCCTAGATAACAGCCCCAGTCACAAGTAAAACTAAGTTCTTGATAAGACTTCCCCAACAGTCCTTGTGAAAAAGTCTCTCCTGCTTTCCAGGGCCTTCCCCTGTGTACCCTTCCAATAAGACCCCTCAATGCTTACCCAAAATCCCTCTCTCTTTTGTTTCAATTGACAGATCCAGACTTACCTTGGGAACTCCAAAGCATTCCACCCACAAACCCCTTATTGGACCCCTTAGGTCCCCCTAAGGATCCCTTAGGTCCTGCCTCTCTCTCTGCTTGTACCCTGCCTTGCCCTCCCTATATGTCACCTCGAGACCTGCTGTGTACCTCCCTCCAGGATCCATGACTAATTAATTTCTCTATCTCAGTTTCTTTTGCAGTCTTTTCTGACAACTGTGGCTCACCATCCAGCACCATGAAGCTGCACTTAACAACTGCTGATTCAACTAAATCGTAACACTTCTCAAAATGCACATTTGAAATATGTGTCATTTACTTTATTCCAATTATTTCTCAATAAAAATTTTTTAAAAACTTATCCCAAAGGTAAGTAATTTAACAAAATTTAATGTAAAATCTAATTACTATATACTGAATAGCTATCATACTCTAAGATATGTACAAAATGCTCAAAACTCTTTTATTAGTATCTTCATTTCTAGATGAAGAAAATAAAGCTTGAAAAGATAAAATGACTTGCCCAAAGTCACACATCTATAGAGTTGTGTTTCAATTTTTTAAAAATATTTTTAATGTTAATTTTTGTCACTATCAAATGATAGATATTTATATTTCCCCTTCATTTCTAACATTTGTTGTTTTTCTTGCATTTGTATTAATCAGGATAGTAATGTTATCAATGTTCTAGCATTTGTACTTGCTTTAGTATTTTACTATTTCTAACTTCATTTTAGTGTCTTTTTTAAGATTTTATTTATTTATTTGAGAGAGAGAGAGAGTGCACTAGTAGAGGGAAAGGCAGAGAGACAAGCAGACTCCACATCAAGTATGGAGTCTGACACAGGGATCCATCCCAGGACCCTGGGATCATGACCTGAGCCAAAGGCAGATGCTTAACCAATTAAGCCACCCAGGCACCTTTAAGGGATTTCTTCTAGAAGTTGATGGTATTTAGGAAAAAAAAAATCATTAGATCATCTCTGATTCAAACAGGAAATAAAGCTAATTTCTTCCACATAATATTCTGTCTTTACAAGCTTCAGTTTTATTAGACTGTTAAATTTACAAATAAAGTATAAAAAATAAAATTTCCAATTCAGTAATTCAAACTGAAAAATTAATCCTCATCTAAAGAAAGGGAGAAAAATGTGTTAAGCATTACTATGTACTAAATCCAAATATGCTTTTCATCTCTTAAGAACATATCTCTGTATGTTTTCTATAAATATCCTGGAATGTATATTTTATTCTTTTGAAAGAGTTTGTCTTGACCTCTTAACATATTAAGTAAAACATTGGTAAACATGCTTTGTATTATGCTGGCATGATAAGGAATTTTTGCCTTCAGAAAAGTTGCTTGTTTGTATGTTCATATACGAGGGGAGTTAAGAAAGGGATAAGAGCAATGTCAGCAAAATTTGGGGGATATATTTAAATTATCACCATTTTTGAAAAGTTATTAAATGCTCTTCTGTTAATGCAAGACCATCAAAGAATATTTCAGATATTCTGAAATTCTGTATTCTGTATTTCAGATACACACACACACACAAACACACACAAACTTGAGAATTATACTTCAAGAAAAACACATCTAAAATAAATTTTGGATGAGAGAATAATTACTATTACATTAGGAATTACCGTGTCCAGAGACACTAAAGGACAAGATAAATCTGATTGAAATAACAAAAGTTGTATTGAAAGCAATTTGTGAAATACCTGTTTTTGACTTTTAAACATCCACCATCCTAACTGTTTTATGATTATTAATATTAGCTCTTACTATTTCTATAAATAGGCAAGACATTCAATAATTATTGCTATGCTGAACTGTGGTTTTCATAAGGGATAATCCCTCCTATTCAAGTTTGCAAGAACTCAGTGGATTAAAGCATATTTTCTAAATCTCACTGATAGTTTGCTAGACTTAGTTCAAAGACCTTAGAGATAATATCCCACAGAGCTCTAAAATTAAATATCAATGGTTCTGTAAACTATTAATTAGGATCTAGAGATTTTTCATGATGAACTCAAATTGTCCCTGATGTACTTGCTTGGATTTTCTTTAGTGCTCAGAAACCTGGATAAAAAAAGACAGAGAGCTGATAAAATTTATGGTGGTGTTTTCTCAGATGTGAGAAAGGGCAAGGAGACAATAGAGTTGGGGCATTTACATCATTAAAATAGAATGTATGCAACATGGACCCATGCGAGACTTTGAACTCTGGGAAACAAACTGAGGGTTTTAGTGGGGAGGAGGGGTGGGAGCCCAGTGATGGGTATTAAGGAGGGCACGTATTGCATGGAGCACTGGGTGTTATATGCAAACAATGAATCATGGAACACTACATCAAAAACTAATGATGTACTGTAAGGTGACTAACATTACATAATAAATAAATAAATAAATAAATAAATAAATAAATAAATAAATATTTTTAAATAAAAATATAGAATGTATGTTCTTTGGGTTTAGTCTACAAAGAGAAGAAATTGAAGACAAGGAAAGCACTTTACAATGGGAGAAAATCAAGGCATCAAGTAAGTGATGATTTATGGGGACTAAAATAATAAATACAAATGGAAGAGGTTAACAAAGCAGTTATAGACAGTTTAACTTTAGAAATGAAGCAACTGTTGATGCTGTTATGTTTGGATAATATAGCTGTGGGCTTGAGTAGCTGAAATGAAGTATAACTGAAATGTTTTGGATCTTAAGAAGTCAAAAAATGGAATTTACCATGCTGTAGGGGTTTCTGTAAGAGCATACAGATAAACAGGGACAATATTATGACTTGAGATAAGGAATCACAGTTATGCTATATATCAACATCTTTCACAAATATGTAAAATTTTACACACAGCAACAGTTAAAGTGGATAACCAAATTTCATATGCCAAGACTGAGAAAGCAGTTTTACAAGAACATGTGAGATAAGTGATTTGAAGGCAGTGCTGAGAATCTAGATTAATATAGTCTCTACTTCCTGGCCCTGTGCGAGAAATGAAAGATTCATCCTTGACAAGATGAGGAAGAAGAGAGACATGTGAAGGAAAGGGCTCTAGAATGATGGGAGTACAGAAAATCTGGTTTTCTATTGAATTAAAGACTTGCAGGATATAGAAAAGGAGGAAGAAAAGTAGTAGTAATTTGGATCAGAAAAAAAGAATAGGGAAAACAAAGGATAAAAAAAATATGACCTGAAAAGGCTTGCATTTTGGGTAAGGTTTGCTCATGTTTTGTTTATAGTTTGTGAAGAAATAACAAAATTAGCTTTGAGCTTCCTCCTACGAGACATCCCAAGAGTTATATTCCCTAAAGCAAGGCTACTTATGCCTTTATGTAAATGAATTCAAAGGCCCTCTACTCATCTCAGGATGAAATATAAACTCTTTAGTGTGGCCTAAAATGCTCAGAATGGATGCCTTTCCAACATAAGCTGCCAAGTATTGCATCTATATTCTAGCCATATCAAAACTATTGCTCCCTCTATGTTTTTGATTGAAACCTGTGGACTCAATCTTTTTGAAAAACTTTCCCCCAAGCTTCAAATTTTAGTTATTTATTCTGCGAAGGCTGCTCAAAAGTGTCCTACTTTGAAATATAACTCTCCATGAATTTTTCACATTTCTTCATGTCTAGAAATTAAGTCATTTGTTCAGATTTATTTAAATTCCAGAGAGAAAATGACTCCATTCCTGGATATTCAAAGATAGTTTAAAAACAAAAACTTTCTCCTTTCTCACTCTGAACATTTGCTTATAATCTAGGATAGTGAAGATAATATCTCTTTCCAGAGGGGAGCAATGGAAAATTTTCCAGAAACACTCATATGACATTTGGGGTTTCCAAAGCTCAGTGATCCTCAGCCATGACACAGACCCAATGTATGTGCAGCATCCACCCCACTCTACCTGTGCAAATTGCCCCAGTAGAGATTTGGGATCAGGGAAATAATGCAAACAAAAGCTCATGCTTCCTTCTGTGTTACAATAAACTCTCTAAACCCACTTGAGTCCTTTGTCCCTTATAAGCCAAATATATGGAAATGTGGCAAGCCAACCTATCAGCTTCCAAATGGCTGCTTAGAAACTGCTTGACACCCACACACAAAGAGTGTGTTGTCCTAAACAGCGTGTGCCCCTTCTGTGTTTCCACTGTATACTGTATTATCCCAACTACTATATGCCTTTCCCACTAGTTTGAAAATGCCTTAGAAGACTGCATTTTCACTTATTTCTACACATTTTACCCTAAAAGAGGATACCAGACACAAAAGTACAATCACTGTAATACAATAGTGCCATATAATTATAGCGAAGTACTAGAGCATATATTACAGAGAAGCAGGAAGGAATTCTGGCATAGATCTGGGCACTACATTTGGAGTATTTCAGTTCAAGTCCTAGTTTTACCACTTACCAACTGTGTGACATTGGGCAAGTTATTTCATCTCTCTGTGCTTCAGTTTCCTCATTTATAAATATGAAAACCATAGTATATATTCATAACAGGCTGTTGTGAAGATCAAATGAATAAATGTACTTGTAACAAGTAACAATGAAAGTAAAAATGTCTGATAAAAATTTTCCAACTAAAAAATAAAAACCAGGATATATTCCTCACATCCCTATTCATAAACTTGTCAATATCACTCCAGGTCTTCAGAGACAAGGTGAAAAAACACTGTGAGTCTCTTTACAAATACCAGCCACCCCTCAGATAACACTGAGATTTTACAGAGATTGTGTAGAAATAGAATGGATTATATCTTCAGCCTTCTACACAATCGATTAATCTATTAAAAATGCTATTTTTATAGGAATGGATAAGATTTTCCCCCTTCCCCCCCCCACTACATACAAAAAGGTTAAAGCAAACAATAGAGAATAAATCAGTTTTCACAGTTTGCATCATTGTGGTTTCATACTTTTGTGTTCACAGATGGTTTTTTTATATACCTAGATGTAGAATTTAGTAAGAATAAATTCCCAGGTAACAGAAGGGGTTGTCATTAGCATTTCAAAAACTGTCAAGTCACCTAAAGGTATTTTAGCACTGTTCCTAATATCTTCACAATAGTTTAGCCCTCAGGCTTTCATCACTGGTACTGAAAATAAACTAATTCCAAAGGTGGTAACTAAAATACCCACCTTTGTTATGATTTTAATAGACTTTATTTTTTTTAGAGAAATTTTAAACTTACAGCAAAATTGAGGGGTAAGTACAGAGATTGCACATATACTCATGACCCCTCACATGCATAGCCTCTTCATTGTCAAGGTCCCCCACCAGGGTGGTACATCTGTTACAACTGATAAACCTACATTGATACATCATTACTACCCCAAGTCCATAAATTACATAAGTGTACAACCCTTAAATTTTTAGAAAACAATGAAAGATAACTTGATTTGACTAGAAAATTTCTGGGTTGTTGTTCTTTTGCTCAGAGAGTTAGTCTCCAGAGTAGTATATGGTGAGAAATTTTAAAATGTTAATACATAAGGGAAAGAAGGAACATACCTCAACATCATAAAGGCCATATACGAAAGACCCAATGCTAATATCATCTTCAATGAAAAAAACCAAGAGCTTTTCCCCTAAGGTCAGGAATATGACAGGGATGCCCATTTTCACCACTATCGTTTAACCCAGTACTGGAAGTCCTAGCCTCAGCAATCAGAAAACAAAGAGAAATAAAAGGCATCCAAATCAGCAAGGTAGAAGTCAAAGTTTCACTCTTCACAGATTACATGAAACTCTATGTAGAAAACCCAAAAGATTCCACCAAAAAATTGCTAGGACTGATACATGAATTTAGCAAAGTCGCAGGATATAAAATCAATGCACAGAAATCTGCTGCATTTCTATACACCAATAATGAAGTGGCAGAAAAAGAAATCAGGAATTGACCCCATTCACAATTGTACCAAAAACTGTAAGATACCTAGGAATAAACCTAGCTAAAAAGGTTGTTGGTGGGAATGCAAACTGATGCAGCCACTCTGGAAAACAATATGGAGGTTCCTTAAAAGTTAAAAATAGAACTACTCCATGATCCAGCAATTGCACTACTAGGTATTTATCCAAAGGATACAAACATAATGATTCGAAGGGGAACATACACCCCAAAGTTTATAGCAGCTATGTCCAGAATAACCAAATTATGGAAAGAGCCCAGATGTCCATTAAGAGATGAATGGAAAAAGAGGTGTGTGTACACACACACACACTGGAATATTGCTCAGCTATCAAAAAGAATGAAATCTTGCCATTTGCAACAACATGGATGGAACTAGAGGGTATTATGCTAAGTGAAATAAGTCAGAGAAAGAAAAATACCACATAATTTCACTCATATGTGAAATTTAAGAAAGAAAACAGATGAACACAGGGGAAGGGAAGAAAATAAAAAAACAGAGAGGGAAGCAAACCACAAGAAAAAGAGAACAAACTGAGCGTTTCTGGAGGGGAGGTGGGTGGGGAGATGGGCTAAATGTGTGATGGGTATTAAGGAGGGCACTCATGATGAGCACTGGCTGTTATATGTAAGTGATGAATCATTAAATTCTATTCCTGTAACCAAAACTACACCATATATTAACTAATTTGAATTTAAATAAAAAATAAACAAAATAATACATATGCTTTATGTAAGTATCTAGTGAAAAATACAAGAATACTCTTCCCTATCAAACTTAAAAACCAATGTCCGAGTCCTAGCTTTAGGCACATAAGAATATATAATTACTGGTTACGGGAAAAAGTGTGAAATCCTTTTCCTTAAGGCTCATTAAAACAAATATAGAAATGTCCTATATTTGAAAATATTAGTTTCAAAGATTACATGGTATTTATTTGTTTATAAGTGTCACATGTTTTAAAGAATATATAAATAAAACCCGTGGAGTTGAACATACTGAGATTCACATGAGTTGATATGAGCTTTAGTGAACATGTACCTGCCCCATTTAAGTTTCTGATTTGGGAATATAAGAGGAAATAAAATGTAAACCTATCTTCACAGTATCAAAGTATTTTAATGCCTAAAATAATTTTTTATTTCAAGGAATTCATTTACTAGATTTCACTATCACTTGTTGATTTTCTAGCCTAGAAAAAGAGCAAAGATTAATACTACAGCTCTAAACTTCTAAGAAATATATTTATTCAGTGAATAAATACATGCTCAGCAGTTATAAGTACTAGACTGAATGCTTAGAGATGAACAAATGAGTCAGAAACTCAAACTTCTCTCAAAGTGAGATTTAGTAGAAATTATATTAATTACTTATATAATCTGCAAACACACACATGCACCCACCCACACACACACACACACACGAATTCTGAAAGCTAAATACTGTTGTAGAAACAATAAAATCTCATCCAAACCCATAAAACCTCTCAACAAAGGCAGAGGAAAAAAGAACTTTATTATTGTATTGAATAAGCATGAAGCCAGAATGTGATGTGCATCACAGGCAATCTGCTAGCAGACTGCAAAGACAGAAAGATATCTCACCCTTCTACATAGCCCAAGCAGGTACAACCCATTATGCACATGTTCTCAAGATAAATAACTAGTCCTCAAGTAAGATGAGTTGATAGCACCATATTTTTTTGGTTACAGATAGTTCATCTTAAATTTACTTGGTAGGTGGAATCACCATCTGTGTTAGCTAACTGGGTTTATCTAAAGGAAAAATAAATTCCTTTATGAGAAGGGGCAGTTTTACAACTTGAAACTAGGGACCCTGCCAAAATAAGGCTCAATCCAGGAAAACTAGGAGATAGGAGCACGATTTTTCTTGATGATAACATTTCAAAGATTGTTCTTCAGAAAGATATTCCAAGGTCTTAAAGCTGGCAAAGACTCGAATAGCTTTTTAAGAGACTTACATACATTTCAGAGAGGTAAAGAACTTAAATTACGAGTTTCATAAAGTAAATGTTCTCAGAAAAAAGGAAAAAAGACATTTCTTCGCTCATTTTCAATAGGAGAATTTAGCCTCTTATATTTAATTTGTATTTGATCTTAAAATCCTTATGATTTTACAGGTAAGGGACTCAAGTTTAAAAAGTCTAGTTTACCCAAATCTTCAAAGTAACACATCCACTTGTATTAATTAGATGTCTTTTATATGGAGGTAAGAGAATATCCTGCACACTAAAGGGGAAAAAAGTGTGAAAATTTCATTGTTACAATATAAAAATTATGAAATACTAGATATTTTTTTTCCAAAAGGGGGGGAATGGTAGCATGGTAAATGGTTTTCCACTCCCTCACTTTCAATCTGGAGTTCAAGACCTTCATTTTATTTCTTTCATCTGCTTATTTCTTTGCATTTGTTTAATTGTTTATTTTTGCAAATAGAAACTTTTTTTTTCTAATTCACAAAGGTGGAAAATTTGGCTTAACTGTTCAGTTTAACTTTTAATAGCCCATCTATCAGTAGAGAGGTAGCTCTAAGTTACACTGTCTTTATTTTTAATTTTTTTATTAACATATAATGTATTATTTGTTCCAGGGGTACAGGTCTGTGATTCATCAGTCTTACACAATTCACAGTGCTCACCATAGTACATACCCTCCCCAATGTCCATCACCCAGCCACTCCATCCTTCCCAACCCCCTCCACTCCAGCATCCTCAGTTTGTTTCCTGAGATTAAGAGTCCCCATGGTTTGTCTCCCTCTCTGGTTTTGTCTTGTTTCATTTTTTCCTCCTTCTCCCTATGATCCTCTGTCTTGTTTCTCAAATTCCTCTTATCAGTGAGATCATAGGATACTTGTCTTTATCTTGATTGACTTATTTCGCTTATCATAATACCCTCTAGTTCCATCCATGTCATTGCAAATGACAAAACATCATTTTTTGATGACTGAATAATATTCCACTGTATATGTATGTGTATATATATATATATATATATATATATATACATATATATACCACATTTTCTTCATCCATTCATCTGTTGATGGACATCTAGGTTCTTTCCATAGTTTGGCTATCGTGGACATTGCTGCTATAAACATTGGGGTGCTTGTGCCCTTTCGGATCACTACATTTGTATATTTGGGGTAAGTACCCAGTAGTGTAATTGCTGGGTCATAGGGGAGCTCTATTTTCTTTCTTTTTTTTTTTTTTAAAGATTTTATTTATTTGACAGAGAGAAAGACAGCCAGAGAGGGAACACAAGCAGGGGGAGTGGGAGAGGGAGAAGCAGGCTTCCCGCTGAGCGGGGAGCCTGATGCGGGGCTCGATCCCAGGACCCTGGGATCATGACCTGAGCCGAAGGCAGACGCTTAACGATTGAGCCACCCAGGCGTCCCGGGGAGCTCTATTTTCGACTTTTTGAAGAACCTCCATACTGTTTTCTAGAGTGGCTGCAACAGCTTGCATTCCCATCAACAGTGTAGGAGAGTTTCCCTCTCTCCACATCCTTGCCAACATCTGTCATTTCCTGACTTGTTAATTTTAGCCATCCTGACTGGTGTGAAGTGGTATCTCATTGAGGTTTTGATTTGGATTTCCCTGATGCCGAGTGATGTTGAGCACTTTTTCATGTGTCTGTTGGCCATTCGGATGTCTTCTTTGCAGAAATGTCTGTTCATGTCTTCTGCCCATTTCTTGATTGGATTATTTGTTCTTCGGGTGTTGAGTTTGATAAGTTCTTCATAAATTTTGGATACTAGCCCTTTATCTGATATGTCATTTGCAAATATCTTCTCCCATTCTGTCGGTTGCCTTTTGGTTTTGTTGACTGTTTCCTTTGCTGTGCAAAAGCTTTCTATCTTGATGAAGTCCCAATAGTTCATTTTTGCCCTTGCTTCCCTTGCCTTTGGTGATGTTTCTAGGAAGAAGTTGCTGCGGCTGAGGTCAAAAAGGTTGCTGCCTGTGTTCTCCTCAAGGATTTTGATGAATTCCTGTCTCACATTTAGGTCTTTCATCCATTTTGAGTCTATTTTTGTGTGTGGTGTAAGGAAATGGTCCAGTTTCATTCTTCTGCATCTTGCTGTCCTATTTTCCCAACACCATTTGTTGAAGAGACTGTCTTTTTTCCATTTGACATTCTTTCCTGCTTTGTCAAAGATTAGTTGACAATAGAATTGAAGGTCCATTGCTGGGCTATTTTGTTCCATTGATCTATGTGTCTGTTTTTGTGCCAGTACCATACTGTCTTGATGACAGCTTTGTAATAGAGCTTGAAGTCTGGAATTGTGATGCTTTGCCACCAGCTTTGCTTTTCTTTTTCAACATTCCTCTGGCTATTCAGGGTCTTTTCTTGTTCCATACTAATTTTAGGATTATTTGCTCCATTTCTTTGAAAAAAGTTGATGGTATTTTGATAGGGATTGCATTAAATGTGTAGAATGCTCTAGGTAGCATAGACCTTTTCAAAATATTTGTTCTTCCAATCCATGAGCATGGAACGTTTTTCCATTTCTTTTTGTCTTCCTCAATTCCTTTCATGAGTATTTTATAGTTTTCTGAGTATAGATCCTTTGCCTCTTTGGTTAGATTTATTCCTAGGTATCTTATGGTTTTGGGTGCAATTGTAAATGGGATCAACTCCTTAATTTCTCCTTCTTCTGTCCTGTTGGTGTATAGAAATGCAACTGATTTCTGTGCATTGATTTTTATATCCTGCCACTTTACTGAATTCATATGAGTTCTAACAGTTTTGGGGTGGAGTCTTTTGGGTTTTTCACATAAAGTATCATATCTGCAAAAAGTGAGAGTTTCACTTCTTTGCCAATGTGGATGCCTTTTATTTCTTTTTATTGTCTGATTGCTGAGGCTAGGACTTCTAGTACTATGTTGAATAGCAGTGGTGATAGTGGACATCCCTGCCATGTTCCTGAGCTTAGGGGAAAAGTTCTCAGTTTTTCCCCATTGAGTATGATATTTGCTGTGGGTTTTTCATAGATGGCTTTTATGATATTGAGGTATGTACTCTCCATCCCTACACTGTGAAGAGTTTTAATCAGGACAGGATGCTGTACTTTGTCAAATGCTTTTTTTCTGCATCTATTGAGAGGATCATATGGTTCTTGTTCAGTCTTTTATTAATGTATTGTACCACATTGATTTGCAGATGTTGAACCAACCTTGCAGCCCAGGGATAAATCCCACTTGGTCGTAGTGAATAATCCTTTTAATGTACTGTTGGATCCTATTGGCTAGTATTTTGGTGAGAATTTTGACATCCATGTTCATCAGGGATATTACTCTGTAGTTGTCCTTTTTGATGGGGTCTTTGTCTGGTTTTGGGATCAAGGTAATGCTGGCCTCATAAAATGAGTTTGGAAGTTTTCCTTCCTTTTCTATTCTTTGAAACAGCTTCAGAAGAATAGGTATTAATTCTTCTTTAAATGTTTGGTAGAATTCCCCTGCGAAGCCATCTCGTACCAGGCTCTTGTTTGTCAGGAGATTTTCGATTACTGCTTCAATTCCCTTTATACTTCTCTAGGAATGCATCCATTTCTTCCAGATTATCTAATTTGCTGGCATATAGCTGCTCATAATATATTCTTATAATTGTATTTCTGTGGTGTTGGTTGTGATCTCTCCTCTTTCATTCATGATTTTATTTATTTGGGTCATTTCTCTTTTCTTTTTGATAATCTGGCCAGGGGTTTATCAATCTTGTTAATTCTTTCAAAGAACCAGCTCCTAGTTTCGTTGATCGGTTCTACTGTTCTTTTGGTTTCTATTTCATTGATTTCTGCTCTGACCTTTATTATTTCTCTTCTCCTGCTGGGTTTAGGCTTTATTTGCTGTTTTTTCTCTAGCTCCTTTAGGTGTAGGGTTAGGTTGTGTACTTGAGACCTTTCTTGTTTCTTGAGAAAGGCTTGTATTGCTATATACTTTCCTTTTAGGACCGCCTTTGCTGCATCCCAAAGATTTTGAACAGTTGTGTTTTCATTTTCATTTGTTTCCATGAATTTTTTTAATTCTTTAATTTCCTGGTTGACCCATTCATTTTTTTTGTATAAAACATTTAATTTATTGGTCTTTTTGGGGTATCTGCTGTATCTCCAGTGTATTACAACTGAGCCATTAATTTTGTCACTTCATCAACATTAACTGGTTCGTTTTCATGACACTGCTGAGGAATCAGCTGTTTCTGCAAAGATTCAAGGGAAAGGCCTTTTGAGAAATGGGCAAGTTCCTTTTGTATATCCACAAAAGCTTTCTTCACTCTGTTAACTTTTTCATCATTCACAGTTTTATCTTCTTAAGATTAGTGGTAACTGGTTTTGCTTTGTTTTTAGACTTAAAGTTTTTTTTGGCTGGCTATATGAAATACATTCCTGGACTTCTGTCCTCTTAGTTTGTTCTTGGCCATTGTCTTCAATACCCTCATGCAGCAACTCACGCTCCAGCTGACACCATCTACACAGAGAAGATCTTTTTTTTAGTAGGATGCTCTTTAGCTTCCATATATTTGAGTTCTTTCCAAATTTCCTCTTGTGATTGAGTTATAGTTTCAAAGCATTGTGGTCCAAAAATATGCAGGGAATGATCCCAGTCTTTTGGTACCGGTTGAGACCTGATTTGTGACCCAGGATGTGATCTATTCTGGAGAATGTTCCATGTGTACTAGAGAATAATGTGTATTCTGTTGATTTGGGATGGAATGTTCTGAATATACCTGTGAAGTCCATCTGGTCCAGTGTGTCATTTAAAGCCTTTATTTCCTTGTTGATCTTTTGCTTAGATGATCTGTCCATTTCAGTGAGGGGCGTGTTAAAGTCCCCTACTATTATTGTATTGTTGTCAATATGTTTCTTTGCTTTTGTTATTGGCTTATATAATTGGCTGCTCCCATGTTAGGGGCCTAGATATTTAAAATTGTTAGATCTTCTTCTTGGACAGACCCTTTAAGTATGATGTAGTGTCCTTCCTCATCTCTTATTATAGTCTTTGGTTTAAAATCTAATTTGTCTAATGATTGCCACCCCAGCTTTCTTTTGATGTCCATTAGCATGGTAAATGGTTTTCCACTCCCTCACTTTCAATCTGGAGGTGTCTTTGGGTCTAAAATGAGTCTCTTGCAGACAGCATATATCTTTAAATGACAACCCTAAGGAAGGGAGTAATGGGAGCACCTTGGGTCTTGGTGTAGTCAATGATGTACTGTGGTCCTCAAATATCCCTTCAGGGCTAAGGATGGTTTTTTGCAGGGCTAAGAATGGTTTTTTGCAGGTCTGAAAACTCTACAGGCTGACGTGCTAATGTGAGATCTCTGAATAGAAAAGCCTTACCCAAATCACAACCCATTCTGGGGAGAGCCTAGATTCAAGACTGGTAGAGGGGAGGGTATAACTGTCCCCTCATTCCACATCCAGGAAAATTCTAAATTCATATCCAGACCTTCAAAGCTTTATAAGTGAAGAAGTGAGTCCTGCATGTGATGGTATCTTCCTTCTCTGCCCACTACTCTTTCTTTCTCTTTGCCTTCCACAAGTATTGATCACAAAAGCTCTGATAAGCTTGGCTTACTGATTTCTATTTCAGCATTGACAATGGTGCTCACTTTAGTTAGGCTCCTCTGAATCCTTCTTTTGACTGGACCTCAGCTTGACCTCTGTCCTTGGCCAATTCATCCACTTTTAGCAATAATTCTGCCAGATCCAACAGTTTAGCTGAAATTCCTCAACCTTGGTGTCTGATCACATTTCTCACCTCTCACTCTCAGTATCTATGCTTTACCAAGTCATGGTATGCCTTACAAAGAATCCTATGTCAGTTTAAGAATTACCCTAAAGCTACATTTTTAGAATTGGACTCAATGTAGTAAAAGATTAAAAGTTTACAAACCCATGAGTGACATAATCAGAACCATGTTCTAGATCATTATGTAAGTGGCATATGTAAAATGACTCAGATGAGGGCACTTAGGGAGAAACTGCACATAACCCACACCCATATATATACACACACACTTATAATGTATAATGATGTAATATATAAATACATACATGTGCTTATTTTTGAAATTTATGATGAGCACATTCTTATATTAGAATATTTAGATCTACAGAACTACATTAACTTAAATATTTAAAAATTGAAATTAATGCTGTTATAATCCAAAGGCCTTGGTTTCATTTCACTAGTTTTACATCTACTGGTGTTTGTATTTGATTGTATACAATTATTTCTATTGTGGGGTAAGAACACTTAACATGAGATTTACCCTTTTAAAAGATTTTTAAATGTATAATACAGTATTGTTAACTATATGCAAAATGTCTCATACCAGATCTCTAGAATTTATTCATCTTGGGCAACTGAAATTTTATACCCATTGTATACCAACTCCCTATTTCTTCACCCCAGACCCTCACAATTATCATTCTACTGTTTTTATAGATTTAATTTAAATGATGCTTCACATAAAGGGAATCATGCAGTATTTGTATTTCTGTGACTTGTTTACTTTGCTTAGCATAACGTCACCCATGTTCATCCATCTTGTTATATATGGCAGGATTTCCTTTTTTTTAAAAAAAGGTCTATTTATTTTGAGTAAGGGAAAGGTGGGACTAGGTAGGGAGAGATAGGTAAGGGGCCATGGGATCAGGCTTACAAAATTCAAAAATGTGGGAGATGAAAGGAAACCAGAGAGAAGGAAACAAACCAGACCATTCTGTCCTAGGTGTCAGAGGTGGGGTCTTGTTATAACAGCTACTTGTGACCAACTAAGAATTATGGACCCTAAAAAGAAAGGAAGATACTAGTCCTTTTAGGAAGGACTAGTATCACTAGTCCTTACTCGATGGTGCTATCAATAGAGATGTTAAAAGATTTAAGTTCCCTGGTTAGCTTTCTATAAAAGATATCGCTAAAAGCTCTCAGTGGCAACCATGTTGGGACTCCTCTCACTCCTGAGAGCTTTTTTTCTGTAACCTTGCTTAATAAACTTCTATCACTTTACTCATTCTCCTTTGTCCGTGAGATTCATTCTTCAACTCCATGCAACAAGAACCTAGCTCTCCCACATCAATTTTAGAGAAAGAGAGAGAGAAAGAACATGAATGAGAGTGAAGAGTAGAGGGAGAGGGAGAGAAGCTCAAGCAGGCTCCCCCCACAGACCATGGAGCCTGACATGGGGCTTGACCTTAAGACCCTGAGATCATGATCTGAGCTGAAATCAAGAGTTGCATGCTTAACTGACTGAGCCACCCAGGCACCCCAGGATTTCCTTCTTTTTTAAGGGTAAATAATATATGTGTGTGTGTGTGTTTTGTGTGTCATACTTTCTTTTTCCATTGATGGAAACTTAGATTGTTTCCATATTGCGGCTATTTTAAATTCTTTTTTAATAAATACCCTGAATTGGGATTGCTGTTCCATGTGGCAGTCTTATTTCTAATATTTTGAGACACCTAAATACTGTTTTCCATAGTGGTTGTACCATTTTATATTCCCATTAACAGTGTACCAGTTTTCTAGTTTCTCTAATTCCTCACCCAAACTTTTTTTGACAGTATTTATCCTAATAAAGAGATGCAATAGTGTCTCATTGCAGTTTTGGTTCCATTTCCATGAGTAACAGTGATATTATACACCTTTTATTTTACCTGTTGGTCTTTGTATGTCTTTCAAGAAATTTCTATAAGTTCCTTTGCCTAGTTTTAATTGGATTATTAGATTTTCTCTGCCATCTACTTATAGGAGTCCTTTATATATTTTGGAAATTAACCATTTATCAGAAACAGGTTTTGCAAATATTTTTTCATACTACAGCTTGGTTTTCATTCTGTTTCATTTGCTGCATGGAAGCTTTATAGTTTTATGTAATCACACATGTTTTTGCTATAGTTGTCTGTGCTTTTGGTGTACTATCCATGAAATCACTGCCAAGACCAATGTCATGAAGCATTTCTCTTAACCTTTCGTCCAGGAATTTTATAATTTCAGGTCCTACTTTTAAGTCTTTAATTAATTTTGAGTTATTTTTTGTGGATAGTGTAAGATAAGGGTCCAAATAAATTTTTTTCCATGTGGATATCCAGCTTCCTGACATTCTCTGTTGAAGAAACTATCCTTTCCCCACTGTGTATTCCATATCTAGTTTAATAAAGACTTAAAATATATAAAAATTATTTTTTTAATGCCACAGAAATAGAAAGGATAATAAGAGACTAATTTGAACAATTAAATTCCATAAAATAGATAATCTGGAAGAAATGAATAAACTCTTAGAAACATATAACCTACTAAGACTAAATCATGAATAAATAGAACATCTGAACAGCTTTATAAGAGATTAAATTAGTAATCCCAAACCCACCAAAAAAAGATCATCCCAGGACCAAATGGCTTCACGGATGAATTCTACCAAACATTTAAAGAAGAAAAAAGGCTACACTTTTCAGTCTTCCAAAAATTTTAAGAGAAAGAAAAACTTACAAACTCATTGTATGAGCTCAGCAACACCCTGGTATCAAAGCTAGATAAAGACAACACAAGAAATGAAAACAAGTTAATATCCCTGATAAATACACATCGAAAAATCCTCAACAAAATACCAGCAAATTGAATTCAACAGTACATAAAAAAGATCAAATACAATGACTAAGAGGGATTGATCCCTGGGATACAAGGATGGCTCAACATACACAAAGCAATTATTTAATATACCACATTAACAGAAGATAAAAATTACTTAATCATTTTAATATATACATAAAAACATTTGATAAAATTTGACACCCTTTCATAATAAAAACTGAACAACTAGGAATAGAGGGAAATTGCTTCAAAATATTAAAAGCAATATAAGAAAATCCTACAACTAGCATCATATGCAATGATGAAAAGTTAAAAGCTTCTCCTCCCATTTCAAGAACATGACAAGCATGCCTACTCTCACCACTTCTATTCAACATAGTACTGGTGAATCTAGATAGAGTACTTAGGCCACAAAAAGAAAGGGTATTCAAAACAAAAAGGAGAAAGTAAAATTGCTTTTGTTTTCAGATGACTTGATCTTAAATATAAAAACCTTAAAGACTCTTCATCCCCACACTAGCCAAAGAAAGATCTGTTAGACGAATTGAATAATGTAGCAGTATATAAGAAAAATCAATGTACAAAAATCAGTTGCATTACCACACACTAACAATGAATTATCTGAATAGAAAATTAAAAAAATAATTTCATTTATAATAGAAACAAAAATAATAAAATACTTAGGAATAAAGTGAACTAAGGTGTGAAAGACTTGTACACTGAAAACTACAACTATTGATGAAAGAATTTAAAGAGAACACAAAAAATGGAAAGACACTCCACAGTACCAGCCCAAAAAAAGTGACATAGGAGGCTGCTAAACTCCATTCCTCCCACAGACACATCAAATATAGACTACAAGTGGATTACATTTACTTCTGAAAGAAATCCAGGAACTTGTTGAGCAACTCCTAAACAAGAAAATACCCACAACCAAATGGATAGGAAAGTCTGAGACATACTTTCCCCATGAACCCCACCCTCAGCCCAGTGACATACAATGGGAGTGAATACACAATTCCCTGAAGGGCAAAAAACTTGGATCCAAAATATAGTGCCCAACTTTTAAGACTTTTAACTGAGAGACAGGCCTCCAAATCATCTAGCTCTGACAGCCAATGGGATTTGTATCCTGGAAACCCACTAGACTATAGAAAAGAATATAACACTACTTAACAAGCTCTCAAGAACCTCCCCCAGGGCTCACCATAAAGGGAGCAGACAGAAATTCCCAGTCTTTCCCAGAAAGAGGCCTATTTCCATATTTTAAAAGCTGTGCCTGAGGGTACAGCACCTTATTTTACACACATTTAAGAGCTGACTGTAATCTTCCCTAGACACAGTTTAGGCCTCAGGGACCGTTTCTACATTTCTACTTCACCAAGTTCCTCATTGACAAGAACAGCTGTGTGGTGAAGCGGTATGGTCCCGCGGAAGAGCCCCTGGTAATAGAGAAGGACTTGCCCTGCTACTTCTAGCTCCACAAGTATATGTAGTCCCCCCCCACCCACCCCCATCCACACCCCTGCTTGGAGCCTTACATCTGGCACCCATGATGGTCTGCCTAAAAATCAGCCTGCTGGTGGGGCAGATCCAAGAACCTGGGGTGCATCACCCCCTCCACATTCCTCAGTCTGTCTGGAGACTTGGCGCACCCCGCCCCCACCCCTGGTTATCTTGTGGGAATAAAACATTCAAATTGGAAAAAAAAAAAATAGGGGCTGACTGTAATCATCCCCCAACAAACTCACCATTTCCACATTCTTCTTATAGCTTATAGTTCAAAATCACCTACATTTCCATGGAAGGAGCTTGTACACATGAGTGATGCCTTGCTCTTACAGGTATAACACCTTGAGAACTGGCTCTGGTGACCAGTGGGGCAGCATTTGCTGGTCCTACAGAACTATAGCAAACAAACAAACAAACAACAATAAAAGGCCAGTTCTAAACTGGCAAGGGCTCAGTACAGAAAGAACAGAAAGAAATGCCCATCTCCCTATCTTTCCTTGAAAGAGATCTCTCTATATACTTCAAAAGCTGCTGCTTGAGGGTCTGGTTTCCATAGAAACTGCATTTTGAGGCTGACTGAAGTCCTCTGTTTGGGACACTTACAGGTCTTGCCACACCCTCAACTAAGAACAAAGAAAGTGGTATATACAATCACAAAGGTTTGAGAGACACCCAATAAATCAGGCCAGGCTGAACAATAAGGTCTATCTCCTACAAAAGACCATTCTGTCAAGAGAGGCAAGGTGGGGTTTTAACACATTTTAACACATTTGCAGAAATCAATACAGAGAGTTGAGGAAAGTGAAGATATAGAGGAATGTGTTTCTCAACAAAAGAACATAAAACGCCAGGAAAAAGACCTTAATGAAACAGATAGAAGTGATTTCCATGATAAAGAGTTCAAAATAATGGTCATAAAGATGCTCACTGAGGTCGGGAGGAAAATGTTGGACTAAAGTAAGAATTTCAACAGAGACTAAAAATAGAAGAAAGTAAAGTACCCAAGTGCTGAAAAATACAGTAACTAAAACAAAAACAAAAACAAAAAACTGAATAGAGAGGTCTAACAGCAGACTAAATCAAATGGAAGAAAAAAAATCAGCAAACAGAGTGGAAAACATCTAATCAGAAGAAAAAAAATGAAATGAATGAAAAAGAGTGAAGATAAATTGAGGGACTTATGAGATGCCACAAAAAGGCCAATGTACACTTTATAGATATCCCAGAAGGAAAAGAGAGAGAAAAGAGGGTAGAAAACTTATTCAAATATATTATGACAAAAACTTCCCTAACCTGGAGAAAGAGAGATATCCAGATCCAGGAAACACAGAAAATTTCAATTAGGATGAATCTAAACATATTCACACTAAGAAACATTATAATTAAATTGTCAAATGTTAAAGACAAGGAGAGAACCTTAAAGTAGCAAGAGAAAACAACTTGTTATGTACAAGGGAACTACCAGAAGACTATCAGCAAATTTTTTAGCTGAAACCTTGCAGGCCAGAATGAGTTGCATGATGTATCCAAAGACATGAAAGGAAAAAACAAAAACAAAAACAAAAAACCTGCCAATCAACAATACTCTACCCAGCAAACATATCCTTCAGAATTAAAAGGTAGAATTTTCCAGACAATTATAGCTGAAGTGGTTCATCACCACTAGACCAGCCTTACAAGAAATATTAAAGTGAGTTCTTCAAGCTGAAATAACATGAATAACAACAACAAAAAAACCCACATAAAATGTATCAATTTAATATAGTAAATATAGTTAAATTCAGAATACTACAGTGTTGAAATGGTGTTGTATTAATCACATATAACTCTACTATAAAGGTTAAAACTCAGAAATATTAAAATAATTCTAATTATAATATTTCATTAATGACACACAAGGTAAAAATGTGTAAATTATAAAATTAAAAATAAAACATGGAGAGAAAGAATGTAGAACTGTAGTATGTGTTCAAAGTTAAATTGCTACCAGTTAACAATAGACTATTATAGACCCAGTGTAACGCAAACAAAAACCTATAGTGGATACACAAAAGATAAAGAGAAAAAATCTAAGCATACTACTACCGAAAATGATCAAATCAAAAACCTAAAGAACAGGAGAGGAAAAAAGGAAGAAAGTAATCACTACAAACATAAAACAATTAACAAAATGACAATAGTAAGTCCATACCTATCAATAATTACTTTAAATGTAAATGGACAAAATTCTCCAGTCAAGGGACAGAGTGGCTGATGGATAAAAATATAAGACCCAACTATACGCTGACTATATGAGACTTATGTTAGCTGTAAAGACACACACACCCTGAAAATGAATAGAAAAAGATACTGCATGCAAATGAAAACTTGAAGAAAGCTGGAATAACTATACTTATATCAAAATAGACTTAAGGGGTGCCTGGGTGGCTCAGTCGTTAAGTGTCTGTCTTCGGCTCAGGTCATAATCCCAGGGTCCCTGGGATCGAGCCCCACATTGGGCTCCCTGCTCAGCAGGAAGCCTGCTTCTCCCTCCCCCACCCCCCCGCTTGTGTTCCCTCTCTCGCTGTGTCTCTCTGTCAAATAAATAAACAAAATCTTAAAAAAAAAAAAAAGTGGAAAACTCACAAATATGTGGATATTAACCAACATGCTATTGACTAATCTATGGGTCAAAAAAGAAATCAAAGAATATCAGAATTTTCTTAAGACAAATGAAAATACAACTTACTAAAACTTTGGGCTACACTGAAAGCAGTTCTAAGAAAGATATTCATAGAAATAAATGCCTATGTTAAGAAAAAAGAAAGAGCTCAAATAACCTAATTTTCCATCTCAAGGAACTTAAAGAAGAGCAAACTAAGAGCAGAGTTAGTAGAAGAAAGAAAGAAATTTAGAGGGAAAGTAAAGGACACAGAGATAAATAAATAAATAAATAAATAAATAAATAAATAAATAAATAAAAATAAATAAAGCAATAGAACTCGTTTTTTTTAAGTAAACAAAATAGACAAACCTTTACTTAGAGTTAATAAGAAAAAAGAGTACTTAATAAAGTTATAAATAAAGGATGAGTCATTACAACAGATACCACAGAAATACAAAAGATCATAAGACACTACTGTGGAGTGTTGATTGCAAAAAAATTTACAACCTAGAGTGGATAAATTTCTAGAAAAATGTAACCTATGAAGACTGAATCATGAATAAGTATAAAAATCCGAACATACCAATTATTTGTAAGGAGAGTAACCAGTAATTAGAAAACTCCCAACATAGAAAAGTCTAGGACCAAGTGGCTTCAGGGTGAATTTTACCAAACATTTAAGGAAGAATTAATAACATTCTTTCTCAAACTCTTCCAAAACAAATAGAAGAGGGAAAAGTACTTCCAAACTCATTTATGGAGGACAACATGATATTGATTCTAAAACAATAAATGTTATCAAGCTAAATTCAACAATATGTTAAAGAGATCATATACCATGATCAAATGGGATTTATTTCAGGGATGCAAGAATGGTTCAACATCCACCAATCAATCAATGTGATACACCACAATAACAAGAAGCAGCATAAAAATCATGATTATCTCAAAAGATTCAGAGAAACACATTTGACAAATTTCAACAATCCTTCATGATTTTAAAAGCCCCCAAAAAACTGTGTAGAGGAAACATAACATAATAAAGACCGTATATGATAAACCACAGCTAACATCATCAACTATGAAAAGCTCAAAGATTTTACTCTAAAATCAGGAAGACAAGGATGTCCACTCTCACCACTTTAATTCCATATAGTTTTGGAAGTCCTACCTAGAACAATTAGATGGGGGGGGGGGAAGGCATCTAAATAGAAAAGTAAAAACTGTTTCTTTTTGCAGATGATATATTGCATATAGAAAACCCTAAAGACTCCATCAAAAAAAAAAAAAAACGGTTAAAACTAATAAATAAATTCAGTAAAGTTTCAGGATATAAAATCAATATACAAAATCATTTGTGTTTCTCTACACTAACAATGAACTATCAGAAAAAGAAACTTTAAAAATAATCTCATTTATAATTGCATCAGAAGGACTAAAATACATGGGAATAAATTTAACCAAGGGGATGAAAAATCTGTACAATGAAAACTATAAGATATTGATGAAGAAAATTAAAGACTACACGAAAAAATGGAAGTATATTTTGTGTTCACGAATTGGAAGAATATTGTTAAAATGTCCATACCACCTAAGGCAATCTACAGATTCAATGCAGTCCCTATCCAAATTCCAATGGCATTTTTCACAACAATAGAAAAACAATCCTAACATTTGTATGGAACTGCCTAAGACCCTTGAAACCCAAAGCAATCTTGAGAAGGAATAACAAAGCTGAAGGCATTATAATTTCTGATTTCAAACTATATTACAAAGCTTTCGTAATCAAAACTGTATGGTTTGGGCACAAAAATAGACCCATAGATCAATGGAACAGAAGAGAACTCATCAAAAGGCCCAAGAATATAGAAACTAGAAGATAAAGTCTCTTTAATAAATGCAAACACATGCAAAATAATGGAACTACCCCTGTCTTATACCATAGGAAAAAACTCAAAATGGATTGCAAACTTGAATATAAGACCTAAAACCATAAAACTCCTAATAGAAAACATAGGGGAAAGCTCCTTAACTTTGTCTGGTCTTGGCAATGTTGTTTTTGACTTGACACAAAAGCAAAGACAACAAAAGCAAAAACTAACAAATGGGACTACATCAAACTATAAACTGCGTGGAAAAGAAATCTACCAACAAAATGAAAAGGCAACATGGTATGGGAGAAAATATTTGCAAATCATAAAACTGATAATACCCCAAATATTTAAAGAACTCAGTACACCTCAACAGCAATAAATAACCAAATTAAAAATGGGCAGAACTGAATAGACATTTTTCAAATATAGCAAACAAATGGTCACCAGGTACATGAACAGATGCTCAATATAACTAATCATCAGTAAAATGGAAATCCAAAACACAGTGAGATGTCATCTTACACATACCAAAATAGCTGTCATCAAAAGACAAGATATAACAGGTGCTGGTGAGGATGTCAGACAAAGGGAAACCTTGTGCATGTTGGTGTGAATGTAAACTTGTATAACCACTAAGGAAAAGAGTATGGAGTTTTCTCAAAAAATTGAAAATAGAACTACCTAATCATCTAGTTATCACATTCCTGGGTCTATACCCAAAGTAATTGAAAATAGTATTTTAAAGAGGTATCTGCACTTTGAAGCTCATTACAATATTATTCACAACAGACAAGGGTTGGAAGCTATCTAAATGTCCAGTGATGGATGAATGGATAAAGAAAATGTGGCATATACTTCCAGTGGAATATTACAGAGTCAGGAGAAATCTTGACATTTAGGATGGACCTTGAGGGCCTTATGCTAAGGGAAATAAGCCAGACAAAGACAAATATTGCAAGGTATCACTTATATGTGGAATTAAAAAATGAAGAAGAAAGTCAAACTCACAAAACAAGAAGTAGAAAAATGATTCTCAGGGTTGGAAGTTGAGGGAAATAGGGAGAGTTGGTAGAGGGTATATACTTTCAGCTACAAGGTTTTAGTACCTAATATAAAACATAATGACTATAGTTGGTAACACTATATTATATAATTAAAATCTGCTGAATGTTGAACTTAAATATTCTCACCAAAACTTTTTTGAAAAGGATAAATATGTGAGGTGATAGATTTGTTATTTAGATGGGAAGAAATCCTTCCCAATATATACATATATCAAATCACACAATGATAGAAATGTTACAACTTTGTTAATTATACCTCAATAAAGTTGAAATTAAAAAAAAAAAAAGACATCCTGTGTTTGTGGACTGAAGACTTCATATTGCTAAAACGTCCATACTATCCAAAGCAACTGACAGATTCAATGGAATCTCTAAGCAATGGCCTTTTTTACAGAAAAAAAAAAAAAATCCTAAAATTCATATGGAACCAAAAGTACCCCAAATTTTAATCTGACTGTAATACAAGGGAAATTATTTAGTCTCTTAAAAGAAATCTACAAATAACTTATAGCAAACATCACTTATTTCTGAATTCTTTGAAAGTTACATTCATGAGATCATAAAAGTAAGGATGCTTAACCATCATTTCTATGAAGTACTTTGCTAGAATTCTAAATAATACATCTAATGAAGCATGTTCTAAAAACTCTAAGAAGAGGGGCGCCTGGGTGGCTCAGTTGGTTAAGCGACTGCCTTCGGCTCAGGTCATGATCCTGGAGTCCCTGGATCGAGTCCCACATCGGGCTCCCTGCTCAGCAAGGAGCCTGCTTCTCCCTCTGACCCTCTCCCCTCTCATGTGCTCTCTCTCTCTCATTCTCTCTGTCTCAAATAAATAAATAAAATCTTTAAAAAAAAATAAAAAAATAAAAAAAATAAAAACTCTAAGAAGAAACTTTTGATACTATTGAGATTAAAGAAAATTTGAATCCAAGAAGGGAATACGCCATGTTCATAGATTTGAACACTCACAATTATAAATCTGCCATGTCGCTCTATGTGGATATATATTCAGTGTGATCCTAGCATGGTGTTGTTATTGATAATGTTCTGTTTTTCATGGAAACTGAAAATTGTAACATTTATATGGAAATGTCAAGGATCAAGAAGAGCCAATATAGGTTTGGAAAAGATCAAAGTTGGAGAACTTACATTTCAGATATCTACAACAATTAAAACAGTAATAATAAAAGGAGGGACAGAAAGACTAATGCAACACAATGGACAGTCTTGAAATAAACATATAAATATATAGTCAACCTATTTGTAAATAAGCTGATGTTGCAAATAAGTGGGAGGAAATGGTCTTTCAATAATTCGCTTTTGTGGGGCACCTGGGTGCCTCAGTCGGTTTAAGCGGCTGTCTTTGGCTCAGGTCATGATCCCAGGGTCCTGGGATTGAGTCCTGCATCAGGCTCCCTGCTCGGCGGGGAGCCTGCTTCTCCCTCTCCCTCTGCCTGCCTCTCTGCCTACTTGTGCTCTCTATCTCTCTGTCAAATAAATAAATAAAATCTTTAAAAAAATTAGTTTTTGTTTTAATTGGATATGCACATGGATGAAAATGAAGCTTGGATCCCACCTTACACCATATTAAAAAAATAAATTCCAGATGATGCTTTAAATATGAAAGATAACACAATCTTCCAGAAGATAATGACAAATATGTTCATTAACTTGAAGAGGGAAAAAGTCATTTAAACATGACACATAATTTATCCACAAAAAAGGGGGGAAAATCAATAAACTGGGGTAAATTACAAACTTCTCTGTGAATTAAAAGAGATCCTTACAAGAGTGAAAGGACAAGCCACAGAATGGAGCCTTTGGCAATACATATGGCCACAAAAGCCTCAATATAAATATGCAAAAGTATGGGACAAAAGGATATCCAAATCGTTAATTTTATGAGTGATGAGAGAAATGTACATTAAACCACAGTGGGACACACTTACATACTCACTGGAATGACAAATATCTTTAAAGAGCAGTAAAACTGCAAGCATTGTTGATGCTATGGAGAAACCGAATTTTTCATATATTGCTGCTGGCAGTACAACGTGTTACAAGCACTTTGGAAAAATTACTTGGCAATATATTAAAGTTCAATATCTACATAAGGTATTGCCCAGCTATTCTCTACTTGAAATACACCTTACAGAAATCATTACAGACATGGAAAACTTATGATAGAAGTCAAAACAGTTGCTACCTTTCAGTGGAAGGGTTAAAGGAATAATTCTGGTTTACAGTTGATATTCTATTTGTTGGGTCATAGTTGCTTACTTTGTAACAATTTTTAAGTTGTAAGCTTCTAATTTATATATAATTTCAAAAATATGTCCATTAAGAAAAAAGAGATGAGAACTTGAGACATTACATAAATACAGTGTGTGGAATTTCATCATAATTTGAACAAATCAGCTATCAAACATTTCTTAGATAACTGCTGTGACTACGAACAACAACTAAATTTGAAGGTACTAAAGGGATATTTTTAAAGAGTGAAAATTGTGTTCCATTACTTTTTTTTTGTTTTTTATTATGTTAATCGCCATACATTACATCATTAGTTTTTGATGTAGTGTTCCATGATTCATTGTTTGCGTATAACACCCAGTGCTCCATGCCCTCTTTAATACCCATCACCAGGCTAACCCATCCTCCCACCCCCCTCCCCTCTACAACCCTCAGTTTGTTTGTTTCAGAGTCCATCGTCTCTCATGGCTCATTTCCCCCTCCAATTTCCCCCGCTTCATTCTTCCCCTCCTGCTATCTGCTTCTTCTTCCTCTTCTTTTTTTTAACATATATTGTATTATTTTTTTCAGAGGTACAGATCTGTGATTTTTTTTGGTTTTTATTTGTTTTTACTTTGGGACATGTACTAAAATACTTCAGGTTGAAATCATATGATGCTGGGATTTTCCAAAGTAATTCAGTTAAGAAGGTGGCGTGGGAGAGGTATAGATGATCAAAGATTAACTAAGAGTTTTTAACAGATGAAACTGGTTTCTTAGTTACAAGGAGGTTCATTATTTATTATTCTATAATTTTCTTTGTACTTAAAACATAAGCAAAAATAACAACTAAGTTTTGGAAAATTATGAACTCAAGTTTGTGCCTATTAACATAAAGTTTCCTGTGTAAAATATGCCAAATAAAAATTCCACACTTGAGAGATTCTTTTATTCTTATGGCTGTATTTCATAATTAATTCCATGTTTTTTGGATTTGCTTCAATATTTGTTTAGAGTTGGGAAAACAGTGTGTATCAGTCTGACAGAGATACTGAAAAAGTTTGATACACCAGTCAACACTCTGGTAATATTTGGTTCAGATCATGCTGCAGCCATGTGAAAGGGAAAGGAAAAAACTATACTGTTTTAGCAACTATCAAAGCAATCCATTCAATTATTGTTAGCAATGGCTACCCCAACCACCTGGCATATATTCCCCCTGCTTCTAAAGAAAAGGCATTCACAACTCACGTTAGGCTTTTAATCTTTTTATAGCACTCCAGAAACAGGGGACATTAAAGCATGTTGCAATATTTGCTAAACCTGAGCTGCAATAGCTATCAAATCAGCTTCCCCATGAGGTTTCAGTTTACAAATAAATCCTAACATGAATGGCAGATGTGAGGCCTCCCTGTGCATCACACTCTTTATTTGGGAACAACAGACCACCAATGCGAAAAATTATGAATGAAAAATTCAAACTCTTATTTTGAACCTAGCAGACACAGAAGTTTCAATTGCTTGAAATGGAAAAATGGGGACTTAGCATATGAGAGAGTGCTGATCCCTGAGAAAGATTAAAGAAACGAAGTTCTTAAGGTAGAGGAGAGTAGGACAGAACTAACAGATGAATTGGGTTTCGTTAGCAGATTTCTCTAAACGAAGAAGTAGAATATAAAAATAGATACATTTAAGGGGTGCCTGGTGGCTCAGTCGGTTAGGCAACCTACTCTTGGTTTTGGCTCAGGTCATGCTCTCATGGATTGTGAGATCAAGCCCTGCATTGGGCTCTGCACTGAGTAGGGAGTCTGCTTGAAGATTCTCTCCCTCTGCCCCTGCCCCCACTTGCTCTGTCTCCCTCTCAAATATCTAAAAAAAAAAAAAAAAAAAGAACAGATATATTTAAGATTGTAGAATTAATTGTGTGAAGATGATAAATTTTCCTCCAGTTGCTTTGTTTTCCACAATAATTTGTGAAGCTAAGGGTAAGACAGAGCGATGACATACCACTGCATGTAAAATTGTTGTTGGCTTCCCCCATGCCACTTCAGTCACTGTGTCATGCATTTCAGAGTATAGGCTTTAACTGAAAGTTTGCATGAAAACACAATGATGGGTGGCCTTCATTTTAGGGTTCTGGGTAGGCAATGCAGTGGAAAAGTCTTTATATTGCAAAAATCAATGTAACAGTAAGCTTTATTCTGTGCATTTCACCTAAAAATGCAGAAGAAAATTTTGAGACTGAGCATTAATGTGAATTGAAGGCAGGGGGCCCACGGGTTCTGAATATTACATTCCAAACTACTGAAAAAACTGAAAAAATATTTTTATAGGCATTCAGATCAAAATGAGTTCAGAACAATTTCATGAAAAGGATATTTTTGTTCTATTTGCTCTTATAAAGAGAACATTACTATCCAGTGATGTAAGTTCAATTTTATCAATTCACTGTTTGAATTGGCATATCTCTTCTGAAAAGTAGATTAAAAGAGAATAGTAAGAGGGTCTTTTATTTCTAAGGGGCTTCATCATTGGATTTTAGTTTAGGAAAGGACAGAAGAAATTAAGTTCTAATTTCTCACTAAACAGCTGAAGAAGGGGCACCTGGGTGGTTCAGTCATTTAAGTGTCTGACTTTTGATTTTGGCTCAGGTCATGATCTTAGGGTCATGAGTTCAAGCCCCACATTGGGCCCGCATTCAATGCAGAGTCTGTCCCTCTTCTTCTTCTCCTCACCCTGCTCATACTCTCTCTCAAATAAATAAATAAAATCTTTAAAAAAAGATGAAGAAACTTAAGTGTACAGAGGAGTGACTTTTATAAGCTCATGAGGAATAAAAGATGAGGTCTAAGGTTTTTTGAGCTTCATAGTCAAATTCATTCCCAAACTACAATATTTACTTTTAAATGGAAAGAGGAGTGATGTATACAGTTAAGGCAATTTTAATCTTAAATCAGGGATCAAAAGTTCTGGTTCTTAATATGTCCTCCTCTAGTTTTATACATATTGCAGAGGAGAAACATTTTTTAGTAGTTTTACTGAAGTATACTTAATATACAAAGAGCTGCATATATTTCTTTGAGGAGTTTGGACATATGTAAACACCTGTTATATCGTCACCACGATCAAGGTAATTAGACATATCACCTCCAAAACTATTCTTGTGCCTCTTCTGTATGCATGCAGGAAACTTAACATGAGATCTACCCTCTTAACAGATTTTTAAAATCATAATACAGTATTAACTGTATGCAAAATGTTGTAAAGATCTCTAAAATGTATTCATCATGCATAACTGAAACTTTATACCCAATGAATGGTGACTCCCTATTTTCCACTCCTCCCAACCTCAACAACCACTATTCTATTCTGTGCTTCCATGAGTATGACTTTTTTAACTATCTCACATAAATGAAATTACAAGGTTTTTGTCCTTCTCTGACTGGTGTATTTTACTTAGCATAACGTCCTCTATGTTTATAACTGGTTCTATTTACTTAATTTTGTTATTTCAAGTTCAATATAGCATGTATGCACAAACGTGGATATATGACAAAACCAAATACTTGAATTTATTAAATAAGAATAATCGAAAGCCTTCTATAAAATATTTGGATTTGTTTCACTTTTGAATTAAAATGTTTCTGTTGATATTTCTAGAAAACACAATTTAATTTGAATTCTTCTATTTCTAGCTTTTGTATAACATCCAAATACCTTTTTGAAAAATTCCCAAAGCTATGAATTGATACTGTGTGCCCTTTTAATACGTTCCTTTTTGCAAGATTGCACTTATTATTTAGTTTTTAAAAGTGAATGAATCATAAAATAAAGACAAACTATCACACCATAGAGATTTTGGGAAACTTAAGTGCTTCACAAGCAAGAGGTAATGAACTAAATTTCACAAGAAGTATCCTCTACTAGAATTCCATTTTCATTTGGAAATGACTTGTCTGTCTTTGGGGAGAAAAAGAAAAGCATATTAGAAAGCAGTGTCATAATGACAAGATCAATTTTAAAAAATGGCAAGTATAAAATGAATTCCAAAACCTCCATTACTTTCAACAAATATTTATTCAGCACCTTCAATGTGCTAGGTGCTCTATTGAGTTTTGGGGACACAAAAGTCAACAAAAGAGAAAAAACTGTTTTCACAGTGATTATTATATAGAGGAAAAAGAGGGATAATAAAAATTAATGGAAATATATGGTTCCCCCAAACATATTAAGTATACTAATGTTTCCTTTACTTAATGACCATGGTACATAATATTTAATCAGGTAACAAAAGGGTTAAATCATTATCACATAACAAAATACTTCAGCCTAGATAAACCACAATTCTGACAAACTAAGAGTTCTGCAGGCTTTTAGCATCCTTCAAATATATCTGAGTCCTGGATGAGTTTTACACTACTGGATGGCAGTTGTCCATTCCGGCTTTTAAATACTAGCTGGGAGGATTCTGGGTAAGACTGCCTTATAACTCATTCTCAAAGCATGAGCAGTTTTTATAATGAAAGGATAAAAGGTGACTGTATTAACATTTTATACCAAGACCGCTAACATAAGCCAGGGCTCTGTAGGAATGCAAAGTCAGTCTAATTCTGTCCTGAGTGGCTAGTATACACAGGACAGCCAGAGGGCTTCCAGGAATCTCTACATCTCTTTAAGAAAGGGCACTCATTTTGAAAGTCCTATCCTAGATTAGGCTAGAGGAAGTTAAGGAATATAAGGACTCACCAGTATCCTGAGAAAAAGTTGCCTATCACTTCTCAAATAGATCAAGTCATCCTACCCATGTATCCTCTACTTTGAGAACTGAGGTTAGACAAAAGTCAGTAGACAAACTCTAGTCACTGTACTTGAATTAATATTGTCACCATGTATTAATTATTAAATACAATATGAAAAAATGGGGGAAAAATATATCAATGAAAGGGATAGAGTGTTGTGTGGTCTAATTTTAAATACTGTAGCCACAGAAGAACCACAGGAAGTGAAGAGTCCAGCTAGGTATCTGGAGAAGTGTTTCAAGAAGGTTGAGTAAAATAGGTGTGTTCAAAAACCAGATTAATGTGCCTGGGGTGGAGCAAATTAAGGAAAGAGAAGCAGGAGATGCGGGAAATGAGTTGAGGAAATGAAGGATTGTGTTTAGACCATGTAGAACACCATGAAATATTGTTAGATATTTTATTTCTACTCTCAGTACAATACAAAGGGTTCTCTGTGGAGGGGAAAGATTTGGCTTTCTATTTAAAAGTCATCATTCTAACTGCTATGTTGAAAGGAACTCTATGGAAGAAAGAGAAGGTGGGAGATCAGTTAGGCTATTATAGCAGTGAGGATGGCTGCATAACATTCCATTGTATATATATACCACATCTTCTTTATCCATTCATCTGTCAATGGACATCTTGGCTCTTTCCATAGTTTGGGTATTGTGGACATTGCTGCTATAAACATCGGGGTGCACATTTGTATCTTTGGGGTATATACCCAGTAGTGCAATTACTGGATCGTAGGGTAGCTCTATTTTCAACTGTTTGAGGAACCTCCATACTGTTTTCCAGAGTGGCTGCAACAGCTTGCATTCCCACCAACAGTGTAGGAGGGTTCCCCTTTCTCTGCATCCCCGCCAACATCTGTCATTTCCTGACTTGTTAATTTTAGCCAACCTGACTGGTGTGAGGTGGTATCTCATTGAGGTTTTGATTTGGATTTCCCTGATGCCGAGCGATGTTGAGCACTTTTTCATGTGTCTGTTGGCCATTCAGATGTCTTCTTTGGAAAAATGTCTGTTCATGTCTTCTGCCCATTTCTTGATTGGATCATTTGTTCTTTGGGTGTTGAGTTTCATAAGTTCTTCATAGATTTTGGATACTAGCCCTTTATCTGATATGTCATTTGCAAATATCTTCTCCCATTCTGTCGGTTGCCTTTTGGTTTTGTTGACTGTTTCCTTTGCTGTGCAAAAGCTTTCTATCTTGATGAAGTCCCAATAGTTCATTTTTGCCCTTGCTTCCCTTGCCTTTGGCGATGTTTCTAGGAAGAAGTTGCTGCGGCTGAGGTCGAAGAGGTTGCTGCCTGTGTTCTCCTTTAGGATTTTGATGGACTCCTGTCTCATATTTAGGTCTTTCAACCATTTTGAGTCTATTTTTGTGTGTGGTGTAAGGAAATGGTCCAGTTTCATTCTTCTGCATGTGGCTGTCCAATTTTCCCAACACCATTTGTTGAAGAGACTGTCTTTTTTCCATTGGACATTCTTTCCTGCTTTGTCGAAGATTAGTTGACCGTAGAGTTGAGGGTCCATTTCTGGGCTCTCTATTCTGTTCCATTGATCTATGTGTCTGTTTTTGTGCCAGTACCATACTGTCTTGATGATGACAGCTTTGTAATAGAGCTTGAAGTCCGGAATTGTGATGCCACCAGCTTTGCTTTTTTTTTCAACATTCCTCTGGCTATTCGGGGTCTTGGAATATTATGCAGCCATCAAAAGGAATGAAATCTTGTCATTTGCAACGATGTGGATGGAACTGGACGGTATTATGCTAAGTGAAATAAATCAATCAGAGAAAGACATGTATCATATGATCTCACTGATATGAGGAATTCTTAATCTCAAGAAACAAACTGAGGGTTGCTGGAGTGGTGGGGGGTGGGAGGGATGAGGTGGCTGGGTGATAGACATTGGGGAGGGTGTGTGCTATGGTGAGTGCTGTGAATTGTGTAAGACTGTTGAATCACAGACCTGTACCTCTGAAAAAAATAATACATTATATGTTAAAATGAAAAGAAGATAGTAAGAAGGGAGAAATGAAGGGGGGGGAAATCAGTGAGGGAGATGAACCATGAGAGACTATGGACTCTGAGAAACAAACTGAGGGTTCTAGAGGGGAGGGGGGTGGGGGGATGGGTTAGCCTGGTGATGGGTATTAAAGAGGGCACGTTCTGCATGGAGCACTGGGTGTTATATGCAAACAATGAATCATGGAACACTACATCAAAAACTAATGATGTAATGTAAGGTGATTAACATAACATAATAAAAAAAATAATAGCAGTGAGGAGATGAGAAATAGTAGCAGGGTATAAGAAGTCATTGGAGTTTGAATTTATGCATGTATTTCAGATTTTAATTTTGCATACATATATATATATGCACAAACTAAACTTTTATTACGTAAATTTTCAGATATATGAAAATGTATGGACAAAATAGTAAACTCCGATCATTTAGGTCCAATCAGTAAGAACATATGACTTTATTTCATCCTCTCCAATTCCCCATCCTTGGTCTCCATGGAATAATTTTGAAACATAGTACATCATATCATTCATCCTAAATACTTCAAAATGTAACTCTAATTTGTAACATTAGTACACCTAAAATAGTATTTATCAATATCATCCAATATTGTCAGCAAGGTTTTCTAATATTCTTATAAATGTCTTTCTCTTTATATACTGATTTAAATCAAGATCTACATAAAAAATTCTGAATGTATTTTTAAGTGCAGTGAACCAGGGAAAAACATACCTGAAGCTCTTAAATAGGGGGGAATGAATATAAATAACTCTGAATTAGAAAGTGAAGAACTGAAAGGGGAAAAAAGAGATTTCTAAGGTATCACAGCAGAATGGGGCAGCTACCATAGAGCTGGGGCTACAAAAGAAGCAGGTTAAAATTACCAAAACTTAGTGTCTTGGGGAAGACGCCTGTATTAGTCTTTTTGGCCTGCAGTAACAAAATGACACAGATGGGTTCCAATACCAGAAATCTGTTTTCTCATAGTTCTAGGTGCTGTAAGTCTGAGATCAGGGTGCCAGCCTGATTGGCTCTGGTGAGACATCTCCCCGCTCCTTGCACATGGCTGCCTTCTTACGTGTTTACCTTGCCATTCCAAGGAACATATGGTAAGAAAAAGTCATTGAGCACTCAGATTTACAGATCATGATGCACCCTTATCATCTCATTTAACCTTTATCACCTCTTGAGACACCCCATCTCAAAAGATAGTCACAATGGGTGTTAGGGCTTCAACATATGACTTTTGAGGAGACACAAACATTCAGTCCATAGCAAGCTCTACGGGGCTAGAGCCCATACATCTGAGAATATGTTGCTAAACAGTGGTTATTTGTGTCTTTGAGCATGGAGGGGCCCCTCTATACTAAGATCCAGATTTTGGTGGAGATCATGATAATGACACTGTGCTAGTGTCTCTGAAAGTGTAGGATGAATATAGTTCTACAAGTGTTAGAAAGCCTGCAACTGGCTCCAACTACTGTTAGTACAATGAGTTGCCCCTGCTAGAGCAAAGTATTGCTGACAGAAATGGGTAAGGGGCAAGACCTTTCTTCAAAATAGAACAACTGCCTTCTTTCTTTTGCTTTCCTGTCTCCCTCTAGTTCTTTCTAGTGGCAGAAACTAAAAGGAACAAGGTGGCAAATCAGCAATGTGATTTGCAGAGTTCTAGAACAGCCCTGCAAAGCAGAGTATAGAACACTTTGGAGGTGACATATCTATTAAATGCTATAGTACATCCCTTCAGAGTTTAAATCAATTTAAGTTGAAGTTTCCTTATGGCTAAAACCTTCCTATCTTAAGTGACCATACTTTGCCTGGGTAGAGTCCACTTTATACTTCTTATTTGACATAATCTATAATTTGTGCTCCTGTTCACCATGAAATGTGCCCATGTTTGAATGGAAAATTACATGGCCACTCTCAACCACACTGACACACGTTACTTTAGGCAATGATCTCATTTACTTCTTAAACACTATTAGTTCAAAATCAATTACTTAGATTCCAAAAACAAAGTGTTATAAATCTGTATCCAAGGGAATGATGTAATGACTACGTGGTAGTTTAAGTATTGTAATATTAGAAAATTGTACAAATTTTACTCCAGTTTCACTTAAAACAACAAAATCTTCTCAGTTGCACTAAGTCTGCTTTCTCTTATCCATATTGTCCTTGGAGTCCATACAATAAGATTTACCTTTTTAAAATATATCCTAGGGGCACCTGGGTGGCTCAGTTGGTTAAAATATATCCTAGATCACGATTTATAAATTTTGTTGATGAAAATATCTTCAGAACTATTAAAAAAGCAAAGGACATTGCCCCTTCATGGAAAACTGGGTGAAAGGGAGGCATCACCAAAAGTTTATCTGAAATCTTGCCACAGATACCCTGGAGTGTAAGGAAGAGAGGAATCAGTATCTAACTCAAACTAGAAGCCAAATAATTCAAACTCACTGAAGCTGCCTGCATGCCATGGAAAGAGAGGAAGGGCTACTTTGAGAACTTGCACTTTTCCTTACACTCAAGTGAGGGTGTCGGTTGTGATTCATTTAAAAAGGATTCCTGGAGAGTTCAATTTCTGGTTCTGCATGTAAGGGGCTCAGAAGATACCACTTTGTCCTACAACAAGTAAAGAGCTAAACAGACTAAAAAAATTAACAGTACTTCTTGGATCCATAAAGGGGCTGATTCAGGGCAAACCTCTGCTCCCATGATTAGAGTCAGGTAAATACAGGGAGTCATGCCTTAACAGAGTAGAGACTCATGAACAGATATTGCCACATGAAACTGTACCAGGGTAGGAAAACCTGAACTATAAATGACAAATTGCTAGAGACTCTGCATAAATGAGCCTAAGATTTAAAAATTCCAGGAGGACCCACACTTAGGAGGATGCCCACAATACTGTGACAAACATCTCCAGGAATTCAACCAGCTTCTCACAGTAAATATCTGACAAAAATCACCTCTAGTTTCTGGTAGAAAGAGGAAAGAGACCATTTTGAATAATGCCAAAGCACTCTGTTCTTAACGAGGCCTACCCTCAGGGAAAAATTAGTTAATGAGAGCTTAACCTTACAGGATATTATAAGACCCTAACTGACCAAGAGAAGAGAAATACCAAAATCTAGTCAGCTGTAGCTTTCCCTTAGTAAGAAGGGAAATACCCAACTCCAGCCCATTTCCTCCTCACCTACGGAGGAGGAAAAACAAAACAAAACAAAACAAAACTGAGAAATACTTGTTAAGTTCATAGTCCAAAGGCATGGGCTCACTAAAAGACTGAGACCTAACCATAGAATATGGAATACTACCCCTCTCCCACACCTCACCACCATATCGCTCAAGGCTTACTTATAGAAATTCCTTTTACCCAATATGTCATATTCAGCTTTCATGAAAAAAAATTAGAAGGCATACTAAAAAACAAAAATAGAACAAAGTGCAATTTGAAGAGATAGCAAATATTAGTTGGAATTATCAGACTGGGAATATAAAACAACTATGACTAATATGCTAAGGGTTCTAATGAATGAAGTAGATAGCCTTTAAGAACAGATGAGCATGTAGGATGAGAGATAAAAATCTCAAGAAAAAAACAAAATAAATGCTACAGATTAAAAAAAAAAAAACACATAAGAACAGAAAACAAACAAAACCACTAACAGAAATGAAGACTACCTTCAGTGGGCCTATTTGAAGATTCGACAAGCCTGAAGAAACTATCTCTGAGCTAGGTAATATATCAACAAAATCCTTAAAACTGAAAAGCAAGAGAACAGGACGCCTGGGTGGCTCAGTCGTTAAGTGTCTGCCTTCGGCTCAGGTCATGATCCCAGCGTCCTGGGATCGAGCCCCGCATTGGGCTCCCTGCTCCGCGGGAAGCCTGCTTCTCCCTCTCCCACTCCCCCTGCTTGTGTTCCCTCTCTCGCTGTGTCTCTCTCTGTCAAATAAATAAATAAAATCTTTAAAAAAAAAAAAAAGAAAGAAAGAAAAGCAAGAGAACAAAGATTGAAAATAACAGAATACCCAAAGATTGTGAGGCAACTACAAAAGGTATACCAAACAAAAAATGGAAATACAAGAAGGAAAAGAGTGAAAGGAACAGAAGAAATATTTGAAACAAAAATGACTAAAATTTTCCCAAATTATTATCAGACACCAAACCACAGATACAGGAAGCTCAAACACCCAGCAGGAAAAAAAAAAAAAAAAATGCCAAAACCCTACACATAGGCATATCATTGTATTGTATGGATGGAAGTTTCTGTAATTTGTCCTGCATAACTGACCACCCTGACCTGCATATATGCTAAAGAATGTTTGTGAGACTCATGCTCCATAACTGACCCTGAGAGCCTGGTTAGTTGATACTGTCTGCTCTCCAGGTCAGAATTGGCCCTTCTGGTACGGATGCTAAGAGCTATAATTTTTGCCTTGCATCCCCTCTGGCTCCAGGCTGGGCTGGCTCCCCAGAACAGAATCTGGGAGGGGAGGCAAGCACATTTGGTCCAGGTTCCTTGAAGGTGTAAAAACATGATAACATAGAAATGCAGCTCACTCCAAACTGCGTGTAGGAAAACAAATGTTTAACTTCAGACCCTGTCATTTGCCCTATAAATATGGCCTTTATGAGGATGGTCGGTTGGTAGTCTCATTTGAGGGGTGGACACTCCGCCCAGACCTCTCAATTAGGACTCCAAACTGGCTGTCTCCATGGGGCTTTACCAGCTAATGTGTTTGGATGCTGTAAATACCTGATTTGATGTAACTCTGTCTTATTCTCCTTTACTGCTTACTATTGCCCTCATCTATGTTTAGATTTATCTTTTCTTGTTTCTATTTCCACTAGGTTTTTACTTTATAATATCAATGTTTTTCCCCTTTGAAACAGAGTACAGCTGCCATGAATCTTTTCTTCATATCATTTACAAATTACAAAAAATCAAATATAATTTTTTAAAAATCCTGAAAAAACAAAGGAAAAAATCACCTTACCTATAGAGGAACAAAGAACTATATCTGACTTCTGAAAAACCATGCAAAAAGGATCGTGGAGTGAAATATCTAAAATACGGAGGCACCTGGGTGACTCAGTCAGTTAAGCATCTGCCTTCAGTTCAGGTAACGATCTCAAGGTCCTGAGATCAAGCCCCACATTGGACTTCCTGCTCAGCAGGGAGTCTGCTTGTGTCTCTCTCCCTCTGCCCCTTCCCCTGCTCTCTCTCAAATAAATAAATAAATCTTAAAAAATCAAATTAAATTAAAAAATAAAAATTGGAGAGAAAACACGACCTAGAATTCTGTATCTTATAAAAAATTATACTTCAAATGTCAAGAGTATATCAATATGTGAAGAACTTACACAACTCAGTAGGGATACCTCAATATCATAAAAGCCATCTATGAAAAACCAACAGCGAATATTATTCTCAATGGGGAAAAAAATGAGACCTTTCCCCCTAAGCTCAGGAACACAGCAGGGATGTCTACTATCACCACTGCTATTCAACATTGCATTAGAAGTCCTAGCCACAGCAATCAGACAACAAAAAGAATAAAAGACATCCGAATCAGCAAAGAAGAAGTCAAACTCTCACTCTTTGCAGATGATATGATACTTCATGTGGAAAACCCAAAAGACTCCACCCCAAAACTGCTAGAACTCATACAGGAATTCATTAAAGTGGCAGGATATAAAATCAATGCACAGAAATCAGTGGCATTCCTATACACCAACAACAAGACAGAAGAAAGAGAAATTAAGGAGTCGATCCCATTTACAATTGCACCCAAAACCATAAGATACCTAGGAATAAATCTAACCAAAGAGGCAAAGAATCTATACTCAGAAAACTATAAAACACTCATGAAAGAAATTGAGGAAGACACAAAGAAATGGAAAAACATTCCATGCTCATGGATTGGAAGAACAAATATTGTGAAGATGTCAATGCTACCTAGAGCAATCTATACATTTAATGCAATCCCTATCAAAATACCATCCACTTTTTTCAAAGAAATGGAACAAATAATCCTAAAATTTGTATGGAACCAGAAAAGACCCCAAATAGCCAGAGGAATGTTGAAAAAGAAAAGCAAAGCTGGTGGCATCACAATTCCAGACTTCCAGCTCTATTACAAAGCTGTCATCATCAAGACAGTATGGTACTGGCACAAAAACAGACACATAGATCAATGGAACAGAATAGAGAGCCCAGAAATGGACCCTCAACTCTACGGTCAACTAATCTTCGACAAAGCAGGAAAGAATGTCCAATGGAAAAAAGACAGTCTCTTCAACAAATGGTGTTGGGAAAATTGGACAGCCACATGCAGAAGAATGAAACTGGACCATTTCCTTACACCACACACAAAAATAGACTCAAAATGGTTGAAAGACCTAAATATGAGACAGGAGTCCATCAAAATCCTAAAGGAGAACACAGGCAGCAACCTCTTCGACCTCAGCCGCAGCAACTTCTTCCTAGAAACATCGCCAAAGGCAAGGGAAGCAAGGGCAAAAATGAACTATTGGGACTTCATCAAGATAGAAAGCTTTTGCACAGCAAAGGAAACAGTCAACAAAACCAAAAGGCAACCGACAGAATGGGAGAAGATATTTGCAAATGACATATCAGATAAAGGGCTAGTATCCAAAATCTATAAAGAACTTATCAAACTCAACACCCAAAGAACAAATGATCCAATCAAGAAATGGGCAGAAGACATGAACAGACATTTTTCTAAAGAAGACATCTGAATGGCCAACAGACACATGAAAAAGTGCTCAACATCGCTCGGCATCAGGGAAATCCAAATCAAAACCTCAATGAGATATCACCTCATACCAGTCAGGATGGCTAAAATTAACAAGTCAGGAAATGACAGATGTTGGCAGGGATGCAGAAAAGGGGAACCCTCCTACACTGTTGGTGGGAATGCAAGCTGGTGCAGCCACTCTGGAAAACAGTATGGAGGTTCCTCAAACAGTTGAAAATAGAGCTACCCTATGAACCAGCAATTGCATTATTGGGTATTTACCCCAAAGATAAAAATGTAGGGATCCGAAGGGGTATGTGCACCCCAATGTTTATAGCAGCAATGTCCACAATAGCCAAACTATGGAAAGAGCCAAGATGTCTATCGACAGATGAATGGATAAAGAAGATGTGGTATATATATACAATGGAATATTACGCAGCCATCAAAAGGAATGAAATCTTGCCATTTGCAAAGATGTGGATGGAACTGGAAGGTATTATGCTGAGTGAAATAAGTCAATCAGAGAAAGACATGTATCATATGATCTCACTGATATGAGGAATTCTTAATCTCAGGAAACAAACTGAGGGTTGTTGGAGTGGTGGGGATGGGAGGGATGGGGTGGCTGGGTGATAGACATTGGGGAGGGTGTGTGCTATGGTGAGCACTGTGAATTGTGTAGGACTGTTGAATCACAGACCTGTACCTCTGAAAAAAATAATACATTATATGTTAAAAAAAAAAAAAAGAAGAAGAAGATAGCAGGAAGGGAAAAATGAAGAGGGGGGAAATAGGAGGGGGAGATGAACCATGAGAGACTATGGACTCTGAGAAACAAACTGAGAGTTTTAGAGGGCAGGGGGGTGGGGGAATGGGTTAGTCTGGTGATGGATATTAAAGAGGGCATGTACTGAATGGGGCACTGGGTGTTATACACAAACAATGAATCATGGAACACTACATCAAAAACTAATGATGTAATGTATGGTGATTAACATAACGTAATAAAATAAAAAAAAATTAAAAAAAAGACCCAAACCAGAAAAAAAAAATGACTTAAAAATGGTCAGAAGATCTGACTAGACATTTTTCCAAAGAAGACACAGATGGCCAACATGTACATGAAAGGATACTAAACATCACTACACATCAGGGAAATACAAATAAAAAGCAAGGTGGGATATCACCACACACCAGTTAGCTAGCTATCATCAAAAGGACGATAAATGACAACTTTGCAAGAATGCAGAGTAAAAGGAAACCTTACTCACTGTTGGTGGGAATATAAATTGGTACAGCCTCTCTCGAAAACAGTATAGAAGTTCTTCAAAAAATTAAAAAATAGAAGTACCATATGACCCAGCAATTGCACTTCTGGGTATATACCTGAAGAAAATGAAAACACTAACTTGAAAAAATATATGCACCCATGTATTTATTGTAGCATTATTTATAATAGCCAAGATATGAAAGTTACCTAAGTGTCCATTAATGGATGAATGGATAACGAAAATGCTATAGGACAGAGTTAAGATGGTGGAGTAGTAGGGGGACCCTGAGATTGCCTCATCCTTCGAACACAGCAAGTTCAACATCCAACCATTTTGAGCAACTAAGAATACTATCTGAGGATTAAGGAAACAATCCGCACAGTTGGAGGGAGAGAATGTGGTAGATGTGAGATCTGAAGCCATGAATTGGGGGAGAGGAAAGCGGAGTTGGCCACAAAGGGGAGGGAACCCTTTTCACGGAGCAAAGTCAGGGAGAGGAAGAAAGTGGGAGAGAGTGCAGCATGTAGGGACTGCACAATAAGCTATAGTGAAGAGATCCCCTGGGTTGCACAGGGAGAGATCACTTCCTTTCCTGGAGTACGTATGATAGAGTGTATTCTGCCTCTCCAAGGACAAAAGGCCAGCTGGGAGCCACTGACTGGTGCTCAACAACAGGGTCAGAAGTGAGCACAGAAGGCAGAAAACCTCTTAACTTTTCCCTGTGAGCCACAATAGGTTTAAACCTCTGTGTGTTCACTGAGTGGCTGCTTTTCTGTGGCTGAACTGAGCAGAGCAGTGACCTGGGCAGAATGCAGATAACATGTCCACGCTTTTCATTATATGCCACAATAGATTCAAGCCTCTGTGGCTGCTTTTTTTGGACAGAACAGGGTAGGGGCCTGAGTCATGCCCAGATGGTCAATAACCCGGTTCCAGCTTTTTGTTGAGCATTACAATAAAATCTAGCCTCTGTGCATGCACTGTGTGACTGCTTTTTGGGGACAGAAAAATAGTGCACACTGCAAGGCTCTCCTCTGGGGGAGGGGAGTATCCCTCCTTGGGGACAAGAGGGTGGGGTGATGCTATATTCTTCCCCCTCCACCACCCCTCACTCGCCCACCGGACTTGAGAGAAACACAGCCCTTCCAGTGGACCTGACAGTGATGCCTTTACAAGGACAAATCAGCTTGTGAGCCAGCAAAGCAAGCCTCTCCCTCAGAAGACCAACACAGGCCTCTGCATGTACCAAGTCTACTGATTAAAGAATGCTCCAAAACATCAGCTTCTAGTGGAAATAGAACCAGTCTTTTTTTTTTCTTTTTCCTCCTCTTTTCTTAAGTTTTAAAATTTTTAAGTTTTTCTTTTCTAGATCTTATTTTTTATCATATATATATATATTCTTATCAATATGAATGAATATATATTATATAATATATATATTCTTTTCTCTTTTCTCTCTTTTTTTTGGTATCAGGCTTATAATTTTTTGTTCATTTGCTGGTTTGTTTCCTTCTCTTACTTTTTGGATCAGGCATCTTATTTTTTTTCCTCTTTTCTTCTTTCCTAACTCTTTTTTCCTTCTTTCTTGCTTATTCTTTGGAAACAGGCTTATAGTTGTTTGTTCGCATTTTTGTTCCTTTTCCTTTTGTCTTGGATTAGGCTGCTCTTCTTCTCTTTCTCCATCTTCTTCTTTTCTTTTTTCTTTTCCAGGCTTATCTTGACAAACAAATCAAAGCACACCTAGTTAAAAATCCAAACACTCCCCACTACAAGCAAGGAGGAACTCTGTAGAGGATGGACCAGTGGGAAAGAGCCACCAAAATACAACAGCAGAGTGTACATAGCACACACCAGAAACACTTCCTGAGGTTTTTGTTATTGTTTTTTTTTTTTTTTCTCTTTTTCTTTCTTCTTTTCTTTTCTGAACAAAATGAGGAGATGGAGAAATCCACCCAAAAAAAAAGAACAAGAGGTAGTACTCACTGCCAGGGATTTAATCAATATTGATATAAGTAAGATTGTCTGAATTAGAATTTAAAGCAAAGGTTATAAAGATACTAGCTGAGTGTGAAAAAAAACATAGAAGATACTAGAGAATCCCTTAGAGTAGAAATAAAGGAACTAAAATCTAGTCAGGCTGAAATTAAAAATGCTATTACCTAGATGTAGTCCCAAATGGAGGCTATAAAAATGAGGATGAAAGAGGCAGAAGAGCGAGTCAGTGATATGGAAGATAAAATGATGGAAAATGAGGAAGCTGAGCAGAAGAGAGAAAGAAAACTATTAGATCATGAATGGAAACTTAAAGAACTCAGTGACTACATAAAGTGAAATAATATCCAAATAATAGGGGTCCCAGAGGATGAGGAGCAGGAGAAAGGGATAGAAAGCTTATTTGGACAAATTATAGCTGAGAACTTCCCTAACCTGGGGAAAGAAACAGGCATTCCAGTCCAGGATGCACAAAGAACCTCCCTCAAAATCGGTAAAAATAGGTCAACACCTCAACATATAATAGTGAAGCTTGCAAATTTCAAAGAAAACAAAACAAAAAATAAACCAACACAAAAAACATTGTGCACTTCTTTGTAACACACAGGTCAAAAAATATTTTGAACTAAATGAAAATACACAATTAACCAAATTTTGTGGAATTCAGTGAAAGCAGTGCTTAGAGAGAAATTTATAAAATTGAATACATATATTAGAAAAGAAGATCTATCATTAGTAATCTAAGTAATCAAATACACAGAATAAAATAATAATATAAATAATAATTAGAGCAAAAATCAATAAAATTGTAAGCAGGAAAGCAATACATAAAATCAATAAAAATGGGCTTTTTAAAAAAAGATATTTTTTACATTTCAAGTTTCTATTTAAATTCTAGTTAGTTAACATGTAATGTAATATTAGTTTCAGTAGTAGAATTTAGTGATTCATCACTTACATATAACACCCAGCACTCATCACAAATGCACGCCTTAAAAAAAAATAATTAAAAGCAACAAACTGTAGCCAAGGAAACTAAGAAAAGGAGAGGACCCAAATCACTAATATCAAGAATGAAAGAATGGACATCACTACAAACCCCATGGAAATTAGAAGGATAATAAAGGAATACTATGAACACCTCTATGCCTACAAATTTAATAACATAGATATAATGGACTAATTCTTTGAAAAACACAAGGTGGATAAAATTAACATGAGAAGAAATAGATGATCTAAACAGGCCTATATCTAAGAAATTGAGTAATTAATCTTCCAATACGGAACACAAGGTCTAGATGGGTTCACTGATGAATGCAAACAGACATTTAAGGAAGAAATTATACCAATTCTCTACAATCTGCTTCAGAGTATAGAACCAAGGGAATACTTCTTTTTTATTATTACAAACAAAACTGCTATGAATATTCCTGTACAAGCCTCCGCATGGACATCCACTTTATTTCTCTTGGCTAAGCACCTGGCAGTGGAATGGCTGGGCCATATAGAAGGTATATGCTTAACTTGTTAGGAAACTGCCAAATTTCTTCCAAAGTGAACAACTTGACATTCCCACCAGCAGTGTATGAAAGGGCCAGTTCCTCTACATCCTCACCAACACTTGATATGACCTGTCTTTACAACTATAGACTTTCTAGTATCAGTGTACTGTGGTACCTCATTGCAGCTCTGATTCGCATTTCCCTAAGGACTACAGATGCTGTACATCTTTTCATGCGTTACTTGACACCATCTGTGTATCTTCTTCGGTGAAGTCTGTTCAATTCTTTTGTCCATTTTTCTAGAACCGTTTTCTTATTATTCAGCTTTGACATTTCATTATATATTTTTGATTCAGGTCCTTTATGAGATACGTGATTTGCAACTATTTTCTTCCAGACTGTGGTTTATCTTTTCCTTCTCTCTCTTTTTTTTTAAAGATTTTATTTATTTATTTGAGAGAGAGAGAGAATGTGCACAAGCAGGGGGAGCAGGGAATACTTTTTAATTCATTCTGTGAAGCCAGCATTATTACCCTAGCACCAAAAGCAGACAAAGACATTAGAGGAAAACTACAAACTAATCTATCTCATGAACATAGGTGCAAAATCCTTCAACAATGTATTAGCAAATTGAACTCAATAAAGTATAAAAATAATTATATGCTACAATCAAGTGGGATTTATTCTGGGTTTGCAAGGTTGGTTCAACATTTGAAAATCAATGCATGTAATCCATCACATCAATAAGCCAAAAAAGAAAAGATGCATGATTCTATCAAAAGATGCAGAAAAACAACTTAAAAATCATGACAAACTCAGTAAACTAGGAATAGAGGGAAACTTTCTCATCTCTTGGCAGATGCTATTTACAACAAACCTACAGCTAACATTATACTCAAAGGTGAGAAATTCAAAGCTTTTCCACTAAGATCAGGTGTAAGTCAAGAATGTACCCTCTCACCATTCCTTTTCAATATTGTACTCTAAGTCCTTACTAATGCAATAAGGCTAAGAAAAGGAAATAAAAATATATAGAGATGGAAAAGGAGGACATAAAACTTTCTGTTTTCAGATAATACGATAGTTTATCATATAGACTGTGGGATATAACGTTAATATACAGAAGTCAATTGCTTTTCTATACACCAGCAATGAACAGGTGGAACTTGAAAAGAAAAATGTGGTATCATTCACGTAAGTATTCCCAAAATATTTAGGTATAAGTCTAACAAAAAAAAACAAAACAAAGATCTCTATGAGGAAAACTACAAAGGTATGATGAATAAAATCAAAGAAAAAGTTAATAAATGTAGACTTATCCATGTTCATGGGTAGGAAGACTCAATATCACCAAGATATCAGTTTTTGCCAACTTGACCTATAGATTTAACGTAATCCCCATCAAAATCTTAAGTTATTTTATGAATATTGACAAACTGGTTCCAAAGTTTACATGAAGAGGGAAAAGACTCAGAATAACCAACACAATATTGATGAAGAACAAAGTTGGAGGACTAATTGACCTCAAAACTTACTAGAAAGCTGTAGTAATCAAGAGTTTGTTATTGGTGGCAGAACACATAAATTGATGGAACAGAAGAGAAAGCCCTGAAATAGACCTGAAATATGTCAACATTGGCTTTTAACAAAGAAGCAAAGGAAATACAATGGGGCAAAGATAATTTCTTCAACAGATGGTACTAGAACTGGAAATCCACATGCAAAATAATGAATCTAGAGACAGACTTTATACTCTTCACATAAATTAACTCACAATGGACCAGAGGCCTAAATGTAAAATGTAAAACTATAATACTCCTAGAAGACAATATATAGGAAAACTTAGATGACATTGAGTATAGGGATGACTTTTTAGCTACAACACCAAACACAGCCATGAAAAAATAATTGATAAGCTAGAGTTCATTAAAATTACTAACTTTTGCTACTCTAAAGACAATATCAAAGAAGAATTAAAAGTCAAGACACAGACTGGGAGAAAATATTTGCAAAACATTTCTCATAAGGGGCTACTATCCAGAAAATATAAAAACCTCTTAAAAGTCACCAATAAGAAAATAATTGGATTAAAAATGAGCCAAAAACTTGATACACATCCCACCAAAGAAGATATACAGATGACTACATAGCATACAAAAGAGACTCCAAATCATATATTATCAGAGAAATGCAAGTTAAAACAACGAGAAACCACTACAAACCTACTGGAATGGCTGAATTCGAGAATACTGACAACAAATAATGGTAAGGTGTGTAACAACAGGAACTCTCATACATTGCTGGTAGCAATGCACAATAGTACAGTCACTTTGGAAAACAGTTTGGTGGATTCCTACAAAATTAAACATATTTTTACCATATAATCCAGCAATCACAGTCCTTGGTATCTACCCAAGGGATTTGAAAATTTATATCCACACAAAAATCTGCACTCAGATGTTTATAGCAGCTTTAATCATAATTGCCAGAACTTAGAAGCAAACAAGAAGTCTTTAAGTTAAATGTATAAACTGTGGTATATCCAGACAACAAATTATTATTCAGCACTAAAAAGAAATGAAATATCAAGCCACAAAAGAGATGGAGTAAACTTAAAATCATAATAGTAAATGAAAGAATCCAATCTTAGAAGGCTATATACTATATGATTACTGACATGACATTCTGGAAAAGACAAAACTGTAGAGACAATAAAAAGATCTGTGATTGCCAGGGGTGGGAGAGATGAATAGGTAGAACACAGAAGATTTTTAGGTCAATGCAAATACACTGTAGGGTATTATAATAATGAATACCTGTCATTATACATTTGTCCAAAACCATAGAATGGATAACACCAAGGGTGAACCTTAAAATAAACTATGAACTCTGAGTGATTATAATGTGTTAAAGTAGGTTCATCCTTTTTAAATAAATGTACATTTTGATGAGTAATGTTGATAGTGAATGAGGCTGTATATGTATGGGGACAAGAAGAATGTGGGAAATTTTGGCACCTTCCTCTCAAGTTTGTTGTACAATCTAAAAATGTTCTAAGAAATTAAAGTCTTAAAAAAACAAACAAGCAAAGGATTTCTAGTATCAGGGATTCCATGAGACCAAATAGATACCTGACAGGTCCCAAAATATAAGTAGGGAAATGAAAAGTAACTGGTATCATCTTTTTAAAGATCATTTATATTTGTAAAGATCAAGTATATTTGAGTATCCTGACATTTTACTAAATTTATTAGTTCTAACAGCTTTTTGGTAGAGTCTTTAGGTCTTTAAATATAAGTAAATATATAATATAAATCATATAATATAAATATATGATATAAACCATATAATATAAATATATGATATAAACATGTCCTCTTGAAACATATTATTTTATTATTTTACTTATTTCTGATTTTGATGTCTTTTATTTCTTTTTATGATTCCTAAACACTCTGACTAGGACTTTCAGGATTCTGTTGAATAGAAGAGGTGAGGGTGATCATCTTTGCCTATTTTCTCATCACTGAGGAAAATCCTTTAGTTTTCACCATTGAGTATGATGTGAGCTTCTGGATTTTCACTTTACTGTGTTGAGATAAATTCCTTCTATACCTAATTTATTAACAGTTCTATTATGAAAGTATGTTAAATTTTATCAAATGTTTTATATTCACCTACTGAGATGATCTTACGATTTTTAACCTCCATTCTGTTAATGTGTATCACATTGATTGCTTTGCATGTGGTGGACCATCCTTTCTACACATTAACAATGAACTATCTGAAGAGGAAAACAAGAAAACAATTCTACTTGTAATAGCAATGAAAATAATGAAATATTTAGGAATAAGTTTAAACAATGAGGTGAAGGACTGGTACACTGAAAACTATAAAATATGAAAGAAATTTGAAAAGACAAGTAAATGGAAAGATATCTGTGTTCATGCTTTAAAAGAATTCCTATTTTTAAAATATTAATAGTATCCAAAGTAATCTATAGATTTAACATAAACCGACCACAATCCCAGTGTCATTTTTACAGATATAATAAAACAATCCTAAAATTAATATAGAAGCACAAAAGACACTAAATAACCAAAACAAATTTGAGTAAGAGCAAGAAGCCAGAAGCATCCCATTTCCTCATTTCAAAACATATTACAAAGCTGCAGTAATCAAAACGATTTGGTATTAGCATAAAAATAGACATTTAGACCAATGGAAGAGAACAGATAATCCAAAAATAAATCCACACATGTATAGTCAACTGATCTTTTACTAGTGAGCCAAGAATACACAACAGGGATTGGATAGTCCCTTCAAAAAATGGTTCTTAAACTGTATTCAAAACTCAACTCAGAATGAATGAAAAAACTGAAGCCTAAGACCTGAAACTGCACAACTCTAAGAAGAAAACACAAGAAAAATGTTCTTGACATCGGCCTTGGTGATGATTTCTTGGGTATAACACCAAAAGTAACAAACAACAAAGGAACAAATGAACAAGTGGGATTGCATCAAACTAAAAAGCTTCTCCATAGCAAAGTAAACAGTCAACAGAATGAAAAGACAAACTACAATTTGGGCAAAAAATATTTGCAAACCATATACATTGATAAAATATTGATATCTAAAGTATATTAAAAATTCACAAAACTCAATCACAAAAAAATCCCCACAAATAACCCAATTAAAAATGAGTATAAGACCTCAGACATTTCTTCAAAGAAGATAGACAAATGGCCAGCAGGTATATGAAAAGATGCTCAACTTCACTAGTCATCAGGCAAAGGCAAATTAAAAGTACATTGAGATAGCATCTCATTCCTGTTAGAAGGACTATTATCAAAAACAAATATCTGTATTTTTTTTTTTAAAGATTTTATTTATTTATTTGAGAGAGAGAGAATGAGAGAGAGCACATGAGAGGGGGTACGGTCAGAGGGAGAAGCAGACTCCCTGCCGAGCAGGGAGCCCGATGTGGTACTCGATCCAGGGACTCCAGGATCATGACCCGAGCCGAAGGCAGTCGCTTAACCAACTGAGCCACACAGGCGCCCCAACAAATATCTGTATTAATAAAGTATATAGGTAATATAAACTATTACAATCCATGCATATCATTTTGATCCAGCAACTCCTATTAAATATGCATTTTTGTTTGACACAAACTTAACCCATCAGCAATTTTAGAAGACATCCTGGCAATCTTGCATCCATTACATGAAACCATTCTCCAAGTTCGACAGGAAGACAATGAAATAAATTATCTTTTGCTTGATATTTAGAAGTATTATAAAATCTTTGTACTAATAGAATACCTGATTCCCCTTGAAGTCCCTCTGTTTTTATTGAACCCTATCACTGGAGCCACACATCCTTGATTCATTTGACAATAACTACCGAGCTCATCTTCCAGGTAGTTAGATGAAGAGAACACAATGGTGAACAAACAAGAAATGCTCCATGCTCAAATGGAACTTATAGGCTAGAGGTAGGGAAAATAAATATGATTTCAATAATAAATGAAAAATTATAATTTTAATGTATTAAAAAGTATATGATGCTCTGAGAGTGACTATCATAAGGTCTTCCTGAAAAATTGAAGCTATTCCAAGTATTGAAAAGAAGCATTACATCTTTGTAGTATTTCACCAAATGATCTGTTTCTTTGCATGATACTAAAATGATTTAACAACTTTGAGTGAAAGGATTGGGGAGTTGTGAATATGTATGTGTGTGTGAGAGAGAGAGAAAGATTATATTTGTGGTTATCATTTTGCCAATCAAGGTAACTTACCTTTTAATTCTCCTTGCCTAGACATAGCCAAGAATATATTTGGGGGAAATTAGAATTTACCAGTGAAGTAATTCCCACAGGGTATTAAGAAATATGAATTCATAAAAAGTATAAAAGTGATTATTTTATGTACTGCATCTGTCCTGGTTCTTAGTTTAGCTTCTGTTGTCAAATTTCCTTCTCCCAATAATTTGCTTTTTATTTCATGCATGCTAGTTTTCTTGCTTGTTGTTATTTTGGCAGAATTTCAAGATTAAAACTACATACAGATCTTCCTCAACTTAAGATGGGGTTAGGTCTTGGGGTGCCTGGGTGGTTCAGCTGTTAAGTGTCTGCCTTTGGCTCAGGTCATGATCCCAGGGTCCTGGGATCGAGCTCTGCATCGGGCTCCCTGCTCTGCAGGGAGCCTGCTTCCTCCCTCTCCCTCTCCCACTCCCCCTGCTTATGTTCCCTCTCTTGCTGTGTCTCTCTGTGTCAAATAAATAAAATCTTAAAAAAAAAAAAAAAAGATGGGGTTAGATCTTGGGTTAGGTCTTGTTAAACTCAAAGTTGAAAATATTTTAAGTTGAAAATGTATTTAATACACCTACTGAACATCGTAGCTTAGCCTAACCTAACTTAAACATGCTCAGAACACTTACATTAACCTATGGCAGGGCGAAATCATCTAATACAAAGCTGGTTTTATAAGAAAGTATTGAATATTTCACATAATGTACTGAATACTGAAAGTAAAAACAGAATGGTTATATGGGTACAGAATGGTTGTAAGTGCATTTGCTGTTTATACTCATCATCACATGGCTGGCTGGGAGCTGTGGCTCCCTGCCACATCTTAGCATCAAAAGGGGCATTGTACTCAAATCACTATCCTGAAAAAGAGCAAAATTCAAAATGTGAAATACGGTTTTTACTGAATGCATATCACTTTCCCACCATCATAAAGTTAAACAATCTTAAGTCAAGCCATCATGAACTGGGAACAATCTTTAGTTTGTTTTTACACCAAGAAAGTTGGAACTAACTGAACAGTAAGAATGTAAACAAACAAACAGTTGAGGCGTAAGATACATATTTCAGTAAGGCATGTAACTACAAGTAGCCAAATGAATTACTGTAACCTTAAAAATGCAAAAAAAAAAAAAAAAAAAAAAAAAAACTATTTTGATCCAAGGCTGTAGAAATCATTTTATCTTGTTGTGTATTCATCTACATGCAAGAAACCAACAGAACATAAATTTTAAGAAGTGACTACTTAGAGCCAAATTGGCAAATAAAACACCTGTTAACACTAATTCAGCATGGAAATACCTCATTTTCAAAGAAACTTTCAAATAATTGAGATGACTCTGTACTGAATCATCCATATACATGCACAAAAAGGTATTCAAGTTTAAAAAATACTAATCTTTGATCATTGCCTGAAAAATTTTATTAATGCAGGGCAAACTGAACAAATTAGGCATAAAAATACTTTATATTAAAGCAGAATTTTAGATTGGAAGAGGATCTAGAGATAATCTTATCCATCTCTCTTATTTTATAGGCAAGAAATCTGAGCCCAGAGATTTTTAGAATACAGATTCCACAATATCATGGAATCAGAAAAAAACAAGAGAGAAGAAACCAAGTTTCACCAGTATAATATTAGTTGTGAAAAATGAAACAAGTTAATTTGTTTACTTTAATGGGATTGAGTTATTCACGGTTACAATACGCTAATGCAAAATGAAAAAAGTACAAAATAGCACACACACACCCATTTGCCACTTACATTGTTAAACTGATTAATCAGTTTAGTGCTTAAAATAAAAACCAATAGATATAGCTATACAAAGTCATAGAAAATCAAAATTTTTCACATGTTGACTCATGTTGTAAAAACTAGATTTCTATATCCTTGGGGTATGTCTACTTTTACATATTCAAAAAGAACTATGGTAAGTTACAAAATAATTAGTAAAATCTTCTCTACTTTTCTTAGTAGTATAAGATACACATCTTTATTAGAAGTTTATTGCCATGATAAATTACATTACCTCAATTATCCCACCTTTTCCCATGTATGCGCTTTGTTATATGTACAGAATATTGTAGAATGTGGACATTATTGATGTAGACCTCAAGGATATGGAGTTTTAACTAAATAAATTTGTCTAAATGTCCTTAAGGAATAAACTCAACTCTAGCACAAATTCTATAATACTATGGAAGGAATTGGTTACAACCAGGCCTTTGCGTTTTCTACTTGTGTTGCACGTTGGTTGTGAGGAACACATGTTGCTAAGGTTGATTTTTCCTATAAAGAGAACTTTAAACAAACATCAGTCTTAATTTCCTCTCTTCTTTCTCTCAGAATATTTGCAATCTGAAACATGATTCATGGTGTATTACTGGTCAGATCTAACATATTCAAAAAACAAATAGCAAGTTATAACTGTCTGTATTAGAGTTCTCTAGAAAAAGAAACCCTAGGAGATGTACATATATAGATAGGTAGATAGATAACTGTGTATTTCTCTGTAAATGGATTGTAGTACAAGTTTGAAGGCAGTCAGGCAGAATTCCCTCTTACTCAGGGAAAAATAGCATTTTGTTCAAGCATTCAACTGACTGCTTTTCTTAAGTGTGTGGGCCTCATCCAATCCGTGTTGCTCAACCTAGCAATTTAAATATTAATCTCATCCCAAAAACCCTCACAGAAACTCCAAGAATAATTTCTGACCAAGTGTCTGTGTACTCCATTGGCCAGATAAGTTGACATATTAAAGTACCCATTATACTGCTCAAAAGCCAAAGGTGGAAAAGGAGTAGTACCTAATGCTGGAATTTCAGCAGACTATGGAATAGGAAATCTTTCTGACATCAGACCCCAGCAATGGCTTTGCACTAAGGAATTATACGTGTTCTTAAAAGTTATATTATTTACATACTGAGAAAAGACCAAAACATATGTAAGACCCATCTTCTTTGAAGACAGATACAAACACTTGCTATCACTTTCCACCAAGCCTCACCATCCTCAAGCATACAGAGTTAGGTTCAATATGGGCTTATACAACTCTTTAAATACTACAAGGAAGATAATTACAATCAGAGTTTTCAATTGTTTATTTGTCCATCTCTCCAAGGCAGTGAACATATTGAGGGATAGAGCCGTGTGTTTTTCATGGATATATTCCAGTACGTAGTACATATATGCACTCAAATATGAACTCAAGAATGAGCTATTAGTCACTGTCTTATATGTAAGGCACCATGCTATTCTAATGATACTTTATTTGACCCAGCAGGGCTCATAGCAATTGTAAAAGAGCTCTCATTGCATCAGGTGTTTGTAGGTTAACAATTATTTTGCTGTTCAAAATTTAAATCAGAATTCTGAATGTGATCTAGGTATGAAATAAAGCTCTACAACTGTCCAAATCTGTACTCCTCTGTATCTTTGTAACCCATGACTTCAAGACAGAGTTTTTCTTTTTCTTTTTCTCTTTATTTTTTGTAACGAGCCTAATAGTAACTATTTTAGGCTTTGGGGGCCATACCATGTCTGTCATAACTACTCAACTCTGCCATTGTAGTATGAAAGCAGATGTAGAAAATATATAAGACAATATGTGTCTGTGTTCCAGTACATTTTTGTTTACAAAAACAGGTAGCAGTGGATATCATCTGGCCTATGGGCTATAGTTATACAACCCCTGCTTTAAATCATCAAGAGCAACTAAGCATGAAAAAACTTTTACAAAGCCCTTTTGGTCCTCCTAATTCTATAAATTAGGAACAGTATGATTGAAAATGCCCTCATACCAAGAATGAGATGAGTTTTCTTTCTCCGGAAAGTAAACTTTATAAATATTGCCACGTCACATTCTTATTTCAACAAGGGAATATCTGTGGCTACTCTATTGCTCTCATAGCACTTTGCCCATGCATTTGCAGCAGGTCAATGACACCAAAAAGATTACTCAAAGTCATTAGAAAATAAGGATTCTCTCTCAAAGCTAAACTCATTGATCTAATCATAGTTAATATGAGTATCTTTCCATGAGAACAAAATAAGGTATTTCTGTAACCTTGTGGCCAAATAGTTCAAAAACAAGTAAATGCCGATTAAATTGTAATCTCAGGAAAACACAATGATATGCCATTGTACTTTAGAGAGTAAAAGTTTAATCAATTGAAACATACTCAGTTTGGAGATCTAAATGTTAGCAGAAACGGGATAGTGAGCATAGTGGGCAAAACTGTCCTGCATGCAGTTCGGGGGAAATGATTAGATGTTGTGATTTTTCTTTTCCTACTCAACTGTAAAATCCTCTGTTGATTTGTAAGAAAAATATTCTCCTACAACTTAAATTTCTTACATTATGGAAAAAACAAAAATACAAAAACAAATTTATGTCTTTAGCAATGTGTGTAGCACATAAATAGCATTCAATTAATGTTAATGATTAATAGCTTTCATTAACAAGAATAAAGTAAGATCTGCTTTTTAGCCTCTAAAGTCTTAGTATCTAAGATTATTTGAAAAGATTGGAAATGAAATGAAAGCCGTTAAATTTTTAATTCCTTCAATGTTCCAGATTAAAGCCAACAAAGGAGATTTACAATGAGTTTGGTTGAGCCATATGAAATCATTGATATTTGATCTTTGTGATCTAAAAAAATGGCAGAATTATACAATTCAATTTATAATCTTATGTAAGTATTGATCCCATGTGATAGGCCCAGAAAATGATGCTGAGTAGATGACTTACATAAGCCTACTAAGAGAGCTAGTAACAGCCCTGGAAACCAAAAATATTTTGTAATGTGCAATGCAATAGAGACTAAGACCTTAATGTACACCAAGAACTTTCCTGGGCATGAGTATATAGGAATAAATTCACTATCTACCTTCACTTACATAAGACCTATATTTTCAGGGGCCCCTGGGTGGCTCAGTCAGTTAAGCATTGGCCTTCAGCGCAGGTCATGATCCCAGAGTCCTGGGATCGAGCCCTTCTTCGGGCTCCCTGTTCAGTGGGGAGCCTGCTTCTCCCTCTGCCTGATGCTTCCCCTACTTGTGCGCTCTCTCTCTCTCTTTGTGTCAAATAAATATTTTTAAAAGACCTATATTTTCCATGTTTTAGCTCTTTTAATCCCCCATTCCAATGTATCTCTGAAGAAAAATTGTTCTAAATTTGTTATTATTTGTATCCAAGGATGGTCCTACGGAAATGTATTTCTCCCTTGCTGAAGTCCAGTGCCTACACTTTTCAAATGTGTTAGGATATTTTTTTAAATTTAATTTTATTATATTATGTTAGTCACCATGATAGGATATTTTAAAAATTTAATCACAGGGTTTATAGCAAAATTATTCACCGTTCAAAATTATTTACCTTATTCACCTTTCATCACTGAACCACAGTGTAAAAAAAAAGTATCCAAGAGGATGGAAATCAAATTTGAAAATCATTAACATTTTCAACATCAAAAATGTGCTCTTTGTTGCAGAGTAAGTGTGTGGGCTGAACAGCTTCTGTGAGGTCCTTTAATCCAACTCATCATCCTTCCCCTCCCACTGGGTCTCAGGACAATGACTGCCATGGAATATTTTCCAGTAGAGTTTGACTTATAGGAGGCTTCAGCCAATGATTTGAGGGTAGGGAGAGAAAGGGAGGTTTTGTTATTTATTCTTTCAGAAACCTGCCCCACTGCCAATCTTAGCAGTGGTTGTCTTATGTTTATCAAACAGTACAGCTCTGTTTGGAAGGCCCCATGGTTTCAGCACCCTCTGAAGTTCCTTGGGGTGGTAATGACTTTATATTCTTGCTAAATCCTGGGTACATCATCAAACCTGGTTGGCTTTTTTTTTTTTTTTAAGATTTTATTTATTTAACAGAGAGAGATAAGCGAGAGAGAGCATGAGTGGGGAGAGGGAGAAACAGGCCCCCTGCTGAGCAGGGAGCCCGATTAAGGGCTCCATCCCAGGGCCCTGGGATCATGACCCTAGCCGAAGGCAGACGCTCAACCAACTGAGCCACCCAGGCGCCCCCCTGGTTGGCTCTCTTAACTCTACCAATACCTCATTAAAACTGTCTTTAGTTACTCCTCTAATAACTGTTTCTGCCAGAATCCTATTACAGAGGAACTTCTAAAAATATGTAAGTCCCCAAATTGACTTGACTTATGCTACTAACTCATCAAACTCAAAAGAAACTGAAATATATAATAAAACTGCCGATTTACTAATTTACAGAGGAAGATATTTTCACTTCCTGTCTAAAGAATGGTTATATTTGGGAATTCAACTTTGCCAACACCTAATTTGAAACTCTAATAAATATTACCAATTCATTCAGCACATGGTTTTCTTTTTGATCTTCCAAAACCAGAATTCCTAGGATTTCTTTTTACTTACTCATTTGTTTAGTGTTAAACACCAAAGTAAGAGGAGGAGTACTCAATAATTTGAGGAAAATAGGTAGGGACAAAAGTAAAAAAGGAGTAGCTAAAATGTTGCTCATAAAATTAAAGGACAAATAATTTTGTTCCTGTTTTTGTTTTTTGAGGAAAGAGCATTTATATTCTTAAAACTTTTAAATGGATATTTTTCCACACACATTATTCTGTTCATAGCTGTTCATAACTACCTCCTCTACATAAAGACAAGATGATTTCCTAATAGTTGTGAATCCAAATGAATGACCTATATCACAGTCACAGCCTTATAAAAAAATTCAAGCACTCTGCGAGGAGATATAGTTATTATACAATTGGAAGTAGGAATTCTTGCACATAATTAATCTTGCTATATAATCACCTAATCCTGAGAGGATGAGAAATTACTTCATGTAAAAGAGCAGGGCAAAGCAGAAAAGGGATATACAATTATCACTTGGCTTTTAGAACTAGAAAGAAAAAGATTCTGTGATTAACAAGTACTATCAAGGTGACATTTTTATGATAGTGATGAGTATCCAGACACAAATGTAATTGGACTTTGTACTTGAATTTATTAAAAAGAAAAACTAGGGGCGCCTGGGTGGCTCAGTCGTTAAGCGTCTGCCTTCGGCTCAGGTCATGATCCCAGGGTCCTGGGATCGAGTCCCACATCGGGCTCCCTGCTCCGCGGGAAGCCTGCTTCTCCCTCTCCCACTCCCCCTGCTTGTGTTCCCTCTCTCGCTGTGTTTCTCTCTGTCAAATAAATAAATAAAAAATCTTTAAAAAAAAAAAAAAAAAAAAAAAAAAGAAAAACTAAAGTGTTGAGTAATAAAACAAAGACTTCTGTAATTTTTAAAGACACACAATGGCTTTTGAGGTGTTTTTATACCTCCGATTTGGGAGGTGAAGCTCAAAAGTAACAGAAAAAAAATTGAGTATAAGGAAACATGAAGAGGAATGTGGTGTTATTTATTTTACTCATCTAAGAGATATTTTATTGATCATTTATCCTCAGGTGGTACACAAGCATTCATGATATCAAGATTAATGATATTGTCGTCTTCATCAAGGAGACAAATGTGTAAGGAATTATAATCCAAATTGTAAATGCTATCATAAGAAGATAACTATATGCTATTATAGAGAAGGTGACATTAGTGCCGAGACAAAAAGTTTGATAATTTTCTGAATAGTCATAGAAGAACTTGTAATTTTTAAAAAGTAAAAGAGGAGAAGTTTACTTTCAGGGTGATGGATGTGGTAAGCAACAAAAGATGAAAAGAGATGTGTAGATTAGGGTCAGGTTATAAAACACTTGAAGTCTAGGTTTGGGGATTTCTTTTAAGTGAAATTTCTTCTGTAGGTCATGAAAAGGAAAGATTAAGAGCAAATAGATGGCATAGGCAATGTTCTGATGTGGCCTTAAATAATTCTACCCTTATATTTGTGAGTTTATAAAATAATATCAAGTAGCTAAAAAAGATCACTCTATTATATATAATTTCTGTCAAACCCAAAGCATGAACTCTAAGTGCCTAGAGTTATTTTACAATTTCACTGTAACTTAATTTTTGTATCTCAAACTCTGCCTGAGTTTTCACTTCTCTAGAAAAGATCCTTTTAATGAAAAAGACATTATCTTTAATGGAAACTAGTCAATCCTAAAAAAAAAAAAATCCTAGTAATTTTTTGTTTTCCACTTCACATTTCTTATGTCTTTTCATTCATCTTACCAAAGTGTTTTTCCTTTTCCTCCTCTATATTAATAAATCCTATATAATCATACTAATTATTTATTGGGTGATAATGCAAATGATCTGAAGAAAATTACTTAAAAGTGGGAGAAACTGTACTGAGGGCTATCAGGAATATTATTTTTCATACACTTCATTGCTATTGCACATTCTAAATGTGTTAAGAAAATCAAGCCTACTGCTAATAGATTTTTTTTAATTTTCTATGTGAACAAATATAGAAGGGGAAAGTATTGTGTATACATTTTGAAATATCCAGAAAACTTCATATGGAAATACCTTGAAAATAACAGGAATGATTTTGACTACACTTCACTTACAGCATAGACATATTTTTAAATATTTGTTTGATTTCATCTGGCGTTTCTGACTAGATGATTTGAAAGACTGAATTTCCTTGACAATCAAGTTAAATATTAGGATTACCATTATCTAGAATATATTAGGAATCAGATCTCAAGCAGTGTATCTAAGAGAAAATAGTTAAGAATGTAGTTACATTCTACCTGTTACTTAAACTATGGAGGCTTCTCATTAAATTATTAAAGTTTCCCCAATTTTCTTGTTGGCATGCTTCAAATGAAATAAATGTTTTCCAGCATGGGTCACTCTACCATAATTATAGGCATATTAGAAAAAAAGTCCATGGTTGCCATTAGAAATGTACCAAATTATCTCTCAGATAAACTATAAATTTTAAATGTTTTCTACTTTTACGTAAGTATTGAAGCATATTTTTTGACTTTTGCTTTCACTCAACTTCATTTATATCTTATAGTTGTGGCATTGGCCCAGCAAATAACTAAAGAGATAAATGCATCTTATCCTGAATGTTGCTTATGCTCTTTTATACAACTTCAAGGCAAAGAAAAAGTGGTTAGGAGTTTCCATTGGTAATTTATTTCCTAAAGTTTCTACTAAATTTCAGAAGGGATAAAAATAATAATCTCCTCCTATATTCTTCTGTTGGTATCTCACTTTTAGTATCAATACATAATCTAAAAATCAAAGACAAAAACTTCTAGAATCAGGGAGAACAACCATTTTACTAATCTAAAATGATATTCATTTCATATTGATCACACTGAACATTCCAACAGTTATTTTTTCCCCCTTGAGATCCAATAAAAGTTGGAATTTTGTTTTGGGAATTATAAACACATGATTCATTAGGTTTTCTTTATTTCTAAGTATGGGCAGATAGGAAACAATCAAAATATCTTTGGTAGTCAACATATTTTAAAACAAATGCTTTGTCTATAGTAACAACTTCCATAATACTTTTCCTTTTTTACTACCAGAATTTTCCTCTTAACATTTAGGAATGCCCACCAATTTATGCATTGCCACCATCCCTGCCCAACTTACATCATCTCTAACTTTATTGGCAAACTCATTTGTAGCACATATGCATTGTTTTCTTAAACTTAATTTGTTGTTCTTTAAAATTATTTTCACATGATAAATCATTAGGTTCCTAAAGCCTAAACATTAATGAAATAATATCGCATAGTCATAAGGTTGATTCTTACAGTTGACCCTTGAACATGCAGTCAGAAATTCACATATAACTTTTGACTCCCCAAAAACTTAACTACTAATATTCTACTGTTGACCGGAAGCCTTAGTGATAACAGTCTATTAACACATATTTTATATGTTTTATGTGTATATACTGTATTCTTACAAAAAAGCTAAAGAAAATATTAAGAAAATCATAAGAGAAAATACATTTACAGTACTTTTGAAAAAATTCTGCATAGAAGGTGGACTCATGTAGTTCAAAACCTGTGTTATCATTTGTTCTACTGAAAATCTTCTATCCTCAAGCAACAAACCCATTTGCTTATCCCTCAGTTTTAACAGAAAATCTCACTTCTGGTGTTATAAAACAGTTGGGTCATTTATTGCAAATCCCCTAAACTTCACTATACTCTGCACCTCATTCTCTTCATATTTAACCCATTAGCACATTGTCTTTGTTCAGAGGAAAAGAAGTACTCTTCCTTTTCAGGGATAATTCTTCTAATTGTATATTGACTCTATTCCCTCATAATCTCTCCAGAACTTTAATTCATCAATGACTTGTTCACATCTTCACTCTCTCTCTTAACTCTCTTTTTAGGTAAAAATCTCAGATCTTCCAAACTAATATTTCCCCATCATTGCTATTCTTCTGTAAATTTTTAATAAATAAGTGTCATTAAAAGAGGTCTGTCTATAAGCACTACTCAACTTCCTCACCACTCATTGCTGAACTTAAATGCCTCTGATCCCATCATTCTACTTACTGAAAGTTTCCTTTAAAGCATCACCATTCCTTGAATTGAAAACATGCAATGGCTTTTCCACAGGTTTCACCTTCCTAAAAGTCTTCTTAGAAATTTCTGAACACCCCCTTTTGTAGAAAATATTTTTATCTTGGACATTATCATTATTTTCTTATTGTTTCTTCTATATCCATGCTCTAAATGTTGACTTTTTTAGTTTTGTCCTTGGCTCCTTCTCCTTTACAAAATTCACTGATTTTGTAATCATTATCTAATTTGAGGAAACTAGCATATGTCAAACTTTTTATTTTTTGGAAATACTTAAGACTGACTTCTTTACCAAGCTAACACTTAATGTTTTTTCTACTCATCTTTTACTTGTGTATATTTACTTATTTGTGTATATACAGGTCTGTTTCTTTACTAGAATGCAATCTTTTAAGGTCAGGGTCTTCATATTTTTCCTGTCTGTGAATATTCCCAAAGAGTTTTATACAGAGTGGGAGCTTATAAATGCATGTCCTAAAATCTCTTCATAAAATTGTGTGAATCAAACTCACTGGTCCTAACCCTAACTTCACTTTAATAACATACTAAATAGCCAGATTAAATAAACTATACCTAAAAACTGCATATAAAATTTAATCATCTGCTTTTCAAATGTAGGGCTTTTACTCAGCTGGCTATCACTAAAATACCTTCATCAATTGAAATTTTAAAACATAAGGGTACTGCTGATAGAGTAAACATATGGTATATAATTTATTTTCCAGCATTATAAATACATATAAAATATATTTACCAAATAGTTTTCCATAAATACCAAGTTCATTCAGACTTTGTGTGTTTTATTCTTAATGATTTTCATGGCTCAATATAAAAGTATTGTATCTTACTTATGCATTTTGAATGATTACACTTTGTGATTAAAGTTCTGATATCTTTTAGTAAAGGCTTTTTGAACATTTCTTGTACCTAGCATTTCTCAAAAGCCTTTATACTATAAAATGAGGTTTTAACTGGTCATCTCATGTATCACAGAAATGGTGTCTTGCTGAAGGATTCTGAATGTTTCTTTACATAAAAATCATAATACAATGGGTATTCAACAAAATGAATGCTTCCTATTTACTGTAATAAAACTTCTAGAAATTTATTATATGTAAAGGAGTTGCTACAATATAAAATAAAAACATATTCTTACAAGACCATGGAATTAATTCAATATATAAGATTCCTTTGAATAATAGCTTTCTTTCCTGGATAGATACTTTTAAAGTATCTTTCATTTCAAGAAGGTGTAAGAATTATATTTATGCCTTTATTCTTAATTTATTTTCTGTCAGTTCCTAACTCAATTGTTATCACTTCTTATCCTGGAAGCACTCACTCTCACATCCTGCATCCAGGCATGAGAAATAGTTTCTTTAAACCATGTATTAAGAACATGTAGTAATAATTCTTAAGTGAAGCAAGCTCATTCCCTAATAATCTATACTTAAGGTGAGGCTGTAATCAGACCAGGAAATCAGGTCATTCAGAAATGAAGAATAGCCCAATAGGAAATCTGCTTCAATGCACATTAGCTAATACCACGTTCTTTTTATGGAGCAAAAATCTTGAATATTCTTAATATGGTAAGTTAAAAATGGCAATTAGTTTCCACATCTTCCTGCTCCCTACACTTCCCACCCCCACTTGCAGATGTCAATTTCCAATGAATTCCTAGGCACAGTCCACTTAGCAAAAAACACATACTTTTGACAAATCCATTCATATAACAGCATTACAGGACTGAAATGTTCCAGGTAATGTATTCCAAAGAGAATGAATACAGAAAAGTAAACACTAATGATTACAAAATTAATTCCTCCAATTAAAAACAGATACACTGCAGGAACACTTAATAAAATGAAAACTAGATAAAATTATTTTACAATCCAATTAAATCTCAACAAGATTTGCTGAGGCTGTGGTGGTGTTTATTAAATTATCTTTGAAACTGTTATGCAAATCATAACTAGACCTGAATACACTATGCTAATGCTGAACTGTACATGAAACAGTTGTAATACACTAATAAAACTGAACTCAACTTTTGTAAGGTCTTCTGTTAGGAAGGGACACCATACTATGTAAAAACACATGTAGAGTGTTTATTGTTCATTTTGTGTTAAATAAAAGCTTCTTACAAACAGAAGCATTCATAAGAATCTTCATGTCAGATTCTGCTTAAGAAATTCAACATTTTAAGATAAATGTTCTGTGTTTATTCTGACATAATTCCACTGCCATGCTAAATATAAGAGTTTCTAATTATACATCAGCATAAAACCAACACACACACACACACACACACACACACATCCTACTTGTCAGCTCATTAATATGATTTAACATTTAAATTTTCTAATGGCTTTAAAATTTTGTATAGTCTTCTCCTGCAACATCTCTAAAGAGAATGACTGCATTAGTAACCATTGTAAATGGGCCAGAGAACAGGGAAGCAGGGGATAAGTGATTTTCTTTGGTTCTTTAAGTAAAGGAAACTGGGAAAATGTTCACTCATCCAAACCTTTGGGTTGTTTATCTTGTAATTGGCTGGTGCATTATGATGTTTGAGATGAGTATCTCCTAGTCAATAATTCAGGGTTCAGAAAATTTCCTAAAAACTTATTAATAACCTAATATGCTTCTTTTGCTCCTAGTCAATGATTGCCAATTACTTTAAGAAACTGGAGAAGCAGTTCTAACTTAAAATTATTCAACAACAACAACAACAAAAACATATAGATGTAGTATAAATAGCTGTAGCCAGAAGATTTAGCCTCAAATTTAAAATATTGAGTGTTGGGTGTTTTAGGGGGTTTCTTTTTGAGCATTCACTTCTATCAGACTAGCAATATGAAAAATGGTTAAATGTTTTTCAGGGTGCAGCAAAGTATTATCTGCTTGTACCCTAGATCTGCAAGATGAATAAAGATAACCAAAAGGGTTATAAATATGGCCATCTAAAATTGTATGCTTCCATTTGCTTAAAATACACTGTTCAAAGCAAAAATAGTATGTTTTTATTACATATAAAATACAGAACATCAATCTCACAAAGTGTGGGAGAGGAGTAAAGATTACATTAATGTAAATGTCTTATGTTGTTTATAACATCCTATAATATTTGAAGATAGATCATGGCCAATGAAATATGCATACTATGTTTTCCACATCACAAACACCTATAGATAAAAATTCAAGAGTTAAAATGAAATATTTGTATACACACACATATATACACAGAAGTGTAGACATATATTTGTATATACATTTTTAAATTTTCATATTTCTGTTTATTTTTTTAATTTTTAATTAACATATTATATATTATTTGTTTCAAGGGTACAGGTCTGTGATTCATCAGTCTTATACAATTCACAGCACTCACCATAGCACATATCCTCCCCAATGTCTATCACCCAGCCACCCCATCCCTTCCACCCCCCTCCACTCTAGCAACCCTTAGTTTGTTTCCCGAGATTGAGTCTCTTATGGTTTGTCTCCCTCTCTGGTTTCATCTTGTTTCATTTTTCCCTCCCTTCCCCTATGATCCTCTGTCTTGTTTCTCAAATTCCTTTTTATTTCAAGTTTTTATTTAAATCCCAGTTGGTTAACATATAGTGTAATATTAGTTTCAGGAGTAGAAATCAGTGATTTATTACTTACATACAACACCCATCACAAGTGCACAACACCAACATCACAAGTGCACTCCTTAACACCCATCACCCATTTAACCCATCCCTCCCCCACTACCCACCTCCCCTCCAGCAACCCTTAGTCTGTACTCTATAGAGTTTGTTCTCTATAGTTAAGAGTCTGTTTTATGATTAGCCTCTCCTTTTTTTCCCCATGTTCATCTGATTACTTTCTTAAATTCCATATGAGTGAAATTATATGGTATTTGTCTCTCTCTCACTTATTTCACTTAGCGTAATACACTCTAGTTCCATCCACATCATTGCAAATGGCAAGATTTCATTCTTTTTATGGCTGAGTAATATTTCATTTGTGCATGCATGTATGTGTGTGTGTGTGTGTGTGTGTGTGTTATATTATATATCAGATACACACACATCCCACCTCTTCTTTATCTATCCATCAGTCAACGGACGTTTGGACTCTTTCTATAATTTGGCCATTGTTGATAATGCTGCTATAAACATTGGGGTGGATATGTTCCTTCGAGTCTGTATTTTTGTATCCTTTGGGTAAATATCTAGTAGTACAATTGCTGGATCATAGGGTAGTTCTATTTTTAACTTTTTGAGGAATCTTCATACTATTTTCCAGAGTGGTTACACCAGTTTGCATTTCCACCAAGAGTATAAGAGGGTAGGTAATCAATCCAATCATCACACACACACATTTCCACATTAGGATGTGGAAATTTTGAGGGGGGGCATTATTCTGCTTACCACGACACATACACATGTATACATATACACACAAACATGAATATATACACATATATAGATACAGATATAGATGTACACACATATATACACGTACATGCAAAGAGAAAGATTCTAAATATACATGTTATAATATTAACAGTAGGTCGATTTTTTTCTAGACTCCAAACCCTTAGGCATACTAGGCATCAGGTAAAAATGTGGAAATCGACAAGCTCATTCTAGATATACATGTATATATGGAAATGCAGTGATTCTAGAAAAGCCAGAATAATCTTAAGGCTTATAACAAATTTGGAGGCCTTACAGCACCAGATTTTATCAATTCTATAGGACTGTAATAGACAAATAGAGAAATGCAATAAAATTATATGCTATTTACATGTTAAGCCCAATGGTAAAGAAATTAGTTGTCACCCCTTATGTGATATGATACAGGAAATTCAATTTGTGGAATAAAACTGTAATTAAGTACCATAGATAGATTGACAAAATAAACTACAGTGTGTACATTACACCAGATTTTATATAAAACTTTAAAAGGATGATATATATATATCATATATATATATATATATATATATATATATATATGATCAGAAATACAGGAAATTGTTTATAGCATATTACTGGGTAAACAAAAGCATATTTTAAGACTATAATCAGTACTATATATGTGATATTATACTATATATGTAGACTTGTCATGTATATGAACCCATAATGTTTCAAAAGATCCTCCAAGTGTTAAAAGAGATAACTTTGAGTGGTGAGGTTTCCAAGGAAGTTTTATTCTCCTTCATAATTTTAGTTTGGCTTGATCATTGTAAGTATTAATTCTTTTTTTAATCCAAAAAATTAAGAAAGCTTGTAATCTGGGTAAAAGTCTAATGCATTTAGCACATATATTATTTTAAATCAGGATAGATTTTTTTACACGTTGTTTTAAATCAGAAGCTATTTGAAACATTTCTGAAAACATGCAACTGGTTTGTCTGGCCCTAATGTTTTTGAAAAAGAACTAAGTCAGTTTGCATCTCCACTGGCTGTTATCAGCTGGTCTAGAGTCTACAAGCAGAACAGATTTGTAAAAAGCACCAGGTAAAATTCAAACTACCACATAAGTTGTCTGAAGTCTACGTATGCTGGAAAGCTGAAGTAAGTATCCCATCCAAGGGGAGAAAAAGCAAAGTTCTGAAGAACTAAGTTTTGGAGAAGCATTTAAATAAAATATCACACTTCAGGTTACACCATTTATAAAACTTCTAGTAGTTTTTTCTGTAAACTGCAGTTTCTCATTAAACACAAAAGATTTAACCTAGTTAAACATAAAAGCTAAATTCTGATGACAAACTCTGTGTTCTTCTATGAAGAGTATACAGTCTTTCATTACTCTAAGTCTCTATCACATTTCTAGAACTAATGCATATGGATCTTATTTGAGAATAACAGTTAAATATTTAGTATAATGAAATAAACCAATATTTTTATTTAGAAAAATGTGCCAATATTCATCTTTGACAATTCTATAATGTTTCCTACAAGGGGGAAAATAGCAAATTTTATCTGTAAAAGTCTGGAGGAAAGTGATTTTACTAGGGATAAACACACCAAAAACAATCTAAGGACATACCAATACCAGAGCTTTTTTATTTAAAATACTGAAGAGTCATTTTAGGTTGTAGATAACACATCACAACACAGAGATGGTATAAAAGTAATTCCAACTTCTGTTCTTTAATTTGGAATTGAAACATGACATGAAGTTAATACAAATTCAGTAAACTATGCATATTGGATAAATAAATATTTTGTGGTATGAGTAAATGAAAAATGAGCCTTATCTCTCCCTTAATCCAAGTAGTCACTTTTATTGTGAGAAACAGAATTTGGACAAATGGAACAAACATTCTTTAGCCAACATTTACCCATAAACAGTCCATACACAGAAGACTCTGAGTAGCTGTATAAAATAAGAAAATATGTACATAATTAAGAATATCAATTTAATAAAAATCATTTCAAAAATTCAAGTCCCAAATCATATTATTCTCCATGTGTATCTCTTTGCTCACAAAAATTAAAATAATTTCTCAATGTCCTTCTTTATGCATACATAATGCATTTAAAATGCTCATAAGTAACACTTTATATGAAGCTTTCTGGCTAAGCCAGAAAATAGATGAAACTTTTCAAATATAGTTTTATGCAAAAAAAAAAAAAAGGATCCTTATGTTCTCAGATTTCTTTATAGAGACAAATGATAACTGACGTTACCATGCTGCTGGGAAATGCTAAAGCAGTAAAGGGTAAGAAATCTTGTTTGAATTAAAGATGATAAGTTGAAGAATTTTTATTAAGCTCATATTTCATCTATATTCAGAAAACAAGATTAATGTCAGATCACTACTCCTGAATGAAGCTGCCCTAATTAAGTACAAAATAAGATTAAAATGGATAATAAATAACATTTACTGTGGCCTTTCCTAATCTATGATGCCAAAAGTATCTGTTTGGTATATTTCTACCTTAATTCACTCCAATAAAAGTTATGTCAATATACATGAATTGAAAGGAAAATTTTGCACTCTTTCATTTATCAGAGTTAAAATTTTGTAATTAATGGTATTGTGAGAGAAATAGCAAAATATATCCATTGAAAAACAGGAGATGCAATGAAATATTATTTTTAAATATAACAGTGAATGGTAATTCCTATTAAACACCAGAGAGGAATGAACTATTAGACTTTATTATTTTGGTATCCATTATTTTTTGTTATTTCTAAATCTCATGTTATTATAAGCATCATTAAATTTCTTTCTTCTTCAAGAGGGTATGTGTTTTGCCCAAAATATAATTTGCAATTGGAAAAATACTGAAAAGTATTTTCTTGCATTCTAATCAATAAATTCACTTTAGCAATTTCACTTGTATTGAAGGCCAATTAATAAAATGAAAAATAGGCCTGATACAGCTAATATAACATTATACCTGATATAGCCACTATGTATGATTTCCCTCCAGCTTTCTCTTTGCTCACTCAGAGATCAGTATCATGATTTTCTCTGCATTGCACAGATACTCTGGATTTGGATGTTCTTCCTCATAATGGTCCTGCACAATGTCTAAACTGACCTTGCTAATTTCCACATATAACAGTACTCTTTCCTAAAATCATTCACATGATGATTTTGCTAAACAAGAGTACTAAATTATGAGAATTCTTGAATGTTAATATTTAGCTGAAAGCCTTTTCATTATATTCCCAAATAGTCTCACAACAAATCAGTCATAATTATATACTGCAGTCTGTATACTTATTTTTCAGACAGTACTCCAGAGCATTGTGAACAAATTTAAGATGACTAGGGTTCTTTGATGAAGAACCAGAAATACTTATTTATACATGGGATCTTTCACACTGTAAGAAAGAGGTTCATTTATGTAGTGTATTTCATTTATGAAAATCAGGAAATGTAAGGAATCCAGAGAAGCCCATCACTCCCTTCTGCAATAGATATATCTCATAAATGCATTGAATATTTTCTCACGATATACTCATTACAAGAGGTCTAGTCACATGCTTGCTATCCAAAAGAATTATTACCCATTTTTTTTCTATTTTACCTTTTGCACAAAGCAAATAATCAGTTGTATCATCTGAAAGTTATTCTCACTGGGAGAATCTAATTTTACCGCTATTTTTCAGAGCCACCTATGGATGGTGCTACAGGAAAGTAGCCACCCAGTTCTGGTTAGAGAAGGCATATTGTAAAGATCCATTTTTAAACTAGGGCTTTAATTTTCTTCCTCTGTTAACTATTCAGAGACCACGGGCCTGGTTGAGAGAGATAGCCAATCAATAGAACTAGATACCATATAAGTAAATTAGCTACATGTGCTCTGAGACAGTTTTAGCATATTATGTATCATTTCAATCTTATAATGAAATGTCATTAACACAATTTTATGGTTTGATGAGTTATAAAAATGCAAATTAATGATGGCAGTTCTGGTTGCATATTGAGACCCCATGGTCAGTCATTTAGATTTACTAAGGCCCAGAAGAAAGCCAGGAGATGTATTTCACACAGAAATGAGTGGTAGGCAACAGAGGACTTGGCCTTCCTTCAAAACTCAAAGTCTGCAACAGCATATCTCTACTGAGGTTGGCAGAGGGTCCATAAAGCACTCTTGTCTCCTCTAGACACTTCCACTCCTTTGCATTTGATAGAATAAGAGGTCCAATTGAGCAACATGTACCATATATCTGGGCTTCTTTAAAAATGGGTAGTCACACAAATTACCAGGTAAATGACTGAAGCAGCTTGCTCTAATAGGTTATTTAAAACCAAAAATTAAAAAAATAAATAAATAAAATAAAACCAAAAATAACAAGAGGCCCACCAACTTGTCTCTCACTTTAGAAAATATATCCCAACATGTCTTAGACCTTAAAAACTTAATTGATAGTTTTGGCCAAACTTCCATGAGGCATTTCTCTTACACTCTGGCACATATATCTTAATAAATCATATAGGATATTTGCAACTTCATTCTTTCTAGGTCCAATTAGCATACTATAAGGGATCAACTTGGTATTCTGCAATACATGAAGTTGACCAAAGTGTCTATATAATGATAAAGACTAAAGTTCCCTGTAGTCATATCAAGGGTAAATAAGTTTCTTTCTCCTCATTTTCTTTACTGATTGGGGATAGAAATATAAAATTATTTTCATCAAAAACTTTATGCCAGTGCCAGAGATTGTGGATTCCCTTATTGAACATATACACCTGTAATCACAGCTTTAGTTAACATCACCATCTCATTACATTCACAATGACCTACTGTCATTTTCTATGATCATCTTGGTTTCTACCCTGGTAAACAGGTGAAGTAATATGGGCTGTGGGAGCAGTTACCACACCTGCATTTCTCCAGTCTTTCTGGGGGAACTAAATCTCTACAATACTTCCAAAGATATAAAGTTGCTTTTTATTTACATAAAGGAAGAGTTGGGGAGTTCCAGTGGTTTCCATTTGCCCTTCCTATCATAAAATCCTTTCTATGGGTCAGAGATTCACGTGGGGATTATTCTGGTCACAGTATGTACTTTGATATTGGTCAAAAAGCCAAAATCGCAGCTGTATTCTCACTAGAACAATGTGTGATCAACTAGAGCCAAGACTTCATCCATTGCTTAAACTCCTTAAGCTGTATTCTCAAATTGGGCCACAATAGCGAATTTAGTCTCCAAGGACTACCATCACTTCAGAGCCACAATCAAGTAACTCAGAAAAGGCCTGAGAATTTTTCTTTTCTGAGAGCACATTCATCCTAAACAAGTGGCTATTGATGCCATTTAATATGGCTTGCAGGAATATTCATGCATACACACTTGTGTATTCATTGCAGTGTACTGTTTCAAAGAGATAGGGTCCCCCCTACATGCACACACACAAACACATACATACACCATTGAAGGAGCTTAGTGTCGCCAACTTTCTTGCATGGTACACTAAATTTCCACTAAAGCATGCTACCCCAAAGATAGGTTTCTTCCACCAAAGTTGGAATTTTGTTGCCTATAAATGTCAAATAAGGACCTTAACAGAGTGTCCAGCTATTTCATTTCTAGGAGTCTCATAATCAACTAAATATGACCACATATTTTTGTATATCAAAACTCTGATCACCATTATTGTGGTAATTGTGCCCATCTTGTCTCTAAATATAAACCATGTCAACTGACTTCTACGGTTACATCATCCCATTCTCACTGAGATAAGGAAATCCAATTCCACTGCAGCATCTCAATCATCTTTACCCTACACAGGACACAGAAATTTTTCTAGAAGGCTGGTGACACACCACCAATTAATTTCTTAAGAAAGTGACAAGTTGACGTATTTACATAGGACTGTACTTTCTGTTGTTAGCTATCAATAAATTAATTCAAATTATCACTCATGATTCATTCCTTGGTTAAAAATAATTTATACCACTACAAAAGAATGAATGTACTTAGACCAGTAAACAATGATATGGTTTATGTGTGAAGGTAAAAGAAGTTTGGAGCATGGGTTGTCCTTTACCTGAAAATACAGCTGACTCAATGAAATTTTGGTTCCACTTTTTAGGGCTCTCAGATCGGTAAAGTTATACACATCATTGGAACGTGCTCAAGAATGTCGTGACATAATCATAAGGCACACAAAAATAATACTGAAAATATGAAAAGATCAGTTCTTAATTGAAAAACACACTATTTTGGACAAATTTAGGGAATATTTTTCTACTTATGAAATATTTCCAGGTTGAGCCCTTGAACAATACATATTTTAATGGAAGTTCTTAGAAGCATATTGTATTTCCTTGTTTTCTTAGAGTGTGACCATAATCCAAATGGTTCTTCATGGTTTTAATAAACAGTATTATTTTCAGTTTTAACACAGCAATGATACTCATTGTATGAGTATGATCTTCAGACCCAAAACAACTGGAGAACTTTTGAAATGCTAAATCTTGGGTCCTACTCCAGATCAACTGAATAGAAAGCTTCAGGTGATTCTGATGCCTACTAAAGCAGAACACTGATCTATGTATAGGACTGTTTTTGCCTCTGCTTGAGCACAAGCTTTAGAGTCAGACACACTTAGGTTTAAATCTAGATCCTACCAAGATCCATACCTAGATCTGTTCTTAACCACGTGATCTTGGGAAAGTTATCTAACCTACCCAAAGCCCAAATTCCTATGTAAACTCAACTCTATACAATTCTGAGGATTACATGAGAATTATATGTATAGGTCTTACCATAGTGCTTCACACATACCAGTTTAATGAATGAATTTTTTTTTTTAGTTGCAACATGCAACTATGTTTAACAATTCTATGCCTGATAGCTGTTTTATGCAGATTTACCCTAGCTTTTTAAAAATACATACCCTTATTTAACACATAATTATCTCATTAAAATCTTAAAATTGTTCTATTGGTTTCAACATGAAATTTTTATAAATGAAGAACTAGAGTACAATTTTGTAGTACTTCAAAAATTTTAGCTTCCTTCTAGATGACTGAGGTACTCAGAAATCTTAACTACAAACCATTTTTGTTAAAAATATTTTCAATATACAATATTCCATTTTATACTACAGTGTGATCCTGATCAGGCATTTAGGAAAAATTAAGAGAAACATGATTTCTAAGTATGTGACAGTAAAGAAGAAATGAATTTAAAACTAAAACAAATTGCTGAATTTTATTTGTCCTTTTACTGCATTCTTACATGTTCAAAATACTTGAAGAGTACAAAGGTTAAATAAAGGAATCATTTTGCAACATCCAGAACTATTAATTAGGTTTCCCTGAGGAATATAGAGTTTAAAAAGAATGTAGCAAGTAACTATAAAACTGATTCCTTTTCAGTAGGTGGAAATAGAAAGATGTATTAAATCTCAATTGGAAGAAGAAACTGAACTTCTTTAAAATAAAAACCAAGGAGATCCGGTGGCTTCAATTATTTGTTATCACTGGATGTCCAGAGAAAAGACTTGCCATCAGCAATTCTAGACTTTTAAATATATTAGATTTTGTATCAACTCTCCAATAGATACAGAAAGTAATACATTCTATAACCATTCATAATTTCATGGCTGGAGATTAATAGTCGTTATTCCTTTTCATTTACAAATTAAAAACCACATTAACTATGAAGGATTTTCAATGATGTTTTTACAATGCCTTGTATTATATTGAACACTTAATAGGTACTTTTAAGGATAATAGCATTACAAATTCACCCCACCAAATATATTTCGACATATATTGAATTGATGACTTCAAGAAAATATTAGGTAGAAATCAAATATGTGGTGCCATGTCTGTCCTTTATTTCTTTTTTTCTGCTCAGTGTTCTTCTGTTTTGAAAAAGGATTAATAACAACATGAGTAGGGCTGAAAATCATAAAGGTGGTTATATTACTATTCCCATCTTTGGCTCCATGAAAATAGCAAATCTAGATTCCCTTTGCCATGAAATAATTGGCACAACCCAGCCTTAAATGAAGGTCATATTTTTTAAATCTACTTATTAAACAAAGTTATTCTGCTACTTAATACAAGTCACTCTTCTTTTCTGTATGCCATTCTCTTGTAACTATGTAGGAATCTTGTCCCTTAAATCATTCTTTCCTTGTTACAAAATCAATACTTCTTCCCTGGTATACTAAGTACCAAAAAAATCACCCATATTTAATTAAGTAGCCTTTGCTTGGACTACTTACACAGCCTCTTTATTTTCTTTTCATTTCACTGATACTTTTCTTAACATTCCTTTCAGTTCACCCCTGCAATCAATCATTTATCAACAGAAATCCACTGAAATTCCTCATCTGATAGCACAGGCGACATTATGCTGCAGTAACAAATAATCCCAAATACTCATTAGCTTAAATTAGCAATAGTTTAATGCTCACACAAAGCTGATAGGGTCCTAGGTTGATAAAGCTTCACCCATTTATGAAATTAATTTCTGAAGTCACAGTGAAAAAAAGAGAGGGGACAAAGGAATTTCATTGGATTTTTAAGTGGATCAGTCTGAAAATGAGACTCATGTACACATTTTGTTGGACACAGCAAATGACTCCTTATAAAAATGCTAGAGGAGAATGATAAGCTAAAAAACTTTCAATAAAATATAACTAAAACAATGACTGTGAAAATTCAACCTACTCACAAGACAAAAAGACACTAAAATTAAGAAATTCACAGTCAGTAAAGCATGTTCTAGAGGAAAAGTCAAAGATGTGACTGTACCACCTTTTGCTAGTATCTCAGAAAGATTAAAACCACAGAGTATCATATTATATAAAAGGTTCTTTGAGGAAATGTGAATATCTTAAGCTTAACCCCTCAAAGTCTTGAGGAAATTTGAAGGCATTATTTTTTAGCCATCTCAGTAATAGCCAAAATAGAGAGAGTATTGCCCAGGGAAGATTTTTTTGTTTGTTTAATGGCATGAATCCTCATGACATACAAGGAGATACACAAAGTTACTGAGAATTACATAGTGGCAGAAACACTGCCCACTTGGATTGAAAGGGACACAGTACAAAATAAAAGATCTTTGGACTCCAGAAATTCTACTTGCAAGAAATAGGATTATAGGACTATTCAGCTACAAAACCCTGCTCTCTTTCATGAAAAAGGACAACTAAGAAGATGCAGCAGAGTACTCTGAGGGTGGAATCAATAACCATAGAGAATTATCCCCAGGCCTCAAAACTAAATGGGGTTTTCACAGGTGGATTTCAAAATTGCTTATAACAATGACTCCCTTTTTCCTTCCATTTTCTCCCTTTTCAAATGAGAATGTCCATCACTAGTTTTCTATGCCTGCCCTGCCATAGAATTTCAGGAACAAATAACCTGCTTCTTTAGTTTCATACATGGTTCCAAAGATAGAGAGGAATTATTCTCAGAAGTGATCATACCAGAGCTTCACCCATACCTAATTTCGAGGATTAGATAATAACATTTGGGACTTTAAAGCTTGTAAGATTTAGTTAAGATTTTGTACTTTGGGTTTATGCTGTAATAGGCTAAGACCTTTGGAGTCTTGGGTTGCAGTGAATCTGTTTTGCACATGCTATGAATGTGAATCTTTGGGGGCCAGATGGTGGATTGTAACAGGCAGAATACTGAGTTCCCCAAAATGTCTACACCCTACTCCCTGGTGTCAGTGAAGAGGTTACCTTACATGGCAAAAGGGACTGCAGATATAACATTCAAAGTGTGAGAGGCACTAGACACCCTTGTGCTTGACGACAGAGAACACAAATCCTGAGTCAAGGAATGTCAGTGGTCTCTGGAAGCTAAGCAGAGTCATCAGTTGACAGCCAGCAAGAAAACAGGACCTCAGTCCTAAACCACATGATACTAGCTGCAAACAATTTGAATTGCAAGGAAACAGATTCTCCTCTAAAGCCTCTAAAAAGAAACACAGCCATGCCAAAACTTAAATATCAGATTTTTGGGATCCATATAAGGCTCTGACATGTACAACTGTTAGCCACTTAAAAACATGAATTTATTACCTAAATTAGTGGTAATTTTTAAATGGCAATAATAGAAACTAATGGAAATATACAGTCATATATTCTTGTACATACTATACCTATGTATATATACACATTATATAGAGTAAATGTTTTCAGAATATTTTTAGTAAACTTTTCATTACTCATATGACAAATAGCATTTTTTTTTTTTACTATTTTGTTGTAATGAAAACATCTATAGATACTAGGGGTAATAGTTTAAGCGTCTCTTTTTGATAGAATCATTATAATAAACAATGAATCGTGGAACACTTCATCAAACACTAATGATGTAATGTATGGTGATTAACATAACATAATAAAATAAAAAAATAAAAAAATTATATGTATAAAATTAAAATTAATGAGAAAATATAGGAAAAAAAGAATCATTATAACAAATACTCTCCTCACATGCAGAAGGTTGATCATATTTAGAGTTACAGATAATCTATCATTATCTATCTCCAACACTTGGCTTCATCTCCTTAATTCCTTCCTCTCTACATCATGGAAAGCATTACTACAACATCTGAGCTTCTTATTTTTAATTAATAATTTGAGATTTTTGCACCTTAGGAAGGACTGTTGGTAGGACAGGAATATTAAAAATCATGGCAGGAGGCAGAATCAAATTCCTGAATTGGTCATAAATATCACAAGAAAATATATCAGTATATAAACTAATGACTATTTCAGAAAACTTTTACCATATTATAGAATTGTCTTTTGTCTTTACAATTTATTTGAAGATCTCTGAAGTTCATTTCTGACCAATTTATTTTAATAAACATGAGACCTTGTGGTATTATTTCACTCAGAGAAATAAAGGTGCAGGATTATAAACTGTAACTTAATCTTCTTACTGAACACTCCAGTGTGACTTCAGAGGTATTTTTTTTTCTTTTTATTATAACAGAATTGAAAGACAAAAGGCCTATGGCAATCCATCACTAGTGTGAGAAAAATCCAGTAATAAGAAAACTGTAATAAAATAAGTATAAGAAAGCCTGAGAGCTTGGCTCTATAGTAATAAAGATAAAATAAATGGTGTTGGGAAAGATAAGAGTTATCTACTTTAGTAAGCAAGAAATGGTCACAACTGACAAGCCAAGATAGAAGTCTGCATGGAGAATTAACCTCAAATTTAACAAATAGAGGATTTAAAAAGTTTACACAAGTAGAATAGAAATTACAAAGCTTGCCTTCATTCTGTGTCAAAAGAAGAATAATAGTTGGTGTGGCATGCTTTCCCTAAGAACATTTATTTTTCAAATCCAGGGTGACAATGGAACAGCAAACATGCAGATACAATCAAATCGACCTTTTATTTAAAAGCTCATTAGTTTTGCTACAACATATTTTTCCCCAAATAATCATTTGGAAACACTTTGCTATATATGTTTAAGATATTCTCTTTGCTATTTCTTCAAACAATTGGATTTGAAATGCACAGAGTTTAACATTTTTTAAATCTATATTTGGCCAAAATTACAATCTGACATATAACTATTAAATTTCCCAGTTTTAGACACCTATGCTTTAACAATAGTTGGAAAATGTTATCATATTTAAAGAGATCATAAGGCGCCATTTTGTTTTTATCTCAAAAGGCTGGATTTCTATATATCTTACCAAGATTTTTTAGGGGTATTTTATAAAGCAAAAAGAAAACTTTTTTTCCTGATATTATACTTGAAATATTCCTTCTCCCCAGACTAAAAGAGGAAAAATATCATTAAAAAAGTAAAAGACACTGGTTTTCTGCCCTTGTGATTAATATATTTCATTGTTGATAAGACCAATATCTCCAGGGCACCTGTGGGGCTGTCGTTAAGCGTCTGCCTTTGGCTCAGGTCATTATCCCAGGGTCCTGGGATCGAGCCCCCCCATCGGGCTCCCTGATCAGCGGGAAGCCTGCTTCTCCCTCACCCACTCCCCCTGCTTGTGTTCCCTTTCTCACTGTGTCTCTCTCTGTCAAATAAATAAATAAAATCTTAAAAAAAAAAAAAGACCAGTATCTCCTATAATAAAAGTTGCAGTGTTCTAGAATTTATGGAGAGTCAAAATGTACTTTGAACAATCTATTGTTCTGTATATATTAGACCAGACAACAGGAAATTGATAGATCTGTCTGCTAACAGACTACAGCCAAGTTGGTTGTTCTATTAAGGTTCAGGAAATTGTTATCTATGTATACTACCAATGTTACAGGGTATTTCATCATCCTATATTTAAGGGTAAGAGGAAATCTTCATTGGGGGAACAGAATCCTCCGAGGTATTAATGTTATACTGGCAAAAACTACTCATTACTAAATATGAAAACTAATAGACATTACTTGATCAATACTCAAGTATTTAAAACTATTAATTTTATATACCAAATCACTGTTCCTCAAGAATTATTATTCCAAACTTTGAAGTGAAGGGATCCATTAACATAATCACATCTTCATTGATCTTCTAAGCTCTCATTCTGGCTCTTACACATCTGCCAAACCAGTCTATTTGGTAATTATATTTGCCAATTCATAATATAATGATTTGGTGTATCATTTGAAAAGGCTTCTCCATATATTCCACCAATGTGAGTCCATAATCTCCAAAAATGAGTTTAAAAATCCTCTCTCCCTCCCTCCCTCTCTCTCTGTCTCTCTCTTGTGTGTCGGTGGTTAGAAGCTTTTTAATAATTGTTCTTAAACATTGCACCATATGCATTATAGAATGAATAACACTTCCATTCACTAAAAGAACACTGAACACAGCTTGTAAGTACATTTGTTTACATATATATACATATATATGTATGTATCTTTACTGCAATTCTTCTTAAACCCTTCACGACATATATTACAAAACGTGTCACTTCTGTTCACTGAAATAACACTGTTGTATGCAGCTTGCAAGTAGACTGTTAGGAATATCTTTCTAACAAGTATTTATTATTCAATTTATGTAAACTAAAAACAAAACAAAAAACAAAACAGCCATTCCTTTCACCCTTCAGCACCTCCTCTGGCAATCGTCAACATAGTCTCAGTATCTGTGAGCTTCAGTTGCTGTATTTTTGTTGTTGTTTCTTTGAGATTCCACATACAGGAGAGATCATACAATATTTGTCTTTCTCTGATTTATTTCACTTAACACATTTATACTAAATGCCATTTGATACATTATTTTAAAAATCTTCCCTAGGTATTCCACTAGTCATGTTTCTTAAGGCCTATTTTCAACCAACAATAAGCTGAAAATAGCAAGTGTATATCATTAATTAAGATAACCTGTTTCCAAGTTCTCCATTTTTTTTCTGGCAGTGTTAGATGCTTTCAAAATATAACCGAACCTGGCACTTCAATATATAAACTATCTTTCAAAATCTTATGTTATACTTCAATAATTTTATTCATCTTATTAAATAATATTTTACTTAGATAACATTGTAAGACATGTTCAACCATCCATCTTTGGGCAGAGTCACAGCCAGGGACATAATGTCAATAGTATTAAACATAGGAATGGAGGTCATATTCCCCAAAAGGCTATAAAAAGCTTTATCAAAGTTAAAATTTTTGTTTAATGCTACTCAAATATTGTTTTACAGTGTTGTCTGGGAGATACTTGCATTTCTAGTTTATGATGATTTAAACTCAAATTTCTGAATCCTATTTACTCATGCCTTGATGGACTCTGGGGTTGTTTTCATGTTTAGCCTAGAACTAAACTTAAACTTAACTAGAACTCAACTTCCATCCCTACTTACACATTGAAAAGGATACACATATTTTGGAGAGTATTCCAATAGTAAAAGCTTCCATAAAATGATATGTTTATTTATATTAGCATATTGGGGACAACTTATTTCTTATTTACAGAATCAGGCACCCTAGTATATGAGTTACAAAAGATGGTTTTACCCATCAATTTTAACCTTAGTATTGGATCATTATGATTTTTGAGTATGCAGCAATTAAGATTTTTTAGTACCAAGGTTTTTAATGTGGAATTCTAATATGGTCATATGAATTGTAAAACATTAACATTTAATAATTTATCACTCAAAATAAATCAGTATGTTATAAACATTGCAAATATTGCAAAAATTAAATTTATAATATATCAAAACTCTGATTTTTCAATTTTGTTACAGTGGTATCTAAAATTCAACAAGGCCAACCTACTTATCAACTCTTCTACATATTTTTGAGAACATGTTAACATGCTTTTTTGTAACTGTTACTTTTATTTAATAGATTGAAAGATAGTCTTATATCCAAGTGTCATGCAAAAGAAAAATATATCAATTCAGCTGTCTTTCAGAAAATGTAGAAGTTTAATCAATTTTGCATTTGATGGTCTATTTCCAACATAGATTAGTTTATTGAAGTAAGCACAATAAAATATTCTGAGAAACTTACATTCACAGAGTTTATCAAAAAATAAGTGTTAAATTACAACAGTGATAACATAGAATGTTTTATATTCTGCATTTATCTTTGAATGAAATTGAGCAGAGGCTTCTTGGAAGAAGGAACTGGTTTCATTTTAGTTGTACATGCTAATATCCAATCACTGAGAATTTAGCTATTACACACTTTACAGGGCACTTACTTATGGGATTTAAGGGTTTATGTGACTGCAGGAACCAAAATGTCTAAATATGAATTCATGAAATATAATCAACAAAATCAGGCTTGTGATTTTAGACTGTGAAGCTATGCAATATGTCAGGGCCAAAACAATATTTCACATAAGGATCCAAAATTCAGGATTATTACAGAATTGCATTAAAATTTTAACTAACTTCTTAAGCCATTGATGGAATAATGGCAACTTTATATTTTAAGGGTTAGTTGAAGATATATTGCTATTGTTCAATACCATTTGTCATATACCATTTTTCCAAAAGACATGACTGAATTATATAATTAGGTAAAAAAAGAAAAATGTATAAACACTGATATCAGATAGGCCTGTGTTCAAATCTCAATTCTGGTATTTTAACGTGTGAACTTGGGCAAGTTGTTTTTCCTCTTTATCCCCAAGTTTCTTAAAATAGGAGTTAAAATAACTATCTCAACACATTTATGAACATGAAAATAGATAACTGATATATGAAATCTATTATATAGGATAGTCAGAAAGTAATAAATACTCTCCCTTTCATTAACTATTAATTTCTCAAACTTCATCTTATCTCTGTGAAGTTTCTCATTTCTTTTACCATGACCCAATTCACTTCAACTAGTTGGTTAGGTTCACCATAGGTGCCCCCTGCCTTGGTCTCCACAATCTCTTAGTTTTGTGAGAGACATTAATGGGAACCATTTTGGGTTCAAGTGCTGGAATTAGGTGTCTGGATTAAAAAAAAATTTTTTTTTTAATTCTTTTAAAGATTTTATTTATTTATTTGAGAGAGAGAGAGCACACATGCTTAAGCGGAGGGTGGGGGGGAGAAAGGGAGGGAGAGGGAAAGAGAGAGAATCTCAAGCAGACTCCACACTGAGTGCTGAGCCCAATGCAGGGCTCAATCTCACCACCTTGAGATCATAACCAGAGCTGAAACCAAGTCAGCAGCATCACCAACCAGGCCACCCAGGTGCCTCTGGATTCAATTCTGGTTGTATAATTATTAAAAATAATTTTAATAATTTTTATTATTTTTATAAGGTTTTTTATAAGGTTTATCATATTCTTGCCAAATTAGTTGATGTATGATTAAATCAGATTGTGTATAAATTTATATAAAAGGCAAATAGCACCTTGTACTTGTTAAGTGTGCAAGAAAGTTAGCTTTTATTATTTCTAATAAAGCTGGGGCTTCCTTTGCATGACACTTGAGCTTTTAATGTGCTCCTTAAGATATACATATGTTGATAAAGTTAGGTGTTAAACATCGCCAGGCTAGGTCTGACTTTATTCACCCTGTGATATTTTTCTCCACAGCTTTTTTTTTTTTTTTTTTTAAGATTTTATTCATTTATTTGACAGAGGGACACAGCGAGAGAGGGAACACAAGCAGGGGGAGTGGGAGAGGGAGAAGCAGGCTTCCCCCAGAGCAGGGAGGCCAATGCGGGCTTGATCCCATGACCTTGGGATCATGACCTGAACCGAAGGCAGACGCTTAAAGACTGAGCCACCCAGGCACCCCTACAGCTCTTTTCCTCTCCTCACTATGCTTAATTTCTTCCTGTCTTCTTGGTCCTTCCTTTATTGTATAAACATCCTCAAATGTTTAATATTAAAAAATAAGTCAGCAAGGAATGATGTAGGTATCATGGTGACATAACTCATTCCTCTTTTTTCACCTCCCTCCTTTCTAAAAACTAATTAAACATCCATAACTGAACAAAAATGCCTCTGCACCTTACACCAAAAAACCTAGGAGGATTCTAGCCCACCTGTGCACCCCAAAATAAACAAAACTTCAGTAAATACCATGGAGTCAATGGAGTTAGCAAACTTGCCCACCCTCACTCTATGCTATCAGAGGGAACAAGTGGACAGTGCAAACCCGCACAGAAATCCATGGAGGAGAGAGAATTTGTAGAATTCCCCCTTGCCTGATGGAACATTCCAGCATACCATGGGAGTGAGATAGAGACACGTCTGAAGGCAGCAAAGAGAAACTCAACAGAGCTTCTCACTCCCAGGGGTAGAAGAAGCTAGGGTAAATTTTCTGGTAGCAATAGCACTGGCATTCTCTGCCACAGAGGAAGTAGAAATTGTAAGTGGTGACTGACTATTTTGCTATCAAAGTAATGAGGATTGTGGCTAGAGAAACCTGTTTTCTCTAGCAACACATTAGTATCTGAGGATGGAACTCTACGGGGAAAGAGGTGAAAGAGGAAGGAAACAAATTATCAAAAGGTATTAATGGAATACATTTCCTATTGTCTGTTTTAGGACTTCACCAGGAAGTCTGCTCATAAGCTTTTGGAAGTACCTGAACTCAAGGATGTTCCCTCCAGTCTCACAGGTACCACCAAAGTCCTGAATGCTAAACCTAGACCTCCCTCTACTCTGCTATTGGCTTCCTGTGTGTACCCTCTAGTGCATCTATGACAGCAAGCTCTGGTGGACAAGGAGCAAGCTCACAAAAGAGACTAAGATTGGACAAGGGAGTAACCACAAAATTGAGCTCTATCAACATCCTCTGGAATACAAAAGAAAGGTTTCTAATAGGTAAATTCTAAGAATCAAAGAAAATGTAAAATCTTAGTTAAGGATGTATCTGCTGTTTCAAATGCAAAACTAGAAGTGCATACCTACAAATAATATGAAAAATAAAGGAAACACAGTATCACAACAGAAAAATGATAATTCTCTAGCAACCAAACTTAAAGGCACAGTATATTACAACCTAACTGATGAAGAATTCAAAATTACTGTTATAAAGAAATTCAAAGAGAAGATGGTGGAGTAGGAGGACCCTAAGCTCACCTCATTCCAAGAACACACCAAGATAATAGCTATAGCAGCACAACTAACTCAGAAAATGACCCAAAGACTGGCAGAAGAGACTTTCCATAGTTAATACTAAAGAAGAGGCCACATTAAAGAAGGTAAGAAGGGTGGAGATGCAGTCAGAAACCAAACTAACCTGTGAGACTAACAAATGAGAGGGACACAAGCACAGACAATTAGACAAAATGAGGAAACAGAGGACCATGTCCCAGCTGAAAGAACAGGACAAAATCACAGCAAACAGACCTAAGTGAAACAGACATAAGCAATATGCCTAATTAAGAATTCAAAGTAATGGTCATAAAGATACTTACTGGACTTGAGAAAAGAGTGGAGGATCCCAGTGAGACCTTCAACAAAAAGATAGAAAATATAAAAAACCAATCAGAGATGAAAAACTCAATAATAGAAATTAAAAATGCAATAGGGGAAATCATGAGCAGATTAGAGGAGAGAGTGAGCTGGAAGACAGAGTAATAAAGGTAACTCAGCGACATCATCAAGTATACCATCAATAGCATTATAGGGTTCCCAGAAGGAGGAGAAAGAGAAAAGGGGACACAAAATTTATTTAAAGAAATAATAGCTGAAAACTTCCCAAATCTGGGGAGAGAAACAGAAATCCAGATCCAGGAGGCCCAGAGAACCCCAACAAAATCAACCCAAGATGGTCCACACCAAAACAAATAATTATTAAAATGGCAAAAATTCTGATAAAGAGATCATTTTAAAAGAAGCAAGAAAAATGAAAATAGTTATATACAAGGAAAATCCTGTAAGGCTATCAGCTTATTTTTCAGCAGAAACTTTGCAGTCCAGAAGGAATGGCTTTATATAATCAAAATGCTGGTGGGAGGGGAGAGGAAACATGCCAACAAGAATTCTCTACCCAGTAAGGTGGTAATACCTAATAGAAGAAGAAATGGAAAGTTTCCCAGACAAACCAAAGTTTAAAAAGTTCATCACCACTAAACCAGCCTTACAAGAAATATTAAAATGAATTGAGTGGGAAAAAGTCCATAATCAGGATTAAGAAAATTAGAAAATGAAAAAATTTCACAGTTAAATACAAACAAAATAAAAGTAGATTAATCACTTATAAAACCAGCATAGAGATTAAAGAACAAAAGCAGCAAAATTAAATATATCTATAAATATCAGTCAAGTCAGTCACAAAATTAAAAATGTAAAGTATAACATCATATTCATAAACCTAAGGGGGAGTAAAACTTTAGTGATTTTAGAATGGGTTTGATCTTAAGCAACTATCAACTTAATATACACTGCTATATGCATAAGATGTTATATATGAACCTCATGGTAACCACAAGTCAAAAACCTGTACTAGATACACAAAAAATAAAGAGAAAGGAATCCCAAGTATATCACTAAAGAAAGCCATCAAATTGCAAGGGGAGAGAGCAAGAGAAGAAGAAAGGGTCATTAAAAATAAAAAAAAACAACTGTAAAACAACAAAATGGCAATAAGTACCATCCATCAGTAATTACTTTGAATGAAAATAGACTAACTGCTCCAATCAAAAGATGTAGGGTAAAACTGATGATTACTGGAGGGGAAGTGGTGGGGGGATGGGCTAAATGGGTGATGGGCATTAAGGAGGGCACTTGTTGGGATGAGCATTGAGTGTTATATAAGTGATGCATCACTAAATTCTACCCCTGAAACCAATGCTACACTATATGTTAACTAACTTGAATTTAAATAAAATAATTTTTAAAAAGATACAGGGTGACTGGATAGATAAAAAAGTGAGACTCTCTATCTGCTGCCTAGGGAGACGCACTTCAGACCTAAAGACATATGCAGATTGAAAATGAAGGGATGGAAAAAGATTTAACATGCAAATGGAAGTGAAAAGAAAGTTGGGTTAGCAATTTGGATAAAATAGACTTTAAATGGAGACTAACAAGAGACAAAGAAGGACACTACCTAATGATTAAAGGAATAATCCAATGAGAGGATGTAACAACTGTAAATATCTACGTACCCAATGTGGGAGCACCCAAATACATAAAACAACTACTAACAGACATAAGGGAAAAAACTGACAGTAATACAATAACAGTAGGGGACTGTAACACCCTACTTTCATCAGTAGATCGATCATCCAGACAGAAAATCAACAAGGAAATCGTGGCTTTGAATTACACATTGGACCAAATGGACCTAACACATAAATTCAGAACATTCCATCCAAAAACAGTGAAATGCACATTCTTTTCAAGTGCACATGGAACATTCTCCAGAATAGATCACATATTAGACCAAAAAAAAGCCTCAACCAATTAAAAAAGACATCATATCATGCATCTCTCCTGACCACAATGGTATAAAATTAAAGCAATCACAAGAAAAAATGCTGAAAGACTCATTTACATAGAGACTAAATAACATGCTGTTAAACAATGAATGGGTCAACCAAGAAACCAAAAGGAAATTAAAAAATACACGGAGACAAATGAAAATGAAAACACAGTGGTCTAAAATCACTGGGATGCAGCAAATACAGCAATATCGGTCTACCTCAGTGGGCAAGAGAAATCTGTCTAACCTCACACCTAAATGAACTATGAAAAGAACAAAACACAAAGCCACTAGAAGGAAATAAATCATAAAGATTAGAGCAGAAATAAATGAAATAGAAACTGATAAAAACAAAGAACAGATCAATGAAACCAGGAAGTAGTACCTTGAAAAAATACACAGAAGTAATAAACCTTTAGTCAGATTCATCAAAAAAGGGATGGGGGATCAAACAAAATCAGAAATGAAGGAGGAAAAATAACAACAAACACCCCAGAAATACTAAGATTTACAGGAGATTTACAGAAGAATATTTTGAAAAATTATATGTAACAAATTGGATAATCTAGAATTGGATAAATTCCTAGAAAGTTATAACCTTCCAAAACTGAATCCAAAAGAAATAGAAAATTTCACCAGATTGATTACCAGCAAAGAAATTAAATCAATGTAGGTAATGAACCATTAAATTCTACACCTGAAACTAATATTACACTGTATGTTAACTAACTGGAATTTAAATAAAAACTTGAAAAAAAACAAAACAAAACCCTCCCCATAGAAGTCTAGGATCTGATGGCTTCAGAGATGATTCATGCCAAATATTTAAACAAGAGTTAATATCTATACTTTTCAAAGAATTAAAAAAAAAAGAGGAAGGACAGCTTCCAAATTAATTCTGCGAGACCATCATTACCTTGAAAGACAGGCAAAGGCACTACAAAAAAAGAAAACTAGAGGCCAATATACCTGATGAAGATAGATGCAAAAATCCTTAACAAAATATCAGTAAACTGAGTTCAACAATACATTTTTAAAAAAATCATTCACCAAAATCAAGTGGGATTTGTTATAGGAATGCAAGGGTGGTTCAATATTTGCAAATCAATCAATGTGATACAACAATAAGAGAAAGGATAAAAATCGTATCATTTCAACAGATGCAGAAAAAGCATTTCAAAAAATACAACATCCATTCATGATAAAAATTCAACAAAGTAGGTTTACAGGGAACATACCTCAACATAGAAAGGACCTCATATGAAAAACCCGCAGCTAATATCATACTCAATTGGAAAAAAACACCTTTTTATGTAAGATCAGGAACAAGACAAGGATGTCCATTCTCACCACTTTTATTTAACATATCACTAGAAGTCCTAGCCAAAGCAGTCAGATAAGAGAAAGAAAGAAATACCATCCAAATTGGTAAGGAAGAAGTACAAGTGTCATTATTTGCAGATTACATAGTACTATTTATAGAAAACGCTAAAGATCCTACCAAAAAGCTACTAGAACTGCCTAGTGAATTCAGTAATGTCACAGAACACAAAATAAATATAAAAAAATCTGTTGCACTTCTAGACACTAATAATGAACTAGCAGAAACAGTAACTAAGAAAATAATCCCATTTACAATTGTATCTACCAGAATAAAATATCAAGGAATAAACTTAACCAAGACAGTGAAAGACCTGTACTCTGATAACTCTAAGACACCCATGAAAGAAACTGAAGATGACACAAACAAATGGAAAGGTATTCCATGTTCATGGAATGGGAGAACCAACATTGTTAAAATGTCCATATTACCTAATCTACAGATTTATTGCAATTCGTATCAAAATAACAATAGCATTTTTCACAGAACTAGAACAAATAATCCTAAAACTTATATGGAACCATAGAACACCCTGAATAGCCAAAGCAATCTTGAAATAGAAGAACAAAGCTGGAGGTATCACAATCCCAGAAGCCTAGATACACTACAAAGCTGTAGTGATCAAAACAGCATTGTATTGGCACAAAATTAGTCACATAGATCAATGGAACAGAATATAGAGTCCAGAAATAAACCCATGCATATATGGTCAATCTATAACAAAGGAGTCAAGAATACACAATGGGGTCAAGACTCTCTTTAGCAAATGGGAGTCAAACTAGACAGCTACATGCAAAAGAATAAAACTAGATCACTTTATTACACCATACACAAAATGAACTCAAAATGGATTAAAGACTTCATGTGGGACCTGAAACCATAAACTCCTAGAAGAAAGCATAGGCAGTAATTTCTCTGATATTGACCATAGAAACATTTTTTCTAAATATGTCACTTAAGGCAAAGGAAACAAAAGCAAAAACAAACTACTGAGACTACACCAAAATAAAAATCTTTTGCATAGCCAAGGAAACCATCCACAAAACAAGAAGGCAACTTACTTCATGGGAGAAAATATTTCCAAATGTTATCCCTGATAAGGGATTAATATCCAAAATATATAAAGAATTTGTACAACTCAATACCAAAAAAAAAATTTTGATTCAAAAACTGGAAGACCTGAATAGACATTTTTCTGAAAAAGACATACAGATGGCCAACACCCATGAATAGGAGCTCAACATCACGAGTCAAATAAATGCAAATTAAAACCAGAATGACATATCATCCCACACTTGTCAAAATAACTAAAATCAAAAGAGAAGAAACAACTGTTCGCAAGGATGTGGAGAAAAAGGAAACCGTGTGCACTGTTGGTGAAAATGCAAGTTGGTACAGCCACTATAAAAAACAGTATAGAAGCCCCTCTAGAAATTAAAAATAAAATTATTATTATAAAAAAATTTTATGTGAAATAAAATTACCATAATTCCACTACTAGGCATTTACTCAAAGAAAACAAAAACACTAACTCAAAAAGATATATACACCCCTATGTTGATTGCAGCATTATTTATAATGGCCATGGTATAGAAGGAACCCAAGTGCCATCCACAGATGAACAGATAAAGATATTGCATGTGTATGTACACATGCACACACTAGAATATTACCCAGCCATAAAAAATAAAATGAGATATTGCCATTTGCAAAATCATGGATGGACCTGGAGGGTAAAATGCTATATGAAATCAGAGAAAGACAAATACCATTTCACTCAATCTGGATTTTAAGAGACAAAAGAAAACAAAGAACAAAAAGATAAACCAAGGAACAAACTCAAATATAGAGAACTAGTGGTTGCCAGAAGGGGTGGGCATGGGCAGGTAGGTGAAATAAAGGAGATTAAGAGTACACTTATTGGGGGGCGCGGAGCAAGATGGCAAAGGAGTAGGAGACCTGGATTTCATCTGGTCCCAGGAATTCAGCTGGATAGGGATCAAACCATTCTGAACACCTACAAACTCAACAGGAGATTGAAGAAAAGAATAGCAACAACTCTCTGAACAGAAAAGCGACCACTTTCTGGAAGGTAGGACGTGCGGAGAAGTGAATCCGAGGTGATATTCGGGAGGATAGACAGCGGGGGAGGGGGCCTCCCTCAGCCGCTTCTGGCAAGTGACAGAGCCACGGAGCACAAAATCGGAACTTTTAGAAGTCTGCTCCACTGTCGGATGTCGCCCCGGTGGCTAAGTGGGGGGTGGAACCCTCGTGGGACAGTGTGGTCTCAGGACCCTCGGGGTCACAGAAAGACCAGGGGTGCCTGAGTGCGGCAGAGCTCCCAGTATCGGAGCAGGGGAACCAGCTGCAGAGACAGAGCCGAGGCGCGGGCTCTCAGCTCGGGGTTTCCATAAACCGTGATCCGCAGCACAGTCGGGCCACTGCTCCTCCAGCAGGGACCCAACAAGTGGCAGATTCAGGGAGACTCACCTTCCTTCCCCGGGAGGAGGGGCGCGGGAGCGCACCGCGGGGATCTGCTGGGTTTGGAGACTCCACACAGGGTCAGGTGCCAGAGCTAGAAACGCTTGGTCACAGGCCAGGTGAGCACGGAGTGCGGGGAGACAGGAGTGACTGACTGCTTTTCTCTGGGGACGCACTGAGGAGCGGGGCCCCAAGTTCTCAGCTCCTCTGGCTCCTCCGGGGCGGAGATTGGGAGGCCAACATTTTCACTCTCGGCCTCCAAACCAGTACGGAAAGCTTGCAGGGAACAAAAAATCCCGAGAGCAAACCCCAGCAGATTACTTAGCCGGGACTGGGCAAGGCGGGGCAATTCCGCCTCCGGCAAAGACATTTGGGAACCATGGCAACAGGATCCTCCCCCAGAAGATCAGCAAGAACAGCCAGCCAAGACCAAGTTTACCGATCAATGAGAATGGCAGAACTCCAGCGCTAGGGGAATAATGCACATAGAATCCATGGCTTTTTTACCATGATTCTTTGGTCTTTCAAAGTTAATTTTTTTTTAACTGTCTTTTTTTTAATTTTTATTTTTCCCTTTTTCAACCAACATCTTATCATTCCCTTCTTTAAAAAACATTTTTATTTTTCATTTTTAGAGTCATATTCTATCCCTTCAGGGTAGTTACCCTTATTTTTGGCATATATATATAAGTTGTTTTCTCTTTAAAATTTTGAGATAGTTTCTTCTAACAGATCAAAATATACCCTAAATCTCTAGTGTATGGCTTTGTTCTACTCTCCTGCCTGATCACATTCTCTCCCTTTTTTTTTTCTTTCTTTTTTAAATCCTCTTCTCTTTTTTCAAACAACTTCTTATCAATTCCTTTTATAAAATTTTTTTATAATTTTCATCTTTACAGTCATATTCCATCCCTTCATCATATCAACCCTTATTCTTGTACATACATAAGTTTCTCTTTCTTTAAAATTTTGGGAGGCACTATCTTCTAACACACCAAAATACACCCAAAATCTAGTGTGTGGCACTGATCTATGTATCAGCCTGATCATATTTGATCATATTCTGTTTTTTTGTTTTGTTTTCTTCTGTTTTTTTTTCTGTTTTTATCTTTTTCTTTTTCTTTTTTTTTTCTTTTTCTTTTTTCTTTCTTTCCCTTTCTTTTTCCCCCAGCTTCAGGTCTTTTCTGATTTGTTTAGAGTATATTTTCTGGGGACGTTGTTACCCTGTTAGCATTTTGTTCTCTCATTAATCTAGTCTCTTCTGGACAAAATGACAAGACGGAAAAAATCACCTCAACAAAAAGAACAAGAGGTAGTACCGACTGCCAGGAACCTACTCAGTACAGACATTAGTATGATGTCGGATCTAGAGCTCAGAATCATCACTTTAAAGATACTAGCTGGGCTTGATAAAAGCATGGGAGTTATTAGAGAAACGCTTTCTGGAGAAATAAAAGAACTAAAATCTAACCAAGTTGAAATCAAAAAGGCTATTAATGAGGTGCAATCAAAAATGGGGGTGCTAACTGCTAGGATAAATGAGGCAGAAGAAAGAATCAGTGATATAGAAGACCAAATGATGGAAAATAAAGAAGCTGAGAAAAAGAGAGATAAACAACTATTGGATCACAAGGGCAGAATTCAAGAGCTAAGCGATACCATAAGACGAAACAACATTAGAATAATTGGGATCCCAGAAGAAGAAGAAAGAGAGAGAGGGGCAGAAGGTATATTGGAGCAAATTATAGCAGAGAACTTCCCTGATTTGGGGAAGGAAACAGGCATCAAAATCCAGGAGGCACAGAGAACCCCTCTCAAAATCAATAAAAATAGGTCAACACCCCGACATCTAATAGTAAAACTTACAAGTCTCAGAGACAAAGAGAAAATCCTGAAAGCAGCTCGGGAGAAGAGATATGTACCTACAATGGTAGAAACATTAGATTGGCAACAGACCTATCCACAGAGACCTGGCAGGCCAGAAAGGACTGGCAGGATACATTCAGAGCACTAACCGAGAAAAATATGCAGCCAAGAATACTATATCCAGCTAGGCTGTCATTGAAAATACAAGGAGAGATAAAAAGCTTCCAGGGCAAACAAAAACTGAAGGAATTTGCAAACACGAAACCAGCCCTACAAGAAATCTTGAAAGGGGTCCTCTAAGCAAAGAGAGCGCCTAAAAGCAACATAGACCAGAAAGGAACACAGACAATATACGGTAACAGTCACCTTAGAGGCAATACAATGGCACTAAATTCATATCTTTCAATAGTTACCCTGAATGTAAATGGGTTAAATGCCCCAATCAAAAGACAAGGCTATCAGATTGGATAAAAAAACAAGACCCATAGATATGCTGTCTGCAAGAGACTCATTTTAGACCCAAAGACACCCCCAGATTGAAAGTGAGGGGGTGGAAAACCATTTACCATGCTAATGGACACCAAAAGAAAGCTGGGGTGGCAATCCTTATATCAGACAAATTAGATTTTAAACCAAAGACTGTAATAAGAGATGAGGAAGGACACTATATCCTACTTAAAGGGTCTATCCAACAAGAAGATCTAACAATTGTAAATATCTATGCCCCTAACATGGGAGCAGCCAATTATATAAGGCAATTAATAACAAAAGCAAAGAAACATATTGACAACAATACAATAATAGTGGGGGACTTTCACACCCCCCTCACTGAAATGGACAGATCATCTAAGCAAAAGATCAACAAGGAAATAAAGACTTTAAATGACACACTAGACCAAATGGACTTCACAGATATAGTCAGAACATTCTATCCCAAAGCAATGGAATACACCTTCTCTAGTGCCCATGGAACATTCTCCGGAATCGATCACATCCTAGGTCATATATCAGGTCTCAACTGGTACCAAAAGATTGGGATCATTCCCTGCCTATTTTCAGACGACAATGCTTTGAAACTAGAACTCAATCACAAGAGGAAAGTTGGAAAGAACTCAAATACATGGAGGCTAAAGAGCATCCTATTAAAGAATGAATGGGTCAACCAGGAAATTAAAGAAGAATTAAAAAAAATCATGGAAACCAATGAAAATGAAAACACAACTGTTCAAAATCTTTGGGATGCAGCAAAAGCAGTCCTAAGAGGCAAGTATATAGCAATACAAGCCTTTCTCAAGAAACAAGAAAGGTCTCAAGTACACAACCTAACCCTACACCTAAAGGAGCTGGAGAAAGAACAGCAAATAAAGCCTAAACCCGGCAGGAGAAGAGAAATAATAAAGATCAGAGCAGAAATCAATGAAATAGAAACCAAAAGAACAGTAGAACAGATCAATGAAAGTAGGAGCTGGTTCTTTGAAAGAATTAACAAGATTGATAAACCCCTGGCCAGACTTATCAAAAAGAAAAGAGAAATGACCCAAATCAACAAAATCATGAATGAAAGAGGAGAGATCACAACCAACACCAAAGAAATACAAACAATCATAAGAACATATTATGAGCAACACTATGCCAGCAAATTAGATAACCTGGAAGAAATGGATGCATTCCTAGAGATGTATCAACTACCAAAACTGAACCAGGAAGAAATTAAAAACGTGAACAGACCTATAACCACTAAAGAAATTGAAGCAGTCATCAAAAATCTCCCAACAAACAAAAGCCCAGGGCCAGATGGCTTCCCAGGGGAATTCTACCAAACATTTAAAGAAGAATTAATACCTATTCTTCTGAAATTGTTCCAAAAAATAGAAATGGAAGGAAAACTTCCAAACTTGTTTTATGAGGCCACAATTACCTTGATTCCCAAACCAGACAAACACCCCATCAAAAAGGAGTATTACAGACCAATATCCTTGATGAACATGGATGCAAAAATTCTCACCAAAATACTAGCCAATAGGATCCAACAGTATATTAAAAGGATTATTCACCACGACCAAGTGGGATTTATCCCTGGGCTGTAAGGTTGGTTCAACATCTGCAAATAAATCAACGTGATACAATACATTAACGAAAGAACAAGAATCATATGATCCTCTCAATAGATGCAGAAAAAGCATTCGACAAAGTACAGCATCCTTTCTTGATCAAAACTCTTCAGAGTATAGGGATTGAGGGTACATACCTCAATATCATAAAAGCCATCTATGAAAAACCTACAGCGAATATTATTCTCGATGGGGAAAAACTGAGAGCTTTCCCCCTAAGGTCAGGAATGCGGCAGGGATGTCCACTATCACCACTGCTATTCAACATAGTATTAGAAGTCCTAGCCACAGCAATCAGATAACAAAAATAAATCAAAGGCATCCAAATCGGCAAAGAAGTCAAACTCACTCTTTGGAGATGATATGATACTTTATGTGGAAAACCCAAAAGACTCCACCCCAAAACTGCTAGAACTCATACAGGAATTCATTAAAGTGGCAGGATATAAAATCAATGCACAGAAATCAGTGGCATTCCTATACACCAACAACAAGACAGAAGAAAGAGAAATTAAGGAGTCGATCCCATTTACAATTGCACCCAAAACCATAAGATACCTGGGAATAAATCTAACCAAAGAGGCAAAGGATCTGTACTCAGAAAACCATAAAATACTCAGGAAAGAAATTGAGGAAGACACAAAGAAATGGAAAAACGTTCCATGCTCATGGATTAGAAGAATAAATACTGTGAAGATGTCAATGCTACCTAGAGCAATCGATACATTTAATGCAATCCCTATCAAAATACCATCCACTTTTTTCAAAGAAATGGAACAAATAATCCTAAAATTTGTATGGAACCAGAAAAGACCCTGAATAGTCAGAGGAATGTTGAAAAAGAAAGGCAAAGCTGGTGGAATCACAATTCCGGACTTCCAGCTCTATTACAAAGCTGTCATCATCAAGACAGTATGGTACTGGCACAAAAACAGACACATAGATCAATGGAACAGAATAGAGAGCCCAGAAATGGACCCTCAACTTTATGGTCAACTAATCTTTGACAAAGCAGGAAAGAATGTCCAATGGAAAAAAGACAGTCTCTTCAACAAATGGTCTTGGGAAAATTGGACAGCCACATGCAGAAGAATGAAATTGGACCATTTCCTTACACCACACACAAGAATAGACTCAAAATGGTTGAAAGACCTAAATGTGAGACACAAGTCCATCAAAATCCTAAAGGAGAACACAGGCAGCAACCTCTTCGACCTCAGCTGCAGCAACTTCTTCCTAGAAACATCGCCAAAGGCAAGGGAAGCAAGGGCAAAAATGAACTATTGGGACTTCATCAAGATAAAAAGCTTTTGCAGAGCAAGGGAAACAGTCAACAAAACCAAAAGGCAACCGACAGAATGGGAGAAGATATTTGCAAATGACATATCAGATAAAGGGCTAGTATCCAAAATCTATAAAGAACTTATCAAACTCAACACCCAAAGAACAAATGATCCAATCAAGAAATGGGTAGAAGACATGAACAGACATTTTTCCAAAGAAGACATCCAAATGACCAACAGACACATGAAAAAGTGCTCAACATCGCTCAGCATCAGGGAAATCCAAATCAAAACCTCAATGAGGTACCACCTCACACCAGTCAGGATGGCTAAAATTAACAAGTCAGGAAACGACAGATGTTGGCGGGGATGCGGAGAAAGGGGAACCCTCCTACACTGTTGGTGGGAATGCAAGCTGATGCAGCCACTCTGGAAAACAGTATGGAGGTTCCTCAAAAAGTTGAAAATACAGCTTCCCTACAACCCAGCAATTGCTCTACTGGGTATTTACCCCAAAGATAAAAATGTAGGGATCCGAAGGGTATGTGCACCCCGATGTTTATAGCAGCAATGTCCACAATAGCCAAACTATGGAAAGAGCCAAGATGTCCATCTACAGATGAATGGATAAAGAAGATGTGGTGTATATATATACAATGGAATATTATGCAGCCATCAAAAGGAATGATATCTTGCCATTTGCAACGACATGGTTGGAACTGGAGGGTATTATGCTGAGCAAAATAAGTCAATCAGAGTAAGACATGTATCATATGATCTCACTGATATGAGGAATTCTTAAATCTCAGGAAACAAACTGAGGGTTGCTGGAGTGGTGGGGGGTGGGAGGGATGGGGTGGCTGGGTGATAGACAATGGGGAGGGTATGTGTTATGGTGAGCGCTGTGAATTGTGTAAGACTGTTGAATCACAGACCTGTACCTCTGAAACAAATAATACATTACATGTTAAAAAAAAAGAAGAAGAAGCTAGCAGGAAGGGAAAAATGAATTGGGGGAAATTGGAGGAAGAGATGAACCATGAGAGACTATGGACTCTGAGACACAAACTAGGGTTCTAGAGGGGAGGGGGGTGGGGGGAAGGTTTAGCCTGGTGATGGGTATTAAGGAGGGCACATTCTGCATGGAGCACTGGGTGTTATACATAAACTATGAATCATGGAACACTACATCAAAAACTAATGATGTAATGTATGGTGATTAACATAATAAAATAAAAACAAAACAACAAAGTTAAATAAAAATAAACCAGCAAATAATAAAAACAGAAGCTTGTTCAAACTTGAATTCTTCCCTTGATACCATATAATGGAAGCAAGAATAATTAAGAATCTAGATCAAGGAGTCAGCTGAGGTTCTAATCCTGGCTCCACCCTTACTGCCACTGTCATCTTGAGTAATTTGGCTACACTTTCCGCAAATCATTTTCTTCATCTGTAATATTTTGTGTGTTCAACAAAATAATTTTAAAGCCCGTAGTACAGCGTCCAGCACAGAGAAATGACTCAATAAATACGAGTTGAGTCTGTTACTATTATCTAATTTTTTTCACTCTTAATCCAAATATTACCAGAGTCACTCTTACTGATTCTAATCAAGCAATACTTAATACTTTAATTTAGGGGAATTTTTAAAGCATCTTATAAAAGCTATTTTCCTAGGGAATACAAATATGAAAAACACAGGAAGTGTGCGTGTATGTTTGGGGACTTCACAGACCTCTGACATCTTCCCTCTAGTTGAAATGTCAACCATAGTTAATTCTTTTATTAAAGAGACTTTGGTCATTAGACTTAGTAAAGAGAGAGATTGTTATGTGATATTCTTTCCTTACAACTGAGTCTATGGCAACACCCACATAACACCCCACACTCATTCGCACATTTATATGATGTTGGGAGTCATATAATTTACCATGCAAACAGGGACCCCTATTCAAAGTAAAGAGAGTCACTATGAATCACATCAGAAAATAGGCATAAATTCACATTGTCCAGGAAAAACTAGAACCTCTAAGTCACTCTACATAATGCATTTATAGGTCATTAGTGAAAATACACAAAACTGTTCTTGGAGGAAGATGACAGAGGAGCAGGGGACCCTAGTTTCATCTGGTCCCTGGAATTCAGCTAGATAGCTCTCAAATCTTTCTGAAAACCTGTGAACTCAACCTGACATCTAAGAAAAATATAGCTACAACTCTGCAAATAGAAAAGCGACCACTTTCTGAAAGGTACGAGATGCAGGGAAGTGAATCTGAGGCTATATATGGGAAGACAGACTGCAGGGGGAGGGAGCCTCTGTAAATCAGCTATTGGAAAGTGATAAAGCAGTGGGGCACAAAAATCAGAATTTTTAGAAGTCTGCTCCACTGAGGGACATCCCTGCCTGAAAGGCACTAGGTGGTGAAGCAGGGTGGAATCCTAGGTGGAAGAGTATAGTCTCAGAGTGCCCAGGATCACAGAAAGACTGGGGGTGCCTGAGTGCAGCAGAGTTTTCAAGCATTGGAGCAGGGAAGCTGGCTGCAATCAGGGAGCCCAGGAGGGGGCTTTCAGCTGGGTGTTGCCATAAACCTGGAACCACGCATAATCCAGTGACTGCTCTCCCCGCAGGGGTCCAGCAAGTGGCAGAATCTAGGTGAGACCCTCCCTCCTTTCCCTGGGAGAAGTGGCACACAGCAGTAATCTCCTGAGTTTGGAGACTCCAAACAGGGTCACATGCCTTAGATAAAAATGTCTGGTCACAGGCTGGGTGAGCCCGGAGTGTAGACAGAGACCAGGGAGACAAGGGTCATTGTCTGCTTTTCCCGGAGGGCTCACTGAGGAGTAGGGGGCTGTGATCTGTCATCTCCAGGGCTGGAGAATGGGGAACCACAATTTTTATTTTCATCCTCTAAAGCAGCACCAAAAGCCTTCAGGGAACAAAAGCCACATAGAGCAATCCAGAGCCACTTTAACTGGGCCCAGCCCCGTGGCAAGGGTGGTGCAACTCCACCTGGGTAAAGACACCTGAGAATCAGCGCAACAGGCCCCTCACCCAGAAGATCAGCAAGAATATCTGGCTAGACCAAGTTTACTGATCATATAGAACTGCAAAATTCCAGGGCTAGGGGAAAATAGTAAATAGAATTCAAGGCTTTTTCCTCAGGATTCTTTAATCTTTCAATTTAAATTTTTTTCTTTTTTTCCTTTTCAACTAGTTTCTTATTTTATCAACTCTTTAAGTCTTAATTGTCATTTTTACATTTACATTATATATATATATTCTTATTTTTTGGTTTCCTTTCATTGTATTCAATTTTATTTTTGCATATATATATATATATATATGAGTTTTTCTTTCTTTACAATTTGGCATCTAGTTTCTTTTAACCAACAGACCAAAATACACCCAGGACCTGGTGTATTATCCTGTTCTATCTACCTGTTTGATTATATTCTCTCGTTTTCCCCCCCCCCTTTTTTTTCTTTTTTGGTTTCTGATACCTTCTCCTTTGTGTAGTATATATTTTGCTGGGGTTTTGATTGATATTTCTGTACTTTGTTCTCTTGTTCATCTATTCTCCTCTGGACAAAATGGCAAGATGGAAAAACTTACCCCAGAAAAAAGAACAAGAAGCAGTATTAACTGCCAGAGACTTAATAAATATGGATATTAGTAAAATATAGAGCAAGAATTCAGAATAACAATTATAAAGACACTAGTTGGGCTTGAAAAAAGCATAGAAGACACTAGAAAATCCCTTTCTGGAGAAATAAAAGAACTAAACTCTAATCAGGTTGAAATCAAAAAGGGATTACTGAGATGCAATAAAAAATGGAGGCTCTAACTGCTAGGATAAATGAGGTAGAAGAGAGAATCAGTGATATAGAAGATAAAATTATGGAAAATAAAGAAACTGAGGAAAAGAGAGATAAACAACCACTGGATCACAAGGGAGGATTCGAGAGATAAGCAATACCATAAAGCCAAACTATATTAGAATAATTGGGGTCACAGAGGAAGAGGAAAGGTGGGGCAGAGGTATATTTGAGCAAATTTTAGCAGAGAACTTCCCTAATCTGGGGAAGGAAACAGGCATTAAACTTCAGGAGGCACAGAGAACACCCCTCAAGTCAATACAAATAGGTCAACACCTCAACATAAAATAGTGAAGCTTTCAAATTTCAGAGACAAAGAGAAAATTCTGAAAGCAGCTTAGGACAAGAGGTCCTTATGCTACAGAGGTAGAAACATAAGGTTGGCAGCAAACCTATCCATAGAGACCTGGCAGGCCAGAAAGGACTGGCATGATATATTCAGGGTGATAATGAGAAAAATATGCAGCCAAGAATACTTTTATTCAGCAAGGCTGTCATTCAGAATAGAAGGAGAGATAAAGGGCTTCCAGGACAAATAAACTAAAAGAATCTGTGATCACTAAACCAGCCCTGCAAGAAATATTAAAGGGGATCGTTTCAGAAAAGAGAGAGCCCAAAAGTGACATAGCCCAGAAAGGAACAAAGACAATAGGGAGAAACGGGGAGTTTACAGGTAATACAATGGCACTAAATTCCTATCTTTCAATAATTACTCTGAATGTAAATGGGCTAAATGCCCCAATCAAATGACACAGGGTATCAAATTGGATAAAAAAGCAAGATCCATTGATATGCTGTCTCCAAGAGACTCATTTTAGACCCAAAGACCATGACAGACTATGGACTCTGAGAAACAAACTGAGGGTTCTAGAAGGGAGGTGGGTGGGGGGGATGGGTTAGCCTGGTGATGGGTATTAAAGAGGGCACGTACTGCATGGAGCACTGGCTGTTATATGCAAACAATGAATCATGGAACATTACATCAAAAACTAATGATGTAGGGGCGCCTGGGTGGCTCAGTTGGTTAAGCGACTGCCTTCGGCTCAGGTCATGATCCTGGAGTCCCCAGACCGAGTCCCGCATCGGGCTCCCTGCTCAGCGGGGAGTCTGCTTCTCCCTCTGACCCTCCCGACCCTCCCCCCTCTCGTGTGCTCTCTCTCAGTCTCTCTCTCTCAAATAAATAAATAAAAATCTTAAAAAAAAAAAAAAAAACTAATGATGTAATGTATAGTGATTAACATAACATAATAAAAAATTAAAATAAAAATAAATAAAAATAAAACTATACTCTTACATTTTTTTAAGAAAATATGATTATTTCTGGATGCCTGGGTGGCTCAGTCGTTAAGCATCTGCCTTCGGCTCAGGTTGTGGTCCCAGGGTCCCGGGATCGAGCCCCACATCGGGCTCCCTGCTCAGTGGGAAGCCTGCTTCTCCCTCTCCCACTCCCCCTGCTTGTGTTCCCTCTCTCGCTGTGTCTCTGTCAAATAAATAAAATCTTTAAAAGAAAGTGAGGGGGAGGAGAACCATTTATCATGCTAATGGACATCAAAAGAAAGCTGGGGTAGCAATCCTTGTATCAGACAAATTAGATTTTAAACAAAAGACTGTAATAAGGGATGAAGAGGGACACTATATCATACTTAAAAGGTCCATCCAAAACAAGATCTAACAATTGTAAATATTTATGCTCCTAACTTGGGAGCAGCCAATTATATAAACCAATTGATAAGAAAATTAAAGAAACACATCAGTAATAACACAATAGTAGGGGACTTTAAAACCTCACTCAAAGCAATGGACAGATCATCTATGCAGAAGATCAAAAAGGAAACAAGGGCTTTGAATGACACACTGGACCAGATGGACTTCACAGATATATTCAGAGCATTCCATCCGAAGAATACACATTCTTCACAAGGGCATATGGAACATTATGCAGAATAGATCACATACCGGGTCACAAATAAGACCTCAGTTGGTACCAAAAGATTGGGATCATTCCCTGCCTATTTTCAGACCACAATGCTTTGAAACTTGAACTCAATCACAATAGGAAATTTGGATGGAACTCAAATACTTGGAGGGTAAAGAGCATCCTACTAAAGAATGGGTCAACCAGGAAATTAAAGAAGAATTAAAATCTTATGGAAACAAATGAAAATGAAAACACAACTGTTCAAACCCTTTGGGATGCAACAAAGGGGGTCCTAAGAGGGAAGTACATAGCAATACAAAACTCTCTCAAGAAACAAGAAAAATCTCAAATACATAAACTAACCCTACACCTAAAGAAGCTGGAGAAAGAAGAGCAAATAAAGCCTAAACCAAGCGATAAGAATTCATAAAATTAGAGCAGAAATCAATGAAATAGAAACCAAAAGAACAGTAGAACAGAGCAACGAAACTAGGAGCTGGTTCTTTGAAAAGAATTAATAAGATCGATAAACCCCTAGCCAGAATTATTAAAAAGAGATAGGACCCTATTAATAAAATCATGAATGAAGGAGGAAAGATCACAACAAACACTAAAGAAATACAAACAATTATATGAACATATCATGAGCAACTATATGCCAACAAATCAGGCAATCTAGAAGAAATGGATGAATTCCTAGAGATGTATAAACTACCAAAACTGAAATAGGAAGAAATAGAAAACCTGTTCAGACCCATAATCAGCAAGGAAATTGAAGCAGTATTCAAAAATCTTCCAACAAACAAGAGTAGAGGGCTGGATGATCTCCCAGGAGAATTCTAGCAAACTTTTAAAGAAAAATACCTATTCTTCTGAAGTTGTTTCAAAAAATAGAAATGGAAGGAATATTCTAAATTCTTTCTACGAGGCCAGCATTACCTTGAACCCAAAACCAGACAAAGACCCCACCAAAAAAGAGAATTACAGACCAATATCCTGATGAACATGGATGCCAAAATTCTCACAAAGATACTAGCCAATAGGATCCAACAGGACATTAAAAGGATTATTCACCACAACCAAGTGGGATTTACTCCTGGGCTGTAAGGATGGTTCAACATTTGCAAATCAATCAATGTGATATATTACACTAATAAAAGAAAGAACAAGAACCATATGATCCTCTCAATAGGTGCAGAGAAAGCATTTGACAAAGTACAGCATCCCTTCTTGATTAAAACTCTGCACAATGTAAGGATAGAAGGAACATACCTCAGTATCTTAAAGGCCATATAGGAAAAGCCCACAGCAAATATAATTCTGAATGGGCAAAACCTGAGAGTTTTCCCCCCCCTAAGGTCAGGAACACGGCAGGGATGTCCACTATCACCACTGTTGTTCACCAAGGTACTGGAAGTCCTAGCTTCAGCAATCAGACAAAAAAAAAGAAAGAAAAAGTATCCGAATCAGCAAAAAGAAGTCAAACGTGGGTTCCTGGGTGGCTCAATCAGTTAAACATCAGCCTTTGGCTCAGATCATGATCCCAGTTTCCTGGGATTGAGTCCTGCACTGGGCTCCCTGCTCAGCAGAGTGTCTGCTTCTCCCTCTGCCCCTCCCCCCAGCTTGTGCTCTCTCTCTCTCTCTCTCTTAAAAATAAATAAATAAAATCTTAAAAAAAAAAAGTCAAAAACTCCACTCTTCACAGATGACATGATACTCTATGTGGAAAACCCAAAAGACTCCACCTCCAAATTGCTAGAACTCATACAGGAATTCCGGAAAATGGCAGGATACAAAATCAATGCACAGAAATCAGTTGCATTTCTATACACGACCAATGAGACAGAAGAATGAGAAATTAAGGCATCCATCCCATTTACAATTTCACCAAAAACCATAGGACACCTAGGAATAAACCTAACCAAAGAGGTAAAGAATCTGTACTCTGAAAACTATAAAACACTCAATGAAAGAAATTAAGGAAGACACAAAGAAATGGAAAAACATTCGATGCTCATGAATTGGAAGAATATTGTTTAAATGTCTATGCTTCCCAGAGCAACCTATACATTTAAAGCAAACCCTATCAAAATACCATTAACATTTTTCACAGAGATGGAACAAATAATCCTACTCTCCCTCTCTCTGTCTCTGGCAAATAAATAAATAAAATCTTTAAAAATAATAATAATAATCCTAAAACTTGTATGGAAACAGAAAAGACCCTGAATAGCCAAAGCAGATTTGAAAAAGAAAACCAAAGATGATAATTCCAGATTTCAAGCTATATTACAAAGCTGTAATCATCAAGACAGTATGGTACTGGCAAAAAAAAAAAAAAAAAAAAAAACAGACACACAGATCAATGGAACAGAGCAGAGAACCCAGAAATGGACCATCAACTCTATGGTAAAGTACTCTTTGACAAAGCAGGAAAGAATGTCCAATGGAAAAAAAAAAAAAAAAAAAAAGGCTCTTGTTTCAACAAATAGTGTTGGGAAAACTAGACAGCCACATGCAGAAGAGTGAAACTGGACCATTTTCTTATACTATAAACAAAAATAAACTCAAAATGGATAAGAGACCTAAATGTGAGACAGGAATCCATCAAAATCCTAGAAGAGAACACAGGCAGCAACCTCTTTGACCTTTCCTGCAGCAACTCCTGGCTAGACACATCTCCAAAGGCAAGGGAAACAAAGGCAGAAATGAACTATTGGGACTTCATCACGATAATCTTTTTTTTTTTAATTTTATTTATTTGACAGAGAGAGACACAGAGAGAGAGAGAGAGAGAGCACAAGTGGGGGGGGCAGCAGAGGGAGAGGAAGAAGCAGGCTTCCCGCTGAGCAGGGAGCCCGATGCGGGACTCGATCCCAGGATCCTGGGATCATGACCTGGGCTGAAGGCAGATGCTTAACAACTGAGCCACCCAGGCGCCCCATGATAAAAAACTTTTGCACAGCAAAGGAAACAGTCAACAAAACCAAAAGACAACCTTCAGAATGGGAGAAGAGTTTTGCAAATGTTTTATCAGATAAAGGGTTAGTATCCAAAATCTATAAAGAACTTATCAAACTCAATACCCAAAAACCAAATAATCCAGTCAAGAAATGGGCAGAAGACATGAACAGTCATTTTTCCAAAGAAGACATCCAAATGGCCAACAGACACACGGAAAAGTGCTCAACATCACTCAGCATCAGGGAAATACAAATCAAAACCACAATGAGATACCACCTCACACCAGTCAGAATGGCAAAAATTAACAAGACAGGAAACAACAAATGTTGGTGAGGATCCTGAGAAAGGAGAACCCTCTTACACTGTTGGTGGGAATGCAAACTGGTGCAGCCACTCTGGAAAACAGTATGGAGGTTCTTCAAGAAGTTAAAAATAGAGCTACCCTACCACTCAGCAATTGCACTACTAGGTATATACCCCAAAGATACAAATGTAGTGATCTGAAGGAGCACCTACACCCCAATATTTATAGCAGCAATGTCTACAATAGCCAAACTGTGGAAAGAGCCCAGATGTCTCTTGATAGATGAATGGATAAAGAAGATATGGTGTACACACACACACACACACACACACACACACACACACACACACACAAAGGGATATTACGCAGCCATCAAGAAATGAAATCTTGCCATTTGCAACAACATGGATAGAACTAGAGGGTATTATGCTAAGTGAGATAAGTCAGTCAGAGAAAGACAATTATATAATCTCACTCATATGTAGAATTTAGGAAATGAAACAGAAGAACATAGAGGAAGGGAAGGAAAAATAAAACGAGATGTAATCAGTGAGGGAGACAAACCATGAGACTCTTAACCATAGGAAACAAACTGAGGGTTGCTGGAGGGCAGAGGCATGGGGGGATAGGATAACTGTGTGATGGGCATTAAGTAGGGCACGTGATGTGATGAACACTGGGTGTTATATACAACTAATGAATCACTGAACTCTACACCTCTGAAACTAATAATACACTATGTTAATTAATTGAATTTAAATTTAAAAAGAAAATACAGAAAACTGACATTTCCTATCACTTTTATTCATGATTTGCTAATTCATATCTATCGCTATTTTCTTTTAAGTTTCAATACCATTATTTGTAATGTGAAAATACATATTGACTAGGCTGAAGATAAGCCTTGAATAAAGTATGTGTGAAATTAAGCAACATTTCTGTCTAAAGGTTTTCTTCATCTCTGAGGAGATAAAATTCTTAGCTGTATTATATTAGTTTAGAAACTACTTTACCATTATCAAACGTTGAAGAAATCTTAAAGCAGCTGTTCTGATAGGTCCTCAGTTCTGCATAGACCTGGGATCCCTGTGGGAAAGAACTCAGACGCTATTCATAAGAAAGGATCAAATATACACTACTAACATGTTGACGTGCTGGTGATGACAAGCACAGAGGACAGCCTGTGATACCAAATCATGAGTGAGAAAACTCCTGAAAGAGCAGGCCAGGCTGAGGAGAAAAGCCATTAAGACAAATAGTAATTCCAGTATAATTAATCACCACCTGACCTACTACGGGCATACCCTCCCCTTTCCCAACTATTTACTTCCTGCTCTCTGAAAGCCTATACTCCAGGGAAGGAGAATGGATATGAGATCTAAGTAGACATATGTCACTAGGAATATGGGGACATATAGAAAGTCAAGTTCCCATGGACACACAGGTAATAGTGGCTTTCAACCAAAGTTTGAAGCCTGTTCAAGATATGATGGCACTTTCTATGAAAGGTCTTCCAAATTCCCTCTCCCCTATTTCAATCATCAACTTTTTTCAGAGCAACTACAAAACTCACATTTTTCTTGTATTCAAATCCATCTCCATTCTAGATATAGCTGTCTCCCCCAAAAAATTCTTACTAAAACAAAGCCATAATTATGTAATGTCAGTTTACAAAAATCCAAGGGTTTCCAGAGTCCACAGAATATTTTTTTTTTTTAATTTCATCAAGACATAGGCCAGAAACCAGTACAACTATTGCCGTCATGTTATGTTGGTTAAAGCAGCCATAGAGCATTCTCAGGTTCAAAGAAAAGAGAAGCAAACCCTATCTCTTGATGGGAAGATCATATTTATGATCTCTAAAGAGTATATTATTAGTTCAAGTGCACAGGTTAGGGAGGCAAACAGTTCAAAGCCATGATCTACTACTTATTAGATATCAGCTTTTAGAAGTCATTACATATCTGATTCGTAGTTTCCCTAATAATCTCATAAGGTCAAGGTGAAGATTACATAAGATAATGCATGCAAAATGCTTAGCCAATCATTCGTCAAAGAAGGTACTCACTAAAAGTTATTGCAATCTACATTCTTGTATTTTCCACTGACGCTCAAATTTCTCCTCCAGGAGCTATCTGGCAACGTCTGCAGCCGTTTACAGATGACAAAACTGGAGGGTGGGTGCTACTAGTGAAGACTGTGTATGCAAAACACCCCACAATGTATAAGGCAGCAAACAACAAAGAACTTTCTGACCCAAAATGACAATAAAAACACTTTTATAGCAAAAATTAAAAATGTAATAGTCACAAATATACTCAAAGCTTTCCTGTTTCTTTCTTTTTTTTTTTTTTTTTTTTGGACTCAAAATATTCCTTCTGGGTGACAACTCCTCTCCTACATAACACAACCAGAAATGACATGTGAAAGGTTCAGATCAAAAGGAATGTTCTCAACAAAACCTTCACACTTATCATTGAACCAGAAGAAATTTTTCTATCCTCAAAGTATTTGATAGACTGATGGCAATTCTCCCTCAGTATTGTTTGTTTTTATTTATATTGTCTGTGTAGCTTTTCTGTTATAGATTTGAAAACTTTCTTAGCCCAAAGAGCATGTCTTAATTATCTTTTAAAATATCCTTCTCCATCTTTCAGTGCTTAAAATGTTTGAATAGACAATCAAAAGTATAATTAAATTATGATGGAGAATTAAACCCTACATTGAAATTATAAGACTAGTATATGTTGGTGGGAATAGAAATTGATACATTCATTGGAGACAACAGTACAAAGTTTCTTAAAAAATAAAAAAATAAAATTAGCATATGATCCAGTAATTCCACTACTAGGTATTTATCCTACAAAAACAAAAACACTAATTCAAAAAGATATATGCACCCCTATATTTACCACAGCATTATTTACAATAGCCAAGATATGTTAGTAAACCGAGTGTCCATCCATAGATGAATAGATAAAGATGTATATACACACACACACATATACATATATATACACACACATACAAATATGTATATGCACACAGTGGAATATTAGCCATAAAAAAGGAAATCTTGCCTTTTCCAACAACATGGATGGACCTAGAAGATATAATGCTAAGTGAAGTTTTTCAGAGAAAGACAAACACCATATGATTTCACTCATATGTGGAATTTAATTAACAAAGCAAATGAACAAAAGAAGAGAGCACAAGCAGGTAGAGCTGTAGGCAGAGGGAGAAGCAGGGTCCCTGCTGAGCAAGGAGCCTGATGCGAGACCGATCCCAGGACCCTGGGATCATGACCTGAGCTGAAGGCAGATGCTTAACTGACTGAGCCACCCAGGTGTCCCCAAAAAACAGACTCTTAAATACAGAGAACTGGTGGTTGCCAGAGGGGAGGTGGGAATGGGCAGATACAGGGTGAAACAGGTAAAGAGGATCCAGAGGACACTTATCTTGATGAGCACTGAGTAATGTATAGAATTGTTGATCTGTTACATTGTACACCTGAAACTAATATTACATTGCTATGCTTCAATACAAAAAAAGGGGAGAAAGGGCGCCTGGGTGGCTCAGTCGTTAAGCGTCTGCCTTCGGCTCAGGTCATGATCCCGGGGTCCCGGGATCGAGTCCCACATCGGGCTCCCTGCTCGGCGGGAAGCCTGCTTCTCCCTCTCCCACTCCCCCTGCTTGTGTTCCTGCTCTCGCTATCTCTCTCTCTGTCAAATAAATAAAATCTTAAAAAAAAAAAAAAAAAAAGGGGAGAAAAAAAGGTTTTACATTTGGAATCTCATAGCCTAATTTCATTATGTAAAGTGGAGTGTATTTTTTGAGAAAAATTACTTGATTGCTTCTTATGCCTTTGGCAATATTTTAAGTAATTACAGGGATGCATACATTTAGATATAGAACTAATTTAGAACTGATCAAAATCAAAGCAGTATTTTTGGCGTGGATATTCACATACTTCTGCTAAAATTTATTTTTTAAAAAAGTAGATGATGAGAAGATGGAATTTGTGGAAATTATTTGAAAATCTTAAACTCACAAACAACTTTCTATTAGATAATTCACTTCCATTATAAAATTGTGGCTTATTATCAATTTTGCAATGTTTTTAGCTTTCTCTGTACATCTGGCACAAAGCTGAAATCAATGAGAATTTGATACTTGAAATAGCTTTCTAGTCACTCAGAAAAATAAAGAATGCTTTCTGTGATTGAATTTCTAGAATGCCTCATACGGAATAATTTAATTTCTAAATAGCTTAATAGAAGATAAATATCAAGATCAAATGAGGAAAGACTAGCATAATGATCATTGAATTTATTTTTATTAATATGCAACTGGAATATTCATCTAAAAATACCATTTATTTATATGCACTAAATCAATTCCTGGAAATATAAAATTATTTAGAAAATAATTTTCAGCTTGTTTCTAAATATATTTAAATATGGTTATAAGTAGAAACTGAAATGAAATTTAAAAAGTATCTGGAAAGGGAAATATTAATACCAAAAAAAGTATAGCTCTACTACATCCATTTTTGCAAAAGCATTGTAGCTTAGGAAGATACAAAGGTAATTTTCCTTTAGTGGTGCAGAGTATGCTATAGAAAAACCATGAGAAGGACATTTTTTTTATACCCATATTGTTCATATGTAACAACTGTGGGTAGGACAAAAAGCTATAAATTAGGTATTACTCTTCAAAACTGCTCAATCAATCAGAAATAGTAAATATCCCTCTTAGTTGCAATGTTTTTTCAGAAAGAGTATGGTTATTTTACAGCTTATTTTGTCATGCACTTATTTCTAACTTAAAACTTATTTCTATTTCTATATATACCTTGTATTTCTAGATATACTTTATATTTTCATTTTGAAACTATCCTTCACACTCCATATTATCTATAGACTGTTTTATTGTAGTTTACTTATAAAGTTTCTTTCCTCTATTCTTCATCCTACTCCTAAAGATTCTAAACTTATAAAGTATGATATACAGTTCTGTGATGCATATAAATACTACTGATCTATCTTTCTACATTTAAATATATGGAAAATAAGATGGTTATGGATAAGCCAATTAAAACATTTACAAATAGGAGCATAAATTATATGCAATGTTATCTATTACTGCCTACTTAATGACATTGACAATAGACATAATTCATGGCAAAAATTAGAAGTCCTTGCATAAAGACCTGAGGAAGAAAACATTGTAGTGTGGAAATATGGAACCTGAAAATGGCGTTGCAAGGCACACAGAAAGTAAGCAACACATCTCCACATTTTCATGCATGTGCATTTATTGACTACTAAGTTTTTGTAAAAATCTTTGTTTTCTGGACCAACAAATGCCAGTTTGAATGTCCTATCAAACTGTGTCCTAGGATACACACTTACATAAAATTAACATGAAATAAAGATAGAAAGTTCAAAACAAATATAATATAAAATATGTGTGCCCACTAAAATAATTTCTTTAAATAACATCAGTAAATAAAAATGAAAGTTTTGTTTTTTTTTCCAGAATATTGACAGAGCTGACCAATGTTTTTAACGGAAACATATAAGTACCACTGGAAATACTATCAAATACTGAAAACAGTGCTCAAAAATTTTTGTGACTTCTGTATACTGAAAAGCACAACAACGGTCTAATACTGAGCCAGAATTTGGTCCTGTGAGGTCTCAAACCTTTCTGGAAGTCTGGAGGAAGGTGAGGCAGAATCAGTCAGGGTTTCTTTAGAAGATAAGAACTTTCTGAAGAAAAGAAATCCTGCACAAGAGTCTAGTTCAAGGATATTAAGCAAGAAACTTGAGTGAAACAAATGTTAAATTTTGAGATTTCTGGTAAAAAATATTTAAACATACATTTTACTTCCTTACATCTCTATGTTTATAGGATATACATATATTTAAGTATAGGACATATTTGTTGGTGTTTACCTGTGTACATATATGTGTGTATGTGAATGTATAAGAAAGCAGATAGGGACATACCAATAGAGCTCAGAGATAGAATATTTGAAATCTCATGTAAAAAGGTTAATAACCCTTAGCTTAAAACCCCTCCCTCATGATCACCTCTCTCAACATGTACATACTAATAGAGAAGTAGATTCATCAGTAAAGTAACAGCAAAAAATGTTTATTCTCCCAGGAAGAGAGCAGGCAGCAAAAAAAAAAAAAAAAAGAGAGAGAGAGAGAGAGAGAGAAAGGCAAAAAGAAAAAAGACAATGAAATATATCCTCATTAAATTTGAGAAATTAATTTTTTCTGTATATTATAAAGTTTGGACATCCTTAAATATTTTTCAGGCTAAGGAGAACTAGGCAATCCTTAGAGATAAGCCTTGAGCATGCCTTTGATAGGCAAACTAACCATTTCAGAACCATTTGTCCTTTATCTGGCCAGTACACCTCAAGAGGCAATATTTCTCTGCCTTAATCATCCCAGGGCCGGGGACTAGACAATTAGTTACCACTCCTATAGTTTAGAGCCTGCTAAAATTATCAGACTAGCCAATCCTTAACAGTTTACCCTGCCCAGTTTTGCTTTTCCTATGAAAACCCCCATAAAACCTCTGGCCTAATGATTTCACCCTTCTTGACTAATCTGATGTGTTTTCTTAGCCCTGCATGGAGTGTCAGGCCTTCTGGTTCTAGGAACTGTTACTATTTTACAATTGTGTTTGTGAGCCTGCCCTTGGTCTTATCTTGTTGCTGTACCTGACTGACCATCACACAAGAATATAAAACAAAAGACACAGAGAAGTTTCAAAGGTATCCTGAAGAAAGAGAGATATTGTCTATCTACATATTGAGAGAGGGAAGTTTGCCACAGGAGATGCAAAATCCCTGACAAATGAATCTAGATAATATTGAGTTATTATGTGGCATGGAAGAGCACAGACATGCCCAACTCAAGGAAACCTCTATCATACTCAGTAATATATTCAGCTTGAAGGTAGGTATGCTGAAGAGATTCTGATTGCACAAACAAAACTGGATTATTTTGTTAGCAATGAGGAGAGGAGTGAATGCACAAATAGAAAGTTTTGGTAAGTATATTGGTCCAAATAAATAAATAAAAGTAAGGCAAAATATATTCAGAGTCCTAAGGGAAAAATGATGTATGTCAATGTTTCTTAAGATGACTATTTCAAATTAATGGGAAGAATTGAGATAGTAATAAATAAAGGTCTCAGGGACAATTGAGTGTCTAATTTAAAAAATAAAATTAAGTAGGAGTTAGGATGGCAGAGTAGTAGGAGGACCTTATGCTTGCCTCATCCCTCAACCCCATCTACATAATTGTTTTTTATTTACATTCAAGTTAGTTAACATATAATGTAATATTGGTTTCAGGAGTAGAATTCATTGAGTCATCACTTACATATAACACCCAGTGCTCATCATAACGAGTGGCCACCTTAATACCCATCACCCATTTAACCCATCTCCCCACCCACCTCTTCTCCAGCAACCCTCAGTTTGTTCTCGGTCATTGAGTCTTTTATGGTTTGCCTCCCTGTTTTTATCTTATTTTTCCTTCTCTTCCCCTATGTTTATCTGTTTTGTTTCTTAAATTCCACATATGAGTGAAAGCATACGATATTTGTCTTTCTATGACTTAGTTTGCTTAGCATAATACACTCTAGTTCTACCCACATCATTGCAAATGACAAGATTTCATTTTATTTGTTGGCTGAGTAATATTCCAGTGTGTGTGTGTGTGTGTATGTATCTTCTCTATCCATTCATCAGTTGATGGACATTTGGGCTCTTTCCATTATTTGGCTATCATTGATAGTGCCGCTATGAACATTGGGGTGCATGGAACACAGCTACATAATTACCAAATCATTCTGAATAACCAGGAAATCGATCTGAGGACTAAGAGAAAAACTGCACAACTAAAGGGAGAAAAGAGACCACATAGTGGAAGGTAAGAGGTGCAGTGGTGTGATTTGGGGGAGAAAAGAACTGCAGGTGCTATGGAGGGAGCGAGCCCTGAACAGAGAGAGGAGAGAGAGAGAGAGAAAGCAGCATGCAGAGGTTTGCATAAGAAAAACACTTCCTGGAGTGGGGCACCTACAGTTCTATTAATCCTAAGTAAACAAATATATAAGCAAACAAATTATTTATGAACACCTTAATTGTAATTATATGAAAGTGATGTCAATATTTAGGATAAAAAGGGCACCTGGGTGGCTCAGTCAGTTAAGTGTCTGCCTTTGGCTCAGGTCATGATCCCAGGGATCAAGCGAGCCCCCGCATCGGGCTCCCTGCTCTGCAGGAAGCCTGCTTCTCCTTCTCCCACTCCCCCTGCTTGTGTTCCCTCTCTCGCTGTGTCTCTCTCTGTCAAATAAATAAATAAAATCTTAAAAAAAAGAAAGAAAGAAAGAAAAACACTTCCTGGAGTGCCTGGGTGGCTCAGTCAGTTAAGCATCTGACTCTTGATTTCAGCTCAGGTCATGATCTCAGGGTCCTGTGATTTGGCCCCGTGTCAGGATCCGACTGGGCATGGAGTCTGCTTAAGATTCTTTCCCTCTCCCTGTGCCCCTCTTCTTACTCTTTCTTCCTCTCTAAAAAAAAAAAAAAGAAAAACACTTCCCCAGAACGACTGACTTGGAAAACAAGAGGAGCTGATTATCTGAAATTTTTACAAGCAGTGGAGAGGAAAGTCTGGTTTCAGAAGTCCTCACCAACCCCCACCGAGTACAGCCTGGCAGGCATAGCGGTGCTCCTGTGGAGAAGGAGGGCAGAGGCCAGGGAGTAGATAGGGTGCTCTGAGGATCCCCTGGGTTGTGCAGGGGGAGAGAGCTCCCCTCCTTGGAGTGCATTTGGGAGAGGCAGCAGTGCCTCTTAGTGGACAAAAGAGCCAGTAGGCACCACTGAGCTGCTGTTCATTAGCATAGGAACAGAGGCCCCTGCGGAGGGTAGCTAACCTGGATGCCAGCTTCTTGCTATGCTTTACCATAAAATCCAAACCCATGCACAGCTGTGTGACTGCTTTTCTGGGACAAACTGGTACCATCCAGAGCACAGTGAGACCCTCCCTGGTCACTGTCCAGAAGCAGTATCCTGGGAGAGTAGGAGCCTAACTTCAGCTGGGCTGCAAGTTGCAAACATACCTATTTGAGTGACATATGAAAAATTTATTTTTCTTTTAGATAAAGGCAATTAGCCATCACAGGCAGCTATCCCAATTACCAGGTGAACTGAGAATGAACAACATGTGACAAGAGGTGCTATCAAGTGCTCTAACTTGAAGACTAGTTACCATTTAGAGAACGTGCATAAAATGTGTTGCATATACCCCCTATATGAAAGGAGACTTTCTATCCTGTAATCTCTTTAGCAGATTTCCTGTGATGTGCATCACATTCTGATTTTATGCTTTTTTAATTATAAAAACTGTTTCCCTACCTCTTTATATTTGCAGAGAGATTGATAAGAGATTTGGTTGTAAATTATCCTTCCCCAACAGAACATTATTAAAGTAAGCTAAAAGGTACCTCAAATGTCTTTAGAGTGCAAAATAGCAATGTCCGATGGAATTATAATTCTAGGCACATATGTAATTTTAAGTTTTCTGCTTACCACATGATATAAAGAAAAAGTTTGAAATCTGGGCTGTATTTTACACTTACAGCACTTCCCAAATCAACGTTAATTTTTTTTTTTTTTGAAATAACTGACTGCATTTAGATTTTTGTTTTTAAATGTGCAAGTGAGGGACGCCTGGGTGGCTCAGTTGGGCATCTGTCTTCAACTCAGGTCATGATCCCAGGGTCCTGGGATCAAGTCCCACTTCGGGCTCCTTGCTCAGTGGGGAGCCTGCTTTTCCCTCTGCCTGCTCTGCCTGCCACTCCCCATGCTCGTGCTCTGACAAATAAATAAAATCTTTAAAAAAAAACTAAATGTGCAAGCGAAAAAGTAGATTCATATAATGAAGTTATTCTAAACATACTTAAGGGTTTTTCAATAACTCAAAGGTCATTTTTTAAATTACAAGTTCAGAAAATCGGGCACCTGGGTGGCTCAGTCATTAAGCGTCTGCCTTTGGCTCAGGTCATGATCCCAGGGTCCTGGGATCGAGCCCCGCGTCGGGCTCCCTGCTCCGCGGGAAGCCTGCTTCTCCCTCTCCCACTCCCCCTGCTTGTGTTCCCTTTCTCACTGTGACTCTCTGTCAAATAGATAAATAAAATCTTTAAAAAAATAAATACATAAAAGTTCAGAAAATCTGTACTTGTCACAAAAACCCCATTTAAAATGCTCAATATTCACTGTGGCTGAGCAGTAACTACTGTATTAGGTAGGTATGTAAATAGGTAGGTTTAAAACTGCAGTAATTGGTACGAGCAACAGGAGGTGGTATAGACAGCCAAGCCCATGGCATAGGAAATGAGGAACATTATAAGACAACAGACAAGGCAGAGTTGCAGTTCTAGAAACTTTGATGGCCATTAACAGTATAACCTACACTTTTGGAATTATCAATGAAGAGAAACATAATCCAGTGAACTGCAGAGGAGGAAGATACATACATAAACACACACACACACACATATAAATATATATACATACATATATATACATGCATATAAATATATACATATATACATGCATATATGCATGCATGTATACATATACACACATACATACATGTGCATATACATACATACATACATATACATACACACATACATATATACATGCATATATACATATATATATCTATATTATATATTATATTATATATGCTATGTAGAGAGAGACCTGAAATGAGATGATTTTTGAGCACATACGAGGTGCTAAGGATTCATGGCACTAATTTGGGAAAAATTAAAAGGGTCTCCAAGGACAATACTGAAGTTGTCTTAGAAATAGTACTTCTATAAAATGTTCTTTTTCTGCCACTTTGTATTCAAAGCAGTGTAGTATAAATGACGCAAATGTTAAAGGAATGTTTCTTTGAGTGAGAACTAGTAGAAACTGCGGAGGCGTCTAAACCAAGAAAATAATACATGCACATTCATTTGATCTTTTGAATAAATGTTAATATTAATAGCCCTGGAATGAGCTTACCATCTACTTTTCTGAAAACAATTATTATCCTAAATATGCCACACTTATAAATAGTACTACTACAATAAAGAATTTGGAAGAATGTCTAATAGTGTAGCAGTTTGTAAGTGTCAAACTGTCTGAAGTATAATGAATGCAAGGATTTGACTACAAAGAAGTAACTTCTTAGTGCCTATATTCCAATGATATGAATTCAGGAAAACTAGTATAGTTTAATCTCAAAAGAGTTATACTCAAAAGAGTGATCTAATGTTCCCTTATTTATGGGGGAGTCTTACCTCAAGTGTCCTCCCAATGCTCAACTTGAACCCTCTTACGCTAAAGCATAGGTCAGATTCTTCCTTATGCTCTGTCACCCCAGCTGATAATCACTAAGACAGCATTTATAGAACAAAAATGTTCTGCAGTAGTATGTTAAACATGTAAATTATTATTGGGGATTGGGGGAGCAGGTGCCCTGCCTACCATCCACTCAGCACAGAATATACAGCCCTTCTTCTGACATCAGCATCTAGGACTTTGCCTGGGGGCTCTCTTTTGGCTTAGAGGGCAGATTGTAAATGTTTGGAAATTGGTGCCTTGGGGATAGACTCACAGAGTTCCAGAGAGGGATTAAGCTCCAGATAACCACAGTGGATGCTGATAATATCCAGTGTCTAATACATTCTTTGGTGGGTTTCTTAGCTTTCCTTCACACTGTCCTAATCCCCTATCACTGTTCCCCAATAAACAACTTGTGTTCAAATCTGTGTGTCAAAGTCTAGCTCAGTAGCAGCAACACCAGAGACCTGGAAAACTCAAAAATAGATTATATTTCTCTGGTCAGTTAACTGACTTTTATCAAATTCTAAAGAATAAGGATCAGTGACAAGGACAGAACTAGGCACTCAATCAGCTTAGCAAGATATCTGTTTAAAAAAATAATTAGGTATCAGTTATTGTTTCCGGGAAATTATCTACATAATTGTTCAAAGTCCACACACACTTACATTCACACACAAAGACACACACCACGAGGCACAGAAATCATGAAATTTTAGCACACCAAGGATAAGGAACATAAAATCTCACAGAGAAAAATAATTTGACTTTCCATAATCAAGAACCATAAAGCATTAGATACTGTAACTGAAATATCGAGAAAGTGATTTAAAATTTTTAGTTGAAAAATTACTGACTATGGTCTATATTAAGCCAAACTACCAAGATAGGTGTTTTGTATTAATTTCTCAAGGAAATAGTATTTCCCATTCACTTGTTTTCAGAGAACTCAGAAAGATTAACTGGAATTGCTCCATCACAATGAAAAGTGGGTATAGAGGATCTAGGAAACAAGAGGCCTAACTGGTGAGAAGAAAAGAAAATTCCTACCACAATGACAGCTGTGCAGCAGGCCCAAGAGAAACCAATTTAAACTGGAAGAAGAGGGGTTCTAAGAAAGATGGCTCCCTGGGGAAGAATGAAAGAGATCCTCTCATGTGTAAGAAATATACATATAATCTCTTATATATGCATATTCTTTAACAACATCATATATTGGCAAAAATCTATCATATCTTACCACATTCACCAACATCAACAGAATTAAAAATCAGAATTAGAAATTTATATATATGTATATACATATGTACACACACACAGAGAATATATGTATACTTTTATAAGATTTTTAAACGAATTTCATACAAAGATTTTAGGCATAGATATCAAAGATTTTTTAAATTAAAATAAAACTGATCCAAAGTTTTATTATACATATAAAATCAGACTCTAAAACTTAAATGTGTATGTGTATATATGTTACACAAACTACTTACCAAATTAAAAGAGAAGGATGGTTTCTTAATGAACCTATGCAAAAAAACTACATTGCTATAAAAAGTAAAAAGAACTCAAAGTATCTGTTCCAAAATTTCAAGGGGTCAGAACAATTTGCCACTTAAAAGATGCCCCACTGTAGTTTGAATAAGTATGATCTATTAAATTGAAGAAATTGAGGCCTAAAAATAGATGAAGAATGACAAACCTCCCCATACATGGAAAATGGAATATTTAAAAATATAGTGAAAATATTCCAAAGTAACAATTAGTAATACCTTATTATTCTAACAGTCCTTTCCACCCTACATAATAAATTCTGCTTGCAATCTGATTTCATGGTTATCCCTTTTTAAACTAATAAGAAGCTTTAAAATTCTGGGTCTGTACTGTGGTATAATCTGCAAGTTGTCCAAGTACTGGTACTCTGAGAACTCCAAGGCCTGTACCCAAGAGCCTATTTCTTGTACTATAAATATTTTTTAAAGATTTATTTATCAGAGAGAGAGAACGCATGCGCCAACGGGGTGAGGGGCGGAGGGAGAGAATCTTCAAGCTGACTCCTCACTGAGCTCAGAGCCTGACTGGCCCTGAGCCAAAACCAAGGGGTGAATGCTTAACCAACCGAGCCACCCAGTCACCCCTTGTACAGTCAATATTTAAGGCTACCTGATACAGTCTCTCTAAAACAGTCCTTCCTTGTTGAAGATTTAATGTCTAAACTATACCCTTCAGCAGAAACTTGAGGTATACATGAGAAAAAATTAAAACTGCTAGTGATATGACTTAATGACTCTGATTAATTCCTTGTAGTAAAAATATCAAATGGAAAAATGTAAAATTATCCTTTGGGATAGATTTCATGAGGATTTGATCAATATTTATCTTGAGGGCAAAGATATATTAAGACAGTGAAGGTACTGATACCTCTCCAGAAACTTCTAATCCTTCCTGTTACAAATTTATATTAATGATATTTTACTTGTATTAATCAACTTAGAAAAAGCTTAAGTTCTTTTTTTGATTTGACAACTCTTTCTATATAGCTTTTGCAATTACCTTGAGTTATTTATAAATATGTAACATAGCAAACAAGTTTAGTTGTTTATTTAAACACAAAATTATGGAGATAATAAACACTAGCCAAAATGAGTAAGATTGTGGCCACTGAAAAATGGAACCTGAGAGGTAGGGAGTAAAGGCCAAGGGGTAGTTGCTTTCAGTTTGAGATTTGTGGTAAAATGCAACTATTTAGCCTATATTTATTATGACTTGATTATTGTTTAAATATTTAAAAAGAAAAAGTAAAATGGAAACAATTTCAGATACTTTTTTAAAAGCTTAATTATGAAAGAGGATAGACAAGTGTGAAGCTGAAAGTACATAGCGGTAAAAAAAGGTATTTTAGTTTAAGATAGAAGATATTAGGGCGCCTGGGTGGCTCAGTTGGTTGAGCGACTGCCTTCGGCTCGGGTCATGATCCTGGAGTCCCTGGATCGAGTCCCGGATCGGGCTCCCTGCTCGGCAGGGAGTCTGCTTCTCCCTCTGACCCTCCCCCCTCTCATGTGCTCTCTCTCAAATAAATAAATAAAATCTTTAAAAAAAAAAAAAAAAAGATAGATATTACAGCATGATTTTCTTAGTATAAAAATAACAGTGTATTAACCAGAGCTTCTACCCACAATATTAAGAGAAAATTAGATGATAAAGGGGGAAATTTTTCATTTGTAGGGGAAAGGTTTTAAGTATGTGTAAAGAGAAAAGGTACAGTGTAGAAGTCCTATTGGTCACATCAGTTGCTAAGTTTAAATAGCATTTATTATTACTCAGAAAAATATTATTCTAACAGACTAAAAACTTAATAAAACTGAACATCTTTTCCAGATTAAAAAATATATATATTCACCTAGTAACATTTATACTAGTAATAATAGATATAAGAAAATGAGGAAAATGCTAATTTCAACTGTATATTTCTATGTATCTGTATCTGTATTGACCTAATAAATATAATCTAGGAAGGCCCTAACCAGTAATAATATATAGCATGTGATATTATCAAACTGGGCAAAGTCGCTTCCAGACAAGCAGTTGCTCATGCCATACTCCAGTGGTCAACATTGGTTGCAGGGTAATTGTTTTTCTACACGTGACCACCACACAGTCATATGTCAATGTCCATACTGGCCAATAGGAACTAAATCCACTCCATCTTGTGTAGGAATGAATGTTTATGGTCCAGCTTAGATAATAGGAGTAACTCAATTTTTGAAATGTGTATTTATTTTATTTTTCTCCTTTGAAGACTAAGTTTGGTTTCTTCTAGGCCATTTGCCAATCAGCAGAGTAAATCCTTGCCCTCCCAGGTTGTTAATCATCTGGAAGTAGGCCTAAGGGCTTCTTTACTGTTTGGATTGAGTGCCTGACCATAAATGACTAGCAGCAATAATGGGAGATTGTGCGTGAATGAAACAAGTTATTAGTGAAGTAATGGACATCCTAGAAAATGGTATCAGGACACATTGCCAAGATATATTAAAAAATTACATTACTTATAAGCTAAATTTTTGAATTTCAAATAGAGTGAAGGGTTAAACAAAATTAAAACTATAAAACAATGAGAAAATATGGGTGAATATTTATATAGGTGTATATAATGGAGCATGCTTTTTTAAGCATACAAAGAAATTATAAGTGAAAATATTGGTAGATTTGATGACACAAATATACATGTTTTTAAATGTGTGTAGGAGAAATGACACAAGTCTAATTTTAAATATAAAAAGAAAAAATACATAAAATGTTAATATACGGGGCGCCTGGGTGGCTCAGTTGGTTAAGCGACTGCCTTCGGCTCAGGTCATGATCCTGGAGTCCTGGGATCAAGTCCCACATCGGGCTCCCTGCTCAGCAGGGAGTCTGCTTCTCCCTCTGACCCTCCCCCCTCTCATGCTCTCTGTATCTCATTCTCTCTCTCAAATAAATAAATAAAATCTTTAAAAAAAAAAAAAAAAAAAAAATGTTAATATACTACATATACATATATATATATATATATGTATATATATTCTTAACAAATTAGTATGGAAAAAATGAGCAACCAATGCAATTAGTTTGAAAAAGAATAAGGAATGAAAAAATTCAGTTGAAAAAAATATATATAGCTGTTCATACTTCAACTTAGCAAAATCCACTGAACCAATATAAAGACAGAAATTGGCAATACTGCTGAAGAGCTTTTAAAAAAAATGATAAAAACATTTAACATTTAGATCATTAATATTTAGAATGTTTAAATTTAATATTTACAACCTTTGACAAATAAACTAAAGTAATTGATAACTGCTAAGAATCCTGATTTTAAAAACCACTTAAAGTCACAGGAAAATGTGAAAAATTATAAAAAGAGATGAACGAGTAGACATGATTATAATTTTGATCAATAGAATGAAAGTGTGTATGCCAAAATATTAGATAGAAATTGTTATTTCCAAAAGGTTAAAAATAATTTCATGTACTTATTTGCATTTTTTTGTATTTTGTAATTTTTTATAGTTCATTTTTTAAATAATCACAGGAAAAGGATCAAGCACTGGATCCAGAAATGGTACCTCTGGCAAATGAAATTCCTTTGCAATACAAATTCCTTATAGGAATGGTAATTACAGGACATGATACATATTATACAAAATTAATAAATGTGTATCAAGTTATGTGATTAATGTGCTGGGGCATTCCATGTGTGCTTGAGAAAAATGTATATTCTGTTGTTGTTGGATGGAATCTTCTATATATGTTTGTCAAGTCAGTTGGTATTAAATATGGTTTGATTCTAATGTTTTCTTGTTAATCTGTCTGAATGATCTCTCCATTGATGGCACTGGGGTATTGAACATTTTTCTACTACTCTCTTCACATTTGTTAGCATTTGCTTAATGTACTTAGATATTCCAGTGTTGGTTATGTATATTTTTATAATTGTTATATCTTCCTTGAAGATATGCTTTTTTTTAAATTTTATTTATTTGAGAGAGAGTGAGAATGAGACAGAGAGAACACAAGTAGGGTGAAGGGCAGAGAGAGAAGCAGACTCTCTGCTGAGCAGGGAGCCCGATGTGGGGCTCGATCCTGGGACTCCATCCTAGGACTCTGGGATCATGACCTCAGCTGAAGGCAGATGCTTAACCGACTGAGCCACCCAGGTGCCCCTGGATGCTTTTATACAATAAATTTCATGAATAAGTTGGTTTGTGAAACCTGTGTTCCATTTAGTAGTAAAGGAAAATCTTGAAAAACATTATTTTAATTTAATAAGAGTAATCAATTAAGCATTGTCATACCTTAATACTAAGAAGTTCACTGGCCCAACATTTCTTAAAAGCGACTCATAATACATAAGAGATACCGTAACTTTGACCCAACAGTTCTATTAATCCTAAGTAAACAAATATATAAGCAAGCAAATTATTTATGAACACCTTAATTGTAATTATATGAAAGTGATGTCAATATTTAGGATAAAAAGGGCACCTGGGTGGCTCAGTCAGTTAAGTGTCTGCCTTTGGCTCAGGTCATGATCTCAGGGTCCTAGGATCGAGTCCAGCATCGGGCTCCCTGCTCAGCGTGGAGTCTGCTTCTCCCTCTCTCTCTACCCCTACCCCCTGCTCGTGCTTTCTCTCTCTTTCTCTCTTGCTCTAATAAATAAATAAAATCCTTAAAAAAATATTTAGGATAAAAAGCCAATATTAAGAAAATGGCCAAGTAAATTATAGTACATATAAAAAGGCCAGTTTTATTTTTTACTCAGTACTTCATATACAAAATCTAATTTACAGGCTCATGTGGGATTATGTCAAAATAAAAAGCCTCTGCACAACAGAGGATAGGATCATCAAAACTGAAAGGTATATGCAAATAGCATATCTGATAAAGGGTTAGTATCCAAAGTAGATAAAGAACTTATACAACTCCACACTCAAAAAACAAATAATCCAATTAAAAATGGGCAGAAGATGTGAACAGATATTTCTCCAAAGAAAACAGAGATGACCAAGAGACACATGGAAAGATGCGCAACATCCCTCATCATCAGAGAAATGCAAAACCACAATGAGATACCACCTCACATCTGTCAGAATAGCTAAAATCAAAAAGACAAGAAAAAGCAAGTGTTGGTAAAGACATGGAAAAAAGAAACCTCATGTACTGTTGGTGGGAATGCAAACTGGTACAGCCACTGTAGAAAACAGTATGGGGTTTCCTCAAAAAATTAAAAATAGAGTTACCCTGTGATCCAGTAATTCCACTACTGGGAATTTACCCAAAGAAGATGAAAATACTAGCTCAAAAGATAGATGCACCCCCATGTTTATGACAGCATTATTTACAATAGCCAAATTATAGAAGCAGCCCAAGTATCCAACGATAGATGAATGGATAAAGACGAGATGGTATATATACACAATAGAGTATTAGTCAGCCATAAAAAGAATGAAATTTTGCCATTTGTAACAACATGGATGGAGCTAGTGAGTATAATGCTAAGCAAAATAAGTCAGAGAAAGAAAAACAGCCTATTAAGAGTACACTTATCATGATGAGCACTGAGTATTGTATAGAATTGTCGAATCACTACATTGTACACCTGAAACGAATATAACACTGTATGTCAACTACACTGGAATTAAAATTTTAAAAATGATAATTTTGGGTGCCTGGGTGGCTCAGTCAGTTAAGCCTCAGACTCTTGGTTTCCACTTAAGTCATGATTTCATGGTCTGCATTGAGCCCCATGGCAGGACTCCAGGCTCAGGGCAGAGTCTGCTTCAGATTCTTTGTCCCTCCTCCTTTGCCCCTCCCTGCTCACATGCTCTCTCTCTCTCTCAAAAATAAATAAAATCTTAAAAAATAAAAAATTATAATCTACAGGCATGTGTGATTATGTTTAGTCCATTAACAAGACTAAAATATAAAGCTGCACATTCTTTTGTTCCCTACTGACCAAAATATTTTCCTAAAGCAAGAAAAGCCCATTCTGATTTCTTCATTGCCAAGCATACTTGATGAAATTTCCCTCTTTTGTACCTAATTTAATCAGACAGATTAACAAGAAAACATTAGAATTGAACCATATTTAATACCAACTGACTTGACAAACATATATGGAAGATTCCATCCAACAGCAACAGAATACACATTTTTCTCAAGTGCACATGGAATGCCCTGGCACACTAACCACAACAAATTACCAGCACTAACCACAACAAATTACCAGCACTTGTTTTTCCCGAGTGCCACCAGATTTTACTTTGGCTGCCTGATACCCTACACAGAACAGCAAAAATGTTGGGCGATGCATTATCAATTTCCTGGGCTTCAGGGATTGATGGACACAAACATGTAAATGCCATGGTAAAATAATCGGTAATTGTCTTGCTAATGCTTTTAGAGAAACAAGTGCAATCATGCTGACAGTCTGTAGTGCTGATAGAGAATTACAGAATCAATCTTCTTGTCTGGGAGACCACTCTTCGGAGTTCCTTTGCACACTCCGGGAACTTACACTCTCAGCAGGAATGCTATTAACAGTCTGGAAATGTTTCAGTTTTTCTAATTCTTTCTTGGTACATTCATTCAAAGCTGAATGAAAGTTTTGCTCTTTTTCTCTTTGCTTTTCAAGAACTAATCCCTCTCTCACCTCACCAGAGATGATGTTTTTTTCTTTCTAAAAGACAGCTCACAATGTAGCTGTTTGAGGCAAAGCCCAGCTCATTGGCTTGGTTTTATGTCATGGAGTATATATGCCTAGCCAAGGTAAACCTACTGGAGATTGTGCATTGTCAGGAATTTTGAACATGCACTCCCTCAAACTGAATAGTTCCAGTTCTCTTGTTGTTGTTGTTCCTCAGTAATCTACTACTAATCTTACATATACGGGTAATTTCTTCCTAAAACACTATTATAGTATGGGTCTCTCACCACCCAAAGTCCAGACGAATTGAGACATAGTTTCCAAATAAATTTACTATAAAGCTAAGACCATAATCATAGGAAATAATGGGAATAAAATTTTCTACTTAGCTGAATTTTTAAGCTTTAAGCATGAATACTAAACCCCAAGCAAGCAAATGTGAGGTCTTAAAATATAAAAAATAAAAAAGAGAAAGCGGTTTTTCAAGTGACTGCACTAAAACCCTATATCCCTTAAAGAAAAAAAAAAGGTGATACACACACTGTTATTTTGGGGTCTCAAGACCACTTCTGCCCCCACTTTTCCTACCTGGGTTTATGTATACCTAATGTTAACTTATAGCTGATATACTATTAAAATTGAGATAAACACAGCAATTCATAAGAATAAAAAGTAACAGAATATTGAAGGGTCATATAGCCATAGCTACTTCTGAAGTTCTTTTAAAAATCATCTATTAAAAGAAAAAGCTTTATTTTTGTTTCTGAGATTAACTTGATCATTTGAAATATGATAAAATGTATTATTACATGGAAGTTTAAGCATCTTCTTCAGCCATTCCTTCAAATTAAGACCAGTGGATCATTTTAATTGTAAGTGCTCATTCAAATTAACTAGAAAATAGAGTCAAAACTTCTGATTTTGGAGGCCTTTTTTAAACTATAGCTATCAAGACTTGATAATACTTTAGATCTTTATATTTTATTTGCCTCACTTATCTCAATCATATATCACTTGTTGAATCTTAATTTGTCTTGAAATTTTTGTTTTGAGAGAATTGTAGATTCACATGCAGTTTTAAGAAATATAGAGAGATCCAGTATATCCTTCATCCAGTTTCTTCCAGTAGTAACATCTTACCTAATAAAATATACCAGAAAATTGTCATTGATACAATTTACCAGCCTTATGATTTCACCAGTTTAACATGCGCTGATATGTGTGTGTGTGAGACAGTGAATGATCTTTGACTTGTCACAATTGGTGTGTTTCATGACTGTTTATTCATAGGTATCATTTTAGTAGCTTTTCACTCTTGGTTTCAAAAGCAAATAATTTTGGAGTGCTAAAATATATATTAATGGTCTTTTGTTAACTAACCTAAAGTCTCGGTATTGAGGTTATGTGGCGTTATTCCTGATCAACTGAAAAATATCCTTACCCAAATCCAGCTACAGCAGGGAGTTAGCAGAACTCCAATTATGTTCTTCTAGGCATTCTATGATCTGATTAGGAGGGCTATCTCATTAGAGAATAGTTAGAAAATAGGTTTGGTATAAGTCAGTGTCATAGATTATTCTATTAGTAAATTTTGAGAGTAATAGTATTTTTTTATCAAATTGAGTAAAATAACATACAATTAGCTATTTTCCAAATAGAGTGTTTTCAGATTTTGTTAATTGCAATATAACAGCTGTAATTGAAATTAAAATACAAAAAAAGTCTACTCAAATAGATATGATACCTAGAAATACATTACTTGCTAGAAGTTAATGTAGGATATTTTGAATGAATTGCTTTAAACCAATTTGTGCTTATAGATTAACCCACTGTGTTTATTATAACACTTTATCTTTACTTTTTACTGGGGAATTATATATTTTGATATAATAAAAGTACTTAGAAGGTATGCAATAAATTCTTATATTGAATTCTTCCAAAAATATAAAGTTAAAAAACAAAAGACAGTCCAAAACTCATTTTTCAAAGATCAATACAAACATGATACCAAATCTGACAAGGGTATTCTGAAAACTACAGGTCAGTGTTATTCATGAGCATAGCTGCAAAACTGCTAAATGAAATCAGCAAACCAAACCAATATTAAATAAACTGGACCGCACTGTATTAATTTTAGTGCAAAAAAACAAAAGCAGCCTTGGCCACTCAGGAGCTGGCCTGACACTATCATCTAGGACTTGATGTTGTTAAAAGCTATCTTGGTAATCACACCTAGATTTCTACTTTCTCCTATTAAAAAAAAATCATTTTGTAGCATACCAATATCAGACAAGGCCACTGTGTTTAAAAAAAAAAAAATCATCCCATTACCATATCTAGCACATATTAATCTCCAATCTCATCAAGTTGTATATGTTAAATACACATACACACACATGCACACGCAGCTTTTTTATGTCAATCATAACTCAATTAAGTTGCTTAAAAACAAACAAAACATTGCTCACACCATAGAATAGCCAAGCATTCCCTGAAATTGGTTAATGTGAGTTATTGCCATTCCATTACCAGTGACAGAAACAAAACAAGGCTAAATCTTTCACTTTATGGACAGGATGAATTAAAATACCCAATTACAAAATTGCCCCCTTGTGATGAAAGCACTGAATAGAGAACAAAGTTCGGCTTTCTTGAGTACTCTTGAAAATCACCTAACCCATCCAAATCCTGTGCATTCTGACAGCCCCTTGCTGAGACATGCTGGGATTCTTGAAGGTGTGTGTTCTCCCTTGCTGTAATAATCAATAAACACAAATTTTTGAAATATAGATGTCTTTGTGGTGGTCCTTGGATTGAGGCCATTGACATCAGAAAGGCAAAGATGATTTCATACCCAAAAATCAACCACTGCAAATCTAATACATAAAGTTAAGAAAAATTATATGATAATCTCAAAACATGGAGAATTTGATTAAATTCAACATCCATTCATGAACTTTTTAAAGAATTAGTAAGGTATATTTAATTTTCTTTAATAGATACACTTATTTTAAAAGGAAGGAAAGGCAAACTAACTTGATAAAGTTCACATACAAAAAAAATTTAAAAACCTATAGTAAACATACATAATAATGAAATGCTGAAAGTTTTTTCTCTGGGATCAAGGTTCAAGTAAGGGATGACCACAATGATCCCTTTTAGTACATATAGGACTGAAGGCCCTATACAATGAGATAAGCAAGAAATAAAGACAAAGGATTTTAAGGAAATACTCTAACAGATGACATGATCATATAAGTGCTATAGACAAAAATCAACTATATTTTTATACATATGCACAACACCATTTTTGAAAAGATACCACTTAAGATAGTGTAGAAGTACCCACAAACACTAACAAAAGATGTACAAAATTTCTGTGTTATAAGACAGAATTGTAAGAAAGTAAAGACTCAGAACGAATTATATACCTTGATATTAGATTGGTTTAATGTCAGTTCTCTCCAAATTTAGATTGATTTTTAGATTTGATGCTATAGATTATTTTTTTCCAGAAATGTCAATCTAGTTCTAGGATTTATAAGGAAACACAAAATACCAAGAATAGCTAAGACATTGTTGAAGAAAATTTTAAAAAGAACATATAGCAGCTCTATTTTAATTATAGTAATTAAGGTAGTGTGCTATTGGCCCAAGGATAGGCAAACAGATACATGACAGAGATAAGAGAGGCAAGAAATTGACCGATTCCTGTTTAACCATTTGAGTTATGAAGAATTTAGCACCACAAAGAAGTGGAGAAAGCAAGATCTTTTGAATATCAGTTTTGAGACCATTTCATATCCATAGAGGAAAATTATATTAATAGTTATTTCACACTACATACAAATATCAGTTTCAGGCCTATTGTTGATAAAATGCTGAGAAGAAAAACAACAAATCTTTTACGAAAACATCATCATTAACTTGCATTGGGTAAATATATCTGGGGATACAAAATATGGTAACCATAAAAGACTGATAAATTACACTATATCAAAATGAATAACTTTTATTCATTAACTGTCTCTGGTAAAGAGTGAAAAGAAAGTTGCTAAGTGGAAGCTGAAAATGCATTAAGAACAGATATTCACATCTAAACTAGGTAACTATAACCTAGTAACATAAAGATAGGAAACCCTAAAGAAAACAGAGTTGAAGAGGCACTTCACAAAAGATATCCATATAGCCAAAAACACATGAAGAGGTGATAAATATATTCTGAGAAAATCAAAATTAAAACCACCGTAAGATATCACTACACATTATACAAATATTTAGTCCAGGATGTCTATAGTTAACACAGCTGAGTACCAAGTGTTAGTGAAGATATCAATCAACAGAAATTCTCATATACTGGAGACAGTTAAAAATATAAATTGGTTAACTATTTTAAGAAATGGTTTGCTGTTAATCCATGACATAGGAATTCCATGTCTAGGGGTATTTCTAACAAAATGCATACATGTGACCAAAAAACGTGTACAAGTTCATTAAAGAATTTCCCGTAATCACACCCAACTGGCAACATCCTAAATGCCCATCAACAGAGTAAGCTGTCATATATTTATACAATGGAAAATTCCCCAGCAATGAAAATGAATTAACTATAGCTACATCCAAGGACATGAACCATACTCACAAATATAATATTGATTGAAAAAAAATCTAGTCACAAAAACACTGTATCATTCAAATAAACTTCAACTGTTACAACTTAACTATAATCTTAGGAGATGGACCAAAGAAAGTAGCCCCTAGTCAGAGAAGAAAAAAGACTTACAATGAACACTGGGCTGGTGTGTTGAAAGACTACTCTGATGATGCTCCTGGCAAATAGTAAACAGTTTTGTGTCACAAAAGCAGTTACAAAGTTGAGATCTTTCCTGTTGATGTTGAGCTCCAAAGACTGTCTTTCCATTCTACTTCTTAGGAATGAGGAGAGGAGATCAGCTTACTGAACAGGGCAAATTAAACTCAAGGCTTATTTTGGGGCGCCTGGGTGGCTCAGTTGGTTAAGCGACTGCCTTCGGCTCAGGTCATGATCCTGGAGTCCCGGGATCGAGTCCCACATCGGACTCCCTGCTCAGCAGGGAGTCTGCTCCTCCCTCTCATGCTCTCTGTCTCTCATTCTCTCTCTCGCAAATAAATACAATCTTAAAAAAAAAAAAAAAAATTAAAAATAAATAAATAAATAAACTCAAGGCTTATTTTAATTGAATAGGCTAATGAGAAATGTGATATTCCCTGTTAACCTCTGTTACTTCTTAGGGAAAAGACGCTTGGGGTGTGCAGGTGTCTTTGCTACTTCTCTCTACTTCTAAGTGGTTCCTGATTCCATTTTTATTACTTTAAAGCAAGCTTGCAGATAGTCCTGAATACAATATTTGTTTATCCCCAAAGAATATATTTATAATAAAATCATTGCAGAGGAGAAAAAAATGTGGGAGATGCAAAGGTAAATACTTAGCTTGTGACAGCACTCTCAACTTCATATGTATCATTTATATGAATGTAAAAAATCTGTCCTGCTGAATCTGTGCTAGTAAAACAGACAAGTTAGCTTTTGCCATGCCCCTTCTCTTCTGCCTCTCCCTTTTCAAAATACTTCATGAAAGTGTGTATTTTTTTTCAAGGCCTTCAAATAAAATTGCAAAATACAAACAAAAAAAAGCTTTTGGAACTCAGTGTTTTTTGTACACAAAAGAAAGACAATAAAGGAAAATTCTGAAGCTAGTCAGTTGGAGACCACAGGAGTAAAGGTGGGAATCTAGGGGGAGAGGAAAGGGATTTATGTGTTTGCAATCATTTTAGGACCAAACCAAGTTTAGATGGATAATCAGATATGATTTAATGGAATTTAAATGCAATTAATAAAGTTGGTATCAAAATAGTTAAACTTCTGAGTATTATCTTCTTATCTAGATACCTACAGTGAGGATTATTTCACTTGTTCTGAATCAATGGAAAAGAATTTCATATGTACTGGGCATGCTTTTTCAAATTTATAGTATGTTACTAAAATTATTAGCACAGTCACTCTGTATACATTAGCACACACCATCATTGTTCGCTTCATCTTATCTAGCGATTATAGTTTATCTTTTTCACCTGGTAGGAAATCAGTCTAATCATGAATATAAATTTTAACTTGATTTTTTAATGCAGAACAATTACAGTAACATATATGAAGGCATGACATTTATTTTACAACCTCCAGAAAAAGTAGGTCACTTTCCTGAATTGTTACAAAAATAGCACTCAAAGGAATAAAGCAAAATGGTAGATTTGAAATGTTTTCCACTTTTCTAACTTGAAGATTATATATGCTTTTAAATCAGGAACACAAAACTACTTGTATTCACCAATTATAACTGAAAAAGGTGGCATTTTATTCTTTTTTTAATGTAATGAACATGTATTTATAGAGAGAGAATGAATATTCCACTGAATCAACATGTATTCATGTTAATTCTGGTCACTAATAAGTAAGGAGGGAGCATATATATTCCCTCACTTCAGCAGTAATTTCCTAAATCTTTTTTTAAAGATTTTATGTATTTGAGAGATAGAGTTCAAGCAGTGAGATGGGCAGAGGGAGAAGGAATCTCAAGCAGACTCTGTGCTGAGCACAGAGCCCTATATGGGTCTCTACCACACAACCCTGAGATCATGACCTGAGCCAAAATCAAGTCAGATGCTTAACCAACTAAGCCACCCAGGTACCCCTAAATAACTTTCAATAATTAACATCTAGCATTCTGTTATTTGCATTCAGTTTTTACAGTTAAATAAAGGTACAATGTTTCATACATTACAAAAATTTAATTGTGCCATAAACAGGGTATACCCTGGAATAGAGCCTGATAAAGCAATGGAATCACATTTATTATTCTTTTTTTTTAAAGATTTTATTTATTTATTTGAGAGAGCGCACAGAACGAGAGTGAGAGAGCACAAGCAGGGCTAGGGGCAGAGGAAGAAGCAGACTCCCCACTGAGCAGGGAGCCCAACGCGGGGCTGGATCCCAGGACCCTGAGATCATGACCTGGGCTGAAGGCAGACGCTTAACTGCTGAGCCACCCAGGTACCCCCACATTTATTATTCTTAAACAGAATTCTTAACCAACAGTGTGTGATTAAACAGCATATATAATTACTAATAATTTTAACTTGCAAAAATAAACATTTTAGGTAAAGAATTAATATAAGATGGAAGTAATATCAAACTTATTTTTGTATAGGTGCTTTTAAAAATCTGGGATGCCTGGGTGGCTCAGTGGTTAAGCACCTGACTCGGTTTCAGCTCAGGTCATGATCTTGGGGTCTTGAGATCGAGCCCCACATGGGGCTCTGGGCTCAGCACAGAGTCTGCTTGTCCCTCTCACTCTGCTCTTCCCTCTTTCCCTCCCCCCATAAATGAATAAAATCTTTTAAAAAAAATCTTTCACCAGGTTTAGTGTTAGAGTTCACAAATAAAATTGTATATATATAAAGTATACAATGTAATGATTTAATATATATACACTGTGATATATACATTATATATCATTTCACATTTATCACCATATAGTTACTGTGTGCAGTGAGAATATTTAAATTTATTCTCTTACCAAATTTTATACAATACGGTATTTTAAACTATAGTCACCATACTGTACATTACCTCCCCAGAACTTATTCATCTTATAACGGAAGGCTTATATCCTTTGACAAGCATTTCCTTATTTCCCCATCTCCCAGTCTAGGTAACAGCTATTCTACTCTGTTTCTATGAGTTAGACATTTTTTTTTTTCCAGCTCCCATGTGTAAGTGAAATCACGCAGTATTTGTTTTCCTCAGTCTGGCTTATTTCATGTAACATCATGCCTTCTCAATTCTTAACCCCTACTCCCTATTATCCCTATGAGTATTTTCACTTCAAACATTTTATTAAAATATTCATCTGGTTTCCAATCTTTTGAATTGATACAACCTACATTTCTTTCAAATTTTAAGAAAATCAATGTCCATCACATAAATTGAACATTCTGTTAACTGAGATACAACAGCAAATTTGTTTTGTGTCTAGAAAAATTACTTTCATGTACTTGAGATACACAGGAAAGTTCAGGTTGATCCCTCATCTCCTAGACAAAAGAGGATGACTGAAAATGTTCATTTGTTCCAGAGTTTATGCTGCATTTTGCTGTGATCTCTTTGAGAACATTATTTTTATTCTCATGGTTAACCCTATTACCATGCAGTTGAGTCCTAGTACTCAGGGGCATTAAGATTTCCTATTACACATAAAAAAATTTCCCTATTACACATAAAAGAGTACAAATGCTTTAAATATTCATGATGTATCCCCATGATGAAAAGAGACATTTTAAAAATTGTTTTATATTATTTCAGTATTTTTCCTTCCTTTTGAGCAATATGTCAGGGAATAATTTTGGTCAATTTGTAATCAGTCATTAGCAAGTATTTTAACTTTTATTTAGGAAAGTTGAAACTTTTAGAAGATATGCATTGAAAAACACCATATTTAAAGGCGTTAAACAAAAGAAATACTTCTATTCACTAGAAAAAAATGTTTTAGCACTATTCTTGGTGAAAAGAAAGTCAAAGATAAGGCTGAAATAGAAGGTATTTTAGTTTTCTTTAGTACAATAAAACGTATTTGTACCTTAACCTATATTTTCAAAATGAGAAGAATATACTTTCATTGCATGATGGCATTCTAGCTTTAGAACAATTCCAGATTTCCTTATATTAGAAGATGATTCAAGCCTCCACTAATTCTCCTAAGTCAGGACTGTATGAATTCAAGCTACAAAATTATATAATGTTGCTACTGGTTTTTATATTGGGACAAAAATTCTGATGAGTATTATAGCTGTTTTTTGAGAAAATATTGAAGTGACATTCTTGAAATGATGTTTGAGGGACTTAAGGTCTAAGTTATTAACAGCTTTAGATCTCTCCTCATTTCTTCTCTATTTGATTTGTCTTCATCTGTTTCTATGCATCTCCTATAATTTTTGCTTATTAAAAGCTGTCACCATATAATTTTATATATGGAATTCATAAATGCATTATCATAACTTTAAACTGAAGTCTGTAACATTATAAAATGCCTTTATTTATTTCTCATTTAAGATAGTATCCTTGCTTCCTTTTTCTGGCATTAGAGGTCATTTGATGGCAGGATAAGGACTTCAGTAGTTTTACTCCCCAGGACTTGATACCAGGAGTAGTTACTTTTTCATCTGTGAGGAGCCAAGACCCTACTTCTTGCTTTTCTTTCAAACACACTCCAGTGATCCAACAACATTTCCTTCTGCAGAGTTCTATTTTTCAGCTAGGCTTGTCAAGTATTTTGTGGAAGAAATGTTCAGTTTCCTGAGAGTAATTGAAAACTTCAAGGCACATGTTTTCAGATATAGAAGGAGTCATCCTCTGCATCTACGGCAGGCGGAAGTTATAATTCATTACACTGGGGTGTTTGCAGGCTTGTTTCCTACAGCTGACCTTTTCTAGTTACTTCTCTTTGAGGCATATCTGAAATATAATAAACACATTTATTTCAGTCTTTGCTTTTACAGAAAGTCTTAAAACAAAGCTGGGTATATATGCCTCAAAAAATAGATGATTTATGAAAAAAAAACATACAAATGTCATCCAACAAATTAAGCTAATTATCTTTCAGTTAATAACTAAGTTTAATATCGAAGGCACAAAGTTCAAGAATTTTGTATAAAGGCCAAAGCTTACAAACATTCTCAAGAAAAAATCTAGTCTTTTAATGTACATTTCTTGTGTAAATTGACCAGTTCTTTCATTCCTTCAGAAACCTAAGTACTTAACCATAAGCATAAGCCCCTCTCCTGTTTGCTCTCACTTATCTTTTAATGTAAGTCTCCTGATAAATATTTTTATTAAATATGGTGCCTTTCTGGAACATCATATAAAAAATATGAGTCAGGAGGAGGAGTTAAGATGGCAGAATAGTAGAGGACCCTAAACTTGTCTCATCCTGGGGACACAGCTAGATAATTATTGAATCATTCTGAACACCCAAGAAATCAATCTATGGTCTGAGAGAACAGAACTGCAAGTATACAAGTAGAAAATCGACACCTTTTGCAAGGTAGGATGTATGGACAGTTGATTTGAGGGCGATATAACTGTGAGTACTGTGGTGGGGAAGGAGCCCTGCTTATGAGACTATCTCAAAGTATTTAAGCAGCGCAGCACAAAATCTGAGATTTTAGAAGTCCACCACCCCCAAGGTTGTGCCTGGCTTAGAAGTGCTCAGGTGGGGAAGTGGGGCAGAGACCCATGAGTGGACAGGGTGGTCTGAGGATGCCTTGGGTTGCAAAAACAGACAAACAAAAACCAGGTGATGCCAACATGCTACACTGTTCCCAAGCATAGGAGCAGGGACTCTGGCTGAGGGCAGAACCTGGGTGGTGGCTCTCTACTCCACCTAGCCATAAACTCTGAACCATTGTGTGGTCATGCCACCACTTTCCTGCCTCAGACCAGCAATTGGCAAAAGTATGGCAAGAACCTCCCCAGAGGATCAGCACTGGTCCTGCACCACAGGATTCCCTAAAATTTGGAGTTTTGAAACCTAGTCCTGCACCTGAGATAAAACAGTTTGGACATAGGCAGCGTGAAGGCAGGGACCTGACAGGAGCCAGAGACAAAAAAGAAGTAACTGATTGCTCTTCTGTGAGGGCTTCCTAAAGTGGGGGGGGGGGGGGGGGGGGCAGGCGGTGCTCAAACTCTCAGCGCTGGGCCTAGAAAGCAGGGCACCGCCATTTTCATCTGATCCGTCAGAGCTGAAAAAGTCTTTAGGAAGCAAAACAGTGCCACTTAGTGGAGGCTGAAGCCACTTACACCAAGCCCCACACCCTGTGCCCAGGACGCTCACCTCCACTAGAGCAAGTCTACCTGAGAATCAGTGCAACAGACCCCTCCCCCCAGAAGACCACAAACATCTCCTATGCACCATGTCTACTGATCAGAGTGTTGCAAAGCTTTAGCTCTAGGGGAAATAAGATCTAGTTTCCTTTATACTTTTACTTTTTTATTTTAAAGATTTTTATTTATTTATTTGACAGAGAGAGACATAGCGAGAGAGGGAACACAAGCAGGGGGAGTAGGAGAAGGAGAAGCAGGCCCCCCTGCTGAGCAGGGAGCCCAATGCGGGGCTCAATCCCAGGACCCTGGGATCATGACCTGAGCGGAAGGCAGACACTTAATGACTGAACACCCAGGCACCCCTTCTTTTTATTTTTTTAATTCTTTTTTATTAACTTTTAAATTTTTTTATTCTCTTAATTTTGATTTTTATATATATTTATATATTTTTATTTATTATTTTTAGATCTAGCTTCTTTTAACAAGCACACCAAAACACACCCATACTCTAGTTTTTGTTGTTGTTGTTTTATCTTTTCTTTTCTGGACAAAACTACAAGACAGAGAAATTCACTCCAGAATAAACAACAGGAAGTAGAATTCATGGCCAGGGATTTAATCAAAATGGATATAAGTAAGATGTCTGGACTAGAATTTAAAACAATTATAAGGATATTAACTGGGCTTGAAAAAAGCATGGGAGACACTAGAGAATCCCTTATTGCAAAGATAAAAGAACTAAAATCTAGTCAGTGTGAAACTAAAAATTCTATAACCAAGATGCAAACACAAATGTAGGCCATAAAAACAAGGATGGATGAAACAGAGAAACGAACCAGTGATATAGAAGATAAAAATTATGGGAAATAATGACGCTGAAAAGAAGAGCAAAAGAAAGGAAATGGATCAAAAGTAGACTTAGGGAACTCAGTGTTATTAATATGTAATAACATTCATATCATAGGAGTCCCAGAAGACAGAGAGAAAAAGGGGCAGAAGGTTTATTCGAGCAAATTATAGCAGAAAACTTCCCTGATCTAGGGAAGGACACAGACATCAAAATCCAAGAAGCACAGAGAACTCCCATTAAATCAAGCAAAAGTCGGCCATCATCAAGGCATATTATAGTCAAATTCACAAAATACACAGACAAGGAAAGAATCCTGAAAGCAGCAAGGGAAAAAAACTTAACCTACAAGGGAAGACAGATCAGGTTTGCAGCAGATCTGTCCACAGAAAATTGGCAGGCCAGAGAAGAGCGGCAAGATGTATTCAGTATGCTGAATGGGAAGAATATGTAGCCAAGAATACTTTATCCAACAAGGCTGTCATTCAGAATAGAAGGAAAAATAAAGAGTTTTCCAGACAAACAAGAACTAAAGGAGTTCATGACCACTAAACCAGCCCTGCAAAATATATTAAGGGGGACTATGAGTGGGGGAAAAAAAAAAAGCAACAAAGACTAGAAGGGAACAAAGAACATCACCAGAAACACCAACTCTACAGGTAACACAATGACACTAAATTCGTAAGTTTCAATAATCATTCTGAATGTAAATGGACTAAATACTCCAATCCAAAGACATAGGGTATCAGAATGGATAAAACAAAAAAACAAAAACACAAGATCCATTTATATGCTGCCTACAAGAGATCCATGTCAGACCTACAGACACCTTCAGATTGAAAGTGAGAGAATAGAGAACCATCTATCACACTTATCACACTAATGGACATCAAAAGAAAGCCAGAGTAGCCATACTTATAACAGACAAACTAGATTTTTAAAACAAAGACTGTAACAAGACATGAAGAAGGGCATTATATCATAATTAAAAGGTCTATTCCTCAAGAAGATTTAACATTGTAAATATTTATACCTCCAACTTGGAAGCACCCAAATATATTAATCAATTAATAATTAACATAAAGAAACTCATAATAATGATACAGTAATAGATGATTTTAACACCCCACTTAGAGCAATAGACAAATCATCTAAGCAGAAAATCAGCAAGGAAACAATGGCTTTAAATGACACACTGAACCAGATAGACTTAACAGATATATTCAGAACATTTCATCCTATAGCAGCAGAATCCATATTCTTTTCTAGGGCACATGGAACATTCTCCAGAGTACATAACATACTGGGTCACAAATCAGCCCTCAAAAAGTACAAAAAGATTGAGATTATACCATGTATATTTTCAAACCACAATGCTATGAAACTTGGAGTCAACCACAAGAAAAAATTTGGAAAGACCATAAATACCTGGAGGTTAAAGAACATCCTACTAAAGAATGAAGGGAATTTAAAGAAGAAATAAAAAAGTACATGGAAGCAAATGAAAATGAAAACATGATAGTCCAAAATCTTTGGGATACAGCAAAAGCAGTTCTAACAGGAAAGTATATTGCAATATAGGCCTACCTCAAGAACCAAGAAAAGTCTCAGATACACAATCTAACCTTACACCTAAAGGAGCTAGAAAAGGAACAGCAAATAAAGCCTAACGCCAGCAGAGAAAAGGAAATAATAACAATTAGAGCAGAAATAAATGATAGAGAAATAAATAGACAATAGAACCAATTAATGAAACTAAGAGCTGGTTCTTCAAAAGAATTAAAGAAATTGATAAACCCCTAGCCAGACTTATCAGAAAGGAAAGAGAAAGGACCCAAATAGATAAAAGTATGAATGAAAGAGGAGAGATCACACCACAGAAATACAATTATGAGAATACTATGAAAAATTAAATGCCAAAAAATTGGACAATCTGGAAGAAATGGACAAATTCCTAGAAACTTACAAACTACCAAACTTACAAACTGAAACAGGAAGAAATAGAAAATTTGAACAGACCCATAATCAGCAAATAAATTGAAACAGTAATCAAAAATCACCCATCAAGGGGCGCCTGGGTGGCTCAGTTGGTTAAGCGACTGCCTTCGGCTCAGGTCATGATCCTGGAGTCCCAGGATCGAGTCCTGCATCGGGCTCCCTGCTCGGCGGGGAGTCTGCTTCTCCCTCTGACCCTCCTCCCTCTCATGCTCTCTGTCTCTCATTCTCTCTCTCTCAAATAAATAAATAAAATCTTTATAAAAAAAAAAAAAAATCACCCATCAAAAGTCCTGGGACAAATGGGTTCCCTGGGGAATTCTATCAGACATCCATCCATCCATCCATCCATCTATTTTTTTATTTAAAGATTTATTTATTTATTAGAGAGAGAGAGAGAGGAGGGAGAGGAGAAGGGGGGGAAGAGAAAGAGAAAGAGGACAAGCAAGGGGGAGGAGCAGAGGGAGAGGGAGAAGCAGACTCCCTGCTGAGCAGAGAGCCTGATGTGGAGCTTGATCCCAGGACCACAAGATTATGACCTGAACCAAAGGCAGACACTTAACTGACTGAGCCACCCAGGCACCCCTCTATCAGAGATTTAAAGAAGTGTTAATATCTATTCTTCTCAAACCATTCCAAAAAATAGAAACAGAAGGAAAACTTCCAACCACATTCTACAAGGACAGCATTACTTGATTCCAAAACCAGATAAAGACCCCACTAAAAAGGTGAATTACAGACCAATATCCCTGATGAACATGGATGCAAAAATTCTCAATAAAATTATAACAGATTGAATTCAACAGTACATTAAAAGAATTATTCACCACGATCAAGTGAGATTTATTCCTGGGCTGCAGGGGTGGTTCATATTTGCAAATCAAGCAACTTGTTACACCACATTATTAAAGGAAAGAAAAAGAGCCATATCATCCTGTCAATAAATTCAGAAAAAGTATTTTACAAAATATATCATCCATTCTTGATAAAAACCCTCAACAAAGTGGGCATAGATGGAACATACCTCAACATTATAAAGGCCATACCTCAACATCATGAAAGACCCACAGCTAATATCATCCTCAATGGGGAAAAACAGAAAGCCATTCCCATTCCCCTATGGTCAGGAAGAAGACAAGTATGTCCACCCTCACCACTACTATTTAACATAGTACTGGAAGTCTTAGCCTCAGCAATCAGACAATACAAAGAAATAAAAGGCATCCAAATCAGCAAGGAAGAAGTCAAACATTCACTACTTGCAAATGACATAATATTCTATGTAGAAAACTTAAAAGACTCCACCAAAAAATTGCTAGAATACATGCATTCAGCAAAGTCACATGATACATCAATGTACAGAAATCTGTTGCATTTTATACATCAATAACAAAGCAGCAGAAAAAGAAATCAAGGAATCAACCCATTTGCAATTGCACCAAAACCAATAAGATACCTAGAAATAAACTGAACTAAAGAGGTAAAAGATCTGTACTCTGAAAACTACGGAACAATTATGAAATTGAAATTGAAGAGGGCACAAATGGAAAACATTCCATGCTCATGGATTGGAAGAACACTGTTAAAATGTCTACAGAAAGGCAAAGCAATTTAAAATGTCTGTAGCAACGCAATCTACACATTTAATGCAATCCCTATCAAAATACCACCAGCATGTTCCACAGAGCTAGAACAAATAATCCTAAAATTTGTATGGAACCAAAAGAGACCCCAAATAGCCAAAGCAATCCTGAAAAGGAATTACAAAGCTGGAGGCATCATGATTCTGAATTTCAAGCTATATTACAAAGCTGTCATCATCAAGACAGTATGGTACTGGTACAAAAACAGACACACAGATCAATGGAACAGAATACAGAACCCAGAAATGGACCCTCAACTCTATGGTCAACTAATCTTTGACAAAGCAGGAAAGAACACCCAATGGAAAGAAGAGAGTCTCTTCAACAAATGGTGTTGGGAAAACTGGACAGCAACATGCAAAATAATGAAAATGGGCCACTTTTTTACACCATCCACAAAAATAAATTCAAAATGGATGAAAGACCTAAATGTGAGACAGGAAATCATCAAAATCGTAGAGGAGAACACAGGCAGTAACCTCTTTGACCTTGGCTATAGAAACTTCTTACTTGACATGTCTTCAGAGGCAAGGGAAACAAAAGCAAAAATGAACTATTGGGACTTCCTCAAGATAAAAAGCTTTGGCACAGTGAAGGAAACGATCAACAAAACTAAGAGGCAACCTACAGAATGGGAGAATGTATTTGCAAATGACATATCTGATAAAGGGTTAGTATCCAAAATATATAAAGAACTTATCAAACTCAACACCCATGAAACAAATAATCCAGTCAAGAAATGGGCAGAAGACATGAATAGATATTTTTCCAAAGAAGACATCCAGATGGCTAACAGACACGTGAAAAATGCTCAGTATCTCTCATCATCAGGAAAATACAAATCAAAACCAGGATGAGATATCATCTCACACCTGTCAGAATGGCTAAAATTAACAAGAAACAACAGGTGTTGGCAAGGATGTAGAGAAAGGAGAACCCTCTTGCACTGTTGCTGGGAATGCAAACTGGTGTAGCCACTCTGGAGAACTGTATAGAGGTTCCTCAAAAAGCTAAAAATAGAAATACGCTACAATCCAGCAATTGCACTACTAGGGATTTACCCAAGGATACAAAAACACTGATTTGAAGGGGTACAAGCATCCTAATGTTTAATAGCATTTTTAATAGCAGCATTATCGACAACAGCCCAACTATGGAGAGAGCCCAAATGTCCATCGACTGATGAATGGTTAAAGTGAAATAAGTCAGAGAAAGAAAATGATCTCACTCATAGGTGGACTTTAAGAAACAAAACAGATGAACATATGGGAAGGGGACAAAGAAAAAGAGGAGAGAGGGAAACAAACCATAAGTTACTTTTAATGATAGAGAATAAACTGAGGGTTGATGAAGGGAGGTGGATGAGGGATGGGTTAGATGGGTGATGGGTATTAAAGAGGGCACTTGTGATGAGCAGTGGGTGCTGTATGTAAGTGATGAATCACTGAATTCTACTCCTGAAACCAATATTGCACTGTATGTTAATAAAATTCAAATAAAAGGGGCGCCTGGGTGGCTCAGTCGTTAAGCGTCTGCCTTCAGCTCAGGTCATGATCCCAGGGTCCTGGGATCGAGTCCCACATCAGGCTCCCTGCTCGGCGGGAGGCCTGCTTCTCCCTCTCCCGCTCCCCCTGCTTGTGTTCCTGCTCTTGCTATCTCTCTCTCTGTCAAATAAATAAATAAAATCTTTAAAAAAAATAAAAATAAAATAAAATAAAATAAAATTCAAATAAAAATTAAAAAATAAAATTGGAATCAAGAAAAATAAATAAACTATATTGTAGGTGACACTATGCCATAGACCCAAATTAAACCTTATAGCCAAGACATTTATCAATAAAATAAAATACATAAATGAGTCAGGTATTAACTTTATAAAACTAAAACTGACCACTCAAATGTATTTAATATTTTAAAAATTTCCATATCTCAACCCTACATATTCATGTGTGTGTGTATATATATGTACATACATACACATACACATAACTCATAACTAGCATTATTTTACACTTAATTTTTGGGGAACTAGTGTGAATATTTTCATTTTTCTGCATAGTCAGGGTTTTCTGAGCACAGATAGTTAGTTCTCAGTTAAAGGATGACTGAAGAGTAACCCTGGGATAGGAACTTCAGGATAGATGCTAAGAGGCCTTTCTTTTTCTCTTCCAGAGGTACTTCTTTACATAGGAAAGGGTTCTAAAATTTGGCTCTGTAACTATTCCTCCCCAAAGAGAGTCTGAGGCTCTTTTAGTGTTAATCTACTGATAGTATACTAGAGGTGTGTGGTTGTAGGGAAGAGTGTAGGTAAGGTGTAGGTAAGAGTGTTCTGTAAGTTTTCAATTAAATCTCAGATGGCCTCATTCAATGGGCCTGTAAGCTTAGGGATGTCACATTTACATATATTTCTTCAGTAATATGGCTGTTTTTCTCCCAGTCTCCTACTTCTTCCCTTGATATAGTGTCCTTAATCTATGTGTATCCTTCAAGCCTTCTCTCCTGTGGACTCTTTTTTTTCTTTTGAAATGAGACAAGGCAGCTGAAAGGGAGGCTATAGCAGGACAAATTCCCTTCTCCCAGTTGGGATAAGGCTACAACACTAGAGTGTGTTATAGACAAGATTCAGTGTTTTACAAGGATTTATCTTCTCTTCATGCCACAGCCATGAGGGATATTTCTTGGAGTTTTCACTATGAAAACCCAGCAGGATTTTAAGAAAAATGGCTATTTTGAATTTTTCTAGCTTTTTTGGTTATAAGGATGCAAGTGCTATCCTTCCAAGATCTTTACACGTTAGTGCTGATGTTCTCCTAAAGGAACTTTTAGCGCCAAATTTTAGGATAAAGGTTTCAGCAAGGACAGTGCTGCTAGCATCTCCTAGAGATCATGAAGCACAAATTCCAACCTGTAGAAGACCTAGTTAATATTGCCTAATAAATTAAGGCAATTGAAAAGAAAGGGAAATTATGCAGGTCAACATAAGATCTAGTTAATATACCTAGGCAATGGGTAATCAAGAATATGGAGCTATCTAATGAGGAAAGCAGGGCCATGAGATTTTGTGAAACCAAGGGTATCCAGTGGAATCTGCCCCTTCAAGACCTCATCCTAAGACTGATGAATGTAAATAATTCCAAAAAGAGCAAACATTAACACAGGAGCCTAAAGTTCAAAGATTTTGCCCTACACTGGTCTTCCACACTAGATAAAGGACGATCACTTCTCACTAATCATGCCCCCTAATACCCAGCTTAATTCATTCAAGCCTACCAGCCTAGCTTCAAAATTTATGTTCACCTTTGCTTTGGCCTTTAACAACTGATTTATTTATTGTTTCACGTTATCATCTTCTTATTCAACAAATATTCTCTATTCTATAGATTGTCCTCATTCTATTTTTTAAATCTAATTTTAGATGAATTTGGTGACAACCAATGGACTTTTAAGAAGCCACAAAATGATTGGAGACATCATTAAAGAAAATCAATGACCAAGAATACCATTTCCCATTTTTTCCCTGTTATGTCACATTAGGTGGGAGAAAAAGAAAATACACCAGGGATGAATCAGTTCTTATTTCTACGCAGAAAAATTAAGAAATAAATTATTGATTTACCCAGGTCCTATGAGAGAGAAACTAGGACAATAGAACCCTTTGGTCTAGGTCTCAAGTTGATAGTGCTTTTCAGTTTTGACTGCTACTCAGTTATGTTTTAAAAATGTCCTATCAAGGAAATGGTTGTTTTTGAATCCTAGAATTTCTGAGTACAAGGTAGAGTCAGCTTTAGAGATTCTGAATAACATAACCTTCAACTACTTGATAGAAGGTGTAGCTAAAGGTTATTTTAAACATTAGGTATTTTACTGTTATAGTCGTGATACCATTGTCATTTATTGAGGTTATTAAGTACCTTCTACAAATGACCTTAAACATTTATGTGATATTATTGGAAATTTTATATGTTATTTTATAACTTGTGCTTCTCCTCCAATATTTTCATGGTGTCCCAGCCCTTCTTACACTCCCAATAGCCCTCCATCCAGGGAACAATACATCTCTAATTCCATATTACAAATTAATTGAGACATAAAAATAAACCTCATCAGGAAATAATGTAACAGCAAAATTAAAAACTTAAGTGAGAACCTGAGACTCCTTCCTTTAAAGAACTTTTGTATTTACAATAGTATATAACGCATGTCTCTATCAGTCTAACTGATGATAAAAAATCTTTCATTTTCCTGGAAAGACTTACACCTCCCCCTTATCAGGTGGCTGATAGGAAGCATTAAGAGAAAGATCAAAAGTGCCTCTGACCTACAGGCTAGGCACTAGGACATATAGTCCACACACATGCTCCCAAATTCTCAAACAATTGGGGAAAAAAAAAATATATAAGCAAACTCTTACAAATATATTTACATACAACTATAGGACCATCAATATTATGTATATGTATTTGTATAAATACAATGCATAAATATGAGAAAATATTTAGTCATAAATGTGTACTGCATTGTATATTAAGATTTATAAAATATAGTATTCATAATATTAGACCTGATATTATAATAAGTATGATATGCATATATTAATTTTTACCTGGATCCCCATTTTCATTTCTCTGACCTCTATCATAATCTTTCTCTCCACACCCACACCAACTTTATTCCATACAAGCATTTTCAAATGCTGGTGATAATCCTGATATATCACATACACATTCCAGTCTACCAAAGATGCCTTTAACCCTTAGTGAACCCATGTTTTACAAAGTAAAACTAATGAAATCTTCTTGCATTTTCTCTAGGCAGTAATCCTATTTGGACAGAGGGTAGAATAAAATTCTAAATCTGAAAACAGTAAGATATTCTCAGGCTGTTGAATATCACTCACTCCTTGTCCATTATTTTTGTAGGCTTTTAGTCATTTTGGTCATAGAAGACAACAAAAATTTCTTCCTTTCTCCAATTATAAGACAGTGATAAATAAGAACAGAGAATTCACAAGTACATCTGGGATAACTACCTTTCCAAGTAGACACATGATAAAAGTTGAATTGTTTTGTAGAAACAAATTGTTTGCTTTACCAAAGAGGTCTTTAGGCAAAGGTCAGGAAAAAAAAATAAGGAAATTAAACTGGTAAATCTTCAAGGAATGATTAGACACATGGTTCATAATATTGTTTACAATGTATTTCTAATGTGGGAAAACTTTTTAAACAACTTAAAATCAAATAAAACATATTTAGGAAAATTTTACTTATCATAGTAATTGCTCCAATAGTATATTCTTGCCCCTTTTTATCTGCATTAATATAATTTGTAATTTTTTCTACTTTAATCTAATGTCATCAACCAAACCCAATTAAAAGAAAATTACATTCCCAAACTGTTTCTTTTGGTTTTAAAAAACATGGTATCTGCTTATCCACTAGAAATAGAAAACAATAGATTATGTCAATTGTTACCCTTCTGAATAAAATCTGATATTTATAAACAAAATCTGAAATATATATTCATAAACTTCCCTACTTCAAATTTTTCAATAAAATTTAGTTATGACTTTGATATATGATAAAGTCCTTAATTTGAGTTAAACACTTAAATGCATTTTCTAACTAATCCTAATAATTCTATGCAAACAATTCTGTAATTATTTAGGTTTCACAAATGATGATATTGAGTCTTGGGAGGTTTAAGCAGTATTTCAAAGTTATACAACCCGTAAATGACAAAGACTAGAACTGACACAGGACGTCTGAGACTGACATGTAGAATGGCTACAATTTCATACTGCCTTTCCATTGTTATTTGTGCCCCCCAGTCCCTCATATTGCCTGTAAGGCCCATGGTTTTCTGTTGACGTCATCAGCCTCAACTTTCTCTTTCTCTGCTCCAGTTTTGGCCATACTGATCTTTATTTTATGGATATGCTAGCTTTTCCCTGTCTTAGACTCTTTGTTCTTGTTTGCTCCTTCTGCTCGGAACTTTCTTATTATGGCTAACTCTAATTTTTCAGATACAGTCTTAACAATTGCAACTTTCTGAGAGAAGTCTTCCCTTTTCCCACCCTTCTCAGACCATAGCAAGTCTTCTATTATTTCCCAGTATTTGTGAGATTACCATCCAATGTTTTCACATGGCCTATTTAATTGTGTTTAGAGAGGTCCCTATGTAGTTGCTTAAAACTGGGAAATAGATGTTAACATAAGCCTCCTGAAAGCAGAGGTTACACAGTACTGTTCATGGTTACATCCCTGGTGCCTGAAGGGGTACTTTGTGTAAGCTAAGCACAGAATAGATATTTGTCAATAAATGAATTAATGAATTAATTAGCAAGCTATAGGATTCTCTTTGATATTTAAACTAAACGGACTATATTAGAGATGTACAATTTTTTAAAAAGTAAAATGTTTTTCTAGGCCTGTAAGATATGCTTGACTGCAATAAAAAAAATCTAGAGAATAACAATGAATCATGGAACACTGCATCAAAAACTAATGATGTAATGTATGGTGATTAACATAACATAATAATAAAAAAATCTAGAGAATATTTGATTTGATACTAAGTGGAGCACGGGATTTCTCAAAAGTTGAAGTAGGAAAGGCAATCATCCAAGTTTCTGGAATTCCATACGGTAGCTAGAATTATCATATGGAAACGCAAATATGATCAAATTTCCCCTGCACTTCATACACAGCCATAGCTTCTAAACACGTTTAGAATAAATAATGGCTTCCACACAGGAGTCAATTTGATCATTATCTCGATGATAGCACCCCCTGCTGTGAAGCTGTGTGTACCGAACTCGAAGTCATTAAAATTTGAAATATTTCTCTAATTTCCTTCTTTCTAACCCCATACTCTCCCAGAAACTGAACTGAAGCCAGGTAATTTTTCCTCAAACTTACCTCACCACACCTCCCATGATAAAACACTGCAAAGACATCAAAATTCATAGCATGGCAGCCTGCAGCTCCCTGCACTCCAGTAACCATGGACTTTTTCAGTTCCTATGCCCCCTTTCTGCCATAAGACCCATGCATGTGTTATTTTCCTTTTGCCTAAAATACTTTCCCTGTCCACCTAATTAGATTTTCTTTGCATCTTAGCTTCTTTGTTACTTCCTTCTGAATACCTACTTTGGTTTCCCCAATTACTTTAAACTCTCCAAAATTTAACCCTTCATACATTCTTTACCTTCACTATAGAGGTACTTTTATGTATATATTTTTAAATTAATAGTTGTCTCCTTCACTTGAACATAAGCATTATGTGGATAAGATTATTTCTTTTCTTGTTTCCTTAATGCCTAGCACAGTGCCTGGCATATAACAATTCTGACATATATTTGTTGGAAAAAAGGAAAAAATAAACAATATTTCATTGTGTCTATAAGCCACATCTTTATCCATCCAGTCAGGAGACATTTGGGCTATTTCCATAATTTGGCTATTGTAGATAATGCTTCTATAAACATTGGAGTGTGTGTATCCCATTGAATTAGTATTTTTGTATTCTTTGGGTAAATACCTAGCAGTGCAATTGCTAGATCATAGAGTAGTTGTATTTTTAAGTTTTTGAGGAAACTCCATACTGTTTTCTAGAGCCACTGCACTGTTTGCATTCCCATCAACATCGCAAGAGGGTTCCCCTTTCTGTACATTCTCACCAACACCTACTGTTTCTTGTGTTGTTGATTTTAGCCATTCTGATGGATGTGAGGTGATAGCTCATTGTAGAGGGAAGTATATAGCAATACAGGCCTATCTTAAGAAGAAAACTCTCAAGTGAACAACCTAACGTTACACCTAAAGGAGCTACAAAAAGAACAACAAATGAAGAAGCCTAAATCCAGTAGAAGGAAAGAAATAATAAAGATTAGAGCAGAAATGATAAACTGAAGAAATTACTAAAACTGATAAATCTCTAGCCAGACTTATCAAAAAAAAAGGGCCCAAATAAATAAAATCACAAATAAGAAATAACACCACCACAGAAATACAATTATGATATTATGAAAGATTATATGCCAACATATTCGACGACCTGGAAGAAATGGATAAATTCATAGAAACATATAAACTACCATGATTCAAACAAGGATAGAAAATTTGAAAGACCCATAACCAGCAAAGAAATTGAATCAGTAATCAAAAAATCTCCCAACAAACAAAAGGCCAGGTCCAGATGGCTTCACAGCAAATTCTACCAAACATTTAAAGAGTTAATACCTATTCTTCTCAAACTATTCCAAAAAATAGAAGAGGAAGGAAAACCCAAAATCATTCTATGAGGTCAGCATTACCCGGTACTAAAACCAGATAAATACGCCACTAAAACAGAGAACTATAGACCAATATTCCTGATGAATATGGATGCAAAAGATTTCAATAAAATACCAGCAAACTGAATCCAACAATTTAAAAAATCATTCACCATAATCAAGTGGGTTTTATTCCTGGGTTGTCAGAGTGGTTTAGTATTTGCAAATCAATCAATATGATATACCACAATAATAAAAGAAAGGATAAAAACCATACGATCATTTCAATAGATGCAGAGAATGTATTTGACAAAGTTCAACATCCATTCACGATAAAAACCCTCAACCAACTGGTTTAGAGGGAACATATCTCAACATAATAAAGGTGATATACGAAAAACCCACAGCTAATTTCATCCTTAATAGGGAAAAACTGAGAGCTTTTTCTCTATGGTCATGAATAAGAGAAGAATGTCCCCTCTCACTACTGTTATTTAATATAGTACTGGAAGTCCTAGTCACAGCAATCAGACAACACAAAGAAATAAAAGGCAACCAAATCATCAAGGAAGAATTGAAACTTTCAATATTTGTAGATGACGTAATACTCTATATAGAAAACCCAAAAGACTCCACCAAAAAAATGCTAGAACTGCTACACAAATTCAGTAAAGTCTGATGATACAAAATTAACATACAGAAATCTGTTGCAATTCTACACACTAATTATGAAGCAGAAGAAAGAAACCAAGAAATCAATTCCATTTACAATTGCACAAAAACAGTAAGATACCTAGGAATAAACCTAACCAAAGGGGAAAGACCTGTATTCTGAAATTATATAACACTGATGGAATAAATTGAAGATGACACCAAGAAATGGAAAACATTTCATGCTCATGGATTGGAAGAACAAATATTGTTAAAATGTCTGTAATACCCAAAGCAATCTACACATGTAATGAAATGCCTATCAAAATACCACGAGCGTTTTTCACAGAACTGGTAATTTTAGTGATTGTACCAGAAATTATGGCTTGCATTCTTGATTACATCAAATTAATGAGTTTCCAAGACAATATAAGGACCTTATAACATCCGAATTCCATGACTTATTCCTCTCTGCATTTCATGTTATTGTTTGGATGATTCTATTTCTTCATTTAAGTCACAAAATACATTATCATCACTGTACTGCATGGTGATTATTTTGACTTATCTAAAAATGGCTTTCTTTTGCTATGCATTCTTCAATTTCTTTTTTTGATACATGATATTTCTTCTGCCTGAAAAACTAATTTTAGAATTTTTTTAGAATTCTGATTTGCATTGAATCAACTCAGTGTTCTGGAAATATCTTCCCATTTCATTTTTGAAGGATAATTTTTTCTTAGTATATTCTTAAAGGTTCATGTTGATATTTCTTTTGCACTTTAAATATGGCATTCAATTGTTTTTGGCTGTCCATAGTTTCCATTAAAAAAATGCCTTAAAATCTTAGGTAACACCTTTCAAAGTTGTCTTTTTCTAGGAATATATTATGATTCAAGATTGTCTTTTTGTCTTTTGTTTTCAAAAACTACTTTCTCATACCTAGATGAGATTTTGTTGTTGTTGTATTGGTAGTTGTTGTTTTTATCCTGATTAAGTTTAACTGTGGCCCCCTAAACATGTGGCTTCACAGCTCATTTTTTGAAACTCCTTGGGCATTAGGTTCTCAAATATTTCTGGGCAACTGTCATCTCTTCTAATTATTGGACCTCATGCTACATTTATGATTGAATATTTCACTCATTTTTATACATTTTAATCATCTTTGGCTTTGTCAAATCTATATATTGGGTATACACTTTCAGGTTTTAAACTAGTTTTAAACTAAACTTATATGTACACATTCCTTTTTTATGATAGATTATACTTTATCTTTTTTCTTAGTTATATTATCTGATAAAACCTAAAATGTTGGTCTGTTTCCATTCAATGCTTTTCCTCCTTAGTCCTTTTATTTATTTGTTTGGGAAACTGCATTCTTTCAAACACATCTCTAGTCAGCACCAAGCCCCTCTGCCACTTAACTTTGAAGTTCCTTTCTCTAGAAGTTGAGTATACTTCCTCACTCCATTGATTTAGGGGTTGGCCATGTGCTTTTCCTTAGCCAAAAGAATGTCTGTGTGGTTTCTGAACCTTGAGACAGCGTACTTATCCACTCACTTACTCCTCTGGGAATTTCTGAACTCCATCAAGGAAAGAACAAGCTCTCATTCTAAGAGAAAGAAGGGCAAATGAAGCCGATATAAACCTAATCTCCAGCTTAAAACCAAGCAGAGCTCAATCTAGCCAAGACCATCTGCAAGACAGTTGATGAACAGATTTAAAAAGGCAAGTAATTTGTTTAAAGTCCTTAAAATCTTAAGAGTGTTAGTTCAGCAAGATTATTGTGTCAATAGTTGAATAGAAGTAAGGTATAGCTGGAAGGATAAACACACACAGAGAGAACAAAATCCTAAATGTGGCAGTGACTTTAGGAACAGGAGGCAACAGTAAGGAAACTATTCTTTAAAATTTGGAAAATTATATCTCATAAGGAAATTGTTATAGATAGTTGAAGTCTAGGATGATCTCTATTATGTACTGTCAAACATTTGGTATAACTGTGATAACCTGGAAGGCAGAAAATACACCTAATTAACTTGTCATGCGGGGTGTGAAGATTTTGAGGCAGATGCTGAATCTATGAGTTGACTGTGGCCAGCTGCATTTTACAAGGAGCCACAAGAAACAGACGAGGTAAAGAAAAAAAGCTAGCTAATTTGCAAATAAAACTTAGAAGGAATTAACAATGCCCAGAAGATGCACTGGAAAATTAATCTGTTTCTTGCCAGGTCAAGACACTGACAGCTTCAACAGCGGGTATCCAGGGCTCCATCACTGAAAGATGTTCACAGGGTAAATAGGGAAGTACTTAGCTAAATGTGTGTCTATAAACCTCCTTATTAATACCTTTGAGAAAATGCAAATTGTGTCTAGAACATTTTACCTAGTTTCTAGAAAGATTAAGACATAGTCACACACAATCATTATATTCCCCAAATATCCACAAATAAATCTAGAAAGAAAGGCAACTTGACAATAATTGTGCATGTGGCTTTGACACATGGGTCGGATCAAATCTCTTGATTTTAAAAAAATTATATTGGCAGTACCTAAACAAACAGAACATGACTGAGATGGAAAGAGACCTTTGGGAATCCCACCTTTTCACCGTTAGGCAGCAGCAGACTGACACAAATTTGCTCAGCTACCAAGCAAGTTATTTTCCCCCAAGACATCTTCAGAGGTAAACAAGGAAGATAGTGGAAAAGAAAAAAAGGATGGAGAGAAAAATTATGGGAAAACAATGAACTGAGAGCCAATCACTGGGAGCTAAAGAAGGTCTATTATTTAACTCCAGATTAGGGAATGAGAAAATATTGTTTCTCAACAAAATTCAAGAATCTCTATGGACTTTAAAGATTGCTACATGTTCCTCTTGCTCCTCTTTCAAATTAGAATGTTTGTTACAGTCATCCCATCCCTGTTCCAGAATCTATTTTAGGGGAGGTATGTGTAACAAGGGATAGAAAACTTGCCTTTTTGCTTACTAGCTCTCCAGATTAAGAAATCTCATCCAGACCAGACATAAACAATAATATTCTGAACTTGAAACATAATACCACGATTGGATGAAACTTTTGAGGATGGATTTGAGTGAATTTTGATTGTGGTAGGTAAGGGGATAATTGTAACTAAATGGTGGACTATAGTAGATGACATTCCTTTCTCAATTCTCTTTTCTTCCCTGAATGCCCGCCCTTAGTCATTTGACTTCACAGTTCCCCACATACAGGTTACACTACCCCATTGATAGGAGGCTTGCTCTGTGACTCTCTTTAGCCAATACATTTTCAGTGGAAGTGACAATCGCTAGTATTTTAAGTTTAGACATTAATGGGCATCATGGGTCTCTGCTTGATCCTCTGGTATCTACCTCTAGAGAAAAACTTCCTTTGGGTAGTTTTGTAACTACTCTTAACTGTTCAAATATGGTATAACCAATTGAGCTCTAGAATAAACACATGTAAGTAGAGTTGTTCTATCCAAACATCAAACTGAAACAAATTTGCCCCCAATTAAACCACACGTGGATGAACAATAAGTAAATAATTGTGGTATATTATAGAGTTTGGGAGGTGATTTGTCATCTAGTATTTTGTGTTTTTGTTTAAATACTAGAAATTGTATATAAAACATTGTAAGACCTATGAATGATATTACCTTGTTCCAGAATAGGTTCACCAATCCTCTGGTAGGCTATAAAAATCAAAGATCACCTTAATCTAATCAATAATGAGCTGCTTAAAAATGGGTTTCAGTCTTTGTAAAGCTCCATGTGTCTTTGGTTTGCTTCTACTCCTCCAGGGAAACAAACCTAGAGCTTGGACTGTATCATAGAGCCTTTGATTTCCTAAACTCAAATTTTTTGTCTGTACAGTAATAAAACACTGTAGAAAGTTTTACTCTGCTTTTCACCCCCTTTTGCTTGGCTTCTTACACTTTTATCTTATGCTGCTTATGAATTCAGAAAGTGCTTTGAGGAAAAATTGAGTTTCATGCTCATTTCTCATTTCATCCCATCTGTCTGGGATCATGGACTCAAGTCCTGGCAATATTCTTAGTCACCAACTCCCTTTTTTGTCTCCTGAGTTTTTTGGAATTGTTAATAGTTCTATTGTTTTCTCTCTTCCTTAGCAGTGGTTCTCTTGGCCAGTTCCAAGAATCAGCAGATTCCTGTCCCCATAAAATGCCACAAAGAGGAAAGTGACAGTTGAGAATATTGGCTCAGTTTTCACAAGTTCCCCTCTTTCCATGATGTCTGCCCATGAAGTTCTGCCTACCCCAGCAAATCTTTGATGCCCTGAAGCAGTTATCTCTGGTATTTCATCCAGCTTTTCTTGTTGTTCTCAGTAAGAGCACTAGTCAAATACCAGCAATTCTATCAAAGCCAGAGGTGATATCCCAAAGTAATACCCTTGGTGTGTGTGTGTGTATGTGTGTGTGTGTGTGTGTGTGTAATTTTTAGTTTTCTCAAAGTTTTCAGAGGGACATTATACTTTTTATTTAAAAACATACCACTTGTTCTCATATCTAACTGATTTGGGAGAAATACTGCTTTTATTAAAATTAGTGCTTTAAGAAATTTGGTTATACCATATTTGAACAGTTAAGAGTAGTTACAAAATTTGTTTAGCTTTCTTTAGCTCCTGGTTCCAGGAGCTGATTTGTCATTTACACATAACCAATGTATGCAATACAAACTGAATTCCAATCTTACCAGATGGTAAATGTTCCCACTCATTTTGAAACATATCTGCACACATGTATTTTCTTTTCAACTTAGAATATACTATGAAAAAGCTACTATAATAAAGTCCATTAATGCACTGAAATCTAAATTGTTTTCTTATACTATATTAATAATTAGAAATGGTCTCATGTTATTATCTTAATATTTAAAGGAAGTGAAAATATATCAAGAGAGTATCATTTAGCATTGTCCTTTTTTCCCTACATCTCAAGGAAAATGTTACAATAGACATTAATTTTTAGTTTTCTTCAGAATATAGATTACTAATCCTATAAAGAATATTGATAGATGTATTTATTGGATGTGGCTCTACATGCTGCTGTTTAGGAAGGAGAAGTTTTTTGCACCATATTCTTCAGGATTTTTTGAATAGAATTTTATTACAAAAATATTTGTTCATTTGTTCATTCATTGAAACAACAAATGAGCCCCTACCAGATGTAAGGGTACATGTATGTCTGAGAATAATGAATGTAAAGATAAATCTTGTCCTCACTGAACTTATAATCTAAAATTTCTAACTAAGGGAAAGCATTTGAACCATTGAATTAATGAATCATTATTCATTAATGCTTACCATTCACATTCTATTTAGCTGATTTTTACTCCTAATTTAAATCTGGAAAAAAACATGGAAAGATCTCTGGGCTTCTAAAAATCAGTCTATAATGCATGAATTTATCCTTCCAAACCCACAAGGAATACCCTATTCCTATGTACTATTCACATTGCAGTTCTATTACCACTTTTTGTTCATCTGCAAGCAGAGATAAAAATATAATCATAATGCCATTCAAGTCTTATTTGTGAGAAATTACACAGATTTAAAAGCTACCCCCAAATCTGCACAAGTTATTAGGACCTTTGATAGTTGAGTATATCTATTTAAAAGTTGTAGCTTTAGGAGCCTGTCCATTACACAGATGGAGAATAGGAAGCCCTAGACTCTTCCTCCATATAGGCACATTGATTCAACCACAATACATTAATAAATTTCCTTTGTAAGAAATTAATAAACTAATTGACAGGCCCCTGAATCCTGAGCAACCATGAAACCAGCCATATCAAGGCTAGGGTAACTCAAGATACCCTCTCTCCATAATCCATATCCCCAGCAGAGTATCATGGAATCAGGAGGAAAGTCCTGGCTTCCAGGTTCTCCCTGGGGATGAAAAGAGTTGGACTGCAGGTCCAATGTTCCAACTTCTCCAGGGCTGTACAAGGGAGTTGCTTCTGTATTTCCTATCTTCTTGTGTTGATGAACCCCAACATACTCTGGAAATGACTGAACAAAGATGGCAGTTTCAACTACCATGCAAGCAGTCACCATAGCCCCCTTCACCCACTCAGTGCAAAGTCAGTGAGTACAAAATTCCAGATCACAGCTCAGCTTCTCTCTGACAAGGGAAATAATTGGACCATATATCCAATATTCCTACTTTCCCAGAGGCTGCCCAAGCAAATGGCTTCTATCTTGCCTAACTCTTAGCACTGGTGGAACTTAGCAAACCCTGAACTCCTGGCTGCTATTCAGAATAAAGGCAATGGTATGCATTAGCACAAAAGCTTGAGAAGCCCCTGGAATATCTTACTGACTGATGAATGAAGATCTTCTGTATCAGGACATTTGTTAACACTAGGAGAGGAAGTTGTTTTTTTCTAATGCACAATACCAATGCAAAAAAGTAAAAAAAATATGAAGACACAGAAAAATGTGTCCCAAATGAAGGAACAAGTTAAGCCCCCAGAAACCAAAACTAATGAGTATAGATCTATGTTTCACCTGACAGAGAAAAATAACTGTTATAAAGATGCTCATTGAAGTCAGAACAATACATGAATAATGTGAGAGTTTCAACAGAAACAGAATGTATTAAAAAGTACCAAACATAAGTCCAAAAACTGAATACAACACTGAACTGAAAAATTCACTAGAGATATTCAGCAACAGACTAGATCAATCAGAAGCAAAGATCAGTGAACTTGAGGATAGGTCAATGAAAATTATCCTGTCACAGGAACAAAAAAGAAAAAAAAAAATGAAAATGAGTGAGGAAAGCTTAAGAAAGTTATGTGACACCTTCAAGTAGACAATAACACACAATGGAGTCCCAGGAGGAGGGAAAAAGAAGAGTAGAAAAATTATTTAAAATAAAAATGGCCAGGGGCACCTGTCAGTTAAGCATCCAACTCTTGGTTTTGGCTCAGGTCATGATCTCAGGGTCGTGAGATCAAGCCCAGCACTGGGCTCCATGCTCACCACAGGATTTGCTTGGGATTCTCTCTCTCCCTTTCCTTCTGCTCCTGCCCCTGCTCATGTGCTCTCTAAAATAAATAAATAAAACCTTGTAAAAAAAATAAAAATGGCCAAAAAACTTCCCAAAAATGAGGAAGGAAAAGGGCAGTCATATTCAGGAAGCCAAATGGTGTTAAATAAGATAAATTCAAAGAAATCCACACCAAGCCATGCTATAATTAAATTATTAAATGTCAAAGGCACAGAGAATTTTAAAAGCAGCAAGAGAACTCCCATAAGAACTCCCATAAGCAGATTTTTCAGCAGAATCTTTGAAGGTCGATGTACTCAAAGGGCTAAAAGAAAAACAAAATACAAACCTGCCAATCATGAAAACTATTCTGAGCAAATTTATCCTTCAAAAATAGAGAAAATCTTTTTCAGACAAATAATACCTTAGGTAGTTCATTGTCACTAGACTTGATTTACAAAAAATGCTAAAGAAAACTTTGAAATTAAAAGAGACTAAAGAGCAATACAAAAACATATAGGAATCTTGCTGTTAAAGGTAAATATATAGACAAATACAGAATACTGTAATACCATAATGTTGAAGGGTAAATCACTTTTAATTCTAGTAAAAAGTTAAAAGGCAAATATTAAAATAACTAATTATAAAGGTATGTTAATGGATAAATATAAAAAGATATAAATTGTGACATCAAAAATATGAAGTGAAAGATGAAGTGGGGAGATAAGTAAATGTGTAGTTATTGTATGCTATTGAAGTTGTTGTGATAGTGTATTTTAAGCTGTAACTATAAGGTATTTTATGCAAACCTTGGTAACCATGAAGAAAATACATGTAGAAAATACATAAAAGAAAAAGAGCACTCTGTGTCTCAAATGAATAAAATCCTTAAAAAACAAAAAGAAAGAAAGAAAAAGAGCAAATAAAGCATATCAATACAAAAAAATCAATGAAATATGAAGAATATGAAGAAAGCCATCAAGAAGAGACAAAAGAACTACAAGACAGACAGGAAACAATTAACAATATGGCAAGAGTAAATTCTTCCCATCAATAATTACTTTAAATGAAATGGGTTAATCTCCCCCCAAGACACAGTAACTAAATGGGATTAGGAAAAAAAAAAAAAAGATCCAACTATATGCTGTCTACAAGAGACTTAGTTCGGATTTAGCGACACACATAGGCCAAAAGTGAAGGGATGGAAAAAAAAGATATTCCATGGGAATGCTAACCAAAAGAGAGGAGAGATGGCTGTATTTGTATCAGAGAAGATAGACTTTAAGTCAAAAACTATCACAAGAGACAAAAAGGATATTACATAATGATAAAAGAGACAATTCACCTGGAAGATGTAACAATTATAAATATACGTAATTATGCTATATTATAACATTAAAATGTAGTTATATAAATCTATATAAACATCACATAATATATAAAGCAAATAATGACAAAACTAAAGGAAGAATAGAGAGAAATAATAGATTTCAAAATCTCACTTTCAATAATGGATAGAGCACTCAGACAGAAAAATCAGTAAGGAAATATAACCTGAACACTACAGATCAATTGGACCCAAGAGACATGCAGAGCACTCCACCCAACAACAGAATACATCTTTCTCTCAAGCTCACGGGAATCATTATCCAAAACAAGTTATATGTTAGGTCACAAAACAAGTTTTAACAAATTTAAGAAGACTATAACCATACCTAGTATCTTTTCTGACCACAATGCAATGAAACTAAAAATTAGTAGCAAAAGTAAAACTGTTAGTTTCCACACATTTGTGATTTTTAACTTTTTTGAATACTAGCACAAGGATTGAATTAAAAGAGCAATAAATATCGGACAAATGAAAACAACCAAATACATATCATACCAAAACATATGGGATACAGCAAAAGTATTACTAAAAAAGGAATTTTATAGCCATAATGCCTACATTAAAAAAAAAAGAGAGATATCTTGAAGCACCTAATTTTACTCTGCAAGGAACTAGAAACAGAAAAACTAAGACCAAAGATAGGAAAAAGGGAATAATATAGTAAAAATAAGTGAAATTTAGAAAAGCAGTAAAAAAAAGTCAATGAATCTAAAACTAAGTTTTGAAAACAGAATTGACTAATCATTAGCTAGACTAAGATAAGAAAAAGGCACAAAATTAGAAATAAAAGAGGAGACATTACAACTGAAGACACAGAAAAAAGAAAGTATAAGAGACTACAATAAATAATTACACTCTGACAAACTGGATAATCTAGAAAAATAAATTCCTAGAAATATACAAACTACCAAGACTGAAGCATGAAGAAATAGAAAATCTGAACAGACCTATAACCAATTAGTTTGATTCAATAACCAAAAACATCCCAACAAAGCCCAGAACCAGATGGCTTCACTGCTGAATATCATACAAAATGTGGGAAGAATTAATGTCAGTTTTCTTCAAACTCATCCCAAAATCTGAAGAGGGAATACTTCTAAACTAATTTTATGAGGACAACATTACCCTGATATCAAAGCCAGGCAAAGACATTACAAGTAAAGTACAGACCAATATCCCTAATGAACATAAATCCAAAAATTCTCAACCTAATACTAGCTTGCTGAATCAAATAGCATATTTAAAAAACCATACACCATGACTACATTGTGATTTATCCCTGGGATGCAAGGATGGTTCTGCATACGAAAATCAATGTGATGTGCCACGTTAATAGAATTAAGGGTAAAAATTACATGATCACCACAATAGATGCAAAAAAAAGCATTTCACAAAATTCAATACTCTTTCAGGATTAAACTCTCAACAAACTAAGAATACAAAGCCACATATAATACATCCACAGTTAACATCATAATCAGTGGTGAAAAGCTAAAAACTTTTCCTCTAAGATCAGGAACAAGCCAAGAAAGCCCACTCTATTCAATAGAGTACTGCAACTTCTAGTCAGAGCAATTAGGCAAGATATAAAATAACATCCAAAAAAGAAAAAAGGTCGAATTATCTCTGTTTGCACATGACATGATCTTATATGTAAAAAATCAAAGATTCTTTTAAAAAATGTCAAAATAAATTCAAATTTGTAGGATAGTAACTTACAAAAATCATTTTTATATACAATGGACCATATGAATAGGAAATTAAGAAAATAATCTTATTTATAATAGCATCATAAACTATAAAATACAAATAAACTTAGAGATGAAGAACTTGAACTCCGAAAAGTATAATACATTGATGAAAGAAATTAAAGACACCAATGGAAAGAAATTCCATATTCATGATTTAGAAGACCTAATAATGTTAAAATGTCCATACTACCCACGTCAATCTACAGATTCAGTATAATCCCTGTTAATATCTCAATGACATTTTTTTTGCAGAAAAAAATTTCCAAAATTTATATCACACCACAAATGACCATGATAGGTCAGTTTTGAGAAAGTAAAAAAGTCAGAGACACCACACTTCCTGATATCAGAATATATTACCAAACTATAGTAATTAAAACAGTGTGGTAGTGGTATAAAACCAGACATTTACATGAATGGAACAGAATAGAGAGACAAGGATTAACCCATATAAATACTGTCAATTGATCTTTAGCAAGGATATCAAGAATATACAATTAAGAGGGTAATTTCTTCAACAAATGGTTTTGGGAAAACTAGATATTCACTTGCAAAATAGAGATTCAACCTTAATCTCATGCTATACACAAAAATAAACTCAAGATGGATTAAAGACTTAAATATAATAGCTCAAACTGTGAGATACTAGAAGCAAACAATTTCATGATGATTTTCCCTTATGATTTCTTGGATAATACACCAAAGCAGAGGCAATAATGGCAAAAATGGAGAAATGGGACGGCATCAAGTTAAAAAGCTCATGCACATCAAAGGAAATATTTAACAGAAGAAAAAGGCAACCTATAGAGTCTGAGAAAATACTTGCAAACCATATTTTTGATAAGGGGTTAATATCCAAAATATGTAAGTAACTTCTACAATTGGGGAAAAACAACTTGATTAAAAATTGGCATAACAGTTAAATAGACAGCTCTCCAAAGACATGCACATGTCAAAAAATACATGAACAGATGCTCAGCATCACTAATCGTCATGGAAATGCAAATCAAAACCACAATGAGCTATCACCTCACACGTGTGAAAATGGTTATCATCAAAATACAAGAGTTAATTAGTGTTGGTGAGGGTGTGAGGAAAAGGAATCCTTGTACACTATTGGTGGGAATATAAATTAGTGCAGCCACTATGAAAAACAGTAAGGAGGTTCCTCAAAAAATTAAAAATTTAATGCCATATGATTCAGAAATCCTACTTCTGAGTTTCCAAAAGAACTGAAATCACCATCATAAAAAGATATTTGCATTCCCATGTTCATGCAGTTTTATTGAAAGCAGTCAATGCGGAAACAACCTAAATTTCCATGGATGGATAAATGGATAAAAATGTTGTATATACATAAAATAGACTATTATCTGGCTTCAAAAAAGATGGAAACAAGGACATATGTGATAGCAGCATATCCTCCAGTTTCATCCATTTTAAGTGAAATAAGCCAAATGCAGAAGGACAAATACAGCATGATTTGACTGAAGTATCTAAAATAGTCAAACTCGTAGGAGCTAATACATTCCAACAATTATTCCTTTGACAGATAAAACTATTGAGGAGGCAAAATTACATAAAAGATATCCACCAAAAAAGTAGTGGCATGTTTGCCATTCTATTTCCAGTAGCTACTTTTTTTAATCTTTAATTCCAGTATAGTTAACATACAGTGTTCTATTAGTTTCAGGGGTATAATATAGTAATTCAATTCTATATGACTCAGCGCCCATCATGATAAGTGTACTCTTAATCCCTATCACCTATTTCACCCATCCCCACCCCCACTTCCCCTCTGGTAACCATCTGTTTGTTCTCTATAGCTATTTGTTTTTTGGTTTGTCTTTTTTTCTTTGTTCATTTATTTTGTTCAACATGAATGCAATCATATGGTACTTGCCTTTCTCTGACTGGCTTATTTCACTTAGCATCATACTATCTAGATCCATCCATATTGTTGCCAATGGCAAGATTTTATTCTTTTTTATGGTTGAGTAATATTCCACTGTACATATACCACCTCTTCATTATCCATTTATCTATCAGTTGACACTTGGGCTGCTTCCATACTTTGGCTGTTGTATATAATGCTGCAATAAATATAGGGGTGCATATATCTTCTTGATGTAGTTGAGTCTTATCACATAGGTAGGAAATAGGGACATTTTGAGGGACAAATAAAACCATGGAGTTTTTCATTTCTATATTCTGCATTTGGATATGTTTTTTAGTATATTTGAAATTTGAGATTATGAAGATTACTTTCCTTCTTAGACAATCATTTTCTATAAAAAATCTAAGATTTAAATGAATCTCTGTAATTAAATTATGAAAAGACAAAAAATAATTATAAATGATTCATATTAAACAATTAAACTAAAGAGGAAATATTTGGTTTCTATCTTTAGAAATTATACTACATCTAATATTGTTTCTCCTTTGAAGTGATTCCTTTTGAAAGAACTGAAACTCTGATATCTAATTATGTATAAACTTATGCTTAACTCTGATATTTTACCAGTCTAAAATATGAATCAAAGGGATGTTTGTGGAGGACTGAATTTAAGAAAATATACACTATATCTGGTATTAGTTTTCCTCAGTGGAATGATTAGATTTGTTTTTGAAATGGCAGCAATTCATCTTGTGCCTTGGTCTTTTAAATAAAAATTTAAAACAGTAATAATTAAAATATCACAGTAAAAATCCTTAAGTATTTTATGGTTCAAAGATTGTACTAACATTGAGAACATTCACGTAGTTGAAATACACTGATCTGAAACTAATCACTACACTTTTCACAACACAGAAATGTATTCCATACAGACAGAGCGGGAAGAAGTATTTCTTCTATCATAACTAGTATGGAATGGTAGAGTGGAGTGGTCATGGTAGGAATGATCATTCAATGTATACACTTTTGTGGGAACTGGTTTTAAAAGAAATAGCTAGAGATCTATAAAACAGAATTTGACTGAATGCCTACCGACACTATAGATTTTTTTATAAACACATCTAGGTCCATTTATGAGTGAAATTCCTCATTTTGTTTAATCATATTATCATGCATATTATTATACAAGCCATAAACCTAGATTTCAACTCTAATTTTCTGTTTTCCTTACTCTGCACAACCAACCACTTACCAAATCCACCATGGCCATTGACTTAGTGCAGGTACTTGTACTGGTGGGTTTTGGTTACTTTGGTTTTTATTGCACGTTTTTTGGTGTGTGTGTGTGTGTGTGTGTGTGTGTGTGTGTGTGGTAGGATATGTGGAGGAGCTTCCTTATAATTGAACATAGCTCTGAGGTAGGCTAAATAATGGTCCCCCAAAAGATATCCAAGTCCTAATCCCTGGACCCTGTGGGTGTTACCTTATATACAAAATGGATTTTGCAGACATGATTGAAAGATTTTGACACTAGGATGTAATCCCAGAATATGTGGGTGTACCATAATTTAATCACAAGTGTTCATAAAAATGATGGCAGTGGGAGATTTAACAGGAGAATGTGATAAGGGCAGTGAATGTAGCTATGTAGCTATGTACTTTGAAGACAGAGGAAGATCCCTTTTTTAACAAAGCTGTGGAATGTATGTGACTGTATAGGTATTAGACTTATACCATGTCCTAATTTTAATGGCTTATTGTCTTTATGGTTTCATCAGTCTAAAATATTGTAAATAACCTAATCAGGTTGATTATTTTAATCACCATGAGATCTTGGGGTAATCTACAAACACCTTAGCACAACATTAGACCTTTTTCCTGTGTGTGTGTGTGTGTGTGTGTGTGTGTGTGTGTTTTAAGAGGAAAAGAGGGTGGGGAGGGGCAGAGAAAGAGAATTTTTTTTTAATTAGCCAACTTATAGTACATCATTAGTTTCAGATGTAGCGTTCAATAATTTATCTGTTGCATATAACACCCAGTACTCATCACATCATGTGCCCTCCTTGATGCCCCTCACCCGCACCCCTCTCCCTCCACCAACCCTCAGTTTGTTCCCTATAGTTAAGAGTCTCTCATGGTTTTTCTCCCTGACGACTTCCCATTCAGTTTTCCCCCCCTTCCCCAATGGTCCTCTGCCCTGTTCCTTATATTCTGCATATGAGTGAAACCATATGAGATAATTATCTTTCTCTGATTGACTTATTTCACTCAGCATAATACCCTCCAGTTCCATCCACATTGATGTAAATGCTAAGTATTCATCTTTTCTGATGGCTGAGTACTATTCTATTGTATATATATACACCACATCTTCTTTTTTTTTTTTTTTTTTTTTAAAGATTTTATTTATTTATTTGAGAGCGGATGAGAGGAGAGAGAGAGCACATGAGACGGGGGAGGGTCAGAGGGAGAAGCAGACTCCCTGCTGAGCAGGGAGCCCGATGCGGGACTCGATCCCGGGACTCCAGGATCATGACCTGAGCCGAAGGCAGTCGCTTAACCAACTGAGCCACCCAGGCACCCTACACCACATCTTCTTTATCCATTCATCTGTTGATAGACTTCTGGGCTCTTTCCACAGTTTGGCTATGTGGACATTACTGCTATAAGCATTGGGGTGCACGTACCCCTTCGGATCACTACATTTGTATCTTTGGGGTAAATACCTAGTAGTGCAATTGCTGGGTCATAGGGTAGCTCTATTTTTAACTTCTTGAGGAAACTCCATACTATTTTCCAGAGTGGCTGTATCAGCTTGCATTCCCACCAACAGTGTTAAGAGGGTTCCCCTTCAAGAGAAAGAGAATCTTAAGCAAGATCACCTCACAACCCTGAGATCATGACCTGAGCCCAAATCAAGAGTCAGACGCTTAACCAAATGAGCCCCCCAGAGCCCCTGGACCTTTTTCCTTTGATTCAGATGGTGATTGCTTGATATTAAAAGTGACTCTTATTTGATCTCTGCTATTTGAACTGGGTTGAAAGACACTAGTAAATTCATATAATATAGTCATGTAATTGAACCCATGCCAAAAAACCAAATTCATATAGGTTAGACATACAGGTTAGTCTGTCTCTTAAAAAAACAAAGCTCCTTTAGCAACGGGACAAAGTTTCAGAATTGCAGAATATGCTATTCCAGAGGAGCCCAAGTAAAAAAAAAAAAAAAAAAATCACTTATATCCCAGAAAGTATCAGGCAGGAAGGTAAAAATGAGGAAGCCTTACCTTTAGGGCTAGCATTTTTGATGAGTAGGTAAAATATGGGTGTTTGAAGGATATGAGTATTGAGACCCCTTCCATTTCCTTTGAGTAGGGTCTGGCTTTCAATGTCAGAATTCCAAGTACTCCATTAATGTTCATTCAGTGAATGCATGAATGTAAGAGCAGAGCAGAAAGCGGTTTGGAAAGAATTAAGGAATTTGGGGACCTAGAGAGTACGATACCATTAATATGTTTGAAATCAATAACAGTTTTATACTTCTCCTTTGTTTTAGATCTTATCATGTATAATTAATTGCATAACATTTATCCTAGCACCATGTATTAAATTTAAAAGGTAATTAATAAACCTAAGTGTTCTAGCTTTATTACTAGAACTGGGATAAGGCTCAGGTATTTGTTCCCAAGAAATGAGGCCTTAGTCTAACTACGAAAGTGAGAATCATATTTGAAAGCAAATCTGAAGAAATCACTGAGCCTGAAGCCAAGGGCCTCTTTAATTTCCTCTGAATAAGAGAAACATTAATCCCTGAAATTCAGTTGACATTAAGTCTTTAAGAAGGAGGATCTGTTTTGTCCCCAGTGTTCAATAATGAAAAGTGAATGCAAGACAGGGTCATATTTTTTGGTAGCAGAAAAAGAACTGGACTTTGAATAGAATTCCTAGGTTATAATCTATCACTTCCTTGCAGTTTTGCCTTAGGGGGAAAAAGTTATTTGATTGTTGTGAATATCAGTTTATTTATCTGCAAAACAGAGGTTATAATGACTTTAATTTGCATTAAACTGGACAGGAAGTGGTTAAAACTTATGCCTTGATACGTTCCTGCCAAAGGCAAATTTAATGCCAAGAGGGAGATGGCACAGCAAAACAAGCAATCTGATTTCAACTCAGATTCCAAACAAGAAATGATATATCTCCTCAAGGGAGAGTTTGAAATGCTACTCTCATTGCCCTAGCACATGGAACGCTAATTGTAGCAAAGAATGGAATTGGCAGAAGCACACTCATGAGGACAGGAAATATTTAGGTTAGAAAGAGAGAAACCAATCTCCAATGTGATCAAGTAAATCATATTACCAGAAATTAAATTTTTCTTTACTTTTTTTTTATGCATTCTCATGTGAAAGTCACAGAAAGTATTTGAAGAACTTGAATTTTGTCTGTACACTTTAGAATTAGGCTAACCCAACTTTTACCACATGTGCTGAGGCAAACTTACATAAAATCTAAGCATTCCAGCATACATTGGATGGAAACAGAACCTACATAGGATGTGTATTTTATATCATTTTAATCATTTCCAGATGTAAATGTTAAGAGTTCAGTAATCAAGGGCAAGTAATAATTGACCATCCAAGTAGATTCTATGGATCACAAAAAGGGGTTTGAGCTGTGTAGAGAATACTCTATAAATCCCACTGATAAAAATATTACCAGTGATTCCTTGAAGTGTTGAGGAACTGGATACTGAGATCTGAACTCAGTATGTATCCTGTGTACAATATTTCGTATGCATGTGGATGTGAAATGGTTCTTATTTCAGAATATGGCCTCAAAGATCTGAAACAAGTTTTCTTGCTGTAATCACTTATCTGAAATTCCAATTTATTTATTTAAAATACACAAAATTTTTCATCCCAGCACATACTAAGTACACAGTAAAGTGAAATGGAGTTATAATATGAACATACATCAATTGTCCTTTTTATTATTTAATGGCAAGATCTCAAGTCTGAATTTTATTTAGTAGGCAATGGAAAACTAGTTAAAACCTGTATTTGAACATGTACATGTGTTAATTTTGGAAAAGAGGTAGTGGGGGAAGAGAGTGAGGCTTGGCCACTTGGTTATTATCTAAATATAGGTAATGGTATTCGTCATCCTCATAAAATAGAATCCTATATTGTCAGTAAAATGAAGTTGTAGATTAATATTTATCTTGAAAATATTTTGTGATATGCCACTAGAGGTTTAAAGAAATTGGTTACAAAATAGTAATGTATAGTTTGCCCTTTGGTAAAAGTATATGTTCATGTATGCATGTATTTTGTGCATATTACATGCACATACTGGATGCAATTTTATTATAAATGTCTTACAAGATATAAACCAAGTTTAATTTTAGCTTTTCTGATTTTCATAATTATCATGCTTTTTATGAAACATCTTTCTTTTTAGGGGGGAAGGGCAGAGGGAGAGAAAGAATCCCAAGCAGGCTCCACGCCCAGCTCAGAGCCCAATGTAGGGCTTGATCTCACGACTGTTGAGACCATGACCTGAGCGGAAGTCAAGAGTCAGATGCTTAACCGACTGAGCCACCCAGGTGCCTCAAAATATACTTTCTAAAAGTTATCAGATGCTGCAAATAAGAACAAAATAACTTGATATTTGCATATTTTAGCACTTAAATCTTTTTCTCAAATGTCTTGAAAGCTTTATTAGAATGAAATATTCAGTATCATTCAAAAGATAACCTACTTATGTCTCTACTGCAAGATGCTACTAAACTCTGGAAATTGTTTCTGTGTATTTAAGACTGCTTATGCTCGAGAATAAGCAGTAATGATCATATATTCAAGTAAGTCAAAATTAAACATTTTATTCATATTATAAATGCTATTTTCCATTTTCTAGTTATATTAAATTTTATTACTGTTTATAAATCTCAAATATCTGTTCATATATATCAAGTGGTATTAGTGACAACCTAAAGCACATTTAATCCATTGTAATAGATCATTTAAAAATATGAAATAAAAAAGCCCAAATATATGTTGCTATATATACATGCATATGTATTGTGTATATTTCTTTGCATGTAAAAAAATACAGAAAAAGTAAATGTAAATATGTCATTATTACAAGGATATATTAAAGACCCAACAGACTCATAAAATAGAATTTCTTAATCTAATAGAAAAAAATCATCACATATGTTATCTGAATTACAAAAACTTACTTCGTATAAAATTATATTTCCTTTGCTCTATATTAGTGTCAAATTCTTAACAGACGGGACGCCTGGGTGGCTCAGTCGTTAAGCGTCTGCCTTCGGCTCAGGTCATGATCCCAGGGTCCTGGGATCGAGCCCCACATCGGGCTCCCTGCTCTGCGGGAAGCCTGCTTCTCTCTCTCCCACTCCCCCTGCTTGTGTTCCCTCTCTCGCTGTGTCTCTCTCTGTCAAATAAATAAATAAAATCTTAAAAAAAAAAAAAAATTCTTAACAGAAAAGTTTGAAAAATACCAGTACAAGTTTAGCATTTACTTGTTTCAGAGAAGCTGAATAGACTTTTATAGACTCACTTTCCCTTAAAAATATGCTGTATCGCATTGCCCTAGAATGTGCGTCGACCCAACACTAAAGAAGGCATTCCCTCCACCTGTTCTCAGAGCACACTCTTTTGTTATTACCTACATTCTTTCTTATTCTCCTCCACAGAGTAACAGATCCTGGCTTGCAGGATCTCTGACCTACATCCCCAGTGCTTTGTATAGTACCTTATGTTAGGTACTCAATACATCTTTGATGAATGGTGGATATTAATTCCGGCATATGGCTCAGAAGCATTTACTGCCAATCAAATTCATGAATTAAACTTTCCATTCATACTCCTGTTATGACAGTTTATCTTTTGATAGCTTAAATTAAACTAAATGGGTTGTTTATAAGTATAAACATATGAGAATATTTATTAAACCAAATGTCTATTGTGGCAAAGAAAATATTTTGGATTCAGTGAATCTCTTAGTTGATTCTAACACACAGGAAATTAAATTTTCTAGCCTCCCTCACAGTTGGGTGGGACCATAAGACTGATTTGTGGTGACTAGAACGTGGGCAGGAGTAATACATGCTATGCCATGTGCCAGCCTAGCCTCTAAAACTTCCCTTCTGATCCTTTACAACCTCTCCACGTTTATCTCCATGCCAAGTAGAAGCAGAGTCTAAGTATATTAAGAACCATGTAGAATCCCCCATCACCAACACCAGCTTGCTTCAAATGATTCAATAGGGTGATTCAAACGAGGGGTAAAACTGTTTAGCTACTGAGACTTCAGCATGGCTGGTTATAGGAATTAGGCTGATCTGGCTCAAACAGCAGTTTGCCAAGTTTTTTTCTAAAACAACAGGGTGTGCTTACAATACTTGTGAGGAAAAGTTGATAATTTTAATGGGGATGCTATCAAGAGAGTCTGAGCTGCAAGGCCCCTTTAAATAACAACTTCAACCAAATTTAGAGAGGAGGTGAAATTTAAATTTCAGAAAAAGAGTATGTTATTCCAGCATCCCTCTCTATAATGTTTTGTTTTCAAAGTTTACTAGCATATACAAAGTAGAAAGTTATATAATGAATCCAGGCATCTATTAGCCAGATTTAACAATTATTAACAATTTTGTATGTAATTTTCCTTTGTCCCTTTAAGGTTGAGTCCTCTCAGCAAATCCAACACACCAGGCTATTTCACCCATAAACCTGGAGTATGTATCATGTTGACAATTATTATATAAACCATACCATTTTCACATCTAAAAATCAGTTAAAATCTCTTAATACTACCTAGTTGATAGTGTATACCCACATTTCCCTAATTATCACACAATTCTTTTTAGTTGATTATCCACCCACTGTTTGAGTTATAGCTCTAGTTTCTTTTATTCTATAGCCTTCAATTTTTATCTTCCTTGTCATAAATTTTCTGGAGAAGCAAATATTGGCCTGTAGATGGTCATCTGACAAGTTTGTTTCTGTGTGCTTATACTATTTGATTCATAACTGAGTTTATTTAGCTGGCTGATATAGTTGCCTCTGAGATAGGACAGGACATGTTTTGAAGAGTGTTGTGGAAAACTATACTGTAATCAACTGCTGCTGCTAAAAAAAAAAATCAGGCCTGGAGACGTGAAGAACTTGGCAGGAGAATGGGGTTAGGTAAAGGAAGGAAACGTGAAAAAGTATCTCTTCTGTCTCTTCCGGCCTTCTAGTCTCCAGCACACGTCCCTAATGGCATCCCCATTGTATCTATTTCTCTTGACTTTCTCTGGTTATAGGCTTATTCTTCCTGTCTTTTTTTTTTCCCCTTTTCATCCCTAGATAGGTTTTATTAAATAACAGACTCATGAATTTTATGCTTTTCAATTTTGGAATGTAAATGTATACACACACATTCTCCATACCTATACCCTTATATAGAATAAAACTTTTCAGGGATGCAGTATAGTTACTTGGAGTCTGTTTGATCATTTTAAGACTTTGTTTTAATCTGTTAGTGTGGGTTCTAAACAATCTGTACTAGGACTAATTTGGCTTTAATACTGAGCCAAGCCCATTCTAAGGATTCTACTCAATTTCTTGTGTATAAATATGTCTGTTCGCTATGGTTCTTTAAAAAGTGGATTATCAAGCTTTATATAATCTCTAGAAATTCTTTGCCTTACCCCTTTGCAGTGTTTATCTCCCTGTTTTCCTGGTGTTTTATTACTCACGTATTCAATCAAAGACTTGAGAGACTCCTTGCCAATCCTGCTAGTCTCTAGATCTTCTTTGCACACCCTCCTCTCCAGTGTTTGGCCCCATAAATTGTATTTGCCTTGGCATCCCTGAAATTGGAACTGTGTATCCTCAATGTGGTGATATCAAACAGCTCCGTATATAGCCCTATTCCCTGTCCTACAGCCTGAAAACAGTCAGAAGAGTAGGGAAAATCATAGGATTTACCTCATTTGATTCCTTTCTGTTAGAGATTGTTGTCCTACTTTGCCCATGTTCCAGTGTCTGAAAACTGTTATTTCCTGTATTTGGTCTAGTTTTTATCTCCTAAATATATCCTAGTTGTTTACAGAAGGACAATAAGTCTGTTTCCTGTTATTCCATCATACCTGGGAGTGAAAGCCACTTCCAGCTTTTTTTTTTTAAGATTTATTTGAGAAAGAGAGAGAGCTCGAGAGCATGAGTGGGGGGAGGGGCAGAGGGAAAGAATCTTCAAGCAATACCTGGCTGAGCACACAGCTCCACATGGGGCTCCATTTCACAACCTAAGAAATCACCGACTGAGCTGAAACCAAGAGTCAGATATTTAACCTACTGAGCCACCCAGGCATTCCCAAGTTTCTTTTAATTAGTGTTTACATAAGAACTTTCTTCATTATTTCACTTTAATCTATATCTATATATTTAAAATGATTTCTTTTAAAGAGAATAGGAATTTGCATTTTATTATGGTCTGACAATCTCTACAGTTACAATTTTTGGACCATATATTTAATAAGATTGTTGGTACAGTTTGCTGAAATCTTGCTTCTTATTTGTGTCAGTATTCTTCCTTTTTCCTTTCAATTTTTTTAGTATAGTTGACATACAATGTTACATTCATTTCAAGTGTACAACACAGTGATTCAACTTCTTTATACATTAGCCTATGCTCACTACAAAGAGGTGTAGGTACCATCTGCTACCATACAACACTATTACAATATCATTGACCATATTCCCCATGCTGTACCTTTTATCCCTATGACTTATTCGTTCAATAACTGGAAGTCTAAATCCCCCACTGCCCTTCATCCATTTTGCACACTCTGTTTTCCTCTTTTGATCTGTATTGTTTTGGATTAACTGAGTACAATCTTCTATCCTCACTATTGGCTTATTAGCCACACCTTTTTATTTAATGTGATATTTACTCTAGGGCTTACAATATACATCTTTAACTTATCACCATCTACCATCAATATTATACTACCTTTCATATAGATTAAGACCTTTCAATAGTATACATTGTGGGTTTTTTTATATTGTCATACATTTTTATTTCTACCTATTTGCTAAACAGCCATTGTTTCCATTATTTTTCATATTTTGAAAAACATTTGTGTGTCACACTTACATTTATGCTCCTATGTTTTCATTTGTGATACTCTTTATTTAGGTTGAAAGTTTTTACATTTTCTGTAAAAAGCCAGACAATAAATTGTTTAGGCTTTACTGGCTATATATAGTTTCTATTCAATATGGTTTTTCTTTTTTAAAAAAATAACATTTTAACAATGTAAAAAACATTCTGACCTCTCAGGCTGTTCAAGAAATAGAGACAGACACATCCTAGGTCAAATACAGTTGCAGGCTGAATTTTACCAAATCCTCATTTAGATGCATAAGTTTATCAAGTGTCATTTTCATTTTTCACAAGTGCTTCCTTTCATATTTCTTATCACCAACATCTGATAACAGTGAGATTTGTAAGCTTTTGTTTGCCTAAAAAGTCTATCTTCATTTTTGAAGCATATTTTTTGCTTGATATTCAATTTCAGGTTCATTTTTTTTTTTCTTTCAGCACTTTAATGAGGTTGTTCCTCATTGTCTTCCGGCAAGTTTAACTTCTGTCAAGTCTACAATCATTCTTCTTTGTTCTTTTATGCAGAAATGTCATTTTTCCCCTGGCTACCATTTATTTTTTCTCAATTACTGGTTTTTAGTTTTTTGATTAGAATGTGCTCTGGTGTGGCTTGCTTTGTTTATTCAGCATGGTTTTGCTTATTTGTTTATTTTTCCATGAATTAAATTGGCCATCACCTCTTCAAATACTACTTAGACCCTTCTGTATGCTCTCCAATTAAATGTTAGCCTACTTGATATTGTCTCACTGGACATGATAATCAGTTTATCTACAGTCTCTTTCTCCAGGATTTTTCCTATATTGTTTTTATTGCTACATCAAGTTCACAGATTTTTCTCTTCTATGTCTGTTACTATTCCCATTCAGTTTTTTTTATTTTGTTGTTACATTTCAGATATTGAATTTATGTCAAGTAGTTTCATCTGAGTCTTTTGTAACCTTAATTACTCTTCACTTCATGTTCAGGCTTTATTTTAAATCCTTGAACACATTTGATGTGTAATTGTTCCTTGAAACTCCTTGTCTACTGATTCCAGCTTTGATTTTTCTGCATCTGTTTTTAATGATAGAAACTACTATCAGGAGACAAATCTATTTTTCTACTTCTTTGCATGCCTAGTAATCTTGACTGTAATTTGCAGTTTTGCAAGTCATTTTGTTTAATGAATTTTCTTGTATTTCTTTAAAAGATTATTGAAATTTGTTCTAGATCACAACTTATCTACATTCCTTCACTTTATTCCTTTTGACACTTGATTTCAGTTTGGACAGGTTCAGAGCAGATTTACCTCTGGGGTTTGTTTAGTCTTATAACTAAGGTGTGACCATTTTGGCCACTATATGATGCCCTGTGTATTAAGAGGTTTTGTTTTGTTTTGTTTTGTTTTTTTTAATTTGGGATGATGAGAATGCAAATTGTTTTCAACCCTGTGTGATCTCCATGAATTGTTTTGCCTATTGCTTCTTAGTAGTTCCATCCCTGGCCTCCTTGGAAGATGGATCAATTTTCAGCCAAATACTTGAGAGGATCCTTCTGCAGGTCTCCATAACACACCCTCTTCTCTCCTCCCCTCCTCCCTAGAGTTTCCTCTTCTATCTACCTATTTACCAATCATCAATCTCCTCTATTTCTGGTATTCTGCCCTTAAAGTTATATTCATTTTGGTTTCTGCAAGTAACAGCTTATCTTCCCAACTCAACTGGATTATGTTTGGATCCCCCCTGACATTTTCTATGACATGGATAGAAACTTTCTCTAGATAATATGCTAGAAGTCAAAGGTATCATATTTCCCTTTTCTCATGAGATTCTCTCATGTGATCCATGATCACAGACCTGTGATGCCTACATTCAATGTTTGAAAACAGTTATTTCTCCACCCACCCCCCAACTTTCTTGTAGTTTACATTTGTAACAGGGTGATTCTCATTGCAGTTAACCCTCTGTGGGTGAACATAAAACTGAAAAAACACCTTTAAATAATACATAGTTCAATGTACACATTTTTGTGTTAGCCTAAACTAACCACAACCCTAGTCATGAATCATAGCCTTTTATTATTTCATCTTGATGGCAAGCAAAACATGGAATTTGCTTCTAATCAATAGAATATGGCACAAGTGAAGGATTTTGTATGCAGTTAAATACCCTAATCAATTTACTTTAAGTCAATCAAAAGGGAGATTATTCTGGTAGCCCTAATCTATTCGGGAAAGTCATTTAAAAGATGGTCTAGAAGTCAGAGATTTGGAGTAGAGACTATTGCTGACCTTAAAAAAATCCATTTAAAAAGCTGCCGAGAAATCTTTACCGCAATGAACTGAAATCAGTCAACAACCTGAGAGCAGTTGCCAAGTGGATCCTTTCCTATTGAGCCTTCAGATGAGAATGCAGCCAACCAATACCATGATTTCAGTCTTATGAGACTCTAAGCACAGAGCTCAGCTATGCAGTTCCCAGCCTTCTGACCTACAGAAATGGTTACAGAAAATGATTGATATTTTAAGTCATTTAGTTTCTGGTAATTTATAAGGCAGCATAGAACACTAATTAAACTAAACATAATGAACTATTCAAATGATTCTAACTGTTCATTAAACTGCATTAAATGCAGCAGCTACAAATGAAGACATACCATTCACTAAATTGCCACAAGTTAGTACTGTGGTCTAATTTTCCAAATGCTAATGCTCATTGATCACCACCTCTTCTATTCTCAGACCCCTTCTTTAGAGACCCTAAACCCCAGGAATCTCTTGACTCTAACAGGACCCCTATTTCATTTCATTTTCCCTTGTCACCTTTACATCTTTACTCTTACACAGCTTAAAACATAAGGCTAATTATTATATGTCATTCCCTCATAAATATTCTGGTTTCACTTGTCCCTTCCTTGCTTTGCCATACTATAGGAAAAAAACCTCAAAGCTAGAAAAAACAACTCATCATTCCCAGTTGTTTTGTTTTACTCATCAAAATTGTCTAGCAAAAAAAAAAAAAAAAAAAAAAAAAAAAAAAATCCTTAAAACCAGAATGGCTCCTCCCAGGGTAAAGTTATGATAAAATTACCCTAAATTACTATTACATATTTTCATTTACTCTCTACTTCACCAGGCTCACTTAGAGCTTATGACCTTTGCTTCTACTTTGCTGAAAGAAAGCAAAGCTCACAAGAGAATTTCTACATATTTCCATCTCACATCAGAACCCCTAGTATTATCTGTACCTGCCTGTTCCCTATGTATTTCCACTTAAAGCCAAGCCCTCCATTTTTACACTTGTTTCCATCTTCTCTAGCGTACTTAGGGACATTACTGCAACAGTTTCTTCCTCTTTCTTCTACAACATCAAAATATCCCTCTACTGGATTATTCATCTTATTTTGGAACCATATTATTTCACTCACATTTTTCCATCAATTATTGTTTCATATCCTTGTTGACTTTTGAAAATTAGTACTCCTCAGAAGAACTGCCCGTAATCTCTGTTGTAGGCTGTGTTGTGTCTGCCCCCCAAACCTCCAATACCTAACAATGTTACTATAATTGAAGATCAGGTATTTAGAGTGCTAAAACAGTTGAGCAAGTTAAAATGAGGAGAAAGAGTCACCACGCTGATGGGCATCTAAGTTAGGGCCATCACCCTGGTGGACCCAAAGGAAAGAGCACTGAGTCAAACAATTATTTTTAAGCCTTAAAATCATATGCAATTTTCCCTGCTAATTTTCAGACTTGCTTAGGTCCTGTGATCTTTCCCTCTCTTCCCTAATTTCTCCCTCTGGGAATTGTAATGTCTGTCTTATACCTGTACTACAACTGTGTTTTGTAAACAGATAACTCCTCTGGTTCACAGGTTCACAGCTAATGAGGAACTTTGCTTCAGGATGAATTATACCATGATTCTCAACCATAGCTGATTTAGAGGATATTTGGGTGAGATAATGAATTTAGAGTTAATGTTGGAATAGGTGGAGACCCAGGGGCAGCTGGGATGGGTGAACCTATTTTGCACCAAGGCCATGAAGTTTGGGGGACCAGAGGCAGAGTGCTATAGGCTGAATTATTTCTTGCCAAAATTCATGTTGAAGTCCTAATCCCAAATATCTCAAAATGTGACTATATTTGAAAATAAGGTCTTCAAAGAGGTAATTAAGTTAAAATGCATTGAGTACAGCTGGCCCTAATCAAGTATCACTGGCGTCCTTATAAGAGGTAGATATTAGGAAACAGACACGGGGAAGAAAGACCACATGAAAGCCAAGAGAAGAGACGGTTGTCTACCAACCAAGGAAAGAGGCCTAAGAATGAAGGCAACCCTGCTGATATTTTGCTCTTGAATATACAGCGTCCCAAACTGTGAAGAAATTCATTTCTGTTATTTAAGCCAACCAGTCTGCGGCATTTTGTATGGCAGCCATAGCAAACATTCTCCTTTTTTCTCACTTACCCAAACTCTAATTATGCTTTTTGTCCTCATTTTGTAATTAAAACTCTTGTTGTTAACGTCATCAAAAAACTTCACGTTGTGAAATTCAATGTTTCTCTCTCATATTACACATCCCATTGAATAATCAGCATTCAATACAAATGATCAGTATCACTTCTTTGATAACTTTTTTTTCATCTGGCTTCCAGAACTTTACACACACTGGGCATACCTCCTATTCCATTGTTTTTCACCCCTATTTTTTAAGATTAGAGTAACTCAATCCTTTGTTGTCTTCTTTACTATGAATATGCAACTAACTCCACATTTTAATTTCTATCTCTAGTAAGACTCTCCAAAATATACAGGCCTCTTTGATAACTTCACTTGTCTGTTTAGTAATATCTCAAGTTCAACATGTCCAAAATTGACTCGTATGTCCCCCAAATCTATTCCGTTTAGCATCTCTATATAGATTTTACCATATATTTGCTGTACTAGTTTGGGTTCTCCAGAGAAGCAGAACCAGTATACTGTGAGACAATGAAAAATATTTTTAATCTCAATCCACTAATGCCATCAATTCTCTTAAAGTGCAATGAAGAGAAGTGCTATCCCCATTAAGATATGATTGAAACTTGCAAACAAGAAACTGATGAATAATAACAAAGGTCTATTTTTATAGCCATTTCTTCATGTGTTTTATTACAACATAGAAAACCAAAAATAACACTATGTTTTACTGTGGGCAGTTATGGTGTCCATTAATAGTTACTCAGGTGGAAGTAAATGGTGGGGACAAGAATATAATGGTGAATAAGCAAATTCTAGTCTTTCTTATCAGTAGGCTAAAATCTAATACATGAGATCATTTGTAAGACTGTAATAAAATGCAAAAATACCTTAATATTATGGAAAAGAAAATATAATTTCCTTGTCTATGGAATGTGTAACACTATTTGTGTGGGAAATAGGAAGGAGTGGAGGTGGCATGGAGAATTTTCAGAACTAAATTTTCAGTGAATAATAATAATGATAGCAATAATATCTTTGCTTCTCTGCACATTCACTTCCCCCATCAACAGGTCCATCTCAAACAACTGGCTATTCTCTTTTCTCTGTCACCTTAAAACTTAGGCATTTGCTATAATGTATTTATTAAGATATTCCCATCCTTTACTTTAAGGCTTTCACTAGATTTTGAACTCCTGGATAGCAGTAATTATGTTCTCATTACTATATCATTGTTTCCTGAAATTAAGTTCTAGAAACTGGAATAACGAAATCCCTGATATTAATGTGTTTCAATGGCCTATTGCACTTGCTAGGTACCTTACATATGTGTTTGCTCAATAGATCAATATAACACTCCCAGAAAAACCTTAAAACATAAATCTCCTTCCTGAAATATATTTCCCATATGTTCCACTAGAGTCATATATTTTTTTTTCTTGTCTTTTGGTGATGCTGTGTCTCCAATGAGGTTAACTGGATTTTAGAGAGTAGCATGCCACTATCAATCTTGGGAGAAATATTTTGAGTGTGCTATAGTGGGATACTATTTACCAGAGGTAACTGAAAACCTCACTGACAAGATGGTCCTACAAAGGACAAAATATCAAAATAATGATGTCCAAACAATCGCAAATTCACACTGAAATGCTAGGCAGAACACTCTTGAACCAAGTGACAGAATAAAAGAATAATTTACTAAGGTATTTCTTATCTATTGTACCTCACCCCTAAAAACACATTGAAGCTATGTTGAAAACTACATTACAAGTTATTGCTGCCCTGAGCTTCAATAACGTGTAAAACGCCAGCAATGCACCTACTATAAACACTTTGAAAAAGCATCTTAATACATTACTGCCTCCAGGAGTGGAGACCATGTTTATGGAATTGGGAAGTTATGACCCCATCTGTTATGTATGTCGAACAGCTTACCCATGGTAAAAAAGGCTGCCATGCAACTTCACACATACCAGACAGGGATAGTGGTACTTGGCAAGGTGAATAAAACAACATTTGTTTCTTAGCTCATTTCTCTCACTTACTCCAACATCTGGCTAATATATTGTTGTTAAAATAATCTCTCACATACAGTATTAACCATGCTACTTTCCTTAGAGAGCTTTCTTAACCCATGTTCAAAGATAGTATTAAAAATTCACTCAAATGTAAAGCACCGACAAATGAATCACTAAAAAATAAAGGGGGAAAACTTCCTTTTATGAATTGAAAAGGTCATTCAAATTACTGCTTCCTGCCATTTCATATGATCAAAACAACTCCATGTGAATTACATCCCGTCTTCTAATATAAGTGCTCACTGGTCAGCTATTCACAGACAGGCTACCATAACCTGGAAGCTAATTAGAAATGCAGAATCTTGGGCTCCGCTCCAGACCCACTGAGTCAGAATCGGCAATTCAACAAGATCCTCAAGTGATCAACAGGCAAATTAAAATTTGAGGAGCACTCGCTAGGATCAAAGCAAATGGAAGAATTAACCTAGAATGGAGGCGTTACAATCTGTGTCTGCAGAGATTTAGGTTAGTATTTTTTAAGTGATGTATGTTCAAGTTAGTTTGTGAAATATTAGACTAAGTGAAATAAGCAGCTGTCTCTACTGCTCAACTGACACTTCATAGTAAGTTCATGTGTACTGTCACTCTCCCAGAGAGGTATATGGTGTGCAGTATTCCTTCCTTAAAGAATGGAGAAATATCCAGTCACTCAAGGGAATTATTGCATGCCAAATATATACTAGGCCTGAATGGGTAAAAGAATACACTTTTTTAAAAAGGAATGATATAGGGGCGCCTGGTGGCACAGTGGGTTGAGCGTCCAACTCTTGGTTTCGGCTCAGGTCATGATCTAGGGTCATGGGATTGAGCCCCAGTGGGGGCTCTGGGTACTCAGTGTGGAGTCTGCTTGAGATCCCCCCCCCCACCAACCAGTGGGCTCTCTCTCTAAAATAAATGTTTTAAAAATAAAAGAATAAAAAGAAATAATATAGCTTAATGTATTTCTATTATTTCAGTAATGTAGACGTCTAATATCTAGTTTATTAAAAAGGAACTACAGATATTCCTTGACATGCAATGGGGTTACATGCCAGTATTTTCAACTTATGATGGGTTTAAGTAAAAAATGCAGCTAATACACATAACCTTCTGAACATCATAACTCAGCCTAGCCTAACTTAAACATGCTCAGAACACTTATATTAACCTACCATTGGGCAAAATCATCTAACACCAAGCCTATTTTATAACAGAATGTTGAATATTTCATATAACATATTGAGTACCGGACTGAAAGTGGAAAACAGAATAGTTGTATGTGTACAGCATGGTTCTGTGTCAGCTGTTCACCCTGGTGATCATTTGGTCGATGGGAAGCTGTGGCTGCCACCGCCCAGCATCGCAAAAGAATATCATACTGCTTAGTATCGTGCCATCACAAGAAATGATCAAAATTCAAACTTTCAACTATCGTTCCTACTGAATGCATATTGCTTTCACAACATCGTAAAGTCAAAAAATTCTAAGTTGAACTCTCAGTCAGGGACTGTAGATATTTGTGTTCTCATGCGGTAAGATGTTCATGATATGTGAAGTGAAAAAAATGTAAAAAGTACACCTATAAACAGTATGTGTCAATTGTTATAAAACATACACACCATATATTGTATAATATCTATGACACCTATATGGTGCAGACACACACACAAACAAGTATGGGAAGAGAAAACATACAAAATTTCTTTGTTATTCTGAGTGTGGCAATGAGATACTTGGAATGGGTACCATACCTTCTTAAAATTTCTTAGCAGTAGTTTTAGGATTAATATTTACTGTGTGGAGTTCCAAGAATTTTCTAGTTAAAAAATAAAAATGCTTTCTTTACCCAAATACTATTTCTATTGTTAAGTAGCTAATTTTACTATTTGTCTCTGACCTTTTTAACAGGTCTTTTTGCCTTTCTTCTAGGAAGCATTTCCATTAGGAAATGTAAAGTAGTAGGCAGAAAACCATAATTTCTTTTTTTTTTTTTTTTAAAGATTTTATTTATTTATTTGAGACAGAGAGAATGAGAGAGAGAGAGAGAGAGCACATGAGATGGGGGAGGGTCAGAGGGAGAAGCAGGCTCCCTGCCGAGCAGGGAGCCCGATGCGGGACTCGATCCAGGGACTCCAGGATCATGACCTGAGCCGAAGGCAGTCGCTTAACCAACTGAGCCACCCAGGCGCCCCAGAAAACCATAATTTCTTGATAATGACTTCAGACATATTTGGCGGGAGGAATATTCTAATAAACAAAATAAAGTTTCAGAATTCTCTGTATAAATTATTTTATCCTTCCTTAATTTAAAACTAACACCATGGACTCTTGTAAAGCTTTGGTTGATCACAGATTGTGCCATTAGATGCCATCTATTGCCCCATCTCCATGGATGAGTCATCGTTATTCAGGGGAAAATCAGTTCTTTTTACTTAGGAATCCCTGTGCCGTCGTTGTTGCTCTGGTGCCCCCTGGTGGAGGAAAATCCTGCAGCTAGGAAAATCGAGGAGCAACCCACAAGGAATCTGTCGTCTGGAAGATAAATGTGTTGCATCTTTCAGGTAACTTCTAAGATTGGAGCACTTTGGGATGAAAGTACATTTCAGCTACATTGATTTAGTGCTATGGCCTTCTGACAAAGGCACTGTCAGGCCCTCTGTGGTGCAAGCTTCTCTGTGCTTCCTGTGCGTTTTTAATATTTAGTATGGCAGCTGTGTGCAGTCAAGTTCAATCTCCAGAGATGCACGAGATAAGGTCACAGAGTAAACCCCATTCACCAAACTCTTAGGATTTAACACATATGTGTGTGTTTGCTTCCTATGTGAAAATTTGGCCCTGTATTTTGTGGGGTAATCCTACAGTGCCCAGAAGAGGTTGTAAAGGCAGAATTATTGAGTTGCGACAGGCAGTCTTTGATGAATATAGGCTGTATGTATACTGTAACAGTTACGTGTACATTGGTGCTCTCATCTATGAAGAACAGAGGAGTGAATCAACATGTATTTAAGAGAATTATGAGGTTTAAAAGGCAATACGTGTAGAACGTAATACTTAGTACATATTAAGCACTTAAGTTAGTAATACACAACAGCTTTCTTTGGAATGCAAATAAAAGTACTTTTTCATTTTCTTTAGTTTTAATACTAGAAAACTGCAGATGTCTCTCTTCTATTATCGGAAAATCAAACTGTACCAATAGTGAAATATATAGATAGAGGTTTTTGCACAACATATGGTGATCATCCAGCAGACTTCAGTTACCCCAACTTATTGATGGCCTGGAATACACTATGTATTCTGATAAAACAGTGATGATCCCCTTGATCATCTCTCAAAAGGGAATGCCTCCCACCCCCAGTATTTCAATTTGACCTGACCTGTGGGAGATAGATATACCCTTAAAATCTCAGCCTGAGAGACCTTTCATGACCCCATTTCTAGGTGGTCATTCAAGGAGGCCCGGGGAAGAGAAACTCCCCTCTCCCAGGAGTCAGGCATGTGGTTTGACGTTGCAAAGCTTTAGTAATTGGAGTCACAAAAGTACTGATTCAAACCAAGTGGCAGACAAGGAGTCATGGATGACCATCTGTGGTGATTATACTGACAGCTGCAAGCTCTTCACTGAACAAGAACACCTGAAAAGTCGATCCTAAGTGGACCAGCTGCATCAGGTCCCCACTGCAGCATCTTCTGTTTATCCAGGTTTCTCAAGTGGAGTTTTTACTTCCCTTGGGCACAAGTCAAGGCCTTTTACTATTCAAGCACCCAGATGCATGCTAATACTTTTGGGGTTTTCTCTAAAACTAAATTGGGTGTCTCCCAACTAAAGTTCTGTCATCTGAACTGAAAGCACTGTTTTGGGGAAGCTTTTTCCCCCCTCGGCATTTAACCAAAGGCAAGCATTATGTTCACAGCGTTCTAAGAGTACTAGCCTAACATCATCGAAGCAACGCACATAACGTCTACTTCTCATCGCTACCATTGTGTCATCACATGGATATGCCAAAGCCTCAGCAGCTTTCCATTATCATGTATATTACACGTTATATATATATACAATTTTTAATATGTTTGTGTAGTCTCCTTTAAGGCATATTACAACTGAAGAATAGGGACCATTCTTTACATATATTTTCTGTCTATATGCATGTGAAGTATTTGTAGGAGGCAGCTGATACTTCTCAATACTTATTTCTTTAGGAACATACCTAAATATTTTACAAAAGCACATATATAGTGTTTATTATAAGATACTCCTCTAACTGCTTCACCAATATTAACTTTTAAAATTCTCCTGGAAGCCCTACTACATCCTTTTCCTGCTATAATCAGTTATCATAAACTTAGTGACTTAAAAAAAGAAAAACAAATTTATTATCATGGTTCTGGAGGTCAGAATTCTAAAATGGATCTCACTGAGCTAAAATCAGTTTGTTAACAAGACCAGTTTCTTCCGGAGGCTCAAGAGGAGAATCCGTTTCCTTGCCTTTTCTAGCTTAGAAAGACCATCCACATTCCTGGTTCATGGCTTAATTCCCCTATCTGCAAAGCCATCAGTGGCCAGTCATGCTTTTATCATGCTACATTACCCTGGTGCTCTGCTTTCAGCACATTTCCTAACTCTCAATTCCTGCCTGTTTCATTTTTAAGGATTATTTCTCCATCTCAAGATCACATCTGCAAAATCCCATCTGCAGGGGATGTGACTATGGAAGGGACCACATTCAAGGACATGGACATCTTTAAGCGGCCGTCATGCTGCAGCACCTATTATAATCATCCTCATCTTACATATGAGGAAACAAACTCAGAAGTGGAGAAATTAAAAAAAAAAAAAGTTGAGGAATTTGTCCAAAGTCACCCAGTTAATTATTGGCAGAGTTTGGATTTGAACACAGGCAAGTTGACTTCAGAATCTCAGCCTCTAACAGCTCCAGTTTGATATTTGTAGGCTGTAGGAGTGAAGAATGGAGGAAGGGGCCAGAGATCTATTTTTTATCTCTACAATCACATACAATGCCAGCTGGCAGTTAATGAATTAAACTATTACTTTTAGTTAAATAATTACAGGGGAAAAAACACCATAGAAAAGAGAACTTAAAGACAAAAGAAACAGTGTCCCAAAATAATAACTATTGGCCAGAGATTGATCATGTTTGTTGAACCAACTGCCAAGGAAGGCTGAAAGATACTAAAACACAAATAAAGAATCACAGTAAAAGGTTATTATGTTAATTATGTTGTTATTATTATTAAAGATTGTTATGTTAATTATTATTGTTACTGTGTTAAAATAACAGACAACTTTGAAAAACAGAAGAAAGTGAGGAGGCTCTGAAGGGGTGATCAAAGAAGCCTAATAGAGTAGAATTGTACTGGTATTGTATTTGGTATTGTAAAATTAGTATTGTAATTGGTAATCCAGGAATGCATCTAAAATGGGAATCCCTTAACCCACCATTTCCACTGTCAAACTACACAAAATAACCAAAGTCATTCAAAGTATTAGATCTTCTGTGTTGTGTTATAACATGTTGGAACTCCAAGTTGAACGCTAGTATGGGATCCTTAACCAATTTAGAGATGATGAACTGAAACTAGGAAACTGAGAAAAAGTGGAACACAGTAACACAAATAACTTTAAAGTTAACCTCTATGAAGTCAGGATTCAAATTCATGATCTTCGGTTCCATAAAAGTAAAGCCATGGTGTATGTCTCCCCACAGGGACAGCATTCTGGGCATCACTAAGTAAATGTTGTGTGTCACATTCTCCAATTACGTACTCCTTTTCAAAAAATATAAATAACTGTTCTTTTACCAAATATATTTGCATTTATTCACTATTTAGGAACTCTTCTACAGTAAGCATTGTGTTAAGATGCATAAAGAATGCCATGTTTCCAATCACATGCACGTGTTTAAGATGTGAGAGGACTATTTTAAATACAAACATTTATAACATTGATCTGTCTTATTTGATTATGTATTCACTGGAGACAGCTTAGAAAATATACATAACTAAAAATAAAATATTCATCTATTATCCTACCAATCAACTAAACATCCTATTAACAAATGCTAGCATTTTGAATTGTTTCTATAGATGTTTTGCTTATGAATACATCTGCACTTTGAGGAGAAATTGAAAGTTACTAAAGTTTAATCAACTTTTTTTTAGTTTAACAATGTGTTTTGAACAAAATGCTTATGGACATTTCCCCCATCATTAAATACCATCTTTTCTAATGGCTACATACTATTCTGTTGTAAATGCACACCATAATGCATTTAGCTAAGCCAATTTTATTTGCAATCTAGTGAATTTAGTCACGGAACTGCAAATTTCTCTAAAATGTTTGCTCCACAATCCCTGCAGTAAAACAGTTCCATGATATTTATCACTACTTTCCGTCCAACTGTATTGTAGCATTTCCAGTATCTCGAAATTTCATTGCAATGGATAATACCTTTCATTAAATATAGAACTCAGGAAGAGTTTTTTAAAGTCCTATTTTTAACATATTAGGCCTAGAAATATAATCAATAATGGTCACTTTAGAAAAGGTTGCTAAGACATGATTTTTTTTTATTGTTTCTTGTTGCATTTACATGATCTCTCTAAAATTATAGACTAAAATATTTTACAACATCTTTCCCTGCACCACCACTGCAGTTTCCTCAAACTAGTGAAAAATACCAGGAAAAAAAAAATGTGTCTTGTAATCAACAAGACAGGTAATTTCCTATGAAAATATTTTTAGAGTACTAAACAGTAGAATTATTCTCAGCAGTAGTCAGAAGTGAAATGCATCATGTGATAAAAGCTTTGCATCACTAAATATCGATACGGTTGTCACTATTTAATGTTGGGTGGCATGAGACGATGAAAATCCAGAAAAGAGAATCAGCAAGTGAAAATATTCTTTTCAAGTGAATTCCTTGTTTGTTACCTGGTTACCTTATAACCACAAAGCAATTTAGATCCGTAAGCAAACATTGCCATGCCCTTAATGTCTCATTTATGTAGCAGAAATAATCTTCACACAGAAAAGCCCGAGTGTGTGGATCTAAGTTTGTGCGGTGAAACCTAATTGGTACACACTAGATTCATTATTTTCTCCTTAAAAAATACATGCATTTGACATACTTATTTTAGACTAACATTAATTTTTCAGAAAAATCACACAAGAGCTGTAAGTACTCAAATTTAAGATTGGATTCAACAATACAAAGAATATGATTAAGATTAGTCTATTTTTGGGCGCCTGGGTGGCTCAGTTGGTTAAGCGACTGCCTTCGGCTCAGGTCATGATCCTGGAGTCCCGGGATCGAGTCCCATATCGGGCTCCCTGCTCGGCAGGGAGTCTGCTTCTCCCTCTGACCCTCCTCCCTCTCATGCTCTCTGTCTCTCATTCTCTCTCTCGCAAATAAAAATAAAATCTTAAAAAAAAAAAAAAAAAAAAGATTAGTCTATTTTTACAGATCATTTATATACATAAAAGTAAAATACACAGTTCCAAAATCTCTCATGGAAAAATATTTCAACTCATAAAATTTATACTTCAAATATCAAAGTACTTCATGGTAAGATACTTCAAAGTAAAATTAAAGTTCAAAACAATACCAATGAACTGTGATTTTAAAATATCCCTGATTCAATTACTAATGAAACCTGCAGATGACATATTACCATCGAAGAGTGAGGATGAGGAGTACTGGCTATGATTTTCAACCACTTCTACTAGCTCTTCATAGAAGGACAATCCTAGGGTAAGCTCAGGCTGCGAATTTGTTTTGTATGAATGGATAGATGTTTCTCAAGAGTCCCTGTCTTCTAATAATGCATACTTCACAAAGGAGCAGAAAAGAATTGGTCCTTACTGTATCAGAGGCTTAATGTTTGCAGTTTGGGTTTTTGTTTTGTTTTGTTTTTTTCCACTCCAAGAATTACTGAGGAGATTTTTGATTCCTGAAAAAAACCACTTCTTCCCCTAAGAGCAGTGCCTAAACCTTTAGTGAGCCATTCCCTGGAGCTGACAGCAGTCCCATTTCACTCAAGCCAGAACTCCATGTCCAAGTACCTCAGCCTCTGAGCCCTTTTTGAAAACAATACATCTGGACAGCATAAATGGAGGCCATTACTTAGATTCACCTCAGTCACTGGATGATCTACATCACCTACAAATGGGTAGGTGCAGATTTGACCTTTCCATGGTGGTAGGTTATAATGGACTTTAAAATCAGGACTGGACAGAACTAGGACTACTTATATGCCTTTTAAAACTAAATTAAGCATACTTCCCAGTACAGAGAAATTTCATCATTATTTGTTAATACTCCAATCACTAGAAAAAAAAAATTCTGAATGTCCTGAGTTTATCTTCCCGTCTAGTATCAAGCAGGCATAGAATGACTTGACTAAAGAATTAATTCCGAGAGACCATATAAAATCACTCTACCAGCATCGCCACCTTCACCGCTTGCACTAATACTCGGGCTATTGTGAATAACCTACATTTTGGGGTACCTCGAACGTGACAGACGCTGTGCTAAGTGCTTAACACACATTGCCTCTGATGTATCTTTTAACACCAATGAGAATCGTAAGTACATTCAAAATAAGGCTTATAGATGTTGTTGGCTCTGACTCGGCCTCTTTCCAAGGCCTGCCACTTCCTTAGGATGCACCATCTCTGTCCATTTGTACAAACCATGTATTGTGTTCATTAATGTAATGTGCCTGTCCCCTTTTTATAAAAATAAATAATCTACCTTTAGGAAGATGGCTGGATCCACAGGTCAGGGCCTCCGCTCCACCCATACTCTTCCCGCTATGCCTCAGTTACATGGAATAACTTCAGAGTCTGACCTTGCACGCCACTCTGCCAAGCCTCCTCAGGCAGCCTTACATCCCAATTTTCTCAACTTCAGCAGTACCTTATCCAAGCTTTCATTCTAACTGTGCAACTTCACATTGTAATCATTTATATCCCTGTCTTTCTACTAAAATGCAAGGTACTTGAAGATATGATCCATGCCTGTAATCCTGGTGCTCCCAGTTCTTAATACACTGACCGGGGAAGAATAGGTATTAAATAAGTAATTGTTGAATGAATTACGTGTCTCAAGAAAGATGATTTACTGTGGAGGGATGCAAGCTGCCCCCTGGCAGGTCTGGTTTAGAAAGGATGTCTGACACTGCAAATTGCTGCTTGGAGCAGTCTTACTTCTGTGTAATTGTTTCAGCATTTCCTATTTAATCAATATTGTCTTATACGTATATTACCTCATTCAATCTAGCCATCCCACAATTTACTTCCTCTAACAGAACTCTTTTAAAATACCACATCTACAATTTGGTGCAAAGATGGGATCTGATCCCTGTAAATCAGGGCCTATGATGGGCAGAATTAGTTGGTAAGCGTCCAAGAGAACAAAAAATGAGAAATTATCTAAAGGTTTTATGACGTTTTTAAATGCAGTGCTGGTGTGTGTGTGAGAGAGAGAGAGACAGACAGACAGAGACACAGAGAGCGCAAGAGTGAGCATGGGGGCTGGGGGGGGGGGGAGGGCAGTGCATATAGCAACAGTAAACCAGCAGTGTGTTTTGAAGATGAGTGGTGGAATTAGCCACAAATAACCCCAAGAATTGAGAAGTCTTTTAATGGTGGGAAGACACAGATAAGGTAAAGTCTCCAGTAAAGGACAGTACAGGAAACTAAAACTTCTGGAGTGATTAGCAGATATGAGAGAAGTATATTCAAAGATGTTTATCTGAATGAAACAAGGACCTCACCATTCCCTATATGATGAAGTATATCAAGATTTCTAAGATCCTTCTATTTTTAAGGCATCTATACATTTACAGTATAACTAGATGTCCTCAGCTGAAAAGAATAAAGCAGTGTATTTTTAGCTGTATTAAGTAGTGCTTAAGGATCTGGGAAGGCAGAGAACTAGAAAAATCAAACCAGTTAGGTTATATACAATCATGTCACCTCAACAGCTTTACTAGTACCTCTACTTTTATTCATTTTATCTATTAGATTTCTTGGTGAGTCTTTGGGGAATAAGATACTGTTGTTGCCAAAATGAACGAACAAGCAGAAAATGAGATCTAAAAAGGGAATCTATCCATGTTCGAACAGAAAAAAAAAAAGGCGGGGGGAGACAACAAGAAACAAAACCGAGCATTTAAAACAGAGAAAACAGGTATTATGCCAGTGATGGAAGAGCCTGAGAAATCAAACCAGTCTCAGGGAAGCAATCGAGAGAATAACGCTGCAGAGTAAGCCTCTACCACCCTGCCTGGGCTTTGAGGATGAAAGGCAGACATGAGCTCCAAGAACCCAGAACGGGGTCACCCCATCTCTCCCGTCCATTTTGTGGCTTCACCTTCTCTGCAAATCACATTTTCAGACTGACCTTCTTTAAAGGATCTTTACAGCTCCGTAAAAAGTTCTTGTGAAGATGCTGATAAATTCAGAAAAGCTTCCCCACTTGTTTTGGAAATCATCCCTGTGGCAGAGTGGGATATCCTGATAATTAAGGCTTGGGTCATAGGTCATGTGTTTACAAGTCTAGGAGTAGATTATGTTAAAGACAGGGATATGGAATAAACTCTAAAAAAACAAAAACAAAAACAAAAAACAACAACAACAACAACAAAACCCCATGGACTAGGGGTGGGAGGGCAGTAGTCGTTCTCCGAAAGAAAAGATTTATTGCCACCAGAAATATTCACATTAGCTGCACAAAGCTTAGCTTACCTGAGAGTTATATTCTGTTCATAACACACTAACTCCACTCATTCAAAAAGCATATTGGAAAACAAGTGAAATATTGAATTAGGGATTACCTTGGGTTTCCCACATATGTAATGTTTGTAAAGAACATTATAAACCTTTGTTATTTAAGTATTAGTAAAGCTGTGTGACATTTGTATATGACACATTCTTGTATACGGAGACCACAATTGAAACTTGATTTTCTAGAGAGGCACAGGAGAAACCCCAAGTCTTTTTCCAGCAACATCAGCATAAGCCAATGTTTGCATTGCATGATAAGGTGTCCTGAACTTAATGTGGAGGGAGGACATGGAGAAGCAGACTCCCTGGCATGTTGCTGGATTCAGCCAGCCCCAGCACCAACTGCCAATTCAGAAAAAGGGAGGAAGATCAAAAGTTGGACCTGGGGGGAGTCATCCCTAGGGTCAGCAATTCTTTTGAAGGGGCCACTGTGATGGCCTTGGTAAAGGACAAGGAAGAAGAATTTCCCTGGATGCAGTGAAAGTCGAGTTTTCACCCACTTGGGCAGTTATATTTGTATGAGAGATGTTTACAACTCAGGCAATACATACCGTAAAGTATCAGCTGAATTAAAGCTTTATCTCTTAAAAATATGCCCTGTATCCAGTGTTATGAAATTATGGCTTATTTTCTTATATTGAAGAGTTTATATTCAATAGTATTAGGATGAAAAACTGAAAAGCAGCTTCAAAAAGCGATTAGAAATCAACACTACATTACAGGAAAGTGAGCATAAAATTTGCTAACAGCTTTTCATCACCTACATCGCACATAAATACCACAATAATACACACGACAGAGTATCTGCTTAGTTATCACAATATTGCAATTCTCAGTTTTTTATTCCAATTTTAACTTCAGAGTAATATAGAAATACAGCAGTAAAATTAAATAGCAATGGAAAATAAAGAGAGAAGGGAAAGGTATTAATTAATATGAGTAGGAAAGGACGCTTTTTAAGCGAGATTAGATTTACAATACATAATAGGTCAATGAAGCAAATAGAGAAGTTGTATTAAAAGGCAAGATTTCAATATTACAAGTAGGTGCAATAGGTGGACAGAATGAAATCTACAACTAAAGGGGAGATAGGAAGAAGAAGTGATTATATTTGAAAGGATAGGTTGATGTGTTTACTATGTTTATACGTATATTACCTCATTCAATCTAGCCATCCCACAATTAAAAAAATAAAAGATGTCTAAAAATGAAATCATCCTTAGTTACCTATAGTATAAAATGTTTTCAAACATTTTATACTAAAAAACAGGTCTGAATTTGTAATCAGTCATCAGCTTTGAGCTTTCACAGTATACTATTCTCTGACTCTACATCCAAACATTGAGAGACTAAATTCTTAATACTTATTTGAATTGATACTGTTTGCAGAAATGGAGTTATTTCAGAGGAAGAAAATTTCTTTCACACTTAGGAAAGTAGGCAGCTGATGCCAAATCAAAAAGACACTGGTAAATGAAGATCCTTTTTTCATAAAATTTGATGCCTAACTTGGAAAATATAGAGATCATGGTACACCACTTTGAATCATATTTGAGTTTGTTCTCTTTACCTACCTGATAATTAATACATTGTAGAATAATACAGATGTTTAAGATAAAGGTCCAAATATAAGGAACAACTACACTATTCCTGTTTGCTTCAAGATATAGTTGTGGGCTTATTTTATCCTTGACCATATATTCAAATCCATATTTGTCCCTCTCAGTAATCTCCGCATGCCCAAATTCTAATTTTTGACCAAATAATGTAATAGTATTTGCCAATTTCTCTGTCACCAGAGTCTCTTCTTTAAGGAAGAAACATCACCCAAGTTGGAAAATAACCATGTACTTTTTTTTTTTTTGCTTTGTATTTGTTTTTGCACCACTACTTCTACAAATGAAGTCCTTAGTCTTCTTGATTAAATGTTTAGACTTCAAATATAATCCCTCAAAATAAAACTTTCCACCAGACCTTTGTAACAGTAAGAATACAAAAAACAAATATAGAAAATAAAATATACAAAAGTACAAAATATATAAAAGATATAAAAAGTAGATTTACTGTGGAGAAAATTTTGGTAGAACACAGAAAAAGTCTAATATTTACTAGAAAAGTCAAATACAACAAGGTTAAGCTGTTACTAAATTAGATTTATGTTCCTCTGATGTGGGATTTTAAGAAATTCTATAGACAAATAACTTTTCTGATGGTCCACATTTGTTATTTCAAGGAATAATGAAACCAGTTCTTAAAAGAGTGAGCTACTAAATAGTGTATTAGAAATGATTTTTGTACCATAAACATATCTTCCTTAAATATATGGGTAGCACGAACTTGGATTTGGTAGAGAATTTAAAATTTGAATTTAAAAAAACGGAGAAGGGTTTGTAGTTAACGTTAATTTATTATTTTGAGATAGAAAGTGTTATTGTGCATTGCCCATAGAGCTAGCCAATTTAGATATATGTATATATATCCCTATAATTCTGTTAATTTTTAATCACTAGATACTTAATCTTTAGTGGTCTATAAAGGCAGATACTGACACTAAGTCAGAAGAATGGAACAGATAGATACCTGTTGGTATTAGTGATTCTTTAAGCAGTAATTTTAAGAATTGTTTAGTGAATTGATACAAATAATTTACAATAAACCTGTTAATTTCATATAGAAGTATTTGTCATGCTAGGTGGATGCTTTCAAAAGTTATGGGTTTGATTTTGTTTTAGTTTATTCAACATCTCTGTTGTTCCCAGGCATTGCTTTAGGTGCTAGAAATAGAGTAAACAAAATTAATAACTATTTGCCATTATGGAGTTAATTAGGTGTGCGAGTCAGAAAATAGAGAAAACATATAGACAGACAGTGACAGATTATCCAAAAAAAAAAAAAAAAAACAATTTTGATAATTGAATATTGAGTGCCACCATGCTAGATTGGCTATTTAGGTGACCTTTGAAGAATAGAGGACATAAGAGAGTAAACCATGCTTGGCACTCAGAAGAACACACTTTGAATAATACCTGATCCATGGCCCTGAAATCCTCATTGTCTCAGAGAAAAGACCAGCATATATTCAGTTAGTTATCTAAGGTAGATGTGCTTAAATGACATGGAAAGGTAAACTAGCTTCAGAAGAGTTATATGGGGTAAAATAATTTTCACCTTGAGGTCTGGAGGATTTTTTTGGGGGGAGCATGGCATTGGCAAAATATACGGTAGAATATGTGGATGTAATCAGAGGAATTTGAGGTGGAAAAAGCCATATGATCAGAAATATGGATACAGAAAATAAAATGTAGAATGTCACTAGTAGTAGCAAGCCTGTATTGTTGAATATTGATTTTTTTAGAATGACCAATTTGAAGCAAAGCCAATTCTAGCTTAGAACTTTAGTCAAAATTAAATGTGACAAACGTGGAAATGAGATTTCTCATGTAGTCTCTAAATGAATAAAAATGCCTTCTCTAATCGTGGACTTGTTCTTCTTTCCCCTTGAGTCGTCATGATAAGAAAAGATGTCACATGGGGAAAGAAAAAAAAGTGGTAAGGAGATATTTTTGTGGCAAGACAGTTACAGAAATAACAACAACTATGAGTAAAGATATATCCTTAAAAGTTTGCTTTGATGGCAAGAAGTATAATCGTTAAGGGAATAGTACTCAAAATCATGTTTACTTACTTCTAATTAAAAATGGAGGTATACTCATGCCTTCTAAAGAGTACGGTCAAAATAAGTGACAGGAGTCTTAGGACTCTTTAAACTCTACCCAGAGTTTGGTTTTGATAAAGCTCTCCTAATTTCAGAGTTCCTCTCGTATGCCCCAGCCCAATTCATGTGCAGACATCCATCTGAACCCATCAGCATCACCCTGTGGGACCCGGGGGGAGGGAAACTGCTGCAGAGTAATGATCATTCTGCTTTCTGTGTCACGAGGAGCAAAGTCCCTAGTCTCTGACCCAGGAATCTTATCTTTTGCGAATATACATCAAACTGTGGCAGGCTAATTTGTTAGCTTGCAAGTAAGGGAAATTATCAGCCCCTTGACATGGGTTAAAAGGAGAAGTGAATTGGTTCAAAAGAGTTACCGGATATATTACTCCATACCCACTGATCTGAGTCTCTGGGAGCAAAGCCTGGAGATTTGAATTACCGTCAACCTCCCCAAGTAATTCCTACTAACATACTCTTTCAGAACCACAATTTTAGCACATTATTCATTCTATCAATGATTCAAACAAGTTAAATGTCTATTTCTGTTCCGAGGGTAGAAAATCAGTGGACGCAGACTGCACAGAGAATGACATATTACAGACAGCAGTGCTGCTAGCGAGGTCTTCTCTGTGCCAGAGTTACTAAGCTAGACTTCTCTCAACTAAGAATTTTCCCTTAGCCTCTTTCTTGTCTGCAGAAGGACTTTTCTTCTGGTTTATACAGGTAGAGTTCCTAGATGGATGTTGAAAATGCTCACTTGACAGTTCTTAGATATGACAAGCTGATTGCTCTCATTTACTCTGACTCAATGGCCAGATGATATCAATTTCATGGACTCAAAGTTTTTCTGATTTAATTCACTGTTCTTTTTGCCTTCTTTCTTTCTCTCTCCATTACTTTCTTTCACATATTCCTGCTTCTCTGGAGTTCAATCACCCTTTATTTTATTTTATTTTTTTATTTCTTTCTGCCTGTCACAATTCAGTACTTTGCACATCTATTTTTATCCATTATGCATATTTTGCTCTTGTTTACAGAAAATGGGAAACACACATATATATGAATCAACATAACCTGTTCATCAAAAGTAAGAGTAGGAATTCCCCTTATCTATCAAACTTATCTGGAGAAGGTACAATTGATGTTGTGGAATTGTGTGCAAAGTTATTGTTCCCAAAGGAAGACCTAGGAGGGGAATACTGGCTATCGCCTTAATACAAAACCAATCTATTCAGTGCCTTGGATATTCAAATTGCTTATTCCAGCAACCTGGGCTGTCACCCCCAACACTGTTCGCCTATAGTTCTTTTTGGCTTCAGTGACTTCAAAATTAATAGACTGTTAACAAATACATTCGCAGTCTGCAGTGGATAAAAAGGGCTAATTTAAACATGCTATTTTGGAGAAGAACACATTTTATCTAATATAGTGTAATAAAGAAGCACTAATGCCATCTCTCAGGGGTTCTTGCTAATTAAGTTGATAATAAGGGTCACAGTGGTCAATTTTGAGATATAAGGAATTTTAAAACCATGGAGGGCATTATCCAGTATGATCAACCTTCACAAAAACAGTATCTATGAATCAAAGTGAGGGAAAAAATCCTGGAATAAATATAAACTATGTTTAAGACAATTGTTTCTGTATAAGCTCAATTATGTATTTATTTTTTACCACCTACCACGTTCTGAAGTTCAAGGCCTGATTTTTTTTTTTTTTTCAAATTAATGCCTCATGTTGAATGAGAGTGTATCAATAATAGAAAAGTAACAGACTTTTTGTTATCCTATCTTCTTTCTAAAGATTACTAGACCTCCTTTAATCATTCGTGAAACATTCAGTATTTTTCCTGTTGGTAGAGGAAACAATACTATTTGAATTTAAAATCAACTTGTTGGAAATAATCTTTAACCATTGTTACATCCTATCTAGACAGGTGAAAGGATAAAGAGAAGTTATCAATTTGTGATCTCGTCATATGTATAGTTTTTAATCTGGTATAGTCTTCAAACAGAATGGCACAGACCATGGGATATTTTTAATTCAGCCTGGAGTTCTTATGATAGATTAATCACATATTCTCAACTAGGAAAGTGAAGAAATCGAGTAAGTCTTACCTCAAAGGTTTTAGTAAGTTGTGTTTTGTTGTTATTGTTGTGTAGTTGATCATTTTCTTTTATATAAAAGAGGCACCAAAAATACAAATTTATTTCCTCCACCACCATGTAGAAAATATTTTCCATTTACTTTATATGATTCTAACATAGGCCTATCATGTCTTCTAAGTAATCAATGGTTAGAATATGCTCCAATTTTAATTCAATAGCTCTCTTTCCTGATTTAATTACCCACAAATCTCATTTTGCTTTTGTAAATAAGATCCTGTAGAAACTAGAACGCATTTGAACTGGTATCCACACATTACAACGTTGTTAAATCCTGGGTTTTAATCTATTGGCACTTAGATAATGAGTCAACTGATTTTTGGATTTAATATAACTCAATTGTGTTAAGAAAAATCAATTTAAGTAATGTGAGATAATTATTTTTAAGAGGCATTCATTAAAAATACATACCCTCTATTAATATACATTTATTCATTCTAACTTAGTTTTATGAAGTCTGCTAATATTTGTGAAGTATACTAATGGAGTTAAGAATCTGTGCTGTGATATCAGAGGTTGTTTGAAACAGCCACTCTATTTAAAAGTTGGGAAACCTCACAAATGTCACTTCAACCCTGAATTTCAATTCCCTTATCTGTAGAGATCGTGTAAGGCGAAAGTATTTACCTCCAAAAGTTGTTTTAAGAATGGTGCCTGTGTAGGGTGCCTGGGTGGCTCAGTCGGTAAAGCGTCTGCCTTCGGCTCAGGTCATGATCCCGGGGTCCTGGGATCAAGCCCCACATCGGGCTCCCTGCTCAGCGGTGAGCCTTCTTCACCCTCTCCCTCTTCTTCTCCCACCACTCTCTCTTATTTAAGTAGAATCTTAAAAAAATAAATAAAAATAAGGGTGCCTGTGTTCAGTGGAGGCGATGAGGAGGTTGACCGTAGCGCCTACTATTTGGTTATAGTTAACTATCTTCAAGAGTTATTTTTAACCTCTTTTTAAGATGTAAGAGTTTCGTGTTCAAGGACAGGTTTTACATTTGTGTTCCATGAAACTATGAAGTTTAATATACTGTGATTTTGGTTTAATAAATGGGATGGAAAATTCTTAATAAATCATTGAAATTGAAACCACAAATAGAACTTAAAGGATTACCATTTGGTACGTTGTGAGGATTCTTTTCTTTTTTTTTTTAATATGACATTTTCTTTGAGTTTAATATGGCCGAATTTCGAAATAAAAAAAAAAAAATTCTAGAACATGTTGTGAAGCCTTTACCTCCTAGGCAGAATTAGTATTCCCTTCCTCTCTGCTTCCATTATGTGCTCTGCACACATTTATCACATGCTTTAGCACAAGCTTTATCCCTTTTTAAGTACTGTTTTTAATTTATGATTTTTATCACATTGTGAGTAATCTAAGGGAAAAGATCTTCTTTGTATTAGCTCATATTTAACACTATCTTCAATATTATAGATATTCAATCAGTTTTTTGGTATCAGCTATATGGTTTGGATTCATGACACTAGAAACTGAAAATTTACAATTGTCATTTTACTGCTTTATTCCTAAGGTCATCATTAATATCATTAGCCAAACACTTTAAGGCATATGGCAGGTTTGTACTTGCTGTCTCTCTGGTGACTGAATTGACCCTTCTAGTGTTAATAAGACAACATGATATATGTCTATGCTGAGCATTTAACTGTTAAAAGAGGACCTTCTAGATTTCTCACTTCTTTGTCATGGCGATCAGCAACGTTGTATATGGCACTGCTCTGTATGCTTGAGACACTAAGGGCCTGAAATGCAAATTTGTGTGACACTGTGTGTGACCATGTAATATTAGAGAGAAAAATATTTTTGTATTAAGCTGATATTTTTAGATTTTTCCCTGATTTTTAGTCTAGCCTATATTCTAATACAATGCTCTACCATGTTAGATCGAATTTAAAAAGAAAAATCAATAGGACTTAAAATAATTTTTTTCCCAAAAAATATGATATGGAGGACAAACATGGATTTAGGAAAAAGGCTACACCTACAGAATCCCAAGTACTCAAATTCCTATTCTATGAAGGTCAAGGAGACTTCAGTCTTTCTTAGGATATGACTTTGAATAATAGTCTAAGCAGACAAAAATACAAATACATGTTACCACATTGTGTATTTTCTAAAATAAAAATTATATAGAAATATGTTAAAAATTCATGTATGTGGGCCTATTAGAAGATAATCTATAAAAATGAAAGTGGATGTGTTTAGGTAATGATGCTAAGAATGATTTATCAATTGTCATGATCTTAGGTGATTTCTTTTCTTAAATAATTAAAAACAAATTTCAGAGCCCTCTTATCTGGTCCCTTAATGTTTGTAAAAGATCTTTCAGATATTAGAAACCTCAACATTATACATTCAATCCTTAGAAAGGATGAATCTAAGATGGAGAAGACCCTATTCTTTTATACTGAGTTTTAGCTACATTAAAAAGAACTTATTAGAACCCATACAAATCCATATTTGTTCTAAGGAAATGAATTAATGCCCATGCATCTCACATTCAACAAAAAGAGATTAGCAAAATACCTGCCGAACTGCCTCTTATCTATTTTATATTCCTTAGTTTAAGGATATTTTATATCATAATTATGCTTCTTGGGCATCTTCAATTATTGCATTTGGACTTAACACATAAAGTTATATAAAAGAGAAATAGAGACGGAAGTCGTGTATGTTAATATTTTCATATAATGTAGGAAAACCCTTTATTAAGGAGAAATGAATTAAATGTGTTCAGGCAACTATACATTTTTAGCCTATAAATCTACTAAAAATGCAACATTCCCAATTTTCTATTATTGTATAGAAATGCACTCCAAATCAATGGCTTAAGACAATAATCACTTATTTTGTTCACGATTCTGTGGGTTGATTGGGCTCAGGGAGGCATTTGTATCCCTCTGGATGTCTCATGCAATTGCAATCTGAATGTGGCTGGAGTTGGGGACATCTTAAAAACATTTCCACTCACCTTTCTGGTAGATCAAAAGGCTGGAAGTACTGCTGGGGCCTCCTAGCATTTCTATCTCCATTTGGTCTTACTCTGTGGTCTCTCCATGCAGCTTCAGAGTAGCTGAACTTCCTACACGGTGGTGAGGTTCCCGAGCAAGTGTCTCAAGAGAGATCTGCAGAAACCTCCTGGAAGACCTTATCTAACCTGCTCTTGGAAGTTGCCCAGCATCACTTCCACTGTATCCCATTTGCTGACACTGTCAAAAAGGTTCACTTTTTCAAGGGTAAGGGATACGGTTCCTGCCCCTTGATGGAAAGACGTCAAAGAATTTGCAGACATGTCTTTAAACTATTTCTGAGATACAAAGCAACATTATAGGATTAGACAGCCCATACAATTAAAATGTGATTTTGTGGAAATCCACACTCCATACTTTAGGAATTGTCTCAACTGAATTCACGTCACTAAGCAGCATTATTCATTTTACTGAAGCAGGATTTTCCCAGTGAGATCAAGAAATGGTTGAACTCCTCAGCATGCAGCAATTTTACTGAGCAAGCAACTTTGTATCACCTGATGCTTCCTCTGCTTGCTCAGCAGCTGAGGCATCAATTGTCTTGAATTTCACTTCCATTCAAAGCAATAATGTGTTATTGACGGTGAGACACGCATGCTTGGCATTTAGAAGTCCTGCAAGGCAGCTGTTTTATTTCTTCCGAACATTAAACTGATTACAGAAGATTAAATATAATATTTGTTTGAAATCAAATAACACAGGACTTGGCAGACTGTACAATTAGAGTTTCGAAACAAGTGATTAAAAGAGTGATATTGTCCTTCCTCGAATGGCAACATGATTTACAAAGTGGATTTTTTATAATTTCACCAACATCTGAGCAAAGCAACTATTGATTTTTTTAAAGTTGGCTGCCATTTAAATGGGGCAATTAGTTAAAGACTGAGAATAAGCAAAATCTTGCAATGCTACTGCTGTTGTTGGTGCCCTGTGACTAATTTAAATCTTTAAAAAGACACAGACTGTAGGTCTCTAGAGAAAAAAGCTCAGAGGAAATTTTTTCAGGGCTGGTGTGCCTAAAGTTACAGGAGAAAACAAGCTCCCTCCAGATCTGCTTTTTAAGGCTAATAACGTTCTAATTATAGAGAGTATGGTTGCCACTACCAGCTGAAAGCATTTTGTGGATTTAAAAAGCAAATTGAAGTGAAGAAACACAGCTAATGTAACTGTAGCATCTGCGGTTCTCGTAGGTTTACTCAGCCAAAACCAATATATCAGCCAAGGTGACCCAAAGTCTGAGGAGGTTATCTCAGGTATGTTAATAAATCATTTCACAGATGACTATAAAACATTTATTTTTCATGTCCTCCATAATATCAAAAACTCCAAATCACTTTAAAGAATTTTAGAAATACTTCACTATGAAGGGCTCCCTCCCAACAAACTTAAATTTTTAAAGATTTATTTGAGAGAGAGCACATGTAGGTGCAAAAGAGAGAGAGACGCATGAGGGGCAGAGGCAGAACCAGACTGCCTGCTGAGCGGGGAGTCAGATGCAGGGCTTGATCCCAGGACCCCAGGATCACAGCTTGCACTGAAGGCAGATGCTTAACCGCTTAACCGACGGGGCCAGGTGCCTCCCAACAAACTTAAATTTTTATAGTATTGCCTCCTTTTCTACATTTGCTACACTTGACAAGTTGAGGTAATTACTTGACTAGCATATTCAATTTATCTCTTGAGCAATGAAGTTATTTTTTAAATGGAATTTTCATGACCAGAAACCATGCTGTGCTCAAGAGTTCTGCATTTTAGGGTGCCTGGGTGGCTCAGTTGGTTAAGCGTCTGCCTTCGGCTCAGGTCATGATCCCGGGGTCCTGGGTTCGAGTCCCGCATCAGGCTCCTTTCTCTGCGGGGAGCCTGCTTCTCCCTCTCCTCCCCACTTGTGCTCTCTCTCACTATCTCTGTCTCTCTCTCTCAAATAAATAAAATCTAAAAAGAAAATAAAAAAAAAAAGAGTTCTGCGTTTTAAACCTTGCTGGGCAGTCTAGGACTAGCACTTGACCTTCTACCCTTTGTTTACCTCATAATTTGTATGGAAAGGGTAGTTACAAAATTCATGATTGGCTTAAATTTTCATCATTTTGAAATGAAAATAGTAATAATATTGTAAATGCTTCTTCCTTCTAAATGGGAATTTGCAATATAAAGGTCTAGATTATATGGACCAAGAAGAAAGGATTTAGAAGCCAGTGAGTAATTTTTCAAAGAACAATTTACATGTACTGCTTGTGAGAGTTAAAGGGAAACCTCACCGAAGTGGAGTCAGGAAGACAGAAGAGGAAGCCATACCCCTCAACATCAATAACAGGAAGAATTGTCAGTTAAAGACTCCGACAGACATGTCAATTACAGATCCCAACAAATAATCACCAACAGGAGAGAATCAATTACAGGCCCCAAAAGGGAAAGACATACATTGCCATCTCCTACAAGAAATTGGCTATCTCTGCAAGTCAGCCTATGAAAAACCATCATTACCCTGAACTCTTACCTTTCTCAGGTGGACTTTTGTTCAAAACAACGCCCCCCTCCCCTAACTTCCTCCTCCTCCTCCATAAAGTAAATTCCCTCTCCCTTGTTGGACTGGCTTATGTTTTTGCCATCATTTCCACATCTTGAATTACAATCCTGAACCAAAGCCATTTATACTGGTACGATAACTTTTATTTTTAAGGTTCACATGCTTTTACCTTGTAAAAATGACTTTTTGGGGCTGTGAAAAAGAGTGGGACTGACAACAGAAATGAGGACATAGCATCTTTCCTAGGGAAGCTGCAAGGCAACATGGAAGAAAAGATTCTGGTAAAATTCTGACACTTCTGACTTCCTTCTGTTCAGAGTTCAACATATCAGGGATAAAGATGATTCTTTATAGATTTTTATCTGACACATTTCAAAACTCTCTACCAAGACAGTATAATTTGATGTTTTCAATGATCAGAGAATATATCCAGGTTGTTGAGGGAAACTGAATTTTTTAAAAATCTTAAAACCCTAAAACCCTCTCCATGACGACAGAAAAGAAAAACGATAGTGTCATCATTGAATAAGCCCAGAATGTGGGGCCCATCACAGGCAGTCCACCACAAAGTTTGCAAAGACAGAAATGACTCTCACCCTTTTATATAGCCATGCAGATACCACCCATTACATATATGTTTGCAAGATAAACAACTGGTCCCCAAGTTAGAGAGCTCACAGCGCTATTTCTCGCATACAGTTCATCTCAAATTCACTTAGTAGTTAACTAACAAACTTCCCATATCTTTATAACAGGAAGCAGTTATACAACTTGGAGTAAGGGGTCTGCCAAAGTTAGGCTCCTACTCTTCCCTAGAGACTGGGAGATAGAGGTGCTATCTTCCTTGATGATTTCATTAAAAAAAAAAAAAAAATGATTTCCAGGTCCTTAAGAAAGACTCACTTTCTGAGTCCTAAAGTCTGGGGCATATTTAGCTTTTAAGATTTGTGTACATTTCATGAGACTGGGAAAGAACTTACAAGTTTTCAAAAGTAAATGTTCTATAAAGAGAACATTTACTTATTTTAGACAGGGAGAATTAAGTCTCTTAATTCATATTTGCTCCCACTGGGGAAAGTGCATTCTTATAGCTGAGAGAGAAATGACCAATGATATAGTACAAATTAATCATTTATGGATAAAAGGTCTAAGAACGAGAGTATAAAAATGATTTTTTTTTTATGAAGATAGTCCTTGACTTCTACTCCAGTGTGCTTTCCATTCACTGTGATTGCCCCTAGAAACAGGTTTCTGAACCAAGGAAGAAGTAATACACTTGGAGTGAGCCATGCACTCTTAATTCATCTCTTTTCTTCCTCCTGTATGCCCCTTCTTCATACAGGAGCTCCCCAATTTCCAACGCTCACATCTAACGTTCATGGTGACAGTAACCAATGGATAGACATATTTAGGCCAGGTCCATTCTTCCATGGGACATGGCAGTAAAATTTCACATACCTGTAACTTTACAGGGGAACTTTGCAATGTGGGAAAGTAATGAAATAGGAAATCATACAAGGTTTTCTAATGTATCTAGACTTATTTTCTCCAGAAAATAATTTCACACAAATTATTCAATTTCATCCTAACCAAAGTAGAAAAGTTTTTGTTCTAATTGTGATTGCCTCACCAACAACTGTGCGTTGTCATCCTATGAGACATATTCTAGTCTTGCTAACATTATAGAAATAAATGTAGGTTACCTGTACAACTGTTAAAATCCTTACATGTCCTTACCGCTTGGTAAATAAGAAGTCATAAATTTAGAGAATTACCTCTGGCTTTTGAAAGCCCTATTTCATCTTGGCTAAGTATGTTAAAAAAAACTGTAATTTTCTTTTGCTTTAAGGGGTTACAGAAAATGGTCTAACTCTCCACCCAGCTACTGGGCTATGTGACATACAACGACAACAAAGCCACTAATGTGGAACAAATTTACCTTAATTTCTCAAGTGTGTATCAAGTCATTTAAGCCATCTGCCAAAAGAATGATAGCTCAGACAAGGGCAATATCAATTCACTGATTTTATTTAAAGTGAAAAACTGGTTCTATTGCCAAATAGTCATAAAAACAAGAGCCAAAAGCAGTACTAGATGACAAACCTAATAGGTAAGAGTTGGAGGGATTGTTACAGAGGGCTATGAGCCAAGGAATACAGGCAGTCTCTAGAAACTGGAGAAAGCAAGGGAATGGATTTTCCCCTAGAGCCTCCATAGGGAATGCAGCCCCGCTGACACTTTCATTATTCGGCCTGTGAGATCCATCATCTCAGACTTCAGAACTCTAGAACTATATGATAATAGATTTGTGTTTCAAACCACTGAATTTGTGGTGACTTGTTACAGCAGCAATAGGAAACTAGAAGAGTAATGTATCCCATATCGATCACTTTTAAATTATCAAGCTAGGGGGCGCCTGGGTGGCTCAGTCGTTAAGCGTCTGCCTTCGGCTCAGGTCATGATCTCAGGGTCCTGGAATCGAGCCCCACATAGGGCTCCCTGCTCAGCGGGGAGCCTGCTTCTCCCTCTTCCACTCCCCCAGCTTGTGTTCCCTCTCTTGCTGAGTCTCTCTCTGTCAAATAAATAAATAAAATATTTAAATAAATAAATAAATAATCAAGCTAGTTGCCACTAGAGACAGCTGGCTCTTGATTCCACTCGGAATTCTAGAACCAAGACAGAACATGTATGTTAGCATTTTCCCACCCAAGTAAGAGTGATAGGTACTAGGAAATTTATCTACAAACTTCTAGAAATCTTTAGTTGAGGGTTGCTCCTGGGGAAGAGGGGAGAGTGTGGTAAATATCCCCTTGTAGACTGACCTGTGGTTTACAGACTAGGTTCCCAAGGTCAGAAAAAGCTCTGAGATAAAGCAAGGCAGGGGCTGACTTTGGAAGATGGGCCAGTATATACGAAAATAATGAAGGCACATGCAGCATTTAGATCCACTCATGCCCAACGTTAATTTTATTCTATCCTGTCATTGATTACTCAAGGTAATGGCTAACCACAATTTCTTAAAACAAAAAACAAAAAACAAAAAACAAAGCTTTGGAGGGTTTATGTGACAAACCATACTCCCCGTTCTGCGGTTGTTACCAGGGTCACAAATGATATCATCTGTCTCCTCCAGTATCCGTTCTAGATTCTCTTTACCCTTGATCAGCACTTCTGCTACTCTAGATTGTTTTTCTAGTAGGGAAACCCAGGTCAACATCTCTGAGGAATCTGAACTTCTGTTTACCCTGACCCTGACTGGCCATGACTGCTACAATTTCCATTTACAGTTATGACCAGGCATGTAAGTACCCAAAGTACTCCTGGTGAATTCCCTAAGCTCCAGATATAGTCATTTTTGATCCCATTCAGAATCAAGTTGGGCCAGTTGCTGGGTCAGCAACTCATTTTATCTCCTCACGAAAATCAGGGTTATTTATCCAAGGTGGTGTAATAACTCCTTTGTCTGCTAATCTATAGTCCTAAAGTGTCCAGAATGGCCAGGCAAAAGACATAACTGGGATTAGTGAAACGCTTGCTGTGTTACATGATAGAAGCAACCCTTATTCTGCTCCAGTAACCAGACGTCTGGTTCAGGAGAACTGAAATATAAAGGGATGGGAAACACAATCTCAAGTGAGTGACTAGTGATTTCCAATACAGTCTTGTCCTCCACTGCAAGGGAAGAAAGTTTCCTTATACACGGTCATTGAGACCATTTGATTTTACAAGAGACCCTAAGCTGTCAATTCGTTTTATCCATACATGCATCAGTGACACCAAACAACAAACAAATTGCTCAGTCCTTACATAATTCACTATTGCCTTCTTATCTCTAAAATGCTAGACATATTGCATAAGCCAACACATTAATATCCACAAGTGAGAGTCATTTTAATTGTTATAACACCATGCCAGGGCGTATCATGCAATCATGTTTTTACAGCCTCTGGCTGGCCAGGGAGTGATGTGATTCAATTCCAGAATTCCATCCTGAGACTCTCTTTCCTATAAAAATTCCAGTTCCAATAAAAATTATCTTAGTTTGGGTTCTCCAGAAGCAGATCCCATGACAAACATCCAGAGGCAAGTTGTTTATTTGGCAAGTGATCTCTGGAAACGTGCAGTGTAGGAGTCAGGAAGTGAGACAGGGCGGTGAGATGGGGAAGAGAACGGAAGACACTAAAGAATGCACTGACAGACAAGTTACCTCTGTGGGCAGGGAGCTTAATCCAACTGAGAAACTGATAGCCCGTATAGAACATATGATTCAGGTTATCCCAACCAGGGGCAACTGTTTGAATGCTGTTTCAGGCATCATTAATTCTCTTGCACTCTGAGCAGACTAAGTTTGGGGAGAAAGCTTTAGAGTCCAGAAAAAAAAAAAAAATCTTTAAGCAAATAGAAGGTTGTGCTGGAAGTCAGAAGTTGGGCCAGTGTGCAAGGAAATGGTTAAATATGAGGGAGGGACACTGACCAGCTTTGCTATACCCAGTAATATTGCTTCTTAAAACCTACCAGTATAACCACTTCCTTCCCTTGGTGATTTTTCTTCCTCCAACCCATAGATGACATATAGGTTAAAAAAATAACCAATAGACCATCCTCTCTGCTTATGAACACAGATATATTTTTGGCTTTATTTTTCTTGAAATTCCAGATTCCACACAAACATGTCCTGAGTCCATCTAGAAATAGAGACCACCATTTCTAGCCCATTTCTGTGTTAGATTATCAGGATTGCTATGTCAGTATAGAAGTGTTGAATCTGACCCTAAGCATACCTACTGATATGAGAATCACAAATTGCCTGTGTTTGCTTTGGAATCCCAGGTTAAATTGGCACCTGAATTTATCTTTACCAAATTTCTTTGCTTCCTTTGCCAACAGTTGCAGTCATCTTAAACATTTTCCTTCTACTTTCCCAAGAGATTTATGGTTACAGAGTTTATACTGGCTGGGACCTTTTCTAGTTACTGTGTCAAAAGCATAGCATAAGTAGCTGGTCCCTAGGCAATCCAGATTTTACCACATTTTTTTTAGTTTAACATTTGGTATAATAGCAGCAAACTTCCTGTGTTGCTATTCATCATGGTGGCTAGTGATTCGAGTCCTTTTTCAAAAGCACTAAAAGATACATTCACTGGATGTCAAAAATTCTTTTTTCAAATATTTTCCCAACTTTCTGAAACCTCAAAGCAAGTATCAATAACCTACAAATACACAGAGATGACCTTTAGAGAACTCAAAAATTAGATGTTTATTTTTCATGAAGGATTCTCAAACAGTTTCCTAAGATTGTTATTCTGAAAAAGGGTATTATCCTTTCAGTTTGTTCTTTAATTCACATGTCAACTATTTTTCTGTATTTTAAATCTATTGTCACATACACATGCAAAAGAGACTAGAAAAGCACTCTTAATTTGGAGATGATAAATAACTTTTTAAAAATAATTTTTGTCTATCTCAAGTCAAATCAAATTTGGGGTTAGGAGAGGTGTCTTTCTTCTTGAAACATTTTTCTTCTATACTGAAATATTTAAATACAATAAAATCTACATGACTATATAGATTTGTGGAGTTTGTATACGAGTGATAAGTTTTCCAGTTCAGTTAATGTTCAATCAAATAAATATATGTGGGTGACAATACCTTTAGGCTGACACTCAATAAACATTTGAAGTACAAATTTTAAAACGTAATTACAGATAGCGTACGTGGTAAGCCAAATAATCGCCCTCTCAAATATCAAAGTCCTAATTCCTTGAACCTCTGAATATTACTTTAAATGGCCAGCAAGGTCTTTGCAAACATGATTTAATTTAAAATCCGGAGACGTTGAGATTATCCTGTATTACCTAAATGTAATCACAAGTGTCCTTATAAAAGAAGGCAGAGGGAGATTTAATTGCAGAAGAGGAAGAGGAAATGTAATGCAACAAAGGGGTCATGAGCAAAGAAATGCAGGTACTTCCAGAAGCTACAAGAGGAAACAGATTTTCCTGTAACCTTCCAGAGAACCAGCCCTCTGACAACTTGCTTTTAGCACCGTTAAGACTCACTTTGGACTTCTGGCCTCCAGAACTGTAAGATAATAAACATGTGTTCTAAGCCATTAAGTCTAGTAATTTGTTACAGCAACCATCAGAAACAAATACAGCCCACAAAGACATTCTGAAAGAATAAAAACAAAACCACCACCAGGGTGGGAAGTGGGAAACAGGATTTTAGTTGCCAAAATTTTATTACAAAGGTAGGAGATGAAATTTCCAGTATTTATGTGAGTAAAATGACTGAAACTCTGAGGACACCTTCAGATATGGAAAGCCTTCATATCTACCACATCTCTCTAATGCCTCATGAATGAAACATTAACATCCTAAATGTTAACTAATGTCTTAAAAACTGATTTTTGGCAAAATAGTAAAAAATGATTACATATGCCTTCTACAACTTTTTGTTAAGCAATCTTTTCTATAAAGGCTACGTGGTCTCCATTCACTCTTACTGTCCTCCTGTTCAGAAAGAATGCAATACACTTATTTTCCATAACATGCAAGTTAATGATGGCTAGCTTTTATTTTAATATAGGTCATAACCTTAGCTCAGAATGGTAGAATACTTTTTATTTGATTGTGAAGAAGAGGCAAACATCTCTGATTAGAGTCTTTTCCAAGGGTCTCTAAAATTACATTTAAAAATTAACTGCCAAATCTGCATTAATTCCAGACCACCTATGGCCAAATACAGTAGTACCAGCTCACAGGAGCCTGAGTGATCCAGAGTCCTAGAGATGTCCTACAAAAACAAAAAATATAAAGCCTTATATCATGGATTGATATCTGTCCAATAAGTTACAGAACTCTGATGTAGGTCTTTCCTTTTCTCAAATATATGCCCCAAAGGAGTGAATTCTGGACTAGTTTTGATGTCCCAACAGGAAAAGACGACAGGTATATTGTGAAGGATAAGGATGAGGGTAGCTAGTTCCCAGGACTAACTATACACAACACTGTCCCCACCAATGAGGCATAAGAGCATGCTAGATCAAACACAAGTGTTGGGGCACCTAGGTGGCTCAGTCAGTTAAGCTGCCGACTCTGCTCAGGTCATGAACTCACATTCCTGGGAGTGGACTCCATCCTCAGCAGGGAGTCTGTCTGTGGATTCTCTCTCCCTCTTCCTCTGCCCCTTCCCCTCCCCCTGCTCATGCTCTCTCTCGGAAATAAATAAATAAGAAACCACAAGTGTTTATGATGGACCAAACAAGCAGTTTCACTTCCTTCGTAGTCCACAGTGAGTTAAACTGAAAGGTAAAAAGGGAATTGGAGAATTCAGTATGGGAAGGTCAAGAAGGGGAGAATAGATGACAAATTCTAAGTAAGCTCTACATTTTGTGCCTTTTGTGATAAGAAATAGACCATGAATCAGTCAGTACATCAGCTTTTACATACATAAGGCTTTGAATAGATTCATAACAAAAATAAATATGGAAAAGTAACACCCAATATGCCATTTCTAATCAACCTGAACCTGCGGAAATGAGATTTATATGACATCTTCTAGGTTCTAAGAGACAAACGGCAACAAAAAAAACTCTTAAATATAGACAACTGGTGGTTATCAGACAAGTGGGTGGGGGGATGTGTGAAATAGGTGAGGGGGATTAAGAGCACACTTACGTATATGCATAGAATTGTTGAGTCACTATATTGTACACCAGAAACAAATATAACACTGCAATTATACTGGAATTAAAAAATAATATTAAAAACAGAAGAAACAAAACAAAAAAAGATAAATTTAACTTCAGATACATGAATAGGAGGAATAAGAATCAATGAGTGGACTGGGGGTCCTCCAGGTTGAAAGCAGAGTAAGTTTTTTTTAAAGGCATGGTTTTGAGCATAGGGATTCAGGAGTTTTCTGAAGACAGTGTTCTAAGAAAAAATGTGCTTTCATTTGGAAAGTGGAAACTAAAGAATTTCAGAAACTAGAGAACAGTTGGGGATTTTGTCATCAGGAATCCACATGGATCTCATATTATTTAATCCCTGGGTCCCACTTCTCAGTTTCAGTCTGGTTTGCTATATTCTTTCCTTTGGTTCCCAGAGATTATTGTCCAGATATGACTAGTGGAGAGGTAGAATGGAATAAAAATAAAGGATCAAGTACTCGGAAAAGAACAATATCAAGGCAAAGCCTTAGTTCTAAATAAAATGAAAGAACTACTTAGTCACTCATCGATCTCTGCTTGGTAGTGGTTCTACACCTGCAGGAGAGGTTTATTCCCATACAGAATCCACAAGGGAACTATGAGCTTGAACTAGAAGGTGTTGTGATAGATGCCTCCATACACATGAAATATAAGCTCAATGTTATACATTCCCGGCATTGAGATTGCTATTATTTGTCCCCTAGTCATAGATGAGACATTAGAGTTTTTAGAAAAGAGCACTATAAGAAGCTCCAAACAAAAAACAGGTCAAATTATGAAGTGCTATAAATCAGGATGGAGGACAGGAATTAAACCCAAGATGACTAAAGCAAGAGCCTAAAAGCCTAGCTGTAATTCAAACAGTTGAAGGAAGAACAGCCCTGGACAGAACACTTTCCAAATTTCTACAAACATCTGTATGAAGATACACAGGAAAAAAATTTAAGTGATACTAAAACCAAAATTTACTTACATGCAACCTATGTCTGAACTGTAGCAGAGTTTATGCAACAGTGTTATACTCAGGCTTAAGTACATTTAATCTTTGCATTCCTGTTCCTTCCCCCAACCACTGAATACTACACTAAGCTTTCTGAAGATCAACTAAATTAGCAGTCATACCTGTATTATGTATTAGTTTATTGTGAGGATACACGCATGCTATTCACACCCTTTGTTCCCTAACTTCCTCCAGAAGTTCCACTTCCAAATGTTCAATGTTCAAAAACAAAAAGTGGGTTAAAAAAGCTGAAAGGAATAGTTTTATTGCATTTTGGGAATAAAATTATTGTGTGTGGATAAGGAGAAAAATCTTTCCATCAATCCTTGCTAAGGATGGTATATTTCATTAATACAGTTGGAAATTTGAACTGGAGCTGTGTGTATCAATCCATACTCAAATATACATGAGTAGCTGCAACTTGAACCAAGAGAGCAATACACACACACTCTCTCTCTCTCTCTCTCTCTCACTCACTCTACTAGTAAACACTGTTGTGGGGTGATCTCATTAAGAAATAAACAATGTGTTCTATAAACTATTATGCATAGAGCCAAAGGAAAAAAAAATCAGCATCATACAAAAGAGACAGGCACAGATTACCTCAAAAGGCCAAACTCTGCTGTAAATCTGTAAGGATTATGAAGTGCAAAGGGAATTCTACCAAATCAGCATCCATTCCCCTTGAGCCCAATTCTTCCCAACCCAGTGGTGCATATCAAGTTCCTAAGCATCCAGTAATGTTGCTCAGGATAGTTTTGACAATAACCTAAGAGTGACTCTTCAATTTACTCCACATTTATATCGCACAAAAGAAGATTTAAATGGTTTGGTTCTACTCATAAAGAGCATATTAACCACAGTTTGAAGCAGTTGTGAAGGTTACTAAAATAGCTTATTTTGGAGTACCCAGATTACTGAGTATCTTAAGTCTTAAGCAGCCACCTACTATTTAAACTAGTTTCCCCAAGGAGAGAAGAAGAGGGAACACCCATGCAAACTCGTGCTCTTTCTTATTAAAACGTCTTTGCCTAAACTCAAGCCTACTTTACTGGTGAGTCAGTTGTACCCAGAGACTTTAAGGACTCCTTACGCCTAACCTAATCTTGGCCAAATATCTAAAGTACTACATAGTTTAAGTGGCTGACTTTCCCTGCCTAAACTAGACCCCCAAACTTTGGCTCTGCCTATCAGGGTTTTCATAGCAAAAGAAAGTACCCTTGAACAATGCGGGGGGTGGTTAGGCTCACTGATCCTCCACACAGTCAGAAATCTACATATAACTCGACTCTCCAAAAACTTAATACCCTACTGTTCACTAGAGGCCTTGCTGATAACAGCCAATTAACACATTTTGTTTACGAATTATATTCTATATTCTTACAACAAAACATCTAAAGAAAATGTTAAGAAAATCCTAAGAGAAAATCCATTTATAATGCTGTACTGTATTTATCAAAAATCTGCATATAAGTGGACCCGCACAGTTCAAACTCTGTTCAACTGTAAATCCGAACAAAAGCAGAGCTGACGTATCTGTTCCAGGCATTCTTTAGCCCCTTAGGCTATTGCTTTAGGTCCTGAGGAGAAGCTAACAGAGAGCATCTTCTCGCAAACAGGGCAGGACCGGCTTTCCTTCCACTGCCACACCTGCATTTGGTCATTACCACTATATTCCCCACCTAATCCCCTTATCCATCAAATGCAAGGTAGACTTTATCCCTCTAGCTCAATAAACGTTACTGGATTTTACTAAATCTTTCTCAGACAGAGCAGGCTTGGAAAGCCACAGGAAGTTTCAACTGTATGGGTAACACACAGGTAAGATCCAACCTGGGGTGTTGCTGTGCTCTTTTCAGAATAGAGGATGCAAACTGATGGGGAGAGGACACGCAACAGAAAAATAGAAATACTGCAAACCTTCCTGAGGCTACTTCCTCTGGGCCTTTGTGTCCAGCTGAGACTAATGAGACAAACCATTTACCCCCTCAAGATATTTTGACAGTATCTTAGTATTTTCCCCTATCCAGAGACCTTTAAAATGGATCTGAGCAGGATAGTTTTCTTCCATTTAGTTTACCTTAAGGCCACAGGGTACATCCAGCTAAGTTACGTGCTTTGTTTTTCATTTCAAACTACATCAGCTAAGTAGTACAACAAACTCACAAGGTAACACAACGAGCCCTAGATTGCCATACAACTAAAACACACTCTGTCTACCTATATGTATTGTATCAAGTGTGAGATGCCTCAAGTTCACTAAGATTTTTCTAAAAACATAATAGGAACATTTTTACTCTTTAATTCTCATGTAAATCACTTTCTTGGTAGTTTCATCTCTCAATATGCCAAAAATTCTAGAAATTTTATCTCCAAACCAACTACCCTACTAAAACTTCCACTATGTCCCACTATCTCCTTCCATCTGTACTTAGATGCCTAATAGACCTCTCATATTTTATGTGCTTGTGGCATTCAGCCTCCAAACCTCCAAAATGGCCCTAGTGAATTATACTTCCATTATTCATGCCTTTGGAGACCGCTGCCACATTGATTTTGGGTGGGATTATGTGATTTACTTAATCCAATAAATGCTAAGGAAATAGGTACAAGTTCAAGTTCCAAGCCTTACGAAGGCCTACCAAGTTCCCCTTTTGTGCTTTTGGTGCCTTACACCATCACTTAAGCAGTCCAGCTACTGGGCTAGAGAGACCAAGTAGAGACACCACATGAAAAGGCCCCATAAAGAGAGAGAAGCCCTCCTGGTCTCCATGTCCTAGATTTCCAGCCATCCATACCAAAATACTAGACATTTGACTAAAGCCATATTGGACATTTCAGCTGGGTCAGTTTCTGCCTACATCCCTATGAGACTTCAAACGTGACAGTCCAAAACTCTACAGCTGAACATCAATCATTCCTCAGAATTATGAAAAGTCATAAAACGGCTGTTGTTATATACCAGCATGATTTGGGGTGTTATTTAGGTAGCAACTGGTAACCTCATCTGGATGCCTAAGGTACATTCTCATTTGGGTGCTTAAGAGACCTCTTAACCTGACATCCTCTTCCCACCTAAACGTTCCACACCCAGGCTTTCTCATCTCGGTTGATGGCAACTTTGTGTCTTTTCTGTGGCCTTTTCTCATTCTATATGGTCATCTGTCAGATTATTCTTCAGTCTCTATTTTCAAAAGGTACCCAAATTCCAACCACTTTTTGCTACATTCAGACATAACACTCTTCCCTAACCCATCTCCACCCTGGATTACTGTAATAGCCTTCTAACAAATTTCCCTGTTTCTACCCTTGCCCTGCTACTGTCTATTCATAGCACACAGCAGTTAAAGTAAGTCAATATCACTGCTCTTTTCCCAAATGTCTCATTTCAAAAACCAAAGTGTTCATAATTGCTTTAAAGCCCACGTAACATGGGGCACCGGGGTGGTTCAGTCGGTTAAGCATCTGCCTTCAGCTCAGGTCATGATCCCAGGGTCCTGGGATCGAGCACCACATCGGGCTCCCTGCTCAGCGGAGAGCCTGCTTCTTCTCCCTCTCCCTGCCACTCCCCCTGCTCGTGCTGTCAAAAAATAAATAAAATCTTAAAAAAAAAAAAAATGACTCTTAAAAAAAAAAAAAAGCCCACATAACTTATTCCCCATCTCCAAACTTCCTGATCATTTTTCTTATTTTCCCATGTTCACTCTGCTGCAGGCCTTCTGAACCCCCTGATGTTCTTCAAACTTGTCTGGCACATTCCCAGTTTGGAGCCTTTTCACCAGTTCTTCTCTATGCCTGGAATGTTCCTCCCCTGTTACATACCTGCAAGAGTCACTCATTCTTATCCTTCAAGCAATGGTTGAAATGCTTCCTTCATGAGGTTTATCCTGAAAATGCTATTAAAAATTGCAAATTTTTCCCCAAATACTACAGATTCCTTTACTGCTTCTTCCCGCCCCCATAGCATTCATCCAATATACTAAGCAATGTACTTACTACAGTAGTGGTTTTGAGTATCCCTTATTAGAATATAAGCTACTTAAGGGAAGGAATCTCTATTGGCTCAATAATATATCCCTTACACATTCTATGGTATATAGTAGGCAATCAACAAATATTTGTTGAATTAAGTATGATCCAATGCCAATACTTATGAAATTTAAATGAAATCACATGTATTTGAAATCACAGTAAAATTGGTATACAAGATCTATTATTACTTCATGACTGGCTTTGGCTCTAAATTGTCTTTGTAGGATTCACTCATATTGTATATGTAGTTGTAGATCATTATTCCTCATTGCTACACAGTATTTCATTGCATGACTATACCACAATCTATTCCACTCCTGTTGGGGATCAGGTCGTTTTCAGTGTGGATATTGTGTTAGTTTTGTAGGACTGTTGTAACAAAATATTGGATGGTGGCTTAAACAACAAATTTACTTCCTCACTGTTCTGGAGGTTTGAAGTCTAAGATCAAGGTACCAGGAGGTCTCATTTCTCCTGAGGCCTCTCTCCTTGGCTTGAGGATGGCCATTTTCCAGCTGTGTCTTCACATGGCCTTTTCTTGGCACACACATTCCCTGTGTCTCTACCTTTTCTTATAAGGACACCAGTCATATTGGATTTGGCACTACCCGTATGACCCCATTTAACTTTACCTCTTCAAAGGTCCTGTTTCCAAATACAGCCACATTGGGGGTTAGGCTTCAATATAGAAATTTGGGAGAGAAAACACTTCAGTCCATAACAAGAGGTATATTATATACTGTGATACAAATGTATTGTGATGAACCTTCTGTTATGTATTTTGGTGATCCTATACACTTATGTTTCAGGTGTTCCTTAAAAAAGGAATTTCTGGATTGTATATCAGTTTTCTGATTTAATTGATCTTCCCTATTTTATCAAAGTATTTGTAGCAATATTCTCTCCCATCAGAAGCACTTGAGAGTTCTGATTGCTGCACATCCTTAGTCTACACCCTTGCTGTATGTGTGTGTGTGTGTGTGTGTGTGTCTATAAAATATTCTCTCCTCAGATTCCACTTATACTTGTTTTAGGTTTTTTCACTGTATTCCTGTGATAAACAGACTTCTAAGTGGCCCAGTGATTCTTGCTGCCCTTTACCCACACCTATGTGTAATTCCTTGCTTTTGAATGGAAGCAGAAACAGACTTCCTTCTAGCCAACAGAACAAGTCAAAGGTGAAAGGGTGGTCACTCCCGAAATTTTGTGACATAATATAACAGTCTACCTTAGCAGACAAGAGCAAGAGAATCTCCTGCTAGCCTTCACAAGTTAAACTTCCACATTTTGAGGGAGAGGCACACTGGGAGAAGGCCATGGGAAGGAATTGCAGAAGATCTTTAAAACCTGAGAGAAGTCCCTAGTCAACATTCAATGAGAAAATAGAGACCTGGGTTCTTCAGACACTGAATTTTTCCAGTCACCACATGAACTTGAAAGAGGACCCCAAGCTTCATAAAAGAACACAGCTTGACTCACAACCTGAACACAACCTTATGAAACTCTAAGCAAAGGACCCAGTGAGATGATGTTCATACTCCTGACGAATGACAACCGCAACATAATAAAAACATGTTGTTTTAAGGTGCTAGGTTTGTGGTAATTTGTTGTACAGCAATAAATAGAATTCCATGTACCTCTTACTTTTTAAAAAAATATTTTACAATTCACCAGTTTACATTTCATAATGCCTAATATCTGTTAATAGCCTTGGAGCTGTTGGTATTTAGTTACTTGGTTTAAGAATATATTAATGGGTTCTATAGCATTTTAACTTGCCACCTATTTTCCTTCAGCACAGTAACTATATTAATCTTAGTTAGATCTCCATTAAGGCATCAGTCCCATCTTATTTTTGTACCTTCAAAATACATCATTTTGTTTTTCCTGCTTTTAAGATTTACTCATATTTGGTTTTCATAAGTCTTGATATTTGATAGTTTGAAAATTTTTCTTCCCATTTTTTATATTACTTCTATCTTGTTTCTCTTCTCCTTCTAGGACTCCAAGTGCATATATTAGACTTTTTCACTGTACCCCATATGTCTTTTATACAATTTCCTGTGTCTTTTATCCTTTTTCTCTGGATATTTTCTTCTGAAGTCTTATAGTATACTCACTTGCTTTTTACTATAGTTAATCTTCTATAACATAACCTATTGAGTTATAAACTCCAGTTATTGTAGTTTTCAGTTCTAGACTTTCCATTTGGTTCTTTTCAATAGATTTCAGTTCTTGACTTAAATTCTCAATTTTGTCTTACTTCCTTAATCATCACAAGCATTTTTATCCTAAAGTCCACATCTGAATTCACAGGGGTTTTTGGTTTGTTTGCTTTTTTACTGTCTATAATGTCTCTTGATTTGCCGATTGAAGGTCATTTTTCTACATATGAAGTTACGATCCTATTTGGGGGCAAGTAGCTAGGGTAGGAGGTTAACAATGACAGAACACATCAAGCCTGGTGGTTAACAATAGCTGCTCCACTTTGGTAGGCATTGAATTCCAAATTCCAAATTCTTCCCTAGTGCTCGAATCCTCACAGATACTAATCAGTCTCTCAATTTCTCAGCCATAATTATGGAACTGGAAGAAGACTTGAACTAGAAGTAATTCTAAGTGCCAGAGTTCTTTCCTTCTTTTTCTCACACATTGTTTCCACAGTTTCTCACTGATTTGTTAGCTCTTCCAATATCTTTAAGAAAAATCTTTAAAAATTAATTTCTTCCAACTTCCTTGGCTATTCTCAAGAGGAGAGTTGGTTGCAACCACTGTCAGGAGAAGAGTCTTAATGTAAGTATTTTACATAATGCAGGGGCCAACTAATTATTCTTAGGAAAAGCTACATCTTTCAGGATAGATAAAAATAACTGGCCCAGGTAAATAGGTAGCTAAAGCACATTGCAAAGAGAGAAACAAGTTAAAGCCTTGGGCAAGACTTTCAGGTCTTATAAGGAAAATACACTTTTTAAGTAAGAAATTTGAAGCAACAGAATTATCCAGTATGGTTGTATAAAAGAAAAACATTCATCTAGAATGCAGTTCATCTGTTTGCCGTCCTAAGGTTCTACACGTTTAGTCTGGGCTAATTTATAAACACTTCCAAGAAAGAAAGTTTTCGGTATACCTGAAGACTTTTTTCCCATTCAAAACACTATGAATAATTAGAGTATTTTATATTGATACTTACACCCAACACATTGTTACCAGCATCAGACCTTATTATCATGTCGAAAACACATCCAAACTGATTTTTCTCTCTTAAACTTGTCCACCTATCAAAGCTACGTGATACAAATAGAAAGACAGGCAAATAAAGTATTGATCATTTTAGGGCTTGAAGGATTCTAAAGTGGATAGCTCAACATTTGATTGAATAATTCCCTAAGGCATGACAAAAAATAAGTGAAGTGGCTGCAGGATTTAGCTGTGTTCTTTTTTTCTTTGATAAGTGGCCTATTCTTTTGTAATAGTAACACTTTGAACTGTTTCAGAGCAATTTAATAGCTATTAGCTCTTTTTTATCCTCAAGGTAGGAAGAACAAGTGTTATTATCCAGAGAGGTTAGGTGAAATGAGAAGATCACAGAGCAAATTAGTACAGAGCAGAGACAAGAAATTCTTCTGGCTTTGTGTTTTTCCATTATACCACATTTCCCCCTTGTGATGTTATAGGATACATGACACAAATGTATATGTATAATGGTGAGAAAACGAACTTCCCCTTACACACAAACTCTGTTAAAAACCACTTCAATGCGTGTAATGCATGTAAAAAATAATATCTTAAGAGATGCAGTCGATTAAAACTGCAGAAAGTGTTGTTCTCGGCACAAACAGCTGTTCAAATAGTATTCCAAAGGGACAGGCAATATTACAAAGAGACACTCCAGAGTAATAGGAAAGGAGAGATGAGGGAGGCAAATGAGGGAGCAGCTGAAGCATATCAGCAAAGCAAGAAAACTTCAGGAGCCAATAGAAAGGCTAAAAAGTCGATTTATCAGGTCTACAATATGCTGACTTCCAAAGAGGCTAACTTTGGGCTGTTCCGATTCTTGCAGTAAAGAACTTTATTGGTATGTTTACATTTATCAAGATATTTATCATTCTCTTGAGCTACTCAAAGATATTAGAATGATTTGGTTTTTTAAAGGCACCTCTCCTTTACCAATGTCATTGCTCTAGGCATGTGGGATATATAAGCTAATATTGTTCAGTATTCTATCTTTTAGAAAACCACAAATTGGCCATCATCATATCATTATGATTTTGTAAAGTCAGTATTTGCCTTAGTCATGTGATTGTTAATATTTTGCTACTTTTCCTTGCATCTTAGAACTTCCAAATATAATTTTTTTATATAAACATATTTTAGTCACATTCCAGTTAACACACAGTGTAATATTAGTTTCAGGTGTATAAAAGTGTTGAATTGGTATATTGTACAACACCTATTTCACCCATCCCCCTCACCCACCTCCCTTCTGGTAACCATCAGTTCTCTACAGTTAAGAATCTGTTTCTTGGTTTGCCCATTTTTTCCCCTTTTGCTCATTTGTTTCTTAAATTCCACACTCAATATTTTTTCTTACATTTAGAAGAGCCTATATTGAGAATTTGGTTAACCTAAACATAGTTTCCACTACAATATTAAAATAGTTTTCTCAATACATAGTTTCAGCAAGTATTTTTTTTTTCTTATAGTTGAATGGTGGATAGGACTTCCTGTTTCTATTACTGCTATTGAAAAATTAAATGTTAGTCTAGTTTTTATTCTTTGTAGGCTGTTTTTAAAGTCTTCTCTTTACCTTAAGCTTGACTGGCTATCATAATCTGTTTGGATTATTTTCTAATTGTACTTTAGTTGTAGAAATTGTTTCTTTTTCAAATGTTTGGCTATTTATGAGTTGCTACTTATTTCATGTTTAAGCTATTTTATTAAAATATGAAATGCAGGGGCGCCTGGGTGGCTCAGATGGTTAAGCGTCTGCCTTCAGCTCAGGTCATGATCCCAGGGTCCTGAAATCGAGTCCCGCATCAGGCTCCCTGCTCTGCAGGAAGCCTGCTTCTCCCTCTGCCACTCCCCCTGCTTGTGTTCCCTCTCTCGCTGTCTCTCTCTGTCAAATAAATAAATAAAATCTTTAAAAAAATATATGAAATGCATTTATAGGTGAATTCTATACTATGGACGTGATAATGGACCTGCGATTTTTTTGTGCATGATTATGCAGTTGGTTATTTCTCTGGACTCAGTCATGGTGGTTGGTTTTCCCATGTGATTTTTGTCTGTGATTTTATTGTGAGCTATCTTCCTTAAACTTTTATCTGTGGGGTTCTTTAAAGCCTGAATGTGAAATAACTCCATGGAGGATTTGCTTCTGTTTGGTAATTGAAGCCACTTTAAATTTTTGGCAGTGCACTGTTCAGGACAAAATATAAATTCCAGAAGATTCTGGTTCAAAATGGTGATATAGGAAGATCCTGAACAGACCTCCACCCACAGACCTACTGAGCCTATAGTTACATATGGAAAAACTCCTTTTTGAAAAAAAAATGCAAAGGCTAAGTGACAACTACACATTGGGCAAATGGAGACAGAATCTCACCATAAACCCCACTCCTGGTGCAAAGACCCATAACCTAGCGGGAACTCAAAACTAGAAACATCTCCCTGAGGAGCCGAGGGTTCAAACCACTCCAGTCATCTGAACGTTTAAGACATACATTTGAGACAAGCCCTAAACACATGTAACTCTGAAAACCAACAGGACTCATGTTGCAAGACCCACAAGACTGTAACATCAACAGAAACTGCTCTTAAAGGGCTCACACATTCAAACTCACCCCCCCCTCTAGAGCCCAGCTCAGAGGCAGCTGCTTGTGGCCAGACTTAAAGGGAAGGAAGTTCACCTGCTTATATTAAAGCCTCGGCCTAAGAGGCAAGCAACTAATTTAAGACACAAAGCTAGTAGCCTGCCGTAATATTCTCTGGGGATGGAGACTGGCAGGTACCATCTTCACACTCTTCCTTTGCTGTGCTCCAGAGGACCAGTATCTTCCAGAAGGAAGCTTTTACACACATCTGGTGCCCTGATTTTTTAATGGCTGCCACTTACGGGATGCTTCTTGATCACCTGGCTCCAGAGGCCAGGGGAGTTTGTATTTCTGAACCAGTGGACTGTAGTAACTGGTGTCACCCAGAAAAGAACTCCTACCTTTGTGCAGGGTCCTGATTTTTGTGAGTACTGCCAGGGAACACCTCTACATTGCCTGGTTCTGGTGGTCAATAGGGCTTATGCTCATGGGCCCCACAGGACTGTAACCAACAGAGAGCATCCTTAGACAGCCACAACAAACCCAAGCTCAGTCTTTCTGTGAAAGGGGCCTATTAGCTAACCATTATGATTGTGGCCTGAAGGGAACACTGCTGATTAAATAGACATTATCTAGGGGCCGACTATAATCTTATCCAGAGAACTGGGAGGGCGGACTCTTTCTTCGTGCTCACCCTCCACTGTACTCTAGGGTATCACTGTCTCCCAGAGGGGAGATTTCCAGGTGTCTGATGCCTTGGTTATTACATCTGATGACCTGGTTTTTGCAGCTGCTGTCGAGGGAATGCCCCTCAATCACCTGGCTCAGGTAGAGTGGGGGCTTGCGTCCCTGGGACCCAGGGGCCTGTAACAGTTGGAGAGTTCTTGGCAGGCTACCACCCCCAGGGCACTGCACTAATAGCAGACAGAGGCTAACTTGCCTGCCAGTCTTTCTGTGAAGGAGGCCTCTTTGCTTGTCCTGGAGCTTTGGCCTGAGAAGTAGGCTTCGGGTTTGCCACATGTTTAGTGGCCAATGAAGCTGCCCCTCAGGGAACAAAAATGAAATGGCAGTCCCCTGAATGAGAAGGTATTTGCAAATCCTATATCCAACAAAGGGTTAATATCTAAAATTTATGAAGAACTCCACCTCAGTAACAAAATCCAAAAAGTGGGCAGAGGAATTGAACATTTTTCCCAAGATAGCATAGAGTTGGCCAACAGGCATAGGAAAAGATGCTCCATATGCCTAATCAGGAAAATGAAAATCAAAACCACAATGAATAGCTATTCTGAGAGGTATGAGGTGATATTTATCAAAAGTAAGTTTTGACAAAGATGTTGAGAAAAGGGATCCCTCATGCATTGTTGGTTAGAATGTAAATTGGTGCAACCACTATAGAAAACACTATCAAGGTTACTCAAAAAATTAAAAACAGAACTTCCATACAATCCAAAAACTCTACTTCTGTGTGTTTATCAGAAGCACAACACTAACTCAAAAAGCTATATGCACCTCCATCATCACTGCAGCATTATTTACAATAGCCAAGATACGGAAGCAACCTAAGTATCCATCAATGGATGAATGGATAAAGAAATTTTGGAGTGTGTACACAATGTGATATTGTTCAGACATAAAAGAATGGCATGGTGCCATTTGAGACAACTTAGATGGACTGCAAGGGCATTATGCCTAGTAAAGTAAGTCAGAAAGACAAATATCATATTCTCTCTCTTCTATCGAATCTAAAAATAATTAAAATTAAAAAAACCCCTCAAATATGAAGAATAGACCTATGGTTGCCAATTTCCCTTTTATCTGAAACCAAAAGAAGTGGTCTGTTTCCAGTTCACTCACTGGTATTCTTGCCTTTTCAACTTACTTTTTTTTAAAGTGGGGTGGTTGATCCAACTTTATTTCTTGGGACCTGGGCTTTTTCTCCTTTCATCTCTAGACCTTTTAAAAATCCATATGCTACACCACCAGATAGTAGTAGAATTTTCCAGAATAAGCAATAGCATAATGGATGGAATTGTGATTTCTCATCATTTCTGGGATCTGAGTATTACATTACTTTCCTCTACCTCTGAAATATATTTTTCTTTTTTAAAACTGACTTTGAATTTTGGCCCAAGTGAGATCTCTAAAAATAGAAATGCCATTTTCATAATTTTGTCTACGTCCCTTTCCAGGAAGTCTTTCCCTTTTCAACCTGAAGTAATTCAGGAGTGAGGGAAGTTAAGTGATAATTGATCAACCACATTTGAAAGTATGAATATAGGATAGTCTTTACTCCACTTCCATTCAAGTACAAGCTATTTTAAAATTAATGCAAGTAGAATTTTTAAATAATTATTCCTGAATGAAAACAATCACAAATTACCTTGAGAATTCTTTTGCTTATAATCTAAACAGCTTAGTTCAGACTGGAAATATTTTACTCAAGAAATGAAAGTACAGAACTTTCTTTTGGTTTTTAAATCCTTTATGCTTTGTCTTGTCACAGGGAGTATGTTTACCAATATTACTAAGTTCTGAGAAATGCCCACAGAGTTACAGATATTCCCCCACTTTCTAGAAGTTCACATTATACCACTTTGCTTTTTTACCAGAGATCTCCATTTCTTCTACAAGCAAAAATTCTCTTCAGATTTATTAGTGAAATCAAGTACTAATGTACTTCATATGCTAAGTGGCTTAATGCAAACTTTCAGAACGTGGGAAACACTCTTTTCTTTACTCCATTTCAGCTTATGAGAAGTTCCATCGGAGCACCATACTTTCAGATAGTGAGGGAAATTTTTACATATGAAAACATGTGAAATTCTGGCTCAAATCTCTTAAATTCTGAAAGACAAGGTACATTTAGCTCAAGCTGTAAATTTTCACAAATATAAAGTTATATTTGGGAGAAGTCCAACACACACATTTTGAACTCTGGAATTTGATGACAAAGGTTTTGGAAAGGCCAGTCTGTGCACGGAGTCTCAGAATGGGACTCTGCTCAAGCAGCAGGTACACCTGCAATGACAGGACTTAGTTCAAGACACTTCACAGCTAGATCTTAGGACTCCATTCACATTATGAACTAGGGAAAGTAAAAGCAACATGTGCTTAAATAATTTGTACGTTATACCAGATAATATCCACAGCACACTAATGTGTGGGGATAAAAAAAAAAAAATCCTAATAGACCATGCCTATGTTCATGCATTCTTCATTGTAGTAGAATAGAGAATACTGGTGAAAATATATGGATGTGAAATATTAACTTAAGATTCTGCTTTATCAAAATGGTCTACATGACATATTGGTCTTGTGATACTTATTAGTCTTGTATAGTTTTCAGTGGGCTGACAGTTTGTTTAGTTAGGCCTCTCCAAACTCCAAGTGTATATATTGGAATATTTCTTAAAGTGTGTATATATCCTTAAATTTTACAACAGCAATTTTTTAGTTCTTTTGTATTTATAGTTGAGAATGAATTATTTTTATTTAAAAAATATTTTATTTATTTGAGACCAAGAAAGAGAATGCATGTGCACACACGAGGTGGGGGGCAGAAGCAGGCTCCTTGATGAGAAGGGACCCCAGTGTGGGGCTCGATCCCAGGACCCTGGGATCATGACCTGAGCCTAACGCAGATACTTAACCGACTGAGCCACCCAGGTGCCCCAAGAGGATGAATTAATTCAAAAAATACTTATTGGGCAACAGCTCCGTCAGACACTGAAGACCAGGAAAACACAACAGTTAACGGAGAAGAAAGGTCTGCTCCCGAAGAGCTTTCATCCTAGTGAGGCAGTGAGAAAATAGATCTGTAACTCATCAGGTATGCATAAGTACTAAGAAAAATTGGTCACAGGGCTAGAAGATGATATATTCTATTTTAGATTGTTAGAGATTGCCTCTCCAACATCAAATGAAAATTAGTAATAGCAAGATGAATTTTCTTTCAACTTTTTTTAAGCATTGCATTTTTTTGTGCAGTGATTTGATGCATGTGAACTGTATTCAAGTAAGTTAACATTTACTTTGTAATAATAAAATTTCAACTTACCCAATTACCTCTATCTTTTGACTCCTATTATGATAAATGACACATTTAGATACAAGGTTTTATCTAGAGCAAGAGACATGATTTATTGACATAGAGCATAACACATTTACTTGGCTTATAACAAATTAGTTCATTAGCACACTGCTTAACCAATTTGTTTAAAATATATTTTGTAGTTTCATTTCACTGTATCTTTTATATAAAAATCTGTAATCATGGTTAAGGTGTTATGTTATGAGTGAGTAAACTAAAGCAACATTACATTGTTTCTAGAGATGACTGGATTATGCTTGTTATTAACTGGTAACTCAAGAGCCAACACTAGGAACACAGACATCTACTGAGATGGTATCTTCTGTGGTTATTCCAAAAATCTTTCATTATTGGAGTTCTCAATTTTCTTGGATTATTTTCTTTTACCCTGCTGAGTTAATACACTTACATCTGGGATCTGAGTTGTAAGATAAGGAATTCTTTATGCAAAATATAATTTAGGTAAGATGACTGTCATCGTGTTGATTGCTAGGAGTTTATTTTTGCCTGGAGAAAGACCAGCAGAGGTTATGCTTATATACATATTTTTCCATGTAATCCTTTTGTTGCTTGAATTTTTAATAAAATCATTTCCAGAATAGATAGGTAGGTAGTTAATGACAGAAGGAAATTTACTCTATTTAAATGAAGTTGTCAATAATTCAGTTTTATAAACTATTCTTTTTCCAGATAAAACCTAAAAGATATGGAAAAACAAGATGAGTATATCAATAAACATGCATGCAATCCAATATGCTAAATCTTGACTAAATTCCTTCTTGTTCCATTTTGCAAACCCCTTACATATTAAATAAAGTTAGTTTTCCAAAAATTCAAACTACAGTTTATACGTTTTCATAGAAATCAGTGAATTCGTTTTTAAAATACGCCATTGCTAAAATAGTATTTTTAAAAGTTACATTAGGTATAGCTCATGTTTATAAAGATTATGAGAGGCATATGGACATCTTGAGCTTTCAAAGGAATATCTAAAACTTAGAAAATATTTTCACCTCAATTTTCTATGTTATTGCAAGTTACTATTTGGAAAATATTTTATTGTCACCAGTCTTTTTTAATCTTAATTTTTATCTTTTTTATGTCTTTGTGTCTTTTTTCTAATTAGGAACATACACATGTTCTGTGAGGAAAGTTGAGAAAATATAGCAAATATAGAAGAAATAGATTTCCAATACCAAAGACTCATTATCTTCATTTCAACTGAAAACTGAGTGGGGGGATCAAAGTCCTTCTCGTCCAACACTGTGTATTCAGTTGCTAATAGTGTGCCTGGAACAGCTGGACTAAGCGTTCATCCAAAGAATAGACTGTAAGTTATATACATTCTTCCTTTTAGCTTCCTGTTTTTATGCACGCGTGCGCACACACACACACACACACACACACGCAGGAGGGCTTTCTCTATATAAATGTTCTATACCATGCTTCTCAATTTATTAAAGTCTCTTCTATCCTGTTCCCACTGCCTGTAACATCATTCCTTCCATTTTTAGCTCATAATCTTAAGAACTCTCACCTTTCAGCTACTCAATTGATAATCAATAGACAAGTTATCCTTTCTTTTTCCATCCAGCATGAGTTCAGTCAGTCCTCCTTTTCTTTCCTAATTTTGTTTTTTTTTTTGTTTTTACCTTCTGCTGCATTCAGTCTCATGACCTCCCCCATCTAATTGGCTCTACTGATGAAAAGCCCCTCTTCCGGAACTTACCATCCTACAAGCAAGTAAACTTAAGGTTCAATTTGCTAAAACAAAAACAAAAGATAAACACTCCACTAACTCCATTTCCTTTTCTAGCTACAGCTCTCTTGCTTGTTATGTCACCGTAAAGCTTCTTGGAATTTAATCCCTTCTTTGGTTTTATGTTTCTTCATTTTCTAGTTAATCCTCAATCACTGCAATTTTCTTTCTGCTCTCATAGTGCTCTTTCCCGCTTTCAGAAACATCAATAGGTGTCCATTGGCAAGTTTACCAGACATTTCTTGCTGTTATGACAATGACAAGTGTACTTTCCTTTAAAATCATCATAAATAACCATGGTTATTCTTCACATTAAACTTAATTATAAGTGTTTATTAGAAAAGTAAACCTTTATGATTAATCATATTGTTTAGCCTCCATTCCCCTTTTCTGAATAAGTATTTCCAGTTTATGTATTCTTCTAGAGCTAATTTACATATACACACTTATAAAAATATGTATTTTATCTCTTAATACATGACATGAGACTTCTGAAAAACTACTAGAGTTTAAGATGATTATAAACTTGTCCTTAACACCAGAAGGATGTCAAATCCCTGAAAACGATTTTATGAAAGCAGTGTATCAACTATTTGGAAGAAATCTTATCGATGTTTTCAAGAATATGTAAGAGAACACGACATCTATAAAGATAAGCAAGAAGCGATAATGAGAAATGGGTAAGATGGCAAAAACACAAAGCATAGTAAGTAAAAATGAAAATCAACCAACTTTCAATAGTGCAAATATTACTGTAAAGGAAATAAATTTAACACCGCCAAAAATGTAATTGAGTACACTGTATTGTTCATAGAGGCTTCTAGTATATTGGATGGGGGAGTAGATCACATTTAAGAAAATTTTCCATATGAAACATAGTCTTATAAATCAAGAATCTTTAAATCACAAAGACGAAGTTCTAAAAAATATATATGAAAATGGTCTACATTTAAATATATCCCAGGAAATAAAGAAAAAAGCAACTCAGCAATTAGTCAGGGAAAAACATGTTATCTCCTCAAGCTGGCCTCAAAATTTTCTTCTTCAAAACTATGGACCCAGATGTTCTTACCATATTATATTTTCACCATGAGGGATATAAGGAACGTAGAAAAGACTTAAAATCCAGCATATTTTAATGGGGAGTATTAAATTTGCTTTTTCAAAGATTTCAAATATCATCTCAAAGGAATATATTTTACTGAGGTTTATACAGATAATATTTGATCCCACAATTTACAGAAGAGAGCAATTTCCTATTGATTGCTTTTCTCATTTTCTTTCCCATCGTCTTCTGTAGAAGACAGCACAGCTTAGCTATAGACTGACAGAATCTGGAGCCAACTCATTCCCTTATTTGTGAAGACATTAACTTATATAAGACGTCTTTAAAAAAAAGAGATCAGCTGACCCAGTATGAGCCATGAAAACCTGCACACACAAACAATCGAGAGACAAATGCATCCAGACAATCACAGCTTATATCTGCTTAGAGAAGCTGAAACCATAAACTGTAAGAAACATTGAAATAGTAATTTTGAAAAGTTGCTGGAAATGGAGAAGGAGCAACTCATGGGCCTAGAGTCTTAGGGAGCTCCCACATATCCATGCTCCTTAAAATCAGGAAAGCCAACATGTTCTAGAAAAGATTTCATACCGATTCCCTGATGGCCTGGGCACAGAAAAAAATATTCACTGTGAAATACACCTGGAGAGTTCTCCATAGCAAATGCCTACTTCACAGGTGATACTTTGCCAGAGCCCTTCTCTCAGCTAACGTAAGGTAATCCCTCTGAGCCCAGTGCCTTCCAGCCTTTTTGTATCACCTTAGAGTATAATAGTTAATGGACGACAGAGCTTCGAAGAAATAGACTGGGAAACTGTGGACAGGGAATGGAGTAAGGACCCGGAGGAAGAGCTATACCACCAGAAAAATACTGGCAAATGTCATAGCCTCAAGACACAATCTCCCTGAAGCCATAATATTCAACTGGAGATTATTGAACATGCACCTTGCCTGCACCTTACCACCATACTAACAAATATAGGCTCAGATATAGTAACAGGGGATTATAGCTGGATTAGATAAGAGATACAGAATCTGAGAAGTATTTAGGTAAGACAAAAATCAGGAGGGATAAAAAAGATGTATAAAATGCAGGGACACTAGAAAAATCTGAAGCCCCTGGCACCCATAGCTAAAGCAGATAGTGAACACAGCTCAGTTCCCAACCAGATCGCCATAAATCCTCATGCTGCTCAGTTCCTAACCAGATCGCCATAAATCCTAATGCGAAAAGCCTGTTTACCTCAGTTGTTTTGCAATACAACTCATCTTTCAGTTAAAAATTTACAACGCAGTCCAAAATGTAAAGAAAATCACAGCCTAAGGGACAAAACAATCATCAGAACCAGACTCAGGCAGGACATGTATTAGAATTATCCGAGAATTTAAAATAACATTAATATATTAAGGGTTCTAATGGAAAAAAAATAGACTATAGGCAATAACAGATGAGTAATATGAGCAGCGAGATAAAAAAGAGTGAATTAAAAGGAGAGTTTTTAAATATTTTATTTATTTATTTGACAGACAGAGAGAGGGCACAAGCAAACAAGAGTGGCCGGCAGAGGGAGAGGGAGAAGCAGGCTCCTCGCTGAGCAGGGAGCCTGATGCGGGGCTTGATCCCAGGACCCTGGGATCATGACCTGAGCCGAAGGCAGCCGCTTAACCGACTGAGCCACCCAGGCACCCCTAAAAGGAAATATTAAAAACAAAAAAATCCAACAAATCAGGAATTCTTTAATGACATCAGTAGACTAGATACAGGCAAGGAAAGTGTCAGTGACCCTGAATATAAACAATAGAAACTACCCAAACTGAAGTGCAGAAGATTCAAGAACTGTAGGACAATTTCAAGTTGTAATATACAATTGGAATACCAGAAGGAAAAGATAGAAGGATCAGGAATATTTGAATACTGGCCTAGATTTTTCCACAATTGTCACAAAACCATAGAACTAGAAAGTACAAAGTACCAAAACAAGCAAACAAAACCCAACAACACTGTGGCATATTCCTTTAACTACAGAAAACCAAAGACAAAGAAATTCTTGAAAAAAGCCAGAGTAGGATAAACATACTTTACTATATATGGTGTATATAATTTTTTGTGGCCGAGTATATAATTTTAGTGTGTGTACAGCATTCCGAGAATATGGAAAAAAAAATTTTAAGATAACATTCTTTATAAATCTCTTAAATTATGCTTGATTATATTACTCAAATATTCTAATTTTGCCCACATGGAATTATAAAATTACAATAAAACTTAAATTTTATTGTAACAAGTTACCTTGCTTCTAGAATTCTAATTCAGTGCTTCACATTTTGATGCAGGGTTGTGTGCTGTATAAGGATGCAAGTTACTTTTGTACATCTCCTATGGATGGTCATAAATTGTTGTATAAAGTCTTTTATTCTGGTTAGTACAGATAGACTTAATTTTCCTTTGCCCTGATACAAACATAATGAAGTGTTAAATATTAATATTTGTCTCTTAAAAAATTTTAGTGGACTCCTCAAAATCATAGAAGCAAAGAGAAAGTAAGTGAATTTTTTTAAATGTTAAAAAAGAAAAATTTCAGGGGCACCTGGGTGGCTCGGTCGTTGAGCGTCTGCCTTCGGCTCAGGTCATGATTCCAGGTCCTGGGATCGAGCCCCGCATCGGCCTCCCTGCTCGGCTGGAAGCCTGCTTCTCCCTCCCCCCACTCCCCCTACTTGTGTTCCCTCTCTCACTGTCTCTCTCTGTCAAATAAATAAATAAAATCTTTAAAAAAAGAGAAAAGAAAAAAAAAGAAAAAAGAAAAACTTTCAACTTATTATTATATACCCAGGGAAATACCCTTTTTTAAAAAAGATTTTATTTATTTATTTTTATGAGAGAGAGAAAGAGCACAAGCAGGGGGAGGGGGAGAGGGAAAAGCAGACTCCCCGATGAGCAGGAAGCCAGATATGGGACTCAATCCCAAGACTCTGGGACCCTGACCTCAGCTGAAGGCAGACACTTAACTGACTGAGCCATCCAGGTGCCACCTAGGGAAATATCCTTAGAAGAGGAAATTGAAATAAGATTTTTCTCTTCAACATTTATGATAAAACTTTCAAAATGGGCATAGAGGAAATGAGCATACCTCAATATACAAAGACCATATATAACAAGCCCACTGTTGACATTATTCTCAGTGAAAGCTGAAAACTTTTCTGCTAGGATCAGGAACCAGACAAGGATGCCCACTTGTGCCACTTTTATTCAATTTAGTATAGGAAGTCCTAGTCAGAGCAATCAGGCAAGAAATACTAATTAAAATCATCCAAATTGTAAAGGAGGTAGTAAAACTATCACTATTTGCAGATGGCATGATATTATATACAGAAAAACTCTAAGACTCCACACAGAAAGAGAGTGTTACAACTAAATTTTTTTTCAGTGAAATTGCAGGATACAAAATTCAATATATAAAAATCTGTTGCATTTCTATATAGCAATATACTATCAGAGTTATTAAGGAAACTATCCCATTTACAATTGCATCAGTAAGAATAAAATACCTAGGAATAAATTTAACAAAAGAAAGGCCTATAAACTGAAATCTTTAAGACATTAAAGAAATTGAAGACAACACAAATAATTGAGAAGATATGCTGTGTTCAAAGATTAGAGAAATACTTTTAAGTCCACAGTATCCAAAACAATCTACAGATTCAATGCAATCACTATCAAAATTCCAATGGCATTTTCACAGAAAAAGAACGATCCTAAAATTCTTATAGAACTACAAAAGACCCTAAATAAACCAAAGCAATCTTGAAAAAGAACAAAGCCAGAGGTTTCATGATCCCTGATTTCAAAATAAATTACAAAACTATAGGAATCAAACAGTACAGTATTCACTTAAAAACAGACACATAGATCAATGTAATGGAATAGTGCGCCCAGAAATAAAGCCATGCTTACATAATCAATTACATTACGACAACAGAGCCAAGATATACAATGTGGGAAAGTCTATCTCTTCAATATTATGAAAAGGGGAGAGTGCAGAAAATCAAAGGAGTACATTTCTATACTTCACTTGAACTAATAAGTCTTGACACCTATCTTTGTGGTAATGAAATAGTTCTGTATCTTGATTGCAGTGGTTATATTTATCAAGACGTGATAAAATGGCATCTATAAATACACTATATACATTACAACAGTTTTGCTAGTGTAGATACTGTAACATATTAATGTAAGCTGTAAGCACTGCTGGATACTGGGTGAAGAGTACAAGAAACCTCTCTGGAAGAAAAATCTCAAACAGCATAACTTTACACCTGAAAGAGCTAGGAAAAGAACAAAACCCAAAACCAGTAGAAGGAAGGAAATAATAAAGATTAGAACAGAAATAAAATAGAAAGTAAAAAAACAAAAAACTATAGAACAGATCAATGAAACCAGGAGCTGGTTCTTTCAAAAGATCAACAAAATTGACAAACCTTTAGCCTTGAGAGAGAGACAGGGGGAGGGGGCTCAAACAAAATCAGAAATGAAAGAAGGGAAATAACCACTGACAACGGAAATACAAAGGATTATAAGAGAACATTATGAAAAATTATGTGGCAACAAATTGGGCAACCTAGAAGAAATGGATAAATTCCTAGAAACATAACCTTCCAAAACTCAATCAGGAAGACACAGAAAATTTGTATAGACCAATTATCAACGAAGAAATTGAATTGGTAATTAAAAAAGGAGAGAAAGAGAACAACAAACCTCCCAAGAAACAAAAATACAGGAGCAGATGGCTTCACAGAAAATTTCCACCAAACATTTAAAGAAGAGTTAATACCTATTCTCCTCAAACTATTCCCCAAAATAGAAGAGGAAGGAAAACTTCCAAATTCATTCTAGGAAGCCAGCATTACCCTAATACAAAAACCAGATAAAGACACCACAAAAAAAAATAAACAAATAAAAAACCTACAGAGCAAGATCTCTGATCAACACAGATGCAAAATCCTTAACAAAATATTAGCAAACCACATCCAACAATACATTAAAAAAAATCATTCACCACAATCACGTGGGATTTATTCCCAGGACTCAAGGGTGGTTCAATATTCACAAATCAGTGTGATATATCAACAAGAGAAAGGGTAAGAACCATGTGATCTTTTCAATAGTTGCAGAACAAGCATTTGACAAAGTACAACCACCATCCATGATAAAAATCCTCAACAAACTAGTTTTAGAGGGAACATACCTTAACATAATGAAGTCCTTTATGAAAAACCCACAGCTAACATCATACTCAATGATGAGAAATGGAGAGCTTCACCCCTAAGATCAGGAACAAGAGAAGGATATCCACTCTTACCACTTTTATTCAACATACTACTGGAAGTCCTAACCACAGCAATCAGACACAGTAGGGAATAAAAGGCATCCAAATTGGTAAGGGAGAAATAAAACTTTCACTATTTGCAGATGATACTATACATAGAAAACTCTAAACACTCCACCAAAAAACTGTTACAACTGATAAATGAATTCATTAAGGTCGCATGATACAAAGTCAATGTACAGAAATCCACTGCCTTTTAAACACTAATAATGAAGCAGCAAAAAATTAAGAAAGCAATCCCATTAACAATTGCACCAAAAAATAATAAAATACCTAGGAATAAACTTAGGAGGTGAAAGACCTATATTGTGAAAACTATAAAACACTGATGAAAAAAATTGAGGATGACACAAGCAAATGGAAAGATATTCTATGCTCATGGACTGGTTGACGAATATTGTTAAAATGTCCATACTATCCAAAGCAATCTATAGATTTACTGCAATCTCTATCAAAATACCAACAGCATTTTTCACAGAACCAGAACAAAAAAAATCCTAAAATCTGTATAGAATTACAGAACACCCCGAATAACCAAAGCAATCTTGAAAAAGAAGAACAAAACTGGAGGTATCACAATCCCAGGTTTCAAGATATACAACAAAACTGTGGTAATAAAGGCATGGAGCCTACTTAAAAAAAAAAAAAAAATCAGAAACAAAACAAAAACAAAACCTTATGAGATAAAATTAGATGCCCAGCAATCAAGAGAAATAGTGGAAGTTGAAGCAGGTGGCAGGTAGGATGGATATAGAGTCAGAATGGTTATGATGTTCAAAGCTCCTGAAAGAAAGTCAGCCTCTTTGTTAGGACATATAGATCAAGCTTTAAGCATCTAAGAACCTTGAATCACAAGCCACTAGATGGGATAGATTTTTAAATATTTCAGTATCACTACCTTTTGGATATCCTGAAAGCTTCCAACTCAATAATAATAGTATTGAATATAGTAATAAATTACCTTGTCTTCTTCTCAGTAAGTAATGTCTCCAAATTAACTATAGCAGCCACATCTAAGTTTCAAATTGAGTATCTATGATAGTAAGTTATGTTATTTTGTCACATAATGGGAGCAACAACATTAATTCAACTCAAACAATTATTGCAAGAATGAAATTATAGACTTAAAGTCTTTTTAACTATATATTGATTTAAGCACTAATGTTAAGCATTGGACATATATGCTTCAGAGTGATCTATACCTCACACTTGCATAGAACTTACACATTCATATTTTAAAATATACTTAAAATATAAAATATGTATTACATTCTATAAACATAAAACATTTTTAAGTAATTATGTAACATTTACCAGGCACTTAGCTATTTATAAAGAAGCACTTTCACTTCTTTTGTCTCATTGGTCAGAACAAACTTTTGAGGGAGGCATAATTAAGCCCATTTTAGAAATGAAAAATGACTGACTCATGAAGTGGCTTGCCCACAGACACACAGCTAGAAAATGGTAAATCTGACCTGGGGTGTCATTCTTATGCCTAGAATTCTCACCTTCCTTTTAGTCTACCCAGATATGTAAATTATTGTTAAAAATGAAAATCAGTAAGAACGTAATATAAATGAACTACGGCTTTACCTAATAATTTTTAAACACATTAGTATAAAAATCAGATAAAGTTCTTAATGGAGACAACAGCATGAAAATTTTCAAATTGATTAGATAAGTCTGGATAACAGTAAGAGAAAAAATTTGTTCAGATCAATGTTGATTTCTGTATATTAATGAACCACGGGGTCAAAAATAGTTGAATGCTGCTTTCAAAGGGAGTACAATATAAAACTGCAGTGACGGAAAAAAAGAAAAAAAAAAAAAAAGACAGTGCCACTTAGCCAATACTTGCCTGTTTAGCAAGCTTGTTTTTTGTTGTTGTTAGCAAGAACTTTAAGTGTTCCTGGTCTGAGACTTAACAAGAGAATTTAATATTAATGGAGGAAAAAGTAAACACATAAGGGCCAGAGTAAGTTAAGGATCACAAATCTTGAGCATTTGGGGCTCAAACACATCACAATATAAAGTATTGGTTTACCTATGGCTCAATGTCTTATACACCTTTTCTTGGTTCGACAATTCTGACAGCTTACCTTTAATTTCCTTGTCTTACAACATTGTTCTAAATCCTAGATCTTCCTACCTTAAAACCTGTAATTTACAGATGGCATTGAAGAACTGAAGGCACAGTAATACCATGAGAAACAGTACAGAGAACAGGGATCCACAGTGATATTTTAAGAAAGGAAGAAAGTGGGTTAAATTCCACTTTCGTATTTTACCAGACTGAGCAGAGACAGAATTAAACTTCATCCTTACTGAATGGGAGATGCCTGCAAACCTAGGATTTCAGCGATTACATGCTCACTGTACAGGGAACATGGCTAAAAGAACAAGATTGGGAACATCAAGAGTTTTAAAATCCGTTGTGATTATTGATTTCAAGTGATCATCCCCACATTTCTTCTCAACCAGCAAGAGTGATACGTGTGATGGTAATAAATACTGGAGGATCAGATTACATGGGTTTGGATCATGACTAGAATAGTAAATATCTAGGTGAAATGAAGTGAAAATCTAGGTGAAACTTAACATCTTTAATTCTCCATTTCCACTTTTGTACATGTCCATTAGTTATAATTATGGAAATAGTGCACTTAGCAGTTGCTGGCCCAAAGGAAGCGCTTGATGACTTCTCTAGCCATAATTACTAACTAGTAGGAATGCATCTTTGTCGAATACGAGGACTTCTAGAAGAGAAAACTAAAAAGTTTAAAATAGCTACTTTTGCCATCTAAGGGGGATGCTATAATAGGTTTTATGATAAAAAAAATCTGTTTATTCATTTTCCCTCTAGCATATTTGTGAGTAACGGAAAAGTAAACATTTCAGATTTTTTTTTTTATTTTGGTCCTGTAGTCACTGATTCACCAACAGTACAGAACATTGATGAGTTCAAGGATACACAACGGTAAGCAACCATAATATGTAGGAGTGGAAAGTTAAATTGCTATGTGAAATGAAGATTGTAGAGTTTGAGAAATCATCAAAAAGATCAGGTTCCGAAAATTGTGAAGAAAATATGTGAAGGGTGTATTCACAGGAAGAAAAGAAGTCCAGCAATATACTAATGGATAGGTCTGCAGGTGCCCTAACCTCATGAAAATTCTATTCATACATGAACATGCATGTGTGCCTGAGATGACTGATACTTTCCAAGGGAAATCAGAGGGAAGATTTGGGTCTCATCTGGAACCATCAGCAGCAGAATGGGTACACATTGGAGGAAATTGATGATGTCCTCACTGATGCAATTTTATAGAGGCAGAGATTTAGAACTTTAAGAGGCTCAAAATATTCTTCATTGCCCTCCCCACTCTATTCTGCAGCATGACTGAAAGGTCTCCAGGCACCAATTAACATACAACAGGATTCAAGGGGATTTAATGTGACACTTCGAGGAAAGGTATCTAACTAGCATCTGAGTTAGACTGAGCATTTAAAATAGCTCATCTTGTAGTCCTCCAGAGAATCAAACGGTCATCTGTACTCCTCTTTGAAAAGTTCCAGCCTTGGTGGTGGTTGATTTTTTTAATCTCCATTCTGGTTTTTGTATTTGTCTAATATTTTCCAAGAAATGTTGGAGATTTCTCCCTGTTTCTAGGTCTCATTTATTGTTTTTACAAACTTTTAAAGTTGTCATTTCCTACTTAGTAATATCAGAACATATGATCATTTTCAGTATGAATGTTTAATTCATTTTTCTTCAACATAAAAATTAAGTTATAAATTGCTATTCTTTTAATCATTCTTGATTCATATGAGAGAGAGATGTTTCTGTCACCCTCTGCTAATTCATCACCCAACAACCTAATCTCCTTTACTGTTTATACTACCTCTTTAACTTTCCTAACCAGTTTTTCTTTTTTTTTTTTTTTTAAACTTTTTTTTTTTTTTTTTTTTAAGATTTTATTTATTTATTTGAGACAGAGAGAATGAGAGAGAGAGAGCACATGAGAGGGGGGAGGGTCAGAGGGAGAAGCAGGCTCCCTGCCGAGCAGGGAGCCCGATGCGGGACTCGATCCAGGGACTCCAGGATCATGACCTGAGCCGAAGGCAGTCGCTTAACCAACTGAGCCACCCAGGCGCCCTCCTAACCAGTTTTTCTTATCATTAAGAAATATTATAACACTTCCATGCTCATAAGTAACATGTTAGTACAGGAACTCTAAAGTTTTGTTCTCTCTTAGCCCAGCCATACAGAGAGAGATAGGAATGGAGTGTAGGTTTGCATACCCATGGTAATGGAAGAAATGAAAGCAGGGGCGCTGCAGCAGGTGAGAGCAGGTAAGAGAGAACAGGTTAGTCAGGCAGAAGGAGCACCACATCTAGGCTGTCAGGGATTGTGGTTGGAATGAGGAAATTATACAACAGAGCCTCAGTTTTAAGGAATCCAATCTCTAGGGAAACTCAATAGCAATATAAAACTGCTTTGGGTTAATTTGATTTTACGAAATATTGTCAAGAAAGACTGAGGTACAGAGAACCAATATAACTTCATAAGTTTGAGAATGGAGGTAGAAAGTTTAACATTCATATTTACTCATTCAAAAGAGGTGAACTGAGCATGTAGTATGTGCTAGGAACTGCTGTAGAAGGGTAGGAATCACCAAGGGGAAGAAAGTTTCACAAATGACCATTGTAGAGACTCAAACCCTGAAACATGTTCAAGTAAGAAAAAAAATGGCTATAAAACTAATAGAAATTAATTCACCAAAAACAAAGTAAATGGGATCATTGAATTCAGCAATGTCTGATTGGAGACCTTAGGGAGAATATCATCGGTCATGTTGTGGGGGCTGAAAGGCAGACTGCTGGGTGTCAAGTAATGAATGAGAGGCTAAGAGCATAAAATATCAGTTCACATAACAGATGTATGGCAACATTCTTCACTAGAAGAGTTTTTTATAAAATCTTTATACATCATCAAGGTATTGCCTAATGGCACTTACTTAGATTTAACTCACAAAATTGTTGAGCATCTACTACATGCTGTATACAGTTCAGGACGCAAAGATACAGAAATAAATGAGATGTAGCCTCTGCCTTCTTGGTACCAATCATATAGCTAGCCATTGATGGTAAAGATGAGCAAAGAACAGTTTATTAGACAGTGTGAAATATTAGCTGCCCAGAGAACACTCTAGGAGCACTGACAAACATGCTTAATATTTGTGTGTGGTATGGAAAAGGTGATTTTTGAACCATGCTGTGAAAAGTGTGTAAGATTTTTGCCAGGCTTAGAATAGAACATGTTAAGGGGAAAAAAAGTGTACACAAATAAAAATTCATCGAGTGTTTGAAAATGGGAAATAGTGTAACCAGACCCTCTGTAAGGTATACAATGGACGTGCATATGTGAACATGTGCCTGTATGCATGTGTGTTGGGGTTAGGGTTAAAAGAAATCAGTAAAAGCAAAACGAAGCCCGTTTTTTGAAAGTTCAAGTGCAATCTTTAAGAAATGGAAAGTTATGAGGGTTTTTTGTTTTCTTAATCAGGAAAATTACATGACCAGAATTGTGTTGTAGAAAGATCCAAACTGGCAGCAGCTAGGAAGAGGAACTGAAGGAAAGGCAGGAGGTAGAGCTGGACTGGAACAAAGGAAACCAGTTGGGTGGCTATTTTAACATTCCTACAGAAAACCAAGAATATACTGAACCAAAGCAATAGCAGTGGGAGTAGAAAGCAGGGAGCATAGACTTTAAAAGGTATTTAGAGCTTGAATTAAAGTGTCCTGGCAACTGACTGAATGATGGGGTTGAGCAGCAAGGAAGATTAAAAGATACCTGAGGTTTCCCACTCAGTCCCATTAACAGAAGAAAAATCTAAAAACATGCTTGCCAAAAAAAAAAAAAAAAAAAAAAAATCAAGACGAGATTATGAAATTGCTTTTGGATAGGCTTCTTCTGATTATAAAAATAGTTTGTCCAATGTTGAATACATGCAGTATAAAGGTAAAATGAGAATCATAACCTGGCCCAAAAAAGCCACAAGGGTTAACATATTTAATCCAGCTCTTTTGTAGTATATAACTTTTTTTAAAAGATTTTGTTTGACAGAGAACATGAAAGAGCACAAGCAGGGGAAGCAGCAGGCAGAGGAAGAAGCAGGCTCCCCGCTGAGCAGGATCCTGAGATCACGATCTGAGCCGAAGGCAGATGCTTAACCGACTGAGCCCCCCAGGCGCCCTTGTAGTATATAACTCTTAAAATATAAAGTCATATAGCATTATGTATCATGTTCATTTGCTTATTTAAGCATTGCCACAATAAGTCTTTGTAACCATGCCTCTTATTTCTACATAATGCAGTTCGATAAACCATGTTCCCACTCTAACATTAACAGTGATGAGAATCTTGTACATAAAGATTTACATTCAAGATTAAACGTCAAGATTAAAGATAAATTCCTAGAAGCCAAATGATCTAGGCAAAGAGTTAAACACAAATGAGGCTTGTGATATATACAGCTCAATATTTTCCGTTGAGGTGACTTTCTCTTACACCACGACAGGAGTTCTTTCTGAGCACTTTTTTTTTTTTCCTTTAGTGATTAGAATTTATAAGTCATTAGTGCAGAATTTGGACATAATGGTTTTAAATTGTAACAATTTGATGTTGAACTTATTCACATTTATTCAATTTTCCCAATTATTTATTTATTTATTTTTGTTTTTCTATTTACTTGAATGAGTACTTTGTTATATAACCCATTTATTCTTTGGCTTTTATATTTTATTTAGAAGGATAAATTTTAATTCCATTGCTGTTTCTTCCATTAGTTTTAATAAAATGGGAAGAACAAAATCTTTACCTTAAGTTTCAATTTTGATTTTCTCAATTCATATTTCTCCCTGGAGTAGTATGTTAATTCACAGAAGTCATGTGTATTAAGATTTTAGGCTTAGTGTAACTGAGAAAAGCCTTTTATGTCCATGCATTTTTTAATTCAATTTTATGGGAGTATGTTTAATGTTTTTTGATGATCATGGATTCATTAAGTATACAATTATGGTTCACATCTGTTTATTTTCATGTTAAATATTTAGTATGTATTAGACTCCAGTTAACTTGGGGGGTGATGGGAAGATGTAGAAAAAGATGGATTCCTACTTTATAGTTCTTAGGCAAATTAGGAATTTTGCTTTCATGCATTTCACCCAATCCACAGATTATATATATGGATACAGACAATAGATTGAGTCAAATAATATACAGTTCCTGTTTCTTTTAACTCAAATGGAAGATGATACAGTATGGGTAGAAAATGTTTTTGGAATTCAACATAGTTTATCAAATTCTGACTGCTGCTTACTAGCCTCAGGCATTTATATAAATGATTTGAACCTCCATGTCTCCATCATTAAAATGATAATAGCCATAGCCATCTTTGAGGTTTTTTTGTTTGTTTGTTTGTTTTAGGATATGAAGCTTATTATGTATGGTAACATGAGACTTAACAGGTATTCAAAACATTGCCCTCCTATGATATTTCCTCCCTTCTCTTTCCCTGCAACATTTCTAGCAAGGGATGAAGAGCATGAATTCAACAGTAAGTGATTACAAGAGGAATGTAAACTCATCAGCAATTGCCTAATTTGTTTCTTTTTAACTGTAAATTACCACAGTATTAAGGAAAGTGGGCCTATTTTATGTTTGATTTATGATTTATCAGTATTCAGAGATACTGAATTTTAAAAGTAGAATTTAAACAGATCAGTAATACATTGAAGAAAAACTATTTAAGGATGGTCTTTTTTTTTTCATTCCTTCCCCCAGCCCCCCCCCAACACACACACACACACACACACACACACACACACACACACACACAAACCCATAGAATGACTGGTTCCTTATCCGATCATCCCAGGAATCCAAACTGTCCTTAAATTCCTTTTGACAGTTGATACTACGCTCAATCCCTGTTTGATTTACCTTTACTCTTTTTTTTTTAAAACCACTCTACACATGACTACAGACAGTACATTAATTTTGTTGAAGTCAGTAACTGAAGTCCAGTGGGAATAATTTTAGGATTTCTTCTGTAGGTGGTAATAGATCAACTTTTCAAATGTGGCCATAACAAGTTTCACTTATCTGATCCTTTTTCTGCCATATTTTTCCAACTTTGCAGTAGAGTGTTTTATTTGCCTTAAAAAATAAAAGTGATAGACCTGTACTGCCTAGTGTTCACTGGTTCATCTCAAAAGCCTTTGGTATAGAATGAAGCACCCTCAAATCAAAGCCTACTGTGAGCAATGCAGTAAATTGAATCCCATGTGGGTGTTTGTTTCCTTTACTTCACTCCTCCTCTTGGAATGTCTATTAAAGTAACAGTAAGGTAAGTTGCATTAGTTTCATTCCTAACAAGAATACCAAGTATTTAACTGCTTTTGGCAGTCCAAAAAGTCAAAGTCAGATTTGGAAGTTTTACATTCAAATGAAAGAAGCTGAGTAATGTGAATGTTATTAGATGAGGTATACATGACTAGAAGTTCAAGCCAAAAATGATTCTTCACCCTGAAAGGGAAATGCAAAACATTTGGAACTTTTCTAGATATGGGAACAACATCTGAAAACAGCATGTCATTTCTCATTACATGATCTTCGTCAACACAGAATTTATTCAGCTTCTTTTAAGACATTGCATAAAGGATGAAATATTTCTATGATTAACAATTTACTTGGGTAAACTTGTTTTTATTTTTGGTTGATTTTTGGTTTTGTTTTCAATTGATTTTTAAACAAATGTATGAAGTATATTTTACATAAAGATTCAGCAATTTTAAGGGCCCATTTCAGTTTTGCCAAGTATAGTTGAGTAACCATCACAATAATATTCCCCATACAACCAAATTTCCTTTCCCACCCTTCAATTTTCTCTCGGCTCTTGACAACCAGTGATGTACTTCCTGTCACTGTAGTTTTGACTCCTCTAGTATTTCGTATCAATGGAATCATACTGAATTTGGTCTTTCACATCTACGTTCTTTCATTTAGCATAGCATGCTTTTGAGATCCAGTCATATGATCAAGTATAGCAATAATCTGTTCCTTTTCGTTGCTGAATTGTATTGTATGTCTATACCACGGTTTGCCAATGCAATCATCTACTGATGGATACTGGGTTGCTTTCAGGGTGTAACAATTATAAAGAGATATTTGGAGTATTTGAGTACAAGGTGTTTGTGTGGAAATATGCTTTCATTTCTCAGGTAAATACCTTCAAAGCAGCATTGTTAGGTCAGGTGGTAGGTTCTCTTGAACTTTATAAATAGTTCATGTGAGCTTACAAAGCATGTATCTTCTCTACACTGAGTGGGGCAGTTTACAGCGTACTACAAATAACAGATCAAACTTGTAAATTATGTTGTTCCAAATCTTTACATTTGTTATGATTTAGTACTATTAATATCTTATCATAAGTGTCAATTTAAAATTTGCTTTGTAGTTCTATGATTTGGCTCAATATATTCTATTCATAGGCTCAATTTTTTCATGAATAAAACTTAATGATTGTGATTATTTGTGGTAGATTTCTTTTATCATGTAGTATATCTTTCTCCTAATTGTTTCCCTCTAATTTTATATAAATTTAACAATAAAAGTTCTGGCCTCATAGAGTGTAACTATGTTATGATAAAGAGACTAAAGGAAAAAAAAGACAGTGTATTGGATGCTGGACAGTATATTAGATAAAGAAAAGATACAATAGGAAAGAAGGGAAGAGAATTCTGGAAAGGAGACAATGCAATTTAAACAGGGTTGTTGGGAAAGGCATCATTGAGATTTTGTATTTGAGTAAAGATCTCAATGAAGGAATGAAAACTTCAGATCAGGGAAAACCAGAAAGATAGAAAAGCAGATAAAAAGGCCCTGTGTGTATGATAAATTAATAAGAGTCCGAATAAGTGAGGTGAGCCTGGCATGAATGAAGGGACAGAACATAGGAGATAGTGAGTGAAAAGATACATAAGAGATTCATCAGAAATGTGAAAGTTATATGTGGAGCTTCGAGAAGCCTTTGGCTTTAAGTGGGAATAACATGAGAAGTCATTAGAAATATTTCAGTAGGGAAAGGCGATGAGATGATTAAACCTTTAATAGTTTTTTGGGGGGGCGAAGGGCGGATGTTGTGTAGAGACTATGCTGAAGCAGGCTACTGTAATAATCCAAGTGAGTGCTGCTCATATCTTGGACCAGAGTTTAGATAAACAGAGTTAAAGAGAAGTGATTGGAAAGTCTAGTCAAGATCTGCTGATAGATTATATGTGAGTGTGAGGAAAAAAATGACCCCAACTTTTGACTTAAATAAATATGAAGTTGCCATTGACTTAGGGTAGATAGTTGGAGGAACAACTTTGGAGCAGGGAGAAGATTAGGAGCCCAATATTAGCCCTATTACAGTACATATAAAAATACATATTCAGATATATACAAGAGAGAAAAGTTTGGGGTTTTTTTTGCATTCAGTAGAAAAATCATGGGCTTTGACATCAAAACAGCCAGACTACCATTAGTTAACACTTACGAATTTCATGACCACAAATGAAATTTAAAACCTCTGGCCCTCACTTAACTGATCTGGCAAAAGAACCCAAGGAAACCATGGGTTTTTGTATATAGTAACAACACTTAGCCATATTTATTCAACTTTTACAGTGAATCTACACTAAGTGCTATATATACATATCATATATCTATATGACAGCCAGATGCAAAAATGACCCCCAATTTCTCCCCTTCCTGACATTCACACTCTTCTGTAGTTCCCTCACACTGCACCAGGATTGGTCTGCGTGATCAACTGCATACAACAGAAGTGATGTATGTTCGCTTTTGGGATTAGGTTATAAAGACTCTGGCTTTTGTCTTGGCCTCTTGGCCACTTCTTTCTGTTATTTTAACTCAAGAAAATAGCAAGTGACTTCCCAAAATTGAAAAGTAAATACTAAAAAATACTAGTTGAAATAACATGTTCCAAAATGTCACTGAAGAGACCATGAAGAAAACTCCCCAATGCAATTATTGCTATACAAGTTTTGTTTGGTTTCGCCTTATTTTCTAAAATATACTCTGATTTTACTTCAAGTTCTTTCACAACTTTGTCACTCTCACTTGGCCATCTGTATGCTCCTGGCCTGTGCCACGAAGCTGCAGTCAGCATTGTTTCTGGACAGGATTATTACATAATTTGAGAGTTACTGAAGATAGCTCATAATAATTTAAGGTAAGAAGTAAAAATTCCCAACAACAAAAGTCCAGAACCAGAGTTGGCATTCTATCTAATATTTAAAAATTAATACCAAAACTTCTCAAACTTTTCAAGTTTTAAAGATACCATTCATCCCTATACTTGGTGATCGGGTCCAGTTGGTTGCCTCAGGGCTACACCAATGCCTCAGTAAAATCATGCAAATCAAAAGGGAAAGGCACAGTCCATTCAAGTCAGGTACTTTGATAATTTAAAACCATATATTATGCAATTAAGACATAAAAATTGAGTCCTATTCTGCTCTACAGATGCCTAAAAATCATTTTTTTAATGATTTTATTTATTTATTTGACAGAGACACAGCGAGAGAGGGAACACAAGCAGGGGGAGTGGGAGAGGGAGAAGCAGGCTTCCCACGGAGCAGGGAGCCCGATGTGGGCTCGATCCCAGGACCCTGGGATCATGACCTGAGCTGAAGGCAGACACTTAACGACTGAGCCACCCAGGCGCCACCCTAAAAATCATTCTTGCCATTTCATTGTGGTGGCTTTGGCTTTACATATTTTATGATGGGATAAGTAAGGAATAAAGTAATGGAAATAAATATTGGAAACATGGGATAGCAGAATTTTTAAAACCTTTCAGTAAACACATACTAAATATTTGTCTTGAGTCACTACCATTTACAATTCATTTCCTAAACTGGATTTTGTTAACAATTTTAATTTTGTTGATACCATCCCTTAACTATTATGGGTCTCTAGTCAATACATATTTCTAAGTTTACTCAACTGTAGAATAACCCATTTCAGTTTTACATAAACATGCATGTGTATAACTATGTATGTTTTTGTGTATGCACATACATATATGTATGTTTCATGCATATGTTTAAGTATATTCCACAACTCCTTCTAGCTTTAAAATGTTAGCTAATACAAAAAAAAAATTAAAGCATTTGATAAAGAGGGAAAAATAATTGTAACATCTGTAACAAAGTTAGCATTCAGAATTTTTTGAACTTCCACAAACCAGGAAGATGAAAACAGATTATACGGCAAAAGGCTGTGAATAAGTAATTTACAGAAAGTAAATGTGGAGGACAAAAAAAAATAAATAAGGAAAATATATTCAATTTCATTAATTTGGGTGAAATGTTAACAACTGTTATGAACCCTCATCCCAGACTCATGGAATCTGGAATACAAGCCTGAATCTACTCTCCCCAAATACTGTTCTCCAAAATATCGCAATTGAAAGTAAAGTGGGAGCGCCTGGGTGACTCAGTTGGTTAAGTGTCTGACTCTTGATTTAGGCTCAGGTCATGATCTCAGGGTCCTGAGATTAAGCCCCATGTCGGGCTTCCGGTTCAGTGGGGAGTCTTCTTGTCTCCCTCTCCTCCTGCTTATACTTTCTCAAATAAATCAAATAAATAAATAAATAAATAAATAAATAAATAAATAAATAAATAAAGTAAATATTGAGTTGGTAGGATGGTTTGCTGTGAAATTCTTGACAAAATTTGCCTCCATATTGGCAGTGATGAGAGTTGGCACCACTTAACCACTTGGTTAAGTGCCAAGTATAAAAGATTTATCAGGAATGTAGAGGAACTTCCCACTTCAACTTCATGTTTTATAACTAAGGCATCCTGAAATAGGGTAGAAATGCCTTACAACTACACTTGAGATGTTGCAAGATGTCTTGGTGTAACTGCTGCCTGGCTATGCACTGGATTGTCATTTTGTGTCCTTCAAAGCTAGTAAAACTGGTGTTGGATTCATATTGATAGTATTTCTATCAATCATAAACCAGAGACAGAATCACATTAAATCAATGGTCATGGAGCACCCAGCTTGGAATCAGAACATACTACAAAATGGAATCAACTTTTGAAGAAGAAATCAGTCACTTTCAAGTGTTAAGGATTTCAGGGTGATTAAACTCGCATATGGTGATGGTACAACCACTTTCAAGCGAGAGAGATCTAATATAGTTAAAAGAAATACTACAGGGGCGCCTGGGTGGCTCAGTCGTTAAGCGTCTGCCTTCGGCTCAGGTCATGATCCCAGGGTCCTGGGATCGAGCCCCGCATCGGGCTCCCTGCTCCGCGGGGAGCCTGCTTCTCCCTCTCCCACTCCCCCTGCTTGTGTTCCCTCTACTCACTGGGTCTCTCTCTGTCAAATAAATAAAATCTTTAAAAAAAAAAAAAAAAAGAAAAGAAATACTACACAAGTCTATTTCCACACATATCTAAGAATAATAGTTTACTGCTCTCTATACGTTGGAGCTCTTGGGAGTTATAAGGAGGTACACAGCCACATACACAGGATCTGGACTTCAGGAAGAATCTGGGGTCCAGCCCAGGCAATGATTTTTTTTTTTTAACTCCTTAGGGCATCCTAACATACAGCTACTGTTGGAAAACAACTTCTCTATAATGAATTTCTCCAAATGACAAAGGAGAGATTTATAAGCCTATTCACTAAGTAATTTTTATAATGGCCTCAAACTGGAAAGCAACCCCAAGTCCATTAGTAATTAAAGGGGAAAAAATGTCATATTCAAAACATAAAATACAGCAGGCAAAATTAATAATATATTGATATAAATATGGCAAATCTCAAAGTAATGGTAAAGAATAAAAAGTTTACAAGATTAAAGAAAAATGTAAAAGTTTGCATGAAAAACACACATATGATTCTTTTAGGATTACATGTAGGAATAAAATCATGGAGTATTATATATATGACCATTTCCTTAAGGTGGTTGACTCAAATATAGTAGGAAGGAGAAGTTTTGAAAAGATGAACATAGGGGAAATTCAACCTTATCTGTATGATTTTATATTTTGACAAAAGAATGTAATTGTGAAAAATATGTTAATATTCATTATTTGTAATACGGGAATCCTTGGAATGAAATTTGTATTTCTGAGTTGTTCTAAAAACTTTTTGTGTAATCTGTTTTACAGAAGAATTCCAAATACATGCAATACTTTCCCCCCTAAGAAGTGGAGTTTAATCCTCTTTCACCCCTTGAGGGTAAACTAGGCTTTATTTCAAAGAATATAGTAGATATAAGGAACATTGTTGTACTTTTTAGTGGAGAAACCTGGCAACATACTACCCAAGTGATGAGGCTTAACATCACCAATTACAGTATATGGGTACGATGTCATCTCTGATATAAATTGAGCAATAGGACATTTCAATTCCAATATTATTTCCAAAAATCCATAACTTAAATCTAATCATGAGAAAAACTTCACAGGAGTCCAGGTTAGAGGACATTCCACAGAATATTTGGCCATTACTCTTCAAGTCTACCAAGGTCTCGGAAAATAAAGGCAGAGAAACTGTCATAGTGAATTGGATCCTTGAACAGAAAGAGGAACTTGATGAAAACATTGCTAAACTCCAAATAAAGTCTGGAGTTACCTAATGATAACATACTAGTAGGAGTTTTAGTTTTGACAAATGTACCATGAAGTGTAAAAATGTTAAAAAGAAGTTAGATGAGGGTCAATATTCCCTGTATTACCTTTGCAACTTTTCAATAAATCAAAATATATTCTAAAAATGTTAATTCAAAAATATTTATGAACCAAATTCTAAATGTAAAAAAAGCCCTTGCTCTTCCCACTGAAGAAAAATTCCTGTTCAGTTTTCCAGAGTGATATAAAAGTTTAAGAGTTCTATGTATATTGTTTTTAGAATAATATAATCATAAATTTTAATATGGTGACTTTTGCAGGTGGTCTACTATTCCCGATACACTTGTCAGTGACTAGTAAGAATCGTAGACAGAAAGCCAAGTATGTATTTGATTTCCAGCAAAGGGCAGTAAACTATTTTTCATTTCAGTTTAAATCTTGCTATCTAAAAGTTAATGATTCTTTTTTTGAAATTTTTGCCTAACTTCCCAAATTCACCAAATGTTTATATCCAAATGTTTAAAAAAAGATGTAATATAAGAAGTCTTCCCTTATGTTCAAGGAGTACAGAAGCTTGTCTATTTCCCCCTGTCACTGAGGCAAACAAGCTTAGTTATTTGTACAGGACTGGCTTGCATTTGCTAGTTTGGAAAATTACTAGTATTGACCTCTTAATTTCCTTGAATTTTCAGCTCTTTATCCCACAAGAGGTATCTCTAAATTTCTCCAGAAAGGATAGCAATCTAATAAAAAGATGTACTAAAATTACTATTTGTTAAACTATAAACAGCACAGCCATTTCTTTCAAAAACATGACAAATGTGTTGATTAAACCATTGAATATTCAGTTATTTATAAACTAAAACTATTTTGCTATGTCAGCAGATCTGGTTCTTTTGTATGGGTGCATTCCACACCTTGGGTATCTTACTCTTGTTGAAATCGTGAGACAGTTTTCATAGCTTTTATCTTAAAAGTTTTGGAGAATCTGGGCACTTAATGAAGGCAGTAAAGTTTTGAAATTATTGGGAAGTATTGATTTTAATTCATTTCTAGCATTTACCTCTTATATGTGCCAAGCATATAAGCATACAGTTCCCGGTCAACAAATGGATCTCATTATTCAAGCTCGTTTCAAGAGTGTCAGTCCTATTAAAATTTTCCTTTTGCAAGCATAGCAGTCAGTCTTCTTTTACCTTTTTAAAGCATGGCTTTGATTTTCTAGGTCCTTAACTCCCAACATGCTAACCAAGTCCTGGGCTTCAGCATCTTCTATTTCCATTTTCCCATTGTCCTTTCCTCATCTTCCATGGTCTATGTGTTAATCTCTTTATGCTTCTCCAAACCATCCTGTATACCCCGTCACACTGGTTTCCCTATGGTATTTTAAGAGTTCTATTATAGATTTAAGATCAATCAGTGATGGAAAAAACAGCCCAAAGTCCAAGGATCCAAACTGGTGGTAGGAGTCTTAGAAGTAAATGATTTTCTTTTTAAAATAATGTCATTGAACAAATCATTTAACCCATTCCCACAATTGTACAGGGAGAAGGTTGAGCCAGAAAATTTGATATCCAAATTTTTTTCCTGCTCTAAAAACAGAAGTAGAACTAAAACAATTTACAAATAATCTTTTTTTTTTCCTGATCATATTGTTTCTCACTTTTCATATAAGAAAGATTAAACCTCAACTATGAAATCTGGTTGCACTCTAGGAAAACGTGTGTGTGTGTGTGTGTGTGTGTGTGTGTATGTGTATGAGTATGTGTGTGAAACAGTTTAGCTCAACCTCCTATGTGGCAAATCCTCTTTGCCAAATAAGGAATAAATGCTTATTTTAATTCAGTCCACTAAATGTTATGCAACTGGATGGCATCATGATTTATGCATTTCTTCATGTTGTACAAAGGAATAGGCCTCACATAATTACCAATACTTGTTTAAGCAAGCAATTGCTCCATTGTATTGAAATCTAATTTCTGGAGAAATGATTTTTAATAGAACAGGACATAATTTGAATTTTGTACTTTATAAGCCATGCATAAATAAGTGAAGTCCTATCAGGTTTTGTTTTCTTTTTGTTGTTAAGAAAGGAAAGAGCTAAATAAAGTTTAAATGATACGATTATTTAACTAGCCATCTGGAAAATTCAAAGCAGATAACATACCATTGACATGGAGAATAGATAGTAACTGGATACTTTTATGTCCATACATTAATGAAACCCACTGGCAAATTATTCAAATTCCAGTATCTTTTTCTCTGTAAAATTATAGTTTCAATACCTGCTTGGCATGGTACTAGAAGAAATTGGCCTAATCATTTTGTTTATTTTCACAGAGGGCATAATACATTTGCATTACTTTTCATCTCCCTTTCATTAAACCATTGAACTGATTTTAATTCACCACAGATTTCAGAGAAAAATATGGATCTTTGGAAATCAGATCTTTTAATTACTCAATTTGAATAGGTACACAACTGAGTTATCACTCTATGATTGCTCTTTACTCTGTAGTAAATAGAAAATGCATAATGTTGAGGATATAACAGGTAATATAGAAACAAATAGTGGTAAAATAGAAAAAATAAGTGGGGCCTTGAACAGAACCATGAGGATAATGTGCCGTGAACAGGAGAATAATTAAGCCGATCCTCTGCACCTGAGATCCAGTCAAAAACAAAAGGGAAGACAAAAATACTCAGCCATATGAGACCTATGAAATGGAGCTTAGTGTTACTAGTTTCTACATTATGTGGGGGGTAGGCAAAATATGACCTACTAGAGAGTGCATAGCCCCAAGTCTGATGATGTTTTTCTCAACTTTACCTGAACATACCATGTACCTACTATACTGTCAATTTCACATTTTTTTTGGATTCTAAGTAAAAGCATGACTTGGTGAGAAACATGCAAAACTGCAAACATACAAAAAACCCAAGAGGTCCAATATTTTGACAGTCTTATGTTATTAAAATACTTATTCTTAATGTATCTAGATCTTATTTCTAAATACAGGGTTCTGCTTGCTATCTAGCCTATGTAACTTAACAAAATGCAAAAATTGAAAAATTCAAAGTGAATTTCTTGTTCTCTCAATGGGATTGATCAATAAAATTTCTAAAAATTTAGACTTTACCAGATTCTATCAGGAAAATAAGTTTTCTGTCTGAGCCATCTTTTACTACTTTCCCATCTCTGCACTCAATTCTGCCAAACCTACTTCCTTTTCTCAAATATTCTAGGCAATTGTATTGGTTATTCCCTATGCCAGAATATTACATGTCTAATTTAACATCTACTTCAAATAAAGCTCCTTCAGTAGGACCTACTCTGCCCTCCATATTTAAAATTTCAACTTTTCAATGCTACATTTTCCTTCCACCATGCTGATTTATTCTTTAGTATTCATCACATTTTAACTTAGCATGTGCTTACTTATTTACTGTTTATTGTTAATTACCTGTGTCTTCCTACTAGATTACAAACTCACCAAGGACTATGACCCTTCCATGCTAGTTACTGATAGGACTTTAGAAATTAAAACTGTATGGGGCATATCAGAAGGCACTTGCTGAATAAAAGATTTAGATTAGCAAGAAACTAAATTTGTTTATTTGAAATATATTCCTAGAACTTTAATGGATTTTCTTCATGTAAATGTGTTGTAAAATTAATCCTTGACAGATACGTATTTTGTTATTTGAAAGCATTAAAGTATAGATCACTTAAAAGCACTAAAGAAAAAGAGTCAAGGATATTAGCTATATATTTAAAATAGTTTTTTTCTGCACTCAATGTGGTATAACAGTACACAAATCCGTATGATTTATCCTGTTTGAATATTCAATCTGAAATCAGAGATGCTTATTTTCTTAAACATTATCTCTAATATATAAATGTAGGGATTCAATAATGACATAATAATTGATTTGCCAGCCTAATTTCTTATCATCTGAAACAAACTTTTCAGCACTAGAAAGGACTATCCTACCAGTCTTCAACATGAACACATAGAAGTTGCTATTTCCACAAGATATTCAGGGCCTTCAAAGAAGAAATACATCTATTATCATTGTATTGAAGGTGATCACACCTTACAGAGTAACCAAATCTAAAGGTATGAAAATAGGTATGGGGTAAAAATAAATTACCCTGAAGGGGCAATGTCATGATTGAATTGTATCCCCCAAAATTAATAGGTTGAATCACTGAAACTCATGTGGCTATATCTGGAGATGGGGCCTTTAAAGAGGTAACTAAAGTTAGATGAGGTTATAAGGGTAGGTCCTACCAATAGGACTACTGACCCCATAAAAAGAGGCACTAGGAGGGACTCAAACAGAGAAAAGTTCATATAAAGACACAGCAAGATGGTTATCTTCTACAAATTGAGGAGAGAGGCCTCTGGAGAAACCAAACCTGCAGACACCTTAATCTTGGACTTGCATCCTCTGAAGAGTGAGAAAATTAATTTCTGTTGTTTAATTAACCCAGTATGAGATATTCTGTTACGGCAGCCCTAGCAGGCTATGCAGGGAGAATGAAAGGGTTATATTATCTGTCATTTGTTTTATATAGGACAGGTTATATTCATATTTTTATAAAATATGTCCTTTATTCAGAAATTGCAACAATTTGTTTTTTCTTTTACATATTCTCAGGAAAATCCATGTTGTCATGTCTTAAACTTTGGCTACGAGAATAAAATAAGTACCTGACTTCCTGTGTTAAGCACTTTCTGATACTGAGTAGTTTAGAATAATGAGTAGCAGATTAAAAGGTATTATTTAAATCTGGTAATAATTCTAATGTCTAGACACTTTAGTTTTAGGTATTTAGAGTATTCTAATTGTACTGGCTTTTGATCATCAATTAAGTTAAATGTACATGGGCTTATGGTTTATAAGAAGCAATGTTTTCAGGTAATGGAGCCAATTCATGAACTGGATTCTTACTAGATTATTTTACCTGTTTGTCACAGTAGCATCATTCTGCATAAAGTTATCTTCTGCAAAGAGATATAACCAACAACTTATGCATTCACAAGCTTTTCTATTGAACACACACAAGCATACATAACAAATTTATATACCACTACGGACAGAAATGACTTGTACCGTAGGAGCAATGATGCAAGACTGACCTTCTGTGGAACATGGAAAATGGACACCAAGGAAAATGGATTGTTGTGATATATCAAATTTGTGCAACACACAAAATACTTTTACTTGGAGATCTATTATTATTTATTAGGAAACTGTATATGTATTTTAATATGGGAATTATTACAGCAAGTTTGCTGAAGGAAAAGACCTGGTTGAAAGGAAGGACTTTACAATGAAGGAAAAAAAGGCAACAAAACATGATAGTAATAAATAAAATCCACTGATTATATTAATAAAATAATTATACTATGTTAACTATCATATTGGATTACAGGGAGAACACTGTTGGAAACCAGTCATTTTTCAATTATATGAGCAAAGACATTTTACTGACATTTTCAGAGCAGTGAGATCACCTTTTATTCTGAAAGCAGTACTTGCTAAAGAGTACATTTTTTCCTTTCTCTGAGGTTTTAATTGAATGTAAACTTATTTTAGACACAGCCTCTTCATTTTGTTTAACTCAAATAACCACCTGTCCACTGAGTAATAGGAGTGAACTTTTGTGAAGAGATTTGTCAGATGCTCATAAGCTCAGTCATTCTTGTTATTAGTGCACTCACCCATGTGAGCTTGAATGTGGCTATTAGAGTCGCACCGAAGAGATAGAAACCAGGAAAAAAAAAAAAAAAGAATGAACCTGTATTTAAGGAACAGCAGAGAGGTTAAATGGCTGGCAGGAAAGTGAAACTCAGAGCCCAGCATTTTTCCAAAATATTTTTAGAACTACTATTACCCTAAGGTCCCCAAAACACTAATTAAGTTTCTTTTAGCTATTATGTTTCTAGAGAAGTTTATTTCGTCTATGTCTGATTTTGCACATACTAATTCTTCTGGTACTAATATTAAGCTTTCTGGATCTGACAGTATTCATTCAATTTTTCTAGGATCAACTCAATGACCTATTCCGTGTGAAGACCCTTTCAAGGTGAATTATTTGTTTTGTGAACCCACGTCCATTTGTACATAATTTAGTTAAAGTATAGATTATGTATTCAACATTCGATTTTGGTATTTATCTCATGAAATTGCATTCCTTCAGAACAGGATCAGTATGGGGTGCCTGGGTGGGTCAGTCAGTTAAGTGTCTGCCTTCGGCTCAGGTCATGATCCTGGGGTCCTGGGATCAAGCCCCATATCGGGCTCCCTGCTTAGCAGGGAGCCTGCTTCTCCCTCTCCCTCTGCCTGCCACTCCCCCTACTTGTGCTCTCTCTCAAATAAATAAAATCTTAATAAATTAATAAATAAATAAATAAGAACAGGGTCAGTATCTTATTCACATGACAATGCTTTTGTTTTATAAATGTGCTGTGAAGAGTCAAATATGAAACATTGTTTGGTAATTCAAATGAAATAATGAGGAAATCCATTCCCAATGAATTCATGTATCTGTCCTCTTAAACTGCAGATATATAGGTTAGTTTTAGATTTGACAAGAAATATGGTATATTGAGGAAGAACAAAAAGCATATACTCACCTCCAGAAGTATAGAACCAGAAGTATACAAAATGAGATGTTAAAAGAATATAGAATTTTACAGAAAGGTTACAAAGATCCATGTGATAAATCATTTAGTGAATTCATTATAATTTTAGGAAAAAACGTGTACCAAATTTCTTTAGGTAAAAGTATTGGATTCTGATAAACAGAGGTGGATTTGGGGGTGAGCAAATGATAATAGCTAGGGGAGAAAATAGAAAATTGCCTGACCTATTGAGTGCAGTTTTATTTTTTGGCTGCCTGAGATTGGTGGTAGGTAGGGCAAGGCAACACCTCTTGCTGCAGAACTCATAGGAATTCAGATATTAGGTCACCCTCCTCCCCTCCAGTGATTCTTAAGTTTTCCCATCCTAAACTTTGAAAACAGAGACCCATCTGGAGGTTTTGAATCAAGAATGAAACCATGCAAAGAGATAAGAATCAGTTTAAAATCCATATGCTTAAATTGTATTTCCCTCTACTCTCCTGAGCTAGTCACCACATTTCTACTTCCTGCCTTCCATTTATTGAAATTTTACTGCACTCCTACCAATTGTATCTTTCTGTATAGATTAATATTTTTATTGTGTTTTGGTGGGGGTACTGGTACACAAAGGAGATAAAATATCTATGGGAAATCAACTACGATTTAACTCTCCAATATTTGAAATTTCTATCCTGATTATATAACTTACGTTCTATTATCAATAAAAACTCATTGTAAGATTTAAATATTACAAGTGGATTTAAATATTTTACTTAAGCTACCGATATTAGAAATTTTATACTGTTTCTATAATCTTCTGTTAAATTAGACATTCGAACCACTATCATTACACATAAAAGTTTTCTTATAAAATTAAGCACACTGTATATATAAAAAAATAAAAAAGTGAAGTTACCAGGAGGGCATTCATAGTTGAATTTTGATACATATTGCCAAATTCCCTCTGAAGAATTTTGTCATTTCCATTGCTACCCTAAAAAATTGCTGCTGTGGTCAGTTGTGGAAGGTGACACTACAACACTCTAGTGAAGCCATTCCCATTATAGTCTGTATCAGTGGCATCCCCTGGAGATTGGAGATTTTCATAGAATTATTTATCTGATCAATTTGTGAGGTGAACACCAAAATGGAGGATTTCTCTCTAGATAATCAAACGTCACAATCATTTATTGAATATATTTTTCTTGCCTAATAGAAATTGGTCTAGTTTATATTTAACTTATAGGAAAAAGTAGGATCTTTCCTGGTGGGCAAGCAGAATGATTGCCAAAATGCCTAAATCCCTAGAACCCGGGAATATGTTACTTTACATGGCAAAAGGGATTTTGCTGATTCAGTTAAAAATCTTGAGATGAGAGCACCATGGACTGTTCAGGTAGGCCCAGTGTCATCACCAAAGTCCTAATAAGAGGCAGCTGGGTCATAGAGAAAACTATAAATATGAAAGGTAGGGATTGGAAGAGGTTATACCTCTGGCTTTAGAAATAGGAGCCATGGGTCTAGGATTGCAGGCAGCCTTTAGAAACTAGAGAAGGGAAGATGAAGATTCTCTCCTAGATCCTCCAGAAGGAATGCAACCCAGGCAACCCATTCTAGACTTAACTCCAGAGCTATAAAAAAAAATTTTAAGCCACTAAATTTATGACAACTTGTTACAGCCACAATAGGAAAATAATACAGTGTATTATTAATTTTATTCTATTAACTGGTACTGCCTAAGTGCTCTGAAGGCAAACTATACTTCTCCCATCACAGGCAATTAATATATAACAAATGTTAATCGCTATTCACTTTTCAATGCGCCCAATACCAAGCAAAATGGTAAGCCTTTTTTTCTTTTAGTTTTTTTGTTTCAAGTTTTTAAATTCCAGTTAGTTAACATATAGTATAATATTAGTTTAAAGAGTAGAATTTAGTGATTCATCACTTACAAATAACACCCAGTGCTCATCACAAGTGCCCTCTCTAATACCCCATCACTTTTTTAGCCCATCCCCCACCCATGCCCACCTCCCTTCCATCAACCCTCAGTTTGTTCTATATAGTTAAGAATCTATTGTGTCAAGCAGAGAAAGACAATTATCATATGGTTTCACTCATCTGTGGAATATAAGGAATAGCGCAGAGGACCATAGGGGAAGGGAGAGAAACTGAATGGGAAGAAATCAGAGAGGGAGACAAACCATGAGAGACTCTGGACTCCCAGGGAAACAAACAGGGTTACAGAAGGGAGAGGGTTGGGGGCAAGGGGTAACTGGGTAATAGGTAGTAAGGAGGGCACGTGTTGTGATGAGAACTGGGTGTTATGCACAACTAATGAATCATTGAACACAAACTAGTGATGTACTATATGTTGGCTAATTGAACATAATTTTTTAAAAAAGAAGGTTTTGTAATATTGGTAAGCCTTTTGAAGCAAGATCTTCTCCATTAAATATTTTATTTTCAATGCCTAGTAAAATATATATTGTAGTCAATAACTATTGCATGAATTGATAGGGTTTTTATTGATGCTATGAAGATCCTTCATAATTTTATTTCAAATTTTTATTATTTTGAAGTATGCTGATTCGTACCATTTAAAACCTTTTCCAAAGAAGGGATCACTACAGAAAATTTATAGACAAACATTTCAAAGATTTTGTATACACCCTAAGTTTTATCATTAGGGCAAATAAGACCATCATAAAACTTTGTAATTTATAAAGTACATTTGTGGCCTTCCCAATGTTTTCACTGATTTTTGTTTTAAGTGAGGGAGACTATAAAAAATGAATTCATGTGAACTTTTCCTGCATGTACTACTGGAACAATTTCTCTTGCTCTTTCATTACTAAGAATATTTTGCTCTCCCTTGGCAATGTTATTGTGTGCTGGTTTGTTGTGTTTTGCTTGGGGGTTTCTCTTGTACAGAAGAGATCTCCAAGTGATCATATTTCCATTTCACTTTATCCACCATGAAAGATTTTATCCAATCTATAACTGTACAAATCACAGTTTTACAAATTTGCAAATTATAGATTACAACTGTAGGATCACATTTTCCTGAACCTACATTTTACATTCAACTATGTATGTTATAGTCAAGTGAAGTCATTTGTTGTCCAAAACAGATTATAAAACAAATACCAAATTGATTATTATTGATAAAAAGCAAAGCTTGTGGTATATACAGTTTGGTTTTTATCTAACTACTTTATCAGATTCCTTATTTTGATAGATTAACATTTTCTTGATATGCCCTTTTACTTACAGAATGGAATCATCTGTCTGAATGTATTAAGTACTTATATGACTTATTGATGTTTTATATCATTTAGAATTTTTGTATTTTTAAACTAATAATGAAAGCAATGGTGCTATTTATAGCATTTGTAGTTAAGCTCATTTATGGACATTAATTCCTACTGCAAAACGTTTATATATTTTAAATTTATTTTCAATTTTAAATGCTGTCATATTTCAAATATGAGCTCAGAGGGTGGAGGAATAATGACTTTTATTCAACAAGCGTTTACTGAGCTCAGATCATACACCAATGACTGCCCACAAATTATTCAGATAAAATAACTGTCACTTTCAGGAAATTCACAGGGTACTTGATAATTGCAGTACAGATTGCTGTGATCCATGTCACTGATAGAGTGTCTCAGAATATGGTTCTAACCCAGGACCAGCAGGAGGACAAGTTTATAGGAAATTTTCCTTGAATTCATCATGTTCACATTTGTATTTGTCATCTGTACTCTCCACAGTAAAAGGGTTAACTGATAGTAAAATTATACTGTAATATAACTTTCCTGAAACAATGCTTAAATAAGATTTTATAAATAGTTGAGTGTTTATAATTGCAAGATGCTGAATGCTTAACAATCATTCTATTCTTAATTGTTTTATATAGAATGATTTGCCAATATCAGTCTTGATATTTTTAACATGCTCATTTTTTGGAATTAAACCAGAGAACAGATATCATAGCAGCTTTACAAATGAGGTAACTGTGGATCAGGGAATTGGGATACTAGGACCACGGTTACATAAAAATTAGTTATTTATGCACTCTATATTGAACCATTAGCACTAATCTTAATGCTAGTTCTCCACTCCCACTTTATTTTGTTTACAATTCCCAAATATATAGCTGTACCTAAGTAGTTGTAGGAATATATAGGTTACATATGCATCTAATATTAAATATTGCATATACATGTAATATACTATATATACACATACTATAGATATAAACCTCTCCAGTTGGAAGTAAATGTCAAAAACCTCTACAAAACTGAATTCTTCATTTTCTCCCCCAAATCTGGGCCATCTACAATCTTACTTGTCTCAGTTACTGACCAATTCTTCCACTTGCTTAGGCCAAAATTTGTGAGTCAACCTTGACATCTATTTATCTCACACCTTGTATTCTTTCTACCAGGAAATCGTGGAGACTATACTCAATGTGTACCAATCCAAACACATCTCACAACCCTGGTCACCGCCCCCCCCCCCCCAACCTTCCCACCATAGTTTATCCTCAATACCACAGCCTTGGGATCCTTTAAAAAAATCAGATTGGGACACTCCTCTGCATACAACCCACCCCAACTCCCTAATTCAGTCAAAATAAAAGCCACTTCAGGCCCTGATACTTCCTCCCACTACCTCTGATAGTATTTCCTACCACTCTCCCAGTGGTTCACTGTTGCAGCCATAATGGTTTTCTTACATTACCTGGGGCTGGTCAAACATGCTCCCACGTTGGGGTCTTTGTATCCCTCTAGCTCTGCTTGTACCCCTCTCCTCACTGACATCCAGATGCCAATTTCCTCACCTCCTTCAAGTCTTTGCTCAAATATCAGCATTTTAATCACCTTATGTAACATTTCATCTACTCTCCCATTCTATTTCCCTGTATCTTTTTAGCACCTTGTTATGTACTATAAAATGTATAATTTACTTACTATAAAGTCTCCTCAAGTAGAGTATAAGCTTCATAAGGGCAAGGATTCTTGTTTGTTCCTTTGACATAGCCCAGCATCTGGATTACGCCTGGCATAATTAGGTGTTCTACCAGTATTGGATGAATTTTAAAAGGTGGGATATTGAAATGTTGTAGTATCATATTGGAATCACTTCTGAAATAGTGAATGTCTTAATAAAAATAGGATAAAGAATTGTTTTAAGAAAATTTCATTGAGAAAGTTCCTTTGAATCAAGTATAGTTCTTTTAATCTTAAATATACGAATTATACTTGTCTGGTAATTCAAAAATTTAACTTTTTATATTCCAATAAGTACACTTTGCACATACTTTATATTATAACTGGTTTTCCCACTTTAATAGTACAAAATTACAATTGTATCATTTCTAGTTTGTGTCATAAATATATTGTTTTATTTATCTATCCTATGACAGAGTTTCTCCTTTCCAAACTTCTGGATCCAAATACCAGACTGAAAAAAAAAAAACAACTCACATCCTGCCTCAGGGGAGGGAAAAAAAAAAAAGTAAGAAAGAAAAAACAAAACAAAGATTCCACTTTAGTCCTTTGGATGATATGATCCTTGACCCTGTAGTTTCATGTAGTTTCAATAGCCATGTCTGCCAAACTGAAGATAGAAAACCAATTCTACCTCCTGCTGTTGCTGCTCAGGACTGTATCACTGAGCACTTGAAAAGACACCTTCTCAAAAACAGCATGGAGTAAACGGCTTTCTAATATGAGAAAAACAACCTTGACTCTGAACATCACTTGGGGGTGAATCTCATTCTCTGAGCTCTTTGCTTCATTTTGAAGGAGTTTTTCAGACCGTGCTCTAGATAGAATCAAACACTCCTACTCGCATACATACACACACACCAAATATAATTTTCTGTAACCTTGCCTATAACTTTGCATTTTAAATCCAAGTACATGGGTCTTAAAATTGGGCACAAATCCTCTCTCTCCTCCCCCACGCCCATTTTGCAATCTGAAGTAACTGGATTTAAAGACCTTAAATTGATTCATGAATGCAACATCTGATTTACATGTTTAAGTATATATTGGTCATGATTGCCAGTAGAGCTGAAATATGGACTCTGTATTGGTTTTTGTTGTGGCTGTTTCTTCCCCAAACTCCATCATAATCCTGCAGCTACCTGTGTCTTCCACAGCAACATGCACTGCTTTTCATTTGGGTCATTGTGTAAGGAATTATTTGCCACCATAAAGTTGTCTGATGACGGTATCTGTCAAATTTTCAAAGGCAGTGCTGTCCAGCGGTTTTTAGTTTTTAAAAATAAGTTTGCTATATTCAGCATCAATAGATGATTAAAAGCCACTTGATAAAACTCAACACCCATACTAAGAAAAATGTAGGGGTGCCTGGGTGGCTCAGTCGGTTAAGCATCTGCCTTCGGCTCAGGTCATGATCCCAGGGTCCTGGGATCGAGCCCCGCATCGGGCTCCCTGCTCAGTGGGAAGCCTGCTTCTCCCTCTCCCACTCCCTCTGCTTGTGTTCCTTCTCTCGCTGTGTCTCCCTCTGTCAAATAAATAAAATCTTTAAAAAAAAAAAAAAAAAAAAAAAAAGAAAAATGTAATATACAAATAAACTAATTCACTAAATTTAACAAAAAGCAAGTATCTTAAATGAAAAAACACTGATAATTTCAACATTAATTAAAAATTTTATCAAGTATCTGGCTTCAAGATAAAGGTTTAAAAAAGAGCAAGGTTTTTTTTTTTTTTTTTTTTAACATTCTAGCCAAAAAAAAAACCTCACAAAATTGGCAATGGAAATTATTCCATTTCTATTAGCAACTCAAATTAAAATACTCAGGTATTAATTTAACTAACATACAGGGGACCTATGCGAGGAAGGATATTAAGAGACACAACAGAGTATCTGAATAAATGGAAAGGTACATCATGTTTTTGGATGGGAAAAAAATCTAAATTTAAGAACATCAGGTTAATATACAATGTTAATTAGAATTTCATTTGAATTACAATAGTTTCTTAGAATTAGGTAAAGTGTTTGTTGAATTCAAGATTTTAACCCCCAAACAGCTTAAACTTTTTTTTTTTTTTAAAGATTTTATTTATTTATTTGAGAGAGAGAATGAGACAGAGAGAGAGAGCATGAGATGGGGGAGGATCAGAGGGAGAAGCAGACTCCCTGCTGAGCAGGGAGCCTGATGCGGGACTCGATCCCGGGACTCCAGGATCATGACCTGAGCCGAAGGCAGTCGCTTAACCAACTGAGCCACGCAGGCGCCCAACCCCCAAACAACTTAAACATTATAGTAAATATAACTGGGAGTCAGTTTGTCAACACACCTTACGAAGACACTTTAATCTCTTGATAATGGCAAAAGTATAGTAAACGAAATAGGAAAAGGACATATTTCTTAATGATACTGTTACTCAATAACTACAGGAAAAAAATAACTGAGTATTTCTATCTTACATCACATAGAAAAATATATTTCTATCTGCTTAACAAATTAGATGCCAAAAATTGAATAAAAATCTTGCATGGAAATTTAAAAGACCAAATTTAATATATAAGGATGAATACCTTACTTCATGATGACAAAATTATAAGCTATAAAATGAATATATGTACATGTTCTTTTAAAATGTTTAGGTGTGGAAAATAACAATGTTAATATACAATTTCTGCATCAGGAAAATATTTTAATATAGATAAGAGAAAAAAGCATTAATTTCTATAGTAGTTGAACACAGGAAAAGCCTTCAATAGATGAAAAAATTATGAATAGAAGAACAAAATTCAAATGGTCAAAATATATGAATATGCTCAATCTAATAGTCAGGGACATACAAATAAAAAGTAAATTATCAATTTATGTCTTTCAGACTGGCAAAAATTTTAAATAGCTCTGCAACCAGTTGTTTGAAATGCAGATGAATTTTGTATATCACTGATAGAAATGTAAAGTGTCAAAGTCTCTTTAAGACTATAAGAAAATAGCTATTAAAATTTAAAATTCTTAAACCACAATACACAGTCATTCCACTCTTGAGCAATGACAGCACAAGAATAAAGTGTCAATTCCTAAGGACATATATAGAATGTTTATTATGGCACTAATCTTAGAGGACAAGAACAAGAAACGATGATTGGCTGTGGTGTGATCTATCCAGTGAATGAACTACTATATCTTTTATGTAAAAAAATCCATTGAGGGGCATCTGGGTAGCTCAGTCCATTAAGCATCTGCCTTTGGCTCAGGTCATGATCCCAGGGTCCTGGGATCAAGCCCCACATTGGGCTCCCTTTTCTCCCTCTGCCCGCTGCTCCCCCTGCTTGTACTCTGTCAAATAAAATCTTCAGTCAGTCCATCAATAAGCAGCAATTGAGTTTACCAGTGTAATATGTCCAATAGTATGTTGATAAAAGATGCATAAGGTGTGCTTAAGTTATGCCCCTTTTACTCCATTTTTTAAGACAATGAGGGAATGTATGCAGTATTATCTAAACATGAAATAGGGGAGATACATATAGAAGGGGCATTTAGTAGACTGTTAAACATGGCATAATGAATAAAAACATTATGTGGTGCTATGTATGAAATATTATATTACATGTATTATATTACATGTATTTAATGTATTACATGTACTATAATATGTATAGTAAGTATAATAAGTCAGAGAAAGACAAATTTGATTTCACTCATATGTGGAATTTAAGAAACAAAACAGATGAACATAGGGGAAGAGAAAAAAAAATAAAAAGAGAGGGAGGCAAACCATAGAGGACTCAGAACTGAGGGTTGCTGGCGGGGAGGTGGTGAGGGATGGGCTAAATGGGTGATGGGCATTACGGAGGGTACTTGTGATGAGCACTGGGTGTTATATATAAGTGATGAATCACTGAATTCTACTCCTGAAAAACAGTATTACTCTATATATTAACTAACTAGAATTTAAATAAAAATTTGGAAATATAAAAAAAATCTAGTTTGTCTCATAAGTGTGGCTACTCTGGCTTTCTTTTGACGTCCAGTAGCATGATAGATGGTTCTCCATCCTGTCCCTTTCAATCTGCACATGTCTTTAGGTCTAAAATGAGTCCTGTAGGCAGCATATAGATGGGTCTTCTTTTTTAAATCCATTCTGACACCCTATGTCTTTTGATTGGAGCATTGGGTCCATTTACATTCAGAGTGATTATTGATAGATATGAATTTAGTGCTATTTGTATTACCTGTAAAGTCGGTGTTTCTGAAGATTTTCTCTGTTCTTTCTAGTCTTTGTTGCTTTTGGTCTTTCTTTCATACTCAGAGTCCCCTTTAATATTTTTTGCAGGGCTGGTTTAATGGTCACAAAGTCCTTTAGTTTTTGTTTGCCTGGGAAACTCTTTATAGCTCTTCTTATATTTTGAATGAGAGCCTTGCTGAATAAAGTATTCTTGGCTACATCTTTTTCCCATTCAGCATGTTGAATATATCATGAACTCACCTGACTAACTCAGTTGCCTATTGCACGAATAATTAGCTTAAAAAGGCACAAGACTATTAAAGGTCACATTTAAACTCACCAGCAAGTAATTTAAAGTTGAAGAGACTGGAACTGTCCTTCCCCATATTTCTCCTATTTTGCAATTAACGCCATGTTGACATTGAAAAATGTAACTTACACAGCCACAACTTCAATGACTATCCATTGCGTGTTCTTTCGAGTAAACTCTACAACCAAACATTCACCGCTATACACAAGTACGAGGTGGTGGTGCAATCTTATCCCCACTGTTAGATTTCATGTACTTGTTATTTATTGGTCAGACCCTATTCATTTCAGCTCTTTCATCTTCATACCTGGAATTATTTAATGGGATTACTACTCTCTGTACCTAACCCTACTTATCTCTGCAGCTGCATCTAATATATTAGTTCTTTCAAAAGCTGTTTTTTGCCTTTTGCCCCATTTCCACCTATTGATAACCCCTACTTTTTATTCCAGTATTTACCTTTATCTCTTTTAAAGCATGTCTCATATTCTGTTATTCTATCAATGTAATTGCATTAGTCTACCCCAACTAGACTTTTAAGCTCCTTGAACAAAGTTATGTCTTACATAGTTTTGTATCTCTCATAAGGCCTAGTGCAGTGCTCTGCATCTACTCAAAAGGCAGTAAATGTCTGTCAGCGCTAATAGAAGCTTGTATTCTAAAGATTTTTTTTTGAGAGAGAGAGAGAGCGTGAGCGGGAGGGGGGGCAAAGGGAGAGCGAGAGAGGGGGCAAAGGGAGCGCGAGAGAATCCTCAAGCAGACTTCCCACTGAGTGCAGAGCCAGACATGAGGCTCAATCCCAGGACCCTGAAATCATGACCTGATCCAAAATCAAGAGCTGGCTGCTTAACCAACTGAGCCGCGCAGGTGCCCCAGAAGCTTGTGTTCTAGAATGCCACCAATTATCTGGGCATGAACCGTGAATGGAAATTGAATAGGGGTTCTGAGTTCCTTAGTATTAAGTCTTTTTCTCTATTACTAAATTTTGTATACTATTTTATTGAAGACAAAAAAAATTTACATCAACTCCTATAAATTGGTAGATATTGTATTAGAAGTGTAATCTGCTTAATTTATACACAATCTCCACGTTTTTCTGTGAATTTAGTTCAAAACCTAGGCAAATTTGAAGTTATTACTGTGCCAAAAGTAAAATAAAAAATAATACAGGCTAGCCAAAATGGATGCAGGCTGTATTCCTTCCTGAAGTGACCAGAGTAACAGAGAAATCATTACCAAATTATGCATATATTAAATTTTAATAGGTATGAATATATACAAGCCATGTTACATATTATAGGAGTAGGGAAAAGAAATGTATTCAATATCATACCAGATACTAGAATAGGCCTGATTTTATTTTCTTACTGGATCCCCACAAAAATTCTATGTAATGAGTATCTTCCCTTTTTGCATATATGGAAAAGGACAATTATATCCAAGTCACACAACTAAGACTAGCAGAGCCAGGATGCGATCCCTCATCAAAAATCACGTGAAACCTCTTTTGTACGGTTCTTAATATGCCTGGCCTTTCATCTTTCAGGCTTCTAAGATAACTGCCACCTCCTCAGAGAGACCCTCTCTGGCCATGCTGGTTAATAGAATCTGCCACTACCATGCCACTTAATCTCACCTATGACCATGGTTCCTTTCACAGTATTCATGACATCTTACTCTGTTTGGGCTCTTATAACAGAATACTTCAAATTGAGTAATTTAAAACCAACAGAAATGTATTACTCATAGTTCTGGAGGCTGTAAGTCTGAGATCAGGGTGACGGCAGAGTTGGGTAAAAGCCCTCCTCTGAGTCAGATTTCTCTTACTCTCACCTGGTGGAAAAACTGACGAAGTGCACTCATCTCTCTTTTATAAGGCTATTAATCGTATGCTCCGCCCTGATGACCTTATCGCCTCCCAAAGAAGCCCCCCTACTAATACCATCACATTGAGCATTAGGACTTAAACATGTGAATTTGAGGAAGACACACATATTCGGACCACAGCAATGACCATCAGTATCTTCCTTACTTAGTTATTTGTTGTTTGTACCTCCCAAAGTAGCATAATATCCATGAGGGTAAGGATTCTTTCTTGATCACTGCTACACCTGCAATGCCTAGACCAGTGATTCTCATGACCAGCAGCATTAGCATCACCTGGAACTTGTTAAAAATGCAAAATCTTGGGCATCACCGCAGCTTCTACTAAATCAGAACCTCTAGAGAAGTGACTGAGTAATCAGCGTGTGCTTCCAGGTTATTCTAATGCATGCTGAACCTTAAGAAATGCTGGCCTAGAACAAGGCATTTAATAATTATGTATGAACAATAAAAGCATACGAATGATTTTAAGTAATAAGTAAGGATTTAAAACATATGTAACATAACAATATAAATGAGAGTAGGAAAATAATATAGGAAAATAATATAAAACAGATACAATCATTTGCATTTAATCGAGATGAATGTTAACAACATAAGTTTATTTTGATTGTTTCTCTCTTTTTTAAAGATTTTATTTATTTATTTATTTATTTATTTATTTATTTATTCATTTAAGAGCAAGAGAGAGTGAGCGTGAGCAGGTGGGAGGAGCAGAGGGAGAGGGACCAGCAGACTCCATGATGAGCGCAGAGCCTGACACAGGGGCTTGATCCTGAGATCACGACCTGAGCCAAAATCAAGAGTTCAACGCTTAACCTATTGAGCCACCCAGGTGCCCCTATTTCTCTCTCTTTAGCCATTGGGAATTCTGAGAAAAAAAAAACTCTACCCTTATAGGTGATTAGTCCCAACTTGAACAGATTAAGATTAGTTAAACAATTTCTGGCTCAGTCTCTTGCTCTTGGTTTTCTTCCAAGAAGCATGAAAGTTCTGTGCTTCATCAGAGTATGAAGAACTAGCAAAGACCTGTTCACAGTCCTTCTCATAAGCTGGAATTTGAGAGGCCATCTTTAGTGAGAATGTTGAAGAATTGGAAAGGAATACCTGCGTACCCATTCTTGAAGCCTGAATTCTGATGAAGAACGAAATCAAGTAAATAACCAAATTCAATGAGACATATGATTTGCATGGCTCTTCCTGATGCACCAGATTTCCATTATGATAAAATTAGTTGAATCTCAAGTTAATCAAGCAGGTCAATTACAAGATTATAGGACCAGCTGATCTCATCCATCCTTGGTAAGTAGCATCAACTTAGTTTTATAAATAAGGAAAATGATAAAATGTTTCAGTTCTGACACACAGTCCTTGGAGTTCAGTGCTTCTCTTAACCAGTATGTCTTTACTAAATGATACAGTAGCATGCAATTAATTTTCTCTTAATGTTATAATGACTTTACACATCACAAATATGGTATAGATATTTATGTATAAATTTAAGATAGGCCTTGAAAATAAAACAGTTTAAACAAGAATCAGTGTGCCAGAATTTGAGCCCATATTTTTCTATCTCTCAGTAACAAGCAGCACTGTAAACTGTAAACAAAAGGGCAGATCACTGTCATCTTGAGCCTAAAAATAACTATAAATGATAATGACATATGATTTATTTAAAATATTTAGTGAAATATTTTTTATCATTCATTGCAAAATACCCCAAAAAATCATCCAGTTTAGTTAATAAGAGAAAGCCGCAGCATCTTTGTATTTGATTTTGTAAGGATTTTCCATCCCTTTAGATCTACCATAATATTTTGAAAGCTTCCCATTTCACTGCATTGTGGGTGTTCTACCTGATCCCACCAATCAGCACTCCTTCAATATGTCACATCTCTAACAAAAAGAACCTCCACATCCCAAAGGCACAGAGTAACAAGGTCTGGAGATATTTGAGAAAATTGTTTTATTGTGAGTAGCATCACAAGCTTTTCCTCTCTATTTCTAGTGGGAAATATATTTTAAAATGTTTCTATAAAGAGTATTTTTACTACTATCTAACATTTACTTCTCACAAATCCCTTTTTTTCTTCACCACATATATAATTTCTGCATGTCCACCCATTCAGTGACCAATTTTTACATTCCCTACACCTTCAGCCCAGAGGATTTGGCTGCTGTGTGAGACAGTAGGCCCTCAGGCAACTTCAGGATAACACAAAGGTACCGATTTTCTTTCTTTCCAAAAGGCTTTACCGCCAATTTGGATAGACTGAATATTATAGGATGCCAGCCCTTGCTAGATTATTTGGAAGTTGATATCTGTCACAGAATGTATTCATTTTTAGTTTTTCTCATTAAATAAATTTAATTGAGCTACTTGCTATCAATTTTAATACTAATAGAAGTGCAATACAAATCATTTGCCATATATTCAAGTTTTGAAATGAGTTGTCAACAAAACCTACACACTTAAATAGATTATATATATTCCCAAGAGTTAATATAGTCATTGTACTTTCAAAAAATAAAAGTAGGTATACCAGCTATGAAATACTTGAACTTATTGGTGGAGATTACTTCATCTATCTCAGCGCCAACATGGAAAATTTATAAATCATGTCGCTGCATGGACTACACACACACACACACACACACACACACACACACACACATTTAACGTTACACAAACAACCACCCCGCACCACTCTCACCCAACGACAGACTGGATGCATTGTTTTAGGCCATTGGTGGGAAGGATGTTACCTAGATCAGTTAAATAAATCTCTCCAAAAATTGACTAAAAGTGGGTTTACTTTCTAAACAATGAGAATTGAAAATAAAATCCAAAATAAAAATATTGTACTTTAAAATTGATTTTACAAAAAATGATCTAACTTGTTAGATATGATTTTAAAACATAAAAATTTAAAAAATAAATAAACACAAAGAAGTGAGTAAGGACAATTGGTATAACATAATTGGCAAACATATGACTACACCAAAAAATACTTGTGGTGCAAAAAGACAATGTTTTTGTAGCTTTTAGCTTTAGCAACCATTTATTTCACACTTCTGTTAAGTGCCTATACCTAGGGATACCCTGATAATCAAGATTCACAGGTTTCCTGCCTTCATTAATGTTATGGTCTAGTAAGAAAGGGAGAATGACAAAAAAGTTTTCTAAATATCCCTTTAGGGGAAGTAGATGGTGCAAGTAAAAAGGGAAAAAAGAATTAAAACAAAAAAACAAACATGTTTATGCCATTAAGAAATAAATTTGACCTGAAACCATAAAAATCCTAGAAGAAAACACAGGCAGTAAGCTCCTTGCCATCAGTCTTGGCAATGTGTTTTTGGATTTGACACCAAAAGCAAAGATAACAAAAGCAAATAAATAAGTGGGAACACATCAAAGTAAAATCTTCTGCAAACCAAAGGAAACCTTAACAAAATGAAAAGGCAACCTATTGAATGGGAGAAAATATTTGCAAATCATATATCTGATAAAGGGTTAATATCCAAAATATATAATGAACTCGTATAACTCAATAGCAAAACCAAACAAACAACATGATTTAAAAAATAGGCAGAGGATCTGAATGGACATTTTTCCAAAGAAGACATACAGATGGACAACAGGTACATGAAAAGGTACTCAGCATCACTAATCATCAGGGAAATGCAAATCAAAACCACAGCGAGATATCACTTCACACCTGTTAGAATGGCTCTTGTCAAAAAGATAAGAAACAAGTGTTGGCAAGGATATGGAGAAAAGGGAACCCTTGTGCACTGTTGGTGGGTATGAAAATTCTTTCAGCCAATATGGAAAACAACATGGATATTCCTCAAAAACTTAAAAGCAGAACTCCATATGATCCAGCAATTCCAATACTGAGAATCTATCCAAAGAAAACAAAAACACTAATTCAAAAAGATATGTATATCCTTGTATTCATTATTTACAATATCCAAGGCATGACACAACCTAAATGTCCACTGATGGATGGAAGGATAAAGAAAGTGTGATATATATATTATTCAGCCATAACACAGAAAGAAATCTTGCCATTTGAGACACCATGGGTGGAACGTGAAAGCACTATGCTAAGTGAAATAACAGAGAAAGATTAATACCGTATGATCTCACTTATATGTGGATTCTAAAAACAAAAACAAAAACAAAACCCCACAAAAAAACAAAAACAAAAACAAAACACACCAAGCAGCTCATAGATACAGAGAACAGATTGGTGGTTGCTGGAGGGAGGAGGTCAGAGTGTATGAAATAGGTGAAGGGGGTCAAAAGGAAAAAATTTCCACTTATAGAAAAAAGTCATGGGGATGTGATATAAAGCATAATGTCTGTCTATAGTTAATAATGCTATATTGCATATTTGAAAGCCTAAGTAGCTGGACTCAAATCAAATAAATAATCATTTACAATGTAGTTAGATACATTGTATCTCACAGATGTAAAAACAAATAATTTTTGAAATGTATATAAACTACCCCTATTTATTTTGTTCCGAAATTTCTAATTTCTTTCTCTTTCCCCCCACCCCCCAGAGGGGGAATATTTCCTTTCAAACCATAACAACAGATTTATACAGATTTATTGTAGAAATGACCTGATATTTTAATTTAATTGCATATATAATATATATCCCCTCTGCTCCTTGGTCCTGCTATCTCTGAGAATCTTAAGCAGGCTCCATGCCCAGCATGGAGCTCAATATGGGGCTCGATCTCATGACCCTAAGATCATAACCTGAGCCAAAATCAAGAGTTGGACTACACTGTAAATGATTCAGGGCCAAAATGACCATACACACAATTCCTCACAAATTCATATAATCATTAAAGTGAGATATACCTGGAAAGATTGTAAAATCATAATCTTCCCAAACCATTTCATTTCTGTTTGAGGAAAAATATTTTTTTGATAAGAGTGTATTAATGTCAAAAAACTAGAAACTGCATAAAACAAATTATTTATTTGATTTGAGTCCATCTACTTAGGCTTTCAGTGAATAGCTGATGTAAGTAAAAAAATCCTTCCCACAAATCCTAGCTCAAATGATGGTAGCTAGCTTTCTTTTACCCAGTAATATAGAGAAATTATCATGAGAAAAAAGTTCAGGCATCTACAGTGGTACAGGGATAATACTGAAAAGCTTCTGTGAATAAGGCCTGTTCCTTTTCAAGATGCTTATAGAAAAGTGAACAGAAAAATCAAGCAGTAAAAGGAGGGAAGACACAGATCAGTTTCCCAGCTACACTATAAAGGGTTTGAGAAAAGATCAAGTTACCTATAAAATGCATTTTCTGTATTTCACCTCCTTTATAATCTATAAAATAATAATCTATAAGGTATTATAAAATAAATGTAAACCAAAAAACACATAAAAGTATTTAGAACAATAGATGATATAAAATAATGGTTATTTACTGAACATTGAATGTAATTATCAGCATCCACCTACTCCCTTGTTTTCATCATCCCTATCAGAAATCTAGCTTTAGGGGTACCTGGGTGGTCAAGCGTACAACTCTTGCTTTTGGCTCAGGTCATGATCCCAGGGTCATGAAATTGGGCCCCACGCCCAGCTCCATGCCCCGCATTGGGCTCCACACTCAGGACAGAGTCTGCTTAGGACTTTCTCTCCCTCTCCCTCTGCCCCTGCCCCCACTCGTGCTAGCACATGCACTCTCTCTCTCTCTCTCAAATAATGTTAAAAAAGAAAAAAAGAAATCTAGCTTTATTAGGGTGGCCCACCCTTCACTCCCTACTTTTGACCATTTGCTTTCAAGGTGACCAGTTCCCTCCTTTAACCTCATGGGAGGAGATGTCTGATCCGAAGTGATCATGGAGTTCTATTTCCCCATCAGTGATTGTAATAGCTAGAAATGAGGAATAAAATTCTAGTTAATGAGATGCTAGTGTAATTCTAGGAAAAGTTTATTCAGTCTTTTTTTTTAAAGATTTTATTCATTTGACAGAGAGAGAGAGGTAATGAGAGAGAGAGCACAAGCAGGGGGAGCTGCAAGCAGAGGGAGAAGCAAGTTCTCTGCTGGAGTCCGATGCAGGGCTCGATCCCAGGACCCCGGAAGCATGACGTGAGCTGAAGGCAGACGCTTAACCGACTGAGCAACCCAGGCAACCCAAGTTTATTCAGTCTTAAAAAGGAAACATTGGACATATCTCCCTCTGAGCAGTGTTGATTCAGTAGGAAATGTCTAGATTTTTTGAGTAGTAGTATTACAAACACAGGGGGATATATCTTTTGATGGAATTTCTATTACAGTTGCCAAAATGGACAAATGGAAGCAACTTGGGACTTTAATGACATAATTGATTGTGCCATCTTCTACTTTCAGTTGTGTAAAATAACACATTTCCTATTTGCTTAAGACAGTCTAAAAGGAATATAATTTTGCCAACATAAAACCACAAACATCTGAAGTGATACATTATATTAGCAAAAATATACACAATACACATGAAAACTAGCCTATATCCATGTGCAATTAACACATTTTAATGGCCTTCACTTAAAGAGATCACGTAAACGTAGTCCTGAGATTTGCATTAGCCTGACTCCTTAAAACGGTAGTATAGTAAGACTATTTAAAAATGTATGTGTTTTAAGTAGGTTCAATTAATAATAATGGATACTATTATTTAAAAGTGCAAAATCCCTATTGGAAATCATTCATTCTCTCCTATGAACAGCATAATTCTTAAACTTTTTGTCCTTTCTTTTCAAACAGTGAATTATTTCCATTGAGCATAATCTTCTTGAATAAGGACAGCATTCAGAACATCTGATGAAGAACATGACTGAATCTAACTGTGCAATATGTAGTTTGGTTTATAGCTAGAAAACAAACCACTAGTTCTAATGGCCAGGACATAAACTGCCCTCGGGATAACCTAAACCATGGAAGCATCAAGCCTAATGAAACAAAGCAGTGAGGCAAAAACAGTTAAATGTGCTTTACTGTTGTTTTGGGTTCTATTTTATAGAATTCTCTAGGATGATTGCTAACTCTTCCTTCTTTCTCATTGTATTAACTGACACTCAGTTTTCCTTTGTGACACTCTTTTTGAGACTACTCCTTCTCTAACACTTCACATTCTTCAGGATCAGATAACAACATCAATGTCTTCTTCACTTCCATGTCACTTCTAGATGATTACATCTCTAACCTTTTAGAAACCTCTGCTTCAAGACTTCTACTTCCAGCTAAGATAATGTGGCTTGCAGCAAGCCAAAGCTCTGGGATTGTAGGGGAAATTTTGCCATTTGATAAAGAACATCCACAATTAACTGAACTTTATTTCTGTCCCCCCAGTACTACAAGACTTAACAGCAATTTTGTTGGAAACTAAAAACAAATAGAAAACAAGAGGCAACAACAAAAAGCAAAGAAGTAGAAAAACAACCAGAAAACAACTAGAAAAGCTGACTATGATAAAAATAACTATAAATGAATTTCTGATTATATGGAAGAGTCTTTGAGGATGCCAAAAGTTGAAACGACAAAATCTTAAAGAAGAGGGAGCCATGAAGAAGTGAGTCAATTTGCAGCCATTTGTTTTTTCCTCGAAGCATTCACCAATTCTGGACATGAGGAAAGAGTCTGAGGATCTAGGCAGTGAGCCCAGGAAGAGGGATCATCCTGAGAGGCAAAGAAAACAGCAGGACTTTGGCAGTATCACAGGGCTAAGGAGACAGAAATGTGAGACTGGAAGTGTCAGGATCATGGTAGAAAAGGAAAAAAAAATACCTAAGCCCAAAGCTCATCTGATCATCCCTTCAAGATTTCTACTGAGTTCTGAAACTATATGATCCACCAAGCTAAGAAGCCAAACAAAAAGCCTTAGAAGAGCAAAGTAAAGGGGCACCAGCGTGGCTCAGTCAGTTGAGCCTCTGACTCTTGGTTTCGGCTCAGGTTATGATCTCAGGGCTGTGAGATGAAACCCCACTTCCAGCTCCGCACTCAGCCCAGAGTCTGCTTGAGATTCTCTCCCTCTGTCCCTCCTCTTGATTACACAAGTGTGTTCTCTCTCTCTCAAATAAATAAATCTTTATAAAAAAATAAGAACAGAGTAAAAATGCTGGGAGTCTTTTGCTACGGGGGCAGGTAGGGGCGGGAGAGAGAAGGGAAACAAGAAATAGAGTTCAGTATGCTTTTTAAGATATTCCTTATCAAATTTATCAAATTGTAAAACGTACCGTATTCAATTCTAGATTTCTGAGAATTTTTATAATTAGTGAATGTTGAATTTTTTCAAATGCTTTCTCTGCATGGATTGATATGATTTTTCTTTCTTAGCCTATTAATATGGAAGGTTTTTTTTAATATTGAACAGCCTTGCATCCTGGAATAAACCCCATTTGGTCATGGTATATCATTTCTTTAATATTATTACATAATATATCAGATTCAATGGTTTATATTTTTGAGGATTTTTGCACTGTATTATTCAGGAAAATCGATCGGTAGTTTTCTTTTTTGTGCTGTTTTTGTCTGGTTTAGGTATCAGGGTAATTATGGCCCCATAAAATGAGTTGGAATTGGTTCCCTTCTCTTGGATTTTCTTGGAAGAGATTGTGGAGATTTGGCATTAATTCAGTGAAAATATCCCAATCTGGAGATTTCTTCTTAAGGAGTTTTTAATTATGACTTTAATTTCTTTAATGGTTATAGAACTACTCAAAGTTTCTTCTTCATATTAGGTAAGTTATGATAGTTTGTGCTTCTGGAGAAAATTATCTGTCTCATCTAAATTGACAACTTATGTTTATAGAGATGTTTTCAGTATTCAGCCATTCACTTTTTCATGTCTGCAGGGTCTGTAATGATGTCATATGTTTCATGCCTTATATTGGTACTCTGTGTCTTCCATTTCTTTGTCAGTCTTGCTAGAAATCTATTAATTTTATTGATACCTTTAAAGAATCATATGTTTGTTTCACCCATTTTTTTCTCTTTTCCTATTTTTTATTTCATTTAATTGGTTTATGCTGTTTATCATTCTTTTGCTCTTCTTTTCCTACTTTCTTGAGGTGAGAGCTTAGATTATAGATATGAGACATTTCTTCTTTATAATATATAGATTTAGTTGCTATAAATTTTCCTTTTAGCCAATAGAGAAAAATCGGGCAAGAATTACTTCACTTTTTAGAAAGAGTTTCAAGGTAACTCTTTCAACATATAAACATCAACATTCTAAGTCTACAACTGCTGTTATATTTTAGAAATAAAATAGAACTTTGAAATAGTTTAGCTGATGCAGCTGCCATTTAAGCACACTCAATATATCAAAATATGAAAGAAGGCCTACTATATTCAGAACACTCTTGGACATATAAAAGTGAATAATTGTTTCTGCCTTTAAGAGACTATATGAACTTTTGTTTGTTCACCTCCAAACTACATTCATCCATTTCTTTCTCTACCAATTTCTGTATTAAAATCACACACATAAAAATTTACAATAGCTTTTTAATGGGTTCCACTGCTTCCCTATAGCCTATTGCCCACATAGCAGTGAGAGTGTTCTCAAAAAAAGAGGGCAGGTGGCGGGGGAGCAAGTTGGGTTATGTCACTTCTCTGCCTTCATATTGTCAATGACTCCATGCATTTAAAATAAAAACCAATCACCATCTTCTGAACTAATGAGGCACCCATAAGCTGGGTCTTTCCTTTCTCTTAGAATTAATTTCTTAACATCATCCCCTCTTTCTTCCTTCTCCCACATGGAAAGTCTTTTCATTTTTAAACATCCTTTAAATCTGCTGTTCCCGCTGAGTGTGAACACTCTGACCTCCGGTATTTGCTTTCCTGGCAACTTCTTCCATCCAGGGCTCATCTCACCTGAAATCTTTCTCTTTAGAGTGGCCTTCCATGACCATGACCATTTAATCTAATTTGGCCCTCTAAGTCATCTTCTACAATGCACAATGTTTGTTGTATTTATAACAGTTATCAGTATTTTAAATCATTTTGTTCCATTAGTGTTTCATTTCTTAAATTGTCTCCTCCATTTACCATTTCTATCTTTCTCAGTGCTGTATTCTCAGCACATACAGCAGTTCCTGGTGTGAGATTAATACTCAGTAAATATTAAGTAAAATATTATGTGTAATAGAGAGCCTACACAAAATATTATGATGTGAGGCAAAATGATATAAGTAATGTAAATGCAGAAGTATTATCAAACAACAAGTAAGGACTGTTGGTTAGGGGTGTGGGCTCTGGAGCCAGACTGCTTGGGTTTAGAATTCTAATGCTATCATGATTAGCTGTGACCCCAAACAGATCAATGAACTTTCCTGTGACTTTGTTTCCTCTTCTGTGAAAGTGACATATTAATAGTAATTACCTCATAGAGTTTTGAGAAACAAGTGCAGTTTTACATAGGAAACACATAGGACAGTGACTGAAATTAATAAGACCTCCATAAATATTAGATATTATTAACATTAAATTATTATATTTATTATTATCATTATCATTAATGTTAGAAATAATGGAGGGATCTTTGGGATTGAGTAAATTGGAGTTTCACAGAGGTTTTGGCAATTGAAGATAATCTAAAAGTTTGGTAGGATTGTGGTCATAAAAGGAAGTACATCGAATGAATGAATTGTATTATATTGAACTTGTATATATCTATATATGTATATTTATAGGCTATATGTATGTATATCTACATGTATCTATTTATCTATCTACCTATCTATCATATGTCACAGAATACAAAATGCTATACAAAGAGAAACATTTCAATCAATTCAATTCTGCTTAGGTAAATTCTAAGAAAAGAAGATGAAAAAAGTAAATTTATCGACTATAATTAGTCCATCTGCTATCCAAGAAGAGGAGGAGGGAATCAGAAGGCAGGCAGTCAGTCTATTTAGATCTTTCCTTACTATGGAATCTTAATTAAGTGACTCAGGCACTAAGATGCTTAGTTTCATTATTAAAAAAATAAAATAGCACTAACAAGATGCACCTCATGGGATTACTGTGGATATTAAAGACAATGTATAGGTTAAAATCTAGTGGATGAATGAGTGATCAAACACACATGTGGTAGTAGTTTCACAGATGTAAATATATACTAAATTTCTAGTAGCAGATAAAAATTAATAAAATATTTACCCCATTTTATAATAGCTGAAAGATTACCTGTGAAACAAATTGCTACATATCTTCTCATAGCATTTTGCTACCTATTAATATTGCAAAGAGAAAAGGGAGCAAAGAACAAAAGATAGACAAAGGCATAGAGACAGAGACAGAAAGAAGAAGAAACAGAAAATGAGAGGAGACATTTCCAAGTATGGTCTTGAGATAGACAGGTAAAGATAACCTGGTATATAATAGATGCTCAATAAATATATAGCATTAAAAATATGACTTTTAAAATTTTGTCTCCATATTATTAGCAAAACCTCTCATCTTAGTAAATATTCGTAGTTTAAAAAAACACTATTTCTATTGTCAGTTACTCATTAAAGGATACTTATTTTTTTTTAATTGTTTAGGGAAATATTATAGATTTGTGTTTCAAACCAAGCATTTTGAAAACAAGCTATAATTGCATTCTACTTTTGAGAGAACAAAAATAATGATAATATTCTAGTTGAATATCTGTATTTATGTTTTCTATTTCTTTATAATCTCTAACTTTGGAATGATAGCTGTCAATACTGAAAAAAAAGCATGTTTAAAGCCAATATATTTTCAATAAAGTATTATGTCATAATTTTAAAAGTTACGGTTTTATCATTGAATAAAGGGAAAATATATTCATTCAATGTAAGGGTATGAAAATTTTCTGAATTTTTTATTTTGATTAATAGGACTACCAGAAACAAATTCTGTCCTCTGAAGATGGTGTTGTGAAGGAATATGACCAAATTCATTCTGATTATGCTTTGAGTTATGTAAGCAATACTGCTTAATACTTTCATACAATTCAAGATCAGTGTCATTTTCTCACTTGAATTTCAATATGATCAAATAAAGAATGGTTTAATAATAGTAATATAATAATTTTTCATGGAAATAATTGGATTATTTGGAGGGTTAAAAATCTGATCTGAATTTATATATCTCAAGATGTATTTATATACTTTCAAGGACCACAGACATATTCTGCACAACAAAAATAATTATTTTTAATTATTTAGCAGTCATATAGTAGATTGGTAACATACAAAAGTAAGATTATAACTTTTGTTTTTCTCAATATTTTATTGGCTTATATAAATTATATAATTTAGTGGCTTATATGTACACAGTATTTTTTTTTATTTGAGAGAAAGAACACAAGCAGGGAAGAGGGGCAGAGGGAGATGAAGAAGCAGAGCCCTCTCACCAAGTAGGGAGCGCCAAGTGGGGCTCAATCCCAGGACCCGATCCCAAAACCTGGGGATCATGACCAGAGCTGAAGGCAAACACTTAACAGACTGAGCAACCCAGGTGCCCATCCACAGTATTTTTAAAATAGTGGTAAAAGCAGGCACATTGTTATTTTTAATGGTTATCTTTCTGGTATTATACTGTTAACTATTTAATAATTCGTGTCCAGAAGCCATTAAAAGTGAAAAGTATCTCACGCTTTAGAAGATACACAAATGAATTTACCTTCTCCTCATTTCTACCTCCAGTTCAGTGCTTTGTGCTTTTAGACCCAGGGCCCCATGCTAAATTTTACCGACCTACAGAACCATATCATCACCCGGGAAGAAGTTAGAAGAGAAAATGTGTGACTCAGTACAAAATCCCTCAAGAACAAACACAGATAAATAATTCCTTTCCACATGTTTCAAATATGACATTCTATTCCTCAAAACTTCATTTTGTGCTTACAGTGCTTGGTAAATTCCTCAGGCAAAAACTTCATTGTGTAGTACCCTCATGTCCTCATCTGAGGATTTGAGCTCTCTCCAGGGCAATATGCATCAGCTGAACCAACATCTCTATTCTGTTCAGCATAGTCCTCCTTTCAAATAATTCATTTCTGATTTTAACAGGTGCCTTCTGGAGACAGTGTTTTATCCAGAAGAAGGGAGTTTAATTAAAACGTGGTTTTTGGCCAGTTGACAATGGTCTCTGAAAGCCAGCCACACAGTTGGCCACCTCCTCCACTTACACAGTAGTTCTCAGTTGCAGAAATGGTAAGTTTTCTAAAAAGAGGCAAAAGGGGGGGCGCCTGGGTGGCTCAGTCGTTAAGCGTCTGCCTTCAGCTCAGGTCATGATCCCAGGGTCCTGGGATCGAGCCCCACATCGGGCTCTCTGCTCGGCGGGAAGCCTGCTTCACCCTCTTCCATTCCCCCCTGCTTGTGTTCCCTCTCTCGCTGTCTCTCTCTGTCAAAATAAATAAATAAAATCTTAAAAAAAAAAAAAAAAAAAAGAGGCAAAAGGGGTGTTTATATATCTTAAGCATCCTTGAATCAGGCTCTCAATCCTAACTTTGCTGCTTTTAAAATTGTCATTCTTAGACCAAAGTAAGCGCTGAATGGATATTATATATATCTAAATATTAAAAAAATGAGCTTATAGATTTTGAAATTATCGTAAGTGATAAAAGACAATATATATGACATTCTATTAAAGACCTGGGCAAGCTGAAAATTTTTTTAAAAAGCAAGTCTGTAAGAACATTTGAATTTTTTTTTAAGATTTTATTTATTTATTTGACAGAGACACAGCGAGAAAGGGAACACAAGCAAGGGAGAGGGAGAAGCAGGCTTCCTGCAGAGCAGGGAGCCCAGTGCAGGGTTCGATCCCAGGACCCTGGGATCACGACCTGAGCTGAAGGCAGACACTTAATGACTGAGCCACCCAGGTGCCCCAGAACATTTGAATTTTTATTAGCAATTTATGTTATCTAATATTGAATAAATCATAATAAAGAAAAAGGATATGACTGGGGAAAATGAAAATAATCTCTAAAAAATATTTATGTATAAGGCAATCTATTCCATTCATGTTGTTATTGCAGGTTAACAGAGTGAATATGAATTTGGATTCCAGTTGTGGCTAAGGATAAATACTCTTTATCCTCCATTTGGATGTGAACTAGGACACTTCTAACTTAATTATAATGATTCTGATCTGGTTCTACAGAACCAACAAAATAACCAGCACGGGGATGTTGCCTGTTGCTCTATTTACCAGACGTCACTATAAATCTCCTGCTGCAGTCATCTCATTGTGTTTGTCATTCCTGTATCGTGACTGCAGAACATTAATCTTGTAAATTAGAAATAAACACTTTCGGCTATAAAACACTGAAATGCTTTTGAAGTATATATACAAAGCTGGCGTTCTGACACAATTATAATTAACGCTTTGTCTTTTATTAAATGAGTAATAATGAGTTAAATGATTAAAACAATGCATGTTATGGGTTAAAAAAAACTCACTATATAAAAGTGAGAATTAAAAAAAAAAAAGTATCTGCCTTCAAATCCAAAATTTTGTAAGAAAATTTCATCCCCAGGGCACCTGGGTGGCTCAGTTGGTTAAGCGTCTGCTTTCAGCTCAGGTCATGATCCCAGGGTCCTGGGATTCAGTCCTGCATCCAGCGGGGAGCCTGCTTCTCCCTCTCACTCTGTCCCTCTCCCTACTCCTGCTCGCTCTCTCTCTCTCTCTAAATAAATAGAAAAGAAGAAAGAAAGAAAGAAAGAAAGAAAGAAAGAAAGAAAGAAAGAAAGAAAGAAAGAAAGAAAGAAAGAAAGAAAGAAAGAAAGAAAAGAGAAGAGAGAAAAGAAAAGAGAAAAGAAAAGAAAAGCGAAAAGAGAAGAGAGAAGAGAAAAGAGAAGAGAAGAGAAGAGAAGAGAAGAGAAGAGAAGAGAAGAGAAAAGAAAAGAAAAAAGAAAATTTCATTCCCTTTTGGAAACTGAATGTTTAATGTTGAAGTAAAAATCACTACACTAATGTGAATCTCCATCCAGCATCATTTTCTGAAAATTATAGCTTCATATGACATATAGAAATTTAACACAGGGGCGCCTGGGTGGCTCAGTCGTTAAGCGGCTGCCTTCGGCTCAGGTCATGATCCCAGGGTCCTGGGATCGAGTCCCACATTGGGCTCCCTGCTCAGCGGGAAGCCTGCTTCTCCCTCTCCCACTCCCCCTGCTTGTGTTCCTGTTCTCGCTGTCTCTCTCTGTCAAATAAATAAATAAAATCTTTAAAAAAAAAAGAAGAAATTTAACACAAAGGTGACACATTTTGATATAAACTTTTAAAAATAAGTGGCAATTATAATAAGCTATCAGCCTTAGGTCCTTACTATATTTCAAGTACTATTCAAAAAACCTACCAGCATTGCCAACTTAAAAAAAAAAAAAAAATAGGATGGATGGTATAAACATACTAGTAAGGATGAGGAAATTGAGGAATACAAATGATTAAATATTAGGTTAAACCTTATGAGACTGTCATTTTATAAATTAAAAAATCTAAATATCAGCAATTTCATATGGCTCATTCTAAAACGGTAGTCAAGATCACTCAGGCTGCAAATGGCAGTCAGGATGCAGACATGGGCAGCCTGGCTCCTAACCAGGGCCAGCCATTCTATCTTGCTTCAAATACATTTCCACAGATATTTACTGAATATTGACAAGTTAAAGGAAACTAGGGAAGTTCATTAGACTTTTGGATCACATAGACCTTGGTTGAAATTTTGGCTTTGTCATGGGCCTTTGAGAAAATTATAATAGTTTGATCTTCAACTTCAACAACTATAAATTGAGAATGATAATGCCAATTTTGTAAGACCCTGATAAAAATTAAAATTATTTTATAGAGAAAATAGAAGAGTTAAAGAAACCAAGCTCATTTTATGAGGCTAGTATAATCTTAATACTAATACCAAATAAGTACAACGCAAAAAAATTATAGACCTACTTCACCTTTGAACTGCAAATAAAAAATCCTAAATTAAATTTAAATGAAAATTCAATTATTAATAAATAAAATATTACATTAAAATTAGCTAACTAAATCTAACAATGTTCTCAAAAAATATTGTGTCAGATTCAAGTAGCTTTACCTTTAAAATGCAGGGATACCTCAACATCAGAATAATTGCAATGATAATTTACCACATTAATAAGTTAAAATTTAAAATCCTATGACTACCTCAAAAGATGTGGAAAAGATGAAAAATATTAAAACTTTAAAATAGAAAGTATTGTTGTTAACTTGATAGAGTGTTTTACTAAACAAAACCAGAAAATATAAGATGCCCATAGTCCTCACTACTGTTTAGCATAGTACCACTATCCCTGATCACCAATATTACAAAATGAAAATATATAAATGTGTAAATATTGAAAAGTAAATTGTTACATTTACAAATGTCTGAAAATTATTTTAGAAATCCATATTCAACAATTTTTTGTTACTGATAAAATAATTCTGCAAAGTTGTTAGAAATAAAATCAATTCATAAAATTTTATTGTGTCTCTCTATACCATATGTAATCAAGTAGAAAACTATTTAGAGTATCAGCTATAGAGATCTTAAGAGACCTTAAAACTCTAAAAGAAATGATAGCATGAAAAAATAATAACACAAAGAGGCTGCTTATTACCCAAATTATGCCTTATATGTTCATTCAATGCAATCCCATTCAATATTGTAGTTTGAGATTTTTCAGGATTTCAACGCAGTTACTATAAAATCTACTCAAAAAATAAAGATCCACAAATAGCTAACTTAACCTTAAAAAAAAAAATGAAAAAAGTAGCAGGAGGAAGTGCTCTACTAGACGTTAAAACACACAACAAAGCCATAATAAAAAACATTGCATAGTATTGTTGCACAAACAGAAAAATATGTAGTGGAAAAAATGGAGTCCTGAAAGAATGATCCTTAATATACATTACATTACATGATATACATGACATACATGATATACATGATAAAAATGACCCAGCAATTCAATGGTGAATGTACAGACTGCTCAGGACACGATGTTTGAAAAACTGACTCATTACATAAAGACAAAGCTGAATTCCTATCTAATATGACATCCAAGAGTGCACAGTGGATAGAGCAAAGACCTAATGTGAAAGGAAAGTATAATGTTTATAGAAAATGCAAGAAAATATCTAGAGTCCAGAAGAGAATTTTTAAACAAATTTTCAAATACACAAATTATTAGAAAATAGATTAATTTGATTAAATCATAATTAAGTATTTCTATTCAATTAAAACACCACTACCAAAATTATAGAGAGAAGGTGATAGGATGATAATTTACTTTTTATATAACAGAGACACATGAAATATGTTAGAATATTTTCCCAATCAAAAGGAAAAGTCAGCATTATCAGTGGGAAAAATAGGACAGTTATAAAAGTAAGTACAAAAAAATGATCTCTTTTAAAAATAATAATATATGGGGGCGCCTGGGTGGCTCAGTCGTTAAGCATCTGCCTTTGGCTCAGGTCATAATCCTAGGGTCCTGGGATCGAGCCCCGCACTGGGCTCCCTGCTCAGCAGGAAGCCTGCTTGTCCCTCTGCCTGCCACTCCCTCCCTGTTCCCTCTCTCACTGTGTCTCTCTCTGTCAAATAAATAAATAATCTTAAAAAATAAATAATAATAATATATGCAAATAAGTCCATAATTAATAGATAAATGAATGTTAAATAGTTAAGCAATAATGAGATATTCTTTTATGCCTCCTGGACTTGTTAAAGTAAAAACACTGTAATGCCTGGTGTTGGCAGGATAAAAAAACTACAGGAACCATCATGATCTGCTGCTTAGGGTCACTGAACAGCCATTCTGAAGAGCAAGCTGGATGTACTTGATCAAATTAAATACAAGTATATCATATGGCTCAGCAACTCTGTACCAACACATATTTTTGTTGAAAAAACTCCTCCATAGAACCTTAAGAGAACATGTTTAAGATTCTTATTATATAGTTACAGCTTGCCCTGCATTGAAATGGGACTTTGTGATTTATTCCAACCATAGGAATGTAGGTAGAAGGAAGAAATAACATGCACACTAATATTGGTCTGCATAATTGGACCAAAAGTTCAATAGAGTAAAAATATTTGGCTGGAAATCATGATTTGTCCAGATCACAGCAAAAATATTAGATTATTATTTTTTAAAATTCTTTGCCATCTCTTCGGTTATCTATTGCTGCAAAAATAAACTATGCCAAAATCTAATGCAACCATTTTATTTCGTTCACAATTTAATGAGTCAGGAATTTGGGAAGGGTGTGATGTGTTTGTTCACATCTGATCAACATGGAGTCAGCTGGAGCAGCTAAGGCTGCAGGATGCCCTTCCAAAGTCTCTTCTTTACTCATACGTCTGGAGACTAGATGTGCTCTCGCTCGTGGTATTCCTCCTCCAGGGTCTTTCCATGCGCCTCAGGCTTCACAAAGCACAATAATGCTTTTTACGTAGCAACTTGTTTCCAAGAGTCAAAAAGTATAACATTACAGAGCAGTTAAGGGCTTCACCAGGAGGTAGCAGAACATCAAGTCTACCTTATTCAGTGGGTCAAAGCTGTAATATGTGCCAGATTCAAGTGGGTGAAGAAGGAAACCGATTCTTGGTGGACAGAGCCAAAGTCAATAGCAGAAGAACGTGTGTGGGGAGAGATACCGTGGTGTAAACATTTCTGAAAAAGGGCCATGGTTGTTATTGGAGAAGGTTTTTCAGGATATATCAGTATCATACTACTTATGTTTTAAGACTAACACATCTGGTTAATTATGACAAAGAGACTAGAGGTAAAAATACAGAAACAGGAAGGAGTGAGAGAAGAAAGAAGGCAGGTAGGCAAATTAAAAGGCTAGTACATTGTATTCTAGGTAGAATGTGACGAAGATCTAAATTAAGGCAAAGACTACAGGAATGAAAAAGTGTGGCATAGGATTAACTGTGTGGGGAAAATAGAATTTTTTTAAAATAAACTCAACGTAAAGAAGTTGGAAAAGTTAAAGATAAATTATACTTTATAATCTGGATGATTAAAAGGATGGTAATGCAGTTGACTGTTGTCGAAACACTTGGGAAAGAACAAGTTTCTTGGCTCCGAAGTACTATTTGAACAAAGTATGCTTCTGTCAAATTGTGCAATTGGAAAATAGATCCAAAGCTCCCACCTAGGGACTCTGAGATGAAAGTCATCTGTAAAGGGGTGACAGTTAGAGTCATGAGACTAGATAAAATCTCACATGGGTAGAGTTATGAGAAAAAAAAAAGACAAGGCCTAAGGATAAAAATAATAACTAACCTAACTATTTTGACCTCTGCTTCAGATGGAAGCTTTGAAGTTCTTTAAGTCATACTAATGTTGATTAATTTGGACATCAATCAGTTCTGGGCTACACAAAGTGTTTTAGTTCTAATATACATGCCAGAGGTATTGTCATGGGAAGTGACTTCTAACTTTCCTCAAGTAATATTGCAAACACTTACCTTTCAAGGTTATTTCTGAATCCAAGGTCATGTTTTACTTTAGAGAAATGTTAATGGAATATCATTATATTGATTTTTTTAAAACTAATTGTTTCATTTGTATTTGGATTACAATAAGATGACTGGAAATAAAGCGAATTAAAAAAAAAAAAAAGCTCATTGGCCAAAAAAAGAGTTAAGGTCCCAGATTTTGTTTATTATGACTCATGAAAACCCAGAACAAATACTTAAAATTTTTCATGAATGTCATAAGTGATAAGCTTTTGAAGATTTTTATATGAAAGTTTGTCAAGGTTTCAACTCCATTTCATGAATCAAAAAAACTTCACTTACTATCACTTGCATTATGTTTTTTGTTTGTCTTACTCTTAGAATTGGTTTTAAAGAATTGTCCCTTTAAATGTGTTTTTCCAAGCATTTCTCTAATATCCTTGGAAGTCAGTTCAGAGAAAAATAGATGTGAAAATTAGCCAGTATCATGTGAAGTGGAACTTCAAAGCAGACATATTAAAGTGTTGAATTCAACTTTTTTTCTTTCATTGGCCATGCTTGTTTTAATAATTTTGATTATAACTTAGACTAATGGCTATTTCAAGTATAGTATATCAAATATTTTTGCCAATAGAAAGGGAATTGTGTATACAATCTGGGACTGATTTGTCTAAATTTCAGAACTTTGAATAAGGACAAAATGAAGTAAATATATATGTGTAGTTAAAATGGTTTCTCAGAATTTCTTAGCGCTGCAGGTTTTAAAGTTAAAAATGCACAATTTGCATTCTACATCAGGAACTTGGTGATAGTGTGGAAAGATGGAAAGGGATTAGTGAAGTCATTATGGCAGCTACATGGATAAATGGTGATGATATACAGCCATTTAAATAATGCAGGGGATAATACCCTTCGAAGTAAAAACACTGAACTTACATTGTTAATGAAAGTTGCCAAGTAGTAATTCTGTTCAAGATGACTCATTAAATATGTTGAATGCTCTTTCCAAAATGAAAACAAAACAAAAATCATAACACTGGAAGTGAAACCAAAGCCACTAGCAAAAAATGAGGAGATTCTTCATCCAGGGAAAAAAATAAAGCTGCTCAAACACACTAAAGAAAAAAACATGAGTCTGCAGGCCCCTGCCCTTCTTTTCCTCACCAAAACACTGGAACTAGGGACCCTATAACCAAAACCTGCACTCCCAGACGTTCCCAGGTGAGCTAAGGAAGTACTGTGTTCTCCACTTCCCTATACAGAAGTCTCGCCTTATCCATGGGGCATCCATCTCAAGACCCTCAGTGGAAGCCTGAAATGGCAGATAGTACTAAACCCAATATATACTATGTTTTGTCCTATACACGCATACCTATGATAAAGTTTATTTTATAGAATAGGCACAGTAAGAAAGTAACAACAGTAACTTAAAATAGAACGATTAAAATTATACACTGTGGTAAAGGTTATGTGAATGTGGTCTCTCAAAATATCTTACTGTCCTATGCTCATCCTTTTTCTTTTAGTGATGTGAGATGATAAACTGCCTATGTGATGAGATGATGTGGGGTACATCACATAGGCATGATGACATAGCATATTAGATGACTATTGACCATCACCTGGCAGCACATCAGAAAGAGGATCATCTGCTTCTGGGCTGCAGTTAACTGTGGTAACTGAAACCATGGAAATGAGACCATGGAAAAGGCAGGACTACTATATTACTCAAATTACAGATCTGACCAGTCAAAAATTATAATACATATGATAAAAACCAAACAGCTAGAAGGAAATGCCATGAACTCAATAGTTTTAACTCTCAAAGCAAAAGAATACACCAGAAAACAGGAGAAAATTCTAAAATAATTATAATTAGTGATTAATTTTCTCAGAGACTTTTGACTAGCTGCCATACCCAGAAATGGAAAAGCCTTCTCAGAACAAAAAATACTACAATTTTTGGAAACTAAAGATATGATTGTTGAAATTAAGACAGTAACACTACTTTCAAAATGTCCTGATAATAATAATTAACACAGCTGAACATTAAAAATAAAATGAGTAGGGAAAGTAAAAGTCAAACTAAGGAATTTTCTAAGAATGCAGAATAAAAGAACATGGAAATTGAAGTATGAAATAAGTGTTGATAAACAGAGATACAGAGACATAGAGCCTAAAATTCCAACACACATCCTTTTAGTAGTTCTTGAAAAAAAGAAAACACAAGTGATAGGAGATAGAAAATAAAATAGTAATGTAAGAAGAAAATAATTATGTGCTTCAAAAAGACCCAAAAACACTATTAAATATCAAATATGAATCTTGGTAAATTATCCTCATTTTGGTTCATCCAGGTGAAATTTCTTAGCTACAAAGATAATGAGAAAATGCATGGAGCGGGCACCTTCTTTACTAAATATTCATATAGATAAAACTATTCTTATAGAATACAAGAAGGAGTAAAAGCATAACCTATGAATAGTGACATTAAAGATAATATTGTTTTACATTTTTAATTAATTTATTGAAGTTTCACTTACAATAAAATGTGCCCATTATAAAGTCTTCTAATTTAATGAATGTAGCCTATTTAACTTCTACCCTAAAGAAGACTTATATTTCCATCCCAACAAAACATTCCCTCATGCTCCTTTTTGGTTGGCCCCTTCCCTATCTCTGATCATAGGACACCACTGATCTGTTTTCTGTCTCTAAAGGTTAGTTTACTTTCTAGAATTCCATATGAATTGATCAAAAAATATATACTCTTTTGTGTGTGAATTGTTCCACCTGGTATTGTATTTTTTTAAATACCTCACTACAGTAGCATACATCAGTATTCAATTTTTAATTTTTTAAAAAATATTCCATTGAATATACCATGGTTTGTTTATCCATGTACCTTTTGATGGATATTTGATTTCTTCCCAGTTTTGAGGTCTTATAAATAAATTGATTGGGCTACTAGAAAAAATCAATCTGCAAGACATTTTCTGGACAAATACTTTAATTTGTCTTAGATATTCATTTCTCTTAAGAGTAGAATTGTTGAGTCATATGGTAAGTTCATGTTAATTTAATATAAGTTAACTACCAAAATGTTTTGCAAAAAAAATGTATGAGTCCCAGTTTCTCCATAGTCTCATCAACATTTGCTATCATCAGTCTTTTTTTTAATTTTAGGGGATCTAGTAAGTGTGTAGAAGTATTTTAGAGAGAAATTTGCATTTCTCTAAAGACTAATGATATTAATCATCTTTTATGTTTTTAATGGCTTTTTTTTTATCTTTTATGAGGTGTATGTATAAAGCTTTATCCATTTTAAATTGGGTCATGTGTCTTTTTCTTATTGAGTTGTAAGATTTTTTCTTATATTTGAATAAAAACATTTAAATATATGCATATATAATAAATATAAAATATGAAATGAATACAAATATAAAATAAATATTTAATATGTGATATTAAATATAGAATAAATTTTAAATATATAATATATGAAGTTATGAAATGTGAAATATACATGCATTTTCATATTAAGGTTATCTTTCAAACCAAATATTTCTTAAGATGATTAAGTTCAATGTAACATCCTTTTCTTTTGCCATTAGTGTTTTTTGGTGTTCTCTGTTTATGAAATCTTTGCTTATCATAAAGTCACATAAAGTCTTTCTTATGTGATCTTTTTGTTGGCTTTATGTTTAGGTGCATGCTCCATTTTAAGTTATTTTTTGTGTATGGTGTGAAACATGAATTGAGGTTTATTTTTTTCATATCAGGATCTAGATATTACAGCACCTTTTTAAAAAAAGACTACCTTGGGGCGCCTGGGTGGCTCAGTTGGTTAAGCGACTGCCTTCGGCTCAGGTCATGATCCTGGAGTCCCTGGATCGAGTCCCGCATTGGGCTCCCTGCTCGGCAGGGAGCCTGCTTCTCCCTCTGACCCTCCCCCCTCTCATGTGCTCTCTCTCTCTCTCTCATTCTGTCTCAAATAAATAAATAAAATCTTTAAAAAAAAAAAAAAAAAAAAAAGACTACCTTTCCATATTTAATTCCTCTGTTAATTTTGTCAAAAATCAATTGGGAATATTGTGGGGACCCACTTCTGCACTTTTTTGTTCCAATGTTCAATATGTCTATGTTTATAGCACTGTCAAATTGTATTGATTATTGCAGTGTTAGAAAATCTTAAAATCATGTAGTTTAAACCCCTTTGTTCTTTTCCAAATTATTTTGGTTATCCTATGCTATTTGCATTACCACCCAAGTCTTAGAATCAGACTGTCAATTTTCATTAAAGAAAATTGATCTATGAATCAATTTAAGAACTAACATCTTAGCAGCATTTAGTCTTGCAATTCATGATCATGGACTATCTCTCAATATATTGGTATATTCTTTATTTCCTCTAGCAATGTCTTGTTTTTTTTTTTTTGCAAGAGTTCTTATAAATATTGTGCTAAATTTTTCCCAAATATTTCATGACATTGTAAATATTTTTTTATTCAACTTTTTAATTGAAGTATAATTAGCATACAGTGTTATATTAGTTTCAGGTGTACAATCTAATGATTCAACAATTCTATACATTACTCAGTGATCATCAAGGTAAGTGTACTCATAATCCCCTTTATCTATTTCACCCATACCCCCACCCACCTCTCCTCTGGCAACTATCAGTTTGTTCTCTGTATTTAAGAGTCTTTTTTGGGGCACCTCGGTGGCTCAGTTGTTGGGCATCTGCCTTTGGCTCAGGTTGTGATCCCAGAGTCCTGGGATTGGGCCCGTATCAGGCTCCCTGCTCGGCGGGAGGCCTGCTTCTCCCTCTCCCACTCCCCCTGCTTTTGTTCCCTCTCTCACTGTCTCTCTCTCTCTCTGTCATATAAATGGTTAAATAAATCTTAAAAAAAAAAAAAAAAGTCTTTTTTTTTTTTTTTTGGTATGTCTCTTTTTTCTTTGTTTCTTCAATTTCATATATGAATGAAATCCTGTGGTATTTGTCTTTCTCTGACTGACTTATTTCACTTAACATTATATCCTCCAGGTCCATCCATGTTGCAAATGGCAAGATCTCATTCTTTTTTTATGGCTGAGTAATATCCCATTGTATATATACCATATCTCTTTTATCCATTTATCTATAGATGGACACTTGGGTTGCTTCCATATCTTGGCTATTGTAAACAATGCTATGATAATATGCTATAAATAATATTTTTTAAGTTTCATCATTCAACTGTTCATTGTTAGTATTATAACAGTATATATAAGTAGAAATATATAGGTTATAGTGCAATAATATATAGAAATGGAATTGATTTTTGTGTATTGATATTTATTATGGAACTGCTAAATTTACTTACTAGTTCTAAGTAGTTTTTTGTAGATTCATTAGGATTTCTATGCTCAAGCTCATGTCTTAAACACTTACTTTGTTTTCAATATGCATATATTTTATGTAATTGCCTTATTGAACTGTTTAAGGTTTCAAGGTTAAATTATAAGGTATCCTTTAGACATGCCTCCAACATTTTTGGAACACAGCATTACTTGCTGGCACTATAAGATATTTTAATCTCATCCCCTGGAGACAAGTGTTTTCTCTAAAGAATCCTCATTGTTTATTTGAGAATGGCATAGGCACTATGTGTGTTCATTGCTACTGGCTTTTCTTGCCTTCTAGGCCCCTCAGTGGACAGAACTAGGAAACATAAGCATGTATAATACATTAACACATGCATATATACACATCAACATTTATCTCTTAATCAATCTGTAGATGGAGACAGAGATACAGACAGAAAAAGCACGAAAAAGCTGACATGGAGTTGTGGGGAGAGGGGCTTGGGCTCACCACCCTGAGATCATGACCTGAGCAGAAATCAAGAGTCGGACTTAATCGACTGAGCCATCCAAGCACCCCTGTGTCATAGTTTATTAAAACATAATCCAATATCGAATTATTTCCTATATTTCAATTATTTGAAATCCCCCAAAAGAATGTTACAATGAATAATCTTTCATTGAGAATGTTTATGCTCATATTGTGGGAGATATAACATCATGACAGATTTGTAGAGGTAGAATTACTCTATTGGGAATAAGTGCATATGTAGGCTTCTTATCTATTGCCAAATCCCACTTGAGAGGGTTATACTGCTTTATATTCTAACAACCAACGTATAAGACAGTCTATTTCCCCAACAAAATGTGCTGTCATATTTTTAAATTTTTCACTTTTTTTGTAGGTGAGAGTTGGTATTTCACTAGTTTGATATGCATTTCTCTGTGAGTTTAAAATTTTTTTCATATTATCACTTTTATATCTTTCATTGCATTGTATTTTCATGTATTTTACTTATTTTCATCTGTTTTTTGATCCTTTGTTCTTCAGTTTTTAGGAGTTCTTTATATGTTAATAATATTAGTCCTCTTTCCATGCCATATGTTGCAAATATTCTCTTTTGCCACTATTTATGATAGTTCTGCTGTTATTGTTTTGCCAGGCATATTTTTATGTCATCACATTTATCAGTTATTCTCAAAATCTTTGGATTTGAGTCATACATCAGCATTCACCCATGTTTTCTTTTAATAGCTGTATGGATTCATTTTTTTAACATTTAGTTCCTTAATAAATTCATAATTAATTCTTGTGCATGGTGTGAAGCACAGAACTAGTTTCATCTTTTTTTTCCCAAATAGCTACCCAGTTGACCCAACAACATTTACTACAAAGCCTATCTTTGTCCCAGTGATTTGAGTTGTTAACTTCATCATATGCTAAATTTCTATATGTACTGTGAACTATGTCTTTTCTGTTTAGTATGAGTACTGTTATATTACTATTATTTTAAAATTACATATATATAATACATAATATATATATACATATATCATATAACCTATATTTCATTAAAAATGGAAGTAATTTTTAAAAGCCAAACCAACTAACCAACAGAAGCCAGAGAGCAACTGTTTTTCTAAGCTTAGACAGGATATATTAAAACAGTGTTAAGAATATATTAACAAGGGGTGCCTGGGTGGCTCAGTCATTAAGCGTCTGCCTTCGGCTCAGGTCATGATGCCAGGGTCCTGGGATCGAGCCCCGCATCAGGCTCCCTGCTCCGCGGGAAGCCTGCTTCTCCCTTTCCCACTCCCCCTGCTTGTGTTCCCTCTTTCGCTGTGTCTCTGTCAAATAAATAAATAAATAAAATCTTAAAAAAAAAAAAAAGAATATATTAACAATGAGGACGTCTGGGTGGCTCAGTTGGTTAAGCGTCTGCCTTCAGCTCAGTTCAGGATCCCAGGGTCCTGGAATCAAGTCCCACATCAGGCTCCTTGCTCAGCGGGGAGCCTGCTTCTCCCTCAGCCTGCCCCTCCCCCTGCTTGTGAGCTCTCTCTCTCTCTGACAAATAAATAAGTAAAATTAAAAAAAAAAGAATATGTTAACAATGGACTTCCTTCTGTATTTATTTATTTTTTCAAATGTCTCCCTGTTTCTAATCTGAAAGAGAGATGTGTATTCATTTTCAAAAGACATTTCCTCTTGTTTACATGACATCATTATTTAGAGCAACAGTAGCTGGTTTTACTGTGCTCACCTGTGCTAAAATTCTGAGCATATGGCAATTTAAACTGCAAAATTTATTTTTTAGACTGGAGCACAATGCACAGAAATGGACCTTTTGGAGAATAGAGCATAACACTCTCACTTCATTAGATTCAGTGGGACCAAATTATGTTTTTACCATCATCCAACATTAGGGATTAAGGCCATGTCTACACATACAAACTAAAGGAATTAAGTAAACATCTGGATAATTTGAATAACAAAATAATGTTGCTTTAAACAAAAGAATATTCTAAGAGGGCTTTTGGTAAAATCTACAGGTAACTGCCTTAGTTCTATTTGATTTAGCACTTGCAGCCATCAAATCATAGAATATGCTTGTGAAGTTGGTTAATTTTATAGGTTAAATCTTCAATATTGTTTTATATATTTTGTTTTTATTATTGTAATTGTTGCTGGTATTTATACCAATTAAAATATACTGTATTTACTGAAATATATTTGGGGGGATAATATTAAAATTTACTTAGGCGCTTTATAAATTAAAATTACTCTGTCATTTCCAAGCTTAAATGAGCTCAGAGTAGCAAGTAAAATTTCAAAATCTCCTCAGTCTTTGGGAACATACAACCCAGATAGGTAAGATAAAATTTACACACACACAAAAAATGTTTCCAACTATTTTAAAGTAATGCATAATTGCTTTATTCATAAGAAACAGTATGTGATCAATATTTGATTTTCAGAGAATTGATATATTTATAAATTAAATATGAATTTACATTTTGGCTTATAGACATGTTGCATTAATTTGGAGATTAGATTGGAGGTAGTCAAGCTTTAGAAGGTCAAAATTGGGATAGATTTATAAGAATATGAAAATGGTACGGTTCATCTCAATTGTATTATTACATTTGAAATATAGAAAATGTCCCTTTAAAAAGGCAACACTGACACTTTGAAAATAAAATATGCTCACATATCTTGCAAACATAATATATTCTGCCATGTTAAAATTACATTTGTTGTGCAGCTAAATTGCTTTTGATGTTTTTATTACAGTCAGATATGCTTTTCCATCACTCTCATTTTATAGGAATCAAGAATATGTATTATTTTATCATGCATTATGTTTTGAGCAAGGAATGGATAAAAGGAAAATAGATTTCACTGAGTCTGAGAAGCTTAACTATTTAAGAGGAAAGCATTTTGCTTATAATGAATTAGCATTAGCTTAAGGAAAAAAACTATGGCTGACAAAAGCACTTTCACTAGCTATTAAAGAGGTTGAAACAGTTGACAAGAAGCTACTGCTGAAGCAAAAGAAAAGATAGATATTTGCGGCACCACACTTCTGCTTGATTAGAGGCAACCAAGGTGAATGCATAGAGAAACAAGCTGATATTCTAATATAACCAAGGTATTGCCCTTAAAGTCGAAATCAAAGTCTGCATTGGTTTTAGGATGTAAAAGAATGCTTAAAGGTTGTGGTATTAGTTATCAACTGCTACATATAAAAATTACCCCCCTAATTAGGTGCTTAAAACAACAGTAAACCTTTCTCATTACACAGTTCCTCTGGGACAGGAATTCCATTAGAGCTTAGCTGGGTGGTTCTAGCACATGTTCTCTCCTGAGGTTTATTAAAAGATAAAATATTTAAAATTTTAAGAGTTTATTTGAGCAAAAAAAACTATTAGAATTGGGCAATACCCAATCTAACGAGTAGAAAGGAGCTCTAAGGAGCTGTACAAAATGAAAATCTTATATAGGACAGGAAGTTATAGTAGGCAAAAAAGTGGGTTGGTTGTAGCAAGTTTACTTTCCTTTAGGGAATGGCAGAGGGTTATCAGGGAGATTACCTAAATAATACTGATCAGCGGATTCCTGATTATCTGGTTTAAGATTCCATTCCTGGGAAAGCCACAACTGTGATTAAGTCTTGGCTTGGTGATGTGGGACTTAACATAAGGAACCCCATTTTGATTTTGCACCTGTTGTCTGGTTTTTCACAGGTTGTTGTCAAGATACAGACAGGCCTGGACCACATTCCTGTGAAAGCTTGACTGGGGCTGAAGAATCCACTTCCAAAACGGCTTAATAAAATGGCTAGTAAGTTGGTGCTGGCTACCCTGGGGAAACATCAGTTACTGCCATGTGGCCCTTTCTGCTGGGCTTCTTGAGTGTTCTCACAATATAGCAGCTGGTTTTCTTCAGAGGCAGTAGTCCACAAGAGAGCAAGGCAGAAGCCACAAGAGCTGTTTTGAACTTGCCTCCAAAATCCACTTTCATTTCTTCACTATTCCATTAGTTCCACAGGTGAGAACTACCCAAAGTGGTGGGGACTACACAATGCTGTGAATAGTGGGAGAGAAGGATCAATGGGGTGTCTTGGATTGGGTCTTTAAGAAATCAATGTCATTATAAAATCTCTCGATTCATCATAGGAAAAAAAATCAAAAACACCAAAACAATAACTTGTCATTATTGTTTTAATTAAAAGTAGATAATCACTGAGTGTATGCTTTTAATGTGGTATGTTTTCTGAAATATTAAGATGGTAGGAGATACTAAAAATTAATTTGCAAGATTTCTACTTCAATTAATTGTATGTTTAGGACTCTACTGATTATTAAAATATATAGCTCTAGGAATAAAAATATTGCCCACTTAAATACGTACACATTGCCTATATACCATAGTTGCCCTAATCAATTAGAACTTCTGTGAAGGCAACTTGTCTTTTACCAATGCATTGTCAACAGCACCTACATAGTGCTATACACAGAAGGCATGCCATAAATGTTAGTTAAAATATAATAAAATTTTAGGACACAATTCCTCAGAACAAATACATTAATATTCATGATGGTCTTGCTAAGATGTATTGGCATTTGATAGCATGCCTCCACAAATAGAAATACAAAAACATGTCAATGCCTGGATTTTGTTGTTTCAACACTGATTTGAAGGTAGGTCTTACTCTAAGCAAATTATGGAGTAGGCAAAGTTATTCTTTATTGCACTGATCTTTTCCAACTCTTGGTTCATTTTTCCTTTCATGGTAATCTTTCTCTTTAGCTGGGCTTAGAATTCATCTAAGGTGAAGAATTGTTTTGCCCAGAGTCTTCCTAATATCAAGCACTGTGTCTTTCATCAAAGTCTGAAAGGATCTGACAGATCTATTTTGTGAGCTTTTGCATTCTCAGGGGGCTCTTTTTTTCCTTCCCCAGGGGTGTTTTTTCCTCTTCAGATACCCAGTGTTCCCTTTTCTTTAGCTGCCTCTTTTGAACACAGAGAAACACCGTCACTCTATCTGTCATGTTCACTTGTTAATTGATGGATTTTTCTTTGAAATAAAATAGTTGCTGCCAATGTATTACCTAAACCAGACAGTGCACTTCAAATGTTTCATCTCTGAGCGGTAAGTCTGATAGAATCCTTTTAAGCATTCCTGACAGCCAGAGGAAGGTATTAAAAAAGGTTCTTCCAAGGTATTTCAAGCCAATAGACACACACCAGGAAACAGCTTAGCTTGGGCTTCAGAAAGACCATCCGGCCACCACAGCAGCCAAAGGGCCTAAATTACAACCTCTTTAAATGCCAGGACATTCCCTACCCTGTCTACCTCTCATAGATGTCTCTGGAAAATACACTTCATACAGACTTTCTCATACCTTTCATACTTTTTTGTTTTGCTAGTTAAGCTATGGGTACCTCGCCCTCTTCTCTTTTGGATGATCATTTTTTTCTATAATTTTTAAACATTCTTCTACCTCCTTCTAAAGTGCTGATACATATTTTCTTTCTTTTCTTGATTGCTTCTACTTCTGGTGTTGAAGATTTGACAATAAAACATGTTGCTGGGATGTGATGTATCTTCTTTATTAATAGATGTTATTGTACCATGTAAATTATGAAAATGAATTATAAATACACAATGCCTAGTAATTAATCAGAAACAAATAGGACTGGATGTTCTTTTTCCCTATAAAAATAACAAACAAGAGGCACCTGGGTGGCTCAGTCAGTTAAGCATCTGCCTTCGGCTCAAGTCATGATACTGGGGTCCTGGGATCAAGCCCCAAGTCGGGCTCCCTGCTCAGCGGGGAGTCTGCTTCTTCCTCTCCCTCCCTCCTCCCCTTTCTCGTGCTCTCTCTCTCTCAAATAAACAAAATCTTTAAAAAATAAAAAATAAATATAAATAGCAAACATGATAAAATGGGAATTACTATATGGTATGATAAATATAATAATGTAAAAGAGATTAAAAGATGGTAACATTTTATAGCTGGATTTAGATTCAAATGAGGTGAAAGAATTAGATCCAGATACTTGCCTAAGTATGCATAGCTAAAAGAGCATTTTGCTGGAAATACCACAAATCACTGCTGCTCAGGTCCTCAATGATTTTCAAAGTACCTATGATTTCACGTGGGAAAGTGGTGAGCAAGAGATCCTGAACTGAGCATTTACACATGTAGAGAGAAGGGCCAGAAAGAGAAAACCAAAATGAATAATGAACCAGTGGGGCTGGACTTCAGCTACTACTGCCTTAAGGGGCCTAGATGTATTCATCAAGCAACACTATGAAGGTATTACTACATGTCAAGCCCTGTGCGAGCATCCTACCCTCTCAGGATTTACAGTCTAATAGAAATAGAACCCAGGGACATAATCAGTCATAATACCACCTGACATTATAACATAGTGAAACAAATAAGATTATGACAAAATATTTCTAACATAAAATATTTTTTTAATTTTTTATTGTTATGTTAATCACCATACATTGCATCATTAGTTTTTGATGTAGTGTTCCATGATTCATTACCATAAAGTATTTTTAGAAGCATTTGAAGAAGAAATAAAAAAGAAGCATTTGAAGAGCAATTTATGTATATACAAACTAAATTATCGAAGCATCAGAAGCAAGGTATCCAAAAAGGGAAGTATATCAAAAATATCAGCAAGTGCTCTGTCATGTTTTAAGACCTATATGATAAAATAACCAATGTCTGTTTTTTACTTCAATATAAGAAAAGTGGCATTCTTACAGGTAATCATTTTCACATATTAAAGTTTATAATCCAGGTCAACAGTATGGTGTAACTGGCAAGGAATTTATTAACTTGATTGCTGCTACACACGTTTGTCTCCTAATATATGTCTATCAGAGTGTCGTGAGCAGTCCTCAACACCGGGTAGCTCTTAGTACCATTTCCAAGGGTGGTATTTCCTTCCTATCATTCAGTGCATGCTGCCTGCCTATCATCTGTTTGGATGTTGTTCATCAGGGCAGGGAACAATGAGAATTTCCTATCGGCACTCTTGTTTACTCAAAAGTGAGGACAATCAAGAGCTAACACTCTCTTCAATGTGGGGGTGAGGGAGCAGAAAGAAGGAAAAATAGAGAATAGAGCAAGACTGCCAAACTTAACTTGTGGCTCAAACTTTGTGCTGTTCAGCATGGTAGTTACCAAACACATGTGGTTACTAGACACTTAAGGTGACTCGTGAGAATAAGAACCTGAATTTTTAACTTTATTTAATTTTCATCAATTTGCATCCAAATAGCCAACATAGCTATTAGTTACCTTATTGAGCAGTGCAGGTCTAGAGACATTAAATACATAAAAACAGTGATTCCTTAAATGTGGTCTAGGGATGTCTAAGACTCTCTGAGAACCTTTTACAGGGCCACAAGATCAAAACTATTTTCTATAAAATTACTAAGAGGTTATTTGCTTTTTTACTTCCATGCTTTCACAGTGGCATTTTTCAGAGGCTACATGACATATGGTATGCAACAGACTGAATGCAGCAATAGATTTGAGAATCCAACTGTCTTTTCTTAAGCTAAACATAACAAAAGAAAAAATAATGTCAGTTTCTTTTTTTTTTTTTTAAGAGTGAGAAAGAGAGCCCGTGAGTGTGGAAGAGAGGGAGTGAGAGAATCTTAAGCAGGCTCCATGCCCAGTGCAGAGCCTGATGTAGGGTTCGATCTCACAACCCTGAGATCATGACTTGAGCCAAAATTAAGAGTCAGACACTTAACTGACTAAGCCACCCAGGTGCCCCAATAATCCTAGTTTCTATTTTTTTTGAAAAATAAAGTTATATTTTATAAAGCATCTGTTGACATATGCATACATGTAATTTTAATAAATATTATATATTTTAAATTATCAATATTAATTTTTAATATGGTAAGTATCAATAGACTCAACTCATATAAACAAATCTCTTTGGGGTCCACAGTAATTTTCAAGAGTATCCTGTGACCCAAAATTTGAGAATTGCTGGAGTAAGCAACGCAATAATTTCACTGCCTATTTTGAGAGGAAAATTCCTTGCATGTATAACAAAGCTTTGAGAATCCTTTGTGTTGGATGATCCTTTGAGTATGATTGGGAAGTAGTCCAAAACACTTCTAAATGTTTCCCAAAGCAATCAATAATCAATATCTCCTCCTGGGTCAGACTCTATCTTTAAGAGGAGCACTTTTCCCACAGCAGCCCTGCTACTCTGGAGGATTTCAAGCATACAGAGAATGCAATTATTTTTTAATACCAGTAAATTACCCAGCATCAGAACATCTGGTTTTAATGAACAAAAGTTAATGCATATTAATTTCAGAAATTTATAGGCAGATCAGCATATGTAGATAGAATACTATGATATGCAATATTTTGCACTGAATAGGTCCTGTACAACTAAAACTGTTTGCCGACCATGTGCCACCACCATGGGCCAGAAAAACCACACCCTATTTAATGATAGCTCCATTATCTCCCTAAGGATCCAAAGTCATTATGCAAGGAATATTCTTTGAATCAGCACCAATTGCTTTAACTCTACCTTTATGAGGTTCCAAATCTTCATAAAATACTCCATTAATTAAATGTTCTACTCTTCCTAAGAAGAACTGTCTTTAGTCAGAGCTTATACTAACCTCTTAAAGGCCCAATTTTTGCTTTCCACTACTGTTTACTGCTTTGAATACTCCCGTTGAGCTCTACGCTCAGTAGGGGTTTAGGGTTATAAAACACACAAGCTCTTGTTGATACATCTTATCCTGTGGAGGAGCCTCTAGACATCAACCTTACTAGTACAACACTGCCCTTAGATGTGAGCAAGAGAGGCAACTATCCTGGGTTTTGCAGTAAAGAAAGTCCCGTTTGGGACTTTCTCTGACCAACTCTCCACCCCCATTCCCATGGGAAAAAGAGTTGCAAGGTCAAGGGATGTATCCAGCCTGAGAACAAACTTCCCACGTCTAGACCATGTATACCAAAGGTCTCAGAATTATTTGCACAAATGACCCAAACCTTGTTTCTAGGACCTGTTCTGGCCTCTCCCCTGGATCTTTCTTCCCAAAAATGTATGTATATTTCTAGTCCTAAGGGATAGCCAAAGGATCAGAAGTTCATAGGGTTTGAATATAGAGCTTAGGTGTTTAAGCTCAAGTAACCATAAAAATACACAAGAGGGTCTTCCCTGTACAATATGGAACTAGATGTGGGAATAGAAGGGAGCAGGGTGTCATTCTAGCACACAACAAAGAGCATATTTTATATTTTGCTTGATTGGCAACTTTTAATATTAATACATTATTATTTGGGCCTCCATTTATACTCTTGCCATGAGCCACAGAAATGTTAGGAGTGGGCCTGAGCCTTACCTTTCTTTTTTGGGAAACCCTGTGATTCTATCATCCACACTAGTTCAGATCTATTCACCAGATAAGGAGTCAGTGATCTGAAAAATATGGGCAATAGAGATTCAACATCCATAGATTTCAAGTACAATAAATAATGACTAAAATTTTAGTTCCCTAAAGAGACAACGTATTGTTATCCCTTAGCATATGGAAATTGCATGCCGGAGACTTAGTATCAATCCATTTAGAAAAGGTACCTGACCCTGAAACTAATAATATATTATATGTTAACTAACTTGAATTTACATAAAAATAAAAATAAAAAATAAAATAAATATAAAAGGTACCTCACCTATATACTTCTTATATGTATTTTTGAAAGGCTTTAAAAAAAAAAAAAAAACCTACAGGTTGTAGGTAGGTCAATCAACAATTATCCTGTCAATCAACAAATGGCATCATCTTATTTTTTCCTAAATTCTTAGATATAGCTCCTTTTCTAAGTCTTCTAATTTGGCACCTCAGAGTGTAAAGGCTTCTGGCTGGTTGGCAGCTGTATACAAACACATGTTAATTCATCTATCTCTTCACTCTCTTAGCTCTCCTAGGTGCAGGGAATGAAGACAGAAAAATTGTTTGCTTTTATGCTTATCCCTAATTGGGAAATAATTATTTTCACATATTTTAATGGAAGAGAGTCAACTGTAGTACCTTGTCAGTTTCATTCCTGCCTTCTCTAGATGACCAGAACCCTAATGTGGTTTTTCTTTTTCTCTTTCAATGTCCCTACTTCCTTCCAAACAAAATTATATACCAGCACCTCCAAAAAAACCCTATCTCCAATTCATCTCTTTTAGTTTTCATTCATTCAGCATTTATTGACTGCTGTCAGTACATAGTATCATGAGAACTGGAGATACAACAACAAAACAATGCCTCTTCTATCATAGAGCTTAGATTCTAGTATGTGCACAATATGTGGAAAGGGTGGGGAGAGGTATATCAGTAAACATACAATATGCCAATGAGTGTTAAGTGTTTTAGAGGAAGGAGAAGCAGATTAAGATGGAAACGGAAGAGCAGGTGTTACTGCTTTGTTTTATAAAGGGTAGTCAGGAAAGTATTACAGATAAAGTGATCCTTGAACACATATAAAGGAAGTGAGAGAGAAAGTCAAGTGTAAAATTGGGATAAGAGTGTTCTAGGCAGAAGAAATAGCAAAGGAATGGGTGGATGTGCCTACCGTGTTCTAAGAAGAGCAATGTCACAAATATGTGGCTACGTTAGAAAGAATGAATTGGAGAGTCAAAGAAAGGTTAGAAAGTTAGAAGAAAGAGTAGAACTGTGTTTTACTCTGAGCCACTGGAGAGGTTCATGAAGAGGAGTGAACAATATGATGCTTTAAAATGATTGTTCTAGATGCTGTCTTGTGGGTAAAATTTGAGTTTGTAGTAATTAGGATAGGCTAAGTTATGCTACCGTGACAAATATCCTAAAAGCAAATGATTTGCAACCATAAAACTAGTTCTCATTTGTTCTATATCTCCATTGTTAGTCAGAAAGAGGATTATGTTCATTGCAGTTACTCAGAGATCCAAACCAATGGACTTGTTTTCATAACCAAAGTATAAAAACAAAGGCATGACAAACCATATATTGGCTCTCCAAGCTTCTGCTACTGAGTGCTACTATCACTTCTGCTCATATTTCACTGGACCATGCAAGTCTTATAACCCTGACTGCATTGAATCTGGTAAAGAATTTCAATACTAAAATTTGTCCAAAGCAGAACAGACATTTTTTAACATCCTGACTGACAAACATGCTTTCCTTATGATCACAAATATTTAGTTTGCTCCCTTCCCCACATGCAAAATACTTCAAACCCTCCCCCAAGAGTGTTCAAGAATTCTGTCCAATAATATTATCAGATCTAAAAGCACAAGATCCAGTAAGTATATATGTAAAAGTCTAGATGTGCCACTTCTTGTTCTAAAGACCTAGAAATAAAAAAAAAAAAAATGCATACACAAAAAAGTTCTACAATCTACCTCTCTATCCTACTCCCATTGGATTCACAGAAGAGAAATAGAATGACTGGAATAAATATTCCTGGTAAGAAATGGGAAAAATGGACATGGGGAGGAAGCACCTAGAAGTCACTAAACCATAGAAATTCTGCATTCCGAGTGGCCATTGAGAGGGTTATCTACCCGAGAGTAGTTCTCAAGCCTGCAGTTCTCAAGGGTCCTAGGCTCTGACCTCTACACCTTATCTTCACTGTATACATCTGAAGAGGATATAAGAAAATGTAGTCCACTCAGACCTGAGCAGCTTGCTAAGCCTTCTTTACCACCGAAAGATTTGGGGCCCAGGGACTATTTTAAGTCTTAATTGTCACAGTTTCACAGGCTGGTAGGGTTTTTGATAGTACAATTATCGCAAAGCTATAGTCCTCTTGTTCCTAATGTTTTCAGTCATCTTCATGTGCCAATAATCTTACTTACAATTCTTTTGGAGACGTGCCTTGCTCTCTGGACTTTATTGTGGGTATAAACTTAACAGATATCCTGGGAGAGGCCCACCCCTAGTATTTTTTCTCTAGACCTTCTGATTCACCAAAAAGATTTACAAGGTGAAGAATAAATTCATTCAGAGATTTTACGTGTGTCTGATGGCCATTGTTTTTTTTTTTTTTTTTTGGCCCTTACTGCTGCTAGGCTGAATTTTAGTCTTTGTTTTTTAAAGGCCTTAACAGTTTTATTTTATCTTTTTACTGTTGTAACATGTCAAAATGAAGTTAAAAGTAAGAAACTAGTTGTTGATATTTGCTAATGCTCTTGTGTAGAGCTACAAGCCAATGGGTACAATGTTTACTTTCCATGTGACCATAGGTTAGAATTTTACCACTGTATAACATGAATCAACATCCATCTGGTCTCCAATAATACTTCCTTGACACCTACCACCCATTGCTATACTAATGCCAAAGATTTTTGGGGTTTGTTCTTGTTGTTCTGGCATCTCCTGGAACAGTTTATCAGTTAGGATCGGCAAAGTTAAACTGGCTGCCAACCTGAAAGTCTTAGTGACTTAAGGCAACGAAATTGATTTTCCTTTTATCCTACATATCTACCCATAGTCTGCGAGGTTGTGGGGCTTGTAATAGGAACCCTAGTGAATGGATTATGTAAGTTCCATCTATCACACTGGTTCTGAGTGCTACTACCCAGAAAGGATACATATAAATAATTCTTATACATTTCACTGGCCAATCAAGTCACATGACCAAAACAGGAGTTTAAGTGGGGAGAAAAGTAGATTTCTACAATAGGGCCAGCGTGAGAAAAATGACATTAGCAAAAGGTCCTAATGAATACCACTGTGGATAGGGATGGAACAAGGGAGACCATGTAGAAAGATACTGGAGTAACTCAGGCAAAAGATGTTTGTGGCATGGATCAGGGGGATGTTGTAGTAAGAAGTCATCCAAGTTTCAGTGCATTTTGAAGAGAGATCTAATAGTTTTTGTTAATAGAATGAGGTATGAGAGAAAACGAAGGAGTCAAGAATCAATCTAAAGTTTTGACCTGAACAAATAGAACAGAGGTGTCACAGATATAAAGATATAGAAGGAGCCATTTTGGGAGGTAGTATCCAAACTTCAGTTTTGTGCATGTTAATTTTGAGAACCATACTCTGCATTTGGCTCTACACAGGTAATGGTTTCTGAAGAGAGGTCCCTTCTTCTATGATGGCTATCTGGCTACACCTACTCTTTAAAGCTGAAACTGAAACCATTCATGCTGCAGGAAATCTGGTGCACCTTGGGCTTGTAATGATACAGCGATCACTCTGTCTGTGTTTTCAGTGTTCTTTTACCCACATATATTCTAATTTTACAAGATTTATTACGTATTCCTACATTCAGTGACCCATAATACCTGCCAGACTAGAAGCTAATGGCATTAATTAAAAGTTCTTTATTATGCTCTCTTTAGAAAAATTGATCTTGGAGAAGGCAATCATTCTACAGCACTCCCAAAAGTTCTGGGTTATTTTTACTCCATTAAACACTATTTCCTTTTTAAGCAGATCATGCATGTCTCACTTATAAAGATAGAAAAATACTCCTATCTTGTAACTACCCTTTAAAAAACACTTAGAGGCTCAGGAATTATTAAAATCAAATCTGCCTTAAATGTCTCAGAAACTGGGTCCAGTGCTTCCTGATGTTTTTCACAGGACTCTTAGCAAGTACATAATAACATTACCTATCTTATTAGCAACAATAGGAAGTAACTTGAAAAACAAATTTTATTTGATTTCAAATAGAACATTTACTCAATCATGCCTTTCAATTCTGGACACACTTTTGCAGAAGTGGCATTATTAGGTAGTCTCCAGTCTCTTCTGCAAAAACCCAGTTTCAACACACTATTCCCCAGGTTATTGGAATCTGTTTGTGATCAGTATAAAGGACTATAACTTTGTGAATTGTGGCCTGAGTCATACATAGATCAAGCACCACTCCAATGGCTAAAAGTGGTGTTAACTTGTTATTCACTATCCAGTAGCATTTGCCATTAATTACCCATAATTCCTGCTCATGCTTCTTTACTGAGACTTCACCAGCCTTCTTAAAATTTCCTGAAACTTCAGACTCAGCTCAGACTCAGCGTTTGGCCTCATTTCCTGGACTTCCACTTGCTTTGGTCTGGAGCCTTTGTCAATTTCCCAGTACCATAGCTCCGTGGATATTCACTTTTTCTTTTTTTTTTTTTACAAGGGATTTCTTGGTTGGGTGGATTCCAGAGTACTCACTCTTTCCATCTATACTAGAGGAAAATGGTCAACACAGTTAGTAACTTCCTGAGTCCTACACCCAACTCCACTCCAATTAAAACTCATAATATTCTGATACCTACTGTCTTTACTAGGACTGCAATTACTTCAAAATCATCTCAATGTCTAACTCCTATGCATGAAGATGCAAATGTGGGTCATAGACCTCACCACAACCACACAATCTTATTCTTTTGTTTTGTTTTATGCTGTTTTTTTGCCCTCAACTTGCTTCTCCTACACTTATATTTGAATAAGATTAGGCCTTTTGTGTGTTGAAGTTGGCTACCATTTCCCTGGCTCGGGGCTGCTCCTGTAATCACAATGTTTGATCTTTGATTTTGGGTCATGTATTTCCAGTACAGGCCACAATACTCACAAAAAAAAAAAAAAAAAAAAAATCTAATCTCATAAAACTGCAAGTTCTTTTATCCTTTCCCTGCTGGGTGCTAAAAAACTTATGCTTCCATAGAAATTTCTGCCCTGCAGAAAACTTGTTCTATATTCAGTCAAACACAGATGCAAAAGCCTTCCCAACTTTCACCCCATGTTCCAACTTAAAGGATCTATCTCTGCATTATCCAGCTGTGTATCTCTATCTCTAAGGCATTTGATTCTTTTCATCTTTCCCCAAGGGTGTTCAGTGTGTAGTCCAAATTTTTCCTTCCCAAGCACACCTCTTAGCCATCTGAAAAATGGCTGAACTTTTTGTCATATTTTAATTATATCACACAGAGATCTTTCCTTCCCCAGGAAACAACAAAAACAAACAAAACAAACCAGCATTCATTTTACATTTCATGTTAGATAAAGGAGTACATGAATCACCTTCCAGATGCACTGTTTCTTCAAACTTCCTGCATATTAGCTCTTTTCTAACACTACGAAAATTAAGTTCCTGCACTATGTTTGAAACATGCATGTTTGACATTACATCCCCAATGGGCCCACTAGTCATGACCACCAGCTTCCATAGAAAGGGATGTCCACTGCAATTGCTACCTGTTCTGTCTGGCCCCCTCTCCTGAGCACTACTCGCTGACAGTTTAGAAGCTGTCCTTGATTGGCACTAAAAGTATACTTTGATTCTAGCAAGGCATAAAATACCACAGTTCAGGAAGCAAAGACAGTAAATTCTTGCCTCTGGCCCTCAAGTTTAAAAGCTTAAGATAGAACTATACACAATTTACTACTAAGCAAATATGTTAACATGTGAAATCCAGAGGTTGTTTTAATAATAATAATAATAGAGAACATATATGGGGATACTGTGTGCCAGCACTACTTAAGTATTTTATATTTCTTAGCTCATTTAATCTTAACAACATCTTATGAGTTCAATACTATTGTTTATGTAAGTGTGGAGTAGGAAACTGGAGGAAAAGAGAGGTTTGGTCATCTGCCCAACATCACACAGTTGAGAAGCAATAAAGACAGGATTCCAAAAAGACACATGCATTTACAATGAAGTTTCTTTATAATTCAGATGAGCCCCCCCATTCCTCAAACAGCATCAGGGAATCAGTCTACTCACGTCCCCTTCTTCCTATGCTATTCTACTGCTTAACCTGCTCCAAATTCCAGAGTCCCTGCTTGCAGGCAATTTATTTCATCTAGTTTTTGTTTGGTGTTTGTTTCTTTGATGGAGGTATAAAGTTTGACTTCAGTCAGATTTGAACATCATTTCTTTTGTTATTATTTACGACTTCTTTTCACTATCTTACTAAAATCCACTGAACAAGGAAGTCGCAGGTATGGGTTGAAGAAACCCCTATCTGACCCAAAAAACTTTCAATTACTTGTATGTATTTATGTGTATCAAGCAATTAGTCCAAAGTCACATGGAAAACAAGTGGTGAAGTGAAGCTTTGACTACAGGTGGCATGGCCTTCCCTCTGTGCAGTTAACTCTGATAGTTACTACTTCTCACATCATCATCATTTTATGATAATATAATCTACCTATATGGTGGTCACTATGAGTATGGTTCTTAAAAAACTGTCTGGCATATAGTGCTCAATAAACTTTTGTTATTTTACTTAATGTTAAGGATGAGATTATTTTTGGTTGGCTTAAAAATACATCATATTGTATCTATTCCTCTGCATTTTTTTTTTCATGTCTTCAGTTGCCCTCTTACTTTCCCTTCACACTGACAGGTAAATCTGATTTTTCAAGGAAATTCTATCATGCACTACCCAACTTATTTAAGCAATTTTTAATGGTTACACTGTGTCCTAAAGATAAAGCCCAACCTCCTAAACACCCGGCTTCCCCCAACTTCTCCAATTTCATTTATCACCAAACTCCTTACTCTAGAACGCTGAGCCATGTCCCACCTCCCTTACCCCTTACTCCTCAAACTGACTCCTACCTTCCTTCTTTGAACTTTGGCTCAGATTGCATGACCCCTGGCCCTGCCTCCCATGTAGCCAAGACTGAGTGAAGACCCTTGTTCTGTGCACTCCACAATATATAGTGAAGGCACTTAATTTTTCCCCTGCAGCATGTATCACACTGTACAATGATCTGCTTATTTATTGAGATTTCCACAAGCCTATGCCTTTCTCAGAGGCCAAGTGTATGTCTGCTCTGTTTAGTATCAATAAAAGGCCTGACACATGTTAATGACCCAAAATATTTTTGTGGAATAAATCAATGTATAAAAAACAATTTAATGAATAACATTATAATCAGGTCTATGGAAGAAGAATAATGCAAATGTTGGAACTACAACCTCTACTTTTTTTTTTTTTTTTTTTTTTTTGTCTTTGCAAAGCTGGATAGTCAATTACTGATATGTAGCACTGAAGTACAAGGAAGGAGGGTATTGCAACTCAGGAGACAAATTCACAATTACCACCTGTGGTAAGTAAGCAGAGTAGACAGGATGCTTCCAGGCAAGGCTAAGAGAAGAGCAATTTATCCTGGAACCAAAAGTTTTAAGAGAGATTGTCTATGATAGAGATGGAAATAGAAAGGTGAGTATGGAGAAGGACAGAAGGGAAGGAAATGAGGGGGACGAAAGAAAAAAGGAAAAGAAGGAAAGATGAGAAGAAAGGAGAGAGGTAGGGCAGGAAAGGAGGAGGGACAGAGAAATTAAGAAAGTTCTATAGATACAATGGAAGGCAGATACATGTATCTGGTAGGATAAGGTAATGTATTAGCCTGAAAGAAATAATAACTAGGATGATCATTTTAGAAAAGAAGTTGTTCTACAACAGAACCTAGTCAATATATATATATATATTGTTTCTTTTGTAAGTGTCTCTGAGGCTGAACAAACGTCAACACTACAATGCCCCTCCCCCTTCTCAAAGACAGTGCAAGTGATTCATTTAATCCATAAAAATACTTTCTATATTCCATGCATGAAACAGTGAACAAGGATAAAGTCTCTTCCTTAACTGTGTTTATATTTCAGCCAGAGAGTGGGAAATATGAATTTTTTATAATGCCCCAGGCATTGTGCTATGTACTATGCATGCATTTTTTCATTTAATTCTTAAAATAACCCTATAATAATGGGGCTATTATTACACCCATTTTAAAGATGGGTAAAATGAGGCTTGAGGTGACATTATTAGCCCTTGTTATCTGTTAGGATCACTAAGGGAGCTCTGTGAGGCAAGAACCCAAAACAAAAGGTCATGATTTATTTGACCCATAATGTGTACTAGTGATGAATACAGTTGACCCTTGAACAATCAGGAGTTAGGAGCGCTAACCCTCCGAGTAGTCAAAAATCCACACATAACTTTTGACTTCCCCCCCAAACTTTACTAACAGCCGACTATTGACTGGAACCTTTCCCGATAATATAAAGTCAATTAACACATATTTTGAATGTTATGTATATTATATACTGTATTCTTACAGCAAAGTAAGCTGGAGAAAAGAAAATGTTATAAGATTTTAAGGAAGAGAAAATATATTTATAGCACCGTACTGTATTTATTGAAACAAATCTGCATATAACTGGATCTATGCAGTTCAAACCTGTTGTTTAAGGGTCAACTGTACACATTTTTAAACTCTCAGTAATTCCAATATGCACAAAATTTTGAAAACTTTTGGCTTTGGCTGAGATTATAATTTACCCAAATTTATTTCACTCGTAAGTGGTAATCCGGGACTCAAGACCCAAGTCTTTCTGATACCACAGCTTGTACACTTAATGCCTTGCCGTGTCCTTAGGCTAACATCAAAAGATATCAAGAATAGTGCACTGTAGGTTGTTCATTGAAACACACGCCTCTTAATAGTCTAAAGATCCATGATGAGTTAGACTATCGAAAAAAAACGCATCAGGAGAATGGTATTAAAAAAAAAGATACGTTAGATATAAGGATGATATATTTCTTCTGGTTTCTATGAAGAGGTTCAAAACAAATTAAGGCTAGCATTCTCACACAGTAACCTGCTTCCTTCATGTTGAAAAAACTCCTGACACAAGAGACACTCTATGGTCACTACCCCTCTCCCCATCCAATTGGATATTGTAATTGAATACACTCAATGCTCTCCTTCATTCCTGGATGTTAAGTGAAAATTTCCAAAATATACATTTCCAAGTGGTTTTCAAGAAATCCTGACTGGAATATATTGCAGCAATCTAATGGTAATATAATACATGTCCCAAAGTAATATTTAAAAATAAATAATTCCAAACTCTTTAGAAGAATATATTTTAAAATATCAAGACACAAGACCATTTCTGTTATATAAAATGAAAGAGTAAAGTAGAGCTTAATGAGACCTTACCGAAACAAACCAGCAAAAGAGAATAGCATCCATTTTAAACAATGTCCTTTCTCTTCTTATTTTCTTCCATGTTTAAATTTGGCAAAGGTTTTGGTTGCACCTCATTTTCTCATTAACCATAACATTAATAAATCTTTAGTAACTAATGGAAATTAGGGAATCAAGTTAGACAGCTGGAAGACTTCTAATAATTCACTCATTCACTTCCTTCACTAAGGGGAGACAAATTCATTTTGCATGTGAACTTTGAGACGGAACTGCCATGTTGTTTGAGAGGTGGTTAAAGACTTTTCTAGCTTATTTAATTTTTCATATTTCCCCTCAATTTTAAATTCATTTTCTCCCCAAATTCCACCTTACTTTCCATAATAACAAAAGAAATGTCAATAAAGTCCAATGATTTTTTTAAAGTATTGTTTAATTTTTAGTATACAATTGACCCTTGAACAACACAGGTTTAAGTTGTGCAGGTCCACTTACATGCAGATTATTTTTTTCAATACAGTACTGTAAATGTATTTTCTCTTCTTTATGATTTTTTAATACACTTTCTTTTCTTTAGCTTACTTTATTTGAAAAATATAATACATATTACATACAATATATGTATAAATCAACTAGTGTTATTGGTAAAGCTTCTGGTCAACACTATGCTATCAGTAGTTAAGTTTTGAAGGAGTCAAAGTTATATATGGATTTTCAACCGCACAGGGGGTCAACACCCATAACCCTCAAGTTGTTCAAGGGTTAAATGTATATAATGTTACTATTAAATGGATTACTAATAAGGTAAGAAATTTCCTTACTTTTATGACTTTATTTCACATTTTAAAATAATATTTTGAAGATTATTACTCACTTACGGCAGATTGGACAAACAATGGATCTTCTTTCTACACTACACTGCAGTAAACGAGATAAAGCAGGAAAACCAAGTATAAATCATAGGAATAAAGAGAATGGGAGAGAAGGTAACCAGACAAGAGATTCCAATAAAGCTTTGGAAAATTGAAAGGAGACAGAATAGGATGAATTTTAGTTAGGGAAAAATCTACTACTTAAGTCCTTAAAAGGGAGAAATCTCAAAGAAAAAATATTCATGGGACCCTGGACTTAAAGTTTCCATAATGAAGATGTAAGACATAGGCTGAAATTAGGGTGGTGTGTTAACAGTCTGAACACAGACGGGATGGACACCATGGTTCCAGCCTCTTGCCCTTGTGCTGGAGAACACATCCCTCCACCCCAAGGAAATGTAGTCCTTATTCTCAATAGAAATTAAAGAGGCTTTTGAAAACAAAGAACAAAAGAAAAAGCAGGGCGCCTGGGTGGCTCAGTTGGTTAAGCGACTGCCTTCGGCTCAGGTCATGATCCTGGAGTCCCTGGATCGAGTCCCGCATTGGGCTCCCTGCTCGGCGGGGAGCCTGCTTCTCCCTCTGACCCTTCCCCCTCTCATGTGCTCTCTCTCTCTCTCTCTCTCTCTCTCTCATTCTCTCTGTCTCAAATAAATAAAAAAATCTTTAAAAAAAAAAAAAAAGAAAAAGAAAAAGCAGAAGGTAAAGTGAGGCACAAGGCTGAAAAATGGGGAATTAACTGAAAGTATAAGTAACCAAGGTCTGTTCACTGCAGAGGACTGCAGTTCCCGGAAAACTGGATTTCAGGCAAACATTGACCTAGAGACAGGGCCAGATTCATGGGTATGTATCTTCTGTCATCTCATGGGGACCCACACTTAAAAGGATTACATTTTATTTTAAAGCTCTGTGATTGCTGTCTTGAGATTCTTAATTTTCACCAAGGAGCTCTGAATTTCAGTTTGCATAAGGCATCATAAATTTTGCAAGGCTGGCCAGATAAATATTTGATAGAGAAGAATGATTAAAGAGAAAAGACCTCCAGCTATAGGCAAACCTGACTACAAACACTAAGAGTCTAATTATTTCTTTCATACTTCACTCTTATATATGAATAGATATCTAGAAATCAGCAGTGATTTGAGAAAGCTTATTACATGAAAGAAAGAGAAAAGAACACAAAGCAAAATATAAAAATGAATCCAGAGAAAAAAGAATACAGAGAAAAGAGAAAGACATCCTCATGCAAAGAAACTATAATGAATAACTCTGAAAGCTATAATATTGCACATGATAATGTAACAATGAATATTCATCAAAACTAATGAGCTTTTACACATTAAAATAACTAGAATGATAAATTCAATAAAAGCATTGAAAATAAATGTGAAAAAATAAGAAGTTAAAATAAATTCATGAAACAATGGAAAGTAGGGGGAAAAGATAAAAAAAAAAATGAGAGGAATATTCCAACAAATCCAATAGCTGACACATAGCATAATTAATAGAGAAGGAAGAAATGAGAGAGAAGAGCATTTCAAAGTATAATACAAACAAATTTTTCCACAACTAAAGCTCATGTGTATAAACACAATGGCTTATTGAGTAGTAAAATTAAAAAAGAAAAAAGATTCTAAGTAAGTCAAATTTTAGGAGACCAGTTAATTAATGTTATTGCTTTAAATAGTGGGGTTTTCAGAGATTCTACTATTAAAAGTCTATCAGAGAGCACAACAAACCCACAAACAAGTGAAGGGAATACTCTAAGTAAAGCCAAAGTAGTAACAAAACTAAATAGTCAATGAATATTCATGACTAAATATATAACACATGTGCACTGGAATACAGAATTTATATAGGGGCAGAATAACAACAATACTAAAGATAGCAACTGAAATTGTATACACTTTACCGTTTTCAAGGAACAGCCACATCTGTTATTTTGCTATTTAAGATGCAATAAAAAATGTAAAGAGAAAAATAAGCTAATAATGTGACAATAGTTAAATGAACAGAGCCAAAGACAGTCAACATTCTTCTTTTGTTTCAATTATCTGGGTGTTTCAAGACAAAGGACTTCTATAAACTAAATTATTTGGATTATGTCTTTATATATACAAATTTATCAAGAGAATATATAATCATGTAGTCCCTTTACCAACTTAAATGGCAAAGAAAAAGAAAATTAATTTAAAAGACATGAAAGCCCTCTAATGTTTTGCTAAATTACTTACCTTTTTTTAAATTTGAATCCTAAATTATTAATCTCCTCCAATCTACGAAGGTCTCCAATACAATCTCCAGCCATTCCAGCAGTATTTTATGGTATCCCCCTCAAAAACGGTATAAAACTGCTTCACTCTCAGTCACAGCATTTGGGAAAGTCTTTGCCATATGATTTCTGTCATCCTCTATAGGCTTCATTTGCATGAATTAAACTGAATGAGACATTTCATATTTTTAAAGTGAATTTAAACCAAGTAAGTGGAGTGGAATGAAATTCTTTCTCTTCAATTTTCCATTTCGTTCTTGGCTATGAAAAATCAGGTGGCCTGTTGTGCACTTTGCTCTGTTCCAATTGGGGACATCAAGCTGTTCAGCAACATGCCAATGAAACTCCCCTCAGGATTGTGTTTTTCTGCTCTTGTTTCAAGAAAGATGACAATGAAAGTTTAATGTAAAGCCTTGTCACTGAAATGTCAGGAAATTCCTATTTTCCTTCCTCACAAACTTCTGGATATGTTTGAAACCAGAATAAATTTCACTTATAAGAAAATTATTAAAAATTCCAGCTGCAAAACTGAAGACAGAGAAAAATCCCGACTCCATTCAAAAATCAAGAAAAGTGGGGCACCTGGGTGGCTCAGTCGTTAAGCGTCTGCATTCGGCTCAGGTCATGGTCCTAGGGTCCGGGGATCGAGCCCCGCATCAGGCTCCTGAAGCAGGGGGAGCCTGCTTCTCCCTCTCCCACTCCCCCTGCTTGTGTTCCCTCTCTCGCTGTGTCTCTGTCTGTCAAATAAATACATAAAATCTTTAAAAAAAAGTCAAGAAAAGTGAATTCAACACTTTTGTTTTAGTATTTATCAAAATCATATTCTTAAAGTCCTCCTCATTAGTCATCTACCACCAGAATCAAGGAAATAATGAAATAGGAGTTTAAGCTTCTAGGAATAGAACTCACTTTTTATTTTAATAGCACGTAAAAACAATCTTTAATTTGTGGTTTTTCATTTCAAAAGCCTTGGTCAAGGTCCAAGACAGGAAAGAGACGGAAGACAGAATGCCTACCCCAAATTCCTTCTATCCTACCATACCTATGCCAGCTAAATTCTCAAAGTGAAGGTGGGCAAGAACAGAAAGCACCAGGGAACTTATCTATGACCTAAGGGCCATTTAAGTCCCACAGAGGTCTCTGGACAATAACATTATGAAGATTGGCAAGTGATGTCTAGCCAGATCTACTTTGTACAGTTTCAGAGCCTTTCTGTGCCCACCCGAAAATGGTAGAGGCAAGATGGACAATCAAGATCATGGAGGGGTTTCACAAATATAACAGCCCACCATATGCAAAGTAGCATAGGTCATACAACAGAAGACTAACATGAATAGTACAGTGTCTTGAAATGAATTGTTCATATTTGCCAACTTCTAGCAGCACTATCTAACTTTGCTATAAACAGGCATGGTTATATCAATATTCATAAGCTAGAGTCAAGTATAATAAAATATTTTTTACCATTTTACTTAGGAATGTAAAATTAATGATACTTATGCATGATATGAAAAGAAGAGCAGTGTCTAAAAATTACTATGCAATTATTCTTTTATTTTTTTTAAAGATTTTATTTATTTATTTGAGAGAGAGAGAGAGCATGAGAGGAGAGAGGGTCAGAGGGAGAAGCAGACTCCCCGCTGAGCAGGGAGCCCGATGCAGGACTCGATCCAGGGACTCCGGGATCATGACCTGAGCTGAAGGCAGTCACCCAACCAACTGAGCCACCCAGGCGCCCTATTCTTTTATTTTTTAACTTATACTGGGTAGATAATGGAGGCTATAACATGCCAGAAAACCTCCCCCATCACACACAAAAAAAGTAAACACATAACATAAAGCAATATCACATACAGTAATTTATGGTCAAACCACAATAGTTATGGTCAGGAAAAATACGAAATAAAAATATATTGAGATAGAACAAACTATGCATATACACATATATAAAAAACTCCAAACTCTTCTGAAGGTATAAACATTGAGAACTCATGAAATAGATCATATTAAACAAGTTCTTTTCTAAAAAGTATTAAGATAGATTGCCTAAATTCATTGATCAGTTAATGTTAAATACTATTCCACTCATAAAGAAGGATGATTGAGTTTTTGAAAAAGCATATAGAACTGGAGATCTTTTGGGCCACCAGAGTCCTGATGTAATATATTGGGAGAAATCTCATGAATCTCTTTTCTTTAATACTCCACCACATCCTAATATGGTGCTACTCATTCTAACTCAGTGCCACTACAGCTATGATGTAGAGAATGAATGTTACTCTTGTTTTTTTTTTTTTAATTTGAATTCCAATATAGTTAACATACAGTGTTATATTAGTTTCAGGTGTACAATATAGTGATTCAACACTTCAATACTGAATGCTACTACTTGCAATCTCAGGCAAATCATTTAATTTATCTTAATCTCTGTTAAATGGGAATACAGTAATTCCCAGTTATACATCATCTTGTTGAAGATAGAATGAAATATAAATGGTGAAAACATGTTACAGAAAACCTACCACCAAGCAGATAATGGAAAAAAAAATCATTGAGTTTAAACCTGTTGTAACTTCCTGTGAAATTCAAAGGTAAAATAGGAAGGTAACATTTACAAGTCTAACAATAGACTAGTAATTGGGAGGTAATCAACAAGTGGTAGTCTTTACTATAATGTTTATCTTATTTTTAAAAGACATGATCACTGCCTTCCATTAATGAGGAACAGGAAATATTCATGTTTGGAAAATTAATGAAAATTAATAGGTAATAAATAGTACTTAAAAAGTACACATACTATAGAAATTCAGAGAAAAAACTTGAGTTCAAGGTGGAATAATCAAAGTAAGCTTCACAAGGATGTGCTACTCCAGCCTAATAGCCATCAACCTCAGAGCATTTTATGTGTTCCAAATGTGGCTTCCATTACTAACCATAGTTACCCAGACTGAAATCCTGATTTTTTTTGGTAAGATTTATTTATTTGTGGTTTTTTTTTTTTTTTTTTTTTTGCGGGGGGGGTAGAGAAGAGGGGGGAGGGGGAGAGAGTCTTCAGCAGACTGCACTGAGTGCAGAGCCCAACACCAGGCTCCATCTTATGACCCTGAGATCCAAGAGTAGGGCACTTAACTGAATGTGCCACCCAGGTGCCCCTAAAATCCTAAATTAAAAAAAAAAAAACTATTCCATACAGATCATTTTCATCTGAGTCTATAAAACTTGCAGCTACTGAGTGGTTTCTATGTGTCTACATGGGATGTGTCTCAAAAGTTTTTAATGAGTTTCTCATTTTATGTTACTTCACAAGTGAAACCAAATAGAAACCAAAGCCGAATATGGGCAGATGGTGAGAGTGCTGAGAAGCTAAGCAGCAGAGAAAGCATTTCTTGAATTAATCAAGTTCTGTCAAAAGAAGTGAAAACTGTCTCATTTACTTCCAACTATGAGCTCATCCTTTGAGGTACTGACTCAAAAGTGTAACCTTTTGTCTAACATTTATCTTCAATTTGCCTTTTGTCTGCCTTCAAATATATTATTAGTTATTATTCTTTTCCAGATAAGATATAATTAAGTTGGGAGTCATATCATATTTGAAAGTATTGACTGTTATTAATACTTCTTCCTAATATTACTCTCAATAGTCACCAAATTTCAATGTATACAAAGTCATGCTCACTGAAAGGAATAAATAAAGTTTACACTTTACTCAAAATCTTAATCTATTGACTCTCAGCATAAGTACCAAAATGTATTATGTAAAAATGCTACTGTTATAATTTGTGCAAACATTTTCAGGAGTTGGTATATTATTAAATCTTGATTCAGGAACATAAAATGACTCCCTTTTCTATGAATTTCCAGGTAAAATGAGTCCATGAATATAAAAGAAAAATTTTGATCTACCCTTTGAAATCAGATGTGCTAAATACACATTCCTCAGAATATGAAAGTTTCTATGGAGTCAGGAAAGATAAGGAAGATGTGGTGGGGACCTCCATACTTTACCAGTTCCCTGTTTCTAGTTGTGCAGGGGAGATCCCTCGACTGCTAACCGGTGCAGTCCCCATCTTTAAAGATCACTCTGTGAGAAATTACGCGAAAAGTCAAACTCTACATAAAGTCCTGCTTTTGTGCAAAGACCTGTCTCCACTTGCTCTCAATATCCTGTAGCTATCTGCTGGAGAGGAAGTTTGTCCTGCAGCATTCTTTGAATAAAAGGTCCACCTAGCCAATTAAACTTTAGTCATATCTTATATCCCTATCTAGAGAAATCTATCTTAAAAGCTACCATGGAGCAACGCCTGGCTGACGCTATCATTTAAGCGTCCAGCTCTTGGTTTCTGCTCAGGTCATGATCTCAGGGTCCTGGGATCAAGCTCTTGTCAGGCTCTGCATTCAGTGGGGAGTCCGCTCGAGATTCTCTCTACCTCTCCCTCTGCCCTTCCCACTTGTGCTCTCTCTCTCTCCCTCTAAAATAAATGGATAAATCTTTTAAAAAAAAGCTACCATAGGAGAGTTTATAAGCCTCTGGTTCTGAAATCATACCAAACTGGGTATGGTAGAATTCCCAACTGACCTTGCATTGACTGTGTTACATAATCATTGTGTGTCATTCCTCCATGTTTTTATCCCAAAAATAAGTATAATCATAAAATGCACCCAATAATATTACAATTAAGAAAATGCATGTAAAGTGGTTAATGTAAGATACTTCAGAGGGTAAAAACTCATATTAGCTATTATTTTAATGTTATTAATATTATATGATTATATTATAATCTTATCTCTATAGTTGTTCATTGTAAAAATGTCAGCCAAAATATTTGCTGTAATGTGTAGTCACTGACATAAGAAATATTACTATCCCCCTGTCTCAGACTTAGAAAGGTGAAATTTGGTTACGGTCTAGCTTTCACTTATTACATAAGTTACTTACTAGAGTTCTTCTATGAAAATTTTTTTTCTTCTGTAAATTAGGGAGCTTGATTTCTCATGACATTTATCTTGGCAGTCATGAAGTACAACTCTAATCTTGTCATAAAGGATGTTGTAGAGGTAAACCTGAAAACTATAGGACTAGAAAGAAAGGAAAGGAAAATAAAAAGGAAACAAAAAAAGACTAATTTAAAAAATTGTTAGAAATGAAGAAAGAAGGATAATCTTATGTTCTAAAAGAAGACTGTTTACTAAAAGCTAAAATATGGCTGCAATATGGCAATTCCTAAAAAAGAACACTGAATACTTTACCAAATATGTATAGCTACATATATTCACCACTTAAAATTTTGATCAAATAGTAATTATTCTTATAATAGTGAATAACATTAAAAAGTAACATGTGGGGTGCCTGGATGGCTCAGTCGGTTAAGCATCTGACTCTTGATTTTGGCTCAGATCATGATCTCAGAGTCGTGAGATCGAGCCCTGTGTCAGGCTCCATGCTGGGTGTGAATCCTGCTTAAGAGTCTCTCTTCTGGGGTGCCTGGGTGGCACAGTTGGTTAAGCCTCTGACTCTTGGCCCAGGTTATCTCAGGGTTGCGAGATCAAGCAGGCATTGAGACCCATATAGGCTCTGCACTCAGAGGGGAGTCTGCTTAAAAGACTCTCTCCCTCTCCCTCTGCCCCCTCTGCCCCATGCTCACTCACTCGCTCTGCTTCTCAAATAAATAAATAAATCTTTTTAAAAATTCTCTCTTGGAGGACATTAGGAGAAGGAAGGGAAAAATGAAGTGGGGGGAAATCGGAGGGAGAGATGAACCATGAGAGACTATGGACTCTGAGAAACAAACAGGGTTTTAGAGGGGAGGGGGGAGGGGGGATTGGTTAGCCCGGTGATGGATATTAAGGAGGGCACATACTGCATGGAGCACTGGGTGTTATATGAAAACAATAGATCGTGGATCACCACATCAAAAACTAATGATGTACTGTATGGTGACTAACATAACATAAAAAAAAAAAAATTCTCTCTCTCCTTCTCCTCCTATCCCCCACTAGCTTGCATTCTCTCTAAGAAAAAAAAATAAAATTAAAAAAATAAATAAAAAGTAACATGTATCATAAAATATACAAAATAGTGTACTTATGTAAATGAAAGATGAAGATGACTAATTATATAATTATATAACATTTTACTATTAAATGTTAGACTAATATATATATATATACTACATATATATATATACCAACACATATATATTAAAATAGTAGCAGTCTTTCCAATTTCATCAATATTACCATATGACAAAAAAAAATGAAACAGTGAAATTAGAGCATCATATGTATTTCAGTATGCAGTTGTTGTATATATTTATCGTTGTATGCTTATACTCTTCCTCTTGGGGAATTTCTCATGGTCTATCTTTATTAAGTGAGCAAATACTAGTGATTAGGATAGAGAATCTGGGACAACTTCCTAATTGCTAACAGTGTAATTTTAGATAAATCATTTAAATACTCTGGTCTTCATTGGTAAAGTAAGGAAAAAAATAATGACTCTTTAAGTGAGATAATAAAGTGCTTGGTACACTACTTAACACATGAAAAGGGTTATTGTCACTATCATCATCAACATCACCAGAAGTTCTGTGAAAGTAGAGATGGTGTTGCCTGAAGCCCTATAATCCACTGAAGGAGCATTAGTGAGATTTAGATGATGATATCCCTAGTTCACTGCTTATCAAATATTACTGTTTTATTCTGCTTCAATTCCCACAGATTTTGTTCATTTTGACCTCCACGTTTTTAGCATACTAATGACACAGTTTTATTTGAAAGCCTTGTTACCAAAGTAATTTAGTTCTTTGAGAGATTTCTCCTAATGCTTACAATATATTATTTATAAAAACATTAATCATGGGTATTAAAGAGGGCACGTATTGAATGGAGCACTGGGTGTTATACGCAAACTATGAATCATGGAACACTACATCAAAAACTAATGATGTAATATATGGTGATTAACATAACATAATAAAATAAAATAAAAATATTAACTATACTTTAAGTGTTTAAGGTGCATTTGTTAGAGTAACCATAACAAAGTATCATAAAAGTGGCTTAATCAACAAATTTATTTTCTCACAGTTCTGGAGCCATAAGTCTGAAATCAAGGGGTCAGAAGGGTTGGTTTTTTCTGAGGCCTCTCTCCCTGAACTGTAGATGGCCATCTTCTACTTGTGTCCTCACATGATCTTCTCTCTGTCACTGTCTTAATTTCCTCTTTTTATAAGGACATCAGTCATATTGGAATAGGGGCCACCCCAAAGACCTCATTTATAACTTAACTACCTCTTTAAAGATCCTATCTCCAAATACAGTCATCTTCTACAATCTAGGGATTAGAACTTCAATTTATAAATTTGGAGGGGATACTATTTAGCCCATAATAGTTATTTAATTCATGAAAAACCACAGTTTAATTCCTTGTAGTTAAATTTCATTCTGTATTTTATGCTTGCATTTTTTCCTTTCTTAGGACTCAGTCTTGGCTTTAATCTTTTATAGCATTCACATGACATTCTTTTATCAATCATAACCAATTATTTTGAGATTAGCCATTCTTTTATGGAAATCTCTTTAATAGAAACAAACTTGACTTTTCACTTTTTTCTCTATTACAAATATACTTAATCATAAGCCAGTTTTCCTTCCTAAATGAAATCTATTGCAACTTTCAAGAAATAGTCAGTTTTCATAACATGATAAACGTCCTTAGACATCTCTAAGTTTTAAAATGATTGGCAGAGGTTGGCATTTCATGTGTCCCTATATTATTTTCTATTTCATTAGATATGTGATATATGGCCAGAATTATTTGTATCCCTATCATAAGCTTAGGTGCCTAATTTTTAATTTTATGTATATACTTTGTAAGAGCAAGTTCAAGAAGAATGTGTACTGAGGTATATCCTATTTTTTTTTTTTTTTGGAAAAGCCAACAGAGACTGGAAATGCATTATAAATATATTGGATTTATATTAAATTGGATAACCACAGTATTGGTTAAGTTCTATTTTTATTGTTATAAAAAGACACAGAGTATATTAAGTAATGGGCAGGGCTGACCAAAAGGAGGGTGAATGTGCAAACTGTGCAAGGTCTCCAATTCTCTGAGGGCATATATCTTAAATTCTCGATATATATTAGTGGGATTATATATACAATCTTTTTATTTGTGTTTGTTACATATTATTTGTAATATATAAACATTCACAATGTTGTGGCAATTTAATAGTTTTTAAATATGTCAAGCACCTCAAAATGTGGAAATTATCCAGAATTATTCTTATTCCTGTAATGTACCCACGTTAGGGGTATGTATGTTATAAGTGTACAGGAGAAGCAAGAAGTCCAGCAAAAGATTTAGAACAGCACCGTGGGTTGCAGCACTTGCAAGAATGGAATGTTAGCCAGCCTCAGGAGGTATGAAAGCAGTGCATTTGTTTCAAAATTATTTCACACAGCAATAGAAAATCTTGGTTTAGTATTATTATTATTTCTCTTGAATACTATAAGCCTTAAAATATTTAAAAATCTATGATGAAATAGTGATTTTTCACATTTAAAAATTGTTTTTAAAAAAGAAAAAAACTGTTAAAGAATTGCAGAATTGTAGAATTGACAAAAAGCAGCATAAACATTTTTTTTCATCAACCTCATTCCATGGACAAGGGTGCTGAAGCATATTCACTCAAACAGCATGTAGTGCATGTGAGCTATTAAATACCACCTCATTTCTAAGCCTGTGTGGATTTGGTTCCCACTTCTGCTTGTAGCCTACACTCTCTGTCCTCACTCGTTCAAACCATCCCTCAATTGTTAGGCTACATCCTATTCTTTGTTTAAGATTCAGTTTGACACCACTTGGTATCTTGTAGTATGAGGTAAAGATAATGAATTGATAAGATTAATGGTTAAACAAAGAAAAAAATAAACTTAACCATACATAGTGGAATGCATGCTTCATAGTTTCATATAAAATGAAATAATCAGTGTGTACTCTATCATCAAAATTTAGCTTGATTTCATTAAGTAATTAATTTCACAGTAAATGTTCATTATCACCTACTATTTGCTATATGCTATACACCATGCTAGAAGTTGAGGAAATATTTTTGTTTATAATAAGAATAAAGGAGAACTAGAGCAAACAATAATTGAGTTCAAAATAAATTAGCAACTCAATATGAGGAACACTTTTTACTTATTAATATTGTATTAAAAGCTTGTTATTCAATCAACCCCTCCTCAATTTTTCTTCATGTGGATTTAAGAAACTTTGACATCAAAAGACTTAGTATGATGGATTACACCAGCAAGAAAGGATTGCTCTCTGTAATGCTCTATTGCTGGGCCATTAAAATTTCTGGGCCATTAAAAGTCTTTTATTGTAATATTGAACATTTATAAGAGAAGGATGTGGTACAATTTAAAGGTTAAATAAGAACAGCTCCAGTAATTATAGCAATAATAAGACTATCAATATCAATATTTACCAAGTGCTTACTTAGTACAAAAAATGAGCTAATAAAAATATAGGAATTATCTCACTTGATAATAACCTAGCTTATTTCATATTTAGAAATTAATTAATTTTACACTTGCACACACACACATATATATAGAAAAGCCATGTTCATTTTGTTTTCTGTTTGCCGTATCACCATTTTCTTCCTTATATATACTTTTGTCATAAAAGAAAAAAATATTTTTAAGTAGTTTAAATATTACATTCTCTAAATAAATTATCTCTGTCTTACAATTAGACATTCTTAACAGGATGCATAGAGGAATCTAATGGCATTCAATCAAATCATATATCTCACTGAAAGCTTTAACTTTTAGAATTTTGATGGTGGATGACAATAGCTAAGGGAAAAGGTCATCAGAAAAGTCTCTAAATTGACATTTTCACTGCTAATGGCATTACCTGGAAGAATAACAATATAGTAACTTTCTTCTTACATAATGAATACAAAAAATATATCCAGGTATAGGTTATAAGAAAATGCTATAATTTGTATAATTGCTATTATTTGCATTGCTTTAAAAAGAACAATCATTTAAGCACTAAATAAAGTTAAAATATTAATTCCACTTAAGAGAGAAGGAAAGAAGACCCAAGTGTTTGTGAGAAGGTGTGCTATGATTTTTTTCTTCTGGAAAATTTTGAAATAAACTTCAAACGTATTTTGCTTTATGTTAGTCAATGTAGAAATGTTAATGAATGCATCCTGTTCATTCATTTATTCATTCAACAAGTTTTTATTGGGCAGGAAATATCTGCCAGATCCATGGCAAGAGATACATACTTCGGTGAGCAAAACAGAACTGTCCCCATTCAAACAGCCTGTTGTCTAGTAAGGCTAGCTAAGCATGAATCAAATGCCAAAATAAACATAAAATTATAAATATGACAAGTGTTCTGAATGAGAGATACATGGCACAATGGAAAATATAAAATAGGAGAATGTTATATGGTCTGCATAGTTAGGCAAGCCTTCCCTAAGGAAGTGGTTTTTGAATTTCAATTTGCAGATTGTGTTTTCCAGGTAAAAAGAATGGTTACAGTTTTTCTCCCAAGAAGAACTAGAATATGAAAAGGCTTATGACTCCAGGAACCTGATTATTAACCTGTAGGCTACATTAAAGATTTAGATTATTAAAAACAAAGGGAAATAATGGAAGTGCTTTATGAACATAATCAGATTTCTGATTTCATAAAAACACTCTAAGCGAAACAAGACTGTTGAAGGTAGACAAGTTAGAAGATAGGAAGCTAGATGGTGGGAATAAATTTCTTTTTTTTTTTTTTTTTAAAGATTTTATTTATTTATTTGACAGACAGAGAGAGCGAGAGCAGGAACACAAGCAGGGGGAGTGGGAGAGGGAGAAGCAGGCTTCCTGCCGAGAAGGGAGCCCGATGTGGGACTCGATCCCAAGACCCTGGGATCATGACCTGAGCCGAAGGCAGACGCTTAACGACTGAGCCACCCAGGCGCCCGGTGGGAATAAATTTCAAGAGAAGTAGACAGAATCAAGATAACTTAGGAGGTAAAATTCACATGGTGATAGAGTTATATATGCAATAAGTATGATTGAAATGGTGGAGTTGACTCCTGGGTTTTCTGGCCACTGAACTCAGGGTGGTTTTGTGGCATGCAAGAGGAACATTGCATTATGATGGGGGGGGGAAGGGAAATACTAAATGTGTGCACAACTAATAACAGAGCTTCAAAATATATAAAATCAAAATTTTAAAGGAGAAATAGAGAAATCTACAACGATGTGAAAGGTTTGTTTTGGTTTGTTTTTAAATATTTGAACAAGGAAGCAAAAACTCATTAAGGATATACAATTTTGGGACAAAAGATAATCCCTGAAGATAAGGAGAGCATTTTTGGTGTAGCGATCTTGTCAGAAATCAGCCCATGGCTTCTTTAAATAATTTAGTGATACTTGATTATCTAAAAGATCTCCACTTATTTTCATTTTCTGTGTCCTAATCTTCTGCTATTTTGCTACATTTAAGATAGAAGACAACTTTGAAAATTCTTGGAATTACAAGATAACACTAGTTATCCCAAGAACCTGGGACAGAAAAAAGTTAAATAGCCTCAAAACCAGACTCAAAGAAATCACCCAAAAAGGTTAAAAAGAAAGTATCACCTTACCAAATTAATATAGTTGTATAGGAACTTCTTCAATGAATTAATATTTTCAAAAGGATCTGAACAAAACATGGAATAAATGATTTTTAGTATGATAATGATGTTTCAACTAAGCAATGGAAAAATACCATGGGTAACACAGAAAGGTAGACAAAGAGTAACTCCCTAGCCCACAAAACAGCAATTTAGCCTTATTACCAATATAAGTACATATAAAGGGGGGGAAAGGCACTGTGAGAAAGGACAATCATCCTTAATAAGAAATAAAAAATCTGGTAGTCCATGAGGTAGAACAGGTAGATTATATCAAGAACTGAGCAGACACAAGAAACACTGATCTAGGAAACCAAAAGTGTCTAGTTGGGTATTCTTTAAAAGACAAAAAGGATTAATTAGGCTTCACCATGACTTAGGACAAATATCCTTGAATACTATCAATTGATCTCTTTTTTATTCAAATCAATGCCCTCCCCATTCCTTAGTTACTCAGCTTCCTCCAGTATCATAATGCTAGGACAGCAGGTGGTATGCGTACTGAACAATTGGGTAAGTAAAAAGACTATCTAGGGGTGCCTGGGTGGCTCAGTTAGTTAAGCATCTGACTCTTGATTTCAGCTCAGGTAATGATCTTGGGGTTGTGGGATGGAGCCCTGTGTCAGTCAGCCTCTGTGCTCAGGGCAGAGTCTTCTTGTCCCTCTCTTTCTGCTCCTCCCCCTGCTCTCCCTCTCTCTCTCAAATAAATAAATAAATAAATAAATAAATAAATAAATAAAATAACTTATTTTTTAAAAAGGATTATCTATCTGCCCTGGACATTTAACAAATCGGCATTCTTAGGTGTTGGTCTCACATACATTATGCTAACAATGATCTTTCTCACATATGAGCATCCCAATTAACTTTATGGACCTACACAAGTGAGTATAAGACCTGAACCCTAAAAAATTCAACAATAGAAGCTAACCCAAGAAATATCTAGTATTAGGCTTTCTTGATGACATCCTGATGATTCAACACACCCTTCCCTTAAAATGTCTATAGGCAAATATCTAAGGACTAATATTAGATGAACAGCACAAATCTCTCAGGAAACATTCAAGAATACAAATATACAGGTAGCCAAATTAATCTAGATTTTCAAAGAAACAAGTTACATATGGACAAAGAGTGAATAAGAAATGCAATCTCTACTTTTATGTTGTCTTCTTCCCTGAGAAAATTGCTCTTCGATGTGTAAGAAATATGTATGAAAAGAACTGATAAAAGCAAATGCAAGATAGTATCTAAGTTCTTAATAAACAACTACAACTTTTGGGAGTTTAATGAATTATATCACAGGGTACTGAGAAACTCTCAAATAATATCTCTGAAATGCTGCTAGTAATTTTAGAAAAATCATGAATAACATCAAAAGAAGTAAGTATAAATAAAACTTCATTAAAATGGTGGGATGCCAAGAAATATGTAATGGTAAACATGGGGTTAAGTTGGGGAAAGAAATTTGTTGAAGAGGAAGCATGTAGATATATAAAGAAAATTAGTGAATATCAACTATAATGAAATTGCTAAATCAAGTATAAAAAATGTGTTGACGTCTTGTTCATTGTTACTAGACTTGAATATAAAGAAAATATGGTACATTTATCATACATAGATATTAGCAAGATGCTCAACAAATTCTATTTTGACAACTCATATCACTTTGTTAATATTCCAAGCCCACTAATCAATTGTCTGATTATAATTTAGATTGCTGAGTAGTCTGATTTATTGAAAGAAAAATATATGGATCAGAATTTTCAAGTATTTGTGTACTTTTTATATAATTCTTACTGTCGATTGTTATATACATCTGTGTTGTGAGAACCTGGTTAGTGAGAGTTCATTCTTAAGAAACAAACCTAATCTCATTTATGTTTAAAAAGGAAAAAAAAAAAAATTCTGAGTTTATAATCCTGAGTACTAAAGTTAAAATCAAGATGACTTCCCCAGGGGCGCCTGGGTGGCTCAGTTGGTTAAGTGTCTGCCTTCCGCTCAGGTCATGATCCCAGGGTCCTGGGATCAAGTCCCACATCAGGCTCCATACTCAGCAGAGAGCCTGCTTCTCCCTCTGCCCCTCACTCCGCTTGTGCTCCCTCTCTCTCAAATAAATAAATAAAATCTTAAAAAAAAAAAGATGAATTCCTCAAACCCAGCAAAAGAAAGGAAGTAATACATATTAGAGCAGAAATAAATGACACTGAAACTTAAAAAAAGTAATATAACAGATCAATGATATCAGGAGCTGGTTCTTTGAAAAGATCAACAAAATTGATAAACTTCTAGTAAGACTCATTTAAAAAAAAAAAAAAAGATGAGATAGAGGATCCAAATAAACATAATTACTAATAAAATAGGAGAAATAACAACCAACACCACAGAAATACAAACAATTGTAAAGAATATTATGAAAACCTATATGCCAACAAATTGGACAGCTTAGAAGAAATGGATAAATTTCTAGAAACATATAACCTACCAAAGGTAGAAGAAAGAAAAAAAGTAGAAAATCTGAACAGAACAATTACCAGCAATAAAATTGAATCAGTAATCAAAAAACTCCCAGAAAACAAAAGTCCATGACCAGATGGCTTCAACAGGCTAATTCTACCAAACATTTTAAGAAGAGTTAACACCCATTCTTCTCAAACTACTTCAAAAACACAAGAGGAAGGAAAACTTCCAAATTAATTCTATGAGGCCAATATCATCTTGATACTAAAACCAAATTAAGACACATAAAAAAAAGAGGACTTCAGGCCAATATCTCTCATGAATATAGATGCAAAAATCCTCAACAAAATATTAGCAAACTGAATCTAACAATATTTTTCTGATAATAAATACATTTTTTATTATGTTAATCACCATACATTACATCATTAGTTTTTGATGTAGTGTTCCATGATTCATTGTTTGTGTATAACACCCAGTGCTCCATTCAATACATGCCCTCTTTAATACCCATCACCAGGCTAACCCATCCCCCCACCGCCCTCCCCTCTAGAACCCTCAGTTTGTTTCTCAGAGTCCATAGTCTCTCATGATTCATCTCCCCCTCTGATTTTCCCCCCTTCATTTTTCCCTTCCTATTGTATTTTTAAAAAATCATACACCATGATCAAATGGAATTTATTACTGGGATGCAAGAATGGTTCAATATTCATGAAACAATCAACATAATACATCACATCAATAAGAGAAAGCCTTAAAACCATATGATTATTTCAATAGATGCAGAAAAAACATTTGACAAAGTAAAACATCCATTCATGATAAAAAAAAAAAAAACCCTCTACAAAGTAGGTCTAGAGGAAACATATCTCAATATAATAAAGACCTTATATGAAAAAGTCACAGCCAACATCATACTCAATGGCGAAAAACTGACAGCTTTTCCTCTAAGGCCAGGAATAAGACAAAGATGTCCCCTCTCCCCACCTTTTTTTTTTTTTTTTTTTTAATTAAGTAATCTCTATATCCAACATGGGGCTTGAACTCACAACCCAAGATCAGGAGTCATATGCTCTTCTGACTGAGCCAGTCAGGTGTCCCTACTCTCAACACTTTTGTTCAACATACTACTGAAAGTCCTAGCCACAGCAATACGACAAGAACAGGAAATAAAAGGTATCCAAATATCCAAATTGGTAAGAAAGAAGTAAAACTCTCACTATATGCAGATGACATATTGTATATAGAAAATCCTAGAGACCCCATATAGAGAAAACCCTAAAGACCCCACCAAAAAACTACTAGAACTTATAAATGAATTCAGTAAAGTCATAGGATACAAAGTCAATGTACAGAAATCTCTTGCATTCCTATATACAAATAATGAAGCAGCAGAAAGTGAAATCAAGAAAACAATACCATTTGCAATCACACCCAAAAAATAATAAAATACTTAGGAATGAACTTAGCCAAAGAGGTGAAAGAGTTGTACTCTGAAAACTATAAAATACTGATGAAAGAAATTCAAGACAATGCAAGGAAATGTAAAGACATTCTATGCTACTGATATGGAAGAACAAATATTGTTAAAATGTCCATACTACCCAAAGCAATCTACATATTTAATGCAATCCCTATCAAAATACCAACAGCATTTTTCACAGAACTAGAACAAATAATCCTAAAATTTCTATAGAACCATAAAAGACCTCAAACAACCAAAGCATCTTGAAAAAGAAAAACAAAACTAGAGGTACCACAATTTCAGATTTCAAGTTATATTACAAAGCAGTAGTAGTCATAAGGGTGTACCTGGGTGGGTGGCTCAGTCAGTTAAACATCCAGCTCTTGGTTTTGGCTCAGGTCATGGTCTCAGGGTGGTGAGATTGAGCCCTGCTTCTGGCCCTGTGCTCAGTGGGGAGTCTGCCTGGGATTCTTTCCCTCTGCTCCTCCCCCAACTCATGCACGCACACTTTCTCTCTCTCTCATATAAATAAATCCTTAAAAAAGATAATGAAATCTTGCCATTTGCAACAAGGTGGATAGAGCTAGAGAGTATAATGCTAAGTGAAATAAGTCAGAGGAAGACAAATACCTTATGATCTCACTCATATGTGGAATTTTAAAAAACAAATGAGCAGGGCGCCTGGGTGGCTCAGTTGGTTAAGCGACTGCCTTCGGCTCAGGTCATGATCCTGGAGTCCTGGGATCGAGTCCCACATCGGGCTCCCTGCTCGGCGGGGAGTCTGCTTCTCCCTCTAACCCTACCCCCTCTTGTGCTCTCTCTCTCACTCTCTTTCTCAAATAAATAAATAAAATCTTTAAAAAATAAATAAATAAATAAATAAATAAATAAATAACAAATGAGCAAAGGAAAAAAGGAAGAGAGGGACAAACCAAGAAACAGACTCTTAACTATAGAGAACAAACTGATAGTTACCAGAGGGGAGATTGGTGGGGGGATGAGGTAAATAGGAGAATGGGATTAAAAAGTATACTGATCATGATGCAAAAAATAAAATGAAAAAAGAGAGATCAATATGTGAATTGATGGATGTGTTCATTAACTAGATAGTAGGAATCCTTTCACAACATATACCTATATTCACCACAATGTATACCTGAAATATCTTACAATTTTATTTGTGCATTATACCTCAATAAAGCTGGAAAAAAAGAGAAAAAAGATGAATTCCCCAAGATAAACACAATTTTATATTCTCTATGGGCAATTGCTCATCTCACTTTTCCTGTCTGCCTAATGAAGATTAACTTCTGTTGGACAGCATCAAAAATGTACAGTCTTCTAAGACTATTGACTAGTCCCTCTTTAAATTAAGGTCTTTCAAAATAAGAAGTGACTACTTATTAAATGGGTAGAGGAAAAAAGATAGGAGTGGATCCAATTCTTCTATTACCATATTCTTGATATTCGGGGCGAAAATTCATTGCTCTGGGCTTGCTTTGCTATTGGATCAATATGTCTAACCACTCCTTTGTTATAGGGCACCATTAGTTATTATTGCCTCTCTACTTTCCCAGAGAGAGCTGGAGGATCAGAGCCAGATCAAGTCTCCATCCACTGAGGAGGGCTTTAAGCAGATAGCAACAGTTTAAAGATTGCCAGGACTCAGAAATTTTTTTAAAGATTTTATTTATTTATTGGAGAGAGAGTGAGTGAGAAAGAGAGCACAAACCAGGGGCAGAGGAAGAGGGAGAGGGACAAAGAGACTCCCCATTGAGCAGGGAGATGTGGGGCTCGATCCCAGGACTGGGATCATGACCTGAGCCAAAGGCAGACGCTTAACCAACTGAGCCACTCAGGTGCCCCCAGGACTCAGAAATTTATAGTGACTGTCCCAAATTTTTCTCTGTCAATCAAAACTGATTTCTTACTACTCCCTACTCCAAGGCAGTTACTTCAGTAGTGTGTGAGTGTGTGTGTGTATGTGTGTAAGAGAGACAGAGAAAACCAGGGTAGGGCATAGAAGTGTGGAAGTAGTTTAGAAGAAAAGAGCTTCTCTGAATTGGCTTATTTCCTCCCTAAGTACAAGGTTATAAGATAGAAGTCTTTTTTATTAAGATTTTATTTTTATTTATTTGTCAGAGAGAGTACAAGCAGGCGGAGCGTCAGGCAGAGGGAGAAGCAGGCTCCCGATGAACAAGGAGCCCAATGTGGGACTTGATCCCAGGACCCTGGAATCATGATCTGAGCCAAAGGCAGATGCTTAACCGACTGAGCCACCCAGGCGTCCCAAGATAGAAGTCTTGATACCATTAGTATAAATCTCTACTACTTAAGCTGAATAATAATATAGCCTTAGTCTCCTACATTTATATAAATGGAAGAAACATCTAATATAAAGCACTTTACCATTTTCCCAAATCCCAGTGTTAAATAAACACAAGAAAATCTTTAAGTCTCTACATTTCTAATTTCAATTGACACTTGTAACATTAGGTGAATTGACTGCTTAACTGGCCACACTTAAATGTTGATATGGAATCACTGCCCATTTTGACAATGTGGAAAGTCACAGAGCCTCATTTTCTATCTTATTAATGACTTGCATTAAAATATTCAAGGCAAGTTCAGAAAATATATGAATTATATGAATTTGGTAGGTATGATGATCATGCTCCAAGATCTTGACAGGTTCAAGTGATGGGCCAAATTTAACAAGACGGATTTAATCAAAATAATTAAAAGGTTACACAAGGGATATCTTATGTCCAAAAATCTAATTGCACAAAATGATTGGAAAGAAATGTGGCTTACTAGCAAAAAGTATGGTAGAAAATTATAAAGCAGCTTAGGCGTTTCAATTGATATTCTCTCAATACTAATTGTCAATGTCATAAGATGAATGTAAAAGCAAGTTTCAACTTTTCAATTGATTAAAAATAAACATCTACAATTTGATACCTATTATAGTCAAACCATACCTAGATTGTTTTCTTTAGTTATACAATCTGCCTTTAAAAAAATATTAAAGATAGAGGGGTGCCTGGGTGGGTCAGTCGGTTAAGCATGCAACTCTTGATTTCAGCTCAAGTCATGATCTCAAGGTCCTGGGAGCGAGCCCTGCATCAGGCTCTGTGCTCAGCAGGCAGTCTGCTTGGATTCTCTCTCTTCCTCTGCCCCTCCCCCCACTCATGCACACTCTCTCTCAAATAAATAAATCTTTTAAAAATATTAAAGATAGAAACACATCCAGAGAAGCATGATCAGTTAATAAGATTATAAGTCTTGAAAAATGTTATAAAAATAGTTGAAAGTCTCTAGATCTTTATTTTAAACGAAGGGATTTATGTGAATAAGGCAGTAATATTGTACAATCTTAAGGTACTACTGGGTGAAAGCTGGAAATAAACTGATTTTAACTTCTTATGAAGTAAAAAAGGTCATGAGTAAATATTTGTAGAGTGTGTACTAGGTATCAGGTGTTATGTAATTGAACCTCAAGATAGTTGCTACTTTGCCTATTGGACACAGAAAGTGAGGGCTCAATTGAGTTTTCAGCCACAGATGTGACCATATCCAAAGTCTTTGATAATTCCAATTAACCTTTTTCTTATTATCAAAAGTTTTTCTAACTCTCAGATGGGCCCACAGGTGAAATGAGCCATCTGAAAAGGCAATGTTTTTCAAACATTGGAAATGTTCAATCATGGGATAAAACACCATTTGCTATTTAATGAATTCTACTAAAAATACCTTTCTTCTAATTTATCATCTTTACAAATGCAGTGTTTCCTTTAGTAAGTGTGTTCAAAGCATTTCCATAAAGCCATGATTCTTTGAAGATTTTATGAATCTGTCATAACTAAACGAAGAATCCTATTCAACCAGAGTCAAGTCCTACACTAATGTTGATTCACTACTAAGTGAAAATAAAAATTAGGAAAGCACAGACGATATAAGCTCACAGACTTCAGAACTTTCGTCTGAAAACCTCTGTAGTCCATGTTTATACACACACACACACACACACACACACACAATAGCTCACACATATATATGTGTATGTATTCACTAGAATTCCTTAATGGTTGCTAATTATAAACGATAATATAGTGCTTATAGATCATTTAATCTGTTCCAAGGACTATAATTCTACTCATAATAAGATATTTAATCCTCACAACAAATCCATGGGGCAGATTTTACAGATGAAGTGACCGAATTATTGAAACATTGAATTACTTGCTCAAGGCTGCACAAATAGAAAAGGCCCAAACACAATTCAAACTAAGAAGTCTTACTGCTAAGTACATACTCTTAACTACTAAGGATGCTGCCTTTCAAAATTATCTGCCATGGTAATCAAAATAACAAGTAACTTAAATATAAATGTCTTACATTTTGAATTTTAGTGTTCATTGGGTGAGCATGTAAAAAATGTAAATATGTAATATATGAAATTTTTAATAATATAATTTATTTTGGGGGTGCCTGGGTGGCTCAGTTGGTTAAGCATCTGACTCTTGATTTCGGTTCAGGTCCTGATCTCAGGGTTGTGAGATCAAGCCCTGCCTCGGGCTCCATGCTCAGCGCAGAGTCTGCTTCTCTTCCTCTTCCTGTCTCTCTGCCCCTACCCCTGCTCATGTTGTCTCTCTAAAATAAATAAATCTAAATATATATATAATTTATTTGGGGTAAGTGCCAAGTATTTTGTTTTATATTTTTAGCTTAACTTTATCACATAACGCCTTTATTTATTTAGCCATAGAATATGGAGCCCTCATGTGTATAATGAGTATAATTTCTACTAACCTATCTTACAAAAATCTAATGAGATCAGCTATACTCAACTAAAATATACAAATCCTTACAATATGTTTGGCACTGCGTTATAGGTTAGAGAATTTTCGACAAGAATACTAGAAGGTCTCTGCATATAAGGACCATACTATTTGGGTAGATAGAAGTTGAAAAATATTGCAAATCAATGTTATATACGCTATAATTATATAAAAGTGCAGGAATAGAACAGACTGTTTTGGGAAGGGCATGCCAGGCACTGCACTGGGAAATGGTCCAGTGAAACTTCAGCAGTATGTCAGCTGAGTAAGCCTTTGAAAAGTGGATATGGGTTTAGCAACCAACAGAGACTTCATGCACAATAGGAGGGAGGGACTGTGTTTACAAAACGTGAAGGAATAAAACAGCTGAGTGAACAATGGAAACTATATATAATTCAGTATGGGAGTAAAAAATGAGGGTCAGAGTGATATAGGGGCTTGAGCTTGCAGAAGAGTGGGCAACATGTGAAGAGGTACTGCTACTCTGTCCTATAGCCAGCAAGGATCCCAAGGGACAAGCTATGCAGTGTCCCAAATAGGAGAATGATACGTGGATTATTCTGGTGGCAGTGGGGAGTATGAACTGCAGGTAGGGCCAGAGAGAACAGCTCACAGTTCTAACAGTTAGGAGGCTATGTTACTATAGTCTCTATAGTGTTTTGAGGACCCGAACTTAAATATGTAGAAAAGATGGAGTGAACGGGAGTTGAGGAAATTTAAGAAAGTCTAGAAGACCTGGCTTGAGTAATTAAAGGAATGATCGCACTACAAAAAAGATGCCTGGGTTGCATAATTGGAGGGATAGTGGTGCTACTAAACTGAATTCTAAATACAGGTCAAATAATTGCTTTGGTGAGAAAAAAAGAAAACACGTTCAGTACTGGAGTTTGAGGGGCCTTGTGTCATCCATGAGAAATTTGAATATATGAATCTGGCACTCAGATGATAGATTAAACCAGTATTTTTAAACTTGTCGTTGGCAATTTAAAATTATGTAAGTCATTACAATCACACATGGAAAGTAAGTGAAAAAAATGGAAAGCCCTCCAACAAATATGAACTTATACACCAATGTATAAAGTTGATGATATTATTATTAAACACTTGCATAGTGGGATTGGTAAGAGAAGAGGCACTAATCTTTGGTTTCTTTGTCAGAGACAATACTGCTGTAATAATGATAATAAGGTGCAAGGCTTTAAGTTACAGATTGCAACAGATGACAAGACAGGCAATTTGTTTTGCCCAGATTCAGGCCTACCCTAGGGTTATCGTGGAAGAAACTGGCACTAAATTACTATCAGATTTAGGTCAAAGCAATATCGTGAGCTTTTTTAGGGCAGAAATTCAATGAATTTTTGTGGACAGCCTACAGAATTTTTTTTTTTCACTTTACAGATCAGGCATGAGAAGAGCAGATATTTTTCTATTAGAACTAATTTATCCTGAAGCTTTCCCCTATCAACTTAATACTTCAGAAACATTTATTTTCCATCTACAACGATTAATTAGAAAATGTCCAACTGCTATAGAATTGGTGTGAGACTGAGCAAGCAGACAACACAGTGGGAGCCTAGCCATTAATAGCTCATGGAATAAAGATGTTCATTTAAAAAAATAATAACCTCTGAACTGCTTAGAGAATCCTTAACATAACCACATTTCCATCAGGTTCCCTTACAGAGAGCAAACACGATCTTTACAGAAAATGCCTTTAGTTCCTTCCTACAGTTGTGTGGACAAGAGCTCCCATTCCCTGGGTTATACAACGTCATTTGTATAGCAGAAAGTTCTCTGCCAATCAATGAACAAAGTAGTTGTGCTTTGTACTTTGTGTTTAGTACTGTTTTATCTCTTTCCGCAGCTATAAAACAAACACACAAAGCAAGCTTAGGTGAGAAACGTCTAAAATTTAGTTGAAAAAATAAGTTTGTATATAGATGCAGATGAGAGGCAGGTCAAATCAATTCCATGAATGTTCAGTGGAGGAACTTCAGAAGACAACTGGAATAGCCAGAAAAAGCTTTGTGGTAGAGGTAGACATTGGGAAAGGCTTCTATGTTGTAAAAAGAGAAGAAAAGAAGAAAAAAAAATCTCAGATAATGAATTGATCAAAGGCTGTTCAGGTTATCAGATTATGGTTGGTTTTGAAAGCCAGCATAAGGAATGTATAGTTGATAAAGTAAAATATTGACATTTCTCAGTTTAATTTTTTGAACATTTTTTTTTCCATCGACAAAGAACCTTATTTGATTCCCTCATGAATAGAGTGCAATCTCCACTCCATGGCATACAAATTGCTCTGAAACCTAAATTGTGTTTATCTCTAAACCATCATCATATACACTCTGGAACAGTCAATGAATAATTTAATCATAATTTCATTAACCACAATATGCTCTAAATAGCTTTAAGAATTTGCCCAAAATATTCACTCTGTATGGAATATTTTCTTGAGTTGTCCAATCTATGAAAATTGTGCTCTGTAAAGTTTCAGTTAATGTTACCTATATTGTAAAAATTCCCTTTCCTATAAATTTTAATTACTTACTTCCTTTGATCTGAGATAGATCTATATATATTCACTTATCCATTTGTGTGTATGTGTATACACTCACATATACAACTAATATAATACTTGTTAATTCAGCTCAGAAATTCAGCTGAGGGTTTGTGTATTAATTTCCCCTCCTATATTGTAAACTTAAAGACTCATAATATTTTAAAATTATTTTCTGTAGCCCATATGCTTAACACAATTTTTCCATGAGAAACACTTAAAAATATGTGTTAAACACATACACACAATATATACACACATGCAGAGCAGAATTTAACTCACAATCCACGTTTTTCATAATAGATATTAAAACAAACCTCTATGGACTTTACCAGTGGGACTGATTATGATGAGAACAGATTCAAATACATCGACCATGTTTCAGATGGCTAGGGAGACTCCACAGTTTGTGTTCCCCTTCCACAGTAAAGAATTAGTGCTAGGAAGTAGTTTCCCAGCCTTTTGACATTTAGGTCTGGTGTTGTTAGTGATTCTTGCCAACAGTATACAAATCGAACTGGTATGTGTTAATCCCTCATTTTATAAAGAGGCAGGTGTTCCTTCTCTATGATCTCCTTTTTTTTTTTTTTTTCTTCCACAGGCTGAAAACTGAGGTCAACAAAGCCTTGTGGATAGCAGAGCTGGATCCAGAGAATCTTCACATGGAAAAAGTTTAAGGTTCACTTTGATCCGGCAGGGAAACTTGAAAGTGTAAATTATACTCACTGTGCAATGCTGGCCTTTTCTACTCTGCAATCAGTCCACCAGTCCATCAGTGACTAAGGGTACCCATTGGTGATATAACTCCCACAGGCACTTCTGACTCTCTGTGCGTGTATGTAAAGTGGTTGAAGTAACTCTTGGAAATTTCCTGGAAGAGAGTCACAAGTATAGCTGTTAGAAGCAAAAGAACACAGGAACCAGAGGAGGCATGCATAGAAATAGTGAAAGAGACCTGATGGCATCTGAGCAGAGCACTGATAGCATCTGCTACACATACTATGTAGCCAAAAATCATTTGGCCATAATGAGTATGACTAGTGCCCCAGTAGTACCTAATATAACTTCCTACCTAGGAGGAGATTCTAACCAGAGATCAATGGCCTTCTTTTACACTATTCTCAGAAATCTCAGGAAAAAAATAACTATTAGAAATAATAATTGAAATTGATAAATTATGGTTTTTAATATTCATAAGCATTCATATAGATACACATAGGAATAGGTCATGTGAATCGACCCTAAAAGTAGCACAAGTGGAACTCATTATTCAGAGATTACCTCTAGCAATGGAATCTGTCCTATGTCAGAGCCCTGCAAAGAAGAGTGCTACCATTGAAGCCTCAGTTATTTCAGATAATGATTTCAGATGGTTGAATTTTCCATAAGAACTAAAATTTAACCTCGAAAATTCACAGACATAAATGTCTGTGCAAAGACATAAATGTATTTAATATTAGTCTCTAATGTTATTGTTCTTATGAACCTATTTCATGATGTTCTATTCAATTCTATTTCTTTATCCTTCATTAAAGCACCATAAACTCCAACTGTGCAGTAATACATTAAGATAGTGCCTACTTACTACACTACTGGCAATGAAACTGATTTTTCTTCACACTGCTAACCTTATATGCATTGATATCTCTATCCTTCATTTGATCAGATACAGACTAAAATATGAATATCAGAAGAATATTTTCATAGTTCAAATTAAACTGAAATTATAGGCTAAAAAGGTAGCCTAGACAAAGATATAGATAAAAGAAAGCTCATAAGGGGGGCAGCTGGATGGTTCAGTCAGTTAAGCAACTGAATCTTGATTTTGGCTCAGGTCATTATTTCAGGGTTGTGGGACAGAGCCCCATGTGTGGCTCCACACTCAGTGCGAAATCTGCTTGTCCCTCTCCCTCTGCTCCTGCCCTCTCCCAAATAAATAAATAAAATCTTTACAAGAAAGAAAGACAGAGAGAGGGAGGGAGGGAAGGAAGGGAGGAAGGGAGGAAGGGAAAGAAGGGAGGGAAGGGAAAGAAGGGAAGCAAGGGAAGGAAGGAAAGAAAGAAAGGGAAGCTCATAGTGGTTTAGGATATGAGGGCGTTGATTAATGATTAGAGGTTAGGGGATAGAGGTACATGCAGATAGGTTAGGTCAGTGGATCCTAAATAATTAAAAAATTTAAAATTCATGATAATTCACTTGCATTTAACTATACAGATAAAGAACTTCATTTTTTTTTTCTTTTTGAGAAATAAAATCACACACCAGCTGTACAAAGGATGGGCTAGAGATGTAGCAGAGACGTAATAGCAGGATCCTTTAAGAAACCCTTATTTTTGCACAGTAGGCAAAATTTACCTCTAGTCTGTAAGGGTCTTCAGCTGGGCCTGAGGATTTAATTGGCATAAGACAGTAACAGGAGAGAAGCATACAAATTTATTTAATGTAGGTTTTCAGTGACACAGGGGTCTTCAAAAGGAAATGAATTTCCAAAGAAGTAGTAAAACCTAAATGCTTTCATATTAGGTTGAACGAAGGGAGGCAGTTGTGGAAAAGTTACTAAAATATATGAAAAGCTAAAGGAATATAAGAGTTATTTTAACAAGATTTGTTTGTACAGAATGCTCTCGTTCCCTATTCCTGTCTCTGGTGATAAGACTGTTCTTTCATCCTTGTACAGGGAGGACATCTTTCACATGGGAGTTTTATCTCCTGCTTTCAGGAAGAAAAGAGGTCAGAACACTCTTCCTATACCTGCTCTTGTTGAGGTGCCTTTAGCTCAAAATAATCCTTATGCCAAAGGGGCATATTTTGAGGTGGTATATTTTGCCACCCTCCACTTTAATAGGACACTTTAAAGAAGTTTAAATCAGAAAAACTGGTGGTCTGGCTTAGAACAGCAGCAGTAAGTAAGAGACATATGATACAGGTTGCAACTGTAGATGTGGTTTTGCTTAAAATATGGGGGTAATTGACATTAGATGTAATAAATCATTACAGTGGTTCTAATCTAAGTAAGGGAAGCTGGTTATTGTACTACTAAAGATACAGAATAGAGAAGAGAGAACAACTACCTGGAAAGATGTGTTCTGCCTGAAATCCTACCTTTAAGAGTAAGAAAATTATGTGGATTTATACAATTGAAAATATTATCAAGTCACCATTTCATTAAAAAAAATAGGCACCAGGAGTACTTTTATTGCATAATAAATTCAGTAAAATTTTATTTGTCTAGACTTCTAAGTATCAAAATCAACCCAGATCACAATGTCACATCCACTTAATATCTAACAAAATTAAGGGGCACAATAAATACCAGCAAAAATTTCAACAGCAGAAATCAAACAATTAAATTGAAAAAAACCTTCATTCAAAACCTTCATAAGACAGCTGCAAAAGAAACAAAGAGAAGGTCCTGATGAAAATGAGTGAGACTCATCATTGCTCTAAAACTCTACCTGCAACCTTCAGAAGCCTCTAGAACTTGGAACTTGCAACCTCTAGAACTTCTGGCCTCTAGAACTTGGAAAGAAACACACTGAAGAGTATCCTATCCTCTCCAACTTCTAACTCAGGCAAAAGGTTGGAATAGTGCTGAGGTGAGACTGGGGAATTGTAGGAAATGAAAAATGTATATTGTAATTTCTAGGTCAACCACTAAAAAGTATAATTCATACACTAAAAAAAGAAGACAAAATGAAATAATATAAAATGCTCAAAATAAAACCAGAGAAGGCAGAAAAGAGGAAGAAATAATAAAAACACATGAAATGAATTTAAAAAATAAAACTTTTACAGTGGATATTAATCCAAGAAAACCAACATTCACCTTAAACAGGAGTATAATCATATTTAACTCATATAAAGATGAGATTCTAAATACCAGTTAAAGCACAGAGACTGTCTGGGTGAATTAAAAAGAAAATCCAACTGTATGTTGTCTAAAAGAAACCCACTTTACATATAAAGTTTCGGATTGATAATAAAGAGATGGTAAAAAATAAACCATGCTAACATAATCTAAAGAAAGCTGTAGTAACTACATTAATCTCAGGCAAAGCAGTTTTCAAAAAAAAGGAACACTGTGACAAATAAAGAGAAACACTACAAAATAATAGAGTCAATTCTTTAAAAAGAACTATAATCCTAAATATGTCCTAACATAACCTAACTACAAAAATGTCAAAATGCATGATACAAAAACTCATAAAACAGAAAGGAGAATTAGAAGAATTTACTATTAAAGTTGAAGAATTCAACACCCCTCTTTCACTAATTAGTAGGTTAAGCAGACAGAAAATCAATAATATAGATGACCTAAGTAACAGCATCAATCAACTTGATCTAATTGACATTTATAGAATGCTCCATCCAACAATAGCAAAATACCCATTCTTTTCAAACTCATATGGAACATTCATCAAGATAACCAATATTCTTCGCCATAAAACACATATTAACCAATTCAAAAGAATAGACGTCATATAAGTATATCCTCAGATGACAATAGAATTAAACTAGAAATCAATAATAGAATAAGAGTTGGAAATTTTCAAAACACATCTCAACCATTTTATGAGACCAGCATTACCCTAGCAGCAAAAGCAAATAAAGAATTACAAGAAAACTATGCCACTATCTCTCATGAACATAGACACAAAATCATTAAATATTAGCAAATCAAGATCCAATAATAAATAAAATATGTCAGTAATCCAAGTAAATGTAAATATGGTAATCTTTTCAGTTGAAAGCATAGGTTTTCATTTTAAAAAAATACTAACCAAAAAATAGCAAGTACAATTCTATTGAAATCACACTATTATCACTTCTATTCAATATAGTATCAGAGGTTCTAGCCAGCACAATTTGTCAAATTTAAAAAAAAAAAAAAAGGTAAAAATTAGAATGGGAAAACAAATTTGTTATCATTTCCCATCTATTTGGAAAACTTCAAATAACTTATAAAAAATACTGTAATCAATAGATCTGACCAGTGTTATTATCTGTAAGATCAAAAAATGAAATATATCCTGTTTATAACAGTGAAAGAAAATGCAATTTCTACAATTTAAAACAGTATTATGTTACCATTTAAAAGAGCAAAAAAGAACATAAATACTTCCATATGAATAAATATGCAAAAGAAAGAAGAAAATTATAACTTTTAATTCAAAGGTATTAAGAAAGTACATAAAACAATTGTATTTTTATAGATATCGTACCAATTTCTAAAGATGTCAATGCTTCCCAATTTATATGAAGTGTCATTGTAATTCCAACTAACATCTCAACAAAATTTTCATTGACTTGACACACAGGCAACTAAAATTTACATGGAATTCAAAAGGCCAATGAATATTCAATACTTTCAGGACCAAAAAAAAAAAAAAAAAAAAGGTGGTGAGTATATATATGACCTAGCAGAAATAAAGATCTTACAAAAGGAAGACATTAAGATATTAAGTGGTATGATACTGACATGGTGATGGAGAAATAAATAAATGGCACAGAACAGGAAGCTAAGAAGAATACATATACATATGTAAAAACTTAATATATGACAGAGGAGCCATTACAGGTCTTTGGAGAAAAGATGGATTATTTAATAAGTAGTGATGGGACAAATGAGTATTGATATAAAAAAAGCTAAAAACCTATGAAATGCCATTTATAAAATTTTATGTCAATATGTAAATTCATTAATTAGAAAGGAAAAATTTTTTAAAAATAAAGATTTTCTATTCGATTTTGGGATTAGAAGTCTATCTTAACAGGATACATAAAGCATGAGCACTGAACCAAGGACTGAACAAAGATTGAACATTTTGACACAAATTAAGAACTCCCCTCAATAGATACCCCAAAGAAAATGAAAATACAAGCCACTAACTGGAAAAAAAATATTTGTAACAATTAATAAAAATAAATATATGTGAAGTCTCTACTTAGAATAAAAGCAATTTCCCAACTATCATCCCCTGAGCACTGAATATCCTCTAGCATAGAATAGGGATGCTATTTTACATTTTATAAAGGTAAAACTATGGGGCTTTTCTGCCAAATCCAGCAGGGACAGAGCAAGATGCAAACATTCAGGGAGTCGAAAGCAATCTAATATCACAGGCCAGATATTAGTAGTGTATTGATTGCAATTCTTATCCAATGCAAAAATCTGCATTCTGTTAGTGTACTGCATATGGATTGCATATTCGACTTTATGGATGGGATTGGAAAGCATTTCCTCCTTAGTAACACAGAAAGTTAACTGTGTATATAATTTGATATCTTTAGATTGCATAGCAACACATTTCCCAAGCACTTCCTGATGTGAAATTTAACTTGAAAGTTACATTTGTGTGCTCCAGCTCATGAACTTGACACTATTCTGACTACCACCACCGGCAAGTTATTCTCCGCATGGTATGGAATTTTGGAATTTAATTAGAGATGCTACATGATTTCAGCTACTTGTGAACTGTTGAAATGGAGATATGATAATCCTCAGGAAAATGTTCTGACAGAGAAAAAGGATAGATATGCAGTCGATTTGCATTTTAGTGTTTGATGTAAGGGTGACTGCTTTAGAGAAAACTGCAAAATTGTCTATCATTTATCATTTGCTCATAGGGTCTGTTTCTGGTGTGACATTCCTCCTGTGACTATACAATTGATCAGGAAGTTACAGGACCAGGAATTTTGATGTTAGTGGTAATTAAGACTAAAGGCAATGCAAATAGATCTGGGGGATAGGAAACTGAACTTCTTTTTAAATAAAAAAGGCACTCATACAAATCAAGGCATGTAGAAGACCAAATTATACATGATTTTGTACATCTATAACCACCACTCTGCCATCAGCTCCGTGAAAACAAGGACTATCAAACCTAACTCAGTGCATGTTACATGGAGGGCACTCAATATATAATTGCTGAATGAATAACTGAATGACTAGATGAAATGAACTTTTTCTTCTGGGTGAATAGATTGTTAAATACAAAGATGATTTTTTCAGTGTTCTGTGGTAGATACTCTATATTGTAGCAAATTTGCATTCTTAGAGAACCATCAGAACCATCAAAACACACTGTCCACAATGCTGTGGAGAGGGGGAGAAGGCTGTCAGGATTAGAGTTAATTTTAAAACGATGCAATTTCAAAATGTTCTAAGCATAAATGCTATGAGAAAAGTAAGTTATTATTAATTATGGTATTTTCAGCCATCTCTTTACACTATAGTTTAAATGAGGCCAGGTAGGTGCAAGTTAATTATATAAATTTTACAAAGTGCTCTTTAAATATTAGTGTTTTCACTTATAAATCACATTATAAAATGTGTTCATATCAAGCAGAGCCTCAGAAATTTGATATTTCCCAAAGACAAATGGTCTAATGATATTATTGGCCAAACGATAGTATATATTCTAAAACCACTCAATAAAGGGTAACTTAGTGCAAACTTCTGCAAAAAAATATAATAGTAAAAATGGACTCTAGATCTTTTTTTTTTTTTTTTAGATTTTATTTATTTATTTGACAGAGAGAGACACAGCAAGAAAGGGAACACAAGCAGGGGGAGTGAGAGAGAGAGAGGCAGGCTTCCCGCAGAGCAGGGAGCCCAATGCGGGGCTCGATCCCAGGACCCTGAGATCATGACCTGAGCTGAAGGCAGACACCTACCGACAGCCACCCAGGCTCCCTGGACTCTAGATCTTAAGCAAGGCACATAATATCTTTTACACATGCACCTAAAATAATAGATGCATAAGTATATATTCAGCACATTAAACAATTGTCTTCACTTGTATGTTTTTGTTTTTTTTTTTTAAGATTTTATTTATTTATTTGACACAGAGAGAGAGAACAAGTAGGCAGAGCGGTAGACAGAGGGAGAGAAAGAAGCAGGCTTCTCGCTGAGCAGGGAGCCCGATGCAGCACTCGATCCCAGGACCCAGGGATAATGACCTGAGCCAAAGACAGACACTTAACCAACTGAGCCACCCAGGTGCTCCTATATGTTAAACATTTAGCCTAAAAGAACATTAACTATTTAGAAAATAATTGCTATGATTTAACATTAAAATTTCACAATGTTTAACAGAATGTTCTAGATTACTATGAAATGATGTTGGAATAAATTTGTTTAGAATTATTTTCTAAGAAATAAACTATTAATCAGAAGCATTCAAAATATTCCCACAAATTTCCTAGTCACCCCCAAAACAGTACAATGCTCACCCACTGTGTATTTTTTCTGTAATTGGTAGTAGTGATAATGATGACAAGCTTTTAAAATGTCTGAAGAATAATCAAATCTATCTTCTCTTAAATCTTTCCTACCAATCTATTTTATTCCAAACAGTCTTAAAATAACATATGATGGATATCAGAACTTCAGTTTTCACTGGAAAAACATAAAAGGGAAGCCTTTATAAATTTATCTGAAGCTTTTAAGATTCTAACCCTCCTTAACTGATACTAAAATTGCATAAATATTCCAACAACAAATGCTCAATTGTCATTGTGTCTTCACTCAGTGAGTGGATTAAGGCACCTAGGGTATGGACATTAATTAGATAATGCTCAAAAGTAGAGTAGGGAAATAAGCTTCCTACATTTGTAGGTCAGATTTATACTGGTGACTTCAGGAAAGTTGGATTAATAGAATAAAACAGCTAGCATTTGTAAAGTCTTTAGTATATGCCAGGCACTTTTATGTGATTGACATTAACCCCACATCAACTGAGTGAACTCAGTACCATTATTCACTCCATTTCACAGATGAGAAAACCGAGGTACAGAGAAATTAAACAACTTGAGCTGACATTCAGACCTAGGCAATCTGGTCTTAACCCAAGCTTTTAACAACTAGGCATAATGCCTTGCAATGGATTAGATGGATTTGAATTGAAACAATTTGGGGGGCCAGTCACTGGTGTTATCCTGTGAAGGAAGCAAAGACAAATAATACAAAGCAGCTTTCAATCTCATAGATGTTCATAAATACTGAACACTTAGAAAAGTATTCACAGATTTTTGGCATGCCAAATTGTCTTTTCATTTGACGTACGATATTACACCTCTACAAGTTTTCATCTCCCTTCTCTGAATTCCTTGGTATTTAAGTGGCCTGGACTGTTTATTTTAGCATCAAATCATCTACTTTTTCCTGTTGTGTACAGAGTCGCTCACCTGGACAACTCATTAAAGCCTATATTGTTTAAGGAACTATAATAACATTATTTTTGTCCTTTTTCAACCAGATGTCTTCAACCTAGGGTCCTAGGTTATATAAAGACTTTGAAAGAGGTCAGCATGCACAGTTTCAATGGAATTGATTTCTGAATTCTCATATTCTTTTTTTTTTATTCTTATATGTCTTTCTTAAAATTTATCTGAGAACAAATCTAAAGTCACATAGCATGTTCCCACTTTTTACAGTTACAGGCTGTATTTTACCCCTAATTTTAAGAAGGTAGATTAACCTAAGGTTTAAAAGACTCTAGGATGCTAAAAAAAGGGACACATTTTAATACTGATTATAGGAAATTTTCCTTTAATCATTATTCAAAGCTGTCTTAAACCTTTCTTCTTTTTATACAGACAAACACATAGGCATACAATATCAATACAAATGCACATGCAGAGTTTTATATTAGAAATGGATATTCTGACCTATGTCTAAAGACTGCATTCAGAATAGCCAAAGTATAAGTTGCTGATGCTCCTTCTTTAAAATGTTAATATTTTATATTTTCTGCAGGAGTATTAAATCCTGCAAGGTTTATTAGACAAAATACATTGGTTTTTTCGCGTGTTTTATTCAATTATATAGTTTAAACTGATTTTATAAATATATGAAATATTTATTACTATTTCAATGAATTTTCAAGTTTTTTTCATATTTAAAAATGAAACATATGTTATCTGCTTCTTAATACTAAGAAATATAGGGGCACCTGGGTGGCTCAATCAGTTAAACATCCAACTCTTGATCTCAGTTCAGGTCTTGATCTCAGGGTCATGGGTTCAAGCCCCACGCTGGGCTCCTGCTGGGCATGAAGCCTACTTTAAAAAAATAAACACATATATTAATATTAAGAAATCTACTTATTTCACCTTAGGATTAAAAAAAAAATCTCAGATGTGTGCTTAAAATATGAAAGCACGTACGTAGTTTTCCCCAATTATTTCATAAGCAGTAAAAAAATTTGAAGAGAAAAAATTGAAGAGAGCCTAGAGAAAGCTATTACTATTTAAGCTCTTAAAGAACAGAGTTCTTATGAATCTACAGTAAAATTTTATAAGTGAATCTCCACTTTTTTAAGCTGAACGTGTATGTTAAAAGACATGAAATACTAGAAGTTTAAAAAAACATAGTCCAATACTCCACTGTAAACATTCCATATTAATTAGTTTTGCTGGGAGTTAAATAATAGCTCTTCGTATGGCAATGGTTGATACAAATCTTTCTCTATAGCACCGATAGACTATTTTTTGCCACTACAATGATCTATAACATTCATGAAAGCTCTGTGTTGTACATCCATAAGCATTTGTTTACTCATGAATCTGTTGGTTAGCAACAGACTAATCAACTTAACCAACTGGGAAAACTGGAATACTCACCTCTGCATCCTGTGTCATTCATCTTCCAGTAGGAGCCAAGGCATCCCTCACAGCAATGGGAGGAACATAAGATAGCATGGAGAGACACTTTGACTTAGAATTGATATAATGACACTTCTACCTCATTTCATTGGCCAAAGCTAGTCAAACGACCAAGCCCCACACAGAACACCGTAAGGTTACATGGCAAAGGTCACGGTTACAAGGAGTGGTAAATAATTGTAATCAGGGCCATTTTTGCCATCGAGCTCAGATGTATACATCTGGGATCACATTGTTTTTCCCTATTATTTTTATAGAACAGTGAAATCTCAGTTTGCCTAGATGTTAGCTTGGAAACATTTTTAACAGCTTTGAGTTAAAGTGACAATATCCTGAATATTCTTGTCTAAGGAAAAAAAAAAACCCTCACTTTATATAGAATCAGAATTTCCAAACTATGCATTTCAATATACAGGATAATTAAAATAGGTACTATTATGGTTAGAAAAGAGGTAAAAGAAAGACTTTGCAATGTTGTAGGGCCTAGGGTTAATTTGATTATTCTTCCTGCTTTTTATATGTGCTGTATTTAATACCTTCCTATTACATTTGTTTTTTTTCTCTACTTGTCTATTAGTATAATGATTATGTAATACAGCTATAATAGAAAAATTATGGGTCAATAATCAGAAGATGAAAATGAGTTATTTTAATACTTAATTTAAGTCTTCATTTCTCTAACTGAATTTCTTAAGTGAATGATCTTTCATTTTATCTTCTTTGCCTTCAGATATATGAATTTGTATAGCACATTAGCAGTGTAAGAGACAACAAATTTTCTGACTAAATTGTGATGTTAAAAGAAAATTGTGTTTGTGAGGAAAACTCTGGATGAGGAGAGAGTAATTTCACTGTTTAGCAAAAAGAACAGAAATATTAAATTACTACTTTCTATCTATGGATAGGAAGCTTTATATGATATCAGTTGAGAAATGTCAACAAGGGAAATGATGTATTCATATGGGCTTCAATTACCAAATCTACTAAGTGGCCTAATTAGAGTCAGGTGGAGATATGGCCTTTGTGCAAATATTTATGGTGATCTTAAGAAAAATCATTGGCATTAATCGTGAAGCTCTACATTTCACAGAATAGGCTACTGAAAAATAATACAGTCCTGATGATAATAGTGACAATGTATTTTTCCTCCGGTAGAGTAATAACTGATGAAAGCAACAAGCTCATGATAGTGAATCATCTTCCATTTCCCCCAGAAAATATACTCTTTTCTATACTCTCGATGTCCAGTTTTAAATTCCATTAATGTTACACCATTCTGTGAATACACATTTGATGCCTTCTACATGAAAAACAATGGACTAGACATTTGGGATAAAAAAAAAGGGGGGGTAGGGAGTAAGTAGTGGCCTCCCCTTAAAGTTGCTTATGAATTATTAAAAGAAGGCATGTATGCAAATAACTAGAAGACAAAGGTCTATTCTTTATAAAAGAGAAATAGATAAAGTGGTCTAGAACTTCAGAGGTGGGGCAATAGTACCACACTAAAGCAAAGCCATTATTGGTTGCCTTAGAAAATAAGGAACATAGTACAGTCAGATAAGCAACAAAGTACTTTGAAGTTTCCTCTCTGGCCCCAGTAATATGCTAGCAACTGTGATAGAAAACAAAATAAAACAAAAAGACAAGCACAGTGACTGCCCTCCGTGATTTGTCCCTAGTCACCTAGAAAAAGACTTGATGAAGTACAGAATGTAAGTACATTTGGGGCCAACGAAAAAGAGATCAGTGGAGCCTGGCAGGAAATGCTTCAGGAAGAAATGAAACCCAAGGTGAGGTAGAAAGACAAGGGAAGACAATGTCTGAGGTGAAGGCAAGGGCATGAGCAGAGATGTAGAGTCCATAACGAGCACCTGTGTTCCAGGAAGAGTGAGCAGATACATTCATTTTTATAAATGTCTCTTTGGAGGAAATAACAATGAAATAAAAATTTATTATAATAAGGCAAAGGGCAGACAAAAAGAGAAAATGGAATTTAAATAGTAAAATTTGATTCAAAATGCAGTCAGGAGAACTTGGAGTTTTATAAATGAGTTAAGATTTGTTTGGCAGCTAAATGCAGGATGGATTGGAAGAGGCAGAGGGAGGAGAAACAGATGTCAGGAAAATTTCAAATTCTTTTGCCAATATAAAACTATATTCCATTCATCACTCCCCCTTGAGGAATGAAGGATTTATTTCCCCATCTGCTAGGAGTGCTGCCAGCAGACAACTTTAAATTGTCAGCCCCCTTTGGGGATTCTTTCAGCAAAAGGGAAGGACCCTGCCAAACATCACACCCCCTTTCCAGGGTGGTCTGCATCCAGTATTCTTGCCTCAACTGGGGAGATCTCTGAAGGGTCATGCCATCTTCAGAAGTTAAGAAGCTTAACTTCTTCCTCAGTCCAATTCTGCTTCCTTCCCTTCCCTTCCCTTCCCATTCCTTCCCTTCCCTTCCCCAGGACATCTCAAGAGCTCTCCTCAGTAGATCGCCATCTTGGAGTCTGTTTCACAGGGAACCCAAGTTGTGAACATTCTCTTTTGCCTCTCTTTACAGAACTATAAAACTGTTCTTTGAGGCACACAACATTGCCAGAATGGATGTGGTAACAGTGCTTTGGCAGCTATGTTCTCCTGTTCCTGTCTCTGTTCTTGCCTTAAGGAGTTATACTGTTAACACTGACATCTGTACTAAGTACTTCCACAGGGCACAGAAACACTGAAAAAGCAATGGCAATAGCTACAGAAATGTTAAGAAAAATAGTTTTTTTTTTCATTTCTAAATGGTAAAGAGTAACTATATCTTAAAATTTTTCCCTCACTCCATTTACCCTTGAGCCATCTTTTCTTGTCAAGAGACATTATTTCAGAGAAATTTAAACAACATATTGTCGATTCCCTCCTCTCTTCAGTGTACCTCCCCACTATCTCCATCACCTCACCTCCACTTTAGGTAATCTTGTGTGCTGAATTATTCACTTTATGACCCAGCTCTACCTTCACCATTTATGATAGATTAGGCCCATAAGAATTGTGGGAAAAGAAGACAGGTGTATTTGTTGGTAAGTTGGTTTTCTTTTACAAAAGATGGAGAGGGCATACCACTTCTTTTGGAGACTTTTACTGGTAGCAAGCTTTAACAAGTAGAACTAAACAAATTAAAATGCCCTATTCATCTACACATGTTCACTTAAAAAAAATTGGTTTTTTTGTTTTGTTTTTTTTTAAAGATTTTATTTATTTGACAGAGAGAGACACAGTGAGAGAAGGAACACAAGCAGGGGCAGAGGGAGAGGGAGAAACAGGCTTCCCACTGAGCAGGATCCCTACTCGGGGCTCGATCCCAGGACTCTGGGATCATGACCTGAGACGAAGGCAGACGCTTAACATCTGAGCCACCCAGGCGCCCCAACGAAACATTTGTTTTATGTGTTTAGAAACCTGTTTGAAAATGTTTAAAATGCTGTAGTTTGCAAAATGTGACTATACTAAATTTTTAAAATCATTTGACCATTTGAAAATACTATAGATTTTAATTAGGATATTGGAGAGACCAAAGTGATATTTAAAGTGAAAGATAAAGTGGAGCACCTGGGTGGCTCAGACTATTAGGCCTCAGATTCTTGATTTCTGCTCAGGTCATGATCTCAGGGTCTTGAGATGAGCCAGGCCTCCAGCTGGTGCTCAGCTGAGAGTCTGCTTGGGATTCTCCCTCTCTCTGTCTGCCCCTCCCCCACTATTTCAAATAAATAAATAAATCTTTAAAATAAAATGAAAGATAAAGCAAGCATACCTGATACAACTTGTTCTCTTCATAGTCAAGGTGCAGAGCTTTTAAGGAGCTAAAAAAAAAAAACATTACTCCTCTCCAAAATTGTTTACTCATTGACTCATAATGGAAGAAAAAATCCACATTTTTTTGATAGTGCAAATTCACAAGCAAAGCTAAAAGGTCACAACTACTATCATTTAATTCATTTAAAGGAGAATGCTCCAATTAAAGTTAAGAATGGTTCAAACTTTTTTCAGCCTGGAAAACCATTAGCCTGAGGTCTGGTCTTCCGGGGAAGCTGACGGGGTGCGTTTAATCTGGGGTCTTTGGGCCTAGGCACCGGAGGTCAGAGGGTGTCCGGAACGGAAGAGAGGGTAAGGTGGAGTTTCCTGAGGAATGAGGGCGCTCGGGCGTCTGTCCAGGGAGCTTTGTTTCTGCTGGGTAATAAAGGCTAATTAAAGGGCCTGCAGGTGCACATCCTGTTCGCCTGGCCACTTGCTCTGCAGCCCAGCAATCAAGGACCCTGCGCGCTGCCTCTGTCCCTGGGCGTCAGTGGACGTCGATCACCCCGGTTTCCAGGACGGCGAGCAGGGGCTGGTCCCGAATGTCCAGCCAAAGCTCTCGGGGCCTGAACCTGGACGGAGCAGGGCCCCACTTCCCTGGCCAAAACCGACAGGCAGAAACAGACCCCAGCCCTCCTGTCAACCCCCATGGCCGCTTCCCCGCCTTTGGTGTCCCCTGGGGGCGCAGGGAAACCTTGACTGCAGTGGGTGGCAACAACTAAGGCCAAGCAAATTGGGGAGACTGTGCGTGGGATAGGACACCCACAACCGAGGAGTCGAGTTGGGTCCCCACCTGGGGTGGGGCCTGCGTCTCCCCAGGGCGGGCCACCTTGGGGCTCCGGAGGCCTGGGCCACTCTGGCTCTGGGCACGGGCGGAGTGGAGGGCAGTGGCCTGGGTGCTAGGGGAGCAGACATAGCCCCGAGTCTCGCTCAGGCGGGAGTGAGGGGAAATGCTACTTCGTTTCAGCCCCTTTGTCCAGGCATCTCCCGTTCTGTAGCTTCTTGCACTGTAGGGGAAGGAAGACGGAGATTTCCTCAGTCCTGAGCCTACCCAGCCCCCAAACACACCCTCCCCTCACTCTCTAGGTTACATTTTCTGGTTCTATTTTTTTCACTTTGGAGGGAATTGGGTCCTAACTAATGAGGAAAAAAGAAAAAACACACACACACACACACACAAAAACAAGAAAAAAGATTTTCTTTCCTCAAGGAAAGAAAACAACATCATTTTGCTGAGATTAGATTGTGCACCTGAGCAGAGTGTCTGGACTTTCCATCAAATCGTTATAAGTCCTGTAAAATTGAATTTCTCACATTTGTAGGGAAACTTCATTTTAACTCTAACCTTATTTGCATCTACAGTACACCCACCCACCCCCCTTATCCATGGGGCAATGCTTCTGAGAGCAGCAGATATCTGCAACCACAAATAGTACCCTATATATACTATGTTTTTTTCTTATAGGTACCTACCTATGATAAAGTTTAACTTATGAACTATGCACAGTAAGAGATTAGCTTAAAATAGAACAATTATAATAACGTGGATGTTATGTGAATGTGCACTCTCAAGCACTCTTAAAATAACCTATTGTACTGTACTCATCTTTCTTGTAATGATGTGAGATGAAGTGAGGAGAAGGAGGTAGGCATTGTGACTTAGCATTAGACTACTAAAGACCTTCTCAGGTTAGGGGAGGATCTTTTACTTCCAGATTGTGGTTGACCCTGGGTAACTGACACCATGGAAACCGAAAACTTGGATAAAGGGTAACTATTGTATTATCTGTTGTCACTAGGGCTCTCCACCAGTACAAATGCAAATGAAATAAATTTCCCATAAATCCTGCAGGCTGGCAGGGAGAAAAAAATAGAAGAAAGAAGAAAACAAAGATAAGGAAGGAAAAAGAAAGAGAAGGAAGAAAAAAGAGAAGGAAGAAAAGAGAAAAAAAGAAAAGAAAAAAAGATGAAGTCAAAAAGGGAGCAAGGGTTATTCAACAGATTGCCCTTCTCCGACATTATAAATTGATTTAATTTTTCTGAGTTTATGCCCAGAGACTTACAGAAGAAATGCTTTTGCTATATAGATTTTAAGCTACATTATACTGTTAATTTTGTGTATAAAGAAATCTAAATGTAAATGAGCCTCTCTTAATTATGCAGAAATTTAGCTAAATAATACATATTTGTTAAGTAAAAAGTTGTATTATATTTATTATCATCTCAAATGTTACAATACTGAGTTCCTCACACAATATTGAGCAAAACTGTCAGCTTTAAAGATAAAGGCTAAAAAATAAATAAATAAACAAAATAAATAAAAATAAGGCCAATCAGTAAAAAACACTTTAGTATTTTCTGGTAACCAATTAATGAAAACTGCTCTTCAGCTGGGAAAAGTTAAGCTTTTACAATCTAATACCTGGGTTGATGTTAGCTAAAGAAGTCTCATCTTTGAACAGGCATATTTACATCCTTTCAAGAAGGGCAAAATGTCCCCCTTCTCTCCGCTCCAGCAGGAGAGGGTGGCCACCGAGGAAAGGGCGAGCGGCAGCCCCTCTAGGCCATGAATGTGAAGAAGGGCTGAGATGGGGTTGGGACCAGGGCGGAGCCCGCTCCAGGGACCTCAGGCCACACATGGAGCCCAAGCTGGAGCCCCAGCTGCAGGAAAAATCGGAACCTGGGTCTGAGTGGGAGCCAGCACGTGGCTCAGGCTGGGGCCACTGCAGAATAAGTGGCTCTTGGGACAGGAGGACGTGCTGGGGCTACGATGGATCATGGACGATTTACCTATGCTCCCCTGAGGAGAACATCTACAAAATCGATGTCATCAGGTTCAAGATTTGAGACATAGATTCAGGCACTGTCCTCTGAAATCAAGAAGCCCCAACCTCAGAGCGGTTGCCCATCAATCCACAGGACCTGGACCCCAATGCTGGGTGCTTTGTCCGCCCAGCCACCAGTTCCGCGCCTACAGGCCTCCGCCTGAGGCAAGTGGGAGCCACGGAGGCGTTCACAGTGGGAGACAAGCCTGTCAACAGCTTCCACATGTTTGAGAGGTACTGATTCGCAACCAGCATCTCAAAAGCTTTGACTTCCACTTAGGCTTCTGCATCCCCAGAAGCAAGAACACCTGTGAGTACATCTATGACTCCACGTGTTCTGTCTTGGGGGTTTTCCAAGAGCCCTGGACCCTGAGTCAATGATGGGAGGGAGGGGACCTGATGTCCCCAGTCCAACTCTGTGAAGCCCATGGGGCTTGGCACATGGGGTGGGGTGGTAGGAGGGTTGTCTGCCTCCATGTACAGGAAGGCCTCCTGTGTAGGGACCCATTCCCTTCCCCTGCCCACCACCAACAGTCCACTTAGAGTTGTAAATTCACAGATGGAGATCCACGGTGGGGTCTGGCTGCCAAGCTTCCAAAGGGAGTCTGGGCCCTGGCCTGAGCCCCAGCCGCAGCCCCAGCCCCAGCCCCAGCCCCAGCCCCAGCCCCTACCAACAGGGACAGAACCACTGCCTGAGATGTGGGAGGGACCACCCCAGACTGTAGCCTGCGGTAGGAACTGGAATAACTCTATGTAGTTTTCAATAAACTCTTCTCCTTTTCTGTAAATAAATAAATAAATAAATAAACAAACAAGCAAAATATTGGAGAAACAGGAGTCTGAACAGAAAATAACATAAATATGGCAATTTTAACATACTCTCTTGTTTACTAATATCTTCATTCCCTGAGGTAAACTGGCTCACACTTAAATGGATTTTATTCCCAAAATAGCTTCTTCTATGAGTAGTTATTCAGCACTTCAATCTATTAATTAGCATATCAAATTTACTACAACTTGTAACTCTTTTTTTTTTAAGATTTTTTATTTATTTATTTGAGAGAGAGAATGAGAGACAGAGAGCACGAGAGGGAAGAGGGTCAGAGGGAGAAGCAGACCCCCGGCTGAGCAGGGAGCCCGATGTGGGACTCGATCCCGGGACTCCAGGATCATGACCTGAGCCGAAGGCAGTCGCTTAACCAACTGAGCCACCCAGGCACCCCTACAACTTGTAACTCTTAACTGTAGCCTGCTAAAATTGTCAAATAGTGTATTTAGATAATAAAAACATAGTCATTAAGAAAGAGCATATATTTCCCATTTTCTGTGTAGAAGAATTTTGCAAAAAGGACACCACAAACTTAAAGGATTAATTGCAGGAGGATTTGTTTAATAATCTCAGAATAGTTCAACAAACATCAGAAAAGTTTATGAAAACACATAAGTTAAAAATGGCTTCTAATTTCAAATACATAAAACCATAAGCATTCTTATTAAAAAATATCCATTTTTATATGTGCTTTCCTCCCCTCTTCCTAGAATGTTTACAACCTAAAAATAGACATTGCTTTGTTAAATATGTTTCTACTAGATATTGGTTGTTTCTTTTTCTTCTTTTGGTATTGGTTGTTTCTTAGTAGAAGGTCAATACATATTCTTCAACAATGATAAGATCTACTCAGTGTCTTGAAGTACTTGAGGTTTGATACCCATTTCTCTGGATACACACACAGAATAATACAGCTTTGCAAAGATCAGAGAACTCTGAAAAGGTTCATGCTCAGTCTCCTGGATCCCTGGAGCAGCAAAAGGCCTAATAGCAGAAAGAGTAAGGCACAAGAAAGCCAGAAAGCCACCTGGGGAGCAATGTGGTTAGTTAGGTCTATGTAGTTACAGCCTGAGTAATTGCAGGGTGCTTGCTACGGGAGCAATTTAGTTTTCTAGGTCTCTGGAGCCTTGCAACAAGCAATAGATCAGACTAGCCACCAAGGAAAGATCTCACGTTACACAGCCCTACATATGGCAAGGAAGGCAAAACAACAAAGGATAGGAATCAATCTTTTTTATGACCTCCTTTGGAAAACCCAAGTAACATCATATGGTACAAGACTAAGTGACCTACCTTGGGAGAATGCAATTGTACCAATTCTTTGAAGCATGTAAGCAGCTCTGTGGATATTTGGTTGAATGATACATGGCTCCTAAGTATACTGTTGGGAGAAAGGTGTCTCATTCGAGTGAAATGTTTTGCACCATTATTTTCTAGGTTGGGTTGTAGAAACAAGGCTGTTCTAGTTTATTCTGTTGTGGGTTTAAAAATAATATATGCTGGTTTCCTAATGTTTGATATTCAGTTGATAATGGGTCAGTATTCTTTCCAAAAGCCACTGTCTTCATTTAAAGAAATTCCATTTTTTAAAGATTTTATTTATTAGAGAGAGAGAGAGAGAGAGAGAGAGCACGAGCAGGGGGAAGGGGCAGAGGGAGAGGGAGAAGCAGGCTCCCCACTGAGCAGGGAGCCCAAGGCAGGACTCCATCCCAGGACCCTGGGATTATGACCGGAGTCAAAGGCAGACGCTTAACCAACTGAGCCACCCAGGCGACCAAGAAATTACATTTTTATAAAGGGACTGAGTCTATACAATACTTAGCATTGAGTTAGCTTAGCTGAGGAATCATGTATCTAAAATTCAATTTCTTATAGAGAAAGACTGTGTTTCAGATGCACAGTTACTAAGCAGTCGGGTATCCAATCAAAAAATCAAACAAGTGAAAAATGGGTAAGATGAAAATGAATTTCGTCTGAAATTGGTCCCAATTATTACATTTTGTATTTCATAACCACATTCTTTTTAAAAAGAATAAACTCTCCTACTGTAATTGCATTAAAATCATCACAACATGAAAACATGGGAGGGAAGCTGAAGGCCCAATAAAGACAGTAGAGAGATGATTTATCTCTCCTCCACTCAAAGCCATGATTGAGGCCAAAAAGAATGTTAAACAACTGTCCCATCCACTGAGGTAGAGAGCTCTATATAGAATTCCAGGGAATGGAAGGGGCCAAGACTCTTGGATAAGCAAAGTGAACTCCAATGACTTAATACAAAGCTTAGGACAGTAAATGGAGAGTAGAAAGGATAGGAATGATGATAGACATCATTTTCAGAGGAGTAGAAATGTCTTCTGTACAAACATCTCTGGTGTTTAAGGTCAGTAACACAGTATTATTTTCTCAAATATAACACTTACAGTCAGGTTATAAAGACAAAGTTAATAACCATTAGGAGAAAATGAATCACAAAAGAAAAGTAACTTGTTTCTATGCAGGGAGGATACTTCCACCTTGTTGATAGAGAGGTCAAAGAAAGGGCTGATTTTATGTATGTTCTTCAATTATTTTACAAAAACTTGGAGCAGCTTGATCTTTGAGAATTATATAGTCATTGCTATCGGATTTTCTGGCCTTGGGGACAGATTGACTCAAGGAAGCTGACTTAGTAACTCTGTCTCTTGCTTTACGGCTCAGGTAAAATACTCCAGAGGGGATCCCAAACCCAGTATCATTCTTTTTTCTGAGCTTTACAACCAGACTTTTATGTTATGCCCATTTAAATTATTCAAAAATAAGAAAGAAAATTCCAGTAAGGCAGCAAGTAGGTACTATCTACCTCTGTTAAATGCTAGAACATGAGACATCAGGTTAGTCCATGTGGTTTCAGAAATAATGGAGTTGTCTGTTCCTCGTAACAATCCAATCAAAGATAATCTTAGTGTGCATAAAACTAAGAAGGTTTATACATCCTCTCCATCCATAGTCACAAAAAGTATCTATATATAATATATATTATACATATAATATATAATTTATAATTTAATATTATGTATGAAATATGTAACATATGCTATATACGTATATACTATAGTGTAATAATATATATATAGTGAAATGAAAGAGGACTTCAGTTGCAACTAGAAAGTTACAAACTTTCTAGTTGGGTGAAAGCTTGTCTCTTGGCTCAGGTATAAAACCCTGAGGGCAAAGCATCCGGTATTGGAAACTGAAACTACTCCCTGGAGCAATGAGGACCGCCCTGAGCCAAAAAGACCCCATTCATGAGTGACTCCAAGACAGCGATCTCTTTAACTTTCATCATCTACCCGCACATACCCACCCACCTTTGCTCCACATTTTCCTTGTAGAAACCCAGAAGGATTTTCAGCACTTTGGAAATAGTCTTTGAGACACTAGTTCCCATCTTCCCAGTGTCAGTCTCACTGAAATAAATTCCTTTTTGGTTTCACCACCACTCATGTCTCTGCCTTTGGATTTTGTTGGCAGCAAGTGGCTGACCCTGGTCTGTGTGAGACACCCAGAGCCAGGAGCTCTTGTACTCCTGTGCCCTGCCTATAGTAAGAGGCTTGCATAGAAATATTTCAAATCATTTTGAGGCATCAGAATCAGAAAAAACATGTATGAGCTTAACTGTATTGGAATTAGTTTCACAGCTAGCATTTTGTTATCCACCTGGAATTGACCAGTAACAAAAATTAGATCAGAAATATCAATTATAATATCATTGAAGTACTTTAAAGGCTAAACTTTTAGTCTCACAAAGAAACTAAACCCTTTAGTACACATCTTCTTTGGATGGCAGTAGGAGAATGAGGAGCATCAGGAGAGAGATAAGTAATAATATAACATTGATATAATTATTATTAGCATTTATTTATTACTTAATATAATCCAGGCACTATATTAACCACATCACATGTATTAACTCATTTTTAAAAATTTTTTAAAGATTTTTTTTAATTTACTTGAGAGAGAGAGATAGAGAGCATGAGCAGGAGGAGGGGCAGAGGGAGAGGGAGAAGCAAACTCCCCTCGGAGCAGGGAGCTGGATGTGGGGCTCAATCCCAGGACCCTGAGATCATGACCCAAGCCAAAGGAAAACACTTAACTGACTGAGCCACCCAGGCGTCCCTGGATTAGCACATTTAACTCTCTATCTGGACTGTAGGAACTACTGTTGCATTTTCCAAATAAGAAAACTTGGGCAGCGAGAATAAGTAACTTGCTCAATATGACAGAATCATGTAGTATCAGAGTTGGGATCTGAACACTAGCATTTTGATACCAGTGCCTATGTGAAAGTGAACGATCTAAGATGTGTCTAGATGAGCACAGAACGAGGATTTCAAAGGAAATAGAGATAGATCCCAAGATTTGGCATAACTGGCTGGTAACCCAAAGTTATTAACAACAGTAAAGATGAATTAAAAGTTAACAGTAGATTCCTCTGTAGTGATAGTTGTCAACTACTTAATGTTGCCACAAATAAGATGCGTATTTCTATACCCTATACACAGTATATAGTTCACCCTTTGCTTAATTAAACCATGTTGTTCCCTCCATAACATTTAAAAATTAAAGAACCACATCAGACAACAGCTAAGATGACATACCTGAATTTTTTGGTTTAAGCCACCTCTGTAATTTCTATTTTTATATTCAAAATGAGAAGTCAGAAAAGACACACTTTTACACAATGATTTTGACTGTGACTTCTTGGTATAATTTGTATCTACCTACGGTTGTATTTGTTTACTATTCATTGCCACGATCTGCTGAACTTTTGAGCTTAAAAAAAAAACAAAAAACTAAAAGTTTACTAGATGTGATGTCACACGATGCTTTCATTTACACTATCACAAAAAGCTTGCTGCATCCCTTTAAAATATACTCTGTAAAGTATACTTTTAAATCATATTCTGAAATTTCAGCAGTATAAATTTCATTGTCATTAATGGAAACTGCCCTGCTAAAACCCCACATGATGGCCCCATAATGTACACTGTAGTGTCTGGTGACCAATATGGCCTATAACATATTAACTCACTCAGACACAACTAATGCACTATTTTGCCTAGTTTTATTATTATTCTCCTTCAAAATAAAAATATTTCTTCTATTAAAATTACAACTCATGACTTAGGAACTATAAATAAAAGCAATTGCATTCCAACTCATATTAAAAGGCCAATATTGAATTTTTAAAAATGAATTATAATTTTATTTGTCAATTATATCTCAGTAAATCTGGGAAAAGTTCTTTAAGACAAATAAGGAAAAAATTGTAATAGCTATAGATGACCGACCATCCAAGGTAATTCTTCAAGATATAGAGAACTCTGCTCTGGTTTATGAGATGTCTTGTGCAGTATTCCTCAAACAACTTCTGGATAAGAAGATATTATATCCTGTTTGACATAGAACAGTCCAGGCTATGCCTGATGTCTCACCATAATCATTAATAGTAATCCTTTACCTTCTCAAAAGTGCCCTTGTGTGGACTAAAATTATGTGGTTACTTAAAAAAGACTAAATATCCCCTGACCTTTCTGTTCATCAAGTTAGCCGATATTGAATTTGATCTTATTGAACAAAGTCTTGCTGCATCAAGGTTGAGGATATCATGTATTATCCACACTTTCATGGCCATAGAGTTAATATCGTACTACTGCAGAATAGAATTCTGAAACACAAAGCTACTGACTTGAAATGTTTCTTTTCAAGTGTACAGATCTAAGAAGCATTCCTTAAGTAATTCTACCTTGCTTAGTAATTGCTCAGATTTCTGTATTGTTTTTTTCTGTTCTTAGTACTTGTAAAATTGTATTCATTATAAACACAAAATGACTTGCAATAGGTGAATAGTATTTCAAGAAACTTATTTTATTCTGTTTTCTAGCCTATTCCACTTTTTAAAAGTGAGGTAATTAATTTTCTCTGAGGGATGCTAAATCAAATCTAAATACGTATATATAATCATTAAGAAACCAGGATTGCCAGTCAGGAACACCAAGTGTGTAGGTTAAATTTCTTAGCTGAGAGAATTAAATGAGTTGTAGAGAGTTGGGTTAGGCATTTCATTAAATATAGTTCTAGAGAGAAAATTATTTTGATGTTAAATACAATCTATATGAACCTTTTAGGGATTCTGTGAATGTCGAGAGCACTCAATGTATCCTGAGAAGAGATGAGCAGAAGATGGAAGGAGAGGTAGAGTTCAAACTGAGATGGATTCAAAATGCCAAATTTAAGAACACTAATTATTACATAATTTTCAATAGTAAATCCGCTTTCTTGATAGTTGCCCGTTGTCTTATTTTCAGAAGTCCATTTATGTGTATTTACACTAACCAAAAATTCTTAGATGTACCCTAAAAAGAGGGAGACCCAGTTTTCCAGTGTTTTGATGCTGGGATCATGCTGTTAAAAATGTTTAGTCTTGTTCAGTGAGAGATTTCAGCCCTAAGGTAGCCCTATAAATATGTAGATGTGAAATATTTGGCTGAAATTGACACATAATTCTCCTAATTGGATGTGATTTGGATTTGTACACAATACAAAGAAGAAGGTGAAGGAGAAGGTAACATCTAGCATAGTTCTTCTGTGGAGAATCATAACTCTGTAAGATTTGTTACCTCCTCCCATGTTTCCAGGAACTATTGCCAGTCTCCAGACGAAAAAAAAAAGGAAAAAAGTGTCTTCTCTCTGGAACACAAAGTATTACCTACAAATCCAAATCACATCCAATTAAGAGACTGATATGTCAGTTTCAACCAATTATTTCAGTTTATTCCTCAGGTTAGCAAACCTGATACCTAAATCTCCCCTTCTTTCTAACTCTATTTCTATGCCTCTTTAGCTGCATCTCTATGCTCATTGGTTCAAATATCTTATTGAATTATTTTCTCATGTATAGTAGAGCAATAATTACTTTTAAATAAAAGAAAACAAATGCTATGGATATAAACGTGCTGCCCAAAATTAATTTCTTAATCTTTAGGCTCTAAATTATATTGTCTGAGAGCAATACCATCACATTTGGCTCCCAGAGTGGATCAATTTAATCAATGTACAATAATTATTTGAAGATATTTGGTACATAGTAAGTGATTTTAATAAGATAAGAACGATGCCATAGAGTACTCAATCAAGTTGTGGTGTATGTGTGTAATCAGACGGAAGATTGAGAGGGGTTGGGGAATGGGTAAGACCTGATGAGGCAAAGTTGCCTTAACTTTAATATTGTTAGGTCATATATAGATGTTCCCTTGGTCATATGCAAATGCTTATCTTCCTTAACAGGGTTTTGCAAACATTTGAGTTGGAGGAAGAAAAGGAGAGATTATCGGAAGTTAGAAGAAAACACGTATTAAGTAACATTGTGTGTCATGCTGTATATTAACTGAAATATACAATGCATTCTCATTTTAATCCAATGACCCAGTGAGGCAAATAAAACTCACAATTGAAAATCTGATTTCTAGAAACTTTTCTAGGCAGTCCTATACCCCTTTGCCAACCTCTCCCACTCAGAGGTCAAACCCCCCATTCTTCCGTTCAACCTTGAAAAAAGAAATAAAGTGACACTTCTGAGTTTTCAACATGAAAGGTTCAAATGAGAGACATTTTATGATCCTGATGAGACTGACCTAAGACTGAATGAAGCTGCTTTTCCTGTGTGCATCATGGAAGTTCTTTTGTTACATAATAGCCACATTTGACAGTCTGGACATTTATTAATGATCTTTCTCTCACAACTAAGAAATCATATATTTTCTAGCATATGTTTTTGGGATGCCCTTTTGATTAAAAAAATAAATAAGAACACTGTCTCTACCTTCATAGTTTTTATGCTAAAAATCCTCTAAACCTCATGGTTGAGGTTCTTGCTTATCAGGTTTGAAAGGGAGGGATATTTTATCCAGTCGCCAAATCACATGTTTGCACTCAGTAGCCTCAAGTGCAAGTCACCCTGTAAGTCCGAGCTACACAAGTTGGGGGCTTCCGTGAGTTACAATCAGGAACAAATAAGCTGCTCTGTACTGATCTAACAGGAGTTTGATGAAACTTCAAGCTTTCTCACAGAGAATTTCAGAGAGGTGAGATTCTGGGGTGAAAACCATAAAAGCCAGAGAACAAAGTAAAAGAATGTGTCTCTTTGTTGTCATAGTTATGTTTTCTAAATAGGAAACAAATGGCAGTAAATAAAATGTAAGGCAATCAATAGAAGGTTTATCCTGAAATACATTTTTTGACCACTATACTTCCTTTTACCCAGCACCACTATCACTCAGGAATCTCCTGGAGTTTACCTTTTCCATCATGGAATTCATGTCCAGGTTTTCTTTTTTTTTTTTTTAAAGTTTTTTTTTTTTTTTTTTTTTTTTTTTTTTATTTATCTGAGAGAGAGAATGGGAGACAGAGAGCATGAGAGGGGGAGGATCAGAGGGAGAAGCAGACTCCCCGCTGAGCAGGGAGTCCGATGCGGGACTCGATCCTGGGACTCCAGGATCATGACCTGAGCCGAAGGCAGTTGCTTAACCAACTGAGCCACCCAGGCGCCCCTTCATGTCCAGGTTTATGGATCACTCACATTCTTCTCTTTGTGACCTTCCTGAGAATCTTACCACCAAGAAGCCCTTACTTTTGCATCTATTTAAATCATTGCTTCCATTACTCAGCAATACTCTCAGAATATATGAGAATAGAAAAAAGTACAGAAAAAGATGTACAGACTTATTTTAAAAGCATTTAATTAGATCTGCAACACCTCAAAATAATTTCCTTTTGAGGAGTCATGATTTATATCCAAAAATATAAATTACCTAAAGCTTTAAATACTGCTTATAATATGTGTTCTATTTGTGGGTCTTATTGCTATGTTTATTATTAGACTTGGAGTAGTAGTAACAAAATTGATATGCTTCCCAGGGTGCCTGGGTGGGGCTCAGTAGGTTAAACATCCAACTCTTGGTTTTGGCACAGGTCATGATCTCATGGGTCATGAGGTAGAGCCTGGCGCCAGCGGATGAAGATGTTGGGAATCCGGACTGAGAAGGGAGTCCGTTTGAAGATTCTCTCCCTCTGCCCTCCCACAACTCTCAAATCAATCAATCAATCAATCAATCAATCTTTAACAAATATGCTTTTCTTTCTGATGATGAAAGAGGAATACTTGTGAAAAGATTTAATCTGTACATGGCATCTTCAACTTCCCATTTTGAATTACTAACATATTTGATTTTGTTATAATAAACAAGGAAGATTGATCAGCAAAATTTTAAAAAAAAGTCCTTAAATGTGCTACTTATATACCTGAGGTTGTATAGATACAGAGATTTTTTTAGATACATGTGTATTCACATGTATGAATGCAGATAGAAAGTTTCATAGAAAGAAAATATTTGTTTGAAAGACTGAAAGGTAATAATCATGGAATTTCTATCATTATCACAGAATGGAGCTGTAGGCAAGTTATGATTATCATAAGAAGCTACATTTCTGCATTTCTTGACTGTAATGGTTTTCCAATCTCCATCTGCCACACTGTAGAAAACCTCATCCCTTGTTGCCTTCCATAGTAAATCATGCCTGATTGCTCAGCACCAAGCTTTATAATTTGAATCTCTGGGCCAAAACATTTACTAATGATCACTGTTCCAAACAGGAATAATCAATAGAGCCTACAACTGCAGCAGCACTGGCCTTTCTGGTTTTAAAAAGAAAACTGTTTTTCTGCAGCTAATTATGTTCCATTTTAAGCAAATACAACATTTTCCTTTAAAAATTAATTTGTGCCCCTATTATGCAGTCACAAGTAATTTATTTAAAAAGAAAAAAAGACATGTTCCTGTAAGATACAAAGTAAATTGAAATCCCATAGACAAGATGCTAATACTAAATAAAATGCTCAAAAGTAAAATCTTGAATACCACAAAAAGACAGGAAACTCTAGATTTTTCTTTGTGTATTGTTTTCATTCAATTAAATAATTTTCTTCCTTTTATATTTTTCCATTTTTTTGCTATTTTCTTCTATAAGTTTTATCGTGTTTTCTTCAATAAAAATATCAGCTTTCTTGCGTATATAACAGAATGCCATCTGAAAGACTCTAAGATATATCTAAATTGAAGACTCTGTCCTATTTTTTAAAATTTTTTTAAATTTAAATTCAATTAATTAACATATAGTGTATTATTAGTTTCAGAGGTAGAGTTTAGTGATTCATCAGTTGCATAGAACACCCAGTTGTTCATTACATCACATACCCTCCTTAATGCCCATCACCCAGTTACCTCATCCCCCCACCTACCTCCCTTCCAGCAACCCTCAGTTTGTTTCCTATAGTTAAGAGTCTCTTATAGTTTGTCTCCGTCTCTGACTTCATCTTATTTTATTGATTCTGTACTATTTTTAAGGGTCCATTCAATTAAAAGATACCTGCTATCACTAAAATGATTAAAGCCTATCAAATGCCTGTTGATCTTGAAAAGATCAAAGTAGTTACGTCCTTCCTCTTTATTCCCTGACTTGACCAATACTGACACTAAATGTGCCTGTTGATTAGAGACTTGTCATTATAGGGACAATGTACTAATCAGCTGATTGTTAATGGACATCATTAGATAATTCACTGCCACATTTAACAGGAAAATTCTATTCCCATAATTTCCTCCGGAAATTTACTTGATTCACCTCTATTTTTATGTGCTTTATAGACTGAAAATTGCCATACAATACTAATTTGCTCACTTATGCCAATTTTCTTTCAATAAAAAATTTCAAAGTCATGAAGAGAGCAGTTAATGCTGTAGGCAACATTTTTGAGAGGAATACTATCTTACCAGGATACCACATAAAGGTAAATAAACTCATTTCAAACCAAAACGTGGTCCCATCTTCCAAAAAATCTGGAGTGAAGATACAAAACCATGAAAATTCCTTTTTCTCAACATTCCAGGGAATTTCTGGTTGTTTTCAAATTATAATTTGTGATGTAATTCATGAGAAAAACTATAACAATTGAAAGACATTTTATACCATCAGTTTTTTCTCTATTTCCATCACAATTCCCTATTTTGATCTCAAACTATTTCTACATTAATATTGTAGATCATTCACAGTTAGACATGAAAATACAACGAGTTAATGCACGCACAGGCATTGTTTATACACATCAGATACTTATATTTGAGTTGTTTAAAAGTTAGAACGGCTGGTAGGTTTATCTTTTTTCTTTTTTTTTTTTCTTTTCTTTTCTTTTTTTTTTAGAAAGGGAAAGAGAGAGAGCATGAGTAGATGAATGGTGGGGCTGGGGCAGAGGGGAAGGAGAGAGAATCTCAAGCAGACTCCCGGCTGAGCAGAGCCTCACGTGGGGCTCGATCTCATGACCCCGAGATCATGACCTGAGCTGCAATCGACAGTTGGCTGCTTAACCTGAGCCACCCAGGCACCCCAAGGAAGGTTTTTTTCTTTTTAACTTTTTTTTTTAAAGATTTTATTTATTTATTTGACAGAGACACAGCCAGAGAGGGAACACAAGCAGGGGGAGAGGGAGAGGGAGAAGCAGGCTTCCCACGGAGCAGGGAGCCCCATGCGGGGCTCGATCTCAGGACCCTGGGATCATGACCTGAGCCGAAGGCAGATGCTTAACAACTGAGCCACCCAGGCGCCCTGGAAAGTTTATTTTTTAATAAGAGATTATCTCCCCCAACTTTTACCTTGGTTTATCTAATTTTTTTTGTGAATATAGAAAGAATCATGCTTGAAAACTAAGAAATTACATCTAGGAATATTTTATATAAGTAAAATAAAAGGAATAGGCATACTATTTTACTTCCTTCTGAATGTTTCTCTCAATCACTACTTTGGGGATCCGGTAGTAAATAGTTTGAAGTTCTTACAGCCATTCCTCCCATTTCAAAAATACACAATAGCTTCATACATTATCTTAGTTAATCCATAGGATAATCTTTGAAAGTAGTCATTATTATTCAGTTTACTGTAATAAAAATAGGGTTCAGAGTTTAAATTACCTGTCAAAAGACACAGAATCAAAATACCAAATACTTGTCTTAGAGTTTGAACTCAGTACTCTCCACCGTCCGTTATCTGGTCATTTCCAGGCCAGGCTGCATTCCCAATGTGAACGGTCAGGCTGTATGGTATATGAAGTGGGTACCAGTTGTAAGAGCAAACAGCAGCCCAGTGAGAGTGGATCATGGCACTACATAAGCCCATCTCCACCAACCACCACCGTCACCACAAACCAGTTCAGCAGGCCCCTAGGTACTAAGGTTAGTTTAATCAGCTTAGTGATGGTAGAGAGAAGTGCTTTTGCTTTCTTCCTCAATGTTAGAATTACCTGCAAGTACTAGTGTAGAACCGCCTGCCATTCTTCCTGTGGGTCTGAGTTAACTAGAGCTGTCTTGAAAATATCAATATTCAGAGACTATTTTAGATTTTGGTTTTCATATCTATAAGTACATGTATCTGTAGCCAAAAGAACAAAGACTTTTTAGAATCCCCTAGAATAGGGCGCCTGGGTGGCTCAGTTGGTTAAGCGACTCCCTTCGGCTCAGGTCATGATCCTGGAGTCCCGGGATCGAGTCCCACATCAGGTTCCCTGCTCGGCGGGAAGTCTGCTTCTCCCTCAGACCCTCCCCCCCTCATGCTCTCTCTCTCTCTCAAATAAATAAATAAAATCTTTAAAAAAAAAAAAAAAGAATCCCCTAGAATAGAGGTGTTTGGGAAGGATTTCATATGATAAATAATGAAATTAGACTATCAAAGTCACTTGTATGGGAAACAATGAACATCAAATTGACCTGGCCAGAAAAATTCTAATACAGATTTTTAGTTTTTATTGCTGATATAAGAGTATAAATATTAATATAAACCTATATATGGAAGACAGACAATATTCTCCCTAACCTAAATACATTATATTTTGTAACTTGTACATTTGCTACAATCTTATATCTGAGGTAATGTTTTTCATTTTTATTGATTGATTGCTGATATGATGCATTTCTTTATATAGAGTTGTTGAGTCTATGGGTATATTTAGATGAGATATTTTAAATAATATGTTATTCATACATATATTTTGCTGTTTACCCATTTTACTGGGAAAACGAAGTCAAAGTAGTTTTCAAATCAAATGGAGGAAACTTTTTAAAAAATGACATAAGCAAAGGGACATATTCAAAGAGGAACATTAATATGATTTCATTGTAGCCATAAATATGTAAATTTGATGAGAAAAAAATAGCCTGTAAGACTGTAAAACTAATGAGATTTCATTACAAACAGTGTGTCTGTAGTTAATACTACTCTTCTGTAGATAAGAAGATAAATTTTATGTTATGTGTTCTTTTTACCACATTAAAGAAACTGGTGAGATTTTAATGTTTCAAATTCATTTTAAGGATGGAAAGAATGTAAGATTTAAGATTAACACAATTAAATAAATTTTAGCTCAATATTATTATTGGCATGCTTAATAAACAAAATTATGACATTATCATGGAAAAATTTACAAGTATAAATATATTTTATAAAGGATCAATAACAGATGTTGCCAATTTTCATGGTTTACTTAAAAAATATACACTCTAGCTTAAGTTTTATTTTTCATGACATTAAACATGGCATATTTTGTTTGAAAAATGAGAGCATTACAATCTAAACCGAACAATGTCATAAATAATAATACAAAAATATAAAGAAAGATATTTAAATAAATCACCATTTATTTAAAGATTAAAGAACTACAACAGAATCCTTTCTTGGGATTTTTATAACACCAGAACACAACGACAGTATGGATCTTACCAATGAATGTATTTGATCACTTTTGTTTTGTGCTATTGTTCTTATAAGCAACAAACTTCCTGGACATTATTATTAGTTGAAATAATGTGCCTATAGAACATGTTGAGTTTTCTAGATGGATGTGTCCGTTCAAAGAAAGTGTTGTTTTTGTCCCTTTATTTTCCTTGCCTTGGTGCTACTGACTGCAATTTCCAGCACATTGTTTATTACAACAGGCAGGGGTGGGTATCTGTGTGTGTGCATGCGAGGTTTTGATTTAAGGATGATGTCTGTTTAGGTTTTCGTGATCTCAGTATTTATAGTGGTAATAGGTCTATAGTTCTCTTCTTGTACAGTTTCATTCTCCTTTTCTTTGTTCCTAATATTATTCTTAACATAAAGCAAGTGAATGAATTCCTTCTTGTCTAATCATTCGGTACAATTTGTATTGTATGGATTATCTGTTTCTGAAGTTTGGTAGCATTCTCTTAAAAAATCATGTGCAGTTCATCTGTGTGAATACTTACTGGTCTGTTTTGTTTTTCTTTTGTTATCAAATCAATTTAGATAATTGCAGCTTTCTGGAACAGTTGTCTTTCCTTTAGGATTTTAATTGTTTTTTTTTTTCCTTTTTAAGTGAGATATGTGACATATAACGTATTATTATGTAACTAACAAAAACATATAACTTAATATCATACAATTGGTTTATGATATTACTTATTTTAAATTTCTAATATTCTATATACTATTTGTAACTTTATCTTTCTTAATCAATCATCCCAGATGAGATTTTTCTGTTTAATTCCATTTATGAAGAAATGGTTTTGGTTTTTCTTGTCACCTATATTTTCTTTTATTTTTACTCTAAGTTCAACAATCACATATATTAATTTCCCTCCAACCTATCAAATTATCATCTTATTCTTTTGCAGCTTTTTGAGTTGCTACACATTAATACTCAATCTTTCTCCCTTTCTAATATATGAATCTATATTTATAAATTACCTTCTAAATGCCATTTTAGTTACATCCTAGAAGTATGTAATGCTATGTTCATGTATTCAGGTGTCTTTTTCACATGAAATTTTTTCTTCAATATATTATTTTGCAGTACATTTTTAAATTCATGAAAGTAAGACATTAAGTCTTATCTCTTCATTATTGACTTCTTTTTTTTTTTTTTTTTTTTTTTTTTTTTTTTAAGATTTTATTTATTTATTTGAGAGAGAGAGAATGAGAGACAGAGAGCACGAGAGGGAAGAGGGCAGAGGGAGAAGCAGACTCCCTGCTGAGCAGGGAGCCCGATGTGGGACTCGATCCCAGGACTCCAGGATCATGACCTGAGCCGAAGGCAGTCGCTTAACCAACTGAGCCACCCAGGCGCCCTCATTATTGACTTCTAATAATCCATTGAGAAAGAGATCATATTTGGTGTGAACTCAGTCATTTAGTCTGTGCTGAGTTTCTTTTGCAACTCAATACATGGTCAGTGTTTATAAATATTTCATGCATGGTTAAAGAAAAGTGTTTACTTAATTTTTTAAACCAAAATTCTGTATACGTTCTTTAGATCAGATTTGTTAATTACATTATTAAAATATTTTGTATCTGGGCGCTTGGGTGGCTCAATTGGTTAAGCGTCCGACTCTTGATATTGGCTCAGGTCATGATTTCAGGGTAATGAGATCGTGCCCCACATCTGGCTCCGTGCTCAGTGGGGAGTCTGATCTGCCCCTCTCTCCCTCTGTCCCTCCCCCTGCTCTCTCTCTAAAAAATAAATAAATCTTTAAAATAATATTTTGTGTCATTGTTCAATTTTGTCAATCTTATCTATTTGTTGTAGATAGATTCTATTATTTATTTGTCTGTTTGTTTGTTTGTTTTTGTTAAGTAAGCTCCATGCCCAGCATATAGCCCAGCGCAGGGCTTGAAATCTTAACCCTGAGATCAAGACCTGAGCTGAGATCAAGAGTCGGATGCTTAACTGACTGAGCCACCCAGGCACCCCATAGATAGTTTTTATTAAAATCTTCAAATCTGACTTTCAGTTTCCATTTGTCAATGTTGAATTGTTTGCTTTATGACATTAACATTTTATTTGAGGGATATATAGTTTCAGTACAGTTTTATCTTTCTGTGAAATCATAGAAATAATCTAAGTAATTCTCTTTGTCACCAATTTGCACACACATATAAATACATACTGGTTTGTAGACACACACACTGATTCACACACATATATATAATTTTACGCATTTGATATTTTTATTCTCTATTCTACCCTTTATTTCTAAATATAATGAGTAATATATATTCCTGTATATTATGAATATATAACTAACATGTATTACTATATATACTCACCTGCCTGCTATTTTATTTATTATGTTTGCTTCATTTTTTATTATTTCCTCTCCTGCATTAGCAATTAAACTTTGTGTATTTATATTTGTAACAATATGTTTACACTTTCACAATTATTTTTGACTTTGGAAATTTCAGAATTTAATCATTGTCTCTTCTAGCCTCCTTCTGAATAATGTAGAGTTTGAATGCTTTAATTTTAATCAACCCAATCCTATCTTATTTATTATATTTATTTACTCCCAAATAGGTAATTATTATCATTACTGTTTTCCACAGTTTGTGTTTGCTCAGATTTACTCATAGATTTAGCAATTTATTTGTGCAATATTGCTTCAAGCATTTCTCTTAATCATCAGGACTCAATTCACTTTTTTATGGATGTAAAACTTATGAAATTTATTTTCCTGAAAAAAAAGGTCTTTACTCTTATATTGAGCTTACAATGTTAACTCAGTGAGATATAGAAATATAGGTGGACATTTATTTTTGCTGACTTTTTATTTTATTGCTATTTGGTTCAGCAAGTCTAGGTCTTTTTAGCCAAAAATTTACAAATTTTCTTAGTCCACTATTTTTCCAGAATCAGGAATGAATATTTTATTATTGATTTTTTATGAATAGAGTAATAAATGCCAGTTCATTTACCTCAAAGTTTAGTTGTTTGTGTCACTATTCAAAATGTTATTTTTTAATAAAATAAGATCTATGAAGATAAAACATTAGTTTTACTAAATTGATGTATTACCAAGAACTCATGTAATTTGCTTTAAATAATAGCATAAAAATATAATAGTCAGAAAGTCATTATAATACTGATGAACAAACTTTTTAACTGTACTAAAATAATTGTCACTAGAGTTTGTGCTCCTTCAGCTGTCATAGATCCTGTTTCCAGAATCAAATGATGCTATTGCTTGTTTTGACAGGAGTGATACACTTCTGGATGGCTCATTGTATTTGATGTCTAGATGACTCATTAATTAATTTGACTAAACACATTGACTGCATTACAGCTCCTTTTCTTCATCATAGTAATCATATCAATATTCTTATTATATTTTAGCAGTAAGATATAATGCTACAAATAACAGCTAACATCTTACACTTGAGCACCTAAACGAAATAGAGATTTATAATTGAACACTTCCAATTGTTTAGCACTGTTTTAAGTATTCTAGTGTTATTAACTTATTTATATTTTACAAGAAACCTGAAGAAATTTTTCTGCTAATAACTCTATGTGATAGGTAAGAAAACAGAGGTAAAAAGAGCTTAAGTTTCTTGCTCAAGGTCACACAAGTAATGAATGATGAGATGTGTTTACAAATATGCTGGATTCCTGAGATATCTGAAAAGCTCTGTGATATTGCTCCACCATTCAGTGCCATGCAACTGAAAGGGACACTTGCAGAAATTACCTTGCAATTCAAGTATCAGATAATTCAGAAAAAATAAAAAAAATAATATCCTTTTCACTTTTGAAGGTTACTCTTAAATTCACTAAGAAATGTACAAAATCACAGGACAAAAATTATAAATCTTAACTCAAAGACAAAAGAGAAGACTTGAAGAAATCACATTATATTCCTGGTTTGGAAGGCTCAAATGTATAAAAATGTTATTTCTTCCTTAATTCTTTTATTGATTCATTAAGAAAAATACAAGACACTTTTGGCAAATAAATGCATAAAATAAAAAGAGTTCTAGAAAAATTTGCATTTAAGCATGTAGTATAAAGTTAAATAATGTGCCCCCAAAATATGAAAATTGGCATGACAGTCAAGTTGATACAACAGAATCAAATGTGTAGAAACAGGCTGTGTGTGTATGTCAATGTTTCTGTACAGTATTTGGCTTCTGAAACGTAATGGGGAAAAGCACTAAAAAATGGAGGAATTAACAATTGGTGCAAATGAGAAAATTTTAAAATTTGAAAAATCAAAAATACACTCATCTAGCATATACCATATGACAAATATATATTTCAGACAGAACAGAAAGTTAAAAGGAAAAATAAATTTCTAAATGATACAGCAATTTAAAGGAAATATTGATGAATATTTATTATCAAGAAAGTGAAGAACTTTCTAAGCATAAAAACAAAGAACTTCCCAGAAATTAATTAATATATTTAACTACATATAAATCAGATGTTTGCAATTTATCATATGAAAGTATAAGTCAAATGACAAGCTCAAGAAATAGGTCAATATTCATGACAATGAGTTATTGATATTATGTTTAAAGTCCCTAAAATCAATGCAAAAAAATTTTTGTCCCAATAAAACTGTGGGAATGTATATAGACTAATAAACATGTAAAAATGACCAAATTCATTATTACTTGAGGATTTACCCACATAATTACAATATTTTTTCAAGGCTAGAGTTCAATCAAAGACTTTATTTTCTTTAATGCTAATTCCCCATTTTAATGAGGGTTTGGTAAGAAACATGATTCCAGGCACTATTGGTGGATTGATAACTTAGTCCAACTCTTCTCAATGCCATTTTGTCATATGCATCAAGAATCTTCAAAATGGCAATAACCACTGACTGCTAAAAGTACCTGTAGGAATTTCTCACAGTTGTGTTTATACTATTCAAAAAGAAAAGAAAAGAAAACACCTAATACAATAGGTAAGGGTACAGTGTGATTAATTATGATCTATTTATTTTTTAAAAAAACTGATTCTGCATTATTTTATATCATATTTTCAAAGAGTACTGTAACAGAGAAAACAGAGAAATATGTGTGATTCACTGATCTATGAAGTGAAGTGAACAGGTGTTACATTGTGTAAAATAAAAGGAAAATATGCTTTGTTGATATATGCTATTATTAATACATATAATATACACACATGTTATAGATAGAAGTTTATGAAGGTGATAAAAAATTTATTCTCTGCTTCTCACAGCTCCAGGAAAGGAGGGGATAAAACTGAAGAGAGGGCCTGGTTTGGAGCTATCCAGGCTACCATGGACTTCTTTCCAGTGGTGGGGTGGGGACTAGGCTGGTGTTTAGGCCACCACCCCGGAAGTTCTGAAGGGTGAAAGTGTCTCTCAGGTGCGACAGGTTAGCAAAGCCACCAGAGAGACACAGGTGTGGTAGGATGCTTCCCTTATCCAGAAATATCACTACTGTCTTGTTGGGATAATATAATGTTCACCTTTGGATATCTTGCTTTCCCTGTTATAGGTTACTTTTTATCTCTTTATTCTTCAGAGTAATTCTGTTTTACTGATTTAGAATAGTGTTAATATAAGAATCCAACTGCAGGGAAAAAGGATGCTGGTGCTTCGAAAACAGACTTGGTACATTCTTCTATTTGCACCTGGTTTCAATACAATAATGTGAAATTATAACCAAGTGAATGGGTCTATATTTATAAATACAATGAAGATTTTCATTGCATAGATTAACTAATAAATCTCACCAAGAATCTGATCAATTTCCTTAAATAAAATCAGATTATCCTATTATGTTATGTAAGTTATAAAAAGCATCCCAATAGTCGATTTTTTTCTAAATTGGTCCTTAAGTAAACACCCAATTAAGGTAAGTATTTAGGGAGAAAAATTGTTTTAATGGTAAAACAAAACAAAGAAACGTGCAAACAAATTATATTATTCCCATATGATTTTGATGGCTTACTTTAGAATGTTTGAAAAATATTTTTTCTTCATATTAATTTTATTTATTCATTCAACAAGTATTTGTTGACTTTCTACTTCATGTTATGCACACATTTATATGGATTATTACTTACATTTTAAATTAGTAAATTACCTGCCCTCTTAAAATGTAGTGGTCACAAGCCCTCCAAATGGGAGAAAATAAATGTTTATTTTTTTTTTAAGAGTAAAATAATTAATGAATTAAGCTTTTCCTTTCCTCTTAAGCTTTTAAGTTAGCAACTTTGAACTTTCAAACACTTTCAGATATTTATGTGGTGTGATTTTTGGTTTGGATTTTTATTTGAAGTTTATTCAATCTGGAAAACATTCTCTAAGAGAGTCCAGAAAGAGTTCTGTACATGCAGGTCTACTCACCTCCATGCATTCTGTCTGTGGCTAATTATAAATAGTTTAATACTTTTAAATTTACATACCAGCTGTTTGCCTGAACTGACTGCTTAATATTTGGTGACTAATCAGTTCAGTTCACCCAACCACTAGGATCTAATTAAAAGCAGTCTCTGTAACGCCATGGAAGCAAACTTCTTACTTGTTGGTGCTGATACTATCTCCTACTTCTTGAGTGGATTTAGTCTTCTGAACAGATAGCAGTGGCAACAAAAGACGGCTTGATCTCCATTCGATCCATTCATCCCCATTCTTGCAGATAGACAATTAAAATAGTCTCAATCTCACGTAAAGTATTATGAAAAACACAGCCTCGATCTGTGCAGTTCCAACTGCATACTTTAAATAGACTGCGGCCATTGCATGTCCTCACATAAAGGATTTTCTGAGTTGCCACAGAGTATTGGCAAGAACCTTACAGATGTGCCACCTGGTCACATTTGAGGGATTATTCAAAGGTGATGAAACAACATTTAAAATACACTTGCTTGCTCGACATTTCTATCAAGACCTGTGAGTATACCAATGAGAATAAGGCTCAACACACTGTATCAGTAAGTATATAAATATATTATTGTACCACATGAAGCAAATAAAATATTAAAGAATTATGTTAGGGATTGTAGAACTTTAAATATCTGTCCTCTAAAATATGTCAGCTTCCTCATGCTAACTAAAATTTTACAACCAAACTAGAAAAAATAATGCTGTGTCAGTTTTTCATAGTGAATCCAGGTTTCCATCTCCTATACAATGAAACATTCTATTTTTGAAGACAAACATTTCAACTGTAATTTAGTACTGAATACACTTATAAATGATGCTTAAATAATTTAAGCTAAGTGAATTAGACCACACTTACAACTAAAATCAATTTATATTTGTTGGATGAAATAGCTACCTCTCTCATATACATGTCTCCTGGCTCTAAACCCCAAATACTAGACTATGGTTTTTAAAACTTTATAAATTATTTCTATGGTGTCATAAAAAGGTCATCAGCATGTACTCTAGTGGTTGCATTCAAGGGTCAGAAGTCTTGAGTTATATTTTCACTATGTAAGTGATTTTTTTAATACTCTGGAAAAATCAATCAAATAACCAATAGCCAAATATAATTAGTTTTGAATAGAGACTGATGATACTACACTGGGGGTTCTAAATTAGGGCATTTGATTCAGCCTGACTTTAATTTTCCTCATTCTAGGGCACCAGGCTTTGGCAGTTTAAGAAAGGAAATACGGGTAAGATTAAACAAAATTTACAAGTAGAAAATATCTATTGGTATCTGTCTGACTAAGCATGAGAAAAAAACTCTAGAAGACACAGATGCACATGTAAAGTTCATTGCTATTTCAATTTTAGCATGCCCTCTGCTTATTGTCTCCACATCAAGGTATCCTATATTATTATGTTGTTCCTCTTTGGAAATTAAACCTATTTCTTTATGTTCTTTCATAGCTGGTTTAGTCTCTAGACAATTCAGAATTGACTATCCTAGACACTCATCCACTATTGGTGGGAATGCAAACTGGTGTAGCCACTATGGAAAACAGTATGGAGGTTCCTTGAAAAGTTGAAAATGGAACTAGCTTATGATCCAGCAGTTGCACTACTGGGTATTTATCCAAAGAGTGTGAGAACATTAATTCAAAGAGATACAAGCACCCCTATGTTTATAGCAGCATTATTTACAATTGCCAAGATATGGAAACGGCCTGTGTTCATCGATAGATGAATGGATAAAGAAGAGGTGGTATATATATACACAATGGAATATTACTCAGCCATAAAAAGGAATGAAATCTTGCCATTTGCAACAACATGGATGGAGCTAGAGAGTATAATGCTAAGCAAAGTAAGTCAGAGAAAGACAAATACCATATGATTTCACTCATATGTGGAATTTAAGAAGCAAAACAAACAAGCAAAGAGAAAAAAATAAGAGAGACAAATCAAGAACAGACTCTTAACTATGGAGAACAAATTGATGGTTGCCAGGGGGTGGGGTGGGTGTGTGGGGATAGATTGAGTGGGTGATGGGGATTAATAGTACACTTGGGACGACCACAGGGTGATGTATGGAGATGCTGAGTCACTGTGCTGTACGCCTGAAGCTAATGTAGCACGGTATGTTGACTAACGGGAATTGAAGTAAAAACTTAAAAAAAAATTTAAAAAGAAACAAAAAATAGACTATCTTATCAAAACTTAAGTGTTATGTGTCTCATTTACTGAATATGTCTTGGGTCTAGAAGAACCTCTCATAAGTTCATTGTCATGCTCTTTTCCTTATTCACTAATTTCCCCATTAAGAACTTTTGACAATTTTCTACTCTATACCTGTCCTCAGATTCCATATAAAGTCAGCAAATCCATCCTACAGATCCAGTCTTCAATTATTTTAATATACCTCCTCTTCCTGTCCATATTCACTGCCTTGGTCTCTATATTTATATACAGTACTTAACTTCATAGATCCAATTCCCTACCTGTTTTCCCTGCTTAGAGCTTCTCTTCTAATCCAATAAACAAATCTATTTTCATTTACTATTTCTACATGACCTTTACATATATTTGTAAATGGCATTTTTTTTCATCTACTGTATTTAGTACATTTAATCTTTCTCTTATGCATACCTTTTTGGTTATTGTTAAATTGAATTATTATTACCAATAGTAAAATAATTAATTTTAAGGACCGTAACAGTAATAGAGTTACAGTCAACACCAAGAAAGAATCATGTAGCCAACTAAGAGAAGAAACAAAGAATCATGTGATTAAATCATTGTCAAAGATTTTGAGGTAAAAATATAAGAATACAGTTAGATATGTAAATTATAACTCACAGAGTAAATAGTACAATTTAAAGATAATTTCACAGACCTTATGTTAAAAATTTAAACTGTTGAATATCACATTAAAATCTACACCATAGAACAGAAGAAGGGTATGTCAAAAAGATGAAAAAACAAAAAAAAATAGTAATGGTAGAAATAAGATATTACTCAGAATTTAAATATCCAGAACTCTGGGGAAAGAGAAAAATTTATCTTATCTACTTACCTAAAACAATTGGACATTGATTAATTATCCAGTATTTTATCTTGCCTCTAACTTCAAAGACTGTCTGGAAAGAACTGTCCTGTGTAGATTTCCTTGGATGCTAATTAAATATATAAATACAGTATACTTGATGCATTAAAGAATTGATTGATTTAACATCTAGATGTTTCTTTTCAAATACAACCATTTGAGGTGGCTTTTATGGTTGTAAAAATACAGAGCATTAAATAATAAACAGAATTACTATTGACATAGAGACATCATATATCTTCACTGATTTAAAAGAAATTGAGAATAATTTGACCATTTTAATGAAGTAAATGTCATTACTGTCATTGAAATATTTTCTGAATTACTAATGTTGATTTATTCTCTTCCTTTGTGTCAAAGACTTATCTTAATCACCATTTTGCCACATTTTGAGATCTGAGGAAATGTGAAATTCTAGGGAATGCAATAATAGTGACTAACTTGATATTTTTTCCTTTGGAAAATTTTTAATGCTATCTACTTCTATATTCCTCTCTTGTGAGCTAATGCTCAAAATAATGGTGGAGGCATTGCAGTAAGCATCTTTAGAGATAAAATAATTTAATACTTTTTGGCATTTGGAGGTTGCTTAGTGTATTAGAATATTACCTTTATATAATTAAAAATTGCAACCAATTTTTCAATAATTTCGCATGAAAGAGTAAATTACGATTTAAGTGATGGATGGAAGATGCAAACTATTGATATACTCTGCCCCCTCCCCCACAGATTTCCTAAAGCAGGAGTGAAAACCCAAAATAGATTTATTTCTGAGATAATTCTGATGTCCACTAAGTTTGAGAAATGTTGTAGAGACCAGTGTCATTTAAAAAAATGTTGAAAATACTCTTTTGAAAAAAGGGTTTGTCTACACTGTGTTATTCATTCTTGAATAAGAGAGAGTAGGGAAAGTAATAGGGCAATTGGACCATAGAACTGGAATTTAGAATGATTAAATTGTACTGTTTCAAATAATCTGCCTAAAGCAACATTAGAGTGTTGGTATCTAGTTATTATGGATTTCATTTACCATGTAAACAAGTAAAATAGTTTTTGGATCACAATATCAGAGATATAAATGATAATGTATTTGCATCTAAATAAGAATCATTGTAAATTTTAATTTCCCATATTATTGGAAATTATATTTTAAAAATAAAAATAAAGTAAAATTATCATTCTAGTTCTTGACTGCTATTTATTCAAGCATTTGTCAGTGAGTTACTAGAAAAAAAACAGCAGAGCACTGAAAAGACACCAACATTGAATTATTGGCAAAAATTCCTATTCTTCAAGCATTTAAAGTAAAATCAACTTAGATTTATTTACCTTTTACAATGGCAATTTATTTATTTCCTAATTTAATGGAGTAAAACACAAATTAGTACTAACAAAAACAGTAAGTAAAAAACATATGAAAAAACCCACAGAACATTGAAATATATAGAAAACATATACAGCCAATTTTAGCTATTCACAACTGCCAAGGATGTATGGTTTAATTCACTTGACTCAAATCCTTTAGTTCAGTCAGGGTAGCCACCATAGAGAAGGGAGCATTAAGCAGTTTTGAAAGGAGAATCTAGGAAGAAATTTGAATAAATTAATCATAGTATAACAGAAATATTGTGTGAAGACTGCAGTGGCTTTTGGAGAGAAAATAAATTTCTTTTCCTAGAGAAGAGCAAGAGAAGGATAGTTAAGTACCCCAGAACGGTGGTTTAAATTTTATTTTATATCATATATAGTTACATACATATTCCCAGTGTCAAAACTCCAAATTTTTATTGCTATTATTACCAATCAAAATTTTACATGTTAAAATAGGTTCTGGTTACCAGTTCCAATGGGGGAAGGTTTCCCATACCAACAAGCAATTCTCTGGACACCTACTGGGTGTCTCTACAACTCTACTCAATCTTGATCCTATCTACCTGAAGATAGCATCAGATTTCGCAGGTAAAGGTTCAGTCCTATAAAACTGCTTCTCCCTGTAGACACCAGTCACAATCCCAGTACAGAGTGTCACCTGTGCTTCTGACCTGGCTACAAATTGGAGGTTCCAGTAATTCCCTCAAACTCAGGATACCAATCACAAGCCCAAGTTATTATCTGTACTTCTGACCAACCTGCTGTAGATCAGAGGTTCCCATGACCCCTTCCTTGGGTTTGATTAATTTGCTAGAGGAGCTCACAGAACTAAGGAAATCATTTTATTCATTAGACTACTGGTTTACTATAAAAGGATGTAACTCAAGAACAGCTGGATGGAAGAGATGCATAGGGCAAGACATGGGGAAAGGACAGAGTTTCCGTGCCTTTCTCAGCATACCACTCTCCCCAAATCTTCATGTGTTCATTAACGTGGAAACTCTTTGAACCCAATCCTTTTGGGTTTTTATGAAGGCTTTATTACAGAGGTGTGATTGACTAAATCATTGATCATCAGCAATTGATTAAACCTCCAGCCCCTTTTCACTACCCAGATGTTGGGGGGCAAGGGGTGTGGTGGGTGGGTGAGATAGAAAATTCCAATCCTCTAATCTCATGATTTGTTCTCCTGGTAATCAGCCTCCTTCCTCAGCTATGGGACAAAAATCACCTCATTAACATAAAAATAACTTGATCACTCTCATCACTTAGGAAATTCCAAAAATTTTAGGAGCTGTGTGCCAGAATTAAGACAAAGAACAAATATATTTTTCTTACTATAAATCACAATATGATGCATGTCAAGAAAGTGGAAGAAACACTTTATATCACTCATCTTTTCCATTGCTCTCAGTGTTAATCACCATACTTTGGGATACCAAACTCAGAAACACATAATCATTTGTAATTACTTATTCTCTTTGTTTCTCACAGTGTGTCTATTATGCTGATAGTACATATGCTATGTCTTGTTTTAGAACTTGCTGTTGCTGCATCTATCTACTATACATATGAGCCATCTTAGCCCAAGAACAAAATTTTCTATGATACTTACTAAATTGATCAATATAAACACATAGATGTTCAAAGGTCACCTATTCTCTATCTTGATCACTTAAAAGATTAAGAAGCACAAAATTCTACAAATATGTGTTAAATAAATATGCTTATCTAAAAATAAATGCAGGTTCTATTGGCACTTTTTGTATCTTATTTCAATTTCTCTTTGTTAGATATTATCCTAATCTCATCACAGACTTTTCCCCATCCTTAGAGCTGACTCCAAATTTGCCATTTGTCAGTTCTCTCTAGCTACTATTGCAATATTTTTACACAGAAAACATATGACTTGACTTGTGTATTCAAAGCACTATTCTGAGCATCATAGAAGATCCAAAATTGAATAGGACAAAATACCTGATCTCAAAAGACTTTCAAGTTAGAGGAAGGTACACATTTCTAAGAAATAACACAAGAGGACATGAAGTTCAAGGCTCAGTGAAGGTGATTTGAGTAGATGTGGTAAAGTACTGAGGGTAGTTTCAAAATAGGATCATAAAGTCTTGTGGTTCCATAAATGGAATTATGATTTGGGGACATTATTCAATCTTATTCCTTTTAGTGGTCATGAATTCTTTAGTTTTTGTTCATCTGGGAAACTCTATCTCTCCTTTATTCTAAATGATAACCTTGCTGGATAGAGTATTCTTGGCTGAAGATTTTTCCCATTCAGCTCTTTGAATATATCATGCCACTCTCTCCTGGCCTGTGAAGTTTCTGTTGAGAACGCTTTTACTAATTTTAAGTAGCACCATTGGGATGAGCTATATATTTTTTTAAATCTCTCTTGCTCGGGTGGTCATTGGGTTGGTTTGTACTGTGCCTCCACACCGCTGTGGTTCTAAATCCCTAACAATGTCACTTCTTGTGTAAACATATGTGTGCTATGGTCTTACACTTTGCGTTTCTCCTCACACCTAATCAATATGTTGCAATCTTAATACCCAAGATAATATTAGGAATTGGTGGGCCTTTGGGTAGTACTTAGATCATGAGGGTGGAGCCTTCTTGAATCGGATTTGTGCCTTATAAAAGAGACCCTGGAGATATCCCTAACCCCTTCTACCATGTGAGGGCAGAGTGACAAGGCACCACCTATGAATCAGGAATTCACCTGAATGCAACCGTATTCAGAACTTTGAGCAATAAATTTCTGCTGTGTATAAGCTACTCAGTTTATGGTATTTTGTTAGAGCAACTTGAACAGACTAACACAAGATGTCTACACATTTACCTACCACCTAAATATGAACATTTGTGTCATTTATTTCTTTATCACCAAATGATAGTACCAGACCCAGGACAAATTAAATGTTTAACAAATGGTTGCACAATTGAACGAGTTTGATAAAGGTGGTTGGAGATTTTGAAATCTTCCCTTAGAAATAAAAGAGTCTTTCTAGGGATTAGAGACTCCCTGTGAACATTCTCTAAGCCACTCCCCTCAGAAATATATTCAAATAAAGTTTCCAATCACATTCAATTAAATTTCTATATCTAAATTGTTAAATATGATAATGTATGACTCTTAATGCCCCAATTTTATTTTCTTAATTCAAGTGGGTGAGTCAGACCCACTTTATTGTTTTCTTCTTCTAGACATTTGCACATTTCATACTTCCTAGGGGTCATGCAATATCTTATTCCCTAGCTTAATAGGCACCCCTGATGTTCCTTTTCCTTATAAAGGCAGAACAACAAAAAGATAGCTTAAAACAACTCTTTCAAAAAGACTTCATGGACTTCAACTGACTGGCATTTATGCCACAATAATATACTTAGAATATTTATTGTTGGCCTTTACAGGTATTCACAATGTTATGCTACTAAAAAATTGTGAATGATTTATGCAGATAGATAACTTATACATTCTTTTGGAAAGCATTATAGTTTTTGTGGTCTCTTAATTTTTATGTCAGTATTCAAATCATAAGGGCAAATAAAATTGTTTATGACCCACTTTACTAACCTCTATAGAGAAAAAATATCTTTGCTGGTGATCTGATGAGGTGGCATTTGAGAATGCTGGTTTGTGGGGGCAGTCTCCAAGGGGTTGGTATATGTTATTGACAAAGAAACTAGCATATTGATTAGTTGATAAGACTCAAGTGGGTGATGAGTATTAAGCCTTAAAATTGGATTCCATTTAGGAGGACAGAAATGAAAGACCAGGTTTACTTTATGATGTAAGAAAGAAACCAATGATAGTTTGGGTTGTAAACCAGTGAAATAGATGTGACAATGGACCTAGTGAACTCAAAACAAATTCATTCAGTTAACAATTAGGATAATTAAATTTGTGACATTTAAAAACATTCTAAAACCAGTCATATCATCAAAAGAGTATCAATTGGAACTTATATATACTAGCAAACAGTGTCCCAAAATATATGAAGCAACACTGGACAGAACTGAAAAGATAGACAGTACTACAGTAACACTTGGAGACTTCAATAAGCCACTCTAAAAAAATGGATAAGAATGACCTTACATAAAAAGAATTATAGAATACTAGGACAATTGTACATCAACAAATTAGATAGCCTAGATGAAAATGCCAAGCTCCTAGAAACATATAAATTACCTAACCTGACTTGAGTAAAGAGAAAATCTCAACAGACTCATAACAATAAAAAATTAAATCAATAATGCAAAATCTCCCAACAAAGATACTCCAGGACTAGATGACTTCGTTAGCAAATTCTATCAAACACTGAAAGAATTCACATCAATTCTTCTCAAACTCTTCCAAAAAATAGAAGAGGAGAAAACACTTCCTAACTTATTCGGAAGGGCCAGCATTACCTGAAACCAACATCAGATAAAGACATCACAAGGAAATAAAACTACACACAATATCTATGGTGTATAGAGATGCAAAAATCCTTAACAAAATACTAGCAAAACAAATACAACAACATATTAAATGGTTTATATACCATGACTATGTGGAGTTTATCCTAGAGATGCTAAGGTTATTAAAAATAAGAAAATCAATGTAATATACCACATTAATAGAATGAAGTTAATAAAACAAGACCCATGATAATCTCACTGATACCAAAAATCATTTGAAAAAAAATTAACACACTTTCATGATTAAAACAGCAGAGACTAGGAACAGAAGGGAAATTCAACACAATAAAGCTCAGTTTTAAAAAATCCATAGTCTACATCATACTCATCTTGAAAGATTGAAAGCTTTCCTTTAAGATAAAAAGTAAGACAAGAATATCTATTTTCACCACTGCCCTTCAATATTGTGCTGGATTTCTAGCAAGAGTAATTAGACAAGACAAGAAAAGAAAAAGCACTCAGAATAGGAAAGGAAGAAGTAAACTATCTTTATTCACATATGGTATGATTCTATATATAGACATCCCAAAGAATTTGTAAGAAAGCTACTAGAGCTAATGAATAAGTTCAACCAAGTTGCAGAGTACAAGATTAACACCCAGAAATTATTTGTTTGTAAATATCTGCAATGAAGAATCCACAAAGGAAATTAAGAAAGCAATTCCATTTACAAGAGCATCAAAAGAATAAAGTACCTAGGAATAAATTTTTTAAGGAGGTGACTTGTGCACTGGAAACTGTAAAACATTGCTGAAAGAAATTCAAAAAGACACAAGTAAATGGGAAGACATCCCATGGTCATGGATTGAAAGACTTAATATTGTTATGATGTCAGTACTACCCAAATGATCTACAGGTTCAAAGCAATTCTTATCAAAATTCCAACTGCTGTTTTGCAGAAATGGAAAAGCCAATTCCACAATTTATTTGGAATTGCAAGGAGCCCAGAGTAACCAAACCATCTTGAAAAAAAACAAAGTTGGAGAACTCATACTTCTGGTTTCAAAACCTATAAAGCTACAGTGATCAAAACATTGTGGGTACTGACATAAAGACATATAGACCAATGGAATAGAAATAAACATCTGTGGTCAACTGACTTTTGACAAGCCTGTCAAATCCATTTGATAAGGAAAAAATAGTTTTTCTACAGATGGTGCTGGGACAACAGGATTTCCGCATCTATAGGAATAAAGTTGGAGTTTTACCTCAAAATATATACATAAATTTACTCAAAATGGATTAATCACCTAAATGTAAGAGGTAAAACCATGAAGCTCTTAGGGAAATACACAGAGATAAATTTTGGTGACCTTGGATTGGGCAATGAATTCTTAGATATGACACCAAAAGCACAAATGCAAAAGAAAAAATACATAATAGGACCTCATAAAAATTAAACATTTTCGTTCATCAAAGGATATAATACCAAGAAAGTGAAAAGACCTACAAAATGGAAGACAATAATTGCAAATAATATATCTGAGAAGGGTTTAATATCCAGAAGATATAAAGAATACCTTCAACTCAATAACAACAAACAATCCAGTTTTTAAAAATGGGCAAAGAAGGGGCAGCTGGTGTGGCTCAGTCAGTTAAGCATCTGACTCTTGATTTCAGCTCAGGTAATGATCTCAGGGTTCTGGGGTCAAGTCCCGCAATGGATTCCATGCTCAGCAGGGAGTCCGCTTAAGGATTCTTTCTCCCCTTCTCCCTCTGCCCCTCCCTCTGCTCTCTCTCTGTCTTTCCCTCAAATAAAAAAAAAAAAAAGGGGGCAAAGAACTTGAGTTGACATTTCTCCAAAGATATGCAAATGGCCGATAAGCACATGAAAAGCTCAATATCATTGGTGATTAGAGAAACGCAAATCAATATCACAATGAGCTAATCCACACCTACTAGAATGACTGTTAAAAAAATTGGGAATTATAAACGTGGAGAAATTGGAACACTTGCACACTTGCACATTACTGGAATGAATGTAAAATGGTATAGCCATATAGAAAACAGTCTAGCAGTTCTTCAAAAGATTCAACATAAGATTACCCTAAGATCCAGCAATTGCACTCCTGAGTATATAGTTAAAAGAATTGAAAACTGGCACTCAAATATATACTTGACTAACAATGTTCATTGTAGCATTATTCACAGTGCCCAAAAGGTGGAAATAACAGAGTGTCCATCAAAAGGTGAATTGATAAGCAAAATGTACTACATATATTCCTGGAATATTATTCAGCCATAAAAAGTTCTGATATATGCTTCAACATGGATGAACCTTAGAAACATTACAGTAAATGGAATAAGCCAAACACAAAAGGACAAACATTGTATGATCCCCCTGGTATGAAATATCTAGAATAGGCAAATTCATAGAGCTTACGAGGGACTGAGAGAAGGGGAATGGGTATTATTGCTTAATGGCTACAGATTCTGTGTATGGGGTGACAAGAATGTTTTTAAAATAGTGGTGATGGGGGTGCCTGGGTGGCTTAGTCGTTAAGCGTCTGCCTTCGGCTCAGGTCAAGATCCCAGGGTCCTGAGATAGAGCCCCACATCGGGCTCCTTGCTCAGCAGGGAGTCTGCTTCTCCCTCGCCCTCTGCCCCTGCGTGTGTTCCCTTTCTCACTGTGTCTCTCTCTGTGAATAAAATCTAAAAAAAAAAAAAAAAAAAAAAAATAGTGGTGATGATTGCATAACACTGTGAATGTAATTAATGCCATTGAATTGTACACTTAAAGTCGTTAAAATGTCAAATTTTATGTCATATATTTCGCACAATAAAAAAATGGTTTTATAAAAAAATCTAATGTGGTTAGTTTCCTTATATATTATACTTGTTTATCAAATAAAACAATCATGTTCTAGGGCCTTTTACTTTGGTTGTACATAACATATTCTGCATCACTTGCATTTTTAAACAATGGCATATGCCTTGATAGACACATGTACACACACACATACACACACACACCATTTAATAAGTAGATCTATGATATATCAGTGTAAGTACATTTTGGAATTAAAAAAGGAGTAAGTTCCTAACATATGGAAAGCAGAATAAAAGTAGAAATAATCTGAATATATTTTGGACAAAACAAACCAAAAATGTGTTAGAAAATATTCTACAAATATGAAAAGGGGTATTATATAATTGAACAAACAATAGAAATTTGTAAAACTAATCTTTGAGCTACTAAATTACAAATAAAGAGGAAAATTAAAATTATTTGAGTTTTCCTTTCCATGTGTAAGTTATTCCTTTCAATACTAACAATAGTGCTTTATTACTAATCTTTGGTTCTACAGATCATGGCTTTCAAAAATCATGATTGTAGATTTTCAAAATATAAACTATAGTTTTCAAGCCATTTTCATGTCTCACAAATTGTACCTATGCTGCATTCAAAATACTTTCGATTTTCTTGTGTGTTTGATGTAATTTATATTATGTGTAAGATATGTCACAAGTTGAACTGTGAATATTCATACTTATTACAATATATATTTTTAGCAACCGGATTACTTCCAGTATTACTCAGGATTGTAGAATAACAGGAAAATGGAAGCGATTTCCAATGTATATTCAAGAGCTTTACAGTTGAGACTTTTTACCATCCATTAGATCACGCCTGTGACATTATAAGCTCAGCTAAAGAAATCGCTTCTACTTATCCTCAAGATATTTCATCACTTTTTTGCAAAACTTATTTTGCGATCATTATTTCTATTTAGTTATGGGTGTACACTGGTGTTCTCTTAATCTCATAGTATAAGAAGTAAATATCTGTCCATATACAATTGAGTAGTGCACACTTACAGAATCAGAGACTGTGCCTCAGTCTTCCTTACAAATGGCATTTCAAAAAGAGAAACCAAGTACACTAGGAGTGCCCTGATTGATGTTGTTTGAATGTGTGCAAAAGGGGAAGTTTTAGATTTAGGTGTAGGGGATGCAGGGCAAAGATTTGAAATGATTAAGTGTAATTTTAGTTGTAACACATTTGAATTACATGAAAAATCATGTTCCTTGTAGCACAATAGTATGAACATCCTAAAGAGGTGAAGAGGTCGGGCTACATTATCATCAAGAAAAATATCAGAATAGACAAGAATCAGGCCCAAGGGAGAGGGAGAAATATAAACAGGAGAATGGCCTTAAAGAAAAGTTAGCCGGTTTTCCTGAGACCTTAAAAAGTTAAACTCTGCACAGAGATCCAGGAAAGCCATTTGTGTTCCTATCACTTTATATTTGAGGACAAAAGTTGTATAGATCTGTAGATGCATTGTTCAAGTTGTGTGTCTTTTGTCACTAAAAACATTTATCCATGCATATATACACATACACACACATAAACAGGATTGCTCCAGGGCATTAGAGTTGCCAGGAAACAGAATGAAGCCATTTGCCCATAGTCACAAATCAACTACATTTCAGTTCAAACTTGCCACTTCTGTTTCAAGCATGCACTGTGTGTGTCTGCAAGGGAGTGAACTTCTTTAAATTGTTGTTTAGTTAGGCTCTGAGCACAGATTCCAAGTGCCATCTAAACGCTAACATTCCGTAACTTCTCTTTGGATGGTTGGATATTTATAATAGTCTAAGAGATGTGGACTAGCTAACAGATAAGCTAAATTTCTTAAAAGACAGTTTCCTGGCTTTTAAAAAAAAATAAACTACATATTACTTTTAATGATCAATAACTAACAGAATTGTAAAGGAACAGAAATAAAATCTCTAACGTTTTAGAGAACCTGCACTAAGTTGCTAATACTTTTTTTAAATTAAACTTATTGCTTACACCAAGTACAGTGATAAGTTTACATATTTTCAGATTTTACAATATTTCTCCTGTGAGAATATGGAAGAGTGGGTAACTGGCCAAATTTGCTCAGATCTAGAGTTCGAACTCAGGCCTGCTTGATACCAGGACCAGCCCTTGAATGCTAGGCTTGGATCCTGCCTACGTATGTTTGTATTAACATTTATTAGCCACCAAAGATGTCTTAACTCCTATTTTTGTTGGTGTTAAATCAGATGTCTGTTCTTCCTTATTTACCCTGGAATTCTGCAAAATGGGTTAAATGGGCACTTACAATGAAATATAAGGCCTGAAATTATTAAAACCTCTTTGTCCCGGCTCTCCAGAAAGGCAATGAATCAATTTGGATTAATTACTATATGTGCCTACTTTGAAGCTTTCCGAAGCTCTACTAGGAGAAGAGATCCCTCATCACTTTCTGTCTTACACTGAAGCATAAGATTGCTGTAAAGCTTTTAAAATAGCTGTACTGCTCTCCCACAGATGTGGGTGCACTTCAGTCATGGCAGAAATAGGTCCAATATTATAAAGCAAATTTGATTCCTTAAGGTTTTGCATTACATAAATGTAAAATAGCATTATTAGTTCTTACAGTCATCATTGCACCATTCATACTTGAAGCAATTGATATTTCCACAAATCAGGCACTGTACAAATTCTGTCATAGTAAAACATTTATTTGTTAAAGTGATATAGATTATTCAGGATTCTACAGTCTTAAATCATGGATGGCAATGTAACATGGATTGATACAGAACTCGATGCCAATGTAGGCTTTTCTGTTTCCTTCTTTAAAAAAAAAATACTTGTAGGCCAGAAGAAAAAAAAATTTTGGCTTTAAAAGGGGATGAACCATGGTCTGATAGAGCCAGTTCCGCCCGCGCCAGAGACTTCTGCTTCGGCTCCTGTGGACAATTTCTTCTAGGACACCAGTTCAACAATTAGCCTTTGTGAATTGAAACATTTTTTAAATTTTATCCAGTAAAAATATCAGTGGCAACTTTTTTCAGGAGAGAAAGAAGTAGTGCTCTTCAGATTAACTCCAGCCTCTGAAATGGGAAAAGAGAACACGAAAAAAAAAAAAAAAAGAAAGAAAAAAGAAAAGAAACAAAGAGAAAATACGTAGGTAGTAAGATCATTGTGCTAGTAATTTAGAAGTTACAGAACTATAAGCAACCAGGCAGGAGTTTATTGCTAGAGAATACAAGATACACTCCTAAGAACTATCTAGAAATGCACATCAGCTCTTAAAATGTTGCTTGGTAATTTCAAATTCTGAATATATAAAATAATCTCATTTTAAAAAGGAATCTAAATGCATTAAGCCTAAATAGTTATGCAAGTCAAAGCCAAATTGTGGAATGGCAGTTTCCCTTGCTTTGTTTTTCACATTTACATTCTCAAGGAAAAAAAAATAATGATTTTATTCATTAATGCATAGCATTTAAATTTTAACAAATAATCATACCGGTTTTAAAACTATGAGCATATTAGGCCAAATCTGTTCATCACATATAAAATCTAAGTGATCACTACTTTTTAAATATAGTCTGTTGGGAGTTTTGTATCATATTGAAATTTTATAAAATTTAATTATACATTAAACGTTAGTGAAGACTATTACTCCTCTTCATAAATTAGTTCCTCACCCACAGAACAAATAAATGTGTAAACTGACAATAACTCACAAGAAAGGCATTCCATAGTTAATGTGATTTTGAATAACATAATATAAAAACCATTTAAAAATATTTAAATATCAAACTGTAAAAATATTCTTCCTCTAATGTGGATTCTCAGCATCATAGATTTAAGATATGTCTATAAATTCCATTTTGAATAGGGATGAAAAATAATTTTTGATAAATATATAATTTCATAAATATGAAATAGAAGTAATTTTTGTCCCTTCCCATTCAAAAAGAACTATGTTTACAAGTTGGGGGTTATAAAATGCATGGCACAGATGAATCATGAAATATGGAAGACTATTTTATATCAAAATGCTGATGTAGAACATATTTGGTGTAGAAAAAACTTAACGTGATAAAGGTAGGAAAAATATTGTAGAGATGTTTCATTTAAGAAAATATTTCATCTGGGGGCACCTGGCTGGCTCAGTCAGTGGAGCATGTGACCCTTGATCTCAGGGCTGTGGGTCTGAGCCCCACACTGGGTGTAGAGATTACTTAAAAATAAAACCTTTAAAAAACGGGGGCGGGGCGCAGAGAAAATATTTCATCTGAATAGCTGAAGCTACTTTTGGCACAAACAATAGTTTTTGAAAATTATTAAACAAAGGATTTACACCATGTTTGAAAACTGTTAATAGATGTGTAACCTATTTATAAAAAATAATTACCTTGGAAACGACTGAAATATAGATCTCACTATCATTCTTTACCTGGAATGTTCTAAGGAAAACTTCACAAAATCACTTTAAATGACAATGGGAGGGGCGCCTGGGTGGCTCAGTCGTTAAGCGTCTGCCTTCGGCTCAGGTCATGGTCCCAGGGTCCTGGGATCGAGCCCCACATCGGGCTCCCCGCTCAGCGGGAGGCCTGCTTCTCTCTCTCCCACTCCCCCTGATTGTGTTCCCTCTCTCGCTGTGTCTCTATCAAATAAATAAATAAAATCTTTAAAAAAAAAAAAATGACAATGGGATTATATATAAATTCCTATCTATTGGGTTCATAGCATAGCTTATTTTGGTGAAACTGGATTACAATGAGTTTATTTCTGTTTGTCTTTCCAATAATATGTTCCTTTTGATAGAAAAAAGACGTAGTTGTACTATACCAAAGTTCAAGTTTCAGGAAGCAGTAATATAGAAAAGACTAAATACAAATAGAAGAAAAATATAGTGGACAATATAACTAGTTTGACTTTAGAAATAATAAATTCTTCCAGAATAAAAAACCATTTTAATATCAAGTTAATGAGGGGCTCCTGGGTGGCTCTGTCGTTAAGCATCTGCCTTCGGCTTAGGTTATGATCCCAAGGTCCTGGGATGGAGCCTCTGGTTGGACTCCCTGCTCAGCAGGGAGTCTGCTTCTCCCTCAGCCCCTCCCCCCCATGCTCTCTGTAGCTCTCTCTTCCTCTCTTAAAAAAAAAAAAATCAAGTTAATGATTGTATAAGCTTACATATTATAATGAGATTCATTTCCACATTACATAAAAAAACTATTAACAAACTACGGAATTATGGCTTTTATAAAAGCTGTTAATTTCAAAGATTAGACAATTAGCGATCAGCTTTGGAAATTATGGTATGAATTTGCCTGCCCTGAAGCTACTACCATTATTGAAATGGTGACATAATATGAAGCTGAATAAAAACTTGTATATGTAGGATATTCAAAATAACACTTTTTACTTCACTTATCAATAGACAAACTCTTACAATGATTCTATAAAGATCTAAATATAAACACAAATTACAAGAGCATCACAAAGGAAAAAAACAGACTATAATAATCATGCTAAATTGTTACAAGAACTAAAGATAATGAATTTGAGATAGGCTCAGGATGTTTTGATAATGCTCCTTATTGAACAGTGAAAAGGTATCATGCAAAATACTGGGGACAGTTTTATGAACAGTACTATAAAGAAAAGAGGAAATTAAAGCTACCCCAATATTAAAAAAAGGAAAAATGTCCTGACGTTGAATGGATTGTGGGAAAATGCTGTTACTGCCCTTACTCTGAATGCAATTAAGAACTCTGAATGATTTTTATCTTGAATAGTTAGGATATCTAAAAAAGAAGGAAATTATTTCTAAAAATCATTGCTGATACTAGGGTTCTAGTTTTTTCTGACTTACTGTAATGTTCAAGTAAATGTCAAAAATGGGCTTAATTATTATAAAATTAGTTAAAAGTTTTCTACATATGTGCCTATTCTATTACTCTTATTTTTAAAAATTTCACTTGAAAGGAATATCATAGAAAAAAACCAACGCTACAGAACCAAATACTTTATAATGGTAATTTTTACTGGGAAATAACATTGGAAAGATATCTGGATCATATATACACATTTGCTTTGCTGTTTAGCTCTTATTTCATATTTTTTCCTAACCCTATGTTAAATGTTGCTGTTTCTTTATAATCAGCATTACTTTTTATTCATTTATACCTTAATAGTTTCTCTAGGGCGCCTGGGTGGCTCAGTTGGTTAAGCGACTGCCTTCGGCTCAGGTCATGATCCTGGAGTCCCTGGATCGAGTCCCACATCGGGCTCCCTGCTCGGCAGGGAGTCTGCTTCTCCCTCTGACCCTCCCCCCCTCTCATGTGCTCTCTCTCAAATAAATAAATAAAAATCTTTAAAAAAAAAAAATAGGTTCTCTAAAAAAAGTGTCTCTTTTCATGGTTATTGCACCTGTAGCAGGGGTTTTATGACAAATTTTAAATTTGTTAAATACCTTAATTGATACTAAACAGAATAATCAGAAGTCAAATTAATTAGAATCAGGAAGCTATTTCCTTAAAGGCTAGTGCAAGCAATTGTAGATTAAGGGGTATTTCTTGTGCATACTTAAGCACGCGCACACACACACACACACACACACAGTACACATATTTTGTTGGTCCGAATATAACAAATACTTTTTAAGAAAGGTTATTTAAGGCATTTTCAGTATAAATGCAAGTAGTCAGGGGAAGCTGGGGGGCTCAGTCGGTTAAATGTGGGACTCTTGATTTTGGCTCAGATCATGGTCCCAGGGTTGTGAGATTGACTCCCCCATTGGACCCTGCACTCAGCAGGGAGTCTGCTTGAGATTCTCTCTACCTCTTCCTCTGCTCCCCCATCTCTCACTCTCTAAATAAATAAAAAAATGCAACTAGTCAATCGTTCCTATTTTATACTTCTAAACATGGCATATGAATTGTTTTACTGGATTTAAGTATAACAATCTTTTCAAACATAAGGTTAACATATGCAAGTGCCAGTTTACATGTAATTACTACCAGTTTTACTGATTCCTTTTCTCTTTGCTCTCAATTCATCTGAGTGTGATTAGAATCTTATAATTTTATTATAAAAGGACCGTATGTGATATATCAAATATTTTAAATTCATTCTATTTCTATACACATGCAGGGAAGGTCTTAAGGGAAAAAAAATGGCATAGGGCATATTCTGGCTAATGGAAATGATATAAATGTATTAATTCTTCACCCTTAGGGAAAAAAATGATCTTAGCAGATACCTCAGTACAAGGAACACCTATACCACTGACTGGATGAAACCTTTCTGTCTTTTATGTACCTTCCTATTAGAGTTTGATGCTATATGAGGGACTGTGGTATAATTAATTTAATAATGTTGCCATGGAAACATTTTGTTATATTAAAAACAAAAATGTGTTGTAAGGTGTTTTGTTTGTTTTTTGCTTACTTTTTAAAAAAAATATTTATTTATTTATTTGAGAGAGGGAGTGAGCAGGGGGAAGGCCAGAGGGGGAGGGAGAGAGACAAGCAGATTCCCCACTGAGGGCAGATACCGAGACAGGGCTCAATCTAAGGACCCTGAGATCATGACCTGAGCCAAAACCAAGAGTTGGATGCTTAAGTGACTGAGCTACACCGGCACCCCAATTTTTTCTTACTTTTACTGTATGTATGTATATATATATATATATGTATGTATACACACACACACACACACACACACACACACACACAGGTAGCCTTTTAATTTAAATTTAATGCATTGGGCAGTGTCCAAAATTTTCGAAAACATATTTGCCTTTGGGTAGTAAAACACATTTGTTACCATCCTGCAGGAAATAAAAATTTAAAAATTTATATCCCTTCCTCCCCCCCTAAAAAAGAGCTGGGAAGCTGTGAGCACAAGAAATCTCCACCAGCTCTACCTCACTCCACTCACACCTGGGGAAGTACTACTAACCATGGGAAAGGCACAAGACAGCCACGTAGGTCAGTCTCTTCCAAGGGGCTTCACTGGTAGTATGGACAGGGTAGAAAGGATAGGTCTCCTAAGGCAGAAATCATTTGCCAAGTACCAAGAAGAGTTACACCGAGGTCTCATCATACTTTAATTGATAATTGAAAAATGCCTTAGATTGACTCTCCTGCTTCCAATTCTTGATAAAACAGCACTGTTCTGGACTGTGCTTCTGATAGATTAACCATTTACTTTCTAATCCCTTTCTAAAGATATTCTCTTTCAGAACAGCTAGATGTCCAAAGTTACATGATAAATGAACTTTCAGAAATCAAAGGCAGAGAGAGAGAGGGAGGAAAGAAGGCAGCAAGAGAGGTAGGGCAGGAGAGAGAGAGAGGTTCAGAGTGAGAAAGGGAAGCACTGGGGGGTGATGAAACAATGCACCTTCACGCAGGGCAGTTCAGTACACAAAACAGAACACAAAGTGTGTGCCAGACACTGGGCTATTGATTGTTTCTAGTGAGCCATCTGTTCATTTTTTGCAACATAGGATTGGGATCCTGAACTCAGAGACATGATGCATGAAAAATACGGTGTTTAATTTGGGAGTGGAACTCATTAGGGGAAACCCTGAATGATTGTCCAAGTTATTATCTTTTAAATACAAAATGTTAAAAAAAAAAAAGACCCTATTTTTACCACTAAAAAAATAAATCAGTGGCCTTTTTTAGAACTTTGAAAAGCAGAATATTTTTTCTGTGCCAAACCTTAAGCCAATGGCTGATGCCTCCAGCTGTGTGAACAGATTGCTAAAGTGCTATTCTGCTCTGGAAACACACTTTCTGATCCAATTAAAATGCAGGAATCAAACACTCATTTGAAACTTCCAAAAAGGAAAAAAAAAAGAAGAAGAAGAGTAATCAGTTGCTGACAAAAGGAATACCATGAATATTTCATATGTAGTCTTTTGCTCCATTTTATAGTGGCTTCATTCATTTTGGGTAACACTGAAACACTTCTGTTCATCCACTTCCAGGGAGGTATAACGTATCATTTCCGCTCCTATTAGGATGTGGAGGTCAAGGATAAGGAGTGAATACATTCTTATCAAGCTACTGTCTTCACATTGGGAAGTATTTGTAAAAATGCACATTATATCATGCATGGGTATAAGAGTGACTCCAAAGTCACATTAGTATTCCCTTTATTCTTACAGTATGAATCAGAAATGTTCAGTTAACCAGAAATATGTCTAAATTTAGTAACTGGAAATTCATTTAACCAACTAAACTTTAGTTTGTACCACTGAGCACTGAGTAGTTTTAATGGAAAATTTCAACAAGTTACATAAGCTTGCAAAAAATTTAAAAAAATTATTTATAAAAGAATATACCCACTTAATGATGAACTATGAGACAGGTAACAAAATCTCACCTGTGTTTCCTGGACAATCTGGTCAACATTAGTCAGCAAAGCATCTGGGAATAAAATTTTCAGTGTCATAAACAAATACACAAATTCCATTTTTAAGAAACAGACCCGAAACACTTCTCACTGAAATCTTGATAAGATTTCTCTTAACAGAAATTTATCTAGACTTCTTTTAAAAAAACTTACCTGTTCTTGGGCTAATTGCAATTGACTTTTGCAAATACTTTGTAGTTGCTATGGCTACTTCCTGATATATAATACACCATAAAGGTAGAATTTTAAAAATATTGTCCCAGTTGCTAAAGTGAGTAATTATTATTATGGAATGCACTTTTCCTCAAAGAGTTCAAGAAGGGAATCAGGCTTCTACTCATTTTTCCCTACTCAAAGTTAACATTTCAACTACAGAGTTGCATATGATTAATATGGAAAGATACACCAAGGACAAGAGAATCCAAAATAGGAAACATAGCTTCACTATGTTCAACATGCAGAGTATTAAATAATCATTTACAATAATCATTATTCAATAGCCCCCAAAATAATATCATGTTTTATGAAGTACCCAGTATCCTCATATAAAACACTAATGTTCTATATGCAACCATTCTGCCTTTAAATGTCCATATGTATGTTCCAGTTGGCTATAAATGTTTAATACCATTACCTAGCCCTGCATAGCACACATTCTATTTCTTTCCAATATGTCCTCTTTTAAAACAAATACTCTTAGTCATTAAGAAGTGACACAATGATAAGAAAAAATATTAGGAAAAAATTATTCTCAGGGTTCACAGGTAAGTGTGATGAGAAGAGTACAAAATACTTTTTTATAGAACCTCCAGCACAAATATTCAAAGAAATTTATAATTGCCTCTGGAGATTAGGTTTTACATGAAAGCAATAATAAGACATGTTCACATTATCCAGGAAAAAAAATGTTTAGGAAATTACATTATGGTAGAGCCAACATAGGATATTTCATAAGCCCTTCATGTTATTTGAATAATTTATTGGACATACTCTGAGCAGAATCACAATATCTAGTTCACGTTTCAGGCAAGATCAAATGTACATCCACTTCCAAACACAAAATGAAAAGGACTTCATGACTTTCTCTGAATGCATTTGAAAAAAAAAATTTTTTTTAATTTTAAAATCCATGGACATAAAAGTCATCTATTTGAAAAGAGTGGATGAAATTAGACAAGTTGTAGAGATCATAATCATTAGGAAGTTCAGAAAAATAAATTTCTACTAGAGAGTTTATATCCCATTGTAATCTTATAACTAAGTGATATAGCTTGTACAGTTGTTCTGGGAGAAGTTCTCTGGTAGTTAGCCCATTTAAATATAATTTTGCTACATCAATTACAATCTATGTTGCAAGATACAAAATTCTGATTTTAACTGATTAATTTGCTAAGCATACATATTGGTATATCTATATATTACATATATAGATATGTAAGTATATACTGTGTATATATTTTATCAATGGTAACTTTAGATCCTAAATTTCGACTTTGAGAAATAGCTGACAAAACCAGAAGACAATGGTACACTAGTTATTATACTGACTACTTGTAATATTTGATAAAATTGCAAATACATTACCCTTATTTAACAAGGAAATTTCATACTTAAATAGACTCCTAGGTAGAAACTGCTACTTTCTGTGTCCCACACTTCAGACAATACCACATTTTTAGGAAGACTCAATCACAGTAATACTCTCACCATTCTTTCGATATTAAGTGATCCTCGGTACTGCTATAAGAAGGATTGGTTTTATTTCAGAAAGCAAACAAACAAAATCCCCCAAACCTGACAAAAGTAAGTGTATGTGTAGTCCCAGCATGCATTTATCTAGCATGGGAGAAAAAGGATGGACTAATCTGAAAAGACCGAGCTCTGAAACTATTACAAAATCCCAGGCATTCCTTTTGGTTATTTTCTCTTTTCTCTATGAAATTTTAAAGACAAGATATTTTTTATCCATAAATTTGACCCCCCAAAAATGCTTCACTCACAACCATTATAACGTAAATAATAATAATGACTATATAACGATAGTGATGATGATTATCATCAACTGCGGAGGATAAGAAAAATAGCCTTTTCCCATCCAGACCACCTCTGGGTGGACTTCAGTCCTTTCCCCAAACACTACAAACACTTACAGACAGAAGCATCCACATTCACTCTTAAAGAAGAAAGACTGGATGCTTCCTGAAACACAAGGGATGACTGAGCAAGGAAAAGATCATAGTCTTCATTCTGTATAATATAAATGAACATTGCTTTCTTAGCAACATAAAATAGAAGTGAAATTTTGTCATACCAATAAGAAAATGGGTTCAGATCTGCAGTCCTTGAAAAATGACCCATTTACCTTTGCAATTCTATGTACAATAAGATGCTTTATGTTTTTTTAACTATTGGCATTTAAATGATTGTTGTTAAGCTTATTGTTGTGAATAAAAAGGAAAAATGAGAAAATTTCAGAACTAAGAAGCCATTGTTGTGGATCTTGTGATAATTGTTCTAGTTTTTTACCTTTATAAATGAAATACTTAGTTTCCTTTCAGTAATACAAGCAAATAAAATAGTTAAAATTTAGTTTGGAAGTTAAGTACTTTGTGAGTGCTTTAAAGTGAAGTAGAAAGTACTTCTCAAGAAAAGATAAAAAGAGATTCCTGTAGATAAATGGAACACATTTAATTTTCTTTTAATTTCTCAACTTCTTGTGGGAAAGTATGTATCATTCAGATAATAGATTTGTTATGTCTATAAATGGTTTACAATAGTTCTACAACTAATATTCTAAAACATTTTTTGGAAAATATATCTACAGAGCAGATAAAATCAACTGTCTGAAAGCATAAAATAGCTTATTGTGGCCTCAACCTAACTACATTTAATGGTTTAAAAAAAAAATTAGGAAATAAATTGGTCCCAGTGAGGGTATTTACGTATCTAATTTATTTATTTAATGTACCTCTGTTTCAGTCTATTTGTAGGGTCAAAATAAATAGTATTCATCAAACCAAACTTTGTTTCCTCTTAGGATTCCAAGGCAGCACTGGATGCTTCATCATCCCTTTATGATGCTTGGATATTACATATATTAAATAAAAAGACCTACTTTAATAATAGTTGGACATTTTGGAATTGGGGGACACTTATCCAAAAGAAACAAAAACAACACAGGAAGACATATAATTAAAAAATGTTTGGAGCAAATATCTGTAAATATATTGTTTGTTAGTTATCATATTTAACAACCTGTAACCATAGTGTAGCATGGCTAAAAATAAAAGAAAAATAATTTAGGACTTGGAAGCAAAAAACAATATATATAACCTATACATAGTCAGCAACAGCAAACCATATGCTTTGGATCACACACACATAGCTGGTTAAATGAGAAATGCAAGAAATAACAGAAAGAAAAACAATAAGAGACAGAATTTCTTGCTTATAGTAATAAAATAGCTGGATCACAAATCAACATTGTGCATATAATCAAAATTCTTACTATTGCACCTTCCTCCCTGGCCCCATTCATTTAATTATTTATCTATCCATTCACTCATTCATTCATTTGAGTAACTAGTGTGTTTCGGATATTATACCGGGTACCTTTAAAAACCCTCAACCGTCCCATAGATTTATTTTTCAGTCACTTCATACTGAAACTGCCCTGAGCAAAAAGTCTTTCATATATTCGTAAACAAAAACAAAAACATTTGACCCTCTTGATAGGCCAATCTTTCGTTGATCTCTCAAAATATAAACTTATAGAAAGACAGAAACATGAGCCTTTTTATCACTTCTAAAAACATGTGTTCATGCATTTGGTTAATATACCCTGAAAACAGTCTTGAGTAAAACTAATAAAAATTTAAATGGTTTCAATGATTTTAGTCAAACAGAATAAATTTCACATGATTAAATATTATAGAGTTCTAAATGTTTATAAGAAATAAAAGATATTGAATTAACGTTTCATTTGAAACATAAGCAGAAAATTGATTTTTTAAAATACAGGCAACTGGAAAATATAAAATAAGCTAATCAGTAGCTTGGAACAGATATGCTAAACTGTGGCCTTTATGCATGGTTTCAGAGCCCCCTTGACTACAACCTTCATAATGCCAGAGATTTCTTCCTTGGGGATTCACTTGTTTAAGTCTCAAAAGCGTTTATATATTTGGGACTTTTTAATACCATATAGGTAAAAACTAGGAGAGGGAAAAGCAATATGCTTTTGTCCATCAGCACCTTTTGAAGAATTAAGTAATTGATGTTAATTAGAAATGTTAAATTGGGATTAGAGCATTATTACAGAAATAGTGTTGAAGATACACTTCATTCTGTGTAATGTTTTTGATTTTACAAAACGTGATCACACATGTAATCTCATTTATTCCTCAAAAGAACTATACATGTGACCCATGAAAGCTGATTAGATTTTCGAAATGTGAAAGGAAAGCTTTAGAAAGGGAACCAGGGCAGAGGAGGCATTTATGAAACACCTAAGATAATACTAGCCCATTAGATAATTTTTTTCAAGACTGGTGTGGAAAATAATCTCTGCTTTAATTTTACCTGCTTCTGAATGTCATCATGATAAATCGTGTATAAAATGTGTCTGTGTCAAGTTAAAATTAACTGAAGTTTTTACATATGCCTCTAGTAGAAGAAAATTAAACTAATGACTACCATCTGTGTTTTAATGATATTTCCAAATGATCTGTAAGAGATATTAAACTTACTGTTTAACTTACTCCCATGGAGTATGTTATATAAATAAAGTACATATCTTATTATATTATGGCTAAACTTTTTTGTGCAAGATTCTCATGTGAGCCTTATTTTCAACCTCCCATCCCAAACACCAAAGAATGCCTTAATGTTAACCCCCATCTACCAATCTTTAATAAAACACCATCAAGTTGCAATATAATGTAAGATTTTCAACGAGTAGATAGGAACATTTATCTATAGACCTTGATTTCAGTGGATATCCAAGAATGCCATATATCAAGGAGCAATATTATTGTCTGATTAAATTTAAGAATTTTTTAATGATGGATTCCCACTAAGCTGCATGATTTCTAATTAAATTTCATCACAGGTTTTGGTTAAAATAAATGCATTTACTCTAAGAAAGAAACATTCCAATTGAGAATTATAGGCAGAAGGGGAAAACAAAACCACTATCTGGTTAATGAGCAATGACTTTATATTGCTTATAAATGTAATAAGAATTCCATTAGAAGTATTTTTTTTTTTTACTTCACTTAGTGATAACAATAGACATTCCTTTGATAATGGGAGCCTGGTATTTTTGTCTCCCTTTTTAACTTACTTAAAGAAAAACATAAAACTCATTCATTCCACAAATGTGTACCGAATGAATGAAAACACCTTCCTGCGCCTAGGGTAGCAGCATACAGAATTCTGGCCTGTGACTTGAAAGTGAACTGGATTTCTTTGATAAATGCAAAATCACTTGAATTTTCTTTTGCTCCCCGCCAAAAAAGCTATGTCACGGATGAGAAATACCATAAATCCATTAAGGCACCTGAACCAAGAATGTTGTTTAGAAGTGTACCTATTTTAACACTGTCTGGGTATACTTATTGAATATTTTATTTTAAACACCATAACAACACAGAGTTGTTCTTTTTAATATCTGCCTAAAAACAAATGCCACTGTCCTTGAAAGAAAATAGACAATCTACTCACTGAAAAATACTAATCAGCCTAGGTGGTCCTTTGTAAGACTGGAGGAAATAGCATTATTTATGTAAGACTTCTTTGTCCCATGACAACCTTTATTTTGTGCTCTGCTATTGTAGAACCTAGAGGTCAGTCCTAGGGCAGGGGAAGGCACTGTCATGTCATGCTTTTCCCCCTAAACCATCTTATCTGTGTTATCTTCACATATCAAACTGTACCTAGAAGGTTTATACACCTTGGCTCTATGAGGCATGTATCAGAGAAACAAAGCTGGAATTTCAAATTCCAATTTCCTATATGAGTTTTCAAAATAATTTCTTCATTAAAAAGAAATAATCGGTTACACAGTGCTTTCCAATATCCACTCAGAATCTGAGAGAGATGCTTTTCCACTACGCCCATCAGAACTGTTGGACTGAATTAACATCGCATTCATAGACATGCTTCTTTTAGAAAACAGTCCACACGTGTTCCGTGAGTTAATATAACAATAGTATTCCTTTAATTCTCCATTCAGGGAGAACCTGTGCCTCGCTCTGGATCTGTCAGCAGGCAAAGTGAGAAACTTACTTGGCTTTGAATGTGCTCTTTTAGATGTGGGCCCCTCTGTGACAGAATCAGGAGGTCGACTAGCTAACTGCAATGCAGTTGAGTTGTTCCTGTTAGTGTTTTGGGACTCAACATTTGTGACAGCTTCATTCTGTGGTTCGGCACTTGGCTTTGTGCCAGTCTTTCTTTTCTGCTTTTGGGACACAGAAGCGCTTGGAGTCCAGGTAGGAGGCAAAGCAGAGGTAGTGGTAGAGGAGTCCTGACTTGAACAAGTTTCTGAAGACTGCATCACGTTGTCATTGGCAACTTTACAACACTGGGCATTCTCTTCATGTCCCACAGCTTGTTTGGACACGGACTGGGGCAGCGTGACACTGCAGCCTTGTATCTGAGCCCCATTAGTTTGAGAGTAGACATTGCTGACCTTGGTGACCTTGTGTTGCCCGTTATTGTTACAAACCTTATACCGGATCATGAGGATGATGATAAAAACCAGCACAGATGCTACAATTATTCCACCAATAATAATAATCATGGTGCCTCCCAAAAACTGGGACTGCATGAAATGGCATCGCACATAATCCTGTTCCGTCGTAAACTGGATGCAACCCACGACTCTTGTGGCGGTGAGGGAAGTGATGCCGTCGTCATATATTGCCAAGACACACAAGTCATACATAGTTCCAGCAGCCAGGTTATTGACAAGAAAAGTTTTGCTCGTAGGAGGTATCATTCTGAGGGACAATGGAATTTGTGTTAATGTTAAAAACAAAACATACAGACACACAGAGCCATTATGACTTCAGGTCTGTTTCATTCTGGTACTCATTAAGATAAGCACATTTATAACAGATATGAAATATGGGAAAATGATCTAATCTTATATATGCCTAGGTAAAATGGTTAAAAGTCATTGCTGGATTCTGCACTGTATTAATGGTGACTGCACCGTGCCTTGACAAGCTTCCTAATTACATTGCTTGGCAAAGCAGAACTCCTAATAAAAGCCACTGCTAAAAAAATCATTTATGGCAAATTGCTTTTGAAAGGTGTGACTGTGACATTATCTGACTACTAAACAAATCCATTTAGCACTTACAACACCTCTGTGACTAAAAGCCAATTTGAAGGAAGGGAAAACACTGACAATCACATTAGAAACCAGAATGGAAATGCATCGGAGTATTTATTTTCCAAATCAGTTATAAGCTGCTATGGAATGGTACCCAGCAAACCTATATTTTGTAACTACGATAATTACTAAGATTAAAGTACTTTATTTACAGATCTCAGCCTTCTCTTATGCCAGCAACACTTGGTTCCCAGTATGTTTTTATCTAAAAATGAGGTTGATGAGAATGTATGAGGAGTATTATCTTAAAAACATGAACGGGGCAAGGCTGTTGACCAGAGCCTAAATCCCTCATTCTGCCCATTGTGGGCTGATGAAATTACCTTCAGAACAGTTGCTAAGTTTGATAAAAGTTTACAGATACCTCTGAATCCATTATATCACAAAACTCTTCTGTGGGTGCTTTTTTCCCACTAACTTTTTTTTAAGTAGCAACCAAATATGACCTAAGCTAAGATTTCATTTAGAAAAAAAAATGCTTGAAACTATATTTTCCCTGACAGAAATTTTTAGGAAATTTTAAAACTTGGCAATGCTAATCTGTTATACAACCTAGACAATGTGTTCTAAATGAACTAGGAACCTTTTAGGGCACAGTATGTATTTGTGATTTGTGATCAAAATCACTATCATTTAGTGAGTGTATGATAAATACCAGGCATTACTAAGCACTTTATATACACTATAATTTTATTCTTTTTTCTTTTTCTGGAACACTATAATTTTATTCTTACGATGACTGTATGAGGTAGGCATTACTATTTTATTTGTGACAAACACTGAAGTCAGGAAATTTAAGCAATTTTCTGAAGGTCACCTAGAATTTTCTTGTTATAGCAGGATTAGGATCTTAGAATTTGGAAAGTAGAAATTGACCTATGGCACATTATATATATATACAGTGTTAGTAGCTACAGGAAGCTGAGGGGTGCACATTCTTTGACAATGGGTTAAATAATGGATAACCCAGGTAAAGAGCAGCTGAGTATAAGAAGGACAAACAACTTTATGCTAATATGCATGCATCATAGTCTACATGATCATACATTTAGTGATGAGAGAGATATTAGAAACTGTTTACTTTAATCTCTTGCTTTTAAAGATGAGGAAATTAAAACTCAGCAATGTAGGACTTTGCCCAGGATCGATCATACAGCTAGCTGGGCCAGTTTTGTTTTTTTTCTACCAGCCCATGCTCATTTAAAAAAAGTTCTCTCATTTCCATACATGGGTGAAAATCAAATTATCTTCAAGAATTCATCTGGGTATATAAGAATTGAGTTGATCTTATTCCAGAAAAGCTTCAAGACAAAATATATATATATATATGTATATGTGTATTTCAAAACCATGATTTTGCATCATTTCCTAGGAGTAATAATAGTCTATTATGAGTGAAATTATATGGAGAGGTAAAAATGTATATTTCCAACTGAAAATTGGACAAGATGTGACTATAAATCAATGAGGCTGAACTTTAGAAAAACATACCAGAAAATCTATAGTCAGATGCAAATTCTCCATCGAATTCCTTATGAGGAGATTACGTACTTAACTCCAGTGATACTTTCACTGCTCAAAATATTTATAAACTTTCTCTTTGGAACTGTCTTAAGAACCAGTGTATATGAAATAATACACATGCACATAACTCAATCACTCAAAAAAATCAGTCTCATTATTTTATAGTTACATCCTATTTTTTTGACCAAAAATGGCAATACCCATCTTGATCACCCACCTTATTCACAAGACTTGGCTCCAAGTGGCTTTTGCTTGTTTCCAAAATTCAAATTCACCCTCAAAAGACGAAGATTTGCCACCACTGAGGATATTCAAAATAGTATGACGAAGGTTCTAAAGATAATTCCAAAAGTGCTTTGAGCAATGCCAGCATCATTGGGATAATGGAATAGCCTCCCAACGTGACTTCCTTGAAGGAAAGAACACTCATGTGGATGTGTAAGTTCTGGTATGTTTTTGAATTTTTAAAATAAATCAATCTTGTTCTCTGATAGTCACATCTCTTAGATGAGGGGAAAAAAAGTAAGTAAGCAGAATATTAAATATAAATTTGAACTCTCTAAAATAACACCATTCAAAATATTTCCCCACAGGTAATCACCTTTCACAAACCTTACATTATACACTTTAAAAAAAAATGGAGTGCTGTAATTACAACACAGAGTAGCACTGCCAATGAGAAAAACAAAAACAAAACAAAACAAAAAACCAAGTCAGTAGTACCTTAACAAGCCCTACTAATGTAGATGCATGGTAGTATAAAAATTTGGTTAATTTTTCTTACCTGTAAACAAGGGTGTCATCATAAGTACCATTGTACTGGATTTGGAACATACGTATTCCAGGAATATTCCTTTGAAAATTAAATTTAAGTAGCGCAGTAGATGATGTCGCTTCTGCTACTACAATTTTATCTTGACTCATTTTAGTATCACCATTACTACTGCTTGCATTAGAACCTGACTTAGTAGAAGTTGAAATATCTGAAGAACCAGGATCAGGCTCATGGATATGGTTTGTACTATTTAGTAAGTGAGGGAGCTTAATTATATGAAGATCCACTGTTTGTGTTGCTTCCCCAGCAGGATTGGAAGCGATGCAGGTAAAAGCACCTGTATCCTTTACAGTTGTTATAAGAATATCAAGTGTTCCATTATCATACACCAGAGATCTTGTTGCATTTGAAATCAGCTTCCCTTCAGGAGAAATCCAGTGAATTGCAGGTTCAGGGTCCCCCCTGGCTTTGCACCTCAGGGTTGCCCTCTGACCTTCCAGGACTCTCATCTCATGTGTATGACGAGTAATGAGAGGAGGCTCACATAAAAACTCTTCCTCAGGAATTGACCAAAAATAGCGGCCAGTTAAAAGTGCTGGAGAAGCACAAGTCTCTAGGTCATCTTCTCTGGACAGACGCCTCAACCACAACAATTCACAATTGCAATGCAAAGGGTTTCCACCGAAACTTAATGCAAAAGTTGATGGGCTGATTATTCCTGAGGTTGCTAATACCTGAGCTCGCTGAAAGAGAGGGTCAGGTGGTAGCTTCTGCAATTTGTTTGATGTTACATCTAGCCGAGTCATCTTGTGCAAGTGGGAGAAAGTCCCCTTAGGAATGTTATCAATCATATTGTGATCCAAACTAAGGGTGTGCAAGCTAACCATCTTCTCAACAGCATCCCAAGGAATTGTTTCTAAATTATTGTAGGACAGATCCAGCTCCTCAAGGGCAAAGACATCATCAAATGCTGTAGAAGAAATTAAAGTCAGTTGATTGTTGTTCAGTATCAAATGATGGAGATTGGAAAGCCCACTGAACATATCATTTGTAATTTTAGTCAATCTGTTGCTATTCAAATGCAATGCCCTCAAATTTCGTAAGTCAGCAAAAGCATGAGGTGTAATAAAACTTATTGTATTCCTGGATAGAGTCAGGTCCACCAAGCTGGTCATATTGGCAAAATCTTTCCTTTTAATATTTGTAACAAAATTGTCTGCCAACCGCAGTTCCACAGTTCTTCTGTCAATGTTTGGTGGAACAAATAAAAGCCCTTTCTTGGCACAAAGGGTTGCGAGATTAGGAGACAAAATCTGACAGACACAACGCTTTGGACAGATCTGAGCTCTCACTGCTATGCCAATGAAAAACAGATAAAAAAGAAATTTTTCCATTGTAGATCAGATTTAAGAGCCTGTAAGAAAAGATACAAAATGTAGTGTTAGCATCCAGTCATTTCACTAATGTTCATATTCCTAATGGAATAATCCTTTGTATGCAAATTGCAATACAGAAATGATTTACTCATTTGTTTACTTAACAAACAAGTATAAAATATCTACTCTGTATTGCAGGCTATAATTGACACTAAGTTGAAAAATACACCATTCCTTGGCCTCATGGGATTTAAAATCAAATGGGGGAAAACAAAAAAGCCAACAGATTATTACAATTCTGTAAATTATGTGCTATTTTTGAAATATGTCCAGGGTCCTTCATGGATGTACAAAAAAAGTGACATTCAGCTGAGACTGGAGGGTAGGAGTTAGGAAACTTGCCCATAACCCTGAAAGATATCTCATAAGTTCAAAAGATTAAAGATATATTTAAGGATTTGCAAGCACTTCAATTTACTGAGTAGAAACAATAAAAGACAACATTTGTTATTGTTAACTTTGTGGCATAATATTTGAAAGTAATTAATCATTAATCAAATTTTATTCATCTTTACAAACTATCTTGAACATAGTACAACCTTCACAACCTAACTGCAAATGCAAATAAAGGCTCTTATTCTCAAAAATAAAAAGGCTAAAAATTTACCACAAGTGCTCTGAGCTTCTTAAATATTAGAATATTTTATTTGATGTAAAATTGGATTTTAAAAGATAATTTATGAAAAGTAGTCATCAAAATTCTTGACATTGAGTCCCAAAAGATGCTATAATTCCATTTTTTTCTTTTAAAATCTTAAGGCATTTAAATTTAATCCAAATATAATTTTTAAAAAATCTTGATAGTTTCATTTTCCAGTTTGATCTGATTTGTTCTTGAAATTAATCATCAAAAATTAAAATATTAATACATATGCAATCAAAAGTTCTCATAAATTACATGTAGTTTTAAATGCCAAGGAAAATAGCTAGAGAAAATAAAATTTTTTAATTGATGACAATATAAAATACAGAATTATTCTAGAAATAATGTACCTGGTTTTCTAAATAAAACATATTCTTATAGTTTTTATTTATTTTATATCATATTCAATGTGGATGTAATGAGTAAGAACTGTCATGCTCAACAAATGAAATAGTCTTACTCTTCTGTTCATGGTGGAATAACTGGTACTAAACTAGCCTTTCCACAATAAGCAGTAACAAAAAGTACAAAATATATCTATAACTATAGATTTCACACATTGGAAAAAAAAGAAGCACAGAATTGTGATCCTTGAGAAAAGTGAATAAAAAAAAAAAACGAATGAACCCTATCATTGCTCCTGGAGACACTTTTCAAAGCATAGCACAAGGAGGGAAAACAAGGTGACACTTGAACAGTTGAAGAGGATAGACTGGAGTGCAGAGAGTCTCCAATGGCCTGAATTTATGAGGCAGAATACCAGAAAGAAGAGAGTTATCCAAAGAAAGAACTTCAGTAATCCTATAGATAGAAACAGGGTAATAGATACTAGCCATACTGAAACACCGGGGGGAGGGAGGAAGTTGGAGGAAAAAAGTAAACAAAACCTCAGTGACCTGTGGGAAAACATTAAGAAGTCAAAAATATTAAGAAGCATATAATTGGAGTATCAGAAGAAGGCTGTAGACATAAAGGCAGACATTTTTCACATTTGTAATAAAAAGCAACCCATAAATCCAAGCTCAAAACAAGGAAAACTATACCAAGACATATCATAATCAAATTGCAGATAACCAAAGGAAAAAATAATAATCTTAAAAGGAGCACAGAAATAAGACACATTACAAGAAGATAAAGTGAACAAAATAAAAAATAATGGCTGACTCCTCGCTGATTTCTCATTGGAAATAAAGCAAAATGGAAAACAATTAAAAATATATTTCAAGCATTTCAAGAAAAGAAAGTCTGTCAACCTGGGTGGGGGCTTATATATTCATAATGAAGGTAAATTAAAAACATTTTGAGACAAACTGAGAGTTTTATTACCATAAGAGCTGCACTATAAGAAAATATAAAGAATATTCTATTCAGGTTGATGGAAAATTGTACCAGATGGAATCCTGAATCTTTATAAATGGATAAAAAACAACAGAAATGGTGTATCTGTGGGTACATATAAAATATTTTTGCTGTGTTTTAATCTGTTTATAAATAGTACTTCTGGTATGGATATTAAAATTACAAAACAAACAAAAACCAACCCCACATCATTTGCACCCTGGCAATCAAGTAAGCTGGATAAACTGGACATCAATTTTTTAAAAAATAACAAGATCAAAATGCTGAGGATATAAATTTACAGTAACTATATTCCAGAAAGCAGTAGTCTTTGATGGAAGGCAAGAGTTCCATAGATGTCCCCTGATGTCCCCACCCAACAGAAAAGTAAATAAGAGGACCTATCTGGCATAAATTAAGGTAGGGAGAAACTAGTCTACCTTTCAAAAATTTAACAAACTTTTTTTTAAAAGATTTTTAATTTATTTATTTGAGAGAGAGTGAGAGAGAGCAAGTAAGCAGGAGCGGGTGGGAAGGGCAGAAGGAGAGGGAGAAGCAGATTCCCTGCAGAGCACGGAGCCCAACATGGGGCTCAGTCCCAGGACCCTGAGATCATGACCTAAGCCAAAGGCAGACACTTAACCGACTGAGCCACCCAGGTTCCCCTTAACAAACTTCTTTTTAATGCTTTATTTCTTAGAACAGTTTTAGATTTACAACAAAAATGAAAGGGAAGTACAGAGATTTCCTATATACCAACTGCTCCCACAGCAGGCTTCTCCATTATCAATATCCCTGCCAGAGTGGGACATTTGCTGCACTCAGTGCATCTACTTTGACACATCGTAATCACCCAAAGTTCGTAGTTTACAGCAGGGTTCACTCTTGGTGTCGTACATTCTACAGGTCTGGACAAATGTACAATGGCAAATATCCACCATTGCGGTATGTACAGAGTACTTTCACTGTCCTAAAATCCTCTGCACTCTGCTTATTCATTTCCCCCTGGCTCATCCCTGGCAACCACTGGCTTTTTTCTTTTTTACTGTCTCCATAATTCTGCCTTTGCTTGAATATCATATAGTTGGAATTATATAGTATGTAGCTCTTTCAGGTTGACTTCTTTCACTTATTAATATGCCTTAATAATATATTCCTCTATGTCTTTTCATGGCTTAATATTTCATTTCCTTTTAGCATTGAATAATAACCCATTTTCTGTATGTACCGAAGTTCCTTGATCCATCCACCTACTAAAGGACATCTGATTGCTTCCAAGTTTTGGCAATTCTGAATAAAGCTGCTCTACACATCTGTGTATAGGCTCTTGTGTGGACATAAGTTTTTAACTCCTTTGGGTAAATACCATGGAGTGTGGTTGCTGGACTGTATAGTAAGATTATATTTATATTTAGTTTTGAAAGAAAGTGCCAGACTGTGTTCCAAAGTGGCTCCACCATAATTCCCAGCAGCAATGTGAGACTTCCTGTTGCACTATAACCTTGCCAGCCCGTGATGTTGTCAGTGTTCCAGATTTTGGTCATTCTAATAGGTGTGTACTGGCATCTCACTGTTCTAATTTGCATTCCTTGATGACTTATGATATGGGGTATCTTTTCATATTTTATTTGCCATCTGTATATCTTCTTTGTTGAGGTGTCTGTCAAGGTCTTTTGCCCATTTTTAAATTATGGGTTTTTTTTTTAATTATTGAGTTTTAAGAATTCTTTGTATATTTTGGATAACAGTCTTTTATCAGATGTGTCTTGTACAAATATTTTTCCCTGTCCCTGGCTTGTCTTCGCATTCTCTTGACGTTGTTCTTGGTCTTCACATTCTCTTGATGTTGTCCTTGGTGGAGCTCAAGTTTTTAATGTTAATGAAATCTAGCTTATCAATTATTTCTTTCATGGATCATGTCTTAGGTGTTGTACATAAAAAAGAATCACCATACCCGAGGTCATTTAGGTTTTCTCCTATGTTATCTTTTGGGAGTTCTATAGTCTTGCATTCTATGCTGTGCAGTTCTCTCAGTTTGTCATTTGTTACAGTATTATGATAATTCAGTTCACTGCAGCTTCTTGAGACCGTGGTTGGACATTTGCTATTTGGGAAGACATGGGATGTTAACACTAGGATGGTTTTGAAAATCTGTCTTTTATAGATGAACTATCTGATTTTCAAACATTTGGAGAACTCAGCCAACTTTATATCTCTGCTTCCAGGTTTTTTTTGGTGGCCAATGAGAGCTCTTTGATCTTTCATCTCAACCCTGCATTTCCTTGCTTTTGGCTGCAATTGAGTTACCCTAGATTCTATGAAGGTAGAGGATTCCTCTAAGAAGTTTCTGGTATCTCACCAATGCCACCCCAGAAATTCTGTGGTTGAAAGTCAAACATACCTGTATGGGAAGAAAAGGACTGAGGTCTCCATTCCCTCTCTCAAGTCTTTTTATAGCTGAAAGCCCTGAGTGACTGATTTTTCCTTGTGCTCTTCTGCTTCTTACCTATCATTCTTCCAAAGTCTGGGTTGCCTGGAAGATTCATTTCAACTTTCTTTTCCTCCCCCAATTCTTACCCCATTTTTTCTTATTTGAAAATATAGAGAACCTAGGGAAATTGTCTCAAAGAAACAGAAAATGGAATGGTAGTTACCAGGGGCTGGGTGGGGGGTTGGGAAACTGGGGAGATGTCGAATGAGGGTACAAACTTACAGCTAATAAATAAATGAGTCCTGGAAATCTAGTGCACAGTGTAGTAATTATAGACAACAATATTGCATTATAAACATCAAAGTTGCTAAGAGACTACATTTTAAATGTTCCCACCACAAAAAAAGAAATAAGCATGTGACATGATAGGGGTGTTAGTTAATGCTATAGTAGTAATCTTACTGCAATATATATGTATCAAATCAACATGTTTTAAACCTTGAATTTATACAATGTTATATGCCAATTATATCTTTATCAAAAAGAAAAAGCTGAAGTCTTAATCCCCAGTACCCCTGATTGTGAGTATATTTGGAAATAGCATCTTTGCAGATTATCAAGTTAAGGGGAGGTGATTAGTGCAAACCCTATTCCAATATGATTGTGTCCTTATAAACAGAGGAAATCTAGACACAAAGACAGACATGCACAAAGGGAAGAGAGTGTGGAAGCACAATGAGAACATTATCTATCAGCCAAGAAATGCTTAAGGCTACCAGAATCTAGGGGAGAGGAATAGAACAGATTCTCTTTCACAGCTTTCAAAAGGAACCAAATATGCCAGACACCTTGATTTTGGACTTCTGGCTTCCAGAACTGTGGGGCAATAAATTTCTGTGTAAGCCACCCTGTTTGTGGTATTTTGTTATGACAGCCCTATCAAACTAACTCAAAACTCAAAAAACATTTTCTGTAACAGAAGAATTTCAGAAATAAAACGATACATGTTGTAAGCTTCCAAGTACATGTGCATTTAGAACAGACAAAACTAATCTACAGTAACAGAAATCACACCAGTGGTTGCCTAGTTGGAGGGTGGTTGAATGGGAAAGAACACAAAGAAATCTGGGGGTCGGGGGTCATGGAAATAGCTTGTATCTTATTTGAAATAGCGATGTCCAGGTGTATACATTCATCACAATTCACTGACCATACACTTAATATCACTGCATTTTATGTCAAGTGTACTTCAATACAATAATCAACTATGATTAAGTTTAAAAAAGGAAATCTGGGTTTCCACTATGTTTCCAAATACTGGGTCCAAAGGAAGAATTTATAAAGTGACACATTATTGGTGGCTAATCAGAATTTAGTCATATTTTAGAAACAGGTATTTTCTTAGTTCCGCCATATCGCTTCAAAGATGTGATTCCATTCTAACTCAAATCATGCATCCTATTTCATAAGCTGATTTCCTTCATCAACATATATACTGCCTGATATGATTTCACTGCCCATATGGTGATTTAGAAAGTAAGATTAAGTTTAGAATAAAATGTGGGCCACTTTCTTAATTCTATGTTTATATTTTGCTAAAGTGAGACATGTAAGTAATGAAAGAGTCATATGAATTATGATTAATGACCTTTCCCAAGTTATCTTAGGACAGAGTGGAGATTTCAAAATTTCTAGAAGACGGAAGATAAGGAATCATGTAAAGAAACAGCTTTCACTTCCTGCAAGTTCACAAACTAATCACTGACATATTTATTAGAATATCTTACCAATTGAGGAAAATGAGTGTGAAGGGAAGAGCAGAGTAGTTGTCATGTTTTGTTGGATTTCATGATTTAAAAATTTATGAAGATCATCAAACATACTAACCTCATTCTTATCTAGTTAAGTTAAACTCTTTTAAAACATTTTTCTATTGCCTTCTCTAACTGGTTAAATGCAAACAACACAGATCTGTTTTTAATAATAATATTTGAGTGGGGCTATAACTCAGTAAATAGTCATACAGCTGTAGCTCTCTAAATAATATTTACATTTCTCTACATTATATATCCTTTCAAGCTAATTCTTTTCAGACACAAAGTGACACGTTTATAAACAAAGAAGAGTCTATCACACAAAACTGGAAAATGATTTTCCAGTACTGCATCCTCCTTTCAGCCCATGGCTATTACACAACATATGGTCAAGAGAATCAGTATTTATTTGGCAACTAGAACAGGATATACAAGCAAATTTTGATTTTACAACCAACTGAGAGTATAATCTATTCTCTGCAGAAACCAATATGGTACCAATTTATATGTTGAGTTAAAGGAAAGCTATTGGACTCCTCAGGAGCTGCCTTGCCATCATTCAGTGGAGCTCTACCAATTCAATTAGTGTCCCTTTGCCCAGGCTAATGCCTGGGAACAGAAGCTGATGCCTATTGACACTGATGAGTTGTGTTAGGATGTGTCAAAACGGTCACGGTGCTGCAAATGATATTTTATAATACAGTTTAGATAATGAAACACATTTGATATTCATTTCTAATATTTTAGGTTTTCTGCTTATTTTTTCCAAGGAGTATAAATGGACAATATTATCACTCTTTCCTCTACTAAAACATACACAGAGGATACCACTATTGAACAGGCTAAATTCAAGCTTCCAAACAAGGCAACTATAACCTTGAACAATTATCCTTTGATCTTTGATTTTAATAGTCTCCAGCAAAATTCCTAAGTACACTGAAAATTAAATCTTTAAAATATTCACTCACGCATCTATCCACTCATTCTTTTACTAATTTCTTCAGCAAGATTTATTTAGCATCTGCACTACAGGCAAGGTGCTTGGCTAGAATCTACCAAATTTAGAAGGCTGTGATCTGATCAGGACAAGCACATTCACAATTACAATAGAAGGCAGACTGTGAAAAGTTTTAAGTCAACATACATTTTAATATTCAAATTTACACAAATAAAATGGGTCTTTGAGGACTGGGTAATTTTTGTTATCCATGTGTGTATACATATATATGCTTTTTATTCAACACATGTATACATAAACCCATATTATTTACACTGATGGAGTACAGATAAGAGCCCAATTACTAAAACAAACAATTATTTAAAAAAATAATTGTTACCATTCACTGAGCATAGGTAACATGAAGGAAGCAGTGGTCTCTTTATTGTATAGATGTGGAAATGAGATTGAGATACTGATAACATAATTAAAACAGTTTACTAAATGGAATATTTGTCATGCTCTATCTAACTCGTAGATGTGTAGATATTTTAGCACTTCTTTATTTTTTAGAATTAAGGTGAAAGCTACACAGAGAGATGTCATTTCTTTTATAAAATGTTTTAATACTAATTTTGTTAGCTTACATCAGAAAGCTAAGATTGACTTGTTATGCAGTGTACTTACCATACCAAAACCTATTTCATTTTTGCACAACTGAATATAAAGTCGTTATTTTTTCTTATTTTATATGATGAAATAAAATTTAAGAAATCTCAAGGAATCCCTTCAAGGCCACACAGAAGGAAAAAATAAGGTAGGTCTAAGATGGAGATCTATCTATTTCCAAAACCCATGCTTTTCCTAGGATAAGATGATGCTTTATATATATTATTTATATTGTATTTTTCTGATTTTGTAGCACTTGGACAAAAAGGGTTGTTGATTCTAACAATAATGACTCCTTAAGTTCATCAAGTGTTTTCCTCATTTATTTTCCTGGTCTCTGTTCATAATCAAATTACATTTAAAAGGTGCTAGCAGATTACTACAGTGGAGACTTAAGAGCATCTTGACAGAGACTTAATGACAACCCGAATGACACATTTCACCAGCATCATTCATTTCTTTTTGGCATGTCAAGACATGACTGAAGTTACCCAAATAGGTAAGTCCATAATACTAATTATTCTTTTAGGAATATAAATTCTACTTCATAGAAAGGAGATTGATTACTGTGTATAAAGAGGTCTCAGTATTTTCCCACTGATATGGATTGAGTTGTCCCTTTCCTGGCCCACTTGGAAGTCTGCCTACAGAGACTCTATAATGTCACTGAGCGTCCGTGGATTCTGAGAGTTAATACTACTAGTAACTCTGAAAGAGAATGTATTCTCTCTTGCAGAAAATAGCTTGGGGAGAGAAAGCAGCCTAAAACAGCCCAGTGCTAAGAGGCTGTGAAGATTCCCAGCAGTGAGAACAGCAGTGGTTTGAAGCTGGGTCAGCAGGCACAGGTGGCAAGTGGTTTGCTAAAATGAATTTCTGTTGACTGTAAGCACTCCTTACGGATGTTCAGATACAAGTGGGAAATATGTGGGAAGTGGGAGGGGGGATGTGTGTATCAAAGTGTAAGAGAGTTTATATTTAGAACTTCAACTAATTAAGACAGTAGTGCCTCTAAGGAATAGGTATAATTTATCTGGGGAGTAGATGGTTATTTCTTTAGCAAAATAATTTGATAACCCATTTTGTATGTGAATGGTGAGTAGCCGAGGCATGGATTTTAAAGGCGGCAATGAAAGAAGAGCTAATCAAATTCCAGTCTGATAAATTAAACACAAGTTCACTGTGTGGAAAAGGAAGGAGAAAGGACTAAAGGAAGTACACACGAGGAGAAGATTCTGCATAAAGTGTTTAAGGGCTGGGGCCTTCACACAGACAGTCACAGAGAAGGAAACTCTGAGATGCTGAGATATTTGCCAAGATATTACACAGTTGCTTCCCATTAACTTCAAACCTGAAGTGTATACCCCGCCCCCGGCCCCAAACCAATATCAAGCCTGTGGGAAACATCAGGGTAAAAAGAGCTTGCATTCCATGCCTGGACTGGCATTGAATGATGAGGAAACTGAATCTCAGTGAAAATTTGAAAACATTATTAGTCATCTAAAACTCCAACCTGGATTGCATACACCCGTTTCTCTTTCTTTTGCATCTCATCACAGGATAATCAGGTTTCAACAGACATAGGGGAGAAGAAAGGTTCAGGATAGGGAACATTATCACAGACGTGAAATGCAATGAAATCACTAGACTGCCATTGCAAAGTAGCAGATGATCTCCGTTTTCTCCTAATTTCCAAGAATACAGCAGCTCCCGCCTCAGGATTCACCATGATTTTATGACAATTTGAAATGGCATAAAACGGGTTATAACACAAATTTAAATGCCATTAATCAGTGTTTCAAATCTAGTAAATGATTTACCCTTTTTCTTTGGAATTCTGAAAGGTGAATCTCTGAGCCTTTGAGATGTCACGCTACCCATTATGTTTCCATTTCCTAATGGTGTTTAACATTTCATGTAACGAGTCTCAAGTCTTGGTGGTTATATTGGCTCTATTGTGCTGTTGCCATAGCAATTAAAGAGGCACCGTTGTAGAGCAATGCAGACAGGATGATCAGCACAGAGATGTTATTTGACACAATTCAGGCATCTAGAAATCTGGATACTTCTTCAGAAAAAAAAAAAAAATGTGGTTTATACTTTCTCTTGATATTATTGTGGGCATTGAGGCAGCCAAGTTATCTCCAATGGAAAATCTAATTGAAAATCTAAAAAAAAAAAAAAAATGGAGAGGAAAGAAAGACATACACATATACAGAGGAAGTAGTGAATTTACTGAGGGTTTAAATACTAAATATGTGTGGGTGGAAAGTTCCGGCAGTACTCCTACAGAAATGTTTTGACAAACTGAGACCATATGGAAGCTTTTATATCACTGAAAGCAATGTGTGCTTTTTTTTTTTCTTTCTTCTCTCTCTCTTCCTGTCCCTCTCTTTTCCCCTCTTCCTTTTTCCCTCTCTCCTTCCCTCCCATCTCTCTCAAACACACCCACATTCCCAGTCTTATTAGATTCTCCTACTTTTTGTGTTAAAATTGTTTTGCTTTTTATAACATAATGATCATTTCAATTTGACATTATTCATATTTCAAAAAGTAACATGATAGTATTATTACATAAAAAGCCCATGCCCAATTATATAAAAATTATAATTTAAGAGATAACTGAACAAAGAATACAGACATATGTTTCTTAGAAGCCTGGACCATTCTCTTTCTGTATTAAACTGCCACTTATCCATTCCACTTTGATTTCTAACACTCTCAAAATTAACATGTCTGCAACTGAGCTCTTAATTTTCTCTCTCAAATCTGCTTTACTGCTACGATAGTAATTCTCTATAATTATTTAAAACCTACTTCTTTATTTTATTTTTTAAAGTAATCACACCCAACATGGGGCTTGAACTCATGACCCCAAAATCAAGAGTCACATGCTCTACCAAGTGAGCCAGGCAGGCGCCCCTAAAACCTAGTCCTTTTCAAAGTCCAGACCCAGAACATTGGAATTATTCATTACGTCTCTCTTTTTGTCATATACCAAATCCAGTTCACTAATAATCCTGTACACTATACAGGAAGAATATATACATGATGGGATCATACCTATTGCTGTGACTTTTCATCACCTTTCCCTTGGAACGTAACAGTAGCCTCCTAACTAGTTAACCACTTCAGCTATTATCCCCCTTCAATCTCTTTTCCAGAAACCAGTCAGAGTGACCTTGTTAAAACTTAAAGAAGATCAAAACCTTTCTACTGGCTTCTCATCTCACTTATCTTTTGTTCACCACTGCATCCTCAACACCTAGGGGAAAGAATGGCACAAAATCAGTTCTAAGTAAATATTTGTTGAATGAGTGAAGATGGAAATCCAACTATTTAGTAACTGAGAAAGTGTTCAAAGTTTTGGTAATTAAAATGTGAATAAAAATACTACATTTGTAAAACAGTTTTAAAATTACAATGTCAGTGCTGGTGACAATACAATGAAGAGAGATTCTCACACACTGCTAGAGTTAGTAGACATTTAGAATTTTACGTCCTCTAAAATTAAAAAAAGAAAGGGTACTGGAGGCTGGAGAAAAGGATAAAGTATAGAATGAGGGAATAAGAGGAAAAAAAGGGAGAGGGAGGCAAAAAATAAGAGACTCTTAACTATAGATAACAAACTGAGGGTTGATAGAGGGAGGTGGGTGGTGGATGGGCTAGATGGGTAATAGGTATTAAGGAGGGCACTTACTGTGATGAGCACTGGGTGTTGTATGTAAGTGATGAATCACTAAATTCTACTCCTGAAATCAATATTGTATGTTAACTAACTAGAATTTAAATAAAAACTTGAAACAAATGAAAGAGAGAGAAAGAGAGAGAAAAGCCCAATATTGGCAGGCTCTTGACAAGGGTTTCACTGCCCTGATTGATTCAACTGCCTTGAGTTGTGAAAGAAGTGAGAAATTACGAACATTATATATGTTTTATTTTATCTTGGGTGGTGCATTTTCCTCTTATACTCCCTAAGAAAATCTTAAGCAAAATTTGCATGCTTTGTAAATGCCTCTGGATTTGTTAACCTTCAGTGCAACACTATGCTAGCTCATGCCTGCAGACAGGTGTAAAACAAAATGACCAGTTCATGATAAATGTTCCACGAGTGGAAGCAGCAGCAAAGCAGGTATTTAGTGAAAAACAAAACAAAACAGGATAACAACTGTATATATATATATATTCATGTACATCCCAGGCTATAAGTCTATCTATATGTGTGCATATGTATATGAGTGTGTGTGTGTGTACTAGTTGCGTTTTCAATATTTATTCTTCCCTTCTTTAGTAACAGAAACCCAATTTTTACCTGTTGTATTTCTTCCCAGAACGAAGTTTATTTTCTAGCTTCTTTTGCAGGGAGATATAACCATGTGAGTCTTTTTCTTCCAATGAGGTGTAATTGAAAATGGTGACAAAAACTTCAGAGACAGCTGCTTAAAGGGAGGTGACTGACATGGGATGTACCCTTCCTGTCTTTTTGTCCATCTACCTTCTTCTCAACTATAATTTGGACATGATGTCTGGAACTCTAGCAGCCAACTTGTACATTGAAGTAACCTTGAAGATGGGGGTCATGAGTCAAGATGATGGAGAGGCATTCCTGATTATCATGGAGTTGCTCTATCAGTCCTGGATTATCTTCCATCATATTTAAACTACTGTTCAGAAAGGTCTCTACTACTCATGGCCAAACTAGTCTCAGCTGGTTCCAGTATGATTTTAAAAACATTAAAGTACCAAATATGAATATAATAAAAATGAGTAGGATGAAACATATCATGCATTCAATTATATGTCTATAGATATTTCAAATATTTTTAAAACATTATATGTAGTGAGCACATATTTTCTGTAAAATAAAAAAATTTAAAACTAACCTGGATTCCTTTAATACTAATTTATATGTGTTAGCAATGAGTCATACGACTATAAAACTTGTCGATTAATTGAGAGATTTTTGGCTGGTATTCTCTGGGCTATAACAAACCCCACAACATTGCTAAAAACAATATTTTATGATGACCTAAGTGAGTAAACACATTTAGCATACATCTATCATATATCAGTAGTCAATCCCTGGGGTATTTCTTGATAGTAAGTTAGTTTGAAAAGTTCATTAATTATTTCAAGCTAACCAAGGAAAATTTTATAAAATTCAGGCATTGGGTCAACCACAAATATTCTCTGATTATGTGAATGAAATATAAAAATATTTATTTTATGGAAAGATATTAACTTCAGATATAATTTAAGATGGAATACTCATCTAAAGGATCTAAAGATTCAATATAACATCTATAAATGTTCCCGCTGCTTTTTTTTCCAGAAATTAATATGCTGCTCCTAAAATTCATATGGAAATATGAGGAACTCAGAATGATCATAGTTTTGAAATAAACAAAAAGTTGTGGGACACACACTCCTGACTCCAAAACTTGCTCCAAAGATACATAATTAAGATGTGATATTGGGATAAACATTGACATATAGGTTAGTGGAATATAGCTGGTAGCTCAAAATAAACTTATATGTGTAAACGACTGTAGGTAAGTGCAAGTGTTGGCTCACTTCCTCAACTTTGGCTTGGGTGGATCAGGTTACATTGACTATAATATAGAGCCTATATAGGAAAGAAAAAGTTTGCAGCATATATAGGAGAGAAAAGAAGTTTGGATGTGATGAGAGATAACAAGTTTGGTTTGAGATAATCTATTTTTTGAAGCTGGATAAACTTTGAAATAAACAAGATACTGGTATTAAAATCTATAAGCATGCCATCCCTGAAGGATATGATGGATATGGCTGGTTTGCAGACCATGGAAATACATTATTTTAAATTTCTTGATAGCACTCTCTTGTCTAAATTTGGGGACATTTTTCATTGTTATTTATTTGTTTACAAAATATAATTATTTTTTGATTTATGATTATTTTTCAAGTGTCACCTGTCAAAGCTCATGGCACAAACATTTATTAAATAAGATGAATCTAGTGTCTAGTATTTGCCTTTAGGATTTTGAAAACAGAGCTAGCTAGACATCAAGTAGTATTTTTTATAATGTAGCGACTCCTCATTTTTTCCAGTTTTTAAGGACCACTGCTCTGTAGCTAGAAAAACTGAGGCCCAAATATTTTTCAGATATGATTAGAGCTTTCCAAACCTTAAAAACTTGGCATAATAGAGACATATAGATGGTCAACAGACACATGAAAAGATGCTCAACGTCACTCATCATCAGGGAAATGCAAATCAAAACCCCCACATTGAGATATTACCTCATACCTCAAAAATCAAAAAGGCCAAAAATTACAAGTGTTGGTGAGGGTGTGGTGAAAAGGAACCCTCATACACTTTTGGTGGGAATGTATATTGGTGCAGCCACTGTGGAAGAGTATGGAGATTCTCAAAAAATTAAAAATAGAATTACAATATGATCTAGTAATTCCACTATTGAGTATTTATCCCAAGAAAATGAAAAAACTAATTCAAAAAGATATATACACCCTTATGCTTATTGCAGCATTATTTATGATAGCCAAGATATGGAAGCAACTCAAACATCCCTTTATAGATGAACAGATAAAGAAGATGTGGTATATAGAGAGTGGAATATTATTCAGCCATAAAGGGACAAGATTGTGCTCTTTGTGACAACATGGATGGACCTGGAGGGTATTACGCTGAATGAAATAAATCAGAGAAAGACAAATACCATATGATTTCACTTAAATGTGGAATCTGAAAAACAAAATGACTACAAACAAATAAATAAAAAGCAGAATCAGACCTATAAATACTGAGAATAAACTGATGGTTGCCAGAAGGGAGGAGAGTGGGGGAATGAGCAAAATGGATGAAGGGGAGTGGGAGATACAGGCTTCCAGTCATGAAATGAATAAGGCTCAGGAATAAACGGTATGGTAGGAGATACCTCAGTGGAGAGCACAGCATAAGGTATAAACTTGTTGAATCACTGTGTGTACACCTGAAACTAATGTAACATTTTGTATCAACTATACTCAAAGTGAACTTTTAAAAAAAAAATAGGCATAATATTTTATATCTATTAAAACATAAATATATCATGATAATCTAGTGTTCAAGTAAATTATAATTCATGTTTGAATGCAATACAGTCATGAAAAATATTTGATAGTTAAAAATAATAGGAAAATGCATGTTACAATGTATGGTAGGCAGAATTCTAAGATGTTCTCATTATTCCCATTTCATGGTGTATATATTTCCTGGTTTAACCTTCCCCTTGAGTGTAGCAAAAACTTGCAACTTGCTTTTAACCAATAGAATATGGTAAAAGTAAAGGGATGTTGCATCTGTTATTAAGATGCTTAATTATTTGACTTTGAGTTAATAAAAAGAAAGATTATTCTGAGGGTGAGTCCTTTATAAAAAGATTCCTGCTTTCCTCTCAGTTAGATATTCCAAGTAGTAGAGAGGAAATGTATTTTACCAACAACTTGAGGAAGTTTGGAAGTGGTTCTTCTCTAGTTAAGCGTCCAGATGAAAACTTAATTTAGCCAACAGTTTTTTTATACCCTTATGAGCCCTTGAATATAAGAATCAGCTGAGATATGCCCAGATTAATCTATGAAAACTCTGAGACCATAAATGTGTATTGTTTTAAGCCTTTTATTGTAATGCCACAGCAATAGAAAACTAATACAAAATATTTAGATGGAAAAGTAGGATGTAAACTTAGATGTGCACTATGATCACAATTTAAAAATAAAAAACTAAACTATAACTATAATGCTTGATAGAATTCTTATTCCTATAATGTGGGGCTAAATAATATGGTTCACTAACTATTACTAAAAACGCTGAATGAAATACTAATGTAAAGCTTAAAAAAAAATATCTCCATAAAGTTAACAAGGCAGTGAAGCATACTAGATTACATTTTAGAAAACATAAAATCCCATAGAAATAAACCTACTTCTCAAAAACAATTCTGCCCTGAGAGCTTTTCCTGATCATGAAAACAGAGACTTCTTCAAGGACCTGTGGTGTTGCCCATGTGCTCAGAAGATATGTAGAGAAATGTTCTCACTAGTATTATTTGTAATAACCCCAAACTGGAAACAACTCATTTGTCCATCCATAGTAAAATGGAAATATACATTGGAGTATATTTAAACAAAGGAATACTATAAATCAATGAATATGATTGATTTGCTGCTATAGGGAGCAGCATGTTATTTACAAATATAATGTTGACAAAAAAAGAAAGACGTGAATAAACACAATGGACTCTTTAGTTATATAAATTTGAAAAACTAGGGACATATTCAAAAAACCATAAAGAAAAGCGAGTAAGTGATTAACATAAAAATCTGGATTATGTTTATTTGTGAGGCATGGAGGGGTTGGATATGGTCTCCATATGACAGATAAGACATCCGGGGATACTGGCATGTTCAATTTCTTAAATGAGAAGGAGGCTCTATGGATATTCATTTTATGATTACTCATTGTACTATACAAATATGTTTTATGCACTTTTTAGTATGAATGATATAATTCACAAAAAAATGTTTAAAAATGCTTAGGATATTAAAAAGTAGTCAAAGTGTTCTGTGATTAATAATAGTCTTTATTGAAGTAATTTTTCTCTTTTAGGCCAAGAGGGTACCACTAAGGGAATAGAAGTATCATAGGAGTGGGGGGAGATGTGCTCCAAAGATACATTCCAGGCATGGCATATTTCATTTATACCATGCTTCATTAGTTAGTGAGCTCCTGGAGAGCAGGAGCTCATTGTCTGTGATCTTTGGAGAAGTCAGAGGGTTAAGAATTTATTCAGATTTTCTTACAAGAGTTAATGACGACTACCACTATTATCACTGCTAAATTTAGAACTATTAATACTGTGGCCACCATTTGCTGCTTGCTTTCTTTATGCCAGGAACAGTGCTAAGCTTGAGGAACATGAAAGTTTAAAATACTAGCCAATGAGGTATTTGTTTTTTGTGGTGGTGTTGTTGTTTTGTCTTGCAACAGCTTAATCCCTTTGTACATTCCATTGTTCTTTCTTTCCCCTGGTCACTTAATTAGAACCTTGTCATTCACTAATGAAGGGGTAACAGAAAATAAAGAAAATACAAAAAAATAAAGAAAAGTTAAATCCTACCTTATGAGTTTTCAAAGGTCTATGTCTTGAAAAAAATATATATATATATATTTTATAATGTACCCTAGTATATACTTAGTTTGGTATTGCCTTTTTTTTTAAGTCATAGTGGAGGATTTTTTAAAAAGATTTATTTATTTATTTTAGAAAGAGAGAGAGAGCATGAGCAGGGGAAGGGGCAGAGGGAGAGGGAGAGAGGGAATCCTCAAGCAGACTCCTCATTGAGTGCAGAGCCAGACAGAGGGCTCAATCCCAGGACCCTGGGATCAAGACCTGGGCTGAAATCTAGAGTCAGCCTCTTAACCAACTGAGCCCCACAGGCACCCCCATAGTGGAATATTTTGAAAATATTCTGGCCTAGAGAAAGAGTACAAAGGCAAATGTGTATACAGGGAAAATATCTCCAAGGTATGAATATAAAAAGAAATTGTAGTTAAAACATTCACACTGTCTCACATTTACTATCTGGATCCCTGGAAGACATTTTTTCTCAAAAAAGTTGTCTTAACAATCATGGCATGAGATGTATAAAAAAGCTATATATCAAAGACAAAGGAGACATCAAGTAATATACCCAAATAGCATAAAAGAGCACCACCAAGAAGCTTGGGGTGGATGGGGTGGATGGAAAGAGAAAGGGAGGAAAAGAGGCAGGAAAGGTGAGGAATTGTAAGTATAAAGAATCTGTATGAGAGAATCATCAGTCAATTCATCATCAAACAAAATGGCAAAGATAAAACATCTGTACAAATGTTAATATAGAGGTTTGCTATTATCTGAGAATAGCTTGGATGATGTATACAGTAAGCACCAATGCCAATGTAGACTCATATTACAGACTTGACCACCATCCTGATAAAATTTAGTTGGCACTCTGGAAAAAAAGAGTGGAAAGGAGTAAAACATAAGATGGAATTAAAAATAGGTTGAAATGTAGAGATTTTGATTTATATAAATTATAAATTAACTTTTTAAAAAATCAGAGTACCTAGAATAAAACATTTCCACTGTGTACATAAACACAGATAGTGTACTATATCAAATGTCATTCACAATGACACTATGCTGTAGGTGTTACTATAATCACTTTAAAACTAAAAAACAAAAGGTTTAAGTAAATTATCAAGAGTTATAGTGCTATTAAAAAGTATAGCTCGAATTCTACCTACACTTGCAACAACATACATAAAAGCACATGGTTCATAAAATATCATGATCTAATACTGTTTATCTAATAATCTGATCTAGGTCGTATTCTGGATTCATGAATTGTGATTGCTCATTGATCTTTTGAGAGACAACATGGGTAGCTGTCTATGTTAGTGTTCTTAGAGTTCAAATATTAAAATCAGGTACATTCACACTTCATCACTTAAATGCAACCTTTTAATGATGGGATAATTTTAGATTATGTGATATGCCCCATAAGGAAGCTTTTCTGTTCCATACTGATTTTTCCATATAATTTATAACATCATGATAGAGATAGCAAGAAAATGCAGGGCTTTTTTTCTCTTATCTTATATAATGATAAGAAACCCTGCATGGGGTTATCAGGGTGGATTGAAGATGAGGCAGCCACACAATAAGAACAGGTACCAAGGAAGTCTGATCAACATGCTCATGCAGTTTACTGGTATCTTCTGGAAATTCTTAGGCTATGTTCAGATACACCAGGACTTGGGTGAAATGTCTTTCCTAGCAGAGAGCAAAGAGTAGAGCATTTAATAGTGGCAGTGACTTCAACATTTACAATGATAACCTGAACTTGGTTCTCACCCATATCCCCTCTGAGCCTGCAGAAGACGAGGACCTCCTTCAGAGGTGTTGTCCTTCTGGTCTGCTAGAGCATAAGAAAGCCTGTTAGCACAATCTGTAATCATCCAACTTCCCAGGAAGAGAGAAAGATAAATGACGGAGAATGAATCCACTTCCTTACCTCATACACAAAAATGAACTCATTGACCTAAATGTAAGCCCTAAAACTATCAAACTGAAAACATGGCAGTAAATTTTTATGACCTTCAATTAGGGAGAACACTTTAGGTGGGTAAATTGTGTGACATGTGAATCTCAATAAAACTGTTCCAAAATTATAGTACACAAAGTATTTAAAACTCAATAAATGGAAAAGTAAAATTCTGTCAAAACAAAGAAAATAATATTTAAATGTTGGGTGGTTTGTTGCTTGAAAAGTGGCAAAATAACTGATTTAGTTTTCTTATAATAAATTAAGAATATATGCTGTACAATAAAATAAAATAAGATACAAAAAAGATATGAGAAGAGTTAATAGAGAAGAAAAAATCAAATTTAAATATTCAGCATATTTAATCATATAAATCATACAAATATTAATCTAATAATATATAATTTAATTATATAAAATCATATAAATATTTAGTATATTTAAACCAAAATCTATCAGTTTTACATTACATGAAATTTAAATGGGGTAGATGCTTTGTTATGCATTGAATTGTGTTCCCTTATAATTCATATGTTGAAATCCTAATCCCTATATCTCAGACTATGATTTTATTTGGAAATAGGGTTAATGCAGATATAGTTAAATTGAGGTCATACTGGACTAGGATGGACTCCTAACCCAATATGATTGGCATTCATATATAAAAAAGGGGAAATTTGGAAACAGACACATAGAGAGACCACCAAGTGAAGATGAAGACGGAGCTCAGGGTGATGCTTCTACAAGCCACGGAACATCAAAGATTGCCAGCAAACCACTAGAAGGTAAGCAAGAAGTACAGATTCTTAGAGCCCTCAGAAAGAAGCAACTCTGCCAACGCCTTGATCTCAGACTTGTAGCCTTCAGAATTTGGAGACCATAAATTGCTCTTATTTAAGCTACCTGGTTTGTGGTACATTTTGGTTGCAGAAGCCTTAGCAAACTAATGCATACTTTAATTAAAAGAAAATGTTTGTCTTGCTGAATTTAAAAGTTAAACTTCATGCTGCTGACAGGAGATACATATACAATGTGAAAATATATAAATGCTGGAGCGCCTGGGTGGCTCAGTCAGTTAAGCATCAGACTCTTGATTTTGGTTCAGGTCATGATCTCAGGGTCGTGGGATGGAGCCCTTTATTGGGCTCCGCACTCAGCTCTGAGTCTGCTTGTCCCTCTGCCTCTGCTTCTCCCCCACTCCTCTAAAATAAATAAATAAATGCAATCTTTAAAAAATATATAAATGCTGAAAAGAAAAGATGAAAAAAATCCTTTCATTTGTAAAAGCTGAAAGAAGAAAGTATAGCTATAGTCCTATCAGAAAATGTAAACCTTTAGTTAAAAACATTATTAGGGAAAAGATACACTTCAATAGAAAGATATACAAATGATAAAATTATATGATTTTTTTAATAATATCACTTCAAAATGTATGAAACAACATAAAGTCATAATCATCAGGTATTAGTTAATACTCCACCATCTTTTCTATGACAGAATAAACAGAGTAAATAATCAGTAAGGATATAGAATAGATGAAAACACAGCTAGTTGCTCTAATAAACATTTCACATACACATACATATTACACTTGTGCATCAACTGAAAAATACACATTTCTTAAACACAAAATATTTAAAAAAGAAATAGATCTGTACCTCTGAAACAAATAATACATTATATGTTAAAAGAAGAAGAAGAAGAAGAAGAAGAAGATAGCAGGAAGGGAAAAATGAAGGAGGAGAATCGGAGGAGGAGACGAACCATGAGGGACTATGGACTCTGAGAAACAAACTGAGGCTTCTAGAGGGGAGAGGGGTGGGGCGATGCGTGAGCCTGGTGATGGGTATTAAAGAGGGCATGTTCTGCATGGAGCACTGGGTGTTACAAGCAAACAACGAGTCATGGAACACTACATCAAAAACTAATGATGTAATGGATGGTGATTAACATAACAGAATAAAAAAAAGAAAAAAAAACAAAATTTTTTGCATTAAAACAAGTACGCAAAAATTTCAGAGGACTAGAATTATTGAGAATAATTTTTTAGGCCACGAGCAATTAACCAAGAAATTAATAAGAAAAACATCTATAATATATGCACATGTATGGAAATGGACCTGCACACTCTAAATAACCCATGGGTCAAAAGAGAACTAAGAATGCAAATGAGAAAATATTTTGAATTAAATGATAATGAAAACTCTACATTTTGAATCTTGGGGGATATATCTAAAAGGTAAATGTATATCCTTAAAGACATACTTGGAAGAGAAGTCTGAAAAGCAATGACTAATCATCACTCTTAAGATGTTTTAGAAGAAACTGCAAATTAAGCCCAAGGAAAAGAAAAGAAAGAAAATAGTGAAGACAAAGGCAGAAATTATTGAAATTAAAAATACGTCTATAATTCAAAAGATCACCAAATCAATGATATTTAAAATAACTATGAAAAGTGATTACTTACTATCAAGGCTGATTAGGGCAAGGAAAAGGGACTTCATTGGAGATAATAAAGTTACTAATTTTAAAGATTTTATTTATTTATTTATTTGAGAGACAGAGAGAGAGCAAGTGCAGCTTGGAGCAGAGGGTGAGGGAGCAGTGGACTCTGTACTGAGCACGGAGCCTGACATGGGGCTCGATCTCACGACCCTGAGATCATGACCTCTGCCAAAACCAAGAGTCAGACGCTTAACTGACTGAACCACTCAGGTGCCCCAATAAAGTTATTTTTAAAAAATATATGAAGCTGGGGTGCCTGGGTGGCTCAGTTGGTTAAGCAACTGCCTTCAGCTCAGGTCATGATCCTGGAGTCCTGGGATCGAGTCCCATGTCGGGCTCCCTGCTCAGCAGGGAGTCTGCGTCTCCCTCTGACCCTCCCCCCTCTCATGTGCTCTCTCTCTCTCTCTCTCTCATTCTCTGTCTCTCAAATATATAAATAAAATCTTTAAAAAATAAAAATAAATAAAAAATATATGAAGCTATTAGAACAACTGGGGCCATATATCTGAAAATTTACATGACATGGACAAATTTTTTTTAAAAATGTAATTACCAAGTATGGCATGAGAAAAATAATAAAATTTGAATATTCCTATAACAATTAATGAAGTAGAATCCATAATTAAAAACCTCCTACATGGAAACTTTTAGGCACAGATGGTCTTATTGATTAATATTTCCAAACAAGTAAAGAAAAAATAATAGCAATTTTATGCATTCTTTCAGAGAATAAAAACAAATAAAACACTCTCAAATTTATATCATGAAGTCATAGCATTAATGCTAAATACTGATGAGGATGTGGTTAGAAGAAAATTATGAACTGATCTCACTAAGGAACATAGGCACAAACATTCTTAACACATTATTATTAAAGTAAGTACAGTAATGATATGTGATGATGAGTTTGGATTGAAAATGAAAATACATAATGAAAATGAAAATACATAATGATGAGTTTGGATTGACCTCAGGATATTTTTTTAATATTTCAAAATCAGTCTAATTCTTCAATACAGTAAAAGAGAAAAACATGGCAATTTCAATAGAAAGCATAAAAGATATTAATAAAATTCAGCATCTAATTTGATTAAAAAAAACCTTTCTAGATTAGGAATATATGGAAAGTACTTAACCTGATAAATGGTATCCTAAAAATATTATTCTTCATGATAAAATATTGAATGACTTCTGTTTGAGAAAGTAACAAGATGAGAATGTGTCCACAATCACCACTTTTGTTTAACAATGTACTAGATGTTCTAGATGGTAAGACAAACAAGAACACAAATAAAAGCTACACATAATGGAAAGAAAGAAATAAAACTATTATTACTTGAAAACTGGTAATGTAGAAAGAAAAGCTAAAGCTGCAGATAGCAGGAAAAAAGTCAAATACTTAAGATTACATTTAATGAGAATGACATAACAAAAACACAAACAAACATAAATAAAATATAGAATTAAAAATAAGTTAATAAAAACACTAGGGGGGATAAACTCAAAATGGATGAAAGACCTCAATGTGAGACAGGAATCCATCAAAATCCTAGAGGAGAACATAGGCAGTACCCTCTTTGACATTGGCCACAGAAACTTCTTTCAAGATACATCTCCAAAGGCTAGTGAAACAAAAGCAAAAATGAACTTTTGGGACTTCATCAAGATAAAAAGCTTCTGCACAGCAAAGGAAATAGTCAACAAAACAAAAAGGCAACCCACAGAATGGGAGAAGATATTTGCAAATGACACTACAGATAAAGGGCTGGTATCCAAGATCTATAAAGAACGTCTCAAATTCAACACCCAAAAAACAAATAAGTCATGAACAGACACTTCTCAAAAGACATACAAATGGCTAACAGACACATGAAAAAATGTTCATCATAATTAGCCATCAGGGAAATCCAAATCAAAACCACACTGAGATACCACCTTACACCAGTTAGAATGGCAAAAATTGGCAAAGCAAGAAAGAACAAGTGTTGGAGAGGTTGTGGAGAAAGGGGAACCCTCTTCCACTGTTGGTGGGAATGCAAGTTAGTACAGCCACTTTGGAAAACAGTGTGGAGGTGCCTCAAAAAATTAAAAATAGAGCTACCCTATGACCCAGCAATTGCACTCTTGGGTATTCACCCCAAAGACACAGATATAGTGAAAGGAAGGGCCATATGCACCCCAATGTTCATAGCAGCAATGTCCGCAATAGCCAAACTATGGAAAGAGCTGAGATGACCTTCAACAGATGAATGGATAAAGAAGATGTGGTCCATATATATACAATGGAATATTACTCAGCCATCATAAAGGATGAATACCCAACTTTTACATCAACATGGATGGGACTGGAGATTATGCTAAGTGAAATAAGTCAAGCAGAGAAAGTCAATTATCGTATGGTTTCACTTATTTATGGAACATAAGGAATAGCATGGAGGACATTAGGAGAATGAAGGGAAAAATGAAGGGGGGGAAATCGGAGAGAGAGATGAACCATGAGAGACTATGGACTCTGAGAAACAAACTGAGGGTTTTAGAGGGGAGGGGCGTCGGGGGATGGGTTAGCCCAGTGATGGGTATTAAGGAGGGCACATACTGCATGGAGCACTGGGTGTTATATGAAAACAATGAATCATGGAACACTACATCAAAAACTAATGATGTAATGTATGGTGACTAACATAACACAATAAAATAAAATAAAATAAAAAAAAAAACACTAGAGGATTCAATATTCCAAAAAGTACCATTGATTAAAACTCCAACCACCAACACAAGATGTGTAGATTTGTCCTATTAAATAGAACAGCTTATTATAGAGCTGTGGTAATTAAAATAGTATGACACTGGGCCCCATAAAAACAATGTAGAAGCAAGCAACTGTCTAGAAGATATTTGCTACACATATAATAATAAAGATTTCATATTCAAATTATGTAAATAATCCCTATAACTCTCTATAAGAAAAATAAAACCAATAAAAAATAAGTAAAAAGATTTGAATAAGCACTTCACTAAAAGTAGCTCATTAAAGGCCAATATACATATGAACTAGTATTATACTAGATTAGCCATCAAGGAAATGCTGAATAAAATTGCAATGGGTCATCACTACACACCTACATAGCCACCACCACCAACAAAAAAGTAACACTAATTTGCCAACAGGGTACAAGAGTACCTATTGCTCCATATTCTCACCATGTACCCTGTTGGCAAATTGCATAATCATGACCTGGCATTTTCAACTTAATATGGAACATACATATATATATTATGACCCAGCCTTTACACACACGGCATATATCCAACACCAATGTATGCTCATAAGCACTAAGAGGCATGTATTAGAAAATTCTTATGAGTATTATAAACAATAGTGAAAAAAAAAAAAAACAGAAGAAATTCAAATGTCCACAGCTCATGGGTATTCATATAGTTCAACATTATACAAAAGGTACAATGAACTGGACCACTTCTAACATGTAAAAATGTGGATAAGCATAATATTGGGCAAAAAAGATTACACACAAAAATACTAGATGATTCTTCCACATAAACTACAAAACCAGACAAAAATGATTCATAGTGTGAAGTCAAGATACTTTTGAAGAGGAAGGATAGATTACTGACTGGGCAGGGCATGAGGTGAGTTTCTGGAGTGTTGGCAACAATCTTGACAAGGCAGTGTTTACAGAGGTTTTCACTTTGTAATAATTAATTGAGCTGTATATTTACTTTTTGCATTCTTCTGGTTGTACTTCAGTAAACATTTAAAATAAAAGTAATTCACATGAGAGCTGTTGCAGCCCTTTTTTTATCGATCCAACAAGTGTTTGTTGACCACTACTACAATCCAAGTTTTCTGTCAGATACTGGAATTAGAGATGAATGAAACAAGGTTCCTCTCCTCAGAGAACTTTAGTGAAGATAAAAAAAAAAAAAAAAAGCATACAAACATTCATTAAAAATGCAGTGCAGTATTTGCTAATTGGCTAGAACCTTACTGCTCAAAACATGTTTGAACATCAAACTATATCATAGCACTAGATTATAGTCAGTTGAATAAAACAGGAATCCAAGAGTCAATACTGATAACACTAATAGAAATGAAGAAAGATATAAACAAGTGGGGGAGAAGGAAATGATATTTCTTATGGTAGTAGAATGCCAACTGATAAATGTAGAAAAAATAATAGAGCTAGAAAAATCACCATTAGGCAAATATCATGGTAATAATTGATTCAGGCATAATCATTAACAGATGTTAAAATAGTCAATGAAAGTTTGATGAAAAATAGGAAAAATATGTTAAAAGAGACTAGAGACCTGAAAACTCTGTGGATTGGACCATGGAATAGAATTCTGTTTTTTTCTATAAAGGACAATATTGGGATACTTGGCTTTAAAACACTCTTTAAAAGTGTACTATTTGTCTTTAATTATATTTCAATATGTACTAGCAGAGATTTCACTTTGTAGTAGATGTCTGTTGCTTTTGTCAAGCATTCCTTCTTCCATATCCATAAAGAACTGCTCTGTCTCCTGGAGAACCACCTCTGTCCATGCCAGGTGGTCCTGGGGAAATGACTAGTCACAGTACTCTGCCTGCCTGCCTGCCCTAGACACAGGGGTGGGCATGTGAGCCAAAAGAGGCAAATTTGGGTCACTGCCTTAATTATCTAAAATTGAATGGAAATGGAAAGGAAACTTTCCCTTTCCTCATTTAATTCTTACAATAGCAGTTCCTGCAAAGTGATTAAATATAACATGGAAAAAGTATCTATGAACAGTTTTGTAAAAAATGTTATAAGTCTTGGTGTATACTCTAGAAAAATGTCCATAATAAAATGTTAATGAAAAATGATTAGTTTCAGAATAATCTCCTTTGCTGAATCCATTTATATTAAAAATGTTCTCTATGTGGGTATATTAATTTGTACTTGTGTAGAAACAGATCTAAAAATATGTAAGTGGAAAACAAAACTGCTAAGATTGGGAAAGAAAAATCATATTTTTCCTTCTAAAGCCCTTGTAGTGTTTGAAATATTCATAATTATTTTGTAAATAAGGCAAATGCAATAAAAGCAAGTTTTTTGTTGGTGTTCATTATTGTATGTATGAAGAGTACAAGATTTTTTTTTTTTTTTTATGCTAGGTGTCTTATTATGCCTTTAAATGTCCTGTTTTGCTTTGTTTTCTGGGCCATAGTAGAGATTCTAGGCTATATTCTTTTTAGAAAGCTGTTATTATGCTAAGGTGATGCTAGCAGTAAGAACTATCTGGACCCATAGTCCTGGAGTCAATTCTGGACTACTTGGACAAGATTCAAGCAGAAGAATGTATGATGATTACACCATTCCCATGTACAACCCATGTATCTTTCTGTGTCTGGGAACCACAGTAGCTGGCTCCAAGACCCTGTGTGGAAGGTACAGTAGCGTGACTGATGTGATAACTGTTTAGTTACAATGTAAAAGAGACCTAGCATAAATAAGAGGAGAGAAGAAATCAAGATTCGGGAGCTTACCTGACTGAGCTAGCTAGGTGCCCCAACAAGTACTTTTAATATGGTGAAATCAGTGAGGGAGTGTTAAAGTATAACAGTAACAAAAATAAAATGGTATAATATTTATTAAAATATTATTGGAGATAAACTCAAACAGAAATGTCAAAACTGCTACTTTTTTCCTAAGTAATTCCTGCCAGGATGGCCTCGAATTTCTATCCAATCTCCTACTCCAATCATGTGCTAGATAGAGATGGCCCTCACTGATTTGTGAGAGACAATTGTTAAATTTTCAGGAATTTTGTGAGCTAATTCACCTCACAATGATAGCTTGAAATTGGGCCCTGGTAAGAATAATTATATTATATAAATTCACAAATGCTACTAATCAGGATTTCTCCCCCAACTGCTGGCCAGCAATTTATTATACATTTGCCAAAACACTATTATTTGGTAGTCTGTCAGTTAAATAATCTTTGTCTTAATTTGTAACATCATTAAGATCACATGGAACATGATTCTAGGACAGAATTTGTACAGGAAATAGAAGTAGAACAAAAAGTAGGAAAAACAGTGTCAGCGAGGAGAGAGTGCAGAAAGCATTAAGAGGAGTAAACGGTGTGGAATGCCTAGAAAGCCCAAATAAGACTGTGATTGAGATATATCCACTGAAGTTTACAGTTAACAGTTCATTAATTTTTGCGTACTGGTGGAGAGAAGAAAAGTTTGCAGTGAACTGAGGAGAACATGGTAAGACAGGAAGTATAAAAGTGAGTTTCTTTGGAATACTGAAAAGTCTGGCTTTGAAGAGGATGCTGAAAGAACAAGGCTTAGAGAAGCAGGTAGATCAAAAGGATTTTTACTTTGTTGTTTTGTTTCATTTTGTTTTTAGCATAGTCTAAGCCCATACTAGGCTGAGGAAATGAGCCAAAAGAGACAGAACAAACCTATGACAGAAAAAGTACTTGTTAGAGCAAGGCTGCTGTGAGGCCAGGAGGTGATTAAGTCGAGAACAAAATCTGATCAGGAGACAGGAAATAAAGAATGAGCTATACGTAGAATCAGATAAAGTTTGTTTGGAAACAGGAAGTTGATATAGTGTGTCTGTAATGGCTTCTTTTCTCAGAGAGGAAGAGGTGACACAGTCTGCTGATCATGTGCAAAGGTGGCATGGACTGGGTGATGCTCAGAGAGAGAGGAAAAGGTTTAGAATAGGCCTTGAGGTTGGTGAGCAAGGACACTGCCTAGGGAACAGCTAAAGTAATGAGAAGATTATGTTCCTGCTCTTGTATTTACTTTTGGTTGCTTCTCCTCCAGTTTATCCATCAGCTGGCTCAATGAGGTGACCTTTGAAATGGAAAAGTCAAAATGTCATCCCTTGACATAAAAATATTTGCAAATACTATATAGTATATAGACTTACAAAATAAAGTTAAACTTTCTTCATTTATGGCTCTAACCTGTTTTGCTGCTCTCTTCCCCCGTCCTCCCACCCTCACCCCCCAGCTCCCTGCTCTAAACACCCTGGCCAATTTGTTCTTAGACCACTCATTCAGGCTTTTTCATCTCGTTTAAAAAGGAAATACACCTTTTCCTTTCTTGTCTAGTGTAATTAATTCTCAACCTTCAAGTTCCAGCTTAAATATCCTCATCTCCACAAGATATTTACTGACACTCCTGCTGAGCATATATTATCTCTTTTATCTTCTAATAACATTTTTATAAGACCTCTTGTCAAGAACTTACAAGACTACATTATCATTTGTTTTCATTTTTGTGTTTCATTCCCAATTGTGAGCTGAACAGGTGTGTATAGGACATGTGTTTTAAGCTTCTCTTTTATCATAGTACTGAGTATAGAATCTACAATGGTGTTTACTATGTGGGATGTACAAGAGAAACACATTTAATAAATTTAAGGATGAATGAATGGATGAAAAGATGTGTTGCACCCAAGAGATAGTAGAAGAATCAGAATTATAAATAGCAGTGCCACTAACTAAAATAACATGTTATCTGATGGTGGAAAAATGAATAGCATATATACTGTAAAATCAGAATCTACAGAAAGATAGTTTCTAGGAGTTATATAATTCCACCTACCTATTTCCCAAGTGTTTTACTGCATAGATAACAAAATTAATGACTTGTTTTCTGTTTGAGGCAAACAGTATAATTAAATTAGTTAAAATTGTGAGCTAAATTTATTGGGCTCTACCAAACCTTGGCTCTGTCACTGAACACCCTATGGGGCTTTGAGCAGGTCACTAAAATCTTTGGTATCTTGGATTTTATCAATAAAATTAGACTAATAATGATATTATTTAATTAATTGTGGAAATAAAATACACAAATGAAGTACTTAGATCAGCTTTTTCATGGTGTTCATTAAATGTAAACTATTATTATTGGCTACTAATAATTAGGAAAGTATTCAAGTATACCTAGAATATTCATTAACAGAAGTGGACAATTCAGTGCCATACACACACACATGTATGTGCACGTGTGTGTGTATTCAATAAATGGCTCAGAAAACAAAAGTTTGAAATGCTGGCATTCAAGGGGAGTGCACTTCCCAAGATTCTTTCTTCTATTATTGCCCCCACTGGGGCATTAGCTCCTTGAGAAGAAGTGCTATGTATTATTTAAATTCCTATTTAATACATAATCAAGGACTACCTGTTAAATATATGAATTCATAGGTTAAAATCATACATTCAGTATATAACTTTTGGTCATGTGTTTATAGAAAATGATTCTCCCTGTTTATTGACTGGACCCCTAGCTATGGTCAGTAGTTTCACAAAGACAGCCTTTTTGCTAGGTTGTTAAAAGAAGAACAAGATAGAGCGCATTAGTGCAGGCATGCCACATTCCTTTCCTGAAAAAGACTACTGAGATTTGACTTTTCATTGGTGCTAAATAAAAATTTCACTTTCTTTGTTAATATAACAATCTCAAATACATTCATGGAGGGCAACTCCTCTTATGGTACAAAATGAATTGCCTGCAAATGCCTGGATATCAGGATAGTGAAGGGGGAGACAAAGGGTTACCTGCTGATTTCTGAAGTACTTCAAAAAGAAAATGATTATTGAGGATTCTCTAAGTTGTATTATGAGGTTCCTAAATATGAAGAAAAAAAATCTACAATGACACACAATTTCATAAAATAATTTTTTTAAAGATTTTATTTATTTATTTGAGAGAGAGAATGAGAGAGAGAGAGAGAGAGAGAGAGAGAGAGAGAACGCACATGAGAGCGGGGAGGGTCAGAGGGAGAAGCAGACTCCCTGCCGAGCAGGGAGCCTGATGTGGGACTTGATCCCGGGACTCCAGGATCATGACCTGAGCTGAAGGCAGTCGCTTAAACAACTGAGCCACCCAGGCACTCCATAAAATAAATTTTTATTTGATTATATCCTAAGAGGTAGAACAATTTTTTGGTGAAGACATCTGTTTTACTGAACTCTTTGGGTTATTATAGGTAAATCAAAAATTTATTTTAGCCAGTAGGTCTAATTAAACATGTATAGAAATATTTATTCAGCTTGCTAACAGTAATCATCAGGAGCTTTCTTAGGGGACAAAGGTCCCTTTGGGATTACATTTTTCAAAATGAAAATTTGCCTGGGATGCTAAGTGGTTAAAATATTTAGCTTTATTTTAACAGACAAAAAGCACACCTATATCTAGGACATCTTTGACAACTGTACAAAAGAGCATTGTCCTCAAGTGTTACCCTAAGCTTAGAATAGAAAGGATAATATAAGGAAAATTACACCAACCTAAAGTGTAGCTAGATAAGTTCAGTGGTATTAAAATATCATACATTCCAAATTACCAAACAGTAAAGCTCATTATCTACTTCCAAATATATTGTCTAATCACTCTACTGTTCAAAAGCCTCCTAAGTCTCCCACTTTATTACAAAATAAATCTATACTCAGCATGATATTCAAGGCCCTTCACAGTCTGTCCTTAATATTGTATGTGAATTATACCCTACTATGACTTTATTCATCCTACATTTAAGCCAAATCAGCTTTATTACTTCTGGTCATGCCTTTGCTCACCCTCCCATCTCCATCTGGAATACCCTTTCCTCAAAATTTTACACATCAAAATCCCCTTCATTCTAAGAGTGTCATCTGAAATGTGTTTTTCTCTGTGAACCTTTCAAGATCATTGGGTTTAAATGCACCCTTTTTTGAGCTTTGACAGAATTTTATTTATTTTTCACCTGGAGCATTTAATTAATTCATGTCTCGAGTCAAGGATCCTTGACAGAAATTCATGTCACAGATACTTGATGAGTGTATGCTATTTGTGAAACATTGTTTTATTGAATGGAGATGTGAAGATTCTCAGAGCACTGAATACAAAATCTACACGATGATCAGGCTCCCCTCCACAAACCTATCCTCTTTGATTATTTTCAATAAAACAACAACAAAAAGAAGCAATCAAAAGGGAATTACCTTCCATATAAAAACTATATACCAACAATACAGTCATATTGTACATTTATTCATTGTTTCTTCCCTCCAGTTATACTGATTTCTTCAAAGACTGACCTCTTCTCCTGAGTTCTGGATTCTGGATTTTCTTCCTTTTTACCTTCTTAAGGACATGATTTTAATAGTTACATCTTTTTCTTACATTAGCAATTTTTCTGTCTACTAGGTCAGAGCACGCAATGTGTTCTAGTGTCTCCTTATTAAAAAATGAACAAACAAGATCTCACTTCATGCTGGAAAAGTCAATTTACTCCTCTGTGCCTTAGCTGCTCCTTATGCAAAATAAAGATAATAACAGTGCACACACCATTTGGTTGCCATGAGGATTAAATAGGTGTTCTAGAATAGTGTAAAATGCTTAGGATACCAGTTGGCTCAGAATAAGGACACAGTAAATCATAGGCGTACTCTTGTCACTACTACCACGCATTTCTGTCTCCTATCCATCCGACATCTAACATTAATGTTCTGCCAGGATTCAGAAGTTTCTTTGAGCTTCTATTCTTTATCTACATTCTTACCTAAAGTAACTTCATCATTCCCAATGGTTTTAAATAATTTCTGTAAGGTTATTATTGCCTCCAAATATACTTCTAGTTCTGACTTCCATTCTGAGTTTCTGACACTTCTGTCTAATTGCTTCTTGACATCTACATTTAGATGTTGAAGAAGTATCTCACATATATCACATCCAAATGGAAGACAGATTTAATTCAACAAACCTGCTCCCCACAACATCATTTTCCCCAGCTCAGGTGCTAAGAAGTTCATGTAAGAGTTATTATATTATTACCTTTCCCATGTCCCAACATCCAAGTCATTGGTAAATCCTAACAATACACAACCAAATATATCCTGAAGCCATGTTTATCTTTATTGTCACTTCCCTAGATCAAGATGCCATTATTTTTTGCTTAAAATGCTGAAATTTTTTACTAACTGGTCTTTTTGCTATCTAAATTGGTACTCCACTTATTGTATCTAGAATAGATCTGAGCCAATTAGCTCTAAAGTAGTACTTGTTACATGAACTAATGAATAAAAGCATGCCTTCCTCCCTTATACATAAAAGATAATTTAATAGAAAACTTTAAATTTATTCTAATTTTAAAAACTATTTACTTAAAATGCTCTCCATTTTCAAACTGGGAGAGTAAATTCAAAAGTGCTATGACACTGGCTTTAAAAATAAATCAGCGGGGCGCCTGGGTGGCTCAGTCAGTTAAGTGTCTGCCTTGGGCTCAGGTCATGATCCCAGGGTCCTGGAATTGAACCCTGCGTCAAACCCCACGTTGGGCTCTCTGCTGAGCAGGGAGACTACTTCTCTCTCTCCCTCTGCCTGCCACTCCCCCTGCTTGTGCATTCTTTCTCTCTGTCAAATAAATAAATAAAATCTTAAAAAAGAAATAAATCCATGTTAACTCCAGATCCTTTTTGTAAGATTAATTTTTTTTTTTTTTTGCATTAAAGTACTTGCTATGGAGACATATCAACGTTCCTTAATTATCCCATAAGGGGTAGCCTGGCAAAAAGAAAATGCAATAATGATTTCAGTAGCAAAAAATAAAAACAAACAATTCCCTTTTGAAGCATCTTGCTAGAAGATGACCAGAGTCTAAGAAAAGACAGAGGAGTCATGGCACTTATCCCAATATGACAATTTACTGGTGACAGTAAAAACATGCAGATAGTTTCATGATGTGATCACCCAGTACTGTCAAAGAAGCGATAATTTTTAAATGAATATTAGCATAGAGGTTTTTTGAAACCTGTGAGTTTAGGAGAGTAACATTTTGGCAAGGGGCTTAGAACTTAGTAGGGAAAGTTAGCACTAAAGCAAAACCTGGTTTTCAAAAAGGACAAAGTATTAACCATTCAATTCAGGTAAAAGTATATCAAAAGGAAGAGAGGTAGGGGGAAATGGGAGAAACAAATTTTTGCATCACTGTGTAGTATCTAAAAGCCTGGATGCCTGTCACCATTTACTGCACTTATTTTTAAGTTGTTTGGGTTAAGGTAAGGAAACAAATTAATTGTGAACTACCTAGGAACTAATGAAAAGAAATCAATATATTAAAGAAAAATTTACATGACATGCTGAAAATTCATTTGTCATAGATTATTAATAATTTTGTATTAATGTTCATGGCAGTAATGGATTAGAATGTTGTCTTCCTTTAAATATGTATCTTTGATTCTGAATGTAAAAACATTGAAGAATAAATTCATTTGATTATGTTATCATTTGACAGCTTCTGGGAGTAAACTAACATAATTTCATCTTGCTCATAGTTAGAGATACTTTCAGGTAGGATGGTAATAACAATAATAAGGAGAAGGTTGAAAATTGTGTATTAATCATTATGATTCATAGTAAATGGTAATTTAGGGAGTTTAGATGTAGCCACAACCAGCACTAGAAAAGAGGATGTAATGTGAACAAAGCAGAAAAGAAATGATGTCATGGTTTTCAGGTTCTCTTCCTTTCCCTGCATTTCATTACAGCAATGCTGACAAGAATTACTGTTGCCAGAGAATGGAGATCAAGTTAGGCATTGGTTTTTATGTTAGAACTGAATCATTAATAAAACATCCCAATTTCTAACTTTTCTCAAGTGCAACAGACCCATCAATTTTGGTTTATTAAGTATGTGGAAAGGACTGAAATGTCAAATGCTTGGACTTAAATTTCCAATTCTAATAAACTGCCCATGTAATATAAATTGATGTTTTTTTAATCAGCTTTGCTATAGCATTTGGTACTTTAAGCCACCCAATCTGTTTAGGAAAATTAAACTAAAAATTACATTTATAGTATTTTTATTCAATAACCCTTGTTGTGAACAGCTTCAGAAAATGAAACAACTGCCATAAGTTTCCATGTTAAACAGATGTACCTGTTTAATTTAAATTCATTTATGTAAAAAAGTACCTTTATACATATTTTTAATTTTTCACAAAATTATGTTTCCATATTAGGGAATCTCTGCATAAGTGTTTTATGCAAAAATTTAAACACCATATGTAACAAAATAAAAAACCCAGCTTTTTACTCTTTGGCTCTTATATTTCAAGAGAGATTTGGCTTTAAAATCAGGATATTTATGATATATCTGTAATCATATTTAAAATTCTTTCCATATAAACTGGAAAATGCATTTTCCAGAATATAACTCATATGTTAGGATTCTAAACCTGCTTTTTTTTTATTATTATTATGTTAAGTTAATCACCATACATTACATCATTAGTTTTTGATGTAGTGTTCCATGATTCATTGTTTGCATATAACACCCAGTGCTCCATGCAGAATGTGCCCTCTTTAATACCCATCACCAGGCTAACCCATCCTCCCACCCTCCTCCCCTCTAGAACCTCTCAGTTTGTTTCTCAGAGTCCATCGTCTCTCATGGTTCGTCTCCCCCTCTGATTTCCCCCCCTTCATTCTTCCCCTCCTGCTATTTTCTTTTTTTTTTTTTTTAACATATATTGTATTATTTGTTTCAGAGGTACAGATCTGTGATTCAACAGTCTTGCACAATTCACAGCACTCACCATATCACATACCCTCCCCAATGTCTATCACCCAGCCACCCTATCCCTCCCACCCCCCCACCACTCCAGCCTGCTTTGAAAAGTCTGTGATAAGAAATGTTCTCTAGTTTTATTGTTTTACACAATTTATATAATATGTGTATTCAGGTGACATTTTCACCGTTTAATTGGAAGCAGTGGATGCACCCTGCAACTCTTCTGAATACATTTCTTAGTTCTAACAGTTTTCAGTGGTGTCTTTAGGGCTTTCTCTATATTGTATCATGTCATCTGCAAATAGTTTGAATTCTTCTTTTCCAATCTATACGCCTTTGATTTCTTTTTCTTGTCTAATTGCTCTGGCTATGATTTCCAATACTCTTGTTGAATAAAAGTAGGGAGAGTGGGAATCTTTGTCTTGTTCCTGATCCTAGAGGACAAGCTTTCAGCTTTCACCATTGAGTATGATGTTAGCTGTAGGCTTATAATATGCGGCCATTATTATATTGGCATATGTTCCCTCTATACCCATTTTGTTGAGGGTTTCTTTTTTTATCATAAATAGATGTTGAATTTTGTCAAATGCCCTTTCTGCATCTTTTGAGATTATCACATGATTTTTAACTTACTTTTGTTAATATGGTACATCATGTTGATTGATTTATGAATGCTGAACCATCCTTGGATCCCTGGAGTAAATCCTACCTGATCATGGTGTATGACCTTCTTAATGTATTGCTAAATTTAGCTTGCCAATATTTTGTTGAGGATTTTACATCTGTGTTCAATGGGATATTGGCATGTAATTTTCTTTTTTTGTGGTGTCCTTATCTGGTTTTGGTATCCAGGTAATAATGCTGACCTCATAAAATGAGTTTGAAAACTTTTCCTTTTTTTCATTTTTTTAGAAGTGCTTGAGAAAGATAGATATTAAATCTTTGAACATTTGGTAGAACTCACCAGTGAAGCCATCTGGTCCTGGACTTTTGTTTGTTGGAAAGTTTTTGATTACTGATTCAATCTCCTTACTAGTAATTGGTCTATTTCCTATTTCTTCATGATTCAGTCTTGGAAGATTGGATTTATCCATTTCTCCTAGATCGTCCAAATTATTGGTATATGATTGTTCAAAGGTTCTTTGATCCTTTATATTTCTGTAGTATCAGTGGTAATGTCTCCTCTTTCATTTCTGATTTTATTTATTTGAGCCCCCCTCTTTATTTCTTGGTGAATTTAGGTAAAGGATTATCGCTTTTGTTTATTTTTTCAAAGTATCAACTCTGTTTCTTTCTTTTTTTTTTTTTTTTGGTAAGATTTTATTTATTTATTTGTGAGAGAAAGAGCACAAGCAGGGGGAGCGGCAGGCAGAGGGAGAAGCAGGCACCCTGCTGATTAAGAAGCCTGATGTGAGCTGAAGGCAAACGCTTAACCAACTGAGTCACTCAGGTGTCCCTCAACTTTTAGTTTCATTGGTCTTTTCTATTGTCTTTTTAGGCTCTATTCTATTTATTTCCACTCTGGTCTTTATTATTTCCTTCCTTCTGGTAACTTTGGGCTTCATTTGTTCCTTTTCTAGTTCTTTAGGTGTGACAATAAATTATGTATCTGAGATTCCATTTGTTTCTTGTAGGCCTGTATCGCTATAAGTTTCCCTGAGAACACTTTCGCTGCATCACATAGATTTTGGAGTGTTGGGTTTCTGTTCATTTGTCTCTAGGTATTTGTTGACATCTTTGATTTCTTCTATGACCCAATAGTTGTTCAGTAACAAGGTGTTTAATCTCCATTTTTTTTTTCCCGGTTTCTTTTTGTAACTGATTTCTAGTTTCATACCATTGTGTTCAGAAAAGATGCTTAATATGATTTGTCTTATAATTTATTAAGACTTGTTTTGTGGCCTAACATGTGACCTATCCTGGAGAATGTGCCATGTGCAGTTGAGAAGGATATGTATTCTGCTGCTTTGGGTTAGAATATTCTGCATATATCTCTTAAGCCCATCTGGTCTAATGTGTCAGTTAAGACCAATGTTTTCTTATTGATCTACCCCTTGATGTCAGTGGGATACCAAAGTCCACTACTATTATTGTATTGCTATAAATTTCTCTGTTTAGGTTTGTTAATATTTTCTTTATATATTTTGGTGCTCCTATATTGCGTACATATATATTTATAAATGTTATATTTTCTTGAAGGATTGACTCTTTTGTAATTATGTAGTGCCCCTCTTTGTCTTTCATTATAGTTTTTGTTTTAAAGTCTACTTTGTCTGATATGTGTATAGATATTCCAGCTTTCTTTTTGTTTCCATCTGCATGGAACATCTTTTTCCATCCCTTCACTTTCAGTCCATGTATGTTCTTACTTCTGAAGTGAGTTTCTTGAGTTTCTTATAGATGTGTCTTGTGTTTTTATCCAATCAGCCACTCCATGTCTTTTGATTGGAGAATCTACTCCATGTACCTTTAAAGTAATTATTGATAGATATGTACTTATTGCCATTTTGTTAATTGTCTTGCCAATTGTTAATTGGCTGCTTTTATACTTCCTCTCTGTTTCTTTCTTATTCTCTTTTTGTCTTTCTTTGTGGTTTGATGTCTTCCTTTAGTGTTATGTTTAGATTTCTTTCTCCTTTCTTTTGTATATTTACTATAAGTTTTTGCTTTGTGATTACCATGAGGTTCACATATATCATCCTAGGTATATGATCGTCTATTTTGAGTTGATAGCAACTTAAAATTTGAACACATCCCAAAACTATGTTTTACCCCCCCCAAGTTTTATATTTTTGATGTTATATTTTACATCTTTTTATTTTATGTATGCCTTAACTAATTAATGTAGTTTTAGTTGATTTTACTACTTTTGTCTTTTAACCTTCTTAGTGTCTTTATAAGTGGTTAATCCACCTTCTTTATCATATATTTACCTTTTCCAGTAAGATTTCTACTTTTGTATGTTTTCTTGTTATTAATTAGTCCCATTTCTTTTCACCTTAAAGAAGTCCCTTTAATTATTTCTTATAAGGCTGAATTAGTAGTGATGCACTCTTTTAACTTTTGCTTCTCTGGAAAACTCTTTGTCTTCAAATATGAATGATAACTTTACCAGGTAGTTATTCTTGGTTGGAAGTTTTTCTCCTTTTAGCACATTGAATATGTTATGTCACTCCTGTCTAGCTTGCAAAGTTTCTGCTGAGCAATCTTCTGATAGCCTTATGGACTTTCTCTTGCATGTAGCAAGTTTTGTCTTAGGGATTTTAAGATTCTCTCTTTATCTTTAACTTTTGACATTTTAATTATAATGTGTCTTGGTGTGGCTCTCTTTGGGTTCATTTTGCTTGAAAATCTCTTGGCTTCCTGGACCTGGATGTCTGTTTCTTTCCCTAGGTTAGGGAACTTTTTTGCAATTAGTTTTTCAAATACATTTTCTGCCCCTTTCTCTCCTCTCCTCTGGGACCCTTATAATGCAAATGTTATTCTACTTGATGTTGCTCCAGAGGTCCTTTTTTTTTTTCAGTTTGCTAATTCACACTTCTACTTCATCCAGTCTGCTGTTGAACACTTCTAGTGCATGTTTCTGTTCAGTTATTGTATTCTTCAGCTTTGTGACTTGTTTAATACTTTATGTTTTCTCTTTGTTGCAGTTCTCACTGACTTCATCCATTCATCACCTGAGTTCAGTTGAGAATCTTTATGACCATTACTTTGAATTCTTTATCAGGTATACTATTTATCACTTTTCATTAAGGTCTTTTTCTGAGGTTTTTGTCTTGCTCTTTTGCTTAGAATATAGTTATCTCTTTCCTCATTTTACTTGACTCTGTGTTTCTACAAATTAGGTAAAACAGCTACCCCTCTGTCCTGAAGTGCCCTTGAATGGGTGCTGGTCCCTCTTGCTCAACCTTACCCTCACTCTTGGTTGTCTCTTGAACCTTTGTGATGGTCTAAACCACCTGATTATTCTTGCTATGCTCCTGCTGTTGAAGGCATGTGAAGACCTGTCAGTGACCCAAGGGGAAGAATTTCATTTAGTGCCTAGTTTCAGATTGATTCGAAGCCAGAACCTCAGACAGCAGTTTTTGTACGTATGCAAATAAATACAGTCCTGTCAGTTTGCAATTGTAATATCTGCTGGCCTCCAAACCAGGAGATCTGGAGGTGCCTTCTGGGCAACAGTTGCAATAATTGTGGCTTCAGATGAATGTATAAGCTCCTTTCTGGAAAGTCTTGTTGAGTTGCAGTGAAGCCTCGGAGATGCACAAGGATGGTGTTTTCCTGCTTACATTTCCTGGGATTACTTCCTTAGCTCCCAGATGTGTGGGAAACTTGAAGCCTGTCCCTCAGTCTGAATCCCCAGGCTAAGTAAATAGGGTTTTTTTCACAGGAGGATTGGGGTTGTGTTTCAGTCTGTGGTCTGTTCAGTGCCCTAGAGGTGGTCACCTGCCAAGGACTGTCATTTTGATCATTAACATCCCATAGTACTACGGAACACCAGCCCTCTTGGCCACCAGGACCAGGAGATGAAGAGGTGTCCCTTGAGTGAGTTGAACATAACTGCTAGTTTAAAGCAAGTAACTGGAGAATATAGTGGGTGGTGTATGCTTGCCGGCTTCAGCAATGCAGCAGGAGTGACTTGTCTATGCACGAATAGGGGGGTTTAGGCTAGGAGTGGGAGAATGCACTGACTGCTTGGGGCGCCTGGGTGGCTCAGTTGGTTGAGCGACTGCCTTCGGCTCAGGTCATGATCCTGGAGTCCCGGGATTGAGTCCCGCATCGGGCTCCCTGCTCAGCAGGGAGTCTGCTTCTCCCTCTGACCCTCCCCCCTCTCATGTGCTCTCTCTCTCCTCTCATCCTCTCTCTCAAATAAATAAATAAAATCTTTAAAAAAAAAAAAAAAAAAAAAAAAAAAAGAATGCACTGACTGCTCACACTTGCAGACTTTAGCGAGGCAGTAGGAAAACTCCATGACCATTCGCACTCAGGCACGCCAGCCAGGGAGCAGAGGAGTGCTGCAACCACCTGTGCTTTACAGGCTCAGCAAGAGCTGCCACCACCTCCCTCCATCTGTCTCAGCAAGGTAGAGCGAAAGTGCGACATCTGAGCTCACCTGCCTGTGCTAGTAGGCCATGTGAAGAGTGGAACAATGCTGTCCACCAGCACCTCCATTCTGGGAAGCATTTCAACTGCTCCCCCTCCCTCCAGCCAATGTCCCCAGATCAGCAAATGAATCTCCATCACATATAATCTAGGTATATATATATTGCTGGGTCTCAGGGTGAACAATATCATACATGTGACCTCCAAAAGAGGTAGCTCAGTTTCTTACAGCACTTTGGAACCCCCAGACATTAGCTCCATTGGTTTTCTGAGTCAGGTGTTCTGAGGACTCCTATTTCTGGTGCTGATCCCAGGGGCCAGGGTGCCCAATGTGGGGCACGAACCCCTTGCTTCTCCAAGGGAAGTACCTGTCTAGTGAGATCCCCCCCTGTTGTATGTTGGTATGGTGGGGAGAGGGTTATCTGTGACAGTCTCTACTTTTATCCATCAGGATATGGTCCTTTTATCCTTTGCTGTGGAGAACAGTTCATCTAGTTTTCAGATCGTTTTCAGAGGGGAATGATCTGTATGTAGCTGTAACTTGGTATGTCCATGTTAAGGATTTTGCTCTGCCACCACCTTGGACACCCCTCTCCAATGAGCACATATTATTTATAGGTTATAAACAGCATATGAAAGATCAAGAGCTGAACATCAAAATATAAGTAAGCCATTGTTTCTGCCCTCACCCTTGAGAAGCTCTCCATCTAATTTGGGGAAATGGTAGAGGTATCAATTACCTAACAAGTAAGTGCAAATTCAGTTTGAGAAGTGAAGTACCATTTTTTATAAAGTCTTCTTTTAACAAAGTTGACTCCACCAAAAAGAGAAATAAAAATCTCGAATCTCTTAATTAAGTAACAGAATATGGCATTCACTTATCAATGAAAAATAAAAAAAGTAATTTAGAAGTTAGGAAGAGGATGGATGAGGAACTATTTTATAATTTATCAAAGTCTACATACTATGCCTCTTTGAGACAACACACAAAGAAACAAAATAAATTCACATCAGCAAACAACATACTAAACAACTGGGGTGAGAGCACATAATTCTATTGAGGGGAGAGAGGGAAAACTTCACAGAGATGGTGATATTTGAGGTGGTTCTTGAAAAATGAATAGGAGTTTATCACTTGGAAAAGAGAGTGGAAGAACATGAAGGAAAGACAGGGAAGTGTGAAGAAGCAGGTGCCCAAACCAGTGTTCATAAGGGAGTTATAGAACAGCATTTGCAGAGGTTTAAGAAAGGCCTTCTTTACCACACTATGCACATCTGATACTATCTTATTAGGTTATAAGGACTTGTTGGAAACATTTTAAGCAAAAAAGTCAAGTAAGTATTTTAGAAGGAAACTTTCATCATAAAACAGAAGATGGTATGGGGAAAGGTAAAAAATAGAGACCAGGAGATGTGTTAAGATACACTGGCACTAGCTTTGAGAATTTGGGAATATAACTTCACCTTGGTTTTCTCATCTGTGAAAGGGGGTTAGTAATTCTGTAGAAATAGCACATATGAAACAATTACAATAGAGTAAAAGCACAATCAATATTTTTTAATAAGGCAAGAGAAAGTGAGACAATAATAGTGGTGATATAATGAAAAATAATTTCAGAGATATTAAAGAGTTCAATATCAAAATCAAGGAAAATAATTTTTTATGAGTAATGTTAAGAGCTTCACAGGGTACTTTTTTTTTATGTTTCATGTTCTAGTATATTTGGGAAACAATGGGTTAACACAACTATGGAAACTTCTTTACTGCAGAATATCTCAGAACCTTTCTATAGTAATGCATATTATGACTCCCCATGAGGGAAGATAGCAGTCAGGGTTTCCTGAGCTTAATTAAACATTTTTTAAAGAAGTTCACTTTTAACATAAAATCTGGTATGATCTCAGGTAGCTTATGAATCTCAGGGAGTTTGGGGGCAAATGGTATAGGCCCTGAGGAAGACTCTCGCTCTAAGGAAGAATAATTATTCTTGAATTACTCTTGTCAGGATATGGTTTTAAAAATATTTTTGTGAAAAGTTTTAATTTGAAATTTAATATTGTGGTAGGCAGACTAATGACAGCCACAATGATGTCTAAGCCTTAGGGCCTGGAACCCAAGAGTATGTTATTTTACATGGCAGAAAGCACTTTGCAGATAGAAGTTACAGACCTTAAAATGTATAGATTATCCTTAATTATCTGGGTGACCATAATAAAATCTGGGCCCTTAAAAGCAGAAGAGAAAGGCAGAGAGGGAGATCAGAGAGAGCTGTGACAACATGAGAAAAGGTAGGAAAGATGTGAAGTATGGGAGGGACCTGACCCACTGTTGCTGTAAAAAGGAAGAAAGGGGCCAAAACCATGGAATGTGGGGGGCCTCTATAGCTAGGAATGGCCCTCACTGACAGCCAGCAAGGAAATGGGGACCATGGTCCTACAACTTTAAGAAACTGAATTTTGCCAACAATCCAAATAAACAAGGAAATGAGTTCTCTAGTCCTCCAGAAAGGAGCACGGCATAGCTGACACCTTGATTTTACCCCCGTCAGCCTTCTGACCACCAAAACATACATACAGGAAAGTACAGAAAACATAAGTGTCCCACTGGATAAATTTCCAAGTAATAAACATTTGTGTAACCAGAACCCAGATCAAGAAACAGACCACTCCCTCCAATTATACCACTATTCTGACTTCCAACATAACAGCCTTGTCTGTTTTGAATTTTATGTATATGGAATGATACATTATGTATTCTTTTGTATGTGACCTCTTTATTTCAATATTGTTTGTAAGATTCTTCCATGTGGTTTCATTTCATTCTCATTGCTATACAGTATTACATTGCATGGATATAATGCAATATACTTATGCATTCCATTGCTGCTGGGCACCTTTTCTAGATTTTGGTGATTGCAAATATTGCTATTATGGATATTCTTATACTTCTCTTTTTTGAATATATGTAAACATTTATTGAGTTTATAATGAGGAGTAAAATTGCTGGATCTTAAAGTATATGTGTGTACATACTTATTTTTAGTAAATACTGACAAATAGTCCCACCCTCTCCCCAAAACAAAGAATGAAAAGAAAAAAGAAATTATATACCTTATATATGAAGAATGCTCGTTTAACTACATGTAAAATGCATAAATATATATGTATGTATACAGTGGAGAGACACATACAATGTATATTATATATACATATACTCACATACATATATAGTATAAATATGTGATAAATGTGGATATAATAAATAGAATAAAAGGCTTTCTAACAAAAGACTGTAAAAACTATTTTATAATATTTTTTACATTCTCTATACTGCAATAATTCTGTCATGTCTTTTTTTTTTTTTAAGATTTTATTTATTTATTTCTCAGAGAGAGAAGCAGGCTCTCTACTCAGCAAGGAGCCCGATGTGGGACTTAATCCCAGGACCCTGAGTTCATGACCTGAGCCGAAGGCAGACGCTTAACTGACTAAGCCACCCAGGCACCCCAATTCTGTCATGCCCTTGAATAATATTTTAAAAATATTATGTATAATGGCTGCTATTAACCAACTGCATAATTGGATTACAATACTTATTATTACGCATACAGAATTTCTCCAAGGAGTTGCAAAAAAAAAAAAATTCAATACTTCAATGAACTTAATAGTAGATAAAATTTCTGCACATCCATTTTCATTTTCTTAGAATAAATTCCTAGAAGTAGAATTTCTGTATTAAAAGATGTATTTAGACTTGATGCTTATTTCTAACTTGGCCTCCAAAATCTTTTAATTTCACATTTTAAGTATGAAAAATAAACCATATTCAGATCCATCTCCTCAAGTGTAATTAATTTTATCTAAAAGAATGTTGTCAGGGCACCTGGGTGGCCCAGTTGGTTAAGCCTCTGCCTTTGGCCCAGGTTATGATCCCAGGGTCCTCGGATCTAGTCCCCACATTGGGCTCCCTGCTCAGTGGGGAGTCTGCTTCTCCCTCTCCCTCTGCTGCTCCCCACCGGTCATGCTCTCTCTCATGCTTTCTCTCTCTCAAGTAAATAAATAAATAAAATAAAATAAAATAACACAAAAGAAGGTTGTTAATATAGAGAACAAACTGAGGATTTGTTGATGGAGGGAGATAGAGGGGATGGGCTAAATGGGTGATGGGTATTAAGGAGACCATGTATTGTGATGAGCACTGAGTATTATATGTACACTAAATTCTACACCTGAAACCAATATTACCATATATATTAACTAGAATTTAAATAAAAACCTGAAATAAAAAATAAAAATAAAAGAAAAAGAAAATTAATTTTATTTTTTGTGTAACAATTTACTGCTATTTAAAAAGAAAAGAAAAAAGTTACATACAGTGGAATCCTTGTGCTGGCTTCTATTAATTTACAATAGACAACTGTGAAATTTTGTGAGTGTATTGCTAATCTATTAGTAGCCTAAAAATGGCAAAACCTACATCAAAAACATCAGCAAATGTTATAAATCAGAGGTTTACAAAGCTAAATTATCACCATGATTATGTATAACCCTTGGCAGGGTAGTTTAAGCAATAATAATGTGATATTGGTATTCTTAAATTGTCTTTAAAATGTTGGTAATGATTTTAATTTAATCAGGAACTTAAGAGAATGCCCATTTTATCACAAAATCAAAACCATTGTAAATCAGGTCTGTGGATCTAATGTATAACATGGTGACTATAGTTGACAATACTATATTGTATAATTGAAATTTGTTAAAAGAGTAAAACTTAAACATTTTCACCAAAAAAAATAAGGGAAATATGAGAGCTGATACTTGTGTTAATTAACTCGGGTGGGGGTCCCTTCACAATGTATACATGTATCAAATCATCACATGGTACACTTTAAATATCTTACAATTTATTTGTCAATTATACTTCAAAAAAGCTAAAAAAAATAATGTATGTAAGCACTTAGTACCATTCTTAATAAATCATCATGATGGTGACAACATGAAATTCTCCTCTGCATGGCAAAGTAAGCAAAATGAAAATATTCTGAGTTAATAAATCTGTATGAATTCCATTGTATCATCAGTGGAAAGAACAGAAAAAAAATCCTTCTGAATTATATACTGTGAAAATATTAATTTGAGAGTTGAATTGTGACATTATAACAGTTTGCATTTCTCTAATTATTGGTATAGCCAAAACTTTTCATGAGTTTGTCATCTACTTTCCCTCTATTATGTATGAGTTATCTGTTCATCTCCTTTGCTCTTTTATCTGTTGGCCCCTTCATGTTTTTTGTTACTTTGCATTAATTATTTGTGCAACAAAGACTATTAAGAATTCATCTTCATTTAACCACTTGTTGCAAATATTTTTCCATATCTGATATTCTAAGTTGTTAATTAATTTTAATGAGATATAATTGATATATAACATGGTATTAGTTTTAGGTGTACAACATGATGACTTGACACATGTACATATGTTAAACTGATTACCACAATAAGTTAACATTAATCACCACATCTAGGCTCTTTCCATAGTTTGGCTATTGTGGACACTGCTGCTATAAACATTGGGGTGCATGTGCCTTTTCGGATCCCTACATTTGTATCTTTGGGGTAAATACCCAGTAGTGCAATTGCTGGGTCATAGGGCGAAATAAGTCAATCAGAGATAAGTCAATCAGAGACAGACAAGTATCATATGATCTCACTGATATGAGGAATTTGAGAAACAAGACAGAGGATCATAGGGGAAGGGAGGGAAAATTGAAACAAGATGAAACCAGAGAGGGAGACAAATTATAAGAGACTCTTAATCTCAGGAAACAAACGGAGGGTTGCTGGAGTGGAGGGGGGTGGGAGGGATGGGGTGGCTGGGTGATGGACTTTCGGGATGGTATGTACTATGGTGAGTGCTGTGAATTGTGTAAGACTGATGAATCACAGACCTGTACAATAATACATTATATGTTAATAAAAAAAAATTAATCACCACAGTTAGAAAATTTGTGATGAGAACTTTTAAGATCTATTCTTTTAGCAACTTTCAAATATACAATACAGTATTATTAACTATAATTATCCAGCTGTACATTACATCCTCAGGACTTACAAGTGAAAGTTTTGTTGTTTTTTTTTTTAAGATTTTATTTATTTATTTGAGAGACAGAGGGAGAGAGCACAAGCTGGGGGAGTGGCAGAGGGAGAGGGACAAGCAGCCTCCCCACTGAGAGGGTAGCCTGACATGGGGCTCGATCCCAGGACCCTGGGATCATGACCTGGTTGAAGCAAGATGCTTAACTGACTGAGCCAACAGGTGCCCCACATCTGAAAGTTTTTTTTATCTTTTGTCCACCTTCATTCACTTCACTCACACTCACACTCCCAACCCCAACCTCTGGCAACCACCAATCTGTTCTCTGTATCTGAGTTTGGTTTTCATCATTGTTATTTTTATATTCTACATATAAGTGAAATCATACAGTATTTCTCGTTCTCTGACTTCTTTCACTTAGCATAATGCCCTCAAGTTCCATCTATGTAGTTGCACATGGCAAGATTTCCTTCTATTTTTGTGGCTGAACAATATTCCTCCGTGTGTGTGTGTGTGTGTGCATGTGTGTGTGTGTGTGTGTGTGTGTGTGTGTGTGTGTGTGTATGATCTTTATCCATTCATCCATTGGTAAACACTTAGGTTGTCTTCCATGTCAAATAATGCTGCAAGGAACATGGGGATGCAAATATCTTTTTGAGATACTGATATTGTTTTTTTTTTCTTTTTTCAGATAAATATCCACAGGTGGAATTGCTGGATTGTATAGTAGTTCTATTTTTAATTTTTTGTGGAACCTTCACAATGTTTTCCATAGTGGTTACACCAACTTATATTCCCACCAGCAGTGCACAAAGGCTCCCTTTTATCCCCACCCTCGCCACCATTTGCTCTTTCTTGTCTTTTTGATAATAGCCATTCTAACAGGTATGAGGTGATTTCTCATTGGGGTTTTTATTTACATTTACCCAATGATTAATGATTTTGGGTACCTTCTCATGTACCTGTTGGTCATTTGCATGTCTTCTCTGGATGATGTCTATTGAGATCCTCTACTTGTTTTATAATTGGGATTTTTTTTTCTATTGAGTTGCATGAGTTTTTATATATATTGGATATTAATTCCTTATCAGACATATGATTTACAAATATTTTCTCCCCTTCTGTAGGTTGTCTTTTGATATTATTAATGGTTTCCTTGCTGTATAGAAGCTTTTTTAGTTTGATATAGTCCCACTTATTTATTTTTAGCTTACTTATTTAGCAGTTGGTTTCTAATAAACTATTTTCTTAAGTGGTATGTTAAATGTTTAACAACCAGCTCTCTGAAAAGTAAATGTATGCATAAGTACATACATACATAAATTTTTAATAAATTTTACTGATATAAATGATGTGTAATGCTCAATGTACAAATGAAACTAAATACACAATTCTATTTATTGTAAATTTTCTATAGCCAATTTATTCTAACACAAAGATTGTTTTGTATCTGTAGCTAGCCTGCAGTCATAATTGATGAACATGACTAGCTTTGACTTAAATATTTATTGGTATTTTTGTTTATATTAACCTGCAAGACAAAAGTGAAACAACAAAAAATGTATGTCACTGTTTCTTCAATGCAACTTATTTGCTAACTCAGATAATAGTTTCTAAATACCAGAAGAATATTTCTTCAAGTTTTTGTGACATTCACAATGTAATGTCTAGATGTGAGACATCTTTTTTTTTAATTAATTTATTTGGGGGGGAGGGGCAGAAAGAGAGGGAGAGAGACTCTGCGCTCTGCACTCACTGCAGAACCTGACATGGGGTCTGATCCCACTACCCCAAGATCATGACCTGAGCTGAAATCAAGAGTCAGACCCTTAACTGACTGAGCCACCCAGGTGCCCCTAGATGTGAGATGTCTTTAAAATTTAATCTGTGTGAGGGACGCCTGTGTGGCTCAGTCAGCTGAGCATCTGACTCTTGGTTTCACCTCAGGTCATGATCTCAGGCTCGAGAGATGGAGCCCCTTGTCAAGCCCCACCTTAGTGGGGAGTCAACTTCTCTCCTTCTCCCTCTCCTTTTGCCCCTCCCCCCTGCTTGTGCGCGCTCTCTCTCTCTCTAAAATCAATTAATCTTTAAAAAAATAAATTAAATAAAATTTAATCTGCATGAGTAACATTTTCTCCATCACTCCTAAGTCTAGACCAGCAAAAAAAGACAGAAAAAGAAACAAAACAAAAAATCCAGCCCTGATTTGTAATAGCTACCAAATTCTGTGGTCTAAATACTAAATATTCCCACCAGATCTGATTTCATATTCATTGTGACATTACCAAATGCAGAGTTGGAGAAAGATGCACAATAGAACATTTTAATACAGCATTTCTGCCATGTAGATATATAAGAAATAAATAAACTCAATAGCATAGATAACATTAAAATATAGTAATTAGAGTGTGATGAGTTTAAGAATTTTTTATTTTATTTTATTTATTTGAGAGAGAGAGAGAGAGAGCAAGCATGAGTAGGGGGGAGAGGAAGAGGCAGAGGGAGAAGCAGACTCTATGCTAAGCAGAGAGCCCGACACAGGGCTCAGTCCCAGGACCCCAGGATCATGACCTGAGCTGAAGGCAGACACTTAACCCACTGAGCCATCCAGGCGTCCCATGAGTTTGAAAATGTATTCACTTTGTTTTCAATATAATTTAAGTGTAAATTAATATAATTTCATTTTTAATAATATCTGTATGTAGCAGTCAGTTCTCTGAAAAGTAAATGTTATGCATATAAGTACATCTATATTTTACAAGCAGCAATGTATTTAACAAGCAGCACTCATGAGTCAATATATGGTTGTACCAGCATACCTATCTAACCCATGATCAGAAACTTAATATTTAAGTAATCAGAAACTTAATACATATATGCATATGTCTACAAAAAGATTTGTACAAGAATGCTCAAAAAAGCTTATTCATAAGAGCCCTAAAGCGGGAAAAAACTCATAGGACCATGAGAAAAGTATTCATCAAGAAAGTGTGATATAGGGGTGCCTAGGTGGCTCAATTGGTTAAGGGTCTACTTTCGGCTCATGTCATGATCTCAGGGTCCTGGGATGGAACCCCCCATGTCAGGTTCCCTGCTCAGTGGGGAGTCTGCTTCTCTCTCTCCCTCTGCCCCTCCCCCTGCTTGTGCTCTCTCTCTCAAAATCTTAAAAAACAAAAAAAAAGGGAAACTGTGATACATTCATACAATAGAATAATACACAGCTATACAAATAATTATTGATAGATGAAAAACATGAATGAATCTCTAAGATATGCCACCAAGTATAAGAAATCAAACATAAAACAATGCAAAACACCTGATACCATAAGTGGATATGCACGCATGCAACATTCCTCTCTTCCCACCCCAACACACACATATACATATGGATGTACATAAACCAGTGAGATTTACGAACTCCTTAGAAGGGAAAACGAGGCAATGTATTTCCAAAGCCCTAACTTTAGAACTGGCTGTCCCCATCCAGTAAAGCTATTTTTCTCCTTTGTTATAAAATATGCTTCCAGGAATTCCCTTTTCATATTCATAACTAGGACAATAAGAGATAACACCCTTATTATTATTATTTTCTATACTGACTAATAAAAAATATCCAAATATCACAAAGGAGTTATTGATTTAATTTTAGTTCCTATATTTATTTATTTAGTTATATATTTATAATTTACTTATATAGTTACACATTGCCACTGGGGAGGAAAAATTTTTCATTTTCATATTGCTACATGTATATGCTATTATTAACTGGAGTTTCAGGAATATATACAGTTCTCTTGAATACTAACATTATGGAATAAAATTTAAATTCTAACTACTAAAATAAGTAACCCACACATTGATACTGTATATTTGCATTACAAAAAATAAAAACAAAATGCTATCAACATTGAGTAGATTCTTATTCTGATTCAAAAAATAATTCTATCTCTGGCTTTGTATACTAAATGAATCACACATTATTAAAACATTAATATCAAAAAGAGCTAATTATGTAAAATTAAATAACAATGTTATTCACTTAGAACTATTTTAGTTGCCTTCCAACCCTTTGAAGGAGATGATGATGCGTTTGGCTCTCTCAGCTAGCCTGTAAGATAATACAGTGGCAGGGTTACAACTTTCCCTACTTAAGGGATGAAGGGATAAAAGGGTATTCATTATTGATGCATACAAAAGATACTTATGCCTGAGAGTGCTATACCAGAGTTCTTTAAAGGCTATTTAAAATTGCATTTCAATACCAATAAAAGATTTTACATTCTACATCTGTAATTCTGATGTTTTCTGCATATTATTATACTGAAATATTTAATAGGTATGATTAAATAATAACAAGTTATTTCATGGCACCATTGCCTGTCTTTCTGGAATAGTCTGTTTGAAAATAATCACAAAAAAACTTCACTAATAGTATTAATATTAATTTGTTTTATAAGAGAACAAAGACATTTAGAAATATTCAGTCATTAACCTACATATATGTTGCTTAAATTCCTTAGTGGCATAAATACTTTTACACTGGTAAGAAAAAAGTCATGTAAGTATTTTGTAACTTCCTTAAGGCTATGCACTCAGCCTACCACATTGATCCATTTTTGTCTGTGTCTTTCAGGACGTCATGGATCATTTAATAGGTTACTGGATATTTCTCTCTAGCAAAAGTGATCTTTTATAACTAATGCACATTTCAGAGTTGCCTTCCAAAGTTAATGCACATGCCCAAATTACCTTCCCAAATATTCATGAAATTAAAATTACAGATTGGGATTATATGGAAAGAGAGAAAGAATTAAGAAGAAACAGAATACCTAGGATAATGTGACTATTTATAGCAAGAACAGCATGCATATCTACATTTGGTGATTCTTTGCTTGTTCCCCTCTGTATTATCAAAGTTGGGAATACGTGCACACAGCATGCTTTAGCAATACCTGCTGGTTAGGAATTGAATTAGCTGAAGCCAGGGGAGTTCAATCAAAAGACCTCAGCAAGGGTATAGAAATAGGTTCACAATGCATTCAAATCAGGAAGAAAAAAGTGAACGACGTTAACGTCCCTCCATGGAAATAGCTACGGTAACTTGAACCATCTTTTTCCCACAAATTTAAATCTATTGTTAATATAAAGTAAATCATTTGGTTAATATTTAGCCTGAACTAGTAGTTCTCCCAGGATGCATATGCCTTGAGAAAATGGTTTGACCTTGCTTAAATGGAAAACATGGTATAGCATCACCAGAGAAAAAGCAAGATGGTTGCCACCTGGGTTGCAAGGGCTAGTTATAAGTATAATGGATTAATGTAAAAAGAGAGAGAGATTATATAGATAACATAGACATTCTATTGAAATTATTGTTACTGGATTATTTTAAGAATTACACATTGCTTATACAAAAAAATCTTTGAAAATATTTTACTTTTCATGAAGAAGCCCATTCTTTAAAAAAAAAAAAATCTATTCTTAAAGTCAAAAGAAACAGCTAGGACATCATATCTATTCAAATACTCATTCGTTTTTCTTTCTACTCTGAAAATTATTTTGCTTATATATAAAAGAGGGGGGAAAGTTGTTAATAGAAAAATTTGAGAAAATGGAAATCATGAAAATATGACTTTCTGACTAATTTATGAAACTACAACTCTGTTCTGTATACTACAGAACAGACTATTTGGAACCGCCAAAGACGTTTAGAGGAGACTGACATAATTTGATATGGAAACCTGAAGCTACAGAAAATAGATATAAAATTAATGACAACAAATTATATTCTCCAATAGCCTGACTCCCCTAAGGGGGAAAAAAAAGGACAATATTTTGAAAACTGCTCTCCTTCTACTCTCTTTAACAAAGAAAGGGGTTTCTGGTCATATGTTTAGTGGTAATAAGCCAAAACAAAACAAAACAAAACAAAAAAAACATACATTCATGGCCACCAATATTTTCAACATTACATTTTAGAGTCAACATTTCTCACATCAGTCTAACATAGTTAATTTTACTTTCTTTACAAACATATTAAATATTCATTCATTTGTAAAGCACTTATTACTTAATGACTTTTTCAAAAACAGAGCCATGTTATGCCTAGAAATAATCTGGCTTAATCTTATTTTCTTATCTTTATGTATTTACCTCCTCTACCCTACCCATCTTAGTTTCTTTCAAAACCCTAAAGAAGAGAACACGGAAAGATACAGGACGTAACTGCCAGGAAAAGGATAAACATTATTGTCCGACTCTTCTTATTTTAGCTTACATTGTTTATTTTAAATTCCTTTGAATTTACTTCAATTCTTTATTTTAGCTTTGTTCATAGCTGTAAATGTAGAAATTATGAACAAATTCGCAAATAAGTTACATAGTGCTGGCAGGTATTATAATAGGATGCTGGAGGAAAGAATAGAACAAGGGCCTTTCTCCTTGCATTTGTAGCTCTCATACAATATGGTGCCATTCCATCCCAGTCCTACTTCACTGAAGTGTCTCTCTTGGGTGGGTGATACCAGGTATTACCTATACAATAATCCATATTTTCCAAAATGAAATGCGTAACATTAAAAGTCACAATAGTTGATGTATTATATGAGGGATCATCAAAGGAGAGAAAAGGAATGCCAGTGTCAAGTTTTCCTTTGATTTGGTCTTAGTAATAAGTAACATAACAGGCTGACATAGTTCATATTAGTGTTTCCTGGAATTTTACAAAATGCATTAGTACAATATGCATACATCCACCTATTTCTCTTTTTCAACATATTGGTGTACTTTATAATGTAAAACACTTATTTACTGGGTCTTAAAATCTTTCAGATGATACATATTTTTCCCCCAAATATTAGATACAGTTCTCTGTATGTCCATGCCTACATTTTCAACATTGAGTATATTTGTGAAAAATTGGTCCGCAAGATAGAATTAAACTAGAATTATACCACTATTTAGTTTTCATCGGTCTGCATTAGAAGCTTCAATGCTAAATATCATTTTATAAACTCCCAGATAAATTATTTGAGCTATTTTAAAGCAGCAACTCTTTAAACATAGTAATTTATCTGTATGGCTGAGAGGTTGCACATGCAGGAAATAAATCTCTAAAACATGCCTCTGGTATAATTGTTGTAAAAAAGTCCCTATTTTCTTTTTCCAAACTATCCCCTCCATCTTTATTCAGCAAATATCATTCACTGTTTCCCATTACATGTAAATGTATCTATAAAGTGGGTTGTTACTTTGGCCAGATTCTATACTTTCAGATTGCTTTCAGTGAATAAAACTCCATGCTTCCAGTGCAATACTCCAATCTCTTTTCTGATTCAGAGCTCTCCCGTCCACCATCTCAGGAGGTCAAGGTGACTAAAATTTAGGTGGGAGTAGGTTCTGTCTTTGCCTGTCTTTCCACATTGTCCCCTTCTAAGCCATAGCATTTCAGCCTTGGGCAGGCTAGCGGACTGGGAAAAAGTTCAGATTTATCTTAACTGCAAGCTGTGGATGGATGCTTCTCTAACATAAACTTGACTGTTGAGGCCACTAAGATTTTTTTTCACCCAAATGCTGGCCCTGTTGTGGAGTGCATTTGAGAATCCTTCAAAGTCCCTTGAGGGCCTCTCCACTTCCCAGTTCCCTGATTTGGAAAGCCAACTGGAATTAACTGCTTTCACCTTTCAACTCCCCAGAGCTTCCTGCTTTGGTTTCCTTTCTTCAGAGCAATCCTCCTGGGTGGGAAACTGGCAAAATCACTCAAGCCTAGACAGCTTCCCAAATGACCACTAGTCTCAAAGAAAATTTGCTCATCTTAACCCTGTCAATTAGGGAGCTACACATTGCTCCTTTGTCATTCCCACTCTGTGCTTTGCTGCCCCTATCTTCCTCCTTCCTGAGGAAGGCACAGGCTTAACAGGAAAAAAAAAAAAAAACCCAAAAAACAAAACAAAACAAAAAACAAAAAACCTCATTATGCACATACCCAATAAGGAGGGAAAGGACTGTTAAAAAGAAGGGAAAAGATGCAATCATATTGAAATATATAAATGTATCATCAGCATGCTGTATACTTTAAATTTATACAATGTTACATGTCAATGATATCTCAATTAAAAATATTCACCACAAAAAAGAGGGGAAAGGAATACCCTTTTTTGGAGACATTCCAATCTCTATGAGTGAGTCTGTTTAAGGTGCTGTATTTGCCTCATACAAAGGCAAATAACTGCCTCACAGAACAAGCATTACAAATCCCTCAAGGCCAAAGATTCTATTAGCAATCTGAGAAAGATATGATCCATCAATTCAGAATAAATATAATTAGTCTCTCTTTTTCTTCAGCTCTGGGACCCACTCCCCAATTGAGAGGCAACAAAAAGTTTCCTTTTAATATCCTATAATAAATATTCACATGCATGCATTATAACAAATACACACATGCATATACATAGACACATAAGTAAATGCAAATGTTATATATATATATGTATATCAAATATATATAAACAAATGCATAAAAACATACATATTCATAATATGTGCTTCCTTTTACTTTAGGTGTTCAAAATGTATTTGCTTTCTTGGTGGATATATATATATATATATATATATAGCCTTTACTTGCTGAGATCTGCAAAGGGAAAAGTGTCTCTTTGCCAATAGCATATATTAGAAAATTCTGTCAGTCAATACTACCCTTGTCGGTCAATACTACCCCATTTGTAGTAATAATGGAAGCACAATTCACACTTAGAGCGCAAAGCTGAAGCTAAAGTTTGAGTTCAAAGAAATGTATACTCGTCCCTTTTCCTCTACTCCCCAAGTAAACGGGTTTCATTCATAGGGGTCTTTTATATCTTTGATGGTATTTTTTTAAGATGGAAGGTTATATAATTTCTGAGCTTGAGATTTATATCTTTACAGAGTGGTCAGTCCCATTATTATACTTGTAATACAGTGAATTCAGAAGACAACTGAAAGCCACATTTTCAAACATTAAAAATAAGATTTTTTAACCAGGATTAAAATTATTTTTTGATTACATGCTGTTTATGGATGCACCATTACTTTCATCTAGAATCATTATTTTAATATGAACTACAAAGATTTCCATCTACATTTCTAAAATCTTTTTCTCTCCACCTCATTTATTCACCCATTAGTTTTTAATACTCCCTTGACTACTTTTACCTCTATTTAAAGTCATGAGGTCTATTTGACTTCAAAGTACTTAACAGGTGTTCTATTTCCAAACAAGAGCATCTGCTTAAATTATACAGACTAGAGGTTCATTTGAACTCCTTGTTCACTGCCCAAGTTTGTGTCCTAGACAGAAGAGGCAGTACTCCATACCATAGCCTAGAGGCATAGCAGAGCGAACCAGTGAAATGCAGCAACGGGTATTCATTGACAGCCACCACCTCTCTCAACGGAGTTTAACAATCCTGGCTTCAATCCACTCTTCCTTCTCGACAGGGCATTTGCAGACTGAAATTGCCACGTATGTTCTCTCTTAAATCTTAATTTTTTCTCAATTTTTTAAGCACAAATATTCAGGAAATAAGAAGTAATGATGAAATAATTGGCTTCCATGCCCAAGTTTCTGATTTTCTCCTATTTAAGACTTTATTTCAAATTCCTTCTCGTGAAATATATCAGAGACCTACATTCAGATATCAGTCCCTTTATAGTATTTAATATGATTGTCAAGTAATTAGATGAAGATAGAGACTGTGATTATTAAATGTTAGGTTGAAATAAAGATGTAAAACACTGTGTTGTATGATTAACATGAAGAAGATCTCAGCCGACTGGAAGGATAGACTGAGGTTAATAGAATTAAATGTCCTAACTTTAGTTGGGTTTGAAAAGTAAACAGATAGCTCATTCAATATGGTGACTTGAGCCCCTTGGTTTAACTTCTTCAGCTCTGAAATACCCAATGAAATGACAAACAGAATGCAAATCAAAACATAAATAATTTCACAATCAAACAAACCAACAAATATAAGTAAAAGAAAATGAACTTAGAAAATAACAGAAAACTTTGGGAGTGATATTTAAATTTTTTGGCTATCAAACTGAGGCCTAACTATACTGAGGTCCTGTAAAAGCAAAATAGCCTTTAGGGATAAAGTGGATTATCCCTCCATCGGAATCCCACTGACATCTTTAGCTCATAGTGTGGATCTGGTAAGTACACGCCATGCTGAGACATAAATATAAATGTCTTCTTGAGCTCCTCTCTGCTTCCCCTGGACAGCAGGACACTACTGTAGTAAAGTAACATACAAACATATAAACACACACAAAGCACCCCGTTGCATAATATCTAGGGTACAGTTTGTTGAATAAGAATCTACCTCAGCTTTCAGATTCCCAATAATCATAAATACTGACACAACTTCATCTTGTTAAGGCTACTCAGAGTCAGGAATTCAAAAGAAGGAATCCAAGCAATTCTTTCTCCAAAGAGATTTATGCCAAGGAAAGGGAGAAACGAGGAGATAGTTATCATATGAAAAAACAACTTGACAAAGTTAAGAAAGTAGTAAAAGTGAATGATAAATTGGATATTTCCCAAAAGCCAGTAATTGATTATACATGGCTAAGAAGTAATTCAGATTTTCTTTACTCTTGATTGAAAATCACAAATATGGACAGCAGCAGCTCTAACATTAAAATACCACTCAAGGTGACCTTGAAGGACAGTGGTGAAGGATACTTTCTCAGTGGACAAGACTGAGCAGTGTATCTGCTTGCAAGCTTGCCTGGAAAGAGAGATGGATAGAAGTATGGATTTTCTCTAATTCATGGGTAGTGTCTAATATTTTGGCTGTGCAATAAAGGATTTGGAAAAAAATATATGATTAAAAATTTGGTAACAAGAGATTCTGTGGAAGCGGCTTATAGATAGACCTCTCTAGGTCCAGAGAACAAAGAAATCTGTGTCCTTTGTGAATGCTCAGCACACAGCACCTCAGCAGGGTATCTTAATAATCAGGTGGATACAGTAACTTTTTCTGTGGATATTAGCCTCTTTCTCCAGCTCCTTCCATCCTTGTGAAAAAAACAAAAGTTGTCATAGTAGCTATAATGCTACAATGTTTGAACCTATCAAAGTGAATTTCTACTTACCAAGGATGTCTAGCTAAACTACTAAATGATCAAAGTTTTAGCAGCAAAGATCAATAATGGGACCTCTAATATAGCATGGTTCCCTGAGATGGGACATCCAACTGACTGGTAACAGGTTGATTATACTGGACCACTTCTAAAACAAAAGAGACAGCATGATGTTCCCACAGGAATAGATATTTATTCTGGATAGAGATTTGCCTTCCCTGCTTACAATGTTTCTGTTAAAACTAGTATTTCACTTCATAAGAAAGAATGTGGTAATGGGCTTACATTCTTAGAGTTCACAGATATGGCCATATCTACCATCACCCTAAAGCAGCAGACTTGGTAGAAAATGGAATGACATTTTAAAGACTTGGTGGCAATGCTCCCTGTGTGGTAACACATTGCTGGGCAATGCTCTGAATAAGTGGGATATTGGACATGCTTTGAATAAGTGACCTATATGTGGTGCTGTTTCTCCCACATCTAGGATTAACAAGTCCGGAAGTCATGTTGTGCAAATGTAAATAGTTCCTTTAACTATTGCTGCTAATGATCCTCTACTGAAAATTTTGCTGCTCATCCCTGCAACTCTGAGCTCTGGTAATTTAAGAATCTTAGTTCTGAAGGGAAGAATATTTCTCCCTAGGGTCACAACAATGGTTCCACTGAACTGGAAAATGAAAATACCACCTGGTCACTTTGGGCTCCTCATGCCAGTGAATCAACATGCACGGAAGAGGCTGATTATCCTGGTCATTAAGGTAAAATTGGATTGATACTGTAAAAAAGGAAGTAAAATGGGGCATGTTTGGATGGAGCAAACACTATTGGGGACTTTTTTAAATGCTTTCACATCCTGTGATAAGTCAATGGAAAATTGCAACAATCCAATATGGGCAAGACTGTCAATATCACAGATCATTCAGGGATAAAAGTTAAAAGTCCGGGTCATCTAACTAGATGAGAATCTATTACTAGCTGATCATTACTTGATGAGGGCTGCTATGGATTCAATTGTGTCCCCCTGAAATTCAAATATTGAAGCCCTAATCCCCAATGTGATGGTATTTGGAGATGGGGGCTGGGGGGAAGTAATTAGGGTTAGATGAGGTCATGGGAGTGGGGCCCTCATGATGGATTGGTGGTTTTATAAGAGGAGGAAGACAGAGAGACTGCAATCTCTTTTTCTCCACATTTAAGAAAGCAGTGGTCTGCGAGCCAAGAAGAGAGCCTCACAAGGAGCCAAGCCGGCCAGCACCTTGATCTTGAACTTTGCAGCCTCCAGAACTGTGAGAATAAATGTCTGTTGTTTAAGCCACCCTGTCTATGGTATTTTATTATGGTAGCCTGAACTAAGACAAGGGCAAAGGAAAAATAAAATCTGTAGGGTTAGAAGGAAGATGCAAATGTCACCTTGGACCATATGATCAGGTGAAGGAACAGCAGATTGTTGCAGTTATATTACATAAAATGTGGGAAAAAATACGTATATACATTGCATACATTGTACATTTATATATTGTATATTATATGCGTGTGTGTATGTATATTGGATGATGTGTGTGTATATGCATGTATTTAGGTATATATATATATATATACACAATCGTTTTCCTTCACTTATTCCCCCATTCATTAAACATGTTAATAGGGGTTAACTTATTTCTCAGTATTTAAGTTACAAGCTATCAAAGGGTGAGTGTGATTCAGCTAGAAAAGAAATGCACATTACTCAGAATTAGATAAAGTGACTTGCATCCTCTTTGGGGGAGGTTAGGATGTTCTTGGTTTATGTGGGATAGTTGCATCGGTGTTCTATCACTTTATTCAGAAAGAATAAGATTTAAAAAGTGAAATATAAATGCCACATTTTGAAAGGTGGACAATGGTAGTGTTAAAATGTATAAATCTGTAAGCTGGAGTGACATTTCCCAGAATTCCTATTACAGATAAACGGTAGAGGTTGTCTAAAGAGAAACTGTGTGAGAGGTGGAAAGAGGAAGTGAAGTAGCAGTGATTGTTCTCTGCAGATGCCCATGTGAGATGAGGGGAAAGACAAGCAGAGGTGCTGGTGGGTTCCTTCTTTGTTCTGCCACTCCACATCTAGCTCTTCTTTCCAACGGCTGACACTGCTGACCAACGGGCCCACAGCAGAAGGACCATTGAGAGCCTTTTTCCCGCCTTCCCTTATGGCCCCTCTCTGGCAGCCCGGCATGCCCAGCTTCCCTGCAGCTCAGATTCACCTACCTCTGCCAGTGCTGCAGGAGCGCTGACTGGTGACCAATCTCTGACTTCCCAAGTGCCACTTCTGTATTTTACCTCCCAGAATACATTCAATATCCAAAGTACTTATAGTAGTTCTGTTTCTCTGACCAGATACTGACTGATACAGAAGGTTACACATACGGGTACAATAAAGATAAAGCTCTCATAACATTCTGTACATCAAGTAACAGTATTGAAATAAAATAGAAAGCTGATGAGAAGCATAAGAAAAAAGTCTTTTTAAAATCTTAAGATTTTTTAACATTGTTAGCTTTGATTTCTCAGGAACACATTTATTCAAACTAAATTAGAAATTACTCAGGAACACGTTTATTCAAACTAAATTAGAAATTAAAGTATATGGATATCATACATATTGATCATAGAATAGGCCTGAAAGAAAAATTTTGCCAAATCAAAACAAAAACAAAACAAAAACTGTGTGGGCCACATAACTCCACTGCAATTCAAAGGAGACAGATATAAATATCAAAAATATCAACCAAACATTTGGAAGTTAATAATAATAATAATAATAATAATAACAATAACTCACTGATCTAAAAGGAAATAAAATATCTTTTTATTTATTTATTTATTTATTTATTTTAAAGATTTTATTTATTTATTTGACAGAGAGAGACACAGCGAGAGAGGGAACACAAGCAGGGGGAGTGGGAGAAGGAGAAGCACGCTTCCTGTAGAGCAGGGAGCCCGATGCGGGGCTCGATCCCAGGGCCCTGGGATCATGACCTGAGCCAAAAGCAGACGCTTAATGACTGAGCCACCCAGGTGCCCCATAAAATATCTTTTTATAAAATATTTACCAGACAAATATAAAAAGATCATTAATCAAAAGCTAATTTATATAGCAGAGACATTATTAGCAATAAATCCAAAGCTTAACAGTTTCATAAATAATAATGGATAAAATACAGAAGACGTAAACATTGAACTAAATACATTTTTAAATTAGCCACAGAAAATAAGTTCTGAAAGAATTACTTTATATTAGAGGAGACTCCTGTTCCCCTTGCTGTGCTCTCTCTCTCTCTCTCTCTACTCCTGTCAAATAAATAAATAAAAATCTTTAAAAAAACAAATAAATGTTAAAGGAGAAATTTAAGAAGTTATTACCAAAAAACTGTAGGATCAGAAAATTCAAGAAATACTTGTTTAGGAAAAAAAAAAAAAAAAAGAAATAACACCTCTCAAGCTCTAGTCTAATCAATGAAAAAATAAACACATACATATGCAAATGGATAACATTTTAAATGAACAAAGGAATATAATCACTTAAAGGAAATTTGAAAAATAAATGATATATTTGAAATTGCTAATGAAATTTATTTATCCTTAGAAAGGCAGTAATTTTCATATTGATTCAGAAAAATGTAGGAAAAAAATAAACAGGTAAATGATCATTAACAGAACTGGAAAAGTTGTTAACAATTTACTTCTTATTAAGATAACTGGCATTTTTAAAATAATTTACATACTTTTAACTTCTAAAAGGCAAAAATTTTAATGCCATTTAAATTGTTGTATAGAACACAAAATAAAATATTCTGCAAAAACATGGTTGTTATTTACCATGGATAAGTGGATTTAGTCAAGAAAAGAATACCTGAGGAAGTGACTTCTAAATAACTAGTGAAGTTAAAGAAACTATATGTGAGTAGTTCCCATGTAGCAAAACAGGAATTGAAGGCTTTGAGGAAGGCAGTGTTGATAAAGGATTTGGAGTTTAACCTAAATGAAATGGCATTTAACTGAAAGGAGTCTAAACAGAATATAATCACAATTGCCTTTGAAAAAGATCACTCCAACTGCTATATAGAAAATGGACTGGAGGAGTTTAGAGTGGATGAGAAAAGATCAGTCAGGAAGGTATTGCAATCATCTATCAGAAAGATCAAAATGGCAACAGATGGAGAAAAACACTTATACTGGAGAAATAGTTTTTAGGTAAGAATAACAGAGAAAGACATGTATCATATGATCTCACTGATATGAGGAATTCTTAATCTCAGGAAACAAACTGAGGGTTGCTGGAGTGGTGGGGGGTGGGAGGGATGGGCTGGCTGGGTGATAGACATTGGGGAGGGTATGCGCTATGGTGAGCGCTGTGAATTGTGTAAGACTGTTGAATCACAGACCTGTACCTCTGAAACAAATCATACACTATATGTTAAAAAAAAGAAGATATTAGGAAGGGAAAAATGATGGAGGGGGGAAATCGGAGGGGGAGACGAAACATGAGAGACAATGGACTCTGAGAAACAAACTGAGGGTTCTAAAGGGGAGGGGGGTGGGGGATGGGTTAGCCTTGTGCTGGGTATTAAAGAGGGCACATATTCAATGGAGCACTGGGTGCTATACACAAACAATGAATCACGGAACACTACATCAAAAACTAATGATGTAATGTATGGTGATTAACATAACATAATAAAGTTCAAAAAAAAAAGAATAACAGGATTTTGTGGTATATTTGATGTGTTACAGTGAGGAAGAAAGGTGTCAAGGTTGACCTTCTGATTTCTGATTTGTAAAAATAGTTGGGAGAAGATGTGATGGACATCTCTGAGATGAAACTGAGAAATAATTCACTGAAATAGAACACAACTGGAAGATCTCATTTGGTGGTTGGATGGTATAAAAGGAATAATATTCAGGCACCATTTGGCAGAGAGAGAAGGATGATGAATGAATACAATATTGGATATGAATTGGAAATGCCTCTGAAATAGTCAAGTGAAAATATAAAACAAGCATCTAGCAAAATGAGACTGAAACTCAGTAAACTCTGAGCCAGAGAAAATTATTCTTGAAATAACTATCATATAGATAATAATTAAAATCTTAGAGGTAGAACAGACTACCAAAGGGAAATGCATAGAATGAGTTTGAAAGCTAAGATCTTTACTCAGAAGGATTTCAATATTTAAAGTCTTATAATCTGAAAAGATGGTAAAGGGACACAGCAGGGGAACCAAGAGTACCTGGCATCATGAACACCAAGGGGGAAAATTGCTTTCAGAAGGAAGGGGTACACAACAATGCCAAATGTTGAAGGGAGGCTGAGAAATAGGAGAACCAAAGTAGGTTTATTATAAATTTCTCACAGAATTGCAGTTTTAGTAGTGGGGCGCCTGGGTGGCTCAGTTGGTTAAGTGACTGCCTTCGGCTCAGGTCACGATCCTGGAGTCCCTGGATCGAGTCCCGCATCGGGCTCCCTGCTCGGCAGGGAGTCTGCTTCTCCCTCTGACCCTCCCCCCTCTCATGTACTCTCTCTCATTCTCTCTCTCTCAAATAAATAAATAAAATCTTTAAAAAAAAAAAAAAAAAGAATTGCAGTTTTAGTAGTGATAGGAACACAAGCCAAATTTATTTTAGTGAGAATTGAAGAAATTAAGATAACTCTTTCAAGAATCTGAGCTATGAAAGGACAGGAAAACCTGTAGGAGAGTATGAAGGGAATTATTTTTCTTACAATTGTTCTTAAATACAATATTTGGGTAGGAAATTGCACATTTCACAAGTGTGTGTCTCTTTTAATTAAAAAAAAAAAATTAACTGAACTCTATACCCAACATAACTGGGACTCACAACCCCGAGATCAGAGTTGCATGCTCTACTGACTGAGCCAACCAGGGTCCCCTCATAAATGTATATCTTGATGAATCTATTCATCTAGTGAAACTAGACACATAGCCAGGACCTGCATAAAGAAACAAAACATTAATGGTATCTTAGATGCCTCCTTCTCAACTTCTCTTAAATTTTAAAAGCATAGATTAGTTTTGCTTGTTTTTGTACTTTACAGAAATGGAAGTAACTACTAGGTATTTTTTGGTGAGTGTTGTGAAGAAAGATTTCTTTTAAAAAAAAATGGTAAATATTTAATGGTTCATAAGTCACTGTGTTGAAGCAATTCTTTTGAAAAGAAGTTTGGTGCACAAGAGGCAGAAGAAAAAAATGAATCAAATTATGGCAAAAGGACTGGCCCCACAAAGGGGGAAGTACCTCCCCTCTACCTCAAAAGGGGAAGGAAAAAATCTATGTACATGTAGGCAGATTTTTACTCCTAAAAGTGGGAAGTTGAGGGAGTTCTCTTCTGGTGCTTTCTACTTGTCCTTTTCTTTTTCTCTTTCTTTCTTTCTTTCCTTTCTTTTTCTTTCTTTCTTTCTTTCTTTCTTTCTTTCTTTCTTTCTTTCTTTCTTTCTTTCTTCTTTTTCTTTCTTTCTTTCTTTCTTTCTTTCTTTCTTTCTTTCTTTCTTTTTCTTTCTTTTTCTTTCTTTCTTTCTTTCTTTCTCTTTCTCTTTCTCTCTCTCTCTCTCTCTTTCTTTCTTTCTTTTTTCTGTGAAATAGTATCTGCTAGATTTGGGGCAAGTTCAGTGGTGGTTTTGCTCTTCCAAAGTTGAGAAAGAATAGAGGAGGTTTGAAATGATTATGGTGAAGAACTAGAGAGAATGTTAATCAGATAGACATAGATCAGCAGGCCATGTTGACAATTTGTCTGAAATTGGTAATCATGAATTTTACATAAAGAAAACTGTAGCATTTTCATGAAATAGATTTTAAAAAATAATTCAATGGGAAAATATGATCTCTTCATGGAAATAAATATTCATGATCTCAGTGGCCTTTTGGTAATATTGAAATTTAATATAATTCTCTTTAAAAATTTATTTGTGGGTTTTGTTTTTATATTATCTTAAAGAGAATATATATATATATATATATATATACATGTATATATACATATACATGTATATATAATGAGTCTATGTTCACAGAATCAGTTTTTGTCTTCATGTGGTGTATAGTGGAGGTGGAGGTAACAAGGAGTAAATGTAATTATGAAAATGACTAATATAAAGAAAGACTATGTTAGGATTATAAAGCTGGGAATGACTATATTATCAGAGAAGTAAGAAGCTTCTCTGAGGAAGTGAAACATAAGCTAAATTTTGGTAAATGAGTAATGGTTAAGTCATAAAACAGAAGAGAGATGAGTGAGGAGAAAGGAAAGAATATGACAATAAAAGAGATCATGTATAAGGCCCTGTATCAAGAAATACAGAGTTGTCGTACAACTGAGAAAGGGTCATGAATCAGTGATTGTTGTAAAGAAATTGCATGAAATGAGGTTAGACAGTTATAAAGAGGTATGGATATGGAAAAACCATAAAATGAAGTCCATGGTAAGTATTTTCAACTTTAAGAAAAATGTTCCAGTAGTAAATTTGGGATTGGAGGAAGGCATGATGTTACAATACTCAAGGTGAGAAATGGTAGTGTCCTTGACTATCACAGTATTGACAATGAAGCTTGAGTAAGTGGACAGATGTGGGAACTAATTAAGAGAGAGAATCAATAGGACTTATTGAGGGGCACTGGGGTGGCTCAATCAGTTCAGCATCTGCCTTTGGCTCAGGTTGTGATTGCAGGGTCCTAGGATAGAGCCCCACATGGGCTGCTTCTCCCTCTCTGTCTGCTGCTCCCCCTGCTAGTGCTCTCTTGCTTGCTCTTTCTCTCAAATAAATAAAATCTTTAAAAAAAATAGGTCTTATTGACTTATTAGATTTGAATGGGTAAGGAAATGGATGGTTGCCATGGATGATTTCTAGGTTTCCAAGTTGAGAAACTGAATGAATCTATTGAGAAAAGTGAGGGAAAGAGTAGGTTTCAGATAAAAGATCATGAGTTCAATATTGGACATTTGATTTTGGGTGTCCCTGTTGTTAAATAATTATTGGTTATGAAAAAAGAGGCCATATGTATATATGGCCTGGAGAAGAGAGGTAGATGATTCTTTTTCTCACTCTTTTACTGTTCAGATAAATTTTGGTGAACATCATTTACGACAAGCTCAAAAAAGAAATAACATCATGATGAAAAGACTCAACCATATGTCCTGAAGTATCATCATCTAGAGAAGAAAAGGCAAAAGGAGGACATGAGGGCTGAAGTAAAGGAACATTCTGCTTTATTTGGCAAAAGATGACCTATACATCCAGGGCCCTAAATGTAATGTATCTTCATCCACTACCTGGTTGGTTTGCTTTCAGTTAGAGATTGTGGAGAATGTAACTGGATTCTGTTAGCACTACTGTCCTCTCAAGCTAATTTGATACCTATAAAATAGATGATCCATTCAAATTTCAAGACCTGAACTATGATAATTATAACTATAAATTAATTAATATTATAGAACAGGAAAAAATGAAGCAAAAGTTTTGTATTTAGGAAAAATAATGGAAGAAATCATATTAAATCTGAAATATTTTCTCCATATCTAAAATCTAAAATGTATAGTCTGTTCTACTGACATAAAACTTATGACTAGAGAAAGCTAAGTATTTCTCTTTCACTTACTTCAGTTTCATAATAAAAAAATTTTCACTTATTTTTATTGTGAAGAGATATAGTCCTCTTGTGACATGAACCAAACATTCAACATTAAGTATAACCTTGAGGCAAGTGCAAGTTTGAAGGGCAAAAGTTGAAACTTTTGAGGAAAAAAGCACATAATAAATAAAACAGTGAAGATCATGTCTGTTATGTTTTCTTTTACTGTGAAAGTAAAGTACAGGAAGAGAAACACATAAACTAGAATTAGCTCCTAAACTTAGAAACACATAAGCAATAAAACTTGTTGATACTTCAGAATATTATTATACACAAATAAAGCATTGTCAAAACAAAGGTTCTAAATTTTAAGTTTTGGAATGATATCAGGATCTTAATCATAATTAGTGAAGTTTTAATTTGTAAAACAAACATTTGACCTGTGGATTTGTTGTCATAATTCTAGGAAATTAAATTTTTTTTAAATTTCTGAAGTAAAATTTGAAATCATATTGTGCCATTATGGGAATGGCTAATGAATATGTCATTCATATTTTCATTTCTATTTCATTTTCCTCCTATTATTTTGCAATAATAGCCTTGATGCTTCTCTAAGTCATGCAAATATATGCTTTTCAAATATATGTTTCCAAGTAACATAAGCAGTAATTTTTGAAGATGTTTCTATCTTTATTTTTATGCATTTACATTCATTTTCTAGTATTGCCTACAATTTACTTCTTCATGAAAATTAGAAATAAATGCACAGATTTCTTTTTGTGTAACTGAGAAATTCAATTGCCATCATGAGCTTATCTTAAAAGCTCTGCTTTTATTTGCTATGCAAAATGCTAGCATGCTAACATAAAAGAGAAAGCTTTAAAATGACATTAAGTTTCACAAACATGAGAGGAAACAGACTATGTATAATTCAAAATTAATAAACTTGATATTGATCTTAATTAATTTCTATCTAGTAAGTAGGGGTAATTTTGCTCTGATTATATGTGTTTTAATTTCAGATTGTGAATTGAACAAAGCTAATTCATATTTCTGGAACTACTTATGAGACCGTAGTAAATTACCTTTGCTAAGTTGAATTTGATCTGTTTAACTCAGTGTTAATCAGAACTAAATTTTTAAACCAACACTTACATAGCACTTGCAACATGTCAAACATATGTACCTAATGTGTATTAGCTCATTTCATTCTTACAAACCCTAAGAGCTACATAGTATTATTTTCCCCATTTTATAGACAAGGAAATCAATGCACTTAGTTAAACCACATGCCCAAAGGCATAGAGCTAGGCACTAGCAAAATCAATATTTAAACCCAAGCAGTCTGGCTCCCAGTTTATGTTTTTAATCATTATTCAATACTGCTTTGTAATTTATGTAACAACAAAACTACTGAAATGACATATCAAGTCAATATCAAAACATGTCTTTCTTATTATTTGGTATATATTTCACCAAATGACAGACTGGGCATCTTCTATATTGTTAGGGCCGGATGGTAAATCAAACAGATGGGACACTTACTGTGATAAATAAACAAGAGAAAGAAAACACTTCTTAGATGGAAGGACACTTAAATTTGGTATGGCAGGAAAAAAGTGCATTCCTGGTTAAAAGAGAATGGGAGATTCAACAGTCTTGCATACTTCACAGCGCTCACCATAGCACATACCCTCCCCAATGTCTATCACCCAGCCACCCCATCCCTCCCACCCCCACCACTCTGTACCTCTGAAGCAAATAATACATTATATGTTAAAAAGAAGAAGAAGAACAAGAAGAACAACAAGAAGAAGAACAAGAAGAACAAGAAGAACAAGAAGAAGAAGAAGAAGAAGAAGAAGAAAGCAGGAGGGGAAGAATGAAGGGGGGGAATCGGAGGGGGAGATGAACCATGAGAGACTATGGACTCTGAGAAACAAACTGAGGGTTCCAGAGGGGCGGGGGGTGGGAGGATGGGTTAGCCTGGTGATGGGTATTAAAGAGGGCACGTACTGAATGGAGCACTGGGTGTTATATGCAAACAATGAATCATGGAACACTACATCAAAAACTAATGATGTAATGTATGGTGATTAACATAATAATAATTTTAAAAAAAGACAGTGGAAGAACACTTCAGACTAAAGGAACAGCATGCAAAAGTGTCCCAAATGGAAAAGGCATGCGTGGCATTTGAAGAACTAAAGGAAGTCAACCAAGATTAGAACTTCATTGTAAGGGAAGTATGGTACAAGATTATTTTAAAAGGTATGAGTGGCCTTTAAGGTATCTGCATAATGTTTACAATGCAATAGGAAACCTTTTATTAAGATTTTATTTATTATTTGAGAGAGAGAGTGAGCACAAGTGTAGTGGGGAGGAGCATAGGGAGTGGGAGAAGCAGACTCCCCATTGGGCAGGGAGTCCAACACAGGGCCCTACCCCAGAACCCTGGGATCAGGACCTGAGCTGAAGGCAGATGCTTAACTGACTGAGCCATCCAAGTACCCCCAAACTTCTTTTTTTTTTTTTTTAAGATTTTACTTACTTATTTGAGAAGGAGAGAGAGAGAGTAGAGGGACAAGCAGACTCTGCACTGTGTGCAAAGCCCCACACAGGGCTCAATCCTACGTACGACCCTGAGATCATGACCTGAGCCAAAGTCAAGAGTTGGAGGCTTAACTAATAGAACCACCCAGGCACCCCTGTAATAAGAAACTTCTTAGGGTTGCAAGCTGTGAGTTGGTTATAGTTAATCTTCAAAACAATTCCTTGTCTGCATACCCCTACCTCATAAAACCCTTTGAAAATGATAGTAAAGGGATGTAATAAGAAATTAATGCAAAAAGACAAAGATAAGTGGAGGAGCAACAATAGAAGTCAATATATTTTAACACATTGGTGATGGTTGAAAAGAAAAGAAATAGCCACAACAGGCTGAAAAATCAGAAGGAAATAGCTAATTTGCCCACACAAAACAAAAAAAATCTATTTAAGACTTCATGGCAAGTTGCACTTGAAAGAATGGGAGGTTAAAGAACCAAAACAAAAGTTTTGGTCAATAGTTTCCATATAAAATAGTAAGACTTTCCAATTCTCTACCCAAAGCCAACATAATGAAGCGATGACACTTCCTCCACCTCCCAAAAAATGACAGCTTTGTCCGTTTAAATTGATTTATAAGTCAGTATTTGAAATCTATATAAAAAATAACTGGGGGTGGGGCGCCTAGGTGGCTCAGTCGTTAAGCGTCTGCCTTCGGTTCAGGTCATGATCCCAGGGTCCTGGGATTGAGCCCTGCATCGGGCTCCCTGCTCAGCGGGAAGCCTGCTTCTCCCTCTCCCACTCCCTCTGCTTGTGTTCCCTCTCTCACTGTGTCTCTCTCTGTCAAATAAATAAAATCTTAAAAAAAAAAAAAAAAAGAAAAAAGAAAAAATAACTGGGGGTACCTGGATGGCTCAGGAGGTTGAGCGCCCAACTCTTGATTTGTCTCAGGTCATGATCTCATTGGTCATGAGACTGGCACAGCATGGGGTTCCCTGCTCAGTGGGAGTCTGCTTGAGGATTCTCTCCCTCAGCCCCTCCCCCTGCTTGCATGCTCTCTCTCATTAGAAGAAATAAATCTTAAAAAAAAATGTAAACTGGACACAAAAACAATTTTATTAGAAATTAAGATAGATGGAATTAAAAGTTAAAAGAGTTGAAGATATAGTTGTGGACTGCATCCAGGAATTAAAACAAAATGTCATTAAATATTAAATAGGAAGAGAAAGATAAATATGCTTTTGTGAAGTAAAGAAGAGTGGAAACAGGGGGAAAACTAATTATGAAAAATAACAATGAAAACATTCCCAGAACTAAAGAAAATTAACCAAGTTTAAGTGAAGATTCCCATATGTACAGAGGACTATCAAGTCATACCAAAATGATTTAAGATCAAAATGGCTTTGGATGTCATAACATCAACACTGGAAGCTAGAAAACAATGAAGCAATAAATACAAAAACTTATGTGAAGTAGATTTTATCCTAGAAAAACTTCCTATCCAGCAAAACTAGCCGTCAAAAGTGAGAGAAAAATAAAACATATTTAGACATGCTAGTAAGATGCTAGTAGGAAGCTAATAGATGCTGTGACTCAAAAAAATATGGGAATAAAACAAGAGAATAAAAGATATGTTATCCAGGAAAAATTGGTCCAACATAGGAAAACTACAAAAAAGAAGTTCTAGCATCAAAACAAATGGAAGCCAAAATTAGTAATAACATATTTAGAAGCCAAAGAATGGAAGGCATGGAAAGTAGTATCTCTCATCCATAAATTAGATAATTAATTTATTACAATAAAATAAAGAAGTAATTGCCAGAACATAGTGAAATCATTGATAGACATGTGCATGTGGTCGATGTGTTAGATCTTTTGGAAAAATGAAGATGGATTCAAAGAAAACCAGGCAAAAGAAAAAAGTAAATATATTACTACATCCAGGAAAAATACAGGATTATAGAGACAAGGAAGTATGGTCTTAGTGAATCATGCTTGCTTGTATAATCAAAAGAATATTAATCATTATTATAGATTTAATAACAATTTTAATATTTAATAAAAATAAGGACTAGAGGGAGAGGAGTGAGAAAAATTGCAGAAGAGCCAACAATAAACTATGATGAGAAGTTAATTTAAAAATAGGTAAATTTGAAATATAAAGAGTTTTAATATAAAAATATCATTCACAAATGTGGAGAAAAATAACAGGTAAAACAGCACCTCTGGTACAGCAGGACTGTGGCTTTGGAATGGTAAGCCAGGGGAATATTATATCCCTCTTCTGTAACAATCTGCATTTTGAACTACCTACCTATATTACTTTAATAAAAATTAAATATTGACATGATTACTCTGATTTCTATGGGAAGAATTAAATAGAGAAAGAAAAAATAGTTATGATAACATTTATTGGGTGCTTACTATATACATGAACAGGGTTTTGTGTGTATTAACTCATGATTCTCATAAAATACTGTTAATACCAGAAATATTAATTACAAGGTTATTACAATTATCTATGTGACAGATAACAGATGTCTGAATTAATTAGTATAAGTGAAGAGGGAGATTAATTTTTGACATCTAGATATATTTTGAAGATACTATTCATAATACTTGGTGACAGATTAAACACAGTAATAAAAAAGAGGACACATAAAAGATATCTCATAGTTTTAAGGTTTGACCAACAATTCAAACATCATGCTTCAATTCTTTAGCCTAGTTTTTCAGATTCTCTGTAATCTGCTTCCATAACAACTTGCAAATATCACTTGAAAAACTTTAATATTTTCAAGCTGATCTCCTACTAAATATAAGCATAAACATCGTGTCTCTTGCCAAGCTCTGAGAAGCTCTGCTACCAGGAGCAACACTTGTGAGTTCAGACTTAGGTATACTCAGCTACTGAGTTGTGAAGACAGACCCAAGAGGAAAATAAATTTTCTCTTAACATAATAAGGCCTGGGCTAATACCCAAGGAACAGGGACAACAGTACATTAGCAGGATGAATTAATGCTTCCTTCTTTAAGTACAACTAGACTATGTAGTTTTAAGAAGGAAATTAACTCTCCATGGCAAGAAATTAAGGAGAAAACTGGGTACCAGCAATCTTTGTAGATAGGGTAGATGGGAGTCAAAGCACCTGCCATATTCCTATGCAACCCAGAGGACCAGAGCTCACCATTCCATATGCCAGCATTGAGGAACCATATTAGATGGCTAAGAGTTAAGAGTTAGAATATAGTGGTAAGAGACAAGAAGTATTGCATGATTAAGAATTTTGTATCATTTTCTCATTTGTAAAATGAGATGATAATAAGAAAACTCCCCTTTTAGGGCTGTTGTAAAGACCAAAAGAATAAATCAAGTTCTTCAATAATGTTTTACTTACTTCCCTCAAGCTCACTTAAGGCAACAGCCCTTGCAAGACACAAGAAGGAACCTGGTGTCAAGTGACCTGTGCTCTGTGCATTCAGGAATGAGATGAATACCAGATGGGGCAAGACCCTCATGTGTGAGCCCTGGAAAGAGCACAGCAGAGGTTAAGGAGATTAAACTCAGGTCTTCCAACTCTGTACTGTCCTATTATGTCTTTATTAAAAGAACTGTTTGATCCACCATTAGAATTTAATGTGATGTGATATTAGGACTGAAGGTGGTCCAGCTTCTAATCTGGAGATGGAACGCGAGATATTGTCCTTTCTCCTGGATTCTTTGGCAGAATAAATTAAAGGCTAGATAAGACAAAGAAAATAAAAAACAAAAACAAAAACCCTCCCCAAACCTAGGAGACCATAGCACTGATTTCTCTCTTGTCAGACAGAAAGGTCTAGGATTCAGATATCACCTTCAGGTTGTCTTAATGCCCTCTTTGTTGCTTTCCTTCTGCTAAAATCTCATTCCTACTGTACATGCAAGATAAAAAGCAAAAACAAAACCAAACAAACAAACAAACAAACAAAAAACCTATCACCTTCAAATAGTTTTTAAATTATGAGTCTTAAAACATAGGTAATGTAGGGCAGCTTGGAATTTAGAGTCAAAAAGTCTAGACTTTGGTTTTTCTGTTGCAAACTATTTGAGTTATATTGATAGAGCTAATGATTTTGAGTGTTAATTTCATCACCTGAGAAACATGAGTAATTAGGATTCTGAGATTGCTGAGGGATTTCATTTTGTGATGCAGACAAACGAAGTTCAGTACCTGGTTCATGGCAGAATTGTATTTCCTGATCTATTTGGATCTTTACAGATTTATTTTTGTACTTTTTTTAATGTTTTTTGTCTGCACACAAAATGTTCCATTTATTTATTTATTTATTAAATATTTTATTTATTTATTTATTTGAGAAAGAGAGAGAGAGCACACGCAGGGGGAGGGAAAGAAAGAGGGAGAAGCAGACTCCCTGCTGACTCAAGACTGGATCCCAGGACGCTGGGATCATGACCTGAGCTGAAGGCAGACACTTAACTGACTGAGCCACCCAGGAGCCCTAACAGAATTTCCCATTCAGATGGGTTCTATGGTTATCTGTCTATAGGGTTCCCTATGTGCATTTATTATATCCCCAACTTTATTACAAGCTATTTTTTGGGCAAGGACTATGTTCTCCACCTTGTTGACCATTCCATTTAATTTAAACCTTGCTACTGTTAAATTAATGCTTACTAAAAGCCAGTTAAAAAAAAAAAAAAAAAGATCTTAAGGGTAGCCCTTTATAGACCAGACTAATGAAATCATAATAAGAAATTATTAGAAAACATGTTCTAAAGCATTGGCTCTCTGAATCATGTTCACAATCAGAGGGATGGAATTGTTAAAATGGTTACAAATTGTTGTAAATAGTTGTTTCTGTTGTAAATTAAAAACAGATCTTTGTGAACTATATGACCAATTTAACCTAGTATCCAGAATCTTGCTTGAAATCTTATCTGCATAAGTGACCAGCGCTTGTGAATACAGTCATTTCTAAGGATGAGAAACAACTTTCCTATCTTATTTCTCATCACTTTGAACACACACCTTTATTCAGTTAGCACCCTCCACTTGGTTTCCTCAGTTCACAGATATCTGTGTATGTTCTTCTTCTAGTCTGAAGGGTGGTTCCTCTGTTTCTTCAAGTCTTCACCCCTTCCTTGATTTAGGTCAATACAACTGCCTTCATGAACCTTTTCATCAACATATCAACTTACACATTCTCTTTTTGAAAGTATACTGATCTTTATTAAGTGGAATACTGTTCAGAAGGTAATAATTTAAAGATACAATCATTTAAAATACACTTGTACAGAACAAGCCTTTCTCTTTTTTTTTTCCCTTTTTTCACATTTTTATTTAAATTCTAGTTCATTAACGTATAGTGTAATATTGGTTTTGGTAGAATTTAGTGATTCATCACTTACATACAACACCCAGTGCTCATCATACCCAGTGCCCTTCTTAATACCCATCACCCATCTAGCCCATCCCCCATCTACCTCCCATCCAGCAACCCTCAGTTTGGTCTCTAGAGTTTGGAGTCTTTTATGGTTTACTTCCTGAGAGAAGCCTTTCTTAAGAGTGAGATAACTGCCATAATTACAGTGTAAATGACAATTACAAAATGTGGTAAATGCACTTGATAAAATGCGTACACTCACAGTGATGTTGAATAAGAGTAGGTGAGACAGAGCATTATGCCTTCAAAGACAGTAATTTGAGAAAATAGGGGATAATTACAAAAGAAAAAGGCCACCACATCAGGCATAATAATACATGGCTTATTGAGAAACAAAGAGAAACAGTTTTATCATCCTACTGGTTCCCTCATTAATGAGTTAAATAAATCTTTGATACATGTTCACCTTAAAAAATTTTACTCTGATAGTTCTGGAGGTCTCTCCAAAAGGTTCAAGAAGATTTACCCTCAGGGACCAATTAAATTGTGTAGCTTGAGAAGTTTGCCTCATTGGTTCTTTAAGCCCAGGCATGTATATTCCTGGTTCTTGAAGTGAACCCTAACGGCAATAGAAATTTCTTTACTGATTCTTTTTTGCCCCTCTCACCCCCTTTCATTTTGTGTTTTTAGACTTTATTTCTTGTTCTTAGCTAATTCTGCTGGTCCCATCTGTATCCTGCTTAACTTCTGGGGTGGGCTATTTGCTATTCCATGAACAGGTTCAAGAATAAATGTGTCCAGTACCCACAAGACCAGTTTTTCTACTTGACAGAGCTGTCTTTGTATACTTTGAGTCTGATTTGTACACATAGGAAACATTATTCTGCATTGGTAAAGGCACACTCTGATTTATGCTTGAATGTGTCCCCTTGGTTATCTCTTTCAGGATGATCAGATCTATTCTCTGTTGAGTGAGAGAGGACAGAGAATGTAGTTTGATGTTCTTTTGGTTTATCTTTTTGAGAGCACAAATCATTAAAAATATACCTTCGTACCTACTAGAAGAGAACAGATCTTTGTGGATTTTGTCTGGCTAATTTGTATATGTATTTATGTCTACTTTTGGCATGTGGCTGAAGTTATAGAAATAAAGCTGCAAGTTTTCTATGTGCCTATATATATGTAATTGGGAATAATCGGGATATCATTGTTTGAATATAAAATATTTTCCTACCTCTGGAGGTTCTTAAGAAATTAAATGTCTTAAAATGTAAGACCTCTGCTTCGATTAGCTTATAGAAACAGAGTTTTTGCTCCTTACATTCCCATATCCATGGGCCATGGGAATAGGGGAAGGTGTTCATGCTAATTTTTCCCTTTCTTCAAAGCAAGGCATTCAAATCCTTATTAACCTACTCCTGCTTTTTGGTTTTTTCATCACATGCTGCTCCTGTGCTCCTGCATGAACCTAAAAATACACCAAAAGACACTTCATAATCCCCTCAGCTGATACACTGGTCCATGCTTCCTCGTTTTTGCATCTAGTGCTCAGGATCACCTCGAAGCAGAATTTAGTTCCTATTTACTCTAGTTTTAGTACGTAGCACACGTTATAAACTCAGTAAGTGTTTGTTGAACTGAGTTTCATCAGATTTTCCATATTCTTAAAATGGCTAAGATATTCTAGACCATTTTTCTTCTACTTACAAAAAAAAATCTACACTTAAACATGGGTGCTGAATGCTGATAACATATCATCAGTAGTTATTTTTTGCCCAACATCTGACTACATATTTTGAACAAAGTGATTTCTATTATTTAATTTGTCCCCTAAGTGATGTATACAAAGCCACAGTGTTATTTCGAGGCAAAAATATATATATATATTTAACTGAATGGCAAATCTGATCGGGTCATATTTATTCAATAGATGATCAAGTCTATAGACATATTTTCATTTCTAGATTCTGCCTAAAATATCAGCAAATTATTCTCAATGTCTGCATCACTCATTCCTCTTATATGACATATGTTATTTCTTTTTCTCATATTGATTCTTTTTTTTACCTATTAGATGGTATGAATTCGTTCAATTTAGATGTTGAATCTTCTCTGGGCAGTGCTGGAAGAGCAAGTAGTGAAAGGTTTTGAGAGGTGAAGCTGTGAGAGGAGCAGCGGCTCCTCTCGAGTAGCAAACTGGTTACCAGGCTTGGACCACCCGATTTCATAGTTTAGGGATAGGGCTTCAGAAAAGCTCTAGATTTTCAAGCTTTTGTAGTTGTGACTATCAAGAGTCTCTCCATGAAAGAAGAGCTCAGGCTAATAGTTCTGACAGTTGGGACTGCGTCATCAATGAGATTAGTGGGCTTCTCCAGGTCTGTTATAGCAAACAGGCAAGGGTACTTTGGCTTCATACACAAAGGGTATCTGCTTAGCTTAGGGAGACTTTGGTGGTCAAAGCTCAGTCTTTAACTCAGGCTTCTTTAGACATTAGATTTCCTAGAAATAAGTTTTGTATACGTCGATATTCTTGAATTATCCTCAGAATTCAGTTCATCTCAAATGAATCCTATCTTAATCCATAGCTAAGTCTCAATCATACTGTGCTCCAATTCCATTTTCCACCAAGTATCTGGGTTCACTTTACATACTGTATAAAGAATGTGGCTTTGGCCCTGGTTTATTACTTAAAGATACCCAGAATATTGGTCATTATCACATAATCACTGTGAAGCTTTCAGTTGCTAAAAGTCCATCTTAAGTGCTATACTTCTAGGAATATCTCTGTTTACTCTAGTGGTAATAGTGCAATAAAATAGCAATTGACTACCTGGTATATTTTTCCATGTCATATATTTGTGTTTTCCCTAAGAAAAAAGCAGTAAATTCTGGCTAGACAGGTGGCACATATGTCTATATTCCCTGAATGCTGAACACAACAAAAGCAGTCAAATCCAGAGGTGTCAAGTTACCTATGTTGAGAAGGGTATATACCTATCTAACTGTGCAATGTTTCTGTGGAAGGTTATCTTACAGCTCAACTGGGGTATCACTATGCTTACCTTTGGGGTTCCTGGAAGTCCAGTGTTGAACTTTGGTCACAGTAAGGCCAACATGAGCTAATTAGTGCTTTGTAATGTGCTGTTTAAAGTTTGATACTCTCAACTTGGCACCCAGGATTAGCTTGCCTCTATCGTTTAGGGATATATAGACAAATGGTTTTACACTTAGTTTAACTGGCTACACAGTCTGGCTTGGCTGCAAGGTTAATGGTCTATCCAAGACCCCACTGCACTTTTGTCTGAGCTCCCTGAAGCCAAAATTCCTTGTACATATCTCGATGGCTCATAAACTGAAGAACAAGTCATGCTGTGCAACAAATAAAGCACCCTGAGGAACTGTACCAGAAAGCAACTCAGCCCCTATTCGATGCCTGCATTTTTGTCCCAGGTCTGCTGTACCCTATCCTTGAATAAAACCTGATATGAGTATGTCCTGAGGAAACTCATGAGAACTTCCCATGATTGACACCTGTGTAATTGGTCCAGTTTCCCTTCTATATTTTACTCTGTGCTTATGATATATAAGAATTAAAATTTAATCTAATATTCCTGATATGTTTTCCACTTCCATAATTATCAATCTGGCCAACATTTCTTCCCATATAAAAGGCTCAGATGTTTGTTAACATCCAAAGTCTTACTTCGGGGACAAAGCAGGCACAGAATTATGCTGTAATCCAGTTTTTATTTAAATTGAAAATACAGATGCTATTTATTGCTTTTCTTCTATAGCTAATCTTAGTAACGTTATCCTCCATCTGCCTCTTGATTCACATTGATCTTCTCTCTCTCCCTTCATCTGCAATAAAACCATTAGCACCACTAACAACCTAAAGATATTTTTAATACAAGTAATAGCTAATATAATGATTATTTCTAGAATTAATGAACTAAAATTTCAAAAAAGGAAATGTACATCTCTATTCTGAATGTTTATTAGTTTAAGAGCTAATGTCCATTTCTGTTCAGAACATTATAAGGCAATTAAAAGTTAGAAAAGAAATTAAGAGAGTAAGTCACTCATTCATTTAACAAATATGTTTTGAGAACTTGCCATGTTCCAGGCACTGTTCTAAGCATATCATTTTACAAATGATATTATAAAACAGCAACATAATTAAAATGTATGCATACAAATCTCTGTTCAATGAGTTGAATTAGCTTTTGTAACCCGATCACATTACATATATAATGTAGTTTTGAAAAATAATATACATAAAACTTAAAAACTTTATCTTCATTAGCTATCAAAAAATCAATGAAAAATACTGAAGATCTCTCTTCTGGTAATAATTCATATATGCTATAATTTATTATTTAAATAGACTGATTTTTACATACAAAGAATGTGATGCTATTTGGAAACTGCTAATTGCTTTCCAGTACTGATTTTTTGTTTGTTTGCTTGGTTCTCTTATTGGGGGAGAGTATATAACTTAAAAGTGTCACTTTGTCTTGGTACCATTACTAAGGCACAAATATTAAGCAGGACATAAAATACTCTTTATTTTTTAAATTTTAATTTTATTTATTTTTTAAGTAGGCTCCACGCCCAACATGGGAATTGAACTCACGACCCTGAGACCCAGAATCACATGCTCCGCCAAATGAACCAGCCAGGCACCTTAGGACATGGAATAGTCTTATAAAATTTACTTTTTTATACCCAGAACACAAAAAAGGATGATGTCCTCCCCTCCAAAATTAAGTGGTGTTAAAATTTGTCTATAATACCATCTAATTCCCTCTCCTTTTATTTTCTGTCCCCATCTTAATGCCAAATAATTCTTGACCCTTCTCAGATACTGTCTTTCCACTGTATACAATTGATTAAGCAACTTAAACACTGATTAAAAAAAAAAAAAAAAAAAGATATGTTTCAGAGCCTAAGGTTACAGGCAAGGAAAGAAAAAAACAAAAAACAAAAACATTGCTCCCTTTGTATGGCATCTTCACTGTGACTTTAGCCTAAAATTTTCTTACCTGGAAGCAAAGATTCTCATTTTGCAATTAGAACGTAAGGACCTGAAAACTCAAGGCTAAGAAAATGTTGTCCTAGACTATTAAATTTTACTATGGTTAAGGCTGACTATTAGCAATTTAATGTGGCTGAGAGATGATTCTAAAGGGGTGGAATGATGCCGAAAATCAGTTGCCAAATATTCCCATCGTAATGCCATTTCATCTCATCTCATTTCTCCACCACTTGACTCCCCCAGTCTCCCTATTCTAGGGATTTAGAGCCCATTCTTAGTCTGCTTCTTCACTTTGGGTTAGGTCCCTCTCAGTTCCTAGTTTTCCATTGTTTCAAGGCACGTATTACCATAACCAAGTGGAGATGTCAATGACCTCACAGGTAAGGCACTCCTCCTCCCTCCCTCTCTGTGGGAAATGCTGCTTTCCCCCCAAAGGTTTTAGAGCTTTCTCTCATTCTCAGCAGAGCAATTTATGCAGTCATGACCGTCATTCAAAGTTGGCAGGGTGAGATAAAACCTATTTACCATCTCAAACACACTCTGTATGGTGCTTCAAGTGCCCCAACATCCAGGATGATGAGCACATGCTGTGAGCATTAGGCTCCTCAAGGACCCATCATAAAGAGGAGAAAACGGGTTTGGGAGAAAACTGGAAAAATGAGAGAACACTGATGGAGCACAGAAAACCTTAACTCTGAAGTGACTGTCAATAGTAAGGGAAAAGAACATTTTGAGTGTAAAAACAAGTGTTCTTGTCTTTTAAGATGTGTGCAGGTGGGTGTGATGACTCAAGCTCAATATTAATAATAAATATTAATTTCTGAATGAAGGACGAAGAAAAAGACATAAATGTCTTTGCAAGATTTTAACTGTCACTAATTGCATCCCTATCACTACTCTGTTATCTATTAAGTGCTTTACGAACATACATGTACTTAATCTTCACAATGATTTTTTTAAGGGATTGCTCTTGCATTTTTCACATGCAGATACTGAGTGATTGAAGACTTTTGTTCAGCCTTTACAGCTAATGCCAGAGACCATATGTGTATTAGGTTCCAAAATCAGTTTTTTTCCTGCTCCATTACAAATCTTTCCACATGTGTATTATTTCATATTGATATCTGATATTGTTAGCTAGAGTGAGATAATGTCATGATATATCAAAAGTGCCATATTAACTTTGCTATAGTTTATTGAAAAGTTTAAATACTATATATGTATTTCCAGTTTTTATGTTTGACTCAGAAGTCAAGAGTGCTTGAATTTTATCCCTTTTTCTTTGGAGTCCTGCTATTGAGAACTAAGATTTTTTAAAGTAGATATCTGCCTCTCCTTTTATAACACTTTGGCAGTACCACTGTTTTTTTCCACAATATTCTCTGAATTGACTTTGTAGTCCTTTCCTCAGGGGACTCATGAATTAAGAAGGACATAGCATCTAAATTTTTATTCCACTCTTATAGTATATGTTTTCTTCTACCACATATTTTTATATTTAGAAATTTAAAAAGAACGTTACTCCACTCGTTAATGAATTACTTACTTTAGTTTGTATCTCGGTTATATAGCATATAGTTAAATTCATACTAAATAAAGATATTGATGTTATTTGTTTTGCCTACATCTCTAGTTGTCTACTGTCCTGGGCATACATAAGTTGCTTGTACATTTTTAATTATTGAACATATTCATTCAATTATTACAAATTATTTACATTGAGAAGTCATGATCAGAATTACCATTTCTTTACAAAAAAAAAGGATAAAACTAGATAACATATACATAGTCATAAACTCTCCACTTCTACTAATCTTAGGTTATTTAAATTTGAGGAAGTCCAGCATTGTGGGGCTAAAATACTAACTTATTAACTATTTTTTATTTAGGGATAATGAGAATTTTGTTGTTGCTAGCTATGCTCAGTATTTTGAGAAACAACAATATTAATTGCACATAAATCCTGCCCTTCAGGACCTTCCAATTTGGTGGCAGCTGGTTGGGAAGAGAAGGAAGGATGCAGAAAAATAATTATAGGATGCAATATGACTTCAAATTCTAAATGAGCCACATGGCACACCATTAAGGTGTCAGATTTTGGAAATGTCTTTTAGAAATTGTAGCTGGTTACAATAATATATGATCACAGGATTGCTGTTAGTTAAATGAAATACTTTGTCCAGTATCTAACAAATAATTGAAAGTGAATAAATGTTTCATTTCCTTCCGTTCCTTTCCACTGATTCTAATTCATAGGCAGAGATTCTTATTTCCTTCAATTATGCTTTTTATTTAAAAAAAAAAGATGTGTAGGCCACAAACACCACCTATCACTTAAAAATTGTAAAACAACGACAGAAAGAGCAGCAAAAGCCCTATTTTTCCAACTCCCAAATCCAGTAAGAGACTAACACTAACCACATGAAATTACCTCATCTGCCCTGTCATAAAATGATAGTAAGTCAATTTTAAAAGAAATGTATCCACATTGATGAGGAAAACAGGTTTGAAAGTCCACTCCAGAAGAAGTTATACCTGGAAATGCTAACTACAATGGAAAATGAAATCTAGAGTAGAAAACAAAGGGATGAATTCTGAGGGGTTTTTTTACATTTTTAAAATTTTTTTTATTATGTTAGTCACCATACATCACATCATTAGTTTTTGATGTAGTGTTCCATGATTCATTGTTTGCATATAACACCCAGTGCTCCATTCAGTACGTGCCCTCTTTAATACCCATCACCAGGCTAACCCATCCCCCCCCCCAGAACCCTCAGTTTATTTCTCAGAGTCCATTGTCTCTCATGGTTCATCTCCCCCTCCGATTCCCCCCCTTCATTTCTCCCTTCCTGCTATCTTCTCCTTTTTTTTTTTTTAAATATTGTTTGTTTCAGAGGTACAGGTCTGTGATTCATGTGAGTTTTTACTTGGTTTGGTAATGTGCTCCTCCTATCCTAGCAAACAGGCAAACAAACACACACACACACACACACACTACTGTGCCTGGCAGCAATCCACTCTGCACCTCCCTAGGCAAAAAAAATTGTAAGAGTTTTCCCAAAACAAAGATAATAAACTCTGTAAGGATTAGAATAACTTTTCGGTTATTCGTACTCTACAGCAAAAATCTTCATATTCTGGTATTTAGTGGTCTCTTGACTCAGTACAGCAGCCAGCAATCTATCTTCTTACCCTCAAGCTAAGTTCACTAGCCGACAAGCTTGGATCATGCACAATGCTCCCAATTTGATTTATGCTTCATTTTAAAATTTGAACATACAACTAAGTTTTCCAGGTCATCCAAGGAAAATCAGACAGCAAGCTAAAATAAATACCAGGGAAAAAAAACCACAACAGAAGGTCACTATAATGAAAAAAGGCCACACCTCACAATAAATCCTCAATTGGTAGCCTTCAAAAGATTTAAATAAATTTACATGGATAAAAATTAGTATGATACTATGGTAAGCGAATAGTAAGAGACAAGAATGAATGTATACAATATGTTCAAATGAAAGAAAATCCATAGGATTATGTGATAAAATCAATAAACTGACCTGAATGTTTGAACAAAACAAAAAAGTAGACAATCTGACAGTAGGTGCAAGAGTCATAAAAAATTAATAAAGAAGTTTAACCTCTAACAAGACAAAGTTTCAGTAAAAAAAAATAGTGAATTAAATCATTAAAAATTTATATAAGAGAATTCCTATTGCTTCAGGTTAGAACATTTCTAATTGAAGGCGCTGCTGAATGCTAAACAAATGCTCATAAAAAGATATATTCCTAGAACTGTTCATTAGGATTGTCTTTCTCTCCCAGTTCTGTGGTAAACCATGTGAGAACAGGAATTTTGTCTATTTTGCTCACTGTCCTGTCTTGAGTACACAAAATGAAACATAGTCAGCACTTAGTCACTATTTGTTGGCAGGATGAATACATTAAACAGTTCTTAAAGTTTCTAGTGAGGAAGAAATGAAGACATGCCACATGGGTATTGGACTCTAGTCAGCAACACTGGTGCTGGCAAGAAGTGGAACGATGTCTTAAAGCCAACCTACAAATTAAGAAAGAATATTTCCGGAAGTGGAAGATCTCACCAAGATTTCCTCCCTAAAAACTTTCCTAGAAAGTATTTGAAAATTGGTGCAATAAAGTGAGTAAACCAAGAAAGAGTAAAACCTGTGGTCCAAGAAACAAATTGATCCACTGTTCGAACCAGGAGAGCAATTAAGGGAGGTCCCGGTATAACCATTTACAGCAGTCCTAGAGAGCAAGCAGTAGCCCAGGATGAAGCAGGACACAGACAAGTCCAAAAGGAAATCATTTGTGAAAAAATGTTGGTTATCAGAAATAAAGATGTGAAAACCTAAAGAATGAAAGAAAAACTGAATAACAATTAAGAAGATCAGGAAAAGCGAGAAGTCTTTTTTTCTTTAAGATTTTATTTATTCATTTGAGAGAGAGAGAGGGAGATAGCACAAGCAGGGGGAGGGGCAGAAACACAAGCAGACTCCCCACTCAGTGAGGAGCTCGTTGCCCTGAGATCATGAATTGAGCTGAAGTCAGCCACTTAACCAAGTGAGTCACCCAGGCGCCCCAAGCAAGAAGTCTTAAAAAACAGAAAATGTAAACACAGTAAATTTTAAAACTGACAAGTAATATGTGTATGATAGATATATCAGGTGAAGTATAGATTTCTTTTAAGAAATTCTTATAATATAAAATGAAGAAATAGTTTGAGTGAGACAAATGAATACCTGGGATGTCAATTTTCTCAAAGATGATAGATAATTTGCATAATTTATATATTAACATTTACATTAGTAAAATCCAAAAATTTCCTTTGGAGGGAAATTTAAAAAATTCTAAATAGAGAAGTATAGAACCCATTTTGATGAGAAACTTTTTAAAAAAGAAAAAGAATGACAAAGCACTTTTCCAGTAAGATACTGAAAAATATTAGCAAGTTTTACAAACTTAAAATAGAACAATACTATCAAAAGCATCAAGTTAATAAATAAAAATATATTCCAAAGACCAAAATTTGAATATAAAATTTTTAAATCATCACAAATGGAGAGGTGTTATATTCACCAATAAATGGCACTGGAAAATCTGTTTAAATACTGAGAAAATAATCCAGCTGGGTATCATATTTCATGGTACTCAGCAAAATTAACTTCCAAATGGCCAAATAGATAAACAATTTTAAAAACCATAAAAATCGGGGCACCTGGGTGGCTCAGTCGTTAAGCGTCTGCCTTTGGCTCAGGTCATGATACCAGGGTGCTGGGATCGAGCCCCGCATCGGGCTCCCTGCTCAGCAGGAAGCCTGCTTCTTCCTCTCCCACTCCCCCTGCTTGTGTTCCCTCTCTCGCTGTGTCTCTCTCTATCAAATAAATAAATAAAATCTTTAAAAAAAAAAAAATCTATAAGAAAATATAGTTGACAAGTCAATCAATCTCATGATGAAATTTCTTTTTTTTTTTTTTTTTAAAGATTTTATTTATTTATTTGACAGAGAGAGAGAGAGCGAGAGCAGGAACACAAGCAGGGGGAGTGGGAGAGGGAGAAGCAGGCTTCCTGCCGAGCAGGGAGCCCGATGTGGGACTCGATCCTGGGACCCTGGGACCATGACCTGAGCCGAAGGCAGACACTTAACGACTGAGCCACCCAGGCGCCCTCATGATGAAATTTCTATGCATAAAGTATCAAAACTTACCAAAATATTTGATACATTCAATTTAATATATATTTAAGATTCAGTAGATTAAAAACCACTAGAAAAAATATTAGTAACCAAATAGGAAAATATTTGCAACAAAGGCTCTCTTAGTAATCAATTTAAATAAAGTTAATTTTTTAAAATAAGTGAAGGATATAAATGGAAAAGACAAAAATAATAAGAAATATTAGAATTATACTAAAAATCTTTAATGATTAAGATATAGAAAAATACTAAGAAATTATTACCTTCTATACCCAATTGAAAATACTTGGAAGTGTCTGTTTAGTGAACATGCTTAAAGCAAGAAATAGGACAGTTAGATGGGCATACGTGTTTCAATGCTTATGAGATTGTTAACTAGGGCAATATAGCCAAAGAAGATCATGTGGAATTCTATGGTATATAGTACTGTAGAATTAATATACACTGATACAGTAATATCAGTAATACAGTAATACAATTAATATACACTGATACAGTAACACCTAATAAAATGATCCCTAATTACTCCCTAATGAAGTAGAGATACAAACAAAAATTTATGTGATATATTAAAATATTCATAACATAAATATAGCAAAGGTTAAATCTGCTAAGATATGCACAAATAAAATATTATTCAGCCTTTTTAAAAACTTATTTTTGAAGAATATGAAATAATATAGGGAGAATGCTCATGATAGCTTAAGAAAAAAATCTGAAACTATATAAAATACAATTTTAATGAATTTACTTATTTATCTACCATATATATTCACATCCACAAACTTACAAAAATATAGAATATTGGATAGTCTTGTAGCAACATTTTAATAGTTGTAATATCTGAGTAATGTTTATGAATTATTTATAATTTCTTATTTTTGTGCATTTTATATAATAATCACACTTGACTATTAGACAAAATTACTTTCTTAGAAAATTACAGCATCAGTCTTCTATTGAAATATCATATGATAGGCAGGGATTATGAACACTGTAGTATTATTAAACAAAGCAAATACACATGAAAGAGAAATGGTCAGAGGTAGGACATGGATGAAGTACAGCATTATGAGTACATTGCAGATTCTGAGATACAGTTTGAAATTTCCTGAAATCTCTAGGAAGTGATTATATTATTTTCATGTGGGTCATGACTTAAATAAGTTGTCACATTAAAAATAAAACTCTGGTAATGAGGTTACAGGAGTAGACCACAGACAAGAATACCATTGTGGAGGGAGCCATATTTATAAACATGAGACTTGATATGACAGAGCCAAAGCAGTGGAAACGAGAATGATAAGGATGAGTAAAATCAATGAAGTTGGTGACAGATTACTAATAGAAGTAGATGACAAGAGGAAGCTATAATAACTCTCTGTTTCTGGTTGCGGCAAAGGAATACAAAGGCAGTAGATTTCCAAAGATAAATTCAGTTCCAGGTATAATGTACTTGAGGAGCATTTGGGACATTCAAGTGGATATTATCAAAAAACAAATAAATAAACATTTAACAGCAAAAATCTCTAGCCAGAAATTGATGAGTTACCAATCTTCTTTGTGCTTGATCCACATTTCTCATTGGCAGGATGATCATTGGTATTAATATTTTCTTTAGGAGTAGGGTGATTGTATATTATGGTTATGTTTGGATGAGTTCCAGTTGATGCCCATTGCCTCAGAATACTGGCCAGATTAACATTTGTCCAGCTAAAAGTGTCCCAGTTTGGTCAATAAATTTTAATGTTACCCTACCAGAAGCCAGTGGTCCTGTGTCCAAACCAACAGATCTTTTGAATTATTTTCAAGCATTAGAGACAACAAAAAATGCACCATTATGTGGGCAAATAAAAAGTCTTTTCTAGTAAAATTATATCACAAAATTTATAATGTTATGAAATTTTCTTTTTTAATGTTATGAAATTTTCTAAGAAAACGATTTCAATAATGAAATACATATTTATTATTAAGCATGGGATTTTTGCGTATCATAGTGCACAGAGAAAACTCTGACTCATATCAAACTTGTATGCTTGCTAAGCTTTACATATAATTTTGTAATGCACTTGCATTTATCGTATTTGCTGTAAACCCATAATAATTTGCTGTTTTACCATACTGGATAACCAAACTTAAGGAACTGTATTCCTTTTTACAATGTTTTAAGTTCTAGGTATAGCAGTAATCACTCCTTAGTAAATGAGTGATATTCATAAGGCTTATCTAGCATAAATTTTCAGGATAGCCTCACCTTTAAATAAAGAATGGCCTACTCCGTCCTATAATAAAGGATGGATATCTCATCTATTTCAGCAATATGACCTGAAAATTGAGATGAAATAAACCTCTTAATGGAAACACAGCACTGCCAAGGGCACTTTTATCAGTAATAAACCAAGATAGATATTCAGTGACACGGTTAACAGGAAATAATTTTAAAATGAAATGATTGTGGCAAAAACTACCAATCTAAGTTTTAATAAGTCTTGAAACTTTTACTTCCCATATCAGAATTGAGTAAATATTCGGGGAAAAATTAAATGAAACAAATGTTGATCTAAAATGACAATAAACCATATGTAAAAAGTTTAATTATTTTTACCTACTATAACCTATTGATCTCATTTTATTATTGATGACTGGTCAGTCCTTACATGCAAGTAAATCCATTATGCACATGAAACAGGTAGATAACCACCTCTGAACTCTTCTCCTGATATTGACTAATCATCTACATTTCTAGAGAAAATGATCATGACAGATCTGTTATCATCTTATCTTCAAATTATTCTTGAGGTATTTTATAAGCAGTGGTGTACTGAACATCTAAGCTATAATTTCAATAAAGTTAGAATGATTTCTAAAAGACATTTTTAAAAATAATAGGTAATCAAATGACTGCTTTAAGGCAAAAGCATTATACAGATAACAAATTGGCTCAAATTTCAATTCACCTGGAGGCCAACACACTTTAAATATATTTTCACCAAATAGCATAGCCTCAAAATACAGAGAGCAAAACTTTGCCAATTTATGAAGAAATAAGTAAATCCAAGACAATACCTGGGGATTTTAATATATCTTTCTCTGTTATTGATAGAATATAAAGGAAAATGCAAAATGTATATAGATTTAATCACAGTGAACAGGTGAATCCAGTGAATATATAATGTACCTTATAACTAACAATTATAAGATAGTTATGTCATGCATTTATAAATAATTTTAAAATTTAACTATATGAGTCCATATGACAAAGAATTAACATATTTAAACAGAAAGACTACGGTTTCTGAAAAAATGAATAAAGTTTTAAATCAATCATAACTGTTACAAAATAAGAAATATTCCTAAATAATCATTTACAAAAAAAAATGTAAATAAGAAAATATATTGATACAGTGATGTGTGTCAGCTAATTCTCAATAAAACTGGAAAACAAACCCCAAAAAAGAAAAACTATATTGAATTGAATGTTGATGAAAATGCTATACATCAATAATAAGTATTACAACTAAATCAGTACTTAAAACAAAAAAATGGTTAGCCTTATATATACATATTACTTAGGAACCAGAGTTGAAAATTAATTAGCAAAAATAAAATAAAATAATCCAACTCCAGGGGTGCCCAAAAGCATTTGCCTTTGGCTCAGGTAATGATCCCAGAGTCCTGGGATCGAGTCCCACATGAGGCTCCCTGCTCAGTGGGGGGTTGGTTTCTCCCTTTCCTTCTGCTCCTCATCTCCACTCATGCTCTCTCTCTCAAATAAATAAAATCTTAAAAAAAAAAAAATCAAACGCCAGTAATTAGAAAAAATACATCAAAATAATTCACAGGGAGTAACAGGAAGGGAATAATAGTGATGAAAGCTGAAATTAATTGAACAGAAAACAAACATACCAGAGAAAATATCGATACCAACAGCTATACCTTTAAAAGACAAAATACACAAACAGTTCACAGATCACTGATAAAACTAAAAAAGAAAAAAGACAGAAGCACAAATAACCAAGACTGGGGATGAAAAAGGAAATAATACTACTGAAGATACAGACATTAAAATAATAAAAGTGTATTTAGCTTAAAGGTATTAGCTCCTAGAAAAAAAAAATATCTTTCAAAACTAACTTAAATGGAATTGAAAAACCTGAATAGTCTTATAATCACTAAGGAAGTGGAATCTGTAATCCCAAATCTTCATATACTGAGAATTCCAGGCTTAGACATCGTCATTGTTAAATACTACAAAGCTTTCAAAAAAGAAATAACTTCAATCCTACATCAACACTTTTAGAAAATATAAAAGGGATATTTTCCCAAAGCATTTCATTTTATTTTATTTTTCCCCAAAGCATTTTATAAAGCAGCGTTACCATTAAGCATATGAGAAAAGATGATTATAGGAAAATCTCATTCATAAACACAGATGTATATATATATCTTAAGAAAAATATTAGCAAATCAGATTCAATAAAACATAAAAAGGATCACATATCATGGCCAACAGAGGTTTAATCCAGGACTGTAAAGCTACTTGACATTGTGAAATCATACGTTGGTCTCAGCAGTTGTGGACAAAAAAGATGGATGATATACCCTATCATTAATGTTAAAAATTAAGATCATTGGCAAATCAAAATTAGAGAAGAAAGCACATATAATATTTATAGTGAAACATTTAATGTATTTCTTTTTTAAGATAAGGAATAATGATACTTTCCACTACAAATTCTATTGAAAATTCTACTGGATGTTTATCAGAGTAAGGCAAGAAAAAAATAATTAAATAAGAATTGTAGAGGACAAAACAAAGCTGTCATTGTCCATACTGTAGTATAATTGGGAGTAGAAAGTGCATGAAATCTACAGATACATTATAAAATAAAGAGGAAATTTCAGTGAATTTGTAAGATATAAAATCTAAATGTAAAACTCTATTTTGAGTTTTCATTTTGACAATGACTAGTTTGATATGAACCAACCCTCCAGAAAAGAAGTGGGTGTGTCTATGTGTGTATCTGTTTAAAGTGTCTAAGGTAGTGAAAGTTTGTGCCAAGATCCAGAAGAAGAGGAAAGTTCTCCACTGCAACCCCAAAGTGATTCAGGTATTTGGGTCACTATAAACCTAAAGGCAAATTCTAATTCTGCAATGAGCTAGAAGACAGTGACGCAGCACACACCCTCCCCACGCTGCGAATCGTGCAAGACTCTTGAATCACAGACCTGTGCCTCTGAAACAATACATTACATGTTAAAAAAAAAAAAAAAGGAGAAGATAGCAGGAAGGGAAAAATGAAGAGGGGGGAATCAGAGGTGGAGATGAACCATGAGAGACGATGGACTCTGAGAAACAAACTGAGGGTTCTAGAGGGGAGGGTGGGGGGATGGGTGAGCCTGGTGACGGGTATTAAGGAGGGCACGTTCTGCATGGAGCACTGGGTGTTATATGCAAACAATGAACCCTGGAACACTACATCCAAAACTAATGATGTAATGTATGGTGATTAACATAACATAATAAAATTAAAAAAAAAAAAGAAGACAGTGACAGGCAAAGATGTTAAACACAGCTTTTGAGAGTTCCAGGGTTTGAAGCCAAACAAACAAACAAACAAACAAACAAAGAAGGAACTTGGGCTTTCTAAGTAGGAATGGCCTTAGTAAACATACAAGAATTTTACATGGGATCAAGAAGAGCTTCATCTACAAACAAGTGTTAGGCTTCATCTAAGAACAAGTGTGAACTACAAATAGATCAGTCTTCAGAAGGACTAAAGTCAAGCCTTAATTGGATTGAAGTGAACATCCCTCACCTTACTTGCAATTTCTTAGCAAAAGTACATCCTGAATGTGATTTTGTCTACTGAAATATCATCCATAGACTCAAATTATTTTCATATCCAATATTTGGAACAAAATTAAAAAAAAAATAAGCAGCCAAATAGAAAGGCAACATTTGACTGCATAGAAAAAAGTAAAAGATACAAGATATCAAACTTTTTGTTTTATTGGTTGCCAGACACAAACCTTAACATAAATTTAATATGAACCAGAAGTTAAATGACAAAATTTAGGATTATGCAAGAAAACTAGAACTTATTAAAAACTTCAAACAGGGGCGCCTGGGTGGCTCAGTCATTAAGCGTCTGCCTTCGGCTCAGGTCATGATCCCAAGGTCCTGGGATCGAGCCCTGTGTCATGCTCCCTGCTCAGCAGGAGGCCTGCTTTACCCCCTCCCACTCACCCTGCTTGTGTTCCCTCTCTTACTGCCTCTCTCTCTGTCAAATAAATAAATAAAATCTTTAAAAATAAATTAATTAAAAAATAAAAATAAAAACTTCAAACATAAATTCCAGAACAAAAATTCAGAACTCAATAGATGGATTTAGTAGGAGATTAAACATTTTTAAAGAAAAACTGGAAATTTGGAATACTATATTGGAAGACAATAGCTAGATTAAACATTAAGAGGAATGATGTTTGGGAATCCAGAAAAGAAAATTAGAAGCTACTTGGAACATGGTGAACAGATACACCATACATGTAACTGGAGTCCCAGAAGAACTGACTTCCAGACAAGGGGGAAGAAGTAATATTCAAAGATACAATGAACAACATTCCTTAAAGCTGGTAAAAAGGTATCAAGAAATTCAAGAAAACCTATGAATCCTGGCATGAAAAATAAAAAAGTATACCTCACTGTCTTAGTCTGCTCAGGCTGCCATAATAAGATGCCAAAGACCAGGTGACTTAAAGAGTGGAAATTTATTTTCTCACGGTTCTGGAGGCTGACAGTCTGGCATGAGTATGCCTGTGTGGAGTGACGAAAGTTCTCCTGGCTTGCAGTTGACCAGTCTCAGAAGAAGCAAACTTTGCATCTGGCGACTCTTCATATAAAGTCACTAATCCCAACCCATCATGAGGGCCCCACTCTCATGACCTCATCTAACCTTAATTACTTTCCAAAGGCCTCATCTCCAAATACCATCACATTGGCACTTAGGAATTCAATATATAAATTTCAGGGAGAACACAAACATTCAGTCCATAACACTCAAGGAGAACATCTAAATAGCAATAAGAGAAAACATATTATTCCTTCATACTACTTCAAAGAAAAATAAAATTAAAGGAACAACGGAAACTAGAAAACAATGAAATGAAACAAAATATCCACAAACTTAAAATACTATGCCCAGAAAATTTTCAAAAATTAAGGTAAAAATAGAATTTTCTGCTTCCAGCTATGATGAAGTAAATGGGACTGATACACCCTCTCACATTTTAAACAACTAGAAAAATATGATAAAATTCTTACAATACATTGTATAATACAATTATAATATTGTATCATATTTTGTATATTGGACAACAGATAGCACAGAAATGAAATTCCTGATAGAAAAATAGCAATGAGATTATCCCTAAAATTGTCTTTGCTTCCTGTCTGAAGGCAATTTCCACGTTGTAACAAGGGGAGGAGTGACCCAAACAGAACCCAGCAATCTTCCTGATTATGTGGATAGTGATCAGAGTTCAGGGAGGTCAAAGGTCTAGAATATATATGCAGATATTAGAGAAAAGGAAGCTATAGAGAGACTTCAGAGATCTGCATAGGGATCCCTTTGAATCCAGCAACCAACAATATAAATTTATTGTGACTGGCATCCATGTTAAAAAATACCAGGAATGCAAAGAAGCAAGAAAATATGACCCCAAACCAGAAACACTCAATTAATAGAAAAAAAATGTAGAAATGAAAGAGATGATGAAAATAGCAATGACACTAAAAGAGTTATAATAAAGATGATCCATATGCTCACAGAGTTAGAGGAAAAAAATGACCCATGATGAGGAGAAAATTGGGAGATACACAAAACAGACCATGGGGAACTTTTAAATATGAAAACTGCAGTATCAAAGATGAAAAAATAATTTCCTTACACCACACACAAAAATAGACTCAAAATGGATGAAAGACCTAAATGTGAGACAGGAATCCATCAAAATCCTTGAGGACAACACAGGCAGCAACCTCTTTGACCTCAGCCACAGCAACTTCTTCCTAGAAACAATGCCAAAGGTAAGGGAAGCAAGGGCAAAAATGAACTACTGGGACCAACAGTGACCTGTGAGAACAATCACACAGTCTAACCTATTTGTAGTTGGAATCTTAGAAAAGTTCCTGAGCAAGAAATAAAGTTGAAGCAACTATGGCTGACATATTTCCAAGGATTATTTAAAAAAATCATAAACCAATAGATGGAAGATGCTCAACAAACCCCAAGCAAAAGAAATCTGAAAAACTATACCAAGGCATAGCCTAAACAATTTTCTGCAAAACACAGCTAAAAAACATGCACACTACATAAAGAAGAACATAGCTGTAAGAACAAGAGTATACTTTTTCAAAAATTATGTATAGAAGACAGTGGGAAAGAAAAGAGTGGAGAGACATCTTTAAAGTATTAAAAGAAAAAAATATGTAAAATTGGGGTTATAAAAATAACTTTAAAATAAATAAGTACTTTTGAACAAATAGAAGCTGACAAATTCATCACTTCTGGAGTTATAATACTAGAAATGTTAAAAAAATTTCTTGAGATAAAAGGAAAATGATACTAGATAGAATGAAATTATGTAAATGGTAAATATGTGGGTAATATGAAAGTATTTTTCTCATTGTTCATTTCTTTAAAATAAAATTATTTAAAAATAATAGTTGTAGATTTTATTTTACTTTACACATGTTGAGTATATTACATATTTTACTCCTACATAGGTAGAGTTCTACAACATTGTTGCTATACATTCTACAACAATGACAAAGACAGAGTAGAAATATGGGCATAAACCATTGTATATGTGATATGGTATATGGGTAATATGGTATAACATAATTTAAAAGTAAACTGTGATACATTAAAGATGCATATTATAAACCCCAGAACTCTGAAAAATTAAAACAAAGTGGTAAAACTATATAATCTAATAAGTAAATTTAAATAGAATAATAAAAATACTCAATTATTCTAAAAGAAAGCAGGAAAAGCAGAAAAAATTGAACCAAGGATTTATAAGACAAATAGAAAACAAGTAGCAAAATGGAAAATTAAAACCCAACCATATCACTAATCACATGAAATATAAATGCTATGAACATTACAATTAAAAGGCAGAAATTATCAAATTGAATATAAAAACAAGACCCAACAATATGCCCTCTAAAAGAAATCCATTTAAAAAAATTTATTTATTTACTTATTTATTTGAGAGATAGGGGACAGGAGCATGGGGAAGAGGCAGAGAATCCCAAACTGACTCCCCACTGAGCGCAGGCCTCAACACAGAGCTCAGTCTCAGGACCCTAAGATCATGACCTGTGTAGAAATTGAGAGTCGGTACCTCAACCGACTATACCACCCAGGTGCCTTAAAAGAAATCCATTTTAAATTTGAAAATGCAAATAGATAATAGCAAAAAGGTGGAAAACAGATCATGTAAATACTAATCAAAGAAGCTATAGTGTCTATATTAATATCATTCGAAATAGATTTCAGAACAAATAACAGAAATCAAGGGGTCAATTTCTTTCAGAGTACGTAATGATACTAAATGTGCATTCAAATATCAACAGATCTTTATATATGAAGAAAAATGAAGACATTATCAGATAAACAAAAAGAGAAGATATATCAGCAGCCAAACCACAATAATGGAAAAGCCAATGGGAGTCCTTTAGGGGAAGAAAATAAAAAATAGGATAGAAAAAAATGGAGATGGGGCACCTGGGTGGCTCAGTCAGTTTAGCCTCTGCCTTCGGCTCAGGTCATGATCCCGGGGTCCTAAGACTGAGCCCCGAGTGGGGCTTCCTGCTCAGTAGAGAGCCTGCTTCTCCCTCTCCCTCTGCAGCTCCCCCTGCTTGTGCTCTCTCTCTCTCTGCCAAATAAATAAATAAATAAAGTCTTTAAAAAAAAAATGGTGATAAGGGAAGGAATAAACAATGAGGTAAATTTAAATGACTGCTATGGTTGCAATAAAACCTGCTATGAAAAGCTAGGATTATTATGAAATACAACAATGTTGGAGGATTAGCACTACCAGATAACAAAACTTATGATAAAGCTACACCAATTATGGTAGTATGGTATAGGTATAGATATAAACAAATAAAGTGAGGAACATAATAAAGTATCCAAAACACTATCTTCATTTCACTGCTGAACTCTGCCACATTTGCCATGCATTAAGTGTCCATGTATACATAATTTTTAAGAAAAGTGGCAGAACATAGCAGAGGGGCAAAGAAAAATTTATTAATAAGTCATATAGCTATTAATTTAAGAAAAAAATCTTAATCTTACTTTACACTATATGTAAAAAACAATGCCAAATAGATTGTGTATGTAAATGTGAAAGGCAAAGTAATTAAGCTTCTAGAAAATAGCGTAAGATGGTATATTCATGATTCAGAGACTATAGAAGTTTTCAAAAATCAATAAGTAAAAGTTAAGAAAATACTGATAAATTGTACTGCTTTAAAAGTAAATGTAAGGACTTCTCTTTATCAAAATCTACCATTATAAAATTAAAAGGGCAAAAACTAGAACGAGACATGATATTTCTAACACATATTTGATAAAGGACGCATACTGAGAATACATAAAGTCCTTCTACAAGTCCCTGAGAAAAGGACAGACTATTTAAAAAAAATAGGCAAAGTCCTTTTTTTTTTTTTTAAGATTTTTTTTTTAAATTTATTTTACAGAGAGAGACACAGTGAGAGAGGGAACACAGGCAGGGGGAATGGCAGAGGGAGAAGCAGGCTTCCCGCGGAGCAGGGAGCCCGATGAGGGGCTCAATCCCAGGACCCTGGGATCATGACCTGAGCCAAAGGCAAACGCTTAATGACTGAGCCACCCAGGTGCCCCAAAACAGGCAAACTCTTAAACAGCAATGCATTTAAAAGAATATCTAAAAGGACAATAAACATTCAAAAAGTTGCTAAAGTTCATTAGTCATCAGCCCAAATGCAAATTAAATCCTCTAAGGCACTAACCAGAGTGGCTACATTTCAAAAGACTCACAGAGAAAGACAAATACTGTATGAGCTATGAGCTCACTAATATGTAGAACCTAAAAATACCAAATTCATGGAAACAGAGTGGTGGTTGCCAGGGGCTAAGGAGTGAGGAAAATGGAGAGATTTGGGTCAAAGGGTACAAACTTTCAGTTATAAGATAAATAAGTTCTGGGGAGCTAATATACTGCATGGTGACTATAGTTAACAATCTGTACTGCAAACTTGAAAATTGCTATGAGAGTAGAGCTTTAATGTTCTTCTCATAACAACAACAGAAACAAAATGGCAATTATGTGAGGTGAAGAATATATTAACTAATCTTATTGTGGTAAATATTTCACAACATATATGTGTACCAAATCATCACATCCTACACCTTAAATTTACACAATATGTCAATTATATCTCAGTAAAGCTGGGAAAAAATAAAAGACTGGAAAGGTTTCTTCTCTAACATGTAAAGAACTTGGAAGTTGTCATTCTAGTCCTTGTAACGTAAAAAAAGCTGAACAAACAAAATGTCAGTGACTTTTCTTGCGCCAATTAGAGAACTGAAGTCACAAGAAAAACTGCCACCATGAAATCTGGAAAACCAGGTACATCCAGAGAGACACAGCCAGCACACACTTACCTGGGGCAGAAGCTGCTGGAGCCATAAACTGTTAAGAACAATGTAATAGTAATTTTGCTAAATTGCTGAAAGATGAGAGTTAAAGTGAAGCCACAGTCTTAAGATCCCCCACATCGATGGCTTTTACCTCCGTAAACATGGAGGGACTCAGAGGGAAAAGAGAAGAATAATCCCCTTATGTTTCTAGCAAGGGGAAGGGGAAAGTAACCATTTTTAAATACATTTAGATCATTCTCCATAACAAAGGCATACTCTTCAAAGGAAAAAATTTTACCAGAGCCTTGTTCTGCCTCTAGACCTCTGAAAAAAGATTCCCAACCTCCAGAGCTACATTTAGCCTTTCTGACTCACCTAATAAGAGGAAAAAGCTATGACTCCATAGAAAAACTTATGGAGATCACAGACAAGAGCGACACCTCACCTAAAGACAGACTAAATCATAAGATTATAGCAGATTTCCCTTTCCCCACTTGCTACCACCAAAACAGAGCTCCGATATACTCAGAGTGGATTAGCTACAAGACAAAGACTCTTTCCAAGGAGGAGTACTAAGAGAAGCACAAAGTTATGAGGGAAGACAAACACAAAGACACTAGATGAATTTGAAGACTCTGGCACTTACTTATACTAAAATAAATACTAAAGAAAGCCCATCCCTCGCCAGATGAATATAAATCTTCAGATTGAAGGCCTATTTATTTCAATTCCTTTTATCCAGTACATGTCTGATGTTTAATTTAAAAAAAAATTACCAGGTATGACAAAAGCAAGAAAAACAAACAAACCAAGCATCAGAACAAGACTTGAATATGACTTAGATATTGTAGTTGTCAGAGATAAAATTTAAAATAACTATGATTAATTCATTAAGAGCTAGCTATAACGGAAAAAGTAGACAACATGCAAGAACAGATGGATAATATAAGCAGAGAAATGGCAACACTAAGAAAATTAAAAAGAGGGGCGGCTGGGTGGCTCAGTCAGTTAAGCGTCTGCCTTCGGCTCAGGTCATGATCCCAGGGTCCTGGGATGGAGCCCCATATCAGGCTCCCTACTCAGCGGGGAGCCTGCTTCTCCCTCTCTCTCTGCCTGCCATTCTGCCTACTTGTGTTCTCTCTCTCTGTCAAATAAATAAATAAAATCTTAAAAAAAAAAAAAAAGATGTGAGGCAAAAACTGACAGAACTGAAAAGAGAAATAGATGATCCCACTATTGTAGCTGGAGACTTCAATACCCCTCTTTTAGTAACTGATAGATCCAGCAGGCAGGAAAAAAGAATTAAACAGAACTACCAATTAGCTTGAAATAATTGACATTTATAGAATACTTCATCCAACAGCAGAACACACAGTCTTCTCAAGCTCATATGGAACAATCACCAAGACAAGAGCACAATCTGAGCCATAAAACACACCTTAACAAATATAAGAGAACAGAGGACATATACAGTATATTCTTAGTTGACTATGAAAAATAATGTTATTAAATCAATAACAAAGCTCAAAATATAAAAATTATTGGAGATTAAGAAATGCACTTCCAAATAACTAATAGGTCAAAAGTCTCAAGGGAATTTAGAAATATTTTTAACTAAATGGAAATAAAAATACTAATTATCAAAAACAGCAAAATACAGCAAAGCACTGCTTATAAGGAAATTTATAGCATTAAATCCATATATTAGAAAAAAGAAGATAAAAATAATCTAAGCTTCCACGCTTAGAACATAGAGAAAGATGAGCAACATTAACCTAAAGTAAATAGAAAACAAATGATAAAAAATCAGAGAAAACAATTAAATGAAAAACAGAAAAATAATAGAAAAATAATCAATATAACCTAAATCTGGGTCTTTGGAAAGATTGATAAAATTGATAAACTAATAAACAGGCTAATCAAAACAAATACAACAACAAAAACAACAACAAAAACAAAAAACAGATCATACAAATTACTAATATCAGAAATAAGAGGGTCATCTACACTGATTCAATGGACATTAAAAGCATAGTACGGGAACAGTCTCTATTTCTTAACTGAATCAACAATTAACAATTTTCTAAAAAACAACACACCTACCCAAACTGAATTAGTGAATTCTACCAAACATTTAATGGGAAATGATATTGATTCTATATAAATTCTTCCATTTAAAAAAAAAAAAGCAGAAGTAACACTGCTTAACTCATTCTATGTGGCAGGCATTAGCCTAATACTAAAACCAGATAAAGAGATTGCAAGAATAGAAAACTACAGTCCAAGAGTTCTCTTTAACATAAATGTCAGAATCCTTAAAACATTAGCAAATTGAATCCAATGATAAAAATATATATATATATATACATATATATATGTATATATATATATATAATAAACAAATGAGTTATTCTGGGCATAAAAGGCTATTTCAAAAGCTGAAAATCAGTGTTCCATAACATCAACGAGCTAATGAAGAATTAAGGTATATATCAAATTGATACAGAAAAACATTTGGCAAAATCTAATACCCTTTCATGATAAAAATTCTCAGCCAACTAGTAATAAAAAAGAACTACCTCAACTTGGTAATAAACATCTTCAAAATGCCTACAGCTATTATCATACTTAATGATGTGAAACTAGATGTTTTCCCTCTAAGATTGGGAACAATGCAAGAATGTTCCCTTTCACCACTCCTATACAACAGCATACTGGAAGTCCTAGCTAACACAATAAGACATGAAAAGGAAATAAGAGTTATATAGATTGGGAAGGAAGAAATAAAATTCTTTGTAAATGATATAATCCTTGACATAGAAACTTTCAGAGAACTAACCAAAAAAAACTGGAATTAATAAGTGAGTGCAAATCTAACAAAATATATACAGGATACCTAGGTGAAAAATCTATGTGTATGTGCAAAAATGTTCTTTATTTGCATACCCTTACACTTGAGATAACCTAAACATCCACCAAAAAGAGATAAATAAATTTTAGTATATTAATACAACATCACTATAGAGTGATGAATATTTACAATTTGCAACTATATGCAACAACTGAAATACATTCCAAAATATTAAAAGCAGAATTATAAGCAAAAGAGACAAGGTACAAATGGTAAGTACAGAATTAACCCATTCCTATAAAGTTCAAAATCTGACAAAACTAACAATTTTGGTTATTGAAGTATATATATAGAAGTGAAACGCTAAAAGAAAACAAAGAAATTATTATCACATAGCTTACATTATTATACAGTTGTTAGTTTAGTGAAAAAGGATAACATTTCAGATAAGAAGCAGAGTAGGACAATGGCAATGTTCTATTTCTTGAACTGAGTGTTAGTTTCAGTTACCTACAATGTAGTTATTCATTAAGATGTACATATGCTTTATGAACCTTTCTATAGGTGTTAAATGTTTCAATAAAATAAGAACAAATTTTTAAGTAAAACCTTAAGCCATAATCATAATGATAATAATCATAATAACAATGACCATTGACCAATAGAAGTAAATGGCAGTATAGAGAGCAATGATGATCAAAGAAATAAATTGGAACATGGAAAGCCAAGAGATTTTATCTTTAAAACAGTCCCAAAAGAACTTTAAATTTTTAAAGGTATACCTTAGAGAAGATAAGCCAGTTTCTTAATTGTCTGTGGAAGTTCAAATAAATGAACAATCTTTTCATAGCTCCTAATCTTTCAATTATAAATAAAGTCAAGCTGTTTAAAATTCTATTCAATTATGTGACTATCTGCTTACTTGCTTTTTTATTTAAAAAATGTATTTCCTACTTACTTCTAGATTCAGACTAGAAATTAGATTTCTATTTCCAGTTATCATAAAGATTTTGTATTTAAATATGACAAAATCAAGTTTGAAAGTAGAGAAGGACATTATTCTGGAGGTGGACGAAATTCTAATAAAATGAATATTATTAAATTTTGAGGGTTCCAAAAGCATAATCCTGTCCTTCCCCAACCCCAATTTTGTTTTAAATAAGCCATGAATTTCCTTAGTGGTATTTTAATGCTGACTACAGTATAAATTGGGGAAAAAATAACACATTAAAGACAGACACTGGGTTAGGGTTTGATGAGTTCCATCATCATGATCCATTAAAAACTCAAACTGATTATTGCAATAGAAACTCCATATAATGTTCATTATGAAGAAAATGGTAAAAAGGACAATTATGCTTCTGTAGTTTGAAAAAGTGTATATATCTCAAATTACTACTTACCATAAAATCATCTAACACAAAAATCATCCACTGTGGCAAAACATGAGAAACAGTTCCTTTAAAAGTCAAGAAAAATATAAGAATGGCCACACTCACCATTTGCGTTCATCACTGTTTAAGAGATCTCCTAACCTGTTCAATTAAGTAATAGAAATATAATACAAAGGAAATTGTAATGATGCTATGTGCAGATACATAAATAAAATTATATAATTATAAGAACAGCTGCAAATAACTAAAACTAATTAAGAGTTTATCAAAGTTGCTTAGAAGACATAAGGATAAAAAGCAACGTTACAATACAGACACAATCATTTGAAAAAAATATAACATTTTAAAAGCTCATTCACAAAAACACAAAAGTTTGTGAAGAAATAGAAAAAAATACAAGACATATAAGGAGAAAGGTATAAACCTTTATCATCAGCCTTGAAAAAGTTCATTGATAGATAAATTTCATATTAAATTTTTTTAAAAACTATTTCTTTCCAAGCCAAAATAAAAATTACTACAGTAAATGTGACTCCAGTAAAATTTAACACATGATTTTTCATCAAACTTGTCTATTCCCAAAATTGAAACAGAAAGGTAAAAAATAAAGAGCCAATGTTATTATAGCCAAGGAAATTTTGAAGGAGAAACAAAAGCAGTGGATTCATTTATTTTACAATCTATCAAAACTTAGAAGAATAATTCAATTACAGCATGGTACATGTGCAGGGATGATGAGGAGAACAATGAAATAACACAGAAAAACTAAGAAATATATCTGTGCATATATGAAAACTCTGTGTATGGCAGCATTAGAGTTGCAATTCAATGGGGTAAGGATGGAATATTCAATAATCAGCATTAGAACAATTGGTTATCAGTATAAAAAAAAGAAAATAGAACCGAACTTTACTCCAAATCCATTTTAATCTCCACCACTATATAAAAAAAGTGAAGAGACTTATTTTTATTAAGTTATTTATTTATTTATTTATTTATTTATTTATTTGACAGAGAAAGAGACAGCGAGAGAGGGAACACAAGCAGGGGGAGAGGGAGAAGCAGGCTTCTTGCTGAGCAGGGAGCCTGATGTGGGACTCAATCCCAGAACCCTGCGGGGTCAATGACCTGACCCCAAGGCAGACGGTTAATGACTAAGCCACCCAGGCGCCCCAAGAGAGACTTTTAAAATATTAACAGAACATATAAGAAAAAATCTTTATTTAATAACAGAGAATAGCTTAAACAATGCAAAAAAAAAAAAAAAGAAAAGAAAAGAAACACACACACACACACACACACACATTCCCCAAACCAAAAGAAACAATTGATAAACTTGCCAAATTAAAATGAAAACATTTTATCTGGACAAGGACTTCCTGGGACATTCCCTTTCTTGGAGCTTGGGATCCTTTGTGCAAATTCCTCTTTGTAAAAACGATTTACTTTCTCACTGCACTGTCCCTTAAAATTAAGAACTGAAATTATTAAATATTAAAAAATGCTGATGAAAACTTGATGACAATACAATACACTGAATTAAGTCATCCATCCTATGTGTGAAATATTAAATGTGTCAGTAGCTTTATATTTAAAAAACTATCTCTGGGTTACTAGTATAGGTAAGCTTCCGATTGCTCACAGATCTACACTAAATAAGACCTAGAAAAACTCTCAGCTGACACCATAAAAGAGGGTGCTTAATGACCATCTCCCCAGTACAATCTGAGGCAACATAATCTTTCCCCTGACTGGATGGGAAAGGGTCACGTTTCCTTGGGGATCTGCCAGCTGTAGGAAGGATTCCACAACCCCCACTCCACTTTTACTTTAGTGTGTATAAACAACTCCTGAATGGTTAAAAAATATAAGCTATATCTTATTTCCCACTTATGCCCTTTTGAGTGTCAAGGGTCTGGTGCAGCATTAAAGCAAAGTTGTGTATTACTCATTATCTTATGAGTTTGTATCTCATTTAGGAAGAAAAAATGTAATTCCTGCCTCAACCCCTGAACTTACAATACTAGTCCTTGATGAACATGGTATAACATTTTAAAGTGCAAACACTAGCCACAGATTGGGGCAATTTTATATAACTCAAGAAATCCACAAAAGACTAGAATGCAAAATACATTTTTTAAAAACTACTATAATCTGATAAGAAAAACACAAGCTAATATGAAAATTAACAAAGGACTTCACCAAAAAGAAAATCTGAAAGGCCAATAAACTCATGCAAAGATTCTCAATCTTAGTAAATCAAGTAAATACAAGTCAATACAAGAATGAGAAACCATTCCATATCAAATATGGCCATTCCATATACAGTAATATTTCATAATATATAAGGAATTTATTTAAAACCTGAAACATAGAAGAATGTAGTTCAACAATGAAAACTATGGACACATCTATACAATTTTTTTAAATTAAGACTATTTTTTCAGAGCAGTTTAAGATTCACAGCAAAATTGAGGGGAAGGGAAAGAAATTACTCATATACTCCCTGGATCACACATGTAAACACTCTCCTGTTAATAATATCCACCATAGTGGGACATTTGCTAAAAATAATGAATGTAAACTTGACACACCATAATCCCCCCAAAACCCATACATAGTCTATACTATCATTCACTCTTGGTGTTCCACATTCTATGGGTTCGGACAAATGTATAATGACACATATCCATCATTCTGATATCATACAGAGTATTTTCACTGCCCTAAATCCTCTGTGCTCTGTTTACCCCCTACCCCTAAACACTTGGCAACCACTGATCCTTTTGTTGTTTTGATAGTGTTGTCTTTCCCAGAATGTTATAGAGTTGGAATCATACAGGATGTAACCTTTTCAAATTGGCTTCTTTCACTTCCTAGCAGGCATTTAAGTTTCTTCCATGTCTTTTCATGGCTTGATAGCTGTTCTTTTTTAGTGCTGAATAATTTCATTGTCTGGATGTACAGTTTATTTATCCTTTCACCTACTGAAGGACATCTTGGTTGCTTCCAAGTTTGGCAAATTATGAGTAAAGCTGCTATACAAATCTGTGTGCATGTTTTTGTATGGACATACATTTTTAAGTTTTTTGAGTAAATATCAAGAAGGATGACTGCTGGATCTTATGGTAAGAGTATGTTTAGTTTTGTAAGGAACAGGCAAACTGTCTTCCAAAGTGCTGCACTATTGTGCATTCCCACCAGCAATGTATGAGTTCCAGTTGCTCTACATCCTCCCCAACACTTGCGTTGTCAGTGGTTCGGGTTTTGGCCATTCTAATAGATGTGAAGTAGCAGCTCATTGTTGTTTTAGTTTGCATTTCCCTAATGACACATAATGTGGAGCATATTTCATATGCTTTTTTTTTTTTTTTTTTTGGACCATCTGTATACCTCCTTTGGTGAGGTGTCTATTAAGGTCTTTGGCTCCTATTTAAAACATGTTGTTTGTGTTTTCACTGTTGAGTTTTAAGAGTTCTTTATATATTTTGGGTAACAGTCCTTTATCAGATAGGTCTTTTGTAAGTATTTTCTCCCAGTCTGTGGCTTGCCTTCTCATTCTCTTGATATTTTCTTTCACAGAGTTTTTAACTTTAATGCAGTTCAGCTTATCAATTATTTTCCTGGATTCTTAGGTGTTTTATGCAAAAAGGCATCATCATACCCAATGTCACCTAGGTTTTCTCCCATGTTAGCTCCTAGGTGTTTTATTGTATTGCATATACACATAAGGCTTTGATCCATTTTGAGTTACCTTTTGTGAAGGTTTTATGATCTGTCTAGATTCATTTTTTTGCATGTGTATGTCCAGTTGTTACCACACCATTTGTTGAAGAGACTGTCTGCTCCATTGTACTGCTTTTTTTCCTCTGTCAAAGATCAATTGACTATATTTACAGGGATCCATTTCTGGGCTCTCTACTCTGTTCCACCAATCTATTTGCCTATTCTTTCACTAATCCCACACCTTTTTGATTACTGTAGCTTTATAGTAAGTAGCTTTATAGTTAAGTCTTAAAGTCGGGTAGCATCAGTCCCCCAAGTTTGTTATTCTTCAATATTATGTTGGCTATTCTTTGTCTTGTGCCCCTCCATATGAACTTCAGAATCAGTTTGTCAATAGCCATGAAATAACATCCTGGAATTTTGATTGGGACTGAATTGAATCTACATATCAAATTGGCAATTAATGACATCTTGACAATATTGACTTCTCTCCATGAACATGGAATATGACTTCTCTCCATGAACATGGAATATCTCTCAATTTTTTTGTTTATACATTTATGCTATTTTAATGTTTTACTTGCATGAGATCCTTTTATAAGTTACAGAATTTATAATTTGGGGATCATATTATATTACATATTTGGGTTTGTGATACAAGATAATTATGTATAATTTTAATCAAAATTATTTTCAGCTTTATTCTTGTTTTCAATAAACTTCTGTTTATTAAGAATGATCATAGAATGCTGGTTAATTTACATTCTAGTGAAGTAAAAAATTACTGAATGCCCTAAACACAGATTACTAAATTTCAAGGAAATACAGCATACCAAACGCACCTACTACTGAAACAAGAAATAAGATATAAATCTCTAGAGATTATGGACTCTGAGAAACAAACTGAGGGTTCTAGAGGGGAGGGGGTTGGGGGATGGGTTAGTCTGGTGATGGGTATTAAAGAGGGCACGTACTGAATGGAGCACTGGGTGTTATACACAAACAATGAATCATGGAACACTACATCAAAAACTAATGATGTAATGCATGGTGATTAACATAACATAATAAAAAAAAGATATAAATCTCTATAACTTACCATTCCTCATAAGGATTTCCAGTGCCTTGGACTTGTCATTGTTATTTTTAATGCCTTTGATATATGTATTTTTAAAGTAAATCCCCGATATCTGTTGTTTCACATGAGTATTTTGCATAAAAGGACATTGCAAAATGTGTAAATAAATGGTCTTTTTGGCTTATTTGGAGTAGAATAAATAGACTTTTTTGTATCATGGTATGTCTTATAGACTGAAGTTACTATTTTATTAATGTCTGGACTTATTTCTGAAGATGGCTCAAGAAGTATCCTGAGAAACAAAAGCATTTAAAAAAAAAAAAAACTTACTTCAGCAAAACACCTGTCTAGGTGTAGAGGAAAGACTTGATAATTTCTGAGGTCTAATTACTTGTTCACATGGGTATCATGTGGCAAAAATAAATATAAAGATACTACTAAGACTGGAGAAAGATGAGCTGGACTTAGGCTTGATGACTGCTAGATTCTAATTGGATGTTTTCTTCAATATCTTCCTTATTTATCATTATGATTCATAATGAAGTATTATAGATCTCTATACATGAATACCCTTGCACAGTAAGTCATATATATGGATTTTGTCTCCAAATGAAATCAGGTAAACCACTGAGAAACTGCCCACAAACCATAGTAAAGCATTACCAAAGAATTTTAAAGAATCTCCTATACCTTTAATAAAAGTTACTTACACACTATGATGACTAGAGAACAAACCCAAAAAGTGATTCAGATGTTGTATTTCTGCTGGACTCACTATTATGTGACTCATTCTTGGATACCAGTTTCCAGACTGGGGACATTTGAATATAACTACATCAACAAAAGCCATGAATGCCATAGGTCTACTTCATTATCATTATAATTATTAAATGGAGTCATTCTTTAACTAAACCTGACCTAAAATTTTGAGTTTCACCATGTCATTTCAAGATACACACAAGAAATATTGAAAAATGCTCCAAAATATAACTTTGATTAAATGAAAATATTACATTAAATTACATATAATTTTATTTGTCAGTATATTCTTTTAAGTAGAGAATTCTCAGAAAAAGTTTACTCTCTTTTTCTGTCTCCTTATAAATAATGAATGTATGTTTTCAACTGTGGATTACTTCTGCACTGAGATCATTATTGTAGTAGGTATTGAAATAACCTAAAAGGCACTCATTTGCCTGTAATGGAACTCTATCTTCAAGACATAAATAAGTAAGCAGGTATTAAAAGGTTATTTGTTTTTCAGATATTAAACAGTATGTTAAAACTTCAGGCTTTAGAACAGTAATCCGTATCTGCATGCAAGTGATCAAAAAGAAAGCCAGATTCTTATTATGGATTTAGAATTAATTGCCTGACACTAAGAGGAACAGTCACCTTAAAAAAGTTGCTTTTTCGCCTCAGCAACAAAGCTTTTACCTCAGCTTCCAAATCTTATGTGCCTGATGTTTTGTATAAATATAGGGGGAATGCATTTTTATGTCAAGTAAATTACACCTTCAATATTCCTAATGACTGAAGGTAAGATTAATTAGACAAATGAGATTAAGCTACTACCTGCCAAGTCACAGTCATCATCCAGCTTTATCTACGTAATGAAGGATGATGGAAAAGGTTATCATTCGAGACTAACCCATATGTCTCCTCCTGTTTGTCCCCATCCCCAACTGGTGTGTTTTACTTATCCCTTCTGGGTGATAAAATATCTTCAACACCAGTGAGGTTCTCCAACATTCTAGATATTAAATACTTCTGTGTCAAAACCATATAATCTAAGTTAACTGTGTTAGATATCTAGATAGCACTTTTCGAAATCAAGTCTCTAGGTTTTCCTAAATTATTAATGTTTCCAGCCATAGGTCTACTTCATTATCAAGCTGGCACTGATATGTCTACAAAGTCCCTGATTTTTTTTTTCACACATCTTTCCATGTAGTTCTGTAATTTCATTGTGTTTTCCCCTTCATAAGTCATTAGTAATAATAAGCGAGTGTTTATAATCAGTGTAGCCTACACTGATTCTTTTAGTCTGTGAGTTTCTTGCTATGGTAAATCATAGATTTTTCTCTAAATGAAGTCTTTGTACCCCCAATTGTTTTCCTTGCTATAAAGTCTCCCATGGTCTTTTTAATATTAGTAAGAGATGCCTCAGTTTACCCAGAGAATTCTAAATTTGACATATGTTAAAATGCCCCCAATGCAGCCCACAGTGATATAAGGGAGGTTTACTAGACATGAAACAGGGTGTTCATCACAATAACTGGGATAATAACCTAGGTTAAGTCTGTACAAATTGGACTTTTTCCAATGAGTTCCATAGCCAATGCTTTGCAATTAAGCTTGTTGCCATACATCTAATGTCAGTTGCCAGGAATACTCTCCACATGACATCAATCTCTCCTGGTCCTAAATGTAATCATTATCTCCTAAAGCAAAACATTTATTCAGACCTCATCCCAGGACACTTCATAGTAAGAGCTATAGTATTAGCAACCCACAGAAATGACACTAACAGTAGGCTGAGAGAGCAGTGGCCTTTCTACATCATGTATTGCCAGCTAAGACATTTTTAGTTTTGGTGTCAGTACTTAAGGGCTTTTGGGAGAACTGTGCATTATCTCTCTAGCTTCTGGGATATTTACCTAAGTGAGACAACACATCAGCACATTAACAATAGTCTAATGTTGAGACCTATCTCTGAGGTTCAAATTCTACTTATACTAAGTAGCATATTTGCATAATCTCAGATGGAAAAACTTCTTTTTCACTGAGCTCACATGACTATATGTAGTTTTCCATCACTAGTTATGGTAGTTATTTCTGCATTGCAATACCTGTATCACTCCTACTGATCTATAATTATTTTTCAACAAAAATTCCAATTGGATTCATTTGTACCTGCTTCATAACAGCAAGGACAGGGTCTTGATCAATCACCTATCAGAAAATAAGACCCTAAGGAATGTAGCCAAGACTAAGAAGGAGAGAGGGTAGCAGTATAAAGGCACTAGAAAAATAAACACCCATTGAGAATGGCAAGCCTGCAATAAAACTTTGACAACAAGAAAACACAAAACCAAAGAGATTTCATAGTCGGTGCTTAAAAATTCTATTCCAGTTGATGTCCTTGAAACCCCCACGGTGGAGTAGGGCTGGGGGGGAAGGGGGCTCTAGGCCCATGTTCATAGTGCCTAAAAAATGAAAAGAGGTTTCCATGATGAGCAAAATGGACATGGATCATGACCTCATAGTGCTCACATTCTGAAAGGGAGGTCAACATTAGATAACTGCATGAAGAGACATAAACTTGTAATGAATTTCAGTTATACGGTGCTGTGGAACCAAATGATAACAGGTCATGATCTGGTCAGGCAGAACAAGAAAGGCTTCCTTCAGGAAGTGACTATTGTGTTGAGATACTAGGCAAAAAGGAACTGGGAGTGGTGATCTGTTGAGGGAGAAATAATCATGTGCAAAGACTTTGGTGGAAGGTCATATGATGTGCCTAGAATGCAAGAAAGGTGAAGAGCACAGTGTGAAATAAGTGGGGGACATTTAGAAAAGGGCTAAACCACTCGAATCAAATAAGTTAATGTCTATTAAAAAGTACTGGAAGGTGTCAAATAATAATATATTGATTATTACGATAAATGGTTAAGCCACTGTCAATTAATGTTATCAGAGTTGATAATTTCCAAGTCTTAAACATAGGGAAATTTGTTTCAGAAAAATAAAAATATGATATATTTAATGTCAGTAAGAATACTTAATATTTAGAAGGCATATTAGTTTTGTAGAGTGATTATCATTACTGCTGTGCATATAGTAAATTATCTTTAGATACATATATACATATGTATATATTTAGACAGGCATGCACATTTCCTGTTCAGATATTATTGTTTATTGTTTAATTTTATCACAGTGCTTTAGTTAAACAAGAAGGAACAGTAGAAACAGACAAAAATACTATTTTACTGACCAAGACTAATTGAAAATGCCACAGTGAGAAAAATAACCATCATAACAACAACCACTACCTCAACTGTCCTCCACTAGTAACGAATAGATATTCCATTGCCTCATTATTTTACTACTTCTCCATGCTTTACTTCCTCTAAGAAAGTTCCTAGTATTCCATTTATTTTTAAAGGGATTTTAATGGACGTGCTATGAATTTTCAATGAGCTATTTGAAATCTGAGGAACCTAATTAGGAATGTATTTACTTTCTCTTTTTTTCAGGGTGATTAATTCCATGCAAGACTTTCAGCCTAATGTTACTCCAAAGAAAAAAATAGAAAGGAAAAAGGAGGTTCTACTTCTACAGACTAATGGACTGGTAATTTAAAAATTGAATTAAGCATTAACTCAGAAGAGTCCTTCTCAATATATAAATTATTTCTGTTTAGCCTTCTATTGCCAGGTTAATTAAGGAAATCCTCCAGCCTTGATTATAACCATTAGTAAATGAAAATGTATTTGAATTCACTAGTCTTGTGATTTACACTAGAGAATCTATGTGAGTAAATATATTTCCTATGCTAACAGCTTTCATAAAGTCAGATGTGTTATTTAGAAAAGTCAGCTTTATCTGTGGAAAACAAAAATTTATTAAGTATCTAATTTATTGTTTGGGCATATAAAATCTCTGTAGGTTCTTGTGGGGTTGCCTTTAAGAAACAAACCTTATATATCTCTATATCTTCAAGATGTGTGAAATCAACTCAAGCTTAGTCGGTCCTCCATTTCTTTAAAAAAGCAAAACCTAGAAAATCTGAAATGTCTCCCTCAAGTTGCTTTATTTAATAAAAAGCGCAAGAACAAAAACAGCCAAAGCAATTTTTAAGATAAATGAATAAATGATGTACGAAAAGAGTACAAGGTAATAAAACATGCATAGAAAAAACCTACACTAAAATAATGATTTGTAATCTATCTTCTGCATACTCAGACTCATCATTTTATGCTACAGTTATAGTTATAATGAATTAACTTCAATATAACCTAATATATCCTATTTGTTTATGTCTTAAAAGTAGTCCTTCTACATTACTTTGAGTACACTAGCAACAACATACTGAATGCCTGTTTTAACTATTAAATAGATAGCACCACAATTCAGAAATAAATTCTTAACAACAGTCTTTCTGTTCCCTTAAAGATATAGACCTATCTATTGCTGGCATATTGAAGCTGTAATATGTTGCAAAATAAAACTAAGGTTATTAAGTATTTTCTATCCATTCTCTTCAAGGAAATTTTAATTGCTAAGCACCTAATTAAAATAAATAATCTAGGCTAAATCAAACTTTTACTGTCTATAAAAATGCACTCATAATCATTTTGTGTGGTGACATTTTGACACAAATATATCCCTAAGAGAAGCAAGGGACGCCTACACCGAGTATTTGGGAAATGGGAAAAAAGAAATATGTCAAATTTAAACCAAATAAACTAGAAAAATGGCAAAACAATAGGACTAGAAGTATGAACTAGGAAAGTCTGAACATTCCCCAAGATACCGTTTTTACTTTTCAAATCCTATAAACATAAACAATCATGTAATTGATGTATTTACCTGATATATCCAGTAATTAAAAAGCCCAAAGATAAGTATGCAGCTGGGAATTGGTTTGGGGGTGGCGTGTAATATATTACATTACGCATCTTGTACAATCTTCATGTCCTGATTTCAATCCATGTCCCTACCTGTGATTTCTCTTTTATTTTTTAGTATGCATATTTGTAAGTTGCCATAAATTCTCCTTCAAGGACACAGAGAACACGTTACTCAGTAAACCAACAAATCAAGAGAAATGTCATTTCCTGCACCAGTCTCTTACTCTCCATATACCATTGGAGATCACAGTCATGAAAAGGGTAGTTGATATTTAAGAATCAAAAGACCAGAGATTTTATTCCATCTTCTTAATTCATTAGACAAGCAAATTTAATAAAATATTTGGTCATGCTGAATCCATTTGCTTATGTGCAAACATTATTTTAATCTCTCCCCTTTCTATGCCTCAAAGCTGCAAATATAAATCATGATAACCATGTGAAGCAATCCTGAAAAAAATCTCAGAAAACCCCATAAACATATGGGTTATCAACATAAAAAGTAATAACTATATCTTCAGAAAGATAAAACTCAAAAAAGAAGTCAAATAGTTAGTGATGAATAATCCTGGTTTTAATTTGTATATGAATTTGCAAGATTTCCAGTTAGCCTCCTCTAAGTATTTTTAAAACCACGGGCAACGATCAAACTGAATGTAGTCAACTTACTTCTGGAGCCAGAAGAGTTCCTCACTGCTGTGAAGGAGTCAGCACTCTGCCTGGCTGCTGAAGAAGACGGACAGGGTGAAAGCATCTCCAAAGCTGATTCTGAGGATAGTGTCAGAAGGGTGCTCAGCTACTACATATCTTCCCAACACCTGGCTGAATGGTTACAGGGACTCTTCAAAGGAGACAAGCACAAAAAGAGTGTATCAAAATATGTCTATAAAGTATCTTTGAAAAATAGAGTTGCTGTTAACTGTGTGATCAATCCCAAAATATATCAGGAATATCACTAAATATAATTTGAATAGATTTGCATAATAAGGCTTTGTAATGGCCCTGATTCCAACAGCTATGTCAGCGTTGTGTTTTTCATCTTTAGAAGTTTTCTTATCTCATAATTGAAGATAGTTTAAACAATTGAAAGATAAGATAGTTCAATTTTCTTTACATTTCAATTAATTCAACTTGCAGACTAATGTTAAAAAAATTACAAAAGTCAAGAAATGTTTAACCATCATCTACTATGTACCAGGCACATGATACTGGCCATTCAGCAGTGAATGAAGCTCATAAATCCTGCCCTCATAGCAGCAAACTGTTTTATGTTGTGATGCCTGTATTTCCTTCAAGACAGAATCTACTTATTTAAACACATCGATAATCTACAGAGGAAATCCTCAGATGTGCCACTTGTATTTGAACTTCATGTCAGAAGATTGCTGATTTCTACCTATTTCTGAGAGTCCCGTATTAATCTAAATAATAACTGATCTACCTCTAGGAGACACAATATTTAACTTTCTTTCCCCTAACATCTATATAATAATGCCAATTAATATTCAACCACTATCACTTTTAATGCAGAAATAGGCTGAATTGTTTAAAATGTTTTTTTAAATGAACAAAGGCATTGTAATTTTACTTAGGCCATGATTTATTGTATCTGCAGAAGCAAAAGTGAGGAATAATATAATTCCAAAGGGTATTATTAAGAATCATGTAAGATGATACAAAAACAGTTTGGGTTTTGTTTATTGTTTCTGCTGTCTCCATTTGTAAAAATGTGTGAATGATCTTATAAAGTCAAAATTTAAGAGGGCGATTATATTGTCCTGAGATGGCTGATAATTACGGCTTAAAAAAAAAAAAAAAGTAAAGCTACTGCTTAAAGTTTATATTGAAATTACTCAGGAATGTTAAAAATCAATGAACAGATTAATGGTAAAGTGGAATAAAAGTAAATTACAGTTCATTTCAAATTACCTTTATGAATCTGCCAACTGATGTTATCTTTTTAAAATTTATATTTATTACAAAAGATAGATGTGTCTTAGAGAATTAGGGAATAACTTAGATATACCACATACACACATACATGAATATAAGTCAATCATATGCCAACCATTCTGAGACAGCTATCATTTGCCTTGTTATTTATTTCTTTCCATGAATATTTTAATTTTTACATTTTATATGCATGATAAAAATATAAGAAATACAAAAGCAAATCTCCCTCCAAAGCAAGACATATACCCCTTAGAAGAAACCAATTTCAAATTTCAAGAACATCCTCCCAGAAATACTTTACGCATATATGAATGTGAGTCTGTGTGTGTGGATTTTTATACATATATAATATTGTACCCTATTTTGCTCTATTCCTTTTATTTCATACACCATGAAGATCACTCCTGTTTTCTATTATCGACCCTATTCATTCTATCCATGAGTTTCTATTATATACATACAATATAATCTGCTCATAATATGTCCAGGTTGAAAATTAGCAAATGTCCAGGATTTTATCATAAGATGATATAATCAATGTCCTATTATACATCTATCTATGTACACATATTAGTGAATACATTTATGACAAATTCCTAGAAGTAAAATGTTTAGGTACAGAAGCCTGTTATTGAAACTCTGATTATGCTCCCTCCCTGTAGTAAAGAGGAAGTATAAAGCAAGAGCAAAATATTATTAATATCTCCAATTATTATACTAACAATAAAAAAGGACTGATGATCAACAGTATTTCCATGTCTTCATTTTAGCGTGGAAAGCATAGTAACCGCTACAATCCTTTCTAAATTCTAATAACCCAAAGCTCTTTTTATCTACAGTTATATCATTTATTAATGATAACATTTTCCCTTTTCTTACAATAACTTTTATTAAGTACTTACTATGTGCCAGCTGCCAAAAAGCATCTATTATCTAAACCAATTCTCCCAAGAATCAAATGAAATAAATGCATATTCTTATACACTGCTATGAAAAGTAGGGATAGAGGCAAGTCAACTAGCCTTGAGCAAGGTCATATAGCTAGCACCAGGCAAGCCTGGGACTCTTAATCTAGGGCTAGCTCACTCCAAATCAATGCTCCTATATCTGATATTGTAAGTGAAGATTTCAGAAAGCCATTATAGGATTCTATAATAAAGAAACACAAAGAAGGTGCTGGGTTTTTTGTGGTTTTTTTTTTTGTTTTGCTTTTTGCTTTTTAGTCCATATATTTTGGTCAGTGCAATGCCAAAAATAGTAGGTTTTAGACTGGTATTCCAATACTGCAATTTTGTAGTGCGATCTTACAAAGATGTCCTTTTCTACTTGATAATATCTTGAAATAAAACATCTTATGAGAAATTCTGATCAGTCCCTTAGTTCCAAGTTGTTGCTATGTTGGCCTTCTTCCACAGTCTTAGAAAATTTGGCAACTGTTATTGTTTATGTACATGTATTCCCAAGAAATATGGTTCTTCCTCCAACAATTATCTTGAATGCCAACATTAAACTCTGAAAGAACTCAGGAAACATGGGCAAGACTCAGAAAGTTATTAGGGAATATTTTTTTCAAAATGGAGAATCATGATCCCTTCCAGATCCTAGTGGCATTTTCTTCCCCTCAAGGTCTTCGCTAAGTGCTCATCAGTTGTCTGAACATATACTTTGATTCAAATCTCACTATCAAAAAAAAAAAAACAAATCTCACTATCGATAAAGGCAGGACTTTAAAAGTCTTATGAGCCTTGACTGGAATCATAGCAATGACCATATTACTCAGTTTTCTCTCTTAAAATGAAAAACAGTATTACAAAAAGTTGTCATTATTTCAAGGTATCATACATCTGAAAGTACCAATCTGGAATAGAATTCATTGTAGGCATGTGATAATTTTGTTTCCCTCAGGAAGTTTTTCCTAAGGTTGCCCTAAGTTTTACCACATTGATCACTAAAGAAACCCTTGAAATATTTGAAGGTAGCAGTAACATAATCTTAAGTATTTCCTTCAAATTTAAAGATCCAGTTTGAGGGCACCTGGGTGGCTCAGTTGGTTAAGCGACTGCCTTCGGCTCAGGTCATGATCCTGGAGTCCCAGGATCGAGTCCTGCATCGGGCTCCCTGCTCAGCAGGGAGTCTGCTTCTCCCTCTGACCCTCCCCCCTCTCGTGCTCTCTCTCCCATTCTCTCTCAAATGAATAAATAAAATCTTTAAAAAAAAAAAAATTTAAAGATCCAGTTTGAGCAATTATGAATCCACCAAAAAGCATCATTACTTATCTTTCTCCACCTTACCTCTAATAGTACAAAATAAATAACATGAAGGAGCTGATCTCATTAGTTTTTAATTATATCTACCTTGTGTTGAAAATGATTAAAAATTAAACATTTAGTCGTCCAGATGTTTCAGCTACATGATGCAAAAACCCAGCTGTTTTGAAATATATGATGAATAAATGAATTAGATGGTTTCACTGTAATTTAGTCAATCACTTATTTGATAATCATATAATAATATATTGTTTGGTATAATATAGCCATGATCTTAGTGGACTACTCCAAAAATGAGGGTATAATATAAGAAATACTATTTTATTAAGACAAATAACTTGAAAAAAAATTTGGACCAGAAATACAGAATAAAATCAGAAATTATTTTTTGATAATGGGTTTTTGAAATGCATAAATATTCAGGGGGATTCATAAAAATGCTATTATTAAAACATGCTTGCCTCATCACCAGTATTGTTAAACCTAATTTAAAAATTAAATCAGAAACCCTGATTGAATATGACCTCACTGATATGAGGAATTCTTAATCTCAGGAAACAAACTGAGGGTTGCTGGAGTGGAGGGGGTGGGAGGGATGGGGTGGCTGGGTGATAGACATTGGGGAGGGTATGTGCTATGGTGAGCGCTGTGAATTGTGTAAGACCGTTGAATCACAGACCTGTACCTCTGAAACAAATAATGCAATATATGTTAAGAAAAAAAAGAAGAAGATAGCAGGAGGGGAAGAATGAAGGGGAGGAATCGGAGGGGGAGACGAACCATGAGAGACGATGGACTCTGAGAAACAAACTGAGGGTTCTAGAGGGGAGGGGGGTGGGGGGATGGGTTAGCCTGGTGATGGGTATTAAAGAGGGCACGCTCTGCATGGAGCACTGGGTGTTATGCACAAACAATGAATCATGGAACACTACATCAAAAACTAATGATGTAATGTATGGTGATTAACATAACAATAAAAAATTTTTAAAAAAAGAAACCCTGATTGAATATGGAAATCTATTTGTGTTACTGAATAAAGTGTACCATATACCCAGCTATAGGAAAATGTTTACAAATTATTATACACATCCAGGATCATATGATAAATAAATTAATGCACCACTAGAACATTTGTTGCTTAATGTAAATGTCACTTTGTAAATGAGAACAACTAATCATTCCTTTCCTCTAATAGCAAGTGTTCAGCAGTTAAATAAAACATAAATCTTGGTGACCTAAAAATTTTACTACTGCATTTGTAATTTCCTGTTAACAACTCAAGAAAATAATTTTAAGTGATGCTGTATTTCAGTAAGATGCAACCCAAGGTGGAGGCTTATTTGGGAGGGGCAGGGAGAAAGTATAGACAGTTAACAGGAGGAACTGTGGTAATAGAACTGCTCTATATTTTGACTGTGTTTATATCACCTACATATGTGATAAAATTTAGGAAACAAAATGTAAATACCCACAAGTATATGTAAAACTGATAACCTGAATAAGATAAGTAGATGGACTCAATGTCAGTTCCCTGGTTGCAAAATTAGATATTGTACTACAGTTATACAAAAGGTTACCATTAGGAATAAAACTCTGCATAGGGTATATGGGATCTCTCTGAATTATTTATCTCAACTGCATATGAATCTACATAATGGTATATCAGGTGACTCAGAGTGACCCTTAAGGGCCAATAATTTCAGGCTGCAGTCTCAGCATTCATTAATAGAAAAGGAATATCTAGAACACCAAGTTTAAGATTGCAATGAATTATTTGGTCCTTATCAAATCACATCTGGGTTACAGTGTGTCTCACAGAAAGACTGGGAAAAAACTTAAATCCATTAGTCAATGAAAAGGATTGAATTGCTCCTTGCTTTGGGTGCTAGAGTGCATCAGTGACATTATTGTCAGGACAAGGATTAGATTTTATACCAGGAATGTGGTATAGTAAATTATCTAACTGCTGAGTGCCCTACTGGGGTGAGGTTGAATAGAGTCTCTACCTGCTCTTAACTGGTATTTTCCTTTCTTAGTTAATAATCAAAGAAAATGTAGATTTCTTGTGTTTGGGAAATGTGAGGTGGTTTAAGAGTGGAAGAAAATGCTTAGTAGTGTGGACAGGAATTCTGTGGGTTTTTTTGGTGGTGGTGGTTGTTTCTTCATTTTTAATCAATGTTAAGCTCTTATCAAATGCTTAACAAATTATATTAAAAATACATCCACTTAAAATTTATAAATCTAAACAAATGCATCTATGATATAAGTAAATTGAACCCACAACAGGCATACTATATAAATATATATAGTATAGTAGAAATATCTATACAGTATATATATTAGAAATATATACTTTAAGCATATATGAATAAAGTAGATATTTTTATTAAGCACACCCACATAAGTGTGTACTAGAATACTATAGAAGTATATATAGTGGGATATTTTAATGTATATAGATATAGGTGGATCAAAAGAGAGAAAGAGAGAGAGAACATGCTCTATAATAAGAACCCTAGAGCGTATATATTTGACTAAAATCAGTGAGTTGAACATCAGGCTGTAAGTCCTGAGTAACTACTGAGAAACTGTGATTAAATGATTTTGGAGCAATCTTAGACAATCCAAGGACTACATGAAAACTGGGAGCTGAAAACACTGCAAATATGCTGAAAAGCAATATGCGTGTAGAAAATATCTAAAAGCACAAGGAATACTTCTTTGTGGGGATGAGGGCTGGCTTAAAACCATTCTTCCAACTACAGAGAAGAACTAGGAGAATGGAAGTGAGAGAAAGCACACTTATAATGTACGACTAAAGGCACCTCGTGTACCCTAGATCTCCAATTGGCCTATAAATTCTTTGAGTCCCTGGAACATCATATGGATAACGGTGTACCTCATAGCATCCACCGTGCTCACTTACATACAACAGACACGTGAGAAATACAAATTAAAGAATTTTAACTGCAAACAAAGGAAAACCATATACTAAAAAAACTCAGGGAGTTAACACTTGAAGAGAAAGTTTCTAAGAGAAAAGATGATTTAAAAAGAGAAGAAAGTTCTAAAAGTAAAATCTGTATGATACAATTAGAAATGATTTTTGATGGTAAAGAGGTTATTGGAAGGTAAGTTAAACCATGAAGACTGCAGAGGAGAAATTCTCCATAAAGTCAGATTATAAAGTGGCAAGTATAAAACAGATGGAAGGACGTAGAACCAAAGATGAATATAAAATAGTGTTTGCAAAATCACTTTCAGATACATTATTTCATTACACAGTAACCCCGCTGTCCTTGGTCTTTTCTTGCTCAGCATTTTAATACTGACTTGCAAGAGGACATAAGAAACGTGCTTATTAAATCTGTGAATCTGTGACTGACACAAAACTGGGATTTAAAAATGTCTCCATAGGTTTAATGGATGGGCCAAGACTGTCAAAATGAAATATAATGGAGCCAAAGGTAAAGATGCTTAGATTAAAAAATTAAGCTATTATAGTGTAGGGTGAAGGATATGTCTTTAAAGGCAGTTTATATGAAATACACTTAGAGTATTAATTGTCCCCATGGTCCTAAGGGCCAATAGTTTCAGGGCTGCAATCTCAGCATTCATTAATAGAAAAGAAATACCTAGAACAACAAGTTTAATAGTCACAGTGAATTATTTAGTCCTTATCAAACCTCATCTGAAATACAGTTTGTCTCATTCTGAATTCTTGCGAAACATGCCTAGAGACAGACTCCCAAAGAAAGCATGGCCAATCCCAACCACTACAATGAAAAACAGTTGAAAACTAAAACTGGAAATATTATCTTGGAAAAAGATTAAGAAACAGGGCAGATATCTTCAAATACCATTTGTAAGAGGAGGGAGGAGGTGGTGTTAAAGTCAGAGACTCAGAATGAAGAATAAGAACTTCCTGGGGATTTTGTACATTAAGGATCATGCTATTTTCATAGTACTGCATTAGTATGGTCTGCCTGAGAGCTCACTGTTAGCCAACAGGTTCATTCTATATAACTATCAAAGATGATGTTCTTGCATGGGACTTAAGGTCAGAAGAGATGGCCATGAGAATACCTTCTAATGTTAATATTTTATGAGATTGCCTCTAAGGCAAACTGACTTTCCTGCACCCTGAGAGTGTGGCTCTGTGGAGTGGCCTCTTCCAAAGCTATGAGAAAAAGAGATACATGTATATTTCATCACTGAATTTATAAAATGATAAATATTTACGATTATAAATGAGAAAATTTACCTCAAATTCTAAGACATATCTCTAAGCAATAGATTCCTACTCCAACACATATGTGTGGGGGGGGGGGTTTAGTGTTAATTATTTTTTCAATAAGTTCTAGTTTGTGATTTTGATGTTTGACCAAGGGAACTGTAACTTCCTTTATAACTAAAAATATGTGCATTTAAATTTTACTGTAAGTGCTATTAGCTCTGTAAACTTTTTTTTTTTTTTTTTTTTTTTTAATATTTTATTTATTTATTTGAGACAGAGAGAATGAGAGAGACAGAGCACATGAGAGGGGGGAGGGTCAGAGGGAGAAGCAGGCTCCCTGCCGAGCAGGGAGCCCGATGCGGGACTCGATCCAGGGACTCCAGGATCATGACCTGAGCCGAAGGCAGTCGCTTAACCAACTGAGCCACCCAGGCGCCCTAGCTCTGTAAACTTTAAGTCTCTAAGACCACAATTTAATTTTCTTCTTTAGGGTGATTATATGCATTAGCTAAATGAGTCTGCATTGGTGTAACTAACCTCAGAATAAAATAAAAACTAATTTCAAACTTTTATGTTTTACCATTTTCAAAGCTTTTTCACACATATTATTTAGCGCGGTCTTCAAAATAGTCTTACAAAGCAGGTAGCACTGTTATTTGATCTCATTTCAAAGGCCCAAATATAAAAAGGCATTTGCACAAAGCCATACTGCTCTTTGGTAGGAGGTAAAAGAACAGATTATAGAATCTCTGATTCTTATAAGTCTCTTTCCATTCAACTCCATTTTAAACAATTTTAAAAAAAGTTATTCATGCACAGGAAACTTCAACCAAGTTATGTCAAGAAAGAAGAGAATTGATAGCACTATAAGGGATGTGAGCAATAAGAAATAAAATGGAAATTTAACTCATAGGAGCCAAATTGGTAAATCATTTATGCACACTTCTAATTTATTTTGGAGCTAACGGCAATATATGTTGAAATTTATCTCAATATATCAAAAATGAATAAACTGAAGAGAAAATGTATTTTAATATAGAAATGAAAGTTAGAGACAGTTTCAAAATGTGCATGTATGCCTATTGATGTTGGCTTTAAGTTACTATTTTTGAGATTACATTATTAAAATATGTGGTTTTCTGACCTCTATCAGTAACTACACTTCTTAATTATTGAAATAATTGAATGTTAATGGCACTTTAAATTAGGATAAAATTTTCTCATCTAATCAATGAAGTTCTCTTGATTCAACAGCCTCAATATCCTAGATCTGTTTGCACCCGTTCCTCACTACCATTATCGTAATTCACTATTTCACTATATTTTACCTACATTAATACAACAGCTTCATAAATGGAATTTTTGTTCCCATCTTATCACAAGACAACATATTGTCCAAATTTTCATTTTGCCACCACCATAATTATCTCTATAAAATGCATATCAAATTATGTGCCATATATAAAATTCTAATATGGCATACAAGGCCCATAAGTATCTGGCTTCAAACATTCTTCATGCCCCTAAGCTCCATGCATACTAACCTGTATCTTTTCAAAGACAAACTTGAAAATCTCACACCATACTTGCAAGTCCTCAAAACAACTCGCCTTTTGGATATGTGAGGCATCTGCATTGGCTGTTCCTTCAATATTCCTCTCTTCTTTGCCTAGCTAACTCCTTATCTTCCAAAATTAGCCCCAATGTTGAAGTGAGACAGAGAGGGGAAAACACACACACACACACACACACACACACACAGAACAAGAATGGGTCACATGATCAAATTTATATTAACAAAAAATTATTCTGGCTAATGCTGGCCAATGTGGAAGAAGAGAAACACGTTAGGAGATGATTTCCACAGCCCAGGACACAGACAAAATTTTTAGAGTAGGATGGTGGCATAAACACAAATGGAACTTGGTACACATCTGTCTGCTGTTGAACCATTGCAAACCTCATGCTACAAAGATCATACCTAAAATTGTGACTCTATCACTGACTAGCTTTATGATTATGAGAAAGCCCTTTTACCTAAGCACCAATGACCTCATCTAATATATTTTATGTGAAAATTAAATGAGATCATGTAAGTGAAGAATTAACACAAAAGCCTGGAATATAGCTGCTAGTCAAAGGGGGGATTACCTTTTAAAAAGTATCAAATAAGGTAAGTTTCAGAAAAATTTAAAAAAGTAGAGGAACATTACAAATACCAGATGCACACTTAGAGAAGAAAATGACCCCCAAAATTCATATGATCTAAAAACATAATGTTAACAACAATAACAACAAACCAACCAAAAAAATCAAAAGGTTTAGATAAATTCAACCATAAGCAAAAGGAAAAAAATAGAATGACAAAGACTTATAGTCTGTGTGTGCTCAGACCTTAGTCCTAGACTCAACACTGAACACTCAATATTTTTTTTGTTGTGGTTGTTCTTGGGCAAGTTAATTAATTTCTTGAATTATTAAATATTTTAGTTATAAAGTAAGGCACTTGGACTATATAAATACAAAGTTTCTTTTCACTTTTGAAACTGAACATCTAGATACCAAATGCTCATTTTGTGCAAGGCACTCTACTGGGCACTACCCATTAAATAACCTCACAAGGGCCTTTTATTCAATTTCAAACCAGAGTGCAAAAATACAGAAAAAAAAAAAAATTCAATTTAAAAAATCACCTCTTTCCAGATGGTAGCTACACTTGCTGTGAGCAGAGCATAACATATAGACTTATCAAATCACTGTGCTGTATACATGAAATTAATATAATATTGTGCATCAGCAATAGTTCAATTAAAAAAATCATCTCTTCCATAAAAGTATTGAAAATATCAAGAGCTGTTCAAGCATTATTTAACCAAGGTAAGAAATTATTGAAATTACAAAAGTGCTTTCATTCAAACTAATAATCTCCCTGTACTTAAAAGGGATTAATGTAAAATAAATAAATAAGGATAGGGAATACAGTTTTTGATAGCTTGATTACATGATAAATTGCAAAAAGTGAGCTTACTATTGGAAACCTTCACTTTGGATTTCTAACTACAATTCAGATTCACTTTTTAAAGATGCCATATGTAAATAGTTAATTCATGTATTGAACTGAAGGGGAGTTTTTAAGCCAAAATGGATGGGTCTTTAGCATTATCAGTTAGTAAGCTCATTTTTCTTAAAAGGCCTCACAAAAACAACATACTTGATCAATTTTTGATGGAGTCATTAAAATTAAAGTTGCCATTTTTGTCAAAGTGATAAAAATGTCTCTCATCTAAAATGCTCAGATATTCAACTGAGTTAAGAACATTAGAACCAAGAGACTCATAAAATGTTTTGGCTTCAAGATAAAAGACAGCTATAAAATTTGGAAAAATTCCCAATCTTATGCAGTAGACTTGATGGATTCTCTTAATGATGAAGAACTTAAAAAGAAGTCTAGAGAAAGACTACAACTCTTATTTGCAAAGGAAATCTGAGAGTTAATTAAAGGACTAGAAACATATGTAAGGATAATGCAATGTCTTACACTCTTGTCTTATTAAAACATAGATAGGGATACAGGTTTCAATTTATTTTATTTTTATAGTCAATTTTTTGGCCAATTTTTGAAAGAGGTATGTTTTTCCTTCATTGAGAATCTTTGAGTTCATTAAGATGATCTATCTCTATGAGGCTCAGACACTGTCAGATTTTTTTGCTGAGTGATTCTATCCAGTCTTTCATTTTCCTCTCAATTACAGATTGTTTTAAAAATTTTTAGTCTGAACTCTCAAAGAGGTAGTTACAGCCATTTTATTTGTGTTTTCTTCAAAAAGAAGCAACACCAACTAATTTTGTCTGCACGTATTTTACTGACTGCTGACCCTGCAAGTTTATCCAATAAATGTGACTAACGGCAGATTGCCCAAAGTGAGGTACAGCCCCTTAGATTTTGTAAAAGCCACACACAGAGCAGAAATATTGCCAACATCATCGCCAGAATCTTCCCACTAAATGAGGACTGATCTGAAAATAAGGACAGGCCATGTTATTGCAGTGTCATGAAAACAAAGCAGATACTACCTGAAATGAAAAAAATAAAAGCTCCTTAAGGATGTCCTAATGTAATTTGTGTGTGATTAAAGCTAGAAGAAATTCCTAAAGAAGAATATGAGGAGAAATAAAAGTGGTCTTCTTAGGACACAGATCATGAACAAAATTACTTTAGGTGAAAATGAATTTAGGACCATTCAGATGGTTTTCTTCCAATAGACTTGTCATATTCTCAATAAATCCTAAATGCTACAATAAGTTTCTTCCAAAAAAAAAAAAAAAAACTCTGAAAGAAGATCTGGGTGTTTCTTAACATGGTGTTCCTGAAAAGTAAAACTTCTTTTGATATTTCAAAAAAGCATTTAATAATCAACCCTTAAGCAAAGATGTAAGGAGGTGAATTTTTTTTTTTTTTAATCTTTCTCTTTTGGCCATATGGCCTTTTTCAGTATCCATTCCTGATATGACAAGACCATAAATATCTCCATACTATCCTGGAATATCAAATTCAGTCCCATCTGCAACTGGCCTTTCTGGAGTGAGAGAGAGTAATCGCATTTGAGATTATTGGCTACCCCCATACTTCCTGCCCCTCAACACACAAACCTCCCAAAACCAACACAACTTTCATGGTTGAAATATTTTAGTCATACAGACAGTAAAAGGACTTTGGTTCAGAGTCATATATGCAGCCAAAGGCATTGACAGTATGAAGATCCATACTTTCCAGACTTCAAGTCTGAATATTTTGAAATTTTTTATTGTTGATAGTTTGTTTTTATTCTTAATTTTTCATTATTTACTTTTTTTTACCACACCATGCTGCTTGACTTTTGCTACTTCACCTCAATTGCTGAAATTTATAAAGCACTTACCCCAATATTAAATGTTATTAAGGTAAAACATTACCAATAAACAGCTCATCATTTAATTTAAAAATGCCTTTTAAGTTAATTTCCAACATTAAGATTATATTCCTCTGGGCATGTATAAAATCATTAGCCTCAAGTAAATGATTAATAAAAGTTTTTCACTGTGAAAAGCCAATGGACGTTCCATTTTCAATTGGAAGTGCCTTACTGTGTACAAGTATTCACATATTGCAAAGGTTTCATAAAATGCTACAATATTATAACCCTGTCCTGGAACAACATTCAAATTAAGACTAAGATATGGAAAAAGAACTAGTAAACAGCCTGAAAACCAAATAAATAATTTTACATAAAAATGTTAATACATACAATTACCTTTTATTTATTCATGTTAATACTATATGCATATATTGCTCTGGCAAATATTATGTTGATTTAGTCTTTTTACTGACAACTTATCAACTATCTATTAAAGTAGTACTCATATTACTATATGGCATATATTTATACAGTTTAACAGTTTAACTATAATATGTTTTAGAACTCTGAACCTCACGTAAAGGAGGAAGGTTAATAATAGAATAATCTGACAGAGGAGAATATGGTGCATCAAAATCTAAAGAGCCTTTGAAAAGTAATGACTGATTCCTATGACGGTCATTAAAAAGTCAAAAGAGTAGGAAAAGGGGCACCTGGGTGGCTCAGTCATTAAGCATCCGCCTTCGGCTCAGGTCATGATTCCGGGGTCCTGGGATCGAGCCCCGCATCGGGCTCCCTGCTCAGCAGGAAGCCTGCTTCTCCCTCTCCCACTCCCCCTGCTTGTGTTCCCTCTCTCGCTGTGTCTCTCTCTGTCAAATAAATAAAATCTTTAAAAAAAAAAAAAAAAAAGAGTAGGAAAAACACATGAACCCTTATTTAGATTGTGGTGAAATTATCACTAATCCTTTTTATAAGGATTTTATTTATTTATTTGAGAAAGAGAGAGCACGAGGTCGGGGAGGGGGAAGAGGAGGGAAAAAGGAAGAAGGAGAAGCAGACTCCCCGCTGAGCAAGGAACCTGATGTGGGGCTTGATCCCAGGACCCCAAGATCATTACCTGAGCCAAAGTCAGGCACTTAACCAACTGAGTCACCCAGGTGCCCTGAAGTTCATATGTATTTACAGGGGCACATCAGGCTTCAATTTCAACACTCTAATGTCCTTATGGAAATTCATGCATGATCGATATTCTACTTGTTATTTCTAGAATGTTCCTAAAAGGATATATGTGTGTTATTTGCTCTAATGCTCATTAGCAAGAATTACATTTCATATAGTATACTGCTTATTTAACAAAGATTGAGTTGCACTAAACTATTACTTAAGAAAGAGGAGTTTTGACTGATAGGAATTGGGAAGGAAAAAATGAGGTACTTTATAGAAAAGGCAAGCAATAATGAAAGTTCCATGGATTCCTTTGAATAATCAGATTTACAAAATTGGATAATTAGGAACACAGATGTTGAAAATAATAAATAAGGGAAACAAAGACTGTATTCTACTTTTGAGCTCCAAATAGGCACAGTCCTATAGCAAATAACAAGCCAAGCTATTTAAGTAATGTGTTCCCATTTTGTCTAATTAATCTATTATGATCATTAATCACACTTGGTACTATATGCTTGGGTCTGTAAGAGTAAGCTTTAAAAAAATAACTAGATAAAAGCACTATCAAATAACTTATGAGAAATTTCAACCAACTGCATCATAATTTTCTATTCAGGAGAGAAGAGGTTAACAATTTGAACAATAACTTTTTCCAACATTTTTTCAGCCTAACATGAGAGAAAGCAAAAAATATGTAAAATTGCAGAGTTAGGAGTAAACAGTGATTATTTCAGAGAAGAAGAGCATATGTCTTCAGCATACGGGGACCTAGAAATCCTATGAAGTAGATCTATATTTCCTGGGCGATCTTCAAGGATTTTAAAAAGTAAAGCAATATGCTTCAATGGAGATTGAGAAATGTTATTTGGCCAGAAACTCTCTGAAATAATTACATAGCTGTGAAAATTTATAGTAATCCTAGCAAATATTAAGCAACTCCTAACAAATAGATTGGGCTGAGGGTAAGAAAGGTATAATTTTTTTCTCTCCAAAAGATGGCACAGTAACTGAGGAATTAAGGAGGACTTCTGGGTTTCCATTTTGAGCCAGCTGACTCGTTTCCATGTGTCAGGCAGTGGAAAATATCTGGTGAGAGTTAGAAGAGACAGGAAGATATCTTGCTAGGCCTGACCTAACAGCCACATGATATACAGGAATGAAATTTGTGAAGCAAGATGTAGTCAAATGTCAACTGTTTCCAAACAACAGATGAAGCCATGCAAGCAAATGGGAAGCAGAAAGCATAAGGTAAAACCTTGGGTTCGAAATTAGATAAGCCCTGGATTGTTATGTTGACCCTACTTCTTAATAACTATCACCTGGGGATGATGTGAACGTCTTTAAGCCTCCAGTTTTCCATCCCTAAAATGCGAATGCTTGGACACCTGAGTGGCTCAGTCAGTTAAGCATCTGCATTTGGCCCAGGTCATGATCCTAGGGTCCTGGGACAGAGCCCAGGGGCTGGATCCCTGCTCAGCAGGGAGCCTGCTTCTCCCTCTCCCTTTGCCCCTCCCCACCCTGCTCATACATACTCCCACACTCTCTCTCAAATAAATAAATAAAATCTTAAATAAATAAATAAATAATATAAAATGTGAATGTTAATTCTAGTGGTAATGCGATCATAAAACTTAAATGAGAGAATGAATGTAAGACCCTATGCCTGACGTGCAGGTGCTCCTTAAAATACTGTAACTCCTGCTAAACTTGATTAGTCATACTAAACTACTAGGAAATACGAAAGGAAAAGGACAAAGCCCCAAGGGAAAAATATCGTAGTGGTTTTCCAGCCAATATGATCAATAAAAATAACAACTCGGGATCATTAAAAAAAGAATAATCTGATAGAATGCAGGAAAAAATAAGGGAATTTCATGCTAGAAAATCTACAGGGACTTTGAAAAGTAATAACTGATTACTGAGATATGAAATAAAAAGTGCAAAGAGTAGTAAAAATGATGCTTTTACTGTGGTTGTAGGGAAAAGATGAATTAAGAACTGATATGATAATCATATGGTGGGTAAACAAGATTACGTGTATAGATGAAAATAATTATTGCAATACAATAAATTCCTAAGTTTAGTTTATTATGTTATATTGTATATTAATGATAATACATTCCTGAAAATATGCTTACAATTTTAAATTTCTTAACCATGTTTATTTGGATTATATCTATCCTCAGCAATACAAAGTACAACTTTACAATGTTCTATAAAAAAGGAATATGCATATTTATTACATTACACAAAGATAAAAGAAAAAACTGATCATATTGGTCATTTTTCTGCTTAAACCATACTGTAATTTAATATGTCTTTGTACTTTTAATTAGTATAAGTCAATTCATGTGAGCTCATGAACATCATTTTTAAAGCTCAAATGTAAATTAGGATAAATTTTAGATAAAGGTGCTGGCTAATTGATAATGAAATATAATGTCTTAATTTGTTTCAAAAGCTTTTAAGTTTGTAATTCTGGTGACCTCCAAGACATACTGCAAACTTGAAAGGTTATTTCAGTCTTGCTAAATCTGACAAGTCAGGCATGGCTTTCAATGTTTTGAAATCATTTGAATAGGATATTTAAAAGAAATACTCTTTGGTGGCGCCTGGGTGGCTCAGTCGTTAAGCCTCTGCCTTTGGCTCAGGTCATGATCCCAGGGTCCTGGGATAGAGCCCCACATCGGGCTCCCTGCTCAGCGGGAAGCCTGCTTCTCCCTCTCCCACTCCCTCTGCTTGTGTTCCTACTCTTGCTCTCTCTCTGTCAAATAAATAAATAATATCTTTAAAAAAATTAAAAAATAAATAAAAAATAGAATACTCTTTTTTTTTTCTTTTAACAGAAACTGTCATTAGATTTTTTTTCCTTATTGTATTGTGGTAAGAACACTTGAGATCTACCCTCTACACAGATTTTTAAGTTACAATACAGCATTGTTATCTATAGAGACAATGTTGTACAGCAGATCTCCAGAATTTATTCATCTTGACTAACTGAAATTTTATCCCCATTTCCTCCTACCCCTCAGCCCTTGGCAACCACCATTGTATTCTTTGCTGCTATGAGTCTATTTTAGATACCTCATATAAGTGAAATCACACAGTATTTCTTCTGTGACTGGTTTATTTCACTTAGTATAATGTCTTCAAGCACAATCTGTCATTTCTTATGTTGAATTTTACCAAAAACTTTTAGCAAACATTTTTGTTTATATATTTTTTTTGGTCTGCTTTGTTTGGTTTGTCTTTTGTCTTCTCTTCCAATATTATATATATATATAATATATATTATACATATATATATTCTCTTCCAATATTTTTATATATAATAAAATCTTAAAGGATGAAAAGAATAAAGTTATTTGAACAATATTTGGTTTGTCAGAAACAAAAGGTGTGATCAGAGAGAATGTAGGAGAATATAATGAAGTTGTATTAGAGGTAAACTGAAGGTTACAGATTACTAAGTGAGTTTTATGGTGCCATGATAAAAACAGTGGTGAAGATAAAGGCTGTATGTGGGTGGCCTGAAATAATAGCTCTTATGATAGTAAGGTAATTTTATCAGTGATTTCTTAAAATATACATATGCATAATGGATATAAAAATACCATGCAATATGACTACAAAAGAATGCTATAGTCGTGGGCTGTTTTCATATTTTAAAAACGCATACATTTTTAAAGCTATCAGCTTAAGGATAATAAAGTCCTCACTCAAAACATATAAATTTTGCTGAAATGGAAAGACTTAAATAGAACAAACAAGATTATATATTTCAATAAATACGTACATAAGCCCCTTTTAAATGATTTGAGTGCCCAAAGTCAGGATAAGAGTGAAACAACCAAAAGAACACAGTCCTACAGAAGGTGATCTTTTTTGCTTTTCATGATGATGACTAAAGACAAAAGATTCTACTGGTTCATAATTCTGGAAGGCCAGAGGGAAAGCACTTCAGAAAAGTCACTGAAGACCCTAAATCTCTCTAGTCTGACACTGCAGTCCAGCATTCACCTTCATACTAACGCTACTCCCCTTTGTGATTGTAGGATGGCTTCTGATGGCCCTTGCTTCTTCAATTCCACCTGCCACAAGGGAAGTGGCAATAACCTCTCTCTCTAATCCTGAAAAGTACCCTTCTATGGCTCAACAGAGGTCACATGTCCACTCATAAAGTAGTAGCGGAATGTCAATCACTAATGTGCTTAGAGCTGAGTTTCTGAAACCCATTGTTAACAAAACAGGTAGGATTATTATGGCTGGCTTAGATTAATCAAGCCTGAACTGTGGAGCTTTGTCCCATCCCCTAAATGGCGATGCAACTGGGGAGAAGTAAGATGGATTTGAGGAAATCAAATTTCCTATTGCACCTGACAAGGACATCCTTTCCACACAGACATGGCATGATAAACAACTAATATAAACAACTATAATTCTAGAAATAAAGCATTCTATGTTATGATTTTTAAATGTGCAATATAGGTAAGTATGTGTACCTATTGCACCTGACAAGGACATCCTTTCCACACAGACATGGCATGATAAACAACTAATATAAACAACTATAATTCTAGAAATAAAGCATTCTATGTTATGATTTTTAAATGTGCAATATAGGTAAGTATGTGTAAAATATAAGCTTAAGAATGGTTACAATAACTGGTACTTTTGCCTGTTTTTAGCAAAAGACATATTTCTCTGCCCTTTCTAATCCTTGTCAAACAAATCAAAGGACAGGTACATAACTTGACATTTAATAATATGGTTGGCTAATTCAATAAGCTCAATGGTCACTTGTACTAGTGATACTTCAAATTGCAAGACAGAAAAGTACATATTCTGGAATTACATCCCATAACCATCATATTGTGAACCTAGTATTTGTCAGTCTTTACCTTTAATAAAGTAGATATGCTTTTCCCTTCTGACAGATGAGGAAGTGGAGGTATAAAATGGCTAAGTAACTTCTCTAAGGTCTCTGAGTTAGTAAGAGACAGATCCAATAACATAGTCAGTTCTCTTAATATAAGTCCAATTATCTTTCACTATATGCATTGAAAGGTGTTTACATTGTTATCTATGCCTAATAAGATGTCAAAAGTGGATATGCTCTGTCTTAGTTTTGGGAGAAGTCACAAAAGCTAAGAGCATAAAAGTGACAAGTACGCTTGTATTTCACAGTGAATGCATTTCCTCTAGGTTGCCATGCATGATTCTTGTTTCAGCCATCAGAAATTTGTCTATTACCCATATTTGGGTAAACTAAAATAAACCCAGTCTTGTTTGCTAACAAGAGTTTCACATCTGATCAGTTGGAAACAGGTACTTCTGACTCATCATTGATGGAAGTATAACCTCCTTTACTTTCTATGTCCCTATTCAGAATGGCAGCCATATAGCCCAGATCATGAATGCAGGATCTAAAACTTGTTTAGTAACTTTTGACTCATAATCCTCTCATAAGGCAAGTAAGTGGTTTGTGACTGAAGAAATGAGCAGAGAGACTTCTTCTTGGAGGAATTTGTAGGAATCTTGTGGCATATTCCCCTCCTTACAGCTCATACAAGAAAGGGGGTATGCAATTCCCTCTCTCTTAAGTTCAATGAGGAACATCAGAGGGGACTGTTCCTAGAAATTGACTTGTGCCTGTTAAAGATTACAGAGGAAGCTGAGACTGATACTAGACCACAGTTTGGAAAATACTAAAAATAAGGTGGTTATATGGCTGACATTCTGGCTAGGGTCATAGAAAGCAGAGAGACATGGACGCCTTAAAGCACTAATCTATAAGCTCATGAAATACTATCACAGGAATATGTAAGAAAATGATCACTGATATGAGATTGCGTGTGTGTATGTTTCCAAAGCAGTAAGTATAAAGTGAAGATTCTATGATTTAGGATATAAATTGGTTTAACAAAAAACAAAGGTTGAAAGAATGAGGGAGAAACTAGAACTCAGAAAAACAATTTCATTAGAACAAAGATTCCATTGAGAACTAAGACTTGAAGAAGAGAAGTCAGGAAGAAAGCCAAATAGGAACCAGGAAGAATTATAAACTCATTTGTTTCTTTTTTTTTTTTTAAGATTTTATTTATTTATTTGACACAGAGAGAGAGAGAGAGAGAGAGAGCACAAGCAGGGGGAGGGGGAGAGGGAGAAGCAGGGTCCCCACTGAGCAGGGAGCCTGATATGGGGCTCGATCCCAGGACCCTGGGATCATGACCTGAGCCGAAGGCGGATACTTAACCAACTGGGCCAGCCAGGCACCCAAACTCATTTGTTTCTGAAAGAATAGTCTCCACCTGCAAATTAAGACCAGATGTGAGATATGATTTGAGGTCTTTTTGTTAAAGGAGGAGGTTAATAAAAACCAAAGACACAGAGCTGGAATTCGGACCTATGGTATGGAGTCATAGAAAGCCATTCTAATTCCTACACTATAAAGCTATTTTAAAACCCAAGATAAAGTCAATTAAACATTCCATATGACTGGATCAGAGGATAGAATGTTCTGATGACTCAATACAGAGGAAGAAGACAAGAAGAAAAAATTTTTAAATGTCAAAGATCTGGTCTTATTAGAATTCCTCTTTGATTTTTAAGCAAACCATTTCAGAATAGTAATGAGGAGCCATTTATTTGGGGAAGCACTATATGTGGGGAATGTTTTCTCTCTCATTTATTTTTCATTCTTTCCATTTCATTATATTCTTTTCTTTAAAATATACAATTTCCTTTCATTCATGATTACTCATGAATATGAGGAACCTGGAAATCTGTCTGCCTCTATATTCTTTACCCACTAATATTTCATATAAACCCATTAATAGTCCTTATTCTGGGAAGTTTGAGGGATATACGAGAATAGCACTGTTGGGATGAGAAGTTCTGGAAAATCATGATGATTTAGTATATTTGACCAAAAAATCTGTAATACCACTAACCTCTGCATCATAGAAAATAAGAAAAGCCTGTCTTTAAATTCCTATCAAGAGTAGGAAAGTTCACCAATGGTTCACTATGGCAAGGGGAGAAATTTAATCTGAAACTGTTAAACAAGAATAGTTTCTAAATAATGAAGACTATTCAGCAACTATTTCTGTATGGTAATTATGTGTCAAGTATTACGTACTTGGCTTTCAAGGTAAACCAATACATTGATGCTGTCCTGGTAAAGCTCATGATTTAATGCAAATCTTTAAGGAGATGCATGACCAAATATGTAAGGGTCACCAAAAAAGAAAAAGAAGCAAGCACATGGACATGTTCATACTATCTCAAGAAAACAATAATAATGACTCTCAAGCCCATGTTCCTCTCCATTTTATATTTCATCCATAAGCAGTAGCCATGTTCTTGAGTCTCATATTTTCCATTTCTATTACATCATTAATTTTGACTGTTTATGCTGTATAATGTCCCCATGTATGAATATACCACAATTTACATATTCACTGCTCTGTCAATGGACATTTGGATTATTTCTGACTTTTTGCTATTATAAGAAATGTAGCCACATTAAGAAGAACTTCTCTGGAATTATATTACTATAGTGAAATTATCAGGTTATAAGGTTTGCACATATTCAAACTTACAAATTGTAATGACAGATTGTTTCACAAAGAGATTGTACCAATTTACCTCTTACCAGCAGACAAAACTACAAATGTTGGCCTATATATTCTAATAACTTGATTTATGAATGTTTTAGGGTTTGTCAATATGGTCAACTTGAAATGGTATCTTACTTTGTTTTAAATTTGTATTTCTTTGATTACTAGTAATAGTAGATGCATTTTTATTAGTTTATTAACCATTCTTATTTCCTCTTCTGGAAAATATCTATTTATGCCTTTTGCCCATTTTACAAGGTGATTGTAGAGATTTTAGTTTGTGAATAGATTTTTCACATATCCTGATACTAATCTTTTGTCAGCTATAGGTGTTACATGGATCTTCAAGTTTATATTAATGAAGAGAAGTTTATGGCTTATCCGTGTTTTACAGAATATTTATATATAAAAAATCTAATTTAATGGGAGTCACATTTCTCAATATTATCCTGTATGGTTTGCACATATCTTCCTACTGTTTACTGTTGATACATTGCTTAAATATTTTCCCTTATATCATATCCTCCCATTATTTACTTTAAAATTTTTTAAAGATTCATTTTTGCACATTTAAATCTTTACTCCAACTACAATTGATCTGAGAGTACTATAGCCACAAATTTCAAGTATTTTCACATGTATAATCAATTGTTCCCAAAGCATGATTAATAATCAATTCTTTCCCCCTCAATGATCTGCAAAGACCCTTCTGTTTTGTATAGCTTTCATATTTGTTTGGATTTGTTTTAGATTCTTTTTCATTTGACTCTTTCTTGAGTATCTCTGTGCTAATTCCACATAGTCTTAACTACTCAAGTTAGATGAACACTGTTGCTCTTTGGTTTGGCCAAAATCTAAACTTGTTTATTTTTAAAATGTGTCTTGACTCTTCTTAATAATTTGTGTTCTTCATTAATTTTACTAATTGTCAAGTTTCATAACAAAACCTATTATAATTTTCTTTGGAATAACATTTAATCTATGGGTCAGCTTTAGAAGAGGGTATCAATAAGTAACACGATCTTAAAATTCAAAATATTTTTCTGGAGAAAATTATAATTTTTTAATCCTTTCTTGAAAGACATTAAATGATACACGCACAAAAAATAGATATACCTAGTTTATAGATAAGAAAACTGTTTTGATATATATTAGATTCTCCAAGCTATCCTTCATGTCTCTTAATATCTCTTGCATATCCCCCATTTCTACTTCCATTGTTTTTTTGTGTAATTTCCTCAATTCTCCCTTCAATTCATGATTTCTTCCTTTTATCATGTCTAATCTGCTATTCACTGGATTACTAATTTTAACATTATTTTTTCATTTGGCTCTTTTCATAGTCTCCTATTCCTTTCTATGTATCTACTCCACACACACACACACACGTTTTATATTTTGACATCCTTCTAAAATCTGAAAACACTGAGTCTGGTTTTGTTTTCTATTACTTCTGCTTGGTCTTCTTGTCTCATTCATAATTCTTTTTCCCCCCTCATACATTATCTGATGTTTTCTTGTGGATTTATGTTAATAAAATCTTATCTATGAAATTATTTGAATCCCATGTTTAAGGAGGGTTTCTTTTAGGGAGAAACTATGACTGCATCTGCCAGTTGTCTGGAACCACTACCAACCAGGCACTAATCTGAAAATAATTTACATCTTAAGAATGTCTGGAACCAGAAGTATAATAAATTGATATCACAAATCTATTCCATATATGATAGTCAGTTTGAGGCTTTGAGTTCTCAGGAGACCATTTATACACCTCCCATAGCCCCAGGGCTAAATTCAAAGCCGTGAAGTTTGCTTGTTTTTTTCCCCCTCTGTGTAAAGCATTTCTTACTTCTCTCATTCACTAAGCATGTCATTCCCCAGGACTTTGGCTTTAGAGAGGCATCTCCTGTGTGTTACCTCATCCGATATGTGTCCTGGCTTTTGTCTCCTGTCCCCAGCATCATATGTACCCATCCAAAAAAAAAAAAAAATGGAAGTCCAAAATCTCCCTGAGAACAACTAACAAATTTATAAGTTGCTTACCTCTCTAGTTTTCTATTTTAAACTTCATTTTTATGCTTCAGTCAGCATCCATTTATTTCTTACAAGGTGTGTGTGTGTGTGTGTGTGTGTGTGTGTGAGAGAGAGAGAGAGAGAGAGAGAGAGAGAGAGAGAAAGATTTAACCTACATTTTTTTCTTATTGAAACTAAGATATTTGTTCAGGATGTCTGGTCCTCCCTTCTGACAGAGAAACTCAAAACAAAACTTAAATATATATTTCCAAATGTTATTTTTTTAGTAATTTTTAGAATTAAGTCATTAAATTATAGATCATTAAATATGACAAATTAAAAAATGCATCTTATACTATTTTCTTGATAGTTACATCAAAATGAATTACTGTTACCTTCATTTTAAAACAGCTTGATGTTGTTACTGTAAACACATTTGCACTAATAGGAAACCCTCTATTGAGTACATATTTGGTACAATAGACCATATTACTTCAAAAAAGATTCAGAAAATTTATGCTAAATGCTTTCTAAAACTTTGCCCTAAGGAATTTTCATAACCTATGATGCAGGAATACACCATAAATGAAACTTGATTAATCTTAGGTTTTTTTTCAAAATGACTATGAACTAAGTAAAAGTAAGGTTCTTGGTCAGGATCTAGAATTACTTCATACTTATGTCTACACTAATATATTGATACTTCCATGTACTTTCAAATTGAGGTGCAGAAATAACTAATCTACTGTATTTATATCATTACTTTAAAAATGTTTTACCCCAAAACAATCCCGATCTATAGTCGTTGAAAGTTATAAATTATGCAATGTATTATTTTTTAATAATAACAACTATGCACTCTCTCATTATATTTGAGTTCAGAATAGATAATAATTTATATTTAACACTTCAGTTACTCTACCCCCAGAGAAAGAAATCTAACTCAGACCCTGGGTTTCAGTATTACACTTTGTTTCACCTTGTTCTTTGTTTCTTTGGTTGTTGTATGTTTCTTTAGGCATCCTTATATCTAATGATAAAGTCACTTAGGCCAGAATATGCCATATTTTCCTCCACATCTTTATATTAGATATATCTTAACATTTTTACATTTAGGTAAAATTGAGATGAATCTATTTAATATTTCCAAAATAAGCTTATATTTTCTTTTAACTTACTCACTATATTATTTGGATTTTATGGGTAAATATTCCTAGAATAATTAAATTTCAAACAAGTACAGACTAAATAAAGAGGGATGGCATACAATAAAATTTCCACATACAAAAGGAAATCCCAACACCATAGTTAATGCTATATGAAGACCGGAAGGTAAGATTTTTAATAGGCATAAAACATTTCTTTCACATATTTTAGGAACTATTCAAAGCAAAATATGGTAAGTGGAATCCAAAAATGTGAAAACCAATATATGAGTGTCAGCCTAACAATATGTTTATGAAACAATGTAAAAAATGAAAAGTAACTTCAAGTTCTAGTCCTCAGAAACCCAATCGGATTCCAGGTCTGGGTTCAAAAACATACAAGAAGAGTCTGTTATCATCTAACAGATAAACAAGGAAGATTACTGAGGTCTAATCAAAAGTCCTTAGCAAGCAACAAAAGGAGTTTTACTAGACAAATTTGGGGTAATTTAAACATAGTGTTGGTGAACAAGCAATCAATCCAACAAATTTAAAAACATACTGATTATGTTTAGACGATGTCAGGAAACCAAAAATTTGAAACCATGTAAATAATTAAAAGAATCAAGCATCTATTCTGCTCTTCCTCTACAAGAACTATATATACCTAAGTGTAACAGACAGGTGATGAGAGTTAAGTTTTACTTTCTATATTTTCAGCTAATAGATAAAGAAAGAATGACAAACCTAGAATCTAATGAAATAATGAATCTCAATAGTAATCAACAAATCACTAGTGAACAGCTAATGGATAACTGGGTAACAGATATGTGAATACTTGAGAGCTCATACTTGAGAGAAACCTAGACATCATTATCTCCTGATGAAAAACAATTGGAAGTACACAGCACAATCAATAAAGAATACTAGTCAAAAAAAAAAGAAAAATATGGATTTAAATCTTATCCAGCCTCTATATCTACCAGTCTACAGGAAATGCAGTCAAGAGAAAATATGTAAAAAAGTAGCAGTCAGTAAATCCATAAGGTGGGGATCTATAAAATACAGAGCAGCCTAGTGTCCTCTCTTAATTCATTGTAAGGAGGAAAAAAAAAGGAATGAGAATTCATAGATTAGAAGATACCTAAGAAATATCAACTAAATGTACTTTTGGGAACACCTTTGAATCTTGATTATAAGAAACCAAATATGAAAAGAATGTTATGAAGTAAATATGGAAATCTGAATACTGATTATTTGATTATATAAAGAAGTAATGGTAATTTTTTAGGTGTGATAATAGTAATGCATGTGTGTTAAAACAAAAATTCCTTATTTTTTTATTTTATTTTTTTTAAGATTTTATTTATCTGACAGAGAGAGACACAGCGAGAGAGGGAACACAAGCCGGGGGAGTGGGAGAGGGAGAAGCAGGCTTCCCGCCGAGCAGGGAGCCCGATGTGGGGCTCGATCCCAGGACCCTGGGATCATGACCTGAGCCGAAGGCAGACGCTTAACGACTAAGCCACCCAGGCACCCAAAAATTCCTTATTTTTTAATTTTTTTTTAATTCCTTAACTTTTAACAATGCATACTCAAACATCTACAGATGAAATAGTGTGATGTTGGAGTTTGCTTTAAAATAATTTAAGTTGTACAATGAGATTAGCTAGATGAATGAAATAAGATGGGCTATTTGATGATAATTATTGAAGACGGGTAATGCGTACTTGGAGGTCTATTACATTGTTCTATTTTTTTTAAATGTAAGCTTGAAATTCCTATAATAAAAATAACAAAATTATTTAAAATGTAATGTAATACAATGCTTATTAGAGATGCTTATCTCGAAAACAACTTCATTAATAATGAAAAACAAAGGGGTGCCTGGGTGGCTCAGTCATTAAGTATCTGCCTTTGGCTCAGGTCATGATCCCAGGATCCTGGAATCAAGCCCCACATCGGGCTCCCTGCTTGCTGGGAAGCCTCTTTCTCTCTCTCCCACTTCCCTTGCTTGTGTTCCTGCTCTCGCTGTCTCTCTGTCAAATAAATAAAATCTTTAAAAAAAATTTAAAAAAAAATAATGAAAAACAAATACTAATATGAAATGTTTTACTCTCTAGTTCTCTGCATGGTCTTTTTTAATGTCAAAAATTGGTTTTGATAATTTATTGTATAATTTGTATGAGTGTGTATGTATGTCATCTTATTTATTGTTCAAAACAGTTAACAAATGATATTTAAACATCAACAGATGTTTAGTTTCTGAATACCTATAAATTTGGTGAAGAGCCACCCAATTAGCCATTCAGAAGCAGCAAACTTCTGTAAAGGGATAATTGAATTTTAGGTTTTGTGGCAATACGATCTCTGTTACAACTATTCAACTCTTCTAATGTAGCACAAAAGCAGCCATAGATGATATGCAAATGAATGGCATGATCATGTTCCAATGAAACTTGATTTACAAAAACAAGCAGTGGGGTGTATTTGGCCCATGAACTGTAGACGATAGTTTTCCAACCTCTGAAAAGTATGTATGGTATTCACCATACTTCAAATCAGTATAGTGTTGATAAAAGAATAAGAAAAAGACAAGAAGAGAAAGCCTAAAAGTAGATTTCAATATATGTAAAAACAATAAATGGCAAGGGTGGTATTTTAGTTCAATAAGAAAAAGATTATACATTTCATCATCTTCATCAATAATGGTAACAAATTTAATATCCGTTAAGAAAAAAGATCATTTAGGCCCTTAGCCACATTATCTATGAAAGTATGTCCAGACTGATTAAATATTTAAACATGCAGAATAAAGCAATTACAGTCTTAGAAAAGCTTTATATAATCATGTACATTCAATGATTTGGGAAGTGTTCCAGAAAACTTGGAGGAAAAGGACATACCTGACTATATGAAAATTATAACTTTTATGCAATAAAGTAGTTCATAAACAAAGTTAATATACAAATGATATACTTTGGTTAATATTTGCAATCTAGGTATCAGGGAATAACCTAACACTTAATGGAAAAGACAACCCAAAGCAATATAGAAAAGGATATGGTTGGCAGAAAATGTCAATGGCTTCCTAATGTATATGCTTGCCTTCTTCCTTAGTAACAGGAACCTGCTTTTAAGCCAGGTATTCTGTCAAAAGTTTAAAATATTATATTTTACAAACTATATTGTAACTACATACAGCAATACCTACCTTCTAGCCAATGTAATATAGGCAGGAAAAGTAAATATGTGCCTTTAAGGAAGATTTATTTTAAAGGAAGGAAGCAAGCACTTATTCCTCTTCTTACTTCCAAGTGTCTGGAATTTAACAGCTAAGGTTCCAGCTTGTGATAATGGACTCAATGGAATATGCCAAGCAGGACAGAGCACAGAATAGACCCAGAACCCAAGTCACAACAGAAAGCCAATACTTGTACTGCTTACTTGTAGATCCCTTCTGTTCAGTGTACTACTATTTTGAGTGTTTCATTTAATGTAGCTGAATCTAGATCTAATTAACAATAAGAACACAATTCATATAAAAGAAAAATGAACAGCCAATAAACACATGAAAAGATGCTCAAACTCAAATTAACAGTGAGATATTAGATAATATCCATCAGTCTGACAGAAATTTAAATTAATAATAACAACAGATGGCCTGGATATGGGGGTATACTCACATATTGCTAGAGGACTGTGAATTTTGATAGCCTTTTTAAGAAATTAAATGGATAATAGTAACAGAATTTTTGACCCAAAAAGTCTTCTCCTGGAAATCTACTTCATTCAAGGGAAGAAAAAAAAAAAAAAAAAAGAATTTAAAGATTTATGGATAAAGGTCCTGTATTTTATGTTGCATGGTTATAGTGGTAAAAATCAACAGAAACAATGTAAGTGTTATCAATGAGCATATGGATGAACCAACTATTGGCAGATTTATTATGAAGGAATTAAAATAAATAAGGTATACTAGTTAATGTGGCAGAATTTCCATGAGGTATGCTTAAATAATGAATGTGCATAATAATGAGCCGAGGCTTATAAAAGCTAACAGTGATAACACACATGGATAAGTGTGGAGTTTGGGTATGTTTGATAGAATTAAAAAATATTTGTATTGCAGAATACAGAAAAAAAGATACATGTATAGACGGTGTAAAGGTCATTTACTCTAAATATGTAAACCCTATACATATCATATATATGATATACAAGCATAATGAGACATACAAAATTATAAGCTTATCACCAAGGATTACCTGGGGTAGGGATAGACTCTGATGTGGATAAAAAGGGGTAGAGCTAAGAAAAGAAGAAAAGAAAGCTTTATCTCACTTGAAAAGGGTCTATACAATGGTTTATACAATACTGTCATTGGGGTATGGTGTGTGTGTGTATGAGAGAGAAAGAGAGAGAGAGGATGATGTAGGAATAATCACCAAAACACTAATGGCCATTTTAGAATGATTACTAAAGATATTTTATAATTCAAAATAATATGTATTATTTTTGCATCAGGTCTTTAACCTCAAATTGTATTATTTCATTTGTAAATAATTAAAAAATTATGTTAGTTACCTTAAGAATTTTCACAATCTAGAAGATATTTTGAGCACTGGAAGCTATGATGACATCAATATTTACACGCATTAGTATCTTTGCAGTCTCCAGGAAAGCAACTGAGACCACAGCGGCTGCTTAGAGTAGTGTGTTATACTGGTTTGTTTGGGGATTTTTATTTATTTATTTTTACATTTTAACTGAATAGATTTTGAGGCTTATTTGAAGTTATATTAGTAAATTTATAAGAAAAATTGTTACTTTCTCCTTTTGAAAAAATGATACATTTTCGTACTTTAAAATGTTTCTAGAAACAAATAAGTGAACTAGTCAAGCTACATAGTAATTTATCCTTATAATTAATGGATGATGCATACAGCTGACTGCCCTACATACATCATTTCATACATTACATAAGATATAACAAAGTATATCTTATATTTATCCTTCATTAAGAGCATTTAAATCATGAGCAGATAGAAACCAGAAACCTAATTACTTACAATAAGCTTATTTCTCCAGAGATATATCATATATTACAGCTAACATAATAGGTATCTTCTTTATTTCCTCTCCTAAAATATTTTTAGAAAGACATTTATTCCCTGTTGAGTGCAAACCAAGGAACTAATAGGAAAGTGACATGATCCTTCATACTTGATGGTGGCTAGTAGATTTGAAAAACAGCCAAGGAAGTGAGTTGTTAGAAGGAAACTTGTCTTAAATATGGACAGTAGATAGAGGTGGAAGGACTATTTGCAAACCTAGGAAACAAGCTTATAAACTAATAATTTGTTTAAAAAAAAGTGTGCAAAAGATAAAAAGAGCCCTAGCAACTGATATAATGGGTGACAATATATTTTGGACATGAGGATAAGGAAAATGATGTCAAGTAAATAATAAATCTAGAAAACGGAGGTGAAATTCTCATTGGAGGCTAAGTACAAGCAATATTGTACCTGTTATAAAGTACTGAGAAGATGAGACAATGTGAGGGAAAGGGGACAAAGAGAAATCATACAGCTACTCTGGAAGTTGGAAATAATTCCCCAAACTACAGCTGTGGCTGCTACCATCTAAAGATGGCCTCTGTATAGAGAATAAGAGAACACCCTAATTTTAAAAATATGCAATCCAAAAGCCATTTAGAAAGGTCTATTTTGGCCACTGCTGGCCCACAGATTTTTAAAAATGTACCATCCTTCATCCACTTCTTGTGGAGCTATTATCTCCTTGAATCTAGAATACTGAGGTCATATTCTCAGGGTAGAAATTTTGGGATAAATAAGGGAGTTAACTAGATTGGAATGATGAGCAAATGAGACACAAATTTTCAAGAACCTCTCCATCCTTATGCTCTGCTTCACATTATTACCATGAGCATTAAGTCCCATTAAAAGAAAAATTTCCTTGAAAAAGTCCCACTAAAAAAATAAAAAGTTAAGTGATTTCACCCACTAATATTTGTACAATAGGGATTTTAGGAAACACTTCAACCTTAAAATAAGACTGGGCCCATAACAGATAGCACCAGCTAGGTGACACTATTTGCAAGGTTGGGTGGGGCAAGTTTCTCCAGAATGAATACTTGAATCAATATCCAAAAGGTCCAGGAATCAAGGGGTGGAAATGGAAGTGGCACTACTCACTGCTGCCCCTATGCTGTCATAGACTCACTAGCAAAATTTCTGATTCCTGTTCCTATGACTTTATGCTCTGCTAGCCTAGAGATCTTAGTTTCAGAGAGAGAAATGCTTCCAGGAGGAGATACAACAATGATTCCATTGACCTGGAAATTAAGACATCACCTAACCATGTTGGGCTCCTCATGCTTCTGAATCAACAAGCAAGGAAGGAAGTTATAGTGCTGGCTGGGATGACTGGTCCTGAATACCAAGGTGAAATACTCTACAATGGAGGTAAGGAAGAGTATGTCTGGAATATAGGAAATGCCTTAGGTATCTCTTAGTATTACCATGACCAGCGATTAAAGTCAACGAAAAACTGTAACAACCCCATCTAGGCAGGACTGCTAATGGCCCAGATCATTCAAGAATGAATAACCCCACCAGTGAAGTACCATGACCAGCAGAGGTACTTGCTGAAGGCAAAGGGAATACAGAATGAGTAGTATAAGAAAGCAGTTATGCAAACAATGAATCATGGAACACTACATCAAAAACTAATGATGTAATGTATGGTGATTAACATAACAAAAAAAAATTAAAAAAAAAAAGAATTAGAGGGAACAGTACGCTGGGCTCATATAAGGAACAAAGCATATTCCAAAAAGCCATAAGGAAAAACTTTATAATTAATGGCATTGGTTAGAATACTCAGAAGGGTTTTAGTTCAGAAATGAGAGATAAGTAGCACTAGATTAAATGCTGTTCTGGTCCCACCAAAAAAATATTAAAAGACCTAAAGGATCAAACAGTTAACATGTAATCCAACTGTGCCCCAATATAAAGCTTCATAATGTATACCAGACCCTTGAACAGCATGGGCTTAGACTATATGGGTCCACTTACATGCTAATTTTTTTACAGTACAGTATTATAAATGTATTTTCTCTTTCTTATGATTTTCTTAACATTTTCTTTACCTTAGTTTATTGTAAGAATAGTATATAATAAACATATACAAAAAAAAAAGAAAGCAGTTACAAAAACGAGCTTACAACCATGTGACTTGTTATAAAAATAGGGATTGCCATTGTCATAAGTATTTCCCCTAGTATTCATAACAAAATAAGGGGAAATACTTAATATACATATATTAAGCAAATAACCTTTTTTTTTTCTTTCTTGGTTTTTTCCTTCCTTTCTTATTCCCTTATCATATGACAAAAGTTGTATTGACTTTATATCAATATTTAAGTATTGTTCATTTTAAATCATAGCAGTTGAGTTACAAGATATCATGAGAAGAATAAAACCTTCAAGGACTTCACACCCTCATCTGGAGAAGGGACTAGTGTTTTCATTTGTATACAATATAGTTGTATCATGTTAGGTGAAATTATGTCCTTGTTATTGCTTTTACTTGGAGATTAAGTATGGTTTAAGAAGATGTATATAGGTGTCAAGTTGACAAGTGGTGGACTTGTGATGGTTAATTTTATGTTGACTAAGGTAAGGAGTGCCCAGATAGCTGATAAGACATTATTTCTGAATAAGTCTGTAAAGCTGTTTCTAGAAGACATTAGCATTTGAATTGGTAAACTGACTAAAGCAAACGGCCCTCCCCACTGTGATTAGACATCATCCAATCCACTGAGAACACAAATAGAACAAAAATGTAGAATAAAGGCAAATTCCATCTCTCTGCTTGAACTAACACATCCATCTTCTTCATCTGCCCTCAGACATCTGTGCTCCTGATTCTTGCTTGGGCTTTTAGACTGCAATCAGGACTTACACCATCAGCCCCCTAATTCTCAGGTCTTTGGATTCACACTGAATTATACCAGCAGCTTTCCTGGTTCTACAGCTTGCAGTCAGCAGAGTGTGGGATTTCTTGGGTTCCTTAGCCACATGAACCAGTATCTATAATAAATCTCCTCTTATACATATTTCTCTCTATATATATCCTATTGGTTATTTTTCTCAATTGGACCTTAAAATAATTGGCCCCATGACAGATCAAAATTCAGAACCTTAATGGTTTAATGTACTATGACATACAGCAGATTGGAAATTGTTTCTTTTTTTTTTTTTTTGCCATGAATAGACATCTTTCCAAAGAAGACATACGGATGGCCAACAGGCACATGAAAAGATGCTCAACATCACTGATCATCAGGAGATGTATGGAAGTGCTGATCACTAAACTGTACAACTGAAACTAACATTACACTGTACTGGAATTTATTATTTATTTATTTATTTATTTTTTGGATTTCTTTTTTTTTAATTTTATTATGTTATGTTAATCACTATACATTACATCATTAGTTTTTGATGTAGTGTTCCATGATTCATTGTTTGCATATAACACCCAGTGCTCCATTCAGTACGTGCCCTCTTTAATACCCATCACCAGGCTAACCCATCCCCTCACCCCCCTCCCCTCTAGAACCCTCAGTTTGTTTCTCAGAGTCCACAGTCTCTCATGGTTCATCTCCCCCTCTGACTGTTTCTAATCAAGAACAAGTAGAGGCGCCTGGGTGGCTGAGTCAGTTAAGTGGCTGCCTTCAGCTCAGGTCATGATCCCAGGGTCCTGGGATCGAGTCCTGCATCCAGCTCCCTGCTCAGCAGAGATCCTGCTTCTCCCTCTCCCTCTACACCTCCCCCTGCTCATGCTCTCTCTCTCTCTCTGTATCTCTCTGTCTCAAATGAATAGATGGAAAAAAATCTTTAAAAAAAAAAAAAAAAAGAACAAGTAAGTACTTCTGAAGACTAATTTAAGAAACCCAAAAATTACCTCAGATTTAAACAGAATCTCAACATGGCTATCTAAAACATTTGGAGGCTGTCTTCCAGAAAGAATCTCCTAATACGAAAAGGTGCTAGACCTTCCATATGCCTGGACTGGAAAGGTAGAGGATTAAAAATAAATAACTTTCCATGAAGAGGAATCTTTTCATTCATAGCATTAAGGTGAAAAAGCCTCCTCCAACTCAGGTGATACTAACCTAGCTCTGAAGACCAGATTTCTGATTACAGTTTCAACCAGAAATGCGCTACCTTGTGGGCCAACCTGATGCCAAAATGCCATCTAAAATATCTCTTTTCAATGTGATGAATGCACCTCAGAACCCTGTGCTACAGAACCATTTATGTGATACGCAGCTTTAGAGCTGAACGTGTCTGATGTTCCATTTTCCCACATCCACCTGAATCATCTACTGCCCATAATTATGGGCTCCACTTAGTTACAGGGAAAAGGGGGGAATTAAATATTAAGGCTGGCTCCTAGGAGAGTCAGATTTGCAAATACTGCACTTCTCACATATAACGAAAGATAGAAAAAGATATTCAATCCTTTACAACCCCAAAGAATGAAGCAATACCATCATCAACATTTAGGCTAATTCTACACACAGGCAAAAAGGGAAATAAAAATGAAAGTTTGTCTCTAGGAGAGTCAGATTTGAAAATTCCACCAACTCTCATATATTAAAATATTATAAAGATGTGCATTCCTTTCTGGCCCCAGAGAATGGAACAGCATCAATCATCTACACTAAGTAATTCAGGATTAGGCAAAAGGAAGTTATAGTCTTAAATCAGATGTCTTCCTTTTTTCCTACTTCAGAGAAAAGACTTGGAACTGAGCAGAGAAAGCATTTTAATGTGAAGGACACTCCACATTGATACACTGAGTTTTAATTCAGGTAAGAGTTGAGTATTCTGGAAAGTCAAAGAGGGACTTTTATATTGTTTGCAGTGTTTTTTGCAAGGTAGAGAATATATTCCTCCCATTTTATTTAAGAAGCCAAAATACATGAAGGTCAAAGTCCTCCAAAGAAGAAAAAACTACACTATCAGGGTGTGATACAAAAACAAAAAAAAGCAGACATAATGATGCCGATAAAACACTTTGACATCTATTGTACCACCTAGCAGTACCATCTTAGAAAAGGAAGTGTGCTGATTTCCTAGGGCTTTTACAATGAAATGATCATCAAATCTGGGGCATTTACTCTGGGAAATGTGCACAGTATTCTAGACAAGTATTTATAAATAGTCATTCTCCTAAAGGAAAGATGACAAGGAGCAAAAACTGAAGCCCTTTTAAAAAAGCAAACACTTTAGCCGAGAAAGAATTGTCTTACTGTCATCGCTCTGAAGACCATTCTGTTTAATGGAAAAAAAAAAAATGTACTCAAAATAGATAACAGAAAACTGGTCAAATAGACTGTAATTAATGCCATTTTTTGAAAGCAGAAAATGTTTTTACTTCATGGACCTGGAGAATCAATTTGATTTTTTCAAGAAAATAAAAAAGGAATAAACCCAATGCTAGTTTATAGAAAAGTTTCTTCTAAGGAGCCATTTTTGAAGCAACATTCATTAAAATTCTCATCATAAGATAATCACATGGTGCCTAAGTCAGACTCATCATCATCAAATATCACTACCCATCATCTATATTAAAAAGATTGGACTAAATTAAGTTAAGTAATTAAAATAATTGAATTGGGGCGCCTGGGTGGCTCAGTTGGTTAAGCGACTGCCTTCGGCTCAGGTCATGATCCTGGAGTCCCTGGATCGAGTCCCGCATCGGGCTCCCTGCTTGGCAGGGAGTCTGCTTCTCCCTCTGACCCTCCCCACTCTCATGTGCTCTCTCTCATTCTCTCTCTCTCAAATAAATAAATAAAATCTTTAAAAAAAATAAAATAAAATAAAATAAAAAATAAAATAAAATAAAATAATTGAATTATTTACTTGCTAATTACATAACTATATTCCATTTGTGGATAAATATAGACATCATCATCAGCCTTTGAATGGCTACACTGCAGTCTTAAAATATTCCTAATTTTTAAATTTGGACTTTCATTTTTTTCTTCTTGAAGTCTTACCAGAAGATCTAACAGGATATTCCAATAATTAAGTTAGACGCTGGAATCTGACAGTGGTAAGAGCACCATGGTTTGAAGAGCTATTTGGCTTACTTAGAGTCTATAAAAATATACTTTGAACTATTTCAGCTTGAAAGAAGGGGGCTATTTCACCAAGTTCTTTCTACGTCTCTAATGAGAGATAGAAAACTTATACACTTAAGTAGTACTATATATCCCCTGGTCTCCAGGGAGTCCAGTGGGAATTAATGTGATTAGGTTTATAAAACACACTGAGCCCTTAGACAGAAGCTGGCCTTTTTATAATCAGGATTTTAGTTAATTTTTGTGCCAGTGTGTCCACATTGACTTAATTTAGAAGTGTAGGCTGTCTACAAGGTGTTGGATTTAGTGTTTAATCATTCTCCTGCCAGGCCCGAAACCAACTCTATCTTCATCCTTAGAAGTCACCATCATCAACATTTAGGCTAATTCTACACACAGTCAAAAAGGGAAATAAAAATGAAAGTTTGTCTCTAGGAGAGTCAGATTTGAAAATGCCACCAATTCTCATATGGAATTGAATATTTATAATATTTAAAATATTTATAATATTTTAACATTCATTCACCTTCACTTCTGGGGGCCTCCAATATCTCCTCTGATTTTTCGCAATCATTCTTGTGAGCTACACCTGCAACTCTTACCTTGTAACTCTCATTTGAATCAACTTAGTTTCTTTTGGTGATATTTCATATCAACAGAGTCCTGTTACTACCAAATTTTTATCACCTTCCTTCTCCACTTTTTTGTTTTAGCAGAAACTTGGCATTTCCTACACATCAACAGCCATCTTGCCCAAGTGCCCATTATGAAAAGGCCATATTGTCTCTCCTGGCTCCTGATTATGTGTGAAAATGTAGTGAGGACATGATTCTTGCCAGCCAGGTCATTTCTCATTTAAAATACTGGCAGGAGAGCAAAAAGAACAGACTCTGCCTCACCCTGAGGAAGGAAGTTCACTTCTCTGAGCTGTAGTGTCTTCATTTGTAAAGTAGACAAAACCTCAATTTTTTTCTAGGCTTCACTAACTTGTGTTTACAGATGGAGTCATGTTAATAATCATTACGAAGATTTCATTTAAATTCTCTTTCATCTGCTCCCAGAACATCTTTACCCATCAAAAAAAGCAGTATAGAATCTTCGTAAGTCTTACACCTATTCCTGGCAAGGCTGCTCTCCCTGACATTGCCACTGCTCTGCTTGGTTCTGTTTCAATGAACTGCTTGGCCAGGGATCACCCACTTTAAGGTGGGAAGCTTGTTAAAATGCAGTTTCTGAATCCATAGATCTGGGGTGGAGCTTGAGGTTCTGCTTTTCTAAAATGCTCTCAATATGATGGTGATGCTGCTGGTCCAGGGGCTAAATCTGAGAGGTCACAGACGTTCAGAATAGTGTGCTAAACTGAATGTTTCCTTCTGGTGTCACTCTGAACCTTCTCAACAATGAGCAATCCGTGTCAAAAGAGTTGAAGGAGTTTCTCTCTCCATCACATTACTCATTTTCCCAAGTATTCCACCAGTTATTGCAGCAGCCTTTCTTCTTGCCAGCAGAACACACATGGTAACATACAGCTAAACTGGGGGAAAGGTTCCATCTATCACATCAGAAACTCCCATTTGATAACTAATGGTTTTTGATCGACCCACTTCGGCCTGGCATCTTCTTTGTTTTAGGAGACATTCTTTGCCAAGAAAATCCTTAATCCTCCTTATAAATTATCTTCAATGTGTTTTGCCCAGTGAGTTCACCATATATTACTGGCCTGAACTTTAGTAGTAGGAAATAGCATAAGTACATCAGGTCTCCCATATTATAATTATTACTTTCAAGAGTTGTAATGTGAATAAAAAAATATGTACATCATATGGTTCACAATGTGTGTTCAAAAGTGTTATCTATTCTTACTGTCCATCAATACTTAATAAGCACTTGAAGTGATTGGCATTCAATAAACATTTCCCTTAGCAGTCATAATTCTACAGTAGCAGCTAGCTGATTAGCAAATCCTAAATTTAAAAATGTGTTTTAAACATATATCCAGAAGATATACATGGAATAACAAATATCTATTAGGGATATACCAGGGAATACACCAGATAAAAATCACTTCCGTCATGGAGGGAACATTCTGGAGGGGGAATTAGAATCAAAAAGTCATTTTAGTTTTTTGTTTGCATTAGCTATGAGCAAAGTTCCCATCTACAGTAAGCCCTTGGTATGCACACCTAAGCTCCTATTGTCAAAAATGCTGCCATCATCTTCACCAGTACAAAGAACAAGAGAGGTCAATCATCTTATATCCTAATTCCAACTCTTTTCTAAGAGATTCGTGTTTTTGGACAAGTAATTTACCTTCTTTATTATGAGCTTCCTCATCTATAAATTATAAGCATTTGTATTAGCTCTAAATTTCTCCCCAACCATATTGATCTATTATATTATTATACACTTTTTACAGAAGTTCAAAACTGGGATCCATTTTCTCCTTCCTTGACAAGTTCAAGAACTGGCTTGTATGTTTTTTTTCCATCCCATATTTGCAGAAATCTGTACTAATTTTAATAATCACATTGTGGAGCTCACACCACAATCGTTTCAAAGAAACTTCTCTCCCTCAAGACATTCATGATAATAGTCACTCTATATCAGTCATCTCTGCCTTGTGTAACCATGTTTTATAATTTATCATCTCATACCATATTCTTATCCCAAGATTTCAAATACCTTTTCACCCCCAGATCTCATAAAGTAACACATTTCCCTCTTTGTGTTCATCAGAAACTTAGATGAAAGTGCCTTTTTTTTTTTTAAAGATTTTATTTATTTATTTGAGACAGAATGAGAGAGAGAGAGAGAGCACATGAGAGGGGGGAGGGTCAGAGGGAGAGCAGGGAGCCCAATGCGGGACTCGATCCAGGGACTCCAGGATCATGGCCTGAGCCGAAGGCAGTCGCTTAACCAACTGAGCCACCCAGGCGCCCATGAAAGTGCCTTCTAACTCACTCAACTCATTGGTCATTTCTAGCTACTTCCATTTCCCCTGAAATGTATGGTCAGCCATTCCCATGTAATCCTTACTCCTCTCCACAATTAGGTTCTGTGATGCTATTAACAGTAGTCACCAGTCCCTGCATACACTCAGCTACTTCTCCAGAGACTCCCCTGGGCTGCAGAACATAGATGGAGAAAGCATCAACACCAGGCACCAATTCTGCCAAAAATGTATGTGTCTCATAGCAAGTACACTCTTAACGTTGCTTTAAGAGTGCTTTAGTCCTGTCTTGCTGATTATTTTTTTCCTGATCTATAAATCCTCTCCTTTTCATCACTATTGACAGATACTCTTTCCTCTTATTCCCCTAATATGAACAGCCCACCAATACACTTTCACTTTTCAGTTTTTTTTGTTTGTTTAAACAGACAAAAATGGGTCTTTTCTCTTTCCATGGTTACTCTCAACTTTAATGTTCTTACTTTATTTCTTTCATTGCTCTTTGTAATATTCCTTCTTTCACTTTTACTATTGACCATATCTCCATATAAAGTACATGTCAGGGTGTGTGGGTGGCTCAGTTGGTTAAGCGTCCAACTCTTAATCCCAGCTCAGGTCTGGATTTCACGGCTGTGAGTTCAAACCCTCAAGCCCTGTGTTGGGCTCCATGATGGCCTTCAAGCCCATTTATAAATAAATAAATAAATAAATAAATACATACATAAATAAATTGCAGATCATTTTCTGATTAGTATCTGGTGTTGACTCAATAACCCTGTTCTCTGTAAGGCTCTCATCCACACAATATTAATGTCACATAAACAGGTAAGGACATGCATTCATGAAGTATGTGGATTTTTATACTATGACCAAAGTCAGTTGGAAATAAAACAGCCCAGCTGTACCCTAGAAGTTCCTAATCTCAGAAGTTTTATTTACTCTTTTAAAGGTGAACCAAGTTCTGGGGTGCTTAAGTGGTTCAGTCAGTTAAGCCTCGGACTCTTGGTTTTGGCTCAGGTCATGATCTCAGGGTCATGGTATCGAGCCCCTCATAGGGCTCCGTGCTCAGCACAGAGTCTGTCGGAGATTCTCTCCCTCTCTCTCTCTGCTCCCCCCCCTTACTCATGTGCTCTCTCTCTCTCTCAAATAAATAAATAAAATCTTTAAAAATTAATAAGAAGATGAAACAAGTTCTTCCTGAAATAACCTTACCTTTGTAAACTGCAGAAACTCTTTCCCCAAACTCCCCCTTCATATTATTTTGACATGTTGCTCCACTGGAGTTTATATCATTTTCACCTGTATTTCTTAAAGTGGTGCCTTAGTCTTGCATTTGGGTTTGGGGGTTAGTTATCAAGGAAACTAAGAAACAGGCATGAGCAGATCAGTTTTTAGTGAGATCTTGCTCTGTTTGTATCATGTAGTAGAACATCCACTCCTTACTGCTATAGGTGTGGTCCCAATACCAGAAGCTTTTCATCACCTAGAAGCTTATTTGAAAATCAGAATTGTAGGCCCTACCCCAAGACTTACTAGGTCAGGATCTTCATTTTAACAAAATCTCCTTGGTGATTCCTGTGTATATTAATGTTTGAGACTGATCTAGTCCTTCTCACTACTCTGGTGGGTGGAAAAAACGGGAAAAAAATCTGCAAGTCTGTCATTTACTTTTTCCCGTTTTGTTTTTCTCAAACTCTCTTCAACTTATATCCTAATAAATTCATTGGCTTATACAGTTTCATTTCTACAGACCAACTTTGATTACTTTTCCATTTTTGATACAATAGATGCTTCTGATCAGTACTACATGCTTAATTCCTCGAACAGCTACAACGAGCAAACTTTTTTACCACCCACTCACCCAGTGACCCTATACAGATGATTACCACCAATCTATTATGTGTTGCCAATTATCTCTGAATTTATAAATCATAGACAGCAAAATCAGATGATTTAGGAATTGGAAGGGGTTTGGAGATCATTAATCCAACTCCTCTCATGGTGTCTGGCACAAAGTATGCCCTTAATAAATATTTACCGAATACAAGAAAAAAAGATACAAAGAGAAAACTGATTTTGTAGAGGATAAATAATTTTTTATCAATAGCAGAACAAAGACTAGAATCCAGCCTCTGAAATCCTCTCCAGTTCTCCTTGCTCTGAATTAACCAGTTCAATCTTTGTTCTCTTCTGTATCCCTATAGCACTGAATCTCAATCTTGGCTGCAAAAGAGAACCACCTGAGAAGCTTTAAACATACTGATTCCTGAATCTCAAGAATCCTAAGAGTTCTCATCACAAGGAAAAAAAATGGTTTTTATACCTATATGAGATGATGGAAGTTCACTTACTGTAGTAAGCATTTCACAATATCAAGTCACTATGCTATACACCTTAAACTTACACAGTGTTATATGTCAATTACATCTCAATAAAACTGGAAAAAAGGGGAAAAAATTACAACTATCCTCTCTTGCACAGGATTGTTAATTCCCACCGCCACCCCAGCCTCTGCAATTTCCCAGGAAATCAATAGCTCAAATATGTGTTAATTTTAATAATTTTCTAACTAATTTCTCTGGCCTCATTCCCTGTCTTAAGCAATGATATAGCCTAATTCTCCTACAGCAAAATCCCCATCATTTTATTTTAACTTCAGAAACATTTTAATAACTCATGTTTTCTATGATATAAAATAAAAATCTTATATAAATTACGTTAAGATGTAAACAGACCAATATTTCATTTAAAATACAAAGACTGAGGGGCACCTGGGTGGCTCAGTCAGTTGAGCATCTGCCTTCAACTCAGGTCATGATCCCAGGGTCCTGGGATCGAGCCCCACATCAGGCTCCCTGCTAAGCAGGGAGCCTGCTTCTCCCTCTCCCTCTGTCTGCTGTTCCCCCTGCTTGTGCTCTCTCTCAGTCTCAAATAAATAAAATCTTTTAAAAAAATAAAAAATAAATAAAATAAAATACAAGGATTGAGACACTGTTTAAAAACTATATTATGTTTATAACAGTCATGCCTTAAGTAGGAGGACATAGAAAAGTAGAAAATAAAGAGATGGGAAAAGATAACTTTCTCCAAAAAAACCACTAGTGAAGCTGTATTTACATCAGAAAAATGTTTTGAAACAATATCCCCTAAAATAGAAGAAAATTTAATGTGTCAATACAAAAGGAAATATTAAAATTATCAAAAATATCTGCTTTTTATAGTCTCAAAATATTTAGAGAAAAATTACAAAACTCAAGGAGAAATAGACAAATCCAAGATTTTAACATCTCTCACAATAATTATAAGATAAACAAAATAAATAAGAAGACTTCTGCTTCCAAACGGAAGTAGAAAGTCCTAAAAAATTACTGACTTCTTAAAGCAAAAAATAGTAACAATGTATTTTGGAGTTTGGGGAACGTGTTGATATAATAATTGTACTAACAGTAGGAAAGAGTATTGGATAGATAATATAATGAATATTAGAGATAGATATCAAAGGTGAATATTGCAAACTCTAGAGCAATCACTAAAGCAGTAGATGTGAAATTGTAGATGGAAAAGCAATAGAGAAGATAAAATGGAATATTTTAAAATATTCAGTTAATACGGAAGAAGAAGGAACAAAGAAGAAAAGAAACACATGCAAAGCTTCTTGGCAACTCATACCTATAGCAGAGCCGCCATACGTGGGGCTGAGTGGTGTGGGGATAATGAAAGTAGCCATGGTTCAAATGCCAGTCTCTTGCTGTTCTTACAAAAATACAGTAGATATTCTTGAATGGATGTTTCTGTTTGTTGTATTCCCTTATGGTTAATTTCTGTAGACCTTATTTTTTTTAAGTTTACTTATTTATTTTAAGTAATCTCTACACCCAACAGGGGGCTCGAACTCACCCCAAGATCAAGTCACATGCTCTTCTGACTCAGCCAGCCAAGCACCCCAATTTCCATAGACTTTTGATATTTTATAATTTTCATATAACTTGTTTGGCTGAGAAGTTGTGCCAAGCACCTTACTTCATCTTCCTGGAAGTTAATCAACCACCATTAATTTTTTTTATTTTTTTTTAAGTAGGCTCCACCCTGGGCGTAGACCCCAACACAGAGCTGGAACTCATGACCATGAGATCAGGACCTGAGCTGAGATCAAGAGTTGGACACTTAATAGACTGAGCCACCCAGGTGCCCCTGTTTAATTTTTTTTAGTAATCTCTATACCCAACATGGGGCTTGAACTCATAAGCCCAAGATCAAGAGTTGGATGCTCTATGGACTAAGCCAGCCAGGTGTCCCTTCCACCATTCATTTTTTAAAAGCTCTAATTTCATTTGGTCAGTTGTGGAAAAAAATAAAAAGAATTATCCCTTTAGGTCTTCATCTAATAAGATAAAATAAAAACAGAATCTTAATAATCTCATATACTTAATTCTTAAAATGCACTAGATCTTGCATTGAAAGCACAGAGTTTAAGAAAATGATAAAATAAACTTATATAATAACATGATAGAATATCCACTATTGATCAAATTGAGTATTATTAATTTGGTTCCTACTTACTAAAGAGGCATGGATAAAAACAATAAATTAAAAATGGTTCCTTACATATTTGTGGGCCTACCACCTATCCTGGGGAAAATACGCATATTCACATACTCCAAATTCTACACTTTCAGAGGCTTTGCTCCCTTCTGAAGCCCATTCACAAATCCCAGTGAAAGGATTCTTATATTCAAGGAACATCCAATGATTATCATGTAAAAATAGAAAGACATGTGGATTGCCAGGTTATAACTTTTTTCCAAGTTGCGTCCATAAGAAATATACATAACATGTAAGAAATTTGTTACTTTATTGATTCTGTCTCTTTGTGAAAGAAGTCTGAGCATCCAGACATTAGATGGAATCAAATAATTAAAACATAATCTCTATTCCTGAGAAGTATCTGATTAAGAGCTAAGTGAAATTTGCAGTCTAGTGCTATTAGGTGTCTGGCTGAAGTGCACAGAGATACTTGTATCAGAAAGAAGTCACTCAAACTGTGATCTGCAGGAAGGATAGAATTTGAATAACCAGAGATGAGGAGGAATAGAATCTTACACAGGAGACAGAGATGTACCTAAGACAGAAGTCAAATACAACCTTGACTCTTCAAGGAGGAAGGGAATAAAAATAGCTAATATCTGTAGAGTGATTACTATATATGCCAAACACATTTCTAAAATGTTACATGTGTCAACCTCATTTAATCCTAACAGTATCTAGTAATGCTAAGTATACTTTATCATCCCAATTTCACAAATCAGCAAACTGTAGCATCTAGAGAAAGAGCACTTGCCCTTGCTTACCTACTAAAGCTAGAACTTGAAAATGAATTAAACCTCTGGCTTCCAGAAACACTAGTGTTAAGAAGAGAGGAAATAAGTCTCTGTAGACCTTGCAACATGGCCAGATGCTGAATAAATAGATCTTGAATCAAGATTTGACTCTGAGGTATTTTCTCTCTCCTGAACATATTATGAGATATTGGAGCTTCTTCGTCTTGGAGATGATACAGTAAGGTGAAGCTTTAGAAAGATTTATTTAGCAATCTTGTTTGAAGAGAGGTGGATTGTTGAAAGAGGTACTGGAGTGAAAGAAACAGGATTAATTGCCTCAAGAGAGGCGAGGATGAACAGATACAGATGATGAGTTAAAGCATCCGGTATCTAAGATGTAAGAGCTGCAAGCAAGATGTTAAAAGTGGGGGGGAAATAAAGAGGAAAATGCTACTTAGTTGCCCTTCATTTTTAGGATAAAATAATTATTAGTTTCTCATTCAGATAATTTTTAGACTTCAGGAAATAAAGTCCAAATTCTCATCTTAGGCTATTATCGTATTAAGAACTTGATTTCTTTTTAAATTATAAATTTTCTTGATAATAGAAATATCTTTAAATAATTTTGTCAAATATTCTAGATATATCTTCAAAGTATCCTCATATTAGAAAATGAATTCCCTTTGTAGCAAAGGATGACCTTTACAGACTAATAATAAATTAAAAGAAAAAGATATTAGCATTTTTAGTTTGAAATTCTCATGTTCCATTTTGCTAACATTTTGTCCTTGCAGAGGCAGTTCAAGGTTTTTACAAAATAATAAAATAGAAGCTTTTAAAGCTAAAATAGAACATATAGGAAATGACAGCACAATGTAATAGAATTAATCATCATTGAATACTGACTAGAAGTTAGAAAATAGAGTATTTAGTCCATTTCTCCCACTACCATGCTTTCTGACATTATGCAAATGTAATCTTCCTGGGTCTTTATTTTGCTATCGGCTGAAATAAAAATGATTCAAATTTCAGGACTATTCCAGTGAGGAATTAGGACTTTATAACTTAACGAAATATAACCAAAGGTGAAATTTAAAACAATGAACTTCGGAGGCCCAAAGATCCACTGTGCCAAAATAATGAATGAAATTAATATTGTTACAGATGGCTTGAAACATAAGTTATAGAAATATAATTTATTTTGAGTTTCTCAAAGGGATACTTACCCTAATTAACATTTTCTATTCAATTTATATGTATTTTTGAATAGGTAATGCATATATGGTATTCATAAATCAAAAACATACACAAAATTATATAGTAAAATGTTTCCTTCTAATCCCTGTGTTCATACATCCAGTTCCCACATTACACCTCCAATAATACCCATTCTCCCAGAGGTTTATATATATATATATATATATGAATACAGAAATACATATTTTTATTGGACTGTATTTTTGCTTTATGCTATTTACTTCACATACCATACAGCAACTTCTTTCTTTCTTTTTTTTTTTTTTTTCCTGTTAAACAAGCTCTGGCTAGTTTTATTAAAGAAAAATTTTTCATGGTTTACTTTTCACCAGCCTGTTCTAGCATGGCTTCTAATGATATCCTTATCACCTGGATCAATGATAGTCAGTGTGCATACTCTAGTATTTCCCACATGCTGTGCCCAATTCAGTATTATTGCCACTATAGTGACATCAGTTTTGGCCAACATGGTGTAGTACTCCATTTCAGATTTCCACAAGGCTGGGCAGTTGTTGGTGAGGATAACCAGTTTCCCTTTGCTATGTCTGATCATTTGCAGAGTCTGCTTGTACCTCAGCACGTACTTTCCACTTTTCATATCAAGTTGGAGCCTAGAGTTGATCGACTCCAGCGACTTTTTCATCTTTTTGCAGCCACCATCTTCCTGCCTTAGGTACAGGATGGCACCAACCAAGAGCAGCCACCACAATGGCCAGGAGAGAGAAAGGAAAGAGCTCCCACAATGCCTTGATTCTCTGCCAATATAGCTTGATTGTCTTTCATATCTCTGTATTGAAAATTTCCTTATTCATTTTGTTTTTGTTTTTATTTTTAATTATTAGAGTTTGAGAGCTTTCCATTGTATGGACATACTTTAATTCATTTAACCATCAAACACTATGAAAGTTTAAGTTGTTTCTGCTACTATAATAATACTACAGTATAATTTTTAATGCTTTTTCGTGTGTGTGTGTGTGTGTGTGTGTGTGTGTGTGTGTTTTAAGTAAACTCTACCCCCAACGTGGGGCTCAAATTCATGACTCAATCCAGAGTTGCATACTCTATCAAATGAGCCAGCCAGGCACCCAACAGTATAAAGTTTTATACAAATTTTATTTCATGAATATGTAACCATACAACTAGTAATAAATTCCTGGGAGAAGAAATGCCTGGGTTAAAAGATGCATAGAGTTTTAATATTTATAGATCTTGTAAAACTATCCAACATGTGAGATGTACTGTTTACACTCTCACAAGCAACACGTGAGAGTGTTATTTTGTTTCTATCAATTATACCAGTAGTGTGGGTTTAAGAAACTTACAGATGTAAATCAATTCAAGAGATTAAATTCTATCATTGTTGCTTTAATTTGAATTTCTATTAGGATTCTGATGGACATTAGGGTTAAGATTAGGACATCATTCCCTATGTGTAAGAACCATTTTATCATTTTATTTTATTTAATCTCTGCCCTTTTTGTTCAGATTTAATTTTTGTCTTATTCTTGATTTCTCGAACATCTTAGCAATATTAGCACATTTCTTTGCTATAAATTGCAAATAGTTTTCCCTGTCTTTGTATTTGATTTTTGTATCTTTGCAATATAAATTCTATTCTAATGTAACTGATTTTTGTAATGTAATGTTTTTCCTTCCATGGTTTCTAGATTAGGAATTATGGCTATGAAGCCCTGCTCCACTGTAAGATTATACATTTTCTCAGGTTTTCTTCTTATATTATTAAGAGTTCATATTTTACATATAAATGTTTTATCTATTCATGTTGGAATATGTTTTTTTGTTGTTTTGTTTTGTTTGTCTTGTTTTTTTGCTAGGTAGCTAACAATATCTCATAACACTACTTACAAAGTAGTCATTTGCCTCAGTAAACAAAATTATATATTTCTACTACATAGCTGCCAAGATTATTCATCTTGATTTTCCACTTTTTTCTTCTCTTCTACAGGGCACAAGTGCTTTAAAAAAAATAAGCAATTACCAACATATACATGCATATATATATATATATATTTATATATAAATTGAATGTTTAGAAGACTAGAAGCCAGAATTAAAGTCAACTGATAAAGTCAGTGGTACTGAATGAGGATAAGTACACAGTGTCCTTGGCTTGGTTATTCTTCAGGAAATCTGATTTTCATATAAACTCTGCCTGGTATCTGGTATAGAGATACCAATTATAAAACAAAAAAAAATATTTCAAACCTAGGACACACTAATTCTAGTAAATAAGTATAGGTATATGAAAATAAAAATCATTCTCGGGGCACCTATGTGGTTCAATCAGTTAAGTGTCGAACTCTTGGTTTCGGCTCAGGTTGTGATCTCAGGGTCATGAGATGGAGACCCTGTGTCAGGCTCAGCACTCAGTGTGAATGAAGTCTGTTTGAAATTCTCGCTCCCTCTCCCTCTGCCCCTCCTGCTCATGCTCTCTCCCTCTCTCTCTAAAAAATAAATAAATAAATCTTTTTAAAAAAATAATTCTCTTACAAGTTATTTGAAAAGCTATCTTGAGCTTGGGGACAATATTCTGCATGGAAAAATTCTAACGCTTTTTGGGGTAGTGGTAAAACCCAAAAGGGCATATATAATTAATAACTGACATTTTTAAAACTACCTTCTAAGAATTTCTAGTTGTTATTAAGTTAGGCAGTAATGGGAGATAGGAAAGAAAAAGAAAATACACATACATTTAATGGCTGAAGGTTATAGATTAGAAAACTCTGGGTGAACATTGAGTGTTGAATGCGAATTTCAAGTTCTTGAAGTTGAGTATGTAATATAGTCTCTTTCTTAAGACCCCCCCCTACAAAATTTTCAATCTAAATTACAAAAAAAAATTAAAAAGAATCTTATTTTTGTAATATTCTGACATATAATAAAAATGAAGAGCTAAATGAAGAGTTTTAATCACAGCATCTGATGTAAACTACTGAAATACTGTTACTAATGGTGATTTATATGGCAATCTTTATATTCAATCACCATTCAAAGCTCCTCTCATATTAACTCATTTATTCCTCAAGTAACCAAATGAGCTAGGTACAAGTATTGTCTCCATTTTATAAGTAAGGAAGCTAGAGCAAAAGGATTAAATAATTTGCCCAAGTTTCTACAGCCAGCAATGATCCAGCTGTGCAGCAACAAAATGAAAAATGACAGCTTCATCACCAGATCTGGCATGCAGGGATCTAGGATAGCTGTGGAAACTAGCTAGAGAGCCCTAATGAGCACAGCCAAGATGTCCACCGCACACTACAGAAAGGAACTTCTATGTTTAAGAATCGAAAATCACCAATTGCGAATGGCTGTAACTGTCAGAAGTCATGCCCAGTAGTTGTCAGTGTAAGTCAGAATTGGAAGGAACAGGATCCAGTCCCAATTAAAAAAGAGTCAGAGAAAGCAAACAGGTCACCAGTGGTCCAAAGCTAGAGGATGACTAGGAGATGTCGGCTAACCAAAGACTTTTATAGATAGAGATCTAGTTCTTCAAGCTGGGCCCACATAAGGGAAAAAGGAATGCTCAAATTTGTAAATGAGGTAGGGGTCAATGAGCCCTAAGAAAGAACCAGCACTCCATATATTCAGGAAAGGAACAGGGGCATGGACATCTAGCAGCCACTTCTGAGCTCTCGTGCTACCCACATCACTGTCCAGTGTAGTAGTCACTAGCCACATGGGGCCATTTAAATTTAAATTAACTAAAGTTAAACAATTGAAAATTCAGTTCCTCCCTCACATTAGCCACATTTCAAGTGTTGAATAGTACAAATGGCTACAAATATCACATTAAACAACAGTGCTACAGGATATAACAACTTTATCAAATATCCCCCTTGTTAAATAAGGGTGATTGTGTTCTTTACTACTGTTTTACATCAAATTTTAGAATGAACTGACTCCAATCCTAATCTGGACAATATGTATACACAACCATGAAATTTAGGAATGTACAGTCCGAAGAAAACAAAGCACTGAAGCCACCATTCTTGTCTAAAGTAACATTCCATCATGTCTTGTTTCTCTCGATCCTTAGAACTCACAAACTCCAAGTGTAATGGCTGAGGAGTCCTTCCAAAGAAACTCCTGCCCCATGGAAAGGTATTAACAGGAGTTAGAATTTTTCCTGGCTTTTTTGTTTCCCTTAGCTGAACAATTCCTAAGCCACAAAATTGAAACTTTAAGAGAATGAAATCCAACTATAAACTATAACCTATAGTTTATATACTATAAACTATAAAAATAACACTTTCATCGGTTGAAAATTAATTCCCTTAGCTTGCATTTTTCCCCTCATAAACATGCACACTCCCTACTTAAAAAGAGCCTTGAGAAACTACAAGGGGAGAAAATGCAAAATCTATTGCAGGATTCATTTTTCCATTCAGCAGAAGTAGTGATAAGAATTTGAAATATTCATTAAGGAAACTATTAAAATAGATCATCTTTGTTGATTAATGTGGCCCAGCACAGGATACTTTAAACAACACTCTACACATCAGTTTCCATTTCTGAAAAATGGGGATAAGACTAATATCTTTCTGAAAAATGGGGATAAGACTAATATCTTCCTCTAGGATTTTGAGATTTTGAAAAATGTAAAACTCTTCTAAATGAACTTCAATGTCTTGTAACCGCAATTGCGACTCAGGGCTTCGACAAATGAGAAAAAGAAGCGGCACAGATTAAACGTATCACTGGTCAATTTTCTTTCACAGCATCGAGAAACATCCAGATAAAATAATTTAAAAACTCTTGGAATACGTAACTTCTGTGACTTCTTACCACCTTTCAATTACTGTTAGTAATACGGATTTTCCTTATGTGAATAAAACAGAATGCTGGTTAAATTTGAAGAAATGATCTCTGAAAAAATCTTACTGATTAAAAGAAATTATCCATGAACTAATATACAACCAGACATATTTAATACTGACACAAAATATGCCTTGATAACAAAGTTGGTAACTTTAATTTTAGGAAATATTCAGCCATAATGGGAAATGAGAGAAGTAAAAATAAATTTAACATGGTATTATAATTGGATTTACATTTCTAACTAGAAATGGACATATATATCATAAAAGAAATGTATTTTGTAATTTAAGTGAATAGTAGGTATTAGTTCTAGACATTAAAACTGCAGTGGGAATTTTTTAAAAAAACCGCTATTCTCTTGTATGAAGGGAGCTTCAGCTTCATCTCATTCCTGGTTTCTAAAAATAGAAATTGCATGTTTATACTAAAAATTTCAGAGCTAAAAGAAGTAAGAAACTAAGCAGGATCATATGATAGTAAAGTTTAGTAGCCCATGGACTGAAAATCCTAAATATATCTTCCTTGTGTGATGCTTTTCTTGTACTCTGATATTTATCATCTCTTACCTATGTAAAATGTGTTTCACTGACTGATAATTAACACTATCAAACCAAGAAATGAGTAAGTGGTGGGAGAAAATGCCCAAGTGGGTTTCCTGCACTGGATGGAGGATAGATTAGAGACTTCTACGTCCCATCCAATTACATGGTTTTCCTGATGGTACCTTTTACCCCTCCTTTGTTAACCCCTTATAGAAATTCCTAACGTAATTTACTGCTCTACTTCCCTTGGTTTTCTTTAGCTTGGTACACAAAAATGTCCCTATGAGAGAACATTTCATTAGTGGCAGTAGCATCTCATTGTCTTATACCTGGTCACAAGCACCTTCCTGTATAAAACAATACTGGAAACCAGACAGCATGAGTATTCTGAGACCAGCCATTCTCTAAAAAGTCAGAAAAGGAAGTCAAATTTAAGAATGTGCATTTTCAAGCCTTCCAGTCATGATATATAACATATATATTACTTATGTAATATAATAATATTGATATAGTAAGCAAAATGTATATTTTGAGAAAAATAAGTATGATTTCATAAGCCAAAGAGAGCAAAATGGCTCCCTGACAAATTATCATGTGCTGACCAGCCAGCTGAAATACAATCATTGGTACCCAGACATTTGGCAGTTACCCTGCAGATAGAATTACTGTCATCACACACAACTTGTCTTCTCATGTATTGATTTGTGTGGACCATATCTCTATTCAATCAATACCAACACATTAGGAGAAAGTCTTTTAAAAATTCTTTCTGATCGGATCCTATCTCACATTAGAAAAACAGTTCTTCTGTGATTGAATGTACATTGCATAATTATTCCAAAGTGGGTTTTTTTTTTTAGTGTCATTGGATCAAAGAAGAAATTCTAGAATGTTTGAGTAATAAGACACCCCAAGTAAATTAAGAACGTATTTACTTAGCTCTCAAGCTAGTGAAAGTCAAACTCATTAATCTTAGTAAATATCACCAAGAAAAATTGCCAGTAGGAAAAAGATACAAAATGTTGGCACGAACAACTGAAAATTGCTTTACGCACTGTTCTGGTATGCTGTTACATTTTACAGTTAGAGAAATAGCATACATTTTGCATTTTTAAATAAAGTTTTTTAGCTTTTTTGATATCATTTTAAAATTAGGCTAAAGGCCGGGGCGCCTGGGTGGCTCAGTCGTTAGGCGTCTGCCTTCGGCTCAGGTCATGATCTCAGGGTCCTGGGATCGAGCCCCGCATCGGGCTCTCTGCTCGGTGGGAAGCCTGCTTCTCCCTCTCCCACTCCCCCTGCTTGTGTTCCCTCTCTTGCTGTCTCTCTCTCTGTCAAATAAATAAATAACACCTTAAAAAAAAAAATAAATAAATAAATAAATAAATAAAATAAAATAAAATTAGGCTAAAGGTATAATATAACGTATAAACTTGCCCAATCACTATGTTGTACACCTGAAACTAATGTAACATTGTGTGTCAACAATACTTCAATAAAAACAAATAAATAAATAAAAACTAAAGGTACAACAGCACTCATATAAAATTTAGCAACTGCCTGTGGGAGAGAATCTTACTGTAATTTTAATTCCCCATGTCTCCCCTACAAATGATTTGCAAACACTTGTAAGGAGAGCTTAATTTTGCAGTTATGTTTCTGGGAAGGATGGAAGGTGAGATGAATGAGGATATTTTCCCAGTGTTTATAACAGGACTACTATGTGAGAAAAAAGGGGAGGGAAGAAGAAACGGAAAACATTTTATTATGATTGCTACTGTGATCACATTAACAATTCCAATCCAAACTAAACCTATGTTTGGTGCTTAATGTGTATTGATCAAGTTGTATTCCTCCCATGAGATATTTTTTCATTTTCAAAGAATAACGTATTTGATTTTTATGTAAGCTCATCTTAATATTTAAATATAACCCCTGTATAAACTAGACTGGATAGGTGTTATTTACTACCACCACCCCCCGAAACTTGTAACTCTTCCCGCATTCTTGAACTGAGTACATGGCTCCATGTCCTGCTTTGTGTACATACAGACCAGACTACAGAGCACATAGAACAAATTCTCTGCTAGATTCTCACTAGACTATCAATACACAACTAGGATAGATAGCCAGGTTATGCCAGAAAATGAAGAATGGAATAATTCTATGAGCAGTTGCTTTACATATGAGTAATGTTTTCCAAAAGGAAAATTAGACTCCATTCAATTGATCCTTTCTTATTATTTTTTTCTGATAGCTACATCTTTCTAGGTACTCTTCCCTCTCTATCCCTACACAAAGCGTTCAAAGTAGATTAGGAACCCTATCAATACCAGTGCAAACAATTTACCTCCTAATAGTTCCTTCTGTCCTACGAGGCTCTGCACTGTATCTCCCAATCCTCTTTGCCTTGGAGAGCTGCGGCCTCCTGGTTGGCCTTTCTGTCAACCTCTGACCTATTCACATCACGGGATGAAAGTCAGTCCTACATAAGAAGGAAGAAGTGTAAACACCTACCAGAATGCTGGACATTCTTCCTATCATTATTCAAACTAATAATGAAATCCTGGTTTTTCTCTCAATAGCATAGTGGTTTGACTATACTCCATAGTCTAACAAACTCTTTTTTTTTTTTTTTAAATAGAAAGACCTTATAATTTTGGCATATTAGTTAACATCCATTAACCTCAGCTCTTTCATTTGTTGGAAGAGAATGATAAGGTAACTTCCCTCTCACATTTCTAAGAAGACAAAATTAGATTAAACTGTATGTAAATAATTCCCACAGTTCTTGCAGATCATAAATAGTCATTAAATGCTGTCTCTTTATAGTAGTAAGAGAAGGAAGAATAGGAGCAAAGTAGTAGTCTATCTTCTGATTCACATGGCATCCCTTATGTTCTTTTTTTTTTTTTAAAGATTTTTATTTACTTCTTTGACAGAGAGAGAGACAGCAAGAGAGGGAACACAAGCAGGGGGATTGGGAGAGGGAGAAGCAGGCTTCCCAACAGAGCAGAGAGCCCAATGCGGGGCTCGATCCCAGGACCCTGGGATCATGACCTGAGCCAAAGGCAGATGCTTAACAACTGAGCCACCCAGGCGCCCTGGCATCCCTTATGTTCTTATCAAGGCAAAACTTCCTAATATACATGGAAGCACTACAACTCCCAAAAGCAAAGCAAAGAACGTTGGCCATATAAGTTACCGGGTGGTTGTGTTGTGGCAACTTGGTTAAGCTGGGAACTACATTTCCCTAAATTCCCTTCTTTGAATTGCCCAAGTTAGAGTTAACCAAAAGTTGAATTTCCACAAGATTTATTTTTTTTTTAAGACTTATTTATTCATTTTATGGGCGCCTGGGTGGCTCAGATGGTTAAGCATCTGCCTTCGGCTCAGGTCATGATCCCAGCGTCCTGGGATCGAGTCCCGCATCAGGCTCCCTGCTCGGAAGGGGGCCTGCTTCTTCCTCTCCCTCTGCTGCTCCCCCTGCTTGTGCTCTTTTGCTCTCTCTGTCAAATAAATAAATAAAATCTTAAAAAAAAAAAGACTTATTTATTCATTTTAGAGAAAGAGGGAGAGAGCACACAAGTAGGGTGAGGGGCAGAGGGAGAGAATCCTCAAGCAGACTTCCCGTTGAGCCCAGTGCAGGGCTCTCTGTTCCAAGACCCATAAAATCATGACTTGAGCAAAAGAAACCAAGAGCCAGTCCCTCAACTGACTGAACCACCCAGGCACCCTGAATTTCCATAAGATTTAGAAAATAGAAGTGAAGCAACTGTCATAACTTTCTGACAGTCTTTTTGCAAACAGATGTGGTGACAAACAGATACACAGGTGCCCTGTGGGTTCCATGCAGTTTCCACTCCTCTGCTCCGTGTATAGCTCTTTTTCCTAATTGACCTTGTGACCAAACACAGATCCAGGCCCACAACAGATGCTTATCTGTGAACTCTTAGAGAGGGGAAGTTACACAGAGTTCTCCCTATGAACTTACCTTTTTGGTCACACTTGCGCAGGTGAATGTGGTTGGTTTCTTGGATTGGCTGGTTAGTGACTTCTCCAACTTTCCTTCCAGAATTTTACTCCCCAACAACTCCACAATTGTGTAAGGTAAGGTCCATTCCTATAGCTCCATTATCCCATAATACTCATAGTATTAAGTGTGAATTGTGGGCCAGAATATCTGTTAAAATTATTTCTCCCTACATGCCTATGGTTGCTATAATCATCATTATTTGGTATTTAGCACAGAAGACAGTTAAAAAGTTTAATATTATCTGGCATAAAAATTATGCTACTATTAGAAATATAAAGCATGGGATAAAAGCTTAAGAATGATGTGTTAAGGGACACCTGGCTGGCTCAGTCAGAAGGGCATGCTACTCTTCATCTTGGGATTGTGAGTTCGACTCCCACGTTGGGTGTAGAGATTACTTAAATAAGTAAATAAATAAACTAATAGAAGGAGAAGAAGAAGAAAGAGAAGGAGGAGGAGGAGGAAGAAAAGAAGGAGGAGGAGGAGGAGGAGAAGAAGGAGAAGGAGAAGAAGAAGAAGAAAAGAATGATATGTTAAACTACCTTTCAATGAGAAACCTAAAAGATTTTTATTGAAATGAATGATAGGACACAGTTTAAAATACAATTCTGTCCCTATCACATCCTAGCTCTGTGATGTTCAACAAACCACTTAACCACTTTGAGATCATTTTTCTTCATCTCTTTTTTAAAAGATTTTATTGATTTATTTGAGAGAGAGAGTGATAGAGAGAGAGAGATCACAAGCAGGGGGGAAGGGTAGAGGGAGAAGCAGACTCCCCACTGAACAGGGAGCCTGATGCCGGACTCAATCCCAGGACCCTGGGATCATGAGCTGAGCCAAAGGCAGACGCTTAATCAACTGAGCCACCCAGGCACCCTCTTCATCTCTTACTTAGAGATATTACTCATCTTCAATAATAATATTTGTTTATAAAAGTGCATGGTTCATAGAAAGTACCAAGTTAATATCATGTCAATAATATTCTAGACTTTAATGAAGTAAGTTTTACTCTTAAATAAGCAGTTCAAAGGTCTTTTATTCTAAGTCTTTTTTGGGGGGGAATATGCTTAAATATTGAAGATTCCTAAATAGATAAATTAGATCACAATATTAGCAAATTAATACAAAACTACAACCTCAGAACTCAAATAAAAGTTATTTGGTAACTAAGCACATGATCCAGAGTATCTTCCGAGCTTTCTAATCAGAATATTAACAAACTTAAGTACTTCCACGTTTCCTATTAGTTCAAACAAAATACAAAAACAAAATCTTTCCTTGACTTAATCATCTTCCTATTTCCTGCCTTGCTTTCATAACAAATCTTGTCTACACTTGCTTTCGCTCCACTTCCTCTCCTCTGCGTACTGGTTAAAGCTGTGCAGTTGGTTGTGCCCCTACCACATACTGAAATATATTTCTCTAGCTCACTGGTTCTCAAACTCCAATGTGCAAAATATTTTTCAATCAAGATCCTTATGCCGCATACCCCAGAGATTCTAATTTAGTAGTCCCAAACTGGAAGGCAGGGATCTGAGTATTTATCAGCATCCCTAAATGATTCTGATGTAGGTGGTTAGGTATAATATCATGAATAGCTAACAACCAGATCCTGTTGGCAACTCCTCAGCTCTTATTCACATTTGACCTTTCTGCAGTATTTGATACTCTAGGATATCTCCTTGAAATTTCATCTTCCCAGATGCTCAAGGCCCAGGTCCTTGAAAATCGCTGGCTCTCCTGTAAATAATTTATCAGTGAGTTCGTAAGACTGAGTTACAGACAATATCATCCACCTTAAGTATTTGCTTAGTGCTTGATGTAATAAAGCTTCAGTTACCCCAGGCCTTCCCAGATGTCTTTCATGGGATTCTCTTTTCCATTTCTTATAGTCTTAGTCCACTGTTAAATACGAATAATGACAAGTATTTCCTGAATGTTTATGATGGGTGCTAAGCACACACTTACTTCCTGTAATAATCTTGTATGTCACACTTTCCCTCATCACAAATTTTTGTTGTTTACGGTCCCCCCCTCCCAAGCTACATGCCTTGCCTGACAGCCCCAGGCCACATTCTACTCCCCACACTGGGGTCACTTTTTCTGTGTATTTTTCCTGATGGCCTTACTGAGACTCCTTTCCCTGTGCTCCATATCACAGGATATGCTATGAGTGGTTCATTTGCCTACTTGTCACCACCATCTCTAACCAGTGGGCTTCTTGAATGGTAAGGACTATATCTATTAGCCCAGGACCTGTTGTAGAACCTAGCTGAATGGTTTTTTTTTTTCCTAACTAATTAAAGCTGGTTATCAGGTCTCATTTATTTAACTCTTCAACCCTTCGAGCAGGATATTGTACTTCACATAATGTGGTCCTTGGACCACTTACACTAAATCTCCCTGGATGATGATTAAAAAGATAGTCTCCTATGCTCCCTGCTTCCCATAGCAAGATTTCTGAGGTTGAGCCCTAGAATATTCAATTTGATAGGTACCTTAGATGATTCTCATAAATAATAAAATTTTCGAAATATTGCTTCAGTGGGAAGAGTTCCTACTGAGACTGAAGAGACAGTCTTCTACTAGTGACAATACCAAGAACAAGCTTGTGTTTAATTTAGAAAACCTTTAAAAAGACTAGATTTTATGTCATTTAGAAACAGGGGATTAGAATAAATTATCTACAGTGTATCTTCTATCTCTGAAACCTTTTAGTTTTAATAAATTGGAAGGAGTAGGGATACACTTGCAAGTAAAATTTCTTCTAGCCATCTGAAATTGAAGTCTATCTTTTGTACCTCATAGAAATGAATGAGTAATAATTTCAGATCATACAAGGATGCAAGAGATAGAAGTGCGATGAATCCAAGATTGGAGCCAGAGCTATTCTTCTTGTTGCAATTAGGTAGGAAGGAGTATTGGATGCTCAGACTTGGCCAAAATATCCTAACTTCTTTAATTTCATATCCTAAGTAGTACACATATGGAGAAAATTAACTTTTTTTTTTTTTTAAGAGTATCATCCTTGGACCACATGCACCAGAATCACTTAGGTTTCTGCTTAATACTGTAGTTTCCCAGGTAACACCCAGTACCTACTGAATCAGAATGTTTGAGGAACAATAAATATCTTCACAAGCATTCCAGGTGACTTACTCAACTACCGTTTGAGCACTGCTGATACACATAATCTAAGCAGTTGCACTGAGGTGTACATGACAAACGAACAAATTGTTCCAATCTCTAGAGCAAAAGGATAAATAAATCCTCTAAGGTCTTATGCAAGCCAGTCTTCTGAACATGCACAGAAAATACTTGCACAGTCATGTGGACTAAAACAGCATGTTTTCTGACTTTAGTAGGAGTGGGAGAATCCAGGCTATGGGCCAGGACACAATTATAATCCAGCGTATAACTAGTGCCTTGCAAATGTTCAAACATTTTGATCCAGCGTAATTCTGGGTAGCAACAGAGGCAATGAACAGGATTTAAGAGATGACCAGCGGCACCTGGGTGGCATAGTTGGTGAAGCGACTGACTCTTGGTTTCTGCTCAGGTCATGATCTCATGGTGTTGGGTTGGAGCCCTGTGTCTGGCTTGGCACTCAGCGCAGATTCTGCTTGAGATTCTCTCTCTCCCTGTGCCCCTCCTGCTAGACACTAAGCTTTCTCTCGCTCTCTCTCAAATAAATAAATCTTTAAAAAAAGAGAGAGAGAAAGAGAGATGACCAAAGAGTGGAAGGTGGCTCTAGGGACTGAGAAAATAAGAAACAATCATAGTACACAGAGAGGCAGGAGAAGAGAACAATTAAGGAATCAGATAATGAGATAAGTAAGTGCAATCAGTTTTGCTGAATTAGATAAACTGGCATTGACCCTAAAATCTGTGATTAGAAATCATCTGATTGAACAAAAATTACATGTATTAAAATATAGTGACCATTGATATATCATATCCAAGGGCATAGGTATATTAAACTAATAGTAAATAAAGATCTTCCTTCTTTTCTAAAAGGAGAAATAAACAATGAGAAAAATTTTACAAGGCATTAAGGTATTTGGGGAAATTATGCTAAAATTTCAAAATTGTACATGTAATTCAATCTTTTAATAGGATAAATACATGTCATTGGCTATATATGTAAAACTTTCATGAAGTTCATTATGTTACTCACATTTACATATGAGAAAATTCTATATAATAAGAAATGAATTTCATGACACACATGGAAACAAAAATGGTTTGAAAGATACAAAATTTCAGAGGCTACTTTCAGAGAGTAAAAAGTGAATAACCATAGCAACAATGATTATTCACCACTTTTCCTGAACAAAGTTGTATGTATTAAGTTGTGATTTAAGGAAGATGGTACAAGTGCCAATCACACATTTATCAGAAGTGTATCAAGTAAAATTATAGGTTATTGTTCCCCCTTTATAATTCTATGAATAAAAACGTCTGTCTGCTCATTGGAAAATTAGTCTGGTATTTTCTCAAGGTCAAACTTCTCTGACAAACATGTTTCCAATATCTTGTTCAAATATAAAATACTAACAGCTATTGTCTGCATTGGATCTAAAATGATTTACAGATCCCTGTGACATTACTTTTTAAGCACAGGACCTATTTTTTTAGATATAAGATTTAAGAAAAACTTTTCTTGTCCCTTTATTTAATGGTTAAGTAGTGTTAAATTGTTGATTATTTAAAACTTTGTAAATAGTTAGACTATAGATTAATTTGATAATTAAGGCCTGAAAGAGCCCAGGGAGGCCATCCTCTCTTCCAGGGCCAGCTGGAGGCTGGCATGGAGAGGGTCAAGGTCTCCCAGGAGGTGCAGAGTTTCAACAGTACTGCATGCAGAAAGCCTGTAAGGATGCCCTGCTGGTAGGTGTTCCAGATGCAAGCAACCCCTTCCAGGAGCCCAGATCCTGTGCTTTATTCTAAAGACTGTAGGGAAGAAGTTCACTGAGGAACACTTTTAAGCACAAAGTGATGAATGACTGCCTCCAAATCTCAAGAAAACACTTTTCTCCAGCCAAATGACTTTTAGATATTTCAGACCTTTCCTGTGGCCTGGTCCCACAGCCAAAATTCTACAGAAATGAAGGAGTTTCTACTCAGATAAGGAAACTGGGTGAAGGAGGATACTTTAAATAATAATGACCTGGTTCTTTTGGTAAAGTGCTTTTATATTCAAGACAAACAAAAATGTTACCACCAAATGGTCTCTTTCATAAGTGTTGATGTCTTAATTTTCCTAAATGAGACTGTTTTATTTGTAACACTAAACATGGGACTGTTTCTTAGCAAACTTGTTTAGAAAGATTCATGTTGTGTTGTGTATTAGATTACCCCATCCTGTATATGCAGCAGATTTGGTCTTTGTCTTAAGTTCCTCTCCTTTATAGTTAGGTTGTCCTTCAAACAAACAAACAAAAACTACATTATTTCATGTCTTTAAAAAAATGTTTACATGTGATATTCAGACACTGCAAATGATTAAAAACAAAATAATGTGAAAATACTACAACCTAAATGAATTCTTAAGGTCACAAGTGTTTTACTTTGATGAGATGCCTTTGATTTAATATAGGACACTTTTCAAAGGATACTTGTTTGTAACAATCTTTGATGAGCTTAGCAATAAAATTGCTGCTTAATTCATAAAAAAATAAGGCTTGAAAAAATGTAGATATAGGTTACAGTTCTATTTTTTTCAAATCTAGTTTTCAAAAGCCTCTTTCACCTTACCAAACAATTCCTATTCCCATTTGATGTGGGGAACAAAGGCAAAAGAAATGTAGATAAAATAAAATTTCCTTATAATTTTCAGCCCAGTGACAGAAACTTGAGGCAGGCAGAGTATGACATTCCTCCAGGAACTCCCAACTGTCTTCCCTAGAGGGAAAAACCACCTTAGCTTGACAAAAGCTAGGGCCCCAGAGTTCTGTGAGTCTTTTTTAGCATATGAAAATCCTTTTGTAAACTTCCCCTGTCCTTACCTCCCCCAACTCCATCGTATATAATCAGTTGCTCCCCACAATCCTAGGGCAGCCTTTTCTGCTCACTAGTCCTGTCCTTGTCCCCTTGTTGTCATTAAATCACTTTTCTGCACAAAAGACGTCTCAAGAACGCTTTCTTGACCATTGGCTCCAAACCCCAACATTTCCACATCACTATTTTCTATGTGAAAGAAAGCAAGAATATTTCTGATGAGATGAATGGACAAAGAAGATGTGGTATATATATATGCAATGGACTGTTATGCAGCCATCAAACAAAACACGAAATCTTGCCATTTGCAACAACATGGATGGAACTAGAGGATAGTATGCTAAGCGAAGTAAGTCAATCAGAGAAAGACAATTATCATATGACCTCACTGATATGAGGAATTTGAGAAACAAGACAGAGGATCATAGGGGAAGGGAGGGAAAAATGAAACAAGACGAAACCAGAGAGAGACAAACCATAGGAGACTCTTAATCTCAGGAAACAAACTGAGGGTTGCTGGAGTGGTGGGGGGTGGGAGGGATGGGGTGGCTGGGTGATGGACATTGGGGAAGGTATGTGCTATGGTGAGTGCTGTGAATTGTGTAAGACTGATGAATCACAGACCTGTACCCCTGAAACAAATAATACATTATGTTAATTTTTAAAAAAAAAGAATATTCCCAATGACAAATAGATTTAAGATTCATCAATTCCACAGGGTGCCTTTGACAAAAAGGAATGAGGGATGGGGCTTTTTAAGTTATTTCATACCTATTTCAAGCCCGTTATAACAAAGCTTTCAAAATGACTATGGGTATCTATGTAAATTTGGCTTCATCATGTGATCACAATATTGCCTAACAAGTTATAAGTACTTAAATATTTTAAATGGCTTTAAAGGCTTCTCCCATATTTTGAAGGTGCTCATGAATATCAAAGGATTTTAAAAGCCATTTGTATCTTAGTTACAAAGGAATTTTTCAAGTTACCTTATGAGCTTCCTACCAAATGCTGTAACTATTTTTATAGAGTTATTTTATAATTTTAACTCTAAAATGCTGCATTTCTGATATCCTCCTGAGATGGGTCAGACAAGAGAACTAATTCCAGTGACAACCATAGGACTCTTCCACTTGCTCTTACATCATTTAGGGTAAAAGTGAAATGCTAATGCACATGCTTGCTTAACAGGTTACACAGATATCCCCAAACCTTTATTGAAAACAGGATTGTGAAATTATTTTGTATCTGTCTTGTACTTAAAACTTAATTAAACCTATAAACTCACTTCTTCTCCATAAAACTTTTATAAAGCAACGCAAAAGCTCAAATATTACACTTTTTTTTCTGCTAATTAGGAGAGTTCCAGTACCTAAATGACCAAGATTTCAAAATGCAATTGTAGGTCTGAAATGTAGTTGGGAGATAAAGATGAGCCACTGGAAAGCAAGGTTGTATTCCTTTCTCTTAGTAAGCAAATGACCCTGTGATTTGGTTTCTCTCAGCCTCAATTCCCTTTTCTACTAATTAGGAATAATTATATTAGCCTAAGAAGCATAACTCAATGGGTGAAAGAATGAAGCTTTTTAGTTTAAAATAAGTCCACATGAAGAAATATCTGTGAGTAGCAAACTAATGTAAAATAATGAACAGTGGTGGTGCTATGTATTCCTACCTGGTTTAGGAAAAATATACAGGGTTGTTTTTTTTTTTTTTCTCCAACCTCAGTCTCAGTAAGAACCTGACAACTGAAATAAGGAGAACAAAAGCCATACTCAGTCCCTTGGTGTTCTTTCCTTAATTTTTGCCTAAGTGATCAAGGCTTTACAACTTCCTCCCCTCCAAAGAAATGCTGTTGAAGTTCCAGTAATTATCACACACTAGATTTGCTGAGCATTAAAAATTGTTAACAGTTGTGTTCCATGGCTGTACCCTGCATGTAATGTGCAGTATGTGCAGTATGTAATATGCACTAAGGTATGGAGCCCTCTTAAGCTGAATGACTTAGACATATGTTCTAAACTGCCTTTTGCCTCACTCCCTTCCTGGGTCCAATATTCATCCTGAGTGAAAGATTTGGGTTCATTAAATCTTTTTAAAAGTGGTTCAATAGAACTGCTCAGGTCTCAATAAATCCCAAACTGCGAGATATAAAAAACAAACCTCACCAATAAAAACATTCAAATATTACCAAACAAGAATAAAACTCAGTGTGAATGACTAATGCATTCAAATTCATTTCTTTCATGCCTTTAAGTGGCTAGGATTAGCATAAAGAGCCTTCTCAGAGTGTAGGCAACAATAAAAACTGCAATCCCTCATACTTTGTAGTGACTTTCATTTTTGAATCTAGGTATTCTTTAATTTTCATAATAGCCTTGGGAGGTAAATATCATTATCCTCATTTCGTAGGAGATGAAATTGAGAGATTAGTAATTTGCCCATAGCTACACAGTAAGTGAACTATATGCTGATTTCAGTCCTAGGCCCTGGCATAAGATTACTGCATTACTAAAATTTATATAGCTAGATGGTTAGCACTTGAGAGAAATAGTGTTAAGGTGACAGCCAAGTTAAAATCCAGAAGTCAAAAACATGAAAACAAACAAAGGCATAAAGGATAGAGTGGAAAATAACTGATAGGCATTAAAAATAATAAAAAGCTAATATTGATTGATTGCTTATCACATCCTAGGCACTGTTTAAAAATACTTTATATGAATTAACCATGTAATCCTTATCATAGCCCTAAAAATCAATGGCCAAAATTATGAAGCCATCCTTGATTTCTTTCATTCTCCCACATTCTACATCTAACCTGTCCACAAATCCTGTGGTCTTCAGCTTCAAAATATATCTAGAATCTGACCATCTCCCACCATCTATCTGTCCCACCCAATCCACAGGATAATGCAGGATCATTGCAATAGCCTCCTAACTACTCTTTCTTTTCCTAATCAAGCCCTCTTCAGTCTTTCGCTAACCCAATGGCCAGAATAATCTCTTTAAACCACAATCGGATGGTGTCATTATTCTTCTCAAAACTTTCTAATGGTTCCTCATTCACCAGGCAGAATACAAGTCTCTACAGAGTTCTAAAGGCCCTCCATGGTCTGGCCTCCTCCCTGCCACTCAACTTTGCCTCCCACTGCTCCAGGCCCACTAACATGGCTGCTCGTCCTAGATCATTCTAGGTATTACTCACCTTTCTAAGGGGTTGTGTGCTTGCAATTTCTTGTCTGAAAAACTCTCCTAGGTATTAGCATGATTTAGTCCTCAACTTTCCTCAAGTCTCTCTGTGTAATGTGGTGGCAGAGTGCCTGCTTCTAGCCACTGAACACACTGCTCTCTAGATAAATTCCAGGGACCTAAAAATACCTATGTTACCGACTACAATAGCAGTACTGTCCAAATGCCCTGCCCTCACATATTTTCTCCTGTTGTTATAAGGCTGCCTTTTAAAAAGACATCATTAAAACCCAATGCCCAGACCTTGGTTTCTAAACAGAACTAGAGCTCCTGGAGACATAACTGATACCAAGAATGGTAGGAAGAGGATAAAGTAAAGAGAACTTCTTCTGCCAGAAAGTAAGGAAATACTGGAAAACTGATAACCTGTGTCAAAAGGATATATATAAATCTATCTATCTATTTATCTATCTATCTATCATCTATCCACTTACTAACTACCATGTGCAGAGCATCATTCTCCCCAAATCATCTCTGCATATAGGATACATGCAGCAGTGTATCTCATATAGGCAACGATGTATCAGATGCAGTCATTTCTACCACCTAGTCTTTGCCTAGTGGAATTACAGAAAGGGAAACTGAGAACACAGTAGGTAGAAAGCATTGAATTCATGAGTCTGCAGTGAAAATCATAGAAGGAAAAGAAGGAAACAGAAGAAGGAAGGATTAAGAGGTGAGAAAACAAGAGAGACAGGTCGTGCGTAGGGAAGGAAAGACACAGTAACAATCAAAATAGAAAATAATCACTTTGCCACAAGCTTTTAATTCTTACTTCAGTCAAGGTTCATCAATAGGATGAAAAGTTGTTGGAAAATGGGATTTTCACACATTCTTAAAATATCACCTCTCTGATTACTAATTAATGACAAAAGGAAAAGGGTAGCTTTCTAATGGAGAAATAAGTCAGACACCACTGTTAACTACAAAGACATGATATCACCAATAATGGGGAAAACTAATACCACAGGTGTCCTAATGCAATACCCTGTGACAAATGTTCACCTTGAATCTAATCGTGAGGAAATGATCAGACAAAGCTCAGAAATATTCTGCAAAGCACTAGCTTGGACTCCTCAAAAACATCAATGTTATTAAAATATTATCTTTAAAGGCAGAGAAAGTAATCCTGACAACTAAATGCAATACATGATCCCTGTTTGCCTCCCAGATTAGGTTAAAAACTAGCTATGAATGGCATTACTACACAGTTGGAGAACTTTGAATATGCTGTATTTTAGATAAGGGTATCAAATTTGTGTTACATTTGCATTGCACACTGTATTATTTTTATATAGAAGAATGTCTTGGTTCTTCAAGGAGGGACATGCTCGAGTATTTAGACGTCTTGCGTCATGATGCCTTCAACAGTTCATCTAGATCAGCAAAAAAACTTACACCTATAGCTAGCTAGATATCCATTTATCGGAGAAACAGGAAGAAGAGGTTAATGTGACAAAATATTAACAATTACTAATCTAGGTAAAAATTTATTGGGAATTTATTGTATTTTTTCAGCAGTACTGTCATTTTTTTTTTCCTTTTTTACAACAAATAGTTGGAGAAAAGGCTATCTTTTGGGTTCCTGGACCCAGATCCAATGTGTGTGTGGATGCTTCCCCACACCAATAGGCAATTCTTGAACACCAGCGGGCTGTCCTAAATTCAACTCAAGTCCGACACTATCTACCCGGAGATAGCGTCAGTCCTACAAAACTAGCCCCTGCCCTTCTCCCACTCTCGATGCCAGTCACAAGCTTAGGTTGTTACCACTATTTCTGACTGACCTGCTATAAATCAGAGGCTCCAACGACCTCCTCCTTGGGTTCGATTAGTTTGTAAGAGTATCTCACAGAACTCAGAGAAACATTTTACTTACCAGATTGCTGGTTTATGATAAGGAATCAACTCAGGAACAGCCAGATGGAACAGATGCATAGGGCGGGAAAGAGCAAGGAAATCTCACGCCCTCTCCAGGTTCGCCACTCCCAGCATGCACCAACCCGCAAGCTCCCTGAACCCTGCCCTTTTTTGGGTTTTTATGGAGGCCTCATTACTTAGTCATGATGGATTAAATCATTAGCCACTGGCAATTGACTCAACCTCCAGTCCCTCCCCCTCCCCAGGGCTCAGGGGCGGGACTTAAAGTTCCAACCCTCCAATCACAGGGTTGGTTCTCCTGGCAACCAGCTGCCATCCTCCGGTCGGTCCAACAGTCACCTCATTAACATAACAAGAGGCACCTTTGCCGCTCTCTTCGGGAAATTCCAAGGCTTTTAAGAGCTCAGTGCCAAAAATGGGAACGAAGACCAAATATATGTTTTTTTCTTATAAATCACACTATCACGGGCTGCTTTCTAAAAGTATTAGAAACATTGAAACGTTTTTAAAACTTTATTTTTTTAAGATTTTATTTATTTATTTGTCAGAGACAGAGCACAAGCGGGGGGGGGGGGGGGGGGGGGGGAGGGAGCGGCAGGCAGAGGGGGAAGCAGGTTTCCCGCTGAGCAAGGAGCCTAATATGGGGCTCCATCCCAGGATTCTGGGATCATGACCTGAGCTGAAGGCAGCCGCTTAACCAACTGAGCCACCCAGGCGTCCCTTTTTAAAACTTTAAAAAAGTAAAACCAATTTGTTGTCCCAGGTCCCTTTGTGTTACTACGGGAGTTTTTTGGTGCCCTGCAATTCTTCCATAACAATTCAAATTCTGTAACTTTTCTCCATTGTTTACATTGATTTTCACATATTAGAATCTTAATACAAAAAATATCAACAACAATGGTTAAATTTGAAGATTACACAATAACTGAAAGTAGAATTTGTGTCAAATTCACTTTTTTTCCCTACCATTGGGATTCTCCTAAATATTTCAAGTTTGTAAATGGGGTCACAGGTTAAATTCTAGAAGATTACTTCCATAGAACACTAGCATTAGCTCCCAGAGCACATCATACATAGTGTTCACTTTAATCTCTGACCCAAATTTAAAGGGTTAGATTTTCTATGTGCTGTATGAAAATATCTATTTAAGCCCAGCATTCCCTCAAAGGTACTAAAGTTATTTATAGTATCAGTTCATTTTGCAGTCATATTGTTCTCTAAGTCAGCTTTTTAGGAAGCTAGTTATCTCTCAAAAATGCAAGTGTGTCTGTTCTCCTGCTCCTGTGGCAGAGACAACTAGCTACTAAACTAGGAAATGTCTCCCTCTTTTGCAGAGAACACAGTTGTTGCTGGGAAGCAGCTCAACTGTCAAGGATTATTCCAAATGCCTCTCCTTCCACCCCGCCCATGTGAGCAATCCCTTTCAGGCTGAAATTACTAAGTATCAGATACACAATCTTCCTCAAATTGGCTCGGTTCTTTGGGCAGCTGAATGCTGTTAATGCAGCAGGGGAATCTGAGGAGACCCTAAAGTACCAAGGAGCAAAGCGAGGGAAGGACCTCTGAGAGCAAAGGACCTCTGAGAGGAAAGCCACCCAATAAACCTCCATTTGACTTTATATGAGGAAGAAATAATTTTTTGTTACATTAAGCCTTTGAGATTTACATTTGTTACCGCATGTATAGTTAAATCCAATATTACATGTAGAAATCTGTTGACAGCAAACTTCCCTAAGAAGAATCACCTACACTAGCTTAGGTCTCCCTATTGAATTTGCTTCCTAAAACCAAGTCTTGCCTGTTCATAATGATGTGGGGAACAAAGGCAAAAGAAATAATTAAATTTCCTTACAACTTACAGCCCACTGACAAGTCTTTGAGACAGACAGGGTGACTTTCCTCTAGGAACTCAACTGCCTCGATGTTAATATTTTACTACGGGCAAAAGGCAATCTTAGCTTAACATTATCCTGACCTCCAGGATCCTGTAAAGTCTCCTTCAACATATAAAAATTCCTTTGGAAAGCACCCCCCACACACACCAAGATATATGTTAGCCGCCCTTCTCCAAGCATATGGCCCACCGATATACCTCTGAAGGGTCTCATGACTAAGGTTTTATTAGACAGTAATAAATGACCTTTTCCTAACAATAGCTAGCCCCCTCAAGGTCCTGGAAACCTTGCTTCCAAAATTCCTTAGAGACTTACCCTATCCCAAACCCCCTCCCAACTTGAAAGTATATAATGGGCCGGCCACTCCTCATGACCCCAGTGCAGCTCTTTCTGCCCACCTGTCCTGTCCCTGTGCGTTAATAAAACCACTTTTTGCATCAAAGTCATCTCAAGAATTCTTTCTTGACCGTTTGCTCCAAACCCCAACATTTCCACATCAATAATACTCATCATATTTAATTATAGGTTTTGTTAGCATCTACTTCTGTACCTAGCCTAGGGCCTGACACACGTAGGCATATCATAAATACCTCAGAAATTAATGAGTGACTCTTGTTTCAAGTAACATTTCTATTTGAGAACAGAAGGGTGAATAAGAAAATAATTGAGGGGCCCCTGGGTGGCTCAGTTGGTAAAGTGTCTGCCTTCAGCTCAGGGCATGATCCTGGAGTCCCCAGATCAAGCCCTGCATCAGGCTCCCCACTGGGAGGGGAGTCTGCTTCTCCCTCTGACCCTCCCCCCTCTGGTGCTCTCTCTCACTCTCTCTCTCAAATAAATAAATTAAATATTTTTAAAAAGAAAAAAAAGGGGTGCCTGGGTGGCTCAGTGTTTAAGCATCTGCCTTCAGCTCAGGTCATGATCCCAGAGTCCTGGGATAGAGCCCCGCATTGGGCTCCCTGCTCAGTGGGGAGCCTGCTTCTCCCTCTCCCTCTGCCTGCCGCTCCCCCTGCTTATGTGCTCTCTCTCTCTCTGACAAGTGAATAAATAAAATATTTTAAAATAAATAAATAAGAAAGAAAGAAAGAAAGAGAAAGAAAGAAAAAAAGAAAAAAATTTAAAGAAAATAAGAGTATGTTGGTGAGGGTAATTCTTGATTCTGGAAAACAATGTCATTTCGAGAGTCACTTTATAGTATTCCTAAGCTACTCAGCAGTATTTTAGATACTTCTACATACATGTGAGTGTGTGTGTGCGTCTGCACGCACACACACTACACATCAGCTCAAGAGTCTCTCTCCCCAATTATCCAGTGAATGAGTTTCACCTTATAAAAGTAACATCCATTATCTCTCATAATTGACTTACTTATTTCTTAAAAAAAAGAGAAAATTTGATGATTCTAGTTAATACTTTTTAACTCCCCAAACCCATATATTACTAGATTGTGTGTCCAACCTCAGGCAAATCATCTACATTGAGGAGGAGGAGTTTTAGGAAAGGAAAGAATCTATCCTAGTAGTATAAGCAAAGGACATTTATTATAAGATATAAAATGGTTTTAAAAATCACTGAGAGAGGGGCGCCTGGCTGTCTCAGTCAATAGAGCATGCAACTCTTGATTTCAGGGTTGTGAGTTCCAGCCCCACATTGGTTGTAGAGATTATTTTTTAAAAAAATCACTGAGAGGGCCCAAGAGGCAGATTCTAGGCTGGGCTTCCAAAAATAATGCCTCTTCCTTGGGTACCAAAGGAGCTGGTACTCCTTCCACTATCAAGAACCAGATGTTGGGGCTGGGAATTGCCAACTCCAGAACCATTTTGTCTCTGTCACCATCTGTACCAGCAGAATGTGATGGCTTTTTTCCCTGTGCCTTCCTCCCCTTAATCCAGTTCCAAACTCAAGTCTCACCCAAACCCATTTGATTAACGGAACCTAAAACGCATACAGAAACTCTGCTGAAATTTGCCTGGGTAATGTAGCCTTTAGTCTTCCAACCTTTGTTGTATAGGAAGGTCCATTAGATCGTGGCTGGTATAGACACTGATTTAAGCAATTCAGGATATGACAGATACCTTGACTGACCTATACCCGACAATGATTTAAAAATACCTCCAGCCACAGGAAAAATCCAGAACTCTCCTCCTCCCAGCTTCTCCTCCCAGAGTCCAGCCCTTCTTCAATCACCTCCTTTTCCATGTATTCATTCTTTCAAGACTACGACCAACTTCCCTGAATGGTCTTTGCAAATTTTCCTTCCTTGACAAAATTTCACTAGTCTCGGGGGTAGCTTCCCTGATATCTTAAATAACATCCAGCCCTAAAGACCAGAGATATTACCATGATGCATTACAACTATTCCTCATCCATCCATCATGAAAACACTAATTGTTGTAATTACTGTATTCAAGAACCCTCCCCCACAAGACTTATTACTATTCCCTTTAAAACTTGCTCTCTGATACTCTAAGTTTTCTCTGAAACTCACTTCAACTTATTACTATGATACTTGGCTCTTCTTGAAGACATGCTTCCTCTTCCCCTTCTCAAGAACAGGTTTTTGGTTTTTTTTTTCCTTCCAATACACAGAAATAGAGGAAGAAAATAAGCAGAGTAAGAAAGGCGTGGAAGCAGAGTGAGTGTCCTCTTTGCTTCTCCTTGATATTTTTTTAACTGTTTCCTCCCTTTTTCAAAACCCCAACTCCTTTGAAATGCATGTCATCAGACTTTTCCAATCCATATCCTTCCTAGTTGTCCTCACCTTTTGATAGTCTCCTTATCATATTCCTCATTCACTGATGATTTTTGGTTCCCGGTTTACTCTCCCCCTATCCACAAACGATACTCTCACCATGCATAGCTACATTAAAAGTCAGGATAGGATCCATCTACCACAATGGCCTTTTATTTCTTTGCATCCTTTGTCTCAATGATCTTTTCTTCAGCTTTACCTCAGTCACCCAAGCACATGGTTGTACAAAAGACCTCTCATAACTGATAACAACACCTCCTATCTGACTATCACATCTAATCCCCCCAGGTCACTTATTCTAAATTTATCAACAATTTTCTGATCTCACTGAGGCCTCCTCTCTACCATATCATATTTTCACAATTCATCACCTTCTTCATATCTTCATATCCTTCTTGCTCAGACAACACTCATTTCATTTTCTCCCATTCTCTTGGTTGCACAGCAAAGAAAACCATCAACAAATGAAAAGGCAAGCTATAGAATGGGAGAAAACATTTGCAAACCACACATCTGATAGAGTTAATATCCAAAATATATAAAGAACTAATACAATTCAATAGCAAAACCAAACAACATGATTAAAAAATGAGCAGAGGATCTGAATGGACATTTTTCCAAAGATGACATATAAATGGCCAACGGGTACATGAAAAGGTGTTCAATATCACTAATCACCAGGGGAATGCCAATCGAAACCACAATGAGATATCACCTCACACCTGTCAGAATGGCTAGTATCAAAAAGACAAGAAATAACAAGTGTTGGCAAGAATGTAAAGAAAAGGAAACTTTGTGCACTTTGGGTGGAAATATAAATTGGTGCAGCCACTATGAAAAACAGTATCAAGATTAGACAAAAAATTAAAAACAAAACTACTACTGTATGACTCAGCAATTCCACTTCTGGGTATTTATCAGAAGGAAACAAAATCAGTATCTCACAAAGATTATCTGCACGCCCATGTTCATTGCAGCATTATTTACAGTAGCTAAGATGTGGAAGCAACATAAATGTTCAAATGATAAATGGATAAAGAAAATGTGGTGTATATATACAATGGGATATTTTGCCATTGGCAAAAACACAGATAAAACTTGATGACATTATACTAAGTGAAATAAGTCAGACAGAAACAGATAATACTACATGACCTCACTTATATGTGGAATCTAAAATAAGAATTAAAAAAAAAAGAAAGAAAGAAAGCAAAAAACCGAGTTCATGGATATAGATAACAGACTGGTGGTTATTACCTTAGCCAGAGATCGGGAGGTAGGTGAAATGAGTGAAGGGGGTCAAAAGGTACAAATTTCCAGTTGTAAAATGGAAAGTAACATACAGTATCATGACTATAGTTAATAATACTGTATTGCATATTTGAAAGGAGGAGGAAAATGAATCTTGAAAGTTTTCATCCTAAGAAAAAAATCATATTATGTATGGTGATGGATATTGACAGGACTTATTGTGGTGATCATTTTATGTTATATACAAATATTGAATCATTATATTGTACACCTGAAATTAATATATTATGTCAACTGTAGCTCAATTAAAACAAAAACAACAACAAAAAATACTCAACCCAGTAGTTGAACAATCCTGATTCACTCAACAGAACCTGTCAGCTATATTTCCAAAATATATCCCCAATTTAGTGACTTCTCTCCATTTCCACTTCTTCAGCCCTTCTGGAATACATCTTTACCTCTTTCCTATATGAGTGCTGCAGCAATTCTCTTGGTCTCAGTGCTTCTCTTCCTGCCTCCTTCCTGAACAAGAGTGATCTTTCTTAAGTGTTGAGGGGGTCAAGTTACTCTCCTGCCCCAACTCTTCAATGGAATGCACTTAAACTGAAAATCTAAACTCTTTAGGGCAACTCCCAAATTTTTCTATAATCTGAAGGCCCTCCACTTTCTTTTATCACATCATTTAAGTCCCAATCACCTTATTTCTTCCCTTTAAATACTTGATCATTCCATTCGAAGGGTTTTTTTTTTTAATAATGTTATATTTCTATTTATAACTTGGATGTATTAAACTGGTGTCTCTCATCTACACTGCAAATATCTTTTACCAATATATCATTTGTTTTATTAACTTTGCTTTTATTTCTTTTTATCAAAAAGAAAAATGTAATGCTTACATAATGAAATCTCAGTATTTCTTAATGACTCTTGCCTTTGAGCACTACAAAAGGACAATGTGTTCCCCTCATTTTATTTTAGCAGTTGATAGCTAAGTAATTAATATTTGGGTATTTATTTTGATCTATGATGATAAGTAAATATCTTACCTTAAGTATTTTCCAAATTGGAAAATGATCTCAACATTATTTACTAGAGTCAGCTGAGTGATGTTGCATTATTAAAGCATAACTTGAACATTCATTAAAAGTTTCCATTAAAGAAGCTCAAATTGACTGTGGTTGCTCAGGATTGATGAGAGTGTTGTGATAGCAAACAATTTGCACAATTTTATTCCTTTCCATGAGCTGAACACAGAATGTATTTTCTGTTTTCATGTCTAAATAAATGAGACAATACTTACAAATAGTCTTATCTTTCCAACCACAAATTAATATATGCTTATTTTATGTATAAAAGAGTACAAAGTAGAAAATGAAGATAATTTATAGGCCTAGTATCATTTTTCTGAGATGTTGGTGTATCAACTTCCAGCCACTATATATGAAAGTCTCTCTCCCTTTCCCTTTGCCTGTCTCTTTTTTTCTTAATGGGATTGTATTACACATGTAGCCTATAATACTTACTTAAGAGCATATTGTGGACATGTTAATTTAAGGATTTGATGGCCCCACCACATTCTTTTTTTTTTTTTAAAGATTTTATTTTTATTTATTTGAGAGAGAGGATGAGAGGAGAGAGAGAGCACATGAGAGGGGGGAGGGTCAGAGGGAGAAGCAGACTCCCTGCTGAGAAGGGAGCCTGATGCGGGACTCGATCCCGGGACTCCAGGATCATGACCTGAGCTGAAGGCAGTTGCTCAACCAACTGAGCCACCCAGGCGCCCAGCCCCACCACATTCTAATGTATGTGTGCGTGTGCATGTGTATGTGTATACATCAATGTACTCTAAGTTAACCATGATTGTTATAATTGAAGATGTTTTCCTTTTTTGCTTTATAATATTGTCTGTAAATCCATATTTTTTTCCAATTATTTTCTTAACAGATATTTCTCAGTGTGGATTTTCTGAAATAAAAGGCTTGCTAATCTTCAAATTTTATACATACTGTCAGGTGGCCCTTCAAAAGGTCCCATCAATTTATCCTCCAACAAAGAGTTCATGTAAATTCCCATTTGCTCACAGACTTGCACATATTTGTGCCCTGGGGCACATATGTGACTGCTAATGAATTTAGTCATATCTTCATTGTTATTGACCCTGACCATTTTGCCTATTATAAATCACCTAATCATTGTTGGTCTTGTTTATATTGTCATATTTTTATTTATATCATGGACATATTTAACCTTTGTTTCTCATCTGCATTGCAAATATCTTTAACCAGTATATCATTGGTTTATTAACTTTGTTTCTGTTTCTTATCAAAAAGAAAATAATAATGCTTACATAGTGAAGTCTTTTTTTCTTAATGATTCTTGCTTTTAAGCACTACAAGGGAAAATTTATCCACCTCTTTTTCAGTGAATAGTTAGATATTTAATACTTGGGTGTTTATTTTGATCTATGGTGATAAATAAATATCTTACCTAAGTATTTTTCCAAATTTAAAATTACCTCAACAACAAAAATAAATAAATAAATAAAAATAAAAAATAAAATAAAATTGCCTCATCATTATTTACTAAACAATCTATTTTTTTCTCAAGATTGTAAAAATTCTATGGGGTATCTGGGTGGCTTAGTCAGTTAAGCATCTGCCTTTGGCTCAGGTCATGTTCCCAGGGTCCTGGGATCGAGCCCAGCATCGGGCTCCTGCTTAGTGGGAGCCTGCTTCTCCCTCTCCCTCTGCTTGCCATTCCTCCTGCTTGAGCTCTCTCTTTCTGTCAAATAAATAAATAAAATCTTAAAAAAAAAAAAGATTGTAAAAAGTCTAGCCTCAAAAGTAGATTGTCATATTTACTTGGGCTTGTTTCCCTAATAACTTTTTAGTCTCATTGAATTCCTTGTCAATCTTTTTCATCAATATTTTAATTACATGTTAGAAGTTGACATGTTAACAGTGCAAGTTTTATATTATTATTCTTCTTTACCATAATTTTCCTGATTTATTCTTTCAATGTACAGATTTATTCTTCAAATGAAATTGGGAATTATTTGGTCATGTTCCAAAAAAGGGTGCCATTTTGTAAGGAGTGGGTGGTAGGGGGATTCTAATAAATGCATAAAAATATCTTGGGAGAAATGACATCTTTACAATAGTAAGACATCTCATCCAAGAGAGTTAATGTCATTTATTTTCATCTTGTCAAGTTTCCCTCATGAATGTTATAGTTTTATTTAATAAAGTACTTGTACATTCTGGTTGAGCTTATTCTTGGGTATATTATGCTTCTGTTACTATTTTGACAACACAAGCATTTTATTTCCATCTGATTATTGCTGATTTTTAAAAGTAAGCTCCTGAATCATACACATTTATATTCTGACCAGGCATATGAATCAACTCTTAGTATTTTTAATGTATTTATTGATTTGGGGAGATTTCGAACAAATAATCTGCAAATAATAATAAACATAACTCTTGATTTCCAACATCTATTTTTTTCCAGTATACTTCAAGAACAATGTTAAACAATAATGATAATTTCCATTCCAGAACCTTATTAATTTAATTTTATTTTTTTAATTTCTTAAGTTATCTCTACACCCAACATGGGGCTCAAAATCACGACACCGACATCAAGAGTCGCATGCTTTACCAATTGAGCCAGCTAGACACATTCTGGAACCTTGTTAAATAGTATTGGTAATAACAAGAATTACTGTATTGTTTGATGTAATAATAATGGACTTAATGATTCCCCACTAAGTATGATGCAAATGTAGCTTGTATATTAGCTACAAAGTGTACTCCTATTAAAAAAATGATAAAACCATATGGAAAGCTAGAGAAAGATACCAATACAGATAAGTTTTTATTAGCTATGATTATATTCACTCCTATTGCCTATGTAATTTTTACTCTTCTTGAAATTCCCTCAGTTCAGAATTTGTCATCACTCTTCCCACCATCTTGGTCCACTCCTCTCAATTTGTTCCCAATTGATAGGCTCATCCATTTAATCACTTCAACATTTCTCTGATTGACCCCAAATCTCTTGATCCAGCTTTGAACTCCCTTCTTACTTCTATTTTATATTTTGAATCCCTGCTCTTATCCTACTTGCAACACAAAATCAACTTAAAATCAGTATGTCCAAACCTGGACTTACCCTCTTCCTGATAACCCAGATGCTCCAGCCTTTATTACCCTTCTTAAAGTCATAATTCTTCCATTAATTAATCAGACAAAAACCCATAGTATCACCTTCAACTAATCCTTTCCTCCTTTTCTCTTCCTGCCTCATTTGCCAGTGTGTTTGTGGATTGTGCTTCTCCACGGCCTCTTCATCTTCTTCTCATCCCTACTACAAGTCTCCTGATGAACCCCCATCCTGTCTCCTATGTATTGCTATCCATGTGAAATTGCTAGTCATGTTACTTCTTGCCTAAATTCCTCCATAACATAAAATATTCATAGAATAATGTTCAAATTCCTTTGTCTGGCCTCTGATGACTGATATGCTTTCCCAGATAACTGGGGCCAGAGGCCCATATATGAACCATAGTCTGGGTATGTAGACCAGGCATTGGCATGTATCATCTTTTGTTCCTGTGGTATGGGGATTGGTGACAACTGAAATCATTTTAGAATACGCAGAATCAAAATCTCTTCATGTTATCCAAATACATAAATTATAATAACAGGATGAGAGGAGCTACTTGTTATAAAGCCCACAACAGTATAAACACCAGGAGAAGTTGATGAGACAGGGCTCAAAGAAGGTGGGAGTCAATTCCCAAAATAATCTTTGAGCTAATGTTCAGGTGCATATATGGATGTATAACAACAAAAGGATAATATGGACATTTACACTTCAAAAATCTTTCATCGAATTCACCTTTCCAGTTATGTCTCCTACTTCCTCACAGACTCCCGGGAAACCAATGGAGTCCTGCTGTTCTTTGAATACTCTCAGCCCTTGCGTAAATTTATATACGCCGACGGTGGGGACAACACAGGCTGTGCCTTGATCCAACTCCAAGTCAGTTAGACTTGAAGGCTATTGGGAAGCCTCCTGTCACTCCCACTTTTCCACCAAAGATAGCTCCCGAAATTGCCCTAAGACCCAAAGCCATTATCAAAGGTGCTTCGTGAGGAGAGAGCCCCCTAATAACAGGGAACACAGTCTTTCACAGCATAGATGTTCAATAAATATTCACTAAATTGAACTAAATTTTCTAAGAAAACTGAGGGTCCACTAACATTAAAAAAAAAAAAAAAATAGCCCAAAGTAAACTGATGCTGCCAGCTCATCAGGGCGTAATTAGCAGGCAGATTTCTCATATTATCTTACATGGCCAAAAAAAGTATTTTAGGGGTTAGTTACAGGGGCAAGTGAGCCTAGGAAATGGGACAGAAACAGGAAGTTTGTGTCCTGAGATTTCTGCCTTGTCGAGGGAGCACTATTTCTCCTTCCCCTTAGAATATCCTCACCAGGAAATTCAGGCAATACTTGCTGTAGTTCAGCAACAGACGAGATGGTCTCAGAGGCTTAAATTATTTTTATAGACATAGAGGGAAATTTCTTCACCAAGACTTAAAAATATCAATTAAACTAAGACAAATATACATGATGAAGGAAACATGGTAACGGCATCCAATCACAGGGACAGAGAATAAAAATCATTTCAGATTTTGAGTTGACTACAAACTTGGTTTCAGTGATGTTGCTGAAAATTTCATGTGTCATTGCCGCAACATAACAAGAAAACTTAACCTGTTCAAAATGAAATATGTAACTGCCACCATATGCAATAGCACCACTGGCAACAGAAGCCGAGGACACAGGAAAGTGGTGGTGATGATTTTGCTTGACTCCTGCTCAGTCTGCTAGGAATATTGTATTGAGTTTCTATGGAAACACTAACACATGCTCAATATCCAGAGGAGAATAGTCCTAATGATAAATCATGTCATATGAAGAGATAAAATAACTTAGAATTTTTAGACTCAAAAAGACTTAGAGAAATGTTACCTGTACTTAAATGGTTCTCATTTGGAATAGCTTCCAAAAACCATAAACTCTTCTAACTTGTAAAAGCAGCACGCTTGTTGTTTGGGTCTTAAAATATGGAGAAAAAACTTTTTAATGAGCTCTCCAACAATATAATCATATGAAAACAACTGCTAATAGGCATTGAGAGTTTTTTCCAGGCACTATGCTGTACTTTAAGTGCATCATTTCTTTTAATCTCCTTAACCACTCTGAAGTATTATTACTAACTCTGTATTACAAAGAAACTGAAGCATAAAAAAATTAAACTTTCTGAGCTAGCAAAGGTAGAAGAGATAGACCCAGTTGGACTGATCCATAGCAATAGCTGTTAACCATTACATTAGTTACTTCGCTGTGGTTGTTCTAAAGGAACCAGACAGCTGCTTTTAGGAGACTATAAAAAAGAAATCATGCTTTAATATGGAATGGTAAAGATGATCCTTGAAATTTCTTCTCATCTCATTTTTAAGATTCTCTGCTCTTGTGGTCTTTAGGAAAGATAACCCATGTCTTTAGCCAACATTCTCCCAGGATTCCAGCTACCATCTGTTCTTGTCCTCAGTGTCTGGGAAGTAAACTATCAAATAGAGTGCCTGAAAGTTGAAGGAAGCAGGGGAAGGACATAAAACACATGTGATAGAAACATACATTTTGCTTAGGATGATTGTTGTTCCCCCTTTCATCACAGGGCTCAAAAACTATCCTCAACTTTAACCTCTAACACACATACATATACTCTCTCTCTTTGTCTCTCTCTGCTTACCCCAATCTGCCATAGTATGTTCTATATCTATATGGTTCATGATATGTAATGAAACGGATGGCATACTGTGTATAGTAGGATATGTGTTATTTTATAGATTATGTGTTATATATAGTTATCTATTATAAAATATAATTTATATTTCATAGTCATTATGCTACAGAAGCATTAAAAAGCAGAGTCAAAGAAACTATATTTCTGGTTACATGATAGTGTTAAACAGTTACTGAAAGCAACATAAATGGTTTTCATCCATTCTATATGCTCTAACATAAAGCTATGGTTTTTTTTTAAGATTTTATTTATTTATTTGAGAGAGAGAGCAAGAGGGAGAGAGAGTGCGAGCATAGAAGGAGAGGAAGAAACAGACTTCCCACCGAGCAGAGAGCCCAACATGGGGCTTGAGTCCAGGACCCTGAGATCATGACCTGGACCAAGGCAGACATTTAACCAACTGAGCCACCCAGGTGTCCCAAAGTTACGTTATTTAAAAAAGATTCAATGACCAATTGATAACACTTGGACTCTGCCTGCATGCATGTTGTAAAGACACACGGTTTTAAGTTTTCTGGAAAATCTGAAATTCACACATGAAGTATCTGAACTATCAAAACTGGTTACAATCATTTTATAGGACTTTCAGGATCTTAGAGTATCTGTTAATTCTAAAGCTCTCAGAGGTTTGCAAAAACAAAGCAATGAATAGTATCAAAAATGAAACATCACTTTCATTTTCAACAGTGACTTCAAGCAAGAAAAATATCCTAATTACTTCTAATTTCAATTTTCTACATTAGCAATTTATTTTTATATCACCATCTGTTATATGGGGCAATTTGCCAAAACGTGCATTGGCTATAGTGGTTCTGAGAAGGAAAAGATTAGTTTTGGAATACTGAAGAATTCACTTTGAGACTTTGACAGGTAGAGATTAGAAGCAAAGGTGTTCCATGCCCAGGAAAAATCTGAGCACAGGCAGAGAGAGGAAAATAATGGTTTCCTGTGTAGGAAAATATGAGAACACTAGAGCATCTAAAGCAGAGGGTTAAAGAATATATGGAATTAACAGTAAATAAACTTAAGCAGAAAGTGTGTGGTGTGTCCCAGTGGAGAAGGAGAGAGTGTGCCTAGGGAAGATAATTTATAGAGGAAAATGCAACAACATTACTAAATTCACCTTTATTTTTAGGGCATCCTGGGAAGCTACTGAAGTTGGAACGAGGATCTTGAATTAACTCAATCATGCAAAAGCAGTTGATTTTCAAATATACCAGAACATTTAGAAACTAATATGCATAATCTGTTGGGGAGGTACTTTAGTTTCAAAGATACCATGAAAGGAAATATTTTCTAAAATATTTTTCCACCTCAATGTTTTCAAAGGATATTGCATAAATCAAAATATATATCTTTAATTGTACTAGTATGCGTTCAATATTCCATTGGTTACAATTGTTTAGTTTCTATTCCATCATTATTTACTCACAGTGTTGTGAAAAATGTAATAAAATTAAGAATGCTTTTAAACTCAGATTGGTATATTTTCCTCTTGCTTTATTTTATGAAGGAATTACCAATTCATACCTGTGTAACCCTATATTAGTTTACCAATAAAACAACTGGAGAGTCAAAAGTACATATGATTTCCCTAAGCACTAGATTTTGCTCCTCAATTATAAATCAGTTAAAATGTATTTTTCATACTACATTTATTGTGATTGTTTCATACTGATTATGTAAGGCTTTTAATCCACTTTTATTACTTTTTTGCTAAAATATATGGTATAAACTGTGACAAAGAAGTATGAAATAACAGCATACAGGCATAACAAATTATTTGTGTTTAAATGACTGGTGATTTAATCCAGGTAATTATGTTTCTCTAATCTTTACCTAGCATTCAAAACACCTATGTCATATTATTTACAATTTTGTATATCTTCCTCAGCCTTTCACTTCAGAGTACAAGATGCTAAGAAAAAAAAAAAAGGAAAAACAAAAGACAGTTAATAAGTAGCAAGCAGGGGGGTCTATGAGTCATGATGCAAATTGTCTTTCTATCAATTCATATTGGCAGTCACCATTTAATCCAAGTCATCAGGAATGGAGAAGTGGGAAACAGGGCTAAAATCCTGGAATCTATTCCAGTATTTCATGATATTCCATGTCTCTTGGCAGTCAGCCTGCTTTGACCTTACAATGGGAGAAACTAAATATCAAGGAGAAGAAGCACCTGCCTTAGCCAGTAGTTTTGGCGTACACATTACCTCAATCTGCACAGCAACTTTCTTTCAAAGCTCTGTGAACTATTCACATATGCTGTCTCATCTATTTCTGTAACATCCATTGAGCTAGATGAAGACTAATGTTATCACCATTTTCCAAATGGAAAATGTGAAGTGCAAAGTGATGATACGGTAAATCAGAAAAACTAGTATTCAGGTTCTAACACAAACAGCCTTTTGGTCTAGAATTTATCTTCTCTGTATGTTTACTAGACAGGTGTACTTTGTAGTAACACAGATGATTCACCACGCATACATATTTCAACACCTTGTTGGAGGACAGAAGTGTTATAAGAGTTATGATGGATAATCTGTTAAGCCTTACATTGAGTATAATGCTTGTGATGTTTCCCAAATGCTACAAAAAAATTCAAAGAATAAGACAGATCTTACATGGGTTTTTTGCAATGAAAATTATTTTTGCATCTCTATTAAGGCATAAAACAATAAATATCAACACATGAAAGGAATCTATTGTCAGAAATAAAACATGGTTTAGGGTCAATTTCAATAACTTCAAGGTATTATAGAAATGCACTTACAGTGATAAATACACGCTTTTCTTGCTCAAGAGGCTTTTATGCTGATGCATTCATTTTCAACAAGGGAAAATATGTTGAACTATGAAAACAAAGGGAAATTGGTTGATTTATGTGACTACAGTAATGTTTCACATTTTCAACTTCTGATGTTTCAGGACAGTAGAACCTTTCAAAATCTTTTAAATGTAAATCATAAAGCCATTCTCAAACCACAAAGAAGCCCATGAATATCTGATATAGGACTCTACAGACCAAATAATTATTACTTTGGCAGCATATTTGTCGAGTTTAAGGAGCAATTTGGTGTTAAATTTTGTGTTATCTTCCCAAGAAAATGAAAAATATCAACATAAAAAATGCATAGAAAAGTCATGCCATGCTAAAAGTACTGACGTGTACATGAAATGAGAAAAAAATAGTAATCTTATTGCTACAGCATGGTGTTTTGAACACTGAAAAATATACTATCATAAAATAGCTAAAATTTGCAATTTACATTAACCAAAATATTACTCTTTCCAACCTATAAGCATGTAATAAAAAACCGTACAGGTCATATTTTCTTAATGATGGTGAAAGAGAGATACTAATTTATTTTCTTCATCCTTTTTGTTTTTGAAATTCACAATCAAATGCATTCCCATTTTTCTGGAGTTCTCTAATATAATACTTGAATGTAGCTAATATTTCATATGACCCATCCAATGTCCTTTTCAGACCTTCAGAATAACATTTTCAAATGCCCACCAAATAGATCATCCTGTCTCCAGGAATGATCAAATATGTCTCAAGATACTGTGCTGTGGTTTTACATTAGGAGGGGAGTATCGGCTGCCAGTTTATATAATTTGCACTTGAGAGGGTGAATTTTTTTTATTCTTTGTCTACTCAGCCATCCTATATCTTTGAAAAACGTAAAGTTCTTTGTGCCATTTCTTCAAATATTCATCCTTGAAATTCTAACACCAGGGGATTTAGATACAGTTCTAATGTAATGCCCTATGTATTCTATTTAGACCTGAGATCTTTCATCTTTCACTGATATAAGCTACCAAAGATAAAAATAGGTCACTTAGGGAAAGAACCCTAGAAGTATGCAAGACAGAGGTGCAAAATCATGAAATATGAGACAAAGGGCAAAGAAATTTGAGGAAGAAACTACTTGGATGATCTTTTAACTTGATACTGTCTGTTATACATGGTAGATACTTTGACAATAAAGAAAGTTCAGACTTATCTAATTATAATACCCAAATACAGGTTAATCAGTGACTATGATATATAAATTTAATAAAGAATGAAATGACCTACTTCTGTGTGTGCTGAGGGCATTTAATTTTTCATGAGTGCTCCACATGACTGTATCTTCACAGTGTCCTAGTCTTTCCTATCTGTTGCTCCTTCAAAGATATAAATGCAAGTAAAATGTGATGTAATAAAGGTCATGATGGGAAAAATTAGGCTGTGGAAACATATCTTCAATTTGCTTATCTAAAAGGAGAAGTTTTCCTTTAGTGTAGAACTGCATTACAATGTAGTGCTTTGGTGCCTTAGAATGCTGGAATTATTATAGGTTTCTAACAATAGCATATTCCCACTTGCTTTGGCATTAAAAAAAACATATGTTTCTATATTAACAGCCTAAGGCAAAGGAAAAATGGCACTCCAACCTACCTGAAGCTGTAAGACTATATTGACAAAGCTTACTTGGAATGTCAGGATCTTCAGACTGATGATTAAATATGTTTTCACTTCTGACATTTTCATTACTTAAGTTTCCTTTCATCTCTGATCCTAGTGGATATGGGACCCAATTAAAGAATGTGCTAGGTATTGTCAGTGTGGCAGTTTTTATCATAACTCTAGTTACCTGATAGTAATTTCTCAACATAGTAACCAGAATTAGACATTATTACTCTGTATTTGTCTAGTCCTCTCACATTTTTCAATTTCAATTTTACCTATAAAATGTTTTCCTCACACCAACCCTATGAGGTGAGTGGGCCAAGTTTTATTTTATAAATGAAAAAAACTAAGGACTGAGAACTTTAAATGATAATCTCGAAGTTGTATACGTTAGTATCAGAGGCAAAGAAAAAATCCAGGTGCCCAGTTCCTAGGAGGGTTCCCTTTCTACAAAGGCTATCCACTCAACCCAGCAGAAGAAGCTTCTCTTTGCTCAATTAGTAATATTATAGGAAAAAAGATAATATTGCATCATGTTGTTGGCTAAAGGAACAAGAGACAAATTATTCCCTGTGTCTGTGATTTGCAGATTAGACTATGACATGGTCTATAAAAAATATTTATCAGACCATCCATCCTTTGAGGGCCAAGGCAGTCATTTACTTTGCATTCCCAGTGCCTAGCAAAATACTAATCATAAGAGGAACATAATGGATACCTGCCATTGTTGAACAGTTCATGAGCTCTGTCTTTAGGGAAAAAAGTATTATTTTAGTGTTTCAATAGAGGCCACATAATACTAGGAGTGAGAAGAATACTGAGCTACTAGAATATTAAGAGTCCATTTCTGTCACTTTTCAAGCATGTTTTACTAAACAAATTTCCTATCTGTACTGTAAAAACAATGGTACCAACCTTTTCTACCTCACAGCATTTCTGTAAGGATTAAAAAATATAACATGAGAAAAATGCTTTCTAAGAGATGCAAAGAGATATACAAATATCATCATTTCCATCTGTATTTGAAATACCACATCTAATGTATTTCCAGAAGCATAATTTAAAGGCTCTGATAAAAATATTTAATACATATTAACATATTTAGTTATCATTACTTTTACGCTTTATAAAATTTACATTTGCTTATATATTATAGAATTTAGCTTATGTTATAAAAACTACATCTTATATAATTAGGTTATATTAGTTTTAAAACAGACTTCCAAAAATTAACATTGCTTGGAATTATTTTTTTGAGAACTAGGCTCTTTCTTTCAAAGAATATAACTTTTTGTAAGAACTGATATACAACACTATGCAAGCTAGAAGTTGGTAAGTCAGATGTTTTAAATGTCTTTTTTTCATTTAGCAAGAGCAAGAATATTATATGAAATGTTGTTCAAAGTTTATTTTTTCTTCACTAAATGGGTCTCATCATTCAACCCATCAAAAATATATTTAAGCAAGAATGTAGAAGGCTGCCTTACAGTAATTTCTGAGGATAGCAGCTCCTGACAGTGTAGAGTTGACTATTAACAATACACAGATACCCCCACTGCATTCTAAGCAAAATATGACAGCTCTTGGTAAAACTATCTTGGTTCCTAACCCCCTACCATTTTAATAAGAGAAACAACTTATCTGATATCTAGTATAATATGAACATATATTAGCATCTACAAAGTCCTCACTAATAACAGCAGAAATCCCAGAGACCCAAAGTCCTCAGGATGCATCATTTCTGTGACCTGAGTAAAGAAATAGGGGTCTCATTACCTGTGTGGATGACTGATCTCATATTATAGCATCTATTAAGATTTCAGAACTTCTAGCAAGTGGAGCCAGTCCAGTCACAAAGGGCCACAGCAGAATGGGTTTGGTGTTGATATGATAGGCATAAATGAGTCTGGGAGTAAGGGAAGATCTTAATCTTAAATCCAAGAGAGAAAACAAGCAATGGAATCTGGATTTGAAGCAAAACCTGGAAAGATTCCTTAAGGGAAACTTCGGCTTGAGAAAGAAACCTTCCCCCCACAGTGGAGCCCAAGGGCACAGAAGAACTGTTCAAGGTGCTGAAATGACTTGAGCATCTGTTCCTGACAAAGGTCCTAAAGACTTCCTTGAGGGCGCCTGGGTGGCTCAGTCGTTAAGCGTCTGCCTTTAGCTCGGGTCGTGGTCCCAGGGTCGAGCCCCGCATCGGGCTCCCTGCTCGGCTGGAAGCCTGCTTCTCCTTCTCCCACACACCCTGCTTGTGTTCCCTCTCTTGCTGTGTCTCTCTCTGTCAAATAAATAAATAAAATCTTAAAAAAAAAAAAAAAAAGACTTCCTTGAAATTGTGGAGAATGTGGTCATACCTCTGGGTCCTTAATAAAAAAAAAAAAAAAAGGCAGGGGCGACTGGGTGGCTCAGTTGTTAAGCGTCTGCCTTTGGCTCAGGTCATGATCCCAGGGTCCTGGGATCGAGCCCCACACCGGGCTCCCAATTCTGCAGGGGGCCTGCTTCTCCCTCTCCCACTCCCCCTGCTTGTGTTCCCTCTCTCGCTGTGTCTCTCTCTGTCAAATAAATAAATGAAATCTTTTAAAAAAATAAAATTTTAAAATTTTAAAAAAAGCAAATCCAGGGCGCCTGGGTGGCTCAGTTGATTGAGCGACTGCCTTCGGCTCAGGTCATGATCCTGGAGTCCCTGGATCGAGTCCCGCATCGGGCTCCCTGCTCGGCAGGGAGTCTGCTTCTCCCTCTGACCCTCCCCCCTCTCATGTGCTCTCTCTCATTCTCTCTCTCTCAAATAAATAAATAAATAAATAAATAAATAAATAAATAAAGCAAATCCAGCAGCTCTTGCACTTTTGATTCTGCTGTTAGATACAGGCTGCAATTTTCATTTAGCCCTAAGCAATCCTATGTATATCTAAAAACTCTAAATGAAGTGTAAAAAGCTCAGAACAAAAATAAATACATACATACATACATAAATACGTAAATAAAATAACATGGGAGTTATCCACACAGGCCTGGCAATTGACTGAGATAAACCCCAAACTTGGGTAAACAGAATAATCCCAGTCCTGACTATTGTTCTGGGATAGCAGGTTGAGGGTAGTGTATGCAAATTCAGAATGGAGTTCTTTAAGAATTAGAGATGACTATGGACAGATTCTGGATCTAATCAGAACACCTTGATTTATACCTAGAAAGGAAGAAAGGAGATTCAGAAGAAGAAGTAAAAATCCTGTCCTCTTTCTTACCTCAAATGCTGGGAGTTTTAAAGTGTCATGAATGATTAAATGAAAACAAAACAACATATCTGAACATGACATGCTGAAAACCATGTAATTCCACCACCATAAGATGATAGATGTACATGAAGAGAGAGTAACTCTCCCTAATTGTAATCATAGTCTTAAGAAGCCTGACTAGTGAGGGGCACCTCCTACTGAAGACCCTAGCCTGAGCACCTTTTATCTATCTGGCCTAAATAATGGAACTGGTACTGAGGGGCCCAAAGGTCATAGCAAATGCCCATAGTCAGGAAGAGTATGGGAGATCCATGAAATAAATCCCTTTCAGACTGAGAACCTGAGATGAAAAGAGAGTTTATTATTAACTCCTGTGATCTCACAGAAGACAATGTATTAAAACAAAATTCCTAAATTCAAATGAAAGTAACTGGAGTTCCCTGAGGTCACTGAGCCAGATGCTTATTTCCTTTTTTAATACAAACTCCACAATGCAGGTCCTTATTGCTTCCCACCCAGAATGTTTGTGCTGTCTTTTAACCAGTTTCTTTGCTTCCAATATGTCTCTAACTCATCAGATGAATCATTTTCTGATTATACTCACAAAAGAAGTTCCAACTGTATAATTCCTCAACTCATTAAACTTCAATGGCTCCAAATTTCCATCAAAATTTCATATGAATTCCTTACCTCTAAAATATTTTCAGGCATTTTCTTCCATTACTCTCCTATTTATACCCTAAACTCCAGTGATATTTAGGCTAGTCACTCCTAAAGATGATTTGTTCAGCCTTCTTTTGTTGTTTTCTTCACATGGTCCCCATATTCTAAAATGCCTACTCTTGGGGCACCTGGCTGGCTCAATCAGTAATGGGTAACTCTTGATCTCAGAGTTGTGAGTTCAAGCTCTATGTTGGATGTAGAGATTACTTAAAAATAAAATCTTTAAAAACAAAAGAAAAGAAAATGCCTACTCTCTTACTTCAAACCACTCAATCCTACCAGTTCTTCAAGGACCATCTCAGCTGCATCCTTCTTTTTTTTTTTTTTAATTTTTTTATTGTTATGTTAATCCCCATACATTACATCATTAGTTTTAGATATAGTGTTCCATGATTCATTGTTTGTGCATACCACCCAGTGCTCCATGCAGAACGTGCCCTCCTCAATACCCATCACCAGGCTAACCCATCCTCCCAACCCCCTCCCCTCTAGAACCCTCAGTTTGTTTTTCAGAGTCCATCGTCTCTCATGGTTCTTCTCCCCCTCCGATTTCCCCCCCTTCATTCTTCCCCTCCTGCTACATTCTTCTTCTTCTTTTTTTCTTTCTTAACATATATTGCATTATTTGTTTCAGAGGTACAGATCTGAGATTCAACAGTCTTGCACAATTCACAGCGCTTACCAGAACACATACCCTCCCCAGTGTCCATCACCCAGTCACCCCATCCCTCCCACCCCACCCCCCACTCCAGCAACCCTCAGTTTGTTTCGTGATATTTTCTGGACTCCTAACTAGATCTTATCTTTCTCTCATTTAACCTCATAACCCAATGGTCTCATATTGCACCATTCACAATCTGCTTTGATAGATTCATTTGTGAGGTTGCCATAGTTCCCCCAAAATATAACTATTTTTTAAAACAAAAATTACCACTTATCTTCTTATCACTCACATTACAGAACATAGTGTATTATGATACTTGGGAAATGGGGAGCCTGGGTGGCTTAGTCAGTTAAGTGTCTGTCATCACCTCAGGTCATGATCCCAGAGTCCCAGGATCAAGCCCCATGTTGGGCTCCCTGCTCAGCGGGGAGCCTGCCTCTCCCTCTGCCTCTGCTCCTCCCCTACTCATGCTCTCTCTCAAAATAAATAAATAAATAAAATCTTTAAAAAAAAGATACTCGGGAAAATCTCCATTAAATCATTAAACTTACTTAAAGAGTTAGACATTTCAACTTAACTTTCTATGGCATGTGTTAACTTTTAAAACTGGACTCAAAAATATTGACATCTGAATATCCGGGTTTTTTGGCTTATAAAGTTTCAGATATATTATATATACTAGCCAATACAGAGTCCTGCGAACATACAAGTTTTGTGTTTGTCCTTTAAAAATATTTATAACAATTAAGATACTTTAAGGAAATATGGTACATCTAAATGTTCTTGGTTTTGAAGGATATAACTGAGTCAATGTTCAGAAGCCAATATGGTTTGCTGACCTTAACAAAATATAATTACTAGAAAGAAATAGGTTCCAGTTTCATCACAAAACCATAATGTTTTTCTGAGTCCTAAAATCATAAAAATATTAACATTCTGCCCTTTTATACTTGTCATTTGGGAGAAATTTGTAACTATTGATGAACTGTTTCCTAAAGGAACTACACTAATGCAATTCCTAAATTATATGCCATATTAAGAATAACCCAAAGGAGTCTTAATCCAGTATATGTAGAAAAGTGAAAGAACAGATCTCACTTTCAATATGTCAAAACAGAATCAAAACTGAAAGTGACAAAAATAAAAATGGACCAAAAAATAAAAAATAAAAATGGACCCAAATCCCACAGCTTGAAAGAAATCAGATCACTTTGGTATAATTTATGCAATAGGTCTTTAATTATATACTGGGACACACAGTTCTTAGAATCAGTCCACAAAATATATTATAGTTAATCATGCCCTAGAAGAAGTGTCATATTTCAAAGTGTCAAGAATTATATCTATATAGTTAGTGTTTCATGAAAGACTACAAAATTCTCCTGTGGCTCCCAAATTATACTATTATACTATTTTATTTCTTCTCTTAAAGTACAGAAGCTCTTATACCTAGTCAACAGCACTGTGTGTCCTTTCTCTGTATTAAGCTATTTGTCTTTATGGCTTCTTGAACACCAGGAGACTCCATGGGGAGAAAGTGCATTAGACAAAGGAATATCTCTGGATGAGCCCATCACTGGAAGAACATCCCAATATAGTGACACTTTTTGGGTACTATTCAAAGATGAGTATAACCTCTAATCTAGAAGAAATGTTAAAACATTTCATTTCAGAAAAGTTAGGATCATTGTCAATTCATACAGGTCTACCACTGAGTGAATGTAATGAAGCTCATTATAGTGAATGTCCTTCACACACTGAATCTAGTTTTGCTTAGTTTTATTAAAAGCCATTACATAGTAATCCTGAATTTATTTTATAACAATCATAGTAATATTAAAAAAATCTAGTGACCTTTAAGAAGAGTGAAAGCCAATGGAAATAACTGAACTTAGAGGCAAGGCAAACCAAGATAATGTAAATCATACAAAAATAATTTAGTAGGACTGATAATTTTAAAACAAGATTGCAGAAGATTGCATTAGTTTTTATTTCTTCACATTCTTATCTCTAGGAAAAAAATGTAATTCAGTCACATTAAACAACATCTAACAGCTGTTCATTTGGACTGCTAGGTATAAGACGTGGAAAAATTTATACACACACACACATATTAGAAAAATAGGGTCATGGGGCTCCTGGATGGCTCAGTCAGTTAAGCATCTGCTTTTTCCTCGGGTCATGATCTCAGGGTCCTGGGATAGAGCCCTGTGTCGGGCTCCCTGCTCAGTGGGGAGTCTGCCGCTCCCTCTGCCCCTCCCTCCTACTTGTGAACTCTCTCTCTCTCTCAAATAAATAGATAAAATCTTAAAAAGAAAAGAAAAGAAAAATGGGGTCCATTTCATTATTTTAGGGGTGCACTTACCTAATTCATCTAAATATTTTTCACCTTATGATTTTTAAAAATTTCTTAACTATAGAGGGCAACATTTACAAAAATTGCAGAGAACATTTTGCCTGCTGTTTTTATTTTTTTTAATTTTTTTAAAAGATTTTATTTATTTATTTGACAGAGAGAGAGACACAGTGAGAGAGGGAACACAAGCAGGGGGAGTGGGAGAGGAAGAGGCAGGCTCCCCGCCAAGCAGGGAGCCCGATGCGGGGCTCGATCCCAGGACACCGGGATCATGACCTGAGCTGAAGGCAGACGCTTAAGGACTGATCCACCCAGGTGCCCCATTGCTGGCTGTTTTTAACCATCTATGTGTATAAAGGGAATCTTAACTTACACTCACGACATTACCACACATATTGTCATAACTGCAATGTTTTTATGGAATTGGACCTGATCCTAAAACCTGAATGAATAGAAAGCTAACATTGACGTCAAGTGTGTTTTTACAGCACTGGCCCGCACTAAGCCAGTGTCTAAAAATGGTCCTTAATTGATTATTTATAATTGTCCAAATCTATTTAAAAGAACTCACTAAAGCATTTTATTTATTTTTAAAGCATTTTAAAATAAAGAGAATCAATATATGTTAAATATTTTTAAAAATTTAAGGAGAATATAAATTCCATCCTCCAAAGTAACAGGAGAGCCTATAATTAAGGCATGACATTGGGATATAAAAAAATTGTAAAATTAACCAAAGTTCTTAGTTGAAATTCATTTTCATAGCAATTCATTAGATACAGACTTCAGCTATATTGTTTTATATATATTATGGTATTGTAGCCTTTGTCTTATTTATTAAGTAATTAAATCCAAAAACCTACATCATATGGACATGATAACAGTGCCCATTTCGTTGTACTCTATTGTTTCAGGCATCGTGCCTAACCCGGTTATTTTGTTATCCACTTGCATCCTGAAAACAAGCCTGAAACCTTGGGACTGTTAGCTTCAGTGTACAGATAAGACACACAGGTCCAGAAAGGCTACGTTATTTGCCCAAGGTGACAGAATCTGAAATCAAGTCTGAGTGTAAATCCCACACTTTGTCAATTATAAAATTAAAAAGTCTGGTAAATTGAGTTAAAAATCATGATTTTCACATTTAACATTTATTAGATTGTAAAGGCAATATCCTTATACATCTAAATTTAGGAATTCTAAAATAAGTAAAGGAAAACCAATGCCTATTTTTAAAAGGGATACAGATAAATATAAATAAAAGAAAAATTATCTACTTTTCTACCACTATTAACAATGTGATGTATTTATTCCTAGCCCTTTTTTGCCTTCCCTAAGAATACAGGAAGATAGACACATATAATATTTTCTAATAATTCAACTTCTCTATTTCCCAAGTACTTCATATATAAAAATGTAACAGTAATATTTAATACCTACAGTTCATAGGGTTGTTGTGAGGTCTAAATATGAATAATGTAAGTAAATAGCTTAGTAAAGAACCGTGCACAGATATTACTGCTAAAAATAAAAAAGTAATGGTAGCTTTGAAGATGAAGAAGGAGTCTACAAAACAATGCTGACTTTTTGTGTGTTACTTCTTACCTCCTTTTAAACATAGTCCCTTATTTCACAAAACTAACCCTTATCTAGTCACTTCCTACACCAAAATCCAGGTTCAATCCACCATCAAATCTTGATTGACATAGCCTTTTGTGCTCCCTTGTTTTCCCTCTGTGACCTTGTAGCCTATTCAAAGGCAGCGACCAGAGTGATTCTTTATAATAATAAACCAGTTCAAGTCAAGTCTCTGCTCAAAAGCCTCCTTGTTTTACTATCTTCCACGCTGAAAGTCAAAATCCGTAGGCTGGCTCACAAGGCTTACTTCTTTCTAACATCTTTGCTCACTCACTCCTATTAAGCCACCAGAGCCTGACGGCTAGTTTGTAAACACAGCCAGCTCACTGCTGTCCCAGCGGTCTCGAACTCACGCTTCCTACAGTCTCAGGTTCTCTGGATATCTCCATGACTTAGTCCCCTACTCATTTTGGTCTCTCTGAAACTGTCCGCTCATAAAAGAACATATGCCTGATCACCCTTAATAATATATCAGCCCTCCACCTCTGATTACACACTCCTATGGCAGTTTCAATATTTTCCTTCATAGCACTTACCATCACTTAATATTTTATATTTTTATTTATTTATTTATCATCTAACACCTTGGCCTAATAAATACACTCATTATAATAAGGATTTTAACTCTTTCCTTGATTGTACCCTTTACTAATGCCTTACAGATAAATATGTATTGAATCAACAAATCAGGAGAAGCTTCTTAAAGACATAGACTTCTGAAATAGTTTCTGAAGGATAATCAGTTGAATTTGAACAGTCAGAAATTACAGAAAACAAGTGTTCCAGGAAAAAGCTCAAAGAAATATACAGAGTGGAAAAAAAGATAGTAGAATCTGTACAAATCAAATAATTCAGTTTTATTACTGTATGTGGTGTAAACAGAGGAGTAGTCATAGTTGAGACTAGAAGCTGGATCTTATTGGGGTTTGGAGGGTCATGAATGTCAAAGAACAAGTTTGAATCTAATTTAATAAGCAATGGGGAACCTCTGGAGGTTTTTGGCCAGGGAAATTACATGACTGAAGCACTGTAGGAAGATTTATCTTGCAGGAATATAAGTATAGATTAAAAGAGGGAAGAGTATAAGTAGAGAGTCTAGAACTTTGCATAAACTATTTCAACCTGATTCACCCTAACATTTAATAAGTCAGAAGAAACAGTCAGATTTTAACTTATTCTTCCATTTAAAGTCAATGAGTTGAAAATAAAGAGAATACAGAGACACATGGCATCTTTACAATAAAAGATGGAAACAAAATGGTAAAGAACACAAATATCGAAGGAAAAATACCAAGAAAATAAAATGTATGTACTTGATATAAAGGACTTTTTTAAAATGACCAAAGAAAACCTCAGTACACAAATGTATGTCCAATGATTAAATCATAGATTTTATATGACTAAGATATTCTACTGTAAAAGAAAATTATACTTTTCCATTTATTTCCTCTCAAAGGGATATGATGCAAAATAGTAATGCTGTCAAAGAAATGAGAATCTTCTCACTATTTTAGCACTGTACCTTTGAATTAGCAAGTAAATGACAACTATACTATATGTACTATGCTATAATGCATATTATTATATACTATACATATAGTGTATATATGCCATAGTGTACATTACTATATGTACACAGTGGTATATATATTGCTACTAGTATACATACTAGTACATAACTAGTGTACATTATTATGCACATACTATACTGTACTATAATGTACAACATGGAATTAGAATTTCTGGGTTCTGAGAAAATGATATGGACTCAAACAAATGGGGAGAATGTAATCCAAGAAAAAGATCTGTTCTAAAGTCATGTATTTCTCAAAAGCAGCCTTCAGAAATCCCTGAAAAGGGTCAATAATTCAAATTATAACTTTGAAATGATAAACATTTACAGTATTTGCTAAATTTACATTATCTAACAGCCAATTCAGAATGATAATTATATATCTGAAAGAAGTCATTGCTTTAAACTGGTTCAACTCAGAGAAAATGGGATGTGTATATAGGTCCTTCCTGGTTTTCCCCAGTATTTCTTTATTGAGTAAGTCTTCAAATATTACTAAGTAGCAAATCTTTAACTTGAAATCAACAAACCTGGGGAAAATTTTTGAGAAAACTATTGCCCGTGTTTTGCCCGTGTTACCTCCTTACCCATACATAAGTGATTCATTTCAATATTCAATTGAATAATTTCAAACACTATTCTAGGTATTTGGATAAAAAGTAAATTTTAAGGATGTTAAATATACCATGCCCTCAAAGACATCAGAGTCTGTCTAGTGTATGTGGGGAGAAAGATAAGGAAATGATTTAAATAGGTTGTGTAAGTGCTGTGATTTAAAAAAAGAAATAAAAATGCTGTGATACTGAATGGCCATTACATTACATTTACATGGGAACACCGAGAACCACTTGATGCCTCTCCAGAACATATGCTGAGGGCAACAAGAAACAAAGATGTGTGACAACAATCTCAACTTCGAGGCATCAGAGAAGCCTTTCCCAAAAGGGCATTTTGGAAATTCTGTTAAATAAATAATTTGAGGATAATGAGAAAATGATACTTTAGGGGAAAAAAAAGAGTAGAATCAAAGACTGAAATATGTAATAGCTAAGTATGTTTAGAGAACTGCAAATAGTTTAGTAATACTTGGACAAGATTTTATACCAGCTGTACTGGCCACCCAATTAGAAAATTCCATCCAGAGAAATAAAATGATATTTGTCTATCCTAAATAACGCACAGGAACTTTTGAATATGTAGTTATGTTGAAGAGAATGAGTTGAAGTAAAACAATGGAATTATTTTACAAATAAGTAATAGGGAAGTCTTTCAAAGCCATAAAACAGCTTGGAAGCATAACCCACAAATAAGTGAGCCCAAAGTTGATTGAACAGTAAATTTCAGGCTCCTGTTGTTGGATAATTTATCTGATGGTGTAAAACAAGAAATAACCCGTAGGGCAATACATTTTTGATTAACAGGAAATACTCTTCAAACAAATTTTTAAGCCAACACTTGAGCCAGAGCAGTCTATATTATCTAAAATAGAAAGACAAGTAGGAAAATCCTCGATACCTCATAAATAATCACAGAAAGTATTTTTTTGCAAATACAGAGATACATGGCGTCATATATACACATGTACGTACACATATACAATCTGCAATACTATTTTTTAAAAAATAGCTGGTGATGAATCTAGCCTAACATTTGAATTTTAATAGTTTACAGATTAAATGAGAATTTACAGGAGACAAAACAGCAGCCCAGATAGAACAAGCCTAACCTGTACCATTATTCATTCATCCACATGGAACATGGGCTGACAGGAGACCCAGAAGAAGGTGAGCCTGATAGATGGGATCCCACCTTGAACATTCTCAGAGCACACTGGACTTCTTGTGTCATAACAGTCTGCAAACATGCAAGCCAACTCTATTTCTTTGATGCCAATACCAGTATCAGACACATAATACCTAAGTGGTGCTCAACAAATTGAATCCATGAATTTCAAAGTATCTTTCTCCCTGCTACTCTGTACATTCAACAAGGACAACAATCATGTCAACAAGGGCAACAATCATATCTCTCTTGTTTACTGTTGGATCTTCAGATCTTACCACTATTTCTGGTACGTGTAGAATGTTATCTATAAATACTTATTGAATAAACAAATCAGGAAGTTAAAGATACAGCACCCAACCACAGAAAAAGAGGACCAGTTTAGAATTGTTTCATTTTATGTATTCTGATAAATGGTTTCACTGATACCTTAGTGAGAAAGAAGTAAATATTCTTAAGGAGAAATGAGGGATAAAAGGAACTTAAAATTAGAGTCAAGATTCAAAAACTCAGAATTGAGAGACCAAATAAGCCGCACTCTTGACAACAGTCTCTGCACAGTGCTTAGATCCTCTGTGCAACAAAATATTAACTCAGCAATATTGAAATAAGTTATCAGTCAAATGTCACTAAAATCAAGAATGCTGAATACTGAGAAAACAATATTTTTTATCTGCAATAAATAAAATCAGCTTCTAATATACAGCATGCATAAACAGAAACTTTAAGTATATTTCATTGTTTCTCTTTTAAAGATGTTTTTAAAGATTTTATTTATTTATTTGACACAGAGAGAGAGAGAGAGAGCACAAGCAGGGGACCGGCAGGCAGAGGGAGAAGCAGGCTCCCCGCTGAGCAGGGAGCCCGGTGCGCGCTAGATTCCAGGACCTTGGGATCATGAACTGAGCCACCCAGGCGCCCCTCATTGTTTCTCTTTTAAAAAAGGGAAAAATATATACAATTTCAACCAATATACAAAGGGGCTTTTAACCTAGTATTCTTTACTCCAATCACTGAAATTACAAGATTGTTTAATGCATCAAAAAGTATCACTGTAAGACAATATTCACTAATGAACCATTCACTTATAGAATCAATCCCATTCAAATCTCTCTTTCCACTTCACACCAGTATAGATAGATGGTCAGATAGATCAATAGAGAGAGCTACATCTTTGACCACGCTGTCAACTTCTTTATCATTACTCTCACATTACAAACATGTTGCATATCTATAGTAAACTGCAATTTCATTTATAAAAATTAGGATTTCATGAATTCTATGAATGATGTGGAATAACTGCTAGAATCAAATGCATAGACAAAAGAGGATCTCACAGAATAAAACTTGATAAATGAAAAAAATATCTACAAGAATGCTTCAAAAGAACAAAGATTTAAAAAGGTCCTTAGGAAAATTAATTAAAAAAAAAAAAAGCCCCAGTTTGGTTTTGGTGTACTTTTTTTTCTTTCTGCCCACTTCCTCAACCCCCCCACCCCCCCCAAAAAAAAAAACTTAAACTCCTGGGAGGGGGAAATAGGCAGTGATTGCTAATAGATATAGAGTGTCTTTGGGGAGAGATAAAAAAAAGTTCTGGAATTAGATAGTGGTGATGGTTGCGCAACTTTGTGATTATAATAAAAACCACTAAATTGTACACTTCAAAAGGGTGACACGCAGTATTTGAATTATATCTCAATAAAAAAGTGGAAAAGAAATTTTAAGAAATTAACTTCCTTAGAATTATGCTGTTTAAGTTAAATGTGAAATAAAAACTATCCATTTATGCTATTGATAACTATTATTTGAAAATGTACCTCGGAATGGTAAGATTTGAGTGTTTTTCTTACTCTAGGAATATGCATAGTTGTAATTATTTATTTTGTTGTTGTTAAAAATAGCCTCCAAAAGTTGAGCTCCAAAAGTTGTTAAGATTTAACTTTACAGGGCGCCTGGGTGTCTCAGTCAGTTAAGCGTCTGCCTTCAGCTCAGGTCATGATCCTGGAGTCCTGCATTGGGCTCCCTGCTCAGCGGGGAGCCTACTTCTCCCTCTGCCCTTCACACACTCATGCTCCCTCTCTCACTCTCTCTCAAATAAATAAATAAAATCTTTAAAAAAGAGTTTAGCTTCTAAATAAAATCTTAAAAAAAAAAAAAGGCGAGGGGGGCCGCACGTGGGTGGCTCAGTCAGGTAAGCATCTGCTTTTGGCTCAGGTCATGATCCCAGGGTCCTAGGATCAAGCTATCTGCTCAGCAGGGAGTCTGCTTCTCCTTCTCCCTCTGCCTCCCTCTATCTTTCACTCTCTCTCTGTCAAATGAATAAATAAAATCTTTAAAAAAAAAAGTTTAGCTTCATACTTCTGTACAAAATTCAAATAATACTTTAATCTCTGTTAATGTGGAATTCAGTGGTATTTTCTTTCCCTATTATCATTTTTCTAGACTGGTGTAGCAGGACCTCCTATATACTTCTGTTTTGTTTTGTTTTATTTAGTTTTTTAATAAATTGGAATAAATTAGAAAACATAATTTTATCTTCAAGTTACATTAAGATTATAGAAAAAAGTTAATTCTTTTTTGATTTAAAGATCCAATCTTTCATCTATCCATCTTTCATCTTTCAGGGCAAACTTTGTGCTGGTTGTCCAATGCTAACACAAAACACTCAAAATTCCAATCTCCAGAAACAAAGAGTTGTGAACTTAAATAAAACCCAGAATGAAACATCCTTTATCATGGAAGTGAAATTTACCTATTACTTTAGATTAAAGTAAATATTTAAGTTTCATAGATAGTTTTCCTTTAAAAAGTTGCAATATAAGGCAGAGAAGGAACTCTGAAGCAATTGAGCACTGTTTGGTATTTCATATTGTTAAGGAAATGCTCTTTAAGAGGCAGATATTTAGTTTGTTTTAAACAGTGCAAACAATATTCTAGATAAGCTTGGTTGCTAAATTTCTACAATTTATTTATAAAAAATAAATTTGTAAATATCATTGATATTTTTGTTGACTTATCTAATAGTATAACATCTAGCATGTAGTTTCATTACTTAGAATATTCATTTTTAATTTTATTTGATCTATAACAATAATGGCTATTTAAACCCTATATTTAAGCTTTTTTTTTTTTTTTTTTTTTTTTTTTTAAGATTTTATTTATTTATTTGAGAGAGAGAGAATGAGAGAGAGCACATGAAAGGGGGGGAGGGTCAGAGGGAGAAACAGACTCCTTGCCGAGCAGGGAGCCCGATGCGGGACTCGATCCAGGGACTCCAGGATCATGACCTGAGCCGAAGGCAGTCGCTTAACCAACCGAGCCACCCAGGCGCCCTATTTAAGCTTTTTATTATTATGAATTATTACATGTACAAAGCAAAAAAGTGTCAAGGTCTATAAAAGGATAAAATTGAAAATCATTTGACCCTCCTACCTGGAGGAAACCACCATCTACTTTTTTGTGTGTGTGTATACTTCCAAAGAATGTTAATTTATAAATATGCATTTATGTGTATCTGAATACATGTAGGTATATTTTTTATAGCCCCCATAACTTCTATTCTTATGTAACCATATATATTGGACAGCTTTCTTTATCAACAAATATAGATCTATTTCAGTTATTTAAAGAGCAGCACAATATTTCGTTAAGAAACCTGCCCATTATTGATAAATACTTAGGCTGTACAGTGTTTTATAAAATATGTTTTTGCTATTATAAATCACACTGCAATAAACTTTCTTGTAATGTACCTTTGACCTGCATAACTACATCTGCGAGATAAATTTCAAAGCCATACTTTGATCCTATCCTTTAACAACACTGAAGTACTCTGTAATGAAAAGCACTCTGCCACTGTACCCTCCTCTCTGAGTCATTAATGTATCTCTAAGCATCCATCACTTAATCATGATGAAGATAATACAGCAATATATATCTTAGGAAAATTTGAATGCAAATACTAGCAAAGAGTATATCCTTAGAGGTGCTTCATTAAAAATTAAACTGGCGACTGAATAAACTGTAATTAAGATCTTTTATCTGGAATTAGCCAATTTTTAGAACTAAGACAAAGAAAAAAGGAAAAAAGAATCAGAAGGACATTCTTTATTGATTCAAACAAAAGAACAAAAGAAGGGAATGAAGAAAATTATAAGTCTGTGTATGTGTGAACTGTGAGAGAACCGATATAAAAAGGTACCATGATTCCGTTATTTGTTCCTTTGTTTTTGCTTTGTTGTTTTACCTTTAGTTGGACCTTATACTCCAATTAAAGTTGCCAGCAGTGATGGAGAGTAACAGGATTTCATAATTCAACCACTGTTTAATCAAAATGTCACTTTGGTCTGTCACTGGCTATACTTCAAAAAGCTCAGGGTTACCTCAATTAAAAGTGAGTCTCAGCACTTTGCAGATTTCATGCAGAATCATACAATGAGTGCTCTGCTCAGATTGAAAAATACAGGGAAGAGAGTGCTATTTTTATATCTTTTGCTATATTCTATTTTTGCTGATAACCATCTAGCTCAATGTTTTTCCCTCTATAGAATCACCTGAAGAGGTTGCAAATGATATATTACATCACATTCTCCTTGTTCACAATTATGAACAATCTAGTGTTGATTTTAATTAAATAATAGCAATGATACTTCCACAAAAGGATTAACTGCAGGAAAACTAACCAGTCATTCAAATTTCAGTCCACACTGACTGATTAAAAGTGCAATGTCTTGGACTATACTTAAAATTACAAAATATGTTTTTTTGTTTTTTTTTTTTGAGGTCCCCTCAAAATACGCCACTTCAGCATGTGGACTATTTTGAGCTGAAGGCAGACCCGGAAGGCTCAAGAGAAAATTTTGTCCTTCCTTTAACTACACAAAAGAATCTAAATTGGAGGTCTTTCCCAGAATAGAGGTTATTACCAAAGATAATTTTTATCTGAGTGACTCACCGATATGGCAGGGAAAATATCTGATTACCAAATATCTGCTCTTCTTATTAGTGCTATGTGAATTGCATTCCTTCCCTCTGAGGTTCCACACCTCTACCCTTTCTCCCTAGTTCAGAATGACATATATACCTCATTTTGCCTGGCTGTCTTTGGAATTTCCATGTCTGTGTGAATTCCTGGTACATACAACATTAAATTTGATTTTCTCCTGTTAATCTGTCTCATGTCAATTTGATTCTCAGTCCAGCTGGAAGGACCTAGAAGAGGACAGGAAATTCTTGCTCCCCAACAAAATTATTTCAAACCTTGGCTAGATGAAGCTAGAGATATTTGATATTAAAATATTTTATATATAGTGGCCAGGAACCATTTCCTTATTGGTAATTTAGGAACTTCTTGTGCCTATGTAATTGATTAAACTAGTCACATTCCACTAGAGGAAACAGGAACATTGGCTAACCACACTACATTATTTTCTTCACAGGCTGCCACCAACTTCTCAACGAAGAATGCAGAGTTGTGATTTCACTATAATTAGTTAGTAAATTTTAGGGTATGCTAGCCAAAACTGACTACAAAAGGGATGTTTCTATCTCCACTATATTGAAATAAACTAAAATGAAGGCAAATATCCAACCTTTAAAGAATGGATGATACCTTAAGAAGCCTGCCCAGGGAAATGAAAATATAATAGAAATATGAGTAGATATTGGGGGTACCTGCCTGGCTGAGTCGGTGGAGCATGTGATTTTTTATCTCAGGGTTGTGAGTTTGAGCCCCATTTTGGGTGTAGAGATTACTTAAAAATAAAATCTTAAAAAAAAATGAGTACATATTGCTTACAGTTAGGCTAGAGAGTGAGAGCTACATTTTTCTTCATGAATTTTATAATAAAGACACTGAAAATTGATTATTAAAACCATTTAATAGAGGGTCCCTATACCAGTAACTGCATTATGTTGGAGTTCCCTAAAAAACACAGGTGTGTTTGATTACTTCTCTGATGGACCACTTAATAGGAACTCAAACACACAGACATTTTTTTCAAAATCCCCACAGGTATTAATTTTAGCCATTTTATTTTTCAAATGGAAGTTTCTTTATTTAATGACCATAGGAACACTGCAGTCCTGAGGGAACAGCAATGAGCCTTTAAGGAGATGGAAGGCTGAGTTTGAACAGTTGGGCTGACCCTATGCTGAAGCAGTGTCTCTCAAACTGACCCGGCTCACCCCAAGCCAGGGGTTTATTACTTCCTTCTTTCAACTGAAAGCCTACCAGAGAATCAGTACAAAACGATGGCCTGTCCCAGTTAAAACTCAGTTCATTATTACTGCCTATAACATTTAAATTAAATTATAGTGGAAAGAAAGTTGGTCAGAAAATACGGATTTAGTCTTATCAAAAAAAGTGCGCAATTTTAAGAAATGCATAAATCATAATGGAGAATGCTACACTTCAGAAGGCTGAAAAACACCATGAAAACAAATGCAAAGTTACAATTATTCAGGATTTGTGTGATCTCTGCTTTACAAAGAGAAAAAGAAAAAGAAGCTACCTGAGACTTTTAAAATTTATATTTAAATTCAGTCATTGTCATTTTCTTTCTTATAATTTTACTACACGTTATTTGACAATGAATAAAAGACGATTATTTTTCCACAACCATTTATCCAAGGATTTATTCACATTCTTCTTTTAAAGTGTGATAATTGCTAGCAGTACAATATATAGCCTGCATATTAATAACGATTTGGTATTTGATAAATATAAACAATTTATGTGTTTGTGTATGAATAGTCTCTTACTGTTTTATTATAGTAAAATGAAGCCTGACTTACGTATATATTACAGGTGTTATTTAACTTCTCCATGATTAATAGACAGATGCAATTTTCTTTAGCTAAAATCTATTAGAGCCATTCATTTTATTAATCTTTTACTTTTTATTTATTTTTTACAAGATTTTATTCTTAAGTAATCTCTGCACCCAACTTGAGGCTGGAACCCACAACCCTGAGGATCAGGCATTGCATGCTCCACCGACTGAGCCAGCTGGGTGCCTCTAGAGCCATTCATTTTAAAGATTTTATAGTCGGATGATGGCTTGACCACTTTTAATTTGTTGCCACAAATAACAAAACTTGCTAAGAAATCTTAAAGCAAGGGGAGAATTTGCCACCCCAAAATAAGCCTCTTTGGCATAAAGATTAATTTAGGTTGATTACTTTTAAGAAATAGTAGACACAGGAAAGGCTCTAAAAACCAAGTAGAAGTCACCCTTTTGTAACAGACATTCAAATTTATAAGAGAAGTCTCCATTTGTAAGGGTGTCTTCTTTTCTGTACCAGGGAGAGGAGGATTAACTAATTCTCTAAAAATTCTTATCAATAGTGGAAGAGGCACAATCTACATATCAACCATACCCATAACAACCATTATTATGTTTTGTCTGGGAATCTCCCCCAACTGGTTTCCCCTCCCCTCTAATATCTTTTTTTTGGTGGGGGGGTCTTTAGTTGGAGATGGTATTTAAGGTGATGGCTTGGGTGCCTGAGTGGCTCAGTCGTTAAGCGTCTGCCTTTGGTTCAGGTCATGATCCCGGGGTCCTGGGATCGAGCCCCACATCGGGCTCCCTGCTCAGCAGGAAGCCTGCTTCTCCCTCTCCCACTCCCCCTGCTTGTGTTCCCTCTTTCGCTGTGTCTCTCTCTGTCAAATAAATAAATAAAATCTTAAAAAAAATAATAAAGTGATGGCTTGGGCCATTTAGAGGAGTTATTCAGTTTTTCTGGGTATCTTCTATGTATACAGGAGGTATACATGTTGTTAAATTTCTGTTTTTCTCCTGTTTATCTGTATTTTTATTATGAGGCGGGGGGTGGGGAGTTTAGCCAAGAATCTTGAAGGGTAGAGGGAAAATTATTTTTCCTCCCCTACAAGTTTGGTGACCACTGAAGGGACATGCTGAGACACCATACTCACTCTGGAGTCTGCAGATGGGATCCTGGAAATTGATACATATCATGCTAAGAAAATAAATCTTTATGTACATTGCAACATGCAGCAGATGGAATATGTACTTGGCTATTTTAGTATTCACTAGCAGAAATTTCAAATGATTAGTACAACATACATTACCTACCTTATATTAAACTCTAAAATCACAGAAAGATATAGCAATAAGAAAATGTAAATAAAATAGTTCATATTTGATATATTCCAGGGAGACTTTCAAATTCATTGGGCAACACCTCCATAGAAAATATTTATGTGAACATGACTTGCATTCCTATGCATCCTCTCACAAATGTATCTCTTTAACTAAAAGTAAAAACACTGAATTGGACTGCATTCATTTTGTAACTATGTATTTTTTACAAATAAATAATAATCAGAAAGTTATGAAGCTATTATAATTATACTGCCCCATGGTCTACACCCTGCACCTTATTATACCTGTAACAGTATGTCAAATGCTTGTAGAATAATTTGATACATAAATGAGAACATTATTAAATAAAATGAGGGTGTATAAAGTCCCAGAATAAAGTAATTGTGCAATCTAGATTCAATTTACAGAAGAAATGAATAGTAAATATGAGTCACTGAAACATAATTAGAAGGTAACATAAAATCTTGCAGAAATGACAAAATGTCATTCTGAACCAAACCAAGCCCAAAAAGCAACTTAGAGAAACAAAGACAAATTCTCCCTTGGACTTTAGGTGAATAGCATGATCTCTAGCATAAGAGGACAGCCCTTTCAGAGAAGCTTCTCTAATGCAGTGATAAATAGGTACAGTAGTAAATAGGCAAATCAAAATTAATTCCCATATACATTCAGCCATGTTAGGAAACACCTTAGGAAAGGGAGTTTTGAGGAAATTTGAGGCATTTGAGGAATCAGCAAATACTTCCAGAAGTTTAAGAAAGGAATGTATTCTTTTTCAAAAGTCCAAGAATCCATAGGTATGGGGCAGCATGCCTAGATCTTGTAGATATGTAACAAATATTTTTTGAAAGTATAAAAAAGGGAGTGGGGAAGGGCACCTGGGTGGTGCAGTCAGTTAAGCATCTGACTCTTGGTTTTGGCTGAGGTCATGATCTCAGTGTTCTGAGATGGAACCCCACCTGGGGTTCCACACTCAGCAGGGAGTCTGCTTCTCTCCCTCCCCTTCTACTCCTCCCCCTACTCGCGTGAGCTTTCTCTCTCTCTCTCAAATAAATAAACAAATATTTTAAAAGGGGGGGTGGGGAAAGAGACAGGTTTGTCTTCCAAAATAGGCATAATGGCTGGCTATATCCCATTACCCAAAGGTGTGTCTCAGTTATCTATTCCTGCCCCATAACTTAGTGGTTTAAAATAATAAGCATTTTATTTGTTCATGATTTGTAAGTCATCAATTTGAGCTAGTTCTTCTGCTGGTCTCATTTGTGGTCATTCCTGTGACTATAATTACCTGGAAGCTCAATTGTATGTGGATGCTGAAAGGAGGCCTCATTCGCATGTCTTGCCACTAGTGCTGGTGTCAGCCAGGCCACTTGTTTCCAGCAGGGGACCCCAGGCTTCTTCACATGATAGTAACATTTTTTTCCAGGAGGGCAAGAGTGAGGGGTGTATGATCTCTGGAGGATTCAGCTTGGAAGATATACCACATTACTTCTGCCACTTCCTGCCAAAGCAAGTTGCAAGGCCAGTCCAGATTCAAGGGGAAGGCAAATAGACACCTACTCTTGATGGGAATACCTGTAATGAATGTGTGGCCATATTGAGTTCACCAGAGGAAGTAAGAAAGTAAATCACAGATGGGCACACACTACAGGGCTTAATCTAGAAATGGTCTGTTCTGCCAACAAATACATCTATGCTTAAGCATCAGATTTTGGCTGACTGTCAGGCCCCTCTGTCATTGAAATAACAGCATAGAAATCTGGATTCAAGACGACAAAATGAATTTGTTATTTGACTTTTTTTCTGGCCCTGTCTCAAAGGAAGGAGGTAACTGGAGGTATAGACTGAAGCACTCATTAATGACAGTAACAGCTGCACAAATAACATAGTAATGGGAATAAGAGGTAAATGGAATGCAGAGCACAATTAGACAAATGCAAACATTTTAATGATAAATCATCATTAATGATCTCCAAGTTCCACTTGATCCTAACATTTACAGAATTCTCTGGTTCTTCTGTACTAGGAAAAGTGCTATAGGGAACAATTATTTATTAATTACTTAAGATATACCAGCTAGTTTACACTGGCTTGCAATACACTTTTGCAGATGGGAATTGGAAATTAGAAAGAGTAAATCACCCAAAATCACACAGTCTAGTTTCGCAAAAAAACGTTTAAGATATACTTATATCCCAGACCCAGGATCAAACATTTCTCCAAACAAATAGCTACCAAATCCCCTAATCAGTAACCATAAAGTTTTTCATAAACTTCCAGATATAAAATATGGTAATTCACAGAGTACCATAAAGGAAAAGAAATTAAGAATAAGGTACATATCCAGAGGATGGCCCTACTCCTTGATGAAGGTTAAAAACACATTTATGTAACAGTCAACAGAAAACAGCTTTAAGAGGCAGCTGAAAATGGATGTCTCCTAAGTACAGCAGATACAGCCTTTTTAGAATCAGAAGTATTTGAATTTGAATTTTAGCCCTATCATCTATTAGTCATATAATCTTGGACAAGTAAGTTAACTGCCCTCAGCCTCAACTTGCTCCTCCAAAAAAAGGAATATAATAACACCTAAGTTGTAGGTAGGATTAGAAGAAAGTAAAAACCAACAGTGCCTGGCACAGAGAATATTCTCAGAAAATTTACTTATGATGATGATCATCATCTATTATATTTATTATCCAAGATATATTAGAATTTTTCAGTACTTTCCATATAAACTACATGAAGGAAAACTCCCGCTTTCCTTAGCAGAGGAGGTCTTGGAATGTTATTCATCCTCAGGCTCTTAGTTCACAAAGATAGCTAACAATCTTGTCATTTTGTTAATAAGTTCCCATCACTGAGTTAAAAAAGAAAACACACGCACTGAAAAAGTTTGCTACGTGAGAGCAAGGAAATAAAAAAAAAAATCAATGAAAAATCATACACAGACAGGAAAGAAAAGAAGTTGGGGAAATTTTCATATCAGTACAAACTGCCTTAAACATGCCATGGATTGGTTCCTGAGGGCTTTCCACAATCACTAATATATACAACAAAGACCTGAAATCGTTAAGAAACGGTTAACTATTTAGAATTGGTGAGTCAATTTTAATAACTATTAGCATTGGCATTAAAAGTAAAACTTTTAAAAGAAACATTTTTAAACATGATGCCTAAAAAGAATAACATTCGAGGCTATGGAGAATGTTGATAGACAGATGAGTTGAAGACTCATCCTGCAAGGATACCAGACAAAGGGGGTTTTACTGTTATTTCCTTCTGTATTCAGATTATTTTCCCCTTATTAGAAATCGGGTGACCTCATATGGAGGCTGGAGAAACTGCTGGGAGCCTCCATATGAGGTAATTTTATTCATTTATGGAGGAGGTAACACAAACTGACTTGGTAAATAGTCTAGAAATCAGTATCATCTAGGTTTAAGGGTAAATTAAGACGCAAAGACGTAAGTATCATCAAGACCGACTCAGGACTAGGGTTGTCTCTCTGAGAGAATATTTGTTTCTCACTCTAGATCACAGTTTCCCCAGAGTGGCTTCTATGCCATTTGGCTTTTGTGTCTCAAAGGAGAAATAGTTACTTAGCAGAATAGGGAAGCATGCATTAAATGATGAATAAATGTTTTTAAAAGAATCAAAGAAGCCTTGAGTCATTCTTTTCTAGATCAGAGAGCCCAAGATGCAGCCAGATCCTTCCATCACCTTAGGATAAGATGAAAATCTACTCTTCTTATCTTGCTCCATTTCATTGTTTCTCATATACATTACGAATACTACTATAATATTTATGTTACTTTTTCTCTCAATATTTAGTAGAAAAGAATTAAGTAATTTGACCATTATGAGCAAATCATATGATGATAGGCTGAGAAATATGATGTGAAAGTGATCTCAGATATCTTTTTTTTTTTAAGATTTTATTCATTTGAGAGAGAGAGACAGAGACAGAGATAGAGAAAGCACAAGCAGGGAGGAGAGGCAGAGAGATAGGGAGAAGCAGACTCCCCACTGAGTTGGGAGCTGCAACATGGGGCTCGATCCCAGGACCTGGAGATCATGACCTGAGCCGAAGGCAGACGCCCAACCATTTGAGCCAGCCAGGTGCCCCAATCTCAGATATCTTCACTAGTGTCTAGACTCAGAATGGCAAATAATTTTAATCTCGTGACAGAACGTGGGTTGATGAGTTGTAGCATCTTAGAGGTATATGTTAAGGACTCCAATGCCTTGTTCGGGCTCAAAAGGAGAGAAGGCATTGATCAAATAGGTAGTGTGACATGAGTGCTGGATAGACGATTACAGCATAGCATGTACCTGCTTTCTCTGTTCCAAAAGCAAGGAAATAATGGTTCTGCTCAATGCTACGCTAGTCAACCCGCGTGGTTTGCTGGAGTGGCTATCATACTTCCATGTAAGGTGAGAAAAACAAACTGGAGGTAGTGATAAAGACATATGATAGATAACATTTATTGAGTATAAAAGGTAAAGGCCTTGAAATCATGACGCATAGAAAACTGTCCCAAATCAGTTTAGGGCTAGTTATGTTTATTTATTTTATTATTTTTCTGTTAAAGATTTTATTTATTTATTTGAGAGAGAAAGGATGAGAGTGGGGAGGGTCAGAGGGAGAAGCAAGGAGAAGCTGAGCAGGGACCCTGAAGTGGGGCTCTATCCAGGATTCCTGTCATGACCTGAGCCAAAGGCCGACGCTTAACCAACTGAGCCACCCAGGCACCCAGGTCGAGTTATGTTTAATCATAAACAAAGCAATCATGGATTGGGGATCTCAAGTAACCCAGTTTAAATATTTGAGGTACTGTCATTGGGAATTAGACTTATTGTGTGCCCCTCCTCCCATATTAAAATTAATTACAAGCCAAGGATGTCAGATGTTCGGCTCAACTCCAAAAATAAATTTGATAATATGCCTATACAAAAATGGAATAATCCAGTTTAGGTGGAGTGATTTTAGAATAACTGAAGATACTCAAGCTTAGTCAAGATGACCACTTGGCAGGGATGCTTTAGATAAAATTTAAATTTGAACAGATGTCAGAGTAACCCAGAGAGTTTATGATGCCAGACGCATCAAGGGGTAAAATGAATTTAAATTTGAATGTCTTGGGTAAATCATGCACTCACCAGTGTACCAAAGATCCTTCAACCTATAATTTCTTTAACCCAGCCAGATTTCCTGTTTTGTTTTGTTTTGTTTTGTTTTTTACATTACATTTACATTTTTACATTTACATCTGCTTGGTTTCTGAAGAGAGTGGACTGTGTGGTGCTTGGTTTGGATGAGCTTTAGCATTCCCTGGAGCCCTGAGGGTCTAGGATCCCAAGCATAGGCTTTGACATCATCCAATTACTACCCCTTTACTTTTCTCATTTACCCTCAGGATAGCTAATGATGAAATGATAATGATGATGGTAATGATAGCAGTTAAGTGTCTTTTATTATTAGCTTCATCTTATAGGTGAGGACACTAAGGCTCAGAGAGGTTACAAGACTTGCTCAAGGTTACATAAGCCTAAAACATAGGTTTGTGAAATCCCAAAGTTCATGCTTCTAACTACTGCACAATATCAACCTCCATAAAACACAGTAACAATTTCCAAATGTCCTCTTCTCTTTTACTACAAAGCAAAAAATATCAAAATAGAATAAAAAAAAAAATATCAGTTACTTTCAAGCTTATGTATTTGTTTACATCTTTCCTGTTACTAAGACAATAAGTTCCTTGAGGTCAGGATTCAATGTCTCGTTATAGGTTGTTAAAGTGCCTGACATTTGAACAGTCAATACATGGCAAATATCCTACATAATTCTTATAAATAACCCTTAAATTTCAATGTAAAGGTAGGCACATTTCTATTAAATGAGACACGTGAAATTAAACTATCTGTGAATAGTAGTGATATAACAGTATCCATGTAAAAAAAAACATATTTACTACTCTATGCAGTGTTCACTATTGCCATGTAAATAGTATGCATTTATTTTATTTTATTATGTTATGTTAATCACCACACATTACATCATTAGTTTTTGATGTAGTGTTCCATGATTCATTGTTTGCCTATAACACCCAGTGCTCCATGCAGAACGTGCCCTCTTTAATACCCATCACCAGGCTAACCCATCCCCCCCTCGAACCCTCAGTTTGTTTCTCAGAGTCCATAGTCTCTCATGGTTCGTCTCTCCCTCCGATTCCCCCCCTTCATTTTTCCCTTCCTGCTATCTTCTTCTTCTTCTTCTTTTTTTTTTTTTTTAACATATAATGTATTATTTGTTTCAGAGGTACCAGTCTGTGATTCAACAGTCTTACACAATTCACAGCGGTCACCATAGTACATACCCTCCCCAATGTTGTTAATACAAATGCTTTAACACTAATAAATCCACATAAATCATTTAATAACCTAATTTTAATACCATTGAAAAAATAACAAAAAGAGGTAATGCTAAGAAAATACCACAGCCTGTATTTCCAAAGAAGAGAAAGTTTTCATAACAGAGTTGATATGTTCCCACTACTAAATCACTTTAATGCAAATATCCTATAACTTTGGAAGCAACACCACTAAGATTCATGAAAAACCTACTTCAAGACAGGAAATGGGAAGTCAACATGGGGAACGGAATGCAGGGAGCGACTGAGAATGCATCCTTCAGGTCTCTTTAGTATTTCCTCAAAAGAGCTGCACAGGGCAAAGTAAGAATAGAGTATTATAAACAACTCTGTTTTGGCTTCTATCTCTGGTTAAATACACTAGTTATAATTGAGTATATATTGAACTAATTAGCGTTTTCTTTCTGTCTTTTTCCAAGAATTCAGAAACTGTTTCCAGAGTTGGAAATAAAAAGATCCTACAACTTTATATGTTTATCTTATTACTTCTTTTCTAGACCCTTTCTGCTATAAAATCTAAAATAGATTCAATATCAGATGGTAATTCTGCAATTGTTCTTCATAACATTAAATTCAAAATATTTCTTTGGAAGGTTTTTTAAAGCAATGAATTGCATATATGCTCCCACAAAGAAAAGAATAACATGAGGTTTACGGTTAGACAGATTTCTTTTATAAAAAGATATATATTATCTAGGAAGGCACAAATTAATCAATTCACATTTTCGTCCCAATGTGACCAAGTTTGTAACTTAATAAAAATAGGCCATCAAAGCCAATTTCTGAGAAACCTTACTGATATAGCTTGTAGTTTAATAATAAAGCCCTTTCATGTGGTTTACTTGGTATCAGCAAGATGATAGTGCATTTATGTAACCATGTAATTCCATTATAATTTTCTCTCACTTGCTAACCATCTTCATAATTAGTATTAAATTATGTCATAGTTCAGTAAAAAGCATTCTGTCAGAACAGTATCTATCAGAATACCATGATGAAAAGCTTTAAAATGGCATTAACTAACTCTGAATTAAATTCTTATATTTCTATCTCTTGTTATACAAAACTGGAGTTTTCATAATAACATACAATTTATGTTGATAGGGCATAACAAAAATGGTTCACTTCCAACCAGAATAGCTTCAATACTGATAAACATAATTCTTCTTAATTTCACCATGCACACACCATGTAATGGACAAATTATTACTGCCTTAGGTTTTAAATAGTCCTCACTGATTGAAGGATGCCACAGGAATAAAAATGTGGTCTGTAGAAATATAATAAGTAGTCTCACTTTCAAGGTTTATTGATAAGGCAGAGCTATGTACATGCGTGTCAGTGGAATGATGTAGCAAAATTACCTGTTAGTCATATATCCTATTTATTTAAAGGCCTAAATTATGTATTTATTCTTCAATAAAACATAAAAGTTAGAACTGATTCCCCTATACACAAAACTCTGAAAGTAATGTCAATATGTTACTTTCCTAAGTAAATGAAAAATAACAATCACTGGGATCAGTCAGTAGATTAGCCAGTTAAGCCACTAGAAAGTTTTAAGTAGTCTTCCTCCAACCTCAAAATGGGCACATATTTATTAGCAATCTTATTCATTGTAATTTTTTCTTAAAATTACTGAATAGATTTGATATGGAGCTTATTACAGGGTAGTTTTATGTAGAGGCAGGGACATTGTTAGATATCTGCAAGCATCTCATCCCAACCACAAAACAACACAGCAATAGTATCAGCAGAAAGCGAGGACCTAATTTCACCAGCTAGAAAACTCAGCCAAACTACCAAGCCTAAAGTGCTTCAAGCAGCAAGAGGAAACAGAACACTGGTTTAAATGAACAAAAGGGAACTGATAGTCATTCAGGAAAAAGATGAAAGGCAGATATAACATATGATGGTCACTTAAACACCAAGAATGCATTTAATGACAGAGGAGACAAAAATGATGGAAGAGGGGATAAAGGTGGGACAATTTTCCTTCACATGACCACAGCTCTTGCTATCCCCTCATGAGAAAAAAGGGAAAAAAAATTCACCTCTGGCTTGTATTAGTCAAAGATATATCCTAATAAACCCCTCCCAAATCACTCAAAACACAGGAATCTCATATTTCAAAATTGAAGTAGATAGGCATATGTGTGTATATTCGTACATACATCACATGTTTGGAGAGGAAAAGAGGTGTGTGAAGACAGAGGACTGGTGTTGCTCAAGGTCATTCTCCTCTTGAAAAGAGAAAAGGAAAAAGTGACTAAAAGAAATGGTCTGGGGGACAGGAGTCAAGTGGCAAGTTCTTCCCACCTGCCTACAGGCTCACCTCGGTTCCCATGGGGGTCCTGACTGCCCTATTTTTCTTCCCCTCTCGCTGGTAAGCATAAGAGAGACTAAAAGGAAGGAACATTTTGTGGGAAATATCCTATTAACACCTGACAGTCTTAACCCATTAGTGAGACAAGCCAGCTCCATCTAAGTACAAGGTCAGTGGACTCAGATCTTCAAACTACCTGGTGTGTACCTCTCTGTCACTCCAACAAGGGAGAAGGGAAGAGAGGCAGAAATCTCCATTTTTAAGTAACTTCTATATAAGAAACTCTGTGCAAGGAGGCCTATTTGGTTTTGACATTCCACCTAACTCCCATCTGCACAAGTGAATGGCGTTTTAAAACATGAATCACACCATAATCTACGTTTAGGCTTCTAAGCACTCAACAATCAGTTAATGCATTTGTTTTGCCTTCCCTCAGGATGAGGACACAAAGACAAGACTTAACCTGCAGAATAGTGAAAAGGCCAGAGAGAAGTGAAATGAGGAGGGAGATGTAAAAAACACATTATTTTCCCAGGTACTTATATTCCGCACCAGCATTCCTTCTTTCTTGAGTACCCTCTAAAGAGGTATGCCTTTATTTGCTAACAAATATTATGAGTATGATATAGTTTCTGTTGTAATAATATTCTGGAGAAATCTGGGGGACAAAGAAGTGTCTTTGTGAGATTGTTAGTACACACCAATCAGTTTTCTGACCAGGATTTGCTGAGTGATGGGGGAAATACAAATACACTAACCTAAAAAGAAGATAAAAGAAACAAAAAACCCTCACCTAATTCCTCCCAAATTCCCACTTATTTTTAGTTTTTATTCAGGCAGTACCCTTTTCTTTGTGAGTCTACAGAGAGTAGAGTGTGGACTTGCTTTACTGTTAAAGTCGAGTTACCCTCTGTATCCTTTCTTGGTTCTCCCTAGAGCTGGAACTTATAGAGTAAATCTATCTGAAGAGGGGCCCTCACCGCCTTCACGTTTATTGCGCATGGGAGTGGGGGGAGGAGGAGTTGTCTTTTCAGTGGTATTCCAACTGGAGAGAAAACAGGAGTATAAATGACCTAATTAAATCCAGGAGAGCAAGAAGGGAGAAAAGAGAGAGGAAAAAATGGAAATCTAGTATAAACACACTTAGTTTCAGGTTTTGAATCCTGAGAAATCGTGCAATATTTGAGTATCAAGGCGTTTTTGCAGCCAGCTTTCCTTCTATGTTCTTGCATATTCATTTACAAGAGGGTGGAGGATTGCAGGCGCAGGAAGTCAGGCAGGACTTCACTGCCCTCCACGCGTCTCTCTCCACCTCCCTCTCACATCCAGGCCACCACCTCAGCCATGATGCGCCTACTGTCTGCCAGGGGGCCTGCTGAGCTCTCCTGCCCCTCCCCAAAAAGTGTCCACGAGGGCCTGGCAGCTGCAGTGGCAGAGCCCAGCCCCCAAGCCCGCTGCATATACGGCCTTGTAGCACCACCAGCCTGCGAGGGCTGCAGCAGCAGCGGAGCCCAGACTCCAGAGGAGTCAGGGACATCAACGCGCAGGGACAGCGAGAGCAGCTAGCTAGTGGCCAGCTTGTAGTCTGCAAATGCCATCATATGGGTATCTATAGATAGTCAGCAAGCAGAGAAAAAGAGGCAGCGCCCCGACACTTTTCTAAGCGGCTTTAGCAAAGAGAAACCTTCGGCGCATCTCCAGTGGCTGCCTCCAAGAGCAGGGCGCCTTGCACTTGGCCGGGCCAAATCTTCTCCGCTGGGTGCACCCAGCAGGCAGCTACCGAAAGCAGGACAGAAACGAGCACTCCTTAGCTGAATTATTCAGACCGCCTTCACTATGGAATAAAACATTGATGAGACTACTTTGCAAGTGCTTTATCTTGTTAATCCCAATGGTCTCGAGAAAGGAATGAAATTTCTGCAGGGGGACGCAGAGGTGATGGAAAAAGGAAATGAGAGAAATAAGGTGCAAGGGTAAGGGGCTTTGGAAGTTCGCTAAATTTGGTCTGACTCTGCCAGCCATGGGAATCTCCGTTTTAACGTATCAGACCCAATATGTTAATTAGGCAGTCGCAAATCCACCCTATTCCTTGTAAATCAATGCACTGGCAAGAATTTTCAAAATACATATTATACAGAAACAAGCAAACCCAAACCAACCAAACAAACCACGCACACACAAGCTCCACAACCGAGACAATATAGCTGGGGATGGCATTGGGTTAGTGGTTATGGTTTTAGCCTTGCTCCTCTAGATATAAAAATGACTTCTTTCATGGATCTATTCTGTCATATCTAAGCAAACGCTCGCAGTTAAATACCATATCTCAGCACACAAGCCCGTGACAATGAATTCCCTTTCAAGCAAAGCAAGTTCCAAGAAAACTCCATTTCAGATTAAAGTCTCCCGATGCGTAATTTACAACTACTAAAAGATCTGGCAAGCTCCTCCACAATAAGGAAAGGAAAACAACCTGGCACCAGAGGTAGAGAAGGGTCAAAACGATCCTTGCCTGAAATGATGGGTGGAAACCAAACACCCTCTGGCACTCCACAGTCTGGGGAGGGTTGGATACCAAATGGTCCGTGGCAAACATAGCCTGAAGGAAAAATGGAATTTTAATCTCTGGCATCTTCAGACAGGTTCAACATGTCCAGCTTTCCAGTATCATCACTTAGGGTGGAGCATATCCATATTCCCTTAGCTTTCACTGCTAGATTAAGTGCTCAGGTATAGATTTATATCCCACCTACTAGAAATTTTATTACAACATCACAAAGCGCCCTTGGATATCCAGCCCTTCCTAATGATTTTCGAAACATTAATAAGTAAAGTAGCCTGCAATGCAGATAAGACACTAGAAACAAGATCAGAAGGAAACTGGGTGAGGCGGGTGGTCGTTTGCTTGTTACCTGGTGCCTCTAGAGGAAAAGACGGTCGTAGGAGGACTTTCTGCCCGCAGGTACAATCCCGGCAAGGTGGCTCCAGGTGGCTTTCACAGTCGTACGCGGGTCTCGCTCGTCACTTTGCTGCCCTTTGCCATAGCTCAGCACCCGCATCCTAGGGAGTCCGAAAGGCGGCTCCTGCCACTGCCGCCGCTGCCCGCAGGTCGCGCTGGGTGGGGGATCCGCGGCGATCGCCCCATGAAACCCGCGTTTCTGCGCCCGGGGAGCGGGCAGAGGCAGGGCGGCCGCGCACGCACACACAGACACACTCAAACACACACACACTCACACATTCGCACACAGGCGCGCGCGCACTCGCATTCACTCTTGCACACGCACATCCAGCACAGCACGGGGAGGGAGAAACAAGGAGGGGACTGGTCCTTCTCACGATCGGCTTTGATGCCCACCGGACCACAGGCAGAAAAGAGAGTGGTTTGACATCGCCTTTTGATCACGTTTCCTTCAAGTTCTCCTCCAACCCAAATCCACGTAATTCAAGAGCTGGTGACATTTTGGTGGGGAGGAGAGAGCCGGGAAAGGGCTGAGGAAGAGTCGGGGATTTTGTTAAGCAGTTTGAAAAGCAATCCTTGTTACCTTGTTTGTACAGAAACCAGCTCGAAGGGCTGAACTTTTGGCTCCAGATGATGTGGACCGAAACATAAATATCCTTCTGGCCAAGACAGGAAGGTCTAGATGCACGGAAACAAGACGGCTACAAGACCCTCTGGTGACCTTGTGATGTACCTGGAAGCAAGTTAATACTGGCGCTTTCCAAGGCTCTGCGTAAAGCGATCCACACACATGGGTCCACAGCAAGGCAGCGGTTCCGAATCCAGCCGGGAAAATGGGTCTGGGCGTCCTCCCTGCTCTTTGAGAACCTGGGCATCGAGGGGGCACCGACGAGTTAACAACATTTGCTTCTGGGCAGTTGAATAAAAGACAGTCAAATGCATCAGAGAGGCGCGCGCGCGCGCGCGCACACACACACACACACACACAGCTAGCTGGAGAGCGGCTTACAAAAAAAAAAAAAATGCCAAGATGACTTCAAAAGGTAGAAAAGATCCAGAATCTTTTCGGAAAACAGAAGGGTCAGCAGGAAGGTTATGAAAATCTCCTCAGGTCTTTCATTCTTCCTCTCCCTTGTGAATGTGTGTGTGTATTTCCAGAAGGTTTCCTTGGTCGGCCCCACCCCCGTCCAGTTGCGCTTTTTTCTCTTGATAGAAACCCACCGTGCAAAATGAATTATATGGGTGGGTTGTGCTCACAGCCCAGAGCTCCACAGTCAAGAATCCTAAGGGAGCAGCCAGCTGCGAAGCCATTCACATCCTCTAGGGAAAAGGAAAAACACGCGCAAACACACGCACACACACGCGCGCGCGCACACACACACGAGTCCTCAGTTCGGGCCGCTCTGCACACGCTGGCCGACTCCCTGCGCTCGGCTGCACACAGCGCCCCGCCCGCTGTCCGCCGCGCCGGGGCGAGTCCGCAGCTCAGGCGTGCGGCTGGCAGCCCAGGTCCCAGCCTGCGACCAGGGCGGGCCCCGCGCCCCGGCTCCCCGCGGCAGCCTGTTTGGGCAACGGCAGCCGCCCGGCCGGGAAGGACTGCGTCCAGCGCTGCAGCATGGAGGCGGCCGCGGCGGCGGTGGCGGCGGGCGCGCGGCCGTGGGCCCGGCCCTCGCCGCAATGACGGGAGCTACAGCGCTTCCCAGACTCAGAGTCAGGCGAGACCCCCTCCCGGGCCACCGCGCCTCCCTCTGCCCTCGCGAGCTCCGGACTGATTTACCCCAGGCTAGAGGAGAGGGTCCACCAGGTGCCTGCAAATCCCCAGGCAGGGGAGGCGCGGGGGCGTTGCAGGGAGGGGGAGGGGAGAAGGCAGAAAATCTGGAGATAAAGGCGAACTTCTAGGGGCGTCTCCAGCCTCTTGTAAAAGGGAAACTTGAGGACCACCCACTGCCCCCACGGTTATGGGATAACGGAGTGCACCGGGTCAAGCTGCGACTGCTAACAGCGGTGGGAAAAGTCATTTGCTATAACCTCCAGGAAAATCTGAGACGGAAGGCTGCTGATTTGAGCTCTCTGTCACCTGCGACTGGCCTCATCCAGGGTCCCCTTAGTAGTAGTAGGCAGTGGTTCTCTTACTAATCAGATTGGAAAAGAAGCTGAAAAATTTATATTTGAGAAGCAACTCAGCTCAGCCTTAGACATTTTAAGTGCTGCAGTTGGTCACATTTTAGTATGTCAAGGGCAGAAAGCAAGCCCAGTAGTCGACATCAGCCAGGCCTGACCACTAAGGTCAGTGGGAAAGAGATCAGATCTGAAGTAGCAAAGAGAAGGGTGGTGGGGAGAACGCTGGACTGGGCCCTGGCGGAGAGGGGTCGAGGGGCCGGCATTTCTCCTGACTCTGCCAAAACTCCTGGAGCTTCTCTCCTAGACCCTACCCTCACTCCCTCCAGTCTGGAAAAAGCTTCCTTCCGGGAACTCCCAGTGAAATCACGCTGAGCCTTTCTACTGGAGCCAGGAAACCCTTTCACTTCTCTTTGGTGGGTTCTCCAGCACTCGGTCTTCGGCCCCAGGGGGCACCTTCTCTTTTAGCTCAGATCTCGGCTGACCCGGACACCAGTCAGAACCCAAAGAGAAGGGTAGAGTTGCAGATTGCAGACGGAAGCTGGCTAATAAGGGCCTCTTCCTGGGCTACTTGGCAAAGCCACGTGTTAGTGGCCCCCTCGAATGGGCGCTATCGAATTTTGCTACCAATATTGCTCTCCCAGGCTTTAGCGTTGCCCTGCGGATGCACAAACGCACTCACACTGGAGCACACCCACTGAGCTCACCCAAGCGCGTACACGTGCACCCACGCATAAGCAGGACCACACAGCCTCCTCTTTGGGGAAAGAAGCCGAGGGGTGGAGTGCTTGAGGTGGAAACTGCTCCCATCTCCTTCCTCTGCTCTGCTCTCCCTTTACGCCCCCCGGGCTCCAAATCCAATCCCGGGTTGAAGAATCCGCGCAACCCTCGTCGCTGCTTTGTTCCGAAGGAGCGCAGCTCTGGGGCTGCAGTTCCTGCTGTGCCTCCTTCCTCTAGATCTGCTGGTGGCGCGGGGTCCGGGGCTCTGGGTGGGGGGAGGAGTACCGCGGAGCCCGCGCGGCGCCTCACGGTCCGAGTTCCAGAGCTGGAGCGTCAAACTCGCACAGCCCAGGGCTGCGCGGCGTACCTCACAAAATAAACCAAAGGGACACCGCTGCAGTCCAGGCGAGTCTCCACTAAAACCGCCAGTGCTTCCCCTGTGGCTTTTTGTCCTCCGAAGTATAAGAATTGAGTTTCCGAAAAGTCTACGGCAAGAACCAGCGGCGAACTGAGTCCAAGGACTCCCCGAGGAGCAGGGAGAGAGAGAGCGGCCATCTCCGTTTCACTTTAAACTTGGCCACTTCTGGGACTTCACTGGAGGGCGGCGGAGTTGCACCAGTACCAACTAGAAGCCGCTGTGAGCGAGCACTTCCAAATACTTTAGGACGCGGGGGTGACTCCTTTTTCTTTCAGGATTGTCCCACTTGCCACCCTTCCCTGCTGAGCTGATAGGAACCGCTTAAGTCCGGGAGGTAAAGGTTTGCAGTTCTTCCTGGGGACTGAAGTATGGAGAGATGTTGAATGAGAAATCCAAAGACCTTGCATCGCTGGACTAAATAACTTTTCTTTTTCGTTTTCTCTTTTTTCTTTCTTTCTTTCTTTCTTTCTTTCTTTCTTTCTTTCTTTCTTTCTTTCTTTCTTTTTTCTTTCTTTCTTTCTTCTTTTTTTTTTTTCCTTTTTCTAGTGCCCAGATGGAGGTGAGGAGGGGGTATACTTAACCAGCTGTAAGAAGTCTAGAATTGACAACAGGGCAAAGTTCAAATATATGACTGGGTGCTTTTAAGAAAAGGTGTGTGTGTGTGTGTGTGTGTGTGTTTGCACGAGAAAGATGAGACCAACGTTTCCTTAATGTGGAAGAGTAATAATGTATAACTTCTCAGTATTCTCTTATGTTGCAAGCCCTATCGAGCTCATAAAAACATCCTCTCTTCGTTTAGTTTAGCCTTACTGCACCATTATGCATTATATTTGAAAGTGCTTTCCTCTACTTTCCTAGTTTTATCTCATTTCAAGAAAGCACTCACTGGTAAAGCCTTGTAACTCTCACTCTCCACATACAGTTTTTGTTCCTTTTCCTCCTATGGAAGCTGATTAGAGTTTGCCAATAGAGAAGAAGAAGAGAGCTTTGTTTTACCTGGTTGTCAGTAGAAGGTGGCAAGACTTTCAAGGAGAGGCTAGGATATTCTTTCCCAAAGGATCTAAAAGTAAACAAAGGATCTCAAAATTTATTTTTATTTCCTTCAAAGGAAAAAAGGCGTCTGAAAGGAAGAGAGATAGCAATTTCTGGTTTGCCTATATGGTTGTTGTTGTTGGCACTAACCAGCTATGTAATTGGTAAACTTTTAAGAGTCCAAGCAAATTCCTTGTAGAACAGAGTCCATTTATACATTAGTATCTAAAAAGAACCAAAATGTATTCCAATAAATAATTTAGTTTTTACTTTTCTCAACATATCTGCCTGACTTTAATTTGTCCCCAAATCCAATGTTTATGCCAAATCACTTTAAAAATCATGTCAAGTTTCTCTCTCCCAGATTGTTTTTCTAATGATCATGGTCCTAAATGTTGGATTGTTTTCCCAGAATAATCCAGCATTTGAAAAAGTTGTGTTTTGCCAATTTCAGACAGCAAATAGAAATGTGAATGTTTTTCAGTTAAAATAATAACTAAAAGGTAACCTAAGTTTCGGGTTATATTATTTGGCAGTTGAGTTTCTTCTAAGGAAATGAGAGAGGCATGATTTACTCTAAATTTGTTGTTAATAGTCTGCTTACTCCATGAATTTTCTTACTTCTGCAGATTGACATGTGTGCTAAATTGTCTTTTCTCATTTTTTCTTGATGTACATTTTTAAAATCTTACTTAAGGTGAAATTACTTTCACATTGGCTGGGTGATAAATCACTAATATGAAGAGCTTTTGATTCTTTTTACTAATATAAAGTTCTCTGTTAATTAAAGACTGGAAAATGATATGAGGAAACAATAGGGAAAGACAAGTTTCTAAAATGAAGTAATAACATTAAAAAATTAGTTAAAATAAGTGAAATCCAAACATAAAGATTAAAAAAAAAATAACTGTCATAGTTGTGCCCTACATAGTTTTGAAATGTAAAAGAGATTTCATTATCTTAGAAACATGTTTCTGATGTTGTACCTGCCTATAAAGTTCTAAGGTACAAATTGTGGTGGCAATTAGATCTTAACAACAACAAAAAAATCAACTGAACTCTAAACAAAGTTGAAGACCTAGCATATTTCTTTTTTTTTTTTTTTTTAAGATTTTATTTATTTGACAGAGACACAGCGAAAGAGGGAACACAAACAGAGGGAGTGGGAGAGGGAGAAGCAGGCTTCCCACCAAGCAGGGAGCCCGATGTGGGGCTCGATCCCAGGCCCCTGGGATCATGACCTGAGCCGAAAGCAGGCGCTTAACGACTGAGCCACCCAGGTGCCCCCTAGCATATTTCTAAGTGAACAGATGTCTCATGTATTTTGGGTCTTCCAAAAAAATCAAATTTATTTACTATTTAACATTCTTACTAGATACAGAAGATATGTTCCCTTTATTTTTAAATACAAATTCTTTATTGTTTTGTGATAGTTTTACTTGTGTAAAGTATACATTTACTTTTCTTTTTCTTCCTGTTTCTTTGTTGTCTTTTTAACCTTGATGGATGATGATAATGGTGTATTATGTGATTAAGGTCTACCTCATGAAAGCTGGAACTAGCACAAAGACCCCAATAAATTATTAGGTGAAAGTGGCCATTTCTTTTACTAAGGAAAGTCTTTATTGAACCTTACTTGTTAAAACACAAGTGTAATGGTTTTTAAAGATTGTGTCATAGGCAAGAACTTTTTGAGAGAATTCAAAGAGGAGGGGTTATTTCAGAGATTAGCATTGCTAGAGAGACAAGGCAATTCTTAGGCATTATTGTAAGCAAGATGTAGATATTGTCTTTACTATCCATCCATCCGTTTTTCTTCCATTATTTGGTTATGTCCTGGTATCTATTCCCTGTTGTCTGGTGCTTCCATTTAGTTACCCAGAAGCCCCAAAGCACAACATCCTACCTAGAAATATCTAATCCAGAGAAGAATGGTACAATATTGTGAATTATTTTCCTCTTCTTGTCAAAACCTCTATTTAGTCATATTAGATGGATCTAATTAAATTTTTAAGAAAACAATCAGATCATGCTAATTCAAACTAAAGTGTCAGTGACTAGTTGTTTACCCACTTCAGAAATATAAAGCCAACTTGATTTCTAAAAAGTAGAATTTCTACAAAGTGTGTTACATATCCAGGATGTGAAGCCATTACAGTCATTCTTAAATTTGCATACAGGACTTAATGTTAAGTATGGTACTATTTTTCCAATTTTATTTTTTATGTATTTTTGAAAATCCTGGTTTTTAACCTTGGCAGAAACATTTTGAAAGTTTTATGTTTATACATCCAGGCACATTTCCACTTGATTTTCTTTCTTTCTTTCTTTTTTTAAAGTAAGCTCTATGCCCAATGTGGGACTTGAACTCATGACCCTTGAGATCAAGAATTGCATGCTCTACCCACTGAGCCAGCCAGGGGCCCCTCCACTTGATCTTGACACTCTGTAGTAAAATGGAGCCAGTCATTACATAATTATCTTAAAAACAAATTATCTTAAAAGGTTGCATTGTTGTTCTTATGACCTGATTTGTGAGTACCGGTAGACACACCAAGTCATATTAGATGGAGGTGACAGTTGTTGAAAGTCTATGGACTTAACTTCTTCAAACTGCATATATTACCCTCAGTTCTAAAAAATCTGATAATAAACTGTATAAGAAAGCTTTTGCTCTTACGCTTTAGTTTTTTACAGTCTCTTTTCTAATGTTTATTTTTCTCCAAAATCTGCCCCTGAATTTCAGTCAGGTGGCCACAAGTCGGCAGTAATGTGACACACTCATCTGGTTGAAACCACAGGGTTTGGCTTTCTTACAAGCCGCCACAGATTTAGAATTAAGAACTATTTTCTATTTATTTTCTGAAAGATGTATTTTCATTAAGATAAATAGTGTTGGAAAAGTTTTATCTACATGAAAAGAGATAAATTTTTTAGAAAAATTATTTAACATAAAATCCTAAAGTATGATTAGGTAATTTCCTCCTTTACTCTTCACCAGTTTGCTTCTCCTTTAATTATGGTCTCTTGAGGAAACTGAGTTACTTCTCTTAACTTTACTCGTGTTTTACCTCCGAGTCATTCGGGTCCTTTCACTGACTCCACTTTCTTAGCTAGGTTGGTGGTAAAGTTCCCTTGGATTTATTTCTTAGTTATAGCGCCAGTGATTTCTGTAAGGAAAGCAAATCCTTTTGTGATTGTTTACCATCAAACTTTGTTTCCATATAATGGCCTTTCTCTGCTTGCCCTGCTATTCATTTCATTGTTTTAGCCAGTGTCCAGCACTAGGCACTGGGGAGGGAAGCATAACCATAATTCTCTTGGTCTGTGTCCCCACAATAGTGCTTACCATCTAATGCAGCTTATAGACCAACAAGAGGTCATTACAACATGACCTTGCTTTATTTCATAACTACAATTTGCTATTAAGCCCAAATCTTCTTTGGTTAGACCTCTGGAAGGCACTTCCATTGATTCCAATAATAGTTTCTTTATTGCTGTTAGTTTCTAGTTTGTTTTTCCCACATTTATTCAAACTGTCTTGAGAGGTAGCCTGTGAAATATCCAGACATAATCTTTTAATGAAGTACAAGGTACAACACAGCATATTCAATAAAACACTGGAAAATAATACGTCTGGATTAGAATCTTGGTTCTGAAATTCACTGCATTACTTGTGGAAATCATTTAACTCTAGCCTGAGTCTCCACTGTGTGTAAGATAAAAATTATAATACTCATATTTGGTGTTGGTTAAGAGATTATAATGATTTGCTGGTATAAACTGTCTAGGAAAAGCAAGTACTCCATACATATCACTTCTGTTCTTTGTCAGTCTATTTTAAATTATGTAATGAATAACTGATTTTACTGAAATATTATAAATTATCTAGTTTCTCAAAATAATCTATTTTTAATCAATAAATTTTTTCATAAAAGTGAGATAAAAACCCTCAGGAAGATGCCGAAATCATTCTACTAATATTTTTATTTTCCTTCATATTAAATATTCTGTAATTTTCGTGACATATTGTTGAGCAAAGTCTTGAATACTCAAGTTGCTCTCTTCAGACACTATTCACCCTCAAAATGTATTTTAAAAGTTTAAAACTAGTTCCCTAAATACCTTCCTTTTATGAGAGGTACTCTTGCTTGAATATAATCAAAGAAGCCTCAAACTTATGTAGCTTAACCCTGGCTCTCAAATTAGTTAAAAAAAAAATGTGTATATATATGTGTGTGTGTGTGTGTGTGTGTGTGTGTGTGTGTGTGTGTGTGTGTGTGAATAGTCTCTTGGCCATTAGGTTGTTATAAAATTAAGAAATTGTTGAGAACATGAAAAGTTGGGAAATATGAAAATAAAAACATTATTAAATACATATTTAAGTTATTTGGTGTCTGATATATTAAGATCCTTAATATTTGTATTTGTAGAAAATATAATTATTTTTAAACACTATATCTTTTTATTACGTTATGTTGCTATGTGATAGTATTTTCCCAGTTTCTCTGAAGTGAATTCGTATATTGGCAATGTTATTTTAACTATTATCTATCTGTTGTATCTTTTGTTACTACATGGATTTGCCAAAAACATAAAATATTCTTATTTTGTGTTAGATTGGTATGTTTTAACCCTTTGATAATATAAAATTAGAAACTTTTTTTTAAAGATTTTATTTATTTGAGAGAGAACAAGCAGTGGGGATGGGCAGAGGGAGAGAGAGGGAGAGAGAGAAAGAGAGAGAGAGAGAAGTAGACTCCCTGCTGAGCAGGAAACAGGATCCATCCAAGGAGCCTGAGCCTAAGGCAGAGGCTTAACAGACTGAGCCACCCAGATGCCCCTAAAATTAGAAACTTTTTAAACCAAAAAAAATATATTATTGAACAATTTACCTAATTTACTGATTGTGAGGTATATTAAATACTTTAAATTGTTTCATTAGCAACAGAATTTAGGAACAAAGAGTTAGGTGGGAAATCATTGTCAACAATTATATGAGATTGCAACCTTTCTATATGGTTTTCAAATATGTGATCAGCACTATAGCTAGTTTTTACAATTTTACAAATTTGAGGACTTGCTATATTTTATGGTAGAAATTGTTTAAGACTCTTGATTTCTGTACTACTAATAAATGTAACCAAAAGATAAAAACATTGGCATTGAATTCATTCATTCATTTGTTCATTCACTCATTTTCATACGTTATGCTTCAAGAAGAGATCCTTCCTGTTCTTTTTTTTTAAGATTTTTTTAATTTATTTTAGAGAGCGAGAAAGAGAGAGAGCGTGGGGTGGGGGGGAAGGAGCAGAGGGAGAGGGACAAGCAGACTCCATGCTGAGCATGGGGCCAGACCTGGCCTATCCCAGGACCCCGAGATCATGACCTGAGCAGAAATTAAGAGTCCGAGGCTTAGGGGAGCCTGGGTGGCTCAGTCCTTAAGCGTCTGCCTTCGGCTCAGGTCATGATCCTAGGGTCATGATCCCAGGGTCCTGGAATCGAGAGTCTCACCAGGCTTCCCGCTCCGCAGGAAGCCTGCTTCTCCCTGTCCCACTCCCCCTGCTTGTGTTCCCTCTCTCTCTGTCAAGAAAAAAAAAAAGAGTCCGAGGCTTAACCAACTGAGCCGTCTAGGCGCTCAATGGTCCTTCCTGTTCTTTTTTTTTTTTTTTAAGATTGTATTTATTTATTTGACAGAGAGAGACACAGTAAGGGAGGGAACACAAGCAGGGGGAGTGGGAGAGGGGGAAGCAGGCTCTCCGCAGAGCGGGGAGCCGGATGCGGGGTTCGATCCGAGGACCCTGGGATCATGACCCGAGCCAAAGGCAGACGCTTAATGACTGAGCCACCCAGGTGCCCCAAGATCCTTCCTGTTCTTGACTCCATTTACTAAGAGATATTATTGCTCTCTAGTTGCCATTCATACTAAAAGGAACAATGTCTTTTAAAAAAAAGGGAAGCAAAGAATGTGAGCAAATTGTAAAGTTAATAATCACTTAGAACTATAAAATCAATTCCTTATATATTGTCCAGAAATATTTTCCCCCACTTCAAATATTAGTTCTCTATTATCAAAATTTTTTGATAATAGAGATTTTCATACTGTTCCACTGAGATGTTTGTTTATACACTTTTAATAAGATGGAGATAAATGGAAGATTTACCTGTACGAAAGATCTGTATAACCTGTTAAAGGTTTTATTTTTCACTTTGATGAAGAGTAGAAAGTTTAAAATGTAGTTTTAAACTTGAACTTTGTCTTAAATGTGAAAATGCTCATAATGCAAAAAATAAAATACATTTTTAAATTAATTTTGAAAGATGGACACTTGTTTGATGCAGTGAACTAGAATAAGACTATTTCTTTTTCTAGTGACCTCATCTTGGAAATTTTGATTGGATTCACTAGTACTACACTTACTCATTCATTTAGAAAATTGCCAGTGAGATATGAGATGGATTCCTTGACCTCCTGAACTCATTTCTGCCTATTGTGTTTTGTCCTTACACCATGCAACTAGCTTCTCTTTCCCACCTTTGTTATTTAATCACTTCTGCTTTCTTCTTTGCAAGAGAATGCCACTTTATAGGTGAAATGCATGCCTGTTTTCCACCACCAAGCAACACAGGAATGATTCTGCTTGGAATAAGAAGAGAATTAGAATACTTCTTTGAATAGTTAGGAAAGAGCCTTCTAGAAAATTTTGCAGAAAATGCCTCAACTGGAACTTACAGTGAAACTGACAAAGTTAAAGAAGTAAAACAGTGTGTGTAGAGTGGCCATATTTAGACTACTTTCTATAAATGTTAAAACATTTTTCTTTATAAAATACACAGGTCATTTTATCCTCACACAGCAAATGTCCAGTTCAAGTGGCAACTGTGCTTTGAAAGCTAACTTTACTTTCCTTGAAACATTTTTTTGTTTGTTTGTTTTACGAAATATATAAACACACAGTTACCTTTTTGGATTGTGTTTTGCTTTGACTTTTCAGTATGAAATCTCTCCCACTGTGGTTCATTTGTTATTTGTTGCTTTAATACAATATATCTGTGCCGTGGTGTGCACTAAGAAGCAAATGCTGAAACCGAAAGGCAAGAGTAATGAGTAGCCCAAGAGAGTAAACCGTGGATTTGAACAAAGTTGTTGAATTTTGGAAGAGAAAGTGAGCATCATCCACGATATACCCAAGTGTGTTTGTAGTTTCAGCTATGATCCAGTCAGCAAATTTAGTGTTTCACATTATCTGTAGATCCCATTTTACACAAGGTGATAACTATTTTTAAAATGTAATGAATGCGAAGACTTAATTTTTGTCTTTCATATTTTCAAATTTAATATTTATTCCAATATCTCATAAATGTTGCCGTAAGATAATATGAATATGCATAAGATAATGTGCCAGGCTTTTTCCTTAACAATTTATTTTTTGATTTCAAACAGCTCAGTTTCTCCTTTGTTACTTTAATCTTCGAAAGAGTCATATATATAAAACTTACATGGAACAGACTGTTCAATAGAGGGTATAACATTTATTTTTTAAATGTCTTTTGTTTTATTTTTTTTTAAGCTAGCAACTGGGTCATGGATAAAACAGAATATCTGCCTTTAAGAAACTGCAGTCCATGAAAATAATTTTTTTTTTAAATATATATTTAGCAGTCACCATGAAAAAGCAATTGATACTTTGTTCCATTTTCTGTTTCTGGTAGTTTTTGTGTTTCAGGTGTTAACAGCATGAACTGATAATGAAACATTCTTGGAACACAATCTATTAGTGGTTACCTTCAAATAAATAAGTACTTTTTCTAGCTAATCTGAAATTTTATTACACTATATCTTTGATTTACTCAATTTTTTAAAGATTTTATTTATTTATTTATTTAAGAGAGAGAGAGCAAGAGCACACGAGTGGGGGGTGGGGGGAGGAGAAGGAGAGGGCGAGGGAGAAGCAGACTTCCGGCTGAGCAAGAATCCTGACACAGGACTCCATCACAGGACCCTGAGATCACGACCCAAGCCAATGATTTACTCAAAATTAAAATCAGATAATTGACATTTACATTAATTCCATATGTAGCCCCTATACTTTTATATGTATGTTACTACAATCAGAATGTTTTGTTGTATTTGCACCTAGGGAGGGAGAAATTCCTTAAAATATTTTAATTTATACTTACACAAGCAGTAAGTATATACCTTTAAGTAAATATATATGCTGATCACTAGTGATTATTTTCCAAATTATTCTGTTTATTAATAAAATGTTTTTTTCAAGAACAGAAATGTATAATTGAAAGGGAATTTATAGAGTTTAAAAATTTATTTATTCTATTTATAGTTGGCACATAATGTTATATTAGTTTCTGGTGTACAACATAGTGATTGAATGTATCTATACATTATGCTATGCTCACCACAAGTGTAGCTACCATCTGGAGACTGGCTATTTCAACCATTAATTTTGTTTTTTAAAACTGACATGCAGAGACCCTAAGCTAACGTTTCCTTGCTTCATGGAGAGAAGTTAAGGCAGAATTAGAATCAACTAGATCACACTGCCTACTTCTCCCACTCTCCAGTCCTATTATTAAGTCTTCTCCTATTGTAAAGAAGGGAGAATCACCTGGCCTACATTTGGATAAAAGAAGTTGGCTTAAAAAATACTTGTAGAATTTGAGTAAAAAAAAAGGTAAATTGTGGTTCCTTGTGGTTCTAAGCAATCACAGCAATATGTGACATAATTGGAAGTGCCATGAAGAGAACCATTAACTTAAATAAGACTGGGGATTTATGAGTTTAAAGTAATTAAGCAAGGAGGTCATTAGACTAACGTGACTCTAATGCCTTGGCAAACCAAAACCTAAACCAGAGTCAATACACTGGAATCAGAGAAAATGAAACTTAAGAACCAGTCATAAATAGCCAACTAGGCTCTCCCAAATAAGGCAACTGCTTAAGCTATAGCCAATCAAATAATTCCCTTGCTTTGCCTCCTCTAGCTCCTGTTGGTGGAGCCCTTCTAATCACCTTTGGCTGGGTGCTGCCCAATTCAAATCAATGTGTGTTCAAATAAACTCTTAAAATTTTTAATGTGCTTCAGTTTATCTTTTAAATGAGCTCCTTGACATTTAGAAGAGGGGCAGTATGAACTATAATAATTCTAAAGTTGTCCTTTTTCTTGGAGAGAAGGACAAATAGATTATGGATTAACACATATACCAATGGTTAACCATTAGGATCCAGGAAGTCTAGATCTACTTTAGATTATACTAATAACTTCCTGGGTTTCTTCATATTATAATAAAGAAACAAATGCTATGTAAATAATGGAACATTGTTCTCTATCAACAATGAGCTCAGGGGCACCTGGGTGGCTCAGTCGTTAAGTATCTGCCTTCAGCTCTGGCCATGATCCTAGGGTCCTGGGATCGGGCCCCGCATCAGGCTCCCTGCTCGGCGGGGAGTCTGCTTCTCCCTCTCCCTCTGCCTGCCCCTCCCCCTGCTTGTGCTTGCTCTCTCTCTCTGTCAAATAAATAAATAAAATCTTAAAAAAATAAATAAAGAAACAATGAGCTCATATTCTGGAAAGAAGAAAAAGCATTTAAATAAAAGAAATAGAATAGATAAATGCATATGTGTGTATATTCCAAAGAAGGGAATGATTAACTCTATTTGGTAGGCCAGGGATGATTTGCAAACGTAAGCACTGTAGGTAGGAATGGTCCAGGCAGTAAGGTAGAGAAGTGCATTCCAGCAAGCAAGAATGACATGAGCCAAATGAAAAGATACACAAGACAGTAAACCTTCAGGATAGTGCAAGGTCATCTCGGTTCTGGACATACAGTGGTTTGCATGGTCTGCTTAAAGGGATTTGACTTCATTTGGTAGTCAGCAGGAAGCCATTAAATGGCTTTATGCAGAAGAAGAATAAATATGGATTCTTATTTTAGAAAGTTTGGTCCTGTAGCAGTGTGGAAGATAGAGGGATTGAAAAAAACAAAAACAAAAACAAAATTATTCTCAAGGAGAATTACAGTAGTTAAGGTAAGAAATAAGAGGGTATGGCTATGGACTGGAGAAAGAGATTGGATTCAAGAGTGGATAAGAAGTTGATATCCATATGGCCTAACTGCTAATTTGATCACTGTAAAAGAGTAAATTAGGTTGACCCCCAGCTGTTACAATCGAAATTTATTGGATCTCTACAGGAATATCTCTTATCTCCAAGAAAAAGATATATAGAAGAACTTCAGAGTTGTGAGGAAACAGGGGAGCTACTCTATCTTTCACACTTACTAGGGTAACATAGTTGCTCATTTCTACTGCTCTCATCACATGGGCTTTTTATGAAACTGTCCTTTCAGACCAGCTTTTATTTCAGCTTGATAACCAGAGAACATGGCCCAGATATAGTCATCTCATCCACAAATAATACCACGTTCTGTCTGTGTCTCAATTTCAACCCCCAGGAGAGATGAGACTAGCTCAGCTGTACTCAGGGGGTGGGGTAACATGGCCTGCTACCTACTTAGCAAACAACCATGGGAGCCAGACTCCAAGAAGAGATTCAGGTAAGTTTTCTGAGAAGTGGGTCTAGAGACAGGAAAAAAGATATTAAGGTCTCTAGTCTACCAATATATGGATGTAGAAAAAAGCCAGGTTAGAATTGATTCAGTTTTATCTGTGAACTTAAGAGATTCTCAGGAGATACCTGGATATATAAATTGAGCTCAGACAAGCAATCTGGGATGGAGTCCTTAATTTATAGGTGACAAAATCATGGGATTAAATGAGAGTGCATGAATGAGAACTTTGGACTAAAGATGGATCCTAGAAGTATAGAATAGCCAAGGAATTGATGAAAAAAAGAGAAGGAAATAAGTTGAAAAAGAATATATCTTAATACAGAGATGGAGAAAATAATATCAGGAAAAGCAAAGACAGAAACAATTTCAAGAAATGGGTTGGAGAACTGTATCACTAGTGATGCTAGCAAGACCAGTTTCAGTGGAATAATGTTAGAGGATAGCCCCTTCTTGCAGTGGGTCAAGGAGAAAATGGCAAATGAGAAATCTAAGACAGGGGTACGGATCATTCATTCAAATGAAAAGACGTAAGTGCAGATAGAGGGTTTTGAAGGATCCCATTAAGAAATAAGGCATAAAATACAGAAGAGTTAATAAATTGCTGGAGTACAGCATCCAAGGAGTTAGTAGAAGATCCTATCTACACGGGATCAGCCCCAAGCAGAAGAGACTTCTTTCTAGAAGCATGACAGAAACTAGCATATATTGTCTTGTCTAAACTCCATAATTATTTACTTTTACTGTAGCCATTTACTTTATATTTTTAATTAAATTGAGGATATTTTCTTACTGATATTTTTTAATTAAATTGAGGATGATGGCATATAGTAAAAAATATATAAATATCTGTCTTTTAGGGTACAAAGGTTCTGTGATAGATGTATTATGAAAAATTTGTGCAAACAAATTAGTAGCTGGCCAATATTTTTAAAAAATTGAATAATCAAAGACAACATAAAACATGTAATGCAAAACTAATAAAAAACAAAAAAGATGACAAAACATTTTAAGGACACCTTGGTTTTTCTGTCACCAATTATCACAAATTTTTCTAGAATTCACATAGGTACAAATTTTTCTTCTAACAGCACACACAAAAACTGATTTTCCAAGGATAAGTGCTTTATAAATGAGGAAACAATGATATAGTGGGAGAATTGTTTTATAATATAGGAAATGATAAATTCAGAATGAATGTTTGAGTTACTGGGTTTCAGAAAATATACAATTTGTTTTTTAGAAAATCTAAGCTATTTGTTTTTTGTTTTTTGTTTTTTTCCATCATGGGGCCAACTAGTTGTGGATATATTAGAGGAGGTCATCAAGCGGATGTGACCACTGATTGACCAACCAGCTGGACTCAGGCATTTGGAGGCTCCTCACCCACCCGCTGACCTTGGAATGTCCGTTTTGCCTACTGTTCCCACACTGCAAGCCATTTTCAAGGAAACAGACTTGAGAGAGCAATGTGCGTTAAGACCATCTGGAGGGTATATGTGACTGAACCCAGTTAAGGCCTCTATACAAATAGAAGCAGGTGGGTGGAGAGATCTACTTGTCTTGCAGCCACCCAAGACAACACTCATATGTAAGTTTTTTTGTTTTTGTTTTTGTTTTGTGTTTTGCTTATTAAACTTACCACCTACCAATCTGAAGTCGTTTGCCTCTTTCTTTGGTTTTTACTTGCTCTCCATGTACAGGGGACAGTTTTGAACCAACAGGATAATAATCTCGAAAAGATTTTCTTTATACTTCTAAAAGTAAAGGTGCTGAGGTTTATTAATTAGGCAACAGCTCAACTCATGTTTCAAAGAGCTAAGTAATTTGTCAGGGTAAGGGTGGTTCGCCTTGATAAAGTCAGTATCCAAAAACCTGTACGTTTAGAGCAGTACTTAGCACAGTATGGCCCCTGGACCATTATCTTGTTAGAAATGCAAATTCTCAGATATACTCCAGATCTACTGAAAGAGAAACTCTGGGTTGGAGCCTAGGAATGTTTTAACAAGACCTCAAGGTGATTCTGTGCTTCCTATATTTTGAAAACCATTGTTTTTAAGGTTAATACTATAATAAATATTAGTGGGGCCAATTGATACAAAACAGATATTCCAACTTTACATTAATTTCATTTACATATTAAAAAATTTTTATTAACTGTCTAAATGATAAAACACATTTTATTTAAATACTGAAGTCCATCAATTACTATATATTTGAATGGAAAAGCACAAAAAAAGCACTTTAATAAACCTGCATTTTATTTAGAATTAATTTTATTTTCTTTGGTTTTTCTCTCCCCTCTATTCTAGTTGAACTCGTGCTCTTAGCTTAAATTAATTAACTTTTAGGGGCACATGGGTGGCTCAGTTGGTTAAGCATATGCCTTTGGTTCAGGTTATGATCCCAAGGTCCTGGGATCCAGCCCCACGTTGGATTCTGCTTAGTGGGGAGTCTCCTTCGCCCTCTCCCTCTTCCTCTCCCCTGCCCCTGCTCATGTTCTCTCTCTCTCTCTCTTTCTCAAATAAATAAATAAAATCTTTTTTAAAAAGTTAAAAAACTAATTTTTAATAAAAATGCTTAAAGTATGTAGACAGTTTTAATACCCTGTATCTATTGACAAATGTATATTTGAATCAAAAATAAAGTTATAGCTTTAAGATAAGTACATTCATTTAAAATTTTTCCTCTTTTTAAGAACTAATTTCACAAGACTGAAGAATCTATGGAATCAAATTATGTATGCCAGTATTTAATTTTATGGAAGATGACAAATCTTAGATTTTCAGATTAGAACTCATATATTAGATAATGGTCTTCAATTACCAAGCACAGTTCTGTAACAACGTGGACATTGTGAGTATAAAAACAAAAATAGAAGTTCTAGGTTTCTGTATATGTATCATAGAGCCAGAGAATTAGTAGGAGAAATCTCAGCAATTTGGACAGTGTTGCACAGAGAGCACACAGCCAAAGAATAAATTTGATGCTGGAAGGTATTTTCTAGCTTTAAAATTGCAACTGGCTGTAGTACACTGGTAAATGTTTAACAACCAGCTTGGCAGGAGGGGATAGGATAGGAAATATTTGGATATATAACCTTTGCCAATCTCCGTGGTTTAAATGATCCAACCTTGGGCGATTTCAATCTACTATATGAGGTCAGTGAATCAGATTTGGGAAGAGATGCACCTAATTGGCTGCATCTAGCCAACAAGCTGGTTCCAGACCATAACTGGCTACAGGGTTCTAAGTGTCCTCGCATGGCTCCATTATTAAACAAACATTCAATAGCTTTGACCAATATATACCCTGCCAAATATTCTCAAATCTGGGTGGTGGTGTATATGAGGAGGTGGTGATTTTTCCCAAATGGAACCATATCTTTGATGTAATATTAAAAGATATTTTTTTTAAAAAACTGCTTTACATTTAGTAGGCTACTGAATACGTACTTTATAAAATGAAAAATATCTGTAATTCTCCTTCCTTCTATTCATCATTATGATTTTTTTATGTGATGGGCATTTTCTTTTCCTGGCTGTCATACAATTTGCATTCGTTTTATACTGCTAAATATAGAAAAACGCTACAATATATAGGGCTTGATGAAACTTTAAAAATTGACAAATCTTAATTCATGTCTTATATAAAATAATTTCAGAAATATTAATTTTAATATATTCACATGCAATTTTTCAGGAATTTCAGAATTAAAAAAACCTTTCACCTGAGTTGTCTTAAGTAATTTTGGGGATTTCTATTTTTTTAAATTTTTGTTTATTTTTTAAAGATATTATTTATTTGTGAGAGAGAGTGCTCTCATGAGCAGGGAGAGGGGCAGAGGGAGAGAGAGAAGCAGACTTCCCACTGAGCAGGGAGCCCAACATGGGGCACGATCCCAGGACCCCAGGATCACGACCTGAGGGGAAGGCAGATGCTTAACTGACTAAGCCACCCAGATGCCCCAATTTTTAGGATTTTTAATTGAATTACTTGTGTAATCACTATTAAGAAGATGTGAGGTAATTTTGCTTAGTATTTTCTTTAGCTATTTTGCAAGACTGAAAATGCTTAATATTTAAGTATTGAGTCAAACTGATTTGGAGAGATAATTATTGAATACTATTATTAAGTGATCAGAATATAAGGGGAAAAAAACCATGAGTAAGAATATCGTTTTAATTTTTTTAAGATTTTATTTATTTATTTGAGAGGGAGAGAGGGAGAGCCATTGTGAGTGGGGGTAGGGGCAGAGGGAGAGGAGAGAGAGATCCCAAGCAGTCTCTGTGCTGAGCCCAAAAGGGGCTCACCTCATCACCCTGAGATCATGACCTGAGCCAAAATCAAGAGTTGGTCATTTAACTGACTTAGCCACCCAGATGCCCCAAGAACATCATTTTTAAAGCATACAGCAAATAAATGAAAATTTCATTTTCTCAGAACATGTTAAAAAGCATAGGATATCCATGGTATTTATTTATCTTTACAAGATAATTTTTAAATATCCTAGTCACTGAGATACTTGTAGTTTCCTGTAGGGTTTTATGTTCTGAGAAGATCATGTAGAGATAATGGATATTTTGGGGACAGGTACATCAATGATAAGGTTTCTCTTCTTTGCAAGAGTTAAGGAAAGAAAATGGAATTGAAAAATAAAATATAGATGCTGTTAATATTATATATCAAAAGAATGCTAGTTTATATTCTTTAGTCTGTAAGATGGGGGAGCTATTGCATTACACAAAATACTGACCACTTCTGTTTCTCTGAGCATTCTTCTTTGATTAAAACCATTTGTAGTAAATGATGACCCAAGCCTTTGGTTACATTTTAATGGGGTTATGGTCTAATGAAATTGTGTCTTTAAAGGGGTTTCAATTATCAGAGCTATAAAAAATTAGCCTACTAGTAATAAATTTAAAGTGAGGTATCAATTCTTTCTATAACAGCAGTACATACTGATTATTATCCCATTTTTGGACTAACACTTTTTAGGCTTTACATGGCAGAGTTTGTCTATCTGACCAGCATGAAACTACCTTTCCTTAAAAATAAATACTTTGCTATTGTTTAGTTATGCTTCTTCTTAAAACCCTGATAGTTCTGGCCAGTCTCTTAATCCCTGTTAAGAGTAAGAAGGAGAACAGAAATGCATTACAGACTTAACCTTGAATGAATCCAAGTCCGAGAAACAAAAGTAGAATGTCTTAAAATTTTAATCCTACAATATAAATGTTGAGAGAGAGAAAAATATGAACACTGCATAAATTATAACTTAAAGTCTTGCTAAACTAGGTTGAGAATGTATTCATGAGCAGCCAATAACATATTACATTTATATAATAGAATTCTTGTTACAGAAAGAATTTCTGTGATATTCTAGGAATTTAACATTAGCTCATGTTGTTCATATGGGAAAACTGAGACGAGGAAAAGCTCTTTGCAGTATGTAGTTTCTTTTCTCCTGTTGTGTCTTGGTATTAGAAAGCCTTGAAGTAAGAAAAGTGTATATTACGAGGCCTGTTCTGTAGGTTAAAAAACTGAGGTGCAGAAGTGTTATTATTTTCTTAAAGATACTCAGTAAATACTCAGTAAATGAAAAAAAAGATACAAGTAAAAGAAACAGTGTTCTATGAATATCAATGTTTTCACCTATATTCAAGAATATGGGGAAAAATAAATTGCCGCCTATGTAACTTAAGGTTCTTGAATATAAAGTGTAAGAAAGAAACTTGTAGTTATGAAATGTTATAAAAATGTTAGTTCTCAGTCTCTCATAGCCACAATAAATGGCTGATCATCACGTATCTCTTTATGCATACATTTATGTTTTTAGGTGTTCTAATGCTACCCTAAATACACAGGAAAAAGAAAGTTCAGTGGTAGGCACTTGAACGTAGGGTCACTCTCTTTCCTTGATGTCCAGTCTGAAATGCCTAATGACTATCTACTCAAAATGGTGCATGGTGAAAGATGAGAACATGTATTCATTTCAGATTCGCAAGTTTTTAATTCAAAATTGCATTTATCCATCTCTGTTTGAAAAGGAATAAATGTTTCTCGATTATTCACCATGACTTTAAAACATCATTACCAATTGATGTAAAGAAAGCTACTGAAAATAATTTTAGAAATAAAAAATCTTTTTAAAATTTTTTTAAAGATTTTATTTATTTTTTTGACACAGAGAGAGAGAGAGCGGCAGGCAGAGGGAGAAGGAGAAGCAGGCTCTCCGCCAAGCAGGGAGCCCAGCGGGGCTCTATCCCAAGACCTCGAGGATAATGACTTTAGCTGAAGGATCATGACCTGAGCCTAAGGCAGATGCTCAACTGACTGAGCCACCCAGGGGCCCCAGAAATAAAAAATCTTAATACTCAAAATATGTATGGTGATTCTAGGAGTATAACTAAATAAGTAATTCAAGCTTACTTGTGGGACCACTGCTTCTACAAGTTATTCATATAACTTTTCCATTAACCATATATCAAATCAGCCTTCTCATAATGCCCCTGGATGATATGACCCACAATAAAATGTGAGACCTGTTTAGAGATTTGGATTGTTTTATTTTGTGTGTGCATGTGAAAGAGAGAAAGAGTGATAACTGATGACAATTTTAAGAGCCCAAGATACACAATATAGGATAACAGATATGGTCAGAAATTTAGGAACCAGATCTTAAGTTTTTTTCCTGTGTCTGCCACATTTTAGCTGTTTGCCACATTGGGCAAGCTGTTTAACCTCTCTGAGTTTCTTCATCTATAAAATGTAGATGACAGGGGCGCCTGAGTGGCTCAGTCGGTTAAGCGTCTGTCTTAGGCTCAGATTATGATCCCAGAGTCCTGGGATCAAGTCTCGCCTTGGGCTCCCTTCTGGGAGCCTGCTTCTTCCTCTGCGTACCACCCTCCCCCCCCCACCGCTCATTCTCTCCCTCCCTCTTTTTCTCTCTCTCCCTCTCTCTTGCGAGCACGCACGCACACATACAAAAATAAATAAAATCTTTTAAAAAAATTTCAAAAAATATAGATGACTATAGCCACTGCACACAGTTGGTAGAAAGATGAAATGAAGTAATATTTGTGGAACACATAGAAAAGTGCCTAGCATAACATAAGTGCATAATGTAAAATTATGTTAAAAATTAACATTAAAATGGCCTCAAATATATAGGATTTTGCTTCTTGTTGTTTTCATTAGAACAGACTTTAGGAAAATTATAAATTTATCTTAAATCCAAAAATTAATGCTTTAGTCAGAAAGGTCTCTGACCCAAACACAACTATTAATTTAATATATATCTGAGAACTATAATTTTCATTCTTTTAGAAGTCAATACTACTAGCCCATTTTGGAGGACTTTAAAAGCATTACTTTTTGTTTGTTTAAGATTACATTGCATTTTGTTGAATCAGCAAGAAAATTCTTTTAAAAATCCAGATTTAGATATCTGGCATCCAGTTTTACATAAACCAGCCTCGAGAGTATGTTTGGTAAATTTTTACTTCCAAATCTTGCTTCAACTTACTATTTTATGGTGAACAGAGTTTTAATCATTGGAGGAACTCTGACATCCACTAAATTTTATTATTCTAAGTAAATGTCTATATCCTTACTCTTATTTATAATATCACATATGTGTCTATCTTTTGTCCACTAGAAAACATTATCTACTTTTGATACTAAGTGCAATTCTTTCATTGATAACAATAGGTAACAATAGATAGAGGTTAAAATCGCAGGCTCTACCACGAGGTTACCGGGAGTCAAATCCTGGGGCACACTATTTAACCAGTCCCTTAGCTCAGTGTTTTCTACTGTAAAATGCAGTAATAATACCATCTATTTAGTAGACTATTATGAATATTAAAGGAATTGACACATGCCAAGGGCCTAGAATAGTGTCTGGTCTTAGTAAGTGTTCCTTAAGAGTAGCTATTATTTTTGTGTAAGAAAATAACACATAAGAAATCACTTGGATACAGATATTTGAAAAGGAAGTATTGGTCTTAAAGTTAGACCCCAACTACTGTGGGTATGAACCTATCAATGTTGTATTTTCATATCACTGAAATTAATTATGTAAATTCCTTAACAAGCTTTTTTTTTTTTTTTAACTCAAAGTGTTTTTATCTAAAATGGCTTTCCTCTCTTCCTATGGTACCATCAAGGCAATAGATAACAAATGTACAAGGTTATATCATGGCTCTCTGGAGATAATATAGTTTTTCTCAGAGGCAAAATTGAAATGAGGATATGTCGTTTCTGGGATCAGATCATTAAGCACAACCTCTTAAAAGTTGAAAAAATATCAGAAAAAAATCAGTCATGTGCATTATTAATTCCTTAACATGCTAAGACTAAAATTAGACTTCAGAGAGTATGGAAAGAAAAGATAGGGAAGGAAACCTTTTTCAAAGGGAGGAAGTAAATTAAACAAGTTTTTCCCATAAGCCATTAAATCTACCTTGAAAATAGATAAAGGGGAAAAAAACAACAAGAAAACAGAAATTTGAAAGGAAGAGCAATTAGCCCAAAGCCACAAGAAAAAAAAAAAAGCACTTTTTGTTTGTTTGTTTTCAAAGCAATCAAATCTGGTTCTGAAATAGCTTTTCCATTTTCTCCTTAGTGAAAACAAACATCACACAAATCCCCATGTGAAGGGAATGCTGAGAAAGTAACTTCTCCAAGCAAATTTGCATGTGCCCACAGACCAAAAGTATTTGAATGGGCACTTAATTTATTTTAAATTATATCAGCTTTTGCTTAGTAATTCACTTTATAAGACTTTGTGGTTAAAGAATTCTTTAAATTGCTTTCAGATTAATAAAAATCACTTGGAAAAAGGATACACATTACTGTGTATATTGTTGGTAGCTCTTTAAATCATGTCAGTGCAAATACTTAGAACTCTGGATTTGATTTCAACTTTCAGTGCTTGATTATGAAATCACTAGCAATTACTTAAAAATATTTCATCTGTTTAACATAAGTGAACATATCAGGAATCCATTTTATTACATTTTAATCATATGTAACATAAAATGCCTGTTTACATGCATACAGATTCTACAATATACAGAAAACGTATTTTAAAAATTTCCTACCACACACTTCAAATCCAAACCCAAGACCAAAAAAGGTTTACAATATTATGTTGAATTTAAAACATATTTATGTTTACAAATACATGTGGACCTTTTTTTTAAGATTAGAAAGTAAACACCAATATAGTAAAGTGATTATTTCAGAATGTTGTTAATTATGGTTGATTTTTAAATTCAGATTTTACTGGGGCACCTGGGTAGCTCAGTCGTTAAGCGCCTGCCTTCGGCTCAGGTCATGATCCCAGGGTCCTGGGATCGAGCCCCACATCGGGCTCCCTGCTCAGCGGGAAGCCTGCTTCTCCTTCTCCCACTCCCCCTGCTTGTGTTCCCTCTTTCACTGTGTCTCTCTCTGTCAAATAAATAAATAAAATCTTTAAAAAAAAAAAACAAATTCAGATTTTACTTATCTGATTGTTTAAATTGTCTCGTTTTCATATTTTATATTTTAAATCTGTAGCTGTTTCTTTTACTATATATTTTTGAGTTATTTTCTTAGTGGTTGCCCTGGGATTACAATTTACATCTTAATTTAAGACAATTTAAATCAGATTAATATCAAGTTAATTTCAATGGTATATTAACAAATTGTTTCAATATAGCTCTATCTCTCCTCTTTCTTTGTACAATGTTTTCCACACAAATTACATCTTTGTGCATTATATCCCCATCAATGCAGTTTTTAAAATATTGCTTTATGCAGTTGTATTTTAAACAAGAGTGTAGAATAAAAGAGTTACAAATGAAAACTACATTTACACCTTCTCTTATGTTTTTCTATATAATTACCTTTACCAGTGCACTTAATTTTTTTGTATGGATTCAAGATAATATCTAGTTTCCTTTCTTTCTTTTTCTTTTTCTTTTTTTTTTTTAGAAATTATTTATTTATTTAAGAGCATGAGCAGTGGAGTGGTAGGGGAGCAGAGGGAGAGGCAGAAGCAGATTCCCTGCTAAGCAGGGATCCTGATGCGGGGGCTCAATGCAGGGCTCCATTCAGGACTCGATCCCAGGACTCTGGGATCATGACTTGAGCCACCCAGGCACCCCAAGTTTCCTTTCATTACAGCCTGAAGAATTCCCTTCCAGGGCATTTCTGCTAACAATAAATTATCATTTTTTATCTTGGAATTCTTTTTTTTTTTTTTAAGATTTTATTTATTTATTCATGAGAGACAGAGAGAGAGAGAGAGAGAGAAGCAGAGGGAGAAGCAGGCTCCCAAGGAGCAGGGAGCCTGATGCGGAACTCCATCCCAGGACCCTGGGATCATGACCTGAGCCGAAGGCAGACGCTTAACCATCTGAGCCACCTAGGCGCCCTATCTTGGAATTCTTAATTTCTCCTTAATTTATAAAATATAGTTTTTCAGAATGTAGGATTCTTGGGCTGTCAGTATCTTTTCTTTCAGCACTTTGAGTACATCATCACACTGCCTTCTACCCTTTATGGTTTCTGAAAAATCAGTTGTCAATATTATTGAAGATCCTTTGTATTGATGAGTGACTTTTTTTTTTTTGCTACTTTCAAAGTTCTCTCTTTGTACTTGTTTTGCAAGTGTTTGATTATGATGTATTTACATGTCGATCTCGAGTTTATCTTACTTGGAGTTTACTAATCTTCTTAGATGTGCAGATTCATGTTTTTCATTAAATTTTGGGAAGTTTTCAGCCAGTATTCCTTCAAATATTCCTTCTCTCTCTTCTTCTCTTTAAGGATCTTCCATTATATGCATGTTGGTATGCTTCAGGCTGTCCCACAGGTCTCTGAGGCTCTGTTCATTTTTTCTCCATTCTTGTTCCTCAGTTTCTCAAACGGGATAATCACAGTGGACCTGCTTTTAAATTGATTTATGCTGCCTGCTCACATCTGCTGTTATTACTCTAGTGAATTTTTTATTTCAGTTATTATACTTTCAACTCCAGAATTTCTACTTGATTCTTTTTTTATAATTTCTATCTTTTTATTGATATCTTTTATTGGTAAGACATCTTTCTCATACTTTCCTTCTGTTCTTCGTGCAAGATTTCTTTTAGTTCCTTGACCATATTTAAAATGGCTGATTTAATGTCTTTGTTTAGTAAGTACAAATTCTAGGATTTCTTAGGGGCATTATCTATTGACTGCTTTTATTCCTGTGCATGGTTCATACTTTGCTGATTCTTTTCTTTGCACGTCATATATTTTGTTGTTGGAAAAATGGACATTTTAAATAGTGCAACGTTCCAACTCTGAAAATCATGTTGTCCTCTCTTCCCTAGGGTTTGTTATTGTTGCTGTTTATTTGGTTACTCTGCTGGACTTAGTCTGAAGAGTATGTATTCTTTGCCATATGTGCTACTGAAGTCTCTGCTACTTTAGTTAGTGGTAGCTAATGATTGAAAGGTATTTCCTTCAATACTTTGGACCAGTAAATCTCCCAGACATTGCTGAGGAGTGCTATGTTTATATTGAGGTATTCCTTAAATGCTCTGGCAAGAAGTTCACAAGTCTGCCTTAGTATTCACTTTTAGCTTGTGCACAACCTTTACAGCAACTAGTGGTCAGAGATTAGGACCTTCTCAGGTCTTTCCTTAGTATGTTCACCACTCAGCATATGAACGTGACTTTCTAGATTCCCAGGAATATGTTGGCATTTTTAAGCCCCTATGGACATGTCATTTCCCAGTTTTTCCATATATATATATATATATAATTTATTTATTTATTTGAGAGAGAGAGCAAGCTTGAGCAGGGGGAGGGGCAGAGGAAGAGGGAGAGAGAGAATCCTCAAGCAGACGCCCCGCTGAGCTCAGAGTCCTATGCGGGGCTCAATCCCAGGACCCTGAGATCTTGACCTGAGCTGAAATCAAGAGCTGGCCACTTAACCTACTGAGCCACTCAGGAGCCCCATTCTTTAATGGTTTTCGTCAGCCTCTTATTAGCCCTAACTGGTAATGCTACCCAGGCAGCTATGATGACAAACAATTACTACTAATTGTTTTTCATAAATGTCCTGAGGATAGAGTGGTTTTCACAGAGCAGGCCCTGAATCAGATCAAATAAAGGCATCCCTTGAGAATGGAGCTTTTAAGTAGCTGCCAGACAGGTCAGATCAAATAGTGACAATTCTCTGGGACTCAGGGGAAGCTACAATCCTATTTTGTCTTATCCAGTAACTTCCAAATGGCTGGTTTTTCATAGCATTTGTAGGTACCATGCTGTTAGTTTTTAAGGCTACTGCAGAGCTGGGGAGATGGGGAATGAGATAAAGGTGTAAAAGATGTAAGTTTGCTGCTCTTATTGAGATTCAGCCACTTTTCTTGACTAAACAAATACACTTTATTTTTTTTATTTTTATTCTTTTTAATGTTTTATTTATTTATTCATGAGAGTCAGAGAGAGAGAGAGAGAGAGAGGCAGAGGCAGAGGGAGAAGCAGGCTTCCCGCTGAGCGGGGAGCCCGATGCGGGGCTCGATCCCAGGACCCTGGGATCACGACCTGAGCCGAAGGCAGACGCTTAACCATCTGAGCCACCCAGGTGCCCCTAAACAAATACACTTTAAATTGTCACAGGTCTTTAGTTGATTTCCAAAGTTCTGAAAACGTTGGTTTCAAAATTTGTTGATTTTGAAATGTTTTCAATTGTTCTCATTGCTTTTATGGAGGAGTGGACTTTTGGAGGTTATTATTCAACCATTCTAGAATTGGCCCTCTCAGGAACTAAAATTGCAACTTAGATATCCTGACTCTTAACTATAGAGAACAATCTGATGGTTACCAGAGGTGGTGGGCGGGGGGTGGGGGGGGGTAGGTGAAATGGGTGATGGGGATTAAGGAGTGTACTTGTCGTGATGAGCACAGGGTCATTTATGGAAGCTTTGAATCACCATATTGTACACCTGAAACTAATATAGCACTGTACGTCAACTATACTGGAATTACAACAAAATAAAGTAGATGTCCTGAATTTAAATCCATGCATTGTCTGAAAATACCATTTTCTTCTACCACATGGTGTTTACTGACCTTCTACATATATTTGATTTCCTGTACATGTTTTTATTCTTTAGATAACTTCCTTTTTCCTTCTTATCTTATTTCTCCACCACTCTATTTGTGAAGGTTTTCCTTATAATCTATATAGCAATATCTATAATTCTACATAAAATTCACCACACCATTATTTTTACTAAATTGAGAAATTTGGTAAATTTTCCAAGAGTTGTTTATTCCTTTAGGGTACAGAGGGTTGATACTTTAATTTTACTTAAACTTTGTTGCCTAAATGTCAGTAAAGTGATAATTATCTAACTACCACAATTTTATTATTGAAAAAAATTGTTATGTGTAAGGTAAAAATGGTTAATTAGACTTTTAAAAAACATATTCCCAACATAATGATTGATTGTGTGTGTGTGTGTGTGTGTGTGTGAGAGAGAGAGAGAGAGAGAGAGGGAGGAATAGAGGGAGTAATATGGGGGTTACTATTGCATATTTGCTGTATTAGTCATTTTTAACATATGTTTGCTGACATTTGAATTCAAGAATTCTTCTCCATCATAATTAGTGGTATAAAGTTCCATTGAGGCTTTTCAGATATTAAAGTTCAAATGTACTGAAAATTATTGCTAGTCACCTGGTCAACAATTTGTTTTTGAAGTTTGAATATTATGCCAGCAGAATTTTTTCCAACTGTTCCATGTAAACACAAGTTAATGTTTTCAGCAGAATATAAGTATACAGAAATAGAAAATTTTCAGATTTATCTTCCTGCCAAATATGCATCATTATATTATTTAATGTCTTTCCCTTCCCTCCATCTCCTCTTGATATTCACTTTTCATATATTTATTGACTATTAAAACTTCTACCAAGGGCGCCTGGGTGGCTCAGTCGTTAAGCGTCTGCCTTCGGCTCAGGTCATGATCCCAGGGTCCTGGGATCGGGCCCCGCATCAGGCTCCCTGCGCTGCGGGAAGCCTGCTTCTCCCTCTCCCACTCCCCCTGCTTGTGTTCCTTTCTCTCGCTATCTCTCTCTGTCAAATAAATAAATCTTTACAAAAAAAAAAAAAAAAAAACTTCTACCAAGATGTTTGTAGAAAAATATATTGGAGATATTGGTTTTCTTTTAAATAATAGGTCAGGGTATCAATCAGCAGAAAATTTGAATTTTAAAGTTTAAATGTGACTGTTATTTGTTTTTATCATGAATTTTGAGATATAGAATTAGAAATATTAATGTGTACTTAGGAGATCCCACTGAAAATAATCTTTCTAAATCTAATATATTTTAATGTACATAATAATTTAATGATTTAAATAATAACCAATAACTTTTGATCATTAAAAACTCTACAAATGGGATATAAAATTAATATTCAGAAATCTGTTGCATGTCTATACATTAAAAATGAAGCAGTGAAAAAATAAATTGAGAAAACATCTTATTTACAATTGCACCAAAAAGAATAAAATACCTAAGAATAAACTTAGTCAAGAAGGTGAAAGACATATACTCCAAAAACTATACAACACTGGTGAAAGAAATTGAAGATGACACAAACACATGGAAAGATAATCCATGCTCATGGATTTGGAGAACCAGTATTGCTAAAATGTCTATACTACCCAAAGCAATCTACAGATTTAATGCAATCCCTATCAGAACACCAACATTTTATATAGAGCTAGAACAAATACTACTAAAATTTATATGAAACACAAAATACTCCAAGTAGCCAAAACATCTTGTCTTTGGAAAGGAGGACAAAGCTGGAGGTAACACAATCACAGACTTCCAGATATACTACAAAGTTTTTTACTACAAAGTAAGTCAAAACAGTATGGTACTGGCACAAAAATAGATTAATGAAACAGAATATAGAGCCCAGAAATAAACCCACACTTATATGATCAATTAATGTATGACAAAGGGAGCAAAATATACAATGGGAAAAAGACCAAATGATGTTAAGAAAAATGGACAGCCTGGGAAAAAAACTGAGGGTTCTATAGGGGAGGTGGGTGGGGGGATGGGTTGGCCTGGTGATGGGTATTAACGAGGGCGTGTACTGAATGGAGCACTGGGTGTTTTACACAAACAATGAATCATGGAACACTACATCAAAAACTAATGATGTAATGTATGGTGATTAACATAACATAATTTAAAAAAAGAAAAAAAAAGAAAAATGGACAGCTACAGGCAAAAGAATGAAACTGGATCACTTTCTCACACCATATACAAAAATAAACCCCCAATGGATTAAAGATGTAAATGTGAAACCTGAAACCATAAAATTCCTAGAAGAAAACATAGGCAGTAATTTCTTTGACATTGGCCATAGAAACATTTTTCTAGATATATCTCCTCAGGCAAAGGAAACATATGCAAAAATAACTATTGGGACTCCATCAAAATAAAAAGCTTTTGCACAGTGAAGAAAACCATCGACAAAGCAAAAAGGCAACCTACCAAATGGGAGAAGATATTTGCAAATGGTATACCTGATAAGGAGGTAATATCCAAAATATATAAGCAACTTATATGACTGAAGACCCCAAAACAAATAACCTGATTAAAAGTGGACAGAACGCCTGAATAGACATTTTTCCAAAGAAGCCATACAAATGGGACCACCTAGGTGGCTCAGTCGTTAGGCGTCTGCCTTCAGCTTCGGTCATGATCCCAGGGTCCTGGGATTGATCCCTGAATCGGGGTCCCTGCTCTGCAGGAAGCCTGCTTCTCCCTCTACCACTCCCCCTGCTTGTTTTCCCTCTTTTGCTGTGTCTCTCTGTCAAATAAATAAGTAAAATCTTTAAAAAAAAAAAAAAAAGTCATACAAATGGCCAACAAATGGCACACATGAAAAGATGTTCAACATCACGAATCGTCAGGGAAATACAAATCAAAACTGCAATGAAATATCACCTCACACTTGTCAGAATAGCTAGAATCAAAAAGACAAGAAATAAAAAGTGTTGGTGAGGATGTGGAGAAAAAGGAATTCTCATACATTGTTGATAGGAATGCAACTTAGTGCAGCCACTGTGGAAAACAGTATGGAGGTTCCTCAAAAAATTAAAAATAGAATTACTAGAGAAACAAAAATAACATATGATTTCACTCACATGTGGAATTTAAGAAACAAAGCAAACAAAGAATAAAAGGGACCAAAAAAAAAAAACCAAATTCTTAACTACAGGAGTTCTTTAATAAAAGGAACCAAAGAATTCCAATTAAAATTTCTATAATATTTTTAATTGATTTTTTAAAGATTTTATTGATTTATTTGAGAGAAAGGGAGAGGGAGAGCATAAGCAAGAGCAGGGGTGGAGGGGCAGAAGGAGAAGGAGAGGGAGAAGCAGACTCCCCGCTGAGGAGGGAGCCTGATGAGGGGCTCGACCCCAGGACCCTGAGAACATGACCTGAGTTGAAGGCACACACTTAACTTACTGAACCACACAGGCACCCTTAAAATTTCTATAATATTGACACAAGTTCATCAGGTTAGGTAAGGATTTTTTTCATACAGTCCAAAATATAATTAAATTATAGGTATGAAAAGTCTATTCACCGTCATATATATATGATGCGTATAGAAACTCTATAATAAGGACATTAATTGTAAGTGTAGATTTTCATACATAGCCAGTCTTCAGGATGTACAGAAAATGCAGCTCCATGCCAGGTCCATTTGGGGAGATAATGCATGAACCGACCCTGTCATAGTGTCTGACATTTTCACATTACTCACTGCCTCAGTCTCAGCGTGAGAAGAGAGAGATTTTAACATATGAAAAACTTTATTTCAAAATTCTGTTTCAGATTGTACAATTATGCACCAATAGTGAACCAGCATGTTATGAAGGGAAAGAGGCGGAATAAAATTGGGAATAAATGTGCTCGTTAGAAGGGCAAACAAGGGTAGGATACTGAATTAGAAAACCCTGGTCTAGATAAAAGAAGTCGGTGTGTGGAACTGAAGAGAACAACTGACAATTTGGGAGCAGTTACCATGTAGCGAGTATTATTTTTTTTTTTAAAGATTTTGTTTATTTATTTGACAGAGAGAGATACACAGCGAGAGAGAGAACACAAGCAGGGGGAGTGGCAGACAGAGGGAGAAGCAGGCTTCCCACCGAGCAGGGAGCCCGATGCGGGGCTCGATCCCAGGACCCTGGGATCACGACCTGAGCCGAAGGCAGACGCTTAACGACTGAGCCACCCAGGCGCCCCTGTAGCGAGTATTATTAAGCCTACATGAATTATTCTCAGATTGAAGTGGGAGAGCTGATATAATGACTAGCATTCTGTAGGGACTTGGTAATTTAATTTGAAAACTCGTGTTTATATTCACTTGTTATGCACACACATTCAAATGACACATACACATTAAGAACTTACCATTTGGCACCTGCAAGCAGAGGGATCAATCTCGTGAATGGGGATAGGCAAATTCTATTGCTTTTTGGCAGCTTTGTCTTAGCAAGCAGTACCATTTTTTTTCTTTCCTTCCTTAATAAATTTATGTCTCCCCTAGGATTTATATTACCTTGAGAGATTTCATACCAGTATATTTCTGTGTTTGAAGAACACATGCTCGTATGTTCTAAGATAGTAATGTCCTTAGCTAGTGCCCGTTGATGGCAATTTGAAAGGTAACTAAAAACTAACACTTCTTTTCATGAATTCTGTGTTTCGATTTCATTTTTCCTTTTGATTATTAAGAAAAAAAAAAACAGTTTAGACCCCAGTAACTAAAATAAGAAGCATTTCATTGCACTTGTCTAAAAAGATATAATTAAAAATATATGTTGTTAACAACAATTTAAATTTTTCTGGTCGACAATTGTAAATTTACAAGTGTGTTTCTTATCTGGCACTGCTGCAAAATCTTCCAAATATTCAGATTTTCTGTATTTTGGAACACAGCCTAATAAGGATCATAGATTGAGGCAGTGGAAACTAGAAAAATTCATGTTGTAAACTAATATTTATTGAGCACAAGGTGTATGTCAAAGATGTGGCTTAATTAGTTACTCTCAAAGGCATAGGAGGAATGTCCAATAGGCTAGGATGCAAGATGGCATGAAATAGTCTTGGATTAAGATATTTCTTCTCTACTTCTCAAATAAATTAAGCTTATTTAAAAAATCAAATATAATATGCATGCAACTAAAGAAATAATGTATTTGTTGGGGTAAAGCAATGAAGGGAAGGGGGATTTTTTTAAGCCTGAAGCCAAATACCATTATTATAATATTCCAATACAGAACTTTTTTTTTAAGTTTATTTATTTTTTAAAGTAATCTCTACACCCAACGTGGGGCTCCAACTCACGACCCCAAGATCAAGACTTGCACACTTTTCCAACTTAGGCACGCAGGCACCCCATAATACAGCACTTCTGTGACTCATCATCACTTTATTTCCTTTGGAAAATAATACTTCCTGTCTTTATGTTATCAACGTAGTTTCTAAGCACTACCTTTATTTTAACAAAGAATTATATCATTTTATAGACATCATCTTATCATCCAAAATCTGTACACTAACACTAAAATAACCAAGATAATATGATTTAATAAATGTCTTTAAATATCTTATTGGCCAAAGAAATTCTTATATCTATTAGAGGTTTCCTGAAAGTCATGGGGTTTTTTTCTATGCATCTATTAACTTCCTAGAAAGAATTCTATAAATAGAGCTACTTTTTTTTAAAACCAAGGAAAGAAGTACAGTGATATATAAATTTAAGATTAACCTTTGTCCTTAAATAAACCACAAATTTTTACCAATATTTTTACATGTACTTCATTACTCACAATTTCATTACTTTAACACAACTGAGGATTATACTCTAATCTCTCAATAGCTGTAATTCATTTTTAAATGCTGAAGACGTCTATATTTAATGGCAAAATCTCCATATATATATAATAATTATTAGACAGAAGGAAATAATGGAAATGTTCACATTTAACCAGTATGTTATAGGGTGAATTTTATGTCATTATTGCTTAAAGATTTTATTTCCACTCTTGGTAAAAAGATGCAATGCCACCATGAGAAAATTCTGAATACTGTGCCCAAGTGCCTTGCAAGTGTCACATTTCGTTTCTAAAATCCAGTCTGGATTCTCTGTTGACACTGGCAGGCAGCTTTAATGAAAATCATCTCCCAAGCAGCTGCAACTTCCACCTCAGTTTTAGTCACAGCAGCTCTCCTGATTAGTGCCTGCAGGAGCTGCCACCAAGCTGAACCTAAATCTGCTCTCCAGAATCACAGACATGTGTAACACAAGGCCACATGTTACCAAAATTCATAAGCGCGACGTGATAACCTTTCTGTTTGGCTTAATCATTTTGTATGCTGAGAATAGCCATAGAGGTTCACATCATATGCATTGTCTAAGAACTTTAAGCACAAGGCTGGTAATTTGTTATTATGTGATTTTTGCCCACTAATGATATATGATGTACAAGAGCATGGAGAGTTAAAAGAACAGCAGAAACCATAGCCACCTATGGTTTTTATTCTAATCTTTTGTACTTAATCACATGCACTGCACTCTTGGTTTCCTGTAGATTTTCTGTATAACTCAACAGGTGCAGGATCTGCATAGTTCTCTCCAATTCTTATGTAGAAATGGCACAGCATGGAGGTGAGGTTTTATTTAGAATAAATTCTACCACCAAAGAGTCTAATTGAACAGTCCTTGGGCTGGCAGAATTTTTTATGAACGTGCAAGGTTTTTTATGATACAGTTATAAATTTGTGCTTTGTTTGGTCTTCTGATTTAACTTGCTGTAAGGTCTTAGATTCTGACTAATTATTCTGCACTTAAGGGAAATTTTTCATTCATGGGGGTGTGAGCATGAATATGTATATCTGTGTGTATGCTTGTGTGCACTTAGCTCATAAAATAGACTGGGTCCTCAAGGCACCTGATTAAATTGGGCGCACAGGCATACCAAAATGTGTCAGTCATGCAAGGGACTACATGGGTGGAACATTTTTAAGAGACCAAAGGAAAACAATATGATGCTTTGCACTGGATAGGGAAGATATATGAATGAGGTAAGCTCTGTGTATTAAACAGAAAATCAAAGTTGGAAGGCAAAGATGAGCACAAAAAGACCAGAAAAAGGGGTGCCTGGGTGGCTCAGTCAGTTAGGTGTCCAACTCTTGATTTTGGCTTAGGTCATGATCTCAGGGTTGTGAGATCGAGCCCCACCTTGGGTTCCACACTGGGCAGGGATCCTGCTTGAGATTCTCTCTCTCTCCCTCTCCTTCTGTCCCTGTCTTGCCAACCCCCCCCCCCACTCATGCACACGCATTCTCTCTCTCTCTCTCAAAAAAAAAAAAGACCCAAAACCTGTAGTAGGAATTTACATGGCATCCCCAAATGCCAGTAAATAGTTTTAGACATTGTGCCAACTCCCCACCCCCACCACACACACATTTTGGTAAAAGAGGAAGAAATTACTTGAGCTAAGCTACACAGCACAGGTAATTGATGTCAGAGTAAATCTTAGATCTTGGGTCTTCCCAGGGTTTGGAATGGGTAGAAGTAAAATAATAATAGAAGTTGATATTACTGAATGACATTACTGGGTCAGATACTGTTTTAAGAGCAAGCAACAAAGAACGTAAAATGTAAAGCAATTTGAGGTCATGAAAAATGAAGAGAAGCTGAATACCAACCAAGGAGGGGAATGGGTAAAGCTACGCTCAGGCTAGATCTGTGAGTGATGAAGGGGACTGAGGGAAGAAAGCAGAGGGAAAGGAGTGTCAGAAGAATGGAAGAAAGGGAGAGAAAGGGAGGAGGTAGGTATGGTTCCTCTTGATCTCAGGGGTCGTAAGTTCAAGCCCCATGTTGGGCATAGAGCTTACTTAGAAAAAGAAAGAAGAAAGAAAGAGGAAAGAAAGAAAGAAAAGAAAGAAGAAAGAAAGAAAGAAAGAAAGAAGGAAAGAACGAACGAAAGAAGGAAAGAAAGAAAGAAAGAAAGAAAGAAAGAAAGAAAGAAAGAAAGAAGGAAAGAAAGAACGAACGAAAGAAGGAAAGAAAGAAAGAAAGAAAGAAAGAAAGAGAAAGAAAGAAAGAAAGAAAGAAAGAAAGAAAGAAAGAAAGAAAGAAAGAAAGAAAGAAAGAAAGAAGGAAATAGGAGGCACTCCTGCCTGGCCTGGGAGGCTAGTGGGGGCAAGGGGAGGCTTTAAGAAAAGGGTATTAAGTTAACATTAAAAAAAAATATAAAGAGTCTATGTTCAGCCCTCTGAACTAGACAGTGACCCCAGGCAGAGTTATGGTCACTGTATAAAGTAACAGTGTTGTACACAATAACAACATGGGGCTTAAATTAGACATAAGGTGGTTGGTAAGGAATAGAATTTGCATTAAGAGAAGTATTTCAGGATTCAAACCATCTAAGCAGGTGAGCAAATCACAGGAAAGTGGCCACCTGCCCTCCATCCTGATTTAAGTGGTTCTTTTATCATAGCTGATTAATGTCACAGATGCTCCGGTGAGGCTGAGCTGTTTGTGAGGGGTGTTGACTGCAGCACACAGAAAAGGGAGCTCTCACAAAGCAGCTATAGATTCAAGCATGAGAAGAGTTTTGCAGACCTGGGAGAAGCTTTAAGAGAATGAGTTAGATGAGTAACATGAAATAAGGTTTAAAATTATGGAAGATGAGGAAATAAACTATTTATTTAGAGACTAAGAGTTTGTGATAACTTATGTATAGTTTCAGCAGTATTAAAAAGAAGAAAGAAGCAGAAAATGGATGAAGAGGAAATTGATTCAGGAAGCATAAATCCATCAATATGATCCTTGCAAGGGAAGAAAAAACAGTATTAGTGTGTTTTATAGGAAAAGCTGAGTCAAGATAAAGTGCCAGTGGGAAAAGAGATCTAGATGATAGTATAATAAATCTTAAAGTCAGATGAGTTGAACTACATAGCCTTGGAAAATCCTACTGAAATGAATAATGAAGCTTGGCAGACTTTTGGGAAGTAATGGGAGGAAGTCTGAACAAATAAGAGGAATGCTAAAAAAAAAAAAAAAAAAAGTTCCACAAGCAATTTATTGAGCATCTATTAGCACCAAGTTTTGTCCTAGATATTGAGATAACAAAGGCAAGTCAAAATCCTGTAGTTTGTAGGGTTAAGGAAGGGATAATAGAGAATATGGAATAGGCACAAAGTGAGGTGGGGATCCATCAGGGGGACTCTAATCCAGCCTGCAATTGGGCAGGGAGGTCAGGGATAAGGGCAGTTAGTCTATATCTATGTAAGTGAAAAATATAGGTTTTCTTACAAGAACTTTCAATGTTCCAAGGTTACCAGGGGAATCATCTATATGAGGCATGGTGGACCTTCTACCCTTACTTTTGCTCTGAAAGAGAAACCTTTCCCTGGGAGCTCTCTCTGATTTGTTTTGTCTCCTACATTGAGCTTAGGGCTTAAGGTACACCCCTTAGTACCCAAATATGAATTTATAAGATCCTTCCACTACATGCTGGTAGTACACCAGAGGCCAAACTAAAATTTCTACATAGGAGTTTATTAAGAAATTAGTTATAATAAAAGGAAAATAAAGTCAGAGTAGCAGTCAACTAAGGCAGTTGGTTTTAAAAGCATAGCTTTCTTATCTTCAGCTTGGGGTTCTTACCTTCATATGGGAACAACTATTTTTTTTTTTTAAAGATTTTATTTATTTATTTGAGACAGAGAGAATGAGAGAGAGAGAGAGCGGGGAGGGTCAGAGGGAGAAGCGGGCTCCCTGCCGAGCAGGGAGCTGGGAACAACTATTTTTTAAGTACTTCTTCCTGGGATGACTTTTCCTCTGTAAATCTAGGTCCAAAGAACAAAGCGCAGACAGGTGTCATTCTTTTCTATATAAGTTACACTATCTACAAGGAATAACACCAGGACTAATATAAAAGGATATTAGGAATCACTTCATCTTTTTCCTAAGTTCTGCACCAGGTATATATACAAGAAGTAACAAGGGGTCCACCTTTCTAAAATAGTCTGTATTTTTTTTAAGATTTTTAAAAATTTTAAGTAATCTCTACACCCAACGTGGGTCTTGAACTTCCAACCCCGAGATTGAGTTATATGCTCTACCGATTGAGCCAGCCAGGTGCCCCTAAAATGGTCTTTAAACAAAGAGTGGGAATCAATACGGGGATTTAGCAACATGATTTCTAGGAAGATGGACTAAACACGGTAGCACCACCTCTGCAACGGAGATATTGAACTATTACAAAACAAATTAGAGCCAAGACTCAGTTACTGCAATGGAAGGATAACATGAACTTGATCACAAAGAATGAGACAAAAACGCAAATACGAGAAGTGAGTTTAAAACCATAACAGGGAGGGAATTCTGGCATGATGGAGTAAAGACCTGCAGAATTCTGCTCTTCAATTAAACCAAGGAGAACAAGAACAAAAGTTGTCAAAGTCAACTTTTTTTAGAACTCTGAAAATTTATCTAAGGCTTACAACAGTTCAAGGAGCATTATTCAAAAAGAGGACTGAACCCCAGCAATCAGGTCCAAACGGTATAGGATATTAGACTTGAACCAGATCCACAGAACTATTTTATTTAGTCTTCTGGACCAAAACTTGGCCAGCCCATTCTTGAACTAGGTGAGTTAACATACATAAAGCATGAGCACTGGTAAGAACTACTGCCCTTTTTCCTAAAAGCAGACTTTCTCCTAATACCTAGCCCAAGGCTGGGCATACAATTAACTTCTGCAGAACAACAACAACAACACAGATAAATGCAGGTTGAATGAGTGAGTGAATGATGGCTTGCTCTACTCTTGTATGAATATTATCTGGCCGGCTTATTATTCATGGAAAAACTCAGTAAGATGTGTCTAACACTTACCATCTCAGGGCAGTTACCCAAAACCTCTGAATCTTAGCTTCTTTGTGTATAAATTGGAGATGATAACAGTACACAGTACTGTCTGCTTTCCTTTGCCCAGTAACAGTATCATAGCCAATGAGGATTATCCAAAGCATGATTATTGCTAACGGATAAAAATAGTATTGCTAATAGATAGATAGTATTATTGGGAAGGCAACGTGAGAGTGCCCAACACAGTACCTGGCATGGAATAGATTTCAGTAAGTATTTGTTAAATGGATATATGAACGAGTGAAAGAACAGATCAGTCCATGAGATTCTTTTGTGGAGAGGGATAGCTCATGAGTATTGGGCCACCTTCTTGCTGATCCAAGGATGTACTGGCTGTTTTATGTACGTTCTTTACATTCCCTTACTAGGTATAGGACCCCTCCAAGGCGTGAAGAAATGCCCTTCAGGCACTTTGGGCCTTAGAAGAGCAAGGGAGCTGAAAGTCAGATTGGAAAACAATTACAAAGACGGATGAATAAGAAATGAGATTGTGGGGCACCTGGGTGGCTCAGTCAGGTAAGCATCTGCCTTTGGCTCAGGTCATGATCTTGGGGTCCTAGGATTGAGCCCCATGCCGGGCTCTCTGCTCATCAGGGAGTCTGCTTCTCCCTCTTCCTCTGTGCTCTCTCTCTCAAATAAATAAATAAAATCTTAAAAAAAAAAAGCAAAGAAAAAAAAGAAACGTTAGCTTTGAAAGGGGAAGAATTTAAAACAGGATAGTGGGAATTAAAATAGGCAAATTTTGAAAATGTAAGCATTAGAAATTCTGAGGCTTATCACACCAACAATATTACACAGCAGAATTATCAGCTGATTCATGTAAAGCCAGTTGAACTTATTTCAAATAATGTGATATTGCAATTGTCCTGCCCTCATTAAGCCTACAGGTGATGGGATTAATAACATAAGCCAGACTTGGGACACTTCAATGCCACTACACTGTATTCCTTTTTATTATCACTTTCTGAGTCATAAATGCACACCTTAAAAATGCTAACACCCGTTGTTTATATGTTTTAAATATACCATAACAGCTCAAGGAAAAAAAAATGCATCCATATTCTTATTTAGAGGTGGATACCTATATTAAAGTTTAATAATAAAATAACAATTGGGGCGCCTGGGTGGCTCAGTTGGTTAAGCGACTGCCTTCGGCTCAGGTCATGATCCTGGAGTCCCGGGATCGAGTCCCACATCGGGCTCCCTGCTCAGCAGGGGGTCTGCTTCTCCCTCTGCCCTCTTCCCTCTCGTGCTCTCTGTCTCTCATTCTCTCTCTCTCAAATAAATAAATAAAATCTTAAAAAAAAATAAAATAAAATAAAATAACAATAATGATCAAAGTTTAAACATGGGGTTGACTGTGTACCAGGCATTGTTGGAAGGTTTTAGGTATTTTTAATCTTATACTCCTCACAAGGACCCAGTAAGATACTACTAGCATCCTGATTTGGCAGTTAGGGAAACTGAGGCATGGAGAGATTAAATAACTTGTCCACATTTACTCAAGCTAGGGCTAAAACTTGAAGCTAGGCCTTCAAATACCAGAATTTTTTCACAAAATTTACTACCTTGACTCAGAAAAATTGCATTATGCTTTGTCATTATGTAATAGGATTTATCCTTTTATAGTGCTTTATGAAAATAGAGGACATGGGAAGTTATGATTGACACGGGGAAAAAATAGACTTAAACATGAAGCCCAGAAGTGAGACTTTTACTACAAAATGTCCTCTGCAGCTAACTACGCCTCTGCCCTCATGTTCATGCTAACATCAGAATCACAAGCAACAACTTACCCAATTGTGCATACATCTACTTTTATATTTGATGGGGTTTGGCTTCTTTTCTATCTCAGCTCCAGGAATTTTGCTCAACAAACAGCTTATGAAGAGAAATAGGTGAAGTGATAGGAGAGAAAGGCTGTCAGGAGATATAACTGTTCCTGGATTGGTCCATATTGGCTGTGTAATATGGGACCGGTCCTTAAACTTGATTTACCTTTGCTTCTTTGTCTCAAAAATTAACACACCACAAGACTGTATTATATACTTCAAAGTTACCAAGGGACTAGATCTGCAATGTTCTAACCATGCAAAATAAATGATAATTATGTGATCTAATGGAGGTGTGAACTATGCTTTGGTAGTGATCATGTTGCAATATATATATGTGTATCAATTGACGTGTTGTTCAAGATGTTGTGTGACACCTTAAACTGAAGTGATGCCATATGTCAATTATAGCTCAATTTAAAAATTTTTAAAAGTGCATTGACAGGAAAAAAAAAGGTGGAACACATCAGAGTGTGCCATGGTATGGATTCTTCTCAACAGTAACATATCACGACTAGGAGGAACACCCCTCCTGCCCCAAGCAGGGCCTTCTTGTAGCTTGGTTGCCTACATTCACTTACCTCTTTGTGACTTGTGCTGTTACATGCTCTTAGCTGGACTGTGTTATGGCTTATTAGTCACTGCTTTTCTACAGGGCCATGTGATAACTGAAAATAATTCACAGTTTCCGTTAGAAGAAACTCAATGCTCAGGCTTAACATAGAGCCTTCTACAAGATTCTGTAAATCTTGTAACAAGAATTTCTAGGAATTTCTCTTCATGTTTCTTTCTTTTCAAATTTGTTACAAATATTTGGACTTAAAGAAATTCCATCTCCTTTACACTGTATGAAACTTATTGAAAATATGTTTGCTATAATTCTTATTATAAAGTCTTTCCTCTGGGGTAAAGCGGAACTATGATTTTGTTTTGTATATGTGTGTGTGTGTGTGTGTGTGTGTGTGTGTGTGTGTGTTAGAAAAAAACACAATAAGAACATAGATTTCACATTTTACTTTTAACAAAATATATGGTTGGAGAAAGATGGACTCAAGAAAATACATTAGATTAATTAACATTATGTTCATATAATTCTATCATTAAATCAAATAGTCCAAAACTGTATCAGTTCAACATAATGTTGGTAGAGAAATTTTGGTCTGAAAAGGAAATTTCTAAATGAAAAGAATTGTGACTTGAAGCAGATAAAGTCTATTTTTTTGAGTGCCCATAACTGCAGCCCTAATTTTAAATGTCTCTAGACTTAAAAGACATGACTAACTCATACTTTGATTTTTTAAATGTAAGCTTTTATATTGAGAATGCAAATTTATGTGTTTTAATTCTTATTTTAGGATAGAACAAATTTAGTGGAGAATTCTTTCATCTTGGCAAAAAATAAAGGCCATTTATCTTCCTTAGTATCTAATTCTCTTGAGGCAGAAAGTACAGTGTGAAAGAATAGTTACATGATAAAATTATGAACAAAACTCTGATGTTAGTCTAAAAAGAAACAATGAAATATAACAGATTTGCTGCTATTTGCAAGGTGTTTTTTTTTTTTTTTTCTGTTGGAAAACCTTATATGAGGTCAGAACTATGTCACTATAACTATTTGTTACCCAACCATTTCTTTTGTACATTTTTAGGACACTCCTCTTACTATATCAGAAACAATTATTATTTTCAGGTTTATCATGGCCAATTGGGGAGGCCAGAAATAGACTGGCAAAAGTAGAACATTATCCTTATACAATTTTGTTCAAGTCATTCTTTCATTGAATATGTGATTTTTATCATTCTTGATTACTAGACATTAGAAACATCAAGTTAACACTGCTGATTTTTTTTTTTTTTAAGGGGGGAGGGTCAGAGGGAGAGGGAGAGAGAGAATCTTAAGCAGGCGCCCATGGAGCCTGACTCAGGGCTTGATCCTACAACACTGAGATCATGACCTGAGCTGAAATTAAGAGTCAGATGCTTAACCCGCTGAACCACGCAGGCGCCCCAGAAGTTATTGCTTTATAGCTGATGGATAAAGTCATGGGTATGCAGTAAGGCAGGAAGAGTGTAGAGAATGAAAATAGGAAGTTGACTAACATTTAAGCCCATGTTTAAAAACTTATGTAAATTATTTCATGTTTCTAGAGTGTTTTAATATTCTTATCTAAATAAGCACAATTGCTAATATGGGATTGAAATTTTCAGAATGGCAACACTTTTCTGGTAGAAATACACTAGGCATATATGTAAGGTGACTACATAGTAACTATCACACAGATGACTGTCAGTTATTCAGAAGGAAGACAATTGGTTGTGCTTAGAAATCAGGACATTCAGGTTAAGCTAAATTGCACATTCATATTTATCTAAATAGTGTATAGACGTAATTTCTTAATATGAGTTTCCTTTTGAAAAATCAAATATTGCTATAAACACTGGGGTGCATGTATCCCTTTGAATCAGTATTTTTGTGTCCTTTGGGTAAATACCTAGTAGTGCAATTGCTGGGTCATACGGTAGCTCTGTTTTTAACATTTTGAGGAACCTCCATACTGTTTTCCGCAGCGGCTGCACCAGTTTGCATTCCCACCAACACTGCAAGAGGGTTCCCCTTTCTCCACATCCTCACCAACATCTGTTGTTTTCTGACTTGTTAATTTTAGCCATTCTGACTGGTGTGAGGTGGTATCTCATTGTGATTTTGATTTGTATTTCCCTGATAATCAATGGTGTTGAGCATCTTTTCATGTGTCTGTTGGCCATTTGTATGTATTCTTCGGAAAAATGTCTATTCATGTCTCCTGCCTATTTTTAATTTGGATGGGTTTTTTGGGGGGTGTTGAGTTTGAGAAGTTCTTTATATATTTCGGATACTAACCCTTTATCAGATATGTTATTTGCAAATATCTTCTCCCATTCCATAGGCTGCCTTTTAGTTTTGTTGATTGTTTCCTTTGCTGTCCAGAGCTTTTTATTTTGATGTAGTCCCAATAGTTTACTTTTTTTTTTTGTTCCTTTTCCTCAGGAGACATGTCTAGAAAGAAGTTGTTACAGCCAATGTCAAAGAGGTTACTGCCTGTGTTCTCCTCTAGAATTCTTACAGTTTCATATAACAGCATTATCTACAATAGCCAAATCATGGAAATAGCTCAAGTGTTATTTGTTGACTGATGAATAAAGAAGATGTGTGAAGAATGAAATATTACTCAGCCATAAAGAATAATGAGATCTTGCCATTTGCAACTACATGGATAGAGCTAGAGAGTATTATGCTAAGCAAAATAAGTCAATCAGGGAAAGACAAATGCCATATAATTTCACTCAAATGTGGAATTTCAGAAACAAAACAAATGAACAAAGGATGAAAAAAAAAAGAGAGGCGAACCAAGAAACAGACTTTTAATTATAGAGAACAAACTGATGGTTATCAGAGGGGACATGGTGGGGTGGGGGGAAGATAGACAAAACAGGTGATGGGGATTAAGGAGTGCCCTTGTCGGGATAAGCACTGAGTGTTGTATGGAAGTGTTGAATGACTATATTGTACACCTGAAACTAATATTACACTGTATATTAACTAACTGGAAATTAAATAAAAACTTAAAAAAAATAAACTTGCATGTAGAAGTAAAACAAACAAAACCCAATAGAAAAGTCACTGCATGATTATTTACTTAAAATATTATGACTCTGGAGGCGTCTGGTGGAGCAGTTGGTTGAGAGTCTGACAATTGGGTTCAGCTGGGTCATGATCTCAGGGTCATGGGATCAAGCCCCAGGTCTGTCTCCGTGCTCCAGGCCCAGTCGGCTTGGGATTCTCTCTCCCTCTCCTTCTGCCCCTTCTGCTCGTGCTCTCTTTCTCTCTCTCAAATAAATAAATAAATCTTAAAAAATATTATGACTCTGATGTAAATACATGTGGGCTTACATAATTTATTTTTCGTATAAACCGTCAATTAAACTGTTTACTTGTTCATCCACAATGCCTTTTTTCTAAGAAGCATAATAAATTTTCTATCTCGTCAAAAAAATAAAAAAAAAAAAAAGAAAAATCAAAAACAGATCTTAAAATTATGTTTGCCAGATGACCTAATTCAATGTGACACTTTCTTTTTGAAAATAAATAATATTTTATATTTTCAAAATACTATCTCATACATTGTAACCAATAGACTATCACCACAACCCCATGAGAGAGGTAGGGCACATAGCATTTCTATTTTGCAGAACAGAAACTGAAGTACTGAGAGGTTAACTGATTTGCCCAAGATCACACCTTTAGTGAATGACTTAAATGTAGGAATCCTAACTCAAAGTCCTCTGAGTTTTCCAAAAAACTGCTCTGGACTGCTTTGTTTTTTTAACTTGGAGATAGATTTCAAATATTTATATAGTTATAATTAGCCATTATGAAGCACAATCATTGTTATTCTAAAGTTTTGATACACTGTAGTCGCATATGCCCTAGTTGATTTTACAAAATAATTAGTTAATATGAGTGCTAATTTCTGTATTGGATATTTTCAATTGACACTGCAGACCTGCTCTCTGCCCTTTTCTATCTTACATTCTTTCCCAGAAGACTATATGACCTATAGGGGTAACTCACTGGGTCCCCATGTCCTCTGACTTCCAGTTGGCTTAGGCCATTCTGGGGCACTGAAACAAGATTAAAAGGCAGGAGGATAGAATTACAGCGTTAGTAGTTCTCTTGTTCTCATCCTCTGCAATTACCTTAGGCTAATATGTCTAGTGAGAGTAGGTCACTGCTTATTCAGAGTGGCCTTTTCTACATAATTCTCTGTCCTTCCCAATTCCAGCAACCTCTCTCTTCCCTCACACACACAGGACTAGGAGTGGTGACAGCTTCAGATTTATACTCTAGTCCTTGTGATTCTCCCCCACTTTCCCATGCCTCTGCAATTAGTTGTTTTACAAATAAACCTACCTCAGATAAACCTAATTTGAGTGTGTCATCTGTTTGCTATTAGTGCTATTGATAATATAATCTCTAAATCAAGAATTGCTTCTAAAATCATTAATTTCATTTTTGAAAGAAGATATATTCTAGAAATCACCTATTAACAGAGCAAGTACTGAAGACTCCTTAAATAATTCCTTGGTAGAATAGTGAAATGTATAAATAAATAAAATATGCATTTTCAAGTAGACCCACTTAAAAAATCCCAAATAGTGAATACTCATTTTCAGAACAAAACTTTCCAAATATTATATGGTAGTATCATCTTCTTAGGCTATCGCCTTTCTTAGTCTTTCATGTTTTCCAAGAATCATTTGGATTAGGATGAGGAAAACAATGACTGCTATAAAATGGTTCAGCTTGTGTCTGAGATTCATCTATCTACAAGCAGAATCATATACCAAAAGTTAAAATGAATAGTCTTACTTTGCGAAAAATATCAAAATAATGGGCAGTTTGATTACAAGAATGTTTCAGTGACAATGAATTATCATAGAAAATGAACTTCTGAGTCAAACAGACCTGGCCTAGAGTCCTAGTTCCAATACTTGGTGACCAGGTGAACTCAGACAAGTCATTTAACCAGTTCCATCGTTTATAAAAAGGTAGATAACAGGACTTATCTCACAGTGTTGTTGGGATGATCAAATAAGAATGAAATGAGTGGCAGTGCTATGTATTAGAAAGAACAGAAACTTAAGAGTCTAAACAATTAATGCTACTTACTAGTTGTGTTCCCTCGGGTAACTTATTTACTTAACTTCTCTAGGCCTCATTCTTGGGAGTCAAGAATTCACTTGAATTATACGGTAAAATAGAGTTTGAACTCAGGCTGTAGGACTCTAGAATACAGGGGACTTATGTATTCAAGGGCTTTCTTTTATTTTCCAAGAAGGCATATTGGTTAAGCATGTGGACTCTGATGTCAACCTGCCTGATATGAGCCCTGGCTCCAACATTTACTGTGTATGTGACATGTTCTTAAGCAAATTACATAATCTCAATTTCCCTGCTTGAAAAATGACTATAGAAATCAGACCTATCTCTTAGGATTATTGTGAAAATTAAATAACGAAATGTCTCTGAAGAATTTCCTTGGCATATTTAGTTAGTGATCCATGTAATATATGTATAATGAATAAAGGTGAAATTTAGAAAATTAGTAAGGAGAAACACATATCTGTTTTGACTCCCAAGAATTTTATCTTTCTTCAATATCATCTTTCTTCCAACTAAGAAGAATATAGAGAGAAGCATATATAATTATGTAAAATTAATTATGAACTTTGGGTTAGTAGAAATATTGTATGTAAACAATATATTTGGGACAATATAAAAAGACCAAAACCAATAATCATTTCAGATTTAACATTGTGTACCTACACATGCACATACAAACACAATTAAATTTAGATTTGTTCAGATTTAGCTTCCATAAAGAAGAAAGGATTTTTCAACTCCCAGTAGAAAATTTCAATTTATCCTTGAGTTTCCCTCTGAAAACTATGATTCTCCACAGCTCTTCTGGGAGACACAATTGGTGATAAAGCTAGGTTCTGACTCTATGTGAGGTGACTTTCATTGCAGAATAAAGATAATTCAGTTCCTGAAATTCCATTTCTGGATATAGATTTTATCTTATAATGTTTCTTTTAAAAGTGAGGTATTGAGAAGTTTAGAAGTGGTTAATTATGAAATAAATCTATCTCTAAGAGTTCTAAAATTCAGGGACTCTTCACTTAGGTGATATTTATATTTGAAGCAAAATGAAATGCAGAATGAGATTTTTCCTTCTAGAGCTTTCTTTCAATTACTGTTTACCCCTCTTCCCTTTATTGCCCCACAAGTAGCTGCTCTTTAACAATCTGAGTAATCAGTCTTCAGTAGACATCTTTTACAAATTTGGTCAACCTGCTTTCATTTCTTGTGGCCTCTTCAGTGTAGGGCTCCACCCCTTGTACTTGAGTCATTTCCTAGCAAGTCTATTACGATTCTTCTAGAATTTTTTTAAAAAGTCACCCCCTTATATTTGTCAAAAGATATGGTTTGGATCTTTGCTGGTTGAGTTTCTAGGTCATGATTCTGGTTTTAACTACAATTTCATGATTTATGGGAATGTAGATCTTGCTATGTTGTACACACAGACCTTCTCCAGGGACTAATAAATGTCAAGCGTCTAGGGCAGCTGAGTGTTGTAAGAGCCTGATTACCAGAACTGGAATTGGTTGTATTACCAAGAGAAATCATGTTACAGCTTAATGGGAAAGATAAATGATTGAATATTTTTAAAAATTGATGTTTGATTGTAAAGGGTTTGAAGAGTGAACACTTGACAAGAATAGTGCCCGTGTTCTATCATTTTTAATTTGAGATTTTCAAACACACCTTATAGCTAACCTAGTCTCTTAAGAATCCTGAATGACACTACACATTGTCATCTACAAAATAAACAATACCTTGTATATTTTAACTAACAACAATATATTTTTTCTATTAAAAAGAAGTTAAGAACAATTGCAGAGCTACTTATCCAGAGGCCCACCCACTCCTAAGTATCTAACTGTCCTATAAAGTTAAAATGTCTGGCAAGTCTTGGAGCTAGTTTAATTGTGCCAAGTACAGTTGTGGCTTTAATACTAAAAACTTGGAAAATGTCGTTTAGCTTATTTGGCTTTTATGAATATTGTCTGCAACATTAAATATTATAGGTATTGAGCTTTTATAGATTAGGAAAGGACTGTAGATGGATGGCAGCAGTGATTAAATAATGTTTTAACATTTGAAAGCCACAGACTATATTAATTTCCAATTCTCTCACCTTCTTTTAAATTAGCTAGATAGCAGTGGGTTGCTGGTTACTACATACATTCTACAAGTGCTTTTCTATATGAAACTTTACAAAAACTTGCAAAAGGAAAATTCAGTCATAATCAAATTGAAGAAAATAACAAAGGGTGAATAACTTTGCTAAACATATCTTATCATAGGCTTCTAATTGAAACTCAATCAAAGATATTTACCAGGACATTTATAATATTGTGAAGTTAATATTGACATGCTATAACCTAGAAATACAAATATTAGTATTAAATCCTATTCCTGATGATGCCCATCATTTCCTGTAAGATATGAGGCACTCTGAAGGTAACTTCTTTTTAATACTTATCACACTGAAATAATACTTCTCCCTGGTACTCTCTAGACTTGTCTAAACAAGGAATAAACTATGAGTTTCTTGGGCAGAAAAATCTTTCTCTATTTAGAAAAACTCACAATAACAGCTGATCTTTATGTAGCACCTGCTGTGTTCTAGACATTATTCTAGATGCCTTGCATATGTTAACTCAAAATACTCATAATGCTTTGAAGGAATTTTTATTACTAATAGCATCAGCCCATGTTTTACTGATGGGAGAACTGAAGCACAGATGAAGGAAGTGAATTCCAAGGAATTTGCTAAAGACACACTGCTGATTAAGTACCAGAACCCAGCTGGTATCGATAGCCCTGGCATCTGTGTGCTTAACCACTGCAAAATGCAGTGCCTGCTTCTCAGTAGTTCACTTAATTTTGGTTGAATTAAAATAAGTAATTTAGTATTATCTGATTACAGTTTACAGAAATCTTTACTTCTGGATCCAGAGGAATAATTTCAGAGCTACAATGTAGAGACAGTTCTCTTTCCTTCTGTTTATTTTATAGGACAAGAAGGTATTACTTTCTTCTCTTGAGATTATAAATTTTCCTCCATAAGCTTTGAAAATCTTATTCTTGAATGATAATTTCTAGAATTGGTTTGGTGTATAAAGATCATTATATTTTACCATCACTTGCTTTCAAATGCCTCATCATTCAACTGTGCTTACTTCTTATATGCCTGAAAAAGTGTTTAAAATACGTTAGCACATTTCTTTAAAGATTATTTTTTCTTTAAAAGAATTTTATTTGCTATGATAAACATGATAAATTTATTCATAAAACAAGAATGTCTGGCATCCTATTATGAACTGTGTTGTAGGATTGGATAGTCACATATTATATTTCATTCAAATCAGATATAATTACTCACTGATTGGCTATGTTAAGGCATAAGCCATGTTTCTATGTGCATAGAGAGGGGGGAGGGTCAGAGGGAGAAACAGACTCCCTGCCGAGCAGGGAGCCCGTGCATTCTCCCATTGTAATAGACCACCTATGATGGATTATGTTATCTCTCCTTTCCTCCGTTTACAGAATTCAGCCATACTTGAAATTATTAATTGTTGTATGCTCCATTAAATAAAATACATATCTAACATATAGCGAAGCTCTTGAAGTGCAATAATTTAGAACTTGGTTTGAATAAATAATTTTTTATAGAAAATTCTATAATTGCTCAGGATTTTAAATACATTAAGAAAAATCTGTTTATTATTCGGTAACTTTAATTTGGTCTGGTTTAATTTTCTCAACAAGGCAGCATTTAAAGTTCCTAACTCCTTGTGGGTTTCACAATAAATTATTTTCATGTTTTTACTTATATTATTATTTAATGTGGGAATTTTAGAAATTATAAAGTTTCCAGTGAGTTAATGAAAACTATTCAAAACATAACTTTTAACATAATTTGTTATTAAGTATGCACAACATTTTAAAATAATAAAAATTTTAATGAATATTTCTTTAGTGCTATAATATGATAGATATTGCTTGGGCACTCTTACATTATCTTATTGTTCCATTTATATAGTGCTTTTATAATGCTAATTTTTCTCCAGATTAGAAAAGCACTTTCAAAGCCTTTCCTATATTCAACGACTGTGACATTTGTATTTTCACAGTCCCGTTGACCTCCATGTGCAGGGCTGGTTCTCTGGAATTCTAGACAAGTCATTCTTGCTACCAGGTTAAGAAAAATCTCCCCAGGTTATCATACCTGGGTGTCTGTCTTTTTCCCAATGCTTGTATCCTAGTCTTGGTAACTTTTTGAGACAGAACATTAGGGCTTCTAGTAGAGTCTACCTGGTTTTTGACAATTCTCCTTTTGGGGGCAGTGTAGTATAATACCAAAGAGGGCAGGTTCTGGTTGACCCTGCTGTTCAAAACCTGTTGTACCACAAAGCTATCAGGTAACAGAGGCAAGTTCCTTAGCCTCAGGGCTGCTATACAGTGATGGGCTTGGTTTGAATGATAGCCTCATCTCCCAATATGAATGAGTGCACTTGAATACTTTTCCTTTTTTTTAAAGATTATTTACTCATTTGAGAGAGATAGAGAGAGAGAAAGCATGAGCAGGGAGAGAGGCAGAGGGAGAGGGAGAAGCAGGCTCCCCGCCGAGCCAGGAGCCCGATGTGGGGCTCAATCCCAGGACCCCGGGATCATGACCCGAGCCGAAGGCAGACGCTCAACCATCTGAGCCACCCAGGCGCCCCTGCACTTGAATACTTCTGTTCTCTTGTGAATTTAATTAAGGTTAGTTCTCTAAAACGTGGGGATGATGTTTGTTAACTTAAAATCTTGTTTACAGGGAAAAAATACGATTACACATTAGGTACGTGATATATACCAAACAAACAGTTTCCTGTCTCTTTCCTGTCTCTCATTTATTCTTTAAGTTTGTATGGTTTAATTGTTATATATTTCTGTGCATGACTATGTTCATAGTCACTGACTCATTCTTCTTCTTGCTTAAAATCTTTCATTATCCTGCAGATATACTCACAAGAGTGCCCAAAGATGCTATGTACAAGAATGTTTATTATGGTTTTGTAAATAATAGCAAACAACTGAAAAATAATTTAATATTTATCAATATGAAGTGGGTTTAATAAATTTTGTAAATTTATTTGGTAGAATACTACTTAACTGTTTAAAAAAGTATACTAATAATGTGAGGAGATGTCCAGGATATAGTAACTAAAACAGGTGGAGCACATAGGATTTTTAGGGTAGTGGAACTACCCTGTATGATACTATCATGGTGAGTACATGTCATTGTAAATTTGTCCAAATCCATAGAATGTACAACACCAAGAGTAAACCCTAATGTAAACTACGGACTCTGAGTGGTAATGATGTGTTCTTCAATTTTAACAAATGTACCACTTTGGTGGGGAATGTGGATAGTGGAGGGAGCAATGCATGTGTGAAGCAGAGGATATATAGGAAAACTCTGCATCTTCCTTTCAATTTTACTGCGAACCTAAAATTGCTCTAAAATAAAGTCACTTTATCTTATAATTTTATTATTTTATTTTTTAGAGGGCGGGGAGGGGCAGAGGGAGAGGGAAAGAGAGAATCTTAAGCAGGCTCCATGTCCAGTGCAGAGCCAGACATGGGGCTCGATCCCACAACCCTGAGATCATGACCTGAGCCAAAATCAAGAGTTGAATGCTTAACCAACTAAGCCACCCAGGTGCCCCCAAATAAAATTTATTTTTAAAAAAGGAAAGCAAATAGGAGAACACTATTCGTCACATGAGGAGTGTCAGAACTATTAACAGAGATTAACTCTGAGACTCAGTTCAGGACACTTACTTTTCTCTTCATGTCTCTCCCCCCCTTTTTAAACAAGGTCAGTTAAATACTTCTAACAAAAAAGCAGAATCTTTATTTCAGTCATATGTTCTTACAAATGATACTTTTCTTATTACAGATTAGGATGACTAAAATGCTAGAGATAAAAGAAAATTTAGTTTTGGCAAGGAATATTGGCACTTAGTTCCTTGCTAGTGAACTATAAAGTTGATTCATTTTTAGAAAATAATTTGGCCATTTTTTTCACAATTTAAAATGTATATAACATTTGACCCATCAAGTCTATACCTAGAAATCTTGGAATAAATCCTTATAAAATTGTGCAAACATATGTATGGATTTATACACATGTTTTCAAAAACATTTATCAGAGTTTGTTTTTATAAATTATGAAAATGAAAAATTGAAAACAAGCTAAAAGCCCATTAATAGAAATCAGGTTAATAAGTTATGGTGCATAATAAACTGTAGTGCAAGACAACAGCTACAAAATTGGTAGGTTTGTACACGCTACCCTGGAAAAATGTCCATAATATATTATTGTGTGAAGAAAGCAAATGGAACCCAATTTAGTAGAAACAATTAATGAATAGATACATACCAAAAATCTTACGGAATTTTATTGCATTTAAGGCTTCTGAACAACAAGAAAAACACCCATTCTAGTTTATATAAACCAAGCTCCAATTTAAATTATAGACAATTAAAATTACGACTTCCCATTTTTTTTACTTCTCAAGTGGATTGTAAGCTTCTTGGGGAAACTTTTGATTTCTTATTTCTCTTGATCCTCCTCACATGGTGAAAGCACATAATGGATTTCAAAGGATGCTTCCTATGTCCACTATTCTTTTTCCTAAGTGTATGGGTTCTAGAATCAGAATGCCTATGTGTGAAAGCCCACTCCAAAACTTCCTAGCTAAGTGGCCTTACATAAGTTACTTAACTTCTTTGTGCTAGAGTTTCCTTATCTATAAAACAGGAAAAAAGTAACTATCTCATAGGTTGTTATATGGATTAAAGGTATTCAGAACATTACCTGTCATATTGTAAGTACTCAGTAGTTGTTAGCTATCATATTAATGAGTTTTTATAGTGTTTTGACTAAATTTGAAAAAAGAATAATATGACATTCCCTGCCTACCAGATGATGCACGAAGTTGGTGTCTTTGTGTTCTATTTAAAACAAAAACCATTCTATTGTGCAAGACAAGCAAATTGTTTTTACTAACACTGAAAAATCTGTTTTGTTTTGGAGGTTACGGATATGCTCCTTGTCTCCTATCTTTAACTTATCCCATAATATTACAATAATCACATAATATGATAAACCCTAATATAATCATTACCATCATTATTGGGGTCAGACCACAGATCTAACCTTCTGGGTCCTCTAGGTGCTCATTCAGTCTTCAGAAATCCACCTGGTCATTTATCCACTTGAAAACTGATCCCTGACCTTGTTTCCTTTCTGTTGGCACTCCATCACTAAGCCACTTGAACTGCATTCTCCCCCCCAACCCCCCGCAGCCCCCCATGTCCTGACCATTACTACCACATGTATTTCATTCTGATATACTTTGTATGGGGAAAAATATATATATTTACTCGGTCCATCTTCTAATATCAATAAAGTAATATAGTAACAACACAAAGTAGAGTAAGGCAAAACTCTCTAAAAATATCAGGGCGGAGGGCGCCTGGGTGGCTCAGTCGCTAAGCGTCTGCCTTCGGCTCAGGTCATGATCTCAGGGTCCTGGGATCGAGTCCCACGTCGGGCTCCCTGCTCAGCGGGAAGCCTGCTTCTCTCTCTCCTACTCCCCCTGCTTGTGTCCCTCTCTCGCTGTCTCTCTCTCTCTGTTGAAAAATAAATAAAATCTTTCAAAAAAAAAAAAAAAATATCAGGGCAGAGGATAGATAAACAATGAAGGCTGACAACCGTAATGCCAGCTACTTAGCAAAACATGGAGGAACTAACAAAACTGCTCTCCTCCCCGACTGATTAAAAAATAAATAAACCAAGGGGCACCTGGGTGGCTCAGATGGTTGAGCGTCTGCCTTCGGCTCAGGTCGTGATCCTGGGGTCCCAGGTCAGGCTCACGGCTGGGCAGGGAGCCTGCTTCTCCCTCTGCCTGCCCGTCCCCCTGCTTGTGCTCGCTCTCTCTGTATCTCTGTGTCTCAGATGAATAAATAAAAACTTTATAAATAAATAAATAAGCAAACAAAACAAAATAAAAATAAAAATAAACATCTAAAAGCACAAAGACAAAAAAAAGGACATTTACCAAAAACAATTCTATTTTTTAAGCCCATTCTATTTTTGAGTATTTCTGAAGTTTTCTTATTTACCTTTAGTCCTTTCACAGAAATTATTTCTCATTGGAAGCAAATCTACATAACTTTTCTCCTAAAGGTTGATTTTTATAATTTCTTATTAGCAGAAATAGCAAGAGAATGAGGGTTTAGTAAACTTTTCCTTTAGGGAATCATTGTCTGATAAAAAGAAAATGATATTCTCCAAATATTTCCACCAAAATTTTATATAACCAATTTATTCTAAATAGAGTGTCTAATCAAGAGGACCTGAAGATTAATATTGGTATTTCACATTTAAATTGTCCTTTATCATCTAAATTTTTTGTATGTAGCCTTATTTTCTACATGTAGCCTTATTTATTTTTAATAGCAATCTATTAAGATCAGTAATCTAGGTTTACTATTCCCATTTACAGATGAGATAATTGAGACTCAGAGAGGTATACTGTTAGATTCCCAATAATTAACATAGTGCAAGACAGAATAAATATTCAGAGTATACACAAAAGATTTCAAGTTCACAAGGCTTTTGATTAAATAGGGGAGAGAACTCATTTATTTAATTTTTACCCCTTCCTCTAGAGATGCATTGGGCTGCATCTCTTATTTTAGAGATTATTCAACTCCTTTTTCTTAGAATAGTTCTTTCCCTGAAATAGTCTACCTGAATACAGGTAGACTCAAAAATGTTTGGTACTAAAAAGCATGAACTTGAACAATGTTAGTCACTTTAAATTTCACACAGCTCATTGCTAAATGCTTTCTTTATTTTTATACTGATGATCATGATGAGAATAATAATGAAGTATTCTTCCAAACATCTGAATTGCCTCCAATATATTTGAAAAACCTCCTATTAAGAGTCCTTTCAAAAATATGTTTTTAAAAGCAAGTTCTGCTTTTCTTTCTAACACATTATTGTTCCAAATGAGAAGAGTTTCTGCCAGGTTCTTATCATGCACACATTACTGTAAACGAACCAGCCAAAAACTTCATGAAATTGCTTTTTTACCAGTCAATGAGAACCAATTGTGAAAAAATCCATTTTTATTTATTTTTGTGTGTTTTCTTTTTCAGGATTGGTCTTATATTCCAGATTAGTCTTATATTGCCTTTAGTCCATTTTGCCAAAAGAGTTATTGAAGATAGGAAACACAATATTTTAAAAGCTGTGTGAACAATGACTATGCCACCAATGAAAGAGAAGGGTGTGTTTTTTCATCACTCTCTAGGGAAAAGAAAAAACTTACCTCCACTAGAGGGAGCTGTAGTTCTCAGATGTTAAGACATCTGAGTTACCCTGATGACTGAGCAGGGTCTAGGCACCCTTTATTTTTCTATCATAGATAAACAAATTACAGTGCTTGCGTGTAGGTGATGAAGAAGAGGGTAGAGAGAGAGGCAGAGGGGGTTGATATTTGACCTGTCATGAAAGTACAATAAATTAAATATCACTGTCTAGAAGGAGATAAGTAGATCCTTAAACAACATGGGTTTGAATGAGGTGGGTCCACTTATATGTGGATTTTCTTTTTACATTACAGTACTGTATTTTCTCTTTCTTATGATTTTCTTATTAACATTTTCTTTTCTCTCATTTACTTTATTGTAAGAATGCAATATATAGTATATATAACATACACAATATGTGTTAATAGATGATTTATGTTATAGGTAAATCTTCAGGTCAACAGTAAGCTATTAGTGGTTAAGTTTTTGGAAAATCAAGTTGTACAAGGATTTTCGACTGCATGGTGGATTGGCAATCCTAACTTGTGTTGTTCAAGGGTCAGCGGTATATTTTAAATATGATTGAGATTGTGTAGCCAAAACAAGAGTAGTTAATTTAACTTGTTATTCTTAAGATTAAGTAGATAAATAGGATCATGTTGTTTTTTACATGTATGTGCATGTGGATGAGTATTTTCTCAGCGTGAAGTTATTTCCATGTGCATGTATATCATATAGCATATATTGTGTACTTGTCAGAGAGAGAGAGAGAGCACAAGCAGGGGGGAGTGTCAGGCAGAGGGAGAAGCAGGCTCCCCGCTGAGCAAGGAGCCCTATGCAGGGCTCGATCCCAAAACCCTGGGATCATGACCTGAGCCGAAGGCAGACCCTTAACCGACTGAGCCACCCAGGTGCCCCACCTCTCCCCTTATTCTATTGAACCTTCCCTAATTAGGCTTTTGTTTCCACCAGTTTTGCAAATGTGCAAAACAGATTTTGTCAAAATCACCAATGACTGTCTTGTCAATTTTCAGTGTTCACTTTATTTGACCTATTAGTTCTCATTTTTGTGATGTATTGACTTCATCACTTTCTCCTTCTTAATACATGATCCTACAGGATTTTCTCTTCATTCTCTTCCCATTTCACTGGCATTCCTTCTCAGTCTCACTTATGGATTCCCTATCTTCTGAATATTGGTATGCCCCAGAGTTCAGTTGCCAACACTTCCTCTATACCCTCACTATTTTGGTAATCTCACCATATGGTTTTAAATACCATTTACTCTAAAACTCCCAGATCTAGACCTCTAGCCTGAACTTCAGCATCACATTTCCAGTTGTACATTCAACTTCATGCAGGTGTCTAATACTCATTTCAAACTCAACATATTTCTAAACAGACTCCTTATTCCATAACTCTTCCCCATCTGCTCTTCCCACAGTCTTCATCTCTGTAAATATAACTCTCACAGATGCCTTGAAACATTCTTACACATATTTAGGGGACAACTTTGGGGTCCTCCTTGACTCTTCTTTTTTTTTTTTTAAATCTTACTCATGAATCTGTTAACAAATCCTACAATTTACATCTTTGAAGCACATACAGAATCCGATCATTTCTACAACACCCTTTGTGACCATCTTGGTCTAAAATGCTATAATTTTTTTTCCTTGCTTCTGTCCTTTCTTCAAAAGCACACCAGAAGATCCTATTAAAACATATGTCAGATAATGTCACTCCCATTTTCCAAATCTCCAAATGACTTACCATTTCTCTCAGACTAAGAGCCATAGGTTTTTTTTGTTTTGTTTTGTTTTGTTTTAGAATAGCCTATGAATCCTTTCTGGAACTTTTCTGCTCCATATTCTATAATCTTTCCTTCAAACCCTGAGCTCTGGAATGATTCCACAAATATTTAGTGAGCTCCTACAATGAGGTCAACATATTTGAGATACTATGGGCAAAGTAGTAAACAACTTCTGGTGGCTTCCTTGTTTTTCTTCAAACCTAGTATACGCATTACTGTTAGGTTTGCACTTGTTAGTTCTGTCTAAAACACTCTTTGACCATATGTTCATATGGATGGTTCTTTTCCCTCCTCAAGTCTGTGCTGCAGTAAAGACCTGGCTCATCTTGCTTCTTTCCTCCCATCCCACAGTAATGTGCCCTACAGTCTTAACCCTCCTTTGTTTTTCTTCATACTGTTTATTACTAACTGATGTGTTCTATATTTAATTGTTTATTTGGTTATTTTATATTTCTATACATGAGAACTTATCAAAAATTGTGTGGCAACAAAAGACAACAGAAGAGAGAAAAGGAAAATAAATATAAGTTATTTTTAAAAGCAGGGATATAAATAACATAGATGAAAAACATTAAGGCTGTATTTATTGAAGCTTTTTTCATTTAAGTATATACAAATGACCCTTGAACAAGTGGGGGTTAGAGATTCTGACTCCTGTGCAATCGAAAATCTGCAAAGAACTTGTGACTCCCCCAAAACTTAACTACTAATAGCTTACTGTTGACTGGAAGTCTTACTAATAACATAAACAGTCAATTAACACATATTTTCTATATTATGTGTATTATACACTGTACTCTTATAATAAAATAAGCTAGGGAAAAGAAAATCATAAGGAAGAGAAAATTCATATACAGTTGTACTATAAAAAATCCGTGTATAATTAGAGCCAAACAGTTCAAGGGCCAACTGTACATTGTCCTGTTCATATGCCAATATTAAGAAAATAGAATACTGTGTGTGTGTGGCTTTTTTGGGCTCACTTGTGAATAATAATTCTTCATTAACAAAGATGTTCTACTTGGCTTTTAAAAGACTGATAGAGTAGTGCTGAATAAAATCTTTCCGATTGTTTGATTATCAAAATATTATCCAAACTCAAGAAAAGCGTACACAGCCAAAGTATTGTCTATGCTAATTAAGAATTGGAATCCTTGCTGGGAAGATCCAAGTGGCTCTCCACTCTGTTCATGGACAAAAGCCAACCCTAATCTAGCTATTGGCTGTGTTCATCACCCCAAAATATTTGTACATAGTCTAATGCAATCAGAGTCTTTATTTCAATGTATATTTATATTTTGGTTTACTTGTTACAACATGTGATAAATACCTTTGTTGTTTAAAGTAGTCATCTTTTCATTAGCAAAACAGAAAAGTAGAAACCATGATTTTGAAATAGATTGCTTGTAAGGCTAACATTCATGAAACTATCTATTCCATTGGAGTTGTATACCTGTAATTGGTAAACCATCACTAACCTGGGATATGGCTTTGGTTTCAAAACCTAGGCTTCCTTCTAGTGTTACTACCATAAGTAATAGTAAACTATTGTTTCATAATATTATTTTAAAATATTTTAAAATAAAGTTTAAAAATTGCATTCATAACACAAAGATTATGCCAATAGGCTCTAACATATTAATTAGTCCTTTAGTGCTCAATGGAAAAAAGCACCCAATTTCTCATCAAGCATTGATGATCTTTCAAAACAAGCACTCAGTATATCTTTCCAGCCTCCTAACCCATCACTTTTTCTAGTATCTGTGCAGCCAAGGCAAGCACAACCATCACTTTTTATAAACTGGCCCTGTAGAATATTTATTGATTTTGCTTCCTACTTCCTTCTTCTCAGAATTAGTTTACTGTATTTTCTCATAAAATTATATCAAAATTTCTCTCCTTAATACTAATAACATCGAATGGTTGGAAATGCTTCTAGGAAGAGGAAGTGACGAATAATTCTAAACATGGGAACTGTTCTTAAAAGGATATGCAGCAACCATGGGGTAGCTCAGTATCAAGCACAGCAAAGGTATTTGATTTCTTATCCTAATAGCAAACAACACCTGAGACTCAAACCAAGGAAACATTATAGTATAGTAAAATATGGATAGTCCTGATGGTCTGAACAGAATAGTTTAAGTCCTCAGAAAATTAGTTGCTCCTGAGTGTGGATGAGAAAGAGGGTCCAAGTGAGGGGCTGGCCCCTTCCACTGACCTGTTCTTAAGGACAGTATAGGAGTTGTTTGTCCCAAGCACAGTGGTGAAGAGCTAAGATTAAAATATGGAAAAGCCAAAGGGAGCATGGTGTAAGTGTAGTAAAACCATATGTTGTTTTCTGTAAGTAATCATGCCTCCTGGAAGCTCAGCCCACAACATCTCCATACAGAGCCTGAGAGACTTCATGTGGAGAGTCTGGCCCTAGCAGCAGCAGTGCTTTCTAAAATCTCTGAGAGTGACATGAGCTTTTCAAGGAAGGTCATCCATCAAGGAGAATCACAACAGTCATATATGAATGAAAAGACGATACCAGCTGAAGAAAACAATCTTATTTTGAGGGGGAGGAAACAAAGGCAGTTGGGAAGACTGAAACACAAAATAAATTAGGTTTTTATTTTTTATTTTTAGTTTTCACATTGAGCTAGGTTTTAAGGTGGAAAAGTATAATGATACCCAAATGGTGGTAATTATAACTTCATTTCATGATTTTACTGCTCTAGGTAGTCAGACAAAGAACAACGTTTCTAACAAAATATTGCCTTAGCTTGGTTAATTTTTTAAATAGGCAAATAAAGCAAGGATCAGGATATTGGCTATTGGCTATATGGTGTGTTGGTAGTATGGTCTGATTCAAAGAATATCAATGGTTGATGCAAGTGAATTTTGATGTCAGCAGAGCAGAATGTATTATCACCTAGGACTTGGACACATAAGGGAAGAAATCTAGGAAATAGAGTTTATATGAAATTTGCTTTCCCTTATGGGAAAAGTATATATTCCTTCATAAAACAAATGTTCTTTTTACTGGCATAAAAGGCAATATAAACGTTTAGCTAAGTTGGGTAAAGTGAAGTCTATAATACTATCTTAAAATTGATGGTATTTTTCCAGACTTTTTCTAAACTGTAATAGGAAATATTACAGGATTTTTCTCTTTAAAAAAAAAAAGTGTTCTGAAGTTGAACTTATCAAAACAAGAACAAAATTTTCAATAGCAGTATGAAAGTTGCAGCTTTTTGTGTAACTGAAAGAGGAATGAGACTTACAGTTTCAGCTCCAACATGTCATTACTCCAATCCTTACTAACTGAAAATCAGCAACTTTTCTTGAGTCCATTAGAGAACTGAGGTTTCAGGATAAACTACTGTCCTAAATCTGGACACACAAGTGAATATAGAGTCACAGTTAATATATACTTGCCTGGAGAAACAAACAAACAAACAAGCCGGTAGGAACACTTAACTGGTAATCTTAACATATTTCTGGAGGCTAAGTATGGACTAGCATGATAGTTAGAAACTCTGGGGACCACAGTCTTATAAGGTCTTTTACATTTTTATGGACTTTCCTTTCAGAAACCCTATAATATTATGGTAAGGATCTGACAAAAATAACTTCTTAACTCTGGCAGGGGTAAGGAAAGAGTAATCATGGGGAAATATGTTCTATATAATGTTTTATATGTTATATGTTATATGTTATATGTCATATAATGGGTTCTATATGATAAAGGTCTACTCTCCAGAGGGAAAATAGTTTGCTAGAGCCCTATCTCGCCTGAGGGAAGTAATTCCCACCCACTTCAGCTCCTCTAGGCTTCCTGACTCACCTAAGGAGAAATATATCTATACCACCACAAAAATACTAGTGAAGGTCAAAGCCAAGAGACATAGGCCCACTAAAAGACTGAGATTTAATCACAAAGTTATAGAATGCTTCCCGTTCCACATTGTAACACCACATCAACAGGACATAAATATAAGAGTGGATTATAGATAAAAGAATAGAAAAACACAGACTTTCTCTGAGGAGGCATACACAGGAAGCACAAATTCAAGAATGGAGACAAGAGTAAGAATACTATGAGCATTTAAACCTTCTGGCCCCAAGCATCAAACATTAAACAGAGCTCAACTCCTATCTAGTAAATATACATTTATACACTGATAGTCTATTTATTTCACTTCCCATTATCCAATCCATGTCTTTATTTCAACAACAAAATTATAAGGGATCCCCAAAAAAGACATTGCAAGGCATGAAAAGAATACACACATTCTGAAGAGACAAAGTGAACATCAAAATTAAACTGAGATATGATACAGATGTTGGAATAACCAGACAGGGAACTTAAAATAACAATGATTAATATGTTAATGACTGTAATGTAAAAAGCAGGCAATATGAAAAAAATCTTAGGTATGAAAGCAGAAAGATGTAAATTCTAAGAGATCACAAAAGAACATGCTACATTTCAAAAAAAGTAACAGAAAAGAATACCCTTGATAGATTCATCAGTAGACTGGACACAGGTAAGGAAAGAAGCAGTGAGCTTGAAGATGGGTCCATAGAAACTTCCCACACTGACAAGCAAACAGAAAAAAAAAAAAAAAAAAAACCCCTAGAACACAATATTCAAGAAATACGTGATAACTTTAAAAAGGGATAGCATATATGTAATAATAAGAAGAAAGAGACAAGGAAGCATATTTAAAGTAATAAGAGTAAAAGTGAACATCTAGCAAAATAAATACCAAAAAATCTGAATGTTTACACATAATGTTCAACTGAGAAAACCATAAACTAAGAGGAAATCTTAAAAGAAGCCAGAAAAATAAAAATGTTCTTTATACAGAAACAAGTATAAGAATTATAGTGGGCTTATAGTCAGAAACCATGCAAACAAGAAGAGAGTTGAGTGAACCATTTAAAGTGTTGAAAGACTCCCCCACCACACACACTTAGAATTATATATCCAGTAAAATAATCCAAAAATAGAGAAAAAAAAAAAGACTAAGATAAACAAAAACTACAGGAGACAGACCATTCCTGCAAGAAATGTTCAAGAAAAATGTTTCAGGGAGAAAGAAATTATATAGGTCAGCAACATGGTTCTCCATAAGGAAAAATAGAATGTCAAAGAAGGAATATATGAAGGTAAAGTAAAATATCTTATTTTTCTCATTCTTAATTGATCTAATAGATAACGTTTTGTTGAAAATAATAATAGTAACAATGTCTTGGGTGATTATAGGATATGGATAAGGGAAATGAATGGCAGCAATGTCAAAAAGAATGGGAGGGAGGACCTGGGAATATTTTGTTATAAATTATCTGCACTATACTCTAGTATTATCTGAAGGTCGACTTAGACTAGTTGAAAATGTATATTGGAAACTCTAGTGAAACACTAAAAGATTCCTTTAAAGTACAATTGGTATGATAAAAAATGAGATAAATAGAATTATATAAAATACTCAAACCCAGAGAAGACAGAAAAAGAAGGGATGGGAGGAAGAAACAAAGAGGAAATACAGTTAATAGAAAACACAATGTGTTAGATATTAATCTGACTCTATTAATAAACACTTAAATATGAATGGCCTAAATATGCCAATTAAATGACATAGATTGTCAGTCTATAACCATACAAGACTCCACTATATGGGGTACACAAGAAACTACTTTAAATATAAAGACATTGAGATATACTTCTAGCTGAGTTTTCAACTAGATATCAACTCACATCCAAGTCAATAAACTGGAGAACAATCTGAAGACTGGTGGAACAAATTCCACAACTAAATATAGAGAAGAAGCTGCATCTGAAAGGTTAGGAAGTTCAGAAAGGTGAAGGGAAGATGCCCATAGGAAGCAGAGAGCTGTGCATGTAGAGAGGGCAGAAAAACAGGCCCTGTACTAGCAAGCTCACACAGGGAAAATGAATCCCCATAATGTTTGGCTTTAAAAATCAGAGGGGCTAAATTCCATGAGTTTTTTTTAAACCAGTGGGACTTGGAGCCTGGAACTTTAAAAGTCAGCTGACTGAGCACTGGGCAAGTCAGAAAAGTGAATGATAGCTGGGTTGCCTCCCTTAAGGAGACAACAGGCTACACAAAGAGGCAACATATAAATAGCAGTTTACACAATGCTGGGGGTAAACGGGAGACAGATCTGTTCATACTGATTTTGGAGCATATTGTGGGATTTTTATAAAAATATAGGAGCTGGCAGGTGCCATTTTTCTCCCCTGCCCCCAGAACAAACACAGAGCAACCTGCGGGAGGTAGTGCTGCACAGACGCTTGCTACCTAACCTACTAGCAGTGTGCCTTGCCCAAAAGTTCTCCTGAGGACTTGCCCACTCCAAGCCTGCTAGCTTTGGCCAGGGGCTCAGGGCAAATTCTGTTTTAGCCTTATGCACACCACACCCAGCTGCTGGGTGCACAGCTGCCACCACGTGCCACACCCAGCTGCAGCACCACACCCAGCTGTGCATCCCCAGCCACAGTCACACACCAGACCCAGCCAGTTTAGCCTCACACCCCTGGCTGCCCCAGCACACAGCCCTTAGCCCCCACAGCTCTTCAGGGGATCTGCCATAGGACTAGTGGTTCCGTGCAAATTTTGCTAACACTGCTGCCCCACGCCCAATTTCCCTGGTGGACACACCCACTTAGAGCTGGCTTGCCTAAATCCCACTAATACCACAGCGAGCAAGCACAGCCCACAACAGGCAGAGAGTCAGTGCAAATGATGGCACTGAAAGGAAAAGTGACTCAGACACAACAGTAAGGCCTAAGCAACACACAGGATACTCTCCTGAAGTGCCAGGTTCTGGTGAACAGAGAACACTGCACTGCAGGGCATTCCAAGACCTGTTCTTCATAAAGTCTCTACTTCCAAGAGCAGAAGACATCATTGACTCTCTTAACACACAGAAACAGACACAGAGAAGCAGATAAAATGAGGAGAGAGAGAAATTTATCCCAAATGAAAGAACAGGACAAGACCATGGTCACAGATCAAGCAAAACAGATATAAGTAACATACCTGATAGAGAATGTAAAGCAATAATCTTAAGGATTACTCACTGGACTTAATAAAAGAGTGGAAGACATGAGGGACACCCTTAACACAGAGATAAGGAATAACATAGCAGAGATAAAGGGCTCAATAAATGAAAAGAGAAACTTACTTGATAGAATGAACAGCAGGATGGAAAAAGCAGAGGAACGAATTAGTGACCTAAAAGACAGAGCAATGGAAAGTAATCAAGCTGAACAAAAGAGAGAAAAAAGAATTATGCAGAAAGAGAATAGACTAAGAAAATTCAGTGACTCCATCAAATGTAATAACACTCATATTATAGGGATCCCAGAAGAAGAAGAGAGGAAAGGGGGCAGAAAATTTATTTGAAGAAATAATAGCTGAAAACTTCCTTAATCTGGAGAAGGAAACAGATATCCAGATCCAGGAGGCACAGAGAACTCCCATCAATATCAACAAAAGCAGACCCCCACCAACACATATTGTAATTAAATTGGCAAAATATAGTGATAAAGAAATATTTTAAAAGCAGCAAGACAAAAGAAGTCAGTAACTTACAAGGGAAAACCCATAAAGATAGCAGATTTTTCAGCAGAAATTTTGCCAGCCAGAAAGAGTGGAATGATATCTTCAAAGTGCTGAATAGGAAAAATCTGTAGCCAAGAACACTCTATCCATCAAGGCCATCATTCAGAATAGAAGGAAAGATAAAGAGTTTACTGACAAGCAAAAACTGAAGGAGTTTCTAACCCTAACCTTAACCAGCCCTGCAAGGATTATTAAAGGGGACTCTTTGAATGGAAATGAGAGACCAAAAGTGAGAGTATAGAGATGTGAAACACAAAAGCAGTAAAAATGAATATTTCTATAAAAAAATCAGTCAAGGAACTCACAAAAAAGTATATAAAATGTAATAACATATACCTAAAACATGTGGAGGAGAGGAGAAAATAATGGGTTCAAACTAAAATGACAATCAACTTAATATAGACTTCTACATGTAAAAGAGGTTAGATACAAACCTAATGGTAACATATATCAAACCCATTAATAAATATTCAAAGAATAAAGAGAAAGAAATCCAAATATATCACTAAAGAAAACACACAAAAGACACAAAATCTTCAGAAACAATCACAAAACAAGAAATAAAATGGCAATAAATACATATCAATAATTACTTTGAATGTAAATGGACCAAATGTTCCAATCAAAAGACATAGGGTGACAGATGGATAAAAAAACAAGACCCATATATAATGCTGCCTACAAGAGACTCATTTTAGACCCAAAGACACCTATAGATTGAAAATGAGGAGATGGAGAAACATCTATTATGGAAATGGGTGTCAAAAGAAAGCTGAGTAGAAATACTTATATTGGACAACATAGACTTTAAAACAAAGACTGTAACAAGGGACAAAGAAGGACACTATATAATAATAAAGGGGACAATCCAACAAGAAGATATAACAATTGTAAATATTTATGCACCAAACATGGGAGCATACATAAAATACATAAAACAGTTAATAACAAATATAAAGGAACTAATCAATAATAATAAAATAATAGTAGGGGACTTTAACACCCCACTTACATCAATGGATAGATAATCTAAACAGAAAATCAACAGGAAAACAATGGCTTTGAATGCCACACTGGACCAAATGGACTTAACAGGTATATTCAGAACATTTCATCCTAAAGCAACAGAATACACATTCTTTTCGAATGCACACAGGACAGTCTCCAGGATAGATCACATATGAGGTCACAAATCAGGCCACAACAAGTACAAAAAGATTGAGATCATGCCATGCATATTTTCAGACCACAACACTGAAACTAGAAGTGAACCACAGAAAAAAATTCTGGAAATCACAAATACATGGAGGTTAAGTAGCATACTGCTAAAGAATGAATAGGTCAACCAGGAAATAAAGGAAGGAATAAAAAAAATACATGGAAACAAATGAAAATGAAAACGCAATGGTACAAAACCTTCGGGATGCAGCAATAGCAGTTCGAAGAGGGAAGTTTATAACAATATAGGCTTATCTCAAGAAGCAAGAAAAATCTCAAATAAACAACCAAACCTTACAAGTAAAAGAGCTAGGGAAAGAACAACAAACAAAATCTAAAGCCAGCAGAAGGAAGGAAATAATAAAGATTAGAGCAGAAATAAATGATATAGAAATTAAAAACAACAACAACAACAACAACAACAACAAAACAATAGAACAGATCAATGGAACCAGGAGCTGGTTCTTTGAAAAAAAAAATGAATGAAATTGATAAACCTCTAGCTAGACTTATAAAGAGTAAAAAAGAAAGGACTCAAATAAAATGACAAATGAAAGAGGAGAAATAACAACCAACACCACAGAAATACAAACAATTATTAGAGAACTTTATGAAAAATTATATGCCAACAAATTGGACGACCTGGAAGAAATGGATAAATTCCTAGAAACATACAAACTATCAAAACTGAAGCAGGAAGAAATAGAAAATTTGAACAGACCCACAACCAGCAAAGAAATTGAATCAGTAATAAAAAAATCTCCCAACAAACAAAAGTCCAGGGCCAGATGGCTTCCCAGGGGAATTCTACAAAACATTTAAAGAAGAGTTATTACCTGTTCTCAAACTGTTCCAAAAAATAGAAATGGAAGGAAAACCTCCAAATTCATTCTCAGGTCAGCATCATCCTGTTACCAAAACTGGATAAAGACACAACTAGGGCACCTGTGTGGCTCAGTTCGTTAGGTGTCTGCTTTCAGATCAGGTCATGATCACGGGGTCCCCAGATTGAGTCCCGCATCAGGCTCCCTACTCAGTGGGGAGTCTGCTTCTCCTTCTCCCTCGGCCCCTTTCCTTGCTCCTGCTCGCTCTCTCAATTAAATAAATAAAATATTTTAAGAAAAGGACACCACTAAAAAAGGGAACTACAGGCCAATATCCCTGATGAACATAGATGTAAAAATCCTCAATAAAATACTAGCAAACCGAATCCAACAATACATTAAGAAAATCATTCACCCCGATCAAATGGGATGTATTCCTGGGTTGCAAGAGTGGTTCATATTTGCAAATCAATCGATGTGATATATCACATCAGTACAAGAAAGGATAAGAGCCATATGATCATTTCAATAGATGCAGAAAAGGCATTTGACAAAGTACAACATCCATTCATAATAAAAACCCTTAATAAAATACATTTAGAGGGAACATACATCAACATAATAAAGGTCATATATGAAAAACCCATAATTATCATCATTCTCAGTAGGGAAAAACTGAGAGATTTTCCCCTAAGGTCAGGAAAAGACAGAGATGGCCACTCTCACCCTTTCTATTCAACATAGTGCTGGAAGTCCTAGCCCAACAATCAGACAACAAAAAGGAATAAAAGGCATCTAGATTGGCAAGGAAGAAATAAAACTTTCACTATTTGCAGATGACATGGTACTATATACAGAAAACCCAAAGGACTCCACTAAAAAAAACCTGCTAGAACTAATACACGAATTCAGTAAAGTCACAGAATATAAAATCAATGTACAGAAATCTGTTGCATTTCTATACACCAATTATGAAGCAGCAGAAAGAGAAGTTAAAGAATCAATCATATTTACAACTGCACCAAAACTAATAAGATACCAAGGAATAAACCTAAGAGGTGAAATACCTGTACTTTGAAAACTATAAAACACTGATAAAAGAAAGTAAAGATGACACAGAGAAATGGAAAGACATTTCATGCCCATGGATTGGAAGAACAAATATTGTTAAAATGTCTGTACTACCCAAAATAATTACACATTTAATGAAATCCCTATCAAAATACCAACAGCATTTTTCACAGAACTAGAACAGACAATTCTAAAATCTGTATGGAACCACAAAAGACCCCAAATAGCCCAAGAAATTTTGAAATCAAAAAGCAAAGCTGGAGGCATGATAATTCCGGGCTTCAAGTTATATTACAAAGCTGTAGTACTCAAAACACTGGCAGAAAATAGACACATAAATCAGTGGACTAGAAGAGAAAGCATAGAAATAAACCCACAACTATATGGTCAATTATTCTTCAAAGAAGCAGGAAAGAATATCCAGTGGGGGAAAGGACAGTCTCTTCAACAAATGGTGTTGGGAAAACTGGACAACAACATGCAAGAGAAAGAAACTGGACCAATTCCTTACACCATACACAAAAAGAAATTCAAAATGGATTAAGGATCTAAATGTGAGACATGAAACTAGAAAAATCCTAGCAGAGAACACAGGCAGTAAATTCTTTGACATCAGCTGTAGCAACTTTTTCTAGTTATGTCTCCTGAGGAAAAGGAAACAAAAGCAAAAATAAACTATTGGAACTACACCAAAATAAAAAGCTTCTGCACAGCAAAGGAAACAACAAAACTAAAACGCAGCCTACAGAATTGGAGAAGATATTTGCTAAGACATATCTGATAAAGGGTGAGTATCCAAAATATACAAAGAATTTGTAAAGCTTAACACCCAAAAACCAAATAATTCAATTAAAAAATTGGCAGATGACTTGAACAGAGACATACAGATGGTTAACAGGCACATGAAAAGATATTCATCACTTACCATCAAGGAAATGCAAATCAAAACTACAATGAGATATCACTTCACACCTGTCGGAATGGCTAAAATCAACAACAGGAGAAACAACAAGTATTGGCAAGGATGTGGAGAAAAGGAGAAAAGGAGAAAAAGGAACTCTTGTGCACTGTTGGTGGGAATGCACACTGGTGCATTATTGTGCACTGTTGGTGGGAATGCAGCCACCGTGGAAAACAGTATAAAGTTTCCTCAGAAAGTTAAAAATGGAACTACCCTAAGATCCAGCAATTGCACTACTGGGTATTTACCCAAAGAATATAAAAATACCATTTCAAAGGGATACATTACTCAAACATAAAAAAGAATGAAATCTTGCCATTTGCAATGATGTGGATGGAGCTAGAGAGTATTATGCTAAGCAAAATGAGTCAGTCAAAGAAAAGTAACTACCATAATGATTTCAGTCATATGTGGAATTTAAGAAACAAAACAAATGAACAAAGGGTAAAAAAGAGAGAAAGACAAACCAAGAAATGGACTCCTAACTATAGAGAACAAACTGATGGTTACCAGAGAGGAGGTGGGCAGAGGGATGGGTGAAAGAGGCGATGAGATTAAGGAGTGCATGTGTCATGATGAGCACCAGCTGATATATGGAATTGTTGAATCACTATATTGTACACATGAAACTAATATAACATGGTATATTAACTAACTGGAATTAAAATAAAAACTTAAGGGTGCCTGGGTGGCTCAGTTGGTTAAGCGACTGCCTTCGGCTCAGGTCATGATCCTGGAGTCCCAGGATCGAGTCCCGCATCGGGCTCCCTGCTTGGCAGGGAGTCTGCTTCTCCCTCTGACCCTCCTCCCTCTCATGCTCTCTGTCTCTCATTCTCTCTCTCTCTCAAATAAATAAATAAAATCTTTAAAAAAAATAAAAAATAAAATAAAAACTTAAGAAATGTGAAGCTTTGTTTTTCTGAAATTCCTAATAAGTTCTATTAAATTAAAAAAAAACTTAAGAAATGCAAATATAAAGACTTCAGTAGGTTAAAAGTAAATGATAGAAAAAGATATATACCATGCTAAAAGTAAACAACAGAAAGCTGAAGTAGCAATATTAATTTTGGAGAAAGCAGAATTGAGAACAAGGAAATTTACCAGTAATAAAGAGAGGCATTACATACTAATGAAGGGGTCAGTTTGCCAAGAAGACAAAAACAATCCTAAACATGTATGTTCCTAACAAGAAATTGTCAAAATATATGAAGCGAAAGCTGATAAAACTGAGAGGAGAAACAGGGAAAACTACTATTATAGTTGGACACTTCAATAATCCTCTTTCAGAAATTATTAGATCAAGTAATCAAAAAATTAGGGATATAATTGACCTAATCAATACTATCAATCAACTTGATCTAATTGATATTCATAGAATACTCCATCCAACAACAACAGATTACACATTCTTCTCAGACTAGGATGGAATATTCATCAAGATAGACCACATCCTAGATATTAACATGTACATTAACAAATTTAAAAGAATAGAAATCACAGAAAGTATACTTCCAGACCATAATGGAATTAAACTGGGTATCAATAACACGGAAATATATAGCAGTAAATGCAATTCATTAAAAAAGATCTAAAAACAATAACCTAAGCTTCCTGTTTAGAAAACCAGAGAAAGAAAAGCAATTTAAGCATAAAGCAAGCAGAAGGAAAGAAATAATAAAAAAATAGAGTAGAAATCAATAAAATTTATAGCAGAAAATGCAGAAACAAAAACTGTCATTCATTGCCTGTAAGAATACAAAATGGTACAGCAAATTCTTACAAAACTAAACATACTCTTACCATATGATCCGGCAAGTGTGCTCCTCAGTATTTACCAAAGGAGTTGAAAACTCATGTCCACAGAAAAACCCACATGCAGACGTTTATAGCAATTTTATTTATAATTGCCAAAATTTTGAAACAACCAAGACATCCTTTAGTAGGTGAATAGATAAATACTGTGGTACATCCCAACAATGGATTATTATTCAGTACTAAAAACAAATGAGCTATCAAGCCATGAAAAAAAGAGAAGACATACATTACCAATACTAGCAATGAAAGAGTAGTTATCACTACTCATGCCATGTACATTAAAAGCTAAAAAATAATAAATGAACAACTCTGTTCTCATAAATTTGATACCTTTGATTAAATGGACTAATTTACTGAAAGAAAAAGACTAACAAAGTTTATACAAGAAGAGATAAATCATCTGAATAGGCTCATACTTATTAAAGGAATTGAATAATAATAACTTTCCCAAACCAAAAACACTAGGCCCATATGAATATCCTAGTGAATTCTACCAAAAAATTAAGGAAGAAATTATACCAATTCTTTAAATCTCTTCCAAAAGAAAAAAAAACTGAAGCAGAGCTAGTACTTCCTGACTCATTACATGAGGTCATTATTATTATCCCAATATTAAAATCAAATAAATTCATTACAGAAAAGGAAAACTACCAACAATGACTCTTATGAATATAGATACAAAAATCCTCAATTATTAGCAAATAGACTATCACAATGTATAAAAAGAATTATACATCATGACCAAGGGGAGATTTATTCCAGTTATGCAAATTTTCAGCAGGCTGAAGAAGAAATTATATATGATCATATCAATTCATGCAGAAAAAAATGAAAAAGTCCAATATCTATTCATGTTATTACCTATCAGGAAATTAGGAATAGACAGGATCTTAAACTTGATAGAGAACATCTACAAAAAACCTACAGGTAACATCAAACTTCATGGTGAGTAAACACTTCCCCCATAAGATAAGAAAAAGTTAAGAATGTCCTCACTCAGCATTCCTGTTGAACATTGTACATAAAGTCCTAGCTAGTTTAATAACACAAGAAAAAGAAATAGTCGTATGAAGAATGGAAAGGAATTTTTGTCCTTTTCACAGATGACATGATTATATATGTAGAAACTCTAAATATTTATTCTAGAAATAACATAAGCAAAAATCACCCTGGAATTAATAAACAACTTCAGCAAGATCACAGGACAAAAAAGTTAATATACAAAAGTCAATTGCTTCTTTATAACTATCAGTAATGAACAATTGAAATTAGAAATTAAATAAAAACCACTTAAATAGCACCAAGAAAATGAAATAGGTATACATTTAATACAATATGTGCAGGATCCATATGCTGAAAACTAGAAAACACTGAAGAAGGAAATCAAAGAGCATCTCAATAAATTGAGAGATACTCCATGTGTGTGGGTTAAAGAACTCAATATAGTTAACATGTCAATTCTTCTCAATATGATCTATACCAGATCTTTTTTTTTTTTTTTTAAGTAAACTCTATGCCCAATATGGGACTTGAACTCAAAACTCCGAGATCAAAAGTAGCATGCTCTACTGACTGAACCAGCCAAGTCCTCCTTCTCCACTTGATCTGTAGACTCAATTAAAGCCATACCAAATCCAAGCAAGGGATATGTCAACAAACTACTTCTAACATTTATATATTAAAGGAAAATACCTAAAGTAGCCAGCACAATACTGAAGAAGAACAAATTTGGATGATGAACATTTTGTGTATTAGTTTTCTCTTGCTGTTATAACAATGTTTTCTCTTGCTATTACCACAATCTGGAGGGCTTAAAGCAATGTACCATTGACCTTTGAACAACGTCGGTTTGAACTGCGCAGGTCCACTCATAGGCAGACTTTTTACAGTACAGTACTGTAAATGTATTTTCTCTTCCTTATGATTTCCTTAATAACATTTTATTTTCTCCAGCTTACTTTATTGTAAGAATACAGTATATAACACCTATAACTTAGAAAATATGTATTAATTGACTGTTTATGTTATCAGTAAGGTTTCTGGTCAACAGTAGGCTGTAGTTAAGTTTTTGGTGAATCAAAAGTTATATGCAGGTTTTTGATTCTGTTGTGGGGTTAGCACCCTACCCTTGCTTTGTTCAAAGGTGAACTGTGTTTATGTTGTCTTAGAGTTCTGGAGTTCAGTAGTCCCAAATGGGTCTTGTTGGGCTAACAGGAAGCTGTGTTCCTTTTGAAGACTCTAGGGACTATGGACTCTGAGAAACAAACTGAGGGTTCTAGAGGGGAGGGGGATGGGGTGATGGGTTAGCCTGGTGATGGGTATTAAAGAGGGCACGTACTGCATGGAGCACTGGGTGTTATACGAAAACAATGAATCATGTATCACTACTTCAAAAACTAATGATGTATTGTATGGTGACTAACATAACATAAGAAAATTAAAAAAAAAAAAAGAAGACTCTGGGGGAAATTCATTTCCTTGCTTTATCCAGCTTGTAGTAAATGCCTGAATCCTCAGATTATGGCCTTTTCTTTTTTTCAAAGCCAGCAATTTTTGGTCAAGTCATTCACATGCTTCATCACTCTGACATTACCACTTCAGTCTCCCTCTTACACTTATAAGGACGCTTGTAATAACATTAGGTACCTCCGATAATATAGGATAATCTCCTCATCTTAAATTCACCTACTTTGTGACTTTTTTCTTAGGGAATTGTAAATGTCTTTGTGTTTCTTTTTGTTAACAGCTTTATTAAGGCATAATTAATATTTTAAAATGTCACATATTTATATAAATCGATGAGTTTGGACATATGCATACACCTATGATACCATCACCACAATTAAAAAAATGTACATATTCATCATCTCCAAATTTTCTTGAGTCCCTATGTTTTCTTGTTTGAATGTTTGTAGTAGGAACACTTAATATGAGATTTGACCTCTTAACTAGTTTTTAAGTGTATAATACTGTATTGTTAACTAAAAGTACTATGCTCTACAGCAAACCTCTAGAACTTATTCATTCTGTATAATTGTGACTTTATACTTATTGAACAATAAATTTTCATTTCTCCCTCACTATTATATTTTCTGTTTCTGTAAGTTTGACTATTTTATATACTGCATATAAGCAGAATCATGCAGTAATTGTCCTTCTGTGGCTGACTTATTTCACTTAGCATGATGTCTTCCATGTCTATCCATGATATCACAAATGACATTAACCTTTTATGAGGCTGATAATATTCCATTGTATACAATATTTTCTTTATCTATTAATCTATCAGTGAACATTTGGGTTGTTCCCTTATCTTGTGAACAATGCTTCAATGAACATGAGAGTGTCCATATGTCTTCGAGACCCTGATTTCAATTCTTTTGAATATATATCCATAAGTGGGATTGCTGGATCGTATGATAGTTCTGTTTTTAATTTTTGAGAAGCCTCCATACTGTTTTCTAACATTTGTAATTGCTTGTCTTTTGAAGACAGCCATTATAACAGATGTGAGGTGATATCTCATTGTGGCTCTGATTTTCATTTCCCTGATGATCAGTGATGTTGAGCACCTTTTCTTGTGCCTCTTAGCCATCTGTATGTCTTCTTTAGAAAAAATATCTATTCTTTTTTTTAAGATTTTATTTATCTATTTGAGAGAGAGAGAGCACAAGCAGGGAGAGGGGCAGAAGAGAAGCAGGCTCCCTGCTGTGATGGCCTTGGGATCATGAACCAAGCCAAAGGCAGATGCTTAGCCGACTGAGCCACCCAGGTGCCCTGAAAAATATCTATTCAGATCTCCTGCCATTTTAAAAATACAATTGCTTGTTTTGTTTTGTTTTTGCTATTTAGTTATAAGCATTCTTTTATATTGTCGATACTAAATCTGTTACTCATGAAAGTAAAATTGGTAAGTTGAACTTTATTAAGATTAAGAACTTCTGTTCTGAAACAAATAATACATTATATGTTTAAAAAAAGAAGATAGTAGGAAGGGAAAAATGAAGGAGTGAAATCGGAGGGGGAGAGGAACCATGAGAGATTATGGACTCTGAGAAACAAACTGAAGGTTCTAGAGGGGAGGGGGGTGGGGTGATGGGTTAGCCTCGTGATGGATATTAAAGAGGACACATATTGAATGGAGCACTGGGTGTTATTCCAAACAATGAATCATGGAACACTACATCAAAAAAAAAAAAAATTAAGATGTTATTTATTTCTATGAAAAAAAGAAAAAGAACTTCTGTTCTGTAAACGATACTATAAAGAGAATGAAAAAACTAACCATAGACTGGAAGTAAATATCTGCAAAACACATATCTGATAAAGGAACAAAGGACTAATATTTAAAATATACAAAGAACTCTTAACAATAAGAAAACAAATAAAAATGATTTAAAAAATCTAAATAGTTACTTCAATATAGAAAACATATAGGTGGAACAAATAGGTGGAAAATAAGCACACGAAAAGATGCTCAATATCATTTGTCATGAGAGGATTGCAAATTTAAGCAATAAGGTACCATTGTACAAATGTTAGAATGGCTCAGATCCCCAATTTTAACAATACCAATTGCTGACAAGGACGTAGAGCAACAATAATGCTCATTCATTGCTTATGAGGGTAAAAATAGTACAGCCACTTTGGAAGACAGTCTAAAACTTTCTTACAAAGCTAAATATGGTCTTAGGAACTAACAGTTGCACTCCTAGGTTTTTATCCAAGTTATTTGAAAACTTACTTCCACACAAGGACCTGCATACAAGTGTTTAAATGAGCTGTATTCAAAACTGCCCCAAACTGGAAACAATAAAGATGTCCTTCAGTAGGTGACTGGATTACAAAACTGTTATACATTCATATCATGTAATATTATTTAGTGATAAAAAATGAGTTATCATCTCCCCAAAATACATGGATGCATATTTAATGCATATTGTTTAGTTAAAGCTAATATGAACAAGATCCTTAATATATGATTCCAATTATATGACATTCTGAATAAGCAAAAATAGAGACAATAAACAGATCAGTATTTGTCAGGAATTGGACTGGTGGAGAGAGGTAGGGTAGTTTGAATAGGTGATACACAGGATTATTTCAGATAATGAAACTATTCTGTATGATACTGTAATGCTGAGTAAATAACACCATACATTTGTCAAACCCTTTAGAATCTTGTAGCACAAAATATGAACCTCATTATATACAAATTAAAAAAAAAATTGGGGGGGGGCGCCTGGGTGGCTCAGTCGTTAAGCGTCTGCCTTGGGCTCAGGTCATGATCTCAGGGTCCTGGGATTGAGTCCCGCATCGGGCTCCCTGCTCCACGGGAAGCCTGCTTCTCCCTCTCCCACTCCCCCTGCTTGTGTTCCCTCTCTCACTGTGTCTCTCTTTGTCAAATAAATAAATAACATCTTTAAAAACAAATAAAAAAATATAAAAAATAAAAAAATTGGGAAGTTGAATGATACAAGGATAGAATGCAAAATTGACAAAACAATCTGATAATTTGAAACACTCGTGTGAAACAACCTCAGTGAAGAGGTGGAAAATAGGCTGCACACCTAATAACTCTGTAAATGAATGGATTTTAAAAGGACTAAATGCAAGAGAAACTGTACAGTAACACTGCACTCTAATGATGAACTGTTTCCTCCTGGGAAACATGTGAACAACTACGAGCTGCTTGTGTTAGTTTCTAGAGGCGGCCGTAACAAATACCACCAACTGTAGCTTCACCTATTTACTGTCTCACAGTTCTGGAGACCAGAGATCTGAAATCACGGTGTATTTAGGGCTATGTTCCCTCTGAACATAGGGAAGCTTCTGCTCTAGGTCTCTCTCCTAGATCCTTGTAGTTCCTTAGCTTGTAGCAGGGAGATACTTACTCCACTCTTAACATGGTGTCTGTTGAAGGAGATCACTGAGAAGACGTGTTCAGAGTTGACCTACAAGCTGGACCTTGGCAATCAGATGTTTCTTACTCCCTCCCCTGTCCTTTGAATGCATGCCCTGCCCATCATTCCCACAGTAGGAGCTTTCTTTAAGCACACAGAATTGAGAAAGCAATATGTTATTGCAACCATCTGAATGGTATATGTGACTGAACCCAGTTAAGGCCTCCATATAAATCTTTAAGATTCTAGTGGGCAGGTGTAGAGATCTACTCATCTTGTGGCTGCTCAAGACAAGCCTGGTAAGTAAGTTCCCTTGTTCCCTGCCACCTACCAGTTTGGAATAGCCTCTTTTTTCAATCTCCCCCTACCCTCCGTGTACAGTGGTCAGTTTCAGATTTCACCTGAGAAGCTTCTGAAGTTTTAAGCCAACAGTGCTCTCTTTATGTGTTTATCTGTGCCCAAATTTCCCCCTTTTGTAAGAATCCTAGTCATGTTGAATTAGGGGACCAGCTGGGTGGGGGCGTTCAGTTTGGTTTGATTTGAAAAACTAAAATTATGATGCAAACCTGAGGAACAATCTACAAAATTCCTGATCAATTCTACTTAAAACTTGTCAAAATTGGCAAAGTTATCAATAAGAAAAGTCTAAGAAATGATCAGAACCCAGAGGAGCCTAAGGAGACATGACAAATATACTGTGTCACCATGGATGGGATTCCAGAACATAAAAAGATGTTATGCAAAAACTAAGAAAATCTGAATAAAGTATAGAATTTTAATTAATAATAATATATCAAAATTAGTTAATTATGTATAACTAAAGTACCATACTAATATAAGTTGCTAATGATAGGGGAAACTGGGTATGTAATACATGAAAACTTCTGTACTATCTTAACAATTTTTCTGAAAATCTAAAATTATTCTAAAATAAAAAATTAATAATCATTTTTTTAAAGGAATGAATTGTTTGCCTTAGGCTTGTAACCTACTCTTTCATCCTAAATCTTTTTTCTCTAAGGCAATTAAAGATAATTGCCTTACATATTTTTACAACCTAGTTACTATTTAGGAAATATAAATTCATGATTTCCACCTTTGTAACTTTATTAAATTTGAAAGCTAATGTTATTTTTTCTCCTTAGATGAAGTTTCTATTTTGTAGTGAAAGTAACTTCCCTATTATTTCAAGAAATGAATTTTGTCCTTGCTTTTTTGCTAACTAGATATTTGACTTAGATCACTTAACACTGAAGAAGTGATCCACAGACTTTTCACTTACCTTTTAATATTTCTTTATTTAAATCCTATACATATACACATTCAAATTGTATATGCTAAAAGTTAACTAGTGTCCTATATATTTGCCTTCAGAAAATCATCATAATTGATTAAATTCAGCTAATGCAAAGAATCTTGGGATTTTATTTATTTTAAATAATGTGGAATTTCCAATACTAAGGAGTCCACAGACCCCAAACAAGAAACTACAGTACTAAATGACCTCAAGTTTAATAGTTCTCTTAAATAAATGATTGTATTTAGACTCATGAATCCCAGTATAGTCAAATACCTTTCTAATGCATCTGGGTTGCAGAGGGTCCTTTAGCTCTGTGACTCTGATATTTACTCATCTAGCTGTTCATGTATTCAACAGATACACGAGTCTCCTCATGCTGAGGACTGTGGTAGGTGCTAGGGATATAAAGATAAAAAGACACAGTTCTTGCCCTGTGGTCAAAGTTTACACACAAAATAATAATAATAATAATAAAACATGTATACATGGCCATTTGATTCCTGCGTGATTATTTAGAAGTTTCTAAAGTCATTAAGAAAACAATTTAGGAAACTATATTTGCAATGAGCAGGGGAAAAAAAAAAAAAACACCGCTTCTATGCTTAGTGAATTATTTTTTCTTTATGGCAGCAGGGTCTCATGTAAGTGATATTTTTAGAAGTGGGGCTGAAAGAAAAAAGTACATAAATAAAAGAAAAATTCTCAAGCCAAAAGGGAAGAGCCGAGGGCATGCATGCATCAAATCTTCCGTTTTATCTCCCCGAAACACAGCTTCCCAAGACACAGTCCTTTCCTTCAATAACCTAGGTGTTACCAATCAAAGTCCAGGTTATTTTTTTCTCTGATTAGTTGATCTAGTTTTAATTAAATACACTGTTAATATGTAAAATTAAGTGCTTTAATTTTCTCAAGATATTAAGAGAAAAATATTATTTTCTATTAAAGTAATTAGATATATTTATTATAATATAATCCTTTTGACTTGAAAATATTTTGGTATATTTACAGCACTAACTGTAGCAACATCATTATGTTCTAATAATAGTAAGAAGAATGATCACTTTCTAGATATTTGTTTTCATTTTGAAATTAATAGCTCAATAAAATTGCATCCTATTTGGGTTCACAGTTGTGTCACTTTTACTATAGTGAAATAATAGCTAGTATTTTTACTTAAGTAGGCAAAACTTCCAAAATACAATTACTTTTAATCTCATAAAGACATTTTACAAAAATTAAATGCATTATCTTCCTTTCCATTTCTGCTTCTAAATTGATCATATGTCAATTATATATAGCTAAAATAAATATATACATAATATAAAACTTATTGCATTTTTATATCATAATATACCAAAACATTCAAACCTACACATATATTTATTAATCTTATCATAGAACATTACTGTGACCGGGAATCACAAGTAATGTTGTTTTAATACCCTATCTTCCAAACACCTTATTTTCTCAAAATACACAAGAAAAAAATATAGCACGGTAGAAAATTCAGTTCTAACTTGTAGAGATTTTTATTTTTACCATAGAAAAAATATGTCATTGGAAAGGAAACAAGGCAGAGATCATAGTTAATTAAAAAATTATCAAGTTCTAGCCATACACTTCTTTGCAGAAGAAGTTAACTACGCTGAATATATTCCTTACCCCATGACCTTAATCTTGAGGACTAACTGGAGTTAAAATAAATGTGACTGTATTGTCAGTTCATCTACCTAACAGGATCTGGAGATCAAATTTTGCATAACCCCTTGTACTGGTAAGAATTTAATAGATATTTATTAATGTGATAGTAAACACTTCCTTCTATTTTAAACCTTCCTTTTTATTTTTCAGGAATGTGTACACAAATATTAAACTGGTTTAACAACTTAATCAGTGAATTTGAAGAAAGTCTTTTTAAAAATTAAAAAAAAAAATTTCTCTTACTGAATTTATTCTCTTCCTGTGTTTCATGACTCTTCATTGTTCATGCGGTGCTGGCCTTTGTTCTCACTCCCTTGTTACTCCAGCCTTCTGTCTCCCATTCCAATGTGGTCATTCAATCCAGTTGTACACATGCCTGGACAAGATCCATAATACCATTTTTAGAGGAAAAAAATTCTCTCTGGTTCATTCATTTTCTATGAAACCTGGTTTAATGCTTTCTTATTTCTGGAATAAATCTCTTGTGTATCTCTGGACAAAATGTTCTCTCTAGAAATTTTTGTCCCTCTTCCTTTGCATTTGAACTTTTTATTCTGCCTCTCAGATTTGCAGGCTGAACCTGTGTCTCTTATAATGCAGTCCCCTGAAGAGCCAAACTCTATTCAGTCTTTAGAAAGGAAAGCAGTATTTATTTTTGGTAGTGTGAAGTTTCCCTAATCCCCATATCAAGAAAATCATATATGCAAAATGATTGTAGAAAATGTGGAATGCGGTGTTTTCTTTGGGGACATACTGAGGGATTTCAGTAGAAGAATGATCATTGTTCCATTTGAAAAGTGAATTCTTGAACCTTTAAAATTTATGACAGCAGCTATGTACAGTAGATTGTGAGTAAAACAGATTCAATTTCAGTGCCCATAAAGGTGAAAAATATTCTCCCCCCTAGGCATACATATTTTCTCTGCTGGGTTTCATTGAAAGCAGACTTTTTGTGAAAAAAATAGCAGTCTAGAGTTATGATTTCAATAATATAAAACTTTGCAGGCAATTTTAGGTGAATTTGCTCCTCTGTACATTTTATTGATTATATTTCTAATTATTCGCTAAGATTAGTAAGATGGAAAAAAGAATTAATATATCTAATTTAATAATTTTGGGGAGATGAAAATAAAATGTCCATAATTACCAGCATGGATTTTTTTTTTCCTTGTACTTTCTCTTCTGTATATTCTCTTTGTAACTTTCCACAGAGCTATTTAGACCAGGTATGCAGATCATTCTAACAAATTCATTGAAGAAAAAAAAGGTTTTACTTTCATTCTAGTCTGAAGTATCTATCTGTTCAACATACTATAAACAGATAACTACTATCAAAGTAAAGTTTCCTCTGAGAATAATGTTTTTCTGACTTGATTTTAAAAACATTTTTATAACCTCTGTCCACTCATCTATTCAGTTGGTTTTAAATAATTTTCAAGAAAATGCTTTCAAGTTTCCCTTTATGTATTACATAGTGACAGTATTTTTTTTTCTGAACAGAGCACAAAAGTTAGGTTATTTATTTTGATAACAAATATACATCTCCAAGGGATCTTATAGCACTTAATTTTATATTTATGTGTAATTATATATTTGATAATGACTAGAGAGGTTTATTTTTCCCAATGGCTTAATATACCTTCCAGTGGAAAGCTAATTTTTTCTGCATTGATTAATTTTCCTAAATAATATATTATAATCTACATAAAGGCAAAATCTTTCATACATTTCAAAATCTTTCCCACATATCACTGGTCACATAGTTGGCCCATGCTGAATAAATGTGAATGAATAGGAGAATATATAGAAGAAACCCTTATCCAATCTACTAGAAGAGACATGAAAACATGCAATCAGTGATCAAGAATTGTAGGCAACACTATTGGAGTAATTTGCCAAAAAGATTAAGATTTAGGCAGGAATATTATAGCAATAGTGGGTTCATCTTGGAAAGGGGTGGGTGGCATCGGTACTTTAGATCCCTATAAGCGTCACCATTTGAGAACCATAATTAATAAATTGATCATCTAGCTTATTACCTTTATTTTTTAGATGGGAAAATTGAATTCAGGAAGGTTATATGAAAGAATTCAAGGTCAAACAATTAATTATTGACAACCCTGAGATGATGACTTGCAACTCTTGACACCTAACTTGATCTTTTAAATTACATAACAATGACAACTTAGTTTACATTTTAAATAAAGAAGATTTATTTCATAGTAAGGAAGTGTAGAATATGATTAATAATAAAATTCACAGTCATCTATGGTTTGCATTCAAGCATACTTACAACCTGATAAAGACCTCTACAATAACTACTGGTAGATTAATTCCTTGGTTTCTTATTCTGTGCTCCTTTTGCTACTCAGAATCATTTTGGTACTTCAAAAACTAGTTAGTTATAGATCTATTAGCTTCAGCTGTGAATACACATTGAGGAAAGCAGAAATTTCTGAAGGTGTGAAAATAGCACTGAACTCATACTCAAACTGAACAAGGTGTGACACATTAAAGAAATGTCAACTACCTGTTCTAACTATACTAAATGTAAAGCCAATTTATGACATGGAGCAACAAAATTATATAATTTTGTGAAAACAGTTTCTGTCAGACATAATTTTCACCAAAAAAGGGGAAGTAACAGGCTAATAATATGTTGATTCTGATATGTTTTTAGATTATGCTATTTTTGACATTCTAATTAACATATTAAAACAATCAATTTTAACATAGACAATATCTAAGACATTATGCTTTAGCTTTGGGGTGTTATTATGAAGTATTAAGTGATGTGTTTTTCCTTTCCATCATTTGTTCCTGCCCTTCATGCTGTCTTGACCCAAAGACAAAATTAAAAAGAAGGCACCAGCAACATGCTGCCCTTAGATAAAAATTGATGTAGTAGAAAACAAATGAATAAAAAAAAGAGAATTCTCAGATTTTGATTGTTAAGACAGTTTTTGTCTAAGCAATAATTATTGAAAAATATATGATCATGAAAATGCTTTCTTACCCAGTCAAGAGAAGATCCCCCAGGCTACAAGGAGAGAGAACAATACCGAAAGGAATTGTGTACTGAATTGTGTACCCTCAATATTCATATGTTGAAGTCCTAACACTTAGTACCTCAGAATGTGACTGTATTTATAATAAGAACATCATTAAAGCAAAAATTAAGCTAGAACGAGTCATAAGAATGTGCCTTAATCTACTATGATTGGTGTCCTTTTTATTGTTATGTTAATCACCATACATTACATCATTAGTTTTTGATGTAGTGTTCCATGATTCATTGTTTGTGCATAACACCCAGTGCTCCATGCAGAACGTGCCTCTTTAATACCCATCAGCAGGCTAACCCATCCTCCCCCCCCACCCCCACCTCTAGAAGATTGGTGTCCTTTTAAGAAGAGATTAGGGCATAGTCAGGCACAGAGAGAAGACACAGAGAAGACAGCTATCTATTAGCCAAGGAGAGAGGTCTCCAGAACAAAACAACCCTGCCAACACCTTGATCTCAGATTTCTAGCCTCCAGAGATTGTTTGTTTGTATATGTATGTATGTATGTATATATTTAGAGCGTGTGTGGGAGGGGCAGAGGAAGAGGGAGAGAGATAATCCCAAACAGACTCCATGCTGAGCACGGACCTGATGCGGAGCTCTATCCCAGATCTCAAGACCATGACCTGAGCTGAAATCAAGAGTTGGATGCTTAGCCGAAAGAGCCACTCAGGCACCCCTCCAGAGTTTTGAGAAAATAAACTTCTGTTGTATAATCCACCCAGTCTGTGATAGTTTGTATGGCATCCCTAGTAAGCCAATACAGGAATTGAAAAATTCAGGTGCTGGTCTGAGTTGTGTAATTAAAAAGAGCCTTCTGGCCTGCCTGTCTTCCCACTCACATTAGCCCTATAGGTAAGAATATTCTGATAATCAAAGAGATGTCTCTGACCTCTTTCTGACATGATACAAGAAGCAAATCTTGTAGGAATTCACCATGTGCACATGGTATGATCTAGTGAAGTGGTCATTTTCCATGTTCCTTAGTAGATACAAATATTGGTTATAAAAGACTAGGCAAACCTGAAGGGGTCTTGTGAATATGATGAAGGGACACTTCATTATAAAGGGAAGGAACTTCAAGATAGTTGACAGAATATGAAGGGTGACTCCTTCCCTCTGTGGGGTTGATACTGGTATGAAGGGTTAATGGTGTTCCAAAGACCACATGATATTGAACATCTCAGCAAATGCCAAAGGTAATCTGATGATAAGCAGAATAATGTCATGATGATTCATAAATGTCTTGAAACATAAAAATTCTTCCTAGAGGTGGTGGTGATTTTGAGAATACTGTGGAGTAATTGAATTTACCCTCACTTGCCAAGATTTTTGGCTAAGATAGAATAGTTGTGTCAGTTTGGGACTTCAAGAAAGCAGGCACTGCAGTGAACACAAGAAATAAATTGGGGGTAATGCTGACAAAAGAAAAAGGAAAGGAGGTGCAGAAATAGCAAAGAAAACCTTTAGACTGTGATGTAGGTCTGACATCTGTTAAAGGAGAGGAGGGAGAAAGAAGGATTGGGTACTAACAGTTTCTGACTCCTGATAGTTCTGAGAGACGTGCAGTCATCCTAACAGGCTCTGGTGCAGAGATGGTGCAAAGAGGAGTCTTGCACTGGATAGAAATGGCCAGGCCATAGTAACCTCACTAGGCTCAGTTACTGGCTGGAAACTGCCCCAAGCAAACACAGCATTGGCATGAATGCAGCTGTGAATCTCAATGAGGCTGTAGCTGATGGCTGTTAGCTAAACACTCTCCATGTAGCCTTTGCTCTCTTGAAGGGAGATCTGGGTAGCACACCTCCATGGCTGATACACAGGGTTATCTGTTTTAGATAAAATTTATTTATAAAAATATGAAGAATTCTTTATGTTTTACTCATCTGAGTTCTGTGGTCTCAGAATATTTACTCTGCTGTGTTTGACATTATATCTAAAATAATTATTTAAATTTAATTCCAAAAGTTATTAAACTCCACGTGTAAGGAACTATGGATGCTTACAAATGGCCTCACATTGCTGCTATTCCTTTCATCAGTGCAGGGGTCCAGTTCCCCTTCCCTTGAATCTGCAGTGGCATTGTGACTTGCTTTGATCAATAGGATGCAGCAAAAGTGATTTTTGTGCCTGAGCTTCAAGAGGCCTGTAGCTGAGCAAGCCCAAGTTAGCCTGTTAGAAAAGTCCCCTGAAGAGAGTCAAGGCATCCCAGCCAATAGTCTTATAACTGTCAGTTACGAGAAGGATGTGATCTTAGATCATTTGGCCCCAGCAGAGCCACCTGCTCTGTCACATGCATGAACCCAAGCAAGACTAGAAAAATTGCTCAGCTGAATTTAGTTCAAATTGCCAACTCACATAATCATGAATTGATGAGTCTTGGTGTTTTTAATCCACTAAATGTAGGTGCATTTAATCCACTAAATGTAGGTTTGTTGCACAGCCAAGGATAACCTATACACACACACACACACGATATTCCATGTGCAATATAAGTGGTTCAGAATAATTTGAAAAAGAGTTGAGATTCTTATGTAATGTTTTTCAGTGAAGTGTGAACTGCTGTCATATTTAGAAATACTGAACTAATGAAGAAGGTGAAAATTTGCTGTGAGTAAATTTAAATTTAGAATTATTTAAAACTACAATGAGATATCACCTCACACCTGTCAAAATGGCTAAAATCAACAACACAAAAAACAACAAATATTGGTGAGGATGTGAGAAAAAGGAATTCTCATACATTGTTGGTGGGAATGCAAACTGGTGTAGCCACTGTGGAAAGCAGTATGGAGTTTTCTCAAAAAGTTAAAAAGAGAACTACCCTGCGATACAGTAATTGCACTACTGAGTATTTACCCCCAAAATACAAAAACATTAATTCAAAGGGATACATGCACCCCAAGGTTATTGCAGCATTATTTATGATAGCCAAATTATAGAAGCAGCCCAAGTGTCCATTGACCGATGAGTGGATAAAGATGTGGTACACACACACACACACATACACACACACACACACACACACACACACAGAGGAATATTATTCAGCCATAAAAAAGAATGAAATCTTGCCATTTGCAACTACATGGTTGGAGCTAGAGGGTATAATGCTAAGCGAAATAAGTCAATAATGGAAAGACAAATACAATATGATTACACTCATATGTGGAATTTCAGAAACAAAACAAATGGGCACAGGAAAAAGAAAAAAAGACACAAACTAAGAAACACTCTTAACTATAGAGAACAAACTGATGGTTACCATGGGGCACGTGGGTGGGGGGGTGGGCAAAATAGGTGAAGGGGATTGAAGAGAACACTTACCACGATGAGCACTGAGTAATGTACAGAACTGTTGAATCACTATATCGTACATCTGAAACTAATATGACACTGTATGTTAAGTATACTGGAACTAAAATAGAAACTTAATAAAAATAATTTAAAAATTTAGAAATATTTTGTTAACAAAAAATATCCAGTGAGTTATTATCTAAGTTATATCTACAATTGACAAAATAAAACAGTAATATATAAATAAAATACAACAAACTATAATAAAATATAACAAAGAACATGTTGACCCTTGTCAAGGTTGGGAGAAAATACTGGAGGAGTACAGTTACAGGGACCAAGAAATTCCCTAATAAGAGTAAAGTCATGCAAATTGGCTGTGACAAATCAGACTGTAGTGTAAGTGCCTGACATTAAGCTTTTTGATTTTAGTATAAATTTTGATATCTCTTTCCCTTGGCATTTTATGGAGTTGGTGATTGTATAATATTTCTTCGCATATATATAGTGGTTTGTCTAAGCCATTTTCATACTGCTGGATATTTAAGTTGGTTCTAGTTTTGGCATGTATAATATTTGAATACATATTACTAATATTCCACAGACCATACTTTTGGTAACATCTCCCAAAGTAACTCAAGTGACATTTCCCAAAATATGGTCTGTGGAATATTAGTATTATGTAAAATAATCATAAGTGATTTCTGTGTGTTTTGGGGATGTAATAGAAATGAATACATTTGAATGCTGACACTTTATACTACTCCTGAAGATTTGCAAAGCATATTAGTTTCTTACAGGCTCTGAGGAGTACTATAGTGGAGAATTCTGTTTGAAATAGTTTAGCTCAGAAAGTTCCCGACATATTTAATCAAATAACTTTTTCATGTGGCTCTCTATCAACAATTTTGAGAATATTTATGTTCACATGAACACAATTTGAAGAATACTTAGATCTAAAGTTGGATGGCACTACATCCTAAAGAAAGTCCTCCATAAATATTGTTTCTCACAGTGAAGTTTTTGAAATTTCTTGAGTGGAAGCAAGTTCCAGATCATATTCTGACAGAATCTTCAAACATCGCTGTTTGACTGAGGTTAGGATTAACTTTCCTTTGACAACAGAACCTCCAGCACAGTTGTCACCTAATTGGAAGGGGGGTTGCAGCCTTCACAAGGGAAACATAATTTGGCAGAGTATGAAATTATCAGAACAATTTTCCTTAAATTTTTTGTATTCACTGTTGCTTTAATTTTAGGCATTTACCAACACAGAAGAAAGCCAGAGTTTATACTGGTTTGTGTTCATTTATGAGAAATCTAGTTTTACTTTTTTCATTTTTTTCTCATCAAATTCATGCAGTTCTTTGTCTCCAAAAATCTTGTTGTATGTACTGGGCAAATGGTAAATTATCTTGTTCTGTGTATTTGTATCATTTCAGATCAAGAATATGTATTTTGCTTTATATTTGATCACTGCTTTTGTTCCTGTTCTGTGTTTTTTCCTCAGGAATGTTTATTATGAAGCCTCCATTTTTGTGGAGACAAATCTATCACCTATCACCTTCTCATTCATTAATTTTATACCTTTGTTCTTTTCTGCTTAGTTATAGGAAAAAGAAAATTTCTTTAAGCTTATCTTCCTTATAACTGCTCCATAGGCATTCCACTCCTTACAATCTCCAGGGCAGCATTTAATTCTCAAAATGAAATATGGTTTTCAGGAGGCGGAGCAAGATGGCGGAGGAGTAGGAGACCTGGATTTCGTCTCCTCTCAGGAATTCAGCTGGATAGGAATGAAACCATTCTGAACACCTACAAACTCAACAGGAGATCGAAGAAAAGAATAGCAACAACTCTCTGAACAGAAAAGCGACCACTTTCTGGAAGGTAGGACGTGTGGAGAAGTGAATCCGAGGCGATATTCGGCAGGATAGATGGCGGGGGAGGGGCCTCCGTCGGCCGCTTCTGGCAAGTGATAGAGCCGGAGCACAAAATCGGAACTTTTAGAAGTCGGCTCCGCTGAGGCACGTCACTCCGGTGCCTAAGTGGGGGGTGGAACCCTCGTGGGACAGTGTGGACTCAGGACCCTCGGGGTCACAGAAAGACCAGGGGTGCCTGAGTGCGGCAGAGCTCCCAGGTATCGGAGCAGGGAAGCCGGCTGCAGAGACGGAGCCCAGGCGCGGGCTCTCAGCTCGGGGTTGTCATAAACCGTGATCCGCGGCACAGTCAGGCCCCTGCTCCTCCAGCAGGGACCCAACAAGCGGCAGATCCGGGGAGACTCACCTTCTTCCCCCGGGAGGAGAGGTGAGGGAGCGCACCGCAGGGATCTGCTGGGTTTGGAGACTCCACACGGGGTCAGGTGCCAGAGATAGAACCGCTCGGTCACAGGCCGGGTGAGCATGGAGTGCGGCCGGAGACCAGGGAGATGGGAGTGACTGGCGGCTTTTCTCTGGGGGCGCACTGAGGAGTGGGGCCCTGAGTTATCGGCTCCTCCGAGGCAGAGATTGGGACGCCGCCATTTTCACTCTCCGCCTCCAAAGCTGTACGGAAAGCTTGCAGGGAACAAAAGCTCCCGAGAGCAAACCGGAGCAGATTACTTAGCCCTGGCCGGGCAAGGGCGGGGCAATTCCGCCTCCGGCAAAGGCATTTGGAAACCACGGCAACAGGCCCCTCCCACAGAAAATCAGAAAGAACAGCCAGCCAAGACCAAGTTTACCGATCAATGAGAACGGCAGAACTCCAGCAATAGGGGAATAATGCACATAGAATTCATGGCTTTTTTACCATGATTCTTTAGTCTTTGGAAGTTAATTTTTTTTTAACTGTCTTTTTTCTTTTTTTTTTTTGAATTTTTCTTTTTCCCTTTTTCAACCAACATATTATCAATCCCTTTTTTAAAAAACATTTTTATTTTTCATCTTTAGAGTCATATTCTATCCGTTCATAGTAGTTACCCATATTTTTGGCATATATATATAAGTTGTTCTCTTTGAGAGAGTTTCTTCTAACAGATCAAAATATACCCTAAATCTCTAGTGTATGGTTTTTTTCTACTCCCCTGCCTGATCACATTCTCTCCCTTTTTTTTTCTTTTTTTTTAAATCCTCTTCTTTCTTTTTTCAAACAATTCTTATCAATTCCTTTTATAAAATTTTTTATAATTTCCATCTTTACAGTCATATTCCATCCCTTCATCATATCAACCCTTATTTTTGGACATATATAAGTTTTTCTTTCTTTAAAATTTTGGGAGGCACTTTCTTCTAACAGACCAAAATACACCCAAAATCTAGTGTGTGGCACTGATTTGTATACCAGCCTGATCATATTTGATCACATTCTGGTTTTTTTTGTTTTGTTTTGTTCTGTTTTTGTTTGTTTTTATCTTTAACTTTTTCTTTTTTCTTTCTTTTTCTTTTTTCTCTCTTTCCCTTTCTTTTCCCACTGCTTCAGGTCTTTTCTGATTTGTTTAGAGTATATTTTCTGGGAACGTTGTTACCCTGCTAGCATTTTGTTCTCTCATTAATCTATTCTCCTCTGCACAAAATGACAAGACGGAAAAAATCACCCCAACAAAAAGAACAAGAGGTAGTACCGACTGCCAGGGACCTACTAAATACGGACATTAGTACGATGTCAGATCTAGAGTTCAGAATCATCACTTTAAAGATACTAGCTGGGCTTGAAAAAAGCATGGAAGTTATTAGAGAAACCCTTTCTGGGGAAGTAAAAGAACTAAAATCTAACCAAGTAGAAATCAAAAAGGCTATTAATGAGGTGCAATCAAATATGGGGGCATTAACTGCTAGGATAAATGAGGCAGAAGAGAGAATCAGTGAGATAGAAGACCAAATGATGGAAAATAAAGAAGCTGAGAAAAAGAGAGATAAACAACTACTGGATCACGAGGGCAGAATTCGAGAGATAAGAGATACCATAAGACGAAACAACATTAGAATAATTGGGATCCCAGAAGAAGAAGAAAGAGAGAGAGGGGCAGAAGGTATAATGGAGCAAATTATAGCAGAGAACTTCCCTAATTTTGGGAAAGAAACAGGCATCAAAATCCAGGAAGCACAGAGAACCCCTCTCAAAATCAATAAAAATAGGTCAACACCCCGACATATAATAGTAAAACTTACGAGTCTCAGAAACAAAGAGAAAATCCTGAAAGCAGCTCAGGAGAAGAGATATGTAACCTACAATGGTAGAAACATTAGATTGGCAACAGACCTATCCACAGAGACCTGGCAGGCCAGAAAGGACTGGCAGGATATATTCAGAGCACTAAAGGAGAAAAATATGCAGCCAAGAATACTATATCCAGCTAGGCTGTCATTGAAAATTGAAGGAGAGATAAAAAGCTTCCAGGACAAACAAAAACTAAAGGAATTTGCAAACACGAAACCAGCCCTACAAGAAATCTTGAAAGGGGTCCTCTAAGCAAAGAGAGAGCCTAAAAGCAACATAGACCAGAAAGGAACACAGACAATATACAGTAACAGTCACCTTACAGGCAATATAATGGCACTAAATTAATATCTTTCAATAGTTACCCTGAATGTAAATGGGCTAAATGCCCCAATCAAAAGACACAGGCTATCAGATTGGATTAAAAAACAAGACCCATTGATATGCTGTCTGCAAGAGACTCATTTTAGACCCAAAGACACCCCCAGATTGAAAGTGAGGGGGTGGAAAACCATTTACCATGCTAATGGACACCAAAAGAAAGCTGGGGTGGCAATCCTTATATCAGACAAATTAGATTTTAAACCAAAGACTGTAATAAGAGATGAGGAAGGACACTATATCCTACTTAAAGGGTCTATCCAACAAGAAGATCTAACAATTGTAAATATCTATGCCCCTAACATGGGAGCAGCCAATTATATAAGGCAATTAATAACAAAAGCAAAGAAACACATAGACAACAATACAATAAGAGTGGGGGACTTTAACACCCCCCTCACTGAAATGGACAAATCGTCTAAGCAAAAGATCAACAAGGAAATAAAGGCTTTAAATGACACACTGGACCAGATGGACTTCACAGACATATTCAGAACATTCCATCCCAAAGCAACGGAATACACATTCTTCTCTAGTGCCCATGGAACATTCTCCAGAATAGATCACATCCTAGGTCATAAATCAGGTCTCAACCAGTACCAAAAGATTGGGATCATTCCCTGCCTATTTTCAGACCACAGTGCTTTGAAACTAGAACTCAATCACAAGAGGAAAGTCGGAAAGAACTCAAATACATGGAGGCTAAAGAGCATCCTACTGAAGAATGAATGGGTCAACCAGGAAATTAAAGAAGAATTAAAAAATTCATGGAAACCAATGAAAATGAAAACACAACTATTCAAAATCTTTGGGATGCAGCAGAGGCAGTCCTAAGAGGAAAGTATATAGCAATACAAGCCTTTCTCAAGAAACAAGAAAGGTCTCAAGTACACAACCTAACCCTACACCTAAAGGAGCTGGAGAAAGAACAGCAAATAAAGCCTAAACCCAGCAGGAGAAGAGAAATAATAAAGATCAGAGCAGAAATCAATGAAATAGAAACTAAAAGAACAGTAGAACAGATCAATGAAAGTAGGAGCTGGTTCTTTGAAAGAATTAACAATATTGATAAACCCCTGGCCAGACTTATCAAAAAGAAAAGAGAAAGGACCCAAATCAACAAAATCATGAAGGAAAGAGGAGAGATCACAACCAACATCAAAGAAATACAAACAATTATAAGAACATATTATGAGCAACTCTATGCCAGCAAATTAGATAACCTGGAAGAAATGGATGCATTCCTAGAGATGTATCAACTACCAAAACTGAACCAGGAAGAAATAGAAAACCTGAACAGACCTATAACCACTAAAGAAATTGAAGCAGTCATCAAAAATCTCCCAAAAAAACAAGAGCCCAGGGCCAGATGGCTTCCCAGGGGAATTCTACCAAACATTTCAAGAAGAATTAATACCTATTCTTCTGAAACTGTTCCAAAAAATAGAAATGGAAGGAAAACTTCCAAACTCATTTTATGAGGCCAGCATTACCTTGATCCCAAAACCAGACAAAGACCCCATCAAAAAGGAGAATTACAGACCAATATCCCTGATGAACATGGATGCAAAAATTCTCACCAAATACTAGCCAATAGGATCCAACAGTACATTAAAAGGATTATTCACCACGACCAAGTGGGATTTATCCCTGGGCTGCAAGGTTGGTTCAACATCCGCAAATCAATCAACGTGATACAATACATTAACAAAAGAAAGAACAAGAATCATACGATCCTCTCAATAGGTGCAGAAAAAGCATTTGACAAAGTACAGCATCCTTTCTTGATCAAAACTCTTCAGAGTATACGCATAGAGAGTACATACCTCAATATCATAAAAGCCATCTATGAAAAACCTACAGCGAATATCATTCTCAATGGGGAAAAACTGAGAGCTTTCCCCCTAAGGTCAGGAACGCGGCAGGGATGTCCACTATCACCACTGCTATTCAACATAGTATTGGAAGTCCTAGCCACAGCAATCAGACAACAAAAAGAAATCAAAGGCATCCAAATCGGCAAAGAAGAAGTCAAACTCTCACTCTTTGCAGATGATATGATACTTTATGTGGAAAACCCCAAAGACTCCACCCCAAAACTGCTAGAACTCATACAGGAATTCAGTAAAGTGGCAGGATATAAAATCAATGCACAGAAGTCAGTGGCATTCCTATACACCAAAAACAAGACAGAAGGAAGAGACATTAAGGAGTCGATCCCATTTACAATTGCACCCAAAACCATAAGATACCTAGGAATAAATCTAACCAAAGAGGCAAAGGATCTGTACTCAGAAAACTATAAAATACTCAGGAAAGAAATTGAGGAAGACACAAAGAAATGGAAAAACGTTCCATGCTCATGGATTGGAAGAACAAATATTGTGAAGATGGCAATGCTACCTAGAGCAATCTACACATTCAATGCAATCCCCATCAAAATACCATCCACTTTTTTCAAAGAAATGGAACAAATAATCCTAAAATTTGTATGGAACCAGAAAAGACCCTGCATAGCCAGAGGAATGTTGAAAAAGAAAAGCAAAGCTGGCGGCATCACAATTCCAGACTTCCAGCTCTATTACAAAGCTGTCATCATCAAGACAGTATGGTACTGGCACAAAAACAGGCACATAGATCAATGGAACAGAATAGAGAGCCCAGAAATGGACCCTCAACTCTGTGGTCAACTAATCTTTGACAAAGCAGGAAAGAATGTCCAATGGAAAAAAGACAGTCTCTTCAACAAATGGTGTTGGGAAAATTGGACAGCCACATGCAGAAGAATGAAATTGGACCATTTCCTTACACCACACACAAAAATAGACTCCAAATGGTTGAAAGACCTCAATGTGAGACAGGAGTCCATCAAAATCCTTGAGGAGAACACAGGCAGCAACCTCTTCGACCTCAGCCACAGCAACTTCTTCCTAGAAACATCGCCAAAGGCAAGGGAAGCAAGGGCAAAAATGAACTATTGGGACTTCATCAAGATAAAAAGCTTTTGCAAAGCAAAGGAAACAGTCAACAAAACCAAAAGACAACTGACAGAATGGGAGAAGATATTTGCAAATGACATATCATATAAACGGCTAGTATCCAAAATCTATAAAGAACTCATCAAACTCAACACCCAAAGAACAAATGATCTAATCAGGAAATGGGCAGAAGACATGAACAGACATTTTTCCAAAGAAGACATCCAAATGGCCAACAGACACATGAAAAAGTGCTCAATATCGCTCGGCATCAGGGAAATCCAAATCAAAACCTCAATGAGATATCACCTCACACCAGTCAGAATGGCTAAAATTAACAAGTCAGGAAATGACAGATGTTGGCGGGGATGCGGAGAAAGGGGAACCCTCCTACACTGTTGGCGGGAATGCAAGCTGGTGCAGCCACTCTGGAAAACAGTATGGAGGTTCCTCACAAAGTTGAAAATAGAGCTACCATACGATTCAGCAATTGCACTACTGGGTATTTACCCCAAAGATACAAAAGTAGGGATCCAAAAGGATACGTGCACCCCGATGTTTATAGCAGCAATGTCCACAATAGCCAAACTGTGGAAAGAGCCAAGATGTCCATCGACAGATGAATGGATAAAGAAGAGGTGGTATATATATACAATGGAATATTATGCAGTCATCAAAAGGAATGAGATCTTGCCATTTGCAACGACGTGGATGGAACTGGAGGGTATTATGCTGAGCGAAATAAGTCAAACAGAGAAAGACATGTATCATATGACCTCACTGATATGAGAAATTCTTAATCTCAGGAAACAAACTGAGGGTTGCTGGAGTGGGGGGGTGTGGGAGGGATGGGGTGACTGGGTGATAGACACTGGGGAGGGTATGTGCTCTGGTAAGCGCTGTGAATTGTGCAAGACTGTTGAGTCTCAGATCTGTACCTCTGAAACAAATAATGCAATATATGTTAGGAAAAAAAAAAAAGAATGTAGCAGGAGGGGAAGAATGAAGGGGGGGAAATCGGAGGGGTAGACGAATCATGAGAGACGATGGACTCTGAGAAACAAACTGAGGGTTCTAGAGGGGAGGGGGGTGGGAGGATGGGTTAGCCTGGTGATGGGTATTGAGGAGGGCACGTTCTGCATGGAGCACTGGGTGTTATGCACAAACAATGAATCATGGAACACTGCATCTAAAACTAATGATGTAATGTATGGGGATTAACATAACAATTAAAAAATAAAAAAATTTAAAAAAAATGAAATATGGTTTTCATGTGATCGCTGTGTTACATTATGTTCCATCTCTCTTTTCATCTTGGTTTGTGTTATCCTATCAACTTTTTGAACTTGGACAGTTATGTCCTTTTGCCTGTTTCTTTTGTTCCCAAGAAATTGAGAACTCTTGCCTTCTACTTCTCATTATTTTTTCAAGTAACTTACATAGCTACCCTATTTCATTGAATCTACAATGCCATCAACTGTAAGACGTTTTGTCTTTATATCACTAAGGAAGAAAAAAAGTGAATTAAGTTATAAAAATTTCTCAATACATTTATTGTTATCTGAATCCCAATTTCAGACATGTCAAAATATATCAAAATTATATGTATTAGAATGAATAAAACACAATATATTATTTTTCTGTGTATTCAGGATACTATTCCTTAGTTTTTTTTCCAAGTTTTTCCCCCCTAAGATCCATGTATTATTTGTTTTTATTTATTTTGAAAAATAAAATTTATGGGAACTTTAACAACAAAAAGGTGTGCAGATTTCCCTTGCCTCTCTGTTCACTCTGGTGCCAGTGCTCAGTGAGTGCTCATACATCCTACCTCTAGATCTTCACACTTACTATTCTTTCCAGCGTGTTTTTTTTTTTTTTTAATGGTGCCTTCCCTCACCTCCTTCCATGCATTGTTCAAATGTCACATTCTCAATATGGGCTTCCCTAAATGCCTCTTAAAATTTCAATCCTCTTTACTCCCAGATCTTTGTTATCTGCTTATTTTTCTCCATAGCACTATTTACTTTCTTTATATTGTCTGTTTCCTTTAAAAGAATTTAAGTTCCACTTGTTTTATCTGCTGTGCTTACTACTGTATGCTCAATACATACCATACAATAATGCCTAGCACTTATTCAATAACTGTGTTTTTAAAAAATAAATAAATATTAGATCCAATTATCTTTGTTATCAAGTGAGAAAACTAAGGACCAGAATTATGGACAATGAGTAAACTAAGTGGGATTCCAGCACAAGTCAGTCTGATCTCAAAGTCTATGCTCTTAATTGCTAGTCAGACTTATCATTAATAATGGTTTAGGCAACCTTCTCTAATCTTTGAATTTAGAATGACAAGTAGATCTTGAAATGTATGTGGTTATTTTCTCAGTTGCTTAAAACTTGAGATGTGGATCAATATTCCCGGTGGTTAAGGAAGTTCTACCAGCAGCAAATAACTCCCCACACCTATTTCTCAATCCTACTTGGCACTACCTCTCAGTTCAGAAAACTTGCTCTTTTACATCATCAGATGGATTCAGAAAAATTAAATCTTTTTATCAACAGAAAGAAAGATATTTTAAAATTTTACTTGGAAATTCTTGGTGTTTAAATGGCCTTCAGGAATTAAGAAATAAACTCCATAAAGTTTTATTTTAGGCCCTGTGTTAAGCAGAAATAAAGACAATTTGGCATCTGCCTGCTATCTCTACATTGGACCAAGTACTCTTTTTATTCCTAAAACCACCATAGTACTATGTACAAGGCATATCAATGCCTTTTTCATTTCTAGTTCCCTATTTAGGAATATTATACACTCTAATTAGAGAAGTTGTCTTTAAAAAAAAACTGAGTAATAATGTATTTTCCTGAGGGAAAAGAAAGCTAAAAATAAATACATGCAGAAAAGAGAAATGAAAAATAAACTAGGTGCTAGTTTGGAATATTGCTGCCTTTTCGATCTGACTTTTGCCATGAGAGTTTGCATCGGGGGGTGATAAAAGTACATGCCTTTAAGGGTCTGGATAGCATCACCTATAAGAGAATCCACTAGGAAAATCAATATGGTGGTGGGACTCAAAAGTATCAAAGAATGCAGATTATATTCAAAGTGCCTTTTAGGAATACTGAAGAAGAGTTTCTACTCTTAGTTATAAAACTATTTAAGAATGATGGACTAAAACTTGTAAATATAGGGACGCCTGGGTGGCTCAGTCGTTGAGCATCTGCCTTCGGCTCAGGTCATGATCCCAGGGTCCTGGGATCGAGCCCCACATCAGACTCCCTGCTCTGTGGGAGGCCTGCTTCTCCCTCTCCCACCCCCCCCCCCCCCGCTTGTGTTCCCTCTCTGGCTGTGTCTCTCTGTCAAATAAATGGATAAAATCTTTTTTTTTTTAAGATTTTATTTATTTATTTGAGAGAGAATGAGATAGAGAGAGAGTATGAGAGCAGGGAGGGTCAGAGGGAGAAGCAGACTCCCTGCTGAACAGGGAGCCCCATGCGGGACTCAATCCCGGGACTCTAGGATCATGACCTGAGCTGAAGGCAGTCGCTTAACCAACTGAGCCACCCAGGCGCCCTGGATAAAATCTTTAAAAAAAAAAATAAAATAAAACTTGTAAATATAGAATTGTGCACTCTATAACAAAAATAGGATTACAAAAGACAATTCAATATATTGAAATATTTTACTGAAATATAAGGCCATTTGTTATTTAGGTTTATTATTAATTGTCTCCTCTATGGAGGAAGTTTTTTTTTTTAAGATTTATTTATTTATTTGAGAGAGAGAGACAGAGAGAGCGTGGGGAGGGCTAGAGGGAGAGAATCTTCAAGCAGACTCCCTGCTGAGCACAGAGCCCAATGTGGGGCTCCATCCCATGAGACCATGACCTGAACCAAGACCAAGAGTGGGATGCTTAACCGATTGTGCCACTCAGTCACCCCAGGGGCAGGGATTTTTATCTATTCGTTATTAGATTCCCAGGTCCTAGAGCAGCGCTGCCACTTGCTGTATTTGTTGAATGAGTAAATTAAAGAATTTAGAAAGTCGGCCTTGAGTGTGATGAAAGACTAGCATATGGTTTAGATGACTGGCTTGATGTTGAACTCCTTTGGAGTTTATATTTTCTTTGCTCTCATAGTTTTATGAGTCAGGAATTTGGAAAGGGCTCAGCTAGAAAATTACTCATCTCTATGTGACATTCAGTGTAGTTACTTGCTGACTTGGCAAGCAGCTGCTCTGGTTTTGAAAAACCAAGTTGCTTTTATTTTCATGTCTGATGTTTTGGTGAGGATGACTGAACCTCCTCCCTTGCCATGTAGGATCAGGGCCTATTCACAATATCTCTAGACTGATAGTCAGAATTCTTACATAGTCTAGCCCCACAACTTCCTACTGGAGAAGTTTTGGGCAAGTTACTTAGTTTTTCCAAACCCCAAATGTCCTCATTTGTGAAGTAAGATTAACAATTTATCTACCATATTGGAAAGTTACAAATGATAATTTGGATAAATGTTTTTGTGTGTTTGTTTTAAGTTTTTATTTAAATTCTAGTTAGTTAGCATATAGTGTAATATTGGTTTCAGGAGTAGAATTCTGTGATTTCATCACATACCAGTAATACCCAGTGCTCCTAATATGAGGATATGATAGGAGAAACAAGACAGAGGATCATAGGGGAAGGGAGGGAAAAATGAAACAAGACAAAACCAGAGAGGGAGACAAACCATAAGAGACTCTTAATCTTAGGAAACAAACTGAGGGTTGCTGGAGTGGAGGGGGATGAGAGAGATGGGGTGGCTGGGTGATGGACACTGGAGAGGGTATGTGCTATGGTGAGCACTGTGAATTGCGTAAGACTGATGAATCACAGACCTGTACCTCTGAAACAAATAATACATTAGTTGTTAATAAAAAAAAAGAAAAAAAACACCCAGTGCTCATCACAAGTGCCCTCCTTAATACACATCACCCATTTAGCCCAACCCCCACCCATGCCCACCTCCCCTCTATCAACCCTCAGTTTGTTCTCTATAGTTAAGAGTCTCTTATGGTTTGCCGCCTTCTCTTTTTTCCCTCTTCCCCTATGTTCATCTGTTTTGTTTCTTAAATTCCACATATAAGTGAAATCATATGGTATTTGTCTTTCTCTGACTGACTTATTTTGCTTAGCCTAATACACTCTAGCTCCATCTAACTCCATCCACATCATTGCAAATGGCAAGATTTCATTCTTTTTCATGGCTGAGTGATATTCCATTATATATACATCTTCTTATCCATTCATCAGTTGATGAACATTTGGGCTCTTTCCATAATTTGGCTATTGTTGATAATGCTGCTATAAACATCAGTATTTTTGTATCCTTAGTTTAAATACCTAGTAGTGCAATTTCTGGGTCATAAGGTAGTTCTATTATTAACTTTTTGAGGAACCTCTATACTGTTTTCCAGAGTGGCTGCACTAGTTTGCATTCTCCTGTGTTGTTAATTTTAGCCATTCTGACAGATGTGAGGTGATTTAGTATAATGCCTTGCCCATAAGTGATCTTTTCTATGAGCTATTATTGTTGACTTGAATTTTATAGGGGTATTTTGCTGGGGTAAAAGAGCAAGAAAGATGTCCTGGGTAGAATGAGTGTGTTGAGCCAAATCACCACAATGACTAAGTGTCTGTCAATAGACAATGGATAAGGGAGGTGTGAAGGTGTGGTATGTACACACACACACACATGCATGCACACACACATAATGGAATATCATGCAGTCATAAGAAGGATGAGATCATGCCATTGGGACAAAATGGATGGACCTAGAAGGTATTATGCTATGTTAATTCAATTAGATTGAGAAAGATAAATACCTTGTGATTTCATTCATATGTGGAACCTAAAAAAAAATGAATAACAAACAAAAAGCAGAATCGGGACTATAAATACCCAGAACAAACTGATGGTTGTCAGAGGAAAGGGAGGTGGGAGGATGGTCAAAAAAGGTGAAGAGAGTGGGAAATACAGGCTTCCAGTTATGGAATGAATAAGTGACAGGAATAAAAGGCACAGCGTAAGGAATATAGTCAATAATATTGTGATATTATTCTTTTGTGACAGACGGTAGCTACAAGTGTAGTGAGCATAGCATAACATATAGAGAAGTTGAATCACTATGTTGTACACCTGAAAGTAATGTAACATTGTCAATTATAATCAAATCAAAATTTAAGAAAGGAGGGATGCCTGGGTGGCTCAGTCGGTTAAGCATCTGACTCTTGATTTCGGCTCAGGTCAGGATCTCAGGGTCACTAGATCAAGCCCCATGTGGGGCTCCATGCTCTGTGTGGAGTCTGCTTGAGATTCTCTTTCACCCTCTGCCCTTCTCCCTCCCTCTGCCCCTCTCCCCACTTTCTCTCTCTCTCCAAATAAGTAAAATTTTTAAATTTTTTTAAAAAGGAAGTAACATGGAAAAATGCTTCAAAATACATTTATTTGAAGGAAACTTAATATGGGGATGAAGTATTTAAAAAATCATTTGTGGAAAGGGTGATGATGGCATATAATAAGGGATCTTAAATTAGTAGAAAAAGTATAGCTTGACTGGTAATAACAATAGCAAATTTTAATTAAATTAAAAGCATGTTGGATCACTGCCTAACCTGAATTTAATTTTTCTAAATTTTTTCTATGCCTGTTAATGAAGATTTTTCTCTAAAACTATTACAAAATTCACTTCTTTTTTAAAAAAGATTTTATTTATTTATTTGAGAGACAGAGAGAGAGAGCATGAGCGGTGGTGGGGGGAGGGGCAGAGGGAGAAGCAAGCTCTCTCCTGACTGGGGAGCCCAATGCGGGGCTTGATTCCAGGACCCCAAGATCATGATCTGAACCACCAAGGCATCCCTACAAAATTGACTTCTTTTAACTACCTCAGTTTTCCCAAATACAAACATGTACCATGACCTGACAATTGATATTTTATCTATGAGTCAGCATATAAATTTATACTTCATAGAATAATCTTTTAATATAATTACTAGGTCATTAATTTTGATATTAGTTTTCCAAAATTCACTCCTCTAGAGAGTCATCTTTATTGGATACATAGATTGGTTATCATTCTTCAGGAAAGGAAAGTTATCTAAATACTGGATTTCATGAATCAGTGAGATGTTCTATATAAAAGCAAAGGAAATTGCTAATCATGGATGTTATAATTGGAATTTTATACTCCTGGAAGATGGTTGCAATTCAATCAAAGTGATTTTGGATCTTTGGAAAAAATATAGGATGTGTAGCTTAGCATGGAATTAGTATTTCAAGCTTTATCTTGAAGTCTATAATGTTACCAATTCTCTCCAGTTATTAAAAACAAAACTTATTTTGAAAATCGTTCCCTTCACTAGGTATAAAATTCTAGTAGTTTATTATCTCCTTTGATGGTCCCAAATATTGGAATTTATTTCTCTGTAATTCTTGTATTTATTCAAATCTTTATTGAACATCAACCACTGAGCATTATCTGTACTATGCTCAAAGTTCTAAACAAAATTATTTTTTCCAAAATTATAACGTTTCTGAAATTACACACTCACACACACACACAAATGTGTGCATAAACACACAAACATATAATAGTAATCATTGGTAATCTTTTCAATTCTGTGAAATGCACAATTTAGTATGAACATTATGCTTTTGGATTTTTCTTACAATAGAAATGTATATATTTGAATATGTAAGCATTCAAAGTATTTTTTAATATTTCTTTGGCAAACAAACATGGGTTAAAAATAGTTACTTATTGCATTATTCATAAACTTTCAAGAACATGACTAAAATTAGTGTCTATACTACTGTCAAATTAGAAAAATGGGAATATTTTAAGCAATAGAGAACAGCCAGATTTTATAGGAAAATTCCTATTTTATTTTACAAATTTTATTCATTGCTTATATCTTAAATGATAGTAAAACAATAAATCAACATCAAAATCACTGTATTTCTATATTTCAGAAATACTTTGCCTCAAGTTTCTTATTTCCCCTAATCTCATTCTATACCTTTTACGCTATAATTGCTTATTTTTCTCTACAGTGATAGTAGAGCATAAAATGCCATAAGACTTGACAGAGATCAGGATTTGATGATAACAGATACTATTTGACATGCCAAGCTAAAGTCAAGATTTAATTTACATTTAGGTTATGATCAGCAAGTTGCAGTCCTATAAGAAAAATGAGAACCATGATCAAGAAACCATACTGTTTGGATGACTGCCTGTCTTCAGAACAGTTTATCTGATGTGACTCGGATGGAACTATATGATTGGGATAATGTTACTTAAGGCATATGGTGTTTTGTCTAAATGAGTTTGAATCCAGGCACTGCAATTTACTAGTTGGTGATCTATTCGATGTCTCTATACCTCAGTTCTGTAAGAACACTTCACTCAAAGTGTCTTTTGAGTATTGAAAACAATCATCTGTAGAGAACTCTTAGCATAATATTTGGCACATAGTAAACACAGTAACTATTATCTGTTACTATTAATTTAAATATTATTAACATCATCACTATGTTCAGTCAATAACCAACCTAGAAGAGTTTCATTAAAATAACATTCATAAATTTGGAATTACTATTTTTACTTTTTGTTTTGAAATAATTGGAGACTCACAGGAAGTTGCCAAAGAATGTACTGGGAAGTCCCAAGCACACTTGACCCAGTTTCCTCACAGTACAATAGCAACATCAGGAAACTGACATGGGCACATCTACAGAGTTTATTCAGGTTTCATCAGTTGTGTATATACTCTAGTTCCAAGCTAGGCTGGAAATCAGACGCCTACATGCAGTTGCTAGAGTCTCTGAGGGAGGCTCAAAAAAATACCATCATTCTATCTACACTGATTTTTGAACAAATTTGGAAAAAACCCAAAATGTAGCTAACAGATCCTAAAATAATCATCTTTATTATTCATAGTAGCAAGGTTGGAGAAAGTTTTATTTTCAACATGTTCCATTTCTGGGATGTTGGAATATTCTGTTATTTATCCAGATGCTGTTACAAGAGTGTGTTGTTTGTGAAAATTGATCAGGCAATTTACCAGTAAGTTGTACTTCAAAGGTTACTTCCACATTTTCTATCTTATATTTCAATACAAAGTTTAAAACGAACAAATATGTGGAGAAAAGACTTTGGGTGTTGATACATGTGGGAGGAAGCTTTAAAGAATGAAGATACAGCTCCAGGAGACTAGGGAGGAGTTTGCCGTGCAGAGTGTGGCCTTTAGAGCTTAACGTTGTATTAGCTATGAGTGTTCACTAACACCAACGCATAAAGCTTCCTTTGCCGTGGGACAGTCCTTATGTTTTGCTCTTAGTCATGGAGTGATTCTTGCTGAATTGATAGCTAACTGCTGTTCAGAGGTTTTAGATAATAGGGATGTTTTCACTGAAAATAGCACAAACACAAAATTTTTGACCCATTTTTTCCCCTCTTCCCTTCAGTGGGGGTTTTTAAAGATGTTTGATCTCTTTGAGAGAGTATGATATCGTCTTCAGACTTTGAGTTCTAAGTTAGCTGTCTTTGCAGCATTTCAGCCTACTGACCTCAAGCTTAAAAAGTTGGGCAATCTGAAAAGTTACAAAATTGAGAAATGAGCAAAAAAGAAAGGTTTGGGGCAAAAATAAAACTACTAACATCATCACCTACTATTTTTAATGTAGACTGTATATTTTTCAACACATTCTACAAAGCTTTTTTTTTGACAATAAAAACTGAGCCTTGCTAAAAAGTAAGGATAGGAAGAATGATCCACAAAAATAATCCATAACAGGTTTTACACTATACATAGATGTGTTATATGAAAGACAGATATTTGAGGCTTTTAAAAAACTATTGAAAAAGCCTGTTTGCTTAAGAATTATTGGTCTGACGTCATGTCTTGCCCTGAATTTCTCCCTTTGATAATTCTCTACCAAAATTCCCTATTCCTCCTAGAGAAGAAATGTGCCCATGACAATATTTAAACTCTATCTTTAAAACACAAGACTTAGATCATTAAATATACATATGGCTATATGTAAATGTGTGGCATTAACTGTTACACTTTTCTTCTTCTGATTGATTGTGTCATGATTATGCTAGTTTATCAAACAGTATTTCTACCAGTAATAATATATTTGCAGTAACAATTTGTTCGTGATAGGTTTCTTTTGCTCTCTATGGACACAGCTAGACCTGCCTGGGTACACATTCACATGTTTCAATGTCCAGAACAGTTTTGATCTTGTTTTTGGGACTTGTGATTTTCCAATGTAGACATTTTATAATTTTATTAGAAATTTCTTTGTCATTATATTAATTGTTGATTTCAAGTAACCTTCTTTGACTTATCTCCAGCTTACCCTGAAATCTTTTACATTTTAGTTCTGTATATAGAAATCAGCCTTTCTTCAGAGCAGAGTAAATGACAATTTATTCATGATACTTTTCGAGATGAGTCAGATAAAAATCACTTTTTAATACCTGTTCCTGTGTAAAAATCTTTGAGCAGTGATTATCACTAAGTCAGGAATCAACAAATAAGGCCTAATATCATCACCATCATCAACTTTAATACTGATAACACTAAACTTTGCTTTGTATACTTGTGACTCTATTATTGGACTCATGTCTCTTAAGGAAGTAAATTCCAACTCATTTAGGTGTCTCCCAGTGGGCTTGAACATAACTGTATCTTTAAAAATTAAATGACTGCAATTAATTCACCACATTAGTTGTTTGTTACCAAGGCAAAGTGTTGAGAAAATTGGATATATGTGATTTTTCTAGGAAGGAAAATAAAAGGGAGTTACATAGCAGAATGATGGATGCGGGATGAAGTAATGGCTTGTACTACCATGACAAAGGGTGGACCTGAATAATCACTGAATAATTGTGTAAGTTCTGGTCCCTGAGTACAAAGTCACAAAGAAGGGAAGATAAAGCAGAAAATCTAAGTTGGTGGATAACGGAAAAATAACTTTACTTTGACAATTTTACTAGCCATAGACCTGATCGGAGAAAGCAAGCCTGTAGCAATATTATCGATGCTGAAAATTATTCAATATGTAATTGAATGTTATTTGTGTTTTGGATAATTGAATTTTGATTCCCAAATAATTCGAGTGCGGCAGTGAAGCAAAAATCAGATTCCAGTATATTTTGCATGAATACTTTCCAGTTATAATACACAAGCTGTTCTGTGGTTCTATCCCACTATTGCATCATGGCCAGGCTGCCATAGTAGATCATACATAATGGTAAATAAACAATTTAAAATGCAATGCACAAAAATGAAAGTGTCTTAATAAAACGAACTGTAGTTCTACTAGCATTAAGTGAAATAGGTTAGTTTTATAGCTTATGAAAATAAGCTATAATTGAGAATTGATAGGGCAGACACTGTATTTTGGCCCTTTTATTTTATTTATTTATATTTTTATTTTTATTTTTTGGCCATTTTAAAAAGTGAGTAAAAATTCAACCTGATTAATCATTATTACTAAGATTAAGTATATGTGAATCAACAAAATGCTCAAAATCTTGTATCTGGTTATAGATATAAACTGTATATGACCTTTAGCAAATTAATATCTTAAAAATGTCTGAATCATAGTATTTAATGTTAAAGCTAATTCTGTGTCCTTAGAAATTATTTTGAAAATAGAAGCTTCTTGCATCTAGTTTTAATCATTTCTACATGATTTCTTTTTAATTTTCTTATTTGAAAATGAGCTAGAATTAATTTTTTAATTCAACTCTGGTATCTAATTAACACATCTTTAAAAGTGTAGCCAAAATAGAAAATAACCTTCATTCTTATGTTTATAAGGGGTCCTGGTTTCTATTATACCTAACTTTTGCTTTAGCACTGTGTAATTTAGTCCGTATTTCAAAGGTTATTAGCTTACTTGATGCCAAAAGGTCATCCATATTAGCGGTAATTGGCTTTTATAAATATTGCTCATTATGCAAATGTATTATTTACAAGCACCATTAGGCCAAAGTGGATTTGAGAACTTGGGTAATAGGTTCTCTGCATTCATTATGAGGCAAATATTTGACAATAGATAAATTAGGAGTTCATCTTCAATATTAGAATATAATTGAGAATATGAAAAATTTGTAATGTTTTCTGGCTCATAAGTGCTAAAACAGGACCAGTTGAGAGACAGTGATAAAAATAGATTGGGTATAGGGCACCTGGGTGGCTCAATTGTTAAACGTCTGCCTGTGGCTCAGGTCATGATCCCAGGGTCCTGGGATTGAGTCCCGCATCGGGCTCCCTGCTTGGTGGGAAGCCTGCTTCTCCTTCTCCCACTCCCCCTGCTTGTGTTCCTGCTCTCGCTATCTCTCTCTCTGTCAAATAAATAAATAAAATCTTAAAAAAAATAGATTGGGTATAAATATCTGAATTCAGGAGATTCATCCTTAACCATCTATGCTGGAAGTATTTGGTAATGCCTCTAAACAATCCAATATGCTACCATATTATACCAAGTCAGTATCAGCTAACTTTGCTAGAACTAACACTAAAATATTTGGTTCTGGATTCACAGAGTACTGGAAGTAATAGGGGTTTTAAGTTTTAGACACATCTAAATCTCACTTTCCTTCTTATAGATTGAGAAAGCAGTTTCTGCCTGGTTTAGATTATTTGAAAAGTTGTTTTGATATATTTGTGATGGCTTTAGTTAATAATACTATACTGCATACTGGAAATTTGCTAAGGGACTAGATTTCAGATGCTTCTATTCCCTCTCTCCCCCAGCGCACACGCACAAAAGGTAACTATGTAAGGAGAAAATATGTAAATTAAGTTTTTAGTAGTCATTTCATTATGTAGAGGTATATCAAATCATCATATTGTATATCTTAAATATATATAATTTGTATAAAAATAAATGAAATCAACATAATAAAGAAAAGTTCTGCAAGAGAGCCCAGGCCTAAATGGCCTGCGGGGGTGGGGTGGGGTGGTGACTTCAGAACCGGGGATGGAAGTTGCAATGGTAGCACCGAATTGTGGCAGGTACTCCTTCATTATTTCCTTTAACTAACAGTTTTTGAGCACTAGTACTGGAAATGGGAATAGAAAAAGGATTAAAATACAGTCCTTGCCTTGTTGAAATTTAAACTCTGGCAAGAAAGGCACAAATAAATTTTATCCTAAGTAATAAGCAATAGAATCTATATGAAGTGCTCTGGGAGCAAGACACATGGGGCATTAGTCCTTCCCAGAGCTGGGGAGTTTGGGGAAGCACTGTCTTTGCTTAGTTAAATACTCTCAATTTCACTTTCTATGAAAAAATGATAATATCCTGACATATTTCAGGGAATTTCAGATATTAATTTATACTTACATTTGATGTATCTAAGCGTACTTTCTGTAGCAGCCCACTTCCTTCCTTCTAAATCACTGCTTCCAGAGAGGCCTGGTCTCATAGTCCCATGGGAACTGTGCAGGGCACCTTCAAAATCAACTGTATATTTCATAACCCTTTAAAAACTGTACATCTTGAAAATATGGCAATTCTGGATTTGTTGCCCGAGGGCTTTTATTTTTATTTACCTTTTGTTTGTTGGTTGATTAATTTCTTTTACTAAATTGCTTGGACTAAACTTGAAGACTCTGTCTCTCTCATGGTGTGCAGTCACTAATGTTTATGCTCAATATTTTTCATGATCTCCCATTTTAATCTTTTTTGCTTGGCTTCTTAGGGGTGACAGCTTCCTCTGCATAGCTTAGTGATCACCTTGTAAATGATCATAAGTTGTCTTCAAACATCTCAAACCAGGAAGGCTTTCACCCTTTACCAATAGATCTTAGTGTGGGTTAAAAGCACATTTCAAAGTTTGGTCATTTTTAGAGTCTACCTTGATTTTTATTTTTTGCTAAATTGTCCTGTTTCCTCTGCACACAAATGCAGCTTCCTGGTAAGTCAGGCATGCATGGAAAAATTAGACCTTTTTCAGTTCCCTTGGAATACATTTAGACTTGCAGTTGGCCAGGGGATGTATGGAGAGATTATCAAGCCCCTCAGTGTCTCTCTCATATCTAGGATTTTCTTTTAACTGTTTAGCCCTCCCCATTTACATCTTACCAAGATCACTCACTGAAAACTGCTAGATTTTTCATCTTCTATACCAGATCAAGTAAACCCCCTCCATCAGCAAGCCTGCTGGTTTTCAGTCTGATCCATTTTATTTATTTATTTTTAAAGGCAAGGAAGAATACTGTATTAGTGTATTCTCAATTTTGCATTTTATGACCAAGATATTTGCCAAAAGCATCAAAGACAGGATTGACATTGAAGTAATGTGAAAAAAAATTCCTGACCAAATATGATTTTACAGAAAGGCTAGAGATAGAATACTCACTCATTCAGTTAAGGCAATAGTCAGGTCCAGGGTGACAGGTTTTTGAATTATGGTAGTAGCAATGCAAATAAAGACTGTCTACATGAGGTAATCTGAAAATATTAAAAATGGGTGGTGAATATGATTTTGGAATTTTTAGAATAGAAAAGGGTGCAACCATAAATCAAAAGAGAATTCAAGGAAAACTTTGTTTCAGATAAAGACAATACATTATCTTTTAGGCATGTTAAATTTACAATGCCAGTAGGAAGTGTCTTTAGGAAAATGACATATACGTACTTAGGAAAAAGTAAGAACTGGAGATAAGATTTGGAAATCATTCTCATAGGCATGATCATTTAATCTATGGGAGAGAATGAGTTTTCTAAGATTATAAATATATAATATATATATATATATAATCTAGTTTTCTAAGACACACATATTCTAATTTCTCTTTCAAATTCCTCCAAATTAGAGATTGTATGAGAGGAATAACAGCCAGAGGGATGACAAACTACTTGGCAAGTTCTAACTGACAGAGAGAGGGAAGGAGAAGGGGAGGAAAGGGCCGAGATGGGGTGAGAGAGAGAGAGAGAGAGAGATTGTAAATTTAGGACAAACTGAAGGAAGTTCTCCCTAGAGGTAGGATAGGAGGAAGAGATCTTATCAAAGGAGACAGAAAAAGAATGATTAATGAGGTAGGAAATGAACTAATGAAGTCTTCTGAGAAATGTGAATGAAGCTCCAGAGAGAAAGCCTGATTGTATCAAATGCTGCAGAGAAATGGCAAGCAGGATGACTGAGAAAAGGATTTTAGTCATTAGGTTGTCATTGGAGATCTTGCCCATATAACACTCAGGGAACCTAAATTTATGGTAGATAATAATTTTAAGTAAGGTATTTCTATAGAAAGAGGATGTTATTTCTAATTAGATTCATGCAAAGTCTTATTTTATAAGTATTTTTATTATTTTAATAATGAGAAGAGTTCAAAATCTTTTTGACTTCATCTATTCAGTAAACAATAGGAATACCAGAATGATACGATAATTATATTAATAACTATTCTTCTAAAATTTACATTTATTGATTTGTGTACATTATTTTAAAAAAGACTTTTTAAACACAAAAGACACCCTAAGGACTTTGTGCGTTGTATTATTTTTATTATAACATTCCTCTGAATTTGAGATTGTCTAAGAAGAATAAGAGCCAGAAGGGTGATGAACCACTTGCCAAGGTCACACAGCCAGTGAGTGAAGGAGCTGGGATTCAAACTTAAGTCTGTTAGAGCCAGTAATCACTCTGCTAAGCTGTACCTCCAGGAGCAGAGGGTGCATACTCCTGTGCTCATACAAACTCCCTACCATGCGTATATAAGCACAATTTTTCCATTCCTAATCTCAATGCTGCAATCCATACTCTTCCTACATCTTAGCTCTACCTTTCTCCTCTAGTGATTCCTCTTTCCCCACCTCTAATTTAACTTACATAATGCAGCCTCTGTGATCTTTTAAAGTGACAGTGATCTTTAATCAAAGAAAAGATATTCTTGCTCCTTTCAGTACTCTTATAGTTATTTTTAAACTTTTTCTCTAGTATTACATCACATTTCTCCTTTTATTAGGCTTATTATCAACCTGTCTTTCTCTTTGTCCTGGCTTTTATTTCCATACAGCTACATTTACAAGAGACTATAAACTATGTAACAGAAAGAACTATGTGTTGTTCAGCTTGATGTTCCTATCCCTCCCAAGTTAAAATAAAAACTTCTTGTAATATTCATTGGATTTGCTGAAGTTTGTGAATGGCATGTATGTTTCATTACACACCTCAGTATCCAGCACTTTTTTCCTTCCAGATATTCAATATATATTTATTGAATATATGAATGAATGTGTGGATAAAAAGAAATTCCTAATTGGCTACCAAGGGTCATTAGATATATAGTGCAGTTTATCTCTACTCACTCTAGATAAGACAGCAAGATACCATCTTTGGTAAAAAAAAAAAAAAAAAAAAGTATTTTTCTTGAAAAATAAGAAAGATTATCCCTTAACTAAACTTTGCTATTTTTAGATGCCCACAGATGTCTCAAGAGTGCATAATGTGTGCGCGTGCACATGGTGAGGGTGGGGCAGCAGAGTAGCTTTAAATTTATACCAAGCACGTACATGTAGTCCTTATGACTCAAATTCGCAATAACATGGCTACAAAAAGTGGTCACTTAGGTCAATTTAAGGGAAGATCAGTCACTAAATTATTTTTTCTCTTAATGATTGCTGCTGATAAGCACAGCTTTTGATTATCTGGATTTCCACTTCTTAATCAGTTGTATTGACGATGTGTACTAGGTCCAAATAATCTACTAATGTTATTGCATCTTTACATAAACCCAACTAATTGTAAATAGAAATTATACTCAAGACTCCGTAATATTTCAAATAGCATTTAGAGATTATTATGAATACTGATCTTCTCTCCCTACAGCTAAAAACGGATAAAGTTGCCAATCACAGATTAGGGATAAGATGATAACAAATTATTGGTTGTGGTCTGATAATAGGACCATAATCACCTACAGAATATTTTTGCTTGCCTGAGTGCTAATGAAATTGCTCAAATCAGCAGGTGCTTCCTTTCTGCGCCAAGAAATCTCTCACTGAAATCCACTAAAGAATTAGAGCTTTGTAATGGGGGGGAAAAAAAACCCATAATACAAAGCACCTGGATCCAAATCTAGTTTGATTTCCAGGTTTGATGAGGGTAGTTGGGGCTGGATGGATAAAGACAATAAAAGGCTGGAAATATTGAGCAGGTGTGCATATATCGGTTCACTTTTCATACTTAATATAGGCACAACTTTCATGAATGTAAAAATGGAAATATGAAGGATCTTCAAGATTATATTAAGATATTAGCAATATTAATGCCAAACCAATTAGGTTACCTGAAAGCGTATATGCACCATCTCTAATCCTTCAAATTATTATTTTCTTAGTTTTAAAAATTCTTGGGGATCAGTGACAATGGATACTTCAACTGTATCTGTAATTGCTATCTCATTAATTCTTTTTTTTTTTTTAAGAAGCACATCTGACAAAATGTTACCAATTTTCAGTTGCTATTATTGATGACCTAGATTCCTGTTATATAATTTTCTGGACTTACCTCTTGCTGAAGTCATTTGCCAACATTGATGGGAAGCTATAATTAGTATTATTGACTCCCTCTCATAAATGTGACAACGGAGGCACCAAGAGGGTCAATGACAGACTTTAATGGCAGGGTCAGAATTAGAATTTACTTTTCTGATTCAAAGGCATAACAATATCTTTTCAAACCATAGCTTTCAAATATCATAACAATATCTTTCAAGAGCATAACAATCTCATGTTAAGTAAAATAATGACTCTCTACTTATGTTATTGTATTTCTTCAGAAGGCTATACGCAAATTTTTAGGTAGATAATCTACCATTTCCTGAACATGTATTTATTGCTCAGAGTGATGCTATAAGGCTAAAATCATTCTTCATGTTTGATAGATAAAAAAAACTAGGACAATGTGTATTGCTTAGCTCAGCTGTGCTTTTACTTTTTTTTTTTAATGCCACATTTCTGTGATTTACAATAAGAAATATCTTATTCACATTATATGCTTATAAGTGTGAGCCAACTACTTATTCAGTGTGAAGCAGTAGCCCCTAGGTGAAACATGCAATTCTCATTTCAGAGGGGAAAGAGCAAGTTAGCTTGTGAAATGTAATGACTTTAAAAGATTTATTTATTTATTTTAAAGAGATAGAGATCATGAGCAGGGGAAAGGGGCAGAGGGAGAGGAAGAGAGGGAGAATCTCAAGCAGACTTCCCGCTGAGCACAGAGCCTGATGCGGGGCTCCATCTCAGGACCCTGAGATCACAACCTGAGCTGAAACCAAGAGTCAGACTTAACCCACCGAGCCACACAGGTGCCCCAACATAATGACTTTTAAAGCTTCTGCTCAGAATTGACCCATGTAATATCTACTCACATTCTCTTGGCCAAAGAAAGTCACATGACCAAGCCCAGCTTCAAATGGATGAGGTTTCTACTGCCACAGCTGTCCCTGCAAGCGCTGGGAAAGCAATCCTCTTACGGTAGGGAAAAAAGTGGTGAGCATACCTGTGCACATTGTTTCACTCAGATTAATAACTGACAGAGGTGGACTTTTGGTCGAGGTCTACAAACTTCACAATCATATTGTCTTTCAAAGATAGCTTATTTTATAGAACAAAATAAGATTATAAAATATGTGTTATTTGTTCTTGACTCATGCTTTTTACGATGAAATGGACAGAGTTGGAATTTCAGTTATCATAGGGGGCATGCCCGTGTTTAATTATAAATTCCAATGTTGGTTTTCTTTAATGAATCATTTCCTTTTACTGTTTTGGCAGAAATTGTATTTGCATATTTCATGTGACATAAATGAAGATGTTTAGAAAACAATAAGTGGTTAATATGACAGTTCTCTTCCCAGTTTATTAATTTAACAAAGGTTCTGTTTTTGTCAAAATAGCCAACTGTGCCTGAGAACATTACCAAATAATTAAATCAAGGTTCACTTTTTTTTCTGGATTGTGATTGTCAAAAATCTGTATGCCAGATCTATATGGGATTCAAAAACACAAAGCTTGAAAGGATTAACCATCCATTTCAAAAGCCAATCTCTTGAGGAAGCACTGAGTGGCCAAGTGTACAGGAATAATGAGGTTAGAAATAATAAAAGTCAATACAATAACCTCTTTCATGTGTCAAGAACACATCACAACATTGTGAAGGAAAAGTTTGTCTCCATCTTTCCTGCTTTTCTTGTGTATCTCCCTGCAGCCATCTGGTATAATTAGGACTAATTCGTACTCTTCCTCCACTGTGTACCTCCTCTGTCAGTCTTGGCATACCACAATTTATGTGCATTTTGAAGATATCTGGTTGTTGCTAGGCAAGGTCAGTTAGCTAGATGCAATGATAGGAGAAAGATAGCATTCAGCTTAGTGAATTCTCTATTAAGTGGGCAGCTCAGAAACTTTATTTCTCTCTTCATTTTTGTGGACAGAGCAGTACTACAGGTTAGTGGTTAAGAACATGTCCTCTCAACCAGGCTTCTCTGCGTTTGAATTCCAGGTGACTTTGTCCAAACTACTTTCTGTGTCCCAGATTATATATTTATAAAATAGGGATAATAGGTTTGTTTTGAGGCTTAAATAAGTTTATATATCTATCTGTAAAAGTTTAGGATGTTTTCTATACAGAGTTAATAGTATTTACATAATAGCTATAATAGCTGTAACTGGAAGGGATTCATATCAGAAGACAGTATATTAACCATATTAGTTACCTAATGCTGCATTTAAAGTCATTCTATAATTTAATGATAATAGAATAATCATTTATTATTTCTCATGGTTCATGTGGAACTTAAGAATGGCTCAGCAGAGAGATTCTGGCTTGGAATCTCTTTGAATCTAATACAGTCCAGTGTCAACTGATGCTATGGTCATTTCAAGGCTGGGATGGAGTTGGAGGATCCATTTCCAGTGTGGCCTATGCATATGGTTAGGGGCCTCTGTTTCTCTTCCCTGCAGGTCTCTTGAGTATCCTTATAGCATCATGGCTGACTTTCCCCAGAGGGAGGGATTTAAAAGACCAATGTGGAAGCTGCAATGTCTTTTATGATGTAGTATTAGGAGCCATATGCTGTCATGTGAACTGTATTCTATCAGTCACTCAGTCAAGCTCTATGTCAAGGTGAGAGGATCTATGCAAGGGCAGTAATACTACAAGGTCAAGATCATCAGGGGCCTTTTGGGGGCTAACACCCTAACTAACTTCATAAGGGAGTGAGACATTAAATGGAAAAGAAAATAGATTAATTTGCAATGTGGAATAAAACTGCATTTGGAAAGAACTAGTATGCTCATGTTAGTGTGATCACTGCATTCTCTTTTTCAGAGCATCTCTAAAGGTGAAATCTAATAATAATCAACATGCAGCTTGCTGATTATGCATTAAGAATAAGGAAAATTAGATGGAAGATTAGAATATTTAGTTGCACCAGACAATAATAACCTGATACATTCAATGTTGCAGTTGGGGTTAAAACTGCCCCAGAATTAATTAAGTCTGTGAGTCAAAACCCTGCCAGGCACTCTCAGGCTGTTCCTGGATGGGATTTGTCAGTATTTGCTTCTGTCACTCCTCAAAAATCTCTTTGCAACGATGACTAACCCTGTGTAAATGGCACTTCTTCTCTTCATTCAAACCTTTTTTGAGGAGATATTCTATCCTATTGGGCCAATTGCATACCTTTATTAGACCAATTGCCTAATGATCTTATAGTTTAATGCTCAGAGGCCAATCCCATCAAAAATGGAGATATCTTAGTGTTTCCTCCATGTGCTGTATATACACCCTATGCTCTATTCCATTCCTTCCCATTTTCCTTGGCTGCACAGAATTTGTACCTCAGGGCTCCTGTGGGTCTTTCAGAAAGGTCTACTTCTTCCCAGATCTAGCTTTCAGTTCCCTTAATGGGAAACTATTGATAGTCTATCACTTTAGCCTCTCTCACTCTCTCACTCCTTCCTCCTCAGGGAAGGAAGAATGACTTAATCTCTCCCCTTTCTCTTGGAGTGAGCTGCCTGTGGTGAGTGTTCTCTTTTCCTCCATGTTTGGTGGTCCTGCCCCACCAGAGAAAACTAGCTTGTAGACTAGACTGGTACTGCAGGTTTGGGGACGGGGAGGGGGGGGAAGTTAACCTAATACTGCTTTTTGTTTTGTTTTGTTTTTTTATAATTTAGAAACTCAATTTCCTTCAAATAAAAGCCATAGTCTTAATCAGTAATAAATATGATACTAGGTCCCTTTCTGCCTTACTTCTTGTCTTATTTCAGGATTGTATTAATTATCAGACAGGTATTCATTATAAGCCTGCTCAATAAAATTCCCTATAGTGTTCTATTTCTTGTTATTTCTTCAGTAACTTTCTCTCTCATATTGAGGAGCTAGGAAACAAGGGATTACAAAGCCAAGATGGCAATTGCATTCCAACAACGGTTTTTCTCATCAAAATGCCTTTATCTGTGATACATACCATGTGTTCCTTTGGCCTCATGAAACCCTTTCACATGCAACTGGCCTTTCATTTTCTGTTATAGAACATTATTTATTATTGTATTTATTTATTATTTATACTTTATCTATGTCTAAAAAGGATTCTGTTGCAGTTTAAATTTTATGCTAGATGAAAAATTCTAAATGGCTTATGAACACTTATTCTTTTCATCTTACATTACACCGTAATCCTATTTGTAACTTCAGAGTCTTCCAAGTGAGCTCTATGGAATTGTGGTATATTACAATGACAAAGAGACTGCTAGTCAGAGACTTTAATTCAAGTCCCAGCTTGTGACTCTGGATAACTCACTTATTCATATATAACTTAGTTTATTTATAATTCTATCTATAAAACATCATTGTTATGAGGATCAAATAAAATAATGTATAAAAGAAATTAAAAATTTCCAGGAAAAATTACCATAATTATAACTAAACCATTAATATTATAAAGAAGATCTTTTAATAGTTGTAATTTTAGTGGTGTTTTTGGTGGTTATGGGGAAAGTTACCATATATTCCATTTTAGGAGATATTAATAGTAATTATTAAAATCATATTTTAAACATGTATATGTCATGGGAGAAAGACAACTTTAAATCTTCTTTTTAAATAGGATACTCAGACTCTTGAGAGAATAACATATAGTTGTCCCTGACTATTAAGTTTTTAGAAGGTGTAAGGAGATTCTATGAACTAGCCTTGTGACTTGCTGATAGTAAATAAAATGGTTACACGTGTAAGAAACTTATTTATAATATCAAAGAAACATTTACACTACATAGAACAAGAGGAATGAGAATACTAAGCATATTCACTACTGATATAGTTCATATTTTATGTTATTTAATTCCAAATTAATAGCAGATCCTTTTTTTTAAGATTTTGTTTATTTATTTGAGAGAGACAGAGAGAGAGAACGAGCGGTGGGGAGGGGAGGAGGGAGAGAAAGAGAGAAGCAGACTCTGCTGAGCAGGAAGCCAGATGCGGGATTCCATCCCAGGACCCGGAGATCATGACCTGAGCCGAAGGCAAACGCTTAACCAACTGAGCCACCCAGGTGCCCCGAAGATTCTTGATTATTCAGTACTTCTGTTTGATTGGTGTTATAGTGTTTTACCCATCTTCTCATTGCAATTTTTTCTCTAAATGTTTTTGCCTGTCTCCATTTTCATCAAGAGGTAACAAACTTGTGGCCCAAGGACAGAATCTGGCCCAGAGTGATGTTTGATTTGGGCTACCGGGTACTCACTTTTTTTTAAGCTAATATGTAAAATCTGACATTTTACATAATAATCCATATCACTAGAGTCTACTGAAAAATTTAAAAGGAGAAGTACTATAACATTGAGCTCTCATTTCTGCATGGCTGAAATACACTGGAGCCAATTTTCCTCCTTTGGGTAAGGTAAGATCTCTCTAATTCACCAGAGCCAGCCCCTTCCATACACCCTGCTTGTTTGCTTCACCTGTGTATTATCTGCCTGACTCCTGAAGCATTCGCACTCTGGACCTGATACAGTTTTCATTCATTTGTAGTCTCCTTGAACTGTCTTTTAAGTGTTTTTCTCTTTGACCTTTATTTATGATCCTTGAAATAATTATCTGGAAGTGGGCCTTCTAATTTAAATCTTGATTGATGAAATTTTAACGTAACTATTTTTATTCTTAAAATTTAGAATTCTTACTATTGTTATTTTATGGGTTCTTTGACTGTATAAAGGACACATACAGTGAGAAAAAAAATCCATCAGATCTGCACGGCTCGATAGGAGGAATTTATACACTGAGAAATTGGAAAGGCAGAGGTGTTTTTGAGAAAACCAAATTGAGATCATGAGCATGGAGAGCTTACTATCATGACAGGTAATTACAAATTTGCTTATCTTGTGCTTACGCTTTTCAATGTGGCTATTCTCTCTTCTTACCAAAGCTATCTTACAAAGTGGCTGGCATTAAAAAAAAAAAAAAAAAAAGAAAATTTCATCCCCGAAATGAATTCAGTGGATAATATCTGGACATTTTCCAAACAAATTATTTTTAAATTATGGGAGGAAATTTAGCAAGCTGTGCTCAAAGTATTAAGCATCTTATTTTTCAGAAGAGTTTGTAGGGGGATTCCTTAGAGTTACTGAAATATTCCTGCTGTTAACAACTTTTTTGTTGAGTCCACACATCTGTTTGCTCACAAAACAGGCTATGAAATATCCTAGGAGTGATTTGGGTTTAAGTGATATCCTGATAAATGGCTCTAGTTTAGGTTATTGAGATGGATGGAGCCTGTACCCTAATTAGGCATAGGGTGAGTGTTCAGGTGACACCTCTCTCATTTGGGGTCTTTTGGAATGAACTTTGAGGAATGCCACTCCCTTAGAATGAAGAACACTGCTTCAGCATCTGGGAAGAAGCTGCCTTGTTATCTTTAGGGAATATCAGTACTCCTGGTGTGCACAGAGAAGCCTCTTAACATATGCACTGCAACCTTGGATCCTTGTTTCTGTCTGAGTTTGGTTAAAATATAGAGATCTGCTTACTTTTTAATTAACTAGGATTTGGTTTGGGATTCCTAAATTTTAGTTGAGAATACATAATATTCTTTCATGTGTTTCACACAACTGGTGTAGAAAAGCATTCTGCCTTACATTTCAGACCTATATTATTTTCCATCTGAGAATTCTTTATAGTCTCATCCAGACTTCATTCTTTATCTGTATCTCTATTTTCTGCTTCAGCTCACCATTTTATTACCATGAGATCTTAAGGAAGTATGTTGCTTCTCTCAAAAATGGAACAATTGATCACACCTCTATTTATACTTTTGAGAAAAGACAGTCTTGACATGATATGCACAAAGGTTTTACTTATAGGGAAGAGGTAAAAGGAATATACCATAACTTGCCTTTTTATTATCCACTATTAATTTACAGGGCAAAACTCTGAGTTAAATGCTCAGTTCTCTCAATTACTAATGGAACACCCTTAAAGCAAATTAATTCTGTAACAAAAATCTCTTGGGAATTGGTTATATGGTCCCAAACACTTATGAGTGTCTTCAACATTTTTTGAAGCTATTTCTCAATAGCTCACTAACATGATATCGATTAGGAAAGAGTATAAGCCAGATGAATTAAGTTGTCTGGTTAAGTGATTATGCATAACAATATGCGGGGATAGAATCATAGTTCATTTATTTTTAAAATTAATCTATAAACTATCATCTATTTTGTAAGTTTATAGGAAGGACATTACTACATGTTAACAAATAATCTCTTTAAATATTTCTCCACAAAAATCTGATCTGTTTGATAAAGGTATTGACAGTGTATCATAATATTTTTATAGAACTCTATTTGCTCACTCTGTCCACAGCACAGGTTCAACTATTGTTTGTTCCTTCTCTCATACAAAACTTCAAACTCCTTACTTTAGATAAAATCTCAATTTAATGTAACCATTTTAGAGATATACATTCTCTGATTGAATCCAGCCAAGCCATCTTATAGATATCTCATCTCTAGTACCACCTGTCAATCTCTTAATATTCCTTTGGATTGCCTGTTACCAGAGTGTTACTCATTCCTGATTACATTGCTCTCATCTTAGAAAAAGACCCTTCATGGCCTCAGGTGCTTGGATGTGTGAAAATGAATAAAAGAAACCTCATTTGAAATGGAGTTCAAACACCCTGAATGGGAAACTCTTATGCATTTCCTCTTGCTAGTTTGCAGACCCTAGCAGGAAAGAGCATACTTTGCATTTCCCAAAAGGAAAAAGCTTACTTTACTACCCTAGCAGGAGGAAGGAAGATTTTCTCCTTGACCAGCAACACCCCAGCCAATGAGAACTGCCACAACCCTTAACTCTCACTCTCTTCCAATGGACTTTCATTACAAACAGTCCTCCCAACTTCCTTCTTTCCTCTTTAAAAGAATACTTCTCTCTTTTGTTCTCTGGACTTGCCTATGGTTCACCATAGTGTGCATATTCTGAATTGCAATTCCTCCGCTATTCCCAAATAAACTCATTCTGCTGGTAAACTTACTGGCTATTTTATTTTTAAGGTTGACAGATGTTTTCTACCTGATTAACTCATTTTTCCAACAGCAGTAACAAGATTTCCCTTTTTATCTCAAAGTGGAGAAATATTTATTCAAAGTTGTGTAACAGGAGATTTACAATAATTTTACATTAACATGTGTATATTCTTTTTAATGATGCAGCAAATCTTACCACATAAAATTAAAACATAAGTTTAAGTTGATTAAACTTGAAAACAAATATATGTAATTTGATAAATTATAAAACAATAGTTAATTATATTCGTTATCTTATAACCTTGGTTGATATACATATTATATCATATATATTATATAAAACTTATATTTTGCCTTTCTCCCTCATTCAGCCTTTAAAATGTTTAGGACCCTCTGAAGGCTGTTTCACATATGCTTACAAAGTATTCTCAATAGTGATATGGGGGCGCCTGGGTGGCTCAGTTGGTTAAGCGACTGCCTTCGGCTCAGGTCATGATCCTGGAGTCCCTGGATCGAGTCCCGCATCGGGCTCCCTGCTCGGCAGGGAGTCTGCTTCTCCCTCTGACCCTCCCCCCTCTCATGTGCTTGCTCTCTCTCATTCTCTCTCTCTCAAATAAATAAATAAAAAATCTTAAAAAAAAAAAAAAAAAATAGTGATATGGTAACTCTGGTTTTATTTCTGTGCTCTTCCTCAACCTCCTTTGCATGGACACAGGTACAGTCATGGCCTCTGGGCACTGATCCTATTGCTCTCTGCTGTGGCTCCTGCTTGCATTTTCCGGGTCTGCTGTATTTCCATACCCACTCTGTGGTCTCCTGCTTTTACTCCAGAGACAAATCAGTAAAGTTGGGGAGAATGCCTCTTTCTCCTTTTACATTACTGCCATAAATGGGCATGAAAGATAACTCTATTGGCAGTTAAGACTTTGAGCGTCTCTACTGTAGTTTCATGGGTTTTTTTTAAAGATTTTATTCATTTATTTTTGAGAGACAGCATTCATGAATGGGGGCGGGGAGGGGCAGAGGGAGATGCAGACTCCCCGATGAGCAGAGAGTCCAATGCAGGACTTGATCTCAGGACCCTGGGATCACGACCTGAGCTGAAGGCAGACGCTTAACCAACTGAGCCACCCAGGCACCCTCTACTGTAGTTTATGTGGCTAAATGTGACCTCTGATTTGAGAGTTCATACTTAAAACAATTTACAACTTTATCTTGCTAGAGGAGGAGAGGATCATCCATGAACTGGTGAGGTGTGGCCTGGCTGCTGATTTGGGGAAATTGGAGACACAATCATGATTGATTAAGGAAGAGGTTTGGAAATGGGAACCACAGTCAGAAAAGAGGTGTTGTGTTTAAGAGGTTGTGTTTCATAAATTTTGCCAAGAGAAGTCAGTGCTCGGATATATTAGGCTAAAGCTCAAAAAGTGAGGTTTGGTTAACTCTGACAGAAATTGTGCAACTCTCCAGTCTCCAGGGACCTGACCTGCAAGGGAACCATAGGCCAAGGGAGATGGGAGATTGGATTTTCCTGCTGAACATTTCTGTGTTCACGCTGTCCTGTCTGTCTAGTTCTTCTGCCTTCTCTGTCTCATATCCCTGTCCATCCAGTCTCATCCCTCCTGGCCGAACCTTCATTGTTAATACATTCTACAAAAAGATAACCAAATCAGTGTCTAAAGAGAAATCCTGGATTTCTTTTTTTCTTAGATTTATGTATTTATTTGAGAGAGAGAGAGAGAGAGAGCATGAACGGGAGGGGCAGAGGGAGAGGGAGAGAGAATCCCAAGTAAACTCTGTGCTGAGCACAGAGTTTGATGCAGGGCTCTATCTCATGACCCTGAGATCATGACCTGAGATGAAACAAAGAGTTGGATCTTCAACCAACTGTGCCATTCAAGTGGCCTGAGAAATACTGGATTTCTAATAGAAAGGCTATTTAATTTTCAAATACAAAAATCCAGGGCTGATGTATCAGTTTAAGTATCTGGGACCAGGAGACAAATCTAGATAACAAGCAGCATGTTTTCTTCAAAATCACCCGGTCCTCCTGAAGACAAGCTTTGATATTAGGTCAAGCTCATTGGAGTGTTTTTGTTTTTGTTTTTGTTTTTGTTTTCACTTTTTAGACTGTGTTCTCTCTTCAGGAATCTTAAGTAATTTATGCAAACAGGCTTCCATTGGGCCTGCACCAGCTATTCCCAAATATGTCTGGACTGAACTGCAAATAAAGCTTAGAAATATGAGAGACACCTGCCACATTTATGTAGTTGTACAAATACATTGCATTTACTGACAGGGTTCACATGACTATGATATTTAATTGTTATTTCAGATATCATTGGTTATCAACACATTCCTATTTAGTTATTTACAAATTTCATCTTTATAAGTAGCTAACACTTTTTTTTTTTTTTAGTTGCCTACATGGTGTACTATTTCCAAAGCGGAGGGACTAGAGCAAGATTTACAAATAGTTTTATAGCTTATTATATATTTTCCTTCTTTTGGTCATTGAAAAAATTTATTAAGCAATATCTAAATTCAAGGCATTGGATTATGAATGGGTATATGGTGGTAGGCAACCTGGACATGTTCCCTACATTTATGGTGTCAAATATGCAAATATAGAAAACCACTGAACAGTTAGTTATACAAATACAAGTAATTATACATTGTAAAAGAGTTACAAAGAGAAAATCAGGGAGAAAGCTAATTTAGACCTGGCACTCCAGGAAGTCCCTAAACTAAGATTTAAAGCATTTGTCTGTCTGTCAAACAGAGAGTCAAGAGAGAACTGCTGCAGTAAATGCGCAGGGTGCATTTTAACAGGTTGTGGGGCACTGCGGCTGTATGGTAGTGAATGAGGCAATAGAGGCACAAGAAGAGATGGGCAAGATGTTATGCTGGTGTGTGGCTTATAAACTATAGTGTTTATTAACCTGTTATCCTAAGTATAGAGGGAAACAATTGGCTGGTTTTAAACATGGGGGCAGGTAACAATTTTATTTATCTTTTTTTAAAGATCACTTTGACTTGTGAATGATAAGTGGAGGGAGGGGAGACTGAAAGTAGAGAAACCAATTAGACATTTATAATAGCCTAGGCAGGTGGTGAAAGTGAGTGGCTCTATGTTAGTGGGAATGGACATTGACAAAATGCAGATATTAAAATGACATTTTAATAGATAGAATTGGTAGGGTCTGGTGATGACGAGGCATCAAAACTCTCTTTCATATCTATGGCTTGAGTGAATAGAGAATAGGAAAAGTCAATATGCAAATTTGATGAATATGGGTTATCTCATTTAAAGTTGAGAATTAGAACTTACTTATAAGTTTATTTCTTTCTTAGAATATAGTTAATCAATTGTGTATTTATTCAAAAACATTTATTAGCATAACATGTGTGCCAGGCATTTTACTAAGTATTGAAGATATAAAAATGAATAAGATATGGTCCTTGCTTCAGAAGCCATAATTATTCTGCAAGAGATTGACAAATAAACAATTATGTGCAAGCAAATTCTGCTCATGAATATTTATGAGACAATCCAAACAAATTATTAGCAAAACAAATTCATTGATGTACAAAAATGATAGCACATCATGACCTAGTTGGTTTTGTCCTAGGAATTCAAAGGTCAGTTAACATTAGAAAATGAGCGCTGTGAATTGTGTAGGATTGTTGAATCACAGACCTGTACCTCTGAAACAAATAATACATTATATGTTAAAAAAAAAAAAAAAAGAAGATAGTAGGAAGGGAAAAATGAAGGGGGGGATCAGAGGGGGAGACGAACCATGAAACACTATGGACTCTGAGAAACAAACTGAGGGTTCTAGGGGGGAGGGGGGTGGGGGGAGGGGTTAGCCTGGTGATAGGTATTAAAAAGGGCACGTATTAAATGGAGCACTGGGTGTTACATGCAAACAACGAATCATGGAACACTACATCAAAAACTAATGATGTAATGTATGGTGATTAACATAATATAATAAAATTAAATTAAAAAAATAAAATAAAATTCTTGCTTAAAAAAAGAAAATATGTAATGTATTAAAGGAGAAAACATGTATAATCATCTCAATGAGAGCTTAAAAAAGATTGTGATAAAATTCAGTACTCTCTCATGATTAAAACTCTCTATTCAATAAAAAGAGAAGAAAATTACTTTCACCTAGTAAGAATATCTACCAAACCTACAGCACATATAATTTTTAATGGGGGAATTTTAGAAGCATTCTCTTAGGTTTAGGAAAAAGAAAAGGATGCTCCTAATCTTACTTTTTTTTAGCACCACACTGGTCTCCACACTGGAGACCCTATGCAGTATAGGAGGATAAGAAAAAAACTAAATTCCACAAGAATAGGAAAGAGAAAAGAACACAACAAAACAGGATCCAATGCTATTGTGTATCAGGTTGGGTTAAACTTTCAGACCTAACATAAAAACACCAAAATCTCATGGGTTTAACACACAAAAATGTTTACTTCTCAACAATATAATATTGAATTCAGTATATTAAGAGTTGTGAAGGGTCTGGTATTTTACCCTACTTGCAAACTATATATTAGACATATGCATCAGAGATAATAGACTTTATTACTCAGGGCAGCAATTAGCATGTACCTCATGTTTGCTTTGTTCCCATTGCCCAGTTCCCACAGGATGACTTAGAGGACCAGGTTTTATCTCACACTCAGTGGACTGCATTACAGGAGAGGAACCCTGTGCTTAAAGAACCTAAATATTTTATACTAGAGAGTAAGCATGTCTGCCTTGTGCAACAGTCAGACTATCGCTATTCTCCAGTGTTGTTTGCTATCTAAGCCCCTTTGAAAAGATAGTCCAGACAAAGGCAGCCAGTGCTTCTCTTTGTAAAATGGGCAGAAACATGAGAAACCAATGGATAATTGTCTCCCAACACAGTAAAACCATTCTCCTAATCTCATTCTTAAGGATTCAGACTCTCTTTCATTTCCCATGCACCACCTCATTACCAAGTCAGAGGAAGAGAGAATATGGAGAAATCACACACATCCCAGAAGTATCAAGCAATACTTTCTCTCATAGCCCATTGTGTAGACCAAACCCCCAAAATAGAAGTATATGAACTATTTAATGAATATACTGTTTCTGCCATAATTTCAAGTCAGTATTACACAAAGGTTTTAAACAATCCATTAATTAGCTGATTGGCTAATTTTAGAATTTAATGTGGAAAAGCAAAGGCCTAATGAGAATCAAGATTCTCCCAAAGAAGAGTAAGGTAGGAGTTATTTTATCACATATCACCAGATTTTAGTACCTATTAAAGCCTAAAATAAAAGCCATTAACTATTAGCACAAATGGGGCAAAATAGAGACTCCAAAAATACTCATGCATACATAGAAACTTGATATATGACAGATGACTGTGGGAAAGGAAGGTCTGTTCATTAAATGGTGCTGATATTATAACCAAACTCTATAGAAAAATTTGTTTGTTTCTTAATTAAAAATGAAAAAAGTATACTTTTTAAAGATTTATTACAGGTTTAAATATAAATGAAAATGAAAACAGAAGAAAATAATGAAGAATAATTTCATGACCTCAGGGTGGGTAGGAATTTATTAATTCCAAAAGGTGCTAACTATAGAAGAAAAGATGGCTAAATTAGAACACATTAAAAATTAAAAATGTTGTTCTCCCCAGGGCACCACAAAGACACTGAAAACATAAGCCGCAAAGCAGGAGAAAATACGTACAATGCATAAAATTGATAAATGTTTGGTATCACTGTATATAAATAACTCATAAATCAACAGAAAAAAATTAAACAAACCTTTAGAAAAATCTGCAAAACATATGAAGAGGCATTTTTATAGAAGAGGAAATAACTGCTTAGTGAACATATGAAAAAAATACATATATTTTTTAGATAGAGAGAAAGCACAACAGGGGGAAGGGGCAGAGGGAGAGAGAGAATCTTAAGCAGACTCCATGCTCAGTGGGGAGCCCAATGTGGGGCTCCATCTCATGACTCTGAGATCATGACCTGGACTGAAATCAGGAGTCAGACACTTAACCGACTGAGCCACCCAGGTGACCCTGAAAATATTTTTAATCGTATTAGTAGATAAATGTAGATTAATATAACAGGTTCTTATTCTCATGGCCCAGAGTGACAAATATTTTAAAGTCCGAAAATACCAAGTGTTGATAATGATGTAAAGCAATAAGAACTCATTTGGTGTATGTGTGAGCTGAATTAGGTCAATAACATTTTAAAACAATTACTCACCACCTAAACATGGACTTACACTAAGACTCAACAAATTTACTTCTTGCCATAAACTAGAGAAAATTCTGCAAATGAGAATATTCTGCATACAGAATATCCTGTACCAAGAGACATGCATAAGAATTACCATGTTTGTAATATTAAAAACCAAAGGGTGTGAGTAAAATCTTCATTGACAAGACGTTAAAGAATTCCTCCTGCCTGACTACCTTCAAACTAAGACATTGGCTTTTCCTGCCTTCAGATGTGAACTGGCACAATGGACTGTCTAGTGCTTCAAATGGGCCAGCCTTTAGACTGGAACCATACCATCCGCTCCCCTGGATCTCCTTGTTAACTCACTCTGAGGATCATGAGACTTAACTTGTCAGCCTCCATAATCACATAAGCCAATTCTTTTCTCTCTCTTTCTCTCTCTGGTTTGTTTTTCTGGGCAACCTGACTAATACAGTTATTAAAGGTATCTGTTTGGTGGTATTGGAGAGCTAATAAGTAGTGAGGAATTACTAGATCAGAAATGGGTAAAAGGGGGAGGACAAGAAAGTTTAACCCAGATTTGGGTTTACTTGATGTTGCTGGAAGGGGTAATTGAGAGGGCAAGACAAAAGAAAAAATGAAACTATTAAAAGGAGACAAAGAGGGGAAAAAAATCAAATCATGTTCAAAGAACAGCTCAATCTAGAGTTCTATACTATGTGAAAATATCCTTTGGGAATTAATTGAAATAAAGATAATTTCAGTCAAGTAAAAACTGAGAAAATTATTATCATTAGATACATAATACAAAAAATAATGGTGTTCTTCAGGTTAAGAAGAAAGTTCAGAAATTCAAGAAGGAATGAAATAAAACAGATAAATCTGAATAAATACTAAATGAATAATAATGAAATATCTTGAGTTTTAAACATTCACAGAATTGGAATACATGGAAATAATGTCAAATAATTCAAATGGAGGACAATCGAGTTACACCCTTTTAATATTCCTTGCATCATCTGGAAAGAGAGTAAATTACTAATTAATATTAGATTTTGGTAAATCAAGAATGCAGGTTATAATTGCAAAGGTAATAATTACAGAAATTGAAAAAAAAGTACACCAAGCTAACTGGAAAAAAATGGAATAAGAAAAAAATAATACAGAAGATGGCAAGAAAAAAGAGAAACTTAAGAGAGGAGAGACGAAAAGAAAGCCCACACAAAGATATTATATTTAAACTCAAATATATCTGTGATCATACTGCATAGAAATTGGTTAAAAGAGACTTAAAGGACAAACTTTGTCAGACCAGATTTTTAAAATCCCCAATAATATGCTACTTACATAAGACACATCTAACATATAAATTTATAGAAAATATAAAAGCAAAAGATAAGAAAAAAAATGGACCATGTATAAACAACTAACGTAAGAAAGCTGGAGTAGCTATATTAATGTCAACCAAGTAGAATTTAAGAAATAGGGGCACCTGGGTGGCTCAGGTGGTTAAGCATCTGCCTCTGGCTCAGGTCATGATCCCAAGGTCTTGGGTTCAAGCCTCACATTGGGCTCCCTGTTCAGCAGGGAGTCTGCTTCTCCCTCTCCCTCTGCCCCTCCTCCCCCACTCATGCTCTCTCTCCCTTGCTGCCTCTCTCTCAAGTAAATTAACAAAATCTTAAAAAAAAAAAAAAGGAAACAAAGAGGACACTGCACAGTAATAAAATAATAGTAAAATTATCAAGAAATATAAAAATTATTATTATTTTTTTTTTAGAGAGAGATTAAGAGAGCAGGTTGGGAAAAACAGAGGGAGAGGGAGAGAAAATCTTAAGCAGGCTCCACGCCCAGCATGGAGCCCAATGTGGGGCTCGATCTCATGACCCTGAGATCATGACCTGAGCCCAAATCAGGAGTCGGACATGTAACTGACTGAGCTAGCCAGGTGCCCTGAGAAATAGAAAAATTCTAAAACTGTGTTCAGTTAATAACATAGGATCACAATTTATGAAGTGAAAATGAACAAAACTACAAAGAGAAATGTAAAAATCCACAATTGCCAAGGGAGATTTTTAATAGAGCTCTCTGAGTAACTGAGATAAGTAGATAAGTAAGTAAATAAAAATAGATTGTATAACCAATGTGCTTATTCTAGTAATACATTTAAAAGGAGAAAAATAGAATAAATTAAACAACCAATGTATTTTACTACATTAACAGAAAAAGAAGAAAAATTAAATGTTTATCTCAATAGATTAAGAAAATGTGGTACAATTTAACATTCATTTATGATATAAATTCTTTGCAAATTAAGAATAGATGGGTCCTTTATAAACTTTATAAAAGGTGTCTACAAAAGTCATAGAGTACACATCATACTTGATGAAATTTCTAACGTGTTCTTTTAGAGGTCAGAATCAAGACAAGAGTACTTGCTATCACCCTTTGCATTCAACATTATACTGGAGGCTCTTGGCAATTAATTAAAGCAGTAAAAAGAAACTACAGGTAATAAGCATTGGAAAGAAGAAATACACTATCATTATTTTATGCTTATGTACATAGAAGATCAAAACAATATTCAGATATAATGTTAGAATTAATAAGTGAGTTCACCCTAAACAATTAGATGCACTCATGCTAAATGTAGTGGATTGCTCAGTTAGTATGCCTAAAGCAGAAATATGTGTTCTTCCACTGTTAGACGCTATCTAGTTCTTTGGATGTCATAGACAAAATTCACACTTTACCCTTTTTTACCCTGCTTTGTGCCTGGGAAGGCCCAATTTTAGAGATTGCATCAGTAAGTTACCCTGTCCTATGCATCCCAATTAGGTTAACCAATGGTAAACACCAGTAGAAAATCAGAAGGTGGGAAGAGAGTGAAGTTTAGGTGTTTATTCTCCCAAATCTATGTGTATTTCTCCATCTCCTTCTCTTTTCTCAGAGAGGCAGTGGTTACTTTTCTCTCTTGAAGGCCATGGCTACTATTGACATCGGTCTCCCTGAATAACTATGTTAACTATTTTCTTTGGATAATTATTTCCATTGGGATATGCTGAATTTGAAATGCGACTATATCAAGCAGGTAATTGGATATATGGCTTTGAATCTCAGGTATGACATAAGAAGTATAGAAAAAAATATGAACATCATCAGTTTAATGATGGTAGCTAAAGTAAGTGGGGTGATGGAGGACACTCACAGAAAGTGTACACCATGAGAAGAAAAGAAGGCTAATGAGTTTCCTTGGGGGAAAACCTCACGGGGTGTTTAAGTGATAGTCTCAGGAGGCACGATATGCAAGGGAGATTAAAAAGGCATGGACACAGTAGAACAAGAAGAACCAGTGCCGATAGATGCCAAAGAACATTTCTAAACTAAGAGGGTTATATGTATTATAAAATGTTATAAGATCAAGAAAGGTAGGAACTCAAAGATATTCAATAAATTTAAAAGTAAGGAAGAACTAGTGACCTTGGTAAGAACAATTTCAATGAATTAGGGGAGCCAGAATATTGCCAGGTGAACTGGAGAGATCCTGGGCCCTGCAGCCTTGACCCAACCAGACCCAAAGGAGTTGCTGAAGGTTCTTGGTCTTGTCATGAGAATGAATTCAAGGACAGACGTGCAGCACAGTGAAGGAGTAACACAAGTGGGAAAGTTTATTAAAGTGAAAAGTAAACTGTTGAGAGTGGGCAAGCTCAAGAGGGATAGACAGCTGTGCACCCTGGGGGTTGGGTTTCTATCTTTTATTGACAGTTGTTAACTAGAGGGCAGAATATTCATTACCTCGGGTGGGAAGTAGGGTTTCATGCTTTTTCTTCCTAATTTGGTCAGGGGATTCCTGTCATGGCCTTTGCCATCTTGGGCTGTCTTGTTTGATCTGGCTTCTTGTGGAGTGCTGCCAAGACAGGCCTCTGACCTTCCCAATAGCTGGCCATGACTTCCTCATTGCTGACCTCCTGTTAGAACCTAACTAACTGCCTACACTAGCAAGAATACAGATTCTAATAGTTGTCAGGAGCAAATGGATGGTGAAGAAGTAAAAACTAGGCATGTTTATTTCATGAAAAGAGGATTGAAAGATTTATTGGGGATGAGAGGAAGATAAAGAATATGTGGGGGAGGAAAATGAATTTTCCTTCACCCTTCTAGTTTCTTGGCTGAGACCCTCTTGTAATAAAAGACAGATTAACCAGAGAAAAACAAATAAGTTTAATGACATGTATACATCCTGTATACATGGGAGACACCCAGGAAAAACTAAGTAATAACCCCAAATGGCTCAAACCATCACATTAAATACCATCTTCAGTTAAAGATAAAAGATGCTGGAGGGTGGGGGAGCCATTGGTCTATATTTTGACTTTCAACTTCCTTCCCTGTTCTTTACTATTATTTCATTACCTAGATCTCTGAGTTTATTTGAAAATCCCTTGCTAAATCAGTTTAAGAGTGTATTTGTTATTTTTATATTTTTGGTGAAGTAATCCTAAATTCCCATCCTAAGCCAGAAAAGACAGGAGAGGAGAAAGATTCTACAATCCTTCCACAAATTCTATCATTTATAACTGTGGAAACCGATATCTCCTTTTATGAAATGAACTCTTAAGTTATGCCTGTAATCCACCTGTAATCTAATGATTCATTATAACAGAAACCAGGCATCTATGGTGTTAAAAAGAAAACTATTCTGATACTTGTTAAAATGGTAAGGAAGACTTTCTTCAAGACTATTGCAATAGGGGACAGCTCTACTGCAATAAGGAAGAAAAAGATTGTGTAAAACTCCAAATACAGCAAAGACAACTGGATATTTATAGCCAAGGAGCAGAGTAAGGGGGTCAGTGAATGGAAAATAATTTAAGAGCAGATTTCAAGGGGATTCTTGCTAAACAGACAACAGGATTCTTGCTGAAGTCAGGCAAAGGTGATCTAATATCAAGGGTAGAGGACAAGGAACTTGAGCAGATATCAAGGGTAATCAAATATCAAGGGTGGAGGGATTCTTGCTACACTGACTAAGTAGTATCCTTTGTTGAAGGCAGGCTGAAGTTAAAGCCTAGATGAGAAAAAGGCTCAAAGGAGCCTAACCAAAGTTTGGTCAGGAGGAAGTTTTGTCAATGATTGATTATGGTAAGATAAACTTGTTGGGTTGGGGTACCTGGGTGGCCCAATTGGTTAAGCGTCCGACTCTTGGTTTTGGCTCGGGTCATGATCTCAGGGTCGTGAGATTGAGCCCCATGTGGGGCTCCATGCTCAGTACAGAGTCTGCTTGAGATTCTCTGCAGAGATTCTCTCCCTCTGTTCCTACCCATGCTTGCTCGCGTGCGCACATATGTTCTCCCTCTGTCTAAAATAAATAAATAAATAAATAAAATCTTTAGGATTAACTTGTTGGGTTGACTTGAATCTGATAACATATTTTCTAATGAAAGCCAGACATTATTTGTCTATTTTTTTTTATGATTGAACAATGTAAAAAATTATCTTATGTATTGAGGACTCTAGCATTATGCTGAAGGGAGTTTATCTTACCAAAGAAACAAGAAAATAAAACAATTTAATGTACCATCTAATACAATTGCCTTTTATTATTTACTAGGCTAAACAGAACTATGTGAAAAATCATTAAGAAATACACTGTCTCTGGTAAGAAATTTCCCCTGTCATACTAGTTACTTAAATAAGCTATTTGTACGTGAACTTGTTCAGGGAAATATTTAGTCAAAGCTATAACCATAACTTTCTTGCTTGCCTATTGTTTATTATTACAGAAAACAAAACAGAAATAAACTAAGAAAGTAAGTCACAAAAGAAAAAAATAAAAACTCCAGTCAACGAAAATGAACTTTTCTTATTCTTTAGAATGTTATTCTTTCCAATATATTGTTTGGTAGTATGGAATATGCAGATCAGCTCTTTCAATAATTTCATACTGACGTGCATATCCTACTGTTTAAAATCAGTGAGGAAGAGGACCTCAAAAACAAAGTAGCAACAGAGCTTAATAGTTTTTTCTATTTTTCTAGTTCTGTTACACTTACTACACATTTTATAACCTATTTATTTGCCTGTCAAATGCTAAAAGCATAAAAAAGAGTCATAGTTTTTTTTTTATAGCATTGCAAGGTGGACATCATTGTTCTTAAGTTTTTTTATATGATAGCCACTAAGTGCTCTTAAATAGGAAGATAATAGGAACTTAATTAATCTTTCCAGCACTGATTAAGGAAACAGCCATTCATTAAAGTCAGATTAGCTCTGACCTCTATAAGTATTTTGCTGCTTAGTCATATTCCATCATTTACGTACTTCAGTGTAAACAAACCAGCTAGTAAAAAATATTAAGGGATCTTTTACAGGAAACCCTGCAGAATCTGTCAGCTTTTTATATTTTCCCAGTTAAAAAGAAAAAAAAATCCCCTCTGGTACTTTCCATTTCTCTTCTTCATGGAGACTACATTGCATTTCACAGAATTAAACCAGATGGGTGGTAAAAGGAATTTATCACCAAGTTTAACTAGTGCATTTCATCAAAGTCTTTCAATTTATACATGGAAATTTTATGATGTGTTTCTTCTTCAAACTCTTATGTAAATTAGCATGGGCCCTGAGGCCCAAAGTTTGAAAAAAGTTAGGTCAGATTTAAAAAGCGTCCGGCTGTGGAGAGATAAGAACCATAAAGTAAAGCCAAAGCATTAATCTATACTCATGCCTTCAACGGGCATTAACTGACCTGGCTCATAAATGGTCATGATTATGCATAGAGATATGTAAAGAAGGTTGTAGACTGAGAAAAGATAACAAAATAATAGTCTTATCTGAATAACTAGCCTAAAGCCTTCTTAATCTTTATTGTCGCAGCTTTTTCATGTAAGCAGATAATTTAAGTAGCGTGTCTGTCCAGTTCCGGAGACCTGGTCTTTTCTCTCCATTGCTAGTCACTGACTTTTTCTCTTCCTCTAAGTTTCCTTGCAGTCACTTCTGGAATTAATATTTATAGCCCTGATGGCATGAGTGTTCTGATGACATCCAATTTTCAATCTTCATTTTATTGCAGGGTGCAGCTTTAGAGGGTGTGGAGAGTGTCAGGTTATGGTTAACTCTGCCAGGAATTTCTTCTATTCATAGACTTTGTTTAAAAATAGGATGTGAGAAGGACATTAATAATAAAATGCATTGTTTCCTTCATATTTGACGATGATACTGTGACTGGTATTATTATTCCAAGGTTTGGGGTGTGGCTGAAAACCAGGAACCTTTTGTAGCAGCTTTTTCTACCCTGTTTGAATGTTAAAGAGAGCCCTTTGGTCTGCCCTGCTGATATATTTCACTAAGCCTGATGCAGCTTGGAACTGTTGCCTATTTCTTTTTCAGAAATTAATTCAGAACATGGAAGGCTTTTGGAATGAACCTATGTGGGTGCATACATGTTAATAATGTATCAGTGAGAAGCCTCTGGTTATAAGTAACAGAATATGACTCAGGCTACATTAAAATAAATTTATTATCAGGACACTAGGAATCACAAAGAATTTTTTTTTTTTTTTTAATTCTGATCATCTATATAGTGATGAGGATAACCCAGATTGAAAGTCAGGAACTGAAGATGAGTCTCGTTCATATCGATGTTGTAAAGATGGATGTTCAATGGCCTCTTGTCTTTTTGCCATGGTGCTTGAGATTCAAATTCTAGGGAGGGAGAGAATTTGATTGACCTTTTTTGGAGGGACAGCTCCACCAACACACCTTGGGGTTGCGAAGGGTGGTAACTCAGGATTAACTGATACCATAAGAAAATAAAAGGTATGATTCTTTGGGTTATTGGTCTTACTACATTACTGCTACTGGTCTTTGAATAATATAGTCAATTGTTTAAGATGTGCTTTTGGATTCTGGTTTCCAAGGACTCTCCAAAACATATCAAGCATTGGACCTAATCCAACCAAAAATACTACCAAATCTGGAAAAGAACACATTCTTAACGTGGGTAAAGGAGTAAAATGCACTTAAGAAATAATACAGTGAGCAAGCATTGAAATCTAAACTGACTTTTTCCAATGTGAGATAAATATTATGATAAAAGAATACTGAAAGGGGTTTTGAGGACCTATAATTTACAATAACATTCCCAATTATTGTGATACTTAATGCATATCATATTGAAAATGCCTAAACACTTGTGGGAAAATAAACTATTTATCTGAGTCCTAAAAATTTTAAAGACAAAGCTGTATGCATTTTGACATTTTCCCATTTAAAACTGGGCAGTGCTACACAATGGGTATTTGTGACACTGCAGTCATGAGACTGGTGTATCTTTCCATTGTGACTCATTGTGTTTTTCTGTGATGAGAACATACGTAGTGTTAGGCAGCTGAATTAATATTTTTTCTTCTTTGTTTTTATAGCTACCAAATGTCCATAAAGAATCTTCTTAAATGCTCTGATAGAATAAATACTAATAAAAATAATAATGGCAATGAATAACATATGTAGTGTTGACTGTATGCCAAAATTTTGAAAGTACTGTTGTTGCAGGATTTTTTCCTCTGTCGGTGCCCATGGTTCTTGGTCATGCTGCTTGGAAGAATGAAGAGGTAGACCAGACTGAGCGACTGGCAGCAAAGCAATGTTTATTGAGCAATAGCAAAGTGATATTGGGAGCAAAGCTCCCAAGGAGGGAGGGGACGCCAGGGGGTTGCCACCAGAGTTTCTAAGTCTAGGGGTTTTTATGGGCTTGTTGGAGGGCTGTTTTAATCCCTGCAGCTGTAATCCAATCAAATTTTTGTCACCTATCTATCATATGGGAAAGGGTGGAGGACTCCTTCCAGCATGGTGTAAGATCCTCCTAAGGGTGGTTTCCTCTTAGGGTGGCCTGGGGGAGGGGGGAGCGGGGAGCTTGTCCCTGCCTGCCTGCCTTCCAACTATCCTTCATCATTGTCTCATTGAATCTTCACAACAATCAAATGAAGTAGATCAGGGTATCTCAACCTCACCATTACTGATATTTTGGACCAGATAATTCTTTGTTGGGTGGGGAAGGTGGAGGTTATCTGATGCATTAAGATATTTAATGGTATTCATGGTCTCTACCCATCTAGGTTCCATAGATGCAGGTAAGCCAAAAATGTCTCTAGGCATTACAAAGTGTACCAGTCAAGAATCATTGAAATAGATGTTACTGTAGTCTGCCTCTAGAAAAATCTGCTAGTCAAGAAAAGTTTATTTCATTAAATTTACTGCAGCAAGGGAGAATACCACTTCAATAGTAGTATCTCAACAGATAGAAATTAGGTAAATTTATTTTCAGAGTTTTCTTGGTTAGGCTCGAGAAGTTAACAGTAAACCTTTTAAAGTAGGGAATTGATTAGGACTGGGTAAATTTCACATAAAACAGTTAAGGATTGGAGGACACAGAAGGTGTTAAGGTGAATCTTGATGAGTAAATTGTTTTATTAAAAAGAGAACTGCTTCCTGAAATGAGCAAACTGTTTGCCCAGGTATATTGGTTTTCAATAATTTCCTAACATAAGCAGTAAAGTTATATATAGGCTTGATGTTTCATCTTCCTGGGCAAGAATTTCCTGGTGCAAATTGTTAAATTATATTGATATAGGTGGTCTCAGTTTTCAGTCCCACCAGTTTAGTTACGCTGATGCAAGTGGTCTCAATTTGCAGACCCTCATTTTAATCTTTCTTTAGCCTAAGATGGAGGATAAATAATTAACATGTGGGGCATGATTATTCCAGATCTGTACTGCTGTTTGAGGCATTATCATCATGTATCATGTTTTGGAGAGTGTCTGTTTCAGCCTCTGTTATCAACTATTTCTGTCCTCTCCTCTCTCTGTCTCAATGATCATTTGATGGAAAAAATTCTGTGTAATGTTTTGATCACTGTAATTATAATGGACTGAATGTTTGTGTGCCCCCCCCCTTCATAAATTGTTCTCCCTAATCCCTAATGTGATGGTATTAGGAGGTGGGGCCTTTGGGTGATAATTAAAGTTAAATTATGCCGGGGGAATTTCATGAGGGGATTAGAGAACCTGCCAGTACCTTGATTTTGGATTACCTAGTCTCCAGAACTGTGGGAAATAAATGTCATTTAAACCACCCAGTATTTTGTTATAGCAGTGTGAGCTAAAAAGTAATATCTACAAAATTTAAGAAAAGGATTAGGACTACAGTTTGTTGTGTACTTTCAATTAGCAGACTAACATGTCCAAATTAATCTAAGACAATGGATCCAATTCCCAGTTTGAATAGCACAGAAGAAAAGAGTTTGGAGATATTAGCCAAATTACTTATTTCTTGATTTCTGTATTTTCTAGATCTTTGTAGTAATGTTAAAGATGTTAGAATGACTCTAGGGATTAAGTACAACATTCTTTGACTAAAATCACACATATTTTACCTTGAAAGTACAATATTATGTTTAGGACTCCTGTGTTTTGAAACATGACCATACAATCTCATGAGTCTCAAGGGCAAGAAAACATATGGTATTAGTAACATTGTCTATATTCTATGCAATTCTCACATAGGATTCCCCACCCCCAATTTTGAGACCTCTTATAAACATTAAAGGGTCTGGAAGACAGAAGACAGAAGAAATTGACACTAAATTTTGATTTTTGAGTCTTAAATTGAGACTAAAATATTATCCTTCTTCAGTTGTCTTAAGATCTTTTTTTTTTTTTGCCAAGAGGGAAAGTTGATGGGCCAAATTGGACTCTAGGTAAAATCAGAGATTGAACTGAATGCACATACCAATTTGCTGAGAAAACAAATCACTGTCCGATTTGTAGAGTTTGGCCAATAGGCTTTTGTGGAACAAATATAATAGCACTTAATGGGGTGGGGGCACAAAATCATCTGATTTCACCCAAAATACCTTTATGGGATTGCTGAATCATATTATATGAATGGAGTACCACTGAAGAGTGGATTGGCACATAGGTGGTGAGATGTATAGTTCAGAGATTACCAGGTCAAAGTAGAACATGAGATGTAGCTTAAGTTATGAGACTTTCTTGTGAAGTCTGTGAGACAGTTTCCACATATATACCATTTTCCTAAGGAGACTTTCTAATCTCTATTTCTGTGCAAGTCAGTTATAAAGGCTGCAAAGTCTAGTAGGTGCCCAAGTATAATTTTGGTTGGAGACATTACCCTCTCTTTTCAAGAGTGGCCTGATAAGAGATTTTAGAATTTTGGATGTCTGGCCTATGGTGGTATTTTCACACAAAAATCATATCTCACAGAAAATGAGGAGAGAAAATCACATTTGCTTCGGAATGTACACCTGAATTATGTCCAAATATGTTCAATAATCTATACTTTACTTTTCCAATGGATTTATCCTTTTTTTTTTTTCTCATACAACTATATTGGAATGTAATGTAATCATAGGAGTATCTTTGGGATTAACCTCCAAATGTTCTTGCCTAACATCTGTAACTTATCTTCTTCTTTTTTTTTTCTCTCAAGATTTTATTTAAATTCAAGTTAGTTCACATACAGTATAGTATTAGTTTCAGGGGTAGAATTTAGTGATTCATCAGTTGCATATAACACCCAGTGCTCATTACATCAAGTGCCTTCCTTAATGCCCATCACCCAGTTACCCCATCTCCCCACCCCTCTCCCCTCCGGCAATCCTTAGTTTGTTCCCTATATTTAAGAGTCTCTTATGGTTTGCCTCCCTGTCTTTATCTTATTTTATTTTTCCTTCTCTTTCCCTATGTTCATCTGTTTTGTTTCTTAAATTTCACATATGAGTTAAATCATATGGAATTTGTCTTTCTCTGACTGACTTATTTCGCTTATATCTATAGCTTTTCCAAACCCCTCTGGTTTCCTTTACTATTTGATGTCTTTTAGATCATGCTCAGGGTCTTCCTGATGTGGGAAACAAAGGCAGGAGAAAATTACTAAATTTCCTTACTCCCTACAGCCCACTGACACGTCCTTGAAACAGAGAGAGTGACCTTCCTCTAGGGACTCAGCTGCCTTGATGTTGATACTTCGCTAAGGGCAAAAGGCAATCTTAGCCCAACCTCCAGGACTCTGTTGAGTCTAATTTAACATATAAAAAATTCCTTTGGAAACTTCCTTTATCTCTAAACCCCCCAAGATACTTGTTGACAATCATCCCCCAAGCATATGGCCCACTGATATACATCTGAAGGGTCTCATAACTAAGGTTTTATTAGACAGTAATAAATGACCTTTTCCCAACAATAGCTAGCCCCCTCAAGGTCCTGGAAACCTTGCTTCCAAAATTCCTTAGAGACTTAGGCTATCCCAAACCCCCTCCCAACTTGAAAGTGTATAATGGACCAGCCACTCCACATGACCCCCAGTGCAGCTCTTTCTGCCCCATGCTTTAATAAAACTACCTTTTTGCACCAAAGATGTCTCAAGAATTCTTTATTGGCCTTTGGCTTCAAACCCTAATGTTCTTTCCTACATCATTCCTAATCTGCCTTTCCATATATAACCTGAGTTATGTTAGCTCTCCCTTTCATTCTCAAAACTTTTCTAGCTTGAATAATAAAATATATGTTCATCTTTCATTTAAATACCTCTCAGTCTTCCATCTGGTTCTCTTTATTTTTATCAGCCCAGCTCAAATCAAAGCCACCAATATTTTTTGCTCAGATCACTGAAGTAAACTATTTGGTTTCTTTACTGCTCCTGCCTCCTTCTCCACTGCCCCCAACAACATCCCACTCCACTCTAAGGGATACCTTATCTATTCTGCATCCAGAGAGATCTTTTCAGATTGCAAGTCTGGTTATGCGCCTACCTATCTCCCCTGGTTTATCTGAAAAACCTCTCTCTGTACTCTATGCTAGCATTATCTGACCAACCTCCTTTTCTTTCACCAATACATAGTAATCTCTTCCATAAAAAAGTATTTTCACATTCTTTCCCTCCTCCTCTCACTCTGATTCATATCTCATCCATCATATCTAAACCCAAGGGTCATTCTCACAGGGTCAATTTTCTATTACTTCCTGTGGTAGGATGAATAATAGTCCCCCAAATATGTCTACATCCTAATCTCCGGACTCTGTGAATGTTACCTTGTATGACAAAAGAGACTGTAAATGTGAAGAAATTGAAGATCATGAAATGGAGAGATTATCTTGGATCATTCATGTGAGTTTGATATAATAGCAGTGGTTCTTCTAAGAGGAACAAAGGAGGAATCAGAGTCACAGAGGAAGGTGACTTGATGACAGAAGCAGAGATTAGAGTGACTGGCTTTGAAGAGGGAGGAAGAGGCCATATCCAAGGAACACAGGAGGAGGCCACAAGAAACTGAAAAAGGCAGGGAAATAAATTCTCCCGTTAGAGCCCTCAGAAGGAAACAACCTTGCTGAAGTTGAATTTAGCCCAAGTGAAACTTATTTTGGACTTCTGACCTCCAGAACCATAACAGAATAATTTTTTTGTTGTTGTTTTAAGCCACTAAATTTGTGGTTATTTGTTACAGCAGTAATATACCTTGGTACATTAGATCTTAACTAATGGTATCACCTGATTCTCCTTTGTCACACTCACAAAATCAGCACTTTTACATCTGATTAAGTATTTATTTTTAGCTCTCTGTTTCATAAATTGTAAGCTACATAAACCATAAACTCCAGTAAGATAGAATTTTTTAAAAACTTGCTTTTATATCTTCAGTGTCCAGCAGAATTCCTGGCATATAGCACACATACAATAAATATTGTTGTTATGAATGGATACATTGATAACTTTTACTTCTTAGACAAACAAGAAGTTTCATAATAACATTAAACATCTCAATTATTGTACATCTTTTTCTTTTTCTTCTGCTTTTTAAGCAATGGTTGTTTCTTTAGAGACAGATATGGAAGTACAATTATTTCCAGCTATGAGAACTGTTCTCTTCCTTCCATTCTCCTTCAATATATAACTGAAGGGAAGCAGAATTTATCACCCTCAAATAAGGATAAGGCATGAAGACTAGTTTGACCTGATTTTTTTTTTAATGGTTTTGGGAAAAAGTAATTTTTTTTTAAAGGTGATATTTTTTTTTTTTTAAGATTATTTATTTATTTATTTATTTGACAGAGAGAGACAGTGAGAGAGGGAACACAAGCAGGGGGAGTGGGAGAGGGAGAAGCAGGCTTCCTGTGGAGCAGGGAGCGCAATGCAGGGCTCATCCCAGGACCCTGGGATCATGACCTGAGCCGAAGGCAGACACTTAACGACTGAGCCACCCAGGTGCCCCTTGACCTGATTTTTTTTTAAGAAAGAGCAGTCACAGGAGAAGCTGTGAAAGTCACGTCAAAATTACCCTTTTGTAAGAGAACTGAATCCTTTTTTACTGTGCTTTCCTGGTAACTTCTCATAACTGGTCTCACCGCATCCCAACATCTTTTTTTGTCTTTAGCAGAAAATGGTACTCAAAGTGATGACTTGGGCTTTTTGAGGGAGTTAGTCAGTTTTCCTGGGGGATGTACATTATTAAACTTCTGTGGGTTTTCTCCTGCTAATCTATCTTTTTTACAGGGGGAATCTCAGCCAAGAACCTACAATGATAAAGGGAAAATTCATTTTTCCTCCCCTACAATGGTAATGGAGCGTTCCATCTCATCCTTCTGGATATTACGGACAAAACTAATAGGTCACACAAAGAAGGTACTTCCTAAATTTTACGAAATGAAAAATTAGTTTTACTTTCAGAAAACTACATATAAATGTGCTTTGTTTATTACAAAATGTATACTCCAAAAAGTAGTAAATAAAATATTTGTTAACAAATAATTCTTGCTTTAAGGAATCATATGGAGTTCTTTTATAAAATTGAATATTTATCTTTCTTCTGTTTTGCAAATACTATCATCATTCTTGGTGACTTCCTTTTAAAAATATACTATGCTTAAAATGCACATAAACTACAGGTGAAAGCAGGAAGTTTCAGAGTACTTGCTTATGAAAATGGACTCATTTTCTCTAAGTTTTCAAAGGGACATTATTTTACAAAGCCATCTCCTCTAACATATTTAAAATTCTGTGCTTGATTTAAAAATCCCAATTTATACAATTTCATAAAAAGCATATTTTGTGTATAAAGACTAAATATTTTAGTGTTATTTGTTAATATTTTGCTTTAGATATTTCCATCTGTTTATATGACCATTGTTTTAGAATTGATTGACCTTTCAATTTGCCATAATCTTTAATGAATTGATTATGGTAAAGAAAAACCTCAGATTATTATTTTATGGAATGGGTAGGGCTGTCTTCTGTTTTTTTAATCACAATATTTGAAATATTGCAGAAACACCAAAATAGCCCAATAACAGCACTTATAGAGTTCATGAAAGCCTGATAACTATGGTTCATGCACTTTCAATTTTCAATTTTTCTCTAAGAGATTGAGGTCTGCTCAATGGTGTGTATTGAATTGAATCTTTTCTCTGCTATCAGGTATATCTAATTTTTGCTTTTAAAAAATGCTTCTTGGCTAGGTGATTATTAAATATAAGTATATGCCAAGAGATCCATTCGAAGATTTAAAATGAGGGTTCTTATGTTAAATCACACTTATAAAAGAAATAAGGGCTCACTTTCTAATATAAGCAAATTGAGTCCTGTTTTTCTTCTAAGTTTTAATTTTTCTGTTTTGCCCTTCAAGGCATTTCAACTTAATGATTTGTTAACCAGAGGCTTGACAATATGGTTACATTATGGTCCTTATTAAATTTAGAGGGAACTCTAACATGTGATACTCACAAGAGTGATCCTATCACTACGGTTGCTCATTAGTACCAATGTTTTATTTTTAAGGTGATTATACCATATTGTTTGATGTCACTGGATTTCATATCATGCTATTTTTGGAGACACTGATAATATTCTTAAATTTACCATCTTCTTATAATATAAAATAATTCTTTAACTGCTTCAATGTATTAAAGATAATAGGCCCAAAATGGAGAGACTATTCTAAACTCCACATCACCAGAGATTTAACTAACTGACAGTTTTGGCTGTCCCAGAAATGGAATGTTAAACCAATCAATCGGGAATCACCTTATCAGCATTAGTTAGGTCATCTGCCTTATCAAACCCTGCCATCTCCTATAAGGAAAGTAAACTTGCAATTACTGATCTGCCTTTTTGTTTACTGCAAGGTCTTTGTTCCTGCTTTCTTCTACCTGTAAGATCTCTTGCTTTGTATAGCTCTTCAGGGCTTCTCTCTACCTGCTAGATTGTATGCTACCATGAAATGCTGAATAAGCCAATATGATCTTTAAAGTTACTCAGTTAAATTTCGTTTTCTGACAAATGGAAGACAGATACATCTAAGAAAGGACTATGATGGATATTTATAGCAAGGCTTATTATTTGGGGGTCAGTTGAGCTTTCATAAATGTAATGTAAGCAGTTTGTGAAGCCTTTGAAACTATCTTCAAATTTCTATGTACGTGTACATTTCTCTGAAGAATCCATAGTCACCCAAAATGTTAAGAACAGTGCTAAGTTAGTGATCTTTATAGCTTAAAAGAAAATAAAGGTGACCACAGATATAATGTAAAAATAATTTGATTTCGACTGATAGCAGAGAAGCCTTAGTTTTATTTGCTATGCTAAGTGATTTCATGTAAGAGATATTTTGAAGTTTAAGATAAGTGGAATCTTTTAATAAGAATCGAATTTTAGCTTAATGAACTCAATGAATTCCATGCCTAAATGTAATATGCATTTTTGAACAGTGAGTGTTACATTTTCATTAGTAGGAGTTATTTCAGTTGATCAGAAGATCTGGTACCTGCAAACTCTTGCTTTTTCTGATTCCCATCTTGCCAACACCCCTGTCTTTTCTTCACACAGCAGTCAAGGGGGGTTGTAAAAACCTTCACTTAAAGCCCTCCAGTTGCTTCCCATTCCAATTAGAACAAAATCTAAATGTTTATGTATGGTTTGCAAAGCTATGTGTGATCCCTGCCTACTTCTTTAATTTCATTACATACAGATTGCCCTGTTGTCTTTTATGCTTCAGTCATAGGAGCCTTTGCCAGTTTCCAGAGCTTGTTCTTTTTTTGGAGCCTTTGCATCATTTATTTTCTCTGCCTAAAATGCTCCTTCTCTAGATCTTTGCATGGTTTACTCAGTGTTCAGGTGCCTCTTTGAACATTGTCTCCCAGGACAGGCTTTTCTTGACTACCAAATGTGAAGTTGTTTCTTGGTTTTCTCCACCACTTCATTTTGATTTGTTCTCTTCCTACCACTTAGTATGAGTCATTAATAGCTTACATATTTGTTTGCTCATCGTCTGCTTGTGGACACTTGAATGTAAACTTCATGAGAGCAAGAGTGTTGTCTTTCTTGTTCACTGCTGTATCTTCAGTGCTTGGAACTTGCCTGAAATATGGGGAAAACTCTGTAAAGTATTTGTGAAGTAAATTAAATAAAATTTCATTAAATAAGGGTTTATATTTACCTCCTAATTGGTATGGTTACAGGAGATTGGTGACAGGGAATAAGAAATAGCCTTTGACAATAAAGTGCTCAGCTATGGTCATACCAGATGAGCACCACTCTGCAGGTGTTCCTATCTTATATCTTTATTTTTCTCTTCATTCGGATGTCTGTAATAAAATGAAAACAAATAGGAGTTATCTACTTTTCTCTGAATGACCTTGAGAAGGCATTGATACATGACACCTCTTAGTCTCCCCTTCACTTTCTCTCTATGTGGACGTAGTCCTGGTTTTCCAATTTGTTGTTTGATAAATGACTGAAAATCTTACAATTTGATTAATAACTAATACTTATTCAGATTTGAAGATTGATATTTTGTACTCATTGTACAAAGGTTGATAAACTTTTTTAAGGATTTTATTTATTTATTTGAGAGAGAGAGAGAGCACACAATTGGGGGAGGAGCAGAGGGATAGGGACAAGCAGACACCACACTGAGTGTGGAGCTTGACTTGAGGCTCAATCTCACCACCCTGAGATCATGACCTGAGCCAAAATCAAGAGTCAGATGCTCCACCAACTGAGCCACCCAGGTGCCCCTCACTTATGATCTTTTAAATAAAGACCTAAGAGTTTATATCAGAAGACTGGCTGTTCAGCACAGCATAGATGATACTGGAAGCTCCTGCATATCAAGCCAACTTGCTACAGCGGGACTCTGGAAGAACATGAGGGTGTAAACTAAAAAAAAGTTTTAAATTTGGCACCAACAGGGAGCACTGTTATAATCTGAGGAGGGATGGACGTAGAGGAGCTGCCATAGATGTACATGTCTGTAAATCTGGGTTTGACCACATGGCACTGTGTGTCAGCAAGAAGGAAAATCATCACTAATGACATCTATGGACTCCAGTTTGCTCTTTCAGTTTGCTGTTTACAAACAGGCTTAATTCCCATTGGTTCTTTTTTTTTTTTTAATTATTATGTTATGTTAATCACCATACATTACATCATTAGCTTTTGATGTAGTGTTCCATGATTCATTGTTGCATTTAACACCCAGTGCTCCATTCAATACGTGCCCTCTTTAATACCCATCACCAGGCTAACCCATCCCCCCACTCTCCTCCCCTCTAGAACCCTCAGTTTGTTTCTCAGAGTCCATAGTCTTTCATGGTTCGTCTCCCCATCCGATTCCCCCCCTTCATTCTTCCTAGCAAGCCTCTTAATATCATACAGCCAGCCACAACCTCAAAGACGAGATGTGAGACTTCCAGCTAGTAAGCTCAGTAAACACAAAAAATGCTCTCTTTCTATATAACATCCACATATCAGATTTGTACTCTGCACTAATAAATAGGCTTACTAATTATGTATTTCATTATGCAAATTCCAAAATTGTTTTTGAGATAGCTGCTCAGTGAAAAAAATGATGTAGATAATATTGCATTAGAGACTAAAGTGTGGTGGTAAAAAGATATTGAATTATCTTATTCTGAATAATGGTATTTATAAGAATGTATATGAAGGGATCGGGAAGAGCAAATATGAATCCCTAGTATATCCTTCCAGAACACTGAACAGTATATAGGCCTTAAGTCGAAGCACAAAAACTGAAGTAAACAGTAAGGAAGTATGGAAAGCTAAAGCAAGATGACAGAAATAAGACAAACTATTATAAAAGGTAATAATTTTTTATTACAATGGACAAGTAGGTAAGAACAAAGAGAAGGAGAAATACAAAAAAATGTAAATGAACATTTAGCTAAAAAAGTTAGAAAAAGACTAAATATGTAAAAGGAAACAGGAGAGAAACATTGATGAAAGTAAAAATAAATGAATTACAAAAGATGATTATATCATAAATTTACTAACTAAATTCAAAAAGTAATATATTATTTTTCAATAGCCAAATTACCATTAACATTTATTTAAGGAATAAAGAAATAAAACACTTAGAAGTCCTGAAGTAGATAATAGCATAACTGTGGGTGAGGTTAAAAATAATAAGCTATATGTCAAATACAGTTATATGTTATAATAAAGATAAAATGGTTATCAAACAAGGACCCTGTTATCAAGAATGAGACTGGGGCACCTGGGTGACTCAGTCAGTTGAGCGTCCACCTCTTGATCTCAGCTCAGGTCTTGATCTCAGGGTTGTGAGTTTGAGCCCTACGTTGGGCTCCATACTGGTTATGGAGCCTATTAAAAAAAAAAAATTATTAAGCTGTATCAAATTTACATAGGTTGTAAATGTAGGCTATCTGAAGTGGTGACATCTAAGCTGATACCTAAAAAGTGAAGGAGGGGAGTAAGGTCACAGGCAAAGGAAACAGCATATTCAAAGGCCCTGAGATAGGCAAAAACTTGGAGTGTTTGGAAAGAATTGGCCATGTTTACTTCTTTAGTAAATTTGAGAAGATTCAAGATTATATTTATAATAATATCACTTTTCATCAGTTTTGATACTAATATGTATATGACAAATGATAGAATTATGTTAGGATTACTTTTGATAAGGATATGCCTATGGAGATTTGTTTTATGTGTGAAATTCATCTGTCATATGTGTTTCAGCAATACAGATAAAGGGAAAAAGTAGAAAACCATCTCTCTAATCATGTCTTCCTGCTCATACTTTTATAGCAGTGGATTTTAATTTTTTGTTTCAGGTCTCCTTTCCATTCTTAGAAATTATACTGTGAATCATTGAATACATGCTCTACAATTGTTCTTTCTATGTTGAGCCTGTTTTTCTATGAAGAATGCAGTCTTACCTTTATCTGGACATTTTAATTTTTTCCCCTAGTTTTTCTGATGTGCACTCTTTTTTTTTTTTGCTATAATTCCTTGTCTAGAAAATCAAATTTTATTATTTTATGCCACCACATAACCTGCTATTTACTTTTCACTTATCATGATACTCAGCTGCAAAGAAAAATGAATTCCTAGTCTAAATTTCAGTTTATTATATATGAAATTCTATTCACTTGAAGGGGATACTGAGGTTATTCTGTCTTTGGTCATTTGTTGCCAAGTAAATCAACAGAATTGGTATCACGGTTTTTATAAGTCTCAGAAGGCTTTCCATTACTTCTTTGATACATACATCAGGAAAACCATATTTGTAAAAGATGGATGTCACATATGCACATGGCTGGCTTTGTACTTCTCCACAGAGTCACTGACTACCGCTGTCATTTAGGATTAATGATTGAGTATCTCCAATAAGCTCTTTTCCTTGAACTTATTTATGGCTTTATAGAACACTTTATGTTCCTTTATTTTTGTGACTCAAGGTTACTCTTATCGCACTGAGTGTTAAACCCATTGTCCTACTTCAGGGTTTTAGGATTTTGTTTGTTTCCTCATCTGGGCTATAATTCCTCTCTTGCCCTAAGTTTTCTGGCTTCATTTCTGGATAATGTTCACTACATTCTAAAGTTGTATTGATCACTACATTCTAAAGCTGTATTCCTTGAATTGTTTCACCACTTCTAGTAGGGAGATAACCTTGCAATTACAGTAAATATAGTACATACAATGCATAAATGCATATAGTACTTTTTAACTGTCTTAAGAAGAAAGCCAAGCATCTGTATGACCAACAGGGCACTGTAAGAATTCCAAATATAAGAGCACATGGTTGGTGCTCACTTGAAATATATGTATTTATGCAAATTCTTCTGTACTTTTGTTAACCTAAACTTTTTTCTGCCTGTATGCAGACACAATACTTTCATTTTTAGTTACATACTTCTGCTAAAATGGCAAATGTTCATAAACAGCAATAATTTGTCCCAGCCATTTTTCAACAGAAGCTTGTTTTAATGAACAATGTCATATTGAAAAGACCCTTGACCACACTCTTACAAAATGAGCTATTCATGTCTTTTTGTATTTCTTGCTGACAGTAATAGCTTTGTTCAATGGAGAAGTATGTTTTAAATATGCTAAAATGTGTAGAATTCATGTCCATAATAGTTGTATTTTCCAAATACGAGATAGAAACTGCAGAGTTGTAGAGGAAATCTGTAATAAAACTGCTTTTTACATTCATTATTATTTGTAATTAGCCAGTAGTGATGTATGTGTTTATATGCTTCTTTTATTTATATTTATGTCCTTTTTCTGGGTTTCTCTTATAAAGTCATCTGTAACTGCTTGAAAGAAAATAAGAAATGCTTTTAGTATTTGTGCATTTTCAGTATTCATTCGACCTGAAAAGAATCCTGATATAGTGGAGAGAATATGACATTTAGAGATAATCAAAGGCAGATTTGAATCCTGGCTTTTCCCTTTTGATATGTGTGTGTGCGTGTGTGTGCATAATGTTAAAAGCATTTTTAATGATGGAATTTAAGTCACTGTTGTCAGTGAAATATTTTTTGATCAGAAAATACTGCATAAGCTGCAGTATCGGGCTGCATAAGCTCTTCTTATATCATACAATTCATCAAACTGCCTCAAAGACCCTTTAAAAATACTCAAGTGTGTGTTTTCAGCATTGGTTTCCATTTTTTTTTCTTTCGTCTCTCTTTTTTTTTTGTCGTCAAGATTTTTTTTAATTTTATTATGCTATGTTAATCACCATACATTACTTCATTAGTTTTTGATGATTCATTGTTTGCATATAACACCCAGTGCTCCATTCAATATGTGCCCTCTTTAATACCCAACACCAGGCTAACCCATCCTCCCACCCCCCTCCCTTCTGGAACCCTCAGTTTGTTTCTCAGAGTCCATAGTCTCTCATGGTTCTTCTCCCCCTCTGATTCCGCCCCTTTCATTTTTCCCTTCCTATTATCTTCTTTTTTTTTTTTTTTAACATATAATGTATTATTTGCTTCAGAGGTACAGATCTGTGATTCAACAGTCTTACACAATTCACAGCACTCACCATAGCACATACCCTCCCCAATGTCTATCACCCAGCCACCCCATCCCTCCCAACCCCCACCACTCCAGCAACCCTCAGTTTGTTTCCTGAGATTAAGATTCCTCATATCAATGAGAGCATATGATACATGCCTTTCTCTGATTAACTTATTTCGCTTAGCATAATACCCTCTAGTTCCATCCACGTCATTGCAAATGGCAAGATTTCGTGTTTGTTTTTTTTTTTGATGGCTGCATAATATTCCAGAGTGTGTGTGTGTGTGTGTGTGTGTGTGTGTGTGTGTGTGTGTGTATGTATATATACCACTTCTTCTTTATCCATTCATCTGTTGATGGACATCTTGGCTCTTTCCATAGTTTGGCTATTGTGGACATTGCTGCTATAAACGTCGGGGTGCATGTACCCCTTCGGATCCCTCCATTTGTATCTTTGGGGTAAATACACAGTAGTGCAATTGCTGGGTCATAGGGTAGCTCTATTTTCAACTCTTTGAGGAACCTCCATACTGTTTTCCAGAGTGGCTGCACCAGCTTGCATTCCCACCAACAGTGTAGGAGGGTTCCCCTTTCTCCGCATCCCCGCCAACATCTGTCATTCCTGACTTGTTAATTTTAGCCATTCTGACTGGTGTCAGGTGATACCTCATTGAGGTTTTGATTTGGATTTCCCTGATGCCGAGCGATGTTGAGCACTTTTTCATGTGTCTGTTGGCCATTTGGATGTCTTCTTTGGAAAAATGTCTGTTCATGTCTTCTGCCCATTTCTTGATTGGATTATTTGTTCTTTGGGTGTTGAGTTTGATAAGTTCTTTATAGATTTTGGATACTAGCCGTTTATATGATATGTCATTTGCAAATATCTTCTCCCATTCTGTCGGTTGTCTTTTGGTTTTGTTGACTGTTTCCTTTGCTGTGCAGAAGCTTTTTATCTTGATGAAGTCCCAATAGTTCATTTTTGCCCTTGCTTCCCTTGCCTTTGGTGATGTTTCTAGGAAGAAGTTGCTGTGGCTGAGGTCAAAGAGGTTGCTGCCTGCGTTCTCCTCTAGGATTGTGGTGGACTACTGTCTCACATTTAGGTCTTTCAACCATTTTGAGTCAAGGATTGTTGAAAGAGACTAATGTTGTCTGCACTTTTAATATACCTCCTTTTACAAATGTCATTCAGTCTCTTTTCAAGCAGCCTAACTTCTTTCTGCTCCCATTTCAAGATACATTTTGAATTTCAATTCCTAAATATAGACTTCCTGGATCTCCACTTAGTTTCTCTTGTGAATGCTCATAGACCTTATATCCAAGACACCTTGATTCTATTTCAAGTATAAAAAAAGGAAGCTCTTAAAATGTTTGATAGCACTGTAGTAGTTGGCCTTGTGTTGCTTAACTGCCCATCATATGCTTGTTCTTCTCCAATTGTTTTTCTCTTCTTTCTTGATTTAAAGCTTTCCTTGTGTTATTCTTTATGCCTGGGACTCTCTTCATTTTTCATTGCTTTCATCTGCCATTTCTAAGTCATCCTTAGACATCCTTTTCCCTGGGAACTTCAATGTTCTTTGCATGATTCAGGCTGAATTAGATGTTCTTCCTATCATGCACCCAGTTCCTTCTACTTAGTTAGCACAAATAACCCCATGTGAGCATTTGTCACATTACATATGTACTTGCTCATTTATCTGGCGTCTCCTTCACCATAATGTAAGCTTTACTAGGAAAAAAAATGTCCTGTTTACTATTGCAAGCTTGAATGCCTGGCATAGTTCTGGGTACACGTGAATATTATATAAGTATCCAATATATATCTTTTAAATAAAAGAATAATTTCTATTTAATAAAGTGATGACTTTTTATATTCCTATTTGGGACATGTTTTTTTGTTGTTGTTGTTGTTGTTTTAATTAAATTATTCCCATTTAGATCTTTATTTTTTTTAATTCAAATTCAATTAGCCAACATACAGTACATCATTAGTTTCAGATGTAGAGTTCAGTTATTCATCAGTGTTGCATATAACACCCAGTGCTCATCACATCATGTGCCCTCCTTAATGCCCATCACCCGGTTACCCCATCCCTCCACCTGCCTCCCCTGCAGCAACCCTCAGTTTGTCTCCCTCTGGATCTTTTTTTTTTTTTTAAGATTTTATTTATTCATTTTGAGAGAGAGCACAAGAAGGGGGAGCAGTAGAGGGAGAGGGAGAAGCAAGGAGCTGGATGCAGGGCTTGATCCCAGGACCTCGGGATCATGACCTGAGCTGAAGGCAGACGCTTAACTGACTGAGCCACCCAGGCACCCTGTGACATGTTTTTATTTACACTATTTTATTGCAAGTTCCTTGAAGTCAAGGAAGTTTTAAAATTCTTGACTTATCATGCCCAACCTAGCCTAGTACTCAATTGACATCTTTTGAGTTTATTTATGTTCAAGGGGTTTATAAATATTATTTTTGTAGTTACGAAAAACACTATCTTATAATCTTTTGAATTGTGAGAAAATATCAGCGCTTTTTATTTTTTATTTTTATTTATTTTTTCTTTTTTTGATATTCAGTGTTTTTGAAATGGGTGTACAAGAGCATGCCTTTTATATTCTATGGTAACATTCTGAGCAGTTGATATATAATGAGAGAGAGTAGACTCCATGACTAAAGCTCATTTTTTTAAACATGGAAAGAATAAAGATGTTTGTTTGATAATATTGATGCCTAAATTAAAGTGGGGAAATCCTTCTATTGAATTATATGGAAGAATTAATTTAAAAAGTCAGAGAGGGGTGGTCTGGGTGGCTCAGTTGGTTAAGCGTTTGACTCAATTTCTGCTGTGGTCATGATCTCAGGGTCCTGAGATCGAACCCTGCCTGGGGCTCCACACTCAGCAGGGATTCTGCTTCTCTCCTTCTCCCTCTGCCCCTACCCTGCCCACCTGTGCTCTTTCTCTCTCCCAAATAAATCTTAAAAAAATTTAAAAATCATATAGTGTATTTTTATTGCTTAAATAAATAAAATTTACTTATAAATAAAATAATTTATAAGTAAATATTAAACTTTAGAGCACCCAAAATTAGAAGTTCAGGGGCACCTGGGTGGCTCAGTCAGTTAAGCCTCTGACTGTTGATCTTGGTTCAGGTCTTGATCTCAGGATCTTGAGTTCAAGCCCCAGGCTGGCGTGGAGCTTACTTAAAAAAAAAAAGTGTATAACTGGATTCTAGTCCTGGCTCTACTAGTAAATGTAAATTCCATGGCAAGGCACTTATTTAATTGTTTTATATATAAGCAAGAATGATATCAAAATAGATTTTTAAAATCCTTTTCAGTCTAAAATTATGATTCAATGTAAGAGATCTAAAGATGAGCATGCAATGAACTCTTAAATCACACAGTTTAATTTTATCTCTGTTTCAATTTTAGTCGACTAAACTCCTATTTGGTGGTTAGAGGAAAGAGGTGGATTATAATTATTAAAAGCATAATAAATGTTAAATAATAATTGATTAAATTATAATTGTATGCATTTTAATGACAAATTATTTCTCATATATACTTACTAATTTATTTATTCTTATTTTATTTTTACTGCTCCTTTCACATGCCTGGTAGAAATGTTAGATTAAATTAGTTATCACCTGCAGAGTATAAAAGCTTTAATAAATAAGATTACCTGGAGCTTACTTATTTATTGGACCATTCTAGATTTTTATAATATCTGCATAGTGGCTGCACAAGAAGAATCCTTTATTCTTCATTCCCCCATGGTGTGTGTGTGTGTACATACAATTTCTTTAAACCCCAGCTATTATACCCTACAATACCCTATTATCATGAAACAGTGAGAGAACAAAATATGCTAGGAACAATATTCTCTGAAAAGCAATTTAATAACAGCAATGCCACTTCTGAGATCTTACAAATTCTAACAGTAGTTATATCCATTTTTGCTAATGTAATCAATTAAACAAGAGAAATCGAATTACTCAGGTTTATTCAATTTCAAGTAGAGAAGAAAAACAAAAATTTTGATGCTGAAATGTTTCCTAGTAACTTGTATTAATTGTAACCTGGTCTTTTTGAAGATGGCATCTTGATGATGTAACAGAAAACTCTTTATTTCTCCATCTGTATATACCATAAAACATTTTACAAGCTATGGACCAAATATGTTTTCAGTGGATCATTGAGGGCAGATAATTCCTGTTCAGTTATGTAATAGTTTATTTTATCTCTGTTTCAAATAGAAATAATCTAGTGAATTATTCACTCCATGTTAACTTCCCCTGTTGAAGACTGTCAACAATCTCAAAAAAACAAAAAACCTTTTTGTGATACTATTCCTCTGGAAAGGTTTCTGCTGAGTGACTTTGTTTTCACTTGGAAAAACAGTAATTCACAGATTCTAAGGTAGGATGCACCGTGATGCTCTTGGTAAGTAATGTCAAAATATTTGCCCTACTAGGAAGCCTCTCTTATTTGCCTCTCAGAACTGAGCCAGGGATCAATAAACTCTGTGATCTGCTCCAGGGTGTTCACTCAAAAAAATTAGTAGCAGAAGTAGCTTCAAGAGTCAATATAACTGCCTAGAATCTGAGTGTGAAGTACAGAAAGATTTAACACAACTTTTTTGTCACTTTGAAAATTTTTCAGTACCTGATTATCGCAATTATCATAAAACTCTCAGCTTCTTTTATTAAGTCATATGGATAATTGATCCTCAAACTCACTACAGATTTTAACTTTTTCTTGATTTATGAAAATATTAGAGATGGATGTTAGGGCAATTAGTGTTTAGTAACATTATTTGCTTGCTAAAATAAGGTAAAATTTTGTATTGAGTTATATTTTTAAAATAAATTTGTAGATTTTAAGTGCCTAATTTGATTAGCTTTTACAAATGTATACACTCATTTAGTCATCTTCCAAAGATCAAGATACAGAACATTTCTCTTACCCTGACATTCCCTCATGCTTCTTTCTAGTCAGTACCACACTCTAGGACCCAAGCAATGATTGTCAGGACAATGAATTTTCTCAAATTGCATATATAACTGAAATCATGCTATGCACTTTTCATGTACAAGTACTGATTTATATTGGTCAACTTGATGTTTTGAGATTTATCCACATTGTTGCTATATCAGCAATTGTCTCTTTTTATTTGCGGAATATCATCCTATTAGTTAATAAAACCCAACTTTTTTGTCACTTATAGAGAAGTGACAAAGAGAGAAATAATCATATTTCTCTCTATAGATGTTTTGAGTTGTTTCAGTTTTTGCTCATTACAAAGAAAGCTTATATAATTGTTCTTGTGCAAATCTTTTTGTGGAAATGCTTACATTCTGTTTAGGATAAACCTATGAGTGGAATTTCTGAAACATAGTGTGGTCATATGACATAATCTGGAATTTGATTAGGTTTCCTTAAAGGGTCATATAAACTGAAAAATATTAAAACTACGAAGTCAAAATAACCAGCTATATGGTTATGAATATGTATATTCAATATAGCCAGGAACATATGTATATGTTCCTGGCTATATTGAAATCCATGGGTATTACATATTCGATGATGAAATTGAGGTAGTTTTATGGGTAGAGCAATTGTAATTTAGACAAATTACAGGAAATTATAGTTCATGGCAATGATCAGAGCATTGACTTTGGGTGAAGCCAAATGCTTATTTGCAGGGACATGAAAGCAATTTGCTTTCAGATGGTGTTAGATTAACATACTTATGTGCTATTGAGAAGTTACTTGATGTTGATCAGCCCACTTTTAACTCCCTGAGTTTTGGTTTCGTTTTGTTTTTAATTGAGAACCCTAATAACTACAGCGCAGGGTCACTGTCATGCTTTGAGATGAAATATGTAGAGTATGTAGCAAATTCTAATTAGTAGTGTTTGTTATAAAGTATGTGAAGAATACACGGCTTTCTTGTTCTCAAAGTTGGAAGCAGTATTTTAGTGGAAGCGAATGACAAGACAGGACCTTTTAACAAACCACATGAAAGTTCATCCAGCAAGTTGGAAAGAGAAGGGTTTGGAGTTAGTTTACATTCCTCAGGGAGGCATGTGAGCATCTTTTGAATGTGTATAAAGTCTGCATAACAGGTCTAGTAATTTTATTTGGGAATACGAGTGATAATATCCAACCCCGTGTTCAAATTGAGCATTTGTTAACCTTGCTGTATATTAAATATAGGGGAACAGCACAAAGAGATGAACTCTGTACAGTAACAAATCTGTGGGTACACACTGAATTGTATGTGTACATGAAAACATGTAAGTTTTGCAATTAAATGTGAAGATTCATAATGCAGACCTTATAGAGTACAAATAAAAATTTAAAAAAAGAAAAAAGCTAGGTTCTTTTTATTCAAGATCTGGAAACATTGTTTAAGAACAGAGGTTCATACTATATTTTGATGACTACTTATATCTTTTCCCAACAGTTTTGTAATGAGAATCCTACATTGAAAGTGATGTAAAATTTTAATACAAATTTTGATTATGTGGATTATATAGCTGGACTTATATAATGATACTCAGCATGTTTACAAAGTAAAAATTGCTCCTTCTAGCCCTCCTTTTTATTTCTTCTCACCAAAAACTCCTTATGAGGTCAACAGTGGCACAATTGCCCATTTGTTTATTTCAAAACAAATGAACAAACATAACCATAATGAAAAAAATCCAGAATAGTTCATTTAGTATAATGAGACCAAAAATTGATCATCTGATTTATTATTATTTTTAATTATAAAGTTTATTTTATACTCTCAAAGGTACAAACTCACCTTTCTTATTTCTTCCTCAAAATTATTTCTGACTGTAAAACATGTTATGCTAGAAAGATCACCTAGCTATCCATACACATGGTTTCAGTTCTCCTGTTGACTTCTGGGAGCTCAGAAAAGCCTGTTAGCATATGTATGCTTCAAATTTTTCTGTTTCCTCTTTCTAAATGACTAATTTAAAACATTGTGCCACTGGGGTGTAAAGATAATGTTTTCCAAAGCATTTTAGAGTCTTAAATCTGAAAATTTCATGGACAGGAAAATGGTTTTGTATAACCACAGCTTTAATGCTTTTTTCCTAGGAGAAATTACCAAATTATTATTCTTTCATCAAGAACTAAATATATTCTTTTACATTTCCAAAGCATGGTCCCTGTGGACAAGGACAATTGAACATAGTTAAAAAAGAAACAGTGTTTAATTTATTTTCAGCTGGCAACCGCAAGAATGGGTTCTTTCTCTTATTTATTTTTATTTAATCTATGAGGCTGATGGCTCCCTCGTGAGAGGATAATATGAATTCAGCAATCAGGACATTATTTTAACATTCCTTACGTGCCATATTAGGTTTCTACATAGCCTTCCCTTGTATCAGGCAGAAGACAAAACAAAAAGTGTTTTGCAGCATGATCTTTGAATGTTCATTTATTCTTCAGATACATCTGAGGCTCCAAGATGACCTGCAAATATAACCAATTAGGTAATATGTGTTCCAGAGAAGTTAAGTGGCACTATCTGGCACTGTGTTGGATGCAGAATTCTACAGATATATTTACTGCATTTCATGATGTTAGAGAATACCAAAAAACTTTCAGATATAACCAACACAAATAGACAATGAATGTAATGAAAAAGCAAGGAATGATCATCTTGTTTTGTCTTCACTGGTGTTATCCACATTTTGTTTATGATGAATTACCATAGGCATATTTTAGTGAATTAATGGAATTATTGAATTAGTCTTTGATGTATCATTTTCATGCGCCTTTTCCCACTGTACTGTCTACAAGTGAATTACGTCTTTCCAGGCAACTTAGCAAAACAAGCTATGAGTAGTCATGCATTATGAGATTGGATGATAAAAATGGCTAATTATAGGAGAATCCCATGGAATGTGCTGCTTTGTCATTGTTTTTGTAATTCTGTTCTTTTATGTATTGATGACAATCTAAACTATTACCTTGTTACTAATCCAAGATTTGAAGTCAGCATATAAGATTCAAAATAATTATAATGGCCCGTTTTTGATGCATGCAGTATACAAGTTTTCACTCATGCTTGGTGGAATTACATCTTAAAAGAATATAATAAAAAATGGCCTTGCACAAATATTCTATTTGATTTTTTAAAAAAGCGATTACTAGGACTGTCTGGGTGGCTCAGCCATTTAAGCGTCTGCCTTGGGCTCAGGTCATGATCTCAGGGTCCTGGGATCCAACCCCACATTGGGCTCTCTGCTCAGCGGGGAGCTTGCTTCTCCCTCTGCCCCTCCCCCCGGCTTGTGCTCTTTCTCTCTCACTCACTCTCTCTCTCTCTCAAATAAATAAATACAATCTTAAAAAAAAAAAAAAAGACTCTCTAGCCCTTTCCCTCTGCCCCTCCCCTCCCTCTCCCCACCGCGGGTGCGTGCTCTCTTTCTCTCTCTGTCTCTCTCTGAAATAAATAATCTTAAGAAAGACAGATATCACACTGAAGGAGGGATGGAAATGGAGAAGATGAAAGGTTTCTAGCTGGCTTATCTGTTGGTTGGTACACAGAAGAGAGATGTTACCACTATTTTATCTGAATGTAGCCTCAAGATATGAGATGTGTACAGCTGAGATAACGTGGCAAGTGTAATAAAAATCACACAACTGACTCTGATTTTACTGTGTTAGCATCAAATTTTACATCCTAACCATTTGCAAAGACATAACTTTTAGATATACTCTCAAACTTAGCTATGTATTTTTTTCTTTTAAGTAAGTTTTCTGTCCAATGTAGGGCTTGATTTCAAAACCCCAAGATCAAGAGTCGCATGCTGTATGGACTGAGCCAGCCAGGCAGCCCTTAGCCATGTATTTCTAGCATGTACTGTTAAGATGTCCCACGTGGCCAGTGAACGCAATGCTAATCTGTGAAGCTGTTTAAAATCATGCATTTATGTTATACGCAACTAATGAATCATTGATCACTACAACAAAAACTTATGATGTACTATATGCTGGCTAACTGAACATAATAAAAAAACATGCATTTATTGGTAGATGTTACTTTTATTCTGAATAACAATTAGAGTGAGAGAGCAAATAGTTAATGACCAAGCTGCCATGTTTTATTATGCTTACATTTTTGTTTGCAGTAATATAGCTTAAATAATTTTGAGGAGATGCTGAATTCATTTGTAGAAATGTAAGACTCGACCTCAGGAGTCTCTTTTGACTAATTATGAACTTTTAATATAATAATACATTTTAAAAATAATTGCTCTGTATTTTAAAAAGGAATTTTAGTAGATAATTTCCTAAATTGCAAAAAAAATTCGGTAACTTTCTGCCACTGAGAATCATCATGACTAATTAGAAATGGATTAAAATGAAGTCATATTAATTATATAACTCATATGCCCAGACCTTACCAGTCTACTACTTTAATGCAAGGTTTCACTGACTTTCCTTCAAAGGTACCATTCTGCTTAGTTGCTTAAAATACAGTCTGGGACAGTGTTTCTCAAATTTAGCATGTATCGCCGTCACCCAAACAGCTAGATTGCTGAGTCCCTTCCCCAGAGTTTCAGTTTGGTAAGTCTGTGCCAGGGCTCAAGAATTTGCATTTCTAATGTTCTAAATTGATGCTGATGCTGTTATTCTAGGGCCCACACTTTGAAAACCATTACCTAAAGGAATGCCTATAATTACATGGCCCATTTTGTCTTTCTTTTGATCACCACATTAGTGAACTAGCTGATTACAATATTCTGATGTTTGACCTCTTGCCAGAAAGAAAACACTTGAGACAGGTTTCTGCAGCTGCTTCCCTGGGGCTGATGCTGCTCGATTCAGTATCACTTCATCCTCCTTGGGAACATTGTAATTTTGCACTCTATTTCATTTATGTCCACTTTGACCTTCATTATTTTCTTCACACACACAAAAGAGGAAAATTACAGACCACTTTCCCTGATGAACACAGACGCTGCCATTTGTGACAGCATGAATGATTGTTTCCATGCACATTAAGTATTGTATCATCTCACTTATATGTGGAATACAAAAATACCAAACTTATAGAAACAAAGCAGATTAGTATTTGCCAGAGGCAAGGGACAGGGGTTAGGTGAAATGACTGAAGGTGGTCAAAAGATACAAATGTACAGTGTTAAGATCAGTATGCTTTGGGGATACCATGTACAGCATAATGAATATGACTAACAGTACTGTATTATGTATTCGAAAGTTGCTTATAGGGTAGATCTTGAAAGATCTTATCACAAGAAAAAGAATTTGGTAGCTATGTGAATGATGGATATTAACTAAACTCATTGTGGCAATAATTTTACAATATATACATTTATCAAATCACTATGTCATATACTTTCAACTAATACAAAGTTGTATGTCAATTATATCTCAATAAAAATGGACGAAAGAAAATAGTTATCAGATATATATATATCACATGAAATGTTCAGAAAATTGAGAGATAAACCTAAGAAGAGTGAGCAATAAGCAAATGTATCTTCAAATCAAATTTGAAAAAGAACAGAACAAAACTTTTAAAAGTAAAAATTTAGAAACGAATTAAGTACAACACAATGAATGGGTTAATTGATAGATCATGTACATATGAAAAAAATTATAAACTAGAAGAATCTCCGTAGTATGCAGACCAGATAGAAAATAAAATGTAAAATATGACAGGTTAATGGATTTTATGAATAGATCTGTTTAATATATTATTAAGAACTGTATTTGGCCTTTTGTGACAGAGATCTAAAATAAATGTTTTAAGCAGGTTAGGGGTATATTTTCTATCACATAAAATAAGACAAGAGGTAGAAGGTCCAAGGCAGAGATGGCTGCTTCTTATTGTTATCAGAAATCCAGACTCTCTGTCCTGCTATCTTTTGCATTTGGTTGAAAGTCAGTGACCAAATCTTTTCCCATCATGGCCACTTGCCAAGTATCAAGACAACAAAATAATGTAGTAAGAAGTGTCAAAGGCAAATGGCCTTCCAGTTAATTCTGACCTCTCTTTAAAGGAAGCCTCAACCCCAAATTTCCACCTATATTCTCTTTAAACCTAATCATATTTGCTGAAATTTCACAGAAAATTGAAGAGTAGGGTTTTCAAACAGTCTTCAATTAAATCAAGATTCTTTTTGAACAAGAGACTAGAAGTATGAATATTGGTTAGAAATCTAGCAGTCTCTATTTCTAGTAAGTGTAGTAAAATATCTAGAGCTATCACTGAGATATAAACTAGAGACAACTTCCAAACCAGTAGAGGGAGGGAAATGTTCTATTGTTGAAAACAGTATCCTTACTCCAGTGAATTATCTTGGAAATTTTGCCAAAATCAATTAACAAGAAAAGTAAGAGTTATTTTAGGAAGGTCAATTCTGTTCCACTGATCTATATATCTATCCTTATGCCAATACCATAGTGTCTTGATTACTATAGTTTTGTAGTAAGTTTTAAATCAAGAAGTCAAGCCCTCCAATTTTGTTATATTTCAGGATTATTTTAACTTTTCTGGGTCTTCTACCTTTCCATATACATTTTAGTATCAGACTATTAATTTCAGTAAAAACATCTGCAACTATTCTGGTAGGAACTGCATTAAATCTTTTTGGGGCGAATTGCCATCTTAATAATATTGAGTCTTTCAATCCATGAACACAAAAATGATTCTCCTTTCCTTTGGATCCTTTTTATTTTGTATATCAGTGTATAAACTTTTACTTCTTTTATGTATTGATCAGTATCCTGCAGCCTTGCTAAGCTTGTTTATTACTTCTAGTGTGTGTATTTCTAGACAGATATTTCTTTGGATTTTCTAAAAACAGAGTCATGTCATCTGTGAATAAAAACTATTTTAATCCTTCTTTTACAACCTATATAACTTTTAAAAAAGATACCTATATTTCTTTCTTCTCCTGATTGTCTTGGGTAGAATCTTCAGTACAATGCAGAATGAAAATGGTGAAAGTTGATATCCTTGCCTTGTTCTCAATCTTAGGAAGACACCATTCATTATTGTACCATTAAGTATGATGTATAGGTTTTTTGTAGGTATTTTTATCAGGTTGAAGAACTTCCCTTCTATATCTAGTTTGTTGAGAGTTTTGTTCCCCCATTTTAAAGAAATGAAGAATAGGTGTAGTTCTGCTTCTTTGAGAGTATTCTCATGGATAGAAGCAGACAAGATCTTTTTCTACTTTTTTGTCTTTAAGAATGAGTAAAACTTTCCAAAAGCCACCCCAGCACACCTTTCCCAGTGATAGCTCAGGATATTGCTTACAATTAAGCAAAATCCACTCTCTGAGATGGGATCAGTTTGGTAGGAAACACATGGCCTCATGGGCTGATGTCGGATACCTATTGTCCAGGCTAATGACTCTGAGGTCCAGGTAGCCATCTCTTCAAGATTCTTTCTCTCTGTTTGCTTGCTGCCCTTATTTTTGGTTTAAGCCTAAGTCTGACTTCACGTTATAGTTAAAAGATAGCAGCCAGTGGCCATGATGGCTACCGGCGTCCCTTTTCATGTTCAGTTGGCGGAAAAGAGAGGAAAAAGAGAGAAAGAGTTGGAGAGAGAGATAGAGAAATTGAGTTAATATATTTAATAAATAGCTTTGCTGTTTGAACTGTTTTTATTTTTATTTTATTTTATTTGAAAGATTTTATTTATTTATTTGATAGAGCAAGAGAGCACAAGCAGGAGGAACAGCAGAGGCAGAGGGAGAAGCAGACTCTCTGCTGAGCAGGAAGCCTGATGCGGGGCTCGATCCCAGGACCCCGGGATCATGACCTGAGCCAAAGGCAGATGCTTAACCATCTGAGCCACGCACAGATTCGGGTGCCCCTGAACTGTTTTTAAATAGTCATTATTTGCAAATGTGAATCTTGAGAAACACTTGGATATAAACATGATTGGGTGTGATGAGGGCCACAAGCAGAGGGTGTTTCTGACTTTAGGATTGTCTAGTCAGGTATGAGGTAAAGACAGGCAGAAGTAAGCTGCATGAATGGAGGAGGGGCTTTGGAGAACCCGAAATAACTCTTGTTAGAAATGGAAGAGGGAAGTGAATAAAGTTATGGCTTGAAAATGGGTATTTTTATAAATGAATGAAAGAATGAACCTGCTAAATTGTTGCCAGTTTCTTTGAAAATGTTCTAATGTCCTGATAGAAGTTTTCAAACTAACTTCCACAATTTCATTGATTTGAAAGACGTATTCTGACCTAGAATCTCGTCCATTTCAGTTTTAGGATCAATACTACAGACTGCTTGTTGAAAATAGTTGCTATGAGTAATGTGGTGTCGAACATGATAAGGTTTCTGAAATTGCTAGATTCTATCGAGTTTTGTGCCCTAAGGCTAAGGACTGAAACCTTAAATTATTTTCAGAATTTGATCGGTATCAGTACAGGGCAGGAAGTACTGATGTGATGTGACCTCACTGTTCTTGTCCTCTTAAAGAACTATAACTGCTCCAGAAACTTCTGCTTGTAGTGGAATTGGAAGTTCATGCAGTAATCTAAACTAGAGGCAAGGAAGAATGCGTCACTTAAAAACCTAAATTATAATAGGAGTTATTAATGGGCACTTTAAATCAGAGATTAAAGATGACACATTATTTTTTAATATTAAGCATTATTTCTGTGTAGGAATTGAGAAGAAATTAGTCTTTAAAGGGCCAAGAATGCACATCACCTTGACCATCTGTGCAGTACTCTCCTCAATCAAGGGTGAGGGAATATTTCTTGTCAGAATTTCATATTCTATTCCCTAGTCACTTAGCAACACTTTGGATTTTTATTATAATTGAGTGTGAGCCAGCTGGATTTCAGGTATAGTGTTAACATGAAACAGTTTGAAGACTGGTTATGGAGAAGATGTCAGTCGGCTAGGGATCATTTCAATTTAAGTGGCTTTGCCCAAAGAAATCTGAGTAGAATCCTGACGTTCATAAGCAAAATCACTTATAATCTCTTTAAGACCTCACATTTGTGAATTATCACTTAAGCACACATATAAATGTGAAATCATGTTAAAATAAATGTGCCATGATGCAAATTTTCTAATAGACTGGATGGAAGAAGGAGATTTTTCTTTATTTTGTTATTGTGAATTGAGATTAATGTTATCGTAGAGTAGGCATGGCTCAAACATCCCACATTGCCACCATATAAGAATCAGTAGGGCGCCTGGGTGGCTCAGTTGGTTAGGCGACTGCCTTCGACTCAGGTCATGATCCTGGAGTCCTGGGGTCGAGTCCCGCATCGGGCTCCCTGCTCAGCAGGGAGTCTGCTTCTCCCTCTGACCCTCCCCCCTCTCATGCTCTCTCTCTGTCATTCTCTCTCTCAATAAATAAATATCTTTAAAAAAAAAAAGAATTAAAAAAAAAAAAAAGAATCAGTATATGCATTGTTGCATTTAACCAGGATACTCCCCTTCTGTAGACATTTTGTTATAAAACCAGGTGGATTTTATCAGTGTTGAACCCTTGTTTCTGCTCACAACCCTTCCTTTCTAAGTCATGCCCTCTCCCCTGCTCCTCAGGAAGAAAGACTAATGCTGTGTCTCTTCTCTTGTACTTTCACACATACAGAGCTCTGAAATAGTCCTATGTTTCCTCAGACTATATAACTTCAAATGTAAGTTACCTGATTTTTCAAATTTCACTGAAGTTCTATCTCTATCATTGAGCAAACTTTGCCCTGGTGTTATCACTCCATGAGCTGTTTGTATTGAGTAAATACATATAATAATTTTGAATGTCATAGATCTGGACCTTTTCAGAATTTGCCATTCTATTCTTTATTCAAAATTTTCTTCTAGATAAGAATCATTTTTTTAGACTTCTTAACTTTATATGCAAGACTTTATTATTAAGTGTCCTCTTTTTAGCATATAAACATAAGATTTTATTTTTATTTTCATGAGTTACTGACACCATAAAGACCAGAGAGAGCAAGAAGACTGGATGGAAAGCTGGATAGTGCATGGCAGGCCAGGCTTGCTCTCCAGCTGTGGACTCCTATGTCATATTAGCCTAATGATTCATTTATTTTAGCAGCTTCAGCAATATTAAAAATCGTTACATGTCATGAACTTTTGGAGTGGTTAGCAATTTTTTAAAGATTGATTTATTTATTTTAGAGAGAGAGAGTGTGTGCATGTGTGCACATGATCAGGGGGAGGGGCAGAGTGAGAATGAGATCTCTAAGCAGACTACCTGCTGAGCATGGAGCCCAACCTGGGGATCGATCCCACGACCCATGAGATCATGACCTGAGCTAAATCCAAGAGTCCACTCTCAACTGAATGAGCCACCCAGGTGCCCCTGGTCTGCAATTTTTTAAAATATGCCAATTCTATACCAAAGTCACAGTTTTCTTAAAGGTTTTTAGAGCTACTGATACACATACTAACCTCTTCAACATTCTCAGACATAAAAATGAGACTGTCAAGTCAAGGTTTTAGAACTTATCCTCAGGCCTGTTTCAACCTTTAACTTAATTTGATCTAGACTTCAGAATAATATTGTTCTATTCTTACCTCAAGTCCAAAGGGAAACAACATGATAAAGTGGAAAAAGTATGGAGTTAAATATATGTTTAAATTTTAGGTTCTTACTTACTTTTTGGTTGTCTTTGCCTGTAATTTGTCTTTTCCCTCTAAAGTGTAAATAGTGAATTTAAAAAGTCATATTTAGGATTCAATGAGATAGTGTTTCATTTTTGAGTGATTATATATTTTCCTATCTGCTTGTTCTAGAAGAGATGTCAGGTAGCATATAATGCTACATACTTGTACTATAAATTAAAAGCGGAGCAAAACAAGATTGTAGTGAAATGGAACTAAGGATAAAATAAGATATCTACAAAAATGATATATATGTTTTGTACGTGAAGCATACATGTGTCACAACCTGCAAGCAGTCAATTTGAAAAAAGAGAAACTATAATTTACCCAATTTAGTACATTTGTGAGATAAACAAATTTTTGAGAAAATAGAACATCACTAGGTGGCATGATCATTTCTCTTGGTAGAAATGAATGTACGGTGTGATAATGACATAATGAATAAACAACTTGAACAATATCTTTATAATTGACCAAATTAAAAATCTCATAAGACTATTATTTACAATATAAGAAGATGTCATTATTTAAAAGGACAATTAAAGAAAACTATTTTTTTCTTTAAAAAATTTTTTTTTTCAGTAGTATCAACTTCTTTTTTTTCTTTTTTTAATTTAAATTCAATTAGCTGACATATAGTACATCATTAGTTTTTGATGTAGTGTTCAATGATTCATTAGTTGCCTATAACACCCAGTGCTCATCACATCATGTGCCCTCCTTAATGCCCATCACGCAGTTACTCCATCACCCCACCCACCTCCCTTCTGTAGCCCTTGGTTTGTTTCCTGCTGTCCAGAGTCTCTCATGGTTTGTCTTCCTCACTGCTTTTTTCCCATTCACTTTTCCCTCCCATCCCCTATGATCCTCTGTGCTATTTCTTATATTTCACATATTAGTGAAACCATATGATAATTGTCTTTCTCTGATTGACTTATTTCACTTAGCATACTACCCTCCAGCTCCAACCATGCCAATGTAAATAGTAGGTATTCATTCCTTCTGATGGCTGAGTAATATTCCATTGTATATATGAACCACATCTTCTTTATCTATCATCTGTTGAAGGACATCTCAGCTCCTTCCTCAGTTTGGCTATTGTGGACAGTGCTTCTATGAACATTGGGGGTGCAGATACCCCTTCTTTTCACCACATCTGTAGTGAATATCCAGTAGTGCAATTTCTGTGTTGTAGGGTAACTCTATTTTTAACTTCCTGAGGAACCTACATACTGGTTTCCAGAGTGGCTGTACCAGCTTGCATTCTCACCAACGGTGTAAGAGGGTTCCACTTTCTCTGCATCCTCGCCAACATTTGTTGTTCCCTGTCCTGTTAATTTTAGCCATTCTAGCTGGTGTAAGGTGGTATCTCATTGTGGTTTTGATTTGTATTTTCCTGATGGCAAGTGATGTGGGGCATTTTTTCATGTGCCTGTTGGCCATTTGTATGTCTTATTTGGAGAAGAGTCTGCTCATGTCTTTTGCCCATTTCTTGACTGGATTATTTGTTTTTTGAGAAAACTATTTTACATGGGGCTAACAACATGTATTTTTGATATATGTGAAAGTTTCTGCTTTCAGTTGGAAAAATAAAGAGTGGATGTTTTCTATGACACAATCTGTTTCTTTGAATACCCAACTCTCTATGCACTTCCTTCCTTCTCGAAGGCATCCTTCTTTAAGGCAAACAAAGTTCCATCTGCTTACTGTATCCAGGACCTCTAGTAGATGTGTAATCTGTTGCCTTAAATCTGATACAGTAATCTTTAGTTTAGGAACAAGTCATTTGCTCTTAGCACGCTCAATATAAAATGATGATATAGACCAGGGGTCAGTAAACTTTATTTGTAAAGAGCCAGATGGTATATATTTTCAGCTTTGTAGGCCATACTCTCTCTGTTACAACTATTTAATTGCCACTGAAGGGTGAAAACAACCAGAGACAAAAATGAACGGGCATGCTATGTTCCAATAAGACTTTACTTGCAGAACCAGGTAGCAAACCAGATTTGGCCTGTGGGCCATATTTTTCCACCTCAGCATATACACAAAATAATCATGAGATACTTATTTGCAGAAAAAGAGAATGAAGAACACATAGTAATTATAGAACTATAGCAACGACCAAATCTTAGCTGTATGTGAAGATAAAGTACAAGTTGTTTGGTTAGCTACTTGGAAATCCATAGCTCTCTGGGAAGTTCTTCTTTGACTATTTTCTTCCATGCTCATATCTTAAGTGAATGTTGTCAAGAATGCCTTTCTCGGGGACTATACAATTTTTGTAGCCAGTGTCCTGGAGATGCAGTTTGTGTGTGGAGGTGTTACAGGGAAGGGCTGTTACTCTTGGTAACTCTACGAGTTAACAATTACTGTCTTTTGCAAGGCAAGATTGGTTTTCTGTCAAAGTGATCTTCTGAAAACTTAGTTTTAGGATGATATGTATATAGTCAAAGCTAGAGATCTTGCCCAGATGTAGTGTTTGAGTCTGAAGACTGTGATCTTTTCTTATTGATTGTGATTTATTTATTCCCCTCCATCCCAGTCCTTCTTTTTTCACAAATAGTAGCAGATTTTGGGGGGTCATCTGATAAAAATGGCTTGGGTGTGGTGGCAGCATAGTATTCTCATCTTTGACTGTAGGTTTGTATCTTTGTATGGCAAGGTAGCTATTTTATTCTTTCAAAGCTATCATTAAGAAAGCCTCTATCACACAAGCATACCTAGAGCCAAGGGAATAGAAAATGCAGTATTTATCCTGGGTAATGATGTATCCAACTAAAAATCAGGGGGGGTATTTTTAATTTTTTATTGGGTAAGATGATTAGTAGAGAATGAGTAGTTGCTGTCACAGTGTTCTATTCTTTGTGATTATGGCTTCATCTAGAATATATTTCAGAATACAGAAAGGCAGATATGACATATAAAGTTTATGTAATATGAATATTGTTTCTATTAGCTGGGATTTTGATGTTAGTGAGTTCAAAATCATACTCACTAATGGATACCTAAAGTTATTCTATATTACTAGTTGAACAGACACATGCACTTGAACAAATAATCAAGCTAAAAGTAGGTTACTTTCATGGTAATTATTTTGCTTTGTTTTTTTTTTTTTCAAAGATTTTATTTATTTATTTGACCGAGAAAGAGAGAGAGAGAGAGCACAAGCAGGGGGAGCAGCAGAGGGAGAGGGAGAAGCAGGCTCCCCACTGATCAGGGAGCCAGATGCATGGGCTAGATCCCAGGACCCTGGGATCATGACCTGAGCCTTCCCGACTGAGCCACCCAGGTGCCCCAACATGAAGTACTTTAAAGTTCTTGGCAAACACTCACTAGGTGCTCAGTAGTCATTGGCTACTGTTATTCAGTAAAAGACACTTGCCCTTGGAATGTGCATGTAATAAACAAACGCTATGATGGATTGAGCAGTTCCATAATTGCGAGAGGGTGGGAGAGAACAAAGCGCCCACTTATACATCTATTGCTATAATAACTAGAATAAAATTGCCTGTGTTTTGCTGGAGGTTTCCCCCATCCAATGGCAGTGTTTTTATGGAAGACAGCTGCCTCACAAACATGGGTACCACAGTACAAGTTGTTTCTTCTTTTAGTCTTAGGTGAGCTGAGGGCACAATCACAGAAAGTCTTGATTCTCTTTACATAATTGTTTTGACTCTGTTCCAGTTTATAAAGGATGAACAATTAACACTCTAAAGTTCTTTTCCATTCAACATTGCTGAATGGTTTTGTTCAGAAAGATTTTTAAGTCAGGGGTAATCCAGTATCAGCTGAACCTAAACAAAATCTGCATAAAGTATTATTGGTTCATAAACCTAAGGGCTTCTCAGGCAAAATCTGAAATAGACCCTTGTTCACGGAGCACAAGGAGAGACTGAAGAAAGAGGTAAAGCACTCCAGATTGGTGGGTGACAGGTTTAATAAGCAAAGGAACTTATATAAGAGGCTGGTCTTAGGTGGCTACAAGAAGATTAGATCTCTCCACTCATAGGCCAGAATCTTAAAAACGTCTACATAGAAACCTCAACTGAGTTCAGTCACATATTCAGTGAAGATGGTCTCAAAAATACCTTACTCTCTTAAGGTTATGTCCTTAAAGCAGCTCCTAGTGTGGGAACAGTGGGCAGAATGTACATTCCAGGAACAGGGGTGGGGGTGAGAAGCTTCTGATTGCTCAGGTCCAGCTCAGAGGTCAACTGGCAGTCTGAATGACCTCTTCCAACAAGTATCCATCTAAAGAGTGCATCACTTTGTGCAATATTATTTTATAACAGTTCTGGGTGTGCTTTTGGGAAATATATACCAAGGAATACAAGTAAGCTGTCGTATCGTAATAGACTATAGTATTTTTAAACCTATTACATATTTAAAAATATGTAACAAGATTTATTTTGGTTTTGGAATACTTAATATATAGCCCCTCTCTGCCAATTGTTAGAAAATAAATTTTTAGTTTTATTTTCAGATTATATCTACTTCTAGAAAATATATATGTTTTTTATTATTACCCTGAGTTAGCCAGACTTTGAACTTAAGGGCATAGTCTTCCAGACTGCCAAGTTTGCCTGAGACAGAAATTTGGAGGATTCCTAAACCATACTCAGTTTTAATAATTCACTAGAAAGATAGAACTCAATGAAAATCGTTGTATTATGGTCTTATTTATTATAGGAGAAGGGTATATTAAAATCAGCTAAGAAAAGAGATGGATAGCTCAGAGTCTAGAAAATTTCCAAACACAAAGCATTTTTTATCCTCAGGATACATTAGTTTTGATATTGGTAAGTGATAATACACACATAGTATTGTCAGCCCAGAAAGCTCACTGAGCTTCAGTGTCCAAAGTTTTTATTGGGACTTCATTACTGAGGCATGATTGATTGATTAATTGTCCACATAGAACTCAATCTCTAGCCTCCCTCACCTCCCAGAGACAAGGTGATATCACATAATCCAGAGCCCCCAACCTAAATCATATAGTTGGTTATTTCAATATGTCCAGCTTCCATCCTAAAACTATCACATTGGCCAGCCTCACCTTCAGTCATCTCATTAGCATAAAATATCAGGTGTGCTCTGAGGGGACCACCATGAAGAAAAAAAAGGTACTCCTATCACTAGAGAAATCCAAGGTTTTAGAGTTTACCTCCCAAAAACCAGAAGAAAAGCTTTTCTTATTTTCTGACTTTTCCTTAAGTAAAGCCAAATTCTTTACTATACCATTATCTATACACAATGATTTGCATGTAGATGACTCTGTATTGATCTGTAACTTATAATAGGACACCCTTGCACAAATTAGGCAAAATATGGTTAATATATAACTTTTAAGAAATAAGGAAGAGAATAAGAATCTGTTTTACACTTCTAGGATTTTTACCTGCTCTATCTAATTGATGTTCCTAGCAAATCTGATTCTGCATAGTAGTATGATGCAGTTTCTGAGTACTGACAATGATCATGTCATAATTTTTGAGCTTGTGCAGACTGGGGTATAAATACCATTTCTAGCCACAGTTGCTAAGGTCTAGGAAGGATCGATATGAAAGATCAAAAATAGCTATTGTTCCTGGGAGATTCCATAGTAAGGTAAAACAGTGATCTGTGTGGAAAAGCAGTAACTAAATATATCCTGTTCCTCAGTCAATATTTAACAGGTAATTCCAGATTACCTCCTGACCAGGAAAACAGCTGGCATTGTATTTGGATGGAATATCCATAAAAGAAGTAAATCAATGTTTTATAAGAAGTAGAGGTCACCATTTCAGAGTTGGTCCAGACTGTAGGCGATATGCGTGAAGAGCATGGTATCAATAATTAGAGCTTTCTTGTGTGACTTCTCAGAATACTTTAATGGATTTAAGTTTTTAAATCAACTGAACACTGAAAATATTAGTAGCCCACAGTCAAAATATTCTTTGAAAACTATAACTGAATGGTTTCTAAATGTAGGATGAGAGACCCTTTCAGGAATCGATGGAGGTCTGTACCTCTGTGGCTTCATTTACCTGATTTGTGCTTCAACTAGCTGATCTTTCAGCATCTGCCCTCTGTACCAAGATGGATAGCCTAGCTCAAGTTCACAGTTCCCAGAGTTTTTTTTTTTTTCTTTCTAAGAGAATGTGTAAAGAGAATGCGTAAGAGAATATGTATCTGGCTGAAGATAGATCAACTGCAGCACATCGTCTGGACAGGCTGTGCAGGTTACTGCTTGAACGACTGGAAGGAACATTGGTTTGTTGGTGTCAAAGGAAATCCCCAAGGCTTCACCCAGGGTCTGGCTTGCGATGTGATTGTAGGTGAGGTTCATTCTACCACTCATAAACCAGATGAAATCTATGTCATGATAGAGACTATCCTCTGGCACTCTTAAGATTGAGTTATTTGGATGAACGTGCAGCCCAACTGGATCACCCTGGGAAACCAACTGGATAGGATCCACCTCCTAGAACCAGATGTGGTTGCCTGGTTCAAGCCAAGGGATCCAGATGGTGTCATCTCTAAACCTAAAAACCTATAGAAGCACTTCCTTACAGAGCTAAGCATCTATAACCATGGCTCTGTGGGCTGCACCTGAAGAGTAATATCTGTACAGTAGCCTTTTTCCTTATTTAAATAAAAGTTTGTATTGTGAATAAAAAGTATATAAAGTCAGAAAACACTTCAAATATTCCAAAACTTAAAGGCAATTATACTTACCAGAGACGATAGGAGCATCAGCATTTTGCAGTATTTGGTTAAAATCTCTTGTATATTAAAAATAAAATGTTAAAAATAAAACTAAGACCCACATAAGCATCTTTTTCACTTCCTCCTTTACTAGATGTAAGCACTACCCTGATGTTTGGTAAGATCATTCCCATGAGTATTTTTGCATTTTACTTAAACTAAATTTAGTTGATCTCATTCTTCATGGGGTATGTCTTTGCAAATTTGCCCACTAGCTAAAATTTATTTGTATTGCCAAAACCAATGCTCATGGCACTTTTTGTGGTCATTCACAGGCTTGCACAGGGCCACAGAAAATTCAAGTTGCCCAATGCACCGGTTTCTAGCTGAGGTTGAACAAGGCGATGCTCAGACTTCTTGTTACAGCTCTTATACTTTAAATAACTAGCCTTTTTGCAATTTATTTAGTGCTACATTTTTTACATCTCTGTTCCTTTTTACATTTTTGGTGAGTTTGCTGTTTAAAATGACTCACAAGCACAGTATTGAAGTGCTATCTAGTGTTCCCAAGTGTAGGAAAGTTGTGATGTGCCTTATGAAGAAAATATGTGTGTTCAATGAGCTCCATTCAGGCATGAGTTATAGTGCTGTTGGCCAGGAGTTCAATATTAATGAATCAAAAGTATGGTATATTCAGAAAAGGGAAGAGGATATTTACTGAATGTACATGAGACCACTTTGGAAAGTGCCAAAGTAACATGCGTAGGGTGTAATAAAGCTATAGAAAAAATTGAAATGTAGCTGAATTTATGGATTTATGAGATGGCAATCAAGTTTTAAAAAGTGTAGTGGATGGTATTGTTGTGACGCTGAAAGCCAAAGAAATTAATGGTCATGTTACCCAGGGTGAGAAAAACGACACTCTTCTCAGCTAGTGCTGGCTGGCTCGCATGTGTCAAAAGGCGATATGACATAAAAAAAACATTAAACTTGCAGGTGAGTCAAGTGAGGCAGAACAAACAGTACTACCAGGAACATCATTTTACAAGTCTCCCCACACACACACGTGCGTGGATTTGTCCAGGATAGATAGAAATGGAATTCCCAGGTCATAGAGTTATGTACATCTTCCACTTAAGAAGTCATATTAATCACTCATTTACATAATAATGATGTATAACAAATCATTGCAGAATTCAGTGGCCTGTAACAGAGACATTCATTTTTCACTTATATGTTTGCCAGTTGGTTGCTGTTCAGCTGATCTAGGCCACATTTGGCTGGACTTTGCTCTAAGCTGAGGCTTGGGTGAGACTCATCTCTTTTATCCTCCTTGCTCCAGCCGCTGCCTTAGGCATGCTTTTTTTATGGCAAGAGAAAGGAACACACACATTTGAAGTCTCTGCTCATCTCACATTTGCTAACTTCTCATTGACTATAGCAAATCATTAGCCATGCCCAATATCAAAGTTATGGTGAAATGTACTCCTTCTATGGAAGTTGGAGGGGAACGGGGGATAAATATTTGCTTAACAATAATCTGGTCTATCACATTAATTAGTCCCACGTTTCTATTCAAAAGAATGTGTTCTTTTTTTTTTTTACGATTTTATTTATTTATTTGTCAGAGAAAGAGAGACAGAGAGAGAGAGTACAGGCAGGGACAACAGCAGGCAGAGGGAGAAGCAGGCTCCCTGCTGAGTGAGGAGCCCGAGGTGGGACTTGATCCCAGGACTCTGGGATCATAAACTGAGTGAAGGCAGACGTTTTAACCGACTGAACCACCCAGGCGTCTCTATACACACATGTGTTCTTGATCATATATGTATATATACACACACACAGAAAGCTTACCTCAGCCTTTGGCTCATCCATTCTTGGTCTTTCCTGTATGTACGGAATAAATGAATACAGGAAAAGATGGAAGAGAAAGCACCTAGATTTGTGAAGGTTACTGGACATAAGGTTTGAGTTGATACCTATTCACAGGTAATTAGTATAATCATAGCCCCATGCTACCTGTGGGCATTTGGGGGTCAGGAAATATTTGGAGTTCTAATAGAAGTCCATCCCAAAGGGCCCATTGTATTTTTGGCACACCAGTTGTTCTTCTAGGTCACAATGGTATAATTGCAACAGATATACTTAGCATTTGGCCAGTCTTCACATTGGTTCTTCAACCAGTCAAGTAAATACTGATGCAATAGAAAAAAAGCGAAGTAGAAACGCTGATATTTCCCTCCATCGTGACAGAGGAAATGACCATTAAAAACATTGGTTCTATCATATACTACACAACTCTGAAACTGCCACCAAACAGTGCAGTTAAACAGCCTCCTTTAGGTGTAGCTGAGGTGCCAGCTTGAAGATGATACCCTGTGAGAATGGGACATTATCCTTCAAGACACAGTGGTCATTTTATGTTGTTGCATCCCTAAGTAGATTACATGGGTCTAGAAACCAGGTGATAGAAGTAGGAATTTCCCTACTCATTATTACTTCCGAAGACCAGAATAGGTGATTTGTATTCCTATCCCTGAAACTTTGGGCTCATGACTCTAGTGGATCTGGGTTCCAAAGAGGTAGTACTTTTCCCAGGCATCAGAAGGGAAAATAAGAATCCCACTAAAATTAAGGCCTTAGCTTCCATCTATTCATGTAGGGTTTCTGTGAGAGTGAATCATCAATCACAGAAAGGAGTTATTACACTGTCAGAGACAATTGAGTTTGGTCATCATGAGAGGTAAGATGCTGCCTCATAATGGGGACAGGGAGGAATATTTTGGTACTTAAGTCGTCCCCTGGGTCCTCTTCTGGTAGTGTCCTGTTCTGTTAGTTTATTCTGTTTTTTTTCATATCAGAAAATCTCATTATGAACTCAAAGGCACACACACATGCATGCACACACCAAGTTAAATTTCTAAGCAAGTTTCTTCAATATTACTATTTTAAATGAATATATTCTTCTTTGAGGGCCAAGAAAACTTCCCACTTATGAATAATTGCAGTTGACATTTGAATAAATAACTACAAATGTTTTAGTTCTTCCCTGGGGTACTTAGAATTAATGTACTTTAAATTTTCACAAAAAGAGCCCATGAGCATGTCTAAGTAAAAATAAATCCATCTTGCAGGTGAAAACACATACAGTAAGTCAAACTAAATCAACCTTGCTAAGCCTCTGAATCAAAATAAGAAGAAAAAGATCCTTGTCTGAGGAGAGGAGCAGGGTAAAAAAGATAAGGGAAGTCAGCAGAAATTGAACTGGGACAATGTTTTTCCCTGATTGCCAAAGAACTTAAATTTCTGAAGATGGGGAAAAAAATACTTTAAAACTCAGGTTTTTTGCAGGCACAGCCTATTTTAACCTATTAGTTATTATTTAAAATTCAGACTTAAAATATTTACTTAGACCTGCATTTTTCTAATTATCACTGTAAAGTTTGAAATAGTATTCATTACAAATTCAACACAACTTCCCTTTCTCCTTTTCTTCTGTTTAATTTTCCTATTGAAATATAATCTTAACTTTCAGATGCAGAATAATATTATTAATTTTGACCACAATTTTTCCTCAAAGACATTGTCTTAATATTGATATTAAAATTTAACAATGATTATTTTAGAATTCATCCTGTTTTATGGGTTTTTTAATATACATTTTTGGTAATCACCACTACTTTTGTACCCTGATTTCTCCATTCTTGAATTGTATATCTGATTAAAAGGAACACATCTTTAAGCATTTTTTTTTTTCTACTGACAATTCTTCATGTGTGTGTGTGTGTATCTTTTTTTGCGCTTGTATAGGAAGGGCAATTTGCTGAACATAAAATTTTCGAGTCTTAGCCTTCTGAGTAGCAGTTATTCCCAGAGATAGCAGAGGCAGAGGGTTATTATAAAGGTCATTTATATTAATATACATTCTTCTTTATTATGACCTTTATACTTGTTGAGAAGAATGAAGGCAAAATGTTTTCTTGTTTTGTTTTTGTTGTTCTGGCTATAGGATTTTTTTAAACCCTTAAAATTAAAATTTCACAGCAGGACATGTTGAGGTTCACCAATGAATGTTGCCAACACGCAAAATAACTTTTCTTGCTTTAGCAATTGCTTTATGAATCCTTAACAAAATTCTAGTACCATAGATGACATGCCTTGTTATCTTTTGGAGATCAAATTTAAAAGTCTTATACTAGCTTTCCTACCACCATACAATAATTCTATTACATAAGAAAGCATTTTCTAATTATTCATATAGACACCTTAAATTTATGTGTATTTTCCTACTCATCCTTGTAATGGAAAGACTAGGCTTATCTGGCATGGGGATAAGTTTGTAAATCCTAATCAGTGAAGGAGAAGAGACTACAATGAAGGAGAAAAGAGTTTAGATTTGTCATTATGTGACTTTGCTGGTTCAGCACTAAAAGCAACCCTAGCAGAGAAGAAATGCACCCACGTAGAGGAAGCCACATCACTTAGCTTTGGCATTGCAAAAAGAAATCTTCTTCTCAATTTCAAGTGGTAACCACCAGTTTGTTGGGGTGATGCTCTCATTTTGCCTAACATAACCTCCCTTTTTAGAAGTCAGTAATAGTAATGTTTTGTGTTTGGCACATCCATCTAAACCAGTGGCCTTTAACCTATGATGCCCTTTCTGGAATAGCTGGTTCTACCCAGATGCACCATCTGACTGCCCCACATTTGTCTTTGTTTTTCAGATTGGGGAGAATTATTGAGATTTTGTGAAGCTATGGTTTCTGCCATTTAACACATAGACAAGCTATTCCTTCCCCGACAGAAAGTTATATTCAAGTTGCCCTTCCTTCATTAGCGTCAATTAAAAAATACATACAGCTCAAATTATTTGATTTTTCCAGGAAGTGGTTGCTATCTATTGCCGTTTTCTAGAACAAATGAAGATTTTTCTCCCCATGATTTCACTATTCAATTGGTATTCAAATAGAACTGTTAGAAAAGACAAGATGAACACCTTTGCAGAAATTTGCATTATACTCAGAAATTCACTTCTAAAACCATCAGACTGAGTGGTGGTTCTTTTCTTCAATTGTCCTTGTGAAATTACTTTGTGCCAGAGAACACAGATACCTATGATGATTTTCGTTGAAGTAGAAGTCAGTAAGTAATTTCAACCATCAGCTAATTAACCTGCAAAGCTGAACTTAAACTGTCAGCTAATTAGGCTGTGGGTCTGAGCTGTAGATTATTGAAAGGATCTGGAGGGCAACAGGCCGAAAGGAAAGGTATCATCCTTCTGTTACAGTGAGGGCTTTGGGAATGGGGGTAGGGTCTGGTACTCTTTTCTTAACAAAAATACAGTTAAATAAACTGAGGGTAAGTGTTAATTATGATTTGGTTTATAAATATATTTATTTAAAATCAGGAGTTATTCACATTTCTTTTCATATAAATCCCTTATCTATATCCTTTACCTACTTTTCTACTGGGTTTATTGTTTTATTCCTTATTGATGGATGTATAGAGGTTCTGAAAATTGCTATCACCTCTATGGGCAAATATGTTTTCCTAGACTGTTGCTTGTCAACATTTTTTGGAGTCTTTTCTGTACAGAGTTTTTAAACTTTCTCATTGCTCAAATTATCTGTTGTTTCCTTTATGGTATATGCTTTCTTTTTCTTTTTTAAAAAATTTTATTTTATTTATTTTTTAAGTAAATTCTACCTCCAACATGGGGCTCGAACTTATGATTCCAAGATCGAGAGTTGCATGCTCTGCTGACTGAGCCAGCCAGGTGCCCCAGTGCTTTCTTTTTCTACATTAGGAAAGTTTCTCTACCTCAAGGGTCATAATGTTGTTTTACTTCATTTTCTTTCAATTGTTATAAAAATTTGTTTTTCACATTTAGGTCTTTGATCCATCTGGAATTTACTTTTAGTGCTGGAGATGGTGATCTAGTTTTATTTGTTTTTCCCCTAAGGAAAGTCAATTTTAAAAAAACATGATGTACTATATATCTGTTTTCCCTCATATGATATTAACCTGTCCTATACAAAATATCCACAAATACACAGGTCTGTGTAGTGAAGAATTTAGCCTTGACCAAAAAGAGTTTTAGCTTTGGTTCTGGGCTTCTTGAAGGTAACTGTAGGTTAGTGATAGGAATAGGAGCGATAGGAACAGGTTTTATTTATTTCTTTTTGTTTTTATTTATGTTGGACCCTTCTGACCACACCTGATAGTTTATGCTGACGAGATATTGAATCCCTATCTGATATGAACCCAAATCACTGGGGAAAGATGCTGCTGGACACTGAATTTAACCAATGGACAATCAATTAATCAACAATGCCAACAGAAGTCAGACACACATGCTCATGTGAGCTTCTTGGTTGACAATATTTTGTTAGTATTGTCACACATCCATGACCTCACATGGGAAGGACCTCAAGTTCCATATATAGACCTCCTCCTGGACTCTGCTCTATGCATCTTTCTTTGGCTGGTTCTTATTTGTACCCTTTCCCTGTGATAAACCCTGTAACCATGAATATCATGGCTTTCAGTAAGTTTTCTGAAATCTTCCAGCAAATTACCTAACAGGAAAGTAGTTTTGGGAAACCCCCAAACTTGTGGTTGGTGTCAGAAGTGAGGACAGTCGTGTGGGGACTGTATCTCCAAACCTCGAAGTTTGTCTAACTCTGGCTATGATCTTTTTCTGGACCTTGTCTTCTGCTTCAATATCTACTATTCTATTTCTGCACCAATATCAAACTGATGTAATCAGTTTAAGCTTGATAAAATTAAATATAAAACATTTTGATATATGATAGAATTATTCATCCACTCTGTTCTTTTTTTCAAAATGGTTTTAACTATTTATATACATGTAATCTTCTAAATAAAATTTAGAATCAGTTGGCAAACTAAAAAATAAATCTATTGTTTGTGTGTGTGGTAGAATTACACTGAAATTACAAATTAATTTGATAAGCCAACTAACTCCTAATTGCCACATAAAACTTGGAAATTAATTTGACCTTTATAATGTTGCATCTCACCATCTATAAAGTGTTATTTATGAAGTGTATATTTATATATCTACATATAAATGTTAATTAACTCAACAAATACATTTTGTATATGTCATACTTTTTAGGCATGTTCTATACCCTGGGGAATAAAGAGGTGAACGGCATAAACTGAGGGCTTATTTTTGGCAGGAGGAGGGAGTAAACACATAAATATGTAAAATAATTTCAGGGAATGGATTAGTGCTATGAAGAAAAGTAAAGCAAGATAAACAGATAGTAGGTGACAAAGAGAGTGAGCCTTTTATAGATACTATGCTTGGAAAGGATCCTTCCAATAAATTGGTATTTGATCAGAGTTCTGAATAAACTCAGGGCATACTTCTATGTGGAAGAAAGAGCAAAATCAAAGACTTTGAGATAAGAAAGAGTCTGTTATGACCCTGAGACACACAGGGTGGCTAGTGTGGCTGAAGCCAAGTAAGTGAGCAAGGTGAGAGATGAGTTGGGGAAGTCAGGGACTCAGTGGTGAAGGGCCGAGTTACAACGTTATCTTAACTAATTTAAGAGCCCATTGGGGATTTTGGGATGGGAGAAGGATGTGATCTGCATATTGTTTAAAAAAGAAAACATGATTCTGAAAAATAGGTGACAGAAAAACGAGACCTACAAACTCATTTTTATATAAATGAATAATTATTACAAATTAAAATATTTTATCTGTAATGAACTTATAAATATCTTCTTCATATTTCTCAGCTTTGCCACACATCTCCCTTCAACAACCCATTCATTCTTTAACTTATTCATCCATTCACTTGTTTAAAAAATAAAACTGAAGCTTTACTCTGGTCTTGCACTGTGCTGGATGCTAGAAAACCAACAGAAAACAAGAGAGATATGACACAGTTGGAGAAAATGACAAATAAGTATTTATAGTACCAATGAAAGGATCTATAACAATACAAATTAAAATGATACTGAACAAATACCAAAAGGAAGAATAGGTTACTACATTTTTATTTTATTAACCTCTCTTTGTTCTACTCAAACTCTGTATCCTACTCTGGATGGAACTTGAACTTTCTCCCATTTAGTCTTAGGTTATCCAAATATCGCAAGCATTCTGCCTTTATTTTGAATTCCCTGCTTTGTCTACTTCAGTCTGTTTGGGAGGCTTTGGAGCATTATTAAAAGGACTTAACTGTGTGTTTGCAGTTTATTAGAGAGAAAGTGTTAATTTGCTTCTTAGCATTTTTAATTAGCTCTGGAAACCTCTAAGCATCTTTGCAGTAATTCCAGAGAAACTCAGGCTTTGTAGTGAGTAGAATGATCTTCTAATTACCCTTTCAGACTTTCTGGCCTGATCTGCCTCTTAAGGTAAAAACAGAAAATGCAAAAAAAAAAAAAATAAGGGTTCTCCTTTGCCTGTTTGCATTTACAGGTTTGTTTTATTCCATTCAAGAGAGAATTCTCTTGATAGTAAAGATTATATCACCCCAACAGAGGCCTTCATCCATCTGATCTCCGAGGCTTGGTTTTGGAGTTTGTTTTGTTTTGTTTTGTTTTGTAAAAGTGATTGTTTTTTGAAACACTGAGGATTATTCATTAGATAGGCTATATCTTCAATAGTTTGAGTTTATTCTCTCTGTGTTTGAGCAAAACAGAAGTTTTATAAAAATAAGGTGATTATCCTTAACTAAATCATTTTAAATATGATGTCTAATTTGTAATTTTTATTTGGAAGCATTTATTATGTTAAAGAAATATTGTTAAAATAGGGTATAACTGTGGTTCTTGAGTTTACATAGAGTGGACATGTACAAAAGAGTTTGCTTAACTTATTATTATTAACTTTTTGTTATTCCCTTAATGAAGGGAACCAGTAATATGGTGCACACAGCTGATACAAAGGAGAATTCAGAGCCGAAGCATATATTGGGAATAAGAAATTCTGGAATGCATTCACAAACACATGCAAAATGGATATCTGCAAGGCAATAATCAATGGTATTCCATAGGACACAATTAATTTGAAGTTCTGTAATCAAACATAATCTGCATTATTATCAGTTTGTTCCAATTTATAGAGTCATGAAGTAGCTGATGACAATTATATGCAGAGATAATGAAAAGGTGGTCTGGTTAGTACTCCACTCGCTGTATTTTACATTTTTCAAAATCTTTCACACCCACCCAATCCCCATTTTGTGATTATAATAATCTCCAAAAAAATGACTCTTGATCACAAAATAAGTCTTGTCACATTAGATTTGTCCTGAATAATTGTGTAAGTATAGAAAGAATGTCAATTTACCACATAGGGCCTCTTTAAGTTTGCTTTGTGAAATCTAGAGCCATACCATATTGGACAATTACTAAGACCACAAAATTAACCTCTATCCAAAAGTTTTCATAAGGAATCCCAGACTGGAAGCTAAAGCCCCTCTTATTTGATATCCTGAGACTAGAAAATAAGCCCAAGAGAAGGCCTCTGCCACATTTTACCTGCTTATCAGTAAATTACTCTCTTCTAAAGTCTATAAGTAAAACCAACTAAGTTGAAAGTGACTTATCATCCATACATGATTTAAGGAGCATGATTCTCAAATATTACATTTCAGGTCAAGTCTAGTACTATTTTTAAAATTTTTAAAATTTAAAAAATTCTGGTGAAAGGAAAACAGATTTTTATTGAACATATGCAAATAACTATATTGCATGAAAAGTAAATACTTAAAAGGTTTTAAGTTTTGGAGAACCGGATATAATTGTAGTTTATAAAAGCAGGATCTAGGGGCACCTGGGTACTGTCAGTTAAGTGGCTGACTCTTGGTTTCTGCTCAGGTCATGATCTCAGGGTCCTAGGATAGAGCTCTGCTTCAGGCTCTGTGCCCAGTGGGGAGTCTGCTTGAGATTCTCTCTCTCCCTCTCCGTCTGCCCCTCTCTCTGATCGCACTCTCTCTCAAATAAATAAATTAATAAATCTTTATTTAAAAAAGGCCATATCTAATAAGTTTTCTTGAGTTAAAGAATAGCTTAAGAATTAACAGAAAGGGCTTTCTTAACTAATCTGGAAAAAAAAAAAAAACATTAAAATCACATCAAATATGTCAAACAAATTACCACAATAAAATTTTCCTCACCAGGTCTTATGTAAAAAATTACATTCCATTTGGTCTTTGGCTAGCAATCTCATGAAACTATTTCTTGAATTAAAAAGAAGGAGGGTTGGTGTCCTGGAAATTCTCACTTAGCATATTTGTATGGACTGAGTACCATCTAAGCAGTGCATCTAAGCAATGTCAACTCAAACCCTGTACCCAGAAGTCTATTCTCTGAAAGGTAAGCAGTTTAAAGTACTTGGTCCAGTTGTTTACCACAGGGAAATAGTTTCGTTTGAGTGAAGCGACTCCACAAAAAATTAAAGAATTGCTCCTGTGATTATTTATTTATAGCCCATTATTGCACATTTTAGTTAGCTAACCTGAAAATACATAACACAAAAATTAGTTAAGAGCCTGCGATATTGCCAGTCAGATTTGCATTTGAATCACAGCTTTGTTAGGTGTGTGCCAGAGAGTATTAAGTTTAATAGCAATACAAGTAAAATGATAACACACTGACTAGCACATAGTGATATCTCAATACACATTAGTTAAATATTGAACATATAATTGTGTTGGTGAAGCCAATGTGTTAAGAACACTGAGGCTCTAGAATAGTAGCTCAAGAACAGATAGACATTGGCTGGGGTATGATGTCTTAAACAATTATTAATATAGTAGAAATATCTTTAAATGTATACCTGTATTAAAAGCAAAAAGTGAGTATAACTTTTTTTCTCATCCTTCAATGTAAAGGACATAAAACCAGCATTTAATTCCTTATGAGTGTTTTTTGAATCAATTTTACAAGAAATCTGGAGTTTTGTGGTATTTATTTTATTATTATTTTTAAAGATTTTATTTATTTGTCAGAGAGAGAGAGAGCACAAGCAGGGGGAGCGGCAGGCAGAGGGAGAAGCAGGCTGCGCAAGGAGCCTCATTCAGGACTTGATCCCAGGATCCTGATCATGACCTGAGCTGAAAGCCCAACTGAGCCACCCAGGCACCCCTATTATTTTCTTTTTTATTTGTTTTTTTTCTTGTTGATTGTTATATGAAGTTGGTAATACAAAGTCACTCCTATACTTTTCTAGTTATTTTCAAACAAAAATGATCAATTTGTGTAAATACCATTCTGTCACGTAAGAAAAAAAAATCATTCTCGAAGCTGAGAGTCACATTTGGGAGATGACTGTCAAAATTAAAAATATAATTGATAGTCAGGGAAAAGAGAAAATTTATTAACAATTATACTAACCCCTACAAAACACATTTCTTGAATATATTATTTTAACCTTTTGATCTTGATTTTATTTTCAGACTTTTATGTTTCTAGATGAACACAGTAAGTTGGTTGTTTTCACTCACTTGATTGTTGTAATTATTCAATCCCCTGTCAAATTAATTTGGCTAAACTTACATTGATTTCCTCAGCTGGCATAGTCAAGACAGTATTTCGGGAGACTATCTTTTAGTGTTTTATTTAGGGAAAAATCATCTTATGAATGTAAAAATATAAGAAAAAAGCCATACTGAGAAAGACCATCTTAAAATATGTCCATGGCCAGAGGCCAGTGTTCACCTGAATTGGCCGCTGGTGTCATATGGCTTAGGTGACTTGTTGCGGATGCATATAGGAGCAGGGATATTACAACATGTCCATATTCTATACAAAAACATCTCTCTGTGTGTATAATTCCATTTAATAATTTAAAAAATAGAGTATTCCCCCCAAACTGTCCATCTTATTTTAAACTGAACCTGGAATGATATAGTATCTTATGACATTTGTAACCTAAAGTTACAATTTGCTTATCATTTAGAGCAAGGGATAACTAATCTTGAGCATTTTTTTAGAATAAAGTCATCTTCTCCCTTTTTTTCATTAAATTTTGTTCAAGTATGGAGACAAACTGGAAACTAACTCTGGGGTGTGCTATGACAAACGTATAAATTTAATCTTACTAACTTTGGAAAAGGGCCATCATCTGAGACTTGAGATTATGATGGTAGCATTTATATCTATCGAAGAGTAACAAGTCCATTTTTCACTGGCTAGTATTTGACTAGGCACGCAGTGTGGTCTTTGTGGTTGGCTAAATAACGGCCCTCCAAAAATGCCCAGGTCTTTGTCTTCAGGTCCTATGAATGTTAACTTCCATGACAAAAGGGACTTTTTCAGATATGACTAAGTGAAGGATCTTGAGAGGGGACTTTATCCTGACTTACCGAGGTGGGACCCCCATATTTGCGAGGGTCTTCACGGAGGCAGGAGACTAAGAAAAAGAGATGTGATGATGCAAGCAGTTTGGAGAGATGCAGTGCCTTGAGCCAAATGCAGTGCACGGCATCTAGAAGCTGGAAGAGGCAAGGAATCCAATTCTCCCATAGAGCCTCCACAAGGAACACAGTTCTGCTGACAGTTTACGTTTAACCGAGCGAGACCAGTTTTGGACTTCTGACCTCCCGAACATATGGTAATAACTTTGTCCTGTTTTAAGTCACTAAATTTGTGGTTATTTGTTGAAGCAGCAATACGGTCTTTTTGATAGAACTATGTTTTTCATTCAGTGAGTGGTTGAATTGTGTCTTTCCCTGGGTTTAATATAGCCACTGCTGTGTTAAAAGTTATAAATTCCTTATCAGATTTTTGAGCTATAACTATAGCTCATCCTTTCCTAGTTTATATTTGATAATTCAAGCTATTTTTAATTTAATTTAATTTAATTTTAAAGATTTTATCCATTCATTTATTTGAGAGAGAGCTCGGGAGTGGGGGGGTGTCTGGGGGGTGTCTAGGGAGGAGCAGAGGGGGAGCAAGAGGGAGAGGGAGAATCTCAAGCAGATTCCACACTCAGCACGGAGCCTGACCGGTGGATCCCATGACCACAAGATCAAGACCGGAGCTTAGACCAAGAGTCAGATGCCCAACCGACTGAGCCACTCAGGCACCCCTCAAGCTATTTTTTAATTCTTTTTTAAAGTGAAAAAGTATTTAATATTTATGAATTCATTTACAAGTAACAATAATAAGCTTACTCCATATTAACATAAATATCTTTTATATGGAAAGTAACTGTACCTTCCCCCAAAAAATATTAGTGAGAAGGGTGAGATTGTTTTTATTTTTTATTTTTTTATTAACATAATGTATTATCTGTTTCAGGGGTACAGGTCTGTGATTCATCAGTCTTACACAATTCACAGCGCTCACCATAGTACATACCCTCCCCAATGTCCATCACCCAGCCACCCCACCCCTCTCAACCCCTCCACTCTAGTTCAAGCTATTTTTTAAATAAACACAATGCTGAGCACTTAGTACTGATAAGTCTGAGGGACTTGAACTAATGACCCTGAGATCAAGACCTGAGCTGAGTTCAACAGTCGGATGCTTAACAGACTGAGCCACCCAGGCACCCCTAGTACTAATGTCTCAAGAAGAATAATCACTTTCTAAGATGATGAGAATCAGACTTATTCAAATGCTCTTTCTGGTCTACATTTTTACTAAAGCAGGATCCTGGGACTAGTGACAGAGAATGCGTCACTCACTCTTTAGGCTCGTCTCTTGATAAATTTACTTCTCCCATTTAGCCTGTACTTCGCAGTTTGTCAGGAATACAGTGTATACAGTGAATACATGGCAAAGTCATTCTAGCAACTTAAATTAAATGTTCTCTTGAAGTATTCTTCCCTGCTCCTGTGTTATCTGCTGCGTTATAAGGGGCAGAAAGAGGTACACTTGGGTGCCTGGGTGACTCAGTCTGTTAAGCATCTGCCTTCAGCTCAGGTCATGATCCCAGAGTCCTGGGATGGAGCCGCGCATCGGGCTCCCTGCTCAGCGGGGAATCTGCTTCTCCCTCTAACTCTGCTGCTCCCCCTGCTTGTGCTCTCTTTCTCTCTCTGTCAAATAAATAAATAAAATCTAAAAAGAAGAAGAAGAAGAAGAAGAAGAAGAAGAAGAAGAAGAAGAAGAAGAAGAGGTACACTTAAACACTGCGGAGATACAAATTAGAAGGGAATTACTTTTATTATATTATGAAGGCTTTCGAAGAAGGTTAAAAATGGAAGAAGGTAACCAACAGGAAATACAAGCTAGCTGTGCCCTTAGATGTCTCATGGTTGTTATTATCTTATTGAACTTCCCAAGGGAAGGATCTGGCCATAAACATTACCATATGAGTAAATTTGGCCACTCTATAATTTCTTTAAAAGGAGGGACTCTGGTGGGCTGGTGGGGTGTCTAGGACTTATCTTTCAGTTGAGGCTTGCATGGTAAAAACATTGACTTTACTTAGATTTTATGTTTAGTTGGGGTGACCAGAATGGAAAGTTCTGAAGAGTAGGCAAAAAATAAAACCAACACTTCCTAAACTAACTTAGGGTGTAACCATAGATCAAATACCTGAAATTGAGAATGGAGTGCCTCATTAGATGTAAATTCAGATTTAGCAGCCTCATATAACTAGTTTTAGAACCAAAACATAGATCTTTGTTACCAGAGGTATACAGAACAAAATAGTGTGGTATCAGTCAAATCTTGGTGGCTTGAGATACTTCTGTCTTTCCAAGGTGACTTTGTCTTACCACTTTTATGAAAATTCTGTTTTAATTCTCAGAGCAAATTGACTTTCCTTATTTTTATTTCTTTGAAGGGAACACATGACAGCTTTTATATACCAGCTGCAGCTTTGTTTTGGGTCACTAACATAGTGAAGTAATTAATCCAATTATTTATCACCATCTAGTGTTTAAAACCAGTAGAAGTTGGCTTGGCCACAAATGATACTGAGGAATGACTCAGGGAAGATTGTATTGGCAAGGAAATAAGGTAGCATCTACAAAATAAGCTGCTGGCATTCAAATCTGATATATCCAATTACTGAAAATACCTCAACATCTCTCCAAACTGCTTCTCTCCCGTCCCCAGTACCATGACATAGCTCAGGCCTCATTATTTCTTGTCTGGATTAATGCAACAACCTCCTAATTGGCATTCTCTCTCATCAATCTTATCCATCCTCTTCTAATCTAACCTTCTTTATGGTCACCAGTGATCTTTCTTACACAGAAAATGCAACAGCATCACTTCTTTGCTTAAAACTCTCCAATGCCTACGACAGCCTTCAAGACTGAGTCATGTTCTATAATCCCTACGTCCCATAAGAAGTCTGATGGATCTCTCTCTGACTTCAGAACATACCATTCTTAAAGCTCTTAATTACTTTCCGTTTTTGGAAAATACCCTGCTCTGTTATTGTTTTCTTGACCTTCACACTTGCATCACCCACTGTCTGGAATGCCCTTTACATTCAAGCCCTCGGGATTCATCTGTTATAGCACCTCTCTCTCATTTCCAACTCTTCTCTTCCTTAAGCCTTACCTTTCCTATCAGAGTTCTTATCACAATGTATTATGTTTAATTACCTTTCTACCTATTAAATTTGATTACATGACTTTTTGTCATGGAAGTTTTATCTTCAGCCTCAAGAAAGCACAAGGTTCATATTATTTATTTGGGGATTAATAAGGAGAATAGGAATATATGGGATTTCTGGAAATGTGTCAAAACCACAAAATCAGAGTAACCTCCTATATGTCAGATGCCTATACCCTTGTAAACATTCTTCTTTCTCAAGTTTCTAACAAAGTAGCACAGGGTAGTTAGGAGAGATGGACTCAGAAAAATAATGCATCCCAATATTTTATTTTTTATTTTATTTTTTAATATATATATATTTTTAAGTTTTTATTTTAATTCTGGTTAGTTAACATACAGTGTAATATTAATTTCAGGTGTACAATGTAGTGATTCAACACTTCCATACATCACCTGGTGCTCATCACAACAAGGGCGCTCCTTAATCCCCATCATCTATATAACCCATTCCTCTACGCTCCTCCCCTCTGGTAACTATCAGTTTGTTCTGTATAATTAAGAGTCTGTTTCTTGATTTCTCTCTCTCTCTCTCTTTTTTCCCTTTTGCATCCCAATATTTTAGTGGTTTAATATAATAGGAACTTATTTCTTACCCATACAATCAGTTGAGTGGTCAGAGGCATAGCTTTCCTTCATGTTGTGATTTGGTAACTAAAGCATCTTATATTTTGTGACTATGTCATCTCCTAAGAACACATAATTATTTGCACGAAGCTGGTAGGTGGGGAAAGAAATGGAGGAACTACATATTAGATTTTATTGTGCCAGAAATTGGCTTACATCACTACCACCCACATTCCGTTAGAGAGAATTCCATATAGCCATACATAACTACAAAGAAGGGTGAAAAAATTCTAGCTATATGCCAGGGATTGGAGATGGATTTCAGTGGATGGCATAGATGTCTCTTATAAGAGGACCAACAGTGAATACCCATCTACCCTATTCCTCTGGTGTTGGCCCTTTCTTTTAATATATGCAAATAAAGTAACATGGGCTTTCATCCCATGGGATTGTTCAAAGCCCAGGCTTTCCTTAATGGTTCTTAGAATCCACACATTCTTGTTTTATAAATGTTTACCCTCTCTTGTTAGCTACCTATTGCATTTTGTTCTACAAGTTTGCTTCAGGTTCATTTATCAATCACTTTGAATTCTCTTATTCTTCCTGGTTCCCTTTACCTGGGTGTGAATAAGGATTGTATGCCATCTCCCAAGTCACCATTAGACAATGTGTTATGTGATAACAAAAATTTCGTGAAATTTTTGCTATAATGAAAGGAAATTAGAGCATAGAAGAGTAACCAGTTTGAACAAGCATCCTCATGACTTTTCCTAAAATTTCTCAGGCACATTCATCTTTACTGGTGGTCAATTATCTAGGTCCCTACCTCATTTTATGGCCCTGTGAAAAATTTCCCAAATGCCTTCCTCATCCCCAAGTCCCTTTATCCATTCAGAGCTCTCCAAGGCAACAAACTAGAAAACATAAACATAAAACTCAAAATTCCTTTTCTCCAATGCAATGATCAATTGAGCTCAACCTGTTTTCTTAAGATTATTGTGCAAATGAAACAAAATCCTGCCCTATTACAGAATGCTGATTGATTCTAGGGAGTTTTGTTTTGTTTTGTTTTTTTCAATAGCAGTTACTTTTTCCTACTTTTAGCTCAGGTGGTTTATTGTGAACCTCAATAGCGATTTGAGTTAGAAGAGGGATTTGCTCTACTGGCCATGCAGTTATCTTTGTCTACTGCTCTTCCATGTCTGAGTTAGATAATGAACTCCCAGAAGTAAGTCAGATGCTTGAGAAGTGTTGCTCAGGTCAGCAATTTGATCTGATTGATTTACCCTTCTCTTTGAAGTTCTTGCATTTGTATTTTGAAAAGTAAGATTTATATTGGTTTAATTTGGTGCTAATCGGAGGAGTATTTCTCTGTGAGTTCTCATCATTTATTTCAGAACTTAGGACTCTCTCCCATGCCCTGCCTTTATATGTTTACTTTCCAGCCAGTGCAACATTCCCCAGTACAGACCTCGGCAGCTTTTGTAGTGGAAGAGCTTCAACTCCTAAGCAAAGCACATGGTATATGAAATAGAAAATTAACCAAGGAATGGGGAAACAATGGCAGCAATTGAAATAAAATTGTTGGGGCCACTTTCCTTACAGTTATATCTGACAGGCATGGAAAATTCATAGTCCATCCATATATTCTCACATATTCAGAGAAACAATATCAAGACTATACAACACAGGTATTTTTTTTTTTCTCTATCAACTAATTCAATAATATCTGGGGTTGCTTTGAGATTGGGAAAATGGATTATCATAGACATCTTCATCTCTTTGGTCATCAGGATTAATTGTGCTATTCTGATATGCCCTCCTGCATGGCACCAGAGAGAGGAATGCCTTGTCAGAAATATAAAAGTAAAATATATGTATGTGTGTGTGTGTGTGTGTGTGTTGTATATATTGTATAAACTTAGAAAACAAGATTTTTTTTCACAGTAGAAGGGAACCAGGAATCGTAGTCATGAATGGCCTTAGAAAAATATCCTTTAAGTTATTCTCTCTTCCCTTTACCATGCCTATCACATTCCTTTGCTTCTCTACTTATATTTGGAATTATCTACGCCCATGTCCACGTGTGCATGTGCGCAAGCACAAATATCTGTGCCAGAGGAACTGCTATATCAGTTAATACTTTTCTATAATTTCAAGCATTTAGCTTTGCTAGATAATACACTGAGACATGATGGTTCAAATTTAGGCCTTTTCCCCACCTTAATTTAGTCTAAGTCTTTCATGCTTTTAAAAAAAAAATTACATCTGTCATGTGCCCTATCCCTGCTTACTTTCTTCTCTCCCTCATCTCTCTCACCACCATTTTTCTCCCCCAAGAAAGGGAAGAAGATAAATAGTAAGGGTTGGGCAAAATCTATTGTTCAATGATCATGGCTCTCACAATCTTTTTGCTTTTCTAATATTTTCTGATTCTTTGGTCAAGTGGTAGGGATAAAATATGCTTTCAAGAAACATCTTTGGAATAAAGATGTTTATGTCCAAAAGTCCATGATTACATTTTTATCACTACGTATTAATAAACCTACAGAGACATGACCTGAGCTGGACACAATAACGGGGTTAATGGTTTTAACTTAATATTGGGAATAATTATCTCTTAAAACTCTTATTTGTGCAATAATTCTTAATACTAAAGTGCATTATGATAAAAGTCATATATGAGGTTAAGAACTAATTTAATTATTTCATCATTTTATTGTAATGTTTTTAACAATATTAGAAATAATTAATTGCTTTTTTTGAGGAATAAAAACTGTTGGAAAGAAAATTAACTTTTTCTTTAAAACTCTTTTAAACAAATATTGTACCCTTGGAATATTCCAAAGACAATATTGAAAAACTGTTTTTTAAAACAAAGGCATACAGATAAATTATCTTTATAGGTGTTATTAGGAAACAACAAAGTTTTCTTTTTAACACAAATGTTCAACAAAGAAAGAATCTTAAGGGACTATGATACTTTATACATGCTTGTGCCACTGATGTAAAGTTTGTGGATTTCAGGAGTCAGAGTGTTGAGTGTTGTGTGTGGGGGTAGGAAAGGTGGTGTGTATGTGAGTGCAGTGAGTAGTATGTAGAATGTGGTTTGTGTTGTGTGCATGTGTGATATGGATGGATATGTGGTATGTTGTGGGTGTGGGTTTTATGTTTGACTATGTGTATGTGGATGGTATTTTTGTGTTTGGCATGTGTGTTTCTGGGCATGTTGTACTAGTGAGTATATACACATGTCCTATATATACACATATGTCCTCTAGTGTACTTAATATCCTTAGCTGTTTGTCACTTTTGATAAAATATTACATTATATTTGCATGTTTGTGATAGGAAAAGAAATAATTATAATCAGAAGATTGGAGTATTAGAAATAAGGATGAAATGTGAATAGCACATTATTGCCTCTCCTCTTGCCTAATGGAATGAGTGTATCTATGTCTTGATGCCCAGTCAGGTCCCAAGCCATTTTTCTCCTGGCTACACTGTATTTATTCTATGCTGTCCTGCCCAGCCACCTCTCACTCATGTCTAGTTTTCCCTACAATCCAGATTGTACACTATTTTTTTTTTTAAGATTTTATTTATTTATTTATTTATTTATTTATTTATTTTAGAGAGAGAGAGAGAGAGACAGAGTGTGTGTGTGGGGAGAGAGAGAGAGAATCTCAAGCCCAGCACCGGGCTCAATCTCATGACCCTGAGATCATGACCTGAGCTGGACACTTAACTGACTGAACCATCCAGGCGCCCCTGCACATTATGTTTAACAGATGAGAACAGAGAGCTGAAGGTATAGGAAGACATTTAATATTTACAAGCACAAAACTAAAAAAATCCCCCCAAATACTGAACAAGTGTGATGTACCATGAGGATGAGTTAGAGTGAGGCAAAAGACACGTAAATAAAACTTATTAAAGATAAAAATGAATTGTGCTGATATCAGGTAGAATATACTTCCACACCATTTTTAAAAATAAACATGAATAAGTAAGTTACATAATGCTTTTGGCAGCTGACTTAGGGAAATAGGGAGGCTTAAAGTAACAACAGATTGAATTTTACAATGAGCTAATTATTAGTGAGAGGAAATAACAGCTGTGCAGTAACACCTTCCATAAAAGTTCCCCCCTCAAGGAAGAAAGGAAGAATGATGATATATCAAAAACCAATCAAGAGTAGTAAATTTAAGTTAATAAATATGCCCCCTTTAAAAGTCTTGACAGCAGGTGTCTTTAAGCTGACCATAATTTGTTCCAGGTTTTCCAGTTCATATCACCTTCCCTGCATTAATAAAAATAAATTAAAAAGCTGAGTAATAGAAATGTTGGATATAAAATGATCATTGTTTTATTAGGTGTTAAGGTGACAATTATTAAAACTCAACAAAATTCTAAACTTTACAAGAAAATTCCATATTTGTTGGGAAAGGAAGTTAACATCTAGAATCTAATTCTGATTTTTGTCAAAGAGTCCACCGGAGCTCAGTTCGCTGTAGACATAAACATATTTTTATTTCTGCTTCAGTAATGACGACTAGGGCAGTGGATATAAAACTGGAATCATTAGTGCCATAATCTTAAATTGTAAGAAATGTTAATGTATGTGGACAGGAGAAAAAACTATTTGGTGGAGAAAGAACCCGGAGACCAGTTGAATCATTTCTATTCCATCCCATCCTTTGATCTTTTTAGTGTGGAGGATATACCTACTATTAGATTTCCAAACTCTACTACCCTGAGTACAATTAGGTCACATTTACAATATCACACAGCTTGAAACTCTGCCTTAGACACTTCCACTGTTCAGCCATGACTTCTCATTGTAGTTAGACAGTGTCATGTGACTAGAATTGGCAAAGTCTTTGTGAATGAATGTAATGGGTCATTTCAGGGCCACAGCCTTTAATTACTGCAGGGAGACATTCCAGCACTGTTTTTCTCTTCCACATAGGTTGGAGAGAATATGTGTTCCAGATAGAGCAGCTAGAAAGTGTTGGGGACGTCATTAACCTGGATTGCTGAGTTGCTACAAAGAGAACAGTTGTTCTGGATTGTTGCTCAGAGCCTCAGCCAACTTGGCATAAACTAAAAATAAACTTTTATTGTACTAATTCACTAAGATTTGGGGGTTATTTATGACCTCAGCATGTCTTCTAGGTTATCCCAATTTGTAAATGTTCCCAGTCCCCCATCTTGACTAGGGGGAACTCCAGGCATTTTCTAGGACTTCCAAGCACGTCTAGAGTTTCATACATTTTTGTGTCTGTTCTGGTTTTATCTAACCACACGTGATGGGATGGGAGTCCTTGAGGGCAGATCCTTCAACTTCTGCTCTACTGCAAATCTTGAGAATGAGTTTTCTCAATATATTCACCCCTATCTTTTGATCTGGGTTTGTCAAGCACCCCGATACCTGTGGTTCAGGTAGGGAGTTTGAGAACAGATGCCACTACTTCTGCCACACCAAAAGTGGAGAAATAAATTTGTCCAGGTTTATGCCTTATAGTCCAACATTTTGTGGATTAAGGCAAAAGAGACCTAAAAGGAAGCTATTTTGGTCCCTTTCTTGTACCTACTGGCTTTAACGTAACTGAAGATTTTAGTTGAATTGCCCAGGCAGTAGTTGTTCCATAAAATGAGAATGCTCTTCCCACCCCCAATTATCAGTTGAGGAATATACTCAAGTGGCTTGTGGGCATTAAGTATTGTAGTTAATGGAAATGGCTCTTTGAATTCACACAGAAAGCTATCGTCTGAGACCATTTTTCTGAGTCCTACCAGTACTTAAAACAAGCATCCATACTTGGGATCACCTTAACCTATACAAGCTTTTCTTTAAAGTTGTTTTAGAGATTCTGTCCCCAGAATCTCACCTGTGTGCAGAACATTTTTACTCGTTTTTCAGCTGCTCATTGGGGGCTTCCAATGATAATTGATGCATCAGTACTACCTTTGTTGGAGCCCTTAATATGAGACTGACGTGCTGCCTACTGCGCTAAGGAGGCACCCTTCTTGGAGCCCTTAATAAGGATAATGTTCTCCTGGGTGCCAGTTTGATGACCATCCTCATTTTATAGTTTGCCAAATTGTAGGGGGTGAGAAAATGACTCTTTCATGTCTGTGATTCACTTGCCTCCAGGAAGCTGAAACATAATTATTGTTCCCAGAGTATCACATAATCTCTGGTGGCAAGAACTTTCTTGAGTTTGGGTCCAGGCCAGATCATATGTATGATGTTTCAGGCCTGACCACAGCTAATTACAAAGCCATTGTCTAACAGGCTTCAGGAGGAAAAACTGCCTTCCCCCACTCAGACTTGGTTCATAGCAAGTGCAGTGCAGTCTCTTCAGGGAGCTGCAGCAAGGGCCCAGGCTGTCTGCCCAACCTCTGGTCTGCCATGCTTATACAGAAGTGAGCATTTCTATCTCAAGCAACTGATTTCCAAAGGCTTCCTTATCAGGAGGCCTTGACCGAGGCACTTTGCAGCAACTCTGCCTAGACCTCTCTGTTGTGTGGCCTTAAGACATTTTTCTCCATTCTGACTTTGTACTTTGCCACTCCTAGGCATCCCTCTTTGCAGTCTTCCCAGCTTCTCCAGGTCCATAAAGCAGCAAGGTTCTTGGTCAAGGTTCTTCTGCAGTGACATTTTCCATGCCTGCTCTGAATGTCATCAAATTGACCCATACCTGATGGTGTTCTGTGGGGAGAAAAAATAGAACATTTCTTTTTCTTTGCCTTTTACCTGCACCATCACAATAAATGTGTATAGTCTTGATTGTTACTTTTTGCTTTTGGTTTGTCCCAATTGTCTTAATTAGCCACCTTGACACCTAGCAGGTCAGCAAACTTTTTCAGATGTTTTCTTCCAAACTTTCTTCTTTAGTGATACAAAATTAATAGTCTGGTTGTGTTTGGGCAGAGGAGGATTGAATGCTCTATCCCTTCACATTCCTTTATCTTCTTCCTGTTGTTTTTTTTTTTTCCCTAAAACAAAAACAAACACTAACAAAAAGAGCCAATAGTTATATCCCTCATTAGCAAAAACACAACATTTCTACAAAATAAGAGGCTGCAAATAGCTATAGCTATTATATATTAAAAGGCCCTTACCTGTCAATCAGCTCTTATTATTTTTTCAGAAAATTAGTTTTAATGTTGCTATCTGTTGTAAATTCAGTACTGTTCACTATTTCTTTGTGAACTTCATTAATTAATCATTTAAATTTGGGTAGCTATTTTCTATCAAAAGAGTCCTCTATAATTACTGGGGCAAAATTTTTTTTTTTTTTATCATTAGCTAAAATCAGCTCTACCTTTTTAGGACTCTCTATAAATAGATGCATACATTAACAAATTCAGGTGAGAATAAATGATAGGTTTAAAAGATATAAAACCTGTGAACACAGTCTATTGCAACCAAAAATTTTGGAGGGTGAGCTTATATTCATAGCCAAGGGAAGCTCTTAGCAACTGCAGGGTTAAGTTAGAAGGCATGTCTCTGGGGATGTTATTGCTCAGTTGCCATGTTACTAATGTCCATTGCATAGTTTATATTATGTTACTATTTTAAAAATGAATAAATGAAAGAAGGAATAAGTACATATTGAGATGTCTGATAGCCTAAGGTAAATGCTCCTCTTAGCATTAAGAAATCTTTCCTTGACATAAAAATCATTCCCTATTGTTCCTCTGAAAGGAATACTAAAGAATATTAAAAAATAAAACACCATTTCCATATCAAGCAATGTGGTTATTCTATGGAGTCTTATATTTAAAAAACGTTATGAAACATTATTTGTCATGGAATATTATTTGCAAAATTCGTTCAAAAAAGGGCAAAACAGGGGTGCTTGGGTGGCTCAGTCAGTTGAGCATCTGACTCTTGGTTTCAGTTCTGGTCTTGATCTCAGGGTCGTGAGTTCAGGCACTGTGTTAGGCTCCACGCTGGGTGTAGAGCTTACTTTAAAAAAAAAAATTTAAAAAAGGGCAATACAATTAGATTTAAAGATCTATGGAAATGCATCTTGGTGGTCTGAGTTACACTCTAAGTATTTTTACAGAAGCAAGTTAAGATTATTGACAGAAGAAAAAATATATTAAAAGTTGTACCATAGGGACTCATATTCACATAGACTATTTACTTTCAAATGTCAAATAAGCAAACACATGCTTAACTAAACACGTTTCTTACCTGAGTATTAATTACCTTCTCTAAAGATATGCAACAGACTAAAATTTCTACTGAAGATTTACTCTAAAACAACATATTTGCCTTTAATTTGGACATTTAGAGCATCAACATACAGACATATTACAAATTGTATTGTTAAACATGTATATCATGGTTTATTATTCTAAAAGAGAAATGAAAACAGTTGACATGAAGATTACTAGCATAGCATAAGAGCATATCTAAAACCTAGAAAAAAGAGATTAATAGGTAAAATGAAGAATAAAAGCAAAAAAAATGAATTTTTTTGCAGGTAATGGTAACATAACTAAGAGATCACTAAAGATACAAACTATATAATTTAAATGCAGTTATGAAGATCAAAATCAGCCTGTCACACTGACACACAGTACATGCACACACACAAATATAGTAAAATCTGTATATAAAGGCAAACATAATTCAATGAAAAGATTCACCACTTTATGGAATAGCATGAGTGTTGTGGCAAGTCTCTTTGAGAATGCTCACTTTATTAAAAAATCAATCCTTTATAAAAATTATTCACAGTTTATATGGAACAAATTATGGATTATGTGAAATGATGTTGTATAAGTAATATGATTTTAGCTTAAAATTCTAAGTTTGATAATCTAATCATTTGATTGCCTTTGGAGTTTGAGTACCTTGGCAGATAGACCATATTATTTTCTTTATCAAAATAATCTCATAATTTACTATGATAAATTTATTTGTTTCTTTAACTTTTTTGTATAAAAATTTACAAATAGACATGAATTTTTTAATAAGGAAGCAAGCCTAGAAGCTGAGAGGTAGGAGTCATCTTTGTTTAGCTGATGTTCAAGACAAACTTTTTAGCTATTACAGGATTGCTATGCCCCATTTTAGGTGCCTTTGGTTTCACTTCGATCCAAGACATTAGGTCACAAGTTCTATCCCTGGGTAATACTTCAGTGACAAAATTTGCATATGCCCCAAGTGATTATCTGAAAGCACAGTCCAATAATAGTCACCCATACCCATGTTTCCTGCTTCAGGCCTTCCTGTTGATATTAAGTGCTAGGATGCTATGAAATCCTCTGGTTTCATAGTAAGAAACTATAAGAGAATTTTAGTACTCAATGAAGCAGACTATTGATCAAAAGGAAATTTGAAAGGTAGTAAATAAAAGTCTTTCACTCCTTCCCCCAATAGACTATTCAGAGAAGTAACCATATATATAGTCTGAAGGACAATGGTTCAGAAATTTAAGCAATTAGTTGCATTTGATACTAAACAGTATTCAGTTTGGCAAAACTCCCTTCTGTGGTCATTCTCTTTTCTCTTTTGTTTCTCTTTCTTCTCATTTCTGTTATTTGGGACTGCAAGTCCTGATATGGTAGAGCAGAAAAGGCTCTGTCACGTGCTACTGATATAAAAACTAAGGCTGTGATGGTTGGAATCAAGATGAGCCTAGAAAGCAGCCTCTTTGGATGACATTTGGAGCCAGATTTTTCAGTAACTTGACAATTAGGATCTTCTCTCTGATGCCAAATGAGGTGGTAATAATATTTTGCGTATAGTGGCATCACAGTTATCAAGGTTTTACCTTGTGGCTAATTGGGTCTGTTTACAGGTGCAGGGTGGGATGTTAAGAAATGGTACAGACATGGTAACTGGAAGGTATCAGAACAATGATAATTATGACACATAGATCAGGGTGGCTGCCATTGCAAATGCTGGAAGCTTTGGAAAAATAAAAAAGTGGGCCCAGGGCAGCCAACTGTCAACTCTAAGATCTTATAAAAACTGTGGGCTACAGTGGAATATTTGAAAGGCAAGTGCCAGAAAATAGGGCCAAGGGTCTAACTGTAAAGCCGGCAGAAACTATCATTGGAGACGAACTACATATGTCCTAGATCTGAGATAGGAGCAACTGGGTTCATGAGCCTGAAAATCTAGCACCTCATGTAAAACCTATGGGAAGAAAGAAGAAAAAGGCGCGCTTAAGATAAGAAGGATTAAGAGGAAAATCCTGAAACTGCCCTTTTCCACCCCAGACAATACAGTAATTAGAAACAGCATTGCAGAAAGGAGGGAATTCAGAGATTAGTGTCACCGTAACACACTTAAAGGTGGAGGTCCCCATCATATCCCTGTTTAATCTATTTTTACTTTATTTTGGCCAGGAGAAACTAGATGGATCCTGAAAAAGAGAGGCGGACTGCCACAAAGTTAAGCAGATGATGGCCCCAACTGCAGCTGCTATGTTGAATTTGAGATCTTTATCAGAGCAGATAAAACACGAATTTCTAGTTCTTCATATATTGCCATTGATGTGGCAAGTAATTTTTTCTCAAACTCCATCAGTAAGGAGGATCAAACACAATTTGCATTTACATGGCAATAGCAGCAATCTACAGTCAATATTATTCATGGATAATTTGCTCATAAATTACCTAGCGAAAAAACAGAGATTACAGCGAGTGCTAAATAGAGTGACTGTTTTCTTATTTTCTTTTCAAAATATAACATTTTCTGATTATTTCATGATGCCATGAAAGGTCCTGGTCTGTCATTTCTTTGATGGAAAATATTACATTAACAATTTTGGATTTCCATGGAATTTCTATAGTTGTAGCCACATAAAAGACCTGGAATAAAATTGAATTTTAATTACCTTGAAGCACTTTTGTGTTTTGCTTCAAGAATTTCTTCAAAGATTTCATTCTCATTCAGAAACACTTTTCTTGTCAGAATTAATCAAAGACCTTTTTGTATATTTATAACTCTATCACTGCAGTAATCACTGACCTTTTTAAAAAACCTATTGCTACTAAAGGTATACATGTGTTGGTATGATTAAAAAGTGGTCTTTACCAGTTACACTTAGCACTGTAGAGAAGTAACCTATTTATTAATTAATTAATCAACAATCTAATTATTTATTTTTATAATTATTATTTTTAGCAATAATCAGTGTACTAAAGATTCTCCAGATTTATTTCTCCAAAAGTTCAAGCCTAAAACCAATTAAATAAAGAGTTACCCCCTAAACTATACTTCTTTTTTTAAAGTTTGCATTTTGGTTGAAAGGAACATCAACATACACCAGGGGGAGGTGGGGGGAGAAACAAAAGGCAGAATCGTTCATCCTAAAGGCATGAATGTATAGGAAAGCATGGTACATAAAAAGGAGATGTGAAATGTAAAATATCTCAGTTAAATTCTTGGCCCTATCTATGGAACTTGGGAAAATCACTTCAACTCTATGAAAGTTGGCTTTCTAGTCTTTAAATAAAGATATGCCTACATAATAACTTAGTTATACGGAATTTTAGAAAAGCATGTGGGATGCATAACAAATTGAAAACTTCTTCAGACACTCTTTAACTTGGCCATGGTGACTGGAACATTTTTTTTTTTTTTAATTTTAGACTTTAACTAGCTGTAGCTATCATGGTTTTTGATTATTATTTTCACTTCTAACACCAGATGTGTAGAATGCCTGTGTGGGATGTAAATTATAGATGACATGGTTTTATCATGATAACACTCTCAGTAAAAGTAGTTGCTTATTCAACTGACATTCTCTCTTTCCTTACTAGTTAGAGCTCTAACTAATTTCATAGAGTGAAATTAGTTTCATTGGGTGAAAATGTGCTAATTAAAAATATTTATCTTCTCACATTAATTTGAGGCCACAGAAGGCCATTATGACGCAGTTTTGGCCAATGGACTTCAAGAAGTTGCTGGGTTAGACTTCCAGGAAAGTTTTTATGAAAAGAAATACAACGTGTTTGCCTCTATTTATTTGTTCTTCATCCTTTTCCTTTTATACTTTTTCTGTTTTGAAATGAAAACTGGATACCTGGAAATGTGACTGCCATGAGCCAAAAGTGATAGGGCAGGACAATGGAAGGGGCACAGGTGCCTGGGGACGTGGATGAGCTTCCATACCAATGTGCACTGTCCAACCATGACCTTCTTGTTGTACAAAACAAATAGACTTATTTTTTCTAAGCCACTGTTTATAATGTTTTTTATTTGTGGCTGAACATACCTTAATTAATAATAATGTATATGTAGTATAGCATTTGACTAGGTGATACATCATTGACCCTATGAGAATAAGCATGTATGGGGATTCTTTAAGGCAATTTATGAAAAGGATTATTAAATTTGAGTGAGTTAAATTTGATATAAGGGTAACTTATATAAGTGTGTTGAAAAAGTAATTTAGACAATTTATAAACTATACACATATAAAATGCACAGAGATATAAATAGTTGTTAGGAAAGAATGTCTACCTTGAATTTAACATTAATCTTGTTTCTTTTCTGCCTTAACCCTCCTTGTTCTCTTTATTACTCCCACTGTCCTTTCACGATCATCCTTTTATGTTATATTGTTTTTCACTGTCTGTAGTTTGAAGGACAAGAATATATTCTTTGCTGAACATTGGCATAAAAAGGGATTTTTACTCTAATATATACATCTATATTAATATATGCTAATGTATGCATAATATACAACATTTTATGCTCCTTTTAGAGTATATATATATTTCTCCTGCTTGTTGGTTCTAGTACTTTACACCCCAGGGCAATGAGCCTCTTTCAGATCAAACTTTTTTCTATTAGAAAGTGAAAAATTTAGATTCTTAATCACTCACAGTGATAGTCAAATGACCCCAGCCTGGGACATTTCTGGTATTTCCAATACTTGGTTGTGATCATTGTTCTAGGGCTGGTGAATTAATATAACTTAGGGCAGTAAGAAACTGTCCTTAGGAGTTTCTATACTGGAGATGGGTATTTTTTCCTGTGTTGTGTTGCTAGACATATTTCAGCCCAGGGCTGTTTGTAGGCATGATTCTAGTTCTATGGAGAAAACCAAATGGAAAATATGAGATTGACAAAGAGACATATGGATCACAAAAACAGAGAGGTTTGATAGGGTCCATGTCTCTCTATTCAGTGGTAGCTGCCACTAACACCATTTTGAAATAGTCAATTCCAAAGTTACTTGGGTTGGGTTTTAGTTGTTTTAAGACAAAAACAACTCCTGTTTCTTTAATTGGAATTGTTTCTTTTTTAGTTGTCTTTGGTCTCTTTCTATGCTTTGTGAAGCTGAAATTGCGCTCACTTTTACATGGGAAATGTAACTGCTACATAAACACACGCAAAAAATTCCTCTCTACATGGAAGTAAGAGGCATTTTTGTCTAATCTTGAAGAAATAGTTTCCATTTAGGAAATAGGCCATTTAGAAAGCTCTCTACCCAGCATAACCTCAGAGACGGTGTCTAAATGGTTCTTCATGTTTGATGTACCTTTAAGATCAAATGGGGCTTTCTGATACGAGACTGGAATTGTTAAACTAGCCTCATTATTATTTAAACTATCTTCATGTTCGTTTTTATCATTGTAATAAGTTAAAAATAACCAGAAATGATGTTATATAGTTTGTAAAAATTGCTCTAATCCGCCCACCAAGCTTGCATCATTTGAAAAATGATGAAACTGAAGGATAAGCAATATAAATTATAGTCACAGTGTCACATTGCTAGTAAGAAAGCAGCAGAGCACAAAACTGAACCCAGGGCAGTCCAATCTTAAGACTGAGCATTTTCAGGTCATCTAAAAAATGAGAGGTGGAGAGGGAATGACCCTGATTTTCCATATCTGTGGCACAGAATATTCGCTTGGCAAGTTGACCACGTTTCACAGACTAGTCTTTCAGTTTTCTTAGAGTGTAATCTCTCTTTTTTTTTTTAGATTTTATTTATTTATTTGACAGAGAGAGACACAGCGAGAGAGGGAACACAAGCAGGGGGAGTGGGAGAGGGAGAAGCAGGCTTCCCGCTGAGCAGGGAGCCCGATGCGGGGCTTGATCCCAGGACCCTGGGACCATGACCTGAGCCGAAGGCAGACGCCTAACGACTGAGCCACCCAGGTGCCCCTAGAGTGTAATCTCTTAATAGTTCCACCGAATGGAGTTTGTTCATCTGGTCTATTTGCAGTTCATAACCTTGTTGATTTTTCTCCATCAACTTCCCCATTAAATTCCTCAGAACATCAGCTTCCTTTGAAGACATAAAATCCCACGGGCTTTATGGAGCTATCAAGCAACATTTAGACTCAGGTTTAAAGTTGACCCACATTTGTTTTATCCTCACTGTTTATTGATACTTTTGGATAATTCAGCAAATTTGCTTTTAAATGTGGGATTCTTTTGGAAAATAATTACTTGGCATATACGTCTTATTGCTTCATACATATATACGTCATATACTTCATCATTAATGAAAACAGGCAAGACTTTCTTTTTTTGTTTTCCTGATAAATGTAGTTTAAAGCAGTGATGTTCAGGCGTAGTAAGTGTTGATCGTGTAATAGCTTCATTGAAGTAACTGTAGAAAAGACGCTCTTTCTGTAGTATTGTGATAGATGTTGACAGGAAAATGATCATGAGCCAATGCAATGCAAGGTTCATCACAGTGCCCTTCTGAGCTTGACAAGAAGAGGAGATGCTTTATAGTAGAGGTGACAATAAAAATTGGGTATTGACAATATGACATTGAAAGCTAAAATATGAGTCTTAATTGTAGCAAAAATGAAAAAAATATTAACTCCTTTCAGAAGGGAAGTTAGCCTCAGTCTACTTTAGCACTTTAACTGAGGCAAATCATGCATATGGAATTTATCTGATACAATTGGTTAACTTTTAGGGCACTGTATAAAAAGTACTCATGTGAAATATGCTGATCTTAATTTACCAATTTTTATTTTAATGGTATTACTGCTACAACTTTAAATTTCATTAATATCTTTGACTATGGTGAAACTTAACATGATCCCACAGTCTCAAACTATAGTCAATTCCTTCAAATAAATGTTTTATTAAATTGAAACATTCAAATGTCCATTGATTATTTAGTGCTACACATATATCTCTCTCAAACAAATTATATAGTTTGTTTAAATGTCTCAGCTTCTAAATTCTTAAATTTCATTTTTTAAAATGTTTTCTAGGGGAAAGAAAGTTATTCTAATATTTTTCTTCAACATATTTTTTTGTTAAAATAATACACCTACATGCTCTCACTTTCCATCTGTGGCTGGTAGTACAGATAAATCAGATTCTAATTTAAACATTGTCACTGAAATTTTACTACTTTGTCTTATCATTTAACTAGTTTTATTAACTAGGATTAAATTTTCTAGAGATTTTTTTCTTTTCCTTTGCAGATCTAGACTGGCTAAATCAGAAATCATTAAGTCATGGGGAATGAATGGACTGGGATATTATTATGACCCTTTAGAAGGACATATAGAAGTGGCAGGGTCAAATAAGTTTCACTATGCCTTTTCATTAAAACTGGTCATTATTCATTGGGTAATCTATAATACCATGACCCGTTCTGGGCAGTCATTATTTTAGATTTGTGAAGGTCATTTTATAATGTATTATCAACTTACACTATATCTTCAGATGTGAAGGGAGATATAAAAAGGAAAAGAGTCATCAAAAGTTTTCCTAATGTGTCAAAGACATTTTCATTTTAATATTAGGCCATCTTTAACAGAGAGTGCCTCTTCAGTATTAACTCTGAGATGTTTAATTTGGCTTTTAATCACTGCACTATGTAATTTCTCACATACATAATTTATCATTGCACCGACAAACAATAAAGATGGATATATACTATATAATGAGAGATATTTTGATATCCATTTTTTTTTTCAGTAAGCCAAAACATAATCTTTCTCAGATAGTCATCCAGTTAAGCTCTGCTGGAATAGTCCCTTCTTTATGAAAGACCTCCTTCTTGCTTCTAACATTAAGTAACTGCAGAATAACATATTAGTGAATTGAAAAAAAAAAAAACTAAACCTAGCCTACTCTTTCAAGAAAATATAGAATCAAAGGAAGGATTCGTGTGTTGTTGTTGTATTTGTACTATTTGAGAGAACTGATGCTGTTTGTAATCCGAATGAAAAGAGCAAGCTGAGTTGTAGAAGTTGACATAGCTTACATAGAGTCAAACTACTAAATGTGGGGAGCATCTAGTCTTATGTGTCATTTGTCTAGACAGGAGTCTTTGGAGATGCCTCAGGATCCTGTCCACAAGGTACTTTCAGGTCTTGCAGCACTCTGTATATCGGCTGTCTATTCTTGCAAGCTCAGAAATCATTCTGCTGCTCTGCAGTCAGGCAGGAGGACAGAGATCCTCAGGAAGGCTGTCCAAGGCCCTGTCTCAGAAGCACATCAAGCAGCATTTTCTGTTTCCGGAATATTGTTCCTTCGCTGGTTATCTACCTAGAAAATGAGGTTACCTTCCTTTATTTTGGCAATTTGTACAGAATAGCGTTCTGCATGAATGGGGACAAGACTATTGGGAGAAAGAAATATAGGGATAATTGTTAATATTTTAAAATATTCTCTGGAAAATGGTCCCTCTTGTTAAGATGCTATAATAGTTCACAGGAGATAATATACAAAGCTTTTCATGATCTGGCTTCTAGCTACCTATTCAGCCCCGTTACTCCCCATATCTAAGCAGTTCTAAGCTTCACTCTACTTATTTTTAAGATTCATGTCTAATATTAATGACTCAGACTTTTTCTTACTGAAAATATTTTTTTTCACAAAACTTACAGTGTTTTTTTTTCACAGTACATAAAGGGTATGCTTTAGTGCATGGATTCAGTTACATAGCTATTTCTCCCTAAAATAATAGTAGCTGTTTCTCTCCAAATAGGATACCCTTGAGGGCAGTAAACTTGCAGTAAACTTTCCAGTGCCTACCGTTTCTTTCAAATAGAAAACATAGTACCTTTTGATTGTCCTTTGCATGCCATGGCGATAGCCCTCAATCAGGAAGAGATGCTGCTTTACTTTCGTGGAACTTCAATATATGTGTTTTTGAACAAATGTTACTATGGTACTCAGTATTATGCAAATAGTTTTATTTCCAAAGCCCTTTTTTTAAACCTCCTATATACTGATTTTTCTACAACTTTTATCCTTGTTGTTCATACTTTCTCTCTTCTCTTAGTTTGCCTGATGCTATGTTCCTTTTTTTTGTGATTGCTGCAATGTTTTTGCCCATAGCAATGCCTTTTTTTCCCTACACAAATGCAGTCACTGTCTAGGATTCTACTTGGTCTAAGATACCCTCTCTAGAGGACCTTTTCCATTTATAGAACATCCACCATCAGCTTTAGTAATCTCCTAATTTTTGTTTCTTGTATGACTTCTTTCTTGAACATCAGAATTAGTTTTATAATTTCTTGCAGATTTTTTTTCACAAAGATGGCTAATGGATGCCTTTAAATATGAGATAAAATGAACCAACCCTTTTTTCCTATTGGAGTGTTCTTTTCCTATTCAGCCAGAGTGAATATTTAAGCAGTTTTGCCAAGTCCTTCTTTTCTTTTTCACTCACACTCCAACATTCACAAATCATCGTATATTGTGTTTTATAAACTCTTTAGAATCTTTACCTCACTTTACATTTCTACCCTTCCCATTCCACTTTAGGTCACTGATTTTTTATGCTAATTTTGTGTCCTAATGTTTCCCCATCTTTCTTCTTCTTCTCTCTCTCTCTAATTTGTCCACCATAAACTGATACTTTTTCTAGAGCATATTATCTATCAAGTAAGTATCTTCATTTGAATTTTTTGATGATTTTTCATTACGTATTTAGTAGCATTCAAATTTCTTCACTGGCATGATCTGCCATAATCCGACAGCAAACTTCGTTTCCTTATTTTTCTTTCAAACTTTTCCTCATGACAAATAAAAAGCAGTCCAGCAAATGTGGGCCATTAATCCTTTGTCAAATAAACAACATATTTCCCCAGAAACTGGGAAGAGAGCACTAAGCCAGAAGTATGGATTTAGAATTCATAAAAATGTAGACAAGAGTTAATATAATAAAATTATAGCAACAAAATGTGTATATGAAATGAGCTAAGAACTCTAAGGCAGAACATGGTGGGATAACATTTGACTGAGGGGTGGTCCTGGTGGTGCCGCTGAGGGAGAGCAAAGCAGTAGGAAACTAAGAAAGTAATGTTATCTCAGGGGCCAAGTGAAGGGAGAAAAATAAGATATCAGTATTTCAGAGAGAACCTAACAATGCATTGGATTTGGAAGTAGAAAAATATAGGTTAATTGGGCTAAACAATTTCAGTGTTTTTTTTCTTAAATATAAACTTATATTCTGTAGATTTGAAAGGTGGTATCTTATAGCTAGTGAAGCAGCTTGTCTGTAAAAGGAGAGGACATATTAGGGTATAGAGTACATAATAGGAGATATGGGGTCCCTGGAGAGCTGTAGAGGATCTGCAATACTGGGAGATTTTCTTATCCCACTGGGGAAGAAGTGAGTCTCTAACTCACTTAGGGAGAAGTTTAACATACAAGAGAAAGCAGAGTGAGTCGCTAAAGGAGCATGTCCTTGTGATACAGATCTGTATCCAGAACACAGGTGGGAGGATTTGCCTCAAACAGAAGACAAGTTTCCTCGGTGTCCAGAAGAAGAGATGATGATGGATAGAGATGTAAATATGTAGTATTTATACAGAATGAGTGATGAAATCTATGTTTTATAGTCTGTTTTCAGTGAAATCTGGAACACATTCTTCCATGAGAAAGTTTAAGAATTGTAAGAGTTTCACAGTTTCAGTCATGCCCACAACTACATAATAGGATGGCTCAAGCCTGCGGGATGGTCTAGAACTCACTCCTCAAATGCTCACAATAGTGAGACTAAAATATCATTATTCTTTGAAGTTTTAAACAGAGAGTTGAATCTAAAATTTTAAAATATTACAAGCTAAAAGAATATTTGACTAAAAATATTAATTTTTTACAAAATAGCATTGAAATTAAAAAGGGTAATAAAAATAAATAGAACACTGTACACTAATGAACAGTACAACAGGAAGATAATACCCTTGTGAACTGTATAGCTTCCATTACAAAAAGCAAAAATAGAGAGAATTACAAGGAGAAATTGAAAAAAATGCATAACTATAGTAAAGTTTCAATACTTTTTTTATAAAATGGAGGATTAGGAAAGGCAAAAACTAATAAAAATATAGAATATGTTGGCAAGTTTTATCTAAAAGATGTATAGAGAAATCTACTTGCAATAAATCCAGAATATACATTGATTTTAACATTTATAATATTTATAAAACATCATACAACATTTACAAAAATTGACCATATTGTAGGTTGCAAAGCAAGTTTCAACAAATTTCAAAATGATATTGTGCAGTCCATAATATCTGGCCACAAAGCAAAAATGTTTTAAATAGTTGTAAAATCTCATATATTTCTATCTACTCACACATGACTCATGGGTTAAGAAGAAATTATTGTGCAGCCAGTATGGAAAACAGTATGGAGGTTCCTCAAAAAGTTAAAAACAGAATTATTATAGGATCCAGCAATTCCACTTCTGGGTATTTATCTGAAGAAAATGAAAAAAAAAAACTAATTTGAAAACATATATGATCCCTCATTTTCATTGCAGCATTATTTAGAATACACAAGATATGGAAACAACCTAAGTGTTCATTGATGTATGAATGGATAAAGAAGATGTGATACACACACACACACACACACGAATACTATTCAGCTATAAAAATAGAATAAAATCTTATAACAACATGAATTGATCTTGAAGGCATTATGCTAAATGAAATAAATCAGAGAAAGACAAATATCATATGATCTCACTTATACATGGAATCTAAAAAAACAAAAATAAAAACAAAAACAAACTCATAGATATGGAGAACAAATTGGTGGTTGCCAGAGATGAGGGTAAGATGAAATGGGTAAAGAGGTTCAAAACGTACAAACTTCTAGCTATAAAATAAATATGTCACGAGGATGTAATGTATAGTACAATGACTATAGTTAACAATACTGCATAGCATATTTGAAAGTTGTTAAGATAGTAGATCTTAAAAGTCCTCATCACAAGAAAATAACCTATAAGTATATCATGAGTAAATGTTAACTAGTCTTTCTTTTTTTTAATATCTTATTTTTTTAAGTAATCTCCACACACAACATGGGGCTCAAACTCATGACCCCAAGGTCAAGAGTCACATGCTTTACAGACTGAGCCAACCAGACACCTCAAATGTTAACTAATCTTATTGTGGTGATCATTTTACAATATGTACAAAGATTGAATCATTACACCTGAAACTAATATAATATTATATATCAATTATATCCCAATAAAAAAGAAGAAATTATGGTAGAAATAATACAATATTTACAACTGAATGAAATGAATTCACCACATATCAAAATTCTGGAATGGAATGAAAGTAGTAATTAGAAATAAATTTATAGCATTAACATGACTTAGTTTTAAAAAGTTTGAAAATAAATGAATTTAGCCTTCATCTCAAGAAACTAGACACAGTTTAACAGAATAAATATAAAGAAGGTAGGAGGAAAAAATAAATTCTCAATGAGATCGATACCAGGAATCATTGGAGAGGATAATCAAAACCAAAAGCTGGTTCTTAACAAAAAAAGTAACAAAATTGACTTGCTTCTAGTAAGAATGATTAAGAGAAAAATCAGAAAAATAATCATGAAAAAATTGTATTTAAAAAGATGTTATGGTCTTTCATCTTAAGAAAAAAAATCATAAGAATATATGATTCCTTAATAAACTAATAATCATAGAAGAAGTTGAATTAGTAAATAAATCTATTTGCACCAATGACTCATGTTCCAGCTAGTATTATATGTGGGTTTGCAAAGTTGTTAAGGAAAAAAAAGAAGAAAATCCCTTCAACACAATTCTTAAGGCCAAAATAAACTTGATCAAAACTATCAGACTGTCGGGGCGCCTGGGTGGCTCAGTTGGTTAGGCGACTGCCTTCAGCTCAGGTCATGATCCTGGAGTCCCGGGATCGAGTCCCGCATCGGGCTCCCTGCTCAGCAGGGAGTCTGCTTCTCCCTCTGACCCTCCCTCCTCTCATGCTCTCTCTCTCTATCTCATTCTCTCTCTCAAATAAATAAATAAAATCTTTAAAAAAAAAAAAAAAGAAAACAGTTTAAAAAAAAAAAAAAAAAAAAAAAAACTATCAGACTGTCTAAACTAGGAGAGGACATGTCAAATAGGAAACTTTTAGATCAATCTTTGTGTTAGTATATGTTGCTGTAACAAATTACCACAAATTTAGCAGTTTAACGTAATTTAGTGTCTAAAATTTCTATAGGTCACAAATCCAATATGTATCTAACTTGGCTAAAATCAAAGTGTCTCAGGACTACCTTCCTTTCTGGAGGCTCTAGAAGAGAATCTGTTCCCTTGCCTTTTTCTGCTTCTAGAAGTTCTTCCACATACTTTGGGCCCTAGTCTCCCTCCTCCATTTACAAAGCTTGCAGGTTGCTTCTTTCTGACCATTCTCCCATAGTCACATTTCCCTCTGACCATAACTGAGAAAGTTCCTCCATTTTAAGAACCCATTTGATTACTATATGGAACACGAATCTCACAAAAATAATGTTGAATGAAAGAAGCCAAATGTGAAAGGGTAAATAGTCTGTTTCCATATATATTAAGTTGAAAACCAGGCAAAACTAATTTATACTGTTTAGAATCAGAACACTGGTTATCTTCAAAAAGAAAATTAAGGTTAGTGAGAGACAGTGATTATGACAAGACCTTTTCAGTACTACTTTTCAGTACTTCTTCCTGATCTGGATGGTTGTTACACACTTGTGCTCATTGTAGAAATGCATCTTGCTATTCACTAAGGCTGTGTGTACTTTTCTGCATACGTGTTTTTATTCAATAAAATTTTATTTAAAGTAAAAAAAGAACCCATTTGATTAGATTGAGCCTACTTGGATAATCCATTTCAAGATCCTTAACCTAGTCACACTTGCAAAGAGACTTTGGTATGAAGTAACATATTCATATGTTCTGAGGATTAGGGTGTGGATATCTTTGAAGGGGGGGCCATTATTCTGCCTAGACAATCTAATTTTTGATGCTTGTGTGCAAACTTCCTTTAAAAATGTCATCAGTCCTTATTCAACTTTGTGAGTATGGGTGTGTATCATAATTATATTGGGTTCAACTTAGGAATGCAAGCATACGATGACATAAGAAAACCTATAACTGTAATGCACCAAACCAATAGACTAAAGAAAAAAAGCGATGAATAATAATCTCTTATTCTTGGCACAGAATTTTAAGAACTTTTCAAAGAAATCAACAGTCATTTAAGAAAAAAAAAGAAAGGAAATATTCCTGGCAAACCAGGAATAGAAGGTAATTTTATTTCATATAACATGTTTACAAAAAGTCTTGTTATATATGTGTCAGATACTCTGGTGCTCTGCATTGTATCCCCTTGATGACAACCCTAATCTCACTGGAGATGGGGTAGACAGAAAGGTTTTTTTCCTAATGTTATAAATATTGGTGGGCTTGGAAAATATGAATCAACAGGATTCTCAGTGTGTAGTTTAGTAAAGAGAAGAGACTCCATTAAGAGTGTAGGGTAAAGGAATCTTTATTAAGTTCTGGCACATAATTTTGAAGCTTGTTATAGAACAAAGGTCATAGACCAGTAGACAGATAAATACTTTTTGTTAATAAGATTTAACAAAAAGCCTAGGTGAATTTTAGTCACTTGGTGACTTCTTTTGCAAATATTTGAATTTTGGTCTTAATCATTGATATGGAATGAAAAAATGTTTTCATTCTCTTACATGAATTATGTAATGCAACCCAATTGCCACTCATAAAGCCATTTAGTAACATTAATCAGATTTATTCTGTGGGATGTTGGTTTTTTTTCTTTTTTTTGGTAAGTCTAAAAGTTCTTCAAAGTAGACTAAAAATAGTGAAAGACGAGAGAGAGAGAGAGAGAATGATCTGTGGTTATTTCTCCAGGGAGTCAGAAGAAACAAACTAGAAGCAAGAAGAGAGGATAAGAAGGAAGAAACAGGAAAACAGAGAAAAATGAGAAATAAAAGAACTTTTAGGCAAAGGTTTCTGATCATTATAGAGGACAATTATGCTCAAAGATGCCATATTCTACCCCCACATGCTCACTGCATAGGAAATCTTGTCTTGTCCATATGTTCTCCCTACTAATTTTTCCCGCGAAGGAAATCTAGGCACAGTTCTTTAGTTGTGGACAGTGGATAACATGGGCTTTGTCAGTCCATTCTTCAGTGAACAAAGAGACTGCTATACCCTTTCAGGTAAAAAAAAGTATTTAAAAAAATCTAGATATATTATTTTCTGTGTTTCTTTTACAAAGAAAGCTAAATGGTAACTGACTTGTAAAGGATGACAGATCTCTGCGAATAAATTGCCAGAAAAAGAAACAGAGTGGCTATAAGGAAGCATAAGGCAATGAAGATCTGCTCAAAGGTGAAACAGTACAACAAAAGCAAGAGAAGTCTTGGGAGAAAATGTCATACTGGAGTAAGATTGGTTAAAGGGGATTAATTAGAAGAAAAAGAAAAAAAAATGAAAAGACTGCCACCACAACACCATGATTTCCGCTTTAGGTTATATAGGACATAGTGACCGTGACTTTTTGTATGATAAAAAAAATTTGACTTGGTATAATGGATACTCTTATCCATTCTACAAATATTTGTTGAGCACTGCACTATTTTCTAGGGCATGAAAAATACAATGATGAAGCAGACAAGATCTGAGTTCTCATAGGTTTCAATTTAGCAATGGGCTTTATTCGTAAGTAACACAGAGAGGCAATGTAACATAGTAGTTGAGATAGACCCAGTTTTGAATACCAGATCTGTCAATTATTAGTTTTATGACCTTGAGCAAGTTACTCAACTTCTCTAAGCCTGTCAATTTATTTGTAAAATAGGGATAATACTATTTAGCTCACAGGGTTGTTATGAGTATTAAAACTGAGTGATGAATATATAGCAGTTCACAAAGTACCTGAAGCTTAACATTCATTAAATGTCAGCTTATTATTATTATTGAAATTTTCATTATTGTGATCTAGTGCATATTGTGATGACTGAACCTTATTGAACAAGCCAGGAACATTTTAGGCATAATCTAAAGGTGACTAATTGTATTCACATTTGTTGGGGCTGTGTGGAGGGAGGGAGGGAGGGAGATAAAGGATACATTTTTATGAGCCTAGAAAGGAAAACAAAAGAAATTTCAACTGAGCTTTTGATTTCAAAGACAGAGAGAGGTCTTAAGATTTCTTTTTAATATGGAGTCAAGCATCCCCTTTTGTATAAGCTAAATAAGTAAATAGGAGTTATGAGCCTGACATGTCAGTATTTTACTTATTTTTTAGCTGGTGTTATACAAGTTAATGAAATATCAAATTCTTCTTGTATTTTGGCTTACAAAATAACAAATAATTTATTCAAAATAAATTTTGAATTGCTGAAATACAATAAAGAACTATGATTGACTGGAAATTTAGAATTATCCAGAATTTATTCATATTCTATAGTGACATAGTCACAGATTTGCTATTATTATTATTAATGATACTTTGTAAAAAAAAACTATAACAAGACTTCATATAAAATCCAGTCTTATTTGACTTAATTGAAGATATTGACAAAATCAAAAGTATTCAAACAGAAATTAAACTTTGAGTATAAAACTGCACTTACTATTTTCTCTCCATAAAACAAAAATTATCTGAAAATCTTTCAATTCCTCTCTCTGAACATCTTGCTCTCTCAAAGGATTAACTTGAGATATAGGGCATTATTTTCTCCCTTCCTAATGAGACCAGTGCCTCAGGGTAAATATAGAAGCCTAAAACACTGTGTCAGTTTTATGTACAGATAAATTACATTAATCACCTCCTTAAGAGCTTTCATTTGAACCTGTTTACCAAATAAAACTGCCTATCTTCAAAAAAAAATTTTTTTAGTTTATTTTTAAACTCTCAAATATTTTTACTTCTTGTTTAATGAGCAAGTGTAAGTCCTTTTAATAAATTAGCTAGTTAATGCCCATTTAAGTTACATCTATTTCTAGAAGTTCCACCATATGTGTGTGTGTATTCAAGATTATTTTTTCTTTAAAATAAAAATGGAAGCCATATTTTTAAAAGTTAAATAAAAGCATTTTTTATATGCCCCATTGCTGCTAAATATCTCAGAAGTTGTATGATGTAGTGTCTATGAACCCCTGGGTTCAGATAACAGAAGCAACATTAATTCAAATATAATTATTGCCATCATCAAATCAAGTCTTTTAAATTTAATTAATCTATTTGAAATGTGAGACAATATTATGTTATTTTAGATATTCCTGGGGGTTTCAGAAGGGAGATCATATTGTTACATAAATAATTCTTCATTTTCTCTTGGAGGACTTTCCCCAAATGTCTTCATTACAATGTCAAGCAGCAGGGGAGAAGGCTTGGTCTTCCCAAGTATAAAACCTCAAGAGAAGCTCACACCTGGAGAGGGGTAAAAATTGAGGAAGCGGAATGGATAAATTATTCATCTTTCAAGGAAACACATAGGGTATCCAGTTTTTGACTGTAGGATAAATTTTACAAAAGAGATTAAGAGAATTTACTATAGTGAAATACACCTGATTCATTCAGTAAATACTAATTACAGCCTTGTATGAAATAATATAAGAAGAGGGAAGAGATTGGAAGCTAAATGTGACTAAAAATATTTCTAGTGAGAAAGAAGTATGTATCCAGAATTTCTGATATTCCCAACTCAACTACAGTAGAACATAGTAGTATGTGACTGACTACCTATGCTCAATCATTAAAGAGTTGGCATCTTGGTTTAGGGTAGGGTCAGTGGAAATCAGGAGAAGTAGAATCACTTAGAACCATATTTTAAAGGGAAAAGAACTCTCCTTTAAATGATTAATAGAAAGTAGATATAAAAATAACTCATGTTTGTGTATATACACTTATTTTGTTGTGTACAACTATCCTACAAGACTTTTATTGTTACCATTATCTTTTCACATATGAAGAAGCTGGAGGTTAAATACTTACGTGCTGTATTCAGGGAAGTTTTCCATAACATACACTTTTTATATTCAATAGTTTCTTTGATTTCACTTTTATATTTTCATGCATTTATTCCTTCATTCAAAACACTTTTTATGCCCCACACCCCATAACACAAGCTGGATAGACAGACATGCTGGGAGACAATCTTAATAAATAAATATAGACTACTGTAAGTACTTTGGTTTAAGCAGTAGAGATGATAGTGGGGACGACATTTTATGATGGAGAAAGTTAAAAATCTGCTTGAGAAAGAAAAAAATAATTTGATGTTAGTTTTTGAAAGACATGATTTATTACTAGTGTAAAATTAAAGAGGATTTCTGATGTGCAGGATTAAACAGTTTGGAGTGAGGGAGGAGCTCTAATTTTGAGTAGAGGACAAATCAGCACATCTTTATCACCTGAAATGAGATCTTGTCATTGATCTTTTATGATTTCCCTTTTGGAATGGAAGCTATAAGCAGTTGCTTCAAGGTACATTTTGGTAATCACTGGGGACTCTATTTTAGTTCTGATTCAGCCACCAATCTGGGTGTTAGCTACATCCCTAGTAAAAAGAGAAATAGTAGGCAGTTCAGGACATAAAGATGTAGTAGTCTAACACCATAAATGCAAGTATATATGTGCGGGGGAGATATGTGTGCTTGCGTATGTGCGTAGAAGTTTGTGTATGTGTGTGCATGCATGGTGTGTGTTGTGTATTTTTTCACTGGGACATTAGTGGGGATGTGGTGTGGGTTAACAGAGAAGTCCATAGTAAACAGAAAAAAAAAAAAAAAAGCCAGAAGCTGACATCAGGAATATGTATCTAGATCCATCCAAGTTTGCACTATCAGGAATATTTAGTGCAAACTATCTAAACTTTCTGGATCCTAGTTTCCTCTTTTCATGATCTCTGTGGTGACAAAGTGCCTAAAGCCCTACTCAAGTCAAGTCAAATAATTAAAGGTAACATAGACTTGTCACTGCTTTTCATGTGTTAGTTTTCTGTTATTAGTTAACATTATCTTTTTTGTTAGTAGAAGCTTCTTGTGAATAATTCACTTTTAAAACATTTGGAAAAATTTTAAGAACAAAAACACAACATCATATAATTAGCTTTAGTATAATCAGCCTATAAGTTATAAACTCTAATTTGAATATTGCTTTAACCTGTCTTGTTTTAGTATGCACCTTGGATAAATAATTTAGCCTTCCCATTTCTTGGTTTTATCTTCAAAACTGTAGCTACATTTATTGATCTCTTGCTATGTGCTAAGGATTGCTCTAGGAAATATACATTTATTTACTAATTTACTCCTTAAAGTAAATAGGTATCATTATCATTCTCATTTTATGAATGAAAAACTAAGGCCATAGAGGTTGAGGAACTCAGCCAAGTTGCATAGCTGGTATATGGTGAAGCCCTAAAGGGCCTAATTTCTCCCTAAATTAAGTAAGTTTCCTTTCTTTAGGGCTTCAAACTGAGGGTTCTAGAGGGTAGGGGGGTGGGGGGATGGGTTAGCCTGGTGATGGGTATTAAAGAGGGCACGTACTGAATGGAGCACTGGGTGTTACACGCAAACAATGAATCATGGAACACTACATCAAAAACTAATGATGTAATGTATGGTGATTAACATAACATAACAATAAAAAAACTCAACAAAAAAAATACTTGTAAATCATTCACAACCTCTAATAAAATGTTAAAGTAGTAGTAAACATACTTCATGAACACATTGTTCTAATTCTTTTTTCTATGAAATAAAAATTTCTGCAGTGGTGAATCCCCTCTTCTATTCATCATTACCTCTGACATAAGATAATTTTACACACACATGCACACATAATCTAATATCATACATATTATATATAAGCTAGTCTATAATTATACACATATAATCAATGTAAGAACTTCCTATAAAAATAACAGTAGTTAAACATTACATTGCATGAATGGCTGCTTTATTTATTTTAGAAAATGTCTTCAAGGCAGTTTTAGAACTTGGTTTGTTGTGTTATGACTAAACATGATTGCTCATATCTATGCAAAACAGAGTAGTAACTCCTGGACAGATAATTAAAGTTAAGATATTCTTTCTTGAGGGTGGCACCCTAAATTATAATTATGATGATTTAATTGAGCATCTAATATACTCATGATGCACATCAAGCATAAAGCAGGTGTGCAGCTGTTTTTCCTTTGTAATGCATACCCACCCGAATCCTATCTTCTGTACCATTGCTTTAATGACTAAAAACCTGTTTTTTCCTGTTTTCCTTATGTACTACAATTTACACCTGTGACCAATCTTTTTAATTATGAGGAACACTGTGGTCGACACAGTTTGGTTCCATATGATAATATCCATTTTATCCCTTGAAAAATTCCTGGCAAATGGCATTACCACAGATGCCAGGTTATGTGGATAATTAAAGTTATCTATCCTTTGCTTTCAATTTTGGACATTTGTATTAGGCAAAAGAACCATTTTGAGAAACAATAACTGAGCTTTGATATAATGGAAGTCTTCAAGTTATTAAAATGCTTTGTTCATTCTATTGCAATTGCCATAAAATAAAAAGCTTTTGTGTAGTGGAATATGTTTATTGTTATTTGAAATGAAAATGAGAAGTAGCTGGGCACAGAGTCAATTTAGGGGAGCATAGGTAAACACCTAAAGTTTCGGAACTGCCAAAAAGGTAATCTACTGCAACTAGCTTGGTGTTTTCTTCTCTGGCTATTCCTCCTGGATGGATGCTACATCATTAGGAATACAAGTAGTTCAATGTTTAATAGTTTAGAACTGTTTCATCTTCAGGAGACTACTTCACTCCTTGTAGTAATTGTGTTAGAGTTTTCTGTGTGGAGCTATGGATAGATTTAATTCAAAAACTGATAAAGAGAATGGCTTTAAGTAAATGATAAATGAGACAAAATAATTTTTCATAGATTTTCAAGGTCAAGAATGACATATTTGATATATTCATCGTGCATTAAATAGCTAATATTATTTTTATCATCAAAAGTAAAAAGTAAACCTTAAAGTAGCATATCATATATTACTTATAAAAGTATAATATGTATGAACACTGTAAAGGCAAAACACCGAGAACATGTAATTAAACTATATACAGGTATAGTGGTCTACTCTAATTTATAGTCTAGAGTGAGAGTTTTGATCATAAAATGGAAACCACTATTTACCTTGAAACAACAGGCATAAACAACTGGGACTATCTTGGACAAATTGGGATGTATGGTCCCATAATTATACAAAAACATATTTAAGATATAATTAACAAAAGCATGAGTGTTATGAAATACTTATGCTGATGAAAATGACTATTTTGTATTTATTATTTATTTATTTATTTATTTGAGAGAGAGAGTACATGAAGGGGAGGTGCAGAGGGAGAAGGAGAGAGAGACCCTCAAGCAGGCTTCACACCTAGGACTGAACCCAATGTGGACTCAATCTCATGACCCTGAGATCATGACCTGAGCTGAAATCAAGAGTTGGGCGCTCAAGTGACTGAGCCACCCAGGCGCCCCGAAATTTATCTAATTTCAAACCTGAGTCCTTTTGTTTCTCTATTACTTCTTCACTTTAGACATTTACTAATTTTAATTGTAACTTCAGATTCACATTTTATATACTGTGAAATGCGCCCATGCCAAAAAAGCACTATCAGGAATATAAATAGTGAAAAGCAGAAATCAGATACCAATTAGTTCATTTCCACAAAACCAGTGTGCTATTTATGAGATAAGGCACAGTCAATAAAATTGATATGTATTAGCTACAAAACTCATGATTTCCATTTTTAAAATTTTAAGACAATTAGCTAATATTTTTGGTCATGTTATATATACTAAAGAAATTTTTCTGATTCTTTTTATGTTTGACAATAATTTTGGTATTGATGGTAATAGGGCCTTTGCTAGTGATCCATTAACAAATTACAGTCATTGGAAAGATCATTTTAGTACACCATTTGGTAAGGTTCATACTTTTTATTCTCTGATATATTTTAGGAATCAAATATTTACATATAAATGACAATAAATGAAAGAAGGCAAAATATGGCAGTCACTTTTACTTTCTTTCCCCCTTAATAAATGTTGAGTTCTGAAATAATTGAATAGAGAATATGAGTGTCATGTATAGTGCACAGCTGAATGTTACTAATAAATCATTAATAATGTTTGAGTGGCACATATGGGACACATGAGGCTTTTGTTATTTCATGGTGTGTTTAAATGGAAGGTGATATAAAAGGAAAATAGAATAATTCTTCAACATCATCTTATATTTGTATGCTTTAGAAAATGATATATTTCAAATAGTGAAGCTTTGGTTTTATAAGTTTATCTAACTAGATCTTAAAAACATTAAAATTTTATATCCCTGATATTTCCATTTGTTTTTTTCTGATATTTCCAATTCAAATCCAGAGTTCAGTTCTATTATGAAGTCATTAACAAATGTTTTTTAGATATTAGAAGAAATATTAATTTTTCATTTGGCACAGATATTTTTATATGTAATCTCTAGTTATCTGAGAATTTCCGGAAACATCTGGACACTTGGATGCTTAACCAATGTGGGCCAAAAACCAGTAGGAAGAGTATAATTATATAATGTACTTTGTTTTGTAGAGTTATTGCATAGGAATTTATGGACACATATCCAGGATTCTATGCTCAAACAAAACATACTCAGAGCTGAACAGTTAAATTGGCTTCGTGCAAACCCTTTAAATTATAATTTGTCCCAAATACTTAATTAAAGCAAATTGCAAGATTGGAATGGAACCCATTGGAATGAAAAAGGCAGCTCATTAACTGATGTTAGACTCAAGCCAGTATAATCTTTTAAATGCGTGGTTATTATTCTCCTAACCATAACTTGAACATGAATATTGTCTCATTAAATCCTATATAGGATGAGTCCTTAGTGAATAGTAGCCAGTTACATTGAGTTAATTAAAACAGTGTTTTCTGATTGAGCAAAAAATGTTTATTTGATTTCCTTTATATACTACAATGGACTTCAATTATTGTTCTTAGATATTTGAGAAACTGTTTTCTTTGTAGGATGAATAGTACTCTCATTCACTTAAAAAGGGAATATAGAGAAGCAGGTTTGCCAAGAAAGAAGTAGAGAGTGTCACCAACTGAGGAGGGTATGAAATTTTACTTTACTTGCAAGGTAACAACTTAGCCATAAGGTGTAGCTGGTGACCGAAGGCATGAGACACCTGAAGCAGAGACAAAAGACATCATTACTCACAGCAAAAGCAATGACCAGTGCCAACAAGTTTGTCTTTGGTTTCTGACCCCCAATTCCTGTAGGGTGACACAGAGTGACAGATGACACCCTACAAATGCAGAGGATTGACTTATAGGAGAGGAACTCAGGGTCAGGAGCCCAGTAATTTTCTCCAGCTTTATCGAGAAATAATTGACAGGTAAAAATTTTATGCATTTATGATATACAATATGATATTTTGATACATGTATACACTATGAAATAATTACTACAACCAAGTTAATTAACATCACCTCACATAGTTGTGTGTGTGTATGTGTTTGTGTGTAGTGAGGCCATTTGAAATCTATTCTCTTAGCAAATTTCAAGTATGAAATACAGTATTGTTAACTATAGTCATCAGCTGTACATTAGATCTCCAGAATTTATTAACCCTGCATAACTGAAACTTTGTATTCTTTGACCAACATCTCCTCATTTTCCCCACCAACCAGGCCTGGCAACCACCATTCCACTCTCCACTTCTTTGAGTTTGTTTTTTTAGATTCCACATGTAAATGAGATCATGCAGTATTTGTCTTTCCCTGCTTGGTTTATTTCACTTAGCATAATGCCCTCCAGGTTCACGCATGTTTTTGGGCTAGCATAAACATTTTTGCAAGGAGGAAACAAGCCAATCCTCTTCCCTGCAAGGAAAGAACATGTATTTTTCTTAGTCTTGACTATTCAGTTGCCTATGGGACTAACTATGGAATTACTCAATATCAGGAAAAGAGTAAGTCTTGTAGTAGGACAGCCTTAGCAAAAATGTGCAGGGATACCCAGGACCCTTCTCCTTAGTAGACCACCTCTCCACTTTAATTTTTCATGAGTTTAATTTTTTGTGAGTGATCAGTTTAATTTTTTGCTTAGTCTCTTAAACTGAAATACTAATCTGAATCTTTGTCATACAATATGACCCTGGAGAAACACTATCACATGCATTTAAGAAATTAATAAACATAATAATGAAAACAATTTGACTTCTGAAGTTTACTCTCTTAAATTGCTCCCTCCCCCAATATAGTACTTAGCTCTTTCTTTATAGGTTATGTTTAACTGTTGAAACATTTAGGCTTGTGTTAGTTCAGGTCCTCAGAGAAGCAAAAACTCAAGACAGGATTCAGTGTGCAAGGATTTTATTAGAGGAAACGCCCATGATAGGAAATGGGGAAGAAGTAGACAGGCCGGGATAGCAATCCAATCATGAAGCAAGTCTGACCACAAGTGAAAAAGAAAGGAAAAGAAGTTTGGCTGGAAAAGTCTTAGACTACTTAGAGACTAAATCCTGTCTGCCAGGGCCATGAGGATTCCTCTAGCCAAAGTTAGCATGGAGAGGAACCCCTTGTCTCCCAAGAAAGAACCAGCTGTGCTCAGTCATTGGCTGGGAGCAGCCCATGGGAGGTATGGCCTCTGGTCAAGTACAGAGGTGGATTCCAGAGCAGTCTCTGGCACCCTAGGTCAACTGCTCCCTGTAGTTGGAGGTCTCCAAGATGCAATCTCATGGCTGCTACAGTCTTTTCCTGAATTGGATATTATTTCATTGCTGCTCCATCCTCATGAATGGACAGATACATTTCTGTATAGTTTTATACCGGTATTTGGACTTTAAAACATCTGCTCCAACTTATATAGCTATTAGAAATGCATGCAGATGGAACCTCTAATAGTTAAATATATTGACGTTCTTATTGAGAAAAAAAAAAATTGGCCTCCTTAAAAAATCCTCACAACATAAGAAAATCAAGTGTTTAGGCAGAGCAAGATGGCGGAGGAGTAGGAGACCTGGATTTCGTCTCCTCTCAGGAATTCAGCTGGATAGGGATCAAACCATTCTGAACACCTACAAACTCAACAGGAGATCGAAGAAAAGAATAGCAACAACTCTCTGAACAGAAAAGCGACCACTTTCTGGAAGGTAGGACGTGCGGAGAAGTGAATCCGAGGCGTTATTTGGGAGGATAGACGGCGGGGGAGGGGCCTCCGTCGGCCGCTTCTGGCAAGTGATAGAGCCGCAGAGCACAAAATCGGAACTTTTAGAAGTCTGCTCCGCTGAGGGACGTCACTCAGGTGGCGAAGTGGGGGGTGGAACCCTCGCGGGACAGTGTGGTCTCAGGACCCTCGGAGTCACAGAAAGACCGGGGGTGCCTGAGTGCGGCAGAGCTCCCAGGTATCGGAGCTGGGAAGCCGGCTGCAGAGACGGAGCCCAGGCGTGGGCTCTCAGCTCGGGGTTGCTATAAACCGTGATACGCGGCACAGTCGGGCCACTGCTCCTCCAGCAGGGACCCAACAAGCGGCAGATTCGGGGAGACTCACCTTCTTCCCCCGGGAGGAGAGGTGCGGGAGCGCACCGTGGGGATCTGCTGGGTTTGGAGACTCCACCCGGGGTCGGGTGCCAGATAGAAAGGCGCGGTCACAGGCCGGGGAAGCGCGGAGTGTGGCCGGAGACCGGGGAGACGGGAGTGACTGACTGCTTTTCTCTGGGGGCTCGCTGAGGAGCGGGACCCCGAGTTCTCGGCTCCTCCGGGGCGGAGACTGGGAGGCCGCCATTTTCACTCTCCGCCTCCAAAGCTGTACGGAAAGCTTGCAGGGAACAAAAGCTCTGGAGAGCAAACCCGAGCAGATTACTTAGCCCGGACCGGCAAGGGTGGGGCAATTTTGCCTCCGGCAAAGACATTTGGGAACCATGGCAACAGGCCCCTCCCCCAGAAGATCAGCGAGAACAGCCAGCCAAGACCAAGTTTACCGATCAATGAGAACGGCAGAACTCCAGCGCTAGGGGAATACTGCACATAGAATTCATGGCTTTTTTACCATGATTCTTTAGTCTTTCAAAGTTAATTATTTTTTTTAACTGTCTTTTTTCTTTTTTCCTTTTTTCTTTTTTTTTTTGAATTTTTTTTTTCCCTTTTTCAACCAACATCTTATCAATCCCTTTTTTAAAAAAAAAAAACATTTTTATTTTTCATTTTTAAAGTCATATTCTATCCCTTCATAGTAGTTACCCGTATTTTTGGCATATATATATAAGTTGTTCTCTCTTTAAAATCTTGAGATAGTTTCTTCTAACAGATCAAAATATACTCTAAATCTCTAGTGTATGTTTTTTTTCTACTCCCCTGCCTGATCACATTCTCTCCCTTTTTTCTTTCTTTTTTTTTTTTTTAATCCTCTTCTTTCTTTTTTCAAACAACTTATCAAATCCTTTTTTAAAATTTTTTATAATTTCCATCTTTACAGTCATATTCCATCCCTTCATCATATCAACCCTTATTTTTGGACATATATAAGTTTTTCTTTCTTTAAAATTTTGGGAGAGACTTTCTTTTAACAGACCAAAATACACCCAAAATCTAGTGTGTGGTACTGATCTATAATCCAGCCTGATCATATTTGATCACATTCTGTTTTTGTTTGTTTTGTTTTGTTCTGCTTTTGTTTGTTTTTATCTTTATCTTTTTCTTTTTTTCTTTCCTTTTCTTTTTTCTCTCTTTCCCTTTCTTTTCCCACTGCTTCAGGTCTTTTCTGATTTGTTTAGAGTATATTTTCTGGGGACGTTGTTACCCTGCTAGCATTTTGTTCTCTCATTAATCTATTCTCCTCTGCACAAAATGACAAGACGGAAAAAATCACCTCAACAAAAAGAACAAGAGGTAGTACCGACTGCCAGGGACCTACTCAATACGGACATTAGTACGATGTCAGATCTAGAGTTCAGAATCATCACTTTAAAGATACTAGCTGGGCTTGAAAAAAACATGGAAGTTATTAGAGAAACCCTTTTTGGAGAAGTAAAAGAACTAAAATCTAACCAAGTAGAAATCAAAAAGGCTATCAATGAGGTGCAATCAAATATGGGGGCGCTAACTGCTAGGATAAATGAGGCAGAAGAAAGAATCAGTGAGATAGAAGACCAAATGATGGAAAATAAAGAAGCTGAGAAAAAGAGAGATAAACAACTACTGGATCACGAGGGCAGAATTCGAGAGATAAACGATACCATAAGACGAAACAACATTAGAATAATTGGGATCCCAGAAGAAGAAGAAAGAGAGAGAGGGGCAGAAGGTATAATGGAGCAAATTATAGCAGACAACTTCCCTAATTTGGGGAAGGAAACAGGAATCAAAATCCAGGAAGCACAGAGAACCCCTCTCAAAATCAATAAAAATAGGTCAACACCCCGACATCTAATAGTAAAACTTACGAGTCTCAGAGACAAAGAGAAAATCCTGAAAGCAGCTCGGGAGAAGAGATATGTAACCTACAATGGTAGAAACATTAGATTGGCAACAGACTTATCCACAGAGACCTGGCAGGCCAGAAAGGACTGGCAGGACATATTCAGAGCACTAAATGAGAAAAATATGCAGCCAAGAATACTATATCCAGCTAGGCTGTCATTGAAAATTGAAGGAGAGATAAAAAGCTTCCAGGACAAAAAAAACTAAAGGAATTTGCAAACACGAAACCAGCCCTACAACAAATATTGAAAGGGGTCCTCTAAGCAAAGAGAGAGCCTAAAAGCAACATAGACCAGAAAGGAACACAAACAATATACAGTAACAGTCCCTTTACAGGCAATACAATGTCACTGAATTCCTATCTTTCAATAGTTACCCCGAATGTAAATGGGCTAAATGCCCCAATCAAAAGAGACAGGCTATCAGATTGGATTAAAAAACAAGACCCATCGATATGCTGTCTGCAAGAGACTCATTTTAGACCCAAAGACACCCCCAGATTGAAAGTGAGGGGGTGGAAAACCATTTACCATGCTAATGGACACCAAAAGAAAGCTGGGGTGGCAATCCTTATATCAGACAAATTAGATTTTAAACCAAAGACTAGTAAGAGATGAGGAAGGACACTATATCCTACTTAAAGGGTCTATCCAACAAGAAGATCTAACAATTGTAAATATCTATGCCCCTAACATGGGAGCAGCCAATTATATAAGGCAATTAATAACAAAAGCAAAGAAACACATCGACAACAATACAATAATAGTGGGGGACTTTAACACCCCCCTCACTGAAATGGACAGATCGTCTAAGCAAAAGATCAACAAGGAAATAAAGACTTTAAATGACACACTGGACCAAATGGACTTCACAGACATATTCAGAACGTTCCATCCCAAAGCAACGGAATACACATTCTTCTCTAGTGCCCATGGAACATTCTCCAGAATAGATCATATCCTAGGTCATAAATCAGGTCTCAACTGGTACCAGAAGATTGGGATCATCCCCTGCATATTTTCAGACCACAATGCTTTGAAACTAGAACTCAATCACAAGAGGAAAGTCGGAAAGAACTCAAATACATGGAGGCTAAAGAGCATCCTACTGAAGAATGAATGGGTCAACCAGGAAATTAAAGAAGAATTAAAAAAATTCATGGAAACCAATGAAAATGAAAACACAACTATTCAAAATCTTTGGGATACAGCAAAGGCAGTCCTAAGAGGAAAGTATATAGCAATACAAGCCTTTCTCAAGAAACAAGAAAGGTCTCAAGTACACAACCTAACCCTACACCTAAAGGAGCTGGAGAAAGAACAGCAAATAAAGCCTAAACCCAGCAGGAGAAGAGAAATAATAAAGATCAGAGCAGAAATCAATGAAATAGAAACCAAAAGAACAGTAGAACAGATCAACGAAACTAGGAGCTGGTTCTTTGAAAGAATTAACAAGATTGATAAACCCCTGGCCAGACTTATCAAAAAGAAAAGAGAAAGGACCCAAATCAACAAAATCATGAATGAAAGAGGAGAGATCACAACCAACACCAAAGAAATACAAACAATTATAAGAACATATTATGAGCAACTCTATGCCAGCAAATTAGATAACCTGGAAGTAATGGATGCATTCCTAGAGATGTATCAACTACCAAAACTGAACCAGGAAGAAATAGAAAACCTGAACAGACCTATAACCACTAAGGAAATAGAAGCAGTCATCAAAAATCTCCCAAAACACAAAAGCCCAGGGCCAGATGGCTTCCCAGGGGAATTCTACCAAACATTTCAAGAAGAATTAATACCTATCCTTCTGAAACTGTTCCAAAAAATAGAAATGGAAGGAAAACTTCCAAACTCATTTTATGAGGCCAGCATTACCTTGATCCCAAAACCAGACAAAGACCCCATCAAAAAGGAGAATTACAGACCAATATCCCTGATGAACATAGATGCAAAAATTCTCACCAAAATACTAGCCAATAGGATCCAACAGTACATTAAAAGGATTATTCACCACGACCAAGTCGGATTTATCCCTGGGCTGCAAGGTTGGTTCAACATCCGCAAATCAATCAACGTGATACAATACATTAACAAAAGAAAGAACAAGAATCATATGATCCTCTCAATAGATGCAGAAAAAGCATTTGACAAAGTACAGCATCCTTTCTTGATCAAAACTCTTCAGAGTATAGGGATAGAGGGTACATACCTCAATATCATAAAAGCCATCTGTGAAAAACCTACAGCGAATATCATTCTCAATGGGGAAAAACTGAGAGCTTTCCCCCTAAGGTCAGGAACGCGGCAGGGATGTCCACTATCACCACTGCTATTCAACATAGTATTGGAAGTCCTAGCCACAGCAATCAGACAACAAAAAGAAATCAAAGGCATCCAAATTGGCAAAGAAGAAGTCAAACTCTCACTCTTTGCAGATGATATGATACTTTATGTGGAAAATCCCAAAGACTCCACCCCAAAACTGCTAGAACTCATACAGGAATTCAGTAAAGTGGCAGGATATAAAATCAATGCACAGAAGTCAGTGGCATTCCTATACACCAACAACAAGTCAGAAGAAAGAGAAATTAAGAGTCGATCCCATTTACAATTGCACCCAAAACCATAAGATACCTAGGAATAAATCTAACCAAAGAGGCAAAGGATCTGTACTCAGAAAACTATAAAATACTCATGAAAGAAATTGAGGAAGACAGAAAGAAATGGAAAAACGTTCCATGCTCATGGATTGGAAGAACAAATATTGTGAAGATGTCAATCCTACCTAGAGCAATCTACACATTCAATGCAATCCCCATCAAAATACCATCCACTTTCTTCAAAGAAATGGAACAAATAATCCTAAAATTTGTATGGAACCAGAAAAGACCCCGCATAGCCAGAGGAATGTTGAAAAAGAAAAGCAAAGCTGGCGGCATCACAATTCTGGACTTCCAGCTCTACTACAAAGCTGTCATCATCAAGACAGTATGGTACTGGCACAAAAACAGACACATAGATCAATGGAACAGAATAGAGAGCCCAGAAATGGACCCTCAACTATATGGTCAACTAATCTTTGACAAAGCAGGAAAGAATGTCCAATGGAAAAAAGAGAGTCTCTTCAACAAATGGTGTTGGGAAAATTGGACAGACACATGCAGAAGAATGAAACTGGACCATTTCCTTACACCACACACAAAAATAGACTCCAAATGGTTGAAAGACCTCAATGTGAGACAGGAGTCCATCAAAATCCTAAAGGAGAACACAGGCAGCAACCTCTTCGACCTCAGCCGCAGCAACTTCTTCCTAGAAACATCGCCAAAGGCAAGGGAAGCAAGGGCAAAAATGAACTATTGGGACTTCATCAAGATAAAAAGCTTTTGCAAAGCAAAGGAAACAGTCAACAAAACCAAAAGACAACTGACAGAATGGGAGAAGATATTTGCAAATGACATATCAGATAAAGGGCTACTATCCAAAATCTATAAAGAACTCATCAAACTCAACACCAAAAGAACAAAGAATCCAATCAAGAAATGGGCAGAAGACATGAACAGACATTTTTCCAAAGAAGACATCCAAACGGCCAACAGACACATAAAAAAGTGTTCAATATCGCTCGGCATCAGGGAAATCCAAATCAAAACCTCAGTGAGATACCACCTCACACCAGTCGGAATGGCTAAAATTAACAAGTCAGGAAATGACAGATGTTGGTGGGGATGCGGAGAAAGGGGAACCCTCCTACACCGTTGGTGGGAATGCAAGCTGGTGCAGCCACTCTGGAAAACAGTATGGAGGTTCCTCAAAAAGTTGAAAATAGAGCTACCATATGATCCAGCAATTGCACTACTGGGTATTTACCCCAAAGATACAAAAGTATGGACCCGAAAGGCTACGTGCACCCCGATGTTTATAGCAGCAATGTCCACAATAGCCAAACTATGGAAAGAGCCAAGATGTCCATCAACAGATGAATGGATAAAGAAGGAGTGGTATATATATATAATGGAATATTATGCAGCCATCAAAAGGAATAAGATCTTGCCATTTGCAACGACGTGGATGGAACTGGAGGGTATTATGCTGAGCGAAATAAGTCAAACAGAGAAAGACATGTATCATATGACCTCACTGATATGAGGAATTCTTAATCTCAGGAAACAAACTGAGGGTTGCTGGAGTGGGGGGTGGGGTGGGAGGGATGGGGTGACTGGGTGATGGACACTGGGGAGGGTATGTGTTCTGGTAAGCGCTGTGAATTGTGCAAGACTGTTGAATCTCAGATCTGTACCTCTGAAACAAATAATGCAATATATGTTAAGAAAGAAAAAAAGAAGAAGAAGAATGTAGCAGGAGGGGAAGAATGAAGGGGGGAAATCGGAGGGGGAGAAGAACCATGAGAGACGATGGACTCTGAAAAACAAACTGAGGGTTCTAGAGGGGAGGGGGGTGGGAGGATGGGTTAGCCTGGTGATGGGTATTGAGGAGGGCACGTTCTGCATGGAGCACTGGGTATTATGCACAAACAATGAATCATGGAACCTATATCTAAAACTAATGATGTAATGTATGGGGATTAACATAACAATAAAAAAATTTTAAGTAACAAAAAAAAAAAAAAGAAAATCAAGTGTTTAAAATTGTTCACTGTAAGTGTATAAAACATTTTACAGAAATATACTATCAGCATTTTTAATGAAATAAACACTAATATGATTTAAAGGTAGAATGTATTTTTTGTATGTTTAGTTATTTTTACAAAGTGCCTGTAATGACTTCTGTTACATAGGCATTCAATATCTATTTGTTGGTAAATGACTGAATAATCCATTAGATTTTAGTTTTTTCTTCTTTTAAATCAATAAACTCATGATTATGCATTTGAAGGATGAATTACAATACTGTGGATATACTACTTTCATGATTTACAAATAATTTTCATTATATTCATTTACAGATTACATATTAATCTGATATTTAAATCATTTGTGTATGTATATGTATTTTCTTTGTGTGTTTTCACATAACTGACTTGCCCATTTCAAACAAGCATCTTGAGTTGGTTTTTGTATGAAGTATTGTAGATAATAGTGATAAAATTGACGTTTTATTTATAGATTGATAGATCACACTCATCAATATAATGTTATTATAACTAAATCAAATTTAGAGATTTTTGAAGGTATTTTCTCTTTCCAAAATGATTAGTGTTGCCCCAAGTCTCTCCACTCATTGGATCAAAGCCTTTCATTTCTTTAGAGGAAGGGCAGATACAGCTTAGGAAATAGAAGTCAGTCCGAATTTGCAATGGCTTTTAAAACTCAAAAGGGAGAGTAGTGACTTGAAATTAACCTCAACTCACTGGAATAGAAAATAGTTCTACTTGGAAATCTGAAAGTTCTTGGGGTAAAATACCCAGTCAGAGCATGAATGTCTAGAGCAGAGTTTATTAATGCTAATTACACTTACAGATAGATGTGAGGTCTAACTTAAAGTTGGTTTCCATCCCCACTCCCAAGAAACCAGTCAAATTCTTGCCTGTGCCTGAAGAGAAGGCTGAAGAGTTTCAGATGTCAGAAGGCCAGAAATCCTACTCCCTGTCCATCACATGTGAACTGAAAAACTGGAGGGCTGAAAATAAAGATTCTTGGATAGCTTTGGGACTTTCAAAACAGATGTGGTTTCTGCCTTTTTACCCACTAAGAAGTCTGTGACCAGGGTAATTGGAAGAGTGCCCATGATAACAAAGAATCTTCTCAATGGAACGGATTTGAGGAGAGGGCGTGAGACCGCCATGCTGAGAGATAGCGCCTCTACCACCCTCCTCTGCCTCTGTATCCCCATAATGTGATGTGGTGTGGAGAACATCAAAAAGCTCCAGTGAGTCCCTGGAGTGCTGAGAAGCTAGTGGACTAGAAGAGATTTAGGAATTTTATGAAAAGTTTGAAGAGTAAGCAGATCTTCTGTCTAGAGGTCTTGTGTTGTACATAGATATTGACAACAGCAGATGCCTGCAGATGTCATCGGCCAACCAGAGTGAGCTACCTAGATGGAAAGCAGTGAGTCTAAAGTACTTTATGTAGAATTGAAGCTTGATCCCAAATTGACATTATGATGTGTAAACTGCTGCACTACCCCATGAATCCATGTGCCCCCAGAGGAGAAGGCAAGGAGAAGGGGCATGAGGAAAAACTCTGAAAGGCTAAGTATTAGTCCAGAAAAACTAAATTAATGTGAGAAAGATTAAGTTTGAACTGGTAGTGATCACATTACCATGAACGTCAAGTTCATGCTTATTCAGAAAATAAGTTATTGTTGTTAGACCAAGTTCATTTCATAATAGCAAAATTACATATGTGCATATCCAAGTTATTGTGATACAATTTAGACTTGCTTGTTAGCTTCATTTTTCATTTATTTATATTTGCTGCTTGATTTTGGCTCCTGGATAGTGTGTCCTGTGTCTTCAAAATCCATTTTTCTTCTTTACTCCTTTTTTTTTTAAAGATTTATTTATTTATTTGAGAGAGGGGATGGGGGGGGATCAGAGGGAGAGAATCTTCAAGCAGACTCCACACTGAGTGGGGGGCCCATCATGGACTCAATGTCATGACCCATGAAACCATGATCTGAACTGAAACCAAGAGTCCGACACTCAACCGACTGAGCCACCCAGGCGCCCCTTCTTCACTCTTTCTAATGTGGTATATAATGACCAGAATATGTTTAGCACATATAAATGTTGTAACTGTTTGAACAGGTTAGAGGAAAAACTCTTTGTTATGATAATTTTCCTTTTCACCTGCTCTGAATATATAGTATAGTCTAGGAGTTTTAGTGGAACTACTTGGCATTAGCTATTTTCTGTGATATTTTATAGATGTGGTGCTAGTTTGTGTGCAATTTGAATTGCACTGTGTGTGTGAGTGTGTATGTGTGTGTGAGAGAGAGAGAGAGAGAGAGAGAGAGAGAAAGAGGACATGTAAAAAATAAGACTACTTTGAGAGTACCAAGAGAATGAGAATGGGACACACTATCTTATTTTTTCAGTCTCATTTGACATTTGTATGAATTTTTGTGAATGCATTTTTGCACTAAAATCTACTTGCTAGTCCTAGAATTAGAGAAAATCGTTGATTGCAAGAATGGCAGTGACTTTGGTAGATGGAAGTGAGTGTGGCCTCCCAGAGGTCAATGTGGGTTTGTAGGATACAGTGAAACTATGATAAGGGCAAAATTTAAGACATGCTTTAAGCTGTTTACAATTTTCTGGGATTATATTAAATGCTTGTTAAAATCTTTAAGAGGAAAAAGAATATAAATGGAATCTAACAAGAGTTCTGAAAATGTTCATTTTGAAAATGAAAATAAGTATAATGTCTATGTAGATATCAGGAAAGTAAGTGCATGCAAAATGACTTTATTTCTACCTCAAATCTTTAATTACAAAAGACTAACCGTTGTACTAGAAAAAGCAATGTCAAACAAGTTTAGTAAGAATCTTGGGTTATGTATTTGTTTTGGATATGCACCTTGAGTCAGGGGTCCAAAAGAGAGAAATGTGAATTAGCCCATTGTACAAACCATAAGAAAAAAGAAAAACTAAAAAAAAGGGGGTTTTCCCAGGGAATGCTGCCCCACTAGCAGAGGAAAAGACATTGGACACCTGACTATGGCACATTCTCAATATTCTTCTGTAAGAGAGAAGGAGGCAAACAGAAGGCCTTGGAAAGCTGACATTCTCAAGTCCAGATGCTTTAGGTTATTTGTGAATCATAGAATGGATCATCTGTGATCAGGTCAGATGTCATATCACTTACTATACAGCGGAAAAAACATGTTGTTCTAATATTAACATTGACTATTCTAACATATAAGGTGGTAATAGAAAAAGGGAAAATAGCATGATCTTTACTAAAGTAAATCCTGAATAACTAATTGCAGAAAAGAATATTTAAGTTCAAGCATGGCTGTTGTTTCATACTTCTTTCAAATCTTGGGACTACTTTTAGGATGTGTAGAGAAAGAGGAAGTCGTGGACTGATCAATGAGAAAGGAAAGCCAGGGAAAACTGAGGTCACTATAGAAATACCAGAAAACAACCTGGTGACAAATACAGATGAGCTAGCTCTTGACACAATATGTCATAGGCCAAATTTGTCCTTTGGGAAAAGAGAATGGAAGGCAAGCCTTGAAGTGCAGACATCAGAGGAAACCAGCATCCCAAAGATAATATAAGCCTTCTCAGTAACCTTTTATAGAGAGGATAGGAATTATATATGCAAAAAAATGTTCCCAAGTACTTAATTCATTGAAATGAGGGGCACTGCTAAAGATCATTAGTTGTAAGTTGGGGAATGATTTAAGTGATCTAGGGCCTTCAGGAAAAGGTTCATGACAGAGAAAGGCTCTAGCCCTCATCTCCTAGGGATTTGTGGGATAATGGTTCAAATGGAATAAAAGGGATTTTGGGCGCAGTGACACCACAGTGTGGTCAACAGCTAATGTTTTGTTGTTACTGTTCCAAGCAATATAAATGCAATAGAAATATGCTCTGACTAGTTATAAACCCAGGAAAGTGACTTGGGAAATAAAATGCAGAGAGAGCATATTTGGAGCTGGTGTTAGTGATAATGAGTCTTATTTATGTTGACTGCTTTAAAAATCATAGCACTGATCACTACTGAGTTTTCCTTGTTTATTTTTGTTTATTGTTTCTCTCTACCCAATAAAAAATAAATTTCAAGTGGTCAGAAATCTTACTGGATTGTTTATTGCTGCATTTCCACATTCCAGAACATTGGACATATTATATGCTAAATAAGTACTTGAATATTTGGTATGTTCAATGAAAGAAAGAATAAATGAATAAAATCACTTTGCCAAGAGAATGTGATACCTTGGTCTTGTATGTGTCCTGTTTAAAGGGAGCTATTCTGATATAAGAAAGATGCAGGCAAGAATTTGTTTATCAGGGGCACTTGGGTGGCTGAGTCATTAAGCATCTGCCTTTGGTTCAGGTCATGATCCCAGGGTCCTGGGATCGAGCCCCACATTGGGTTCCCTGCTCAGCGGGAAGCCTGCTTCTCACTCTCCCACTCCGCACTGCTTGTGTTCCCTCTCTTGCTGTGTCTCTCTCTGTCAAATAAATAAAATCTTTAAAAAAAAAGAATTCATTTATCAGTTCTAGCAATTTTTTGGGAGAGTCTTTTGGATTTTCTACAGAGAGTATCATGTCATCTGTGAATAGTGAAAGTTTGATTTCTTCCTTGCCTATTTGGATGCCTTTTATTTCTTTTTGTTGTCTGATTGTTGAGGTTAGGACTTCCAGTACTATGTTAAATTAAACTATGTATCCAAAACCTATAAAGAACTTATTAAACTCAACACCCAAAGAACAAATGATCCAATCAAGAAATAGGCAGAAGACATGAACAGACATTTTTCCAAAGAAGACATCCAAATGGCCAAAAGGTACATGAAAAAGTTCTCAACATCGCTCGGCATCAGGGAAATCCAGATCAAAACCTCAATGAGATACCACCTCACACCAGTCAGAATGGCTAAAATTAACAAGTCAAGAAATGACAGATGTTGGCGGGGATGCAGAGAAAGGGGAACCCTCCCACACTGTTGGTGGGAATGCAAGCTGGTGCAGCCACTCTGGAAAACAATATGGAGGTTCCTCAAAAAGTTGAAAATAGAGCTACCCTATGACCCAGCAATTGCACTACTGGGTATTTACCCCAAAGATACAAATGTAGGGATCCGAAGGGGTACGTGCACCCCGATGTTTATAGCAGCAATGTCCACAATAGCCAAACTATGGAAAGAGCCAAGATGTCCATCAACAGATGAATGGATAAAGAAGGTGTGGTATATATATACGATGGAATATTATGCAGCCATCAAAAGGAATGAAATCTTGCCATTTGCAACAACATGGATGGAACTGGAGGGTATTATGCTGAGTGAAATAAGTCTATCAGAGAAAGACATGTATCATATGACCTCACTGATATGAGGAATTCTTAATTTCAGGAAACAAACTGAGGGTTGCTGGAGTGAGGGGGGCTGGGAGGGATGAGGTGGCTAGGTGATAGACATTGGGGAGGGTATGTGCTATGGTGAGCACTGTGAATTGTGTAAGACTGTTGAATCACAGACCTGTACTTCTGAAACAAATAATACATTATATGTTAAAAAGAAGAAGAAGAAGAAGAAGAAGATAGCAGGAAGGGAAAAATGAAGGGGGGGAGATTGGAGGGGTGACGAACCATGAGAGACTATGGACTCTGAGAAACAAACTGAGGGTTCTACGGGGGGGGGGGCGGGGGGGAAGATGGGTGAGACTGGTGATGGGTATTAAGGAGGGCACGTACTGAATGGAGCACTGGGTATTATATGAAAACAATGAATCATGGAACACTACATCAAAAACTAATGACGTAATGTATGCTGATTAACATAACATAATTAAAAAAAAGGAAAAAAAATTAAACTATGTTAAGTAAGAGTGGTGAGAGCAGACATTCCTGTCTTGTTCCTGACTTCAGAGGAAAAGCTCTCAGTTTTTCCCCATTGAGGATGATATTAGCTGTGGGTCTTTCAGTATATAGTCTTTATGATACTGAGGTATGTTCCTGCTGTCCCTACTTTGTTGAGGGTTTTTATCAAGAATGGATGCTGTACTTTGTCAAATGTTTTTCCTACATCTATTGAGAGGATCATATGACTCTTATCCTTCTTTTTATTAATGTGGTGTATCGCATCGATTGATTTGCAAATATTGAACCACCCAATCAGCCCAGGAATAAATCCTACTTGATCGTGGTGAATAATTCTTTTAATGTACTGTTGCATTCAATTTGCTAGTATCTTGTTGAGAATTTTTGCATACATGTTCATAAAGGATATTGTCTTGTAATTTTCCTTTTTAGTGGGGTCTTTGTCTGGTTTTGGAATTCTATTTGGCCTCATAGAATGAGTTTGAAACTTTTCCTTCCATTTCTGTCTTTTTTTTTTTTTTTTTTTTAATAGTTTGGGAAGAATAGGTATTAAGTTTTCTTTAAGTGGTTGGTATAATTCCCCTGGGAAGCCATCTGTCCCTGGAGACTTTTGTTTATTGGGAGATTTTGATTATTCATTCAATTTCTTTGCTGGGTATGGGTCTGTTCAAATTTTCTATTTCCTCCTGTTTTAGTTGTGGTACCTTATATGTTTCTAGGAATTTATCCATTTCTTAGAGATTGCCCAATTTGTTGACAAATAATTTTTCATAATATTCTCTTATAATTGTATTTCTGTGATATTGGTTGTAATCTTTCTTCTTTCCTTCATGATTTTATTTATTTGCATCCTTTCAAAGAATCCTTAAGTTTAAATATGTGCTGTCCAAAATGGCTACTTTAAATAGAAGATAATTTGAGTTTTATGAATAATAACTACTCAAAATAGTCATCGTTCTGAAAACTTTACGCATGAATTGTTACTTAGCAAATACCAGTTCTGTTGAACCAGTAAAATAATTGAAGCACATACTCTCACAAACTGGGAGAAAATAGACCACAAATCATATCTCCTCTAACTGTGTGAAATTAGGTGAGTTACTTACCCTCTTAGCACCTGAAAATCTTGATCGGAAAATAGGTATAATGCTAGAACATACTTAGGATGACTGTGATTGAATGAGGTAATAAATTTTAAGTTGCTATTATTGTTATAACCATGATCATTATTATTATTACCACTAATTGGGTTGATTATTCCAATTACAAGAAAATTAAACTTGTTATGACTTAATATTTACTGTAGCTGGTTTAAAAAATAAATCAAGGAACAAAAATATATCTCTTATCCATTCAACCCAGCACTATCTGTTTAAAACTGAGGCAAAAATAAGAAACATGTGGTGCCAAGATCACAGGAACAAGGGCAATCTTCTCTCTTGCTTCCTTTCTCCCTTTATGGTTTAGCGAATGGCCTTTTAGGATTGTTTATTTCAGATTTCTGGCCTACAAGAAAAGTTTATTTATGTACTGATGGTAGTTTGGAGGAACTCAGAAGCAATCAGCATGGTGCAAGTCAGAAGCATCTTAGAGTTATGGCCAGAGAAGTGTGCCTGCTAGTAAAATATAATACCCTATTCACAAATTATGTATCTAGGCTTGCTGGTCAACACGCCACAACACAGTAGTAAAGAATCTTGTAGTTTCTGGAATTGTATCATTTTACTTAACCTCTATGAGCATTAGTTTTCTTCTCTGAAAATGAGGGTAATATCAGTTCCTCATATGCTTGACCTGACAAATGAAAGAGTTAAACTCTAAATCAAGTAGAGCAGTGCCGGAAATGTAACAAATAATATTAACTTAATTATTAATTATTAAAATATCATATTCATATTTGTGTCTTGTAAGATATAAGCAGGCTTCAGCATTGGCTGACTGGTACAGTTCTTGGCATTTCTTTCTTAATTTGGCTGCATATTGGAAGGGGCTCTCCAAACTCAACTCCCTGAGGTTTCCAAAATTAATGACACTTGAGGTTTTCACCCAAACTTTCATTCTTAGCCACATAAATTCCACGTTAATTGGTAATGGCAACAATACTACATTGCCTCCTTTGCTCGGGTCTTAGGATTTTCACTAATTTAACTATAACAGGGTTGAATATCTCAGGTTGATGAAAACATTGGGAGGAAGAACACAGAGTGATTTCAGACATTTTTCATACCAGTGTAACCTTGTGGAAAGTCTGATTTTCCTAGTAGCAGAGGTGTTCCCATACTTTTGTCCTCCCTGTCTTTTACTGTTTTTGTTTTGTTTTGTTTTGTTTTGTTTTACCTGAGTGAACATTTCAATAAGTTTCTTGGAGTTGCATTGATGATGGCAGGCAATAAGATTATTTAGCATATGCTCAAGTAATAATAGGTGGTCCTTGGACTGTTTCTAAGAGAGGTAAGAGGGACTAATTCATGTGCTTTGGGGCTTCATAAAAAGTAAAGACTGTGGGTTAACAATAGTGACCTTAAATGTGAACAAAAAGATGGAGATATACACAGAATTGAGTGGCTGGCACTAAAATGAAGAACCATGGGGGAAAGGACATAGATATTTAAAGTGAGATATGCTGATAATATTGTTACTTGTCATGTGATACACATCTTCTTTCCCATTTCCTTCCTAAATAGTATATCTTACTTCAACTGATAAGCACCTCAAAGAGCTAGAACTACTGAGTGGGGGAGGCAGGTTTGCCACATCTGCAGTTTTTCAGAAAGCAGGAAATTATGTAATAAATAACTATCAAAGTCCCTTTGATTTTCATGATTTCAGCAGAAATAACTATATTCTCTTGATAACTCCTAGGCAAACGTGGAAAACTCCTGGTTCACAAATGGAGGGAAATGTTTATTTTTATGTCAAATTATTGGTCACCAAACATTGAACTAGCATATTCTAAATCCTGTAATCTATGTGTACTAACTCTGTGATAAGGGGTAAAATACCGGGGAACATTTTAAAGTCCCAAAGTCTAGAACACACCACAAAGCATTAAGTCAGATTTTCTGGATATCAATTGAGGTGTTAGTATTTTTTTAAAGCTCACCTGGTGGTTCCAGTGTACAACAAGGAGGCATTTTGTCATTGTTCCTTGTCTCCAAAGAAGCTGCATGTTTTAAAAGATTTCTGGAAAATAAGATTGCTGTATCTCTTATGTGAACTTCATATTCTCAGCCAAATTGGTCAAAATCACAATTCACAATTTTTCATTATTTAGTTGTACCAGGAAATTGACCTGAGAAACTATTATAATAAAGTAGCACAGTTTGTATTTTTATCTTTTATCTTCATATTAAAATAACCCAGGATGATGTATAAAATTATTATGTTAGCTAAAAAGATAACGATTCAAAGTATTGAGAAATTTATATGTAAATTTGCATTCTGACTTTTAATAAAACTTTCCTCATATATTTATATTCAGAATCAATCTTATTTAGTACTCCTTTATATTTTGGGAAGAGTCATTTATTGTTTATGGTTGTCTTTAATGGAGATACATAATCTACTTAATTATTTTATGGCATTGATAATTGTAAATACAGGGAACATCAACGTGTCAAGTATTTATAATACATCTGGAAGAAGCTTCCAGTCTCTGAAAATTATGGCTCATTATTAGCTTTGCACAACATAATGAGGTGGAATTTTAGTGAAATGGAGATACTAATTTTATTTTCATGAAATACAAGCCGTGTGAGGTATATACCTATATATACTAGGTATATACCCAAAGGATACAAATGTTGTGATCTGAAGGGGCACCTGCACCCCAATGTTTATAGCAGCCAAACTATGGAAAGAGCCCAGATATCCATCAACAAAAGAATGAATAAAAAAGATGTGGTGGATAATATACAGCCATCAAAGAGGATGAAATCTTACCATTTACAATGACGTATATGGAACCGGAGGGCATTATACTAAGTGAAATAAGTCAGTCAGAGAAAGATAATTATCATATGGTTTCACTCATATGTGGAATTTAAGAAATAAAACAAAAGATCATAGGGGAAGGGAGGGAAAAATAAAATAAGAAGAAATCAGAGAGGGAGACAAACAATTAGAGACTCTAAACTATAGGAAACAAACAGGGTTGCTGGAGGGGAGGGTGTTGGGGTAGCTGGGTGATGGGCATTAAGGAGGGCATAGGATGCAATGAGCACTGGGTGTTATATGCAGTGGATGAATAACTGAACTCTACATCTGAAACTAATACACTGTATTTTAACTAATTGAGTTTAAATAAAATAAGTTAAAAAAAGTTTATTGACAATCTGTATGCATCACATCTTAACAACAATTAGTTATTATGCTTCTGCTTGGAATGATATTAATTAATTGATCACTTATTTAATTATTTAATAATTAATAACATAATTATTGATAATAATATCCATTTCTCTGATGATGAGTAAAGAAGTAAGCAACTTTTAATATCTTTACTGATCATTTGTTTTTTGGTCATTCTTTGAGAATTATCTGTTCAAATATTTTGATTATTTAAAAAAATTGGGCTGTATGACTTTCTTATTCATGCATAGGGATTTTTAATATATTCTGTGTAAAATTCCTTTTCCATGTATATTTAGGGCAAATATTTGCTCTGTGGCTTGCCTTTTTACACTTTTCAGTGTTTCTTTTGGTAAACAGAAGTTCTTCATTTCATGTTGTCTAATGTATCAATTCCTCTCATTGTTATTAATGCTTTTGATGCCCTCTTTAGGAAATGACTATGGGCAAGATCATAAAGATATTCTACTGTATATATCTTTTAAGAACATTACTAATTGTACCTCCCATATTTAGATTTATGATGGACCTGGGATATTTTTGGTTATGGTGAGGATCATAATTAATTTTTTTTTTCATGTGGGAATCCAACTGATTCACCATCTTCTATTGAAAATCCCACCCTGGGGCACCTGGGTGGTTCAGTCAGTTAAGTGTCTACCTTCAGCTCAGGTCATGATCCCAGGGTCCTGGGATTGAGCCCCACGTCAGGCTCCTTTTTTAGCTTGGAGTGTGCTTCTCTTTCTCCCTCTGCTTCTCTCCTCCACTCGTGCTCTCTCTCTCTCTCTCTCTTAAATAAATAAATAAAATCTTTAAAAAAAAAGAAAAAAGAAAATCCCACCTTTTCCCACATTTATACGGTATAAGCTTTATCACAAGACATGTGACTGGGCTTGAGCCGAGGCTCTATTCTGTTCTATAGATCTACAGAACTAGTTTTGAGCCAATGCTGCACCTTATTTACTATTGCTTTAATAAATCTTTAGATCTAGTCATGCAGTCCTACTGTTCTCTTCTCTTCAAGATTAATGTGGCTATTCTCTAATCTTTGCATGCCATGTAAGTTTTGGAATCAACTTATCAATTACCTTTCCCAAATCATTCTTGAAATTTTGATCATGATATAAAATAAGTCTAAAGATCACCTTGCAGAGAATTGACAGCTCATAATCATGCTCATGGTTTATTCTTCCATACTTAGTTTCTTAATTTGTCTTGATCATACATTTTAGTTTTCTAAGTAAAAGTCTCACACTCTGTGGTACTTTTTCCTAGTTGTCTGATTTATCATGCCATTGAAAACAGCTGGCATGAGAGACAAACCGTATCAGACTCTTAATCGTAGGAAACAAACTCAGGGTTGCTGGAGGGGCAGGGGGTGGGGGGATGGGGTAACTGGGTGATGGACATTAAAGAGGGCACAAGATGTAATGAGCACTGGGTATTATATAAGACTAATGAATCACTGACCTCTACCTCTGAAACTAATAATACATTATATGTTAATTAATTGAATTTAAATAAAAAATAAAATAAAACAAAATTAAATTAAATTTTAAAAAAAGAAAATAACTCCCACGTTAAATTATATTTTCTATTACTACTGGCATAGAGAAATAGAACTGATTCGTTTACTGTCTGTGCTTCCAGCAAGCTTGCTATTCATTTATTAATTCTTGTAATATTTGCAGATTTTTCTATATCTACAATTTCTCTTTTGCAAATAAAGTTACCTTTAAATTTTTTTCTAGCCCTCGAACATTTTTTTCCCTTTATTACACTGGTTAAGACCTCCAGTCCTTAGTTGCATAGAATTATTTAGTTCAGGTGTCCTCTTGTTTCGAAACCTGAGAAAAAACTTTTCATAAATTACAGTTAAATACAATATTTGTGGTAAGTTTACCATAGGTATAATTTATCCTATTAGGGAACTTTCCTTCTTTCTAAATAGTTAAGTATTTTTAGCAAATGCGGGTTTTTTTTTTTTTTGCATGTATTAAATTATCATATATTTATTTTGTTTTCTATGTAATGTTGATAAATTAATTTTTTTTTTTAAAGATTTTATTTATTTATTTGAGACAGAGAGAGAGAGCACATGAGATGGGGGAGGGTCAGAGGGAGAAGCAGGCTCCCTGCCGAGCAGGGAGCCCGATGCGGGACTCGATCCAGGGACTCCAGGATCATGACCTGAGCCGAAGGCAGTCGCTTAACCAACTGAGCCACCCAGGCGCCCGATAAATTAATTTTTATTTATTTTTCAAGTGTACTACACGATGATTTGGTAATATATGTATACATCTCAAAATAATTACCCAAATCAAGTTAATTAATACATCTCTCCCTTCACATAGCTGCTTTTATTTAATTTTGTGTGTGTGGTGAGAACATTTAAGATTACTCTTCTAACAAATTTCAAGTATACAATACTGTATTATTAACTATAATCACAATGCTGTATTAGATCCTAAGAACTTAGTCATCTTATAACTGAAATTTTGTACCCTTTGACCAGTATCCCCTCTATTCCCCTAGCCCCAGCAACCAATGTTCTACTCTGATTCTAGGAATTTGACATTTTTAGATTCCTCATGTAAGTGAAATCATACAGTATTTGTCTTTCTATGTCAGGCTTATTTCACTTATCATAATGTCCTCCAAGATCATCCACATTTTTGCAATATATAATACTTTATTATATATGATCTAATTGTGATACATATAAACTAAATGTTCATTTAAAGATGAATGGATAAGAAAATGTAATGTCCTTAAGAATTTGTTTTCATATTTTTTTCTAAATTATCTATCCTTAGCAATAGTGATGGTCAAAATTATTTTCTTTCTTAAAAATTGTTGTCTAAAACAAAACTGGTGAAAGTAAGTAGGGGAAGGGAAGGAGCCAATATTTATGGTCCCATCTTTCTTGCACATTTTATTTCATCTTTTACATTTGTACATAGTTATTTCATATTCTGTCCCTAAAAGTTCTAATATAGTAAATATCTGAGGAGGAGATACTAGATCAGTTGCTGCTTCTTTATGCTTACTTTCAGTGATTAAAATTTTTCCTTGTGTATTTGATAAATTTTTATTTTGGTATTGTAATCTCTGGGAATCCAGAGGTCCTAAATTGTGGATACTTTTTTTCAAGGGAAAATATTGTTTACTTCTGTTGAAAGACAGGGGATACCTGTCAGTTGCATATAACACCATGTAAAGTTGCAATGAGGAGACAGTGGCCAAACTCTCACAAGACAGGGAATGTGTTGGCACCTTGATCTTAGACTTTCCAGCTTCCAGAACTGTGAAAAAAAAATTCTGTTGCTCATAAGCCATCCGGTCTATGGTATTTTGTTATAGCAGCCAGAATGACCTAAAACACCTGCCCAAGTCAGTTCCTTATAATGAAATTAGGAAATAACTTTAACAAAGAGAATGGTATGTTGTTAGGAGGAGAAAAGTGGACAAAAAGCAGATGGAAGTACTGAAGAACAGATGTTTAAAATGAATTTCGGAGCAATAAAAGGAAAGATGAAAAAATGGACACTACACTGTGAAATGTGCTCTAGTGATCCTTCTGTGGATCACTGTGGCAAAGGCACCTAGAGCCCTGGGCAGGAGCTACATGAGGAACAGCCACATGAATGATATGAATAAGGGCCAAGGGATTTTAGTCAAGGTGACTATTGAATGTCCTCGCTGACTCAAAAGAGATTATAGTTCAGATGAGGCTTTAAGAAGATAGTAGGAAGGGAAAAATGAACGGGGGGAAATCAGAGGGGGAGACGAACCATGAGAGACTATGGACTCAGAAACAAACTGAGGATTCTAGAGGGAAGGGGGTGGGGGGATGGGTTAGCCCAGTGATGGGTATTAAAGAGGGCACGTATTGCATGGAGCACTGGGTGTTATACACAAACAATGAATCATGGAACACTACATCAAAAACTAATGATGTAATGTATGGTGATTAACATAACATAATAAAATTAAATTAAAAACAACAATAACAACAACAAGAAAAAAAAGTTTTGTTTTTTTTTTTCCATCAAGAAGACAACATATCAATCAGAAGGAAATAAAGTCAAAGCATCAGCTTAAGCCTCAGAAGCTATATAAGTGTATGTATGGAATGTGGGACTAAGCAGCAAAAGATGAAAAATAAACAGTAAGCTGAGGCTAACTGGAACACATTTTAAGAAGCTTGGAATTTATTATGAAGATTTAAAATTTAGATGATAGTTAATTTGACTATTACTGTTAACTTTTCCTTTTCTTCTAGTAAAACCTCCCAGGGGAAAGGGGTGGTCGAAGCTACAATGGATAAGTCTATGACCCAAATAGCTAAAAGTTGGATCAGGGTAGACACAATACCATACAGGATAGAAATCTTTAGACTGCGTTGAGCTAAATATTTCTGAGAAGTATAGATTCGGGACATTAAAAGGCTGAGTTGGTCATAATAAGATAGAAAGAAGCACAAAACCAAAAGACAACCAACAGAATGGGAGAAGATATTTGCAAATGACATATCAGATAAAAGGCTAGTATCCAAAATCTACAAAGAACTTACCAAACTCAACACCCAAAGAACAAATAACTCAATCAAGAAATGGGCAGAAGACATGAACAGACATTTTTCCAAAGAAGACATCCAAATGGCCAACAGACATATGAAAAAGTGCTCAATATCACTCAGCATCAGGGAAATCCAAACAAAACCTCAATGAGATACCACCTCACACCAGTCACGATGGCTAAAATTAACAAGTCAGGAAATGACAGATGTTGGCAAGGATGAGGAGAAAGGGGAACCCTCCTACACTGTTGGTGGGAATGCAAGCTGGTGCAGCCACTCTGGAAAACAGTATGGATGTTCCTCAAAAAGTTGGAAATAGAGCTACCCTACAACCCAGCAATTGCACTACTGGGTATTTACCCCAAAGATACAAATGTAGGGATCCGAAGGGGTACATGCACCCCAATGTTTATAGCAGAAAGTTCCACAATAGCTAAACTATGGAAAGAGCCTAGATGTCCAACGATAGATGAATGGATAAAGAAGATGTGGTGTACATACACACACACACACACACACACACACACACACACACACTGGAATATTATGTAGCCATCAAAAAATGAAATCTTGCCATTTGCAACGATGTGGATGGAACTAGAGGGTATTATGCTGAGTGAAATAAGTCAATCAGAGGAAGACAAGTATCATATGATCTCACTGATATGAGGAATTTGAGAAACAAGACAGGGGATCATAGGGGAAGGGAGGGAAAAATGAAACAAGACAAAACCAGAGAGGGAGACAAACCATGAGACTCTTAATCTCAGGAAACAAACTGAGGGTTGCTGGAGTGGAGGGGGGTGGGAAGGATGGGGTGGCTGGGTGATGGACACTGGGGAGGGTATGTGCTATGGTGAGTGCTGTGAATTGTGTAAGACTGATGAGTCACAGACCTGCACCTCTGAAACAAATAATACATTATATGTTAAAAAAAAATTTAATAAAAAAAAAAAAGATAGAAAGAAGCAGATTACAGAGTGTAGCTAAAGAAAGGTAACTGGGATGTATAGGGAGCTTCTTCCATGGGCTTCTGCTGGTGAAGTCCCAGGAGATAACTTGATTTCTGCACTTCCCAAGACACCAGTATTCTCTTCTATTTTTATAGGATCTTTATCCTCATAAGTTTTTATTTGAACTAGTCAGATTGGGTTTCTATTCTTGGCCACTAAGGGATTTCTGACTGGAATAGTCAAAATATAATTATTAAAAAACAAATAAGGAAATCATATAATTACCTCTAAGCTTTGAAAAGATAATTCTGGATTCTCCTGTGTATTTATTAAATTAAGGTTTAAAAATTGTGCAGACTATCTCCAACTCTTGACTACCTAGTGTTTATGTGACAGAATTTGCTCCCCTTTTTTTGGCTGTCAACTCTTCCAGAACGCTTATCTCTGTTTTTCATCTTCAATGAGATTCAGAAGTTATTTTTGTATTCACGCCTTTGACAACCACTTTTCAAAATCTTATTTTTTAATGCTATTCACTGTTCTTGATGTTGAACAACAAAAACATCAAACAAGTAAAAAGTGAAAAAAATTAAACAAAAATCTCTGCCTTCAGAGAGCTGCCACTTGAGAGAGATAATGTTTGAAAAAGATTCATTTTAACAAAATAAATGTTTTTACAAACAAAGGAAATATTTTAATCCTCTGAAATTGGATACGGGTTTATTATTCTCCACTAGAACTGGCATAAAATGGTTTTGGTTGTCTTTAAGGCTAGCTTTATATCATTAGGCAAAATACAAGGATTTTTTCAGTATTGCTCACTTCCTTTGAAGATAAATGGTTAGAGAAAATAATTTCAAGTAAATACTAAATCTTGTAATAATTTAAGGAAATTTTGGGGCGCCTGGGTGGCTCAGTCGTTAAGCGTCTGCCTTCGGCTCAGGTCATGATCCTAGTGTCCTGGGATCGAGCCCCGCATCGGGCTCCCTGCTCGGCGGGAAACCTGCTTCTCCCTCTCCCACTCCCCCTGCTTGTGTTCCCTCTCTTGCTGTGTCTCTCTCTCTCAAATAAATAAAATCTTTAAAAAAAAAAAAAAAAAAAAAAAATTTAAGGAAATTTTAGCTATAACTTCACATCATTATGAAAGTAAAACAAAATGATTATTTGAAATTTCAATTTTATTCAGTCAAATGGCCTTGATATTACCAAATCTTAAGTCAGTCACAAAATACAACATCTAGCCATTCCATAAGTCAGTCAAGAGAACTCTTTAAATCAATGTGATATAAAACATTGGTCACAATTAAATTCTAAGTATTTGAAGTACTTTTATCAATTATGAAAAGTGAGTCATCACCAACATGAACCATGAGAAACTATGGACTCTGAGAAACAAACTGAGGGTTCTGGGGGGGGGGGGGTTAGCCCAGTGATGGGTATTAAGGAGGGCACGTATTGCATGGAGCACTGGGTGTTATACACAAACAATGAATCATGGAACACTACATCAAAAACTAATGATGTAATGTATGGTGATTAACATAACATAATAAAATTAAATTAAAAAAAAAGTTTTTGGAAGCTTTACTCCAAGAGTATTCTTTTTAGTTGGTCTAAATATCAGAATTTTTTAGAGATATGTGATACTAGGAAGATTTGGTAGGGGAAAAAAGATATTAACTAGCTCCCTTCCGAAACTTTCCAAATGTTTTTATATGTCCACATCATTGATTTTTAATGAATCCCAAAAGGATTTATTTTAGATATCAGTTCATTTCAATCTAGGATAGATTCAAACCAATTTTTCAAGCAATGACATTTAGCCTAAGAATCAATGATCAGTTATTGTCATGTAGGTTTAATTCCAGTTTTGAACATTCTTGTATCAAAATATCCATGGGGATAGTTATTACAATCACTAATTGAATTCTTTCCTCTTATATACTCATCAGATTTCTCTAAAACGGTATTAATTCAGCAAGCTTTTATATTAATTCTATGTCAAGTATATGCTATTGATTTTTGGTGACATAATGCCATTCAAAAACTATGTGCACTTCTTTTATTTTCTTCTAGAATTCTTATATTACTCAGAAACTTCTTAGGCTAAGTATTCAACTCTCGAGTGCCAGTCACCTAGCTCAGTTCATGTAAGCTCATTCTTGTTTGGCGTTAATTAGAAGTTTCACCAGGTATTTTGCAACTCGCTTCAACACCAGCTCTTCATTTCTTTGTGAATATCTGTTGCTTTTTATAAGCTTGTATTACTTTTCACAGAGACATTGATTGATCTTTTACAATGCGAGAGTGAAATGCAACCTTTCTCTAAAAACAATGTGTCTTTTCTTGTACTATGAAGTGATTAATCGGAGCTTTTGTTTTGCTTACAAGATGAATATTATACTTCCATGGAAGTGCTGGAATATTACGTGAATATACTTATATTTACCTTATAAACTTTTCATTGAATAAGTGACAAAATCAATTTTATGTTTGCTATTTCAACTACTGATTTTTGAGAAAGTAGAAAATGTATAGGATGCAAAATTCGGCCATCTCTACACTTAGGTACAAGATTTTTTTTTCCCCCTGATCTATTAGGCACCAGTATGATATGTTAAGTTACAAATTCCCTTCACTGAATCTATTGCATTTCAACTTATGATCACACATTTTATGGATTAATTAGATAACTGGTATATTCTATTTTTGAATTATTTCTAAATCAGAACATAATAACTGGTATGTTACAAGCCAAAATAACTTAGTAACATTGATTTATGTTTGTAGCTAAAATGATAAACTTCTATATTTTTTGCTAGGCCTTTAGTGTGGGATATTGAGTGAATCTAATCAGGAGTTTAGCAGGTTTGAGGAGTGTTGTTGCTATGGTTACTCTAATATACCATACTCTCAAATTCTACTGGTGTTACCTGGTGTTTAGAGTGGTGGCTGGTGTGTCAGAAGATTTCGCTCAATGTGTGCTCTCTCCTCTGTTTTAGGTCTTCCCTTTGTACTTGTGCCTCAGAGAAAACGTTTCTTTCATTTCTCTTTTTCTCTTTTAGCTATAGACTGCTGGTGGGGTGGGGAGTGTTCTTTGTCATTCTGCTTCAGCCTCAGACTTAAGCAACTGTGGCTTCTGGATCCTCAGGGGTAGGGTCTTTCTGGAATTCTCCTCCTTCAGGTATATAGGACTCCACATTCTGCACCCGGGATGCACACCTAGCCCTACCACAGGGACAGAGTTTTGTTTTGTTTTGTTTTGTTTATTCCTGTTCTCTTTTCTTAGCTGTAAGGAGTGTTCACTTGTGCCCCACGATAACATGGTTTATTGCTCCTCCTCCAATGGATTAAGACTGTTGTTCCATAGGAAAGATAGGGAAGGAAGAGAATGGAGCTTTGTGCCTGCCCTGAGGGATTGCAGTTCCTTCCATTGCCTGCCCACAAATATTCCCAGGATTCTTGCCTTCTCCCTCTCTCTCATGAGTACAAGATGATGATAGTGGAAAAGGTCCTGAGAGTGCTGAGGATTCCCTTTGTGTCTGTGGCTTGCAGGGGTTCTAAATCCTCATGATAGTCCAGCTCAGTCTTCAGTAATTTGTTAAAAAATTTAAATGGCATTTTACCTGTTTCATTTGATGTCTACTCCATTGTGGTAATCTGAATAATGACCTCCACCCAAAATATATCCACATCCTAATTTTGGAATCTGGGAATGTTACTTTATATGAAAAAAAAAGTACTTTGAAGATGTGATTAAGGATGTTGAGATAAGGAGATTATCCTCAATTATTTGGGCCATAAATGTAATCACATGCATCCTTATAGGAGAAAAGCAGAGGGAGGTTTACCACAGACAGAAGAGGAGAAGGCAATGTGACCACAAAGGTAGAGATTGAAGTGATGTGGCAAGCAGCTAGAAGAGGAAAGGAACAAATTCTTTCTTAGAGCCTCCAGAGAGAGTACTACCCTGCCAGCATCTTGATTTTGGCTCATTGAAACTGATTTCAGACTTCGGACCTACAAAACAGAATACACTTCTGTTGTTTTAAGACATCAGATTTGAGGGAATTTGTTCAACAGTTCTAGGAAACTAATACCCATGGAAGCAAGTGATCATGCCCCATCTCTTCTTATCTTTCCTTACATTTAAGAATAGCTGGTTGCCCTGTGACTTTGGCCCTCTGATTGTTTCAATAAAGTTATACTTTTATAGATCATCTAGCATTCTTGTTGTTGTAAAGACGGGAGCAACACTCAAACTTTTTCCTTTCTAGGTCTGAGTTTGTCGACCACAGTGTTATTGTCATTTTGGTTTGGATAGTCCTGTCTTTGGGGGGGGAGCTGCTCTGTGTGTTGTAAAATATTTAGCAGCATTCCCTGGACTCTATCTACTATATCCCAGTGGTACGGACTCAATTATGACAACCCAAAGTGTCTCTGCACATGTCCAAATGTTCTTTGGGGGGACTAGGTTGCTCCCCACTTGATAACTACTATTCTAAGTAGAAGCTGAAAGTAGTGTACCCTTTTGTGGCTGTTTTCTTTCATTCAATACTGTGTTTGTGAGATTGATCCCTGAGAATACACTAATTTATTGATTCCATTGTTGATGGAAACTTGGATAATTTCTTATTTTTGCTATTATACATAGTGCTATGAAATTCTAGTATTTGCCTTTTGTTAAACAGGCATGTGCATTTTCTCTAGTGTATGTGGGGAGCCACCAGACCAGATGGCATGCAGTCTTATAACTGTAGTGGACACTATTGAACAGATTTCCAAAGCACTTTTCTAAGTTTACCCCACCTCTTGCAGATTATTAAAGTCCTGTTTACTCCATATCGTTCTTGACAGTATTTTCTATACTCTTTCATTTTATCCACTCTAGTGAGTATAGTATTGTGATGTCATTTGCATTTCCCTAGTGACCAGTGCATTTGAGCACCTACGTGATAGAAGCTGGACAAAATTGCCACATAATATATGATTTCACTTATATGATATTCTGGAAAAAGCAATATGAACAGAAAATAATCAAGTCTGTGGTTGCCAGGCCCTGGGAGTGTTGAGTGGGTTCAATTACAAAAGAGCATAAGAAAATTTCTTGGGGGTGAGGAAATGGATCTGTATATTGATTGTGATGGTGCCTACAAGACTGCATGCATCTTTCAAAAGTCACAAGTTATTCTTGTCAAGAGAGGATTCAACTAGGATTTAAGATTCCAGATTCCTCTGCTATCTGTTTATCTATTAGTCATTTTACTAGTTATTCATCTAGCCATCCAGCCATCTGATTTTTTCCATGATTTATCTTGTCCCATACACAATTTCAAGAACAGAGACTGTATCTTTGCATCATAATATCTAGCTGAATTTGCAGTACACATCAAGGAAAGGTAAATGTTTGCTGTGGAGAATGAAAATAATCTAGGTTTCTGGAAATATGTTTATTGAAAACTGTACATCACTTAAATTATGTAAACTTTTTAGAAATCAAGCAGGAGAACATCTGTTCTGGTATGGGGCTTATTTAGCATAGTTTCTTTACATTTTCATTTGAAAACTTGCTAAATTACAGGCCACTTCCTTGTGAGAGTGATAGCTATTGTTATCAAAAACACTGTTTATTTATGTTCTTAAAAACTCATGTTTAAGCATGTTAAGCAAACAAGGCATATCTGGCAGCTGCAAAGTAACAAATCCAAATATCTCCCAACAATAATGCTTAGTAATGTGCACAGAGGTCCATTTAACCACGTGGTTATCCATGCTGAGTGCTTAAACTGAACCAGCTGTGATAAAAAAAGGACTTATCATTTATAACTCAAGCTCAGCAGTCTCCCTAAAAAGTGTGTCTTCAATCAAAAATGCTTATGAGGCCAATGTGAAAAAAAAAAAATCCTTCCATAGACTCTACAAAATCCTGGCTATGGTAATTAATATTCTGCAGCATTTTAAGGAACTCTAAAAAATTTAATAGGCCTATAAACATATTAGGGCTAAACGATATGACCATACATTTTGAGAAAGTACTTCTTGAGAGGTATCAGTCCTCGAGTTTATGAAAATGACTTGTCAGACTTGGATACTATGAATGAAAATAACAGGATAATTTTATTTTTGGTTGGTTGGTTTTACAAATGCTAATTTGGTTTTTGAACAAAGCCTATTTTAATATTCAACAAAATTACAACTAACTAGTCAATTTTAAAAAGTGGATAAAATTCATATAGTCATTATAAATGGTAATATAGCATAGTAATTAATAGCATGTACTTTAGAATCCCAGCTCTATCACCAACACTGTGTGGCCTTAGATAGGTTACTTTGTTACTTGGTGTCCTGCATCTCCACATCCCCAACAGTAAAATGGGCATGATAATACAACCAGCCTCAGTAGTGTTGTTATGAGGATTAAATGAGTTAATATTTTAAAATGTATTATTCATATATATTAACTCTCTAATTTCTCTTTCAACCTAAATATGATATAGAAATAATTTAAAACATAAAAATGTGAGTATATTTATTTTTGTTATTATCTAATGTTATCTGAATTAATATTTTCTATTTTTTATTATAAAAGTGATTATAGCAAAAAAAGAAAATGCAGAACAATTCCAGTAAAGGTAAAATAAATCTTCAAAAATTCCCTGATACAGATAACCACTATATAACATTTTTATGTTATTTTCTTTTTCTCTGTGCATACATTATTACATATTTTAGATCATATAATGATATATATATTTTTTAGTACTTTTAAAATTGAAGTATAATCAACATACAGTGTTATATCAGTTTCAGATATAGTATAGTATCATGACTCAGCAATTCTATATATTTTTCAATGCTCATCATGATAAGTATACTTTTAATCCTCTTTATCTCATACATCTCGCCACCACCTGCCCTCTGGCAAACCAGTATGTACTCTGCATTTAAGAATCTGTTTTTTTCATTTGTCTTCTTTTTTCTTTGTGCATTTGTTTTGTTTCTTAAATTCTACATATGCCTGAAATTACATGGTATCTGTCGTTCTCTGACTGACCTATTTCACTTAGCATTGTATCCTCTAGGTCCATCCATTTTGTTGCAGATGGCAAGATTTCATTCTTTTTTTATGGATAAGTAATATTGCATTGTATGGAGATATATATATATCTTTTTTTAAGTTTTTACTTAAATTCCAGTTAGTTTACATGCAGTGTAATATTAGTTTCAGGTATACAATACAGTGATTTAATACTTCCAATTCCCAGTGCTCAATACAATGAGTACACTCCTTAATCCCTATTATCCACTTAACCCATCTCCCACCCATTGCCCCTTTGGCAACCATCAATTTGTTCTCTATAGTCAGGAGTCTGTTTCTTGGTCTCTCTCTCTCTCTTTTTTCCCTTTGCTCATTTGTTCTGCTTCTTAAATTCCACATATGAGTGAAATGATATGGTATTTGTCTTTCTCTGACTGACTTATTTTCCTTAGCATAATACTCTATCTTCATCCATGTCATTGCAAATGTATATGCCATATCTTCCTTATGAATTCATCTCTGGATAGACACTTGGGTTGTTTCCATATCTTGGCTAGTATAAATAATGTTGCAATAAGCAGCGGGATGCATATATCTTTTCAAATTAGTGTTTTCATTTTCTTTGGGTAAATACCCGATATGAAAATAACAGGATAATTTTATTTTTGGTTGGTTGGTTTTACAAATCAACACATCAGTGGAATTACTGGATCATATGATAATTCTACTTGTAATATTTTGAGGAACCTCCGTACTGTTTTCCACAGTGACTGACCCAATTTGCATCCCCACCAACAGTGCATGAGGGTTCTTTTTTCTCCACATCCTTGTCGGTGTTTGTTATTTCTTATGTTTCTTTTTTTATTATTATTATTTTAGCCATTCTGACTGGTGTGAGGTGGTATCTCACTGTGGTTTTGGTTTGCATTTCCCTGATGATGAGTGATGTTGAACATCTTTTCATGTGTCTATTGGCCATCTTTATGTCTTCTCTGGAGAAATGTCTGTTCATGTCTTCTGCCCATTTTTCAATTGGATTATTTGTTTTTGTTGTCATTTGTTTGTTTTTTGGTGTTGTGTTGTATAAGTTCTTTATACATTTTGGATATTTTGATATACAATTTTGTGTTCTGCTTTATGTTGCTTTAAATATCATCTATCCCTTGATAAGCAACATGTTAATGAAAACATACATTTCATTATAAGAATGAATCATGATTTACTTGATTATTTCTATTTGAGGGCATATAAGGTTTTATTTCAATCTATTACATATAATAAAAGCTTTGTGCCTATATCTCAGTTCAGATATTAAATTATTTCATTAGAATAGATTATGAGTCAAATACAGATTTTTTCCTCAATATCTTAATCATAGGTGAACTCATACTGAGATACCTCCATTTTACTATTTATTGGGTCTACAAATGTGGAAGGAATCCTAAGATTCCCTAAGAGAATAATCAAATTTGAGAAAGAAGCTGGTAAAATCACAAAGTGGTTCCTCAAATGTGGTTCTTGGATAAACTCATATCTAAAATTAACATCTATTGACATCTCTTTGTGGTAATTTGGGAACAAAAAGTACAATGTAGCCTACCAAAAATAAGACTTTGTCATAACCATGATACAAGACATTTTATAACTGACTATTCAGCCTAGGTTGTTGAATTTGAAAATGGATTCTAAGGAAATTGACAGTTATATATACATAAACTTTCTTAAAGCAGATATCTGATTGCACTATCAAAATAAATTCCACATTTTACAGCCATAAAAGATGTAAGGAAACTATCAAGTAATCAGTTCTGGCATTAAGAACATTTTTACAGGGGCGCCTGGGTGGCTCAGTTGGTTGAGTGGCTGCCTTCGGCTCAGGTCATGATCCCAGAGTCCTGGGATCAAGCCCCATGTCCAGCTCCCTGCTCAGTGGAGAGCCTGCTTCTCCCTCTCTCTCTGCCTGCCACTCTGCCTACTTGTGCTCTCCATCTCTCTGTCAAATAAATAAATAAAATCTTTTAAAAAAAAAAAGAACATTTTTACAGCCTGAAAAAATTGTAACAACATTTGTAATTATTCTAAGTAATTATGGGGCTTCAATGTCAAGAATACATCATTGGCCTGGATAGTGTGACTGGTGACAACAATACTTGCCCTACAGTGGAAGTGCTGAATGTCCTAAAAAGGTCATCATCCCAAAGCCTTCAAGTTATATTCCACGGTTGTAATCTATGTGAGATCTCAGATTGTGTTGCTTGCAAATGTACCAAACTGAAGTTGAGGATTAATTATCATCTTATTAAGGTCCAGAAGATAGCCTCCAATTCTTAAAATCTGTTGATTTGCCATTTCTGACATGATCCTATCAAGTTTACACTTGTGGAATACCTCTTAGACTCTTTCTTTGTGATGATTGTATATTCATTGTGTTAGGTAAATCAAGCTATGGGTGTCATTTAGGCAGGGCAGAAGCCTGCTGGGTACGGAAAGTCAAGACATTTTCAAGAAGAAAACTGAATATGATGTAAGTATCTGTCACAACCATGTAAATCAATTATGAAAGAATAATCTCAGAACTAGTTCTCCAGTTGACTATTTAAATCTACAAAAAAATCTGGTTAATTTTTTATTTTTTTTTTATTTTTAATTTTTTTAATTTTTTTTTTTTTTAAGATTTTATTTATTTATTTGACAGAGAGAGAGACAGAGAGAGAGGGAACACAAGCAGAGAGAGTAGAGAGGGAGAAGCAGGCTTTCTGCAGAGCAGGGAGCCTGATGCGGGGCTCGATCCCAGGATCCTGGGATCATGACCTGAGCCGAAGGCAGACGTTTAACGACTGAGCCACCCAGGCGCCCCTGGTTAATTTTTTATTTCTGCTTTCTGATAACTTGTCAGTATACGAATTTATTTCTCATGATCAAAATTATTAAACAAAAATTTTGAGCAGAAAAGGGTACTTTTAAAAAAAAAAAGTGATATAAATTGGGGAAGGAGCAAGATGGCGGAGGAGTAGGAGACCTAAATTTCATCTGGTCCCAGGAATTCAGCTAGATAAGGATCAAACCATTCTGAACACCTATGAACTCAACAGGAGATCCAAGAAAAGAATAGCAGCAACTCTCTGAACAGAAAATTGACCACTTTCTGGAATGTAGGACATGTGGAGAAGTGAATCCAAGGCGATATTCAGGAAGATAGAAGGCAGGGGAGGGGACCTCCATCAGCCGCTTCTGTCAAGTGATAGAGCAGCAGATCACAAAATCGGAACTTTTAGAAGTTGGCTCTGCTGCAGGATGTCGCTCCAGTGGCTAAGTCGGGGGTGGAACCCTCTCTGGGAGGTCTCAGGACCCTTGGGGTCACAGAAACCCGGGAGTGCCTGAGTGTGACAGAGCTCCCAGGTATCGGAGCGGGGAAGCCAGATGAAGAGACGGAGCCGAGGAGTGGGCTCTCAGCTCGGGGTTGCCATACTGTGATCCACGGCACAGTCAGGCCACTGCTCTTCCAGCAGGTACCCAAAAAGTGGCAGATCCGGGGAGACTTCCCTTCCTCCCCCGGGACGAGCGGCGCAGGAGCGCACTGCAGGGATCTGCTGGGTTTGGAGACTCCACACAGGGTTGTGTGCCAGAGATAGAAACACTCGGTCACAGGCCGGGTGAGCACAGAGTGCGGCCGGAGACCGGGGAGACAGGAGTGACTGACTGCTTTTCTCTGGGGGCTCACTGAGGAGCGGGACCCCGAGTTCTCGGCTCCTCCAGGGCGGAGACTGGGAGGCCGCCATTTTCACTCTCCACCTCCAAAGCTGTAGGGAAAGCTTGCAGGGAACAAATGCTCCTGAGAGCAAACCCGAGCAGATTACTTAGCCCGGACTGGCAAGGGTGGGGCAATTCTGCCTCAGGCAAAGACATCTGAGAACCACGGCAACAGGCCCCTCCCCCAGAAGATCAACAAGAACAGCCAGTCAAGACCAAGTTTACCAATCGATGAGAATAGCAGAACGCCAGCACGAGGGGAATACAGCACATAGAATTCATGGCTTTTTTCCCCATGATTCCTTAGTCTTTTAAAGTTAATTTTTTTAATTTTCTTTTTTTTCTTTTTCTTTTTTTAAAATTTTTCTTTTTCCCTTTTTCAACCAACATCTTATCAATTCCTTTTTTAAAATCTTTTTTATTTTTCATTTTTAGAATCAATATTCTATCCCTTCATAGTAGTTAACCTTATTTTTGGTATATATTATATAAGTTGTTCTCTCTTTAAAAATTTGGGATACAGTTTCTTCTAACAGACCAAAATATACCCTAAATCTTAATGTGTGGCTTTGTTCTAGTCTCCTGCCTGATCACATTATATCCCTTTTTTTTTTTAATTTCTCTTCTTTTTTCAACCAAATTCTTATCAATTCCTTTTTTTTTTTTTTTTTAAAGATTTTATTTATTTATTTGACAGAGAGAGACACAGCGAGAGAAGGAACACAAGCAAGGGGAGTGGGAGAGGGAGAAGCAGGCTTCCCGCGGAGCAGGGAGCCCGATGCGGGGCTCGATCCCAGGACGCTGGGATCACGACCTGAGCCGAAGGCAGACGCTTAACGACTGAGCCACCCAGGCGCCCCTTATCAATTCCTTTTATAAAATCTTTTATAATTCTCATCTTTACACTGATATTCCATCCCTTCATTGTATTTACCCTTATTTTTGTACATATATAAGCTTTTCTTTCTTCAAAATTTTGGGAGACAGTTTCTTCTAACACACCAAAATGCGCCCAAAATCTACTGTGTGGCATAATCTATTCACCAGCCTGATCATATTTGATCATATTCTTTTTTTTTTAACTTTTTCATTTTCATTTTTTTCTTTTTTCTTTCTTTCCTTTTCTTTTCCCCCCAGTTTCAGGTCTCTTCTGATTTGTTTAGTGTATATTTTTCTGGTGTCGTTGTTACCCTGTTAGCATTTTGTTCTCTCATTCATCTATTCTTCTCTGGACAAAATGACAAGATGGAAAAAAGACCTAAAAAAAAAGAACAAGAGGCAGTACCGACTGCCAGGGACCTAATCCATACGGACATTAGTAAGATGTCAGAACTAGAGTTCAGAATGATGATTATAAAGATACTAGCTGGGCTTGAAAAAAGGATGGAAGAAATTAGAGAAACCCTTTCTGGAGAAATAAAAGAACTAAAATCTAACCAAGTGGAAATCAAAAAGGCTATTAATGAGATGCAATAAAAAATGGAGGCTCTAACTGCTAGGATAAATGAGGCAGAAGAGAGAACTAGTGATATAGAAGACCAAATGATGGAAAATAAAGAAGCTGAGAAAATGAGAGATAAACAACTACTGGATCACGAGGGCAGAATTCGAGAGATAAGTGATACCATAAGATGAAACAATATTAGAATAATTGGGATCCCAGAAGAAGAAGAAAGAGAGAGAGGGGCAAAAGGTATATTGGAGCAAATTATAGCAGAGAACTTCCCTAATTTGGGGAAGGAAACAGGCATCAAAAACCAGGAGGCACAGAGAACCCCTCAAAATCAATAAAAATAGGTCAACACCCCGAAATCTAGTAGTAAAACTTATGAGTCTCAGAAACAAAGAGAAAATCCTGAAAGCAGCTTGGAGCAAGAGATCTGTAACCTACAGTGGTAGAAACATTAGATTGGCAACAGACCTATCCACAAAGACCTGGCAGGCCAGAAAGAACTGGCATGATATATTCAGACCACTAAATGAGAAAAATGTGCAGCCAAGAATACTATATTCAGCTAGGCTGTCATTGAAAATAGGAGAGATAAAAAGCTTCCAGGACAAACAAAAACTAAAGGAATTTGCAAACACAAAACCACCCCTACAAGAAATATTGAAAGGGGTCCTCGAAGCAAAGAGAGAGCCTAAAAGTGACATAGACCAGAAAGGAACACAGACAATATACAGTAACAATCACCTTACAGGCAATACAATGGCACTAAATTCAATAGTTACCCTGAATGTAAATGGGCTAAATGCCCCAATCAAAAGACACAGGCTATCACATTGGATAAAAAAACAAGACCCATCAATATGCTGTCTCCAAGAGACTCTTTTTAGACCCAAAGACACCTCCAGATTGAAAGTGAGGGGGTGGAAAACCATTTACCATGCTAATGGACACCAAAAGAAAGCTGGGGTGGCAATCCTTATATCAGACAAATTAGATTTTAAGCCAAAGACTATAATAAGAGATGAGGAAGGACACTATATCATACTTAAAGGGTCTATCCAACAAGAAGATCTAACAATTGTAAATATCTATGCCCCTAACATGGGAGCAGCCAATTATATAAGCCAATTAATAACAAAAGTAAAGAAACACATCGACAACAATACAATAATAGTAGGGGACTTTAACATCTCCCTCACTGAAATGGACAGATCATCTAAGCAAAAGATCAACAAGGAAATAAAGACTTTAAATGACACACTGGACCAAATGGATTTCACAGATCTATTCAGAACATTCCATCCCAAAGCAACAGAATACACAATCTTCTCTATTTCCCATGGAACATTCTCCAGAATAGATCACATCCTAGGTCATAAATCAGGTCTCAGCCAGTACCAAAAGATTGGGATCATTCTCTGCATATTTTCAGACCACAATGCTTTGAAATTAGAACTCAATCACAAAAGGAAAGTCATAGAGAACTCAAATACATGGAGGCTAAAGAGCATCCTACTAAGAATGAATGGGTCAACCAGGAAATTAAAGAAGAATTAAAAAATTCATGGAAACCAATGAAAATGAAAACACAACTGTTCAAAATCTTTGGGATGCAGCAAAGGCAGTCCTAAGAGGAAAGTATATAGCAACACAAGCCTTTCTCAAGAAACAAGAAAGGTCTCAAGTACACAACCTAACCCTACACCTAAAGGAGCTGGAGAAAGAACAGCAAATAAAGCCTAAACCCAGCAGGAGTGGAGAAATAATAAAGGTTAGAGCAGAAATCAATGAAATAGAAACCAAAAGAACAGTAGAACAGATCAATGAAACTAGGAGCTGGTTCTTTGAAAGAATTAATAAGATTGATAAACCCCTGGCCAGACTTATCAAAGAGAAAAGAGAAAGGACCCAAATCAACAAAATCATGAATGAAAGAGGAGAGATCACAACCAACACCAAAGAAATACAAACAATTATAAGAACATATTACGAGCAACTCTATGCCAGCAAATTAGATAACCTGGAAGAAATGGATGCATTCCTAGAGACGTATCAACTACCAAAACTGAACCAGGAAGAAATGGAAAACCCAAATAGACCTATAACCACTAAGGAGATTGAAGCAGTCATCAAAAATCTCCCAACAAACAAGAGCCCAGGGCCAGATGGCTTCCCAGGGGAATTCTACCAAACATTTAAAGAATTAATACCTATTCTTCTGAAACTGTTCCAAAAAATAGAAATGGAAGGAAAACTTCCAAACTCGTTTTATGAGGCCACCATTACCTTGATCCCAAAACCAGACAAAGAGCCCATCAAAAGGAGGAATTACAGACCAATATCCCTGATGAACATGGATGCAAAAACTCTCACCAAAATACTAGCCAATAGGATCCAACAGTACATTAAAAGGATTATTCACCACGACCAAGTGGGATTTATTCCTGGGCTGTAAGGTTGGTTCAAGATCCACAAATCAATGAATATGATACAATACATTAACAAAAGAAAGAACAAGAACCATATGATCCTCTCAATAGATGCAGAAAAAGCATTTGACAAAGTACAGCATCTTTCTTGATCAAAACTCTTCAGAGTATATGGATAGAGGGTACATACCTCAATATCATAAAAGCCATCTATGAAAAAGCAACAATAAATATCATTCTCAATGGGGAAAAACTGAGAGCTTTCCCCCTAAGGTCAGGAACACGGCAGAGATGTTCACTATCACACTGCTGTTCAACATAGTACTAGAAGTCCTAGCCATAGCAATCAGGCAACAAAAAGAAATAAAAGGCATCTGTATTGGCAAAGAAGAAGTCAAACTCTCACTCTTTGCAGATGATGTGATACTTTATGTGGAAAACCCAAAAGACTCCACCCCAAAACTGCTAGAACTCATACAGGAATTCAGTAAAGTGGCAGGATATAAAATCAATGCACAGAAATCAGTGGCATTCCTATACACCAACAACAAGACAGAAGAAAGAGAAATTAAGGACCCCAAACCATAAGATACCTAGTAATAAATCTAACCAAAGAGGCAAAGAATCTGTACTCAGAAAACTATAAAATACTCATGAAAGAAATTGAGGAAGACACAAAGAAATGGAAAAACGTTCCATGCTCATGGATTGGAAGAACAAATATTGTGAAGATGTCAATGCTACCTAGAGTAATGTACACATTCAGTGCAATCCCTATCAAAATACCATCCACTTTTTTCAAAGAAATGGAACAAATAATCTTAAAATTTGTATGGAACCAGAAAAGACCCTGAATAGCCAGAGGAATGTTGAAAAAGAAAAGCAAAGTTGGTGACATCACAATTCCGGACTTCCAGCTCTGTTATAAAGCTGTCATCATCAAGACAGTATGGTATTGGCACAAAAACAGACACATAGATCGATGGAACAGAATAGAGAGCCCAGAAATGGACCCTCAACTCTATGGGCAACTAATCTTCGACAAAGCAGGAAAGAATGTCCAATGGAAAAAAGACAGTCTCTTCAACAAATGGTGTTGGGAAAATTGGACAGCCACATGCAGAAGAATGAAACTGGTCCATTTCCTTCACCACACACAAAAATAGACTCAAAATGGTTGAAAGACCTAAATGTGACAGGAGTCCGTCAAAATCTTAAAGGAGAACACAGGCAGCAACCTCTTCGACCTCAGCCGCAGCAACTTCTTCCTAGAAACATCGCCAAAGGCAAGGGAAGCAAGGGCAAAAACGAACTATTGGGACTTCATCAAGATAAAAAGCTTTTGCACAGCAAAAGAAACAGTCAACAAAACCAAAAGACAACCGACAGAAGGGGAGAAGATATTTGCAAATGACATATCAGATAAAGGGCTAGTATTCAAAATCTATAAAGAATTTATCAAACTCAACACCCAAAGAACAGATGATCCAATTAAGAAATGGGCAGAAGACATGAACAGACATTTTTTCCAAAGAAGACTTCCAAATGGCCAATAGACACATGAAAAAGTTCTCAACATCGCTCGGCATCAGGGAAATCCAAATCAAAACCTCAATGAGATACCACCTCACACCAGTCAGAATGGCTAAAATTAACAAGTCAGGAAATGACAGATGTTGGCAGGGATGCGGAGAAAGGGGAACCCTCCTACACTGTTGGTGGGAATGCAAGCTGGTGCAGCCACTCTGGAAAACAGTATGGAGGTTCCTCAAAAAGTTGAAAATAGAGCTACCATACGACCAAGCAATTGCGCTACTGTGTATTTACCCCAAAGATACAAATGTAGTGATCCGAAGGGGTACATGCACCCCAATGTTTATAGCAGTAATGTCCACAATAGCCAAACTATGGAAAGAGCCAAGATGTCCATCAACAGACGAATGGATTAAGAAGATGTGGTATATATATACAATGGAATATTATGCAGCCATCAAAAGAATGAAATCTTGCCCTTTGCAATGACGTGGATGAAAGTGGAGGGTATTATGCTGAGCGAAATAAGTCAATCAGAGAAAGAAATGTATCATATGACCTCACTGATATGAGGAGTTCTTAATCTCAGAAAACAAACTGAGGGTTGCTGGAGTGGTGGGGGTGGGAGGGATGGGGTGGCTGGGTGATAGACATTGGGGAGGGTATGTGCTATGGTGAGCGAGGTGAATTGTGTAAGACTGTTGAATCACGGACCTGTACCTCTGAAACAAATAATACATTATATGTTAAAAAAAAGAAGAAGATAGTAGGAAAGGTAATATGAAGGGGGGGAAATCTGAGGGGTAGAGGAACCATGAGAGACCATGGACTCTGAGAAACAAACTGAGGGTTCTAGAGGGGAGGGGATGGGAGGATGTGTTAGCCTGGTAATGGGTATTAAAGAGGGCACGTATTGAATGGAGCACTGAGTGTTGTATGCAAACAATGAATCATGGAACACTACATCAAAAACTAATGATGTAATGTATGGTGATTAACATAAGAATAATTTTTTAAAAAAAAGTGATATAAATTATTGATGGAGCTCCTTGGTGAAATACCATTGTAAAAAAGATTTGAGAGTACAACATTTAAAATTATAATACTTTTAATTCTCTGATTCAAAAAGATTTTTGGCTTAATTTGAGATGAGTATTTTTCTATTCATTTATAAGCAGAATGAAATGCCATAATTTAAGAAGTTACTGCTTCAATCTATTAGCAAGTTTGCTTAGAGCTAACCTAGGTCACCAATATGGCCTGCACAATTCATATATTCCAAGACACAAATAACCCCATAAATCACATACTGCAACATTCTCATCACTGTATGTGATAATGCTAAAGTTCATTTCATCTATAAGTAATACTAAAATATTCTTAAAACTTGGTAAAAAAAATGTTCTTAAATGCCATTTACAATGAGGAATTTTTCTACTCTATAAAGTCTTTACTGATACATTTTTCCAATTCTGGACCAATTTAATCAATTTATATTTATTCATCGCTGCAGGTAATACACTAAGCTTTGGGAATACAGAGATAAGACGGACATTATGCCTTCACTGAGGAACGTGTAGTCTAATAGAAGAATTTTAATGGAGTGGCTAATGCAAGGAGTGTTTTATGAGCAGAAGGCAGCTATTCTTTGCCTGGAACAAACAGCTAGGGTTTTTCAGGAGGACTGAAATTCTGAGATAAATTTCAAAGGATGATCCTAGAAAAGAAAGAAAGGATGGTTATTTCAAGAAGAAGAAACAGCATAGGCACAAGTGAGATACACAATATTTCATATAGTGTTATGACACTACAATTTAATGGTGCTTGAACACAGGTTGTGTGGTGGAAGTGGCAAGAGATGCTCATTGTTGAGCAGGAGAAAAGTGGGTGGAGGACATTGAAGGACAAGGTGCAGAGCTTAAGTAAGCACTGAAAACATTTAATAGATGAGTTAGATTCTATTGCTAGCCTGAAAAAAGAACAATCATGGAAAGAGAGAGAGTGGTCAGGAAACTATTTAATACCTACATGAAAGATGATGAAGGTGAGTACTAATATGAGGGCAAGTGAGTAGAAGATGAACTTGAGAAATATTTAGAAGGCAAAATTGACAAGAGTTTGCATTTCATTGATTGTGGATGTCTTATTGGGCAGACTCAATGCAAAAAAAAATGTAGATGCAAGAATTTAAAGAAATTAAAACTAATCTAGTGAGACGATAACATTTGCAGTGTTTCTAAATGTGTGGGTCTTAAACCTGGCTGCACATAAGAATTACCTGGGGAGATTAAAAAATTTGAGTCTTTATTCCCTACTAAGACCAATTATATAAGAATCCCTAGTGATGGGATTCAAGCATGTGTATTTTTAAAAAGCTTCCCTAGCGATCCTAATGTGTATGCAGTATTGAGCACTACTGTCGTCTAAATCATTTTCCAGATGTGCTTTTGACTTAAAAAACAAAAGAAGAGTAAAGGGAAAATGAAAATAGTATTAAGAACTAACTGCATCCTGTAGTTATTGTAATAAGAATGTGAAACCCAGTGCATACTTTATATTACACAATTTTTATGAGGTAGACATTATTAACCAAATTATGTAGTTAGGGAAACCAAAATTTGGAACATTGTAGTGAATTTCACAAGGTCATCCAGGTATTCAGCAGAACAGGCTGGACATGAACCAAAATCTGTCTGATTCCACATTCCACATACTAAAATTGCCTCTCTGCTAAATCTAAAGCCAGATAATTACATTACAGTTTATTCTTGTAATTATTTTTTTAGATATACATATTTTGAAGTGTTCTTCTTTTCTCCCTGTAGGATTTTGGTAAATTCTATGTAAATATTTAATAAGCTGATCCAGCATATTTACAGTAAATAGAAAAGTAGTCTTGGGGGAAACGAAAGTTTGGCTGATAAGGGAGTTAGTAAAAGTGAATGCCAACTCATGGATTTTTTTTTTTTCAGAAACTTTAGAAATACAGAAAAGTTCAAAGAAGAACATAGACAATACCTGGTTCAAATCATCCAGAATTAATTGTCACTGACGTTGTCAGTTTTGTGCCATATTTCCAAAAGAATGAAAGCTCTGTGAAATAAGTTTTTTTTTTTTTTTCTGTTTTGTTCACTGATTTCTTTAGAGTTGGGGAACAATGACTTACATACAATATATGGTGAACTGAACATTCTGTATTAAATGTCCCCAGAGCAGTGTGCTTCATATTATCAAAACTCCATTTTTAAATTTCCCCAATGTAATAGAAATTTCTCTAGAGTATATTGTAGAATAAATCTTCTTTACCATCTGTTGGCTTTTCTGCTACAGAAATATGGATTATAGTTTATGTTGAATTTCCTTTGTCTTTCATATGTATTTCTTTATGTTTAAGTGCTTAATCAATTTGTCATTTTTCATCCATATTCAGTATGGTTTTTAAAGTCTTTTTTTTTAAATTTTTTTATTGTTATGTTAATCCCCATACATTACATCATTAGTTTTAGATATAGTGTTCCATGATTCATTGTTTGTGCATAACACCCAGTGCTCCATGCAGAACGTGCCCTCCTCAATACCCATCACCAGGCTAACCCATCCTCCCACCCCTCTCCCCTCTAGAACCCTCAGTTTGTTTTTCAGAGTCCATCATCTCTCATGGTTCTTCTCCCCCTCCGATTTCCCCCCCTTCATTCTTCCCCTCCTGCTACATTCTTCTTCTTCTTTTTTTCTTTCTTAACATATATTGCATTATTTGTTTCAGAGGTACAGATCTGAGATTCAACAGTCTTGCACAATTCACAGCGCTTACCAGAACACATACCCTCCCCAGTGTCCATCACCCAGTCACCCCATCCCTCCCACCCCACCCCCCACTCCAGCAACCCTCAGTTTGTTTCCTGAGATTAAGAATTCCTCATATCAGTGAGGTCATATGATACATGTCTTTCTCCGTCTTTTTTTATAATAACTTAGTTTTCTGTGCCATTGTACTAATCCTTGCTGTTTTTAATTAATTTATTAACTCTTTAGTGGTATTTCCTTGGTTCTCAATATGTTTTCTTAAGTTTAAAATTTTACTTTTTATTATTATTTTGTTTTATTATCTCATCTTTAAGACCTCATGTTTTTATTTCATTGAACCGCATTTACTTGGGTTCCTTAAATTTTCCTGTTATGATTTTTGTGTGTATGTATCTTTTGTTTCTTTCTTCTTCTTTTTGTACACTGTAGTGTTTTAAAAATTTTCTGCTTTATATCTTTTCATCTTGTTTGTGCTTGGGTGTTTTTATTCATATGTATTTTTTCATAATCTTTTGATTTTCTTTACATTATATCTCAGTCTGATTTTTCCCTCAGTTTTATTGTGAGGGTTAGGAATTTTGTGCACTTTGACATTTCTGTAGCTAAACTAAATGGTAAGATGGGATGATGTGTTCAGTTTTGTTATAATACGTGGACTCTCCTCTCCTCTCTTACTAGGTTAATTTTTTTTTATACAACTGTGGATTCCACAAATTTATATGTTACATTCCATACCCTTACAGTGTGGATTGTTTTGCCAAGATTTAAATTCCTTCTTAGAAAATGAACTCATTGTCTGCTTTTCCAAACTTCACTATTTTCTCCCCAGCAGCCGGTTTCAAAAGTCCAAACATCTATAGACTTCCATGTAATTGGTTTATCTGAAAATTTTGGAATATTCCTGAAACTTCATAGATTTAGTCATCTCAACAGTGTGTCAATGCATGTAGGGATGAAATCTTCCTCTGGTTCTTTGTGCCAATCCAAAAGTATTTCCTCATTTCTTTGAGGAAATTTTTGAAGTTAACTATACTTTGCATCTTTTGTTTGTTGGTTTGGTTTGGTTTGGTAGCTATTTGTATAAACATTTTCCATACTTCTTTAGTCTCTCTCTCTTTTTTTTTTTTTTCAAACTATCTGTGTTCCATTTGGGAGGAAGAAAATTCTGAGACTTTTACTTTTTAATTTACTTTTTCTTCAGAGGTGTGAACCTATATTACTAGTTTTAAGAGAAAGAACCAATTGAGACTGAAAGGTTAAGCTGTTGAAGAGTACAGGAGGCTACAAAAATTCTGTATGAACAGGAAATCAGATTAATAAATGTAAATGGATAGGAATAACTTCATACTGGATGTGAATGTAGGTAAATTTCCAGGAGGGGGTGAGAAATGTGAGTAATTTCATGTTTTAAAAATAAGATAAAAAATTTGGTGAGGAGAAAAATCAGGTTTTAGTGGGTGATAGAATGAATTGAAGAAAAAGTAAACTGAGAGAAAATAGTACATACTACTCTTTCCAGAAACTTCTTGATGTAGCTTCTATCTTTCTTTCCACACCTGTCTATGCAGGCAATACAAACTTTGTTCCTTTTTGTTTGTCTGATTGCCTCTCCCCCCACCCTTCTCTCTCTATTCACTGTTAGCCTGTTAGATGCTATCTGGGGATTAGGAGGGCCAACAGCCTCTCTGCAAGTTGAGGTAATATTTAGTGAGGTTGAAGTATTGCACCATAAACTCATTTATTCAACTGAGTAGAGGGGAAGCATTAGCACAGTTAAGAAAAAAATAATTTGTTTGCATTTGGCACATGTCTATGATATTGTTCAATGAAACAGTTACTCTCCAAAGTGTGATTTTCCTAGATTATACAACGAACTCTTTTTTTTTTTTTTTTATTCATTTGAGACACAGAGATACAGAGAGAGAGAGAGCATGAGCAGGGGGAGAGGCAGAGGGAGAGGGAGAAGCAGGCTCCCTGACACTGACGATCCCCGGACCCTGGGATCATGACCTGAGCCGAAGGCAGACGTTTAACCATCTGAGCCACCCAGGCGCCCTTACAACGAACTCTTTTTACCTGGACATAGGCTCAATAATGATAAGGTGAGACTAAAAGTAAATTTAATTGTTCTTGGAATTATTAAGAAAGTCAGATATAAAATATCTTCACCTAAAAAATATATTCAAGAGACGTTGGAAGCTAGATAAATTTAGCTTTACATGTTAAAAAGAGATAGTACAATTTATTAATGTGAGGGATATAGCAAAACGTACTCTGACTTTGGTAAGTTTTAAATATTTCTTGTATTTTTCATCATAGGTAAAACTAATGTAATCACTTGTTTTCAGTGATAATATGTGTGGAAAAGTAAGAATCGCATTTATCTCAACTATATAATGTCAGAATTCAGAAGACTGAAAAATGATCAAGTGCATTCATTTATTTCCTGTTACTGTTGTCTGAATTCTGACTTTATCCTACTCTTAGGATGATTGAAATTATGATTAAGAAAAGTGAGGCATCATTGCTTGGTCTAGTGGCCCTGCATTTTTTTTTTTTTTTTTAATACCCTGCAGTGGATCTTTGCACCTAAATTTGTGAAGGGTTGATTTCCACAAGAGCATATTTGTTTTCTACATTTTTATTCCAGCATCTGGATAAGCTGCAAGGCATTTAATGTGATCTCAAAGCCATTCATCCATTGAAACCCCTGTTGTGACAAACAATGAGAATAGGGAGCTGTTTCTTAAGCTTGAGGCACACATATAAACTACTTGTCCTAAATTTTTCATTTGAGCACAACTTGAATGATTCATTTAAAAATATTTTGTCAGTTTAAATTAATTATCTGAATCAGATACTAGTGGAGTCTGCTTTAAAAACACTGTATTAAAAAAATAGATCAGGGGCGCCTGGGTGGCTCAGATGGTTAAGCGTCTGCCTTCGGCTCAGTGCATGATCCCAGGGTCCTGGGATCGAGCCCCGCATGGGGCTCCTTGCTCAGCGGGAAGCCTGCTTCTTCCTCTCCTTCTACTGCTCCCCCTGCTTGTGCTCTCTCGCTCTCTCTGTCAAATAAATAAATAAAATCTTTAAAAAAAAAAAGATATTCTTCTAAAAAAAAAAATAGATCACACAAACACTGTTTTTCACTAGCTATCTGTGCACACACTATGAAATAACTCATTTTTGTGTCTCTATGGACACTACATGATGTACAAAGGGAATAGATTGAATATTTGTGATTGAGATGATTTTACATGGTGTCAGGAACTATCAATACTTACCTTCTTTGTCCAGATACTGTATACATCAATGGCATGAAAAAAATGAAGAAATAATTGAAATAGTTTTGCTAAAAATTAGAGATGAAATGCTTTATCAGATAAATGTGGAGTAAATAGAGTTTTTTAATGTATTTGAGTATTCATTTACCATATTTCTGACATACCTCCATATAAAATGTGTTTTATAATGAGGGACTACTTCGCAAATCATAGAGGTTAATAAGCTTTGTGTATAGGTTGTATGAAGAAAGTGGTAGAAAATTATTTCAGAGAAGAAACTCAAGAAGATCGTGAAAAGCTTGGAGTTATATGCTACAAAGTTTTATTATTACTTCTTTTTTAGCAAATGGAGATTCACTAAACAGTTTCAGAACAGAAGAGTCCCTTCTATGGTTAAATTTACATTTTTTGATAGCTCCTAAGATGATAGCATTGAGGACTAATATTGCTTTGTAGTGAGCCCAAAGGCAAAGAAACTAAGATATGATTGTAACCTTCGAGGTGGATTAATGAGGAGCATAGGCAAGAGGGACACTAATCAAAGGAGGGTTAAAGAAATAGAATCAAATGGACTTATTAACCATTAATTGAATAAGAGAGGCATCTAGAATAACATCCAGATTTTTGGTCTAGGTAATAAAAGAATGTTATTGCTGTTAACCCTGATGAAAAATGGAAAGATACCTATGGAACATCACGTGGAGATTTTTAGTGGTTTGCTATATAGATCTGAAACATAAGGGCAGATTTTGAAAACCAGCCTTGAGAACCACTCACCTATGGGTAGTAGCTAAACCCTGTGTGTTGTTGAAAAGGCATATAGACGGGTACCTGGGTGGCTCAGTCAGTTAAGCATCTGCCTTCGACTCATGTCATAATCCCAGGGTCCGAAGTTCAAGTCCTGCATCGGGCTCCCCGCTCAGCGGGGAGTCTGCTTCTCCCTCTGCCCTGCTGCTCCTCCTGCTTATGCTCTCTCGCTGTATCTCTCTCTCTCTGACAAGTAAATAAATAAAATCTTTTAAAAAAAGGAAGAAAAAGGCATATAGAGCAAAAAACCCCAAAACAATAATAAAAAAAAAACTAAATATGGACTCCTTGATAATTGAATCATAAATAAGAACACAACTGGATTTATGAAAATCCTAGATTTGTCCCTCCCTCCCATTATACATGTCCATTTCCATTTAATGGTAACCTGCCATACTATGCGAGTTCCAAAACGCCAGTCTCCTTCTTTGCCCTCTGCTAAGGACCACATTGCTCGAGTTTTAATTGCGAAGGCATTTGTTTCCTTTCATTCTGTGGATAGTGTTTCCCTGGGAGCCTCTTCATAATTTTGATAGAAAGAGTCCTTGTCCCAATGCACTGATTAATATTTCCCCGAAGTTCTTCTCTTATTCATAAAGTGAGCTATAGTGTTCTATGGAGTCTTTTTCAGTGCCATTTAGCAAAAAGTGATACACGGTATCACATAGGGTAACTTATGTTGCTGTAACAAATCTCAGTGATTTAAAGAGGAAATGTTTATTTCTGCTCATGTTTCCTGCTGATGCCTTGCCCCACATCATCTTCACAGCAGAACCTGGTGATGGCTCTTACACATCAATTTCTATTCACTTTTATTGTCCAAAGCAAGTCACATAGCTAAGCTTGATGTCAGTGGGCCAAGGATATCTCCTTCCACAAGAAAGGGGCTATAAATACATCAGACAATACAATCTGCCATATATAATCTATGCTTATTTCTGTTATTACACTATTAAAAATATCTCAACCACATCTCTTTTTCTACGTATTTTGTCCCTCTGACTAACTTCCTCTCTTCTTAAGAACAGAACATCCAGTGATTTTTTTTTTTTTTAAAGGGAATGCTATATATTTCCTCACTATCTACAACTCTATTATGGCTTTATATTCTGGTAATTTTTTCCTTCAGTATACTACTAAAGTTTAAAGACCCTGCCTCTTCATAGACACAGCAAACAAAATCACATCACAAGTCATTGGTCGGAATTTCAGCACTGATTCACTTTAGTTAAGTTTACTTCCAAGAGGGATAGAATTTCTCCAAGCTAGGGTCTGCCTAACCTTTTAAAAAAGATCATTGTCACAATGCCAGCTCAACTTTTCCACTGTTCAGGTGTTTTTCTTGTTGTTGTTGTTTTGCTTTTTGTGTTTGTGTGTGTGTGTGTGTGTGTAAGACAATTTTTAGTATGTACATGGTGCTTAAAACGCCCCTGCTACATTTAGCATGCAAGTAATATTCATGATTGCCCTTTGTTTTTTTTAATCTCTTTTGTATGTGAATATAAATATCCTTCCTACTTCATAGTTTCCTCTTAAATATAAAAATAACATCAGTGTTCATCTCCTATTAGGTAACAAAATTGGCTAATTGATACTACTTTGTCATGGTAGGGAGATAATGAGATCAAATATTCTTATGTTTATTCCTCAAGATAGAAAATATTTAAATTAATCGAAATATATTTAAAAAATATCATTGACTCTTCTGCTAATTCAGTAAATTTCTAATTAAGTAAGTACTTATTTATATACTACCCCAAAAATGATATTGTTGCATTATTAGTTTGAATTTAGTGACCTCTTTTTGGTCTAATTCATAATTTGTCTATTAACAACTGCATGGTCCTTTCCTGACCTAGCCCACTCTCCCTTATAACTTAATTTAAAAGGCTTGCCTTTCTGCCTTTACATTATCAAATTCCCAACTGATTTCCCTTCCTTTTTTTGAAAACTGTCTCTAAACACATGACTTCCTCCTTAACTAAAATGGAAGACCTACTTACTGTTTCAGCACTGAAATAGTTCTGTATTTACAAATAACCGCATTCCCTTCAGCCTCATGAGTCAAAGTATTCTTATTCCTCTCTAAAGCCTTTATTCTGTGCCTTGATCACAGTTCTGACTCTCCACTTACGATATCATGATTTCTGCCTCAGATATCTCTCATAGTTCTTCTCTTATTGCTTATATTTTTGCAAGCCCACTATTTTTGATGATCCTTTGTTTTATATTTTTCCCTACTTCCTTAACTTCACCACCAGATCTCAATGAACATGAGTCAAGTAATCAAAGTGGGAAGTTGATATTAAAATATATGAGTTAAAAAATAAAATAAAATATATGGGTTAGACAACTGCCAATACAGTCTTTTAATATAAAGAAGATATGATGAAAGATACAATATTGCAAGGATAATTAATACAAAAGTTTTTGTATATTCTATTTGTATATGCTTCACAGAAACTATAATCTATGTAGTTTCTAAAAAATATATGTACTACCATTAAAATTTTTTTAAAGATTTATTTATTTTAGAGAATGAGAGAGAGGGAGAGAACACGTGTGCATGAGCAGGGGGAGGGGCAGAGGGAGAGGGAGAGAATCTTTTTTTTTCCAATTTGTTTTATTTTTTTATTTTTTTATTGTTATATTAATCCCCATACATTACATCATTAGTTTTAGATGTAGTGTTCCATGATTCATTGTTTGTGCATAACACCCAGTGCTCCATGCAGAACGTGCCCTCTTTAATAGCCATCACCAGGCTAACCCATCCTCCCCCCCTCCTCTCTAGAACCCTCAGTTTGTTTTTCAGAGTCCATCGTCTCTCATGGTTTGTCTACCCCTCTGATTCCCCCCTTCATTCTTCCCCTCCTGCTATCTTCTTCTTTTTTTTTTCTTAACATATATTGCATTATTTGTTTCATAGGTACAGATCTGAGATTCAACAGTCTTGCACAATTCACAGCGCTTACCAGAGCACATACCCTCCCCAGTGTCTATCACCCAGTCAGCCCATCCCTCCCACCGCCCCCCACTCCAGCAACCCTCAGTTTGTTTCCTGAGATTAAGAATTCCTCATATCAGTGAAGTCATATGATACATTTCTTTCTCTGATTGACTTATTTCGCTCAGCATAATACCCTCCAGTTCCATCCACGTCGTTGCAAATGGCAAGATCTCATTCCTTTTGATGGCTGCATAATATGAGAGGGAGAGAATCTTAAGCAGACTCCCCACTGAGTGTGGAGCCCTGACACAGGGTTCAGTCTCTCAACCCTGATATCACGACCTGAGCTGAAATCAAGAGTTGGACGCTTAACCGATTAAGCCACCCAGCGGCTCCTAACATTAAAACATTTTTTTTTTAATACACCATTACAGCTAAAAAATATTTTATTATACTTTGACAATGTAATATTGCCAAAGCAATATTGATACAGTGTTTTGGAAACAATTTGACTACAGCAACAATTCCATGTATTCTCTAATAATTTAAGGAATTTTATTATAAAACTTAATACATGGTCTTCCATGTCAAAAACAACTTATATTCTAGCTTCACCAGGAACGATTATTATTTGATTTCCTATCTGAATTAATTTTTAATAAAGATATGTAACTCAGAGTCTGATATTATGAAATGATTATTTAGATTTTATTAAAAAATATGATATTTTATTAAGAAAATTAATTTACTGTGCAGTACATAATTTTTTAAGCTCAATTATTTCTCCAGACTCAATGAAAATATTAAAGCCAAAGTATTCATGGGATTCTGAATGGCACAGGAACTGATTATTCATCACATTTCAGATTATTACAAAAGAATGGGTATGTTGGATGGTTGAAAAGAGATGTTTTGTGTTCATTGGAGGTACAAGGTACAGAGGATAGTTAAGGACATGTTACTTGTTTATTCAGCAAATGTTGTTAAGATGACAAGTGCCAGGTGTTGAAGATATAAAAAAAACAGCTTCAAATTGTGTGATGTTAGCTGATGTGAGGTAAACCACAAAATCACAGTGGTCGATACAATAGAAGTTTATATTAGTTTTTCCTCTAGTGAGAAGTCCAAAACTATGTTTCTAAACTTCAAGAGGCACTTTTCTTACTGTGGCATTTAGGGAACTCATTTTCTTCCAGCATTCAAGTCACCATTGTCATAAGCATCAAGCCAGAAGGCAAAACAGCACGGAGGATGACAAGGAGAAACACTATATGGACAAGGCCTTGAAAATGTGTCTATCATTTGTACCCACAGGCCATTAGTTAAAACTTAGAGCTACACCAATTACAAGAAAGGCTGAGAAATATTGTCTAATTGTGTGCCCAAGAAGTAAAGAAAATAGGTTTTGTGAATGACTAGCCTATATCTGCCACAAAGATGAATAATACATAGTATCTTAACTTTAAGGAACTCAATCTGTTTGGATAAGCTGGCAGATGAACATAGGACAAAGTGATAAGAACTTTAATAAATATACATAAACGAAGTTATTACAACAGAGAGCAGATTCAATTAGCTGTTGGGGAGTCTGGAAGGTCTGGCAGGGTGGAGTGCATTATTTGAAAGAGGCTGTAGAAAAGGTGATTCTTGAACTGAGTTTTGGTGAAAAACACATGTCCACCAATCAGATGATACCAGGGACAAGAGAACTTTAAATCAGTGAAAAATTAAGAAAAGGCATTTGGGTCATGGCATTGTACATTAGGATACATGGAATTGTCTGTATGTTTGCAATAATATGTAGAGCAGCTTTCTGCCTGGAATTATTTTTTGCTTATAAATAACATTGCTGCTCTTATTTAATTTGGGGATAAATTCACTTGACATGTTTTTGTCATCTTTTATTTTTAACTATTCTGTTATTTAAATGAAATAATGGTAAACAGAATATAGTTGGAATTTATCATTTCAATTTAAACCCAAGATTTTCTCTTATGAAGTTTAATCCCTCTAATTTAAATATTTTGAAATATAATACCTTGCTTTGTATTTTTTACAAATTTACAAATTTACAAATTTTTTACAAATTTCTGAAAATTTCCATCTTTTTATGTTTCATATGAACCAAGTTAAATTTTCTTTAATGTTTACTGGTGACTTGAAAAATGGTGGTTATCTGTAAACAATCAAATTCATTTTTTATTATATATATAAAAATTATCAAAGGACGAACAAAATTATGTCATTTTACTTTCCCTTACATGAGATAAATAATTTAGCATCCTTTTTGTATTTTTATGATCTACAACTTAATTCATTAAATTAAAATGGTATTAATGATTAGGTATTTAAACATATCATTACACTTACCACTAATATAATATTTAAAAATATTCTTTGGCTTTTTATTTTTTTTTTTAAGATTTTATTTATTTATTTGACAGAGAGAGACACAGCAAGAGAGGGAACACAAGCAGGGGGAGTGGGAGAGAGAGAAGCAGGCTTCCTGCAGAACCGAGAGCCTGATGTGGGGCTCGATCCCAGGACCCTGGGATCATGACCTGAGCTGAAGGCAGGCGCTTAACGACTGAGCCACCAAGGTGCCCCAAAATATTCTTTGGCTTTTTAACTTAATTTAAATTTATAGTGATCTTTATACAATTTGTTATACCTGTTTCTACATATTAGTCTGTTTTATGTTTATTTCACCTCTTATATACTTCTATTTTCCAATCCTCTAGTTCCTAACTTTACTTGCCCATCTTTAATACTTTTAATATTTTTAGGAATAACATTTAAAATGTTAGTTTTGGGATAGAGACATAAAAATCAAAGTTTCAGATCCCATCCTCACTCTAAAAACTTAAAAAGTTTTCTAGATATTATCTACTTTCCTTAGCTTTTTAGGCTTTTTTCCTTCATTTTTAGACACCTCATGTTCAGTGTCTTCTCCAAAATCAGTATCACATAGTATCAAATAAAATAACTTTTAAAAATCTGAATCATCACTTTCCTTTTGGATAGCAGCCATGAATTTATAAACATTGAACATTATATCCAAAACTAATGATGTATTATACCTTGGCTAATTGAATTTAAATAAAAAAACTTTAAAAGTAAAAAAAAATTAAAAATTAAAAAATTAAAAATTAAAAAAATTAAAAAAAAACATTAAAACATTTAGCATAAAAACAGAAGGCGGTACCTAAGCTAGAATAGAGAGAAACTCACTAATTGCAGGTATGTTTTCTGTTAAAGGTAGTTTACCAGTCATTACCCACAGCTTTATTTATTTATTTATTCAGCCTGCTGCTGCCAGAGCTTTTATACTGAAATAAAATGGTATTGTGGGACAACTTTCTTCTGCTATTAGCCCTCTTTTTTTTAACTGAATTTTGTCTCTTTAAAGATTCAGTCCGAAGTTTCTTCTGGAGACTTTCGTCTGAATTTCAATAAACTGAGTCTGTAAGCCAAATTCTAAGTAAAACTGTGATCCGTTTTTTGGCACACTTCTGATGTGAATTATTCAGAGTATCTCCAGGATCAAACACTCCCTGGTGAACTTCCTCTTTGGAGATATTCTTTTGAATACAAAATGGCCTTACCTCACTGGGTTTAAATACAAATAAATTTGAATCTTTTGAAGACTAAGATAGTGTAGCAATATTCTCCGAGTTAGGATCAAGTTACACAACTTCAGCATTTAATTTTGCGCTTCATTCCAATGTACAACTGGGCAGATTCCAATAGCAAAGAATGCCATTTTCAGTAGTACCAAGAAGATACTTACAGAATCTCCCAAAGTAAAGCTTCCTTATTTTCTCAGCTTATTGACGGAATGTATATTTAAACTTCCATGCCTCTGAGTGTCATATTGTAACTTTGTTTTACTCAAAGCTAATAACAGGTAAATAATCATCTTCCAGGAAATAAAAAATAATTGCTTGGTATTTGTGGTACCTGAGTTCCTACCAACAGTGTTTTTTTCATGTATCAGTATCGTATGTTAATATTCACATTTTGAAGTGATAACCTTTAGCTGGAACAAAGATGGGACCTCAATATTATTCTGTAATACAGGAACAGAAAGATGTGTTATTATCTTTATGTAGCAAATAAAGCTTTGTGTTAAGAAGGGCAGAACATTCATGTTTTTGTTTTTAGTTTTTAAGATTTTATTCACTTCTTTATTTGAGAGAGAGAGAGACAGAGAGACAGAGAGCATGTGCACACAGTGTGGGGGGAGGAACAGAGGGAGAGGGACAAGTAGACTCCTCACTGAGTGCAGAGCCTGACACTGGGCTTGATCTCACAATTCTGAGATCATGACCTGAGCTGAAATCAAAAGTCAGATGCTTGGGGCGCCTGGGTGGCTCAGTCATTAAGCGTCTGCCTTCAACTCAGGTCATGATCTCAGGGTCCTGGGATCGAGCCCCGCATTGGGCTCCCTGCTCTGCAGGAAGCCTGCTTCTCCCTCTCCCACTCCCCCTGCTTGTGTTCCATCTCTCGCTGTGTCTCTCTGTCAAATAAATAAATAAAATCTTTTAAAAAAAAAAAGAGTCAGACGCTTAACCAACTGAGCCACCTGGAACACTCATGTTTTCTTATTGAGAGTCCTGGTTTCATATGCAATCCAAGCTGAATTTCCATTTTCTGCTATTATTTCATTATTGCAAATAAGTTACATTGGCAGCCAAATAAAGCCTTTGTTAGTTCAATTTGAATCAGACTAGAATAACTGATATATTTTGTTGTGTATCTACATTGTATATAACTAGTTTTCACTTCAGAGAATAAAACTGCAGGTGGCAGGTGTTTTATCACCAAAGCCTTAATTATTAGATATATTATAAAACTATTAAGGTTATCACTATTTTTCATTATCAGAGTAAGGTGTAGAACCAATTTCTTGCAGGTAAAATGAAGAGACAGCCAATATTATCTCCTAAATGGGAGGTAAACTCTCTCTTCTCTGAAGTATCTTGCTACTCTATGCGTACAAACTTAGAATGGCCACTCAGGAGACTGGTGCTTGGTGCCAAAAAAGTCAGATCTTGGTGCTGAAAAACTGTATCATGGCATCAATAAAAACATATGTATGTGTGCTTCTCTTCAGCATCATTCCTTTAATTATGATATTGGCCATGTGTATGACTCACTGTTGTGTAGTCTCCCATAGCTTCTCATAGGCAAGGGCAAAGAAGGCATGAAATTTGTCTTCACTATGAAAGTCTTCATCAGAATGTCATCTATATAGTTCTATAGCTTAATTTTGACATCAAAGAAACAAGTGTACTGCTATAGAGGGTTGTTGGGTTGAGCTGGAATTCAATTACCTAATTGTTGTATCTGTGCAATGTATGTATACATTCTTCATAGTTGTGCATTTGTTGAAAGGACCCAAGAGACATACTTGGGTATTAGCCTTAAGTGACAGAATATTTACCACCCAAGGAAGCCTTGGTTTTCTCTCTGATTCATTAGATAGCATCAAGACCCTTTTGCTTATAATCTGCACAGAATATTTACCCAATGTTCTTTTTTTTTTTTTTTTTTTGTTCTACTTGTTGCTGCCACAAAGAACTACACACAAAGGCTCTCATTCTTCATCATATTTACTCAGACACATGTATTTCCAATTTTAATTTTTACTTGGTTAATTAATTTGTTCACTAAAGAATATTATTAAATGTTCCATCTTTCAATTTGAGAGTAATAGTAGTATACTTTCCAAAATATTGTGTATACTTAATTGTTTTTCCTTTGGATGCTCACAGAGACAATAGTTTATTTCACTATAGAATCTTTGGAACATTACCCTTTCTACTCTAGACATTTTAGATACTGATGATACTGTTTTGACCATCTTCTGGAATTTGATGATGTAGATAAAAATTCTAAAGCTATTATGATTCTGCTTTTGTGTCATACATACACTTTTGGGAGGTTGATGCAAGATTTTGTTGTTTAGCCCCGAAATCATGATTGCAGGAATATTTTCTTCTCTTTTAACATTGATTATCAAATTTGTTTGGATTATTCTGGCTTTTTCTTTGGGAAAACTTTTCAACTTGAATATTTGTTCTCTAATCTGTCTTTATCCTTCATAATATTTTCACCACTCTTTGTTTTTTCAGATGATATCGATAAGCCATTATAACTGTTTTGTTAAAAACTCATATTTGAATGAAGAATATTTACAAGTCTAATCTTGGAGGTATCTGCATTTCCCTTCTTTCATTTCTATTACATACAAACACTTGCAGATTCCTTAGAATCTTTGATAAGATTGATTAATGATGTGTGCGGCTGTTTCTGGTATTTGGCAGTATTTATTGAAGAAAAAAGATCATTTACCTCTTTGTACAGGTAAAAATCTATCTGAATCTCCCAGTGACTCAAAGAATACACCAAGGTTGAATTTTGAAGAAAAGACACTGCGATCTGGTTGCTGCTACAAAGATCAAGGCTTTTGCAGCTTTAGGGCAAACTTTAAGCACCTCTGACCTTCTGCTGGTCATTTCCCTCCCTGTTTAGTCACTGTTTGCTCTAAGGAACCTGCTCTCCTGTCCTGACAAAGTTAGAATTTGGCCCTCTATGGGCACTTGGCAATTAACTATCAATGATAGTAGCTGGAAGGAGGCCATTTCTTCAAAATTCATCTCCTAAAAGTCAATTGCCTGAATGGCTGCTTCGTCTTTTGATAAAACTAATTTGCTAAATTTAATTAACATATAGATTTACTAACATTATACCATTAACTATTAATAGTGTAATATGACAACAGTTTCTCTCTCTTCCTTCTGGTCTCCTGTCTTTTTGGAATCAATATCCAGATATTTAGAGGTGAAAAAAAAAGTAAGGTCAACGGAAACTTCACAGAAACCTTCAGTATCCCATTGAATTACTCTGTAAACTAATGTAAATTACAATACACTTTATACTTAATATGAGTTACAGGAAATTTTATAAATAATTTAAAATAACAAGTAAGTTAATTAAATTGGCTATTGGGCAATTGGTTTTCTATGAATTGGCTATGGCTAATTGCGTTTTGCTAAATTAGCTAGATTTAAGAGTGGCTCAACTCACTAACCCTGAATTTGTCATCATGTTCTGTTGGCTTCTGCTTCTCCCACAGGAAAGGCCCACACATCCTGATTGGCAAACATCGCCCAGTTAGAGAAGTTCAGTGATTTTAGCTGAGACCAAATTGTAGTCACACACCAGTCTGTATTTTTTTGTTTAAAATAAAAATATAATGGGCAACTCTTTGTTCCGTTTCTGATTATTTTTCCATTCTTGAAGAACATTGTTAAATCCTCATTTGGATACTGGAATATCCAAAATTCTTATAATTAAAATTCATTCTGTATTTTTTTCCACTTAGATATTAACATGGACATATTAATAGCAAATGAAGAAAGAGAATATTCCCTCTTTTAGAGTACTACCTCTATTTAAGATACTAACTTTTCACATATTATAACATTTGCATTTATCTTAATTTTTCTTCATGTTCTTCATTATGTTTTATTAAACATAATGTATTCTTTGTTTGAAAAAATGTTCAGACAAGACAAAATATATGTTCATATTTTGAACCTAAGGGAGTGCATTAAAATTTAATGATAATGTAAAATTTACCCCTGAGAGAAGATAATATTTGATTAAATATTAGTTGGCAAATTTGCTGTACTAAAATATTAGTTGACTAACATATTCTCAAAATGGTGATTGCTGTTAGGTGGACGAAAACATTATGACATTTTGAAAGGCTGCCTTATATTTGTTACTGTTACCAGGACAACCTGTCACTGTTTATGGTCCCTGGAGTTGACAAGTTAATTAATGAAGGAAAAAGATCAGAATGGCTTGTATAACTTAGGAGATTTCATTATCTTCATAAGCTAATAAACTTCAAAGAAACATGCTCCCTGATTTCTCATGCTCATCCCAAAGAAATACATTTATTTTTTAAATCCAAGGTTAGTAAAATCACACACACACAAATATACAAACACATATATACACATACAATTTCTTCCATTTTTTATTTATGTTAAGCTAAATTCTGGAAATAGTATCTGGAAATCCTCTCTGTCTTCTAACATGAGAAGTTACTTTATTACCTTATAAGTTTGCTTTTCAGTACAGTATTAGTCAGCTCTGGCTGCCATAACAAAATAAAGACTGGGTGACTTAAAAAAGAGACATTTAGTTTTTCACAGGTCTGGAGGCTGTAAGCCCAGGATCAATCTTATCAGCATGGCTGGGTTCCAGTGAGGCTTTCTTCCTCACTTGCAAATAGCAGGTTTCTCACCATGTCCTCACATGATTGAGAAAGAGAGCAAGCTCACTAGTATCTCTTCTTATAAGGGCACTAACTCCATCATGAGCACCCTATTCTCATGAACTCATCTATCCCTAATTACCTTCCAGAGGCCCTATCTCCAAATATGAGGGTTGAGGTTCCGCATGTGAATTTTGGGGGACACAAACACTCAGTCCATAACAAGTACCTACTTAAGTAATGTAATATTTAAATTAGATATAAATAGATATTCTGACACTAAGTCCTTGTCCATATCAGCACTGACCAATAGAATTTATGTGATCATGGAAATACTCTATATGTGCACTGTCCAGTAAGATAACCGTAGCTAGTCACACATAGCTACTGAACACTTGCAATGAGGCTAAGAAATGCATTTCAGTTTTGTATAATTTAAACGTCTTTGTGTGTCACTAGTGATTACCCTATTGGATAGTACGCTCTTAGTCCATTCTCTGACCAACATCAATATGTCAGATATATAGGTACAGCTATAGATATGTATAAAAATAGGTACTACAGACAAAATATGGCATTTAATATATAAAAAGAATTTTAACGTTACTTGATGAATTAAAACAGGACAAAAATGATACCTAATTGTGTGGAATAAAAGATATAATAGCAGTAGGGTAAGCATTAATGCAAATATTAATTTTGAAAATGTAAGTGTTTATAGGATATCAAAAAAATGAAAATGTAACCTAATAAATACTGCGAAATATGTTTAAAAGTATGAGAACAATGTCTTGCAACAACAATTATTTTGATTATTTATTAGCATTTATGCATTCATACGTACGTACAAATATTCATTTGTACACGTAAAGCATAGATAAAATACCAACTCATTATAGAAGCATGACGATATCTCTACATTTAAGCAGGATGAAGGCTACTTTCTGGGTTAACGTCAATTTATCTTTGAGTTGAATGATATTATAAACAAGGAGTTTTTAATAATCCTAAAATTTGTAAAGTTATGCATGCATTTTATGCTAATTAAATCATTTGAAAATACGGAGGAACTTACAAATAAATGTCAGGTACAACATTATCCCCTGAGACTGTAACAATGAATAAGAATTACTTCTCAGATTCAAAAATCATAGACTAGCTGAGGAAATATACATGTAAACAAGGAATTTATTAATATAGAATCGCAAGTGAAATTATAATTCTATATCCAGGGTTCAGTGGTGGTACAAATGAAGGGGATTAGTATATTCTGTGCATGAGATATGGGAGTGGCTTCCAGAGAAAGAGTTGTAAACTTACTTCTTTTACCATTCACTGATGAAGTATTCCTACTGTCACTCCCAGGCGGAATTAAATTACCCCTATTTTTATACCCCTATGTTTTAATCATACACTTTGTAAAATAGTTTTCATTCTGTGCTATATATTATTGATTGTCTGTTTTCTTGTTTGAAAAATAAATTCCTTGAAGTAGTATAGCATTTCCTTATCTGTTTGTGTACATCCAACACCTAAGATTGTTGAAAAGTGTTAATGTTTGAAATATATAAGACATTCAAGTGAATTATATGTATATATATACATATATATATTCAACATGTATACTTAGTAAAATATATTTTTATTTTATTTTCATAAAACATCACTAATTCAGAATAGCAGACAAAGCATTAAAATGACTTATGAAAATAAATTTAAATTACACTGTTTTACATTTTTGTTACTTAAAATTTTGAAGCATTTTCATATTATTTATGAGATTTATTATAGTAAATGTGATTCTACTAAACTGTATTCTGAAGGAAATACTTTTATTCTATTCTCCCTATAGAAAAAATGGCTTTATCTTCATAAAATTAAATATGTGGATGGTCATTTATCTCATGACAGACTTCAAAATTATGTGAAATAAGGAAGAATGTTCTTCATCAAACATTATGAAGATAAATAAGTTTTACAGATAAGAATGTACTTATTAGAGACTTCATATATACAGATGGATCTAGGGAAAAAATTAATAAAACCACCACCCAAGCAAACAAAACAAATGCTTTCAGAAAATGCATGGAATTGAGACACTATGGACTCTGAGAAACAACTGAGGGTTTAGAGGGGAAGGGGGTGGGGGGATGGGTTAGCCTGGTGATGGGTATTAAAGAGGGCACATACTGCATGGAGCACTGGGTGTTATACGCAAACAATGAATCATGGAACACTACATCAAAAACTAATGATGTAATGTATGGTGATTAACATAATAAAATAAAATTTTATAAAAACAAATCTTTTTCTCTATTAAAAAAAAGAAAATGCATGCAATAACAAAGCACTACATATAAAAATAAAGTCCATAAGTTTCATGTGCAGTAAAGTTGTACTCAGTGAAAGCATTTTCATCTTTTTAAAGGTAGGCATTTTAATATTAGCTTGAAATCTATGTTTAAACCTAGTACTATGATTTTTTTTTAGTAATTCTATCATGAACTTGCTTATTTTTCAGTACTTCATTCAGTACTCAGATGTAACAAGAGAACGTGGAGGCCTTGTTACTGAGGTGGAAAGGTGAGACACTGGTTCTTGATTTACCGTTGAAATAAGAAATATCTGCAATCAAGAGTAAATATGCGAACTGGTTTTGTTCAGCTATTGAATATAAGCAATTGACCATTTAAAATCTCAATATCTCAGCATTTTAATTTTTGTCTTTTTATAGACCCATGTGAAGCACATTCTCTTGTCATTAGCTAACAGCCTGAACAATTTTACCATTGTTCATTTTGAGTTACAGGCACATAAAATACACATCAGATAACACAGTGCAGGTGCTCAAACTGTAAATATGGAAAGTCCCTTAAATATAAAACAAACACAGCCGACTACAGAAGCTTTTTATACAACCTTTCTTCAAGGTAATCAGGTCTTCCTATGCCATGTGCTATGGCAATAAAAAACTTAACTGGTATCCCTTGTCTAGAATTCTAAGAAAACTGCAGCTGTTCATCAAGAGCATTTTAGTTTTTACCAGAGCTGTTGCTGTAATACACATAATTCATGTGGTACATTGGAGCTGTCCATCTGCTGGGTGCTGTATTCACGGCTGACTAATCATCTGTAATAGAATTCCCGTCTAGTTGTTTGTGCATAACACCATATTCTAATGATTCCAGATCACTTATCCTGCATGGATTTAGAGCAAAGCATCATGCTGCTTCCTCTGGAGAAATGCTCTGAAAACAATATTAGAAAGTAATTTCACTAGAAGCAGAAACAAAACCCCAGACATTTCAAAGCATTTATCTTAGTATCAATCAGTTATCAAACTACTAATATGGACTTACATAACTTTAGAATTATATGAAGTTGTAGTGTTCCTGAGGTCTTCCAATATAACTTGATTTGGTGGGTAATAAAAAATGGCAAGCCCTAACATTTACTGAGTGCTCATTATGAGTCAGGGACATTCTAAGAACATATAGGTATCAGTTTAAGTAAGACTTACAACAAATTTTTTTTATTTCAGAAGTATTATTATATTGATTATAATAATTATACTAATTTAGACCATTAATGCAATTATACTAATTTGTATACCACTATTATTAAATTTTAAGAGGAAATAGCAACTGGAAAAGAGATACAATTTTTTGCCCTATCTAATTATTCACTCATACAGCAAGTGCTTAATTTTAATTCACAGATTCATACTCCAGCCACTTTGATGTATGCTTAGATAACAATAATTGACAAGTTTAACTTGTACTCTTTTGATCTTAGGTAGTAAAGCAATTATAATATGATAGCAGGAGTACAGGATGGTGTCTATGCACTCAAATGTACTGTATTGGAGATCATGTATTTGTTTTTGTTGACTCAGTGTGTCTATTTCTGCTTGGTAACAGCATCTTACTTTAGGGGAACCCCCCCCCCTTTAATACACAGTTTACACAGTTTTAAAGCAAACACACCTATCCTCCGAAGTCAGGAATAAACATGTAAAGTATATCAGCCTATTAGCACATTCCATTCTTCTGGTCACAGTGATTAGTTTAAATGTATAAGCCAAGTCAAGCCAACAAGACATAGTTTTTGGCTGATGTTAAAATCAAGAGGAAAGAAAAGTTCATTTTTCCTTTGTTCAAGAAAATGAGAGGAGACTAAGCTGGAACTGTTGGGGTCCTTACTACTGAGAGAGCTGCAGAGGAGAACAGCCTCCACAGAAGGAAGATATGAGCATAACAGGGACAGAGATACCAAGTCCTGGTAATATTATTGAAAGATTGGATCCAGCTGTGCTCTAAGCCATCTCTGTATCTGAATATTTAGTTATATCAGCAGAAACATACACACACACACAAAACAGCAACAAAAACCCCAACCTTTATTTCCCTGAAACAGTTTAATCTGGTTCTCTGCCCCTTGCAGCCAAAAGTCCTGATAATTACACATAAACATAGCTATGGCCTAGAGACTTGGGAAAGACATTGAACCTTACACATGAAAACATGTAATTAAGCAGATGGAAAAGAGAGGGAAGAATTCAGAGGAAAGGAAGGGGGTGCACAAAAGAATCATGTTTTTGAAAACTCAGATGGGGGAAAGAGAATAAACCATACTCATCCAATCTTTTATAGTTATGCCGTGCCGTCTACATGCTGTGTTATTTGGGTGCTGGCTAAAAAATAATAATCAAGATAAAGAACGTCCTTAGTCTTACCTAGCTCAACATTTATCAGGTTAGCCTGAGATCATGCTATACATTTACAAACATTGAAACAATCTAAATTTCATTCTTACTCTAGCTTAGAATTTGAGAGAATAAAGGAAACAAACTAAGCCAGACACAAATTTCAAATCATGCAGTAACTGCTAAATTCTGTTTTGATGGTTAGTTGTGTGGATCTGATCTTCAGAAAATAGTTATTGGCCACAAACACAATCAGTGACTCAGCCGGACAAAAAAAAAAACTTCCTGATTCCCAGTTGTCGTTGTTGTTGTTGTTGTTGTTGTTTTCCACAGCATCATTCATAAACATATCAGAATTTATAAATATTATTTATTCTTGTAAGCTTTATAAAATGCCAGCAATAACTCAGAACCTCAGATATTTTGTTTACTTGACAATTACCCCCAAATCTCTTTGCACTAAATGAACAAAAATGTGGATCCACCTTTCTGATGAGAGAGAGAGATCTCACCTCCCTCTCTCATTTCTCTATCTCTTTCTCTCTCTTGCATATATTCCTCCCTTACATGTTTCTTCTTTTCCCAACATTTAAATCAACTAGAGTATTTTCTTGCTTTCAAGTAAAATTTAAAGATCCATTTAAGCCATCCACGGGATTGTGGAGGTAATCATACGATATAAAAATTGCCATTTCTTCTTCAGTTGATCTTGATATCCTGATTATATAGATATATCAGTAATTTTAAATGATGATACAATGATGTAAGTCTGGTAAAAGTCTAAAATAAAATTTAGGAAACTGAGCAAACCTACACTAATAACAGTAACTTATTAAGTTATTTAAAAAGAACACAATTTTGTCCCAATTGACAAGGAATCCCTGGGACATTCAGAAAAATTGTTATTAAATGAGTTAAATTTGTGACAAACCCCCAAAATTGTGACTTCTGGGAAAGATTTGTTTAAAATGGGAACAAATTTGCTTTACCAGCAGTTTTCTAGAAATATCCAAATAGCACTAATTGAAACAAAGCTCTCCTATATATTTTTATGAGTTTTCCAGAATTCCATTTAGCAACATTTATACTTAGAATATGGAAGACAACTTAGGCTTGCCAAGATATTATTTTGCTTTTGTTTAACGTATGCTTCAGGATTTTAAAAACTGGCGAGAGATCTAGCATTCATTTTTCAACAATACTTTAGAAAAGGCTCTAGTTAGCCCAACACCGACATTTTTTCTTATTACTTTCCAAAAGCAGTACCCATGAGTTCACGTTTACCTCCTTCAGTATTTTCAGTCTGCGGATAGTTTCCTACATTGCATTAATTCATTTTAAGAATTACATTATAGTTAATATGGTGTTAACATTAATATGAGTCAGGTGGCTTCTATAAAACACAAAATAAAACAAAACTTCTCTGCCAGTTTACTCTTTCATAATAGCTCTCCTTGCACGTTTGCCTATTCTATCAGATAAAATCATATGAAATAGCAAGGTTCTGCTCGGGAGGACCTTCTCTTCTCATTCTACGATCTCTCCCCGAGGGTGTAGTTTCACCACAGCTTCCAACTCTCCAGCTTCCTCACGTGTTTAAATCTCTGATCTTAGCCTCTCTACTAAGACAAAGACTTGACTATCCAGTCCTCTGGTGGACTGTACAAGGCACCTCAAATGTGAAATCTGCAAAGTGAAACTTAATGATCTTGCTCGTCGAGATTCATTCCTCACCCAAATAAATGGCAGCGTCACTCATCTTTTTTGCACTGCCAGAAACCTAGGGGTTACCACTGATACTTGCTTCCCATACCTACTCGGGTCAATCTCTCGCATTTAATTACTCAAGTATCTCTCAAATCCAATTAGTTTCACCTCTGCTGTCATTACTCTAGACCAAAGCTGTCATCAAATCCCACCAAGATGACTTCTTGAAATACCCTTTGGTTGGGTAACACCGAATACTCCTGTCTCCTCAAATCCAACCTCTACCCTCCATGTCAAATTTTGCCTTGAAAAAGGTAAATGGCATTTGCCACTTTTAGGAGAAATAAAGCAAAATCTTTACACAGTGCTGGCCTGGTTCTTTTTCTTTTTTTCCAGTTACTGTGCAAGATTGTACATTCCATAGTATCAGAATAATATCACCCACGACACATGACAATATTATAATATATATTCTTCCCCTCTAGAGGTGGCATCTATATTTTCACCCACTGGATCTGGTCAGACCTCTGACCTTGATCTTAGGCTGTTGGTTACTGTGGCAGATTCTATACAATGACCACAATCTCTGATGCTGCTTGCTCCCACCCTCATAGCCAAAAGAATAAATCAAAACTAATATTGCTTCCTGTGGGTAGAATTGGTAGAGATTACAGTCACCAACATGAAAGCTGTAGAGATGATGGTCCCCCCCCTTTTTTTTTAAAGATTTTATTTATTTGACAGAGAGAGAGATAGCGAGAGAAGGAACACAAGTGGGGGGAGTGGGAGAGGGAGAAGCAGGCTTCTTGCAGAGCAGGGAGCCCGATGTGGGGCTCGATTCCAGGACTCTGGGATCATGACCTGAGCCGAAGGCAGACGCTTAACAACTGAGCCACCCAGACACCCATGACGGTCCCTTTTATGTATCATTTTACTTCACTAGTCAGTCCTCCGCAGAAGCTGGATGATCCTGCAGAATGACTATAAACCCTCACAGACTCACATAAGTAGTAGCCCTGATTGCAGATGCTGTGCTGGGCTTGATATTGTGGCTAGAGCAGACTGATATGGGCTTATGTACATAATATGCCACTGATCTGGTAAATTCTTATTCTTTACTATTCCTATTAGAAAAAATATAGAAGCTTTCCTTATATTGGACATTAAAAATATTTATTTATATTTTTTTTCCTCAAGGGTAAGTTGTTTCTCCTGCTCTCTATCAGAAGCAGATCATGTGAACAGTTCCAAAGGACATTTTGTTGATAATCTCAAGCTTATTAGACAGAACTAACAGGAGGCAGCAAGTACAGTGGAGGTCTTGATAAGATGCATGCACTCCTAAAATAAGAAAATAACTCAAAGGGGACTCAGGGACCTGGCATTTCTGTGAAGTTTCTAGGGGTCCATTGGTCAGGAGCCTAAGGGAATATGTCCTTCAGATTATAAGATAAACTGCCCCATCTTGCACCTCCTGCCATAAAAAAGGCTACCTTGACCAATTGACTTAAAAATGCAGGTCCATGTTAAATTTCTGGCTCTCTAGATAAATCTTATTTTACCCAAATTTTGCTTTTGTCCTTTTCACTTTTCTAACATGCTAAGGAATTTACTTATTTTACTGTATTGAATATTGCCTGTTTTCTCCAGCCAGACCGTAAGGTCTCCAAAGACAGTGATCCTTAAAATGTATCCCAGATACTTGTATCAGTGCTGGAATATAATAAGTGCTTAACTAATATTTGTCGAGTAAACAAATTAATGACTTCTATGTCTTAAAATAATTATTATTGTTTGTCTAGCTAAGTAGATGAAACTAACCTCACCTGGCCATTACCAAGTTGGAGGAATTTAGTTTATCTGTACTAGTAAAGAATAGAGAGCTGTACGCTCCTTTATAAATAAATTTTAAATTTAGTATAGTAGAAAACAGAGGGTCAATTAAATGCTATTTTAAATGGGCAATTATATTCTGGTATCAGAAGTGTTGACATTATACTGCTTTTTGACAAAGGTGATTAATGTTTCATTAATATTTAAAATTTTATTTTCCAACTTTGAACCAGGATGCTCAGATATTAGTATAAGTATTTCACCAATAAAATTTCCCCAACCATCCATTAAGCATGTTACATTTCCTCTTCCTGGCTACCCCAGGACTTTGCTTACCATTATCTCCAATCATAACAGCATGCAACCAGGCTTAAGGGTTAACATGCTTCAATCTTACGTACTCCTTGCTTGCTAAGTCCCTTGGTCTGTAGCAGAACTAACTTACTTTCTTTGAGATTTGCAGACCACTGGCCTTGAGGATGTAGGACCAAACTTTCCCAGAGGATAAGGCCTGACCACAGTCAAAAAACAGCTGCCACACATTAAGGACAGCACAGGATGTAAGGAGCACTGGGTGTTCCCTGCAACAGATGAAAAACTGAACTCTACATCTGAAGCTAATGATACACTGCGCTATATGTTAACTGATTGAATTTAAATAAAATAAGTTAAAAATTAAAAAAAAAAAAAAACAAACAGCTGCCACAGATGCCAGTAAGTCTGTTCAGGGTCATGCGCCATGTCCACGTATGACTAACCACCTGGGCACCTTCTTCTGCATATAACACACCCCCCACCACCACCACCACCTTTTCCCCTTTAAAACCCTCCGGCTTCCTCTGGATGAGGAAGATGCAGTTTGAGGCGTTCGTCCACCCCCTTCCCAGGTTGCTGGCTTCCTGAATAAAGCAACCTTTCCTTCGCTACCATCTCTTGTCTCAAGTATTGATATTTGAGCAGCAAGCCCTTGAACCTGAGCGCGGAACCGGTCCTCTGCCCTGTAGCACAACCATTAACCACTGACACTTTGTGCTCTACCAATCTTCTTGGCCACCACTTTTCTTCCTTTCTAGAGACTCTTATCTTCTATAGACAGATTTATTTTTTGGTGAGCACTGGTCATTTCTAAGGCTTTAAAAAAAATAGATTAGTGATCTTTTTCTCTTTAGGAGTAGCCTGAGTTTGGAAACAAATGAGATATTCTGCACTGGAAAATTCCAGAAGCATAACTTTATATTTTAAAAAATTTTCTCATTTCTCCCAGTCCCAGAAAGGGCTTTTCTGCCTCTGACAGTTTCTTTAGGTTAATGATTGAAGAAAAATCTCCAGCTAAGAACCCACAGCAACACACTCAATTGACTTTTTCATTTCTTGGGAGGGAAAGTGGCTCACACACTGTGCTTCTCACCTCTGATTCTTAATTTTTTTTTTCTCTGCCAACCAGTTTCTGCTTCTACTTCTCCCTCTCCCCCATTTTCCTTTCCCTTTCTCCTCATGTTTTTCCTTCATCTGCTCTGCTCCTCAATCTGCAGTTTTTTGGCTTAACAACAAAAATGTCACTACTGCTTTGCAGAAAACTGTTTCATTGTTGAAAATCATTTAAGAAACAGTTCCCTTTATGACATTTCTGAAATAATTGTTCATTCGTATTAAAGTTTTAAAGCCTTTGACTTGTGTATTTTATTTTTTTGTAACTCACTGTTTGTTTTTTTGTTTTTTTAAAGATTCGTGTATTTATTTGACAGAGAGAGAGATAGCATGAGCTGGAGAAGAAGGGGAGACAGAGAATCTCAAGCAGACTCCCTCTGAGCATGGAGCCTGACGTGGGGCTTGATCTCACAACCCAGAAATCACGACCTGAGCCAAAATCAAGAGTTGGATGCTTAACCAACTGAGCCACCCAGGTGCCCCATGTTTATGCCCTCACTGTTTATAAATATTTTTACTTGTTCCCCATTTTTTCACATAATGTATCCTACATATGTTCATGCTACAAAATAACACATCTGTGCTTCTTAAAATATACTAAAACATGATTAATAATTTATATAAAATATTTATATCTATATTTTAATATATAAAATTATATATTTTATTTACTATTAAATATAAAATATTTTAGACTTAGAAATAATTTAAAAATACAAGTAGAAATTAGAACAGTCCATACATACTTTTTGTGAGGTTATTTTTCTCAACATTTTTAGTTTTCAATGCCAATAATCAAGATTTTAATTGGTTATTATTGGGCGCCTGGGTGGCTCAGTCAAGTGTCTGCCTTCGGCTCAGGTCATGATCCTAGCGTCCTGGGATCGAGCCCCACATTGGGCTCCCTGCTCCACGTGAAGCCTGCTTCTCCCTCTCCCACTCCCCCTGCTTGTGTTCCCTCTCTCTCTGTGTCTCTCTCTGTCAAATAAATAAATAAAATCTTTTTAAAAAATTTAAAAAAAATTGGTTATTATCCACTTGATGCTTTAGGATTTATTGGACATTTAAGTTAGTTTTAAATTAAAATATACGATATTTTCCTTTATGAACAGATGATATCATATCTAAAAATTTGTATTCATACATCTTTGTATACTTTTAAAATTATTCCCTAAACATATAGTAAGTGAATTGATATACATTTTCTACTATGGCATAATCATGATATAACCCTGAAAATAATGTTATTTGACCAAGTTACTAGAGACACATTCTAACTTAATTTTTTATTACATGAAACAAAAGTTATGAAAATTAGTCCTATATTTGTCATAAAATAAGAGTTGTTTTTAAGGCACCCATGAATTGCCATAATATAAGCCATCTGAATAATTAATAACACATGAACAAGACATCTACCTAGAATTGATGATATTAAATGTAACCTGAGAAAACAAAGGATTACAGTGTAACAAATCTAAGTAGAAGATGGAGCAATTGACGACACTCAACTAAGGATAGAATGTGTAATCCATACAATAAAATATGTAGGGCCATTCTGCTACTGTGTTACCGTTACATTTTCATTAGTCATTTCTGTTCTACCTCAGAAACTTACTATCCTGAAGAAAGGTAATCTAGACAAAATGTAAACTAATAAATTAATGTTTGGCCATAACATGCCAACAACAAATCCAATCCCTCACAGTGAACTTTCCAAAGTCAGAGATCCTGTACAATAAATGATCACAAATATTTTTTTTCTATACCTGTAAGTCATCTAACAACTTGATTCAAAGATCTTACATGAAAAAAAAAAAGTGAGGGTCAGATAGCCTCTACCCTTTATCTTACATCTTATTGTGTCTTAATTTCTGTTTCATTTCACTCTGAAATACTTCACCTGAAATAATTCATACTAGCAGCAACTTATTAAGTAATCTCTGAATCTGTATCCTATTTGGATGTGTAATATAAATGAAGACAGGAACACACCCATATGAATAAAACCTGTTAATTGGTTTATGGATTGACAGTTCCCAAGTATATATCAGAAATCTGTATGATATTCTTGGACTTACTTTTACATTTAGGATTCAGAATTGGATGAAAGATGGGTATAATTACATGGAGCCAGATGGCTCTCTTGTGACTACACATTTACAGATGCTCTTGCAGGTTGTTTATTCCAACAAAATTTGGAATAATTCAACCTCACATGAGGTCTTTCTGATTTTTTTAACTGAAAAACATAGGAAGAACTACTTCTGTTTACTTAAAATAAGACATCTTTGAGCATAGAACATGTATATTTATAGTTATTACACATCAAATGTTTTCTGGAAAAATTTAAGTAGGACTATATTTTTGTGTTACTGCTTGTTCCCATTCTTATTGATTAATCTGTTACTACGCACTTATGAGTCTGTTCTATACAATTAAACTGAAATATGAATTGGTAAGTAGGATCAAACTATATAGTTTCTGATTGTGTGGTTAAACGTGAAGGTATTCATGGTGGGATCAACTTGTGCATATTAGGGCTAAATTTCAAGTACCTTTGCTATTGGCTTACATAATTAAAATAAAATAAAAATCTTGAAGCAGGTGGGTGGCTGTCAGTTAAGTGTCCGACTCTTGATTTCAGCTTAGGTCATGGTCTCATAGGTCATGAGATGGAGCCCGTGTTGGGCTCTGTGCTTAGCACATAGTCTGCTTGGGACTCTCTCTCTCCCTCTGCATCTGCCCTACCTCCTGCTCATGCTGTCTCTCTCTCTCTCTCTCTAAAAATAAATGAACAAATGAATGAATGAATGAATGAATGAATAAATAAATAAATAAATAAATAAATAATAAACCATTAATGTTTCGTTTCGGAATATATTTTCTTTAGTGAGAGTTTGGGGTTAAATTTTATTTTTCTGATTATTTTTGGATTATGCTAACACTTTAATCATCTTACATTTATTAAGTTTGATTACATATGTAGCAAACTTTAATGTTCCTTAGCTTTAATGTTCCCAGGTGGCAAGGGGATGTGACCAGGAATTATAAAATATGCACAAGAAATATAGCTTCCTCTAAATCTAATATTGTTTCCTCTCTTTAAGGATTTACCATTAAAAAAAAAAAATGACATTCTATATGAAACTTTTTGTAGATCCTGGCCTTTAGGTTTACATGTAAGAGAGTTTGTATATCTGATTTCACACTGACACAAAATATGACTAAAAGTTATGCTGATCTAAATATTGAATTACATTTTATTTCAGTCACTCTTTTTGATTTCACTTCACCTAACCATTTTAGTTTTCAACGGGAGAAAATATTGACTTTGTGAAAGGGGAAGTGAAATATGAAGGGTATGTTAATCTCAGTGGTAATTGTTGATGATCCCTATCTCTCTCCTGTTCTAGGTACGTTCGACTTTCCTAGTCGGCCAGTACAAACGTAACTCAGAAGCTCTGTTAGGAAATAGCCATTTCAGAGATACCTGTTGGCAGCACAGGATACAGAGCACCTCGGGCTTGTAATTTGATTAATTTACACTGGGTCAACCAGTAATAAGAATGAAGTAATATACATAATCTCAACATCAATGGTTGGGGGCACCTGGGTGGCTCAGTCGTTAAGCGTCTGCCTTCGGCTCGGGTCATGATCCCAGGATCCTGGAATCAAGTCCCATTTTGGGCTCTTTGCACAGCAGGGAGCCTGCTTCTCCCTCTGCCTGCAGCTTCCCCTGCTTGTGCTCTCTCTCTCTCTGACAAATAAATAAAATCTTCCAAAAAACCCCCAAATATCAATGGTTGATTTTATGTTCCTCTTAAAATCACCTACCTCCTTTCTTATTCTGCTTCTGCTTCCTTTTTTTTCTTTTTTTTTTTCAGTAAGCTCTACGCCCAACATGGAGCTTGAACTCACGACCGTGATATCAAGAGTTAAATACTTTACCGACTGAGCCAGCCAGACCCCTCCTCCCTCCTTTCTTTAGTCCCTCTTTCGGCTCTGTTTTAAACTTCCACTTGGGAGTTCTCAAGTTCCTCTGTACCAACTATTCTGTAGCAGCCTTCAGTTTGCTGACTTCTAGGCCCACATTAATCCTGGGCCTCTAGCTCCTTGGAGAATGATAGCATTAAAATTTGTAAAGTAGGTTGGTCCCCTAAATTATCTTTTAATGTGTCCGTCCAGTTGTAATCTGTGCACATAACCATAGAGCTAGTCAATTTTCCTCAAAGTGTAGGAAAACCATATTTTGCTTTCATCATCAAAACTGAGAATAAAAAATTTACTTTCTATCAAAATAATTGGTGTTACTCTGACCTATCAGTATTTTTTCCCACTCTTCATATGTTTTTGCATCTTTTTTTTTTTTTTGGAGCTAGTGTGTTTTTCCTCAGTTATGACAAGTTATTTAAAAAAAAAAAGGCACACTCTATAACTTTTTCTACTATTCAGTTTTATGTGCCTAAACTGTTACTAATGTGTTATTTTTCTGTATTTTTAAGACACATACCTGGAATGGAATGTATTTGAATGCAGACAAGGAAACCCTCTCTTCTCTATTCTAAGACTGTCCAGATGTAACTATGTAATCTCCTTTTTCCTTGCATGCACCTGCCTTCTTCGTCTTCATTAGGTCATATATGAAAGAAAAATTTTGTTTCATTTTGTTTCTTGAGATCAGTTCTGGTCAAAGATTAGCAGAATGGAGATTAAAATATGTAAACATTAAATAATTTTTTAGAGTATGAATAAATTTCATTCTCTTTGTATCCTTTCAGAGTATGGATCATTTTACTGGCCATGAACATTTATTCAATATTTGTAGCCTTTCCTATTAATCACTAAAATTATTTTATAGACCAAAAGATAATAATATAAAATATAAAAAAAGTCTGCTCTGATATTTGGCCATCCTCATAAATAGCAGGTCCTATTTCAAAGTAAATAAAAAGTCTAATGTGATATAAAATTATATACCAAAATTGAACATTCATTTATTCAAATAATTAACAGCTTTTTAAAAAAGATTTTACTTATTTATTTGACAGAGAGAGAGAGAGCACAAGCAGGGAGAGTGGCAGCCAGAGGGAGAAGGAGAAGCAGGCTCCCAGCTCAGCAGGGAACCCGATGCAGGGCTCGATCCCAGGACCCTGGGATCAGTCCTGGGATCATGACCTGAGCTGAAGGCAGACGCTTAACCGACTGAGCCACCCAGGTGCCCCAATTAATGGCTTTTTATTTGGTACCTATAATGCACTAGATGTGATTGTGACCAATTTTCTTTCCAGTGGTGGGAGTGTTTTTAATTGAATCATGACTGCCATTTAATAGTAAACATTGTCAACATATTTTAATTTTTGGCCCTTTAAATAATTAACAGTGAGCTAGAAGATAGGGTAGGACTACTATGATGGAAGCACTGGTGTCAGCTAAGTATTTAATGAGTGCCTCAGCTAGCACTCCTGTATCTCTGAAATACATTAAAGTATACAGACTTTCTAATTTTGTTTTTCTACATGTTAAATATTTTTGAACATAATATTTTATAGGTGAATATTTTAAAATATAGCTTTTACTAATAACATATTTAATTTTTCACCAAAGTTTGGATGTGTATGTCATTTTCAGATTTTGCTCCTACAGAAGTATTATTATAATACTCAGTCCTACACAAAAGTGATGTTGTGTAAAGTTAATTAGTTTCTGAGTCTATCTGGATTATCAATCTTCCATGAATTACTGTTTATAAGGTCTCTCTTTTTTCCCAGATTCCACCAATGCAAAAGAGTCAATCTAATAAATATCATAATGTTAGATTTTGACATTTATACATAAATATCTATAAGTTTCAGGTAGTAAATAAATGTCTTTTTAAAAGCCCAATTTATAATATTTTCTGTTTTCAGATTCAATTACAGATAGACCTTGTGGTAGGTTAAAATATAGCATTAGAAAATTGAGGTTTGATCTTATTATTTTTATAGAAAGAATAGAAAGAGGAATCCTATTTTCTTCATTCTTGGAAGGTAGGCTTTGTGTTCTAAGTCTAAGTTTGGTAAATCACTAAGAGTTATTGTTTTGTTACATTTAAAATTTTAGGGCCCCCAACTATAAATGGTCAGATACTCAAATGAAAGTTGCCACATTTTTTGCTTGTTTTTGTTTTGGGTAGGTGTTTACCAAGGAAAATAGTCTTCAGTGTTTTCAGAATTTGTCCTAATGCCGTGGATGTGGACATACTGGAAATGAGAATGTCTACGGGGAATGGTGAGGGAAGCTTGCCGATAGACTAGAGGTCCACCTAAGTGAAGAGCCCTGAGCTCTTACACAACCTACCTTGCCAAAAATACTTGCATTCTGAAGCTGAGCATCACGCTTGTATCCAGGCTGGACTGACACCAGGTGTCTTTTCTGAATCATCAAGACTGCTTGAGAACCTTGAGACTATAGATCAGTCCTAGCTAGGGAGGATGTTCCACTAACTCTTGAACATTGGAGGTGTTTAATTCCCTGTCCGCTAGGAAGGAATGGCTTCAAAGTAGTTTTATTAGAGTGAGGCAAATAAAAAAAAAAATGTGCAATTGAGTGGTAATTACTTCTGATACGTCTCCTCATATGTTTTACACATGATAATATTGGCAATAATACTCCTAGAAAAAGTTGAATATCTGCGGGCCCTACCTGCTGTTCACCAAGGGTTTTTGTTGTTGTTGTTGTTTGTATTTTTTTTTAAAGATTGTATTTATTTATTTGAGAGAGAGAGTGAAAGCACGAGTGGGGTGAGGGGCTGTGGGAAAAGCAGACTTCCCGCTGAGCAGGGAGCCTCATGCAGAGCTCAATCCCCAATCAATCATGACCTGAGCTGAAGGCAGATACTTAAGCAACTGAGTCACCCAGACGCCCCCACCCAAAGGGTTTATGTGAGATCTCCTTGTTAAACTTTTACTCTAAAAATAAAACCCCACCCTTAATATTTTAATAATCTCCCTTCTCCTTAGAAAATCTTCTCAACCCTACTGCAAAGGAAATTTTAAGATGAAATGTAAATTTTATCATACTACATAACTATGAGTTTCTTTTGAACCTCTGATGACTATTCTCTTACCGATATTTATCTTTTTACTCTAATGCTGTAATAGATCTCTTCTTGGGTCTCTTAGTGTTTGAGGAAACAACATTCTAGCTCACTTGTCCTAGAGCTAACGCTTTTGGACTCTGGCAAATATTTGCTGGTCAATCTCTGGCACCATAAGAAATATATTTTTCTAGTTTTCCTGTTTCAGTATGTCAGAAGTTATTTTTCATTTTATCTTAAATATCTGTCCAACTTTTTAAACTTACTCTTTTATAGCCTCTGCCTTGATTAGATTCCCTCATTGTATTCTGTTCTTCCCTTATCATTATAGATCTCTTTGTAGTCAACTCTGTGGGACAGCTATCTTTCATTCTGTTATTGCTCTATTCATTTTATCTCTGTTCAGAGAATATCTGTGTGAGGCAAACTGCTTTTCTATTAAATATACATAAGGAGCATTCATGTGGATTCAGCAGAAGTCTGTCTACTAGAAAAAGATTGCATATAATTCACATGCATTTGGAGAGTGGATTATCCATCACATTTCCTGGAACATGATGGGTTTAATAAATTATGCCTCCATGTCTCAAATTTTTAAGTTCATGGGCTGAGCTTTACATCAGTATAAATATCTGGCACCAAGTTATAAAAAAATGTTTCTGTTAGTGACATCACTAAATCACTCAGTTCAACAAATCTCTTATAGTCATATCTTTTATGTTTGAAAGTTCTGAGGTTTTTTCCTTCTTCTTCTTCTTCTTTTTTTTTTTTTTTTTTACTACAAACATTTAATTTTAAAGGGGCTTTTTTCATCAGGAAAAAAAGACTTGTATTTTAAATAAACTTTGTAGCTACTACTTTACAGAGTTTTATTCATTACTAGTAAATGTAATGCAGTGATAGAGTAGTATAGGACACATTAAGGGTAGATATACTCAGATAATACTTTCTGTTTGGGAAATGAAACTTTGTAGTCTTAACTAAAAAAAAGAACAGAAACTTTTTGTCCTTTGATTTCAATTTTATGGATCCTAAACAAGGAGAAATTGAGAAGTGGTTGTCAGGAAAAAGGAATTTGAAGCCTCACTTTAGAATAAGCAAGTAAATACCAGTCTATCAAATACAGCAGAATGTTACGACTTTACTAGATTGTTTCCTAATGAATTTTATATTTCAGCCTCTCCATATTCTGTAGTTTTGTTTATTATTTTGATAAGGAGTGCTACTTTGATTAAATGTTTTAGTTTGTTTATTAACATGCTCATTCCTCAAAAAGTGACTGCACTCGGGTATCAGTCTATGTTACTGGGAATATAAAGGCAAATAGGCCACAATTCTAGCTCTTAAATGTGTTTCCAATGTAGTAAAAGTCAGTGACAAATAAGCCTTTACAACATACTATAAATGCTATGACAGAAGAATGCAAAATTTTATTAGTAGTATAGAAGTGGGCGAGCCAATCCAAATTTTAGATTATAGAATACTTCCTAGAAGAGTTGATATTTGGGCTGAGTTTTTAAGGATGATGTAATATATTATTCAACAAATGCCTTTTTTATGTAGTATAAGCGAAGCACCGCCATGTTATTACTTTCACTTGGATATATTCTGGTCTGAAGGTACCTTGTCTTCTTTTAGGTACCATGATAAGGCACCATTGCCCCCTGGTGGAATTTACTTTACACTGTTGGCTTGAGGTTCACGGAGAAAGTAACTAAACTGAGAGCCTACAATGCATTTCATTGTATGAAATTTCATTTCATTTCAATTCCTAAATTCTGAACTGGTTTCCTTTATCGAGATAGTGTTGTCGGGTTTTCCCTATATGGATTAGTCTGAAAGGTTAAATTATCTTTCCATCATTATTCTTAAAGCTGCATACCCAAGAGACCCCACAAACAGCAGTGTCAGGTTACTTTGATAATAGTTCAGATGTTCTCATCTTAGACCAGGCATGCCTAGAGATCAATGGGTGAATAAATATCAAATAAAGATTTCCTGCTTTTGTTACAATTCCCAATGTAAGGAAAAGAATTAGTTGGTTCATGTTTCAAAGGTTTAATAAATTCTAAATATATTAGATTGTCGGCAATGTCTTTAGCTGCTAATCTAACAAGCAGTGGTTCTCAGCCAAGGAGTGGTGTTTATCCCCTTTCCCCTAATGTAGTGAGAGACAACTTGCTAATGTCTAAGGATGTGTTTGGTTGTGACACCTGGGAGGGTGTGTGCTACTATTACCCAGCTGGTAGAGACTAGGGATGCTGCTAATCATCCTGCGATGCATAAGGCAGCCCCTCAGAACAAAGGCTTATCCGACTCTAAACTTCAATAAGGCTATACTTGAGCAAACCTGAAACAAAGTAATAAAACTTTTCTTTTGTGTTTCAAAAACAACCTCCCTGCACTTTATCTTGCTCATCTAACATCATTAGCATAAATACATTTACATCCTTTTAATCAGTAAAAATTAAGTTTACAAGTTATACCATATTTAGAATTTGTAAGATGAACAAAGCAAATTTACCAAAGAAACCGGTATGATTTTTTGAGCTTATCATGAAAGTTGAAGTAAATCTTAGTCAAAGATTATAACTTTTCCATTAACCCACAGTTTTTTGCTACATAATCCATAATACCATAAGACTCTTTGCTGGTTGCCTAATGTAAGAATAGACAACTTTGTAGATATTGCTTTGTAAACATTCATGTGAGTACAGATTGTGTAGGTAACAATACATAGCACTACCAGACACAAATAATCGTTACTGAGGTAACTGTTTTTACAGGGTCCTCCCTTTGTACATTACTTATCTTTTCTGGATATCAAAAAATCCAAATAAAATAGTCATTTGAGGTCCATCTTGTATAGTAACAATAATTTTCATGGTTACTTTATTTGAGACTTGTTGGAAGAGAGTTTTTTTTTAATTTTTAATTTTATTTTTTATTTTTATTTGTTTATTTATATTATTATTATTTTCATCATGGTAAGTGTACTCTTTAATTCCCATCACCTATTTCACCCATCCCCCGAACCAACTCCTCTCTGGTAACCATCAGTTTGTTCTCTATAGGTAAGATTCTGTTTCTAGGTTTGTCTCTCTCTCTCTCTTCTTTCCCCCCACCTTTGCTCATTTGTTTTGTTTCTTAAATTCCACATATGAGTGAGATCATATAGTATTTATCCTTCTCTGACCCACTTATTTTGCTTAGCATTATACTCTCAAGCTATCTCCATGTTATTGCACTGGACACTTTTTAAAAACTGAAGGGAAGACTTTGTTCAACACTATTGCAATAAGAGTCAAGACTACTGCAATAGGGGAGGGAGATTAAACTCAGTTCTGCTGAAACAAAAAAATTCAGAGAATTTTTAAACATTGGGGTGAACTAATGGAAAAGTACTGAAGGACATTAGGAAGGAGGTTGGTGAATATGATTAGACCATCTGTGTTTGTTAATTGTCTCTTATTGAAATTAGGTTCCTACCCTCCCCCAGAAACTGGGAAATTAGAGTGCTATCTCCTTTGATGATTACATTTCAAAGGATGGCTCCCACTTCTTGAGAAAGGCATTTTCTGAGTTATGGAGGGCTTATATCTCAAAGGGGCAAAGAAATAATTTATAATTGCAAGTTTTCTAAAGTAAATGCTCTAAGAAAAGAGAGATCAGGAACCTATAGTTAGGAAGAAACCTGTTTACATTTAGTTAAGGTGATGAAACATGAAAGCTCTTGGTCAGACTTTAGGAAAACAAAATTATTAGGAAAAATTGAATGAACAGTATGGAATCCTGCTAATTACAAATGATATATTCAAAATTATATAAAGAAGACTTTTAATGTGAATACCAGTACCCTTTTTTGAATGTTTAAAATGTTCAATATATGTAAAACTTTTAACATAAGAAATACACATTTTATAAAAGGAAAAGATATCTACAGAGAGAAATGTTAAGTCTTTGATGAGAGATGAAGTAAACTTTAATTTGAATGCCTACATTTTCCATTATTTGCATTCGGGTAACAGTAGCATTTTCATCCTACCTATGTTGAGTTTTATAGATTTCACTGAACCATCTTCATGTTCTCAGGCTTTTTTTATTCCAACCTGTTGTAAAATGGAAGGTTGTTATGCAGTAGGCGGAATTCTAAGATGGTCCCCATGACCCTGATGTACTCATACTATACATTCTTTTTTCCTTGAGCCTGGATGGGACTTGTAACTATAAAAGAACACTTTCTCTTTTGGTTATATTATATGATACAGCAAAGATAATGGAATAGTCAATCCCATGATTACATTTAATTTTACATTTTTTTTTAAAGATTTTATTTCTTCATTTGAGACACAGAGATACAGAGAGAGAGAGAGAGCATGAGCAGAGGCAGAGGGAGAGGAAGAAGCAGACTCCCCGCTGAGTCAGGAGCCCGATGTGGGACTCAATCCCAGGACCCTGGGATCATGACCTGAGCCGAAGGCAGACGCTTAACCATCTGAGCCACCCAGGCGCCCCGTAATTTTACATTTTTAAAGCTGGACTGAAGAAAGATTTTTCTGTTGATCTTAATAAAGTTAACTAAATGAGAGTATCACATAGCTAGGGTCTGAGGATGGTCTCTAAAGCTGAGAACAGTCCTGGCCAAAACCAGCAAGAAAACAGGGACCTCATTCCTATACCACAGGAACTGAATTCTACCAATAACCAGTTCCAATTCTGAGCTTACCTTGGAAGAGAACACTAAGCCTCAGGTGAGACCATAACCACAGCTGACATCTTGATTTCAGTCTGATAAGACCCTGAACAGAGAACCCATGTAACCCATGTTCCGATACACAGAAACTAAGAAATCATAAATTTGTGTTGTTTTAAGCTACTAAGATCATGATAATCTCTATGCAGCAATAGAAAATGAATACATCTAGTACTATTTTGACTGCATAATGTCTTTTCAGTCTCCACGTACTGAATATCGATGTTCAGATTTTAAACATCATTGCCTTTATTAGCTGTTTTTCTAACAACAGATGTTTTCTCCAGTGAGGTCCACGAAATATATCCTTCAGTGGTTATTATGCAAGGAAGGATATTCCTTTCTCTTTTCATGGCCACACTTAATTAGCATTTCTGCCTGTGTCTCTGGCCCAGATGATTCTGTTCAGCATTCTAGCCACACAAGTGTGGTGATAGGAGTCTTTTTGGATGTGTTTTTCTGACAGGAATAACTTACACGTTGTGGACAAACCTAAAAATGGATTTCCCCTTTGCACAGAAACACAGGTCCAATTATAATTCATATGAGATGATATTAAATGTTCAATCAAGCATTTCAGTGACTCAGGATTTCCTTGTTCAAATAGTTTATGGTAAAGTCATGGGTAAAAAAAAATTCAAGTTTCATAAGAAAGAAAATGATTTAATATTAAAGCAGTTCCATATTTTATATTAAAAGTGTATTTTGGATTATTTTTTTAAAGATTTTATTTATTTATTTGACATAGAGAGAGACAGCGAGAGAGGGAACACAAGCAGGGGGAGTGGGAGAGGGAGAAGCAGGCTTCCCGCCAAGCAGGGAGCCCCATGCGGGGCTCGATCCCAGGATCCTGGGATTATGACCTGAACTGAAGGCAGACGCTTAATGACTGAGCCACCCAGGCACCCTGTATTTTGGATTATTAAAATGTTTTCTATTTCTCTCAAAAGAGGATGAGGAGAAATAAGTCTTTAAGAAATAAAATAAAATCAAATAAAATAACACCTTAACATAGGGGAATTTGTATACATGCCATTGCTCTTTCTCAATTCTTGTGTAGGTGTAAGGAAATAAACAAAATATTCAGGTACATTACACACATATTTTATAGATATATATACACACACACATATGAAAATTTAATGTATGAATAAATTTACACACACATATAGATTAAAAGAAAATATGACATTTACATAGATATCCTTCAAATTATTCATGTTGGGGGATAGCACATTCTTTTCAAAATGAAAAACACTGTGAGATAGTAGAAAATGAAATAAGTTGGGAATAATTGGATTTTATTTGTTATTTCATTTTTGTCACTAGCTTGCTATATGATTTGGGGTTATTATCTGATAAATCTGGGTCTTAAATATCTCCAATTATAAAACAAGGGGGATTAAATAAGACCAGAATGTGTCCCCTATATTTCCTTTGGAAAATATACTCTCCTTGAGATGGTAACAGTGTTCTGTAGTGAAGAAAAAAGTGTCCTGCGGTCAAGTTTGGAAATGTTGAGTTAAAGTAAAGAGCTTTCTTTAGTACAAGATAGCTTAAAGTCTTTAAAATGCTAATGTGCAATTGAAACTCTGTGAGAGGATTTTACTATTCAGTGATTCTCTAATTCATTTTACCAATTTATTTTAACACATTCTTTTTGCATAAAAACAAATAAAATCCAGTGGGCTGAGTGTTGTCTGGAACATATCGTGGGAAAAATTGCTCCAGAAATCTTATTAGTAAAAGAAATATTATACCCTAAAAATAACTATAATACAAATATATCATCCACACAGGAAATGCATTCTTGCATGTAAAATAAAAGATAAACTGTGTGTATTCAGAAAATATCTTAATGTTTTTAAATATAAAAGATATCTGCCATGATTATTCTAATTTACATTTTAGTGTGTTAGGATATATGTTTCCACTAAGGTAGGACCTAAGCCTTTAAAATTTCTTAGTTAAGGTAGGATTCTCTAACAGTTCAGAGTTCTTCTTAAGCATATATATGTGCAAATGCAAATAATGGAAAATGTAGGTCTTCAAATTAAGGTTTAGATACATATAGCTTTTCCATTTAACAAGCACAATTGAACATGTTGATTTTCAATGATTGTTTAATGATCATCGATACTAGGGGAATCATTAGCTTGAAAATTATATAATTCTTCAAAAATGTGGCTGTCTTTCACAACAGAGCCAACTACCTAAGAAATTCTTAAGAATGTTAATTGATGAGGAAAAAATGAATAAGGGACATTTATAGCAATCTATTTTTTTAATTAGTAGACTTTACTTTTGAGAGCAAGTTCCAGATTTACAGGAAAATTAGGAAGAAAGTACAAAGTTCTTACCTGATCTCTTTCACCCTGTTTCTTCTCTTATTAACATCTTGCATTGGTGTGGTACATTGTTACAATTGATGAGCAAATATTGGTACATTATTATTAGCTAAATTACATAGTCTATATTAGGATCACTCTTTGTGTTGTAGTTCCATGGGTTTTGTGCCAAATGCATAATACCATTCATCCACCATTACACTAACTCTACAACTCAACCATCAGACTGATCTTTTTAAATTATAAGACAAATTATGTCAGTGCTCTGTTCATAACCCTTCAATATTTTTCTATTTTATCAGACTAAAAATTAAAAGAGATAATTTAAAATGATTCAGTGACATAAATAGGTGAAATTAAAAATGTGAAAAAATTATGCCCTACAAAGATGAGGAATAACAAAAAGAATGCTTGAACATCTCTTAAGGTATACTTTAAAGGAAAAACTGATATTGGGACATTTTTAATGATAAAGGAATGAACATCCACTATCCATCAGTAGACTTGCAGTAATATATTTTCTCCCCAACACAATTTTTTTGGTTCATGTATATATTTTTTTCTTTTTTAAATTTTCTTTTATTATGTTTATTATGTTATTTTTTTTTCATTGTTGGGTCTATTTTTAATTTTTTTTATGTTATGTTAACGTTAATCACCATACATTACATCATTAGTTTTTGATGTAGTGTTCCATGATTCATTGTTTGCGTATAACACCCAGTGCTCCATTCAGTACGTGCCCTCTTTAATACCCATCACCAGGCTAACCCATCCCTCCACCCTCCTCCCCTCTAGAACCCTCAGTTTGTTTCTCAGAGTCCATTGTCTCATGGTTCATCTCTCCCTCCGATTCCCCCCTTCATTTTTCCCTTCCTACTATCTTCTTCTTTTTTTTTAACATATAATGTATTATTTGTTTCAGAGCTACAGGTCTGTGATTTAACAGTCTTAAACAATTCACAGCGCTCACCACAGCACATACCCTCCCCAATGTCTATCACCCAGCCACCTCATCCCTCCCACCCCCCACCACTCCAGCAACACTCAGTTTGTTTCCTGAGATTAAGAATTCCTCATATCAGTGAGATCATATGAACATGTCTTTCTCTGATTGACTTACTTTGCTCTATACATGAACCAATTATGCTGAGCGAAATTGGTTCATGTATATTACCTTGCTTTTTATCCCCCCACATACAGAATTAGGACATAGCTGACCAGTGTCAAACTGGGTGTGGAACACAGCCAAGCTCACTGACTTTGGGAGGACCAAACCCATTGGTATCAGATTCATGCTAATACTACCATGATTAAGGAATGAAATTACCATCCAGAGACAAAACTTATTCTTCAAAAAGTGACCACAAATATGCATACCTATTGATATAGTTATTTTTACTCATGACATGGCAGTTAAAAAACTCCAACTAATATTTTTCATGTAAAGGATATGCAGACTTTTCAGGATTTTGAAATCCATATCATACTACTTCACATAGCCCCAAATTTCAGTCAATGGCCATTATTAGACAATGAGTCTTTAGAGTTCTTATGTTATCAAGTTACATTTACATGGCAGACACTAGAAGATATTCTTGTGTTGTAGCAGAGAACTAGGAAAGGCAGGGATTTTAGAATAGAGCAAGAAAATATGAAAACAACCAAATGCTATTATAGAACAGATGTACAATAAGATCAAGCTTTAGAATAAGAATATCTGCAAATGTGTAATACACTCCATTTAGAATAAAGTTGCATGTAGCAATGATTTTGTCTAAGGGATTTGCAGTATAACACAGTATCTTTTGTAATGATCACTGGTCAGTCTCACGCTTGATACAAATTGGTTAAGTGGCCCATTCAGGGCTATTTAGTACAGAAATACAAATTTGGCTTAATGTTTTCCCTTTACACACTTCTGTTGTCCTTTACTGTATAGTGTTTGGAGTAGAACTCTAAAAATAAATGTCTTGAAGGAGGACAAAATTTAACATGGTAGAAAAATATATGTATATAAACACAATCCAAGGCAGACTATGTTAAATGCCTTGAGAGACAACATGCTGTGGTTTACAAAGAGAATATCTAGAGAAATTGATTCCAACATTGAAAATACAGTGTTCCTCTGGGCCTCACATAATAAAAACAAACTTTTGCTGAGAATGACATATGTTTACAGGCTTGTGCTGTTACATTTATTACTAATGATAAGTTTTATGGTTGGAAAACTACAGCAGCATTTTAAGAATAAATTTTAACACTATGATTTTTAAAATAACCAACAAGAATAACTCCATTAATCATTGAAAATTGAACTAATACTATTAATAAATTCCACTGATTCACATTTAGAAGAGATTGAAGAAAATAAAGTTAGTAGTAGTTCTACTGAGCATACACATTATAGCTATAACAAAACACAAATAAAAATAATAATTCTTAGGAACATTTTCTTAAAGAACATCTTGATTTCTATCCACCACAGTTGTTTCTCTCACCTGAAGAAACTGTTTTATTTTAAGGGTTTTGGCTAAGTTTCTTAAACTGTTCTTTTTGAAAAATTCAAGTAACAACTTTGCTGCTCAGAGAGGCACTAGCAGAGACCAACTTGTAAGGGATTACTGGGATTGTAACTATGGGGCACTGAAGGGCATGGGGATTTTTCTAGAAGGTGATGACTGCCTAACACTTTGAAACGCTTGTCCATGTGCTTTCTGAAACTATTGCTACCATTACAGACTGAACTTAGAACTGATTGAAATCTTTAAGCAAAGGAACCGAAAACAAGTGGAGCTTCTTTACTGATAAGTGCAGAGATAAGAGCTCTTCAGGACTTCCAGCCACTCCCCTAAAGAAGAGAATCTGACAAGAGGAGCTGCTGGAGTCAAACCAAGCTGGTGCATGCAAGTTTATACATGCTGGTACATAAAAGGTAGACAAGATGGATACCTTGTTATTTGACGATTCTAAAAGCCTCACTAACTCATCGGGCAAAAATACACCTTATAAAAAAGATACAACTTCTAGGATAATCTGTAGAACCTACATGTATTGTTTTGCTTCTTTTTCTCTCGTGTTTCCAAATAGGTTGCAAGAATTTTTATTTTTCTAGCTTACTTAATCTAGTAAAGAGGTTGAAAAGGGCCTGTGTCTACTTTAGACAGCTTCAATGGTAAACTGACCCTCCAGATTACCATAATATTTCTTGTCAATTATTTGTCTGACCATAATTATATAACCTGCATAATATTATTATATAGAAAATTTATAATTCAAAACACAGATATTCTGTCAGGTATTTCTAACTGTAGTTTGAAAGGTGACCAGACTATGGAAATTACTATAAAATTAATGTTTTAAGAACACAATAATTTTTGTCTTGCTGAAACCGGCTCTCAGTGGAAGTGTTTAGATGTTAACATTAATGTTCATATTCATGTTATTTTATTTTAAAAGGTTATATTAATATATGATAGTAAATGATAGGCCTTGAACCTGGGCCTTATTTAAAGTGTTCATTTGAGGAACACCTGGGTGGCTCAGATGGTTAAGTGTCTGCTTTTGGGTCAAGTCATGATCTCCAGGTCCTGGGGATCAAGCCTCACGTTGGGCTCCTGGCTCAGCAGGGAGCCTGCTTCTCCCTCTCCCTCTGCCTCTCCCCCCTGCTCACGCTCGCTCTCTCTCTGTGTCTCTCTCTCAAATGAATAAATAAAATCTTTTTAGAAAATTTTAAAAATTATGTGTCTATTCAATCAATAAATATTTGTGAATGCCTCTCCTTTTCTAGATGCTAAGGTTGCAAAGTTAAAAAGTATTTGCTCCTTTTTTCGGTTTATAGGTAGCAGGAGAAGGCAAATATATGTATGCCTAGTTTGCAATTTAATGTGATAAATATAATAATATATGCAAATTTAGGGAGATTTTGGACCAGAGAAGAGAGAACATTTTCTCTGACTCTTGCAGAAAGAGAAGACTTTTTTGAGATAGAATAGCAATTACTTTGGGCCTTAAAAAACCAAGCAGGACTTTAACCAAAGGAAAGAAAATTTGTATGCAATGATCACAGAATTTTTTTAAAATGGGGGAGAACAAAAATGACCATAACATACAATCTTTTCTATTATTATTTTTTGGGGACACGAAAATATCAAAGCCTATTTGTTATGACACAATATAAGTTTTAGAGTAGTTCTGTGTTTTTTACAAATATAAAAACATACGATTAAATGTTTAACCTTTGGTTTTCAAGTTTAGCATCTAAAAATATTGCTAAATGTGTCATGTTGTTAAGATTTAACTTTACAGGGCGCCTGGGTGGCTCAGTTAGTTAAGTGACTGCCTTCAGCTCAGGTCATGATCCTGGAGTCCCAGGATCGGGTTCCCGCATCGGGCTCCCTGCTCAGCAGGGAGTCTGCTTCTCCCTCTGACCCTCCCCCCCTCATGCTCTCTCTATCTCATTCTCTCTCTCAAATTAAATAAATAAAATCTTAAAAAAAAAAGATTTAAGTTTACAACTATTGTGTCCATTCAAATTGTGACTGTTAGAAGACCTTTACAACTGGTGATGTGCTAAAATTATATTCTATTAAGTCATTATTTGAACTTTATAAATGGTCCAAAAATACAATAAATATTGGGGAGGTTATTTTGAGCACACTGAAGGTATTATAGAATTTGAGAAAAAAAATTATGTATTAGCAAAGATTGTCATTAAAAAGAGGTGGAAAGAAACATTTAAATTCTATAGAATTGTGAAGAATTATTTTACTTGAAAGTTTAGCAATTTTAATACTATAATCACAATGCATTTCTAGCATCTGTTTTAATAAAAAGATACAATATATATGTGATTAATATCTGCCTTTTAAAAAGATTTTAGAGCAGTTTAATCATGTTTTTGTTAATATTCAAAACAACTTTTATAAATATATAAAAATAAATTCATGCATAATCTTATATCATGACTGCAAATTATATTTGTTTGGAAATTGGTGACTTCAGAATACATTTTTTTTACCATACACAATACATCTCTATCAATATTAGCTCAACTGTATATCAGTGAACTATACTTTTAAATCAGTAGTAGAGTAAATATGGAAGGTAAAGAATTATTATTCTAATCTTACTTTTGTCATATTATCATCATCATACTATGTGAATTGAATTTGGACAAACTGAAATTAAAGTTGAAAATGCCTTATAAATATTTGACAAAAAAGCAAAAAAGCAAGAAATATATAATAATAATTCTTAAAAATTAAAACTCATTAAAAAGTTTTTATCATTATTCTTATTATATAGTTGACTTAAAACTAATATATGCCAAATTATATCTTTGGAATAAAGAAATTTTATGACCAAATGGTTAAACTAAGTAAAATGCATTACCAATAATGAATTCTAGGAGGGAAAAAGTCTGCAACCATTTCTGTAGAGGTAGAGAGAAAAAAAATAACAGAAATTTGAGTCTTAAAAGTAGCTGCAATACCTAGGAAGGATAATCTGAACAGCAAATAACTCGAGTTCTGGACTTCATAAAGAGAATTTTTAAGATATTTTGGGAAAATAAATAGATCTATTTTAAATAAGATATTAAAATAAGTTTGAAACTCACTAAAAAAATCTAAATATGGTACAATAAAAGTTCTACAAAGAATAAAAAAGTTACTAGAACTTTTTAGAATTTTAAATGATTATATTATTATTTTTCTTTTTATAAAAGTAAAATCTATTCTTTGTGAAAGATGAAAAATTATGGTGAAGAACAAGAGAATAAGATGTATTTATTTAAAATTTTAATGTCTTCTACTATAACTTTATTTTTGCAAAAGTAACACTGGTTCCCTGTGATATCATACAAAGATAAAATACACATGCAAAACTATACATAAGTGGAAAATATACATAAGTGAAAGCTAAACTTAAAAAAAAGTACTAATTGCATCGCTTACAGATAATCCTTGTTAGTTCTTTGTGTACAATGTTCTAGTATTTTCTGAGTTAAACTTGATGTTTACTTGCAATTATCATTTTATACCAGGTTCTCAGATTCTTATTCTTTCTCATTATGACAATTATTTTTCACATTAATTCTGTGGCATTAATTACACTCACATTATTATTCAACTGTGACCACTATCTTGTCTAAAATTATCTTTTCAGTCCATAAAGAATTTTGTACTCTTTAAACAAAAATTCCCATACCCACTCCCCCTCAGACCCTGGCAAACTCTAAACTGCTTTCCGTGTTCCTATTCTAGATATTTCCTATGAGTGGAATCATACAATATTTCTCATTTTGTGTCTAGCTTACTTCACATAGCATATCTTCAAAGTTCATCCATGTTGTAGCCTGTGTCAGAATTTAATACCTTTTTAAAACTGAATAATATTTCATTGTGTGTAACCATATTGTTCACCCATTCATCTATTGATGGACATTTGGGTTGCTTCCATTTTTGACTACTGTGAATTATGCTGCCATGAACTGTGAACATTGATATACAAATATCTGTTCCAGTCCCTGCTTTTTTTTTTTTATGTTATGTTAATCACCATACATTACTTTAAATTCTTTTGGTTTTTACTTAGGAGTAGATGTGCTGGGTCACATGGTAATTCTATGTTCAACTTTTTGAGATTTTATCAAATTCTTTTCACAATGGCTGTACCATTTTACATTCCTACTAGCAAGGTGTGAGTTTTCAGTTTTCTCTACAGCCTCACCATCTTTATTACTTTCTGTTGTTCTTGCTATTGCTACCCTGCTAGGTATGATATGTCATTTCATTGTGGTTTTGATTTGCATTTCCCTAATAACTAATAAATTGAGCAGTTTTTCATGTGCTTATTGGTTGTTATATATCTTCTTTGGAAAATGTCACAGGTGATATTGGTCTATTGATTTATATTGGTAAAGCTTTAATTAGTTTTTTAAAAAATAACTGTTATAGGGGCGCCTGGGTGGCTCAGTTGGTTAAGCGACTGCCTTTGGCTCAGGTCATGATCCTGGAGTCCCGGGATCGAGCCCCACATCAGGCTCCCTGCTTGGCGGGGAGTCTGCTTCTCCCTCTGACCCTCCCCCCTCTCGTGTTCTCTCTCTCATTCTCTCTCTTTCTCTCAAAGAAATAAGTGAAATCTTTAAAAAAAAAAAAAAACTGTTATAGTAATTCACAAATAGTGATCTGGTAGTTTCCCTTCTTTTTTTTATGCTTAAATAGCATTCATTCAGAGTAATTATTGAAAGATATGAAGTTAGTACCATTATATTACTGTTTCTGTCACTGTTTTTGCAGATTGTCTCTTTTCCTTTCTCGTCTTTGTTACTTTGGGGCTCTCTCTCCTCTCAAAGGATCTCCTTTAATATTTCTTGCAGGGCTGGTTTAGTGTTCACAGATTCCTTTAGTTTTTGTTAGTCTTGGAAGCTATCTTTCCTTCTATTCTGAATGACAGCCTTGCTGGATAAAGTATTCTTGGTTGCATATTTTTCTCATTTAGTATGCTGACTATATCATGCCAGTCCTTTCTGGCCTGCCAGGTCTCTGTGGACAGGTCTGCTGCCAGCCTTATGTATCTACCCTTGTAGGTTAAGGACCTCTTGTTCTGAGCAGCTTTCAAGATTTTCTCTTTATCTTTGAAATTTGCAAGTTTCACTATTATACATCAAGGTGTTGACTTATTTTTATTGATTTTGAGGGGAGTTCTCTGTGCCTCCTGGACTTGAATGACAGATGAATGGATAAAGAAGATGTTGTATCTATATACAATGAAATGTTACTCGGCCATCAAAAAGAATGAAATCTTGCCATTTGCAACAACTAGGATGGAATTGGAAGGTATTATGCTAAGTGAAATAAATCAATCAGAGAAAGACAATTATGATATGCTTTCACTAATATGTGGAATTTAAGAAACAAAACAGAGGATCATAGGGAAGGGAGGGAATAATAAAAAGATGAAATCAGAGAGGGAGATAAACCATAAGAAACAAACTGAGGGTTCCTGGGGGAGGTGGGAGGGGGAGATGGGGTAATTGTGTGATGGGCATTAAGGAGGGCACTTGAAGTATGAGCATTGGATGTTATATGCAACTGATGAATCACTCAATTTTACTTCTGAAAGTAATAATACAGTATATGTTAATTAAATTGCATTTAAATAAATAATAAAAAATTAAAAATAAGAAAATAGCATTCAGGTAATCTGCTTTTTAAAGATTTATTAGAGTAAACTCATGACCATGTAATTTCTTGGAATGGATATATTTCTGAAAATTTACTGTACTTATTCCATAAAAATTTTCTGTTTAGACTTCTTATTAGTTCTTTGGTGAACTTTCTTAAATTACATTTCCAAGAAAAATGTTATTCATACAGATTTTCATATTTATATGTATAGTGGAGATGCCAGAAACATAGGCAGTCATCACTGAAAATATTTTGCTTTTATATTTAAATTTGGAGTTACATAAATATTATGCATATTTGAAAAACAAGATTAAAATTAAATTAAGTTCACTTTTAAAAACCCTAAAAATTGAGAGCAAAATATAATGAAAGAATCTTACTTTATACTAAATTGGGTGGCACAACAATTTTAAAAAGAACTATTCTCAGAGATTTAAAATAAACTAACTGTACCTCAATCTTAGTGGGATGTACAGTAGAAACAAGAAAAAAAATTGCAAAAATGAAAAAACATCGTATTTAATAATCATAATGTTTTGGGACTATTAATATGGTTGTTTTGAGACTGTTGTGTATATATTTTGGGATAGAGCTAATGAATAATTAAATTAATGTTATTGAGAACAGGATTTTCAGCATTTTGAAAGATATAGATTTAAGATCAATGGAGTTAAATAAACACTTTACATAGTCCTACTTTTGTATTAAGTCTTGGTATAAACGCCTGGTATATTTAATCTTTAACAATATTTCATAGATCTTTCAAAAAAAATACCTAGAAACAATGATGAATCTGGTAGCATTGAGTGGTCAGAATAGGGTCTCAAAATACTAGTTTACACTAAAAGAAACCAGGGTTCCTTGAATAAACTGTTAATTCTAGGTATGGGGTAGGAAATGAACAAGATGAGCTTGGAATATATATTAAAAAATCATAAAACTGTAAAAATTCACATCAAAAGGATGCAGGAGCCAATTGCCCCAAAATTGAGCAATTTAAATATATATTTATATAAGAATATTTATATATGAATATCTATAATATACTTATTTACATACAAATATATACACACATGTTTATACATATACATGCATTTAGATATACTTGACATTATTGAAACACATAAAATGTTTAAATCCATGATTAAATAATGACATTCTAAAAGGAAGAAAAATTAAAGAAATGAAACTTCATTTGGAAGATTCTAGGGAAACACTATACAATTTTGACACTAGTAAAAAGGGATTAAACATTTTCCTGCCTTTTCTATGCAATTGGTACTTGAGATTAAAAAATTAGCTTTTAAGGAGAAGTGTCTTCTTATTAAAATGTTATAACATATAAACAAAGAAGAAATAATAGAACCTTTCCATAATGAAATTCCTAATGATTTAATATATCTGGGCAGTATTATAAACAGATGGCAACAGCGTGAAAACAGAGAGACAACCAGACACTCTGGACCTATTGTCAGAAGTACATAACAGAACATAACACAGAATCTTACCAAAGAAAGAACTAAAACCTGGTCAAGACTTTAGATCCAATTACCAATTTACAAGAAATACAAAAGATAGATAAAGAAGCTTAATCACATTAAGAGGGCGCTATCAGTAAAATCCATGTAGTGGGAAACTGTATCAGAGAAATAATCCATTCTCTTCAACAAATACAAAGAAAGAAAAGGGAATTTGTAAGATTATAAGAACAGCATTTTTAAATTAAGAAAAGGGAACAATATCAATGAATCCAAAAAAGTAAAAAATAGACAAAATTCTCCTGAGAATGATCAAATATTAAGATAAATAATATTAGAGATAAATAATATTATGTATGTGAAAAGAATATAACTTTTCCTAGAGAAGTAAAAACATTTAAAGCAAATGTTGTATAGGAAATTAATACAAAAATGCTGAATACTAGACAAATTTATATACTTGAAAAATATGAAAAATTCACTTGTCTACACTTTCCCAGCACAGGATATTTTCAGTTTTTCAGCGACTGCAAATTTGAAAGGTGAAAAATAGCATTTCATCTTAATGTGTATTTCTCTTGCTACAGAAGAGGAAGTCTTCATACATATGTATCATCCCCTTTTACTTAATTTTTTATGAATTGCCTATTTACATACTTTACCAAGTTTTATTTGTAATAACTTTTTATGGATTAAGGCTGTTCTCATTTATTACAGATATTGCAAATATTTTGTTCCAATTTCTCAGTTGCCTTATAAGAGGCTCACAAATTTAGTAACCCTCCACTTATTTATTCCAAGAAAAATGTACTTTATTTCTTTATAGTTTATCTCCCTTTCCTTTGGAGCTGACACAGAGGAGTATAAAATCACCCTAACTAAATTTGAATGTTAATCAGCTCACTTAGTGTGATATAATCATGTTCTCTTTAGTTAAACACAATCTCTTCATGGTTTACATCTCTAGAGTGGGGCTATATAAGACACAATGAGATAAATTTTGAGGCCATCTGAGGGGAAATGTAAATCAATTCTTACAGTTTCTTTTCTTCGTAGTGGTCCTTTAGGCTACTTAAATGCTAATTCTTAGAGTATAATGATGGTGAGGTGGGTTGGAGAGGGAGGAGACATTTCAGAAAGAGGGGGAAATCTGTTGGCCTTGGCCTTCCTTAAATTCTAAAATCCTCTGTGCTGATCAGGTAGGTGCAGAGCAGGGGTTCTTATCCACCATAGAAACAGGGGAGTTGGGTATCGAATGACTGGTCCAGGTTCCTTTGGGGTGGGCAACAGCATATTAACCAGCCACTTTTTACTTTAAGTGCTTGAAGAACAGAGTTCTAGTTAAATCACATGTGCAGGTGGACCAGGGAAAAATGAAACACACTGCCTAAACTTACCCATGCTAACTCAGAAACACTTCTGCATGGCAACAAATAGAGAATGACAGCCGAATGGGCAGGTCTCTTATAAGTGACTTTTTTTTTTTTTTCCAGAACCCCGTTCAGGAAAATTATGTATTACTGCTTATATGAACTAATATAAGCAGTTAATATTACCAATAATATTCACATAAACTCATAAAAGCGATTTACACTAACATTGTTCTTTTTAAATTTTTTTTAAGATTTTTTAAATTTATTTGACAGAGACACAGCGAGAGAGAGGGAACACAAGCAGGGGGAGCGGGAGAGGGAGAAGCAGGCTTCCCGCTGAGCAGGGAGCCCCATGCAGGGCTCGATCCCAGGACCCTGGGATCATGACCTGAGCTGAAGGCAGACGCCTAACAACTGAGCCACCCAGGTGCCCCTACACTAACATTGTTTTTAATGTTTATGATATATGTTGCAAATATAGTTAACATCAATGTTAATATATAAGATATTCAGCTCCATTACAAATAATTGAAGTCATGACACAGTTTTTATTTGAAATCCAGACCTCCAAGTAAAACTACCCTGAACTTTCCCCTCTTACTTGCTTCCCTCAGAACTACGTATTTTTTTTTTTTTTAAAGATTTTATTTATTTATTTGACAGAGAGAGACAGCGAGAGAGGGAACACAGCAGGGGGAGTGGGAGAGGGAGAAGCAGGCTTCCTGCTGAGCAAGGAGCCCGATGCGGGGCTCGATCCCAGGACCCTGGGATCATGACCTGAGCCGAAGGCAGACGCTTAACGACTGAGCCACCCAGGCGCCCCCAGAACTATGTATTTTTTTTGTTTAATTATATATGGGTACCTATGACTCCAATTAATCCTTTGAAATCAACATAAAATTCCCTGAAACTAGCAAAGTATGAAAGGAGTGTGTGTATAGGTTTATATGTATATGTTGAGTGTGTGGTGTCCATGCATATGTGTGCATATGTGTGTATAGCATACATGTTTTTTGTGCATGTTTGTGAATATGTGCGATTGTGTATATTACCTCAAACCCAGTATTAACTTGACTGCCTTGAGTGGATATTATAAACCAACAGAAGCATCTGTTTGCCAAAATCTTTGCTCAAAAGAACCTGAGGCCAAATGAGCAGTTGCTAAAATCAAAGTGTATCACAGTTATATGCAAAGACTAATCCTCATCTGATATTTAAACCTCAGTGGGACTGATACTCTATTAGTCAACAGCTGCACATGGATAATGTATTTTCAACATAAAATTCTTAACATATGAAAATAATTTCACAACGTCACTTGGTAGATAGTCACTGAAAAAAAGTCTTTTATTGTTAAATACATTAATTTATGTTAATTGACATTGTAATACCTCACTAAATTTTTTTAAAAGTTATTTTTCTGAGACTAAACTGTTAATATTGCCGACTAATGGCAGAGTTTTATTTTCACTTGTGTGTCTTGTTATAATATGAGAATAAATACCATAAAGAAAATCTGTCATAAGGAAATTAAGTTCACTCTGTTCAAGATTTTTCTATTTTAATATCTTTAGGTTTCTTTAGTTTTCCTATGAAAAAAAATAATCAACTTGAAGTTCAACCAAAAATATTGCAATACAAATTTAAGTGTTTACTTCTACTTACATAGGGCATAATATTTTTCTAGTACTGTTTTTAGAAATATAGTTAGACAAATCCTTTATTTGGTGATACCTACAGAAGACAGGACTCAAAATGAGCTGCAGGTTAAGTTAATGAGTGAATTTATCCCAGTTTTGGCAAATATTCTTAAAACTATTAAAAGCTGGGAGTATATGTTATTTTGTTGAATAATTATCAGTGTAGGGAAAAATGCAAGCTTCAAATGTCAACTAAAATCTACTCTATCTAAAGTACATTAAAATGTATATTATAATACTTTTAAAGCTATTTTAAGGTCATTTTACAAAGTCTAAACTCATATGTCAAGACATAGGAAAAAGTCTGGTGAGTTTATGCAAGTTTTATGTAGGAGGGAAAGGCAAGATTGGAAGAGCTCTGGGAGTGTTAAATACAGAGATAAAGGTAAGTGTATCTCCCAGTGCATGGGAGTTGGTCCCTCTATTGTTAGGGTTATAACCATGTGAGTTCATGTTCACATGGAGAAAGAGATTTTGAACCAATGTTTTTTCCCCATCTGTGAGAAACTGGTAGCATTTACTATTAAAATCCTGAATTTAGCATAAATTGCAAATGCCCCACATTCTTCACACTCTATGTGAAAAGCAAGAAAGCCCCAATGCCAAATCTGCTCTAACAACGGCTCTGGTAAAGTGCTTCTTGCAACAGCTATAGACAGCCAATACAAATGATATCCACAATGTCAATCAGACAGAAAGTTGAATAAAAATCCACTACTGTGACAGGTATGCTTGTTACACTACCAGTTTAAGTAAGGAATAGCAGTCAGTCAAGGAAAAAATGTGGTTCTTTAGACCTGGCTAGAGCCAAACCTAGGCTTCCTCCTGGCTGGTGCTCTGGGGCCAAGGGCTGAAGAGATCCATGCAGTCCTAGGAGGGAGAGGCCAACAACAACAACAGCAACAACAAAAACATGCATCAAATAATAACTAGTATTTCTGTGCATTTCATCATTAGTAGCTTTGAAACCATTCTTTATATTCTTTACTAATAAGTAGGTGATTGACTAGATTTACTCTGGAATGTCTTGGTGTGGCTCAGTCGGTTAAGCGACTACCTTCAGCTCAGGTCGTGATCCTAGGGTGCCGGGATCGAGCCCCACATCGGGCTCTCTGCTGAGCGGGGAGCCTGCTTCTCCCTCTCCCTCTGCCTGCCGTTCTGCCTACTTGTGCTCTCTCTCTGTGTCAAATAAATAAATAAAATCTTAAAAAAAAAAAAGATACTCAATTCTCACAAAAGAAATACTTGTGTCTGAATTATAATGGCACATCTTGAAAATGCTATATTAACCATGTTGCACAATGTCTTCAGATTGTTTATTTGACTGTTGGGTTTGATACATACTAATTAAGAAGAAAAAATATGTATGGAACTTCCATTTCATATGTAATTTTTTTAACTTTTCTATTTATGAGGAGGATCACTTCAGTTCGTACACTTCGAATGTCTGCCATGTGCCCAGGGCTATGTGGCAATTTGGAATACAATGACAATTATATGGTCCTGACATCTAGGAAATTATTTTCTAGTGGAATCAACAGTGGATTTCAACACAATGTATCAAATGTAGTGGGTGCTATAGGATCACGGGGAGACAAGCATTTGATAATGTATCTATATGGGAGGAGGTTTGAGGGAACAGCAGAGGCCCCAGCCCGTATCAAAAAAAGTTTATAGATGATGTTTTGCTTACTTGAGTTTCGTTGGATAAATGGGAGAGAGACTGATAGTGGTTGTGGGTGGGGGCTAATGAAATGCCAGAATTTTTTTTAGGCCTTCCTTTCATGACTTTTGATGCTATCTAAGCAATGTCCACTCTCACATATTTGTAATTCAATTCTACATCTCCTATTAGCGCGATACTACCGACATAGTGTTTATTTTGAAGAATGCTGATACATTTTCTCTGCAACCCAACTGCTTCTCAAAAAATGTATCGGAAGTCTGGATTATTGTTTCTCACATTATCTCTTAAATTCATCCTGAATTTACATGTCATTTTTGTAAGGAATGTATTATATATCTGTTGTGTTTTAATATAAGTCATTGAGGCAAAAAATAATATTATTAAATAATTAAAATTTTATACATCCCAAGTTCATAAAAATACATTTGAATAGGCATTTATTTGAAAAGTAAAATATTTCATTGGAGAACAGGATTCATTAAATAAAGACAGTATGTGTATTTTCATTTTCTGAATAGTCATATTCAAAATATCAACAACATACATATATTAATGATATTGTTATTAATGTTAATGCCATATTAATTTATTATATATGTGTAAAGAAATATGGTATTTCTTATAAAATATTTACATAATTTCTCATTTTAATTACTAGATTTGATATTTGGGATTAAATGGGCACTTAATATCAAGTGATGGAATTAATAAATTGACACAGTAGAGCTGCCTTAAAGAAATTTATCTTATTTGGAATTAAAAGGAAAAAGATTAATTGTTTTTAGTTATATATAGATTTTTAAATACAGGTTTTAATTCACAATATTTGAAGCAGATTTGATTAGTTTATATATATTATTAAACGATTATGTAGAAGGTACCACCTATTTTTAGTGAGTGGAGGACAATAAAAACATTAAGAAAACACTCATTTTGTTTTAACTCATCTCTACTTCCTGAGATGCTTGGAAATCTCTGATTTTTCAACAGTGTTTTGTAGTTTCCATTGGACAAGTCTTTCAACTCCTTGGTTAAGTTCATTCTTAAGTTTTTGGGTTTTTTTGTTTTTCTGATGCTCTCTATTGTAAATGAAATTGTGTTTGTAATTTCCTTGTTAGATTGTTCACTTTCCCATGCAAGTACATACATAGAAAACAGTCTCTGAATAGTTCTTTTATTTATATGTTGCAAGAAAAATCTTCCAATTACTTCAAAAATTTTTTTTCATTGTGGCAAAATACACATAACACAAAATTTACCATCTTAACCATTTTTAAATGTACAGTTCATTGGTATTAAATACAATCACAATGTTGTATGGCAATTGACCCAGCTTGGCTTCAATTTGTCATCAAAGTCTCCCCCTAGGGCGCCTGGGTGGCTCAGTTGGTTAAGCGACTGCCTTCGGCTCAGGTCATGATCCTGGAGTCCCTGGATCGAGTCCCGCATCGGGCTCCCTGCTCGGTGGGGAGTCTGCTTCTCCCTCTGACCCTCCCCCCTCTCATGTACTCGCTCTCTCTCATTCTCTCTCTCTCAAATAAATAAATAAAATCTTAAAAAAAAAAAAAAGTCTCCCCCTAGAAGTTGCAAGACTTCAAAAGACTCCAGAGTTCCACAGCAGTTATAATACACAGATTTGGCCAGTGCATACATTGTCTAGGTGGGAGACATACTCCTAGTACTTCCTACTCTGCCATCTTCCCAGAATTCTCTTTCTTCCAATTACTTTTGAATTTTATTTTGAAATTTATTGAAAACCTAGCATATTACTGGTACTGTGATAGATCCTAGGGACTAAAAGTTGATTATGGCTTCCTTGCTCTCAAGAAGCTCAAGATATAGTGTATATATGTATGTGGCAAAAGGATGGGTGCCACATCATTTATCCTCCAAGAAAAGTATCATTTGAAGTGTACTATAGTGAATTTAGGATTGACACAATTGTTAAGTGTTTTGGAAAGGTGGGGGTAGTCTGAAGGTGAGAGCAAGCACATTGCATAAAAATGAGGAAGATAGCTGGGTTGAACCTTCATCCACCAAACACACCGAATACCCAAAATATTATAGACACTTTGCTAAGTGCTCGGTTTATACCCTGCTGTAGTCTAGTAAACACCCTGACGGTAACTTTTTGCACCCAATTCCACTTCTGAACACTAATTTCAATTCTGACACCAACTAATGATTCTGATACTCGATTCTAATGTAGAAAGGAGAGATTTTTCCCACACCACCAGGCAATTCTACAATGTCATCTGGGTGTTCTACAATCTAATTCAATTCTGACACTCTCCGTCTGGAGAGAGTTTCAGATCCCATAGGTTAAGGACTCAGTCCAAAAGACTGTCCCTGTCCCCCCTTCAGACATCAATCACCAGTCCAGGTTCTCGTTGGTGCTTCAGACCCACTGGCTATAGATTAGAATTTTCAATGACCCCCTCTTTGGGTTTGATTAATTTACTAGAGCAGCTCACAAAACTCAGAGGAACACTTTACTTACCAGATTACTGATTTATTATAAAAGAACTCAGGATCAACCACCTGGAAGAGATGCATAGGACAAGGGAGAGGGAAAGGGGCATGGAGCTTCCATTCCCTGTCCAGTGGGCCACTCTCCCAGCACCACCATGTCTTCACTAACCTGGAGGCTCTCTGATCCCTGTCCTTAGGGATTTTATGAAGGTTGTGTTACACAGGCATAATTGATGAAATCATTGGCCATTGATGATTGATTCAATCTCTACAATCTCTAGTCCCTCTCCCTCTCTGAAAGTGATAGTGTGGGACTAAAAGTTCCAGCCCTCTAATCACAAGGTTGGTTTTCCTGGTTCAATCTTTTGGTTACCTAGGGGCTTTCCAAAAGTCACCTCATTAATATAACAAAAGATGCCTTTATTGCTTTCATCACTTAGAAAGTTCCAAGGGTTTTAGGAGTTCTTTGAAGACCAAATATATATTTATTAAAAATCACAACATCACAAAGGGTGAGTAGAATTTTATCAAGTTGATACATATAAAAGGGAAGAAGAGCATGCCGGGTAAAGGATACTGCTGGGGTAAAGGCATAAAGGCACCAAAGTGTCCATATTTCTGTTCATTATTAACTGACCAATGTTGAAGATGCTGTGAGCTACAAGCCACTGAACTTTATCATTTAACATCTTCAGCCTTAAGACAAATTTTTCTAATTTAGGGAATAGTCATTTTATGTATATTTATATTTCATTCTTCAGTAAAGAACACTGTTTTTAATTTTAATTTTTTAAATGAATTGAGATGATTTGACCTAAATCAAAGATATTTGTCAAATTGCCTAAGAGTTTTATTTTATTTTCTTATTTGCTTTTGCTTCTCTCAAATTCCTCCTTGTTTTCCCTACTCCAAATCTGCAATCACCTGGTGGCATTTCTTTATTAAAATGTCATAGTTTTTGTGAACAAATGAAGGAGAGATTCACAAAATAGTCTGTGCACTACTAATTCTGAAATTAGATTGAAATAAATGAGAAATTAGTAATTTAGAAAAATACATTTAAAGAATTAAAATTACTCATCCCTGAACATCAGAGAATACTCCTAGAACTACTGGGAAAATTCTTACACTTTACCTGTCTTTTGGCATGTGCATAGAACTAATTTGCATCAGCAAAAGCTAGGGATTTTACAGATGACTGATGCCTGTGAAAATGAGATTTCTCCCCTGAACCTGCTTTAATTAAAATGCTGTAAGTAAGGGAACATTTTAATGTGCCAATATCCATGTTTGGTTAGTGCTGGCTTTCTAGAAATGTGACTTTAGTTTGCATCTCAAAGAGCTCAGGTGCACAGGTTCTGCACTGTTTATGCACTTGGCTATTTAACACTCTAGGTAATGTCTTATTGAATAGTGTTGCATAAATGAAGACCAACATGACCAAGGTCCTTAATTACACATCTTTTCCTGTTTTTTGTTTTTTGTTGCCTCTTTTTTTAAACATTATAAAAAGTACTTAAATTGGTACTGATAAACTTATATACCAAGGAACTTCAAACTGAATATAGCCTAGACTTGCAGACCCAGAAAACTTATATTTTAAATGAGTCTTCATCTTTTTTCACAGGAATCAGACTCTGATAAACAACATGTCATCTTACTCATGGTAACTGGAAAGTTATTTACCCATAGGTGATTTTCCCTACAGTTTCAGATTATAATAATGTTCATAGGCAGTTTGATCAAAGTGACATAGTAATAATCAAGAAGGAACATTTTATAACCTGTGATAACTATTTGGGGACAAAATCAATAAACATTGTAAGCCTCTACCCACATTTAGTCATCTTAACACATTATTAGTACCTATCAACTATGTGAACACTTTTTTGGCTAAAATATATATTCATATCCTCTCTCCAACACAATTAAATTACACATATATTTCTCCATATAAATATATAGTGTATAAAGCATAAGTAAGTAAGTAAGTAAGTAAGTAAATAAATAAATAGATTGAGAGCATACACTGATTCCAAATAATTTCAAAAGTGGTAGCTTACTTAAATTTTCTCTGAAATGTGAAAATAAAAAGACAGAAATATATCTATAGTACCATTTCTCCTTATTTTGTTTTTCATTTCTATGATTAGATTTTTCCATAGAATATCCATGCACATCATCATTGTTTAAAAAAGCAAGTAATGGGGCGCCTGGATGGCTCAGTCGTTAAGAGCCTGCCTTCGGCTCAGGTCATGATCCCAGGGTCCTGGGATGGAGCCCCACATTGGGCTTCCTGCTCAGCGGGAAGCCTGTTTCTCCCTCTCCCTCTCCCCCTGCTTGTGTTCCCTCTCTCACTGTGTCTCTCTCTCTCTGTCAAATAAAAAAATAAAATATTTTTAAAAATAATAAAATTAAAAAATTAAAAACCAAGTAATATATATTACGTACTTTGTGTCTAGGACTGTTCTAAATGCTTCAGTATATTAGTTTTTAGAACCCACAGAATGAGCCAAGAGGGTACATATTTTAATTGTTCTTATTTTAAGAATAAGAAACACGAGGCACTTGGAAGTTATGTAACTTCTCTATGGACATGATTCATCAGTAGTTAAGCCAAGAGTTGAATCTAGACAGTGGCTTCAAAGCCTCTCCTTTTGCCTTATTCTTATGTTTTATGAATCAGTTATTTTTCTATCCATTTATTTATTCCTCTACTTGCCTCCCCCCAAAAAAAATAAGTGCCAGAGGCAGAATATGTGTCAAGAGTTCATACTCTTAGTCATCTTGCTCCAGTGGCTACTTGGTTTGACAAGGAAATAAGGGTTGTAATGAAAGGTCACAATTAGAATGGGAATATATACTAAATCAGGGAGTGGAACTCCTAGAGATGGCTCCTTAGCGAGCTCTACCTTCTCTCCCTGTCTCTCTTTGTCTCTGTCTCTCTCGGTATTTTATTGTGCAATATAAAACACATAAGAAATGTACAAACTCTTTCTATATACATGCATATGTGTGTGTGTGTATATATATATGAAGAATTACACTGTGAACAACAGAGGGGGATTAATTAAACATTTATGGCACTGAAGAGGCCTACTGCTTCCCCATGATCAAACTTGCTCATTCTGACTTTTGTGACAGTTTGTTTTGGTGGTTTATCAGCTGTATCTACATTCCTAAGCAATATAGCTTAATTTTTTTGTTTTAAACCTTATTTGAATAATTATTATTTTAATATGTGTGTTACTTTAAATTTTTATTTTACTTATTTTATTTTACATATAATCTATATTTTACTTATAATTTACTTATTTATTTTACTTATAATTTAAATACATATACAAATTTTTATGAGCCTATAATATTCTTTTCATGATATTTTCATTCAGAGTTGTATCAAGACTGTTATATATTTGAAATCAATAGAAAAAATGTCATCTTTTTTTGTCTAGAATGGTTTAAATAGTACTATCTATATTTGTTTCTTAAATAATTGAAAAGACCTTGTGCATTGAATGTTATGGGGAAGAGTACTACAAAAACTATTCTCATCTTTTTTGTTGTTGTTGTTTATTTTATACCTACTTTTGAGTGGATCAATTTTTATTTTCCAGAATATTACGCATTTCTTTTCATAGTCATAAGAAATTCCAAACATTCATCTATTAAATGTTTTTGCCTACTCTCTATTTGTGGTTTTTACATTTTTCATTCTTAATTTGTGTTCTTGTGGCTGAAATCTCTTTTTTAAACTCTTTGATTAAATTATCAAGAGTACAGGTTTTAGATATATTAACATAATTTAGTATTTTATACTTTATTATTTAGCCTACTTTTAGTTCCTTTTACTTTTAAAACTGAATGTTTTTATTTTGTTAACATCAGTATCTTTTAAAATTCCTGATAATATTGCTTAATAAGTGACATGTGCAAGCTTTGGTTAACTTGTGAATAAAACTTTGATTACACTCCATAATATTGATAGCATTATTTTGAATATTGTTAATTTGTCTTTATTCTATGACTGCAATCTCTAAGTTTATTTTGGCAATAAAATTCTTTGGGAAATATTTTTAAAGTGCTATATGAAATAATTTATTCATTTATTTTGTATTTATTTTTATTGCCACTCAGTATAAATGCATCCTTTACACTTTCTATTTTGAAAATTATTAATCTATATTTCTATATTTATTAAATCTTATTTTTAATCTTTTCTTTTTAAAAAATTTGTGGTGTTGAAAGCAAAAAGAGAATATTCAAACATTATTTAAAGTGAATTTATATTAATTAAAGCAGAACTATCTTACTTTAGTGGAGTAAGAGTTGGTCAATCTTAGTAATATATTTGTCTAAATCATTAAGCATTTGAGGAATATAATTCAAAAAATTACAATATAATATTAAAACCAAAATGTATCTATGTAAAACATTATTTTGATATAAAAATCATTCTAAACCATTTCTATCAAGTAATCTTTTCTCTTTCACAATCTTATAGGCCTGAAAAAAAAAAAACCCAGAAAAACTGATATACACATAGTTTCATGTCTGCTCTGTATATCACCTTACTACCAAATTACCTCTTTTCAGGATTATTTTTTTTTATTAAAAAATATCTATTTATCTTTAGGAAAAAAGTTAACCTCTAATGCATTTTTAAAATAAGTAAAAATGAGTCTCAGTCTTATAAAACACTATAGAATTCTAATTAAAATACCCTTCACTCAAATGGCAACAGTATCAGAGAATATATACTTTCCCAGAAGTTTAAAAGTATGACAACAGGAGGAATAAGATATACAACTGGAAATTTATAAAATATAAATTCTCTTTGGCAACTGCATTTTATCATAAAGATAAACAACCTTCCATTTCCTTCACAGAATTTTTTAAATGATGAAAGGAAAAGTTAGATTTGCTTTCACTTGAGGTACATTTGGTGATCAAGTTAACAATTCAAAGTTCCTATAATATGACAAGTACCTTTTAAGGGATGTATTATCATTATTATTATTATTTATCTTCCAGTTCTCTTTAAGCACATGCAACAGAAATTTGTTGAGTAAATAGTTATTCGATACTAAGAATGTGCCTGAGTTTGAGCAAGAAAGGGGGATAAAAATGCCTATGTATTTGAAGAATTAAATTTAGCAGGGAGGAGTTATTTTAAAATATAATAAGATTTAGAAAGCTAGTAAAACAACAAATGTATAAATGAGAAATAGAAAAGTAAGTTTGTTCTTTTTGTGTAAATTTCTATTTTCACATATTGTTTATTCAAAATGGAAAATAAAAGAAGCAATATTCCAAGACATCATGTATGTTTTAAAGACTCAACTCTCAGTCCTATTAGAGAAGTTATTTACCTCTATTTTTCACAAAGAAATATGAAAGAGAAAATAAAAAACATAGCATGTTTTGCATCTTGAGCTTTCACAGAAAATAAAATATTTATATGCAATAATATAAAATAAAATAAAATGTAATAATATATAATTTTCTACAAATTAGCAGTGATGAGTTATAAGTTAAAAGTGCATTATTTTAGAGCAATTTGTGTTTAATGAAATTTAATATTGTATTCTCTAATATTTAAAAAAGTACTCCTTTTATTGTAAATATTTTTTAAAATATGAGTGTAAAGAAAACTAATAAAGCATATCATACAACATAGCACCAAGAGATGATCCCAGTTAATATGTTAGAATATGTATTTGCAGTTTATTATGTGTTAAGTTTGTATGTAGAAGAGAGAGAGATAGAGGAAAAGAAAGATAGATTTGAATGTATTAATTTATAACCAATGATGTGCAATGGTAATGAGAATATTACAGTATCTCTGTAAACCAGGGAAGGAAGGGATTAAAATATAAGAACTTTAATAAGTTTCTCATTTACATAAGGTACATGCGATACAACTAATAAAGAATGAACAAAAAATGATTAAAATATCTACTGACATTATATGTTTAAAAAAAAAAGATAGTAGGAAGGGAAAATGAAGGGGGGGAATCGGAGGGGGAGATGAACCATGAAAGACTATGGACTCAGAAATAAACTGAGGGTTCTAGAAGGGAGGGGGATGGGGGAATGGGTTAGCCTGGTGGTGGGTATTAAAGAGGGCACGTACTGAATGGAGCACTGGGTGTTATACGCAAACAATGAATCATGGAACACTACATCAAAAACTAATGACGTAATGTATGGTGATTAATATAACGTAATAAAATAAAATTTAAAAAAAAAGATCTACTGACCAAGGAAAATACAAGGCCTTGAGAAAGTAAGTGTATGGATAATCATATCATTGAAACTCCATGCTTGAAAGGTCAAGGATGAAGACACCAACAGGACATTTCCATTTGAAAGTAGGGAAAAATTGTGAAAGATTTGAAATAAACTGAGAAATTCCTGATTATCTTCCCATCTTGATTATCTTGTTTTATGGGGGTATACACTTTTCATTGACGTGGAGATTTTTTGCAACTCTGTAATTGTAGATAACCTGCAGTAGTGTAAATCATTTTTGTCCATAGATGAATAAATTGTGTTGGAATGTAACTGATTATTGCCTTATGGATATAAAAAAAGTTTTAAGTTTTGGGGGCACCAAGGTGGCTCAGTGAGTTGAGCGTCTGACTCTTGGTTTTGGCTCAGATCATCATCTCAGGGTCCTGGGATTAAGCCCCGTGTTGGGCTCCGTGCTCAGCATCGAGAGGGCTTGTCCCTCTCCCTCCCCATCTGCTCCTCTCCTGACATGTACTCTCTCCCTCTCTCTCTCTCTCTCAAATAAATAAATGAAAACTTAAAAATAGCTTTAACTTTTTACTTTTCTTTTAAAATTTATTTCAACATTTCATATCTGAACTATATAATTCTCAATTTTTTTCCTTTGAACTAGTTTTGAGGTCTTACAAATTCTCTCATTAATTAATGAGTTATATAGAATCTTTGCAAGCAATTTATTTTCCTATAAGAGTCATAATATTATCTTCCTTAAAAATCCTTTAACTGTTTTGGGTGTTATTAACTGAGATGTCCAATGAATTTAGCAGATGCTAGGTAAATGTCTTCCTGGAGAAATACACTATATGGGCAGCTTAGGCTCAGACACGACTTATGGCTTTCAGAGATTTCCAAGCACAAATAGAGCTTTAATTTCACTGATTTTTTGTTTCACTAGCACTTTCCCCCCTCCTCTACTGATTTTGTTTTATTTCTGCTTCTGCTTTGCTTATATCTGATAAGTGATTCCCCAGTTATGATAGCAGTGTTTGTGAATTTGGTTTTTATTTTTTATTATGTTATGTTAATCACCATACATTACATCATTAGTTTTTGATGTAGTGTTCCATGATTCATTGTTTGCGTATAACACCCAGTGGTTTTATAGTCTGATATTTTGATGATCTCTAAATGCATTTATAGATGTATAGAGATCTATTATCTATTAAGTTAGAGATGACAAAGAATTTGGTTTGTCAATTCCTGTCATTATTAATTCTGTGCATATTTGTCTATTTTGAACACACATCAACCCACTGGAAAGCAGAATAGTTCTTTGATATCAGGACCAATGAATTTTTACATCTGTGTCTTTTGACCTGTGGCTAAACTTGTATAATTGAAGCTATCTCTGTGTGTCTATGCTGTGATCCTGAAAGGACTTTCCTTGTGTAATTATATAATATTGCTTATTTTCAGAGAATATTAATAAATTAGTTTATAAAGGATTTTTTTTCTAATTGGTTTCTAGAGATAACTAAGCACTTACATACATTAATATTCCTAATATTACCAGAAAATAAGGAAATTGAATTTCTAATACTTTAAATGTATTTGAAAATTATTTTTATACAAGCTCAGAATATTTTTAAGAACCCAAGTATATATGATTTTAGGTAAATCTTAAGTAAATGAGACTAGTTTAATAATCTTAGCTTCATAAAAACTTTTATGTTTCTTTTGATTTATCAGTGTTAATTATAATACAAGTATACATTTTATTCTATTTTCACTTACTTTTCCCAAAGCGTAGAGAGGTTTATTGATAAAACAACTAACACAATTATTTGCTCAATTAAGTTGAACCATTATTTTTAACAAACTTTTTAATTTTAAAGTTAATTATGTTTTAGAGTATGTCATATTGAAGATAATTTTTGAGATCTTTGGGCAATTTAAATTTTTGGACTGATATTGAGTAAATTATTATCAATAGTCACCAGATATCTACATATTTTCTAATTAATATAGAATAATGAAACATTCATTATAAGCATGATTTTAAGGTTATATAATTTTATTCATATATTTATATTATGGAGAATCTGTAACTTTGACTTGTGTCAATGAATGTGATCATTTTGCCACTTTAAGAAGCTGCAAATGGATATTTTTAGCTATAAAATGTTGTGTTATGTATACTTATGAACTCTACTAGAAAACCAAATGCTTATGAATGATGAAAGATCTAATTTATCTAACCTCCAGTTTTGTCTGTGAGATAAAAGTTACTTCATCTGATTAAAAGTTGTAATCAATTTAGTGCTTGATATTCCACTAGGAACATTAGTGAAAGAGAAATACGACCATAAATGTACTTTTGCTTTTTAAGAAAAAGGAATAGTTTTGTCCTAAGGTAGTGTTTCTAAGTGTTTTTTCGTTTTCTTTTTGGTCCTTCAGTCTTTCACAACTCTTAATTATTGAGAATTGAGGACCCCAAAGGGTTTTGTGTTGTTGCTGTTGTTGTTTACATGGGTTTGAGTTTATGTACTATATTAGAAATAAAAGCTGAGAAATGTTAAAATGAACTTATTTATAGATTAATTTGAAGATAGGAATAATTAACACATTGCATGGGGTAAACAGAAAGAACATCATATTATTAATATAAATGTAATTTTGCTCTCGAAGATCCCTTAAGAACTGTCATCAAATAAAATGTCAGATTGTTCCAGAATGTGAAAAAAATAATAATGAAGGACAAATATGGCAAGTGATATTTTTCCCTTGTTTATAGTACTTAAATCTAAAAACAAACTATGAAGTATGTCAAAATATTAGCAAATTTTTCTTAATATTGATGAGCTTATTCTCTTGGTTTATTGATTAATAGCTTTACCTATAATTGGTAGAAGAGATTCTGTCTTATTAGAATAATGTTCTATTCTTTATGTTGACTATATTATACCACTGATTATTTAATTTTTTAAAAAAAGAGCCGGGTTTCCTCACTTACGAAAAACAGAGGTTCCTACAAGTTACCTTCTGTGTGTATTTGTCACTTAAAAATATTATTGAGTATTGTTCCTCAGGCACTCATGACCCAAGTCTCTTAACAAATTTTTTGTTTTTGCCTTTCAAATATCTGATCTTAATTTGGAAAAAAAAAATCTGCAGAACTTTCAGGATATCTTTTACATATCTTTGAAGTTTCCCAGAGAGTCCCTGGAAAATGACAAATTTTTCCCATCTCATAGGAAGCGATACCAGAAATAATTTGATTTGTTAGATTATTTGCATGGGAAGAGTTAAGTAAAAAGAATGGAATACACAACTTAATTTAAATTTCTATAGGTAAAATGTTGTTAATATGCATATTGCATAAATGATATGCTTGAAGGGAAGTTTCTATAAGTTTGTCAATGCACTCATTATCTATACTATGTTTTCACCTTAAAGGAAAATATTGATCAAGACCTTATGATATAATCTGTTGTTTTTCTTTGTCAGAGTCCTAGAGATGCTTTGCCTGATATTAGGCAATAAAGGTATAGTGTTTTGTTATAATTTTTCTTATTATTTATAAATCTCTACCTGATCACAACCTTATTCCTTTAATTTGAATGTAGCATTGTTATAGGTTCTTGTCTAGCAGAGTCAAAGAATGAATCTCGCGGACACAAAAGGGTGTAGTGATAGTTTTTTAAGTGAAGGTAAGAACAGAAAGAAGAAAAAAAGCTCTCTAGAGTGAGAGGGGTCCCGAATGGGTTGCCACTGTGAGCTATTTATTGGCAAGCTTTTATTGAGAACTGACTGGGAAGCTTGTGGCCTTGAGATTCTTGTGCCATCTTGGTTTGAGCAAGGACTATTGATAACATCCTTAATGGCCTACTTCTACTTTGAAGACTGGTCATTTTCTGTGGTTACAATATAGCTGCCATAAAAAAAAATACCCCCTAACATTCAGGACCAGGTGGTCTGGTTTATTCTCTTCTCTTGTTCCGCTTTGTCTCATCATCTCCTGCTGGAGCCTAGTCAAGGGTTTCCTATCTCTCCCTGCCTATACCTTAATCCTTTCCCTGCTCAGCATCTTCTAGCCTAGTGGTTCTCAATTCGGAAAGCACATTCAGCTTTTCTATGTAGTTTAAAAGTACCTATGAAACTGCTATAGAAATGTAAAGATGGATGGAAATTAAGATGAACACACTAATGCTTCAGCAAGACTTGACTTTAAACTGAACAAATTTTTCTCTTTCTCACTCTTGAAGCCTCCCCCGACCCTTCACTTGTTTTCTGTAGAATCCTTTGTTCCAGGAACTCGGTGTCAGTGTTGACATCTCGCTGACCTCAATGTCTACTTAGTAAGGAGACTTGGATGGCGGGTGGCAGGGCTAGTCATGAGACCACCTTGAACATGATGCGGCTGGCCACAAGTACCAGATTCTTCTCAAAATGATCCAGATCCTGTATTTTCCTATAAAACCCATCAGCCTTTTACCCCCGTGGGTCTGCAGTTTTGAAAGCATTAGCCCCCTGTAGCCTCCTTTGCCTGGCAAAGTAAAAATACTATTATTTCATCTTTATCCCCAAACTCTGTCTTCATGTTTTATTTCGGCTCCAGAGCACAGAGGTAGGCTTTTGACACCTGTGTCTCAGGCCTTCTCCAGAGTTACTCAGTCTCTATACCTGATATTCTTTTTATATGTTTTGGTATGTCTCAGAATGCTTTTTTATTTCATCTCATTAATTTTTATTAAAATAATGTTCATTTATTCTTATAAGTCAGATGTGTAACACTCCTTGTCTTCATTGAAAATAAGCTTATTCATTATTTTTAGAGATATTTGTCTGAATTTGGTGGGGAATAGTTTTATTATCTTTATTCCTTATGCCACAGAAACAGATTTCCTTGTCAGTTGCATTAATCTTATTATGAATCATAACCAGATTTCTCACATTTGAAATTTATCATTAGAAAAAAAATCATAGAAAAAACGATAGGGTTTTTGTCTCTGGCACAAATTGTATTTGTTTTACTCTGCTATGTGCTAGATACCCTAGATACCCTGCTATCATCTGCTGACCAGTTTTATCTTTAACAAAGAAGGATAATCCCAACCCCGCCCCAAAAAAAAGACAGTACCAGGTACTTAAAACTATTGACACTTCAAAAATGGACTCCTCTTTGTAGCTTCTGAGCTGACGTTGTTCAGATATTTGGACTGTATCAGTAGACTGAATTAGAATTTTCAAGATTCCTTTTAATCAAGAAGAAGACAGTTACATTGAGTTCATGCTAAATCCAGATACAACATGAGAGGAGTTAAATACATAAGACTGATTCAACCAAAGAAGGGAATTTTATTGTGGTTATTTGCTTGGAATATTGTTGATATTGTCTTAATGTTCTATTTTCCATAAATATAAGAAGTTATTTTTCTTTTTAAGCTATCCCATTTCAATGTAGTGACTTTGCTTTTTTGTAAACCGAGATGACTCACCCTGACACCTGAGAAATCATAAACACTTATTAAATCATCTTATTTTTCATAGCAAAATAGTTATGTTCGTAGGTTCAGCAAGCATCTGTCTTTCTCTTTTCCATGATATAATTGGATAAATTGATCATGCAACTAAGATCTTACTGGAGTATCATATTTGAAAATGATGTTTCTTTAATCAGTTTTGACAAGCACTATTAAGGAACCAAGTTTAGCTATACTTAAGGAGCAAATGTCTATAAAGTCCTCCTGGAAAAATTATCCTGGTGCCTTGTTTATGTGTCCCAGCCTGACAGGTGGTAAGGAAGTTCATTTCTTGGACCAGGAAATTTAGAATATTTGGGGAGCCTCTAAAATAGAGTAATTCACCCAAATTTAAAGGTAAATTATGTAAAATTTGGTGGAGTTTCTGGATTTGGCTTCTGGTCTCATTATTGCAAATAATAGAGACTTTTATAGATCCAATCTGAGATTCCTTATGGAAACTTCCAGACAGAAGGTAATTTTATGGATTTATTAGTTGTTCAATACTGTATGACTCTAGATTTGGAAAACAAACTCAAGGAGGTCTATACAATTGATCAATACTTTTGCTGTACCTATATAAATATCAGTACAAATCAGATGAGATCAGCCTGATTTTTGGAAAAAAATTGTCTATTTGAGATTATTATAATCACAGGGGAGAGTGGATGCTGTAAAGAAGGGAAATAAAAGGTCAAAGATTTTGAAATAGACAAAAGAATTCCTTCCTGATTTGGTTTCTTTTCTGCTGGGTCATCTGACTCCTGGAGGTTTGGCATCTTTCTTTGCCCCTGAGTTGTTTCACAATCACTTATTTATGAGCTATATTACTATTAGTTGTCGAAAACCAAGAGTGCAGATGATTTTTTTCCCATAGAAATATAGATTGTATCTGATTCAATGCCCTGAGGCTATTGACCAGATTCATGAATTTTTGCATCGATTTGTAAAATTCATTCCAGCATTCCTTATCTGACTGTACAAGTGCTTTGCTCAATTCTACTCTGAACCAGTTAAAATACTAATGAATTAAATAAAATCTTTGATACATTTATATTTGCATGAGCGTCATTGTGATGAACAGACTGTAAGATGCCCTCCCACCCCCACAAATGATTTATCAACTCTTAGCGTCCACACTACAGTGTAATCCCCTCACACTGAGGGCAGGCAGTATGTGTGAATTGTTTCTAGCCAATAGAATGTGACACTCTTATGGGGGACATAGGGACGTCACTCCCTTTGGTGATGTTATTATATATAAGACTTTATCATAGCAGACTGCAGTGGAAGATTATCCTTGCTGGTTTGATGCAGCAGCTATGTTGAGGAAGTTCTTGTGGCAAGAAACTGAGTAGAGCCACAAGGAGCTATGAGTAATCTCTAGGACCTGAAGGTGGATTTTAGCCATAGCCAGCAAAGAGCTCAGTCATTCAAACCTAAAGGAATTTCTTCTTTCAGTAACTTGGACACTTAGAAGCAGAGTCTTCCCCAGGCCAGTCCCTGGTGAAAACTCAGCCCAGCCAATATCTTGACAGAAATCTGTGAGACACCAAGCAGAGGATCCAGACACACTATGCCAAGAATTCTAACTCAGAAACTGTGGGATGATAAAGGTGTGTGTTATTTTAAGCCACAGAATTTGTGGTAATTGGTTATATATGCAGCAATATAGAACAACTGATGTAGTCATGATTTTACTTTTTGTTTTTATTTATTCTTTACTAATATGAATTAGTGGAATTAAGTTGCAGTTGCCATGGTATAAGTATTTAAAAGGAACAGAAAATATATGGTAGCTCAATTATTTCTGCACGGCAAACCAGATGTCTTAAGGTTGCATGATGCTCCTGTTTTACTAAGAAGGTGACTGATGAGACCAGAATTAGCAACCACAGGCATATGTGGCTACACCAAACAGTGAGCAACAAAGTTTAGGTAGATTGTAGCAATTTTGAGAAGAATTTTTCAAGTGAGTTATTTTCTTTTTCAACTTGTGGTTGAAAAACATATATCCTTGGCCAGGAAGGAAGAGAGCCATAATCAATTGGTCATCATATATGGGCTTTAGCAAAAATAGAGCAGACACTGCTGAAGGCTAAAGTAACTCATAAATTATATTCTTCCACTGGGAATATCAAGGACCCGATGCATTCCTTACTCGTTTTCAGCTTTCCTTTTAAGAGAAGGTATACAAAACACGTGGAAGAAAAGACAGATATATTTTTAAAAGTTAGTACCAGGGATTTTGTTCTATAAAAGGATTGTTGTTCTGTATTTAAACTAATTATGTTGTTGTAGCATTTAAAATAGAGTGACAAATATTGGATAATAAAACATTTTTTAAATAAAATGTATGCAAGATAAAATGATTACCTCTAACATATGATATCATCTCTTTCAACACGAGGAAAATATATAAAAGTTGTGGGAGAATAAAAACATACTAATTGATTGACTTCAATGAGAGAGAGTAAATGGAATTTGACTTATACTCTCAACAGGTCACTAGAAAAACCTGTAAAGCAGAATATAGGGGAATTAAAACTAAAGCAAATTATCTAAGTCACTAGGTGAAGTTGATAAGGCTTTATCCTCACTCTAATAATTCCACGATTCCTAAAATCTCCCTAGCATGGAGTCAAGCTTTTGTGGCATTGACTTTTTTTCTTTTTTTTTAAATTTTATTATGTTATGTTAATCACCATACATTATATCATTAGTTTTTGATGTAGTGTTCCATGATTCATTGTTTGTGTATAACACCCAGTGCTCCATTCAGTACGTGCCCTCTTTAATACCCATCACCCAGGCTAACCCATCTCCCCACCCACCTCCCCTCTAGAACCCTCAGTTTGTTTCTCAGAGTCCATAGTCTCTCATGGTTCGTCTCCCCCTCCAATCTGCCCCCCTTCATTTTTCCCTTTTTAAAAAGTCTCTGCGGTTGGTATGGTTTCAGAGGACAATAAGCATTAAAAGTAAGAAAGTTGTGAGAAATAGTTATAGGTAATTAAATAATCTGTTGGAATGACAAAGGGAGAAAACTGAAGTCACCATACAAAGCTTAGAGACTTAAACTATTCGAGACAGTGTGTAGAACATTTTCTTTTCCAGCAGACATATGGTTCACTTCAATTATTTTTTTTAACATTTTGTCTCCTCATGATGAATATTAAGTCTTGATAGCAGAACATCTTTGCAAATTTACCAAATAAATATTCAGGAATAGATATGCTAACATATTATTTGCTCTTCTGTGTTTTTATACATGTATAGTTTGTGCGCTTATAATACCAATAATGATTTTTTTTTACCATAAAATAATTAACGTAAGTACTAGATAATTCCGTCAATGCTTGAGTATTTCCTCTGCCCACTGACATTTAGTATTAGTGTCAAACTGATCACTTTTCCTGGCTCTCTCTTCACTTCTTCATTTTGTATTTCATGGATTAACATTTCTTCCCCCACAAAACATAAATAGGGCATTTACTTCAGGTAACTAACACTTCAGCCTGACCCGACGTCTTTCTTGTTAAATGAGATTGTTAAAGATTGCAGCTTTTCTGAGTTCAGAGCAACACTGGTTTGCTCACTAGATGTTTATTGAATTAAGAAAACCATCTCATGCTCCTGCATCTTGCTTGATTAGGCACAGTGGTAGAACAGACAATTTTATCTTCCCTAATCTTTTTCTCATCCAGCATGTCCTTTGTCATACAGAGCCTGTTCTCACATACGGTCGAGACAAAGCTCATGCAACCATAAAGTTGGAACTAAATGTCTGAAATAGTTTTCTAAATTGTGTAATTATTTTTGCTCCAAAATATCTTGCTTCCTTCTTGGACTGTTGATAGTCACTATTCTCTTCTTTTCTTCACTTGATTTTTAAACATAAGAATGATTTTAATCATAGATTATTATCTTTCTCTTATCTATCCTAATAATGTATATTCCTGACCATCCTTACCTCAGGAGCCAGATTTCTGAGTCCCAGAGAGGGACAGGAAGGCTGTCTCTTGATGATGGAAATTGCAACCCTCGTGATAACTTGCAAAGTATGACCAGGTAGGTGAATGTCTCTTCACTGAGCCTTGGCCATTTTGGATAGAAATGGTTAAGGATTATATCAAACTTTACACAATGCTTGAAACAATGTAAGTAACCTAACTCTTCTAGCTGCCAAAATTCACAAAGGATAAAATAAATTTATATAACTTATGGTTTCTTTCTTTCCTGAGTTATTATCGCAACTTTGTTACAAAATGTGATTTGAGAAAACAAATGTTAGTGTTGTTTCAGACAAAAGATCAGAGTGCTAAGATTTGATCGCTTCTCGGCCTTTTGGCTAAGATCAAGTGCAGAGTGCTAAGATTTGTTTTTATGACAAATGAAAGCTGGAACTAAAAGGAGAATTCTGGAAAAATGAATCTTCCAAGGATCAGAAATGTTTTGTCAATTAAGAAAGGGAGAGAAGAACATTAATGCATATATAAGCAGGCACTGTAATTGTGTTTATGTGAGTGTTATCTGATCTAGTGTCTATTCCACATGATCATAATATGTAGTGGATATTATTATTCCCATTTTTTAACAAAGAAAAATGTCTCAACTCTGAAGAGAAATGCATGTTCATATCTGTTTTACTTAAAAAACGGTACAAATAGAATGTATGACATTTGAATGTAAAGGTATAATAATAGTTCTCCAAAGAATAATGAAAAATAGAAATAAAGAAATATTACTTTATTTTTGAAAATTTTTATTTTGGAAATTTTACACAAATACAGAATTTTTGAGTATAATATAAAATACCCATTATCCTCATCAACAATTATGAGTACATCAATTTGTTTATATCACTTTCCATGTCTCCTCCTGGATTATTTTAAATCATATCCAGTGAATCATCACTTCAACTGAAAATACTTAGTAGGTATCCCTAGACAAACTGCACTCTTAAAAAAAGTCACAATACTGTTATAAACCTAAAATAATACTCATTTTTAATGTGTTCAAATATCAACTTTTCATGTTTTTTTAATTTTTAAATTTTAAATATTTTAAAAATTATGGTAAAAGGTACATAAAATAAAATTTACCATGTTAAGCATTTTGAAACGTATAGCTCAATGACATTAAGTACATTTATATTGTTATGCAACTGTTACTAGTATCCATCTCTGAAACTTTTTCATCAAATATCTATCTTTTAAAACTATTTCAATCATCACACAATTTCTATATATTGTGACTTGGAAAATGGCTCTTAAATATCATTTAATGTTTCAAGTTTCCATCTCTTTTTGTTTACTTGGCATATTTTATTGAAGAAAACAATTCATAAATCTAATAGACAGTAGTCTGAACACTGATGATTCTAGCCACAAACTAGTTTCTTATGACTTGGTATGTTTAGAGTTTTGATCATATTCACATTCAATTATTTTCAACAAGACTGCTTCATATAAAATTGTGCGTACTTCCATTCAAAGGTGTGTTTAATTTTATATGCCAACTTGACTGGGCCACAGAGTGCCCAGATATCTAATCAATATTAATCTGGATTGGTCTGTGAGGGTATTTTTGGATAAGATTATGGTAAACTAAGTAAAGCAAATTGCCCTCCCCAAGGTAGTTGAAATTTGTCCAGTTCACTGAAAGCCTGAATACAACAACCCCTCCCCCCACCTCACCCCATGAATAAGAGGCAATTCCTCCTTTCTGACTGGTTGAACTGGAATATTGATCTCTTCCTGTCTCCAGACTTGAACAGAAACAACTCTTTCTGGATTTCATGCCTGCCGGCTTTCAGATGAATTTATACAATCCTCCCCTGATTCTCAGTCTTTAGGACTCAAACTAGAGCTGCACTATTGGATCTCTCCTGAGATCTTGGGATTTCTCAACCTCCATAATCATGTGAGCTAATTTCTTATAATAAATCTTTTTCTATATATAGATCCTGTTGGTTCTGTTTCTCTAGAGCACACTGACTAATACAAGGGGATATATGTATGTCTGGCTGCCTTTGTTTTTGTGACATTTCCACTAATGATCATTGGCAGATATGCTATTTAAATAAGGATTCCAAAATGATAATATTCTAATTCTTATTTATTAAAGAACTCATACAACGCAGTAGCAAAATAAAAACAAACAGGATTGAAAGATGGGCAGAGGAACTGAATAGACAGTTTTCCAAAGAAGACACACAAATGGCTAACAGGTACATGAAAAGTTGCTCAACATCACTAATCATTAGGAGATGCAAGCCAAAACCACAGTGAGATATCACATCACACCTGTTAGAATGGCTGGAATCAAAAAGACAATTGTTAACAAGTGTTGGCGTAGATGTGGAAAAAGGGGAACCCTCTTAGGCTGTTGGTAGAAATGTAAATTGGTGCAGCCAGTCTGGAAAACAGTATAGAGGGTCCTCAAAACATTAAAAATAGAAGTACCCTATGATCCAGCAATCTTAATTCTGGGCATACCTCCAAAAGAAATAAAAATAGGATCTCAAACACATATCTGTATTCCCATGTTCATTGTAGCATTATTTACCATAGCCAGCATATAGAAGCCACCTAAGTGTTCATCAATGGATGAACGGATAAAGGTGATGTAAGATATCTATGTTATCTAGATGAGTTAGGAAAACAAAAATTCTGCCATTTGCACATCATTGGTGGATCTTGAGGTCCTTATGCTAAGTGAAATAAGCCAGACAAGAGAAAGAAAGATACTATGTGTTATCATTTATATGCAGAATTGCAACAAACATCCAGAATCATAGAAATAGAGTAGAAAAGTGGTTGCCAGGGGCTGTCGGGTGGGGGAAATAGGGAAAGGTTGATAAAAGGGTAAAAACTTTCAATGTTAAGAATAAATAAATAAATAAATAAGGGGCGCCTGGGTGGCTCAGTTGTGAAGCGTCTGCCTTCGGCTCAGGTCATGATCCCAGGGTCCTGGGATCGAGCCCCATATCGGGTTCCCTGCTGGGCAAGAGGCCTGCTTCTCCCTCTCCCACTCCCCCTGCTTGTGTTCCCTCTCTCACTATGTCTCTCTCTGTCAAATAAATAAATAAAATCTTAAAAAAAAAAAAGAAAAAAATAAGTATATAAGGAGATTAGCTTCTAACATCCTTTATTTCTTTCTTTTTCTCCCCTGGAAAAAGTCATGTAAATATTTTTATGGTTTTTTTTTTAATTTTTTAATATGTTATTAATATCATGCTACACATTCTATTTTGATTTTTTCACTACAATATATTGTGAAGAACACAGCATAGTATTATAAAAAAGATGTAATTTATCTGTAAAATTTTCATGGAAAGATTTTTGAGGAACTAATACGTTTGAAATTGATCTTCAGAACCAACAACTGTTCACAGAAAAAAAATGAAAGAGTCAAAATTTAGGAGAGTGGAGATCGATTAAGAAGCTACTAGGCTTATCTAGATGAAAATGTGAAAAATTTGAAATGGCTAGAGATGGTTAGAGATGAAAAAGCACAAAGTTAGAGTAGATGGTTTTGGTAAACTCCTAAGATGTGGGTAACAAGAGGGTTTTACCTAAAATAATTTCAATGTTGCAAAACAAGGTGACTGAAAGAATTATGGTGACATCAAGATGAGTAAGAAATGCATAAAACAGTATTAATTGAAAGTGGGATCTTATACAATAACAATCAATTTTTAGTCTATTTTTTGATATGTCTGCCATATTGTCTAGTGGTTTGTGGAAATGAAAGATAAGACTTGGAGAGAAGTCAGACCTGGAGAGGTACAAATTCATTTGATTTACATAAAAGAGAGTGATCCATGTAAGAGACGGGAGAAAATGCCAATGAAAATAGTTTAAAGCACGGAGTAGACAGACACAAAAAAAGAGAGAGAAACAAACAAGCCTAAAAGCAAAAACAAATCAACAAAGAAGCTTTATTTTTTAAAAAGATTTATTTATTTATTTGAGAGAGAGAGAGCGCACACGCGCGCACGAGGGTGGGGTTAGGGGTGGGGGAGGGGCAGAGGGAGAAGGCGAGAGTCCTAAGCAGACACCGTATTGAGGCCCTAGCCTTATGCAGGTCTCAATCTCATAACCCTGAAATCAGAACCTGAGCCAAAACCAAGAGCCAGCCACTCAACCGACTCTGCCACCCGGGTGCCCCAGCAAAGCTTTAATTGAGTGCAAGTAAGGAGAAAGACAGAAGCAAGTATTAGACTTGCAGATTTGATCAATATTTGAATGCAATAAACAATAAATTAATTTTTAAATTATATTTAGTCTATAGAGATCAAGTGGCCATTTTTTTGATATCAGTAGTATTTGCATCAGTCTGGTAGTAAAATTCAGAAAACATAGTTACTTGTGTGAATATAAAGACTTTACTTCTCAGTTAAATGAGCTTATGGTACTTAAAATCCACAATGTTATAGAACATATTTATACAGTGAATATTCTCACTTTATTTTTGTTTCTATATGAGTCTTATGGGGGGGCAAACTGTGCCTACCCCCATATGGAAAATCTTGGTAATATACACTAGAATAATGGGAAAAAAGCTAATTTGAAACAGAAGGAATATGACACTCTAAGTTTTTTACCTATGCTCCACAGGGAGTGTAAAGTTGTAGCTGAATCAGTTAGGAATTTGTTACCTAGACATAAAATGCACAACTAAAAAGTACCTTTTAGAGTACAAATGCTGCAGAGAAATTTGCAGCTAAATATATTACTAGTTTTCTCCCTACACTTAATTCTGGAACTATATTTCCTTCTAGATAGATGTTTAGATTAAATTATAATCATAAATATATGGACTATTTAACTTGATACTTTAAAAAATATTTTATTTTTATGTTTACATAATCATCATAATTCCATGACATCAGTAAAAAAATAATGCCTTACAATGATTTGAATATAACTTAACTCGATATCCAAGATATCACATATATTTCTGTGACTAAATTCATTCCATAGAATATCAGGGTAACATGGCTCAATTTCCTAATTTATTGTCTTTAATAATAAATCCCACCTGTGCTTCACTTTCATAATTATCATGAATCCTTTCTAGAGCCTTGAGAATCTTTTCTCAAATGAGTTTTGCATACACAACTATTTACTCTAATTATGGAGTTTGTTCCAGTGAATGGTATCTTTTAAGATTTGTAGTGCTGCTATAAAGCATGAGAAATGCAGATCATAAAGCTTCTCCTTGTTTATAAGAAAGGGAGTGCTAGTATAAAAAAAAGGACTTATGATAACTATGTTTTTAATACTAATTTTATCTGCTATGTGTAAGCATCCACTTGCTAATTCAAAGTTTTTCAGTGTAAATTAGAGTTGTTGAATGAAAAATATACTGTATCCTTTCTTTGAAGGAAAAATAAATAATCGGTGAGGCTAAAAATGTAATATAGAAAAAGAAGGCAGAAGGAATACCTTGAATAGTCGAAAAGTGCCTGAACTGATATCCAGTATGAGGACTAAATAAACCAGTCTCTTTGGTAGAGTGTCTTCAGGTCATTTGTATAATATTCATTTATTGAAGCTGAACCTCTAGATGGAGAAATAAATCTTGTTTTATATATCTGCTGTAATGCACTAATGTTGAATATGTTTAATTTCTAAAATTCAAATAAATGTCTATAGATTAGAAGTCAACTACTTGTCGAAAACATAAAAACAAGTGAGCATTACACAGACCAATATATATATTATATATATATAATCTAGTATGTAGAATTTTAAAATAACTGTCTCCAAAATGCCTAATAAAACACGTGTCCCCAAATCAGACCATAATAGAATTAAAAATATTCCATTTTGTTATATTAGAATCTTGGATACATTGAAAATTCCTCCATATTTGTGTTTATTTCCTTATATTTCAAATGAGGTAAATGGTATCTGATTCTGCTACTCTGCACAGTATTTGTGAACAATTTCATTTAAAAATCTTAGTAGTTTCAAGGTATCAAGAAGTACATTTTGCAGCATTTAATACAACTACTGGTTATTTTAAATATAGCCATTTTGTTTATTTCCTAAGTTGCATTTTTCATATTTCCTAACTCATAACAAATTTTTAGTATATGCACACATAGATTTTGGACACAAAAAACTTGTGATAGTAGAAAGGTCCAGTTTGAAGGAATTTTCCCTTCAAATATTTCTCTCTAGATGTATTTTTTTCCATTTCTTTTAAAGTTCCCAGCGGTAAAATTTTCACATGCTTCAGTTACCAACACAGTTATTGGAAAAGCTATGTAAAACATTTATTCTTAATGGACTATGGATGGAACATTGATCTTAAAGTCTCTGAGGAAAACAAATAATAGGGTTCATGTAATTTAATTGGTTCCAAAGTTGATATCAGAATGCATAATACACTGTTTTTAATAAATATCATGTGAATTAGAGTTTTAAAAGAAACTTACTTTATATTTTAAAATTTTATCGCGCTGAACAATGTATACTTTTTTTTTAGTTTCTATCTCTGAACTTAGATTCTGCTTCTTTTCATTGAAGAATATTAATATATAATTAATATTAATATATTAATATATAACATCACATTATATATTAATAATATTAATATATAGTATATATAATTCTACTTAAAGTAGAATTTCTTTTATAGAAAGATAATTGGACCTAAAGGATGTATATTGCCTTTTAATGAATAAAGACAAAATGACTTTAACATTCTCCTCAACTTGACCTAACTTTAGACAGGTTTCATTCTGACTCTAGGTCCCTGACCTCATTTTTCCAGGATCCTTTTCTTTGGAAAACTTGCAATTTTTTTTTCTGTGTCCTTACAAGATTTCACTCTTTTTAAAAGCTTCTTCCCAGTGTTACAACCCAAGACTGTCTTTCTCAAGGACCCGGGGCCATGCCTTTGAAGTGTAATCATCAAGGGGGATAATGCCCTATCTCTCAGTTTCTGGGGGAGGGTAGGAGTCTAACTTCAGTGGGTATCTTGCTTTAAGCTGTAAAACTACTTCCTTCTTAAAACTCTCCTGCCTTTTATTTCAGTGGAACTGTTTCTCTCCTTGTCTATGCTCTCTTCCTTATTGCTGGCATTGGTATCAAAATAAAATCAAGTTCAGCTCTTCATCTTGCTTGGTATGATGGTTTCTTTCACAGTAGGATCAGCTAATAAAATGCTGGACATTTTCCTTTACACATTTTTTACTGTAAAGATGTCCATAGTTTGAATTTTTGAGTACAACTTATGTCCTACCAAAGCAGAAATTAAAAGTGTGAATATGAACCTTGACAAATCTGTGTCCGAATTTTTGGTTTAAGCCCTCTGTTAAAAATAATAGGAAAGAGATGTATAGGGAAGATAAATATAGATTTCTAAACAAAGACAACTATGATCACTCATGTTTTTCTAAATATACATTTGTCTATTTAATAAATAACTGTATATATGTGAAGGCATAAACTTGAAGTCCTTGGGCTCCTGAAGTCACCTTTTCACTTAATATACAGTCATACACATTAAGACACAGTTAAATGGAACTTTAAAGGAGCAGATAAAATGAATAATACAGATCACAACATTTTACAAATTTCAACACATGGTGTTAGAATTTGGAAACAGATTGTGAACAATGAGGAATTAGCTGGGTCTTGAACTATGATAATCAATTAGAGAAGCAGAAAAAGGGGGAAAGTATACTCAAGAAGAATACAAATCAATAAAAATCTTTCAATCAAAGCTGACCACAGTGCATTTTATGGACTATCTAGAAGGAGGAAAGGAAACGAGGAAAGATTTGGGAGGCCTTAAAGAAAGTGGTTTTTATAAAAATATAAGAGCCACTAGATAAGAACCAGTAGATTTGTGGTGCCTATGGAATCAGACTTGTTGTAATGAGAGAGCTGGACACTTGACTGGGAAGAATAGGAGAGCATCAAACGGGTGTAAGATCCCAAGTGCAGGCTAATGGGATTTGCCTATAGCCTATATGATTCTGGTATAATATGAGGAAATCAATGTCAATAAAAAAGCAAACCAAATTATTTTAATTTCTCACATGGGTATTTGTATATTAACCACAAATATTTAATCTCAGTGGCTTCCTGTTTCAAATAAAAGAAGTGTTAGTAAATTATTCTGAGTAAGGCAGAATTTTCATATACCCAGAGATTCACACTTTTTTAAAAGCCATTATAGAGATACTTTTTATTAATAGATGATTTATACTAACCTACATGATCCAATTTAAAATATAGCTAGAGGGGCGCCTTGGGTGGCTCAGTCGTTGAGCGTCTGCCTTCAGCTCAGGTCATGATCCCAGGGTCCTGGGATCGAGCCCCTCATCAGGCTCCCTGCTCAGCAGGAAGCCTGCTTCTCCCTTTCCCACTCCCTCTGCCTGTGTTCCCTCTTTCGCTGTGTCTCTCTCTGTCAAATAAATAAAATATAGCTAGGAATTAAAAATGTAGATGGACTACTTAAGATGATCACTGCAGTTAGTGATCTCTACATAGGTCAGTAAATGATAGAGATTTGAAATTATTAATGCCAATAATTCAGAATGAAACCCTCTAACATTAGTTCTTAGTAGACATCCACTTTTTTTTTTTTTTTTTCAGAGAGAGAGAGATGGGTTTGGGGAGCTGAGGGAGAGAGAGAGAGAGAGAGAGAGAGAGAGAGAGAATGGAGAGCAGGCTCCATGTCCAGCGTGGAGCCCAATGCAGGGCTTGATGTCGTGACTCTGAGATCATGACCTGAGCTGAAATCAAGAGTCAGATACTTAACCGACTGAGTCACTCAGGCACCCTGACATCCACATTTTTAAATGCTTACTCAAACTGATGCAACACCTCCAGCCTCTGGAATTCATGAATAGAATTCCTCTGGAGGTTTACTTTATCAACCCTATTGAGGTCCTAAGGTCTAGTCTTAGTAAATAACCCCATCAAACAGCCACTGTAGCATTGGAGGTCATGACACCATGGTTCTTGTCCATCCGAGAAGCTCACACACTGATCTGATTGACAATAGGCTCAAAATTTCTTGCTAAAAACTATGACTTACTATGATCACTTAATTTCCTGGACTACCAGAACCCAGTTATCCTATAGACTTTTCCTAAAATTGACTCTAGTACACATTCCTCAATATCTGCCCAAATCATTTTATTGCTTGTGCTGGAATTCATGATATATCATTAGTATATGTTTTTAAATCTTCAACTTCTTTCCAACTGTTTATTTCAGCTTAGTGTACTACTCAAACATGCTTGTCCCCAGAGCACACTCATTTCTCCCAAATTATTTAAAGTGGGGTTTGTATTTGCTTTGCATCTCAAGGCCACTTTGTAAATATTTCTTCTTATTTCTTCAACGATTTCTTCTCACTTGAAAAACAAATGTTATTAGACTTTAACATCATTGTTCCTGTCCACTACTGATTTGGGGGTCACCCCGCCCCACATTTTTAAAATAATTATTGATTCTATTCATGGTATTTCACTCCTTAGTATTATTCCTGTCATTATTTACAATCACTTTAATATTCCTATACAAGATTGGTTCAAAATAGTCAACATTCTGGTCTCTTGGATCTTTGTGCTCCTCCATTCAATCATGTTTTCCTCCTCTAAGCTAAACTAACAACAATTCCCATGGTCTTAATCCACTTTATAAGGTCACTAACAACTACACCATCTCCAGAACCTCACCTTCAAGCATCTCAGTGTCTAACCAGCATCTTTCACCTTTCCAGATCACTGATCCACCATATTTCTATGCCATGCTGAAAGAATCTAGACAGCAGTTATCAGCAAGTTCCCCAAGCTAGGTGTTTTGACAATAGTCACACTGCAGAGAAGAGAAGTTGAATACACCATTCCATAGAGTTTTTCTTATTCAGTAAACATGACGTGTGGGGCATAAGGATTTCTCTTACTAGAGTGAAGGACATGGAAGAAGCTCACGTTTTTTTTACCTTTAAAAAGAAAACAGGGTACTTAAGTTGGTAACTTAAAATAGGGAGCATGTACTATATTTCTGCTTCTAGATTTGTGTGGAGGCAGAAAAAATGAAGCTGGTCAACATCTCTTGCCTGTGTCTAGTACAAATATGTCTGTACTAGAACTTGGTCCTTATACATTATATATAACAGAGCTCAGCATGTGAACCTGATCAGGAGGTGACATCTGAACCTGTTCTGGGCCCTAGAGGAGAATGTCAATAGAATGCCTTGGGGTTTGTAGACAAAGCCACCTTTTAGCAAGTAACTCTTCTATGAAGAAATAGTTTGTGACTTTTTACTGGGCTGTTTTTGAGACTAGAGTACTGAAGAAAAGGTACGTGATCATGCCACCTAAGTTGCACATCCTGAAAAAGATCTATCTAGCCACCATGCCAGGCATGTCTAGCAGTCCTTTGCCATTCCATCATCAAGTGTAGGTATTATTTATGCATGAGATTAGACTGAGGCAGAACTGATAGCATAAATCATGAATAAATTGCTGTCACACTTCCAGCTCCAAACTATATCTTTTGCATCATGAGATATTCTTTGTGTCCTGACTGAAAATTAAAACTCCAATTTCATAGTATGCTGTTCCTGTTAATTGTGTAAATACACATACAAATATATTTGTGAGTATATACATATATATGTGTACATATACATACTCATAGGTGTAGTATTTATTTGTAATCAATGGGAAGATGAGCATATTTTTGTGTGTATGAACTTTGTCTTTTCTTCATTTTATATGTCTTTTCAATTTTTTACACTTACATATTACTTTAGATTTATTTTTATGTGAGGAATATTAACGCTTTATTTGTGAATATCATGCAAGATTTTTTCCCAATTACTCCTTTTCTTGGACATTGCCCTTGTGTTTATTTGTTTTTTGGTCATGCAGAAGTTTCTGTTTTGGGGCACCTGGGTGGCTCAGTTGTTAAGCATCTGCCTTTGGCTCAGGTCATGATCCCATGGTCCTGGGATCGAGCCCCGCATTGGGCTCCCTGCTCCGCGGGAAGCCCGCTTCTCTCTGTCCCACTCCCCCTGCTTGTGTTCCCTCTCTCACTGTGTCTCTCTCTCTGTCAAATAAATAAATAAAAATCTTTAAAAAAAAAAGAAGTTTCTGTTTTATTTTTATATAATATAGACCAGCAATAAAACATTGCACCTAGATTTTGGGGCCAGAATTCAAAAGTTTCCCAACATTTAGGATATAATGAAATATATAATTTTATATATTTTTTATATATTTTTATATAATATATATAATTTTGTAATTTTTTTAATAATTTCAAATCTATCTTAACGTTTAGATCTTTGATCTGATTTGTTTCATGTAGGAGTCTAAGCAGTTATATTTTGATTCAGTTGTCATTGTGGTCCAAATGGCTATACTGTTGTTTTCAGACTTTTAGTAAAAAGATAATTTTCCTCAGTGATTTGAAATGCTACCTTTATGTATGGTAAATTTCCATGTACTTGTATTTGATATTTTAGTTTGTTCCAAATATATAACTTTTCATAGGTCACCAACATATTGTCTTAATTATAGAGACTTTACAGAATGTTATTCTACTTCCCAACCTTTAATTTTATTTTCAATATTTTACAGTTATCATTGATTGTTTATATTTTTAATATGAGCTTTAGAACAAGTGTGTCTACTTCCAGAAAAAAAATAGTTGGTATTTTTGTTAGTGGTGTTATTGTCATCATTATTATTTCAACACTACTGAATCAATATAAAAGTTTTTCTGAATCAAAATTTTTCTGGATTGTGTTTGATTACTTTGTGACTGGAGTAATCAAATTTAGGATATAAAAACTTCATAGTCTTGCACTAATTTAGTGTGGTAACATAATTCTTAATATAGCCAGATCGTCATAATATAACCCATTTCTACCCCCTACCATATTATCTTGGGAGACAGAAAACAAAATATGAATTGAGATTAAATTTGTTTACAATCAAGAACTTTTCAAGACACAAGAACTATATTTTATTCTAGTTAGTAGAACATTAAAGAATCTACCTTGTCTATGCAGACTTAATATTTTTTAATATTCTGAAATATGAATAACACTATGCCTTAAATAATTTGAGGATAATATGGTTTCTGATATAAAAGTACTTCAGGGAAAACAAAATATTTCAAAAATGTTAAGTATTATTACTACTCTAAGTTCTTCAAACACTATGTCTTTCTAATTTATTAATGAAATGATACACTATTGAAATGATTTCATTTTTAATAATGCCTCACAAAATATGAATGTCTTTGCTTTTATTAAGTTATCATTCAAACTATCAGGCACAGCTGCTTACAGATGAGTGACCAAGCAGGAATCTGACTCCATTTTTCAATGTTTACCTGTTGACAACATTTAAACATCATCCTTTCCTCATCCCCTGTGTCCACATCAGGGTGAGCTAATAAGAAAGCCTGGTGCTTTCTCCTGTAGAACCTGCAGAAAACTGGAACCATGTAAGCCCCCACCTCACCCCTACTGCACCCTTAACCACAATAAAAACTCCTCTTTTTCTAGTACTCTCCAGACACTTCAGACCTCCTTGAGATGTGCCACTATTTTTTTTTTTTTTAAGATTTTATTTATTCATTTAGGAAGAGAGAGGGAGAGAAGAGAGCATGAGCAGGGGAAAGGGCAGAGGGAGAAGGAGGGAGAGAATCTCAAGCAGGCTCCACGTCCGGTGTGGAGCCTGACTTGGGGCTCAGTCTCACGACCCTGACATCATGACCTGAGCTGAAATCAAGAGGGATACTTAACTGACTGAGTCACCCAGGCGCCTGTCAATCAAATTTTAAGGAAAGTCTTCCCTACTTTTGCAGGGTGACCATAATGGCTTGACTCCTGCAGGAACTAATTGATTAAGGAAGACAACACAACTGTATGGTTGTTGACCAGAAAATTGGTCAGTTTTCTCCTTTAATTACTTTAGTCTCATATGATATTTAAAAAGTAATTCACATTCTACCTAATGTCATTTTTAATCTATGGTGGGGAGGTAAATAGGTCCCATTAAAGTAGGCTAAGATTAAAAAGATCTGTACAATTCAGAAAACATGAAGATGATATTTTCTACTCATTTTAAATACATGGAATATTAAATATATCTGCTTAGCATAAACTACCCTAATTGATTTAAATAACTAAAATAACATTAAATGCTTGATGAGAAAATGCTAGAAATAAGACACATCTAATAATCAACATTTCACTTACATATGATTTCCTTCATAAAATGTTTTTATCTTTATGATTCAAAGTAAGTAATGATTTTCTCTATGATATATATCTCGTGTTACAAGAAAACTTACCAAATATAATGGCCTCCTTTTTTTATGGAAATATTTCTTTTTGAGGTTTATGGAATGGTAATGATAGGAACTAAGGTATAAGGTTCTTTTATAAAACTTTCAATATCTTTGAAAATAGCTAATATCTTTAGGACATTTAAGTATTGGAATAATAGTGTCCCTTTGTATATAAAAACCTGTAAATTGCTGCTCTCAGAATATTTTCAGATTTTTGAGTAGATGGAATATGTCTTTATGGCTTAAAAATTTCTTCTCATGGAAATGTCAGTTGTAGCGTGCACTGATTAATAAAGCTTGGAATAATAAACAGTCCAAAAGGTAAGTATCTAGAATTCAAGTATTCTTGGGGGAAAGGATTTTCAACTTAAATGCCAAATAACTTTCTTTTAAATATAATGCTTCACTGTTAATCATTTATAAATTTTATTTTGTTTTAAAAGACAGATACACAAATTCAACAGTATGAAAATTTTATTTGAAAAAATTCTCTAACTTCACAGGACACAACAAGCTTTTTCACCACAGTGGAGGAAAAAAAAATCTTTCTTTTCTTATTCTTCATCAAGAAATACCAGAATTCTTACAATCTCCAGGGGATAGATATCTTCTAGTCTAGTTAACTGCTCCACTTTCCAAGCACAAGTTGTAGAAACTTGAACATAAGTATCCCTCATTGGGCTCTCATCACAAACAGGCAGAAAGATAGCTTTACAGTAAAAAAACAAGAAAAGTTTTGAAGTTCTTTAACATATGTTTACTGAGCAGATAGTGGTTCCTATAAGGTGAGTATTTGTGTCCGTCTCAAATTCATATGTTTAACAGATGAACATAGGGAAAGGGAAAAAAAAAAAAGAGAGGGAAGCAAACCTTAAGAGACTTTTAACTATAGAGAACAAACTGAGGGTTGCTGGAGGAGAGGTGGGCGGGGGGAGGGGAATGGGCTAAATGGGTGATGGGTATTAAGGAGGGCACTTGCGACAAACACTGAGTGTTGTATGTAAGTGATGACTCACTGAATTCTACGCCTGAAGCTAATAGTACACTGTATGTTAACTAACTAGAATTTAAATAAAAACTTGAAAAAGAAACAAAAATTGATATGTTTAAATCCTAACTTGCAATATGATGGTACCTGGAGGTGGACAACCTTGGGAAGAGATAAGGTCATGAGGGTGCAGCCTGCATGAATGGGATTAATGCCCCTATAAAAGAGAACCCAGAGCACGCCTCTCCCCCCTTCAACCATGAGACACAGCAAGAAGATGGCCCTCTATGACCCAGGAGGTGGATTCTCACCAGATACTGAGTCTGCCGGTGCCTTAATGCCGCAATTCCCAGCTTCTAGAACTGTTGAGAAAAAAGTTTCTCTTGTTTGTAAGCCACCTAGTCTAAGGTGTTTTTGTTGTAGCAACCCAAATAGGCTAAGACAGTAATTGCTAAAGAAGCTGTGCTGTTACAACAACAAATACCTAAAAATGTGGGAGTGGCTGTGGAACTGAGTAACAGAAACTGGCAGAGTTTTGAAGTGACTGCTGGGAAAAACATCACCATGAACAGAGAGAGTTAGGGGTGATTCTGTGAAGGAAGCCGAAGTTAAAGATTTGGAAAATTCTCAGCCTATCCATATTGCAAAAAGATGAGGACACTAAGGGTATGACCAAGCTATTGTTTAATAAGGAGATTAACATGAATCTCAACAGAAGTCGGAGGTTATTTTCCAAGAAGAGGGAAGAATGACCCCAAAGAGAGATATCCCACCCCAGTGAGAGATAAAGTGGTTTCAAAGGAGGAGCATCTTCAGGTGGGCCAGGGTACCCCCACCCAGTGCCCCAGGGGAAGAACCCCTGCAGAGAGTTGTGACATAGGCTGTGCCGAGCAGAGCTAACCGGGCATCGCTGTCTCCACCAAGATTTCAAAGGACAAGGTTACTGGTGAAAGCGGGGACTCCAGATACCAGTCTAGACTGAGAGAGCGGTGGGCATGAGACCCCTGGCTGTACAGCCATGAGACCCAGCAGAGAAACACCATGGGAGAAAACCCAGCCAGGGAACCCCTGCAGGTCCCTCCCACTGAACTGTAGGGGTGATGTTGCCGTTCCAACTGGTCTAGAAGTCAGATCTTCAAACCAAAGAGGATTATTGCCAAGCCTTAAGTCATAATGTTGTTGCCTTGATAGGTTGTGGACTCAGTGGGACTTGTGACTCTTTTCTTTCTTACCTTTCCCTTTTGGAATGCGAATGTTTATCCTACACTATCCCACTATTGTATTTTGGAAACACATAGCATATGTAGACGTTTCCTAGTCTATGTTTTTGTTGTTGCTGTTAAAGCAGCTGAAACAAACTAAGACAGTAATATTAATTTAAATGACTCTTATATTCCACTTTCTACTCTGGCTTACCAGTCCAGAAAATGGAATCAATTATTATTATTTTTAATTATCAGATGTTTCTTTTTCTAGTGAGTTGACACACAAACTATTTTCCATTTCACAGATGACACACATACACACAAAAACACAAATTCTTCTGCTGACTATTCACAGTGAAGTTGTGAATAGTTGGAGTATTTTGCAGAAGCTTGGTTCATAGTTTCTAAATCTTTATCCATGTAAGTCCAGGGTAAACATTTATTTGAGATCTATCTAGAACAGCTGAACATGGTAGCAACCAAATAAATTAGAATTAAGGAAATAGTTAAAGAAAAGGAAGACAGTATATGAAGGTGAGGGGCTAAAGAATACATAAATACAATTCATCTTATTTTGTTTTTTTGTAACCCTAAGGATACTGTAAGTCAAATCTGCAACATACATTTAATAATGCAACTTAGTGTCATTGTAATAAGACTAGATTTAAAAAAAGAAGGCAATGAGTAAAACATCTCAATTATCTTTTAAGATTATAATTGTGATAAAGTAATTTCTTATATTCAAAAAAGGTTACTTTTCTCATCAAACATATTTTAGTTCATTTTTTAATAGACTTAATTTTTTAGTGAAGTTTTAGGGTTCACAGAAAAATTAATTCAAAGGTAGAGAGATTCATATTTTATTTTTAAATAATACTTGGGCTACTGATTAACCAGTAAAACTATTATGATCATATACATTATAAATTCTATATATAAACAATTGTGCTATTACAAAACTCCATTGCAAGCAAACTTTTGTTTGGTAATATTGTTCCATACCACTCTAATTTTATTAATGGACTCTTGGACCACCATAGGAATGTCTTATGCTGAACACTGAAGCAATATTCCTGGAGTCTTAAATAATCCATTGTCTTATGCAACAGTTAGGACAAGCTTTACAAGCAGACATTAGTGGTACAACGTATGTTCATCTACACTGAAAAAGTGAGATATTTTAGAGCCAAAACATTTACTGATAATGATTTGAAAACATTGAATTATTTTTAGTTAGTAGAAATTACAAGCATAACCATGGAAATTTTAAGATACTAAGCATTTTTCTCATTGGAAAATTCTAAGATACTTTTTGGAATCAGATTTATTTAAAAATAGGCCTTGTGAATTATGATTTGTTATCTAGAAGTAAACATTATAAAATGATTTTCTGTTTTCTTTAAACTATTTTAATGTTGTATTACAATGGTATATTAAAAAATAACATATGCAGAGCCTTATACGCCATGAACTACACCAGAAGCTTAATTTACATATTTTTGGTTTAATCATTAAAAATCTTGTGAGTAAGCATTATTAAACATGTTTCTTCAGATGAAGAAATTGAGATAAATATAAACTAAATAATTATCCCAGTTAACACAGCTGCTAAAGAACAGAAACGGGAATTGAATCTTATCTATATAGTTTTTAAGTTTATTTTCTCTATTCATAAACTACTAAAAAAAGATAAAACAGTGGCTCTTCCTCAGTTCATATACTGAAAATTTAAAAATGAGTTTCATAGTGTTTTGTGTTACTCTGTAGAATTTGGATGGATCCTGTCTAAAATTTGGTATTATGTCCAGGGTTATATATTCTACACACCAAGAGAATGTAATAGAAAGTATATTATTACTTACACAAGAGACTCCAGGGAGAACTGGAAGGACACAAGCAGGCCCAGCCTGGTTTGGGCAAAACAGAGGGAGTGTGTTGGGTTTTTATAGTGGCTAGGAAGTAGGACTGGAGAAAGGTTCCCCTAAGGCAGCAGGTTTAAATTTCCAGCCAAAAAATGAGACACATGAGAGCTTTCTTATCAGCCTGTCCTGTGGGATCAAGGAGGAAAGGAAGGGTGGGCTTAGACATGAGTCAGCAGTCATCAAAACTGGAGTCAGTCTCTTTATTACAACTCATACAACATTCCTTGGAATGTTCGATGTCTTTCTTACAGGCACAAAGCGCTGAAAAATAATTTTTACTTAAAAGACAGTTTAAATCTCCAGGACTTGTGAGAAGACACAATTACGACACATCCTGCCTCCCAAATTGTCAAGGAGATAATCCAAAATATTTAATTCAGACAAATCCCCTATCATCATTAGAATGCAGAAAAGGGTTCCTCCAACATACCTATAACTTCGAAGAATATCTTCACAAAATTATATAGGTGTAAGCTGGGTGAGGAGGAGTTTAGTCACTGCATATCGGAGAAAAGCCCTAAGCTTCCATCAATACTTTTTGTTTGGGAGCACCATCTGGCTCTAAGGATAGACTGTGAAGCATTCTTGGAAGATGAATCTTTCTCCTGCTTTTGCCATGCCATGCTTCATCTCTTTATACAGCCTGTAGGGTAGAGAAATGTCCCTTTATTGAAGAGCAGATGGGAGTGCAGCTTTAATGCTGGCATTTGTTAAGCAGCTGGCTGGAAAGATAGTCTCTTTCCTGACTAACTATGGACTCAACAAATGAGTCTCAGAGGTGACTTGTATTAGTCTGCTAGGGCTGTCATTACTACCTACCACAGACTGGGTGGATTAAAGGACAAAAATCAAGGTATCAGCAGGGTTGATGTTTTTCTGAGGCTTCTCTTGTTAGCTGGTTGATGGCTCTCTTTTCCCTGTGTCTTCACACGATCTTTCTTCTGTCCTTGTCTGTATCTAAATTTCTCCTTCTTACTTCCTCCCCCCCACCACCAGCTATGTATTCCTTTATATTATTTTGTTTAGGTTTGCCAGAAACTCATTTAATGGCGGTGGTGGTAGAAGACGTCACTATCTTCACTGTGCATCAGGAAGGAATGCTTGTAAATATCTTAGCTTTACTTATGTTATAAACTTGAAAAATATTGTTTTTTTTTCTTAGCTGAATGTATATTGAAGATGATCAAATACATTGCCTGAATGCATGCCTTCTATTTTCTTCACTCTGTTAGTTCAGTGACATTAATTCAGTTTCTGAAGTTTTTTATCTTAAAACATTTTTGTTTTCCTGTGATTAATCTTATTTGGACTTGATTAATGCAGATTGTTATATTAATATCCTAACATGCATTTAAAAATGGTTACTTCGATATTTTAAAAACCTTTCCTTATTTCTTTTTTAGATTTGGTGATCAATTGAAGCACATATAATTATTTGAGAAACTAGTAATCTTTTCCCCTGTATTAAATATTTGCACATGTTGTTTTTTCTTGGAGATTTTATAGGACTTGCCCAAATTACACTCTGGGTTGGGTACCTTTTACAAATAAATTTTTGATTACCAAACTGATTTTTAATATGTTTACTGGTCTGATCATACTTTCTACTACTTTTATGGCAATGTTCTTAATTTTAAGTTTATGAAAAACCATCCATTGTGAAATAATTTTAAAATTATCAGTGTACAGGGGCGCCTGGGTGGCTCAGCCATTAAGCGTCTGCCTTCGGCTCAGGTCATGATCTCAGGGTCCTGGGATCGAGCCCCACATCGGGCTCCCTGCTTGGTGGGAAGCCTGCTTCTCCCTCTCCCACTCCCCCTGCTTGTGTTCCCTCTCTCGCTGTGTCTCTCTCTCTGTCAAATAAATAAATAAAATCTTTAAAAAAAAAAAAATTATCAGTGTACAACTACATACTCTTCTTATTTTCAGAACCTATGCCATGCATTTTATATTGTTACCTTAAGGTTTTTATCTTTTTCCTTGGAGTCACCAGATGTTTATCTATTGTTTTTTTTTCCAAAAACATGTATCAGTATATTTATTATTTCTTACTGCTTCACTGTTTTCTTTCTTAACTATGAAATGTGTTGTCCATTTTAGCTTTTTCTTCCTTTAAGTCATTTGTTAGCTTAGTATTTTTTCTAATATGATAGTTTAAGTTAATATTTGCTAGTTTGTCTTCATAGAGTTTTCTAATATAAAATCATATTTTCTCCTGAGTGTCATTTAGTCAATAAACTTTAGGCTTTGATACGTATGGACTGCTTTTACCATAGCTCACGTTAAAGTTACTGTAATTTCACTTTTGGGTTAACCCTAGAGCTGTTAAGAAAGATTATCTGTTAACTTTCCGATTGAGCATATTTTATTTCCAAATATAATTTCTAAAAATTATTTAAAATAATGCTTTGTAATCAGTGCACATGGAGAAATTTTGCTTTTTGGAAATTGTTGAGACTTTGCTTGGGCCAAATATATGGCATTTTTGGCAATTTTATAACATGTAAGACCTGCAGCAACCTATTTTTACAAATTTCATCATATTATCATATTCTTCCCAGTATATGTGTGTACATATATTATATATGTATATATATACTGGATATATAATATATGTACACATATATATTTGTGGGGTTTTTTTGTTTTTTATTTTAGTTTGGTTTTTTCTTTGTAAATGTGATTCTATACTTTCTATTTTTGAAGAATTTCTGGATCTGCTGATGCATCTTTTATGTTTTGTTTTCATTATTTTTGATTTATTAGTTTTTTCTCATAACACCTTATTGGTCATTTCTTTAGATTACAGGTGTAGGTATTATAGACATCTATGTTCCATCTTCACTTTTGATCCAGTTTTCATTGCTTTTTGTAAGACCAAAGGCAAAATAGTAAGATGCAACATTAAATTATTGTGAAAGAAATATCTGTTTTACTTGTTCAGCAAGTTACTAATTCTTTTTTGTTCCATTTTTGAAAATTAGTCCCAAAATTCCTCTAATAAATATCTTATGCATACGACACAGCAGAGAGCAGAAAACATTACTGGGAATATTTTTAGAGACCTTACAATTATAAAAGAATACCACAGATTTTAAAATATGAATTGATTTTGAAAACACCAAAATAATTTCTTTCTCAAGTTTGCTTGAGTCTCCTGTGGTAAATCACTTTTGAAAGTGAAGTCTTCTATGTAATCTTCCCTATTATTCTCATGCTGCAGAATATTTTTCAAGAATGTATGTCAATGAGACTTTTATCCTGGGATTCGCCAATAGTGGGGGAAAAAAGAGTCTCTCCTCTCATCTTCGGTATACATTTGGTTGCAGTCAGAATTTACATCTTAATCAGGCAGCACCCCTAGGTGAACCTTTTAAGAATTTATCATGTGAGTCTCTTCTAATGGAAAGGATATTTTATTTTTACTTCTCTTGCTTTTTCTGGAATTGAAGATTTGCATGAAAATGTTTTTCTAGGAGGAGTACTTTATTATATTTGCCACAATAAAATGGGCACATGAAAACAAAACCAAAAACAAACTGCAAAAATAACAAAACAAAAAATAAAAGCATTGCCTCATTAGATGTCCTTTTATTCCCAATGTGATAATACACACAGTAACTGACTTAAGACTCTCTCTTGTGGTTTTCCTCCCACTTCCTTCTTTTTCAATATTTCATTTCCCCACATACATACAATAAGAGCTACTCATTTTGTTTGGTCAGTAGGACTGGCTTTTTGCCTAACAATTGCTCTGGAATGGGCAAAAGGATGAGGTGACAGTGGACTTTCAACCTATTTTCTACTTTAGTCCTGCTGTTTGGCTTTATGAATCCATTCAATCTTGATTAGTGGTAATTTCTCCATGTCTCTGGAAATAGTTGATTGATACCTGATTTCTCTAACATGACCACTTAGTATTACTTTGTGTGATTGTATGAGTAGTTCAAGGAAGAGATGGCAAACAGGGAAGTAGAGGGAGTAAACTGCTTCTATCTAGTTAATAGTTTAATGTGACATAACAATTTGTTTTATTTCTTACTTAATGGCAATGATGTCTCAGGTAAAAGATCACATAGGAAAAAATCCTCTGAGCTTAAGAATATGTGATTTCTCATCAATACTAATGGAAAGGTAAGAAATACTCCATTCTTAAGATACACTGAATTTAAACAAAATTTAATAAGATTCAATGGTATAGCACAGTACAGTAAAATCAAGCATAAATATGTTTTAAGTTTTCACCTGGATCATCCCTAGAATGACCCATCATCATCCAAAACATTTAACATGATGAACTATATTGTTTTCCTGTATGTATTACTTCCTTAAATAAAACTGGGTTCTTTTAATAAGAAGTGTATTGAAAATACGTGTTTGAGTATACAACTATATTCTCTGCTATAAATCTGCCCCTTTAGTTACCCCAACATCTGAGCTCATTCTTCTTATTATTAAAAGAATATACTCAGCCAGTTCTCAACAAGACAAACCTGAAGTTATCCAGTTCCCGCACCCTGTTCTATATCTGTGTGATGTACCGCCCTGTCTCCACCCAGCAACATTTTTGAGATTCTAGGACCTATAAACACTCTGGAATGAACTGCCCCGCTGTTCTCTCTAAGCCCTGGTTCTGCTGAGAGGTTTTCCTTGTTACTTTCCATACAAAATGGGCTGTAGAAAATTTTGTCTTCCTGTGCAGAGTTTCCACAACTCTTCTTGGGGCGCAGTTTTGGAGGAACATGGGTTGCTTTATAGGCAAACAATCACAAGGATTAATACATATTTCAATATGAAAATGCCCATTCTTTTCTATGAGAATAGGTATCAGCTTATTCATTATATTGGATATAATAAACCCTCTTTCTAAAATAACCTGTCTCAATCATTTGCTCAATGAGACTTTTGTTTATTTGTTAGTGTATATTAAACTGACTATGTGCCCAAGCCTCTTGCTGGATTTGTGTGTGTATGTGTGTATGCAAAACATACACATGTATGTATATTCTGTCGTATATATACATTAGTGTGTATGTGTCTAGAGATATCAATAGATTTGATATGAAGACTGTGGCAATATAAAACAATTTATCTTGATCTTTAACTCTAATTCAAATTTCTATTTTTCTAGTCTGACATTTAATGAGTCCCAGCACAAGTGCTCAAGTGTCTATATAATGAAAAGTTATTTATTCTTTTTTTTTTTAAAGGATTTTATTTACTTATTTGACAGAGAGAGAACACAAGCAGGGGTATCAGCAGGCAGGGGGAGATGGAGAAGCACACTCCCCGCTGAGCAAGGAGCCTGATGCAGGATTCAACCCCAGGACCCTGGGATCATGACCTGAGCCCAAGGCAGACGCTTAACCAACTGAGCCATGCAGATGCCCTGAAAAGTTATTTATTCTTGACCAAGAAACTAAAGCTAATTGTGCTTAGTCATCTTTTATCACTAAAAAATGAGAAGGTAAAAAATTTCCTTTAAATAAAAGTAAACAAATGACATATTAAGTAGTTCTAAATTTTTATGTATTATTTCATTCCAGAAGAAAAAATATTCTGAAAAGAATGGTGTATTTTGAACTGTGAAGAGTTTTGTCCAATCTAATTAAGAAACTCAAAGAAAGCACAAAAGTGGAAAATGGAATTAATGGTGTACTTAAGCAATAATTAAGGCCTTCTTTCTAATTTATAGAATAATGTATCATATTCATATATGCCATCTTGCATGAATTACAGGGGTTTTTTAAAAGATTTATTTTTATTTATTTACTTTAGAGAGAGAGAGTGAGCTCACAGACAGGAGGAGGGGCAGAAGGAGAGGGGTAGAGGTAGAGGGGCTGTGGGAGAGGATCCCAAGCAGACTCCACATTGAACACGGAGCCTGACCTGGGGCTCGATGCCGGGACCCTGAGATCATGACCTGAGCTAAAACCAACAGCTGGATGCTTAACTGACTGAGCTACCCAGGCACCCCTAATTACAGGGTATTTTTAAAAATGTAAAATATTGTTACTTCTCCCTAACCATTTCTAAAACAGTAAGAAAAATATTCTTAAGAAATAGGTGAAAGAATATATTACTCTTATATATTATTAAAAGAGTAATGGCAGGGGCGCCTGGGTGGCTCAGTTGGTTGGGCGTCTGCCTTCTGCTAAGGGAGTGATCTCAGGGTCCTGGGATGAGCCCCGCATCAGGCTCCCTGCTGAGCGGGGAGTCTGCTTCTCCCTCTCCCTCTGCCTTGCCCCACTCATGCTCTCTCTCTCTCTCTCAAATAAATAAATAAAATCTTAAAAAAAATAAAAAGAATAAGAAGAGTAATGACCATCAACACACACTCTAAGTAAGTTGGTGTGCCTGATTCGTCTAGTTGTCCCACTACATTGGCTCTGCATTACTTACATGACCACCCATTTCATGGCTTTCCCTTCCACCTGGTGTGGCCACGTGACTGGTGATGGCAAACTGAATATTGGCCAGATGAGACATGTGAATTCCGGTTTGCACTCTTAAATGGAAGACACAGGTCTTTTCTGCTACTTGAACCCCTCTGGATGACTGGAATATCAATCAGGTGATGAGCCATTCTGACCTTGAAGTATAGAAGGAAGAATAAAAAGGACAAGAATTTTGTCCCTTCCATATTCAACTTATTTAATATATATTTAGTTAAAATTAATTAAAATGTTGTGTAATACAAGTAATTTAATACATTTTCCAAAATGCATTTATACTGATTTCCATCAAACTGATTAAAGAAAAAACTGTATCCTTAAAATTTACAACATTCCACTTTAGAGATGGATTTCAGTATTTTCATTATTTTTTCTGATGTTTTTACTTTTTTGCTATATACAATAATAATCATGCAATAGATTACAAATATGGAAAATAAGTGAAATGCAAATAAAAATATGCACGTGGCTATGGATGAGAGAAAAGAAGTAAAATATTCATGAAACAATGGAAATGCTTTCAGTAAGATACTTAGTCTTCATACATATTTTAAAGTCTTATGAAAGCTTGGGAATAATTTCATTCAGAACTTTTTTTGGTTTTGTTCTGAGTACTAATGTAGTCATCAGACAGAAGGGAAAACACCCAACTGAGTTTTAATCAAGGAAACAAGACAGGAAAAAGTGGTATTTAAATAGTAGAAGTGATTCTAGAATCAAGCAACCAAGTGATGGAAAAGCAGGCAAATTAAAGACAGAACCAGAAATAAAATTTGAAGCACATTTTAAATGGGTAATTTTGTTGTACAATTTCATTTAGAAGACAATTTATTCTTTCAAGCATTTAAATCTGTTATATTTACATCAATAGATACCATGCTTTTAAGAACATATTGTTACCCATTGTTTCATCATTTCTACTAGTCTAGAGCTTCTCATTTCCATTTTAACATTCTTGTTTACCTTATTAGTTAGTTTATGAGTAAGACGGGGAAAAAATAATTATTCTTATAAAAGTAATTTATATAGAGTTCCTAGAGAAAAAAAGAAAGAATATTTGCCATTGAACCATTTGATCTTAAATTCTAGATACTGTTTTAACCAAAGAATGATTGTTATCAGGTCTTGGTTAGACCTCTACTTCATAGCTAGAAAGTATTTAATTGTTATATATTCAATTGGGTAAGGGCATGTCCATTGACTTGATAAATTTTGATGATGCATTTTTTCCTGCAATTTCTTCATTTAAAATGTATTAAAGGTTAAGATGAGAAGATATATGATAGACTTTAATTTATAAATAATAGTGTGCAAAAGTTCAGAAGATGGAAATGTCAAAGTCCACAAATGGGAAGAGAGTGAAGGGAGTTACTGCTTTGTGTTATATTTTCACCTTCATGCATGCTCTATAGTGGTATTTATGAAATACAGCTATACTAAACTAAAATACATTTTTCAATAAATATAAAACATTTTAAACTGTAATGAAACATGTATAAGTTAATTGACAGCATTCTTTACTTCCTTGGCAATATATGAAATAATGGTTACAATGAAAAGAATTTTGAATTAGATGAAATATAGCATATCTTGGATCTATTAATGATATTTGGCAGATATTCGATATCTGTGCTTATTTTTGATCTGCTTGATGTTGATGTATCACTTATTTTAGGACCCTCTAGAAATTTATTTATCTTTTTCATATAAAATATATTTTCAATGCATTGAATGCAACTTTATTAATATGTCTATTGCCATATGTTGGAAGGCAGCTATGCTCACCACTATACCACCAACGCTGCCATATGTTGATTGCATTATTCAAATTCTCCCTCCAGTTATTTTTCTCTCGTAAATCAGTTGGATTCTGAAAATGATATTAATATTGTCATTCTTGCTTTCTATTTTATTGCGTTTGCCTGAGTATCTATTATCTGACATAGTTCAGCATTTCAACATTCAGTTTTTTGTTTTAAGAGTTCCCCTTTTATAATGCACAATAAAGTTGATTTAACTCAATTTTAAAATCTGTTTTTAAAAGTGCAAATTAATTTACATTTAGTCGGTATGAGTTTACTCTTTTCATCTTAGTTCATTGTTAAAATTATGTTTTTACTTTGTTGCATTCTTTTTTACCTTTTGCTTATTTTTGCTGGTTTATTTTTTATTCACCCTCACTTTTACTCCAGTTACTTTGGAAGGTCCTTTAAGACTTTTCATTTGTCAAGTGGTTTTTTTTTTTTTTTTTTGAACACTCTCAATGTCAATAATCAATGTATATGTTTCCACCATAGGTAAATATATCATTCTGTCCTACAACCAAAACTTCCATGTTTCCATGCTTCCCTTTCCCAGAATATGGCATTGTAGAGATAATGCTTTTGTTTTCCTCTTCCTCAACCCAGTATACAAATTCTAGATTTTGCCATAATATTTTGATAATTTTATTTATGAGCTATTATTAGTTTTTCCCTTGCAATTTGACTCTTTTATTTCAAGGAAATATTTTCAAATAGTAATTCAAGTCTTCAACCCAGGAGAAATAAATATATCCATTATTTACTTTCTTTGTTCTCTTCCTCAGAAGGAGCATCTGGGCTCTGCAATCTCTGCATTAGATATCCTTATCTTTGCAGACCTTGTTCAAACACTCTTTCTCTGGAATCAGGGATATATATTTGGCAAGTCATTTCAGGTAAGGCCTCCAAATAGTAAGGTGCTAGCTACCTTACTCCAATAGGGTGAAAAGCCTTCTGAGGGCTCACATTTTCCAGCAATAGAGCTAATTTTTACTTTAGGCTCTTCCTTCTATTCCTGCCTAAGACCTTGGCTCACATGAGAACAAAATCCTTTCTGTGTGGGCTTCCTTTCAAATCATGACTTACCCCTTTTCCAGTCCTGTCTTCTTGTACCGGTACAGTCATTTTTCACGATCTGGAAGGAAAAATATGGTGAAAGAGTGTAAGCAAATTGGAGATCTCAACAGACAATAATCAGGTTAATAAAATTGTATTAAATAATGTTTTTACTACTAGGAAATGTGTTTTATTTAACATCTATACTCAGTACTCTTATATTCTGTTGCTTAACAAGGCACAGAAGTTTTGAAGAAAAATTTTTGAATATCTTTCAAAAGATTTAGCATTTTACCATGCAAATGCATTAATTTCACAGTTAAATTTACAGCAAAAATATCAATGCAATGCAGGTAGACTTTGATATTTTTTGTAATAAGTTTAAAAAATACCTATGATTCTCATAGCACAAAAATTATAGCCTCTCTATGTGTCATCAGCTACTTTTTACTTTCCCCCTGATGCAAATAATTTATATTTTCTGAACCCTACTTTCCCAATGTTATGTGAAATTCAGATTAAAAAAATAACACTTTAATATATTCAAACACTTTCATTGAAAATCTCATGGATTAGCCTCTTAATATTAAAATGCATCTTTTTATTGATTATAATCTCTTTGATTGTTGCTATCTCAATGAACCCATTGTGCACTCATAGTTATAGTAATGAATTACTAACATTAATACTGGTAACTGTCACAATTGTTCTAACCTGAGCAATTTTCCATGAAAATACATGGAAAAATATGGAGGTTTTAAAAATGAACTAGGAAGCATCAGATTCTGGGTAATTTAGTTGTTCCATGAATTATTTTTAAGATTCTATCTTGTGGAAAACCCACTAGAATGAATCAAACTACTAATGTGTGTACATAAAAATTAGTAAACTTAACATTTCCATTTTCCTTGTCATAAATATGTTTTAAAATATACATTTTAAATAATGCATTATAAATGATGATTCTTAAATTCATATACTGAATTCAAATTCATTGTGAAAGGTCATCTCTGAATATTCTCACAGCAGGTTCATTCTAAATTAATAGTGTTATGAATAAGTCCATACAATCAATGTTATTCTCTTAAATTAAAAAAAAAGCAAATATAATAAAAAAGCATTATATAAAAAAGTAAAGATGTTTCCACTTTCTTCTTTGTCAGAGTAAAAAATGATACACTTATACATGATATATAAAAGTCTAAATTACTTGGCTGCTGGGAGAAAAAAACACAATAGTAAATTTTTAAAATTTTTAAAAATATGAATTTACATTTTAAAGGAGTATTCATTAAACATATTGTAGAATTTCTATTTGTATTGTGACTTTAAATGGAAGTGTTAATAACAGGGCGGTTGAGGATTTGCAGTTGATATTAAGCCACTGGTTGTTTTGATTGATTTGATTCTGAGTAAAAGCAATATTTGTTTCTTGCTTTTATCATGCACAGCAAAAGCAGGCAAGGGCGCCTGGGTGGCTCAGTTGGTTAAGCAACTGCCTTCGGCTCAGGTCATGATCCTGGAGTCCCGGCATCGAGTCCCGCATCAGGCTCCCTGCTGAGCGGGGAGTCTGCTTCTCCTTCTGACCCTCCCCCTTCTCATGTACTCTCTCTCTCTCTCATTCTCGCTCTCTCAAATAAATAAATAAATAAAATCTTTAAAAAAAAGAAAAAGCAGGCAATAATGAATCACATGAGTGTCTTCCTGATTTATTTACATAACCACGGTCAGTATAGCGGGTTAGTTGCGCTAGTTGACCTAATTGCCATTTAATGTTTATATTCTCTTTTCCAAAGGATTAAACCATATGGATGAGAAACTGTATTTTACTCTGAAACCAAGCAGCTGGAAAATACCCCAAATTGTGAGGCGGCATCAAGTACTGGTCAAAGGGTTGAGACTGCAGAACTCTGTCCTGCTCCTCACTCAGGGCTCTACCAGACTAGTGCTGTTTTTCAAGCATAAACTCTCTAGCCTACTCAGCAAATCCAAAGTCAGTCTTGACAGGTTTGAGCTGGATTTCTTCACCATCTGCCTACTCTGAAAATTACATTTCTCACAAAAGAGACTTCCTTCCCAGTGGATTAGGTCCTGGACTTTTGGGAGTTGCTATTCACAGGGCATTGGGCAAAAATCTTTGTCAAATATGTTAGCACAAATTTCCTTTTAAAGTAGAATGATATTTCGGGGTGCCTGGGGAGTCAGTCAGTTTAGCGTCTGCCTTCAGCTCAGGTCGTGATCTCAGGGTCCTGGGGTCTAGCCCTGCATGGGGAATCTCTGCTCCGAGTGGAGTCTGCTTCTCCCTCTCCCTCTGTGCTCTCTCTTGCTCTCTCTCAAGTAAATAAATAAAAATCTTTTAAAAAATAAATAAAGTAGAATGATGTTTAGAAAATAGTATAAGATTTAATTATTTAATGAAAAGTGATAACTTTCTTTTAATTAAATTTCATGACGTATCCATCATATGAAGATAATGGTAATAGCCATTGTGTGAGATACAAAGAACATGAAACAAGAAATAAGAGAAAAAAGAATATTTCTTTTGTGAACACATACTTGTGTCAAGTAATGATTCCTTCATTTAATTCTTGTGTAGACTTAGACAAGTGGTTTATGATTTTTGACAGTTTATTCATGTCCAAATGCTGATAGTAAGATGCAAACTCTAAGGTTGCCATGAGAAATGGGCACACGTGAAATATCCAACAGAGATCTCTGCAGACCTGAGAGGAAGCCTGTAGAACATGAAGATCTGCCAGTGGAGGTGTGCTCCCTACGGTGTTTAACAGCAGGCTTGTTGAGAGCAACAGGACAGGATACACAGTCTTATTGACACTGTTAGTCCCCCGACACTAACTAGGAGGGAACAAAGGTTGAATAAGAAAGCACACAGACAGCACACTATTGCAGCAGTTAAGGAAGTGAGAGGTACTGAATTTTGATCCAAAGTTCCTGATACTTGTAAACCAGTGAGCAGGAAATCTGCAGTCAACTTAGGAGCATTCGATCCTGTTTCATTTGGGTATGAAGGGAAAATACCCACCAGCCTGGAACACTGCCATCATTTCTCTTATTATGGGTTTACAGGAAAACCCCGGAAGCCCTCATTATACTCAAACCTAAGTAATAATGATATATGAATCAAAATGGATCTAAACAAAAAGAGAAAAACAAACATAAAATACTAAAACATTTATTTAAAAATACCAGGTAATTTTAAACTAATGAAAGGTATACTGTTTCCTTGAACAAGAATTATCAGGATTATAGAGACTTAAGTCCTCCCAAATTACCCATTTCTTAAGGGCTCATTTAATGGGCACGAAAATTTAAAAAAATTTTTAGGATACGGAAAACTTCAAAGTTTCTGAAAAGTAAAAATAGTTCAGATAGCTCATTTTGCAATAGCACTAAGAAAAAAAATGAATTGTCAGAAGAGAAGGAAACAAAACCAAAGTAAAAAAAAGTCTATTATACAAACTTGCCATATAGCATAGTGGCTCATCTATATATTTAGCTCAATAAGAATTTTAAAAACCTACAACAGTTTCTGAACTTCAGAAGCAGATTTGAATTGTTCTCTGTAACAAATACATTTGTAATAATAGCAAAGAAAGTAATAAAATTAGAAAGAGACTAGCTATCAACATATATTAAATAAGGTATATATAATTTAATTAAAATAATATAACATTATTAAATAAATAAATAGTTCAATGTAAAATAAGAATCTGTAAGTATACTCAAATTCATATATAATAAAGGCCTTACTGCTTATTAGTGGGAGAAAGATGGATTGTTTTATAAACATTGTTTGTAGAACTTGCCTTTCTCAGAAAAAAACGCAAATTTAGAAGCCTTGAGAGAAAGATGGATAAATTTACCTGTATATAAACAACAAATTATTATATAGTAAAAAAATACCATGAGTGATGTATAAAAACAAGGAAACTGGAAGATTATTATAACACATATAACAAAAGTATACATTTTAATATTGTAACAGGCTCTATGAATCATTAAGAAAAATAAGCCAAGGGAAAGCAGCCAGAGCAGGAACAGTGAAGGCACAATGAAGAAAATACAGATGGTCCTGAAATATTTGAAAGAATTTTAGTCCCATTCAAAATAATATAAATGCTAATAAAAAAGCAATTAAAGAACCATCTTCCCATTATAAAAGACTGGCAAATACAAAAGAGTTACTAATACTTTTACTGTGAGGTTGAGTGTACAGAAACATCTGAGGGCAATTTGGCAATATCAAAAATGTTAAATGCTTACACACTTTCATACATAATAATTCCATTTATAATAATTTGTTCTGTAGCCTTACCCACATACATGTACAAAGAAATATGTACACAGCTATTCCTTGTTTTAATAGTGAAATATATGTATGTACTATATATATATATGTAGTATAATTGTATATGTAAGGTTTGGAGAAATCCAGCACAAGGGTATTGTCTAATGGCTGAGAAACCATGAACTAATGGGGCTCTTCACTTTTTATGGCCCTGTGGGCCCGGGGCATGGGGAGAGGAGAAAGGGCTATGGGTGAAAATGTACTAAATAAAAATGCAGAAAATAGACTTAGCCACTGTCCCTGATAAGTAGGCCTCATGGAGGCACTGGGCTAGGATGCAGACATGCATATGAGCTTTGGCCAGGGGGCGAGCAGGGGCTGAGGTTTTGACTGTAAGTCCCTCCAGAAAAGCTAAAATGCACTGGTTTTGCACAGTCTGGTGGTGGGGAGAGCAGCTTCCCTCCATGAAACCTGCCAGGCAAAGCCTTGTAATTGGCTATGGTTGGACATGGAAGATCACACACAAGATTTGGGCTTGGAGCCAGACTCCCAAGATATATTTTGCCTTACATTAGGTGTGAAGACAATAATACTAACATTCATGTGACATATTTTTAAAATGTCTCCTTGAAGTTTCAAGTTATGTTTTTGTAATTACTTATGTTTAATTTATGTGGTCTTAAATGTGGATTTTATTTATACACTATTTTAAAACGATGCTGATAGATTTTTTTTTTACCAGACACAGTGTGGTAATGTTGCAATCTTACATTGATCTAACAAGCAAATTAAGTACATAATAAATGTGGTTGGCTGTTATTGTACTAGGACTTTAATACTAATAAATGTGTACGCAAGTATAAAATTAACTTTGGGTTTATTCACTTGAAGGTCAAAGTGACATGATTTTTAGAGCATCACAAACAAATTTTGGGAAAATCTTCAGAATGACTCTATTTAAAAGTTAAGACTTCAGCATTCCAGTGTTTACACACTTTTACAATGTTAACATTTAAATGAATTTGCAACTTCTGGGATGGAACAAAGATCTGGAAGATATGTTGAAACCTATTATTGAATATTCTTTCACCCATTTTGATGCATTCCATTGACCTAGGGGATGGGTTTTGATAAGAGTCACTGTTCATTCATGGCCCAAAACCCCTCATTCCACAAAGAGTGTTAGAATCTTCTTAGGACAAGTTGAATATTTATAAGTTATTAATTAAAATCTGGAGTTCAGATTTTTGCTAAAATCCTGTATGTAAGGAGGACATTTTCTCTATAATGAACAATCAAGAGCCCAGAGCAGAGGTAGAGAAGGCTGAGTATTGGGTCCTCTTTCTGCATGTACTTACACTCTAGCTTTGGCTTTCAGTTGTTTGTAACACCTGAAATAAACAAGTGAACAACAACAACAACAAAAAAAACAGTGACAAAAAAGAAAGGCAATATTTAGGGAGCAATTCTAAGCACTCCAAATGAGGTAAAATAGGAAAAAAAATCAAAGGCTTAGCTGGTTTTACTCCATCTTACCAAGACCCAACTCCTATGTCCAAAGTTGACCAGCTAACCCTCTCTGTTGGCAGTGTCTCAATTTCGACAGTTAGGTAAGAGTGAGAAAAAAGTTTTGTTGGAGGCTTCTGAAAGCAGGTGATTTCCCATGATCTAAATGCATATCATCTGGCTTTGTAAAAATAAATAGTAAATGATGATCAAATCATTATTGTAACTTACGTTTGACAATCTGTGAATTCCTTTCTGATAAGTATCCTGGGAAAAGGGGTAAAATCAAATACTGAGATATATGAGTCTTTCCCATTAGGAGAGCATCACTGATAGGGAACATCTATGCTGAACACATGTTTTCCTCTCACACATATTGATTGGTGGAATGGAGTATGAGATCAGTTGCCGTGGTCAGGAGTATTCAGGCATCAGCTATGAATAGGCAAAAATCTGTGTGTAAAAGATCTAGCTCAAAGTTCAAAGTCAGTTCTAGTTCAGAGTTACCATTTGAAGTTGTAAATGAGTGTTATTGACCTTAGTTGGCAACACATTCATCAAGACTTTCTAGGAAGGCAAGCCTGGCTCCATCCTCAGCCCACATGATGGATAGTACTTGATAATTGGTACCAGAGACAGTGCTACATTCACCATCCTAGGGTGACAATAGCACAAAGACAATTTCAATTGTATTACACAATATTTTAATTTTCTTACCTTTTCTTTTGTTTTCTTTGTTTTCTTTGCAATAGTCCACTAGAGATGAGAATGTGCAGATAAGATACCCAAAGTTTAAATTCAAGAAGAAATTAAGAAAAATTTTTTTTAATTTCAAGTTTTATTTTATTATTTTTTCAAAGATTTTATTTATTTTTTAACACAGAGAGAGACAGCGAGAGAGGGAACACAAGCAGGAAGAGTGGGAGAGGGAGAAGCAGGCTTCCGGCAGAGCAGGGAGCCCGATGCGGGGCTCAATCCCAGGATCCTGGGATCATGACCTGAGCCGAAGGCAGACGCTTAACGGCTGAGCCACCCAGGCGCCCGAAATTAAGAAATTTATATATGTATTCAATCATGCTTTTTTTTTTTTGAACCATTTGGTTTTCAAAAATTCAAATAATTTAAAAGTAACTTGGCCTTAGTTTTCAATCCTTTCTAAAAGACAAGAACAATACCTCATCAAAACATCAAGGAAAATGTGCTTCCCATTCATCTTTCCCAGCAGAATTTGTTCTTTTCCTAGTACATTGAGGCACTTATAGGATGTTGAACAATAAAGCTATACAAGATATATATATAAAATATAATTATAAAGTAATTAAAAGGAAGGGCATAAGATATCTTTTGAAATACTTAAGTAGAATAAAAAAACTTTTTAAACTTAATTTTTTCGTGCAAAATAATGCAAATTGCCACTTTCTCTTTGTGTTGATACAGTAATGCTGCTATTTTTTCTCAAAGGTACTAAATCCAGAAGGATCTATGTGCCCTTCTTTCCATGTTCAGTACCACAGATACAGCATTACCATCCATTACATCATCTGAGTTAGGACCCTGATGTCATTATTCCCATTACTTTTTTATATTATAAATCCACCATCCTTTAGGTTTAACTGGAAAAATGAATTTTAGTCCCTCTTTTACTAATAATCAATTCTTGATTTTAAGATATCCTTATATCACATTTATTAAAATTGCTTCTTTGATTGCATTTTTTACCTGGTCTATTGTTTTCTTAGGACAATTTAAGAATCCTTATTTATATAAGACCAATCTTATGTAAACACAGACCTGAGTGTCTCAATTCTTTTGACTCTACCACATCACATACAACCACAATAAATATACTTTACTTTCTTCCACTGACCACTGAATATAGGACAACTTTATAGCACAGCATTTAATTTTATTATTCTATTGTGGCAAGGACTCTCCAGATACCATCTTTTACCTACTCTAGTCCGAACACAAACTAAAATCCTTCCGTTCTCTACAACATCCACCTTAGATAACTCATTTATCTCACACATTTTTTCCTTTGTGTAAGTGTGCCTTTTTAAAATTGAATGCCTATCTCCTCATCACCACCTGTAACATGCCTCTTATTTTATGAATTAATAAAGCCAAAGCCATTCAGAAAAGCAACAGATATAAAAATATCACAAATAACTGATTAATACTGTATTTGTTTCTTCTTATTGCCAGAGCAAATTACTGCAACTTTAGCAACTTAAAAGAAGATAAACTTTCTCACAGTTCTGTAGCTCGGAAGTCTGAGTTTACTCAGCTGACCCCCAGCTCCAGGTTCTACAAAGCTGAGATCAATTTGCGGGCAAGGCTGAATTCCTTTCTGGAGTCTCAGCATGAATCTGCTTCCAAGCTTATTTAGACTGTTGAAGAATTTGGTACCATTGGTTGTAGGACTAAGGTTCATATTCCCTTGCTGGCTGCTGGTCAGAGAGATTTTCAGCTTCCTGATGCCACCATGTTCCTATTCTTGTGGGCACTTCCTCCATCTTCAAAGCCAGCAACTGCAGGCTGGGTTTTCCTCCGCTCTGAATCTCTTCGCTCTGTCCTTTTGCTTCATCTCTCCTATTTTTCAAGCCTGAGAAAGCTCTCCACATCTTTAGGAGTGCATGTGGTTAGATTGGGCCAACCCAGATAATACAAGATAATCTCCCTGCCTCAAGGCTCATACCTTAAAAATATTTTCAAATTCCATCTTGCTATATATACTACACATTTATAGGTTCCATGGACATCTTTGGGAGGCCCTTATTTTGACTACAATAATTATATTCAAGAAAAAATATTTTTAAAAAATATTCAAAAGTAGAAAGGAGTTAATAGAATACACACTAATATACACACATATATATTTGTGTGTATAAGTAACTCTTTGTTAATGATGGTCTTTATTTCTGACTCTCACTTGATATTTCTATATGTGTTATTCCAGCAAACGAATTTAATGGATTAATCCATGCTTTAATGGAAAATTTTAAAGTGTTCTGGTTGAAAACATTCGTGTTTTTAAAAATTCCTGTTAATGCCACTTCATATTTGTTCCTCTATTTTATTTTCTTTAAATCATATTATTATTTATTTATTCTTTATTATTTTTCAGACTTTTGATCATCCATCATGCTCTCCCTTCTTCTAATAGTTTCTTCCTAAACTTCACCTATTTTTCCAGGCATCTGACTCCTAGTCTTTGTTTATAAATTTTTCCTGTTCCTTTTAGCTTTCCCAGTACTGTTGAAGCTACAGATAGTTCCACTAGCTTATTCAAAAACATCAATTCTGTATTTTAAAAATTATAGCACTGGGGCGCCTGGGTGGCTCAGTCGTTAAGCGTCTGCCTTCGGCTCAGGTCATGATCCCGGGGTCCTGGGATCGAGCCCCGCATCGGGCTCCCTGCTCGGCGGGAAGCTGGCTTCTCCCTCTTCCACTCCCCCTGCTTGTGTTCTTGCTCTAGCTATCTCTCTCTCTGTCAAATAAATAAATAAAATCTTAAAAAAAATTATAGCACTATGAATGCTATCTAAATCATTCTAAGACTTGCTTTTATGTATTAAATTATTTTCTCCATTCTTGGCATTTCCTACCATGTTTCAATGTTTTATACACTCACTATTCAACAACTGTTGATTGGTGAGTTTGAAAGAAAAAAAAAGCAGGCATGAGTAGCTTGGCCCCTATTTTTCTTGCTTATTCTGGAGAGAGGTCACTTTGCTGTTGGCATACCATAAGCTTAGTCCCATCTCTGTAGTCCAGGCCTCAGGATGTGTAGCTGGCCCTGTAAGTCAGCAGAAATCTCAGTTTGACTCTGAAATTCAGCACTTGGAAAGCCACTTCTCCCATAGGTAGAATTCCTTCTCTATCATCTCTAATTCCGTTGATATTTGACTCCCATTAACCACATTTTTTTTTGTTTTATTTTCCCATTTACAAATCTGTGGAGGGAAAATGGTACTATTTCTTAGATCTCTACATACCCCAAAATGTACCAAAATTCATTGTGGAGGAGAGACAGAACATACATTCTTTAGTACCTTTTGTGCAAACAGGCATTAAAATAGTGATTGCATGTGAATTAGATCATTAAATCCTAAAAGTTACATTAGGAGTTAATTATTGTTTATATTTTAATAACGAGGATAAAGATAATTTCAGAGGTTTGGCAACAGTCACAGACATAGGAAAAACCAGGCTCAGGTGGGAAGCCATCTCTGCTTGACACAAAAGACCGTGCTATTTTTACTTCACTTTCTTCAAGAATTTACACATATTTTTATTTTGATGTTTGTACAATAAGTAGGTACTATATTATTCATACAAAATCACTTTATTATTATTTGTAACTCACTTTATATTCATATAGCAGTTTCTCATTAGTTTTTTTCTCATAGACATTATCTAGCAATTCCCTTTAGATTTGTAAATTGATCAAAGTTATTTTAGTTGTAAACAGCAAAACTAAGTCTGGACATTTTAACCATAAAATGCAACTTTTGGAGTAAAAATGAAATAGTTGGCAAGATCAAAGGAACTTTTGAAAGCTAAACCTTCTGAAGGACAGGTAGCAGGTTAGTTTTTGGGCAATAAGAATATTTATGAATCTCTTTTCAAGAGATCTCTCAATAACAAGATTTAGATTCAAGCACTCCTGGATTTTATTTTTCTTTTTCATGTTTTAAAATTCTTGAACAGAGCATAATAGCCCAAATTTGAGTCATACATTTATTTGCCCCTTGACCTATGAACCATGGACATGGAAAGCAAAATCTTGTGTGCGAAGTTGCCCAGTGGAGATCTACTCATATGGATGGAGTACCAATTCCACTGTAAGCCATATAATCACTTCAAGTACAACCTACACTGAACAAAATACCTGCATGAATTATAAACCGGTTATTACTTCAGACATATATAGCTTTTAAAACCTCATTCTTCACTTAAGTATTTATTGATATGAGAAAACAGTGCTATTTGAAAATAAATTTAACTCATAATAGAAAGCATGCAGTGTTATAGATTTGACCACCTACTTCAGATTTTCTGAATGTATTTTATTGTCCAAAGTCATGGTTTATATAATCTGATAAGAAATATACCTTACGGTACTCCATAAAGTGAAAGGACAAGCAAAGGTATTAGTCAAGGAAATACATAATGGTAATGACAATATTTTATTTCTTATCACATTAAAGTCTATCTTTTTTATCTGTTATACCAACATCCAACATCTTACACTGGCTATCTGGGTAAAATAAATGGCATTATAAACTTTTTTATATAAACATATATAGGAGCTTTGCTATATATAGTACATATGCTTTCCTTAAAGAATATTTCACATTCTTTATACTATGCCATGTTTTTCATCTTGCTGATAATTACTGCATTAACGGTGATTAAAGTATGTTTGTCTAAAATTCTGTATCTTCTTTTGAATCATTATTTGAAAATACAAGCTGGTGAAATGATAGATTTTTCAATAAATTGTGCTAGGAAAACTGGATATCCATATTGGCAAAAAGAAATAAAATATTCCAACTTTGCATTCACAAAAATAAATTCCAGTTGAGTGGGCTGAACATCCAAATATGAAAGGCAAGGCATTAGTGTTTTGAGATGATAAATGGAGAACATCTTTATTACTACTAATTAAGGAAGGGTTTTTAAAATGAGATAAAATTACACTAATTAAGTAGGATTTTGTGTAACAAATATGTAAATTTTAGCTACTAAGAGATAAATAAATTTCTTTCTTTCCTTGAAAAAAAGAAAGGAAGAAAATACAGGCAAAATTAGAAAACCACACAAAAATTTCTGGAAAGCCAAAGACATTTTTCTACATGACACAGAATGTCTTAATTACTACTATTGTCTTTCAAAACTCAGGCATTTTTTTAAAAAATTATTTATTTATTTGAGAGAGAGAGAGAAAGAATGGGGAGGTGGGGTAGAGGGTAAGGGAGAGAGAAACTCTTAGCAGACCCCTAGCTAAGCGTGGAGCCGGACATGCAGCTCGATCTCATGACCCTGAGATCATGACCTAAGCCAAAACCAAGAGTTGGGCACTTCATAGAATGTGCCACCCAGGCTCCTCCCATGGCTTTTATAATAGAGAATTATTGGGAATTTAACTATCTCACAGACACTTACTATTTATTTTATTTGACAAGTACTATATAGCATTTACTCTGTGCCAGTTGCTATTCTGTTTCTTAAGTATGAGGTTAATAGTTTTATTAGCATATCTATTCTATAGGTGAGGATACTAAAGCATAGAGTTTATTTAAGTCATTTGCCCAAGTGCCAAAGAAAGACATAGCATTTATATAGATATATAAGATGCAAATTAAACTATGCCTGAAAACTGGAAAAAGCTAAATGGAGTAAAGGTTAAACACTTTTGTTCTATTCATTTATATTTATTCCTCTTTAGGCCAATTACCTTACTAACTTACATAATATTTTTAGCATTATAGTGAATTGTTATCCTTAATGAGATATTCCACTAACTATAAATTGATATATAATGGTATTAAAACTATTAAATTTTTATTATAATAAATGGTATAAAACACTGATGCATTTTTATAGTAAAAATGATAATTTCTCTACTTCTGATGCTAGAAAAAGTACTGCCATTAAAATATATAATTGAAAAAATAAATGTTACATGTTTAAGTGCCACTTCAATTAAAAATTCTCTTGCATACATTTTTCATTGATCTCAAACTCACCATTATTTTTCCTTGTTTTTAAGTGTCTCTTCATTTTTTTCTTTAATGTATGCAACTATATCCCTAGATATAGTTTTGCTCCTTCTTTTTTCTTCTAAAAGAGATTAACAATGTTTATTTTCAAATCCATTTATGTGTAAGGACCAAGAAATGTAATGCAATGTATTTAAAATGTTCCTATTTAGTTGTATTACTAAGAAACTGCATTTATATTTCTCAAGAGCACCATAAACATTCTACACTTTACAGCGTTTATTCATAAAATCTGTCCGATATCTGATGACAATGTGACTACGTACCTTTCATATCTGGGTTTTGTTTTATTAGGCACACTTAAACAAGTCTTTTTAAAATAAATAAAATAATAAAATAAAATAAAATAAAATAATAAAAAGCTTTGGCCATCCCTTGGGATGTACATCAGGCAGCATATTATATAAAACTAGCAAATTCCTGTGTGCGACAGTTAGAATGATATTCTCTTGAAACTTTAATACCTTCTTTAATTAAACATTGCCTTATGAATCTGTTTTTCTCCTCATCACTAGAATTTGATATCCTTTTTAAGAATAAAATTTTAATTCCAACCCTTCAATTAATAACATGTTAGAACAAAGCTCAATAGATGTCAGACTTAAAAAACTTAGACACCTTGAAATCTCTAATTAAATAAAGCTAGCATAATTTACCAACAGAAATACTGAATTTTAATTTTGCCAAGAGGTAGCTTTAGGGCATCATTTAATCCAATAGATTGCCATCCAAACAACTATCAAATCAAAGGCTATTAGCTAATACTCAGTAGGAAACTGAAGGTTTGAAAAGTTTCCTAAAACAGCCCTGAGGTGAAGATTGATGATTATTTTATCTAAACAAACGAGTGAGATTTATTTTCTTTAGTGTCTTTGTGACCAGAACATCAAAGGCTATGGATTTATTACTCTGTAATCTGTTTTCAGTATGGAAAAGATATAGTGAGAAAAACTTCTAGAGAGAAAATTTTACTGCCCTTGAGATTCTATTACATTTCCAGATACAGAAACTTCTATCCAGGACTCATTATGTAAATGTACTCATTATGTAAATCACTGAATTAAGACATATACATGCCCTTATTTTACAAAAAAAAAAAATAAACTCTTTCCATTCAATAAGCAATCTTGAATGAAAATAATAAAAATCAGCAGTTAACAATGTTATTATGTATTAAGATGCATTTTAATGAACCATAAAGTTATGATTTGTTATTGCCATGGAACAGTTTTCCTGAAGACTTGCAGGATAAGGCAGAACTGGTTACTGAAGCATACTTTGAGTATGAATTCTTCAATATCTACTTTGATTTTTAAAAATGGTTTAGTACCCTTAAAGCCCCAAGTAGTGCTCCAGACAAGGATGGTACCTCTGGCAGATTCTGTTGATGCCCCCCTGATATCCTCTTGGTCCTTACAATTTCTAGCCATGTTTGTTTTGCTTCCAGCTGCCACCACCTGTGTCCTTCTGCCCTTGGGCTTTTCTGGCTGACAGAGCCTACTCTGCTCGTGGACCAGGCATGTAGCAAGTGTCAGGAGTTTACTCCCATCCCTTAGAAGCATTCCACAAATGACTGACAGAACCCAGATTAGAAAGTAATCTACTAAAGGCAATAAAATTCTACTAGAGTCTGGACCAAAATACCCTTAAATTTCTCCTCTGCTTGACTAAACTTTAGACAAGTATCTTTTTCTAATTTTAGGCCCCTCACATCCCTTTTCATGGTGTATTTATTTTAGTAAACATGTCAGGCGAAATACCATTAGATTTCACTCATAAATGGAATTTAAGAAACAAAAAGGATGAATATAGGGGAAGGGGGATAAAAGAGAGGGAAGAAAACCATAAGAGACTCTTAACTATAAGAGCCCTTGGATGGTGCAGTCTGTTAAGCATCCAACTCTTGGTTTCGGCTCAGGTCACGATCTCAGGTCGTGATCTTAGGGTCCTGATCTCAGGGTTGTAAGATTGAGCCCCTTCAGGGCTCTGTGCTCCACACTCAGAACGGAGTCTGCTTGAGACTCTCTCTCCCTCTCCCTCTGCCCATCCCCCACCCATTCTCTCTCCCTCTCTCTCTCTCTTTCTCAAATAAATAAATAAACCTTAAGAAAAAGAGAGAGCTTCCTAGCTATAGAGAACAAACTGAGGGCTACTGGAGGCGAGGTTGGCAGGGGATGGGCTAAATGGGTGATGGATCTTAGAGGGCATGTGTTATGATGAGCACTGGGTGTTATGTGTAAGTGATGAATCACTAAATTCTACTCCTGAAACCAATATTACACTATATGTTAACTAACTAGAATTTAGTATATGTGCTGCCGAAGCGAGAACAGTTAACTAACTAGAATTTAAATAAAAAAAATTTGAAGAAAAAAATAGAAAATATGTAACTGTAAATCCTCCCTCTGCCTCTTTGAGATGTAATTTTTTTCAATGTATATATGTATATAATATGCATATGTATATAAGACCAGCTTTATATCAACTACATTAGTTGTGGGCCTCTATATTTGTGGATTTACATATGTGTTTTTAAAATTCTTCCCAACTCTCTCCATATTCCAAATGATATAAACTGAATAAGTATTACATTTTTAATCAGAAAAAAACCCTAGATATTACATATTCCAAAAAGATACAATTTTTATAAAAAAGAAGGAAATTAACAATCATAGATATTTTTAGAGTTGGAGTTTTCTATAATATCAAAACAAATTTGCACTATTTAATAGCTTTTTATGTTAGAAAAGACATGCTAGTATTTTAAAATTATGGACAGATTTTTTTTTTTTTTTTGATTAAGCACACGATTATTTCCCAATGATATCTCAAGTAAGTAAGGAAATAAGGGTCAGGGTCATAGCATGGCAGGAAATAGAACTAATTATCATCCCAGCATGAAATTGTTTCAAATGATGCTTTTTAAGTTAGAAAGTATTTTTAAGAGTATTTTAAAGTTTTTTTATAAAGTATCATAAACAAGGAAATAACAGCCAAAAGCAATGCCTATACTGTGCTTTCTTTGTATATTTTAATATGCTTAGAATAAAAAACTACTTCTGTTTAGCTGATCAAAGCTGTTTTGGGTTTCTTTTAAGGTGGCAGAGCTTCACCTGTGAATTTTTATAGAAGCCTGGGGAAACACTCAGCAGGATCTAACTTTTTGTGGTGGGTAAAAACATTTTCCCTTTATGTGAAAGTTTGCTCTTCATTTGGCAGAAGGAATCCCCCAGTGAGGTGACTTTTAGCAGAAAAAAACTATAAGAAAATATACGTTTTGAGAATGGAAGGCATCAAAGTATGGAGTGCACAATTGAAGATTTATTCATCATCTATATTATCCAAAATAATGCCCTCTTTTTGAGGTAGATAGAATTTTGCAAAAGTGTACTTGAATATGAAACATTTAGCTGTCTTTATTTTATAGTGGTGTTTATGGATCTTACATCATATTGAGTTTTAAGCTGATTGCATCCTCCTTTTGTTTAATTAGTGTACAGTAATATCTACTACATATTCAGTCATATAAGTCTGATATAATAAAATCTTCAGACACAATTCACACACAAGTTACAAAAGATGTGCTTTCAAATTTGATAACAGGCTTTTTTGCTTTTAGTTTCAAATGAAACATTAGTTTTAAGAATAAATAGTTTGTCAGATGTCTAAAGAAGTAAGTATTTATATTATTTTTATGGGTGATTTATATCCCCCCCAAACTCATATATTGAAATCCTAACCCCCATTACCTCAGAATCTGACCTTGTTTGTAAATAAGGTCATTGCAAGTGTTATTAGTCAAGATGAGATCATGATGGAGTAGGATGAGCCCCCCCTCCCCCACATACACACTCCTATATGACTGATGTCCTTATAGAAAGGGAGAATTTGGACACAAATGAAGGGAGGATGCCATGTGAAGATTGGAATTATGTTGCCACAAGCCAGGAAAGATTGGGGCAAACCACTAGAATCTAGGAGACAGGTATGGAACAGATCCTTCCCTAGTGCCTTGAGAGGGAGTATGGCCCTGCTCACACCCTGATCTCAGACTTCCAGCCTCTAGAACTGTGAAATGATGCATTTCTGTTGTTTGAGCCATTCAGTTGTAGTACTTTGTTACAGCAGCCCCAGCAAGCTCATTCAATTACAAATAGAATAAAGTAAATGCCAGGGAAAAGTGTTTTAAAAATTTGAAGATTTACAAGTATTAAATAAAGTAGAAGTCACCATGGATAGAGCAAGTTTGCTATGCATATTTAATCCATGACAGTTCTGACTGATACATAACTCTTTTCAAAGTAGTATACTTGGACAGATGTGATAGTATATGTAATTACATCTAGACAGTGACTTTTTTAAAGATTTTTATTTTTAAATAATCTCCATACCCAACGTGGGACTTGAACTCACAATCCTAAGATCAAGGGTCACATGAACCAACCAGGTGCCCTTATACAATAACTTTATGAGTCCCATAAAAGTATATCTTTCAGGGAAAAAAAAGCTCAAAGACATTACCCAACTTTCTAAAAATATGATAGATTTTAAACTTTGCATCATTTTATTGCTGTGACTCAGCACATAATTAGTAGGCCTTTTACTACAACTTTCTTCCCAGATGATTAAGAATGAAGTTTATAGTTTCTTCCATGTCAATGAGTAGCAATTATGTTAAAAATAAAAAAAAAAAGTGCTGATCAAGGGATGAGTCAATCAGCTTCAAAGAAATTTAAGAAAAATAAATATATTTATGAAAAATGAGCAGTTCATAGCACACATGAAGATGAATTATTCTGTGTTATGTGAAATATCACCACAGGGAACAATTCCACTGAATTGTGAGAATGGTGGGGAGAAGTAGGGTGCCCCCTGCAGACCCCTGGTATTTCTATAATTTAATAAAATAAAATATTGATGAGGGTCTCAGATCTCTTAGTGTTAAGATATTGCTGTTCTAATCAGTACATCATATCACACTCGTTTAAAATCCAACTTGCCAAAGAAAACGTCTCACCAATAGTCATCTACACTTACTTGACAAGATGTTGATAGAAACTTCTCAAATCCTCTATTTTTAAATGCATTAAGACTTCATTTATAAATGTCATATTTCTAGAATAGATGATGAAATTTGAATAGTTCAAATAATTTTGAGACAAAAGGAAACTAACAGAACTTGATGTCTCTCCTCATAGAATATTTTTAATAATTACAATGTAGGATATGACTACTCATTTGATCAATCTAGCTACACCATTGTTTTCAATATTCATATGTATTTGTATCTGGAATTCAGTCCAAAAACTATAGGTGAGTAAGCAGGGTAGGAGTAAAAGCTAAAAATGCCACCACAGTGTGCCCTAAGTTACAAAAAGTGATTTTTTCCTTTTTATGTTCTCTTTATAAACAATATTTCCTTGTATCCTACTTTCTTGTCACAAAGATGTTAGTGCTGAATGAAAAGGAGAGGTTTATTCTTGTTTACCGGCCCTCTGGTTCAACATTCCTTTGATGATCAGCAAAATCCTGCTTCTACAACTTTCCATTCCCTGTCAAATATAGAAGCTTCTGGTTAGTTGCAAATCGGTGCTCAACTTATAATTTTAACTTATGATGGACAGTATCCACTGAAAATCATTCAAAAGTATTTTTATAACTAAATAACCATTATCTTAGTTTAGTCTGCTATAAAAACATACCATAGACTGGGCAGCTTAAGTAATAAACATTTATTTCTCACAGTTTTGGAGGCTAGGAAGTCCAAGATTGAAGTGCCTGCCAAGTGAAAGCACTTTCTTCTCTCTTCCTCTCTTCTTCTAAGGGCTCCACTCCCAGAATCTCATTTACTCAATTACCTACACATACAATGTTACACTGGGGATTTGGTATTTAACATATGAATGTGGGGAAACATCACCTTTCAGTCCATAATAGAGATGGTAAATACACTTTTAAAATGTTCCTTATTGAGAATGAAACATCACCTTTCAGTCCATAATAGAGATGGTAAATACACTTTTAAAATGTTCCTTATTGAGAATGAAACCAAAGATTACTATAATTTTCCAGGATATGTAAAAAAATTTCCTGCAAATAAACCCACAAAATATGAAAAAGATACCCAACTACTCTTCTTATAAAAAAAGTGAAATAGTATAGATATAGGAAGATTTTAAATATTTATACAGAAAATCTTATAGTTAAACAAATGCCATTAAGTTGTTTTAAATCTTGAATTCAGTCAACTAAGACTCATTTAGGGGACAAGAAAAAGTGATTTAACTAAACTCAAGGTACAAACCTTTGTATACACCTCCTTTTCAGGATACTCCTTTCATCTTCTCTCTTTTTATATTTAACTATTTTTTTTCTCTATCTAAAAGAATGCATTTTATTCTTACATTAATTAACGGATAGCTTTTGGAATCCTTACTGATTTCTGAAGTAATATATATTGCTAAATCTGTTTCACAGATGTCTAATTTTAAATAATGTTCAAAGAACAAACAAGGGCTCTACATAACCATGTTTTTCATAGGTGTCCTTATTTTATACTGTAATTTAATAAAAGAGAAACATACACTCATAAAATGTAAGAAATGTATTAGTTCAATAAAATGTTAAAATGTGAAATTAAAATCATACTAGAATATTCATATTTAATACATGTAAAACAATGAGAGATGTGAATATATTCTGTATATATATGACTAATAGTTCTAAATAAAAGGTGTTTTGTTGGTTTTATTTATTTGATATTTTTTCTATTTGTGCTTTTTAATTGAGGTTACAATACACTCAGTAAGTGAAAGGTGCAAATCCTAACTGTATACAGTATGAGCTGGATGAGCACTTAGACTGTAATCACCATCCAGGTCATGATGCAGAATACTTATTTCAACAAAGAGCATTACCTCATGCTCAATTTCAGTCCATAACCAACTCTGTCCTATCCTTAGAAACCTCTGTTCTGATTTTTACCATTATCAATTAGTTTTGCCCATTCACAAACATAACTCTTAACTAGGACAGAGAAAATTGTGTTGTTTGTCAAGTTGTCTTCATAGAACAACTTAATACCAGTTACACCTAACCACAGACTGGACTTTCCCTAGTAAAATGCATTGTTGTGTTCTTCCAGCAATAACACTGATACTGTCAAAATATGAACTTGAAGTGTCAGAGCAAGACACTTATGTAACAACATTCCTGCTCCTTGTATCACTGTAACCTGTACGTGAGAGGAAAAAGGGCAAAAATACCTCTAGAAAAACCTTCCGTAGGACATGGGCACATGGCTACTGTTGGAAAATGTTCAACTGTAAACAAGTTTACCTTGTGAATTTAATGGAATATTACCTCAGAGAGGAGACTTCCTTGACTTCATCCTTTGAGGAGCCTTGTGAACCGTTTCCATGTCCTGCCTTCTCACTGACGTGGGTAAATCTAGTTATTCACTCACAGAAACTTCAAGAAAAAACAAGGAGCCTGCATTTATAACTGCTTTATGTTTGTATATTTTGGATCAGTGTTTTTATAGAGTCAAGGCTGGAGTTTTAATTTACAGCAGAAATAGAACATTTGGCCTTGGAACTACTCAGAGGAAGCTGAGATCCTTACTTTCAGTAGGAACACTGAAAAGGATGTCCTTAAAGGAAGGGAGACTGGAAGTGCCCCACCATCTGTTTAGGGAAGCAACAAAGAAATAACCTGGTTGATGCCTACTCTGAGTTTTTGGTAGACGGAAAAGATAAGTCTTTCTTGAAAATTAAAGTAAAGTTAAAAAAAAAAAAAGTCTGTAAATGCAGTCCTAGCGAAGAAAATAGCATTAAAATATGACCTTAAGACATATGAAAATGAAAATGCAAATGAAAAAATGGAAAACCAAAGGCTGAAATCATACTATAGCAATATATTTTTGAATATTATAAACAGATAAATATTCAGACTAAAACAACTTTGTTATATAATTACTCCTAATCCTCATGACTGTGAATGTATTGAGATATCATGTTCTAATTATGTTATATTACATGACAAAGGGATTTTGCATATAAAGTTACAAATCAGTTGACTGAGTTTTTTCTTTTTTTTTAAAGGATTATCTGAGTAGGCCTACTATAATCACATGCCTTTAAAAGAAGAATTTTCTTTGGATGGAATCAGCAGAGAGAGATTTCACGTGTGAGAAAGAGCTGATATGTCATTGCTGGTTTGAAGATGTAGGGAGTTATAAAAGCAGGAAGGGAAAAATGAAGGGGGGGAATTGGAGGGGGAGATGAACCATGAGAGACTATGGACTATGAGAAACAAACTGAGGGTTCTAGAGGGGAGGGGGGTGGGGGGATGGGTTAGCCTGGTGATGTGTATTAAAGAGGGCACATACTGAATGGAGCACTGGGTGTTATACGAAAACAATGAATCATGGAACACTACATCAAAAACTAATGATGTAATGTATGGTGATTAACATAACATAATAAAAAAAAAGAAAAAAGAAGGAATGTGCGTGGCTCCTCGAAGGTGAGAGTGGCCCACAGCTGATAATCATCAAGGAATTAGGATCCTCAGTTTCATCAGGATTGAATTCTTCTAAATACCTGAATGAGGTTGGAAGCAGAATTTTCTCAGAGCCTCCTATGAAAAGTCCAATTGGACCAACACTCTGAGTGTGGCTTTCGAAGACTGTTAAGCAGAGAATTCAATAGAGCATGTCTACACTTCTGACCTATGCAATTGTGAGATAATAACTGGGTATTGTTTTATGTTCCTAAGTTTGTGGTAGTTTGTTGTATAGCAATAGAAAACTAGTACAACAGTAAAAGAGTTTAGTGTTATTAATAATAATAATAATAACAATGATAAACTGCAAAAACAAAAATAATCCACCAGGGTATTAAACAGGCACAATGATAATTTGCTCCAAACAACTTGGAATAATAAAAAATAATTAATAGACCATAATTATATTTAATATTATTAAAGAAATGAAGGAAAGAACATAGATTATAACAGGAGAAAAAGTCCACCATGGCAAAAGAAGGGCTCATTTGACAAAAGAATTAAGTTGAACAACTAGAAGGAAAACAAGTTGCAATCTTTAACATTTAATAGCCATTAGCAAAAAAAAAAAAAAAAAATAGCCATTAGCTAATTGAAAGTCAGTCAAAAAACTTTAAAAGACAGAATTGGCAGGCACAAAGTCAAAGTGAGAGAAATCATCTGGAGTGAAAAAGATATGTGTAAGATCAAACAAGGACAAAAATAATGCTATTAGTTTGAGAGGACTTAAAGGAGGTCATGGAAGAGAGGCATTAAATAATACATCTGTGATGGTTCATTTTAATGTGTCAACCTGACTGGGATAAGGGATGCCCAGATAGCTGGCAAATTATTATTTCTGCTTGTGTCCATAAGGGTGCTTCCGAAGAGATTAGCATTTGAAATGGAACAGTGACTAAAGAAGATTGCCCTCACCATTGCAGGTGGGCATCATCCTACTTGCTGAGGGCCTGAATAGAACAAAAAGTCAGAGAAAGGATGAATAGCTCTTTTTGCTTGAGCTGAGATATACATCTCTTCCGGCCCCTGGACACTGGCACTCCTTCTTGGGTCTTTGAAGTCAGATCTTGACTTACACCACCCAGCCCCCAGTTCCAGTGCTTTTGGACTTGGACATACACCATCAGCAACTCTGGTTCATAGGCCTTCAGATTCTGAATTACACCACCATCGTCCTCATTCTCCAGTTTACAGATGACAGACTGTGGGACTTCTCCAACCCTATAATCACATGAACAATTTCCTATAATAAATCTTTTCACATATATATATATTTACATGTAAATATATATATAATCTATCATCTATCGATCTATCATCTATCTATCTATTATCTATCTATCTATCATCAATCATCTCCTATTGGTTCTGTTTCTTTGGAAAACATTGACTAATATGACATCCACATAAAGGTGTTAAAAACAAATGCTGGTATAGAATCAGTGCTCTATAAATATTTTTTACAAGGATAAAATTTAAATTACTTAAGATCCAATTTCAATTTTTGTGTTTATGTTAGATTATCTAAGTGTCTAGGGACAGAAGAATAAAAAATTTAGTACGTTTTTTTGTAAAATGCTCCATAGACCCTGTGCAAAACTAATATTCAATTAAATAATTTTGAAATGAACTGAAATAATAACAAATAGAGTTAAGAGCCTTCAAAATTTGGAGGATACTATATCATATTTAACAAGAATGAAAAAGGATCGCTCTGAGGTCTTAAATATATATCCAAGATTATAATGCTAGAGATTCTCAACCATAAATTAACTCTTCAGCTTGAAGAAAAGATTTTCAGACAAGCTAAAATAGATATTTAAAATGAAAACAAAAAAGCTTCCATTGAATAGGATGACTGAGTTTATATTTGTGTCAGTCAATTCAAAATCAAATAATTTCCAAACCACGAAGTCTTAAACAGAAAAGTTGTTATCACAAACAATCTAGAAATTTTACGCATTCATTGAACATTTTCTGGGAGTAGTTTGATATGATATGTATTATGAAGTAAACAGGCAAGAAGACCTCACAAATGTATTGTTGTTTATTTTGCTTGTTTTTATTGTCTTCCATTTATTTCTCTACATTAGGGAGGGGGAAAAATAACTTTTCATTAATGAATAAAATGCATTTGCCCCTGATAGTTGGATTAAAAAAAATAACTCACAAATCCTGAATTCACTGGTTTACAAAAAGAGAATAAGTGAAGATTTTCTGTCTGAGGGGCAAGTAGCTTAATAAAGAATATTATTATACTGTGCTTTCCCTAGGGAAGAGTTTGTCAACAGTAACCTGAACTCACCCTCCTCAGATACAACTCAGAATTCCTCAGTAGCAGGAAAGGACTTCACTCTTTGTAGATTTAGAAAGATATAGTGTAAGAACCTTTTCATTGTAAAAAATCTAAATAGAATAATCAATTACTAATTCAAATGGATAGTGAACATCGTCAGTTACTATTTGAAAAGTAGTTATTGACCTAATAAATCTATATTAATTTTTCCAAATTTCCTAAAATACGTCTAACTGTGGCCTTGTATAACAATAATTCACTTTTGCAACAATAATTACTATTTCTCTCTGACTTTTAAAAAAACAACTCTTGTATTTTGAGAAGTATATTTTTATATGCTTAAAGCCAAGTTTCTATCTCAGTTAATTTAATAACTTACATGAGCTGCACTGAGTATATGAAATCGAGTTATGCTGGACTTTTCATCTGGGACTTCCTATGGAAAAAATGCTGTTAAATAGTGCTGGCATATGACTATCAGACCTTCTCTTTTCTATGTTCAAACCACTCTTTCTTTATTTGGTAAGCTGAATTGGAATGAAAGAACATGAGTTGAATATTTCATACTGTGCTGGCATGTATAATTCATGACCAAATTCTTCAAAAAGAAATAGATAAGAAGTACTGAAAGCTATAAATGAAATATTTTTCTACTTAACAGAGACACAGCATAAAGATCTTTTAAGTCTTGTCTGCATTGATACCAGGAAGAATTATGCAAAATAACAAGCCGCTAAAAAAGAATCAAAGAGAGAAAGGGGAACAAAAGAGAAAGAGAGGCAGAGAAAGAAGTAAACAGAAAATAGATAACTCTTCATATGAATTGCAGAAATAGTTTTCTCCCAAGTAATATATGAACATGTTCACAAGTTTTGACTCAAGACATTTTAGTCTGTTATTTACTGCTTCCTTTTCTGTTATGAATGCGAGGTGAGAGATCAAGTTTTTAAAAGAGGACTTTCCAAAATAAGTTTTTAAAAAACAGAATTAAGGATGAGTGGTCAGTTTATTCATTGACTTTATTATTTATTCATTTATTAATTCCACAAATCTTTATTGAGTGACCAGTGTTTACCTAACCTTGTGGTAGTTGTTGGGGGTATAGGTTTTATAAGTGGAGTAACTGTATGAATAAATTGTCATCTAAACTAGGACATGAGCATGAAAGGGGTTACTGATATACAAGATGTTGAAGAAACAGTTAAAAAATGAGACTGTCTCTGGAAAAGCAAGGTATATAAACACCCTGCTTATAAGACTTGCTCTTTTGACTTTTATCAAAGTTATATCATTGTATTACAAAATGAACATAAAGCCGTAAAGTGAAATTACACATTTTTAATGTGAGCAGCTCCAGTAGAGAAGTGTGGATAGGATGGAAATGACCAAGGCATAGGAGGTCATGGAAAATGTTTTAGAGGAAGTAACTTAAAACTGGGGAAAGAGTTAAACTGCCATTGTGTAGTAATGAAATATTAGGCTTCGTAAAACACTAAAAATAAATCTGAAGCCCCCAACCAAATAAATCACCCAGAATAGGAAAAGATTATACGATACCTTCACAAGAAATAAATGAAACTTTGTGGTCTGTGCTCCCGAAGTCATATAGTAGGTAGAAAGAAATGCCTGGTCTGCACTGTAGGTTCGAATTATTATGAAAACCTGCTAACTTACCGCTGAAAAATTTTGTTAATCTGATAAAGTGATCTAATTTGGATTAATAATAAAAGCCACAAGATAGTGTTTTTGATTATAAATATAATAGACAGTAGTTCTGCACCACCTTTCTCTAAAATAGAGACCCTGTTATCCGAAAACAAGTTTAAGGCACACTATTATTTCTCTTGGACAACGCCTCATTTTCAGTTCCAGTCAGACAGTTAAACAAGGACAGAAGATTTACCATCTTATTCTACCCTTAAGAGGATGTTTAGAATTCTTTTTTTTTTTTTTAAGATTTATTTATTTTAGAGAGAGTGTGAGTGTGAGCCGGGGGGAGGAGCAGAGGGAGACGGAGAGAGAATCTTCAAGCAGACTCCCCACTGAGCACAGAGCCCCACGCAGGGTGATCCCTCGACCCATGAGACCATGACCTGAGTTGAAACCAAGAGTAGGATGCTTAGCCAACTGAGCCACCCAGGTGCCCCTGGAAACTCTTAAAAGAGAAAAAAAAGTCCCAATAATGCAGGGATAGTGCCTTGTCCTGTTAGTATTATAAGCTTCAGGTTATTTTGAAGACTCACAACGTAATATTTTAATATCTCTTACCAATTAAGATTAGAAAAAATACGTTTACATATATACACACACACGTCATTTACATAACGTATACATATAATCCATCTAATGTTTTAAAGAAACAGTTCTTGCAAAAATGTTCTCCTAAAATTCTAAATATATATTTCAATAATCATAACTGTTCTCTCAATATTTTCATTTAGTATATATAGTATTTTATATAACTTAATGGTGATAATAAATAAAAAATAAGTTTAACATTGAGATTGAAGGAATGGATATTTCTTGGGAAATCAATTCTAGTTGTACAGAAGAAAAGTTTAAGATGCTTCACACCAGGCAGAACAACTAGTTACCCAAAAAGCCTTGATTCCATATCCATTTCATGATTCATATGCTTATTCCAGCACTCTATTGAATTCTGATTCTTTCTTGCCTGTGGGGATGGTGATGGGGCTATGGTTGGACATACCATGTCCTCATCGGGACATAGGAGAAAACAGACCCGGCTCTCACTAGTGCTATTCTATTCTTGTGTGTGTGTGTAATACTCACTAAACATTTTTTAAGCACCAGAAGTTCTTGATTTATTAATTAACCATTCCCATGTTCACTGATATTCTTAGTAAACATTGTGGGTGCTATATTTAGTTGCTTATCATTTTAAGCTGAAGGGGTATGTTCCACTTAGAAAAATTTTAGGTATTATAAAGCAAAGCAAATGTAAATATTTTAGAATTCAAAGTACCTTTCTTTTGTCCCTCAAATTACATTGATTTAGAAGTTCATTTGTTCATTCAATAAATACTTATTGGAAAGGGTGGTATATAATAAACACAAACACAGGTTTTAGAATTATAAAGACCTGGGTTTGATTTTCATCTCCCTGACTTAGTAGATATCTGACTTAGGTAGGTTATATAATCTCTTTGAGCTTCAGTTTTCACATCTGAAAAATGAAAGTAATGATGGTTATCTCATGAGACTATGAGAACTAAGTTAGAATACATGCCTAGAATATAATGCATAATGTCTAAAAAACAGTGGATGTTGCATATCTTTTATTACCTGTGTGAAATTCAGCTAGGAAAAAGGAATACCTAGAGGAAAATATATGCCAACAATAGCACAAAGGCCAGGAGGAGAGAGATAAAAGTACAAAGTTGTACAATTTTATGCTGTAGCAAAATGCTATAACATCTTTTAAGTGTAGTCTTTGATAAGTTGAAAATATATAACAGAAGCCCTAAAGCAAGTAATAAAAGCAGGTAAAGATAATAAGCTAATAATGAAGAAAAATGAATCATAAATAATATTCACATCATCTAAAAGAAAGTAGAACCAAAAGGGGAAAAAAAGGATCGAATAAATAGAATGGAAGTAGATTTAAACACAACCAAATCAATACTCACACTGAAAGTAAGTTAAACCCCAATCAAATATTGCAACTAAAATCAAAGATTGCCAGGTTGGATAATAACACAGCAAGAAGCAACTATAAGTTGTACACAAGAAATCTGTTAGGTAAAAAAGACATCAGCCGCTTACAGTAAAAAAAATTGAAAATATATGTCATACTAATACTAATAAAAAGAATGAAGATGGGCTATGTTAATATCAGAAAGGTGGATTTCAGAAAGAGAAAGAATATGACTAAAAATAAAGAGACACTTGTAATAATAATAATTAAAAATGCAATTAAAAAGAACATAAATCAAAAACAAAAACATTAACAAAGCTGAAAGAAATAAAAAAGTTATAAAAGAACAAAAAGTAAAAGATAAAATAGGTAATGGGGCACCTGGGTGGCGCAGTCAGTTAAGCATCTGCCTTCGGCTCAGGTCATGATCCCAGGGTCCTGGGATCGAGCCCCGCATCGGGCTCCCTGCTTGGCGGGAAGCCTGCTTCTCCCTCTCCCACTACCCCTGCTTGTGTTCCCTTTCTCGCTGTGTCTCTCTCTGTCAAATAAATAAATAAAATCTTTTTTAAAAAAAAAAAGATAAAATAGGTAAGGAATTATCAGAGATCTCAACACTTGCTCTCAAAAATTAATAGTTCAAATAAAAAATCGGTAATAATATAGTACACCTGACCAATACTATCAATCAAGTTTTCTTAGTATTTATAGAACACTCTATTCAACAATAGTAGGATGCACAATTACTCAACATGCAGTTTGATCATTTACCAAAATATACCACATTATGGGCTGTAAAACTAGTCTCTATAAAGCGTTATATTATACAAAGTATGTTTTCTTATTATGATGAATGAAATTATACATCAATAACAAATATATCTTAAAAATCTCAACTTTTTTAAACTAAATTTTTAAAAATAACCTAAGTGTCAAAGGAAGAATGACAAAGTCTATTAGAAAATATATGAACTGAATGAAAACAAAGTAAATAAACTGTGAGATGCAGCAAAAGCAGTGCTGAATAGAAATGAATAGCATTAAACACTAACATTAGAACAGAAGAATAACCAGATTCCATCTTAAGAAAATAATAATATAAGAAATACAAATTAAACACAAAGTAAACAGAAGAAAGGAAATAATAAAGATATTAGGTGTAACCAATAACATAGAAGATACAAAATGCCAGTGTCTCTCACTCTCAGCCAGTGTTTCTCACTCTCAGTTTGGGCTGAAGAATTATTTGTTGGGTGGACTGTTCTGTATATTGTGGGATGTTTAGAAACTTCCCTTCTTCTACCCACTAGATGCCAAAAAGAGGAGCATCTCCAAGCATCCAGAAACACTGCCAAATGTCCCCTAAGAGGAAAAATTGCCTCCCTTCTCTCAGTGAGAACCACTACTCATATTAGACCAAAAATAAATAAATAAATAAATAAATAAATAAATAAATAAATAACCTTATTACCATTATCAAAAAAGATAAATGACATCGCATATGTGATAATCAAAGGATAATAAGTTAATATCCAACACTAATTTATTTTTTTAGTATTTTTATTAACATATAATGTATTATTTGTTTCGGGGGTACAGGTCTGTGATTCATCAGTCTAACACAACTCACAGTGCTCACAATAGTACTTACCCTCCCCAGTGCCCATCACCCAGCCACCCCATCCCTCCCATCCCCCTTCCACTCCAGCAACCCTAGTTTGTTTCCTGAGATTAAGAGTCTCTTATGGTTTGTCTCCCTCTCTGGTTTCATCTTGTTTCATTTTTCCCTCCCTTCCCCTATGATCCTCTGTCTTATTTCTCAAATTCCTCATATCAGTGAGATCATACGATACTTGTCTTTCTCTGATTGACTTATTTCACTTAGCATAATACCCTCTAGTTCCATCCACGTCATTGCAAATGGCAAGATTTCATTTTTAATGGTTGCATAATATTCCATTCCAACACTAATTTATAACAATAAATTTGGTAAATTAGATAAAATGGAAGATCCTTAAATGGCACCAACTGTCAAAGCTCACACAAGAAGAAAAAGATAACTCAATAACCCTATATTTGTAAAACAAACAAACAAACAAAATTCTGGAATTGGAGTTTAAAATATACCTACAAAAATCTTGAGTCCCACATTGCTTCACTTGAGGATTCTTCCAAGCACGAAAGGAAGAAACCAATCTCCCATAAATTATTTCAGAAAATAAGAGATGGAACAATCACTAATATATTCTATGAGGAAGCATTATCCTCATGCCAAAAGTAAAAGTAAAGAAAAATCAAGAAAAGAAAACTACAGATAAAAATCCCTCATAAACAGATGCAACATTTCTTAACCAAATTTTAGCATATTGATCCAAAAATATAAATATATTTTTATATTACTAACTGTAATATAAAATTAGTCATTACTAATTGAGGTTTATCCCAAGAATGCAAAATCCTTTTTTTAACTTCCCAGAATTTGCTTTGTGACTATATGAATCTTTGTTAAGCTGGCACCAAAGTTTGACTTTATTCTCTCTCAAGGGAAAACCCATTCCCTTCAGAAATTTTATTTCCTAATAAATGCATCCTAAAATCTGTCTCAACTCCTGGTTCCAAGGACAAAAACTGTGATACTGTTCATCGTCAAATTATTTCCTACACAATCCTTTATATTTGAGGTTAATAAGGGTCTGAAAGATGTAATTTGTCATACTCTCACAGATAGTAAGTTCTGATATTTAAAAGTAGGATTTCTGATTTCAACGCCTAATCACTCCATTGCCTTACTATTTCAATTTGTTTGAATTATGAAGCTGTTTGTTCCAGGATTATAGTGTTAGACTATAATGAATTAATGGGCATCTTCAGCAAATTGACTGAACTATCAAGTACAATTGTATCAATAACTCTATGTCCTATTACAAAATGAAGTCTATTTTTTATTTCTTAACATTTTTCTATAGGAATATGTCTTCAGTTATAAATTCATATAATAATTGTATGTGTGTGAGTAGTAGTTTTTTTTTTTAGATTTTTAAAATTATTTATTTTAGAGAGAGAGAGTGAGCACATGTGGGAGGGGCAGAGAGAGAGAATCTCAAGCAGACTCTGAGCTGAGCGTGGAGCCTGATGTGGGGCTCGATCCCAGGACCCCAACATCATGACCTGAGCTGAAACCAAGAGTTGGACGCTTAACTGACTATGCCACCCTGGCGCCCCAGTAATAGCTTTTAAAGTATTTGCCTATATAAGATTTTTATATTATCTTAAGACACAAAACGAATAAGGAAATAATTATCCAGGATTTTCTGGCAGTAATGCTTTTCAGAAATAAGTTATTTTAATTTTTAAGATATTTCTGTGAAAGTATTTTATAACCCCTATTTATTACATATGCATGTATAAGTCTTTTCCTGTTTTGTTTTATTTGGAATAAGGATCAATGACTATAAACTCTAGATTGTGGTCATTGCCTTTTGGCCTGGTTTTGCTCTTTTTATCTGTAGATTAAATCTCCTTCCATATCCATGTCCATATGGAAGAGGTTCTAGTGTATATCCCCATGTTAAGCATACCGAGAACTCTGAAGAGTCTGAATTTTACCCTGTTTGCAAGCTGGCAAGCTAGCCTGTTAGAGTTTCATGCAAGCTGACAGAAGACAGAAGACTCCTGGGTCAGAGGTAAAATCTACAAGCAGCAGGGGCTTCATGTTCATGCCAGTTTCCTATGGCCCCCAAGTCCCTGGTGAGCCTGGAGAAATGTGTGCACACATTTGGTTTGTGACATTGTAGGTGAACCCTAAAATTAGGAAATTCTAGTCTTTTATAATTGGATGTAAGCAAACCCGCCCAACATTTGCTCCAGAAAAAAAAAAATTATCTTTATTGTACTGTAACAATAGTAAACAAACCAACCTTCTGTGGCAAAGAAAAACTCTCTCGGGGCACCTGGGTGGCTCAGTCGTTAGGCGTCTGCCTTCGGCTCAGGTCATGATCCCAGGGTCCTGGGATGGAGTCCCACATCGGGCTCCCTGCTCCACGGGAAGCCTGCTTCTGCCTCTCCCACTCCCCCTGCTTGTGTTCCCTCTCTCGCTGTGTCTCTCTGTCAAATAAATAAATAAAATCTTTAAAAAAAAAAAAAAAGAACAAGAAAAACTCTCTCTCCCGAGGCTGTTTGTTTTACAAACATCTTTGGAAAAGTAGTCTACAACAGAGGGACGTCAGTGTCTCTGCTGACAAGATGGACAGAAATATGAGAGTCCCATGGAGAACTACGTCCCACAGTGCAAATTCACAACCAGTCTCCTGTGGTTTCCCAGGACAGAGACAAGACTGTCTTCATTCCATATTTCCTGGCTTTCTAGCTCATCGATTGGATTGGGAATTTGTAATCTCATATTTTTAATTTGCTTTTACCTAATGATACCTATAGAGGATGAACTCCCCAAATTTAAATTCCTCAGAATAAATCTGCCAATTGTTTTTTTTTCTAATTTATATATCTGCTGGAAAGTACATAAAGAAAAAGGGAATGATCCTTGTGAGAGTTAGGAAAATAATCCTTTCTCCCTTAAAAAAATAATAATTCAGGCCCTGCCATAAAGGAATTGATTTTCTTATTTGCACATCCTTTGTGTTTTTGAACCACGTTAGAGCCTCTGAGATAGCAACTTTCCTCTGTTTTTCATCCTGGTAATTTTGTACTATTTACTATAGAGCAGCAAAGATAGGGAAATGGATCAGATAATAGGCTCAACTGTAAGTTTGAGTTGTGAATTTTTATTTTATGTTTCTTCATGTAAATTTCAGTAGAGAATTAGAACAAGAAATATTTTAGGAACTACTACTTGGATCCATTTTATATAGGGATTCTATCTGTAGATTTTCGTGTGTGTATAAATTGGAGCAAATGCACTCTGTAAAGCTACATTATTATAAGGTGGAAGTCAAAATAAAACCAGATCACTTGGGACCCCATCAAAGAAAAAAAATTTTTTTTAATTATTAGGGGTTTTCACCACCATAGCTGAAGTGACAAAACTTGCTATATATCCATGTTCCTTTTAAAACATTAAAAATCACAGCTATCCAGATTTCTTCTCACAAACTACATTTCTCAAAGAAGCACAGAAACTTTTTTTTCCAGGCTGGTAGCTCTAATTCTGAATTTCAAATATACCATGATCTTATGCAAAATTTAGGTCTTAAGCAACAAACCTGCGGTAACTTTATTACAAATCTACTAAATCCTGCCTGATCACTGTCTTAAAAACATGATTTACCACACCTCTGAAAGATCCCAACAGGTGCCAGGGTACTGTTTACTCTTACATGGAAGCTGGTTTATTTTTTCCCACAAGACTTATTTTAGGGGCCATCTGAGTAATATTTTTCTTGAGGTATAAATTACATATAATAACCTGAGTATGATTTAATTATACAATATATATTTGGGCATATTTATACACTCATAAAACCATCACCACAATTGAAAAAATAAATACATCCATCATGTCCAAAAGTTTCTGACTCTTTATAATTCTTCTGCCAGCCCTTTACCTGCTACACCCACCCCCACCCCATCCAGAGACAGCCAATTATCTGCTTTTTATCATTATAAAATAGTTTGCTGGGGCGCCTGGGTGGCTCAGTTGGTTAAGCGACTGCCTTCGGCTCAGGTCATGATAGTGGAGAACTGGGATCGAGTCCCGCATCGGGCTTCCTGTTCAGCAGGGAGTCTGCTTCTCCCTCTGACCCTCCCCTCTTTCATGCTCTCTCTCTCTATCTCATTCTCTCTCTCAAATGAATAAATAAAATCTTTAAAATAAATAAAATAAAATAGTTTGCTTTTTCAGAAGTTTGTATAAATGTAATCCCACAGTATGTATTCTTTCTCTGGTCTGTCTCCACTCACTCGACATAAGTATCTTGTGGTTTTTCCATTTTGTATGTATCACTAGCTCATTACTTTTTATTTTTGAGTAGCATTCATTTTATAAACATACTATAACTTTTTTATCCATTTTACCTATTCATGGGTAGTTGTGTTGTTTCCAGCTTGGGGTTATTACAAATAAAACAGCTATGGACACTTGCATACAAGTATGGATATATGCTTTCCTTGGCTTGGAATGGCTGGGTGATTTTATGCGTAAGTTTACCTTTTCAAGAAACTGAACAGTTTTATAAAGCAATTGTATCATTTTACATCCCCACCAGCAGTGTATGATAATCCCAGTTCATCCACACCCTCAGCAACCCTTGGTATGGTCATTAATTTTACTTTCATTCAAGCTAATAAGTTTGCAGCAGTAACTCATATGTTTTTAATTTCATTTCCCCAATAACTAATGATGGTGAGAAAATTTTCATATGCCTATTTCCTTTCATATATCTATTATAGTGAAGTGATTGTTCAAATTTTTTGCCCATTTGTATCATTTGTTTTTTTATTACTGAGTCGAGAGAGTTCTTTCTATATTCCACTCAACATTCTTTGCTATATACGTGATTTGCAAATCTTTTCTCCCAGGCTATGTGTTGTCTTTCCATTATTTAATAGTGTTTTTTGAAGAGTGGAAATTCTTAATTACGATGAAATTGATTTTATCATTTAAAAAAAATTACAAAGAGTGTTTTATTATTACACCTATGACATTTTTGTCCAGCCCAAGATCACAAAGATTTTTTTTCTCTTTTTTTTATAGATGTTTATAGTTTTAGGTTTCCCTTTATAATTTCTGGCCCATTTTGAATTAATTTTCCTCACAGTGCAATGTACAGAAGTTAATTTTGTCTCAAAAGGATATACAATCAATCTAGCACCATATTTTGAAAGACCATGTTTTCTTTATTGAATTGCCTTTGCAATTTTGTCAAAAATTAACTGAATCATGTATTTTTCATATTTATATCTTTATCAGATTGAAGAGATTAACTAGTGCTTCTTCTAAAATCAAGAATGGATATTAGATTTTGTCAAATGCTTTTTATGTATCTACAGAGATGGTCATATGATCATATTTTCTTTTTCATTTTGTTACGGTGATTTTGTTTCTTTTGGCTAAATACTTTTCTATTTCCCTTTTGTTATCTTTCTTGAGTCATGGGTTATTTATAAGTTTGTTACTTAGTTTCTAAATATTTAGTCAATTCCTGGAGATCTTTCTGTTACTGATTTCTAATTGAATTCTATTATGGCCAGAAAGCATATTTTGAATAGTTTTATTCCCCAGATAATTTTATCAACTGGAGGATCAACTGGAGAAAAAAATATAAGAAAAAAGTCCACAAAGTAGCCTAACGGATTTCATATTAAAGAGAGCTCATTATCGTCATTTGGCAAAAACCAATTATGACCCAATTTAACAAGTAGATACATTTATAGAATACAGAAAAAGTAATATAATAATCTTTAAGAGTTTGAAATGGTGTTCTATTTCACATACAACAAAAAAATATATATGAATTAAAACTACATGGAGATACCATTTTTATGCTTAAGATTCTCTCTCTCCCTCTCCTTCTGCCCCTCCTTGCCACCCATGCTCTCTCTCTCTCTTTTAAAAAAGAAAAAAAAAATCTGTATTTATTAATACAATATACGTATTAAAAAAGCATATACTGGGGCGCCTGGGTGGCTCACTCGTTAAGCGTCTGCCTTCTGCTCATGTCGTGATCCCAGGGTCCTGGGATCGAGCCCCGCATCGGGATTCTTGCTCAGTGGGGAGCCTGCTTCTCCCTCTCCCACTCCCCCTGCTTGTGTTCCCTCTCTCGCTGTCTCTCTCTCTGTGAAATAAATAAATAAAATCTTAAAAAAAATCATATACTATATTTGCCTGTTTATCATTAAATATACTAAATATTTCCAGAATATTTTTTTAAAAATCTGACAATATTAATTGCCTCCAATGAAGAGAGTTATTTCTCGGGAAGGACAGATGTGAAGGTCACACTTTTCACTGTATATGTCATTAATTCTGAATTATATTCTGAATCATACAAATATATTATCTATATACAAATTTTTTAATGATAAAGGATACATATGTATTGCTATAAATAATTAATTTTTACAATAAGAATGTTTTCTAAATCAAATATTTATTACTTATATGTATATACAATCCTATATATGTGAACAGTTTCTAAAAATATACACAAAACACTGGCAACATCAGTTGCCTCAATGGCTTCAATAAATATATTTATAACATTTCAATGTGGAATTGTGTAAATAACTTAAATATTTTTAATACGCTGAAGTATTAAGATTTAAGTATTAAGAAATGAGATAAAGTTGCAAGGGCCCAGATTAGATACAAAGCCACTGTTCAATTTGTGTAGTTTTCTTGAACACTGTGCTTTTGTGGTGTAAGATAGCTAGTGGTTGAGATTGTTTTGTGACTTAGGATCTATGTGTGTCATTTTGAAAATTACCTATGTTTTTCTGAATTGATACATTTGTCTGGGCTAATGTGTCATTAAGGATTATAATAATCCTTATAGACATATGCTATTTTTTTATGTTTCAAGTTTTTATTTAAATTCTAGTTAGTTAACATATAATGTAATATTAATTTCAGGAGTAGAATTTAGTGATTCATCACTTACATATAACACCCAGTGCTCATCCCAACAGGTACGCTCCTTAATACCCATTACCCATTGAGCCCATTCCTCACCCACCTCCCCTCCAGCAACCCTACTCAGTTTGTTCTCTATAGTTAAGAATCTTATGGTTTACTCCCTCTGTTTTTTTTCCCTTTCCCTTATGTTCTTCTGTTTTGTTTCTTAAAGTCATATGGTATTTGTCTTTCTCTGACTGACTTTTTCGGCTTAGCATAATACACTCTAGCTCTATCCGCGTCATTGCAAATGGTAAGAGTTCATTCTTTTTAATGGCTGAGTAATATTCTGGTGCAGCCACTCTGGAAAACAGTATGGAGGTTCCTCAAAAAGTTAAAAATAGAACTACCCTGTGACCCAGCAATTGCACTACTCAGCATTTACCCAAATGATACAAAAATACTGATTCGAAAGGGCACATGCACCCTGATGTTTATAGCAGCATTATCAACAATAGCCAAATTATGGAAAGAGCCCAAATGTCCATTGATTGATGAATGGATAAAGAAGAAGTGGTATATATATATATACAATGCAATATTACTCAGCCATCAAAAAGAATGAAATCTTGCCGTTTGTAATAACGTGGATAGAGCTAGAGTGTATTATGCTAAGCAAAATAAATCAGTCAAGAAAGACAAATGCCCTATAATTTCACTCATACATGGAATTTAAGAAACAAAACTAAAGAACACAGGGGTAAAAATAAAAAGAGAGAGGCAAACCATAAAACAGACAGACTCTTAACTATAGAGAACAAACAGGGTTGCTGGAAGGGAGGTGGATGGTGAATGGGTTAAATGGTTGATAGGTTGAGGAGGACACTTATTGGGATGAGCACTGGGTGTTATATGTAAGTGATGAATCACTAAATTCTACTCCTGAAACTAATATTGCACCATATGTTTCTTACTAGAATTTAAATAAAAACTTGAAATATAAAAAAAAGTACTAAATCTTTTGGGATAGGCTTCTTTTTTCCATTCAGCATGATCTCCTTGAGATCCATCCAAGTAGTTGTGTGTATCAATAATTCCTCCCTCTTTATTACCAAGTAGTATTTCATAGTATGTACCTCAGTTTAGCACTTCCCTGTGAATGAGTCCATTTTTGGCTATTACAAATAAAGTTGTTATGAACATTTGTGCATAGGTTTTTGTGGGGTCATAAGTTTTTATTTCTCTGACATAAATGTCCTAGAGAGCACTGTTGGATTTTATGCTAACTGTATGCAGATTTTGTTAAAGAAACTGCTGAATTTTTCTAGTCTGTAAAAGTTATAAGTTCTTTTATTCAGTTATTTTTATTTCTTCAATGATGATTAAAGCCCTATAAAATTAAACCTAAGTTTACTATTAAGATTTTTCTTCCCAGAAATTAGGATAGTCAACTGTTTAAATTAGAATATAGGCAGATGGTCAATGAATACTTTATTCAGTTCTAAGCCATCCATTTACAATATTTTGGTATTCAATCTCTTTTTAAACAAAACAGAACTAAATCTAAAATTATTCACTCTAATTCTTTTTAAGGCAATGTTTTGTAAGTGGCTTCCATAAATTTCATAGTTTAGATTTTAATTGTAATCATCAATGATTATCTTCTTTCTTTCTTTCTTTCTTTTGTAATACTATTTTTAAAGATAATAGCTTTCAGAAAGTTAATTCTTGGCACTTGGAACTCATGGAAAAAGTGGCAAACTAAATGTAATTGAACATAAACAAAATGACTAATAATGAATAATGAGTAACCAAACAGGAATTAATTGGCAAGGAAAATCCATTTCGAGTTAAAAAAATAGTTTTGCCTCATTGATTTTCATAGCTCATTGAACAGTTACCATTGCTTGTTTTATATCCCTTTGGGTAGTTGTTCCCCAACCTAGACTAAAATTATGGTTAGACTTCCTCCTCAAACAAGGACAGCCAGATAAAGTCCAAGTATGCATTGAAACTAAGTTAAGTTTTTCGGTATTTCTTTCCAGGGTAACTTTTAAAGAGAAAATAAATAAATAAATATTTCTGAAAAGCCGTAGGGTTAAGGCCACAGAGTTAGATTATCAGCTATATGTACATATCAGGGACATTTGTGACAATTCAAATGAATGGTGGTTTCTTTCATCATTTTTATTAGTGTGTGATGACACCTACTTAGAGAGGGACAGTTTTTAATAAACATTCATTTTCAGACACAAATTTTCATATATGCCCCAAAAGTATCTTAAAAAGGCAAAATTGCCTCCAAGTTGCCTCATAGTCTTTGTTGCATTGTGGGGCAATCTTAAGTTCTTTTATGAGAAAAAAAATATTGATCTTATCTGTTGGCAACTCCACAATGTACTTTGTGTATATTTTTTACTACTTCTCAATATGTAGAATTATTTGGTATATAATTTATATTACCTTTCTCTCTAGGTCTACTTTTAAAAGCATATTTTTCTTAGTGTTAGCAAAATCGTACAACTTGTAATTTAGTGTCTTGTTAGAGTTTTTACTTTTGGAGTAGATGAATTTCAAGACATGTTAAAGTTTCCTAGGAAATTATTTCATTGAGACATTTACTGTTTTTAATCTATATGCTTTAAGTTATCTCTGTGGTTTATTATATCATATATATATATATGCTTCATTAAAATTAAAATTCATTATTATTGAAGTTCTAGTTCAACAATTATAGAGTTATATTATGAAATAATTCCTTAAACAATGTTTCGATGAAAAACTCTCTAATTAAAATGGTGTAGATCTTATCTTAAAATATTTGCATTATTAATTTGTTTCAGGTTTTAAGGCAGTATAAATGAATGTCTCTACAAATAATTCTCTTTCTGAATGTTTCTCATACTATTGTTAAAATCAGAAACAGAGACTAGCCTTGAAAATTTCCTGAGCAGACAAAAGTAGTTTAATCATACAAACAAAGCTTAATTTAGCTTATTTTGCGAGGCTAACTTGACCTGGATCATTTCTTGCTTGTGCCTCTGGAAATAAGAAAAACTTGAACTGTTTCTCAAGGTTGATATGAGGTAACCACTGAAAACTGTAATATTGTAGCCAATCACTGTGAAGATGAAACAGTCACTGCTTTCTCACTACATAAGCTGCTTTATAACAATATACCCCTGAGCCTCATTCCATGCTCTGGTTTGAGTGTTCCTGGCTTGCAAACTGTCTTTTTGGTGTGTGCACAACAAATTTTCACTAATTACTACCTTAGTGATTCGTGGGTTTTACTTTGGCTATTTTGAACCTTTGACACTATATAACTCAATGCTTTCCCAGTTTTGCTTTGTCTGCTTGTATGGTCCGAATTTGTTGTTCAGTTGAAGTACTCAATATGTTCTAATATAATTTATTAAAAAGTGGTAGAAACTTTTTTTGTCCTACTGAATATATGTGAGAGATAAATCTTGAATAAACTAAAATAATTCACAGATGAAAAGAAAAAAAGACTATACAGTTAAATAGATAAATGGTACAAGCAACAATATAATGCATTGTTTACATGATTTATGGCATTTGAAGAAAAATTAGTATTTTGCAAAGATATCGATCATGAAAAGGTTATCCATTTTGTTTTTGTCCCCTCTCTCTGAGACAGTGATGAAGTGTTATTTGCTCTTTTGTCACCTAAAACACCAGACTTTAAAGTGCATCAGTCCACTACTAACTGTTCTCAGGCAAAAGGATAGGAAAAATGCCTCTTCTTTTTATTTCTCTCAAAACTAGCTAAATGGAAGTATTTACCTTTTTGTACACAAAGTATTTAGATACTGTGCTTACAAAGATATTTTACATTAAATATTGATTTAATCTTAGTTAACCAGTTGAAATTTTAATAGTCGATTTTAATTTTATAGTCAGTTTTGAGAAAGCAAAGAGTATATAAAAATCAGTGAATTACCAAAGATGCTTCTGAGAGTATTATTTCAGTCTGATAAGTTTCTCTTTATTTAAACCACCTTTTATACACAATAAGGTTAATTGTGCAGTTTCAAAGTTACTCTCCTATTATAGAGTTTTTCAAGGAGGAAGGAATAGAGAATGGGAAATAGTGTTTTTCTAACTATTTTTTCTTACTTTTAGATATACCTTAATATATTATAAACCATTTGAATTCATTTTCCTGTAGTTTCCAAATACAAGTCCTTGTATGTTATAAAAGTAACAGGAAAGAGACATCAAATAAGAATACAAACACTGGTACCCTTTTATGTAGCCCCCATGCCTATGCTAATAGATAGGTAAAAATATGGACACCTCAGGCAGTGGGAACTGGGAATTGTGTAATTATATAGAGATTTGAATCCCAGTCTGTCATTTACTGGCTTTGCTGCTTTGTTCATGTCGTAGCACTTCTCTGAGCTTGTTTCCTCATCCCTAAGTGGAAGTAGTGATGTTGTGTTACCACAGTGTTAAGGCATCCTGAGATGATGTATGCGCTGCGCATGAGCCATAGGGCACATGACTGAGAAGTACCATATTTATCAACCCCATCGCCCCATTTCCTACTTTTAATGTTAGGACAAATCTGATGCTAGTGTTCCTATTGACAAGGGATGAGGTTGAAGATTTATCTTGAATGAAAACACAGTAATAGAGTAAAAAATTAAATCATCAGTATAATATTTTTTAAACCTAAGGCTTGTGATGATAATAGGCAGAACAGAGTTTTATGCAACCTTGGATAAAATTCTATACAATCTATCCTCCTTGTTTGAGATTAATTTATTTCTGGGAAGATGAAAATACTTTTTCAAGGAAACTTTGCCTTTACAAGAAAATTTTCTGCCATTGCAGAAACTCAGGAGAACATCATATGCACATCCAAGTGCTACTTTATTTCAGGGAATATACGTGAAGGGAATGCAAATTCTGAACAGACTTGGATACCTGAGATAGACATGGATAGACCTTCCCCCTGTGATGGACACTGGGATCTAGAGTAAATTTACTTTGAACACAAGATTGGCTAGGAAGAGCTGCAAAAGTGCCAGCTCCATCCTAATTGATTTTTGCCACTTTTTTTTTTTTCAACTAGAAGTAGAATAGGTTAAGCCATACAAGGGGGTTTTGGGGGGAGATTAAAATGTTTTGGATGTAGATAGAGGTGGTGGTTGCACATCATTTTGAATACATGAAAAGCCACTGAATAGTTGGCTTTAAAATGGTTACAGTTATGTCAGTTTCACCTCAATAAAAACAATGCAAAAAAAACTTTCAAAAGTTCTCTTGTTCATGAATTTTAATATTATTGATAGGTGAAAAAGCCTCATTGTCTGCTCCCTGATATGTGCACAGAGAACAGCGCAGAATAATTTTAGTTATACATTCCAATTTGGAAAATCGATATAATAAGATGCTTTTAAACTATCTTTTTGATAGTTGATGTTTTTCCTCAGTGTAATCTTTTTTTTTTAAGTTTGAAATGTATGGCTTTAAGATTCAGATGTGTTACATCTTGGGTAATTTTTTTTTTTTTTAGGTCTTTGTGTCTGAGGTGTAGCTTCAGCTGCAGCCTGTGTTTACATCAGCATTCTGCTCCTAAGACAGGAGGCTTGTAAAATTGTCTCTAATAGGGGATAGGGGCGCCTGGGTGGCTCAGTCAGTTAAGTGTCTGCCTTCAGCTTGGTCATGATCGCAGAATCCTGGGATCAAGTCCTGCATTGGGCCCCTTGCTCAAACCAAGAGCCTGCTTTTCCCACTCCCTCTGCCCCTTCCCCACCCACTCCACTCATACTCTCTCATGTTTGCTTTCCCTCTCTCTCTCTCAAAATAAATAAATAAAATCTTTAAAAAAAAAACTGTCTCTAACAGTGATATTCAGACTTTGCAGTAATAGTGCAAAGCAACAGGGGTCAATCAAATGTTAACCTTGATATTTCTTGAAATATCACCATAAACCAAAGAAATATTGTAAAAATAGTGTATGATTTGTCTGTTATGACACATTGTATTATTGGGAAATGTGTGAACTGGCTAATCAAAATGATTTAACAATGCATGATTTTTTCTTTTGGAAACATCTAATAAACTTTTCAGTATCTATTAAACTGGAAATCAGTCTTCACACAATATTGACAATCATTTTTAAAAAATAAATTTTAGTCTTTTGGCTCTTTGAAGTCTTGTACATGTCAGACCTTCATAGTTCACAACAAATGTTCAGCCCAACCATAGTGATCAGATCCTACAAAGATATGGCCTTGATTTGGAGATTTAAAATTAACTAGGCTTTGGACTGGTAATAAATAAACTTGTCTGTAGACAATTATCAGAATCCTAAGAAAAGGACATGGGACTGTGGTTTAGATGTGATATTGAAAGTGTACAAGTTAGAACAGGCTAAGAGAAAGTGAGAGGACACTTTTTAGCTTCAAAGTAGGAAGTTTGTACTTTGTTTCCCATCAGATTTCTTATATGGAGACATCTGTAAAGGTGAAAAGAGTTCATAGGAGCCAGGTAGCTGAAAAAAAAAGATATGTGCTCTAGTTTAACACTTTGGCTACTCAACATCCTCATATGCCCTTATTTCCAAACTTACACTTTCACAAAAATTGTTTGGGCTATTATAATTATGCCTTAAATAACAATAGGAAATGTCAAAACTCCTGAACAAAAATAATCTTCTTTCTTTCCAATAGTAAACTAGGCTTTTATTATAAGTAGCTATGCCCTGGATGGAACAATTTGTTGTCTTGGTTAGTTCAATTTGTCTGGAATACATATTTTTTTCTGCCTGAAATGCTTAGGCCATAGTGTGTAGGAGGAAAATGCTGGGACAGGGGAGAGGAAGAGTATGGTCAGGAGATGGAGACTGGCCATTAGCAGAACCTCCAATTCCACTAGGAAGAAAATAGAAGTGTAAACAGATGGGAATCTCTGCCAGTCCATGCAAAGGCCACACAAGGTACTGATGGTAAACGTTTGGGGAAAATCTGAAGGAATTTGCCCTGGCATTTTTTAGTCCAATTGCCAATGTATAGAATTCACAAGCAACAGCAAATCTATAGAAATAGAAAGGCAATTAGTAATTGCCGGGACCGATGGTGGGAAAGGGCTATTCACTGTAAATGGGAACAATGGATCTCATCGGGCTGAAGGAAGTGTTCTCAAACTGGATGGTAGTGATGGCTGTATACCTCAGTAAATTTTATACAAGTCATTGAATTGTACACTTAAAAAGGATGGATTTTAGGATACACAACAAATACTGTGATAAAGTTTTGGGGAAAAAAAAAAATCATGGCAACTGAAGGCAGTACGATTTTAATCACTCCTCACCCTCCTGACCAAGGCTGCTGATCAAATTCTGACAGCCAGAGTTCCTCTAATAGTCACCTTTAAGGGAGGGGGGGGGTCTCCTTGAAATATATACCAAATTAATTAGAAGGAGATATGAAAAAGAATTATGCTAGAACATCTTACAATTAAATATTCTCATTACATTTGTGATTCTTAAGCTGCAAACCTAAGAAAGTCTTGAGTCTTGTGTAATTTCCCGATGTGAGCCCCATAGGACTGAAGAGCTGGCTTTCAAGATCTACAGAAAATTTGTTACTTTCCTTTCTCTCCAATGAATGGCTTTGCTATCATGGTGCATAAAATACAAATAATGAAGATTTCTCAAGTCCTATTGTGCATGCATGCTGTTTTTCTCTGCCGTCATTCATCCCCACGGTTTCACTGGACTGGGAGGAGGATACTGGAATCCTGGGATCATACAGTCGCACTTTTACTCACAGGACACTTACAGGGTAAGGCTGAATGACAGTGAAGACTATCAATTCTTTGCAGCTTCTGACCAGGTCGATGACCCGCTCCCTCGGCGCAGCGCTGACTGGCTCATTGTTCATTAATACAATCTGATTTCCCGGGATCAGCTTGCCCTCGAAGGGGTCACCTGGTGTTACCGAGCAAAGGACCACTGGCTTTTCACATTGGGCAATGAAACCATACCCCAGCACAGTTTCCCTCGTCATATCCACCCTCCGAGGGGCTGGAGGGAGGATTTGGCAGCTCTCTAACCAAGGGTCATCAAATGGAATGCCCTGCGTCAGGTGATTAATGAAACAGTCTCGGCCATCCCGGTTCTCAGTCATGTCCCATCCATAGGACAGCACCTTGTTCAAGCCCCAGGTTCCCGCGAGAGGTGGCCAGCCTGAAAACTTCCTCCTGTGATAGATCACCAGATATAACTCAGGAACAGCCAAATAGAAGAGCTGCATAGGGCAAGGGATAGGGAAAGGGCGGGTAGCCTCCATGGCTCTCCAGGCCCGCCACTTTCCCCATACCTCCACGTGTTCACCATCCCAGAAGACTTGAAGGAAAATAGTCTTGCCAGCTATTTTAGTCAGATTTAGGCCAATGAATCTCAAGTAGTGTAAATGCAAAAAGAACCATAAGTAGACACATTATAGAGAAACTAGTGAAAGACAAAGACAAAAAGAAATTCTTGCAATCTTTAAAAGATAACTGGTGATCATAGAATTAGGATTCTTTGCAAAGTATTGCCATATTTTGCCAAAAGCCCATCCTCTAATACTTTCACCACTTTCAACTCAAACTAGTTTGAAAAGTAAAATCTCCCAAATTCCAACCAGTCCTGTTGATTTGCTATTTGGCGGTGATTCCTGCTGACAGTATTCAAATTAATTACAGATTTTAGCTTCAATCAACAGAAATTAAATCTTCCAAATAAAACAAGAAGGGAATTTATGAGAAAAAGTAATTGTAGCTAAAAGGGTTCTCAAGCGAGGTAAGAAAATGGGTTTCAATAAATGAAGGGTCAGAGATTAAATTTCAATCAAAATACAGCAGAAGATGTGTGATAAGTAAAACACTGCCAAAGCTAGCACCATTAACACCATATTACTGGTACTGTCTGCCCAACTGGTAAAGTTTCCCCGGAAATGATGTCCTATCACTCTCTTCAAAGCACATTCCCCACTGTGTGTGTTTTTTTCATTTAAGAGACTTTATAATATCATTCATTAATAACATCCAGAACTACGAAAATGTTATACATCCATACATTTAAAAGCCTTGCTGATATATAAACAAACAGACACATAGTGAGGAGGCTTCCAGTGTCAAGATATTTCAGCCATGGATCAAGAACAGGACAAGCCTTACAAATTAGATTCTCCCTCATCTCTCATCTATCAGAAAATAAATACCCATAAACTATTAATCATTTGTCAGAGATCATCAAATGATCATACATAAGGTCAACTGATCAATTATTGCTGCCTGCAATGATTATTGGCTGCTAATAAGCCAAATATAAAATTGAAAGCAAAATACATAATGCAAAAGTAGTAGGAAGGAAAAATAAAATTAAAAAAACATAGAACAAAACAGAGGCTCATAAAGGAAGGGAGGGAAAAATAAAACAAGATGAAATCAAGGAGGGAGGCAAACCATAAGAGACTCTAATCTATAGGAAACAAACTGAGGGCTGCTGGAGGGGAGGTGGATGGGGTGGACGGGGTGACGGGGTGATGGGCATTAAGGAGGGCATGTGATGTGATGAGCACTGGGTGTTCTAGGCAATGGATGAATAACTGAACTCTATATCTGAAACTAATGATACACTATATGTTAACTAATTGAATTTAAATAAAAGAAGTTAAAAAAAGAAAACATAGAAAAATTCTGTTACCCTTTGGATTTTCTGTAATCCAACAAAAGAGTCAACTGGACTTAATCAGTTTATGAAGTGTGCTTCTCTGGTTATGAAATTTACCTAGTTGTGTTAGGTGATCCAATGGGCACACATTGGAAAACCTTCAAAACTATTAAAGATAAGTTTAATAAAAATTAAAATCACAATTCTTATACAAATATACAAATGAACCTATATTAAATATTTTCTTTAACTATAATGAAGGAGTGAAGCAAATATTTTAACAGGTTCAAAAGAGAATTCAAAGAGACACACTTATAAAACTGGAATATTTAAATAAATATGAAAATGGACACAGAACTGGATTGTTCCAGTGGGGGGAATAAGTCAATCGAAACTCTATCAGGAAGGGAAGAATTTATGTAGAAAATAATTGATAAGAAATAGTGGCTTTGCATCACTACCAGCTATCTTATGATTTACAGAATTATAAAATAATTCCTATAAAATCAGAATTATATAAATTGGAATGGTATGTTATAGACAATGCATAATTTTCAGTAAAGCCTGCATTTTTAAATGAATTCATTTAAAATATGTGGTGATATTATAGCACTCTATTTCCCTATAAAAATATCTTATTTTTCAGTGTTTGTTATCTATCTATAGAATTACCTGTCTATAGACTTGTTTGTCTATAGAAATATCTTTCCTTGAACATTTCTCATAATGTATTGTTCTGAAACATAAAAGAATTTCCAAAAAGCCAACCACAATAACTCGACAATTTCAGCTCTAACACAGTATGTTTAAATGCATTAAAGTGAAGTATTTTTTTCTTTAAAATTTTTTTTTCATTATGAGCCTTTGTTTTTGCATGCAAGCTTAAACTAAATTATCTAATATATTTTGATTTTCTAAAAGCCTGAAAATAAATATTTTTGCAGGAAACAAAGAAAGAGTAATGTTTTATACGGCATAGAGAACTATCAAAGCTGAACAGCTTAGTGAGTAACCTAAGCTCATGAAATGACAAACATAAAGTTTTCTTCATCTTTGTATGCCTTTAAGTACTAGAAAAGGTCAAAATGAAAAATCAGGGAAAGAGAGAAAATTGCCATACTAATTATTTACTAATTTAAGTATGGTAGAATTTTTTCAATCTGGAAAACGTTCATCACGATAATAAATTGTTATTTTATAGCTTTGGAGATTTCCATAAATTTGTTCAATACTTAACCCAGATGCTTGACTCCCAAGAATGTTTTTTTTTTTTTTTTTAAGAATTATGATGTAGTGTGTCTTTAGATTGGAAATAAAATTTACATTTTAAATCTGGAGGGACTCTCATAACAGATACATATTTTTATTGTTTCGATTAACATAATTTATTAAATGCTAAATTGTATCACCATGCTAGCTGAGTTTTGTCATAATGAATTATTCTTTTTCTAATTGTTTTATAATGGCATCTGGTAAAGGAACTCCTTCAAGTGTTAACAAAAATAATAGTTTCATCTATCTCAAAACAGATAATTGAAAAATTATAATTTATCACATAAAGAGGCTCTCCTCTAACTCGTTTTTTTTCTAATCAGTAAAAAAGACAGTGATAATTGGCCTTCAGTGGACATAAAACGTTGTGCATTATGGAGATTTTTGGATTGGTGTTTTCTCTTACTGCTCTTGCACATTCTTCAGTCTGTTTCAGTTGTTAGTGAAAAAACAATCTGATTAGACCCACTTAACTTTTTTTTTTTTTTTTTTTAAAGATTTTATTTATTTATTTATTTGAGAGAGAGAGAGAGAGAAACAGCATGAGAGGGGATAGGGTCAGAGGGAGAAGCAGGCTCCCTGCCGAGCTGGGAGCCCGATGTGGGACTCGATCCTAGGACTCCGGGATCATGACCTGAGCCGAAGGCAGTCGCTTAACCAACTGAGCCACCCAGGCGCCCTAGACCCACTTAACTTTGAGATGTGAGTATATGAGAAAGGTAAGCATCCAGGGACATCTAAAATTTAAAGCTGAATGGCTGCTTACATAAATAAAAATCTCCAAATTGTTATTTCAGGCTCCGGCAAAGGTTTTAGGAGAAAATTTTCTATTGTTCTATTGTTCTATAAATCTTCCTATTTAACCAAGAAGTAAATTTGTATAGTAAAATTTTGATGCTATATACCTATTCTTTCACCTTATGGTAGAGAAAAATAAGAGATTAATCAGATCAGAAAATAATATGGTTGCTGTTTTATTTTTACATATATTGAAGGATTTGGACTAGGATTCTGGCTAGGGGTGTCAGGGTAACTAGTTACTGTAACTGCTCTGACACTTATCAGCCACAAACATTTGGTATGTCATTCGACAATGTTTCCTTATCGATAAGGTGAAATTATACCAATGGCACAGGATTCTTATGAAGACCAAATAATACATTATGGTGTTTTTTCAAGATTTCTTAAAATCAATTAGCTGCAGAACATTGTTTCTAAAAATTATTGTATAAATTCCTAGAACATAAGTAACTATTTTGCAGAAATGACCCATTTCCATAAAAGGCCAGATAGTAAATAATTTATACTTCGCAGATCATATGGTCTCAGTTGCAGCCACTCTAGTCTGCCATGAGTGAAAGCAGCCATGACAATTAGCAAATGAGAATGTGGCTCTGTTCCAATATTTTATTTATGGACACTGAAATTAGAATATCATAAAACTTTCATTTGTCATGGAATATTATTTTTAGATAATTATCAAATTACGGTTATGTAATAAAGTATTCTGAACATGGAGGTAACACAGAAAAGGCAATGGACTGAATTTTGGAGGTTCCTAATATTGCTCCTATTCAACCACCCTCACTTTAGTCAGTGAAGTCCCTCCATAACCCCTAGAAAACTTCATAGGGAATGATTTGAATGACATAATACATCTGAAAGAGTCATGTAAATTCTAAAATCTTAAAAAATTAGTCCTTGTTTCATTAAGTTATTACAAAAATATCAGCTTGGAAGCTTATATTTTTGCTCTTCAAATAATCTTTGAAATTATTTCATAAATTTAGAGACTATCTGAAATTCAGGACAATAAAATAAACTTAATGTTTCTGTTTATGCCAGTAAAGGTAACTAACCCCATATAGTAATTACATTAATATTTACAGATTTTTAAATTGCTTCATGAGTTTAATGAAAGTAAAAACTGACTCATATTCAGCTTCATATTTCAAAATAGGGTAGTTGGCTTTCAAGAGATAAAAATAAAAATGTTATTTAAATTATATATATATAGCAATATATTCACATGAAATGGGACTGGCTTAATTTATTATGTCATTATGGTTTGTCAAAATGGCAAAACTATCTTTGCATTTTGCAAAAATGTAAGCACTTTAAAAGTAGATATAAGCAGAGGTAGGAGGAGCTGGACTTCTACAACTTTGGATGGATATTTTTTCTGCACCTTGGCATATGACCCTTGGTGATCCACTGGACTTCTTTTAGCTCAGATAGTCCAGGCAAGTAGATAAGGTCTAATATCTCTTTGTAATATAATTACTATTAGTGATGGCGTGTGAGAGATTAGAAGTGAATCTTTCTTAATTTAATGACAAGCTGCAAACTAAATTTTCATTCATTAATTTTCTTAAAGCTCTGTCCTAATTCCAGATATCTGCCCAAGCTTAAAATGTAAATGTTGACTCTATATTTCTTCAATTTCCTTAATCTCTCAAATTCCCTTTATTTTCCATTTTAAATTATATTTTCACCTTTACAAATTGATTTTTAGTTCAGCTGAACTGAATCATCACACTCTCTCTTCCTGAAACCATAGGTTTTATTTAGAACAAGAACTGAAAGTTACATTCCTTTATAAAGAGGTTAAGGATTGCATTAGTTAGGATATAATTGTGGTTGCTCTTAGAGTTCTAAAACCACAGTGGCTCAATTGCGAAGTTCATTTCTACCTCACATAAAAATCTAGGCTGATATGGCAGGTCTGCTCTCCAAACAGAACAAGGTCACTTCTATCTTTTTGTTCCTCCATCCTCATGATGCTCCTTTATTCAGCTGGTCTAAGATGGCTCAGCATAGAGCCACATTGTAACCTGCGGTAAGGGGAGAAGAGAACTTGGGGAATCCTGTGTTTTCTTATAAATATATAAACTAGACATTGTATACACCCCTCCTCCTTCTGCTCACATTGACTAGTAATTAGTCATATTAAAGGCCAAACTTGGGAGGAGGCTGAATAATAATAGACTTATTTTTGGTAGCCGCATGCTTGCTCAACATTGAATTATGTTACTACATGGGTAACCCAAACAAAATCTATGCTAAGTTAGGTATTTCAACTGAGACTTTTTTTTCCAAAGATTTTATTTATTTACTTATTTGAGAGAGTGAGACAGAGATAGCTAGAGAGAGCACGAGATGGGGGAGAGGGAGAAGCAGACCCCTTGCTGAGCAGGGAGCCCCACTTGGGCCTTGATCCCAGGACCCTGGGATCATGACCTGAGCCGAAGGCAGATGCTTAACCTACTGAGCCACCCAGGCTCACCCTCAACTGAGACTTTTAAAATGTGATAGATAACTGAGAGATAGCTCACTATGCAAAATTTTCATGGAGGTATCTGAGAGGCAATTACCCTAGCCTGTCACAGTAAAATAAGGGAAAAAATATAAGACATTAAAAATTTTTGAGATTTCTTTGGAAATAACTATGCTATGAGTTCCATTCCTTCTCTTTCAATTAAGCCAAGAAGGAGGGAGCTTCCACTCTTTCTTCTATAGTTAGACTTACTGTAGATTAAAAAAAAAAATCCAAAAGTCTGAAGAAAAGCTGTTTCATCCTCAGAGTAAAGAAAACTATCTTTAGAGGTACCTTCACTCGTTTTTCAGAAAGATTAAGTGACAACAGAGATTGGCACTTGCAATTTGGTCAGTATAAAATTGTTTAAAAATATTTGAATATATTTGCATGAGAAATATATTTTAATGATATATGCTCAAATATGTACAATTATATCTTTTTGGTTGTGGGATTTGGGATGAGATCTTTGTATTTTTATTTACAAAAATAAGGAAAAAGACAAGGAACAAGATATTAAACAGAAATTAAATTGCAGGCATATAAAGAACGTTCTCTGAAACTCTATGCAATAGAATCCCCTTATCCACCGTTTTCCTTTCCACAGTGTCAATTACCTGTGGTCAACCACAGTCTGGAAGCAGATGATTCTCCTTCCAACATATTGCTAGACAGCCAATAGCAGTCTAACACTACTTCACAATGCTATGTTTTTCATCTCACTTCGTCTCATCACATAGGCATTTATCACCTCACATCATCACAAGAGGAAGGGCAAGTACAGTACAATAAGATATTTTGAGAGAGAGAGAGACCACATTCACGTAACTTTTATTACAGTATATTGTTACGACTATTCTATTTTTTATTAGTTATTGTTCTTAATCTCTTACTGTGCCTTATTTATAAATTAAACTTTACCACAGGTATGTATGTATGTCTGTATGTATGTGGAAAAAAACCATAATATATATCAGTTTCAGTACTAACCACAGTTTCAGGCATCCACTGAGGTTCTTGGAATATATTCCCTGTGGATAAGGGGGGACTGTTGTACATTTTTCCCCTAGTGGATAAAACTAGTCCACACAGAACAGAGAAACCTTAAGGAATTAATGGGGTACCTGGGTGGCTCAGTGGGTTAAGTGTCTGCCTTCAGCTCAGGTCCTGGCCCCAGGGTCCTGGGATCGAGTCCTGCATCGGGCTCCCTGCTCAGCAGCGGAACCTGCTTCTCCCTCTCCCTGTGCCTGCTGCTCCCCCTCCTTGTGAGCTCTCTCTCTCTTTCTCTCTGACAAGTAACGAAAGAAAGATTAAGTCATTGGATGACTGAGCTTTGCAAACAAGAAGTAAAGATAACTCTGGATGGGCAACTGTGAGTTACAGTGCAGGAAAACCTGGGATAACCATGGAATATTCTTCTGAAGTATCCATTTTAACCAGTAAAACTAACTGGAAACCTTCATTAAGTATTTTTCATGGTAAATGGACTACTTCTACAATGTTACTGGTTAATGGACTGTGATGCATAATATTGCAAAGTTCAGGTAACTACTCAAGGGTTGCTCTTATATGGAAATTGAATTTATAAATTAAGTGTAATTCTGTCCACTGAAGAAATATTTTAATTCAGCTCTCAATTAGTTATGAGTCATGCACTTCTTTTCAGGAGATATCAGTTAAATTACTAAGTAATGCTCAGAGTTAATAATTATGAGACCTTTCAATAAGACAATATTGAATAAGTTTTCACAAGAACTTAGATATCATTTTGAACTATAATAATGGCTCACTATTCCTTTAATAAAAGTATGTATGAATTTAGCACTTAAAAGATTTTCTCAGCTGGATATATTTTACTCTTTTGCTAAACCTGTAATATTACTCAAATTCTCTCATGTCACAGTAATTATTCTATGTCACTTTCTGGAAAACAAATCTGTCAGAGGACTCAAATACCCCAATTGAAGAAGGTGAGAATAAATCTAGCAGAAAAAAAATCAGAAAAAATATTCATAGACCGATAAGGGAAGACCAATATTTGGAGTATAAAACATGACCTAAAACAGGCTGATGCCATTTAAAAAGAGGCCCCTTCTTCCCTGTAGACAGTGGATTGGAAAAGTTTTTGAGGCGTAACTCCCTAGATTTGCACTTAAGCTGTTATCCGGGAAATCTACCTGCGAAGCTAGCTGAACTCATCTTCACGGACTGCTCCCTGCAGAGCTAGATGCTCTGTACAACAGGGCAATTCCAGCTACAGGAGAAAGTGTGTACTGGATTTTCAGCTCTATAAAATCCATGCTTTATTTATAAATTTAGGTCTGTCCACTGACCGCAACTTAAAGATCAAAGTTTTAAATGTAAACATTTAGGTTAACCGGGATAACAAGGCAAATGTCAAGAAAAAAATCATAATCATCTTATACTACCAAATAGCATGTCTGCCATGTGGTAAGTCATCAGAGTAAGTCCTTTTTAAGCAGTAACAATGATGGGTAACTTAAATATCATTTTGGATATCCTTGTTTTATAAAATAAAAACTAAACAATCAAATCCCTCATGTTTGCAAATAAACAAAATTCCCTGGTGCCAAGGGGATAAGCAGAATTGGCAGCCAAGACAAAGTGAATAAGAAAGAATTAAGATGTATTAATTAATTAATTAATTAATTTTACATTGAAATGATATTTTGAAAATAAAAAGAGGGGGACTGTAGAAAATAGGTATAAGGTTTATATCACAACAATAGAACTAGAAGGAAATTAGGGGAAGAAACATCTGTGGATGTGATTTAAAGGGAGACTAATTGGAGAGTAGATGGCTTCTGGATTTTCACCACAGAGACTAGAAATATGCAAAGAGGGCTGCTGAACATCTCACCTGGCCAGGACCTGGACACCAGTGGAACTGAGCCAACAATGGTGAAGGCTGAACAACACATTTCTTGGGTGAAGAACCCATTCCTTGTTCTCCGTTGCTGGGGGTACAAGAAATTCCACTGGGCCTCAAGATTTTCAGGATTCTCATCCATAGAACAAAATACAACCAGGGCTCTGAGCTAACCCCACTGTAACACAACTGAGGTCAGAGACCTTGACACTTAGAGGGGCAGAGATGATATGAAAAGATCAAAGGCAGCACCAGCACTTGGACAGAACTCGCCAATGAACTAAACCGTAATTATAATTATAACATTTCACATATCTGAGATGTTATACTATGTAAAAACAAAAACAAAACACACACACACATCTCCCTGAACCTAAGTAAAAAATAAATAAATAAATAAATAAAATGCAAAACACACAAGATAGATTAAATAATGAATGGTATCTTTTGAGAAACAAAGAGTACACATTTCAAAACTCTTCTGCCTTCCATATAATATGAATTATGACATGTTTAAGATTAGACAAGTTGCCAAGAGCCCTGCTTCAGTCTGCACTGTGGAGATACAGTGTTTCATATGATGCTTGAAATTTCTAAGCAGGAATTATTCTTCTGACTTATTCATAGTGAAGAGGAGAAAATTCTAAAGAAGTAAATTGACTATGTACACCGATGGCTAGATTCCTTGTTTTTAAAGAGAAAGTTATGTCTAAAATAACTTCTTCAGCATCTCATCCTCTATCCACAGATACAATCCTTTACCTGGCAAAAGGAAATATTTAAAAGTTGAAATAAAAATTAAATAAAAATGTATAACAGAGAAATTCAAGAATTTTAAACTTAAAAAAAAAACCTCTTTACCATCTCCAATATTGTAAATGTAAATGTAAATACACGGTAACTAGAGAATGCCATGAACAGGTTAGGAGGAAAGTTATTTCTTTTTTTTTTTTTTTTTACTGTGTTAAATTTTATTTTATTATGTTATGTTAATCACCATACATTACATCATTAGTTTTTGATGTAGTGTTCCATGTTTCATTGTTTGTGTATAACACCTAGTGCTCCATTCAATACATGCCCTCTTCAATACCCATCACCAGGCTAACCCATCCCCCCAACCCCCTCCCCTCTAGAACCCTCAGTTTGTTTCTCAGAGTCCATAGTCTCTCATGGTTCATCTCCTGGAAATAAAACTAAAACACTTTAAATTTTATAGGCATATATGAAAATCTAATTGCATAAATATAAAAATAAATGTTTTAAAAGTAAATATAAAACTAGAGGAGATTTAGGAGTATTCCAGTGTTAAACCTAGTGTTGATACTAGGTGTTCTAATATTATATTTCAGATCTCAAACACTTTAAAATATTGTTTCATTCAAATTTCTTTATAGGACCAAATTGCTTTATATTTGTTTCTCTTTTTTTAAAAAAAAGATTTTATTTGCTTATTTTAGAGAGAGAGAGCACATGCACAAGCAGGGAGGGTCAGAGGGAGAAGGAGAAAATCTGAGGCAGACTCTGCTCTGAGTATGAAGCCAAACTCAGGGTTCCATCCCATGACCAAGAGATCATGACCTGAACCCAAGCCAAGAGTCTGATGTTTAATCCACTGAACCACCCAGGCTCCCCTTGTTTCTCTTAATAAAAATAAAAGCAGCTCTTTGCTAAAATAAATAAATAAATAAATAAATAAATAAATAAATAATCAAGTTAGGCTGAAATATATGTACATAAAGAAGTTTAAAATCACCAGAAATCACCAATTTGAATATAAATATAAATCTGATACAATTTATAGTGATGATGATGATTATAGTAACAAGCTAGTGCTAAATAATAAAAATGTGCTGTGTATTTTTCTATGAATAATCAGAATGTCCTCTAGAAAGCTTGGATCAACTTTTGTTTCCATAGATGTATATGTCTAATTCCATATAGATTTGGAAATATAGAATTACTGATGTATGAAAAATAATATTTTGTTTTGTGCTCATACCCTTGAAGAGTGGAATTCTGGTGGGTCTTCATTTGCCATCCCTGAAAATCCTTCCACTGCCCTTCTCTGTCCTGCCTGCCTCAACACATTGGCAGTTAGAACTTTTCAGCATGAGTTTTGACTTGCTGCTCTCTCTTCCATGGGTCAAGCTCTTAGCTGGCTCTGCTAGCACCATTTCTTTACCCTTTCAGACCCAGGATTGGTGACAGTCTCCTACAAATGCTGGTATTTGGCTTATTTTCTGGTGTGTTCCTTAAAAATGACCATACCTGTGAATATATTCCATTATTAAATTCTCTCTGAAATCCAACTGAGGGTGCTCTTATATACATTCTATATATGCATATATGTATTGATTTCTGTATTGTCTACAATATTCTTGGGCCATTTTATTTTAAACATGAATACTTACCTTTATTGACCTATCCCTCTTTTTTTTTTCCCTCAGGTTGTTCTTTGTACTCTAAACTTGTTTATGCTGAGACTTCTGTTTGTCTTGTTTTTGTTTGCTTCGCAATAAATATTTTATAGTTTTATATCATCACATTGATCATTTATAATTTATTTTGGAGAAAGGAATAAGATTATTTCCTATTTCTTAGTAGCACCACCCCAGCCAGTTACCCTAACATCGTTTACCGAAGAATTTATTTGCCTCATAATCTCTAAATGCCTACTATATAACATATTACTTTTCCATGTTAACTAGAGTTTATCTCTATTTAAATATGTCACAATCACTATATCTTTTAAGTGGCCATTTTATGTCAAGAATTGTGAAAATTCTGAGAATTTACCCTATTTATAGGTAACAAATTAGCTTGCCACAATTTCATGTACGCTGATGTGAGACACAAGTATTCTGGGATAGAGACAAAGGACTTTATTACTCCGGATGCTGCAAAACAGCCTGATCTTCATGTTTTAGTTAGATCTCCTTGACACTAACTCCCAAGGGTATGTGGAGTAGAGCCCACAGAGATGTGCACACAGTGTGATCACATCACAGCTGAGAAACTTAAAGCTTAGGGAATTATGAATCTTTTATAAATGACTGAAGGAGGACATTTTGTTTATTATACTGGACAGTAAACAAATATGACCTGTTCACCAGAGGGAGACGCTATCTCAGTCATTCAAAGATGTTTGCTATACAAATATCCTTGAAAATATAGTTAAAAAAGCCAATGCCACTGCATGTAAGATGTGCAGAAATGCAATAGATTCATGGATTAAAATCTACCAACATTAAAGAAACGTAAGAAAAGAACTGATTGAGTGCACAAATTCTGTCAACCGCACCCTGAACGTTTTAATTGATTCTTTCTTTTTACACAGCTAAATCTCCTAGATCGAGATAGACAAATCATCCACAAATACTGATATTTTTGCTTCCTATTTTAAAAATCTCTGGAGCTATTTTCACTTTTCTTATCTAATTATAGTAACCAGAATCTCCAAAAAGCTTTTAGCATTGTATTCTTAATAATCATTAATTGTACGTTCCTCACTTTAATAAGAACATTACTAGATTTTCATCATTAAGTGCAATTGCTGATGAATGATATATACATGAAAACACACAACATAAACATACACACATTCATTTATCAGACTAAGATGTTCAACTCTATTCAGTACATACTGAAATTTTAAGTGGATTTGTGGTTAAAGTTCAGGAGAAATCTCATTGGTCCTTTCCAGGATATTAAAGAATTTATTTTATTTATTTATTTTTTTAGAGGGTTGGGGAGGGGCAGAGAGAGAAGGAGAGAATCTTAAGCATGCTCCATGTCCAGCGTGGAGCCCCAGGTGGGGTTGATCTCACAACCCTGAGCTGAAATCAAGACTGAAATGCTTCACCAACTGAGCCACCCAGGCGCCTCCTAAATACTTTTGTTTAATCAGAAATAAAACTAAGGGTGTTACCTTCAGATGAGTGTTTCTTTACTACAGAAAATATTATTTCTAAAATATCCCTATAATGTTAAAAAGAACTATGAAACACAGTGAGAGGTTGTCGTTTTGGTTTTGGGGCTTTTAAAAACACATCCTTTGGATGTGCGCTGCCGAGGCTGCTTGAGTTGAGGGCTTCAGGACCGGAAATTGGAAGGGAGTGTTCAGAAAACAGACTCGCATGTGCTACAGGAGCAAGAGGTCATCCTAGAAGACACAGGAGAAGATAGCATCTCTGAAAGCTTCCGGCTTCTACAGACCAATGTGGAATGCGAACATCGGGAGGGAGAGACGCTGCCCACAGGCAGTGCAATGTGGTGCTCAAAAAATGTCCAGAGAAAACACAGACACTGGGAAAAGATAGTTGCAGCAAAGAAGAACAAAAGAAAGCAAGAAAAAGATAGAAGAAAGGCCAATTGTGTAGAAAATTCATGCATCTGCCCCCAGCACAGCAAACGTTTTCTGAGATCCTTAACCAAGGACAGACTTTTGGAAGCCAAACACTCAGGACCAAGACTCTGTATTGATCTGACTATGACCCACCACATGTCTAAGAAGGAATTAAGTAGACTGGCTGGACAGATCCGTAGGTTGTATGATTCAAATAAAAAAGCCAACAGGCCATTTTGGATCTACCTCACTGGATTCACAACAGACAGTCCCCTGTATGAAGAGTGTTTGAGGATGAATGATGGATTTTCTAGTTACCTGCTAGACATAACAGAGGAAGACTGCTTTAGTTTATTTCCCCTGGAAACCCTTGTGTACCTGACTCCTGATTCAGAACATGCTTTTGAAGATATTGATCTAAACAAAGTTTACATCCTTGGTGGACTTGTGGACGAAAGCATTCAGAAGAAGGTGACATTTCAAAAAGCCCGAGAACATTCTGTCAACACAGCCCATTTGCCGATCCAGGAACACATGGTCAGATGCCAGAATGAGAAAAACTATCATTCAGAGATATTGGCCATCAATCAAGTATTTGATATCCTGTCCACATACTTTGAGACTCAAAACTGGCCTGAAGCATTGAAGAAAGGAGTTTCTTCCAGAAAAGGCTACGTTCTTCAGAACTCAGTGGATGATGGACAGCCTAAGGAGCTGCAGAAGGCAAAGTTGCTGGAGGTGTCTTGACTGAAAAGCAGAGCAGAGGCTGGTGATAGCACACACTTGCCTGTACTTGACATCTTGGATCTTCACTAGAATGTAAGTTACTAATAACAGGGACCACATGTTATGCTCCTTTCTATCTCCCATCGTGCCTAGCTCACAGGAAGAGCCCAGATATATGTTGACTAAGTAAAAAGTTTACATAACAAGGAATTAGCACTAAACTACATGGCTTTGGATGTATTAATTCATCTTTTATATACTTGTTTGTGAAATACCTACTCTTTAGAGATAGCTTAACAATTAAATAATTATTGTTCTATAAAAAAAAACAAACAAAAAAACAACAAAAAAACCCCACATCCTTTCATTTCTGAAATATCTGCTGATAGCCTGCTATGTGTCTCACGGCCACTGGCACTTTCCTTTCTCCTTTTTTCTCCCCTCCATGCACATCTCAATTTTATTAGTCACAATTTTATAATGACATTGCTTATGGCATTTCATACTCTTACATAATCAAAAATGACAAAAATATTTAATTTATTTTTTTGTTTTGTTTTTTTCTGTTGTTTTTTTAAATTTTATTTTATTATGTTATGTTAATCACCATACATTACATCATTAGTTTTTGACGTAGTGTTCATGATTCATTGTTTGTGTATAACACCCAGTGCTCCATTCAGTATGTGCCCTCTTTAATACCCATCACCAGGCTAACCCATCCACCCACCCCCCTCCCCTCTAGAACCCTCAGTTTGTTTCTCAGAGTCCATAGTCTCTCATGGTTCGTCTCCTGGAAATAAAACTAAAACACTTTAAATTTTATAGGCATATATGAAAATCTAATTGCATAAATATAAAAATAAATGTTTTAAAAGTAAATATAAAACTAGAGGAGATTTAGGAGTATTCCAGTGTTAAACCTAGTGTTGATACTAGGTGTTCTAATATTATATTTCAGATCTCAAACACTTTAAAATATTGTTTCATTCAAATTTCTTTATAGGACCAAATTGCTTTATATTTGTTTCTCTTTTTTAAAAAAAAAGATTTTATTTGCTTATTTTAGAGAGAGAGAGAGCACATGCACAAGCAGGGAGGGTCAGAGGGAGAAGGAGAAAATCTGAGGCAGACTCTGCTCTGAGTATGAAGCCAAACTCAGGGTTCCATCCCATGACCAAGAGATCATGACCTGAACCCAAGCCAAGAGTCTGACGTTTAATCCACTGAACCACCCAGGCTCCCGTTGTTTCTCTTAATAAAAATAAAAGCAGCTCTTTGCTAAAATAAATAAATAAATAAATAAATAAATAAATAATAGGTTATCAAGTTTATTATTTCTAAAATATCCCTATAATGTTAAAAAGAACTATGAAACACAGTGAGAGGTTGTCGTTTTGGTTTTGGGGCTTTTAAAAACACATCCTTTGGATGTGCGCTGCTCTCATGGTTCCTCTCCCCCTCCGATTCCCCCCCTTCATTTTTCCCTTCCTACTATCTTTTTTTTTTTAATATATAATGTATTATTTGTTTCAGAGGTACAGGTCTGTGATTCAACAGTCTTACACAATTCACCTCGCTCACCATAGCACATAGCTTTCGCAATGTCTATCACCCAGCCCCCCCCACCCCCCACCACTCCAGCAACCCTCAGTATGTTTCCTGAGATTAAGAAATCCTCATATCAGTGAGATCATATGATACATGTCTTTCTCTGACTAACTTATTTCGCTTAGCATAATACCCTCTAGTTCCATCCACATCGTTGCAAATGGCAAGATGTCATTTTTTTGATGGCTGCATAATATTCCATTGTATATATATACCATCTTCTTTATCCATTCATCTGTTCATGGACATCTTGGCTCTTTCCATAGTTTGGCTATTGTGGACATTGCTGCTATAAACATTGGGGTGCACATACACCTTTGGATCACTACATTTTTATCGTTGGGGTAAATACCCAGTAGGGCAATTGCTAGGGTAGCTCTATTTTCAACTTTTTGAGGAACCTCCATACTGTTTTCCAGAGTGGCTGCACCAGCTTGCATTCCCACCAACAGTGTAGGAGGGTTCCCCCTTCTCCGCATCCTCTCCAGCACCTGTCATTTCCTGACTAGTTAATTTTAGCCATTCTGACTGGTGTGAGGTGGTATCTCTTTGAGGTTTTGATTTGGATTTCCCTGATGCCGAGCGATGTTGAGCACTTTTTCATGTGTCTGTTGGCCATTTGGATATCTTCTTTGCAAAAATGTCTGTTCATGTCTTCTGCCCATTTCTTGATTGGATTATTTGTTCTTTGGGTGTTGAGTTTGATAAGTTCTTTGTAGATTTTGGATACTAGCCCTTTATCTGATATGTCATTTGCAAATATCTTCTCTCATGCTGTCAGTTGTCTTTTGGTTTTGTTGATTGTTTCCTTTGCTGTGCAAAGTCTTTTTATCTTGATGAAGTCTCAATAGTTCATTTTTGCCCTTGCTTCCCTTGCATTTGGCGATGTTTCTAGGAAGAAGTTGCTGTGGCTGAGGTCGAAGAGGTTGCTGCCTGTGTTCTCCTCTAGGATTTTGATGGACTCCTGTCTCACATTTAGGTCTTTCAACCATTTTGAGTCTATTTTTGTGTGTGGTGTAAGGAAATGGTCCAGTTTCATTCTTCTGCATGTGGCTGTCCAATTTTCCCAACACCATTTGTTGAAGAGACTCTCTTTTTTCCATTGGACATTCTTTCCTGTTTTGTCGAAGATTAGTTGACTATAGAGTTGAGGGTCCATTTCTGGGCTCTCTATTCTGTTCCATTGACCTATGTGCCTTTTTTTGTGCCAGTACCATTCTGTCTTGATGATGACAGCTTTGTAATAGAGCTTGAAGTCTGGAATGGTGATGCCACCAGCTTTGCTATTCTTTTTCAACATTCCTCTGGCTATTCGGGGTCTTTTCTGGTTCCATACAAATTTTAGGATTATTTGTTCCATTTCTTTGAAAAAAGTGGATGGTATTTTGATAGGGATTGCACTGAATGTGCAGATTGCTCTAGGTAGCATTGACATCTTCACAATATTTGTTCTTCCAATCCATGAGCACGGAACGTTTTTCCATTTCTTTGTGTCTTCCTCAATTTCTTTCATGAGTATTTTATAGTTTTCTGAGTACAGATTCTTTGCTTCTTTGGTTAGATTTATTCCTAGGTATCTTATGGTTTTGGGTGCAATTGTAAATGGGATCGACTCCTTATTTTCTCTTTCTTCTGTCTTGTTCTTGGTGTATAGGAATGCCACTGATTTCTGTGCATTGATTTTATATCCTGCCCCTTTACTGAATTCCTGTATGAGTTCTAGCAGTTTTGGGGTAGAGTCTTTGGGGTTTTCCACATAAAGTATCATATCATCTGCAAAGAGTGAGAGTTTGACTTCTTCTTTGCCGATTTGGGTGCCTTTTATTTCTTTTTGTTGTCTGATTGCTGTGGCTAAGACTTTTACTACTATGTTGAATAGCAGTGGTGATAGTGGACATCCCTGCCATGTTCCTGACCTTAGGGGGAAAGCTCTCAGTTTTTCCCCATTGAGAATGATATTCGCTGTGGGTTTTTCATAGATGGCTTTTATGATATTGAGGTATGTACCCTCTATCCCTATACTCTGAAGATTTTTAATCAAGAAAGGATGCTGTACTTTGTCAAATGCTTTTTCTGCATCTACTGAGAGGATCATATCGTTCTTGTTCTTTCTTTTATTAATGTATTGTATCACATTGATTGATTTGCAGATGTTGAACCAACCTTGCAGCCCAGGAATAAATCCCACTTGGTCATGGTGAATAATACTTTTAATGTACTGTTGGATCCTATTGGCTAGTATTTTGGTGAGAATTTTTGCATCCATGTTCATCAGGGATATTGGTCTGTAATTCTCCTTTTTGATGGGGTCTTTTTCTGGTTTTGGGATCAAGGTAATGCTGGCCTCATAAAATGAGTTTGGAAGTTTTCCTTCCATTTCTATTTTTTGGAACAGTTTCAGAAGAATAGGTATTAATTCTTCTTGAAATGTTTGGTAGAATTCCCCTGGGAAGCCATCTGGCCCTGGGCTCTTGTTTGTTGGGAGATTTTTGATGACTGCTTCAATTTCCTTAGTGATTATAGGTCTGTTCAGGTTTTCTATTTCTTCCTGGTTCAGTTTTGGTAGTTAATACATCTCTAGGAATGCATCATTTCTTCCAGATTATCTAATTTGCTGGCATATAGTTGCTTATAATATGTTCTTATAATTATTTGTATTTCTTTGGTGTTGGTTGTGATCACTCCTCTTTCATTCATGATTTTATTTATTTGGGTCATTTCTATTTTCTTTTTGGTAAGTCTGGCCAGGGGTTTATCAATCTTATTAATTCTTTCAAAGAACCAGCTCCTAGTTTCGTTGATCTGTTCTACTGCTCTTTTGGTTTCTATTTCATTGATTTCTGCTCTGATCTTTATTATTTCTCTTCTCCTGCTGGGTTTAGGCTTTATTTGCTGTTTTTTCTCTAGCTCCTTTAGGTGTAGGGTTAGGTTGTGTATTTGAGACCTTTCTTGTTTCTTGAGAAAAGCTTGTATTGCTATATACTTTCCTCTTAGGACTGCCTTTGCTGCATCCCAAAGATTTTGAACAGTTGTGTTTTCATTTTCATTTGTTTCCATGAATTTTTTAAAATTCTTCTTTAATTTCCTGGTTGACCCATTCATTCTTTAGTAGAATGCTCTTTAGCCTCCATGTATTTGAGTTCTTTCCGACTTTCCTCTTGTGATTGAGTTCTAGTTTCAAAGCATTGTGGTCTGAAAATATGCAGAGAATGATCCCAATCTTTTAGTGCTGGTTGAGACCTGATTTATGACCTAGGATGTGATCTATTCTGGAAAATGTTCCATGGGCACTAGAGAAGAATGTGTATTCTGTTGCTTTTGGATGGAATGTTCTGAATAGATTTGTGAAGTCCATCTGGTCCAGTGTGTCATTTAAAGTCTTTATTTCCTTGTTGAAATATTTTGCTTAGATGATCTGTCCATTTCAGTGAGGGGGTGTTAAAGTCCCCCACTATTATTGTATTGTTGTCGATGTGTTTCTTTGCTTTTGTTATTAATTGGCTTATATAATTGGCTGCTCCCATTAGGGGCATAGATATTTACAATTGTTCAATCTTCTTGTTGGATAGACCCTTTAAGTATGATATAGTGTCCTTCCTCATCTCTTATTATAGTCTTTGGCTTAAAATCTAATTTGTCTGATATAAGGATTGCCACCCAGCTTTCTTTCAGTGTCCATTAGCATGATAAATAGTTTTCCACACCCTCACTTTCAATATGGAGTTGTCTTTGGGTCTAAAATGAGTCTCTTGAAGACAACATATTGATGGGTCTTGTTTTTTTGTCCAATCTGATACCCTGTGTCTTTTGATTGGGGCATTTAGCCCATTTACATTCATGGTAACTATTGAATTTAGTGCCATTGTATTGCCTGTAAGGTGATTGTTACTGTATATTGTCTGTGTTCCTTTCTGGTCCATGTCGCTTTTAGGCTCTCTCTTTGCTTAGAGGACCCCTTTCAATATTCCTTGTAGGGGTGGTTTTGTGTTTGCAAATTCCTTTAGTTTTTGTTTGTCCTGGAAGCTTTTTATCTCTCCTTCAATTTTCAATGACAGCCTAGCTGGATATAGTATTCTTGGCTGCATATTTTTCTCATTTAGTGCTCTAAATATATCATGCCAGTTCTTTCTGGCCTTCCAGGTCTCTGTGGATAAGTCTGTTACCAGTCTAATGTTTCCACCATTGTAGGTTACAGATCTCTTGTCCCGAGCTGCTTTCAGGATTTTCTCTTTGTCTCTGAGACTCATAAGTTTTACTATTAGATGTCAGGGTGTTGACTTATATTTATTAATTTTGAGGGGGGTTCTCTCTGCCTCCTGGATTTTGATGCCTGTTTCCTTCCCCAAATTAGGGAAGTTCTCTGCTATAATTTGCTCCAATATACCTTCTGCCCCTCTCTCTCTTTCTTCTTCTTCTGGGATCCCAATTATTCTAATATTGTTTCATCTTATGGTATCACTTATCTCTCAAATTCTGCCCTTGTGATCCAGTAGTTATTTATCTCTTGTTTTCTCAGCTTCTTTATTTTCCATCATTTGGTCTTCTATCTCACTGATTCTCTCTTCTGCCTCATTTATCCTAGCAGTTAGAGCTTCCATTTTTTTATTGCACCTCATTAATAGCCTTTTTGATTTCCACTTGGTTAGATTTTAGTTCTTTTATTTCTCCAGAAAGGGTTTCTCTAGTATCTTCTATGCTTTTTTCAAGCCCAGGTATTATCTTTATAATCGTCATTCTGAACTCTAGTTCCGACATTTTACTAATGTCCATATTGATTAGGTCCCTGGCAGTTGGTACTTCCTCTTGTTATTTTTTTTGAGGTGAGTGTTTCTGTCTCATCATTTTGTCCAGAGGAGAATAGATGAATGAGAGAACAAAATGCTAACAGGTTAAGAACAACCCCAGAAAAATATACACTAAACAAATCAGAAGAGACCTGAAACTGGGAGAAAAGAAAGGGAAAGAATGAAAAAATAAAATAAAAAGAAAAAGATTAAAAAAAAGAATATGATCAAATATGATCAGGCTGGTGAATAGATCAGTGCCACACCCTAGATTCTGGGTGTATTTTGGTCTGTTAGAAGAAACTGCCTCCCAAAATTTTAAAGATGGAAAAACTTATATATGTACAAAAATAAGGGTAAATACCATGAAGGGATGGAATATGAGTGTAAAGATTAAAATTATAAAAGATTTCATAAAAGGAATTGATAAGATAAGAAGTTGGTTGAAAAAAGAAGGAAGAGAAATCTAAAAAAAAAAGGGGAGAGAATGTGATCAGGCAGGAGACTAGAACAAAGCCATACACTCGAGATTAGGGTATATTTTGGTCTGTTAGAAGAAACTGTATCTCAAAATTTTAAAGAGAGAACAACTTATATAACTTTGGTATATATATATATACCAAAAATAAGGTTAACTACTATGAAGGGATAGACTATGACTCTAAAAATGAAAAATAAAAAAGATTTTTAAAAAAGGGATTGATAAGATGTTGGTTGAAAAGGGAAAAGAAAAATTAAAAAAAAAATAGAAAAAGAAAATTTAAAAAATTAACTTTGAAAGACTAAAGAATCATGGTAAAAAAAAGCCATGGGTTCTATGTGCAGTATTCCCCTAGCACTGGGTTCTGCCGTTCTCATTGATTGGCAAACTTGGTCTTGGCTGGCTGTTCTTGCTGATCTTCTGGGGGAGGGGCCTCTTGCCCCGGTTCCCAAATGTCTTTGCTGGAGGCAGAATTTCCCCATCTTTGCTGGGGGCCGGGCCAAGTAATCTGCTCGGGTTTGCTCCTGGGAGCTTTTGTTTCCTGCAAGCTTTCCGTACAGCTTTGGAGGAGGAGAGTGAAAATGGAGGCCTCCCAATCTCTGCCCTGGAGGAGCTGAGAACTCGGGGCCCCACTCCTCAGTGCGCCCCCGGAGAAAAGCATTCAATCACTCCCATCTTCCCGGTTCCAGCCGCACTCTGTGCTCACCCAGCCTGTGACTGAGCATTTCTATCTCTGGCACAACAACCCATGTGGAATCTCCAAACCCAGCAGATCCCTGCGGTGTGCTCCCACGCTGCTCCTCCCAGGGGAGGAAGGTGAGTTTCCTCCAATCTGCTGCTTGTTGGGTCCACGCTGGAGGAGCAGTGGCCCGACTGTGCCATGGACCACGGTTTAGGGCAACCCCGAGCTGAGAGCCCACTCCTCGGCTCCTTCTTTCAGCTGGCTTCCCCACTCCAATACCTGGGAGCTCTGCTGCACTCAGGCACCCCCAGTCTTTCTGTGACCCCGAGCATCCTGAGACCCAACTGTCCCAGCAAGGGTTCCACCCCCCACTTAGCCACTGGAGTGACATCCCTCAGTGGAGCAGACTTCTTAAAGTTCTGATTTTGTGCTCCGGGACTCTTATCACTTGCTGGTACCGGGCTGACGGAGGCTCCCTTCCCCCGCCATCTATCTTCCGAATATCGCCTCGGATTCACTTCTCCCTATGTCCTACCTTCCAGAAAGTGGTCGCTTTTCTGTTCAGAGAGTTGCTGCTATTCTTTTTTCTTCCATCTCCTGTTGAGTTCGTAGGTGTTCAGAATGGTTTGATCCCAATCTAGGTGAATTCCTGGGACCAGAGGAAATTTAGGTCTCCTATTCCTCCGCCATCTTGCTCCTCCTCCAATTTCTTTATATATATGCTCATCATGTCAATCCATACTAATCATCAGTCATTTTATCTCAGATTTTTTTCTTTAAAGTTTCTATTTTCATTTCTTTACCTGGCTCAATTTAATTGCTACATGAAGTTTATCTTTTCCCCAAGAATGGTTTATATGTGTGTTTATGTTAGTGAATGTCTATTGTTTTTATACTTGAATGAAGACTTGACTGGATAAAATGTTCTTAACACTACATTTTTTTTTCTTTAAAATGTATAAACATTGTTACATCAGTTTTTGGTATTGACAACTATTTTAGAGAAGCCCTCATGCTAGTCCATGTTTTCCTCTTGGGAATAATGCACATTTTTCTGCCAAGATGTTGAATATATTTAAAATTTATTTCTCACATTCTACAACATAAAAAAGTCTCAGAGTTTTTCTTTCTTTATCAAATTTCCTTGATATTCTGTTTGCTTCTCAAATTAGAATATTTTTTTGTTCTTTTTTAGTGTACTTTTGATAATTTATTACATTTTTAATTCACTTTAAGATATTTACTTATTTATTTATTTTACAGGGGGAGGGGGTAGAAGGGGAGAGAGAGAGAGAATCTCAAGCAGACTGTGCTAAGTGCAGAGTCAACAAGGGACTTGATCTCACAACCCTGAGATCATGACCTGAACAGAAACCAAGAGTTGGACACTTAACTGACTTAGCCACCCAGGTGCCCCTATTTATTACATTTTTAAAAATGCTTTGTTTTTCTATTTATTTTCTCATACCCTCAGTCTTCTTTTTCTCTTCATTATGCTGATTTATGGACTTATCTTTTAGCAATTATTTCTTTCAAAAAAAAATTTTTTGAGTAACTTCACAGGTTAAGGCACTATTAAGAAACTTTGTTCTATTGGGTTAGGTTTCATACAGGCACAGTTCTATAGTATGCTATAATGGTGAAGATGATGTCAGTATTGAAGATGTATAGATAGTACTGTTGTGTTTTAAACAGAACATGGGGAAAGTGAAATACTATCTGTAGACTCTGCTTCCTCTATTTCCATCTTCTAATAAAATTTTCCATTTAACATCAGTGAAGCACATTGCAGTAATTAACTATATACATTTAAAATTACAGATAAACCTTATTTATAAGAAATCATTGGTATATATATATATATATGTGTATATATATATATATATATATATATATATATATATATATAGTCCTGATGATCACATCGTTTCAAAAACTTGAGTTTTCTTGTTAAGGGAATAAAAGTAATGAAACATTTTCACAGAGGATTGCAACATATATTGTAACCTGTTAAATGCAACCACCCAGTCGCCAGGTGTTAAACCTACTACAGGGAAAAATGATATTTGAATATAGATTACATTTTCATGGTTCAATCTAATAGGCAAAATTTTACATTTATATTTCTAACACAAATAGCAGAATGTAAATATCCTTCAAAAGTGTCTGGTTGCTTAAATAAAAGCAATAAAAGTCTGAAAAAGGAACTTGTGAAAAATAAATAAAGGATAATTATGAGATAATGAAATTAAATTCCTTGGAAACATCTAATTAGGAAAGACTGCTTATTAGTGTTAGATAAAAGTTTAGTGTAATTTCCTCCTTTATGTCACCATTTAATAAATATTAAGGTTATAATATTCTTCCTTAAGAATGACATTATTTTTTTTTTACAAAATAAAAGCTAGTCATAGCAAAACAATATTATTAAGATGTACAGTGCTAACTGAATTATTGTAATAATCAAACTAGGACTGAAAGTAGTTAGTTGTTGATATATAAAATTAGTCCAACATTTTAACGTCAAAGATAGGTAGTATATTTTACATCTATGTTCTTTCTCTACATTTTCTGTTTTATCTTTATTCTTATCTCTCTGATTATACAGAAAAATGACCTAAATGTAACTGTGAGTAACTTTCTTCCCAACATTTTTGCCCATATACAATCAAAGTGAGTCATTGACTATATGACTACAGTTTATATGGTAGAAAGAACAAAAAGACCTCTGAAGTAGTTATGGCAATAAAAATCAAATTTTCTGAAATACATCAAATGCTATCTTGTCATAAATACATACATATGATATTTTAGAGAGTACCTTTGAAAATAGATAATAAAATTCATAATTTATAGGAGAAAATATTTGGAAAATATTTGGGGAATATATTTCTCATCCCAAAACTTTCACATAAATAGAATGTAATTCCCTAAATGAACAAGAATGACATGGGATAAATATTCAGTGTTTGCTTCTGTACACTGAGTGAGATGATTATATGTTAATGGTAAACTACCAGAGTTTTTTATCTTCTAGTTTTTACTTTTCTATGGATTTTCCCCTCCATCTTCCATATGAAGAAGCATAGATCAAAATATTATTACTAGGCAATAGAATACATATTCTAAAATCTTTAGAATTAAGACAAGAAATCTGCTAAATTATAAATCAGCTTTGACACTTTTTAGTATTTGTTCATCAGTAACTGCCATAGTAAACTTAATTAATCAGGGCTTTGTGGTATGACGCATTATGTATAAAAAATATGTCTTTCAACATTATAATTGAAAGAAGAAAGGGGGGGATTTAAATAAAAAAGGCAAGAAGAACTTTCCTGTTATGTAAGTTTCATATTGTACTGTTTAAAGAAATTGAGCAACCCTATGAAATAGTCTATGATCATAATTTAAATAATATAAAATCACATCTTTTTCTAATTCAAAAGACTCAAAAGTGAAAGTAAAGTCTTTTCAGGAAGTTATTTAAAGGGATTTAGTTATAGACATTGGAACTATTTTTTTTTAAGATTTACTTATTTATTTGAGAGAGAGAGAAAGAGCATGTGTCTGTGCTAGTGGGAGGAGGGACAGAGGGAGGGAATTTCAAGCTGACACCCCACTGAGCATGAAGCCGTGGGGCTCAATCTCAGCCCTTGAGATCAGGACCTAAGCTGAAACCAAGAGTTGGACACTTAATCAGGTGTCCCTGGAGCTATTTTTTATAAAGTTCCCAATAATTATTTTTTCATTAACATACTTGTATGTAACACATATGCCTTCAATTCACCAAATTAACATTAACAGACATTGGTTATCCATTTTAATTTTTCTTCAGTTTTTGCTTGTATCTTTTTTAAACCTATTAACTTAGAATATTATGTATTAATATTAAGAGCTGAAAGGACTTAGCTTATTTGCACTATTTCATTCTTTTCCCCTTGCCTAATTTTTATAGCTACTTTAAGCTAAATGACAAGCTATGACAATTATCTGGAGACATTCTTGATTATCATAATTGGGCAGGGGTTTTACTACCGTCTAGTGTATAGAAGCTTGAGGTGCTGCTAAAGATCCAAGAATGAACAGAAGAAGCCCCAACAAAAGAAACTAGCCAGTCCAAAACACTAGTATTACTGATATTGCAAAACCCTGTTCTAAGAGAAATATTAAAAATTCCACATCTTGCTTCAATTTTCTTTCATGTTCTCATTATATAACACATATGCAACCCAAATATCTTTCTGCTCTTTTCTCTCTTTTCATCTACCTACTTCTTATTTTAAGAACTACCTGTCAAAGTGATAATATTTAAGTTACATTCTGTAACAATATTCAGTTCTTCTATAAATGCTCTATAGGTTGATTGAAAAAGTTTGGAAAATATATAAACAATACTTGCATTATATTTTTGTAGCAAACTTAATTTTTTTTTTAAATTTTTTACTAAAGGTCCAAACAGTAAGGTAAGATTACTTTTCTTTCTTTATTTGTAAAATGTCATAACTTCTGTTTCAGTCATACAATTATTGTTAGCATATAGGTCAAATTAAATTTTATTTTTTATGGAGCCACCAATTATTCAAAAATAATAAAGTATTAAAACATAAATTTGCTAAAGATACTGCTTTTTCTTGTATTCTAATTTGGCTTTCTGGCCTTTTATTTCTTTTCTTTTGAAGAAAAGAAACAAAAGCCTTATTTGCTATAGTACAAATAGTTATTTATTTTATTGTATTGAATGCATTTCATTTTTTGTTGTTTTTTAAGACATTTCCATTGAAACTCAGGAATTCCCTTCTCTAATTTTTACCAACTGATTTTAGGTGTGTTACATGATTTTATTTTGGGGTTTATTTTATTTGGAACTCATTTTTTAGATATGCAATTATTTCATTCTTTGTTATCCATTTATTTTATTTTTATTTTTGCTTTGCTGTTTGTCATTCGAGGTACAATGAATGGTAAATTTTTCAAAATTGTTTTATACTTGAAAACATCACTTTTTGTTGTTTGTGTGGGGGGAACTCAATCTCACACTTACCTAACTGTTTAATGGTGTATATAATTCTTGGTCCATAATAATAATTGATTCCAAACTTTGAAATATTTTGCTTCATTGTCTTCTTGTATTCAGTATTTCTGATCAGAGTCAACCTGAAGTCAACCTGAATCTTATTCCTTTGTAAAAGACATATTTCCATTTCTAGAGGCTTTTAGCATTTTTCTCTTTCTTTCCAGTCCTTCAATTGCACAATGATATGTCAATCTAGATTCTCACCCCCCTTTTTTCTGCTCACCACTTGATGTAGTGAGCTCATAAAGTTTGAAGTTTAGTGTCTGTCTTCAGAGGATACAAAATGCCATGTGCAGTTTACTTCTTTGAACTAGAGTTCTTTAATCAATGACTTGAATAAAGAATTTAAGTGCTGTATTTTGTACATACAATAGGAGGATTTCAATGAAATTTAATTTTCTCAGTTGCGAAATGTGAACAATAATAAGATAATAAATAATAATAAGTAGCTTTTTTGCCATATTGACATAAATCTGACTATTTTTTGTCTTATCCAATCTATATGTAATTCATAAATTAAATTTGGGGCATCCTTAGTTTCTGTTTAATTAAATTAGAAGAATAAAGATTGCGGGTTAACTATATTCATGGCAAAGTTCAGTTCAATGTTAAAAATCAAATGAACACCAATTCAATACTTAGAATGTCAGTGTCTTAATAGATTTCTTTTTTATTTTTCTGTGTCTTCAGCTATGACTAGGAATCAGAAAATCTTTTGCTTTTCTCTGATTTTCCTTGAAATGGGCTTTTTAGCTATATTATACAATAAAGTGACCAAGTATCATTAGTTCTATATCTAGCTGATTCTAAAAAAAATCACGAATTCTTGACAAAAAAAGAATCATTTTTTCAAATTGCCATATTATTTTTTTTTAAGATTTATTTGAGAGAGAGAGTGAGCTGGGGGAGGGGCAGAGGGAGAGATTCTTAAGCAGACTGCGCTGAGCACAGAGCCTGACATGGAGCTCAAACTCATGACCTTGAGATCATGACCTGAGCCCAAACCAAGAGCTGGGTGCTTAACTGACTAAGCTACCCAGCCACCCCAAATTGCCATATTATTTTTAAAAAGCCAAACACTTGCTAAAGAGTTATAGAGATCTGCTATACAACCTAATGCTTATAGTTAATGAGATGTTATTGTGCAATTCAAAATTTGAGAGAGTAGATCTCATGTTAAGTATTTTTACCATAAAAAACAAACAAACAAAAAATGAACAACAGAGAGACACAAGGAAATTTTGCAAGGTGTTGAATATGTCTATGATCTTGATTGTGGCGATGATATCACAGTTGTTTGCTTATGTCCTAAGTCATTAAATTGTATACATTAAATGGTGCAATTGTGTATCAATTATACCTCAAAAAAGCTGTAAAAATGCCACATGTATTATTAATAAAACATATAAAAACTCTTAAATAGCATGATATGATATTTACACAACAAAGCATTTTGTCAAACGCTCTGATTATCTTAGGGTACACTTCCTGAAGGCAAAATTCCAAAGGCATACCTTCTCTTGATTTGTGGTATCTTATGGGATAGAGGACTGAAACTGGATAAGTAATAAAACTGTGGCTGTTATATCAGGGAGGAAGTTTTTAAAAAGTTATTTTATAAAGTTAACTATTTCTGCCCATTTTAGAACGATTTTTTTTTTTCAGTTGAGACTTCATCTAGAAGTGACTTTTCCTGTCCAAATGCAAAGCCTACATAACCCCTTTATTACAGTACAACTCAGAGGCAGCTATACAAGAGAGACACTCAAGATGATGCAGACAGCCAAAGCAGGCATTTTCCAAAAAATTACAGTACAAAGGACACAGATCAGAGAACATTAAGCAATGAATAAATCCATGAAAAATTTTGTAAAATATATAAGAAGATTAAGAATCTGCTTATATTGTAAAATTTGAGAGTTCTATAAAAATAGGGACTTAGCTTGATAAAGTATAAGAATGCTTGATTATGATTCATCATTTAATGTTTGAACTTAATATTTAATATTAAAGTCTCTAATAAAAATAAATGGTAACTGGGGCGCCTGGGTGGCTCAGTCATTAAGTGTCTGCCTTCGGCTCAGGTCATGATCCCGGAGTCCTGGGATCGAGCCCCGCATCGGGCTCCCTGCTCGCCGGGAGGCCTGCTTCTCCCTCTCCCACTCCCCCTGCTTGTGTTCCCTCTCTCGCTGTCTCTCTCTCTGTCAAATAAATAAATAAAATCTTTAAAAATAAATAAATAAATAAATAAATGGTAACTTAAGTGCATGTTAGGAAAAGAAAAAAATAGGATACAATCAACTATTATAATTAGGAAGGCAAATATGCAGTAGAACAGATTTGGAACCAAAGAAGGGATATTACTCTTAGCTGTGCATGAATTAAATGGCACAAATCATTCCATAGTGAGGAAGAAAGTGGGAAAAAGAAAGGACTGGAAACGGAATGAGTCTCAGTCGATGTACAAATAGTAGTGTGTCTTTCCTAAGAAATTTGGGAGTCAGAAATTGTAAATGGTGGGGACTCTCAAATGAAGAAGTGGTAAGTTACACTGGAAAGAGGAAAAGAAAGGATATCCTTAGTTTTTGTTGTTGATGTTTGGTTTGTTTTTTTAGTTGAGGATATCTTTGTTTCCTTTAACCACTGCAAAGTAGAAAAAAAGGGAAGTTCCATTGTAGTTTGTTCTGAGGCAAAGTAGAAATGTTATATACCAGGAAAGGAAATTAGATTTCAGAGATACTACATTTAAAAACAGGAGCTTATCCTATATATAACACTTTTCCCACAGAGAAGTTAGACCCTCAGAGAGATTTGTGGCTTAGATGAGAGTCTGCTCAGTTCCTCCAGCTTCCCAGGAACCATGCTTAACTTACTCCGCAGCTTCAATCACTCCACTGCTCCTTGCCCCTCATCACTGAAGTGCACATAAATCCCTTTCATCTTAAAACCAGAAAGTTCTTTATTTCTAATGTGCCTATTTCATTTGTCCTATTCTTTACATTTGCATCGCCAAGCTTCCCTAAAGAGCAATTTATACCTATTTTTTTCTATATCCTAAGGTCTGAATTACATCTCAACCCACTTTAGCTGGCTTTTCATACATATTCTTACATAAAATTATTCTTTCAAAGGCTATCAATGATCTTTTAGTTTTCATATCCAGTGGTCATGCTTCAAAATTTATCTTATTGGACTTTTCACCTTCATTTGACAATATCTCACCTCAGCATTATTGAAGTCATGTTTCCCTGTTGACATCTACATACTTCTCAAATCCCTTTCTCTTACTTCTTTAACTTTTCAACTGTTTACTATATCTGTAACTTTCTGTATAAGGAAAACACTTCTGTGTTTTTCCTTTTCTTTCACAGTACAACACACTTCACTTCACTTCTTGACACCAGACATGTGGGTTTTCCATATATCTAGCAATTCTCTGACATCAGCTGAGTGTCCTACAACTTAACTCCATTTTGACAGTATTTACCTGCCCCTCCCTTCAGGTGCCAATTACACGTCCAAGACTGTCCCCTCTACTTCTGATAGACTAGCTCTAAATCGTGGTTCTCATGATTCCCTCCTTGGGTTTGATAATTTGCTAGACTGGCTCACAAAACTCAGAGGAACACTTATGCTTACTGGTTTATTATATTTAAAAAAGGATATGAGGGCGCCTGGGTGGCTCAGTTGTTAAGCATCTGCCTTCGGCTCAGGTCATGATCCCAGGGTCCTGGGATCGAGCCCCGCATCGGGCTCCCTGCTTGGCAGGAGGCTTGCTTCTCCCTCTCCCACTCCCCCTGCTTGTGTTCCTCTCTCGCTGTGTCTCTCTCTGTCAAATAAATAAATAAATCTTTAAAAAAAAAAAAAAAGGATATGAAAAAGGATACAGATGAACAGCTAGATGAAGAGAGCAAGGTCTGGAAAGCTCCCAAGCATAGGAGCTTCTGTTCCCACAGATTCTGTGGAGCCCATAAGAGGTTGAGACTACTTTTCTTCATTATCCTATTTTTATTTGTTTATTTTATATTTTTTTATTTTTATTTATTTATTTATTTATTTATTTATTTTTATTTGAGTATAGTTGACACACAATGTTATATTAGTTTCAGCTGTTCAACTTAGTGATTTGACGGGATTATACATTATGCTATGTTCACCACAAATATAGCTACCATCTGTCCATTACACTGTTATTGCAATATCATTCATTGTATTCCTTATGCTGTGCCTTTTATTCTCATGACTTACTTAATAAAGAAAAGAAAAAACTGACTTGCACTGATTCAATTCCATGGATTGGATTTGGCCATGCTCTTTTTTTTTTTTTTTAAAGATTTTATTTATTTATTTGACAGAGAGAGACACAACGAGAGAGGGAACACAAGCAGAGAGGATGGGAGAGAGAGAAGCAGGCTTCCCGCCGAGCAGGGAGCCCGATGCGGGGCTTGATCCCAGGACCCTGGGATCATGACCTGAGCCGAAGGCAGACGCTTAACAACTGAGCCACCCAGGCGCCCCTGGCCATGCTCTTAATAGATGGAGTTTTCATCATCATCATCATCATCATCATCTCACTGATTAAAGGTGTATTATGTGTCAGGTACTATTATAAATAGTTTACATGATTTATCCAACTATGTGAGTCACCATGCACATATTATAGGAAACCAAGTCTTAGATTAAGTAATTTGCTAATAAATAATGAAGTTTGGGATAGGAGTTAGTCTCTATGTCATTGCCCTTCTTATTTTCATATACTTTGTCATAATTTTCAATTATATTCTTTGTTTAATATTCTTGTTCATTTTTTTACTCTTCCAGAACTGCATAAACAACAAAACAGTGATTTTTTTGTCTGCTTTGACCATGACTGTGTCTTCAGTGCTTAGACTAAGACCATGCACACAACAGACACTCAATAAAACAATAAGGAAACCCAGCAAGTCTAGCTCTGAAGCTTGTGCTTTTATGTTACCCATGTACACTGAGCTGGTCAAATGTATGTAGGTGATTTTCTTTTTGGATTCTCTCTATTCTCTCAAATGGAAATCTATTTGTTGGCCCTAGATGCAGGTATCTAGGACTGGGACTATTTGTTTAGTCCACTACTGCATAGAAAACCACTCTAAAACTCAGAAATTAAATCACTAACCAAGTATTCCCATATTCATATATCTGCAAGTCAACTGAAATTCATTGGACTAGACTGGACTTAAAGTCTTTGGGCTTTTGTCTCCATTTTGAGTACAGATCTGTTCCACATGTTTTTCATTATGTGGTTAAAGACTGAATGGACAATGACTGGACCATATGTAAGAAGAAATCTCTGACCTACAGTCTGCAGCAACCAGCCCAGGAAACAAATCCATTACCTTCAATAACAAGTCCAAGAGGCTAGCCTACTATCTAGAAGTCAGACTTATGGGAAGTCTGATCACTATCTCTAGCAATGACTCCAAGAAACCAAGAATAACCCCTGTAACAATCAGCCCTAAATAGCAAGACTTGATTAATAACTGACAGTTCCCCTAAACTTTGTTCCCATTTCCAGTTAAGACCAACCAAAGAAATCCAAGCATTTCTCCTGACCAATCACATAGGATGCCCCACTTCTGGTTAGCCCACCCATGGCTTCCTCATGCCAACAGCCTATAACCAGGGCATATCTGAAGACTTCCTTTAAGAATTTCCATTATTGGGGCACCCGGGTGGCACAGTCAATTAAGTTTCTGACTCGGTTTCGGCTCAGGTCATGATCTCAGGAACTTGAGATCAAGCCTTGCATCAGGCTCTATGCTCAGTATGGAGTCTGCTTAAGACTCTCTGCCCCCCCACTCGTGCTCTGTCTCTCTCTCTCTCTAATAAAATAATTAAATCTTTAAAATAAATAAATAAAGAAGTAAAATGTTCACTGTAAAGCTTTTGACTCCCATGTGTAAGAATTTCTCTGTATTCATTTACTAACATTAAGCAACTAACTGCATGTCCAGTTTGCTCTATGTGTACTTAATTTTTAAAATTTTTTAAAGTTATATTCATCTTACTGTTCATTGAGAGTGCAGCAATTTATACAATATCAACAATGTGTGAGTGGATTTTTTTGCAAACACTCGAACAGAGTTTGCTATTAAACTTTGTGATCTTTAAAAATTTTTATCCACATTTCTATTATTTGCATGAGGATATATATACACATATATATTTTTTAATGGGTATGATTTATTAAAGGACAATTTCTTCTGAAGATTCAATGAACAGTGTTACTATTGCTCATTGGAAAAGGACACTATTTCTTTGACTTGGAAGAGTTTAAAGCTTAGAACATATAACCATGCGGTTGTTTGTTTTTTGAAAAGGAAATTTAAATACATTTTAGATTAGCAATTCCATATTTTTCCTTCATACATTTGAATATATCTTATTTAGAAAGTAAAGTTAAATAATCATACCTGCTTTTATAAAAATGTATTTTCTTGATTTCCAATGATTTTTTTCAGGAAGGTTCTTGAACCTATACTTTGTTCCTTTCCATTAATTTTACACTAATTATCATCATGGAATATAGGATTTCTAGGTATACTATAAATAATTTGCTTATGAGGCATAGCCTAAACATCTTTCTAATAGAAGACATTTATTGTAAAATACTCGTCTCTCACATCACAACAGACAGGTCAAAATGACCCAAATATATCATTTTATTCCTAGTAACAGAGAATTTCTGAAATATCATGAACACCATGCCCACTAAGGATGCCAAATTTACGATTTATTTATTTATTTTTTTTTTTTATTGCAGTAGTGCTATGGGATGCCACTTCTCAGATATTGGTTTTCTCTGATGAAATTTTTGGAGTAGGCAAGAGAAGGGAGATCAAAGCTGGAAGACAGAAATAGTTCTTTGTAGTTTTCAGATTTTTTTCTTTTTACTTAAATTTTTCAACCCAACGCATTAATTATAATAATGACATCAATCTCTGAAAGAATTTGGGAAAGACAGTCGCCTAAGTTGCTAATAAGCTTTGCAAAAACTTGAAATTCTTGGAGGAAAGTTACCTAAGAAATAGAAAATACTATTGAACAACAGTGACCACAGATAGCATTAGTAGGGGGCACCTGGGTGGATCAGTCGTTAAGTGTCTGCCTTCAGCTCAGGTCATGATCCCAGGGTCCTGGAATCGAGCCCCTCATTGGGAAGCCTGCTTCCCCCCATCCCACTCCCCCTGCTTGTGTTCCCTCTCTCGCTGTCTCTCTCTCTGTCAAAAAATAAATAAAATCTTAAAAAAAAAAATAGCGTCAGTAGAAACTAATCAGTGTTTCTGCAATACATACCAAATGAAAAAAGATGTTTTACCACATAAAAATGAGAGCATTTATAAGTGGTTTAATGAGATGTAAACTTAAATGGAAGAAAAAAAGGAGAAGTTAAGGAATCATTTTACATTGTATTCACCAATTCTTTTGAAAGTTTTTAAATCTATTCTTGAGGCACATAGTTCAAATGTGAAGTTAAATGAGATTTTAATTTTTTCAGCAACATTTTACATTGAGAAGGTACTCTACAACAATATTGTAAGTTGAGAGGGTAACATGTGTCAGTGAGTGTACTAGATGCTGAGAACATCATTAGTAATAAATAAAACAAGCAAAACTCCCTGCTTTTAAGGAGTTTACATTCTAAAGGGAAACAAAGAAAATAAATAACATAAACTAAATAGCTGTTATTTAGTGCAAACTGCTGAGGAGAAACATAAGGAAAGAGGATAAGAAATGCCAGTGAGGGGTTGTTGACACTTCAGGTAAGTTTTTCTGAGTAAGTGATTTTCAATTAAGAACCAGGAAAAAGTAAGAGAGCTAGCTGGGTGGACATCTAGGGGAAGAATATTCAAAGAGACGTAAGAGTAAGAACAAACACCAAAGTAGATAATGTGCCCGATGTATTCAAGGACCAGGAAGGAGAAGAGTATAGCTAGAAGACAGTAAAAACAGGCAAGGAGTTACAGATGAAAACAGATTAGAGACGAAGAGCCAGATCAAGATGTTCTCTTAGGTAATGGCAAGTGCGTTGACCTTCACTCTGAGAAGGGAGAGCCTAGAGAAACTTGACAGAGGCATAACATAAAAAGATTTATATTTTATGCTCTACTATTTAGATGTACCACCAGTGATAAGCAATTATATTTACCGTGGGACTAAAAGGGAAATGCCTGGATCATATCAAAATGACAAAATTCTTTTCAGAGCTCTGTGTGATGCATACATGTTGTAAACACACTGGGTTTACATAAAAGGATTGGACTAGAGGATATCCAAGGTTTTGACTATAGTTCTGTGGTGAGCTGCTTAAGGGTTAAGATAATTAACACACATTTTAAGTCCTAAACATGGGAAGTATTTAAACCATGTTGATGGGGAAATATTCTTATCAAAACCATGGCATTACAACTGGGCCAGACATTAGATAGTCTATTTTGGATGACTTCTTTTTAGCTGAAACTGAACTTCACTCAATTTTTAGAAGTCCCATTTTTCAGATGAAAAAACAACTTTCATTTTCAGAAGAAGCAACGACTCCCTTCATACAAATGTGAAAGAATTAGCGGCCAGCCAATTAAATGTTAGGATAAGTTTTGCCTATTAAAATTATATTGGAAAAAAAATGTTGACTACTTATAAAAATAACTTTTAGAAAAAAAACAACAACAAGATTAACAATAAAAATCTTAGGCATGGGCGTGCCTGAGTGGCACAGTCAGTTAGGTGTCCAACTATTGGTTTAGGCTCAGGTCATGATCTCAGATTGGTGGGATTGAGCCCCATGTTGGCCTCCCCACTTAGTGCGGAGTCTGCTTGGTGTTCTCTCTTCCTCTCCCTCTGCCCCTCCCATTTGTGCTCTCTCTCTCTCCCTCTCTCTAATAAATAAATAAATCTTAAAAAAAAATCTTAGGTGCAAAATTTAAGAATAATGCTTTTTATATACATTAATGTTAAAAAATACTATAAAATACTGATACTGGTAAAAAGCAATTGAGTAAATACAACAAAATATACGTAAAAATAGCACACTTTGTTAATTTATTTTGATAAATATAATTGAGTTTTAACTATTTATGAGTTTTATGAGTTTTCCAAATGAGGTAAATGGACTGTAATGTCATTTTTAAGGACCACAAATTATTTATTCTTATCAATTTATGTCAGTATCCTATTACTGAGATTACTCTCTGACAAAAAAAACACATGAATACCAGATGCATTTGTTAAATATATTGTGCTTAGAGCTTAATTAACTGGACAAGGATTCAGTATATAATTATCATATGGCTTAACAAGAAGCGTAACATTATTTATTAAGACATTTCTCTCCAGTTACTTCAGATGAAAGAGATAAATAATTATATGCTAATATTACACACAATCATTTCACAAAAATCACTTTGCTAAGTTTATTTAAGAATCATATTTCAGGGTGCCTGGGTGGCTCAGATACTTAAGCATCTACCTTCGGCTCAGGTCATGATCTCAGGGTCCTGGGATAGAGTCCTGTGTCGGGCTCTCTTCTCAGTGGGGAATTTGCTTCTCTCTCTCACTCTCCCTCTGTGGTCTCCCTCTCTCTCTCTATCACTCTCTCAAATAAATAAAGTCTTAAAAAACAGAATCGTATTTCAAAAACATGTATATAATCTTATTCTTAAACTATAACTAAAAGCATAATAATTGATCATGAACTCTATCATGACATGGAACAAAAGATTTGACCAGATTATAGGTATAATTCAGTACTCTACTTCAGTATAATATACAAAATAAGAGAAATGGAAGAGAATATAGAGGTTAAGGAAAATAAAAGGCAATACTATATAGTAAATATAGTCCAATAATTCCTTATTATCAAAAGTTAAAAAGCCATGTGGTGAAATTTATTCAAAAGAAATGTAAATGTAGTAATGAATGACAGGGCTACAAATAAAAGTCAAGCCAGTAATATATTTTTAAGTTTGACAGGAGATAGAATATACTTTATTCACCACTTGTCTTCAGAGACAATAGAATACTCAATTAAATTAATTTGATAATGTCCTTCTTTGTGTCCCCAGTGAGCCATGTTCTCTAAAGCTAGTAAAAGCCTAAAACATTACATGAGATTTAGTGAATTGGCTACCCACTAAATTATGAGTTTCTTGAGGGTTGAAATTATGTTTTATTTATTTGTTCTGCTTTCCTTTTGCAGCAATGACTCCTTAAGGAAAGCCTAAAGTACTGGTCTGAATCATTGTCTTCCTTCTTAGTCACCCATTTTCTCCTATTCTCATTTTAGTTGGTTTTTATCCCCAGTGATTCCAATAAAAATGTTACCAAATGGCATCATTTTATCATAATTCAATTATTATTTCTATGTCCACATCTTAATTTGCCTTTCAGCAGCATTTGCAATAACTTAATATTCTCTTTTAGGATAACTGTTTTTAAGGATTCTTTGGCTTTATACCTCAGCTTTTTTTTTTTTCCAATCTCCATATTTCTTTTATTTTTTTTCCAAAGATTTTATTTATTTATTTGATAGACAGGGCAAGAGAGCACAATCGGGGGAACAGGAGAAGGAGAAGGAGAAGCAGGCTCCCTGCTAAGCAGGGAGCCTGATGTGGGATTTGATCCCAGGACCCTGGGATCATGACCTGAGACGAAGGCAGACCCTCAACCATCTGAGCCATCCAGGTGTCCTCCATATTTCTTTTATACTATTTCCTTTGTGGCTTCTGTTTCTTGTTTCATCTCCATGTTTTGGAGCATTCCAGAACTTTGTCCTCTTCATCTGAGTTCTCTCCTTAAGGGATCTCATTATCTTTGCAATTAGGAAAAAAAAAATATCTAAATGAAATCCCTGTTTGATTTTGCTCTGAACTCTCCCTCTCTCCTTCATTTCCTTTATTACACTCATTCTCACCACCCTGATGGAGCCATACTGGTCAAAACATAGGCCATTAAATATGTCATGAGAGAGACTGCTAGTTCTCACCAGTATCTATGACATGTTCTTTTTTTTTTTTTCTTGGTATGGCTTCAGCACATACATCAGCCGTCTTAGATTTAGTTAATGCCATGACATTAGCTCTGACCAATGAGATATGGGTGGAAGTGATGCATATCATCTTCAGACATGATACTTACAAGCTTTGATATTCCATATTTTCTTCCTATGTCTCCTGGTCTGACGTAGAGGATAGGGAGAATAGTTAATTCACCATGGAGTGTTGAATTATACATCCCTTCTACCTTGTCAATGTGTGTGTGGCGGGGGAGGAGGGGAAGGCAGGGAATCATTTGCTGAATTGTTGGGATTCTCATTTTCTGTTCAATTTTTTAATGTTTTATATAGATGAATACAGTTTATACCGATGAAGACAGTTTGCATTTTTGCATTTCTGTGGACAGAGATGACAAGTTTGTTTACCAGGTTTTAAGTTCTAGAGCATCCCTTTCCTTTAGTGCAGCAAAGCACGGTTTCTTCATTTGGGTAACTCTTTTCAAGAAAATTTGGGGAAGCATTGTGTTTCTTTACACGTTTAATTTTCTTTTTTCTTGTACTGTACTAAGTTACCCTTTCTTCTTGTTGTTTTCATCTTCACTGCTTATTTTCCTTAGAGCACCTCATACTTGCTTCTATTTATTTCCCTTCTTGCTATTTTCATCTTCACTGCTTATTTTCCTTAGAGCACCTCATACTTGCTTCTATTTATCATTCCAAGGCTGTCCTCTCATACCTCCCATACCTCCCGTGCACCTTTTAGTCTCTTCTCTGGAATTAGTGCTCTGACTTACTAATAGATTTTTTCAGTATTTTAATACATAGGGTGGGCTTTCTTATTCTGCGGATAGATTTGATCAATCTTTGCCCTGCTGTCATTCCTTTTTTTTTTTTTCTTTTCACTATTTCCTCAATTTTTACTTCTGTCTGTGAAGATGTGCAGTGGAAATGTGGCAGATAGCTTGCATGGATTGGGTGATATTGTGGCTGAGAGTGTTTTACAGGACTTGGTTTCCCAGTTAAACCTTTGAAAGTCCTCTATGAGCTACATATACTAATACACCTTGCCAACATTAATTTTTCAACCCTAAAAACAATATCATATGGTATAAGCAGTGATATACTCATTTTGGCTTCAGAGAGAGGATGATTTCACACCATTGTTGGGGGAAAAAAACCCACAAAACTAATCCAAGTCTTCAAATGTCCTTAAACCCATACTTATTTCCTTGTTCCATATGCTCTTTCTAAGAGATCAGATTGTATGGTGACTTGTCTGATTTTTAGCCTTCTCACTTGCTCCCATCTCAGATAAAATCCAATACTTTAGTATCCTGCTAGGAACAGAGACTTTAAGCACTTAAAGCTCAAATTGAAAAGTTATTTCAATTGGAGTTATGCTGAGTTGGGATTTCAGGATGTATTTAAAATTCTATTTGATATTTGAATAATTTTAGGCAAATATTATTTAATCTCAGTCTCCTAGTGACTATGAGTTTCAATCAAAGTGCTATTCGTATTTCCTCTTATAAATAATGAAAAGCTGCAAAAGAAGACTCGTCATGATACTATATCCCATAGTGCGAGATACATAATATACATTTAATATAGAGGGAAAGTAGGAAATTTTCATAACATTTTTAGCTGTAAACTTTGGCATATATGTATGTATGTGTGTTTGTGCATGTGTGTGTGCATATACTGCTAATCGCATAAGGAGGCAAAAAGCCATGTGAATAATTTTGTAAGATGAGAATCTTATTGTAATAAGTGGAGGATTGGGTTTATATATGTCTGGTATTAGTGACTTCCTTGACAATTCTATTCCATGTTTCAAGTTCTCAATATCTCTTTTCTAATTTTGCAGTCTTGTGAGTACTTTTCCTGAAAATACCTAATCCTCCTCAGACTTGACTCCAAACTCTAACAATGACTATTGTCCAAAGACACAAATTTGAACATTTGGTCCATAAGTCCTCATTACTTACAGAAACAACCCAAAATATCCTAGCTTTATATTCATCACAATTTGTCACAAAAACAATAACTTGCCTTCTTACTCTCACCCCCTCAAAACTCTGATACGTCTACACTGCAACCATAAACTTCTACTTATTTTTTCCTATGTGTACACTCAGCCAACCTTCCTCCCTGTTTATACTCAAGCTGTCTCTTCATTCTATTAGGCACTATAATCAAGAAGAATTTCTTAATCTTAAGTTAGAGCTATATTCTCCCTAGAATTCTTCAGAGTTGCTAGACTCCCAACATGCTATGTTATTTGTTCTGTGGGGCTGGTGGTTCTACAATTGTAATTGATCACAGACTTGGTCACATTTAAAAACATATATTTGGATATGTTTTTTGGTAGTGATTATGACAGATTTACATACATGCATAACTATTAAATATCTCCTAAGGCAAGGCATCAAGCTATGCACTTTTCACACCATGTTCTATTTAATAATCAGAAACATCAGCTAGTAGAAGGAGAAATTGACCTGCAAGGAAGTTAAAGAGTTTGCTCTTTATTTTCGCTAACCTCTTTACTTCAATTTATACATCCTTCAGTTAAAAATATAAACAACACAACATAGTAGTATTAACATTTTCAGCATATTTGTCACCAATAGAAATCACATTTATTTTCATAACATTACAGATATTGTATATATTTAAACATATTGTTTACCCTGATCAGATCTTTAAAATTATGGTACATACTTAATTGATTCACTAATGGATCTTGTTATTTAACATGTAATAAAATGCTATAATAATTTTTTTAAAATTTATTTTTAAATAAAGTTTATTTTTTAGGGCAGTATAGCAAAATTGAGAGTAAAGTACAGAGATTTCCCATACACCTACTGCCCCTAAATATGCATAGCCTCTCATATTATCAACATCCCCCACCAGAGTGGTACATTTGTTATGATTGATGAACCTACACTGGCACATCATTATTAGCCAGAGTCCTCAGGGTTCACCAGTAAATAACTGGGGTATGGCATTCTCCTAACAAATGGAATGATCTTAAGAGCTGAGCCAAACTGTACAAGCACATTAAGGCCTGCTTGAAACATATCTACTAATATTTCATTGGCCAAACATCTCACCTGGCCAAGCTCAACACCAGTCAGGCGGGGAAGTATTCTCTGCCCGAAGAAGAGGGAGTTCAATATTTACTGAAGAATAATCCAAGCTATTCTAAGAATCTCTGCTCCAACTCCTATGATACAGTTTATTATTATTATTAATTGTCAGATGAGGAAATCAAGACTGGGGTGGTTAAATAATTGGCCTAGTTCTTTTTATTTAGGAAATACCAGAAGCAGATTTCAAGACATGTCTGTTTGATCCCAAAGCCTCTTATATTTCCACCATACATTTATTTATATAGTAATTATCAGATTAATCTTTGGAACAGTGTCAACATATTTCCCTTAATGCAAGAAAGTAAGTAATATGATTTGGAATTATTTATATTAATATGCTTTTTATAAATACCCAGTTTTCATCCTTAAATGGATAACTATCATTATGCAGATGATGATTTGGGCTGAATATTTAAGTCTTAAAATACTTTGAGATCAAGATGTTACTGTAATTTTGTGCTCAATTAGACACCAAACAGAAAATGTAATATTCAGTTAAAACTATTTATGAGACTAATCATTTTGGAATGCAAATCAAAAACACAATGAGATGCCACCTCATACCCATTATGCTGGTTATTATTAAAACAAGAGAGAAAATAAGTGTTAGCAAGGATGTGGAAAAACTGAAACAGTTGTACATTGCTGATGATAAGATAAAATGATGTAGTTTCTGTGGAAGACAATATGAATATGGTGGGTCCTCAAAAAACTATGCATAGAATTACCATATAAACCAGCAATTCCACTTATGAGAATATAACCAAAAGAATTTAAGGCAACAACTCAAACAGGTATTTGCCCACCAGTGTTCATAGCAGCATTATTCACAATAGTCAAAAGACGGATACAACTCAAATGTCCACCGATAGGTAAATGGATAAACAAAATGTGGTGTATTGCATACAATGTAATATTATTCAGCCTCAAAAAGGAATGACATTTTGATATATGCTATCCTATGCATTAACCTTGAAGATATGCTTAGTGAAATCAGCCAATCACAAAAAGACAAATACTGTATGATTCCACTAACAGAAGGTACCTAAAATAGTCAAATTCATAGAGACAAAAAGCAAAAATGGTCATTGCCAGGGACTGGGGGAGGAAAGAATAGGGAGTTATTGTTTGATGTGTACAGAGTTGCAGTTTGCGAGGCTGAGAAAGTTCTGGAGATGGACAGTGGTGATGGTTGGACAAGGTAAAGGTATTTATTGCTACTACTATAGTGCACACTTGAAAATGGTTACAATGGTAAATTTTATGTCATGTATATTTTATAACTATTAAAAAAACAACCTCTCCCCCCAAAAAACTAACCATGAAAGAATATTAAGTGGATGATTTGAATATATCAGTGTTAACTAAATGGGTATACAGCGAAGAAGCAGGGATTCGTAGTTTTCACAAACCTGAATAGACAGAACGGATTATGAGAGCATAACTTATATTTCTTTCAGTAAAACTGGTGAAATGAATGGGGACTTGGATTGAGTTTTGTCAGGTGAAACAGGAAAATGGTGAAATCTCAAGAACAAACTGAAAACTCTGTAGTTAGAATTGATCAAAGACCAACAAACATAGGACCAGGTAACTGGGCTAAATGCTATTGAATTCTTCTTGCCTCTTCTAAAGATTTATACTTTCAGGTGAAGGAAGGCAGAATGATTGTTGGCATCAACTAACCCCAGGAGTCAGGAGAATGAGACCAAAGAAAATTAAATAAAGACTGATAAATGCACACTTTCTTTTACTCAAAGCCTGTATCTGTGACTCTAGTAGTTTTAATAAATCTGTGATACTTTATAATTCAATAGAATTTTCCCACAGCAGAGTGGAAATTGATAAATGTGACTTCAGCTAGCCTATCAACAGTTGATGTTTGTCAAGAGAAAAAAAATGGAAGCATTTTCCCTCTGGTACTTTCCTATAATAAATCACAACACTTAGGTTATTTGACCAAAGAAGACAATGAATCAGCAAAAGCTATCATTAATTGTCTTACCTTTCTGTAGCCCAGAAATTTGTTACTTTAAAACTGTTTCTGCTTTCTAACTTTTACACATCAAAAATATAGCTCACTTATATTAAAAAAAAAGTCAATATGTAACTAATATCTGATTATTAAAACTGTGTTACAAAAAATCAACCAGATGTCATGTAGCAGCTTTTTACGCAGGTAATAAATTATTAAATAATGATAACTTGACTTTACAAATTTATCTTCCACACGAGCATCCGATTTATACTTGTCTAATTTCCTGTCAGTATTAATAATGTGCATCATTAAAGAACACTAGAAGCAGCCAGGATAAAAAGGAAAGGTGAAGTAGAATAAATAGAGGACTGTCTTTTAATCAGTGAAGGCGATCCATACAAAAGGAGGAAAAATAAATCTTCAAGAAAAATATTTGAATGCATTATAAAATAATTTACAAGTTTTAATGGAGGTCAGGCTATTAAGATAATATTTGTTTTATGCCAAAATCAATCGATTTAGTTTAATTTTGATACATACAAATGTTTATACCTATAGTTTATAATTATTTATTGCATAATTAATCATTTTGACTCATATCTAGCAAGGATGAATGTGCATTGGTGTAACTACTATAATTACTCCAAAAAATTTAATTTTAAACATGTACTAAATTCAATATTTATTATATTCCAACAATAATATCAAAATAATATTTTATTATTGCATAATACCAAGTACAATTTTTCTTCCAGATATGCATATCAAATTTATATTGGGCATTCTGAATATCCTAACTTAACCATATACCTTTCCTGGAATGTACTCAAATCCATTTTGTTTTTGTTTTTTAAGATTTTATTTATTTATTTGAGAGAGAGAGACAGCAAGAGAACACAAGCAGAGGGAATGGCAGAGGGAGAGGGAGAAGCAGGCTCCCGCTGAGCAGGGAGCATGATGTGGGGCTTGTTCCCAGGACCCCAAGATCATGACCCAAGCTGAAGGCAGATGCTTAAGCTTAATGACTGGACCACCCAGGCACCCCTCAAATCCATTTTGAAAAGGAAAAACCTATAGAAAGAGTAGTCTTCTCTACTCATTTCTCAGTGTTAGGTTTGTGGCAAACTCTGAGTTATCAGGAAAAAAAAAAACTCTTTTAATCTGCCAACAACCTCCACCTAATATTCAGATACTACAGAGAAAGCTGAGCTCCAAAACTTGGTTTGTTATAGACCATCTTGTTAGTTATTATTTACACTGATTGATCAATTTATAGATAAGCATGTATTACTTTCCTGAAAATAAAAGAAGTCTGCAAGTAAAAGCAGACAAACAGAAGTACAAGTTCCAGGAGTGAAGTAACTTTTGTAAATTCCAGACGTAAGAAAAAAAGATTGAAGGCACTGGAGATTGACCAAAAGCAGACAGGAATTGGAAAGATATATCCACAAAAGATGGAAACTATACTGGGGTGAGGTCCACATTTATATGGATTTTACCTGAGAGTATTCTCCAACCTATGAAGTTTAATGTAGCTATAATCCAAACAAAAAATCTGCTATGGCTTAAAGTTAGACAAAATTTAATTGGATTCATGAGTCAAAGAACTAAATTTGGGACTATCATAGCTTGTAAAAATTTAGAGGGAGAGCCCCAGATAGGAAAAAGCATGAGAATTTTATAAACGTTTCTGTAAACTATGCTTAAATTCTTGAAAGACACCTGAATGACACCTGTGCAGGAGGTTCTCCAAGGTTTCCAGCAGAAACATCAACTAGAGACACTAACAAGGTTAAGCAGGAATTTCAGTTGCTGTTCCCCTACTTTTGAAGAGAGGTGGAGTTTGGAAGTTAAGTGTAGCCAAAACTGAAAATCTACTAAAATGATAATAAAAAATTCTTCAGTGAAAGATAACAGAATTAGGAACTCTACAATGCATTATCCACAATAGAGTATGCAATTAAAAATAATGGAAATATGAAAAAAAGGAAAATGTACACCAATAGAGAAGAGAAAAATAAGTAAGTAGAAGCTGAAAAAAAAAAAAAAAAAACAGATGTTAGAATCAACAGAAGGTGGCTTTTAATCAATATTACACATATGTTTAAGGACCTAAAGCAAAATACTGTCAAATGAGTGAACAGATGGAGAAGAATCACAGGGGGAAAAAAAGAAAACTGTAAAAATGTACAAATTCCTAAAGTGAAAACTATAACATCTAAAATGAAAAATTCACCGCATGAGCTTTACATCATATTGGAAAAAGTAAAAGAAAGTGTTGGTAATCTAGAAGATAAATTAATAGAAACTAATCTGCCATGACAAATGGGGAAAAAAAAACAGATTGCAATAAAGTGATAATGTCTTCAGTCATCTGTAGGAAAATATCTAGTGGTAGACCAAATGCATAATTAGAGCTACAGGAAAAAAAAAAAAAAAGAAGGAAAGAAAAGAGAGAATAAAGCAAAAGCAATAGAAAAAAAATAATAGTTTAAAATTTTTTACCATTGAAGAAAAATCTAAATTTATAATTCCAAGAAATTCAGCAAACTCATAACATGATAATTCAAAGAAAACCACACTTATGAACAATGTAGACAAACTGCTGAAAACTTAAAAACTTAAAAGCAGCCAGAGAAAAATACCAATGTATTACCTAAAGGGAATTAACAATACAAAGTAAGCTGGTTTTTCCTTAGAAATAATGAGGACCAGAAGACAATAAAAGCTTCTCAGTATTTCCCGAATACACCTCATCTTAAAAATTAGTCACTTCTGGGGAGCCTGGGTGGCTCAGTTGTTAAGCGACTGCCTTCAGCTCAGGTCATGATCCTGGAGTCCCGGGATCGAGTCCCGCATCAGGCTCCCCACTCAACGGGGAGTCTGCTTCTCCCTCTGACGGGGAGAAGCTTAACCAACTGCGCCACCCAGGTGCCCAAGAGTTGAAGATATTTCAAATAAACAAAAACTATGAAAATTTCTTAGTAGAAGAAATAATAAATTTTCAGACTAAAGGTAAATGGCAACAGGAAAATTTTGGATCCGGGGTAAAAGTATGAAAAAAAAAATAAATCTAAAATGTGGCAAAATTAAGAGATTGTCCCTCTTTTAAAAATCCAATTTATTTATTTGAAACACAAATAACAAATTAGAGCTTTGAAAAGACTGAATTATGGAATTCAGTGTCTGTGAAGTATATGACCGCAGTAGCATTACAGCGAAGGAGGTGGTGAATTTAATGTTGCAAAATACTCATATGTTAGTGATCTGGTACAGTAGTAACTTGAACTACTTTGTGATAGGTTTAAGATGCATGTGCTAATCCTTAGTACAAGCACTAAGAAGCACATAAAGTGGAATAGCTAAAAGCCTATTGAATAAATAAAATTAAATCCTAGAAAAAAAAAAAAAGTGTTGCATCAATCTGCAGTAGGTCAGGAAAGAGGGAAACATAAGAATCAAAAACATGGGATAAATGGAAAACATATAAAAATGGTTAAACTAAGTCCAACAGGATTCAAATTTTCTTTTAAGTGACAATGGAGCAACCCGTCCAATTAAAAGTGGAAATTTTCAGGAAAGATAAAACAGGAAAAAATGTATGGTTTCACAAGTGATGAACTTAAGATAAAAATACAGTTATTTTAAAGTAAAACAATAAGAAAAGATATACCATGCAAAAAAATAAACAGCCAAGTGTCCATTGACTGATGAATGGATAAAGAAGATGTGGGGAATGTGTGTGTGTGTGTGTGTGTGTGTGTGTGTGTGTGTGTGTGTGTTTAATGGAATATTATTCAGCCATAAAAACGAATGAAATTTTGTCATTCACAATGACATGGATGGAGTTAGAGAGTATTATGCTAAGTGAAATAAGTCAGTCAGGGAAAGAAAAATACCATATGATATGACTCATGTGTGGAATTTAAGAAACAAAACAAACAAAGAGAAAAAGGACTCATAGAGGCAAATCAAGAAACAAACTCTTAACTATAGTGAAAGTCTGATGGTTACTAGACGGGAAGTGGATGGGGGGATGGGTGAAATAGGTGATGAGCATTAAGGAGGGCACTTGTGATGAGCACCGTGTTAAATGGACATGTTGAATCACTATATTGTACACCTGAAACTAATATGACACTATGTTAACTAACTGGAGTTTAAATAAAAATGAAAAAAATAAATACATGGAAAATCACAAAGTTATGTTGATACATTTCAACTAGTCTAATTAAGTAGTATAACCCAAGTAGAGTGGGAAATTTGATTACAAAACATCAGAAAGGTATAACAATTATAAATGTGTACACACCCAATAACAGAGCTTCAAAACCTATGAAGCAAAAACTAACAAAACTTGAGAAAACAGTAGGAGGTTTTAGCACTCTTCATTTACTAATTGTTGAAACATATAGACAAATATTTAAGTAAGAATATAGAAAATTTGAACAACTCTATGAACCAAATTGACTATGTTGGCATTTCACAGCATTGCAATCAATAACTGAATATACTTTCAGTGTTGTGTATGAACAGTTACCAAGTTAGTCCATATGCTCAGGAACCTTAAAAAAAACTCAATAAATTATAAAGGAGGATTGAATCCTAACAAGTATACTGTTTTACATGTCATAAATTAAATTAGATAGCAACAAAAATAAGATATTTTGAAAAACCATATGTTTGGAAGTAAAGAAGCTCACTCTCTGAGTAACCTTAAATCAAAGAAAAATGTCATTAGGGAATTAAAAAGCACTTGTGAAAACACAACATAGCAACATTTGTGGAACACAGCTAAAGCATGCTTAAAAAGACATTCACAATATTAAGTAAAATTAAAAGTAAAGGAGAATAAATTTAACTAGACATTCACCCTAGACATTCTTAAAAGATAAGAAATATAAATCCTAAACTATTAAAAGAAAGAAGCATGAAAAATAAGAATAGATATCAATGAACTAGAAAACAAGAAAATGATTATAGACAAAATTATGTCACTGAAATAATTAACAAAATTGACAAAAACTTGCCGGGACTGTACAGAAAAACAAAAGAGAAAATACAATTTACCAATATCGATACTGAAAGATAGTGTATTATTATACTTCCTACATTTGCTTAAATGGTAATAAGAAAATAGTATGAATAATTTTATGCCCATACATTTGACAACATAGGTAATGTAGACAAATTCCTTGAAAAATGAAACTTACCAAGTTAATATGAAAAAATTGAAAACCTAAGTAACTGCACATTATTGAAACTGAACTGGTAATATAAAACTTTTACACAAAGAAAACCTAAGACATAGATAATTTCACTGGTAAATTTTATCAAATGTATGAGGAAGAAGTAACAGAGTTTACACAAAATATTTCTGATGGAAAGAGATGGTGGAGAACTACACAGTTCCTTTTTATGGTGCCAGCCTTCCTCTGGTGGCAACTCTTGAACACATGACAAGGAAAGGGAACTATAGAACAATGCCACTCAGGAATGCATTCACAAAAGGAATGCCTTGATACTTGAAAATTAATTAATGCATTTCACCATATTAACAAAATAAGGGAAGCATAATTTCATCATCTTAGTATATGCAAAAAAAAAACAACTGACAAATTTTCAAGATGCATTTATATTAAGAACGCTAAGCAAACTAGAAATAGAAGGAAATTTCTTCAATTTAATGGAGGGCATCTACCAAATATTTATAGCTATTATTGCAGTAATAGTGATATCTTACCCTTATGTCCATTCTGACCACTACTTACTGACGTTATATGGAAATTTCTAGCTAATGCAAAAGGAAAGAAATAAAAGTAAAAAGCATAACAATCAAAAAAGAAGTAAAATATTATTTATCAATAACATTTACACAGAAAATTGTAAGTAACTTAAAAAAAACTTAGAACTAGTAAGTGAATTTTAAGAGGTTACAGGTTATGACACTAATTGACAAAAATCAACTTTATTGTTATGTGCTAGGTAGCAGCATCAACTGAAAAAATGAAATTAAAATTATAACTCCATGTACCAGCATTTTAAGCATATAACACACTTAAGTGAAAATTTAATGGAAACACATTATTGAAAATATCTGATGAATTTAAGTGATTGGTATAATAGTCACTATAATTTTTTAAATTTTATTTTGTTATGTTATGTTAATCACCATACATTACATCGTTAGTTTTTGATGTAGTGTTCCATGATTCATTGTTTGCGTATAACAACCAGTGCTCCATTCAATACGTGCCCTCTTTAATACCCATCACCAGGCTAACCCATCCCCCCCCCCAGAACCCTCAGTTTGTTTCTCAGAGTCCATAGTCTCTCATGTTTCATCTCCCCCTCCGATTTCCCCCCCTTCATTTTTCCCTTCCTACTATCTTCTTCTACTTTTTCTTTTTTCTTTTTTTTTTAACATATAATGTACTATTTGTTTCAGAGGTACAGGTCTGTGATTCAACAGTCTTACACAATTCACCATAGCACATACCCTCCCCAATGTCTATCACCCAGCTCCCCCATCCCTCCCACTCCTCACCACTCCAGCAATCCTCAGTTTGTTTCCTGAGATTAAGAATTCCTCATATCAGTGAGATCATATGATACATGTCTTTCTCTGATTGACTTATTTCGCTTAGCATAATACCCTCTAGTTCCATCCACATTGTTGCAAAAGGCAAGATTTCGTTGTTGTTTTTTATGGCTGTATAATATTCCATTGTATATATATACCACATCTTCTTTATCCATTCATCTGTTGACGGACATCTGGGCTCTTTCCATAGTTTGGCTATTGTGAACATTGCTGCTATAAACATTGGGGTGCACGTACCCCTTCGGATCCCTACATTTGTATCTTTGGGGTAAATACCCAGTAGTGCAATTGCTGGGTTGTAGCGTAGCTCTATTTTCAACTTTTTGAGGAGTTGAAAATAGAGGTTCCTCAAATAGTCACTAATTTGACAGTAGTAAGCTTAAGGTGCAGATGGCATGCTCTGGATCAGCCAATAAAAATGACAAGTAGAGGTATACCTAAAAAGCTAACAGTGGAAATCGAATGAAGTCCTAAAACAACATTCCATCCCCTTGTAATAAGATAGGATGAGGAGAAACAGAGAACAAAACCAACAGGACAAATAGACAAAAATTGGTAGATCTAAAGATGCTAATATCAGTGACAGCGTACATACATCAAAATAGAATAAATACTCCTATTAGAAGTAGAGATTATTTAACTCTATACTAAAATCTGTAAGTATTCCTGAGGTAAATTAAAGAGGAGCTAAATATATGTAGAGATATACAACTTTCCTGAATTATAAGATCAATACTTTTAAGGTATCATTTGTAGCCAACTTGATCTATAGACTTAAACAGTTCCATTCATAATCTCACCAGTTTTATGTAAACATTAATTCTAACTACACCATTTTATGGAAAAACAAAAGGACATAGCATATCTAGAACAATTTTGAAAAAGAAGAACAAAGTTGTTAAGACTTCTATTACCTGATTTCAAGACTTATTTCAGTCTCAATAGTGAAGTAGGTACAGTATTGACATAACAGACTAGGGATTCCAAAAATAGATCAATTTATATAAAATCAATTTTTTTCTTGCATGAATGATAGAATAACCTTTCTTACAAATTAGATGGATTTATTATACATTCTATTTAATGGGAAAAAATTAACACTGATACCACACTCAGAAATAATTCAAGGTGCATTTTAGAAATAAACGTCATGTGTATTAACTATAAATCTTCCATTGGGTAGGAAGAAAAAGGAAGAAAGAGAGAGATTACAAAAGTAAAAAAAGATGCAATCATTAAGTCTGAAAGCACTTACATGGCATTTAAAATCTTTAGTCTATGTACCATCCTCATAATGAATATAAGAAAAATATATTCATAATTCGCAAATAATTCATTTCATGTAGCCTTTAAATGTTTGCTTCAGATATTGCTGAGTGTAGTCAGTTTAATGCTTCATAGAGTAATATTAGCCAAGTCACTTCCTGGAACAGCTGCTACGGATAAAAAAGCTGCTGCTAAGAATTTTTAGTTTATCCTATACTTCCTGTTGGCTTTTTTTGATGTGTGTGTAAAATGTTCATATAGACAAATGCAAAATAAAAGGATGCCTAGCTTTGAATGTGGCTCAATACGTAATGAAATAAATATAAAAAAATGCTTAATTTCTTAATTCCATATAGTAATTATTAAGAATAATTTTACCCCTGTGTTTATTTTGTTAAATAACTATGTTATTACTCATTACTTAAGAAATTTGCTGTGATGATACTGACTTTCAGATACTGAACACTACTCAGGATTATTCCCAATACTTCAATCTGGGATTGACTCACAAAGGCAGATAATGACTTGAACAGTTATGTCAACTATATCTTGATCGACAAATGCTCTTTGCCATCTGCCATCCATGTGCCCAGACACTACTGAACTCTAGTCTTTACTTGGACTTGGTAACAGCAGCTCCTGAGAAATGAGATTCCGTTGTACTTGGCAACTTGACAATGACAACAGAATTGACAACATAGTGACTCTACCTCCCTTTCTATACTTGACAAACTGCAGGATCTTTAAGGTGGTTATGTAAAGTTGAGTTAAAATTAAAATTATCAGTTTTTGCAGATAGCTAGGGCGTTTAGATAGAGATGCACTATCAGTTGAGAAACCCTAATCTTAGAAAATCCAAAGTTATTTTGTTCATCTTTATAGAAGGTTCAATCATTAAAAAGCACTTTTTTTGCTGGCTTTCATCTTCCACTTGTCAAGGTTTGCCCCTTGGGTAACAACCTTCATCCACTTCCAGGCAGATGCATGTGTGAGTACACAGCAGATGTTCGCAGTATCTCACGCACTACACCAGGAAGCCCCAGAGCAGACAGCAAGAGAAATAATAGTTGGCAGTCGTCCTCACAGGTTCTACATGCAGGTTTCAGTGTTCCCTTTCTTCCCCTCTTCCCATGTCCAGGTTTTTTCCAGAGTGTTTGTGGGGCTGACCTGTAACAACTTGAAGCCTACTACCAAAGGGGGAAGATCCTTCCACAGACTTCTTTATTAGCATACCTCCATGATCTACTGTGAGCAACTCTTCTTTGCTTCTTTAGTTGTCATCTTTCAAATCTTACTTCCCCAGTTTACCCACAATTTTGGGGTTCAATTTCATAAAATGTCTTATTTCATATCACTCATAATAGTTGAATTGACCTGACCAAACCCTAATGACAAAGATACTAATTATGAAATAGAGTAAAATGAAAATTTATCTGGTTACTTGGTTGACCCATAATATAGAATATTATCTGGTAACTCCCAGATAATAAAAAGCAATAAATGATTTATTAATTGGTTAATAAATAAACAGTATGATGTCTGTCTACCCAGAATCCCACATAGTTGAGCAATGAGTTACACAAAAAGAATAAAATATGTATTGGAGCAGAAGATTATGAAGAATGACATCACTGTACCAAAAATTTAGAGTCATTTCTGTTACATTAAATTTGGAAAGGAACAAAATGAAGGAAGTGAAAGGGCAGTTTGCTTTTCTCTCTGCTTTGAAGGAAAGTGTGCCTGGGTAAGTGGATGAGACCATAAAGAAACTAAAAACAAATAAGGAATCCATTTGTATGCCTTGTCTATAATGAAAAAGCACACACTTGGGGTGTCCAGACATGGATAACCGAAAGACAGCATGAGGATTTATCAGAGAACAAGTGACAAAAAAGAAAAAATCCAGTTTAGCAGTGGCTTTCCCTAGTGGCAGACACTGATAAAACACATAACTCTGGGGATAGCATGCAGAAAGCCTAACCAAAATTTTATTCTGAAGGCTCTCTATTACAGCCTTCTCAAATTTTAACAGGTATATGCTTCACCTTGGGTTCTTGTTAAAATACATATCCAGTAGTCAGTAGACCTGGGATATGACCCGAGTTTCTGCATCTCTACAAGTTCTTAGGTGATGCAATGCAATAAGTCTGTCAATAGCTTATTGTTTAACAAGGATCTTATAAATATTAGTTGTAACCAAGAAAAGAAGAAGCATATTATTAAAAAGGAGATGTATGGATAACCAAATACAATCAAATGCGTCAACAAAGTATAGAAAGATGACCTTTTACTAAATAAGTATGGCAATTTTAAATCCTTTTATAGATTGATTATAATCAGTCACAAATTTTAATGAAATATAACACAAAACAAGCAATAGAATGTAAAATATTTTAAAATATTAAAAAGAAGACAAAACAAGGAAAGACCAAGGCTGAATATCCTCTCATCAGAATATATTATGTTACCTAAAAGAATACTTTTCTTCTTAGATGGAACTACTGTATATTATAAGAAAGTCAATCATTCTTATTTAATTTATAATATTAACTCTAACCAAAGTCAGTGAGGTTTTCAGAGACTCAGTCAAGAAGATTTAAATAACACTTGGAATAAAAAAAATTTAAAAAGTTTAAAAAAAAAGAAGATTAATAAGGAAAATTAACCATGCATTAAAATTTACACAGTATAAAATAATTAAACTAAACACAAGAGTAGATAGATAAATTGAACATAGTAAAAAACCCAGAAAGAGATGCAGTTACAGGTGAACAGGATAAAGGTGACATTAAAAACTGCATGTAAAAGGAAGTTATTTAATAAATAATGTTACTAGTAGTAATGTATAATTTTTAATCACTATGCTACATATGCCAACAGAAAATCCAAGTTTATTAAACATTTTTGAGTATAAATTAAATTATACTAATTTTAATAAGAATAATAAACTGAAAATGTATAATTTCATAAGGAGGTGAAAAAATTTTAAACATGACAAAATCAGCCATAAGAAAAAAAATGTTAGATCTACTTATATTAATAACAGCAAAAACAATAGACCTCCATAGCATAATCATCATTAGTAGAAAGGAAAAGACAAATGACTAATGCATAAAATTTTCTCCAAAGAATTTATATTCTTAAATATAAAAGTATGTTTCAATGGCAATGGGAAATTAACACTTTGAGAGTAAACACTTTAAGAGAAAAATATATGTAAGCAATAAAAATTTGAAAATAATGCAAAATCACTTCAAATAAACAATACAGTGAAAAACCAACTTATTCTTCTTTAACTTTAACTTCTTCTTCAAGTTAAATTGTCAGAGTTAAAAATTATTTAAAAGCTTAGATCATCGAGTTTCTAGATAAGCAGGTAAACTCATAAACGACTTAGAAGTGTCAGTTGGCACAACCATTCTGGAAGGGAAGGAAAAACTAACAACATTCTTAGCATTTAAAATGTATATATAGCACCTGAGACAGCTTATCCACACCCAGAAACCGACTACGAAGATTTGGCAGCAGGAGTATTTACTTGAAATATTTATAATAACAAGAAAATGCTAAAAAATGCTCCCACCAATAGTTCAATGATTGAAAAATACAGACATTATTAGAGTTGAATTTTCTTCAGTGTAGAAAAAAATGTTGCCTAGTGTATATTTGAACAGAAAAAAAAAAGGTTTCAAAACATTATGTGGGTCAAGGTTGTGTAATAGACTCATTTAAAATATTGATCAATATTCACTTATTCTGGCCAACAGCTCTTCCCCCCAAATACCTTGGCCCTCAACACTCACCTTGCTTTCCAGCTGGAGCTGGACTGAAGGTAGATCACATGATTGCTATCATCACCAAGCCCAGATCATTGCACTGGTTGGACTGGACCTATGGAGACCTTGGCTGTGTACTGGCTGGACAGTCCAGGTAACCCATCAAATATGTCTGAAGGAATTAACCCTTCATATGTGTTAACTTTGATGATCTCTGAAGGTGGGGGATGGCATGGAGATCATGGGTAAATTCTTCTCTTTATTTGTGCTCCTGTCTCCTCACACTGTTTTGAGAATCTCTAGATTTCAAACAGGCTTTCTGAACACATTACGTAAAACAAAGCAATTGGGTGTAATTTCTTGTGAAGCATTGGACAGATGGTAATGCTCTCTCATGTACTTGTTTTCCCTACATCCCTGTTATATTCCCCCTTCCCCATTTTCCCCTCAACATTGCCTCTCTGGGAGTTCACTCCCCAAAAGAGCTTAAGCCTTATTTTGGCTTAATATTACATATATATAATATGTGAATTAGTATTATATATCATAATACCATATATAATGTGTAATATATACAATATATAATATATATATTTCCATCACCTAGGTATAATGACTATTTGAATTGTATTTACCAATCAGCTACTACTATGCCAACACTCAGCTAAGCACTTTTACATGCATTGTTTTTCACATTTAATCCTCTAAACCATTACATGAGGTAGATGGTATTATCAGCCTAATTTTACAGATGTAAACAGTAAAGCAGAGGTAGACACTTTGACATCAGGTAGCTAGTAATGGAGTTATACGGCTCATAAGCAAAGTGCATTCTTAACTTCTATACTATCTAACAATTTGTGAAGGTGAAAATACACATTTCTAAAATTCCTACAATAGTTGCAATTACTTACGTAATAAAAACATGTGAAATAATAGCTAGTTCAGTAAATAGCTAGTTCAGAGGTAATTAGCGGTAGAAAACCCTTAAGAAGCATGTGGCCCTACTACATCATTTTACAGATAGTCACTGAAAGACTGAAAACTAAGAATTTTTCTTGGCCTCTTTTATCTGGATCAAAGTGGATACCTCGGAGTCATAGGTGATAGGCCAGCCCCAATTGAGAAAGGAGGAGATGTCAACTGGAAAATATCCATCGCTCATGATAACTTCCCAGAAATAACAATGTTAAATAACATTGTTTTCTACTTTAGGTAAATCAAAAATGGTTGTACTTGCAAAGTAATGGTGATACATAATATGACTAGTGTACTCTATAAAATATAAAACCAATTTAAATATAAAATATATTTATCTCTTAAAATATGCTATCATTTATTGCACATAACTGTTACAGCATATTTCGAATATATGGGTACAGACAATACTTGCACATACTCATGTGTATCCAAATTGAGCTGTGTTAAATCTTCATATGTTGTCATTTGTTTTCAGAGTTTTTAATGAAATAAAACATTATGTAGTTGAAATTCCCTATGAACCTTTCCTCTCTACCTGCCTTTCCTAGAATTAGTTAAAATGTAATTAAAATTATTGCATTCTTGAGTGATAGAATTCTGTAAAATGGGGGTGCCTGGGTGGCTCAGTCGTTAAGCATCTGCCTTCGGCTCAGGTCATGATCCCAGGGTCGTGGGATTGAGCCCCACATCGGGCTGCCTGCTCGGCGGGCTTGTGTTCCCTGCTTGTGTTCCCTCTCTTGCTGTGTCTTTCTCTGTCAAATAAATAAATAAAATCTTAAAAAAAAAATTCTGTAAAATGATCTAGAGCTGGATGGTGACTAGATTTTAACAATTAAATTTGTTATATCAATTTTCATCAAGTTATTAAGATTTTATATTTATTCTAGAGTAAGTTTTGGTAAGTAACATTTTTTTCTGGGAAATTGGATATTCTTTCTATGCTTTGCAAAGTTGTTGGTTTAGAGCTTTATTTAAAATTTTTAATGTTTTATCCTAAAAGGTGTTCAGTATAAGGAATTCTCTCAGAAGGAAAGCATCTATGCACCCACCAAGCAAGTCAAGAAATGTACCAGCACTATAAACTTTAAGCACTGTACAATATCAGTATTAGAGCACTGAGAATTTAAGGTATTAAAACCAATAGATTGGTATCATGAAAATTATGCTTCATATTGAGCAAAAATAAAATGAGAACATAAAATAATAGAAAAAAACTCCAATTAATAAGAAAGATCTCAGGGTGCCTGGGACGGGGAGAAGCAGACTTTCCAATGAGCAGAGAGCCCAACGCAGGGCTTGATCCCAGGAGATGGTGACCTGAGCAGAAGGCAGATGCTTAACTGACTAAGCCACCCAGGCATCCCTCTATAAATACTTCTTGCCAGAACTATTTAACTCATATTTAATCAAACCTTAAAAATGGCCAGTATACAGAAAATAGTAATTAATAGAAAAAGTTAAAAAGCAAATAAATATATAAACAGACAAATCCAGATTGTGAAACGTATACTGTAAAACTCCACTGACCTCTTCTCAAAAAAGTCACTTCATGGGAGGATGAAGATGATAGAACTATTCTAAATTAAAAGAGGCCAAGGAGCTATAAAATCCAAATATAATTCTTGAAACTTGATATGATCTTTTAATGAAGAAGCAACTATAGAAGGTATTTTGTGGGAAAAGACAAGGGGAGTTTAAATATGCAATGGATTTTACATTTTAGGGAATGATTTTATATTTTCTAATCTGTGATGAATAACCTTTAGAAGATGCATGCTGAATTATAAAGTGTCATTGTTATTTATGTTACTTTGAAATTTTTCAGCTATAGAAATATAGGTGAAAGATTCAAAGAAACACAGAGACATGGAAAGTAACATGGAATATATTAATAATTGTTGAAACTCTATATCCATAAAAGGTTTTTTGCTGCACAAACTTTTGAACTTTTCTGTATACTTGAATTTTCCCAGTAAAACATTGAAAAATATTGCTTCTCTGTGATCTCTTTTTTCTCTTCTCATCTGTCTCTTATAGATATCTCCAATTTTTCCATTTAATCATTTATGTTTTTTAAACTCTTACTTTCAGTGTCTTCTCTGTTAGTTTCTCAGTAATTTATTCAGCTCTATCATTTCATCCATCATTTATTTTTTAGTTTTAATGACTGTGTATTTTTCTTTACTGAATTTTTATTTGATAATTTTCCAGTTAAATGTGCACCATTTTTTATTGGGGTTTATTCTATTCACTTATCTCCTTAGTCTATATTTTTTAAAAAAATAAGCATAATTTTATGATACCTACTTATTGTCCATTAATATCTTAAATTCTCAAATTTCTAATCTAGTTTTATAAAAGACTTATAGTTTATAGTAAAAAAATTAAATACATGCATTTTCAGATACCATGATTTTATATGTAGAAATTCCTGAGGAATTTATGTTTGAATTATTAAGTTAATGGAGTAAGGTCATAGGGCAGAGGACAATACACTAAATAGTTTGAATTTCCATATATTACAACCAAAAAATTGGAAACTGAAACAAAAATAAACTACTTAAAAATTAAATACTTAAAGTATCTAGAAATACATATTTTTTTAATGTGAGATCTGTCCTCTAAAAATTACAAACATTGTTAAGAGAAATTAAAAAGATCTAAATGAGCTAAATAAATGATGAATGCCATATTCATTGATTAGAAGACTCAGGATTTTTAGTGTCAGTTCTCACCTAAGCAATCTACAAATTTGAACACAATTCAATACAAACCTTCAGAGCCTTTTCCTTTTTATAAATCAACAATCTATTTTTTCAAAGATTTTTATTTATTTATTTGACAGAGGGAGAGAGAGAGAGCACAAGCAGGGGGAGTGGCAGGTAGAGGGAGAAGCAGGCTCCCCGCCGAGCAGGGAGACTGATATGGGGCTTGATCCCACCTGAGCCAAAGGCAGACACTTAACTGAGCCACCCAGGTGCCCTTTAAATCAACAATCTAATTCTAAAATTAAAATGGAAACACAAAGGAGGTATAATATATAAATGTTCTGAAAATAAAAGAAGAAAACTTACCTAAGTTAGTTTCAATAATTACAATAACATGACAGTAATTGAGACAGTGTGTTATTGTTGCAAGGATAGGCAAAATAGATATTGGGAAAAATTAAGTGCCCAGATACAGACAAGAAATGAAAGAAATAGAGAAATTTTCTCATAAATATATGATGAATAGACTAAGATAAAAATAGTTTTTTGTATCTTATAATTCTGTCCATTTGCAGGCAAGTATCTGCTTTCTAGATGGCAGGAAGCAAAAACTTCAAGCCAGTTAAGAGTCACACCTGAAAATGGCACACTGTCACTTCAGTTTTTTTCTGTTGGTCAAAGCAGTCACAGGGCCAGCTGGATTCAAAAGGATGTGGGAATAAACTCCATCTCTTGATGAGGTAGTGGCAAAATTATAGTGCAAAAGAACATGTAGGTTGGAAGATATTGTTAAATCTATCTTTGGAAAATACAAGTTGTCACGCTTCAGAGCATGGGTGAATCTCAAAAAAACAAGTGTTCTGCTAAAGAAAGTCATCAGTTGATACCTTGAACAAGACACAAACTGGAAATGGGTATGAGGACTTTTTTGTGATAATGGAAACATTCTATGTCATGATTGGGGTGTTAATTGCATGGGTTTGTATATTTGTCAAAACTCATCTGTAGCTTACACTAACTATATATAAATTTAGTGGCTTAAAGCACAAACCACTTTTTATTTTTCATGATTCTGTGGGCAGAGCTGACTACATAATTTGCAGGGTTTAGTGCAAATGGAAAATGTGGATCCCCTTCTTCAAAAACCTAATGGGGTAGAGAAATTATTAAAGGTACTAAATGTAAAACTTTTTTTTTCTTTCTTTCTTCTTAGATGTTTTCTCTCGGGACCTGTCATGGTGGTTTTTAATTTTTTCTTTTTTAATTTAATGTCATTCCTCTTTGGCAGTGGATACTCACTGGTATGAACCTCACAGGTGCTGGGAGACACATCTTATTATGTGGCATGTGGGCGTGGCTCAATGGCTGCAAGATTCCCTCTCCTGTCAACTACCAAAGAAATGCAAGGTGTTCCTACTGAAGATAAGGAAACTTATCTCCCCATACTATGGGCTTGCTGCCCCCACCCCTGGCAGATAGATGACTCCCAAAGGACTGCAACCTGGATCGAAGGTGAGCCAAAGTCTTGCCCACCTAGAAACTGCATGGCATTGCACCCGGGGCAGGGATGGCAACTACCATGCCCCACCCTGAGATGCTAAAGTATTACACACACTAGACGTAGTGCTTGCACCCAAAACATTGAAGACAGCAGTGGTCACTGGGCAGGGGCAGGGAGAGAAGGCCAGGCAGGAAAGGAAGGCAAGAGGGAGTTGCAAGCACTAAGAGAAAGAAGAAAAACTGTTGATAATCTGTCCCAGGAAGGCCAGGAGGCTGTGGGTGTCAGGACTCCGTGTGAACCAAGAATCCAAGCCCTCCTGCATGCTCCATTGTCCCACGGGACTTTACTTACAAAACACAAATTCAAAGATACAATTACGAGGAATTTCAAGACAGCAACCACGAAATAGTAAACCCCAAGAATAAGATTCTTAACCTTTTACGATCACAGAGCTCTGCACAGTGACACACTCATGAAGCCGTCTATCTGTATGTCACCATGGAGGTTATGATATGGATCAACTCAACCAATACTTGAGGGCAGCTGGAGTCCTGGCTTGAACCAGATGTCTAAGATGACAATGCTCACAAAGCTGGTAGTTGGTTAGGTTTCAGCCAGCAGAAAGGAGATGACTTGACCAACATGTTGATCATCATCCACCAGACTAGACTTGCCTCCTCATGGCTGAGAGTTTAACTAAACTACTCCATTATATTGCATGCCTCACATAACAGCCTACAAAGTCACAAGCCACTTCCTGATGTGACTTCTCTTATGCCCTGGTGATGAGCACGCTTCCTGCACCCAGCTCCTTCTCTTTGTGCATCCTTTAAGTAAGACCCTCTTGGAACTTGCCAAAACCGCACTCTTTTCGGTTCAAATTCACAATCTGGCCTCAGCCCACAAAAGCCAAAAGCACTCCACCACTCTCAGGTGCTAATAAAGACATACGTCCCAGCTGCTGCTGCTGGCTCTCCGCCTGCACCCTGCCCTGAACTTCTAAGTGGCCCCTGCAGGCAGCCATGTACTTCCTCTAGGACCTGTGAGTAATAAACTTCTCTCTGTTTTAATTTTCCCTTGTGGTCTTTGTTGATCCAGGGTTCACCATCTGACACCCTGGGGCTCTACTTAACAAATGCTAATTTAATAAAGTCACAACTCTCACAATTGTGGTTTGAGGATTCCCAAAAGCGACCAGCAAGCAAGTCCCAGGAGAAAGCACTTTTCAAAGCTCTACTTGTATCTCATGTTGCAATATCCCAAGGCCAGCCCAGAGTAAATGTAGGACCATATTTGCAAAAGGCTTGGTTACAGGGAGAGGGATAATTTGCAGTCATTTTTCCAATATACATATATATACCAAGCCTGGTGTACTTCAGATCTGTGCTTTTTCCATATATAAGTTATATAACCATAAAATCAATTAATTAAAAAATGAAAACGATCTGGTAGAACACAAAGTTCAACAGCTTCTGGGGGAGGAGGGGGTTACTTCTTTAGCTCAAGTGGGATAATTTGGTTTCAAAATGACTCTTTTCTATTCTATGAGTTTTTAATTTTTCTTTTGTTGTTTTCTTGTAAGTGCAGTTGCAAATCATTCTTATGTATAAATATACATACATATATATTTGTTTAGCCTGCTTTTCCCCTTAAATTTGATTATTTGTTGCAAAATGGCAAACAGCTTATGACTCAATCTTACAATGATGTATCCTTTCTGCCAAGAGTATATATCTATGAAAATAAAACATGCATTTCCAATATGAAGTGCTCATATATGTAATGTAGTATCATTTCATGCTTAATTTAATGAATTTAACGTAATTTAAATTTCAATGAATTACAGCATTTTATGAATGACTAAATTGCATTTGCCCCAGCATGCAAGCCTTGTAAGGGATATACCTGGCCTATCTTTTTTGTGTGATATTTCTTTTAAATTATTGTTCAGTGAAGCAAAGGGAATAATTAGGATTTCAATTAAGTTCCCAAATATTCTATTCAGTTCCAAACCATTTCAATTAAGTACCATTTCCTTTGATAGAAAAAGCATCTTTTCATAGATTCAAGTGGCTTTTCTTCAAGACCATACTTTCTTCCATTATATTATAGTCCTTTGTAAAACATAGTAACAAAAGCCTTTTTAAAGGTCATAAAATTATATCAAGAGCCACCCTCTGTCAATTTTGTATTGCTGCTCCTAAAAGAAATTCGATCGTACTTACTACAATTCTCCTTTTACGAATCCCCGCTGACCAAAAATGAATTACATACCTAATTTTTGGTCATAATGGCAGACACCCAAGTGATCGGTGGCCTTGAGATCTTGACATTTACAATGTGAAAGCTATTCGAATTTAACCCACTGCACATCATATTTTCCTCATTTTTCTTCTAATGGTGTATTTTTCTTTTCCATTTTTAAGCTTTCAAGTTGTAACTTCCGAGCTTTCTATTTATTGTACCTCAATTTCAATGTGCCATATGCATGTTTTATACATGTTTTACATGTTTTAGTCATCTCTGTATCACTGCATTCTGAATTCCACCAAATAATTAGTTGCAGGATATTAATTTTCTCTCCTAAAACAAGCCAAATTTTCAAATCATGAATGCAGAACATACTTCTCTATTCTTTCTTTCTCTCTAGAAATCTGTTCTTTTTCATCTATCTATTTTGGCTGCAGTTCATCAGTTTTAGGAGGCATGCTGTCCACACTTTAATGCCTCGGAAATTGAGTTGTGGCTTTAGGTGATGTCACCTCACAATTACTGCTGCTGTCACGACATAGTTGTCTCTGCCTCTGGGTGTGCAAAAACTGATCATATTGTCATAATTTTGTCTCTTCAATTGCATTTTTGAAACTAAAAGTTTAGGTTTAATTGTCATATAATCTCCAAACTAGATCACTGTAGATTCAACATTGCAATAGATACTTATCGTGTATATATACATATATGTATGTCTCTTCAATTGCATTTTTGAAACTAAAAGTTTAGGTTTAATTGTCATATAATCTCCAAACCAGATCACTGTAGATTCAGCATTGCAATAGATACTTATCGTGTATATATACATATATGTATAAAATCCAAGCATGGAGGTATAAGTTTGATAATACTGAAGCAAGAAACTTTCACTGGAGAAGTGATGAAAATTCCCTATCTCTTACAAAATGGCAACTAAGTGCTTTATATTATCTAAGAAAGGAAGGTATCTATGAGTAGATGGAGTTTTTCTATATTTTATTTACTGAGTTACAACAACAACAACCAAATGATTGTCTTTCACATCAGAATGAAACATCAGGGTAATTATAATTATATTTTAAAATAATAATAAATTTTAGAATATATTTGTATCCCAGGGGAAGAACTTAATAGAGGAAAAGAAATTGGTTATATAGAAAGAAAAAAAAAGAGGATAATTGCAGAAAATGAATTCTTGAGAAGGTGACAGGTGATAATCTATGGATAGAAGTCAAAGCCCTGGCCTTACTATGTAATTCTAGAGAGATTTTCCAAGGTTGGTAAAAAGTGCAAGTAACATTCATTTGTTTAACTGTGTATTGAACATTTCTTTTGTTTGTTTGTTTGTTTGTTTTGAACATTTCTTATGTGCAAGACCTAGGCTGTGCATGGGAACTTGTGCTGGGACATGGAAAGAGAACAGAACAGATACTCCTGCCAATGAAGGGGCAAACTATTAGAAAAATGGCCAGCTTTGAAAAATATAATTAAACACTGTCACGGATGAAGTTGTATCCCCCCATATCCCCCCAAGATTATGTTGAAGTCCTAACCCCCATCCCCGTAACCGTGAATGTGACATTATTTGGAAATAGAGTCATTGCAGGAATAATTAAGTCGAAATCATACTGAATTAGAGTGGGCCCTCATCTAAAATGACTTAGGCCCTTAGAAGAGAAGAGACAGAAGTAGAGACACCCAAGAGAGGATGGCCACATAACAGCGGAGGCAGATTTTGGAGTGATGCATCTACAAGCCAAGGAACACCAAGGATTGCAGACAAATACCAGACGCTACAAGAGACAGTGACGGATTCTCTTTCTCCTCTCAGAGTTTCAGAGAAATCTTCATCCTGCAGACACATTGACTTCAGAACAGTAAGTTCCAGAACTGTGAGATAATAAATTTCTGTTGTTTTAAGCCACCCAGTAATTGACAGTGTAGAAAACTAATCCATACTTTTGTAAGTGATATGGAAAAAAGGTACACGTGCACAAGGGAGAGTGTACAAGGGAAACTTTGTAAGATCTGTGGATCACAAAAGGCTTCTTTGAGCAATAGCGGGCAGAGAGAATATTCTAGGCAAACAGAAGTATGTATACAGGGGCACTAATAAAGAAATTGTTATATGTGAGGAAGTACAGGAAAGTCCATGTGGTTAGAGTATAGTTATGTATAAATGGTGCTATGGCCTGAATGTTTGTGTTGCCTCCAAAATTCATATATTGGAATCCTAATCACCAATGTGATGGTATTAGGAGGTGGGACCTTAGGAGGGTGATTAGATCATGAGGTGGAGTCCTCAAGAATGGGATTGGTGCCCTTATAAAAGAGATCGCAGAGGGGGTGCCTGGGTGGCTTAGTTGGTTAAGGGGCCGGCTTTTGGTTTCGGCTCAGGTCATGATCTCAGGGTCCTGGGATCAAGCCCAGAGTCCAAGGCTGGCTCCACGCTTAACAGGGAGTCTGCGTGAGGATTCTCTCTCTCCATCTCCCTCTGCTCCTGCCCTCTCTTGTGCACACACACACTCTTTCTCTCTCAAATAATAAATAAATACATCTTAAAAGTAAATAAAAGCGATCCCAGAGACCTCTGTTACCATTTTCACCATGTAAAAATATTGCAGGAAGACAGCAGTCTGCACCTAAAGATGGTTGTCACCAGCAGACGCTTAACTGACTAAGCCACCCAGGCACCCCCAGGCTAAGGCTTTTAAAGCAGTCATTGTTTCTCCTAGTTCCCACCTTGCTTGATACGGATGCCAAAGAGGAAGAAACTCAGTCCTTAATGACTGATTGCATGACAATGGCCCCAAAGAAATGACTACTCATAAAATAATGTTGAATTTTTTGTACCAGAAAAATTTCAGGTTATATTTGTATAAGTCTTGAGTTTTTCCCAACTGATACATTGATAGAGTGCCATTTGTAAATTAGTACAACTGTCTGGTGGGTAATTTGATGATAAGTTTCATGATCCTTACAAAGGTATATCTACTTTTAATAGCTCTTAACTAAAGCAAAATACGGTTCTTCTTTAAGGGCTTACATATAGATTGTTCACAACATAGCTATTTACCCAAAAGAATAAGTTGGAAACAACATAATTGCCCGAAATTTGGAAATAAAATCAAAATTACAATACATTTATATAAAATAATCTTCTGCATCCAAGGAAACCATGCCTTGGAGTACTGAAGAATAACTTTTCAGCCATCAAAATATAATAAATAAAAACAAGATATAGCGCTATATATTTTTCATTTTTGTAAGGAAGGAAAAGGGGATATCCACTAAAATTTTAAGCATCTGTGTCAAGGTGGTGATATTATGCATACATGCATTTTATATATCTATATGGTGAACATATTTTCTGTAAGTAGCATGATCCAAAGAGTTTCATTAAAATTTTTTACTATTTTAGTGGATTCAAATTTAATGTCACTTATAAGTGCATATTGGCTTCCATAAGCCAAACCATAATCATAATTTAAAATTAGAACTGTTGGGTAGAAAGTTTTCCAGTAATAATGTAAATATTAAAAAGTGATCTGAATTATATACTGGATACTTATTATCATCATGCTGATACTATTAATATATAAAATAGAACTGATACTGATACTATTAATATATAAAATAGAACAATGAACAGCATTTCCTTAACACATGTTTAGAAAATATACTTTTTTAATAAAAAAACAAAATCTTGGGGGCCCTGGGTGGCTCAGTCAGTTAAGTGTCCAACTCTTGATCTCAGCTCAGGTCTTGATATGAGGGTTGTGAGTTCTAGCCCCATGTTGGTCTCCACGCTGAGCATAGACCCTACTAAAAAAAAAAAAAAAATCTTGAGCAACCACAAAGGGAAAATATGTTTTCTAAAATGCATCATTTCAAAGGCCTCCTAAACTAATTCACAAAATATCAAAGAATACATTTAAGCCAGAGGAAAAAAAACATACAATGCATGTGGTTTTACCCAGATAAGACTTTCTGTCCCTGTGTGAAATATCTGTATAATGCAAACTGACTCCTCCTTTGGGCAAGTCATTATCTCTGTACTATTTGATTTCCAAAAGTATGTATTTTCCTCTTTGATTAGATTTTTAAAGACAATTCTCCGCAGTCAGTAGACTTGCTTACAGTTAGCACAGTGCTTATCACATAGTAGCTGTTTAATATTTATTATATTAATGAATATATTAATGCCATTAAAAAATTCAGCTAAATCTCCAAAATTAGTGAGAGACATATTTTCCTACCTTGTAACTAAAGCCATGTTATATGCAATCATATATTAAAACGTGCATATGTTTTTTAAAAAGTTTACTACATTTTAGCTTCCACTGATATGGGTTATAATTTCTATAGTGCAAGAGAGATGTAATCAGAGACATATGATTGTAGACAGTTGTACAGACGGGAGACAATTTGACCGCAGGCTAAGGGGCCAGAGGGTAGAAGGAAAAATTAGCATTTAGAAATAGAGTAGCATCTTGGTGATTGATGATCATGTACTTGGGAAAGTTCACAGCATCCCAGCAAGTAGAGAATATAATTCCTTTAAAAGCAGGGACTGTCCTATGCCATTCTGCACTTCCAGTTCCTACGTCAGCAACCTTTACAGAGTAAATGTGATATAAATTTTTGTTAAAACCAATAAATAAATGACATTGAACAATTATATAGCTCAAGCAAACAAATGAACTGTACAATATAAATCTTTAAAATATAGCCCATCACCTGTAATCTTTCAAAATTTCAATTTTAGTTAAGTAGCATTTAAATTCAATTTTAGTAGACTTTTTAGAAATTGAATCCCTCTAAACATTTCATATTTTTCTTTTCTCTCTAGCTTGAGGAGGTATTGATTTAGAGAAGCCACACTGACAGCATAATAAAAGAATATTCAATTTAAATGAGTGAAACCAGATTTTAATTAAATTTCTTTTTGCTTAGTTTTAAAAAAACAAGATATTAATGAATAAGTGTTTATGTGTATATTTTTAATAAAAGCAAATTATAACATATGTATCCCTCTTAATATTATAATTATGATTTTATAAAATAACATTCATATCAAAATAAATGAGTGTAAGCACACATTGATTACATGAAGGAAAAACAACACAGAATTTGTGAATTGGAGCTTGGTCACAGTTACACTAGTATGAAATATTAGCTATATAACTTACATATTAGTTATATAAGTATAAAAAATATTTGCTCTTGAACAAAATCCCTCAGATATTTCTTCAACCAGATTAAATAGTCCTTGGAGCAGATAAATGTCATACAACTCTGAATCATTTACAGTATTGATGACTGACTAATACAAGTAATAAGTACCACTAGGTGCCTGTTATTTTTTATTGGTGCAAATTTGATCTTTACTAGAATTAAGATGTGTGAAACTCAACTGTGACTGTGCTATAGAATTCCTATTCTTAACCTAGCCAAAGTTTATCAGTCAAGGCAGAAGTTTTATGTAGATAATGGATATAAGATGTATTCTTAAATATACATGTTTGTTCGCATAAAAAATAACAATCATGTGTGATTTATGTATCTGGTACCTTCAAAAGTTGGTTCAATAATCATGCAACTAAAACCAGCTAAAAGAGCAAAGGATTTCAAAAGACCTTTTTTCTATTTCTTAAATCAGGATTCTTGTCCTATTACTTTCTGCTTGTATCAATATTCTTTCCTCTCCATGTCAGCTTCATCCTCAAACTGGCTTCCTTCAAAGAAGCGAATGGTCTCAGGAGACCCAGGTTTCAAGTTACATATCACATCATGAAAAAAGAAATGTCAATGTTCCAGCAAGTTATCTGAAATTCAAGGACATTGAACCAAACCTGAATTAATTCCTGTTCCTAGGCTAATGTCACACAGACATCATTTTTCTAGGCTTGGGATATAGGAACAAATCAATGGTGGCAAGAGGCATAGGACTGTCACAAATGGTTTAAATCATAAAGGGAATAGTCATGTCTATTCAACCCACGTGCTTACACAATAGGTGAAGGGTGGAAAGAATGTTACAGAGAAACCTCAAGATCCACTGCAGTATTCAGAAGTAACAGGTGAGATAATGGGAAGACTGTAGTGTTTGTGTGTATACATATGTAATTATTTAATGAGGAACACTGCAGAGTTAGGAGATTTTAAAATTAATATTGGTGAGGTAATTATGCCCTGTGTTCATGGATCCATATTATTGCCATGATGTATCCCCAACTGACTAAAACCTGAAGATAATAAGATTATATGGTTGGGAGAAGTAGGAGGCTACTTTATTTGGAGGAAGGATTGTCAAGATACTAGAAAGCATCACTCTTTCCTCACTCTTTCTACTTTTAATATTTGGACTTATTGTTAAGTAAGCATTTCAATTATTATCATTTTAAGAGTGGCATTTTACTACTGGTACAGTAAAATTTCCTGGCTATGATTTGCTCAATGAAAATTATGTGAAATTTATGAGGAAAATAACATTTTCAACATAAATATTATGTTGAAATAAATTTATACACATAATTTATAAAAATATACACATAAATATTATGTTAAAATAAATTCTTATTTTATATGCAATTTACCTTTATTTTCATCTTCAATATTTCCTTTCATTGAGAAGCTATGCAATACAAGATGTATGCCCTATAATTCTGGTCTCATTGTTTTATCACAGGAAATCACAAAATAAAGTTCATCCCTAACAAAGGATTCTTCTTTAGTAAATGTTACACAGAAAAAAAAAAAAAACATGGTTCACAGAATTGAAATTAATACCAATAATGATAAACAGTTGTGTGATTGGGGCACCTGGGTGGGCTCAGTCTTCAGGTGTCTGCCTTTGGCTCAGGTCATGGTCCCGGGGTCCTGGGATCTAGCTCTGCACTGGGCTCCCTGCTCGGCGGGGAGCCTCCTTCTCTCTCTCCTACTCCCCCTGCTTGTGTTCCCTCTCTCTCTCTCTCTGTCAAATAAATAAATAAAATCTTAAAAAAAAAAAAAAAACGGTTGTGTAATTAGCAGTTGAGTGAGAAGAGCATAGGTACTAAGTTATCTGAATAGGCTGTTTTTGTTGTTGTTGTTGTTGTTTAAGATTTTACTTTTAAGTAATCTCTACACCCAAAGTGGAACTGGAATTCACAACCCCGAGATCAACAGTCTGACGCTTTACCCACTGAGCCAGCCTATCCCCTGAATAGGTTGGTTTTATAATTCAAACTATTTAACTATAAAAATGAAATGATTGGTTGCATACATCAGTTACTCTCTTTCAAGTTTCACTTTCATTGATAATTCTAGTAAATGAACCGACTAGTGAATTATTAATTTAAAAAAAGAGGCAATAGAAACTGTCTCCAAGGAAGTCCAGACATTAGACTTACTCAAACAAGCTTTAAATCAGCTTTTAAATATGTCTTATTGTATTAGTTAGGACTTCTAGTTCAGTGTTGAAAAGGAGTGATGAAAGGGGACATCCTTGCCTTGTTGATCTTAGTGGAAAATGTTTGAGTTTCTCACCATTAGGTATGATATTAGCTGTAGGTTTTTTGATAGATATTTTTTATCACATTGAGGAAGTTCCTTTGTATTCCTACTTTATTGTATGTTTTCATGTATGGGTTGTGGATTTTCTCAAATGCTTTTTCTGCATTTATTGATTTGATCATGTGAGTTTTCTTTTTTAGCCTGTTAATGTGATAGATTACGTTAATTCATTTCCAAATGTTTAACCAGCTTTGCGTATCTGCAAGAACCAATTGGTTGTGGTCTATAATTCTTTTATACATTATTGGATCCAATTTGCTAATGTTTTGTTGAGGATTTTTGCATCTAAGTTCATGAGACTTATTGGTATGTAGTTTTCTTTTCTTGTAATGTCTTTGCCTGGTTTTGCTATTGGGATAATGCTGGCCTCACAGTATGAGAAAGTATTCTCTCTGCTTCTATCCTCTGAAAGAAATTGTAGAGAATTGGTATAATTTCTTCCTTAAATATTTGATGGAATTCACTAGTGAACCCATGTGGATCTGATGCTTTCTGTTATGAGGTTATTAATTATTGATTCAATTTCTTTAATAGATTAATATTATTTATTTATTCTTGTGTGTGTTTCTGCAGATTGTGTCTTGGTCCATTCCTTGGCCCAAGGAATTGGTCCATCTCATCTAGGCCATCAAATTTGAAGGCAAAGAGTTGTTCATAGTATTCCTTTATTATCATATTAGTGTCCATAGGCTCTAGAGTGATGTCCACTTTTTCATTTATATTAGTATTTTATGTCTTCTCTCTTTATTTCATAGCCTGGCTAGAGCGATCAATTTTATTGCTCTTTTCAAGGAATCAACTTTGGTTTCATTGATTTTCTTTATTGATTTCATGATTTCTATGTCATTGATTTTTGTTCTGATTCTTCTTATTTTGTTCTGCTCACTGTAGATTTAATTTGCTCTTCTCTTTCTAGTTTCCTAAGATAGAAATTTAGATTACTGATTTTCTTCTTTTCTAATATATGCATTCAGTGATACAAAGTTCCCTCTAAGCACTGCTTTCACAGCACCCTCCATATTTGACAAGTTGTGTTTCCATTTTCATAGAGTTCAAAATATTTTTTTATTTTCTCTTGAGATTTCTTCTTTGACCCATAGTTTATTTAAAAGTGCCTTGTTCCATCTCCATGTAGTCTGAGATTTTCTAGTTATCTTTCTGTTACTAATTTCTGGTTTAACCCCATTATAATCTGAAAGAATTGTATTGTATTATTTCTAGTCTTTTAAATTTTTTAAGTTGTAGGGGCGCCTAGGTGATTCATTTGGTTAAACATCTGACTCTTGATTTTGGCTCAGGTCATGATCTCAGGGTTGTGAGATCGAGCCCCGTGTCTGGCTCTGTGCTGGTCATGGAGCCTGCCTAAGATTCTCTCTCTCCCTCTCCCTCTGCTTCTCCCCCCTACTCTCTCTGTCTCTCTTAAAAAAAAAAAAAAAAAAAAAAAAGGTAAATTTTTTTTAAGTTGTGTTTTATGGTCCAGAATGTTGTGTTCTCCAGATAAATGTTCCATGTTAGCTTGAAAAAAATGACGTCAAATAAATCCAGTTTATTGATTGTTGAATTCACCTATGTCCTTACTGATTTCCTGCCTGCTGGATATATCCATTTCTTATAAAGGGGTTTTGAAGTCTTCAACTATGATAGTGTATTCATCTATTTCTGTTTGCAATTCTATTCATTTTGGCCTCACACAATTTGACCCTCTGTTGTTAGTGGCCAGTGATTTTCAACTAGGGAGCTAAGGTAACTTAATGGAGGAAAATGGTCTTTTTGACTCATGTTCTGGGACAAATGGATATCTATATGTAGAAGCATGAAGCTAGATCTTTACCTCCCACCAAATACAAAAAATAACTCAAAATGAGTCATAAACCTGCCATCACTGTGCCTACCTTAAAAAAAAAATGAGTCACAAACACAAATGTAAGAAAAAAGTATGAAACTCTTAGAAGAAAATATATGAGTAAATCTTCCTGATCTTGAGTTAGACTAAGACTTCTTAAATATTACAGAAAAAAACACAGGTGAAAAGAGCATATATATATTGAACTTTATAGAAATAAAAAATGTGTTTCAAAAAGCACTATGATGAAATGAAAAACCATCCTATAAAATGGGAAAAATATTTGTAATCACATAACTGATTAAAGTATATAGAACCTAGAATATAGAAAGAACTACCACTCTACAATGAAAAGACCAATAAGCAAATTTTAAAGTGGGCAAAAGATCTGAATAAACATTTTTCTAAAGAATATATACAAAAATTTATATAAATAGAAAATGTTCGAAAATAGATAGTGGTCATGGTTGTATATCTTTGTGAATACACTAAAAAACACTGATTTGTACTTGAAAGATTGAATATTATAGTTTTTAATTAGACATGAATAAAAAAATCCTGGTCTTATTATCAGAATGTTATATGAATATTATTTTTATTTGGACTACAATAATTCCTTAGCATTCTTTTATTATTTTATTGTATCAGGAGCTCTTAAATCATTTGATATGAAATGGTTCATTACTAACATTTAAGACTGACTAGATGTAAAAATCAACCAAAATAAGAGAAATAATTAGAAGCAAATTGATTGTGAGTCCCTCTAAAAGTAAATGAGTACACATATCTAATTGGTAAGCCTAGGCTCTAATAACATGTCTTAATGAGCAGTTGAGTTTAATCTTAGGAAGTCAGGTGGCCTTTTCCTTAAGTTTAGATGCATATTGTTTCACCTGACCAGTGCTATTTATACTGATGCAACATGAACCATTAACTATTAACTCTCTTGTCTCAGAAAAAATAATTCAGAGCAGTGCTTGAACCCTGGTTAATAAATGTAAACTAGGCCTCTAGAATAAAATTAGTCCATTTTCTTTCTTTTTTTTTTTTTTTAACTTCTGCCAGGGTAATAATAAATTCTAGTTCAATTTTTCTTGTTGCTTTTATTCTTGCTCTTGGAAAAACAGTCCAAATTGTGCATATGAAAAAAAAAAATGTATTATCTCTCTAGGTAGTAATCCTGAGTACTCTGTGCTTACCTTAATTTGGAGATTTCCAGGTATATTTCCCAGAGAAACATGGTCCCCTGGAGAGGTAGGGATTTTTAATATATGGAAATTTCTAATAACCATAGCATAAACACAAGACAGGTTGCATGCCATAGTAGTCAATTGAAAGTCTGCTTTCCACTTAAGAATTAATACCCTGGTGAGGAATATATATTGTACAATTTTTCGCATCAAGGATAAGCCAATTATCCATCCTCAAGATTAGTAGATTTCTTAGTAGAAATGAATAATTCCTGAGAAGCAGGCTGGAGAATCTTTGAAAAGAACAGACTGGCTACTGTGGTGAGAATAGCTCTTGTATCAGTTGTCCCCCCTGGTGGGCTCAGATATGCCCACGGGGTGGAATGTTTTATACGGAAGCATTCTGGTGATTTGTGGTGAGGATCCAATTACTGCAAGATTGAAAGTTGAAGTTGATATATGAGAATAATTCCAGTACACACACACACACACACACACACACACCTGTTGTAGAGAATTTGCCTTTGATAGTATTTAATGAAACATAAATTAGATGTTCATCAAGGGCATAAGTGAGAGTAAATAGATTCAATAATCATAAAGACTCAGATAAATTCACAGATAAGTGGCCTTTCCACATGATAGAGAAAGGCCGAGGGGAGTTAAGGGTGTGGTAAAGGTATCCATGTATAACATAACTTTGAAAAACTCTTTTAGGCAATTGTTAAGCTTCATTTAAACAAAATATGAAGATTTATAACAAAATAAACAGAAAAAAAGAATAGCACAGATCTCAAAACAATTTTTCTGTTATCGTGGATGGAAGATTGCTTATTTTGTGCCAATATTGTCTTGATTTGAAAGTGTTGATTTATCTGCCCTTAGGCCAAGATTGTCTACACCTAGGCAAATTTTAAGACTCTCCAATTTGAGGTCTCAGAGCCTTACTAGCTTGTAGTAAATGGAATCTAAGGTTGGGGGTGGTATTCCCAGATTCATAGGATGTCCATTTATCAGTTCATATGAAGAGTGTCAGCCGTCAATGAGATACTGAAAGAAATGACCCCGTTGTAATTAGGGCCAAAAGCAACCCATCAGATCAAAGAAATACAAGATTTATAAAATATTGGCTAATTTAAGTTTAAGAATACCATTTTTATTTTCTAATTTTCTACTTTACTTGGACTTGGACAGAAAATGGATTTTTTTATTAAAATGCAATGCCTTGGAAACATTTCTTAATAATATTGCCAGAAAATATGAGAATCTTTTTCATCAGACAGCTAGATTGGTATTCCCTAACAGAGTTAAAAGAATTTGAAAACACCAGAATCCTGATAAGGGAATTGTTTGTAGGGGTTGCTATGAAAACAGTCATGATCTTTTTTTCCCCAGCTTTATTGAAACATAATTGATGTATTGTATAAGTTTAAGGAGTTCAATGTGTTGATTTGACACACTTACATCACAAAATGTTTCTATAGGGTTAGCTAACACTTCCATCACATCGCAAAGTTTTCCAGGGATTCTGCAAAGCCAACACTGACGTAGGGTTGCCAGATAAGAGACAGGTTGCTCAGTTAACTTTGAATTTCAGATAAACAACTCTTTTTTTAGTATAAGTATTTCCCAAATATTACACGGGCATACTTTTACTTTAAAAAATTATTCATTGTTTATCTGAAATTCAAAGCTATCTGGATACCTTTTTTTTTTCTTTCTAAATTTCTCAGTCCTACTCTGAAAGATGAGCCATTGGATTAAATGTCCTAAATTAACTTTTCCCACTCTCTGTGCTCTTCAGCCAGAGTTTTCCACTGGACTCCAGCTACCAGAAGTTGGAGTGAGAAGGGCCCCCCTTCTGTAGTCCACCCACGTTAGTCTCTCAGGCAGAAAGCAAGAAGGAAGCTGTGGTAAAGTGTATTGCAGGGAGCAAAATGAACACATCCAGCACATTTTAATATGGGCTTTCTCACAGAATACATTTTAACCCATCCAGATCTTAAACTATCAGTAATACTGCACACTGTTTCTACAAAGCTATTGGGTGAAGTACTTGTGATTTCCTTTATGTAGAAAGATCAGACCATTTAGAGTTACACATGTAACTAGGAGCCTGAGTGCTAAGTCTTGCCACACTGTGGAAGACTATTTCTTCTACTGTGCATTACAACCCCAATTCCCAGCTTCAGGGGCTACTATCCAGGTCCAAACACCACTATCTAATTTGATACCAGCCTAAACTTTCAATTCTGACTTCATGGTACTTTTTCATTCTGTCAACTGGCACAAACTCAAGTGTGTGTGTGTGTGTGTGTGTGTGTCACATCTTTTTGCATAGTTCCTTGTTTGCTGAGGGAGTCTTTTCATCAACTTAGTGGGCTACTTAGAGTTTTAACTTTTATCTACCTCTGTCAGGGACCATTGTAAGTCCATGCAATATCATAGAATCTGGTACACACTAGAAGTTCACCTTATATTTACCTCAAAATTGGTAAAATAAAATTAAGAAGACTCAAAAAACTGAATTAATGGATTAATTTTATAGCTTCATGATATAATAAATATATTTAAATGCTTTGTCAAATACAATGACTTACCAACCATGACTAACCAAATCTTTAAGTAATTGAATATTATTTATATTTAAAATTATTCTATCACTATATTTCACTCAAATTATACCTAATTAATAACTAAGATAGTGAACAATTGTCACAGTTATTTTTCTAGCTGTCATTTGCAATGAAATGAAATTGCTGTTCAGGTACTGAGATTTTATATTAACACTTCTTTCATTTTTCATTACTGACAAATCATATTTGCTGCAAATGTTTTCTTTGGTTATTTGTTTTTTTATTTTTATGTCTGTTTGTTTATTATTATATACAATAAAATGTAATATTTTGGTTTACCTTTCAATGCATCTTGGCAAATGCAGAGAAGTCATGTAACCATCATCATAATCAAGATAGTTTCACAATCAAAAGGAACTCCCTCCTGTTACTATTGGGCAATCAATCCCACCCTTACACCAACTCCTGACAAAATCTAATCTTTTTGCCATTCCTACAGTTGTCCCTCCCTAAATACCTTTTTTTAATTTAAACTGTATTTAGACTTAAAGTATAAAAATAGGAAGAAAGTTTCCATATATTTCTTACTCAGCTTCCACTAAAGTTAACATCTTACATAATTTTGTAAAATTTTCAGAACCAGCATCAAAATTAAAGACCATATTGGAATTTCACCAGTGTTTCCATTACTTTTTTCCCCTTGCTCCAGGATCTCATTCACTGTATTTGTTCACTTTTATTTTCCTTAGTCTTATGCAATCGTCAACTGTTCTTGATTATGTCTTTGTTTCATCATCTTAACACTTTCAAAGTCCAATAACTAATTATTTTGCTGAATATTCCTCAAATTAGATTTGTCTGGAGTTCTCACAGTATTGGACTAAAGTTACAGATTTTTCCAGGGTACCACAAAAATTATGTGTCCTTCTTAGGGCATCATGTTATATTTTATCACCAGCTTATTACTGGTGATGTTGGTTTCAATCAATCAGTTAAGAAGGTTTCTGCCAAAATTATCCACTCTAAAGTTAATGTCTTTTCTCTGTAGTTACTAAATATCTTGGGACAGAAATGTCTTTTCTCTGTAGTTACTAAGTATCTTGGGACAGACACAAATCCTGTTATCTTATTTTACTTTTAATGTGTTTATATTGGCTGACAAAGTCTAGATCAAGTTTTTTATGTGTAATTTAATTTATAGTTTTCTAGGTGAAAACTGCCTCTAGATATATGCATAAACAGTACCCACATTTCTCTGGGTTAAATTTCATATCAATTTATCTATTCTTTTAGATTTCATGGCCTCACCATTTTTAGAAATTTTTATAATTCAATTTTAGTGTTTCCATTAGTTCTCTGGGAAATATAATATGAATGCTTATGGGCCAACCAGTTAACCCAAGTTTTAAGATTTTATGAGTTTTTTTTAAAGAATTAAAAAGTCAGTCTCAATTCAAATTTCCTTAGTTTATAACAAATTAACTTCAAGTTAAACTCTATAATTTTGTAAGAATTAATTATTTTATGTGTGTACCTGTATATTTAAAGGATGACCAAGAAATTTGTTTTTAAGCAAAACTAAAAGCAAATGTTATACAAGTGCATCCATCTCAATCTTTATGGAGAGTTAAAAATAGAGATAGTATAAAATGGTTAGAGTTGTTAAAAAATAAACCTTAATATGTTTTCCATGAAGATTTTCTGACCCAGCTTCACCTTAAAGCTGTTACTATTTTAAATTTCCATGTTATTTAATATGGATATATCAAACAACAAAATGCATTTTTATTAATCATTCTTACATGATTTTGAGCCTTTTAATTATCTTGCTAGTTCAGAGTGAATTTATTCTCACTTTTTCTGAAGTTAGTACTTTAAGAATTATTCTCTCTTGGGGAACGTGGGTGGCTCAGTTGGTTAAGTGTCTGCCTTCGGTTCAGGTCACGATCCTGGAATGGAGCCCCGCATTGGACTCCCTGCTCAGCGGGGAGCCTGTTTCTCCCTTTGCCCCTCCCCCAGTCATGCTTTTTCTCTCTCTCTGTCAAATAAATAAAATCTTTAAAAAAATTATTCTTTCTTATCTTTAAATAGTTTACTTTCCACCTGCCTCTGCCCACCCTGACACTTGAATGAGCTAGAGCTCACACTGCTTGCTGTGATAAAACCAATTACATACAACTCTGCACATATATAATGTGCAGATAATTATAGGTAATTTCCACAGGTAATTACAGATCATATTTTCCTTTTCCTCAATTGCCCATTTAGCAAAATATCCAGATTCTTCTAAAAACAACAAAACACTTTTTTTGTCTTACTCATTTTCTCTGGTTAAATTCTGCTTTATAGAGACAAAACTCAGAGCATGATTCTGGACTTCCAACCTCCATAATGGTGAAAAACAATTTTTGTTGTTTATATGCCCCCCAATCTATGGTAATTGTCATAGTAGCTCAAACCGACTAAAACATTTCACTAAAGAAGATATACAGATGACAAATAAGCATTATGAAAAGATGCCCCACATCACATGTCATTAAGGAAATGCAAATTCTAACAAATTTGGGATACCACTACACACACCTTAGAATGGCATAATCTAAAGCACTGACGACAAACACCACCTGTTGACAAGACTGTGGAACAACCAAAATGCTCACATTGCTGCTGGGAATGCAAAATGGAACACTTACTTTGGAAGATAGTTTGACAGTTTCTTATAATACTGAACATACTCTTACCATATAATCCAGGAATTGCCCACCTTAGTTTTTCAAAGGAGTTGAAACTTACAGCCACACAAAGGGCTGCATATGGATATTTACAGTAGCTTTATTCATTATTGTTGAAATTTGGAAGCAACCAAGATGTCATTTAGTACATGAATGGATGAACTGTGGTACACCCAGACAATGGAATATTATTCAGAGCTGAAAAAAAAAAAAAGAGCTATCAAGCCATGAAAAGATATAGAAGAACCTTAAATTCATATTACATAGAAGCCAGTTTGAAAAGGCTACATACTGTATGATTCCAACTATATGATATTCTGAAAAAGGCAAAACTACGGAGGCATTAAAAAGATCCATGGTTGGCATGAGTTCAGGGAGGTGAGGGATGAATAAGTAGAACACAAAAGAATTTTAGGGCATTGAAAATACTCTACATGACACTATAAAGATGGATATATATCTTTATACAAAGAATGTAAAACATCAAGAAAAAGCCCTAATGTAAACTAGAGACTTTGGGGTGATTATGATGCACCCATGTAGATTGGTCAGTTGTAACAAATGTAGCACTCTGCTAGGGGATAATGGGGGAGTCTATGCATGTGTATCTATAGCTATTCAGGGAGTGTATGGGAAATCTTTGTCCCTTCCTCTCAAGTTTGCTATGAATCCAAAACTCTGCAAAAGTCTTTATTTTTTTTAATTAAAAAAATTCTTTTGAGGTATAGTTGACATACAATATTATACTAGTTTCATGCATATAACATAATGACACAACAATTATATACAGTATGAAATGCTCACCATGAAAAAGGTAGATACCATTTGTCACCATACAAAGTCATTACAATATTATTGACTATGTTGCTTATGCTGTATTTTTCATCCCTATGACTTATTTATTTTATAACTGGAAGTTTTGTATCTCTTTATCCTCTTCATCTATTTCACCCATTCCCCCATCTCCTCCCCTCTGGCAACCACCAGTTTGTTTTATATATTTGTGGGGCTATTTCTGATTTTGTTTGTTTATTTGCTTTGTTTTTTAGATTCCACATATAAGTGAAGTCATATGGTATTTGCCTTTTTCTGTCTGACTTATTTCACTTAGCATAATATCCTCTACATTCATCCATGCTGTCATGAATGGCAAGATTTCATTTTTTATGGCTGAGTAATATTCCATTTTATATATACCATATATAAGTATATATCACATATAAAAATATACCATATATATCTTCTTTATCCATTCAAAAATAAATTATTTAAAAACTAAGTTAAAATAAAAACTAAATAAAGCAATATGTGTAAAACATTTATTTAATGTTCTTCATATTTAAACAGATAATTTTGATTTCTTATCTCCTCCAGTTTTGCTGTTTTTCTCTATCAAGATATTAGTAGTTACCATGATTTTCTCCATCAACTCTATTTAGAAATCAATTTGAAGTCCCATATGCATAACTTTTAGTTACAAGATAAATAAGATTTGAGGATCTAATGTACAACATGGTAACTATAGTAATACCATACTGTATACTTGAAATTGTCTGGATTGATTCAAGGGAAAAAATTCTACAAAATAGATATTACACTTGAATAACTACAACTACTTTAAGCATTAAATTGCATGACTAAAGAAAAAATGAAAAAATAAGTTGTTCTATAGAAAGGAAATATAGTTGTACCATTTTACTTGAATATGCAATTATACAATTTTGTTACATTGAATTATTGGCCTGGTTTTTTACCACAATTTTAGAGTATACATTAACATACTTGGTATTGCTTTAGCAAGGTCAGAATTTGTCTCACACCACTTTATTTTGGACTTGGCCAAGTGATTTTCTTTAGTTAATGCAATGTTAGGAGCTATAACAAAGAAAAATCTTAAAAATATGTTTTCCTGCCTGAGGTTTTCCTCTTACATTTCCCCTACCTCCATGACAGAACGCTTCCTTTGGTAGCCAGCCTTGCTATAATAGGATACGTGAAATGGGCCCAATCTGAACTTAAGACTTGGATCAAACTGAGCCCACTTTTGTTCCACTGAACTCTAGTTAACATGTAGATGAGTAAGCGAGGAATAAAGGCTTATTGGTATATTCCATTGAGATTTTGTGGTCTGATACAACAGTGAACATCATATATTTCAATATATGGTAAATGCTATATATTCCTTCTTAGCCTTTAGAACCAACTTTTAGACAAAGATTAGTATATTTATTCATAATCATAGAACAGAGATTTAATATTTTCCATCTTAATATCATAAAAGTACAGATGAGAGAAGCCAAGAAATTGAGGGATGAAGATCAGACATGAAGAGTATAAAAGTAACTTACAAAATTGAAGTTAGTGTACTACAAATGCTAGAAAGTATGTTGGTGTTTATTAGTTCTTCTATATTTTATAAGGTTATCAAAATAAAGGTTTGCAATAGATACTTGGAAATGTGGTCCAGAAAAAATATAGTATGTCATGGAAACAAGGGATAAAGGAACAATAAATCTAATCTAAAAGTAAAAAGTTCATTATATTTTCAATAGGATTACAAGAGGAAATGCCTTTTCTATTTGAGATAAGAGGAGATTAAAAAATAATGCCTTCCTTTGCAAGAATATGTGTTTGTAAAGGAAAGTGTAGACATAACATATGTCAAAAAGGTGGTTTACATGAAATAGTATATGCAAGTTGAAAAATAAAAGGGAAGAAATGGTCTCCAAAATCACAGATTCCTGGTTCTAAATTGTACTTCACTGACAACTTTCTTAAAATGTACCTAGCTTCTGACATTCGTTCTTAACCACTTCTTGTAGATTTTCCATGTTTCATGCAAAGATGCTGTTGGGATTATAGCTTTTTTTTTTAATCAAAAAATAAAAAGCATCTGAGAAATAAGTGATGCTTCAGAATATGTACAACAGTTTTTGAAAATTCCATTTATTCAAGAAGATAAAAAACAAAACCAAAATACAATGCAAAAGTGATTTCTATTAACAGAATGACATTTTACCCTTTTTTTAATGCACCAAATTAGAGAGTATTTGTGGACAATGCAAAAAAAAAAAAAAAGTATTGATTTATCATGTTTTTACTGAGCCCTTTTTCAGTCTGAACTCCTAGGTCATAGATGACTCAAGCTGTTTTTGAAGTAGTTTTATATTTGAGTCAGACTAATGTTCAGCATCTTTACCCAGCACAGCTGTCATGGGTTAGGGTTCACTTACACTTGAAGAAGTAGACAGCTGCTATGCTCATATTAGCATGCCACAGTTATATCAATTACCATTCAAAACAATGTCATGTAACTATTGATATTTTTCCACCAGCCTATTATCTTGAGTATCATAGGTGGCAAAGTCATTATCAAAGTTCCATTATCTTTAATTACAGCAAAATAATTGGCATAGTGATCATAAGAAACCTAAAGATCTCAAAGTTCCCAATAGAGCAAATAACAAACTGTTACAATCTTTGCATAAATGAAGAGCAGTTTGATTAAGGAACTTCTTTTGAATGATTACCAAATATAAACAGCCAGCTTACATTCAGGGTAATTAAGAAAACTGTATGTCAGGAGAAAGGCATCATCCAGGCAGGAATGAACACTTCGGTTCAAAATTACAAGCTGGGAATTGGTACTTTATTCTCACAACTACAGGGAATAAATTGGTCCTGTTCTCCTGTTATATATGAAAATTTGAAGGAAGAAAACGACATTATCTCTAAATAAGGTAGAATGAGTAAGTCTGGTCTTTACCATTAGGATTAGTTGTTTGACTTGAAGAAATTTATAAGCATTCCACAAACAAATAGTTTGTAATTATTTTATGAAATAAATGTCACTCTCCTGTATATATCTCTTATCTATTTTCTTTATTTTGTATATCTTTAAAGCAATATTATGATTTTGTAGATAATATAATTACATATATGGCATGGCCTTTAAAAAAATCGATGCGTATACTGAATCAAATAATGATCAGATGAACCTTTGAGTTGAGGGACATTCTACAAATTAAGTGCCTGTTTGAGTCAAAAATGCCAAAGTACTAAAAGACAAAGGACAATTTAGGAAGTGTTCCAGACTGAAGAATATTAAAGAGATGTGTCAGCTAAATGCAATGCATGAATTTGAATAGATGCTGAACCTACAAAATCAATTAGAATTCTCAGCAACATTTTTTTTTTTTAAATATTTTATTTATTTATTTGAGACAGAGAGAATGAGAGAGACAGAGCACATGAGAGGGGGGAGGGTCAGAGGGAGAAGCAGGCTCCCTGCCGAGCAGGGAGCCCGATGCGGGACTCGATCCAGGGACTCCAGGATCATGACCTGAGCCGAAGGCAGTCGCTTAACCAACTGAGCCACCCAGGCGCCCTCTCAGCAACATTTTAACATCCCTGGAATGGATAATAGAATTATACTAGTGAAAATGTCCTGATTTTGATGGTTGTACTACTGTGATAAAAGGAAACATTGGTGTTTTTAGGAAAGAACACTTAAATAGCAACCAGTAACTTGGCATCATATCTGCAGCATAAGTGTTTCAGAAAAATATTTTGTATGTATGTATGTAGAAAGGTAGATAGATAATATTTGTATACCAATACACTGACAGAAATAATAAGATGAATGTGGTGAATGTTAAAAATTAGGAAATCTGAGAGAACATGTATGATATATTTGCACCCTTTTTTATACTTTAGAACTTTTCAAATTTGGAAATATTTCAATTGAAAGGTTAAAAGAAAATAATTATATTGGAGACCAAGAAAGCCCCTAAATTTAGAGATGTAAATGGGGAAAGAACCTACCAATTTTTAATCTGAGATGTCTATCCTGTTACTAACTCAGAGGTCAAGAAAAAAAAAAAAGAAAAAAAGAGAAAAAGATGGGAGGGAAAAACCCAGTTATTTCCTGTTTCTGTAGTTATAAAATTGACAATTTTTTCAAAGCCAATGTATAGAAGAATCATTTTTCTCTCTCTCTTTCTTCTTTTCTTTCCTCCTCATAAAATATTAATTAGATATCCAATATATGTTAGGTGCTTTTCACAGTACAAAGATAGAAGCTGAAGGCAGAGTTTACTCTTAGGGGAAAAAAAATCTTATGAATCAACCCACAACTCTATATCATTTACTTCTGCTCTAATCTTTATTATTCCCTTATTCTGCTGGCTTTAGTTTTCATTTTTGTTCTTTCTTCTTTTTTTTTTTTTTTAGCACAGATATCATTGGAGGAATCTGAAGTGCGTGGTTTACTGAGGTAAATCATAACAATAACAGAACTTAACCCTGACTCAACTAGGTTAACTCAATCTCCTGCCTTAAGGCCTAACAGAAAGAAAAGTGTGCCATATCCACACATAAAAAACATTTATCTCAGTCTCTACTGTCTTATATTAGATGTCTGACATTTAAAAAAAAATGAAGCATATAAAAAAAAAATGAGACCCAATAGGCAAAGCAAAAATCAGACTCAAATATGACAAAGGGAATTTAAGATATCTAAAATTAAGTTGCCTCTAATGGAAAAAGTAAAACACATGCAAGATCAGATGGGTGATTTCAGCAGAGAAATGGAAACTCTAAGAAATAATGTATTATAAATACCAAAAAAATAAAAAATACAAATATAAAAATGAAGAATGTTCCAACAGGATCTTCTAGGATTTCAACACAGAGCCAAGAAAATAATTAGTAAATCTGAATATCATTCAATAGAAATTATCCAAAAATAAATATAAATGGAAACAAAATAAAGCAGAAGGTAAAGATGACTTCCATAATTGTGACATAAGGAGCACCACCAAAACACTCCTCAGTGAAAATATCCTAACTGATGAAATATTTATAATTTTTTTAATTGTTAAAAATGTTAAAACCTGTGGAAATTGTTCAAGGGACATAGAGCAAATAAAGAAATACTTATTCAGGAAAATCTACTAAATCTCAGTAAGAATATCAAGCGTCTGTAGTACTTAAGCCACAATCCATGGCCTCTTTTTCATTCTCTAGCTCCATGTGATAGAAGCCCCACGAGATAGATGTGTCCAAGAAAACAGGTGTTCCTCTTTTCTTAGTCCCCAGTCATTTGGGATATCTGATACCTCCTCAGGAAAGACAAATGGTCACCATTCTTCATCTACCACAGCTCCAGTTCCATGTTTCAGAGGCTAAAATCCAAATGATGTGGTCAAGATACCACGGTCTCCCTTTTTTTCACCCAGCATTGTTTTGTAGACTGAATGTATACCCTGTAGGAGCATAGAATACTTCACACCAAATGTGCTAAGAATCATATTACATAAGTGCATTTCAGAAAGATTAGTATCTGGTTGGCTAGAAATTAAAAAAAAACAAACATACCTGCAAGCTGTTATTCTAAGGACTTTTGAGTGATAATTTGAAGGGAACTGTATGGTTTGTTTCTGCTGCATGTTATAATTATGGCCAACTATTTATGTTTTAACAAATATTTATCAAGAGGCTATTATTTTGAAACATCAAACTATTTAGTAAGTATATACTTCATGGGTGAGGAAATTTAGACTCAGATGAATTGAGAGAGTTTTTTTTTAATCAAATGGCCAGTGAATGTTAGAACTGGCATGGTAATTCATAATTTCCGACTCTCAATTCATACTTGTAACTATTCAGTTAAATTCCATTTTTGTATAGAGAGAATGTCTTTAACTACAGTGTGATTCCACTTTTATCAAAATCTTTTCATTTGAATAAATAGTCTGTTACCAAGAAAGACTTTTTGTATTTTTATCGCAGTATTGTTCTGGATTTGCTTCCTTTACTAAAAATATTTATCACATGTTTAACTTAGCTACTTGTTTTTACATATTAATTATATAATAACAATCTCTTCAGAATATTCAAAGAATTTTATATAGTCAGATTTTTTCAACTTTCTATTTTGTTTGTATTTTTAACTCTACAAAAGCATAGAATACTTGAAAAGAGAAATGGATTTATTCTTCTTACATATTGCATATAGAAAACCCTATCATGCTATTTTTTTAAACAAGATAAAAATGTAATGGATGGGGGGTGCCTGGGTGGCTCAGTTGGTTAAGCATCTGACTAGATTTGGGCTCAGATCATGATCTCAGGGTCCTGGGATCAAGCCCCACATCCGGTTCCCCACTCAGTGGTGAGTTTCCTTGTCTCCCTTTCCCTTTGCCCCTCCCCAGCATGTTTGCCTGTGCACTCTCTCTCTCTCAAATAAATAAATAAATCTTTTTTAAAAAAATGTATGGATGCTATTGCAAAACCTATAGCCACACTGAAAAAAATGAAGATAAACGCATTATTCTATTCCCCAGAGTTTGCTATTCTTAACAAATTATAGTAGTTCTTTCCAAAATATATATCATATTCATAACATCATATTCATAACATATCATGAAGAATGTCAGGTAACTAAATTAATCAATTTGATAATATGTCTCTAATAGTGTAGGAATTTGGAAAATCTATTTAGACTTTTCTCTTTGGTATGCTTTTCAGATGACTTCTGCCCTTAGGTATGTTTATTCAAAACATAGATTCTTGGTAAGAGAATCTAATAAGCATAGCTTATTAGGATGTGATATCATCCTTGAGGCCAGGATATCAGGGTGATAAGACTGCCCTACCAAAACTACAGGAATCAGTCAGGGCATGGGCCAAAGGGGAGAATGGTTATACATAGATTAAAAACAGCTTCCTGCTGCAAACATACCTATGCTTACTGCACATGCATATGTACACCTACTTCACACATATGCCCTCCACAAAAATATTTGTTGATATGTCCTTCTGGTGAATAAAGAAGAGGTACTGAACCATGGAAACTTAAATCTTAAACCTACCTGACAATTTTGTAACACTTGATTTATTTCCATATTTTTTATTGACTGCTAAGAAAACTGACTTAAAAAACTTATAAACTACCATGTTTAAAATCCAAATATATCTTGAATAAAGTCCAATATATAATTCCACTGGACAAATAATTATTCAACCATTACCATGCACAAGTACCTGGTACTTCAGGAAATAAAGGACAATTTAAAATATAATGGTCTGTAAGTTCTTATAAACAAGTAAGGGGATCAAGTAAATACACATATAATCATAATATAATATGTGTTTCAATTTTTCTTTTTAAATTGTCTTTGTGTATGGCTGACTTTACCAAATTTTGAGGAGGAGAAAGTGATTATTTTGCTGCAAAGTTAAAGTATCTAATATTGTATATAATAGACCCTGTTATTAAAATACAGTCAGCCACTCAGCCGTGTTCTCTGGCCTCCTCTTCCCTCTCTCTAATCATCTGGGAAAACAAACACTAAGTACAACAAAGACACAACAAGCAAATAAGAGATCATTCTTCCAAAATTTTTTTATTATGTTCAGTTAGCCAACACATAGTACATCATTAATTTTTCATGTAGTGTTCAACGATTCATTAGTTGTGTACCATTCTTCCAAATTACTTATGGAAACCAATTCAACTCACAAGTTTCTTCTCAGGAACTCAGAACTGGGTATATCCAAATTCTTGGCTGTAGATTTTTCCCATTCAGCACATTGGATATATCATGCCACTTTCTTCTGGCTTGCCAACTTTCTGTGGAGAGATGTGCTGCTAGCATTATTGGTCTTCCCTTATAAGTTAGGGACTTCTTTTTTCTTGCTTTTAGGATTTTTTTCTTCATCTCTATATTTTTCAAATTAACTATGATATGTTTTGGTGTTGGCCTGCTTTTGTTGATTTTGATGGGAGTTCTCTGTGCCTCCTTGATTTGGATGTCTGTTTCTTTCCCCAGATTAGGGAAGTTTTTAGCTATAATTTGCTCAAATAAACCGTCTGTCCCCCTTTTCTCTGTCTTCTTCTGGGACTCTTAACGATACAAATGTTATTATGCTTGGTGTAGCCACTGAGTCCTAAGTCTACTTTCATGCTTCAGGATTTTTCTTTCCCTCTTTTGATGAGCTTCATTATTTTCCATAATTCTGTCTTCTATATCACTTATTCATTCCTCTACTTCTTCCATCTTTGTAGCCATTATATCTAGTCAGTTTTGAATCACTTTTTTTACATTTTTTTAAAATTTTGGCTTGATTGGCTTTAAGCTCCTTTATGTCTGTGGTAAGGGTATCCGTTATGTTTTCTGTGCTATTTTCAAGCCCAGCTAGCATCCTTATAATTGTTGCTTTAAATTCTGCATCAGGCATATTACTTATATCTGTTCTGATTAGATCCCTGACTTCTTGTTCTTTCTTTTGAGATGAATTTCTCTGTTTCAGCATTTTTCTAGGTCTCTGTCTTCTACGTGTTAAGAAACCCTGTTATGTTTCCTGCTCCTGAGAGTAATGGCTTTATGAAGAAGAGGTCATATACTGTTCAGGGCCTGGTGCTTCAGGAAGTGTTTCTGGTGTATGCCGTGTGCACTTTGCTGCTGTGTTTTGGCTGCTCTTTTCCTCAGGTCAGTCCTCTGCAGAGTTTCTCCTTGCCTACGTGGGGACTGTTTGAACCTTGGCCAGAAGTGTGACAAGTTTAACTAGGTCTGCTTGCTAAAAGAGACCTGATGCTATTTCCACTAGAACTGAGGCTTTGCAGAACTCTATGATCAGTACATGCCACGCATGCAGGGTTTGTGCTGATTTTCTGGGTGTGGCACCTGATGGGTGGTTGCTAGGCACACTTGCCCTAGAAAAACAGGACCAGCAGAGCACAGTGAGCCGGGATGTGGTGTAAGGCGATTAGTCAGTGCTAGCACTGTGTTGAAGTTGGTTTATGCTGAGGGGCAGGGGAGGGAAATGGCACCAGCCTGCTCCTTTGTCCCTGGAGAGGGGAGTCTGTGCCTGCTCCTCTCAAGGAAGCATTATCAGCAGAGTGAACAATTTCCCCTTCATGCATCACAGGCATTTTTCAGATCACTGATTTCACACTGTCTGTCTCTGGGTTGCCTGCCTGCCTGGAGCAGTGCAGAGCACCCTGGGCTCTACCCTAGCCAGGCTGCTGACTTTCAAAATTCCAAACTTCAGGGACCTGGGGTGGTGGGGACCTGTGCTGGTCCTCTGGGAAAGCGTCTCACCATGCTGGGCCTGATGCAGGTTTGATCCAGAAAGGCAGTAGCGCCAGAGTGCAGGGGCATGGGATTCGAAACCAGCAGGCAAAACAGCCAATGTCCCAGTTAGCTGCCCTCAGCCGTGTCTCTATGCCTATGCTGAGGGGTGGAGGAGGGAAATGATGCCCATGAGTTGTTTTGTCCCCAGAGGGGCAATGGCACCTCTCACAGATGCACTCCAAATAGAACAGTCTCTCCCTCTGTCACTTAGGTGATCCTCAGATTGCACAGTCTTCGAGGTCATTTGCCTGCCTCCACTCGAGGTCTCTTTTATAGCCAAGCTTGGGGACCTCTGAAACTCTAGTCTTTGAGCCCCACTGGTTGCAAAAACCCACAAAAATCAGCCCCTCTCATTTTCCCAGCCAGTGGGGAAGTGTGTGCTTATCTCCATTTGCTCCACTCTCTCTTGCCTTTCTCTGCAACCAGGGCTCACTCACCTCCATAACACCCATGATCTGTCTCTCCCCCAAACCACATCTTCACACTTCCTACCTTCTCAAAGGAGCCTCTTCTCTACTTCTTTGTGCAGTTTGTTCTATCAGTCCTCAGGGTGATTTCTCAAGTATGTAGAATGATTCAATAGTTATCTAGCTATGCTCAAGGGATGAGCAAGACTTGGATCTTCCTACTATGCTGCCATCTTAGCTCCTGCCACCCTGCAGTGTCCTTCCTTGAGAATCTTGAGGGTAGGAGAGATGATTAGCAAAATTTGACGTTTCTGGGTAAACTAACCAAATTATATATAATAGCAGCCCAAAACCCACAAAAATCCTTAACAAAGTGTTCTGATTTAACATTATGATTAAATTTTACATTGTGCTATATTTCAGGATACGTAATGCATTGAAAGGCAAGCAATCCTAGGATCAGTGTAGCTTTTTATATTCTTAAGGACAATAGAGAAGATAACTATCTTTATGTTATTAATATTATTAATATTCCCCTTCTTTTATGACTGTATTTTAAATTAGTTGATCAATTCAAATCCCATTCAATTCCCTGACAATAGTGATACTTTGGGAAGGAGTGTCTGAAAAGATATTTCCTATGTGTATGAAAATCAAATATCCTAAATACGGTTTTTCAGCTGGTAGAAAGTAAGCCTGCACCAAGGAAAGACAAATTCTGTTCTGAATATTCCCAAATCTGGAAACACAGGCAAAGGGGAGATTTTTTTGAAAATAATAGCTTTGTAAACATTTCAAACATCTTAGAGTTACTTTATACAGATGATAAATACGCATATTTCTTAATACAAGGCACTGCTTAAGTTTTTTTCCCTTCTTTTTAGCTCTACAATAAACTAAAAGATGATAAATAGAATGCTATTTTAATGTTATAGCTTCCTTTTATCGCTTCTCGGCCTTTTGGCTAAGATCAAGTGTAATGTTATAGCTTCCTTTTAATAATTTGTTCCTCCTACTGGTGAGTATTTTTCAAAAGCCATTTAATATTTATAAGAAATTCAATGTTTTTTTCCTAGAAAGTAGGATGGTTTTAATAGCTGTCATATGCTTTAGATAAGTATAATTTTGTTTAACATTGTCCATTTCAACTCAAAATGACCTTAACTTGAAGATTGCCTGTGTACTACCACAATTTTCAGGTGTAAGCAAAAACAATCTAATGAATTACACAGGTTGAATTTAAAACATACAAAAATAGAAACTATCAAAAAGGATCAAATTATATTTGGCCTTAGTTTTGGTAGATTGTGAACATGTACAATTTTTTCAACAATGAAATCAGAAATAATCAAGTGCTCTTCAATTTTCCTCCAGCATCGTTTTGGAAAACTCCAGTACTTTAAGACCTAATTACTTCATGTTGTGTGTGTGTGTGTGTTTGTACGTAGAATGTGTGTGCATATGCTTGTGTGCACGCAGGTATATCTCTGTGTGGATATTATGAAACAAATTAAATGGCATTTACAACATATGATGAATGGGATTAAACACACAGCAGGTATACAAACACACACTCACACACTTTTTTAATCATCTAATAAATATATACTCACACTTATATTCTTATTTAGTTATGTTTGGTGCTTCCAAGCATGTATCTCATTAGAATGTAATGCCCTTCTATCTGTTAGTGTCCTTAATTTGAAGAAACCAGAGGGAAAAAAAGTGGAAATGGAATGCAGTAAAAGGAAGGGGAGTTATACTGGAATATTGGGAGGGCTTGAGAAACATGCTTGAGGCTAGGTTTCTAGAAATCATGCCTTAATCTATTTTGCATAATTGGCACGAGGTCACCAATACCTTTGCCGCTGTGAATGCAGTAGCCAGGAAGTGTCTATATTCCTGCCATGAACATAATCTTCAGCAGCTGCTATTGCTGGGAGCAACAAAGCCACTGTGCGTCATGAAAGCAATCTTGCAACCACTCATAACTACAGAATAGGAATGCTTCTGTTTCCACCTTCCTTCAGCACCATTTTTTTAAAAAATTTATTTATTTGAGAGAGAGAGACAGAGAGAAACAAAGAGACTCATAACTACATTCCATGCAGGAGAAATGGAAAGAAATATTTCTGAGCCAAAGGTAGATGCTTAACTGACTGAGACACCCAGGGGTCCTGTTTCAGCACCATTTTTGTTTTTGCATGTCTATAGTCTCCATCACCTACTAGTGCCTAAGCTGCAAAGAAGTGTGGGGAAACAAATGTTCTAGTTTCTACCTTGGGGAGATAAGGAGGAAATGTTCCCAAACTATAGAAAAGTGTTCAATATGTACTGGACAATAAGGCAAATGAATGATACTGGTTTACTCTGTTAATAATCACTGGAGATGAGTACCTACCCATTGCAAGTTGGAAAGCTATTCAGCTCCCTGTTATGTGATGGCAAAATACTTGGTCAAGGATCACTTGTTCTATTCATTGAGATGCAGACCATGTACTCAGTGACACCATAATTTAGAGGAAGTAGTATAAAAAAACAAGAAACTGATAAAAAATTTACTGTGTTATTATGCTTTTGATAATTTTGTGTGGCTGTCAGTAAAGTCTGAGAAAAGATGAGTGAACTGAAACCAGAATTAACCTGACTTCCAGGGGAGGTGGCAGGGAATAAAATCAGCTTTGTTAAGAGAGGCTTTGTTAAAAATCAAACTTTTCTGAGAGTTCCCTAGCACAGAGCTTGGTAGGTTGAAAAATCCACATGCTTCTGTACTTACTGATTTGATTAGAAGTTGAAAATGTCAAGCAACAGCTTTAAAGGATATACAACTGGAGGGGAGGGGGGTGGGGGGATGGGTTAGTCTGGTGATGGGTATTAAAGAGGGCACGTATTTTTTTTTTTAAAGGTTTTATTTATTTGACAGAGAGAAAGACAGCGAGAGAGGGAACACAAGCGGGGTGGGTGGGAGAGGGAGAAGCAGGCTTCCCGCGGAGCGGGGAGCCTGATGCAGGCTCGATCCCAGGACCCTGGGATCATGACCTGAGCCAAAGGCAGATGCTTAATGACTGAGCCACCCAGGCGCCCCAAGAGGGCACGTATTGAATGGAGCACTGGGTGTTATACGCAAACAATGAATCATGGAACACTACATCAAAAACTAATGATGTAATGTATGGTGATTAACATAACATAATAAAATTAAAAAAAAAAAAGGATATACAACTGGAACCCCACACTTTTTAAAGCACCATCCACTAAGGTTGTTCTTTCAAATGAAATAGTGGAGAGAAAGCACAAAACTATTGTTTATAGGGGAAAAGTGGAATGGTAAGGTCAAGGCGGTAGCCATTAATCTAGGGGGTAACAGACAGGCAGAACACAGAGCCCAGGAAATGAAATACTATAATCTTCAGACTTAGAGTCTATGTTGATGTAAGATGCTGGCTGTGTTTAGAGACACAGTCATATGACTGGAAGCTAATTGGTTATCTTTACAAGTTTTGAGGGAACTCTTGCCAATATGAAACTTCAGATACGGCCTACAACAACCTGTAATTGCTCAATCCCTACAGCAATTTATAAGACCCCAAATTCTACCAACTTAAAATTAGCTGTTAAACCTATATAGCCTGCAAGAAGTGTACTTCCCCATGGGATCTGCTCAGAAGTGATAATGAGGTGCAGTAAAGCATAGTAGGATTCTTCCAAAAGCAAAACCAGGGCTTTCATAGTGGCTAAAAGAGCAAGTATTCCTCACAGATGAGTGATTACTTCAGGGTCTCCCCTTCACTCCTCGGGAATAAAGGTGATTTTTTCCTCTTCCTTTGGTACCACTACATATTATGTGAGTTAGTTGAACAAGTTGCATTTTAGGTAGCAGGTTACCTTACCAGACCCTAAGAAACAACATCCACACATGATGGAGAGATTCCAGTTTCAAGCCAGGTACAGTAACTGAATGATAGAATCAAGGAGACGGTATGTTGTATGTATAGGGGAAAAATTAATATAGTCAATGCATAGCTACAGGGGTTGACTTTGGCCTTCACTGTTGGTTGGTCGACTAAACACCTAAATACAATTCCTCTAGCAGCTGCTAACCAATGAAAGATGTCCATGTAACAGAGTTTAGGACAGTATGAAGCAGTTGGGAGTCCTTGGGAAAAGTATCCCTTTTTAATTTGTTATTTTAATTTTTTAAATGAAACATATTTCTTTCCATTTCTCCTGCATGGAATGTAGTTACGAGTCTCAAGGTCCAGTTGCCATCTTAAATACATGAAATGAAAACTATGAACATCAAAGTTAACATGTTAAGAAGGCATAAGGGAAAGGGAGAATTTGATTTCAAATAAATAAAGCTTCGTTAATCTCAGCCATTGACGGGTTGTTTTGTTGTTTATTTTTTTAGTTGTAGTCAAAGACATTTTTGGTTTCATTTTGTTTTTTATTTTTTATTTTTATATTTTCATTTCATTTCATTTTATTTATTTTTTTCATCATGATAAGTGTACTCTTTAATCTCCATACCCTGTCTCCCCCATCCCCTCATCCACCTCCCCTCTGGTAGCCATCATTTTGTTAAGAGTCTGTTTCTTGGTTTGTCTCTCATTCTCTCTCTTTTTTTCCTTTGCTCTTTTGTTTTATTTCTTAAATTCTACATATAAGTGAGATCATATGATATTTGTCTTTCTCTGACTTATTTCACTTAGCATTATACTCTCTAGCTCTATCCATGTTGTTGCAAATGGCAAGATTTCATTCTTTTTTATAATAATATTCCATTGTATATATACACCACCTTTTCTTTATCCATTCATCTATTGATGGACACTTGGGCTGCTTCCATAGTTTGGCTATTGTAAGTAATGCTGCAATAAACATAGGGGTGCATGTATCTCTTTGAATTAATGCTTTTGCATTTTTTGGGTAAATACCCAATAGTGCAATTCCCAGATCATAGAGTTGTTCTACTTTTAATTTTTTGAGGAAACTCCGTACTGTTTTCCACAGTGGCTGCACCAATTTTCATTCCCTCAAAGGCATCTTTAGTTTTCTCAGATAATATGTTATTTGTTTGACTATTTGTGGAATATGTAGATAAAATATAAGAATACTCAATAGGATTTGTGAAAACAGAAATCATCTCAATTAGCATAAAACATCACAAAGCAAAGAAAATTAGAGTGTTATCAAATAGCTTGAAAATCAAGGATATCATCTGCTCTGCTCTGAATTTATGCTCAAAGAAAATACACATAAGAATAGTTATAATTTCAATGGTTTTGAAATGGTAGGGTCTCTTAGAATTACCCGCACTTCCTTTTTAAATGATTACTGAACATATATGGAAGCAGAAGAACCCAGGAATGCACATTTACCAAGGACCACAGAGGATTTTAATGTGGATTGTTCATGGGCCTCACTTTCTATTACTCCCATGCCTTAAAGAGGAATAATATATTAGTTGAAAGACAATTTTGGAGTCAAACTATCTGAGCCTAAATCTTGGGTGTATTTCTTATGAGGTATGTGGCCAGGAATCAATCACAAAAATTTCTGTGCCTCAAATTGTCATATATAAAATGCAACTATTCTTAGATCCTGTCCTATAGGACTGTTATAAAAATTAAATATAAAGAACACACAGGAGTCCCTGGCATAGAGTAAACATTATGTAAATATTAGCTATAATTGTAAAGCAGTCAGATTTATTATTAATTGTAGATAATAGTTGAATAGGTAGATCTGGTTTATAGAAAGAACCAATTTGTGTTTTTAAGAGACCAAAAAGAGGGGCAGCTGGGTGGCTCAGTCATTAAGCATCTGCCTTCAGCTCAGGGTCCTGGGATCGAGCCCCCCATCGAGCCCCGCATCGAGCCCCACATCAGGCTCCCTGCTTAGCGGAAAGCCTGCTTCTCCCTCTCCCACTCCCCCTGCTTGTGTTCCCTCTCTCGCTGTCTCTCTCTCTGTCAAATGAATAAATAAAATCTTTAAGAAAAGAGAGACCAAGAAGAATTATTCAGAGCACTAGACATAATAATTAGCCTAATTAGCAGTACTATAGGCTAGCTATTGTGTGAAATAGAAAAATAGGGAAAATCTAGCAATTTTGATGTAACAATCTTGATGTAAAATTCAGAGATAATTTAGAATACATGTTTAACCGTGATATTAAGGAGAGGACTTAATTTTAAACTGTTTGGAGTTTTAATGATTTCATGAGAAAGGATATTTTAAGTACTAACTAGAAAATTTAATATTACCTAAAAGCAAAACAGTTCAAGTTATCAGAATGGTGTCATTCATATAAAATTGTCTGAGTACTAGAACAAAGAGGTAGGAGAGACCTAAAATTTCTTACTTGATGAATTTGGCTTTGCTCTTTCTTGACTTTGTCACATATTAAAGCCTGATCTTTCTTTCCTGGGTATCATGGGTTCTTTTGGGTCATTCTCTCATCCTTTTAAGTCTGTGAGGACTTCACATGTGCAATATTTTTTTTAATGTTTGTTAGTTTTTTTTGGTTTGGGAAGGGAATTTTCATACATCCTTTGTCCTAACAGACCCCAGCATGCAGCTTTTCACAAACTCAAAACCTTCTTACTCAGTTGTAATAGCCCATTTTAGGCAGCCTCTCACCATTGTGAGCATCAGTGATGTGTCAAATAATAAGATGAAAAAGAGGTGAAATATAAGCATGATTTAGAGAAAACACATATGGAAAAAATCAACAAAGATCAAATATGCATGTTTACTATTTTTGAAGGAAGAAAAGAAGAAAAAAATATATTTATTATCTAATATATATATATATATATATATATATATATATATATATATATATATATATCAGGAACATCTGAAACTGAAAAGATATATTGTGGAAAAAGTAAAAAAATAACAAAGAAATAGTTAAAAAGATTGAATTTAGACTTGATGAAATTACTAAATTCAAGGAAAGACGAAAATCTTAAAATTTATCCAGAAATAATAACAGGTCATTCTCCAAAGAAATAAAGCTTGCCTCAGACTTTCCCCATGAGATTAGATGCCAACAGACATTACAACAAGATCCAGGAATGTTACAGGAAAGCTTATGAAACCTTTAATCTTTACTCAGTCAAGGTGGTGTTCAGCAGTAAAGGTAAAAAAGGGAGTTTGAAAATGAGAGAAAGAAAAAATAATTGAAGCCTTCCTGAAAAGCTACTTGGATATTTAATTTTTCTCTACTCATAAATGTAGAAGCAGTAGTATATTTAAAAAGAGGAATACACAAACAATGAATCATGGAACACTACATCAAAAACTAATGATGTAATGTATGGTGACTAACATAACATAATAAGATAAAATTAAAAAAAAATTTTAAAAAAGAAATAATGAAAAAAAATAAAAAGAGGAATAGGTAAGCATGAGCCACATTAAGAAGGGATTCATATAATTCATATAATTTGTTCTTTCTTTCTGTCTTCTAAGACAGAAATCTTCTTTCTTGTCCCCTCTGCCCCTCCTGCACCTCATCTCCTTCTCCCTCCTCCTCTCCCTCTTGCTCCTGTTCCTCCTTCTTCTCTCCACAAGTTGCTACATTTGCCTGCTATGTGATTCAGGATGGACATATAAAATATGACATTTGAGGGAAGTGCTGAAAGGAAAACCCCCCGAGGGAGGATAAGGTGACTAGAAATACAAAAATACTAATGGTAAACCCTGAAAGAAATAGGGCAAATAGCTAACGTTTGATGGCACTACCCCGTGGGCTGTGGGAGTTCATTGCATTTTCCCCTAACCTTGTCAGTGAATGTTCTGGTTCTGTTTTGTTTGCCTCTCCCTATCTGCTTTCTCCTCCTCTGCTGTGTCCCTAGAGGTTGAGCCTCTTGAAGGTATCACCCAGATTCTCTTTCTTGCTGGCTTTGGTTGGAGTAGGCAGGAGGGAAACACAAGCAGAGATCCAGTAGGATGTTTCTTTCCCACTCCCTGCTTCAGTGTCTCTTGTCACTATCTTTACTGCAGCCCTCAAGATCACTGCTCCAGACAGATACCCCCCCATCCCCCACCTACCTAAGCTGCAGCTCTCACCTGGTGCTTGAGGCACACTGCCTTCCCTTAAGAGTTTCCTGTTGTTGCTGGTCTCTGGGTACATTACCATACCTTGTTTGTTCTTCAATCATTGTGTCGAAGTAGTCCCTTTATTAAAAGATCATTTCATTTGAGCTACAATGAGATATCACCTTACACCAGTCAGAATGGCTAAAATTAATAACACAAGAAAAACCAGATATTGGTGAGGATGTGGAGAAAGGGGAACCCTCTGACACTGTTGGTGGGAATGAAAACTGGAGGGGCCGTTCTGGAAAACAGTATGGAGGTTCCTCAAAAAGTTAAAAATAGAACTATCTTATGATTGAACAATCACAGTACTAGGTATTTACTCAAAGGATACAAAAATACTGATTTGAAGGGACACATGCACCCCGATGTTTATAGCAGCATTATCAACAATAGCTAAATTATGGAAAGAGCTCAAATGTCCATTGACAGATGAATGGTATATATACACCACTCCTATGTATATATATATATTTATATATATATAGAGAGAGAGAGAGAGAGGTGGTATATATATATATACATATATATATATATATATATATGAACATTACTTAGCTATCCAAAAGAATGAAGTCCTGCTACTTGCAATGACATGGATGGAGCTAGAGAGTATTATGCTGAGTAAAATAAGTCAGTCAGAGAAAGACAAATACCATATGATTTCACTCATATGTGGAATTTAAGAAACAAATGATCATAGGGGGAAAAATAGGCAAACCATAAAATAGACTCTTAACCATAGAGAACAAACTGATGGTAAGCAGAGGGAAGGTGGATAGGAGGATGGGTTAAATAGGTGATAGGAATTAAGGAGTGTGCTTGTGATGAGCAATGGATATTGTATGTAAGTACTGAATCATTAAATTCTACACCTGAAATTAATATTACACCATATGTTAACTAACTGGAATTTAAATAAAAACTTTAAAAAATTATTTCATTTGAACCAATGGGGTTAAATTATTTTTCTTGCCAGGACACCTGATTGACATATTGTTTTTAGTGACTGGTGACATCTCCTAACAAAATCAATTAATTTGAATATTTAATAGACCACACTGAAGACCTAGCTGGTTGTTGTTCATGAATTTGTAGTGATTTCATATTTCATACATGATTTCAGAGTGGTTTCTCTCATTAATACAAAATGTAAATGTTCCCAACTGGAAATCCATTGGGAAATTAGCTAATTTCTACTTAAGAGCTCAAATAGTTCTACTGTTTTATTTTTACCAAAATAAATATACAGTCTTGTGTCCTGGAATCAGGAGATCCAAATGCAACAAAGTATCAGTGACCAATACTTACTATCAGAAGCTAGGAAGAAGTATTTAATATTTGAAGCTAGAAAGAAATTTCACTGGAAAAAATGACAAGCAATTTTTATTAGGTTATTAAAATTTCACATGCATAAGGGATTATCCCCATTGGGAAACACTCAGGTCCAATTTTAAGTTCAATGGAATCTTTCTTTATGGACCCCTGCCCATCAATAACATTATGTAGAAAAAAATCAGTTTAAACAACATTTGAAGGGCAGACTCAGAAAAGATACAAAAGCGCCTGGGGGTGCATCAGAACTGCTAATATAGCAAATAAAGAGATGATTAAAAGGAGCTGCTGCCCCTGTTGCTACAGTGGGAATTTATGGGATATTTGGTGCATAATCTCTGCAGGACACTTTCAGCAAAATGGGAACCTCTTTCTCCACTGCTGACTGACTCCTTAAATCCCTGTGCTGGCATCAACAGAAAACATTCTAATTCTCAAACTCTGCACTTCTATTTTGCTTCCCTCACTCCTCTCCAATCAAAGAAGAAAAAGTAGATAAAAGAGATATAAATTAGGCCTGGTTTTGATGCATCTATTTGGAGCTATACCATTTTTCAATTCTGTTTTTTATTTCTTATTCCATTTTATGAAAGAATCAGTATGTTCCTTGTTCATAATTTTTATTATTTGGAATTTTGTGTGATTTTAGGTGAAATCAAATAAAAATGTGCAGTAAGTTTTTTAAATTGTCCAGATGGATCAAGAGTTTTTTATATTTCTTCAGGAATAGCTCTGAAAAAGTGTTTTAAATAGTATTAAAGTACAATTTGGGTTAAGATTTTTTTAAAAGATTTTATTTATTTATTTATTTATTTGAGCGTGCGTGAGAGAGAGAAAGAGAGAGAGAGAGAGCAAAAGGAGGGGGGGGGAGAATCTCAAGCAGACTCTGAACTGAGCTTGGAGCCTAATGTGGGGCTCAGTGCTAGGACCCTGAGGTCATGACCCAAGCCAAAACCAAGAGTCGGGCATTCAACCAACTGAGCCACCCAGGCACCCCTAATTTGGGTTAAGATTTTTTTTTATCTGACATTTCATTATCCCTAGTATTCCAAATTAATTGGAATTAACTTTAAGCTAAATTTTTAATTATTTTTTAAATAAATAATTCAGTTTATTAAAGAAAAAATAGTTTACATAAGGGCCAACCATTTCAATACATATAACTCACTAATGAAAAATATGGTTTATATCTTATGCTAAAGCTGATTTACAGTTACACCAACATATAATATATTCTGGAATAGAAATTTCATTAATGCATTGCTAGACAATTTCTACATATAATTTGATGTCTGGAGTGTGTGTAACTCTAATGAAAATTGACATGAAGCTCAAGAAATCACATTTTAGCATTCATCTTGGTTGTTGTCCCACCATAGTTTGATTTACTTTGTAATTATTCTTTACCTGAAATGAATACATGATGAAAATATCAGGGAATTACTAAATACCCAAAAGGCACGCTTTTTTTTTTTTTTTTTTTTAAGAAATTGTGGTGTGGAAACATCTAAGCTGAATTTCAAAGGACTTTTATTTATTCCTGTAAACCCTCTCCTTTTTGATGAAACATGCTTTGAAGCAGAATTACAACTATGATGGAAGGGAAAATTTACTATAAATAAGCTTGCAAATGTATGTATCTTTGTGGAAGCCATAGAGTTTAGTGTAGAGAGCTATGAACTGATTGCAGAGAAAGCTAATACTTTATATAGGTATATGGGTTTAATATGACTTATATTATTTCTAAACTAGTGATGATTTAAAATTGGGTGTTTATTATTGGAAAGATAGTCTAGAATAATATTAAAAATATTAGCTCAAACAGCTGACATTTGTTGACTGTTATTGTGATTTAAATACTCATAAGGTCATATCAACATATGTGAAATATAAAGAGCATATTTCTACTACAGGATGACACTTTTTTTTCCTTTTTAACTCTTTTATATGGCAACTTCAACTAAAATAATAGTTTGGTAATGGATTATATCATTTTATTTTTCAAATGTTATATATACAATTGTCTTATTCAATACTGTAGAAATGATAATTTTGATTGTTTAAATTATGTGAAAACCAGGTCAGAAATACCAACTTTAACAGAATCATCAGTCTCATTGAAAATAATTGAAACCTTTAAAAACTGTTAAAAAGAAAGGCACAGGCCACAAATAAGGTCATCTATGTCAGGACCCCACATCAGTGAACCAAAATTTAGTACCTAACCTAACTATCATTCTAACCCCCATCCCAGTGTAACCTTTAATGAGTCAACACGGAATTTCCTGATCAGTACTGAGAAATTTACTGATAGACTGCTTTTCTTCCCCTTAGGAAGGTGATTTTGTCTAAAACAGTGCATTCTTTGCTAATAATTCCCCCCCCCCACACACACACACTGCCTTTTAAAAACCTTTCCTTTCCTACAGACACAGCTCCTTTCTATTTACCAGATGGGATGTGGCCTGATTCATGAATTGTTCGAGAAAGCCAATTTGATCTTTTAAATTACTCAGTTGAACTTCTGTTTAATATAACAAAGATTGGAAAATAAAGCCATACCACTTTAATAACACAAAACCAGTAGGAAAATAAGATTTCTAAAACAATAATCAGTTTAAAGTTATTTTTCTATATTATTTGAATCTAATTCTTCTGTCTACTTAAATACATTTTATCTTTTTTATGCTCAGAACACCAACCTATACAAATAACAAATGAACACCGGGCATGTTAACATTTTTGAAAACTCACAAAATCCTTCCAGAACCATAATGATATAAAAGCCACTAAGCCTTTTGGGATGTGATGTTTCAGAATATAGTATATACATGTGAGGACAGACAGCTGATTTTTATGTAAAAAATCAGTTGAATTTTGGAAGAATTAACTCAATTTTTTTCTCTTTGGAATTTCTTCTTTAATTGACTTCTCTGACTTCTTCCCCAGAATCCTGTCCCTAAAAGGAAGTGACCACTCTTATAAGTGAGTATAACATCTCATACACTAGCTTCTTCATTCTTAAAGTATGCAGTAGATGGAAGACAGCAGTATCAACATCACTTGAGACTTGCTAAAAATGCAAATTTTCAGGCCCCTTGTCACACAACTGAATCAGGATTTCCAAGGAGAGGGCCCAGAAATCTGTGTTTTAACATCTCCCAGGGACTGAGAAGCACCATCCTAACTCAGCTTAAGCCAAGGTCAAGAGCTCCAATTCAGCAGTACTGCCAAGAGTGACTAGTTTATGTACTCACTCTTAAAAATTCTTCCCAAAGGAAGATAAGATGCACTGGATGTTCTCTTCAAAGGAATGATTCAGTCATATCAACTGTGTATACAGAGGGCCTCAATACAGAATTCTACAGTTTATCTCAGCCGTATCAATAATAGTCTGATAAAATCTTCAACCAAAAAATATTTTATTTTAACTTGATTTCCTATCTTCATATTATTAGTTCATATGACAGCTAAAATATAATGTTAAGTATAATTCAGAATTTTATTACACTTCATAAAGGTGCTTACGTTTCATATATCTAGTTAGCACTGCCGCAACAGTTGACATACTATATTTGATAAACGTGCCCTCTGAAATTCCACTGTCAGGAGATAATTATGGAAAATTAATAGACAATATAGTTAATATATTCAGAATTTAGTTAATCAAAATTGAACTTTACTAGTTATGAGAGAAAAGAATTTATGGATGGAGTGATAAAATTTGAATGAATACCATTCATATGAGTTCATTAAGCTAATTCATAGAAAATCTACCTTAGGAAATTTATTCTCAATGAAAAATAACATAAAGTATTTATAGATTTATAATACAGGTGGAGATGACATATATATTACAGCCATCAAGTTGAATATAACTTTCAGAGCTTCAGATTCCAAAGTTTATGAAGAAAGCTGGGTATTTAATTCATACATTTTTATTAATATAAATACAAAAGCCTACAGACTTTATCAAACTTGTTTGTAAGCATCAATACTTAAAGAACATCAAGTTAATCCCACACACTTGAGTAGTAATACTGTCGGGATTCAGGCCCAAAGGCTCGTGAAAACATTAAGTTGAATATATAATGGATAAAATGAGAGATTATATTAGTATTGATTAGTCAGTTAAATATGTGCTTAAGAAAAAGTGTCACTCTTTACTTCTGTGGTCTTCCTCCCCCAAAATGCATAACCCAATCTAACCATAAGAAAAACCCAAAACAAACTCTTATATAGGCATTTTACAAATATCTAGCCAGTACTCATCAAGACTCTAAGTCACCCAAAGAAAGAAAGTCAGAGAAACGGTCATGGCTGACTGTCAGAAGCAGACATGATAACTAGATATAATATGGGGTCCAGAAATAGAAAGAGGAGATTAAATTAAGAAAATCCAAATACAATATGGACTTCAGTTAATAATAATATATCAATATTGGTTTAGTAAATACAACAAATGTGCGATATTAATAATATGGCAAAGTGGGTGTGTGGTATATGGGAACTCTTTCCACTCTTCAGTTATTTTTCCTAAAACTAAAACTAGTCTTAAATAAAGGTTTATTTTATTTTACTTTATTTTTTTAACGATTTTATTTGTTTATTTGGCAGAGAGACACAGCGAGAGAGGGAATACAAGCAGGGGGAGTGGGAGAGGGAGAAGCAGGCTCCCCGCTGAACAGAGAGCCCGATGGGTGGCTCGATCCCAGGACCCTGGGATCATGACCTGAGCCGAAGGCAGATGCTTAATGACTGAGCCACCCAGGCATCTCTAAAAGTTTACTTTAAAATGGAGCTACATTATGAGATATTATATTTGGTATAAAATAGTAAATGTTAAATCCTAAATTCTGAGTATAAGTCAAGTTTCCTCTTTGCAAGACATTTGGGAGTTATAAGGCAGCTCTTTTTTTCTTACTTCCATTTTGATCATTTTACAAATGGGCTACTGCAGAGCACTTACTTTGATGAGACAATCAATTAAAATCAAAGCCTAAAATATTCTAGCATATAATTTTACTTTATTTAGCTTTGTGGCATTTTCTCCTGTTTTTAAATCTTATTATAAAGAATAAAATGTCAAGAACAAAGGAAGTGATATAGAATCACAAAATGTCATGTCATACATCAACATACCAAGCAAATAATAGAGTTTAATAGTTGATGATCCACTATTCTATTTGTATTACTTTTGTTCACTGATAAATTAATTTTCATTTTACAGTTGGTTCACAACTCCTGAAGTGATCCAACCCTTCAGCATAGTGCTTCTAACACCAATAAACTGGTTTGGGAAGGGGAAAATCATTTTTATTTGAAAGGGAATGAAATATATTTGCAAACACAGATATGCTAAATAGATATTAAGGGTTGAGGGAACCATATATGTGTGTGTGTAAATTTAATGACTCCATGGTCTTATTATTTGTTCAGTAAGGCATGTCAAGCAACACGTAATTATACAGATATATTTCTAAAAATTGTATTTTGTTGTCAGAACTTTGAAATCAACACATTTCTGAAATTGCAATTTTCCTATACATTTTCACCGTTTTTGTTTTCTCTTTGAGGGAAGTCCCATTTCATTGTTTTACATCTTTGAAATGCTGAGCAGAAACTCCAGCATAATGAAAAGAAGGCAATCATACACGAAAAAGTTTATAGCTGCTGACATTGTGAGGTGTTCCATTATAACCAGCTCGCAAATCTCTACTGCTAAATTCGTGGATGCTTTCTTATACCAGAATGAAATTATTGAAAACTGTTCAGCTGCTAGCAAGTTGTAAAGGAAAGACAAAGGATTAAGCATCGCAATACCTGAATTCTATTTCCAAATTTTACAACCTTAGTTACTGGACCTCTCTGGACATTAGCAACCTCACATGTAAAATAAAAGGGCAGGGAAAGCAATCTCTAAGTAACAAATGTTATTTTCACCTTAAAAAGCATTGCATGAAAATATATTAACATCAGGAACAAAAGACATCCTATGAATTTCCAAAACGGATACAGACTTTTCATAATTTAGATCACCTAATAAATAAAGGAAGTACAACGGGTGTTTAATTCTGAGGGCCTTGCCTTCGGGCTTTGGAAGAACTTACCTAATTACAGACAAGATAGCATCTGTCACACAGATTTGAAAATATGCTGAGTCTGATCACAACTCATTCCAAGTAAAACAGATTTTTAAATGGAAAAAAATTGAAAGAAAAAGGAAATGCAATGATCCCAGATATGGTAGCCAGCCTCCAAGAAGGTCCCCAGGGATTTTCACGTCATGGAATCCACCCCTTTATCCAGTCCCCTTTCACATTAAGTAGGGTTGTGTAATCAATAGTATATTGCCGAAGTGATGTTGCATGACTTCTGAGGCTAGGTTATAAAGGACATTATGGCTTCTGCCTTGCTTTGTCTCATGTACCCAGCAGCCACATCATTATGACATTCAAACAGCCCTCTGGAAAGGGACTCAGACCTCTCAGTAAGAGCCCCTTGGAAGTAGATCTTCCAGCCACACACAAGCCTTCAGATTACTGTAACCTCAGCAGCTAAGTTCTTGACTGGAACTTCATGGAAGACCTTAGGTCAGAGCCATCAAACCAAAGCATTTCAGAACTCCTTGCTCACATAAACTATAAAATAATAAATATTTATTGTTATTTTAAGCTGCTAAGTTTCCCACAGAAACTTAGAAACTTTAAAATGATGAACATCTAATGTTTTATGCTACTATGTTTTGGGTAATTTGTTTCACAGCAATAGATAACTAATAGATTGGTTATAGGTATTACCAAGGTTGCATTTCCTCAAGTATTCAAGGAAGCGTACAAGGATTCTAAGGGGAAACACAAGTACCATGGCCTCTTTGATTAATTCAGTCTGTAAAGTGGAATCAGGGTAATGTAAGCCTGAATTATTTGAATTTTGCAAAATGAAATTTTGGGGCAATAAATATCTATCAATTTATCTCAGTTTTTTGCTTATTTCATACTCTCTACCAACAACTGCTCATTTAATTACTCTATTATCTGTGGCTACTATCTCAATATATTTAATACTATCATCTTAGTCTTAGTGCTTCAGCAAACACTAATTTCTCATTGGGTTTTTAACAACTATGGGCCCAAGGACATATTCACTCTGGCTCACTGCTTTATCTCAAACAACAAGTTCAGTATCAGGCATATATACTTATATTTAATAAGTATTTATTAAATAAGTAAGTGATTGGAAAGTAAAACCATCATGTTATTAAAAAGAAGAAAAAGTTTTAGTAAATAAAAGAAAACCCTCAGAATATTTTCTCTAGATGCTTCTGAGCCCAGAGAAAGAATGAGAAAAAAGAGTTTTAAGACTTAAATAATGGGGACACCTGGGTGGCTCAGTAGGTTAAGCGTCTGCCTTTGGCTCAGGTCATGATCCCAGGGTCCTGGGACCCAGTGCCTCACACCAGGCTCCTTGCTCAGCAGGGAGCCTGCTTCTCCCTCTGCCTGCCACTCCCCCTGCTTGTGCTCTCTCTCTCTCTCTGACAAATAAATAAATAAAATCTTTTAAAAAAAAAGACTTAAATAATGGATATCTAATAAACAGAGGTACTTTATTTGAAGAGAAATCATTAGCTGTTGATACCTAAGCCTCCATTTGCCTCGACTACAAATGGGAAAAATAGTGATACTCTGATTTTCTAATACCACATATAACTCATAGGGTGGAATTGCCCTACAGATAAAGGTAGCCAACTGAGCAAGAAAATTGGTAGTGATTTCATGATATATAAGGAAAGGTTCAGTTAAATTTATACCTTAGCTACATAGCTTGGGTCAAGGAGAGTCCAAAGCACATAGACTAAAGTTGCTACAGTTTCTCTTAGTTGTTTCTTTTTCTTAAATTGCCCTCTTCTGATGTTTCCAGAGTCTTTAATCTTTCCTTATTTTAATTTGTAGCTGAATAGTATTTTGGTGATTTTAAAAAAATCATTATATTCCTGATAAAATGTTTAATCCAGTTTACTTAGACATATCTTACCTCAAGGTCTTCATATATTGGACTTCCCAAGGGTCTGTGTGAACATAATTATGAAAATTTTAGATAGAAACACTCAGGTAGAGTACTAGCTATGAAAGCACAAATGTATAATTTCCATTTTGTTGAGAGAAGCATAAATATAACTTTGCATAAAGTAAGATCCAATAATGTCTCACCCAGTTATATCAGAAAATAAGTCCATAAAAACATTTATCCAGAAAAATTATCTAAATAACTTTTTAAATTAAAACACCTTTTAAAATATAGTGTGCACTTGCCACATTAAAACAATTCTAAGAAATGATGTAATCTAATTTTCAATGAATGACTCAATATAATGGATTCTTGTAACTTTATTTCTTACATTTTAGTAAGCTAATACCGTAGATGTCTTCTTGAATAGGTATCTTGTGTTAAGGTAATAATTCTCAAAAGATCCCTAAACTAAAAAACTCAGACTTCTGGGAATTTGGTTTGTTTACTTTTCTCATTGTGGTCACTTCTATTCTCCATCATCATTTACCCTCTAACAAGCTTGTTTTCACTGCTCCCATTTTTCTTTCCCTTCTGAGTATTCTGAGTATTGCGTATAATTTCTGCTGTTAGTCCTTGCAGTTTATAAATGTTACAAAAGATAAGAAGATAATCGGTACTACACACACACACAGACACACACACACAGACACACACACACACACACACACACACAGTGCCTAAAAAGATTGTGCATGCTGCATTAGCCCCATTAGCAGTTTGACAGTTTGGGGTTAAACGATTCTCCCTAATTTTAGAGTTTAAAACTAGTCTAGAAAGATATGATTATTTAAAGCCTTAGAACCTGATAAGTATAGAAGAGCAAATCTGAAATAGACCAACATTATTGTATCCATCATTTAACAATATACGTTGAGAATGTATTATGTGCCAGGCACAAGTAAGGCACTTGAAATATATGAGGAATCAAAACAGGAAAAGAGCCGACCCTCATGGAGATATATTTCTGTAAGGGGAAATAGAAAATAAATTATTTGAAGAAATATAAATGATATAAAGAGGATAAAGAGTTCCGAATGTTCACATTCTGTTATACGTGTAGCAGTCAGGGAAGACTCAGATAATGAGACATTTGAGTAGAGACCTGAAAAACTTGAAGTGGAATATATATTATATGGAAGAAAAATGTTAGAAGTACAGACAATAATAACTGTAAAAATACTAAAAGAGGAGAATGCTTGGCATTTTTTAAGAACAGCAAGATAGCCAGAGCCAATGGAGTAAAGAAAAGAAGGGAAGAGTATGGTGGAAAAGATAGAGAGAGATGGTGGGACCAGAATTGACCATGGCAAGGACTTTGTCTTGTATCATAAGCTGGAGAGAAGGCCATCAGGGACATTAAGGAGTGACATGGTCTCCCTTGAGACTGTGTTAAAGGATTTCTCTGACTATTGGGTTGAAAGTAGATTTTGAGGTGCAAAAGCAGAGGCAAGGGGGCCTGTTAGAAGCCAATGTGAATTGTGTAAGACTGTTAAATCACAGACCTGTACCTCTGAAACAAATAATACATTATATGTTTAAAAAAAAAAAAAAAAGTAGGAAGGGAGAAAGGAAGGGGGGGAAATCAGAGGGGGAGATGAACCATGAGAGACTATGGACCCTGAAAAACAAACTGAGCATTCTAGAGGGGAGGGAGGTGGGGAGGTGGGTTAGCCTGGTGATGGGTATTAAAGAGGGCGTGTACTGAATGGAGCACTGGGTGTTATATGCAAACAATGAATCATGGAACACTACATCAAAAACTAATGATGTAATGTACGGTAACTAACATAACATAATAAAAAAAAAAACTTGCAAGAAAAAAAAATAAAAGAAGCCAATGCAATAAAACAGGCAAGAAAAAATGGTGGTGCTATGCATGTGCTTTAAAAAAGAGCAACAGGGTTTAGGTTTTGAACATGTCAAGTTTGAAGTGCACATTTGAATAAAGAGTAAGCAATTAAATATATATGTGTTCAGCTGAGGTGAGAGGTCCCAGGGGAAGACATAAAATTTCAAGATGTGAAAAAATACAACTTCTGTGTGGGCTTGAAGGTATTATCCAGGAGACAGACAAGAATTCATAATGTAGGTGAAAAAACATTCACGTAGGTGAAAAAAAAATGACTGACCCTATGCCTTTGAGTAGAGGAAAGGGGATGGATGTCGTGAGAAAGGGGAGAAACTGATTTTAGAACAAAGCAGAGACGTTAGAGCCCTAGTAACAGAAAAAAGGCCAGAACATGTGGGTGCAGAAGCAAGTGACAGGGTAGCTATGGGGGGAGGGGGAGGAATATATTCAAGTTACTTTTGATTGCATCTAGTATTCACAGTAGTATAAGGAGCTAGTTCATCCATGGCTGGTGATAGGGAAAGGCGTTTTCCAGGTGAAGATAGAGAAGTTTCTATGAATGTGGGAGAATAAATTGGGAAATATATGGGCTTTTAGAGAAGCACTTAGAGGTAACTTGAGGTAAATTGTACAGAATTCTTAGAAGGGGAGAGATAATAAATGCTTCTCCTCTATTTACTTTTACTTCCTAACAGAGGGGGATAAAACACATTGATGTTTCAGTGAAGTCTGCAATTGCAGTTTTGATGGAATGAATATGTTGAGTAGCTTCCAGGATACATTACCATGTAGAAGGTCCACACAGGTTTACTTGCCAGCTTACGATATAAAAAATCCCTTCTCCCAAAGGCTCACTAGTACTTTTCTAAGTTTTAAGACCTTGACAGATAGAAGTCTAGGCCAGAGACACAAAAGGCTTCTTCCAGGAGAGGAGGACAGTTTTGACAAGCAAAAAGTATATTATCTTTTGGAGCAAGGGCAAAGAAAGACGGGGTTCAAAAATGTCAAGTAACCAATAAAACTTTTATGAAGTAAGATTTATTTTGTTGGTAATCTAATGTATTATCTCAAGCACAAGTCAACAAGTTGTATGAGAAGATTTAAGCTATAGGTCCTTAACTATGATTTTGGACCTATTTCATATGTGCTTGTATTGTGTGGACAGAAGATTGCAGACAAAACTTTTCTTAGTTAATTTTGGCCCTCCTACAGACCAACTTGTGTTGAATTCCTGAAATCTCATAGCCTTAAAGAAATTAAAGCCTAACACTTAACACAACAATCTATAAAGTTATAACTTTAAGTATCTGATGGTATTTCAACTCTACATATATTTACCTATTGCCTAAAATGAAATATATTTCCATGCATTAGCAATTCCACTGAAATGCAGACTTGGACAGAAATGCATAATGATGAATCAATATCCTTTTATTAAAATATTGCAACAGAAGTAAGGAGCTTAAAATTAATAGCTGTATGTTGGTTTAAGATTATCTTAACATTTCAATCTTCCCTGTCATCCATTTTGAATATTAAGATAGATTTAATAAAGGAAAAGATGAACAATATTATGGTGTGGATTCTAAATTCTCCCTAAGTATATATAAGAATAATAAGGTGGTATCCATCTGATATTTAATTTTACATTTCCATGACATTAATAATAGGACAAAAATACTTTTTCTCCTTTACATCTATTTTTGTGGTGAACATATTCTTTTACACATGAAGATAATACCAATAATACACAAGATATATTATTTAAATGTTATTTAGTAGTAGCAAAATCCAGTTATGATTCATGTGCATTTTATCATGACAGTTTCTTTCTAAATTTGCAAAGTGACTGATGAGGTTTATCAGTACAATTCATTATGGTGAAACAGAGTGAAGCTAATGGTTCTCAAGAGTAAATTAACCTTTGACCTGGACCTGATTAACAGTTATTAACCAAGTTGGCCAAATAGTTTCAGACTAATGCTCTAAACCATTGCTAAACTTATCAAATCATTATCTTTTCAAAATTGGTTTTATTGAATCTTCTTGGAATAATAAAACAAATCCTTAATGTAATTTTCTGAATTTGCTCCCCATACCTTTTACATAACCAAACTTTGGATTTCTTGACTCTTATGATATCTTATTATGAAAGACAATAAACAGAAATTTAGAAAATGAAAATAATTTGTAATATAGCTTTCACTGACCCTAATATTCTGATTTTAAAAATTATGTCATACTTCCTTTCTGCTCATTTCCTGAGGTGTTTGAAATTGCTGACTGTATTTTGGTTTTACACATTTTCTAGTAAAATTTGGACAATTAACAATGAGTCTTCCAACTATAGATATATATATATATATCTATATATACATGAACAATTCAGACATATTTACATATACATGTATAGATATATGTGTGTGTTCATGTGTACATGTGAGTAAAGCTTTGTCTAATAATTAATACTTGAATTCTGGAAAAAATAAAAGTAATTTAGGATATATTGGATATTTATTTATTTATTTATTTATTTGAGAGAGAGAGTGTGCATGAGCGGGACGAGGCGCAGAGGGAAAGGGAGAGAAAGCATCTCAAGCAGACTTGTCGTTGAGTATGAGCCCCAGGCAGGGCTCCATGTGGGGCTCCACATGGGGCTAGATCTCACAACCCTGAGATTATGACCTGAGCTGAAACCAAGAGTCAGGCGCTCAACTGACTGAACTGGTGCCCCTAGGATAGATAGAATTTGATCAAGCTCTGTGGTTGCTTCAATCATACTCACATTAAGAAACAAAATAGCAGGGTAGAATAGCACTATGAGTTTTCAAATCATAGATTTAATTGTGAAGCTCACTACCTGTGTGACTTTGGACATGTTAATTTTCATCTCTGAGTTCAGTTTGCTCAGGTAGAATGCTAAGTTTTAAATAGAATAATATAGTTGCTATGAGCCACGTGTCCTGAGCAGTTTATTTTCCTATACAATTCCTCTAAACCTAAGACACCGGAATCCAGATTGCCTAGGTCCCAAAAGTCTACTTTTCCCTCCCCTGACAATATGCTTTATCATGTTTTCCCTGTAGAAAGATAGAGCAATAGGGAGAGACAGGGTCCCCCAGGGAAGGCATAAACAGACCACATAACAATAAGGTGTTTTGGCTCCAGCATGCCTCCCTTGGGGGACAGCTGGAGGCATGGAAACCCCAAAGCCCTCTTCTTGTGATACTCCTATGCAGGCTATTCTTTTAACCCACACTGTGTGATATTGTGGAATTTGTTCTGAGACTTGTTGCAAGAGATGAGGTAACCTAGAAAAGATCCTCTCTGAATGCTAAATACCGAACATGGTGCCTAGCGCACAATAAACACTTTGTCACTTACATTTCCTTCTCTACCTTTTGAATAAATGCAGAGAAATTACAGTGGATACTTCAAAGCTAAATCTGTTTTCCTTTTGCAGAAAACACACAGAACAATTTTGTATTAATTTGAGATGTGCAAGCTGCCTTCTTGTTTTCTTCTAAAAATGGAAAGAGATTATCGATTGTTAATAAAAGACAAATGAATTTTTTTTCACACAAGGAATATAATGTATACACCTAAAACCTGTCACTGTTCCATCTAAGCCATCTAAGTGGGCCATGGCATGCATATATGCTAGTCTCTGTTGCTAGAAGATAGCCAAAGTCAAAATCACAGTTAAAGTATAGTACGTTTTGCAGCAATCATTAAAAGAAAGAATCTCATAATTTTGCTTTTCTCACATTGGAATTGAAAGATTAACTGGAAAAGGTTTTTTCTTTTGTTTCATTTTATTTTTAGTACTTTATAAGAGTAGAGAAGAATGTAGGGAACATGTAATGTATAGTATAAAAATGAACACCCATGCACTTACCATCATTTTAGATATAAAATAATACCAGTGTATTTGTGAAACCATAGGCATTCCAAGTGCAAAGCATCCATTTTCCCAGTCTCCAAAGATACCTTCTGTTTCTGTGTTAATCTCCTTCTTGCCTTTCCCCACCATTACACTGTATGAGCGAGAGACTGCGGTTTATCCCATATCCTTCCCCTTCCTTCCCCCTTCTTTATTGAAGGTGGCAATCTACTCAGCTAAACTACTGCATTTTCTAGCTTCTGTGACCTTGGAGATGAAAGATCTAAGTGAAAGACATTAAGTGGGGCTCTCATGAGAACTCTTTTTCTATTTGTCCCTTTTTTCCCTCTTCTTATTACTATCTATAATGTGTTCTTGATGTCTGAGCTTCAACAATCACCTTTTGAACTTGAACACAGAGGCAATGCTAAGTAAGGAGAAGCAGAAAAAAGAAGTGGGACCTCCATGCAGTCCCCAGATACTCACTTCCCAGGCTTCTTGTAGTTGAAAAATAAGATCTGAAATTATTTGAGCTACTATAGTAAGGTCTCTGTTTGTAGGGATTCAACATAATTCCTAGCTGATATTCCACATTTGTATTTATGCATAAAAATATTCTTTTTTTCCCCATGGGTTTAGATACATATATAAATGGAATTATATTGTAAAGAGACTTTTGTGGTTTGCTTACCTCATACTGATATTTTGAGATTCATTTAGCTCCTTATTCTCTTGAATATATAAACAGCAACTTACTTACCCACTTTATTGTTGATGGAGATTTGGGTCATGTCCAGATTTATTTGTACAACATTAGTTGCTATGAGTAATCTTGCATATATCTACTATACCACTTGTGAAAGATTGTCTAGTATATTCTATTCTTGGAATTCTTAGGTCATTTAATATGTGCTTTTTAAAGTATATGTAGTAAAGAAAAATTGTTTTTCTATGTGCTTTTACCTATTTAAACTATGGCTAGCAGTGAAAGAACTTCACTATTTTTTCATTAATTTTGATAATATCTTTTTTTTTCTCTTTTTTGCCAGGCTAGTGGGTATGAAAATTTATCTCATGATGTTATTTCACACACCTCAATTTCTAGTGAGATAGAGTATTTTTGTCACATGTTTTTGGAACATTGTGCTCTTCTATGAAATGATAGTTCTTACCATTTTTCCCATTTTAATTGAACACATTATTTTTATTAGTTTATAGTAATTATTTTATATTAAAAATAAAACCTACTTCAGTTAGGAATTGTAAAAATATCTGTTTATGGCATCCATGCTTACTATCTCCAGTATGATGTAGTTGCAGATATCAATCTTCTGCTTTATGGTTTGTGGTTTTATTTTATGTCTTATTTAGAAATTATCCTCCAACAACAATTAAGTAGTGTAAGTCTATAATTAGTCTGAACTTAAATTTAGGTGAAGTGCCAGGAAGAGATCCAATTTCCTTTTGTAAACATATGGGGAATCAATTTTCCCAGCACCAGGGCGCCTGGGTGGCTCAGTCGTTAAGTGTCTGCCTTCGGCTCAGGTCATGATCCCAGGGTCCTGGGATCGAGCCCCGCATCAGGCTCACTCCTCAGCCGGAAGCCTGCTTCTCCTTCTCTACTCCCCCTGCTTGTGTTCCCTCTCTCACTGTGTCTCTCTCTGTCAAATAAACAAATAAAAAAAAAATTAAAAAAAAATTTCCCAGCACCATATCTTTATACTCTAACTTCTCCCCACTGATCTGAAATGCCACTATTTCATTAAGTTTACAGAGAATTTTGGTCATTTTCTTGGATCTCTATTCTATTCATTCAATTTTCTATTCCTGCACAATAGCACATTATCTTAAATATGACAGTTTCATAATTAGCATAAGCATTTAAAATTCCCCTTCCTTGTTCCCTCCAGAATTTGGTTATTTTTGATTGTTGGCTATTTTTGATTGTTGGATCTTCATGTAAGTTATAGAATCGGCTTGCCATAAGATTTCATGAAAATCTTATTTCTGAGTCTGGAATTGCTTTGTAAGTATAGATAGATATGGGGAATATTAACATTTTCATGATACTACATTTTCGTTCATGAATATAGTGTGCCACCTCATTTATTTACATCTTTTAAAAATATCTTTCAAGACACTTTTGAAATTTTCTTCATAAGATCATGAAGATATTTTGTATTCGTTTGAGGTCTTTTAAATTTTTGTTGCATTTTCTTGGTTTTGATTCATTTGCAGGTGCTTCAAACTGGGTGTATATAGCTGGTGCCTAAAACTGCAACATGAAATAGAAAAAGTGGTAGCAAATATATTTCTTGTTACTGACTAAAGGACTACTTTTTAGTATTTTAATTCATTGAGACTGCTAGAATTTTATTTTAGTTATCTTTGCCAGGTTAAGCAAGTTGCATTTTATTTCTGGCGTGCTAGATTTTTTTTTTTTAAATATGTGTGAATACTTTTGCATCAAAACTGTATGTTCAATATTGAGATTGGCCTGTGATATTCTTCTTTTACCTAGCCGGTCAGGCTGTTACCAATGTTTCAGTAGTCTGACAAAATGAATTGTGGAGTTTTTGTTGTTGCTGTTGTTGTTGTTGTTGTCTCATGAAAAAAAAAAACGTGCTTCATTGGACATATCTGTTCTTTGAATATTTGGTAAAGGTCAGATAAAAATCTCTGGGCCGATTTTTTTGATGATTCGTATAATATTTACATTTCTAAAATTCATTAGAATGACCTCATAAAAATAATTCCTATACAAAATTTGGATAGAAATATAGCTTCTTACCATATACATTTTTATTCTTGAGTTAGCTTAATTTTCAGTTTTGACATTATTCCCGACTCTGAGATCTGTAGTTCTGATCAGTATCCTCCTGCCGTTGTTCCCCCTGCTTGGAGCCTACTGTAATATTTAACCTGAGCCTGCCTTTCTTACAAGTGTTCTGGCTTCAGATATGTTCTGGTTCTATTAAAAGTGACTTGCTCTAAATAAGCTCTGTGTAAGCAAATCTTTATTCCTGTTTTGGAAAGTATCTATTTTGGTAAACATTTTGAAAGAAAATGCAGAAGAGGCTATGATAAAACAGAGATTCCACCCATTATACTGTAAAGATCTGGCTTCATTTTATAAATAATATAATGCATTTATTAATAATTGAATTGATAAGTGGCTGACGATGGTTTATAGTGGTACCATTTCCAGAAAACATATTTAAATTTTAACTCTCATCTTTAAAACTTAAGGCTGGCATTTACGCATTAAGTCAGTGAGAAAGTATTTGGAGACTGGAAAGTCCTGGCAGGCCTCAAATGGTAACACGTATCAAGTGGTCTGATCTACATGTCAGGAAATTCCCAGCCAGTCAGCAACTTCATTAGTGAAATCTGCAACTTGAGTTTCCAATTTAAAACAGAGTGTTTTAAAGGTGAGAGGCATATAAAATCTTAAAAGTGTTACTTTGCTTCATAGTTTAGGGTTTTAGAACCTGTTTTCACCATGCTGAATATAGCTGATTAATAAAGGAATTGTGACTGCCATTTAGGGAAGCCTGTTATTGCTCATTTTGGCTTGCAGTTAAAATGCTGTAATTGTAAAACAGAGACTCAGATTTGTATCTACCACGCTAAATATAATTCTCTTACAAAAGATTTGCTTGCATGATTGCCATTTTAATCATGGTTGCATTTCCTATTGGATGATGGCAGATACTGAATTAACCAGGAAAAGAGATATTGTCGTGGTTAAGAGCACAAAGTATGGGGTCATATCCTCTGGGTTTCCTGATATGCAGATTTGGTTTTATTCTTAGCACTAACCTCAGGGAAACTACTGCATCGGTATTAGCCCTGAGGACATTTTTAATATATTGATATACGATATTCAAGTGTTTTCTGCTCTTATTTCTATGATTGTGATTATTTTTGACATTGCTATTATTATTCATTAATACTAAAAGAATTATGTTTAAATCTATATATATATTTAAAGTGTTGTAAGGTAATGAGACATATACTAAAATTACAAGAGGATAAAATGTGCAAAACCAGTTTCATGTATACATTTATATCCCCTGGTTTTTCCTAGGAGTGAAAAGCTCATGCTTGCAAGTTCCAGTCCCAGATAGTCCACTTCCTAGAAATATATTCTAACATTAGCACGGAAGTTCACCCCCCCGAGGTTTCCTCATCTGTTAAATGATGATAATAATAGCACTAATCTCACCGGTTGTTGATGGGATCTTATAAATGGATGCATATAAAATATTTAGAACACTATATAGCACACAGCAAGTGTTCAATACACCAAAATCAATTTCTAATGTGTATGTGCATTTAAACAATATTTAACAACATCCCCATATGCATTTTAAGAGCTCTAAAGAAGGATGGTAAAAATATTAACCAGGAAATATGGCCATGTGTAGGTATTTCCAATGTAATATTTTATTTTAGTTGGGAACTAATGATATAAATTAGAATTCTGTAAACAAGCTAGTAGAAAATCTGCCTCACCAATTTCAGTGACATAATTTATTGCTAATCGCTTCACACCTCGATGAGATTGGAAGTTATGGTAAGGAGTCTTCTCCATGAAATTATTAAGATTTAGTCTATTCACTTTTGGATTATCACCATTGTTTACATTCCCATCCAAGATTACATTAGAAAAGGAAAGAATGGGGCAGGATTCTGTGTGGGATGTATTTATAGGCCCAGCCTGGAGGTAGTTTATATCACTTTTGGTTACATTATATTGGCCAGAACTAGATACTGAAAAATGTGTCTTTCCCCGTCTTCAGGAGGAAAAGAAAATGAATGCAATGTATTCATCGCATTTCCTGTTTTAAATATTAAACTTTGATTTCAAACTTCATATCAATTTTTCTTCAATTCATTCTTATCATCTAATATTACTGAAGCATGTAAGGACAACTACATAAAAACAATATAAAACCTGGATCAATAAGAAGTGATAATGAACAGGTTAATGCAAATCATGAATCCCTAAATTATGTTAACGATGAGCTGTTTATTACCATAGCTGAGATTAGTAGTATAACCAGTAATGAGGATTTCTGAAGCTTTATTCTTGGAACTAACATTACATATTAGAATTCTGGAAATAAGCTAGCAATTCTGGAAAATCTGCTAGCAGCCATCATTCATATTACATATTTTTAAGTGTTCTGGCAAGTGATCGCTTTATAAAGTAATCACTTCAATAAATATGTTATCATGTACAATAATTTTTTCTCTTTTAAGTATGCCATATGCAAAATAAAATGATTGAAAAACTCATAGCTGAATTTTTATAATGCTAACCTTCACAAGAATAAACAGTAGCTGCCATATAAAGCTAAGTATCACAATCATTTTTCTATGCAGTAACTCTATCAGGTTACAATATTTGTCCAGAAGCACAGAGAATGAGCCATACTGTATGTAACTGCATTCTACTGTGAAACACCTGAAAAGTACATTTATCTGAGTAAATTTTTTTCTCCAATATTCTTCAACTTTTACTTGCTGGTGACAATTTCAATAGATTTAGTGAGGTATAATTTACACATCATGATATTTGCACATAATTATTCTCAGTTCAATACATTTTAGTTATTTATAACTAATCTGATAAATTTAAGAGTGGTCCACTCTTAAAACATTTTCATCACCCTAAAACAATTCCAGTGAACCTGTTGGGAGCCAGTTCCCACTCTCACACTCAGTCCCAGGTAATCACAGATTTGAGTTCTGTTTAAATTTGTCTGTTCTGAACATTTCACATAAATGAAATAATATAATGTCCAATTCCCCATTCCTTAAGTGTGGGTTGCAAACAATGAATTCCTCCAAAGAGTGAAGTGTGAAAAGAGAAAAGAGAGTGAGTTTACTATAGAGAAACCAGACAGACACTATCGCAGCCAGGTGATCAAGGTTAACAACACTGGAAAGTCATGTTATGATATGTATTCTTGAAATGCTTGCTTTAAATAGCTTTATCTCCACATTCTTCCTCCCAAATACACATAATTCCAACCTGACAGAAAAAATAGGTAAGTCCCAGTTTAAAGATAGACTACAAAATATCTAACCATTACACCTCAAAACTGTCAAGGCATCAAAACCAAGAAAACTGAGCAACTATTACACCCCAAGGAGCCTATGGAGACATGACAACTAAATGTAACGTAGTATCCTTGAAGGGATATCTGGAACAGAAAAAGAATTTTAAGCAAAAACTAAAGCAATTTAAATAAAGTCTGGACTTTAGTTAATAATTATGTATTAATACTAGTTCCTTAATTATGACAAATGTACCATAGTATGTAAGATATTAATAAGGGAAATGGTGTGGGATCTGCAGGAACTTTATACTATCTTAACATTTCTTCTGTAAATCTAAACTATTCTAAAACTAATTGAAAAGAAATACAATCCAACACTATGCTATGGGTAAGAGATTGACTTAAAACACAACATGTTAACTAACTGGAATTTAAATAAAAACTTAAAAAAAATAAATATGTAGAGGCGCCTGGGTGGCTCATTCGGTTAACAATCTGCCTTTGGCCTAGGTCATGATCTCAGGGTCAGGGAGCCAGCCCCATATTGGTATTGGGATCCATGCTCAGTGGGGAGTCTGCTTTTCCCTCTCCCTCTGCCTCTCCCCCCATCCCCGCTCCTGCTCTCTCTCTCTCTCTCAAATAAATAAATCTTTTAAAAAAAATACCTAAAAGGATGGAAAAAGATATATCAGACAAACCATAATAAAATGAAAACCAGGAGAGGGTATTTATGTCAGATAGAGTAGATTTCAGAGCAAAGAAATTACTAGAGTTATATGGACATTACATAACGACAAAATGATCAGTCCACCAAGAACCAAAACAATATATCCAGTTTTAAACCCACTGTACAGCTATGCAAAAACCTCCTTCTCTATCTAAGGTACATACATAAACCCCTAAGGCTTCACTTGCCTTTTTCCTATTCCTGTAACAGCCATTTTCTTCTTCTGTAACCGTCACACTCTTCAACTTTACTCAGGTCATATTTTTAGGTAATCCCAATATCCAGACTGATAACCCTTTCCATATTCAGTCAGAGTGCCCTCAGTCCCTTGTGCTCCACTTTAAAAATAATCTTATTCTCTATATCTGAATGCTATAAAACTTTTGTTTGCTGTCCAGATTTTTAAATATGTTCACTCCGGGGATGGCTGGGTGGCTCAGTCAGTTAAGCAACCAACTCCTGATTTTGTCTCAGGTCATGATCTCAGGGTCATGAGATCAAGCCCCACATCAGCCTCTACACTGGGCATGGAGCCTGCTCAAGATTCTCTCTCTCTCTCTTTCTCTCAATAAATAAATTAAATAAATGAATAAATAAATAAATAAGATACACTAAATATGTTCACTCTTTTGATTCTTTCCCTCCAGGTTCTTATAAACTCTTCCTCTCAGGATCTCCAAGTGGGCTGTTGTTAATCCCATATTAATACGCCATCCCTTATGTTTTCCCTCATAAACACACTTTTACAAATAAGACCTCAAACTATTTCCATTCCATTATGTTCCCTATTTGTTATTGGCCCTCTCACTGATAAAATCACGTACCCACATTCCACTTGTATCAATAAATACAACTAATCTAATCTTTCAATTTTGAGCATGAGCATTGTGTCACCCATGATCTTTATAGCTCACTCTTTCTATTATCCTGCCAAGAAAGTCTTCCAATTCAGCTCAACCTATAATACAATGGAACTTACACTTGTTTAACGATTCCTCCACCCCCTCCTATGCTCACTTCCCTTTTAACTTTTAACGTAGCTGAGATTCAAATGACCATTATTGTCACCACTTACTTGTGTTAACCCTCGATTTACATGTTCAGTCTGCTCCTCATTTTACTCACCTGGGAAAAAACCCAATTCTGTGTTTATCAGCTTCCACATGCAAACGAATGTGGCTGAAGAAAATCATGCAAATTTGCTGCCAGGTCTTGCCTTAAGTTCTGGACTATAAACTTCAAATGGGCACTTTAATCCCGAATCTGTTTACTTGCTATCTCTTCCAGATGGCACTTTCTCAGTTTCTCTCGTCAAACCACCAATACCTCTTCAGATTCATACTCTAGGCTGATGACTATTTCCAAAGTCACTGAGAAGACAGAAACAACCAGAACTTCCATATACTCTGAGTGCCATAGCCCCCCTACCAACATACCTGAATAAATTCCCACTTTTTCTGTCCCCTCTTCTCACATAAACTGTCCTGATTCAATATAAAGCCAACCCTCCATTTGAGTGTTAAATCCTACTTCCTCTCATCTATGGTAGAATATTGGACCAAGAATAATGCTCTCTTTTCCTGTATGATGATTACCTGAACTATAAGGTTTCCTGTGAGCAAACAAGTAAATATTGTGAGAGTTCGGTCACTGATAATTTGATTATGTATGTTACAGAAGCATAGCATAGCCAGCCTTGACTAAGTTATCTCCTGAAATCCTCATAACAGCCTAACAGATATTCATGATCTAACCCCCTGCTACCTCTTTACTTCACCTCCTGCAACCCCTACTCTTCTTCCCCCTCCTCCTACTGCTTTTGAAGACTTTCCTGTTATATAAGCCTCTTTGATATTCCTCTACCACGCCAGGAACTATCTGACTCAGGGTCTTTGCATGCTTCTCTCTGCCAGAAACTTTTTTTTTTCATGTGAACAAACTAACTCCCTCTTCAGGTCTCTCCTTAAGTGAAGCCTTTCGATCACCCTCTACATCAATCATTTCCATGTCAATATTTCCTATCCAACTTTTATTTTTTCCCATAGCACATAACACTCATCATAGATTATATGTTAACTTTTTTATTTGTTTATGATTTATACACTTACATTAGAAAGTAAGTTCAATGGAGGCAAGGATTTAATTTTCTTATTAATTTATCCATATTAAGAATAAAGAATCCATATCAGTCCTGGCAGTATGTGGTCCTCTGTAAAAATTTCGTCATTGAATCAGCACTCTATTGGAAGTCAATCGATTCCAGAAGAGCTGATAATATTTAATCCGATTTTATACCTTTATTTAATATTACCAGGTAAAATACAAATTGTTCCCAAGACTTTTGAGTTTGACTGATTTCACTGTGACTTGATTGGTGAAAAAGGAATGTTAGTCATAGAAATAGAAAATACCTTCAAAATTAACACAAGACTTCCCTTTTCTTAACCACTTTTGTCAGCAGAAACTTTTCATCAGTGATACAAATCAACTTACGTGTCCATCTTATTCTATGCTTAAGGTTCTCATCTATTTTTTAAATTTTTAGGTGAAAATAATTTTCATTCTTTGGCTGTGAGCGATTTAGCTATCTCCATGGTTATTTTGTCATGCTCCCCAGGGAAATGCATTTTGAGATTTTCACTTCTACCGCAAATTTTAATGAATTTCCTCCCAAAAAGTAACCACGACTTCCTAAAAAAATGCTTGTCCCCAGGTCTTAGGATAATACGCAGTCATCCTCTCTGTCTCTCTCTTTCTGTTTATCAGGCTATATGAATATATGTATGTCATTTTATTTGTTTATCTATCTTCATATTTTTTTCTCTATCCATGCCTTTCTCTTTCTGTATGTTATCTATAGATCTCTGCCTATTTGTCTGTCCATAAGTCTATCTACTTGTCTATTTATCTGTATGACTTTCTATCTTCTATTTCTGTCCATCTGTCCATCTATATACCTACTTCTTTTTTTTTTTAAAGATTTTATTTATTTATTTATTAGAGAGCGAGCGAGAGAGAAACAGCATGAGAGGGGAGAGGGTCAGAGGGAGAAGCAGGCTCCCTGCTGAGCCGGGAGCCCGATGTGGGACTCGATCCCAGGACTCCGGGATCATGACCTGAGCCGAAAGCAGTCGCTTAACCAACTGAGCCACCCAGGCGCCCATACCTACTTCTTAATATATATGTGTGTGTATGTATCTATGCATATAGCTATCTGTCTTTTGTGTCTTTCTGTCTATCTATCAATCTATTTATCTATTATCTATCTGTCTATTACCTCTCTATATATTTGTCTTCATATCTCTTTATCTGTAATCTGGCTTTCTATCTGCCTATCTTTCTATTTGATTATGAAGCTTTTAGTGGAATCATTGAGTCAAAATGTATGTAAATATATCATGCTTAAAACTAGTTACATATTTTGATTTGTATGATTTTAACCAAATGCACCTAACTTCTATTGTTCTTAAGCATTTAAGTAGTTTTTTAATATCTGAAATAACATGGCACTGGACATCTTAGAATTCCATTTGAATCAAACTTATTAAAGTATATAAATTTACAGATAATTTTAATGCAATAGAATGTGCTTGCTGTTAAAAATTAAAAATGATACAAGTTAGAAAACATAAATCAACTTTTTCAGTAATCCCACTCCCGAGAAATAACCTATTCAATGTTTTTTCCACATTTTTGATTCTTTGACGTAAGACATTATTTTTAGAAAAGTTTCATTGAAGATTAAGTGTTATTAAGTTACTTGAGAGAAGCAATATTTTATATACTGAAAAATTATTAATGGTTACCTATGGGTTAATTATTCACTAGAAGTCAATAATGATGACAAGAAAAACTCAGTTTTTATGTGGAAGAAAATAGACATAGGTTAAGCAAAATGTTAAAGTAAACACAAATTTCATACTATTTGAGACATGTCAACACTAAACATTTTCCAGTATTTCTAGTTTATTCAAAGTTAAACTTTAAATATCACAATATTATATCACTGGAAAATCCACAGAAAATGTAATGTTAAGTCTTTCACACTTATAGCTAAAATGAAGAATTATGAGTTTGATGCCAATTCCATTAGGCAAATTAGTAACATATCAAACAGCCCCCACTAGCGGAAGTTGATTAAAGAATGAATGCCATCTTCTAGAAAGAGTATTAGTTATGTGCAAAGCGCTTCTTCTCTGCCTTAACCTACTCAGAATTTTTAATTAATTACCTGAATAAGAACATAGTTGAATGCTTTTAAAAGGTGTTAATGATGAGAATTGATGACGAAATTAGCATCAAAGTTAGTCTGTGTAATGGGATAAATTTATAAGATTTAATTTAAAAGCAATGCATGTAAATACTTGAACATTTATTCTTAAATATAACAGTAAAATCTCAAAGGAGATGAATCTGAAAAAAAGATTAGCTTTAAAAATGATATATTTAATAATTTATTAATTTATTTTATAATTATTTATTATGTACCCATTATGTACTAAACATTTATAGGACAATAGCCTAATATAGTTACTTGCATGGAAATTGTGGATTAATTCATAGTCAAATTACCTATAATTACTGGTATATAGATGACCACCTAGATAACATATTCCAAGTAGATTTTCAAAATTCTCTAAGATATTGAGATATCATCTCAAGAGTTAGGCAAATTCAGGTCATCAAAAAACAGTTTCCTTGAATTCAAGGACCTTACAAGAGAACTGACTAAGGGTACTCAGGGATTTGAACCCTTTTCTTTGAGGGAACATTAAAAGAATTGAGTATTTATCTGGAGAAATACAGATCTAGACTATAGGAAAATTCTCTCCAAAATTTGAATTTCTCATATCAGTAAGAAAAGGTAGATAGACTTGTTCTCAAGAATATAATTGTCAACAGAGAGATTTTGATAAATGCTGAAATACTGATTTCATAAAAAGAAGTGACCATTTTTTTCCTTAAAAACTAAATTGGCTTCATTTGTAAAGTATAAGAAATACTTTTGTTTTGTTTAATACTAATGAAATATAATCTAAATTATCCTTTTTGAAAGTTAAGGGACAAAATGTCAGATTCTAATTTATTCAATATCCTAATCAGAATATAGTAAGCATGTTAAACACTGATGGGTGTGGATTATAACACAAAAATATGCTATTTTAACATTAAAAAATAAAAAGATGAGTTAAGGCCAACATCAATCTGCTTTTTCCAGAAGTATACATCTAACTAGACTATCTTAAAAGACTCTGCTCTTGAGGACAACAAAAATTTTAGATTAAAATACGTTTTTAATTTTTAAGTTTATAAAATCTGTTGGTCAGTTATATTCCCCTGGAAGTTTTTGATAACCCACCAATGGATTTTCCCTTGCTGATATCTAAAGCAATCTCTATCAAAACACTTGTCATGCTGAATTGAAGCTCTGCTTTCTCGTCCCTGTAGACTAACTGATTCAAGGCAGAGACCATAATTCATTATTAATTCCACAGTGTTTATAACAGTAGCATATTGTATATGCCTGATGAATGACTTTTGAATGAGAAATACACCTCTGTCCTCTGTTATTTTTATAGCATTTTTGAACATTGTTGCCTACATTAAAACCATGCAAATTCTTATAACTTTTTTCAATGTATGTGTAGAGTTATTTTAAAATACAAATTATTACTTAGAACTCTTTCAATCTATGACATTGTTACACTTATGTTTTAAAATTAATGCTATGGATGATGAAAATAGGCATCAAGATGATTTCTCTTAACTATAACTCTTTTACCAGATATCCATTGACATTATTCTATAGGATGTTTTGATACCAAGTCCAATGGGTTTTTCATTTCACTCACTTATTACCTATTAGAATACAGCGGTAATCACGATGTTATCAGAGAGCTAAAAGTGAAGTTAGTAGGTAATCATGAAGATAATTTATCAATTCTGGATAAAAAAAAAAAAGTCCCATAATGTGAAATAGAGGATTACACTGATAATATATTACATTCCATCAAAATAAGTAAAAACCTAAAAACACATTATTCTTGGTCATAGAGCAATATTTTTTTAAAGATTTTATTTATTTATTTGAGAGAGAGAGAGAGAGAACATAAGGGGGGCGGGGTGGGGCAGAGAGAAAGGGAAAAGCAGACTCCCCACTGAGCAGGGAGCAGGATGCTTGGCTTGATCCCAGGACCCTGAGATCATGACCTGAGCCAAAGGCACATGCTTAACCGACTGAGCCACCCAGGCACCCCTAACAAATATTTTTATATCTGATATTATGGTAAAAGATTATGCAATTGCTTTTATGTAAATGGTTTGATTTCAATATTAACAGTCCCAGTTGAAAGGCTAGCTATTTAATAAAGACAGAATTTTTGGATAAAAATAGAAATTTAGGGAAGTGAGAGCTTATAGTAATAATACTTAAATATAATTATTTATTAAAGCTATTTCCAGTAAGATAAAATAGACAATATAAAATATTTATACTCAAAAGCAAGTTCATTTACCAAGTAAATCAGTGGCAATTCACAATGCATAAGCTATATTCTGTCTGTAAGAGTTATAAGAATTCAATAAAAAAGATGTAATTTTAATTGAAAATAAATTAAAATATAATATGCATATTAGAACAGGGAAAATCAGATTATAAGTTTTGTCAAAATTAAATTTATGTATATATGAACTTCTAAAATATATATGTAAGAATAAAATTAAACCATAAACTATAATTAATGGTTTATATATCCTAGACATCTCTCAGTTCTCTTTGAAATAACAGAAAACATGTGGCAGAAATTGTTAACTTTGATTTACGATGTCATGACATAAATTACAATATATGGCAATTAAAATTATTGCCATTTTCCTCAGAAATATTGAGACAAACGGTTTTCTTGAGGCATGACTAAGAATAATTCCAATGCATGGATAGTCAGTATATTTTAACTCATTTGCATATGAACAAGAAAATTAAGTAATTTATGATATTTGAGTTTTATAATTCTCTTTAAATTAATGAGTATTTTAAAAAATCCAACATAAAATTAATTCAGGGAAAATAAAAGAAATGCATGCATTTCTTTTTTTTTTTTTAAGATTTATTTATGAGAGAGAGAGAGAGAGCTCAGGGCAGGTGGTGGAGGGGAGACAGAGGGAGAGAGAATCCTGAAGCAGACTACCCCCTCCCCTTCCCACCCAGTACGGAGCCCAACAAGGGGCTCAATCCCAGGACTCTGAGATCATGATGTGAGCCAAAATCAAGAGTTGGTCACTTAATCAACTGAGCCACCCAGGTGCCCCAATGCATGCATTTCTAAAGGTAGTTTCCACCATCAAGGAATTTTCCTTCTCACTTACACCCCACTGGTTTGTATATGACATATCTACAAACCCCATTTTCACCCAATCCAAAAATAATCACAACTTTATTGTTAAGAGTGTGTATAGATATAGTGCATAACCAGTGTGGCAGTGTGTATCATGAATCTCATCACTGAAGTTCATTTCATTGTAAATAAAAATTTGAATATTCCTGGATAAGGCAAATCAGAAAACAAAGCAGTACTTGCTGCAAGTCGGGTAGTTTTGGAAAGTTTTATAGTCCAATTCTGTGAAAGTTTATCTATCTTTTAAAGATTTCTGATGGTTGGAAATTCCTGAGTAATTTTGGACAAAATAAATTTTATTGCTGAATGATTGAAACTAAAAAATACAGTTTAAAATATCAAAGAAATAGTATGGTAAACATTATAAGACTAAATAGATAACATTTTAAAAGAATACAAATACATAAGAAGGGAGAACATGAAGAGATGGTTAAATTAGTTTTGTTTCCTTATTTTGGAACTATCAAAGGTTCATTTAATATGCAAGAACAATGTCCAGTTAGTATAGTCCTTGCAAAAAACAGTAAAGTACTGGGTGTAGTAAAGCCTTTCGCTCAAACTGTACCATTCATCCAAAGAAAATAAAAATAATAAGGAATATTTGTGTATGTGTGTATGCATTTGTATATATAACAATTCAATATTTTCATCAGAAGGTATGCATATGTCTATGCATCAGAAGTGACTTCTACAAGATATCCCATAGATCCCACATAGGCCATTGTCAAAAGTCAGTCCTTACACTAATCAGAGAACATCTGCTATGATTACACAGCACAGCACAATAGTTCATAGGTGGTCTTTAGGCATTGGCGTCCACTTCCACAACTGTCTCTGTTGCTGGTAACATCAGAAGACAGCTCTCCCTTGATCTGTCTTGGATATCTAGCTTTGATCTATCTTGACTCCATGGACATTGTTCTTCCCAGGTCTGATGCCCTCACTTATTGCTTTATAAATACTTTATATGATCCTCCCCCTTCCCTTAACTGTAAGGATACCTCTAAGTTATCTTTACTTTCTTTTTTATCCTGAAGTAATTTCTTTTCCAAAACAAGAAAAGACAAAACAAATCTTAAATAGCAAGCTTTCTTTTTGATGTGAGCCTCAAGAGGTTGTTTTCAATCATAAAGCTGAACATTAATCTGACATTTTTCTTAGCATTTTGATCTAATAATCACACTCTCCTATAGACCATGTAGATGTCTCTAAGCAGTTATAGGATCACATATAAGAAATTGACCAAAAGTAAAGCAAAACAGTGAATATTTAAGATGTCCTAGTGCTTCCTATTTGGAGTTTCAGAGGTGTGCACTAGAAGGATGGGATAAGGAAAGAAGTTATAATTTATTGTGCAAAATAACTGCTGACCACATCTGATGCCCTGAAATGCTTTTATATTCAAAGGAATTGATCAGAAAACAATATAATATCAATCATGCAAAGCATTGGATTTTTAAATATTGATATATCCATGAAGGCTATATCAGAGATGGGGAAGCTGTCAGAATCTAACAGGATAGTGGAGGATATCTAAGATCCTCTCCCCACCATAAAAATTCTGTGACATGTTGGGGCGCCTGAGTGGCTCAGTTGGTTAAGCATCTGCTTTGAGTTCAAGTCATCATTCCAGGGTCCAGTGCCCCCACCCCATCACTGGCTCCCTGCTTAGTGGGAAGTCTCTTTCTCTCTCTCCACACCCCCCAATTTGTGCTCTCTCTCTCTCCAATAAATAAATAAAATCTTTAAAAAAAATCTGTAACATGTTAAGAGGAAATAGTTCATCTCAAACCTTAAAATTGAGTCTAAATGAATAAATACATACTGTATAAGATTAACCTTGAACGAACTATGATGAACTCCTAAAATACACATAAACAAATGCAAAAGTTATACCAGGGAGTTTTTAAAAGAATTCAATCCTTAAGTTTGGAGAGGAAATGCTACAAAAGTATAGTGATTTATGGCAAAATCTAGGGGTTTTTCTTTTGTTTTGTTCTAAGTTACAATTTAACAGAACAGAGTAATTCTCTGAATTATCTTCTATTTTCACTGTGATTTGAATATCCTCAAGCACAGTGTGGTCACTTAGGTTTAGATTAATTATAAGTAAAAATTGTATATAGCTAAAATAGAATTATCCATGTTTGATTTTATATTGCGCTTTACTTTCAGTGACAGGCATAATCAAGAAATATGGTAAAATGTAAAATAAAAAATGTTGCAAAATATTGATTTTTTAAGATGAAATTAATTCAGATGTACCAAAAATTCATACATTGCTTTTAAGATGAAATTAATTCAGATGTACCAAATATCCATATACTGTACTTTTTAAAATGTTAACTTTTAAATAACTTAACATTCTCAACTTGAATGAGTATATGAGTTGATTTTCAAATATATTTATAGTTAAATTCAGTTAACCACCTAAGAGAGTATCTCAGAATGCTGAGACTTGACACTCCTATGTTCACTGAAGCCTTATTCAGAATAGCCAAGACAAATAAACAACCCTTTGTCCACTGACAGATGAATGGCTAAGGAAAATGAAGTACATACATATAATAGAATATTGTTTTGCCTTAAAAAGGGGGGAAATTCTGCCACTTGCAACAACTTGTATGAATTGGAAGGCCTTATGCTAAGTGAAATAAGCCATTTACATAGGGGCAAACATTGCATGATTCCACTTATAGGAGGCATCTAAAATAGTCAAACTCATAGAAGCAGAGAATACAGTAGTGATTGACAGGGGCCGAGGATTGGGGGGAAATAGAGAGCTGTTACTCAATAGGTATAATTTCAGCTATGCTAGATGAATAAATTCTAGAGAATAAGTTCTAGAGATCTGCTGTCCAACATGGTGCTTATAATTAACAATACAGTATTGTGCACTTCAAAATTTGTTAAGAGGGTAAAGCTCACGTTACATGTTCTTAACACACACAAACACACAAATAACAGAACAAAAGCAAAGGGACTGAAGAAAATTTGGGGAGGTGTTGGATATGTCTATTACCTTGATTGTAGTGAAGGTATCACAGGTGTTCGAATATGTTCAAATTCAGCAAATTGTATACACTAAATATTTGTAGTTGTTTGTTTATCAATTATACCACAATAAAGCTATTTAAAATTTTTCAGTTAACCACAGTTGCTGAATTATGCATAAAACTTTGGATTTTAAAATCTGTTACTTTTCCCATGACAAGATTTAATAATTTCTAGAGTTTGAACTTTTAGCCACATCTGCTAAATCTCCCATAAGCTTTTATATTACTACATTAAAAGCAATCTATAATAAAACACCTGCTCAGCCACATTGAAAACTGATGCTTTTTCTTTCATCTTTCATATGATTTACTGATTGAAGCCTGATTATAGATTTATATAATTTTTTGACTTAATCATCTTATACGGTTATTTCTCCATTTTATATCTAACACTTAGTTTCTCTTGTAATTGATCATAATTAGTCTTATTATACTGAAGAGCTATCATGGGGATCTGATTATACCTTAAAATATATTCTAAGCAAATAAATTTACATTGTGGTAACTGGGCCACTTTCACATATTACATTGTGAAAACATTTTAAAATAATACATGTCAGAAATTCTCCACAATATTCACACATATTGCACAAAATAGGAAAAAGACAAAATGAAGGTGAGTTTCCCAATTAATCACTTTAAAACATAGTGGTACATTTTACATTATTTGTTGACTTCCTATGTACTAACTCAAAATATATTAAAGACTTGAAAGTGAGACCTGAAACCATAGAACTCCTAGAAGAAAGCACAGGCAATGAGTTCCTTGACATCAGTCTTGGCATTGAATTTTTGGACCTGATTCCAAAAGCAAAGGCAACAAAAGAAAAAATAAACAAGTGGGGCTACATCAAACTAAAAAGCTCTGCACAGCAAAGAAAAGTATCAACAAAATCAAAAGGCAACCCACTGGAAAAAATATTTGCAAATCATATATCTGATAAGGGGTCAATATCCAAAATATATAAAGAACTCAAACAACTCAATAGCAAAACAAACAAACAAACAAACAACAGCAAAAACACCAAATAAACCAATTTAAAAATGGGCAGAGGATCTCAATAGACATTTTTCCAAAGAAGACATACAGATGGCCAACAGACATATGAAAATATGTTCAACATCACTAGTTCTCAAGGAAATTCAAATCAAAACCACAATGACATATCACCTCACACCTGTTAGAAGGGCTGATATCAAAAAAGAGAAGAAATAACAAGTGTTGGAGAGGATATGGAGAAAAAGAAACACGGTACACTGTTGGAATGTAAACCAGTGCAGCCACTATGGAAAACAGTATAGAGCTTCCTCAAAAAAATAAAAATAGATCTACCATATGACCTAGTTTTTTCACCTCTGAAAATTTATATGAAGAAAATGAAAACACTAATTTGAAAACATATATGCAACCCTATGTTCATTGCAGCATTATTTGCAATAGCCAAGATATGAAAACAACGTAAGTGTCCACCGATGGATGAATGGATAAAAGTGTAATACATGCACACACACACACACACATTGAAATACTACACAGCCATAATAAAGGAAATATTGCCATTTGCCATAACATGGATGGACCTTGAAAGTATTATGCTAAGTGAAATGAGTCAGACAGAGGAAGACAGATATATGATTTCACTTATATGTGGAATCAAAAACAAAACAAATGAACAAATAAAACAAAACTCATAGAGAACACACTGGTGGTCATCAGAAGAAAAGGGAGTTGGTGAGTGGGTGAAAATCCATATATTTAGGGTCAATTGCATGGTGATGGTAACTAGATTTGATGGTCACTTTGTAATGTATACAAATATTGAATTATTATGTCCCACACTTGAAAGTAATATGATGTTATATACCAATTTTACCTCAAATTAAAAAAAAAGGAAAGAAAACCATTTGGCAGTATCAGCTAAAGTCTAGCAGATGCATAACTCATGACCCAGCAATTTTATTCTTAAGCCTATACCCAACAGAAATGTGTTCATATGTTCATGAAAAGACATGTACAAGAATGTTCATAGCCTCACTATTCATAATAATCTCACACTGGAACAACATAAATATCCACCAATAATAGAAAGGATAAATAAATTGTGATATAGTAACCAAATGAAATACTCTACAGCAATATAAATAATATAAAATATACAATTAGGCGGATGGATCTCATAAACACAATGTTGAGTTAAAGACATGGAGAACAAAACAGAATATATTATATAATTCCAATGTATACAAACTTTACCACAGGGAAACCTAGTCTGTGATATTAGATGTTAGGAGAGTGTTTACCTCTGGGGGTAAGGTAATGACTGGAGGGAGCCACAGAGGGTGCTTCTGGGATAATGTAATGTTCTGTTTCTTGAACCAGGTACCACTGACATGGATTTTATTTAATTTGAAAATTCACTGACCTGAATTCATCCATTTTTCTGCATGCTGTACTTCAAAAAATGTTTACATTCAAAAGTAATAATTATTTTAAAAAGGGAAATTATACCAGAAAGAATGACTTTAACAAATAAGTTGGGAAGTAATATATGATATATTTAGGAACTTTTAATCTTAAGAATGCATGAGGTATAATTTTAAATCAGTTTTCCCCATATAATTTAGTTCTCATTAACTAATTTTAATATATTTATTTAAATATGTATATGTGTACATGTGATTTTACTTAAAGAAATTAATAGGCTAATCAATATCAAATTAGTTACATATGGCTGTTTATATTTCTCTCCTAAACTTAACAATTTAGGCAGCTCTTAATTTCTATAAATTTCCTCCCCTTTTGTAACTATCACAATATTATGGGAACTGGAATAAGACATTATTTTTTGACATGTTCCATTAGAGAATTCCACGTCATGCATCTATACTCCTAAAACAGCTTTGTATTAACTACAGCTTACTTACACACTTCCTTTTCATTCCATTAAAAAGTATCATCCTTCTGCTCTAGGGTTAGTCCTCCATCTGTGTATACTTTATACCTTACCTCCTCATGCTTCTTTAGGATTCTCCTTTAATAATTTTTTTTTCTTTTTTCATGTATAAGTTTTATGTGCACATAGGCTTTCAATTCTTTTGGGTATATACCTAGAAGTAACATTGCTGAGTCATACAGAAATTGGCTTATTTTTCATCATTATCATCATTATTTTGGTTTTTTTAAACAATCAAATTAATTTTATTATAATATACATATGTTAATTTACAGTAAGGATATCTATTCCTTCCCAGAAAAATTGACCTAATTTACCCATACACCAAATATTAATATAGAGGGAACTGTATTTCAAGAACTAAGCTTCAGTAAGTTTCAAATTCCAGGTCTTTGGTGGGCATTCCAGAATACTTCCTTCATGTAAGTACTTAAAGTGTTTTGACCAATGTTGGTTTATGGGCCATATATGTTGGTTCTACTGTGTACTAATTTTCTGTGTTTAATTTGTATATGTATTTTGCATCAAATATACACTGAGTATCCTAACAGAAAGTCATGTGAGTGTAAATAAATCCTAAATGTACTTTAGTTTGAATGTTCCAAAGCACTTTCCATGGCTGCCCTCAGTAAATGTCAGTGGTTTTAATTATGATATGAAAGCCTGCCATGTCAGTCTTAGGCACATATTACACTTGATTTGCCAAACATGTTGCACCTTGGCCTTTGTTTCCTATCTACAAAACCAAGGCCTATAGGTATCAAAGCACATTATTTTGAGGCAAGCAGTCAGAACATATGTATAAGAATCTTCACTCGTCATAATCAGACATTTTTCTCAAATAGTTATCACCCATGCTAATAGATATACAGTAATCAGTAGCTCTAATATTAAATAAATCCTATTTGATTATTCTAGTGATAGAAACTGTTTCCTCTGCCTCCCAGGGGTTTTCCTTGACAATAGATATGACCTGTAAAATTAGAGACAAAGAGTATTGCTATATTAAAATAATTCCAAATGTTTATTGAAAATGCATTTCCAATTATTCAATCTGCCTCATGTAGGTCATGTCAGCTGACATATTCTTAAGGTTTTTTGGATTCTAATTTATCTCCTCAATTTTCAATAGTGGTGATTTTTTAGAGAGCAAATATTTTTATCCTTCTGGGCATCTGAGAATGTAGCTAAGAGACAGTGTTATTTTCCATGCTCTCAAAGTATAACAAGCCATCAAAGAAATACTAGTTTTACCCTTTTTCTCTTATTTGCACTTATTGTTGAGTGCTATCCATACTTGCTCCACCACGCCCAGATCCCCTCTCCTTCCTGGGAGTATAACCATCTAGTTCAACAAGAGTAGTTACCAATAAAGCAGTAGCTGCTTGAGTCTGGACAATGCTTTTCTCTTTATCTCATTCCTGTTGTGTGGAGTAGGATTAGCTAAATACAGTCTTACAGATTGCTCTCATCGTGTGGCCCAGTAGTTTTCTAGAGTCTGAAACACTGAATCCTATGTTAGGCAGGAGAGGAGAAGGAACAACTCATCCCATATTTTCTTTTTAGGAATTCAGGCAGTTATATTTTGCACTACTGACCTGGTATAACTCTTTGCAATGGATCCTTCTTCTGAAACCCATAACGGCAGTCCAGGTCCAGGTACTATTGGATCAGACAGGAAAGAAGTTTATGCAAGTCCCAGTGTTACCCCCACCCCATCTTTCTTATCTTCTTCACAACATCTCAATAATCTATGCAATATATACATTTTTAATCACACTGATTTTATAGTGCCAACCACTTAGTCACTTATCATCATCAAATTTGGTAAGAGGAGGGGCACCTGGGTGGCTCAGTTGGTTAAGCATCTGCCTTTGGCTCAGGACATGATCCCAGGGTCCTGGGATTGAGCCCCGCATCAGGCTCCTTGCTCAGCAGGGAGCCTGCTTCTCCCCTTCCCTCTGCCTGCCGTTCCCCCAGCTTGTGGTCTCTCTCGCTATCTCTCTCTCCCTGTCAAATAAATAAATAAAATCTTCAAAAATATTTGGTAAGAGATATTTCAGATGTCCATTCCAATTTCCAATCATGACACATTTTGGATGGTAAGGCTATAAGTCCACTATATATGATGCTTCTTAACCCACAAGTGTACTGCAAATTCAGTAAAATGGGCTTTTAAATCAGATGATATATAAGAAGGAAGTCCAAAGTAAAACAGCATTTTTATCCTATGGCATTTGGAAAAAATCTGAACTCTCCGTTCATAGAGTTATCATAATATAGTATCACATACCAGACTTCTTTTTATTTTACTTCTTATAATAGGTAGGAAATTTTAACTTCATTATTTTTTCTATATTTTTATAATTACATAATAATTTGAAAAGCCTTCTCCCAAAAGAATGTCTTAATATAAAGATTCTTTTTTTTTTTAAGATTTATTTATTTGAAAGACAGAGAGAGAGAGAGAAAGAGCACAAGGAGGGGGAGGAGGGAGCCCCATGCAGGGCTCAATCCCAGGACCCTGGGATCATGATCCGAGCTGAAGGCAGATGCTTAACTGACTGAGCCACCTAGGCGTCCCTTAATATGAAGATTCTTTATCACAAAAGCTTTTAATTCAAAGACAGTGAAAGACCATTTTGGAAAGAGAAATATCCCTCCTTGAGGAAAGGATGGCCAATGTTATTTTCTACATAAAAATGACATGAAGTTGGGCGCCTGGGTGGCTCAGTTGGTTAAGCGACTGCCTTCGGCTCAGGTCATGATCCTGGAGTCCCTGGATCGAGTCCCACATCAGGCTCCCTGATCGGCAGGGAGTCTGCTTCTCCCTCTGACCCTCCCGACCCTCCCCCCTCTCATGTGCTCTCTCTCTCAGTCTCTCTCTCTCAAATAAATAAATAAAATCTTTAAAAAAAAAAAAATGACATGAAGTTGTAAATTCTCTCTCTATTCAGTCTGGATCCCTCAAATTGTCTGATTGACTTTCCTCCTGCTAATCCCATATAACTATGTATTTTGAGGATGACAACACAAAAAACGGTATCATATTATCATTTCTCATAAACTGTGTGCAAATAATAGTGTTACAAAGAGAATGCCCATAAAAAGTAAGTTGGAGTTCATACTCAAGTGAAAGTCAGATGATTTGGCATAATACATTATTTTTAGAAATGACTTCTGACTGTATTACAAAAAGAAAGCCTATCATTTGTTTAATGGAATTGATTTGGGGGATTTTTTTCCAGCTTTATTGAGGTATGATTGATAATTAAAAATTGTATATATTCAAGGCATACAATCTGATGTTTTGATACACATGTACACTGTGAAATGATTAACACAATTAAGCTAATTAACAAATTAACATGTCCATCACCTCACATAGTTGTGTATGTGTATGTGGTAAGAACACTTAAGAGCTTATCAAATGTCAAGTGTACAATATAGTATTATTAATTATAGTCCCCATGCTGTATATTAGGTCTCAGAACTTAACATGTTTTATAGCTGAAACTTTGACCCTTTGACCAACATCTCTCCATTTCCCCCACCTCGGGATTTTTTGGTTGTTGTTGTTTTTTCTCTCTCTCATTAATCCATCATGAGGCAGGCACGCCAGGACTGGATTAGCAGTAACTCAATGACCTCATTTTCTTCTTCACCAGACTTTGCATGACACTTTCATTCTTATCCTTACATGATAACTTTGGGCATCATATCCTCCTTCTAGGCAGGAAGAAGGTAGGTACAGGACAAATGACGCATGTCAGCTTAAAGATGTCCTTTTCCTTGGTTAGGAAAAGAGCAGTTTTCCCAGAAATCTTATCCTTTGTATTTTTACTTACATCTCATTGGTCACAACTTGGTCAAAAGAACTCTTTTAATTACAAGGGGACCCATGAATCAATGGAGGTGTGGGTTTGTTGTTGTTGTTGTTGTTGTTGTTTTTAATTAGGTGTATTGCCAACCGGAACAACAACAAAAAATTTGGAGAAATAGTGAGTAAGAAAATAGTTATAATTACCACACACAATATCAAAGTCCAAGTTAAAGAATAAAGAACTTTTCTCTTTTTCCCCATTTTTCGCATTTTCATCAAGTCCTATAGGACAAAAGACAATTTTCATGGTCACCTTCAGAGGCAGTTGTCCTCCCACCCAAAGTTAGGCTCAGATATCAAGGCTGATGACACCACATACTTGCTGAGTACCCAGAAGGCATGAAAAGCTTGATTACTTATGTAATTCAGCAGGTGTGAAATAGCTTGAGAGAGCACCAAGAAGAGACTGGCTTGGGTTTTTATTGTGGCCAGAGGAAAAGGGCAGGGGGAGAGTTTCCACTGAGAGGGAAGGAGCTTGTGTAGTTTGAATGACTTTCACCAAAGGAGGCAGCATAGGCTTTCTAATCTGCTAGCAGAGATGTGGGGCACAAGGGGAAAGAAGCAAGGTTGAGGTTTAAGAGATGTCAGTGGTTCATTATCAAAAAATGGAATCAGACTCCATACAACAACAATAAAACCAACTTTAAGTATCTCCAAGCCTCCTCTCAAGAAGGGGTCTTTTTGATTTGCAATCTCCTGCCGTTGATATTGAGATACCTATCTTACCATTTCTATGAGGATTCAAAAAGATCATGAATATATTTACTAACCTTCAGGGTAGAGGTGCTTTTACAAACACAACCTTCTATCTTTGCAGCCCCATCGACAGCATTCACTGCTCAGCTAGAGAGCTTGGTGGGATTTTTCTAATTACCAGGAAAACAAACTCCAGGTGAGCATATTTAAGTTGGAAAAGAGGAGAGTACATGATCTGTGCCACGTGGTTTGGTTTCTGGGGGGTTTGTTAGTTTTTGCCTTTAGTCTTACTGTCTGCTCTTCCTCATTTCTTATTTGGATATGCTGAAAATGTTCTTATATTTATTTCCAACAGCATTTTTGAGATGTAATTTGTGTACCACAAAATTCGCCTATTTTACATTGAGTGTGCAACTCAATGATTTTTATTAAATATACAGAGTTCTGCAAACATCACCAGAAACCTATTTTAGTACATTTCTATTACTGCATAGATAACTCTTGCCTGTTAACAATCAATTCCTCCTTCTACCCCAGCTCCAGGCATCCATTAATTTGCTTTCTGTGTTTACAGATTTGTCTTTTCTGGATATTTCAGATAAAATGACTCATAATATATGTAGTCTTTTGCCTTTGGTTTCTTTTACTTAACATAACATTTTTTAATTCATCCATCCTGTAGCATACACTAGTACCTCATTCCTTTTATATTGCTGAATGGCGTTCCATTGTATGGGTGTGTTACAGTTGATTATCTGTTAACCAGTTGATGAATTTTTGCATTGTTGTCACTTTGGGGATGTTATAAATAATTCTGCTATGAATATTCACATTTGTCTTTTGTGGGCATATGTTTATATTTTCCTGGATAGATACCCAGAAGTGGAATTATTAGGTCACAAGGTAAATTTTTGTTTAACTTTTTTATTTTATTATGTTATGTTAATCACCATACATTACATCATTAGTTTTGTTTTGTTTTTTTTTATTTTATTATGTTATGTTAATCACCATACATTACATCATTAGTTTTTGATGTAGTGTTCCATGATTCATTGTTTGCGTATAACAGCCAGTGCTCCATGCAGTACGTGCCCTCTTTAATACCCATCACCAGGCTAACCCATCTCCCCACCCCCCTCCCCTCTAGAACCCTCAGTTTGTTTCTCAGAGTCCATAGTCTCTCGTGGTTCATCTCTCCCACCTATTTCCCCCCCTTCATTTCTCCCTTCCTACTATTTGTTTAACTTTTTAAAACACTGTGAAACCATTTTCCAAATTGGCTACCATTTTACATTCCAATCATAAATGTAGAAGAGTTCCAGTTTCTCTATTTCGTCCTCAACTCATTCTTGTCTTTTTGTTTATGGCTATTCTTGTGGTTATGTAAAGGTATGTCACTGTGATTTTAATTTGCATTTCTATAGTCGGCATGTATGATGTTGAGTTTCTTTTCCTTTTGTTCTATTTAATTGGACATTTGAAATGTCATCTGGATTATGTCTCTGGCTGGTATTGTTTATTTACTCTCTCTCTCTTTCTCTCTCTGTCACACACACACACACACACACACACACACACTTTGCTTGATTTCTAGTCCATTATTGATAAACTGTTATGCCCGGTGGGTGTTTTGATTCTCTAGTTCTATTACCTTCTTGTAACAACAGCCCCTGCTATTTTCCTACATTTTTATATTGCAAATTCTTCAGATCCATTAGTCTCCTATGGGGATATTTTGAAGTACCAACTACAAAGTTATAGGATTTATTACTCTTGGAAGTCAGATTGTTTTAATAAGCATTTCATTTTCTATTAAGATGTTGCTATGCTTTTTAAATACGTTTTTCTTAATATTTGTAACATACATATTTATTTAGCATACAGGTGTTGTTGATTTAATAGCTGTTCTCAAGGGGAAAAATAATCCTCAGGGAATTTTACTCTTGATTAGAGTGACTTTAACAAGAAACTGTCTCCTAATAAGATTCTAATTGCTTAAAATCAAGTAAAGAGACTCTAAAAATCTACTCTGGGAGGCCATTTCACAAGTTTTGGAATTATCTTAATCTTTTTTTTATAGTGAAAACCCTGGTACTAAATGCATCTATCACTCTTAAATGGACATTCTGTGAACTGTTTCTTAACATACTGTATTGATCACCTGGGAACTCTGAAAAGGGACCATGATCAATGTGGAGAAGAGTAATGGGTCTGGCAGCTAATTATGTATGCCTGTGCCTGGGGGCATGCTCTTCTCTACTGGTAGATGATGATAGCCTGCTCATTATTTTTCCAAATTACAAATGAACTCCCTACTTTTTCTTATTGTCTCTGAAACACCAAATAAAATGTCAATTGGAGCCAATATTATAAAGTAATGAAATCCCTAGAGCAAGAGAACCTTAATAAAGGAAAAAAATACCCAATTAAAATGAAAGAATGAAGCAAAATGCTTTTATTAGCCTCAGTAAGACAGAATATGTGTGAATCCCCAATGCAGGTCTTGGATTTAAAATGTCTTTATGCCTAATATAAACAAAGGAGTCCATTTCTAAGGACTCCCAAATGTACCATTATGTAGTTAAATCAGAACACTTTTCAGTGGCATTCCATTAACTTGCTTTGTTGGAAAAAAGATTCTCACCAAATCCCCCTCTGTCAAATAAATATAGTAATGTTTTCTCTGAAATAAAGAAAACCTGACGGGATTATATTTAAACTCTTCAGTGCAGACAAATTCTCTATATGAAGCTCTATTACACAAAATAAAATTAAATATAACTTCCTTTGACACTCACAATCTTAAAAAAATAGAAGAGGTAGTGTTAATTTTGATGATATTTTGAGACTTATAACTGAGTTCCTATGGAATGGAAATAACCTGCTCATGGTCACACTCTAGTATATTATGCTGAGATTCTTTTCAATAGTTTTTAAATCCAAATACCAGTCTCCTTTCATCTTGTTTGTTGTTCCCTTTGTACCAGAGACAATATCTCTCTTGGATTCATGTATGGAAGGAGAGAGGCATTGCTACCATCATAACTAACTAACTCTGCAGCCTAATAAATGATTTAATGAATCCAAAAAGACATCTCACTCTTCAGGGGCATTAAAGAGAGAAAGCCAAACCTATGTTATGACTGAGCTTTTTATAAGAGATGTCATATTTATTATGAAAATTGTCACCTTTCACCAGCACAACGTCATAAAGGATCCTAAATTAAATCAAATTTCTTAGTGTTAAAAAAAAAGATTGTTTAAAAATTTTACTCATCAGGTATATAAAATATAGGCAATTAAAAAACATGATTTGGCAACATTATATGGAAAAGGTATTTTAATGCATCGCTTTTGAGAGTATGAATGTATACATCAATATAGTGGGTAGCTAAAGAGGAAAAAGATTTTACTCGGAGGGAAATCGTTTTTTTCCTCTACTCACTGAATACTCCAAATGTATGGGTTTCTCACACCAAGCAATTCTGTGACATCAGTTGGGTGTCATACAATTTAACTCAATTCGGATGCTATCTGCTTGGAGAGAGTATCAGATATCATAAGTTAAGGGCTTGGTCTCACAGACTGCCCCCACTTCCAATGCCAGTTGCAAGTCCAAGTTATCATGTAGACTTGTGACTGACCATCTGTACATCAGGATTTCCCCTGACTCCCCTCATGAGATTCAATCATTTGTTGGAATGGCTCACAGAACCCAGGAAAACAGTCTACTTAGCAGATTACTGGTTTATTACAAAGATTATAACTCAGGAGCAGCCAGATAAAAGAGATGCACAAGGCACGGTACAGAGGAAGGGACACGGAGTTTCCACGCCCTCCCTGAGTGTACCACTCTCCCAGCACCTCCACATGCTCACCAACCTAGAAACTCTCCAAACCTCTTCAGTTAGAATTTTTTATGGAAGCTTCGTTACCTAGACATGATTGATTAAATTCTGGTCATAAGTGGTTACCTCAACCTCCAGCTCCTATCCTCTCCCCAAGGGTAGGGAGGTGGGGTTAAAGTTCTAACCCTGAATCTTGCAGGTGGTCCCCCTGGCAACTGGGCTCCATCCTTAGAGGTTTTCCAAAAGTCACCTTATTAACCTAAACTCAAGTGTGGTTAAAAGAAGCTTGATATGAATAAAAAAAGACACTTTCACCTTTGTCACTCTGGAAGGAGTTCAGGAACTGTAGTGATTTGAAGACAAAAAAGCCCAAATATTATAAAAAAAAGATACCCCCATGACTCTTAATGCTTAGGAAATTACAAGGGTTTTTGGGGCTGTGTAACAGGAAGAGGGAGAAAGACCAAATAAACATTTTTTTTATTATAAATCACATCACAGTGACTTAATACCATCATTTAAAACTACGATTATTTCTATGTCCCAGAATTTCTACCTCAAGAGTCTAACTTTGAGAAACTTTCAACTATACACAAGACATCCCAGATATTAATTGCATCATTTAGTACATTGAAAACAAAAATTACAATCTAAATGTCGACCAAAAAATCAACGTCTAAATTAAATACGGTGCTTTTCTACAGTTCAACACAAAGCATGTATAAAGGAATGTTTGATCTGCATGTTTTTTTTTTTAATGGATCAGTTATTTAATTATGTTTTGCATGTTTTAATATGGATATTCTCAAGGAAAAAACAGTTGGTTAAAAACAAGTGAGCTCCTAAGCAGTATTAAAGTAAGATACCATTTACTGAAAAAATACAGAAAGTGATACAAAATATTGTCTATTAATTCTCACAATGTTTTCAACTCTACATAAAAGTTCAACAATCAGTCAAGAATGATATAAGAAAATAATGATCATCTCTGGTGAGGAAGAGAGGTGACTAGAGTACAGAATGATGATTAGGGAGTAATTTTAATTTTATTAACAATATGCATATGTTATAAGGGAGAACATATTCATCTATTACTTATATAATTAAAATTTAATAAAACTGGATAGTTATTAAAATTTAATACTCATTAAAATTTATGAATAATTTCATTGGAAACTGTTAAGTAAATACCATGTCTTCCTATATTCATAGACTCATATTAAAGATTAGGATCTATTTCCTGCAGTGAAAATAGTTTCAACAACAGATCTATTTTTGTCAAATTTGTATACCACAGGTAAATGCATATGTTGTTACTAATTTACCTTGTGAGTTAATTTAATGCCACTGTAAAACATCCATGCAATCAGGAGTACTTGTAGGTATCTGTGAAGAAATTGCATACTCGAATGCAAGCACTAAAATGTTAGCATTAATATTTTTATAATAATATTAACAGCAATGTTGCATGTGTAATATGGCCTCCTCTTTTACCAGCCCATAAGCTTGCTTTATAATGAACTGTATTCCATTTTCTGTGATTCACAGGGTTATGACTACGAAGAGTTACATTTTGCCATATCACTGTAATTGAGAGGACCGCCAAAAGTCACAACACCCCCACAGTTTTGATCCCAGACATTCTCATTCTCATAAGTTATTTTGATTCAGCTGCTATAGAGATTATTTTACCAACATTCAATTTTAATAGCCATTTTAAATTCTCAAGGATTGGTTTAAATTTATCCTGGCCCATGACAAACAGAGCTGAGTACTAGAATTAAGAAGTTTGAGAATGACCGCAGCTATAGTGAGGATCCAAGAAACAGAGGTAAGAAGACTGTGGTGGGGTGGAGGAGGGAAGGTAAGAGCGTGTAGTTGCAGGTCTGGGGAGGATGATCAACTTCATACATGTTTGGCTGCAGAGCTATTCTCTGAGCCTACAGCCATGAATAATAAATCAGTACATGCACATTAAAAATGAATTTAATTATTATTTCTAAGAAAACAGGTGAATTTCTCTTTAAAGAAAACTTAGAATATTAAAGCTTCTGTTTGATTCATTTTCTGTGTGCTTTAACAAGTTTGCAATATTCTACCATCGAGCAAAGTAGAAATATATTGATAAAAAGCCACTTTAAAATCAATCTTGTCACTTCAATGTGTAATATTTTGACATATCTATAAATATCATTGAAATATTACAGTAGGGGAGTAGCTCTTAGTCCTAAAAACATAAATCTGTAAAATAGCATACAAAAGTTTTAATTTTCTAGCCAGTACAATTAGGCTTATCCTTGATTTTATTCATAATATAAGAAAATATGGGCTTGTTACTCTATAAGATGTAATGGTCCTTCAGAAACATAAAGGAGCCCGCAGAAGGAGACAGCCAGGTTCCATAACGATGAGGTAAGAGCTTTTGAGTTGTGCCCTTTCTTTTCTCTACACTGCCTGAACGGATCAGTGTTTGCTTCTTTGCTTTTCAAAAAGCAGTGATATCAGCTAAAGGCAGCGGGGCAGTATTATGACCATAATGAATCTGCTTGGTATGGGGAGGATCCGAAAACAATCAGTATAGACAGGCTACCTGGCATCATTTTGCCAGTTCTTCACTTCACCTTTTAAGCAATATAATTATATCAGAATGAGACAATATTTTGCAAAGAGCAGTTTTTAGGGTATGCATAAAGTGAGGTGCGCTACAGAGAGCCCACAGTTAACATTGCAGGGTCGAGTCCTTATTTGACATACCAAAAACTCATGGACCTCAAGGAGGCCTCTTTTCAGTGAGGTATGCTCTGAAAAATGCGAGTGCTTGCAGTCATTACAATGACTATGACATAAAATCCTGAGATTCTTAGATAAAACAAAACCCAGAAGCACAGTGCTATGATAGATGCATTAAAGACAACCACAAAGAGAGTATTAGGGTTTTGTTTTTGTTTGTTTCTTTCTGGTTTTTGGTTTGTTTTTTCATTTCCTGAGTTGATGATACTGGAACAGAATATGACATCCTAGGCAAATATCAAAATACCTACAAGGTAATATTTATAACTGACTAATCTGAGCATGATATGAAAAACATTAGGGGGATGTTCTAATTGGCAAAAATAACACATCTGTACTTAAATTAATGCCTCAAAATAAATTAGTATCTGTTAGCTTTTTGCATAAATACAGAGAGATGGAATAAAGTTTGCAGCAAAATAACATAGAATGCACATTTTTTAGCATATGAATATGGTCATTTTGTGTGTTTACTTCAAAATGACCTACAGTTTCCAGTTATTAAATCAAACACTATTCTTAGCATTGCTGAGGAGATATTTTCTAGATGTAATTAAAATGTATATCAGTTATCTTTAAGGGACATTTTCTAGATAATCTGGGTGGGTCTAATGCAATTAGTTAAAAGCAGAGCTGAGGCTTCCTTGAAGAAATTCTGTTTATGGACAAGAGCTTGAGCTTTTGCTTTAGAGTTCCAGACTGCCTTACCTGACAGCCTGCCCCATGGATTTTGAACTTGCTTAGCCAGGCCCAATGATCACATAATTAACATCCTTACACTAACTCTTTTAATATATATGTATCTCCTACTGGTTCTGTTTTTCTGGTTGAACTCTGACACAGCATACGTGGATCATTCATAAAAATGAACTATTAAACTAGGCCACAATCCAAAGACTCTAGGGAAATGCTATTCTCTGACCTCAACACAATAAAATTAGAAATACGTAATAAAAGGTAGCTAAAAAATCCCATATGATTGTGAACAAAAATCTATACTATGACAAAGACTAATAACATGGTTAAACATGAGACAAAATGGATGAAAAAAATTAAAGCTAATCCAAATAAAATAAAGAAGGAAAAAAGGGAAAAAAACTATAGGTATAATAGATTTTAAAAATTAAGGTAATATTTTTGAACAAATAAATCCAACAACCCTAGCTAACTAGATTCATATCTGGAGCTATGAGGAATTCCAGATGATAATAGTAGTCAAATTGTTTTAAAAGCCATTTCTACTAAACTTGCAGTGAAAAAATATTTCCTAACTTTGAAAGTTGTTCTAGATAATGTAAACAAAAAGGATTTTTATCTAAAGAATTTTTAATGGCATATATATCATTAATAGCAAAATCAGATAAGGACTTCTAAAAAAATAGACTTTTTTAAAGAGCAGTTTTAGGTTCACAACAAAATTAAGTGGCAAGTACAAACAGTTCCCATATGCCCCCTGACCCCCCTTAAGCACAACTGCCCCAACAACATCCCCCATCAAAGCTGTATATTTGTTACAACTGATGAACTTGCACTGACACATCATTATCACCCAGAGTCCATATGGGTTTTAAAAAACCCACCATATGGGTTTTAACATATATTATATAATATATAATGACATGGATCCCCACCATTACAGTTTCATACAGAAAAGTTTCACTGTATAACGTCACCAAAATAGTTATATGAAGGTTATATTAGTGTCTAGGCAGGAAAACAGAAACTAGTCTGGAAACATCAAACAGAGGGTATTTAATATGGAATTTGTTTACAAAAGTATTGAAAGGGCTGGAGAAACAAAAGGAGAATAATAATTTTTAGCCCACAGATTAAGAACAGCTGGAAGCTGTTACCATCCCTAGGGCTGGGGGAGCAAAAGTACAAAACATGTTGTGAAGTGATCATTGTGCTTCCAAGACTACTATGGTTCCATTTACAAGATGCAGGTGTTAATGCAAGGACAAATACAAGCAACAAAAATAGAAGCTGTGGGAATTTGACCGGTCTGCTTGTGACACTTAAATCTTTCACTACCACTCGATAATATAGAGCTGCTCTGTACCTAACATCATGGCTAAGTGAATCAGAAAATGCCTACTTTATGATGGGCAGCTCACATTACAATGTCACTTGGTGTGGCAAGGTGAGGCCATCAGTTCTCTATCAAGGCCCACCAGCAAAGGAGAAGAATTATTTGTAGATGTTTATATGAATTTTCTCCAAAGCCCTAAATGCCATAAACCAGAGACACACAAACATTTTATGTAAAAGGCCGAATAGTAAATATTTTAGACTATGAAGACCATGTGGTTTCTGTCACAACTATTCAATTCTACTGTGTAATGCAAAACAAGACCTAGAAAATATGGAATCAAGTGTCTTCCGATGAAAGTACGTACAAACGCAAGTGATGAGCTAGTTTTAGCCATCAGGTTGTAATTTTCCAACCACTGCCATAGACACTTGAAGCACATTTAGATCTACTTTGGACATCCAAACAGAAGGGAGCTTGCACTGAGGTCTAAACTTGGCCTCTTAAAACTGCAAGTCTTATTGGTTACTTGGTAAGTGACTCAGAAAAGCACGTTCAAATATGTATATGTTTCTTTAAAAAATACAAATTTTCACCAGACATTGGAATTTTTCTTGCTGATAGTTGTTACAAAGTTCATCTTGCAGACAGACTACTGTATCTCTGGTGACTTCACCAAAGAGTCTGGTCCTTGAATTTTTATTGAGGTTTCTCACCCAAGATCTGTCATTCATATGACTTATTAAGGCTTGCTTCTAAGATAGCTTCTACTTTCTGCTTACCAGGTCTAGTAAGTACTATGTTTTCTAAGAAACACCATAATATTCTGTGGGATATTGAGATAATAGATGCCCTTGTTGACTAAAATCTGGCAAAAACCAAGATAGTTGAAATATCTTCAAGGTAAGACCAGGAAGATACACTGCTCTGAAAGTGTACCTTTCACCATCATGTGAAATAAAATCCAGTCTAGTTTTTCTTGTCTATAGATGTGATAATTATCTTTAATGTGTCTACTTGATTGAAATATAGGGTGCCCAGATATTTGGTTAAATATTATTCCTGTATTGTCTGTGAAGATGTTTCTTGATGAGATTAGCATTTGAATGGGTGGAGTGAGTGAAAGAGACTGCCTTTCCCAATGTGGGTCACATAATTCAATCCCTTGAGAGGCTGAATAAAATAAAAAGATGAAGGAGGGAAGAATTCACTCCCTCTCTGGCTGCTTGAGAAGCAAAATCAGTCTCCTGCCCTCAAACTGTAACTTATACCATCAGTTTTCCTGGTTCTCAGGTCTTTGTACCCAGATTGGACCTACATCACTAGTTTTCCTGGGTCTTCAGCTTGCCAATTACAGATCACGTGACTTCTCAGCCTCCATAATCAATTGCGTCAGTTCCTTATAATACATACCTAGCTAAATAGTTATATACATATATCTATCTATATATATTGATATATATATTCTATTCTATTCTATTCTATTGGTTCTGTTTCTTTGGAGAATCCTGACAAATACAAGAGATATAGGAGGAAAATATTTACCAGGAAAAATAGGTACATACCAAATTCCAGGAAGTGAATTTTTTTCCAGATATGAGGTAATATCTTTAGTAGCAAATGCAAGGTTAAATTATATAAATATATAAAATATATAATAATATATGTTATAAATTATATAATTATATAATTTCACACATTCAAAAGTTAATCAAGTGAGAGAAATAAAGAAATGCTAGGAGTCCCATTTCTGTAACTTTCGAGTCATTGATAGGTGGTACTTCTTTCTGTAACCCCCCGAGAATGGAATATCACATTTGGTTTACAATTTTGAAAGGATAGTCAAGTTCCACAGGCCTTTCCCACCAAAAGAGCCATCCCTCTGTCACTTGGGGAGCCAAAACTTGGATAATACAAATTTTGCATGAGAAAATAGAAGCATAATTCCTAAATAATATTAACTAAATGAAATCAATGCTGAAGTTACAGAGTAATATACTGCGATCAAATAGGGTTTTTCTGGGAATGTAAGAGTGATTTAATATCAGAAATGTGTTTATGAAAATCACTTCACAGAGGCACCAAGTGGCTCAGTCGTTGGACGTCTGCCTTCGGCTCAGGACATGATCCCAGGGTCCTGGGATCGAGCCCCACGTCAGGCTCCCTGCTCAGCGGGAAGCCTGCTTCTCCCTCCCCCACTCCCCCTGTTTGTGTTCCCTCTCTTGCTGTGTCTCTCTCTGTCAAATAAAAAAAAAAATCACTTACATAATGAACTTAGAAAATTGTCAAGGAAGGTAGAAAAATAATTTGATGAATTCTGTTTCATTAAACTAAAAATAGAAAAAGTATTTAATTTGAAAAAAGGTATCTATCACAAAATATTTATAACAGAAAGATATTTTATCTAATATAGAATAGTACAGAAACCTACAATTTTAGCCTGCCAGTTTCACTGAAGTTGATGGAAGAAGTGGAACTCTTAGATTCAAGACAAAGGACTGTATTAGTCACAGTACAGCAAGCACTCTGAGCATCAGCATATTGTGTCAGTCCCTCTTATTCCCAAGTTCCGTAGAGGCAACTAAATGGTCCCAGATGGAATCTTCTACATGCAGTGGGCTATGTTACAGGAAAAGGACCCTGAACTTAGGAACCCAAGTCTTTTATAATACCTAGGAAGCATGCTTGTCTTTTGCTTCAGCATGAGACAATATCTTTATAATACTGGACGATAAGAATGCCTGCACTTTACTTTGGAGAAAGACACTATCTCTACATTCCAAAGCTCTATGTAAGCGCAGTCACCCTTTCCTACCTAGAGAATCACCACTTCTAACTTCCAAGGCTGTTTACATTATAAACATCCTTTAACAATAGTCCTAACTAAAGGCAGTCATGATTCCTTTCATAAGACATGCAGACACAGGAGAGATCCATGAAGAATTGTCTTCCAACAATATGTACCCCTCAGTCATAAACCATCTTGGCCTCAGGTTAATTTTCCCATAAGTACTCTACCCTGGTGGCTACTCTGATTAATATAACTAACAGAGACTGGTACCAAATCTATTCAATTTGTTTCATGTAGCATTTGATTAAGTTTACTATTAACAAGGACTCCAAGCAGCAAGAAGATACTAACCTGTAGTACTGAACTCAAACATATCCCTAGGTTCTGGCCCAAAGCAGCTGAAGAAAATCATTGGGGTGTTTCTTCATACCTTTTTAAATAGGTCTTTCCACTTGGCCCAATACATTGATTGCATTAGCTATTGCCCAAACAGTGCCTTTCCCAAAAGTTGGAAGTCTAGGACAATTTTATCATCCATAGCAACCTTGGTCAGTAAAGCAGAGACTGATCTAAATGCTATCTATAACTGAAGTGGTTTCATTGATCACTTCAGCTTTTCTCACTGGATCATTCCCATTGTAGGAAAAATGAGTCTCTAAAATAAAATTATCTACCTACCTACATATCTATTTATTTATACTTTTTATTTTTTATTATTTTTAATTTTAATTCCAGTGTAATTAACATACAGTGTTATATTGGTTTGAGGTGTATAATATAGTGATTCAACAATTCTGTTACTCAGTGCTCATCATGGTAAGTGTACTCTTAATCCCCTTCACCTATTTCACCCATCCTCCATCTACCTCCCCGCTGGTAGCCATCAGTTTGTTCTCTATAGTTAAGAATCTGTTATTTGTTGGTACCTTTTTTTTCTTTCTTAAAGTCCACACATGATTGAAAATCAGATGGTATTTGGCTTCTCTGACTGACTTATTTCATTTAAGCATTATACAATCTAGATCCATCTATGCTATTGCAAATTGCAAGATCTCATTCTTTGTGGCTGAGTAATACTCCATTGCTCTGGTGAATTCCCCGGGGCAAACAAGGGTACCTTCATTTTGGAGATATTTCTGCTGACATCTGAGGACTACATGGTCTTTAGTGGAATTTCCTTATACACTTGAATGTCTTTTGTGATACTTTCATGGTAGAAGTCATGTTTTGGGCAGGGTGGCATATTAAAAATTAACGCTTGGCTTTCACACAAGAGGTACAGTTCCTGAAGTGCACATGGTATCCCTGGGAAAAAATACTGTTTACAATTTTTGTCCTTCCCGAGTGACTTACTTCAATTCAGGGTCACAGGCTGACAGTGCCTCCAGCATGGCACACCATCATATAGGTGGCATTCACCCACCTGATAAAATTACTGGGCAATGGCTATGGGATCGAGTTGGGGGAAGAAGTCCAGAGGTGTTGAGAGATATTTTTCTTATTGGCTCCACATACACAGGCAAATTGCCTCTCCAGTGGGGATGGAAAATGTGTTGTCCCATTGTTATGACAATAACTCTTCCTTTGTCTGTTTAACGGAGACTAAGCAACAACCACAGAACTATCAGAGCAGCACATGTCAATTCCTCTCCAGTTGCTCAACCTTTAAATATTCATCAGTAGGTAGTACAATGAGGAACCCTCGTTACCCCCACCACCAATACCAGCACTTGGGTTAGAGCATACACTACTGGATGTCTGGGAATCTTTTTATATCACTGAATCTAGCACACAGGCATCTTGTCCTTTCTCTTCCATAAAGTCATATCTCTCAAAGAATCCCATTCTGATGGGCGAAATTGTCAGTATGAATGGTCTGAGATTTTGCTCTAAGGGAGAGCTTACAAATTTACTTGCCACTATTTCATGACTGCTGATAGAACACATAATTTCTGAATCTAAGAGAAAGGTCTTCACTTTTTTTCACCGTACAGTAAGTAACATAAGCATCTGCTTATTTGTGTCTGTTCAACTTGCCCCAAGACCAATGGATACCTGTATTTGTGACTGGTTAACATTCAGAAGAACCCTGAGCTTAGGAAACTAGGATCCATTTATAATGGGTAGTAAGCATGTCTACATTTTGCTCCACATTGAGACATTATTATATTACACCGGACAATAAGAATGACTGTTCTTTGTTCCGGTTGAAGACACTATCATTATCTTCTAAGGCTATTTACTATATAGACATGCTTAAAATTAGAGTACAGAACAAAGGAAGTTAGTGTCTCATTTTGTATGACATTCAGAAATGAGAGAGATCTATGAAGCATTTTCTCAATAACAGTCAGGAATAGGACAATGATGCCTGTTATTATCATAAATATTTTAATGATTATGGCGAATTTAATAAAAAATTATTGTTCAGTGTTTAGATGAGAATTACCATTATTTGAAAATGAAATTATTACTTAAGTAAAGAATCCAGTATAATCAGCCAAAGCCTATGGCTATAGTATGAGAGTTCAGCTAAAATACTGAAACTAAAGTGAACATATGTTTTCCTCAATTCTGTGCATCTTAGATTAAAAGAAAAATATAACCAGACAAACAAAAATAAATTGCTAAGTGAAGCAGTCCAGCAGCAGCCCTGAAAATTCCTGCACATTTTTGATGAATGTGCCAAACTGCAAGTCTGTTCTATACCCTGATACTGACTAGTTTCTGTAACTGTCCATATAGTTAAATAAGTAAGTCAAGGTGAATACAGCATGAATATCATGTGACAGCTTGTTTCCAGTAAACATTGACCGGCTTGTTTGGTGGCTTACTATAAAAAAAAAAAGGTAAGACCTTGGGATTGTTTTCTTTCTTTTTCAGATAGTTCATTGTTAGTGTATAAACATGCAAACAGAAACAATTTTACTTCTTCCTTTCTGATTTGTATGCTTTCTTTATCTTTCCTAATTTCTCTGGCTAAAACTGTCAATACTACATTGAATAGGCCTCATAAAATATGTTTGGAAGTGTTCTCTTCTCTTTAATTTTTTGGATGAATTTGAGAAGGAATGGCGTGAATTCTTTTTTTAAATGTTTAGTAGAATTCACCAGTGAAACCGTCTGGTCCTGGGCTTTTCTGTGTTGGGAAATTTTTGATTACTCATGCAATCTCCTTGCAGGCTAGTGGTCTTTTCACATTTCTATTTCTTCATGACTCAGTCTAAGTAGATTGTAGATGTTTAGAAACTTATCCATTTCTTTTAGGTTATAGGCTGTTGCCGTTATATAGAGCCTTAGGCCCTGCTGTGATCAGGAGGGCCAACAGGCTGTGCCCCAAAGAGGGGCATGGCTATAGGTTATGTGTTGCTATTGAGCAGGCTGCTAGCTGTGCTCCCCTGTTGGGCAAGGCTGCTGTCCTGGCGCCCTGCTCGGGCGGGGCCATCAGCTGTACCCAAGGAAGGCAACAATTCTTTTGTGGTTTACTTAAATATATCCTTATTTGACCTTGCATTGAAAAGCATAAATATTTCTTTTGATAATAAAAAGAGAGCAGACATATAAAGAAGTCCCACAGAGGACAAGGCTGGAAGTTAAATATAAATGAGCTCTCTAAAATATAAACCTTACGGAAATACAGTCTACTTCCAAATGTTTGAAGGAAACATTCTCAAAAAAGGACATCAAAAAAACTGGCCAAAAGCTTTACTGATCTCAGTAGGTTTTCACGGGAAAAACACTTGAGTTGGTGGCAATGGTGTCAGATTTTGGAAGGCTCCAAATTGGGGCTTATCAAAAATTTCACATTCCTGGGGTGCCTGGGTGGCTCAGTCGTTAAGCGTCTGCCTTCGGCTCAGGTCATGATTCCAGGTCCTGGGATCGAGCCCCGCATTGGGCTCCCTGCTCCGCGGGAAGCCTGCTTCTCCCTCTCCCACTCCCCCTGCTTGTGTTCCCTCTCTCGCTGTGTCTCTCTCTCTCTGTCAAATAAATAAATAAAATCTTAAAAAAAAAAAAAAAAAAATTTCACATTCCTCAAAGACATCCCTTGAACACCAGCAGAAGTATGGCCATTCATAGTTACAAGCACTGTTTTTGCAGGTATGTAATGATGAGGATCAATTTGTAGCATGCAGAGTTAGTTTTCTAGGAGATATGCTAAAACACACCATCCTAGGGATTTGAAGGGCTGACATCAATAATTGAAATAACTCGGAAGCCAGACAACAACAGAAATATTAAATATGATGTGAAGCGTTTTCAAGAATTCATTATGCTTTTCTGTAACTCAATTAACATAGGAAATTGAAAATAATTACATTTTTCTTCATCAAGGATTTTAGGGGTTTAGTTTCATTATCTAACAAGAGGAGAATGGAATATGTTTTCTTCTTTTATTGTAAAATCTAAGGATATGTATGACTCAGATGACTCAATGTTATTATTAGGATTTTTTTTTTACTGTCTGACAATATAATTATGCCTTTAGAGGTACCTGAGATGTGTAAAACAATTTTACCATTTTTTAGCTAACATTTACTGAATTCTTACCATGTACCATTTTCTAGCTAGGCATATTTATTAATCAATTTATTACTATCAATTTATTACTTTATTGAATACTCATGAAAATATTCCCATTCTCATTTTATAGATTAGGGACTTAAAGCTGAGAGATATAAAAAAAAGTTTGCTATCGCACTGCCAGCGTGGTGGATCTAAGCCATTGCTTGATTCCAAAACCACTGAGTATTAACAAGTGTACATACAGTTCTCATGCTAAATGGGTTCTGTTGTCCTTTTAAAGTAATTTAATCTATTTTTATAATTTTCTGTCTTTTCTAACCTATTCTACTGCATATGAATACACGCATGTATTTATGTACACATACACAGAGTCACATACATATGCATACATAAAAATGTGTGTCTGAATATGTATGTGTGTGTATATGCATGCACATATATGTGTACTCCCCTGCAGTATAGTGGGTTAGAAAAAATAGAAAATTATAAAAGCAGATTAAATTACTTTAAGAGAACAACAGAGTCCCTTTAGCATGAAACTGTGAAGACACGTGTGTGTTAATGCATGTACACACCACACACGCATACACACATATGCCCAGTTGTATATAAATTCATTCATTCTGTTTCCATAGTGTTGGAAATATAAATAACAAAGCTTGTTGGTGACACTCTTGGACTACAGAAATTTTATTTTCCGGTTCTAAAATGGATAATTATAGGATGCATTTGAACAAGTAGAACAAAGGGCAACTGAGAAATCTTTTTCACTTAGACCTTCACAACTGTGACTCCAGTGTGTTTGTTTTGAAATCTATCCTTCATAAGTAAGATGTTATTGACCAGAGTCTATAGATAATCTTCTAAAATGAACTTTGTTAAAACATGTAGTCATTATACAAGGAAATGTTTTTTTGGAAAAGATATTCACCCTTAATAGTTTAACCTCAAGATATTATAGGTTAGATTATAGTGGGATGAGTGAAATATCAGATGTTTTCATTAAGTCATTTCCTAAATAAAGGTACTAGCTATTTCCGAAATATAGAGTTTAAAAAATTATGATGAGGTTTTTTTGAATATACTTCAAAATTGTATATAAATAAATGAATAAATTTGAAAACATGTTATAGATTGAGTGGTATTGCTGAAAGAGCATATCCTACTTTATAGAAATTGCTTTAAAGAGACAAATTTCACTTTCTCACCTAGTTAGAAAGGGCATTCATCACTACTTGACACGCAGATGCTGTGAAATAAATGTACTTCCAAAGAACTCGATACCTAGTTCAATTTCCTCTTGACAGTAGCTTTCAAGTTATTTTCCTGGTAACTTCTGTGGGTTGACAGATAGGGTTGTAGAAGTGCTAATTGACAGACACATTCCCCGAGTGACAGATGGTAACACAGACCCAATTGTCAGAGTGCAATAATGTTAACTGTTGAAATGAGAAACAAACACATCAGGGATACCTGTTTTACACACACACGCACACACACACACACACACACACACACACACAGGACTACATATAAAAAGTCTGAGATAGAAGCCAAATGCCATCCTTAAGACTAAAAGCTAAAGGATTTTGTAATAGGGGCTCCTGGATAGCTCGTAGGCTAAGATCCAACTCTTGATTTTGGCTCAAGTCAGGATCTCAGGGTCGTGAGATGGAGCCCCACGTCAGGCTAGCGTGGAGCCTGCTTAGGATTCTCTATCTCCCTCTCCCTCTGCCTCTCTCCTGCCCCCTGCTTATTCTCTCCCTCTAAAAATAAAATAAAATAAAAATTTTAAAAAATTAAAAAGGACTTTAGAATATAAACAATATTCCAGAAAGTTCCCTAAAGGAAATGAAGGAAATGGCAACTTCTCATAACAGTATCCAAGATGAGGGGCACCTGGGTGTCTCAGTCAGTTACACATCTGCCTTCGGCTCAGGTCATGATCCCAGGGTCCTGGGATCGAGTCCCGCATCAGGCTCCCTGCTCAGCAGGGAGTCTGCTTCTCCTTCTCCCTCTGTCTCCTCCCCACTGCTCATGCTCTCTGTCTGTCTGTCTCTCTCTCTCAAATAAATAAATAAAATCTTAAAAAAAAAAAAAACAGTATCCAAGATGATTTTAGAGTAATAGAAGTGGTTCTGACAACCATTTCACAGAACTGATGGATACTGTTAATGTATGTTTAGCTTTCCTCAACCATCATAATTCACTAAAGATGTCCCAGGATGGAAAATAAAAACTTCTGTGCATTATATCACTTCTAAATAAATACTTTATGCCTAAATTCAAACTGTATTTGAAGAGGAGAGAATGAGTGTTAGTGGTAAGAAATCAAGGGATTAAGGTTTTATGTAAAATCAGGTTACTTTAAACTTATTCTTAGAATTCAGAGAAGGAATCCCAACTGATATGTTGTACATTGTGTTAATTTTAAGACTTTATTTAAAAATGCACATGCTTTAATAAGCCAAAAAGTTGGAACTTGTGAAGGAGACAAGAGTTATATAATGACCCATCAGAAGACAGAGGAAAAATGGTCTTTAAGATCTTACCCAGGAAACTTTCAAATATTTCTCTTATAAATCATTTTATGGACTGGATTATAGATTAAACTTGGCATGAACTTTATATAATGAATCCGAGAATAATCTTCTTATGCCCAAACTCACATAGAACTCTGCTAAAACTGTCAATCAGATCAATGAATTAACAATAACTCCTGAGGAGATTTATATTTTCGTCTTTCCTATTTTATGAGACTATTTCTTTAAGTGACAGTAATAAATATAAAAAGCATGTCTCAGCTTCCATGTCCAAAAATCCACATTCACAGCTTATAAAATTTGTTTCTGTTGGACTTGGTGACATTGCAATCCTACTGATGACATCACTTTAAAAGCAAATGCATGTATATATCAGGTGGCTAGTATATTTCTAAGCATGGTTAAATCGAGAGGATTCAAGCTTCTCTTTTGGTAATGAAGAAGGAATCCTGAGATTTGCATTGAAAACAACTGCTTTTGATTAAGATAGTGAACAGAACAAAAAAAGATCTGCTTCTTCAAGCCACACTAAAATGACAGTAAACAGATTTTTAAGGTGTAAATACTTAAGTACAAAGAGAATAGGAGTGTAATGATAGCTACAAATTTTGGAAATTGTAAAATAAATAGTAGGTAGTAGCTGATTGAGCAAACCCAAGGAGGTCATATTTCAAATAGGATTGCAATTATTAGCAAATGCAAATACATGGTATCCAGTTAAATCTAAATCTCAGAAAAACAATGAACACTTCTTTTAGAATAAAATATGTTCACATGTAACAGAGAATCCTATATCTTATCTGGCAACTCTAAGTTTTTAGTGGAAGAAGCTGAAAAGCAACATGACTTAAAATAAAAAACATCAAAAAACTCCGGAATATTTGGCAATAGGTGCTTCTGGAAATAGGGCTTAAGGAAGGTCATAAATGTGATACATAGCTGAAAGTTTCTATGAAGCAATTACCTATTTATTTATTTATTAAAGATTTTATTTATTTATTTTGACAGAGAGAGACAGCGAGAGAGGGAACACAAGCAGGGGGAGTGGGAGAGGGAGAAGCAGGCTTCCTGCTGAGCAAGGAGCCCGACGTGGGGCTTGATCCCAGGACCCTGGGACCATGACCTGAGCTGAAGGCAGATGCTTAACAACTGAGCCACCCAAGTGCCCCACAATTACCTGTTTAACACAGCCATAAGAAGACTGGAGAATTATTCTCTGGAGGGAATAAAACAAAAGTATGTGATATTTAGAAAATTCAGACCTGGTTGAGATTAAATATTCTAGTGAAAACTGGAAATTTGTGAAACAGTTTCCAAATTTAACTCTCAGAATACTGGCAGCAAGGTTTATTCCCTCAGAGGTGGAGATTGAAAGAAACTTCATGAAATCTGAACACTCAAGAGAAATAAATTGTAGATCTCGATAGGAAATTCTGAGATGAAATAGCCCAGCCTTATCCCTCCTACACTGAATCCAGAGGGCATGGCTATGCATACATGCACAGAGATTCCCTTCAGTGTCTAGTGTTGCCTTCATTTCCAAATATATAGCCAAGAATAACCAGATATCTGAAGAAAGTGTCTAAGAAGAAATACTAAATCAAAACAAATACATAAAAGGAACTTGGAGGAAAAAGAAACTGCACGGTGAAGACAGTTCGAAAATCTCAGTGAATAAGAGCATAAATTGCATCCATGAACAATATAGAGTGTTTTAGGAAAAGGGCAAAAGAAAAAAAAAAAGAAACTGGAGTGTTAAAAATAAAATTATGGAGCAGAGAATCATATTTCAGATTTGAAGCTATGTTTTAGAGTGAAGAAAACCTCAATTATAAATGGTAGACTTTTCATGGTGGAGGATAAAGTTGTTTTTTATTTATTTATTTTATTTTTTTTTTATTTTATTTTATTTTATTTTTTTTTAAAGATTTTATTTATTTATGTGACAGAGAGAGACATAGTGAGAACAGGAACACAAGCAGGGAGAGTAGGAGAGGGAGAAGCAGGCTTCCCGCGGAGCAGGGAGCCCGATATGGGACTCGATCCCAGGATCCTGGGATCATGACCTGAGCCGAAGGCAGACGCTTAACGACTGAGCCACCCAGGCGCCCAAGTTGTTTTTTATTTTAATATGTAAATAAAGCAATGGTCAGGAAAATGGCAAGGAACATATTCTAAAGGTTATTAAGGCATATTTAGTGTGACTTTCCTGAGTAATTCTGAACAGCATTTTCAAAAATTGTGGTATTTTATTTTTTAATGTAACTTGTGATACGTATATCTGGTAGTTCGTGAAATAATATCCCTTAATATTCTCCATATTAAGTGCTAAATATCGAAAAATAAAAAAATAAAATGATGGAATAATTCAGCAGGCATTTCTTAAGAAAATTTGAGGACATAGCAAAAACTAAAGCAAAAATAAAATAGATGAAAATTTAGAGAGAAGCAAAAAACAACTGTATGATTACTTCAAGAGGAGCAGTTTCTAAATAAGAGATCCAAAGGGAAAAATATGGGAGATAAAATCATTAATATATAATGAAAACTCCGCAATTTAAATTGTTTGAGATTCCATGGAAAGAGACTGTCTGCTATGGCGAATGTAAATAGGTGGACATTAAGGTAACATAAAATATAGGAACAAAGAGAACACACTGAATGCCCTATAAATTAAAAACAATTTGCTTAGAAATGATCAACCACAGAATAAGTTGGGACTTTTTAAGAGCAACACTGTTAATTAAAAGCAATTAATTGTTAATTAAGAACAATGAAACAGTGACTTAAAAGTCTGAGGAAAAGAGGATTTTCCATTTAGAATTCTATATCAGACCTAACCTGTAAATATGAAAGAAGATTAAGATTTTGCAGACATGCCAGATTTCATTGGATTTTGTCTTTCTTTCCCTATCTCCTTTTTAGGAAACTACTAGAATTGATGGCTCCCTAAGATGAGGGGATAAAATAAGAGAGAAGACTTTGGGATGCAAGAAGCAAGCAATCTAGCCCACAAGAGAAGTAAAGGAAATCATTAGGGTGAGGGCTAAGGAGAGTACCTATATGACAGCTGTGCAGAAGACCTCTAGAGCAACAAGTCCATACCAAAGCAGGTCAGAAGCTGCGGTAGACATAACTTCAAGAGGTTAAAATTGATACATACATGCACTCACTGGTTTAAGAAATTCCAGAAAGGAAATCATCCTTTGCAACATATGTCTTTCCATACCATTCAAAAGATTTTCAAAGACCATTTTCTTTCCTTTTTTTTCTTTTTCCCCCCAGTTATATTGAGGTTTAATTCATATAGAAGAAACTGAATATAATTAATGTATACAATTTGGTGAATTTGGACATATATACACACTTGGGATACCATCACCACAATCAAGATAATAAACGTATCCATTACCACCAAAAAATTGATAGAACACATGATACATTTTAATATGTTGAGAAGAAATATATAGATAATCAGGGCATGTTTGAGACGAATTAGCTACAAAAAATGGAGAAAACAAAACTACCAACAAAACAACAATAAGGAATTTATTAAGTAATCATTGTATAATGTATTGATTAACTGTGGATTACATTTATCTAGGTATAACAATGAAATTAATATAATTTACATGGAGATATATATGCATGATATAATGTATATATAAGGAATATGCGGAATAGGAAACTTACATGTGGAGGATGGTGGATGGCCAGAGGCACTGAAAGTTAGCTAAATACTCATTTCCCAAGATAGACAGTCAAAAGCTAGTAGCAAAGGCTAAAAATTTAAGAAATGCAGTTAGGTATATTTTTTAAATATATAAGCATAAATACTGAAATAAGCCTCTTGAAGAATTTAGTTTGATTGGGTTGCTAGGAATAGGGAAATGGTACCTGCTGTTAAGGAAGAAGGTGAGCTCCAGAATACAGTGACCTGTAGAATACAGTTAATTCTGACATTCTGAATAATTTTCCAACTAAGATGCCTCTTTCACCTAGAACATCCCAAACTAAGTTAAGGTAAAGCTTTTAAAAGTGTGCTTCCTAAAAATAAATCCACCCATAAACGGTCACTTGGTCTTTGACAAGGTGCCAAAAGAACAATGGGGAAAGGATAATCTCTTCAACAAATGGTACCGGGAAAACTGGATATCCACATGCAGAAGAGTGAAATTGGACCCCATCTGACACAATACACAAAAATCAACTCAATATTGATTAAAGACTTCAAACATAAAACTGAAACTGTAAAACCCTTAGAATAAAACAGGGGAAAAACTTCATGACATTGGTATTGGCAATGAATTCATGGACATGACACCAAAAGCACAGATAACAAAAGCAAAAATAAGCAAGTGGGGTTTCATCAGACTTCGCAGCAAAGAAAGTAATCAACAGAGCAAAAAGTTAATGTATGGAATGGGAGAAAATGTTTGCAAACCTTATATCTGATAAAGGGTTAATTTCCAAAATATGTAAGGAACTCCTACAACTCAGTAGCAAATAAAAACTAATAATCCAATTTAAAAATGGGCGAAAGACTTGAATAGACATTTCTCCAAAGAAGATACACAAAAGATTCAGTATCATTAACCATCAGGGAAATACAAATCAAAACCACAACCAGATACCACTTCACATCTTTTAGGATGGCTATTATCAAAACAAACAAACAGAAGTCAGGAAGAGTCAGCAAAGATGTGGAGAAATGGGAATCCTTGTGCACTGTTGGTAGGAATCCAAAATGGTGCAGCCAATATGGAAAGCAGTGTGGAGGTTTCTCAAAAAATTAAAAATAGAACTACCATAGGATCCAGCAATTCCCCCACTGGGTATTTATTCAGAAGAATTGAAGTCAGGATTTCAGAGATATTAGCATTCCAATATGCATTGCAGTGTTAGTCACAGCCAGGATATAGAAACAACCTAAATGTCCATCAGTGGATGAACGGATAAAAAAAAATGGGATATAGGGGCGCCTGGGTGGCTCAGTCGTTAAGCGTCTGCCTTCGGCTCAGGTCATGATCCCAGGGTCCTGGGATCGAGCCCCGCATCAGGCTGCCTGCTCCGCGGGAAGCCTGCTTCTCCCTCTCCCGCTCCCCCTGCTTGTGTTCCCTCTCTCGCTGTGTCTCTGTCAAATAAATAAATAAAATCTTTAAAAAAAAAAATGGGATATAGACATACAATGGAATATTATTGAAGCACAGAAAAGAGGAAATCCTGTCATCTGTGATAGCATGGATGAACTTGGAGGACATTATGCTAAGTGAAATAAGCCAGTCACAAAGGGACAGATACAGCAAGATTCCACTTATATGAGGTGTATAAGATAAACTCATTGAAAGGGAAAATGCAATAGTTTCTAGGGGCCTGGGGTGATGAAGAAATGGAGAATTACTAATTAACATGTACAAAATTTCAGTTATACAAGATAAGTAAGTTCAAGAGATCTGACGTATGATGTTGTGCCTGATAACAGTACTGTATTTTATACTCAAAAACTTGTTAAGAGGTTCTACCTCATGTTGTAGTCTTATGACAATTTTAAAAAGGGTGTGATTCGAGAATCATTTTCTCAGCACCTGGTTCATAAATGCAGGTATTGTATCAATGAAAAACCTGAGTTCTTCCTCTTCTGTGTGGGATACTGTTTTCTGAGGAATCACCCTCTTTTTTTTCACATGGTGTCACAGGCTACACATTCCTGGAAATAGTTGGACAGAAAGTGGGAGCAGGGTTGGGCTAGGGTTCCAATTGCATCCTAAAATTAAAAACCACTTGAGTAACAGTATATGTTGACAGAACCAAGACCTTTTTACTCTATCCTGTGTCAAGAATTTGGATGAGGAATGTTACCTCAAGAAATCACAACCACATTTATCACAGGGAATTAGATAGAATCTTCCCACATTTACCTAACTTCTGGCTGTAACTGTAGCTCTGAGAAGAGAATAAATTAATAAGAAAGTAAAGAGAGAATGGGAGCAAGTGTCGTTTACCTCTCAGACAACTACAAAACACCAGGTGAAGCTATTTTCTCAGCTGAAGGATAATCTGAGAAATTAGTTCAAAACAATTCCACATATTCAAGATAAAATCAATGAAATAAGATCCCAAACATAAAACATAATTGTCTTTTAAAATTATTATTAAATTATTAAATTAAAGTTGCATGCATTCAATTGGGGGAAAATATTACCCCTTATGTAATGACATTCAGACTTGCCTTGGATTTCTGTTTTCTCTTCGGCAATAAATGCCAGAAGTCAGCATGGTGTCAAGTAATGGAGTTAGCAATGATAACGATTTATTGTGGGTTCACTACATGTTGGACACAGTTTATCCACAGCAAAGTCCCTATCGGTAAGAACTAGTGTTATCTCTCTTTAAAAAGTGAGGGAATTGAGGCATAGGGGAATTACAATTATTATCTAAGGCTAGATCGTACGAAGTGATTGACACAGGAATTATAGCTGGGACCTCAGGCTTTACAGCAGAACTGCTGTGCTGTGCTGTGTTCCTTCTTCTAAAATGCAGGATGAAATAATTTTAATATGTACATAAGGAAAAGCAAAAAACAAGATGTTTTAAAGCATGCATAAGTTCAGAAGAAAATATCCCCTACTTACCTAAATCAAAAAGAAAACAAAGATTAGATTATAAGAATAAGGAAATGTGGAATACAAAATAATTGATTGGAATCATTTAAACCAGTCATGCAAAAAGGACATATTATATAAAATCTATGAATTAAAGAGTAATACTCTGCATCTAAAACCCTAGCTTATTTTATTTTATTTTTTATTTTTATTTTTTTTTAAAGATTTTATTTCTTTATTTGACAGAGAGAGACACAGCGAGAGAGGGAACACAAGCAGGGGGAGTGGGAGAGGGAGAAGCAGGCTTCCTGCGGAGCAGGGAGCCCAGTGAGGGGCTCGATTCCAGGACCCTAGGATCATAACCTGAGCCGAAGGCAGATGCTTAACGACTGAGCCACCCAGGCGCCCCAACCCTAGCTTATTTTAACGCAAATCAGAAAGTGTGGGAGGTGTGGTTCCACATTAAATAAAGTAAGCTAAAATTTTTGTCTTACAAAGAGGAACTTTATAAAATTATATTAATTTTGAAATTTGGTAGAGAATGACATTCAAGTAAAGAGTTAAATTTTCACAGAATGGAGAATATTACTGAAAATTTCAGAAGAGCTTATTTAAATATAATAGAGTTTAATAGAATACCTGATTTAATTGAGTACTTGATATCTCAAGTAATCTATTACACTTATGAATCTTGTATCAATGGTCAAAAGATGGAAATTTCCATCTGCTTTGTTGCATTACTATTAGAATGTTTACCAGTAAAGGCTTGAGGCATATTTATTGCACAGAAAGGAACCATAAACATGGCAACGATAAATCACATAACCAGAAAGAGAAGACAACAAACGAAAATAATGTACAAACACCCTCATACTCTGATGGGTGTCATTAGTGGCTAGAGAATATCAGTGATCATTTTTTGTTAGTAACTATCAACATTTTCTTTATTAGCATGTTGTGTGCTATGTGATAACCACTGTCTAATGTAAAGTCTGCATCATTTGGTCAGTTGTGATTAGAACTGAAAATTTCAGTTAGAACTGAAAAACCGAATAAATCACTTATTTCATTATAAAATGAGAATTATACAGAATTCATAAGTACTTTCTCAGTGTATTTTGCCTGAGAACAAAGAAATAGAAGAGATGCAGATTATATTGTTACGCATTTCTATTGTTATGCTTTGGAGTTAATAAAGGCGATTTTATTATTACTATTCCAAGGGTGTTTCTTGCTGTCACTTACATACGCGAAACAGCAGGAAAAAGCATAACATTTATTACCTTTTTCATGAAGGAAATGGAAGATATTCATTAGTTCTGGTTAAACAGTCCAATCCTTTCTGTCAAAGTGCCAAGACAAGGTCTCTTAGATTCCCGGTAACAAATCCTATAACAAAGGAAATCTGAAAGGTAATTAAGAAGGCCTAAGGAGCAATTGGATCTTATCTAAGAACCTCAAAAAGTGACATGGCACATAATACTAAGAAAACGGCAGAACCGATCAATTTGTCAGTCTTTCCCTTCTATCTTGTGCTGCCTTTCGTGTTATAAGTGCAAGAACAGCTGTGGAGAGAGCATTGTGTGCCCATCATAATGCCACTTTACATTACAATTCCCTTGAGATTGATTTACTTCCACCTGGGACATTCATTTTCTGTCTCAGACACCCATACTTATGTAAGTAGTTAAGTATGTACAACATATCTATTTAAACTTTTAATAATATGAGTGTTTAGCTTTGTCCTTTGAAATCTGCCCTCTACAGAACATAACTTCTGTTCCCACTTTGAGAAGCTAGAGTCTACATCTCGACTTTATAGCTATTGTTTAATGCGAACTCTTTTAATGCATGAATGTTGAATATTTTCAGTTACAGAAAGATAATTTAAACGATCAAATGCTTTGCCAAAAACATGTCATTTGTTTTTAATAGTCTCTTATTTGCATATCATAAAAATCATTTCACATTATAAAGCACCAGCTTAATGTACTGAAACCCTGCATGGTAAAATAAAAGGCCTTAAAGAAAAGAATAGTATATTGATCAGCTTATAATTTGTTTCTTGATCCACTTTTATGAATACACCTGCCAAGAGACAGATGTAAAATGATTCTAGGACAGTAATGCAGAACAATATAAACTAGTAATTGACTTTAATATATGGCAAAAGTATAAACTTAAATATGATTTCCATTTGAGTCATAAGGTGTTATTATGAACTATGACCTCTATAAAAATATAATTATTCTGGAAAATTATGTATGTTCCAATGTGAAAAAATTTTCCATTACTAAGGTGTTAAGGATTTCTACCCTTCTTTAAGCTTCCTTTCTTCCACTGTTGAGTTAATGAAACAAAATTTTATTCAGAGCCTGTCTTATACAATATACTCAGGAGGCAATTAGTAGGAGACAATGCTGAGTAGGAGACTCCTTTTCTACACTCAGAAGGCTCCAAAGTAGGATCTGCACTTAGTCTTGGCAGACAATGGCTTCAACCAAAGAGTGGCATGTGTTATTTCTCTATGTTGTCTATTTTGAGGTCAGCAGTCTTTTACAGACTAAACTACCACATGTTCTGCCTTCTTTTTCCATCATCAGTTCTTCCTGATGCAGAGCCCTGCTTTGTGTTCCTTTTCTCTACTTAAGGGACCTCTCCAGGACATAACTAGTTTTTCTGAACAGAAATGAGTGACTTAGATTAAATGATAAAGGCTTAAATAAATTTGCTTTTAAGATCTAATTAGTTTTCGGGTGCCTGGGTGGCTCAGTTGGTTAAGCGTCTGCCTTTAGCTCAGGTCATGATCCTGGAGTCCCAGGATCGAGTTCCGCATCAGGCTCCCCGCTCAGCAGGGGGTCTGATTCTCCCTCTGACCCTCCCTTTCTCATGCTTTCCCTCTCGCATGCTCTCTCTCTCAAATAAATGAATAAAATCTTAAAAAAAAAAATCTAATTGTATTTCTATAGTGATTTGACTAAAATACAATTTTTACTGAATGCTTTTTATGTACGAGGATCTAGTCTAGGTGCTAGTCGTTCAGTGAAAAATAAGACATGCTGTCAGTGAGGTGGCGCCTGGGTGGCTCAGTCGTTAAGCGTCTGCCTTCGGCTCAGGTCATGATCCCAGGGTCCTGGGATCGAGCCCCACATCGGACTCCCTGCTCTGTGGGAAGCCTGTTTCTCCCTCTCCCACTCCCCCTGCTTGTGTTCTTTCTCTCGCTGTGTATCTCTCTCTGTCAAATAAATAAACAAAATCTTTAAAAAAAAAAAAAAAGACATGCTGTCAGTGAGTTGATGCACCTCTGGGTTATCTCAGAGAGAAACTAATCTTCAAGAGAACAGCGTGTCTAAAATTCAATGTAATGGAGTCAGGTAATAGACTCACATTTTGTCTTAATAAAATCATGCACACTTCATTATTTCCAAGTAGAGTTTGGCTTATAAACTTTATAGTATGCATAATTAAATATCAAATTTATTTTTCACATCTAATATTTATTTGCTGACTTAGCTATGTTAACATGCCATGATGTTTTATTTTTATTCGTTCCTGATGGAATTCCTGGGGATCTTTTTAAAAGTTCACTTTGGGGATGATTCACATGCAAAACTTGACGAAGCAGCATATTCTTTGCCATGTTTGTCTTCTTAATTATGGAGGGAACTGTTCCATATAACAATTCTGAATGGTTAGTATTAATGTGAGTATGGCTTTCCAAAGCAGTGTCTCCTGACAGGATATCACTCATGTGGCTTGATTTGCATTACCAACAACTAAGAGGAATTGGAAGGCAAGCAAAGTATGGCTAATATATCATGAGCTTGATTTACAAAATTTCCACAGGCAAATCTGTTTGCTGGACATCAAATTAGGAACATGGGTAAGCTGTAATTTACAATTGCTTTCAGGCAATGTAGAGATAAAATGCTTAATTATTTATTAATGAAGCCCTAATTAATCTTCTGAAATGCTTTTGTGTGTATGAGAAACAAAGCTTTATCTTAAAAGGCAAAATATCAAGTAATTAGCAATATAAAAATTGTACTCTCTAGCAAATTCACATGTGCTTCTATTGTCCTCAATCTCTGTGTACTAATGCTGACACCTAATACATGAATTATATTATCTCTTTCAGTAACAAAATTGATTTAGAATTTAGTAATAAGGATATAGGTTGTATGACCAATTATTTAAAAATAATTCTTAGGCCTCCATTTTCTTTATATATATATTTGCTTTACAAAATATTGGCTTTATATATACATATGTATTTTATATATAAAATTTAAATATGTGTGATATATACACAGATATAAATTTTACATAAATTTTAATTAAGATTGGTTGCATATGTTTTAATTAGATATGACAATGGATAAATTTCTGCTATCATTTCTATCTTAAATAATGGTATTCATTACGGAAAAATATAAAAATAAACAGATATGTGATTATGGAGAAAAAATATTATCATAAATAAGATATTACATAACTTCCTTGATTTTTTTAAACTTCCTTGATTTAATGAATCAATAGAATGCCAAATATTAAATTAGCAAATGCTCATTTAAGATTCAGTTTCATTTCTATACATGAATAATAAAATAGCAGAAAGAGAAATTAAGAAAACAATCCCATTTACAATTGCACCAAAAAGAATAAAATATCTAGGAATAAACTTAACCAAGGAGGTGGAAGATCTGTACTCTGAAAACTATAAAGCATTGATGAAAGAAGTTGATGACACAAACAGATGAAAAGACATTCCATACTCATAGATTGGAAGAACTAATATTGTTAAAATAGCCATACTATCCAAAGCAATCTACAGATTCAATATAATCCCTATCAAAATGCCAACAACATTTTTCACAGAACTGGAACAAACAATCCTAAAATTTGTATGGAATGACAAAAGACCCCAAATAGTCATAGCAATATTGAAAAAGAAAAACAAAACTGGAGGTATCACAATCCCAGACTTCAAGTTATATTACAAAGCAGTAGTGATCAAAACAGTATAGAACTGGCACAGAAAATAGATACACAAGTCAACAGAACAGAATAGAGAGTTGAGAAATAAACCCATATGATTATAATCAATCTACCACAAAGGAGGCAAGAATATACAGTGGGAAAAAGACAGTATCTTCAACAAATAGTGTGAGGAAATCTAAAGAATGAAACTGGAACCACTCTCTTACACCAAACACAAAAAAACTCAAACTGGATTAAAGACCTGAATGTGAGACCTGAAACCATACAATTCCTAGAAGAAAATATAGGCAGTAATTTCTTTGACATAGAAACATTTTTCTAGATATGTCTCTTCTGGCAAGGGAAACAAAAGCAAAATTAAACTGTTGGAAGTATACCAAAATAAAAAACTTTTGCACGGTGAGGGAAACCATCAACAAAACAAAAAGGAAATTTACTGAATGGGAGAATATATTTGCAAATGATATATCTGATATGGGGTTAATATCCAAAATATATAAAGAACTTATACAAATCGACACCAAGCAAACCAAATAATACAATTAAAAAATGGGCAGAGAATTTGAATAGACATTATTCCAAAGACATACAGATTGCCAATAGACACACAAAAAGATGCTAAACATCACTAATCATCAGGGAAATGCAAAAGAAAACCACAATGAGATATTATTTTACACCAGTCAGGATGGCTAAAACAAAAACACAAGAAATAACAAGTGTTGACGAGGATGTGGAGAAAAAAAAAGAGCCTCATATACTGTTGATGGAAATGCAAATTAGTGCAACTACTGTGGAAAACAGTATGGAGATTCCACAAAAAATTAAAAATAAAGTTGCCATATGATTCAATAATTCCACAAGTTGGTATTTACACAAAGAAAATGAAAACACTAATTCGAAAAGATATATGCACCCCTCTGTTTACTGCAGCATTATTTACAATAGCTAAGATATGGAAGCAACCCAAGTGTCCATTGACAGATGAATGGGTAAAGATGTGATATATATATCACAGTTTTATGTTATATTAGTTTACTCATTATATATAATGGAATATATTACTCATTATATATAAGGGAATATTACTCACCATAAAAAAGAATGAAATCTTGCCATTTGCAACAACATGGATAGACCTAGAGGATCTAATTTCACTTACGAAATAAGTCACTCAGAGAAAAACAAATACCATGTAATGTCACTTACGTTAGAAAACCAAACAAATGAACAAAGGGAAAAAAAAGACAAACAAAAAACAGAATCAAATACAGAGAATAAACTGGTAGTTGTCAGAGGGGAGGTTGAGTGGGGGATGGGTGAAATAGATAAAGGGGATTAAGACTACACTTCTCATAATGAGCACTGACTGAGAAATGTACAGAATTGTTGAATCATTATATTGTGCACTTGAAACTAATATAACACTGTATGTTCATTTTACTTGAAAAAAACCGTCTTTGCAAAATTTTCCTTTTATAAGATCAGATTAAATTTTATCAGAGAAAAAGATGACAAAATTTTACAGATGGGGAAGGAACTTGAATAAACTTGCCCAAGATGACAAGGTAAACATGTGGCAGATTAAGATTTGCAACCATGATGCCAAGTTCTCTTCATTCAAGCAAATAATGTTCTGCTTTTCTAAGAACCTTGTACAGGTCCCTCAGGCTTTCCAAGACCTTACCTTCTTTGTCTAAAAAGCCAAGTAGCTTAACCAGATATTCTTTCAGGTCCATTTCATAACCTAAAAGCGTATCTTTGTGTTTATTTCTAAAGAACGTGCTGCTTTTGGCGTCTCCATTCTTCAGGTGCTTATTATTTGAAGGTGGGAAGAGATGACTCTTGAAATAAATAAATACAGTGAGATGTTATATTGTAATTTCAAATAAAGTTCAAAAAGGAAATATTGAAGTTATCTACAATATCCGGAGAGAGACTTATGGAGCAGATGGAGCTCGCTCGTGACCTTGAAGAAACAGACAGGTGTGGATAGACAAAAGGGAGTCCAGAAAGAATTTCCTTGCAGCGCTGCTGGTGGGAACAGTGAAAGGTGAGGCAAGATATCAGAGGAAGACAACAGGCTCTGCTGAGGATAAAGGGGTCAATGTCATGGCACTTGACAATATGCACAACTAAACTGTTTCCATGTTACAGAATAAAAGTAACTCTCTTCCCACAACTTCTCTCTATAAGTGATTACACCTAAGGGAAAGAAGAGCTGATCATTACAAAGTGACATAGGTTGGGCTCTTGTGCTCAGCAATTATTTTATCTCTTTGTTTACTGTCCCCACTTCTTTCCATGAGTGGGAGCCTCTTGTCAAAATAAGGAAGCAAAAATCGAATTAAGCTGTCGGATCAACTGCCTTTTCCCTCTTCAGGTCAATGAGTAAGAAGTTTGGGAGAAGAAAACAAAGAGGACTATTTCAGAGCAGAAGCTGTTTTGTAGGGACAGAATATGTGTATATGTGAGCACATAAAATGAAAATTTAAACAATGATCACAGTCTACTAAGTGCTTCAAACATATTGTTGCATTTAATTCTCACAACACTCCGTCATTGGTACCATACATATTCCTACTTTGCAATACAGGGAAATAAGTCTTAGGGAGTAATTTTCTTGTTATTCTTGTTATTCCACAATGAAAAGGATTGACCCAAGAATCAAAACTAAGGAATCTGTCTCCTAAAACTGCATTTCATTATTGTATGTTCCTTCAAAGGAATAAAAAATACAAAGCCTGGTTTCCTCCTCAACTATTAGTGTTAATATTTTTTAAGGAAAAATCACATATACTAAAATATATACATATCTTAACTGTACCACTCCATGAGTTGCAACAAATGTTTAAATCCTTGCAACCAAAATTCCCATAAAGATATGGAACATTTTCATCACCTAAGTTCCCACATGCCTGTGGAACTTACTATTTCTGTCATTGTAGGTTAGTTTTTTCCATTCATACAAATGGAACTGTATACTTTTGTGGCTAGGTTTTTTTGTCAATAAAATGTTTTTAATATTCAACCATGGTGCTATGTGTAATGGTAGTTCATTCCTCCCCTCCCTTTTTTTTTGCTGAGTGGTGCAGTATTCCATTGTTGGAATTCACCACAATTTGATGCAATTTCTTAATAATGTATATTTATTGCTTCTAGTTATGGCTATTAATAATAAAGCTACTATCCTTGTATGAATCTTATGTAATATGTCTTTTATTAAGAACATTTCATAAATTAGAAATATGTATTATTTGTCTTTAAGAAATCTGCCTTAGATAAATTGCCAATTTTGAAATTGTGTAACTTAATGGCTATGATTATTCACACTGGTAATTTATTATTTTGTGCTTGCTTGAAATAAGTATGCAAAATATATACAATACATAAATATAAAAAGCAAACATATAAAACATAAAGTACCAGGTATTCCTTACCATTGTGAGGACCCGATTACATTTTCTAATCTCATTGTATTTCAGATTCTTCACTTGTAAAATGAGAAGAGTAGCACTTTTATGTGTGGGGGATTTGAGGATGAATGAGAACAAAAGACAGAAGAGGTTAGAATAGGGCCTGTCATATAGCATGAGCTGCACAGATTTTAGCTATGCCAACTAGGGTAGCTCTTGATTCTGAAAAACTGAATACATACCACTGTTTTCAGTAATGAATATATGTTTTTATGCTCATTGGGATGGATGAAATGTTAAAAAATTTCTCTAAAATATTACAACGATGTGTCAGAATTATATTTGAAGCTTGAAGTAAGAAAGAAGAAGAAGAAGAAAAAGCCCTGGTGGTTGGGGTTAGGGGGATGGGGAAGAAGGTAATATAATGAGGTAGTACAATGTGTGACTATCTAACTGCCTAAAGATGATTGAACTACGTGATCAGTTGACCAGGAAATCCTAACTTCCCAGTAGGAGTTTTTAACCTCATTAAATTTTATCAGAATACCAGTTATGTCCACAAAGGGATGAATTACATGATGCAAAAATGTTCTGAACCAAGAAAGTTTAGGCAATTTTTTTTTTCTCCAGTTCCAGTGAAGAAACATCTGTTTAATTGTGTTTTTGTGAGAAAATTATTAATTGGATTTTTGCTTATTTGATTGCTTTTAAAATTCCATATAGATGTTGAAAATCAACCACAGGCTAATTTATACAATGAACAATTGCCAGTAATACCATACACGCATCAATATGATTTCTTTAAATAAATTTCCTTCTTTAGGGAAAAATTGCCAAACAAAATTCCATTGTGATTCAATTTCTATGGTGGATATTTCATTTAGTCTTTGCACATGGAATTTTGTATTTTGTATGCTTGAATTTATTTGCCTTGTTTTTGTTTTTGTTTTTTCTCCCCACTCCCCTTTCTCTTAGTAAGTACAAAAGCATTATTTAACATACGTAAACCTTGTGGTTTGGTTCTAACATAAGTGATGCATACAAACTAAGATAAGAGAATTAACTTTTGTCAGGAAAATTCCTAAAAATAAGAAATCAGACCTATATGTTTGATTACTCCTATATTCCCAGAAATAATCATGTTTTACTACCCTATTACCTTCTGTGTTTAGATGATAGAGATTAAGCATCCAATGCTTCCTCTCAGGGTTTTCCCACGTGTCTATTCATGTGAGGTCACATTACTAGAACTGGGAGCAAATTAAGCCACAGAGTAAATATTGGACAAAAATTCTGGTTCTGGTGGGACATTTTAGGCACATATATGACCACATGTGAAGGGTTGATCCTATTCCATAGTAGTAGCTTGTCATATTCAATAAAATGGAATATATTCATGGTTGTGGCCTTCCCCAAAAACATTTTTTTAAAGATTTTATTTATTTATTTGAGAGAGAGAGAGAGAGAGAGCATGAGCAGGGGGAGAGACAGAGGAAGAGGGAGAAGCAGACTCCCCGCCGAGCTGGGAGCCAATCCCAGGACCCTGAGATCATGACCTGAGCTGAAGGCAGCTGCTTAACCAACTGAGCCACCCAGGTGCCCTCCACAAACCTTTTTAAAAATTATATCTAGGTACAAAGGAAGACTAATTCTTGTTGAAGCTATAAACACAATATTTCAAGGAAGAGTAAATGAACCAGTAAAGGTACTTCAAATAATATCTGTACTATTTATGTGGGGAATAAAGCCATTATTTTTACACAATAATTTTAGGCCCTGACAGAGACACTACCTAGGGATATGTTTAATTGTTTTCAAATGTGATGTGGTTAAAAATAGTAAAATTTAGCATAATGTCTTTTTATAAAGATGATTATGATTTTTCAAAGCTTGATCAAAGGAGTAAGACACTCCTCTGAATTCCAATCATTACCAGCATCATGCTTCAGTTCTCCTGAGAGACATTTGCTTGTGTTAGCAATTTTTCACTTTAAAGCTTATTATAGGATAGTTTCCTTCTTATGATCTCACCCAGGGAAATCTGTGTATTTTCTTAATTCTGGTGGGCTACAACAATGTTGGGATTATTCTGAGGAATTTAATCCTTGACTTCCTAAAGGTGGATCATCTGAGATCCAGATATTATTTTTTAAGTGGATTCTGAAGTGCCCGTTTCAACAATAAACTAATTTTAAAAAGGAATTTTAAACAGCCAATAGATAAAGTACTTTAAATTATTGACTCCTTAGCATGATTTTTGAGAAAGAGTGTTCACTCTAGGCTGCTTAAGTATACCTCAAGAAAAGAAGGGTTAAATATAAGGCAGGAAACAAAGGGAAGTGGGCTTTATTAAACATTAGAAAATAGAACATTGGAAATAGTGACAAGAATATTCATATATTTATAAATAAGTATAAATCAAATTTCCCTTGGGTTTTCACCCAGGCTCATGTAATAAGTTTTGCTTTGCTGGCTTAGGATGAGCAGAGCAATCCATTTCTCAAAGTCATATGTTTCTAATCAAAATATTTCTAGACATTCTGGATCTTTCAGTTGTGTGTGTCACTGTGATGTCGGCTTACTCTGGAAGCATTTTCTCCAAAATCATCCTCTGCATAGAGATCATAGACTTCTTTCAGGAGGTCAGTCTCTGGCCTATAGCTCAGAGAAGATTTCATGTAAATGCTGAGACTGAATATCTCAGATTAATTTATGTCAGCATTTAAAAATCAAAATTTAGAGGAGATGAATCTCTTCAGAGTATAGTTTATAAGTGCATCTGCTTATACCAAGAAGTTTATTAGAGTTAGGTGATGAGTACAGTGAGGAATAGAATGTGCTAAAAATAGTTAACAGATTTTTCTATAATTTTCAGCAAAAGATACCTCAGATATTCTAGGTTGTGATCTGATATTCTCACATACAAAATCAATTTGACTTCACAAACTGATGTCATTCACAAGACTGATACACATTTGTGACATATAAGTAATGTGAAAAATTCTGTTTTTGCATTATACTTATTAAAAGTGTATATTATATTACATGCTACATTTGGGAGGGTATTTCTTTCAGGAGTAGAAGAGTGCTAAATCTAAATCCTCAAATTTCACATGTGTGATAATGAAAAGAATTCTATATTCTGAATTCTCGCTGTGTACTATGTACTTTTTTTTTTTTTTTTTTTGGCCAGGCACAATAGAACACACATCCTGATATAATCACTGGCTTTGTTACAATTTCATGAGCTGGGATCGATTCACCATACCTTGCTCTACTTTCTACAAATTAGCTATGGCTATGGCCATTTGAATTCCTGAAGTAACTTAAAGAAAATAAACCTGTATCTTACATATAAAAACTCCAGCTGGAAGTCACAGTAGCCAAGTCAACGGTTATCTCCTGCCAAACTCCAATAAGACCAACCTCAGATGAGAAAAACAAAAAACATATACTTTCACGAGAATATGCCAAGGTAATCTTGTCATTTCATTCTCCTCCAACATTATACAACCAGCATCAATTTACACTGGGCACGCTGCCTTGGCAAAGATATTTGCTTTGGAAGGACCCTTTTAGCTTCTTTCTGTGAGCTCCTGAATTTAGGTCATGCCATAAATTATTACTCAGTGGTCCAGGCTTTACTAGTTATTTGGAGACCAAATGTAACAGTTGGGTCCCTAGCACATGGCCGGGATCATACATCAACTATGCGAAAGTTGTAGTATAATATCCTAAGACACAGAGTGACTCTGTTTGAATCTACTTGGAAATGAAAAGTCCTAGAGAATTAAGTAGGATGGTTTTGGCCCTTGATCTCTGTAATATAAGCAGACTTCAGACTATCATACCAATTTCAATCACAGCCATTCTGAAAATAATACATAATGCTCACCACCCCATACCTATTGCAAGGTCTATGTTTAATGAATTGTTGTAATTTTACAATAATTACTACTAATATTAATATATGCCATCTACTTAGTATTTACTATATGCTAAACACTGTGCAAGGCTTTACAACTACATAATTTCTAATTAACTCTACTGTGATGGTTGATTTTATATATCAACCTCACTGGGCCATGGGTGTCCTGATATTTGAACAAACAGTATTCTGGGTATTACTGTAAAATGTCTGGATGAAATTAACATTTAAACTGATAGACTGATTAAAGTGGATTTCCATCCATAAAGTGTGGGCCTCGTTCAATCAGTTGAAGGCCTAAATAAAGTGAAAAGGCTGACAATCCCTCGAATATAGAGGGAATTCCTCATGCCTGATTGTCTTCTAGCTAGGGCATCATTTTTTTTCTTGCCTTCAGACTCAAACTGAAACACCAGCTCTTCCTGGGTCTCAAGACTGCCAGTCTTCAGACTGGAGCTACACCATCTGCTCTCCTGGGTCTCCAATATGCCAACCACAGATCTTTAGACTTGACAGCCTCCATAATTACAAAAGCCAATTCTTTATAATAAATCTCTTTATATATGTGTCTGTATACATATCCTATTGGTTCTGCTTCTCTGGACAACCCTGACTAGTACTCCCACAAATCTCTAAAGGCTTTTGTTATTGTTGTTAGTTTTTGTTGTTGTTGCTGTTATGCTGATTCTTTCTTTAAAAATTTTTTTTTGTATTGTTTGTTTTCCACAAAGATACTATGAATCTTAAATTATTTGCCCAAGTGAAGAAGCACAGTTACAAAGAAACTTTGTCAAACTCTACAAACATAGTCAACCCATTACACAATACACTTACAATCTCAAGGAGAATTTTTGTGGGACATTTCATTTGCATTAAATCCCTTAGTTATTCAAGTTATTACAGATTTCTATTTTTTATTTTTTTAAGATTTTATTTATTTATTTATTTGACAGAGAGGGACACAGTGAGAGAGGGAACACAAGCAGGGGGAGTGGGAGAGGGAGAAGCAGACTCCCTGCCAAGCAGGGAGCCCGATGTGCGGCTCCATCCCAGGACCCTGGGATCATGACCTGAGCCGAAGGCAGATGTTTAATGACTGAGCCACCCAGGCGCCCCATACAGATTTTTAAAAATTACTTATGGACTCTAAATAAGGCTCAAATTTAGCTAATTTTTTTCAGAAACCCATAATTAAAATATAGGTTGGATTCTCATATTTCTTGCTGATTATGGAGTTTTTTAGATTGCCTGAATGTCACATAAAACATATTAATGAATAATATAAAATAATATTAACGTGTTTTAATTCAGTGTGATATACATATATATATACATATGCATGCATTCTGTATTTTGAGAGTTGAAAAAAGATGGAAATGAAATTCATGAATGCATTTGTATACCTATAGTTTAATTAATCTGCAAAGTCAAGTAGGAAAAGGACTTCTTGTCATGCACAAGAACATTTGTAAGACTAGAGAATAATGCATGAGGGAATATCAACTTTGTGCCTGAAGGAAAGAAAAATATTATGCTCATTTCCTAGTCATTTAAATGTAAGTCAGTACCATGAATTTATTCATCTTTTTTTCTACTCACATTCAGTATGAAAAAATTTTCTGAAATACAAATGTCATGTTTATACATTTCCATGTTTTCACAGACATTGTCAAAGTGACACAGATACCACAAAGTTGGGATCATTTTGTTTGCTTAGTAACCAGTGATAGAAAAGTTGCATCTGTGGGTAAGTTAAAAATAATAATAAAACAGTGCTCATTTTCAATATGGTGAACTATGCATCTTAAAATTCCCCAAATCTCAATATAGCTGCTGAATATAACTGATTATTTCATTAATATGTTACTCTATTGTTACCAACATATCTCTGGATAATAAACATATCCATCACCTCTAAGAATCCCCTTGCGTGTGTGTTCTTTCCTTTGTGTGTGTGTGTGTGTGTGTGTGTGTGTGTGTGTGTGCATGTGTGTTAAGAATATTGTTAACTGTAGGAACTCCTGCAACTCAATAGTAAAAAAAAAAGAATCCAATTAAGAAGTGGGCAACAGCTTTGAATAGACATTTCTCTGAAGAAGCAGTACAAACAGACAACAGGTACATGAAAAGGTGTTCAACATCTCTAATCAGAGAAATGCAAATCAAAACCACAATGAAGTAGATTATTTTATACAGTAGGAATTTGGAGCTCAATTAGGTTCATGGTTTTTCAACATTACGCACATGGCAAAGCACTGGGATCTAAGACTCAAGAGAGCAAAGGGAAAAGGTGAGGAAATGGTGTTTTCGGAGCTCATTAAAGTTGCAGCTGCAGCTGCAACAGAGACCTCGTGGTTGGTCTTCACCTGATATCCAAGTATGAGGAACAAATTATTTCTAGAATAAAAGTGCAACATGAGATTAATTTCCCTCTGTTTCGGCTATATCAAATCTATCAAAATAAATTAAGCTTGAATATGTATTCATCATCATAAATTGTTTTTGAGATTAACTATTTTATTTATAATGCCATTCTATGAGAATACTGAATCTGTTTGAAATTATAAATATATAGAGAGAATAAATCATTGAGACTTGATACTCAGAGCTTCCTTTGAATAATAACTTGCATTTTCAATTCTATACAGTAAATTCTTTATAATCTTCAAGTAGTGTTCTTTACTTAATCTGACAAAATGCAAAATTGTTCATCAGTTTGCTCAGATTAATTCACATAAAGGATATAGACTAAAGAAAAAAAAGGCAGGTTTCAATGAAAAATGTAACAAAATGTATCTTCCCTTCTTACCACTCAGATTAGACTATCATCAGTGACCTATCATTGTTTACAGAATAGTCAGAGAGACTGCTGTTTTCTTACCTGATTTCTAGGTCGTACAAATGCATTATATATCACAACTTTACTTACAAAAAATGGAGACAGCACAGCAAAAAAGTCACTGAAAAAAACATGTCAAGATCACAAACAATAATAAATATATTTTATTTTTATTTTGGCATGTAAGAAAACATTGTAAAACTCATAGTTGAAAAGCTTTTCTATGGATAGTCCTTAAAGAGAAAAAAAGGAGAGAAAATATGTCCAAATTAATTTGCAGAAAATCTGGTGGTAGGCACACACCTCTGTCAAGTTAACGAGCTGTCATACTAAGGCACAGCCATATGAGATAGTTCAACAGAAAGAATCGAGGGGTACTGACAGATTAACAGAAAAGTTTATATAAGCATTAGTTATCACTCTTTTAATAAGAGTTTTATCAAATTGTTAGCAGAAAAACCAGTTTGTCTCATTTTCCTCATCTTTTCCTAAAAGTATACTGTTATGTGACATCTGGCATTATTCTACTCCCAAGTTTAGCTTTTGTTCTTTCTGTTGATAATATTGTTGGTTAATATACAATCACCTTAATAAGTTAATTAAATAGGGAGAAAAAAAGTGAATACTTTTTAATATCTTCCCAAGACCAAAGCAAGTATTACTCCAAAGTTGTTAATTACCCAAATAGGGCAAGTGTTGTTAAGCATAAATGAAAAAACAAATCTTCATCCTATTGAGTATGTTGATCTACCAAAATGAGACAAACTCCAACAGATAGTCTGAGATTGAGCAAAAAATCTCTGAACAAATTTCTTAATTCAAGTATCAGTATGGTATATCCAACAATGGGACTATATATATTGAACCATGATCTGATATTTAGTACTTAAATTGCCATTGTTAATACAATAGTAACAGTGAGTGGAATTCATGGACTCTGTTGTCAAAGTGTAATAGTAAAGGAAAAAGTGCGTAAGTGTAAGTCAATAATTAGGAACATAGGTTATGCGTTTAGCTTTTCTGCATCCTAAATTACTGCTTATTTTTATTTAAGTAAAATACAAGTTGCACAATCTAAATCTCAGTATACTTGTTAGTAATATCAGACTAATCTCTGTCACCCAGAGATTTTTATAATAAATAAATTGTTTTAGGGGGCGGAGCAAGATGGCGGAGGAGTAGGAGACCTGGATTTCGTCTCCTCTCAGGAATTCAGCTGGATAGGGATCAAACCATTCTGAACACCTACAAACTCAACAGGAGATCGAAGAAAAGAATAGCAACAACTCTCTGAACAGAAAAGCGACCACTTTCTGGAAGGTAGGACGTGCGGAGAAGTGAATCCGAGGCGATATTCGGGAGGATAGACGGCGGGGGAGGGGCCTCCATCGGCCGCATCTGGCAAGTGATAGAGCCGCGGAGCACAAAATCAGAACTTTTAGAAGTCTGCTCCGCTGAGGGACGTCACTCTGGTGGCGAAGTGGGGGGTGGAACCCTCGCGGGACAGTGTGGTCTCAGGACCCTCGGGGTCACAGAAAGACCGGGGGTGCCTGAGTGCGGCAGAGCTCCCAGGTATCGGAGCAGGGAAGCCGGCTGCAGAGACGGAGCCCAGGCGCGGGCTCTCAGCTCGGGGTTGCTATAAACCGTGATCCACGGCACAGTCGGGCCACTGCTCCTCCAGCAGGGACCCAACAAGCAGCAGATCCGGGGAGACTCACCTTCTTCCCCCGGGAGGAGAGGTGCGGGAGCGCACCGCGGGGATCTGCTGGGCTTGGAGACTCCACCCGGGGTCGGGTGCCAGATAGAAAGGCGCGGTCACAGGCCGGGTGAGCACGGAGCGCGGCTGGAGACCGGGGAGACGGGAGTGACTGACGGCTTTTCTCTGGGGGCTCACTGAGGAGCGGGACCCCGAGTTCTCGGCTCCTCCGGGGCGGAGACTGGGAGGCCGCCATTTTCACTCTCCTCCTCCAAAGCTGTACGGAAAACTTGCAGGGAACAAAAGCTCCCGAGAGCAAACCCAAGCAGATTACTTAGCCCGGACCGGCAAGGGCGGGGCAATTTTGCCTCCGGCAAAGACATTTGGGAACCACGGCAACAGGCCCCTCCCCCAGAAGATCAGCAAGAACAGCCAGCCAAGACCAAGTTTACCGATCAATGAGAACGGCAGAACTCCAGCGCTAGGGGAATACTGCACATAGAATTCATGGCTTTCTTACCATGATTCTTTAGTCTTTCAAACTTAATTAATTTTTTTAACTGTCTTTTTTTCTTTTTTCTTTTTTTTCTTTTTTTTTTTTTGAATTTTTCTTTTTCCCTTTTTCAACCAACATCTTATCAATCCCTTTTTTTAAAAAAAAACATTTTTATTTTTCATTTTTAAAGTCATATTCTATCCCTTCATAGTAGTTACCCGTATTTTTGGCATATATATATAAGTTGTTCTCTCTTTAAAATCTTGAGATAGTTTCTTCTAACAGATCAAAATATACTCTAAATCTCTAGTGTATGGTTTTTTTCTACTTCCCTGCCTGATCACATTCTCTCCCTTTTTTCTTTTTTTTTTTTTTAAATCCTCTTCTTTCTTTTTTCAAACAACTTATCAAATCCTTTTTTAAATTTTTTTATAATTTCCATCTTTACAGTCATATTCCATCCCTTCATCATATCAACCCTTATTTTTGTACATATATAAGTTTTTCTTTCTTTAAAATTTTGGGAGGGACTTTCTTTTAACAGACCAAAATACACCCAAAATCTAGTGTGTGGCACTGATCTATAAACCAGCCTGATCATATTTGATCACATTCTGTTTTTGTTTTGTTTTGTTTTGTTCTGCTTTTGTTTGTTTTTATCTTTATCTTTATCTTTTTCTCTTTCTTTTTCTTTTTTCTCTCTTTCCCTTTCTTTTCCCACTGCTTCAGGTCTTTTCTGATTTGTTTAGAGTATATTTTCTGGGGATGTTGTTACCCTGCTAGCATTTTGTTCTCTCATTAATCTATTCTCCTCTGCACAAAATGACAAGACGGAAAAAATCACCTCAACAAAAAGAACAAGAGGTAGTACCGACTGCCAGGGACCTACTCAATACGGACATTAGTACGATGTCAGATCTAGAGTTCAGAATCATCACTTTAAAGATACTAGCTGGGCTTGAAAAAAGCATGGAAGTTATTAGAGAAACCCTTTCTGGAGAAGTAAAAGAACTAAAATCTAACCAAGTAGAAATCAAAAAGGCTATTAATGAGGTGCAATCAAATATGGGGGCGCTAACTGCTAGGATAAATGAGGCAGAAGAAAGAATCAGTGAGATAGAAGACCAAATGATGGAAAATAAAGAAGCTGAGAAAAAGAGAGATAAACAACTACTGGATCACGAGGGCAGAATTCGAGAGATAAACGATACCATGAGATGAAACAACATTAGAATAATTGGGATCCCAGAAGAAGAAGAAAGAGAGAGAGGGGCAGAAGGTATAATGGAGCAAATTATAGCAGAGAACTTCCCTCATTTGGGGAAGGAAACAGGCATCAAAATCCAGGAAGCACAGAGAACCCGTCTCAAAATAAAAATAGGTCAACACCCCGACATCTAATAGTAAAACTTACGAGTCTCAGAGACAAAGAGAAAATCCTGAAAGCAGCTCGGGAGAAGAGATATGTAACCTACAATGGTAGAAACATTAGATTGGCAACAGACTTATCCACAGAGACCTGGCAGGCCAGAAAGGACTGGCAGGACATATTCAGAGCACTAAATGAGAAAAATATGCAGCCAAGAATACTATATCCAGCTAGGCTGTCATTGAAAATTGAAGGAGAGATAAAAAGCTTCCAGGACAAACAAAAACTAAAGGAATTTGCAAACACGAAACCAGCCCTACAACAAATATTGAAAGGGGTCCTCTAAGCAAAGAGAGAGCCTAAAAGCAACAGAGACCAGAAAGGAACACAAACAATATACAGTAACAGTCACTTTACAGGCAATACAATGGCACTAAATTCCTATCTTTCAATAGTTACCCTGAATGTAAATGGGCTAAATGCCCCAATCAAAAGACACAGGCTATCAGATTGGATTAAAAAACAAGACCCATCGATATGCTGTCTGCAAGAGACTCATTTTAGACCCAAAGACACCCCCTGATTTAAAGTGAGGGGGCGGAAAACCATTTACCATGCTAATGGACACCAAAAGAAAGCTGGGGTGGCAATCCTTATATCAGACAAATTAGATTTTAAACCAAAGACTGGAATAAGAGATGAGGAAGGACACTATATCATACTTAAAGCGTCTATCCAACAAGAAGATCTAACAATTGTAAATATCTATGCCCCTAACATGGGAGCAGCCAATTATATAAGGCAATTAATAACAAAAGCAAAGAAACACATTGACAACAATACAATAATAGTGGGGGACTTTAACACCCCCCTCACTGAAATGGACAGATCGTCTAAGCAAAAGATCAACAAGGAAATAAAGACTTTAAATGACACACTGGACCAAATGGACTTCACAGACATATTCAGAACATTCCATCCCAAAGCAACGGAATACACATTCTTCTCTAGTGCCCATGGAACATTCTCCAGAATCGATCACATCCTAGGTCATAAATCAGGTCTCAACCGGTACCAGAAGATTGGGATCATCCCCTGCCTATTTTCAGACCACAATGCTTTGAAACTAGAACTCAATCACAAGAGGAAAGTCGGAAAGAACTCAAATACATGGAGGCTAAAGAGCATCCTACTGAAGAATGAATGGGTCAACCAGGAAATTAAAGAAGAATTAAAAAAATTCATGGAAACCAATGAAAATGAAAACACAACTATTCAAAATCTTTGGGATACAGCAAAGGCAGTCCTAAGAGGAAAGTATATAGCAATACAGGCCTTTCTCAAGAAACAAGAAAGGTCTCAAGTACACAACCTAACCCTACACCTAAAGGAGCTGGAGAAAGAACAGCAAATAAAGCCTAAACCCAGCAGGAGAAGAGAAATAATAAAGATCAGAGCAGAAATCAATGAAATAGAAACCAAAAGAACAGTAGAACAGATCAACGAAACTAGGAGCTGGTTCTTTGAAAGAATGAACAAGATTGATAAGCCCCTGGCCAGACTTATCAAAAAGAAAAGAGAAATGACCCAAATCAACAAAATCATGAATGAAAGAGGAGAAATCACAACCAACCCCAAAGAAATACAAACAATTATAAGAACATATTATGAGCAACTCTATGCCAGCAAATTAGATAACCTGGAAGTAATGGATGCATTCCTAGAGATGTATCAACTACCAAAACTGAACCAGGAAGAAATAGAAAACCTGAACAGACCTATAACCACTAAGGAAATTGAAGCAGTCATCAAAAATCTCCCAAAACACAAAAGCCCAGGGCCAGATGGCTTCCCAGGGGAATTCTACCAAACATTTCAAGAAGAATTAATACCTATCCTTCTGAAACTGTTCCAAAAAATAGAAATGGAAGGAAAACTTCCAAACTCATTTTATGAGGCCACCATTACCTTGATCCCAAAACCAGACAAAGACCCCATTAAAAAGGAGAATTACAGACCAATATCCCTGATGAACATGGATGCAAAAATTCTCACCAAAATACTAGCCAATAGGATCCAACAGTACATTAAAAGGATCATTCACCACGACCAAGTCGGATTTATCCCTGGGCTGCAAGGTTGGTTCAACATCCGCAAATCAATCAACGTGATACAATACATTAACAAAAGAAAGAACAAGAATCATATGATCCTCTCAATAGATGCAGAAAAAGCATTTGACAAAGTACAGCATCCTTTCTTGATCAAAACTCTTCAGAGTATAGGGATAGAGGGTACGTACCTCAATATCATAAAAGCCATCTATGAAAAACCTACAGCGAATATCATTCTCAATGGGGAAAAACTGAGAGCTTTCCCCCTAAGGTCAGGAACGCGGCAGGGATGTCCACTATCACCACTGCTATTCAACATAGTATTGGAAGTCCTAGCCACAGCAATCACACAACAAAAAGAAATCAAAGGCATCCAAATTGGCAAAGAAGAAGTCAAACTCTCACTCTTTGCAGATGATATGATACTTTATGTGGAAAACCCCAAAGACTCCACCCCAAAACTGCTAGAACTCATACCGGAATTCAGTAAAGTGGCAGGATATAAAATCAATGCACAGAAGTCGGTGGCATTCCTATACACCACCAACAAGTCAGAAGAAAGAGAAATTAAGGAGTCGATCCCATTTACAATTGCACCCAAAACCATAAGATACCTAGGAATAAATCTAACCAAAGAGGCAAAGGATCTGTACTCAGAAAACTATAAAATACTCCTGAAAGAAATTGAGGAAGACACAAAGAAATGGAAAAACGTTCCATGCTCATGGATTGGAAGAACAAATATTGTGAAGATGTCAATCCTACCTAGAGCAATCTACACATTCAATGCAATCCCCATCAAAATACCATCCACTTTCTTCAAAGAAATGGAACAAATAATCCTAAAATTTGTATGGAACCAGAAAAGACCCCGAATAGCCAGAGGAATGTTGAAAAAGAAAAGCAAAGCTGGCGGCATCACAATTCCAGACTTCCAGCTCTACTACAAAGCTGTCATCATCAAGACAGTATGGTACTGGCACAAAAACAGACACATAGATCAATGGAACAGAATAGAGAGCCCAGAAATGGACCCTCAACTCTATGGTCAACTCATCTTTGACAAAGCAGGAAAGAATGTCCAATGGAAAAAAGACAGTCTCTTCAACAAATGGTGTTGGGAAAATTGGACAGCCACATGCAGAAGAATGAAACTGGACCATTTCCTTACACCACACACAAAAATAGACTCCAAATGGTTGAAAGACCTCAATGTGAGACAGGAGTCCATCAAAATCCTTGAGGAGAACACAGGCAGCAACCTCTTCGACCTCAGCCGCAGCAACTTCTTCCTAGAAACATCGCCAAAGGCAAGGGAAGCAAGGGCAAAAATGAACTATTGGGACTTCATCAAGATAAAAAGCTTTTGCAAAGCAAAGGAAACAGTCAACAAAACCAAAAGACAACTGACAGAATGGGAGAAGATATTTGCAAATGACATATCAGATAAAGGGCTAGTATCCAAAATCTATAAAGAACTCATCAAACTCAACACCAAAAGAACAAAGAATCCAATCAAGAAATGGGCAGAAGACATGAACAGACATTTTTCCAAAGAAGACATCCAAACGGCCAACAGACACATGAAAAAGTGTTCAATATCGCTCGGCATCAGGGAAATCCAAATCAAAACCTCAATGAGATACCACCTCACACCAGTCAGAATGGCTAAAATTAACAAGTCAGGAAATGACAGATGTTGGCGGGGATGCGGAGAAAGGGGAACCCTCCTACACTGTTGGTGGGAATGCAAGCTGGTGCAGCCACTCTGGAAAACAGTATGGAGGTTCCTCAAAAAGTTGAAAATAGAGCTACCATATGATCCAGCAATTGCACTCCTGGGCATTTACCCCAAAGATACAAAAGTAGGGACCCGAAAGGGTACGTGCACCCCGATGTTTATAGCAGCAGTGTCCACAATAGCCGAGCTGTGGATAGAGCCAAGATGTCCATCAACAGATGAATGGATAAAGAAGATGTGGTATATATATACAATGGAATATTATGCAGCCATCAAAAGGAATGAAATCTTGCCATTTGCAACGACATGGATGGAACTGGAGGGTATTATGCTGAGCGAAATAAGTCAATCAGAGAAAGACATGTATCATATGACCTCACTGATATGAGGAATTCTTAATCTCAGGAAACAAACTGAGGGTTGCTGGAGTGGGGGGTGGGGTGGGAGGGATGGGGTGACTGGGTGATGGACACTGGGGAGGGTATGTGTTCTGGTAAGCGCTGTAAATTGTGCAAGACTGTTGAATCTCAGATCTGTACCTCTGAAACAAATAATGCAATATATGTTAAGAAAGAAAAAAAGAAGAAGAAGAATGTAGCAGGAGGGGAAGAATGAAGGGGGGGAAATTGGAGGGGGAGAAGAACCATGAGAGACAATGGACTCTGAAAAACAAACTGAGGGTTCTAGAGGGGAGGGGGGTGGGAGGATGGGTTAGCCTGGTGATGGGTATTGAGGAGGGCACGTTCTGCATGGAGCACTGGGTGTTATGCACAAACAATGAATCATGGAACACTATATCTAAAACTAATGATGTAATGTATGGTGATTAACATAACAATAAAAAAATTTAAAATAAATAAATAAATAAATAAATTGTTTTATATAAAGCTTTTGTTTTAATTATTATGAGTTTAAATAGAGTTCCAAAGTTGTTGTCTTAGTACATTGTGATAAGGGTTTGCATGCTCCATCAGACTTATTTTGAAACATTTTTACCTGTTTCAAAATATTAACTTGCCATGCACATTGAGAAAACTCCAGTCTTTAAATAGGTCAGAAAAAAATTCCAAATAAGTTATGTAAATGTGTAGATCAGTTATGAATTATAAAATAAAGTCTAAGATCTGTGAAATCATAGGTTTCTATGTTGTCAGGAAGACTGAAGAGACATGGAAACTAATTAATTTCTACTCAATTCTTTTTCTCAGCCTTGTTCTTTGTATATTTTTAGCCTTTGTTTTCTAACTTTTGTTTCACAGTAGCTTTGAAAATAATCACCAAGATTTTATGTGACATTTTCTCCTGCTCTCTTTTTAAAGACAAAACCAAGAGGTCACAATGAAATTTTACAAAACACAAAGTAATTATCTGTTGTCATATGAAGAGAGACTGATTATCATTAACCTCAAGGATTCATCTGCTAGAGGAAAGAAAACTGGTAATATTGTATTTTTCTCATGGGGTAATAGAAAGCATGGTAGTGAATTCTAAAATCAGAAAGACCTGCCTTAGGAGGCCCCTGGCTGGCTCAGTTGACACCTGATCGTGGGGTTGTGAGTTTGAGCCTCATGTTGGGGGTAGAAATTACTTAAAAAAAAACAACAACGAAATCTTAAAAAAAAAAAAAAAAAAGGAAAGAAAGACCTGCTTTAGAATCTCTGTGCCACAAGTGGCTAAATGTGTGAGCTTAGAGGAGTTAGTTAATTTTTCTGTGCCTCAGTTTCTTTTCCCATGAAACAAATAGGTATAAAAATTTCACTTATCGGGGCGCCTGGGTGGCTCAGTCGTTAAGCGTCTGCCTTCGGCTCAGGTCATGATCCCGGGGTCCTGGGATCGAGCCCCGCATCGGGCTCCCTGCTCTGCGGGAGGCCTGCTTCTCCCTTTCCCACTCCCCCTGCTTGTGTTCCTGCTCTCACTGTGTCTCTCTCTGTCAAATAAACAAAATCTTTAAAAAAAAATAAAATAAAAAAAATAAAAAAATAAAAAAATAAAAATTTCACTTATCTCATAGTGCATTTTCAATGATTATGTGAAGGCGTGCTAGTAAAGTGATTATGAGGTGGGGGAACAAAGGCAGAAGGAAATGTAGATAAAATTAAATTTCCTTATAACCTGCAGCCCATTGACAAAAACTTGAGGCAAGCAGAGTAGGACATGCCTCCAGGAACTCCCAACAGTCTTAATGTTAAGGCCTTGCTAGAGGGAAAAACAAGCTTAGCTTGATAATAGCCAGGCCTCCAGGATCCTGTGAGTCTTCTTTAGCTTATGAAAATCCTTTTGGAAACTTCCCTTGTCTTTACTGTCCCCAACTCCATATCATATAATCAGTTGCTCCTCCAATTCCAGGGTAGCTCTTTCTGCCCATGGGTCCTATAACTGTGCTTTAATAAAAACACCTTTTTGCACCAATAAGTCTCAAGAATTCTTTCTTAGCTGTAGGCTCTGAGCCCCGACATTTCCACATCACTTAGAACATTCACTAAACTTAAGTAAAGTTAAGCAATTGTGGTATGTTAGCTGGCTCCAGTTAATCACTTTGCCTCTTCTCCAGCTCTTATATAATCATCCGGATTCTGTTTAGGTTACTTAAACCCAATTATAACTATCAGGAAGTTGAATTCTTCTGATATCTGTAGGATATTCAGTTGGTACAGGCAGCAAATAAAGGATGTATTTTCCATAAATCAGAACTCTTCTTGTTTTTCTAATTAAGCAGTTTCAGAGATGTCACTCAGGAAGGTGACACCTGAATTGTGACCGTGCATGGGGAGGTGGTATCAGGGACGTACTGTTAATACTTATGACATTGAAGCAACTTCACTCTTAGAGCAAAGGAGACAGCAAAATCAAGTTGAGATTGCCAGCAACGAGGCAATGAATACACTAAAGAAATCTGTAAATAGAGAAAGGTATTAAACATGAAATAAGAGTTTAAGTACAAAATCCTTCTTTCACTAACAAGCATACAATATGTTACCTCATAGTAAAAGTGAAATAAAGTAACTTTTCTTCTTTTTCATTAATCTTTTTATGTCTTTCCTCAAAAGAAGAAATATAAACAGCAGACAAAGAAAAAGACATGAATATAAAGTGGTTAGGGAAAGAAGACATAAGGAAGAAAATGCTTTCAAATCTAATGAATGATATATGTGATGTACCTCACATATCTGAGGCATTTGATAAAGGAAAATAGTTATTAACAATATTATCAAAACCTGTACATAATCTCAGAATGTCATATTGTCTGATGTGGGAAACAAAGGCAAAAGAAAAAAAAAAAAAACCTAAATTTCCTTACTACTTACAGCTCACTGACAAGTCACTGAAACAGTCAGAGTTACATTCCTCTAAGAACTCAGCTGCCTCAATATTAATGCTAAGGGCAAAAGGCAATCTTAGTTTAACATTATCCCGAACCCCCAGGATCCTGTAAGTCTTCTTTAACATATAAAAATTCCTTTGAAAACTTCCTTTATCTCTACCCCTCAAGGTATAGGTGGGTAATCATCCTTCAAGCATATGTTCCACTGAAACACATCTGAAGGTTCTGATGACTGAGTTTTTACTAAACAGTAATAAATGACCTAACAATAGTTAGTCCCCTCAGGATCCTGGAAAACTTGCTTCCAAAATACCTTGGAGGTTTGTGCTGTCCCTAACCCCCTCCCAACTTGAAAGTATATAATCAGTCACCTGTCACAACCCCAGTGCATCTCTTTCTGCCCACGAGTCCTGTCCCCTTGCTTTAATAAAAGCACCTTTTTGCACTGAAGACCTCTCAAGAATTCTTTGTTGGCCATCGGCTCTGAACCCCATTTGTCCACTTTTCTTTAGTTTTTACTTATTTCATTATACTTGGCTTTGGAGAGGAGAAATCATTATTTTCTGAGTCTCTTTATAGTTAAGTTCAGCATTACCACATGCAAGAAATATATGTATATATACATATATATACAGTATAAGGAAATTTAACTAATATGTTTTTCAATATAATATTTACTCTCTTAATCTCATATTTCTTACTTCCTTACATTTGCTTTTATTTGTGTATCTGTCTCATCTTTTTTTTTTTTTTTTAAAGATTTTATTTATTTATTTGAGAGAGAGAATGAGACAGAGAGAGCATGAGAGGGTCAGAGGGAGAAGCAGACTCCCTGCCGAACAGGGAGCCCGATGTGGGACTCGATCCCGGGACTCCAGGATCATGACCTGAGCCGAAGGCAGTCGCTTAACCAACTGAGCCACCCAGGCGCCCGTATCTGTCTCATCTTTGCAATAGATTTTCATTTCTTCCCTCTCTTGTTTTTTCTTCCTTTTTTCCTTCTTTTTTTCTGTCTTTTTCTTTTTCTTTCTTTCTTTCTTTCTTCCTTTTTCTTCCTTCCTTCCTTTTCTTTCTTTCTTTTTTCCTTTCTTTCTTTCTTTCTTTCTTCTTTCTTTCTTCTTTCTTTCTTTCTTCTTTCTTTCTTTCTTTCTTTCTTTCTTTCTTTCTTTCTTTCTTTCTTTCTCTCTCTCTCTCTCTCTTCCTTGGTTCTGTCATTTCTTAGTAATGGAAAAAGCCTACATATAATTAACAAGCTAAAATACTTGCTAATTTAAAAAAAATTATAAAAGAAATATATGCACTGCTCAACTAAATCACAATAATGACTACTTGAATTTTTTTTGTCAATGATTTAATCCCCACCATTTTTATTGCACTCATCTGACACAGTTCAGTCTAGTTAAATAAATCCCCTTACTAAATTTGTTAATGAAAGCCAACATAACTTGGGTGAATAGAACTCCTTTCTTGTAGGGATTTAATTATGATTCTACCATTAACTATCTTGGCTACTTTTGACATGTTAACTTTACCTTTCTGAATCAATCATCCTTATTAGAGATAATAAATGTCTGAGAGGCTACTGAAAGCTTAAAGACAATGGTGCATGTGATATGTCTTAGACATACTGGTCATTTACTAGAAGATAATAGTTATTATCAATATCATCAAAGCCTGAACATAATTTCATAATTTTTCTTTTCTAACATATAGCTGTTGACATGACATTGACTAAAAGTAATACTTTTAGCCTCTTCCCTTATTAAATACCTTCTCAAGTCTCAATTATTTCTAACCAATTTTACAATTTACATTTGTAATTCAAATTTTGCCAACTCTTAGATAACAAGATAATAAGACAACGCTGATGTTGCTTTTGTTGATGGTGGTGGGGGAGTATGAGCGTGCGTGTGTGTGTGTGTGTGTGTGTGTGTGTGTGTGTTAGGGTATGATAGGTTTTAAGATTTGGGCAGCAGTACACATAATGGTTAAGAGTCAGACAGCCCAGGCTCAGATTACATCTGTGTGGCTTTGGCCAAATTAGATGACCACGTCTGCAAAAGAGGAAAATAGAATGACCTCAGATGGTTAAATGAAGAATAAATGAAATAATATTTGTAAATATCGTGTACTTTCTTTAATGAAATAAAGGCTTAACAAATGTTTGTCATTGCTATTCACCCTTGTAAGTTTCAATAGTTATATAGGACTCTAATTAAAATGATTGATTTTTGTTAGTGGTTCTCACAAATTCTCCTGTCAATAACAATTATAATGATAATAACTAACTTTTATGTAGCCAACAACAAGCACCACAAATCTAAATTTAAAATGTAAAATGAATCAGTAATGTAGTTTTTCTAAACACTTCTTTTGAGATATATTATATGTAGCAGGTGAGAGTAATTTTTGTTCTGGCGAGATGCTAAAAAGTTTAAATTCTTGATTATTAAGGAAATAGTTGCAAGAATCTAACATAATTATCCTGGGCCCTGAGGTTGAGATCAATCATATTTCAAGGCAACTTTCTCACTATCTTTGATCCCACCTTGGTTAGGGCATTTAAGAAACATGTACAATTTAGAGGACAAGTTTCTTGTCATCAGCATATTTCTGTGTGGGGGCTCTGTAATTCAGATGGAATCCAAATTGAGAGAATTACAACTTATACTGAAATATTGAATACTTTTGCAATTTCAAAGGTAGAACATGTTATCAGATGGTATTTTATGTAGAATTCATGATAAATTATTTAGCTTCCAATATAAATACTGGCTTTGAAATGATGGCTGAGAGCTTTTGCCAAGATCAGTGGAATCCAGGACACTCTATAAAGCATGGGGTACTTGCTATATGATATCTCAAGTAAATCAATGACACTATCACTAGATTTTGTAAAAGGCAATCAGTTATATTTGTTGTTCAAAGTCAATTAAAAGTAAGATCAGAGGCTGTTATCTGATAAGCATATGGTATAAAATTAAATATCCTTAGTATGTACTATTTTTCATTCAAAGGAACATGGAAAATCTATGTGAGGGTAAATTCAGAATCATATATTCACACTTAATTGGCTGGAAGTAGAAGATGTAAGCTGGTGGTGGCTGTTATTCAAAAAGAGCCTCCACAGTTTTACTTCCAAATGGACACTGAGATTGTAATTAATATTACCATTCACACTTCAGAGGCACATGATTCACACATCTGATGTTGGTGGAATCTTTCTATGAAATGGACTATGACTTGGTCAAATACTGGTTTATATTAATCATGTATACCTAAGAACCTCATAAAAAGGAAACAGTTCACACAACTAGAATCAAATCAAGAAATTCATGAAGTTAGAACCACCTTACTATAAAACATTGTTAATAGGCTTCCAAAGTTATTCTTTGAGGAACTGCTAAATTATGAATGAAGCCAATGTTATTTGATTTGGATGCAGTTATTGAACAATTTCATTTAAAAACACAATGTTCTTTTGCTAAAAGGGAAAAAGCTCTTGAACATTAAAAATGTAGGTTCATATCTCAGTATTATATAACAAAAATGATACAAAACTAAAACCAAGAGACAATTCTGCCAAAAATGTATGATCTGACCTTGTCTCTCTCATATTCCTGCACCACATTTTCCACAATCTAGAATTAACAGATTGTGTTTAATCACACTTAAGTTCCCTTCCTACTCTAGCATTTTGCATTTCTAAACAAATATACATGTAAAAAATGATATACATGTTATTATAAATCACAAGTCTAATGATAATATTATAGCTAACAGAATTTAGCAGGATGTACATTGTAAAGTATGACAAACACTCTTTTTGACCAAACTTGAGTCAGGCTCCTCTAAGCCATTTTCTCAAGTAGGCTTCCACCTTTGAACTTCTAAGTCAATCTTTGCATTTCCAAGAATCTTGCGAGTCCGTTTAGACAGAAGCCTCCCACCTGTGATATCTGATCAAATTCCTCATCCCTCATCATCCTTGCCAGAGTGATATTTGAAAATCCTGGCCTACCTTTAGCAAGAAACTTGTTAGGTCTGTTTAGTCAGAATCCTCCTTTGCCCCTGATGTTTCCTCTTAGCAATTTTTCCATCTTCTGAGCCCCACCCTGCTTTTGGCTATGAATCCCCACTTATTCTTGCTATATTCAGAGTTGAGCCCAAACCCTCCCCGCTACTGCAAAACCCCATTCCAGTGGCCCCTGCTTGAATAAAGTCTTTCTTACCACCTTTAACGAGTATCAGAATAATTTTTTCTTCAACAAGTATTGGACTCCTAATCATAGCTTATATTCCAATATCAAGCAGACGTTGTTTTACAAATCTGTTTAGTCACTTAAATGACCTAAACCATAGTTTCCTAACACTTACATTTTAAATACAGTAGTTATGTTTAGATACAATTATAAGATTGCACCTAATTAATCATAAGGTCATTGCTCATTGGGATCAGAGTGACCTGCCATTTCCTGGAGTTTCCAGGAAGTCTGGTGACAAGGTTTTATCTTTTTAAGTCTTTGAAAAAAGAATTTTGTTAAAAAACAAAACAAAACAAAACACACACACACACACACGCACACACACACGCAAAAAACAAACAACAACAAAAAACCCAAACCAAAAACAAAACAAAAAACCACCCCAAAACAAAAAACCACTCTATTTTTGTTGTTTTAAATTCATTTGCTAATATTCTGGCATTTATTTTTCTTTCCTAAGGCTCATTTCAGTGTCTCTCTTCAAAGATTTGTGAACAAAATCATTTTATACTTGCTTTCATAATTACATCTTTATCTGATCTGCTGTTAATGACTTACGTTGGTGAGGAGGAGGAGAGAGTCAACCCATTACAACAAACATCTCTTGTGAAGGGGAAGTGGGTGGTTACACTAAAATGCCTTAAGAAGCAGAAGACTGACGGCTCTCCCAAGATACAAAAGGGGTGCTATTTAAATTGTCAACGTTGAGGTTTCAACCGTACTGAGCAGTGACCACAAACTGGAGTTATTGATTATAGAGGAAAGAGTAGCACCTAAATCAATCCCTAACTACATGGAGGGAATCACTGCTACTGGCTGGGTGCTCAGAGAAATCTTCAGTCCTGGAAGAGACCTGGACCACTGGGAATGGAAGCCAAGGCAGAAATACATGTCTTATTTAGTAAGGGCGTGCATAGATAAAAAAGTGTAGAGTCTGGAACAAAGAGAACAGTGACAAACTCATCCCATTTGCCACTTGCTAGGAAAACGACTTAATGTCTTCGAGGCCACTGCATCATCTATAAAATGTGAATAATACCTATCTGGGAGTCAAATTTAGCGGGGGAAGCACCCACACAATATTCCACACATGGGTTTACTGGTGTCAATTTAAACACAGCTTTTTATTTATTTATTTATTTATTTATTTATTTATTTATTTATTTATTTATTTTGGATAAAATTACCGCGTTAGTTGGACCCTTTACTAATAATGTTGTGATCCTGACTTTTAACATTTGTAAATCATATTGTGTTATCCATACACATGTAGCCACAACATTTCTTTTGCTACACATATTTAACTATAGTCATGTTTGTATCTTGTCAGAATAACTTGTCCTCCACAAAGTGAGGTGGCTTTCTATGTAGTTCAATTTCAAAGATTATTGTTATATCAGTGCTGGCAGGGTTTGGTATTTTCCCCCTGTTGTGATGACAGGTTCTATGTTGAACCAACATTCCCCACAACTGTATATTTTGCAGCATTTCTTCAAGAAAGTAGGAAAAAAAATCTCCAGATTCTATTATTGTCTTATCTTAAGTTTCTACAAGTGCAAAATCGGTGCCAAGGTCTTATAAAGATTTAGTTTATTTGAAGATGCAGGAGCAGAGGAAAAGGCAATTTGAGTGTATATTAACAAGATTATTACACTGGGCAACAGGTACTCAATTCTGCCAGGATCTCCTGATACGAGTCCAAATGCTTGCCATTATTCTCTACCTAAAGGATGGGAAGTAGAAGCATTTTTTTTCTGCCTTTAAGAAAGGGAAGGAAGTTCTCTCCCTGACCCAGCCACAATGCACTAACCACCATTTACAGCCAAGTCAGATATGAGTGAGGGAAAAAACCCTCCATGTTGTTAAAAACCAAAAGTATTCAACAAGTTTAAAAGAGGAAGATGGACAAAAATGTCATGCCAATTCTAACCAAATAAACCTGGTGCAGCTATACTAATATGAGACAAGTCAGTCTTTAAAGCCAAAACCATTACTAGTAATACATTGAATCATCTTATAAGTATAAAATATTTAGTTACCCAAGATGGTGAAAATTTTATATATATATATATTTTTTATTATTATGTTATGTTAATCACCACACATTACATCATTAGTTTTTGATGTAGTGTTCCATGATTCATTATTTGCGTATAACACCCAGTGCTCCATGCAGAATGTGCCCTCTTGAATACCCATCACCAGGCTAACCCATCCCCCCACCCCCCTCCCCTCTAGAACCCTCGGTTTGTTTTTCAGAGTCCATAGTCTTTCATGGTTCATCTCCCCCTCCGATTCCCCCCCTTCATTCTATGGGGTTTCCTTTATTTTCACAGGTACTTTGTCAGATATGTGGCTTGCAAATGATTTTTTCCTAGTCCATACCTTGTCTTTTTAACCTTTTAGGTGAAACTTGCATAGAGTAAAAGTTTTAAATTTTAAGTCTCATTTATATATTTTTTTTCTTTTATGGATCATGTTTTGGGGTTGAGTCAAAGTACGCTTATCTTTCCTTCCTTGGGTCCTGAACATTTTCCTCCTACTTTTTCTCTAACAGTTTTATGGCATTTTTTTGTATGTATAGTATATTATTTATAGTATTGCATTTTGTATAGTATTGTGTTATGTGCTAATTTTTGTAAAAAGTGTGACGTTTAGGTCAAGATTTTGGAGAGGCGGACAGGGGCCTATGGGAGTCCTACTGCTCCAACACAACTTGTTACAGTCTATCCTTCCACCATGGAATCGATTTGCTCCTTTTCAAATTCCGTTGGAAATATTTGTGCAGGTTTATTTCTGGATTCTCTTTTCTGCTCCATCGATCAATGTGTTTATTTTGCCAATGGCAACTGATAACTAGTTATGTAGTAAAACTTAATTCCAGCTACAGTGATACATCTACTTTCTTCATCTCTTTAAAAGTTGTTTTAGCTATTATATTTCCTTTGCTTTTCCACATAAATTTTAGAATAATCATGCCTATCTCCATAATGAATCTGTCAGGGATTTTGATAGAAATCTGTTTATCAATTTAGATAGAATTATATTTTTACTTTGTTGAGTCTTCCAATCCATGAACACTGCATGTTTTATTTAGACAAGGTATGATTTATTTAAATCTTTTATTTTTTTGATTGGGATTTTGCAGTTTTAAGCATACTAGTCCTTTTCATGTTTTGTTATATTTATGTCTAAGTATTTCATTTTTAGAGCAATTATAAATGATATTGTAACATTTTAATTTTGATGATCATATGTTCACTACTCATATGTAGATATACAATAGATTTTTTGTACGTGTTTATTTTGCATCCCGTGGCCATGTTAAACTCACTTAGTTCTAAAGTTGTGATTGTTTTTGTTCTTTCTTTCTTAGATTCCTTGGGATTTTCTCCATAAAAAAATCATGCTATCCATAAATGAGAAGAAATTTCATTTCTTCTTTATAATCTGTTTATCTTTTATTTCATTAGTTCATTCATTAATTTTTGCCTTATTCCACTGGCTAGAACTTGCAGCCCTATGTGAAAAAGAGTGTTGAGAGAAGAAATTCTTATCTCGTGCCCAATCTCAAGGGGGAAAACAACATTTTTTTTAACTATGACCCTTGATGTAGGGTTTCAGTATGTGTTCTTTATCAAAATCAGATTTCTCCCCTTCCAAGTTTACTGGGAGTTTTTATCATGAATGGGTGTTGAATTTTGCTAAATGATTTTTCTGAAGATAATTATATGATTATGTAATTTTTCTTCTTTAGCCTGTTAATATAATGGGTCATACTGATTGATTTTTTGAGTAATTAAACAGCCTAGTATCCCTAGAATAAACTCCATTTAGTCATGGTTATAATTCTTTTTATATATTGCTGAGTTTTATTTGCTAGTATTTTGTAAATGATTTTTTCATCTATATTCATGAGGAATATTGGTCTATAGTTTCCTTTTTGTGTAATATCTCTTATTTCGAATTATGGCCTCAAAAAATGAGTTGAGGGCGCCTGGGTGGCTCAGTCGTTAAGAATCTGCCTTCGGCTCAGGTCATGATCCCAGGGTCCTGGGATCGAGTCCCACATCGGGCTCCCTGCTCGGCAGGAAGCCTGCTTCTCCCTCTCCCACTCCCCCTGCTTGTGTTCCTGCTCTCGCTATCTCTCACTCTGTCAAATAAATAAATAAAATCTTTAAAAAAAAAAGAAAAAAAAGAAAAAAAATTAAAAAAGAAATGAGTTGAAAAATTTCCCTCCTTTTCTACTTTCTAGAAGAGATTGTTTATATTCAATATTTATTCTTCATAAGTTTGGCATAATTCTTAAAGAGAATGGTACTGGAGCTTTCTCTTTGGGAATTTTTAAACAAATGAATTCAGTTTCTTTAACGGTTTTATGGCCATTAAAATGATTATTTCATATTAGGTGAGTTGTAGCAGACTATGCTTTTCAAGGTATTGGTCCATTTTATCAAAAGCTCAATTTTCTGTGTATAAAGTTGTTCCTAGTCATCACTTATTATCTTTTTGATGTCTACAGAGTTTTTAGTGATATTCCTTCTTTCATTCTGATACTGGTAATTTGTGTCTTATCTTTTTTTTCGTTGTCAATCTTTGAAGTTTGTCAATTTTATTGATCTTTTCAAGAAAACCAGCTTTTTGTTTCATTGATTCTCTTTGTCGCTTTTCATTAGTCTGTTTCATTGATTTCTGCACTTTATTACTACCATCTTTACTGCTTGCTTTGGGCTTATTTTGCTCTATAATTATCTTAAATAATCCCTTTGCATATATTTAGAACCAGCTTCATGTTCCAATATTCATTTCAACTTCAAATGGAAAACTTAAGAAGAAAAGAAAATTACATTGTATTTCCCCGCATCCACATATTTGCTATTTCCATATTCTTTCTTCCTTTCTGATGTCCCAAGATTCCTTCTTTTATTGGGAATATTTTATTTAGAGAACTGCCTTTAGCCATTCATTTAGGGTAGATGTGCTGGCAACAAATTCTCTCAGTTTTCCATTATCTGAGAATGTCTTTTTCCTCCCCTTCCCTTCTAAATATTAATTTCAGTAGATTTAGAATTCTGGGGTGGAATTTTTTTTTTAATTCAGTAATTAAAAAATGTTTCACTTCCTTCTGGCACACATGGTTTCTGATGAGAAATACATCATGATTTTTTTTCATATATAGTTAAGTACTCCCTGCTCCAAGATTTTTTCTTTGTTTTTAATTTCCAGTTCTTTAACTATTATGTGTCTTAGTATGGATTTTTTTAGATTTATTCAGTTGGGTTATTTTCAGCTTCTTGAATCTGTCAATGTATGTTTCTTTTTTTCTAAATTTGGAAAGTTATAAGTTATCACTTCGAGTGTTTTATCCATCCTGCCATCCTTCTTCTTTCCTTCTGGGGCTCTAGTGGTATTAATTTGAAACATTTGTGATAGTATCTAAGGTTCTGTTCATATTTTTAACCCATTATTTTTCTTTTTTTTAATTCAGGTTTGGTAATTTGTATCCAGTTCACTGTAATCTGTCATCCAGTTCACTTATTCTTTGCTTTCTTCTATTCATTCTACTATTGAGCCTAATCATGGAAGTTTATTTTTTTTTTAAAATACATTCTTTACTTTGGAATATTTTTACAGTAAAGAAATGCTGCAATGATAGTCCAGAGAATTCCTTGTCACACATCCAATTTTCCTCAGGATTAAAATCTTTCATTAGTATGACACATTTGTCACAATTAATGAACCACTGGTGATGCACCATTATCAGCTATAGTCCATAATTTATTCACGTTGCCTCTCTTTCTGGTGCCCATGGTTTCTGTTAAGAAATCTGCAGTCATTCAAATTATTGTCCCCTATAGATAATGTTTTTTTTTTCTGTGTTTTGCTGATATTCTGAAGAAACAAATAATGTACATTCTGTTTTTGTATGACATAACACTAAGGCAATGGTCATTAAAATTTTTTTCATTCTATTGCTCAGATTGGATAATTTATCATGACCTATCTTTAATTTCACTGATTATTTCCTGGACTATCTCTATTCTGCTAATTAGTCCCTGTAGTGAGTTTTATTTTTATTTTTTAAGTAATGTGTATCATGTATTTCTCTGCTAAAATTATGTTTCCTATTGGTTTTAAGTATGTTTTAGATTGTTTTCTGAAGCTTTGTGTAATAGCTTCTTTAAAGTCTGTCAAATAATTCCAATATACATGTCATCTTATCACTGTTGTGTTTTGATTTTCTTTTTCCTTATGAGTTGAAATTCTCCTTTTTCTTCAAATTCCAAGAAGTTTTGAATTGTATCCAAGATATTCTGAACATTATATGAGACTCTGGGTCATGATTAAATCCTGCAGATAATGTTGATGGCCTTCTGTGGGCTGCAGTTTCAAGGCCAGTTCTGATTAAAATCCTTTACTGCACTATTCAGATCTGTTCCATACACAGACCTGGTGGTCTATCTGTTCAATTTAGTGTTTGGTGTACTGCATGAGATCAGATCCACACGTATGGAGTTTGAGGAGGAGCCCAGAAATTCATAAAGTATTTTGTGTATCTTCTTCCTCAGCACTTCCCTCTCTACAACCTCCCTTGTCCTTCCTGGTTTCTGGGCTCATCTCTGGAACTCTACACAGAAACCTGGGGCTTTGGTGTGCATTCCCCAAGCTGCTCCTGCATCCTGAGCCTAACAAAACAAGGACATAGAAGGTAAAAAATTTAATGGAACTTTACCCATTCTTTTGGAAACACATTTCACTAAAGGAAGATGAAGTTTCCTCTCCCTTTGAATTTTAGCTCCTTCAGGCTCCTGTTGTGGTCAGCTGTGGCTGTCATGATGAGGTTGTTTAAGGACTGGGGTAGAGGAGAATAAAGGAAAGAAAACAAAAGAGAAAAATTTATATATCTTCTCTGAGTATCAGGGGTTTCCTTTCACTCCTTGAACCAGAACTAGAGGCTTTCTCGTGGACCTTCTTCTTTGCCTCATTGGCCTCTTCTGGTGCATGGATTCAAGCAGGATGTTTCAGAGGAGAGAAAAAATGTTAAATTCACTAAGGCTTTGATGATATCTTGAATTCTGGTCTTCACTTCTATTCCTTCTTCTCTACTTACTTGTGAGTATTCTCAGTATTCATTAGGACACATAGGTAGTATGTATATACATGTTATCCAGAACTCGAACCCAAATATTTTTAGTATAGTTTTATTTTGTACTAAAACCAAAAAGGGCAATAGATGGTTAAAATAATACTAGCCAATTTCACTTCTTCAACAGTGACATATAAAATCTTAAATAAGATAGTTTCTTGAGTCCATTATTATGTAACATTTCAAGAAGCAAAGGAAAGCAATGATGTATGTGCTCTGTTTCTTACATATAGAAACATACGCAATAAATGAATAGTAAATGATACCAATGTTAGGAATTTAGTTAACTCTGGGAATGAGAAGGAGGAAAAGAATAGTATGTGGACTTTTGTTTTTATTTCTAAAATGAGAAACAAAATCAGCTAATGGTAATATAATGTATGTTTAATTATAATAATGAATAGATAGGTATATATAATATTATTTTCTGCCATTTTCTCTATGTTTAAAATGTGTCACAATTAAAAATTAAAATATTTAAAATCTTATGGAAAAATAATTATTTTAATTAGTACTATATTTATGAACAGAATCATTTTGGAAACAATATATTTGTACGGTTAGCTGTAGTAACAATTCTGCAGAGAGATGATAGCAATATGGACAAGAGATTAAAAGTAACTCTGCTAATAATTTTTGATCATATTTGTCACATTATGTAATGGTAGAATTTGGCACAAAAGACATAATTTGTAACACAAAAGTGACAACAATGTACATCTTCAAATACAACCGATAAAGCATTTGGAGCACATACATTTGAGCTGAACTTAGTGGGCTGGTGCATTAGATAAGAGAAGCAACACAATGAATTAATACATTTCCAACTTAAGTGCGTGTGTACTTATTAAAGGCAAATACACAATTTCCATTAGCATTTCAACACATTTGAGTACTTCTTAGTGGATGATTTAGGAATTACTATTCTTAGAAGACTCAAAAAAGTCAAGTTATTTGGTAAATTGAAGGGATGATGCTAATTTTGAAAAGTGATATATTGTCATTCAAAATTTCAATAAAATACATGTAAAAGGAAAAAAGTTACAAAATACACTCCAGTATATTTATTTGCCAATTATTTTCATTTGTCTAAGTTTACCCTACTTTAACTTTACACACCCAAACTGAAAAAGAGATTTAATCATTCCCATTATGACATTTTTCATTTTTGTTTTACTAAGGCATGCAACTTCTTATATATTTTTTAAGATTTTATTTATTTATTTGACAGGGAGAGACACAGCGAGAGAGGGAACACAAGCAGGGGGAGTGGGAGAGGGAGAAGCAGGCTTCTTGATGAGCAGGGAACCCAATGCAGTGCTCGATCCCAGGACGCTGGGATCATGATCTGAGCTGAAGGCAGACGCTTAACGACTGAGCCACCCAGGCGCCCAGGCATGCAACTTCTTAAGGGCTGATTTATCTGGCATGCATTGAATAATCTAAAGCCTTTTCAATTGTTCCTTTTAAAGATGTAGAAAAGTAAGAAAAACAAAACTATTACCATTTGGCCCTTTATTTATCTAAACTATGTTATTGCAACTTCACTATTATTATTATCATATTTCATAGCATTTATCTAATGGAGTCATTGAATATAATTGAGATATAATAAAAACGTGGAATAAATCAATAAGAAATTATAAATATTTGGAAATTGCTAGTATTATTCTCATATTTCTAAACTAATGTATATAAACTGGTAATCATATAAAAATTTTTTTAGTTTAACATAATTAAGGCTTTTTCAAGGCACATTCTATGAGATATCTTCCTCATTTCCCAAAAAGGACATTTGGAAAGTGAGTTTATGCCCTGGATTTATTTTTTCCTTTTTTAGCTCTGGACAGTCTAGCTGAGATTAAAGGTTATCAACATATTGAAAACCTTGTAATTGAAGGAATAATATCTCTTGCCTTTACTCTAAGAGAAGAACATAGCTACTAGAATAAAAGTGACAGTCAGAGCCTTGAGTCTTATAACCCAAACTTTGAAATTCACTATGGACAGGGATTATGTGTTTTATTTCCCTCTAGTGGTTAAGCAAATGAATAAATAAAACAAGTCAATTGTGAATTGTGCTTTGATACACTTGCTTAAAAGCCATATATAATATTGAAATGTCTCATGTAGAGCACTGAGAGAATTGCACTGTAAAATTTGCAAACAGGAAATGAACAGGTGCTCATTATTAAATAAGCATGCTGAACCAATAAATGAATCACTAGAAAATCTGCAATCAGTACCAAATTATTTTTCTGTATTCTAAAAGTCGGTGTTCATGAGGCAGAAACAATGAGATAAAGTGATGCTTTTCCTTTTTTCAAGCTAATACAGGGAAGTTATAGACAAAATATTAAGAAAAGAAAAATTCAAATGTCATTTTATTTGCTTTTGAGAGAATTGATTTTGTTGAAGAAAATTAGTATTTACTTTGCTAACAATTATTTTTGATATAGCCAACTCTAAAATTTGTATCACCTGAACAGATGGTCTTGGGCAGAAAAATTATTAAAAAAAAAAAAGCTATATACTTTTTAAAAGACAGATTATAGGGATGCCTGGGTGGCTCAGTTGGTTGGACAGCTGCCTTTGGCTTGGGTTGTGATCCCAGGGTCCTGATCCTGAACTTGGGATTGAGTCTTGCATTGGGTTCCTTGCTCAACAGGGAGCCTGCTTCACCCTCTGTCTGCAGCTCCCCCTGCTTGTGCTCTGTCTCTCTGTCTCTCTGTCTCTCTCTGAAAAATAAATAAAATCTTTTAAAAAAAGAGAGATCATATGATAAACATTTAGATGAAATATTTAATTTAATTACCATCATTGTAACTCATGTACTTTCCCCATTTTACAGATGATAACTAGAGGAGACTGGTAAAATGTTTCTTTTTCTTTTTTTTTAAGATTTTATTTATTTATTTGACAGAGAGAGAGACAGCGAGAGCAGGAACACAAGCAGGGGCAGAGAGAGAGGGACAAGCAGGCTCCCCGCTGAACAGAGAGCCCGATGCGGGGCTCGATCCCAGGACACTGGGATCATGACCTGAGCTGAAGGCAGCCACTTAACCGGCGCCCCTTGGTAAAATGTTTCTAAAGTGATAAGAAATGGTAGGGCAAGGATTTAAACCCAGGTAGTCTGGCTCCAGAATTTATATTCTATTAAGAAGGCATCAAGGCATGTTATCTGGCAAAAGAATCTGGGGCAGTTTTAAATATTTAGCAGGCACAATGGATACTTGAATAATCTGGGGTTATTTTTAGGATACAGTTCTAACAGTGTTATTGAATTCAGGTTTCATAGTACATTATTTTATTCAACTGTATAATGACATAATGAGATACAAAACTAAAAGAAGGCAAACATTTAGTGATTTGTATTATAAGGGAATCATTTAACATATTTTCTCAGCAATTTTGTGATTCAGGGACAGACACAGTTTGTAAAAAATGTATTTATATTTTAGGCTATTGTTGTATACTTTATTGTTGAAAACATTATTCTGGTGAAACATAACACAAAATGCTGAAATTGAGAAAACTGAGAGGTTTTTTGGTGATAAAATTACTTTAAGATTTTGAATTAAGTACGGAAAATCAAGAGGGCTAAATATTCCAAATTTTCAATAGTTGGCATAAAATGACTTATAAAATCAACTGGGGAAAATATATATTGAATGTTTTTTAGGATATTTTTCTATCAATGGGTAAAATATAAATCAATTTAGTTTCATTATCTCCAGGACAAGAATCACTATCATTTAAAGATATATTGATTTTTTTAGAAACAATGAAACTAATGATAAGAAATAATTTTTGCCCATAATAGATATAAAAATATAGTAATTTTCTGTGGTCTATTTGTATCTTGGGACAAAGTTTTAGAAAAGACATTTCCAAAAATATTTTAAGCAATTGAAATTTCACTGATAGAGGTATATCATATGTGAGAGACAACAAATAATGATCAATTAATCTACTTCATAAAATTTACAATTTCAAAAAAAACACTTTAATAGGTTAAATATTTCTACTATTTTATAATAATTTCTCTGCATATTGGAAACCATTCATGAACCTAGAAATTCCATAAAACTAAATTCAACAGAAGATAGATTTGTTTTGGTTGCCAACCACAAATGTTTAGTTGCTGAAATGAAAGCAGTGAAAAGCAAAACTAAAGCAAACCAAGTAAAAGGGTTTCACCTAATCACGTTTCATCTCATCCATTTAGAAAAATAATTGCATCATTCCTATTGACATGCACTGTCATCACACATTATCCTATTATAATTGGAAGAAGAGAGAAATGTTGAAGACAATTATCTTATGCTTTCTTTCTAATCATTGCTTATATTCACAACTTGCTTCATTACTAATACTGAAGTAAACAGAAATAATAAACTACACTTAGGAAAATAGAGTTTGTGGGGAAAAATAGACTGTATACATAATAGGAAATGCTTTGTTATCAATATAATTCTTAATAATTTAATTTATTGATATGACCTTACCTTTGAGGACCATATATATTGAGGACCACAGTAGACTAGAATTCAGGTGCCTCGTTTAGTTGGCCCTGCCAAAGTTACCTTACTAATAATTTAGCTGTCAATTGATAGTAATGGTGAATTTTTGTACTAAGATAGATTTATAATGCTGATACATATTGGAAGATTTGTAAACTAACTTACTAAGCAGGTTTTTTTTTTTTTTCATTTCACAATATTCACAATATTATTGGAATTGGAATATTCCTATGGGTAGGAATAATTATCAAAATGTATTTATCTGGAAACCAATCAGAAACCGCCACTGATGTGATATAAATAAACACTTTTATACATAATTCCATATTTTCCTCATTTGTTTTCAAAGAAAAGTCCAAGTAATTCCTAAGAAAGAGATGATATTGTGTTGTACCCAATTGATATTCCCTCTTTAAAATGAAACAAAAAAAATAAAGTCATAAAAATATTCTAATTTAAGTATGGTTCAGGATAGGGCAGTTTGAAATGAAAATGTATAGAGGTAAAAAATCAAAAATCAGTGTTAATTGTTAATCATGCTCTAGTTTGATAAAGAATTTTATAATTTTAAAGGTAATTAAATCATATTATTTATTCAGCATAATAAAAATGAGCATATTTGCATGAAGACATGTAATTTATTTAAGTGCTAAATGTAAGCCAGCAATTATAAATATTTGTGAGCAGATTAAGCCACTGAACAACTGAAACATTGGAACTTACCTTATCAAGTTGAAGCATGTGAAAGTGCTCAAATGAGGTAAGTGTAGAAACATGAATTTTTGATATTTTTTCACAGAAGGCTAAATGTTTATTTTGCTCAAAAGACTGTCTGTAGGTCACAGAAGAACTGAGTATGAAAGTTTGGATTTTTCCAAAGATGGCCACTGCTACACTTCTAGAGTTTTACCACTCCTGCATCGACCAGGGTTAATTATATCAGCTTCCCTTAAAACTGGGCAGTTTTCTGACTACTTCAACCAACAGAGTGCGGCAGACATGCTGCTATGTAACTTCTGAAGCAATGTCAAAAAGATACCACTTTCCTGGGATAGTCACTCTTGTAACCAAACCCCCTACTGTGATGAAGCCCAGGCAGCCTGTGGAGAACCCCAAGCTGACAGTGTAAGTGCCGGACTGATCATCCTGGCAATAGGAGGCAATAGGAGGCAGCATCTGGCGGCCAAGAGGAAAGCAGTTTCTGTAAGCACCCACGTGAGGCACCGTAGCTGATGTTTTGTGAAACAGAGATGAGCAATTTCCACTAAGCTCATGTTGAATTGGTAAATAAGTTTTGAGAACTAACTTACTAGTTTTTTTTTTAAGGAATATATTCATGGCTAATTTAATGAAACTTCCTAAATGGCCTTGTTAATATTTCTTTACTAAATAAATGGTTGTCCCTTATTCTTCAGTGTAACAATTTTCCATCTGGGTTTCCTAAGAATTAGGTCATGTGTGATAGATGTTTCCTGTTTCGTCCTACTTCCCCCCTCCTCTGGTAAGCTTCAATGAGATGGTTGAACTCAGTTGATTTCTTAATTTATTAAAATATCTCTTACATAAAAGTGAAAACTAATGATTTCAGGGAACAGATTGATACACGATTCGTTGCAGGAATGATCCATTTCTCTTGGGTCATCCTCATTCTCTCTTTATTCTAATTTTTCCAGATACCCAGAAGCTATAGCCCTTAGTTTGGTCCTGTCACAGTTTAGTTGTATGTTTCCTTGCACTTTGGTATTGGATCTGTTGAAAAGTAGAAATAAACACTGGAAACTAATTTCACTCAAACTCTCTCCCTATCTTTGTCTGTCTGTCTCTTTCTCTTTCTCTGTACAATCAACCTTAGCAAACCTTAGCAAACCCAGAGGTAACCTTAAGACTTGTCTAGATAAACAGATAAAGTTAGTCTGAAGGGAAGGTGGTGTTTTAACTTCATCTAGTACTACCCATCTTTTTAATGTTAAAGAGAAATAATGTGACAGATACCTTGTAAAGTTCTTTATATACTTACACCATTTAATGTAAAACATATGCATCAATCCCAAATGTCAGAATAATATTATCAGTAACTATAAATATGTACAAAGTCATTAAATTCAAGAAAGCTTCCTACCCCACTTTCCAAGATATCCCTGCCTGGGTTGCTTCTGGGGTTAGATGTCAGAATATCAAAATGTTATAACAAGAGTCTGTAAAGGACCATGTGGCTTAATTGAACAAACTTAGTAAGTTGATATAGAATTTTTATCATCATAAAGCATCTGGAAGGAGCCCTTGATAGGATGAGCCTAACTAGACTCCACTGAGTATCATTCATCTCTACTCATGCTTTTCATGATAGGATTTAAAATGGTAACTTGAGTTGCCAATGAACCAGAAATTACAGTACAATTCAAAAACCATGAATATGTGATTATAGTAATAGTAAGCTTTAGAAAACATGGAATTGGGTTTAGCACTCAGGTGAAGACTATAAATGATTTTCATTTATTCTCTAATATGGTATATTTGGCTCATATTAGATTATTAGTTCTACCTTGATAAATAAAAATTAAGTCTGGAGTGTATTCATTTTTGTAACCAATAGTTTTAAAGCATCTAATATGTTTCAGGTACTCAGAGAATGTGAAATTGAAATTAATTTTAAAACGTATAAATAAATATATGAAAACAAAATGTTCTCTGCTTTCACATAGGTTACATTCCAATGGAGGGTGAGAATACTGATAAAATATAAAGTAAAAACTGTACAGTGTATGTTGGATGATGGGAAATGTCACTTTTTGTTTCTGTATTCTCCTGTTCCCTTCTTTTTGCATTATTTGATTTTCTTAAGAATTATTTTGAAATTTATAAGTCCCTTTGCAATTATTTTTTGTGATCATCCTAGTGGTTGTTCAGCATTAATCATGCATGTAAACGTTAGATATTTTGCAACACTGTACATCTTTTAACCCCTTTCATCTCTTACCCTTTAGTCATCGTATTGTACCCACCACATTTTTACTCTTTAGATATTAAGAGTGCCAGCCTTTTAAATACCCAGGAAGTCACTTCAGCAAGAGTGGGAGAGGCAAAAAAAAGTGGTGAGACACAACAGCAATGGCTACCTTCCTCTTTGTACCACTGATATAAAAAAACACACAGCAAGTGTCCACCTGGGTTTCCACAAACTACATGCAAGATGCTCCTAAAATACACATTCACGACTACTTGCCATAGGGCTGTGGGTATTAGATGGGGAGATGCAACTGTGCTAAGAGCTGAAATTGACAGAAATTAACTGCAATTTATCCTCCAAGTCTTCTCCTGTTAAGTTGCCAGCTTTCAGTAACTCCAAAGTTCCAAAATAGATACATTAGATAGAATCTGGCAGTGCAATTGTTGCCTAGGTGGTGAGACAGATTCTTGGTGCTTTCTACACTCCCATCTGCCAGAATCCTCTCAGTGTTGTGGTTTTGTGTGACCGCTCTCAATACTTTCCCTTTACTTTTGTCTTTCAGCAGTTTGGATATGACGTGCTTAAACATATTATTTTTTTGTATTTCTGATATACTGCTGTGAAGAGTGTTGATATATTTTTTAAAGATTTTATTTATTTATTTATTTATTTATTTATTTGAGAAAGAGAGAGAGAGCTGGGGGATGGGCAGAGGGAGAGAGAGAATCTCCAGCAGACTACTCGTTGAGTGCAAAGTCCGATGCGGGGCTCGGTCCCACGACCCCAAGATCATGACCTGAGCCGAAACCACGAACCAGATGCCTAACCAACTGAGCTACCCAGGCGCCCTGAGTGTTGACTTTTTTATTTAATAAAGCCATTGACCTGGTTATGTTCAAATTGCAAAATCCATTTTGCCTTGATGGTAATGGTAGAAGGGCAATTCATTAATCCTTCCCACTCCTTGCTTCAAGGTTTCTTTCCACACGCTGGCTTGGGGTCAGCCAGAGAATTAGGGAAAACTAATATACAAAACTTGGGTCTACTATAGCTTAGGGTTTTTTTTGTTTTGTTTTTTGTTTTCTCTCTCTCTCTCTCTCTCTCTCAGTACCTGCATTCTTCAAGGGCCAAAGTTGTCCAAAACTTTGCCTCCACTTTCCTCAGGCAAGAAAGATGAGGGACTTTCTTGAATCTTTATTCACCATGTGTCACACTTGAAGACCATCCTGCAACATCAGCCCACCCCATCCCGGCCCTTTCCCACAACACTTAATTCATCTCCCAAATTCATCTACTTTGTTTTGTTCTCTAAATCCCTTCTATAGTTTTTGTTTGTGTGTCCTGAGTTTATAGTTGTTATTTACGAGAGACCTATTCTGTTAAAATCTTACAAAGCCATACTAGAAACAGAAATAGTACTTAACTCTTAGCAGCCTTTTTCTTTTAAGAGGGAGTAAAATGGGAAACTCTGGAATAACTGTGGACATTTTCATGTTACTATAGTGCTACTGACCCACTAACTGTACTTTGAAAATTATTTTGCTCACATGGAGAAAACAACATCTCTCAACAAGATATAATTCCACAACTTGTTCTTTTGAATTGTTTAATGAGGAAATTTATCTTGTGTTTATAAGAGGAAGTGGCTTTGGATATTGTTCACTCTAATTCTTTATTCAGACATTCATAGAGAATCATTTTTAGGCTTTTAGTTAATTCTGGAAAGCAAATTATTGTGTGTACATAGTCTTGGTGTCACTATGAAAAGGATTCAGGAAACTGACTTAACTTTCTCTTTGCCTACTTTGAAAATCACAGCCATTTTAATGATTACTAATGATGCTAATTTAAAAAATACTATATTATAAAATCATTCCTCAATTTCTTCCCAAGCCTGAGGAAAATATGTATTCCACGGTCTAAGACAAATTATTCCATATGTCAACAAAACCCAGTAAACATTATTACAACAGTGTCTTCAACTGTGAATTGTTAGTCCTACTTCCCTGGTAGCTATTGCATCTGTTCACTAAGAAGTCTGTTACAAAATAAAGCTGTTGTGTATTGTGCAAGATGAAAATGTCCAGACCGAATGAAATTTATTGCCCTGCTTAATGTATTTTTAATACTCTGTTACTAATTCCAGTGCTCTAACTAGAAAAAAAAAAAATTTTTTTTGTAACAAATTTCCAAGAACCACAGCCTGGGGGTGGAGCTGGTGGAGAGAAAAAGCTGACCAGTGAAAAAGTATAATGAAAGGAAATGATCAAATTATACCTCAAATCACTGGAGAGTTTCCAAAATTGAGCTGCCACTATGATTCAGAGAAATTCTGCCATTTTCATGGCACAAAATCCTGTTTGTTAACACTTAACCATGTACTAGAGGCCTTTCAGCCTCTAGGATGGTTGTAAAACAGAATATTACGGAGATTTTTCTTTAGTAGAAAAGGATAGCAGTGAACAAGAAGCTTTTGTATGGCATAAGATTAACTAGAATCCTTGAAGGATCACAATAACCTCATCACTAGAATTAATAAATTGTTTTAAATAACTCATAGCATTTGCCCATAAATATTGAACACTTTTTAAAACTACATGCATGATACTTTTCATAATATCACGGTTGTTTTCATTATGCATCCTAGAGTGGAACATATCAGTGAGGAAATTACCACTCTCTTGTTTTAAAAGTGCAAACAGTCCTGATTTTTGGCATAACTATCATAATCCTATTATGATAGAAGGTAATGTCTTCATATCAAACCGATACCTTTGTCGAACAGATGTAAATGATTTCAAAATACCCATAACATAAACTGATTATTTAGACAATGAATTGAAGTCATAGGAAACGAAAGACACACCAAGTATTAACTGGGCAGTGTCTTACAATGCATGAATCATCTAAAACTAAAGAAAATTGTAATTTTCAAATTTTGACTTAGTTGATATTCATTATTTTTTGAAAGATTTGTGTTCTGTAGGTAAATATTTCATGCTTATTGAAAATCATTCACATTTTTAAAAAATATCTAATTTATTAGTCATTTGCTTGTAATTTTCTAACAAAGATCCCATGAATGAAATAGTAATTTATTATACCATATCTCCATCTAAAAATGGTTTTCCATTTCTGGGAGGGAATTCAAGTCATTTTATAGCTGGTCAAATTTACAATCTCAGATCCTGTTAAAAATAATTTAAAATTTTTGTTGATTCTGATTTTAGTTCACTAATTTCATCAATTTTTTTTGACTTCTGAGAAGAAATTTCTTACCAAATTCATTGTGTTTGCTGAAAAAAAAATTATTAATATTATCTGCATTATTATCTCCAAAAGAGTTTACACAGCAAACAATTTTTTGTTGGACTTTGTTACAACAATTTGCTATTGTCATTTTATGAAATATGTGACATACCATTTTCCAGTATTTATTTTCCTTCAGTGTTCTGGTCTTCACAGTAGTTCCTGCATTTCTGCTCAGTTCAGCATCAGTAGTAGGCTTTCATTATGAATTTACCAATGCGCTTTATACTTATGTTTTATACTTATGTTTATGTTATGATTTAAGTGTATTATAATTAAAATAATGACTATTATCTCAATTTAATTACCACTGATGATTTCATAGGTAAAATTGTAATTCATGTTTCTTGAGTAAAATACTCAAATTGTGACATGACAATTTTATCAGAGTATAGAAAATGTCATTCACACTAAATCAATCCTTTGACACAAAATAGGTAAGTGGTCTGTTTCTGTATATTACTGGAATCAAGGTATGTGTCTGACAGGCCCACTACAATACAGCAGTAATACCTTGTGCAATGCAACTGTTAAAGTGAAAGTCCTACCGGGACAATAATACTGAGTTTAATAGAAAAATCATTTTAGACTGCGTCAGCTTTTAAATTTAAACTTACATTTATTAAAATAAAATTTAAAAATCAGTTGCTTAGTTGCACTAGTCACATATTAAGTGCTCAATATTCACATGTGGCTACTGGTAGAAATGTCTTGCACAGTGCAGCTCTAATCCTAAGGGAGCCCTATAAGTATTATGAATTATTTCTTATTGAGCTTGGGAAAATGTGTTTTCTCTCAAGGCATATGAATTAACTAGCTTTTATTGTGGCAAACATATATAACATTCACCATTAAAAGGTGAATGGTAAAATTCACCATTTTAATCATTTTAAAAGTTTATCATTCAGTGGGTTTAGTACATTCTCATTTTTTAATGTTAGAAAAGTAACCAAAATATTTCATGATAAACAATTTTGAGAATAAAGTATTATGCATCTGTTGTTTCCCTTGTTAGATGCTGAGTACTCAGTAACCATGTGCATACCTAACACCTAATGAAAAGTGTATCAGTCAAAAATAATACCAACAAGGGGCGCCTGGGTGGCTCAGTCGGTTAAGCAGCTGCCTTCGGCTCAGGTCATGATCCCAGGGTCCTGGGATCGAGTCCCGCATCGGGCTCCTTGCTCAGCGGAAAGCCTGCTTCTCCCTCTGCCTGCCTGCCACTCCCCCTGCTTATGCTCTCTCTCTCTCACTCTCTCTGTGTCAAATAAATAAATAAAATCTTAAAAAAAAAAAAAAAAAAGAATACATCCTATCCTCTAAAAAAAAAAAAAATAATAATAATACCAACAAAAAATTCTCCTTAAGCATACTCTGGTTTATCAGTAGATTTTTCAGGTCAGAAAAATATTTTCTTTTTACTTCAGAGGGTAAAATACAATGTAAATATAATTTTTGATAATCCCTGATATCTAAGGGTTTGTTTTTTCTTAGATAAGTGAGTTTGAGGGTTGATGAATGACATTCTCACAACCTGCTGTTGGTTCTATTCTTGAATTGGTATCATTGGGAGTTATCTGTGCCTTCCCTACGGATGGAAAATGTGTTCACGCTTTACAAAAAAATCAATTACCTCCTTTTTTGTTTGTATTCGCTCATTTATGGTGGCAGCTAGAATTTTGTTTAAAAGTCTACAATAAAATAGCTTAGGACTATCTTAACAAATAATCATTGAGAAGTTCTAAAATTATATTTTATGGCTTTTGGAATGTAGTCGTTTTGCTTTGACCTGACACTGGACTCAGACTTTTTTAAAGTTCATACAGCACTATTTGTTTTATTTATAATCTATTGTCTTGGCAAAATAGATTTCCTACCAATTGGAGTGAAGCCTGAAGATATAGTAAATCATAAAAGATTTTCCAGAATAGAAGTGTCAACTGTACTGATCAACAAGATATATAAGCAAGCCTACAGGGGATGATTAAATTAAATTACATTGAAATCCACTTGGGAAGAGAGACTATAGTTATGTACTATCTCCTCAGTTCTTGTCAGCTGTGGGAAAGCCAAATAGTGAGAGCATTTTCCAAAAATTGCATTTAAGAAACAAAGATGTTTTACTTATTGGACAATAAAACATTCCATAGAGCAGCAGATGATTGATGGAATATGTAATCAACAAATGCTACTGAGAAGCAAAGGAAACTGATCTGTTTCAAAGGGATTGTCTCCATCTATTTTCTTCTGCAAGAAAGAGTAACACTGGGATTGATAATTCAGCCATATTGCCACAAACTTACCAACTTAAAACTATACCTAATTATCATTCCATTATGTATTCATTATTTATTATTATTCTATAAATCAGATGTTTGGTTTAGCTGAGTGGGTTCTGTGTTCAGGATCTCACAAAGCCAAAATCAAGGTCTCTGCCCAGCTAACATCTCATCAGGGGAAGAATCTGATTCCAAACTCATCAGTTTATTGGGAGAATCCAGTTCCTTGCAGCTGTAGGTCTTATTGTTAGCAAAGGACTGCTCTCTACTGTTGTAGGCCCATCACATTTCTTCCCATTGTACCATTCTCTACAATCTCTTTCAAAGGGTAGAAGCAGAGTTAATAAATACTTTCTAACTCCTTCTATGAGGCCAGCATTATCCTATATCAAACTAGACAAAGCCACTACAAGAAAACTATAGACCTATATAACTCTCATGAACATAAATGCAAAAATCTTCAGTAAAATATTAGCAAATCTGTTAGAAGGTGGAGGAGGGTCAATAAAGTATCCTCCAGACTGAGAAGTGACTTTGAGACCAAAAAATGAAGTAAGCCACTCCCTAACATTTACAGAGTTTTGTTTCAGGGTAACTTACTGATGGAGGGATTGGATGGACAAAGAATTCTATCTCCATGCAGCTATTCTCCACCCCTACTCTCTGCCAAGTCCAAACTTTAATCCCCAGCTTTTCTAGAGTGAGGAGCGTGGTGGTGAGGTCACAGGGTAGTTACCTAGAGTGACACCATCTGTGCACCAGTCACCTCTACTAGTTATCTGAAGTGCAGCCTTCGTGTGGCACTTTAGGGAAGATCAGAACAAGCCTCCCCATGTTCCAGTTGGAACATACATTAACCTCTGTGGGGCCTGAAACACATAGCCCTGAAGGAGGTCATTGTGTAGGCATGAACAAGATGGAGGGCCAAAGATGGAGTCAGTGCTGTCAGCACTCCTACACAAATCTAATACAAAAAAGCATGAACAGAATTATATAGCATGACCCAGTGGAATTTCCCCCTAGTATGCAGGCTGGTTCAACATTCCAAATCAATGTAATCAATCTCATCAACTGACTAAAAAATAGATCACATGATCATATCAGTAGATGCAGAAAAAGCCTCTGACAAAATCCAATAGCCATTCATGATAAAAACTCAGTAAAATGGAATAGAAGAGATTTTCCTCACCTTGGTAAAGATTATCTCCAAAAACCAGCAGCTAACATGATACTTAATGGTGAGAAATTTGACCAACAAATTTGACTAACATGATACTTAATGGTGAGAAATTCCTGCTAAAATTAGGTACAGGCAGAAATGCCACATCTCACCACTCCTTTTCAACATTGTACTGAAAATCCTTGTTAATGCAATAAGACAAGAGAAGGAAACAAATGTATACAGAATGGGAAGGAAGACATAAAACTGTCTTTCCTCCAGATGACATGATCATATATAGAGAAAATCTGAAAGAAGAGATAGAAAAAAAAAACCTTCCTGGAACTAGTAAGTGATCATAGCAAGGTGGCAGAATAAAAGGTTAATACACAAAAAGTCAATTGTTTTTCTATACACCAACAACAACAAGTAGAATTTGAAATTAAAAACATAATACCATTTTCATGAACACCCCAAAATGAAATACTTATGTATAAACCTAATAAAGTATGTATAATATCTATATTAAGAAAACTACAAAACTGATGAACAAATTCAAAGAACTAAATAAATAGGTGTTTCATGTTCATGGTAAGAGGACTCAGTATTATCAAGATGTCAGTTCTTCCCAAATTAACCTATGGATTCAATGCAATCCCAATCAAAATTTCAGCAAATTATCCTATAGATATTAACAAACTGATTTTAATGTTTATATGGAGGGTCAAAAGACACAGAAGAGCCAACACAATATTGAAGGAGCAGAACAAAGTTAGGACTGACAGTGCCCAATATCTAGACTTTCTAAGCTACAGTAATCAAAAGAGTGTATTGGCAAAATAACAGATAAATAGAACAATGTAACAGAACAGAGCCAGAAATAGACTCCCATAAATATAGTCACCTAATCTTTGACAAAGGAGCAAGGTAATACAATAGAGCAAAGATAGTCTTTTCAACAAATGGTGTTGAAACAACGGGACCATCCACATGAAAAACAAGGCAGACAAAGACACCCTTTCCCAAAATTAGCTCAAAATGGATCAGAGATCTAAAGGTGAAATGTAAAACTATAAAACTCCTAGAAGATAACATAGGAGAAAACCTAGATGACCTTGGTTGGATATGGTGATGCCTTTTTAGGTATAACACCAAAGACATGATCCATGAAAGAATTAATTGATAAACTAGACTTAATGTCATTAAAATTAAAAAACTTCTGCTCTGCAAAATGCAGTATCAAAAAAAAATGAGAAGACAAGCCATAAACTTGTGAGAAAATATTTGAAAAAGACACATTTGATAAAGGACAGTTATCCAAAATATACTAAGAACTCTTAAATCTCAAGAATAAGAAAACAAACAACTGTATTTAAAAATGGTCCAAAGACCTTCACAGACACTTCACCAAAGAAAATATACAGGTGGCAAATAAGCATATGCAAAGGTGCTCCACATCATATGTCATCAGAGAAATGAAAATTAAACTAATAATAGAATACCACTACATAATAATTAGAATAACCAAATCCAAAATACTGACAACACCAAATGCTAGAAAGAATCTGGAGAAACAGAAACTCATTCATTGCTGGTGGAAATGCAAAACCATACAGACACTTTGGAAGACAGTTTAGCACTTTCTTCGAAAACTAAATATACTTAACATACAGACCACCAATCACACTCCTTGGTATTTATCCAAAGGAGTTGAAAACTTATGTCCATACAAAGACTTGCACACAGATGTTTATATAACCTTTATTTGTAACTGCCCAAACTGGAAGCAACCAAGATGTCTTTCAGTAAGTAATAGATAAATAGAATGTGGTATGTCCAGAAAATGGATTATTTGGTGTTAAAAAGAAATGAGCTATCAAGCCATGAAAAGACATGGAAGAGTCTTAAGTGCATGTTATTAAATGTTAGATGTCAATCTGAAAAGTCTTTATATTATACGATTCCAACTGTTTGACATTCTCCAAAGGCAAAACTATGGAGTCAATAAAAGATCAGTTGTTGCAGGGGTGTGGGGAGAGAGATAAATAGGCTGGGCACAGAGGATTTTTAGGTCATCCAAAATACTCTCTATGGTATTATAACGATGGACATATGACATTATTCATTTTGATAAGGAAACTCTGTCCTAAGATGGCCAACCGAGCCCCCGGGAGAGTCCGAGTCCTTGCCCCGGGGCTCTTCTGGGTTCTTCTCCCTGCCTCGCTTCGCGCACGTGTCAAAATTGCCAAGTATGAAGAAGTAGACGTGTATAAATTGCCCCCTTTGTGCTCAGGGCTCAGACCTTTGGAGACCACTCTCCTCTGAGCCCGCCGGGGTTAAATAAACCTCCTATCCTCCAAGATCTCCGAGTGCTACTTGTCGGGTTCTTCCATCGGGTGATCCAGTCCAGGTTCCATAATATTTGGTTCCCTGACTGGGAACCCAACTGCACTGGCCCATTGTTGCCACCAGTTTGGGGGCAACAGCAGGGCAGTGGCGGAATGGGGGATCCTAATGGAGAAGGTGTGCCCTGCCTAATTTTCGGCAGTCTCCCACCCAGTCGCCTTGGGCCAGCCCCCTCCACTGTTCTCCCCGAACCCGACATCAGATTCTGGTAAGGCCTGGGGCCCCAGGACCCGGACAGGCCCACCGGGGCAGAAGGGGAGCCTGATCACCTCCCAGAGCCCTCTTAGAGGTCTCACAGGTAGGGATTCCCAGGGAGGGAATGTAATAACTTCTAGAGTGTGAATGTGTGAGTGAATGTGCAGTCTGACCTGGCTTGCTCAAGCGGACTGATTCTGTGACTCCATGGGCTGGCACCCTTAAGGTCCCCAGAAGCCTACGGAGTCTGAGTGGGCCCGTCTGCAATTCCACGGTGAACGGCATACAGTCTGTGGTGGCATTGGAATAGTTTCTGATTGTAAGTCAAAACGCTGAGACCGCTATGGCTAAGCCTCACCTAAGCTCCTTCAGGACATGGCCAGATGGGCATCTGATTGGTCTCCTCACCTCAGGAGGCACCCCCCCTTTGTCTCTGTGCCACCACACACAGGGACATCACCATGGGGTCAGGGCAGAGTAAACCTATGGTTCTAGAGACCATGACCAAAAATTTCAAGAAGGGGTTTTTGGGAGACTATGGAGTCTGGATGAACCCCAGCAAGTTGAGAACCCTATGTGAATTGGAATGGCCCACCTTTGATGTCGGGTGGCCTTCAGAAGGGACATTGGATGTCCCAACTATTCGTCAAGTATGGCAAGTCATAACAGGAGAACAGGACACCCTGACCAGAACATCGGCAAAAGCCCCAGTCTCCACAAATCCTAGCCGGAGATCCTGAGGACGAACTGATCCTGCCCCCACCATACATACCCCCAAGGCTGCCTACACCTGGCCCTTCAGCTCCAGACACTCCCGCCGCCATCAGTTTCACCGGCACCCGCAGGCCCAGAGGATCCACCAGTGCCCCCAGGCCCAGAGGATGCCTACTGTAAAGAGAAAGGGCATTGGAAAACGAATGTCCCAACCGGGGAAAGGCTCAAAAGTCCAGCCGCTACAGGGAAGAACCCCGAGAGGAGGACCTCATAGGACTCAGGGAATGGACACAGACTGAGGGGGACCAGACTCTTTCCTCCTTGGCCCCCATGAGCCCACGGTCAAAATGAAGGTGGGGGGCCAATCAGTGACTTTTATGGTTGATACTGGGGCCAAGCACTCTGTTGTCACCTCCCCAGCGGCACCTTTAAGCAAACGGACTGCGACCATCCTCGGGGCCACTGGGACGTGGGCGATACAACAGCCCTTTTGCCAGGCTTGCCAGTGCAAACTCGGGGGCCACAAAGTCCGACACGAATTCCTTTATCTGCCTGATTGCCCCATCCCTCTCCTGGGCTGAGACATACTCTCCAAGCTTAGGGCTCAGATAACCTTTGAGCCCACTGGACACACTAGCTTCTGACTGAACCCAAGGCAAGAGGAGACGGGGTCTTTAATACTAGCAATTACCACACCACGGGAAGAAGAATGGAGGCTATTCTGTGCCCAGGCCCAACAGAGCAGCCCGCCAGAGTTCAGACTTGCCTTCCCTTTAGTATGAGCTGAAAACAATCCACCTGGACTAGCCCAGAATCGGGCCCCTATCATTGTTGAACTGATCCCAGGAGCCCAACCTCAGAGGCAAAGGCAATACCCCTTCCACAAGAAGCTAAGATCGGCATCCAAGAACATCTGACCAAACTCAAAGAAGCAGGTATTCTAGTCAAGTGCCAGTCAGCCTGGAATACCCCACTCCTGCCAGTCAAAAAGCCAGGAGGGGGGATACTGACCAATTAAAGACCCGCAGGCCATCAACAAGGTGACCATCTCTCTGCACCCATTAGTCCTGCATCCATACACCCTCCTCGGCCAAATCCCAGGGTCAGCCAGATGGTTCACTTGCCTAGATTTGAAGGATGCCTTCTTCTGCCTCCTCAGAGCCAGCCACTGTTTGCCTTTGAATGGTCTGAACCTGATACAGGGCACCAGATGCAACTGACTTGGATGTGCCTCCTGCAGGGGTTTAAAAACTCACCAACCCTCTTTGGGGAAGCCCTGGCCACATGATGCACCCTCCTCCAGTATGTGGATGAACTCCTCCTTGCCAGTGACACACAAGAAGACACACACAGTATGTGGATGAACTCCTCCTTGCCAGTGACACAACAGAGTGCTTGGCCCCAGCACAAAAGGCACAAAGGCCCTCCTACAGCTCCTCTCAGACGGGATACCGAGCCTCATGGAAGAAGGCACAAATCTGCCAACAACAGGTCTGATATCTTGGTTTCCTCCTCACCCAAGGGAAAAGAGAACTAGGGCCAGAGAGGAAAAGGGTTATCATCTCCCTACCACAGCCCCAGACAAAAAGGGGCCTATGAGAATTCCTGGGGGCTGCAGGATTCTGCTGCATCTGGATCCCTGGGTTCTCAGCAATAGCAAGACCCCTTTATGATCTCTTAGGGGAACCAGATCGAGAACCCCCTGCCTGGACTGAGGAAGCAGAAGCTTTCACAGAGATAAAGACCGCCCTGGGGCGGCCTCCAGCCCTGGGCCTACCAGATGTAGAAAAAAGGAAAAAATAGCACTCAGGGTACTCACCCAGACTGTTGGACCCTGACAACAGCCAGTCGCTTACCTGTCAAAGAAGCTGGACCCCGTGGCAGCAGGATGGCCACCGTGCCTCAGGGCACTGGCAGCCACAGTCCTACTCATCAAGGAGGCAGACAAACTTACCCTGGGGCAAGAACTTAATGTCAAGGTCCCTCATGCAGTTGTGTCCCTCATGAACACACAAGGACACCGCTTCCTTTCCAACTCTCGGCTAGCACAATACCAAGGGCTCCTCTGCAAAAACACATGGGTCACTCTCAAAACAGTAAGGACATTAAATCCAGCAACCTGTCTCCCCACAGAAGAGGGGGAACAAGATCATGACTGCTCTGAGGTGACTGATGAAATCTATGCGAGCAGTCCAGATCTGCGGGATCAAGCCATAAAGAATCCACAGCTCACACTGTTCAGCGATGGCAGCAGTTACCTACAAGAGTGTGCCCAGAAAGCGGGTTATGCAGTAACCACAATCACTGAAGTCCTAGACGCTAAGGCATTACCAGCTGGATGGTCAGCTCAACGGGCTGAATTATATGCCTTAGTCGGAGCCCTCACCCTCGGTGAAGGCAAGTGAATCAACATCTATACTGACTCTTGGTATGCCTTTCCTACTGTACATATACATGGAGCCATCTACAAGGAAAGGGGCCTCCTAACCGCCGCAGGAAAAACTATCAAGAACAAGGAGGAGATACTGAGACTCCTCGAAGCCATCTGGCTTCCAAAGGAAGTAGCAATCATGCATTATAAGGGACACCAGAAAGCAGACAACCCCATAGTGCAGGGAAGTTGTCTGGCAGACGAGGCAGCCAAGACCACAGCCAGTGAGGACATAGACAGAGCGCCTTCCCCCACCATGGCCCTAACACCCCCGGAAGAAGTCCCTCTGCCCAGTTACACTAAAAAGGAAAAGGAATGGGCCATGGCTGAGGGGGCCATCCAGACTGAAAAGGGATGGTGGATAATGCCTGATGGGTACATCTTTGTTCCAACAGCAACTGGAGGGCATCTAGTCAAGGAACACCACCAACTCACTCATCTGGGGAAAACGGCATAGAGGCCCTTCTCAAGAAGCACTACTACATCAGTCAGCTGCCAGCACTATGCTGAGCAATGAGTGAACGATGCATAACATGTGCTAAAAATAATGCTCGGTCTGCACCACGGCCCCCGCCAGGTGTCCAGAGGATGGGAGCAACCCCCTTTGGAGATCTAGAGGTAGACTTCACAGATGTGCAGCCAAGCAGGGGGTTCAAATATCTCCTAGTAATAGTATCCACATACTCTGGGTGGGTTGAAGCCTTCCCAACTAGGACGGAGCAAAGCCAGGAAGTAGCTAAAGTCCTCTTGCGGGAGATCGTGTCCCGGTTCAGCCTGACATTAACAATCCATAGTGACAATGGACCCGCATTTGTGGCAGACATTGTACAGGTCTTGGCCAAATCTCTCAACATCACCTGGAGACTCCACACTGCTTACCGGCCCCAAAGTTCAGGGAAAGTTGAGCAAATGAATTGCACCCTCAAGGGAACCTTAGCAAAGTTTTGTCAGGAGACTAAACTCCCATGGCCGGATCTGCTACCCCTAGCCCTCCTGCGTGCTTGCTGCATGCCCGGGACATCAGGTTTCTCCCCATTAGAATTAATATATGGACGGTCTTCCCCATGCTTGGGAAGCCTTCCAGGAAACTTGCATCAGGATGGAGATAAAGGGGTAAAGGAACAACTTCAGGCCCTGGGGACCACCCTAAATAAATTACAAAAGTACACCATTGAGAGAGCCCCAATCTCCTTAGGGTCTCAGGTATGCTCCTTCCAGACAGGGGACAAAGTTTGGGTCAAAGATTGGAAGAAAGAACCCCTCAAACTGCAGTGGACAGGGCCCCACACTGTTGTTCTAACCACCCCTACTGCCTTCAAGGTCTCAGGTGTCACCCCATGGGTCCACTACTCAAGAGTGAAGAAAGCTCATCATTTGGATGAGGAGCTGTGCCAGTGGAGAGTCCAGCCGTGGTCCCTGGCTCTCATCAGCGTGATTTCCCTCATCTTGGGAGTCAGACTCTACACTGTTGCTCCTCCTGACTGGACTTTCCCCTAGAGGCTTCTACTTAAGGTCATAGAACCCACTTTTACTGCCCTCCGCCGTCTACTCGTGAGCGCATTTCACCGTGGTTTTCCTGGCCCCAGTCAGTCCTGGTCTTCTGCTACCTGGTGTGCTGTTAAGTTTATGATTAAGTCTGTGTTTGCCCCAAGCCTTGCAGTCAACCCTCAGAGTCAAACAGAATGATGCCCTCTAAACTAGGTGTTTAAAGGGGCATCAAAAGAGGGAATGATAAGGAAAATCTGTGTCCTAAGATGGCCGACTGAGCCAGCAGGAGAGTCCCAGTCCTTGCCCTGGGGCTCTTCCAGGTTCTTCTCCCTGCTCTGCTTCCCATGCACACCAATCGTGTTATTCTCCCTGCCCCACTTCGCGCACGTGCCAAAAGTGCCAAGTAAGCGGAAGTAGACTTGTATAAATTGCCCCCTTTGTGCTCGGGGCTCAGACCTTTGGAGACCACTCTCCTCTGAGCCTGCTGGTGTTAAATAAACCTCCTATCCTCCAAGATCTCTGAGTGCCGCTTGGTTCTTCCGTCGGGTGGTCCAGTCCAGGTTCTGTAAAAATTTGACCAAACATCTAGAATGTACAACACCAGGAGTGAACCAACCATTAGGTAAACCATGGACTTTGGGTGATTATGATGTGTCAATGTAGGTTCTTCCTCAGTAAAAAATGTACCACTCTGGTGGTGGATGTTGATAATGGAAAAGGGTGTGCATGTGTGCTAGCAAGAGGTATATGGAAAATCTCTGTAACTTCTCTCAATTTTGTTGTAAACTAAAACTACCCTTAAAAATTAAGTATTTTGAAAATCAATTTATTTAATAGCTATAGTGGTATTTAAACTATCTTTTCATATTGAGTGGGTTGTGATTTTTTGCAATTTATAAGAAAATAGTTAATTTGATCTAAGTTGACAGATTCATGTGTGTAGGGTTGTAGATAGTATTGTGTGTGTGTGTGTGTGTGTGTGTGTGTGTGTGTGTGAGCAGGACTACTTTCTAGAACGATGTGCCATTTCACATTTCTTCCAGTCATAAAATTTTTATAATTCACCACTATAGTTCTCCTTCTACATCTTTCTCACTTTGATAGCTTTACATTTCAATCCTTTATATTTTTGCTTGGAGTCATTGTTTGATGAGCATTGCCTCTTACAAAATCTGCAGTATACACTCTAAATTCTTGCATATTCAGAAATGTCTTCTGCACTAAAAATGAAAAGATGTCTTGGCTGGGTGTAGGATTGCTGTGTTCCACTAATCAAATTTCTACACTTAATGAATATAGTTAATATTCTAATGTCTTCTAGCTTCAAGTTTTTCAAAGCATCTGATGGTGATATTTTAATATCTTCTTACTTCTTATTAACCTATTGTTTCAATTTTTGGAAACATGATGTTCTTTGACATTGTTTTTTCCAGGAACTCTATGAAGCTTTCAAACTTAGGCATGAATCTTTCAGATAAAAATATTTTTTTTTCTATTAACTAATTACTTTTCTCATATATTACATTTTAATTTTTAAACTCTTATTTGCATGTTGGGTCTCCTGAGTTTTTCAAATAAGCTCCTAAGATTTTCCCTCATATATTCCTTCTCTATTTTTTCTCTTATTTCAGCAAAAATCTCCCATTTGATATTCTAATCTACTACTTCAGATCATTAACTACAATAGAGTATTTAATGTCAGATCCTTAAAGGCAACATTAATGTATTCATTAAGTTGTTTTCCTGAGAAATCATATCATCATCTCCTCCCTACAGCAGCTCTATTTTATGAATTTTATGGTTCTTTTTTTCCTTGTCTGATTATTCCTCAGAGGGCCTGTGTGAAGACAGTTGTTTGTTTGTTTAATTATCCATGTGTTCATTGAGAATCAGGTCTTTATGCTAGATCATTCTAGGTGTCTTCAGTCCTGCAAGTGGAGAAAGGAAATCACTCTCTCCCCATGGGGAGCCAACTGCATAGCATGAAAAGTCCTCTAGTCTCTCCCTGAACTCTCTTGTAGTAAACTTCTTCTGTAATCACCATGCTCTCCAATACTCAGGGACAAGAATGACTTATCACATCCAATCAACAATTCTCATCATGTGTGGTTTCAAGGAAAATGACTGTTAAAGCAAAAAAACTACTGCAATAGAGAGGAGAGACCAGAAGAACACAGTCTGAACTCAACTCCACTGAAAAAAAGGTGGGAGGGTTTTTAAGAGTTGGGGTGTGGGATAGTAGGCCTGTGTTTGCTCATTGGCTTTACTCAAAGGAAAAGTAAACTTACTTATATCCTCACGGCAGAAGGTCATTTTACAACTCGGGGCTAGGTGCCCACCTAAGGTAGGGTTTTATTTTCCCACAGAGACCATGAGTTTTGGATACTATTTTCCATGAAACTACATTTCAAAGAGATCCCTCCCAGGTCCTTGAGGAAGTCAGTCATGGCTTGTAACATTAACAAGAAGTTTTTAAAAGATTTATATATTAAAGTGGCAGAGAAAGAATTTACAAATTTTCTAAAGTAAATGTTCTAAGAAAGGGGAAGGGAGGGAACTCTGTTATTAGGCCCTCTGGATTCTATAAGGTCCTAGGTGGGAAGAAAGTTAGGGGCCTAGCAGCAAGAAGCAGGCTGTCTAAAATTTGGTCAAGTTGAGGGAAATGTTAAGGCTGCCTTTGTCAGAACCAAATTCTCATCTGATCTCAAATAAGCATTGAGAAGAGGCTAATGTTTGAAATTAGTCAGGGAAGACATGGAAGACTGACTCAGAGGGCCATATGCTAAAAATCCTGAGTATTAATTCAACCACCAGCCTTATTATTACTATTTTTTTAAAGAATCCAAAGGAAACCTTTAGATAAAATACACTAACTTTATTAGGTACTAAATGTAAAAGATTCTTGACATAAGAGAAACATTTATATTTCCAGTGGCCATAGATCTAAGTTTAATAGCAAAGTAATCTTACATGGTAAATTGTTATACTAATCCAGAATCATTGCCTATAAAACATCATTATAGTAAACTAAAGTATGGTTTTTTTTTTAAAGATTTTATTTATTTATTTGACAGAGAGAGAGAGAGTGAGAGCAGGAACACAAGCAGGGGGAGTGGGAGAGGGAGAGGGAGAGGGAGAAGCAGGCTTCCCGCCGAGCAGGGAGTCCGATGGAGTGCTCGATCCCAGGATCCTGGGCTCATGACCTGAGCTGAAGGCAGACGCTTAATGACTGAGCCACCCAGGCGCCCCTAAAGTATTTTTTTTAACAGATGATAGAATTCTTACTTCCTATGACTGATTTAACATTTTGATTACAAAACAGTGGCTTAATTAAGGACATATTTCCCTCCTGCTAATTCCCTAATATAACAAATTGATTATATATGTTTGCTAATGTTGTTCTTTATTCTCTTATAAGTGACTATTAAGCATTTAATTTTAATATATAACCCAAAAAATGACATTCTTAGATCTATATATGCTGTGTAATGATTAAATTATGAAAATGTAACAAGACAGGAATCTTGTTATATGAAAAATGCTGACTCACTCAAAAATGCTAATGTCCAATTGTTAAGAACTTCCTCTGAGGATAACTTTCATGTAAAATTAACTGTTCTAACAAGATTTGACATAAATGAAATATGCAAATGAATGAATAATTTATAGGTACACTATTGAATGCCAGAAAATTCCTGGATAGCTTTGCTTATTCTGAATTGACAAGATATATTCCTAAAGGAAAATTAAACTTTAATCCCCAAGAAAGTGGGGACTGTTATCTCATCTGTTTAATTGGAACATTTGATAAAAACAGATAAAGACTCACGAATGAACAGGCTTGCTGAAAATAAAATAACTTTAAAAATGTTTAAAGGGTTAATTTTTATGATGAAATCTTCAGCAGTTCCATTAGGGAATAAAATATGTAGCCATCTCACACTGTGCTCTTTAAAATCAACACAGAGAAAATAGACAATAGATGTTGGTAAATAAAACATTCTATTCTTAAATCTTCTTAAATTAAAAGTTAATTTGCTCATGAAATAACTTTTAGAAAATACAGAAAGGAAAAGGTAAATGAAGACAATGTAACATTTTAGCAGTGAACTTGATAAAAATCAAAATGAAGAGAGAGGATGAATGTACGTTGAAGGTTTACGGTCATGTGAGGTCTTATTTTATGTAGCTTTTTACCTCTAAGATTAAAAATGTGTGTTATGTGTTTCTAAATGAGGACCAAGCAATTCTCTTCATGAAGAGAAATTTTTTAAATTGTTGTAAAGACATGAAGTTGATAGTTGAGGACAACTTTCCATTTCTCATGGGTATTTCTAATGGGAAAGCATTGTAGCCATCATACAGGACAGAAGGTCTGGCAGCACCTTCTCATAAAACACGGTGGTAAAGGAGACAATTCTATTAAGAGTGATTTGTCAATGTTATTGGTAATTTTTATCCACATTATAACACATAATTTCTAGTATTTTCCTAGTATTTACATTTAAGGAAAGTTCTACTTAAATAAACTTTGAATTTTTTTTCCAAAATATATTCTTGGGAGATAAAATATTTTATGTATAAGATGGTCATTGGAGACAGCAATACTTCTTATTTCAAAATTGCTAGGGACTACACATTAATTAATAGCATTACATATTTATGAACCAATTATAATATTTACGGTAAAACAGGCCAAGCAGATCCCTGTTCATTTAATTATAATTTGGTAGCTCTTTTGAATAAACTTAGCAACAGTGGCAAAGCCCAATAGACTATATTAGCATTTTACAAATGAATTACAAGTTATGAAATAGAAAATTATTCTTTGTGACTTTAGGGTCATAATCAAAATCCCATGTGCCTGAAGACAGGATTAAGTGGAATATCATACTATTATGTACATGGGTAAAATAGACTACAAGTTATGCTTTATATTATTATTATGCTGTGACACAATTATGTTGCCATCACATTGTTTATTTGGATACATTTTAAATATCTAGTGAATAGAAAATTAATTCATTTGAGACTTGATACATTTGAATATTTATTTATACCATGATCTTCAAATATTTACCTTTTCTGAAAATTTTTAAGGAATTAATAATCCATTAAGGTCAAATAGTTATGGGATAAGCAAATATAGGATATGATCACATAATAATTTAAATATATCATTTTATATTCTGCAAATTCAAATAAAACAATTTATAAGAAAGTTCCGGTTAGAGAAAAGCTTGGGATATAGTTATTTTATCCTGTTTGACTTTTTTTTAAATTTTATTATGTTATGTTAATCACCATACATCATTAGTTTTTGATGTAGTGTTCCATGATTCATTGTTTGCATATAATACCCAGTGCTCCATTCAGTACGTGCCCTCTTTAATACCCGTCACCAGGCTAACCCATCACCTTATCCCCCTCCCTTTGTCTAATTTATTCCTGCAATAATTTTTTTTTTTTTACTGTTCAGTGCCTTCTTTTTGAAGTTAGCATGCTATATCTTTCTCTATCCCTTTGCTCTTAACCTGTGTCTTTATATTTAAAGTGGAGCTCTTATACACAATAGATCATGAACTTGAAAATGGTTACTTTTCATCTCCCCTTGCCAGAAAGAGTAGGATTATTTTGGGGTCTTCACTGTGACAATCTGTTGAGTTTCTTGTGAGTGAACCCAGGGAATGTGCTGAGGACTCCTAAGCCTCTGTTCTCCCAGGAGTTTCTCACTGTCAAGATAGTCCACAGTTAGCATCCAGCAATTTGTCATTATTACGTAAGTGTTCCTACCAGATTATGGCTCCAGCAGTTTTTGCTCTAGGTAAACCGATCTTGGCTGTGACCTTCTGTGTCTGTCTCGCCAGATTTCAAAGTAACAGTTTGCCCTATGTTCTCAATGTTTTGATGGGTCCAAGAAAAGTAATTATTTATACTGACAGGAATGAGCGCTTCCAAGTTCTTAACGTATCAGAGCTGAAACGAGGACTCTTAAATACATTTAAGAGTAATTAAAAGTATATTTTTAAGAACATTGGTTGATATCAGAAATGCAAATGATCTATTCAAGCCTTGAAATAGGTAACAATTTGTTTTCTGAACAAAGAAAACATAACATCTATCAATAGAAAGAGTAATTAAACCTGTCAAATATAGTTATTAAATATTTGTGACTCAAAATGTGAATAGCACATTATAAATAATAAAGAATAGAAATATATATGAGAGTATATTTAAATTAACAGTAACTTTGTTATTGTCCTTTTGTAAACATAATGCAGGACCATGCAAAGAAAATTTCCAGGTAAACCCCAAAAGTATATGAGATATTGTGATTTATAATAAGAAATATATATTTGGTCTTCCTCCAGCTTCCAGCACAGATCTCCTAAAACCCTTGAAATTTCCTGTGTTGAGAGCAACAAAGGTGTCTTTTGTTATGTTAATTAGGTGACTTGGACAGCCCCTAGGTCATCAAGGATGGGGACTAAGTCTTCAGAAGAGCCAACCATGAGTTTAGAGGGTTGGAACTTTCAATCCTATCCCCTGGCCTCCTGGGAGGGGAGAAGGCCTGGAGATTGAGTTCAATCTCCAATGGCCAATGATTTAAATCAACCATGCCTAAGTAATGAAGCCTCCATAAAAACTCAAAAGGAGAGGGTTCAGAGAGCTTCTGGATTGGTGAACACGTAAGGATGTGGTAAGGGTGGTGTGCAAGGAGTAAGCAGGGAAGCTCTGAGATCCTGACCCACATACATTACCTTATGTGTCTTTCCAGCTGGCTGTTCCTTAGTTATACCCTTTTATAGTAAATCAGTAATCTAGTGGGTAAAATGTTTCTCTGAGTTTTGTGAGCTGCTCTAGCAAATTAATTGAACCCAAGAAGGGGATCATTGGAACCTCCCATTTATAGCCAGTCAGTCAGAAGCACAGGTGATAACCAGGACTCACAACTGGCATCTGAAATGGGAGAGGTAGTCTTGCAGGACGAAGCCTTTAACCTGTGGGATCTGATGCTATCTCCAGGAGTAATGTCAGAATTGAGTTGAAGTGTAAGATACCCAGATGGTATCACAGAATTTCTTGTTGTGGGAATCTCTCTCCCATTGGAATTAGGTGCACAAAGAGAATACACAGAGTATACAAAGAGAAATGATAAATTATCCATAATCTCAGGACCTGGAGATGACGACTGTTGAGAGTTTACATAATTTCATGCTATTGTCTCTTTCTTTTAAAAAAATTACACTTATTTGCACAACTATTTCCTGTACATATTTTCTATTACAAAAAAAATCCTACATTACAAGTAATGCAACATCCCCTCCTCAAAAACATGGCTCATTCCATATGCACATATATACACGTTTATAAATCATTGTGTTGTGTGATTTTTCTATAAATTGTATTATATTGTACTTAGTGCACCAAAGTATACTTTTTAAATTTAACAATAGTTCTTTAGGTTATTGCCACTTCAGTTCAAATGAATCCTTTCTTTATGTTTGGCCTCTGAGTAGCATCTCACACTATACATCTTCTTTACTGGTTAACCACATTTTTATTGACGAGTGTTAAGATTTTTTTCTAGCATTTTTTCTAATAGAGGAGTTTTCTATTTTTCCACTTCATAATTAGCCTACTATTCAATTTATGAAAAATGTCCTACTTTATTAATAGCGAGGCTAGTTGTAGAAATACTCCAGTGCAGGATTTTCAAATATATATTGAAATGAAGCACAGGGCTAATGTTAACTTGAAGGGTCTTTTTACAAATCACCCCAAATCTAACCCCAAAAATGGCATCAGAACACTCCAGCAGCATGGAAGGAGGAAGGACATGTTAAGTCTAGGTCTGCAGAGGAATTGCTTGATTTAATTAGGAGTCCAAATCATAATGAAAGAGGGTAATAGGGTTATATCATGTGACCAGTTAGCATATTAAGGCAGACTTCATTCTCAAAAAAACTATTTAAGTGGCTTTCTCTGTGAACTTTATAGTTTTGAAAGTATGGGTTATAAAATCCCACAGATCAAGAGTTATCTTGGAACACAATGAGATTGAAGAAGAGCTAAAATCAGATGGAGTCAGAATTAGCAGCATCAACACTTAATCAAATACAAATACAGAAAAAGACAAATAATCCTTCAGTTTTAACAGGTCAACATGGGCTTTTAAAATTTTTTTTTCTGATACTGAATTATTTACTAAGTGTTTCTCTTGACAAACTTGACCAAAAGTCTAGGGCAATTATTCTACAAAATCCTGGCATATAGTGACATCATATTGGGGATGCAGTTTCAATAAGGGAAAAGTCCCCATATTCAAAAGTGATTAAATACTAACATATTCTAAAAATAAAAATCATACATTTGTCATTGAATAACAGTAGTAATAATAATTGGGGATGTACTGGGGATGTATCAAGGGACATGTAAAATATTATATATAAAAATTATATTATATATAATAATTATATATTTAACTATATAATTTAATTTAACTATATATAATAACAACTATTATATATAAATATATATGTTGTTAGTGTTAACAATTATTATTTTATAACTAAAGTCTAGCAAAAAAGAAGTATGTGCAAAATGTTTGCAATTTAGAATTTAATTTCTGAACATAATAATCCCTTTATTTCCTTTTATTATTATGAATTTTTATGTTGATTAAAGTGAGTAACATGTTAATTGTTCAAAAGTAAATTTAGAGTTCTTTCACATAATAGTGAACATACTATAGGGCTAATACATAATCTAGGCATGTAATCTTAAAGTTTTTAAAAGTAAAGAAAAACATTGTAATTCTTTTTTTTAACATTTTTTATTTATCCATTTGAGAGAGACAGAGCAAGAGCATGAGCAGGAGGGAGGGTCAGAAGGAGGGGGAGAAGCAGACTGCCCGCTGAGCAGAGTACCTGACACAGGGCTGGAACCCAAGACCCTGGGATAATGACCGGGGCGGAAGGCAGACACTAAACTGACTGAGCCACCCAGGCACCCCACACATTGTAATTCTTATATCATATTATTATTTCTTACTGAGATAAATTTACTGCAGCTAAATTTGTAGGTGTTTCTTAGAAGTTTCTAAGTCATGTAGTATGATATTGATTGATTGATTGGATTTTTTTTTTTAATTGAAGTGTAGTTGACATACTTGTATGATTTTCTATTACAAAATATTAGGCAACTCTATCATAAACTTTTTGACTTAAAGCTGGAAAAGAAAAACCCTGCAGCTTTTAATTTAATTCACCATATATTGTTTAGGAAATATTTTAAATTGTTAAAAATATCTTGTAATGATACATCCAGACCTTTCTTAATAGTATCAGCACATAGTATACTTAATAGAAAGCCATAATGGCACAGTAATTAAATCTATCCTGGGATAGGTACAGGACATTATGATAAATGTGCTGTTGTCAAATATATCCCATAGACTTTAAATTCAGATACTTCTTACAGTATCCACTGTTCAAGGAGGTTTTTAGTATCATGACAGCCCTTTCACTATTTATGACACTGTTTAGGTTTATAAACTGATTACCCTTACCAAATGTCTTACCTTCTTTTAATTTAATTGTGGCTATTTATTTGTTGTATCTTAATCTTATGGTTAGTGTGTAACTCTTTACAGTTTCTCCTCTTCCCTAAATATTGTGAGTTTCCAAAGAAAAAAATTATAATTAATGTTTGAATGTTTTGTAAACTATGAATTTCTATAAATATCTATAATGTGTTCACTTCTTACATCAGAAGATATATATATATATGCTCTCTCTTTTGCCATTAAAGTTATCCTACTTGATTCCTATTAGAATTATTTCTGGATATTTTTATTCTCATCCCCTTTTGCTCATCACTGTTCATTTTTGAGGAGATCCATGCTCACCTTTCAGCCACCTTTATGCTACCACCATATTTCCAGAACCACCTATCCCAGCAAATGGAACAGGAAGACCCTTAAGTTATTTTCAGTTTCTCTTGTCAAATTTTCATTCACTTGGAGCTCTTCTCTCAACTAGCTAGCCTGGTGCTCTTCATCATATCCTATGATGTCAATATTAGATCTAAACGTAATGTGTTTCTATATCAGAAAATATTTGTAGTTTTTCAAATATTATTGCTAAAGACAAAAATATATTAATATAAAGAGTTAGTATCTAATGGTAGACCTCTGTCAATTAATGTAGGGCCAAATATTTAGATAGGGTAGTCTGCTCAGATACCTTTTAAAATTATAACAATTGAATGAATATCTACTCTGAATTATTATGACATCTCATTTCAGTCACCCAGGAGGTTAGTTCAAGAGATCCTTGGCGGCAGTAGGCTTATAGGTGGACATCCTAAATTGTCTATTATTTTGATAGAACTGGCCCTAGTTTTGAGTGTCAGAACTTTATCATCAATTTATAAGCTGATATTATACACAATCATTACCTCTCAAGCGTACTCATTGTTAGCATCTGAAAACATATCATTTCTTACAATATCATACAAAGCTCAGAAAATAGATCCAATAGCATACAGTGGCTCATTAAAAATGATAAATAGTGGGAGATTTCTTTCAATGTCCTGATTTCATTTCTACACTCCTCTTTTACATCTTAGCGAACAATTTATTTTGCCTTTATGCATATTTTGACTCATTTTTAGCGTCAGTTCTGTATCTGGAACCATTAAGGTTGCTGATAATGCAAAGGAAACAGGACAGACAAGATGCATGCTCTAATGAAGACTGCAATTTACTGGAAGAGAAACATACACTAAAATAATCAAACAACTAATGAAGATAATTTCAGGTAGAAATAAGTTTCAAGAAGAAAATAAAAGATGGTAATGAAGTGTCTGAGGGGGCATATTACTTTCTAGGAAATCCTCTCTGTAGGAATTCATCTCTGAAGAAAAAAATGTTTGAACTGAGACATCCACTCCAGACAGATCTGTGGATCAGAGTATACCAAAAGCAAAGGCCCTAATGAGAAACATCCATAGACTGTTGAAGAAACATAAATGCTGGTGTGATTGGACCACAGTGAGCAAATTGGATGGTCATAAGACCTGACAATGGACAATTTGACAGGCAGTAGGGTTTGTAGTGCTTTGAGAGCTAGCAGAGTTTAGATTTTAATCCAAATTCAACATCAAGCCATGGAGGATTTTAGGAAATATATAAAAAGGTATGATGACCATTTTTAAAAGATCACTTTGGTTGCTTTGTGAAGAATAAGTTTAAGAGGACAAAGTGGAAACATAGGCACAGTGGTTCACATGGGAGAGAACTATAGTTGTACTATAATGTTGCTTGTCCTATAATGTTAGTAGAAGAGATGGAGAGAAGAGGATGTTTGTATCTCAATACTAGGTTAGGTGTGGATGCTGAGGGAAATGAAGGAATGAAAAATCATTCTGTTTTGGGCTTGATCCTGTGGGAGGATGATGGTACCATTACTGAAAGGGGGAAGATATAAGGAAGAATATGAGTTTTATCTGCTTTTGATCTCTCACTACTCAAATCTCATCTTAAGTGGATTTACACATTCTATTTTTTCCCAATTCAATTTGATTCAATTTAATCCAACTAACTGTATATTAATTCAGACATCTGTATATGCCAGGTGCTAGCTTGAAAATTGCCCCTTCTGGCCTCCAAAATTAGAGTCTAGAGCATACATACATAAAGGTTTACAGTTATCAACAGTTTAACATGTTTATCAAGTGCCACATGAAAAGTTATTTGCTAACTCTTCTAGCAATTACCAGCAGCTTCTAACAGTAAAGAAGTGCCAAATGATTCTTCCTTTCACAGTTTCTCCCTCAGTCTCATCTGTACATTTCTCCTTGCCTCTATTATCACTCCTACCTCACATCCTTTTTTGATTGCAGGTAAATTTAATTTGAAACTCTACAGAAATATAATGTGAACCATAAATAAAAGCTATATATGTTATATTTTCTAGTAACCACATTAAAAAGATAAAATACATAGATCATATTAATAATATATTTAATTTAGCTCAATATATAAATTATCATTTCAATATGTAATCAATATAAAATATGAGATATTTTCTTCTTTTATCTGTACTAGATCTTTGAACTCCAATCTGTATTTTACACTTGTAGGACATCTCAATTTGATTATCCACTTTTAAAGTGCTCAATAGCCCCACATGGGAGAGGCTATTACTGTATTGGGTGGTACAACTCTAGAATTTTGGAACCATAAAAAGTTAATAAAGAATATTAGTAGTTCATATAGAACATAGTCTTCAAGCATCACTGTCATTTGACTATCTTAGGATAGTAATTCGCAGAATAGTACAAATCGAATGAAAATCTCAAGGAAATAACATGGAGAATGTCAATGACTGTTGAGATAATACATGATATTAGTTTGAAAGATGAATTATAAGAATAGACCTGTATATGACAGAGAAAGGAGACACAGCAGTAAGTCTAAGAGTGACTGAACAATAGCCAATAGATAATACTAGAAAGGGGTTGAAATTAAGCATCACAATGTTCTTACAGGACATTGACCTGAAACCACTATGAGAATGAATAGATAAAGCTTGGTATAAGGAATCAAGGCCAGGGCCGCCAAAATGATAAAAAAAAATTGAATGAGATGGACTAAGCTTCAAGGTCACTGTGACCTTTCTGGGAAAACAGAACAGTGCTAGGAGCTGATAAGGATATTGTAAAAATAAATAGGCAGCAGTGGTACTGGAGATAACATAGATTTCTGAATCAAATCACCTGTCATTCATTATCATCAATTTTCACATCTGAAAGGGAACAGAGAGATTACTCCTTCCCTGAAAATTCCTTGTTGGAATTAAGGAATATGATTTTAACTGCTTATAATAGTCCCTAGGATTTATCAAGTGCTACATAATTACATTCTTCATCACCCTCCCCAAACAGTAGATGAGCTGTGCACAAAAGGGCAATACCCAATTGATATTGTTGCAAATCATTAAATGAGCTCATTTTGTGAGCTGATAATTTTGACATAATCACTTTGTCATCTAAAATGCATGATGAATAGGTTGTGTCATTTTAGGGAGTAAGAAAAGAGAACACATTTTGCTCAGGGGTCAAAAGACTGGTAGGGGTATGAGTTATGAGCAATATTATCAACTCTGAGCAACCCACCCACACGTCCTTATGTAGCATCTGATGCCACATGTTGATAATATAAACACACATTTTCATTGACTACTTACTTGCATATATAATAACAATCGATACTAAATCCCTGAGTTTCCATTCAGACACCCCTTGTCCTAACAGGAACAAAGTTGTTCATTAAAAAAAGATCTGGGGATTATTGGAGGCTGTTTGCCTTTGGCTTTGATTTTAGAAAAGTGCAGCCATCTGGGAAATAAGCACTTACTAGGGAATAGGGAAAGTGCAGAAGTAAACTATATCCATCAATTATACAATGTATTCTATGTGAAATATCCTTGTTCTGGAAAAGGAAAGATGTGATTTAGGGGACAGAGCACCTCAGCTCTTTCCCTTACCCCCAAATGCCCTACATTTACCCAGCTCTCAGCTTATTTATAGATAATCAAAGAAAAATTACTCTCCTAATTTTGGTCTTCTTGTAGATGCCACGTTTCCAAAGATCCTGACATTATTTTGTTGCCATTTCCTTAGTGAAAATGGCAATTTATTAAACAGTGGCCTAGTTTAATGCACCTTGTCAAAGTGAGTCAGTTCTTCCCTCTTTGCTAGATGAATCAGATGGATTTTTAAAAATTGCACTGAAGTTAACTTTCATTCTTATTCAGTTGAGCTGTTTTCTATATGAAGACTTCGAGTTATTTGTTCAAAATAAAAATCCAATTGTCAGAACATGTTGGGAACATTGAATCTGGGGGGAAGGAAACATGATGTTTTCATCATTCCTCATTGATTTCTTCCCTCTGGTTAGATGATCACTTAAATGTAAGTTTCCACATTATTTTTTAAAAAGCCGTTTTGAGATAGCATATTGGGATTCTATACAAAAATAACAAAAGTCTAGGCTGTGATTATGCTTAATCTTGTTGTTCTATAAAATGCGTGACTTAATAACATATAAAAATTACTGGTTTAAGAGTAGTACAATTTTGGGAAATAATATACTTTGAGGAAGCAAAGGCTGGATATCAGTCCAACATGCTGTGTAGAAAAACAATATTGTTTTTCAGTTTTGGAGAAGAGACATTTTGTACAAAGAAAAGTGAAAATAAGAGAAATTTTCTGTGAAGTTTACATGTAGGATGACATTCAACAACTTAGTTCAACAAAATATGCATAAATTAAAAAAAGACTCTGCTTTGTATATATTGAAATTTTCATCAAAGTCTCATTTTTGTGTTATGTATGTAGGTGGTCATTTTTAATAGTTTTTCTATTTCTATACATAAGCAATAAATGTATTCGACCTAAATAAAGTGAGTTTATTTTATCTGGGAAGCCTAAAACACTTTACAGATACTTAAAAAATTCATTTTGTTTCATTTTCACAAGCTATGTAGAGATTATCCTCCACCCTCAGTTATACACATTTTTGTGCACTATTTTTTAATGTCATTGTCTTAGTTAAGTCTGATTATACTTAATAGAAATTTAAAATAATTGGGCACCCCCACTGGTTTTGTTTTTTATTGTGATTTCCCCTCCTTTCTATCATCTAAAACTTTCAGGATATTTTTAAGTCAATATTTATAAACAGAAATATATAGTACTGGATGATTCCCTTGATCAGTTATCTCATTATTCATTAAAAATATCTTTAAGCTCATCTTGATAAGAAATAAACCCTGAGTTTAGATTTCATTCATATGTTCACATAATATTTTAATCTAATTTAAAATCAACTACTGGATCAATTATGGCCATCTATATAACAAACTACTTAAAAGTTAGTAGCTTATATCAACCATTTTACTGCTTCTGATTCTGTGGGTCAGGAACTAAGCAGGCCTCCTTAGACTCGGTTTGTCTCTTCCTGTGGTGTTAGCTTGGGCAGCTTAGCTGGGACTGTAGGATCCAAAATGGCTTTACTCACATATGCTGTTATTGCTAAGGGGTGACTAAAAAGTCTGGAGACTGGCTAGTCCTCTTTGTAATCTCACATCTTTCAAGGCATGTCCATGTCTTCGCACCATAGTGGGGTGTGGAGTCAAAGTCTTTTACATGGTGACTCAGGTTCCAAGGGTTCTAAGTCATTCTATTACTTAAAGTAAGTCACAAGACTAGCAAAGCAAATCAGGGGAAAGGGGTAATAGATTCATCTCTCAATAGCAGGTGCAGCATGTGGATATAGAGAAGGAAGGAATTATTGGTGGCTATCTTTGTAAACAATCTGTCACAACCACCAAATCTTATACTCTATTCCACACAAACTGTTAATTCTCTGTCCCTCTGTTTATGCCTCCATGTTAACTCCATCTGCTAAAATCTAATTTATCTCCCAAGGCCCATTTCAAATATTCTCTCACATATCAAATTTTACATATGGGTCTGACACACAGCTTAGAAGATTTTATCCTCACCTTGAAAAGAGTAAAATTAAATCTCTTTCTTTTTAATATTTTTGTTTATATTTTCTATAATTCTTTCGGCAACACTGAAAACAAAACTAAGCACTAAGTCCAGTGGTCACTAAGTCATAATCTCACCTGAGTTAGGAGCATCATTTTACATAGTATATTACCTGCTGTTTCTTGAAACCTCTCTTCACTTGACTTCAGAGTTAACACACTGATTTTCTTGCTACCTCATTGGTCTCCTACTCTTCATTGTCCTTGCTAGATTTATCTCCTCTTTTTATTCTTTTTTTTTTTTTTTAAGTAGGCTCCACACCCAGTGTGGAGCCCAATGCGGGGCTTGAACTCACGACCCTGAGATCAACACCTGAGCTGAGATCAACAGTCAGATGTTTAACTGACTGAGCCACCCAGGTGCTCTCCTCCTCTTTTTGATGGCAAATTTTTATAATGTCCCAGAGCTCAGTGTTATGACCTCCTCTCTTCTTTGTAATAATTACCTTGCTTTCATCTATACTCATGGCTTCAATGCCATCTACAATCATGAATCCAAATTCATACTTCTCTAACTATAGAAGTATATATCCAACTAATTAGTTAGCATCTCTATTTGGGCGGCCTGGGTGGCTCAGCTGCTTAAGCGTCTGCCTTTGGCTCAGGTCGTGAGTGATCCCAGGTCCTGGGATCGAGTCCCACTTAGGGCTCTCTGTTCAGCAGGGAGCCTACTTCTCCCTCTCCCTCTGCTCCTTCCCTTGCTTGTGTTCTCTCTCTCTCAAACAAAATAAATAAAATCTTAAAAACAACAAAACAAAAACCATCTCTATTTGAATGTCCAATGAACACTCAACATTTCTAAAATTAATGTCTCTATTTTTAAACTCCACTTCCATATGCTCTCTGCCAGTTTTCCCATGTGAGTAAATGGTACCAGTTGCTCAACCTAAAAATCTTATAATCATCTTTAAATCCTTTCTTTTTGTCTCGTCCCACATCTCAACAGCCAAGAATTATCCTTTAGATTTACTTTCAAAATATATCCTGGACAATGTATCACCACATTCACTGCTAATGAGCTTTTATCTAAACCACCATCATCTCCCAAGTAGACCACCACAGCAGCATCTAAGCTCTCCTTCCTGTTTCCACTCTTAAGAAAAAAAAAAAAAAATTCATTGGAGTATAGATGACATACAATGTTACATTAGTAGTATTTCTATACACTAATAATAAAGTAGCAGAAAGAGAAATTAGGAAAACAATTCCATTTACAACTGCATCAAAAAGAATGAAATACCAAGGAATATAATGAAGAAGGTGAAAGACCTGTACTCTGAAAACTATAAAACACTGATGAAAGACATTGAAGATGATGCAAACAAATCAAAAGGGATACCATGCTCATGGACTGAAAACATTGACATTGTTAAAAATGCTCATAATACCGAAAGCAATCTACAGATTCAGTGAAATCGCCATAAAAGCACCAACAGCATTTTTCACAGAACTAGAACAAATAATACTAAAATTTGTAGGGAACCACTAAAGACCCTGGATAGCCAAAGCAATCTTGAGAAAGAATAATAAAGCTGTAGGTATCACAGTTTCAGATTTCAAGATATACTACAAAGCTGTGATAATCAAAACAGTATGGTGCTGGCACAAAAACAGACACATAGATTAACGGAAATGAATAGAGTCCAGAAATAAATCCTGTTTCCATTATTATTCCCCTATAATCTTTTCTTCACAATCAGTTGAAATAATCTTTTAAAAATTTAAGTCATTATTTTTTTTCTCAGCTCAGAATCCTACAAAAACATTTTATTACACTAAGAATATTATCCAAATTTTCTTACCATACATACATTGTTCCCATGAGTTTTCAGTTCTCACTCTTACAAATCTATGCATTTTCTGTGTCCAGAAATGATGTCCAGCATGTTCTGGACCCCAGGCCTTTGAGCCTGATAATTATTCTCTCTGGAATACTCTTTTAGATATTTGTTAGAGCTTGCTCCATCACCACCCTAATGTTCACTCAAATCGCATCATAGAATGAATGTCCTTTCATGAATATCCTACCTCAGATGGCAAACCATTCTTATTACTCTTTTTCACATCACCTAGTTTTATTTTCTGTGCAGCATTTATAACAAATCAATATCATATTTTATATGTGCTAAATTTTCAGGGAGATAACCTCAAAACCCAGGAGTCAGGGAGAGTTCTGGTTTGAGAGAGAGATAAATTTTAATTTAGTGATTAGTTAATTTCTAATTTTTCAACATTAAAAATTCATTTTAAAACTAAACCATTCTACTGAAAGTATATATAACAAAAGTCTTATTAACCCTAGCCCTCCTCTCCTCTTTATTTTTAATTTAAGGGTTATGAGACAAAATCTCTGAAATAGGTATCTGAATACAAATGTGACGTCAATCATTAGCAATGCAACATGGGGCAAAATTTCTAAACTTCTACAGATGTAAGTTTATTGACATTTAAAATGGGGATGAAAAAGCAGCTGTTCTGCATTGTTTTTTTTGTTTGTTTGTTTGGTTTTTGTTTTGTTTTGTTTTTAAAATGGGGCTGTTGTGAAGACTGGGTAATGTTTTGAGCACAGGGCAAATGTTTTATTAGCACCTACTGACTACGAATCCATTTTATTCACTGCATTTGGATATTGCCTTTACAGTTCTAGGGTATCTTTCCATGGGTTTATTAATAAGAAGTGTTTGTAAGGATACTTGGGGTAAGCGTGACTTTCTCAGTTTAGTTCACTTTTCAGAAATATTCTTTATTTCTGTCTTCTTTTGGGGGGATAATAAAACTCAATGTCAAAGAAAGCAAATCAAAATCATTTAAAATAATACAACTGTAATTTTAACACACTGGTGTTCAGTAAATCAATTAATATCTGAATTGCTGCAACTGTACCACATGAAAATGTTTAAGAGCAGATTAACAGATGTGCTGAATATCAGTAAACAAATTGGTAGGATAATGAATTTAAACCCCCTACTTCTTCTTTCTAACATCAGTCTCCTCTAGAAATATATTTTTTTTCTTTTTAGGTTAAAATACAATCACAGCAAGCCATAAACCTCACTTAGCATGTAACTCATTCATGTGGCTTGTTGTTTAAGCCTGAAATACATTTCCATTGACACAGCAACAATAGAACTATCAATGGATGAAAACCATTTTGAATGTTCCAAAACTCTTGTGAGATTTGGGCCCTTCACTTTCCACATAAAAATGAAATAAGTTGGTTGACATTAAGCATCATTTTTAAAAATAATTATGCATTTTGAAGATTTCTTTGGAGATTGAACAATGAAATGTCATTGAAAGTAAAGAGAATTATTTTTTTGAATTTACAAAAATGTTTATTCTCTTAATAGAAGATATAAAATACACTGCATGGTGGCATCTAATATCTCAGATTGATGGAATTTACATTAGTTTTGTAAAGAAGTTCAATTTAAAATTTACTTTTTTCATTATCTTATCACTTTAACCAGATATATGCAATTTTTCAAACATTTCAATTCAAATAGTAAGATTTTTTTCCATGGAAATCATCTATCACAAAAAACAAACAAAAAAACACAAAAGCTCTGGCAGATGACCCAAGGTAATTGAATAAATGTGCCAACTGTATTCTTTCTGATAAACTTCAATCTATTGCATAGACTGCAAAGTTTTCAGTATTATCAGTTTGCTTTTAAAGGAACCCACCACCAAAGTTTTTCAACTAAATAAGAGTGGGTCCAATTACCTCTTGTAGCTGTTCATCAGTAATAACAGGATTTAGGTGTTTTCAGGAATTCAGCTTTTATTCCATTGAAGGAGCTAAAATTTTACTTTCACTTCCTACCCTAGGTGAAGTTAATGTATACTCGAGTTTAATGAGTATCTGGAATTGCATATGTGGTCAGTTCACCTCAGTTCATTTATTTTTGAGTTTACATATAAAATGTGATGGTGGATATTTTGACTGTTCAGAGAGAAAGGCAAAAATAATATGCTGAGAAAAAACTGAGAATTGCAGTATAATTAAATCATTTTTGACCATGCTCAAATCTACTTTGGCATTTTTAATTTTTTTAAGATTTTATTTATTTATTTGACAGAGACAGAGATAGCGAGAGCAGGAACACAAGCAGCGGGAGTGGGAGAGGGAGAGCAGGCTTCCCGCGGAGCAGGGAGCCCGATGCAGGGCTTGATCCCAGGACCCTGGGATCATGACTGAGCCGAAGGCAGCTGCTTAACGACTGAGCCACCCAGGTGCCCCTTGGCATCTTTTCATAGAAAAATTAGGGAAAAAAAAATTGGATGAGATGCTGAGAGTAAACTATGAATGCAAAATTATTGTATATTTCACACTTTTTCAATTGACATAGATCTAATTTGATTATTGATGTCCATTATTAACTTTACTTAGTAACTCATAATATTTGGAGGAAAATAAGAGCTGATTAAAATGTTTTAGAGTTCTAGGTGCAAGATTATTATTACAGTATTATTATTACAATACTCTATTATTGTACATACATCATTTTGTTTTCTCAGGGTAAAAATGTATGTTGTGTTGTTCATAATCATGTATAACAGTAGTTGTAACCTTGTCAAATTGATAATGTAAAACATAACAGTAAGATTTCCTAAAAAGTATAAAGTGTACCTGGTGAAATTTTAATTTATAAACTAATATACACTTGTGTAGGATAGAGCTGATTTATAGCTGAACTGAAAAAGCTCTATCTTCATCATTGGGGAGGTCTGGATGTTTGGTTTTGGCCACTCCTGGCCATGATAAGGGCAGTGGGATTTATGACGTGCTTTTTAAAATCTTAAATTCGTCTAACAATCCCTAGATTCACTTTTTGTTTATTAATGATTTTTATCTGCTTAACAGTTTAGATAGCTTGGCTTGGCTCTGTGACTAGAAGGACCTAAAACCCCTGCTGGGAAATTCTGCGTTGAGCTCTCTTGAAGCCATGATTCTTAGAACAGATCTTCATGGTTCAATTCAGAAATAGAGAGGTCTCTACCCAACTAAGGTTCCTAGGGAGCTTGCCCCTGGATGGAACAAATTTTACATATTTAATGCCACAATCCACCAGACTTATACAAGGAAAGTTAGTCGGAGAAGCTGGATTTATAGAGAAGATTATTTAACTACAAAGAAATCTACACAACAGGGTCCATAAAGAACTAAGATAAAATGGCACTTTGATACTGTCGAATACCTGGAGTAAGAGACATTAAGGGACACCTGGGCTTGGATGTCCCTTTGTTACCTAAATGATGTGATGGTCAAAACAGGAAAACCTATTTCATTAGCAGGAAGCACACAGCATGTTCATCAAAGTTCTTCCTCACTGACAGGTTAAACACGATATAAAAGGGTTGTCTCCCTGTAAGAACTGAGCTTTTCCTGAACTTGCATAACCCTACCCTGGATGCTAGGAGCTAGGAGCTCATGAAGCTAGGAGCGTGGGTGCACATCACAGAGCTACGAGTCAGGAAAACGTGTGATAGAATAGACTGCATGTGTCCTGCTCCTGGTTAAGTGTCCATATCCTTGGAAAAATGAAAACATGCATGAAGTAAGTGGGGTCTCTTCTCACCCATTTGTATCACACATGAAGAGCTGCATATCATTTGAAATGTTAAGCCAGGGGTGCCTGGGTGGCTCAGTCTGTTAAGCGTCTGCCTTCAGCTCAGGTCATGATCTCAGGGTCCTGGGATAGAGCCCTGAGTCGGGCTCCCTGTTCAGCGGGGAGTCTGCTTCTCCCTCTCCCTCTGCCCCTCCCCCTGCTCCTGCTCTCTCTCTCTCACTTGCTCACTCTCTCTCTCAAATAAATAAATAAAATCTTTAAAAAAAATGAAATGTTATGCCAGATACCATATATCTTAAACTTGGCCTGTGATATAATAGAAGAACTGTGTAAGGAAATGGGCAGCGTGAGGAAAGAGGATGAGTGGAATTATTCTCTCCGCATGTTTTATTTTGTCCCTTTAAGTTTAGTGGGTGCAACACTTTTCCTAGACAGTACCCTTCAGAAATGAAGTTTATATGGAATTAGGTCACATGGACACAAGCGAAAATCACCTCAAAGGTAACTGATAGTTAGCTATCAACTTCCGAAGAGATATTGAGGACAGCCATGAGACTCATTCTTTATCTATCTTGACATTCACTGGAGGCTTTATATGTTCCAGAAACTCTTTCTTGCCTCTTGCACCAAACTCAGTAATTCTCTATCCCCCACTTCCACACTTCTATTCACTGTCGAAATAAAACTTAAAAACTCAAAATTATAGTCTCTTCGGCTATTAGGAGGCAATGAAGTGTGGGTGAAAGTTATTACCATCAAGTTTCATGTATTATGATTGTAATATAAACAGTCTTATGATGCAACTGAAGAAAAAGAATAGTGGAAATAATTTCTTCAATAAAAGCAAGATTATTATAAAATATGCCAAGTAATTTTCAGTAAGTGTATCCAAAGCTACATTATTAAGAAAAATTCTAGGAGAAAAACGTAACTCTATATGACAGTTCTTAATAGCAAAAAAGAAATATTTTTTAAACAGGGAATAAAATTAGAAGCTTTTATTTAATATATCCATGTTATTGAGCAAAATGGGAAAATGCTGTGTATACCAGGTAACAAATTTAGTAAACAGATTATTAAATCTAGCTTAAAACATGCTTTTGTTCCATCATGTCTGCCAGAAGCCATATTTCCATGCTGAATATTGTGTGTTGAAACATTCTTTTAGCCTTAGGGAGCTCATTTATTGTGATTTATACTGTACTTTTTTTTTTTATCAAGTGCATTATACAGTTTCTTGTACTTCTATAAATAACAAACAAGTGGAATATTTAAATGAAAAGATATGTTTAGTATAAATTATTACTCATTTTTAAAATGTGTCTAATACATTAATATACCAAATTAAAGACTGAAATAATTTCTTATATTTGGTATTGTAGCCTATATTTCCAGTTGTTTCCTTAGGAATTTGTTTGGAAGGTGAGGCTAAAATTGACTAGCTTTATTCACTGGATGCTGATTGCTGTCCAGGCAGAAGAAAATACTTTCAGTTGCCATCCTGACCACGGAGTGGGATACAAAAAAAGCCACCTCTGGGACAGTGCTCCCAATTCAGCCTGTGGGACATTTAGGGTATTAGTCTATTTTTGTTCCACTTACACATGCAGAGAATTAAGAGCTAGACTGAATTGTTTTCCTCATTCCTTTTTTTGTTTTCAGTATGTGGATATTTCTCAGTTCAATGTTTTGATTATGAAAATTATTTAACCATCCTTTTACAAAGTACAATCATACGATGATGGGAAATCTCAGTTCTCTACCATGTCCAACCATACACATCAGTGCCATCAGGGTATGGACTTGTAGGAATGAGTGGGCTTCCAGAATCGAGGATCCATGAGAAGTTCATATTTAATTCAGCTGTTATTTTGTGTACTTGATTTTCGGCTTAATCTCTATAATCAGATTTTAATAGTCTGTCATGTTGTAGTAAATTTACTATTCCTAGGATTGCTTAATCTTTTCTTTGTCTTGGCTTCTTTTGGCAGGTTTTGTTTGTTTTGATTTTGCTTATTTGTTTGTTTGTTCAGTATTGTTTCTTTTAGCCCTGGAGTCCAGTCCCTTCTTTTTTCCCTATAAGGTATTTTGAGGCAGTTCTATTCAATCTTGTTTAAAAGTTTTTCTGAAATGAGCCATGTTATTACCTCAGGCATATATCTTTATTTTTAATTAGATGGCATGCACACATATTGCCCCAATCTATTTGTCATTTCAAATGCCACAAGAAAAAGGTTAGGAAAACTAAGTAATTGTCTCCTAATGCCAAAGTTTGCTTTCTAGAATCATATTTGTCTACTTGCTTTGAACTGGGTTCATATATAGCTTCTTCACATACAGCTTCTGCTTCAAGGATCTTTGACTTCATCTGTGAAGGAAATAAAGGAAATAATGGCAGTTTTCTTAAAGACATATTTTGGTCTGTCAGTAAACAGTAGATTATCAGAAGATCACTCTTGCCTCTAGCTATCACACAGAGCTGCACAGCTTGTTACAACAGATAAATTTGTGTTCTCACAGATCATTAGGCACATTTCGAAAAGGAGCTTTGGAACCTGCCATTTCGCATACCGTGAACAAAGTACTAGACCGCGAATTAAAATGTAAGCAATCATTTCACAAGCATTGTTTACTGTTTTTCGAAACTTTTTTTTTCTTAATGTGCCTATGTATAAAACAGAGGCAGCCTTCGATATTCCCAATAGGATATTCTTTTGACTATTTATTCTCTGAAGATATTTTTTGTAGCAAACTACTTCAGAACTTGATTTTATTAAGTTTTCTTGCCTAAATAGAGATCATTTAATAGCAGGAACCGATATACTCATTACTATAAGTCTCCTACATATCTTTTTAAAGAATTTAAATATGCCCAATGGCCATATTTCAATAAATATCTTACATATTTTATAGCTTTATATTATTTCTCTCAGAGTCAGAGAATCAGTGTGTTATGTGCATGTCCATGCTTGCCCATGGATCATTACTTGCACCCTAATGTTTTCATAAATTCTATTTTTTCCATGATATCATTAAATAAATGTTCATTATTCTTGCTATTTCTACATCAATGACGTATTTTGAATGCTAAAGAAAGTCACATTCCAATAGATCCCAAAGCACATTTCTTTTTTTTTTTTTAAAGATTTTATTTATTTATTTGACAGAGAGAGACACAGTGAGAGAGGGAACACAAGCAGGAGGAGAGGGAGAAGCAGGCCTCCCGCCGAGCAGGGAGCCCCATGCGAGGCTCGATCCCAGGACCCTGGGATCATGACCTGAGCCGAAGGCAGATGCTTAACGACTGAGCCACCCAGGCGCCCCCCAAAGCACATATTTTTAGGGAACATGAAATTATTTTTAATTGTATAACTGCTTTTAATGATAGACTGGTTTAAAGAGAAATGAAAATGAAAAACACAGTTTGAAAACACCACAAATTGGGGCACCCGGGTGGCTCAGTCGTTAAGCGTCTGCCTTCGGCTCGGGTCATGGTCCTAGGGTCCTGGGATCGAGCCCCGCATCGGGCTCCCTGCTCGCAGGAAGCCTGCTTCTCCCTCTCCCACTCCCCCTGCTTGTGTTCCCTCTCTCGCTGTGTCTCTCTCTGTCAAATAAATAAATAAAATCTTTAAAAAAAAAAAAAAAGCCACAAATTACTATTAGAAAGACATGTGACTTCTTATTCCCGATGAGACATTTTTCTCAGTATCGTAATTTCCTTTCTAAACTCCTTAAGTTAAAAAAAAAAGCTTTATTTGTAAACCAAACACTTGTTAGAAATAGCTCAGTGCCCAAACTATGTTAGAAGTGTATTTAAAAAAAAATAGGCAATTGACTGTATCATCAATACCAGTGTTAACAAAAGTGAATTTTTAAAAACTAGTTTCTGATGATACACAATGTTATAAAAGAAATGGCTTAATTCCTTATAGGTGACGGGAATTAGAGGGGATTTTCAGTCATAAACCATTTGATTACTGCAAAGAGATTTAATCTAGGATGGCTAAGGAAATACATGTGTAAAGTTTTATACAATAGTTATGTTCATATGTTAGTAACTGGATACCCTGGGACTAGACATTTATATTTCTAACCCATTAATGTAGACAAACGTAGTACTTTGAGGATTCCAGATATATTTCCCTGTGGCTCTAAGTATTGGACCTGATATCTATCTCTGGAGAAATATTTTATTTTTGGAAGTAGTTATATGGACAACATTACTCTCTTCCTACATCATAATATGTTTTATGCTGCTATTAGGATTACGTTCCAAAAATAAAAATCTGCTCTCAGACAAATACATGAAGACTCCCATACACCTCAACTCAAGCTAAGTTTTATCCCTTTAATATAATATGTAAATCTCTGAAATATGTGATTTAACTCTTATCTTTCCAGTTATCATAGCTCAAACTTGATGAACCTCCTATCTCCCAACCAGATCACACAATTTACTGCCTCAAAGCTACTGCTCTTACCATTGCCTGGAGGCTCTACCCTACACCACATTTGGCAATTTTCTTTTTTTTTTTTTAATTTAAATTCAATTAGCCAAGAGATAGTACATCATTAGTTTCAGATGTAGTGTTCAAAAATTCATCACTTGTACATAACACCCAGTGCTCATCACATCACCTGCCCTCCTTAATGCCCATTACCCAATTACCCCATTCCCCCACCACCCACCCCTCCAGCAACCCTCAGTTTATTTCCATAGTTAAGAGTCTCTCATGGTTTTTCTCCCTCATGACTTCCCATTCAGTTTTCCCCCCCTTCCACTATGATCTTCTGCGCTGTTTCTTATATTCCACATATGAGTGAAACCATATGATAATTGTTTCTCTGACTGACGTATTTCTCTCAGCCTAATCCCCTCCAGTTCCATCCACATCGATGTAAATGGTAGGTACTCATCCTTTCTGATGGCTGAGTAATATTCCATTGTATATATATACCATATCTCTTTTATCCATTCATCAGTTGAGGGACATCTTTTCACAGTTTGGCTATTGTGGATGTTGCTGCTATAAACATTGGGGTACAGGTACCCCTTTGGATCAATACATTTGTATCTTTGGGGTAAATACCTAGTACTGCAATTCCTGTGGCAATTTTTTTTTTGTCCTTGAAGACTCAGATAAAAACCTACCTTCTTCAACAAACACTCAAATAACTGCATGATGTAAATTATGGGACTCCCTTATTTTGCTCCTGTAGCATTTCTTTCATTTCCCCTATACTATAGGACCTACCATGATGTTATGACAGTGTCTGCACTGAATTTTGACACACACAGGACAAGGACTTTATGTTTATAAGTTACAAGATCAGTACCTAGATTGACTAATGAGACATTTAAAAATAAATAAATAAATGAAAGAATAGTAGTTATCAATGAAGGTTGTAAATATTTTTTATTTTAGTTTCTATTAAATATTTATAAACTAATAAGATAAAGGATCATAAAAATCCATTCACTCTGCCTATGCTATTTAATGAGGACTAGAAAAAACATCTTTCATTAAAAACAATAAATGAGGGGTGCCTGGGTGGCTCAGTCATTAAGCGCCTGCCTTCGGCTCAGGTCATGATCCCGGGGTCCTGGGATCAAGCCCTGCATCGGGCTCCCTGCTCTGTGGGAGGCCTGCTTCTCCCTCCCCCACTTCCCCCTTGCTTGTGTTCCCTCTCTTGCTGTGTCTCTCTCTGTCAAATAAATAAATTAAATCTTTAAAATAAATAAATAAATAAATGACTATATGACCTACATTTGTCCTAGTTATAATTTATATAAGAAAATAAACATATGTATACATTAATTAAAACAATAAAGTTATCTATTTAACTTTTATATGTTTCTCTTATGGAATTTATTGAACATACACATATTGTCCTCCTGCTCAACCTTCAACATCACATAAATTAACTAAAATTTGCACAATTTTTAAAACTAATGTTGTCAAAAGGCTATATTCTGTGCAATGGAAGCTTGGTTAGTGTAATAACCTCAGTCCATGTAGGTAGTCTATAGACAACCTTCAAGAGTTATAAAGTTCACTTGTTACATTTTGTCATACATTTTCCACTAGGGTCTCCATTCAATCATTCCAGTCTTTCAACAAATACAGTTAAAAGTATTTTTACTTTTGTCCTTATTTATCTAACCAATCCAAAACTGACCACAGAAGCACAGCAATTTTGTCAGGTGTCAAAAAGCACACGTACCAAACACACACAAACACACACAATACGTGCACATGGACACACACCTACAAAATAGGAGTATCATCTCCTTTGCTTTAACTACTATACTATTATTAAGGTATATTTATTTCACTTTGGTGAGGCAAACACCACCATGGTAATAAATACATGAATGTATTATTTATGTGTTTGCTTGCTTTTGTCACCTTCAGCATTGTAAGCCATATCATCTGGGTCCTACTTCATTTTATTTATTTATTTATTTATTTTTTTACAGATACATTCATTTAAATATTTTCAAGGACTTGTACTTTAGTAAAGACAGAAGAAAATAAAAATATCTGGAAAAATGATGTTAACTGAAGAAATTTCTCTATGTATCATAAAGAGGGGTTCTCTGGCTAATATCAAGGGGAAAACAGAAGTTGAGAGAGGTAAGATGGGCATTTGGGACTGCTTTTTCTCAGGGGATGTTTGAGGATTTGGAAGAGATACCTATGAGCCAAAGTAGCATTTCTGATCTCAGCAATGGGAAAGAGGCTAGTGGCAGGAATATATAGTGGGCTCGGAGCTATCGTAGGGAGAGCGACAGGAGCACCAGGAAGGCCACACCATCAAAACCCAGAATCACAGTGCCTACTTTGGAGTGAGGTTTGATGAGAAGAAAAAAAAAATCCCACCTGGCCTCCATTCCCCACCTTGCCCTACACCACTGCCCAGCCTCTCACCAGCAGGCTAAGGAGAGCTGAGTAACATATAGCAGTGTAATACTACTGAATTTCAACAAAAATTATGAGGCATGCAAAAACATAAGAAAAATAGTGTAAAAGGACAAAGCAACAATCAGAATCACAGATGTTCAAACTATCAGAAAGAATTAAAATTTATTAGTAATATGTTAAGGTTTTAATGTGAAAAAAGGTATAGAAAAAGGAATGTAGGAGCATCAATATCAAGATTTTATATAATATTTTCATATCTTCTTTATAGTTGATATTTTCTCAATCAATATTATTTCAGACATGTTAAACCCACTAATTAAAGATATGTTAATAGAAGTAAAAATTGATGAACATATATCTTAGAGGAAAAAAGGATAATGAACTTAGATTTTATATGAATCTATGAGAACCTTAATTAATATTTTGACTTTCATAACAAGAAGAAAACATTGAAGCCATATACTAATCATAAAGCATGTATTAACATTTAAGATAATGAGTATTTTACAAATAATTGATATGTAACATTGCTTCTTTCTTAGAAATATTTTAAATGCCTTGTTCTGGTGTCTTTTTTAAATTTCATCTTGAAATATTTTAGATTTACAGAAGACTTGCATATATAATACTGAGAATTCCCATAAAGCCTTCAATCAGCTTCCCCTAATCTTAAAATCTTACATAACCATGGTATATTCCGCAAAACAGACATTAATTTTGATACAATATTAACCAAACTACAGACTTTGATTTGATTTTCCAACGAACGTTCTTCTTCTGTTCTAGGGCACAAACCGTGATAACATGTTGCATTTAATCATATCTCTTAGATCTTTTCTAATCTTTCACAGTTCTGTCTTTGTTCACCATGACTGACACTTTACAGAAGATACATCTTTTGTTGAATGTCCCTCCATTTTGGTTTGTCAAATGTTTTCTTACAATTAGTAAAGTATTTTTAAAGATAAGTTTGTACAATTTCTTGCTAACTTATCCATTGATTTTTCCTTTCATACAAATGTTCTATATTCAGAGCCACTGAGTTTGTGCAAACGAATGAACAATATTGTGGTACTCTATATGCACTCACATCGTCCCCAGAATGCAAAATAATTTATTGCTAAAGTGTGATTTACTTTAATTACTAATCAACCTGAAGACAGTTCTCACTTGCTGATGTATATGTTTTAACAAACTACTTATTTCTATGGCAACAAGATTTTAAACAGTAACGTTTTGTTAGAACACCATCGTGACTATATCCTGCAACTGCCTCTTGTCTGAACATCACTACCCAAATCAAAAGAGATAGGAATGCAATCCCAAAATTCAATGTTAGTTTTTCCCAATTTCCTTTACCATTCCAGGGCTTCCCTGAAGAAATTTCTAGTCCTGCCCAGCTTTCCATTTTATATCTCTTTTCTCTAGCTAGTTCCAATCTCCTGTTTTACAAATCATACAATGAAAAAATATTTTCTTCATGGTCTCCCTTATTGGAATTGAAAATCTCAAAGCTGTGATAAGAATATATAGAAAGTAATTTTCATATAAAATAGTGCATAAAAGAAATTCAGATTTTGGGAAGGATGAAAAGAATTTTAAGTTCACCAGAAAACTATCAGACAGAGAATTCCATGGTAAATGCATTAAGGGAAAATGATTATGCAACTTTCCATATTTGGGGCAATATACATTAAAATATTAAATAGATTATAAAATAAGCTTCAATGGAGTCTTCCTATCCTTCCTCTTTTATCAATGGGAATTTGCTTTAATAAATTTTATATGCCAGTCTTAGCATTAAAATTCTATAAGAATATAGCATTATAAAAGCTATCTATTCCTTTCAACCCTAATATTATTAGATAAAATTTTGTAAATTGTTAATTGACAACTTGATCTAGAAAGTGGTAAAAAATAATAATTTGCATTCATTATTGTATCTATGTGTGTGCAAAACATAATGCACATATTAAAAGACTTTTCAAAATTTTAAATACCATGTATATTGGCTTTCCTAAGCAAAAAGTTACAGATTTCTTTCCATTTCTTTTCCTAAGGAATGGAGACTCAAACAAATAATTAAATTCTTCCTGGAATTCTATAATACATGTGAAATAGGGTACTACAATAGAAATTAGTAAAATAGTAATTACCTCTACTCACTACTTATTTGAACATTTTATTTTCAATACTTCAGGTTTTTTTTTTTTTTTAAGATTTTATTTATTTACTTGAGAGAGAGAGTGAGCAAGAGAGAGCACATGAGCAGGGGTAGAAGGAGAAGGAGAGCTTAACTGACTGAGCCACCCAAGGACCCCAACACTTCAGGTATTATTGACATCTTCTCTCCATACAAATCTGAAATTTGTATTTAGTCAGTCATTTGTACATGCTTTTTTCATTGGAAAACTTAAATCCTTAATCCTTATATAATCACTGATACACTATGGGAATTTATAGTGCGCTTTTTAAAATAATATGGTATTATCATTTGACAATTTAAAATTATTTTTAGATTCAGAGTCCTGACCAAATCAGAAAGGTCCAGAAATAGATATTCCTGATCAGGGGTTTTTACCAAAAAAAAAAAAAAAAAAAAAAAAAAAAATCATCTTACAAGAAGTTAGTATTCTTGTATGCTTAGGCAAAACTGTGAAGTAGGGCAATTTGTTTTTAACTTGATCTTTCCTCTCTTACTGTATTCTTCTTAATTACCACCCTGTCCTGGGTCTAGTGTCCATATGTTTCTATTTCAGAAACCGTATTTGTCCAATTTCAATAATTATCATCTAAAATTACTCCTTCTTGGCCACACATTAAACACTAGAAACTATGACCCATACTGGATGCCTTTCCTAGCTGCTCAAATTATCACTCAGACCATATTCAATGTATTCAACAATTGTGTGTTACCACCCAAACTTAGTAAAATCAGATTTAACTCAAAAAAGAATTCATAGATCCTCCTAGTGGGGAAGATATTTGGACTCAAGCATATTTCCAGATGATTCTTAAATTGAATACTATGCTGAAATGCAGGCAATCAGATGATATTGAGACAATAGGGCTTGTAGTCCATATTTTTAGCAGTAGTGCTTTAAAAATATTTATTACTTACATAATTTTACATTCAATTTGTACACTAAACTACTAAAAGTGAAGTATTTCCCTGTACTAATCTAGCACCTACCATTTTTCCACAATGACTTTAATTCTATTGCCTTTTCCTATTTATGTTATACCCTCATTTAATTTTATTCACCTCATTCCATATAGCAGTTTCTATTTTATAGATCTTAAAAATAGCCCTAAATAAAAGACTTAAGTAAATATGATAGTAACACAGAGAAAAAATGTTTACATGAGTGAAGCAGATGTTTGTCCATCTGAGGTATAAATATAGATTAGATTATTTTACTAGTATTAAGTTATATACACAATGATAACATATGAATAATAATATACCAGGAATTTTCTAATCCTAATGACCACCTTTCTTTACAGCCACAAAGATGACCGTCAAAAGAATCCTATTATATATCTTTTAATTTATTATACATTTTTTATAACTGTAATTAGTATTCAGATTCCAAGTACAACTTTGCAGAAGGCAATAGGTAGAAAGAGATTTCTTATATCCTTTACTTTCTGTCCCTCTATGATCTTGCCTTTCTTTTACATTAGAATAAATAAGTAAATAAATATTTTCTTCAAAACCTTTGTTTTTTACTCGCTATTTTCAATTTCTATTCCCACTTTCTTTTGAACTAACCTCAGTCAAGTTTGACATCTGATAAAACTGATTTTTTCTTCATTCCTCTTAAGATATTTACCCGCATTCATAGATCTTAAAATTATTTATAGTCATACCCATTTCCATTTCTTTTCATGCACTGAATACAACTCCTTGATCTAAATGGGACCTTAAACCCTTCTGATCCTATGATATTAGTTACTGGCCCCCTCCTACCTCATATTCTTATTTTCCTTCAATCCATCTTAGATACCATGATCAAACATTACAATTACTCCCTTTAATGTATTTTCAACTTTCCATCATTTCTCCATGACTGAACTCTAGCTGGTTGAAAAAATTACAAACCTTGTTAAATTAAACCCCCCCAAATTATATACTGCATCTGTGTATCTGGAATAAGGCTGAAGAAAAACACAAAATCATGATGATGGATCTCACTTTAAAATTCTGACTAGGAACATAAAGTGCACTTGAAATGTCACCTAGTTCAAATATTCTTCCATTGTCTTTGATGATTATATCAGAGTTACCCAAGCTTTCTATGTTCATAGTGCCATTAGTGTCTTGTTAACTTTTACATGCCTCCCACATATAAAAAAAAATAAACAGTTCTGTTTATTAAGCAATTAAGTTAGGCAATATAACAAAGCCTTATGTCAAAATGACTGCCAACATTTGAAAAAATGGTCTCTCTTTTTTTTTTTTAAGATTTCATTTATTTATTTGACAGAGAAAGAGAGAGAGAGAGAGTGGCAGGCAGAGGGAGAAGCAGGCTCCCCATTGAGCAAGGAGCCCGATGCAGGGCTCAATCTCAAGACCCTGGGATCATGACCTGAGCCAAAGGTAGATGCTTAAACCACTGAGCCACCCAGGTGCCCCTATTACTGCCTCCTTGACACACTTTCTCTTCTTGATATTCTAGGCACTTCTTTACTCCCAACTCTGTCTCCTTAGTCTACTTTGCTCATTCATCAGCATTTACCTGATCTCCCTGTACTGCTTTATGTTTTTCTAATTATAGTTATTTACTTAGGTTGTCATCCAATTCCGTGGCTTTGAATATCATCTCTGCACTAATATCTTTCATTTGTATATTACTGGTCCAGATTTATATTTCCAAGCTCCAGATTTATATTTCCAAGCTCTTATTTAATTGGGTGGTAAATGTAGCTTCTTATTTGCTTTCCCTCAAACCTGGTTATATCAGAGTTGACTGCTGACATTTCAATTTCCATCCTCCCTCTTACTCACTTGCTCCACATCTGGGAAATCCTATAAGAAAGCTGGCATGCTTTCTCCCTGGCACAAACAGGAAGTTCAAACCATGCAAGCCCCACATTCATGCATAGGAGCTCTTGCCTCAGTGCTCTCCCTTAACTACACCCAAGTCACTTGCCCATTTTCATACCCATTGGGAAGCATGTCCTGTTCTTCCCAAGAAGTTATACTATACAAGTAATGAATTTGTACTTAATTGGCATATATATGTGTCAACATCAGTTTAACATCTGAAACTAATTATTCTTGTGGAAATTTTCTGTATAAAATGTTTGTTTTTTCATTTTGGTCATCTATGAAGAAAGATTAGCGGTAACAAAAATACTCAACTCCATTAAAATTCAGTGAAATAAATGCTCTTGTACCTTATAGGTGGAACAGAATGTTTTTTTTTTTTTAAGATTTTATTTATTTATTTGACAGACAGAGACAGCGAGAGAGGGAACACAAGCAGGGGGAGTGGGAGAGGGAGAAGCAGGCTTCCCGCCGAGCAGGGAGCCCGATGCGGGGCTCGATCCCAGGACCCTGGGACCATGACCTGAGCTGAAGGCAGACGCTTAACGACTGAGCCACCCAGGTGCCCCTAGGTGGAACAGAATGTTAACGTGTTTTTTTTGGAAAGCAATTTAAGAATATACCAATAACAAAAAAAATTTTCATGTAATTAAAAAAATAATTTCAATTTCAAATGACATTTGTTAGGCAATAAGCCAAAATTATGAACATAAATACCATATATGTTCACACCTATGCAGAATTTAAAAAACAAAACAAATGGGGCACCTGGGTGGCTTCATCGGTTCAGCAGCTGCCTTGGGCTCAGGTCATGATCCCAGCGTTCTGGGTTCGAGCCCCGTGTTGGGCTCCTTGCTCAGTGGGGAGTCTACTTCTCCCTCTCCCTCTGCCTGCCGCTTTGCCTACTTGTGCTCTCTCTCTGTGTCCAATAAATAAATAAAATCTTTAAAAAAATTAAAAAAATTAAAAACAAAACAAATGAACAAAGAAAAAAAAGAGAGACAAATAAAAAACAGATTCTAAAATCCAGAAAATAAAATGGTGGTTGTCAAAGGGGAGGTGGGAGCGGGGAGGAGTGAAATAGATAAAGAGGATCAAGAGTGCTCTTACCTTGACAAGTACCGAGTATAAAATTGTTGAATTATTACATTGTACATCTGAAACTAATATAACACTATTTGTTAATTATTAATTAAAAAACTATTGTAGGGGTACCTGGGTGGCTCAGATGATTAAGCATCTGCCTTTGGCTACAGTCGTGATCCGCAACAGGCTCCCTGCTCAGAGAGGAGCCTGCTTCTCCCTCTCTCTCTACTGTTTCCCCTGCTTGTGCTCTCTCATTCTCTCTGTCAAATAAATAAAGAAAAATCTTTAAAAAAATAAAAATAATAAAAATAAAAAATTACTGTAGGAATAAAAATTTCTATCATATTGTTAAGTAGTACAGGTGGTAAAGACACTGCTTCAGATGCAGAAAATTAAAACAAATAACTAGGGTCACACTGTTGATCAATTTTGAAGTGAAGATTCAAAGATTTGTTTTAATAGAAAAAACAGAAAAGAATTATCCATAGGAATGGACAGTGTTTATTATAAAAAGGAAAATAATTTTTTTGAATTATCAAAATTCTAATATATATGCTCTCTTTTTAATTAAATAAAATTTAAAAATTTATATTATATTCTTTTTTTCATTTAAGTATTTTGAGCAAAAGTGAAGATATATTAAAATCAGGAAAAATGGCATATTTTCCTAACAATAATAACAGAAAATATTGAATATTCATCATGTAAGGCACAGTCCTAAAAACCTTTTAATGAATTATTTAGCTGTATTCTCAGGCTGCCTAGAAAATTATAAAAACTTCAACTTTGTCATTTTTATCCTCCTCCTCCTCCTCAGTGTCATCAATATTGCTATCATAATCATTCATATACACTACAAAAACTTCATGAATATATTTAAAGAACCCAGAAAAGCTATTAATAAAACACTGAGAATTAAAAAAATTAAGTATCAGATAAATCCAAATATTTGGAATAGAAAAATATTTTCATTTGTAATCATGTTGATCAAACTCATAATGTTATTTTAAATGGATTAGTACTTTTTAATTCATTCATTTCAGAAAATAAAGTAAAATATTCTAAATTTAGGCAATAAGAGATAATTTAAAAATTATTTTATAAAATAACAAAATTATTTAGGTATAATCCTGTCACTGAGGCCAAAATGTTAGAAAATAATGTAAATCTGTAACATTTCAGTGTCTAAAAAATAAAAACATATATTTATATTGGATGGATAAGGCAAAACTCCTTTTAGAACAAATATTTGACTAAATTTCTTTTTCAAAAATCTATCCACTTGTGTGATTCAGCCCTGATTTTTGTTTCCCTGGAAGTTTATAAATGCTCCTGACTCAGTGGTAAGATTTTTCTATATTGAAGCATGTTATTTCCTATTATTGATATTCCTATTGCTATTTCTTCCTCTTGAAATCAATAATATACTAATGATTTTGCCATTAAAATACACATATCTACATTTGATCGTTCCCAAAGACACTAATAGTGAGATATAAAATATTTGTCTCTCAGTAAATATTTCTAAAATAATGTGTCACATCAATTGCTCCTGTATTTAGCTTTCACATTTCAATGAGATTTATTAGAGAAAATACAAAGTTTGTAATAAAGCCTGAAAATATTAAGCTTTGCCAGAAGTCATTTATATTGTTATATTAGTGCCAAACTTTAAGTTGTATGGGCTATATTTTACTAATAATAGTATCCCGACAACCAATGGCTTATTTTATTACTCAGAGTTGCCATCCATTCCAATTTCTCTTGGACAAACATTTATCACTGAAAGTCATTAAAGATATGTCAATATTGAGAGGAAATCTATTGCAGACACAGAATTATTTCTTTTTTTTTTAAGATTTTATTTATTCGAGAGAGGGAACACAAGCAGAGGGAGGGGGAGAGGGAGAAGCAGGCTCCCCGCCGAGTAGAGAGCCTGATGTGGGGGCTCCATCCCAGGACCCTGGGATCATGACCTGAGCCGAAGGCAGACGCTTAACGACTGAGCCACCCAGGTGCCCGACACAGAATTATTTCTAAAAATAGACTTCTTGAGTATAATCAAAAATCATTGTGAAAATTTTTTGTCTGTAAAAGCAAATAAAGGTGTTTTTAAAAGCAGAATAATAATATGACTGCCTTTTATAAACAATAACAAAAATAATTATATGTCATTCTTATTTGTTGAAGGACAAAATTACATGTAATTACATGTACTTGTGTATAATGCATTTAAATGATAGCATAAAGTGTACAGAGACATACTCATCATTCCTGTCAAGTGTTTGAAAATTACAACAAAACTTTCAGTATTTAAATTCACTATCTAAAAACATGACCAAATGTTAAGTACTGGGGATATAAAAATCAAGTAATATACAATTTTTTTAATGTAAGCTCTATGTCCAACATATTTTTATGATTTTGTGTTCATATGTATAGTTTTATAAAAATAGGATTATTTCATAATACTATCTTATTACTGTCTTTTTTTTTTCACTTTTACTCTTTTACTTGGGTTTTCCAGAAATTCCACCCACAGAGTGAGACTTGCCAACACCTTTTCTACCATGTATTTTCACTTCAACAATCTAGGATTTTTATCTATTTATTTCCATGTTGAAATGATGCCATAAATTATATATATATGTGTGTGTGTGTGTGTGTGTGTGTTTGCTCATTGCTTGATTCAAGTCAGATTGATTTTTCTATTAGTGTTATAAAAAAGATAATAAAAAAATTTTAAAAGAAGGAATAGAAAGGAAACCATGCTTTTACTTTCATAATGTGGAGTCTCTCTAAGTCAGCTGACAATTCAAAGGCAGCAATTTCCAATCCTCTTGCTTCCAAATGTAGCTATGATTCTTGCCAATAAAATGTAAGTGGAAGTGATATTTGTCACAGTAAGGCCAAGTTTTTATGAGATAAAACTTCATAAAAATAGAGGACTCCTAGGCTCTGTAATGCCAGTGTTATAAGACTGAAAAGCCTGGATTCTTGAATGGACATGCAAAGGAAAATTTCTCATTAATCAGGAAGGCATCTATTACATTGTTGCATGATTATAAAGTAAACACATTTTTTTAAGCCACTGAAATTTGCATTTTATTTATTACAGAAACTAGAATTCTCCTAACAGAGGCAGAAAGCATATTTACACACATACACACACGCACACACAACTGTAATCCCAGACGGGAGAAAGAAAGTGTATGGAGGGGAGGCAGTATTGAAGGAAGCCTGGTCAACCCTTAATGAAAACCGAAGGAAAGATATCTTCTAAAATACAGCAGAAAAGGGAAACACAAAGAGAGCCATTCTGTATGTAATTACTCTCAAGATATTTGGTAACTCCAAGCTCCATTTTTTGAGGCAAGACTCCCACTAACAAAGCAGAGAACAGATGTCAAAAGGCTAAAAAATGCTAAAAATAAATGTTGGCAATCTCACAGGATATAGATAACAAAAATTGGATTCAGGGCCACAAAAATAAAGGGACATAACAGGTACTCCAGACCATTTTTTGAGACTCTTGAAAGTTTTTATCAAAAAAAATATTGAAATGGAAATAAATCACTTTCAGGATGATATGCCTTTATTTATTTTTTTTGAGATTTTATTTATTTATTTGAGAGAGAGCGAGTGGGAGACAGAGAGACAGAATGAGCTGGGTGGGGAGGGGCAGAGGGTGAGGGAGAAGCAGACTCTGCTGAGCAGGAAGGCCAATGCAGGGCTCAATCCCAGAACCCTGGGATCATGATCTGAGCCAAAGGCAGACACTTAACTGACTGAGCCACCCAGGAGCTCCAGATGATCTGCCTTTACTCCACTTATGTACAAGAAGAAAATTTTAACTTCTCTGGAAAAAGGTAGCATCATCCCAGAGACATAATTTTGTAAACACAGTATCTAACATGTGATAAAAATTACAAGATATAATAAATACAAATCCCAATGACTGAAATTCAAGAGCTAAAAGGGACAAAAGGAAATATATCCAGATGATACAGATTTTGAAATTATCAAACATTAAATAACTATAAAATAACTATACTAAATAACTATAATATTTAAAGAAAATATATAAAAATTAAAAATTTGCATAAGAAATTAGAAAATCTATTAAAAGGAACCAATATCATATTCTTTCACTGAAATGTTATTGACATCTGAAACTATTCAATAAATGCATTTGAAAGCAAATTATAAATAGTAGAAATGAAATTATTGAATTTAAATATATGCTAACACAAAATAGCCACATTAAAACAAAAAGGTTTATAAGAGGAGAGGAATGAAACAGTGCTATCATTGTATAGACCATGGTGAAATGATTTAATATATATGTAACTGTAATCCCAAAGGGGAAGGAGAAAGAATATAAACTGAAGAATAAAGAATTGAAGGATATCTGACTGAGATTTTTTTTAATTGGAAATAGACATAAACTATGGATTTTGGATTTCTGCACTATGGGACGGATAAAAACACAAGAAAAAATACATCTACAATATAGCAAAATTGCTGAAAATTAAACACAAAGAGACTATCTTAAAACCAGCAAGAGATTAAAAAAATACCACTCACAGTTTACTTCTAAGCATATATAATTCAGAATACTATGGATGCATATATTTAAAATGTGGAAAAAGAGTGTCAATTTAAAATTATATATTCAGAGAAAATATTTTTCAAAGGTAAAGAAGAGAGAAAAGACAATGGCAAAATATAAATACTGAGAAAATCCATTGTAACAAGAACTACATCAAAAAATATCTCAAAAGGAGCCTTTTTTTCTGAGTGAATGAAAATGATACTGAATGGAAATAGAGTAATTCTAGAATAAATGAAAGAACAGCAAAAGTATGCATGTAATTAAATCTAAAACAATATTGTTTTTTTGTGATATTTAAAATACATGAATAACACCATGGTTGATTTAAAATATATTAAAATAAATTTCATGACAACACAAAAAGCAGAAGACTGTAAATATACCTACAAGGTCCTTATATATGTCAGAGAGTGCAAAAGTTGTAGGTAGATGTTATTGATTCAAGTATTCATCTTGTAATTAATTTATAATTTAAAAAAATATGTATTGTACTTACTGTAGAAAATAATAAACACATGAATTAAAAATATATCTAAAAAGGAAACACTGAAGATTACCAAGTACCATTTAATTATAAAGAAGATTATAATGGAACACAAGGAAAAGGGAGAGATAATACAAATGAAAAATAAAAAGAGACAATTTAAAGTGAAATATACCTATAATTATCTTAACTGTAAAGTAGACTAGTTTAGCAAAATACAAATACTGATACACTAATTAAATGCAACACTCTTCACTATTTATGAGCTATCTTAAATATGAGAATACATAAATGTTGATTATTAAAGGATGAAAAAATTATTATCATGCAATACCAAAGAAAGCTATTGTAGTTTTATTAGTATCAGATGAAATAGGCTTTAATCCTAGAATTAGTACTAAAGTAAAGAAGGCTATTCCATTCTATAATGTTATAATGTTAATCCAACAAGAAAGAATAAGATCATCTCATAATATATAAAGTAAAATCTGACATAACTAAAAATAAAATATACAAATCCACATCATAGTAAAATATTTTGATACAATTCTTAGAGTAACTGAAAAACACATTTTAAAAACTAGTAAATTAGAAATATGTATAATATATAATATTATAGATAATGGTATTATGTATTATAATACTTGAAATTATGTGTCACATATATACTTGAATGTGTATTTTTAGAGTTGATGGGGTCATATATTTCTGTTTGTGTGTGTATCCTCATATATATAAACTGTGGACAATTTAAAATATGTATAGTATTGGGGTGCCTGGGTGGCTCAGTTGGTTGAGCATCCAACTTTTGATTTCAGCTCAGGTCATGGTCTTGGGGTCCTGGGCTGGATCTCTACATCTGGCTCCATGCTCAGCAGGGAGTCTATTTCTCTCTCTCTCTCCCTCTCTCCCTTTACCCCTCCTCCCACTAATGCACATGCTCTCTCCCTCTCTCTCTCTAAAATAAATAAATAAATCTTTAAAAAATATGTATAGTATTCTATAATTTATACATATGAGAATATGTACACACACACACGCATGCTCACATATAACCATGCATTTCAAATTATAAGTCAAAATGCACATTAGAAAATTTTAAATATTAAACTGATTAATAATAAAACCATCATATCAAAATGCACAAGCTATTACCTAGGAAGTCTACTCTTACATATATCCAGAGATGCATCATATAATGTAGCATCTCAGCCTAGTTATTTATAATCCCAATCTGGAAACAACCAAATGGCTATCCACCATAATAAAGTTGTACAAAAATAAGTTGTAGCATGTTGGTAAGATGGAATAGTACAAAACAATAAAAATAGTGAATTTTACACTACATACAAAACATGGATGAATCTGAAAAATATATATTGCTGAACAAAAGAAGCTAGACACAAAATAATGCATAATGCATGATTCCATTTATACAAATATCAAAATCAAGAAAAACTAATCCAAGATCAAAGATTTAAAGTCAAAAGAACATTTTTTAAAAATCCTGGAAAGGGCATGAGGGAGGATTCTGAGGTACTAAACATACTCTACACCTTGATCTGGGTTTTGCTTATGTGGGTATGTTTACATTGTAAAATATCATCAGACTTTATACTTATAATTGGTACACTTTACACTTTAATAAAATGTATATATTATACTTTGAAATGTAAAATGAATAAGTAGCTATTGTAATTTACCTTTCCACCTGCAAAAACCATAGAATGCTTTCTAAAAATATTGAATCTTTTTTTTTTTAAAGATTTTATTTATTTATTTGACAGAGACAGAGATAGCGAGAGCAGGAACACAAGCAGTGGGAGTGGGAGAGGGAGAGCAGGCTTCCCGCCGAGGAGGGAGCCCGATGTGGGACTCGATCCCAGGACCCTGGGATCATGACCTGAGCCGAAGGCAGACGCTTAACAACTGAGCCACCCAGGCGCCCAAAATATTGAATCTTTTTTCTACATAAAGTATTCTAAATTGACAATTTTCTCTCAGCACTTTAATGTAATAATTCTATTGTCTTCTGTCTTCTATCATTTCTGTTGAGAAGTGAGATGCAATCAAATTGCTATTCCTCTAGTTTCAAATTGAATTTATTTTAAATTTCTCTCAATACTATTAAAAAGTGTAAGGACAATGAAAACCCTTCTCTTCTCTTAATCTCTTAAAATAAATCAATAATATGTTGTTGCCCTGTATGATATATTCAACTCTGACAACTTATGAATTTCTAGGGGAATAATTTCATATGCTGCAGTAAAATGTCATCAACTCTAACTAGAATACAACAGATGTTTAATAGCTACAATAATATTTAGCTCTTAAACAGAACATCTCATCTTCAAAGCATCATGCAAACATTGAATAATTAAATTTTATGGTTTCCTAGTGCTTTAGATAACATTCATGATAATGTCTGTTTAATATAAAACAGATATATCATTATACCGGTGAGTGGACTCATAGAGAGAAAAAGCTATCTGTTATCAGAAACTATTTGGTGTATGAAAGCAAATTAGTATGTATTTTTTTTGTGGAAATCAGCATTTTAAAAATACAAATATTTGAAAGGACATTAATAACTCTGATTCTTTTATTTGCACAAATTTAGAGTAGGTTTTTTCAAAATTCTGTTTGAGGGGGATACCCATATCATATTTACTAGGTATGTTTGATAAAAATAAAGATTCCTCAGACAAATTAAGTATACCCCTACAAAATCAGAATCCCTAGAAGTAGTTTGAGGGAATTTAAATTTATAACATCACCTTGTAATTTTTATGTAAAGTAAAATTTAAAACAACTGTTTTAGTGTTTATTTGTAAATAATATTTATTAAAATCCACTTAAAATGATTCAAGAGGAATGATCTTAAGTGTATATGCTATGAGGTACACACATAGGTTGAACTGGATATTATAAGGGATTATTTTCCTATAAGGTGTTGAGAAATGTATTGAATAGGGTGGCATCAGTTTCTACCAATTATATGGAGTGTTGTTCAAACTCCTCTTTTCTGTCTATCTTTACAGCTAATAAGAGAATGATGTTTTCCCAAAGACATCTCCTTGTTTTGATCTCATTTTCTTCTTTTACCCAAGAATCTTGACACTTATAAATAAGTTGTCTTATAAAATCCCTAGGTTTTTTTGCTTGAACTTGTCTATGAAGACTTTATAATGGTTCAAAACATTTTAAATAAGTGGATTTATTTTGACATAGACTTCTCTGAGCACCTGCAAAATCATAGCCTTAATTGGGATACAGCTGTTGCTGATTGCTATGAAGAGAGGGTGTCTGTGTTGACTGATTGGCTATTTTTATTTAATAGTACACATTGAGCTTTCTCTCTCTTTTTTTTCAAGTTGCAGTTTTCTTAGGAAATGGATAAATGATTAAAGACCTAAAATGGAGTGTCACTTTGCCAGCTATCAACAGTAGATGATGAACTGCTTTCAGTGAATAAACATTGCCAGACACCTGTGTAGAGCTTCTTTTTTTGAAGCAAGAATATTGATCTGAAGAACCAATTTGCTGAATGGTTCAGCAGTCACAGAAGTAAATGTTTTAAACTGATGAGGCATATGAAGTAGTAAAAATGTCAAGGCAGCGGGAATAATTAGGTTTGCTCTAAAAAAGTGCGGAAGAGATGGGAATGGTTTTAATGAGTGTTAAATAAATGTGTACTCTGATTCCTTTTCTAGTAAGGTCAGTGAGATACTTGCAATTCTCTGTGACTCCAGTTTATTAATTGACATTTAAAGCAAACATTTAAAAATTTTTATGTGATATTTACATTTCTACCCATACAGAAAACTTAATGATATAATGATGATTAGTACTTTTACCATTGCTTCTTAAATAAATTTTTAATGGCTCTAATGATCTGCCTCTCAAACAATAGATAAGGATTCAAATTATTCTTCCTTAACACCATTACCTATATAAAAATATCTGTTGCAGACACTCTAAGCCCTAAAAAAAAAACAGGTGTCAGGACTATCTCCAATATCTGCAATCATTTTATCGCATGATTTCAAATCCTTGCATCATCAAGTCCATGCTCTTAGACATTCAACAGTTTGTAACTTCCTCTTAGAGCATATTAGTAAGAAATTAATATAATCCTCTAGAAAATATTGTTTTGGAGTCTATACTTCAAGTGATATAGTCTAAGAAATTGAACTATTTTTAGAAGCTTAGAGCGAGTTAAGAACTTACCAAACTAAATTATCAAAACCTCTACTTTGTAGTATAAAATGTATTTAACTGTAATCTACTCTATTTATCTAATAAACATCAACTTCTATAACATGAAAATATTTCATTCTATTCAGATTGTATTTAACATATTAGTTTTCTCCTTAAAAACTAGCTGAGACAAATTTCTATAGGACATGGAGATTTAATTGGAAGCCAGATAATTCAAAAGCATGGCACATTTTGATGTACAGACACTCCCTGACTTATGATAGTTCAATTTATGATCTTTCTACTTTACGATGGTGCAAAAGCCATACACATTCAGCAGAAACTGTACTTTTGAATTTTGATCCTTTCCCAGGCTAGCAATATGCAGTACAACATTTTCTCATGAGTCTGGGTGGTGGCAACAAGCTGCAGCCCCCAGTCAGCCACTTGTTTAGAAGGGTAAACAACTGATACCGATACAACCATTCTGTTTTTCACTTTCAGCATGGTATTCAATAAATTCCATGAGATATTCAAAACTTTATTATATAATAGGCCTAATGCATCTGCCAATGCATTTTGCCTAACTGTAGGCTAATGTAAATGTTCTGAGCATGTTTAAGGTGGGTTAGGCTGAGCTATGGTGTTCGATAAGCTGGGTGTATTAAATGAACATTCCATTTAGGATATTTTCAACTTACGATGGATTTATTGGGACATGACCCCATTGTGAATTGAGGGAGATGTGTATTAAGGAAGAAGTGAATAAAATTTCCCAGTGGCAGGCCAAAGGAAAAGAATGAAAAAGATTGTGGAAATATGTCTTCACAGTTAATTTTATCAAGTTTATCCACCCTTCATATAACTAACAAGAAATCTGCTCCTCAGGGAGAGCAGAAATTACATGGAGACCCACAAACACACACACAAGCAGAGACTCTAGAGAAATAATGCAAATGGTTTTCCAGTTTCTTTCTGAGCTACAGATGCATCCTTGTCTTTGAAGTATCTCTGGTCCCAGAAAATTATAAAGAACTCTACTTTTTTCCTTGCCTCCTTCTCTACCATCCTTCTCATGATCCTTTGTTTTTGAGCCCCAAATTTTGGTTAATACTCCTAATATTGTAGTTTAGCTCTATAATTTATTTATCAAGTTATTCATTTACATATATAAATATTAATATATATGAAATAGAGTGCAATTAACAATTTCCTACTCATAGTTTGCTATGAAGGCAATTAGGGTTAACTAGATAAATAAATGAGTTTGGATTTTGTCCCTAGAGTAATGTAAAGTGAAAGCTTAAGTTGAAGTGCGGGAGTTACATAATATAATATATATATTTTTTAAGATTTTATTTATTTATTTGACAGAGAGAGAGAGCGACAGCAGGAACACAAGCAGGGGGAGTGGGAGAGGGAGAAGCAGGCTTCCTGCCAAGCAGGGAGCCCGATGCGGGGCTCAATCCCAGGACCCAGGGATCATGACCCGAGCCAAAGGCAGATGCTTAACAACTGAGCCACCCAGGCGCCCCCATAATATAATATTTTTAAAGACATAACTGCATATCATATAGAGAATGCATTGGCAGAAGGCATTATTGGAAGAGGAAGACTAGAAACTATAGCAATAAGTTCCAGAGATAATGGTGGCTTGAAAAAGAATGGCAGCAGTAGAGATGAAAAGAAGTGAAATGATTAGAAAAATACATAGAAGTCTAACTCTGCAAGAATTCATATGAGAGAAGGGTAGCTAACTCAAGGATGACTCCCAGAGTTCTGACTTGGGAAATCATGTTGCAATTTGAAATACACAGTTGGATATATGATATTGTGCCCAGAGGAGAGCTCTAGAATTGAATACATCAATTTGGGCACTATCATTTAGAGATGTTACACAAAGCCATATGACTAGATAAGAGCTTCTAATGTAAAGGTGCAAAATCAGAAGAGACCCCAAAATAGAACTCTCTAAGATTTAGATGTCTAAAAGAGGAAACTGGGCCAGTACTGGAAATCAAGATGGAGAATAAACAGGAGATTGTTGCATCATGAAAACCAACAAAGAGTTTGTTTAAAGAAGCAAGCCTAGCTGATGAAAATTCCAAGAGATTAAATATGTTTATAGAGCAATAAAAATTATTTGCTCATACAATTAAGTACAATTTTGTGCACATAATACTATGATATATTGGGAACTATCTCTATTTACAGTCTTAAAAACTACAAAAATTGTTTCTTTACTTTCTTCCCTACTTCTTTCCATATTGTTGATCAGGAAAAGGAAGAAAGATTGACACGTGTGAGTGCACACATGTGAAACAACTGACCACATAAGAGAGATGAGAAGATCAGAGAGGATATTAGATTGTCTTTGATCATTACAATATTCAGAATCTGGGTAGTGCTTGAAATTTTAATATTGAAATTTAATATTGAAATATAACTATTTATGGAGATTAAATAATGTAAGTGTAATTGTTTTTAAATAGTACACACATCAGAATTAACTTTTAACTAAAAAATACTGATATCTGACTTACACTTTCTTTAATAAACTTGTTCAGTGTTTGTCTCACTAAATGACTTAAAGGGAAGGATATTTTATACTTTTGATGTATGGAAAATAATATAAAATCATATTTTTCATTGAATGGCTTATCACTTTTATATAAAAAACTACATCATAAAAATTTATTTAAATGTCTAAACATTTACAGGGGGTCTGCTTCTCCCTCTGACTCTCTTCCCTCTCGTGCTCTCCGCCTGTCATTCTCTCTCTCAAATAAATAAGTAAAATCCTTAAAAAAAAAAAAAAAAAGGTTCTCTCTAAATGTCTAAACATTTATACTTACAAATATAAAATTATGGAAATATATTTGGTTACAGATAGTTTCAAATGGATCATACTGTGGTTAAAAAAAATCAGTAGCTAAAAGATATGAGGAAAATATTTTCCATCATAAGTTTTATAATAAATTCAGTGAGGCAAAAATTACATGTAACTCATTGTAAAAATTAGAACTAAATATTGACTTACTGCATATTGATCTGGGTCACAGAATAGAATCTTTTCCAAATTGTGATGGAATTATCACAGTCAACTTATTCTTTCTCCAGAGTAGATACAGTATAACTTAGATATGGCATAAACATTAGGAATTATCCTTATTACTATTTTAAAGGAGACTGAGATTGTACTAATATATAATTATAAATTATCATGTCATAGAAAAACTATGAGATAATTATTATAAAATAATGTAGTTACCCAGTATATTTAACTGGATAACTTTCTTATTCAAACAACAGAAACAAATTATATGTGTATGTGTGTATATGCTATCATAAAATTGTAATAAAAGGATTTAACATATTTTCATTAAACATTTATTTTGGATGTTGAAAAATGTGCTAAAAATAGTAGAAGCCATGACTTAATCATTTTTATCATTTTAGCAAATTTTAAACGACATAAATTTTTGATGATTTCCCTTTACATAGGCATAAGATAATTTTCTCTTTTTCAAATAAGTCTCTTATTAAATGAGATAAAGTGCTGTGAGCCCATATTATTATATGTTTTACCTATTTTTCCTGTTTGCATAATCTTTGCATTTTGAGTTGTGAAGTTGTACTATAATTCATCTTTAAAAGAAATACTATCAAATCTAAATAAATATCTCAGAAAAAGAGGTAAATGGCATGCTTTCAAACTCATTTTATGAGGCCAAGATTATGCTGTCAAATCCATATCAGAAATAGGAAATTTCCCTCATGAACATGGTTGTGAATTATTTATAAAATGTCAGTATCTGGAACCCAACAATATATAAAAATAAGAATACATTTTGCACAAGTAAGATTTATCACAGGAATGCAATGATGAATTAATAATTTGAAAATCACTCATATTAGAGCATATTAAAATAATGTTATTCAAACATTTTATCATATTGAAATGAAGAAAAATAATTTGACAAAATGTAACTCCAATGTATTTAAAAAAAACACACACAGAAACTTCTATCACACTAGAAATAAAATGGAACTTCCTCAGCCCTACAAAAATCATATAGGGAGTGCTGTGAATTATGTAAGACTGTTGAATCACCAACCTGTACCTCTGAAACAAATAATACATTATATGTTAAAAAAAAAAAAGATAGTAGGAAGGGAGAAATGAAGGGGGGTAAATCGGTGGGGGAGACGAACCATGAGAGACTATGGACTCTGAGAAACAAACTGAGGGTTCTAGAGGGGAGGGGGATGGGAGGATGGGTTAGCCTTGTGATAGGTATTAAAGAGGGCACGTACTGCATGGAGCACTGGGTGTTATACGCAAACAATGAATCATGGAACACTACATCAAAAACTAATAATGTAATGTATGGCGATTAACATAACATAATAATAAAAAAAAGGTCATATAGGGAAAACCCATAACTAACATTATAGTCATGGTGAAAGATTGAATACTCCTTAAGGTAAAGAACAAGGGGAGAATTTTTGGATATACACACTTTGAATTTACTCAGTTCACTGTAAGTGGATTGTGCTTCCTTAGAGTTGTTATAAAGATAATGAAATATTTCCCTACTAATGAAACCATGAGAGAATGATCATTAAAGTTTATATTAGTTTATATTTCACATTAAAATAGTTTTCATATTTTTATGTTTAGTATTAAACACCACTTCTTTCTTATTTTCACTTTTTAAAAAATGTTTATACAGCAAAAACAAAATGAAAGATTCTCCTCCGCTCTGATACAAAGTCAAAGAAATGAGGTAGTAAGTATTCTTACAAATATCCTTCTTCATAACATAAGAACATACAGATCTGCTCCTCCATTGTACACACACACACAAACACACACACACAGACACTAATCCCTCTCTTTCCTCTGTGTGTGTATATGTATATGTGTTTGTTCAACATTCTTGTTTCTGTATATTTGCATCCCCTTTCCTTTGGAAGAATTTAACTCTCTCACCCCATTGACATCAATCTTGTCCATGTGACTTATTTTGGACTAAAGAAATATGGGCAAATTTAATATATACCTATTCTTTGCAGAAGCACTTAGGGTTATCACCTGATTGCCATCTCTCCCCTTTCCTCTTCTCACTGCTCATGTACAATAATGTCTCAGTAGGAAAAGTATGTGAAGCAGAGCTTCAGTGAACATGTTTTTTTGTGCCAGAAATGTATTTCTTATAAGCCAAAGATATTTATTTTGTTGTTATCACAACCTAATAAAGTGACGGTTTATTGATATATATGTGCATATATGGGTATATGTATCTGTATGAATGTGCATATATGTGTATGATCCTATGTATTCATATGCATATACTGTCAGACATGCATACACATGTATGGTGCATACATATAAGGGGTGTATTTATGTGTACATTCATATATAGCATACACATATATGTATACACACATTCATATACATATAATTTCATTTTATGCAGGTAGCATAATTAATTAAAAATTTTCCTTATCAAAAGGCATATATACCTCCTCTAACATTTTGTTATTTCAACAATGCTGCAACAAATATCTTTAATGCATTTCTTCGCATTTCTATTAAACACAATATAGGAAGGAGAATTGTTAGGTGTAAGATATGTACATAATATATATGTATACACAAAGAGTAACTTTATGGCAGGTAATCTTAGCCTGTATTTTAGGAATGATGTGTCCACATATTTGCAAAGTGAATAGTCTGCTGCAATAAACAATTCTATATAAAAAGTAGCTCATAGATGATTAAAAAATATAGGTAAATGATATCAGTATAAGGCAGAAGTCAGATTGTTTCATACATAATTTTCTAACACACTGGTATGTTATGCCACCAGGTAATGATGGCTGGACCCAAAATGCACCGAATATAGAGAGCTGAAAAAATTGAATATTGGTACATGTGTATTCCTTTTGGTATTACTTATTAGCTTTTTTTTTTAAATAACCTTTTGTTGTTTTTACATTTTTCACATGTTCCCTTTAATTAACAGCTTCAATGTTTTCTTATACCCACTTACATTAGCTATCTTCACCTTCTTTTCCAAGGTAAAGCCTTAAATTACTATACGAGTCCATTGTCAGTTTTGTTACTCTTGGAATTGTTTCAATTTAGACCTGGCCAAAGAGGGACCTATCTGAGATTTGGGAGATAGAAGTAAACTAGTGATCATTACCTTCTGAATCACTGTGGATAGATACAGGATCAGGAAGATGCAGGGGTAGTTGGTAAATTCCAGATCAACTTCACTGTCTTCCACTCTGTGTTTAGTTTTTCTCAACTGCTGTATTTCTGTGACCCAAATTCTTATACGAAATACTTGGCTATAGACCCACAGAATGCAATTCTGGATCCAATTCAGGCACCAGTTCAATGTCAGTCAAGGTTTAATTATTGACATAGGACATAAAGAATGGGAATCTGGACTTGGTTCTCAAATCTAGTTAGATTTGATCAAAATAATCTGATTTCCTTACAGTTATAGTATCAATGATCCTAACGGGCCAGGTAAGGGAAACAAAAGCAAAAATAAACACTTGGGATTACATCAAACTAAAAAACTTTTGCACAGTGAAGAAAACCATTTACAAAATGAAAAGGCAACTTACTGAATGGGAGAAGATAATTGCAAATCATATATCTGATAAGGAGCTAATTATCCAACATATATAAAGAACTCATACAACTCAACACCATAAAAACCCAAATCATCTGATTAAAAAGTGGGTAAAAGACCTGAATAGACATTTTTCCAAAGAAAACATACAGATGGTCAACAGACATATGAAAAGATGCTCAACATTTCTGATCATCAGGGATATGCAAATCAAAATCACAATGGGGTGTCACTTTACATCAGTCAGAATGGTTAGTATCAGACAGACTAGAAATAACAAGAGCTGCCAAGGAGAAAAGGAAACTCTTGCGCACTGCTGGTGGGAATGTAAACTGGTGCGGCCACAATGGAAAACAGTATGGAGTGTCCTGAAAAAACTAAAACTAGAAGTACTGTACAATCCAATAATTCTAATTCTGGATATTTACCCAAAAAATACTAGTTTGGAAAAATATATGCACCTGTATGTTTACTGCAGCATTATTAACAATAGCCAAGATACAGAAGCAACCTAAGTATCTATTGATAGATGAACAGAGAAAGAAGATGTGGTAGCTATATACAACAGAATATTACTCATCTATAAAAAGAAGGAAATCTTGTCACTTGTAATATGGATGGACCTAGAGAGTATTAGGCTAACTGAAATAAGTCAGACAAAGACAAATACCATGTGATTTCACTCGTATGTGGAATCTAAAACACCAAGCAAATGAACAAACAAACAATAACAACAAAATAGAAATAGATTCATAGTGGGTGAAATAGGTTTCTGATTCCAATAGACAAAGGGGATTAAGCAGCACAAACTTCCAGTTATAAAATGAGTAAGTCACAGGGATGAAAAATACAGCATACAGAATATAGTCAATAATGTTGTAGTAACTTTGTATAGTGACAGATGGTAACTATACTTATCATGGTGAGCATTTCATAATATTTATAGTTGTCAAATCACTGTGTTATATACCTGAAACTAATATAATATTATATGTCAACTATACTTCAATTTTTTTTAAAAAAAGGACCAGGTGCATGTGTACCCAAGCCTATATTTCTCTTTACCAGGATTCCCACGCACTACTTAAAATTTATCTGTAAATATTAATTATATGTATTATTGTTTAAAGTCATCTATAAAAGCATGTTGCTAGGGTAAGGAGAACACTAGTAATGTATGGCATGAAATGGCAAAAGTGTTTTAAATTAATAATGATAATACAAAGTCTATAGAAACCAAGATTTTTATATGATAAAGTAGCTAATACTGTCAAATACTTTAACTGTATTTATGAACATAATGGAGTTGGTTGGTGGTTTCAAATTTTACTCGAGTACTTGAGCTCAGGGTAAATTCTCAGCCTCTTTGAGTTGCGTTTAGCCACATGCAACTTTCTAGTCCTTAACTGATACTAAGTGGAAATTAAAGGATGAAATCAACTGCTCAGATATTCTGTCAACCATCACTAGATTATTTGTTAAGAAAGGTAAAATGTTCTTTAATTAAAATTTCACTACAATTTTTCAAAATTATATTACTATAGAAAATACTGGATTGTAATTTTGGAAATAGATGGTATACATCTGTAGAATCTCTGGATATAATAAAATGCTTTCTCATACACTTTTAGTTTAAGAGAACTGAGTGTTCATTTAATGGATTAATTTTTTAAAGATATTTTCCAATAGCTTAAAGAAATTGCTAAGGACAACTAATATATAATTACTACATTGAAAAAGAGAAAATGCTTCCCATTTCTAATCTAGAGTTACTAACATGGTGCCTTATCAAATTTATCTTATCAGTGAATAGAAAAGGATAATAATAATGATAGACTTTGATGGAATCTTATTGTACTAAATTATGTGTAAATTGCCACTTCGGAGCTGTTAGGCTAATATACCAATTTGACTCTTGTAATATCATCTGTATTACAAAGGCAAAAATTATTCAGTTTCAAAAACTCAGTCTCTTCATGCATGTGTTTTATGAATCTGTCATTGCATAACATTTTTTTCGGCTTTTAAAGTTTTCTTCCTTACCTTTTTAAAAAAAATTCTGACGTGTTGATACGCTTTAAAATCAGCCTAAGGGAAAACAAGCTAATAGTTATTTAAAAATTGCTCTATGCTAATTTAAAATGTCCTAATTTGTGCTATGGAAATTAGGATCATTTTACATTTTTGATTCAGAAGGAATATTTACTGTATCAATCAAAATTCAGAATACCTAACGTATATAGCTCTATTCAAAGTGTTTTATCAGGATTAACAGTAAAGATTACTGTTGAATCAAAATGTAAAATGATCCTAATTTGTTTGAGCAAATTAATACATGCCCTCGTATGTGGTATGCAGCTATTGATCAAGAAAATAATTTTTTTTCTGGATACATATGAGTAAAAAGCACCAGAAGCAGTTTCCTTTCAGCTAGCAATATACCTTCCTTTTTATCTCAGGCATATAAACTCTCTAGCTTGTAGGGATCTTGATCACTTTTCTGTTTCATAAGGACCATGTTGCTGGTCCATATGACATGTTGTTGGTCCATTATATTGATGATATTATGCTGACTGTGACTAGTGAGCAAGAAGTAGCGATGATGCCAAATATTGGTAAGACATTTGCATGTCAGAGAGTGGGAAATAAATCTGACAAAACTTCAGAAGTCTCTAACATCAGTGAAATTTGTAGGAGTCTAGTGGTGTAACACACATACAGATCCCTTTTAAGGTGAAAGACAAGATATTGCATCTGGCCCCTTCCATAGCCAAAAATGAGGTACAACATGGAGTAGCACTATTTAGATTTTGGAGGCAACTTACTCCTCATTTGAATGTGTTACTCCATTCTATTTACCAAGTAACCCAAAGAGTTGCTAGTTTTAAGAACATTTAGAAAAGGTTCTGCAACAGATCTAGACTGCCACGCTAATTGCTCTGCCACTTGGACCATATAAACTAGCAGATCTGATGTTGCTTGAAGTGTGATTGGCAGAATGAGAGGTTGTTTGGAGCCTGTGGTAGGTCCCTATAGGCCTCAGTCTCTCAGGATTTTATTTCAAAATTTTATTATCCTTTGAGGATAACTACTCTTTTGAGAAACAGCTTTTTTTTGCCCTCTGTTTATTTTTTTATGAAGTTCAATTAGCCAACATATAGTACATCATTATTTTTAGTTGTAGTGTTCAATGATTCATTAGTTCAGATGAATGGATAAAGAAGGTGTGATTCATATACACGATGGAATATTATCCAGCTATCAGAAAGGATGAATACCTACCATTTGCATCGACATGGATGGATCTGGAGGGGATTATGCTAAGTGAAATAAGTCAAGCAGAGAAACAGCTTTTGGCTAGCTATTGAGCCTTAGTAAACACTTAATGCTTAAACATGAGCCACCAAATATAATGTCACCTGAGTTGCCCATCATGTACTGAATGTCATTGACCCATCAAGTCTTAAGGTTAGGTGTGAACATCAAAACTCTACTATCAAAGGATAATGGGTTTCAGAAGCCCTGAAGGCACAAGTCACATGAGGAAGTAGATCCAATGCCCATGATCCCTACTCTTGCTACATTATCTTCTCTCTCCCAGTAACACCCGTTGCCTCATGGTGAGTTCCCTATGAATAGTTGACCAATGAAGAGAAAACTTGGCCTGGCTTACAGATGGTTCTACATGATATGCTGGTACTGCCCAAAAGTAGATAACTATAGCACTATAGCCTCTCTCTGGAACATCCCTGAAGGAAATGTGGTGAAGGGAAATCCTCCCAGTGGGCAGAAAAGTTTGAGTATTGTACCTGATTGTTCATTTTGCATTGAAAGGAGATATAAGTTATAAGAGTTATAAGTCTATGTTGATTTATGTACTGTGGCAAATGGTTTATTGAATGTGGTTAGCCAGAGGCGAGGTGTGTGGGGGGATGGGTGAAATAGGTGAAGGGGATTAAGAATACGCTTATCATTGTGATGAGAACTGAATAATGTATAGAATTGTTCAATCATACTGTACATCAGAAATTAATATAGCACTGTATGGGGGCGCCTGGGTGGCTCAGTTGGTTAAGCGGCTGCCTTCGGCTCAGGTCATGATCCCAGGGTCCTGGGATCGAGCCCCGTGTCAGGCTCCCTGCTCAGCGGGGAGCCTGCTTCTCCCTCTGCCCCTCCCCCTGCTTGTGCTTGCTCTCTCCCTCTCTCCCCCTCTCTCTCTGTGTCAAATAAATAAAAAATCTTAAAAAAATATATATATATATAGCACTGTATGTTAATTATACTTGAATAAAAAGCATTAAAAAGAGTGAATATCACCCAAGGACTTTGAATTATTTTCTGGGGAAAAGTTTAGCATATTTTTGGTTATATGTGGGACATTTGTATCTTCATTGTATCAAGACATTGTTATTGTCTTTCTGTTTAGATTAGGTGTGATTTAAGGATAATATATGCATTGGTGACAAATTAGCAAGGGGTGAATGTCATCATCAATTTTATGTGTCAACTTAAAATCAGCTCCTGCTTGAGAGGTTTCAGCCTACAAATTTATATATATATAAAGATACATAGATACCTATCTATATATATATAAAGATACACACACACACAGAGGGGGGGTTGGGAGGGAGAGAAGTGAGAGAGAGGGGGAGAAAGAGAGAGAGGGGGATCCTACTGGTTCTGTTTCTCTGTTGAGTTCTGACTGATAAAGAGATACAGCCAATCTGAAAAATTCATAATGCTGTGTTCAAGAGTTCCTTTTGTTGAGTATTATGATATAGAAATAAAATTGCATTGAAACATTAAAGAGCATATATTTATACTCATTCTTCCTTAGCCTATTTCTTATTACTGAGGAATTCACTATTCACAGAATTCTCAACACCCCACATTTTCACATCCAAGAACTAAAATATCAGATAGTTGATCATCTGCCTTTGCTTATATCTTAGAATTCTAGAAAGAGTGGAGGTGAGATTTTTCTCTTTCCAATTTTTAGATTTTTATATAGTTTTGGTGTTTAATGTATTTATAGATGCTGGCATGGGTGTACATTTACCTAAGCAAAATTAGTGGGTCCAAGTTTCCAGAATAACTAGATATTTTATTTTTCTTCAGCATTTGGGGATATGTCTTATGCTAATTTTATTTGTATTCATTTAAGATATAATGCATTAGTGTGTAATGGATATAATATACTGGATATAATTTAATATAACATATACAAATATGTACAAGGACAAATTAGGATTATCAGACAACTGTCAAAGAAAAATGAATTATCTCTGAGGCTTTCTATACTTGTGATAACACTTCCATGCCATTCACATTGAATGTGGATTTCTGTGATCATTAGAAAGAGATAAGTAGAGGGGAACACTGTTCAATATGTTGCAACGTCCATAAATCTTTGTAGAAGTTTATTGATTTGAATTGTGCTAGAGATATAGTATTTCCTAGTCTCATAATACCAGTAGACACAAAAGGTAAACCAAATAATCAATCAAGCATCCTGTATTTTTTTTCCATTATCCAGTAAAGGGAGGGTGGGTGGGAGGTAAGGTGGAGTTTTAATAGCAGTAATACTTTGTATATGATTATTTCTACTATGGCCTGCCCTGGTGAAGTGACAATATAGCATATTTGAAATAACATTGATTTTTATTTTGCATGTATGAAGATACGAATGGTCATCCAGTTGAACCCTTTTCCAAGTTCCTTATAGAGCTGACACTTGAACAACATGGGCTTGAACTGTGCAGGACCACTTATATGCAGATATTTTTTCAATAAATACTACACAGTACTGTAAATGTATTTTCTCTTCCTTATGACTTTCTTAATAATATTTTCTTTTCTCTAGCTTATTTTATTGTAAGAAAACAGTATGTGATACATATAACATCCAAAATAAGTGTTAATCAACTGTTTATGTTGTCAGTAAGGCTTCCAGTCAAAAGACTATTAGTAGTTAAAATTTTGGGAAGTCAAAAGTTACACATGGATTTTTAAAAAAGATTTTATTTATTTATTTTGAGAGAGAGTGAGCACGTGCACAGGGGGAGGGGCAGAGGGAAAGAGAGAGAGAGAATCCCAAGCAGACTCCCCGCTGAGTGCAGAGCCCCATGAACAGCTTTATTTCATGACCCTGAGATCATGATCTAAGCCGAAACCAACAGTCAGACACTCAACTGACTGAGCCACCCAGGTGCCCCACACATGGAGTTTTGACTGCACTGGGGCTGGTGTCCCTAATCTACACATTTTTTAAGGGTCAACTGTAAATCCTGAGCATTATTTCCTCCAGTGAAGAAATGGAATGGTGCTACCTTTCAGAAATAGTGCATGTAGAGTGGCTAACAGTTTTGGTACATACTCTGTAAATAATAGTTTGTCTTTTTAATTGATAATTCTCTATTTTCTTTGTTTTTGAAAGGAAAACATTTCTTCAAATGTCTTGTCAGTGGAAATGCAATTGACAGGACATGAAAAATAGGTAGGCCAAAGAAGCAAATTTGGCACAATTTGATCAGCTTCATTGGCCAACCTAGAAACTCTCTGTCCAATTTTAGGCAGAGATTTATTTAATAAAGGAGTAAGATTTCCTAAGTACTCAAAAAGCCATCATCAATGATCAGTACATCCATGTTTATGTATGACCCTGTACAATAGTAATAAAAAATTAAATTCTCCATGTATGAGAGTTTATTTTGGAGAATGTTTCAAAAATAAAATGTGTTACAGCACAATAGAAAGCAATGTCTTATTTGGCAATCTTTAGGGTCAGGTTATTTATTCTAAGCTATGAGAATTTAAGGGAAGACATAATAGCAGTTTCTGCGATTACATGGTGATAGGTCTTTGAAACAATGAAGGCTGATAGCCAATAAAATTTAAAAACTGTCCCAACTTGGTAGTTAGGGAAAAAACTGGAGGTGAGGAGAGAGGCACCAATAAACTATGAGTCTCTAAAATCATTTACAAGTGAAGAAAATGATATCTCTCTTTTAACTTTAATGTAGGAATTTAAATATCCACAATATGTGAGACATCAATTGTAGAAATACTCATGTACTACTCTTCAACAAAGCATAAGTATAAAAGATCATGATTATTTTGTTTTTGTGGGTTTTTTTCTTAGATTTATTTATTTATTTATTAGAGAGAGAGAGAAAGAGAGAGAGAGGAGCAGAGGGAAAGGGAGAAGCAGACACCCCGCTGAGCAGAGGAGCCTGACGTGGGGCTTGATATTGGACCCTGAGATCAAGACCTAAGCTAAAGGCAGATGCTTAACCAACTGAGCCACCCAGGCGCCCCAAAGATCATGATTATTAAGTAAGCAAAAGATTGCTGGGAATCAGAGGAATAGGCTCTAGTCCACTACTAAATTGTATTCTGATTTTGGATAAACTACTTAGATGAGTGGTAAGATTTAACTTTTATATGTGAGATGAGTCTTCTCTTGGACTCTAAAACTGTTCTTATAAGCTGAAGTTCACAACAGTTTAATAATATTAACTCATTCAAGACTATTATGCATATACTCTATGCCAAGCGTTCTAGGATCTAGAATGTAGTCACTAGGAAAAGCAGAGTCAACAAAGCAGATAAAACTCCTTTCTCAAGGAACTTAAATTCTAACAGAGGGACAGATACAGGGAATTAATTAATTAGTTAATTATTAAGTAATGAAATAGAGTACCTCTGATGATAATAAATGATTATCAGATAAAATAGGCTGAGGAAAAGAATTGGAAAGGGATAGGGCTTATGCATATTAACAAGGAGATCAAAATCTTCTCACAGAAATGGCAACTGAGCAAAGAGCTAGAAGAGGTGAAATATCAAGCCAACAATAACACTAATATTAATACTGTGTTTAGCTGCATTTTAGCCATTTCTTTAATGGTTTCTATGTACCTGGTGTTGATATACAAGTTACATGCAGTCCTTTAGCTAATCTTTACAGCAGTCCCATTTTCACAAATTAGGAAACAAATTTAGAAAAGTTAATTAACTTGCTCAAGGCACAAAGCTAGCCTGTTGTGAAGTTGGTATTTGAACCTAAGATTATTAGACCAAAGTCTGTGCTACTAACAACTGCAGCACACTTATTATAAAAGAGAATCAGACTTAAAAAACAGAAAACGTCCTCAACCTCTTCATTTATGGATGCCTATGTTGAAAACTCAGAAAAAAAAGGCAATCTTCGTGTATTTCCTGTGCATGTAGCATTCCATATGTGACAAATCTGCTCAGCTCCACCTTGCAATTTCTCTGGTTTTATCCTTTTTATGAAGCATCACACTACCTCATAAAAATAAATAAATAAAATACTTTTGAAAGGCTCTGAATATTTGTCTTCTTTCCAATTTTCATTATCATGTTCTTTGCTTCTTTACCTGTGACTTCTTGGAGAAAAAGCTAAAATTGTATAAAGAGACTATTTATTCTTTCCTAAAAATCCACACATCTGAACGGCCCAGTTAGAAAGTTGTAGAATTTTTTTTTTCTTCTCTGGACTGTGAGTACCCAATTAATTATTGGTTGAGGAATTTTAATTTAACTCAGAAATGTTGAAATGTTGATATTTACCCCAGGCCTATTTCAAAGGTGATCATTTTAAAATGCAGATTTTCCATCAATATGTTAGGAACGTGACTAAATATCTGTTAAGGAATGGACAAAATGTAATATGTTCTAGTCTGAGGCAGGTTACTAAATTACATTATGATTTAATGTTGATAGTTACATCTAATAATAATTACAATTGAGAACCAGCACATAACATTACTTGGTAAAAATTAGATGACCCCTTATAAATAAATTAGATTTAAACATTTATATTAAAGGCATGAAATATTTGTTTGTGATATTGTTGCTGTAAATATTTCCCTATTAATCTTGTAGTGATTGTGCCATTATACTATAAATTATACTGAAGTTTGGTATTACTAATTTTTGTTTGTAAAATAGTACTATTTCCAAATAAGGGAAATAAATTCTTAGTGAGTTCAAAATATGATAGCTTGGCATCTCTGTTCTCCAGCAGGCTGGAGCTGAGCACCACTGTGTGTCCCACAGAAGTTCCCACCTGTGGCCCAGGAGCCTATCCGCACTAGGCCCAGACACGAGGACCCATCCCAGGATATCCCTGGATGTTCAGGCATGAGGCACGTGCATGCAAGTTCTCTCCCTCACACCTGTCATGCATCTAAGCCCTCTGTGGATAGGACTGTGTGGATAGGAGCAACTCCCACCTACCAGGCCATCTTCCAGTTTCCAGCAGTTACCCACACTGCACTTCTGATGCAGAGTCTGGAAAGGTTCTTATAGGCAGCATTAACTAGAACTTAGGATGTCTTTCATTTTGTACTGTATATCAAATATGGCAAATCTCAGAATAAAACATCCTAGAATATGTAATAGTGAGGATGCAACATTGTCCGTGTTTTTGTCGTTGATTTTTTTAAATGTCCTCACTGAAATGATGTTATCAGTATAAAATTAATTTAAGTTTGCTAAAAGATGAATGACATGTGGGTGATATCAATACTTTCCTGGATGAAAAGGAAGGTTTCACACTTGCCAGGTATAGTGGCTTAAATGATGGCCCTCAAGATAGGTCCAGGCCAAATCCCTAGAATCTGTAAATGTTACCTTATTTGGAAAAAGATTACTCACAGATGGAAATAAATTAAGAATGTTGAGATGAGGGGTGCCTGGGTGGCTTAGTCGGTTAAGCATCCAACTCCTGATCTTAGCTCAGGTCTTGATCTCAGGGTTGTGAGTTCAAGCCCTGCAGTGGGCTCCATGCTGGGTGTGGAGCCTACTTAAAAAAAGAAAAAAAGAAAAAAGAATGTTGAGATGGTATCATTGTGGATGATGCAATGGACAATGGCAGCTGTCCTTCTGGAAGACACACAGAGGACAGACACACAAACGAGGAGGTAGCAATGTAAAAGTTGAGTGATATGGCCACAAGCCAAGGAAGCCAAGGAATGACAACAGCCACCAGAAGCTAGAAGAGGCAAGGAAGGATTTTGACCTATGTTGACCTTCAGAACAATGACAGAATTAATTTACATCATTTTAAGCTGCCACCTTTGTGGTAATTTACTATAGCAACCACAGGAAACTAACACAAGTTCTCAAAGTTCACGTACACATCTTTCATCCTTTGGATGTAAGGAAGCCTCTTTCCGTAGCTTTCCACTGTTGCCAAAATGGGCTAACGATAAGACTACATGTGGAACTAAAACTATGAACTGCAGATCTGCCTCAGGTAATGATGGAGTTACACCTCACAAAACCCTTTACAAGTTGAAAATACCCTAAGTAAAAATACAGTGAATACACCTAGCCTACCAAACATCCTAGCTTAGTCTAGCCTAACTTAAACATTCTCAGAACACTTCCATTAGCTTACAGTTGGGCAAATGCATCTAAAACAAAGCCTATTTTATTATAAAGTGTTGATATCTCATGTAAATTATTGAATACTCTATTGAAAGTGAAAAACAGAATGGCTGGATGGGTACAGAATGGTTTTAAGTATATTGTTGTTTACCCTCGTGATCGTGTGGCTGACTGGGAGCTGCACCTCACTACCACTGCCCATGAGACAGTATCGCACTGCATACTACTAGCCCAGGAAATGGAAATGATCAAATTTCAAAATTTGAAATGCAGTTTCTACTAAATGAGTATTACTTTCGCACCATCCTAAAATAAAAAAAAAAGGCAAATTGAACCATCATAAGTTTAGGGGACTGTTTGTAGTTATCTTCAATAATTGTCTAACTACTGCCACTATGAATGCCCAATCTGCTAGCAGCAGAGACCATCCTGAGACTTTTATATGGAAATGTTGCTCAGGGAGGCAAGTGAGCCATTAACTGACATGGAGATTATAATGGAGTCTTGTTAGGGACATTGATCCATCCTTACCGGAATAGATACCTTCTTTGGATTTGTGTTTACCTTCCTTGCCCAGATGCCTCCTACAGCATTATCTCTCATCACTTACAAAATGACTATTCTATCAACATGGAATTCCACATGATATTGACTCATATCAAAGAAGAGTTGGGACAATGGGTTCTTGACAAGGGTATCATATAATCTTACCATATACCATATATATATCCATATATACAATATCCAAAAGCAGTTAGTCATAATACAATGGCCTGATACTTGGCAAAGATGCTGACTCGGGAATAACTTCCTTCAGTTTTGGGACATCGTCCTCTAAGATGTGGTTTATTTGCCAAATAATTGCTAATATCTAGCACTGGAACATAGAGGTGAAGGAACCAGAAAAGTAGGTAGTCCTGGCTGCCACACTATAACTCTGACTAACATACTTCTTGAATTTGTTTAACATTCCCACACCTTAGGGGCTCCTGGGTGGCTCAGTTGGTTAAGCGTCTGCCTTCAGCTCAGGTCATGATCCCAGCCCCCACATTGGGCTCCCTGCTCAATGGGGTGCCTGCTTCTCCCTCTGCCTGCCGTTCTGCCTGCTTGTGCTCCCTCTCTTTCTCTCTCTCTCTGTCAAATCAATAAGTAAAATCCTAAAAAAAAAAAAAAAGGAAAACAACATTCCCACACCTTAGACTCTACAAGACTGAGCTGATGATTTCCACAAATACAATGTTCTTTCAAGGGCTAACTGAATATTCCACTAAACTTGAAGTTGAGACTATCTAATGGATACATTGGGCACTCTATCCCAGCTGATTGAGAAAGAGATTACTGTACTGACAAACAAACAGACCTATTCTTGAACTCAGGGATTAATGGATGTGGCTCTTGGCATTTCCATGCACAGTGATAATGGCAAATGGGCAATTTCAAGAATTGTTGCTTAATAAAGGTAAGGAATCTAAGACTTAAGGTCATTCAGAGATAAAGTTGTGTCTCAGTGTCAGACAAGGAGCTAAAGCCAATCAAACTTCAGATGAAGAAAGAAAAACTAGAAAGTAATGGAGGAATAAGGTGACAAATATCACTTACAGCTTTGGGACCAGCTGCAGGGATATGACTACAGCTACCAAATCTGTCTAGTTTTTTCATAAATTAAGGCTGAGTAACACTTTGTAGATGATTACTTGTTCTTTCCCCCCTGCCCTGGATAGGAAGTGAGCATCTTGTTTCCATTAATATAAAGGCATCCTGTTTTAATATGGGAACTAAATGTAATGGAAAAGCAAATAGGAATTTATGTGATGCAAGAAGTGAACTATATCAGAAACTTCTTTCTTCGTAGGGCAAATGGGTAAATATATTATGTTCAGGACACAGTTTTCATTGTGGAAGATGGATGATGTAAATGTGAAATGTGTAAAGAAGAGAAAAAAATCATGTGTTCCTGGATTCAATGTGCAGTATTAGTATGAACTTGTAATTTTTTTTATAAAAATATTTTCCCAGTTTTAGTCTCTGAATTATGCTATATAATGACACTCAGGAATTGGCACATCTAGTGTCCAGAATTGGTATCTAAATAGTATTCCCTACCTAAATGAACCAAGGTTCCTCAGAGAAATGGCTGTTCCCAGACCTTGGGAGCCTGACACAACATATTTTGCCAGAAAGAAAGACAGTATTCATAGGAGAATAGGAGCATGACAGAATGAAACAAGACCCCTGTTGTCCATATTTATAACAACCGTTAAGACAATGTTCTTTGCCTAACTATTCCAACATAATGTTAGCAATGAATTAAAATCTAATAAAGAGGAATGAACAAGTGAGGAATCTATGAATCCACAACAATATAAATAAATAAATGAATAAATAATAAATAAATACATAAAAAATAGGAAAAGTTATTTCCTAAAATAAAATACAAACTAAATACATGTAGAAGTAATGGAATTAATCACCAATTGTCAACTAACAGAAATAATTAATTCAGACAATATTCATTCTAGCAATAATCAACTGATGCTATAATTAGTAAATGAAAATTTGTAGAGAAACAGTATATCTCCATGTTTATAATATTTATTAATTAAAAGGGAAAATTTTTAACTTTTACAAGGTAGTTTTGTCTAGATCCTTAATATAAGCTTGTTAATCTATTTATGGAAGTATACGATTCTGTCATGAATCATCCTGTATAGATTGCTGTTATTACCATTATGACAATTAAGATAATATACTTTGGACATTAAGGGCAACTTTCTTGATAATGAAAATGATGTTGATATTGCTATAGTTAAGTTCCTCATCTAAACATTTTTTGTTTCAAACTCTTAAGTCAATAAATCCATGAAGAGCCCAATGTCTTTACCATTTTGTACAGACATTTTAGGTATTTCTGGTGATTTAATGCTATTCATGTATCAACCTATGGGAATCAAAAAAATGTGAATTTGAGACAAAATAATGTCTACTGATAGAGTACATTTAATCCTGGTTGTGAAGAAATTCTTTTTATTACCTTTCCAGGTATATCCACTAACTGCTAAAAATTCTAACATGGAAATTTGTATTTCTTAAATGCCACATTAAAAGCAAACACTTAAGGGCATGATCTTCACCCAAATGAAAAGCAGGCATGATCTTCACATCATTTTTATTCTGCTCAACTCAAGGATGCTGATGGAAATATCTTGTCAGAGTAAGTAAGCTTTCCTACAGGCATCATTAAACACATAGAATGAAGCAGAGTCATTGGTAGGGATCACACAGAACCTCTTACTTCTTTGTGATGCTATTTCTCATTTAGAGAAAGCATCTCTATTATAAAGAGACAGGACTATAATAGCATTACCTAGCTGAAAGCGAGATCCAAGATAGATCACTTTACTTCAATTCCTCCTTTACAAAATATTCTCATAACATCTATAGTGTCACACTTGACATTTTTTTAACTAGGTTGTGACTGCTCCATTGAGTAAATTTGACCAAAAATATTAAAAGATCCATCATTTAAAACACAATTCAATCATAGTTAACACAAAATTCAAGACATATTTTGATGTCAAAGTGGCTTTGTGCTTCAGTGATTCCACTTCTTGGGTGTAAATTAGTGTGCCCTTTAAAATGGAAAGGTCTTTTCTTCTAAAATAAATACCTAAAATACTTGTTATCATTACTCCTCCTAACTTATTTCATGTATGCATGTGCTACTGACTATAATTCTCTACGGTTATATAATAGGGATTATGTGAGCATTATCAATTTAAAATTCAGGTTAATGCCCAATTAGCACCCACTGACATAGGTGGGTCAAAGTTTGTGAAGCCTGGTACTTACCCAGTTTGGAAGACTCTCTAGAAGAAAAAGAATGCAAATATAAACACATGTTTGTACATGTTAAATTTTAAAATTTAGATACTATTCTATGGCAGAAAGAACAATATGGAGAAGGGCATGCGAATGCAATTTATATATACAACTGATTAGTCTAGCACTTATGAAACAAGGAAGCAGGGCCTGGAAAAATCATCTGGGGCCAGTATGGTATAGTGCTATTTACCTGGACCTTGCAGCAAGATTTGTATTCTAGCCATATCAAATGTTAGTGGTCTGACCCGAGGCAAGTTACTTAACCTTTCTGAGACTTGGCTTTCTCATTTTTAAAAAAGAAAATAATAACTAACTCATTTGATGATTGTAATTAATATAGCAAATGCTATGACATTTGTTTTCCTAAAAATAAAACCTTACAGATTAGAGGCTTAGGGCATAGAAGTCACAAGAGAACGTACTCCTACAATGAGAAAAAAATCTATTGCAACTCCAAAATCACAAATGTTCTTGAGTTTATGAGTTTCAAGGCAAGCAGGTGAGCTGAATTCCAAAAGGTTAACTAAGTCCTTCCTAGGAGAAATTGTTTCACCTTTAGCAAAGCATGGGAGAAAGAGGTGTCAGCCATAAACATGGGTATGAAAATGAGAAAAATTTTAATGGGCTCTCAAAGGGCTGATGTGGCCTGGAGTAACAGTTAAGAGTCCCCTGAAGTCCCAGACACAAAAGGAGTCTCACCTACTCACCAACTTGAGTCTCCACCTGGTGCTCAGAGGAAAGGGTGGAGGCAGGGCAGAAAATCTGAAAGAGCAAGCAACTCCCTTTGTAGTATACAGACATAAAACCCTACTTGCTTTCTGAATCTCTCCAAACCTACCTTAAGGAAGCAGAAACCTTCTGCTTCTGAAGCCATGACATAAAACCCACTGCAACTATTAAGACAACTAAATATCCTCCACTTCCAGGTAATACGGGTGACTACATTTATCAATGAAAACTCTAACACTGTTGTACTCACCTATTACTTTAAGAACCCCCCAGATATATTATCTTTCAATTGCTCCTTTCTATAATCATCAACCACTCCAAAACTGTCTCTCATTTCACTGACACCCCTCAGAATCACTCCGCACAGGCCCAAATCCTTTACAGTATTTTCCAACCCTCCACTTTCCCTTTTTCCAAGATGCCAACAATCCTTCAGCTCTACTTCACCACAACAAATTAAAAACTAAATCAACCTATTACTGTTTACTCCAGACGTGTTTCTGCAGCTTTGGACAATGGACTCTGGCAGTATGGATCCTAATGCAATTATCTAGGAAAAATATTATGGCCTTTGAAAGAGTTGTGTATATTTGCACCCTTTCCATGGCTTCATGGTAGGCAGAGTGTACTTCCCCACCCCTTAATTTCAGGTTTGGCTGTGACTTATTTTGGCTGATATGATGTTAGTGGATATAATGTAAGAAGGGACTTGGAAGGTGTTTTGGTCTTTTGCATACTTCTGGCAGTATCAAGAGAAAAACATGCCTTGTGTAATTCCTGGCCAGTCAGCCCGGACACAGATTGAGGCACATGGAGCAGATCCAGAAATTACAGCCAAGCCTAGCCAAACTACAGCCTGAAGCAGAGCTACAACACCTCAACTTCAGACCCACAGCCAAAATCTGAGCCTTACCAGCTTACCTGAAAAACTAAAATGGGAATAATAAGAAATTACATGTATATACCACTGAATTGTGGGGTAGTTTTTCAGTGCATTATGATGATGTAGCTGCTTGATACAAAAAATTGGTACTAGAAATGGGACACTGCCAAAGGTGGGGGGGAATCCCTGAAATATGTGGCATTGCTGTGGAGCTAGGCAGAGGGCAGTGAAGAAACATAAAAGTCGGAAAAATGGTGCCCATATTGTGTAGTGACAAAAAGAAATGTGGGCAAAATATCGTTTGTAGTAACTAAGAGGACCAAAAAAAAAAAAAAAAAGTATCTAATAAATATTCAGCATATCAAAGCAAACACTACACCAAAGTCAAACAAGGAAGGTTCTATTTAAGACTATTAACATGGCAGAGACAGACTGAACTCAACTTTGCTGAAACAAGAAGGGAGAGGGTTTTAAGCTCTGGGGTGAGCTTGTGGAAAAATACCAGAGGATGTCTGGGGAAAGCTGGATGTGTCCAGCATGTAACATTATTCCTGAGTTTGCAAGTATTTTCCTTTGTGATTAGGCTGGCAGTGTTTCCTGATTTGCCCCCATTGGGGTTAAGTTCCTATCTCACACAGAGACTAGAGACTGGAGTGTTATCTCCTTCAATGTTTACATTTCAAAGAGATGATTTCCTGGTCCTTGAGAGAGACAATTCCTGTGGCAAAACTGACAAGCAGCTGGGAGAATATTTATATACAGTTAAAGGGGACAGAAAGAATTTACAATTGCAAATCTTCTAAAGAAAATGCTAAGTAAATTCTACAGAAAGGGAGGTCGAGGGCCTATAGTTAGGAAGAAACCTGTCTGAGGTTTAGTCAAGCTGAGGGGAATGTTAATGCCATCTTGGTCAAGCACCAGGTTAGAAACTCTTCCAATACCCCTTTCAACTCAACGACCCCTACACTCATAGAGAGTAGATGGACGCATATGAGAAAAATCAGATCACTTACAGTAAATAAAAAAAGCTACATTTTCTTTGCCCCTTTGGTATAATATTTGTGAATATCTACTTACTATATTTGACACAGTGGTGAAACCATGGCTGAGTTTCATACTACTTAAATTTAAATTATTTACTCTGAAACTTCCTAGCTGAGCAATCTTTGGCTAATTACTTAACTTCCTCACTTGTAAAATAAAAAAGAATAATAATAGTTACAACATAGAGTTTTTGTGATAAATTACAAAACACTCTTAAGGAACTTAAGTCACTCTACAGTAGGTAAATTCTGTAATTTAGAGAAAGCATGTAATAAAAAAAAATTGCAGACATAATCTGGAAGAATAGTCACTGGTAGAAATGGCTTATATTATACAAGCTTATTTAAATTCTCCCTGGAATACCTACAAGTTTCAGTAAAATTCAGCATTCTTTAACAACCAGACAACAAAAAAGGATTCTATGTATTCAAATGTAATCCTTTCAATGAAAGCTACCATCATCTCTCAACCTGTACTACTGTAATAGTTTCCTTGTTGATTTTACACCACCCATCTGGTTCCAAATTACTCTCAGTAGTGCAAATTAAATGAACTTTTCAAAATGCATATCTAATTAAACTACTCTGGTTTAAAACCCTCTAATAGATTCCTACTACTATTTAGGATTACAAAACATCATCAAAACTGTCTGTAAAATCTTACTAGTCCTACCCATGGTTACTTCTCTAGTTTCATCCCGCACTACTGTCATCATTGATCTTAGATCTCTACATTCCTACTCTATAAGTCTTCTTTGGGGGATTTGTACAAGCTGCTCCCTCTGCCTTAAGCTCTACCCAAACCCACCTCTCTCCTGAAGTCAGCACCTATATATTCTTCCAAAGTCACTACAGAAATAATACCCTTAGAAATAAACACTGAACCCCCAGATTTATAGGGTCCCTGTTAACAAATTTTTATAAAATTGAGGAACTGTATTCATAGCAATTATTTCTGTTTTAACTTTACATTCCTTTGTATGGTGTTCTTTTATTATTTATCTTGCCCTCTCCTGTAAAGTTTTATGAGGGTCAGGGCACGCCTGATTTTGCAAACATTGTATCCCCAGGGCCCACCACATTAACAGAAATGCACAGGCACACCTTGTTTTATTGCATTTTGCTTTACTGCACTTTGCAGATATTGTATTTTTTACAAACTGAAGGTTTGTGGCAACCCTGCATTGAGCAAGTCTATTGGCACCATTTTTTCCAACAGCATTTGCTCACTTTGTGTCTCTGTGACACATTTTGGTAATTTTTGCAATATTTCAAACTTTCCATTATTATTTTATTTGTTATGGAAATCTGTGATCAGTGATCTTTGTTATTATAATTGTAATTGTTTTGGGGCACCATGAACTATGCCCCTATAAGATGGCAAACTTAATAAATGTGTATGTTCTGACTGCTCCACAGACTGGCTACTCCTGTCTCTCTTCTTCTCCCCAGGCCTCCCTATTCCCTAAGACACAGCAGTATTAAAATTAGGCCAGTTAATAACCCTACAATGGCCTCTAAGTGTTGAAGTGAAAGGGAGAGTCGCACATGTGTCACTTTAAATCAAAAGCTAGAAATGATTAAGCTTAGTAAGGAAGGCATGTTGAAAGCCAAGATAGGCCAAAAGCGAGGCCACTTGTGCCAAAGTTACCCAAGTTGTGAATACAAAGAAAAAGTTCTTGAAGGAAATTAAAAGGTGCCACACCAGGGAACACACAAGTGACAAGAAAGCAAAACAGCCTTATCATTGATATGGAGAAAGTTTTAGTTGTCTGGATAGAAGATCAAAGCAGCCGTAAGTAAGATTCCTATAAGCCAAAGCCTAATCCAGAGCAAGGCCCTAACTCTCTTCAGTTCTGTGAAGAGTGAGAGACATGAGGAAGCAGCAGAAGAAAAATCCGAAGCCAGCAGAGGTTGGTTCATGAGGTTTAAGGAAAGAAGCCATCTCCATAACATTAACGTGAAAGGTGAAACAGCAAGTGCTAATGTAGAAGCTGTAGCAAGTTGTCCAGAAGATCTAGCTAAGATAATTAATGAAGATGGCTACACTAAGCAACAGATTTTCAATGTAGAAAAACAGCCATATACTGGAAGAAAATGCCATTTAGGACTTTCATAGGTAGAGAGGATAAGTCAATGCCTGGTTTCAAAGCTTCAAAGGACAGGTTGACTCTCTTGGTAGGTACTAACACAGCTGGTGACTTTAATTTGAAGACAATGCTCATTGACCATTCCAAACATCCTGGGGCCCTTAAGAATTATGCTAAATCTACTCTGCCTGTGCTCTATAAATGGAAAAACAAAGCCTGGATGACAGCATCTCTGTGTACAACATGGTTTACTGAATAGTGTAAGCCTGCTGTCGAGACATACTCCTCAGGAAAAAAAAAAAAAAAAAGATTCCTTTCAAAATTGACAACGCACCTGGTTACCATAGCGGTCTGGTGGAGATGTACAATGAGATTAATACTATTTTCATTCCTGTTAACAAATCATCCATTCTGTTGCCCATGGATCAAAGAGTAATTTCAACTTTTAAGTCTTATTATTTAAGAAATACATTTTGTAAGGTTATAGCTGCTATAGATAGTGATTTTTCTGATGGATCTGAGCAAAGTAAATTGAAAACCTCTGGAAAGGATTCACCATTTTAGATGCCATTAAGAGCATTCATGATTCATAGGAAGAGGTCAAAATAGAACATTAACAGGAATTTGCAAAAGGTTGATTCCAACCCTCACAGATAGATGACTTTCAGGGGTTCAAGACTTCAATGGAGGAAGTAACTGCAGATATTGTGGAAATAACAAGAGAACTAGAATTAGAAGTGGAGCCTGAAGATGTGATTAAATCTCATGATCTAACTTTAATGGATGAGGAGTTGCTTCTTATGGATGAGCAAAGAAGTGGTTTCTTGAGATGGAATCTACCTCTGGTGAAGATGCTATGAAGAGCATTGAAATGACAACAAAGGATTTAGAATATCACATAGAATTAGTTGATAAAATGGCAGCAGAGTTTGGGAGGACTGACTCCAATTTTGAAAGAAATTCTACTATGGGTAAAATGCTATCAAAAAAGCATTGTATACCACAAAGAAATTGTTTGTGGAAAGGAGGAGTCAATCAATATGGCAAATTTCATTTTTATTTTAAGAAATTGCCACAACCACTCTATCCTTCAGTAAACACCACCCTGATCAGTCAGCAGCCTTCAACACTGAGGCAAGACCCTTCACCAGTACAAAGATTACAACTTCCTGAAAGCTCAGATGATGGTTAGCAGGTTTTTAGAAATAAGATATTTTTTTTGAGATATCTACATTGTCTTTTAGGCATGATGCTATTGCACACTTAATAGACTACAGTATAGTGTAACCATAACTTTTTTTTTATAGTTTCAAGTTTTTATTTAAGTTCCAGTTAGCTAACATACAGTGTAATATTAGTTTCCGGTATAGAATTGAGTGAGTCATCACTTACATACAAGACCCAGTGCTCACCACAAGTACCCTCCTTAATACCCATTAGCCATAAGTTGTATATGCACTTGGAAACCAAAAAAAATCATTTGACTCACTCTATTGTGACATTCACTTTATTTTGGTGGTCTGGAACCAAACTCACAGTACATCTAAGGTATGCCTGTAGTGGGTATTAGATAATAAGTGTGTGTTGACTCAACCGGTTTAACTGTAATAGCCATTGAAAATGTCACTACCTGGCCAATACATCAATCACCCATCCTCTATCTGAAAAAAAAAGAGTCTCAATGCATGATATTCTACCTCAGAATGGATGTAGATAGTAGTGAAAAGGCCTCTTATTGTTGATTGCTTCCCTTTTAAATGGATAGAAGACATGGGTCTAGCTCAGTCTCAAATTATCATTTAAATTTATATATGAACCACAGAAGCCTTGGCTTCTGACTGGGACTCAGGCCCCTTATATTACTCTTTGTCCAGCTCCTATCTATCACAACATAATGAACTTGCCAGAGATCTTACTACCACAAAGCTGTAAATATTACAAGAGAATTACTTTCCAGAAACATATTTCTTCTTTAGAATTTAATTACTACTGGTTCATTTATTTAAATCGAAGTTAAACTTGATTAGTTTAACATCAATAAAAGTAAAAATATTTCTCTTTGACAAGATTGAGTTAACAAACGCGTAATTGTCACTGATGTATTTGAAAGTAAAACATTTATATTATCTGAAGATTAAGCAAGTCACCATGGCTTCTTTTTTTTTTTTGAAGGGATAAGAAATGTAAGTGTTTAGTGTAAGAAAACTCTAATACCCAAAGTGACAAAAATTTTGCCCCTTCTTCATCTCCATCAAGAATAATAAAATTTATTTTTATAACTATCAACAAAGCAATAGCAATGATTTTCTTAGGTAAGAATGGAAAATTCTGCTCTGACATGAAGGACTTGAACAGTCTCCTCATGCATATCCATACACTGCACGACTCATTGACAGCAGTCCTGTGCTGAATCACCCCCATAATCAGTAAACCCTGCTCTAGTAGACTCCAGTGGGCTTCACTTTGAGCCAATTGGAACATTGATACCTTTAAATTTAAACTAAACTCTTTGCTTCTCAAAACTCCAGAGAAGAATTGCCTTTTGCTTTGTATTGTAGGGACAATTTTCTTCTCTTTATTCAATGAACATGGGTTCTTTTAGAATAATAATAATAATAAAAAAAAAAGGTTTTACAATGGGCAGAGGATCTGAATAGACATTTTTCCAAAGAAGATATACAGATGTCCAACAGACACAGGAAAAGATGCTCCACATCACTAATCATCAGGGAAATGCAAATAAAAACTACAATGAGATATCACCTTATACCTGTCATAATGGCTAAAATCAAAACCACAAGAAATAACAAATGGTGAGGACATAGAGGAAAAAAAGGAACCCTTGTACACTGTTGGTGGGAATACGAACTGGTGCAGCCACCGTGGAAAGCAGTATGGACATTCCTCAAAAAATTAAAAATAAAAATGCCATATGATCTAATAATTCCACTACTTAGTATTTATTCAAAGAAAACAAAAACACTAATGTGAAAATAATATGCACCCCTGTGTTTACTGCAGCATTATTTATAATAGCCAAGATGTGGAAGCAACCTAAGTCGATAGGTAAATGAATAAAGAAGATGGGATAGATATTATATATTATATATATATAATGTAGATAATATACATACACACACAAACACACACACATATACATATGGAATATTACTCAGCCATAAAAAGGATGAAATCTTAACATTTGTGACAACATGGATGGACCTAAAGGGTATTATGTTAAGTGAAATAAATCAGATTGAGAAAGATAAATACCATATGATTTCACCCATATGTGGAATCCACAAAACAAAACAAATGAATAAACAAACAAAAAGCAGAATCAGACTTATAAATACAGAGAACAAACTGATGGTTGCCAGAGGGGAGGGGGGTGGAGGGATGGGCAAAATGGGTGAAAAGGAAGGGAGATATAGGTTTCAAGTTATGCAATGAATAAGTCATGGGAATAAAAGGCACAGTATAGGCAATATAGTCAATGATAACTGTAATAGTGTTGTATGGTGACAGATGGTAGCTACACTTGTGGTGAGCATAGCATAATGTATAGAGATGTTGAATCACTATGTTGTACACCTGAAACTATGTAACATTGTGTATTAACTATACTCAAATAAAAAAAATTAGAAAAGCTTTTACAGAAAAGAAAGGAATTTATAATGGTAACAAGTTTCATCATTACATGCTACACAATCACTGTCTCTTATATCAGTAAATTGTAGGGCTTGATCGAATGACACATAATACACACTCTATCGATTACCAGTGTACTCAACTTTATTTGGTTTTAAAGAGTGTAAATTTATTTAAAAAAATTTTTTTTAGTAATTTCTACACCAAACATGGGGATCAAACTCATGACCCTGAGATCAAGAGTCACATGCTCTGCGGACTGAGCCAGCCAGGCACCCCATCAACTTCAAATACATAAAACAGGCAATATAGCTTTCAGCCAAACAGTCATTACTTCAGAATTATCATGAAATCTCAGATGCATTTTCCTTCCATATGAACTTGGAGAAATTACCCCTCCATTCTTTCTCTTTCTACTAATGTTTCTGTCACATAGCCTCTCTGGGAGTATTGCCAAGTGCACCCCTCCTGCTGTCACTGCAATTATTAAGAAACAACCAATTTGGATATTCACAAATAATGGCTCAGTGAATATTCCTCATTTATCTTTGCTCACTGTTCATTTGAGGGGGTGGGGGTGGTTTCAGAAGGCAAATTCTAATTAAATTCCAGGCACTCCTAGGTCTGAGAAAAGAGTTCAGATCTGCTGGTCCACCCCTGACTCTGGATTAATACCTTCATGGACAAACTGTTCTTTTGTTTTATTGAATCTCTTTTTATGGAGAGATTTACAATACTACAATGCTGTATGTATGCATGATTTAGAACATCCAGAGTAGAGATAGTGTGCTTTCAATTAGGCCATTCAATTTCCCCAAATATCTTTTTATCTTCTGTATGCTTATCAGCAAAGATACTGATCTCAATTTCCATGAAATTGCAGAAGTTTCTTTATTATACAGATAATACTAGATAAAATATAAAGAAATGTTGGGTGCCTGGGTGGCTCAGTCGGTTAAGCGACTGCCTTTGGCTCAGGTCATGATCCTGGAGTCCCAGGATCGAGCCCCGCATCGGGCTCCCTGCTCAGCGGGGAGTCTGCTTCTCCCTCTGACCCTCCTCCCTCTCATGCTCTCTGTCTCTCATTCTCTCTCTCAAATAAATAAATAAAATCGTTAAAAAAAAAATATATAAAGAAATGTTTACTACACCCATCATCACCTTGTGTGTATACATATATATGTGTATATATGTATATATATTTATACTGCAGTAATTATTAAATGTAACTTATCGAACATTAAATAAATGTTTTGCTATACCAAATATCTATCTTTTTCAGCAAAAGGGTTCCTATTACATTTACCATATATTTACATAAATAGGAGTAGTCATGAAAGGTCACTGATGATTAAACATTGTATTCAAATGGGTCTGGGATATAGCAATACTGCTGTTACACCCATACACACACACAAAACAAAACCAAAATTTTAGCAGGATTGGTTTCTAAGTATCCTTTAAGAGCTCTGGAATGACATGGTACATACAGGACTGTTTGTTCTATCTTCTCCGTTTATCCCATCAGGATAGTTAACTCTATGATTCAACTATAAGGGAAGAACAGTGAAGAACACATTTTCCAATGTTATACTATAATAATAGCATGGGCAGATTTAATTGTCCCCTTAAGAGTGCTACTCTGCCTTGTCTTCCTGGTGACCTGATCATTGTCCTTAGAACACATCCTATTCTACAGTCATTAATAGGGTACAATTGACCCTTGAACAATACAGGTTTGAAATGCAGGAGTAAATTTATACATGGATTTTTTTCAGTAAATACAGTACAGTACTGTAAATGTACTTTTTCTTTCTTATGACTTTCTTACTAACATTTTCTTTTCTCTGGCTTACTTTATTGTAATAATACACAGTATACAATACATATAACATTCAAAATATGCGTTAACCAAGTGTTATGTTATTGGTAAGGCTTTTAGTCAATAATAGGCTATAACTTTAAGTTATACATATCTTAACTTTAAGTTAAACATAATTTTTTTGACTATGCAGAGGATCAGTGCCCCTGGGTCAACTCTACATTATCACTTTCGGATGAGGGTACATGACTGCTGTCAATGTTGCACTCAGGCACACTGTCCCATCAATTTAGTGACACTGATGCTTCATATGTATATTAATCCATCCTCCTTCCATGCTTCTACAATATGCTGAAAACATGAGTGCAGATTTGTCTCAATGATATATTAAACATATAACTATAAAAATTGTATTTCCCAGGGGAGCCTGGGTGGCTCAGTCAGTTAAGCGTCTGACTCTTGATTTCAGCTCACATCATGATCTCAGGGTTGTGAGATAGAGCTGCACATCAGACTCTGCACTCAGCAGGGAATCTGCTTGAGATCCTCTTTCTCTCTCCCTCTGCCCTTCCCCCACTTGTGTGCATGCTCTCTCACTCTCTCTATCTCTCTCTAAAATAAATAAATAAGTCTTAGAAAAATTTCCCAGGAAAAGTTCTTATTCTTCTTTTCAGAGCATCCTCACAATTGTCCTTTTGGGAGTAGCATCAGGATACACGGCAAGTGTTGGTATACCAGGCAAACATTATATCAAACAGGTAACCACCTACCTCAACACAGTGCCATATTGTAGCACAGTCCCATGGTACAGGTGCCCCATTATTGTATAGTCACTGGTCTGTGATATTCAGAGGTAAACCTTCAGACTTTCTGAAAATTGGCTAATGTATATAGTTCAAGAATCGTGAAGCAAATGAGAAGTCCAATCCAGTGACATTTATTCTGATCACTAAAGGATACAGACCGTTCCAATATTAGTCCAGTTATCCATTAAATTATCATTTAAAGCTCATAAATGGGTTTCAGTCTGATAGCATTTAGAAGAAAAAACAATTTTGATAACTTTTCCTACTAGTGCCCATCACTGCAGAGAAACAACTCAGAGAAGGTATTCCCTTATTCTGAGAATTTCTTTATAGGAGAGATAAATAGCATTACTCCCAGTATTATCTCTCACTTTTTGAATCCCTTACTTTCAGTAACCACTTCTACCTTTCTCAAATTAACCACAAAATTAATTCATACTCTCCTTCTCTTGATATAATTAACAAACTTACTTATAAATCTGGCAAAGGGATAACTGCATCAGTCCTTTCCCTGCCATCTATTGCCAGGAGTGAATTGTCTAATTTAAGAGGTAGAAGAAAATGAAGCTCTCCTTCTCCTACCCTAGACCAAGTTATAGCTGCCCTCCTAACTTTTAGCATAGCCACACACACAGGTTTCTTTTAGAGATACTTACAAGAGGATTTAAAGATATAGAAATAACACCTTGTGCCAAGATGGATTTTTCGTTAAAACCTAAAAATATAACACATGAAAACATGGATGCCAGCATTGCACAAAACATTTTTGTGAACGAGTGTAGTAGGCATCCTCTAAGATGACTTCCAATGATCCCCACCTCCTCATTTTAACATGTTTGCAATTTGCTTCTAACTGATAAAATGCAGCAATATTTATGGGATGTCACTTTTGTGATTAGACTTCCATATTGCTAGCATACTCTACTGTCGTCATGGTCTGCATGCTTAGATGAAGTTGCCATGTTGCCTGGAACTGCTGTCATATGGCAAAGAACTGAGCCTGACCTCCAAGCAACAAGCAGCTCAGAACCAAGACCTTCAAACCAACAACCCTCAAGAAACTAAATTCTGCTATCAAATCACATGAGCATAACTTTCCCCAGTCAAGCTTTCGGATGAGACTCTAGCCTTAGCCCATACTTTAATTGACGTGGTATGAGAGAACCTAAAGCAGAGTAGCCAGTTAAGCTTTGGCCATATTACTGGCCCACAGACATTGTGAGGTGATGAATGTGTGTTCATTTAAGCTACTAAGTTTTGTGGTAGTTACATAGCAACAGATAACTAATACAGTTGAGAAAAATAGAGAGTTTTATTATGGCATAATTCTTTACATCATCTTCCCACTTTTGTACCCTAAGAACCTTTTAAAAGGAGATCCTTCTTTACTTACTTTCTTGTATTCAATGTAACAAACATTCATCAAAGCCAATCTCCTTTCACTATTTTTTTTTTCACCCTCTGTTTTTGAAACAAATACAATTGACCCTTGAAGAACATGGGTGTTAGGAATGCCAACCCCCTATACAGTCAAAAATCTGTGTATAACTTTTAACTCCCCCAAAACTTAACTAAAAATAGCCTTCTGTTGACCAAAAGCCTTACCAATAACATAAACAGTCAATTACATATTTTGCATGTTATATGTATTAAATACTATATTCTTACACAATTAAGTAAGTTAGAGAAAAGAAACTGTTATTAAGAAAATAATAAGGAAGAGAAAATACATTTATAGTATTGTACTGTAGATATTTTTTTAAAAAGCTACATATAAGTGGACCCACACAGTTCAAACCCATGTTGTTCAAGAGTCAACTGTAATCAACAACTGCAATTTTATATTAAATTATTACTTTGAGAGTTAAAAGGAATGGGTAATGACCAAGCAGTAAGGTGTTATTTAGCCTGTTGCTGAGTAGCAGTCTTTTTAAAATAGGTACCTTGATCCAAGGAAATATAGATGGGTGCTACAAATCAAAATTAAAGTGCGTTTTCCTAATACTTTCATTGTAATATTCACTATGGTTTATCAGCAATGCATACAAATCCCAAATTAGCATACATCTAGATTTTTGACAGGGTCCATTAAAATTTGCCATGGGTAAGCAGGCCCATCTGTTATGACCAAAATATTGTCCTCAAAGCAATCATTCTATGGCAAGTTTCAATAAAATCTGTTAAATTGGCATTCTGGAAAGTCTTTGGCAGATGTTGTTATTCAGCTAGTACATAATATCAGATAAAAATTAATGAATGATTATTTTGGTGATTACTTTATATAATTTGTTTTTGTTTTGATATTCTGATCGTAAGTTCTATTAGTCAAAGTCAGAATTTGCCTACTCTTCAGTGGAGGAAAAGGATAAAAGAAGAAAAAGAAAAAGAAATGGGAGATTACAAAATTCAAGAGGAAAGAGAAAGTCAGGTCAAGTACACAGTACAATGAATAAGAAAGAAAACTTGATAAAGAAAAATGTGTAGTAAGAAAAAGCTAACCATCTATTATGAATATATTCACTGAATCAAAAACTCCTGCTTTTCATCACTTTCTTTTCAATCTAGACTGAGATAGAAACAGTGGCAGCACCTTGCCATTGTGAACTGTTTGGCCTTGGCCTACAGAAACTTCTAGTGGTTACCTAACATGAAATATTTGCTCTGGTGACTTCAATATATACCTTTACTTATTTCAGAGCAGAAAGGACGTTTACCTCCTGTGGACTTACTCTTAGTTAAGATAAACATATTCATGGCAAAAATAATCTAAAATGTTATCTAAATTTAGATATATATTTAGACCCCACTAAATAACTTTCAAATAAATTAGTCAGTTAAAAGTGATCTATAAACCTATAGGTTTCTTATAATTTTGAAAAGACTATTCAATTTTGTCAAATGTTCATTAATATAAATAGTACCTATTGATAAAACTGTGAAGATTAATTAAATAATGATAGTAGATTTTTTTTCATTTAAAATCATAATATATTTATAAGTTTTTATATTTATTTTAAATCAAGATTCTGTTAACCAACACATGTTGTGGTAGAGAGCCCTCTGGTAACTTAGGTTTGAAAAGCACCATATGAAACCTTGGGCAGTTGTATTCTAATGTATGCATTCTCTTTACATCAGTCTTCTCATTTTTTATACTATACATGAGAGATATTACAATTATGGCACCTTTAAATAAAGATGAAACCAGGAATTGAGCAACTAATGTGGTTTACCTTAATAACTGAACTTTGACAAAAAGTAATCAAGAATCCTATGACTTTGGAATGATTGTAATGCCAATCATTAGAAGCTCAATGTGGCTTTAATAGAAACAAGGTGAACTTATTAAAAAGTATGAAGTTTGTAAGAATTCATGATTATAAAGATATTAGTAAATTAGATTATTAATGCTGAGAATAGCATGAGTTTGTCAATGTCAAATGCCTTTTTTTTAAGATTTTAATTTCCAAGGTAAAGAATACCAAAGTTCAATTAGGATTTTAAAAGATTTTGTAAAGATTGACTAAAATCAATTACATATTTAAAGGATTACATGACTCTTTCCACATTAGATTTATACAACTTTAAAAGATGAAAAAAAAATCAGATAATTTAGTGTACTGAAGATTTTGGAGTAAAGTATTTGGTTAACTGAAATTTATTTACTTGTCCAAAATTTTACAGAAATTTGCAGGATCAGTGGGAAAGTTATTAATTCAGGCTTTGAATAAATACTGCATTATTTTTTTCTAAAATAATTTTAACTAACAATAGAAAAAATTCCTGTATGATAGTTAAAAAGAAGACACAGGTTATTTTCAGAAAAAATTAACATGAAAAGTAGGTGTCCTTAAGGGGAAATATAAAACAGGTCATTCTTTTCAAATTCAAGTTATAAAAATATGAGGTAAAAGTTCTGAAAAGAAATGAAACCTAAATTGAAAAATGGGTTTAATACTTAAAATACCTGTTTGTTCAATTTCTAGTTTAAATATGTGTCAGTTCTCCATTGGATTCTTTTTATTCTGGTTTATTGTAAAAACCACATGAAATGCTAGAAATATCAGAGGATTATCTCTAAAGATGCCTTTTTTTTTCTTTTAATTTGAACCTTTCATTTAAATTCTTCCCTCTGACGTTATTAGTGTCAGGTGAGGTTGATAAGTATACTGAGAATCTGTTATTCCTCCTATTCCTTTGATGACCAAAGAGGTACAGTGGTAGTCATCCATCTTATTCCTTGGAAATGCAGTCCTTCAAAAGAAAAAAAAAATCTCTGAAGTTTCCATTTCCTGCCTTCTATCCATTTACTGCCTGTAATTTCCAAGAAGAGGTGGGTATAGAAACACATGGGAAAATAGGATGGTGAAGTAATACTTAAAAAAATGAGAACATGTGTCCAAAACAAATTCTGGTTTTCCCTTCAGAATTGGCCATTTAAAATATTTTCTGTGAATTCAGCTTGTAATGCTTATTTGTAGTTCTGCCAGTTTTTCATGGATAGTGACAAAACTGAGACTGAATGAATCGTCGCCTTAGTAGGAAAGGGTACAAAAGTGGGAAAATAGATATAAAATGCATTTAAATGTGATACTTAATTTCTTTACAAAAATATAACTTGCTAAATCAAGAATAATTTTGAATAGGAGGCTATTGTTTTTATATTGTGTAATAACTATCTTACTCTAAGAGAGCTTGGTCAAACAATAAAATACATTGTTAGTAAAAAAAAAAAAAGAAAAGTAGGTGTTTGCTTCAAACATTTTACTCATAATAAAAATTAATAGATTCCTAACACATAAAACATAAGAAAATAAAGATTACCTGGAAGAAACAAAGACTACACTTAACGCCTCAAATAGATAATGACTAGTGTGTTTCTCATCATTCCTTTTTTTTGTATTTATTCTTTTTCTCTCTTTTTTTAAATAGTAAGTTCACACTTTTAAACCCTAATTTTTTCACCACTATACCTTGAGCCCTTTTCAATAGCAGTGAAAGTTCTTTTAAAACATAATTATTAATATCTACATACTATTTTAGTATATGAATACTTAGCCCTATACATATTCTTAAAATAATTTTAAAACATCCTTTTTCCCCCTTAAACATACATGACCTTTTTTTCCAGTCCTCCGGTGGTTTCTGATTTGCGGCAATAATTTCCCCATTGGTGTTTGTCATCACCAAATTGCAGATGACTAATGTTCCTCAAAGAATGAAGTTATATGTTTACTTATATAAACTGGTTAAGGAAAATGGTTAGTTAAGGTAAGATGAACTGTTTTTTTTTTTTTTTTAAATTAGACTGAACCTCATTTTTTGAAAAGCTAAAGCTGGCTTTGCTCTTTAAGTTCACATTTTATCTGTTCAGTAGATAAGCATCATCACAAGAACGGTAATGTGATTCTCCAGAAAGGTTATTTCTGAAATACTAAAGAAGGGCACTGAGGCTGTCATCCCTGCAGATGGGAACCAGGATGAATTATTAACTACCACAGATGCCAAGGGAAAAGATGAATCTGTTTTGAAAAGGTAACACACAAAAATCAAAATATCCTTTAGTCAGGGGACTCAAGGGGTATTTGAAAAGAATGTTCAGACATCTGAGATCTCTATATCACACTTCAGCTTTAGCAAACATTCATATCAGGCTATATCATTCTTTGAGATTTAGTGAAGTAGTTATAAACAGGAAGACTAATTTCACAAAATATTATAATACCCATCATTGTGAAAAATCCAAGCAATTTGGCAAGAGAAAACTTGGATCTAATAAGAGGTGCTGTCTAATATCATTTGATATATTGGCCATTCATGCATAAATAGACCATGTGATTCAGGATAATAAAATTATAGTTTTTGCCTAAAATTTGTAAATGTGCTTTTATTATTTCTCACTCATTTTCTTGCCACTAAAACTCATGGTCAAATTTAAGTGTCTTCACCAAACATTAACTTAGTTTTCTTCTTTGTATTACTGTAGCCAGGCTGAATTAATACATAGATAAATCACTACAGTTGCAAAGGTTTGAACACACAGATTTTTTTTTTAAGTTTACAGAATAAGAAAATGGTTGGTGGCAACCTAGGCTTACTTTAGTAAATACTTTACACTTTAATTACACTTTAATTCAAAGATGGGTTTCCATCTTTGTCAAACAGAGGAGGAAAAGAGTATGGAAAAGCAAAGGGGGAAGTTTTCAGAATACCGGCCAGCAAGTGGCAAATATCCCCCTTCTTTTTCCTATTTCATGGTTAGAACTCAGTTTCAAGGTCATACCAGTAATGAGAAAGGTTAGAAAATGTGGCCTCGCTAATGCCCAGAAGTAGGGGAAAGGGATCTTTTTAAATAATTAGCAGCCTCTTTATAATCTTCAAAACTAGAAAGCCTATATGAAAAAAATGCAAGTTCACTCATATCCTGCCCCAGCTTTTTTTTGTTTTGTTTTATTTTTAGGTTTTATTTATTTATTTGAGAGAGAGAGAAAGAAAGAGAGAGCATGAGCCAGGGGGTTGGGGGGATGGCCGAAGGAGAGGGAGAAGCAGAGTCCCCACTGAGCAGGGAGCCCAGTGAGGGCTTGATCCCAGGACCCTGGGATCATGACCTGAGCTGAAGGCAGATGCTTAACCTTTACTGAGCCACCCAGGGGTCCCTGCCTCAGCTTTGTAATTAAGAATCCTTTATGACTAAATTCTCATGAATTTCAGTTGATACTAACGTTTCAGACTAAGGTCTGAAAAATCAACTGAGAAAAAAAAAGTGCATGGTTATTTTACTTCTTGCACATTTTCCAGTGAAAATATTGACATAGGCAATTGAAGTACCTACATCCATTTGGATTTTCAAAAATGATTGTGTCATCATAGATAAAGTTTAAGAGGATTCAACTGAAAAGTTAAGACCAAATCCTGACTCACCAGAAATTGTATCACTTTGGGAGATATCATCTGGATTTCCCAGATCATTTCTTCATATGGAAACACGAGAAAAATACCCATATTTGTAGTTCAGAGTTGCTGCGAAGATGTTTCATTTCCATCTAATGTAAAAAAGCAAATTCACCATTTTGGTATTCACATAGCATGTACCTTCATCCATTTTCTAGTACTGTCAATGTTTCTTAAACTGTAATATGCATTCAAGTCATCTGAGGTTTAAAGTAGAAAGATAAATCCCATGAACTTGCTTTCTGAGATCCTGATTCTTGGAGCCAGAGTCTCCACTTTTTTGCAAGCAAGGTAATTCTGGTACAAATGACCCAGAGACCAAGTTTATAGAATAGAGTTAGACCTCAGTGTCTTTGAATGTGGGCATCCTTCCTGTATCTCAAATCTAGGGCAATATTTTCACAATAGTAAGCACTTGATTAATGACTGTTAAGGAATACAGAAATAATTGTTTGGTATAACTTAAACATAAAATGTTAAAAATTAAATGAAAAAAAAAGTTTGAAAAAAGATACCGCTGTTATTTAGTAGCTTTTTGATGTGATAAAGTCCTATAGTGCTCTGGGCTTTATTTTCTATACCTGCCAGATGAAGACTATACTATCTCCTATATCATATTGAAAAAAATTAAAAAATGTATATACATTTTGCACAAAATAGACTTTAAATTTATAAGATTTTATAATGATTCTATTATGCATGTATATTAACTATAAGTTATTTAATCCATTAAGTTTCATCTAAATAGTTTAAAACAGGAATCAAAATACATGTTTTCTACACTTAGATCATATGTAAAGGGAAATTTGATCAACATAATTTTTTTTTAAATTTATTTATTTATTTTAGAGAGAGAGAGCACAGCGGGGAGGGGCAAAAGCAGAGGGAGAGAGGGTCACAAGCAGACTCCATGCTGAGCATGGAGCTCTATGGGGGGTTCAATCTCACAACACTGAGATCACAACCTGAGCTGAAACTGAGAGTTGGATGCCCAACGAACTGTGTCACCCAGACAACCCTGATCAACATAATTTTTTAAAGAGACATACGTTCATTCCTCAATGATGTTGGAAAACCTTTAAAGAGTTCAGAAATACAGTGACTGGCCTAAGGATTGGGAGGTTTGGTTTGAGATAACTCTGCAAAGTTACACAATCCACTTTATTTGAGATTCTGTTTTCCTAACTATACAATGAAGTAGTATAAATAAAGTGGAAGCTACTGGGACGCCTGGGTGGCTCAGTCAGTTAAGCATCTGCCTTCAGCTCAGGTCATGATCCTAGGGTCCTGGGATCGAACCCCACGTCAGGCTCTCTGCTCAGCGGGGAGCCTGCTTCTCCCTCTCCCTCTACTGCTCCCCCTGCTTATGCTCTCTCTGTCTCTCTCTCTCTGTCAAATAAATAAATAAAATCTTAAAAAAAAAAAAGTGGAAGCTACTTTCAGTTCTAAATTCTATGATGGTATGACCTAAGAAATCATATTCAATGAAATAGGATTACGTGCCAGGCAATAAAATCCCTTTTTCATTTAAGTCATCAATATTTAAGTCTTTAATAGAAAATAATAGTTAAATAAAATGTCTAATTGAGTTTAGTTGAATCTATAATTCAAGTAAAACAAAGTTATTCCTTTTTTAAGCTTTATATGACATTTCTGAAGTCCTCAAAACATTTTTGATGAGTACCATATGTTACAAATGAAAAATACTTCTACCAAAAATTTCTAGACTTGAGAAAGTATTTCAAAACCTAAAGATATGCTCAGTACAATTTGCTGAAATCCAATTTAAATAATGATGTACAAATATTTTAGTATAGTCACTGACCCAGAACTATCTGATACTTGGATTGTCTACAAAGCCAATACCTAGTGTGTCCTTAATCTTTGATTTCACTTATAGGAAATATTGCTGGGACACTACAGGGATGCTATACTCTGCAGCTGTGAAATGTAATTACATGTTCTTCTTTTTCTACTTCCTTGTTATACTCAGCATGACTCAGTCTGATATTTTATTGCTGTTCTATTTTATTTAATATCCAATAGATAGTTTACAAACCCACATCATATGCCTTACCTCTCCTACAATTATAGTTATAATTTATTTTATTAGATATAAAGGGCACTCACAATTGCATCTATGTCCTGTGACACTTTTCATTAAACTTTCTATTATATTATGCTATATGCCCACTGTTATATATAAAATTATTATAATATACAATATTGTAAACATTATGTATTCATTAATTTGAAAATTATATATTTAATTTTAAGGAGCCACAATTTTGCACCACATTGGTAATTGTTTTCTAAGTTTAGTATAATTTCTTTTTATATATTGACTTCAACAAGAGTCCTTACATTAACTTGTAACAAGGTCATTATTATTCTATGTGTATTAAATGTGTACATCAAGTAGGCCCTTTCATAGAAAATTATGAGTTAGATATAAACTATAAAATACACCTCAACCCTCCCCCCACAAAAAAAATTTACCTCAACCCTTTATGGAAAATAAATCTCATTAGAATGTAAAAATGAATTCAAATGGAACATATAAAAAAAATACAGTGCATTATTTAATAAAGCAGTGAAGTAAGTAGTATTACCTAAAACTAGGACGACATTTTTTTTTTTTAAGATTTTATTTATTTATTTGACAGAGAGAGATACAGCGAGAGAGGGAACACAAGCAGGGGGAGTGGGAGAGGGAGAAGCAGGCTTCCCGCGGAGCAGGGAGCCCGATGTGGGGCTCGATCCCAGGACCCTGAGATCATGACCTGACCTGAAGGCAGACGCTTAACAACTGAGCCATCCAGATGCCCTAGGACGACATTTCAACATATATACTACATGAAGCAGGGAGGTGTGGGTAGGGGGTTTTCTGTTTGATTTTTGTTATTTGAAATGTTTTCAATATTTTAATCCACAATAATTTAGTCTTCTTCTGTGTACCACTACTAAAAAAACAAAAACAAAAAAAAACAAAAAAAAAACAACTTGTTACCCTTTCACACCTAAAAAAAGTAATTTTTTAACTGCTCAAAGAAGGGCATAGGTGTTCTTCTTCCTTAACATTTGTTCCTTTTTTTACTTCTCATTTCATCACTAAGGAGTGCAATTTCAATATTGACATTTTAGCATAGTGAATGGCTCAGAAAAATCATGCAATAAATATGTGTTGAGTGAATAAAATAATTTTTACTCAGGTTTCATTATCCCATTTAGTTTAATTTGAAATAACTAACTTCATATTTGATTTCCCATTACTCCTCATTTTTCCAGCATTCCTACTTTCAAACTGTGGAGTGGCCAATTATTATTTTTCCTTTATAAAGTTTTTGAATATTTCCATTCCACTTCTTTTCATTCCCTTGCCAGCCCTACTTGAAGCTCATTTCTCCTCATATCTTCACTTACTGTTATGCATCCTAAATGCCCTTCCTGTCCCTGCTCATTCTCCACTGTAATGGCAAACATAGACAACTCTTTTCTACCTAATATCCCAAACATACAAACTGTCATACAAGTGTCAATCATAAAACCAATAAACATATTTTGGATAACTATATTATAGAACTAGGCCCCCTATTTTATTTTGATATTCAAGATGTTCACAGATTCCAACATAAATTTAAAATTCTCTTTGGGTATCAATTTATTTTCTCCCTAATGTGCTTATGCTTTATTAAGCGTGTCCATGTGGTAAGACCCCCTTGGAAGGCACTCTGACACTCACTATGACAATTGTATCCACTTGCCTTCTGGTGCTTAATCACCACACATGATTCTATTGTTTCAGGGTTTTATCACAATTTTTAATGTTTTCCGGCCAAGTTCTGCAATAAGTTTTCAATACCATTAGCCCTTGCCTAGGGAGGAGAGAAACTCATGATCTTTTTAGTAGTAAAAGTGTTCCTCTTTCCAGTGAAAACCTTAAGATTTTAAGAAGAGTATGACCTCTGAGCTTTCTGGTGAAAAATGATTTTTACTGTCTCTTCCAGCTACAGATAGCATATCCAATCTAGCTTTTCTAATTCCTTGAGCCTTTTATTCCCTTCCTCCAACATTTCTTATTACAGCTTTGACATTTTAACTTTAATCAAAATTGGTTATCATGTTTTATTTTCTTCTGGGAGTCATCCTAGTCGTGAAGTCACACCATTTCCTGGGGTCCTTCCCAGGAGGTAAAATCCTGTATCTTGGGAGAGTGCTTCAGGTCAATCAACTCTTCCCCTCTGAATTTTCTAACCTGGCGTCACAGACCAGGAATCCACTCACACATGTATTCCCCCTACCCCTGCTGGTATATGATATCTAGGTTTCCTAGCTCCTTTGGAGTTTATTCTTTCCTCCCTTATATCAGGCCTTCCATGTCCTCTCTATGTTATACTGTGAATTAACCCTCATTATAGATCTAATGGATAAGAAGTAGCCTAAGAAGAGCACTTTTGAGTTCTAGGGAAATGCCTCTGCATTTTTTCCCAATAATTTGGGAGTTCTAGTTCTTGTAGGAAGGGGTGGGTCACTTCTACAGGCTCAGAAGTGTCAGAGGGGGCTGTGTGGCCAAAATCTTTGGAGACATCTAACTAGATATCCCATTGCACCCATCAAAATCCCAGGTTTTCCCAACTAGAGCCCTGGCTTTGGAATGGTAGACTAGCTTTGGTTGGAGACATTGTTCTATAAAGTTAAGCCACTCAACCATTATTATGTCTTTGCCTTGGTTCTCAGATTTCTTTGCTTCTCTACTGAAGGAGAGGAAGTTTCATTTATCTTACAAAGAAACCCTTTGGCCTTTCCTCTTGGTTTTCAATCACTTACTAATTTTCCTTAGTAATATATTATTTTCTATTGAGTTAGTGTAGTTTAGTGTAGTTTAGCAAAAAGCATCCAATCCCATTGTTCTTTCAGGTACCATTTCACATAATAAGTTTGAAATGAAAGACATATCATACTTGCTCTATCTTCCATTCAACTGCTACTGTCCCAATTCACCAGCAATAAATGTTTTAGCAACTGGATTTTTGCCAGAAAATGTTGGTGATGAGATTCTCAGTGCCAACTGGGTCATGTATCCCCTAGCTATAAAACCTCATCTTATAACCTACTCCTAGGACCAATCCCAATATCAACTTCTGCAGGTTTTATTCTCTGGAAGCAGATGTTGAGATGCAGTGTGTGAGCTCAATATCTGTGAAAAAGTGTGGAGGGAATAGGGTTGAGTGGAGGGAGAAGTTGAAATTCAATGTATTCCCAACAAAGCCAGAGGCAACCTGGCAGGGATTTTTTTCTGTGAGAACTGCTTATCAGCATTGAACTGAAATGGCTGGGCATTTATACCCTCTTGCCTTGTTCAGTCATCAGAAATAGGCTGTGTTGGGAATAGTGTGCCTTCTGGACAGGTGGCTTTCTTCACCTGACGCAGACACTAAAGGAGCTGAGAGCTAAAAGCTATCTGCTGACCTCATTTCTCCATACCTTGAAGATGCAGCTAAATGCATTTCCAGGTCAAGCACAAAATTAAAGTCTTGAAAATAACCAATAATTGATACATAGGCAGAGAAGGATAAGATTGCAAGAGTAAGAGGACAAAAATTCCCAAGAGGGAGCAGATTCCTGGAACCAAGGGGTGAATGAGTTTCAAGAATAAGGGATTCATAAAAAGTATAAGATTCTTTTTTTTTTTCTTTGGCAGAATTGCTCATGCATTTATTTAATATATGAATACCCCATGGCTACTTTAATAGGGAGCTTTACATGGCACATAAATTAAGGCATCAATTTTGTCTACCTTCACATTCGTACACTGAATTCTAAATACAAACACTATTGGGCAGCATGACTTAGTGAGGGTTAGCTAATTTTTAAAGATGTTAAAGTTAAAATATGGCACCCCTTTGACTGTTTTTTCCTTCTTTATCTTTAATCCTCAGGTACCAAGTACCTTTCCACTAAACCTATCTGTCTAGAACCCCTCCTTGTTACAGTGACACCTACATCCCATCCCAGGCCTTCCTACAGCAGATACCTGTAGCTCTGCAAAAAGTATAAGATTCTGAAAGAGGTTGGTTTTACCTAAACTTTTGTTGTAAAGCCTCCAGCAGGAGAGCAGGAATAGTTTTAAATTGTGACAAATTACTGAGTGATAGTTCATGAAAAGGCAATAAAGAATAGGATCCAACCAAAGAAGGGATTCAGTACTTTTGAATTTGAACTCATAATTCTTCACTGCACTTGATTACTCTCCTCCTTCCCCCAACTCACAGAGCCTATTTTTGCTCCTATTTTAGTAAATGGTGTCACTATCCATTGAATCGTCATTCATGCTAGATAACTCTGGATCATTCCTGAATCTTCCTTTCTTTCATGTTTCATAATGAATCGATGAACAATTCCTGTTTTGTCTATATTTAAATACCACTGAATCTGTCCCCATCTTTTTGTTACCAATGTCACTAACTGAACCCCACTGTTCACCTCTGAACTTCTTTCTGTGCCTCTTTACTTAAATCTCTATAAATTTTTCTCTTGCTATGTAGTATAACAATTCTCTACCTTTCCAAACCTATAGGTGCTTTGTACTCCAAAGTTTTTGTGGAATTAAATTACATGTATGTAAAATTAAAACTGAGAAGTTAAAATACATGTATTTATTAATTTAAAGCTATATATAATAACCCCTTCCATGTTTACATAAATATCACTACTTATGGAAAAAAAACAATATTCTTCAAAACCAAAAATGGTGATGGGGTGCCTGGCTCAGTCGGTTGAGTGTCTGGCTCTTGGTTTCAGCACAGGTCGTGATCTCTTGGGTCCTGAGACGGAGTCCCGCCTGGGGCTCTGTGCTCAGTGAGGTGTCTGCTTGAAGATTCTCTCCCTCTGCCCCTCCCTTCATGTGCACACATGCACCTGCCTGCACTCTCTCTTTCTCAAATAAATAAATCTTAAAAAAATAAAAACAAAACCAAAAATGGTGAGAAGAACGGCATTGTTTATAATTTTGCAAGTCTCTTAAGTATTTGGCTAAATAAAAGACTGCCAAATTATCATAAAGGCTTCTTCATTCAAGCTGTCTTAAAATTTTATTTTCTTCCGAAGTGTATGAAGAATACCCAATCTCACTCAGAAAGGGAGGAGGTATTTTATTAGTTTCTCTAAATAACTATGGATATTCTTCATTGATGGCACATCAAAACTCTACAAGTAACTTTTAAGGATTAATTTCAGTATGGAATCTGAAGCCATATCAATGAACTTTTCCTACTTTGTTATGTTAAAATCTATTGATCTATCTTGCACTTTGAATGAATCATTTTCCCACGCATAGGTTGTAATATAATGCTCTGCTCATTTGAAATGTATTAGTTCACTACATTATAGAGATTTTCCAGAAGTTGAAAAATTTCATTATACAATATTGGAAGATCAAATTTGATAATATAGCCACTGATGTAATCAGAAACATTTTAAGTATTAGAGAGCTCTCAAGCTCATGAAAGTGGTTAAGTTTGTCAAATGTTTATTTTTTTGCTTAGAAGCTTAACTTTAATTATTGGCAACAAATAATCTCCTTTGTTTTCCTTGAAGGGATAGATATAGTTCACTTATTTTCAGGAAAATGTCTGCAAAATATCCAAATCTTAATGGTTATAGTTTGTCTCTTAATCATTCTTTCAAGTAAAAATTTTGTGGCATGAAAAGAAGTAGCTAGAGCAACTTAGGAGTTGCATATTTATGCAAGTGTTTTTCTTGCATCATTGTTCAATATGCTCCAAAGGTTCTTTATGTGGACTTCTCATTTTATTACAGAGAATATTAAAATGATGTATACTCACAGGTTGAAATTTAATAAAAGTGATCAATTTTAAAACTTCATCAAGGATATTGTAAAGTCAAACTGGCTTTTTGCTTTTGTTTCTTTCTTGTTTGTTTTATTTTACTACAAGTGCATGGTAGTAAAGGATACAGTAATACTTGCACAGTTTGTTGTCACTGCTTCATTCGTGGTAAGGAACCAGCAGTAGTACCCACCTTTGCCTTTTCTTTTTTTTCTAATTTTATTTATGTTATGTTAGTCACCATACAGTACATCATTAGTTTTTGATGCAGTGTTTTCATTATCAGTGTAATTTCAACACAGTAAAAAAGGCAAATAATGTCTGAGAATTACTAGGAAACTAGTTTAGACATCAAGCTTCCCTTAAAGTTCCAGAAACCACATTTTGAGTACCACTACTATAGTAGAATGATTTTCAAATGTGTGACATTGTCCAGGCTCTTTGCTTTAAGCCATTCATATGGCCATTACAAGAAAAAAGTCTCCCTCTATACAATGGGATATTATTAATTCATACTTCATGGTGTGGTTTTTCAAAGTAAAAGAGAAAATATAAAGACCTATCACAATAGCTGGCTAAACGTAAGCAACCCCAAATGCTAAGAATTAACTATCATTTTGCCCTTAATAATGAAAAAATGTTCAAAACATTTAAATGGAGGCAATGACAGCTAGAAGTCTAAAAGTGCTTTTCTTTTACTGCAAATCAGAATACCACTCTGTTCCAAGCTCTGTGTAAGACTTATCGTCAACTTAGGGATCCAACCCACTGTATTATTTTTCTATATGATGACTTTTTGGACAAGAATATAATCAGAAATGTTATTTTTTAAAGTGTCTAATTTTATCATACAGAGGATAAAACCTACCAAATTTGAGATTAAGAATTAAAATAACAGAAATCAACTTAATATCATGTGAATGTGAATACTTTACTCTCAGAATTGTTCTAGGAGTTTTAGAGAAAGAAAGTATGCACAAAAACAATATCATCTAGAGATCATATAGTCTAAGGGAAAAATGCAGCATGAACTAGTAATTATTTTATAAACCACAGTAAAATCAGTAATATATGTTATGGTAAAAGGGTCATAGTAGTCTCATTTATGAGTATTAATTGTCTAAGAAAATGAATTCAAATACCATGAAGGTCCTAGATAGGGAGTGGTAGAGATGAGAATGTAAATTGACTAATTTCCTTGACCTTTCTTCTTCTACACTGTATGCCAGACCAATTAATTTGATTTATTGCTTTTTAAAAATATTACTAAAATAAAATAGAATTTACTTGAGTATAAATATAAATATAGCATTTGCCACATTATTTTTTCAATATTTGTCTTTTTTAATAGTGACTTTAGATTAAAATTTAATTTTTTAACACATTCCACCTAGGCAGATTCTTTGACATTTTTAATTTTAATAATACTATGACTAAAATATGTAGAAAAAGCTTATATTTAATAAAGTTATTTTACTATTTTAAATACACTTCCATAATTTTTGTGTTTAAATAATTAAGCTTCTGTAATGGTTGTCATCAGATATCATTAAGTAAACAGAAATATTTCTTTATGGCCATATAATACTTATGAACCAATGATTTAAGAAAATTCAATTCAGTGTAATTAGTAAATTTTTTCCAAACAGTAATAGCAGAAAATCAGATAAAAGAATAACTATACGAGTGCCTGGGTGGCTCAGTCGTTAAGCATCTGCCTTTGGCTCAGGTCATGATCCCAGGGTCATGGTATCGAGCCCCACATCGGGCTCTGCTCTGTGGGAAGCCTGTTTCTCCCTCTCTACCTCCCCCTGCTTGTGCTCCCTCTCTCGCTATGTCTCTGTCAAATAAATAAATAAAATCTTAAAAAAAAAAGAATAACTATAGTGCATAAAAGACATTTTCAAAGCCATAATATAGCTAACTAACATATTCTTATGATGAAATCAAGGAAACCTATTGTAATCAGTAAAGGTATTGTTATTTGCCAACAAGTTTTTGGAACATTTCCTTTCCCTTCTGCAATCCACCAGGCCTATTTGGTCTAAGAAAAACAATATTCATTACCAAATTATAAATTTTATAATGATAATGAATCTGGCAGAAATGAACTTATTTTGAATGTCTAAGTTGTGACAGAGTGGTTCCATCCATTATGTCTTCAACCCTTTAAAACTACTTCATAACATTTGGTAGTATTTGTTAACTCCATTTTACAGAAAAGAAAACTGAGGTACAAAGACTGTAGGAATCTTGCCAAGTCACCCAAAAAGTGAGTGGTAGATGTAGACAATCCCTTTGTGTATCTGGTTCTAAAACCCATGCCATTTCTATGGCACCAGGGTCTTTTCATAGAATTAAATATTAGTACCAACTATTTCTAAAACTGGAAATATCACAGGTAAGAATCCCACAAATTATCTTATACTCACCGTGATACAGAATCAAGATTTTACTTACTTGATTTAGGAGAGGAGGGTTTCAAAATTTTACCACTTATTAAAATTATTTAATCATGTAAACAGCCCTTCCAGACATTTCTTCTGACTACTAAAATTAGATATTTCTAACATACTTGCTACTCTAAAAATGTTAACTCACCATAGTGTCAAACGAGTGACAGGAAAATGCCTAGATGAATAATAAAGGGAGTATTTGGGAGAGGTAAGTAATTAATGTTAATTTGATGATAAATTTCATGTAATATGGGTTGAAAAGATGGAAACTAATGAGGCAGGGGAAGAAATGAGTCACATAAACAGCAGCTTCAAGATCTAAGTTGGCCAGAGTTCAAGACGACTTTTGTTTCAACATTCCAATTAGATAATCAACCAAGAAGTCAGAGGTCACTTGCATCTCATTACTAAAGAAGAAAGACTGATGACACTGTTTTAGTGTTTTCCATTCTCTTTTTCCCCACCAGCAGTAAACACCAGATATGTGTGGATTGCACATAAACTGAAAATCATGTTATAAAACAGATAAAGAGATTCATGAAACATCTGTATACTTTGCCTATAAATAGCAAGGAAAAAATAGAAAGTAGAAATTTAAATAGTTCAAAATACTGACATTAACAAATTTAAATTATGATATTGATATGATGGGTTGAATAATTATCCCCTAATGTATCCACCTCACAATCTCTACAATCTGTGAATGTCATCTTATATAGCAACAGATGTGTGAATGTAACTAAATTAAGGACCTTGACATGGGGAGATTTTCCTGGATAATTATCCTGGATAATTCTAAGAGTATCTTCTTTCCTGGATAGTTACCCTGGATATTTATCTGGGTTGGCCCTAAATATTCTCACAGGGGTCCTTATAAGAAGGCCAAAAGAATGAGGGCAAAAGAAGAAGCAGCAAATGTGATAACAGAAGTTAGAATGATATGAGGAAGCAGACATGAGCCAAGAAATGCAGGCAGTCTACAGAAGCCTTAAGAGGCAAGGGAATGGACTCTTCCCTAGAGCCTCCAGATGAAACCAACCCTGGAAACACCTTGATTTTAGCCCAAACTAATTTCAGATTTCTGGCCTCCATAACTCTAAGTGAATAAATTTGTGTTGCTTTAAGTCACCAAAATTGTTACAGTAATAATAGAAAACAAATGCTCATGGAATATTAGATTCAGACATAAGAATGAAAACTGGGGGCACCTGGGTGTCTCGGTCAGTTGAGCGTCCGACTCCTGGTTTCGGCTCAGATCCTGATCTCAAGGTTGTCCTATCAAGCCCCGCATCATGTTCCATGCTCAGCATGGAGTCTGCTTGAGATTCTCTCCCTCTGCCCCTCCCCCCACTCGAGCGCGCACTCTTTCTCTCTCTCAAATAAATACAAATCTTTAAAAAAAATGAAAACCTGTTTTTCTATGAAGGAATATGGAATTAAGTGATGCAAAGAAACTAAGAGAGGCAATTTTATACTATAGATTTGTCTAAAACGACTTGAGTGTTTACTTGTCAGGTGAACCAGTTTTTCTGGGACGGAAGCAGCATTCTATCAGGGCATTCAATGGCTCTGTGGTGTGATGGTGAGGAAGTAGAGGAGGCAAGCTCAAGCAATAAGAGAGGAGGGTGAAAGATCTTAATATAAAAAAAGTAAGGTAGAAGGCACTAGATACCACTGTAATTCTTGAAATGTATAAGGCTCATGATGAGAAGAGTTACTCCATCCTTCTGAAAATTGGTAAAGAATAGTAATGAAAGTAAACAGAAAGTGTTTCATGGAAGGACATAGCATTTAGGCTTCAGGAAAATTTGAGTAATGGTAGGTCTTCCTCCTGGAAAAGAATTACCTCAAATCTCATTCTAGTAAACAAATCATTTTCTGCTGAATCACCATTCCTCATTAAAGTGAATTCAGCTTGCCCCACAATTTTTATACTGGCATTTATCTTCTCTAAAGCAATTTTTATCCCAACTTTCACCTTAATTTATCAATGTTTGCACATACATATCCTTTCAATCTAACTGTAGCCCTGTTAGGTCTTCATTAAAGAACCCAGTTTTTGGGTTCCGATGTCAAGGAGCCTCAGAAAGATTTCTTCTTCTCTACCCCTGGCCATTTACCCACACATGTGCATACAGCAGGCGTTGGGCCAAAGGACCCTGGTCCCTTTGTCAATGCTCTTCCTCATTAATTTATCCCTGATGATTTGATGTCAGGTTTCTCATTTCCATTTTTGCCTTTAGTTTTAAAATTCCTCCAAACTGGGTTAAATAGGGCGATTTGTTTAGGCCCTTAAATGGTGAAAGTCTCCAGTCAGTCCACCTCACCTCTGATAGTGCTGCATTTCAATCCCATCCATGTCTCCTTACCTAGTCCATTTCTTAATAACCATATAAATATTTCAATACTCTTGTCTTTTCCCATTCTCTTGTGAATCACCCTAATTTTTTAAACGTCTTTAAAACTTTTAAGCGGAAACTGAGACAACAAATCTGATATGGACATTTGGATGGTTGCGTGATTTTACAGCAGTGAATTTACATGGAATGCCCACGCAAAAGGTGCTCAGATAAACACAGCATTTACCATGACCTGGATGAACATCTCCATCATCATAAAGCCAATCCAGCATGGCTTGTATTACTGCATATCAGACACGTTACTTTGAAGGTAGAGGAAGGACAATTCCCCTTCTCACAGAAAAAGAACTTTATGGCCACTGTTATCTAGTCCTCCCAGGAATAACCTGCTACTTCTGGATCATGTGCAATAATCCCTCTAATTCACAGTTTTGCTTTCTGTGGTTTCAGCTACCTGTGATCAACCTCGGTCTAGGAGCAGATGGTCCTCCTTCTGATGTGTGGTCAGAGGTCAGCAGTAGCCAAATGCTGTGCCACAATGCCTACATCATTTCTCTCACTTCATCTCATCACATAGGCATCTTATCATCTCATATCATCACAAGAAGAAGGGTGAGTATAGTACAATAAGGTATTTTGAGAGGGAAAGACCACATTCACATAACTCCTATCACAGTGTATTGGAACTATTCTATTTTATTATTAGTTATTGCTGTTAATCTCTTGCTGACCTAATTTATAAATTAAACTTTATGATAGGTATGTATGCATAGGAAAAAACACAGTATATATATGTATAGGGTTGAGTAATATCTGCAGTTTCAGGCATCCACTGGGGATCTTGCAATATATTCCTGAAAATAAGGGAGGACTACTGTATGCCCATCTTATTGAACTTGATTATTCAGCAGTAAGCTTTGGGTACTGCATAAACCCAAACATTCTTCTCCATAATGCAGCATCCAAACCAAGTAGTTTGCTCTTTTTCTAACAAGGTGTTTTGTTCTTGACCTTTAATCTGATTTGTTATTTTTAGTAGTTGTAGTAGTAATATTTTATAAATGAAGATTTTTCTCCTTCACTCTTTGAGCCTAGAACTTTTTCAAAGTTCATCAATTTTAGGGGCGTCTGAGTGTCTCAGTCAGTTAAACATCTGCCTTTGGCTTAGGTCATGATCTCAGGGTCTCAGGGTCAGGATCTCCCTGCTCAGGGCAGGGAGCCTGCTTCTCTCTCTGCCTCCGCCCCTCCCTCTCCCTCTACCTATGCCCCTCCCTCTCCCTCTGCACCTACCCCCCCACTTGTGCTCTATTCTCTGCTTTCTCTCAAATAAATTAAATCTTTAAAAAAAAAGTTCATCAATTTTAATAATTAAAATTCTCCTTAGCTTTATATACCCTGGCAAAACCTAATCTGGATTGGATGATTTTTAGTGATTTTTTTTACACTACTAGGTGATTACAAAGTGGATAAGAAACAATGATTTTTGCAGTTGTTTATAAGACTAGTTTATTGTGGAAGTTAATATGTTTGGGTTTTTTTATGTTATAGATTTTTTTGGCCTAAATTGTATTCTAGAAAAAAATGCAAAGTTATTTTTGGTTATATATCAAATCAAACTGACTATTCAGATTCTAGTGGTGGTAAGATTCTACGTAAAACCAATTACGTGACTATTTGTGATGGCCATCCTTCCTATTAATACTATCAGTATCAAAAACAACAACAACAGTAGGGCTTAAAAACAGCCTTGGGATATATTTAATTTAGTCAGTAGCCTAAACAGTACTAGCTTTACATGCTGCATAAGATACAATGCCACTCATGTCTTTTCTTACACTAAATCAGTAATTTATTTAGGCAGCAAATCTTTTACTTGAAACCACAAGATTTGTGAATATAATAGAGCTATAAGAATGAGAAGAGAAAAATTATAGACTGAAACTTTCAGTAAAACATCACCAGCTAGATTAGATTACACTATTTGTTTTTTAAAGCACATTTGTGGGTACTATCACACTGTAAATCAGAAGGAAAAAAATATATAGCTATTCTGTAGCTATTATATTTTCATAAAAGGAAAGTAAGAAACAAGGATTAAGAAATGTATCCAGAATCCAATGGCTAATTAAGACAGAGACACAACTAAAATCCATCTGTCTTCAAGGTACTCAAGCACACTGTCCACTGTGCCATGGAAACTCACTGTCACATCCATCCATATACCTCATACATCTAATCTCAATAGAGATAGATTTTAATTCAAAATAATACATGCACATAGGGGTAACAGTGTCATGGGAAATTATAAAATAAAATCTAGTAGCCTTCCAATCTGCTTCCATTTTCAGGCCAAGACTTTGGCAGTAATGACTTTTCAATGTTTGTTTTATTCATTTTTAAGAAATATATCTCAAACTAAATAGTATTCTTAAATCTCTACTTCCTACTCTTTAACTCACACTGCTCTATCTACTGCTGTATTTTCCCTTATCTAATTTTTCTTAGTTTTGACCATTGTTTTAGTTATTTTGGTAACTTTAAAAAGTACACAAATACACACTATTTATTTATTAATTTATTAAGTAGGGCTTAATTTCTTTAAACATGAGATGAAAAAATTACCGTTCTTTCACATCATTTCTCCACTATATCCACAAACTATATTAACCACATCATGAATTTTATATTTCTAAAATTTATGATAAATTTCCTATTATAAAAGTTTTGAAAATTAACAATTAATAGACATGATTTATCTTTTATTATTGTTACATTTCAAGAAATAAATGTAATTTTATTTCACAAAACCATAAAGCTCAAAAGATTTTTCCAAGCATCAATATCAAATTTTAAACACAAGTTTATTATATGGCTTTTTGTTTCCTCTGGAATTTCTATTTGAAAGGCTTTCTGCTCTTCTTGCTTTGTTTTTGTTGTTATTGAAAAAAGGATAAGGGTGTCTGGCTGGCTTAGTCTGTGGAGCATGTGGCTCTTGATCTCAGGTTTGTAAGTTCGAATGCCATGTTGGTTGTAGAGATTACTTAAAAATAAAATCTTAATGATTTCCTGTCTCATGTTTAGGTCTTTCATCCATTTTGAATTTATATTTGTATATGGTGTAAGAAAATGGTCCAGTTTCATTCTTCTGCAGGTTGCTGTTCAGTATTCCCAACACCATTTGTTTAAGAGACTATCTTTTTCCCATTGCATAATCTTGCCTCCATTGTCTAAGATTAATTGACCATCCGGTTATGGGTTTATTTCTGGGTTCTCTATTCTGTTCCATTGATCTATGTGTCTATTTCTGTGCCAGTACCATACTGTCTTGATCACTACAGCTTTGTAATATAACTTAAAGCCCAGAATTTTGATGCCTCCAGCTTTGCTTTTCTTTTTCAAGGTTGTTTTGGCTATTCAGAGTCTTTTGTGGTTCCATACAAGTTTTAGGATTGTTCGTTCTACCAAAATGTTGGTGGTATTTTGATAGGGATTGCATTAAATGTGTAGATTGCTTTGGGTAGTATAGACATTTTCACAATATTTGTCCTGCCAATCCATGAGCATGGGATGTTCTTCCATTTGTTTGTGTTCTTTTCAATTTCTTTCATAAGTGTTCTATAGTTTTCAGAGTACAGATCTTTTACCACTTGGTTAGGTTCATTCCTAGGTATCTTATTGTTTTTGGTGCAATTGTATATGGGATCAACTCTTTGATTTCTCTTTCTGCTGCTTCATTATTGGTGTATAGAAATACAACAGATTTCTGTATGTTGATTTTGTATCCTGTGACTTTACTGAATTCATGTTATCAGTTCTAGCAATATTTTGGTGGAGTCTTTTGGGTTTTCTACATAGAGTATCAGGTAAATAATGAAAGTTTGACTTCTTCCTTGCCGATTTGGATACCTTTTATTTCTTTTTATTGTCTGATTGCTGAGAGTAGGACTTCCAGTACTATGTTGAACAACAGTGGTGAGAGTGGACATCCTTATCTTGTTCCTGACCTTAGAGGAAAAGTTCTCAATTTTTCCCCATTGAGGACGATATTAGCTGTGGGTCTTTCACATACGGCCTTTATGACGTTAAGGTATGTTCCTTCTATCCCTACTTTGTTGAGAGTTTTTATCAAGAATGTATGCTATACTTTGTCAAATGCTTTTTCTGCATCTACTGAGATGATCATATGGTTCCTATCCTTTCTTTTATTAATGTGGTGTATAACGTTGATTGCTTTGCAAATATTGAACCACCCCTGAAGTCCAGGAATAAATCCCACTCGATTGTGGCAAAGGATTCTTTTAATATACTGTTGGATTCGATTTGCTAATATTTTGTTGAGAATTTTTGCATCCATGTTCATTAGGGGTATTGGTCTGTAATTCTCCTTTTTAGTAGGGTCCTTGGTTTTGGAATCACAGTAATGCTGGCATCATAAAATGAGTTTGGAAGTTTTCCTTCCATTTCTATTTTTTGGAACAGTTTGAGAAGAATAGGTATTAGCACTTCTTTAAATGTTTGTTAGAATTCCCCTGGGAAGTTACCTGGACCTGGACTTCTGTTTGCTGGGAGATTTCTAATTACTGATTCAATTTCTTTGCTGGTTATCAGTCTGTTCAGGTTTTCTATTTCTTCCTGTTTCAATTTTGGTAGTTTATATGTTTCTAGGGATTTATCCATTTCTTCCAGAATGCCCAATTTGTTGGCATATAATTTTTCATAATATTCTCTTATAATTGTTTGCATTTCTGTGGTGTTTGTTGTTATTTCTCTTTCTCATTTGTGATTTTATTTATTTGGTTCTTTTTTCTTTTTGATAAGTCTGGCTAGGAGTTTATCAATCTTATTAATTCTTTCAAAGAACCAACTCCTGGTTTCATTGATCTATGTTGATCTGTTTGTTTCTATACCACTTATTTCTGCTCTAACCTTTATTATTTCCCTTCTTCCATTGGCTTTAGATTTCATTTGTTATTTTTATTCCCACTCCATTAGGTGTAAGGTTAGGTTGTATATTTGAGATTTTTCCTGCTTCTTGAGGTAGGCCTGTATTGCTATATACTTCCCTCTTATGACTGTTTTTGCAAGGTTTCAAAGGTTTTGGACCATCGTGTTTTCATTTTCATTTGTTTCCATGTATTTTTTTTTTCATTTCTTCTTTAATTTCCTGGTTGACCCATTCATTCTTTAATAGGATGTTCTTTAACCTCCATGTATTTGTGGTATTCCCAAATTTTTTCTTGTTATTGACTTCAAGTTTCATAGCATTGTGGTCAGAAAATACGCATAGTATCATCTCACTCTTTTTTTATTTGTTGAGACCTGATTTGTGACCTAGTATGTGATCTATTCTGGAGAATGTCCCATGTGTACTTAAAAAGAAGGTGTATTCTGCTGTTTTAGGAAGAAATGTTCTGAATATACCTGTTAAGTCCATCTGGTCCATTGTATCATTCAAAGTTATTCTTTTCCTTGTTGATTTTCTGCTTAGATGATCTGTCCATTAATTTAAGTGGGGTGTTAAAATCCCTTACTACTATTGTATTATTATCAATGAGTTCCTTTATGTTTGTTATTAATTGTTTTATATATCTGGGTGCTCCCAAGTTGGGGGCATATTTACAAGTGTTAGATCTTCTTGTTGGATAGTCCCTTTTATTATGATTCAGTACCTTTCTTCATCTCTTGTTACAGTCTTTGGTTTAAAATCTAGTTTGTCTGATATAAGTATTGCTACTCTGGCTTTTGATATCTTTTTGCACAGTAAATATTTCTCCATCCTCTCACTTTCAATCTACAGGTGTCTTTAGGTCTAAAATAAGTCTCTTGTAGGCAGCATAAACATGGATCTTGTTTTTTGTTTTTTTGGTTTTTTTTTTTATCCATTCTGACACTCTATGCCTTTTGATTGGAGCATTTAGTCCATACATTCAGAGTGATTACTGATCAATATGAATTTAGTGCCATTTTATTACTTGTTTTGTCTTTGTTTCTGGAGATTTTCTCTGTTCCTTTCTAGTCTTTGTCACTTTTGGTTTTTCTTTCCTACTCAAAGAGTTCTCTTTAATATTTCTCTCAGTGTTGGTTTGGTGGTTACAAACTCCTTTAGGTTTTGTTTGTCTGGGAAACTATCTTTCCTTCTATTCTGAATGATAGCCTTGCTGGGTAGAGTATTCTTGGCTGCAGATTTTTCCCATTCAGCATGTTGGATATATATCATGCCACTTTATTCTTGTCTGTCAAGTTTCTGTGGAGAGGTCTGTTGCTAACCTTATTTGTCTTCTTTTGGTAAGTTAAGGACTTCTATTGTTTTGCTGCTTTTAGGATTTTTTATTTATCTCTGTATTTTATAAATTTAACTACAATATATCTTGGTGTTGGTCTGCTTTTGTTGATGTTGATGGGATTTCTCTGTACCTCCTGGATTTGGATGTGTTTTCTTCCCCAGATCAGGGAAGTTTTCAGCTATAATTTCCTCAAATAAACCTTCTGCCTCCTTTTTTCTCTCTTCTTCTGGGACTCCTACAATACAAATGCTATTATGCTTTATGGAGTCATTGAGTTTCCCAAGTCTACATTAGTGATCCAATATTTTTCTTTCCTTCTTCTTTTCAACTTCATTATTTTCCATAATTTTATCTTCTGTATCACTTACTCATTCCTCTGTGTCTTTCATCCTTGCAGTCATTACACCCAGTTGGTTTTGAATCTCAGTTATTGCATTTTTCTTTTTGGCCTGACTAGTTTTTAGGTCTTTTATCTCTGCAATAAGGGAATCCCTGGTGTCTTCTATGCTTTCTCAACCCCAGCTAGCATCCATGCATCAGGCATATTACTTATATTTGTTTCAATTAGATCCCTGGCCTGTGACCTTTTCTTGTTCTTTCTTTTGGGGTGAATTCCTCTGTCTTGGTATTTTGTCTAGGTCTCTGTCTTCTGTGTATTAAGAAAGTCTGTTATGTTTCCTGCTCCTGAGAGTAATGGCTTTATGAAGAACAGGTCATACACTGTCCAGAGACTTGTACTTCAGGAAGTGTCTCTGGTGTATGCCATGTGCACTCTGCTATTCTGTTTTGGCTGCTCTTTCCCTCAGGTTACTACTGGGCAGAGTTTCTCCTTACCTGCAGTTGGGAGTGTTTGGACCTTGGCCAGAATGTGGCAAGTTTTACCTAGGCGTGCTCTGGTCTGCTTTTTAAAAGAGATCTGATGCTATTTCCACTAGAGCTGAGGATTTGCAGAACTCTATGGTCAGTAGACGTGGTGCTTGGGGGGCAGGGTTTGTTCTGGTCTTCTGGGGGAGGGGCCCACTGCACAGGTTCAGGCACACTCTTCTGAGAAAAGTGTACCAGCAGAGCACATGGGAGCAGGGCTTGGTATACGCAGTTTAGGCCACCACTATTGGTGCCGTGTTGAAATTAGTTTATACTGAGGGGAGGGGGAGAGAAATGGTAACTGCCAACACTTTTGTTCCTGGAGAGGCAATGTCACCTCTCCCAGATGCACTCTAAGAAGGGGGAACAGTCTCTCCCAGTGCATCATAGGGGATCCTTAGATCATAACGTCCACTCCAGGGCTATCTACTCTCTTTCTCCTTAGGAGCGCTGCAGTGCCCTCAGGGCTCCACACCAGACACTCCACAGATGTCTAAAACTCCAGTCTTTGAGCCCGGCTGGTTAAAAAAATTCAGGAAAAGCAGCCTGTCTTGTTTTCCCAGTCAATGGCTTTGCGAAGTGTTTTCCTTGTGCCATCCCCTGTGTGCTCCTCTCTCTTTCATTCTCTCTCTCTCATTCTCTCTTTCCCCTCTCTCTGCAACCAGGACTCCCTCCCCTCCACAGCACCCCTGATCTGTTTCTCCCACAAACCATGTCTCTATACCTCCTATGTATCACAATTGGCCTCTTCTCTCTCTCTAGTTGTGCAATGTGTTCTCTCAGTCCTCAGATCAATTTTCTAGGTATTCAAAATGATTTGATATTTATCTAGCTGCATTCAAGGGATGAGGCAAGCCTAGGTTCATCCTACTACCACACCATCTCAGCTCCTTTCTCTCTCTATATATATTTAAATATGGTCACCCATTTAGTAATTAAAAAAAAAACTATGTTTATATGTTCACATAGATTTTTATTTGAATGTACTAAAATTTACCCAACTTTCATTTATTATTTATGTGTCTTGTGCACATTTACGAAATCTTATCTTAGATCTTATCATAAGAAAATACTGTAGATAATTTAGAGTTTTTCTTTTCATATTTAGGTCCTAATCATTCTAAAAATAACTTTGATAAGATACAGTGTAGGTATTTACTCGTATCCTATTTTTACTCATACCCTGTTTTTACATATGCACAGCCAATTGTATAGGTATCATTAATTAAACAGTCCAACTTTAACTCACTCTTTTGTAATGCCACTCAGTGTAGTATTACTTATTTAGTTAAGACATGCAGTTACTAGACCAAAAAGGATAAGAGACAAAAGGGAGGACATTTTCAAAAAGAAAGCTCCTTCTATGCTAAAGATCTTCTTTTTCTCTTTTCAGAAGAAGGGAGTTCCTTAAAAATTATTGGCCTATGTGTCTAGTTCTAGTCCCTTTTCATCTTTCTTCCTAGTCCCTTTTCATCAGCCAGATTAAGGTTACCTGCCAACACTTTTGTCGCCGGAGAGGCAATGCCATCTCTCCCAGATGCACTAAGAAGGGGGAAACGGTCTCTCCGTTCCTAGTCCCTTTTCATCTTTCTTCCTAGTCCCTTTTCATCTTTCTTCCTAGTCCCTTTTCATCAGCCAGATTAAGGTTACCAGTGAAACCTTTAAACCCAGGCTTTTTTTCTACATGGCAAAGCATGTGTGAGACGACTTTGCCTGTCCTGATGAAGAATTCCAGGGAGCCCAAAAGCTAGTAAGAAGGTGGGAATGTCCAGGAGAGTCTGAAGCAAGTTTCTCCTAAGTGATGGTGACACCTAGGCAGTAGTGGATCATTTAATTATTTTAGGGAATAGTTCCATCTGCCTTACTGGTAGAATCCTCTTTGTCTGGGACTAGCACCACTGGAAAATTTTGGGGCAGCAATAGTAGGTTGAATTTGTCCCATTCTATGCAATGTGTATAAAATGCTTCATCCGTAACTGAAAGATACTACTGAGAGCCCTATTCCTCCTCTTCCAAATAGTGTCATAAAACTATATTTATCAGAGATGTCATTTATTCCATGACAGAAATTGTTCAACAGTCCCAGATAGAAACATGTCTAAATTATATTTTCTATATTATAGATTATATCCTTTTCACCTTTTCTTTTCCTCTTCCCATAAATTTGAAACAAAAGACTTCAAGTGCTCAGGGAATTTGATACACCCAAGGATAGAAGGAGCTTAAGTTCATGAACATCCATATAGAAGGCTGACTAACAAATAAATATGTTACACTGTAAATGGGTGAAAAATTCACTTGTATTGTATTAAGCTAAAAGGTCTGAGGCTAGCATTACCCTTATTTATATATCTTACATGCTTAGGAAACTCTCTCACATGACTTAGCAAAGGAAAATTACAAGCCACATCCCAAAAGTCACTAACTTTAACAAAAAAAGGAAAATCTGAGAGGTACCTATTAAAATAGACCTAATGGGGCACTTGGGTGGCTCAGTCAGTTAGCGGCTGCCTTCGGCTCAGATCATGATCCCAGAGTCCTGGGATTAAGCCCCGTGTTGGGCAGTCTGCCCCTCTCCCTGCTCGTGCTTGCTCTCTCTCGCTCTCTCTTTCTCTCCCTCTCTCTCAAATAAATAAATAAAATCTCTAATAAAAAAATAAAATAGACCTAATAGAGGTGACAGATAAGAACTTTTGGAAAGAATGAAGATGCTTAATGAAACTGCATCAACAGTAAAGGATCTTCTGGAACTGAAGATGAGTAATTTCCAGTTCTGAATATTTAAATGAAAAAACAGAGCTTAAAGTGATAATGATTATTGACAGAACTGTAGTAGCGCTCTGAATGATAACATAAATGAAAAAGCTCAAACAGAGTAAAGGGGGACAACATGAGAAAAAGATAAGTTGTTCTATAATGCAAATGATAAGAATCCAGGTGAAAGATAAACAGAGTACTAATAATCATACAGATCTTTATATTCCACTGAATCTTAGTAGTTACAGATTGTAAGATAATTATTTTATTTACCTCTCAGATATACAAAAAAAGTGAAAATTGGTGGATAAAAGTAAAGTATCTGGTTAACTAATATAGAAGTTCAAATCCAACTTCCACCTTCCACTACCTGTGTAATTTCTTTTGCAACAAGGCTTTTCATCTGTGAAATACAAATAGCAATATAATCTATCTCATAGGAAATTTATAAGAGTTAAATGCAATGATATGTGTAAAGTATTTAATGCATTAGTCTAGAACATAACATAAGATGCATACAAAACTGTTGTTTCTGTTGTTACACACATACACACACATGCTATATATTTTTTCTACCATTTACTTTACATATATACATATGTACATATGTGTACATATATATATTCTATCATGTTACTTAATATAGACTTAAATCAAGCTAGCATTCCTGGAAGCCTTGAGAGATTGGAATAATGGAATAATATTGGTTAGTAAAAAGAACTGGAATCCAAGAGGTCTTAAGCATGCCTCTGTGTAGATCATAAAAGCATATTTTTAAGCTTTTATTTAAATCTAGTTAGTTAACACATATTGTAATATTAGTTTCGGGAGTAGAATTTAGTGATTCATCACTTACATATAACACTCAAGGCTCATCACAACAAGTGCCCCCCTTAATACTCATCACCCATTTAACCTATCCCCCATCCACCTCCCCTCCAGCAACCCTGCTTGTTCTCTATTGTTAAGAGTCTCTTATGGTTTGCTTCCCTCTCTTTTTTTTCCCCTTCCTTAAGGTTCATCTGTTTTGTTTCTTAAATTCCACCTGTGAGTGAAATCATATGGTATTTGTCTTTCTCTGACTGACTTGGTTCACTGAGCATAATACACTTGAGTTCTATTCATGTCACTGCAAATGGCAAGATTTCATTCTTTTCGATGGCTGAGTAATATTCCATTGTGTATATATACCACATCTTCTTATTTTTTTTATTATGTTATGTTAATCACCATACATTACATCGTTAGTTTTTGATGTAGTGTTCCATATTCATTGTTTGAATACAACACCCAGTGCTCCATGCAGAACGTGCCCTCTTTAATACCCATCACCAGGCTAACCCATCCTCCCACCCTCCTCCCCTCTAGAACCCTCAGTTTGTTTTTCAGAGTCCATAGTCTCTCATGGTTCGTCTCCCCCTCCTATTTCCCCCCCCTTCATTCTTCCCCTTCTGCTATCTTCTTCTTCTTTTTTTTTTTTTAACATATAATGTATTATTTGCTTCAGAGGTACAGATCTATGATTCAACAGTCTTGCACACTTCACAGCGCTCACCACAGCACATACCCTACCCAATGTCTATCACCCAGCCACCCCATCCCTCCCACCCCCCACCACTCCAGCAACCCTCAGTTTGTTTCCTGAGATTAAGAATTCCTCCTATCAGTGAGGTCATATGATACATGTCTTTCTCTGATTGACTTATTTCACTCAGCATAATACCCTCCAGTTTATACCACATCTTCTTTATCCATTCATCAGTCAACGGACATTTGGGCTCTTTCCATAATTTGGATATTGCTGATAATGCTGCTACAAACATCGGGGTGCATGTACCACTTAGAATTTTTATTTTTGTGTCCTTTGGGTAAATACCTAGTAGTGCAATTGCTGGATTGTAGGGTACTTCTATTTTTAAATTTTTGAGGAACCTCCATACTGTTTTTCAGAGTGGCTATACCATTACATTCCCACCAACAGTTAAGAGAGTTCCCCTTTCTCTGCATCCTTCCCAACGTCTGTTGTTTCTTGTGTTGTTAATTTTAGCCATTCTGACATGTGCGAGGTGGTAACATATGTTCTCTCAGAAATATACATGTTTTATATTTGAGAAACATAGTTGAGATAGAAATACAATGAAATTAATAAGGAATCCCTTACATTTACTTTCATCTCTCCTGCTCTACTCTTTAAACCTCACACTAAAACTAATAAAGCAAAAACAAAACAAACAAGGAAACAAATAAAAATTTCCAGTCATAGATTCAAATTTACACATACTATGACTCCACTTAAGCAGTTAAGCAGCTCCAGTTAATACTTCACTGTATTATAGTCACACTTAAAACACATGACCACTAATCTCACATTTATTTAGTACTGCATGGTCATTCAACTATATTTTTCCTGAAATCTTTCTTTCTCATTATGTTTTTCAACACTTGATCCTTCATAATTTATTATCCACTCATCAATCAGAGTGATGCTTTTATTTTTACAGAGAGATTAGAGACAGTCAGATTATACCATTCTGCTGTTTAAAATCCAAACTACTTCATCACGATCAAGTGAAATCCCATGCTTCACCACTGCCTGCAAAACATGACTACTCTCCTCATTACTGACTGTGCATCATCTACACTGGGCTTCCTGCTGTTTTCTGATTGTTCCAAGACTGTAGGGCATTTCCTTGCTACTCATTCCATCTGAAATGCCCTTTTCCCAGCTGTTTATTTACATGACTCCATATTTCTGCTCAAATATTTTCTCTTTACAGGCTCCCTAACATTTCTCCCAGCTACCTTTGTACCAATCACTTTCCATTCCTTTACTGTTTTCTTTAATAAAACTTAACACTTCTAAATTTAAGAACTTCCTCAGTTTTCTTATTTATCATAATTTTTTCACTAGCTTATTTTCAGCACATGGTGCTTTGTAGAGGTTCAATAAATAGTCATTGAATTAACTTTGAATGCATTTATCAAAACTAATATTTCAAAATGGGAGAAGACAAATGATAATAATACAATGGTGCATAATTATTTGGAAATCTATAAATAGTCAAATAGAAATTCTGAGATTTGCATAGCCATATATAGCAATTCTGCTTGTATTTACTATATATCTTACCATGAATATAAATTCTACTTTCAATCATTTGTTTAATCAACAAATATTTATTTACTGACTGCTATGTGCCAGGAAATATTCCAGGAGCTTGGATCAGTAAACAATACAGGAAAGGCCCTGGCCTTGTAGAACTCAAATTCTAGTTCTGTATCTACCTGTTGAATTAGAAAGGTGTATATCAAGGGTGATTCGGATGATTAAGAAAAATTTGTTTTTGTTTTGTTTTGTTTAAATATTTTATTTATTGGGGCGCCTGGGTGGCTCAGTTGTTTAAGCGACTGCCTTCGGCTCAGGTCATGATCCTGGAGTCCTGGGATTGAGTCCTGCATCGGGCTCCCTGCTCAGCAGGGAGTCTGCTTCTCCCTCTGACCCTCCCCCCTCTCATGTGCTCTCTCTCTCTCTCATTCTCGCTCTCTCAAATAAATAAATAAAATCTCAAAAAAAACCCTAATTAAATATTTTATTTATTTATGTGACAGAGAGAGACAGTGAGAGGGGACACAAGCAGGGGGAGTGGGAGAGTGGGAAGCAGGCCTCCCGCTGAGCAGGGAGCCCGATGCGGGGCTCCATCCCAGGACCTGGGATCATGACCTGAGCCGAAGGCAGATGCTTAACGACTGAGCCACCCAGGCGCCCCTAAGGAAAATTTAAACTATAAGAACAGGCAGTACTTATCAGCACCAGTAGTCCCATATAATCATAAGTATAAAGAGAATACAATATTTTTTTGGTAAAATGGTTAATGAAGCAAAAGTCTTAGGAAGAATGCTTCCCGTTCAAGTTGTATGTGCTGTTTCTTGGGAAGAGGACTGTGCAGTACCCTACCAATCATAATGAAAATCTAAAGGGGCATAAGAAAAAAAAGGATGGAGGGTTAAAATAATGAAGGGCATCAGGTACTAGAGGAGTTGAAGGTTGGGAAGAGAAAGAAAGAGTGAATGGAATATGTTTTCAAATATTGAGCACATCAGGCTCCCTAATATTCAGAGGTGCAAAGTCTGCAAATGGGAGTACACTGAAAATAGTTCTTGCTAAGTGTTTTTAGGTTTTCTGATTGGATTATATCTGATGCTATCACTGTGCTGCCTCTTAATGGCGTGCTACTTAGCCTGTCATCGCTGGCCAGGGTTATTTGAAGGAGGCAACATTTTGGTGTCGCTAGGATTGAACACATATGCGAAGATTCTAGGAGACAGTGAATCATGAGGCGCAAATAGCCATTGTTTTATAGATACTGGAGAGCATTTCCACACGAGACTGATATTGATATCATTCAGAAATGAGGAAATTATATGAATATAAGAGAACCTACTGTATCTTTCATTAATGATATGAGTGTTTAGGTTGGCAAAGAAATATTTTAAAACTTGTAAGTATTAATAAAGTTTAATTTTACATTTCTTCAAGTTTAACCAGGGTTTTTGAAATATATTTTATAAATATGTTGTACTACACCTTACCAAAGTTCAGTCTAAAACATTTCTAAAAGGAGTAAATTTCCTTCCATTCATTCTCACATTTGCAGAAATAAAGCTGAAGAAAGGAAAAGTGTGTATTAAAAACAAAGTGAGGTTTAGGCTTTTCATTACACAAAATATACTGAATGTACGAAGTTCCTATACTTCACATATACAGTAAAATGCATACTAGTTCACTTCTGTGATAATGGCCATAGGTAAATTACTGAGATATGCACGGAGTTTTATTCTATAATGTTATCACACAGCATATCTGTCAATTATTTGTGTATATGTTTGAAAGAAAAAAAAACTAGCATTATAGCCAAACTTTCCATAAAATACAAAATAGTATTTTGTTGTCATTCTTTCTATTGAAGTTAGAGACCAGATAAAGATTGTACTTAATATAAAGCAAGTTAAGAGTATGCTCCAACATCTGTTTTAAAATACAAAATTACATTCTCTAAAGTAGGAAGTCAATCAAGGAAATACATTTCTCACTCTTCTGACTGTAAATCATGTGTATTTGGGCACTTTTCTTTAAAGAATCAAAATATATTTTTTCTAGTTTGAAAATAAGACAATTATTTGAGACATAATATAACAGGGAAAAATAACTTGCTTTTTAAAAAGTCTTCTGGAAATAGTTGCAGTCTTGAAAGTACTTGATTAAATCACATGTGAAGATAAAGTTGGGCAAAAACAAATGATTCTATTATTCCATTTACCATGGGTGCATTAACAAGGTTGAGGAGCTGAGAGATTGAATGAGCCTTCACCTAAACAAAAGAATTGGAGAAGTAGTTTTCTTCTGCTTCACAAAAGTCATCTGAGAAGAATTAAAAGCCACTGCAAATAGTCTCCTAGATAATTTTTAATAGGTTGATGATGAAAAAGTGTATATTAACTAATTCGTGATTGACTCTGAAATAAATGGATTTTGTTACATCAGAAGACAACCTAGAGCATTCATATGTCAAATAATTCTTGTCAAGCAGTATTAAATCAGTGACACTTTATTAATTCAAAGTTTAACATTTTTCAGATTTATATGTAAATTTATCAGCAGTATTATTTCTTTTTTCCTCAAAGAAACTTTCTTCACAGAGGTTTTTTTATAATATTAATAAAATAAATATATAATGCTAGATGAAAGGCAAAATAATCCTTTGAGTATATCTTACATGTTATTAAAATACTGAGTAAAAACATATTTTTAAATAAGAGATACCTTCAATCAACTTGGTAGCATATTTCATGTTCTAGTTCTTCACTCACAGTTCTTCTGGATAAGAAAACAATTCTATTGTCACAGGCCCCATAAGCCCATAAGTATGTCTTTTTTTGGAGTGGGGGGTGGGGAACAGAGAATATAATTTACAAGAATTGAAATAGGTCAGAGTGCTCTGAGATATTCTGGAAATAGGAAAGTTTTATTTTTTTAATGAAGGATCTAAATATTTGTTTTATTTATGGATATAAACAAATTCTCTAAATTCTTTTGATACACGTTTTAATTTTTCATTTCAGAAACACTGGGCCTATGCAAATCCTAATTTTCAATCCAGGAACATATTTAGCATAAAATAAAAAGATGCCTTTGAAAAACACCATAGTCAGACATTCCTAAGTGTATAACTAAATTTGTGCACTAGCTTGCTGAGTTATTCCTGAAATGTCCATTTCTTATACTTGCAGTACTATATGTTTTTCTGTTACTCCTATTAGTCTGTATTTGACAAATTGAAGACATCTTGATGATTGCTGAGAATCCATACACCCCAGATGCAAGTTGTCATTTTTGACATTTCTGCTGACTTAATCTGCTTGTCATTGAACATTTCTAAAGTTGAGGCAGCTTCAGATTTACATACAGGATTATAATATAAGTGCCAGACAAGTTAGCACCTATTGGAACTTAATTTTTTTTTTCTCAAAGAAGAGATATTCTGAAATTCAACTGTCCATATATAGTCAATTTAAAATGTCCCTTTTCCAAGTTTGATCAAGTTTGACAATACTTGGGTCAACCAAATTATAAGTCCCTGAATAAACACTTGGTCCCTTAGAAAAAAGTTCAGGTAAATTAACTGGCTATTTTTTTTATAGCATCGAGAATCTTTTTATTGCCAGAATCAAACTACATCCTGCTTAGAGCTCCATGAGGAGCCCACCATCCAGGAATAAAAGGAGAGAGAGATGCTGGGTATGTTTGCAGCAGAGAAAATCCAGCTCCACAGAAACTTTATGAGAAAGCAGCACAGTCCTGCCTGACTGTGGCTCTGGGGTCTCATCCTAGAGGCTAGACTCAAGTCTTGGTCTAGAGCCATTGCCCACTTGGAGATGACTGCCACCAAGGCAGATCCAAGACTCTCCGTCACCTGCTATTATAGGAAGATCCGTGAAGCACTTCTGGAACAGACAGAAACTACCAGGGGAGCCCCAAGCCACCTGGCTCTCTCAGGGGCCACTCAAGGTTCTGGGCTAGTTTCTGTGGACTAAACACCACTGAGCTGCCTGGTGGGAGTAGGTGATGGGCAGGATGGGCAGGATAGTATTATCCTTCTCACTTATGATTATATACATGATTATATATACAGAGAGAAATCACAGATATGTGGTACATAGATACATGTATGTATGTGTGTGAACTCCACATCCATGTCCCTATTTAATAAAATATTACATTTCACTTTTAATGGTAAAAGAACTGAAAAGAAGGAATTGCTGAAACTATTGCTGAAACTCCACAAGCAGTGTTGGTTTCTTAAATCCTTCTCTAAGGAAAGTTAAGGAGAAAATACTGGAATACTATTAGGAATTTAAGGTCAATTCTGTTTCATTAACTTAAACTATATTTTTTATTTAAACTACAGAGATTAATGTCATATCATGAAAGAAGCTGAGATAACCCCTCTAACTTCTAGATTCTTTCTATTTCATACCCTAATTTTGTATCTCCTATTATTTATATATATGCTTATGGCTTATCTAATTTCCATTCTGCCTCGATAATTTCTTGAATTGTTTATCTCACTTCTAGAGTCAAGATGAAATGTTTACTCTTCTGTTCAAATATACAAAAAATATGTAGCTTTCTTTATTATTTATAACAAAGCTCAAAGCTCAAATTTCCCGAGGGCTCATGCCCACTCTTAACAGAACACAATTTTTAAAAATTTTGTCAATTAAAAGTAGATTAGCATTTTCTAACATAAACCATTTTCTTTAAATTTAATACATTCAATTTTTGGATATACTCAGTGAATTAAAAATTCAAAGTTGTCATCAAACCTCATTCTACTCCATTCAAAAGGAATTTCTCTGCTTTTTCCAGTCTGCAATAATGACTGGATGTAGTGGGAAGTTTATCTAGTCTCAGAGTAACAGTTGAATTGTTTCCTGCCTTTCTGTCTGTCCTACAGAACTTCACTGATACCTCTGGTTGAGTCTTATTCAAGGGCACCTACTGGGTACCTTATGAGGAACACTCCTCATGGCTCTCAAGGAAAAGGAGGGTTCGCCCCTTTCTCCTGGGTTCGGCACCTGAATACTCAGTTGTATCCTCTGCAAATTACTAGATGACTTGTTTGTTTGTTTTGTTTTGTTTTGTTTTTTGTGGTTGCTTTCTAAACCAACTAGGCACATACAGGAAATAAAAAAATTAATAATAATAGCATCAACATTCATCTTTAGGTGCCTTGTAGGCACTGATTCAACCTCAGTTATCCCTATGCTTGGAACTAACAAAAACGTACATGGTTTGTTCTCACTAGAAGCTCATTTAATTTTAAAGATACAGCACGTACTAAGGAAGTAGAGTATTAGAAAAAGTTATAGGATTCTTTTGGTAAATTAAAAAAAAAGACAAATATACCAATAAATAGAAACATATTTTTTATATAGGCTTATACATGCTTGTATGAGCAAAGAGGAAATTGAGGACATGCTCTCTTGTTACAATGGTATAACTGGGTATAACTGACAATTCAATTATACCTTACATTTTTTATTAGGTAGATTCTTATGCCAAACATACACTGCTTTTATATTAAGAAAAACATTAAATGGGAAATATCTTAATATATACCTATGTATAATTTGTGTATTGACTGAGATGGGCTAGTAGCATTCAGTCAGAAAAAAACTTTATATATTCTCACTGATGTCTTTTCTTTCCAGACTCTGAGTCCACATGTATTTTATAACTTTTATAGAAATATTAAGGAACAAATTTCCAGTTCACTTTGATAACAAAACATCAATGTCTTATCCAAATAAGGATTAATCCTCTCTTTCATTTATGATCTATTTTGGATGTGTAAACCTTTAATTTGAAAAGGAGAAGAGGAGTCTGGCTCCCCTTTAAAAACCTATGTATAACTTTTCAGGACAGATCACAGATAATAACAAAGTCTTTATCTGGTGGCCTCTTGGGAGAGAGCTGCCTTCCCTGTACCAGACTCAGTGCACAGCCAAGACATTGCAGTTTCTGAAAAGAGTTATAGTTAAGGACGATGGACACCCCTCTGGCCAGTCATTCTCTTTGCATATTTACATTCCTGACCCAGGCATGTGCATTTCTACGTACCTTTATCTGAGGCCTTTGAAGAGATCTGTCCCCTCACCGAGGCCCACTCTTTTCCCCAGTCTCACTCAGGCCCCAGTATTTTTCTACGCCTGCCCTTCCCTTCATACTCCTCCCAAGCTCAGGGTCCATAAAACTGCTGGAGCCTTTTGCTCAGGGTTCCCTCAACAGTAGGACGACCACCCCCATGCTTGTGCTGATCCATCTGACCCTCCACCTCAGCACCATTCCATGCAGGAAAATAGAACAGGATGAATTGGGGCTTTCTTAAGTTTTAGACTCTTGCTTATACCATATCAGTAAGTGATTAGACTTAACTCTAGCATTTTTGGTTTGTTGCTTTAATCAGCTACTCTGACACCTGGCAACTCAGCTTGCTCTCTCTCCTTTCCAAACAGCTGAGCTCCTGACAGGTGGAAACATAGGATTCTTTTCTTTCACTCACAACAAGGTATGAATTTGAAATTGTACAAAGGTAGGGTCAATGAAGAGAGGAATTAGGAAAAGTGGCTAAAGTGTTATGGCTGTTGTGGATAAAATCTAACATTAGTTCATTCTGGGTATGGCAAAAATACAAAAGTTACTTTGAAAAATTTCCACTCCTAAAGTCCCAAGAACAATTCTCTGCAACACATGCAAGAGCATGCACACACACACACACACACACACACACACAATCACACTACAGTGAGCCTCTTGGATCAAGTCTGTCTGATCATGACTGACTGGCTCCATTCCACAGATCCATTTGGAAAATGAATCTTATCTCACCACTGCAATATAATTTTAAACTACTTCCTTTCACCACAGATCATTCCAATCTGCCTCTTAGCTTTAGGATGTTTGTTTGTTTGTTCGTTTGTTTAAATCACTAAAGACTCGGGTATTAGTCCCTGTGTTTTCACCCTCCCCTGAGTTCTGGTGACCACATACTAGAGTTTCTGAATAGAAATCTTGAAAATCCTTTGATGTAACTTGAAGGATGAGAGGAAAAGCACCATTTCCAAGTCCAGTGCTATACAAAGAACTCCCAATTACTAAGTTTCTGATCAATTCCTTACCATCCTTTTATATTTCCTTGAGGTTTGCAATGATCAGACTGTTTTGAGATGGTTTCTTGTCTAGTTTTACATAAATCTCCTAGCAGTTCAGACCCTCCCCTCTATTTTTTGAGTTTTGATGCCTCAGCAGAAACAGAAACCAGGAAATATATAAATTTTATATTGAACATATCATAACTTCATACTTATACAAAAAACTGCAACATCAGACATTATAGTTCTCATTACATATCCCCATCAATTTAGGGAAACTAGGTCTACATGAGCTGAAGAGTTATTTTATTCGCCTTCAAAGTGAAAAGGAAATGAATTTTAAAAACCTTAAAATTCTACCATTGTGATGACTGAACTCATAAAAAAATTATCATGCTATGATTCACTGAAGATCTTAGAAATACATTAAATAATTCAAGACCATTTTAAAAGCTAACAGAGAACTCATTCTAAAAGATCTATTTCCCAGGCTCATATTAAAATGAATATTTTAACATTTTCATATCTATTTAAGAATGCATTTTTAAAGAAAATATCAAGGGATTTTTCCCAGAGGGCTTAACCTTAAAAATTATCTTCAAATTAAGCAAGAAAAACTTATTAACATGACTTGTTTTTATAGATCTGCTCATGTGTTTATCAAATGCCTGATCTAGTTATAATCCCACTACCCAATATACAGCAGAATAGCAGCCTGATCTGTGCTTTAAATATCTGGTATTGATAATGGTACTCTTCCTTATAAATCGGCTTACATTAATTTCTATTTTAAATTCTACCAACTTATGTAAATGTACATTGTTTATATGCAACTACATGTTGAAGAATATACCTTTACACACAGACTTATACACAATATTTCTGATATTATCTTTATATCATTAAACTTATTATAAAATATACAAATCATTAGGCTGTGGAATCAGAAATGTAAAACATGATACCTTCTAACATCCCGAGAGTAAATTTAATAAAATTATTTCAAGTTACTTGACTTAACATTGAAATAAATATCATAACTAAATAAAAGCAAACTAGAAGATGAAAGCAAATATATATCTATCAGAAAATTATTTAGCATAATCAATAAGGTTTATATGACATTCTTTATTTCCTTCAAGAAAAAAGAATGACCCAGTTAAGTGATGTGACCTCTATCCAGCATTTTCGTCTTAAATAAGATTCTTAGGTGACACGATAATTTATTCAGTGACTTAAAATGTAGGCACTGGGTGTTATACACAAACAATGAATCATGGAACACTGCATCAAAAACTAATGATGTACTGTATGGTGACTAACATAACATAAAAAAAAAACAGCATTGTCTTAAAAAAATCAAATCAAATCAAATCATTTGGAAAAAAAATGTAGGCTTTAAAGGAAATATTTAGAAAATGGCATGAGAGACTCTGAAAATAATTAAATATGTGACATTGGGTAATTTTTGTTTTCTTTAAGCTTTAGAATCCTCATATTAAATGGAGAAGAGAACATTACATTATGTATGTATATACATATGTATACATGTAGATATGCATGTGCATACATACACACACACGTATTTTTCATATTTTACCTCCCTCATGAAGCTAAGACCTGCCTTAAATGTTTAAGTTCCTTAGTCACAATACAGCTGCCAACCATTCACAGAATCAGGATTTTCAAGGTCTGAAGCTGACAATGTAAGGCCCCGTGTTTTATATCTGCACTCTCTAATACAGTGGTATTGGCCACATGTGACTCTTGAATACTTGAAATAAGACAAATAGAAATTGAGATGTACTATAATTGTAAAATAAACATGAGGCTTTGAAGACTTATTACAAAAAAATTTCACTAATAATTTTATTTTAATTAAGCATGGAGATAAAAAATATTTGGGGTATAGCTGGTTAAATATATTATGATAACTAATTTCACTTATTTTTTAGATTTTTTAAAACTGTGGCTATTATAAAACAAAATCACAAATCTGTATTGCTTTACATTTTTATTGATAGATGCTAAATATTTTTCATTTTGGCTTCATTGTTTGTGCCCCTTAATTTAATACTGTTTTGAAATATATTTTACATAGTTGCCGAATTTTATCAACTAATTAGCCATGCATTTGGATAATGAGTAATGTTTTGAAGCTAATTTGTAGTGTTCACCAATTAATTTTCTATTTTATGTCAGTGTTAATTAGTGTCAGTTTTTATTGTAATAATAATTGATGATATAAAGAATTGTTAAAATATGTTCTCGTAAGTATTGTGTCCAAAATTTCATTGTTTTATTTGAGTTGATATATGTTATGGCAAATCATAAAATGTAAATTATAACTCATATTTAAGTCATGTGTTCAAGGCAGCTGTAAAACTTTGATTTTAAGCAAAATTTGAAATAGATGTCAATCACTTCCATAATAACTTCCTAAATTAGATTTGATTATTGGCTCATCAACATTCCATTCTAGCTTTGTAATGAAGAGAAAATAATCATCAATAGTAAGAATATGAAATAAAGCATAAAATAAAGAATATAAAATAAACAATATAAAGAATAAATAAAAAGCTTAAGGAACTTGGAAATTTACCATTACACAACCATGAAAATAAATGAAATAATTATTTTAAGTCACAAATTCATAAACAGTAATAAGTACATGAAAAATTTAAAATAATGTGTCACATATCAGGCAAAACCTAAATATCTGTCATTTGACCTTTTATTTTGCATGTATTGTGAACAGTAGGTCTTCATTTATAAAAAATTTTTAGCCTACTAAGAGTATATTTTAATTTTTATTTCTTAGATGCAATCATGTGATAGTCTAAATGCAAAACCACTGAAATAGAATCTAATATTTAAATGAAAAATGTGTATAAGAAAATTTCCATTTTTAAAAAAAGATTTTATTTATTTATTTGTCAGAGAGAGAGTGCACACAAACGGGGGGAATGGCAGACAGAGGGAGAAGCAGGCTCCCTGCTGCATAAAGAGACAAATGCGGGACTCCGATCCCAGGACCCTGGGATCATGATCTGAGCTGAAGACAGATGCTTAACTGACTGAGCCACCCAGGCATCCCTCCATTTCTTCTAATGACTTGCCAAACATCAAAAGTATATTTGAGACTTCCAAGGAAGAGGGCAGCGTAGGAAGATCCTAAGCTAACGTCATCCCATGGATACAACTAGATAACATCCACATCAGTGTAAATAACCCAGAAAATGACTTAAACATTGGCAGAAAGACTCTCCACCGCTAAATGTAAAGAAGAGGCCACATCTAAAAGATAGAAAGGGCAGAGATGCAGTCAGGAGCTAAATTGACTTACAGACTGTCCATGGGAGGGAAGGACACTGTGGGCACCGAGAGGTGAGCGAAACACACCCTTACACCAGGCACCCCAGGCACAGGGATCCCACACAGGTAAGACAAAGCCTCACAACATCAGGTTTGAAAACCGGAGGGGCTGAATTTTGCCAGTTCCTCCAATCAGAGGGGCTTACCACCTGGAACTTTAAAAATCTGCAGGCTCAGCTTTGGGAGAGCCTGGCCATTAAAGTCCTTACCATTGAAGAGACAGCACAACGAATAGTCCCCCTGAGATACAGCATAGAAGCAGCAGTTTGAAAAATGCCTGAAATATATGGGAGGGAGATTTATTTTCTAATCTCAGAGACTGGGCTGGAGGGGCAGGGATCCTTGGGAGACTTCTCCAAGGACAAAAGAGCTGGCAGATGTCATTTTCTTCTCCATACCCCCAGCCTAGACAGACACCCGTGGGAATGAGCCCAGAGCCAATACTTGCAGTATGAAAACAAATATACAGAAATCCACTGCATTTCAATACACTGCATTTCAATACACTAATAATGAAATAGCAGAAAGGGAAATTAAGAAAACAATCCCATTTACAATTACATCAAAAATAATAAAATACCTAGGAATAAATTTAACCAAGGAGGTGAAAGATATGTTCTCTGAAAACTATAAAACAATGAAGAAATTGAGGATGACACAAAGAAATGGAGAAACATCCCATGCTCATGGATTGGAAGAACAAATATTGTTAAAATGTTCATACTACCCAAAGCAATCTACAGATTTAATGCAATCCCTATCAAAATACCAAAAGCATTTTCACAGAACTAGAACAAATAATCCTAAAATTTGTATGGAACTACAAAAGACCTTGAGTAGCCAAAGCAGTCTTGAAAAAGAAGAATAAAAGTGGAAGTGTCACTGTCCCAGACTTCAAGATATACTACAAAGCTATAGTAATGAAAACACTATAGTACTGGCACAAAAACAGACACATAAACCAATGGAACAGAGTAGAGAGCCCAGAAACAAACCCACAATTATATGGTCAATTAATCTTCAACAAAGTAGTCAAGAATATGCAATGAGAAAAAGACAGTCTCTTCAACAAATGGTGTTGGCAAATCTAAACAATTATATGCAAAAGAATGAAACTGGACCACTTTCTTGACCATAAATAAAAATTAAACTCAAATGGATTAAAAATCTAAATGTGCGACCTGAAATCACAAAAATTCTAGAAGTGAGCAAAGGCAGTAATTTCTCTGACATCAACACAGCAACATTTTTCTAGATATGTCTCCTGCAGCAAGGGAAACAAAAGCAAACAAACTATTGGGACTATATCAAAATAAAAAGCTTCTGCACAGCAAAGGAAACAATCAACAAAACAAAAAGACAACCTACTGAATGGGAGGAGATATTTGCAAATGACATCTCTGATAAAAGGTTAGTATCCAAATATATAAAGAACTTATACAACTCAACATCCAAAAAACAAATAATCCAATTAAAAAATGAGCAGAAGACATGAACAGACATTTCTCCAAAGAAGACATACAGATGGCCAACAGACACATGAAAAGATTCTCAACATCACTCATCATTAGGGAAATGGGAATCAAAACCACAATGAGATATAACCTCATACCTGTCAGAATGGCTAAAATAAAAAACACAAGAAACAACAAGTGATGGTGAGGATGTGGAGAAAAAGGAACCTTTGTGCACTGTTGGTGGGAATGCAAATTAGTACAGCTTCTGTGGAAAACAGTATGGAGGTTCCTCAAATACCATATGACCTAATAATTCTGTTCCTGGGTATTTACCCAAAGAATACAAAAACACTAATTCAAAAGGATATATGCACCCATATGTTTGTTGCAGATTTACATTAGCCAAATTAAGGAAGGAGCCCAAGTGCCCATCAATAGATGAATGACTAAAGAAGATATGGTATGTGGATATACATACATACGGAGGAATATTTCTTAGCCATAAAAAGGAATGAAATCTTTATATGGATAGATCTAGAAAATATAATGTTATATGAAATAAGTCAGTCAGAGAAAGACAAATACTATGATTTCACTCATATGTGGAATTTAAGAAACAAAATAAATTGGGGTGCCTGGGTGGCTCAGTCATTAAGCGTCTGCCTTCGGCTCAGGTCATGATCCCGGGGTCCTGGGATCGAGCCCCACATCAGGCTCCCTGCTCTGTAGGAAGCCTGCTTCTCCCTCTCCCACTCCCCCTGCTTGTGTTCCCTCTCTCGTTATGTCTCTCTCTGTCAAATAAATAAATAAAATCTTAAAAAAATTAATTAATAAAGAAAAAAAGAGGGGTGCCTGGAAGGCTCAGTCGGTTAAGTGGTTAAGCATTTGCCTTTGGCTCAGGTCATGATCCCAGAGCCCCAGATGGAGCCCTGGGTCTGGCTCCCTGATCAGCAGGGAGTCCGCTTCTCTCTCTACACCCACACCCTCGCTCGTGTTCTCTCTCTCTCAGATAAATAAATAAAATCTTAAAAAAAAAACAAAAAGAAAGAAAAAAAAAAAGAGAAGCCAAAAAACAGACTCTTAACTATAGAGAACAAACTGATTGTTACCAGGGGGTGGGGGGATCAGTGAAATAGGTGAAGGAGATTAAGAGTACACTTATCATGATGAGCACTGAGTATTATATAGAATTGTTGGATCCTTATATTGTACACCTGAAGCTAATATAACACTGTATGTAAACCATAGTGGAATTAAATAAAAGAGAAAAATAAACACCACCACAGAAATATAAACAAGAAATTCATGTAACTACTGGCTTTTGGAAACCCCCCATTAGTACACAGCAATCAACTGGTCAAAGAGCTCCTCCTGGGGCCTGGCACTGCTCTTGAGGATCATCTTGCCAGGCCAATGAGTAGATAAGTTAATGGCAGTTGTTGATAAGGTTAGTGACAAAGATAAAATCGTATTTTGTAGTAGGGAGTTAATGGTGCTGATATAGCTAGGGTGGCCTTGGAAGATCTCTGAAGAAAGTGATGTCTAAGTTAAAACCTGAATAAAAATCCTCGTCAAAAAAAGAAAAGGTATACTGGGCGCCTGGGTGGCTCAGTTGGTTAAGCGACTGCCTTCGGCTCAGGTCATGATCCTGGAGTCCCAGGATCGAGTCCCGCATAGGGCTCCCTGCTCAGCGGGGAGTCTGCTTCTCCCTCTGGCCCTCCCCCTCTCATGTGCTCTCTCTCTCTCTCTCTCTCTCTCAAATAAATAAATAAAATCTTTAAAAAAAAAGAAAAGGTATATTTGAATTTATAGCAGCTAAATAAGTCTTTTAAGATAGACCAGAGAGTATAAAAAGACAGCTCTGATAATTCAAAAATCTGTGAAAATTCAACTAAACATCACTAGTAATGTTATTATTTATTTAATAAATGGCCAAGAATATTTGCTTGATTGTTTTTTCTTAAGAAAGATTCCTTATTATGAGTAAGAGGAATATGTTCAACAAAAATACATCGACATCAATATTTCCTCAACATTACAAAGCAAGCTTGAGAAATGACTGTATAAAGTGAAATATCAGAGATTCTAAAAATATAGTTCAAATTGATTTTAAGGGTAGTAATTTTGAAACTACCTGCTACCAGATGAGCATTTGTAAAGGTTAAATCAGATTTTTCATGCAGTATGCCAAATAAAACATATAATTATCTCTAAGTAGAATACATGTTTTATCAATAGCTTTCTGTTAGCCAGTCACCATTCCAACCCAGCAGATACTCATGCTATAGTGTTCTGGAGAATAGAAAAAGAAAGGAAGTTACTCAACATTATTTTAAAAGGCTGTTTTAAGCCTAACAGTAAGCCTAATAGTAAAATGCGACAAAAGGAGACACAAAAAGAGACAAGAAAAAATAATCATGATATATTCTTTCTCATGAGCATAAAATCTTTGATGTAGAAATCCTATTTAAAAATTCATATGTGGGACAAATAACCATAAGAGTATATAAGCTATACACTAACACCACACAGTAACACAGACAAATCAGAGACACATAATATTTAGCTTAAAAAAATACAGGCACAATAGAGTGATGCTGTATGATTCCATTCATTTAAGTTTAACAACATGCAAAACTAACTTATGGTGTAGGAAGTCAAGATAATGGTAACCTTGGTATGGTACTGACTGCAGTGGGACCCCTATACTGCTTATTTTTTGTTTATATGTTAGTTGCATGGGTGTGTGTTTAAGGCTGGATATTAGAATTTTGGTAAAACTGGGAGTTGAATGGGTATCCACAAAAGCGAAATATCCCATTTAAAAGCCTAGAAGCATGAAGTCTCATGTTAACATACATTGTGGTAGTTCAAGATATTTGCAATATCAAGTGCAAATGACGGCAGAGTATGAAGGAGTGGTACTGAAGACAGTTGTTTAAACAAGGAAAAGAGTGGTTATCTCTTCCCTTCTATGTTCACATGGCACACTCCCTCTCAGTTCATTCAGATCTTGGCTCAAATGTCTCCTTACCATAGAGACTTTCACAATTATCTTAGTTTAAAAAATATGTATTTTGTAATTGTAGAATCTGCTTTAGTTTTTCTTCATAACATTATCACCTCAGTAAATTATACTATTTTTTTTTCATTTGATCAATGCCATTCTCCCATTATAGAATATAAACTCAATAATGGCAGAGTAGGTGTCCTTTTTCTTCACCACTATATCCTCAGGACCTAGAACAGTACCATGACCGGGTAGTGCTCAATAAATATTTATTGAATGAATGAATGAATGACATTGACATTGAAGTGATAAATATTAATATGTTTATTAATATAGAGGTCTATGGATTTATAAGGAAGATAAAATTTATTCATTAGGAGGATGGATTTTGAGGCTTCTAGAGTCTATTCTGATTTCCCTATCTCAGCAACTTCCAAAGATAAAATGTGAAGACATAAAGTTCAGCCCTTTATTTTACTGCATTACTCATGATTCTGGTCATGCAGAACTCACTGACAACCTATTGCATTTATTACGCCTTGAAAGAATAGCATAGGGTATTAACTCTTTGGTGCTAGAAGGTATGGAACAAGTAAATCCAACTTTGAAATTAATTTATAAATAAAATTCTCAGGGTGCATGGATGGCTCAGTCAGTTAAGCTTCCAACTCTTGATCTCAACTCAGGTCTCGATCTCAGGGTTGTGAGTTCAAGTCCTGTGCTGGGCTCCACGCTGGGTGTGGAGTCTACTAAAAAAAAAAAAAAAAAAAAAAAAATTCTCACTTAGCTTTGTATTTTAAAATGTAAGGAAAATTACCAGTGTTTATCCAAATAGCAGGAGTCTCTTTATATAAAGTATCATATGTCAGTTTCATATTTAGCTATGTTTACATGCTCAATGACTTTTCTCAATCAAGTATGTGAACAGCAATAATTCACAATTTCAATAATTTCTTGAGCACCTAATTTTTGCTAATTAGTGTGGAAGATAAAATAGAATTTCTACTAATAAGGAATATACATAAAATTGGGAAAAATACTTGTTTACACATATCAAAAACACAGGGTTGATTTATTTAAATATAATCAATATGAGTTTGCATAAATAAGAAGCTATATTCATCTAAGGAATCAAAAAAATTTCATAAAGAAGACAAAAGATGAGGTAGTCCTGAAGAATATTTTCACAGAAAAAAATTGAATGAAATGAAATAGAGTTCTATTTGATAATCAGAAAGTAATTTGATTTGAAATAATTTTCTTGTAAGTAAGAAGTAGAAGCTAGAGAAGGTAGTGGGGCAAGATTCCAGACCAGGATGGTATATAATGATGCTGAAATTTTAGATTTATCCTATTAGCATGAAAAAAGCCATGCTTTTGCCAGATTGATTTCATAAAATTATGAATTTTAGAAGGAGGAGACAATATAGAGAGACTATTTAGAACATTCTCAGGTATAATATAACATAATTAAACAAAGAGTACAAAGGTAATAGGGTCCTATTCTTTCTTTGACTGTCATAACCTTTTTAAGTGTACAGGTCATTTATTTTGTAGAATGCTAATCAGTTTAAATGTGTTTGATATTTTCTCCCAATTTGATTCAGGGTGTGTATACTTGGCAGGAATATCACAGCAGTTATGCTGGGTACTCAACTGCATGCCAACAGATGGTGAACAGTTTCAATTTGTCCCAGTACTGATGAAGTTCACTTTAATTACTTCATTAAGATGGAGACTGACATACTTTGTCCATTATGAAGTTATTCTTATTTCCCTTTTGTGATCAATTATTTTGTGGAAAGACACCATGTAATTGTATAATATTTTGTCTCTTATTAAACTTAAATTTGTTCATTATTTAGATCAGAATAGATTTATGTCTTTATATTTTATGCAATGAGTTATAACTTTTTAAGATGGCTATTTATGTTTTAGCTTAAATTGTCCTAGATTTGACCAATGGTAACTGGTTTCTGTGTCCTTTTGATACGGTATCATTCTTTGAGCATGTTTTTTTTTTTTTAGAACACTTTCTCACTTTCTGGAAGAACAAGATGCTTTAGACTCATTTTGTACTTTCATTGCCCAGACCTCAGATCAGACGTTACTCCAAGGTGTCCTCGTTTATTTAGTGAAAAATGTCATAGAAGGCAAGAGTTATGTGCTAGGTATGCTGATATGCTTATTACATTTAAAGGGCTGCTGCTTCTAGAACATCTTGTTAGAGAGAACTAGCCAATTCTTGTATATAATACTGTAATAAATATGTACATCTAGGTCTTTATTTATCCATCTATTTATCTATTTATCAATCAATATATCTACTTGTCAATTGAAAAACCACAAGTTCATACGGATCTCTAATTCTAGTCCAGCAGCACAGAGTACATTTTATTTTCCCTGTTTCTAACCACTGTCTCTGGTGTGAGGCATCTTGCTCACATTGATTTAATATATTTTCTCATTTAATCAATTATCCTTATGTAAAAAATCTCCTACCTCCACTAGGGCCCTTCTCCCCTACACAAATGCTCTTCTGTCCCTAGTCAAACTCACATCCCACATTGGGTTGCACTACCAGGGAAAAGACATCTTCTCCCCATGCAGGTTCTGATTCTCTGGTATAGGCTAACCTTCTCAGAAGCTTATTGGCTTTGCAATCTCTCTGTGGATCAAAACCCTGTGTGAACACCTTTCTCACTCTGAGCTGAGCCTTTATTATTCTTGGATGCCATCTCCACCTATCTCATGACCTAACATCCCACCACTGAGCTTTAAGTTTGATAGAAATGAAAATTTCGTTAAAAAAAAAAAAGATTTATTTATTTATTTATTTGAGAGGGGAAGGTGGGCAGAGAGAGAGAGGGAGAGATTCTCAAGCAGATTCCCCACTGAGTACAGAGCCTGACGTGGGGTTTGATTCCACGACCCTGAGATCATGAGCTGAGCCGAAATCAAGAAGTTGGACACTCAACAGACTGAGAAACCCAGGCACCCCAGAAATGAAATTTTGCCCCATACTCCTCAGCTCTTGAGACTCCAAAATGATGCAGCCCACTTTAGGAAGTTATCTCTTAATCCCCTATCTATATGAATTACAGCTCCATGCTATCTTCCTATATTATTAATAACTTTCCTGTAGTATTTTATCTTCTTTTGTAGTCATCAATGTTACTTTCATCATCCTTACTCAACTTCCTCTATGGCAGTGAACATGCCATAGATTTTGTAGTTGAGTCTTTGTAGTACCTAATGCAATGACTTAAATAATAGGAACTCACTCCAATTGAAAACAACTGAGTATATCCCCAAAGAGTTAATTTAACCATGTGCTATATGTAGTTATTTAAGAGTATTAAAATGAATGCAATCTTGGTATAATAAATAATGTGAGAAATTAAAGAAAGCAATGGTTCCTTACCATAGAGAAAAATTTGTTGTATTCACTGAAAATAATTTTTTTTCACAGACACAGAATATAAAATAATACTCTCAAGACAAATATTATGTTAGTTCTAGAAAATAAATGGAAAATAAGCCAAATGAATGTACATACAAATTTAATTAAATGCTATGAAAATTTCAAAGAGAAGATACTTTATGTTTTCAATAATAAGTTAAATATATAATTTTTTTAATTGACTGCATGCAATCTTTGGTAGTAGATTTCAAACGCCATGGTACAGTGCAGTTGAGTTTTAACAAATTTTGATAGAGCATTTTAATTCAATATTCATGTATTATCAGTAAAAATATTTGAGCTCATTATCCAAATAAAACAGCATAACCTAATTACAATGATTAGATATACTAAACTGTAGCTGAAAACAGTAATCTTCTTTAATATATATGGAAGTTAGATAATGTTTGAACTGAAAACATGTTTTTTCTCAGAGATTTGTATAAGTAAATAAGTTGTTTCAGCAAGAAGTCCTGTTTTGAGTTGTGAAAAGAAAATGTTTTATAATGTGAAAAGAAAATAATGTATCAACTATGACCATATTTGCATATTCATTAGAAATAGGAAAAAAGGAAGTTTTAAATGATTCTATAAAATTCATGTGAATGGCTTTTTGCCCAAGGATTTGAAATGGACTAATATGAGTCTCTGTTAGGTGAGATTAGTGCAGTATTTACTCAAGGAATAATTTTCTTCTCTACTGAGGCAAAATTCTTTTTGAGTACTTTACCCAATATTCCATGAATAATGAAGTATTTCATTCTAACTGGTGGAGACAGGGATTACTCCTAACCCTGTATTTCTTCAAACAGTAAGCTTGGGCAATTTTGTGCTTACAGCATTTGTTTCCTGTCTCTCAAGGGTTACTGTCCTTCTCATGAAGTTCAATGTATTCTTTCATACATTTCACCAGGTTTTGGTTGCTATGCAGGAGGAAGAATAAGCCCCAGATTAAGGCTGTTCTGTTTCTACCTAATAATCTGTTAAGGGGTCAAACTGTTTCCAAGAAGATTCAATATATCCCAGCATAAAGCTCAAAAATATTTGTATAGATAAAAAAATCATCCATCACCAAATTTCTTCCAGCCACAGTGGAGTAACAGGGCATTAGAGCTCCCTTAGAGTGCACACCTCTACTCTCTGACACTCTGTTCTGCAAACTCTATGTTCCTTGAACTCCCATGGATTCTAATTCCATATACTCAACTCAAAACTACTGATGTGCTTTGACTGGGTTCTGCCTTTCTTTGCTACATCCAGAAAATTCTCTCCCAGCTGTAATTTGTGGCAATTGCAGAACTCAGTCATTTGTTTCTTTTCTTCAGGGGGCCCTGACTGGGCTGCTTGATACCTAACATCTGAAAACAGACACTTCTAGCTTTTGTCAGTTTAGCTGTTTATTTTGAGAGGGTAAATAAGATTAATGTTACTCCATTTTGGTCTAAGGCAGAAATTGTTCCCAGAGAGATCTCTATAATCCTGAAATTTCACAAAGCATCATACTAGCCCACTATATTAATGATATTATGCTGACTTGACCGGTGAACAGAAAATAGCAAGTGCTTTAGATGTTTTAATGAGAGATGTATGGAATAGACAGTGGGATATAAACCTGAAAGAAAGCAAGAGCATTTTCACCTCAATAAAGTTTCTGGGAGTTCTATGATTTTGAGCATATTCAGATAAATGCACCAGAGACAAGATTTTGAGCCTGATGTCACTTACCCTGAAAAAGGAACAACAATAATTTTAGGTCTTTTTGGATCTGAGAGGCTAAATATACCATAGTTGTGTGGACTATATTATCCCATCTACAAATTCACCTTTAAGGCTGCCAGTTTCTAGGGACACCTAGAGACAACTCTGTAGCAAATCTAGCCTGCAGCATAACTGCTCTAGTACCTGAGCCTTACGATCTAGTAGAATAGAAGCATCAGTGTTGTATGAAGCCTCTGGAAAGATCAGCAGGCAAGTCATAGCACAGAACTCTGGTACATCTTCCTTATTCTGCAGGCATCTACTCTTTTGACAAATAACTCTGGCTTGCTAATGGACTTAAGTAAAGACAATGTCTAACCATAAAAGATCTAATAATCATGAGGCCTAAGCTTCCCATCATGAATTGAGCATTGTCTGATTGAACCTGCCATAAAAGTGGAGCATGTGCAGCAGTCATGTATCATCAAATGAAAATGATTTATAAGAGAATGCGTTCAGGCAAACCCAGAAGTGAAAGTAAGTTGGATGAGCAGATGGCTCAGACTCTTTTGACATTTATCCCTATTGTTTTGCCTCTTCTCTTTCAATCCATGCTTACGGAATCCGAGGAAGCTCCTTATGACTAGATGACTAAGATGGAAGAAATTTAAGTGTGGATTATAGACTACTATACATTATATGCTGCATAATCTGAACAGGTTGGGCAGTTTAAGCACTAGAGCCCCACTCAGGGATACATCTGAAAAAAATATGAGGATGAACACTACTACTTCCACTTTGGTACCCGAGGGTGTCTACTTAGTTTGAAGTAAGAAATGGCCATCAATACAGATCTCCACCAATTCATAAGAGATTAGTAATAGTTTGGCTTGATGTCCAAGGCCTTAGAGGTAACAAGATTGGGAAGCTGGTGGCAAAGAAAGTCCATGGAAGATATATGTGGATGGACATTCAGAATAAGCACAGCTAAATGCCCAACAAAGTGCATCTACCATAGAGCTCTCAATCATCAGATGGCATTCTGATTACTACTCTTATATTGCTTATAAGTGGAATTATGTCCCCTCTGACTTTAATGCTTAAGTATGGCTACTCTGCCTCTGTGTTTTCCAGGATTGCATCATTGTAGATACTGAAGAGTTCACTTTCCATAGCAGCATTCTTAATCTCAACCCTGGCTGCTAGTAAGGGCTATTAAGCTTCTCAAATATTCTGGAGCTTTCATCACTGGCATGTTTCTTACTTTTTTATTAAAGAAGTTGTCTTGTAGGCTCTCTTGGGGATCATCTTCACGGGGTGGTTTCTCAGGTCATATATATTCAGCCCATTCAAATAGAATGGATCTTCTGGGAATTTCCAGGAAGTTTTCACAAAAATTTCCAAGGAATTTCTAGTATCTATGTTCTTTTTACTGTAGGTCTGTTGTTTTCAAAATATGGTGCCACAACCAGCAGCACCAGCAAAATCTGGGTCCTGTTAGAAATGCATATTTTTGGCCTGAACCCATGCCTACTGAATCAGAACCTCTGGGAAGAAGCCCCAGTAATTTGTGTTTTAATAAGACCTCCAAATAATTCTTATGCACACTAAAGTTTAAGAATATCTCCTGTAGACCATTGTTAAATTCAGGTTTTAAAAAGCCATCTCAGAATATTAGATCAGCTTCAAGCACCAAGTGTACTTGAAAAAACATCAAATGTCAAGTTATAGATAAGTGCTCCTTTGTTCAATGAAATCTCTCCTCTTCAGGTTTATATTACTCCATCATCCATTGTTGCATCATATGTATATATTTCCCATATGTGTACATATATCTATCTATCTATCTATCTATCTATCTATCTATCTATCTATCTATCTATCTATATCTCCCAAATCTTTAGCATTTAGGTTATTTTCTTTTCTGTGACATGATTCTTTTCTGCTAGAATGAATGCTAGTTTCAACTTGGATGCATTGACAGGTGGTGGGAGTTTTTCTTAAAGATACTACACCTCAACTTTTGAGGTACCTGCTTTAGGTAAGATTATTCCATGTTCTTCAACAAAGATAAAATATTCTCTTATGAAAGAAAGAGGTTGTTTCTTTACTGCCTCAGTAAAGTGTGACGCTTCAAAATTCTCAAAATTGTCTTAATTCCAGGTATTGGTGTCCCATTATTTTCCTATCAATATCCTTACTTTAACATAGGAAGTATGTCAAGACTATGCATTTATTTACCTTTTCACCTCTTTAATATTTTTGGTAGATTCTTTTCTGATTATCAGCACTTATGACTTATGTCTGCCTTATGACTACATTATGACTACACAAGATAAAAGTTATTTTCAAAGGTTCTATTGATATCCTCTGGGTTTCAGATCATAATGTCAGTTAGCAATGAATTGTTTCAAGTCTAACCTTTTCTTTATTGTCTTTAGTCCCATTAATCAGATTTTCTGTCCCAAATGCATGTAACTTCCTGGGATCCCACCAGATTAATAACTGTATAATTTTATCTCCTAATCCTTGCCTTCCACTTGAGCTTCATCCCAAACAGCAACAGAGGAAAGTTTAAGTAAGTGTGATGCTCCTGCCTGACAGGGGTTATTACTACCCCAGTCACCACCAGAATATCACCGTATTGCCATTCTGCACAATACAACTCAAAAATCCTATCCTGAAAGTATATTTCTAGAACATTTTTCAATGTCAGTAACCTTATCCCTGTTTTACAAGGAAAAAAAAAAAAAACCTGCTTTAAGAATTACTTGCTAAAGATTTATTTGTAAGGTGCAATCCCAGGGCAGGCAGAGCGATGGAAAAAGCATGGGAGGCAGAGAAGAGTAAGAAGTGAATTACGATGCATTTCCATGCTGAGCACCACTTCATGACAAGGCCTAAATAGATACAAAATATTGTTTGGTTATGTGTGACATCTCCAGACCAACTGTATTGGGAACTGAAGTTAGGAATACTTAATGAGAGAAAAGTTGGTGGATTACTATGCTGGCTCTATCCTACCTCCTAAATTCCACTGCTTGAAGGTCATTCTCCTGGCCTTTTGCACAAACTCTAAGGAAACCAGATCCAATGTCCTGCAGTGTTGTGCTCTATCCAAGTTCAGAAGTAGAGGGAGGAACCAGAGACTCTGTTCAGGTAGCTGATTTGACTAAGGAAGAAGAACTGTATGGGCCAGCTCAGTATTAGACTCAGCCATCCGGACTGCCTCCACCTTGTGATGCCACAATCTCAACTTGTGGGTATTATGTTAACACAACAAGGACACTGAGACCTGCTTGGCCATATGGGTGCTTTATACTGGCTCAGTAACACAAGTCATTTCAGATTGAATTTATTAGCCAAAACTAATCATATCATCCCACATAAATTAGGGTGCTGGGAGGTATAGAGGAATTAACAGATTTTTATTGAATGTTAGATATCTCTGCCCTGTGTCAAGTTATGTTGGTTTTATTGTTCTATCCAATCATGTGAGTTCTTCTGTTGTGAAATATCTGAATTTATTAAAAGACTTGTAATGTTTTCTCTTAAAAATTATATGTAGCCATTAAATAAAGTGTTCTTTAAATCAAATGAAGATGTTTATAGGAACATACAAAAGGAAAATGACTGTAAATAGCCCAGCCACATAAACAACCCATTCTTAACTTTCATTTTGGTTACTTATTTCTGTCCTTTATTCTGTGTATAATTTTGTTTGCATTACTGTAACATTTTTAGCATGTTATATTTTTATCAGATTTTGGTGTTAATGTTATGTTGGCCTCCTAAAACAGATTAGACAGAGATCTTTTTTTTTCTATTTTCTAAAAAAATAACAAGCACCACTGATGTTATTTTTCCCTGAATATTTGATAGAATTCAGTGAAATAGTAAGTTGTGCAGGCCTGGATTATCATTGTAAGGAAAGGTTTTGTATTTTTTTTAACAACAATGTTCACTATTTTTTAATAGAGATATTCAAATTTTTCCTTTCTTTTTCCTTAGTAAGTTGTACTTTTAGGAAATGTTCAATTCATCTAAGCAGTTAGAACTTTTTTCTGTTATCATTTTAACGTCAGTAGGATCTGTGTTGAAATTCTCTATTTTTATTCCTGATATTGATGAATTGTTTCTCTCTTAATTTTATTGATCAGTCTACCTAGAGGTTTGTCAATTCTGTTGATCATTTGAAGGAATTGTTAATTGCTAATTGTCTCAACTGAATTTCTGCTATCATCTTCATTATGTATTTATTTATGCTTACTTTCGGTTTATTTTGCTCCTTCTCCCCTAGTTTCTTATGTTTGAGCATTGATGTGGTAGGTAGACTAATGCCTCCCCAAAGATGTCCACATCTTAATCCCCAAAATTAAGTGACAAAAGAGACTTTGAAGATGTAAGTAAGTTAAGGATCTTGAGATAGGAATATTGTCCTGGATTACCTTGGTGGGCAGAATGAAATCATTAAGAGTCCTTAAAAGCGAAAGGTAAGAGAGTCAGAATCAGAGAAAGAGATCATAGCAGCAGAGGTTAAAGAAATGCCATTGCTGGGGGTGCCCAGGTGGCTCAGTTGGTTAAGCGACTGCCTTCAGCTCAGGTCATGATCCTGGAGTCCCAGGATCGAGTCCAGCATCGGGCTCCCTGCTCGGCAGGGAGTCTGCTTCTCCCTCTGACCCTCCCCCGTCTCATGTGCTCTCTCTCATTCTCTCTCTCTCTCAAATAAATAAAATCTTAAAAAAAAAAAAAAAAAAAAGAAAAGAAATGCCATTGCTGGAAGGGATCAATGCCAAGGAATACAGGGAGTTTGTAGAAGCTAAAAAGGCAAGGAATCTATTCTCTTGTAGTCTCCAGAAGGTATGCAGCCCTGCCAACACTTTTTTTTTTTTTTTAGTTTTATTGAGATATAACTGACATACAGTTCTGTATAAGTTTCAGGTGTACTGAATAATAACTTAATATGCATATATTGCAAAATGATTACTGTAATAAATTTAGCGAGCATTCATCTCCTCATATAAATTTTTTTCCTTGGAATGAGAACTTTTAGGATCTACTCTCTTAGGAGCTTTCAAATATACCACACAGCAGTTGTAACTATAGTCATTATGATGTACATTATATTCCCAGAAGTTATTAATCTTACAACTGGAATTTTGTACCTTTTGACAATCTTCATCCAATCCCCCCACCTCTGGTAACCACAAATCTAATCTGTTTTTGTTTAAGTTTGTTTTTTATTTTGTTTTTTTAGATTCCACACACAAATGAGATTATATAGTATATCTTTGTCTTTCTCTGTTTGACTTATTTCATTTAGCATAATGCCTTCAAGGTCCATCCATGTCACAAATGGCAGGATTTCCTTTTACAGCTATATAATATTTCATTATGTATATATTTCCCACATTTCCTTTATCCATTCATCTGTTGATGGACACAAGTTATTTCCATGTCTTGACTATTGTGAATAATGCTACAGTGAACATGAGGGTACAGATATCTCTTCAATATAGTGATTTGTTTCCTTCAGCTACATACCCAGAAACAGAATTGCTGGATTGTATAGTAGTTCTACTTTTAATTTTTTTTTCTTTTTTTCTGGAAGTATGATATTTAAAAAATTTTTATTATTATGTTCAATTAGTCAACATATAGTATCTCATTAGTTTTTGATGTAGTGTTCAGTGATTCATTAGTTGCTTATAACACCCAGTTCTCATCACCACATGTGCCCTCCTTAATACCCATCACCGGATTACCCCATCCCCCCACGCCCCTCCCTTTTGTAACCCTCAGTTTGTTTCCCAGAGTCCAGAGTCTCTCATGGTTTGTCTCCCTCTCTGATCTCCTCCCATTCAGTTTTCCCTCCCTTCCCCTGTGGTCCTCCGTGCCATTCCTTATGTTCCACATATGAGTGAAACCATATGATAATTGTCTTTCTCTGCTTGACTTATTTCACTTAGCATAATCCCTTCCAGTTCCATCCATGTCGATGCAAATGGTGGGTATTCATCCTTTCTGATGGCTGAGTAATATTCCATTGTATATAAGAACCACATCTTCTTTATCCATTCATCTGTTGAAGGGCATCTTGGTTCCTTCCATAGTTTGGCTATTGTGGACATTGTTGCTATGAACATTGGGGTGCATGTGCCCCTTCTTTTCACTACATCTGTATTTTTAATTTTTTAAGGAACCTCCATACTGTTTTCCATAGTGGCTGCACCAATCTGAATTCCCACTAACAGTGCAAAAGGATTCTCTTTCCCTCACTTTCTTGCCAGTATTTATCTCTTCTTTTTGATGGTAGCCATTCGCAGATGTGTATTAGTATAATAGCATGGTTTTGATTTGAATTTCCCTTATGAGTTAGTGATATTGAACACCTTTTCATGTACCTGTTGGCCACTTGAATATCTTATTCGGGAAAATGTCTATTCAGGTCCTTTGTCTATTTTTTTAAGTGGATTACTTTTTTTTTTCTATTGAGTTGTATGAGTTCTTTATACATTTTGGATATTAACCCCTTATGAGGCATAGAATTTGAAAATAATTTCTATTCTGTAAGTTGCTTTTTATTTTTTATTTATTTATTTTTTTTTACTGCATGGAAGTTTTTGTTTGATGTAGTTCCAATTGTTTATTTTTTATTTTGCTGCTTGTACTTTAGATGTTCTATCCAAATAATCATTGTCAGGAGCCATGCCAAGGAGTTTTCTTCCTGTGTTTTCTTCTAAGAGTTTTATGGTTTCTGGTCTTACATTTAAGTCTTTAATCCATTTCCAATTAACTTTTATGAGTGGTGTAAGATAGGGGTCTAGTTTCATTCTTTTACATATGAATATCCACTTTTCCCAGCAGCATTTACTGAAAAGACTGCCTTTTACTTCATTGAGTATTTTTGGCTCCTTTGTCAAATATTAGTTGATCATATATGAATGGATTTATTTCTGAGCTCTTAATTCTGTTCCATTAGCTATGGTTCTGTTTTTATGCCAGTACCATACTGTTTTGATTACTATAGCTTTATAGAACAGCTTGAAATCAAGAATTGTGATGCCTTCAGCTTTGTTCTTCTTTCTCAGGATAAATAGCTTTGGCTATTTGGGGTGTTTTATGTTTCCGTATGAATTTTTTTTTTAATTTATTTATTCATGAGAGACAGAGAGAGGCAGAAGGGAAGCAGGCTCCTTGTAGAGCAAGGAGCCCAATGTGGGACTTGATCCCAGGACTCTGGGATCATGACCTGAGCTGAAGGCAAACGTTTAACTGACTGAGCCACCCAGGTGCCCCTCCATGTGAAATTTAGGATTGCTTTTTCTATGTCTGCAAAAACATGCCATTGGAATTTTGATAGAAATTGCTTTGATTCTATAGGTGGCTTTAAATAATATGGACATTTTAACAATAATTTGTCTAACTCATGAACATGGGATATCTTTCCATTTGTTTGTCTTCTTCAATTTATTTCACAAATTTTGATATTTATATTTTCAGTGTCATTCAATTCAAAATATTTCCTAATTTCCCCTGTGATTTCATTTATTGTTCATGAGAAATGTAGTATTTCATTTCTATATTTGGCTTTTCCTAGGTATTTCAGTGTTATTATTAATTTTTAGCTATTTGTTGTCCAATACAGTAGCTGCCAGCCTCAAATAGCCGTTAACAACTTGAAATGTGGCTAGTTTGAATTAAAGTATGTGGAAAATGTAAAATCTTAATGTTTCAAAAATTTACTATGCAAATCTACACATAACCAAAACATAAATCTCATTAAAATGTTACATTAATTAAATGTAAAAATTATAACATTTTTTATATATTGGGTTAAATAAAATATATTAAAATGAAATTTTTTTATTTTTTTAAAGATTTTTACTTATTTATTTGAGAGAGAGTGAGAAACAGCATGAGAGGGGAAAGGGTTAGAGGGAGAAGCAGGCTCCCCGCTGAGCCGGGAGCCTGATGTGGGCTCAATCCCAGGACTCCGGGATCATGACCTGAGATGAATGAAGGCAGTTGCTTAACCAACTAAGCCACCCAGGCGCCCCTCTTAAAGTGAATTTTGTCTGTCTCTTTCCTTTCTATAATGTGGCTACTAAGAATTTTAAATATATGTGTGACTATATATGTGCTTAAATAATCTATTGGACAGCATTGTTCTAGTATAGTCCCATCATAATCTTAACTACCTCATTTCCAAATTTGTTTTTTTCTCACATCCATCCATTCTAACCACTCATCTTGTTACATTTTTTACTTTTTCATTATCAATTAACAGCATCATGTCAGAAAGTAAACTTTAAACATCCTAAACTCTGACCACCAACCCCCATATTTTAGCTCATCTACTCTAGTATTACAGATCTTGGATTTTATCATTTCTAATATACCGATCCTACATTTTTTACTTCCTAGCAGTCACTTGCAGAATCCCTACATTATACTTCATCTATACTGTCCAAGCAGGACAGGAACTCAGTTTAAACCCAAATATCAACCAACATTTTAACTCAGCTCAGCAGTTATGAGTACTAGGGAAAAGGCAACACAAAACTGTATTGATTAGTATTATCATAAATTCATGGTCAAGGGGGAAAAAAGGACCTATACCACAATTCATTATGATGTCTGCTTTTCTAGTCATTCAAATGAAAATTTCATATTTCTCTTCTCTCTTCAACCTTCCTAATTTAAGTCCTTCTATTGACTGATGGCCTTATGTCATATATTGCAGAGAAGGCAGTATAAATACAACTATAATACTCTCCTTTTTTTCACCACCCAAACTGCCATTCTATTCCCAAGCATATCCATAATCTTTGCTTTCACTGTGTTACTATACTAAAGTTCCCCTACTCCGATGAAAAGATAGATCTAGACCTCAACCTGGGGTCTAGATCCCTTTCCTTTAGGCATTTTTTAGAACATTTCCAACAAAATAAGACCTTGTCTCATACATCATCACCTTTTTGCTCTATACTAGATCATTCTCTTTAGAATACCAAATTACTAAGAGCACCTATCATTAGAAATCACTGCCTCAACATAAAAGCATTTCAAAAGATTCCTCAAATTTCTCTTCACAGGAAAATATGAGTTTTTTAAATCATGTCTTCAACCTGCCCATCCCACATTTGCTTCTTACTTTTCTTGGGTTAGACCCATCTGCAACCACTACAAGTAAGATATTCTTTATCAAGGTCACTGATGATTTGTTGCCAAATCCAATGGAAATCTCTTCTTATCTGACAAAAACTGTTTGCAATTCCCTCTTTTATTCTTTTAAGTTTTGTTATAAAAAATCATATAAATACTGAAAACTGTATAAAATATATATGTACATTTAAATTTTGTAAATTTTATTTATTTGTTTATTTAAGTAATCTCTACACCCAACATTGAGCTCAAACTCACAATCCTGAGATCAAGAGTCACATGCTCTTCCAACTGAGACACCCAGGCGTCCTGCATTTTAAAATTTTTAATTAAATACAATATGCACGCAAAAAAATGCACAAATCACAAGTGCAGAGATCATGAATTTTACAAATTGAATGCACCCGTGTAATTCATATGTTACCAGAATCTCAGAAAAAGTCTTCCCTCTCTTAACTATTACAGCTCCCACTACTTGATTTATAAAGTCATGGAATTAGTGTTGTCTGTTGGAACTTCATGTAAGTATAATGAAACTGTATTACTCTTTGTCTTTGACTTTTTTTAACTGAACATTATTTTTGTGAGATTAACTGTATTGTTTCTTACAATGATAGTTCATTCTCACTCAGTGCTATAAATTTTTCCATTGTCTGAATATACAACTATTTGCTTATCTATTATTCTTTTCCATGGACAGTTGTATAATTTCCAGTTTGGTATTAAAACAAAAGTATTAATTTTAGCATTCTTTTACCTGTCTTTTGATAAACGTGTATATGTATCTGTTAGACATGCCTAAGAATGGGCTTACTGGGTCATAGGCTATGCATATAAAATACCTGCCAAACAAATTTCTCACCAGATACGTATGAGAGCTCGGGTTGCTCAGTTTCCTGACTGGCACTTGGCATTGTCTACCATTTTGATTTCAGCATTTCTAGTGGGTATGCAAAAGTATTCCATTATAGTTTAATTCTCATTGTCCAGGTGATTAATGATGTTGAATAAAACTTGTTCATGGACTAATTTAGCCTTGTAAAATTCTCATTTGATTTTTGCTTACCTTCAGTTAGATTATCTTTTGCTAAGTGGTACTCTCTATAATCTGATACAAGACATTTATAGGATATATGTATTTGAAATATTTGCATGTTACTGGTTTTTACTGTCTTTATGTTGTATTTTAATTAATATAAGTTAATAGCTTTAATATAGTCTAATTTATCAATTTTATTCTTTTGTGCTTGGTACTTTTGTGACATGTTTAAGAAATCCTTGCCTTCTCAAAAGTTATGGAGATGTTTTATATGTTTTCATTTAAAAGCTTGTTGTTTACAGATACATAGATCAATGCAACAAAATATAAAACCCAGAAATGGACCCACAACTATCTAGTCAACTAATTTTCCACAAAGCAGGAAAGAATATCCAGTGGAAAAAAGACAGGCTCTTCAATGGTGTTGGGAAAACTGGACAGCAATATGCAGAAGAATGAAACTAGACCATTTTCTTACACCATACATAGAAATAAATTCAAAATGGATGAAAGACCTAAATGTGAACACAGGCAGAAACCTCTTTGACCTCAGCTGGGGCAACTTCTTACTAGATACATCATTGGAGGCAAGGGAAACAAAAACAAAAATGAACTATCGGGACTTCATCAAGATAAAATCTTCTGCACAGCAAAGGAAACAACAAAACTGAAAAGCAGCCTACGGAATGGGAGAGTATATTTACTAATGACACATCTGATAAAGGGCTAGTATTCAAAATCTATAAAGAACTTGCCAAAGTCAACACCTCCAAAAAAACAAATAATCCAGTTAAGCAATGGGTGGAAAACATGAAAAGACATTTTTCCAAAGAAGACATCCAGATAGCTAACAGACACATGAAAAGGTGCTCAACATCACTCATCATCAGGGAAACATAAATCAAAACTACTATGAGATACCACCTCATGTCTATCAGAATGGCTAAAATTAACAACACAAGAAACAACAGGTATTGGCAAGGATGTGGAGAAAGGGGAACCCTCATGCACTGTTGGTGGGAATGAAAACTGGTGCAGCCACTTTGGAAAACAGTATGGAGGTTCCTCAAAAAGTTAAAAATAGAAGTTCCCTATGATCCATCAATTGCACTAGTAGGTATTTACCCAAAGGATACAGAAACACGGATTCGAAGGGATACATGCACCCCAATGTTTATAACAGCATTATCAACAGTAGTCAAATACAGATAAAATAATTCCTGGAACTGAGGTGCGTTCTAAATTGAAAATAATCTCTAGTTCTCCAGCTGAGGGCTCAAACCAGAGTCAATGTACTTTAGAATCCAAAATAAAATAAAGTCCTAATTTAAAAGGCATGGAAATAAAACTTTATGGTAACATTTTTTGTTTCCACTCGTGCTTTGTTTCTTAGTTCTGTTTACACCATTTCTACTGTGTCACTGTGATAAAGTCCCATTTCTTGAAAACTAGGTCTATGACTTGTTCCTCTTTACCTATAGCTTATATTTCATATTGTTTGTGTGGTACTTCCTCCAAGTCTTGGAACTGAGGAGATAAAACACATCCATAAGAATATCTGTTGCTAGAAAGTGAATGAATTTTCGACTACATTCAAATCTTACCATGTGTTTTGTTTTGGCCCTTTTGACAAAAATAAAATGAAACAAAGCAAAAACTACATAGGAATAAACACTATCTTAAATTCTTCAAACTAATTTATTATTAAGGATTGGAGTAAGCTGTGACAAAAACTACATAAGGAAATCTCATCTCTAGGGGCAGCCACCCTTTCAACAGCAGGCTCTCATGGGTTATTTTCACTATGGCTTACAACATTTCTTTTTTTTTTTTTTTTCCTCCTTGCTGACAGGCATCCACTGTTTTCTCATTGTTTCTGTACCCTTACATCTCCATCCTGCATATTGTTTCAGCTTGCTATCTCACAGGTTTTACTTCACATATCATCTTTTTAGCCTGTGACCTAATATTACAGTCTGTCTCTGCCTTAATTCAAAATTAAGAAAGTTATAATCTATTTCTTTAAGCTCTTTTGTGCATCTAGCCAAGTGCAAATTCTCTACACAATTAAAAGAACCAACATCTCTGTGTAAGATACCTACCTGTGATAAAATCAGATACAGCATGGGAATGGGTAGGGCCATGCATGAAACACTGTTCCATATTGGTAAGGATTTTGATTTGGAAAGCTTCCATGCATGGCAAACTGGGTTTTGTAGGCATTCTGAGACCACTGTTTTCCTATTATCTCAACTTCTTGAGATACCTAAAATTATTTTTCTAGTGTTCCTCTTTGCTTGTTCTATTTCACTATTTCCAATAATTCTTTAACTAATCCTATTTTCCAATGCTTCTGTCATATACTTCTGAACATTTACAATGACAACGTAAATGCCAAATCTAACCACACCTTTGATCCTACTTAACAATTTGCAGTATTTTCCACTATTGAAACATTGTTAGACTTGATGTTTACAGGATTACTGATATTTTCTCTTGGTTCTCAACCTCTGTCCACATCTATTCTTTCACAGGAATCGTGTCCTCTGCCACCCCACTGATGTTGACATTTTTCATGGGTCTATATTTGGTCTCTTTTTTCAGTACATGTCCCCCATGTGTGATCTTATCAATAGTCAGAGATTCAACCTACATATGTCTTACTATGATTCTGACATGCATGTTTCAAATATGAGCTTTTATCATGAGTTATACAACTTTATTTCTAATGAAGTTATAATAGTTGGCTACCCATGAATTGAATAAAATATTAATAGAAGAAAAAGAAAGTTAAGTCCCAATGACCCAAATCATCATAAATTGGGATACAGTGATAAATAAACATGGCTCCTGGCTTAAGAGACTTCACATGGAAAAATTGTCAGATACATAAAGACATTATTATAAAATATTGTCTAAGTACAAACCAAAAATATGTTTAGCAAAATGGAGCTCTCTGCATTAAACATTGATGGAGTTTGTCTTTTATTGCTCTCTGTTATATCAAAGCTGTCAACCTGGCCACCTATAAGAGGTCATGTCAACATAGATTTATAGAAGTTTTCCCCAAACCATAGATTAGATTGTGTGTTGGGGAAGTGGAAGGATAGAGTAGATAAGCCACATGGAAGGCCAGGAATAATGAGCCATTTGCACTGACCTTGCAAAAGGAAAATTGTTGAGTAAATATGGACACCCCAAGACAACACTTTGGTATTCCAAAGTTTTGCCCCATTAGAGAAATCAAATACTTGTGACAAGGAGAAAAGTTGTAAGATCCTATTGTGTTCCATGGGCTGAAAAGGAAACTAGCCAAAATCCTGGTGGGACCCAGGTCCTGGAACCAGGGAAAATTTTTATTGGTTCTAATAGATGTGGACATCTAAATTACTTTAGAGACTGAACCTCTGGTGTCATGGCCTCAAAAGACAATGTCTATAAAAGTTACCTAAAAGATTATATGGAACTTAAGAGCTATGGACTGAAAAACCCAGGTTAGAGCACACTATGTGGAGCATAATACTGAGAGAGAAGCATCTTTAGTGAATTTTCCCCACCTTTAAATTATATTGATCCGTGCTGACAGCTAGATCTGCAGGACTGAGTTCTAACATGGCTCTGATTTGTTGTCCAAATGTTAGAAGACCATATGAAACAGCAATATTGTGTGTCAGTAAGGAGAAAGAGCAGCAGTGACTGTAATAGAATGACAGATGCTAGGGATTTTCTCTCTTTGCTCTAAAAGTTTGAGGCACTGTTTGGATTGCATATTTCCCTATGGAAGAACCACAGCCTTATAATAGTTTTTTTTTTTCTTTTAAGTAGATTTTATACTTGCAACCTGAAGCATTTGTACTGGATGCATATGTAAAATTAAATAATTATACATGCCTATGAATACTGAACTCTGTTACAGAAAGCATCACAGTAATTAAGGCTGGTCAAAGTTCTGAATAATTTATAGAATGTCTGCCAAATAACCACGGTGGTAAACAGTAAAGAGTATGCTACTACAGAAAATAAATGCATGAAGGTATGGAAACAACATGATATATTCAGGGATTGAGGCATTTGGCAGTGATTCAATATGTGCTTCTAAATAACAATAGATATATTTGTTCTAGCATCCATGGCATAGAGTAGATATTTAGCAAATATATAATGAATGATAAGCAAGCACATTAATTAATGAAAAGGGGAAGGGGTTGAATCAAGTAAAAAGGTAAGAAAAGGTTAACTTATAAAGTTTGTAGGCCATTCTAAAACACTTCGGTTTTACTCTATGGTGATATATTGAGTTGTGATTATGGGCGTGCTTACATTTTCGTCATGCTGCCTGTAAAGGCAGGATATAGCTTGCCAGTGAGGAAAAACACTAGAGCAACAAATAGTCAAAATGCAAATTTTCTTTACAAATTGAGACTTGGATATGTTTCTCAAAAAGAAATTGATTGGGGATGGATTTATTTAAAATTGCAGAAATATCACAAAAAATGAAAATCACGTATCTTAATATCATCTTGTTGCATATTTAAATTCTTCAAATGAAAGTGAAATTTAAAATTATGCAATCACAACTGAAGGTGTTTTAAATAACCTCATTTACCTCAACATTAACTTCCTTGTCTTATCACCTCAATTACATTTCCATTGCAAATAGCTTTACTTGGATAATTTGTAATCAATTTCATATTTATATTGTGATAACAAAAATTAGTGTTTTGATGACTAAATCACTTAATGCAATAGTTTCACTACATAAATTTACATAATTGCTCTGACCAAAACATATTTGTATACACAGTTAGAAAAGAATGTCTTTGATGAAAAACCCATTTTATTGTAATACTGTGCATTTGCATTACTTCCAATTTATTGAGGCAGATTGGGGAATAAAATGCTTTATACATACATACGTACATGCACATATACACACAGTATGATCCTATCTATGAATAATCAATTTGTATGAATTCAAATTCATCAAAATATATATTATGTATATAGTATCAATGAAAGTCTAATCTTCACATTTTTGGCATTGAGAGAAAAAAGTTTCAAGTTCCAAGTACACTCACAAACTGATTTGAAAAGTTATATGTCACTTAGCATAATGCCCTCAAAAATCCATGCTGTTGCAAATGTCAGAATTTACCTCTTTCTCATGGCTGAATAAAACTCCATTGTGTATATACACCAATCTTTTTTTATCCATTCACTAGTTGATGGACACTTAGAGATAGGTCAGACAAAAAAGGACAAACACTATGATATCACTCACATGTGAATCTAAAAAAACTGAACTGGGGTGCCTGGGTGGCTCAGTCAGTTAAGTGTCTGCCTTTGGCTCAGGTCATGATCCCAGGGTCCTGGGATGGAGTCCCACATCAGGCTCCCTGCTCAGAGGAGAGTCTGCTTCTCCTTCTCCCTCTCCTCCTCCTCCCTGCTTGTGTTCTCTCTCTCTCTCAAATAAATAAATAAATACAAATCTTTAATTAAAAAAGCTAAACTCAAAAAATAGAGTTAGAATGATGGTTACCAGGACTGAGAGGTGGGGAAATTGGGGAGATGTTGTTTAGGAATATAAATTTGCAACTAGTAGATAAATAAGTTCTGAAGACCTAATGCACAACTCTAGTGAATATAGTCAATGATACTGTCTTATAAATTTCAACGTCGCTAAAAGACTAGATCTTAATCGTTCTTACCACAAAAAATAGCTATGTGACATTATAGAGGTGTTAGCTAACTCAAGAGTTGTAATCATATTGCAATATATGTACGTATCAAACCACTATGTTGTACACCTTAAACATATACAATGTAATATATCAATTATATCTCAACAACAAAAAAGTTAAAAAAAAAAACAGAATTATGTCTTAAATGTGATGTAATAAAGAACTATCATTATGGAATGGTACCTGTGTAATCATATGTGAATAGTGATTGCTATATAGAATTTATTAGCATAGAAATGTGCTTTTATGTTCAATGTTCAGATTGTCACGGAAAATTAATCTCAAAATAAATTAGTTAAATTCAATAATAATAATATCATTATCATATTACTTTATGCATGAAGTAAAGTTATCTCAAAGGGACTGAGTATTTTCTTAAGGTTATGTTGATTTTATATGACACTTGATTAATTGCAAGGATATGATTTTAAATTGAACAGGTAGCAAGTGTGTTTCATTATTATTAAAGAGACATCTTGGATCTAACTTCTATGTTAGTGCTAATTTCTTTGCTTCTTTGTGTGATTTACTTTATAAAATAAAAAATCAAATTAATTGTACTTTGCTATCTGCTACTTATAGTAAACTTGAGAACAAATGCTTTCAAGGTAAATAATTTTAATTAAATCTTCATGGAAACTAAATATAATTAGAGCAGGAAAAATTTTTAAAAACTCTCCATTTTGATTAAAATGTAGCTCTCTAGCTCCATCCATGTCATTGCAAATGACAAGATTTAATTCTTTTAATGGCTGTGTAATATTCCATTGTATATATATACCACCTCTTTATCCATTCATCAGTCTGGATACTTGGGCTATTTCCATAATTTGGTTACTGTAGATAATGCTGCTATAAACATCTGGGTATATGTATCACTTTGAATTAGTATTTTTGTATTCTTTGGATAAATACTTAGTAGTGCAATTGCTGGATGGGTTAAATAGGTGATGGGGATTAAGGAGTGTACTTGTTGTGATGTATGGAATTGTTGAATCACTATATTGTACTCCTGAAACTAATATTGCACTATATGTTAACTAACTGGAATTTAAATAAAAACTTAAAAGCGCAAATTATGAGATACTCTTTTAAAGCTACATACAACAGGAATACAAATTTTTTTTTTAAAGATTTTATTTATTTATTTGAGACAGAGAGAATGAGAGAGAGAGAGCACATGAGAGGGGGGAGGGTCAGAGGGAGAAGCAGGCTCCCTGCCGAGCAGGGAGCCCGATGCGGGACTCGATCCAGGGACTCCAGGATCATGACCTGAGCCGAAGGCAGTCGCTTAACCAACTGAGCCACCCAGGCGCCCCAACAGGAATACAATTTTTTAAGTTAACTTTTAATATATTAATTAGGAACAATTCCTTTGACATAAATAATATTAAAATGAAAATATTTTGATTCTTTTGAACTCTGGAAAAATATTAAGATATAAAACTAAAATATTAGCTATTTCCTCTAAATTAGTCCATATTTATAATAAAGCTAGATATCAAATGGAAGGATACTCTGAAATTAATGACTTGGATATTCCTAGTTATTTGGCCATTTGAAATACCTTTTGGAAAATTTTTGTTAAATTCTATGAAAAACACAAAATGAGAGAGATTTTAATGAAGTTTTATTGGATCTAAAGGTCAATATTTTTAGAATATTATGTTTTTTCCTATCATGAAAAAGGACTTTCCTTTATTTTCTCCAGAGTTGCACCACTTGTCTATCTTTTATATGATATATTTTTAGATCCCTTGCATTTTCCCTTTGCAATTTAAATGCATCTCCTTTTAACTTACATTTTCTATTGCTTATTGAAAATTAACAATAATTTTACATATAGATTTCTTTAACAAACACCTTGCCAATCTCTTTTGATGATCCTAGTAATAGGTTAAATAATAAGTATTTTTGTTTTTTCTTTGATTTGTGTGTGTGTGTGTGTGTGAGAGAGAGAGAGAGAGAGAACAAGACAGAGATGGAAACAGAGAGACAGAGAGAAACAGAGAGCAGAGAGAAAAAGAGAGAGAGATAAACATACTTCCTCTCATTCTTACTTCCCAATACTTAAAAAGTTTTATACTTTTATATATCATTGCCTGGACAGAGACTTCAAAAAAATGTTAATAGTAATTTTGGGCATCCTTAATTTGTTACTGATTTTAAAAGTATACTTCAAATGGTTTTTCATTGAGCACTTTGTATTAAGTTTTGTGGTTACTATCAATATTTTCAGAGTAAGGAAGTTTTCTTTAATCCTTAATTTACTGAATGTTTCTCTCCATGCATAGTTTCTGAACTTTCTAAATATTTTACTGCACCCACTGAAACGATTATTTGCATTTATCTTTTAATCATTTAAGTTAGCTACTATGAAAAATAATACAGAAATAATTTCAAATTCCTGAAATAAACTGAATATAGTGAGATCTGTTAACTTCTATGCATGAAATGCAGTGACTAATATTTTGTTAGTATGGTCTCATTTGAGTTGACAAAAAAATATTTGACACATATTTTAGTTTTCAATTCTGTCCTTACCTTGTTTCGAGATCTAATTAACATCAAACTCATAAAATAATTTGAGGGATGAGTTGCCTTTATCTCATCTCTGAATTAATTACTTAAGATTTAAATGATCGATTTCTGGATTATTTGGTAAAATTAGTTTCTTTAGCCAAATGGGTCTGGTGTTTTCCTAGTTAGAAGATATTTAATTAGTCATACAAAGTATAATGATTATAGAACTATTTAGTTTTCTGTTTTACCCTGTTAGTTTTATCATTTACACTTGTCTAGGAAATTGGAAATTTCAGCTAATTATATTAAAATTGTTTGTAAAAGACTTTTCTAAAAGTCATCCTCTATATTTTTAGTTTGCTAGATTCATTGATGTAATCTGATATCTCTATATAAACTTTATATCTTTCATTTCTATAATTATTTATATATACCCTCCTTCTTTTTTATTATTTCTGCCAGAGGTTTGTCTTTTTGTTGTTGCTATTGTTTTTTTTTAATAGAGAAAGCATTTTATTTTTATTGATATACTCTTGTGTTAGGGTTCTTTAGAGGAACAGAACCAATAGGATGTGTGTATACATATATAAAATACACACACATATACACATATGTAAAGATATATATTAAAAGGAATTTTCTCACATAATTATGGAGACTGACAAGTCCCAATATCTGCAGCCTGCAAGTTGGAGACCCAGAGACTCTAAGGTGTAGTTTCAGTTTGAGTCTGAAGGCCTGAGTACCAGGAGAGTCAATGGTGTCTATAATTCCAGACCAAAAAACCCCAATGTCCCAGTTGGAAAGCAGTAAGGTAGGAAGAGTTCCCTCGTACTCCTGCGAGAGTCAGTCTTTTTGTTCTATTCAGGACTTCAGTAGATTGGATGAGGGTCAAAACATTAGGGAAAGCAATCTACTTTATTCAGTCTACCAGTTCAAATGCTAATCTTATCCAGAAACATCTTTCCAGACACACCCAGAATAATGTCTGACCAAACGTCTGGATACTCCATGGCCTAGTCAAGTTCACACATAAAATTAGCCATCACAACTCAGTATAAGTACTTGTTTTGTTAACTGTATTTTACTTTCGTTAGGTTTCTACTATTTTTCTAATTCTAACTTCTTTATGCTGGATACTTAGCTCATTGATTTAGAAACTTTTCTTTCTAGTTCAATTGTGTGTCTAAAATCGCTTCTTAGTTCTTTCAGATTCTCATATTTTTATATGCATTACTTTTTTAAAAATCTGTATATATTGTACGTACATATTAGTTAACTATTGGTAAAATAATACTGCATATCAAAAAAATTTCAGGGGTGCCTGGGTGGCTCAGTCAGTTAAATGTCTACCTCTGGCTCAGGTCATGACCTCAGGGTCCTGGGATCCAGCCCCGGCATCGGGCTCCTTGCTCAGTGGGGAGCCTGCTTCTCCCTCTCCCTCTGCTCCTCCCACCCTGACTTGTTCTCTCCCTCTCTCTCTCTCAAATAAATAAAATCTTTAAAAAAAAATTCAGTGGCATAAAATAAAAAATAATAAGTTCTCATGTATCTCTGGGGCCACTAGGGAAGCTCTCTATTTCAGTTATCCTAGTTCAGTTGATCTAGATAAGCTCAGCTGGGGACATTTGTTACACCCTGCAGAGCCAACTGGGGCTTGGATTTTCACTGTGGATTGAGCTCAGGGCTGCTCTAAATGCATTCATTCTGAAGACTTGATTGAGAAAAGTACAGATGGGTAGGGAACTCTCTCCTCATGGTAATGGTGCAAGTTCCAAAGGCAACCCACAACTTCATGGTCATGTTTCAAGTTCCTACTTGCATCTATGAAACATCCCATTGGCCAAAGCAAGCCCCAATATTATGAGCTTACAGAATAGGACTGGGAAAAACAATATCCATTGTGAACAGAAGAGGAAACAAAGTGAAATGTAATTAAAATTTCAATTTTTCATTTGCTTGTTTCTAACCATAGCCTACTTTTTATTAAGCCAACGGGTTTAGAGAAATGCATTTTTTTAAGTTGGAAATGTATGTGATTGGTTTAATTTATAATTCTGTTATTCACATCTAGCAATCACACTTTGGCCAAAGAATGTTGTTGTATAGTATTAATCCTTTGAGTTTGTTAAAAACACCTTTATGACCAAAAATATGATCAATACTTGTAAATATTCCACATGTGCTTAAAAAGAATGAATATTCCTAAATTATTCAATCAAATGGTTCTCTAATGCCCATGGTCAAGCTAGGGATTATGCTCTTCAGATTCTTCAAAGCTGTTTTTTGTTTGTTGTTTTCATGCTCTATCAATTGCCAAGAAAGTATATAAAAATCTCCAAATTTTATGTATTTTTTTCAATTTCTCCTTGTAATTCTCTTGATGTATATATTGAAGCTGTATAATTAGGAACATGCAGTTTAAAGTTAACACACCTTCACATTTAATTGAAATCTTAATTTATTAATTTGACAATATTCCTATTTTGCAATATATTATAATGTAAAAGGCAATTACCATCAGCAAATGACAAGAAACTTTAGCTGAAAAGTTAAAGTTAATGTAACTGTAAAAGTTACATGGTGCTAAATGCAACTCACTGTTTTATGTTCTCATCATGAAGGACAACAAAACTAAAATGGTGGGATCAGGCTGTTAACCCTTGAATTCACTCATCAATCTTAACATCACTAAATGAGTCAAACAGGACTACATTAAAATACAATTTAAACTTGGGAATGTTGGCCCCTCAATTTTGATAAATTCTGGACCCAAACTAGCCGTAGGACTGAATTAGAGTGGGATATGAAACATCTATGAGTCAGGTTTTTCTTCTCATTGTTGGTGGTGTTTCTATTTTAGCGTATAGGTGCCCTGATTTCTTTCTTTTTTTTTTTTTTATTTCTTTTAAATACAGATTTTTCCAAATTTCAGGTTTTGTCTTTTCTGCCTTCCCTCCCGTGTGAACCCCTTAAAGACTTATCAATAATCACATTTCTGAGTATTGGAATCCAATTTGCACATCAGGTTGAGAACATGGAATGTTTGACATTTTGTGAAGTCATGGGTTAGGCCCCAGTGTTTATCTGCAACCTACAGAAACAGTTTTTAGATAATACTTCTGTGACTGATCCATTTTACTGCATAAATTATAAGATTAAGATAGTTTGATAGATACCTAAAATCATCTTTATTTTCACTTGAGTTACAATGGGCTAAAGTCTGAAAGACTGAAAACCTAATTTATCTTGGACAGGTCTTATTTAAATTTGTTTGAATTAATCCTTGTTTCCTAATTAATAACTAATACACTGAGCAATTCTGTGTCCAAGGTCACACAATAAAAAATAGTAAAATTAGGATTTTAATACCAGTCTGGCTCCAAAGTCCTAAACATTTTGCTGTCTTACCTTTCTAGTATAAACACTTGTCTGGAAGAGTGACTTACTCATATTTGCTCCAGAGCCCTCCTCTTTTTGATTTTCTGTCTAAGTTCCCATGCTAAATAATAATTATAATTCTCCATTCCTTTTTCTTAATACTGTACTCTATTTTGTCATAAATTTCCAAATTATGTTTAAAAGTTAAAAAATATATTGATAGCTTTCTCTTTTTTCCATTTTTTAACTTAAATTCAATTAATTAACATATAATGTATTACTGGTTTCAGAGGTAGAGGTCAGTGATTCATCAGTCTTATATAATACCCAGTGCTCATTACATCACGTGCCCTCCTTAATGTCTTCACAATTTTTAAAGTTGTAGAATATAAAGTCACACACTAATGGCTTACCTAAATATAACAAAATAAAATATACCAGTGTCCTGTTTCCTTTCACTGAATCTCATCTGTAATATCTTAAGACAAAATTTGAATATATGTGACACTTGCATCAAATTACTCACCTTTTAAATCTCTATTTCTAGTTCATCTCCTATTTTTTTTCAGAAATGCCACTTGCCAATTCTGAGATAGATAGTTTCAGCCATAATATATACAGATTTTTGAGATAAGAAAAAAAATAATTACATATCTTATGTATATTTATACACACACAACTACTCACACATTTATCATGCATTTGCATTTGAATTATTTTTGTATAAACCCTTATAGAATATTAAACAAAAATAATATTAAGTATTTTGCCATTAAAATTCAGCCTGTCAGGTAAGGAATAGATAAAGACTACGTAACCCTTTTAAGCTAATTTAAAAATCTCGGAATATTATATACTTTGCTTCTCCATGGCCATTTATAAATAATTACCTTTATATATTATGTAACAATAAAACACCCTACATAGTATTTTTCTACATCAAGGATCAAGTCTAGGAATATGTATCCCTATACTTTCTTGGCAATTGATAGAGCATGAAAACAACAAACAAAAAACAGCTTTGAAGAATCTGAAGAGCATAATCCCAAAAGAAAATCATGGGGCGCCTGGGTGGCTCAGTCGTTAAGTGGCTGCCTTCGGCTCAGGTCATGATCTCAGGGTCCTGGGATCGAGCCCCACATCGGGCTCCCTGCTCCACGGGAAGCCTGCTTCTCCCTCTCCCACTCCCCCTGCTTGTGTTCCCTCTCTAGCTGTCTCTCTCTGTCAAATAAATAAATAAAATCTTAAAAAAAAAAAAAAAAAAGAAAAAAAAATCATGATCAATGCAACAATAGCAATACACCTTAATTTCTTATATAGAGCTATATAGTTTATCTGATGCATTATATTGGTTATTTCATTTAATGTTTACTGCATTTACCTTAGAAAGGGGTTGTATTCATTTGATAAACTGGGGGAAAAAATGACCAGATTATTAATGACCCACTCAAGATTGCATAGCTGTGCTGGAATTTGTATGTTTTCAGACAACCAATTCAATGTAATTTTAATTATACCTCCCTTTCTTGTCTTCTCAAAAGTACTGATTAGAATAATTTGAAATAGTAAAATCCATTCAATGAAACCCAACCTATGCATGCAGAATCTTTCTTTCCCATGAAAAATGCATGTCCTAATTTGGCTGGAGAAGCAAGAAACCACTGAAAGACTGTTATAAAATGAATCTTCAATATGACAAACCTGAGAGCTTAGAAAAGATCTCTTTTACAACTTTAAACTGGAAACATCAAAAACATCTGGAAATTGAATTTTCACAGTAGGGGCCAGAAAGGAAAAGTAAGAGCATAATGATATAGTACTTAATTATCATAATTCACCCCAGGTGTTGAAATCTCAGAAAAGATGTATTTTATAATGAGTATCAAACCGTGTATTCACAAACTGCTAAAGATAAAAAGTCTTAATTAAATATCATGCATATCATGCAAGGAAGATAAAATAAAGCAAAGTTAATTTTTGCCAAGTATTCTTATTTTTTTCTGATACTCACCTAAAAATGAAAAATCTTATATAGCGACCTGTGTTATAATCTGTTGTCGATTGGGTAAGCCAATTGTTACAGGACGCAAAAAAAATTTTTATAACAATTACCAAATGATACTGTTCACCATTTAATAGCAGTTTTATATAATATATAATTGTTCAGAAAATCTTTTATCAGTTCCACCAGGATTTTTGATTGTCCCAGATAAATGTAAATATGACATCAATATGAAATAAATAGATACTGGAAATTTTCATTTTCCTGTACATACAGGAATCAAGATTTCTTATTATTTCACTGAAAAAAAAAACATGAACTATGAGATTGAGAGAGAATGAGGAAACATAGAGTATTTGAAGTAATGGTCTATCTCAACATTGACTACATATGCAAAACGGAGCATAATTACACCTCCCAAAAAAGAATATATGCCTAATCTCTCTTAAAAGAGCCTCACAAGTTACTATTACAAATAAATTACTCTAATTTAGGTTCTTATTTGCCACAGGAAGATTTTATAATAAATACAATATATGCTGCCCTTCAGTCAACATGTTTTTTGTTTTTTTGTTTTTGTTTTTGTTCTATTTTAACACACATTAAGTGCTGAGAAGCAATCTAAGCTTAACAAAGTAAGTTTATAGTGGAGCAAATGATTTATCTCATCAGGTGTCATAATCAAGTAGACTGACCTATGAAGTATTCTAAAAACAACATTATGCTGTACACCTTGATCCTATACAGTGTTGTACGTCAGCTATATTTCAATAAAACTGAGACATTATCCTTCTAACAGCAAACACTGTGGTGACACTTATCCAACCTTTTTACCTGTATGATACTTTTTCATAAAGTTAAAATTAACTAAAATTTAAAAGAAAAACACCTACTATAATAAGCCATTAAATAATACATATAAGATTCAGGAAAACAGTCACCTCAAGTGGGAAGAGGTAAGAGTTTGATTAGATAGATGAAGAGATAGATAGATAGATAGATAGATAGATAGATAGATAGATAGGCACCTAACCAAACTCTTACCTCTTCCCACATGAGTTGACTGCTCTCCTAAATCTGATATGTATCAAGGTGATTGCTTTCCTGAATAACTCATCTATTTCTCAGCTCCATATATGTATCTCATGTTCTCTTTTCTCCTTGCATTCTTCCCACATTTTTATTTATTTTATTAAATATTTTGCCATTAAAATTCAGCCTGTCAGGTAAGGAATAGATAAAGACTACGTAACCCTTTTAAGCTAATTTAAAAATCTCGGAATATTATATACTTTGCCTCTCCATGGCCATTTATAAATAATTACCTTTATATATTATGTAACAATAAAACACCCTACATAGTATTTTTCTACATCAAGGATCAAGTCTAGGAATATGTATCTAAAGAAAATCATGGGGCGCTTGGGTGGCTCAGTCGTTAAGTGGCTGCCTTCGGCTCAGGACTACCAATGTGTAGTAACTCTCAGGAATAAATGTCATATCATTAGATAAATATTTTAAAAATATGGAGAGAAAAAGTGAATAAAAATAAAATTTCTATAGACTTGTTGAAAGCCCAGCAGGTTTATATATAAATCTGCATTTTGTTTTCTTTTTTTATGTACCTTAGCTACATTTAAACCTAAAGAGTGACTACCAGCCAGGAAGATTGACAAAAATATACACAATTTTTATGTTATTTTCAGTATTTTCTGATGATTGCTAATTTCTAGGATATCAATATTATAAATGGAAGGTGCAAATTTGCTCAAAAATTAAACTTAGATATAAATGAAAATACACTATTCTGCTGCAATTTGCAGAGCATATAAAATATTAAAATTATATTGTCTTATTATGACAAATTCGGTAACCAAAAAACCAAAATTATAACATATTCATAATATACAACCATAATTTTGTAATAAAATTTAAATGAATCAATACAAAAGTACATGTGTAGCCATAAATGTAATGAAGTGTAGAATATTTCCATATTACATTAACAGCATTGGGAATTGTATCTTTCAATTTCCTTTGATGGACAGTAATATGAACTGACATATTCTTCTCTTTCTTCTAAGGGAAAGAGTAGGAGTAAAGACTAATTTTTTTTCCCAAGCTAACCAGAATACGATTGTAAACCTGAGCTCTCCCTGATTTATAAGATGTAAACATTAAGTAGCATAGAATTTAAACTTTGACACACAGGTATAGTCACAACACATAGTTTACATTCTCTGAAAGTGAAATATCAACATTAATTTTTAATTGTTACATACTTCCAATTTTAAAGAAACATTGCATTATAGCCATACATTGCACAAAAATCAAACTATTTTTATACTTCTAAATTTGGTTACAATCAATTTTGCTAAGCACTTCCTCATACTTCACAATTATTAAAATCTTTTAAAGTGTCTCAAATTGATTTTAATTCAGAAAGATCTGTCATTATTTTTCTGTAGTTTACAAATATAAAGCAATATATTATAAAATACAAAGTAATATTCCATTGGGAGTTTTTTTTATATCAGTCATTAAAAGTCTGCTCTATTGCTCTTATCTTTTTATTGACTTCAGCATTTAGTTTGCAAAGTTTTTTGTTTTATTCTGTTGTTTAGGAATGTTACATCTATAATAATTTTGTTTTTGTCAACTCTCATTTTGAGTTTTGGTGTCAAAGATTTCTTGCTTCATACAAAGAGATAGGACAAAGTTCTCATTCTGGAAGAGTTTGAATGTGAATACAAAAATGTTTCCCTTTATGGTTGTAAAACAATTATGAGCAAAGCCTTGCAGGCCTTCCTGGATTCTTAGATTTCTTTTTTAACTAGTTGAAAATATTTTTAACTAGTTATTCTATATATTTTTAACTAGTAGAAAATATTTTTAGAAAATATTTTTAACTAGTTATTCTATATATATTTATTGTTTGCCTAAATAGTTGAGTTTCCTATGTTTTCTTTAACCCGTTTTTGATGGTTTATCTTTTTAAGAATTAGTCCAACACATCTAAAAGTTTCAGATACACTGGCATAAAGTTTTAATAACATCCTCTTTAACTTTTTGATGACTGCAGTTTTCTTTAGTGATATCCAACTTTGTTGCTACAATAAAGTATGGATGTGCACTCTTTTTCTCTTTTTTATTCTCACTTTTTTAGAGTAGTGTTATAATCTCACATTGTGTTTGTGAATTTATCTACTAATATATTTTGAAACCATATTATTGTTTAAATATCTAAAACTGTTATATTGTCCTGAAGAATTGAACATCCTATAATTATAAATTATCTTCAATAATTCTTTGCTATGTTCTTTATAAAACAACTCTATTAGATATAAATTATATTTAGAAGCCAATTCTGAAGTTTGTTTCTGCTAATTCTAACTCATGATGAATTATTTTAGCTGTGAATCTTGTAATTTTGGAGTTTGCATTCATTTTAATATGGAAATCAAATGTTCCTGGAGATTTAAGAGTTTCGCCCTCACCAATAAGTTTGTGTTTCCTTCCTCCTATCACCTCAGGCCTATTATTGTTCAGAATAATATTTCATGTTAATTCATTATCTTGGAGTTTCAATTCAAACCCCAACCACATCTGAGGGAAAATATGTGGTTACAAATTCTCAAGGAAGACTTTTTTATCCTTCCTCAAAACCAGGTCAAGACAGTCTGATTTGTTCTCATTCTTTGGCACAGGGGGAAATATATATATATAGTTGTTATATAGTTATATAGTTAGTTATATAGTTATATATATTTGCTTGTGTCTGGTAGACCCTTTTAATAAACATTTAGCCCTTTCAGGATGATGGCTTAATCAAGAAGTTTCATTTGCTATACTCCAGCTAGCTTATGCTCAAGGTTTCTTCTCCTGTAATTATGAGACTGGAAAATCACTGTCTCTTGGCTATCATAATAGGTAATAACACCTCAAAATTACCAAGGTTCAATTTTTATTTACTGTTCTTGTTTGTTTCCATTTTGTTCTTTGTTACTGGCTTCTGGAATTCTTTTTGAGAATTCAAGGTATGGAATTTAAAGAATCATCAGATTTACTCAGCATTTGTAGGCATTCTGCAGGGGAGGAATTTGGGATTATTTTTTTCACAAAATTTTCAGTTGTAGAATTCTGTACTTATTTTTGTAAGCCATAAAACTATAGCTGATATTTTGTGATTATTACCATTTGAATAACTGTACAAACTGTCTAGCAAAGTGCCTGCTACATTGTAAGCACTTAATATGTATTAGATTCCCTTCATCTAGCATTGAAAACTGAGTTTACAGATTTGCTGAGTTGTTTAACTTGTACAAGGAAGGGAACCTTTGTGCAAGCATTTAAAATATGTGAGATCATCAAGATAGCAACATAGGTTGTTTCTGACTTCAGTCACCCTCAAAAGAAGACCAATTAGCAAGTATCCATAAACAAGACATCATTGTAAAGATCCTAGAACAGAGAGGTAAGAGGAAGACCCCCCTGGACCACAGAGACCAGAAGAACCACATTAGAAAGGTAAGAGGAGCAGCTATACTCTGACTGCATTATTCCATCCCCAGGCTAACACAGCACTGCACCAAGACAGCCCACTTGGCCTAAGGTCTCCAGTGAGAAAAAGAAAGCATGAAGTGAACATCTAGTTCCCCCAGTGGTATGGGTCACTTCTTGGGAAACCCACTCAGGTCACATCTCATGGGAATCACAGGCGGAATCTGAGGGGCTTGATTACTGGAGATGTGATGGACAAAGGAGACAAGGCTTATGGCAGCCAGCACTCAGTTCTTGGCTGACTTACTCCTACTTGCAGCAGCGCTCAAGTAGAAATCTCAACACACAGTTCTGCCTATGTTCAGAGCCAAGATGATAGTCCTGTCTGATCAGGGTATTTGGTGCTCAGTTCTGCCTGATTTAAGACCTCAACAGCAAGCCTTGCTAGCCTTGGATCCTGTTCTATCACCCTACTCCAGTAGGGAAACTAAGTCACAACTCTGCTTACTTTTAAATATACCCCTCTGGCCTCTGCTAACCAGGAAGTCTAGCAAAGCTACTTACCTCAGCAGCACTTGAGTAAAGAGGCCAGACTTGGCTCTGCCCTGCTGAAGAGCCCAGCTGACATCTCCATCTGGCCAGAGAACTGGGTGCACAATTCTGCCTGATTTGGGTCCCCAAAGAACAAGCCATACTGGCCTTAGGATCCATTCTGCCACCCTGCCTGGTGAAGCTAATTCACAGCCCTACTTATTGCTGAGTATACTGCCCTGTTTTGCCCGACTAGGAAACCTGACCAGAGAATCCAGGCAGCTATTACACTCATCCTACAGACAAACTCTGGTAAGGAACCAACCTAGCAGTCCTATCCAACTGTTCCCAGCCAGCAGCAACCCTCTCAACCTCAGAGCTCTGACACTTGCCTTTCCCAAAACGGACGCCAAAAGCAATCCCCACCTGCTCAAGGATGCTACCAGTTGATCAGTCCAGATCCCCAACCTGAGCTGACTGGTGAAGGACTGTTTGCCAAAGTAAACTTGTGAAGTCTGAAAGAAGAAACTGCTTACTCAAATATGCAAATACCAATGTAAGGAACCAAGGATCATGAAAAAAAAAACAGGTAAACATGACACCACCAAAGTAAACTAGTAAAGCTCTAATAACTTACCCTAAAGAAATGGATATCTGTGAACAGTCTGACAAACGATTCATAATAGCAGTTTTTAATAAGTTTAGTGAACTACAAAAACACACAGAAAACTAAATGAAATTATGAAAACAATGCATGAACAAAATGAGTTGAATAAGGCAGTAAAAACCTTAAAAAAAACTCACATTTGTTAGAATGGCAGTCATCAAAAAGGCAAAAGATAAATTCTGACAAGGATATAAGGAAAAGGGAACCCTTGGGCACTCTTTGTGAAAATGTAATTTGGTATACCACTATGGAAAACATATGGAGGTTCCTCAAAAAATTAAAAATAAAACTACCATGTAATACAGCAATTCTATTTCTGATATAGCAGAAATAGAATTGCTGTATTACAATTGCTGTGTGTATGTGTATATATATATATATTTGGATATATATATATGGATATATATATATATATATATATATATATATATATATATATATCCAAAGAAAATGAATTCACTATCCTGAAGTGAAATCTGTACCTCCATGTTTACTGCAGCATTATTTACAATAGCCAAGATATGGAAACAACCTAAGTGTCCACCAGCAGATAAAATGGATAAAGAAAATATGGTACATATACACAATGAAGTACTATTCAGTCATAAAAAAGAAGGAAATCCTGACATTTACAACAACATGAGTGGATCTTGATGGCATTATGCTAAGTGAAATAAGTCAGACAGAGAAAGACAAATACTGTATGATCTTGTTTATATGTAGAACTTAATAATAATCATAGTAATGAAGGTCAGATTTGTGATTGCCAGAACTGGAGGGTAGAAGGGTAAGGGAACTGGGTGAATGTAATCTAGAGGTACAAACTTCCAGTTATAAGTTAAATAAGTACTGAGGATATAATTTGCAACTCAATGACTATAGTTAACAGTACTGTATTTTATATTTGACATTTGCTAAGAGAGTAACCCTTAAAAGTTCTTATCACAAGGAGAAAACTTGTAACAATGGGAGGTAATGGTAAACTAAACATTTTATAATCATTTCACAATACATACATGTATCAAATCATATGTTGTACACCTTAAAATCATACATTATATGTAATTATATATCCATAAAACTGAAAAAATATATATGAACATATTTAAAAATAAAACACATGGGATCATTCATATGGGTTACACTGAATATTTTCTATTTACTCCTGTTTAATATAGGCAATAACTCTTAAGATTTCTTCAGATTTTCTGTTCTCATTTGGAAGGTGAAGACACTAGACATTATCCTCCATGAGCAAATTGTATTAGCCAATGCTTTTCATAATTCTTAGTTTAGTTTTTGTTTCCTTTTTTTTGAATTATGTTATGTTAATCACCATACATAACATCATTAGCTTTAGATGTAGTGTTCCATGATTCATTGTTTGCGGATAACACCCAGTGCTCCATTCAGTACGTGCCCTCTTTAATACCCATCACCAGGCTAACCCATCCCCCCACACACCTCCCGTCTAGAACCCTCAGTTTGTTTCTCAGAGTCCATAGTCTTTCATGGTTCGTCTCCCTCTCCGATTCCCCCCCTTCATTTTTCCCTTCCTGCTATGATTACATAACTGATAATCAAAATTTATGGACTCCATGAAATTTTTAATTGGTAACAGTGATGAGACAATTGAGTTTGGTCTTTTGTAAGTATCTGACAATATGAGAATAAATGATCAGTGTATTCAAATGCATTTTTGACATTAATCCTCAAAGACGTTCTTTTACTAATATATTAGTGGAGGAGTTACATACAATTTTAAACTTAATTGTCAATATAATTCTGGTAAATTCTATCCAAAAGCTAGAAGCAAAGTACCTTTGGGGACCCTTCTGGTTTACATATGCAAGTATGCAAACTAACTGGATAATTCTGCTATTTGCTTACAATTTCAGAAGTGTTATAACTAGGATTTTCAGGTAGGCTGCTTATTAATCTTTAGAACATATGTTGGATACCTTGATCCTAATGGAAGAGCAATAAATTTTGGAAATTCCTAGAGGTTTTAGAGCAAGTTTCCAAGATTCTATGATATAGGCATGCCTTTCCATCTTGATTTGGAACTATATTTTAATCAATTTTTTCCTCCACTTTGCTACTCTAAAATCCCTTCAAAGAATAAAAGAAATATCTTAATTCATGTTTCACTAAAATTTCTGTTTTAGACATCTTTCTTTCCCTCTTACAAACCAATATCAGGAATAATATTTATGTGTTATTATCAAAGGAAGAAAAATATGATCTGGATCACAAATCTAGCCATGCAAATATTGTAGGACACATACAATATCAATAATCACCAACAGGAGAAAATTGTAACCTGAATGAAATAAATGGATTGATATAATACATATAACTCCAAAGAGATCATTCTTAAGTTCACAGCATATATTCTCACAAGTATAGATTGCATCATATAAGGAAAACATGTAATACTTATTAAATTTTTCTGAGAGACTAACCACAAGAGTAAACACTTAGTGACTGAAAAAATTAGATATATACCCAATATAAATTCATATGCCCCAGGCATCATATAGAAGAATATCCACTGGGATATCAAAACAGTGGCCAGAAAATGGAAATAATTCAAATGTACATCTAATGGTAGAATAAAACTAAAAATAAATATGAAATATTCAAAAGTGAAATACTACATATCAATATTAAATCATACTAAAGAATTCTTCTAATTAAAACAGTGTGTTACTAGCACATGGATTCAAAAACACCCATAAAATAAAATTGAAAATTCAAAAATAATTTAAGTTCATAAGGAAGCTTATCACATGATAAAGGTGGCATCTCACATCAATAGGCAAAAATTGACTTTTTTAAAAAAATGGCTCCGGAAATGGAATGTCATACGGGAAAAATTGACAAAATTGGGGTATACAAAAGAATATTTCAATATGGATCAGAAATCTAAATGTTAACAGTAAAGTCATACAAATACTAGAAGCAATCTAAGATTAATTACTCTATAAACAGAGTATGGGAATAAGCTGACTTAGATTGATTAAAAGAAATATAAATAAAATGTTTGCATGGTAAAAGATAAATAAATAAATAAATCCAATATAAGGCCAACATCCTCAATGTAAAAAGAATCTTTAAAATAGAGGAAAAGTATAAAGTAAAAATCTTGGGGAAAATGGACTTGGGTAAAGGACATGAATAATCTATTCATTAAAAAACAAAACTATATCCGTACATTTGTATCTTTGGCGTAAACACCCAGTAGTGCAATTGCTGGGTCATATGGTAGCTCTATTTTCAACTTTTTGAGGAATCTCCATACTGTTTTCCAGAGTGGCTACACCAGCTTGCATTCCCACCAACAGTGTAGGAGGGTTCCCCTTTCTCCGCATCCCCGCCAACATCTGTCATTTCCTGACTTGTTACTTTTAGCCATTCTGACTGGTGTGAGGTGGTATCTCATTGAGGTTTTGATTTGGATTTCCCTGATGCCAAGCGATGTTGAGCACTTTTTCATGTGTCTGTTGGCCATTTGGATGTCTTCTTTGGAAAAATGTCTGTTCATGTCTGCTGCTCATTTCTTGATTGGATCATTTGTTCTTTGGGTGTTGAGTTTAATAAGGTCTTTATAGATTTTGGATACTAGCCCTTTATCTGAATGTCATTTGCAAATATCTTTTCCCATTCTGTCAGTTGTCTTTTGGTATTGTTGACTGTTTCTTTTGCTGTGGAAAAGCTTTTTATAGGGACCCGAAGGGGTACATGCACCCCGAAGTTTATAGCAGCAATGTCAACAATAGCCAAACTGTGGAAAGAGCCAAGATGTCCATCGACAGATGAATGGATAAAGAAGATGTGGTGTATATATATAATGGAATATTATGCAGGCATCAAAAGGAATGAAAGCTTGCCATTTGCAAAGATGTGGATGGAACTGGAGGGTATTATGCTGAGCGAAATAAGTCAATCAGAGAAAGACATGTATCAGATGACCTCACTGATATGAGGAATTATTAATCTCAGGAAACAAACTGAGGGTTGCTGGAGTGGTGGGGGGTGGGAGGGATGGGGTGGCTGGGTGATAGACATCGGGGAAGGTATGTGCTATGGTGAGCGCTGTGAATTATGTCAGACTGTTGAATCACAGACCTGTACCTCTGAAACAAATAATACATTATATGTTAAAAAAAAGAAAAAAAGAAGATAGCAGGAAGGGAAAAATGAAGTGGGGGAAATCGGAGGGGGAGATGAACCATGAGAGACTATGGACTCTGAGAAACAAACTGAGGGTTCTAGAGGGGAAGAGACTATCTTTTTTCCATTGGACATTCTTTCCTGCTTTGTCAAAGATTAGTTGACCATACAGTTGAGGGTCCATTTCTGGGCTCTCTATTCTGTTCCATTGAGCTATGTATCTGTTTTTGTGCCAGTACCATACTATCTTGATGATTACAGCTTTGTAATAGAGCTTGAAGTCTGGAGTTGTGATGCCACCAGCTTTGCTTTTCTTTTTCAACATTACTTTGGTTATTGAGGGTCTTTTCTTGTTCCATACAAATTTTAGGATTATATGTTCCATTTCTTTGAAAAAAATGGATGGTATTTTGATAGGGATTGAATTAAATGTGTAATGTGTACATTGCTCTAGGTAGCATTGACATTTTCACAATATTTGTTCTTCCAATCCATGAACATGGAATGTTTTTTCATTTCTTTATGTCTTCCTCAATTTCTTTCATGAGAATTCTATAGTTTTCTGAGTACGGATTCTTTGCCTCTTTGGTTAGACTTATTCCTAGGTACCTTATGGTTTTGGGTGCAATTGTAAATGGGATCAACTCTTTCTCTTTCTTCTGTCTTGTTGGTGTATAGAAATGCCACTGATTTCTGTGCATTGGTTTTATATCCTGACACTTTATTGAATTCCTGTATGAGTTCTAGCAGTTTTGGGGTGGAGTCTTTTGGGTTTTCCACATAAAGTATCATATCATCTGCAAAGAGTGAGAGTTTGACTTCTTCTTTGCCGATACGGATGCCTTTGATTTCTTTTTGTTGTCTGATTGCTGAGGCTGGGACTTCTAGTATATGTTGAATAGCAGTGGTGATAGTGGACATCCTTGCCATGTTCCTGACCTTAGGGGAAAAGCCCTCAGTTTTTCCCCATTGAGAATGATATTCGCTGTGGGTTTCTCATAGATGGCTTTTATGATACTGAGGTATGTACTCTTTATCGCTGTACTCTGAAGAGTTTTAATCAAGAAAGGATGCTATACTTTGTCAAATGCTTTTTCTGCATCTATTGAGAGGATCATATGGTTCTTGTTCTTTCTTTTATTAATGTATTGTATCACATTGATTGATTTGTGGATGTTGAACCAACCTTGCAGCCCAGGAATTAATCCCACTTCGTCATGGTGAATAATCCTTTTAATGTACTGTTGGGTCCTATTGGCTAGTACTTTGGTGTGAATTTTCCCATTCATGTTCATCAGGGATATTGGTCTGTAATTCTTTTTGATGGGGGTCTTTATCTGGTTTGGGGATCAAGGTAATGCTGGCCTCATAAAATGAGTTTGGAAGTTTTCCTTCCATTTCTGTTTTTTGGAATAGTTTCATAAGAATAGGTAGTAATTCTTCTTTAAATGTTTGGTAGAGTTCCCTGGGAAGCCATCTGGCCCTGGGCTCTTGTTTGTTGGGAGATTTTTGATGACTGCTTCAATTTCCTTAATAGTTATAGTTCTGTTCAGGTTTTCCATTTCTTCCTGGTTCAGTTTTGGCAGTTTATATGTCTCTAGGAATGCATCCTTTTCATCCAGATTGTCTAATTTTCTGGCATATAGTTGCTCATAATATGTTCTTATAATTGTTTGTATTTCTTTGGTGTTGGTTGTGATCTCTCCTCTTTCATTTATGATTTTATTTATTTGGGTCCTTTCTCTTTTCTTTTTGATAAGTCTGGCCAGGGGTTTATCAATCTCTTGCAGACAGCATATCAATGGGTCTTGTTTTTTTATCCAATCTGATACCCTGTGTCTTTTGATTAGGGCATTTAGCCCATTTACATTCAGGGGAACTATTAAAAGATATGAATTCAGTGCCATTGTATCTCCTGTAAGGTGACTGTTACTATATATTTTCTCTGTTCCTCTCTAGTCTATGTTACTTTTCGGCTCTTTCTTTGCTTAGAGGTCCCCTTTCAATATTTCTTGTAGGGCTGGTTTGGTGTTTGCAAATTCTTTTAGTTTTGTTTGTCCTGGAAGCTTTTTTATCTCTCCTTCTATTTTCAATGACAGCCTAGCTGGATATAGTATTTTTGGCTGCATATTTTTCTCATTTAATGCTCTGAATATATCATGCCAGTCCTTTCTGGCCTGCCAGGTCTCTGTGGATAGGTCTGCTGCCAATCTAATGTTTCTACCATTGTAGGTTACAGACCTCTTGTCCCAAGCTGCTTTCAGGATTTTCTCTTTGTCTCTGAGACTTGTGAGTTTTACTATTAGATGTCAGGGTATTGACCTATTTTTATTGATTTTGAGGGGGGGTCTCTGTGTCTCCTGGATTTTGATGCCTGTTTCCTTCCCCAAATTAGGGAAGTTCTCTGCTATAATTTGCTCCAATATACCTTCTGCCCCTCTCTCTCTTTCTTCTTCTTCTGGGATCCCAATTATTCTAATATTGTTTCATCTTATGGTATCACTTATCTCTTGAATTCTCCCCTCGTGATCCAGTAGTTGCTTATATCTCTTTTTCTCAGCTTCTTTATTCTTCATCATTTGGTCTTCTATCTCACTGATTCTCTCTTCTGCCTCATTTATCCCAGCAGTTAGAGCCTCCATTTTTTATTGCCCCCCATTAACAGGCTTTTTGATTTCGACTTGGTTAGATTTTAGTTCTTTTATTTCTCCAGAAAGGGATTCTCTAGTATCTTCTATGCTTTTTTCAAGCCCAGCTAGTATCTTTATAATTGTCACTCTGAACTCTGGTTCTGACATCTTACTAATGTCCATATTAATTAGGTCCCTCACAGTCGGTACTGCCTCTTGTTCTTTTTTCTTCAGGCGAATTTTCCATTTTGTCATTTTGTCCAGAGAAGAACAGACGAATGAGAGAACAAATGCTAAAAGGGTAACAACGACCCCAGAAAAATATACACTAAACAAATCAGAAGAGACCCGAAACCGGGGAAAAAAGAAAGGGGGAAAATAAAAAAAAGAATATGATCAGGCTGGTGAATAGAATAGCCACACACTGATTTTGGGTGAATTTTGGTCTGTTAGAAGAAACTGCCTCCCAAAATTTTAAAGAAAGAAAAACTTACATATATACAAAAATAAGGGTAAATACGATGAAGGGAAGTAATATGACTGTAAAGATGAAAATTAAAAAAGATTTTTAAAAAGGAATTGATAAGAAGTTGGTTGAAAAAAGGAAGAAGAAAAATTCAAAAAAAAAAAAAAAAAAAGGAGAGAATGTGATCAAGCAGGAGACTAGAACAGAGCCATACACTAGATTTAGGGTACATTTTGGTCTGTTAGAAGAAACTGTATCCCAAAATTTTAAAGAAAGAAAAACTTATATATATACAAAAAATAAGGTTAAATACAATGAAGGGATAGAATATGATTGTAAAAATGAAAATTAAAAAAGATTTTAAAAAAGGAATTGGTAAGATAAGATGTTGGTTGAAAAAGAAAGAAGATAAATTCAAAAAATATATAGAGAGATTTCCCCTCCTTCATTTTTCCCTTCCTGCTGGAGGGGGAGACAAACTGTGAGAGACTATGGACTCTGAGAAACACACTGAGGGTTCTAGAGGGGAGGGGGGTGGGGGGATGGGTTAGCCTGGTGATGGGTATTAAAGAGGGCACGTACTGAATGGAGCACTGGGTGTTATACGCAAACAATGAATCATGGAACACTACATCAAAACTAATGATGTAATATGGTGATTAACATAACATAATAAAAAAATAGAAAAAGAAAAAAATAAAACTAAAAGAATTAACTTTTGAAAGATTAAAGAATCATGGGGAAAAAAAGCCATGAATTCTATGTGCTGTATTCCCCTAGTGCTGGAGTTTTTCAGTTCTCATTGATCAGTAAACTTGGTCTTAGCTGATGTTCTTGCTGATCTTCTGGTGGAGGGGCCTGTTGCAGTGATTCTCAAATGTCTTTGCCCGAGGCGGAATTGCCCCACCCTTGCCAGGGGCCGGGCTAAGTAATCTGCTCAGGTTTGCTCTCTGAAGCTTTTGTCCCCTGAAAGCTTTCCGTACAGCTTTGGAGTATGAGAAAGAAAATGGTGGCCTCCAAATCTCTGCCTTGGAGGAGCTGAGAGCTTGGGGCCCCACTCCTCAGCGAGCCCTCAGAGAAAAGCAGTCAATCACTCTTGTCTCCCTGGTCTCCGGCCACACTCTGTGCTCACCCAGCCTGTGACTGAGCATTTCTATCTTTGGCACATGACCCTGTTTGGAGTCTCCAAAGACAAAAGATTCCTGCGGTGCGCTCCTGTGCCACTCCTTCTGGAGTCTCCCCGAATCTGCCGCTTGTTGGGTCCCTGCTGGAAGAGCAGTGGCTGACTGGGCTGCGGATCACGGCTTATGGCCACCCCGAGCTGAGAGCCCACTCCTCGGCTCCGTCTCTGCAGCTGGCTTCCCCGCTCAATACCTGGGAACTCTGCCGCACTCAGGCACCCCCGGTCTGTGACCCCAAGGGTCCTGAGACCACACTGTCCCAGCAAGGGTTCCGTCCCCCACTTAGCCACTGGAGCAATGTCCCTCAGCACAGCAGACTTCTAAAAGTTCTGATTTTGTGCTCCGTTGCTCTATCACTTGCTGGTAGCAGCTGATGGAGCCCCCTCCCCCGCTGTCTATCTTCTCGAATATCGCCTCGGATTCACTTCTCTGCACGTCCTACCTTCCAGAAAGTGGTCGCTTTTCTGTTCATAGGATTGCTGCTATTCTTTTCTTTGATCTCGTGTTCAGTTTGTAGATGTTCAGAGTGGTTTGATAACTATCTAGCTGAATTCCTGGGACCAGACAAAATTTAGGTCTCCTACTTCTCCTCCATCTTGCTCCTCTTTTGTATAGCTTTGATTTGGGGAACTAAATTAATGTTTTATATATTCAAAAAATTTAAATCAATAAAAATGGAAAAAAATTGAAACTGAATACAACTATACTTAAAATTATTAAAATAACCACAATAATAATAATAATAATTAATAACCCACCAAACTTTTAAAACAGTACTTCCACTATATGTTCTTATTCAAAAGTAAAAATAACCGCAACCAATCTAAAACTCTATTGGTATGTTTGACTTTTGAATTGGTAGTGGTGTAGCCATTCTGAAACTATTTTGTAGGAGAGCAAATGAGTGAATTTTGATAAGCTGTTGGGAGTCTGGTTCCTCTTGCTGGAGAAATGATGTATAACATGGACTTGAGAAATACAGAGAAAACTTTTGCATTGGGTTGGTATTAGAAGTATCCCCACGTATCGGGCTGAAGTGATGACATTTTAACTTTTCTTTTCTTTGTCCACCTAAAGGGCACAGGAGCAATAACAACCAAGTAGTAACAACCACAACCAGGACCCAGATATGTGTCTGCAAAATATGTTTTTCCAATATAATTAACTCTAGTTTTCTTGGAATCTTATAAAGATTACTGATTCCAGGGCTAGAGCAAGAAATATATACTATGAGCCTTAAAGGTCTTGAATCAAAAGTAAGGAGATGATGAAAAAAATGATGGGATCATATAAAAGGAACATGGGAATAGTGCAGAAGAAGCTATTACTATTGTCCAATCCAGCATGATTTGGACATCAACATGAATAATGAAAGTATTAGATTTTGACTTGTTGAGTAAATTACTAATCCACTAATCAATACTGATAAAAATAGATATAGATAGCTGATAGATGATAAGATAGATATAGAAAAATCAAAGAAAAGGAAAAGCTCTTTTTTTTTTTAAACAATAACACTAAATCATAACTTGGAATAACAGATTGAGAAAAATTACCATTTCATAACTTCATAGTAATAATTCAGGTAAGATTTATCAATGGAGACCAAGATTACGAAGTAAATGAAAAATTGTCTAAAAAATTCTTGCCACATATTTCTTACGAAGGAAGAAAAGCTACTTTTATAGTGGAAAATCTAGTGGACAGCAGTTTAACCAGATGACCAAACTTCATCCATCATAGTAGGCTAAGAATAATAATTAAAATAATTACATAAGCAGTAAACAAATGTCCTTGGTGTTAAGACATTTATGCTAAGCATTTAGGGATAAGAGAACAAAATGTTAACTTGTATAAATCTGAATGCAGGGTATATGAGTGGTCTTCGCATTTTTTTTGCAAATCTCCTGTGAATTTGAAATTATTTAAAAATAAGAGTTGAAAAAAAAATGAGTTGACAAAATCTAGGTTGGAAATTCAGAAATGCAGAGAAGGATTTTCTGCCCACTATTGCTGCTAAAAATACCACCTTAGGAGTCTCTTTTAGATAAAATACTTTTAATTTCTTTAGAACAACAGCAAACACTTTTGAAAAGTAGTCTTTCTTTAAACCGTTGCCTAGTATATGCTATAAATATGTTAAACTGAAAAAAATGCTAATCATAGATTAATCAAATACAAACACATATAACAGTCTAAATTTATACCGTTTTATTCAGATTTGTTTGCCTAAAACTTTATTGGTTTTAAAAACAATAAACTTATATAATAAATGCCGCTTTTCATGCTACATTTTTGACACAATACTACCCAAATTATAATAATTTCTAAAATATGAGTCTATATTAACAAAGTTTTATTTGCAAAATGCATGTTTTATATTAAAGATGTACAGAGACATTTTGAAGCAATTATGGTCTATTAACAGGAAGCTTAATGAGAGGTTCTAGTGTGGTCACTTTTGATCAGTGAGTCATGATTAAGTAAATGAAGCATAAATGTGAATAATCAAATGTAGATGTGAAGCTCTCTCATTGTGGGCAAAGCTTATATATAAGAAAATTATTCATTTCTTTCTCTCAAAAACAAAATTCCATTTATTAGAAGTAAAATTATTTTAGGTAAGAAGCAAGAAGCTTGTAACATAATAAAAATCAATACTACCATTTCAACCAGGATTACTGTTAAAATATACAACCAGGATAGTATCACATATAGGAAAGGCTATTTGATTATGAACAGGAAAAACTAATTTTCACATTCTGCTTTCAGTACACTTGAACGTTTAACTTGAATGTTCTGCCACCCACTCAGAGGAGGGTGCTGGACAGCTGAGTTGTTTGCCTTTGTGCTTTAGGCAAACTAGACAGCACCCTTTCCTTAAGCACTAGATTTCAGAGGAGATGAGATAGGCTGAGAGACCAGTGGAAACCCTGCTGGAATTATTGACATAGGACAGACAGATCCAACTTGAGAGTTCCAGCAATAGGAAAGATTTCCTAGCTGGGGTTGACATTATTATTTGACCCACTGGAGCACAAGGAAACATGGGGGCTTAGGCATTAGATGTCTCCCTGCCAGGAACAAACATAGACTGACAACCAAAGGCTTCCTTGATAATATTTGTATCAGATCTTTTATTCTTAGATTCCACATAAATGATTCTCCATTACCAGACCACCTGAATCAGATCTGAATTTACTTATTAAAATTCATTTTCCTGCTTCCCCTCTCCACCTATGAAAATAAAATATCTTAAGATGGGGTCCTACAAACTGAAAATTTTCTCTTTTTTTGAAGATTTTATTTATTTATTTGAGAGAGAAAGAAACAGAGATGGCGAGAGAGAGCACGAGCTGGGAGGAGAGGAAGCAGCAGGCTCCCTGCAGAGCAGGTAACCCCCCCCCAACACACACCCCAGGGCTCCATCCCAGGACCCTGGGATCATGAACCGAGCTGAAGGCAGATGCTTAACCGACTTCCCCAAAACTGAAAATTTTCAAAACAACCCAGATGACACACGCATACTAAAATTTGGAAGTCACTGCCCTATATTGTACTGCTGCAGAGGATTCTTTCCTTGGGAGCTTATTTACAGTATTTTCCTAAGAGTAGCTAAGTCCTTTTTTCAAAAACCACATACATACCTCCTAACAAATTACCACCTTCACTCTGAATGAGAAGAAAAAAAAATGTTTAAATAAAATAATTCAATGTGAATAGAAATGATAAGTTTAAAGAATAAGAATTTGAAAGCAAATGAGACAGAAGCAATGAAAAAAGGAAGAGTAAGAACATGTCTATTTACTGAAGTGCTTCATTACATTAAAGTTTCTAAGTACAAGACAATGGAAATAAAAGGGTAATTCTATAACTAATTGTACATGCTAGTAGTAGCTTAAAAGAAATATATTATTTCATGAAATTGCTTACCCTCATGTTGCCTTTTCCAATTCTTTTAATTAGCACTTACAGTATGCTAAACTTATTGTAAGGCACAATTAAAGACTCCAGATGTGACTGTGATTTAGCTTGATGAAAGAAATCATGAGACACTGATGATCAACACTAATTTCTTACATTCTGCTCAAATCTTGGCAGTAACATGAGCAAATCCCACACAATGTTGTTGTACCACATTAATTATTTTCTCTTACTTCGCTCAAATGTGCCACACATTTGAAATTAATAAATCTCTTCAGATAACAACAAATAGAGAACTCTGCCAAATATATGTATAGTGTTTTTTTCCTGAACCTAGAATAAATTACTAAAGGCAATTGATTTATCTTTTTATAACCTGAGAACAATGCACATATTTTTTTAAAAAATTTTTGTCCAGTTCATTATTGTTGTAACTTAAGATAAGCATTACAAGTGAACTGGCATATCCACAAATATTTTCAATATTAAGAAATGTTCTTAATCATTGAATTTAATGTTATCATTAATATGTCAAATCATGTTTTATATTATGGGATCTTAATCTGTTTTTTTCTGTTACTATACATTGGCCATCAGATACAGTAGACAATAAATCTAGTAAGAGAAGAGGTACACAAAAGTGAATATATTGTCTTAGCTATATTTGAGTTAAACTTGGTTTTGTCACTTAACAGCTCTGAAATCTTCGACAACAGCTTTGGTATTTTCAAGCAAAATATTAGTGCCTATTCTACAATGTGTTTATAACTAAAATGTACCATATACACGAACTGTTGTTCTGAGTTCTCTATGCATAATAAGCAGCCAATTAATTCCTATAAATGCAATAAAGGTAGTTGGTAATAGAATAATAAAAGCATATTGGGTTTTAACTCACTTATACCATTTGAGACCCAAAGGGGGAAAATAACTTTGAAAATGACTAGCCATGGTAAATATAAGACAAGCTGAAAAGCAGGCAACAAATCAGAGGGGGTACTACAGTTAAAAATCCAAGTGAGAATAAACCATTAAGGATTTTTCTTATTATTTTAAGATATTAAAACCTTTATTTTCCTGTTTGTTCTTACCATAATGTCTAGAAGGTGCTAAAAATTTCTTGCTAAAGTGATTTTAAAAGGAAGGGTGAGACATTAGAGAATGAAGAGTTCCTATCTGATTGGTGATGAAGTCTATAGATATCTTGGTCATTAACGAAAATACAGTCATGTTCAAAAGTTCTGATGATTCCGGTAACACGTTAGCAGGCAAGATATTGTCATGTTGAAAACAAATCGTATATAATGTCTTATGCATTACTCCATAGCAATGTAGAATGAGAGTTACAAAGAGATTTCAGTACCTCTCTGAAGAATTTTAAAGACTTACTTATTTTAGAGACAGAGAGAGAAAGGGATAGAGAGAGAGAGTGGGGGGAGGGGCAGAGGGAGAGAATCTCAAGCAGACATCCTGCTGAGTGGGAGCCTGATGCAGGGCTCCATCCCACAACCCATGAGCTCATGACTTGAGCTGAAACCAAGAGTCAGATACTTAACAGACTGAGCCACCCAGGCACCCCCCTCTTTGAAGAATTTTACTCATATGTGGAACATGAGGAATCGTGCAGAGGACCACAGGGGAAGGGAGGGAAAACTGAAGGGGAGTGGGGATCAGAGAGGGAGACAAACCATGAGAGACTCTGGACTCTGGAAACCAAACTGAGGGTTACAGAAGGGAGGGGGGTGGGGGATGGGGTAACAGGTTGATGGGTACTAAGGAGGGCATGTGTTGTGATGAGCACTGGGTGTTACACGCAACTAATGAATCACTGAACATGACATCAAAAACTAATGATGTACTATACGTTGGCTAACTTAACATAATAAAAAAATAATAAAATAAAGTACAAAAACAAAACAGAGGACCTCAAATCCAAAAAAAATAAAAAATAAAAGAATTTTAAATAAAGTATTTGAAGTGGAGGTAACAGTATCCTGATTTCCACCAAAGGATTAGGCTATTGAAAATTTGATTCCTCATTTTTAGAGTCCTTCAGAGTCAGAGAAGCATCAGCTATTTATTAGCATTGGCTGCTGCAACACATAAACCCCTAGTCTCCATTCTTTAACATGTATGATTTTATTTCTTGCTCTATTAAAGTCCAATCTATGGTGTTGGAGTAGGGGTTCCACACAGTTATTCAGTAACACAGGCTGATGAAGGCTCTGCCATTGTCAGCAGGTGATTTACAAGGTTTCTCTGTCAGCAACGGTTGGCCTTATCTTGCCCAGAGCTTCAGGGAGCTTACCAGTGCAGTGTACTTCAGACTGCTCTCCAACCACAAGCATTTGCACCACTTGCCTGAGGGCTTTCCTTGACAAAATGAACTCACTTTGCCTGCAGACACTGCAGGCTGGCGGTGCTGCTCAGTAATGCCCGTCCTCAGGAACAGCCCTCGATTGATGGGAACTGGTGGAAAAGTACTCCATTTCTTTTGTTACTTTTGGAGACGTAATTTGAGGAGCATGTGCTCTACTGACCCTTCAAGGTCCACAATGGCTTATATGTTCCAGTGCCTTCCATGGTTAACTTGCTTGATGACATGCCCTTATTGCTTGCCTTCCTCTTCCTGATCCTATGAACATGAAGAAAAATTATAAAAGAATACATATTCAATTGTAAATACTGATTGCTTGATGGAGGAGGTGGCTTACATGGGTTTGGGAGACCATATAAGAAAGTGTTTCTAGGTAAAATAATTTTAAAAAATCAAAATTAAGCATGTACACGATCACATCCAAATCTACATGAAGAAATTAAACTATCACTTAAAGTTGATATATAGTACAGTAAAATTACAGCATTAAGCCTCTTTCATTTGGTTGTATACAAAGTTAATCATGTTGTAATCTTATGTTTTCATAAATGTATACATACACCCCTCTTATAACATGTAAAATCTAGATGGAAAGCATTGTTTTAACTCTCTAAAACCAACATTTAATATACCTAAAATACGTGGACTTTGTCTTGGAGAGAAGCTTCTTATAACCAATCCTGAAAGCAGGATACAGAACAGATTCTTTTTCACACTGTCCAAAATATCTATATAAGCATCACTAGATCAAGAAGCCGTATCATTTTCAAGTGATAAGTAAAACAAGAATGCAGAAGATTTCAAACTGTGCAAATCATAGTAAGAAAATATATTTATAAATATATTTGCTAAAGACAATCATTTATCTAAAGAATAAGTTTGTTGTTTGGGGCACTGGGGTGGCTCAGATGGTTAAGCGTCTGCCTTTTTTTTTTTTTTTAAGATTTTATTTATTTATTTGACAGAGAGAGACAGCGAGAGAGGGAACACAAACAGGGGGAGTAGGAGAGGGAGAAGCAGACTCCCCGCCAAGCAGGGAGCCCGATGCAGGGATCAATCCCAGGACCCCAGGATCATGACCTGAGCCGAAGGCAGACGCTTAACAACTGAGCCACCCAGGCACCCCAAGTGTCTGCCTTCGGCTCAGGTCATGATCTCTGGTTCCTAGGATCAAGCCCCACATTGGGTTCCCAGCTCAGCAGGGAGTCTGCTCCTCCCTCTCCCTTTGCCCCTCCCCCTGCTCATGCTCTGTCTCTTTCTCTGTATCTGTCTGTCTCAAATGAATAAATAAAATCTTAAAAAAAAAGAATAAGTTTGTCGAAGTCAGTTAGGAATTTTTGAAATCTGCTTCCTATTATGCAATTGCAATACCTTAAAATCAAATTAAATCAACATCTTATTTTTTGATTAGTGTAGAAGTAATTAGGAGAAAAAATGTGTATGCTGAAATGACAAATAGATTTATTATTATTATTACTTTACTACCAGAAGCTAACACATGCACATGACTTACTCTATTATTTCCACATTTTACAAAACAAGATGAAAATTAATCTAATTGATTTCTATATTATGTATGAGTGCTTGAGTGCACAACATAAAAATAAGCCACTCCTGCCTATGCATCTTTCATTTTAAAAAGAAATATGTATACTATATTTTCTTTACCTATTAAACCATTTTTCCAATGCATGTCTTTATACACACGCAGTTTTCTAGAAATTGAAATTTTATAGAAAAAGATATATGTCATCAAAGGAACACTTAATAATTTTGAGATTAAACTGTCTTGCATGTGTATACGTCTTTTTACATATTCTTAAGTATTTTCCCATTTCTCTCTTAAAGTACTTTTTAAATGTATTTACATGTAATTTACCATACTGTACTTTTCTTATCACTTTCTATATCTGTCTTTCTTACTAAGCTCTGAATTGAGGATGCTGATCATATCATATTCTAATAGAGTAGAGAAATTAAATATGCCTTCTTGGTTCTGAAAATTGGAATTGCAATTTAGAGAAGCTTGCACTAAATGGCACTTCATTCATCATTTATTCGTCCATTTATAAAATGGTATTTGCACTATCTGCTCACCCCATGCTAAGAACTAAAACCATAAAACACTATAAAATATGGAGCAAAAACTCTATTCTAAAGTATGAAGGAGTCATTAAATGGTATTGAGCAGTGGAAAGATGTGTATGATCTGTTTTTATACAGAACATTCTGGGGGCAGTGAGTAATAAGGACCGGAGAGTAAACAGATAAGCAAAACATATTGTAATGCTCAAGATAATGGGATTTTAGGCATTAGTATTGTATCTATTTGGCAACAAATGTTCTGAAACTCTTCTACTATAGTTGATCCACAGTGATGGCCCCCAATCAATGAGACTTTCTAGTATTCACACATAGTGTAGTCTCCTCTCATTGAATCTGGCTCGCCTTGTTTACTATCTTTGATCAATAAAGTGTAGTTGAAGTGACTGTGTAAGTTCCATAGTCCTTAGGAGATCTCAATTGTCCACTTTCACTTTTTTGAAACATTCCCTCTTAAAAACCAGTCACATGCTGTTTGACGTCCAAGCCACATGGAGAGGTCACATTGAGGAAACTGTGCTGTTCTCATCAACATCCATGAAAGAACTCCCATCCAGCATTAATTAGAACCACATGAATTAAATGTCTTGAACATTCCAGCCCAGTATAGACTCCAGATGCCTGTGGCACCTGATGACAATGACATGAAGCAAAAGAACCATCCAGGTGAGCGCAATCAACCAACAGAATCATGAGAGATTTAAAAAAAAAAAAAAAAATCACTGTTGTTTAATCCAGAAAGTTTTAAAATGGATTTGTCATGCAGCATAGATAACCTAAACAAATATTGGTACCAGAGCAGTTGTGACAAAAAACTGAAACGTGGATCAGCTTCGGGACCAGCTGTCAGGTGCAAACTAGAAGGGCCCTGAGGAGAATATTAGTAAAGCCTTGAAAGGGAAATGAGGGAATTTTTATTGGAGGCTAGAGAAAAAGTGCCCCGTGTTGGGAATTTTGGCAGCACTCTTTCCTGCAGAAAATATGGAAAATAGAAATATGTATCAATTGAACTTGTAGATTTAACTAAAAACAACAGTTTCTACCTTTAAGAGAGAAGCAGTGCCTAGTGGGCCTCTTTGAATTTTGGAAATAATATATACTTCATTTGGGTTTGCAATTTCAATCTATTTACCTAATTAGCTTAGAGTATGCCAGTTTTGAGTGGGATGCAGAGAAGAGGTTTTATGGTAAGTCCAGGCTACTGTTCGGATTGCTATGCCACTTGTCCATATGACCCAACAGATTTAATGGTACTTGAAGTTAGGGATAAAGTCTGGAAAGTCTGGCAGGCCCCTGTGAGTAAATCACAGTGTACACTTTCATAATTTTGGAACAAAGCTATTCCATCCTCTGTAGATAACTATTCTCCTGAGGAGAAAAAAATCTCATGCTTGTTTGGGGGCCCTATAAGAGACAAAACATTTGATCTTTGTCCACCAATTCCATATACTCATCATTAATTGGGTGTTGCATGACCCATCAAGCCTTAAGCTGGGTGTGCACAATAGCACTCAATTTTCAAATGGAGGTAGTATAAACAAATAAGGCTCAAGTGGTTACTGAAAGCAGAAATCAATCACATGAGAAAGTGCTCATGGTTCCATGACTTCTCCTACCAGCATATTGCCTCCCCTTTCTCAACTGATACTTACGGTCCATGAAGAATTCCTGGTGCTCACTTTTTGGTGGACAAAACCTTTCGCTTGGCTTACAAATAATTCTACATAATATTCTGGTATCTCCCAATAATGGACATCTGCAGCATTAGCACCTTACTCAAGAGTAGCTCTGAAACAAAATTTTTGGACAAAATCCTTCTATCAAGCAGTGTATCTTGTTAATTTGGCCCTAAAGAAGAAATGACCAGAATTTTAGGTCTGCACTGACTGGTAGGCAGTGGCTAACGGTTTGGTTTGAGAGTCAGGAACTTGGAAGAAATATGATTGGAAAATTGTTGACAGGGAGGATAGGAAAGAGATACATAGAGAGACATTTCTCATAAAGGTACTCGTGCCCCACACCAAAGCTAAGAACAATAGAAGCAGATGAAAATCTTAATAATTAGATGGACCAGAAAATGGTTTCTTGAGTGTTTAGTCAGCCTCTCTCCAAGCCATCCTTCTTCTTGCCTGATGGGCTCATGAATAATGTAGTCTGGGGCACAGATGGAGGTTATGTATGGATTCAGCAACATGGACTTCCATTCAGCAAGAACCATCTGGTTACAGCCACTGCTGAGTGTCAAACAGAGACTAACACTGATGTCACAATATGCCCCCATTCCTTGAGAGGACCTTCTGAGCATATTGGGTTAATTCTATAATGGAAGGTGGAATGACTTGTTCTTCCTGGAATAGAGATCTACTTTGGATACACACAGCAGTCTTATTCCCTTGTTTGAATGAGTTTATCGCATTCATAAAAAAGTTTTAAAATCTTTACTTAACTCGCTTCTTATACCTGTCATCTTTACTTTTTAAGTAAACATTAATTATAGACTAGCTTTACATTTATAGAAAACCACAAAGATAGTACAAAGAGTTCTCTTTTATACCATGTCCAGTTTCCCTTTGTTAATATCTTACATTAGTATGGTATATTTGTAACGCAAATGAAGAATGCTGATACATGATTTTAACTAAACCCTAGTTTATTCAGATGTCCTTAATTTTTACTTAGTATCTGTTTTCTCTTCTGGGATCCCATCCAGTCTACCACATTATATATAGCCATCGTGACTCCTGGCACTCACAGTTTTGAAGGCTTTCCTTGTTTTTGATGACATTGACCATTCTGAGGAGTGCTGGCAATGTAATTTTTAGGCTGTCCTTCCACATGGGTTTGTCTAATGTTTTTCTTATGATTATATTGGGTGTATAGGTTACTAATAATAACTTTTATGACCTGATGGAGGTTATGTTCATCAGGTTATTCTACAGTCAAGTTGTTCATTTTCCTCTCTTTTCATACTGGTATTAGAAACCAAGCTCTGGTGTGCTTATTGCTTCTATCTATATGTGATCATATATGTTTATCTCAATCTAGAATTAAATTTGAATGAATTCATACTGAAGTATCCAGCCCTAATCTAGTACCACATGGCTCTTCCTAGCCTTCCTACATTGTTTATTTATTACTTCCCATGTCACCAGGGAGAAACCTCGCTCCCACCATCCACCATTGATTTACTTACATTTTTTTAAATCTCAGTATAAATGTAACATGTAAACCCACACCCCCATGAAAAATAACTTTAAAACTAGAGTACAGTGCTAATGTACAGTTCTTTTTGTCCTTAAAGTATTCACTATTTCCATGCTTACTTGGATAAAAATCTTTTCCCCAATCCTATTAAGTGAGGTTATACCATACATTTTTAACACAGTTAAATTCTTTTGTTACCTTCCACATTCCATCCTGAGGTCTCCCAATTCCCTAATTAATTTTGCTTTATTCACATATATTGTTTCATTATGTGTGAAAATTTCTATGAGTTTTAACAAAAGCATAGTGTCATATAATCACTACTACCATATCAGAGTAACTTTGCCATACTAACAGTTATTCCCCCTGTGCTTCATCCATTGAAACTTCATCTATTCAAACCCTCACCAAGCACCGGCAACAATTGGTCTGTATTGTTGTTGTTGTTTTTTAAGATTTTTTTACTTATTCATTCGAGACACAGAGATACAGAGAGAGAGAGAGAACATGAGCAGGGGGAGAAGCAGAGGGAAGGGTAGAAGCAGGCCCCCCACTGAGCAGGGAGCCCAATGCGGGGCTCCATCCCAGGGCCCTGGGATCATGACCTGAGCCCAAGGCAGACGCTTAACCATCTGAGCCACCCAGGCGCCCCTGGTCTGTATTGTTTTTTCAAGAATGTCATATAAATAGAATCACAGAGTTTACAGCTATTTCAGACAGGCTTGTTTCACTGAGCAATATGCATTTCAGTTTCATCCATGTTGATGTGTGTGATAATAGTTCCTTAATGTTTATCTTTGAATGGTATTCCATATAGACATACCATCATCTATGTATTCATCCTACTAAAGTATATCTTGATTGGTTTGGCTTTTGACAATTAAGAATGTAACTACCATAAACTTTCATATGCCAGTGTTCAGATCAGTTGGGCAAATATCTAGGCACCCAATTGCTGGTTCCTATGGTAATATTATGTTTAGCTTGTAAGAAACTGACAAACTTTCTCCCGAGTGACTATACCATTGTTCTTTCTTACCAGCGATGAATAAGAATTCCTTGTATTTCTTGTCCTTGTAAGTGACTGTATTTTCATTAAAAAAAAAAAAAAAAAAAAAATGTTATCCAGGGATGCCTGGTGGCTCAGTTGGGTAAGCATCTGCCTTCGGCTCAGGTCATGATCCCAGGGTCCTGGCATCAAGCCCCACATCAGGCTCCTTGCTCGGCGGGAAGCCTGCTTCTCCCTCTGCCTGCCGCTCCCCCTGCTTGTGCTCGCTTGCTCTCTCGCTCTCTCTGACAAATAAATAAAAATCTTTAAAAAAAATATTATCCATTCTTATAGACATGTAGTAATATTTCACTGTTGTTTAAATTTGCATTTCCCTGACAAATATCATTGCGAACTTTTTCATATGCTTATTTGCCATTGGTATATCTTCATGAGTGAGTTGTAGTTCAGGTCGTTTGACCCTATTTTAGTTGGGCTTTTGTTTCTTATTGTTGAGATTGAACAGCTCTTTGTATATTTTCAGTACAAGTCCTTTAGGAGACATAAACGTCGTAAATATTTTTCCGTTTATGATGTACTTTTATTCTCTTAACAGTACCTTTAACACAGCAAAAGTTTTTAATATTAATAAAGCACAACTTATCAAAAATTTCTTTCAATTGCTTTCGTTTGTCATTGTATCTAAAAACTCATCACCAAACAGATGTTTATACAAATTTTTCATATGTTTTATTCTAGAAGTTTTAGAGATTTACATTTTAATTAGATCTCTAAATAAAAACCTGAACCATTAAAAAAATAACCATAAAAAAACTTAAAATAATTTAGATCTCTACTCCATTCTGAGTTAACATTTTTCTAGGTTGTAGTCTGTTTAAGTTCTTTTTTTTTTTCTTTTGCATTTGGACATCCATTTGTTTTGGCACATTGTAGAAAAGATTACCCTTTGTCAATTGAATTGCTCTTGTAAAAATCAGTTCACTATATTTTTATAAGTCTATTTCTGAATTTTCTATTCTATTGGTCAATGTATCTATTATCTTACCAATACAATATTGTCTTGATTACAATAGCTTTACAGCAAGAAGTCCAATAATGTAAGTCTTAAAAATACTCATTTTTTTCAAAATTATGTTGGTTGTTCTATATCTTTTGCTTTACCATATTAATTTTAGAATCAGTTTGGCAACATTTACAAAAAGTTTACTTGAATCCAATGCTCTTACTTTATGTAGATCAATGTTTCTGATATAAATCATTTATCTCTCTCATCTAAAGAGTTTCCTTTAACATTTTTGATCTGTTTACAATGAATCCATTCAGTTTTTGTTTATCTGAAAAGCTATTTATTTCTCTTTCATTTTTGAAGAATTATTTCACTGGATATAGACTTATAGGTGGCCATTTTTTTTTTTTCCTTAACACAAATATTTTATTCCACTCTTTTCTTACTTGCATGGGATTTGATTAGAAGGCCACTATAATTCTATCTTAGTTTCTCTACAGCTAAGGTGTTTCTTTCTTCATTGGGTTTCTTTTAACAAGATTTTCTCTTTGTCTTTGATTTTGTACAGTTTGACTATGATATGCCTAGGACTGTGCGTGTATGTTGTATATTTTGTTTTGTTCTGTTTTTATATTTATCCTGTTTTATTTTCTCTAAGCTTCTGGGATATGATTTTGGTTCCTGTCATTAATTTTGGAAAGATTTCAGCCATTATCACTTTAAATATTCCTTCTGTGCCAGTCTCTGTTTCTTCTATTATTCCAATTATGAACATATTACACTTTTTGATATTATCCCAAAGTTCTTGGGCATTCTTTTTTTTTAATTCACATTTTACTCTGCATTTCAGCTGGGGAATTTTCTACTGACATATCTTCAAGTTCCCCCATACTGCCTTAGTTGATGAGCACTTCGAACGGATTACTCATTTCTGTTACTGCATTATTGATTTCTAGCATTTCATTTTGATTCTTCCTTAGAGTTCTCATCTCTCTAATGTCATTCATTACCCATCCATTCTTGCACAGTCTACTTTTTCCATTAGACCCATGATACATAAATAGTTCTTATTTTATTTCATTTTACTTTTTAAAAGATTATTTTTATTTATTTTAGAGAGAGAAAAAGAGAGCATGACTGGGTGGGGAGGAGCAAAGGGAGAGGGAGAGAATCTCAAGCAGACTCCCTGCTGAGTGGGGAGCCTGACACGGGGCTTGATCTCAGGAGCCTGAGATCATGACATGAGCTGAAATCAAGAGTTGGACACTTAACTGATTGAGCCACCCAGGCACCCCAAATAAATAGTTCTTATTTTAAATTCCTGGACTGACAATTCCAACCTATATGTCATATCTGAGTCTTGTTCTGTTTGCTCTGTCTCTTCAGCATAGTTTTTTCCAACCTTTTGGTGTGCCATTGTAATTCTTTAATTAAAAGCACGATGTGTTACAGAAGGTAATAGACACTGAGGTAAATGGGCCCTTGGTGTGAGGATTATGATAATCTGACTAGAATTTGGGACATGTTTAACATTCATTGTAGATATGGGTACCAGAGGCTTCAAATTTATTTACTATACTTGTCTTTGCTTCACTTGTAGTCTTGTAGATTCCCATATGTATTGCTATGCAGAGTAAGTCTATGTGATGTAAATCTTTACATGTAACCACCGTTTTTCTACTGGAGGTTTATGGTGTAGGGTTAATGTACGGAGGAAAGACCATTCTATAATTTTGGGATTACACTTCAGCCTTTTAATAAGCCTATATTTGGTGTTTGGCTTTCATAAATTTCTGTCCCTTCTTCAGGGTTGTAGCCCTGCTTGGGTATTGGGTTCTAGATTATGAAAGATCTTCCTCAAGATACTAATCTGTTGCTTTCTTGCCTAACGTGTTGATTATGAGAAATCTGTAGTCAAACTGAATTTCATTTGTAGGTGACATATTTTCTTTTCAATTCTCTGGAAACTTTGGGGATATTTTCTTCACTCTAAATTTCTAAATGTTCAATGTAATAGTCTAGATTTGTTCCTTTTTATTAACTCAACATATAGTAGTTCTTTCCATTTGAAAAATTTGCAGGTGGTTTTTTTTTTCTGTTTTAGGAAATAGTTTTCACATATCTTTATTACTTCTCTCTTCCTTCTACTTTCTGGAGATCCATAAAGTATAGGCTGGTAATTGGAAAGGTATTTTTTTTTCTCCTGATCCTTCATTTACATTATACTCTAGTAATACAATGACATTTTACTGTCCTTTGATGATATGGGTAAATATTCAGCTGACCTTTTTCTTAATTTAACTGTGGTTGGACAATTGATATCCTAGTTTCTGAAATACGTAGATATTATGTCCATGAACTGGAGAAAGAAAGGGTAAGTCTAGTCTATTTCCTGTTGTTCATCCCCATACTCAGCTGTCATGCAGCTATTCTGGTTTAGATGCACTGTAAGCATATTTCACAACTCTGAGTTAAAATAATATGCAAATACCTAAATATTGAGGCTAATATAAATTTTTAAAGTTCACATTTCCATTTTTTACCCATATTATTCAATGCTTTTGTTTCATTATTTTCTAATATATACATTAGCATATATTTTAATAAGAATGGAAGAAATATATCAGGCATTGTAACCTTGCCAAATTATTAACATTTAAATTGATCATTTATCTATTAAGAATTATTAACAGGAAAATTTTTAATTTTTGTTCTATAAACATGGTGATTTGTTTCACAGGCACTATTTTGATCCATGGGGAGAAATGCAAGGATTCTGACAAAAGCAAAATGTATGGAGAGCACTGGCATTGCTGAACATACTTCCAATTTTGTATATACTTAACCGGAAATATTACCTTAGAAAGACAACATTATTTCATGAATGAAAGCTCAAGATCTATATCATTTAGAGAATTGTAGCCATCACTCTCAAAACAATCAAACTTCAGATTAAACCTTTTCTGGTATTCTGGCAAGGAAAGCATTGATGTGAAACTGCTGCTGGCAATAGAGACAGTTGTTAAAGGGAAAAAGGTCAAGATGTCAAGAATAAGTTAAATGACATGGCAATATTTAGGGTCGTCTGAAAGAAAGACTATTAAAGAAATAAACACCTTCTGGATCCATTTATCTCAAAAAAGCTTAAAAGAGAATTTTAACATGTTTTTATAGAGAAGTTCACTTAATATGATTCTCAAAGATTTTTTTTCCAAGTAAATGTCAAATTTCTATATAAAGAAGCCTATTGCTCATTTCTGAAGTGCAAATAATGTCAAGATTTACATGGATAATCTTCATAGTATCAAGATGTATCTGGCTATAATTTTTTCATATGTCATATGGTTTCCCCTTCAGGAATTTTGACTTTTCCTTTCCCTTGTCCATTTTCCTTGTTCTCTCTATATACGGTTTGTCTATTTACTCTTAATTTCTTCTCCTTCACAATTTTTTTAGGGAGGGGGAGAGAGAGAGAGGAGGAGAAGGGGGAGAGGGGGAGGGAGAAAGAGAATTTTAAGCAGGCTCTATGCCCAGCACAGAGCTAGACACTAGGCTCCATCTCATGACCCTGAAATCATGACCTGAGCTGAAATCAAGAGTCGGATGCTTAACCGACTGAGCCACCCAAGAGCCCCTCCTCCATAAATTTAATATTCCTACAAATATCTCAAATTCCTTCATACATTAGCTCTACTCCTAACAACCTCATTGTCTTGACATTTCCTTATTTACATGAGAAAATCTGACGACTCTCTATTAGTTTCTCATTGCATTAATCTACATCATTTTCTCATTAGCCCTTGGCCCCCAATAGGCCACATATTATATACCCTAGAGTAAGGTGTCATCTCCAAGTATATACCAGGGATATACTAGTTAGCTACCTAAACAGAGGCATGATCAATGTACCATTAGAAGATGTAAGTAGAGTCATTATCATGAATAACTTATTTTGTATGATAGTAATCATTTCCTTTTCAGTTATTTTTAATAATGAGCATTACAACTAACATTCAAAATACTAGTGTTGAATACTACAATAACATTAATTTATAGATGCATGCTTTTGTTCTTTTCTGAATCTTCAACATTTTGGGAAAAGTTATTGAACTGTGGTTACCTGTATCATGATAATACAAATCAAAAAAGAACACATGATTCAGTAATTTGAGAAGGGAAACATTAGAATAAATGAGCCAGCTACAATCCCTCTTTTAACAAGCTTGGTCTATTCTTTTTCTCTGACATAATTGATAAGCCTGATAAGTCAAGTAAACAAATTTTGGCATCAGTTAGACAAATTAGTCATAAAATCAAATGTCTTAGGCTAGGCAGGACCCAGAACTCTGGAATTCTATCAGCTTCCAGGAATAGTTGGGAGTTCTGTATACTTGTCACTAGCAAGAAATGGAGATAAGGAATATTCAGTCAATTATTTGAAAACAGATAACATTGTATTTCATAAAACTAGACATAAACATTCTGGAAAACTAGTTTGACATATTATTTATTTACTTTTAACAGCTTTATTGAGAGAGAATTCATTTAACATACAATTCATCCATTTAAAATGAAAAATTCAATGGTTTTACAGCATTCACAAATAGGTGTAATCATCACCAGTCAATTTTAAAACTTTTTCATAATCTCAAAATGAAAGCCTGTACTTTGTAGCTATTCCCCCTTATCCCCATACTCAGCCACCCCCTAAGTAATCACTAATCTACTTTCTCTCTCTCTCTATATATATATATGTATGTATTTTTATTTCCATATACACAATATAAGTGTATATATTTCCATATATAAATATGTGTTTCCATATATATTCCCATATATAATATATACATTTCCATACATACTATATATATTTCTGTGCTCTGGATATTTGATATGAATGACATCATAAAAGTATGTGTATGTGACTGGTTTCTTTCAATTAGTATATTTTTTTTCAAAATTCATCCATGTTTTAGTATGTATCAGAAGTTCATTCCCACTATGGACAAATTATACTTCCTTGTAGGGAATATTTTCTTATCCATTAATCAGTTGATGGGCATTTGGGCTATTTCCAACTTCTGGCTATTATGAATAATGCTGCTACTAACATTCAAGTGCAATTTTTTGTTCATTCTGCCAAACTGTTTTTGAAAGCAGCTGTGCAATTTTAGATTCTCACCAGCAAAGTCTGAGGGTTCTGATTTTTCCACATTCTTGCAACAATGATTATATCCATCTATTTTAAAAAATGTTTTATGTCAGCTTAATTTCTTTGAATACACAGAGTAATATAAACTTGGGTATCAAAGAAGATTGGTGAGAATATCATTGTTAATGCTTTTAATCAAACATTTTAAATGACACATAATTAACATACTCTTTTAAAGCAAATGGGTCCTTCAAAGGGGTGTTCCTTCTCTTTAGGTAATTTACCTAAGAGCAGGAGCCAGATTAAATAGCAGAGCCATATGTATATAGCCTACAGCCAGGACATATGCCACTATGGTCCAATCTACATTTGACACCAAAACATGTCCAACTCATATTATAAACAAAATGTCAGGTTGCAAAACACTGTGTACAGCATGACCCCAATTTCATAAAATATTCATACCCATCTATCTACATGGTGCAGGGACGAGGCATTTTGGAAATGGATGCTTATTGCCACATGATATTGGAAAGTGTAGATTTATTTTCTGCTTATTCTTTTAACAATAACATTGTTTTTTGTTGAAGTATGGTTAACATACAATGTTATTTTAGTTTCAGGGGTACAAAATAATGATTTGATGTCCTATACATCATGCAATGCTCACCACAATAAGTATAGTTACCATGGAGAGGATATTTGAAAATGATCTGATAAGGAGTTAATATCAAAATATATAAATAACTTATACAACTCAACACCAAAAAAAATAGTAATAATCTTATTAAAAAATGGGCAGAAGACCTAAACATTTTTCAAAAGAAGACATGGATGGCCAACAGATACATAAAAAGATGCTCAGCATCTAATCATCAGGGAAATGCAAATCAAAACCATAATGAGATATCAACTCATACCAGGCTGAATAACTAGTATCAAAAAGATAAGAAATAACAAGTGTTGGCAAGGATGTGGAGAAAAAGGAACCATCATGAACTGCTGGTAGGAATGTAAATGGGTGTAACCATTGTGGAAAATAATATGGATGTTCATCAAAAAATTTAAAATAGAATTACCACATGATATAGGAATTCCACTACTAGGTATTTACCCAAAGAAAACAAAACACTAATTCGAAAAGATATATGCACCCCTATGTTTACTGCAGCATTATTTACAATAGTCAAGATATGGAAGCAAATCAAGTGTCCATCCATAGATGAATGGATAAAGAATATGTGGTGTGGAATGGAATATTACTCAGCCATTAAAAAGAATGAAATCTTGCCATGGACCTAGATGGATGGACCTATGGTAAGTGAAATGAGACAGAGAAAGACAAATATCATATGATTTCACTCATATATGGAATTTAAGCAAAACAAATGAACCAAAGGAAAAAAGAGAAAAACCAAAAAACAGAATCTTAAATACAGAGAACAAACTGGTGGTTGCCAGAGGGGAGGTGGGTGGGATGATAGAGGAAATAGAGGAGATTAAGAGAACACTTATCTTGATGAGCACTAAATAATGTACAGAATTGTCAAATCATTATATTGTACATCTGAAACTAATATAACACTGTATATTAATTATACAAAAAACAAACACAAAAAAGAACAAGTGTTGGTAAGGATGTGGAAATATCTATTTTAGATTATACATGTCCAGTGGATGTGAAGTGGTATCTCATGGTGCCTTTGATTTGCATTTTCCCGATGATTAATGATTCTGAGCATTTTTTAATGTGCTCATTGGACATTTGTTTACATTCTCTGGAGAGATATCTATCAGACTCTTTACCCAATAAGTGGGTTATTGACTTGAGATATTTCTTATTAATGTAGGCACTTACAACTATAAATTTTCCTCTAAGCATTGCTTTAGCTGCATCCAGTAAAATTTGTATCTTCATTTCTACTCATCTCAAGATTTTCTGATTTCCCTTTGATTTCTTCTTTGACTCATTATTTGGGAATATGTGATTTTATTTACACATATTTGTGAGTTCCTCACTTTCTTTCCTGCTATTGATTTCTGATCATTCCACTGTGATCAAATGAAACATTTTTATATAATTTCTTTTGCTTTTTTTTTGAGTAGTTGACACTTAATGTTACATAGTTTCAATACCATATGATCCAATAATTCCACTACTGAAAGAAAACAAAAACACTAATTCAAAAAGATATACGCACCCCTATGTTTATCTGCAATAGCCAGAATATGGAAGCAACCCAAGCGTCCATCGATAGATGAATGAATAAAAAAGAGTGGTATATATACACAATGGAATATTACACAGCCATAAAAAGACAAGATCTTGCCATTTGTGACAATGTTTTGTATTATTGCTATAGTTTTAAATTTATTGATGTTTGTTTATGGCCCAGCATATGATCTATCCTGAATATTTCATATGCCATTGAGAAGAATTTGGTTTATGAGTGGAATGTTCCATTGATGTTTGTTAGGTCTACTTGGTTTATAACATTTTTGTGTCTATTTCCTTGTTGATCTTCAGTCTAGTCGTTCTAACCATTATTGAAAATGGAGCACCAAAGTCTCAAAATATTATTATTGAATTGTCTACTTTTCATTTATTTTAGTCTTTGCTTCACATTTTTTTTTTTTTTTTTGGTTTGCTTTCTGATGCTATATATGCTTGTACTTGTTATATCATCCTGATGTATTGACACTTTTATAATTATAAAATGTCCCTCTTTACCAATAGAAACATTTCTTGTTTTAAAGTCCATTTTGTCTGGTATGGGTACAAAACACTCTATCTTGTGGTTGCTGTTTGAAATATCTTTTTATATTTTATTTTTACTCCCACTTTACTTGTATCTTTTACATTATTACTGATATATTTGGAATTATACCTGCCATTTTGCTTTTTGTTTTCTATATGTCTTATGTTGTCTTGTTCTTCTAGTCCCCTTTTATTGCTTTCTTTTGCATTAAGTAAATATTTTCTAAAGTACCATTTTAATTTCTTTAATAATTTCAACTGTATTCTTGAGGTTTTTTTTTATCTGCTGTAAGAGTCACCATATAACATCTCAACTTATCTGAATCAGCTTCCAACTTATATCACCTTAATTCTAGTGTTATATACAAAAATTACACTTTTATATCTCTATTGTATTTCTCTGTCATTGTGGTATTATCATTATGCATATTGCATTAATCTTCAAACTCAACAATACATCATTATAATTATTATTTACCATCTGTAGTCATTTCCCTAGGCCAGTACAGCTTTGCTCACATGTGTCTTTTTGTGCTGTTATTGGAAAATATGTTGTACATATATAACTTCTGTGTCATAGGCACAGCAATAAATATTTATATAAAATATATTATACAAATACTAATATACAATTATACATATCATAATGATGCATTATATATCATATTACATATTTTATATATCATGTATATACATTTTTATATATGATATGCATAATTTTATACAATGGAATTTTAAACAGTGAAGAGAAAAAATATACATTCTTACTGGTTTATATAACTACATAGTAATCTTTACTAGTGTAGATTTGAATTACCACATCAGATCACTTTCTTTCCACCTGAAAAACTTCTTTTAGTATTTCTTGTAAAACAGGTTCTCTAGTAACAAATTCTCTCATTTTTTTCTTCATCTTGGAAAGTCACTGATCAGCTTTCATTTTTAAAATACAGTTTTGCTAGATATAGAATCCTTGTTTGACAGTTCTTTTTTCCTTTGAGCACTTCGAATATGTTATCCCACTGTCTCTTAATCTCTTCTGCTCTTCTGTTCAAAACTCAGCTACTAGTCTCATTTATATTTCCATGTAAGTGATTTTTTATTTTTCTCCTTACTGATTTTAAGATATGTTCCTTGTCTTTGACTTTTAATACTTTTATTATAATGTGTCTAGTTGTGGATCTTTTTGCATTTATCCTACTTGGAATCTGTTGAGCTTCATGGATGTGTAGGTTATTATTTTACAAAAGAATTGGGAAGTTTTCAGCCATTAGTTTCAAACATTTTTTCTTCTCCTGTCTCTCCCAATTCCTGACACACTCTACTTGGATTTCTTGGTTTGCCTACTTCTTCATCATATTTCTTTGAGGTTCTTCATTTTTTTTTTCTTTTTGTTCTTGGCTTGCATGGCCTCTACCCTATCTCAAGTTCACTTTTTCCTTTTCCTATGAATTCAAATCTACTGTTGAACCCCTCTGAAATTTTTTATTTCAATTGTTACACTTTCAAATCATCATTTCTACATGGTTCATTTTTCATAATTTCTGTTTATTGATATTCTCTATTTAGTGAAATATATTCATTGTAACTTCCTTTTTTTCTTTGATCGTGGTTTCCTTTAGCTCTGTAAACATAATGGAATCTTTAGAGTATTTTTCTGTTAAGTCTGACATCTGGTCACTTTTGCAGGCAGTTTCAGTTGCCTGCTTTTTATCCAGTGTATGGGTTATACTTTCTTCTTTCTATATGTAACATATTTTGTTGCTGTTGTTGTTGTTGTTGTTGTTATTGTTGCTGAGAACAGGACACTTTAGATAATACGTTATAGTAACTATGGGTACTGGTCTCATTCTCTCCCAGGATTTTTACATTGTTGCTTTTTTGTTTAGTGACTTGTTGAATTATTTTAGTGAAGTATTACCCAGCTTTACCCCCCCACACACACACTGTGTTAAGCCTCTGATATTCTTCCTTTGGGAGATGACCTTTTAGTGAACCTAGTTCACTCTGGGTTGACAGTGATTTTGGTAGGACTTTGCTCTTTCCCTGACCATGCCCAGCTGTTAAGCTCCACTAACCACCGGCTGATTGCTCTCTTATTTCAACAATGCCTTCTGGCATAAATTAAAAAGTAATCCAATAAAATCCTGATTCCTTTGAAGACACAGTTTCTGAAGATAGTGTTTAATATTTGCTTTGACCCAGGAGTACTCCTCTCAGCTGTCATATCCCTCAGTTCTATCCTGAAAACTACTGGACTTACAGTTTAGCCTGTCTCTTAAACCCCTCCCAATTGCCTTTCACCATAGTCCTACTATTCTTGAGAGCACCCTTAAACTTAAACTTATCCATACTTTGATGAAAATGAAATCAGTCCCTTTTGTAAAAGGTCAGGCACTCTCTCTTTTAAGGCATTCTTTCCTCCCCAGTAAAATCACTAAGCCAGGGTTCTGGAGCTGGGGCTGGTGAAAATAACGAGCTTTTCTGGGTGTCACCTCTGCTCTAGGAGCTGGGACTGCTTGGTGGATGCGGAGCAGTAGTCTGAGGTCCTCTTGGTTCATCTCTCCTGGCATGGAACCAGAGCCTCACAAGCAAGATCAAGAGTGATCAGAGCCCCAGTATTCCCAGTGCACCATACCCAAGGAAGAGCGTTCATTCCATGAGTGATGGCTAGGTGAAAGAAAAGAATACCTATCTCTTTTATACCTATCTCTTAACTGAATTTATTTAAGACTTAACTTCAGCAGCACATAGCTGGAGGCAAGAAAAGAAAAACTGACATCATCCTCTTCTTGGGAAGAAAGACTTCCAACTGAGATCTGGGAAGAAAGGAAGTCCTGTGCTATTACATGCACTAGTCTGGATCAGAGTCTCTGTCTTGTTGAGCTGAAGAAGAGGGTAAGTGGTCTTGGTTTGAATACCACAGATTCAACTTTCATACTGAATTTTCATAGATTTTCAATAGATTTTCTTCATTTGCTGTTTGCCCTTAAAACTGTTTCTATAGGTTTTCAATTTTTTTTGTATTTTTAATTATTTTCACTAGTTTCACTGGGGAGAGGGTTCATGGAGCTCCTCACACTATCATGCCTGAAGTCACTCTCTCTATATTATTTATTTTTAATTCCTGAGTTTATTGTTAGTCTCAATTTGTATCTATGATACTTAAAATATCAAATAGAAACTCAAATTGTCATGGATTAGACTCTCACAATATTTAGATAGCTTTTATAAGGAACGAGGCCTGATATCCTGATATAATATGTGGAAATGCCATTCAGGACTGTGGGTTTTTAGATTAATTATTTTTTATATATGCTAATAAGTATAAGATGCTATTTAATAGAAATTTCCCTGCATGCTACAGAATAGTGATTCATCAACTAGATGCTATTATCATTACCATTAACTAGAGACAAGCAAAAATTAAGACACATTTTCAATCACATTAAAGAATTACGTATAAGACTTAAACTGGCTCAAAAATAGACTGCCCCATATCAGTATTCCCCTGGCCTATTTAAATCTGATTTTTATAATTTAATTTCCTAGATCATCACTTTTAATTCAATAATTTGCTCTTTCACTTCCAAAGTTGAAAAGAAAGTACACACATATAAGTTACACATGCAACAAGCATATGTATATATAAACACAATAAGCTCATAGCATGTTCTTCATCTATCAAAGAATAGTAAAATAACTTAAAACTATAGAGTTTTTCATTAATTCAACAATTATTAAATTCTTCCTAGATACTAGGCACTGTTATAGGCACATTAGATGTAACAAATGAACAAAATTGAGATACCTGCTGTCATACAGATTGCATTCAAGTAAGTCATAATCAACACAAAGACAATTCTATTCCTATTAAGCTAGATAATAATTGCTCTTGTGGTTGAAAACGATAGGATGTTTATGAATTTTCTAATAATAAATCATTTCTCTGAGGTATTCATAAGAAACAATATTTATTAGTCAATCAACTGATAAAATACAGTTAAAATTAACAGTACAACTGTAACAAGAAAGCAATGATATTTATATTTCTCCAATATTGTTCCTTCTGTTTAATCCTAATAGTAGGTAACAAATTAAAATCTCTAGTGAAATAAAGAATTATAAAACAAACCTAAGTTCATATTCAAATGTGATTGTGATGAGTTCTTACGTTTTCTTTAGTTGTTCATTTTAAAATGAAAATCCTACGTATAATGACAGTTTCTTAAAATATGTACATATTGGAATGATTTATCAAGTTAGAACTAAGACAAATATTAGTTCTACAGTAAACTTAGGGGTGCCTGGGTGGCTTAGTCGGTTAAACATCCGACTCTTGATTTCAGCTCAGGTCATGATCTCAAGGTCATGAAATGGGAGCCCTGTTTTGGGCTTATGCTCAGCAGGGGTCTGCTTAAGATTCTCTCCTTCTCCCTTTACCCCTCACCCCGCTTGCATGTCTGTACTCTCTCTCTAAAATAAATAAATAAATCTTTAAAAATTAAAAATAAAAAAAATAAACTTAGATGATTACTAAAAAAAAGATATACAGGCTGGAAAGATGGTGGAGTGGAAGGACCCTAAGTTCACCTCATCTTAGGGATACAATAAGCTAATGCCCACATCAGTGTGAATTACCCAGAAAATGACCCAAAGACTGGCAGAACAAACTCCACAACTAAAGGTAGAGAAGAGGCTATATCCAGGAAGGTAGGAAGGGCTGAGACACGATTTGGGAATGAAGGGGACTGTGGCCATCCACATTTGGAAGTGAGCTGGGGGTGTGGTGAAGGGCAAGAAACAGACTACCACATTGGGAAGCCCCCCATGGAGAAGATGAATCCCTGTAACATTTGGCTTTGAAATCGAGAGGGGACAAATTTCATGAGTTCTTACAACCAGCAGGACTAAAAGCCTGGAATTTTAAAAATCAGCAGGTTTGACTCTGGGAGAGCCTGGAGGGCATTAGGAAGCTGAGTTTCCCCCCTACCCCCACCTTAAAGACAGAACAACCAACAGCCAGGAGAGGCACAGCTTAGAAGCAGCAGTTTGAAAAATGCCTGAGGCTCATGGGAGGGAGAGTTATTTGCTCATTTTAGAGCCTATCCCAGAAAGGCTAGGATCACAAGGAAACCCAGCCAGGCAGAAAGGAGCTGGCAGGCACCATTCTCCTCTTGTTGCTCAGCATAAACACACAACCACCTGTGGGAACCAGCGCTGTACTATACTGCTACCTAACTTGGTCCCCCCGAGGCCCACCCACTTTGTTTCTTCCCCCTCTTCTCTCTCTTCTCTGGGACTCCTATAATACAGATGTTACTATGTTTGATGGAGTCACTGAGTTCCCTAAGTCTTTTCTCGTGTTGCATAATTCTTCTTTCTCTCTTTTGTTCAGCTTCATTATTTTCCATTCTTTTATCCTCTAGGTCACTGCAAACTTTCAGTTCTAGTGGAAATAGCATTAAATCTCATTTTAACAAGCAGACCAGAGCTCACCCAGTTAAAACTCGCCAAACTCTGGCCAAGGTCCAAACACTGCCCACTACAGGCAAGGAGAATATCTAACTGACCTGAGGGATAGAGCAGTCAAAACACAGCAGCAGAGTGCACGCAGCATACACCAGAAACACTTCCTGAAGCCCCGGGCCCTGGACATTATATGACCTCTTCTTCATAAAGCCATCACTCTCAGGGACAGGAAACATAGCGGGATTTTCTAACACACAGAAGATAGAGACCTAGACAAAATGCCAAGATGGAGGAATTCATCCCAATGAATGAACCCTTTCCCACCATGGCCAGAGATCTAATCAACACAGATATAAATAATATGTCTGAGGCAGAATTTAAAGCAACAACTGTAAGGATACTTGCTGGGCTTGAGAAAAGCATGAAGGCATCAGGGAGACCCTTATCGAGCAAATGAGATGATATATGAATTTTATTATAAAATCATATTATTCATGCTTATTTACATAATAATCTACTTAAATCATTTTGGTTAATATTTAGTGCATTTCTGCTATAATATTCAAATCTGTTTCACTAGGACTACGAGAGGGAAAAGGAAGTAATCATACTGTCCTAAGGAGAAAAGAGCAGAGCACTGTGGGTTGGATTATATGGACTCTGAAATAACTTTGGTACAATATCATATGCTATTTTATCAACAGATAAAACTGAGTTTGAGTTTTTAGCTCTATCCCTGGGTAGCTAGGTAATCATGGTTAAGGGGTTAGACAATTTAGCCATTCCAGTTCTACTGTATTATGATACAGAGTAAGATTAGAGGAGGCGGATAGCAGAAAAAATAGTTTGTGACTGATGGAGTCACATGGTATATTTAATATATAATAACTGGATGATAATGAAAACTTGCAATTTATATTTTCCACCAACACTATGGTTTATAAATAATTTATTTTCTCAATAATATGAAATATAATCAGACTGAGAATGGGTAATATTATTTTATTTTTTCAGAGTGGGGTCAAAGCATTATACCGGGTTTTTATGGGGAGGAAAAAGTACAGAAAAGGGGAAGAGAAGAAGAAATAGATCTTAGCTAATTAAAACATGGAAAAGGGCAAAAAGGTAGAAGTCTTAGGGCATTTATTCCTAATAAGACCCAAGTTGGTTTACAAATATAATATTCCATGTAGAATCTCACTGAGTTTCTAATCCTGCTGCTGAATTATATGCTATGGCCACAACAAATTCACATTTCTCAGCCTAAGATCCAGGCTATCGCTTGTTAATGTACTAAAGAAAAGAATCAAAGTTAATACAGAAACATTAACTTCTAGCACTTTCAGAATTAGGTGGAATGATAGATAACCTGAAGGATAAGAAAACTCACTGCTATAAAGTTCACAATCTTTACTCTTTCTAAACATCTTAAACTGTATGTTTAACATAACCACTAAAAATCACCCAATGTAGTGAAAATATTTATGTGTGTATATGTTTATTATCTGCTTTTTAATCATTCTGATACTATATATATATATATTTGTTATAATCTTGGATTATAACAAAGTTACCTAAGAACTGATGATGAGGTAAATTCTACCAGTGGCTTAGCCAGTCCATGATTATGTATCTTTGAAATTCAAGTTAATCCACTGGGCTTTAGGAAACTCTTGAAATAACTGTCATTGCTACTAAAAAATTATCTCCCAAGTAACTGCAATAGTGGAAGCAACATTTAACAATGCCTTATTGATAACAGAGCAAAACATATCTTCTAATTATATGACCTAGAGTTATGATCTTAGGGTCTAGCACATGTTTATTTTAAATCTCATTGGTTCTTACACAATTAAAGGGCATCATAAAGTTATTCTCTAAACTTTCCTGAAGTTATAAAAGTTTTGCTTTATAAATTCCATGTATAAGAAGATATGTTGAAGAAGGCAAAAGTCTTTCACTGACTTATCACATATCACAAATTTAAATGTTATATAGCACAAGAAAATATCAAGATTAATCCATACTTAGCTGCTATTTTGCATCAGACATGACGCCATAACTTTTTGGCTATATCAAACTTTGTGTGTATTGGCAGAGAAATAGAAGATAAAAATATTAGATTCCATTAACATAAATCCAACAATGTATTTGATTCTCTCCTCATAAAAATAATCTAGATAAACAATACATAATAAAGTTAGCTTATTTATAGACTAATAAATAACTTGTTTTGGTTTTAGTTGTTACTAGGTAATATAAAAATAAAATAATATCTATGCCATTTCCCCTATGTTCTCTAAGATTTTGATCAATATTTATTAATATCTAAATAATCAATAATCAACATATTTGTGAAAAGTATAATTCATTTTATAAGTTAGAACATTATATTTATGTCATGCAAAATTAAAGTTAAACTAAAAGCAAATGTTAATAATTTTTTTTAAATATTTTATTTATTTATTTGAGACAGAGAGAGAGAGAGAGAGAGCATGAGCCGGGCGGGGGGGTGAAACAGAGGGAGAAGAGTGGGAGAAGCAGACTCCCCGCTGAGCAGGGAGCCCAATTCGGGGCTCCATCCCAGGATCCTGAGATCATGACCTGAGCCAAAGGCAGCTGCTTAACCAAGTGAGCCACCCAGGCGCCCCTTATTTAATAGTTTAATAACATTTGATCTGATATATATAGATATACACATATATGAATAAAATAATCAAAATGGACTTTTAATTATCTCAAAAATGTCAGATATACCTAAATACATATTTAGTAAAATATTCAAAACCTTGCAATTTTATGTTAAGGACATTTACCTTCCTTTTGCATCTCAGGCTGTTTCCACGGAAACAGCAGCTGGCACACAAGGAGAATGTTTATAACTTTGATATTTCAGCTCTGCTTGTCAGGTAAATGATGGAAATGTCATTTTTCAAAGAAGCACCTGCAGCTTTTGGGTTCCAACAGGTTCACAGAATATAACATTTTACCTCCTGAAAAAGTTTTAGTTTATAATGTTTCTGTATAAATCATAACCATGCCTGCTTTTAAAAGAGGCTTAATTACTCTAGGTCTATTTTAGAAAATTACTTTTTAAATGCAATAACTGATTTTAGGTAACTTAGAATTATAATGGTCTACAGGGCTCTCAGGATCACAATTATCATAATAATTTGCCTTAGGTCAGACATTTACTGGAGGTAGATTCTGTCCAGAGCCACTTTTGTTCTGATGCAGCACCTCTATTTTAGGAGTTCATTTCACTTTGGCCGAAGATTCATGATTCCAGGAGGTTCCATTCCCAGTGGTAAATCAAACCTGGGTGGTGAACTGGTTCACCCCTGCTCATGCCCTCCTCCCACCCCACCAACTACCCAACAAATATCAAACCTTGCTGACTTTTGACACCAATAAGCTGACATATTTCTTCCAGAGATAGGCTATAACGTGCTAATGCTCTAATGGTTCAAAAATTCAATGAAGTGCTTATTAACATAGTCATCATCATTTCCTCCCATCAATGTATTTAGAAAATTCGCCAGTGACTAAATATTGCCAATGACAAAAACAAAAGTAAAGTGAAACAGAGATGATCTGGTAAATAAAGAACTTCCTCAAATTAAAATTTCAAGATTTTATTTCCAATTCAAGAAAACACGGTGGTAAACGGAAAATAAAATGATATTCTTAAAACATTACGTTCTTTATTTTATATAAAGGACTCAGGCAAGATGAACTAAAGGGTTCATAGATCAGGGTAGCCCTTCACATTGAAAAAAAAGGCCCTTAGAGCCTAAAAGTTATTACCAAGATACATTTAGTCAAAACAGCCTAATAGTTGGCCATAATAAGCTGTGCTGTTTGTAACAGAGACTTACTTGCTCAGGGCAAGTGATCAATTTTCAGTAATTCAATGGAGCTTATTGAGCAACTGCTGCATGCAAGACATTATCAAGGCTTTTGAATAACAGAAAGTGATTAAGGAGAAAATAGCACCTTTTGGTAACAGCTCCAGAAGTCTACATCTAAACCTGAGCCATGTCAACAAACTGCATTAAAAATAGTGTGCCCAAGAATGAAGGGGGGGAAATCGGAGGGGGAGAAGAACCATGAGAGACGATGGACTCTGAAAAACAAACTGAGGGTTCTAGAGGGGAGGGGGGTGGGAGGATGGGTTAGCCTGGTGATGGGTATTGAGGAGGGCACGTTCTGCATGGAGCACTGGGTGTTATGCACAATGAATCAGGGAACACTATATCTAAAACTAATGATGTAATGTATGGGGATTAACATAACAATAAAAAAATTTAAAAAAATAAAATAAAAAAAATAAAAATAGTGTGCCCAAACTTACCATGGGGCTCAATTATCAAATTCTGTGTTGGCTTCAGATTACTATGGGCAAATGGACTTAGGTAAAAGTGTTTGTGGATTAATTAAAAAGTTAAAACACCTGTAAAACAAATGGAAATAATAATAAAAATTAAAAATGCATATAAGCTATGGCCAAATAATTCCAATTTTGGAATTCATACTAACAGAAATATTATAGTATGGAACTTTCCTCAGTGGGGGGAAAAAAGGAACAACTGATTGTTGGGGAACTGTATCTAAATAATATTATATTTGCGGGCGCCTGGGTGGCTCAGTCGTTAAGCGTCTGCCTTCGGCTCAGGTCATGATCCCAGGGTCCTGGGATCGAGTCCCACATCGGGCTCCCTGCTCGGCAGGAAGCCTGCTTCTCCCTCTCCCATTCCCCTTGCTTGTGTTCCTGCTCTCGCTGTCTCTCTCTCTGTCAAATAAATAAATAAATAAAATCTTTAAAAAAAAAAAATAAAATAAATAAATAAATAAATAAATAATATTATATTTGCCTTCTCAAAAAATTATATAACTAAATAGAATAATTAATTATCACTTTTTGCCCAATTGAAATTTCGTTCATGGTATTTGTTAAATTATGCCAAAAGTTGCAAATAAGTGTGTGTAGTATATGCTTATTACTAAGAAATAAAATTGTAACAAAAATACATATGTCCATGCATCTAATACATACATACATAAAAGCATGAGAGAAATACTAAAGTAAATATACCAGATCGGCAGTTTTTGGCTCATTAGAGAGAGATGAGATTGGGAGAATAGAGAAAAAGCAGATGATTGGTATTTTCTTTGTGTGTTTTTTGGTCTCTTTTGTATAGCACGCATTATTTTTTGACTAAAAAAATAAGGACATATATAAGATGCAAGGCAAAAGCAGGCATGGCTTATTGTATTCTTTTTTTTTTTATTATGTTGTTAATCACCATACATTACATCATTAGTTTTTTTTTTTTTTTTTAAAGATTTTATTTATTTATTTGACAGAGAGAGACACAGCGAGAGAGGGAACACAAGCAGGGGGAGTGGGAGAGGGAGAAGCAGGCCTCCCGCGGAGCAGGGAGCCCGATGCGGGGCTCGATCCCAGGACCCTGGGATCATGACCTGAGCCGAAGGCAGACGCTTAACGACTGAGCCACCCAGGCGCCCCCACATCATTAGTTTTTGATGTAGTGTTCCTGATTCATTGTTTGCGTATGAACACCCAGTGCTCCATTCAGTACGTGCCCTCTTTAATACCCATCACCAGGCTAACCCATCCCCCCACCCCCCTCCCCTCTAGAATCCTCAGTTTGTCTCTCAGAGTCCATAGTCTCTCATGGTTTGTCTCCCCCTCCGATTTCCCCCCCTTCATTTTTCCCTTCCTGCTATCACCTTCTTTTTTTTAAAAAACATATAATGTATTATTTGTTTCAGAGGTACAGGTCTGTGATTCAACAGTCTTACACAATTCACAGCGCTCACCATAGCACATACCCTCCCCAAAGTCTATCACCCAGCCAGCCCATCCCTTCCACCCCCCACCACTCCAGCAACCTTCAGTTTGTTTTCTGAGATTAAGAATTGCTCATATCAGGCTTACTGTATTCTTACAATAAAATAAGAGAAAAGAAAGATGTTAATAGGAAAATCATAAGGAAGAGAAAATACATTTACAGAATCCTGTAAAAAAAATCTACATATAAGTGGATCCACACAGTTCAAATCTGTGTTGTTCAAGGGTCAACCGTGCATTTTTTCAGGTCAGTTTAATTATCTTGACTGACTAAACATAGTCAAAACTCTAAGTCAGTGTCAATTATGTGTTTACTTTTCCTGAGTGAGTTGAAAGAAGAAACAAAGGACAGAATTAACAATATTTACAGCCCTGGGGTGCCTGGGTGGCTCAGTCATTAAGCGTCTGCCTTCAGCTCAGGTCATGATCCCAGGGTCCTGGGATCGAGCCCCGCATCGGGCTCCCTGCTCGGCGGGAAACCTGCTTCTCCCTCTCCCACCCCCTCTGCTTGTGTTCCCTCTCTCGCTGTGTCTCTCTCTGTCAAATAAATAAATAAAATCTTAAAAAACAAAACAAACAAAAAAAACAATATTTACAGCCCCTTAACAACTCATTAACTTGAAATATTATTCAAGATTCATGTATTTTTCCTGAAGTGCATTTTGTTTTTGTCATTCTTAATAGGATATGACAAATTTACTGGCACTGATTTAATCATTCAGTTCTGGGCCTGTTAATTTATAATAAATGACATAATGGATTCCCTGCAAGTACCTACCAGATTCATGGAATTTATGAATTAGTATAATCTTTTAATATAATCTAGCCTAAGCACTAACCCAGTTTGTGATTTCTTTATCAGAAGATAATTCAGTTTCTCTTTGAACATGTCCCTTGTCAGAGAGCTCACTCTCTTTAATAGTAATCTAATCAATTCAGGAACATTCTGATTGTCTGAAATATCTTCCATTATACTGAGGCCCAGGGATCTCCCAGAATATCTTTGTATTAATTACAAAGAAGAAAATAAAACAAAACAAAAAACAAAACAAAAACAAATAAAAACCATAAATTTCCAACTGCTAGAGTATATAGTGTAAGTTTTCTATGTGAAAATATTTTAAATTGTAAGGCAACTGTCAATCTTCACAATTTATATTAACTATTTCCATATTCTCCAATAATTATTCATAGGAGAATACTCAGATTCATTCTACTCAATTTAATTAAGGATTAAACCCTCATTAAAATTCATAGAAAATATTATTTTATACGTTTTTATATCATTTTACAAATAAAGATGTGTATTTCTACCCAACATCACAACTAGACATGGGAATCTTGAGAACAAGGATATTGTCTTGTTTTGCTTTGTACACCTACATAATGACACATTGGCTAATATACATTAGGAGTTAATAAATTTTTTATCTAAAGACTATTTATAAAAGACTATTTCTAGCAATATACAGAACTAAACACTATATCCCAGCTGAAGCCTCCTCAGATAACAAAGTATAACTCCCTTGATTGAATCCCAAATTTTTATTTTCTAATCTTAGTATATTATTCCCCACATGTATACATTTCTAAACAGTGTCATGTTGTGAGTTTATATTATTTTCATATAAAATCAATAAAATCAACTAAATATGGTCTCTTCTATGCAAAAATTAGTCAAAAATATTTTAATATAAAAAGAACACTCATTTAATAAAATTAAATGAAAATAAAGAATACACATTGGCTGACTTCCTGTGAAACTTGTGAATGTATTTACTTCCTACAATTTTAATCACATATTAATATACACTGATAAAGTCCCAATGGATGTTTGACTTGTTCATATTATGTGTCCCAAGCTTGGTTCTGACTCATTTCACAAAATGTTTCAAAAAACATTTTGAACACAGATGTAGGAAATTTGACACAGCACAAATTACACTGGATACAGTGTCGCAACACTTGAATTCTATCCAGTTCCAGTTCTGTTACTTGAATATAACATTTTCGGCAATTCAAAATCTCCTAAATTATCAGCATCTTAACTTATGAATGGGGATAAAATAATACCTTAATGAGTAGCTGTGATGCTCCAATGAGATTTTGTGGATGTGCTTCAGAACACAGAAATTAGTATATAAATAATGGTGTTTTAAAAAATCAATAAGCTTGTCCTAAATATTGTATTGATTTTTTTTCTTTTTAATGTCAGGTTAGAAGTCTACAGTTTTCTCAGTCTCCATTCTATGGCTTTTATAATATTAATGCCTTTATCTCCCTTAATCTCCTTGCCTGTCTTCCTGGCTTTTTCACATTCACTGTAATGGTTTCATGATGACAACTGGTTTGTTTTTAGTATTTGAGAGTGTAGTACATCTGAACTTGGATATTACTTCATTAAATCATGTACGTATGTTTTCACTTTGTCAAGAAATTTAGTTTGCTTTTTATAATGTGGGTTTAGGGACTCCTGAGTGGTTCAGTCGGTTAAGCGTTGGACCCTTGATTTTGGCTCAGGTCATGATGTTGGGGTTCTGGGACTGAGCCTCACAATGGGCTCTATGCTTGGGATTCTCTCTCTCTCTCTTCTGCCCCTCCCCTCACTCGCACTCTCTCGCTCGCTTTCTCTCTCAAAAAAATATCTAAAATAAATCTAAAATATCTAAAAAAAATATCTTGGGCAAGGAGATAATCTTTGTCTATTATTTTCTTTGAATATCTAAATTTTTTTAAATTCAGTTAATTGTGGAAAATAAATTTTCTGACACTATGTTTTCACAAGGCTGAGGTTATATCAGGTAAACTTCACTACATAATAATCTACCCCTAACTCAATTGCTTAAAACAATAAGCATTTAATAGCTCAAGAGTCTGCAGGTTAGTGGGTAGTTGTTTTGCTCTAAGTTCATTCAAGCAGCTGCTAGACTGTGTGGGATCTAGCTTTTAGGAAAGCCACAGGTGGCATGTTATGTCTCTAGTACACACAGTCTCTGTCATCCCACTAGCTAGCGCATATGTGCTCACATGACATCACGGCAGGGGTTGTTTCTATCGCTGGCTAATGAGTGAACCCAGGATAGAGAGGTAGAGAAATAAGTTCTTTCAACATTTGAAGACCCATTAATATAATCCACCATAGCAATAGGCCAAAGAAGAAAAATTATATGATAGTATCAATTGATGCAGAAAAAGCATTAGACAAAAATCCAAAAACCATTCATGATAAAAATTCTCAGCAAGTTAGGAATAGAGGAGAACCACCTCGATTTGATGAAGAGCATGTACAAAAAACCGACAACATCATACTTAGTGATAAAAGACTGAATGCTTTCCCTGTAATATCAGGAACAAGGCAAGAATGTCTGTTTTCATCACCCTTATTCAACAAAGTACCTAAGATTCTAGCCACAACTAGGCATAAAAATGAAATAAGATCATACAGATTGGAAAGAAGTAAAACTGTTATTTGCAGATTATGTGATTGTGTACATAGAATATCCCCCAAAAATCTACAAAAATACTCTTAGAACTGTAAGTTCAGCAAGGTCACAGGGCATAATATCAATACACAAAATTCAATTTCAATTCTATGTACTAACAATGAACAGGTGGAAAACCAAATTTAAAACACAAATGTATTTATAATTACTCCAAAAAAATGAAATGCTTAGGTATAAACTTAACAGAACACTTACAGATCTATATGCTGAAAATTACCAAATTATTTTGAAAAAAATCAAAGAAGACTTATAGATGGAGAGACATATTGTATACATAGAGTCAACAAAGTAAAAATGCCAATTCTCTCCAAACTGATTTATAGACTTAATGCAATTCTTGTCAAAATTCCAGAAAACTTTCTGTAGATACAGACAAGCTAATTCTAAAATTTATATGAAAAGGAATAGGCCCTGGAATAGCTAAAAGTATACTAAAAAACAATAGAGAGGGAATAATTATCTGCTATTAAAGCTTATTATTCAGTACAATAGTTTAGACAGACAATTACTGGCTGAGGAAAAGACACATAAATTAATATAAAACAAAATTAAAAACTCAGAAACAGACCCACATAAATACATCCAACTGATTTTTGCAAAGGTGTAAAGGAAATTCAATAAAGAAAGGATATATAGCCTTTTCCACAAATGGCTCTAGAGCAACTGAACCTCCACAAACAAAAGTGAACATTAACTTAAACCTCACATCTCACACAAAAATCAAATCAAAATGGTTCATAACTTAAATATAAAACAAAACTGATTTTTGAAAAAAAGAGACAAAAATCATCAAGATCTTTAACTAGGCATTGAAGTTTTAGACTTGTACCAAAAGAATGATTCATAGGAAAAATAAATAAATAAATTGGACATCATCAAAATTAAAACCTTTTGGACTGCAAAAGAATCTCACAGAAGATGAAAAGAAAGCTATAAATTGGGAGAAAATATATGTAAATCACATGTCTAATAAAGGGCTAATATTTGGAATATATAAAGTAGTGTCCAAATTCTAGAGTATAAAAACAAATTATCCAATTACAGGAAATAATTTCCTTGTTTCTAATGGGGGGGAATTAATGATTTAAATCTCAAAAAAAAATGAGAACTGACATTGAATATATTTCCCTTTGTGTTGGGGGTGGGGGGTTGGGTTGGTGGTCAATGTTTTGTTAGTTGTTACTATGCTACCAAGAAACGATTCTACTGTTCGCACAAGTTCCTTGAAAGCTCTGAGTTGCCTGCTTGTGGACATAATTCACTTAAAGACATACTAACTGGCCACATAGGGTTTGGTGCACCATCACCATTATCCTTCATTAAGTACTTCATATTTTAATTAATTAAAAAGCACTAGTTTGATAAATTATTTCTAGTGTATATGTGTAAAAATGTATATATGTAAATATGTACGTGTGTGTGTTTGTGTATATATGTGTGTGTACCATGTCTTCCTATTACTATAATAGAATCCTATGCATTGTAAAAACTAACATTATTTCATTAATATAATTTCACCCAAGTTGTGCCAATATTCTAAGTTAATGTGGCTATATTGAATAGGTCCCTCTATTCATTCCTAAGGCAAATATCCAAAGATTAAGTCTCAGGAAAAAAATTTTTTTTAAATAGCTGGAGAGGGGAATAAGGAGTTAGTGTTCAATGGGTACAGAGTTTCATTTGGGGAAATTGAAAAGATCTGGAGCTAGATGGTGGTGATGGTTGCACAACAATGTAAGTGTGAACTATACACTTACAAAGATTAAAATGGTAAACTTGTTATGTATATCTTACCACAATTTTTAAAAAGTGATATGCCATGGGGCACCTGGGTGGCTCAGTTAGTTGAGCATCCAACTCTTGGTTTCAGCTCACATCACAATCTCAGTCCTGGGATTAAGCCCCACATAGGGTTCTGTGCTCAGTGCAGAGTCAGCTTGGGATTCTCTCTCTCCCTCTCCCTTTGTCCCTCCCTGCTCCCTCTCTCTCTCTCTAAAATAAATAAATAAATCTTTAAAAAAAGGTGATATGCCACATTGATAGCATGTACCCTTGTTATGATGCAATAATAATGACCAAAAAATTAAACAAGTTAGGAGTCTTGAGGAAAGAATTAATAATTCTTAGATTTCTATCCCCAAGGTTAATAAATTATATTTATGTAATTTCTTTCACTTTACTTTTCAGTTCCTTCTCCAACTTCATCCTTTCATGTTTTATGTTTTCTTCTTAATAACTTTTCGTTAGATTATTTCAAATGTTTATATACTTAATAATTATACCAGAAAGTGATTTTATATTAAAGTATATCATTCTTGAAATTGAAGTATTCAGAAAAAGTTTTTCCAACGATTTTTATTAGCTCATTTTTCACAACCTAATGAAGCAATAATTTTTCAAATTACCTATATCTATATTATAAACAGGCTTATGCATTTCTGAATCTCTGCAAACACATACTTAAAAATCACAGATCTCACTTACATGTGGAATCTCAAATAACTAAACTCACAGAAGCAGACAATAGAATCATGGTTACCAGAGGCTGGAGGAGGGAAAAATTGGTGAAATGTTGTGCAAGATGAATAAGTTATTGAGATCTAATGTACAACAATGCAAATACATACTTGAAATTTGCCAAGGAGGTAAATCTGAAGTTTTCTCATTATCAAAAAAAAAAAAAAAAAAGTGGTAACAATCTGAGGTGATATATTAATTAGCTTTAATGTGGTGATTTTTTTCACATAGTATATGTCTATGAAATAATCAAATAGTATACCTTCAATATGTAAAATTTATAACTGTCAAAAACAATAAAAATAAAATAAAAACCACAGGTTTAAAATAATGTAAAAAATAAAGTTGAAGAACTGAACAAATCCCCTTTCTCTAGGTAGCCTTTTTCTACCTTTTCTACTTACTCTGTTTTAGATATAGAATACCCTTAAGTTGTTATAATTAGTACTAACCACTGTAAGATTTATAGACTTGTAGTATTAATACACTTAAGGTTCTAATTTTATTGGCATCTTGAACACATATATTATGGTAAGATAGAAATGTTATTTCTGAGTTGAGGGATTTTATTTTTCTTGGTACAATTTTTTTCCATTAACTTACTTGCTGAATTTGATAATAAACATATTTTAGAATATTTTTCTCATGTGATGTGTTGACAGTCTAATCATGAATTTTTCATTTTTTGAAACTGCATTTCCTTTAACTAATTTAAAGTCTGAGATAAAATATTATTTGCTTTTATGTTGGTTTTCTCTGTGTATTTATCTAATTTACTTCAGTTGCAACACTAATGTGGTAATTAGATGGCTAATGAAAAAATATGCTTGTTAGAAAAAAAAGAGGTAATATGTTGAAGACACAAACCACTAAGTTTGAGCATTTCAAATGTTAATGCTTTCCCAGCTCCATTTTGGAGAATTTTTGTTGAAGGTAGTGATGAAAATATGAAGTGAAACAGGCATGATGAGGAGTAGCCAATGCTAATTATCTTGGCTGACCAAGAAGTTGGTTAATGCAAAGGAGGATACATACAGTAAAGAGAAGTAGACATTAACAAGAATATTCATTAAAAACTATAAAACAATTGCATTTCAGCTTGGACCAAATCCTAAATTTCTGTATCATACAATATGAATTTAATCTAACAAGAAATCTCACAAATAGTTAACCATTCAATGCTGAACATAAGCAACATTGGACAAGTTGGCCAAAGGATTGTTTAATCATTTTTATAAATGACTGCTGTGGTGCACGTCTTGGTCCTATCAGAGATCTGACACTTGTCCTTTAGTTATCACTGTAGCAATCCCTAAATGGGGCTTGCTATTCCAGAGCAACAAAAAGAATCCTTAACCCCTTCTCTCAGAGGAAAGATGTAATCTTAGTCATAATGCAAGTAGTCAACATTTGCCAAAGAAACCTAAACGGCAAAGTCTCAAATTCATAATTCACAAATTGAAGTCTTCATCTATGTGCTAGCCACATTCAGCTTCTGATACTGTTTTGGGTTTGAAATACACAGACAGAGGCCTCCCTCACTCACCAATGAATATGTCAGAATCTCTCAAACATCCAAAAACGCTACTAGTAGAAATTCCTCCTTAATTTTCTTGAGGAGAAATGATATTATTTGCATGTCTAAATTAAGTTAGTTAGATAGTCACTTGCTTGAAAATCTTGTTCTGGGATGAATTTCGATGAATAAGGCACGCGTTAGTGCATGTGTCTATGGGTGTGTGCATGCGTGTGTGCACGCGCACATGCTGACACATTCAGAAGCTAAAACTACAGTATTTTGCCCCTTCTTTTTTTCTAATTGTTCTTCTATGATAATACAAAATCATCATTATGTAATTAACGTTAATCTTGGTCAGCAGTATCACTTCAAATTAAAATGTTGGTAAATATATCCTCTGTATGGCCACAGGTGTGTTAATGTCTACACAAATAGACTACATAAAACCTTTTGAGATCAACGACTAAATCTTTCTTTTTTCTTGCAATATGTCTTCAAATTTTACATGATAGATTAAAGAAAGGAAAAGCCTTCACATTTTTGTCTGGATAGATCTGCTTCTTATTTGGATTCCAAGCTTTACACCACACATAAAGATTATAAAATTTAAGTGCACTTTATTATAATGAAATTCTCTCTACCGCCATAATTTCATAGTAATCCAATATTTCTATAACCGAGAAACTCAGTATAGAGGACAGAGAAAAAATACATGAGTCAATTATGAAATGGTGTAATATTTGAAAGTTTACCTCTAAGATTAGCAACTTAACAGGGTTTATGTAATCATTTTTAAGTTAAGTAAACATGGCTTATAATTTAACCTAATACATTAATTAAAGAGGTTGTTGGATATTAAGAGTTTAACATTTCCTTTCAAACCAGTGTCATCTCTAAGTCCAAAAATTAGGAAAGGCAAAGAGAACATTTTTTCAATTAATGAGTTTTAACTCATGAACTTTTCAAGCATGAAATCTGCTCTGCGAGTCATTCCTAAATTGTATTCTTTGACTTTTATTCACAAGTATCAGGAATCACCCTTATTCATGTAAGTATGATACATGCCATTGTAACTGATTAAATAATTTCCTCTGAGAGGCATTATGCTCATATATAAGAATTGGCCTTACTTTTAAAATTGTTTCTGTATTGACTTTAATGAAATTCCCACAGACTAATACAGCATATGCACATCTACCCACTGCTACAATTTAACACAAGCTAACATATTATTTGTTTCATATCTTGTGGAGATGATATGATACTGAAGTTTAACTTGTGTCACTCCTCAGTCCCATTTCTCCTCTCATCTACCTTGGACACAATCATTCTCATGGATTGGTATATATCCTTCTTGTCCCATATTTTTACATTTTATATAGACCCTTCAATTTTTATGATAGCATTTTTGTGTTTTCAAGCTTATATAAATGGTGTCATGCTAAATGATAATTATGCAATATTATGTTTTTATTTAATGTTTTCAAAGTCATTTCATATTGAGATACTTAGCTGGTAACCTTTATTTCAACTACTGATTTTCATACTCTCATTAGATTACATGTATATATTAAGTTACTGATTACCCTGTCAGCGGACTCCATTGCAACAATGCTGCAATGAATAACCCTGTACATCTCTTTGTGAACATTTATAACAGACTCTAAAGAATGTACAGTTGACCTTGGAACAACACAGATTTGAACCGCATGGGTCTTCTCATATGCAACTTTTTTTTTTTGACAAATACAGTATAGTACTGTAAGTGTATTTTCCCTTTCTTACGATTTTCTTAACACTTTCTTTTCTCTAGCTTACTTTATTGTAAGAATACAGTATATCATAAATATACCATAGAAAATGCATGTTAATCAACTGTTTACGTTATTGGTAAGGCCTCTGGCCGATGACAGACTATGAGTAGTTTTTGGGGAGTCAAAAGTTACACACAGATTTTTGAGCCAGGGTCAGCACCCTTAACCTCTGTGTTGTTCGGGGGTACATACCAGTGGGATTATGGAGGTAGAGAACTGACATTTTGCACTTTACTGGGTGTTTTCAAACTTGTACTCCTAGAATTTTGCCTATGCTCTAAATTCAGTATCTTTTTTTTCACTGTTCTACAAGTTTTGCCGATTCTCTGTGGAACCCATGCTATTTCTTCAACAAGCTGATGTGTTTTCCTATGTTGAATTTTTTTTCTTGTGTATACTTAAATTATACTTCTGTCACTGCTTAGACACATCTTTTAATCATTAAATTCTATCAGCAATATATGAAAAGAGGTTTAATTGCTCCAACATGTTCTAAGAAAGGCTGATTACAATGTTTCAAATGTCTTTAGTCAGTTGTGCAGTGCAGTTTTCTATTGAAGCATGTTTAATATCTATGCAACATTTCTAGAAGGAGCATCACTCAGTATCTCTAATGATAAACTCTAATGAGTTTAATGAACCCCAGCTCAGATTCCAGACTCAATATGAGTTTCTCCAAGGATAGGAACAAACTCTATCATATCTCTTTAACACTATTAACTGCTTTCCTGATTTTGGTACCTTGGGGTGTTCTTAACTGTCACATTCACTGTGTTGTACATTCCAGTTATGAAGCATGTCTTTTCTCCATTCAAACACAGGTAGATCATAATCACCCTTATTTTATGGTAAACAGAACATATTCTTTTGTTGTTTTCCAATAGTAAGTTTCAATTTAGATTTGTTTTGTTTTGTTTTGTTTTGTGGGGTGAGAAGAGGAAATGGAAAGTGACTGCTTAATGGGTCCAGGGTTTCTTTTTGGTGAGATAAAAATATTCTGGCCTTAGATAGTGGCAATCATTGCACAACATTGTGAATATACTAAAAATCCTTAATTGTATACTTTGGTTAAAGCGGTAATTTTTTAAGAGTTATGTGTACTTTATTTCTGTAAAGAAAAAAACTTAAAGAGTTAATTTTTTGCTGGATCATGAAAAAAGAAGAAAACAAAGGAAGCTGTAGTCAGATAACTAGGAGAAGTCAGACTATACAGGGCCATAGAAAGCATATTCCTGAATTCAGACTTAATCTAATGGAAATGAAACAACAAGGGAGGATTTTAAGCTGTGAAATGGCTCACCCTGAAACCACTTTTGAACTATTATTAGGCTGTTCTGTGAGTACGGGACAATAGCAAGGTAGAAATGAAATAAGCCATTCTAATTAAGAGGCTGTTGCAATTGTCCAAGCAAGAAATGATGGTAGCTTAGACCAAGGTTTTAACAGAACATGTAGTCACTTTTAGGAAATATTTGTTAGACTCAAGTAAGGCCAGTCAATGATTGTCTTGGGGTATTTGGTGTTCAGATGTCTATTAGGTCCAGCAGACTAGAATAACTGAATGAGTGCTTATAGTTTTTATTAAGAAAATACAAGGATCTAAATTGTCTGGACTATACTCACACCTCAGCTTGGAATACCCTCAGTACTCTCGCTCTCTGGTCTTCTTTCAGAGCTGGCACCCATTGGCCTCAGGCATGTAATGATTAATTTTATGTGTCAACTAGGTCAGGGTATGGTGCCCAGATGTTTGATCAAAGGCTACTATAGATGTTGCTATGATGGTATTTTGTAGATGTGATTCGCATTTACAATCAGTTAACTTTAAGTAAAGGAGATTACCCTTGATAATGCTGGTGAAGGCCTTAATCCCATCAGTTGAAGGTCTTTAGGGTAAAAACTGAGATATCCCAAAGTAGGAATTCTGTCTCAAGACTGCAATATAGATATCCTGCCTGAGTGCTAGACTGCTAGTTTATCCTATTCATTTTGGACTCAAGGTATGCAGCATTTTTTCTGACTTTCCACCCTAATGGCCTACCCTAGGGATTCTGAATTTACTAGTCTGATGTGGACACACATAACACGTACACACACATACAACTCTAGATTCAAATCTACTGGAAAAAGATATATAATTGCATTTTTTCTGAAACAAATCCATAGCAGATTAAAGATGGCCACAAAATCTTTGCCAGTTATCCTATTAAGAAGTAGAGTCTATATTCCCATCCTCTTAAAATGATCTTGCTTTGGTCAAGTAAATATGCTGGAAATGATTCTTTGTCAATGTCTGACATTGGACCTCAAGAGTCCTGCAGCTTCCTTTTTCATACTTAGAATACTCCTTAGAATTTACATGCCATGTAAGTTGTCTGAGTTTCCTGAGATCAGCACAATGTGTGGAAGACCAAGAGAGCCACATGGAGAAAGAGAAACATGTGGATGTGTAGTGAGGTGCCAAGTAGGTAATAAAGCCTTCTTGAATCTTCCATCCCAATCCGGCCACTAGTGCAGTGCAGCATTCATGACACCAACCAATGCCACTTGTATCAGAAGAACTATACAGCTAAACCTTATCCAATGGTTGGCAAGATGTAACTGACATGTTGATAATACTGACATTTGAATACACTGAAATTCTACTGTATAAAATGTATCATAAAATATGAAACACAAGCCATGAATGAGAAATGATATTTTTAAAGCAAGTAACTGTCATAGAACTAGTCTCAAAATTATATAGATGTTCTATAAATCAATGTTAGACAAACACAATAGTTTAACGTAAAAGTCTGTAAATAATTTATAAATTAGAAAAATACCAGAATGGCTCAAAAGTATAGATTACTCAAAATGGCTAGCACTCTTATAAGCTAATATACTAGTACTAGCAATTTCATATTTATCAATTTGGTTAAAAATTAGGAGTTTGACCAGTTACAGCACATTGGGGAACATGTGGAGAAAGGGGAACTCTCAAGCACTGACAGTTAAAGTATAATGTGGTGTAAACAACAAAAGAAAAGATGGTTATACCTAAAGCTAGAGTTTGCATACATCTTGGAAGTATATTTTTCAAGGAGTTAGTTATATTTTAATTGGAGAGAGAACATTAAAAATTAGTCTTAGATGTGATACAGAATTGATCAATTTCCTAAGTTGCAATAAATAATAAATTTGGAGTAATTTTATACCAAAAGAACCCATTTGCATTTTCACCAAAACAAACTAAACACTAATAATGACTTGTTAAATGTTAAAGCAACTATAAAAATGAGGACAAGAACATGACAAAATTTATTATACCATGAAAGAAGGAGTGTTATGTATGAGACATGACATTTGTGTAAGAAATTACTTAGAGACAAAGTTGAAAATATTATGCAAAAATCATTGAAAATTAATCCACATTATTTACACAAATAATTCATAACTAAATTAGAAACTGAGAATAGGTCAAAACAGAAATTTTAAATAGGTTTATTGATTACTAATAAATATCTAGAAATATCAATCCAATAATGAAAGAAATAAAAAATAAATTACTAAACCATTTTTAATCTGTCAAATTAGCAAAGATCTTGAAAAATCACTGTAATGTTTAAATTGTGAATAAATGAAATCTATTAAATGCAGATGCCTTCTAACATATCTGATGAGAATGTAACTGAAGGTGTATTTTCTAATTTAATGTTGCATTTAGACGTTCATATCAGGAGGAAACCTAGAAATGTGCCAAGATTTTAGTAATAAAGATCTCAAAAGAACATGATAGAGAAGTCTAACAATTAAGAAGCAACATAAATGCATAGCCACAGGTGATGCTTCAGTAAACTGCAGCAGTTTTAAAAACACTAATGTCACAGGAAAACATTCTGGCATAAGCTTTTAAAAAGCAGAATATAAAACTTGATGTTTGCATGTTAATTATACATAAAATTAAATTAAAGTTAAATAATTAAACATATGGCTAGGAATGTAGTTAAACATATGTTGTATATGTCTGTGTTGGATTAGGCTTCATTATATATTTTATTTTTAACCTTTATTAAATTCCCTATAAAAAGTTTTTATATTTTTAATAAACGGCTTACATACTATTTAACTAAATAATAAAGGGTGATTACTGAAACACTTTGATGTAGTTTGAGGGCTGAAAATGCAACAGAACACGTTTATAACTTACCTTCTCAATCTTAAACTATGAATACCAAATATATTCTTCAAAGCCAACAATTAAGTTTTACTAATTTTTTTTTTTTTTTTTTTGCATTTTCCCACATCCATTTCTCCTTTAGTCTGGTATCCATTTCACTGCCTCATGTGGTATTATCTCCTGCATTTGCAATTGCAATACCTTCTTAACTGGCCTCCTGCTTATTTATCTTTAGCCCTCTACTGCTGGCAACACAGCACTATCATAAGATAATCCTACTAAATAAAATCCAAATTACTCTGCCTTGTATTCAAGATTACGGTCTTTACAATCTAGACTTAAATCTATTATATAATTAATATAATATATATATACATAATTATTTTCAACAGATTCTCTGGTCTTAGCAAACTGGTTAGATATCTATTGTAGTCACTCATTAAATAAAAATGTTGAGTGATGAATCATCCTGTTATTTCATATCATGAGGCATAAATTCATCCTATTTGACAAGAAATACTCTTAAAATCTCCCTGCCTTGACCCCCAACCTTCTCATCATATACATCCATCTAAATATTGTGGCAGAATTTATGACTTCATTATAGTCCCATTCAACTCTTGTCTCCTTGATCAACTCAGGGTAAAGTAGATTATGTTTACTCTACTCCCTTGCTTGCATTTTAGTCATTTCCCATAACCCACATCTCTTCATGCTATTTTTTCATTTCTGTTTCTTTCTACTCTACTAGACCAAGGTCCATAAAACAAAATAATAACAGTAATTTTCATTTCCTTAAACTTACATACTAATTACTTGACCCACTAAAATGAGGCAGTGTAAAAATAAGTAAAAGAAGACAAAGCCAATACTACCAAATATAAATTGAGAGTGATAGGACATTATAATTAGTAAACTTTTTGGGTGACAATAATTGCCTTACAGAATCTTTAATATGTTTTAAGAGTTCATGAATATGTAAAGCAGGGAGATCATAATTAACAAAAAGGTACATCTAATTACTTTTGAATGAATAGTTCCACTAATACTATACTCTTTGATTCATAAATGATTTATAATAATAATAATAACATACAACAGCAAAATAATGGGATAGATAGACTATAGTTCAGCGTCCCAAACTGGTACGATGTCTACTCAAAGTTCAACATCAAAAATTCAATCATGTTTATAGAAATGCCTCTCATTAGTATGAGAATAAGTACATTTGCTAAATGTATTCAAGTATAAGCAAAATGAGAGAATGAATGGGTATTTAGGTATTTAGGGAAGAAGGCAAGAGGACCCATCAAGAAGTATGAAGGATAAGAATAAATTTTAAAAAAATGAATAAATTTCTTATTTGCAGGTTTAGGGTACTGTTTCTTTTTCTTTTTCCAGTGTTTATTTTTTTTAATTTTTTTTTTATTTAAATTCAATTAGCCAACATATAGTACATCATTAGTTTCAGATGTAGTGTTCAATAATTCATCATGGTACTGTTTCTTTTTTGTTTGTTTGTTTGCTTCTTTTAAGATTCACATTGCTTCAGGCATCTATCATGTATGATAATTGAGTTTTGATTTTTTTTTAATGTTGGCATTTTAATGATGTACTTGTAGCTCCCAGCACTTGGCACAGTTGAACAATTTCAAGTTTTATAAGAGGCCAATTTCATTCCAAGGTAGAGGAACAAATATGGAAGCCTGTAAACAGGAAGCAATAACAACTTGAGCAGTTGCATTTTTCTATCACCAAAATCACCTAGTCCCTCACAAAACAGTGTTTGTTAAACTGAGTTAAAATAGCAGTTTAAGATCTCTAAATTTTGTCAAAGGTATCTAAAAATCAGAAAAGCTTATTAATTTCTGAGTTCCAACAGCACTTTGTCATATTTCTATATAGTTATCAATCATTTCTCAGCATATGTGAGAAATATAAAAATAGAAAGGGAGGAAAAGATGGTGGAAGAATAGGGGACCTTATTCCAACTGGTCCCCTGAATTGAGCTGGATATCTACCAGACCACTCTGAACACCCACAAAATCAGCCTGACATGTAAGAAGATAAATCTGGATCTCTACAAACAGAATATCTCAGGTGGTTGGTTTCAAGGTATCAAGCGGGGAGCCATGATTCTGCGGGCAGATATCTGAAGATAAACAGAATGGGGAGGGAGCCATGGGGATCCTGCACCACTGGTTCATGAAAGCCTACCACTCTGGGGACAGGGCACAGACTCACAGACTGGTAGTGGCAGGGAAAGGACTTTAGGGCAGCCCCCCAGATAGAAACCCAGAGCAGGGGGGCTGTGGGTCTGAACCAGGGGTGGCTGGTGGTTTTAGAAGCACAAAGGGCAGAGACGTGCCCCAACCTGGAGGCAGGACTGGAAGCACTGTGGAGGGGCGCACAACCCAGGACGCTGCAGTTTATAGCGGCACACACAGAAAGGGTGAGAGTGTGGCCTGGAGAGCTCACTGAAGAACAGACTGTGGTCTCTGCTCTGAGGTTGGAAACAATCTCTTCTGCTCTGACTCTCAGAAGATACATGGAAAGTCACCACAGAAAGCCACCAGAGGACAAAAGCCCCCCAAAACTGGTTTTCACTGAGCCCATCCCCCCCCCCCCAGAAGGTAGAGCAACTCTGCCCAAACAGGGTTGCCTGAGTAACAGCATGGCAGGCCCCTCCCCCAGAAACCAGGATCGGGGAACAAGAGGCCAGCAACCCTAAGGTCCCTAGAAAACAGGTGCATCTTGCTTGGGTTGTGGTCAATAATTTTGACCCTGCACATTCCCTCAATCACCCCTCAACAAAATGAGTAGGAGGAGGAACCCCCCAAATAGGAAAGACTCAGAGACTGTGACTTCTGCCACAGATTTACAAATGGATATAGATATAACCAAGATGTCAGAAATGGAATTCAGGGTAGCAGTTGTGAAGACAATAGCTAGAATGGAGAAATCAGTTAATGGCAACATAGAGTCTCTAGGGGCAGAAATGAAAACTGAATTGCCAGAACTTAAAAATGCTATCAATGAGCTCCAATCTAATCTAGATAATCTAACAGCTAGGGTAAGTGAGGCAGAAGAATGAATTAGTGACCTAGAAGACCAGTTAATAGATAAAAAGGGAAAAGAGGAGGCCAGGGAAAAACAACTCAGAATCCATGAAAGCAGAATCAGAGAAATAAGTGACACCATGAAACATTCCAATGTCAAAATTATTGGGATCCCTGAGGCGGTGGAGAGAGAGAGAGGACTAGAAGATATATTTGAGCAAATCATAGCTGAGAACTTCCCTAATCTGGGGAATGAAACAAGCATTCATGTGCTACAGGCAGAAAGGACCCCTCTCAAGATCAAGGAAAACAGGCCAACACCCCAGCATGTAATAGTAAAACTTGCAAATTTTAGAACCAAGGAAACCATCTTAAGGGCAGTTAGAGGGAAGAGATTCCTTACATACAGAGGGAGGAACATCAGAATAACATCAGACCCATCCACAGAGACCTGGCAAGCCAGAAATGCCTGGCAAGATATATTCAGGGTACAAAATGAGAAGAACATGCAGCCAAGAATACTTTATCTGGCAAGGCTGTCATTTAGAATGGATGGAGAGATACAGAGCTTCCAGGACAGGCAGAAACAAAGAATATGTGACCACTAAGCCAGCCCCGCAAGAAATATTAAGGGGGATTCTATAAAAGGAGAAAGAAAATTACAGAAATGTACAGAAATCTATAAAACAGAAATTACAGAAATCTATAAAAACAAGGTCTTCACAGGCAACATGATGACAATAAATTCATATATTTCAATAATCACTCTCAACGTGAACGGCCTAAATGCTCCCATAAAACGGCACAAGGTTGAAGATTGAATAAAAAGACAGGACCCATCCATATGCTGTCTACGAGAGACTCATTTTGAACTTAAAGATACATCCAGACTGAAAGTGACGGGAAGGAGAACCATCTTTCATGCCAATGGACCTCGAAAGAAAGCTGGGGTAGCAATTCCTATATCAGACAAATTAGATTTTAAGCTAAAGACTGTAGTTAGAAACACAGAAGGACACTATATCATCCTTATAGGGTCTATCCAACAAGAAGATCTAACAATTATAAATATCTACATCCCCAACATGGGAGCAGCCATCTACTTAAGCCAACTGTTAACCAAAATAAAGTCATATTGATAACAATACGTTAATTGTAGGAGACTTCAATACTCCACTCTCAGCAATAGACAGATCATCTAAGCAGAAAATCAACAAAGAAACAAGAGCTTTGAATGGCACACTGGACCAGATGGACCTCATAGATATATACAGAACATTCCACCTTAAAACAACGGAATACTCATTCTTCTCAGGCACACATGGAACTTCCTCCAGAATAGACCACATACTGGGTCACAAATCAGGTCTCAACTGAAACCAAAAGATTGAGATTATTCCCTGCATATTCTCAGATCATAATGCTTTAAAGCTGGAACTCAGTCACAAGAAAAAATTTGGAAGAAATTCAAACACTTGGAAGCTAAAGACCACTCTGATCAAGAATGTTTGGGTCAACCAGGAAATCAAAGAAGAACTTACACAATTCATGGAAACCAATGAGAACAAAAACACATTGGTCCAAAACCTATGGGATACTGCAAAGGTGGTCCTAAGGGGGAAATACATAGCCATCTAAGCCTCACTCAAAAAAAAGAAAAATCCCGAATTCACCAACTAACTTTACACCTTGAAAACTAGAAAAAAAGCAACAAACACTGCCTAAGCCACGCATTAAAAGAAAAATAATTAAGATGAGAGCAGAGATCAATGAATTAGAAACTAGAAACACAGTAGATCAGATCAACGAAACTAGAAGCTGGTTCTTTGAAAGAATTAATAAGATTGATGGGTATTAAAGAGGGCACATACTGAACGGAGCACTGGGTGTTATATGCAAACAATGAATCATGGAACACTACATCAAAAACTAATGATGTAATGTATGGTGATTAACATAACATAATAAAAAAATTTAAAAAAAAAGAAAGAATTAATAAAATTTATAAACCACTGGCCAGACTTATCCAAAAGAAAAGAGAAATGACCAAAATTAATAAAATTCTGAATAAAAGGGGAGAGATCACGACTAACACCAAGGAAATAGAAACAATCATTAGAAATTATTATCAACAACTATATGCCAATAAATTAAGCAACCTGGAAGAAATGGATGCCTTCCTGGAAACCTATAAACTGCCAAGACTGAAACAGGAAGAAATTGACAACCTGAAAAGGCCAATAACCAGTAATGAGATTGAAGCAGTGATCAAAAACCTCCCCCAAAAACCCAAGAGTCCAGGGCCTGATGGATTCCCTAGGGAATTCTACCAAACATTCAAAGAAGAAATAATACCTATTCTCCTGAAGCTGTTTCAAAAATAGAAACAGAAGGAAAGCTTCCAGACTCATTCTATGAGGCCAGCATTTCCTTAATCCCCAAACCAGGCAAAGAAACCATCAAAAACGAGAATTTCAGACCAATATCCCTGATGAATATGGATTCCAAAATTCTCAACAAAATCCCAGCTAATGGGATCAAACAGTAAATTAAAAGGATCATCCATCACAACCAAGTGGGATTTATCCCCGGATGCAAGGGTGGTTCACATTCGCAAATCAATCAATGTGATAGGACACATTAATAAGAGGAGAGAGAAGAACCATATAGTCCTCTCAATTGATGCAGAAAAAGCATTTGACAAAATACAGCATCCTTTCCTGATTAAAACTCTTCAGAGTATAGGGATAGAGGGAACATTCCTCAAGTTCATAAAATCCATCTATGAAAATCCCAATGGGGATTCATCCTCAATGGGGAAAAGCTGAGAGCCTTTCCCTTAAGATCAGGAACACGTCAAGGATGCCTACTCTCACCACTATTGTTCAACATAGTACTAGAAGTCCTAGCAACAGTAATCAGACAACAAAAAGAAATAAAAGGTATTCAAATTGGCAAAGATGAAGTCAAACTCTCTCTCTTCACAGATGACATCATACTTTATGTGGAAAATCCAAAAGACTCCCCCCCAAATTACTAGAACTCATATAGCAATTCAGTAATGTGGCAGGATACAAAATCAATGCACAGAAATCAGTTGCTTTCTCATACAATAACAATGCAACTGTAGAAAGAGAAATTAGAGAAACGATTCCATTTACAATAGCACCAAAAACCATAAGATACCTCAGAAAAACCTAACCAAAGAGGTAAAGAATCTATACTTTAGGAACTACAGAACACTCGTGAAAGAAACTGAAGAAGACACAAAAAGATGGAAAAACATTCCGTGCTCATAGATCAGAAGAATAAACATTGTTAAAATGTCTACGCTGCCCAGAGCAATCTATACCTTCAATGCCATCCCGATCAAAATTCCAATGGCATTTTTCAAAGTGCTGGAACAAACAATCCTAAAATTTATATGGAATCAGAAAAGACCCCGAATCACCAAAGAAATGTTGAAAAAGAAAAACAAAGCTGGGGGCATCATGTTGCCAGATTTCAAGCTATATTACAAAGCAGTGATCACCAAGACAGCATGGTACTGGCACAAAAACAGACATATAGACAAATGGAACAGAACAGAGAGCCCAGATATGGACCCTCATCTCTATGGTCAAATAATCTTCGACAAAGCAGGAAGAAATATGTAATGGAAAAAAGACAGTCTCTTCAATAAATGCTGCTGGGAAAATTGGACAGCTATATAAAGAAGAATGAAACTCAACCATTCTCTTACACCATACACAAAGATAAACTCAAAATGGATGAAAGACCTCAATTTGAGACAGGAATCCATCAAAATCCTAGAGGAGAACGTAGGCAGTAACCTCTTTGACATTAGCCACAACAACTTCTTTCAAGATACATCTCCAAAGGCAAGTGAAACAAAAGCAAAAATGAACTTTTGGGACTTCATCAAGATAAAAAGCTTCTGCACAGCAAAGGAAACAGTCAACAAAACAAAGAGGCAACCCACAGAATGGGAGAAGACATTTGCAAATGACACTACAGACAAAGGGCTGATATCCAAGATCTATAAAGGACTTCTCATACTCAACACCCAAAAAACAAGTAAGTCAAAAAATGGGCAGAAAACATGAACAGACACTTCTCCAAAGAAGACATACAAATGGCTAACAGACACATGAAAAAATGTTCATCATCATTAGCCATCAGGGAAATTCAAATCAAAACCACATTGAGATACCACCTTACACCAGTTTGAATGGCAAAAATTGACAAGGCAAGAAACAACAAATGTTGGAGAGGTTGTGGAGAAAGGGGAACACTCTTACACTGTTGGTGGGAATGCAAGTTGGCATAGCCATGTTGGAAAACAGTGTGGAGGTTCCTCAAAAAATTAAAAATAGAGCTACCCTATGACCCAGCAATTGCACTACTCGGTATTTACCCCAAAAACACAGATGTAGTGAAAAGAAGGGCCATATGCACCCCAGTGTTCATAGCAGCAATGTCCACAATAGCCAAACTGTGGAAAGAGCCAAGATGCCCTTCAACAGATGAATGGATAAAGAAGATATGGTCCATATATACAATGGAATATTATTCAGCCTTCAGAAAGGATGAAAACCCAACTTTTACATCAACATGGATGGGACTGGAGGAGATTATGCTGAGCGAAATAAGTCAGGCAGAGAAAGTCAATTATCATATGGTTTCACTTATTTATGGAACATAAGGAATAGCATGGAGTACATTAGGAGGAAGAAGGGAAAAATGAAGGGGGGGAAATCGGAGGGGGAGATGAACCATGAGAGACTATGGACTCTGAGAAACAAATGGAGGGTTTTAGAGGGGAGGGGGGTGGGGGGATTGGTTAGCCCGGTGATGGGTGTTAAGAAGGGCACGTACTGCATGGAGCACTGGGTGCTATACACAAACAATGAATCATGGAACACTACATCAAAAACTAATGATGTATTGTATGGTGACTAACATAATAAAATAAAATAAAATTTTTTTTAAAAAGAAACACTAATTTCTAAAAAAAATAAAATAAAAATAAAAAAATAAAACTTAAAAATATAGAAATAGTAACATTAAAAAGGATTTGAACTTAATTTGAAATGTAAAGAATGTTGTATCATTTTTAAAAATATTTTATTTATTTATCTGAGAGAGAGAGAGTTCACAAGCAGAGGGAGCAGCAGAAGGAGAGGGAGAAGCAGGCTCCCCGCTGAGCAGAGAGCCTGACTAGGAGCTTGATCTCAGGATCCTGGGATCATGACCTGAGCAGAAGGCAGATACTTAATTGACTAAGCCATGCAGGCACCCAAAGAATGCTGTATCATTAACCCATTCATAAGCAAACAATTATTTTTTAAAATGTACTCATTTTCATCATAAATAGCTACAAGAAAGCTTTCTAAATTATTCCATAGTTTCACTATTACATTAATTTTTCAGGGAAATTAAAATAGCTCTCTGTAGAAGGTTAGGTAATATAGCAACCTAAAACAGTGAACACTGAGCCCCATTCTATAAAGAACCTGGGAATTATTGACAGTCACAAAGAATAAAGAAAAGACTCGCTTTTATTTTGAATATTAGATCTGTCCCTCACTGGATGAGTGATGTTGCAAGTCTTGACAATAAAACAAGCAGTAGAATTTTGTTCTGAACAACCTTCTCATTGAATTCAAGAAAATGGTGTAAATCCAAAGTCTACCAGAAGACATTATTTTGCCACACACTGGATGGAAATATTTTCCTTAAGAAAATACCATGGCTATGGACTAAATTTTACTATTGTAGTTACTTAAATCAGAATAATCCACTTACATTTAAACTCCCCCCTTCTGTGGTGAGCACAGAATAACATAGAGATGTTGAATCACTATGTTATACACCCGAAACTTAAAAAAAAAAAAAAGCCACAGCACCTAATGGAATTCTATTTAATTACCAAACTAAGATTACCATACTTCCAAAAATGTAGGTCAAAGTGAACAAAGAAGGTATTGTGTATTAATTAATGTATTTTAAGAAAGTAATTTTATAATTGGCCTTAGCATCATTAGTATGTCACTTAGTCCATTCCTCAGCTATTACCAGCCAGCCAGCAAGTGAAGGAATTCATCTGTTTCCATTCATTAAATAAAATTTATTTCTAGATACCATTTTAAATGTGTAGAGATGAAACTGAAATAAAACAGATATTTGAATCTCATTTTAAAAATTGAATTAAACCCCATACAAATTACTCTAAATTAAATTACATCCTCATTTTTTTATGTTGTATCATTTTCCCTCATTAAAAAGATGAATATATGAAGAAGTATAATCCTTGTCCACAGAATTAATAGATCTCCCATGTGTCATATATTCACAATGTCCCTTAGTGTTGGATTTGCATTTAAAATGTGAGCCAAGATGTGAAAAATCACACATAGGCAGAAAACTCTCTATAGACACAGACATCTGAAGAGGTGCCTGTGTATCATCCATTCTGGCAAGTACATGAACTACCTTATGCTGAAGTGCAGCATAACTACCTTTAATTTTCAATGGGAGTATAGTACATGCATAAATGATGTGTGTAACTGAAACCTTTCTTCTACTGAGAAATAAAATATTTTAGACATAATTCAACAGCTGCATTTGATAGACACTGTACTCATTTCAGCCTTTTAAGTCACCAAAGTCACCATTTAGCAATATTTTTTTATGCTTCAGAAATATTAGCCATTCTCTGCTTTTAAATAGACTTCCATGACACAGAGTTGTACTCTGGCTTTATGCAGTAAAGTTACCTTGTCTGGGTCTGTTAAACTGTTGGGCATTTCTCCAAAGAGTAAATTTAATTTTACAATTAAGGGAAAAATGATATAATTTGTAAGCCAACTTGTTCAAGAAAAGGTAAAAGTGATAATTAGACACATTTCAGATTTTATTTAGCCAGTAAGCAACTATTATAACTATATGAAGGAACTTAAAATAAAATAACACTTATGATAGTGTTGCCAATTTTCTTGGGGATAGAATTGTCCTTAGGGGACATATTATTTTTGTAAACCAGAAATATACTTAATCATCAAAACTGCACATAGTGGCATTTTGGTATTGTTCAAAGGAAGTTGAAAATACTTTCTTTGTTCTCAGAATTTTTCATTTCAAGACAGATCTTGATATAAATCATAGGATTTCAAAAGCAAAAAGTGAGCCATCACATAATTTATATTTAGAACAAGAAATAGTAAATTCTTCACAATGTGGGAGTTTTCTATTTAGAATTATTTGGGAAGTAAATTATTTCTCTTACAATTACATTGATCGGGGATGAGAGGATAAATAAAATTGAGAAGAATTTCATGATTTAAAAAAAAACTTTCAGGCATACGGTAAGGCATAAAAGACATCTTGTGGGCAAAAACCACATGATCACATAAAAGCATATACATTTGAAAAGAATAAAAATGTTCCCTCAAATGTGGGCATTGTTAAAGGAAGTAAAACTTGCCACATCCATTCTTAAAATAGAAATGTGTTCCTTTCTTACGAATTATGTCCTTGGAACCAATGTTGAAACTAAACGAGAAAAGTCCCATAATTATAAACCTAGACCCAGGACAGCCTCTATTTTGCAGGAGGCCAATGGAATCATAACAGGGTCTAGAATACCAGTTGTTATGCAGTTCAAACCCTGCTAAAAAATGGAATGATGAATTATGGAAAGTTCATATACCTATTAGTTGCAATAATAATATTAATTCATTTAATTCAATTATCTTCTAGTCTTGAGGCAAAAATAATCATTTTCCTACTTAGAATTTAAAATCAAATTTTAATAAATCCAAATGTAACAGCCAATCACCTCAAGTAATTTTGGGTGTTATGATATAGGTTGACTTGGATAAAGGAGCTCTTGGAAGGGATTTTATTTTGGCTTTACTCTGAAAAGCCACAAAGACTATATGGGTAAGGGCTATAGGAAGCCACGCTAAATGTTAAATGTCCGCTTTGCACCACTGATCAAAGACACAATATCACTTACTTAAATATAGGGCAGCCAGCTTGATTTTTCCAATGAAATATTAGCCCTCAGACTATCTTTCCAGTAATTGTAAAGAACCAAAACTAAATACACATGTGATGTTAAATATATGCCTCTGATGAAACATTGTAGAATATCTACTACACAAAAAAATCTCTATAGTGCTAGGGTTCATTGAACATTAGAAATATTTGAGAGAATGAGCTATAGAATGTTATATAGGAATAAAATTATATCCCTCCTAATCCCATATAAATTAGTTTACATCTTAATTTCCTTCCTAATTCCATATAAATAAATTTGATATGCATCCAAATTAAACTTTCATGAAATATGATCTTTGTTCTTATTACTTGAATGAAATCTAAATAGACAATTAACTTTAGAAACCAAGAAATCATTGCCAAATACTCTTCAAAAGCCACAGAAAACTAGAAGAATTTAAAACAACTTCATAAAACTGAATCAATGAAAATAGCATGGATCTATGTGGTTTTATTTAAAACACTCTGATCTATTTGTGAGAGTAGGAGGATTGGTCATATAGATTAATCACCAGTGATAGTAACATTTGTTACTCTTGAAAAGAGAAGTCAATACATATACATCCTCCAAAACTCAAGGAACCATATGTCTTGATGTGCTAAGGACAGTTCCAGTTTATGAGATATTCTAAAGCAATTTTCATCATTTTCAAAAGTGTTCTGGTTTGGACAATGAATGATACGGTCACCCAATTTATAATTTTAATGGACGTGACACACTTGTTTTCCTTTTTTATTTTTTAACAAACATCAGAAATTGCTGCCAGATATAAAAATTATGAATCAAGAAAATATTATTTTGTCATTAGGTAGAAAGAAAATCGATTCATATGCCTTTTATTATAGAATTTTTGCTTCATGAATGATTTTTTGAGGAAAAGTATTTTCTATTATCAACAAGTCATTTATTATTGTTTTCCTTTAAATACTTTTTAAATCTGGGGCGCCTGGGTGGCTCAGTCGTTAAGTGTCTGCCTTCGGCTCAGGTCATGATCCCAGGGTCCTGGGTTCGAGCCCCACATTGGGCTCCCTGCTCAGCAGGAAGCCTGCTTCTCCCTCTCCCACTCCCCCTGCTTGTGTTCCCTCTCTCGCTGTGTCTCTCTCTGTGAAATAAATAAAATCTTTGAAAAAAAAAATAAATAAATAAATAAATACTTTTTAAATCTACATAATCCTAATACACAGAACAAGCAGAGTCACTTGAGAGTTAAATTGGATATAGATAGGCAGTGGCCTTAGAGAATCTGTGTAAGAGAATTGGGAGCACTGCTAAACATGTTTCATCTTGGGGTATTTAAATGAACCTTGGAACTCTCAAGCCCTCATTTGAATTTCAATGTGCTCATATATCCTAAGTTCAGAGTTATTTGTTCAAGATTGCTTATGGCAGAAGTCCAGAGTCATATAGCTGTGGATTTTCCTCTTGTCAAATCTGAGGAGATGGCTGTAGCTTGTATTTGCATTTCTCCTGAAGTCTGCCACCACATCTCCACAGGAAATAGAGTTAATGACTAAGGATTTGGCACACTTCCTCTAAACCAGTAAGGAAATGACATGCCCAAATTACTCATGGAGGATAATTCTGATGTGACTACCTTTCAGACTACATCAAATAGATCTAAATATAGTTTAAACCTTTCCATTTAAGTATGATAAATTGTTAAGCTTTGATTTCCAATTGAAGTGCAAGTCAAGGAAAAGCATGAGGCAGTATTTAACTTGATCATACACCTGTCATAAAATGCTGAGTCATATACCGTTCCCCTTAATATTTGTAAGAAGTGTTCTCTGTGTATTTGTACTATAATTGTGAATTTTGCCTGCCTGGAGGTAGAAAGTCAAGTTGCCAACTTCTCACACTATGGAGAGGGCTTACTGGTTCAAGGAATGTTCAATGAAATTTCAGAATGAAAGTGGTAGCTATTAAAAACAAAGCAAAACAAAAAACTAAAGTCAATTATAGACCAGACATGAGTAAAAACGCAAAAAAAGCAGAGTAAAATCAAGCAGACAGGTGAATTGAGAGATATTAAGAGAAAGACAAAATGCAAAATATAGTTTTAAAAAGTCACTAAGATGATTTTAGGCTAATTTAGACATACCATCTTTAAGGACAGGAGGAGTGGAAAATGAATTAGTGTCAGTACTCAGGAAGTTAATTTAATACAAATAGGGTCACGGTTCATAATTCTTCTATGGATTTAGAGGAATTAATCTTTTATAGGTGCACAATTAATGACATAGTCATTTGAACTTTTGCTCTTTTGTTTTACTTCTCAATGTTGTTTTAAAACTCTTTGATGGAACTAGAGAGTATTATGCTAAGCGAAATAAGTCAATCAGAGAAAGACATGTATCATATGATCTCACCGATATGAGGAATTCTTAATCTCAGGAAACAAACTGAGGGTTGCTGGAGTGGTGGGGGATGGGAGGAATGGGGTGACTGGGTGATAGACATTGGGGAGGGTATGTGCTATGGTGAGCACTGTGAATTGTGTAAGACTGATGAATCACAGACCTGTACCTCTGAAACAAATAATTATATGTTAAAAAAAAAAAAAAAAGAAGAAGATAGTAGGAAGGGAAAAATGAAGGGGGTGAAATCGGAGGGGGAGACGAACCATGAGAAACTACGGACTCTGAGAAACAAACTGAGGGTTCTAGAGGGGAGGGGGTGGGGGGATGGGTTAGCCTGGTGATGGGTATTAAAGAGGGCATGTATTGAATGGAGCACTGGGTGTTATACGCAAACAATGAATCATGGAACATTACATCAAAAACTAATGATGTAATGTATGGTGATTAACATAACATAATAAAATTAAATTTAAAAAAATAAAATAAAATAAAACTCTTTGAAATAGGGGCACCTGGGTGGTTTTAGTCAGTTAAGCATCCAGACTCTTGATTTCGGCTCAGGTCATGATCTCAGGGTCATGAGATCCAGCCCCATGTCAGGCTCCACACTCAGTGTGGAGTCTGCTTGAGATTCTTTCTTTCCATCTTCGTCTGTCCCTCCCCCCCACTCGCTCTCTCACTCTTTTTCTCTCTCTCAAAATAAATAAATACAATCTTAAAAAATATTAAAATATAAAAACAAAAACTCTTTGGAATGAATGAAATAAAAGATGCTAGGAGAGTAGATGTAGGATGTGATAAGTAAAAGAGTAAAAGTGGTATAAGAGTTTTGATGAAGAAAATTTGGAAAAAAGGAGGACTTGCAAAAAATGAGCAATACGATTTGGGCAAAGTTTTGTTTTACATGTCATGAAGTTGTCCAATTATAAATATTCAAGTTAAGTAAGAAAAAAAAACACACACACACAAGAATTTCTTGTATAGGAAACACTAAAGTACAGAAAGAAATCAAAGCCTTAGATCTCTATAATGATTAGTCATATTGTAACTTAGTATGTTCTACAAATATTTCCACTTAAATCAACCAGAAAATGATAAAATAATGTGCCAATGAAGACAATATTGAAAATTCTTACAATTTTATCATTGTTGAACAACTATTTTACTCGAGAGTCATTCTGAAGTATGTTCAATTAGATCTCTCTGTGTGATCAAATATAATCCTTCCTTTTCCAGGAGAAAAACAAAAAATTTCCCTGTCAGGTAACTGTTTTCTGCATCTTTGATATAAAGCTCATCTGATCTGATGAGTTTATAAGAGAGTTGGTGTTAAGTGTGTTCACACCTGAATGCAAACATAATGCTAACAATTCCTATACAAAACTGGAAAAAGCAAAGATTAAAAAAAAAAAAGTTTATAAGAGAAATTTGAATATCGCTGAGAATACATGTGCTTGCTGTATATCAGTGTCCTCCATGTCACACACTTAACACCATCTGCAAGTAGGTAACTCACTGCAGTGACAACTTCCCGACGAACATATAGGTGCCTGCTGAGACCGCGCCAGTGCTGGCTGCTGGCTGGCCTAGCCGTGATCCTGTCGTGTGACTGATGAACCACAGCCCTTTGCTACTAGTGCCGCAGGTAACTCCCCCTGCACTAATGGCGATCCCGCCTACCACTGTGTATAAGCGCAGCTGAAGACGTTTTTGCTGTTCCTATGGCAGCAGTACAAGTTTCAACTTTTTAAAAAATTTATCTTGCCTTTTATTCATAGCAAGGAAGCTATTTTTAAATCTTTAGGCAAGATTAAGAGGAAGGCCACCCTGTGGTTTCTGTGGCAGCCACAAGCACTAAGCTGAATCCAAAAGACCATTTGAGCCTGAGGGATGCACTGCAGCATATGGGCTTCTTCCTCTCATTGCTTCTTAAGTACTATCAGGCAGCTCTTCTAGGTTCAGGGCTCATGCAGCTTTCTAGCAGATGCTGATTAAGAGCATGTTTCATTCTCGTATCTGTATTTTACTGGCAGCCTTACCTTCTCTGTTCTGTAGATACATACTTTTCTTTGTAGCATTATTTGATGTCAAATGTATTTTTTAATTTATTTTTTTAATTTAATTTATTTAAATAAAATTTATTTTTTAATTTAATTTAATTTTATTATGTTAGTCACCATACATCATTAGTTTTTGATGTAGTGATCCATGATTCATTGTTTTCATATAACACCTAGTCCTCCATGCAGTATATGCCCTCCTTAATACCCATCACCAGGCTAACCCATCCCCCCACCCCGCTCCCCCCTAAAACCCTCAGTTTGTTTCTCAGAGTCCATAGTGTCTCATGGTTCATCTCCCCCTCCGACTCCCCCCCTTCATTTTTCCCTTCCTTCTCCTAATGTCCTCCATGCTATTCCTTATGCTCCACAAATAAGTGAAACCATATGATAATTGACTTTCTCTGCCTGACTTATTTCACTTAGCATAATCTCCTCCAGTCCCATCCATGTTGATGTAAAAGTTGGGTATTCATCCTTTCTGATGGCTGAGTAATATTCCATTGTATATACAGACCACATCTTCTTTATCCATTCATCTGTTGAAGGGCATCTTGGCTCTTTCCACAGTTTGGCTATTGTGGACATTGCTGCTATGAACACTGGGGTGCATATGGCCCTTCTTTTCACTACATCTGTGTCTTTGGGGTGCAATTGCTGGGTCATAGGGTAGCTCTATTTTTAGTTTTTTGAGGAAATCCACACTGTTTTCCAAAGTGGCTGTACCAACTTGCATTCCCACCAACAGTGTAAGAGGGTTCCTCTTTCTCCACAACCTCTCCAATATTTGTTGTTTCTTGCCCTGTCAATTTTTGCCACTCTAACTGGTGTAAGGTTATCTCAATGTGGTTTTGATTTGAATTTCCCTGATGGCTAATGATGATGAACATTTTTTCATGTTTCTGTTAGCCATTTGTATGTCTTCTTCAGACAAGTGTCTGTTCATGTCTTCTGCCCATTTTTTGACTTATTTGTTTTTTGGGTGTTGAGTTTGAAAAGTTCTTCATATTTAAACCATGTTTTTGCACACTCCTTGCATATTCCATTTTAAATCAAGGTTTGGTAACTCTAATGCTAATGAAAAGCTTCTGCTGTGGCAAATCTATTGCACTATCAGGTAAAAATCTGTAACAACAAACTTATACTTTTATTACAAATATCTCATGTGTAATATTAAACCCTTTCACTGGCTTAACTTATCTGTTTAATTTTGTAAAAAATAAAAATAAATAAAAATATGTGGCTATTTATTTACTTTTAGCCACAAAAGCAATTCACTTATTTCTCTTTCAAGATGTAGTTCCCTTCCATTCAAAGTGGCATGCTGAAAAATATCTTTAATCCTAAAATCTCATCTGATAAAACCTGGATTTCTCATTATTTAAAGAACTGCCTCATAATCAGTTAGAAAGTAAATTACATTACATCATTTTATGCAAAAGGAATCTGAAGCTCAGAATTAAAAATGTTTAACCTGCCAGTTACAGTGAAATAAACTGCAGGCCCAGGAAAATAGTACATGAATCCTGGTCTCTTCTCCCACCCATTTTAGGCTGTTTCCTCTTTTTTCTTTTTCTTTTTTCTAAGACACCCTTGCATATGAATTGGTATTAGAGCAATCATCCAAGCTATATTATATTTTCTAGTCACACCTTAGCTATGTGAACACTTCTAGATTAAGCAGTTCCATGCCCATTTTGGTGTGCCCTTATACTCCTAAGCTACACTGTAAACAATTTGATGAAACATATGTCCACTTAAAAGCATTCATGTATTTTCTTTCCCTTAATTGGCCAACAGGGAAGAATTAGCACAACACAGTCTCTTGCTAGTTCATTAAAATGTGAATACTTTTGGTACCAATAAGTAATATTCACTGGTTTCCTTGTGCCATTTGTAAGTAAACTAATAGCAGTGACAGAACAAGGGGCTGCAGCAGTATATCATTTTCTAAAAACCATGTCTAGAAAACTGAGCTTCAAGTCTAAGGAAACTACTAACCAAGGACAAATTAATAAATATATATTCCTCTAACCTATTTATCTAATTTATATGCACTTTTACAGAAAGATCAAAGAAAATTTTATAAAGAGATGTGATTTTATTTCTATAATAACTCCTTTAGGATTCAGTATTTATCAGTGATAAACTGTCAATAATTTCTTGTTCACATTCAAAATGGCTTCAAGGGGTAACTGGTTAATAACTAAATGACTGTAGCAAAAATAAAACCAAAATAAGCAAACAGAACACAAATATTCCTCTAAAAAAGAAGAGAAAATACAACACTGCCTAATAATAACAGTGTTGAAATAAAGATATTTTTGTCAAAAGTAATGAATGTCACCCTCTTCAGAAAATAGGCAATGACCATTTACGTATCTTTATACATTTTTTAAATAAAAATAAATAAATAAAAGTGTTTTCAAACACTACTAGATATCCATAAATTCTTATCTTTCCTAACTGATATGCATTAGGAATATTCTGAAAATTCTCTCCTTCTCAGCTATAGTCCTCAATAGGATTTAAATATGTATACATTTATATAAAATTAAATAGCACTAGGATGGCCAGTTAAGAATAGTTTGAATATATAGGATGATAAATTTTCATATAAAATTGGAAGAAACCCACATTTATATTTGTTCTCTTATTTCTTTTTTGAAGATTTAAGCTACTTCCTCAGTATATTAAAAATAATCTATTAAACACCCACATGGCCATGATGGAATGGAAAAAAAAAAGCAATGTGAAGTTGTGAAGCTCATACACATTCTCCAAACACTGCACCATCACAAAGGTGCTTTATATGTGCAAATAAATAGATAAACTCCTATTCTGTGCTACTCAGTCACAATTTCTTTCAAATGTCTGAAATTGATCTCTATTCAGGAAAAGCAGAGCTAGACAGTACATTGTAAAGAAGTGGGCTATGCTTTTCTGTAGATGAGACTTGGTCAGAGGGCTCTACTCAATAGAAATGATGCAAAGTAGCTAACCAGTCTATTCACTCCAGGAGTTGGTCTCAAAAATAATGAGAGAAATGGCCAAGGAGCAAAGGAGAGAGGACAAAGAGCTGAGTGAATCAGTAATGCTGCAGCGGACAACTATTATATGTAGAGACAGGGGGTAATGCATCATAAGAACTGCCACTGGTCTAGGTCAAAATAAGGTCCAACTTAAAAAAAAATTTTTTTGTTTTATTTTTCTGTATTGTTTTTACTTTTACAAGATATATATGAATATCTATTTTAAAAGTTGAAAGAACACATAAGGCTTCCCTCAGATTATCCTCTTAAATTTTTGTTCTTCTATAAATATGGTTTTCCTATCTAGAATATTCATCCCTATTCATTCTGGTTGTATCCCTCAGGAAAACAAAACAAAACAAAACAAAACAAAAACAAAAAAATCTCAAATGTAATCACCTTCCTAAAGCTTCTGCGCGAATTCCAAGGCAGGATTCAAGGACCTCCCACTAGAGTGGAACTACAGTGCTTTCAGCACTTGTTTATAACACATCTCACATTGTGCCAGGAGTATCCGGAGGGAAGGGAATCTGTTAGATTTTCACTTTATGCTCACAACTAACATAACACTTGATATATATGAAGTGCTAAATAAATGTTGGATAATACATGTCCAGATCAAGTCTAATTAGAACATAAACATAAGTTTATTTATTTTTGTTTTAAAGATTTTATTTATTTTGACAGAGAGAGAGAGAGACAGCGAGAGAGAGAACACAAGCAGGGGGACAGGGAGAAGCAGGCTTCCCACCAAGCAGGGAGCCCGATGCGGGGCTCGATCCCAGGACCCTGGGATCATGACCTGAGCTGAAGGCAGACACCCAACGACTGAGCCACCCAGGCACCCCTAAACATAAGTTTATTGTCTAATACAGTACATTTTTATCCAACAGTTTTTGAATGTAATATTAGCACAAATTTCCAAATCTCAAATTCAGTTACTGAACTTTGGTATCTTAAACAGAAGATAAGAGTGTTAATATCTCTTTGAAATTTAATCTTAATTGCAGCACTATTCATAATATCCAAGATGTATAAACAACCTAATGTCCATCTTTAGATAAATAAAGAAAACATGACATATACACACAACAGAATATTATTCAGCTTTAAGAAAAGAGGGAATTCTGCAATATGAAACAAAATGAATGAACCTTAAGGACATTACGCTAAGTGAAATAAGCCAGTTTCAGAAGGACAAATACCACGATTTCACCTTATATGAGGTATCTAAAATAGTCAAATTCACAAAATCCATCGTTTGTGGAATGGTGGTTGCCAGAGGTTGGAGTAGGGTGAAACAGGGAGTTGCTAATCAATAAGCATAAAGTCTCCTCAGTTAAGGAAGATAAATAAGTTCTAGAGATCTGTTATATAATATCGTACATATAGTTAACAATACTGTATGTACACTTAAAAATGTTAACAGAAGAGATCTGTCAAGTAGTCTTACCACAACAAATAAAAATTAAAATATAAATAAATTTTTAAAACTACAGATTAGAAAATAATCATTATTCTAAATAAGTTGTTTTGCTTTAGAAATCATGTCAGTTTGCAGCAAAACTTAGGTCAAATTAAATGTAAAATTGCTAAATTCCACGTTGGATTTGACTGGAAATATTTTGAAGTATAATGCAGTATAATATATACTATAGTGTGATACACTATAATCACTCATAAAATAATGACCCCAAAATGAACAATCACAAAGGCATGAAGTGAACACTTTTGCCATCAATGAAACAGTTAAGTGATCTGGGAATGGTGTTAGACTAGTCTCAACAATAATTTAGCTTCATTCAGTAGGGAATATCTCAGGAAAACATACGGTCCTTTGAAAACTAAGCCTCAGATCCACTCAGAGCTTTTATTTTAAACATTCTTAATACTTTACATAGCCTTTGCTTAGGATATACACTCCTACATAGACTTCAATGGTCAGGTCAAGTCTAAGCTGCTCAATGGATAATCTCTGATAACTTCTACTCTCACTTCTCTCTTCCTCTGAATTACTACACTATGTCTGCACATACTATTCTGAGTTTGCTCAATTTAGTGGTTTTGGGTGGTATACACAATTGAACATATAGAATGTGATTTAAAAATTCTTACTGATTCATTTTGTAAAATTTTTGGAGCAAAAGGGCATGCTGAGGTTAAACTTAACATAGCAATGCTATATTACTAAAAACACAAAGACTTAGCAGAGGGATTAAGGTAGAAATCAGTCAATGTCTGTGAAATTATATCTTTCCTTTTCAATTAGCCTTAGAAAAAAATGTAGAAAACCTTAACAAGTAAAGAAAAAGAGTAACTACAGAAGTTGATATTATCTTCACCTCTTTTTTTTTAAAAAAAAAGACATTCTAATTTTGTTAGTAGAAACAACTTTCCAGCTAAAAAACTACATTTCTCTCCTCTGTCCCCTCTTTCTCCACCTCCTCCTCCTCCTCCTTCTCTTCCTCCTACTTCTTCTTTTACCAACTTAGTAAAAATTTAATACAAGTTGTTGAGCACAGTATCCAGGAATGCTCTTTGAAAGCAAAGAGGGAGGTGGGTGGTTCATCTGGCTTGTATCTCTTTCCAGTAGCCTTTTGCTTTCATCTGCATGGAACACAAAAGAACCCTGAACTTCTAAGTAATCATGAGGCAACTAAGGAGGAAGCTATACACCGAGAATGGCAGAGCAGAAAGACAGCAGGAGCCTGTGTCTCACTGGCTATATCGTAGAGAAGCTATACTACTAGACTGGGAACATCTAACTCTATTTTTATTTAACTTGGAAGAAAAAGAAACCTCTAGAATATTTAAGCATCTGTATTTCTGTCACTAGGATTATCAGTGAAATGCGATTCCTACTTGATTCATAAAGTACAGTTACTGGGACCTAGGTAATGGAAAAAAATGTGTTGTATTTGAATTTACCCCTGCCATTTATATTATATTTATAATCTGTTAGATAGCTAAGATCAACCTTGGCATTAGATTCATTGGAAAATTATAGGAGAGAAAACAGAGCATGCCAGCAGGGCAGAATCACATATTTATCTTCAGTTAGAATAGTTCTTGGAGCAGTCCACAGAGCTATCCAGGAGTGATTCTCTATGCCTCACCAAATGATCATTTCAGAAGCAATGAAATAAAATTTATCAGGCAGGTGCAGAAATAATATGAAGCCATATGGTCTTTAGGATATGCCTTGCTACAATTCCGTAGGCAGCTTCCAGGTCTCTGCCTGGGACTTACCAATTACAAAAAACATCAGATTCAGGGAAACCCAAAGATATGTTCTACCTAGTATTTTTATTTCTCCTAGTCCAGATATAGACTATTAAGCTTGGGTCACTGTTGCCATAACCATATGGCCTAATAACATAGTTGACATCTCATCTCTATCAAGCTTCTAGAAAAAAGCTAAAATACTCAGAAAGAATAGAAATAGTTATTTTAAATACTTACCCATAAAATATTAAGGAGAAAATGACAGGTTGATTTTAGACTGAGGAGACTCTTAAATGGTAGGACAAGGAGGTTACAATTTAATCTATACACTCCGTGAATCCACGGAAGTCCACAGAGTATACAGAATAAAGTATACTGTAAAAAATCTGAGAATGCAAAAAACTCATGGATAAGTGGACCCACCCAACTCTGACCTAATACAGGACTTTAAACAACTTTAAAAATGTTTGATCTTAAGCATCTATTGATGGGAATTGAACTAGGCTATTTATTAGCCAAATAGAAGCCCACTATTCTTACTATATTCATTGCATAAATATTTCCTGAGGATTGTTGGAAAGACACTATCTTCCAGATAGTTACCAGTTGCCCCACTAGATCCATTCTGTGATAGTTAATTTTATGTGTCAACTTGACTGTACTAAGGGATTCTCCAGACAGCTGGTAAAAGATTATTTCTGGGTATGCCTCTGTGAGTGTTTGGGGAAGAGATTAGCCTTTGAATCGGTAGACTGAGTGAGATTTGTTCCAATCTGTTAAGGGACTGAATAAAACAAAAAGGGAAGGGTGAATTGCTCTGTCTGCCTGAGGAGATACACTCATTTTCTCCTGCCCTTGGGCATCAGCACTCTTGGTTCTTGGGCTTTTGGACTTGGATTGGGATTTGTATCATTGACCACCGATTCTCAGGCCTTTAGACTTGAACTGAACTTACACCAGTGGCCTTCCTGGTTCTCTAGTTTATAGGCTACAGATCATGGGACTTCCTGGCCTTCATAATTACATGAGCCAATTCTTATAATCTCCTCTTATACATATCCTATTGGTTCTATTTCTCTGGAGAAGCATGACTAATACACATTCTCTGCCCTTCTCCACCCTATTCTAGACTCTAACCCAGGAGACTGACCTGCATAGACTGTTTCAAAGGGCTTGAGCTCTGGATTCTGACAGAGCTCAGCGAACTAGTAGACTTGGTAGGAGATTAAAGTGAAGAATAGTGAAGTTAAGTTATGCATCTCTTTGGCTCTCTTCCTGATAAGTGGCCATTGTGTAACTTTGTCCCTTGACTGAAGGTCACTTCTTCTTTTCAGGGACTGAACTGTCCTTCCGTATAGTTGCCCTTGAACAACATAGGTTTGAATTGCATGGGTCCATTTATACATAGATTTTTTACAGCATAGTACTGTAAATGTATTTTCTCTTCCTTATGGTTTTCTTAACATTTTCTTTTCTCTAACTTACTTTATTGTAAGAACATAGTATATAATATATATAACATACAAAATATGTGTTAATCAACTTATGTTATTGTTAAGGCTCTAGTTATCAGTAGGCTATTAGTAGTTACATAGTTAAGTTTTGAGGAATCAAAAGTTATACATGGATTTTCAACTGTGTAGAGGTTAGCATACCTAACCCCTGAAAAGTTCAGGGTTCATCGGTACATGACTACTGGTTTCCAGGAACCACTCCTGCCTCTCATTCTTTCCAGCCTCAGGATGGTTATAATTTCACTCTTACAAGCACAGTGGTACTGAACTATTTATCCTCTGTAGTTTCCTTATACTGTGTGTACACCTTGGTGAAATAGTCTTTTCATTAAAATCTTTCCATAATTTCCCTTTGTTGAGTGCCTCAGGTTCCTGCTGGGACCCTGACTGATACACATGGGCACAGAAATTCCCTTCACAATTGCTCTCATTGTTTTGTCTGTACCACTTTATTAATGATGATGGGGCCATTTAAAAATCATCCTTTCTTAAGTAATACAGGAAATAGGCTTCTCCATATTTTACATGAGTTATCCTTCAACAACAGGAGGTTAAGAAAATAGCTTTTGCCCTAGATTGAGGGAGAGCATTTTCTACCCATTTTCTAATTCAAATTATAATGATATCAAATTTCAAAACATTTTTATATGATTTCATCTGGCTTTCAGGAAAAAAAAAACGATATCGAGAAATCCTAAGACTCCATCAGACTGATTTACTTATTATAAATGAGAACCAAATTTAATGAATAATTAAATTATGTTTCCCAAGGAATAATGAGTGATACTAAAATGATTAAATGTATTTTAATATTCAACAGTTTTCAGCTTTCAGCTACTTTTTAAATGTCAAAAATACAAATACATGTATATGCCATGCAAATTTATAAAATAGTATAAAATACAATTCTAGTTCAACATTGGAGCTTATTTCATAACTAAAAGACATCTATTTTATTATTATTTCTAGTGAATTTTACTTTCTTTTCTGTACTCATATAAATTCTCTAGCTTACAAAGTTACTGAAGTTTTTCTAATATTGGCTTACTATTTATGGCTTCCAATTAACTGCTTAGATTTAAATGATTATTTTTTTCACCCCTGGTAGAAGATGTACCTTTTAAGCTTTTAGTCAATTTGGTTTTCTGATGATATGTTCTTTTTATTCATATTTCACAAATTCCTTTAAGGAAAATATATAACCCTCATAATAAACAAATGGCATTTAAAAAATAATAGCTATGGCTCATTTTATATACTTTACTTTTTTGTAGTCAGTGACACAGTTTAAAAATAGCAGATAATGTGTCTTGAAATAATGGATGCAGTTATATAATTTAATTTACTACATTATAATATTCCTAATGTATTTGGATTAAAAATTGTTAATTTCTGAATTCATACATTGCATTTAGTTAACATGCCAGATTGATTTTCTTTTACTTCCATTTTCATCGTATCTGGTTCTAAAAGTGAGTTCCTTTTCACAGCCTTGCTTTTAAAATACTTTTCCGCAACTAATTTTCTTTATTCCTCTGATCCTTTTTCCATTCAGTTACTATAACCATTCTCTTTTTGCTTGGAAACAAACAAACATATGCTTCAAAGAAACCATCCCTTATGCCTAATATCCACTGATTTCTTCTTTTTATTTTCATTAGTTTTCTTTTGTGAGTTTCACTTATTGTTCTTTTTCTAATACAGTACACATAATTCTTATTCTATTTAACTTTTCGCTTTAAGTCTCGTTTATACTAAAAACCATGATTTCCCCATTTTTATAGTGGAAATCAGTAGAGAATTTAACAGAGAAGTCACCAAATAAATAATAGCAGATATATTACTAGATCCTCATTTATGACGATCTGGCCAGAAAGGAAAATGGCTCTACTAAAACACTGAAGCCATTTGCTCTTTGGCTTTAATAGATGTTATGGACTGAATTCCCCAGCCACCCCCCACCCACACACACGCCCTTCCACAAATTCATGTGTGCAGCCTTAACACCCAGTGTGACTGTATTTGGAGATTGAGCCTTCAGGAGGTAATTAAAATTAAATGAGGTTATATGAGTAGACTCCAAAACCAACAGGATTGGAAACCTTATAAGAATATAAGAGAGAGATCTCTGCCACGTGAGGACAAAGTGAAAGGTGGTATCTGAAAAATAGAAAAAGAGTTCTCACTTGGAACCAAATAGGCCTGCACTTTGATCTTGAACTTTCCAGCCTCCTGAACTGTGAGAACATTCATTTCTGTTGTTTAAGCCACCCAATCACACTGTATTTGTCATGGCACCCTAACCTAACACAATAAGTAAGCAAAGAATATAGAGAAGATGTAATTTTTAAATGAAGAATAGACAATATGGAATATTTGTGAAGGCCCATAATTTTAAATTACTGAAATGTTACATTAGAATAATATTTTTTTCCTCTATATTATTAACAATGAACTAAAGGCTAGGTATTATTTGAGAGTTATTTACAGTTGATCTTATCTGAACATGGGTCCAATGGAAGTATCATCATTTTAAAAGTGGAAAGAACAGTCATTCCTTAGACTTTGACTGGATGTCATATTGACTGAAGTGTAATATTACAAAAAAATTAAGTTTTATAATATATGCCTTTTTCATTTTAAAAAATATAAATCTGAGAAAAATTAAATCTATGTATATTTGATTCCAAAAGTAACTAAATGGTACAGAACTACTTCTTGTATATTTTATGAAAGCCCTAAATAGCTAATTGAATAAACTGAGTTTTCACTCCTAGCTTCCACAAGGAGAATGGTAAATATTAAGTGGTCCCTTTGCCAGAAATTAAGAACACAGAAGACGCCCAGCATCTCTAGCTCGAGTTTTTGGCTGAGGTAGTGCTAGACTGCCATCTGGAGACTATTTAACCAAGATGCATCTTGAATGACTTTTTATTATTTTTTACATGATTAGGGCTTCCTTGTTTGTCTCTTTATTTTTTAATTGTGCTTGTTATATGTCTTTCATATTTTGCTGATCGTGCTCTTGGTGATCGTTATTTGGCTTTATTAAAAAGGAACAGGGAAATTAAGCAAATCTGAGCATTACAAAATATTTGAAGTATTATTTCCAAACTAATATATAAATATAAATAACATCTAATGTCCCTCCTGTGATGACATTTAAGTGTACTGTCAATATGAGAGACCCATATTCACTAGAGAATGTCATTTCATTAACTATAACAATGGGTCATGGTGTAATTTGTTTCAATTGTTGGGTAATTTAGATTTATATTTTGAAATAAATACATAAGATAATCTTTCACATATATTTTCTAAAGAATACAGTTATTTACAATTTTTTCTGGTAATAATATTCAAGTTAAGTCAAAAAGAACTTAAATTAATATTTATTTAGCACCATCAAATATAAAATAATTCCTAACATCAAAATGTTTATAGTTTATTGAAGATATAGTATGAATCAATGTATGCTTTGTAAAAGGCAAGTAGTTGCCTTTTCATTGTTTATGAGTATTTCTTGTCTGACATTTTAAAATATAATCTAGTTAAATTGATCTACCTTTTCCTTTAGGCTTTGTGCATTTACTGTCTTCTTTTTAAATCTTTCACTATATTGATGTATTAGAGATATGCTCTATTCCAAAGTTAAGCGTAAAAACTAGTTCGTTTTAAAGTATTACAAAAAGTACATTTTCCAGAATCACCAGAAAGACTGGAGAATCATGGAAATTCTAAGATGTTCCCAGTATTTTCCTAGGGTTCCATTTTACTTTCATTTTACCTAATTTTTAAGGTGGCAATTCTCTTTAATCTTGATAGCCAAAATCTATCACTCAATCCAACATTATCTCTCCCTAGTTTTGGATGTACTGCAAGTAACAGAGCTGATTGGGGCAGAAGGGCAGGTCACAACTTTAAATTCACTTGGATTGTCTCCTGATAGAAGTATTTCACTTTGGATTCTAAGAGCTCCAAAAAGCAGTGCGTACAGTCACAAAAATGGTTATCAGAATTGTTGAAAATGGGCAAAGTTTATTTTTTCCCCTTGTTTCTTGGAACTCAGAGTACATTGGTTATGGTATAAAAAACAATATAGATTGGTCATTTGTTCAGAGAATATTTTGTAATCACTAACATTGCATTCCAAATATTCAAGATGTTTTCTCTGGGCTGCTGCTGTAATGAGCTTTAATATATCATTACCATCTTTTATATATCCAATGATTCTTGAAACTGACAGAACAGTTATCTGTTATGGGATAACTGGTTATCTTCATATTTAATTGGAAAGTAATTTCCTTGGACAGAAGTAATATTGTATGAAAAACAATAATGGTGAATAAAAGTATTCAGAAAATCCAAGAATGGTAGTGCTGATGATATAAGCATCTTTGCAGATAGAGAAAATGTAAATCTGGGATAAGTTGCTATTCCAATGAAAACAAATATGTGATCTTTCCGTAATGAAAAGTGTCCAATGTAACCAACATTTAACCAATGGGTTATTTAGTTCTCCTGGAATGTGGTACCATATTGGAGTGCAGAATTGAAAGTTCCTGTTAGTTAAATGGGACATCCAGTGGTTTGGCTCATGTTAGATAGTGATTTGTTGCCCCTGGTATATTATTTGTTCTCTATCAGAGCCATATGTTATGTCAAAACTGTTTCTCAAAAATGATATATTTACTTGCTTAAAAGGACTGTAATCTCTACTACAGTTGTCTTATTAGAACTTACTTCAGGTCTATCTGCCTTCTAATCAGCTACAGACATGTCAGGCAGCATTGATACTCTATGTAATAAGCTTGCACTGCAAACTACATTAGCTGGAAAAGCATTGCTTCTAAGCATCATTAATATTTGACAGGTGAATTAGTTGTGCAGCATGTTAAAATGCTTTACATAAATTTCACATATGAGTACAAATACTGGAAGATAAGGATGGATGGGGGCCAGATACCAAACTAGTTTACCAGACTAGCTCTCAGTTTTGAAAAGGCTTTTTCCTCTTGGGTTTGATTTGGTCCTTGTCCCCCAGTGGTATGTTGGAATTATGACTTGAGTTAGAAATCTACAGATGGGAGATAGTATTGTGGTACATAAATATAACTGAATATGTAAAGCATAGGGGAATTTTTAAGGCAGTTTTAAAATTTTACACTATCCTCAATGATATGTAATGGTGGATACATGACATTATGCATTTGTCAAAACCAGTAGAACTCTACAGCACAAAAAGGAAAGCTTGATGTATAAAAATTAAATAAAGTTCTGGAGACCCCAGGAGGGAATGAAGACTGTGACAAAAGAACATCCATTGTATAGTGTTTGAGAAGATGTCTACCATTATTACTGACAGCACTTTTCATAGTATATCAATTTCCTTTTTTTACCTTTTCCCCCTAGCCAAATAAATAGCTATCTGATAGGAAATTTTATTTCACAAATTCCTCATTTTAATTATTAAAGAGGTGATTTAAAACATAAATGAGATGATGATGGTGGTGATGGTGATTATGATAATGATAAGAAAATTAAACCCAGGGGTGCCTGAGTGGTTCAGTGGTAGGAGATAACTGACATGGAAAAATACTTAAAATATGAGTAAAACAAATAGGTTATACAAGACTAAACACAGAATGATCACATTTCATTAAAAATTAAACCTAGTTGAAAAAAATTACGTTAGTTAAAGCTGAAATTAACTAAATCTCCAGCTATTTCATCTCTAAAATGAGGAGATAAGGACAAAAAAAAATCTTTCTTCTGAAGGATTCCATGAACACATTATTTTACAATATCCAAAGCTGCCCGTGCTAATGTAATTTTTGTCAATAAATTTTTTAAACCAGCAATAAACAAGATGTTGTAATTATTTTTTTCAAAAAGATCTATTTTCCTAAGTATTACCTAAACTTTAAATAATAACCAGACATTCAATACATGAGATATCTGCTCATCTTATTGGCATCTAGACAACTGAACTTAAATCGGAAAGAAAAGCAGAACACCATTATTAAAGAACAATAATAGTGGGTTCTTTGTCCACTGATTAATTAAAAATTAAATTTAATCTCCTTAAAGGCAAAATCCTTGGTTGGTCCTTACTTCTTTCTTCCATAGTGAATGTTGATTTCAATATCATGAAAAATGAACCAATTCTCTACTGAAATTAAAATTCAATATAAGAAAATTACTTATAAAAAGGCACCTTGATTTTTTTTTCTCTCCAGTAAGAGAGACTGGAGATTAAAAAAAAATCTTATTTAGTCCTAATTAAAAACAATATCTGCATAAAGTGCTCTTCTTTAAAGGGTAAAAAAAAATATTTAAATCAACACAATCTGAAAAACATTTCTGAGCATCTATTTTATGCAGGCCCTGTACTGTGTCCTAAAATTATATACTGTTGGATGTGTCTGCAAGGAGTACACAACCTAGCCCAGCTACACAGTTAGATATGTAAGATCTCTAACACATCCTGAATCATCCTGAATCAGAGGGCTTACCTAGAAAAGTGCCAATTAAAATACACACACGCACACAGGCACACACAAACCAAAACCAAACTCTCAATGGCACAAGAAATGTTATCACAGGAGATACAATAAACCAATTAGTCAGATACAATGTTATTCTCAAAAACATAATGCAATAGATGAGATGTTCTCTCTGACATTCAACCTGCTGTGATCATTTCACACTTTCTCTGCGAAGTATTTGTGTATCACTTGTCTCTGAACTAAAGAGGATAGCAGAATGAGGCACCAAGTCCAGAGCATCATTAAGCTGTGGAAAACTTTTATATACCAAAAAGAGGAAGAAGCTGCAGGAAGAAAATGTACACCAATATAAGTTGCAACACTCTTGCTGCTGACCCAGCTTCTGCCCAGCCATTCCCCTTTGGATGGTCTGCTGCCCAGTATGAAGGACACCACATCAGGCTGCCTGGCCCCCTACTGTGGTTATGATGAGTGCCCTGTCTGCGATGCTGTTTGGCTACTCTGCCTTTCATCTTAGCAGATGCAGGGAAGGTCTAAAATGTTGGGTTTTGGTGTGTTTTTTGTTTTTTGATTGTTTGTTTGTTTGTTTGTTTTTGACCTTTTGCAGAAGCTCAAGCTTACTTACCATTCTCCTTTACCTGTATTCCTAAGGAGGAGGAAGGCCTTTAATGGTCAAAATCAAGCACATTTTAAAGGCCAATTTTCCAGTTAAAAGTCAAGTGTCCTTGGATATATTCTCACCTCAGGCTTGCTTTCTGCCTAGCAGCTGGAGTGATAGGACCATTCAGACACCACACACTCTATCATACCAAGCAGAAATGAGCATAAGACCCATGATAAAGAAGGCCACTGAAGCCTGTCTGGTCAAGTATAGACAAGTTCAAAGCTTGCTAAGAAGTTTTGGGCCTAAGGCCCAGCCAATATTTATTTATTTTTTTAAATTTTCTCCTGACATTTCCTAAGTGCATGCAACCTAGAGACAGAGAAAGCCAATTTACTGGCAGGTGTCCCTGGATGCCATAATTATGGGTTCCATCTCTTACAGTTGACATAGTTTAAGCAAGACAACTAATATACCTCCTGAGGTTAAGAATTTAAAGAGACTTCTTGGGCAGTAATACTCAATCCAGATGACAGAATATCTTTGGGAGAAACTTTTCAAACTATTCTCAGATCTGAAGATTTTCATATGCATTTCCTCACAACATTACTTCTTTCTACTCTTCTATTAATGTCCGGTGTCCATTTTCACAGTAGTCACAAAATGATATTACTTCCTTCTACTCTTCTAATGTCTGAGTGTCCAGTTATTACTAATGTCTGAGTGTCCGGTTATTATTCTTCCTGCATTACTTCTATTAAGGTTTGCATTAACTGTGTTTAACAGATTTTTCTGAAGGAAATATGGCACTTGAATTTAGAAAAATGGTTAGAACTCATTTAGTTTTTAATGTTCTACCTCAAGTAGAAATGGAAGGATATTCATTAATTTGATAAACACATATTTAGCACTATTCCCCTAACACTGCTGTAATGGTTTTAGATTAATTCCTTTAATATTATACTAATCATAAGTACTATTTTCTAATTTTTCAGGTGAGGAAACTGAGGCTTAATAGCTTAAGAAATTTGCACAACTGGGAAGTGGTTGAGATGCATCTGAACTCAGACAATCTTAATCCCTGTGTCCATGCTCTTAACCACAAAACTTTGTTTTCAATGTCCTGAATGCACAAAAAAAGGTCTATCATCAACAGTGGGACAAAACAACACTGTCTAGACTGTCAAAAAATGACATGGTAGCAACTAGCACCATATGGCTATCTAAATTTAAATGTTTATTAACTAAACTAATATAAAAATAAAAATTCCTTCCTCCATGATACTAGATACATTTCAACTGTTTGATAAGCTACATGTCTCAAATGGTTACCATATCAGAAAGAACAAATAATTTTTCTATCATCACAGAAAGTTTCTATTGAACAGTGCTGAATACCTCAGAACTTAGTTTATCAGCATTTGTTGTAGAAAAATCCTATACATGGCCATTGTTTTTGCACTGGAAGGAAATCAGCTAGACAAGTGCTTTTCAAATTTTAACGTGTATCTAAATTACTGGAATCATGTTTAAATTCAGATTCTAATTTCCTAGGTCTGGGGCAGGGCTTGAGAATCTGCATTTCTTTTAGGAACGAAAGCTCCAACTTGTTGCCAATGCTATTTATCTATAGACAGCACTTTGAGTTGCAAAATAAAGGTCAGAATCTGGTTATGGCCCATAAAGGAATCCTTTTTTTGGATTAAGGATAATTTTCCTCAGTGATCTCAGATTGCAGGAATATCATTGCTTCTGGAGGTGAGCACTACTTTTGGGTAAAGAATTAAAAGTATCTACAATATCACCTCCAGTTGCCAATCCAGAAAAAAAAAAAAAAAATGTCAGTCGTATCTAGGACCAGGACAATATGCCCTGGTAACAGGCAGAGAGGAAGTGCTCCATCTTTGCACACTGAGACAGTGCACTGGTAGGAGTCATAGTTTTTGCTATACTAGCTCATGTTTCCTTAGTTTCTTCTCTTCTCTGGGTTTATGAACTAACAAACATAAACAAGTGTCCAGTGAATTTATTGGATAAATGGTGAGTTTTAAGTGGAGTTTGGAGAGGTGACATGCTATGCACTCTTATTTGGGGTCAAGACCAAGTTACTGCTCTGCTCACTAGTTCCTTGCAGAATATCATTTCCTCATAGGCCTCAAGAAGAGAGATTGCTCCTCGGGAGTCAGATTCAGATATTCTTATGTCCCCTGGCCAAAACTTGGCTAATATCAGTCATTATCTCCAAAAACTATTAGTTAGAAATATCCAAGTTTTAGCATGTGTGTGTGTGCATGCGTGTGTACGTATAGTTATATGTAATATATAAATAAATTATATGTATAACAAATGTCATAAATTTATATAAATACTAGTATTTGTATAAAAAGTTGATAAAATTGTATTTGAAGAAAATATTAAAGTATTTTTTCATAAAATTATCTTCTGAGGAATTATTCAGTTGCAAATGTGTACATTGTTATTAACATAGGTAGCAAATAATTATGAAAGTTTAAATTTGAGTTCTAAACAAGTTTATAAGAAGTATAAGTTTTAGGTTTGAAAAAAATGTATAAAAGCCATCCCTGAAATCCTCTCATTTTCTTGTTCACACAGTAAAAATAAGCAGTAATTTGTATATCTGAAAGGCCTATAATAGTGCTAAGGCTCTTATGATTATCAGAAGCAAATAAATATTATATTCCAATTATATATTCCCCCTTAGAGGAAATTTGGATCTTGTAGGTAGAAATAATTGGAGTTAGAGGTGCCATTTTTTTAAAAATCAGCTATCCAGTGATTCCTGGAATCAATACCTACTGCTTAAGGCTTATTATATACTTTTCAGGATGACCCTTTATATTAGTGGCATCAACTACAAATAATATTTTTCTCTTATAGTTCTGTTTGCCAGTTGTTCAGCTAATATTGGCTGAAAGCAGCTAGACTTCATTCTAGGCCAAAGACTGGGTTCAAGTTAGTTACTTCTTGTCACATTCTAGGACTAGTAGTTAGCTTGACATATTTTTCCCGTGGTGGAAGACAGGAGTGCAAGAGGTCAAACCAACCCATATAAGCACATCTAAAGGCTTTATTCACACAGTATCACAAAATGTGAGTCTCAAGGATAAACACAGAGTCATTTCAGTAAGAAACTATACTTCTCCATGGAAGGTAGTGGAGAAGGTGAATATTTGCTGAGTATTACTACATTCTACTACATTTACTGATTGTCACACCTTATAAAGGCTGAAGACTCACCCTCACTTCTGCTAAAGCTTAGGCAATGAGTGTCAAGAACAGTGAAGGAACTGATGATATATTTACCCTAATTGTAAGCTAGCAACTTAGCCTGCCACAGTTTCATAGAAGCTGGCAAAGTACCCAAGATTCCTGGTCACAGGAAAAGGGCATTATTACTCAAAATACAGCAAGCTGAATGAGATTCATTTTTCTTGAATGTTCCACTGCCCCCTCCCCCCCCCAAAATTAAAGTCACACTGGGGAAATGAGAAGCAAAGCCCAGGGGGATGCTCACACACAGCAGGTGTATGTCATAGCTAATGAACCTTAGGAAACCCCCAATCTTTTAAGGAAACTACTAGCCAACCTGCATAAGTTTTATAGGAGAGGAGACATTATCTTTATTAGCCTAGTCGAAAAACAGAGCTGCCTTCTGTGCCCAAGTGTTGCACTATATCTTCCAAGGAAGTTTACTGTATAAATATACTTGAAAAGATATTCTAGAACAAAAATTAACATAAGACATGCAGCAATGACATGTTAGATTGTCTCCCACCAATGAGGAAACTGAAAGTCCTCTTACGTTCATGACTTTACAAATGTAGTGTCCTTACAAATGTAGTGTCCTTACATGTCTTTACAAACGAGGTGCCAATTTTTTATCATGGTAGTAATATATAACATTGATTTTACTTATTGAATTTATCTAATGACAGGCATGACTCAAAGCATTTTTCATTAAATGAGTGCTCACTATAACCCTACAAGGTAAATATATTATTGTAATAATTTGATCAATAACAAAATCAAGTCACCAAAGAATTAAGTAAATTCATCAGAGTTGCACATCTTGAAAGTAATGGGTTTGAATATGAACCTAGGTTATCTGGCTTCAGGATCAGGGTCATTATGCTTCAAAGATAAGCTTGCTTACGTTTTTCTCCAGAGCTTTATCTTTTTTTTTTTTTTTTTGAACTTTCATACAATAAGCAATGGCTCCCTCTAAATCATGGTTGGTTGATGTTCCTGGGAGATGGTTCTCCAGTGTCAACACAAAATACCTCCCATGTTCAAGAAGGCCCCTTGCAAAAGTTCGAACTTGCATTTCTAGGATTTCGGTTGAAACATAAAATATGCTATTCAGAGAAACGTGCTACATTTACAGGGGAAAGGGCAAACAGAGAAATTCTACCAGCATCACAGAACAGGGCAGAAAGAATGGGGGGAAACTTAATAATTCTTTCTCTGTCAAAATGTCAGTAGGAAGATCATCTTCCCATGACATAACTTTTATAAAACAACTGCCACAGATCATGTTAAAGAATCCTCCATGGATTGGCAATTATGTTTCTCTGGTATTTTTGTTCTCTATATTCCAACACTCAATCATACCATAAAATAAGCTTTTAAGCCAAAGAGAAGTAACTAAGAGCTACTTTTAATGACTTACAAACAGCAAATATCAGAGGAATTATTTTAAATTGGAAACCATGCTTAACTCCTCACATATCCTTTCCTCATATCATATTTAAACTTAATTAAAAAAAATTTTTTTTATGTTCTACATTTGGTGTCGATTGTCAATGCAATGGCTAATAACATTTGACTTTTCTCTATTCTGTCATGTACACATTTTCCTACTATAACTGACAAAAAAAAATCTAATTTATTCACTCAAATATCTATAATTAGGCACGCAAGTATTTAGTACTAGATTTATATAAGACTTCTAAAAAAGAACAAATAGGAGGTAAGCAGTATGAGAGAAATATGCAACCTGGAGCCATGGCTCACCTCTCAAATATACACAAAATAATTTGTGGACCCATGGAAAAATAGTAAAAGTCCTTGGGCCATCTGAAAAGAAAAATCTATTGCTTATATAGAGAGGAAGATGGAATGGAGTATATGCTGTCTACTCCAGCTCAGGTCCTTTGAGGCCACACCTGGTCAAGGAAATTCATAATACAAAATTCTTGACTTTCATGAAGTTTGTTTTTTGTTTTTTTTTTTTTAATTTTATTTTATGTTATGTTAGTCACCATACAATACATCATTAGTTTTTGATGTGGTGATCCACGATTCACTGTTTTCGTGTAACACCCAGTGCTCCATGCAGTACGTGCCTTCCTTAATACCCATCACCAGGATAACCCAGCCCCCCACCCCCCTCCCCTCTAAAACCCTCAGTTTGTTTCTCAGAGTCCATAGTCTCTCACGGTTCATCTCTCCCTCCGATTTCCCCCCTTCATTTTCCCCTTCCTTCTCCTATTGTCCTCCATGCTATTCCTTATGTTCCACAAATAAGTGAAACCATATGATAATTGACTTTCTCTGCTTGACTTATTTCACTTAGCATAATCTCCTCCAGTCCCATCCATGTCGATGTAAAAGCTGGGTATTCATCCTTTCTGATGGCTGAGTAATATTCCATTGTATATATGGACCACATGTTCTTTATCCATTCTTCTTTTGAAGGGCATCTCGGCTCCTGTCTTTTTATGGGTCCTGTCTTTTTATCCAATCTGCAACCCTGTGCCGTTTTACGGGAGCATTTAGGCCATTCACATTGAGAGTGATTACTGAAAGATATGAATTAATTGTCATTATGTTGCCTGTGAAGACCTTGTTTTTATAGATTGTCCCTGTAAATTTCTTTTCTATATCACTCTTGGGGTCTTTCTCCTTTTACAGAACCTCCCCTTTAATATTTTTTGCAGGACTGGCTTAGTGGTCACATATTCTTTCAGTTTCTGCTGGTCTTAGAAGCTTTGCATCTCTCCATCCATTCTAAATGACAGCCTTGCCAGATAAAGTATTCTTGGCTGCATGTTCTTCTCATTTTGTACCCTGAATATGTCTTGCCAGGCCTTTCTGGCTTGCCAGGTCTCTGTAGATAGGTCTGACGTTATTCTGATGTTCCTCCCTCTGTATGTAAGGAATCTCTTCCCTCTAACTGCCCTTAAGATGGTTTCCTTGGTTCTAAGATTTGCAAGTTTTACTATTACATGCTGGGGTGTTGGCCTATTTTCCTTGATCTTGGGAGGGGTCCTCTCTGCCTCTAGGACACGAATGTTTGTTTCATTCCCCACATTAGGGAAGTTCTCAGCTATGATTTGCTCAAATATATCTTCTAGTCCTCTCTCTCTCTCCACCCTCTCCGGGATTCCAATAATTCTGACATTGGAATGCTTCATGGTGTCACTTATTTCTCTGATTCTATTTTCATGGATTCTGAGTTGTTTTTCCCTGGCCTCCTCTTTTCCCTTTTTATCTATTAAATGGTCTGCCAGGTCGCTAATTCGTTCTTCTGCCTCACTTACCCTAGCTGTTAGACTATCTAAATTAGATCGGATCTCATTGATAGCATTTTTAAGTTCTGGCAATTCAGTTTTCATTTCTGCCCTTAGAGACTCTATGTTGCCATTAACTGATTTCTCCATTCTAGCTATTGTCTTCACAATTGCTACCCTGAATTCCATTTCTGACATCTTGGTTATATCTGAATCCATCTGTAAATCTGTGGCATAAGTCATAATCTCTGAGTCTTTCCTATTTTGGGTGTTCCTCCTCCTAGTCATTCTGTTGAGGGGTGGTTGAGGGAATGTATAAAATCCAAATTATTGACCACAACCCAAGCAAGATGCACCTGTTTTCTAGGGACCTTAGGGTTGCTGGCCTCTTGTTTCCCAGCCCGTCTTTTGGGGGAGGGGCCTGCTGTGCTGTTACTCAGGCAACCCTGTTCGGGCAGAGTTGCCCTGCCCCCTGTGGTGGGGGATGGGCTCAGTGGGAACCGGTTTTTTGGGGCTTTTGTTCTCTGGCAGCTTTCCCTGGTGGCTTTCCGCATCTCTTCCAAGAGTCAGAGCAGAAGAGACCATTTCCAACCCTCTGCCTCAGAGCAGAGAGATCGCAGTCCGTTCTTCAGTGAGCTCTCCAGGCCACACTCTCTCCATTCCTGTCTGTGCTGCTATAAACTGCAGCGTCCTGGGTTGTGCGCCCCTCAGCAGCACTCCCAGTCCTGCCTCCAAGTTGGGGCATGTCTCTGCCCTTTGTGCTTCTAAAACTGCCAGCCGCCCCCAGTTCGCACACACGGCCCCGCCACTCTGGTTTCTGTCCGGGGGCTGCCCTAAAGTCCTTTCCCCGCTGCTACTGGTCTGCGAGTCTGTGCCCTGTCCCCAGCGCGGGAGGCTATCGCTCACTGGTGGTGTAGGATCCCCATGGCCAGGCTCCTGCCTACTGCCATTTTTCCTCCAATATCTGCCCATGGAATCACGGCTCCCCACTTTGTATCTTGAAACCAAACGCCTGCGATATTCTGTTTGTAGAGATCCAGATCTTCTTACATGTCAGGCTGATTTTGTGGGTGTTCAGAGTGGTCTGGTAGATATCCAGCTCAATTCCACGGACCAGCTGGAATAGGGTCCCCTACTACTCCGCCATCTTTTTCACCACCATGAAGTTTGTTCCAAAATATCATGTCCCATCATTTATTAGTTATTCTTTTCAGTTATTTTATGTATATATTATATATATATAAATATATATATATACACACACATATATTCTTTTGCCTATTTTTTCAAGCATTAAGTTGACAAATTTCTGGCTTCTGATCAAGAATTCCAATAATATGTCTTTTCTGTATAGAATGATTTCTCAATGAAATCATCTCCTTTCCCTTCTACCATGCTTTATTTTGAGATTGAAACATTACAGCATACATAAATCTTTAAAATAACACACATAAATCTTTAAAAAATAAAATAAGATAAAACAAAACAAAACAAAATAACATACATAGATTCACTGAATGATAATTCCTAGTTCTTCTATTGCTTTGGTTTATCATGTAGATGAGTAACAGTTGATCATTCTAGATGTCAATTGAATATTACTCAATTTTGAAATTATATATTTAATATGTAACACACATTTATGAGTGTCTAGTACATGTTAAGTGATGTGTTTAGGCATGTTAAAAATAAAAGCTAAAGTTAACCAAAATACTTTATAAATTGTAAATTTTGAATGGGCTTTCTTAATTAAGAAAAATTACCAAAGTGGTAGATTGAGTGTAGTCACCTTAATAATCAATATGTCAGAGTTTATTAGAAACAATCAGATTTATGCAATTTCATCAAGACTAGGAAAGTTATTATTTTCAGGATCCAAGGGAAAAAAGTGTTTCAAGAAGAAAGAACACTGTTTTTATTTTAACCATTTTTAGATTTTTTTCCTTAAGAGGAAGTCTTTGTGAGTAATTATATGTGACAATTTAGCAATTGGTATGCTATTTTTAATTATTTTCACAGGCTGTTATTGGGAAGAAAATATTTGCTATATTTACAATACCAAATAATTGCATATTTTCAAACAAATGAGGGAAATACTTGTTATTTTTTACTTGCCATGTGCATAATTTTGGCACTGTGCATTCACATATGTTGAAGGCCCTATTTTTTTCTCATATTATCAGATAATTTTTCTGAGGCCAAAGGTTTAAAAAGATATAAAACATAATTATGAAATTAAAATATGAACCACGTTATTGTCATTACTACTTAGAACTATTCTTGTATATACTATTGTGCAATAGCACATCATGAAAATAGCCTTGTGCATAGAAAGTGCATGTTCTAATAATAAATATTAATCAATCCATATATATACTAAAAAAGGGATAAACCTGCAAGAAGTTGCATGCTTCTTCTATTCCTTTTTTAAGCATAGTTGACATACCATGTTATATTAATTTCAAATATACAACATAGTGATTCCACAGTTCTATACCTTAAGCTACACTCACCATGGTGAATGTAGCTACTATCCACAACCATACAACATTATAAAATATTATTGACAATATTCCTGATGTTGTACTTTTCATCTTTGTAACTTATTAATTTTATAACTGGAAGTTTGTACCTCTTAATCCCCTTCTCCTATTTCACCCATCCCTCACACACCTCCCTCTGGCAACTACCAGTTTGTTTTCAGTATTTATGATTCTGTTTCTGTTTGTTTGTTCATTTGTTTTGTTTTTTAGATTCCTCATATAAGTGAAATTATGTGTTATTTGTCATTCTATGTATGACTTATTTCATCTAGCATAACACCCTCTGGGTCCACCCATGTTGTCACAAAGAACAAGATTTCATTCTTTTGTATGGCTAAGTCATATTCCATGGTATGTATATACTGATGCTGCTTCTATCCTAAATTTACTTCCCATTCTGAAGTAACTGAACTTGGCTTTTAGCCATCCATGAAGAGTAAATTTATTCCTACACAACAAAAAGCTGAAAAGACTGATCTTTTCTTTTATGAGAAAATAAATGTTCACAAAACAAAAAGTGTGTTACATTGTGTTTGAATTTATGCCCGATAAACTATCAGGAATCAGCTTTTAAAAAATTGTGCTGTAACAGAGGAAGAAATTATGCATCTTAATGTCATCAAGGAAAATTTAGCCATTATAGGATTTGAAAAAAACATATTTTAATAAAATTTAGTTAAGTTTCCATATGAAACACTGACAATCAGTATTTAAAATCACTATTATTCTTCAGACTAAGAACTGTGTTATGGCTTATGCAATCATCTGAAGAATGTTTATAAATCAATTTAAATGATATGTACAAAACAAAAGCAAAATATAGAATACAGTAACAGCACAACACTTATTTTTTTCAGGAATATATATTTTTAAAAGTTATTAAAAATATGTACTCTTAAAAATCTGAAGAATACATATTTATTTAAAATTTATATATTTATTTTAATTGATGTATATACATGAAAAACACAGAGCTTAAATGTTTAGTTAATTCCCACAATTGTATACACCCTTGTATTCATCACCCCAGACACGAGAAAGAATATATCTATCCTCTCAGAAAGCCCATCGATGTCCCTTTCCAGTAATCCCTGCCCCCCTCACAGGAGCAACCACTAACTAATTTCCATCATTATAGATTAGTTTTCCCATTAGAATTCATATAAATGTAATCACACAGTATACTCTTCCTTTCTGACTCATTTCTTTTGCTCAACATAAACTTTTCAATATTAAATCATGTCATCTGGGGTATTATGTGTGTATTATCTTTATTGTTAAATAAAAACTATTGTAATGAACATACCAGCATGTGTTTATACATTCTTTCTTTGATGGGCATCTGCATTCTTTTTTCTATTCTTGGGTTAACTCTAAATCAGGATGCTTTTAACATTAGAGTACAAGTCTTTATGCAGACATATGTTTTCTTTCTTTTGAGCAAATAACTAAAAGGAAGATTGTTGAGTAAACAGGTAGATGTTTGTTGAACTTTATTAGGAATTATGAAATCATTCTACAATGTGTGTGTCATTTTATACTCCCATTAGTGATACTGAGCGTCCTATTGCTCCATATTCTCATCAGTATTTGGTTTGGTCAGTACTTTTGTTTCTTTGCCTACTTACTCTGTTGGGTCTATAGTGTTATCTAAATGTGATTTTACATTGAATTCTCTAATGGCTAGTAATGCTGGGAAACTTTCTTATGCTTTTTGGACATTGCATTATTTCTAATAAAGTAACCATTCAAAATTTTTATTCACTTATTAATTGGGTTGTTTATCTTTTGTTGTTGGATTGGAGTTGTTTATATATTCCAAATGCAAATCTTCTTTCACAGGCATATATTGTGAATACTTTCTTCTAGCTTAAGTCTTATCATTTCTTTTTTTTAAATAATGTCCTTGGATGAGCAGAGGTTTTTGATTTTTATAAAGCCCAATTTCATGGGTTTTTTTCTTGTAAGGTTATTTCTTCTTTAAGTGCTATCTGAAAATATTTTTAATGCTAATTGCACAAAGCAATTCTCTATTTCAAAACTATGTATCCTGCCATCTTGCTATAGTGTTATGCAAATTCTGGTAGTGTTGGGTGGAATCAATAGGATTTTCTACTTATTATTTCATATTGACTATAAAAATGAAGGAAGCTTCACCTCTCCTTTTATAATAGCTTCATTGGGATAGAATTTAATACCATGAACTTCACCCAATTAACGTATACAATTCAAAGGTTTTTAGAATATTTACAAAGTTGTGCAACTATCACCATAGTCTAATTTTAATACATCTCTTTAAAATTTTGTCTTTGTTATCTTTTTATTACCCTACTGCACTAAGGTTTACAGTAAAATATTAAATAGAGATGGTGAGAATAGATATCTTGATTTTTTTGTGATCATAGGGAGAAAGAGTTTAGTCTTTTACTATTAAGTATGATGTGTCCTGTAGTTTTTCTTTATAATATCTTTTATCAGTTTTTTGGTGTATTTATGTTGAAATTTTTAATTTCGATAATCTTAAATCTTATAGACAAAAACTATACTCTATAAGTTATTCACCAATTCTAAGAAACTCAAGTTTTTTTGTTTTCTGTTTTTTTTTTAAGAAGTGCATGCAATCTTATTGACTATAAAAATACAAAACAGGGATGCCTGGGTGGCTCAGTTGGTTGAGCGACCTACTCTTGATTTGGGCTCAGGTCATGATCTCTGGGTCATGGGATAGAGCCCCAAGTCAGGTTCTGTGCTCAGCGTGAAGTCGTGAAGTCTGCTTATCCCTCTCCCTCTGCTTCTCCCCCACTCACACTCCCTCTCTCCCCCCCTTCTCTCACTCTCTCAAATAACAAACTAATAAATAAATAAAATCTTTAAAAAAATACAGAAACAAAAAATTACAATTATAAATTTTTTCTTCATATATTCATTTATATTAATATATGCAAATAAACTTATTAAATAATGTGTGCACTTGATGAAAAAATGGTATCTCAGATGGGCTAATAATGAAAAACAAGAGCTCCTTGGCTCTCACCCTACCTAGTTTGTAAATTCAGGGAAACATTTCATGTTTCAGGTATTTTATTTAATATATATCTCTAAACCATATGTTTATATCACTATTTCTTGACTTAATTACTTTTAGGCATTTTCTATTAATTCCCTGATATAATATCTGAGGGTATATCATAAACCATCTCTTTCTTTCACCTTTGCATTATTGTTATATCATGATTTTTAATTGTCCCATTCATTTTATATATAAATGCTAAAAATTTATTTATTTTTCCATTATTTCTTGAAAGCATATATGGACTTCTAACTTTATTAAGCAAGGTTATTATTTCTTTTTTCCTTTCTATTTCTACTTTTACATTGTCAGGTTTACTATCATTTATGTACAGTTGTGTATTTGTTACTTTGTCTATGGGTTGCCACTAAGTGTTCACAATACACTCAAAATAACTGTTTTTATGTTACAATGACTTTTAAATAGTCACTTAACAGGCAAGTATTGTGCAAGGATTGCGTTTTTTTCTAATACAGGATTTTGTGTTTCCTGGAGTTTTAAATTCCCATTATTTTTTTTTTTAATTAGAATTAACATCTTTATCATCTTTTTAAGTCCTATCATAATGTCAAGGATGATATAAAAATCTCTGGACTCCCCTTTGTTCCTTGATCTTTGTATCATGGTGCCCTAAATATTTATGTTTCTATCTAAGACAATTATTCTTTGTAAATACTAAACATCTCATAGATTTTTTTTTTTTTTCCCCTCAGGTTTTGTGCTTCTTCTTTCTTGGTTTACATTTATATTTTGCAAAAGAAGATCCTTAAGAAATTTCCTAATAAAGAGTGTGTAGGATATGAAATTTCTGAGACCTTGCATGTCTGAAAATATTATTCATTTTTCCTAACACTTGATTAACAGATTAGCTGGACACATTATCCTTAACCTAAAATAAATTTCCTTCAGGCTATTGAATTAATTGCCCCATGGCATGCAAAGTTTCTGAAGGTCATTCCTTTATCAATAATATTTTTCACCTTCTGAAACTTCTGATATGTTTATCATGGATGTTCTGAAAATTTATAATATGTCAATAAGCATATTATTTAGTTTTTGGACTAGGCATTTACTAAGTTCAATATAATTTAATATGCTCATCCTTCAGCTCTAGGAAATGCTTTTACTATTTTTGAAAATTTTATATTTCTGTCTATTTCCATCTAGATATTCTACATGTCAGATTGGATTTCTAAAGTTTAGATTGTATCTTCATGTTTTCTAGTCTTAGTTGTATACATTTATTTCTTTTTCTTTCTGTTCTTCTTTTGAAGATATTTCATCAACTTAAACTACATATTTTACCAGAATTTCAATTTATAAAATAGGTTAATGTTTTATTATTACTTTTAATATTCTTTACTCGTTGTAGATACACTATTTCCATTAATATCTCTAAGAATGTCTTAGGGTTTTTTATTTTTTTTATTTTTTGAAAGATTTATTTATTTATTTGAGAGAGACAGAAAGAGAGAGCAGAGGGGTGAGGGTCAGAGGGGAGGGAGAGAAATCTTCAAGCAGACTCCCCACTGAGCATGGAGCCCAGCATGGAGCTCGATCCCAGGACCCTGAGATCATGACCTGAGGTGAATTCAAGAGTTAGACATTTAACCAACTGAGCGACCCAGGAGCCCCTAGTGGTTTTTTTATTCTTATGTTTCTCTGAAGACTGTACTTTGTTTAATTTGAACTATATGTTTTGTATTTCAAGTTATCCTAAAATACCATGTTATTCTACACATACATAAGAATGAGTAAATAAATGTGGTTGTAAATGTGATTTTGTAGGGCTGGTCCAGAGATCTTCACCTTTGGCCAATTGGTCAAAATAAAATGTTCACTAATAATTGTTTCTATTTCCTTGGTGTTAGTCATGATCTCTCCCCTTTCATTCATAATTTTATTAATTTGGGTCCTTTCTCTTTTCTTTTGGATAAGTCTGGCCAGTGGTTTATTGATCTTATTAATTCTTTCAAAGAACCAGCTTCTAGTTTCATTGATCTGACCTACTATATTTCTGGTTTCTAATTCATTGATCTCTGCTCTAATTTTAATTATTTCTCTTCTAATGCTTGGCTTAGGCATCGTTTGTTGCTTTATCTCCAGTTCTTCAAGGTGTAAAGTTAGTTGGTGAACTCAGGATTTTTCTATTTTTTTTTTTGAGCAAGGCTTGGATGGCTATGTATTTCCCCCTTAGGACTGCCTTTGCAGTATCCCATAGGTATTTTGGACTGATGTGTTTTCATTCTCATTGGTTTCCATGAATTGTTTAAGTTCTTCTTTGATTTCCTGGTTGATCCAAAGATTCTTGAGCAGAGTGGTCTTTAGCTTCCAAGTGTTTGATTTTCTTCCAAACTTTTTCTTGTGACTGAGTTCCAGTTTTAAAGCATTATGGTCTGAGAATATGCAGGGAATAATCTCAGTCTTTTGGTATCCGTTGAGACCTGATTTGTGACCCAGTATGTGGTCTATTCTGGAGGAAGTTCCATGTGTGCTTGAGAAGAATGAGTATTCTGTTGTTTTAGGTGGAATGCTCTGTATATATCTATGAGGTCCATCTGGTCCAGTGTGTCATTCAAAGTTCTTGTTTCTTTGTTGATTTTCTGCTTAGATGATCTGTCTATAGCTGAGAGTAGAAACAATTATTAGATATTATTATCAACAACTATATGCCAATAAATTAAGCAACCTGGAAGAAACAGATGCCTTTCTGGAAACCTATAAACTACCAAGACTGAAATAGGAAAAAATTGACAACCTGAATAGGCCAATAACCAGTAACGAGATTGAAGCAGTGATCAAAAACCTCCCAAAAAACAAGAGCCCAGGGCCTGATGGATTCCCTGGGGAATTCTACGAAACACTCAAAGAAGAAATAATAGCTATTCTACTGAAGCTGTTTCAAAAAATAGAAACAGAAGAAAGCCTCTAGACTCATTCTATGAGGCCAGCATTACTTTAATCACCAAACCAGGCAAAGACCCCATCAAAAAGGAGAATTTCAGACCGATATCCCTGATGAATATGGATTCCAAAATTCTCAACAAAATCCTAGCTAATAGGATCCAACAATACATTAAAAGGATCATCCACCACAACAAAGTGGTACTTATCCCCGGGATGCAGGGGTGGTTCAATATTCGCAAATCAATGTGATAGAACACATTAATAAGAGGAGAGAGAAGAACGATATGGTCCTCTCAATTGATGCAGAAAAAGCATTTGACAAAATACAGCATCCTTTCCTGATTAAAACTCTTCAGAATATAGGGATAGAGGGAATATTCTTCAAGTTCATAAAATCCATCTATGAAAAACCCACAGCGAATATCATCCTCAATGGGGAAAAGCTGAGAGCCTTTCCTTTAAGATCAGGAACACGACAAGGATGCCCACTCTCGCCACTATTGTTCAACATAGTACTAGAAGTCCTAGCAACAGCAATCAGACAACAAAAAGAAATAAAAGGTATTCAAATTGGCAAAGAAGAAGTCAAACTCTCTCTTTGCAGATGACATGATACTTTATGTGGAAATCCAAAAGACTCCACCCCCAAATTACTAGAACTCATCCAGCAATTCAGTAATGTGGCAGGATACAAAATCAATGCACAGAAATCAGTTGCTTTCTTATACACTAACAATGAAACTGTAGAAAGAGAAATTAGAGAATTGATTCCATTTACAACAGCACCAAAAACCATAAGATACCTCAGAATAGATCTAACCAAAGAGGTTAAGGATCTATACTCTAGGAACTACAGAACACTCATGAAAGAAACTGAAGAAGACACAAAAAGATGGAAAAACATTCCATGCTCATAGATCAGAAGAATAAACATTGTTAAAATGTCTACACTGCCCAGAGCAATCTATACCTTCAATGCCATCCCGATCAAAATTCTAATGGCATTTTTCAAAGTGCTGGAACAAACAATCCTAAAATTTGTATGGAATCAGAAAAGACCCCAAATCACCAAGGAAATGTTGAAAAAGAAAAACAAAGCTGGGGGCATCACGTTGCTGGATTTCAAGGGTTCTGGGATCGAGGCCCACATCGGGCTCCATGCATAGTGTGGAGTCTGCTGGAGATTCTCTCTCCCTCTCCTTTTCCCTCTCCCCCCCCACTCTGTTCCTTCCCCTGCTCTCTCTCTCTCTCTCAAATAAATAAAAATAAAATCTTAAAAAAAAGGAGTTGGATTGCCTGGGTGGCTCAGTCAGCTAAGTGTCTGCCTTCAGCTCAGGTCATGATCCTAGGGTCCCGGCTCCCTGCTCAGCAGGGAGTCTGCTTCTCCCTCTCCCTCTACCCCTCCCCCGTTCCTGCTCTCTCTCTCTCTCTCAAATAAATAAATAAAATCTTTAAAATAAAAATAAAAATAAAATGTCCACTGCATTGGAAACTCTTAAATGTCAAAATCCTGAGGGTTTGTGTTTTTGTTTTTGTTTTTTGTAAGAGACTTTTATTTTTGCCTGACTGCAAAGTGTTCTAAGTTATCAGCAATACAGTAGTCTGATATTTTATATATTGACTTCCAACTGATTCTTTATTCTTAATCTTACATGTCAATTCCACTTTTTATATTGCATGTTCATTTTCTCAAAGTTCTAAGTGCCTTCAGTGGGGCACATACTCAGTTGACTTCTTCATGACAGATAGTACTCACTTTTTACTCTCAACTAGAAACTCCTCAGCCTTACTTCCAGCTTATGAACTCTTTTATTTTTTTTATTTTTTTTATTCTTTATTTAAATTCTAGTTAGCTAGCATATAGTGTAATATTGGTTTCAGGAATACAATTTAGTGATTCATCACTTACATATAACACCCAGTGCTCATCACAAGTGCCCTCTTTAACACCCATCATCCATTTAGTCCATCCCCCTCCCACCACCCACCCCTGCCAAGGAATCAATCCCATTTACAATTGCACTAAAACACATAAGATACCTAAGTATCTAGGTATCTAACCTAACCAAAGAGGTAAAAGATCTGTACTCTAAATACTATAAAACTCTGATGAAAGAAATTGAAGATGACACAAAGAAATGGACAGACATTCCATGCTCATGGATTGGAAGAACAAATATTATTAAAATGTCTATACTACCCAAAGCAATCTACACATTTAATGCAATCCCTATCAGAATATCAACAGCATTTTTCACAGAGCTACAACAAACAATCCTAAAATCTGTATGGAACCAGACAAGACCCCAAATAGCCAAAGCACATCACAATTCCAGACTTGAAGCTATACTACAAAACTGTCATCAAGATAGTATGGTACTGGCACACACACAGACACAAAAAAGCCCACATAGATCAATGCAACTGAATAGAAAACCCAGAAATGAACCCACAACTATATGGTCAACTAATCTTTGACAAAACAGAATATCCAATGGAAAAATGACAATCTCTTCAACAAATGGTGTTGGGAAAACTGGACAGTGACAGGGAGAAAAATGAAACTGGACCACTTTCCTAAACTATACACAAAAATAAATTCAAAATGGAGGAAAAACTTAAATATGACACTAGAAACCATCAAAATCCTAGAAGAGAACACAGGCAGCAACCTCTTTGACACTGGCCTATGAACTCTTTTAAATGGCAGTTTGTTCTGGTTTTATATCCCTTCTTTACATTCTCATAAACTTACACCATTTACAATATTTCCGTATTATCATTTGTGATCTTTGGAGAGAATTTTTTTGCTAATCATTAGGAATAGAAAGTTAATTTTTACTTTTTAAGTGGAAGACTTCCTTCTGTAAAAGAAAATAAAAGCCATAATTATAAAAATAAAGAACTTTACGATCATGTTGTCCACAGTCTACTATTTATACTTTCATTCAAAAATATTAATAAATATTAATGTTGACCCACTCAATATTCTTGGTTATTATTAAGATTTTTAATTATTCATATTTCATCTGCTTCTTTGGATCCTATATATTTAAACATTTAATGTCAAGAATGCTGCAACTCTCAACACAACTTAGTGGTTAAAAAATAATTTATATAAAAAAGGCAGAAAGTGGAAAAAAATCCATCTGGTTAGGTAGTTTATTTTATGAAAATTTCTAAACAACAATAGCTTTAAATTACTGAATATTTTTTGCACATCAGACATGCCTAGTGTTTTGCATTCATTATCTCACTTTAATTTTTCTAGTAGAACTGAAATTATGAAATCTTACTCTCATTTAAAGATCCAGAACCTTAGTCTCCTAAAAAACATGTTCCAGGCTACAAAGCACATAAAGGTCAATTCTTGCCACAATAGAATATCACACATTATATTAAGATGTATTAAATTCAAATAATATTTAAATAAATTTATCATTAGTTTTCTGTAAACTTGTGAATAAATGTCATATGAGCTGATAAAAACAGGATTCTAAAATGGAATGCAATAACTATATTTTTTAAATGACGAGGTAGCAAAATATAAAGCATATTTAAATATTTATTTTCTAATTGAAAGAATAACTTTACATTTAATTATGTTGATAATGAATTTCAGCTGTCAAGTTTTCTAGCATCTCTTCACTTTCAAACACATAAACAACATAAATATAAAGCAATCGAAGTATTTTATTTGAAATTGAGCCAACTATAAAGATGTCAAACATGAAAAAATGCATGTGTCCACTAGAGCAGAAAAGATGCGCTGTGATTAAAATATAGTCACAAAAACAATAGGAATGCATTTGCACACTTACATAGTAAAGCCATCATTTCTTGTTCATTAAAACAAATAAGGGTAACAAACTTTGAAAAGCTATAATCAAAAAGTTTTACTCTTGCTTGTGCCTAACACATTCATAGTGAAGTTAGTTGTTCCTGGAATTGTACATATATGGACAGGAAAGTAAAGTAATCTGGCAGTGTATAACTTGATGCAGAACAGTCATGTAGGTATTTTTGATTGCATAACTCCTGAAGTGTTGCTTTAGAGAATGAACTTTTCTGCAAGTGACATGCAATGGGGTAAAAAGAAAGTTTCCACTGAAAAATGCTCATCCTTTTCTGCATTCATTATATCCTAGATTGTTGAATTTTTCAGGGCTTATTTTTTCCTATTTCCACTCCAACTATGCTCTTTTTTGTAACGCAGCCACATTAGCAGACACAGCTTTACACTCTTCATGCTGACAGAGATGCTGAAAATATTGTTGCTAAGCAACTGGATGCTGCACATTGGAACTCCATTTTTTCTGATGAAAGTGACAGGAGAAAGATAGCAACATCAATAGCTTTCTGATTTTTTTTTAACTTAACAGCTGCAGTGAAAAGAGAAGATGATAGGCACAATGAAAGAAAAAATCAGAGAAGGCTGAAAAAGAGGAGGTCTAGACATAAAGAAAAGAACTGTGGAAGAAACCCTAAGAGGAGATTTGATTCATAGAAATGGATGGAAAAAGTATTAGAAACTAATCCAGAAAATAAATAAGAACTGTGTATATAGAAACTGTTTTTGTAAACTAGATGCTCTGCTAAGGAAGAAAACCAAAACTTAATACAAAGTGTTGATCCCAAAATTGAATGAGTTAGTGCATGGAAACTTCCCTAACCCTTCCAGATTCCATCTCTTTTCTCTTATATTAAGCTTCCAGGTATGACTTTTATTTCAGAATCTGAAATCATGTCTGAAGTGAACGTTTCTGGCCTTTGAAATCTGCCAGATGGTAAAAAATAAGACTCTGAAGGAATAATAAAAAGTTAACAGGGATAGATAGCTTTGAGTTTCTCCAAGGAATTGAAAATCTGCACTCTTATTCAGCCTAATGAAGAGAGACTATCTAAGTAATAATGGCTTAGAAAGAAAGAAAAGAAAAGCCTCTGAATGGGTTTGAATGCAATTAGATAAGTACTAAACTGCAGAAAATGCAGGAGTCATAGTGATGATAGATAGATGACTTACTTCATTTCAACTTGAGTAATTATAAAATCAAGCCAATGTTGTAAAAAGAAATTGGCATAAATACAACTAACTGTAAGATTGTAAGACAATAAAAGGCTACAAATTTATCCACTTGAGATATTTCAGATATGCATTTGATTCCCGGTTTAAAACTTTCTATGTGTTATTTAACTTTTCTGAACTTCAGTTTATGCCTCTGTAAAATGGCAATGACATCTAATTTTTAGGGTTTGAGTTATAAATGAAGTATTACGCTGAACACCTACCACATGTTCCGATTTCTTTCACCAAAAAGTGCAATATATTAAAAATGCTTATAGTATAAAATAAATTATTGACTATGAAATGTGTCAATTTTCATTAATCTAGACTATCAGTATTGTTGGACACTCTCCCACTGTTGGTTGAGCTGAGCAGCTAAGAAACACTACTCATTGGAAATCTAAAGCAATAATTTTTTGAATTTATTTTTTTAAAGAGAGAGAGAGTGCATGTGCGAGCCCGGTGGGGCAGAGGGAGGGAGAGAATCTTTTTTTTTTTTTTTTTAAGATTTTATTTATTTATTTGACAGAGAGAGATACAGCGAGAGAGGGAACACAAATGGGGGGGGGGGTGGGGGAGAGAGAAACAGGCTTCCCGCCAAGCAGGGAGCCCGATACCGGGCTTGATCCCAGGACCCCGGGATCATGACCTGAGCCGAAGGCAGATGCTTAACCACTGAGCTACCCAGGCGCCCCGGAGGGAGAGAATCTTAAGCAGGTTCCATGCTGATGCAGAACACTCAGAATGCTGAGCATGGAGCCTGATCTGGGGCTTGATCTCATGACCCTGAGCCAAAATCAAGAGTCAGACGTAAAGCAGTAATGTTTAATGAAAAAAGTCTTCTTATTCTTCATTTGGCAAAAAAAAAAAAAAAAAAAAAATGAAGGCAGAACTGAAATTTTCATTGATGAAATAATGATAGCCCTAACTCTTCAATTTTTAAATGTCTGGATTACAAAGGTAGTTTGGGAACTTTATCCATTCTGGTCAATCCACCCCCATCTTGAAATGGTGATTGTTACATGTCTGTGACAAGGTAAAAGAAAATTAGAAACCTATGGAAGTGGGGCGCCTGGGTGGCTCAGTTGGTTAAGCGACTGCCTTCGGCTCAGGTCATGATCCTGGAGTCCCGGGATCGAGTCCCACATCGGGCTCCCAGCTCGGCGGGAAGCCTGCTTCTCCCTTTCCCACTCCCCCTGCTTGTGTTCCCTCTCTCGCTGTCTCTCTCTCTGTCAAATAAATAAATAAAATCTTTAAAAAAAAAAAAAAAAGAAACCTATGGAAGAGAAATTGCACACTATTGATTGCATTCTGATTATCTTTGTGCCAGTTAGTTCCTGGCTTGGGTTGCTATCGATTGCTCTTGGTCCTCGTATTGTATGTTCCTAGGACATGACTCCTACCATTCAAGAGAAAGTGCATACAACTAGGCAATCTGATTCTGGAAGCCAGATCCTTTAACTGGAGGCTTGAAGGTATTATAAATAAGAAAATCACCAACCTCTTCAAGTTAAAGATTAGAAATATACCATAAACAAGAAAAAAATAGAAAAAGAGGTGTTGGCATGTGGGCAAAATAAAAATAGCATCCTGAGAAGTATTTAACATATTTTTCAAAATTCTGTATAATTACATAATTCATTTTTCCTAATAACCTAGAGATATAAGCTACTTTTTATATTTACTGTTAGTAAAGATATCTAGGTAATCTAGACTGTCTTCAGCAAGCCCTTATTTTTCTGCTTTCTAAATCTGTTTCATTTTAGCTTGTGTTACTCTGCTTTGGTGGTTTGTGAGGTGTCCTTCACCCCACTCAAGATTCAAGAGCAATTTTTTTCATTCATCAATTAAAACACCTTTAATTTTGCTAAACAAAATCATTGTTCTCTATTTAATCCTCATCCAACTCTCAGAAAACTATTATTACAATCAGTTGATAGATAAGTAGCTGAGAAAGTAGCTCCTCCAAGGCCACAATTAGGAAGGGGGGAAAACCAACTCATACGACCTGCCCCTCCCCCAAAAAACATGTTTTTAGTTATGCTAAATAGCAAATTAAGGGGTTGCCATAACTAGCATTTTGTGAATTTCACATGCTGCTTTTCAAATCTCTAATAATGTTCATGCTTGACTCCTATTCCTTTTGACATCATAACATATTTAAGAGGTTGTGTTTGTTTTTACCAATATCAGAAATTATTTTCTTCTTGTATAAGTAACTCTACTCCTTTCTATTAATTAATGTTAATATTAATGTCAATGAGTGACATGGTAGCAAGTGAGAATGCCTGGTTCTATCTCTGGAACCTAATATGTACTTTACTTTCTTCTGTTTTCCTCAGGTACATTTAATCAAGTGCTTCCTTCTATCTAATTTGCTCACATCTTTGGGAATATGAAGATGAATGTGAATTAAAATGAGTCCCTAATTTTGAGGAACTCTCCAGCTTGTAAAGGGCAATAAATTTGAAAGCAAGTAAGTTCAAGAGACTGATATTAGATTATAATCATTGAATATATGAATGTGATGATTAATTTTATGTGTCAACTTGACTGGGACACAGGGTGCCCAAATATTTGGTTAAACATTCTGGGTGTGTCTATGAGGATATTTCTGGATGAGATTAACATTCAAATCAGTAGACTGAATAAAGTAGATTGCTCTCCTCGATGTGGGTGGGCCTCATCAGATCTGTTGGAAGCATAAATAAAAAAGACAAGCAAGGTAAGAGAGAATTCTCTCTTTGCCTAATAGCTTAACCTGGGACATTAGTCTTCTCCCACCCTCAAACTGGGGCATCAGTGTTCCAGGTTCTCGGGCCTTTGGACTAAGACTGGAACTACACCACTGGTTTTCCTGGGTCTCCAGCTCACAGATGGCATATCATGGGACTTCTCAGCCTCTATAATTCACAGAGGACAGGTGGGGGGATAAATAGAGCAGGTCTTGCATGATAAACCACTCTATCATTCCAACCCCCTCTAAGCCTTTGGATACCTTTCTAAATACCTTCTGACATTTAAATTTACTATAGGTCATTCTTGGGTTGGTAATCCAGTCAACCAAGCAAGCAAACTACTAGAGTCATTACCAGCTCCTCCTACCCACTGAGTCTAGAATCTCTGTTTATGATGCCATATCAGTAAATGTGTGCTGATTCAACTTATATTCTTTACACTCTGATCTCATATCCTTAGTATCCACAGATTTCTGTTACTTTAAATTGGCAAAGTCATGCAATTCTGTTGTTATGTAACATTATCTTCTTAAGGTTCGCATTTGTATCTCACTGTTGAAGGCATGCTGGGAATTCAGTCTTGTTACAGATATAGAAGTAAGGAAAATGTGGTGGGAATAGGTACTGAGGAGGATTAGCAATCTCTTGTGGGACCAGGTCTTCAGGCAAGCGAAGAGTATCATCCATATGGAGAGTATGGAAGGGCTGCTTCTGCAGGCAAAGAAATTTCAGTAAGATTTAAGAGTTCAAGGTCCCTCCCTAGCTTCATTGGAATCTGCCCATATGGATGCATTCTGATTTTCAAGATCTTATCCCTTCCTGAGATATATTACATGTTTAGAAATAAAATTTGCTTGTAAGTCAGCCACTTGCAGGATTCGATTTTGGATATTGTTTTCAGAAATCTCTGCCTCATGGCTACAAAAGATAAGTGCTTGTTTTAGAGTAGTCACAGAAGCTTTCAGGTCCCCTATGCAGATCTTGAGTTGAGAACTATTTTTTTTTAAAGATTTATTTATTTATTTGAGAAAGAGAGAGAGAGAGAGAGAAAGCACAGTGGGGGAAGGGGCAGAAGAAGAGAATTTTAAGCAGATTCCCCGCTGAGCCGAGAACCTGACACAGGGTTTGATCCCACTAGCCATGAGATCACTACCTGAGCCGAATGCAAGAGTCAGATGCTTAACCAACTGAGCCACCCACGTGCCCCAAGTTGAGAACTAACTTAAGGCCTTGAGCTTAAGATCTTCTTACCACGTGTTCTCTAGTGCACTTATGAGATGCTAATATAATCCTTATATTTACTAGCATTTCCTATGGCAAAATGCTTTGTCACCAGGAATTTTACCTTTTGGAGATAGACACTTGCACTAATTATCAACAGGTAGTAATTTACCACTGCATGTCATAAGCTACCATTGTGTTCTTTATCACTGAAGAGTCATTAATGCCATTAAATCTTAGGTCAATTTCAGATAGCGTAAAAGGAATTCAAAGAACACATAATTAAGATTCTGTTCTATCAGAAGCACTATCAATGCCAAATTTTGTATTAGTCAGAGTTCAATAAAAGAAACATAACCACTCCTACATATGAAGTGAGCGAAGCATCGAAGGGATTTGACATTATGCAATTGTGGCAGAGGTTAAACTATCTCTTTACAGCTGCTGTCTTTATGTCTGATGCTGGAGGTTGAAGTCCAAAGAATATGAAATCATATGTAAATAAGGGGAGAGTAGAGACAAGTTTAATCCCACGAGAATGAGCTGGGATCCATGACCACAAGCAATCTGGAATCCCTAAAGAAAGACTGGAGATACATGTTCATCTTATCATCTCCAACATTGTTAACTCGGTGTCCTAAATTTAGAAGGTGGAATCTGGGTGTCCTGAAGGAGAAGTTGGAGTGTGTCTTTACAGTGCTAAGTACACAGCTGGTCCAGGAAGCAGAGAAGCTGAAAGAGGTAGATCAGTTGTTGGCCCAAACTCTCCCACCTCAATGAGGTAACCTCCCAGATAAGCAAAGAAGCGTGAGATACAAACATCTTCCCCAAACTTGCAAGCATTAAAAAAAAAAAAAAAAGTGTTTTACTTCACTACTGATTGCCAAAATCTCATGAAAAAAAAAAAAAAAAGTCTCTTCTCACCCAGGCTAACTAGAAACACATAGGGAAGGGAATTGGGGGAAATGTAGTTTTGTCTAGCCAAATTGACACATTACAAAGAGAGTACTGTAGAGAAGCCAGCTTAGTCACACACACGTAAGCATTCCCAATAACAAGCCAATTAATCAAATTTACAAATTACCAGTATGTTTACCATAACCTGTGTTCATAACTGCATGTTAGAACCTTTCCCTTTGGGTTCCTTTAAATATACATTTTCTGGTATTGTTTTTATAGAAATCTTCTGCCAGTCTTGTATCAAACATTGTATCAATTTGTAGATAATCTCTCTTCTGTCTAGAGTTTCTTTTCTTTTTTTTTTTTAGAGGGGCGGGGGGCAAAGGGAAAGGGAGAGAGAGAATCTTAAGCCCAGCGCAGAGCCCAACAAGGGGTTCAACCTCATAACCCTGAGATCATGACTTGAGCTGAAATCAAGAATTGGACGCTTAACCAACTGAGCCACCCAAATGCCCCTATCTAGAGTTTCTTCTACTATTTCTCATTGATATATTTTACCACTGTGTATTTAGATATGGAATTAATACTTATTAACCTTTTAGGACTTAAGTGTATCTTTTCAGTCTGGAGATATGTGACTTTCATCAAGTCATTAAAATTGGCTGCCATTATTTTATTTAACATGGCTTCTATCATGTCCTGTGGTCATTCTTGGGGCTGTTCACAAAAACACTTCTCCTTTCTGTACATGTTAGAATTGCATGTCACATTACTCCAAAGTTAGGATTGGTCAAGGTACTCTGCAAAAAGTGGCATGTATCACCTCTTAGGTCAGTCTTTAAGGTCCAGGGTTTAATTTGCTTTGGCTCTTACCCCCGTGTCAGGAAAAGTGGCATTGCTCCAGGTGTTAGAAATTCCATTAATTTATGTGGATAACTGGGATAACTGGAGATGACCTTCATGAGTGGCCTATACATCAAATCTCCTAAAGGTAGTCTTCTGATTTCTATATCCTGCATTTCTTTTGGTAAGATAGCCCTTAATTCTTACTATTAAATAGCTCCCTCTGCTTTCACTTCTGCTTTCTTAATTTAAAGATTGGCTGATAAATTGACATTTTATAAAATATGCTGGAAATTTAAGGAGTAATGAACATAAAATCTATCACATACATGTCTCATAAAAAGTAAGATATAAATATCTTGAAAACTTTTTACCTGGCAGGGATGTTTAAGGGCTAAAAATTGCCTCGGGGCTAAAAGTTGCCAAAAATCAGATGACTACCTCTGTACACTATATGCACCATTTGTATAGACCTCACCTATATTTTCTCATACCATCTAGATCTGTTCTGTCCAACACAGTAATCACTAGTCACATGTAGCTATTGAGCATGTAAAATGTGGCCACTCCAAATTCAGCTGTGTTTTAAATATAAAATATACATTGGATTTCAAAACCTTCAGATGAATAAAAAAAATGTGAAATATCTCCATATCAATTTTTTACACTGAGTACATATTGAAATAATAGCTTACATATAATTGTTTAAATAAAATATATAATAAATATTAATCACATTATGTTTCTATTTTAGTTTTAAGTATTTCTATGAAAAATATCTAAGTTTTGTATTTGACTTTCATTACATTTCAACTAAATAGCATTAGTCCAGACTTTAAAGGTCAAATATTTCTATTATGTATAGAATAATTTCTTATGAATTTTTCATTAAGTAGTCACTGTACCAAAATTCTAACAGTGTTTAGTACTCCTTCTTAAAGAAAATTTCTTTAAGAGATTTATTTACTAATGAATATAAATTAATCTTTATATATTTTCACAGATTCTATAAGGGTAGTTTTTTTTGCTTATTTCATGTTAACACTGACCAATTTTGTGTGTGTGTGTGTATCTGAGTTTTCTTTACAGAGCATTTATTAATGGAGATGATGTTTGACATTTTATGTTAGACATCCTAGAAATTGCTATTCTTCAAGGTTTTATTAAAAATGGGGTTAAGGATACCCAAGGTTGAATTTTATGTCTAGAGTTTCAATATTGGGCTTTTAAGATGTAAATTTCATTCCTTGTCATTCAAATATATCTTTCAATTTGACTTAAAATTTATGAGTTTCAAATTTGATCAGACAGCTGAAATTGTTTCTCATCCTTCACTGAACTTATTTTAAGTCTATGCCACATAGTTAGTGTAATAAGTAAGTGATCCAATTTCTCCTCTTTCCAAGCACATTGGCCTATAACCCAAGTGCCAAACCTCTTCAAGTTTGAATTTTGCTAAGAGTATAGTCTTAAGAAGAGTGAGAATAACAAAAAAAGTATGTTATCTGATAATAAGTTATGAAGTCTGTGAAGACATTTCCAAATCTTTTGATAATATTATATGCACGATACATATTATATGTGTGTGTGTGTAGTGAAAATATTGATAGTTTTCAAAATTATTCTAATGGTGAAAAAGGAGGAATATATTGACAATCTGGGCTACTGATAAGAGTAACTTCTATAAAACAAAATGATTGTTAAGTTTTACTTTTGTATGACACTTCTTGCTTTTTCAAATTATTTTCACATATTTTCATAAAATAATTCACTTTAAAAATAGCACTACAAAAGAAATAGGTATAATAATTGAAAACAAACACTTATTCATGCTTACTATATTACAGGTACCCTTCAAAGTAGTTTATATGTATTAACTCATTTAATCCCCATACATAATCAACTGTATTTTGCAGATGAAAGAACAAGGACTAAGGAACAGAAAAGCTAAATAATTTGTTAATATTTCCCTGGCTGTAAATGGTGGAATTAGGATTTGACACAGGCAATTTAATTCCATAGCCTATGTTCCTAAGGACACATTTTATAGGGAATTGTAAGTACACTGCTCCAAGTCCTGTCATTTATAGATATGGCCAGGACCACAATACAGATTATCAGATTTAAAGTTTATTATTCTTTATATTACATGGGAAAATTATAGTGAAGAAATTATAAGAGGCAGAACAGACAGAAAAGAAGGAAAGAACAACAGAAGGAGCAAAAGCATAAACAATTTAAATACTATATTATTACTTGCAAATGTTTACATTTTTAAAGTTTTTAACATCAGTGCTGACTTGTTTTTTAACCTATTAATTATAATATGAATCAAGTACCTACAACCTACTAGTGGATGGTTAGGTTCAATTTTTAATTCTATACAATTTCATGAGTAGAAACGCTATGATGCTACATTTGCAACTACTTCTCTATGTGGTACTGTAGATGTAGTTCATTTAAAAAACATAGAGGAGTGATTGGAAATTAGACTGAAAAAATTTTAGGTGTATATATAGCAAATCTATCCAAATTTATCTGCATATTAATGTTAATCACAACCAAAATCACAGGAGTTATGTATGTATGTTTGTGTGTGTGACATTGACAAGCTGATTCTAAAATGTATATGGCACTGCAGTGAACCAAGAAGAGCCAACATGATCCAAGATTATCTTAATAAAGATGTACAAAGTTAGTAGATTTAAACTATCTGATAATTAGGAGCTCCTATAAGGCTAAAATAATGCAGATAGGGTGATTTGGCAAAAAGGCAAATAGACAAATGGAATAGATTAGTGTCAAGAAACAAACCCACACATACATAATAATTTAATTTATGGCAAAATTTAATTTATGATCCTTAATATAGTGGTGGAATTTTCAATACATTATGTTGAGTCAATTGAATATTCACATAGGAAATAAAATAAATCTTGCTCTTCACAATATAAACAAAAATAAATTTCAGTTGAATTTTTAGACAAATTAAAAAAGGTAGAATACTAATCTTTTAAAAGATAACATAAAAGAATATCTTCATAACTTTAGAATAGACAAGGATTTTTTTTTTAAAGATTTTATTTATTTATTTGACAAAGAGAGACACAGAGAGAGACAGAGCACAAGTGAGGGAGAGGGAGAAGCAGGCTTCCCGCTGAGCAGGGAGCCTGATGTGGGGCTCGATCCCAGGACCCCCGGATCATGACCTGAGCCGAAGGCAGACGCTTAACAACTGAGCCACCCCGGCGCCCCAATAGACAAGGATTATTTGAACTGGACATTAAAAACACTACTCACAAAGGAAAATATGGACAAAGTATTAAGTATTAAATTATACATATATATGTATATATATTTGCAATACAGACATTCATCAAATGACTCATCCACAATATATTAAAACATCCTAAAATAAATTTTTAAAAATTAAGGCAACTATTTTTAAGAGTAGTCAAAAGTCTTGAAAAAGTATTTCATAAAAGATAATATCCAAAGGTTAATGAACATGAAAAATTAACTCATTGGGGAAAGTAAAGCCTTGAAGGAATACCACTTTGCATCCAACAGAAATGCTAAGAATGACAACAAAACTAGCAATTTCTAATGAGGATGCCGAGGAACTAGCATTCATACTCTTCTAATGGGGGTGTGCCAGTTGATAAAGCTATGGAATACTATTTCAAAATATCTACCAAATCTTAAAACCTGAATATCCTATTACACAACAGTTCTATTCCTAGGTACATACTCAAAAGAAATATGTATTTTTTTTGTGCACAAAAGATATACATAAAAATGTTTATAACAGGATTATTCATAATAATCCCAAGCTGGAGGAAAAAAAAACAAAACAAAATAAAATAAAAACCAAAAAGCCCCCTATTGCTACTACTACAGGATAATATATACTGACAGTTTCATTCATATAAATTTCAAAATCAACCAAAAAAATCAGTAATGGAAATCATTAAACTGGTGATCTTTTAGAGGAATGATAAATACACTATGACAAAGTTTTCTGGGGCACTTGTAGTATTCTGCTTTTTGCTATGGATGGTATGTGTGTGTGTGTGTGTGTGTATTTAAATAATTGTCCTTGTGTATTTCCTTATCATAAGAAACTAAACTATATGGCCATTTTTTTTTATCCTGTGCAGCCATTTTCTTTTTAATTTTTAAAAATTTTCCTCCAAAAGGAGAAAAATAAGAAAACACAACAGGGGATTAGATGAACACAGAATAACTCAACTATGCTTTGGAGAATTATTTTGTGCAAGGACATTACAAAATTTAAAAAATAAAATCCTAAAAATAAAGATATGATTGAATACTTAATATAATGCTACACATTACTGTTATCTTTGGTCATTTTATAAATGGAATCCACCACTGACCTATCCTTTCTTGCATCAACATGAACTTTCTCTTTTCTGCTCACCCCTACCATCATGAAATTCCCTTCAAATTCATTTCAAACTTCACAACTACTTAAATTCTTCATTAAATTTCTCACACTTCTACATTAACTGAAACGATAGATGATGATGAGCCAGGCCTTGTAGCACTCTCACATTTCCTAAAAATCATATTGGTAGCTGGAAGATTTGCTATTCCCTATTGCTCCTTCCACTTTATATTAGTTTTCTATTGCTGCTGTGTCAAATTATCACAATTATTTTGGCTTATACCAACATACATTTATTATCTTACAGTTCAAAAGATCAGAAGTTTCACAGAGCTTGAATCAAGGTGTCAGCAAGGTAGTATTTCTTCTGAAGGTTGTAGTAGAGAATCTGTTTTCTTGCCTTTTCCACCTTCTGGGGCTGCCTGCATTCCTTGGCTCATGGCCACTTCTTTCATTCTCAAAGGCAGTAGTGCAGCATTTTCATATCTTTCTCTAACTCCAGCACTCCTACCTTCATCTTATAAGGACCCTTCTGATTACATGGGGCCCACTTGCATAATTCAGGCTAATCTTAAAATTCCTTTCACCAAGTAAGTTAACATATTCATTTCCTTACCATCTCTGGCCTGATCTAATGCAAAAAATACCTTAACTAGATTTCCTATCTCTAGTATTATCCTCCTCACTCCCAAATCTATTATTATATTGCAAATACTTCATGTTACTCTCTAAATTTTTTTTTAAAAAGCAAACACTTTGCGTTACTCTCTAACTCAACCTAGTTTAATGGCTAATAGTCTACTAGAAAATAATGTTTTTCAAGGGTTATAAAGATCTTTATGCCTCTGGGGTTCAAGCTCCCTTTTGCTCTCACAGACCATCTATGCTATTTAAGTTGTTATCTCTGAGCTCCAAGTCTCCTCTTCTGCACTATGCATTGTGATTCTAGGACTAAGATTCTGCAACACCATGAAATCTACTGAAGATAACTATTCTCTTTGTGAAAAACTACTGCTGTCTTGTTTTTAAGCCCTTGACAGAGACCAAATACCTGACACATGACACCAAGTGATAATGGGATCTCAGTAGCCTATCATGAAGTGTAGACACACCTATCTGACTCAGTAAACCAAAAAGTTGGCCATTCATAGCAACAGTCTATCATCAAGTACAAATCAGATACAAGAAGAAACTGGTTGTAGTAGAGAAGGATCCAGAAGCACAAGAAGTTGAACAAGACTCCTGGAGCATTTACTCCTAGAGTTACATCCTCTCTCCTCCCTCAATCCACACTTAACAACCTTAAAGTACATAAGTACCATTGGCTGATTAAAAATAAAAATGTTTTGCTTGTTTAACATTTTTTTTTCATTCTATACTAGTATCAACCAGACCTGGATGCCTACAACACCACAACCTCAAACAAGAACTTCCCTGAAAGACAGTAGTGAAGAGAAATATTACCAATAAGCAGAACCTGGAAGAGTATATTTTAAGTTATCTACTTTATACTAAGAAATGGTTAGAAATATGGATCTGCACAAATTAATGGGTGATGGCTAACAGTTTGGCCTTATTGTCAGGAACCAAAAAGAATAAGATGGAAGACTAAAAGGTTGGAAGATGACTAAGTATAAATTTTTAGAAAAGTACAAAGATGTTACAATGCTTGATTTCATCGGAATGCTCATCTATGTGTAAGGAGGTGGATAATATACATTCTCTGTGAACATCAGTAAGCCCCTTTCCCAGCCATTCTGGTGCCTCTTTAATGAACCCAAATATGCTATGGTCATGGTAACAGAGAAGGAGTCTAAATACGTGCTCAACAAAAGTCAACTTTCCTCACTGAGTCTGATCTCGCTGCCACCACTCCTGAGTACCTTATCTGCCAACAGAAAGGAAAAATGTTGACCTAATATAGAGCTGTCAATATGGCACAAATCTCTAGAGGGAACAGCCAGACTCCTGGTGGTAGACTGATTATACTGGATCCCTTTCAACATGGAGATGTCAACTACTTTATGTACTAAAATAAACATGTAATGCTTGCCATGAACATGCATTTCATGTCCACAAGTCTTCTGCCAGTATCAAAATCTGTGAAATTAAGGGATTACTTACTTATGCTTTATTATTCTACCGAAAGTTTTTTTGTCAAGAAATTCATTTCATATCAAAATGAGTCTTAAAATTGGCTTCTGACTATGGAATTCGCTACTCTTAACTGTATCACTTAGAAGATGGTGGCATGAGAGAATGACTCAACAGCACCAGTTGAGAGAGAACATGCTGAAAGTATGTTTCTGTCTTTCAGAATGAAGTATATATTATGAGTAATCATGTTATATGCTGCAGTGTAGCCCAAGCTCAAATAAATCAGTCCAAGAATCAAAGGCTGGTAATAGCATTTGCTTCTAATATTCCACTCACACAACTTTGGTCTTCTATCGTCACAATTTTGGCCACTGCTAATTTGAAGGTCTTTGTTTCCATGGCAGGTGACAACAGTTGTATTACCCAAGCAGATAAGAAAACTAGACCAATTAAAGTGCTAACTGGGTGAAACTTAACCAAGAGATCAGTGGTTGAAGATGGAAACTACGTCAGTTAATCACGGCCTCTTTATCTGTTACACAAATAAGAACTGAGCAGTTATGTACATTTTCTTCCTTTTGTATTTTATGTATATACATAAAAATATATACATTCTCACACACACAGGTTTATAATAATTATTCTTATTTATGTTAACTACTCTTCTGTCTTTTACTCTTATCATTTTATATAAGAATTCCTGGTGGTATTTAGCTTTTTAACTTAATCTCCTGAATTACAGAATATTCTGTAGTCACTGTGACTGAATGAGTGGAGAAATTTACATTGCTTGCAGATGGACACCAGGACTGGTGGTGCCCAAAGATCATGCTGTGACTGCTAGGATTTTGTTTCTCACACTTTTGTAGAAACAGTAAAAAAAAAAAAAAAAAAAAAAAAGAAAGAAAGAAAGAAAGACTGTGGAGACAGTCTTCTTTTGCATAAAAGATCATTACATGTTGTTAGGTGGAAACATAAATATATTGACATGACATGAAAGTTAAAATATAGAGAGGGCATATTTGAATGCTGACTGACCAATGAAGTCAACCAGGATGGTAATTATTTTACTCTATTCCAAACGGTGTCTCCTAGTTGGGATGCTAAGCCTGGAGACACTAAAAATATACTTTTTACTTTCTCACTGATCTCTTATCAGGCTCTACAAAAGGTGCACTAAGAATTTAAAACAGAAAATAGGGAATATCAATGTCCTGCTTTTCTCCCTCCAGCTTCTTCAGTTTACCAAAACTAATTTATCATGCACTCTCAAAGGTATGAGCATCAGCTGAGCAGCAACTTGCCCTCAGAAATCTGAGCCCCAACTTCACAGGTACCCTCTTCCAAGTTTCTCCACCCTTATAACATTAATTGCTTCTATTAGTTCCCATAGTCCAAAAGTTACTACCTGTTTTTAATGTCATCTCATTTTATCTTGAATTTGCCCTCTAACATCTGTATCTAATTCCCTAAATTATTTCCTTTCTGTTGAAAGCCTTTTGGGGGTTTCTGTATTATTAACCTGAGACTGATTAATGCCATTGTTCACAACCAACACCGTATTTTATAACTGTTCTGACATCTTGAAGTTCCTTGAATATACTAAATTCTCTAATGAATTGATGATTTTGCACAGCTATCTCCCCACCCCCCACCTGGAATACCTTACACTGACTCACTGTTCATGATTCAGACTGAGAGTCACTCCATCTCTAAAGCAATCCTTTCTTCCCTTGCTCAACACACAATCCATCCCATGGAAAGTTTCTTCTTACCAAAGCTATAATCTTATATATCACTCTTTTAACATTCATCAAAATTAGCCAAACAGGTTTGGTTATGAATCTTTTCCATTAAAATATAAGAGTTTTCAAGGCAGACATCCTACCTGTTTTTTTAATGCTCATGATCCAACACAGTACATGCCATATAACAGAACATAAATGTTTGCTAAATGAATGAATGACTTAACATCTTCAGTCCTCCTTTCTCTCGCATTCTAAATTGTGGGCAATATATTTAATTCTTACAAAATGCTGCAATTGCTTACTGTAGATATTATGACAAGGGTTATTTTTATAACAGTTTATTACATCTTTATTGAAGTATAATTAACATACAGTATTATTTTAGTTTCAGCTGTACAATATAATGATTCAGCAATTCTATATATTACTCAGTGCTCATCATGATAAGTGTACTCTTGATCCCACTCACCTATTTCACCCATCCCCCCACCCACCTCCCCTCTGGCAACCACCAGTTTGCTCTCTGTATTTAAGAGTCCGTTTTTGTTTTCATGTTAATTATACTTCAATTAAAAAATAATGAAAAACAAAAACTAAAAAAAAGGAGAAAATTTCAGGTAGCATGGTAAAGACAGAAAAATTTATTTTCCAATCCCTCTTTCTTTTCCTAAGTATGTAAATATGAAAAGATAATAGAGACATCTCATTTCTGCTTTTTTTTGTCAACTCAATAAAATACAGTTTAATAAACAATACAGAAAGGAGTGAAGATGGAATCCTATCCTCAGAAATGAATGAGGACCAAAGCCAACAGAAGACATCCAAAAAAGGCCTGAACCTCAACCAAGGTGGGAGGTTCAGAACCAAGAGACTTACCACCATGTTCTGAAGCCACCGAGGAGATGACAGAGCACAGTGGACTCTTGGTAGGTACCTTAATCAATTCTAAGGCAGTGCCAGGGATGAAGGTAAGACACTTTGGATCCTGCTGACTATGCCAAGTTATGACTATCAAAAGGATGCTGTAAAACAAACAAAGCATTTTGAGGGATGTTAGGGATTGCAATTTGGTACACTTACCAAGATGAGCACTGAGTATAGAATCATTGAATCATTATATTGTACACTTGAAACTAATATAACACTGTATGTTAATTATATTCGATAAAAAATATGACAATTTATTACAAAAATGTCCTAATTAAAGTTCTGCTCATCTCTTAGTTTTGAAAAATCTTTTCCCCCCAATTACATATATAACTCAGCCACAGTAGAAATATTTTAAGTATTCAGTACTCTGCCATATTGGGCAGAGTAAACATGGAACATTCAATCATGACAGAAAATTCTTTTTTATTTTATTTTTTTTTTATTATGTTCAGTTAGCCAACATATCATTAGTTTTAGAGGTAGTGTTCAGTGATTCATTAGTAGCATATAAAATCCAGTGCTCATCACATCATGTGCCCTCTGTAGTACCCATCACCCAGCTACCCCATCCCCCCAACCCCCTCCCTTCTGTAACCCTCAGTTTGTTTCCCAGAGTCCACAGTCTATCATGGTTTGTCTCCCTCTCTGATTTCTTCCCAGTTTTCCCTCCCTTCCCCTATGGTCCTCCATGTTATTTCTTATGTTCCACATATGAGTGAAACCATGATATTTGTCTTTCTCTGCGTGACTTGTTTCCCTTAGCATAATCCCCTGCAGGTCCATCCATGTTGTTGCAAATGGCAAAATTTCATTCTTTTGATGGCTGAGTAATATTCCATTGTATACATATACCACCTCTTCTTTTTCCATTCATCATCAGTCAATGAACATTTGGGTTCCTTCCATAATTTGGCTATTGTTGTTAGTGCTACTGTAAGCACTGGGGTACATGTGCCCCCTGTGAATCAGCACATTTGTATCCTTTGGATAAATACCTAGTAGTGCAATTACTGGGTTTTAGGGTAGTTCAATTTTTAACTTTTTGAGGAAACTCCATACTATTTTCCAAAGTGACTGTAGTAGTCTGCATTCCCACCAACATTGCAAAAGGATTTCCCTTTCTCCCCAACCTCACCAACATCTGTTGTTTTCTGAGTTAATTTTAGCCATTCTGACAGGTGTGAGATGTTATCTCATTGTGGTCTTGATTTGTATTTCCCTGTTGATGAATGATATTGAGCATTTTTCATGTGTCTCTTAGCCATTTGTATGTCTTCTTCGGAGAAATGTCTGTTTATGTCTTCTGCCCATTTCTTAACTGGATTATTTATTTTTGGGATGTTGATTTTGATGAGTTCTATATAGATTCTGGATACTAGCCCTTTATCTGCTATGTCATTTGCAAATATCTTCTCCTATTCCATTGGTTGACATTTAGTTTTGTTGATTGTTTCCTTCTTGGGCAGAAGCTTCTTATCTTGATGAGGTCCCAGGAGTTCATTTTGCTTTTGTTTCCCTTGCCTCCAGAGACATCTAGTAAGAAGTTGCTGTGGCTGAGGTCAAAGAAGTTGCTGCCTGTGTTCTCTTCTAGGATTTTTATGGTTTCCTATCTCACATTTATGTCTTTTATCCATTTTGAATTTATTTTTGAGTATGGTGTAGGAAAGTGGTCCAGTTTCATTCTTCTGCATGTCACTGTCAGATTTCCCGACAGAATTTTTTGAAGAGACTGTCTTTGTTCCATTGGATATTCTTTTCTGCTTTGTCAAACATTAGTTGATCATATAGTTGTGGGTCCATTTCCGGGTTCTCTATTCTGTTCCATTGATCTATGTGTCTGTTTTTGTGCCAGTACCATACTGTCTTAATCACTACTTAATCACTTTGTAATACAGCTTGAAGTCTGGGAGTGCAATGCCTCCCACTTTGCTTTTCTTTCTCAACATTACCTTGGCTATTCAGGGTCTTTTCTGGTTCCATACAAATTTTAGGATTGTTTGTTCTAGCTCTGTGAAAAATGCTGGTGGTATTTTGATAGGGATTGTATTGAATGTGTAGATTGCTTTGAGTAGTACAGACATTTTAACAATATTTGTTCTTCCAATCCATGAGCATGGAATGTTCTTCTATTTCTTTGTGTCATCTTCAATTTCTTTCCTAAGTGTTCTATAGTTTTCAGCATACAGATCTTTTACCTCTTTGGTTAGGTTGATTCCTAGGTATCTTATGGTTTTGGGTGTAATTGTAAATGGGATTGATTCCTTGATTTCTCTTTCTGCTGTTTCATTATTGGTGTATAGAAATGCAACAGATTTCTGTATGTTGATTTTATATCCTGTGACTTTGCTGAATTCATGAATCAGTTCTAGCAATTCTTTGGTGGTGCTTTCAGATTTTCTATATACAGTATCATGTTGTCAGTGATGAGTGACAGTTTGACTATTTCCTTGCCAGTTGGGATGCTTTTTATTTCTTTTTGTTGTCTGACTACTGAGGCTAGGACTTCTAGTACTATGTTGAACAACAGTGGTGAAAGTGGACATCCCTGTCATGTTCCTAACCTTAGGGGAAAAGCTCAGTTTTCTCCCACTAAGAATGACATTAACTGTGAGCTTTTCATATATGGCCTTTATTATGGTGAGGTATGTTCCTTCTCTATTTTCTTCAGGATTTTTACAAGAGAGGATGTTTTATTTTGTCAAATGCTTTTACTGCATCTATTGAGAGGATCATATGGTTTTTATCCTTTCTTTTATTAATGTGATGTATCATGTATATTGTTTTGTAGATATTGAAGCACCCCTGAAGCCCAAGAATAAATCCCACTTGATCATGGTAAATGATTCTTTTAATGTACTGTTGGATTCAATTTGCTAATATTTTAAGAATTTTTGCACCCATGTTCATTAGGGGTATTGGTCTGTAATTCTCCTTTTTAGTAGGGTCTTTGGTTTTGGGATCAGGGTAATGCTGGCCTCACAGAATGAGTTTGGAAGTTTTCCTTTCATTTCTATTTTTTTTGGAACAGTTTGAGAAGAATAGGTATTAGCTCTTTTTTTTTTTTTTTTTTTTTAAGATTTTATTTATCTGACAGAGAGATACAGCGAGAGAGGGAACACAAGCAGGGGGAATGGGAGAGGGAGAAGCAGTCTTCCCGCTGAGCAGGGAGCCCGATGTGGGGCTCGATCCCAGGACCCTAGGTTCATGACCTGAGCTGAAGGCAGATGTTTAACGACTGAGCCACCCAGGCGCCCCTTAGCTCTTCTTTAAATGTTTGTTAGAATTCCCCTGGGAAGCCATCTGGCCCTGGACTTTTGTTTGCTGGGAGATTTCTAATTACTGATTCAATTTCTTTGCTGGTCATCAGTCTGTTTAAGTTTGCTATTTCTTCCTGTTTCAGTTTTGGTAGTTTATATGTTTCTAGGAATTTATCAATTTCTTCCCAATGGACTGCCCAATTTGTTGGCATATAATTGCTAATAATATTTTCTGATAATTGTTTTGTATTTCTGTAGGTTGGTTGTGAGCTCTCTCATTTGTGATTTAATTCGAGTCCTTTCTCTTTTCCCTTTGATAAGTCTGGCTAGGGGTTTATCAATTTTATTAATTCTTTCAAAGAACAGCTCCTAGTTTCATTGATCTGTTCTATGGGGTTGTTTTATTTCTATATCATTTATTTCTGTTCTGATCTTAATTATTTCCTTCTTCTGCTGGTTTTAGATTTTACTTGCTGTTCTTTTTGCAGCTCCTTTAGGTATAAGATTAGGTTGTGTATTTGAGCCTTTTTTTGCTTCTTGAGGAAGGTCTGTATTACTATATACTTCCTTCTTATGATTGCCTTTGCTGTGTCCCAAAGATTTTGGACTATCGTGTTTTCATTTTCATTTGCTTCCATGTATTTTTTAATTTCTTCTTTAATTTCCTGGTTAACCCATTCATTCTTTAGTAAGATGTTCTTTAACCTCCATGTATTTGTGGTGTTTCCAAATTTTTTCTTGTGGTTGACTTCAAGTTTCATAGCATTGTCATGCATGGTATGATCTCAGTCTTTTTGTATTTGTTAAGGCCTGATTTGTGTGATCCAGTATGTGATCTATTCTGGAGAATGTTCTACGTGCACTTGCAAAGAATATGTATTCTCCTGCTATAGGATGAAATGCTCTGAATATATCTGTTAAGTCCATCTGGTCCAGTGTGTCATTGGACCTCGTTGATTTTCTGCTTTCATGATCTGTCCATTGCTGTTAATAGGGTGTTAAAGTCCCCTGCTATTATTGTATTATTATTGATGAGTTTAAATTTGTTATTAATTGATTTATATAATTGGGTGCTCCCAAGTTGGGGGCATAAATATTTACAACTGTTAGAACTTGTTGGATAGACCCTTTATTATGATATAGTGCCCTTCTTCATCTCTTATTACAGTCTTTGGTTTAAAATCTAGTTTGTCTTATTTAAGTATGGCTACTCCAGCTTTCTTTTGATGTCCATTAGCATGATAGATGGTTCTCCACCACTTCACTTTCAATCTGGAGGTGTCTTTGGGTCTAAAATGAGTCTCTGGTAAGCAGCATATTGATGGGTCTTGTTTTTTATCCATTCTGATGCCCTGTGTCTTTTGATTGGAGCATTTAGTCCATTTACATTCAGAGAAATTATTGATAGATATGAATTTAGTGCCATTGTATTACCTGTAAAGTTGCTGTTCGTATAGATTGTGTCCTTCTTTTCTAGGATTTGTTGCTTTTGGTCTCTTTCCCACTCAAAGGGTCCCCTTTAATATTTCTTACAGAGATGGTTTAGTGTTCATGAACTCTTTTAATTTTTTGCTTATCTTGGAAACTCTTTATCTCTCCTTCTATTGTGAATGACAGCCTCCTGGAAATAGTATTCTTGGCTGCATATTTTTCCCCTTCAGCATATTGAATATATCACACTACTCCCTTCTGGCCTGCCATGTTTTTGTGGACAGGTCTGCTGCCAGCCTTATGTGTCTACTCTTGTAGGTTAAGGACCTTTTGTCCCTAGCTGCTTTCAGAATTCTCTCTTTATTTTTGTATTTTGCAAGTTTCACTATGATATGTCTTGGTGTTGACGTGTTTTTGTTGACTTCGAGGGGAGTTCTCTGTGCCTCTTGGTCTTGAATGCCTGCTTCCTTCCCAGATTAGGGAAGTTCTTAGCTATAATTTGTTCAAGTAGAACTTCTGCCCCCTTTTTCCCATTCTTCTTCTTCTGGGACTCCTATGATATGGATATTATTGCACTTTGTGGAACTGCAGAGTTCCCTAAGTCTATATTCATGATCTAATAGTTTTCTTTCCCCCTTCTTTCCAGCTTCATTATTTTCCATAATTTTATCTTCTATCTCACCTATTCATTCCTCTGCTTCTTCCATTCATTGTGATTATATCAGTTGATTTTACATCACAGCTATATTTTTTATTTTGGCCTGACTAGTTTTTAGGTCTTTTATATCTGCAGATAGGGTTTCTCTGCTGTCTTCTATGCTTCTTTCAAGTCCAGCTATCATTCTTATGACTGTTGTTCTGAATTCTTGTTCAGATATATTGCTTATATCTGTTTTGAGCAAATCCCTAACTGTGGTTTCTTCTTGATCTTTCTTTTGGGGAGAATTCCTCCATCTTGTCATTATGTCTAGGTTTCTGTCTTTTGTGTGTTATGAAAGCTTGTTATGCTTCCTGCTCCTGAGAATAATACTATATTAAGAATGGGTGCTACACTGTCCAGGGCCTGGGGCTTCAGAAAGTGTTTCTGGTGTATGCTGTATGCACTCTGCTGTTGTGTTTTGGGTGCTCTTTCCCACAGGCCAGTCCTCTGTGGAGTTCCTCCTTGCTTGTATTGGGGACTGTTTGCTGTTTGGGCCTTTAGGTGTGCTTTGGTTTGTTTGTTAAGATAAGCCTGATAAGAAAGGAAAAAAAAAAAAAAAAAGCCTGATCCAAGAAAAGGAAAGGAATAAGAAAGCAAACAGACAAACAAAAAAGTACAAGCCTGATTCCAAAGAAAAAAAAGAAGGAAAAAAGAAAGAAGAAGAAAAAGAAAAGACTGATCCAAAGAATGAGAAAAGGAAAAAAACAAGCCAACAAATGAACAAAAAAACTATAAGCCTGATGCCAAAGAGAAAAAAAAATATATTTAAATATATATATTAAAAAAAAAAAAAAAGCCTAGTCCTATTTCCACCAGAACTGAAGCTAACCCTTTGGAGCACTCTAGGATCAGTAGCCTTAATGCATGTGGAGGCTCTGTGTTAGTCTTCTGAGGGAGAGGCCTGCTGCACTGCCTCCCAGTCAGACCTGCCCTTGTAATGATGCCCCTGCCAGGAGCAGGGGAGCAGGGTTTGGTGTAAGTGACTCAAGGCACTGTGTTTCTCCCTTGAGGTCCAATTGTGTTATTCAGCAGGAGAAGGGAAAGATGGCATCACCTTGCCCTCTCCTCCCTGGAGAGGGGAACTCACAGCCACTGCTGTTCAGGAGGCCCTCACAGAAGTGAACATCTCCTCTTCTGTGCCCCAGGCTTTCCTCAGATCCTTGGCCTCAACCTGTCTGTGCCCAGCCCTCAGCTTGCCTGGGGTGCCACAGTTCTCCTGTGTTTTATCTCTGGCTGGGGGCTGGGATTCAAAACAACAAGTCTTAAAGTACTGGCTGCCCGCAAACCCACCCCTCTCCCCGGGAGGAGAGCCTTGCAGCACTTTTCTGTCCCAAAGTGACAGTGTGAGTGCTCAGAGTCTATGTTGAAACACAGCAAAAAAGCTGTGACCAGGTTATCTACTGTCTGTATGCGCCTCTCTCCCCTGATGTTGAATGGACACTCAATACTGCCAGGCAGTTCTTCTGTCCTTAGAAAAGCAAAATACCTTCTTTCAAATGCACTCCAGGAAGGAGAATGTTCTCTCCCCAAGTGACCCAGGGGATCCCCACACCACAGCACCTTACTCAAACCACTGCTCTCTCTCCCACTCTCTCCCTCTATTCCTGACTTTGCTCCTCGAAAAGGGTTCCCACCCCTCCACAGTACCTCAGCTTTTCTCTCTCCCAATTCATATCTCCGAACCTTTCATCTGTCACATTCTCTCCCTCCGGTTGTGCGGATTGTTTTCTTAATCCTCAGATCAATTTCCCAGTTTTTCAGAATGATTTGATGTTGATCTAGCTATGTTTGAGGGACAACGCAAGCCCAGGGTCCCCCTACTACTCCGCCACCTTAACTTCTCTGTTGCTGTTCTTCCTTATTTACTACATCAAGAGTAACCTGGCATTTAGTTACACTTTGTTAATTGTTTTACTACATATCTTGCAAATAATGTTACCTTCCATATTATATCTATATCACAGTAGCATTTTTTAATCATTCATAGTCAAAGTGCAGTATATAAGGACAATATTATATAATTTTTATGAAATTAAATATTAAATATTGAAATTAATGTTTGACATTTTTAACTATAAAATTTAAATAATTTAAAGACATATTAAATACATTTAAAATGAAATCTATATGAGGATGTTAATAGAGCTTAAATTATTCTAGTTATCTGTCGAGAGTCTTTGATTGTAAATTTTATATTCCTGAACTCAGTACATTTCAGAGTCTGGCTCAGGTTCAAAATTTACTTGCTTAAAAAGTTGATTTGGGGGGCACTTGGGTGGCTCAGTCATTAAGCATCTGCCTTCAGCTCAGGTCCTCCCAGGGCCCTGGGATCGAGCCCCGCATCAGGCTCCCTACTCAGTGGGAAGCCTGTTTCTCCCTCTCCCACTCCCCCTGCTTATGTTCCTGCTCTCGCTATTTCTCTCTCTGTCAAATAAATAAATAAAATCTTCTAAAAAAAAAAGTTGATTTGGTCAGTGTCACACATTTACCAAATTATGGAATGCTAACTCAATCTTAAAAATCTTCATGTGGGACCACTGTTTAAAACAGAGGACAATTTATCGATGTCTAATGAGAAATATAAAGGTTTATAAGAATAAACACACATCTTCTGGTTAATGCATTCTACAGAAATCCAAGATACATAGATATAAAATCATGCTCAGAATATAGTTTGGAATGGGCGACATCAGAAACAGGAAAATTTACAACAGTCAGATGTTTAAATTGCAATGCACTATTTAGTTTGAAGTATTTATTTATCCTTTCATTTAATTGCATTTATTAAAGGCCTTAAATGTATGAGGCACTGGGTAAGGTATAGAAATTCACTAAGTTGCTACACCAAACTCCAGTCTTATTATTTGGTAACGTGTCAAAATTCTAGAAATATATATTAATTCTAACCTGTTATCAAAGGGAGAAAAATGTACAGCACTGTGTGGGAGGTACAATATGGTTAAGTCTACAAAAGTAAATATGGAAAGACTAATCAAGTAGGTGGCAATATGTTTTTACTAATAGAAAAATCCTGTTACCTAGACCAAATAGGTTTGGGTTGCAGACCTAAATGGAGCATTTTCATCTGAAATATGCTTGGATGGACATCAATACACTTTTCCTGTATTACTTTCTTTCTTCTGTACCTTTTTGCTAACTGATCCTTCCGAATGATTATGTCTTTATATTTAGTTAATGTATTCAGTAAAGTGCTAGTCAAGTTTTATTGTCTTAAAGTCATTGTTGTGTGATATCATATACCTCTTTGTAGATACAATATGGGTCAATTTTGTGACTTAACAACAGGTAATTATGTCAATTTTCAAAAACTCAAAAAGGGAATTTTACTTTAAAACTGAAATATCATCTACTTATATTTTTTCTAACTCGAAAAAAAATTTAGAATTGAAATCTAAGAGTATTGACACCTATAAGAAATTCACATATCTTAAATAGGGTTTCTGGTTTCAATAACTTATTTTGTATGAGAAGAAATAAAAGAACCACAATAGTATGGTAGTGTATGGTAAATCCAAATGAATAATCATTTAATAAAACTAGAATCATGTTTTAGTGATATAACTTAAAATATGGTTTTAATCTTTAAAGAAAAATGTAGAATTATAAGTATTGAGATTAAAAACTTAGAATGAAAGGGGCGCCTGGGTGGCTCAGTCGTTAGGTGTCTGCCTTCGGCTCAGGTCATGATCCCAGGGTCCTGGGATCGAGCCCCGCATTGGGCTCCCTGCTCTGCGGGAAACCTGCTTCTCCCTCTCCCCCTGCTTGTGTTCCCTCTCTCGCTGTGTCTCTCTCTGTCAAATAAATAAATAAAATCTTAAAAAAAAAAAAAAAAAAAAAAAACTTAGAATGAAATACTCATTGAGGAATTTTGATCCTTTAATATAAACTTTATCTTATAAAGCACTGTATATACTAGCTAGGTATCTCCAAAAATATTTATTTGTGGGGTGCCTGGGTGGCTCAGTCATTAAGCATCTGCCTTCGGCTCAGGTCATGATCCCAGGGTCCTGGGATCGAGCCCCCATCGGGCTCCCTGCTCGGCGGGAAGCCTGCTTCTCTCCCTATCCCACTCCCCCTGCTTGTGTTCCCTCTTCGCTGTGTCTCTCTCTGTCAAATAAATAAATAAAATCTTTTTAAAAAAATTTATTTGTAATCTTATATAAATGGATTATTTTGCAAAAAAAATATGTAGTTTATTGTTATTAAAAATCAGAATTGTAATGTTAATATAAATAATATTTTCTATTTATATTTCTTTCAAGATTTTCAAATAAAATTCAACGTAGAATTCCTGATATAAAAATACTTTAAGGGGCGCCTGTGTGGCTCAGTCGTTAAGCATCTGCCTTCGGCTCAGGTCATGATCCCAGGGTCCTGGGATCGAGCCCCGCTTCTGGCTCCCTGCTCCACAGGAAGCCTGCTTCTCCCTCTCCCATTCTCCCTGCTTGTGTTCCCTCTCTCGCTGTGTCTCTCTCTCTCTCAAGTAAATAAATAAAATCTAAAAAAAAAAAAAACTTTAAATAGTTAAAAATGAGACATCTTAAAATATTCAAAATGACTATGCACCAAATTATATTCAAATAGACTAATTCATCATAGCTTATACATTCTCAACATATTAAAAAATATTTTTCTCTGCTATTCTGAAAATATTTTAGGACACAAAGTCCTGATTAAAGAGTAAATAGTTTTCTTCTAAATCTAGAATGAATCTTCCAAAATATTTGGTATGTAACTTTGTGGAAAATAAACTGATCCTTCAAAATATTAACCAACAAACCTTCATTTATAAGAACAAAAGTTATTTTTAAACAAGGTTACCTGACATTTCCATCATCAATTTTTAATCCATTAAAATAAATAATAGCTGGTATTCTATAAAATTTTCAAAAGAAATAAAAATTAAAAACACCATCACCTGTTGATCTACATTATATTCCCATTATTTTGATAATCTAAGTAAGTTCAGAAATTTCTTACCAGAGTTTCAATGACTTTTTTAATAGGTGAAATCAATAAATGATACTATTAGTAGGAACATTTACACAGTAAAAGTTTCTCCCAGGTGAATGATCCAAGAGATAGGGCAAGGAAAAAAGCTATTTGCCTTTTATATCCTTACCTTAGAAATGACACCATTATTTCTACCACATTCTATTTATTAGAAATGAGTCACAAAGTACAGCCCACCCATAAGTGGTGGGGAATTAACTTTCACCTTTTGAAAGAGAGAAGTATCAAAGAATGTGTGGACATGTTTTAAAACTACTATCAACTCTCTGGCTATAAATTATTTACATCCACCCACATACAAAATACAGGTACATTCCTCCCTTTCCTAGCTACCCTCTTTAATACTTCATCCCATAACAGCATCTGCTCAAAGTCTAGAATCTTGTCATGTAAGTCAGGTACATATGAAGAAGAAGTTGTTCAGCTGTAATTCCTTAAGTATAGCTTCTTGATTATACTTTTCTTAAACTATAAAACTAAAGACATAAATTAGCTTCTCCACATACATACAGCATATAATAATAAGATAGGCTTAGGATAACTGCAATAGGCATTTCTGTTTAAAAAGGAGAATATTTGGAAGCACAAAGGATTTCACAGTGATTTTGAAATTCAGCTTGGTACACATTGAAAGTTTGTTGGTTAGAACTCAGGGACTGGGAATAATTTTCCATGGCTCACAGCTCTGAACTCTTCATCACCAGCATGTGTTTGCAGGTAAGTAAATCTCTTAGCCTATTTCATACTTACAGAAATTTGGGAATCCAAAGTTCTCAATTCGTTTTGTATTTTCTCTCTTTTATAATCTAATCCAGTGGTGTTTCTACAAACATAATACCCTTGAAAACTGTGTGGGCTTCTGATAAATTTTACTGAAATTCACTCCAGTAGATAAAAGCCCCCCATAAATATTATTTTAGATAATATCTGCCTTCAGCTTCTAATGAAGGAAAAAATGCCCATAAGCTTATTAGTATCTCTATTATTTGATTAACAAAATGCCTGAGGAATATACTCAAAATCTATTCAGTATCTTTTGTCTGACTTCATGTCCTCTGAGGCACCACTATTGATCTTTCTGGGGTCTTACTCATTCCCTGAAAGTAATTTCCATTTTTTCCTTCCCATTTTTTTGAGGTGAAATTGAATAATACAATTATATTTATTTAAAGTTGCCCACAATGATTTGGTATTTGTATACATTGTGAAATGATTACCACAATCAGGTTAATTAACATATCCATCACTTCACATAGATATCGTGCGTGCGTGTGTGTGTGTGTGTGTGTGTGTGACAAGAACACTTAGGATCTACTCTCTTAATTTTAGCATTAGTTGCTATCTGAAGAGGCTGAAATTTTCAAAATCATAAGTTTAAGCTTATTTTTTGTTAACAATCTTTTCCCCTCTGGAATCTTCATGTAAATGTCAAGAAGATAGGTGACACCATCAACATTTTGTCTGGAAATCTCTTTAGCTATACCAGCAAGTTCATGGCAAATTTCCTACCTCCTATATTACCACAGGCAGCAGAGTTGCTAAACTTTGGGCCACTACAGGAAAATACCCTTTCTTCCAGCATCCAGAAATTTTTTTCTCACTTCTCTTTAAGCCCGCACTCACAGCCTCTTCAAAAGCCATCATGCCTTTCCAAACATTTACTTCAACAACTTTCAAACTTTTAATAACACTTTCCTCAAAGTTATTCCAGATTATGCCCATTATTTAGTTCCAAGGACACTCAAATTTGGTTCCCTTTCTCTAAGGTAACACTTCTGGTACCAAAATCTATATTAGTTATCTATTGCTACAAATACATTACCCTAAAACTTAGTACCTTAAAATAACATTAATATTGATATTAATATTTATTATCTCACAGTTTCTGTGTTTCAGTAATCTGGGGACAGTTTAGCTGAGCTTCGCTGAGTAATTACAGCTTGGAGTCTTCCTAAGATTGCAATTAATTGGTCAGCTAACACTGTAGTCATCTGAAGGCTTGACAGAAACTGGAGGATCCAATTCCAAGATGGATGTTGGCAGAAAACCTACACTCCTTATAGGCTGTTTTCAAAAGGCTCAGTTCTTTACCACCTGGATCTCTCTATAAGGGTTACTAGAGTGTCCTCACATCATGACAAGTGGCTTTCTACAAAACTAGTGTTCTCAGAGGAAGGAACATATGGGAGACAATGAATTTAATGACCTAACCTCAGAAATCATTTATCATCACATCTGCTAATTCCATAAGTCACAAAGACCAATACCTATATAAGATAGGAGAATAATACACAAGGGCATGAATACCAGGAGGTGGTAATCATTGGGGACCATCTTGGAGGCTGGCTGCCATCCACCAATTAAATGGAAAACTGAAGAGGGCAAATAGCATAATATATGTTAAATGTAGATTGCTTCCTAGATCTTTGTTTGAAAAAAAGTTGAATAATATATTCAGGAACCATGGCATATTCACAGAGTGTCAGAATCCAAGACCTAATTTAATAGGTGTCATATGTCACTTCCATGTTCAAAATTTTTGCTTCCTATTCATACAATTTCTTATTGATTTTAAATTATGTGTATTATACTATGTGTACTCACAGTACATTCATACTATATTCACACTATACATAAGTTATAGATGGAGATACTCTACAGATCACTACAAACCAATCACCTATCCAGAAGTTACTCTGAACTTAAAAGATAATTGTATTCATTTTATTGTAAATAATACGGAACAATGACTGTCTTATTTTTCCCAGCATGAAGGAAATAATTAAGCAGTTAAAAATCCTAATTTGATTCATACTACTAGTGGTAGTATGATTTAAATAAGAGGTTGTGATTTGTATTCTTTAAAGGGGGTATCAGCTATGTATTTTTTACATTACTAGTATTGATCTTAAAACAATAGGACACTTATGGAAGACATAAGAATAGATTTTATATTTGCCTACAAAATCACAGAAGATTACATCTGCTTTGTTGTAAACGTCTTGAAAACACAGAGAAGAAAATGTCAAAGTTCTTTGTATGTAAGCTTTTTTTTTTCTTAATCTCTTCAGGGACTATTTTATTCATTTATTTTTTTAGAGGAAGAGAGCAAGCGGCGGGGGGGGGGGAGAGGGGGGGGAGGAGGGGAGATGTGGAGAGGGGCAGAAGGAGAGGAAGAGAGAGAATCTGAAGCAGACTACACACCCAGCACCAAGCCTGATGCAGGGCTTCATCCCAAGACCCTGAGATCATGACCTGAGCTGAAATCAAGAGTTGGACGTTTAACTGACTAAGACACCCAGGTGCTCCAGTGACTCATTTTAAATAAAACAAAACAAGTCCTGGCTGATTAAAGAATCTTTATCATTAGCTTTGACCACTTTTGTTTGTCAAGACTAATACACACACACACACACACACACACACACACACAATTCCAATGCCAGAGAAGAGATATACAATTCTCATTTAAAAAACAATAAAAATAATGTCATTTTTTTCAGAATCATAAAATTCCATGTGATTTTTCTTGAATAGAGATATTATTTTTTATTGCCACATGAAATTGGCTAATTCTTAAACTGGTTTATATAATTCCAAATAACAGTTGAAGACTGAGTGACAAAAACATACATTTACAAATATTTTGATGCTTAGTAAATTAAATAAAACATCTATATTATTTACTATCTTTTCTTCTGTTAGAAAAGTTTGAATATAGATTTAGATGTAATGGTAAAAAGGTTTTTTTGTGTGTTTTTTTTTTTGCCTTTAAGAATACCAGTTTCCAACTCAGAAACAATTATAATTACCCAATCATCTCCACATCATATAATATAGTTTTTAAAAATATCCTACTCTTCTATATATAACCAAGTTGTCATGTTCAAAGGAGTGCAATAAATGATTCAAAAATAGCTTTTAAATGTTTTGAAATACACAAAATCAAATTTAAACACAAGCAAGTATAGATTATTTAGATGTATGTGCAGTGTCTTTGGCAGAACACTTATTAGAATGTGTAGTTTAAACTGTCTTATAGTAAATGGTCAATTTAACTACAATAAACATTTCCAGGCTTATAGATATTCTGATAGGAGACACAGTAGTCTGTCAGCCTGAGAGGTTCATTTTTGTTTTTGGTAGATATGTCAGGAAAAGAATTAGACAAAAGAAATACTGATAAATGGAGAATTGCCTCAACATAAAGAAATCTTTGCTGGAGGAAACTATATAGGAAAATGATGAGGAAAACCAATAAATATATACAGATACTTTTTAAAAAAGATTTTATTTATTTGTCAGAGAGATAGAGAGTGCACAAGCAAGGGGAGTGGCAGGAAGAGGGAGAAGCAGACTTCCCTCTGAGCAAGGAGCCCCATGTGGGGCTCCATCCCAGGACCCTGGGATCATGCCCTGAGCCTAAGGCAGATGCTTACCCAACTGAGCCACACAGGTGTCCCTATACAGATACATTTTTATAAACAGAAGCTACATTCAGAATAATTTTTCCTTGAATGGCAATGTACCATTCTTGAATTATTTATTAGGGATCATTTTCTTGACCCTCCTACAATTTGAAGTTTCTAATCACTTTAGGAGTCATCAAAGAATATTGCCCAAGGAAGAATCTCTGGAACAGTTCATTGTTTTTATTGACTTTTTATTTTGAAATATAGATTCAAAGAGGGTTGCAAAAGGGAAAAAAAAGTCCAGGGGGTCCCTTCACTCAGTATACCAAAATAGTAATAACCTACCTAACTGTAATACAATATCAAAGATAGGAAATTATCACTGGTACTATCCGCTGAGCTTATTCAGATTTTATTAATTTTATGTTCATGTTTATGTGCATGTGTGTGCATTTAAAATAGATTATTTCAAATTCAGAAATGATTATAATTAACCAACTATCATCTGCCATATATTATTCACTATATCTTTTTAAAAAAATATATATCCTATCCTTCTACATATAACCAAGTTGCCATGTTCAAGGAATCACAATCAATAAACTAATTTAAAGATAATTTTTAAATTTTTTGTTTGTGTGTGACAGAAATTATAGTAATCCCATAAATCAGTTTAGAGAGTGTTGACATCTTTGTAACATTGAATCTTCCAATCCATAAACATCATAGTCTATCCTTTTACTTAGGTTTTCTTTCATCATTATTTTGTAATTTTCAGCATATAGATCTATACATGTTTTAAGTGTATACCTATATTTTTTTCCTATCTGTCTGATTTGAGTAGCAGCTTAATTTTGGTCTCATGAGTTTGGAAGTATCTCTCCTCTTTTATTTCCTAGAAGACACTGTATAAAATTGGTGCTCAGTCTAAGTGGTTGGTATAATTCTCCAGTGAAATCTCTGGACATGGAGAGTTCTTTGGGGGTGGGGAGATTAAATATGAATTAAATTTATGTAATTGTTATAAGGATAGTCACATTATCTATTTCATCTCAGTTGATTTTTGATAATTTGTTGTTTTAGAGGAATTTGTAATTATCTTCTTCCAAATTGTCAAATTTATCAATGTCAACTTGTTCATATTATTCCCTTATTATTTTTGTAATGGCTGTAGGATATGTAGTAATGCCCTTATTTCAATCCTTTTTCCAGCTGATTTGTGTTTTTTTCTCATTTATTTTCATCAATACTGCTAGAGTTTATCAATTATATTGATTTTTTTGAAGAACCATATTTTTTTTGTTGATTTTCTGTACCCTTTTACTTTTAATTTCTTGATTTCTGCTCTTATATTTAGTATATTCTATCTTCTGCTTGCTCATGGTTTCTTTTGCCTATATTTTTCTGTTTCCTGGGGTGGGGGGTGGAACCTAGGTTACTGAATCGAAACTTCTCATTTCTAATGTAAGGTTTTAGTGGTATAAATTTCCCAGTTGATACTACTTTCACTGCATCCCAAATGCTTTTTTTTTTTTTTAAGATTTCTTTATTTATTTTAGAGATAGAGAAAGAGAGTGTGTGAGCAAGATAGGAGCAGAGGGACAGAGAGAATCTCAAGCAGATTCCCTGCTGAGCTCAGAGCCAGAAGTGGGGCTTGATATAGAGAGTTGGATGCTCAACCGACTAAGCCACCAAGGCGTCGCCCAAATGCTTTTAAATGTGTGTTAATTTTCATTTAGTTCTGTATTATTATTTTGTTTTCTCTGAGACCTCCTCTTAAACCCTTAAATTATTTAGAAGTGTGTTAATTTCCATGTATTTAGAAGTTTCCCCCACTTTCTTTCTGTTCTTACTTTCTGGTTTGGTTCTAGTATGATCAGAGAACACATATTGTAAAATTTTAGTTCCTTTAAATTTGTTGAGGCATATTTTATTGTCCAGAATATTGACTATCTTGGTGAATGTTCCTTGGGCACTTGACAAACAATGTGCAGTGTTCTATAGATGTCAATTATAACCTGTTGATTGTGCTTGTCAGATCTTCTATTTCCACACTGATTTTCTTTCTAAGCAGTTCTATCAGTTCCTGAGAGGGGGTGTTAAAATTCCACTCTAACTATGGGTTTGTCTATTTCTCCTTTCAGCTCTCTCAGATTTTGCTTCATGTATTTTAAGGCTCTGATTTTTGGTGCATACACATTTACAATCATTATGTCTTCCAATGGATCTGTACTTTTATCGATATATAATGTTTCTCTTTGTCTCCAGTAGTTTTTCTTTTTTCTAAAATCTACTCTGTCAAATATATAGCCACTTCTGCTTTGTTTTCCTTAATTAGGATTTGGTATGTCCTTTCTGTCATTTTACTTTTAAATTTATCTATGTGTTATTTTGAAATGAGCTTGTTAACAGCATATAGTTGTCTCATGTTTTGTACCGAATCTACCAACCTATGTCATTTGTTATATTTAAGTCATTACACTAAAGTAATTATTAAAATGTTAGGACTTATTCTTGCCATTTTTCTTCCATTTGTTCCCTCTTTTTCTTGTTCCTCCTTCTCTTTACTTGTATCCCAGTGTGTACTTGAACATTTTTAGAACAACATTTTGTTTTATATGTAGTGGTTTTTAGAATATGTCTTTGTAAAGTTTTCTTAGTTTTTGCTATAGGTATTACTATATGCATAGGTAATTTATCACAGTACATTATCACAGGTGTCAACATTCTACTAGTTCAAGTGAAGTGTTAGAAATCACATGTCCATGTAGGTTCCTTTATCTTTCCCCAATTGTCATTGATATATAATTGTTTAGGAATTCCCTTCAAATATGTTGAGCATTATGTCAGATGTTATTATAATTTTTTATTCAACCCTCTAATATGGTTTTATATCATAAACTATTTATGAATATGTATATATACAGATGTTAATAAACACATATTCCTTGTTCTGTCACTTGCAATGGGCTAAAAGAAATACATTCAAGTAGCAACAGGCACTTCTAGTATATGGATCTTGGTTCCTAGTGCCATTCTTCAATAAAAGGAACCAGGGATCCTTGAACAGGTGGGGTATTCTAGAGCTGGGACACATATAAGATACGCATGGAGCATTTTACAGTCCCAGAAAGTAGAAGACTACTAACACACATACACATGCACACTGATGGGGGTGTGTCAGAGACGGGGTATGTACCTGATATATAACAAACACATAAGTCTACCCTGATTTACATAAATAATTGAATAAATGAATAAGTGCGAAAAACAGGCAATCACCCATGCAGAAGGATTCAAAATAACTTATGGAGATTCCAGCTCAAATATGTGGAGCATAACTCCTCAGTCCTCAAGTACAGGTTGTGCATAGTAACTTCCTTCCAAAGAGCACAGCATGGCAAGTGTGCAAACAGGTCTGACAACACTGTCACAGCCCACATAATCAAGGTCAATATTAACAGTATCAATAGAATGATGAGTCATGTTGATGGCATGTACCTTGACATCCTTGATTAAAATGGCACTTTACAACTCTCTTGTCTTCTTCCCAAAAACCCATAAGCCCAGCGTAATCATGATGCAAACATCAGACCAGTCCCAACTGAGGGACATTCTATAAAACACCTGATCAGTACTCTTCAAAACTGTCAAATCATAAAAACCAAAGAAAGTCATATGAATCTCATAGCCAAGAGAAGGCTAGGGGGACATGAAGAATAAATGTAACATTGTTTCTGGTTTGTATTCCAGATCAGAAAACTGATATCATTATAAAAGTAGGAAATATGAATAAAGTTTGGCCTTTAGCTAATAATAATGTATCAACATTGGTTCATTACTTGTTATAAATGTACCATACTAATGCAGATGTTAACAATAGTGGAAATTAGGTGTCTTTGTACTATCTTCACAATTTTTCTGACCTAAAATTCTTCCAAAAATAAAGCTTATTTAAAAATAAAATAATAACGAAATCATTGTTCATAATGCTCTTGTATCGTGTACCACTTTAAAAAAAAAATGGTTTTCTGGTTCTTCACAGAGTCTATTCTGTCCATTTCAAAATCCATGATATCATATTTTAAATATGTGAACCTCTTTCTTCATTATTAGATTATGCATATAAAACCAGCATGAAGTTTTACCTGACTGTAATTACTTACATATTTCCCACTTTTAATGCATTATTAATATTTAGCATTAGTTCTCTCTATTCTTACCCTCAGTTCTGACAACACTTTGAAATAAGGCTTTTCAATTACTATTTTATGTCAATGGTTCACAAAAGAAAGGACTCCACCATCCACAGCAACTGCTCAGAAATGAATGTCAGGCATTCTTCCCACCCACTTTCAAGGTGATCATTGAATGAGGAGAGCATATGTGTTCTCATTTTATTTTTCACTCAAATTCCATGTCTCTGGGAGGAAAGTGATTTTGATCATGTGGCTGAATGAGCAGAGAATGGAATTTATAAGACTCTTGGGGAAGTGACTGAAATATAAAAGATAGTATACGAGTGCTTTACAGCAAAACTCCTAGGAGCTTAAATTCTCTAAATGAATTACAAATGCTCTCTTATAGAGAAGAACTTAAAATTGAAAAAGAAAAAACTTAGAGGAAATGTTATTGATAACAATGACATCACCGATTTTCTTAATTTAAGCCACAAATTATATTAATGATGATAATACGTAATATACAATATCACTGTAAAGATTTCATGAAAAATATACATGAAAATATTTAGTAAACTGTAACACTATTGTAACAGAGGCTAAGTAAGGCTTTTGCTCTTCCCCAGAATTTGTCACTAGGACCTACAGCTGAGAAGAAAAAAGAAAGTTCACTTTGGAGTCTCCTCAACTCAGCCAATAGACCACACTGACTTAACGGATTTCAACAAAAGACAGAAAATGATAGACAAATATGTTTACAGTGCCATTTTACCATACACCAAAGTAAGCTAAGGCTTAGATGGAATAAAAAGACTAGGAGTCATTGAGGTTGGGGGGCTTATTAAAAACATGGTATTAAGGGGGCGCCTGGGTGGCTCAGTTGGTTAAGCATTCGCCTTCAGCTCAGGTCATGATCCCGGGGCTCCTGGGATCGAGTCACACAACCTTGGGCTCCTTGCTCAGTGGGGAGCCTGCTTCTCCCTCTCCCTCTGCCTAAGGCACCTCCCTGCTCTCTCTTTCTCCGTGTCAAATAAATAAATAAATAAATAAATAAATAAATAAATAAATAAATAAATCTTTTTTAAAAAAAACAAAAACATGGCATTAAGAAAAGAGCTTTTTCTCTCTCTGACACATGGGAAGAAGTGAAAGTTGTCCCCTTTTCAAGGGACAAGCTGAGCATTCTAAATGTCACAGGTAAAAATCTAGTTTGTGTACATAGAGGACAATGAAACCCTGTTCCACCATTAGAATTTTATTGAGCCCTTGAACCTCTAAGCCAAGCCTTGGCACTACTGACACTTTTAACTTGATAATTTTTGTTGTAGGGGGTTCTCCTGTGTACTGCAGAATGTATTAGCAGCTACTCAGGCATCTACCCCCTAGATACCAGCAGAACCACCTCTCCCCTAATCTTAACAATCAAATATTCCTCTGAATGTTGCCAAATGTCCCATAGAAGGAAAAATCATGCCAGTTTGAGAAAACTGCTCTTTTTTCCACTATAGTTCTGTCAGTGTAGCACAGTGCAAAATGTGAGAGAGATTTGGAGGACATAAATAAACATAGATAAGTTGTCTGCATTTTGCCCATGAGAGTAACCTGCAGCAGAAAGATTAAACTGTTCTCCAAGAAAATCACAAATACATCAATACCATTACTGAGAGAAAACAACTGGCTCCTACATTTATCCCAGCCTTGGAGTTGATAAGAAAGGGAGGTATGTTCAGACAAGCTGCTGGTACCATAAGTCTACCAAACAAAAGCCTACCTGGTTTACGGGAAGAAATAAGATACGAAAATTTTATTATGCCACTATAATCTTTATGCCAAAACCAGGAAAGAATACAACACAATAGAAGTAAAAGCCAGTATCATTCATGGATATAGATATAAAAAATCCTTAATAAAAAGTTAGCAAATAGGGGTGCCTGGGTGGCTCATTTGATAAGTGTCTACCTTCAGCTCAAGTCATGATCTGGGGGTCCTGGGATCCAGCCCTGCGTGGGGCTCCCTATTCAGCAGGGAGTCTGCTTCTCCTTCTTCCTCTACCCTTCTCTCCTCTTGTGCTCTCTCTCTCTCTCAAATAAATCAAAAAAATCTTTTAAAAAAAGTTAGCAAATAACACCCAACAATATATAAAAGAATGATACAGCATAGTCAAGTCGGAATGCAAATTATTTGAACATGCAAAAAACAATGTAATTCACTATATTAAGTTAGAGATGTTAGAAAAGCATTTCTATAGATGCAGAAAAAGTATTTGGCAAAATACAATACTCATTTTTTAAAGATTTATTTATTTATTTACTTGAAAGAGAGAGAGTGAGCACAAGCAGGGGAAGTGGCAGAGGGAGAGGGAAAAGCAGACTCCCCATTGAGCAGGAAGCCCTATGCTGGGCTCAATCCTGGGACCCTGAGATCATGGCCTGAGCTGAAGGCAGCTGCTTAACTGACTGAGCCACCCAGGCACCCCCAAAACTCATTTTTTAAAAACATTCAACACACTAGGAATAGGAGGAATTTCCTCAATCTGATCAAAAACATATATGGAAAACCTATACTACACATACTGGTGAAATCCTGCATGCTTTGATTTTAAGACAGAGACCAATACAAAAGTGTACAATCTCACATTTCTATCCAGCATTGTAATGGAGGTCTGACAGAACAGTAAGGAAAAAAAAAGTAAAACAAGACTAAAAAGAAGCAAAACTCCTGATTTTCAGATAAATCCTTAAAATCTACAAAAATCTTCTAGAACTGAGAAATGAAACTTAGCAATATGTAATCAATATACAGAAGTCAATTTTATTTCTATATACTAGTAATTAATAATTAGAAAATAAAGTAAAAATATTATTATTAATGCTATCAAAAAACTATAAAACTTATCCATAAGTCTAACAAAATATGTGCAAGCTCTTCATATTAAAAACTATAACAGAGAGGGGCGCCTGGGTGGCTCAGTCGTTGAGCGTCTGCCTTCGGCTCAGGTCATGATCCCAGGGTCCTGGGATCGAGCCCTGCATCGGGCTCCCTGCTCAGCGGGAAGCCTGCTTCTCCCTCTCCCACTCCCCCTGCTTGTGTTCCCTCTTTCGCTGTGTCTCTCTGTCAAATAAATAAAAATCTTAAAAAAAAAAAAAAACTGTAACAGAGAGCAAGAGAGACAAATCAAGAAACAGACTGAATCATAGAGAACAAACTGATGGTTACCAGACGGGAGGAGGATGTGTTAAAAAGGTGAGGGGGGTTAAGGAGTGCACTTGTCATGATGAGCACTGGCTGATGTATGGAATTGTTGAATCACTCTATTGTACATCTGAAACTAATATAACTGTATGTTAATTAACTGGAATTAAAATAGAAACTTTAAAATTTTTAAAAGATAAAAAATAAATAAAACCGTTGCTAAAATCATAAAAAATCACTTGTAATAAAGAATCCATAAAAAACAAAACTATAAAGGCAAAGGAACAAAAATAGCCAAAATAAAAATTAAAAGAAACACAAATTTAAAGGGTTTGCCCTACTCGACTTCAAGTCTTACTAAAATGTATGCTAATCAGGATAGTGTGATATCAGTAAAAAGATAAACATATAAAGCAATTACACAAAATAGAGAGTCCAGCCATTCAATATGATTAAATAACTTTCAACGATAAAGTCGAAACAACTGAATATGGTAAAATATTTCCACCTAAAGGTAGATATCTATGAGAAAGAAAAAGAACCCCAGCCCCTACCTCACACCAAACACAAAAATCAATTGTATTAAATAATAATCCTAAATGTAAAATCTAAAACAGTAAAGCTACTGGAGGAAAACACAGAGGAATGTCTTTAAGACCCTGGGATAAGTGAAGATTTCTTAGACAAAATATAGATTATATGAAACATAACAGAGAAAAATGAAAAAATGGTCTTCATAAAAATAGTGGAAAACATTTGCAACATACATATTTGAAAAGGGATCTGTATTCAGAATATTAAAAAAAAAAATTCTTGCTTTCAGGAATAAAACATTAAATAATGAAATAAAAGAAGACTTAATCAGACACTTCCCAAAAGATATGGAAATGACCAATAAGCACATGAACAAGTATTTATCATAAATTATAGTAGAGGAAATGCAAATTAAAACCACCGTGAGATAGAGCTACACATCTACTAATACAGTTAAATGGAAAAGACTGAAAACACCAAATTTTGGAGATTAATTTATAGTTGTTAGGGGAGTGGAATTAACAGCCACTTTAGAAAACTATTTGCCATTTATTAGAAAGTTAAACATTTACCCCATGACTTAGTGATTCCAACCCTAAGCATTTATCCAAGAAAAAAGAAAACTTACATCCAGTCTTACAAAAAACGTTCATGTCAATGTTCTTCATAATAACCAAAAATTGAAAACAACTCACATTCCTATCCTAGAAAAGCAAATATTTATAAAACGAACTACTATAAACCAAGGAAAAAGAACTTCTGATATATGCAAAAAAATAAAATATTTTTAACATGAAAAATATTGTGGCAAGTGAAACAATGCAGACACAGATGCAGAAAGGGCTGCAAAATTCCAAATATATAAAATTCTAGAATTGACAAAACATGGCCTATCTATTGGAGGCTTATCCCTCATTCTTAACTTGACCGTGGATCTTATCAAAGCTGTCCCTTCACACTCCAGTCAGGGCAACAGCGGCTTCCTTCCTAAAGTGATTGTGTTAAGCACAGACGTGAGCCACCCAGAATCGGCATCAAGTAAAGGCTTCTTGCTCAGCCCTCAGCAAAGAGCAGGGAGGCTGAGCAACCAGCTTCCAGCCATTATTTCCTTTATGGCCTCCCTCAGCTGCACAGTATCTCTCCCCTGAGTTCACACCCTGGCCAGGGCAGCTTGCATATGGTGACTGAACAAGAAAGGTACGTGGAGGCCGGTACATTTCACCCAACATGGGACACTGATGGGTCAACATTCTCTCTCTAAAGCAATCCTCCTTCCTTCCCCTTCTTTTAATTGTGTTGCTCCCTAAAGAAAGATTTCACTCCTCAGGCTTTGCCTTGGTATCTGCTACTGAAGAATCTAAAATCTTTCTTGTGATTGCTAAACTGTTTAATTATGTAGTAATTCATTGCCCAGAAGTAGTGGGATAAATTATATACATTAAATAAAATAAGCAACATGGAGTCATATCAATGTTCATATTTAACTATAAAAATCCTCAGAGCAAAATTTACTATATGTTATTCTAGGGCTATGGGTAAATCATGCTACCTAAAACTACTTTTTCTGTGCAAGTGGCTGAAGTTGGAAAATCAAGACACAGTATGGATGTCTCATAGCAACACAATCACCAGGAGATAATATCTCTGTTATTTATGGATTTGAAAAAAATGTACTATAAAAACATATAGTGTAAGCTGACTTGCTATCAATCAGACTCTTTTGTCAAAAGCATTTCTGCCTAGACTGTCTAAAGAAATGTTGAAGCAAAAACCTGAAAGCATAGAAAGAATGTGATTTGTGATCCCATGGTACAATAGTCATCCTTTCTTTGTGTCTGAATGAATGTACTTCTTGCCAAAACTTTGGTTTGTCATTCTGTAGATGCCTGAACACAACTAAATAGAGCCTGTTTCTGCACAAAATGGCACTGAGATTTCCCACACTATAACGAGTATTTTGTTTTTTCCAGAATTGAGTGGAGTTTGTACTTAATAAAAATTTTTAAATGTTGAGTATTAAGAAATGACCTTAACATTCGATTTCTATCTCAAGTGAGAAAAGGATTTTTTGTAATATATCGGTACACATATTTATAGCTTATGTTTGTCTTTGACCAATAGATTTAAAATAGTGCTATCCATCAAGGCAGAGGATGTGAAGATACCAGTAATTATGTGTCCACATAAATATCCACAACTCAAGTTTAATTGTTTACAGTATATAATACTTAAATATGGCTACACATGCTTGGTACAGTAAAATAGTAATCTGAAAAATGTGCAGCTTTCTAGCCAGCAGAATATTGGGATTTGTGCTTTTTCTTTTTTATTTAGTTGAAACCTCTTAAAAGTTCTATGCTGTTGATAATCGTAAACCAAGAGGGAAAAGAAAAGAATCCCTAATTTTTGTTTGATCTTATCACCTAAGGTAATAGCTAAAAGAATTCATTTATTTACGATGGATTTATAGAAATTATTAAATTATATGTAACCTGTGATTTCCATGTAACAACACATAGGTCTAAGTAAACACATTTAATATAATACTAGACTTTGTGGAATTGTAAATAAAATGCTTCCACATTCATTGCTCCTAAAAACAGGTTTTTATAACATTTAATATTTCATAGAATTTTTATACTACAGTAGTTCTTTCCAATATGATAACCTCCAGAACAACATATGGACCCATTACCTTTTGGTAAAAAAAAAATTATGATAACCTCCAGAACAACAGATGGTCCCATTATCTTTTGGTAAAAAAAACAGCAATGTTAATTAATGTTTTCTTCTATACCCACTGAAGTTTTTCAGTCTGATAATAAAAGACCAATCTTTCATTGTATAAATAAAACTAAAAAAACTAAAACTAAATAAAAATAGATTATCCACAGATTATCCACAGAATGAAGTCCACCATAAAGCAAAGTTCTGTCAAAATGTATAACCATTTTATTGGGCCACGAAGTTATTTCATGAAGAATTTAGGGTTTTAACCACTTTATGTCAAACAGTGTCAGTTACTGCATTTCGGGCTAAACAAGGAATAAATTTAAAGGTTTTCTAAATTTTATTTGTGTAAAAATAATGAATATTTAGTGATTTTATGAATGTAGTGATAGCTAGTGGGTTGAAAGCTTCCCTACCTAGATTCCTCTGCAAAAATAATTGCTAAAACTATCAGTCACTGATGAGTTATTAACTGTTTATACACATATATGTTGAGGTAAGGATAAGTAGGACAGAGTATCTTTTAAATTGTCTAAAAAAATGCTAAGTAATTACTTTCAAACAATGGAAAAAGGAAAATTCTACTTCTTTAATCTTCTAGACTGACAACTTGAAAGTCAATCATTTAAAAATATATACAATAATTTGCAAAGTAGTGAGGGAACGTATTTTGCTGAAAAGAATGTGGTTGATCATATGAAAGAAGTACAACACTGAATAAGAAAAGAAAAACTTCATGTTGAAAAGATCAGGGAGACTGTCACAGAAGCAACTTTTGAGCCTTACCCTCCTTCTCATATTAGAAACCAAAACCAACCAATAAAAAATGAACTTTTATCTTTCTTAGAAGACTTAAAAAAAAAATCAAGAATTCTTTGGAGGAAGAACAGTCAATGGATGAGAAAAGTCATTTAGGGGCAAAATGTTTCTCTACAGGACTTTAATATGGTGAAATTGTTCTATACACAGAACCAGGTAAGACAAAGGAGGAATTTGGCTATTACTTTAAGAAGTTAAGAGAGGAGGAAGAGGAGTAAAGTGGAGTTGGGTCATGAAAAAATGGATGGCTCTCACAATGTGCTTCTGAAACTACAAAAGTTACCAAGGGTATAGTGATTAACATAACATAATAAAAAAAAAAAAGAAAAAAAAAAGTTACCAAGGCAGGGTACCTGGGTGGCTCAGCTGGTTAAGTATCTAACTTCAGCTCATGTCATGATCTCCATGTCTTGGAATCGAGCCCCATGTTGGGCTCCCAGATCAGTGAGGAGTCTGCCTCCCCCTCTCACCCTGCTTGTGCTCTCTCTGTCACTCTCACTCTCTCTCTCTCAAATGAATAAAATCTTAAAAAAAAAAAAAAGTTACAAAAGCTCCAAACTATTAAAAGGAATTTACTTTTTATGGAAACAAGTAACAATGTTGGACTCTGAATATAGGGTCATTTTGGCAAAATGGGGATTGTATCCAATAGAAACTGAAATTGAAGTCAAATAAACCGTATGTGACACAAAAACTCTAGGAAAATATAGAGAGGATACTGAATGTCCCAGCCTTTGGGATTTTCTTATGAGCCTAACTGTATCATATATTTCAAAGCCAACTACAGGGTTAAGCAAGTAAATCTTTCCTCTGTTGTCTATTTCTACTATTTCCCATTCTATGAGGCCTTCCCTGCCCCCCCCCATTAGTGACTCTGTTTCTTTCTTAAACAAGAAGCCATTAAAGAAACCGGATTAGACCCAAGATGGAATCACTCAAGCTAAATCCCTCATCAGCAAACCAAACCTTTTCTGTGCTCAGCAATCACAGAAAAGGAAGGCATAGGTCAACCGAATTGGTGTTTGCTTGCTCAGCACAAGTTACCAGACCTGGCTCCAAGACTTCCATTTGTTCCATACAACGAAAGTAACCTTGGAATAACCAATCCAATTTTGCCTAGTATGACTTCCCTGTTCCTGCTTCCTTCTGCTGTAACAAGCGTATATGTGGTCATTCAGTTTAAAAACAAAAAATTTCCTTAAGTTCTCACTTGTGTTTCCTCCTTTATTTTGCTGGCAAATTTCCTCACATATAAACCACACTAACAGATTTAATTATTTCCCTTTGACTTCTTTATCCACAGCAATCTTTTCCAAGTTCAATCCTTACTGACTGCTATAAAAAGTGATGAATAAATTCCTCTTTTCTAAAATGTAATGTTTTCTTTATAGTGTTTTTCTTATTATCTTAATTAATATCTTTAATATTTGATACCCCTAAACATTTATTTAAAGAATTTAAAGAATGTTATTTCTGCAACATTACTTATTTCTATTATACTTATTTTATCTTTGCTCATTCAAAATGCAATTTGTTATCACTCTTTCTTCCTCTGTGTTCTTAAATATAAGTGTTAGTTATGGTCCTCATTTCTTTTTTCTTTACCCTCTTCTTGGGTTCTCCACTCACTAATATAGCTTCAGTTATCATCTTGAAAATGATAATAAAAACAATACTTGTTAAATACTTATTAAGAACCTAATCCTATGATAAGAATTTATTGTGTATTTTTAAATTTTAATCTGCATAATAACTTTATGAGGTAGAGACTCTAATTTGCAGATGAGGAAACTGAGACTGAGGTAAATTAATAGCATCCCAATAACATGTAGCTAGTAAGGTGCAAAATTAAGACTCACAATCAGGTTTCTCTGACATCAGAGTGTAAACTGGAGCTTCTCTTCTTAACAAGCTTAATAACTTGATCTTAACCACACCAGGTCATAAAACACACTAACAAAAGTATATCTGAGGCTCTTACCTCTTTTTTGATAAATAGCATCACAATTAATATCCTATTAGAAGAAAGTGAGGTAGTGGAAAGTAATGAAGAGAAAGGAGAAACACATGGGATGTGCTAGAAATGTATAACTGGAGGGGAAGGGGAAAGTGGGGAGCCATGGGTGAGATAGGGAAAGGAAGAAAAAAGGAAATACTTACATGTTTACCAACTTGATAATATTCACAATTCTTTAAGTTTGGTTTAATTACCTATGTTCTTATTTATTTATTTAAAGATTTTATTTATATATTTGAGAGAGGGTGAGTGAGAGGGACAGAGAGAGGGAGAGAATATCTAAAACAGACTCCACACTGAGCACAAAGCCTGATAAGGGGCTCAATCCCATAGCCGCGAGATCATGACCTGAGCCAAAACCAAGAATGAGAGGCCCAACTGGCTAAACTTATCAATTCCACTGCCAAAGATGTCCAGTTAATGGCAACCTCACCCATCCAAGTACTCAAAATGGAAAATTAGAATTGTATCTGATTCATTGTTTATCCTATTGCCCATGGTCAATGTTGTGAAAATAAAGATGACAGATTCAATTTAAGATTATATAATTTACTATTATTTCTCATTTAAGAAAAAAAAAAGTGGGTAGGAAGACACAGTAAGCATTGACCCACTCCCCAGTCTTCTTAGGACCTAGAAGTTAAAAATGTTCTTCATGTGGAATAAGAGAATCAGCTTTCCAATTTAAATAAGCCAAAGATCTCTCTCAAGAAGTACTTTTTTTGTGTGTTCAAGAATCTCTCTCAACACAGGAAACCATGGAAAAGTATATGTTGAACACATGGAGCTGTTGGTGCAGGATCTGTGGGCTTTCTGAACTAGAAAGATTGACTAAAGTTCACACCAATTCATCCTTTTGAGTTGCATATTTAGACATTTAATATGATTGGTAATATATTGTATGATTCCTAATGTAGTTGACTATTAAAAAAAATGTACAATCACATGCTGGGGTGATAGATGAAGACTGGCTCTGGAAGAAAGGGTAATTGCTGCCCACTACCACAGTGAGAGGGGATATTGGCAGAAAGGAGGTAAACTGGTGGAGAATGAATGTTTTCACAGATAGGAATAAACTATAAAAATAGAAAATTATATTTGAATTCTCCTAAATAATATTAGTCCAGAAGTTTTTAAAGACCACACCACAAACACTGAAGTCATTTGCTCAGTGTTTCCAAGTATTTCAAGACTTCACAAAATTCACTATTTAGTCTATCTGTCGTGTACATCACAGGGCAATTCCTTTTCACTCTAGGTTGGAATTTCCACAATACTGCTGAGACTCGGGTATCTCTTCTAAGAATTTGAAATTTATCTTGTAAATGTTAATTCCTATTAATATTTATAGCATATTTTAACTACTTTTAAAAAGCCTGTGAATAATGTTTAGTTTTATTTATAAACTTACACACCTTAAATATTCCTTTTATAAGCTAAATGTCACTTTTATGAACTTTAATTTCTTACCTAAAAAACAAAACCATCCATAATATTAAATATTTCTTATATATCTAACAAATTAAATAATAAATAAAATAATCCCAAAGTCATTTTAATAAATTTAGATTTTAATTTAAAGCAGGGTAAATATATTATTCAATTAAAACTTAAATTGAGTTATAACATTATAAATCTTATAGTCAAAATTATGCTTTGTAAATATGTTAAATGCCAAATATGTACAGTCTCTTGGCAAAAAATATATATTCTGGTTTTCACAGAACATATCTCTACATTTAAACTATATCACCATTTATTTGGTCTCAAAGAATTTTGCTGCTACATGAATATCAATAACTTTATTGGAATTTGTATTTAGAATCTTAAAATATGAAATTTTTCTTCTAACAAAAAAGTGAAACAATATAAACTTAAATGTATGTTTACATTTTTATGTGCCCATTAAATTTGATGGAATCTTTAATTTTCTTATAACCTCAGAGTTATCAACCCACAGATATTTTAAATAGTATTCATTTGAGATTTGACTATAATATTTAATTTTCTTACTTTAAGTGACAATACATGGGCTGTTCAATTGACATTTATGTGGAGAGAAAAAATATTTATTTAACACTAATTTCTGCATTTTACATTGACATAATAAATGATTAAGAAGTGTGGATATGATTAACAAGATTTAAAGAGTAATAAACTCTATTCCATTTCCCACCAAATTTTTTTAATTTAATCTCTTAAATATATCATTGTAGATTCCTGGCTTTTCATAGATTCAGTGTGATTTTATGAATTACAATCACTGTTCTTTTCTTGGGTTAAATTCCCATAAATGGACAATGTGTGTTTTTATAGAATAGTTTATACATATTTTTTACATGATCTCCTTATTCTTTGAACTCTTTGTTTCTGCCACATTAAGATGCCCCCGGATCAGCTTGCATAATTTCTATCTTAGACATGGACTAGCTATTTCTTCAAGAAATCTTGCTCCTTTTGTGGAAAATGGTATAGAATTTCATGAGAATTAATTAAGTTAAAATATAAGAAATATTTTTAAATAATTATACAATATTATTATTATTAAATGGCTCCCCTATATATGGTAGTCTCTTTCAAACCAATCTCTCTTCTACTCTGGGGAGAAAAGTAAATGACAAATATTTCCTATTTCATTATTATTAGATTTAATCCTGTGTATCTCTTTTCCCATTTCTGCTGGTAAAATTAAACTCCATCTACAGAGATGAATTTTGCTTCTATAAAGCTAACACATTTTAGAGATCAAATATGTAACTCTTTATAATTGCCAAATAGTATACAAAATGAGATAAAAGAGCTCAATATTCCTTCTTACCTGCATCTGTAGAAGGAAATATCACAGTGCATTATAACTAATTTAGGTAATCTGATTTGATAAAGTGTGAAATTGAGAACTTTTAGAAGAATAACAATTTTTTTGCTGTAATACAGAATATAAATGTTCATAAATGTTCCCCATTTATTATTCCCCATAATATAAAACAGTATCTGAAAGTATAATTTGAATAAAGGGGTCTCATAGGACTCCAAAGACTTTGAAATTATTTCTGTACCTTAATAAAATAACTTCAAAAATAAACATAAGGGTCTAGGTTGGATCTAACCTGATGATCAACAGTTACCACAGTAATAATTTTGTAGTTGATATTTCTGTCTCCCTAATTTGTACAAATGCTTATAAAATCATCTGTTAAAACAAAAGATAGTGATATTTTTCTATTTTCCCTACCATGATAGAAAAATAAAGGATAATGACTGTGCTACAGTTATATTTAACAAAATAATTACAAGACACAAGTTTTTGTTTAAATTTCACTTATTAGTTATCTTTCTAAAACCTAGAATCAGTGTGTTTATGCCAAGCCTCTGTCTATATTTATGAAGACTTGCCATCACCTATCCAAATATCTGAGAATGATATTTGAGCTCTTTTAAAATCTGGCACCAAGCTACATTTTTAATTTATCTGTTTCTATTGGGATTTCTAACTATCCAGCTTTTCTCTCTTTCCAAAACTATGCAGGCTCACATATCAGGGCTTTGCCACATCCTAAGCATCATTCTGAAACATCTTTGAGACACGCAGACCATTTACACAATTTTTTGCTGCAATACGGAATATAAATGTTATGAATATAAAAATATATTTATATAAATATATAATAAATTTTTATATATTTATATAAATATAAAACATCTACCATCTGTCTTGCTCACACTCCCAAGAGACACAGCACAACGAACAACTGAATGCATCAATTCTATTCAACTGTTACTCATACTTTTATTTTTATTTATTTGATTTTTTTCCCTATACACATGATGTTGGTCTAATTGCTGGAAAAAGAGTTGTAAGTTTTCTTCACTTTTCTTATTTACGCTAGAAATCTAAAGATAGTCTGATTAGAATCCAAGAGATAAAAAAGTTCTTCAATAAAATACCAGATAAAATCCTTGATATACTTAAAATCAAAGCCAAAAGTCTTTCAGAATTTGTTATTTCTTCAAAAATCTACTAGAGATCTCAGGCAACCCTGAGAAAGGAGATGTTCAGGGAAGTGGATGCTTTCCTCCTGTTTTGTCCCTATATACAGCATTTCCTTATGTGTGATGGAGTAAAGAACAATTACAATTGAATTTTATTTTATTTCCAATCTTATTTTGTTTTTCATCTCTGGAGGGCTTTAGACATCTTACAAAATCTTTATTCAATGCATGTCTTTAATAACTATCAGAGACTGTGACCCTTCTCTGCCTGCCTTTTCTCTTGTTTAAAAAAAAAAAAATCTTATTTTTCATGAGTAAATTTAGACATCATCCATCTCCTTTAAAAGCCTTACCTAACAGAACCCTCAGATTACCTATCACTACCTTCCAGCACTTCGGTATCAGTTAGAATTACTTTTTACCACATATATCAAAACAAAATAAAATAGAATAGTTTGAAAATGTATGTTGTACTCATAAAAAACTGCAATGAGAATTAGGCAGACTTGTGGAATGACATGATCAACAGGACTGTAGACTCCTCCATTTTAGCACTTTAAATCAGTTCAAAATAGCTAATTCTTGCAAAGATTTTTTTACTTTGTTTTCATATTTTAATTGAATTAAAGGTAGTTTAAAGAAGTATACATGAGAAGGAAAGAAGATACATGAGCAGATGCTGGGGCTTGAAAAGAAAACTCAAACACATTTAGGTAGTGCAGGGTTGACTGGAGTGTTGGTCGAGTTCCTGGGAGGACAGAGGGAGGATTGGAGAGGAAAATTAGGGTAGAAACAAAGAATGTACAAATTGATATGCCATACAAGAGAGCTTGGGCTTTCTTTGAAGATACATAATAACCTTAGTATGATTAAATACATTTTATCAAAGTAACTATGCCGATAGCATGAAGATAAAAAATACAGCGCTAAAAGATGTACAGATTTACAGATTAAGAAATTCATCTTGATGAGAGGGGATGGAGGCTTCAGTTAGGTCAGAGGGACTGGAATTGGACAAGCTTACATCAGATCTTATATTTAAGTCTCATTGCAGAAGGCACCTTCCCTTCCCAATAAGCAGTTTATGTTCTTACTACCACAAGGGAGTGCTATTTTGTTTCTTTAATGAGGAGATTAAATATTTAGATTTAGTGGGAGAATTAGGAAGATGTCTTTGGCTGTTTTGAATGTAGTTTCTGTGGTCTTAATAAGGAAATTCTAAGGAAATAACAGTTTCAAAGGCAGAAAATGAATAAAGATATAAGCTAAGCAATTATACTAATCAGCTCCAACTTGACCTATCAAATACAAAACATGTAACCACATGAATCAATAGTTTGAACTGAAATTGAGCCAACAAAATTGTTCAAAGACATATAAGAAATTTATCTGTAAATATTTCATTTTTCATCTTGTTTCACTCACCATTTTATATGCTCTTTTATGTTCATGTTCTCCTTTAAACACTTTCAATGTTCCTATATGGCATGTCAGTATAAATAGCAGAAAACTACATTTTCATTCCCTCCTTATCTACTGAGCAAGGGGAATTCAGGAGGGTAGATGAATTTAATAAACTTAAACAATGCATAAGTTGTGACTATAAACATCTATGCTTATTCCTAAAATTATTATTCAAAGAGAGTGACTATATATATATATATATATATAATGTGATAGAATACATTTTCCTTCCATTTTTATGATAAGCTTCATAATTCCAGTTTGAAATCATTTCAGACTTTTATATACATATACAAATATGTACTTATGCTACATATGTAAAGCATTACACACACCTAAACTAGATACGTGTTAAAACTAGAAGGAGCTCTGAACAAATCTTTCCAGTCCATTAATATCATAATAGAGTTGACCCTTGAACATCGTGGGGGTTAGGGCACTGACTCCTGCACAGTCAGAAATCCAAAAATTCGTGTATAACTTTTTTTTAATTTTTTTTATTGTTATGTTAATCCTCATACATTACATCATTAGTTTTAGATGTAGTGTTCCATGATTCATTGTTTGTGCATAACACCCAGTGCTCCATGCAGAACGTGCACTCTTTAATACCCATCACCAGGCTAACCCATCCTCCCACCCTCGTGTATAACTTTTGACCCCCCTAAAACTTAACTACCCAGAGCCCACTGTTGACTAGAAGCCTTATCAATAACATAAACAATTGAGTAACACACATTTTGTATGTTATATATATTATATCTTGTATTCTTACATTAAAGTAAGCTGGAAAAAAGAAAATGTTAAGAAAACCATTAGATACTGAGGAATAAATCTAACCAAAGAGGCAAAGAATCTGTACTCAGAAAACTATAAAATACTCATGAGAAAAATTGAGGAAGACACAAAGAAATGGAAAAACGTTCCATGCTCATGGATTGGAAGAACAAATATTGTGAAGATGTCAATGCTACCTAGAGCAATCTACACATTCAATGCAATCCCTATCAAAATACCATCCACTTTTTTCAAAGAAATGGAACAATAATCCTAAAATTTGTATGGAACCAGAAAAGACCCCAAATAGCTAGAGGAATGTTGAAAAAGAAAAGCAAAGCTGATGGCATCATAATTCCGGACTTCAAGCTCTATTCCAAAGCTGTAATCCTCAAGACAGTATGGTACTGGCACAAAAACAGACACATAGATCAATGGAACAGAATAGAGAGCCCAGAAATGGACCCTCAACTCTGTGGTCAACTGAACTTTGACAAAGCAGGAAAGACTGTCCAATGGATAAAAGACAGCCTCTTCAACAAATGGTGTTGGGCAAATTGGACAGCCACATGCAGAAGAATGAAACTGGACTGTTTCCTTACACCACACACAAAAATAGACTCAAAATGGTTGAAAAACCTAAATGTGAGACAGGAGTCCATCAAAATCCTACAGGAGAACACAGGCAGCAACCTCTTCAACCTCAGCTGCAGCAACTTCTTCCTAGAAACATCGCCAAAGGCAAGGGAAGCAAGGTCAAAAATGAACTACTGGGACTTCATCAAGATAAAAAGCTTTTGCACAGCAAAAGAAACAGTCAACAAAACGAAAAGACAACCGACAGAATGGGAGAAGATATTTGCAAATGACATATCAGATAAAGGGCTAGTATCCAAAATCTATAAAGAACTTATTAAACTCAACACCCAAAGAACAAATAATCCAATCAAGAAATGGGCAGAAGACATGAACAGATATTTTTCCAAAGAAGACATCCAGATGGCCAACAGACACATGGGAAAGTGTTCAACATCGCTTGGCATCAGGGAAATACAAATCAAAACCTCAATGAGATACCACCTCACACCAGTCAGAATGGCTAAAATTAACAAGTCAGGAAACGACAAATGCTGGCAAGGATGTGGATAAAGGGGCACCGTCCTACACTGTTGGTGGGAATGCAAGCTGGTGCAGCCACTCTGGAAAACAGTATGGAGGTTCCTCAAAAAGTTGAAAATAGAGCTACCATATGACCCAGCAATTGTACTACCGGGTATTTACCCCAAAGAGACAAATGTAGGGATCCGAAGGGGTACGTGCACCCCAATGTTCATAGCAGCAATGTCCACAATAGCCAAACTATGGAAAGGGCCAAGATGTCCATCGACAGATGAATGGATAAAGAAGATGTGGTATATATATATATACACACACACACACACAATGGAATATTATGCAGCCATCAAAAAAAAACCAACGAGGGGCACCTGGGTGGCTCAGTCGTTAAGCGTCTGCCTTCGGCTCAGGTCGTGGTCCCAGGGTCCTGGGATCGAGCCCCGCATCGGGCTCCCTGCTCCACGGGAAGCCTGCTTCTCCCTCTCCCATTCCCCCTGCTTGTATTCCCTCTCTCGCTGTGTCTCTCTGTCAAATAAATAAATAAAATCTTTAAAAAAAAAAAAAAACCAACGAAATCTTGCCATTTGCAACGACGTGGATGGAACTAGAGGGTATTATGCTAAGCGTAATAAGTCAATCAGAGAAAGACATGTATCATATGATCTCACTGATATGAGGAATTCTTAATCTCAGGAAACAAACTGAGGGCTGCTGGAGTGGTTGGGGGCGGGAGGGATGGGGTGCCTGGGTGATAGACATTGGGGAGGGTATGTGCTATGGTGAGCACTGTGAATTGTGTAAGACTGATGAATCACAGACCTGTACCTCTGGAACAAATAATACATTATATGTTAAAAAAAAAAAAAGAAGATAGTAGGAAGGCAAAAATGAAGGGGGGGTAACCATGAGAGACTATGGACTCTGAGAAACAAACAGGGTTCTAGAGAGGAGGGGGTGGGGGAATGGGTTAGCCTGGTGATGGGTATTAGAGAGGGCACATATTGCATGGAGCACTGGGTGTTATATGCAAACAGTGAATCATGGAACACTACATCAAAAGCTAATGATGTAACGTATGCTGATTAACATAACATAATAAAATAAAATTTTAAAAAATCATAAGGAAAATACCTTTATAGTACTGGACTGTATTTATCTAAAAGAATCCACATAGAAATGGATCCACACATTTCAAATCCATGTTGTTCAAGGGTCAACTGTATATGAATTATCACACCATGTCAGCACCACTACAGTCTCATATCCAGCAAAGACAAACAAAAAATGAATATTTTAGACATGTATGGATATTGTTGGAGGTCAGCCTCAAATATTTGGGTTTCATATAATAAGTCTAGGTATATATATATATAGGTTTCAGGCTGAAATTCTCAGGGACATCTCTTCCAATATATTACTTACATTTGACTGTAAGCACTTTGGAAGTAGGATTTTAGTCTGAATCATCTTCCTCTTCTTTTTTTTTTTATTTTATTTTATTTATTTATTTGACAGAGACAGCAAGAGAGGGAGGGAACACAAGCAGGGGGAGTGGGAGAGGGAGAAGCAGCCTGCCCGCGGAGCAGGGAGCCTGATGCGGGGCTTGATCCCAGGACCCCGGGATCACGACCCGAGCCGAAGGCAGACGCTTAAGGACTGAGCCACCCGGGCACCCCAATCATCTTCCTCTTCTAACTCCACTCCAAATACCTACCATTGTCCTTTTATCATAGTAGGCACTTGGGGAATTACATTAGGGCTTTTCATACCTTTGTTGAAAAGACAACAAATCAGACATTGCTTGATTCTAAGATTAGCGAAAAAAAGACAGTACTGAGTTAGAAATAAATTTATAAAAATTCTAGGATTAGCTCCTTCACTGACTAATTCTAACCAGCTGGTATCCCTGAGTTTAAAATCAACTTAAGTTTCAGTTCTATCCAAAGCTGAGACAAAATAATTATTCTAATCCTTACCACGTATTCAGTGGAAGACACAAAGTTATACAAAGATTGTGTTATAAACTAATAAGTTTCTGCAACAGTTCTCTTACATATCTGGAGAGAAAAGTAACCCTTGCCACCTTTTCAGGTGAAAGGGTTTTGTTAACAAAGGCAAGCAATTTTCAAAGATAAAAGTGTTTTATAAGAAAATAATACATATACAACTATACATCTGTATGTATAATAAGTTACTTACAGAGTTATGTGCATAAATGTATTTATATAATTCTTCCATACATTTATTCACTTCAACCAAGGAAATTTTTCATATAATCATTGGACTGAAGTCACTAAGGAATATCATGGTCAATAATTTTTAAGTTTTCATATTGACAGCTGACAAGTTGGAAGTAACAACTGCATGCATTTCTGTGGTTTTACTTACTTAGTGATTTAAAATTAATAAAAAAATACTATCATGCCTAGAGTTAAATACATGTGAAATTATGAAAAAATAACCACATAAACAGGTTTGTAGACTATTAGTTAAAGGTGGCAGAATGACTGCATGCATTTATCCCTTTCCTTTCAAAAAGCCACTAACCTGGCAGTAGGAAAGAATAGAAGAAAGTATTGCTTACACATATAATAAAAATATTTAAAAAATAGATGTGGGATCTCAATAAATTTTGGAAAAGAGAACATTTGGCAGAATCTGTTTTAACTTATGAAAGAAATTATAAAATTAATGTTTGGAATGGGAGAGATAAGTGAAAAAGGGAGACAATATTACCTACCATACTTTAAAGGTCTGGCAATTAGCACTTCCACATACCATGGAATCAGTGGTCAGGAAAAGGGCTAAAGATCAGGAAATGTGTGAAAGTTTTGTGTTGAAACAGGACCACTTATCACCCTCTCTTTCCAAAACAGTTGATGAACTATCACAAACAGACTTTGCCTGTTTTGCACACAAAATGCTGGTAGTGAAGTGTCTCTTCCAATGTAAGACAACAGACTCCTGAAAATAACAGCTAAAAAGAAATGATTAAATAAAAATGCTGATCGTTGAGAGCATCTCACTGGGAAAGCTGGTTTGTCTCTGAATCACCCTATACTAGAACCATTCACTTAATAAACATACGTCATGGCAACAGCAATTCCAATCTGTTTAATACCCTACTTTTAAGTATACAGGCTCCACCAAAGATCACCAGATATTTCAGAAAAAGCCCCCACCATAAAAGGGAGAAACTAAAACAGACAAGGCAATTTACAAAGCAGGAACATGAAGGAAATATAAAAATTTAGCAAGTAGAAAATATCTTTTTAAAAGCCAAACTATAGTTCATATGCTTAGAAAGATTAACAAAAAATATTCTGTCCATAAAACAAGATGATAAAATAATAGCAAAAGAAAGAACTTCCAGATATTAGAAATAGGATGCCTAAAATAAAAGAAAAAAATTAAAAAAAAACAGTGGGGGAAATATTAAGAAACATGTGGTATATATATACAATGGAATATTATGCAGCCATCAAAAGGAATGAAATCTTGCCATTTGCAACAATGTGGATGGAACTGGAGGGTATTATGCTGAGCGAAATAAGTCAATCAGAGAAAGACATGTATCATATGACCTCACTGATATGAGGAATTCTTAATCTCAGGGAACAAACTGAGAGTTTTATTAAATAGGCACACTTAATTGCCAGCTAAATGAGTGAATGCAGATCACATTAGTGAGAAAGTTCTAGTTGTGAAAACTGAAAAGAACCAAAAACTTATGCAAACACACACAAACAGTAATCAGGATGGCATCTAAAAGCTCAATAGCAAATTGAATCCCAGAAGACAGTGGCAATTCTGAGGGAATATTACTTCATCCCAAAATTCTATTCATAGCCAAATTAGGAAGGTCTTAAAATGCAATTTTGTTATCCAGTAAAATGAGAGAGTTAATGAAAACGAAGATCTAGAATTCAGGAGACAGAATTCACAAGCGTCAAGGAGTGAAGGAAATACGAAGATGAAGACTTGTGACAGGCAGAGAGAGCTCTCAATCCATATTGCAGCAGGAAGTCAGAGAAGTGTGTAAGAAAGACTATTAAAAAATAATTCCAAATTATAGATTAGTGATGTTTGAGATAAAAAGTATTGGTATTTGCAAAAAAAAATCTGACAAATTTTGGACTCTAAAAAGATTAAAGTAAGCAAATGGGAAAAAGTGAAATAATGCTTAATTTAAGGAAAAAAAGTTTAATAACTAAAAAATTATAGTACACTAGCATTGCTATCCAAAATGTGGTTCCCCGAACTGGCTGCCAGTCCTCAAACTGTGTATTATCAAGTAGCAAAGAGGAAGTAGCCTCAGCCAAATTTGATTGAGCAAATCAACTACATCAATAAGCACACTGTTTTTTTCCACGGGTATTCTTTTTCATACAAGATTTTCTCCAGAAAGGAAATGTACTGATTTTCTTTCCTGCATGCGTTCCTTATTCTGTTGTAGCCCCAGCATTTTGAGTACCATTGCATTAGTACAGCTTACTGGCTATGAATTTAAACAAAAATTCTGACAAAAGTGTTGTAAGAAATCGGGGAAAAGGAAATAAAAATATCAAATGGGGAAAGAGCTAGATTTTCCAATTATATAGCAGGAAATTAACATTTATCTCAAATGTATGAGTCAAAAACAACAGTATAAAAAATTATTAAGATATATTGAGGCAAACTTTCAAAAGTAAAAAATGCTAATGTTGTCTTTGCAAACAGTAGGGAGCATAGGGATGAGTTGGACAGAAGTGATTCCTGTTTTTCATTATAAGCAATTTGGCACCAGGCTACCTTCAACCATATATATTTATTACCTTGATAAAATTCAAATTAATTTTTTAAAATATTTTATTTATTTAAGAGAGAGAGACAGAGAGAGAGAGAGCACGAAAAATGGGGAGGGGCAGAGGGAGAGAGAGAAGCAGACTCCCCACTGAGCAGAAAGCCCTATGCAGGACTCAATCCCAGGACCCCGGGATCATGATCTGAGCCAAAGAGAGATGCTTAACCAACTGAGCCACCCAGGTGCCCTTAAATTAATTTTTATTTTTTTTATTTTTAAATAAGAGTATATAAGATCGCAGCCTTCATTAGTTTATGACCAAATAATTTTACACATATTAAGAACTTATTTACACATTTTCAGAAGTAGAATAGCTGAACCATGTGTAAGAACTTCGACAAAATAATAAAACATGATAAAACCTTAGATGAGTCAGACATAAAATTAGAACAGATAAAAATACTGAAGAAAGAAGAAATACTGCAGAGGAGAGGAAGAACAAATATTGTTAAAACTAGGAAAGCTTGAAGGGGGGGAAATCGGTGGGGAGATGAACCATGAGAGACAATGGACTCTGAAAAACAAACTGAGGGTTCTAGAGGGGAGGGGGGTGGGAGGGTGGGTTAGCCTGGTGATGGGTATTAAGGAGGGCACGTTCTTCATGGAGCACTGGGTGTTACACGCAAACAATGAATCATGGAACACTACATCAAAAACTAATGATGTAATGTATGGTGATTAACATAATAATAAAAGTTGGAGATAGTGAAAGATGAATAGGAATGAATAAAAATTCTAATCTGAATTTGGTAAAAAATAAATAAAAAAATAAAACCAGGAAAGCTATCATAAATAAAGAATCACTAGCTAGTAATAAACACAGAAAATTTAATACAGGAACCACGTTTTATAATTCTGAACAATACTGAAAGATATTGGGGAGCAGAGTTAAACACATTCCATAAGTACGACAGTACTTTGTCAGTAACTACTAAGAATTTCTAAAATATCGTACCTTGAACAACATAAAGCTTCTCAGAACTTTATAACTACTAACACCATGGAGCAAACACACAACTTAATATTTTTAGGAATCTGGATCTAACAGGAAACTGAGGTAAAAAGACACAGTAAATATGTGACTAGTTTTTAAAACCCCTATGGAGAAGGACTCTTTCTAAGAACTCTAAAGAGCCAACCTGAAATAGCAACTAAAGTCTCCTGCTGAATGCTGACAAGATTAATTAAGGTAAGTAGAGCTGAGTGCTGTAATTGAATTACAGTCTTTTCTAAGAGCAGTTGTTGCCTCTTCTCTGTATTTTATTGACTCTTTTATGAGTTCTACTGCTAAATCAATTCTAATCACTGCACCAACTGGAAAAATTCCACTTTCCACTGCCAGATCAATTACAGTCACACAATCAATAGCTGGTACTTCAGCCTTTTTTGATTAAAAGAATGTAAAAAAAAAAGAAAAAGAAAAGACTGAAAAAGTAAAAATAATTCCATTTCTGTATTAAAAGAAAAGCAAAGCTAATTTAACACATAAATATTCACACTGAATATAAAGATGACAAAACTTATTTGCCCTGAAATAATATTTTTAGGGGCGCCTGGGTGGCTCAGTCATTAAGCGTCTGCCTTCGGCTGGGGTCATTGGGATCGAGCCCCGCATCAGGCTCCCTGCTCAGGGAGAGCCTGCTTCTCCCTCTCCCACGCCCCCTGCTTCTGTTCCCTCTCTCGCTGTCTCTCTCTCTGTGTCAAATAAATAAATAAAATCTTAAAATAATAATATTTTTAAAGTAATTATGTAACTTATTGTGATTTACTCAGGGAATTACTGGACAGTTTACAAAAATCTTTTGTGACAGTTATATACATCAGATGGAAATTAATTACAATACCTAGATTTCACATTAAGCCTAGGACCCAATCACTCCTCTTGTATTTATTTCATCATTTCTTTATTGTCTTTGTTGTCTCTCCAAGAATTTTCTCCTTTGAAGACCACACCACCTCTTCTTTTTTAAGACATACCTCTAGGGTACATTCCCACTATTCTCAATAGTTTCAAAATTTAATTGATAGTTCTCATTTTTCTTAACATTCATTATCCTAAGTGATTACAATACCACTTTGTCACTAATCATGTATTTATCTTAACTGTCTTTAATCTCCTCAAATATGGCATTTATGTATAAGACATAATTATAACTCAGAACACTTGAAGATATCTCATTTCCAACACATCAAATTTTATATTTTATCTTTTGTGACTTTAAATACCTGACTGCTGTGTTTTCCTCTTCCTCTGACTATTGAGAATTTATTTTTTATTTATTTTTTTATTATGTTATGTTAATCACCATACATTACATCATTAGTTTTTGATGTAGTGTTCCATGATTCATTGTTTGCATGTAACACCCAGTGCTCCATTCAGTACGTGCCCTCTTTAATACCCATCACCAGGCTACCCCATCCCCCCACCCCCTCCCCTCTAGAACCCTCAGTTTGTTTCTCAGAGTCCATAGTCTCTCATGGTTCGTCTCCCCCTCCGATTTCCCCCCCTTCCTTTTTCCCTTCCTGCTATCTTCTTTTTTTTTTTAACATATAATGTATTATTTGTTTCAGAGGTACGGGTCTGTGATTCATCAGTCTTACACAATTCACAGTGCTCACCATAACACACTGTCCCCAATGACTATCACCCAGCCATCCCATCCCCCCCACCCCCACCACTCCAGCAACATTCAGTTTGTCCCCTGAGATTAAGAATTCCTCATATCAGTGAGGTCATATGATACATGTCTTTCTCTGATTGACGTATTTCGCTCAGCATAATACCCTCCAGTTCCATCCACATCATTGCAAATGGCAAGATTTCATTCCTTTTGATGGCTGCATAATATTCCATTGTGTGTGTGTGTGTGTGTGTGTGTGTGTGTGTGTGTGTGTGTGTCTCACATCTTCTTTATCCATTCATCTGTCAATGGACATCTGGGCTCTTTCCATAGTTTGGCTATTGTGGACATTGCTGCTATAAACATTGGGGTGCACATACAGCCACATGCAGAAGAATGAAACTGGACCATTTCCCTACACCACACACAAAAATAGACTCAAAATGGTTGAAAAACCTAAATGTGAGACAGGAGTCCATCAAAATCCTACAGGAGAACACAGGCAGCAACCTCTTCAACCTCAGCTGCAGCAACTTCTTCCTAGAAACATCGCCAAAGGCAAGGGAAGCAAGGTCAAAAATGAACTATTGGGACTTCATCAAGATAAAAAGCTTTTGCACAGCAAAAGAAACAGTCAACAAAACCAAAAGACAACCGATAGAATGGGAGAAGATACTTGCAAATGACATATCAGATAAAGGGCTAGTACCCAAAATCTATAAAGAACTTATTAAACTCAACACCCAAAGAACAAATGATCCAATCAAGGAATGGGCAGAAGACATGAACAGACATTTTTCCAAAGAACACATCCAAATGGCCAACAGACACATGAAAAAGTGTTCAACATTGCTCGGCATCAGGGAGAATTTCTTATTAAGAATTGTGTTTAGTCTCACAGTGGTTTTCAAGCCACTGCCACTTCCCTAAGTAGCTTGACTCTGGCATAGTCACAAACAAGCAGAGTTTCTTCCTTGATCTGCATTATTTTGATGAGCCTCAGGCAGCACATTTTCAGTTCTGACATGATAAAGATAGCACATGCATGAATAATATTAAAAGGGCATCTCATAATCCACTGCATTCCCATGAAGCCTGAAGCTACTTAGAATACAGTGTAAACACGTCTGCAGCATACAAGTAATTCTTAGAGGGTGTCCTGTGTCACCACCAAATACAGCCCATCTTCTCTGGACTGCTGAGGTTCACAGGAACATAGAATTGGTGAAATCCTGTGAATTATCTTGGTTTAGACTTTCATTTGAATGCCCAAGAAAAATCTCACACCATTTAGGGTTGTTGGTGAGATTAAGACAGGTATTCCTCTAGTATTTGCTTGAAACAATGAATTCAGCTATCAGTTTGTGGGTAGTAATTATAGGTGATGGATGAGGACATGGGGTCTTGGAGAGTACCCAACAGTTTCTCTTTCTGCCATTTTGTCAACAGATATCCTACAACCTCCCATTTAGTAACAATGTAAAATTCTAATTAAATATATTTCTTTATTAAATGTGTGAGTAAACTTGCATCAAGTAAGAGAAATCCTCATGACTGTAATGGCCTCCAAAGATGTTCTTGTTCATGTCCTAATCCCTAGAATCCATGAATATGCTATCTTACATGGCAAAAGGGACTTTGTAGATATGATTAAGGTAATGGACCTAGAGATGGGGAGTTTATTCTGGATTATCCAGGTAGGCCCAATCTGAATACATGAGTACTTCAAAGCAGAAAACCTTTCTCAGCTGTGGTTAGAAGGGGGTCTGAAAATAAAAGAGTCAGAGAGATGAAATGTTCCTGTCCTGGAAGATGAAGGAAGAGGGTCACAAGCCAAGAAAGGCTAGTAGCCTTAAGGCAGAAAAAAACAAGGAAATGGATGCCCCTCCAGAGTCTGCTGAAAGTAATGCATTCCTGATTAACACCTCGATTTTAACCCACTGTGGCCTAGGTCAGATTTCTGATCTACAGAAGTGCAAAATAGTAAATCTATATTATTTAAGCTACAAAGTTTGTGGTAATTCATTATAGCAGTGATTTAAAAAAAACAAAAACAAAAACAAAAAAAACGAATACAGCCAGTTATGAAGTGAATGCAGGGAGAGATTACTAACTTTGCAGAATACCTTGACAGTACCTATAATATATAGTGGATTGAAGTTTTGGTTTTAATGGCCATGTAAAGAGGATGAGACAAGTATTTGCATCCTTGCAAAGTGGATAAAGCTAAATCAATCAATCAAACTTCAGACAAAGAAAGAATTTTTGTCTAGGTAAAACTTGGCTTTGATTTGAAATAAAATGGCATCCTTCCTTGAGTATTAGTGTCCAGAGCCCAGCTGTTGAGTGGATGGAAAAGCCAAATTTACAAAATTTACAAAAAAAAATTTTTTTAAATCAAATTGCAGTCCAAACCTAAGATGGTTTAGATAACAGTATTATCAGATAAAAGAGATACAATGAATAGTATGTATATGCTTAAATAAAGAGGAAATTTTAAAAAAATAGTAGGAGGGGCACCCAGGTGGCTCAGTCGTTAAGCATCTGCCTTCGGCTCGGGTCATGATCCCAGGGTCCTGGGATTGAGCCCCGCATCGGACTCCCTGCTCAGGGGAGAGCCTGCTTCTCCCTCTCCCACTCCCCCTGCTTGCATTCCCTCTCTCGCTGTGTCTCTCTCTGTCAAATAAATAAAATCTTAAAAAAAAAAAAAAAATAGTAGGAAAAGACTGTTAAAATTACCAGATACTATTTAAAAATACAATTTATAAAAAGGAAATATAATATCTGAAATTAAACCTAAATGAAGAAAAAGTTAGTTACTAAAAGATAGAACCCAAAAATTACACCAAATGCAACTTGACAAAGAAAAGCATTTTTGAAAGAGAAGTCCAACAACTTCTAATTACAGTTTCGGGACAAAGATAAAAAAAAATATTAAGAGGAGAGACAATAATTGGGGAGATAATAATTGAGGATGTTTTCCAAAATGGATAAAAGACTTATTTCTTCAGACTCAATAAGCACAGAAAATTTCAGTCAGGATAAATAACTATCTTCGCCTAGATGCACTATAATAAAAACACACACTACTCAAGATATTGAGGCAATATTAATAATAACAGACATAGTGAGAATAATAGGAGGTATTAATAATTACAGATATAAATAATAACCTGTAATTACTTCCTATGTCAAAATAGAAACCAAAATAAAATGAAATAATACTTCTAATTGAATGTCAATGAAAATATGATATCAAATTTGTGGGATGCATCAACATCTGTACTTGGGGAGAAATATATAGCATTAAATAATTATATTAGAATAGAAAGATGTTAAATATTAATGGCTAAAGAAACCAATAAAATAGAAAGCAAATAAAAGGAAACAAAAGGAAAAATTAAATTAATATAACAGGTAATATGTAATAAAGGAATCATCCAGAACTCGGTTCTTTGAAAAGATTAATAAACTTAACATAGCTCTGGGAAGAGACCAAGAACAATAGAGAGAAGACCCCTCAAAATTTTATATCTGGAAAAAAAAAATGGGACATAGCCAGACATACAGCAAAAAAAGTTTTTTTAAGTAACAAGACAATTTAGTGGACTGATTTTCTTTCTTTGAAATTTTATGAGATATACAGACATTGCCTAAAGAGAATAAAACTTATAGTAGGTACAACAACAACTATTTGATTTTACTGAGATTTTGTTTTCAATTTAAAACACTATATATTAGAATATGGGATTGTAATATAACTACCATATGAATCTCAGCTTTTTAAACTATCTTTCTGCCCTCACCTGCCATAGAACACTGGTGTATCACATTTAAAGTAATACTCCCAATTTCATGGATTTAACACTCATCCAGTATTTTAGCAAGGAATCCAGTCTTATCCTCACTCTCCTCCCCATCACTCTCCTGAGATATTTCCAGGTTACCAGGAAAGGAGAGGGGAATCTAGAATATATTTAATCCTCTGCCATTTCTCCCGTCCTGTTCCTGCTGTTCCTCATTTCTCTGGTCTGCTGACCCCAGCTTCTGCACCTAGTCACTTACTCACTGTATCACTGTTCTCATAAAAGTCCTTTTTGAATTACTGAACCCTTTCATTTCTGGTTAACAGCTCTTTCAGTGGGCTTTTCTCTACCAGTATTGTTGCTCCCGCCCATTCTATTCTTTCTTTTATTCCACATTCCCCCTCCTCTGTATGTTACATTGACCTTTCAAGGATAGGCTAAACCAGAAAATGGTAAGAAACAGCTTCTAAAATACACGTGGAATCAATTCTCTCCCTCCCTTGAGGTTTGCTGTTGAGTGTGGCCCGCACTCCAAACCTCCTCACAGAAAATCTCTGAGTTCTACTGCCTTTTAAGTCCGACTACATCTCAAATTTCTTGTCCATCTGACAGATCTGTACACATCTTAAATACAATGTTGGACTGTACTAAATTAAGGACTATTTCACCTCAAGAAAATCAATGGATGTGGCTATCTCAATGTCCCAGAAGAATCAACAGCAAAGAATCTCCCTAAAACTTTTATGACAATAGGCTGGTTATGTCTAAAACACGTAACACATTTCTTCCCCTGTTAAAACACTGTATTACAATAGGGATTATTTGTCTTAGCCAAAATATGCATATCTAATATGAAAACTTGATTCCACTCTAACTTCTGTGGCTTTCTCTTATACTCATTATATTTTAGACTCTCTCTGGTGGTAGAGATGTGTTATCTCTTGCATTTGCTCCATGCAGAGAGAGAAAATGCTGACAATGGAATATGAATATAATTTGAAGATTCACCAAAATGTCATTTGCTTGAATAATATTGATTCCCTCAGACTTGGTATAGAGGTGGAAATTCATTCTTAATAACTTTTTTGGTAATTTCTTAAAGCCATAGTACAAAAGCCATATTATATATGTTGGGCTTTTACTGTTTATAAAGCACTTTCATAGACCTTTATGTCCTATAATTTCTATAAAAATCCTCTAAAGTAGACAGGATGGAGTAAATGGTTTTGCACAATATCAGTCAAGTGGATAGTGGCATTCAAAAATGGAATTCAGACTATTTGCAATATGTAAAAGTTAGAGTAATTCTCTACTTTCATTCTACCTACACTCAGCCCACAACTAAACCCTGTTGCTATTTCTTTAAAACATCTTTTAATCATTCTTCCTCTTCATTTATCTGCCAACCCTCTAATATAATTATCAACTCATTCCTAGAGTAGAGTAATAACTGGCTGGCTGTTTTCTCCTTCCCTCTCCCAAAACCAATTCTAATTGCACACCATGGCTAGATTCAATTGCCTATGATACTGAGATTATCATATGACTTCCTTAATTAAATGCTTCAAAGGTCTGTTACTGCCTAAAGGATAAACTCCACACTTCTTAGCCTGCCTTTCTCCTTCTTCCTCAGAATTCTTGGTAGCACTAATTGTTTCACCCTGGAGGATCAGGGAAGCATACTGTAAAAGATACCAACTTCAGAATCAGAGTCATCAGGAAAATCCTCCTTCTGCCTCTTCTAGCTTTTAGTCACTAGCATGTTTGTATCCTCAGTTAACTCAACTGTAAAATGAAGATAATTATACTTAAGCCATAGTATTGTTTTAAACATTTGAGGTAATATATAAAAACATGCTATACATATGAGTAAGTGGTTTTAATTATTATGATCAAAGCTTATTTTCTACTATTCCTTGACACCAAAATATTTCATCTTCTTTTTTAAAGATTTTCTTTATTTTAGAGAGAGAGAGCACATGTGTGCGTGTGAGCAGGGGGAGGGGCGGAGGGAGAGGGAAAGAATCTCAAGCAGACTCCGTGTTGAGTGCTGAGCTGATGTGGAGCTGATCTCACAACCCCAAGAATTTGACCTGAGCCAAAACTAAGAGTTGGATGCTCAACTGACTGAGCCACCCAGGTGCCTCCTCTATTTTTTCATCTTAATACAATTTAAGAATCACATAGAAATATTTTTTCTTGGGGAGCCTGGGTGGTTCAGTGAGTTAAGCCTCAGCCTTCAGCTCAGGTCATGATGCTGGGGGTCCTGGGATCAAGCCCTACATTGGGGCTCCCTGCTCAGCGGGAAGCCTGCTTCTCCTACTCCCTCTACCCCTCCCCCCACTCGTGTGCGTGCACACTCTCTCTCTCTCTCTGAAATAAATAAAATCTTTAAAAAAATAAATATTTTTTCTTGCCACATATATCACCCTTATTTGCCTACTTGTATTATGCTATGTTCAACCAAAATCTCAGAACAAATGGAGGCAAAGTGTAAAATTTAAAAAAAAATTAAAAGTCAGGTGAAATAGCTTTGAGAACTCTATAATTTAACAATTTTTATCACAATAAATAAACAAAATAAATAATGAAACCAAAAGTATCTTTTTATATATTTAAAGTACTCTAACAACAAAGGTAAACATCTAAAATATCTAATTTGGATAGAAGTTGTTTAAAGTAATGTCAATAAACATGCACAAAATGATCACATTAAATGACAGAAAAAGTAAATGAAAAGAAAACTAGTTTTTGATATAGTCAAGTATGATGAGTTTTGGTTGTAAAATCTACCAACCGGGAGAAGATACTAATCTTCGCTATAATAAATTTAAAAGTTATCAGTGAATAACATGATGACTTTCAGTATATTCAAATATTAGTTTGCTACATCAATCTGCCCAGCACTTTTTTTTAGATCCTTAGAATGGTAACGATATATTTCTTCTAGCCTCCATTAAACTTTTATAAGCTCAATGATCCCAGATAATGTATATCTTCATTGGTTTACCAATTGCTTATTTTTATATTCTATCAGTAAGCATATTTTGCACTTACTAGCAATGGCTCTAAATATTTCAGTAGCTCACAGTCCATTAAATACAATTAGTATAAAATGTCTGCAAGATGACAAAATGAGAAATTAAGTTATTAGCAAATCAATCAAAGAATATTGCAAGGATAGCAGAAGTGGACAAATAATAGTTCCATGGTGGAGAAACCCAAAAAGCAAGTATGTTTGATTGTTTTAATAACTGAAGACAAGGAAAACTAGAATTACAGGTCTATTCCTTGATAATGATTCATATTTTAGTCGGCATTTGACAGCAGTAAAAGAACATAGGAGTACCTCCGCAAGGAGAAAATGGTGGATTTTCATTCTGTTAGAAAATGGTTATATGACATAATGTGGTGAACGTGACTCTAAACTATATTAGGTCTAATACTGAACTAAAATATTAGCAATTTTGCTATCATCCTTGTAAAGCTTGAGCAAAATCAGAGGACTCCAATTTTCTTGTACCCTGACCCCTGCATTCTCTATTCCCTAACTCTAATGTAATGTTTTATTTTTCCACAGGACTTACTTCACTATTAGTCTTTCCTGCTAGAGTGTAAGCTCCACAGGGCAGGTATCTTTTTATTTTGTTTACTGATATACCACAAGCACCTAGAACAGTGCCTGGAATCTATAAGATCTCAATATATATTTGAGGAATACACAGGATGCTCTGTGAACTTAATAACTCTGTATTAATAAGGCTTATCAATGCAATTTGTGCAAGCATCTCTGCTTAGGTAACAATTCATAATTCTCCCTTCTCTTCTTGCCCAGCAGTTGAGTGCCCTACCAATCTGCAAAAATATGGGCTCCATCTATTCACAAGAAATACACACAATAAAAATATTAGAGATCTTACTTTCTAAAAAAGTGCCTAATAATCACTTGTATAAAACTAAATCATATTAACTAAACAATTAAATAAAATATATACAATGAAATATACTATCCTATATTCTATACTATATATATTTTTTTTTAAAGATTTTTATTTATTTATTTGACAGAGAGAGACAGCGAGAGAAGGAACACAAGCAGGGGGAGTCGGAGAGGGAGAAGCAGGCTTCCAGCTGAGCACGGAGTCCGATGTGGGGCTCGATCCCAGGACACTGGGATCATGACCTGAGACGAAGGCAGATGCTTAATGACTGAGCCACTCAGGTGCCCCTATATTATATTCTTTAAAGTGATTTTTACTCATGAGTTTCCTCTTAAGAGAGTTGATAATAATTCAATAAGATGAAGAATTAGTGTCTTCTCCCCAAATTGAAGCAGATCTAATGAGATGAATACTATGAATTCAGATAACTGTGTGCTTTTGAGGTACTTATACATTCTTTCACAAATAATATTGTTATTATTACTAGGATTTCTTATTCCTCCTGAACATAATTACAGTGCTGAGGGTTTTTTTTTCCTTTTCTTTTTTTATTATTTCTTTTAAATTCCAGTATAGTTAACATACAGCGTTATATTAGTTGGAGGGATACAATATAGTGACTTAACAATTCTATACATTACTCAGTGCTCATCATGATAGGTGTATAAGTGTATTCTTGATTCTCTTCACCTGTTTCACACATCCCCCTATCCACCTCTCCTCTGGTAACCATCAGTTTCTTCTCTATAGTTTAAAGAGTGTGTTTCTTGGTTTCTCTCTCTCTCTCTCTTTTTCCTTTGCTCATATGCTTTGTTTCTTAAATTCCACATATGAATGAAATCAAATAGTATTTGTCTTTCTCCAACTGACTTATTTTGCTTAGCCTTATACTCTCTAGCTCCACCCAAGTTGTTGCAAATGGCAGGATTTCATTCTTTTTTATGGCTGAATAATATTCTATTATATATATACATGAAAATATATATATAAAATCTCTTCTTTGTCCATTCATCTATCAATGGATACTTGGGCTGCTTCCATAATTTGGCTACTGTAAATAATGCTGCAATAAACATCAGGATGCAGGCATCCCTCTGAATTAGTGTTTTTGTATTTTTTGGGTAATACACAGTAGCGCAATTACTGGATCATAGGCAATAACAAAATCTTATTCTTTTTGTCTTGCAAAACTTGTGCAAAGTCTATTATAAAAGAAACCTCAGCTGGTTTTAAATTTTGAGGAACCTCCATACTGTTTTCCACAGTGGCTGCCCCAGTTTGCATTCCCACCAACAGTGCACTAGGGTTCCTTTTTCTCTACCTCCTCACCAAAACTTGTTGTTTCTTGTTTTTGATTTTACCCATTCTGATAGGTGTGAGGTGGTATCTCATTGTAGTTTTGATTTGCATTTCTTTGGTGAGGAGTGATGTTGGCATCTTTTCATGTGTCTGTTGGCCTTCTGTATTTCTTCTTTGGAGAAATATCTGCTTATATCCTTTGCCCATTTTTTAATTCAATTGTTTGCTTTTTGGGGTTGTTGAGTTGTATAAGTTCTTCATATATCTTGGATATTAACCCTTTATCAGGGATGTCATTTGCAAATATCTTCTCCCATTCAGTAGCTTGTCCTTTCTTTACTATTTCTTCCATCCTGGTTTTTTTCTTCTGTTCTCTGCATTTGCATTGCAGTTCTCTTTTCACACAGCTATCCTTTTTTTCCTTCCTCTTCTTAAACACTTCTACCCACAATGGCCTAGATGAAAGCTATTGCATGTAATCTTTTCAGGGTTTATCTGTCTATAGTTCTAGGCATATACATTTCCATTAGGATACTATCTTTGGGGCAATGAAAGGGCTTTGCAAAAACTCAAATCTCTTCTTCATAGGCTTTAAAGCATCCCAGCACATTAGTTGTAACATGTTATTGTTTATAATCCTTCTGGGTACACTATATAAATAATATATATCTTCTATAAAATAGAGTGTATTTAATGCATTTCCTTTTTATCAACTTTTTATTATATCAATTAACCTTTGTTTTGAAACTGCAATATTTGCCTCCCTTTATTTACTTTAATAATCCAAGAGTTCATAAAAATCCCAATGGTCCTGTAAAACAGAATATTTGTATAAGCATTCCTGCAGAGAATTAAATTCACTGGGAAATGCTTTCTCTTTAAATGGCCTTTATAGCTGATCTATCCATATGTATGTGTACAGATTGCATAGGAACACACTCTATTGTTATTTACTTGGATCTTTTTATGCTGCCAAATGATTAGATGCAAAATTTTGTTTGACCCACTCCATCTCCTCTAGATCACATGAAATTGTTCATCATTTTATGAGCTTACTGGAAACAATGATATCAATTCCAACTTCCTTTCAGTTAATCAAGAGATTTACTAATATTATATGGAATGATACAGATTACCAAAGAATGGTATGTGTCATAAAGATTTTGGAGGCTTTGTCAAATTGTTTGGGGTCTAGCAGATATTGCCCTCTTCCTGTCATTTCTACATAGTCATCCAAAGCTAGGCACATCTCACCTCTGGGATAATGCCAATGACAAACAAAAAAACAAACAAGCCTCCATTATGAAGAGAAATTTGCTCAGTAGTTCCCTATGGCACCTGATTGTCTTTATAAGCAGTGATCAAAATATTACCCAAATATCTCAGTGAATTTTATATATATTATATATATATATATATATAATATATATATATCCACTTTCTTTCCTTTTTGCCAAGACAATTCCTCCACATTTCTTTAGACTGAGAGCTTAGCTATTTATCTAGTGACAAAGTCCATTTTAAGAGCATAACAGCAAATACCTTCCTAGGCAATCAAAATGAGAGAGACTATTTGTATGTTTATATGCCTAGGTTTTTGTAGGTGCACAAATTAATAAATATCACTAAATGTTTTATCACAAGACAACTAAGAATCATAAGATTCATATCATATGATGTATCAGATATTTGAAATTTCTTGAATATTAACCTTACTAACTTTAAGCTCAGCAGACTCTTTTATGACACAACATTTTTCATCCCAAAGGGCATCCTAGGGTGACCATTCCATCCCAATTTGCCTGGGATTTCTCCAGTTTTAGCTGTAGAAGTCCTGCTTTCCAGGTGTATTAGTCTGCTCTGCCTGCCATAACAAAATACTACAGATTTCATGGCTTAAATAACAGAAAAATAATTTTTTTTCACAGTTCTGGAGGCTGAAAAGTCCAAAATCAAGGTTCTGGAAGGCCTAGTTTCTGATGAGCGCTCTCTTCCTGGCTTGCAGAGGACTGCTTTCTCACTGCATATTCACATGGCCTTTCCTCTGAATAAAAGCAGAAAGAGATCTCTCTCTACTTCTTATAAAGCCACCAATCCTTTCAGACTAGGGCCTCACCTTTACTATCTTACTCAACCTTAATTATCTCCTAACGGCCCTATCTCCAAATATAGTCACATTGGGAGTTAGGGTTTCAACATATGAATTTTGAGGGGACACAATTAACTCCATAGCACCAGGAAACTCCTCAATCCTGGGGAAACTGAGATGGTAGGTCACTAAATCACACTTCGTTAAATAAGATTAAAGAGAAAATTGATTTTAATTCTTCTATGCAATTTTCAAAAATTAATACCATCTTAACCATAGATAAAATAGTTCTGCCCAACTTATATTTTTTCTTTGACTAATTGATGTGTAAAGTATTCAAAAACACAAAGGATATTTTACACATAGGGTAGAGGATACAGGACATCAGATTAAATGATCACTGACCACAGAGTAGATAATTATACCAGGATGTGCGAACCATTCCTTCTCACCTCAATACTCTCCTTGTTCTGCACAGTACATTTTATAGACTCCATTGCCAGCAGAGTTTCAGTTGATGTTTCTTTTATAATAGAGAGACAAGTTTTGGACAAGTTTTGCAAGACAAAGAGAATAAGATGTCATTATTGCCCCAGAAACTTATGGTCAATAACTTCCAGTGATCTTCTGGAAAACAACTACTTCTTTGTTTCATGCACTTGAAATCATCAGGAGTTTCCTGGGATTCCTGCTTTCTGATCTCCTCCACACCAGCAGCATCTTCTATGACATTCATTCCCATAAGCTTATAATTCCCTCTATTAAATATCCTTTTCTTTGAAATGCCTTGTGATTTCTACTGTGCTGAAGGAATTACAGTGAATAAAATTATGTAAATTGGTTTCTGGAAATAATTCTGAAGAAAATTTAGTTTACTTATTTGATTTTTCTTTTCCTAATAAAACTTGTAAGGAAAAAAAATGAGTTAATTCAGTGAAGTTGACTTTCAGATACTGGAACATTAATCGCTTTTCTCATACTACTTTACAGCCTCCCATACTTCCTAAAGGGAAGTAAAGACATAAAATTATCTTATTTTTTTTAATAAAGCTATAAATTTTAAAGAAAAAAAACAAAGAATGATTTTCCTCATTGCATTCAATATAATATTATAACTTTTACTTTCTTAAACTTTAGATTTTATTTTCCAGTAAGGAAAAATTAACTAATTAAAAATCTTGATAAAAATCACATAAACAAAACAAAAATAGGTCTTTTCCATTTACTTCATCCCGTCATCTTTTGCCTTGGGAGATGAGATCTCCATCTAAATATCTTAGAAAATGAGGCCTACATATTTATATGTGATGTGCATTTAAATCTCTTTCAATTCAATTTATTCCCATCGGAAAGAATCAAGATAAAGAATCTCTCACATGAGTTCAGAAGGTCAGTCCACTGAAGTAGGTAGGTAATCTTTAACAGTATTTTTTTTCTGTTTATATGTAAGAAATGTTACCTTAGTTTCAAAAACAATTTTGAAATATTTCCATTATAACCTCATTATCCTCCTATGTCCACTCACAAAAGAAGGACTTTCTGTCCCAGAATGAAGATTTTTTAAAAGATAAAAACATTAGGATAAACTGCTTGAATTGAGAAGCTCTTTTTTAGATTTTGTCTTGTCAGAGTCAAATCAATTCAGCCACTACTTAGTGTTGAATTACTTTATTTACTTATCATTAGTCACTTTGGCATTGTGTAGACATGTTTGCATGCTAACGTGCTTAATTTAATTCAAATAACTTCCTAGATTCCATAGTTCATAAGCTTGTTGAAAGACTCTCTTCTCTGGTTATCAATATAGATTATGCCATTAGCTTTGTAATACAAGTAAATATATATCTCAATTTTCTTGTGATATTTTCAAATGTTATACCAAAGGTAAGATTAATATTCAAGATATAATTATGATTTAATACCACATGCATATCTGTCTAGTAATTCTCTATAAGTTATTGTTTGCTTTGAAAAATACAAGTCAAAAATAACAATCAGTAAAACTATTTATGCTTTTGTAATGGAGCCAAAGAGAAGCTAGGTAATTTTATCCTACATCATTGAATATTTTGGCAAGGTCTTCACAAACACTTCTTTGTGAGTACAGTTACAGTTTAATTTCATGTTGTTGGCTCTCAGTTACCATTGCTAAATATAGGAATCAAAAATATTTAGGCCAAGAAAATTTATTCTCTATATGTCATTTATGTTTTACTCTGAAATTTACTATGTGACATTTTAATACATCACTTTCTTAATTTCATTTGTACAGACTAATATAATCAAGTTATTTGAAGCAGCCAGAATATTAATTTGAGTGTATCCAATACCAGGTATTTAATAGCTAAGGCAAGACTTAATATGAGCTGCACTTGCATAAAATCACATATTCATAGATATGCCATCCCATCCAAATTTAAGCATGTTATTTTACTGCTTGCTGCGGAAAATGTATGTATTTAGGGAACTAATACCAAGTCACAGGATATAGCATGAAAGTCAGTTAAACAGGGAAACAGTCTTCTCCCTGTATATAAATTATCTATATATTTTATGAAATTATAAATATCTGTTCCTTTATTTAAATGTAGAGAATTAGGGGCGCCTGGGTGGCTCAGTCGTTAAACGTCTGCCTTCAGCTCAGGTCATGATCCCAGCGTCCTGGGATCAAGCCCCACATCGGGCTCCCTGCTCCGCGGGAAGCCTGCTTCTCCCTCTCCCACTCCCCCTGCTTGTGTTCCCTCTCTCCCTGTGTCTCTGTCTGTCAAATAAATAAACAAAATCTTTAAAAAAAAAAAAAAATGTAGAGAATTAGACTGTGTACTGATTAGATTGCAAATACTGGAAAATACAAATATGTTTCATATGGTTTACTATTTCAATTTCCTTTATGTTTACCATCGTTTCTCTAAGAAATAGATTGTTGTCATTCCTTAAAAGACAGAAGACCAGCTTCCTAATGACACACAAACACTTTGAAACATTTTGTAAAGCAATAAGGACTCTTGACAATAACACTGGTATGCCCTCATTGAAAGGCTACACATGCACCTTTACCATAACCAGAGCTAATTAGTTGGCGTAGTCTATTTTCCCATGGAAACTGTAAGATTCTAAGAGTTACTTCCTTGTTTTTCTTTTTAATTTTTTGAGGGAAGGACATGGGAGATATAGGGAGGAAAAATGAGAGATCTCTTACTATGTTTTAACACAATTTTTCTCATTCATTTTTTAGCTCAGATTGATGTAGGAAAGATGTTCTAATTCAGAGCTGATGGCCAAGAAAGAATTCTTAAGACATCTTCAAAGGTGTCTGCAAAAACACCTTTTTATTTATTTATTAAAGCATGGGGACAGGACCCGTGGGCAGAAGGAGCTGCACTGGGGTCATGAGGAGTGGCTGATTATATACTTTCAAGTTGGGAGGGGGCTAAGGATAGCACAAGCCTCCAAGGTATTTTGGAAGCAAGGTTTCCAGGACCTTGAAGGGGCCAGCTACTGTCAGGAAAAGGTCATTTATTACTCTTTATTAAAAACTCAGTCATGAGACCCTTCAGATGTATCGGTGGGTCTTATGCTTGAGGGATGACTGCCAACATGTATCTTGGTGGGCAGAGATAAAGGAAGTTTCCAAAGGAATTTCTATTATGTTAAAGTAGACTCCCAGGATCCTGGGGGTTGGACTGAAATTGCCTTTTGCCCTTAGTAAAGTGTCAATATCGAGGCAGCTGAGCTCCCAGCAGAATGTTACTCTGCCTGTTTCAAGGACAGGTCAATTGGCTGTAGGAAGTAAGGAAATTTTTCTTTTGCTTTTGTTTCCCACATCAAGATCACTTGGAGAAATCACTTAACTCTTAACTTAGTCTGAATATTAGACCAGCCAACACTACTCTTCCATTACTGGAAGCAAAACAAAGGCATTACAACAGTATTACCAGTAAAAAATAATCACTAGCATGTATTGAGTACCTGCTAAAAAAGCCAATCTTATTAACACATTTGCATGTATTATCTCTTTTTACTCTCTCAAAAATCCTGCCATCTAAGTGCCATCTCATTTCCATTTTACAGATAAAGAAACTAGGTAATAGAAAGATTATTAGAGAAAGAAAGCAGAAGTGCTATTCTACAATGTCCACCATCAGAAGCTGAGCTCTAAAATTCTATATTAAGCAATGTCTTAAGAGTTTATTCATTATGGCTGTGATTTATCTCCCTTAAATCATTGTTACTTTGCTTGCTATCCCTGAGAAAGTAGAAGTCAGGTACCATCAAGTAAAATAATATTTTTGATCAGCTTTAAAATCCTACTAACTCTATAGAAAGGGAATAATTTTAAAAAGGCAGACTTTGTGGAGAGGGGGATTTCCAAATTCCAAATCTTCTGTTTGACCAAGATATGCTTGACTAAACTTTTGATAGGCTTATTTCTGGCTATAGGCCTCTGATGTCTCTCTATACAGCATTTACTTTAGAAAACTTGCAATTGTAAATTCTTTTCCTACTCCTTTGATGTAAAACTTATACAATTCAGGAAATGTCTTTCTCAAGGATCTGGAAGCCATCCCTTTGAAATTTAATTATCAAGAAAGGAAGGGCCCCCACTCTCCTAGTCTCTGTGGAAGGGAGGAGTATAACTTCAATAAGCCACAATTAGAAAACACAAATGGCTTAATCACATTGACCAACCTCCCCACTACTTTCCTTTAGCTCACCCAAGGGTTTCAAAAAACTCACCCCAGGGTTCTAAAATCCTTCCACCTTTTGTTTCAACTTAATTGAGTTCAATCTCTTTTCCTCTACTATAACAGTCTTTAATAATGTCTTCCTTGCTGTTTTTAACAAGTGTCCAGTGTATATATGCATATATTTTTCCTTTTACATACCAAGGGCTAGGTCATGAAGGCTCTAAGTTTCTCTTCCATGTGGAGAAATAGAGCAGAGAATCTAGATGAGGCTGCTGAGGTGAGAATCAAATCACACAGGTCCTTGTCAACTTCATGTTAAGAGTGCTAGTTTGTATTCTAAGAGCAATAGGCATCCACTGAAGGTTTTTAAGTTTTGGGTACAGGGTGAAGGGCGAAAAGATTTAACTATGACATGATATAATGTGCATGCTGAAAAAAATAAATTTAAATAATAGATGTATAGAGGCCGTTTTTAAGCAGGAGGCTTGAGCAATTGAAACTTGAGCAAGGCAAAAGGGCCCACATCGACCACAGAGCTGAATGCAAACAGGCTCATTAAGTGACCCATTTTGAGATAGCCATAGGCCCCAACTGACCAATTACAACCAGGCACAGTTCCTAAGATTACTAAAAAGGGAAAATTTCATACATCCCCATGCTTCCTCACTCTACCCTGTAACTGTCGCCCCTCACCACTCACTGCCTTGTTGCACACAGTCTCTCCTCTGCAGTCCTGCCCACCACTCCCTTGCAGTATATTTAATAAACTGCCATCTCTTTTGTTCTGCCTTGAGTAAATTCTTTCACTGCCCACACTGCCAGCCCCCATCTAGTTGAACTGCCCCATATTTTTCCCTCTTGTCCTTTGGGTAAGGGTGATCTGGCGGGTTCCCCCTGGGGCTTTGGATCTTCACCAAGGAGTAACTTCAGTTACAAGTCATCCATTCTCCAAGGAATACTAGAGTTGGTCCACCAAGGGAAAGTTCCAGGAAATTCTAGAAGAATCTAGGGAGAATCCCAGGCTGACAGAATGTCCCTGTGCAGGCCACCAAACGTGGGGCTTAAGACTGTTACTTAAAAGCAGCCTCTACAAGATGGTATAAGAAGGGGTCCAGAATTGTTTAAGTGAGTTTGTAAGCTATTAGATTAACCAACTGGAGAAGATCATAGATTGAAATAGGTAAGAATTATAAGTATATAGTATCTATTTAAGAGGTAACACTCAGGAATGGGTGATGAGATTGAATAAGGTACGAGGGAAAATAGATGAAAAATTATTTTGAAATACAATCTTTGTTCTTGGAACATATTCATTTAGCATCTCCAATCCTGCATATTCTATATAAATGTGGATGACTGATAAGGGTTAGTAAATATTCCAGAAGCATTGCATATAAATAAATAAAGCAAAATTGATTTCTAAAAGTGATAGCCAGATAGCTAACATTTAACAAAATTCATGTTAAAATGTGATTTTCCTAATTTCTTAAAGGTACAGATAGAATTTAACTAAACAGAATTGTGATTCCAATTTACCAGGAACAATTTTTTAAGTTTCTATAATAAATCTGAAAGTTGCTTTTAATATTCTGAAAAGCCTTACAAAATATGACTCTGCCACCATTGTCACAATTGCTGTTTCCCCACAGGTATGTGTATTGATTTCTTTAATATTCAGAGGCATGAGCTACTATTAATAATAAAGTGAAATGGATGATGAGATTATTTGTTGTTTGAAGAATGGAGTATATTCTATCTAAATCGAGGAAAAATACTAAGACCAAAACATGTCAATGCACATTATTCATACAATAATAACAATAACAATTTGAATGTGCTTAATATATTTTAAATATGAAGGCTGTGACTCCCCTATGCTTTCTTTCTTTCATTGAATTTTACCATAAATAACCTTTCACGATTTCCAAAAAAGGATCTAAAATTTAAAAATATAATTGTGAGAAATTAAGAAAGACTGTTATTATTTCTAATAGAGGAAGATTAAATATACCTCAAAAGTCATTTAGTGATACTTTTGATTTGAAATAACATGATCATTGTTCCACAAATGTCCCATGTGTACAAACCAATAGAGAAGCTGTTCTTCCCAGAGTTCTATGAGGAAACTGCATTTATAACTGTATATAACACAGCAAATTTTAAAACTGAATAAAATCAGTATTTAAGACCTTTATACAATATGGTTTCACTCACACCCACCCTTAGTTTTTAATCTCTGCATAGGTTTTATTCTGCAAAATATTTCTGAATGTTTCCCATTTAAACATGCTTTCAGTAATCCTAAAACACACTTACAATCCTTCCTCCCTACATACATTATTATTGTTCATGAAACTACCTGGCTTCTAGTAGTTAGGTTTTAAAATCATTGATTCTCTTGAATCTCCACTCTTTAATATTTTATCAATCCCAAAGTTCTGTTGATTTTATTTTCCACAATATTATTCACCTCCATTTTTCCTTTCTCTCCCCAAAGGCAGCGTATTAAATAAAACAGGTCTAGGTTCAAATTACTGAGTGACTACCTACTATATCTATTAGTCACAAAATACAAAGATTAAGAGCTGGCTACTTCTTTCAGGGAATTCATGTTCTGGATTTCAACATGGAGGATTTGTAATCTGGGAAATTGGTATGCAGATCTTTCCTTCAAAATGATTTGGATTCCTGTAGAAAAAGTACATAATCATTTCCACCTAGAAGGATTAAGAAGACAAAAAGGAGGGGGAGAAAGAAGATAGAATGTATGCACTGCTAAGGGGGACATAAAACAAGAGACAACAGGAGGAAACAAAGAATGAGAGAGGGAAAAAAAAAAGTTAGAGCTGCCCGCTGGAGTCTGAAGTCTCCCTGAAGTAAACCCAACACAAGGCGCCTGGGTGGCTCAGTTGTTAAGTGTCTGCCTTCAGCTCAGGTCATGATCCCAGGGTCCTGGGATCGAGCCCTGCATTGGGCTCCCTGCTCAGTCAGGAGCCTGCTTTACCCTCTTCTACTCCCCCTGCTTGTGTTCCCTCTCTGGCTGTCTCTGTCTCTGTCAAATAAATAAAAATCTTAAAAAAAAAAAAAAACAGAAAACAGAAAAATAAAATGGCTTCAGGAACAATTAATTCAACAAGGAAGTTAAGTGGACCATTATAGGAAATTCCAGCAAAAAATAACGTACGACAAGAGACTGCTAGACAGCTAGACATCTAGTCACATCCTTCTAATAAACTCTTTGTCAGCTCTTCATGTAAAGAGGAAATATAGGTTTATAAAAACTACAAAGGCTAAGATATTTGAGATTTCAGAGGTGTAGTCAATTATGAGATATGAACAATGTGAATATTTAATTCAAAAGATTAATCAGTAATTTAATCTTAACCAAATAATGTATACACTGAATTATGTTTAAATTATTTTTAATTAAATCTTCATTTAAGATCAATATCTAATGTTGATTTATGTCCACCATTACCACTGATTGGCTAGAAGATAAATGGAGAGTCATGTGTATAGATTTGATCTAAGTGTTAGTAACCCTCTAAGAAATTATAGAGTTAATAAAGTTTGAGCAAATTAATATGTCTCATCCACATATTTCCACAGAAATTCTTAAATGTTTTTAAAATTTCATGATCATTGCCTTACCTTTATCCTGTAGATCCAATTATATTGGAATAAATCTTTTTTTAGCTGTAACAAGGTAAATGATCCTAATGAAGAAATGAATGTCAATTGCTATATGGGCTTCTTTTTTCCACTAAATTTTAGTGTATTTTCCTTCATAATAACTAGCATATCCTTCATATGTACTTCATGCCAGATTCACAGAGGGAGACAGTGTGGTCTATCTGAAGTCCTTCCCCTTGGATATGCCAAGAATGGAATAGAAGTGTCCCACTGTGACAGAATCCTCCTACACTCTTATTTTCAGTATTTTTTAGAATTTTTACTTTTCCACTATCTCATCCTTTTATAAGAGTACTAAAGAGCTAGTGTAAACTTTACTCAAAATACTGCAAAATACACTTTCCATAATTCTCTGAAAATCTCTTTTGATAAGGATTCATTTAAACAAAAAACAAAAATAAAAATGAAATAGGGGCACGTGGGTGGCTCAGTCAGTTAAGCATTGATTCTTGGTTTTCGCTGGGTCATGATCTCAGGCTCATGAGATAAAGCCCCATGTGGGGCTCCCCACTCAGCACAGAGTCTTCCTAAGGATTTCTCTCCCCTCCCGCTGCCCCTCCCCCTGCTTGCTCTCTTTCTCTCGAATTAATAATTTTTAAAAAATAAAATAAACCCCTCACAAAATATTTATTATGACTTTCAGTTTTATACCTAAGAGTGAGTTTTAATATTTTCAAAAAATAAGAAATTTTAAGACTATAATTCATTCAAGGTCTTATAAAATCCTTATTCAGCTACATCTGTCTTGCATGGTATGCTCTTTTCAGTCTATAACTGTGTAAAAGGAGAAGGTGATTTGGTTCCCTTGAGGCCCCTTCATAAGCTAAAATATATTTTTCTGCATTTAGAATTTCTTTCTAGCAGGTATTCTGTAACCCTAAATATATGGCTCACACAGTAGCCGCATCTGTTCCACCACAGGTGATATGGGCAAAGCTTCTGCAGAATTGCTCAAACATTCAATAAAGCAGTTAGGCAGATGTCTTTGAGTTTCTCTGGTACACACTTTTGTTAGATTTCATGCTGATTATGCAACAGACAACTGCTAAAAGTGTGCAATGGTGAAATATTATTGACTATATTTTGAAAAGCTGCATTTAAATTTCAAATCCTAATTGTACAGCTGCTTACACAATAATATGCCTAAAGGAGACTAAAAGTTGAAAGACTGACTCTGGTGAGATGCCTGGAAGAAAAGCAGGTATATAAAACTCTTATATAGCACCTATATATTATTAGGTGTGTTAGTCCTTTTATAATGTAGTTTCACACTCAAGCAATGTTATCATTAAAGAATGGTGCAACTTGATAGCTAATGTTGGTCTATTTTTATCTGCTAGGATAAAAGCAAGATAAAGTAGGTCATTACAGTATCCATCTATCTCCACTCCCCAAGCTATTCTGATAATGGTTAATAGAATCTGTGACTCCCCTTATAGACTATGTTGACCTAAGAGGTAAACTGAGGCAAGCTTCAGTAATTCTAAAACACACTTACAATCCTTCTTCCCTGCATACATTATTACTGTTCATAAAACTACCTTGCTTCTAGTAGTTAGGTTTTAAAATCATTGATTCTCTTGAATCTCCACTCAAAAAGATGAGTCTATTTGGGAATAGCAGAGGAATTGTAATTCAGGATAAGCAAATAGCAAAGCACAGGTGACTGTTGAGGGTTTAGGGTAGGTTATATTTACAGGCAGGAAATGTAAATAGGGTAGGGTCCAAATGGAGACCAGACTTAAAAACTTTCTGAACAGACAGAATCAGCACAGTCACACAAACTTCCATTTTGCCCAATTTGGGGAACCAATGCACCTGGGTCATCTCCCATTCACACCTCTGGCAAAACTTCCTAAGGTTGATCCCTCTGATCAACCTCCCATCATCCAAGAAGATTCCAACACCATCAGTCTTCAGTGGGAAATTAGCCTTAGTACTTAAGTTTCGTCTTCCTGAGGGCACATGCATGAGATTCACCATTTTATATCCTCTAGTTCCATTTTATATTGAAATTCTTTTACAGCTGTAAAAGCTTGGGTAATCGCTTAGTTAGGTGACCGGTGTAATATTCTATTAGGCTAAGTTTTTCCATATTTAACTGAATGGCTGGCAATGGATGAATGGCTTTGGCATTGATACCAACATATTTTTAGTAATATTGGACATATTAATATATCCTTATTTTGAGAGGTTTAAAATTGTCTGTGTTGTATTTTTAAAAGTAAGAGAAAATGGTCTTAAGGGTTTAGATTTTTGAAGTGATTGCCTATTATGCCCTTTTTCTCCACCTTTTTTCCTTCTGAGGTGTGCTTTTCTAACTTTAAAGAAATGATAGAAAAATTCTTCCTTCTTCTTTTTCATCTTGTATGCAAATACCATAGACTGAAAACACTCTTACAACATTACAGAGCTGCCCTACTATCTCTTTCCTTCTGATTTGTTAGTATTAATGATATGCAAGCCAAGAGTTCTATTTTTTTATTCACTCAAAATTCAAAAGTTACTTTCTCCTTGAACATTCAAAACATAAAAAAAACAAAAACAAAATCTTAACGGAGAAACAATCATTAAGTAATATGTCCATTGATTCATTTAACAAATACGTATTAAGTATATATGCTTTGTTACTCTAGGAACTAAGCTACTACCCCAGGAACTAAGTTACTACTCTAGGAACTAAGACTACAAAAGAAAAAAAATCCACTTTTTTCATGAAACTTACATTTTAGTGAGAGATGATAGATAATAAATATATAGAGAGATATACAAATTATGTGGATATATATGTATATATTATGAATTACATTTAAATAAATATAATTCTATATTGTAAATATATAAATAACATGGTAGGTGAAAGTGAATGCAATGTAGAAAAATACAGAACGCAACAGAAGACATGTCAAGATTTGGGAGCTGAAAAAAATAATTTTACTTTGGAGTCAAAAAACTTTTGTAAAAATAATCTTGAATAAGAGAATAATGCCTTTAGTCAGTTTTGCTCTGTGTGTACACATATGTATGTGAATATGAATATATAAGTTTAATTCCTCCAAGCCTTATTCAGTACAAATATGTTAACAACATTGCTCTGCTATTTCTAGCGAAAGTGTTTTAAAGTACAAATAGATACTGATGCTAGAATGTGACTTCTTTTAAGCAATCTAGAAATTTGGGAGCCAGATTTAGAAGAAATACATGGCGCTGACTGGTTACTGATTATTTTAGATAGCTGAAAAGTAAACTCAGGATCTCTGAACTAGAACCAATCTGAAAACAAAGAATCAAGCAAATGTAAGGGACTGGGTCCATGAACAAGTCCAGGAAGATACGAAGCAGGCAAGAGCTCCAGAGTGGGGGCTTATTTTATGTCACATCTACTTCAAGGTCAGGCTACTGGCTAGGAAGGGACAATGGAAGCTGGAACATCAAATATGGAGGATTATCAGGGCTTCTGTGTAATAGCTGTAAAGTATTCCAAAGCAGTGCCCCAGAATCACCTTGGAACTGAGCAAGGTGCAACAAATAGACATGTTCTTTCAACTACCACCTTGGTCCAATCTAGGCAACTACCCTTCTATATTTTTTTGCTCATTTATGTTATATTCTTTTGAAATGTATTTGTTAACATTGCAAAATTACATATATGAAATAAAGATTTTAAAAGTCAAAAGAGGGCGTCTGGGTGGCTCAGATGGTTAAGCATCTGCCTTCAGCTCAGGTCATGATCCCAGGGTCCTGGGATAGAGTCCCACATTGGGCTCCCTGCTCTGCAGGGAGCCTGTTTCTCCCTCTGCCTCTCTCTTTCTCTCTCTGTCTCTCATAAATAGATAAAAATCTTTTAAAAAAAAAGTCAAAAGAATATGTAATCAATCAAGTATAATTTTCAGATACATAAAGTATTATATAATCAGAATTTCTATGGAAATAGATTTTCTAAATATTCTTACAATGAAAAATGTATTTCAATCTTACCTTTTATCTAGTTACAGGTTATATTCTTGAAAAAATTCATAAGAGGATCTAAAATTTTATTTCCATAATAAACTAAATTGATATCAATTCTATGAATATTTTTATACTTTTTCATAAAATGAACAAAATTTTAGTGTTTGTAAACTTGACACTTCAAGTTCAAAGTCTAACATGATGCATTCTAAAATCAAAATAATTTATCTTTTTTAAGTGAAAAAGCAGGTTACAAAGAGAATGAGAGTATAATCATATTTTTAGTATACACATATAACACACATTTATATGTTTATGTTTACATACAAAGATGTAGAAGCATATGTACTAATAGACTAGCAATTATTTCCCTTAGTGAATAAAATTATGAATATTTTAATATTGACAATTATCTTTTCTATAACAAATATAAGAAAATAATAATTTAAATGATGGTGAGGAAAAGGAAATGTGGGGAATCCACTTTATAACAATGATATAAGGTATTAACATATTTTTTTCTTTCAAGCTTTTATTTAAATTTCAGTTAGTTAACATACAGTGCAATAATTAGTTTCAGGGGTAGAATTTAGTGATTCCTCACTTACTACAACATCCAGTGCTCATCATAGCAAGTGCCCTCCTTAACTCATCACCCATTTAACCCATCCCCCTGCTCATCTCCCCCCTCCCCATGATCCCAGTATGTTCTCTATAGTTAAGAGTCTGTTCCCTAGTTTCCCTCTCTCATTTTTTAAATATGTTCATCTGTTTTGCTTCTTAAATTCCACATATGAGTGAAATCATATGGTATTTGTCTTTCTCTGACTTATTTCACTTACCATAATACACTCTAACTCCATCCATGACTGTAAATGGCACGATTTCATTCTTTTTTATCACTGAGTAATATTCCACTGTGTATGTATATATATTTATATGTATATACATATATACGTATTTATAGGTATATACATATATACATATATATGTATATGTGTATATGTATATATATACATACCACCTCTTCTTTATCCATTCATCAGTCGATGGACATTTGGGCTCTTTCCATATTTAGCTACTGTTGATAATGCTGCTATAAACATCAGAGTGCATGTATCCCTTCGAATCAACACTTTTGTATCCTTTGGATAAATACCTAGTAGTGCAATTGCTGGACTGTAGGGTAGTTCTATTTTTAACTTTTTGAGGAACCTTTATACTGTTTTTCCAGAGTGGCCGAACCAGTTTGCATTCCCACCAACACTGCAAGAGGGTTCCCCTTTCTCTGCATCCTCGCCAACACCTGTTGTTTCCTGTGTTGTTAATTTTAGCCCTTCTGACTAGTGTGAGGTGATATTGTAGTTTTGATTTGTATTTCCCTGGTGATAAGTGATGTTGAGCAACTTTTCTTGTGTCTGTTAATCATCTGTCTCTCACCTTTGGAAAAATGCCTATTTGTGTCTTCTGCCCATTTCCCAACTGCATTATTTGGTTTTGGGTGTTGAGTTTGATGAGTTATTTGTAGATTTTGGATACTAACCCTTCATCAGATATGTCATCTGCAAATATCTTCTCCCATTCTGTTGGCTGCCTTTTAGCTTTGTTGATTGTTTCCTTTGCTCTGCAGAAGCTTTTTATCTGATGAAGTCCCAATAGTTCATTTTTGCTTTTGTTCCCCTTGCCTCAGGAGACATATCTAGTAAGAAGTTGCTACAGCCCAGGTAAAAAAAGGTTATTGCCTGTGTTCTCCTCTAGGTTTTTAATGGTTTCTTGTCTACATATAAGTCTTTCATCCATTTTGAATTTATTTTCGAGTATGGAGTAAGAAAGTGGTCCAGTTTCATTCTTCTGCATGTTGCTGTCTTATTTTCCCAACACCATTTGTTGAAGAGACTGTCTTTTTTCCATTGAATATTCTTTCCTGCTTTGTCAAAGATTAGTTAACCATATAGTTGCAGGTCCATTTCTGGGTTTTCTATTCTGTTCCATTGATCTATGTGTCTATTTTTGTGCCAGTACATACTGTCTTGATTACTAAAGTTTTTAATCTAGCTTTTTTTTTTTTTCCTCTTGAGGTAGGCCTGTTTTGCTATGTACTTCCCTCTTTGACCATTTTTGCTGCATTCCAAAGGTTTTGGACCATTGTGTTCTCATTTTCATTTGTTTCCATGTATTCTTTTTATTTCTTTAATTTCCTGGTTAACCCATTCATTATTTAGCAGCATGTTTTTTAAACTCCATGTATTTGTGATGTTCCCAAATTTTTTCTTATGGTTAACTTCAAGTTTCATAACATTGTGGTCAGAAAAGCTGCATGGTATGATCTCAATCTTTTTGTACTCACTGAGGCCTGATTTGTGACCTAGTATTGGTCTATTCTGGCAAATGTCCCATGTGCACTTGAAAAGAATGTATATTCTGCTGCTTTAGGATGAAGTGTTATGAATATATCTGTTAAGACCATCTGGTCCAGTGTGTCATTTAAAGTCATTGTTTCCTTGTTGATTTTCTGCTTAGATGATCTGTCCATTACTTTAAGTGGGGTGTTAAAGTCCCCTACTACTATTATATTATTATCAGTGAGTTCCTTTATGTTTGTTATTAAGTGTTTGACATAACTGGATGCTCCCAAGTTGGGGGCATAAATATTTACAAGTATTAGAGCTTCTTGTTGGAAGTCCCCTTTATAATAATATAGTGCCCTTGTTCATCTCCTGTTACAGTCTTTGGTTTAAAATCTAATTTGTCTGATATAAGTATGGCTACTGTCTTTCTTTTGATGTCCATTTGCATGATAAATGGTTCTCCATCCCCTCACTTTCAATCTGCAGGTGTCTTTAGGTCTAAAATGAATCTCTTGTAGGCAGCATATACATGGGTCTTTTTTTAAATATCTATTCTGACACCCTATGTCTTTTGATTGGAACATTTAGTCCATTTACATTCAGAGTAATTATTGATAAATATGAATTTAGTGCCATTTTATTACTTATTTTGTCTTTGTTTCTGGAGATTTTCTCTGTTCCTTTCTAGTTTTTGTCACTTTTGGTCTTTCCTTCCCACTCAGAGTCTGTCCGGGCTGGTTTAGTGATCACAAACTCCTTTAGGCTTTGTTTGTTTGGGATACTCTCTATCTCTCCTATTCTGAATGATAGCCTTGCTGGATAGAGTATTCTTGGCTACAGATTTTTCCTATTCAGCATGTTGAATATATAATGTCACTCTCTTCTGGCTTGCCAAGTTTCTGTGGATAAATGTCCAGCTAGCCTAATGGGTTTTCCCTTGTAAATTAGGGCCTTCTTTTGTCTTGCTGCTTGTAGGAATTTTTTCGTTATCACTATATTTTGCAAATTTAATTATAGTACATCTTGGTGTTGGCCTGCTTTTGTTGATTTTGATGGGAGTTCTCTGTGCCTCCTGGATTTGGATGTCTGTTTCCTTCCCCCTTTTCTCCTTCTTCTGGGACTCCTATGATACAAATGTTATCACTTTTGATAGAGTCACTGAATTCCCTAAGTCTACTCGCTTAATCAATCATTCTTCTTTCTTTTGTTCAGCTTCCTTATTTTCCATAAATCTATCTTCTATTTCAATTTTTGTTCCTTTGATTCTTCCATCCTTGTGGTCCTTACATCTAGTCGGTTTTGAATCTCAGTTATTACATTTTTTTGTTTCTGCCTGATCGGTTTTTAGCTCTTTTATCTCTGTGGTAAGGTTCTCCCTGATTCCTTCCATGCTTTTCTCAAGCCCAGGGAGTATCCTTATGATTGTTGCTTTAAATTCTGCATGAGGCGTATTACTTATATCTGTGTTGATTAGATCTCTGGCCATGACAGGAAAGGGTTCATTCACTGGGATGAATTCCCCCATCTTGGCATTTTGTCTAGGTCTCTGTCCTCTGCGTGTTAGAAAATCCTGTTACGTTTACTCCTTCTGAGAGTAATGGCTTTATGAAGAAGAGGTCATATAACGTCCAGGGCCTGGGGCTTCAGGAAGTGTCTCTGGTGTGTGCTGCGTGCACTCTGCTGCTGTGTTTTGGCTGCTCTATCCGTCAGGCCAGTTGTCTACAGAGGTTCTCCTTGCCTGTAGTGGGCAGTGTTTGGACCTTGGCCAGAGTCTGGAGAGTTTTAACTAGGTGTGCTCTGCTCTGGCTTATTAAGCGAAACTTTGCTATTTCCGCTAGAACTGAAAGTGTGAAGAAACCTATGGCCAGTAGATGTGCTGTGTGTGGGGATTTGTGATGGTCTGGGGAAGGGGCCTGATGGTCCTTACGCACACTTGCCCAAGGAAAGCAGTGCCAGCAGAGTGCAGGGGGGCAGGATTCTGTGTAAATAAGCAGTTTAGGCAGCTAGTGTTGGCACTGTGCTGCTTACTGAAGTTGATTTATGCTGAGGGGCAGGAAAGGGATATTGTGCCAACCAGCTCCTTTGTCCCCAGAGAGGGGAGTCCTTGCTTACTCTTCTCAGGGAAGCACTTTCAGAAGAGTGAATACTTTCCCTTCATGTGTCCTAGCTGTTTTTCAGATTACTGTTTTCACAGCGTCTGTCTCTGGGTTGCTTGCCTGCCTTGAGCAGCTCTGTGCACTTTGGACTCTATCCCAAGCCTGCAAACTTTTAAAACTCCAAACTTTAGGGAGCTGGTGTGGCGGGGACTTGTGCTGGTCTTCTTGGAAAGGGTGTCCCCATGTTGGGACTGACGCAGGTTTGACCTAGGAGGGCAGTCACACCAGACTTCAGGGGCATGGGAATTGAAGCAAAGCAGGCTAAACAGCCAGTGTCCCAGTTAGCCACCCATGGCAGGTGTCTCTGCACCTATACTGAGGGATAGGGGAGTGAAATGGCATCCACCAGTTCTTTTGTCCCCACAGAGGTAATGCCACCTCTCACAGATGTACTCTAAGAAGTACAAACTGTCTCTCCCCATACCCCTTAGACAATCCTCAGATTGCACAATTTGGCCCTCTACAAGAGTAGGGCAGTACCTTGATGTCTCTATCCCCGCCAAGCCTGGTGACCTCTAACACTCAAGTCTTTGAGCCCCACTGGTTGCAAAATCTCAAGAAAATCAGCTCCACTCATTTTCCCAGCCAATGGCTTTGGGGAAGTGTTCTTGTGTGTTTCCCCTGTGCTCCACTCTCTCTTACCTTTCTCTGCAACCAGGGCTCCCTCCCCTCAGCAGCACCTGCAATCTGTTTCTCCCCCAAACCACATCTCTGTACTTCCTCCCTTCCTCTATGTGGCCTCTTTTCTCCCTGTAGTTCTGCAGGTTGTTCTACCAGTCCTCAGGTCAATTTTTTTGGTTATTCAGAATGATATGATAATTATCTAGCTATGATTGAGGGATGAAGCAAGCCTAGCATCCTCCAACTATGCCACCATCTCAGCTCCTTTAAGGTATTACCACTTTTAATTTACCATGAGATATGCTTGTATGTTTCTTTGTTAAGTGGCCTATATGACATGATGGATGCACTAGGGTTGTCTTTGTATCCTGACAGCACTAATATGCTTTCATTGCTCCTATTACAGGAAAAAAAAAAAAAATTCATTTATTTTCTCTATACCAACTAATTTCCATTTTTCCCACCATGTGTCATATTAATTTCTTCTAAAAGTCTAACAGAATTTTCATTTTCTTGTTGTCCTTAATAGTTTCAGGAATTCCATAATAATGCTTTTGTTCCCAACAACCTGTAAAATTCATCAGATATTTAAATATTCTACTTGTTGAAAAACAATAACCCCCTGAGACCTTGATAGATAATAGCATTAAAATAACTAACTCATTCCTGATATGCCTCCTCCTTTCTGAACATTTTGCCTCATCACAGCAGAGACATTAAACTAAACAATTCCTCCTCTGAACTTTCATCTTTTAATATTTATATATTCTTGCTAAAAATATAACTTGATAGGGTATTGATAGAGCTATAATTTGAGTTATTTTTAATAGATTGTTCAGAAAATTTAAATTACTGGCAACAACTTTTGCTACAAGGGAATCCTATATGCTTCAAGTAACTTAGATGTGGCTCAAATAAACTTGAAGCTTGCCATGATTTCATTTCCAAAGACTAGTGACTTTAATATTAAGGAACAATGTGAATCCTTCCAATGTTCAGTAAATTGGCTTTGCAGGAAAATGTGGATTTTCACATTAACAAAGTAAAATTCAGGTAAAAGGGAAAAAAAGTTTTACACTATCTGAAATGGCTCTAAATACATATCCTCATTAGTAAACTAAAAAGGTAATCCTAAAGGGGATAAAACCTCTGCTTATATCAGAGAGGCACAATTTATCACAATAGAAGACAAGTTTCCAAGAGTGCTTCAAGTGAATGATAGTTTCATATTGTTGCATTCTTAACAAATGAAATCACTCCAAATAACTCAACTGTTGTATAAACATGATATATCCACTCACTGAAGATGTTTTATCACTTCCGTGTACAAAGCAGAACTGAAGCAGACAGCATGAAATTAAGGTCAGAGTTGGATCTGAAACCAACACATGGTAATAATTGAATAGCATATATATAAGATTATTTTTTCTACTTTTTAGGAGAGAAAATTTTCATTCTTATAGGCTTTACTTTTTATTCTTTTGGAATGTTTAAATCTTTGATACTGTATGCATAATGATATAAGATATAAATTAATTTTAGTGTAGCATTATTCCAAATAAGCCCTCTCAAAGTTAGGTGAACATGTAACTCTTAAGTTTGCAACAACCATACAGAAAATCAGTTGCTACAGTACAATATGATTCACTCAATTAGATGGTAAAAGATGACTTATATGTTGTCAATTAGGTAAGCAGAAATTTGTGGGACTCTTGTCCCAGAAGGAAAATATTTTTACAAATTAGATTTATTTCTATACATCTAGTTAGGGAAGAAAATGGAAAGTTCAAAATATTACTCAAAATGTACAATGTTCTATAAGATTATATCTTTGTACATAATTATTTTATACATTTTATTATTGGCATATTATATCCTCCTCTGACAACAAGATTTTTAAACAATATTTTTAAATTACAGTTATATTAAAAATACATGGAATAGTTATTTTCTTTATCAGAAAATTTCAAGAAAACTTTATTTTTCATTTTCATTATGTTTAAAATATAATTCCGCTTACATATTCAAAAGTCAAACCTATCTATATTCAAATAAAAACTTACCCATTGAATAGGGGTAATATGTCCAGATGAATGACAGAATATAAGAATTTATTCATGTATTAATATAACAAAGTCTGCTAAGAAAAATATAAATCAGTGTTGCCTTTCATTATTTTTATCTTACCCATTTTTCTTTATAAGGAATTCTAAGTAGTACAAATTTTTATAACATATTTCATAAGCTCTATCAAAATATTTCAAGTATATTTCAAATATATCTATCTATACTACTCACAGAGAAATTGAAATTGCCTTGAATTTATCTCAAAAATCTCATAGAGAAAGTAGAACGGCCTCCAATTTATCTCTAAATTGTTTATTTATAATTGGAATGTGACCATTATAATACCTCCATTGTATCACATTAACACCACTAGTTTGTCACCTAAACTTTGGTTTTCCTAAAGTAACAAAATGACTTCCCAGGGTGGGGGGTGGGGGTGGGGATGAGGACCTATGTCTTGACTCATATACTGAAGCAATATTCAGTCAAAAGCTGATTAAGGATGAATTTCAAATTATATAATTAATCTAATGAATTTTCATTGATAACCTACTTGTGATTTGAGTATAGAGCTAATTCAGAATATATAATATTTTGGCAGTCAGATTGACTGCAGGGTGGCCAAATGTGGCCTGAAAACACAGTACCCGACAGTCTCACAATCTTGTACTTTTGACACATACTGCCTCTAAATGTAGTTACATTTTCTTTACATAGTTGGCCTTGACAGCATACGAATTTGGGAAACTTGCACCAGAATCTGGGGCTACAACAGCGATGAAGACATGTAGGCCCTCAAGGATTTACAATCATGTATAGGTGACACAAACAATAGCCAGTAAGTAAGATGAGAGACACAAGGTTATGGTGCTTTGGGACCACCAAGCATAAGCAACTAACCCAACCACAGAGGATCTGGAACATCTTCACTCTGGGTGAGGGACATCTAGGGTAAATATATATCAGGACTTGGTCTCATCCATTGGGAATAGGGGGGAAAATTCTAAGCAGAGGGAAAGAATGTAAAAACCTTGAAAAAACACATGGCAAGTTTGGAGAAATGCATACAGTTCAGGGTGACGTGAGAAGAAAGGGCTTAGAGAACAAATACGTTAAGGAAATGGTCCATCAGCCATTCAGTTCACAAGGAATTTTGACTTTAGCCTGAGCAAACAGTGATGATATAGTCAGGAATGGGGATGAGATATGGTAATGTATACTGAAGGAGTTTATGTAGGAGTCCATGCTTTAGCAAGATCATCTGGACCACAGGTGAAGACTATAATCCAAGAAATAAGACAAGAATGAAAGAGAGAAATTAGTAAGTTCTTAAGTGTTGCAGGCAGGAGATAATTGGGATTTTAATAAAGATAATGACTGGGTTAAGTGTCTGCCTTCAGCTCAGGTCACGATCCCAGGGTCCTGGGATAGAGCCCCGCATCAGGCTCCCTGCTCAGCGGAGAGTCTGCTTCTCCCTCTGCCCCTCACCCCACCCTCATGCTCTCTCTCTCAAATAAATAAATACAATCTTAAAAAAATAATAAAGATAATTACAAGCCGAACAACTCGGAAAGATTCAGGAAATATAAAGTAGATAAGCTCAAGAAGACGGTAATTAAATTTGTATGTCATGGTAAGAAAGACAGAAATTCAGGACTAGATTCAAAATTCTGCCTTGGAATATTCATAATGCCATTCACTCAAAGAGAAGTAGGGTAAAGGAGAAGGTTAAGATGATTTTTAAGTGACTGATTTGTACTTTGAAGTTATGTGCCTGCAGAAAAACAAAGCAGAAATGTCACTAGGCAATTGTACATCCATGTCTGGAGTTTAGGAGGAAGATCAGGGACAGAGATACCCATTTGGAAGTGAATGATATATAGGTGGTCAGTGAAACTATAGGAATGGATGGGTGGAATAACAGAATAGGATACACTACCATAAATAAGCAGAGGAAAGTAGCTCATATAAAAAGATGAAAACTAATAGGCAGAGGTGTAGGAGAAAAACTATTTGCATGTGGGTAATAATATAGGACTCTATTCATTTGGAATCAGTACTTTCTATCCAACAATATTCTCCACTGTTCTCCATTAACTCCTCCTGACAGATAAAGGCAATATTAGTTTGGCTTCTAATTCTGATATGTGAATTACTCTCTGGTTTGTAATCCAGTCTTTAGATTTTCTGAAAATGACAGTAACAAATATGAACACCTGTCACTTAAACAAGGAAAGATTGATTACGCCTTTCACTGTGGATGTGGAGCAACAGAGAGAAGACTGGTAGCTACAAGTAAAGCAAACCCATTGGTGTTCTATTAGCTCTTTAAATATCTCTCAACTCATTCATCCTATTTTAGAGGTATTCAACCTCCAGAGTGTACTCAGCAAAGAATGTCAAAGTTGATTATATGGATCTAGTCCCCAACCCTTTAGATGTCACCCAATTAAGTTATAGGTCTCAATTATATCATTACTGAAAGACTTGCTATTCCAAAATGCCTTTAACATTTGTGTTGTTTCCTAGGGCTATGGACTTGTTACAAATTACCACAAACTTTGTGTCTTAAAACAACAGAAATCTATTCTCCCCCAGTTCTTGAGGCAAGAAGTACAAAATCAAGGTTTTAGTAGGGCTGCCCTTTCTCCAAAGACACATGACCCTTTCTCCTGCTCCCCTGTCCCTCCTCTGTGTCTTTTATAAGGATTTTTGCTAATGGATTTAGCATCCAGCAAGGATAGTCTAAAATGATCTCATCTGGAGACCCTTAACTTAATTATATTTGCAAAGATGCTTTTTCCAAATAAGATCATAACCACAAGTTACAGGGATTAGAATATGGAAAGATCATCTTGGAGGCCATCATTCAACCCATTACAATGCCCTATATATAAGGTCAAATCTCTCTGATGGTATAAACTGTTCTTTCAATAACTGACAATAGAGAGAATTTTAGAGTGTAAAGGGATCTTGAGATTCCAAACATTGAGAATGGTTACACTAGCCTTGAGCTGGATAATTACATTGATTTTTCAGTCTTTTTTCTTTTTCAATATATTTATTGTAAGTCATTAATGTCAAACTTCTTACTGCTTTTACTGCAACCACCATGTTTTGATATGTAGTAGGTTTTATATCATTCAGTTAAAAAAATTTCCTATTTCAATTACAACTTCTTTTTTCACCTATGGGTTATTACATAATATATTTTCAAAATATTGAAAAATATGCACATTTTGAGTTACCTTTTTGGTTAGATTTTTAGTTTAATTCTATGTGGTCAAAAATAAACAAAATAGATTATATTCCTTTGAAATTTGTTGAGACTTGGTCATAGCCAATTATTTGGTCATTTATTCTAAACCTTTTTTATGCTTAGAAAAAAAGTATATTTTAAATATATATATATATACACACACATATATATTACTTGAATATATAAACATTGAATGAATTGAAATATTGAATGAAATATTTGAATGAATGAAATATTGAAATGAATATATATATAAATACTCAAGGAATATTCATAGGAATATAAATATGTTCCTTGAATATATAAAAGCTTTTGAACAGGGCGCCTGGGTGGCTCAGTTGGTTAAGCGACTGCCTTCGGCTCAGGTCATGATCCTGGAGTCCCTGGATCGAGTCCCGCATCGGGCTCCCTGCTCAGCGAGGAGCCTGCTTCTCCCTCTGACCCTCCCCCCTCTCACGTGCTCTCTCTCTCATTCTCTCTGTCTCAAATAAATAAAATCTTTAAAAAAAAAAAAAAAAAAAAAAAGCTTTTGAACATTAAGTTCCATTTATCCATTTATTTCCTCCACTAATACCTTTACCCAAAATTTATCTGTATTTTAGAGTTTTTTTGTTTCATTTTTTTTTCAAGAATTATTTATTTGAGAGAGAGAGAGTATGAGCAGGAGGGGCAGAGGGAGAGAGAATCTCAAGCAGACTCCATGATGAGCATGGATGAATATGCTCTCCTCTGAAGAGGATTTGCATTTACCTTAAGGACTAGGGGATCTACAAGCAATGTTCATCTCAAATCAAGTTCAAGCTTTGACAGCCTTTGGCCCCTGTAGACTATGTGCACCCAGGGAGAGTATGGATCCTAGGGAGGGGATGCATCAGTGGTCATTACCTCCCAGAGAAGGTATTTGTTTGTTTTATTATTCCCTTTCTTTCTCCTCCTGTGTCAGTATTCTCAGATCTGCCCAGCACTTTTTGTTTTTATAATAACTTTATCAAGATGTAATTCACATAGCAATAATGTGAGGAAAGAGAATTTAAATCTTTTGCATGTGAATATGCATGTATCCCTGCACTATTTGTTCAAAAGACTATTCTTTCACAATTGAATCATTTTTGTACTCTTTTGCATATCAAATGACCATAAATGCAAGGATTTATTTCTGGGCTCTCAATTTCATTCCTCTGATCAATAGGACTATCCTGAAACCAGTCACACATTGTTTTGACCACTGTAGCTTATAGTAAGTTTTGAAATCAGGAAATAGGAGTCCTCCAGCTTTTCTTCAAGTGTTTTGGTTATCCTGCATGCCTTGCCTCCCATTATGAATCTGACATCAGCTTGTCAATTACTGCAAAAAAGCAGCTGGGATCTTTGTAGAGCTTGTGTCGTCTGTACATCAAATTGGGGAGCATTTCCATTTTAGCCAAATGGAGACATTCAATAAATGAGCATGGGATGTCATTTCATTTATTTAGGTTGTTGCAAGGCTGTTGGTTTTCAAGGCTACTGCAAGCTTTGTAAGATGTAATGGAGTGGTGCAAGCTAATATGCCACAAAGCTTGCTGTTCTTACCAAAATTCAGTAATTGTTCTTGATTAGACACTTGAAATTTTTTGCAAGGTTTTGGTTAATTTCAGAATTCTGAAAAAGTTGATTTTGAAAATTATCGTCATTGTTTTTATTGCTTTTACTGAGAAGTGAATTTTTGAAGGTCTTTACTTTGCTACTCCAAAATTGCTTCTTCCTTTTATTTTTAATGTCATTTTGGCAAGGAGAGAACTGTAGTCCAGATATAATGGCCCCTACTCTAGAGTCATTGTTCCATCTAATCTACCTCATTGAACTGAGATCTCTGACAAAGCGTTCTACCCCGAGAGGCTCTGGGCACAATCTTTGCTATATAGGCATATGCCTATGTGATACAATATATAACTTTAATGCTCAGAAACTGCCTTAACTCTCTGATCACAGACTTTATGCAGAAATTGTTCTTTGAGTTTTTCATTGTGTTATATCTTAGTATCAGATCTTCAATAATATGAAGAATATATTTTAAAAATTTATTTTATGCAGCATTGTTTATTATCAATGAATGGAATAATCCCTGAAGACTGAATGAGATCTCCTCACGTGAAGATATATAGAAAAAGAATTTTAAACAGAGAAAATAATATGAAGGGGAACAAAAAGGCAAGTTTGAAAAGAATGTTTTTTCTTTTCTGAGTGTGGATATACAAAAGAGGTGAAATTGCCTTTAGTCCAATGAATAAGGACAGTGGTGGCAGAAAATGTGACAGGGAAAGAGAAAAGAGCAAGCTCAGTGAGAGCTTAGGGACTATGAAAATCATATATGCTCTTTATTCCCTCAGTCAGGCAAACTATTATCATGACCTGTACTACAATTCTTAAAATGATTACAAAGAATGAAAAACATTAAAAAATACACAACTGATTTTATATTAATATATGACCCTTATAATAATTAATGATTATCTAGATCTTATCAAAAGTTGTTCTGCTAATTAGCAAGGGGATTCATTATGGTAAAAAACACTTAGGAAACACATTATTTTTTTTCTCCAAGATTTCACAATGACAATGACCTATAAATAAAGGTTTCCTAAATTTATTTAGCTAGTATTCTAATTTAATAGGATTTGTTCTAGGAAAATATGGGTTGGTTATTGTATACCAGGTCATTCTTCTGCTTCTCTGGGTTTTAGGTAATATAAGTTTAATTTTTGATGAATTTTAACATTAAAATACCAAGATATTTTATTTTGTTTTTCAGATTTTATGTGACTGTTTACGAATTGGAATTTTATTGAAGAAAACACCTGGAAAGCTGTGTCATCTGAACTAAGGTCATTGAAGCCTTGTGAACAGATGTTATTTGCAATGGTGCTATGGTTTTCATCTTGAAAAGGTATTATGAGAGTGAGAATTCTACAGAAAGTCTACAAAGTCAAGTTCACAGAAAGTTTAATGCTTATAATAGACCCACTCAAGAGACTAATGTACATACTGTGTATTTATCTGTCAGTAATATTTTATGGCCATGTGTTTCTCTAAGGTAAATAAAGCACACTGGTACGAACTATCACTCTTTCTTCAAAGTTTGAAAGTTTGGAGAAAAATTGAACCATGAGGAGTAGCATTTTTTTTTTTCCTTTAATCATGCAATAATTTTTTTTTTAATTACATATAGTAAGCTTGACAACTCAATTCTCCACTTGGAGAAATGCTTATCTGGTTTAACCAAGTTAATATGAATTTGGAAGTTATGATAATCAGTTCTGTGCTTTTATAAAAAATTTAACTATTTTTTAAAAATTGCAAAATTACAGATGATTTTAACATTTTTTGCTTTACTAATCATACCATTTTTTTTAAAAAGATTTTTATTTATTTATTTGTTGGACAGAGACAGAGTACAAGCAGGGTGAGCAGCAGAGGGAGAGGGAGAAGCAGGCTCCCTGCTGAGCAGGGAGCCCAATGCGGAGCTCGATCCCAGGACCCCAGGATCATGACCCGAACCGAAGGCAGACACTTAACCGACTGAGCCACCCAGACACCCCATAATCACACCATTTTGATATTTAAGAGCAATGCAAGAAAATAGTCATGTCCAATATTAATGTGACAATTATACCAAAGTTTTTCTGTGGAGGTTATTTTCTATCTGTGGGAAACTGCATCCAACTGATATTTTTTTGCATTGTATTTCACCATACTTACCTTTTCCTATGAGCAGAACTAAAAACGTCAGCACTTTAAAACACAAAACCACATATAATATTTTGCCTGAAAATTTGTCTTTATTAAAAATAAAAGCTTTCTCTTTTTATTATTAGAAAATATGCCTCATACTAAAAAGATCTAAAGAAATAAGTGTCAAGAGTTTCTCTTTCACTTTTAAGAATTGCCATGGGAAAATAATTTACTTAAATTTATTTTTGAATAAAGGCTTTATGGAGCATATATCCATCTCAGAGCTACTTCTTGATTTTTCAGAGTATATAATTTTCAACATCACTTGAAAGCAAATTTCATCCACACTTCAGAAGAAAAATTTTAGACATTTTGGAGATAATAAATGGCCATTAACTTAAATATAATTTCCCAGCCACCTGAGGATAATTGTCCCAAAAGCATTAAATTGAATAACTTTTGTGATATTAAATATCCTTATTGAATAAGCTGACATTGAGATACGACTAAATATACCCTTTATACTTGCCTCTGTACAAAGAAACAACTTTTTGACCTCTGAATCTTTCTGATGATAATATATAGCTGAGATTTGGGTGACTGCTCTTGCTCCAATCAATTCAGATTTATCTTACATCTCCCTATTCTTCTCTCTTATTAATTTTCTCTAAATCAAAGATTATGTACAAATTGTATTTCATTGAACTATTTAAAATTAATCTTTGGCAATTCTCCAATTCAGATGATAAATAATTAAGGGAAATATGTAGACTGTTTTTCATTAATAAATTTTTGATAAAGTATCAAGAATATTTTTAGATATACTATTTTTAAGGCAAAAGCCTATTAATAAATCACTTCAAATAATGTCCTTCAATTTATGTCCTTTAATGTCCTCCATTTCTGTATAATATTTTTAGTGCACAAGGAATAGTAATTATATTTCTTGTGAAACCTGACTGTTTTGCTGTAAAATCTCTTGGCTATTTCTGAGAGAATTAACACCAAGAAGCCATTGAAAAGCAACTTGTTTTCTGAGAATATTATTTTTATGCTGTGATTTCATCACTGGACTTCTTATTTTTAGTATTATATTGTGAATTTCTCCCTTTTCTTTTATGAATATAAGTTGCAATTCAGGTTAATTGAATTCTATTTCATGGTTTAAATTGCCATATATACACTGATGTAACAAATCGTATTTCTATCACTTCGTTTACTGTGTTTCTTACTCTTAAGTTCAATAATTACTCCTCAAATTTGCCTTGCTTAATGACTCATTTAAGAGAAACATAATGCTAGAAACCTGAGAATTATTTTAAAGCAATTCTCTCTTCTTTATTACTCAAATATTACAGTTTAGGTCCTATGATTTCTCATTCTGAGTGCTTCTCTGAGTTATCCTCTCCTTCTGGTCCCACTTCTATAACCCAGGTCAGGACTTCATTATCGTTTGCTTTAATATGTATAAAAGCCACAAAATAATTCTATCTGCTTCCAGTTAATCTATTAAAGACTACTAATATTTTTTAAATATGGATCTTGTTATATTTTTCTCATGATAATTACAAAATAAAAGTTTTATGTTATCTTTTATATTGAGGCCCCAAAGCTAATGTTCTATGCTGATATTGCTCTACCAATCCTTTTCAATTTAACCTCCAGCAAGTTGAAAATACTTGCTATGTTTTGATCTCATATTTTCATGTAGTTGATTATATGTTGTTTTCTACACAGAATGTATTTATATCTAAAAATATAACCCTACTCAACATCTCAGGTCATGCATTATCTTTGTAAAGCCCTCTCTTTTTTTTTCTTCTTTTTTTTGTTGTTCTTGCTTGTGGAATTAATTGTCTTCCCCTGTGTTTTCAGAGCATTTTGTGTATAGCCTGGCTAAAGTACTCATCACATAACATGAGAGTAAGTCAATTTTGTTTTTAATTTGTGGTACCAGGATTTATATATTATTCATACTTATAGTCTATTGCCTAGCACAATGCTTACTAAAAATACATATTTATTTAGAGTTTTTATTAATTTTTTAATCTCATCAGGAGTCTTGACATCTAAAGGTAGTTATTATTTATATTTCAATTTAAATGCATCAAATGGAAATAGAAGCAAATGTTGCTCATAGTGATGAAATATATTATTCATTTAGTTAATAAAATCATAGCTACCACCTAAATTACTTAGCCCCCCTTAAAATTTCTAAGTAGATTTAAATAATTAGTGATTCATTAATATGCGCAATATTTTGCTATATGCTCACAATGACATTGTTGATTGAAAGCAAATTACAAAAAAGTAAGAGAAAGGGGGCAAGAGTCCCAGTCTTTGGTTAAAGATTCAGGGTGATTTTGCCATTAGTTAGTACTCTAGACCCAGGGAATATTTTAGTGTGCTTCTTATTCTCTAAGGTCTCTTGTTCATTCAGTTTAGGAAACCCTGGCCTTGGCCTCTCTGGCTAATGCAGCTTAACCAGGCAGAAAGAAGGTGCTATCATTTTTATCAGTAAAGCTATCTCATTTCTTCTTCTTAACTAACCTATGAATACAAATTAGAGAGTCAAAAACAAGAATTCTTGGCTAAAATCAACAAGAAACAACAGGTGTTGGTGAGGACGTGGAGAAAGGTGAACCCTATTGCATTGTTGGTGGAAATGAAACTGGTGCAGCCACTGTGGAAAACAGTATGGAGATTCCTCAAAAAGTTAAAAATAGAACTACCCTATGACAGCAATTGCACTACTAGGTATTTATCCAACGAATACAAAAATATTCATTCAAAGGGATACATGTACCCTGATGTTTATAGCAGCATTATCTGTAATAGCAAAATTATGGAAAACAGCCCCCATCGATTGATAAATGGATAAAGAGGTGTGTGTGTGTGTGTGTGTGTGTGTATACACAACTTGTTTTCTAAGAATATTCTTTTATTTGCTGAGATTTCATTATTGGCCTTTTTTTCTGATATATATGTATATATACACACACATATATACATATATACATACATATACATACACACACACACATATATATATGGAATATATATAAAGGAATATTTCTCAGCCATAAAAAAGAATGAAATCTTGCCATTCGTAACCACATGGGTAGAGTTAAAGAGTATTATGCTAAGCAAAATCAGTCAGAGAATGACAAATACCATATGATTTCACTCATATGTGGATTTAAGAAACAAAACAAACAAGCAAAGGGGGAAAAAAGAGAGAGGCAAACCTAGAAAGAAACTCAACTATAGAGAACTGATGGTTACTAGAGGGGAGTTGGGTAGGGGGATGGGCAAAATAGGTGATGGGATTAAGGAGGGCACTTGTGATGAGCACCAAGTGTTGTATGGAAGCATTGAATCATTACATTGTATCCCTGAAACTAATACTACACTGGATGTTAACTAAATGGAATTTAAATAATAATTTAAAAAGCATGAATTCTTAAAGCATGCTGTAGATAAGGAAAGGAAAGGAAGTAGCACAAGGGTCTCCTCCTTTCAAATTTTTAATATTTACAAAATGTCTTCTTAAGCTTGGATGATACTAAATATATAGCAAAATAATCTGGCATTTAATGTGCAAAGTTACATATGAACATATTCCATTATAATTGAAAAGTACAGTAAGTTTGAATCAGTCTTGTCACTTCAAAACTTAAATGTAGGTTCTTCTTAAATATCTTAGAATTACTGGAGAGATTTCAAATAGATAATTTCCAATAAACTCATAATTATCTGAGAAATGTGAACTGCAATTAATAATGACTGGAAAATGTTTTAAGCTCTTTTTCTTAAACTATGAAGTTTAAGATGAGAAGACTTATTTTAAGTTATTTTGAATTATTCTTTGAGTATACCATTTTAAAGTGTTTCACTTTCATATTTATGTTAATAAGAGTCCAATATATTAGGAACTTTTCAGCTATTCATGGTGTTCCATTAATATTCTTGTATGGCAAGAGAATGCATCCATACCTAACACAGTATTTGTGAGTTCTACATGTATGGTACAAGAGGTTGACTGAATGAAGGCAAAATCTCAAAGATTTTCCTATCTTCTAAATATGACCTTAAAAGCCACTGACCTCTTCTTAATGCATTGTCATATTGCTTTTTTTCTGTAACATTTTCCAATTTTTTTAATTTGAAAGTAAGCATATTTTCTATAGAAAGTTAAAGGACAGAAAGAGATAAAAGAAGTTAATAGTATCTCTTTACTTAACTTCTCCAAATCTACTTCCTTAAAGTAATAAATATAACAGTTTGGTGTGTATATGCCTAGACCTATGTCCTATAATCATAAAATATATACATATTATCTATCTACTTATCTATCCACCTATCTATCGAGTTCTTTTTTTTTTTTTTTAAAGATTTTATTTATTTATTTGAGAGAGAGAGAATGAGAGACAGAGAGCATGAGAGGGAAGAGGGCAGAGGGAGAAGCAGACTCCCTGCCGAGCAGGGAGCCCGATGCGGGACTCGATCCTGGGACTCCAGGATCGTGACCTGAGCCGAAGGCAGTCGCTTAACCAACTGAGCCACCCAGGCGCCCCTATCAATAGAGTTCTTAATGTTTAATGAAGCACGACACACAAACATAACGATATTAAAAAAATATACAACTCAATTGATTATCACAAGCACACCCATATAACAATCACCCAAACAATTAATAGAACATCGACAGCCCCCAGAAGCTGCCTCCTAGTCTTATCAATCACCATCTCTAGCCACATTCCAAGGTTAATTGCTATGCTGATTTCTAAGACTATATTTTAACTTTCTCTGATTTTTTGGAAACTTATCCTGCAATATTTATTAAGTATGTATAGTTTTGTGCCTGTCTTCTTTTGTTTAATATGTTTATGACATATAATTGCTACATAGAGTGCTATTTTATCAATTTTAATTGTTCTTTGTTATTCCACTGTATTAAATTTATTCATCATTCTAATATTTGTTGAACATTTGTAATGTTTCTGGTTTAGGACTTCTTATGGGTTGCAATGTGTCCCCCCAAAATCCATGTTGAAGTCCTAATCCCTGGTACATCAGAAAATGACCTTACTGGAGACAAGGTCTTTACAGAGGTAGTCAAGTTAAAATACAGTCATTAAACCAGTTTCTAATCCAACATAAATGGTGTCTATAAAAATTGGAAATTTGGAAACAGACACACACAGGGAGAATGTAAAGATGAAGGCAACGATCTGGGTGATACTTGTACAAGCTAAAAATTGCCAGAGATTGCCAGAAAACTACCATAAGCCAGGCAAGAGATCTAGAAAAGATTCCTTCTCCTAGCCTCAGAAGGGCGCAACACTGTCAACACCTTGATATTGGACTTTTAACTTTCAGAACTGGGAGACAGCAGTTTCTGCTGCTTAAACCATTCACTTTGTGGTACTTGTTGTGACAGCCCTAGCAAACTAATACAGGACTATTATAAATAATGTGCCTGTGAATATTTTTGTATGTCTTCTTATACACATAAACATGGATTTATATTGGGTATATAGATATGAGTGCAATTGTTGTGTCAGAGAATTTATACATTCAACTTCAACAGATAAGCCAGTTTTCACAGCATCTATGACAATTTACTATCAGGAGTATGAAAAGATTCCCATTTCTTTATATTTTCAATATGACAAGGAGCTATAGTGTGTATTTAATTTTAGTCATTTTGATGGATGTTTTATGGCCTATCATAATGATTTTAATGAATATTACCATAGTTACTAATAAGATTAATCTCTTCATATTTTATTAGATATTTAATATATTATTTTGTGAAACACCTTTTTATATCTATTGCCCATTTTTCCTTCGTATTTTTGTTTCTTATTGTCTTGTGGAGATTTTTTATATATTCAAGAAAAAAACCTATTACCTATTTTATACAAGAACTTCTATGTTCCTTTCATTTTCATTCACTTAATCATTTTTTTAAATGAACAGAAGTTTTTAATTTTAATGTAGTCAATTAACTTTAAGAAAACAAAGAAAGCAAAGTTTTCCAGAGTCCCATATCTTAACATATTCTCATTTTGCAACTTCTAAAATGGTATTTTGTATTTTGTATCTAGTTGCGGTTTTTTTCTGTGTGATAGAAAGTGGTCAGATTTCATAAGTTTGCATATGGATATCTGATTGGCCCAGCATAGTTTGTAATACAAAGTTGATCTATGTGACATGTTTGTTTTAAATCAATTTCCACATATGCAAGGCTCTGTTTCTGGATTGTCTAATTAGTTCCACTCTTATAGGTGTGTATTCTTGTATTATAAAAAGTTACCTTAATTTAGCTTTATAATAAATCTTTAAAATAAAGCTTGATAATCAAGTCCTCAAAATGTTTCTATCTTCTTTAAAAGTGCCATAGCTATTCTTTTCTTGGCTTTCTGTAGCTCCATAAAATTTTAGAAACATCTTGGCAATTTAGAAATACACATACACAAACATACACACATATGCACGTGCGCTCGCGCACACACACACACACACAGGAACATACAAACACACATCCTATTGAGATTTTGTTTGCTACCAAAATGAATCACTTTGGTAAGAATTGATAGCTTTACAATGTTGAATTTCCCAATCCATGAACAAGTATCTTCCCCCATTTAGTTGTCTTTTAATTTTTTTAATGAAACACAGTTGATAGTGGCTGTGTAGAGATATTGCACATATTCTGCTTGAATTATTAGTTGGAATTCTGTGGGTTTGATGATGTTGCAAATGGTAACCTTATTTTTTATTTCATTATTAAAATATGTACATACAAACACAAAATATTTTTACATTTAACTGAATCTAGAAAACATACTAAAAATCACTGCATATTCCTTTAACATTTTTACATAAAAATCATCTCATCTGCTAGTTTAGAGGTATTTTTTGGGGGGTACTTTAATTTTTAAAATCTGTTTTTCTGGTCTCACATTAATTACAATTTGCAGTGTGATGAACAGTAGTGTTAAAAGTAAGTATACTCATCTTTGAATATTTCTCATTAAGGAAGATGTTTTCTATTGACATTTTACAGATATCCTTAATCAGATAAAGGATTTTCTAATTCCTATGTAGTTAGTGGCTTAAATCATGATTATATGTTAAACTTATTAAATGCTTTTCTGCATCTATTGCAATAGTTATTTGGAAGATTTCTCAATTTTGTTACTTTGTTTAGATGTATTTTTAAATTTTGAAGCAAACTTCTTTTCCTGCAAAACTCTAACTTGGTTGTGATGTATTACCTATGTGTGTGTGTATGGGTGTGTGTAGTTATACTTTTTATACACTGCCAGATTTGAATCGACATTATTTTGTTCAGAATCTTGGCATTTATATTCAGAACTGAGATTGCCCTTTAACCCTATCCCCCATTTTTTTATTGCCCTTTCAGGTTTTGTTATATTGGTCTTCTAAAATTTAATAATTTAATAAATTAGACAGTGCTTTCTCATGTCATATTTTCTGGAAGAGTTTCTGTGTTTGGCATTATTTATTCCTTCAATATTTGAAATGGGTCACTGATGACATTTGGGCCTAAAGTTTCCTTGTGGAAGGTTTTTAATTATTCAATTTCTGTAATATCTCCAAATTTTCTTTGTATTCAGATTTTGTTTTTCATTCTGACATCATTTATCTAGAAATGTGCCCATTTCATCTAAATTTTCAAATGTACTAATATAAATTTATTTATAATATAAATTTAGGCCATTTTATTTTCTAAATCAATTCCCTTTTTATCCCACTGAATGTTTTTTTCTCCTTTGTCTTATCAATTTTCTTTGTTCAGGTAACTTTATGCCTTTTTAAAGAAGTAACTTTTTAAATTTTTTTTGGTATTATTTTCTTTTATATCATTAATGTCTGCTCTTGATTTTAATTTCTTCCTTCTTTCGTTAGGTTGAATTTGCGTACCCTTTTTTGAGGCCAATGTTAATTCATTTTAAATGGCTTTTTCTTTCTCCTTTTCTCTAATGCATGCATTTAAAGCTTTAAATTCTCTTTAAAGCATAGCTTAGATTCATCACAGAAGTTTTGATACATTGTATTTTATTATAATTTATTTCAAAATATCTTTTAAGTTCCATTGTGATCTCTTCTTAAGTCTCATGATATTTAGAAGAGTGTTTCCTTTTCAAAACCTAAAAAGATCTTTTGTTTTCAATATTCAGCTTAACTTCACTGTGTACTCATAAGATTCTCTTTAGTCCATTCCTTACTAATATGTCGAGACTCTTTTTGAAGTGCCAAGCAGTCATTGTATTTACAAGTATGACATGTGAATGAAAAAAAAAAAATAGATATTCTCCTGCTGTTGAGTATAATAATAAATGTCATTAGGTCAAGTTTGAAATTCAAATTGTTGCTTCTTATACCTTTCTGAGTAATAGCTGCTAAAATCGCCCCAACCTAATAAATTTATCAATTTGCTTCCTGCATACAATTTTTGGTTTATGTGTATTGGAGCCATGTTATTACATAAAATTTAGTTTTGTTTCACCTTATTAATGCAGTGAATATTTTTAACATTTCTTTTTTCTCTAGTAATTATTTTTCCCTCAAAATCTACCTTTTCCAGGGCACCTGGGTGGCTCAGTCAGTTAAGCATCTGCCTTTGGCTCAGGTCCTGGTCCCCGAGTCCTGGGATTGAGCCCCACATTCGGCTCCATGCTCAGTAGGGAACCTGCTTCTCCCTCTCCCTCTGCCCTCTCATTCTCTCTCTCAAAAAAACAAACAAACAAAAAAACTACCTTTTTCTTTTTTTTTAATTTTTTTCTGACATCACTATATATCTACACAAACTTTCTTTTTATTAGCTATTATATGGCATATCTTTTTACCATCTTTTTATTTATATCTGCTAAAAAGCATATGGCTGGTTTACATTTTCTAACCCATTTGACTATGTTTATCTTTTAATTAGATATTGTATTTTTGTTTACTTTCATTAACTAGTGTTTTTGATGAACAAATCCATAAGATCACTAGCTATATTCTTTTGTCTCACATGGCTTACATTTTTTTTCTCTCCTTCTGCCTTTTTTGGGGGTGGAGGGAGGGATTATTTTTATTATCTTTTTTATCCAGAGAGCCTCACTTCAGCCTCTATATTGGCCTATACTGGTCTTCTCAAGGCCTAAAGCCTTCTATTGTACCCTCTGCCCATAATCTCTTGCCTTCAGGCATCTGTGGGTCTCACATACACACACCACAGTGCCTACCATTGCCTTCTGTGGCTTCTAGCCTGAAATCCAAACACGGCTGTCATTTCTATTTCATCTCCCAAGTCAGGTAAGACAGATACTAGTCCCTCAGGCAGCCTACAGACAAGCCAGAATGTGGTAAAAATATTTCTACTCTGGTTTTTCCAGCCCAAGGGAGGGAACTAGGAATTGGGCCACTTCCTCCCAATCACCCCACACCACACTCAGAAGGGGATGGGGTTAAGAGCAAGTAAAAACATCACAAAGTATCCTACAATTTTGAATGTGGTTTTTATCTGATTAGGTGTTACCTTGGTTGCTATAGATTTTTTACTATTTTCCAAAGATCCTATAAAGTTATTTTAGTCAGTCTCTGGTTATTTATTTGATATTTCAAATAATGAGGGCCTGGAGCTTCATATTATGTCATTTTATAGATGTCTATTTATTTTTGACCCCTCTAAGCTTCCTCCCATCTTTAGAAAAAGTGCTCATTTTTTCTGCTCTGACAGTATGTAAACAGTAGGTCCAGTCATGTTCTTTATTTTTATATAACCTTATAATCTGACTATAGTTTATTGTAACAGGTATTTGGATCTACAATGATTACAAACTCAGATTATTGAAAGGACTCACACAGGACTATAATAAATGTAAAGTAATAGTATAATAGGAAAGAAAAAATAAATAAAAGAAAAACACAGGCAAGCTTTGAAGGTCCAATTAACTCCTAGATGCAATTTCCCTGGACCTTTCTTAGTCTTGTAGAATGAATTTCACCTCAGGATTATGAACTACTGAAATTTTCATTTCAGAAGAACTCAGAAAAATTTTCATAGGAGTCCTTTATGCTCCACAGGTCACCCAGTCAAATAATGCTGTTTAACCATTTGAACCAAGTATAAACTTTTATCTACTCATCCCTAAGTAATGCAAATGAGCTGGTCCTGCTTGACAGCAGGAGAATTTTGAACTTTAAATAGATTATATAAATTATGACCTAGTTCACTCTATGTACCATGGCCAGGAGTTAGTTCAGATTTCCAGATATTTTTGGAATAAGCATAGTACTCTATCTTACATAAGACTTGAAAAAAAGCAGGCTAATTAATTACTCTATCTCATCCCCAGAAATTTGAATTGCAAATAACAGGTTGGTATATATATAACTGGGATCGTGTTACAGCCATTGAGTCTAGAGAAGAGAAATATATTTTACAGAAAGAAAAATAAAATGACATGAGGGAAGTACACATGGGAAATGGAAAGACAGATTCTTTCACTGTATTCTTATTAGATCTCAAGCATATTCTGGGAGAAGGGATTTCAACCTTGATAATCATCTGCCTCTCATACTCTTCCTGGTCAAAGAAATACTGCACAATGACCAAGACAATAACTAGGATAGCCTAGGACTTAGTTGCAGTTCATCTATTGCTTCACTTTTTGCTAATGATATCCCATCTCTTCAAGCTGATGTGACTCAGATCACAAAAATATAGTTGAAAAAAACCTTAAGAAACTTGTACAAATTGTATATTTGAAATAGATGATTGTTTAATTTGCTATATACAGGTTAAAATTTGACTATTGGACTACTTTAACTTACTGATTTTTAACTTATTCTTTAGAGTAGGGTAAGTTTATGGGAATATAAAATAAATTTATACATGAGTGCTCCATGGTTTGTGGAATCCAAGAGGACAGACCCAGACCACTCAACTGGTAGAACAGTCAGGCTTCTCTAATGATTTAATATTTTCTACTTCCTAATAGTTTTATCATCAATAAAGTACATACTATTTCAGAATTGCCCAGTAGTTACTGATTAAGGGCTCAGAGATATCCATAAGAAAGTTGATAGGCCTCATAATTATTCTAAACAATAAAAGAAATAATAAAGCTAAATAAATTTGTATTATTTGAACTCAAGAGCTAAAATAACCAAATTGAAATAGTGTATCAAGAATGCATCGGACTTCTCAGAAAAAGAGCTCTATTTAACTACTATGAATCAAATGACTCAAATGAATCATTATCTTCTCAAAGGACATTGATAGTCCTGATTTTTTCCATTAATTGTTGTACTGAGAACATTTTTCTTGAAGAGTTACCTGATGTCATTTCTTTGTAATAAAACCTTCCATTCCATTTAACAGTACATTGATAAACACCTAAAATAATTAATAAATGTTCGTAAAATACCCCAAAGAAGATATTCATTAAGAACAGAATTTAATTTATATAAAAGAAATTCATTAAATGACTTATTATTTACCATATATCTTAAAGTATTCATTAGAATCCATTTTCTTACCTTTGGTATTTGTTCCACCTCATAGACACAATCTTTTTGAAAATTACCATTTTGAGTACTTCTTTATAATCTGTATTTTATTAAATGTTAATGTAATTGCAAAAGGAAATGAACCAAAACAAATTGTTCACAGAAAATGAGACACATTTGAAGTTTTGTGGACACATTTCACTGAATTTTAAAGAAAGATGAAAACATGCAACTTTTTATGTTGTCACAAAATCAGAAGGCAAGATATGTATATCTTCCATTGTTAAAGGTTTTATTATACATTGGCGTTCCTGTTTAGAAATTACATAATAACAGAAGGAAGTAAATTCATCAAAAAGTCATGTCTCTTTCACAAAGATTGTCATAGGCACAGGTTGAGGGAAAGTAAGTATATATTGTATTATTCAAAGAATCACGGCAATTATATTAAATAAATATGTTACTTAAGACTAGAAGGGATATAACCAAAAAATTATCCAACTTGAAAAGGGTAGAAACGAATACCCCTGTTTAGAATATTCTACTTTCATACAGACTACCAAACTTAACTGGAACTAGAATGTGTAGCCCTATATCTCTGTAGAAAGTGTACTCTCACTTTAGATTTACTATATAACACTGGAACACATGTTATTTTGAGTTTTCAAATACGCAGATAAAATACTTTTATTTTTTGCTGTTAAAATACTTTTTTTTCCTTAAGTCACAAATTAAGATACAATTTTTACTCAAACTCTGAAAGAATAAAGACAGCTCACAGTTTTAAACATTAAAGGGGTACATAAAAATTTAAACAAATATATAAAAATTAAATTATCTTTTATAAGTCTCCGAAGTGGATATTCCTACCCATGTGTTCAATAAAATAAGATAGTTATAGATACATATTTGCATTAAATACAAATCCCTAGAACTCAATAAAGGTTATGCCTAACTGTTTTGCTCAGTCTGAGACCCAGAATCTTGATGCTAATGATCAGTTTAGATCTACCTTAACAGAATAATGCATACAACAATATATGAAGTGCGGTTTTTTAATCTTCAAAAAATTTATGAAAAATAAATTGTAAAGCTCAAGTTATTTAGTCTAAATTTGCTATTAGTTCTCCCTCCAAAAACTAATAATGCATAATTACAATGCCTGTGAGCATAGGTCTGGACAAGCCAGGACTTTCATCACTCTGTCCTATATTACTTCAATTACAACATTTACCTATTACTGTGTAACATACTACTGCCAAACTTAATGGCTTAAAACATTAACAGTCATTTATTTTGCTCACAAATCTGTAATTTGTGCAAGATTCAGTATGAGTAGTTTATCTTTGCTCCATGGGAGCTGGGGGAAACTGATTGGGAACCCTCAGTTTTCAAGATGGTATACTTCCATGGCTGGCAGGCTGATGCCAGCAGTTGGCTGGGATTTCAGCTGGGGCTCTCCATCATAGGCCTTGGTTCCTACAACTTACTATTCCCCAAATCATGGTGGTTACTTATGTTCTAAGACCAAGGGAACCAGATTGTGACAATAAGAAATATATATTTGGTCTCTACCTCCAACTCCTTGCCAGAGCTCCTAAAACCATTATAATTTCCTCAATGATAAGGATGAGAGAAGCATCTTTTATTATAATATTTGGTTTTTATCTGCGGCTCTTAAAATAGTTCCAGAGCAATAAAGGCAAAAGGAGAATCTTCTGTTAATCATAGCAAGCCCCTTTCAACCTCACCTGAGTTTATGTTAATAAGGTAACTTCTGGAAAGTTCTAAGGATGGGAAACTGGTTGACAGAGAAACCAAATATGTGATTAAAGGGTTGGATTTTTCATACCCACTCTCCAGCCTCCAGGGAGGGAAGAAGGACTGGAGGTTAAGTTAATCACCAATGGCCAATAATTTGACCAATCATGCTTATGTAACAAGGCCTCCTTTAAAAACCCTAACCAAAGGGTTTCAGAGAGCCGCCTCACTGGTAAACACATGGTGGTTCTGGGTAGGTGACGTTTCAGAGAGAGCACAGAAGCTACATACCCTTTCCCCATACTTTGCCATACACATCTCTCCCATCTAGCTGTTCCTGACTTGTATCATTTTATGACAAGCTGATGTCTAGTAAGTAAAATGTTTTCCTAAGTTCTGTGAGGTGCTCTAGCAAATGACTGAAAACTGAGGAATTGTGTCATAGGAATGAGAGCGTTTGTAGCTTGTAAGTCAGAAGCACAGGTAACAACCTGGACTTGTGACTAGCATCTGAAGTGGTGGTGGTGGCCACGGCGGGGGGAGGGGGGGTGCCTCCTGTGGGACTGAGCCCTTAAGCTGTGGGATCTGATGCTATCTCCGGGATGATAGTGTCAGAGTTGAGTTAAACTGTAGGACACCCATCTGGTATGGCAGAATTACTTGGTGTGGGGAAACTCTATGTATATTTGGGGATCAGATGTGTCAGAAATGAAGTATTCAGTGAGATGAGTATTGAGAGTAGAAGAGACACACAGGAGTTTCTCAAAACAGCAGAAAAATTCATAAATGAATAAATGATGAAAGTTATATACAAATTTCATCTGATGCTTCAAATAAGTGATCTGTCTAGATAATTTCATGAATTACTTTATCTTTTCATTGGAATCAAAACTTTGGACATTTATTTTCTAAAAAATATGATAATAGACTTAATGATTATTGTAAATTCAGTTAAAAATCTCAACTAAAAAATTGGCAGAAGTGATGTCACCAAGATGGTGGTATGTTATTCCTAACTTCACACCCCCTCACAAAAAGAACATCTATTCAAAAACAAGACACCACTGAGAGAATCCTAGAACACAAAAGTGAGACAGAAGCAATTCCTTGCACCAAAGAGACCAAGAGAGTCTTCATTAGAAGGGGAAGAAAAGTGGCTACAACTTGACTACATTGTCCCCCCTTCCTCTGCCCCCAACAGTGTAGCACCATGTGGAGAGGTCTACCTCTGGTTTCTCCAGTGGGAAAAGGAAACTCAGGGGGCCTCACCAGCCTCACCAGTATTGGGGGTCTCTTTGTGGGATCCCTCACTCTGACCTCGCACCACAGGGATTGCAGGGGAATATTTGGGGCCCAGCCACTGGGAATCTGAGTGTGATGAATAAGTAGAGGAGGGTTTACAACAACCAGCACACAGATCTTGACAGACCGAGTTCATGCCTGCAGTGCCCAAGTAGTAATCCCAACCAGTGGCTTTGCCCATGTGCAGAACAAAGTTGGTAGTGTACTCTGACCAGGGAATTCTGGTGGGGTACAGATCTGCCTGATTCAGGTCCTCAAATGAGTTTTGTCAGCCCTAGAGCCTGGGTTGCTCATGCCCAGGCAAGGTGCTGAGTCCTAGCCCAACCCACTGTGGAGAGTACCAAAAGAGAATCAAGCTCCAATTACTGACCTTAAAGACACGGGATCTATGAACTGTCAAAGATTTCAGAATAATACTCTTAAGGATGTTTAGTGAACTATAAGAACACACATACAGGTAGGTAATTAAACAAAATTTGGAAAACAACACATGAACAAAAGAAGAAGTTTGACATGGAAATAGCAACCATCAAAAACAAACTGAATCACAGAGTTGAAAAATACACTAACTAAACTGAAGAATTCAATAGAGTTTCAAAAGCAAACTCAACCATAGAGAAGAAAGAATCAGAACCATGGAAAATAGGAATGAAAACTACCATCAGAGGAGCAAAAAGAAAAAAGGAAGGAAGGAAGGAAGGAAGGAAGGAGAGAGAGAGAAAGAAAGAAAGAAAGAAAGAGAAAGAAAGAGAAAGAAAGAAAGAAAGAGAAGAGAAAAGAAGAGAAGAGAGGAGAAAAAAAAGAAAAAAGAAAAAAGAAAAAAGAAAAAAGAAAGCTGACAGGATTTGTGGGACACAAGAAAAAAAATTACAATATGTGAATTCTAGAAGAAGAGAAAAGGATAGAATGTATATTTAAAGTAATAATGGCTGAAAATATCCCAAACTTGGGGAGAGAAATGGACATCCAGATCCATGAGGCCTAAAGGGCCTAAAATAGGTTAAACCAAATAGGGCTACATGGAGACACATTATAATTAAATTGTCAAAAGTCAAAGACAAAGAAAGAATTTTAAGAGCAGCAAGAGAAAAGAGAGAAGTTACATACCACATAAGATTTTGGGCAGATTTCTCAACAGAAACTTTTCAGCCCTAGAGAGAATGGAAAGACATATTCAAAATATTGAAAAGAACTGTCAACCAAGAATTATGTGGCAAACTCTCCTTCAGAAATAAAGGAGGAGGAAGGACTTTCCCAAAAAAGCTGAGTGAGTTTGTTAGCACCAGACCTGCCTTTTAAGAAATGCTAAAGAGAGATCTTTGAGTGGAGGTAAAAGAACACTGATTAACACCATAAAAACACAAAAAGGTAGGGGCGCCTGGGTGGCTCAGTCAGTGAAGCATCCAACTCTTGATTTTGGCTCAGGTCATGATCTCAGGGTTGTGGGATCAGGCCCCACATCAGGATCTGGGCTCAACGCAGAGTCCACTTGAGATTCTCTCTCCCTCTCCTTCTGCCTCTAACCCCCCCCCCAACTCTCTTTCTTTCTCTCTCTCTCTTTCTCTCTCTCTCCCTCTCTCTCAAATAAATAAATAAATAAATAAATAAATAAAATCTTAAAAAAACACAAAAAGGTAGCATAAATCTCACTAATGGTAAATATATAGTCATAGAATGGTAATGGTAAATATATAGTCATAGAATCTGCAGTATGGTAATAGTGGTGAATAACAACTCTAGTTTAAAAGTTAAAAACTAGGGAACATAGCAAAAATAACCATAAATACAATAATCTGTTATTTGTTACACAATATTTTTAAAAAAACATGTAAATTGTAACAGCAATAACTGAAAATGTGGGGGAAGAAGAAGTAAAAGTGTGAAGTATACAAATTTTACTGAAGTTAAGTTTTTATCAGTTTAAAATAGGGTGTTAAAAGTTTAAGATATTTCATGTAAGCATGATGACAACCCCAGGAAAAATCTTATAGTATGTATTTACACCAAAGAACACAATAAAGAAATCAAAATATACTGATGCCAAAAGACATCAAAACACAGAAAAGGACAGCAAGATAGGAAACAAAGAATAATGGATTTACAAAATAACCAACATCAATTAACAAAATGGCAATAGTAAGTTCTTACCCATTAATAATTCCTTTAAAGATAAACAGAATAAATTCTACAATCAAAAGACATAAAATGGCTAAATGGACAATATCCAACAATATCTTCCTAGAAGAAACTTATTATCTTTAAAGACACAAATAGACTGAAAGTGAAGGAATGGAAAAAGACATTTCAAGCACTGGTAATCAAAAAAATGAAAAAGCAGGGAAAGCTTTACTTAGATAAAATAAACTTTAAAGACAAAAAGAGACAAGCTCATCATATGATAATAAACAGGCCAATCCATCAAGAAGATATAATTATTATAAATAATTATGTACCCACCACCATTGTAGCACCTTCATGTATAAAGCAAAAACTAACAGAGCTAAAAGTAGAAATAAACTACAATACAATACTAGTTAGGGACTTTAATATCCCACTGTCAACAATGGATAGGTTATCCAGACAGAGAATCAATAAGGAAACAGTAGATTTGAACAACACAATAAACCAAATGGACCCAACAGACATACACAGAACATTCTATCCAACAAAAGCAGAATACATAATCTTCTCAAGCATGCAAACCATATATTAGTCCACAAAACAAGTCTTACCAAATTCAAGAAGATTGAAATCATACCAAGAGTTATCTCTGCCCATAAAGCATGAAACTAAAAACCAGTAACAAAAGAAAAATTGAAAAATTTACAAACACTTGGAAATTAAACACTCTCCTGAGCAACCAATAGATCCAAATAAATAAATAAATAAATAAATAAATAAATAAATAAAGGGAAAATAAAGAAGTTTCTTGAGCCACAAGAAAATGGAAACATACCAGAATTTATGGGTTACAGAAAAAAAGAGTTCTAAGTGGGAATTCATAGCAATATATGCCTACACCAAGAAGCAAGAAAGATCTCAAATAAACAACCTAACTCGATGCCTTAAGGAACTGGAAAAGAAAGAGAGAGAGAGAAGAGAAAAGAGAAGAGACGAGATGAATAAACTGGGCCCAAAGTTAGCAGAAAAAAGGAAATACTAAAGATTAGAGCAGAAATAAATAGAGAACAGAAAAACAATAGAAAAGATTAACCAAACTAATAGTTGATTCTTTAAAAAGGTAAACAATGGACAAACCTATACTAACCAAGTAACAAAAAGAGGGGACCAAAATCAACAAAATTACAAATGAAAAAAGAAACATTACATATGATACAACAGAAATACAAATAAGAGGCTACCAAGAACAACTATATGCCAATGAACTGGGCAACCTAGACGAAATGGAAAAATTCTTAGAAACATACAATTTACCGAGACTGAATCAGGAAGAAATAGAAAATCTTAATAGACCAATTGCTAGTAACGAAATTGAATCAGTAATCAAAAATCTCTCAACCAACAAAGCCCAGGACCAGAGTGCTTCACTGGTAAATATTACCAAACATTTAAAAAATTAACACCAGTCTTTTTTTTCTTTTAATTTTATTATGTTATGTTAGTCACCATACAATACATCATAAGTTTTTGATGTGGTGATCCACGATCCATTGTTTTCGTATAATACCCAGTGCTCCATGCAGTATGTGCCCTCCTTAATACCCATCACCAGCCTAACCCATCCCCCCGCCCCCCTCCCATCTAAAACCCTATTTGTTTCTCAGAGTCCATAGTCTCATGGTTCATCTCTCCCTCCGATTCCCCCCTTCCTAAACTGTTCCCAAAAACGAAAGAGAAGCAAATACTCCCAAACTCATTTTATAAGGCAAGGATTATTCTAATAACAAAGCCAGATAAAGATACTACTAGAAAATAAAACCATTAGCCAATAACCTTGATGAATACAGATGCAAAAATTCTCAACAAAATACTAGTAAACTGAATTCAGCAGCACATTAAAAGGTTCATTCACCATGATCAAGTGGGATTTATCTTTGAGATGCAAGGATAGTTCAGATTACACAAATCAATCAATGTGAAACATCATATGGATAGAATAAAATTTAAAAATCATATGATCATCTTAATAGATGCAGAAAAAAGCATTCAACAAAATTCAACACCCATTCATAATAAAAATTGTTAACAAGTTAGGCATAGAAAGAACATATCTCAACATAATAAAGGCCACATATAACAAGCCCACAGCTAACATTATATTCAATGGTAAAGGATAAAAGCTTTTCCTCTAAGATCATGAACAAGACAAGGGTACCCACTCTCATGACTCCTATTCAACATAGTACTGGAAGTTGTAGCTAGAACAGTCAAAAAAAGAGATAAAAGGCAACAGAATTGAAAAGGAAGAAGTAAAACTGTCTCTATTTGTAGATGACATGATTTGATATACAGAAAATCCTAAAGACAAAAAAAATCTTATAACTATTTAATGAATTCAGTAAAGTGGCAGAATACAAAATTAACATACAAAATTCACTAGCATTTCTATACACTAACAAATTTCTAGAAATAAAGGGAAAGAAAGAAAGAGAGAAAGAGAGAGAGAAAGAAAGAAAGAAAGAGGGAGGGAGGGAGGGAGATGATCTCATTTACAATGACATCAAAAACATTAAAATGCTTAGGAATAAATTTACCCAAGAAGGTGAAAGATCTCTACTCTGAGAACTACTAAACATTGATGAAAGAATTCAAAGAAGACAAAAATAAATGGAAAGGTATCCTGTGTTTTTGGATTAAAAAAATAATACTGTTAAAATGTAAATATTACCAAAAGTCATATATAAATTCAGTGCAGTCCCTATCAAGATTCCAACAGCCTTTTTCATAGAATTTTTAAGTCCTAAAATTGGGGCGCCTAGGGGGCTCGGTCAGTTAAGCATCTGCTTTTGGCTCAGGTCATGATCTCAGGGTCCTAGAATCGGGCCCCGCATCGGGCTCCCTGTTCAGTGGAGGGCCTGCTTCTACTTCTTTCTCCCTCTGCCTCTCCCCCCACTCATGCTCTCTCCCTCGCTCTATCTCAAATAAATAAATAAAATCTTCAAAAAAATAAAGTCCTAAAATTTATATAGAAACACAAAGACCTTGAACAGACAAAGAAATCCTACGAACAAAGCAGGAGGCATCACACTTCCTAATTTCAGACTATAGTATAAAGCTATAATAATTAAAACAGTATGTACTGATATAAAAACAGATAAATAGACCAATGTAACAGAATTGAGAGCCCAGAAATAAACCCATTAGCACTAAATTTATATTTGACAAGGAGCCAAGAGTACTCAAGCACGAGAATAATCTGTTCAATAAATGGTGCTGTGGAATTGGATATTCACATGTAAAAGAATGAAACCAGACCACTATCTTACACACTGAAATTTAACTCAAAAGGGATTAAAGACTTAAATGTAAGACTCGGAACCATGAAACTCTTACAATAAAACACAGAAACAAAGCTCCTTGACATGGGTCTTCATAATGATTTTTTTTTTTAAATCACACCTAAAGCACAATCAACAAAATAAAAAAGTAGGACTACATGAAACTAAAAATCTTCTGCACAGCAAAAGAAACCATCAATAAAGTGAAAACACATCCTATGGAATAGAAAAAAATATATATTTTCAAACCACATCTGATAAAGGGTTAATATCCAAAATATATAAAGAACTCATACAACTCAATAGCAAAAATATAAATAATCCAATTAAAAATTGGGCAAATGACCTGAACAGACCTTTCTCTAAAGAAGACATACCAATAGCCAACAGGTACATGAAAAGATGCTCAATATCAATAGTCATTAGTGAAATGCAATTTAAGAGGTATCACCTCATGTCTGTTAGAATGGCCATCAACAAAAAGTCAAGAGATAACAAATGCTGGTGAGGATGTGGAGAAAAGGAAACCTTTATGCACTGTTGGTAGGATTGTAAATTGGTTCAGCCATATGGAAAACAGTATGGAGGTTCCTCCAAAAATTAAAACTAGAACCTACCATATAATCTATCAATTCCACTTCTGGGAATATATTCAAAGGAAACAAAAATACAAACTTGAAAAGCTATCCGCATCCTCATGTTCATTGCAACATTATTCCCAATAGCCAAGATAGGGAAATATCCCAAATATCCATTGATGGATCAATGGATAAGAAAGTTGTGGTATATATATGCAATGGCATATTATCAGTCATAAAAAATAAGGAAATAAGGAAATCTACCATTTGAAACAACATAAATGGACCTTAAGGCATTACGCTAAGTGAAATAGACAGAGAAAGACAAATACTGTATGATCTCACTTATATGTGGAATAAAAAAGAAAAAAAACACCAAACTCAGAAAAAGGTCGTATCTGTGTTTACCAGAGGTGGGTGGCTGGGTAAGGGGGGAACTGGAGGAAAGCAGTCAAAAGATATAAACTTCCAGGTACATGATAAATAAGTACTAGGGATGTAATGTACAACATAACTACAGTTAACACTGCTATATGATATAGAGAGATGCCGTTAAGAGAGTAGATCCTATTAGTTCTCATCACAAGGGGAAATTTTTTTTCTTTGTATTTTATCTTTAGAAGACAATGAATATTAACTAAACCTATTGTGGTAATCATTTCATAATATGTGTAAATCAAAGCATCAGGCTGTATGCCTTAAACATATACAGTGATATATGTAAATTATTTCTCAATAAAACTGGAAAAAATTACTAAAATAAATATTCTTTAAAGTCTGGTAAAGATAATAGATAGACAGATGATAGATGATACAGATAGGTAGATAGATGATAGATGACAGATAGATAGATACTGGATAGATAGACAATGGTTATATCTATCTCAATATCTGTATCTATCTTTCTGTCTATATATTCTTATAACAATCATAGAGTTTCCATTTAATCTTTCAACTTCTCCTTTCAATGTACTTTCTCCCCTTGGAATCCTATTTTCTGCACATATCAAATTACTGATATGTCCTGAATGCACCATGTTATTTTTCTAAGTACTTTTGCAGAGAGGCTACATGTACCTAAAACACCTTTTATTTTCCTCTTCTACTCACATTCAGCTGGCTCATTCTTGACTCCTACTGTGCTTAACTATAAAAGAATAATGAGGGGCACCTGGGTGGCTCAGTCCTTAAGCATCTGCCTTCAGCTCAGGTCATGTTGCCAGGGTCCTGGGATGGAGCCCCATATCGGGCTCCCTGCTCCTCGGGAAGTCTGCTTCTCCCTCTCCCAATCCCCCTGCTTGTGTTCCCTCTCTCACTGTGTCTTTCTGTCAAATAAATAAATAAAATCTTTAAAAAAAAATAAAAACTAAAAGAATAATGAATAAATTCTTCTATACTCTATTTTCCAATTCACTTTTACAATTTATTTTGGTATCAGTGCTCACTCGTATTTGGATTATCCATGGAAATACCTCATATAAATTATTTTTAAGACCACATAAATATAACATAAAATAAATGGGAGTATAGAAACATTTATTTAATCAAAGTAATAATTCAAAATAAATAGTTCAGATTTGAAAATGAATATTTTGCCTACTTTATTCAATTTGCTAGCCTGAACCATCATTTTGTTCAAGGATTAAAAGCCATTAGCATTTTTCCAAGTCTCATTAAAAATAATCTTTATGAAGCACATTTTAACATTTATTTCAAATTAAACCTGAAAACTGTAATTAGCAGAAATGCAGGGACAAGAGACTCATTTTCATCATGCATCATTTATAGAAAATTTTACTTATGAAACAAAACAAAAATAAACATAAAAACAAGCAAACAAAATAATCTGTTATCAGATTGACTCAAACAACCTCTAAGGAAGTTTCACAATCTTGGAAGTTTACTAAAATACTAGAGCTTTCCCATAATATTCACTCTATCAATACATTCAATTTTCCTCCTAAAAATAGAAGTAATTCTCAAAATATAATATACATTTGAAATTAAATTTTAACACTCACAAAATGCCAAAGAAGAAAAAAATACCTTTTAAAAAGTCATTATGAAACCCACTTTGCTTAAGAAGAAATTATTTCTAAGGTTATAGATTCATTTTTACCTATAGACAAGTGATAAGCCTGATTATGACTGTTAAATGATGTTAAATCAATAAAAAGAATTTTCCCTGGACACTTTGCTGGATATATTGGCTTTTAATCAAATGCCATCTTCTCAACTGGTTCTACTCAAACCACCCTCTCCCTGGAAGAGGCTAATTATTCTTAGCCTGTTCTACTTTACCCATAGCACTTCTAATATCCTATGAAATCTATTTACTTGTAAATAGGCTAGTATATAGCCTCAAAAAGGCAAGGAGGTTGTCTATTTTATTCTCTAATGTAGCTAAGAACCAAGAACACCTGCCTTTAATAGCTGTCCTGAGTAAAATTAGGGCAAGTCAATCATATTAAAAAATAAAATAGCAAAAGGGATTTTCTCTTGGTTGAAATACAATAAAACAAGCAAACAGAATTGTATTGGCCCTGGATCATGTCAGAATCTAAACTTCTCTGTCATTAGAACATGCCATCACCACCCATTATTCTATATCATCTCAACACAGTCACAGAAGCAAATGTGTCTATTATGTCCTGGTTTCTGCACTTAAGAGTACCATGGATATTTACTATCTCAGATAACTAGGTCATTTCATTTTTGTTTTATTTTGTTTCGTTTCATTTCATTTTATTTTGTTTCATTTCATTTCATTTTATTTTATTTTCATTTTTTATTTTGAATTCTAAAAGTTAAATAGTATGACTTCTTCAAATTAAATGAAATTTTTATCCAGAAAATCTGAAAATAGTTTATCTTCTCTTTTTCTTGTTGAAGGTATTTTTGATTTATTAGCCTTAAAACAGTTGTGAAGCAAGAAAATTGCAATTATTGAAGAAGAACAGAACTTATTTGTTCTTCTTGATATGATGGACAGAAAAATGAATCTTATAAAAATCAAAATGAAAAATGCATAATTACTAACTTATCGATGCTTTTCATGCTAATAATTACAAGCCTGAAAGAACATCAGTCCTTTATAGATGGAATAACCCTATTATTTACACATCAAGATTTGTTTGACACTGAACAAAAACAGTGTTGTTGATGCCTATGCTTAATCTGTAATAAATATGCCACTCATGTTTCACTATTGAAAAAAAGCAAAATATGCTTGTGTTTGTTGGCTGGTACATTTTCTTTTTTTCTGAGAATTTTCTAAACATTTTATAATCTTATTATTAACTAATTCTGAGCATACTACTTTGAATCAAGACACTAGCTCTTTCATCATAAGCCAAGGTGAGATTTATACCACTGAGATAAATATTTCCTAATACTACTTCATGAAAATATGAAAAATAAAGCTGGGCTTTAGTATAGCTCATAATGTTGCAAGTCACGATAAAATAAAGTTCATCATTAAACTTGACATTTCTTTTCTCCCATATGGAATATAATTAAAGTAAGATACTTTTGCTGCTATATTCTACTGTTAATAAAACAGTGGCAGGGATGCAAGTGACCCATTGGCTCAGCACATGGACTTCCACTCACCAGTGCTGACCTGGCTACAGCCACTGCTGAGTGCCTAATATACCAGCAGCAGAGACTGATACTAAGTCCTTTCCCCAGGGCTAACACTGGTGCTTTTCCCCAGGGCTGATCAGCCAGCTACCTGGTGGCAAGCTAATTACACTATGTAGTTTCCATCATGGAAGTGTTTTTTTGTTTTGTTTCGTTTTGTTTCTTCCTGGAATAGACACTTACTCTGGGAGTATATTTGACTTCTCTACACACAAAGCATCGGCCAAAACTACCATCTGTGGACTACAGAGTGCCTTCCATGCTGTCATGGTATTCCACATAGTATGGCTTCTGATCAACAAGCTCACTTCACAGCAAAATAATTGCAGCAGTAAGCCCAAGCTCCTGAAATTCACAGGTCTTATCATGTTCCCACCATTCTGAAGCAGATTTGGAACAAGATTCTGCAGGAGGCAGTAAATGCTCTGAATCAGCATCCAATATATGGTGCTCTTCCTCCCACAGCCAGGATTCACAGGTCAAGGAATCAAGGGATGGAAATGGAAGTGGCATCCCTCACCATACCACAAGTGACCCACTAGCAAAACTGTTGCTTCCCATTACTATGACTTTATGCACTGCTATCCTAGAGGTCTTAGTTCCAAAGGGAGGAATGCTTCCACCAGGAAACACAACAATAATTCCATGAATAGGAAGTTAAGACTACCACCCAGCCATTTTGGGCACCTCATGCCTCTGAATCAATAAGCAAAGAAACAAGTTACTATTGATCCTGATTCCCAAGGAGAAATTGGATTTCTACTCCGCAATGGAGGTAACGAAAACTACATCTGGAATCATTTAGAACACCATGACCTATAATTAAAGGCAACAGAAAACTATTACAACCCAATTCAGGCAGGACTACTAAGGGCCCATACATAACACACACACACACACACACACACACACACACACACACAGTGGTTCTGTTTGTTAGAGAATCCTAACTAGTACAAGAGGTTATCTCTATTTTATGGATAAAGAAAGCAGTAGATGAGAATGAGTTGACTGATCTGCTTCCAATGACCTGTTCAGCCTCATCTCCAGACTAACTACCCCCAAATAAGTTCCCACCCCCAAAAGCTACATTTCTTCATGTCTCTGCAATTTTACTGTTCTGGTTACCATTCACTGCAATGTTATTCTACCAGTACTCTGAAAACCTAATTCTTGCCCTTTAATGTTCAGATCAAGCAGCAGCCCCAGCATCACTCCTTGGCCTCTTCCCCTCTAGTTGAGTGTGGGTTATTTGCTGTTCTTACAGATACTTTGAGAACAGTGCCCTGTCCAGTATCAAAATAAATTCTAATTACTTGTTTTATCGCTGGTCTCCTTTAGTGAGTTGTGATCTCATTTAAATTGGCAAAATATTTTATTTCCTTAGTATTTTCAGTGCATATGTTATTGTACTATATTAGTACTCACTTTTATGAATGTTGAATGAAAATAAACTTAGAAAATGATTACACTCATTACATAGCTCTCTATCCTAATTATAATGATGATAGTATGATACTCCTACATTCTTGTTTTTAATGGGCTTGGCCTTCTAGCTATCTGTGTGCTCTTTTTTTTCTATTATTAGTTACGTATCACTAGGTTTTACTCTAGGGTAAGAAAGCATCTATTTTACACCTAAGTTATCTTGTCTCCAAACCCTGCCATTATGGCTGAACCTGAATTAGACAATTCATATTTTTCAGAGTCAAGCAGGCAAAAAGTCCAAAGTAACTAGTGAATAGATAAATGTCAACAATGCTTAATCACATCTCTGATGTAGGCAGAAATAAAATTGTCTAAATTATCTGAATTAAATCCCAGGTATCCACGAAGATGGCTCTGCTCCAGTATTGGCTTGGATTTTATGAAACTGTTGAAGAGTATTGTTTAATAAATATTCTCTGTTAATTGGCCACCTGGTCAGGTCAATTTGCTCTGTTGTAAAAATCATCCTGTTCCCATATGGCCTTCCTGTTGTGAAAGCATTAAACTTCCTTAAAAATGTGTTTCATGTACTCATCATGCTAATATTGAGGGCACTGCTAGAGTAAGTGGTGGTAATGGTGAAAAATCCAGCATTATTTTAAGGAAATAAAAGTCATATAGAAAATAAATCCCTATCTTTCCATTTACAACAAAAGAGAATCAAACATAAATTAAACAAACATAAATTAAAAGTAGTATATTTTAGATCAAATTATGTAACAATGATGATAGTGCAGTAGTTAGAATTGTAGACTGTTTGGGGGGCTTTCAGACATAGGTAAACAAAGTTCCTTGGTTAGAAAGGTAAAGAGCAGAAGTCAAGAATCTATCTTTAACCAGGCTGTCCCTAAAAAGTGCAAAAATAAAAACAAGCATGCTCAAGTCAATTGTTATAGAAATATACCAGTTATGCTTTGTTCTTTTTTTTTTAAGATTATTTGACAGAGAGAGAGAACAAGCAGGGGGAGCAGCAGGCAGAGGAAGAGGAAGAAGCAGACTCCCCACTGAGTGAGGAGCCCAACGTGTGGCTCGATCCTAGGACCCTGGGATCATGACCTGGACTGGCCACCCAGGCACCCCTATACCAGCTATGCTTTGAAGAACATTATTTCAATACTTCTGGTGGCAGATTAATACACGACAGTCCTACTAAGTTTCAGAAGTCAAATCAGCAGCTGGGGAAAGTTTACCAAAATTTTCACTAAAGGATACCTGCAATTCAAGTAAGCTGTACTACTTAAAAAAAAAAAAAAAATTATTTATTTACTTGGGAGAGAGAGAGGGAGAGACAGAGAGCACGGGGAGGGACTGCGGGAGAGAATCTTCAACCAGACTCCCTGCTGAGTACAGAGCCCAAGACAGGGCTCAATAGCACTACCATGAGATCATGACCTGAGCCGAAACCAAGAGCTGGAAGCTTAACTGACTGAGCCACCCAGGTGACCCTAAACTGTACTTTCTATCTTTAGCTTACATAGCAGTAGGGATCATCCCTCAATTCCATTAATTTACTGGAATCCTCTAGATGAGATAAAAGAACTAAATTACTCTCTTCTCCCTTCCTTCACAACCAGGACTCCAGGTGCTGAAAAATTATGACCAATGGCATGTATTAAGAAATTACCTCCATAACTGGAAACCTATATTTCCTACTGCCCTTCACTCATTTTGCCCACCCCCACCCCCAGTTATGTCATGAATAAGCCACAGGAATAAAAGTTACAGAATAGGGAATATAGTCAGTGGCATTGTAATAGTTGAATGGTGACAGATGGTAGCTACACTTGTGGTGAGTATAGCATAAAGTATAAAGTTATTGAATCACTATGTTATACACCTGAAACTAAGGTAACATTGTGTGTCAACCATACTCAAATAAGAAATAAATTGTCTATCCACAGAAGAATGGATAAAGAAGATGTCACACACGTACCCACACAATGGAATATTACTCAGTCATAAAAAAGAATGAAATCTTGCCATTTACAACAACACGGATGGATCTAGAGTGTACGATGCTAAGTGAAATAAGTCAGTCAGAGAAAGACAAATACCATATGGTTTTACTCATGTAGAATTTAAGAAACAAAACAAATAAGCAAAGAAAAAGAGATAAAAGAACAAACAAAAAAAACAGACTCTTAAATGTGCAGAACACACTAATGGTTACCAGAGGTAGGCGGATAGGGGGATGGGTGAAATAGGTGAAGGGGATTAAGAGTACATTTATCATGATGAGCACTGAGTAATATATAGAATTGTTGAATCATTATATTATATAATATATATTATATATTATGTATTTGGCTATAACACTGTATATTAATTATATTTGAATAAAAAAAATTACATCCAAATTAACCATTATTTTGAAGTTATCAATATTTCCTATTTAAGCAATAACACAGATTTTCGTAATATTATGAAATTATAAAACTACCTGTTGGCATTATACTAATAATGAATATGAAGTGAGTTTCCACAAATTACTTGTACATTGTTACTGACTTGGTTAAATTTGACTGCCACTTGCCTCTTTAGCCTCAACTCTAACAATTGTCCTGAGCACAATGAACCACTGCAATTTTTGCCAAGAAGTGTTCTGTTCTGCCTCAGTTTTTATATATGTTCTATCTGTAAAGAAAACTCTGATTGGTCTTTTAGATTGGGCTCAGGCATTGCATTTCCTAGGAACCAAATCCTATCTCAATTCCTAACTCAACCTGAGTTAACAATTCTTCTTAGGTACTTCCCTGGGACCCAGTGTTTCCCTTATCAGAGATCTGTCATAAAAGTTTTTGTATGGCTCTTTTGACTTTGCTCCATTCTCCCACAATAAGCTTCTTGAAGGCAAGGAACAATATTACATCATACTTTATATTGACTACAATAAACATAGTCTAAATGCAGTCTATGAATAAAGATCCAGTTTCTGTGCTATTATAACTACCTAAAGTTGGATTCTGGAAATTGTTTTTTTCATAGCATTGTAATAATACCCTAAAAATTAATGTAATGTCATCATTGGTTAAAGAGAACTCATTATGAGATATTGGGGTTCTCAATACTTACCTTATTTAATTTCAATCTAGTGTGTTATATTAGAATTCAGTTATGAAATTTATGTGATTACCATCTATTTTTTTAATATTAAAAGCAGGTAAGCATTAACCCAACTATAGCTTTCACAGATTAGTAACATTCCAAATGTTTCAAATCTTAACTCATTGTTTTAGATGTCAAGAGTCATCCAATTCCTGTGAAAGATTTACCAAAGACCTAGGAATTACAGGTAAATCTGATGCAGCTATGTGATAAATGCTCTTAATCTCATTCTCATGACTAAAGAACCTCAAACTACTTTTTAAAGCTCCCTATAAGGAAAAGTGGGAATAAAATGGACATAATATTTTAAAAATAAAAATTTCATTTCCATTTCACCAAACAGCAGTATTTCACCTAGCTAAAGCTATGATTTTAATCTTCTTGTAAATTTGACCATTTTCATTGAAAGATCAATAAACATAGGTAATCCATAGACAATACCATGGAAATAGCTGAATTTAAATAAACCAAAAATAAATATATTTATTCTTATAAATAAATATTTTTTAGAGTCCCATGGGCAAGTATGCAAATATAAGTTTGACTCTAGTTTAAATTATATATTCTTTCAAAGCCTATATAACTCCCATGCCTTGCAAAGGGAATCAGGCTTGAGTTACCCTGTGGGTTATATGAAAAATTTTTAAATGTTTGATTTAAAAAAAAAATTCACAAAAAATAGACTCAAACTGCTTTAGACTAACATTTTTATCTTAGAATATTTTTAGATTGATAGAAAAGTTGAGGAGAGAGTACAGAGTTCCCATATACTCCCTACGCAGTTTGCCCATCGTTAACATCTTACGTTAGTATGGGATATTTGTCACAACCAAAGGATCAATACTGATATATTATTATTAAAAATCCATAATTTATTCATATTTCCTTATTTTTACTAATGTCTATTTTCTATTAAAGTATCCCATCCAGGATATTATGTTAATTTTATTTGTCAAACCTCCAGAAACTCCTCTTGACTGTGACAATTTCCCAGACTATTCTTGTTTTTGATGACCTTGACAGTTTTAAGGAGTATTGGTCAAAATACTTTATAGATTGTCCCTCAATTGGGTTTTGCTGACTATCTTTTCTCATGATTTGACTGGGGTTACATTTTTGAGGGAGGAAGACCACAGAGATAAGATGTTATTTTCATCATATCAACGGAACATTCTAGCAATGTGATTCATCACTGTTCATGTTGACCTTGATCACCTGGCTACGGTAGTGTTTAACAGGTTTTCCCACTGTAAAGTTAATCTTTTCTTCCCCCTTTCCATACTGTACTCTTTGGAAGCAAGTCACTAAGCACAGCCCAAATTTAAGGGTTGTGGAATCATGTTCCACCTCTTTGTGGATGGAGTTTCTACATAAAATAATTGGAATTAAACTGAATAAAAATATTAGTCTGTTCCCTTCAATTATTTATTCAATCATTTATTTATATTAGTATAGACTCATGGGTATTCGTCCTATATTTTGAGTTATAATCTAATACAACTTAATTTTGGGAGGAAGATTTACTAGGAAAATGAGTCTAGTTCATTTTTGCCTAAGTAAGTTTTTAAATTATTCCTTAGCCAAGGATTATTTCTAATGAAGCAATTTTTGAATCAGAATTTTGTTTGGAGAATCCTATATACTAATAAATAATGCTGTCCATCAGCCCTGAGAAATCTTACTCGCTTTCTTTTCTAAGGAGCCTCTCAAATAAACAATTTTGTTCAAATTAAACATTTCTCACAAATCACTTTTGTTGACATTACGTCATTTGTAGAGACTGAAACAGTAATTAGGATTGTAAGGAGAGTATACAAGAACATAAGAACCAAGACTTTTCCTAGAAGAGCATAGGATTTAGATTTAGACTACCCCATGAAAGGTAACAATGGTAACTCTAAAGCAATACTTGTATACTTTACATCTTGGTCTTCCAATCTGATGGGCAGGCCACCTCTGAACACAGACCTGACAATTGCACCCCTGCAACAAATGGAAAACTAGAGAGGACATTCTCACTGGTCTCAGGACAAAAATTTAAGGTGTAAGGATAAACTCATCCAGTTTTATTGTTGACCCACAGCAAAGTTTGTTCAAATAAATGCATGTTTGGTAAGAACCACAAATTCACTAGTCTTGTAAGGCTAGTTCCAATAATAGGCTTATAAGGCCTACACCTAGTTTTCATTTGAGATTCAACCTGTGATTCTCCTTCTTATTACAAGCAACTCTTGTTAGGCATCATGATACAAAAATAGAAGCACAAAAGAACAAAAAAGGATGACAAAAAAAATTGCCTGTTTCTACCATGGAAACTAATAAAACCTGAGTACCAAACTGAGAATAAATAGCTGAGGAATTCAATGCAAAGAGAGTAGAGTTTTGACCTGGTGCTGACTTAGCACTAAGGCAGGATCTCCACAGGCCACGAGCAACAAGGCATAAGAGGCCTCTGAATATCATACCTGGTCGAAGACTGGAAACCACAGCAATGGGCAATGCAAACTCCACAGAACCTCCAGGAAAACTGTGAAAATAAACAAAGGACACCAAAATGAGAATAAACAGAGGCAATTTATCCAGAGTTTGCTATTATCAAGGGAGTCAGCTACCATGAATTAGATTTGGCAGAAACTCAAAGGCTGGCAGAGGAGTGGGAAAGCTTGAGAGAGGTGGAGTTGGAGGGCGGGGGGGAGAGAGAGAGAAACACAGAAAGAGAGAGAAAGGTGGGGAGGGAGGGAAAAAGGCTTTAAGTATGTTCTGATTGTAGGCTGCTCATATGGGGAAGCTGAGAGTGGGCTAATTAGAAGTAGGGTATCTTAGGTCATTGATTTTGGAAGTATCTGGCTCTATCTTGTTGGTTCTGTGTTGGAAACAGGGGCAAAGTTGGTAATCACTGAACAAGTCCTGCTCATTCTGGACTAATTGCTATAGAGTTGTAGTCTGGCTTTCTTGGCTGGTTCCTACAGAAGTTACAGATCATATATTGTCATATATAGTCCGACCACTGTCCATTTATATATTCATTTTTTTGATATTTTTGTCAGGTAAACCTCTATCAAATTTAGTCATATTTAAGAATCATTTAACGGGAATAATTTAACTGGAGTAGATTAGCATTTCCACACTACCAAGCATCCCTGTATCAAATCAGCCAAGGTTCTCCAGAGAAACAGAACTAGTAGCCTATATAAAAATACACACACACACACACAGATACACACACATATATGTGTAGGATTTCAAGGAATGTGCTTAAACTCAAGGATTGGCTTAAAAACTCGCAAGGCATGCCGGGATCCTGAACTCTTAGACAAGAAGTTCATACTGCACCTTGAGGGAGATTTCTTCTCCCCTCAGGAAAACCTCAGTTTTGCTCATAAGCCTTTTCAACTGATTAGATGAGGCCCATCTATATTTGCAAGAAAAATATCCTTTACTTAAACTCAACTGACTGGAGATGTTTACCACATCTACAAAATACCCTCTCAGCAACACGTATTTGATTGAATAAGTAAGTACTACAGACTAGCAAATTTGACACATAAAACTAAATATAATCCACGACCACAAATATTCTTTCCGTTCAATTCTCCTCTTAAAATGATAGTTTTATCATTTTAAGTAAAATTTTGGGTTTTTTTTTTTGTATATTTCACTTTTGTGAAATTTTTATTATTTCTTTTGAAAATATGATAGGGCTCTTTATAAATTATATATTATAACTGGCTATTATAGTTATACCAGATAGCATTTTTAATGTAATTACATTGAGCCAGCTGACTTATTGGAGAAGCAACTTTTCCTAAAAACAGTTATCTGGATACGGAAATGCAGGTGTATCATTTGTTGTATTCTAACATTTTTTATTATACAAAGAAGCACTAAAATTCAAATTCTGACAGATGCACTTAAATATTGTAGTCTTATCCCCACCACCACCAAAACAAAAAGACAAAATCACATATGAGGACTTTTTGTTAAAATTCTGGGAGTCTTTTTCTTTTTGATTGTTTTTCATTGAATTTTCATATATGTAGTGAGATGTAGAATAATGAAGCTAATGGTATTCCAGAAGAGATACATCAAAATTTAGATTACTGGGGACATTTTCCTAAGTTACATAGTACAGAAAGCTGGTGATAAGACCAAAGATAGAGGGACAGACACCATCTCCTGAATATTAACTTCAGCACAGCGTGAAAATGCATACCTGCAGAGCGTTGGAATTTTCCACAAGGCAATGGGACTTCATAGCACTCTACATGAAATTCCATTTCATTGGTTACATTTTAACTCCTGGTAACTTTAACTCCTATTCTCGTTTATTGTTCTCTTCTCAGATTTCCCCACATTTTAGTAGAATATGGATAAATGACCCTCATTCAAATTTTGTCACAACAATTTAAAAATAATTCTTAAAAATTGATATATTTTTGGAGAAGAGGAGACACAGTAAAGGCCAAAAGCTTACAGATGGAAAAAATAACTTAAAATTTCATTTTATTTCCATTTTAAGCTACTCAAATTACTGAGAGAACATGCTGAGATATTTATATTGTACTTGGAATATGTACTTACTAAACATTCCCCTAAAAGCAAAACTGAAATTCATTTACTTTATCATTTATTCCTTTCCACAGAGAGACAGTGCTTAAACATAATGTAATTCTAGAGTTACCTAAATCTTAGATAAAATCAGACACTTCTCCCAAATGTAGTAACAAATGGTAAAAAAAAAAAAAAAAATCCCCCAAATTAGAGCTTTATTTTACATTATCACCATTTCTACATGTACTTAATAATACAAAAGTAGGACCAAAGGAAGAAGCAATAGAATCTCCACTATATAGTTTAAGAAAATAGGTTGTGATGGAAAACAACAGGATAAGTATAAAGAATACCACATGTGACAAAAATGTTGTGTGTGGTGTAGAGAAGAGGAGGAAAGGAAGAAGAATGTATGTGGTTATGTACATTTCAAAGACCACAAACAAGGTTCCAGTAAGAAGGGAAATTTAAACTAAACCTGTTGTTTAAATGCTATTCTCCAAGTAAGTGGAATTCTTAGTGTTATTGGAGTATTTAGTTTATGTGGCTCAACCAGTTACTAAGAAAAGAAATAGCGTACTGGAGTCAGTTGAACAGGAATTACAAACAAAACACCTGTGGGAATGATTAACGAATGATTGTTTTCGTCCTACAAAGAGATTTTTTTTTTTTTAAGATTTTATTTATTTGACAGAAAGAGAGACAGCGAGAGAGGGAAAACAAGCAGGGGGAGCGGGAGAGGGAGAAGCAGGCTTCTTGCCAAGCAGGGAGCCCGATGCGGGGCTCGATCCCAGGATCATGATCCCATGATCCCTGGGATCATGACCTGAGCCAAAGGCAGACGCCTAACAGACTGAGCCACCCAGGCACCCCACAAAGAGATATTCTTTGTAGATATGTTCTCACAGTGTTTTCATGAAGGCCTCAGTTTGCTAAGTTACTTTTTTTTTCAAGACTGAAGCTGTGATTAGTGATGTTTCGTGAGTACCTCCTGGGTGAGGATGCTGATCTTGGAGGGATGGGCTTATGCCACCCTAAATCTGTCCTCTCAGTTATCCATCTCTTTCTAACCTTTACTCTGACCGAGGAGTCATTCTTTTTTTTTTTTTTTTTTTTTTAAGATTTATTTATTTGAGAGAGAGAGAGAGAGAGGGCATGTGCAGGGGTAGGGGCAGAGGGACAGGGAGAGACTCTCAAGCAGACTCCCCTCTGAGTGCAGAGCTTGAGGTGGGAGGGGTGGCTCAAGGCAGAGCTCCATCTCATGACTCTGAGATCATGACCTGAGCTGAAACCAAGAGTCAGACACTCAACCAACTGAGCCACCAGATGCCCCTGACTCATTCTGGAGAACCTTACCAACCTACAAGATTCTGAAAGCTTTCTGAATTACTAAAGAATAAATACAGGTTTTTAATTAGCGTTGAGTGGTAAATATATTGTGGTCCTTTGATTGCCATAATCATGTAAGACATAGATGGTAAATATTAGCCAGAAAATGTCATCTCTAATATTATTTTACTAAAGTATGATAAAAAAATTTTTCAATTTCAGCTACTTTGCTCTCATTTATCATCAACCCACATTAAAAAGGCACACACAAAAATGATCCATCTCAAATAACAACAACAACAATAAAGAAATAGGGCATGCAAACATGGACTTTTTTTTAAATAACCAGCTTCCAAATGCTGAACTTCCTTTCTTAGACATTTTATTTCTCCCTCCTTTGAAACATATACTTTCTTTTCTTTGCCTAAGATACCTTTTTCCATCCCTCTATATTATTTGTATCCCTCAAATCTGTGCTCATATTCCCAAAGGTTTATAGCCATAGAGTGACAAATCACCTGCATCTTTGCAGACACAGGTTTGTGTATCTATAGGGAACCCCCCACCTGCTGACTGAAAAAGCAAAATCATTAGATTCTATTTTATTAAAATTAAGCTGCTATGGCTCCTGCTGACATAATGTTATAGAATATAGGTAGGTCCTGCTACCGTAGCATAATTAAGTAGCAGACTCTAACAGCGAGACCTCTGACAATATCAATTTAAAATGCTTTTAAATAAACAAATCTGGGGCACCTGGGTGGCTCAGCTGGTTAAGCATCTGCCTTCGGCTCAGGTCATGATCCCAGGGTCCTGGGATTGAGTCCCACATCCAGCTCTTGGCTCAGTGGGGAGGCTGCTTCTCCCTCTCCCTCTGCCTCTCCCACTGCTCATGCTCTCTCTATCTCAAATGAATAAATAAAATCTTTTAAAAAAATAAATAAAAATAAACAAATCTAATATCAAAGATGCATAGCACTTTTCATAAAAGAACCATCAAAACACGTCTGCTGTGTATCTGCAGTGCTACTGGCTCCATTAAAGCAGAGAGAGAGATGGCATGAACTCTAAGTGGCCTGACAAAAGGAATCATGCAGTCACCTGGGTCAGCATGTTTTCTTGTTCTACTGAGAAGAGAGAAAACAAAACAAAAAAAAACAAAAGCTAACGTCAAAATAAAAACAGAGACGAAAATTTCTACCATTACAGTTCATGGATTTTGCACTAGGCAAAATAGGTGTACTACTAAAAATTTTAAAAGAATAAAAAAGGTGCTGTGTATCTAATGTTTTTCAAAAAGTATATACATAAATTTTTTAGGTGTTTCTTAATTGGTAACACCAAAAGTTCCACTTATATTTTGCGTTGGTTCTCTATAAATAATTTACAGGAGAATACATCCATTGCTTAGACATGTGTGGGTTTGAATAACTGAAATTATCTACTAAGAGATTCCATGTGGAATATAAATTCCTAAAGCCTATGTACCACTTTTATATCTGCTTGCTATTCTTGGGATTTGCACTGATGCATTCTGATTCTCTTATAGATTACACATCAATACACTGTGTTAAATATCCCTTACCATATGTGAATAAGAGAAGAACAAAAATGATTCATATACACACTATAGCATAGTGCCATGTTTGCATACATATTAATCAGTGAATGCTGCTTTATAATATAATCAGTTTGCTGTATATTAAAGAAGCGTACATATCATAAACTATATTGCTAGGGACATTTTTCGATATCTAATAGTAACTAAATGAATTATATTACAACAGTAACAGAATTTATTTACTTGAACCCAACCCTTGTCACGCAGTTTTTCAGTGATTCCAAATTCACTCCAAGCAATCTATAAATGTTCCTAGAACTGGGTTTTTCTCTTTTAACGATTAGTACCTAGTATATAGCCGATATCATTCTGATTATTTAGAAAACTTCTGGATTAATATGATCCATTCAAGTCAGTAAAGAAGTTAGGTATGTAAGACAGTGGTATCACCTGGTTAAGTTCAGAAAAACAGGAAAACAGAAATTACACACTTTTTTTGCCAGTGAGTGTTATGTAAGGAATTGGTTAAACAGGCGCTGAAGGACTTACTACAGCAGCTCACACCCCCAGAGCAGAGAGAACAAAGGGAAAAGGTTGGGGTTATTAGAACCTAGAGCTTATAGGCTTCTCATATCTCTGAAAAGGAGGTGTTATTTGCCGATGTTGATAAATCTGAGGGAGTGAGCTGAGGTTGGTTTGGGGAATATGGATAAATCAAACTTGGGAACTGAAACCTATTGCCTATATTAAGACAACATTAATGGGAACAGTAAGGGGCAACTTTCTTCTTCCTCCAGCTGCCTTTGGGCCTCCCTCAACTGCCTTCTAGTGGCAGAGCTTAAGTGGGATCCAGCAGGTGGAGGAGAAATGGGGTTTGCAGAATCACAGTCCCAGTGCTACAAGGCAGAATATAGAAGGATGAGTTAAAGCTGACGCGTAACAGCTTAGTAAGCAATACTCTGATAGAGATCCCAGTTCTTATGAGAAGTTCCAATGTATTCATATTTAGTGTTCATTTTACACTTAAACATGTAGTGATGTGGGTGACAAATTACATAGACACTCTAGAGATAAAGCTGTTTATCCAAATTAAATTAAGTTCTGTGGTAAATAGGTTCCAAAGATAGCCAACTTTAATTTCTCCCCTCCTGTTTGTAACGTGCTGCTTCCCACATGAAGAGTTAGAATCTATATCCCTTTACCTTGAATCTGGCTGATCTTAGTAACTTGCTTGATGAGAAGAATGTGGTAATTCTGGAAGCTCTGAGGTTAGGTCACAGAAAGCTTTGCAGTATCTGCCTGGGTCTCTTGAAATGTTTGCTCTTGAGACACTTCCTCTCAGAACCCTACCACACCACGCTGTGAGATGCCCAACCCACACACAGAGACCATGCAGAGGAGCTACAGTGGACAGCACAACTGGAGTCCCAGCGTAGAAGCAGCATCGAGTACCCACAATGCCTTTCGTGCATCCAGCAATTTTAAGCCTTCAGATGATGACAGCCCCAGCTGATATCCAATTACCACCACATGAGAGACACAAATGAGAACTGTTTCAGCTGGGCCACATTAACAAATACAAATATCAAAGGTAATAAACTGTAGTTTTGAGCAACCAAGTTTTGGGGTGTTTAGTTATGAAGCATATATAACTAGGACAGCCTACCTATTTAGTTTTCCAAGAAATTTTACTAGCGTATTTTGGCCCACCAAATAAACATCTCTATCCTCACCCAACTAATGTTGGGCTCATCAATAACCTGCGGTTATCAATAACCTTGGTTTTCCTCACCACAGTTTCCCGTATTTTCCATTTCACTCTCCAAGAGATTATAAACATTTGAAAGGAAGGGATCATGTTCTATTTCACTTCCATATCTCCCACTTGATAACTGATGGTTAACTAGGTGTAATATCATGATAGTTCCTCCTGCATAACCACTAGACTCAAAATATCATATTCATGGGTCAGCAGATTGACTTCGATTCAGCTGATCAGGCTGGGATTAACTACACAGCTCTGCATCAGGATGAGTTTCATCTGGACTTATATTCAAGCTATGGGTTAAGTTTAGATCTACTCCATATGCTTTTCTTCTGAGGCAAAGGCTGAAGGGCAGCAGCTGCTAGGATCATTCTTTTCTTGTATTTTTATTGTATTTATTATTTCTAAATTTGTAATTTTATTAGTATTTATTATGAGGATTACTTATTTAGATGAACACTGGTTAAATTTAAAGGTAAGCCCTTTAAAGCACTGAAAGCATACCTTGTAAAAAGTAACTGAGCTGGGAAAAAAAGTGCACTCAAGTACTGCATCATTTTTCTTCTAATTTTGTAAGCACCACAGTAAATCCATTGATATATCAATGTATATTCAAGATACATGATTAAAATACTCTGAGTTTAGATATTATGGACATCCGTAGTTGTCCCAAATGAACATTTAGAAACACAGAAAGTATTAACCACACACATGCAGGTGAATATTAAATAGAATAAATCATCGACTCCAAATACTTTGTATTCTCTGCTGTAAATCACTGATTCATGTTTGAATGATGCATTATTTTCATTCAAAGTGAATTGTGGAGTCATGTCTAAGATTTATATGATAATCCATGATAAATACCTACACAGGTAAGGATGTGCCCTGAAGCATGAAAATAACTATGGAAAAGTATTAATTTTATATCTGTTTAGATTTGTACAATTAAGTATTTATAGACTATCTTTGATCAAAAATTGGATTTTTTAGTAAAACTATTACTGAAACACTAGTAGCCTTTTTTTTCTGGCAAACTAAGTATTTCTGGTCTCCATATTTTAATTATTTCATTTATATTATGATCTACAACAGCTAAAAGTAATCTGTAGTGAAAAAAATTAAAAAGTGAGGTTTTATGAGTGTGAAGTATTAACCAGAAAAGCACATGTAGGGACTTCCCCAGCGTGGCCGAAATGATCTATATTGTGATAAAGGTGTGGATTACACACCTGTGTGTCTATGTTAAACTCACTGAATTGTACACTTAACACTAGATATTTGAGATGTTTCTGGTTTGGGTCTATTTTGAATAAAGCTATCATGAATATTTTTGAACATGTCTTGAAATATGTGCATACATTATCTATTGACTATACACTGAGAAGTGAAATTGAGTATTAGTCTCCTAGGACTGCAATAATAGGATGTTACAGACTGGGTGATGTAAACAACAGAAATTTATTTTTTCACAGTTCTGAGGGTTAGAAATCTAAGATCAAGGTGCTGGCTGAGTTGGTTTCTGGTAAGGCCTCTCTCCTTGACCTACAGACACCCACCTTCTTACTGTGTCTTAACACAGCCTTTTCTCTGTGTGTGGGCACTTGTGGTATCTCTTCTGCTTCTTATAAAAACACCAGTCCTATTGAGCTTACCCTAGAGCTCCACCCTTATGACCTCAGATAGCCCTAAATACCTCCTTACATACCCTATCTCCAAACGCAGTTGCCTTTAGGGTTAGGACTTCAACATATGAATTTGGGGGAGACAATTCAGTCTATAACACTGCGGCATGGTATCTGTGTTTTTGTTTTCTGTTTTTTGAGGGTTTTTTTGTTTTTGTTTTTTTTTTTACTTTTCCAAATATGCATTTTAACAGCTTTACTGAGTTATAATTGACATACAATTGCACATATTTAATGTATACAACCTGATGAGTTTGGACACATGCATACATTCATGAAATCATCACTGCAGTCAAAATAGACAAGTCCATCACCTCCAAAAGTTTTCTTGGGTCTCTTTGTTCTTGTTGTTGCTTTAAGAACACGTAACATGAGATCTATTTCAATAAATTTTTAAGTGCACAATACAGTATTGTTAACTATAGGCACAAAATTGCACAACAGATCTCTATAACTTATTCATCTTGCATAACTGAAACTTTATACCGATTAAACTCCACATTATTTCCCCTTCCCCCGACTCCTGCCAACCACTCTTCTATTCTCTGCTTCTATGAGTTTGTTTAGATACCTCATATAAGTGGAATCATTTGTCCTTCTGGTTTATATCACTTAACATAGTATCTTCCAGGTTTATCTGTTGTCACATATGACAGAACTTCCTTCTTTTTTAAGGCAGAATAATATTCTGTTGTATGAATATGCCACATATTCTTTATTCATTCATCTGTTGATGGACATGTGGGTTATTTCCCTAGCTTGGCTACTGTGAATAGTGCTGCAATGAACATAGGAGTGCAGAGATCTCTTCGAGATCCTGATTTCAATTATTTTGGATATATACCCCAAAGTGGGATTGCTGTCCAACAATTTTTAATTATATTTTAATACAATTTTAATGTATTAATAGATTCATTGAGATATAATTCATATGCTATAAATTTCACACTTTAAAAGTACCATCTTCTCATAGATTTGTCCCATACCCTTTGAAGCCATACCTTTTTTGTTTATTTATTACAGTTGGCCTTGTTTTATAATTATATTTATCTGTCACATCTCCTCTACTCATATCCTTACACGACACTTTTATTTTTTTAACTTCTTATGTGAGTACAGTTGACAATGTTACATTAGTTTCAGGTGTACAACATGGTGATTCAACATCTCTATACATTATGCTATGCTCACCACAGCTGTAGCTACCATCTGTCACCATACAATGCTACTGCAATATCATTGCCTATATTCTCTATGCTGTACTTTTTAAATGAGATATCACCTTATACCTGTCAAAATGGATAAAACTGAAAAGACAAAATAACATGTGTTGGCAAGGATGTGGGGAAAAAAGAAACTCTTGCGCACTGTTGGTTGGAATGTCAATTGGTGCAGCCACTGTGGAAAACAGTATCAGTTCCTCAAAAAATTAAAAATAGAAATACCATATGATACAATAATTCCAAAGAAAACAAAACACTAATTCAAAAGATATATGCACTACTATGTTTACTGCAGTATTATTTACAATAGCCAAAATATGGAAGCAAACCAAGTGTCCATCAATAGATGAATGGATAAAGTGTGTGTGTGTCACTTACACACATATATGAATATTACACAGCCTTTAGAGATCTTGCCATTTGCAACAACATATGTGGACCTAGAGGGTATTATGCTAAATGAAGTAAGTCAGACTGAGATGACAAATACCATACGGTTTCACTCATATGTGGAATCTAAAAAATAAAGCAAATGAATAAACAAACAAAAAAGCAGAATCAGACCTATAAGTACAGAGAACAAACTGATGGTTACCAGAGGGAAGGGTGTTGCGGGAAAAGCAAAATGGGTGAAAAGGAGTGGGAGATACAGGCTTCCAGTTATTATTGAATAGTGCTTATGTTTTTGGTGAAAAAGGGATATTTACAAATTACTTGGGAGCTTTTTGGATTGAGGTGGGCACAGACTCTTAGATCTGCAGGTCATGGTTTTATGGAAATATAATTTCTGCAGGAACTTATTTTGAAGCTTTTTAGTGTCTTTCCTGTGTTTTAGAATTTAAAATAAAAAAGCAACATATTACACTACTCCTCATAGATCACCACATACATTTGATAGCACTACCATAATAGTTACAACTGTGCCTCAGGGACCACCCCTAGTATACAAAAGAATGTGCCCCACTGTCCAAACTCAAACATATGTTACTGTTCCACAGTTGACCTCGCTTGAAATATATGTATTCAGAAAACAAGACAGAAGATACTGCAATCAGCATTAACTTAGCCAAGTGCAGCAGAGGTTCCAAACCTTTGCTCAACCTTGGCTGCATATCAAAATCACCTGGGGAGTTTTTAAAGTTCCCTAGCCTCATTCTTAACCCCAGACAAATTAAATCAGAATCTCTGCAGGTGAGAACCACACATCAGCATTTTTTTAAATTCCCAGGTGATTCCTGTGTGCAGCTGAGACTGAAGGCCACTGATGTACAACTTCAAATAACTGCAGTTCACATGAGGATAATTTTATTAAGTCGGATTATTCACTCAACATTATTTTTAGACTCTTGCTATACTACTCCCTTGCATGCAAAGCACAGCTGGTAGTTATATTAATGTAAATATATTTCAAATTAACAACCTATATTCAAAGGATAAATGTCTTATTAATTAATGAATCTTATGTTCTATATAAGAAATGTCCTACTCACAGGTGGTGCCAGAAAGATTAAATACAAGAAAAATCTTGAAATCAAAAAAAATTTTTTTTTAAAGATTTTTTTTTTTCTAAATTTATTTATTTGACAGAGAGAGAGATAGTGAGAGAGGGAACACAAGCCGGGGGAGGGGGAGAGGGAGAAGCAGGCCTCCCGCGGAGCAGGGAGCCCGATGCGGGCCTCGATCCCAGGACCCCGGGATCATGACCCGAGCCGAAGGCAGACACTTAACGACTGAGCCACCCAGGCGCCCTGAAATCAAAATTTTTAAATAAAGTATATTTAGCTAAGTTTCTCACTTGCAGAGAGAGAAGTTATACATAATCAAAAAAGAAGATGATAATAAACCATGTGGTACTAAATTAGAGTCAGGATCAACAGAATAAACTAATGTTCAGCTTAATAAGATTGATGGATAGCAAAACAATTATAGATATATTCTTCACAAAGGTTATTACATCTACATATATATTTATAGTATGTTTGCAGACAAGGCCTAAAAACAATGACACTCCAGCAACAAGTATACCCAGTGCCCAGAACTTAGTTTCTAAATAGCATTCTTTAATAAAAGGAACCAGGTTCCTAGGAAAAATTACTGGTTCTAGGGCTGGACAGGCAAAATGCAAGATAAGCTTTGAGCATCATATAGTACCAGAAAGTAAGGAAGTACTCAAAGTGCAAAGGAATCGGGACATGTTATAGAGACAAAGGATCTAACTGTAGAGAGCTCCCAGTGGCTAAAGCTGGAACAATTTGAGCAGCAAAAGAAATTACAGTATTAAATTATAACCCAAAGTATAAAATAAATGTACATGAGTCCATACTGACGTAAATAAACGAGTAAATAAATGGTAGAGAACAGATGAATCTTTCTTACAGAAGAATCCATTTAATATATGTAGATATTCCCACTTCCAGGGGGTAGAGCTTGTAAAACACACACACACTCTCTCTCTTTCTCTCTCTCTCTCTCTCTCTAGGGTGGGCTTGACTTCGTAATATGCTTCCAAAGAACAGAATAGGAAAGGGGAGAAAAAAAATAGCTTCACACTGGAGAAACTAGTAAACACTACCTTAACCAAGTGATAAAACTTAATATTCCCAGTGATGTCTGGTGCGTATCATGTACCCCCTTGATGTGATGTGATAAGAAGGGCATTTTACCTCTGTGGTATTCTTCTCATAAACCCATAAACTCAGTCTAATCATCAGAAAAACACTACAAAAATCAGACTGGAGGATGTTCTACAGGATACCTGGTCAGTACTTCTTGTCATTCAAGGCCATAAAAAAAAAAAAAAAAAAAAAAAAAAACAGGGAAAGAGTAAGAAAGTGTCACTGACCAGAGCAGACTGAAGATACATGAGAACTAAATGCAATGTGGTACTCTGGAATGGCTCCTGGAACAAAAAGAAAACATTAATGGCAGAATTGGTGAAACTGAAATTAAAACTATAGTTTATTTTTTTTAAAGATTTTATTTATTTATTTGACAGAGACACAGCAAAAAAGGGAACACAAGCAGGGGGAGTGGGAGAGGGAGAAGCAGGCTCCCCACCAAGCAGGGAGCCCGATGCGGGGCTCGATCCCAGGATCCTGGGATCATGATCTGAGCCGAAGGCAGACGCTTAACGACTGAGCCATCCAGGTGCCTAAAACTATAGTTTAATCAAAAGTAATGTACCAAGGTCAGTTTCTCAGTTTTGAAAAATGTACTATGACAATGTAAGATGTAAACAATGGGGAAAAGTGGACAGGGGGGTATATAGGACCTCTCCGTACTATCTTTGCAATTTTCTGAAAATCAAAAATTATTCCAAAATAAAAGTTCATTTAAAAAAATCTATGTAATTGGAAAGATATCCCTCTCAGAATAAGAACTTGGATAAACACATTTAACTATTACAGGCACCACAGAGATTTCTTCTTTTTCCACAATTAAAGAGTATATTTTAAAAAGAAGGAAATGCGATAACCATTAAAACCTAAATTGCTCTTCCACAATAAGTAAAATTGTATTTTATACTATTCCCAAGGCAGCTACTTAAGGTCATTTGCTATGCTTGTTCTGGGTATAAATCAAGCATTGAAACTAAAAACCCATTTAGAAAATGTTCCTTCAGAGCTTTTTTTTTTTTTTCTTCACTATATGTGTATCTAAGAGTTTAAGTACATTTAAGCAAAGGGAAGAAATCAGTTGCCTAAATTTTTTATCTTGTCACAGATTTAGTAGATGGAATTTTATTTCTCTCATCATCTCTTGCAACTGATTTCAATTTTGCAATGTTATTTCTTTAGAAGAAGTTTAGTTTAATATTGTTACTGCCTCAGGATATATTGTTTCTATGGAATTTTATTTAGGTCTTAGAATTCACTTGCGTTAGGAAATGTTCCAGAAATTACATCTCAACTTTAAGTTTTAATTCTACTAAATCACAGTGGACCTAAGGATTGTGAGAAAGCCTGCTGCATAAAATTTAGGGTTTCACCTCGTCAAGATCTCGATATAGTAAACTGAATGGGCTCTTCAATAACATAAAGCAAGAGAATACTACAAAGTTTCACAGATCCATATAATTATAGTATGTTAAATTTTATAGTATTATATGTAGAATACATTTTTTCACAAATGGAATAGAACAAGGACAGTCCTGGTTTTTATTTTGGTTTTTGAGTGTTTGTGTGCATGTGTGTGTGTGTGTATTTGTGTTCTCCCACTTCTATAATATTTTTTTTCATTCATTTTTTTCTGCTGCTTTCTGTCTACTTTCAAATAAGAAAATCATATTTTGTTTTCTAATGAGCAAATAGTTTACAGATAAAAAGAAAATAAACATTAGAGGGGAAATGACAATTAACTAAAATTAAACTCAATCAACTTCTCGGTAACTACATTCATTTCTCTAAACATCTGTGGTGGACTGTTACATTGGTGGTTCCTCAATGAACCATGCTTCGGAGATTTCAAGTCTTACATAACTGCCCGCTCACTACTGTGACTGTTTTGACAAAATTTTTTTTTTTTTTTTTAAAAAGAGAAGTACAAGTGACCCTATGCCAGTTCTCAGCCTCGCCCATAATTGGCCTGATAACTTTCTACTTTCTCCTCTTTGGAATGCTTGCTCTAGAATGCTTCTTGAAATCCAACCACCATGCTATGAAGCAGCCCAAGCAGCCACGCAGAGGAATACCTTGGCCCTGACTAAACACTCCAGCTGAGATCCCACTAGAGCCTCCAGATGACTCTAGCCACTGCAATACCCCCGCTGACTATGTGGAACAGAACAAACGAATTAACCTACAGAATCAAGAAGGATAATAAATTGCTGTTTTAAGACACTAAATTTTGGGATGACTTATTTTATAGTAATAAACAACTAAAACAACTTTAGAGTAAATGCTTAGATTAAAAGAAAAGCCATTGTTACACATGGTTTTTAGGATGATTGCTTCTATTGTCTGTGAGTCCCTGAGACAAGGAAAGATAGATGAGAGTTTGGAAATTGCCCAGAGAAAGGATGCAATATGTTAATTCCTCTTATATGATTATGTTCTTCTAAGAGGAATTAGGAGGCCTTTGACCCAATAATTTAGAACCACAGTGTAGCACATTGCTACTCAAAATACAGTTTTCAGTTGGCAAAATTAGCATCATCTGGAAACTTGTTAGAAATAAAGAATTTCAGACCCCACAAAGACCTACTAAATTAGATTCTGCATTTTAGCATGATCCCTGGGTGACTAGTTTGCACATGCACATAATAATAAGTGATCTGACAAAATTAAATCACACAATTACCTAATAGTGTATGAACTTATCTTTCCAGCCAAATGAAAATGTTCTTTCTACCCAGGCTAACGGTTCCTCAAATAAAATTTACCTAATGTAGAAAACAAAGTCTAAACACAAAAACAACAAAAAAAGAAAATCTAATCATAGACTTTCCCAACTCTCTAATTTCATGTGGAAACTATAAATTATACCTCTTTGATATATGTTATAGCCTCCTAGGGCCCACATCACTACTTGTCTGATCTATTCCAGTGGTCACTGCCACCCTTAGATGGACAAGAGAGGCCCCTGCTCTGGTTTAATGTCTCAGGGGCCCTGTGTTTGAAGTCTTCCTTCAAAATTTTTAAGCTCTCCTCTGGTGGTCGGGACTAACCAGGGCCAATATTGCCATCCAGCAAGCATGCAGAAACTGTCCTATTGCCCATCTAGGCCCCAGTCTGTTTCTCTCCTTCAGCTCTATACTTGCCCCCTTCCTCTCCTCCTACACCCCTCACCATGCACACGGTCAATCAGATACCCCCAAAGAGCTTTGAGAGTCATGCCTCTGGAGTCATCTGGGGTCCTAGTTCCCAAAAAGATTGCTCCTGCTGATAGGTGTGATATGTCTTTCATGGGATTGCATGAGATTAGGCTACCAGAATGGTGCTGATATACTGATTTTAGTGATTCTTACTCAGATTGGACATAGGTCAGTTCAGGGTCCTAGGGTTTAGATGCTATGGATAGTCAACAAATGACCCTTGGGCTTAACTCTGTGTGTAGGCCCATGAATCAGCTCCCTCCTGTTCATGTTCCCAACCTGGTGACACCTCCACTCTACAGCACATAAAGGTGGCAGGAGTGGCATCAAGAATCATTTACCCTATGCCTACCCACCCCAACCATGCTCTCTATCCCGTGTCAGTCATTAGCCATGCTATATGAATGACACCATTCTTCTCACTCTACCCAGACACTGTTCCTACCTTCCCCACTAGTTGCAGTATATGGATGACATCAACTTTGAAAGAGATCACATTCTAAGAATTCACTGATGAAAGCCTAAAAAGTTCAAGAGAAGACATAGTCTTACCTCTATACTACATAATGATGAACAGTGGATGGATTTAAAATGACCAGAAAACAAATTATCATTCACGTATTGCTGTATGGTCTATGCAAGACTCATATTTGTAGTTATCACCAACTAAGCAGAGTTAACAACATTGGTATGAGTCTTTGGAAGCCACTATTCATTGGTGGCATGATGGATGATACAGTGTCATGACTAATGATATAACCTCCACTAAATAAATGGTTTTAGAGATTGGCAGAGACAAGATTTATGTTGTTTCAGTAGGAAAAATAAGCCATGCTGTTGAAGTAAGAAGTGTTGCTACTATTTACTCATGGCAGGAGAAATGAAGCTAGTTAGTCAGGAATAACACAGTTGACAATAAAGAACACAAAAAGGTAGTTCCTGGACCTAAACAAGAAGAGATGGTATCTTGACAATGCAAAGAATCTTCATAGGACTGATTGGATTAAGTATTTCTTGTCTTCCCATTATTCTCCCCCGCTTATGGTTTTTCAGGCATCCCTATGTTTCCTATGCTTGGCTAGTTCTTATTCATTCTTGAAAATCCACATCAGGTATCCACTAATCTAGAAAACTTTCTCCAAAAGGTATTTAAGAAAAGATAGCTACATCGCTCTTTATAAAACAGCTACTCTATAAATAGAGATAGTGATAGAGGAGGTTACAAATACAAAGAGATACAGACACATATTCCTATGCACCCTAGATCAGTCCTTTTTATGAGTCTACCACACCTTCAGACTGTAAAGTCCTTGTAGGACCATGTTATCATTCTATTTTACAGGCATGATGACTGATATACAGATAGAGACCAAAAATGAATTTTAAATAAATAAGTGAATATACTTAAGCATGTGATTGGACCACCTATGAATTAATTTCATAACATTTATTTTCATTGATAATGCAAGATATATAATTATTGTAAAAAATATTGAAAAACATAGCACATTTTTAAAAGAAAATAAAAATCATTCATAATTCTTCCATAGTCATGTTAACATATTTCCTCTTATTTAAAAAATATGTACTTTTTCTAAAATTACAAGGTAACTACTGGACAATGAAAAAAATTAAAATTTTAATCTACTTTCCTACCAATTACATAGATTAGTGAAGATTGGAAATAAAATCATCCTAAAAATATTTTCTAGTTGAAGTTAAGGAGAGAAAATATATATTTTATTTATTTATTTATTTTATAATAATAGATTTTTTTTAAGATTTTATTTATTTGACAGAGAGAGAGACACAGTGAGAGAGGGAACACAAGCAGGAGGAGTGGGAGACGGAGAAGCAGGCTTCCCAAGGAGCAGGGAGCCCTATGTGGGGCTCGATCCCAGGACCCTGAGATCATGACCTGAGCTGAAGGCAGACACTTAACGACTGAGCCACCCAGGTGCCCCAAAAATATATATTTTAACACTCCTCTTGTCTTTATATTATAAATGGGATCAACTGTGGGTAGATGGTACAGTAATGGGGCATGACTTTTAGCCTGGTTAGGTTTCATTGCATGGAGAAAGGAGAATAAGAAAATATCAGTGAAATTTCTCTGCGTAATAATGTAAAATGCTATCCACATCTTAGGCAGGGGTAAGTTTTTTAAGAGTCTATTATCTCCTACAGAAAGGTTTACTCACCTTAACATAAATTCAGCTACAATATCACCAAGAATAATAATTATTTTTTTGAAGATTCTATTTATTTAACTGAAAGAGACAGAGAGCAGGAGCAGGGGGAGGGGCAGAGAGGGAGAGGGAGAAGCAGACTCCCCGCTGAGCAGGGAGCCCAATGCGGTACTCAATCCCAGGACCCCAGGATCATGACCTGAACCGAAGGCAGACGCTTAACCGACTAAACCACCCGTGTGCCCAATAATTATTTTTTACCTTGGGTTTGTACATGTGTGTGAATGATTGCATATTTGTAACCCAACAGTTTTCCACTAAAAATCCAATGAAGAAATGAATAAATACATCTTCACAGGATGCTGGGAGTAAAGCCAGATTGTTGAACATAATATAGCAATGCTTACTCTGAACATGTCGTCCAAAGCTGCTCCCTGATCTGAAGCACTATGCCCACTTCAATCCTACTATGTGGATTATGGCGCTTAGTTGTATGGTTCTAGGCATGGTTGGGAGAGAACTGAGTGCAAATTCCAGGGTGAGACCTCTTCATATGGGTATAAGGACGTTGTCCTACAGGAGAGTGGAGTGAGGGCAGAGGCTCTCAGAGAAAGGAAATAAGGGGGAATCTAGGTGAGATACTGAGGGTTACCTATTAAGAGATCCGTGAGGTTTCTGTCATTTTTTTTCTTTCTGATTTTGGAGTCCAGAAATAGTCATATCTAACATTCACAGCTTCCAATTTTTGTTTGATTTTTTATTTTTTTCTTGAAATTCCATCTGGTTATTTCCAAAGTTACTGTTAAACACACAGCTTCATAGTCTAGGCAGAACTAATAGATGAGGCTTTGAAGGAAATGAGGCCAGTTTGGCGGTATCAAATACTGTATTGAAGGAAGAGAATAGTCCCAAAATACCAAGTGGCAGTCTCTAGCCTCATTTTAAAATATCATACTTTGTTATATTTGCTTCACTTATTCCTTAGAGAAATGAAATACTACCAATATTTCCCAGAATTCTATCCCCATCTTACTTCCCACAGGAGTAACTCCTCTGTTGAGGTTCTGCAAATCATTCCTGTGGTTGCCTTCAAATTTTTTTACCATATGATACATTGTTCCTAACATAAGATGTAGCAATTTTCAGTGCATTTTTAAGATTTACTAAAATTGTATGTAATATTTTTCAAGTTGCTGTATTTACTCATCACTATATTCACTCACATATATAGTTTATACAGTTTATTTTAAATACAAGGTGGTATAGCATTTTATAAATATAATTTATCCATCCCTCAGCTGCATATTGTATCATATTTACACCCTCTCCTATTGCCAACAGTGATAAAATAAACTTCCTTATTCAGATTACTTTGTGCGCATGTTAGATGTTTTCTATGGGCTATATTTCAAAACAGAATTGCTCAGTTGCATGTTTTGTGCATTTTTAACTTTAACTGATATTTAAAAATTATTCTCCAAAGAAAAAGAACAGCATTGTGAGTGAATGAATAAAGGAGAAGAATAGATCATTTTTCCATTTCCCAAATACACTAGAACAGAGGTTTTCTAATCTGGCTGCACATCTGACTAGCCAAAGAACTCTAAGAAAATCACCAAACTCTAGACCCAGACTGGAGATTCTAATTGTAATTGGGCAGGCGTTGGTCCTGGCCATCAGTATGATTTTTAAAGCCCCCATCCCTCAGATGATTCCAACGTTAAGTCAGGACAGAAAACAATTTCACCTGGGGTTCTCAAACGTTAACTAGCAGCAGAATCACCTGGACCAGAGGGTCTGTTAATACAAAGATTGCTTGGATACACCTCCAGTTTCTGATTCAGCAGTCTAGAGTGGGTTTGAGAATTTACATTTCTAACAAGTTCACAGGTGATACTGATATTACACTTTGGAAAACAATCCTCCACAATAAAGATGTGAAAAAGAAAAAATAGCCTTGACAACTAGGACCAAGAGCTAGGCTACAATGTTCCTTGAACAGTGCACATACACTAAAATAATTAGAGTCAATGAATCCATAATGAACAAGACAAAAACAAAACCATTTTATAATAGCGTCTTAACAGACAAAAACTAGAACTCGTTGCAAACCACAAAAATGATGAAACATCATCTCCTAACATTAGTGACTGTTTCTCTATCCATTACAACTTTAGCCCCTTTCCTTTTTTCTGCCTCTTATATAAAAATTACTAAATTAATCATGAAATAACTCCCACTTTCGTACATGACTCAATCTAGCAAAAACTCCTAATATAAGCCCAAATTCTGTAACCCCCCACACACACACCCCTGGCATATCCTCTGACTGGAACACCCATATTTTCCCAAGGTGTTCAGTCTCCTCTCCTAGAACAAGTAATAAACCCAAATTTGTCTGACTACAGGTGTGCTTCTGCTGGTCTTTAGTGGACAATCACAAAGGTTACCAATAAAGTGGAAATGGAAGATATATATATATATATTCAATTATATATATATATCTACTTGAAATACTACTGTATACACTTAAAAAACATTTTAATATTTGTTCCTGGTGGTCTTTGGTGGACACTGACAAAGGTTACAAATAAAGGGAATGGGGATATATATATCTATCACACACACAGACATACTTGGAATACTACTGTGTACACTTAAAAAATACATGTTACCATTATAAATATTAATATTAGACATATCCATTGTACAAGTAGAGGAATAATTCACAAAGGATAAAGAAAAATAATCAACTAGATATCTAGTCAAATATACTAATTGTCAAATTGAGAATATGTTGTTTTTTTCTCAATGCAAATATAACCAATTAGTTACCAAACTATTTGTAATACTTTCACTTAAAGCCATATACTTTTCCCATGTTACTCAGTGGGAAATCACTAAATCATAACATTGGTATTAATATTATAGTATTAATATTAATATACACATTACATAATTTAACCAGTTGTAAATTTCATCTCTCAGAACAGAAATTCAATATTTTCTAAAATATAAATAATTTTAAATGACTCCAAATTCTTAATATTTTTCATTATTCTTTTCGTTTCCAAGATAATTTTTTCTTTTTTTAAAGAAAAAGACTTATTTTTTTTTTTACTTATTTATTTACTTATTTTTAGAGCAAGTGAAGAGAGAGAGGGAGAGAGGGTGCACGGGCAGGAGGGGGGAGGAGCAAAGGGAGAAGGAGACAGTCTCAAGCAGGGGGGGCTTGATCTCACCACCCTGAGATCATGACCTGAGCCCAAACCAAGTGTCAGATGCTTAACTGACTGTGCCACCCAGGTGCCCCAAGATAATTTTCTTTCGTGCGCCAGATTTGACCTGCAGACTGCGGAAGGCCAACACCTGTGCTAGAGCGTTAAGATCCCCTCACTGCAATGGCGAACTTTAAATGCAATTACGCGAAATACAAATATGCTCTCACTTTAGGCCCAAACTGCTGTCATTAATGTCCCAATCTTGTCCCTTACAAGTCTGTGACCAACTCAACAAAACCATTAGGTATACAGATACTAACCTTAGGTTAGCTTTATTTTAGAATATTTAGAAGTTTGCTTTCGGCTTAAACAATTAGTGTTCAACTTATTAAAGTTACAATCTTAAAAAAGGAGTTTTTAGGCTATGAAATTCATCTAGAAAATTATTTTTCTTCTGTTTAATAGTACAGTATATTTTAAAAAATCACTTTCTAGGGAGTTCCATTTTACAATATTAAAGAAACACCTTCAAGTGTTTCACAACACATCCCATTTAAATGAGTTTGCCCATCCAGGAAGAACACAGGCATCATCCCCATTAATTGAAGTTACTCACAATCAGGTTCCAGTTGAGTGTGACCTGGAGCTGCAGACATGCATATTGAGTATTCTCACTGAGCTATTTTAGAAATAATTATTGTAACTTCAGCTACAACAGTCAAAGGGTGATTATCTAATTACAAAGCACATAATTCCCACCTAGGTAGATCAGTGGAATGAAATTTTATAATCTGTTGTTCTTAAAATGTAAGCCTGAATTTACACATTTATCTTTAATGACTCTTAAAAGGATAAGGGAATCCTAAGGTTTATTTTCAATCTAATGACAAAGACCTTTGAATGTCATGAAATACTACATTTTCTCATATATCTACTATCAATAAAAATAATTATTATGATATTCTAATTGAATTTTGGATAGCTCACATTGATTCATCTGACTTGTGGTTAAAATCCTGAAGTCATTCTATTAGAGCCAGCTAAAATAAACAGTGAGATGTAATGTTCAGAAATCTGCTTTTAGTCTGTTTTCTTTCCATTCTTCTTTAGAGCCACTTGTGGCTATAACCTAGATTTAGATTTGCTTATGTGGTGTAAATGGTTTTGTCTGCTCAGGAAATTTTTAAGTCTTTTCTCCATTTTGTATTTAATTTTAAATATATACATATGGTCACAAATACATACATATTTATATTATAAGTATATCATTATATTATATACATTATAATCATTACATTATATATATTATATAAATATATATCATAAATATATAAATATATGTGTGTACACATAGATACACACCTATATATCAGCCATGTACTCAGAGACAGTGGTTATATAAGAGTTTTTGGGGAAAGTGATTCACAGCATATACCTGTAATGTCATAGGAAAAACTTTCCTCAAGAATACCTGATCACTTTTTTAAGGCCTATGAATCTGTAAAGAAACTCAGGTCTTAGAATCAGGTGAACAACCATCTATTTCAAGCATTATGACTTAGGACACATCATTTCCCACAAGTTAGGAATCAAATAGGACCTTAATGTAGTGAACACCTACTAGGGATCCTAGTGAGATAAGGTCAATCATTCCATCAGTTTTGGCCCTTTTGATAATCATACATGCTTAGCTAAGCATTATTTTATTAATAGAAGAATATTGATGGGGAAATTATGCAAGTATGTAGAAGTAAGCTTAATTTTTTTCAAAGATGGAAAATTTACAAAGACACTTATAAAAGTGAAAAAACGATCATATCTAAAAAAGTAAAACAGGAAATGTAGTTGAATAAAATAATATTAGAATGTGGTAAAATATATATAAATCATTAAACATGGGTAAATTACACATATATTTGGTGATAACCCTTACAATGGGTGGAACAGGGGATCTATTTTCTAGACATGTAGCTGAATGTTGCGATCTTCATTAATGACATGACCAGAGTTGATTTGCTAGTGTTCTTGTTTCTTTGCCTCAGTAGCTGCTAATTCAAAATCCTTGATGATTATTTCGAACTGACCCAGGCTAGATTAAAGCTCTTCCCCATGCTGTATACAAGGTCTATGTGCATTTATTTGTGGCAGAGGGAAGACTGAGGGGATCTGCAATCAAAACATCTTTCTTTTGGTTGTAACAGGTGCTGACCTCTCGTTTCCTATTATAAACCTCCAGAATGTGAGTTCACTGAAGGTAGTGACTTTGCCTATCATGTCACTATGGCATATCCAGTCCAATGTTCAAATAGTTAGCACTACATATATTTGTTAAATTAATTTGTAAATGAATGAATGACAGCAACTGCCTAAAGATATTACGGATTTTCAGATGCTTGGCAGCCAGAAAATGACAACTGCTATATAGTGTTTCCAATGCTGCTTTTTCCTACTTTAGCATTCTTTTTGATTCTTCTGCATTTATCTATCCTCCCATCCCAGTAACCTCTTTTCCACCTAGCTCAGCAGACAAAAAAAAAAAAAAAAAAAAAAGTGGGTTGGATACTGTGGCATCATAAATTCATAAAGACACTTTGCTCTAGAAATCACAGTGAGTATAAAGCATCTACTCATGATATTTTTAAAATAGAAATAAATATTATCTTTTATACTTTTTAAATAGGAACTTCTCCTCCTGGAAATCACTCCTACCTTTCAATGACTACATATGGATAAAACAATAAAATAACATCTCAACAGATAGCATCTATACTAATTTGATACATTTATTTTTTATTGATTGTGAACAAGTTAAAGTTAAATATTAACTTTTTATACCTTAACAATTGCATGAATATGTCCAAATCTTTATTGTTTAAACAGCTAAATCTCAGGATGCCTGGGTGGCTCAGTTAAGTGTCTGCCTTTGGCTCAGGTCATGATCCCGGGGTCCTGGGATGGAGCCCTGCATCGGGCTCCCTGCTCAGCGGGAAGCCTGCTTCTCCCTCTCCCACTCCCCCTGCTGTGTTCCCTCTCTCGCTGTCTCTCTCTGTCAAATAAATAAATAAAATCTTTAAAAAAAATAAAAATAAAATAAACAGCTAAATCTCATATATATTTTTTGTTTTCTTGTTTACTGTTTTGTGATAAAAAGGGAATATATAAATTATCTAAATAATTTAAAATATTAGAGAATTTAAAAAAATGTTAGAATACAATTAAGAAGTATGAGATACTGTGTGATAAATGTTTAATGACTGAGTTGCGTATTACTCAGTTTTTAGTATTATCACTATTAAGCTACCCAATTAAACTTTGCAAATCATCCCTATACTTTGCCTAGCTATATACCACCTACAAGAGTTAAAGAGCATATACTTTACACGATCATATACTTAAATCACCTCATTTCTATTGAATCACTCAGAAGGGGGACAGATGGCAGAAGCAAGCTGAAAACAAGAGAATTGATAAGAATCCTATAGTAATACCATATATTAAGAGATAATACAGTTTGAAGGTGTGATCATTCCATCAAGACATGTTTTCATCTTCATCATCCCCTCTCCACAGAAATACAGTAAGATCTATATCATTCCTTGATAAGTGAAAGAGTTGATGTGGAAATACTAACCTAAGTTTCATTTTCTGGAAGCAGAAACAGAGGATCAGGAAGAAGAAAGTTCAGATAAATGAATTCTCTCCTAATCCCTGTGCAAATGTTTTCTTATTATTGTTGTTGTTTTTCCCTATAGTTCTGGATGTCATTCTTTGCACAGACTTTTAGTAACAGACAAAATACAAAATAAGCCTTTTCTATTTTAACACTTTACTTTTCAGAAAACACAATATGAAATTGTTCCTGAACTATTACAGTGATAATAAATAGCATTCATTTATTTACTATGTTTACTGCGCTAACCTCTTTAAAAAGATTTTCTCATCTAACCCTCACAGTAACACTGGAGGGTAGGTAGTATTATTTTCCCTGTTTTGCACCTATAAACGCTGAAAATCACAAAGTTGAAATAATGCCTAATGCCACACAACAACTAACTTATAAATCCAAGTTTCAAATACAATCATTGTGGCTCCAAAGCTATTTTCATTTGGTAATCTAATTTTTGAAACCATAATATAAAACTGTATCTTAATTATGATATTTTAATTATATCTAGAAATCACTGAAACTTACGGTATGAAAATATGCTAAATGCTTTATATGGATTTCCTTATTTAATTCTTAAAGCTGTGACGTTACTGTGACCATTTTTTAGATGAAGTAACTGAATGAAGACTTTGGAAGGTTAATTACCGAAACACACAAACAAATGAAATTTGATTTGTTGATGTTCATTAAATTAGCTAAGGCCCCTATAAGAGAACAATAGAAGTTCCTTGCTTAGGGTGGGTATGGAAAGGGAAGTGGGGAGGTGAGAAGTTTACCATCACAGAAAGAATTGAGAGGAAGACAAGAGACAAAAGAGTGACAAGGATAAATGGTCTACATTACAATTTGGTTCACTCTTGTCTGTGACTAGTCATGTCAAATAACTTTAGCATCCCCCTTCTGAAAGTAAGATTACTAGTCTATACTCTATTCCATAAGATACTGAAGATCACTGATGTCCAAACACTTTCTTTTTTTCTCATTTGTGGCATTATATTTTAAAGAAAATACACAGTGGAATTTAAGCTGTGTTTAAGGGGATTTCAGAGTTCATATGTAATCCTTCATTTTCTCTCAATGCTAATGTAATCACCTTTTTTGTTCAAGATAACATTTATGAATTATACATCTCTAAAAGGTTTATTTAAAATAATTTAAATGGCACATATCATCTTTGGTACTACATTATCACTGCATATGTTCAGCCAATAAATAACATACCTAGTAAGATAACATGACATCTCACTTGAGCATAATTGCTAGCATGTGTAAAGGACTTGGGTAGGCATATAACTCTATGACATGTGTAACATTATTATTATACTTTTACAAATGAGGTAGTTGGATCTAAAACTAAATTGCCCAGTGTTAGGAAAACAATAAGAGGCAAAGCAATGGCTTGAACCCTTTTCTTATAAAATCCTATGCTTTATGCACAGAATGATACTATTTACTTCAGAGAGCAGAGAATGGGCTCAAATAAGTACTGAACTCCCCATTACGGGATGTGTCCAAATACAGGCCGAAACACTCTTTGACAGAGAGGCACAGGACTCTAGCCATAGATGGACTAGGTAGTCTCTAAAGCACGTCTTAACACTGAGAGGCTGAGTTAGATTAAATATAACATCTTTGTGAAGGATGACAATCTCAGTCGCAGGGGCATGTTCCGTGTCTTTGTTGTTCTCAGGTTATTACATTTGACATTACAAACTCAGTGTAATGTACTGGATCTTCACCTGAAAGAGTGGCTTCAATTTTGTTATTGTGCTTTGGAGTTTTTAATGCACTTTTACATGTGTGATTTCATTTCAATTCATTTCTGCCACAACCCTGTGTAGTAGAGAACACAGGTATTTTAATCTGGCTATAATAAATTTGAACATTAAGTCCCTGCAAGGAAGAAAGTGGCTTGGCCAGATTTCCATAATTAATAATTCGTAGAACTGAAGCTAGACTTTATTTATTTCCCCTAAATTTTCTGCCTTTGAGGTTTGTACCTGATACAATAAACCTCCCACCCTGTTCCTTAATTTTTCCAGGAATAAAAGAGAAACTTCTTTAAAAGCTACATTTCTCTTGAAATGTCCAGTGCCTATTAAATGTCACTTTGTTATCTGTAATTTTATGCTTGCTCTATACCAGGAAAATGCAAACATTAACCAGGTAATGAACTGTTTTATCTCTGATGCCAAATAGTCTACGTTCTATTTGCCTCCTTTTAAATTTGCTGCTTCAGTGCTTTGTGGAGAGACCTGGTCTTAATCTGTAAGAGCAGGATGCCAGCAGTTAGTTAGAAAACAATTTCCCTTAGCCTTTGCATGGCTAGCGTTTTATCTTTGAAACAGTATTGACATAACACTTATACCATTTGATAACTCAACTACCCTGATAAGAGAAGGTAACGAGGAGCTACAGGACAGCCCAGAACGTTACAGGCACTGCGATCTAATCAGGTGTTGCTACAGAATGAGTGGAAGCTTTGCAGAAAGGAAACCACCATGAAGAATCAGCCTGTGTAAAACTGGGGAACATCTATAGCTCTGTGGCCTCTGTAGCCTGTTATATGTTGCCAGTATTCCCCTACAGACTCCCTGATATGTTCTTTGGGGTTAAGAAGACATAAGGGCTCCAGATAGAAGCAAAGCCAATTCTACATTATTGAAACTTCCTTTTCTCTCAGAAGAGAGAATCTCTTTACGTTATTGTTCTGATAAAGAACAATAAGCACACAGGAACATAACCTGATTCCTCACCTCTTGACAGTACACATAAGCTTCTAATCCTCTTAGCTCTACAGATTCTTTTAATATACCTATATGCAAACTCTACACTGTGATGCAATGCCATCCTAACTTAATAAGGGGCAAAAATCTCCTTTTTTTATGCAAATGAAATCACCATTGAGCGCTCAAAATTGTAGTTTAGCAGATGCCTGGAAACTGCAGGTTGGTAATAAAGGTGAATATGTGGGCAGTTGCCTCCAGGGATGGAAAGCTTCACATGCTGTGGGGAATCTTGAAAGCAGAACAAATGCTGTGCACAGTAGGTGGGCCTGAGTGGCCCCACCCTGCATGTTGAGTCATGTTTCTCTGAGGCTGTTGTGTTTCCTGTAGTTTAAGAGTTTGCCAGCACCTGACCCTATAGAGGGGACAACAGCAGAGCTGGAGATAAATGAAAATACTAAACAACAGTAGAGCTGAATTGAAGTATGTATCATTTTAAGTACTTTAAACACTGAAAACCAGAAAACCCAAATCAAGCAGGCCTGAAAAATTAGGAGATGCATTATTTCACAAAATTAGAAGCTTGGAGGTAGAGCAGGCTCTAGAAAAGGACACTCCGTGAGATCATTCTGCTCTCTGCTATCTGCCTCAGCATCAGCTTTATCCCAAGGCTATACCACCCCTCCCAACAATGGTTACAATATGATCTCTGTGGCAATCAGGGAATCAGTTAAACAAAACAAACAAAAAAAACCATCACCCTCACTGAAGAGCTTAGCTGTGAACATCTATATTTGCAATGAATTACTTTAGAGGAACATAAAAAAATATCAATTGCCTTGTGGCCTTAGAGGTGGGAAGAGAACTTTCAGAGGGCATTCATTCTGTGTAAGCACATTACTTACAGTTTATTATTTAAAGCTCGAAATAACTCAGCAAAATAGATACTATGAACGCAGATTATATAGATAAAACAGTTGAGGCTCGAATGGATTTAATAACTGGTTGTAAATGTAATATCATCATGACAAACTTTTCCAAACTCAAAAGTTGGGATTGAAGCAAATGCTACAAAAAGCGCGCGCACGCGCGCGCGCGCACACACACACACACACACACACACACACACAAAGAAAGAAAAGTCCTGTCTTTGGACAAAGATTCATTTCACTAGGGCAACCAGAGATCCCTCACTGGGATATAAGAGGAGGAGGAAATGGCTTTTTATTAATGGGCCAAAATCAAGGAGGTATAATTTGAGCTGGGAATTAAAAGGCAGGATTAAGATAGGCAGAACTGGGAAGGGCACTTGAAAGTACAGATTTGCTTGATGAAAATAAGCAAGTGGGAAAGGAGAGATCAGGTTCACTAAATGAAAAGTAATCTGGTCTGTTAAAATGTAGGATAATGAACAAATGATCCAATCAAGAAATGGGCAGAAGACATGAACAGACATTTTTCCAAAGAAGACATCCACATGGCCAACAGACACATGAAAAAGTCCTCAACATCGCTCGGCATCAGGGAAATCCAAATCAAAATCTCAATGAGATATCACCTCACACCAGTCAGAATGGCTAAAATTAACAAGTCAGGAAATGACAGATGTTGGCAGGGATGCGGAGAAAGGGGAACCCTCCTACACTGTTGGCCGGAATGCAAGCTGATGCAGCCACTCTGGAAAACAGGATGGAGGTTCCTCAAAAAGTTGAAAATAGAGCTACCATATGATCCAGCAGTTGCACTACTGGGTATTTACCTCAAAGATACAAATGCAGGGATCCGAAGGGGTACGTGCACCCCAATGTTTATAGCAGCAATGTCCATAATAGCCAAACTATGGAAAGAGCCAAGATGTCCATCGACAGATGAATGGATAAAGAAGATGTGGTATACATATACAATGGAATATTATGCAGCCATCAAAAGGAATGAAATCTTGCCATTTGCAACGATGTGGATGGAACTGGAGGGTATCATGCTGAGCGAAATAATTCAATCAGAGAAAGACATGTATCATATGACCTCACTGATATGAGGAATTCTTAATCTCAGGAAACAAACTGAGGGTTGTTGGAGTGGGGTGGGGTGGGAGGGATGGGGTGACTGGGTGATGGACACTGGGGAGGGTATGTGTTCTGGTAAGCACTGTGAATTGTGCAAGACTGTTGAATCTCAGATCTGTACCTCTGAAACAAATAATGCAATATATGTTAAGAAAGAAAAAAAGAAGAAGAAGAATGTAGAAGGAGGGGAAGAATGAAGGGGGGGAAATCGGAGGGGGAGAAGAACCATGAGAGACAATGGACTCTGAAAAACAAACTGAGGGTTCTAGAGGGGAGGGGGTTGGGAGGATGGGTTAGCCTGGTGATGGGTATTGAGGAGGGCACGTTCTGCATGGAGCACTGGGTGTTATGCACAAACAATGAATCATGGAACACTGTATCTAAAACTAATGATGTAATGTATGGGGATTAACATAACAATAAAAAAATTAAAAAAAAATGTAGGATAATCACAATGAGCCAAACATTTCTCAGGCACTGCTTTCCATTCTTTCCATTCATCTCTTATTTTGGCAATGACCCAATTCAAGCGTTTTTAACCAGCATAGGCCGGCTTCTTGTAAGTGTAACTCAAGTGTACCGTGCCTTGCTGCCTACTGTGAACCTCTTTCTGTCATGAGGCTTCTCAGAGTCCTGAAAGTCAGATAATTGCAGAATTCCTAGGCACTCAGGTACTTACAACTCAGAAGTCTGGAAAGAGTTAACAAGTAGAACAATTCTTTTTTTTTTTTTTAAGATTTTATTTATTTGTTTGACAGAAAGAGACAGTAAGAAAGGGAACACAAGCAGGGGGAGTGGGAGAGGGAGAGGCAGGCTTCCCGCTGAGCAGAGAGCCTGATGCAGGGCTCGATCCCAGGACCCTGGGATCATGACCTGAGCCGAAGGCAGATGCTTAACAACTGAGCCACCCAGGTGCCAAACAAGTAGAACAATTCTTATCTAAAAATCACTAAAGACGTTGGCTAGCTGCTTATCCCTTCTATTCTTCCAGTTGATGGATTTTTAGCTACATGCCATAAAATTTCTCAGAAGTCCTGTAATCACATGGGCATAGTCCCCAACTCCAACTCTAATTTGCTTTCATCCTATCCTAGAATTTACACATCTGTCTCTCCCACTAATCCTTTGAGACATAATGGTTTTGAAATATATGAAGTAAACAACAAAAGCAAGGCAAATAGTGGTGTCATTTAGAGAACATAAATAAGCTAGAGGAATAGCCAATATTGAAGAGAAAAACAAGTTTGTTTATAGATTTATTAAGTTTGAAAAGTAAGTTATTCATATAAAGCTATTAATAACAATGTACATTTTCATTCATAATGAAATTTAATAGGAAAAAAAAATGTGTGGTAATGTCACAAAAAATGGTAGTTGAAGTGACCTAATGAATCATCAATGGAAGACTATAGAGAGAAGGCCCAACACAGAACGTGAAATAGAAGAATCGTCAGAGAGTATGGAAGAGATCTAGACCTAAACCAAACTAAAATTGGTTTTTAAGAGGGAGAAGGTAATCAACAGACATAAATGTTAAAGAAAGTCAAAGAAGGGAGGATTACAAAAGATCTTCCATTAGAAGACGACAATGATTTTAATGATTTGAGAGTGGAATTCCACTAGGGTGACAGTAACATAATTCATATTATAAAATTTTGAAGAGTAGGAATATGGTAAGAAAGTAAAATTATATAAATTCTAGTTTTTGGAAAGGTTTTCCACTGAATGAACAGAAATATAGCAAGCCAAGGAATAGCAGTTTTGAGACTTTGGAAAATATATGCTTGTTTGACATACAAGGGAAAGGATCTAAAGTAGACGGAAAATTCAAAAGTACAAGAAACATACCTGGTCAACATTAAACCATGTTCCTAAAGACCTGGATAATGAGTAGCTCTCAATACAGAAATGGGTTAAATGGTTTGCCATGAACATCAGATGATATACAACTTTCTCAAAGTAATATGACAAGGAGACAGAATGAGTAAATGTTAAAAAAATAATAATAAAGATAAATATATATATATATATATATATATATATATATATATATGTTAGGTAAAAAGAAAAAAAAGAATATGAGGGCAATCACATTTGGTCACATTGATATTTGAAGTAAATTTTTTTTAAATAATTAAATAATTTAAATTTAATTACACATTAATAATGGCCTTACCAGAAATGATAAAGAGACTCCTTTAGGCTGAAAGGAAAGGGTGCTAATTAGTAACAAGAACACATATGAAAGAATAAATCCCCCTGGAAAGGTAAATACATAGTAAGGATAGTGGATTAATCATTTATAAAGTTAGTATGAAGATTAAAAGACAAAAGTAGTAAAAATAACTGTGATTACAATAATTAGTTATGGGATACACAAGATGTAGGTAAAAAGATGTAACATATGACATCAAAAACATAAAATGTCGGGAGAGGGAGAATAATAATGTTGAGCTTTACAATGTCAAACTTAAGTTGTTACCAACTTAAAATAGACTGATAGTAGATACAAGTTGTTATATGTAAGCCCCATGGTAACCACAAAGCAAAAAGTTATAGTAAGTACACAAAAGATAAAGTAATATAAGCATACCACTAAATAAAGTAATCAAACCACAAAGGCAGAGAGCAATAGAAGAAACTGAGAAGAACTACAAAAACAATCAGAAAACAATTAACAAAATGGCAATAAGCAATTCCTATCAATAATTACTCTAGGGGTGCCTGGGTGGCTCAGTCAGTTAAGTGTCTGCCTTAGGCTCAGGTCATGATCCCAAGGTCCTGGGATCAAGCCCTGCATGGGGCTTCCTGCTCAGTGGGAAGCCTGCTTCTCCCTCTCCCTCTGCCCCTCCCCACCACCCCTCCCACTCGTGCTCTCTCTCTCTCTCTCACTCTGTACTCTCTCTCTCAAATAAATAAATAAAATCTTAAAAAAAAAAAAACTACTTTAAATGTAAGGGGACTGAATTCTCCAACCAAGAGACATAGAGTGGCTGAATGGATTGAAAGAAAGAAAAAGAGAGAGGTGCGCGGAGAGGTAGGGAGGGAGGGAGAAGGGAAAAGAAAGAGAAGACAGACAGACAAGACCATCTATATGCTGCCTACAAGGATTCATTTTAGATGTAAGAACATACACATACTGAAAGGGAAGGGATGAAAAAAGATATTCCATGCAAATAGAAACCAAAAGAAAGCTGGAGTAACTATCGTTAGACAAAAGAGACTTAAAAACAAAGATGGTAATAAAGAGACAAAGAAGAGCATTACACGATGATAAAGGGGTCAATCCCACAAGAAGATACAACATTTATAAATATTTATGCACCCAACATGGGAACACCTAAATATATAAAGCAAATATTAACAGACCTAAAAGGAGAAACTGACATAAATACAATAATAGTAGATTTAATACCCCACTTACATGAATGGATAGATCATCCTGACAGAAAATCAATGAGGAAAATTGGCCTTAAATGACACATTAGACCAAAGGGACTTCACAGGTATTTATAGAACATTACATCTAAAAGCAACAGAGTGCATTATTTTCAAGGGCACATGGGGCTTTTTCCAAGATAATTATATACTAGGCCATAAAACAAGTATTAATAAATTTAAGAGAACTGAAATTATATCAAACATCTTTTTTGATCACAATGGTATGAAACTACAAAATTCATTACACAAAGAAAACTGGAAAATTCACAAATAGGTAGAAATTAAAGAACATGCTACTGAACAACCAATGGGTCAAAAAAGAAATCAAAAGAGAAACTAAAAAATACCTTGAAAAAAATGGAAATGTAACATATCAAAATCTATAAGAGGCAGCAAAAGCAGTTCTAAGAGGGAAAATTCATAGTGATAAATGCCTACCTCAGGAAAAAAGAAAAGTCTCAAATAAATTACCTAACTTTACACCTCAAAAAAACTAGGAAAACTCAAACAAATCCCAAAGTTAGTAGAAAGAAGGAAATAACAAAGATTAGAGCAAAAATACATGAAACAGAGACCAAAAAGACAATAGAAAAGATCACTGAAACTAAAAGCTAGTTCTTTGAAAAGATAAACAAAATTGAAAAACCTTTAAGTAGACTCACCAAGAAAAAAAAAAGGAGAGGACTCAAATAAATAAAATCTGAAATGAAAGAGAAGTGCTATCACAGAAATGTGAAGGATCATAAGAGATTACTACAAACAGTTATATGCCAACAAATTGGACAACCTAATAAAAATGGATAAGTTATTGGAAACATACAACCTACCATGACTGAATCATGATGAAGTAGAAAATCTGAACACACTGATCACTGGCAAGAATAGTGAATCAGTTATCAAAAACCTCCCAACAAACAAAAGTGCAGGACCAAAAGTCTTCACTGTCGAATTCTACTAAAAATTCAAAGAAAAATTAATACCAACCTTCTCAAACTCTCAAAAAACAGAAGAGAAGGGAACTCTTCCAAATTCATTTAATGAGACCAGCATTACCCTGATACCAAAACCAGACAAGGATGCCAACAACAACAACAACAACAACAACAAAAGGAAAAGAAAAGAAAAGAAAATTACAGGCTAATATCCACAACAAATGTAGATATAAAAATCCTCAATAAAATATTAGCAAACCAAATTTAATAATTCATTAAAATGATTATACCCCATGATCAAGTGGGATTTAATTTAGAGATACAGGGATGATTTGACATCTGTTAATCAGTTGATGTGATACACCATATTAACAAAATAAAGGATAAAAATCATATGATCAATCCAACAGACACATAAAAAGCATTTGACAAAATTCAACATCGCTTTATGATAAAAACTTTCGAAAAGCACGTATAGAGAGAACGTACCTTACCATAATAAAGGCCATATCTGATAAGCCCACAGCTAACATCATACTCAAAGGGAAAAAGCTGAAAGCTTTTCCTCTAAGATCAGGAACAAGACAAAGATGCCCACTCTCACCACTTTTATTCTATACAGTATTGGAAGTCCTAACCAGAACAATTAGTCCAAAAAAGAAAAGAAAGGAAAGGCATCCAAATTGGAAAGAAAAAAGTAAAACTGTCACAATTTGCAGATGATATATATAGAAAACCCTAAAGACTCCATCAAAAAACTGTTAGAATAAACAACTCAGTAAAGTTGCAGGATACAAAAAAATCAATACACAAAAATCTGTTGCATTTCTAGTTCTTAAATAAAGAAAACAATCCCCTTGATAATTGCATCAAAAAGAATAAAATACCTAGGAATATATTTAACCAAGAAGATAAAAGACTTGTATATCAAAACTATAAGACATTAATGAAAGAAATTGAAGAAGACACAAATAAATGAAAAGATATTCTGTGCTCATGGATTAGAAGAACTAATATTGTTTAAATGTCCATACTACCCAAAACAATATACAGATTGAATATAATCCCAATGAAAATTCCAAAAGCATTTTTCACAGAGATAGAACAAACAATCCTAAAATTTGTGTGGAACAATAAGACCCCAGATAGTCAAAGCAATCTTGAGAAAGAACAAAGCTGAAAGCATCATGCTTCCTGATTTCAAACTATATTACAAAACTAGACTAATACAGTATGGTTGGCATAAAAACAGACATAGATCAATAGAACAGAATACAGCCCAAGAATAAATCCATGCATATATGGTCAATTAATTTACAACAAAGGAACCAAGAACATACACAGGGAAAAAACAGCCGATTCAAAAGATAGTGCTGGGAAAATTGGACAGCCACATGCAAAAGACTGAAACAGGATCACTATTTTACACTACACACAAAAATAAATTCAAAATGGATTAAGGACTAGAACATAAGACCCAAAACCATAAAACTCCTAAAAGAAAACCTAGGCAGTTCCTGACATATCTTGGCAATGATTATTTTTGAATCTGATACTAAAAGCAAAAGCAACAAAAGTAAAAATAAAAGTAAACAAGTGAGACTACATCAAACTTAAAAGCTTCTGCATAATAAAGGAAATCATCAACAAAATTAAAAAGCAACCTACTGCATGAAAGAATATATTTGCAAATCATGTATCTGATAAGAGGCTAATATCCAAAATCTATAAAGAACTCATACAACTCAATAGCAAAAAACAATCAAATTAAAAAAGGTGCAGAAGATCTGAACAGACATTTTTCCAAAGAAAACATACAGATAGCCAACAGATTCATGAAAAGATGTTCAACATCATTAATCATCAAGGAAATGCAAATCAAAAGCACAATGAGAGGTCACCTCACACTTTGTAGAATGGCTAGTATAAAAAGAGAAGCGTTGGTGAGGATGTAAAGACTCCTGTAAAGCCTTGTGCACTGATCATGGGAATGGATATTGATGCAGTGATGATGGAAAACACTACTACGGAGGATCCTCAAAAAATTAAAAATAGAATTACCATATGATACAGCAATTCCACTTCTGGATATTTATCCCAAGAAAATGATATATAAAAAAGATATATAACCCTCATGTTCATTGCAGCATTATTTACAATAGCCAAGATATGAAACAACCTAAGCATCCGTTGATGGATGAATGGATAAATAAATTGTGGTATATATAAATACAATGGAATACTACTTGGCCATAAAAAAAGAATGAAATCTTGCCATTTGTGACAACAGGGATGGACCCAGAGGGCGTTATGCTAAGTTAAATAAGTAAGACAGAAAAACAAATACTGCATGATTTCACTTATATGTAGAACTGACAAAAAGAATGTAATTAAAACAAAACAAAAACAAGCTCATAGATAACAGAAAACAGATTGGTGGTTGAAAGGTGGAGGTGCTGGGTGGGGGCTGAAATGGGTCAAAGAGATCAAAGGTGCAAACTTCAAGTTATAAATGTCATGGGGATGTAATGTACAGCATGGTGACTATAGTTAAGAATACTTTATTGCATATTTGAGTAAATCTTACAAATCCTCATCACGTGAAAAATATTGTAACAAAAATGGTGATAAATGTTAACTAGATTCATTGTGATGATTATTTTGCAAAATATACAAATATTGAATCATTATGTACACCTGAAATTAATATAATGTTATATGTCAATTATACCTTAGTTAAAAAAGAAAGAAAAAAAAAAAGAAACACTAGGACCTTTAGAGTCTACAATGGTCCTTGGATTTATTTTTGTTTTTGTTTTTATTATTCCTGCTTTTACTATTCAAGATTATTTGCTTATTTACACTCATCTGGATTATTATTATATCCTTCTAAAAGGTCAATTTACTACAAGCCTTCCTTTCTAATCCATAAAATGTCAGTAGTAGTTTAATACTCCTAAACAGATTATCTTAAACCAAAACTCTTCAAAGGGATCCTCCTATTACCTAACAAATTAAATAGGTAATTGTCATCCTAGTTGTTTTGTTTGTTTGTTTAAAAAAGTCCTTTATAAAGTAGCCCCACTAACTTCTAAACCTTGTCTTATATTTCTTTCAGATTTTTGTTTTACAAAGCTGGAAAACAGTATGACCAGCTGTTATTTAGAAATATCCCACAGTTCTCAACAGTTCCTTTTCAGCTCAAGTAATCATCTTTTCCTGGAGTGCTCTTGTCTCACCCTTACCCTTAATTATTTCCTATAACAAGTATAGCCATTCCCCAATCCTTTAAACTCCTTTTCAATTGCTTTCACACTGATACATTTTTTTTTATACTACTAGCATGAACTTGACATTTAAAGAGCTTTCCCTTCTGTTTAAAAATCTAAGGGACACAGACACTGGAACCTTGTAACAGTGATTACTTTATACCTTGTATTGAAATTATATATTAAAATGTGAAAATATATTAAATATAAAAAAGTGAATGTTCCTTAAATATTGATTTAGATGGCTATTTCCTTCAGAAAAGTGTTAGTTGTGTATCTTACCTTTTCCCTATCACAGTGCCTCTTGCATATTTTAAAACTCGATAAATATTTTGTGAATTGAAGCATATTTTACTAAAGCAAAATACACATGTACACTATCATTGAGGGGAACTTTACATTCTCAGTTAAATGACAAGAGGTAGAGATTTTTGTATACTATTATCTTTTTTACTTAATTTAACACTATTTTATGTTGTTTTAAATTAGTGTATGTAGGACCATGTCAGATAATGAGAAAATTGTTTTGTTTTGTTTTGTTCTTTAAAGATTTTGTTTGTTTATTAGGGAGACAGTGAGAGAACACAGCATGCAGAGGGGCAGAAGGAGAGGGAGAAGCAGACTGCCCACTGAGCAGGGAGCCTAACGTGGGGTTCAATCCCAGGACCCTGGGATCATGACCTGAGCAGACACTTAACCAACCGAGCTACCCAGGCACCCCAGAGAAAATTGTTTTTGTTAATACCACAAATTTAAAATTTGTTCAATTTGTTGATTAAATTCTTTGCATCTGGATTATATTTGTTAAGTCACACAAAAATAATCATATCTTAAGCTAAATTATTTATATTTTTATAGTATTATTATTTTTTATAGTCTTTTTTTATAGTCTTTTTATTTATTTAGTCTTTTTATTTATTTTTTATTTATAGTCTTTTTATATTATAGTCTTCGTAAGTGCACGAACAATAAGTCTATAGCTGAATGAATTATCACAAAGTGAATAAAACTATGAAACTATTACTTTGTTAAACAAATTGAAACAAATATCTGAGAGTACACGCTCCTGTACTGTCCCAACTGCCAGACTTGCTCTCTTTTCTCAAGGAAACCATTACTCTGACTTCTTTCAGAATAAAAACTTTGTCTGTTTTTGGACTTTATATAAGTAGGATCATACAATATTATACTATTTTATTTGTTTCTTTTGCCCAACATTATACTTGTGAGATTCATCTGTGCTTTTAAAAAAAATTTTCATAGCTATAGTATACCTATTCTATGAATATATCACAATTTATTTTATACTTGACGGAAATCTGGATGGTTTCCAATATGAAGTTATTATAAATAAAGCTGCCACAAACATTCTCGCATATATATTGTATGACATGTGTATGTACCTTTGTGGTATATTTAGGAATGACAGGCTTTAGTAATAAGGTATATAAATTTTCAGTTTTAGAAGATAGTGACAATTTTCAAAATAAGTTGAACCAGTTTACATTATCATTACTTGGTAAATTTTGCACCAGATTAGAGTATCACCTCTAGTGTGTGAGATTTCCCATTGCTTCACATTCGTGCTAATATTCACCATTGTCTGTTTTAGCTTTTCACATATTTATTCAGATATGTCCAGATTTTAGCCAATCAGTTGTGTGTGTGGTGGTATTTCATTGTAGTTTTAGTTTGCATTTCTCTGATAGCTAAAGGTTGAACAAATCATATATTTATTGGTTATTGGTATCTGTTTTTCATGAAGTGACTACTGAATTCTTTTGCCTATTTCTGTGGGAGGGTTTGTTTCTACTTTTTGATTTCTGTAAGTTCTTCATGTTTTCTAAGCTTTCCATTGGCTATGTATCTTGCAAATATATTTCCTGCTACATGGCTTGCGATTTCACCAACCTTAATGCTGTCAAGTGATGAACACAAGATCTTAGTTCCAATGTACCTCTTTCCAGTTCATGCATTTTTGTGTTCCACTTAAAAATATATTCTTACCCAATGTTCATGAAATCAGTCTCCCATGAATAATAGTCCTTTAAGCAAATCATGAAAAATGGCCTATATTGGCCAGTATTTGATTTTTTCCCCCCTTTGGATCTTGTATTGAGTGTTTTTCAGCATAGTTTTCAATACTACCAACTTTTCCTAGTATTTTATAGTTGTAAATTTTTACAAAGAAACTGTGATTTTATAGCAGGTATTTGAATTGAATTTATTTTCTCCCAAGCTATTGGTAGAAATTTCATAACTTTGCATTCAATTGAATTTTAATGGCTGTATATGAATTTTAAAAATGTGGATATCAAACATAACTTAAATAATACAGATATCCTATTATTATTATTATTTGAGAACTCAGGCAGTGGAAATTGTCTGCCTTTTCCAGAACGTTATTTTGGCAATACCTACAATTGCTTAATTTTCGTTATAACATTATTGCTCACTGTCTCCTAAAATCAGAACTAATACCATTTTAAATGGTCATAGGCATTACCATTTAAACAAAATTCTAGCAGGTTAATGACATGCCAAATCAAAATTATGACTGACAAAATGAATAGTAATCACACATGTATAATTTGTTTTATTTTTCAAACATCCAAACAGTGGTATAAATTAATAGCTAATGCTGATCACTGTGACAAAACTGAAACTAATTACCTGAAAAATGGTGAAGTAAATATTGAGAATGTGAGTTGCAGACAAAGTTCTCATAAGCAGACTAAATCCAAATATCTTATATATTTATCACATTAAGTACTCAGTGTAATGGCTATCAAAACCCATGTACATAAAAAGCCCACAGGAGCTGGTTAAAATTACAGATTCCCAAATCCCACACTGAATGATTTTAGTTCCAGAGGCCCAATGTTGGGTCTAGAAATCTGAATATTATATGGGGTATCCAAAGATACTGATACAATGAGTATAAGGTCCACTCAGGGTTAAGCTTGCTCTGGGAAGATCTGTAAAATAAAAGGAGTCTACCATCAACATCCTGGTGGTTCCAATTTCTCTCTTGCTCACCCTTTCTGAACCCCACTTCATGGTACTTGTACTGACCAGGCCTAGACTCAGCAAGATGTTTGGCAAAGGGGTCTCTCCCAGCAAGAATGATCATTGGAATTTACCTCTAATTAAATATCCTGCAGACACTTCTCCAAAATTGTATTTGTTCTTGTAAAAAGTTTTACTAAAAACACTTTATACTAAATTGCCAATAATTGATACATTTATTGGTATTTTACTATCTTCCCAGGGCCATCTCTTATTTAAAAATGAACCTTTAATAATTTAATAATCCATTATAAGGTTTCCTAGAAACTTGTTGGAATTGTAGATAGAGAAAGAAGTCGTAAATGACAAGATTCTTATATTTGTGTGTGTATATGTGTGTGCTTACTTCGGTATGTCTTATAAAGTAGAAAGTTTGGCTCTGTACAATACCAAATACCAAGATGCTAAAATGATAAGGAGCCTGGCTTGGACTTAGTCTCTAATAAATATTCTTTTAATAACTGAGGGGGAAACCAGATTGAGAAATGAGAGTTTATAGGCTCTATGAGAGGAGTTGGCAAAGGCAGAGTTTAGGATAATAAAGATAAGTGAAAAGGAATACTGTATAGCCCCTGAGAGAACAGAACACTCTAGAAGCTATAGCTAACAATTCCAAGCTAGAGAAGCAAGTTCACACAAAATTTATCTTTTTCTCTCTATGAGCTCATAAGCAAAGTTATCTACTAAAATTGAACAAGTATGACTAGAGTACAAGAATTGTGATAAATCATTGAATAGTTGCTATAAGGATTGTAAAAGTTTTCTTCTGCTTTCTTTTTTTGCGGTGGGAGGGTTATTTCTTTGGTTTGTTTTGTTTGTTTGTTTTCCTTGTTTATATCAGGAACAATTAGAATTGCCTGGTGACTTTAACCCATTCAAATGGGTAAATGCATAATGGCACCAATTTGTGTTCCTCTATAGTTGTGTTCTGGAGCCTAAAACTATGAATAGAACTTGTGGATGGCAGTATTGCTCTCTGGTGTTAGGTTAGAGAACTGCTGCAACAGAAGGAAAAGGCAGCAAAAGGGAATAAAATTTATGATGAACACATGAATAAAGGATAAAGAGAAAGAAGTAAAAACAGGGATAGTTTGATAGTGAGAGAGATAGGATGGATGGACTTTGATGGCAAGTATGCTAAGTGAGATAAATCAGACAGAGAACCACAAATACCTTATGATAATCACTTTTATGTAGAATCTAAAAGAGCTAAACTCATAGAAACAATAGAATGGTGGTTACCAGAGGCTAGGGGGAAGGGGAAAGGTGGCAATGTTGGTAAGAAGGAACATACCTGCAGTTAGAACATGAATAAATTCTGGGGATCTAATGCACAACACTGTAATTATAGTTAACAACACTGTATTATATACTTGAAAGGTGCTAAGAGACTAGATCTTAAATGTTTTCACCACAAAAAAAAAATGATAATTATGTGATTGTGATAGAGGCATTGGTTAACACTAAGGTGGTAATTGTATTACAATATACAAATGTATCAAATCAACATGTTGCACATCTTAAACTTATACAATGTTATAGATCAATTATATCTCAATAAAAATATTGACAATGTCAACTTGCATTTGAAGTGAGTATAAAGAAGACAGAAAACAGAAAATGTTGGATGTTGTGGGTGGAGATGTGACTATTTGTTGTTACATTTTCACAATGGAGTTATTCTAGTTGTAATCACTCAGATAGGGTGGTCAAGGCAAGTGCATTGTGCAAGAGTGATTTAGTGGTCAGGGAAGATCATACTGACTAAGAGGGAAGAAAATGGTATAGCTGAAAAACAACAGTCACAAAGGAAGAATGGACTTAACGGCAATGGAAGAATGATAGGAAAGAATGGCAGTAGAGAAGAAAGATAATACCAACCTGTATTTCTTTTTTTTTATTGACCAAGAGTTTTCTATTCAAGATGCTTTATGAGGAATTATATCATTACAGAATATACACATTTCAATTGAGAACAGAGATTGATAAAAACCTTTTATAAAAAAGATTTGGATCAGAATGAGATGACAACCCTGCCCTCTGTCTCACACCCCTGCTACTGAAACATAGAAAAGCTGGATTCCATGTATAAAAATGTATACATACCTGGGCTCTTAAGAAAGATCCTCTGGAACCAAATGAAAAAGTAACTCATAAACAAGATACACAAGCTGAATGTCTTGTCATTTCTATTCCCATTATTCTGGGAATAAAAATCCAAGTAGGTTGGATATGCAGAGGATGGAAGAACAGGTTAGCTGGCACTATGAGAAAATGTTCATGTAAGACATTTTATAAGGCCATTTGTCTGGTGTCTCCAAAAATCAGTGACATAGGGTGTGTGTGAACTCTTCTAGATTGGTGTGGGTGGGGGGGTGGGGAAGATGCATAATCAAATGCAGTGATCCTGAGGAACGAAGGAAGGAAGGAAGGAAGGAAGGAAGGAAGGAAGGGAGGAAGGGAGGAAGGGAGGAAGGGAGGGAGGGAGGGAGGGAGGGAGGGAGGGAGGGAGAGAGGGAGGGAGGAAGGCTCCAAAGTAATATTTTGGGATGACCACAGACATTTCAACAAAGGCAGGATATTAAAGAAATGTCTACAAATTACTTTAAAATATCAAAAAGTATTGGCAACTGTTGGTAAGGATACTGAATATCTAGACTGTTCATTGTACTATTCTAATTTCTTCTATTTAGTAACTTCAAAATAAAATTAACAAAAGTAGAAAAATAAAGTACGATGCTATCAACAATAGCTATTCTTAGAGAACTTTTTATTTATAGATAACCTGAAAATTTGATTTAAGGTAAAGAAACTTGAGTTGCAACAGAAAATTAATTCTGGTAAATATTATCTCTTTTTAATAAGGTAGCTGCCTTTTAGATGTTATATTAAATAACTCTTAATACTTGACATATATAAAATGTAGAGTACTCTAAGAATAATATTAGAATTATGGGACTTTTTATGTGTTTGTACCAAGCAATATATTTTGCTTGTTCTCAAGGTAGACCTTTAAACCTTTTCAACATTTTGTTTAAATTAAACTCCTACCAAAATCACTCTATTTTGAGTAGAATAATCAATTATTTCTTTTCACATAATTTCTTAACCTTCCTACTAGATTTCATATTTCAAATATATCTTTTCTTCATATCAACATATCTAATAGTAAAATACTGACACATTTTGCTATGTTGATGATACTTCTCCTTACATGCTTTTTACCAGTTAGGGTGTAACCTACTAAAATCCATACTCTTCTCAAAGTAACTGCTACAGAATTCTTGTATCTAGTAAGTTGTTCAATGAATGATTTTCCTTCAGAAAGGTTTTATTTTATAGTAATAGGCATACTTATCTTTATTACATGTTTATTCAAATACTAATTTTACAACATACAGAAATGAATTAATCCAGTTAAACTTCCAATATCTTTTACAATCATGCAATTTAACTGGGAAAAAATGACAATTCAATTCTCTTGACCATCATCTGCTAAACTGAACTAATCAGTAGAAAAAAATATATTTATACCTGCATTAGACCTAAGTATATATGATTTTACTTTTTACTATCTTAAAACACATTTTCCAAAATGAAAATTACATTCAGTTTGTTCCCATATATTCCTAAGCTATATAATATTTTATCAAAGAATTGAACTGACTAGATCAGTGAAGACTAGAGACGAGTGCTATCCAACAGATCTTCCTAAAGTGAGAGAAATATTCTATAACTGTGCTACCCCATATAGTTTGGCTACGAAGTACCTGAAATGCGGCTAGTCTGACTGAAAACTGAGTTTTTAATTTCATTTAACTTTAATTAACTTAAATATATATTTAAATAGACATATGCAGCTAGTGGCTTCTATATTATACAGTTCAGCACAGACAATGAAAACTATAGACATAAGAAATGGTCTCTATTTATTGATACAGCCTATTTTTAAAAAAATACTTATGAAAATTTCATAATTTGTAGGTAAGAATGGCACATGTTTTAGATCAATATTAATAATAGCAAACATTTCTGTTCATTTATTTCATGCCATGCACTGATATACCAATTCATTTCATCTTTATACTAACTTTGATACTGGTAGTAGTAGTATTATCCTTATTTTAAAACTGAGTAGATTGAGACACTGTGTACCTATGATTAGGCAGAGAATAAGTAAAGAGCAGAGACTTGATTTGAACCAAGATGATCTGGCTCCAGAATTTTTTAATTGTCTTTAGGTAGAAATATTACTTCCCTATCTAATTATTTTCACTCATAAAATATACAGAAACAAATACACAGTCATTTGATGTAGCTTGTGCCTCTTCCTTGAAATGAATTTAAATCAATTTGGGAAATTTATTTTCTACATGACAGAGTACTCTATGTCCCATCTCTCCAGAGGTTTCACTGAAATGGCAAATACAGAGATACATACATATACATACACACATATCTGTATGTATACTTTCATATATAATAAAACTATTACAGTATTTGAAAATAGGGAAGCCTGAGATCAGCAAATTCAAAACCTTAAGGAATACTTGGATTAGTGGAATGCAATAACATAGAGGCAACCACAGGCTGATACAACTTCTTTCCAGCATGCCCCAGAAGATGCTTTAAGGTCAGAGACAACACACTGAAGAGCAGTTGTGCATCTATCAATTAGGAATATAAAGTACTGAAGAACTAAGCACAAAAAACTTGAGTCAATCAGGCCATTCCCTTTTCAGCTGTCCACACCAGGGCTCAGAGAATTATTTTCTAGAGGATATGAGAAATCTATTGGAGATTCCTATTATGGGTATTTGGGAAAAGAAAGAAATGGAGAGAATGAAGAAAGAAAATGCAGCTCTGTCCAAGAGTGAAAACCTCAAATAACTCTGCTGCCAAAGTAAAAGCATTCCTTACTTTGGCCACAGTAAGAAGAAAAATCCTGCCTGTGTGTAGCCTACCCAATTGCCAGAAAGGAAATCCAACCACTTAAAATCATCTGTTCATTTATGCCAATCTGCAGTAAGTCATCTTATACAAGGAGAAGGCCTACTGAAAAATCAATCCTAATCTTTTATGTGTGAAACAGACCCAGCCACTTTTATGAATCAATATAGTTATTTGATTATTTTTTTAAAGAGAGAAATTAATATCAACAGAACTCCAAAAATAAGAAAGATAAATGAACTTTTAATTTGTTCAAATTATTCATGTCAGAAATATTTAAGAGGATAATGTATCCATATGATAAGCAGACTACTAGGAAAAATGGCAGAGAACAAACATTACAAGAAATTAATATATATAATGCTGAGGGGGCGTAAAAGAGATGACAGAGGAGTAGGGGACCCTATTACAACCGGTCCCCTGAATTGAGCGTGATACCTACCAGACCACTCTGAACACCCACGAAATCAGCCTGAGATGTAAGAAGATATATCTGGGTCTCTATAAACAGAGTATCGCCAGCAGTTGGTTTTGAGGTATGAAGCAGCGAGCCGTGATTCCGTGGGCAGATATCTGATGATAAACGGAAGGGGGTGGGAGCCTCTGGGATCCTGCACCACCGGAGCACAAAAGCCTCCCACGCTGGGGGCCAGGCAAGACTCGCAGACTGTTAGTGGCAGGGAAAGGACTTTAGGGCAGCCCCCCGGACTGAAACCTGGAGCAGCAGGGCCGCAGGTCTGAACTGGGGGTGGCTGGTGGTTTTAGAAGCACAAAGGCAGAAATGTGCCTCGACCTGGAGGCGAGGACTGGGAGCACTGCTGTGGAGTGCACAACCCAGGATGCTGCAGTTTTAGCACAGACAAAAACAGAGACAGTGTGGCCTGGAGAGCTCACTGAAGAAAAGACTCTGATCTCTCTCTTCTAAGGCAGAGGGTTGGAAATGGTCACTTCTGCTCTGACTCTCAGAAGAGATGCAGAAAGGCTCCAAGGAAGGTAGCCAGAGAAAAAAAGCCCCCCAAAAAAACAGTTTTCACTGAGCCCATCCTCCCCTCTCCATGTGGCAGGGCAACTCTGCACAAACAGGGTTGCCTGAGTAACAGCACAGCAGGCCCCTTCACCAGAAAACAGGCTGGGAAAACAAGACCCTAAGGTCCCTAAAAAACAGGAGCATCTTGCTTGGGGTGTGATCAATAATTTAGACTCTGTACATTCCCTCAACCACTCCTCAACAGAATGACTAAGAGGAGGAACTCCCAAAATAGGAAAGACTCAGAGACTGACTTTTGCCGCAGATTTACAAATGGATATAGATATAAGCAAGATGTCAGAAATAGGCTTAAGGGTAACACTTATGGAGACAATAGCTGGAATGGAGAAATCGATTAATGGCAACATAGAGTCTCTAAGGGAAGAAATGAGAGCTGAACTGGGAGAACTTAAAAATACTATCAATGAGATCCAATCTAATCTAGATACTCTAACAGCTAGAGTAAATGGGGCAGAAGAAGAAATTAGTGATCCAGAAGACAAACTGATAGAAAAGAAGGAGCAAGAGGAGGCCTTGAAGAAACAGCTTAAATCCATGAAAACAGAATGAGAGAGATAAGTGACACCATGAAACATTCCAATATCAGAATTATTGGGATTCCTGAGGGGGTGGAGAGAGAGAGAGACTAGAAGATATATTTGAGCAAATCGTAGCTGAGAACTTCCCTAATCTGGGGAATGAAACAAGCATCCGTGTCCTAGAAGCAGAGAGGACCCTTCCCAAGATCAAGGAGAATAGACCAAAGCCCCAGCATGTACTAGTAAAACTCCTTAGAACCAAGGAAACCATCTTAAGGGCAGTTAGAGGGAAGAGATTCCTTACATACAGAGGGAGGAACATCAGAATAACATCAGACCTATCCACAGAGACCTGGCAAGCCAGAAAGGCCTGGCAAGACATATTCAGGGTACAAAATGAGAAAAACCTGCAGCAAAGAATACTTTATCTGGCAAGGCTGTCATTTAGAATGGATGGAGAGATGCAGAGCTTCCAGGACAGGCAGAAAATGAAAGAATATGTGACCACTAAGATGGCTCGGCAAGAAATATTAAGGGGGGGTTCTATAAAAGGAGAAAGACCCCAAGAGTGATATACAACAGAAATTTAGAGACAACCTATAGAAAAAAGGATTTCATAGGCAACATAATGACAATAAAATCATATCTTTCAAGAATCACTCTCAACGTGAATGGCCTAAATGCTCCCATAAAACAGCACAGGGTTGCAGATTGGATAAAAAGACAGGCCCCATCCATATGCTGTCTACAAGAGACTCATTTTGAACCTAAAGATACATCCAGACTGAAAGTGAAGGGATGGAGATCCATCTTTCATGCCAACGGACCTCAAAAGAAAGCTGAGGTAACAATTCTCATATCAGGCAAATTAGATTTTAAGCTAAAGACTGTAGTTAGAAACACAGAAGGACACCAACAAGAAGATCTAACAATTGTAAATATCTATACCCCCAACATGGGAGCAGCCATCTACATAAGCCAACTGTTAACCAAAATAAAGGGTCATATTGATAACAATACATTAAGTGTAGAAGACCTCAATACTCCACTCTCAGCAACAGACAGATCATCTAAGCAGAAAATCAACAAAGAAACAAGAGCTTTGAACGACACACTGGACCAGATGGACCTCATAGATATATACAGAACATTCCACCCTAAAACAACAGAATACTCATTCTTCTCGAGCACATATGGAACTTTCTCCAGAATAGACCACATATTGGGTCACAAACCAGGTCTCAACCAATACCAAAAGACTGAGATTATTCCCTGCATATTCTCAGACCATAATGCTTTAAAACTGGAACTCAATCACAAGAAAAAGTTTGGAAGAAATTCAAACACTTGGAAGCTAAAGAGCACTCTGCTCAAGAATCTTTGGGTCAACCAGGAAATCAAAGAACTTAAACAATTCATGGAAACCAATGAGAATGAAAACACATCAGTCCAAATCCTATGGGATACTGCAAAGGCAGTCTTAAGGGGGAAATACATAGACATCCAAGCCTCACTCAAAAAAAAAAATAGAAAAATCCCGAATTCAGCAACTAACTTTACACTTTAAAGAACTGGAGAAAAAGCAACAAATGATGCCTAAGCCACTCATTAGAAGAGAAATAACTGAGGTTAGAGCAGAGATCAATGAATTGGAAACCAGAAACACAGTAGATCAGATCAACAAAACTAGAAGCTGGTTCTTTGAAAGAATTAATAAGATCGATAAACCACTGGCCAGACTTATCCAAAAGAAAAGAGATAGGACCCAAATTAATAAAATTATGAATGAAAGGGGAGAGATCACGACTAACACCAAGGAAATAGAAACAATTATGAGAAATTATTATCAACAACTATATGCCAATAAATTAAGCAACCTGGAAGAAATGGATACCTTCCTGGAAACCTATAAACTACCAAGACTGAAACAGGAAGAAATTGACAACCTGAATAGGCCAATAACCAGTAATGAGATTGAAGCAGTGATTAAAAACCTCCCAAAAAACAAGAGTCCAGGACCTGATGGATTCCCTGAGGAATTCTGTTTCAAAAAATAGAAACAGAAGGAAAGCTTCCAGACTCATTCTATGAGGCCAGCATTACCTTAATCCCCAAACCAGGCAAAGATCACATCAAAAAGGAGAATTTCAGACCGATATCCCTGATGAATACGGATTCCAAAATTCTCAACAAAATCCTAGCTAATAGGATCCAACAATACATTAAAAGGATCATCCACCACAACCAAGGGGGATTTATCCCCGGGATGCAAGGTGGTTCAACATTTGCAAATCAATCAATGTGATACATCACATTAATAAAAGAAAGGACAAGAACCATATGATCCTCCCAATTGATGCAGAAAAAGCATTTGACAAAATACAGCATCCTTCCCTAATTAAAACTCTTCAGAGTATAGGGATAGAGGGAACATTCCTCAATTTCATAAAATCCATCTATGAAAAACCCACAGCGAATATCATTCTCAATGGGGAAAAGATGAGAGAGAGCCTTTCCCTTAAGATCAGGAACCCGTCAAGGATGCCCACTCTCGCCACTATTGTTCAGCATAGTACTAGAAGTCCTAGCAACAGCAAGCAGACAACAAAAAGAAATAAAAGGTATTCAAATTGGCAAAGAAGAAGTCAAACTCTATCTTTTTGCAGATGACATGATACTTTATGTGGAAAACCCAAAAGACACCACCCCCAAATTACTAGAACTCATACAACAATTCAGTAATGTGGCAGGATACAAAAATACAAAATCAATGCACAGAAATCAGTTGCTTTCTTATACACTAACAACACAACTGTAGAAAGAGAAATTAGAGAAACGATTCCATTTACAATAGCACCAAAAACCATAAGATAATTCAGAATAAACCTAACCAAAGAGGTAAAGGATCTATACTCTAGGAACTACAGAACACTCATGAAACAAATTGAAGAAGACACAAAAAGATGGGAAAATATTCCATGCTCATGGACTGGAAGAATAAACACTGTTAAAATGTTTATGCTGCCCAGAGCAATCTATACCTTCAATGCCATCCCGATCAAAATACCAATGGCATTTTTCAAAGTGCTGGAACAAACAATCCTAAAATTTGTATGGAATCAGAAAAGACCCCAAATCGCCAAGGAAATGTTGAAAAAGAAAAACAAAGCTGGGAGCATCACATTGCCTGATTGCAAGCTACATTACAAAGCAGTGATCACCAAGACAGCATGGTACTGGCACAAAAACAGACACAGAGACCAATGGAACAGAATAGAGAGCCCAGATATGGACCCTCATCTCTTTGGTCAAATAATCTTTGACAAAGAAGGAAAAAATATGCAATGGAAAAAAGACAGTCTCTTCAATAAATGGTGCTGGGAAAATTGGACAGCTATATACAAAAGAATGAAACTCAACCATTCCCTTACACCATACACAAAGATAAACTCAAAATGGATGAAAGATCTCAATGTGAGACAGGAATCCATCAGAATCCTAGAGGAGAACATAGGCAGTAACCTCTTCGACATCAGCCACAGTAACATCTTTCAAGACACGTCTCCAAAGGCAAGGGAAACAAATGAGAAAATGAACTTTTGGGACTTCATCAAGATAAAAAGCTTCTGTACAGCAAAGGAAACAGTCAACAAAACAAAGAGGCAACCCACAGAATGGGAGAAGATATTGCAAATGACACTACAGATAATGGGCTGGTATCCAAGATCTATAAAGAACTTCTCAAACTCAACACCCAAAAAACAAATAATCAAGTCAAAAAATGGACAAAAGACATGAACAGACACTTCTCCAAAGAAGACATACAAATGACTAACAGACACATGAAAAAATGTTCATCATCATTAGCCATCAGGGAAATTCAAATCAAAACCACACTGAGATACCACCTTACACCAGTTAGAATGGCAAAAATGGATAGGGAAAGAAACAAATGTTGGAGAGGTTGTGGAGAAAGGGGAACCCTCTTACACTGTTGGTGGGAATGCAAATTGGTACAGCACTTTGGAAAACAGTGTGGAGGTGCCTCAGAAAATTAAAAATAGAGCTACCCTATGACCCAGCAATTGCACTACTGGGTATTTACCCCAGAGACACAGATGTAGTGAAAAGAAGGGCCATATGCACCCCAGTGTTCATAGCAGCAATGTCCACAATAGCCAAACTGTGGAAAGAGCCAAGATGTCCTTCAACAGATGAATGGATAAAGAAGATGTGGTCCATATATACAATGGAATATTACTCAGCCATCAGAAAGGATGAATACCCAACTTTTGCATCAACATGGACGGGACTGGAGGAGATTATGCTAAGTGAGTAAGTCAAGCGGAGAAAGTCAATTATCATATGGTTTCACTTATTTGTGGAGCATAAGAAATAGCATGGAGGACATTAGGAGAAGGAAGGGAAAAATGAAGGGGAGAGGAATCGGAGGGGGGGACAAACCATGAGAGACTGGACTCCGAGAAACAAACTGAGGGTTTAAGGGGGTGGGAGTTAGCACAGTGATGGGTATTAAGGAGGGCACATATTGCATGGAGCACTGGGTGTTATATGCAAACAATGAATCATGGAACATTACATCAAAAACTAATGATGTACTGTATGGTGACTAACATAATAAAAAAAATTAAAATTAAAAAAAATATATATATAATGCTGAACTAATAAAATGGTCACATGTGACAAACAAGTTGGTGATATGTCAATATCAAAAATCTCTACCAGAACAGAGCATAAAGATATAAATAGAAAAATATAATAGAAAAGTTAATATTCATGTAGTCCAATATCAAGTCATTGAATGCAACATTTGCCTAAGGGTGGTTTTAGCAAACTCAGGGGAGGATTTAAAATGAAAGTTCTTAAAGCTGAAAAAAAGATTGCATTGAAAGGGCCCATAGCAGGATAAGTAACCAGAGCACCACATTTAGATACAATGCTATGAAATTTTAACTCTAACTATTTAGATAAAAACAACATTTTTAATGAGAAAACAAAATTTCCTTAAAAAAAAAATTTAAATTAATACCAGACTTCTATTCAACAGAGCTGAATGCTAGTTCTGACAAAAAAATTATATTAAATCACAATTTCTTGTGGGGTCAATCTTTCTATAAAGTTTGAAAGCATAAAACAAAAATATGTGTAGATGTGTATGAATTTTAAATTACTCAGAAAATAATTTTAAAAACTGGAAAGAATTTAGTGAACCTAGGAGCAATAAAAAAAAGAAAACATGAGTTACTGAGTATGTTTTAGAATTGGTATTGACAGCTGGATCCTGAGGTTGGAAAGATTCTTCTTCAATGAAAAATGTTTATGTAATTATATATTTCATTCTATTTTATTTATTCTCAATTTTATCACCAATCTAAAAGCAAAATGAAGGCTAAAATTCATATTTGCTAGCAAATAATCAAAATACTGTTAGGTAGAAGCTAGTTATGAGCAGTGGAAGGACCTTCTGGAGACAGAGTCCCAAGTCCTTGAGGGTAGAATGATAGAGACATGAGCTAGAGGCAAGGGAGGTGATAAATAGGTTACATATTAGAAGCCAGGTGGCACAACATCCTGACCTTGTGGTTTCCAAGATTTGGGGGCTGACAGACCAACAGCACAGGTGCAGGGCATGCGCTTTCCTTTTCCACCTCTGCCCCTAGACTCATTATAATGTATTTGCATTGTGGTTATATCCCCAAGGAGATAAGCTGTCTTTACAGTTCTGGTACCAATTTATAGGGTCAAAAATTCCCCCTCCCAACCTGTGGGAGGAGTCCCCCAAATGATTGGAAACAGCCTCCATTAGAGACCACCCCGCTAAAGGTCACAGCTCCTCCCAGTCCAGAAAGACCCAACAAATATACAATCCCAAAACAACATAGGGGCTGGTTCCACCTGGCAGAACCTCCCCCCTTGCCCACCTTGAGAGTATAATTTTACTTTAATAAACTGCTTTGTGCTTGCGACTTCCTTTCTGGCTGTCTATTCTAGCACGGGTCCTCACGTCAATCTTTTCTTGGGAAATCCAAGAACAGAGACTCCATTCACTTAATGCAGACCCTCACCCCAGTAACAATGCTATATGTCAATTTTACCTCAATAAATCTGTTTAAAAATACTATAAATAACTGTAAATCTGTAAAACAGATACTAACATATAGTAAAAGACAGTGGAGTAGGATATGAAAGGAAGAGTAGGTCTATTACAAAACCCTTTTTGGGAAGAATAAAAACTGTTTATATTGATAGTAAGGAAATTTAGAAATAAGCATATTTAAAGTTATAACAATGTCTAGCTATATAAATAAGAAAAATTAACAACAGTCATTCTAGGGAGTGGATCTCTGAAAGGGGGGGCTTGATGTTTGAATATTTTAACATGTGCATGTGTTACTTTTATAATTATAATATCAATTATTGACTTATTCTAAATGATGTGATTCTCATTAAAATGGCTTTGGCATGTTGTATTTTCCTATTCATAGAATTAAATTTAATTAAATTTATTAAATTAAAATTTAATTTTAGTATAATTCAGGACTAAATTAGTACACATGTTCAGTGTGTACTCCATGAAAGTTTTGTGCTATACTCAGATTTCTTCAATATATGGGTATTGTACCTACTTAAGTAAACATTCATTAAGAACTTAACTGTTATTTTCTTTATCAAGATGCATTAAAATATCTTCTGCAGTAAAGTTAGCAAACTTTTTCTATAAGGGGCTAGACAGTAAACACTTAAGGTTTTGTGAGCTCTCAGGTCTTTGTTGGAACTGCTCAACACTGCTACTGTAGCTTAACAAATAGCCACACGTAATACCTGAAGAAAGAGCATGTCTGAATTCCAATAAGACTTCATTTATAAAAACCAGTGGCAAGCCCTATTTGGCCCATAGACCTTATTTTGTCAATACCTGTACTAAAGTAATCCGGACTTGTCTGCTTTTCTTCATACCTATTTCCTTGTTACCTGATGTCAGGAACAAAGGCAAAGTAAAAAAATAAATCTCCTTACAACTTACAGCCCCATTGACAAGTCCTTGAGACAGACAGGGTGACTTTCCTCTATGGAAGGTCAACTGCCTAGATAGATGTTGACACTTTGCTAAGGGCAAAAGGCAATCTTAGCTTGACATTATCCTGATTTCCAGGATCCTGTAAGTCTCCTTTAATGTATAAAAATTCCTCTGGAAACTTCCTTTATCTTTACCACCCAGTATATGTTAGCAACCATCCTCCAAGCACATGGCCCACTGATACACATCTGAAGGGTCTCATGACTAAGGTTTTATCAGACTGTAATAAATGACCTTGTCCTAACAATAGCTAGCCCCCTCAGGATCCTGGAAACCTGGTTTCCAACATCCTTGGAGGCTTATGCTGTCCCTAATCCCTTCCCAACTTGAAGGTATAAAACTTGTCACCCCTCACAATCCCATGCAGTTCTTTTTGCCCATGGGTCCTGTCCCTGTGCTTTAATAAAACAACCTTTTTGCTCTGAAGATGTCTCAAGAATTCTTTGACTGTTTGCTCCCAAACCCCAACATTGCCACGTCATTACCTACTTGCAAAATTTTGTCCCATTATAATACATATGTCAATATTAAATTGTGGTCATGTTATAGCAAAATTATATAGTAGCTCTGTATCGTTTACAGTTGTCTCTGCTTCATGCTGAGCACATACTGTTTTCCTAGTTTTTTCTCCTCAGTTAATAGATTTATAACTGGTTCATGATCCAGGTCATTCACACTTATTAGAAACAAGATTTTCCATACTGACCCTGGAGAATGCAATCCACACTTCCACTCTATCTGAAAAATATACTTATGTTCAATCCTAATTTCCTGTTGCTTGTTACTAAAGAGGCTAAACACATGGTGAAGTGTTAAAAAAAAAGTTTGCAATACTAAGACGAAACTGATATGCATTGCAATTCAATTGGGTCACTGACAGAATGACCTTAATTTCTATTCAAAATGCTCCGGTACACACTTATTCAGATGTAGATGAGAGATAATGGGCTTACAATGAATATTGCCTGCCAGCCTGATAAAACTGACAAGACAGAGACAAGGAAGTTCCACATCCTCTTCTATTCATGTTTAGCCCTTGGGGTATTTTTTATCAGAGTATTGTTGCTGCTTTGTCTGGTAAGGCCAGGTTAAGATATTTATGGAAAGATTGTGATATGCTCAGAAGGAGACAACTGACAGCAATTTGAGACACACACAATGGAGCTGGAAATCTCTAAACAGAAATTTATGCTGGTGTCAGGATAAAAAATGAAAAGTCATTTGAAATCCATTGATGTTAACTTCAATGATACCACCACCGAAGGCACATTATAAGGCTCTTCCTATATTTCTCAGAACTAAAAAGGGTATGTGCATAGAGTTTTATGCTGTAAAGTTATATAGTTCTGAGACAGGGAAACTGAAGGGACCCCATGGGGGGAGGCAAAAAAAAAAAAAAAGTTTTTTTTTTTTTCTTTGCTTCTTTTCTGGCTTCTGTTCTTACTAGGACCCACTCCTCCACTCCACTCTACACTTGCCTTGTAATGCAAATAATGTATGTCCTCCTTGTGACAAAGAGATAATGATATATTTGGAGCCTTCCAACACAAAAGATAACATCTAAGGAGTGACTGGGCAGGGTTGTCATAAAAGTTCTCCAAGACCACTGTTTCCAAACATCTTGACCCAAGTCAGTGTGGAGAGCAAGACGGAGTCTCTCATGTCAAGCAGGGGCCTGTGTCAAGCAATGACACAAGCAGTTCAGGTACTGCAGCTAGGAGATATCACCGGGACCAATGTCAGCTGACACCCCAGAACTGATAATGAGCAGAACCAGAGGAGGTCTGCAGGGACCCAAAACTGATTAAAGTCCTTTAAAAAGGGAAGGATTTTGGCAGCGAACTGTCAGACTCTTCAGACCTGACCCCTCTATGTCTGACCACTTAAAACAGGCAAAAGGCTCTGCCCGATTGATCTCCAAACAGAACCGAGATCCTTCACTGCTTGAACATCAGAAGCAGTAAGTGCTGTGAGCTGACCCGGACCAGATGGAGGTCTTATCTCAACTGTGTGCCCACAGACTGACTTCACGTTTGGTTCGCTAACTTCCTGCACCCTTCTATCTTGTTTGTTGTGTGGCTTGTCTTCTGTCCTTCTTTGTGTGCTGTGTAAGAAGCCAAGTTTAATCACATGGTGAATTGTCACTGAGTTTGGAATCCTGAACCTGCTTTAGAATTGTGATTTAACTTCGCTTTATGATTGAATAAAGCTGACATTGTGGAAAGACAACTTGTGTGTGCACCTTCATAACATGCTCATGACAGTTTAGGAGTTTTTGAGTCTCCTCATTTTTTCTGATTCTTCAGTAAAGAAAATTGCACTAAGCTGCTGATGTGCCACTTTAAATACTTATTAAAATCTCACTCATTAAAGGGCAGTAGTTTAAAAAATAGCTAAGAAATTTCATAATGTATAACACAAAAGAAAAACAAGAATTGCAGTATTACTACCTGCAAGTGAAAAACTCTATTAAGTGGTTAGTCCACAATGAAGTTATTACTTCTGGGAACAACCAGACGCAAAAATAGCAAATCAATCAATCGATCAACCAATGCATATGTACTTCACTACAGACATACATGAGTAACAAACAAATACAGGAAAAGGATAGCTGTATTTAATTTGAAGATGATGACATACTTGTTTAGTACTTTATAGATTAAGCAGCAAAAAATAACTAAGATTTTAGCTCATATGAGTAAGAAAATTTACATCTTATTAAATAAAAACTCATGAAACTGTCTCTGAGGACAGTTAACTTCCCTGTATATGTAGAATATTTCCATAAAATTGACTGACTTCAAAAATAAAAAAGTATGCAAGCAACAAATTAATAATACTATAAACAAAGAAAATAAAAATATCATTTAGGAAAAGAAATCCATCTAATGTCTAGATCAATGAGTAAATCCAAACATTAATTACAGAATTTTTTTTTAAGATTTTATTTATTTATTTGAGAGAGAGAGCATGGGGGGGTGGGCAGAGGGAGAAGCAGCCCCACTGAGCAGGGAGCCCAACGTGGGGCTTGACCCCAGGACTCTGGGGATCATGACCTAAGCCAAAGGTAGACACTTTAACAGACTGAGCCACCCAGGTGCCCCTTAATTACAGAATTTTTAAAGATAAACAAAAATGAGAACAAAACATCAAAATGTATAGTTTTTCTACAACTGCACTCTTACAGAAAAATACATGTTTAATTATTTTTGTTATTAAACAAGAAACTATAACACATTAGCTAAGATTCAAATTAAAAGTATAAATCCTAATGTAAATTGCAGTTTTTGAGGATAATAAGAACAAAACCTGCCAAAGCTTACAGATTTTCCCCAAAAGTGTATTCAGAGAAAGATACAGACTTTAATCATTTTTATTATTTAACAAAAATTATAACCATAACTGAACTTGAACTTAATATTTATAATTAAACAAATATAATTGAAACAGAATTGACCAATGTTAAATTATATATACAGATATAATTTTTTAATAAAAAAGTAAAGGTAGCATCATTGAATTTAAGAATTCATGATTTTATGTAATGTATATATATTCTTTTCAACAAGCCTAACCCAAAAAGCAAAGGTAAAGCAAAAGTATGCATATTTAGAAGGATTAAATATTTTAACTATAAATATAAACAATTTAAAATGTAAAAAATGCAATATCTGTTATCTTGAAAACTAATTTGAAAACATAAAAATTATAATTATATACATACACACACTCATGCTTTTCCCAAAAATGTTAAAAAGGAGACAGAAAAATAAATATAGAAAAAAATGAAGACATTTAAAGACAAGCATCTTTCCATATACTAACTCTAGCACTGATAACTCCAAGAGGCAAGATTCCAACTGAGTTACCAGTCCACAGGATTTCCTAAGAATATAAGGTAAAAACAAAACAAAACAGATCACAATCCTTTCAGAGACTGAATATATCTGTATTGCTAACCTACTACTGCATAATTCCAATGACAATTCTTAGGCCCCTGTAATTGCAATGATAGGAAATCCATTGATAAAGTGGTGTAGACCCAGAAATGAAGAGTCTTGTAGTGGACAGGACTAGAGCCACCTAGATTTTTTGATCGGTAAATCATTCCACTGACAGAAAAATGATTGTGTTTCTGATCATCATATGTAGCAAATGATATGGAACAGTCATCACCATGAGCCTTTCTGCTTTTATAAACAGGAAATTTTATATGTGCCCTATCTTTAACCACATATTTTACTGGTAACTTGGGGGTTATTATGTTTATCTTTTAGTTTCTAAAAGAGATGTATTAGAACATGTTTCTGGTTGTGAAGTTCAACCACTGGTTAATGACTAGTATGAAAGAGAGGCAAAGATGAAAAGACAGCCAGATAGATAGATAGGTAGATAGAGAGGGAGACAGATACTCAAGAGATATCTCTGAGATCATCGAACAGGTGTAGAGGGAGTGAAAGTTAAGCAGTTGGAAGTTGTTGTTAGAATAGAATAATAAGTATCATATGACCTCACTGATATGAGGAATTCTTAATCTCAGGAAACAAACTGAGGGTTGCTGGAGTCGGGGCAGGGAGGGATGGGGTGGCTGGGTGATAGACATTGGGGAGAGTATGTGCTATGGTGAGCACTGTGAATTGTGCAAGACTTGAATCACAGATCTGTATCTCTGAAACAACTAATGCAATATATGTTAAGAAAAATAAAAGAAGATAGCAGGAAGGGAAGAATGAGGGGGGGGAATCGGAGGGGGAGACAAACCATGAGAGACTATGGACTCTGAAAAACAAACTGAGGGTTCTAGAGGGGAGGGGGGTGGGAGGATGGGTTAGCCTGGTGATGGGTATTAAAGAGGGCACGTACTGAATGGAGCACTGGGTGTTATACACAAACAATGGATCATGGAACACTACATCAAAAACTAATGATGTAATGTATGGTGATTAACATAACAATAAAAAAATTTTTAAAAAAATAGAATAATAAAATTTAATATTCTTATTTTTTAAAATTTTAGATGATAACATAATCCATGTATGACTAAGACTGAAGCAGAATGGAGATAAGTACAGGATGTGAAGCAATCCAGAAATTGTGATGGTACAGGATTCCAGGATCTGTTCAGAAGAAATAATTAAAGATATTGGAAATAAAAAGCAAATTTATTAAAATGAAAAAAATAAAGTAGATACTCAGGATGTAGGCATAGACAAAGATTCAATTATCAAGTTAGAATCATTTGCCCAGTTCAAAGCAGAAACAACTAGAGGGATAGAAAAATATAAAATAAAACTGGAGAAATAAAGAATGAATGCTAAAGTCTAATATTTTATTAATAAAAGGTTCAGAAAGAGAAAAGATGGTAAGGAAATATTTGAAGAATTGATAGTAAAGGATTCTCAGAACTATAGTATGCTGTTTTCATAAAGCTTATTTAAAAGGACAAGCTTGTATAAGAAAAAGAAATAAACTAAAAGCAACCCTTTCTGGACACACGGAAGTAAAATTTTATGAAATCAAGGATAAATGAAGTTATAAAAGATATCGAAGATTAGCAGTCTCCAAGAGGTCGGCAAATTTGGACTTGTACCATTCCTTGGCCTCCTGAAGTTTCTTGGTAGCCACGCTTTCATACTGATGGAGTACATCACACAGGTCAGGTTTGGAAACATCCATAATGATTTGGACATGCTGGTCCTGAATCTGGGCCTCCAGTTCCTGGATTTCCTCATCATGTAGTTTCTTCAAAAAGGCAACCTCTTCTTGCAAGGATTCCACTTTAAGCTCAGGGTCAAGACGTGCCAAAGAAGCATTGTCAACATCCTGTCTGAAAGACGGTAGGGTGCTCTCAGCTTCCTCTCTCTGAAGCATCTCCTCCTGCAACTTCTCCTAGAGCCACATGATGTCCTCGGCCAGGGTGTCCTACACCTTGACGCAGACCTGGTCGTTGGTGAGCTGGTCCACCTGCAGGCACAGCTCCTGCATCTCCTCCTCACGGAGGTCCCCCAGGCACAACTTGCCCAGACCCTTGAGCTGCTCAAGTTCGGCCAGCAGGACCTTGTTCTGCTGCTCCAGGAAGTGCACCTTGATGTAGTTGACAAAGTGGTTATTCAGCTCCTGCAGCTCCACCTTCTCATTGGTGCAAGTCTTCTTGAACTCAGTGTCAATGGCATCAGCCAGCAAGAAGTATACTGAGTCCTGCAGCAGATGCATGCCGGGCACACTGCTCCTCACCTTCGGGAATACCAGGACCTGCTGAATGTTAAGATGGCGCTCAACACTGAGACTGCCACCTATAGAAAGCTGCTGGCAAGGAGAGCAGGATTGCTCTGCCTCTTCCAAACTTTTCTTCCCTGAACCTGAGGGAAACCAATCTGGATTTACCCCCCCTTGGTTGACAGTCACTCAAAAAGGACACTTCTGATTAAGACGCTTGAAACTAGAGACGGACAGATTATCAATGAAACTTCTCAGCATCACAATGACCTTGAGTGAAGATTGCACATACTTAGTACAGCAATTATCACCAGCAAGAGTAAAAAAATAAATCCATATCTTAAACAGCTTCAAATGACTTTCTGCAGTTTTTCAGGAGCACAAGAAAGATTTGGAATAGGAATAACCTCTAGTTCTTAAGAACCAACTCTCTTAAAAGATTTAGAAAAAATTTTACAACATAATCTAGTTTATGAAGAAAACTTGTGTTAGAATACTTCTGAAAAAGTATTTTTGAATACCATTAAAACTGCTTTTTTCCAACAAGTATCAGACCAACTTGTTTCTGCTTCAATAAATCTTTGGAAAACTCAAAAAAAAAAAGATATCAAAGAGATTAATACCTACAGTTAATTAACATAAGATTGGTATCTGATTTCTCTTCAACAACATTCTAGGCAATCAAAAAAGTCTTAAGAGTTGAAAAAAAAAAACCCTTTGAAAATAAAACTATTTCTACCTGGAGTAATATTTAAATATGAGTAGTTACTGTCAGACATACATATGATTCAAAAAGTTTATCACCCAGAGACACTCTCCAAAATGATTATTAAATGATGTTAAGAAGGAAAAGAAAAATGAATCTAGAAAGAATAAGGAACAAAAGTAAAATTATTAAAATTTGCTTAATGCCTATCCAGTAATAATAGTTTTTTCCATAAAAGTCCAGAACTAAAATGCCAGAGGTTAAAAATACTGGATCTACGTTGGGGAAGAAAGGAGAGAAAAGGGTAAGAATTGGAACAGACAAAAGGAAGGGAAGTAATATTTAAAATAAGCATGAATACAAAAATATGCTAAGGGACAGAATATACTTAATATTTTTCTTTATAATTTGAAGATAAAGTAACAGAAATAATACATGTCAGGCAAATATTAACCAAAAAGAGAGAGACGAAGAGGATGAGGTGGACCAGCAGCAGTAGCTGAAGGATAATGGTTAGTTTCATAATTAACATATTTCTCTCCTAAGTCAATATATCAAGCAGACAAAAAATTAGAAATAATTTATAATTCTATAATTTATACCCAAGGAATAGAAATAAAAATTTTCATCACACAGTAAAAATGTTAAGAAATATTGGCCACATAATAGAGAATAGTGGCTGTCTTAAGAAATTATCATAATTTTTATGTTACAGGATAAATCCTAAAAAAGGGGGGGGGGATAAATTCTTAGTTTACAATGCAATGCAATCAGAATTCTACAGCAGAATGCTAGTTTTTTGAATCACATAGGGAGAAGGGAAACCCCCATATTCCACACAGTCACCCCTGAGTAATCTAAGGATACAGAGGAAATCTGTGGAAGTTTTAGAGAGAAGTCCAGTGAAATCACTACAAAACAAAATCTGTTGGGACAAAATAAAATGTACCTAACAGAAAACTTCAGAGGGTTAAAGGAAAAGAAAAGAGCTAATGTGATTAACTATAAAAGGTAGAAAAACTATCATAGGTGAAGAAACCATTTTGTTTTTGAAAACACGTAAGATTGGTAGTGAGAAAGCACAAATTAAATGAATATACAAATTTACATAAATAAGAAATGGTAACTACAGAAATATGGGCAGAGACTATGAGGAGGCAATTCCTAGGTGAACCATGAAGCTCAACCTCACTACTACTCAAAAGAAATGCAAACTGCAAAGAGGAGAAAACATTTTTCACCCACTAGGTAGGGAAATTTTAAAAGTGTGATTACATCAATGTTTGAGGGTATGGGGAAAAGAGAAACTCATACATGCTGATGGTAAACCTATAACACACTAGTATTAAAGAACCATTTGGTAGTTTAAGTAAAGTGAAAATGCATTTACCTGTAGGTCCTAGAAATACTCTTCTACATATATAAATCCTAAAGAAATTTGTACATAGTGAAAAAGAAGGTATGTGTAAGGATATCCATTGGGGAATCCTAAGAAACAACTTAATATGCTTCAGTGAGGTCAATGGATTGATAAAATGTGGAATAACACAATGTAATTGAAACATATAACAAAATACGTTTTTATCAGCTTGGATTATCTCAGACAGAAAATGCTGAGTGAAAAGGCAAGTTGCAATAGAACATGTACACTAAATTTATAATTTTTAAAGCACATATGATACAACATTAAGTAGTACTCATATATGTAATATCTGTAAATAAAGGTAGTGATGGAGGATTGGCAGGTTAAGCATTTAATTTGCAATAATGTTTTTATGATGAGAAGAAAAGGTACTGAAATGGAAGATTAAAGAAAAAAATGGGGTCTCAACTAAGGAGGAGGAGAAGGTAAACTGATCTAAATCTGTGTGCCTAAGATCCAGCATGATATGACTACTTAAATGAATTAAATATATGCAATATGAGCCAAGGAGAACATCTGTTTTGATAGAAAAAAAATATATATATACACCTAACATCTAATAAAGGTCCTGGGTTTTGTTTTCTGCCTCTATCAAACTATTAAATAATTGTGAATATGACATTGACAAGAATGTATAAGCTTTATATATTTATATACATACATATGCTTATGTATACCTATATATCCATATATACAGTTATTTTCAGACATACATATGATTCAAATGACATCCAAAAGAAAAAAAAACGAACCTAGGAGGAAAATTAAGACATACAGAGAGTAAAAGTAAATTTTATATATGTATAAAACTTTTTGCAATATTTTCAGCCCGTATCAAACAGAAATATAACCAAATTGAGGCGCTGGTATCTCCTGATGTTCACGGAAAACGCCAGCTGGTTTGCTCAAGGCTGTGTTGGTAATGGTGCATAAAAGACTACTGCCCTTAGACATCAAAATATAGGGGAATAGAAAAGTTTAGCTTAATGCAATGCAATATTTCTAAATGAATGACTAGAACAGTTTCAAGTCAGAAACTTTCCATGAGGGAATGGATTATGTACTACAGTGCATAAGATTTGATTAGCTACTTATGATAATGTGTTTTGTTAATTACATTCAGACAGGTGCTGAGCAGAAGTAATTAAAAAAATAAAACAACTTTGAGGATTCATCTAGATTAAGGTTTAACTAATATTATTGAGATAAACATATCACATAATTATCCTGTATGCTGCAAATGGTTGATAAATAAATGAACAAATATTGGTCCCATTTCCATAAGCTTCCATGGTCCCTTTCTCTCTGCTGTTTCTTTGCTTGTGGCCAGGGACACCCATAGTCACTTCATCTCTTCTCCTGGGCTTAGATGTTGCTTCTGTTGCCGCCTCATAAGATAACTCTTCTAGTCACCCTCGACTTTACATCTTAGTGTAGACATCAAAATGTTTGTCAAGATCCGGTCTTCTGATTCAAAAGTTAAAATATTCTTCCTATCAAGCTGAAAATTAATTAATAGGACAAAAATAGGGCCCTATTAGTTTCTTACAACTTCCTATATAACTCCTGGATTATTTTTTGACTTTATATAGTCTTCATATTATAATATTTTCATTCAAATTCTTCTGCAGGCTGCGTCAAAAGAAAATGGGGAAGAGGCATCACACAAGACATTCCAAATCATCCATTCTCATCAGCAGTTCCAGGTGCTCCTAAAGTATTCTGAAGCATTCTTGCTCTTCTTCCCCTAAATCTCTTTCACCTCACTAACTGCTTGGGAGTTTAAGGATTGGTAGCACAATCCCCCACCTGCTCCTGTCTCATTCTGATTGGCAGGTATCAATTCCCTAGTATAACTGATTGGGCACCAGTGCTAAAAAAATACTAATCACATCATCTTGCCCTCAAATCCCTGAATTCCTAGAGTAACACATAAGAAATAAACACTTCCTCTTAAATTCACCATGTTGTTAAAATTTAACCTATATATGTAATTAAAAAGTGTAGCTTATATAGTGACAACAAAAGCATCATGTCCTATTGCTAAAAACAAATTTCAGAAGTGTAAATTGACTTAAAAAGCATTTAAAACATTGTATTATGAGCTTCCACATACATCTTCCCTCCATTTACTTCCCTAACACATATTCTACAATCCAGACAAACCAATTATAGTTAATTGAATATGGTATCTTATATTATTTGTCTCTGTTTTGCATCTACTATTCTTTATTCCAGTAATGCAAAGAAGTACCTTTGAAACTTTTTAGATGTTGACTCCCCAAAAGATACATATTTTAAAGATACAAGTACACAAATATGTGCATGTATGTCTGAATATATGTGTATAAGCAGAAAGTTTCAGCAGCCCGTCAGAGCGAACACCCAGGACTCCAAGATACGGTCATCCGTACCAGTGAAGGAGAAGAAGCTCATGGATGTCAAACTAGGAGAGCTGCCAAGCTGAAAATTGATACGGGATTTCACCCGTAAAGGCATTGTTGGAGCATGAGGTTACTACCAGAATTACAAGTATGTCAATGTGAAGAAAGGCGGCATCGCTGGGATTTCTATGGTGCTGGCAGCTTACGTGCTTTTCAACCACAGTCTCCTTACAAGGAACTCAAACATGAGCAGCTGTGCATGTACCACTGAAGAGGGCCCAGTGTGGAGAAACATTCTGCATTCCTGACCATGACCTTTGCCTGGCAACCCTTGAATCCTTTCATATCCTAATTGAGAATTAACATCCAATAAAAGACGACGGGTACAGGGGGAAAAAAAAAAAAAGAAAAATTTTCACATAAAAATCCTTAATCTTACTACCGGTGATATATCTCATAATTTCTATTCATCTATTGTTTCTTAATACTGATCATAACCTACTGGACTGATTTGACTGATTTTATGAATCCTGAAAGTGTCATGGCTGTAAACTTAGGAAGAAAAGAACACCAGCAGAATTGTCTCCTCTTTCCACTTAGGTAGATCACTCTGTGTTCTATCATCACTGTACTTAGTACATACCTATATGATAGAATTTATGCTTTATTAATATTTATTTAACCATTGCCATTATGTGCTCTTTAGATTAGAGCCCTGTTCAATTCATACTTCAAAAAAAAAAAAAAAGATTTTATTTATTTGAGAGAGAGAATGAGCAGGGGGAAAGGGACAACCAGACTCCCTGCTAAGCGGGGAGCCCCATGAAGGGCTTGATCCCAGGACCCTTAGATCATGACCTGAGCCGAAGTAAGATGCTTAACCGACTGAGCCACCCAGGTACCCTCAATTCATCTTTACATCCCTTACCACACTTAGCACACTTAGAAAACTTAGCAGTGCTCAGCATATAAAAAATATTCAATAAATGTTTCTTCATTAAATTTGATAATACTTAACATTCCCCAAAACTATTATTTCAAATGCCTGAAGTGGAAAAAGTTATACTACTAACATTTAGTTCAATAAAACTGTAGACTGGTGAAAGATATGCTACCATTCGTTATAAAAGAGACTCAGATTAGATAACATGTGGAACAATGCTGAGCCATTTAACAGTCACCTAGTATTATGGACTGAATGTTTTTGGCCGCCCAGCTCAGATGTTGAAACCCTACCTCTCAATTTAATATCAGGGTATCAGGAGGTAGGGTCTTTGAAAGGTAATTAGGGCCAGATAAGGTCATGAGAATAGGATTAGTATCCTTCTAAGAGTCGTGAGAGAACTTGCTTCCCCTCTCTACTCTGTCATGTGAGGATAAAATGAGAAGTTGGCAGTGCAACCTAGAAGAGAGTTCTCACCAGAACATGACTATGTCGATACACTGATCTTGGACCTCCAATATCTATAACAGTGAGAAATAATTTCTGTGGTTTATTAAGGCACCCATTCCATGGCATTTTTGTTATAGCAGCCTAAGATATCTAAGACACCTAGAAATGGCCAAATTATCCTATTTTCAAAGAAGGCAGAAAGGTTTTTGAAGTAGTGCATCCTTATTTCCATTAAAAAATAATAAAATTTAGCATTTTGGTGTTTAGTTAGTTTGGCTTCAGTTATCTGGAATATGTTCCTGTCCATGCTGATCTTTTCTTTGAGTAGGCTAGAAAGAAAAAATATATCTTGCCTCCTAATTCCTTAAAATCTTTACTCAAAAAATGCATAGATAAAAATACATTAGAGTCTGATATGTTTTAAAGCAACAAAATGAATTTTTTTTAAACCTGACATAATTTTGTAAGAACATTACAGACTTTTATAAAATTTCAACATTTTATTCCTAAAGCATTAAGCCTAAAAGAAATAAATATAATAAATAAAGCATTAAGCCTATATATAAGGGCAAGTAAGTGTAGTTAGAATTAAATATTGTGTTTTTTTTCCAACATCTGGAGGATGCCACAGTTACAGTTTACCATATTCCTGCAAATTATTATGGATGAATGCTTTGTGAACTCCGTAAATTCTATAACCCTTAGAGAAATTTTTACCTTTAGAAGTTGGGAGAAAAGTTTCTTAAAATGAGTCCACTGAAGTGCAAAGTTTACTTGTCACCAAGTATCAGAAATAAACATAAATGGACTAAGGAGGTGTTCTGGAAATGAAATAAACCATTTTTCCTAATTTTTTAAATGTCAGACTAGCATAGAATATAAAGCAATACTTCTAAAAAGTTACAACCCAGGTTAAAAACGTTTTAGGGGTATTTGATGCAAAACCACCAAGTGTTATCTTTCTTGATTAGAGAGGTGCTTACTTGATGGACAAATTTAAATCAGAATTACAAAAATCTTAAACTCAAAGTTAACTTTGAAATTTAAGTTTTCATGTAGTCAATGTGAAGGCATTACATATACTGACATGGGAAATTTCTCAAGCATATATTGCTTTTATATCAGGGGGAAAAAGAATAAGACTAATAATATATTGCCCATATGACCAAAAATGCAGTGTACTTTGGGAAACATGGGAATAAATTGCTTAAAATTACTGTCAGCATCAATAGTCAGGCTGACAAGAAGCCTCTCACCGCCATGATGTAAACTGAATAATTTGTAATCACATCGTGTACTCTCTAGTCTACTTCTAGTAGCACAAGGCTTGATTTTAGTACTTAAGGTACAAATAAATGCATTAACAAATAACTTATTTTAATTATTACAGTTAATCATAAACTTTTAAAGTGTGTATAAATTTAATGAAAATTAAAAGTTAAATAATACTACCTAAAACCTACCCTATAAAGTTGAAGATTACTTTTTTAGGACTGTTTTTTTTTTAACTATATCATATATACTGAGAAATGCACAGGCCACAGAAGTATAGTTCAACACATTTTCATAACATGCCCATACTTGTGCAACTATGACCAGACTTCTCAGCACAGAGGCTCTCATATGGCCTGCCAGTTTCTTTCCTTCCATCACCTCTATCCTGACTTCTATCACAATCAACTGATGCTCCTATTCTTATAATTCATATCATTGAATCATAGAGTAAATTCATGTTCTTGCATATGATTTCTCTAGTTCAATATCTATGAGATTCATCTTCTTGAATGTAACAATAATTCATGAATTCCTATCCCTCATTTACATTCCATTATATGAATATACCATAATTTACTTGCCCATTCTACCATTGATAAATATTTAGACTGTTTCCAAATTGGAGCAAATGCAAATAGTGCTGTTGTAAATATTCTCTGTATCTTTTGAATCATGTGGAAGAATAACTTCCTAGAAGTGGTATGCCTGAATAATAAGGTTTGCAACATGACAGCTTTTGTAGACACAATCATGCTTTTCTCCAAAGTGGTTCTATCAGATTACATTCTGACAATAATGTAAGAGATTTCCAATTATTCTACATAATGTCCAAGACTGGGATGTGTAGTAGTATGACACGTGGGTTTAATTTGCATATTACTAATAATTAGATTAAACAGATTTTCATGTTTATTGGCTACTTAGATATTCTCTTTTGTTATACTCCCAAAATCTATTACCCAATCTTTTAAATGGAGATATCTAAGTTCTCCTATTATTTTGCAGAAATTCTTGAAACACTGTGATAAGATTTCATAAAAGGTGAAAATATCTTCTTCTAATTTGTACATTGCACTTTCACTTCTAATAATACTTTTGACAACTATAAATTATTAATTTAAAATAGCCAAATTTGGGGCACCTGGGTGGCTCAGTCTGTTAAGCATCTGCCTCCAGCTCAGGTAATGATACCGGGGTCCTGGGATCGAGCCCTACCTCCCGCTCCCTGCTGAGCGGGGAGTCTGTTTCTCCCTTTCCCTCTGCCACTACCCCTCTTGTGCTCTCTCTATCAAATAAATAAATAAAATCTTTAAAATAAAATAAAATAACCAAATTTACCAAAGTTTTATGATTAATGGTTTTTGTTTCCTCTTCAAAATATCTTTGCGTAACTTAGGGTCCTAAAGAAATTTTCATATGTTATCTTCCATAAATTTTATTGTTTTAATTTTCACATTTAAACATTCAATCCACTTGGAATTGATTTTTGTATATAGTGTAAGGTAGAAAGTAAAGATTTGCTTGTTTTCCTTTTTTTTGTCAAAGTAACTATCCAATTGACACACTACACAACATCGTTTCTTCAAAACATACTTTAAACCAAATAGCAGTTCTATATATGTGGGTGTCTTTCCTATTGCTAAATTTTCTTCTATTACTATATTTGTCTATCCTGGAACCAATAATAGACATTATTAATCAACTTTATAATTAGCCTTTATGGCTGGTGGTATAGGTCCTCCAGTTTAGTTCTTATTCTTACGGAATACGATGGCATTATTCTAAGATAGCCCTGGAGCTTCCCAACCCCTGGTGACCTCACCCTGCAGAGTCCCCTCCCTTTGATGTGGGCAGGACCTGGAAACATGATGGAATAATGGCTCCTTTGATTTGCTTATGCTGTATGCACAGCAGTGGGATTATCACTCCTATGATTACACTGCATTATGTAAGACTATCACGTAGCAAATTGGAGAAAGATTCTGCTGCCTCCTTTGAAGACATAAGCTACTATGTTATGTGAGGGCTATGTGGCTAGGACGTGAGTAACTTCTGGAAGCTGAAAATCACCCTTGACTAACAGCCAGCAAGAAAACAAGGGGCCTCAGCCCCACAGAGGCAGGGACATGAATTCTGCCAACAACCTGAATGAGCTTGAAAATGGGATTCTTCCCTGGTCAGTTCTTAGATGAGCAGGCAGCCTGACGCCTTGCTTATAGCCTGGTGAGACCCTAAGCAGAGAATCCAGATGAGCTGTGTTTGTTTTTCTGATCTACAGAAACTGTGAGCTAAGAAATGGATTTTATTTTAAGCTACCAAATTTGTGGTAACTGTTAAAAAGCTGATACAAATAATTTGACTTTCTTGTCCATTTTCATTTCTACATATATTCTAAAATCATCTTATCAATTTCCAATTATAAAAACCTGTTGAAAATTTGAATGGACAGGTACTAATTTTGTAAAAAAGACAGAGGAGGCTTTAGTTTTTTTTTTAGTTCCTCTCAATACAGTTTTTTTTTTTTTTTTTCAGCTTAGAGGACCTACACAGCTTTTATTAGACTTATGCCTAGTTATTTCATTTCCTTTGGATGCTATGGAGTTAAATATTTTAGTTTTATTTTCCAATTATTTGTTGAGAGTATACAGAAATACTCATTGAATTTTGGATACTGATTTTCATTTTAAAACTTTGATTAAATTAACTATTGATTTTTTTTTAATAGAATGTGTAGATTGTTTTAGATTTCTATATATATTATAATGCCATATTCATCTTATTTATTCCTTTCTAATGTCTATACCTTTTGTCTCCTAACTTATTGCAATGGCTTATCACTCAAATATAGTATTGAATATACTGAGTCTTAGCAGACATCCTTTTAATTTTCCCAGTCTTAGGATAAAATTTTTCAATATATAACCATTAAGAAAAATGGCTACTCTAAATGTTTTTAAATAAAATATATCAAATTAAGACAGTTCCATTCCATTCAAACTTTTCTATATTTTAAATAGTTTTAAATGTAGGCTGAGGGATGCCTGGTGGCTTAGTCAGTTAAGCCTCTGCCTTCGGCTCAGGTCATGATCCTGGGACCGAGTCCCGCATCAGCCTCCCTGCTCAGCTCCCTCTCCCCCTGCTCATGCTCTCTCTCTATCTCTGTGACTCAAATGAATAAATAAAATCTTTAAAAATAAATAAATAAATAAATAAATATAGGCTGAATCTATCAGATGCTTCTCCTGCATCTACTGAGATGACCATTTGAGTTCTCTCCTTTATTCTTTTAATGAGGTAAGATGCAATGATTGTTTTGAATACTAAACCAACCTTGCATTACTGCAATAGGTTCCCACTAGGTCATAAAATATTATCCTCTTTATATATTGCTGGAATTTATTTGAAATATTTTGTCTAGGCTATACCCATATATGCATGCATGTTCAAATACAAAAAGAGATTATCTTGTATTTTTCCTTTCTGTAATATTCTTGTTAGGATTTGGTATAAAAATTATGCTGACCTCTAACAAGTATTAGTGTTCCTTTTTTTTTAATCTCAAGAAAAATATTTGTAAAATGGTATTTTGTTTTTGACCTTAACTATTTAGAAAAATTCACTAATAGAAAAATTCACTAATAAAATTATATGAATGCTACTGTTTTGAGGAAAGGATTTTTTGGAGTTTCAATTTCTTTAATAGATATAAAATTTTGAATTTCAACTTGTGTCACTTTGGGGGATATAAATATATATATGGTCATAAAACTGCATAATAAAGTATTTCCTTTAATATAGATTATTATCCTTATTACCTTTTTAATATCTGGGGTCCGTTAAGTCATTGCTTTTTTTAGCTATTATTTATTATTTAGCTATTATAATAATATTATATATATATTATAATAGATTTGACATATATAAATTATACACATTTTTATTAGTCTTATCAGTCTTATCAAAATGTTAATTTATCAAACATTTCAATAAACCAACTTTCACCTTTGTTGATTTTATTTATGCATGTTAGTCTTCTATTTCATCGATTTTTGTTCCTAGCTTTATAATTTATTTTCTTCTACTTCCCTTAGGATTAATTTGCTGTTATTTTTCTAGCTTTTTAAGAAAGATGTTTATATCACTAAATTCAGAATTTTAAAATTTCAAATATATGCCTTTAGGGCTATAATTTTTCCTCTGAAATACAAAGGAAATAATATAGGCAAAATTAAAATTAAGAAAGGTTCAGGGAACATAGAGTTTTCTATTTTTACTAGAGGGTTGTGCATGTCAAGGGCAAGAGTAAGAATCACTTCCAGAGGTTCTGGTTGAAATGACAGCATAGGACTTGAATATTTGATTAAGAAATTGTACTTAATTCTAATGTGATCTAATTGGCCCTAGAAAATATATCATCAGCTATTTTAATAAGGTTGGTTTTAGCAGTATTCAGAATTCATTGGGGCACAGGGGCAACTAATTGCAATTTCCCATGAAGGATGTACTGCTGGTTTGTATTATTACAAAAGCCTCTCATAGGCATAAAAACATTAAAGAGGTCATAGTTGAGAAAGATAATAAAATTTAAACTGTGAAGCAATTAATTAGATTTAAAAACAAAGTAAACAGTAGAATCAACAACATCTCTAAAGTTTTAACCTGAGTAGTAAAGATGATGAAATGGGGTAGCTATGTCATCAGGGGAAAGAGGGACTTCTAAAAAAGTAGTTGTCTTGAATAAGGCTAAAAATGGTGGAAGTAAGGAGATAAAAGGATTAAGGATTAAAAATGCTTCTGCTCCCCTCTCAATTTGGTTTGGGATAGATTTCCTAAATGTTAAATAAGGAGCAGGGATAATTCTTACTAGTAATTGTTCTGAAATGAACCACATACAAAAGATAAGAAATTGGGTGCTATAAAGATGTCAGATTGCAATGCAAGTACAAAAACAGTTGTTAATTCTATAGCTAGATAGATGAAGATAAGAGATGATAGAGAGATGAAGCAAAGATTTAGATTGGAAATGTTTATCAAGGAATCAAGAAAGCTGAAGATGAAGTTAGCAGCAAGCAAAGGGGATTTGCTGAGAACAGTTGGGTAAACGGTGGGCTTCCTCCAGGTCTTTTTAAAAACTAATCATTCAACTTGAAGAAAGTCAAATCTGTTCTTTCATTATCTTTGTTTTGGAATTATGAATTCTCTATTTAAAGTTTCAAGGGTTATGGATTAGTAATTTTGAAGCTACTTTGAATGTACGCTAGGAATGGCTAAACAAGTAAATATGTTAGAGTAAAAGAAAGCCAAGTTTCTGTCAGAGAAGAAAGTTACAAATAGGATAGGTGGAAGGCTGAAATAAACTTAGTGGCATAAGAAATAAAGGAGAGAACTCAAATTAGATGTATCAATATGAATTTCTGTGTTTTTTTTAAGCTATATGCATTCAGATAGACACAGAAATAAATATAGGTATTTGTCTATTCATGAATTAGAATACATACATATATTTCCTAGTTCTGTCTGATGAGAGAACCTAGAAGCTAAGACATATTATAGCAATAAACACACAAAGTGCCTAGACCTTGATACCTTGATTTTATATGCATATATATACATATATGCACTCATTTGTATATACATATAGACATACACATATATAATCACTTATACATAAAACATTACCACTTATATATGTAAATCATATATATATATATATATATATATACACACACATACACATATTTATATAATCCTTTTAAGTATCAAGAAATACATATCCAGCATTAGGTAAATATAGCTTCAATTATTTCTCTTTTAAAATCTTTATGGTCACCTATACATAGTTATTCATTCTATCTACCTATCTATCTATATCCATATTAGGTATGTGTTATATTCCTGTTTTATCACCATACACAATAAAAAGTTTTCCTTCCTCCTGCCTCTTATATTCATGTGGGGGAGACAGACATTAAGTAATAGAAATAAAATATATTTTCAGTTCATGATAATTACTGAGAACAAAATGGAAATGTATTATGAGACAGTAACCTGACTGGGCTGATAGGGAGAAAGACTGGTCTCTTAAGTAAAATGATTAGGAATAGCAAACCTCTCTTGCTTGGATACCTAGAGGAGGAGTGTAAGTAAGTTATTTTCTAGCTGGGGAAATGAATTTAAGCCCTTTGTGAACAAAGGCCTTGAAAAGATTTTGGAATATGGGACAGATAAAGAAACCACTGTACCTAGAGAGAGGAGAAATAACAACCACCACCACAGAAATAGAAACAAATATAAGAAAATGTTATGAAAAATTAGGTGCCACAAATTAGACAATCTGGAAGAAGTGGATAAATTCTTAAAAACATATAAACTACCAAAACTGAAATAGGAAGAAATAGAAAACTTAGACTGATAACCAGCAAAAAAATTGAATCATTAATCCAAAAAAACCCCAACAAACAAGAGTCCAGGACCAGATAGCTTCACAGGTAAATTCTACCAAACATTTAAAGAAGAGTTAATACCTATTCTTCTCAAACTATTCCAAAAAATAGAAAAGGAAGGAAAATATCCAAATCTATTCTATGAGGCCAGCATTATCCTGATACCAAAACCAGATAAAGATGCCGCTAAAAAAGAGAACTATAGGCCAATACCCCTGATGAATATGGATATAAAAATTCTCAAGAAAATACTAGCAAACTGAATCCAAAATGCTGAATCCAACTAGCATTAAAAAAAAATCAGTCAACATGATCAAGTAGGATTTATTCCTGTGTTGCAAAAATGGTTCAATATTCACAAATCAATCAACATGATACTCCATTAACGAAAGAAAGGATAAGAACCACATGATCCTCTCAATGACGCAGAAAAAGCATTTGGCTAAGTACAACATCCAGTGATGATATAAACCCTCAACAAAGTAGGTTTAGAGGCAACAGACCTCAACATGATAAAGGCCATATATGAAAAACCCACAGCTAATAAAATCTTCAAAACTGTGGGGTTTTCCTCTATGACCAGGAACAAGATAGGGATATCCACTCTTACCACTTCAACTCAAAATAGTACTGGAAGACTTAGCCACCACAATCAGACAACAAAAAGAAATAAAAGGCATCCAACTCAGCAAGGAAGAAGTCACTATTTGCAGATGACATGATACCATATATAGAAAACCTGAAAGACTCCACCAAAAAACTGCTAGAACTGATACACGAATTCAGTAAAGTTACAGGATACAAATGCAATGTACAGAAATCTGTTGCATTTCTATACACCAATAATGAAGCAGCAGAAAGAGAAATTAAGGAATCAATCCTATTTATTGCACCAATTGCACCAAAAACTGCACCAAAAATAATACGATACCTAGGAATAAAACTAACCAAAGAGGTGAAAGACCTGTACTTTGAAAATCATAAAACACTGATGAAAGAAATTGAAGATGACACAAAGAAATGGAAAGACATTCTATGCTCATGGATATGTGTGTGTGTATACATACATATGTATATATATTTATATAAAATAAAGAACTTCTAAAACTCAACACCCAAAAAAATGAATAATCCGATTAAAAAATTAACAGAGGACATGAATAGACATTTCTCTAAAGAAGACATAGAGATGGCTCACAGATACATGAAAAGACGCTCAACATTACTTATCATCAGGGAAATCCAATCAAAAACTACAATGGGATAACACCTATCAGAATGGCTAAAATCAACAACACAAGAAACAGCAGGTGTTGGTGAGGATGTGGAGAAAGGGGACCCCTCTTGCACTGTTGGTAGGACTGCAAATTGGTGTAGCCCCTGTGGAAAACAGTATGGAGGTTCCCTCAAGAAAGTTAAAAATAGAACTACCCTATGATCCAGCACTTGCACTACTAGGTATTTACCCAAAGAATACAAAAATACCAATTCAAAGGGATACACACATGTACTCTGATGTTTAGAGCAGCATTATCTACAATAGCCAAATTATGAAAACAGCCTAAGTGTCCATCGACACATGAATAAAGAGGTGGTATATATATACAATGGAATATTACTCAGACATAAAAAAATAATGAAATCTTTCCATTTGCAACAACATGGATGGAGCTAGAGTGTATTATGCTGAGCAAAATAAGTCAGAAAAGACAAATACCTTAAGATTTCACTCATATGTAGAATTTAAGAAGCAAAGCAAATGAGCAAAGGGAAAAAAGAGAGAGGCCAACCAAGAAACAAACTCTTAACTAGAGAATAAACTGATGGTTACCAAAGAAGAGGTAGGTGGGGGGTCAGTGAAATAGGTGATAGGGATTAAGGAGGGCACTTGTGATGAGCACCGGTGTTCTATAGAAGTGTTGAATCACTATATTGTACACCTGAAACTAATATGACACTGTATATTAACTAACTGTAATTTAAGTAAGAACTAAAAAAAAAAGGAAAACCCAAAAAGAAACTACTGTGCTTGGATCTCAGGGGGTGGGAAGAGTGGTGGATTATGAAACTTAGAAGTAGGTAGAAATAATTATGTGGATATCCAAAATCTGGACTTGACTTTAAAATTTCCAGCAAAGAGGTTCAAAATAATCAGATATGAAATATCTGAATAATTAGAATAACCTGATTATGAAATATTGCAATTTACTACATGCAGCAGAGGGTGAAAATTTTACTCCCATCTTCCCAAAGCTAGACTCACCTTTTCTTACATGCAGGAATATTTGACTTTGGGGAATTAAATTTCAAGTATCAAAACTGAGCAGAAGTATATAATTTTTTTTTTCAATTTGGATTATTTGGCAATTAATCCCCCATCCCCTCTCCAAACTGAGCCTGGAGCTATAACATTTTTTAAACACAAATACATTTAGGAAGGTGGAAGTACCTAAAGAATATAAATATCCTCTTGCTGTAGAAAATGGGTACGACAGCCAACAATGTAATTTATTGATGATGTGCTAGACACTGATTTTCCTTTAGGAGAATAGAAATTCATTAAATGAATATTTCAAAAAGTCTCTTAATTGTACCCTACTTTTATGAGAACTATCGGTATGACCTTAACTCTCTAAAGCAGTATTCCAGGTCATTGCTTCTTAGAAACACCTTCATTGAGCATGGTTCTCTAAGAACAGCAGATACTAGTTAACAAATGAATATATTCAGTAACTTTGTTGCCATTTGTACCTTTCTTCATGAGCTGATTTTGGAAAGGCTATGATAAATGGTTATCTGTTTCTATTACTCATTAGGTTATCTCTGAATTTACTATCTCTTGGTCTCAAGGATGATTGCAGAAATACGACCATAAAACGGTAGCTTCTCATTACACCTGGAAGCAGTAGGAGTACAGTATTTATAATCTCATTATCTCAATGGATAGTTGTAGCTGTGCATATGCTCTCATTATCTCTACTGGGGACTGTAATGAGATATATAGTCTCATTTTCTGTGCTGTGGAATTGGAGAGTTACATTTAAAATTGAGTGTTCTGCACTGTAAGTAATACGAGGTGGGTGGATAACTGGTTGAAAGTACATCTAGCTTTTTTTTTTTTTTTTACAGTTCCCATTTTTCACTTACATTTGATATTTACTCCTCAAATTTTTACAATTAGATAATTCTGGCAATAGTAGAGAAATAAGAATGAAATGAATAAAAATACTGAAGAAAATATAAGAAAAGTTAAGAAAAACTATCAATATTATGGATGATACCCTCTCCTCTCCTCGACCCCCCAACTCATGAGATTGTCATTTCCGTAAAACACAAATGAGAAATAACATGGTAACAAGTTCACATGACAAAGAAATAATATTTTAGTTTTGAACTTTCCTGTTCTCATTTCAATCCCATAGCTATCAGCTTTCTTACATAAGGCATTATGGAAAATACCCTTTGCTTAAAATAATTCAAAATACAAGTTTGGTTTTAAGCAGACTCATAAACATGATGTTACACAATCTCATAGCAGTTTCAGGGTGGTAACTAAAGCTCAAAGAACAAAATAAAAAACCACAGTTTACATAGCTTATAAATTATGTTGCCAAATAAACTCCTCCAAAATAAAGCCAAAGACAAGGATAAAATTTTAGCCCTCAAAGGCTAAATGGGATATATATTTCCAAGGAGCCTGCTAATGTGTTTTACAACAAATCTCCTAAACTCAATTTTTCCCAGTTTTTACTGAGGAAGTTAATAAATATTTAAATTCATGGCTTTATATAAAGAAGAAGTACACAGACAAATGTAGACAATTCCAGTATTACTGGTAGGTTCCAAAAAACTAGCAATATTTTTATTAAATTCTGGAATTCTCACCTGTTCATATGAATAGGACATCCAATTTCTCTCTCTTGGAACTCCCCACCTCATTTTTGTTGTTATATAAATACAAAGGAACTAATCCTCCTTCCAAATTCATGACAAAGACAGAACTAGAGAATGAGACATTTTTGGCTGCTATTCTCTCACCAAATTTTAACGTGGAAAATATCTTTTGAACAATTAGTTCATCCTTCCCCACTACTAAGTAGTTGGTCTTGTTGGCTGAATTCTTTGTGCAGGTTGTCAAGTTCCTGTATGGCATTCAACCCACAATGGCTATGTGATTGGTCCCATAAATTAGATCTTTAGTTTACTTTCAAATGGAACTATCACTCAGTTTCCAGATAAGCAGTACCAGACTCAAACCTACTCCATCTGCTTTCAACCACTGATATTACTTACACACATCTACTTGGGCGTAAAGTTGGGGCCAGATTCACTTCATTTATGCCCAAGATAAGTTTCTATTTTGAGGCCCTTCATTCCTGATCACCCCATCCTTCAGAGAGTTTCTAGTAATACTGAACTCCATTAAGGGGTTCCTACTCTCTGACACTCTCCTCCCAGTGGGTACCGAAGCAAATACCTAACCCTTTTTCAGGAGCCCAGGTAGTGTTAAGAGTGGTAACATTTTTATTATTACAAAAGATTTTCTCAAACTTTTCTCCTAGTCCAATGACTGCTTTCAGATAATAATATAGCATATTTATGTTAACTACTGCGTAATATATAATATCCCAACACATGAAGAAAACAGAGGGGTTTGTTTTTAAATCCTTTCATCATGCTGAAATATAGGAGAGTTTTTCCTTATTTAAAAAATTTTCTTTGTATTGCCTTGAGAAACAGTGTTTCAATGTGCATTTTATACATACCTATAGGTTTGAAAGTTTCTCTAACATAAACATGCCTTTATGCACTAAAAGGTGCATCTAAGATTACAATGTCTGGGCTTAGTGTGTATACATCTACAATGTTCTTAGATATTTTGCCAAATTTTCTCCTCAAATTTGTTGTGTCAATTTACCCTCCCACCATTCAAGAGATTCCATGTTTCCTCATATTCTCACCAACAGTTGGTGATGTTGCTGCTTTAATAGGTGTGACTGAGACTGATACCTCCATGTTGAATTTGCATTCCGGTTATCAGCACTAAAATGGCATATTCTCATAATTATTAGCCTTTTGAATTTATTTCTCTGTGAATACTTTTGTGTTACTTGTTCTTTTTTATTGGTTCTTTTTTACTTACTTGGGAGAGCTCTCTTGTATTCTGTATACTAATCCTTTACACACTTTGTAGTTATCTTATGCCTTGAATAGATTTTGATGAGAAGTCTGCTGTCAATCTTATCTTTGTTCCCAAGTATATGTTCTTTTTGCTCTGGCTAGTTTTAAAGTTTTCTTTTTATCACTGCATCTCAGCTACTTGTTTACTTTCTGGCACTTCACAAATAATGGTGAAATGGTAGGTCTTTTGTAGCTATCCATCAATTAAGGACATTCACTTCTCTCCATCATTTACTTTGTCACAACTAGATAGTTTTTGTCATGACTCAGTTTTTCTGCATATATTGGAAAGATCAAAGGAAGTTTCTGCTTTACTCTGTTAATTTTGTTAATAACATTTTCTTATATTAAAATATACTTGCATTCCTGGGATATAGTAAAGTAGGGTAACTACAGTACGTATATTATGTTATATATTTACTGAATTCAGTTTTATAACATATCTTTTTGATTTTTGTATTTATATTTACAACTGAGACTTTTACATTTTTCTCCACTTTGTCTTCCTTAATTTCTCTATTACGATAATATGAACATGAGATAATTCTCCTTTACTCTAATACTGTATAATATTAGATTACTTTTATAGAATAAGAGAAAAAAATTCATAGTTGATGTAATTTTAGTATAGATTTCAAGTACTTTAATGACTATAGATATAATTTTTTATTTCTCCTTTAAAAAATCATTGTATTTTTCCCTCTAAAATTGCCTATTTAATCTACTTTTTCCAAATATATTCCAATGAAAATTTTAATAATATTTTCAATCCCTTTTATAGATACCTTTTATTTCATTTTTTTTTCTTGATGTGACTCAACAAAAAAAAAATTACTATTTTACTAAATTCTTCATAGGAATAGCTTCAAAGATCCTAGTAACATATTTGTTTTCTATATCATTAAGTATATTCCTATATTTGTTATCCTTTCCTTCCACATTCTTTTCCTTTAATTAATAACTTATATAGGGATATTCAGATTATTAAATTGTAATTTTTATTCTTTTTAATGTATGTAAAGATACAAATTTTAGTTTTAAATATTGCTTTATTACATCATACATTACTAAATATGTAATGTTTTCTTTATTTATTTTTAAATTTTATTTATTTGAGAGAAAAAGAGCATGTGCATGAGCAGGGGGAGGGGCAAAGGGAGAGAGAGAAGCAGACTGCCCACTGAGCAGGGAGCCGGATGTGGGGCTAGATTCCAGGCCCCTGAGATCATGACCTGAGCTGAAGTCAGACATTTAACTGACTGAGCCACCCAGGCACCCCTTCTTTATTCTTTAGCATTAAATATATTGCTAATTTCATTGTTTTTAGTTCCTTTCCCCCACCCTTTACTGTTCTGGATGTTAAACATTCTATTTCTTGCCTTTATGGATGGCATTAAATTTTGAACTTGCATGTTTGACCTAAAAGCTTAAAGGTAAACAATATAAAATATCTTAGAAAGTTTTAACTACAATTATCACTTCATGTCTTCTTTGTTGCTTTTCTGATTACTGTTATTTGACCTTATTTCACAATTCAAAATGAGTCCTTACTTTCATTTTTTCTTGTGTGACTTTAGGCTTACTAAACCTTTCCTACTTGCACTCACCTTTCCTACTTGTATCTCATTTCTTCCTTTGGAATTTAGTTTTCTTTCGCTCAAATAATTGTTTTCAGGGATGACTTGTGAGTGATAGTCTTACTCAGTTCCTGTGTTTGCTGATTGTGAAAATGTTCGTTTATTAACTCCAGAAAATTCTCAGTATCTAGGCCAGCATAAATTTACTTTCACTAATATATTCCTCTGAGATGATGTTTGGACCCTGCCAACCTATCTTTCGTATCTCTTTATTTCCTACTTTCCACATCTGTATTTCTCCAAACTGCTTTCTAGTTCATTATCTAAAATTAGCTTCCAGTTGTGTCCAACCTGTTGTTTAATCAATCCACTAAGTTTTCATCAACAATAGTGTTTTTTTCTTTTTTTTTTACACTATTTATTTTAATTCTGGTATATTAACATACAGTCTTTAGTTTCAGGTGTACAACATAGTGATTCAACAATTCCCTTAATCCCCCAGTGCTCATCACAAGTGCATTCCTTGATCCCCAGCACCTATTTCATCCATCCCCCACACACTTCCCATCTGTTTGTTCTCTATAGTTAAGAGTCTGTTTCTTGAAGGAGAACCCTGTTACACTGTTGGTGGGAATGCAAGTTGGCACAGCCACTTTGGAAAACAGTGTGGAGGTTCCTCAAAAAGTTAAAAATAGAGCTACCCTATGACCCAGCAATTGCACGCCTGGGTATTTACCCCAAAGACACAGATGTAGTGAAAAGAAGGGCCATATGCACCCCAATGTTCATGGCAGCAATGTCCGCAATAGCCAAACTGTGGAAAGTGCTGAGATGCCCTTCAACAGATGAATGGATAAAGAAGATGTGGTCCATATATACAATGGATATTACTCAGCCATCAGAAAGGATGAATACACAACTTTTAGATCAACATGGATGGGCCTGGAGGAGATTATGCTAAGTGAAGCAAGTCAAGCAGAGAAAGTCAATTATCATATGGTTTCACTTATTTGTGGAACATAAGGAATAGCATAGAGGACATAAGGAGAAGGAAGGGAAAAATGAAGGGGGAGAAATAGGAGGGGGAGACGAACCATGACAGACTATGGACTCTGAGAAACAAACTGAGGGTTTTAGAGGGGAGGGGGGTGGGGGGGATGGGTTAGCCCGGTGATGGGTATTAACGAGGGCACATACTGCATGGAGCACTGGGTGTTATACGCAAACAATGAATCATGGAACATTACATCAGAAACTAATGATGTACTGTATGGTGACTAACATAATAAAATTAAATTTTTAAAAAAGTCTGTTTCTGGGTTTGTCCATTTTTTCCCTTTGTTTATCTGTTTTGTTTGTTAAATTCTACATATGAGTGAAATCATATGGTATTTGTCTTTCTCTGACTGACTTATTTCACTTAGCATAATACATTCTAGCTCCATCCATGTCATTGAAAATGATAAGATTTCATTCTTTTATGGCTGAATAATATTCCATTGTATATATATGCCACATCATCTTTATCCATTCATCTCTTCAGCATCTATTGGGCTGCTTCCACAATAGTGTTTTTTAAAATTATTTTTAGAAATTATATTTGGTTCTTTTCCAGATCTGAATTTTAATGTATTTGCTTTCCTCATAGTTTTAATATATAAAATATTTGGGTGAAGACATTTTTAAAGAATAGTATTTCTCAGTAAGTAGATCAAAAAAGTTAATAATAATAATAGTGTGATAATAATGACAATCATAGCATAATAATTGTTTTCTTTACTTGATTCTTATCTATCTACAGACTCGTTTAGGAGATCAAAATTATATATATATATATATATTTTTTTTTTTTTTAAGATTTTATTTATTTGACAGAGAGAGAGACAGCGAGAGAGAAAACACAAGCAGGGGGAGTGGGAGAGGGAGAAGCAGGCTTCCCGCTGAGCAGGGAGCCCAATGCGGGGCCCGATCCCAGGACACTGGGATTATGACCTGAGCCAAAGGCAGAAGCCTAACGACTGAGCCACCCAGGCGCCCCTATATATATTTTTTTTTCTAAGATTTTTATTTATTTATTTAACAGAGATAGAGAGCACAAGTAGGCAGAGCGGCAGACAGAGGGAGAGGGAGAAGCATGCTCTCCGCCGAGCAAGGAGCCCGATGCGGGCCTCGATCCCAGGACCCTGGGATCATGACCTGAGCTGAAGGCAGCCGCTTAACTGACCGAGCCACCCAGGCACCCTAAATATATATTTTTTTAAAGACTTGTTTATTTTAGAGAGATAGAGCATGAGCGGGAGGGTCAGAAGGAGCAGGAGAGAGAGACTCTCCAGCAGACTCTGCACTCAGCACAGAGCCCAACGCGGGGTTCAATCTCAAGACCTTGAGATCATGACCTGGGCTGAAACCAAGAGTCAATGCTTAACCTACTGCATCACCCAGGCACCCCCAAAATAACATTTTTAAAATATGTATTAGATCATGATATATCTCCAGTTGTGGCTACTCATTTCCTCCATCACATTTAATAAAATTCAAGTCTTTCCTATGACTCACAAAGCCCTACCTAATCTGGTCTCTACTTGTCTCTCTGATTTCAACTTCTACCACTCTCTCCCTTTTTCCAGTCACACTGGGTTTCTTGCTGTTCCTCAAAGGTGCTAAGTAGAATTCCTTCCTTGAGAATTTGCACATGCTAGTGCCTCTCCTGGAATGTTTTCCCAGATATCCTCAGTGCATTCAAATCTTTGCTGAAATGCTATTTCACCCAAGAGGTGAGGCACAATCAACCACCTTAGATTAAGTACCACCTACTTGTCATTCTATCACCTCATCATACTATATTTTCATGACAATTATGTATTACCACCAATCATGTATTAAGCGCCTACTATGTGTCAGATGATGTTCTAATGAATGAGCAAATCAGATAAAATTCTGTGCTCTCATAAAACTTATAATTTAGTAACAGGTGATATGTTAATTATTATTGCCTATCTTCTGCCATAACCACTCCCACCTGTAAAAGTAAAATCCATGCAAGCAGTGGCATTGTTTTATCACTGTTGTATCTCTAGAACCTAGAATAGTATCTGGCAAATAGCACCTGTTCAGCAAACATTACTGAATAAATACAAAGTAAATATAATAAATAATAGGTAATACCAATATAACACTTTCAACATAAAAGCAGGTACAAGCATTCTTTCAAGTATCATAAATGCATGTGATTTAAAGAACTTATCTGACTTATACAATGTCACATGACTTGTATGTTAAAGAGAAAGGAACTGATCCACTGACTTCTGACTAAAACTTTAGGCTTTTTTCACAATAAAATATTACCTCCCAGTCTTACTACCAAGTACTGATCATCTGATTTGATGGAAGAAATATAGCAGGATGGATTTTATGACAACATGACTAGGGCAGATAAACTTCCATAGTAGCAGAGCCTCTTCCCATTATAGAGGCTGAAAATTCTAGATGTTCCTCAAACAATCCTAAAATTTGTATGGAACCACAGAAGACCTTGAATAGACAAAGCAACCTTGAAAAAGAAAAACAAAGCTGGATGCATCATAATTCTGGATTTCAAGTTATATTACAAAGCTGTAGTAATCAAAACAGTATGGTACTGGCACAAAAATAGACACATAGATCAATGGAGCAGAAAAGAAAACCCAGAAATGAGCCCAAAATTATATGGTCAATTAATCTTTGACCAATCAGGAAAAAAATATTCAATGGGAAAAAGACAGTCTCCTCAACAAATTGTGTTGGGAAAACTGGACAGCAACATGCTGCAAAAGAATGAAAATGGACCATTTTCTTAACCATACACAAAAATAAATTCAAAATGGACTAAGGACGTAAATGTGAGATTTGAAACCATAAAAATCCTAGACAGAACAAAGGCAGTAACTTCTTTGACTTTGGCTGTATCAACTTCTTTCTAGATATGTCTCCTGAGGCAAGGGAAACAAAAGCAAAAATAAATTATTAGGACTTCATCAAAATAAAAATCTTATGCACAGCAAATTAAACAATAAAACTGGGGTCCCTGGGTGGCTCAGTCAGTTAGCGTGTCTGCCTTCAGCTCAGGTCATGATCCCAGGGTCCCATGATCCCTGCTCAGCAGGGAGCCTGCTTCTCCCTCTCCCTGTACCCCTCCCCCTCTGCTCTCACACACTCTCTCTCTGCATCTCTCAAATAAATAAAATCTTAAAAAAAAAAAAAAAAAAACTAAAAGGCAACCAGAATGGGAAAAGTTATTTGCAAATGACAAAGGGTTCATATCCAAAATATACCAAGAACTTATAAAACTTAATACCCAAAAAACAAACAATCCAATTTAAAAATGGGCAGAGGACATTAATAGACATTTTTCTAAAGAAGACATACAGATGGCCAACAGACACATGAAAAGATGCCCAACATTACGTATATCAGGGAAATGCAAATCAAAACTACAATGAGATATCACCTCACTCCTATCAGAATGGCTAAAATCAACAACACAAAAAACAGGTGTTGGTGAGGATGTGGAGAAAGGGGAACCCTCTTGCACTGTTTTGGGGAATGCAAACTGGAACAGTCCCTCTGGAAAAGAGTATGGAGGTTCCTCAAAAAGTTAAAAATAGAACTACCCTATGATCCAGCAATTGCATACTAGGTATTTACCCAAAGGATACAAAAATACACATTTGAAGGGAAACATGCACCCCGATGTTTACAGCAGCATTATCTACAATATCCAAACTATGGAAAAAGCCCAAGTGTTGATCGACTAATGAATGGATAAAGAGATGATATTAAAAAAGAGAGAGATGGTATATATATATATATATATATACACACACACACACAATGTAATATTACTCAGTATAAAAGAGAATGAAATCTTGACATTTGCAGTGACATGGATAGAACTAGAAAGTACTATGCCACGCAAAATAAGTCAGTCAGAAAAGACAAATACCTTATGATTTCACTCATGTAGAATTTAAGACACAAAGCAAATGAGCAAACAGAAAAGAGAGAGAGGGGGAGAGAAAGAGAGGCAAACCAAAAAACAGACTCTTAACTATAGAGACAGTTACCAATGATTACCAGAGGGGAGGTGGGTGGGGGGATGAGTTAAATACGTGATGGGGATTAAGGAGTGCACTTGATGTGATGAGTACCAGGTGATGTATGGAAGTGTTGAAACACTATATTGTACACCTGAAACTAATATTACACTGTACGTTAACTAACTGGAATTTAAATAAAACTTACAAAGAAAATTCTAGATTTTTTCTCATCACATTTACAACTTGGAGCAGACAACATGACATAAGAGGAAGTCTATTTGGGGACTATTTCTAAAAATAGACTTTGTTTTCAGATAAGTTTTTAGGATCACAGAAAAATTGAATGAAAGGCACAAAGAATTCTCATATATACCCCTTGTTCCTCCTAGCTCCTCACAGCTTCTTTATTATCATCTCTCACCAGAGTGGGACATTTGTTACAATCAATGAACCTGCACTGACCCATAATTATCATGCAGAGTCCATAGTTTACATTAGATTCACTCTAGTGTTGTATATTCCATGGTTAGGACAAATGTATAATGACAAGAATGCACCATTATAGTATCATACAAGTTTCATTGCCCTAAAAATTCTATTCATCCCTCCCTGCCCCCCAACTCCTGGTGACCACTAATCATTTTACTGTTTCTATAATTTTGCCTTTTTGAGAATGTCATATAGTTGGAATCATACAGTATATAGCCTTTTCAGACTGGCTTCTTCACATAGTAATATGCATTTAAGTTCTTCCATTCCTTTTCATGGCTTGGTAGCTCATTTCTTTTTAATGCTGAATAACAGTCAATTGTCTGGCTGTACCAGTTTATCTATTTACTTACTGAAGGACATCTCACTTGGTTACTTCCATGTTTCAGCAAATGTGGATAAAGCTACCATAAACATCCCTGTGCAGGTTTTTTCATGGATGTAAGTTTTCAAATTCTTTCAGTAAATACCAAGGACCATTATTGATGGATTATATGGTAAAAGTATGTTTAATTTTGAAAGAAACTGCCAAACTATCTTCCTAAATGGCTGTACCATTTTGTATTCCCATGATCAATGAATAAGAGTTCCTTTTGCCCCACATCCTTGCTGGCATTTGGTGTTGTCAGTGTTCTGGATTTTGGCCATTCCAATAAGTATCTCATTGTTTTAATTGCTACTTCCCTTATGATATACGACGTGGGACATCTTTTCACATGCTTATATCTGTATGTCTTCTTTGGTGCAATGTCTGTTAGGGTCTTTGACTCATTTTTCAATCAGGTTATTTTATTATTGAGTTTCAGAGTCTTGTATATTCTAGATAAATCTTTTATCTGTATTTTATGTGTTTTTTTGCAAATATTTTCTCAGTCTGTGGCTTGCCTCATTTTTTGACTTTGTCTTTCACAGAGCAGAAGTTTTTAATTTTAGTAAAGTCCTGGTAATCAATTATTTCTTTCATAGATCATGACTTTGGTGTTGTTTCTAAGAAGTCACCACCATCCCCAAACTCATGTAGGTTTTCTTCTATGTTTTCTTGTAGGAGTTTTATATTTTTGCATTTAAGTCTATGATCATCAATTTCAAGTTAATTTTTAAGAAGGGTGTAAGGTCTGTATTTAGTTTTGTTTTTTTGCACATGGATGTCCAATTGTTCTAGTACCACCTGTTGAAAGACTATCTCTGCCCCCATTGCACTGCCTTTGCTCCTCTGCCAAAGATCAACAGACTGTATTTATGTGGGTCTATTTCTGGGCTCTTTATTCTGTCACAATGATCTATTTGAGCTATCTGTATATTCTTTTATCAATATCACACTGTCTCAATTACTGTACTTTATAGTAAGTCCTGACATCAGGTACTGTCAGTCTCCTGACTTTCTTCTTCCCCTTCAATATTGTGCTTGCCATTCTGGGCCTTTTGCCTCTTCATTTATTCTTCAGAATCAGTTTTTCAATATCCGCAAAATAACTTGCTGGAATTTCCAGTGGGACTGCATTGAAACTATAGGTCAAGCTGTGGAAAACTGTCATCTTGATAGTATTGAGTCTTCTTATCCATGAACATTGACTATCTCTCCATTTATTTAGTTCTTTTTTGATTTCACTCATCCGAGTTTTGTAGCTTTCCTCACATAGATCTTGCATATCTTTTGTTAGATTTACACCTAAAAGTTTAATTTCAGAGGGTGCTAAGGTAAGTGGTATTATGTTTTTAATTTCAAATTCCACTTGTTCACTGTTGGTATAAAGGAAAGTGACTTTTGTATATTAACCTTATGAGCTACAATTTTGCTATAATCACTTCTTAGTTCCAGGAGTTTTTTGGTGATTCTTTTAAATTTTCTATATAGAATTATGTATAAATTATGCAATTATACCAATTCCATTATGTATATGTCTTTTGTAGTTCTCCCACCATCTTGGATATTCTGTTCTGTTTTTCAAAGTCTCTTTCCTGTTTGCTTTTCAGCTTTGCAGACTTCCATTGAGATAACCTCAAACTCAGACTCTTTCCTCAATCATGTCAAAGGCATTCGACGATAATCAAATAATCAAAGGCATTCTTCATTTCTGTGAAAAAAATTCAATGTTTTGGTTCTTTCTTAGAATTTCAAGTTTCCTGCTTACATTGCCCATCTATTCTTGCCTTTGTCTCCTTTATCATTAGAGCCCTTAGCATCTTAATCATAGTTGTTTCAAATTCCTGGCCTGATAATGCCAACATCCCTGTCATGTCTGGTTCTAATGATTGCTCTGTTCCTTCAAACTATTTTCCCCCTGCTTTTAGTATATCTTGCGATTTTTTTTCTTGATAGCTAGATATGACATACTGGATAAAAGGTACTGGGTACTACTGTAAATAGGCTTATAGTAATGTGGTGGTAAGGTGTGTGAAAAGGAAGTGTTCTAGAGTCCTATGATTATAGTACTCTACTCATGATATGAGCCTATGCCTCTGGACTATAAACTTCACATGTGCTTCCTAGTTATCCCCCCACTTAGGCATGACAGGATGGCTAGAATGGGCTTGACGGCCAGAGTTAGCTGGAGTTCCTTCTCTGATATTCCCTGTGAGAATTTTGCAGAGCTTAAGAGGCAAAAAATCACAAAAGAGTGAAGTCCCCCTGATTATTGGGTCACCTTGCAGTTTTTATCTCCCACTCTTCCACACTGAGCCAGAAGAAATTCAACTATAGTTCAGGTTTCCCTATTCTGGCACTGGTTGCTGTGTGAGTTTTAGCTAGTGGGTTTCTACTTCAAAAAGTTGTGATTCTCTGTATTAGCCTGTCAGTCTCTCCAATTTGGAAAGCAGCAATTTGTCCTGTGACCTCATTTCCCTTATAGATCTAAGAGGAGTTGTTGATATTTTATTCTGTTCAGCTTTTTATTGTTGTTAGGATGGACTGGTGATTTCCAAATATCCAGAAACTGGAAGTCTGCTTGAGGATTTTCAGAAATAAATTTCTCTGAATAAGAAGGGAAAGGCATATAAGAAAGCTTGTTTTTTCCACCTGCTCATCAACATCCTCTTCCTGTTTTATGGAAGACTTTGCTGGCATACTAAAAATAGCAGATCAGAACAATGGAAGGAATTTGGACTCAAATTTACAATCCTGATCTCTGTGCTATCCGGGACTGTCCCCCTCTGGAATTCTTGTTATGTAAGATTAAAAATAAGTCCCTGTTGTCTAAGTCACTTTGGTCAGTTATTCTGCTTTGCAACTAGTATAACTGACAGATTTAAAAAAGAAGAACCGGTGTTAGAATAGCCAATTTATGGTATTACAACCTCATTTGAAATTGTTAAAGCATTCATCTTTCTATGTTCTGCTTCCTCTCTTTTATCCAACCTAAGATGTTATGTGGGGCCATAGGAAATATTACTATGCTCTTGAGGTCCCTGAAAAGGATAGAGTCTCAGATCTCCACTGTCTTCTGGCTCTTCTGCTAAATGGTTGGCAAAGATCAGTTTCTGCTGAATATGACTTTTTCTGACCCTGGCAGCATTAGCATTTACTCTCCACCTACACACTATTCACTTTTTTCCATTTGAGAATAGTTTGCTCTCCACTAGATTAGCTCCACAGGTCCCGTACCTGTTGACTTTGCCCCACTTCAACTATTGCTGGTGCATCATATCCTCTGAAATTTGTCTGTGACTTTATTCAAACTCTACCAATTGATTCCCCTGTGCTGATTACAGAATCACATCGTTGCTACACTGCACATGAGGCAACCACATCATAATTTTTGTGTCTGGCTAGAACAACAAAGTTCAGGGGTAACCCAAAGAAGCTAAAAGAAGGTATTCATGGTGGCTAAACACTCTACAGCACAGGTAATAGTCAGGTGTACTTATCCCATCTTGTCTTAGTTCAGTCAGATTTCAAAGTCCAAAACAGATTGCTGGGGAATAAAAAGCCCCTTATTTCTTTGACCTTTCCCACTAATTCTTTTAAATACTCTCTCCTTCAGTAACTTCAGTCCTGATAAGGAAGAGGAAGGAATATTTATCTCAACACCTGCAGCTTTCCCTCCATGCTGTTCTTAAAATTTATCAGGGACCAAAAGATTTTCTACTTAATCTTTTTTTTTTCCCCCAGACTTTCTTAACATCTTATCTTCCATACTCCTATTCCTCCTCCAGTGTTATGATGATAAAATGACACCAAGAAGCATGATTTATGGGGAGAAAAGTAAAAAGGCTTAGCAGCTTAACATTGCCAGACATTATTCCTTTCACCCAAGCAACTTAAACTGATAAAGGCTAAGTTAATTAGAGAGGGGATTTATTGGAAAAGTAGTGGATAGCTCAAAAATCTAAAGGGAATGCTTTAGGTCAGAAGGAAACCAAGGGTAATTCAGTAGGTAATGAAAACCAATGTGAGTCTCTCCAAGGTACCAAGAATTAGTGTAGATGAATAAGTTCCAATCTTGCTCAGTCTTTTTACATTCAGTTTGCTCAAAGTTCAAATTCCCAGGGAAGAAAGTCAGCTTGGCCCAGCTTGACTTTCATTCCCTTAGCTGAGACAAGGTTTGGACAAACACTCTCACTAGATCAAATGGAAGGATAATTTCCCACACAAAAAGTCAGAGTTCTGTTTTCAGAAAGCTAAACAGATGCTGGGCAGCAAAACAACAGATGTGTTTTATATAAGAGATTTGGACAAGGGAGATTTCTTAATCTCTTTCTTCTTTTGAAAAATTTCCATACTTAATAATCCTTAACATAATGTTGTTGTCATTACCTCTAGGGCAGAAGTTACAGTTCCACATCAGTGAGCAAATAGAAATAAGGATTGTTTTACCATTAAAACATTTTATTTTCTTAATCATTTTAGTGTACGCTAAGGGGACTCAGAAACATTAGGGTCCAACAAAATAGCACAATTAGCAAACATACACAGGATGTGGATTTTGCTGTGGGAGCAGCTCACCATCATTTAAAAATAAACATATATTACTTATTTACCCTGTGGGTAAATAAGAGAGCTTCCAGTCTCAGTTACATAACCAATGCAGAATTATAGCAATAGAGTTTAATGAGCTTGAGTCTGTTACTTGACAGTCCTTGGCTCAGTTTCCCAATGTAAAATTGGAACAATAATATAGTTTCTCTAAACTATCTTGTAGGAATCAGGGAAAAGCAAATAAAATAATAGAAATAAATGTTTTAGAGTACAACTATGTTCCTTATCAATAATAAAAGGCTGCATAAAATTAATGCTAGATATATGAAGATTTTCAGCAAAAAATAAAACTTTGCATATGGCTTATGTAAATTACAATTATAAAATGAATTTTTCACAATTTTCAAATCAATAATTTATTCATAACTCTCTCAAGGCTAACTTCAACATATTCAATTGAATCGCTAAACACTACCTCTTCCCCAGAGGAGTCAACATTTAGTAAACTTCAATGGAATGTTTTTTCCTTGTTCTTTTTTTTTTTAAGACTTACTTATTTTACAGAGAGAGAGTGTGTGCGTGCGAGTGGGGGTAGGGGCGGAGGGAGAAAATCTTCAAGCCGACTCCCCACTAAGCACAGAGCCTGACACAGGGGGCTCAATCTCCTACCCACGAGATCATGATCTGAGCTGAAACCAAGGGTCAGATGTTCAACCAACTGAGCCACCCAGGCGCCCCCTTTCCTTGCCCTTCTGAAAGGAAGATAATCAACTGCCAGAGATACAAAAATACAAAACATGCCAAAGATATATATCAGTGTACCAAAATAAAAAATGATCTTATCCCTCTGTGCAATGCAGTTTTTGTCAAATTTTATAATCAGGAGTAAAGAATAAGCTTTGACATTTTGCTGCCAATCAATTTTTGTAAAAAAACATGCATTTTACATTATGTTTCTTTGTTGTTGTTTAAAGGTTAACTATATCATTTGTTTCTCAAATTTAGCTTCAATTTTCCCATCTGAATTTCATAAAGACTATAACAGGATTTTCTTCTTTCTCACGCAAGTGTTTGGCAGAAGAAATTCCTACAATATTATGAACAGAGTCCTTAAATTACATTCCAAGGCAAAACATATCTCTCTAGGGTATGTAATGTTTAAGGACCTCAGAAATTTACGGTTTTAAGAAGTTCCACCTTAGAGTATCCATTTTTCAATCTGTCCCTAATGCCAATATACAAGACACAGGCAATTTATAATGCAGTAAACAGACACTCAGATTGGTCTTTTTTGCTGAGCAGTTTAAACAAGGCCACTAAAACAATGACACCCTGAAAATAACCTCTTTCATCTTGTGTATAAGCAATCGATGTTAAGACACTAGAATGACTGTAACACCGAGATAAGTAGTTTGAAATATCTTGCTCCAGAAACAACATAGAAAATATAAAATATGGAAAATGTAATATAGAAATATGAAACATGAAATATGAAAATGCATACATTCCTATGTGAGATAAAATGCAAATTACTTCATAAAATGATGATTGTGCCTAGGCCATGTGACAAAAAATGTCACCTGAATAAATATTAAAGAGATCATCTAGTTACTTTGGCCAAAATCAACCTCTTTTTTCATTGATTTATCACTAAAAAAATGACTTTGGAATATTTATTGTTACATTTGTGTGTATAATATAGAAACCATCATCTTTATTTTATTTTCCTAAAGTAAATATGAGACCTACTTCATTAAAAATATGATAAAAATCTCACTTCAATTAAGATACATGAAATATATTGTTGACTATTTAAATATCTTCTAAGAATAGCAGGAGTTATATTTGGGTTTGCAATACAACAAACTTAGTAAAAAGGAAAAGGTCAGAGCTTTAAACATAATTATTTCTCAAAATAATAATATTCAGGATATTTTTCTACATAAATATAATAACAGTATTACATATTTATGGGTGTGATTTGAAAAGGCAGATAGATAAGTGATATATAGAGTCATGTTCCTAAACTAGGACTTTAACTAGAATTTGCAAATCTGGTAAAACTTGCAAATATACTTTATTCTCAAAGAACAAAGAAACTGATATCCAAGTTGCAAAAGTATTATGAGTCTGTATGTTAGCAGAGGTGTTTGTAAAGTTTTGGAAATAGCTATTTTTATTAAACTAAATATAACTCTTAGCAATTTCCAATTTATGATCAATAAAATGTAATAAAAATAATACCAGCAGCTCTAATTTATTGAATACCTAATCTTTGCTAAACATTGTGTTAGTCACTAGTACCATGAATACATTCTCTCATTTAAAAGTTACAGTACAGTAATTTAAATAATTTTCTTTGAATTTAAAATGCCATAAAATTTGACAATATGTTTAGTTTGGTTGATTGATACAAGTAATCTATTTTACTTAATTTAAATATCTCCAAATAAACCATTTAATGACATGTCATCAATGACCTCTCAACAATAAATTCTAAATTTTTTTTTTCTTGAAGTTTCCTTCAACCTTCAAATCATTTGACCACATTTTCCCACTGAAACTCTAATCCCTTGAGTTCTGTGATGCTGTTTCTTCCCTCAGTTTTTGGACGGCATCTCCTTTGTCTCTATAGCTGGCTGCTCTTGTTTATTCTGTTTTCCTTGCACATAAATTCACAGGTCCATTCAGAAAATGTTCCCCTTTTCTTCACAGCTTCATATATTGGCACAGATTGCCCTAGCACCTTCATTTAAATGGCTCCAAACTTTTCTTGGCAATGATGCTTTTTGTTTTCTTTTGTAGATATTTCATTGTTTTGTTATCAACTACATAATTATTTTCCTCTATGGTTTCTGCCTTGAATTCTGTAGAAGAAAAAGGCATTTCAAATATAAGGTTTGATAAATATTGGCAGATACAGTCTTCTACAAACCTAATTTTCTTTAATATATGTCATATTTTTATGACAGATGTGAGGTAAAAAACCTTTGGTTAATTCACTCTATTATACAAAGTATATCTAAGTTATGATCTTTTTGAACTTTAATTTGGGGTAACAATGTTTCAGTTCATTTGTTGGATTTATCCAGAAGATAGTCATGATTAAAGGATTATAAAAATAATGAGGATTTTATTGTCACTTTTCTGATACTATTTTAATTTTTGAAATATTTCTCTTATTTTTATATTAGATAGGATACTATGAATAATAGTAAATAAAAATAATGATAGCAAGCACCACTGAATTATTCTAGAACAACTTGACGATCAAGTTTTATCATTAATTGTGATGGTGGCTGCTAGAGATTATTTGTTGTGATACGGAAATATGACTAATTTTTCTAATCCAAGGACACTAAAAGTTTTGTTTGCTTAATTGTGTCAATCATAAATAGACTGCTAGAATTATAAAGTGTCAACAATTCCCTGTATTCTGGAAGAACTGGATTACTTTAGGAATTATTTGTACTTTAAAGATTAATGAAAATTGCCTTTAAAGCTATTTGGGCTGGGAACTTTGGGCTAACTTTTAGAAAATGTATATGATTTTCCTATTTTACTCTCAGTTTCTTATTTTGTTGTTGCTGTTAATGAACATTTTCTTGAGGGTGTGAGAGACGAAACTGCATTGTAAGAAAAACAGTTTCAACAGGAACAAATCTTAGGATAAGCATGATGCTGGAATTACCATAAATTTAGGCTTCACACATGAAATTACAAATATTTATGTTCAAGGTCTCTAAGAAGACTGTAATAAGTTAAGGACGCATATTGTAATCTTGCCTAGAGCAATTACTCAAAAACAAATGCAAAGAAATGTAGCTTTAAAGCCAGTAGAGGGGCACTTGAGTGGTACAGTCGGTTAAGTATCCAACTCTTGGTTTCAGCTCAGGTCATGATCTCAGGGTCGTGAGATCGAGCACCCCCTCTCCCCCATGGGCTCTGCACTCAGCATGGAGTTTGCTTGAGATTCTCTCTGCTTCTCTTGCTCATGTGCATACTCTCTCTCTCTCTCAAATAAATCTTTAAAAAATAATAATAATAAAGCCAGTAGAGAAACTGAAATGGAATACTGAAAAACAATCAGTCCAAACAAATAAAGAAATAAAAAACATACAGGAATAAAAAATAAAAACTCAAAAATGATATGACAAAAAAAAAAAAAAAATGATATGACAAATAGAAAGTAATTAGTAGATTGGCAGATATAAATGCAAACATAACAAAAAACTATTAAAATATTAATGTGCTGGGGTGCCTGGGTGGCTCAGTCATTAAGCGTCTGCCTTTGGCTCAGGTCATGATCCCAGGGTCCTAGGATCGAGCCCCACATCGGGCTCCCTGCTCCACGGGAAGCCTGCTTCTCCCTCTCCCAACTCCCCCTGCTTGTGTTCCTTCTCTGTGTCTCTCTGTCAAATAAATAAATAAAATCTTAAAAAATATATATTAATGTGCTAAACTTTCCAATCTAAAGGCCTTGATTTTCAGACAGCAAGATTTAACTATACATTGTCTATAAGAGATGGACTTTAAATATAAAGACACCTATCTCTTGAAATTAAAAAAAATAAAATATACACAAGAGAAAGCATAGAAAGCTGGAGAGGCTACATTAATATCAGCTAAAATAGATTTTTTAAAAAGTATTATTACTAAAGTAAGACACTTCCAAATGGAAAAAGTGTCAATTCATCAGGAAAACATAACAATCATAAATATGTATGTGCCTAATAAATGAATTTTGGAATACATGAGGTAAAAACTGAGAATAAATGGAGAAACAGATAAATCCAAAGTGATGTTTAGAGATTTTAACCTATCTATCTTGATGATTAATAGAATATTTAGGAAACAAAATAAGTATGGATATAGAAAATGTGAGCAACATTATTAACAATATGAGTTCAATGATATTTATGGAACAGATATAAATGTAATTAAGCATTTTATAAAAAACCAACTTCTACAGTTTCTGTTCCTTTAATAAACAAAGCATTCATGGATAGCATTTCATCAAATTGCAGAAAATATTAGCATACAAATAATATTTTGTAACAAATGCATTATTGTTCATCTATTTTTTTAGGAATTATTTTATAAGACTTAATATCATTCAATGATATTCTAGTCTCTCACTAAGATGAAGTCTAGTCATATATTGGTAATTGCTTGAAATTTCTTTGTGTAACATATGGGCTGTATGTGGTAGTTATTTGATAAATATTTTTGGTAATTTTAAGTCTATTCCCAAAATCAGATTCATTGTCTACACTTGTTTTTCCTACTCTATGTCTAACAATAAGAAAATGACAGGTTCCACCATCCCTGGACCTTTTAAGTCTTTGATGGCAATATCTGCAATTCTTCCAGAAATGTAGTACTGCTTCTAATTTACTATTCTGTTGGCAGGGGGAGGGATGGTGGTTTTGAGGTTTTCCACCTGGCCATTCTTGCCATAATAGGACTTATTTTGATGATCAAGGTATCACTGTAAGGCTTCTTCCAGATGCTAGGTAGAGCTATCTCATTCAAAAAAAAAAAAGAGAGAGAGAGAGAGAGAAATAGGCAAATAATGACAAAGTCGGTCTGAAGTCCTATCGAACCCACTATAAAATAAACTTGTGCCAAAACTCCATTTATCACTTGGTCTCCATATGGCATTTCTGGTAATCTGGACTTAGTGTCAGACTCGATATCTAATAGACATGTTAAATACAACAACAACAAAGTTTTCTCCCTTTGTTCCAGTATGGACTTACCCTGGTAAATGCCTTCAGACACCCTAGGAGAAAGTTCAGGGTAGTATTTATTGCTGTTGATGGAGTTGTAAAGTCACTCAAGAAGATCTAATCTCTCCTTCAATCAATAAACAATGGGTTTGTAAACTAGCATAGATACTGAAACCCATTATGGAGATGATAGTCTCCACTGTAGCAGCTGATATAGACTTCTGTTCTCCAGTTTTTTGTTTTTAAAGATTTTATTTGAGAGAGAGGAAGAGCACAGAAGGAGAGTGAGAGGGAGAAGCAGACTCCCCGCTGAGCAGAGAGCCCAATGCTGGACATGATCCCAGGACCCCAAGATCATGACCCAAGCTGAAGGCAGACGCTTAACTGACTGAGCCACACAGGTGCCCTTCCAGTTTTTAAGTTTTTCTGATTACATAAATTGAATAAAATCTCCTCTCTTGGCTCCAACCATCCTGACTCCCATTCACAATACTTACTCCCATTCACAATATTTTCACCACTATTAGCACAGTGAACTTCAGGTAGTCAGCTCCCACCTTGCCAAAAGAATACCATGTTATATTGGCCATTTCACAAATCTCTACAGATCTAATCATCTTGATTGCTACTCTGGCCCTGAAGACAACTTCAAGTAATCACAGTTCACCTTGCCACTGCCAATAGCAAGCCTAACAGGATTTATCATTCTAAAATCATTTATGAATATTACTTGTTCATAATATTATCCAGATTAATATTATCCCAGATCAATGGCAACCTCTCCACCATCAATCCTTGATTGGAGAAGACAGCTACTTCCAAACTTTAAAAATTCTAGCATCCTCTGAACTAGTGTATCCTTTACTGCCTTAGTAAGGAAGTATCCACTAAGAAAAGCCAGTGGATTCTCAAGTCATAAATAATAAATCAATTCTAACATTCCAACGTTCTTGAATTTTCCAATCACTAATATTATGCCAAGAAGTTCTGGCATCTCTGAGAAACTCCAGGTATTTGGCTGGTTAGTTGGCCTGGCTACAGTCAGCAGCCATTTAGGAGGACCAGGACATCTCAGAGCAAGTTCACTGTGGTGTCAGTAGTCTGGTCCTGGAGGGAGTCAGTGCTGGGAAGGAATCTGAGAAGACACCTAAATTTTGTGTTCAATACAGTGACTAAACATATTCAACCCATGCACAAATCACTTTACCTATCTTTACCACAAACACTGTAGTCCAAGCAAACTATATTATTAATAACATCTTGACTTCTCTCTGCTCATTCATTCAGTACCTTTCCTTCTATTCCCCACATTGGAAACAAAGATTATTTTGAAACTTAAATCTAATTTTGCTTAATATCTTCTAACGGCATCCCATTATTCTCAGGAAAAAAAAAGACCACTTAACTTGGCTTATAAGATCCTGTCTGATCTAACTTACCATTCCCACCCCTCCAGGTCTATTTCTTGCCATACCAGCTCCTTCCCTCCTGGCTCCAGCCAACCTGGCAGGCTTTTAACTACTCCTATTCACAATACTTCTACCACTATAAGGACAATGAATTTCATGTAGTTAGTTCCCACCCTATTGGTTTGCATTCTTTTTCCCAAGACATTTTTATTAGGAGTATGTCAGTGGTACAATTTCTAAACTCTTTTCAGATGTATGTGTCTCACACAAGAAATGTATTTTCTGTGTACAAAATTCCCAATTCACTATAATTTACATTAAAATATACAAGCATTGCCTTAGTAAATTTATTTATGAAGTTTTAAAAGTTACAGAAAAAATGTGCTATCAATCTACTTCTTTTTAAACTATAATTTGGGTTTTATTGGCCTAGATGTTTAAAGGATACTTTTTTTTAATATATATCCTCATAAATTACCCACATTTCACTATAGTAAGTTAGAGTAGTACTTGAAGCTGTAGATGCACTTCTTTCTTCAGCTCAGAGAAATGTTCTTTTGTTTTCTTCTTCTTCACTAATTTCCCCTATTGTATTTTTCTCTTCTTCCTGCATTTCTTAAACTGGCAATGATAATACTGTAAAAATAGTATCTATAATTAGATAGGCTTTTAGTATGACTAAGAATGTAGATCTGCATTCAAATTAAATGTATTTGAAACCTATCCCCAGCATATGCTAGCAATGGTGACTTTAAGCAGTAACTCAAGCTCCCTGTCTTAGTTTTCTCATTTGTAAAGTACTAAAGTTAAAACAAACAAAAACCCCTACATTACAGAGTTACTGTGAAGATTACTTTATCACATGTTAGATGCTTAAAATGGTCAAATTCAATAAATATTTGTTATTATTATTACTGTACTTGGCAAAGTAAAAAAGAAAAATATATATACTGTTCAAAGTTCAGATCAAGGGACGCCTGGGTGGCTCAGTCGGTTAAGCGGCTGCCTTCGGCCCAGGTCATGATCCCAGGGTCCTGGGATTGAGTCCCACATCGGGCTCCTTGCTCAGCAGGGAACCTGCTTCTCCCTCTCTGTCCCTCTCCTTGTGCTCTCTCTGTCAAATAAATAAAATCTTAAAAAAAAAAAAAGTTCAGATCAAAAGGGTGCATTTGATATAAAGATATCTAACAGAAAAATTTTGATTAATTTAAAATTAATTCAATGTTAATTTTGGAAAGCATTTGTTTTGAATTTATTCTAATCAAAGTAATAGAGAAAATTTATAAATCTAAGAACCTGAGACCTATGGTCAAAAATAACAAGTAGCAATAAGCCACTAGGATGCTGTGGGTAAGTCCTGTGAAATGTAAGCATTTTCTGCTGTCTATATGTATTCAATCCTTGTACAGTCATACTAAAAACATGCAGGTTTCTAGATACAGTAGACCTTGCTACTGGTTCTTAGTTTTTTGGCTTGAGTCAGAGATTGCAAGTGTCTGGCCTAACTCAGCTTAACCCAATGAATCACATAGCCGAAAGAAATGGACCAACTTTTCAACCAATAGAATTTTTTTTTAATTTCTTTGATGTGCCATATTTTGTCCTCTACATGGTCCGAACTGGGTATTATATACAGTATTTCCTCTGAAACTCTCTCTCCACGTAACTGCCTTCTTTACCTATTACTTATATTTTAGATCTCATTTTAAATATCACTTCCTCTAAGACTTTCTGACCCTAGAGTTCTCTCATATATCCATTATACATTCTCTTGACAACTTGCACTTCCCTGATCAGATAATTCATCATGCTTTACCATAATTACCTAATTTTCTGTTTCATTTGCTTGATTTTAGTCTTTTTCAGAAAAAGGACAATACCTACTATGTTAAGTGTTATGTCCCAAGCAATTAGGTCAGTGCTTTGATATAAAATAATAGATGCTCACTAAATATGTGAAAAGATTAATTAAATGAGACTACATTGGGTATCTGAGACCTATTCTGTGTCTTATATTTTGTTTTTATGATTCATCCATTTCTTTACTTTGTTCTCTATTTCACAAAATGGGTTTTCCTACTACCATATCTTATACCCCCTCCAAGTATGCTTTTTAAGCAAAAGTAGTCAATCATGTTGTCCTCTACTTTTCTTACACTTTTTTCCATCACTATGCTTTTAACCTACTCAATGTCATCAAATGTCCTTTTGAATTTTATTAAAGATATGAGTTGAAGATTTATAAAGTTCACCTATTTCTCAAAGAGACACTGTTTCAAAGACCATGATTTTGTCCCTAATACAGAGATTGGTTCCTTTTCTTTGTGCCTTATACTAACTTTTTTATAAGTTAAGTGAATTATATTCATATGATATTCATGTCACCACGGCTTTGGCCATGAAACACACATTAACCCGGGTCCTGAGTTGGTTCTGGCTGCCACATATTTCCCAAGATGACTCAAACAAAGGAATACACAGCAAGAAGTAAAAAAATCAAAATAATATGTTAATTATAATTTGACCTTTGGTCCCAAACCACTATGCAGTACATAATGATACAGGTGAACTGACACAGAACATATGGAATACTTTTGTCTCATTTGCAGTAGACTAGTACTCAAAGCCAAAGCAAATAAAATGACCTACTTTCCCTAGGCCATGCACTTAACAAAATTTATAATTCCATTGAGATGAGATGTGCCAGCACTTGAGAATATGTATCTAGAGAGACAGAGTAGGAAACAGAGTTTGTCCCCAATGTCTAGAATCTCCCAACTAGTCGTTCCTAAACTGTAGCAAAAACTTTTGGCAAGGCTGCTATGTGAAAACAAGATGGAAAAGGAGGAGGCAACAAAGGTGAACACAAGGGAGAAAGGCAAGAAGGAAAAGAAGACAGAATGAAAAAGAAAAGGACTCTATTTTTTTTTGGTTTTTTTTTAAGATTTTTATTTATTTATTGAGAGAGAGAGAGAATGATAGAGAGAGAGCATGAGAGGGAGGAGGGTCAGAGGGAGAAGCAGACTCCCTGCTGAGCAGGGAGCCCGATGCAGGACTCGATCCTGGGACTCCAGGATCATGACCTGAGCCGAAGGCAGTCGCTTAACTAACTGAGCCACCCAGGTGCCCCAGGACTCACTTTAAAAAAAAGCTCTGGCCTGTTTATCATAGATGGAGAGTGTATTTTCTAAAAAGAGCTGCAACATAGGGGTACCTGGGTGGCTCATTCAGTTAAGCAACAGACTCGATTTCAGCTGAGGTCATGATCTCAGGGTCCTGGTATCAAGCCCTGCATCAGGCCCCACACTTGGCGGGGAGTCTACTTGTCTCTCTTCCTCTGCTCCTCCTCCATAACTCTCTCTCTCCCCGCCCACAAATAAATAAAATCTTAAAAAAAGAGCTGCAACATAATTTCTCAATGTCTATGATCTTCTACATTATGACCTTGCCACTCTCCAAAACAAAATGTGAAGTCTATTTCTCTCCCACTTTGAATTTGGGTACGTCCTATAACTGCTTTGACTAATGGAATGTGGCAGAAGTGACACTACACCAGTTCCAAACATAGACTTTAACAGTCCTGGCAGCTCCTGTCCTGTGTCTTCTTGCATATTTTTGTGATGTTCTTCCTCAGAACCCAGTTGCCATGTTGTAAAAAGCCAGAGTTATATGGAAAGGTCATGCTTCACTTAGCAGGCCCAACTTAGCTTTCGGACAACATCAACTGCCAACCATGGAAGTGAATCATCTGGGAAGAGAAGTCCAACCAAGACTTCAAATGACTTCAACGTCTGACCCCAATAATGTACAAGCCCCCAAGGGAGACCACCTGGTGGAGTCAAGTCAAACCGCAGAGTTGTGAGAGACAATAATAAATTGTTGTTTAAAAGCACCATGTTTTGTGGTAGCTTATTACCCACCAATATATAGCCAGAACAGAATCTAGTACCTAGAAGTGGAGAACTGCTACAACAAAACATAAAATACAGTTGACTCTTGACCAACATAGGTTTGAATTGCATGGATCCACATACAGGTGGATTTTTTTCAATAAAGATATTGGAAATACTTTTGAGTTTGTGACAATATGAAAAAATTCACATATGAGCAATGTAGCCTAGAAATATTAAAAAGACTGTTGGGTATGTCATGAATGCATAAAATATATGCAGATACTAGCCTATTTTAATTTACTACCATAAAATACACACAAATGTATTATAAAAAGTTAAAAAATTATCAAAACTTGTGCACACACAGACCCCACATGGTGCCATTCCCAGTAGAGAGAAATGTAAACAAATGTGAAGATGCAGTATTAAGTCTTAACTGTATAAAATGAACTATACTACATACTGTACTATTGTAATAATTTTGTAGCTACCTCCTGTTGCTATTGCAATGAGCTCAAGTGTTGCAAGTATCCACTTAAAATATGGTGTGATGTTAATGGTCTCCACATAGCCAGTTTGTCTCTCCAGTATTGTGTACTGAAGTAAAAAGTGATCTTTCATAGTTCCCTTGTATTTTTCATTGTATTTAGTGTAATACAGTAAACCTTGAATAACACCATGGGACCCATATAAAGTACTGCTAATGACAAGGAGAGAAAAGTCATGATATTACAAGCAAAAGTTTTTCTTGGACACGTATCACGGATTGAGGTCTGCAGCTGCCCACCATTTAAAGATAAATGAATACAGCATTAGGACCACTGTAAACAAAGAAAAGTAAATTTGTGATGCCATTGCTGCTGTTATGCCACCAGGTGTGAAAACCTTGCACTTTTTGCAAAATACCTTCTTATTTCACACTGAAAATGCAGCTCTTATGTGAATGCAGGCTTGCTATAGTTAAGGCACACCTATACCCTGTAATATGATTTGAGAAAAAAAAAAAAAGTTATATGACAACTTAAAGCAAAATTTGGAAGGTGAAGGATCTAAAGCTGGAGAATTTAATGCCAGCGAAGGGTGGTTTGATGATTTTAGAAAGAGGTTTAGCTTAAAAGAAGCAGCTTCTGCCAACCCAACAGGCAGTACACAAATCCCCAGACACCATTAAGAAGATCATTGAGGAGAAAGGATATCTGCCTGAACAGGTTTTTATGCAGACAAAAGTGCCCTATTCTTGAAAAAATTGCCACAAAGTCCATTTATTAGTAAGAAAGAGATGAGTACCAGGATTTAAGGTAAGAAGGAATAAGCTAACTCTGTTCTGTGCAAATGCAGTTGGGTTTATGATCAGCTGGGTTTATAACTACCTTCATTTATAAAGCTGCTAACCCCAAGCCCTGAAGGGAAAGGATAAATACTAGTTGCCAGTCTTTTGGTTGTACAACAAGAAGGCCTGGACAATGAGTACCCTTTTCCTGGATTGGGTCCATCAATACTTTGTCCCTGAAGTCAGGAAGTACCTTGCTAGTAAGGAACTGCCTTTTAAAGTTCTTTTGATATTGGACAATGCACCCAGAGCCCCATGAGTTCAACATTGAAGGTGCTGAAGTGGTCTACTTGCCCCCAAACACAATGCTTCAATTCAGCCTCTAGATCAGGGGGTCTTAAGGATCTTTAAGGCTCATTACACATGGTACTCTATGGAAAGAATTGTCAGCACTATCAAAGGGAATCCCAATAAAGAGATCATGAAAGTCTGTAAGGATTACACCATTAAAGAAACCATTGTTGTTATGACCCTGAAAGTCATCAAGCCTGAAACAATAAATTCCTGCTAGAGACAACTATTCAGTTGTGCATGAATTCACAAGATTTACAATAAAGCCAATCAAGAAAATCATGGAAGAGATTGTGGCTATGGCAAAAAAAAAAAAGGTGGGGTGGGGGGCGAAAGGTTTTAAGATATGGATCTTGGAGAAATTTAAGAGCTAACAGACACTACACCAGAGGAATAACAGAAGACAACTTGATAGAGCTGAGTGCTTCCAAACCAGTGCCAGACAATAAGGAAGACACAGAAGCAGTGCCAGAAAACAAATTGGCATTAGACAACATGGCAAAATGGTTCTTTAAAATATATATGTATATGTGTATGTATGTATGTATTTGTGAGAAAGAGTTGGGGGGGCAGAGGGAGAAGGAGAGAGAGTCTTAAGCAGACTCTGTGCCCAGCGGAGACCACAACCTGAGCCAAAACCAAGAGCTGGACGCTTAACCGACTGTGGCACCCCAGTGCCCCAAAGGTTCTGATTATTCAAGGCTGCTTTTGACTTAATGACATGTACCCTTCTATGATATAGACACTGAAACTAAAGCAAATGGTGGAAGAAGGATTGGTCCATATAGAAACACTTACGGAGAAATGAAAAAGGAAAAAAATCAGAAATTCTGATGTATTTGCATAAAGTTACACTAATTTAAACTGAGTATGTCTGCCTCTCCTTCCACCATCTCCACCTCTTCCATCCCTAAGATAGCAAAACTAACCACTCCCCTTCCTCGTCCTTCTCAGTCTACTCAACATGAAGAAAACAAAGATGGACTTTTATGATAATCCATGTCCACTTAATGAACAGTAAATAATTATCATCCTATATTGTTAAATTTATCTGTTGTGTGGGTGAGTGCCTTTGTGTGAAAATCTAATGACTTTAAAGCAAGAACTGTATGAGATATTTTTGTGTCACCATAATCATTGCCTAAGATTGTATGAAAGTGGACAGTCTATCCACACATAGGCATAAGGTAAGTCATATTTATTATAAAATTAATAATATGTTAGTTTTCTTACTGTCTTATAGCTTTGCTTTCAAAGAATTACATTATTGTACAGTATACCTCCCTCTTGTAATTAGAGAAACTGCATATCAGCCTATTATTGCACGTGTTTTTTTTTAAATATATAATGTTTCCAATATTATATTATGAATATGACTATAATACTGTATGCCATAAAAAATTTATAATGGTTCATTTGGCTAAGCTACTGTGAAGCAATTATATCGATTACGCTGGGATACAATAAAGCAATCATATTGCTGCTTCATTATCAATACATAAATCATTATACTAATGTATGATTAGTATGATTTTAGTATATAAGGATGATTTTTTTCATTTTTGAGGTCTACTGTTAGTAATACATATAATATCTACAATGTTCTATATCATAAAATACTGATGTAGGTACTGACAGACAACTCATCTTGTTGTGAACAGATGATGTAAATTTACAAGTATTGATAAATACAGAACAGTACTGTATTTTATGATTTTAACATTTTTTCTCAAAAGCTTATTGTAAGAATATAGTATATAATGCATATAACATATAAATTATGTATTAGCTGTTTATGTTATCAGTAAGCCTTCTGGTCAACAATAGGCTATTAGTAGTTAAGTTTGGGGGAAGTAGAATCTTATACATGGATTTTTGACAGCATGAGGAGGGGGTCAGCTCCTCGAACCCCCACATTGTTCAAGGGTCAACTGTATAACACATCGGCTTTGGAACTAGGCAATGAGCAGAGGTTTGAAGGGCCACAAAAAGACTATGGGACTGAAATGACAGAGAGGAAATTATTATTGGATGATAGAGAAAAGATAACTCACGTATGTAGTGGTGCAACTAATATTTTGTATAGGTTTTAGATCAAGAGGAACTACTTGAGAAACAGTTCCAAAGGAATTAGCACATGGACCTGGGTTTAGATGTGAGATCCTGCATCATGGAGTTGATGCTATAGTGAGGGAACTGAGGAGGTGAGTATATTTTGCTTATAGGAGGGATGCAAATTGTTTTGGTAAGAAAGCCTACTGTAACTTACTGCATTTCCCAGAAATGGCTACAAGGATATTTCCCATTCCACATGCTCTTTTGCAACGTGAACTTCTCACCCTACCAAAAAGGTGGAGTGTATTTCTCCAAAGCCTTGAATACAGACAGGACTCACAACTGTCTTTATCAATAGAATATGACTGGGGAAAAAAAAAAAATGCTGTGTCAATTCTGTACATGACTCTCAACTTACTTGAAAGCTTCTACTTTTTACTTTCCTTGAAATACTCTTGGGACATTCTCTTTTGGAACTCAACTGTCATTCTCTGAGAAATCCTAGCTATGGGAAGAAGCCATGTGTAGGCCAAACAGAGAGTCTGATTTCCCCCCCCAACAGCCAGCATCAACCATCAGCCATGTCAGTGAGTCATCAGGACACCCAGCCCGGTCAAGCCTTCAGTAGACTCAGCCACAGCCAATATTAATATTCTCTAATATTACAGTCAGGGACTATAAAATCATTTTCCAAGGAATTTAAAACCTGCTAAATCAGATAATAGTTTGATAAGATTCATTTGACATGTAACATTGTAAGTTTAAGGTGTACAATGTGTTACTTTGATCCATTTATATACTGTAATATGATTGCTGTGTAGTTATATTTATCACATTACATAATTACAGTATGATAGTAGTGTCTATATTCATTATACTGTGCGTTAGATCTTTATGTCTTATTTACTGCTTGTTACAAATTTGTACTTTTAAACAGCATGACTCTTATTCCCCCCATCCCAAACCCTTGGTAACCATCATTTTATTCTGTTTTTACAGGTCTAACTTTTTTAGAATCCACATATAAGTGGTATCATACAGCACTGGTCTTTATCTGTCTGACTTCTCTCACTTGGTATAATATGCTCAAGGTCCATCCATATTGTCACAAATGGCTGAATAATATCCCATTGTGTATATATACCACATCTTTCTTATCCATTCATCTGTTGATTGGCATTTGGGTTGGACTTCCAATCCCCATGTTGGGGTCTGAGATCTGTGGATAATTGTTTTCTCTATGTAGACTTTCCTTATTCCTAAAGAGTTCTATGTACCAGGGCCAGCCTCCAGGACACAAATGTAGTAAGACCATATTCAATCTGAATATATGGTGTGATTATCCATAGCTTCTTAAGTATTTAACTACCACACAAATAGAAAGCAGTTCATTTTGAAAACCACCGATACAGTAAGTTGCAAAAAGGCCAACAATAGATTTCCCAAACCATCCTATAGTTTCATACTGTCTTCATCTCCATTGCCTCAAATAGATGTAAGAGGATCTTATTTTGTTTTCAAATAAAGAAAGTGAGTGGGAGCCAATGGTTGATGTCACCCTTTAATGTCATATGCATTCAGTCTAGCAAAAAATCTTTGATATTTATAGCCCGTGGCTAGGACCCACTTATTCTCCAGTTTTATATAAATTTCTCCTACTTTTATATTACTTTAATTGTTATGACATTACTGCATATAATCCTTTCAACAAGCTTATGGCTGTTGTTATCACATTTTCACATGTAAATAAACAAACCAACTGTGGTTGAGTAAGATGTTCTAGGTAACAGAACTGAAAAACAGCAGAGTGAGAGGGCGCTCCCTGGCCTGTCTGGCCCCTTCTTAGCACATTCTCTAGTCCTTACTGTGATACTACCTGCCACACTTCTATTTACAAAAAGAGAAGTATTTATCATAGAAGAGAACTGCTATTGTAGACATAATCCTTGAGTTTAAATATCTGTTTAGTAACCCAGTCTCTTAAAATTAATTTATCATCTATAATATAGGAAAGTTATCATGATGAATCCAAGAATTCTCTGATAGATACCAACACCTGATAATGAGGATATCCAAAACAAAAATTTCTTCTTTAAAATCTGCTCTTTAGGGTGCTGGGTGGCTCAGTTGGTTAAGTGGCTGCCTTTCGCTCACGTCATGATCTCAGAGTCCTGGGATCAAGCCCCATGTCAGGCTCCCTGCTCAGCGGGGAGTCTGCTTCTCCCTCTGCTCCTGCCCTCTCTGTCTCAAATAAATAAATAAAATCTTCAGAAAAAAAATCTGCTCTTCATTTTCCCCCAATTTTGTTAAGGTATAAGAGCTCTGAATGATCTAAGTTTGAAATTAGTTATCTTCAGCTCTTTTCTCAGCTGAATTTTTAACCAGTTACCAAATAATATTAATTCTGTCTCTAAACTATATCATAATCTTCCAGTTTTTTATTTATATTGCCAAAAAATATTTCCCTACTGTCTGGAGAACTGTAATTACCTCCTTACTACTCCCAGGTCAGAAATGCTTCCAGAATAATGTTTCTAAATTCTGAAGCCATGTCTTCAACAAACTGGCCATATCCAAGCTTCAATTCTAAATTCTAGTGACCATATATCTTCCAGTGAAGCAAAGTGAGGTATTCTCTATTACGGAGAATATTTTCCACATTTTTATGCTATGTGCTATTGTTCACACTGCGCTTTTGGCTTCTAACGTCCTCCTTTATCTCTGCCTACATGAAACTTTGAAGTCAGGGCTGAGCTGCCTTACAGAGTGTTAATAATAAGTTCAGATACAGATAACCTCTTCTATTATGCTTCTGTTTTATAAAAATTTATTTTTACTAAATTTATTAAAACATTACTAAACTCTGCCTTGAACTAAAATGATTTGACTGTAAACCTCTACTGAACACAGAATAGCATAAGTAACACTGCATTACTGCTTTCCCAAGTCCTTTCACGGTGTGAGTTCAAATTTGCTGAAGATTCTTTTCCTCCATAATTTTTATCTTTGTCATATATTTTCATTTTTAAGCCCTTTTTTAAAGTTCTCTCCAGTCTTCTTATTCTGGAAAGATTCACTTTCAACATTACAAACATGAATGTGAGGATGTATCAAGCAATTTCCAGTGAAGCCCAGGAAACAAATTAAGACGTGACTTTGAGAAATAGCACCAGTCAAACGTAATTCTAGAACTGGGCAAACAAGACACTTCTTGTTTCTTTGGGGAGACTCTCCTTGCCAAGCTGGAAAATGATGAAGTGTTGGTCTCTGTGTAAAGAGGCTTATGCATCTTGAATTTTTAGGTAGAAAGAGGCCATATATATGCATCAACTTGTCATAATTTTCTAGTTACTACAGCACATAAAACTTATTGTGCCTTTTCCCTTTGGTGTTTTTTTTTTTTAATCTTAGTGAACAATATTTTCTTAAATATCATCTGCAATCTATGTCATAAATCAAAACACATACGTGTCTCCATAAAAATTCAGTGGCATTACTAAAACTGAGATAACCCAAGAAATTACAAAATTTCTGTCAGTGTAATGGCTAATTTAATATTTAATTAATTTAATAATTGCTTATTACTTAATAGTAATTAGGTTTCCATTACGATTTTTTCTTAAGGTATTTGAATGTGATTTAACTTTATAAACAAATCAGAAATTTAATTTAGAACAAATTAGAAATCAGTCATTAGAAATGGCTAAAGAAACCTAGTCATTTTGGTTCTGAATTATACTGGAAACATGTCAGACACGGAGCATAATATACTATCAAAAGGAAATAGAATTTCAAAGTAGGGTAATTTTGAAAATTATATTTGAATTACCATATCTCTAAACTAAAGTGATAAGGAAATGAAGCTGAAATGTAGACAAGGTGATATATAAAAGCAGGAAAAATATCACTTGACAATACAATTATTCCACATACTTTAAGATTTTTTTAATTATTATGTTATGTTAATTACCATACATCACATCATTAGTTTTTGATGTAGTGTTCCATGATTCATTGTTTGCATATAACACCCAGTGCTCCATGCAGAACGTGCCCTCCTTAATACCCATCACCAGGCTACTGTTGAATCACAGATCTGTACCTCTGAAACAAATAACACATGTTAAAAAAAAAAAAAAGAAGATAGCAGGAAGGGAAGAATGAAGGGGGGCAAATCAGAGGGGGAGATGAACCATGAGAGCCGATGGACTCTGAAAAACTGAGGGTTCTAGAGGGGAGGGGGGTAAGATATATTTTTTAATGTATTTACATCAGATTATTTATAGTACCTGTATGGATAATTCTCAAATCATTAATATAGTCTAAAATCTATTTGTTAAGTGCTCGCTTCGGCAGCACAAATAATAAAATCTATTTGTTAAAATATCCAAAAATCAGCATAATGGGATGCTATTATAATTCCATATTTGTGATTGGTTTGTGACTGATTCTGTTTTTGGTTCCCATTTACTTTTGAAATTTTTAGAATCAGCACCTCTAATCCATCCTGGTAGGTCTCCAACTTGCACAGTAGCAGAATGAATAGAATTTACTGCAGATTCAGTGATAGTGTCACAATGATTTACCTTCTGCTTTAACATGAAACTTATATTTTTAATGTAAGCAAAACCTTTAAAATTAAAAGAAAATAAGCTGTCTTTCCCTTGTGGTCAATACCTAGAGTATTAATGGGACATCCAGATGTCCTCTCCAAAGTAACAGAGTAACTTCAAACACCTCTGTTGCCTTAGACTATCAGCATTTCAAACCAAATTCATTTACTTAGCCCTTTTTAGAAAAAGGGTAATAACACTTCAGCAAAGTCAGTAATAGAGATGTGCTCAAGTATTTAATAAATCTGCATTCAAGTAAACCACAGCTAATTGTTACAGCACATACCAAAAAAAAAAAAAAAAGTGTTTAATGCACTAAGCCAAAAATGTTTTTGTATATGTATTATATACCCATGGAAGATTTAAAAACATTCAACAGATATCCTTGAACATTTTAGCATGAATTTCTATTTAAGATTCCATTCAAATGTTAGCAGAAGTATGCCCCCAAAATATTTAATGCAAATTTATTGCTGTAGCATACTTGGTACTACTCAGGTATTCTGAACTAAAACTAGTTGAGATGGCAATGCTTAGACATTTAAACTACTTAAAATCAACTTTAAAATTTTAGAAAAAGAGGTGTGGTGGGATTTCTACTTTAAGCTCCAAAATATAAAGAGCTTAGAAGTGGTCACTCTCATCCTTCCAATAAAGAAAAACGTGGACAAACTGAAAATCAGTGATGTTTCTTGGATTCATTAGAGGACTGAGGTCTCAGGGAAACCATCCCTCTTAAATCTAGAGACAAAGGTGAATCCAGAGAATCGCAGCTAGGATCTGCTTACCTGCAGCAGAAGCTGCTAGAGCCATGAGCTGGTAGGAACACTGAAATGGCCATTTGGATAAATTACTGCAAACTGAGTGTGGACTAATACGAAAGTAAAAAACTCTTGGTGTCCCCAGGATTATGGGCCCCACATTTTCATGAGCTTTCCTTCCAGGAACCCCATCAAGTTCTTAGGATCAGGATCTAAGAAAGATCCACTATAGCCATGATAGGGGAGGAGGAAAAGTAACATGGTAAAACATGTCCAGAACATTCTCCATAACAAAGGCTTACTCTCCCTGAGATACTACTCTGTCAGAGCATAATTTTGAAACCTCACCCAAAATGGGGAAAGGAATTCCTCCCAACTTACAGTCCTCTCTAGACTTACTATCTTATCTAAGGAGAAAAAATAATTAGCATGGTTCAAGATATCAAGGAAATAAATTGGGAACATTATAATCCGGGAAGATTTCCCTAAAATCAGGGAAACACTTGGAAAGGGCTAAGACACAGGCCCACTGAAAGACTGATACTTAATTGGATTATAGAGTGATCCCTCCCCAAATGTCCATCAGTAGATGAATGGATAAAGATGTAATGCTCGTCCATGCATGCACGCATACGCACACACACACTCACAGAAATATTACTCAGCCATAAAAAAAATAATAAGATCTTGCCACTTGTGACAGCATGGACAGACCTAGAGGGTACCATACTAAGCAAAGTCGGACAGAGAAAAACAAATACCACGATTTCACTTATATGTGGAATCTAAAAAAATGAATAAACAAGTAAACAAAAGTAGAAACAAACCCATATATACAGAGAACAAACTGATGGTTGCCAAAGGGGACAAGAATGGGGGAATGGGCAAAATAGGTGAAGGGGAGTGGGAGATACAGGCTTCTAGTTATAGAATGAATAAATCATGAGGATAAAAGTTATAGCATAGGGAATATAGTCTATGGTACTGTAATAGTGTTGTATGCAGACAGATGGTAGCTACAATTGTGGTGAGCATAACATGTAAACTTGTGGAATCACTATGCTGTACAGGTGAAATTAATGTAAGATTGTATGTCAATCATACTTCAATTAAATAAATAAGGAAAGAAAGCCTCCTCTCCCCCACATTCTACCACTATACTAAGGCTGCTCCAGTAGATTATAGCTAAAAGGCTGTACGACACAAACACTCTCTGAGTAGCAATATAGAGAAGCCCCAAAGTTAAAAGAAGAGATAAAAAGGAGGACATTAGAGAAATTTGAAGCCTCTGGCACCTACCACTACAACAAACATTAAACACAACCTAACTCCTAGCCAGATTAACATAAATTCTCACACTGAAAACCTACTTATTTCAGTTCCTATTCCCTAATATAACCTGCCTGATGTACAATAAATTAAAACGCATGCCAAAAATGAAAAAAAAAAAAAAAACAACTGAAGAGACATAGCAATCATCAGAACCAGAATTGAATATGACATGGATGCTCACTTAATTAATAAAATAACAACGATTAATATATTAAAGGTGCTAAAGAAAAAGTAGACAACATGCAATAATACGTGAGTAATACTAGCAGAAAGACGGAAACTACAGAATCAAAGAATCAAAAGTAAACTCTAGAAATCAAAACACAGTCACAGAAATGAAGCAGGCCCTCTTTGATGGGCTCATCAGTAGATGACACAACCGAGGAATCAGTGAACTTAAAGGTATACCAATAAAATTTCCTGAACTATCAAGAGTGAACTATAATATAAACCAAAGACTTTAGGTAATGATGTGTCAATGTAGGTATATTGACTGTAACAAATATACCACCCTCATGTGAGATGGTGATTTTGGGGACGGTTGTGTACGTGTGAGGGTAGGGAATTTAGGAACTCTATGTATCTTCCATTAATTTTGCTGTGAACCTAAAACTGCTTTAAAAAAGTCTACAAGCAAACAAAAAACTTCCCAGACTGAAGTGCAAAAAGAAAAAAAAAAAAATCATGGGGTAATTTCAAAAGCTGTAACATACCTATAATTGGAATAATAAAAAAAAAAAAGGAAAGAATAGAAAAGATTTTCAGAAATAATGGCTGAACACCTATTAAAATTAATGGGAGTCACGAAAACACATATTATGGAATCTCAGAGAACACCAGCAGGATAAACACAAAGAAACAAAAACCACCCAGGCATGTCATATTTAAATTGCAGAGCACCAAACAGAAAAAGGAAATAGTGAAAGAAGCAAGAGATAAACAAGGAATGAAAGTTATGGTAGACTTCTCACTAGAAAACATGCAAGAAGAGAGCGGGGCAAAATATTTAAAGAGTTGAATGAAAAAAAAAATATGCCAAGCTGGAATTCTATATCCAGTGAAATCACTCTTCAAAAGTGAAGAAGAAATGAAGTCTTCCGCAGACTAACAAGAAACAGAAAGTTCATTGCCAGCTATCTTGCCCTTCACGAAGGTAAAATAATTTTCTTGCATTTTTAATTGATCTAAAAGATAAGTTTATTTAAAGTAATACTAGTAATGTATTGGGTGATTACATTATATGGGTAAATGAAACGAATATTGCTATGGACTGAACTGTATCACCGTAAAATTAATATGTTAAAGTCCTAACTCCTAGTGTGACTATCTTTGGAGACAGAGCCTATAAAGAAGTAACTATGGTTATTAAAAATATTTAAATAAAAAAAAAAAAAAAGAAGTAACTATGGTTAAATGAGGTCATAGGAATGGGTCTTTGATCCTATAAGATTAACGTCCTTACAAAAAGAGACATCAGAGAGTTCAGGCTCTTCGTCTGCCATATGAAGACAAAGCAAGAATGCAGTCATATACAAGCTGGGAAGAAAGCTCTCCCCAGAAACTGAATTGGCTGGCCCCTTATTCTTGGACTTTCCAACCTCCAGAACTGGGAGAAAATAAATTTCTATTCATTAAGGCACCCAATCTGTATTGTTTTGTTACAGCAATCCAAGCAGATTAATGCAGTAAAGACCAACAAGAGCAATTAGGAATGTTCTATTATGTGTACCTGCTCTACATTTGACATGGTATAGTGTTTTTTGAAGGTGGACTTAGATTAGTTAAAAATATATTGTAAAATCTAGGAAATCACTAAAAATAGTTTTTATTTTTTAAAGATTTTATTTATTTATTTGAGAGAGAGAGCGGCAGAGTGGGAGAAGCAGGCTGAGCTGCTGAGCTGAGCTGAAGGCAGCCGCTTAACAAGCTGAGCCACCCAGGTGCCCCTAAAATTTTTTAAAAAGCACAATTGATAGACTAAGAAAGGAGATAAAACAGAATCACATAAGTGCTCAATTAAAACCAGAGAAGGCAGAAAAAGGAGGGAAGGGAGGTATCAAAGACCAAGTACAATAAATAGAAAACGATTACAAAGATAGTAACTAATAACCCAACTATAACAATAATCATCTTAAATGTGAATGGTCCTAAAACATCAATTGAAAAACAAAAATTGTCAAAGTGGATTAAGAATAAAAGGAAAAAAATAAAACCCAAAGATATGCTGCCTACAAGAAACACACTTGACATACAAAGACCACATACAGGTGAAAAGTAAAAGAAGAGAGAAAATGTGCTAACACCAATCCAAAGAAAGCTGGAGTAGCTGTATTAATTTCACATAAAGCATATTAAGAAGAAGGGAGATTATCAGACTTAAAGAAGGACATTGCATAACGATAAAACGGTCAATTCTCCAAAACATAAAAATCCTATGCACATAGGTGTATAAAATGTGTGCCCACCTAACAATAGCACATCAAAATACAGGAGGAAAAAAATGATAGAACTGAAAACAGAAATTCATGATTATAGTCAGAGACATCAACATCCCTGTCAGTAGTTGATAGATCAGTTCAGTATGGATTTGCATGACCTGAACAGCAATAAACTTGATATAATTGAGACATACAGAATACTCCTTGCAACAGCAGAGTTGTTTTCTCCAGCTCACATTGATAGTCACCAAAATAGGCCACATTCCAGTCTATAAAACATACCTCAATTTTAGAAAAATAGAAATTATACATTTTCAGTCTACAGTGAAGCTAATTTAGAAATCAGTAACAGGTGGGGCGCCTGGGTGGCTCAGTCGTTAAGCGTCTGCCTTCGGTTCAGGTCATGATCCCAGGGTCCTGGGATCGAGCCCCACATCGAGCCCCACATCGGGCTCCCAGCTCAGCGGGAAGCCTGCTTCTCCCTCTCCCACTCCCCCTGCTTGTGTTCCCTCTCTCGCTGTGTCTCTCTCTGTCAAAGAAATAAATAAAATCTTAAAAAAAAAAAAAATAGAAATCAGTAACAGGTGAAAATCCCCACTAATACGGAAATTAAACAGCACACTTCTAAATAACACAGAGGTCAAAGAAAAAGACCCAGACGACTTTTAAAATATTTTAACTGAATGAAAATGAAAATACAACTTACTGCAATTTGCCAAATTCAGCTAAAGCAGGGTTTAGATGAAAATGTATAGGATTTTAGGAAATTCCTACACCTTTCAAACTCTCTCCAGACCCAGGGAAGTCTTGAAAACTAAGAGGCATCTCCAGAACCAATGTCTCGCACCCCTGAGCCAGCCTTGGAGGCAAATGTTAGCTCTTATTCCTTAGAGAAAAGCATTACACCCACCTCTGAATTCCTAGGAGACCCTTCCGGGATGGCATCTCAAGACAGAAGGGAGGACCCTCACGGAGCCCAGAAGAAAGCTCACACACTGTCTCTGCTTCTCGGCCTGGCGCATCCTCTCCTGGTACTCGCCTTGAAGGAGGAGGCGGAGAAGGGACCCTGGCAGACCTGCCTGGCGAGGCCCCAGCCTCCTCTGAGGATGCTTCTGGTCCTGAAAACACCACCCCTGCTGGCCTCTGAAGGCTGGAGGGGTCAATGGCCAAATGGCTGACTCTTCAGGGAATGGACCCCAAGGCTAGATTTTTGCTTCTCTGAATATGCCATGAGCAAAAGGGACACTCCTGCTCAGAAAACTGGGTAAGAGACCGAGCCTCGCACCTCCTTTGAGGAGCCGGGAGGCAAGGCAGGAAAAGGCCCCCAAGGAGGCTCGCTCCCACCAGCCACTGAGCAGGCACCCCTTCCCCTCCGCGGGGTCACAGCCTGCCTCCGACCTGAACGACTGGCATGCCCGAGACCCACATGAGGGCTGCGGTGGACTGTCTGGGGCAGTGCGGGACTACGCTGAAGGAGTCCGGCTTGAGGATACAGTCCATGCACATCAAGTTCTACCCGCTGGGGAACGCAAGCCTTCCGGAACCCGCGCAGCCGCCGTCTGACGCACACAGTGCGCAGGGCGCAGGCGCCTCCCTCCGGAAGTCGGCCTGAGGAGCGGCAGCTGGAGCCGGGCTTCCTACGAACGAACGCCAGGTGTTCTGAGCTGGGTCCGTCTCCGCGCGTTCTCTGGCGGCCGCTGCTGCCAGCCCACGGGGCCCATCGTGAATATGCCGCGGTGCAGCCGAAGGACCTGGATGCTACGGTGGAAGCGGCGCACAAGGGGCACCTGCTGGAGAAGAACAGGTGTGAGGAGCTCCACACGAAGAACCTGGAGATAGATGGTGGATGGGTTTGAGGGGATTCTGTACCAGGTGATGGAGGCGGCTCAGAAACAGAAGGAACTTAACAAAGACAAAATCCAGAAGATTCTGAAAGAAAAAGGCCAATTTACTGCAGACCTGAACTCCACTTAAAAATCTTTCTTTCACCTCTTCAAAAAGCTTGAGAAACAAAAGAAGGTGCTCCAACGCTACTGCACCATATGAAGAATCCTTGAAGTGTGTGGAGGATTATTTAGTAAAAATTGAAAAGGAAGGCCAGAGATAACAAGCACTGAAGGTCCACGCAGAATAGAAACTCAGGCTGGCAAATGAGGAAATTGCCCTGCTGAGGGCCAGGCCCAAGCTGAGGCCTTGGTTTCCAGGTGAGCCTGAGGAAGGAGTAGATGCACATCCACTCTCTGGGGGAGACCACTTAGCGGAAGACTAAAGAATACGAAGAACTGACCAGAATCTGTGATGACCTCATTTCCAAGATAGAGAAGATCTGATGTGGAAGTCAGGAAACTGGGAAAGAAAAGCAAAAATCAACTCCATACTATAATCTGTACATATATAAAGACAAAAAAAAAAGTATGACTATATTTATATTTGTTTTTAAATACATAATTGTACAGTTCTTAACTTTTTTTGACCTATTATGATTACCTTAAATATTAGAGAAATGCTATGAGATCTAGATCTCATGAACTTTGAGGTATATTACTATGAAAATCAGGGTATGTGGCAGAATTTTAGTAAGTATTAAAACTTAAAATAACAAACAAGCTTGCCTTTTGATAGACCAAGATTCTAATATTTTCACAATTCTCTTTACACTAATGAAATGAAATGAAAGAACAAGAGAAACGATGGTGCAAACAAATATAGATATAATAAAAAGCTTAAAATAAAGTTCTCTAAATAATAAAAAGAAAAATTCAAAACTGAGAAAACAAGTTTAAGTATAGAATTTAAGTTGGCTAAGGAGGGCCTGGGGGGGGCTCAGTCAGTTAAGCAGCTGACTCTTGATTTTGGCTCAGGTCATGATCTCAGAGTCCTGGGATCCAGCCGCACCAGGCTCCATGCTCAGCAGGGAGTCTGCTTAACGACTCTCTCCCTCTCCCTCTGCCCCTCCACGCTCAAGCGGGTGCTGGTGCTGTCTTGCTCTCTCAAATACATAATACATAAATACATCTTTTAAAAAAATAATTTAAATTGGTTACAAGTGGAAAATGCAGTGTCTTTTAATGACTTTCGAGGTCCAGGGGAATACAGATACTTCTGCTAATCTGAACTAACAATTTAAAACAATCCCAGATGAGATTGGGTACTTTAGGGTGGTGTGGCCTATAGGTGCAATCCCAGATGAGGGATTTACTCATTTGCCTCATAAGAACTGAAGAGACATTTTTCATAAAATGAACCTTGACAAAGTTAAGCTATTTGCCAAGATCCAAGGGCAATTAAAAAGCAGATCAAGTAGATGTATACCTAAGTCAGGAGCTGCTCTTTGACCTACATAATGGGCCATTGGGTAAAAACTTTTAGTAAAGACAAATTTAACATACTAAAGTAGACATCATAATGAAATTAACTCTCATGTTCCTATCATATAGTTTCAATAATTATCATTTCATGGGACTCATGAACTCATCCATTTCCCAACTCCATATCATGAAGCAAATCTCAGACATCATGCCATTTCATCCATAAATATTTCACTATATTTCTCAATGATAAAGTTTATTAAAGCATAGCCATAATACCATTATTATAAGAAAAAGTTGATTATTATCTATAAATACTCGATCAGTGAGTCAAATTTCAATTGTTTAATAAATGTCATATTTCTTTTTGACAGTTTAAATAAGAATTCAAATAAAGTACACATTTTGTGATTGGTTGACATGCCTCATATTTCTTTCACCTGTTTTGTTTCCTTTGCCATTTATTTGTTGAGGAAACTAGGTCATTTGTCCTGTGGAATGTTCCTCCATCTGGATTTTGCTCGCTGTATTCCCATAGTATAAACATCTTCCTCTACATTCTAGATTTCCCATAAAATACGCATTCAATATAGATCAAACTCCAGTACAATTTTGGGAATGGGGAAGTGGACTTCTTTATAGGCGATGATTGATGATCAATACTTCAATCCAATAAGTTAATTACGGGTTGCAAAATGTTGATATTCTAATCCTACCACTCCCTCTTATTACCTAGAAATTTTCCATAAAAAAAGTCTCCATCTTATTTATTTTTCTGGCTTAATTTTTTCACTTTATTTACCAATTTTCAAAATAATGAATTGGTTTACTAGTATTCTGCAACAGTGAACAATTGGTATTTTATAAAGTATCATTATGACATATAGTTGATATACATTAGGATTTTTAAATATTTGTTATTTTCGATCAAGGGCAGTTATTTTTATTATTGTTGGTCAAATTGTCCCATATTTGAGCAATGGGAGTCCCTTCATGGTGGCTCTTGAATTCTTTTGACACATCATGATATTTGTATAGTTTTCTAGATTTCCTGTATGGCATAATGCTCCAGGATCATATTGTGCATTTTTCTCCAGATCTGAACTCAGCTATTTCTCAAAGGAATACCAGCTTTTTTTTTTTTTTAATCACATTTTGAGACCACAGTCTGGGTTCAAGAGGTATTTGTTGAACTTTCTCAACAAGTTGGTTGGTCTCTTTCTCTCAGGCCTTTTCAGTGAAAGAGCTACAGAACATGCTTTATTTTTTTAAAATAATATATAGTGAGTTCATAAAAAGTTTTAAATCTGTTAATACATACTGTTAAATAATTGCAATATAAAAAAATGAAGCTAATAGTCCCAGAGTGGACTCAGTGTTGATTTTCTATCATGATGAGAAATTGAGAACCTTGAAAATTGAACCTTAATGATATACAGGAAATGTTGACTTTATTTTTGTAATCCCCTCCACCTTGCTAACTTTGATTAAAAACAATGAAGCCTGAAAAAAAAACTGAACCTATATTATACAAACACCAAGTATATAACTTCACTTAAATTACCTAAATTAAACCTTGGCATTTTTTTTTTAATTACAGAAAAACTCGGCTACAGAGAAATAAATTTATTGGAATTCATTGACTCAAAGACAAAATTATTTTCATCCTAGAAGAGATCATTCATTTAAGTATGTGCATTCTATAAAGAAGCTTATGCACAAATGGGTTTTGTGATTTTTCTCAATGGTGACAGAGTTATCAGTTATTTAAAGTTGTCCTACTCCTGGGCTCCTTTTGATCATGACACCACACAGACACATACTATTTCCTTTTCTTCATTTTAAATCTTGAATCATTAATTCCTGTATTCTGTATAAACTTAAAGACACAAACAAGGAAACATTGTTTTTCTAGGAGTTTTATATTATTAATAAAGGAGGGAAAATATAATTGATAATTATTGATGGGTTCTGTTTTATGTATTGGAAATAGGTGTCTTTCCACCTATGGGTATTAAAATGTTTAGCCTTGAAACTTGTCCAAATAAAACTTTGAATGATCCCTTAAACTCTAAAGAGAACTTTGAAAGACATTTTCTAAATACTACCTTCAGAGATCATCTGGACAGAATTTTCTTCTCTGTTAAAACCATTTTAAAACTTTACAATATCATAACAACTCTCAAATAGAGAAACTGAACAGAGTTTCGTTCTGTTTCTGCAATCTTTATTAACTGCAGTGAGCCTCCAATCAGGACAGAAGGAATACATTTCGTCCATCAGTTTCAACTTTTCAATGGTAGAAAATTGCTTCTAGGCGTATCATTATATATTGGTGTGCCTACTCATTTTCTCCCATCACCAGAAGATACCACTTGATCCCCCATCAGCACTTTAGCCTGCTTTCCATTCAACATATGATTAGCCAGGAGATGGGTCAGAGATACAGCTGCATGAAATTATACAATACATGCATCTACAATGATCTTTGAGAGAACAGATTTTTGCTGCCCAGTAAATCAAACCTGTGAAGCAATCCCTATTCCGTAATTAATGCAATATTCTGATGACTGTGTGTATCAAAAAATAAAGGGCAAATACTTTCTGTCAATAATTAGACCTCTTTCAAGTTAACTTGTTATATCTTTACAACTGTACCCATATAAGGTCAAGGTGTTCAGCCTCTGGGGAGAGTACCATTACAGATAATGCCAAGTACTGAAAAGAACACATTAAAATAGACACAGAGATAAGCCTATTACATTTTTAATTCAGGCCATTTTCTACATTTATAATTTTTTTCCAGTTTAAAAAGAAAGTCCTCTTATATTTTTAATTTATAATGCATACATTGTCTCTAATTTCTAACGTGAAAGATATAATTACAGGCTGTCATAAGAAATGCTATCAATGTTTGAAATGAATTAATTAGATGTCACTGCTACATATTCATTTAAAAAATATTTTTATATACTGCAGTTGAAATTGTGAATGTTTGATTTATTCTCCACTTCTGTTGATCATCTTTTTAAAAGTATATTACTATATGGTATCAGAATCATTAGACTCATGTAAATATTTTCTATATTAAAATATTTTTCTTGTTTTTCTGCTTTCATCACAGATCATCATTAGGATAAAGCAAGTCAAAATGGTTAAAATTACAAAACACTTTTCTATATTTCTTGATAAATTTAATTTATATAGTTTTTTGGATAGATTTTCACTGAAAGAACATGGCATTTTTTTTAAAATTATATTTGAAATTTATATGATATGGAAAACCTAAATGTTTGTATCATCTGAAGCTGAGTCTACAAGACATTAAAATAATTGATTCTATCCAAAAAACTAGGCAGCTTTAAATAAATATGTAAATTAATAGATTGGAAAACCTATGAAAAATTATATAATTTGGCTTATAGTTCACAGAAGTGATCAATTAGCTTGCCCAATATGAAACAAAGCTTATGGTAGATATGTACTGACACATAAAATTATAAAAAACAATGATTTTGATAGTTTTCAAAGTTATCCCTTATAATCAATAAAACTAAAACTAATCTAGAGAAAATATCTTTTTTTTAAAGGTTTTATTTATTTATTTGAGAGAGAGAGAGAGAGAGAGAGAGCACAAGTGGGGGGAGGGGCAGGCAGAGGGAGAAGCAGGCTCCCCGCTGAGCAGGGAGCTGGACATGGGGCTAGATGCCAGGACCCTGGGATTATGACCAGAGTTGAAGGCAGACACTTAACCAACTGAGCCACCCAGGCACCCTGAGAAAATATCTTCTTTCAACTATTGTTACATTAGCAGTCTTGGACAAAGCACTTTCAGCAAAGGCATTTGTAGGCTCTGTCTCTGGAGAAATAATATTGTTCTATTTGTTTTACTCAGAGTTCATCCAATAATTTAAAGACCAGTATTACTATATCAAACATCTTATTAGGATGTTCATAGTAGCATTTACAATCCATTTTTTTTTCTACTACTCTGTAAGATCTGTAGTCTATTTCTGATCTTTTAGTAATTTTCATAGAAATTTTAACATGCCTGCTAAACTTATTAAATTCTAAAATCATTCAAAGTTACATATTTACCCTTCTTTTGAGCATTTTACTTCCTATTACCACCTTCCTGACTTACATGCTGTTACTTTTGTGTATCTGAGTTGTTCTAGCTTGTGTTAACCCGCAGGAAAAAAAATATATTGCTTCTTAGAATCAATATTTGTGTAGATGTATAATTATATTTGACACTATTTGCTCATCATATCTTCATGTATCTTAGGCCTTCTAGGTGGAATCACTTTTACTCTGACTAAATAATATCCTTTCAAATTTTATTTAGTGAGGTTCTCTTGGTAGCAAACTTAGTTCTATTCTTGTGTTTCGAAAAATGGAACTGACTATCCAGTTCTCAGTTGACAATTATTTTTTCTTAAATCATTTTAGTTGATTATTGCTTGCTATTCATTGGCACTATTGAGAAATCGCTATTTGCTATTGCCATTTTTTGGAAGTTGAACTGTCTTTACCCTCAGGCTGCTTCTGTTATTCCTCTTTGCCCTTGATATTCTGTGGTTCCATTTTGATATATGTCTAGGTGAGAATTTCTTTAAATTCTTCCAGTTTGGAATTCAATGGACTTTCTGAGTGGCAATGATTTTGTTGGGAGACAATTCTCCATAAGTCTCTGTTACATTTCTGTACATTTTGTGAAGAGATATCGGCAACTTTGTTCTAGATTCTCTTTTTAAGGATATCTGCATAGAAAACAGCCTTGGTGGGGTGCCTGGGTGGCTCGGTCGTTAAGCGTCTGCCTTTGGCTCAGGTCATGAACCAGGGGTCCTGGGATCGAGCCCCGCATCGGGCTTCCAGCTCGGCGGGAAGCCTTCTTCTCCCTCTCCCACTCCCCCTGCTTGTGTTCCCTCTCTCGCTGTGTCTCTGTCAAATAAATAAATAAAATCTCAAAAAAAAAAAAAAAAAAAAAGGAAAAACAGCCTTGGAATACATGGGTGTCCTCCTTCAGGTCAAAGGACAAATTTATCTCCTGACCAAGATAATGAAAACAATGTGTCCATCCAGACAAACATTGGGCAGTTTTGCTAACATCACCCTTTAAAATTCTGTGTTCCCTAAACTCAGAGTTCCTCAGCTGTCACAAAATTCACTATGCATACTGTCCTTCTAGACCTCCCTCTGTATCACCCTTGTCAGATTTGCGGGTCAAGAAGAACTTAAGCAAACATGAACTCAAGATTCCTGCTGTCTCATGGGTAATAAAATTACCTTTCCCTGACCCAGGAAACTTCTTCTGCAACTTCTATAAAACTGTGGGAAACTAATTTATTAGCTTGCAAGTACTGTAAAACATCAAATTCTTCAAAGCTCTTAACAGACTTTCATTGGTTCTGCAGAGTTCTTAACCATTATTTATTTGTACATTCCTCTTGTCACATTCTTTTTCTTCTCACCTTCTGGTACACCAATGAAATATTCTTAGTAGTTCTTACTCTAGTCTCCTTCTTTCTGGACATTTCTTTCATGTTTCATCTTTTTCCCTGCCATATTCCAATTATTGTCTTCAGATATATTTTCTAGTTCATTAAAACTATAATCTACTGTATTAGACTGCTAGGGCAGCCAAAGCAGAATATCACACTCTGGCAGGCTTAAACAACAGAAATTTATTTTCTCACAGTTCTGGAAACTAGAACTTCAAGATCAAGGTGCCATCAAGGTTGGCTTCTGGTGAGACTTCTCTCCTTGGCTTACAGACTGTTACTTTCTCACTGTGTCTTCACATGGCCATTTGTGCACATGTCTCTTCTTTTCTCAAAAGGACACCAGTCTTATTGGATTAGGCTTCCACCTTATGACCTCATTTGTCTTTAATTAAAGGCCTATCTCTAAATATAGTCATACTGGGTGTTAGAACTTCAACATATGCACTTGACTGGGGGGGTTGGGAAGGGAGGACATAATTCGGTCCATAACATCTACTAATGGCCATTTTTTATTTCAGGGAATATAAAGTATTTTATTTTCAGGAAGGATGCAAAAGAAACTCATATATAGTAGATACTATTGGAAAGAACAAGAGATTAGGAAAGAAGGAGGGAAACTTTTACTTTCATTGTATGCATTTCATGTTATATGACTATATGGCTTTAATTTTTTCCATATGGTAGACAGACTCGAAGGTGACTGCCCAGAATGCCTGCATCCTGCTACTTATGCTCTTGAATATAATTCCCTGCTCTCATATAGTCCCCTCCCCTTGAGTGTAGATGAGGCCTGTGATTTGTTTCTAACCAATGGAATAGGGCAAAGATGATGAAATGTCACTTCCACAATTACATTATAACAGATTTTTTCTGTCTTGCAGGCTCCCTCTGGAGTCTCTCTTGACTGGCTAAGGGACTATGTTGGGAGGCCCGTGGGCGAGGAATTGAGGACAGCCCTTAGACAACAGCCAGCATGGGGCCAGTGCTTTCAGTCTCATAACTACAAGGAAATGATTTTTGCAATGACCTGAGTGAACTTGAAAGTAAATTCATTTCCTGTGGAGCCTCCAGACAAGAACCTAGTCCTGGCCAACACCTTGATGGCAGTCTTACAGAATCCATACCCAGACTCGTGACCCACAGAAACCGTGAGGTAATAAATGTGTGTTGTTTTACATTGTTTGTAATAATTTGTTATACAGCATGGAAAACTAATACATGCCATATGTATATATAACTTTAAAATACAACATATATTTGACAAAAAGTTACATCTCCATGTTTTGACAGGATAAATATCCATAATATAACAATTTAAGGGCTTTTAATTTTCATTAAATGTTTTTCATTTCTGGACTTTGTATTTTATCTTTTCAAAATATGCTTAATCATTTTATAATCTGCTTCTCTTTGTTCATACTTCTATTACTCCTTTCATCTCTTTAAGAAGTACTTGTTTTAAATACCGTGTCTGTTAAGTCCAGTATCTCACGTTACTATGTTTCTGAACATTCTTTACCTTGCTTCTGCTGAATCTTGCTCATGACACTTTATTTCATTATGAGTTTTCTGATTTCCCGTAAGGCTCACCTTTTCTGGAACGTTAAGTATGTAAATCAATTGAGGTATGTCTGGAAATGGGTTTCTCCAGGGAGGCTCAGCCTTTGCTTCTCCCAGGCAACTAGGGCCATTATCATCAGCTCAGTCACATCAAACGAAATTCAGAACTTGAAGTTTTTAAGACAATCAGGTGATGAAATGTCATGTTATATGTGGGTTGTGGTTATTGTTCTCCTTCCATTCTTTTATCAGCTTTTGAAGCTAGCCTGACCACCTAAATTTTCGATGTTTTCTAAAATGTTTTCTCTGCTTCAACTCACTTTTACTCCCCAATTTATTGCACTCAGCATCTTTTTTCCCCAAAATTCTTCTGCAACTATACTCAAGGAATACCAATAAATTTCATACTCAAAGCTACTAGCTTCTTTTTAATGTCATTATTTTATTGAATTTAATACTATAAATCCCTTTTGCCATGCCCTCTGTACTGTAATATTTCTTGCTTTTCCTACCAATCCTTTCCCTATCTCCACCCAATATCCTTCACATTCCTCACTCCTTTTCTAACAAAATTCTTTAAATACCCAATGTTTGTCCCAACTCTCTCCTTAATTTTTCATGTTTTCTCTCAAATTCCCCCTTTATTTCTTGACTTCACATACTAACTACAATTTGATGTTATCCAAAATTATTAACCCCCAAAATCCTGATATGCCACAGCTACAGATCCATAATTATAACAGCCCTGTGCATCTTAACTATTCATAAGATTTCTATCTAGCAGTCAAAGTGACTGAACACAATCACTCTTTTTCTTTTTTTTTTTTTTTTAAGATTTTATTTATCTATTCAGTAGAGACAGAGAGACAGAGAGAGAGGCAGAGGGAGAAGCAGGCTCCCAAGGAGCAGGGAGCCCAATGCGGGACTCGATCCCAGGACCCTGGGATCATAACCTGAGCCGAAGGCAGACGCTTAACCATCTGAGCCACCCAGGCACCCAGACAATCACTCTTTTTCAAAATCTATCTCCTCTCCTTATTTTCTGTAATAATAACAACAATGACTGATACTTACATCAAGCATATGATGTGCCAGATTTTGCTCTCAGTGTTTTTTGGGCATTAAGCTAATTAATCCTAAAAAGAACCTTGTAACATAGGGCTTACCATTATTTCCTCTTGACAAATGATGGAACTGAGACACGAAGAAGTTAAAATATTTGCCTAAGGTCACACACCCATTTAGTGGTTGATCTAACACTCAGTATAGCTCCAGGGTTCATTCTTGATTGATATTCCCATAAACAGCTAGGTAATATAGTAGGACACCATATCCTTCTTTCCAGACTTATATACATACATGAATTCTATGTCTAAACACTCTCATTATATATAATATATATATCACATATCATAATAATCAATAGAAATAAATTAAATTTTGTTATAAATCCTAAGTCCTTAATTCTTACTGCTAGACTAATTAATGTGCTAGAGGTAATTAAATCAGCATAAATATCATAGCTGAATTTCATGAAAAAGATCAGAAGATGTTATGCCCATTAATAACTTCTGTAGCTATTCAAGCAAATATAATGCAATAAGGATAATTAAATCTCGTGCTTCAGGGAGCAAGTAGGTTTGCTTAAGAAACAGAAAGGAAAATATGCCTTTATTCTCTACCCTAGGGAAAATAGTGGAAAAACTGATGAGGCATATTAATGGGGTAGTAGAAAGGGTAACATCTGCTGTTCTCTGAAATATCAAGCTTTGGCAGAGATAGAATTAACGGATTCATATCTGATATTGAATTATAGTAACTTTCATTTACACATGGTGGAAATAGGCCCTGTTTTAATTTCATTTTAGTTTTAATTTACTAACTACAGTACAAAAATGCATGCTGTCTCATAAGTATACCAAACATTACATTTTAGAGTAGCTGGCAAGAAATAATTCTAATGATTTTTAATTTCTGTTTTCAAAATTGATTTCAGTGGTGTTGAGTTCTCAGAGCCAAAGTTTACCTTTTCTTTCCACAGTTTCTACACTGGCCTGTATCTGAATTACCAGTGGACTACTGCAGACAGCAGAAAGAAACATGTAGGTATTAGCATGTAGAGTCCAAAATACCAAAACAGTTATAGGGCAAAAATCCTTAATTACAAGTCATAGAAAGCTGTGCCATTTTTAATCCTTTAAGATTTAAGATGCTCTAGTATTGGCAGCAATCACCTGAGAGTCTGTATAGAAGATTCAAATTTAATGTTTGGGGAAAAAAATGATAATTTCTAATTTTAAATATATACCTGCTTGCAAATTTTGCCAATCTTCCTACCTTAGTGGTTTCATATACTACTAGCAATGAGTTTTAATAGACTGAAGAACTCTAATTCTAGTTCTAAATCTCAGGTTATGAGTGTATTTTTATTTTAATACTTTCCTAAAATTTAATTTTATTCCTATCTGCCCTCATTTTTTTTTTTCCATGCCTGGGCCTCTGGGCTGTGCCAATTTGCATATTTGAATTAATGCACCAAATAATGTTTGAAAGTCTAATTTTATTAAATGCCTTTAAATCCAACACTTCCTTGACTAGTTAGACTTTATTAATTAACCCATATGTTATCAAAACCTCACGCTGGCTGCCCACTTGGTTGTCTCTGGGAGTCAAATGGAAAAACCAACTGGCTCCTTTGAATATACACAGTATTGACACCAGGAAATTTATGTGAAGTTACATCTCCAAGGTAGCTCACATTTCCACTAACACAAAACTCCATGCATTATAGAATTTACTGGTTGACTAATTGCTTAAGAGTTGACAGTTGTTGAGCTAAGGATTTTTCATCTCATTTTCTCACCCCTGAGTAAAACTTTGTCACAAGTGAATTTAAAAAGGAAAGTGAAATGATTGATATGTTCCATATGCTACAATTGTACTAATAGTAACAGAAACACTTCACTGGGTGGTAATAGGCCTAAGGAAAGAAAAAGGAAAATAACTGTTAACTCTAATAACATATCAAAATGTGAACAGCATTACTTTCAATAAACAAAGATACAAATAAATACCTGTGGCCTTACTGAACAACAGGGGAAAATGTCAAAAGTGTAGATGTATTTTTGGAACCGTATAGAATATATTTTGAAAGTGTATATGTCTGTGACTTGTCCAGTCAATTATATATAGGACACAATTAACGATGAAGTTATTCAATAAACTATTTTTGTTTACATGGTACAAGTCTCAGAAGATACTTTGCCTCTCAGCATTAAATAGAAGGAGCTCAAGATGGGAAATAATTTTCATAGTTACCTCAGGCTGAGAAATAGAAGTGCCAACTAGTTATTCCAGAGGAAAGGATTTCTTGTTCTAGAAGAAAGGATTATAGATGAGATCTTCTGAGCATAACAGCTAAAACATATGGCCACTCTCCCCAAGGGACTAGCCCTTGTCCATTCCTGTACCCTGTACATCCAACTAAGCATTTATGGAATATTAGCCTTTACCATCCAATGAAAGTCTCCTTATGCATGATGCTGCAAGGCAGAATTTGGAACTAGCCCAGTTGTCCACCCACCCATTCTTAATAGACAGGAATTCATGGTGTGGACAGAAATATTTGACAATAAGGATTCCCAAACCACATCATTTCCAAAGCTCTAAACATAGATCTCAGGGAGAGGCAGTCTAGTGCAAGGTCTTTGTGTTTGTGATAATGGCTTAATGTTATTAACCCACTAAAATTCATGTTTCCTTCTTTTAGTAACAGATGTAACCAAATTTTATTCATTTGCCTGTGAAAGTTAATAATACAGCTCTTTATCATGTGCAACTACGATTTATGGCACAGACTTGCCCCTCCCCCAAACTTGAGAGTGTTGTGGCAGTTTGCAGGTGTGGTAAAAGTACGGAACAGGCTGCTTTAAAACTTGTGATATGTTTCTGAAATAAATGGTATAATGTTGGCTAAATGGGACTGTCATAATAATTACAATAGAGTAATTAATAGGACATTACAAGTGCTGTTACAGCATTTTGTTGTACAAAAGAATGGTTGAATGGTTATTTCCAAAAATTAAAAATAGAAAACTAAAATGAATATTGCAAAACTAAGTGCTGTATCTGCTTAGCAAATGAAAATTCTTAACAAATGGATATTTCCAAGAAACATTTCAAAGGAGAAAAATCTGACCTAAAATCATTTTATTAAATACAACTTAGCAATTAATAATGTGTTCTTTTCCTAGCAATTAACAATATGCTATTCTTATATTTAGTATTACAAAAGTTTGATAACCAGAATGTATAGTTGAAATTAGCAAGTATCACCAGCATAGAGAGCTGTATAAGTAGGTCACTATGTCATTAATAATGGACATTCTAACAACTAAATTTCTGTGTTAATGGTGGAATTATATACAAGAGCAGAATTATAGTTGGAATATTTTATCATCATTCAAAGGTTTTGTGTGTCATCATAGCTATGTATTGCATCAAAGAAAATGCAGTTTTTAAAGACGTCAAAAATAGGTATAAATAAAACTGGTAATGTAGTTGAGAACAATATAGACCACAATGTACTGAGTCATTACAGTGTGCCAAATCTGTACTGGAGATTTGCATTTAGTATATTGCATACTCATTACAGGATTAGGTACATATCGTTACTACCATTTTATTTTTATTTATTTTTTTAAGATTCTATTTATTTATTTGACAGAGAGTGAGAGAAAGAGAGCACAACAGGGGGAACGGCCGGCCGAGGGAGAGGGAGAAGTAGGCTCCCCACCCAACAAGGAGGCCGACACAGGAAGGGCTCGATCCCAGGACCCTGGGATCACAACCCAAGTCGAAGGCAGACGCTTAACCAACTGAGCCACCCAGGCACCCCCATTACTACCATTTTAAATATGAAGTATAACCAAGATTTAGTAAGTATTTAAAATCCTGGTTTAGCTACTCAATATACTCTTAATTTTTTTTTAAAGATTTATTTATTTATTTGAGAGAGAGAGAGAGCATGAGTGGGAGGGGCAGAGAGAGAGGGAGAGAGAATCTCAAGCTGACTCCACACTGAGCACGGAGCCCCACATGGGTGTTGACCCGAAGACCCTGAGATCATAACCAGAGTGGAAACCAAGAGTCAGTTGCCCAACTAACTGTGCCACCGAGGCGCCCCAGCTACTTAATATACTTGTAACCACTAGGCTATGATTTTATTTTTAGCTATACATTTAAGAGTTATGATCATGTCTTCCTTCAAGCATCTGATTCTTTCTCCTTTCCTCATCACAGGACCTGCAAAAATTTCACTCAGTCATGACATCAGGCACAATGTTCAGGATCTCAAGATCTGGATGAGATCTAGATCCCGTGTCTTGATCTGAAGACCCATGAATTAAAAAGTCAAATTATCTGCTAGATAATGGTAGAAGAGAGACATGATGACTACAACAAATTCTCGTAAAAGGGGAATGATGAGAGTATTTAGCAGTCACTGGTCCATAGACATTCTGAAATCCCATTTGACATTATCTGGAGTAGAAAATATTCCTTAATCTAAGTTCTGGGAGTAGGTCCATGGACCACTGTTCTCAGCTCTGCCTGCTGGGAGTTCATTCCTTTTTTATCATCCTCCTTGGCCAATTGTAAAGAAATAATGGGAAAATGTGTCTTTTTTTATCAACCTGTTAGCTCTTTATAGAAATTAGGAGACCAAGAAGTATTTAACATCTCAAGAACTCTCAATCTCTTCTAGTCTAGAGTGGTGGTGCTTTTTGCTAACATAACTGTATTTTACAGGGTTATGGGTTTTCTATTCACTTTACAGGTCCACTGCCAAAATCTATGTCCATAATTCCTTCCATAGCCTCTCTCTCCAGATTCAATTATGTATATTTTAGGTGTATCACATTTCAGTAAAAATACTACTTTATTCATACTAGCATCACTTTTCTCCTGCTGAATGGCATGTTAGTTATTTTAGAGACATGACCTACCAGGCATGTTGATTATTTAAGAAGTTTAAACAAATTTTTAATGGTAACCTCTGAATTAGGTCTTCTCCTTGAGGCTATATCTTAACAGCTACATTTTTAATTTGATGAGAAAAAATTTTATTTAACAACCTGCAATTCTGTACTGTCTCTACTACTTCTAAATACTGCTTGAAAACTGGCTGTTTCTTTCATCATTTTCTTTTAGTACTTCCGTATGTTTATCAGTTACATAATCTTCCTTTCAGTTGTAAGCAATAATTTTAGTAAATGCTTCAATATTATAGACCATAGATCACAATTTTTTTAGTAGCCCATAGTTTCCTTACTGTTTTTCTGGCCATTTATAGAAGTTTTCTTGAAGTCTATAGCCTTGATCAAAATCATACTTTAGATTGTTGTTGCAATGGCACCTCATTTCCCAGTACCAACTTCTGTAATGGTTAGCTATTACTATAGTAAAGCTGCATATTAGGTCACCCCCAAACTCAGTGGCTTAAAATAAAAAGCATTTATTCTTATTCATATGTCTGCAAGTCATCTGGGGGTGTCTTTGCTGATACTAGCAAGACTTAATTCAGCTTGGTTCCCAGCTGCATGTTTGGTTTAGTCTGTTCTATAAATCTCTCATTGCTCTGGGACCAGTGGGCTTCCTTGGGCCATTTGTTCTCATGGTGGCCAGAATGTAAAATAGCAAAGTTCAATCCCCAAGCACATTTCAATCTTCCCTGCTTGAGTCACATATGTTAACATCCTATCATCAAAACAAATTACACGGACAAGCTCAAAATCAAGAGGCAGAGAAGTACATCTTGAATTAGGATTTGCAAAGTCACAGGACAAAGATGCAGACACAAAGAGAGATGAAGAATTGTGGCCCAAAGTTTGGTCCGCCACAGCAAGTCTGCACCTTCCTTGTTCTGGCTATAGTATTTCTAGTAAAGGAGGGTAAGGCTTATGTTGCTTATTTGGTCAGCAGTTTTATAATGTTTACCCATGGTGACACTTATGGTAGGGTCTAGATTCTTTTGACATTCTTGGGTTTTTGCTAAATCAGTCTAGAAAAATGTATACAGAGAAGTCATATCATGGGGTTTTAGACCCTTCCACTACATTCTAAAAATCACTGGGGAAATTCCAGTCGTGTCAGGCACGCTGCCTGGATGGACATATAGTCTTTCACGGCATTCCATGAACATCACCTTGAGCAGGTGCCTCTCTACAAGAACAGATAATGTACTATGTCAAACACACTATCCCATCTCACTGGGAAAGTTTTAACTTTGCTTCTGATTGGTGATCATGTTGATAATTTCATAAGTCATCGTTATCTTTGATTGCAGGGGTTTTTAGAACATATGTGTATAAGGTTGCCATGATTCTCAAAGTAGTAAATTTTTGTGAAAAGAACAAAATCTATGCTACATATGGAAATGTGTAGGTAGGTTTTCACAACCAACTCTTCTGAGTATGGAAAAGAAAATAACAACTCTTTCCTGGTAGCATATTCCAAATTTTGTATGTGTTCAGATGTTCAGTTCAATGTATTTGTGGAAGATGGACACAAGCATCTTATTGACTATGTAAAGTGTTGGACCTTGTATAAAATGTACTGCAAAAGATTGCCTGGCCAGGGGTGTCTGGCTCGCTCAGTCAGTAGACCATGCAACTCTTGATCTTGGGGTTGATCTTTGGGTTGTAAGTTCAAGCCCTACATTGGGTGTACTGATTATTTAAAAATAAAATCTTGCAAACACAAGTGGGAGCTGCGAGTGGTAAGATTGGGCAGAGTGTCAAGCAGATAGCCACAATTAAGTTTGTGATTTACACATGGCCTAGAGTGATTAAAAACTGAGTTATATTCCTTGGAAAAATCTAAGAATCCCTTCTAGTTATGTAGTCACTTTGAGTAGACACTTTGAAGGAGCATCAAGTTCCCTAAAGGGCTATACTGTATGCCAAATTGGTGACCTGATACACCCATGTTATGAATACAAATTTTTCACAGACTAGTTCAATGTATCCTTCAGTCATGAAGGAACTGAATTTAGAGGCTTTGAAATATTTCAAATAAGAAATGTCTTGGAATTTGTTTTTAATTTCCATATTCCCTTAGAGAAAAAATAAATCTCAATAAAACCTCAAACAGTGATCAAGGTTCTCAGGCAGTAGTATGAACTGAAGAGCTGTGGGAGAAAAAAAACATTGCCTGTGTCTCTCACAGTACTACCCTCTGCTGCCATAGGTAATAAGGAGAGGTCTGAGAAAACAGTTTATACGTTACTAGGGGACATTGGTTCCTGAGTCAGACACCATGGAGTGAGCCCCTTTTCTGTTCAGACTGCTTATTGGAAAGTGAGCAAATCTCATAAATCACTAAATCTTGATTTTCTTATTTTAAGATGGTTATCATAAGAGTGACTTCTGCATAGGGTGGTTGAGAAGATTAAATGACTTTATACATACAATGACATTACTCCAGTACCTGGTGAAAAGCAAATAATAGATACATATATACACACATAGACACACACACACACACACACACACACATATCTACGTGGTACCACTTTCTTCTTCTTTCTTTCTCCTCAATTATTTCCTTCTTTTTCTTTTTTCTACCCATTCCAGTCCTCATCCTCTCTTCTGTATTTCCCCTACCCTCTGATAGACATTAGATAGAATAATTACATGATGAGTGTACAAAATTGAACCCTAGAGGAAAAAACAGTAAAAACAATACCCATCTGGGGCGCCTGGGTGGCTTAGTCAGTTACGTGTCTGACTTCAGCTCAGGTCATGGTCTTGGGGTCCTGGGATCGAGCCCTGTCTCAGGCTCCCTGCTCAGCAGGAGTCTGCTTCTCCCTCACACTCTGCCCCTCTCTCTGCCCTTCTCCCTGCTTGTGCTCTCTCTCTCCCTCCCTCAAATAAATAAATAAAATCTTTAAAAAAAAATACCCATCTGAGACTTAGACACAAATACCTAGAAATTTTAATGTAAGGATGGCTAAGTCTTATTATCTGTACAATGGTCTATTTATTGTAGGCCTATAAATAGCATTAGAGTCAAACATTATCAGTTAACATTGTGCAACATCGTGGTGTTAATTGCTCAGCAATGAATGGATACTCATTTATATATTCATCTATTTAAAACACAGATTGCAAAAATATGTATAACTTTAATCTCTTGTCTTTGATTTATTATCGTTATTCTAAGTGCTCTGTCACTTAAGTAACTGGAAACAAATCTTAGACAAAATACTAGATTAGGTGTCCAATCCCAAAAGCACAAGTTATAGCCAGTCTATTTCAAGTCTTTTTCTTAAATGCTAAAGTATGAGTGAAATAAATAAATATATTTTGTTGACATTCAGTTCTGTACAATGTAGATTTAAGGGTCCTTTAAGGAAAAAGTATTGTACGGTGCTTTCTATTTATAATGATGCAGATTTGAAACTGTAGGATTTACCTATAAGGAAGAGAGATCATGGTATAGTACTTTAAACAACTCAGAGCTTTATTTTCCTATATTACAAAAAGTCAGAAGGTAGGCAGGTACTGACATTTTTATCAACTGGACATGGCTGTCAGGGCCCAGGACTGAGATTCTCTTGGCTCTATCTTCATAATGTGAATGAAGATAATGAAGAGAGAGCTGCAGCTCCAATTCTCACATTAGTATTTAAAGCAAGAGGAAGCAGGAGGGGCAAAAGAACAACAACAAAAAAGATCCTATACCAACTTTTAGAGCCCTTTCCTAAAAGTTCTACTCAATGACTTCTGCTTATATGTCGTTTGGTAGAACTGAGTCAGGGGCTATTTCTGTGCACAAGGAAAGTTAGGAAATGTACATTTGGAGAAGTTCTTGATGCTTACAACAAACTGAGGCTTGATCAGTAAAGAGTAAAGTAAGGCTACTTATTATGTGGACAATAAATAATCTCCCCTGCAGTTCATATTTTGGCTAGCCCAACACCAGTACACAACATTCATACACACGTCTTCCCAGGCATAAGGCATACTTCCCACCTTCTCAAAGGAGACAGCCAGAAAGCCTTATCCTCTGGCCGTCAGTTCAAAATATAAGATCTCCAGGTGATGTCTAATCCTTCCCATCAGATCTAGGTATGACTCCTTGTGGTTTGATGATGTATAAACTAAATTACAAGTTACCTGCTCGTGATATACTTGAACAATGATCCAGAAGAACAAGAAGAAAAAAAAATTAAACTACCCTTGAGAATGAAGAATAATGGGAAATGCACAGCCCTAACTGGTCTCTAACAACTGTAGAATCCTACTAGGGAGAAGATCAAGGATTCTCTGCCTCATCAGTAGAGAAATTTCCTTGATTAGACAATCTGTCAATTCTTTGTTCTATGTACTAGGAACGTCTGCTTTAAATATTGTACTCAAAGCTACTATTGGAAACGGTATTGAGGAGGATGGCCTTTATAGGGGTTTAGCAGCTTCAGAAATCTATCACCTGTTGGTGTCAGTACAGAGACCCAAAACATAGTCCACATCTTAAAATCACTGATTCTTTGGTCTCAATAAAGAAGCTTGTATCAGACTAACACTCCCAACGAATATAAATCTAAAACGTCAATTAAAAACATCGAACTTCAGGATTTGAGTGACCAATATCCAACAAGGAAGGGAAGGACATTGAGATGTGGTTCAAACTCCCTCCAGGGTATCTGCAAATCTCCTTTACTGTGAGGAGAAGACAAGTGTACAGGTGGCCAGGTGCTTGTGGGAGTTTCACTGGACTGTAGAGGCAAAGACTAGAGTTCAGGAATGCTAAAGTGGCAGGAGTTTAAGGGGCCATAATCCTAGAGAAGAGAGAATCATAGATATGAGCCTGAAATTCTCCACTCAATTTCTCCTCAAAGTATTTGCCAAATCCTAAGCCTCTAATGCAATGAACAAAATGCTGAAAAAACAAATAAATAAAGCAAGCAGACAGCAGCACTTGGAGCCTAAAAATTTGAGCAGAGATTTTGACAATCTCATGGAGCTGGGGTGACAGAAGTCAGAGTTCATGGCTCAAAAGGAACTCCAGTGTTCCTGTTGAGACCCAGAAGACCCATGCCCTGGATGTAAATGTTATTCCCAGAAGTAAGTACAAAGGAGAAACAGACCAGCCCTAAAGACACCTGAAATCCACTTTCAACTGGATCGAGGTAATCTGCATGCCATCTCTCCTTCTGCCAGAAGATAATCCAATCCTTTCAAAAATGTTGAAAATGTAAACATCATTCAAGGCCTCAATGATTTCCACATGCAATATCAGGAATTCTACAAAAAATACCAGGCATGCCAATAAAACTTTGCATGAACTTTACATGAATCTGATATTAGTCTATGTATTAAATCTTTACTTCCAGCTATTTGATTCTGCAGTTACAGATTAATGGGAGCTTTATGGAGTCTCCTGAACCTTCTTCACTTATGCTTCATCAGTTTTATAAATGTCTTAACCAATATACTACTTTGGTCCCAATTTCAAGCATGCTAGTCCTTTTTGATCATATCTATTGCATCACACAATTTTCTGCATTTCCCATTTTTTTCCTGTTCTTAATTTTCTTACTCAATCATACTCTTTTCTCTTGTAACAGAACCCTATGAATTAGGTACTACTGTTACTCCCACCTTATACGTGCAAAATCTGAGAATTGGAGGTTAAATAACCAGTAATTAGCCCAATATTACAAAACTATGATTCAAAACTAGGCAGCCTGGGTCCAAAATCCATGAACCTAATGTTTAGTCTATGCTGCCTCATACAAAAGAAAGTAATGGACTTTCATTATATAAAACAGAGACAAAAGGGAAATCTTTCAAAATGTTAATAGTATGTGTGGGATTTTTGTGTGTGTGTGTGTGTGTGTGTGTGTAAAATTATGAATGGTTTATGTTCACTCTTATTTGCATTTTTAGTATTTTCCAAAATTTGTATAAGCATTGGTTTTATAGTTGAATATATTTATAAGACAAAAAAAACTGAGGCTCAAAAATGATATAAAATTATTCTATCCTACTAGCAATAACTATAAATAACTGTTTTCTAGTTACAATAGCTATACATGTCAATGGTTACTTTAGGACCCAGAGAGTTTTTCTATCATAATTCAATCCATCAATTGCAAATATAATATTTTAAATATCCTATAATTTTGATTAAATATAAATTGAGTTTACAAAAGTCTGTAAGTATATACTACAGCTGTCTATCCAGCAAGAAATAGTACTTTTTGAGGTTTATCAGCCATTTCAAGATACCACATTGTCATAAATTTTACTGGAATTAGCAATTTTCTTACTGCACTTTAATGGCCTGAGTGAATAGTTCTAGTGCATAAACAGTGTATTTCTATCACACTGTTAGAATTGAATTAAATATCAGAGGTAGAATACTTCCTCCAAAACACAATTTTAACAGGTTTTAACTGCAACATATTTAGTAAATCATTTTAATATACAATGGCAATAGTACTAAAATGAACATTTGGTAAGACAAACAATGCTTAGTAACTTAAACCCCAGGAAAACTGAAAGTAGATTTTTTAAAAACGCACTGAACTTACAAAAAAAGAAAAGCAAAATCTGTCAGCTTGCCCAGAAAAAGAAAGGAATTGTCTGAGCATGAAATCGCACAATGGTATGAACAGAAACTTGTACCACAGGAGAAAAGCCATTGGAGATAAAAAGACAGCACGTAGATCACTTAACAGTTCCTATGTCTGTAGCTGTGCTGCTTTTTCTGAATGGTTCCCGCCGTAACTCAGTCACACTGATGAGGCATGTATCTTCTCCATGAGCCTTCACTATGCAGAAACTCATAAGTCATTCTGATCATGATAGAAAAAGAAAAGCTTTTGTCCAAAGAACCCCTGTTTAACACCCCTAGCAATGAAAAAAAAACAAAAAAACAAAAAACTTTAGCATCGAGTTGTTTTTGTTTTTGTTTTTAAGTAGGCTCTACACCCAACGTGAGGCTTGAGCTTAGGACTCCGAGATCAGTCAAGACTTGCATGACTTACGGACTGAGCCAGCTAGGTGCCCCAGCAATCACTGGTTTTTAGATAGATTTTTTCATAAGTATTACAAATACTAGCCCAGCCAATCTGTACAGATGCTGAAATTTGTAATTATCAAACCAATCAAAACAAACCAAAATGATAGAAATAAGTTGCTGTGTGGAATATAAAATTGACACAGTTTTTATTTATTTATTTTTAATGTAATTTTTCCAGCTTTCACAGATCTAATTACAGGATCAGGGCTAAGAGGTAAAGGTGTCCCCTGGATACTGAACGAGGTTCCCTACTCACTACTTTGGAAGCACTCCCCTTGTTACATTTCCTTAAGGATTTTAAAATGACATTTGGGTATATTTTGGTACTTTTTCCCAAATGTCATACAGGAATACTGTGTTTTAAAATGATCAGAAAATTCTATAGTATTAGAGTTTTGGCAAATTATTTCCAAGGGTAATGAAGTATTTCTAATCTCTCTCTCAAAGAGAAAAACTAAGGTTATGGACATATAGTAAAACATACATTATTTCTCTGACTTACAACTACATTCTATATATGTGGCTTTTAAGTATCTAATGATATGTATATATTGAATATGTGTGTGTGTATTTTATTTTTATAGTGAGGCTTGAGCTCAAGGGTCATTATCTTTTGAGTTAGCAGTCATTATCTCTGGGCTGATTTTCTTTATTGAGTTTACTCTATTTAAACGTTTTCCACAATGGACATATATAATTAGAAAAACATTGGAAATAATACTGCAACAAAAATATTTATTTGCCTAGCAATTACAGATTTTTAAATTTAGATTTTGTAAATACAGATTTGCATGTGGATGCTTCTTTTATTTTCCAATTTTATTGAGATATAATTGACATATAACATTGTGTAAGTTTAAGTTGTACCACTTGATGATTTGATACATGTATATATTGTAAAATTATTACCAAAATAAGATTAGTTAACGCAACCATCACCTCACATAATTACCATCTTTTTTGTTATTGTTGTGGGGAAAACATTTAAGATTTATTCTCTTAGCAACTTTCATGCACACCGTATAGTATTGTTAACCGTAGTCGCCATTCTGTACCTTAGATCTCCAGAATTTATTCATATTATAACTGTAACTTTATATTCCTTAATCAAGATCTCATTATCCCCACTCTCCAGATCCCGGCAACCAACATTCTACTGTCCTTTTTCATGAGTTCAGCTATTTTAGATTCCACACATGAGATCTTACAGTATTTGTCTTTCTCTGTCTGACATATTTCACTTAGCATAATGCCCTCAAGGTCTTTTCATATTGTTTTAAATGACAGGATTTCCTTCTTTTTATGGCTGAATTATATTCCATTGTGGATGAATACACACACACACACACACACAACATTTTTATTATCTAATTATCCATTGATGAAGCTATGTTAGCTATTGTGAATAATTTGCAGGAAACAGAGCAAATATTTTTTGGGAAAATGATTTTGTTTCCTTTGGCTATATACACAGAAGCAGGGTTGCTGGATCATATGGTAGTACTATTTTTAGTTTTTTGAGGAACCTCCCTACTGTTTCCCATACTGACTGTACCAATTTACATTCCCAGTAACAATCATGTACAAGGGTTCCCTTTTCTCCACATTCTTGCCAATAATTATCTCTTGTCTTTTTGATAATAGACATTTTTCCTTTAATTTTATTTTCACACAATCAAAAATGAAACACACTACGAATGGTTTTTCACAGCACATTATATATGGGCCCATTCAGACTTGTTCTCAAAGTGCTGCTAACATTGTAAGTTCTGCCTAAGATAATGGCTGCTAATCATGTAGTCAGTGTATTGTTTTAAATGCAGTAGCATGCAGCCCTCAGCATGGAAGGTCCAATTCCCCTTTTTTCTTAGATTAGGTTACATGGCATTGGGTCCATATTTACAGACTTGAAATGTAGAAATCCTGAGCAGTTCTGATATACATCTGAGATGAGCTAATGGGAGTCTTGGTCTCAATTTTAAAAAGGGAGGTCCAAACAGCAGAGGCTGATTGCTATGAACTTGAGTTGTTTTCATTCTCTACACCAGGAACTAATAACAGGAGTCAGGTGGTATCTCACTGTGATTTTGATTTGCAATTCTTTGGATTAGTGATGTTGAGTATCTTTTACTGTACCTGTTGGCCATTTCTGTTTTCTTTGGAAAAATATCTATTCACGGTCTTTGCCCATTTTTTTTTTTTTTACCAGAATATTTTTTTTGCTACTGGGGTGTATGAGTTCTTTATACAGTTATTAATTCCTTATCATATATATGTGTGGTTTGTAAATATTTTCTCTCATTCTTTAGACTGCCTTTTCATTTTGTTGATTCCTTTGCTGTACAGAAGTTTTTTAGTTTAATGTGGTCCCATTTGTTTATTTTTGCTTTTATTGCTTGTGCTTTTATTGTCTTATCTCAAAATCATTGCCAAGACCAATGTCAAGAGATTTCTATGTTCTCTTTTAGGAGTTTTATGGTTTCAGGTCTTACATTTAAGTCCTTAATCCAGTCAGTGTCAGAGTTCATTTTTGAGTGGTATAACATAGTGGTCTAGTTTCATTTTTTGCATATAAATATTTAGTTTAGCCAAAACCATTTATTGAAGAGACTATCCTTTTCCCAATGAGTATTCTTGGCTCCATTTTCAAAATTAGTTGATTATATATGTGGGGTTTATTTCTGAGCTCTTGATTCTGTTCCAGTGGGCTATATCTGTCTATTTTTATGCCAGTACCATACTGTTTTTATTCCTATAGCTTTGAAATATAGTTTGAATTAAGAAGTATGATTCTGCAAGGTTTTCTTATGATTGCTTTGGCTCTCCAGTGTCTTTAGTGGTTCCCATGACTTTTAGTTATGTTTTTCTTTTTCTGTGAAAAATGCCACTGGAATTTTGATCGGGATTGCATTGAATCTGTAGGGCAACTGCATTTTGACTGCAGGGACTAGCCATAGATGTATTCTCAATGGTGTTCTCAATGGTGGTCGCCAGTGATGGAAGTCAGGGCTGAGTGATGAGCAAGTGTGCTACTGCAGGGACTAGCTGCCAACACATGCAGTGGTGTGGACTTTTGACAGGAGTCAGGACATCTTTGGACACCGGAGCAGCAATCTGGACTCGCGTGAAATCAGGGGCTAGCCATGATAGTGGCTACATGCATGGTAGTGAGGCCGGTGATGGGGGATGGGGCTGATGGTGTGCAGGTACACAGATGCGGGGGCTAGCTGCAGGCCCTTGCAGCACTACAGGCCAGTCACAGGAGTTACAGCCAGATCCAGACCCACAGGCAGCTTTGGCCCTGGCTGTTGGTGTATTCTCGTGCAGCTGCAGGGGCTAGCTATGGGCGCCTACATGGCAGTGGAGGCCAGCGGAAAGGACTGGGGCTCAGGGCATGCAGGTGCCTAGCTGCCAGGGCTAAGCTGTGGGCTCACATGGTGTGCAGGCCAGTGACATGGGTCAGGGCTGGTTCCAGGCCTAAGGGCAGCGGGGCGGGGGTGTCCTTGGCTGTCGGTGTGCACTCACGTGGCTGCAGGGATGCACTGTGGGCACACACTGCAGTGGAGGCTGGTGACAGGAGCTTCAGCATGCAGGAACAGCTGTAGGAGCTGTCTGTAGGGGTACATAGTGGGGCAGGCCAGTGGCAGCAGTTAGGGTCAGATGGGGCCCACAAACATACATCTGCTTCTCAAATATGGACACACCGAGGCACCTGGGTGGCTCAGTCGTAAAGCGTCTGCCTTCGGCTCAGGTCATGATCCTGGGGTCATAGGACCGAGCCCCACATCAGGCTCCCTGCTCAGCGGAGAGTCTGCTTCTCCCTCTCCCACTCCCCCTGCTTGTGTTCCTGCTCTCTCTCTCTCTCTGTCAAATAAATAAATAAAATCTTTATAAAAAAAAATATGGACACACCTTTCTTCTTAAAGCCAAATTGGCTTGAAAGTTGCTAAAATAATATTTTACAAAAATTTCATGAGGAAGGAAGATACAATAGTCACAGCAGTCAATACTAACTGTAGAAGGGCGCCACAAAGGGCTGACGCACTATGCCAAAGTGAAAAAACATGTAAAACTAGAAGAAATAGATTTTAAAGAATAAATAGACCGTATTTTCTAAATTTTACTCTGCCTAATGGCATTAATTTTGGCTTTCTCTTTAGGACAGAAGGGACTGTGCTGAAATAGGCTGGATATCCAGAAAAGTTTTATACAGGTAAAGCCAGCTGGTTGTTAATTTGCCTTGAAATTTCTGTGAGGTGCTGAGGGCAAAACAGCAGATGTCATCAATGAACTGTGTAGAGACAATAATCAAATCATCTCCTCCTGCCTTAACATATGAAACAAAGGAAGAGAAGGGCATAAACACAGGGAGAGGAATTTAAATGTCCTCACAATTTTAATCTAAAAGCGAAGGATAGTATTTGGTTGAGCTTCAGATTTGCATTTACTTCTACAAGATTCACTAAAATGTGAATGTCTACTGAATGGGAATGAATGAATTACATTGATTTCTTTTGAGATATAGAGTCTTACATGTATTCACATCCACAGTGGTCCACCAAATGAGGACATTATTATCAATAATGTCATATATTAATAATGACAAATAATGGAATATTTTCTTTTAAAGCACTGGTTCTTAACTGAAGATGACTTTGCCCCCCAGGGGACATTTGTCAGGGAACACTCATCAAAAATGGAGACATTATAGGGGTGCCTGGCTGGCTCAGTTGGTTAAGCGTCCAACTCTTTGTTTCAGCTCATGTCATGATCTGAGTCATGAGATCGAGCCCTGCATCTAGCTCAGTGCTCAGTGGACAGTCTGCTAGAGATTCTCTCTCTCCTCTTCCTCTGTCCCTCCTCCCTCCCTAAAATAAATAAATATTTTTTTAAAAAATGGAGACATTTTTGGTTGTCACAACTGAGGGGTGCTACTAGTAGATAGAGGATAGGGGTGCTCCTAAACATCCTACAATACACAGGACATCCTCCTACAATTAAGAATTTTCTGGTCCAAAATGTCAATAGTGCCAAGATTGAGGAATCCTATTTTAACAAAAACATTGCATTTTAATTGTTTTTAAATCTAATGTGACTATAACACAATCCAAAATTTTTGATTTATAAGAATTAGAAAGATTGAGATTATAAACAAATTTTTTTTAAATTCTTTTTGCAGAATTCCTTCTATAGAAACCAATGGGTTAAAAAAATGGGGATCAATCCTATGTTACACAGTGATACTTTAGATACTTATAAGTCATTGTGATATATTTTTGCATTTTCAATATGTTTGAATACCTTTTAAAATATTTTACCAACAAATTCATATATATGCACACATATGTAGGGATATAAGTATAATTTAGTAGTAAAGAGAAGCCTTGGCCCTTAAGAGGAATTAGACACTCAGAGTGCCTAAAATAGGCAGACTTTTTTAGGCCATATAAAATGCACAGAAATATAAGTGTACAAGAAGTGATGATGAGGGGCTCCTGGGTGGCTCGGTCGTTAAGCGCCTGCCTTCGGCTCAAAAGCCCCGCATCGGGATCTCTGCTCTGCGGGAAGCCTGCTTCTCCCTCTCCCACTCCCCCTCTTGTGTTCCCTCTCTCGCAGTGTCTCTCTCTGTCAAATAAATAAAATCTTTAAAAAAAAGTTAAAAAAAAAGAAGTGAGGATGACGCATCTCTACTCCTTAGGGAAAGTTAGAGGAAAGTTAACCTTCAGAAGTTAACAATATAGGGAATTCTGGGACAGGGGATTTAGGCTTTGGTTATCAGATTTCAATCTATCACTTACCTATCTATATCGGATCATAAATATTCAGTGAAAACTTTTAAATAATGGCAAAAATGTTGTCATTTTGTCTTCTGCATGATGATTAATTTCCGTGAATAGTATCTAGAATCATAGGGTCTAAAGGACTGATTTTAGAGCTGGCTGCTTCCATTCTTCTCCTACTTTTGCTTCACTGACTTCTAACTATACCTGTCTGATTGCTATCAGTCCTCTTAATTATTTGCTAAGAATCAAGGAATATCCTGAAGAATTACTTATTTTTTCCATACAAAGATAACTTCCTTGTGACAGAGAAGCTATGTTTGGAAGGACTATACGTACATCAGCAGAGAGAATGTATTAAGGACTGTGGGATATCAGGCATTTGAAACATTGTTATGAAATATTTTGCCAATCTATAAATTTTCAGAAGGTTTTCAAAAATGAAATATCACCTTCTTATAAACCTGCTTGAATTAATTATACAGATGCCAATAAACACCACATGAGCTATTTGTCTTTTATTATACATAAGGTTAAGACAAGAATATTTAGTACTATTCACACTTGATTAAAATAATTTTTTCAATTAAAATGTATTGTCTTAAAACAATAGGAAGCTTTCGTGGCATCAATTTTGAAAAATGTGGTTAAGAACATTTAGCACAGGAGAATAGTTTCTGGACACAGTGTGGATCAAGCAAGAGCAAATGCAGGAGTTTGCTTTTGGTAACTGGGGAATAAAAGCCTGCTGAGGGGCGCCTGGGTGACTCAGTCGTTAAGCGTCTGCCTTTGGCTCAGGTCATAATCCCAGAGTCCTGGGATTGAGCCCCACATCGGGCTCCCTGCTCAGCGGGAAGCCTGCTTCTCCCTCTCCCACTCCCCCTGCTTGTATTCCCTCTCTCGCTGTGTCTCTCTCTGTCAAATAAATAAATAAAATCTTTAAAAAAAAAAAAAAAGGCTGTTGAATCTCTGTATTGTAGTCTCTTACATAGCCCTTTTGTTACTTTGTACTTCATGTTTGTGTTTTTAACATTAGATGACCTAGATATTTTCAAGAACTATTTATCAAGGAGTGAGGTTGGTTGGAATATGAAGATTTCAGCAAGTCGTCATATTGGAAAAGGACATAGAATTTTAATTTAAATGTAGAATGTTATGGTGGAAATGTTTCTAGTTTAAATGTATGTGCATCTTTGCTTATGATTTAATAAACCACTGAAAAAGTGCTCAGGTTTTGTGTTCCCTTAGTTGTCAAACAGGCGGTATTTCTTGAGGACCTGGAAATCAATTGGTAGAATGCAGAGCATGTTTAAACCTGCAAACTCAGACATTTCGGGAGTTAAAAGGAAGCTTCCCTAGGCTCAAGTCTCCCCCAGAGTAAGCAGCCTTCTTTTTCCAACTATGGGGACTCACTGCCATTCATCCCACCTGCTCAGTCCCTCTGCATCCAAAGGGCTCAGTGATATCAGAGGGATCCCAGCTCCTCTCTAATGCTCACATGTTATCAAATATATCAAAGAAATTAATGTGTGTAACAGAAGGAGTGTGAATAACAGATACCTGAGAGAATTTGTGGATCAGGAAAGATAGACTCAAAGACACAGGAACTAAGTAAGGTGAGTATTTGGGTAAGGAGATCAGAGTGAGATGATTTGAGTTTAAGCCTTCAGGACACTTGGAGAAGGAAGGCAAGAAAACTTATAGCTCATGCTGTGAGCTATAAATTAGCCTTAAGTGGACTTGGGGAGATGAAAGTACATATTTTATTTCTAGATTGTGTACAGTGTTTCACTGAATTCAATACTGCAGTAAGATTAAAACATAGCAATTGTAGAATTAATTCAAGTACATTTATATCTACTTAATTATTTAAATTCTAAAAAGTAGATGGTCAGGCCCTTGCATTCAAATTACCATTTTAGCCAGAAGTCTATTGCTTCTATATTTCTAAAGTAACACAGAAAGGCTATAGCTACCAAATTTATTAGAAAAAATATTTGGAGTTCTAAATCATCTAAATAGCTGCCTGAATATCCCATTTTTCTGCATATGTAGGAATACCTTATTTTTTCTGTTGGTAAATAAAGTGCATGGCTCTTATTTACTGTTAAAATCCAAAATAAATATAATGCCATGATATAAAATTCCCAGGAAAGATGGATGGTTGTGGGAAAAATATGTTACTGATTTCGTTTTTTTCCTTTCTGAATTTAGAGTGTAATATTTTTTTTGTTTGTTTCTTCTATAGGCTCAACCTCCATTGATTATCAATCTAAGAGGTTTTTATTAGCTGGGTTTGTCCTTCATGAAAAAGAGTTGTCCCCAAGAACCTGTAACATGACATACAAAACATATGGCTTACAACAAATATGTTCCCAGAGACACCCACATTCCTATGCTGAATCAGAATGTTAATGTTTTTTGAGCAACAACCAGAATTTCTAAGTGTGTGGTTTCAGTCTGCTTTTTTGTCAAGTCAAGAGCTGCTATTTGCAAAATAAAAATAAAAATAAAAATAAGCATTGTTAACAAAGATCAATTGGAAACTGCTATGGATTGAATTGTGTCCCCCGAAAATTAATAATGTTGAAGCCTAATATGACTATATTTGGAGATAAGACCTTCTGACAATAATGAGGTCATAAGAGTAGAACCTGATCCAATAGGATTAGTGCCCTTATAAGAAGACAGATTCTTTCTCTTCACACACACACACACACACACACACACTCACAATGAGAAAAGACCATGTGAGAACACTGAGAGAAGGCAGAAGTCTACAAGCCAGGAAGAAAGCTCTCACCAGAAACCAAACAGGCCAGCAGTTCAATCTTGGACTCCCCAGCATTCAGAACTATAAGCCAATAAATTGCTGTTGTTTAAGCTACCAGTCTATGGTATTTTGTTATGGCAGCCTGAACAGACTAATACAAATCTTGGTACCAAGAAGTGGAGGGTGGAGGGAGGGTGCTCCTGTAACAAACACCTAAAAATATAAAATCGGCTTTGGATCTGGGAGATAGAGGCTAAAGAGTTTTGTTTTGTTTTGTTTTGTTTTTAATATTTTATTTATTTATTTGAGAGAGAAAGCACGAGAGAGAGAGCACAAGTGGGGGGCAAAAGGAGAGGGAGAAGCAGGCTCCCCGCTAAGCAGGGAGCCCAATGACAGGACCGTGGGATCATGACCTGAGCCAAAGTTAGATGCTTAACTGACTGAGACACCCAGGTGCCCCAAGATTAAAGAGTTTTGAAGTGAATGTTAGAAATATGAATGTTAAAGGTGATTCTGATGAGAGCTCAGAAAGAAAAAGGAGAGCGGAAGGGAAAGCTTCCATCTTCTTAGAGAATACATAAATAATGATGAACAGAATATTAGTAGAAATATGGATGTTCAGGGCTATTCTAGTGAGATCTCAGGTGGAAATGACAAACATGTTATTGGAAACTGAAGGAAAGGTGAGCTTTGTTATAAAGTGGCAAAGAACTTGGCTGAATTATGTTGTAGTGTTTGGTGGAAGGTAGAACTTGTAAGTGATGAAACTATATATTTAGCTGAGGAGATTTCTAAGCAAAAGTGCTGAAGGAGAAGGCTGGTTCCTTCTGGTGGCTAACAGTAAAATATGAGAAGAGAGAAATGAATTAAAGAAAAATTGTTAAGCAAAAAGGAACCAGAACTTGGAAATTTGAAAATTATCAGCCTATCCATATGGCAGAAAGTGAGAAAGCTTGTTCTGAAGAGAACACTAAGGGTATAGCTGAAAAACCATTTAATAAAGAGATTGTGGGTCTGATTCAGGGACTTAATTGCCCATCTCAGCAGAAGCCAGGGATAGAGATGGAATTATACCAGCAGATACACTGATATTTTGAACTAAATGGGGGGTGGGGGGAGGAAGAGTCAAAGAAAGAGGGTGACTTCTTAGATCCTACAGGCATGGACCATAGAGTTAATTCAGCTGCAAACATGCACTATTCTTCAAGAAAAGGAAAGAATGTCCCTGAAGGTAATTTGCAGACCCTCAGAGCTGCCTCATTAGTTTTAAAGGATGGTGCCACTCACTTCTTCTGTTTCAACAGGTCAAAGCCCTCTGATCAAAGGGTTGGGGACAGTGCTATCCTTGGAGCCTCAGTGTCAGGGCCTCATTTAGCAAAACTTTGGGGGTGTAATTCCCACCCAGCAGAGCCATGGAGGTAGGACTGTTGATCTAGTAAGTACAGAAGGCAAGGCCACCATCCCAATGAATCTAAAAGATGGACATCAAGCCAAAGAGGATTATTCTAGAAATTAAAATTTCATGAAATTCGCCTTGCTAGGTTTGGACTTGGTTGGGATCAGTCCCCTTCTCCTTTCCCCTTTTGGAATACGTATGTCTCTCCTATGGCTTTCCCATGATTGTATCTGGAAGCACATGGCTTGTCTGGTTTCACAAGTTCACAGATGGAGAGGAATTTTTCTTTAGGGTGAATCATATCTTGAGAATCATACATATCTGATTTGGTAATATCTAGATGAGACTTTGGACTTAAGGATTGAAGTTGGGATGAGTTAAGATTTGGGGGATTAAAAAATAAGTAAATAAGATTTGGGGGATCATTGGGATGGAAAGGATGTATTTTACATGTGAGAAGGACATAAAGAGAACTAAGCAAGAAGGCTGCAGTCTTGCAAACCAGGATGAGAGCTCTCACTAGGAGAGGTAACTTATTACCAAATTGGCTGGTAACTTATTCTTGGACTTCTCAGTCTCCAGAACTGTGAGAAAATAAAGTTCTGCTGTGTAGGCCACCCAGTCTATGGTATTTTGTTATGGTGGTCGAAGCTGACTAATAAAGAAATGTACAAGAGCCACTGCCACTCTCAAGATTGAAAATTGAAGAAAAATATTTAACTATGTAGCTAAAGGAAAAAATCAGAAAAATAATTTAATATATACCACCTAAAGATAAACAAGCAGGGTAAGTCAGAGTGATCAATATTTTCATGATTTGTACTTTTAAATCCTTTCTTTCATGGGTCATGCTTTCAGTGTTGTATCTAAAAATTCATTGCCAAATCCTAGTCATCTAAATTCCCTGTATTTTCTTCTAAAAATGTAGAGTTTTAAGTTTTACACTCAGGTCAATGATGCATTTTCAGTTCATTTTTTTGAAATGTATAACATCTATATCTAGATACATTTTTTTAGGGGGGCCAAATTATTCTAGTACCATTTGTTGAAAAGACCTTTTCTCCACTGAATTGCCTTTACTCCCTTGTCAAAGATCAGTTGGGTGCCTGGATGGCCCAGTTGGTTAAGTGTTCAACTCTTGATTTGGGGCTTAGATCATGATCTCAGAGGTGTGGGATCAAGTCCTACATTGGGGCTTTGTGCTCAGTGCCAAGTCTGCTTATCCTTCTCCCTCTGCTTCTCCCCAACTCATGCTCTCTCTCTCAAATAAATAAATAAAATCTTTTTTAAAAAGATGAGTTGACTATTTTATTATTTGCATTCCTCAAATTTACCATAATATTTACATTCCTCAAATTTACTATAATAATTATGATTAAAATTAACAAGAATAAAATTTAACAGCCAAACATAATATGAAGTGATTTTTTTGCAGAAATAGCTGGATTTATACAAAGAGTGGTTAATTTCTGGGCGCCTGGGTGGCTCAGTTGGTTAAGCGACTGCCTTTGGCTCAGGTCATGATCCTGGAGTCCCGGGATCGAGTCCCACATCGGGCTCCCTGCTCAGCGGGGGGTCTGCTTCTCCCTCTGACCCTCGTCCCTCTCGTGCTCTCTGTCTCTCATTCTCTCTCTCAAATAAATAAATAAAATCTTAAAAAAAAAAAAAAAAAAAGAGTGGTTAATTTCTTCTCACCTCATTTTCTTATTTAATTTTCTTCTATACTCAAGTCACTTATATCTGAAGGATTATCAAAAAAAGAATCTGCTGCTGCAAGAAAATAGAAGTAATTCCTGTGGAAATTATTTGTCACTTTTTCCCACAGAACTTTCAAAAACAAAATCTGTTTTCCAGCAAAATAAATATGTTAATGTGTAAGCTTAAATATATCACCCATATATTGAGAAAGAATCATAGATGTTAATGAGTACAACAAATTAGAGCCCTAGGGAGTGGAAAAATATGTAATAAAAGTGACAAATAACTGACTCCAAAAGGTAGCTAAAACTAAATGTATTAAAAATAATTTGAAGATTTAACATAATGGATTTTTCCTTCCATTTAATCACCAAAGAGAGGTGTATTTCATTAAAATGCATTTTAAAAATGTCATATTTCCAAAGGATTTATTCTACTTTAACCTTTTTAAATGCCATTGTAACCATGGCTACTTATTTTATAATTGCGGTTTTTCCCTTATACTGCATATTCCGTTTTGTAAATGGTTAATAATTATCAATCTATATAATCCCTTAGTAAAATAAGTATAATTTTAAAGAGGGGGAGAAAATTTACATGTGGACCAGGTTTTGAGGGCAATGGTAAGGCATACTTTGTAGTCCAGGTTTTCTCAGTTCTTGTGTACTGTAAAAAGTATATTGTTAATATTCTATACAATAAATGCTCTATGTCATTAACTAATATTAACATGAAATTATTGTGACCAAAGTTATTTGTAGCTGTTTCTCTGAATGGAAATACTGCAGCATGCACTTCCACACGGAGGTGGAGGTGTTATGATTAGTAAGAAATGTTTTATTCTGAAGTGCAATCTAAAAACTTGATAGCTGGGTGCCTGGATGGCTCAGTCAGTTAAGTGTCTGCCTTCAGCTCAGGTCATGATCCCAGGATCCTGGGACCAAGCCCCGCATCTGGCTCCCCGATTAGCAGGTAGTCTCCTGTCCCTCTCCCTCTGCTTCCTGCTCCCCCATGCTTGTGCTCGCTGTGATTCTGCAGGAAGCTGTGATTCTGCAGGCAGATATTGGAAGATAAATGGAAGGGGGAGGGAGCTGCCATAAGCACCAGCACCGGGAAGGTGAAATAACACAGGAGTGCAAAAGCTCCCACACTGGGGACTGGGCACAGACTCGCAGACTGGTAGTAACAGGGAAAGGACTTTAGGGCAGCCACCCGGACTGAAACCTACAGCAGTGGGGCCAGGGGTGTGCACTGGGGGTGGCTGGTGGTTTTAGAAGGACAAAGGGCAGAGACGTGCCCTGACCTGGAGGTGAGGACTGGGAGTGCTGCTGAGAGGTGCACAACCCAGGACACTGCAGTTTATAGCAGCACAGACAGAAATGGAGATAGTGTGGCCTGGAGAGCTCACTGAAGAACACATTGCAATCTCTCTGCTCTGAGGCAGAGGGTTGGAAATGATCTCTTCTGCTCTGACTCTCGGAAGAGATGCAGAAAGCCACCAGAGAACAAAAGCCCCAAAAAGCCAATTTTCACTGAGCCCATGCCCCCCCACAGGGGGCAGGGCAACTCTGCCCAAACAGGGTTGCCTGAATAAAAACGTGGCAGGCCCCTCCCACAGAAGACAGGCTGGGAGAACAAAAGACCAGCAACCCTAAGGTCCCTAGAAAACAGGTGCATCTTGCTTGGGTTGTGGTCAATAATTTGGACTCTGTACATTCCCTCAACCAAACCTCAACAGAATGACTAGGAGGAGGATCTCCAAAAATAGGAAAGACTCAGACTGTGACTTCTACCACAGATTTACAAATGGATATAGATATAACCAAGATGTCAGAAATGGAATTCAGGGTAGCAATTGTGAAGACAATAGCTAGAATGGAGAAATCAGTTAATGGCAACATAGAGTCTCTAAGGGCAGAAATGAAAGCTGAATTGGCAGAACTTAAAAATGCTATCAATGAGATCCAATCTAATCTAGATAATCTAACAGCTAGGGTAAGCGAGGCAGAAGAATGAATTAGTGATCTAGAAGACCAATTATAGAAAAGAAGGGAAAAGAGGAGGCCAGGGAAAAACAACTCAAAATCCATGAAAATAGAATCAGAAAAATAAGTGACACCATGAAACGTTCTAATGTCAGAATTATTGGGATCCCTGAGGCGTGGAGAGAGAGAGAGGACTAGAAGATATATTTGAGCAAATTATAGCTGAGAACTTCCCTAATCTGGGGAATGAAACAAGCATTTCTGTCCTAGAGGCAGAGAGGACCCCTCCCAAGATCAAGGAAAACAGGCCAACATCCCGGCATGTAATAGTAAAACTCGCAAATCTTAGAACCAAGGAAACCATCTTAAAGGCAGTTAGGGAGAAGAGATTCCTTATGTACAGAGGGAGGGACATCAGAATAATGTCAGACTTATCCACAGAGACCTGGCAAGCCAGAAAGGCCTGGCAAGACATATTCAGGGTGGGCGCCTGGGTGGCTCAGTCGTTAAGCATCTGCCTTCGGCTCAGGTCATGATCCCAGGGTCCTGGGATCGAGCCCTGCATTGGGCTCCCTGCTCAGCGGGAGGCATGCTTCTCCCTCTCCCACTCCCCCTGCTTGTGTTCCCTCTCTTACTGTGTCTCTGTCAAATAAATAAATAAAAAATCTTAAAAAAAAAAAAGACATATTCAGGGTACTAAATGAGAAGAACGTGCAGCAAAGAATACTTTATCCAGCAAGGCTGTCATTTAGAATGGATGGGGAGATGCAGAGCTTCCAAGACCAGAAGAAACTGAAAGAATATGTGACCACTAAGCCAGCCCTGCAAGAAATATTAAGGGGGGTTCTATAAAAGGAGAAGACCCCAAGAGTGATATAGAACAGAAATTTACAGAGACAATCTATAGAAACAAGGTCTTCACAGGCAACATGATGACAATAAATTCATATCTTTCAATAATCACTCTCAACGTGAACAGCCTAAATACTCCCATAAAATGGCACGAGGTTGAAGATTGGATAAAAAGACAGGACCCATCCATATGCTGTCTACAAGAGATTCATTTTGAACCTAAAGATACATCCAGACTGAAAGTGAAGGGATGGAGATCCATCTTTCATGCCAACAGACCTCAAAAGAAAGCTGGGATGGCAATTCTTATATCAGACAAATTAGATTTTAAGCTAAAGACTGTAGTTAGAGACACAGAAGGACACTATGTCATTCTTTTTTTTTTTTTTTTAAAGATTTATTTATTTGACACAGAGAGACAGCTAGAGAGGGAACACAAGCAGGGGGAGTGTAAGACGGAGAAGCAGGCTCCCGGCTGAGCAGGGAGCCCAATGCGGGGCTCGATCCCAGGACCCTGGGATCATGACCCGAGCCGAAGGCAGACGCTTAATGACTGAGCCACCCAGGCGCCCCACTATGTCATTCTTAAAGGGTGTGTCCAACAAGAAGATCTAACAACTGTAAATATCTTTGCCCCCAACATGGGAGCAGCCATCTACATAAGCCAACTGTTAACCAAAATAAAGAGTCATATTGATAACAATATGTTAATTGTAGGAGACCTCAATACTCCACTCTCAGGAAACAGAATATCATCTTAGACAGATCATCTAAGCAGAAAATCAACAAAGAAACAAGAGCTTTGAATGACACACTGGATCAGATGGACCTCATAAATATATACAGAACATTCCACCCTAAAACAACAGAATACTCATTCTTCTCGAGCACACAAGGAACTTTCTCCAGAATAGACCACATCCTGGGCCACAAATCAGGTCTCAACTGATACCAAAAGACTGACATTATTGCCTGCATATTCTCAGACCATAATGCTTTAAAACTGGAACTCAATCACAAGAAAAAATTTGGCAGAAATTCAAACACTTGGAAGCTAAAGACCACTCTGCTCAAGAATCTTTGGGTTAACCAAGAAATCAAAGAAGAGCTTAAACAATTCATAGAAACCAATGAGAATGAAAACACATCGGTCCAAAACCTATAGGATACTGCAAAGGCGGTCCTAAGGGGGAAATACATAGCCATCCAAGCCTCACTCAAAAAAATAGAAAAATCCTGAGTTCACCAACTAACTGTACACCTTAAAGAACTGGAGAAAAGCAACAAACAATGCCTAAGCCATGCATTAGAAGAGAAATAATTAAGATTAGAGCAGAGATCAATGAATTAGAAACCAGAAACACAGTAGATCAGATCAACAAAACTAGAAGCTGGTTCTTTGAAAGACTTAATAAGATCAATAAACCACTGGCCAGACTTATCCAAAAGAAAAAAGAAAGGACCCAAATTAATAAAATTATGAATGAAAGGGGAGAGATCACAACTAACACCAAGGAAACAGAAACACTTATTAGAAATTATTATCAACAACTATATGCCAATAAACTGAGCAACCTGGAAGAAATGGATGCCTTCCTGGAAACCTATAAACTGCCAAGACTGAAACAGGAAAAAACTGACAACCTGAATAGGCCAATAACCAGTAACGAGGTTGAAGCAGTGATCAAAAACCTCCCAAAAAACAAGAGTCCAAGGTCTGATGCATTCTCTGGGGAATTCTACCAAACATTCAAAGAAGAAATAATACTTATGTCCTGAAGCTGTTTCAAAAATAGAAACAGAAGGAAAGCTTCCAGACTCATTCTATGAGGCCACCATTTCTTTAATCCCCAAACCAAGCAAAGACCCCATCATAAAGGAGAATTTCAGACTGATATCCCTGATGAATATGGATTCCAAAATCCTCAACAAAATCCTAGCTAATAGGATCCAACAATACTTTAAAAGGATCATCCTCCACGACCAAGTGGGATTTATCCCTGGGATGCAAGGGTGGTTCAACATTCACAAATCAATCAATGTGATATAACACATTAATAAGAGGAGAAAGAAGAAACATATGGTCCTCTCAATTGATGTAGAAAAAGCATTTGACAAAATACAGCATCCTTTCCTAATTAAAACTCTTCAGAGTATAGGGATAGAGGGAACATTCCTCAAGTTCATAAAATCCATCTATGAAAAACCCACAGCGAATATCATCCTCAGTGGGGAAAAGGTGAGAGCATTTCCCTTAAGACCAGGAACACACCAAGGTTGCCTACTCTCGCAATTATCATTCAACATAGTACTAGAAGTCCTGGCAACAGCAATCAGACAACAAAAAAATAAAAGGTTTCAAATTGGCAAAGAAGAAGTCAAACTCTCTCTCTTCACAGATGACATGATACTTTATGCAGAAAATCCAAAAGACTCCACCCCCAAGTTACTAGAACTCATACAGCAATTCAGTAATGTGGCAGGATACAAAATCAATGCACAGAAATCAGTTGCTTTCTTATACACTAACAATGCAACTGTAGAAAAAGAAATTAGAGAAACGATTCCATTTACAATAGCACCAAAAAACCATAAGATAACTCAGAATAAACCTAACCAAAGAGGTAAAGGATCTATACTCTAGGAACTACAGAACACTCATGAAAGAAATTGAAGAAGACACAAAAAGATGGAAAAAAATTCCATGCTCATGGATCAGAAGAATAAACATGTTAAAATGTCTATGCTACCCAGAGCAATCTATAACTTCAACACCATCCCGATCAAAGTTCCAATGACATTTTTCAAAGTGCTGGAACAAACAATCCTAAAATTTTTGGAATCAGAAAAGAGCCTGAATTGCCAAGGAAATGTTGAAAAAGAAAAACAAAGCTGGGGGCATCACATTGCCAGATTTCAAGCTATATTACAAAGCAGTGATCACCAAGACAGCATGGTACTGGCACAAAAACAGACATATAGACCAATGGAACACAATAGAGAGTCCAGATATGGACCCTCAACTCTATGGTCAAATAATTTTTGACAAAGCAGGAAAAAATATGCAATGGAAAAAAGACAATCTCTTCAATAAATGATGGGAAAATTGGAAAGCTATATACAGAAGAATGAAACTCGACCATTCTCTTACACCATACACAAAGATAAACTCAAAATGGATGAAAGACCTCAATGTGAGACAGGAATCCATCAAAATCCTAGAGAAGAACAGAGGCAGTAACCTCTTTGACATCAGCCACAGCAACTTCTTTCAAGATACATCTCCAAAGGCAAGGGAAACAAAAGCAAAAATGAACTTTTGGGACTTCATCAAGATAAAAAGCTTCTGCACAGCAAAGGAAACAGTCAACAAAACAAAGAGGCAACCCACAGAATGGGAGAAGAAATTTGCAAATGACACGACAGATAAAGCACTGATTTCCAAGATCTATAAAGATCTTCTCAAACTCAACACCCAAAAAACAAATAATCAAGTCAAAAAATGGAGGGAGACATGAACAGACACTTCTCTGAAGAAGACATACAAATGGCTAATAGACACCTGAAAAAATGTTCATCATCATTAGCCACCAGGGAAATTCTAATCAAAACCACACTGAGATACCACCTTACACCAGTTAGAATGGCAAAAATTGACAAGGCAAGAAACAACAAATGTTGGAGAGGTTGCGGAGAAAGGGGAACCCTCTTACATTGTTGGTGGGAATGCAAGTTGGTACAGCCACTTTGGAAAACAGTGTGGAGATGCCTCAAAAAATTAAAAATAGAGCTACCCTATGACCCAGCAATTATACTACTGGGTATTTACCCCCAAAACACAGATGTAGTGAAAAGAAGGGCCATATGCACCCCAATGTTCAGAGCAGCAATATCTGCAATAGCCAAACTGTGGAAAGATTCGAGATGCCCTTCAACAGATGAATGGGTAAAGAAGATGTGGTCCATGTATACAATGGAATATTACTCAGCCATCGGAAAGGATGAATACCCAACTTTTATATCAACATGGCTGGGACTGGAGGAGATTATGCTAAGTGAAATAAGTCAAGCAGAGAAAGTCAATTATATGGTTTCACTTATTTGTGGAGCATAAGGAATAGCATGGAGGACATTAGGAGAAGGAAGGGAAAAATGAAGGCAGGGAAATCAGAGGGGGAGATGAACCATGAGAGACTATGGACTCCGAGAAATAGACTGAGGGTTTAGGAGGGGGGTAGGGTGGGGGGATGGGTTGGCCTGGTGGTGGGTATTAAGGAGGGCACGTACTGCATGGAGCACTGGGTGTTATAGTAAAACAATGAATCGTGGATCACTACATCCAAAACTAATGATGTATTGTATGGTGACTAACATAACATAATAAAATAAAACAAAATTAAAAAATAATAATAATAAAATAAAAATAAAAATAAAAATAAAAATAAAAACTTGATAGCTGTTAACATCTAGATGGGTGCTTATGAAAACTATGTAAACTCCATTATAAGTCTCCTGGGATTTTCCCAAAATGAGAGTCATCATGACGAAAAGGAGAAAAAGAGATTAAAACAATACCTCCAAAATGTGGTCATAGTTACAACACCACTTAGTGGGCATTCCCTCAGTGGGACAGATATTTTACATTTGTAACATATTTCCAGAGCATTCTGTTAGAGGAATTAAGGAAAGCAATGATGGGTCAGATAAAAATATGCACCATAATAACAGTCACAAAACCCTGTTAACTTCTGCCTCCCATTGACTATGTGGAGATTCAAGACTACCACTGCCCCTTCCATCGCTGCCCCTTCAAACGGAAACACTAGAATACATTTCTAGAAACTTAAGCAATATTTTCAGATGTCTCATGCAGGTGCCTATGGCATCCAGAGTTAACTTCTTCCTTCACTTGTTTTAATAATGTCTCATTACTCTGATGAAGGTGACAGTATGCCTTTGGTACCTAATAAAGGGGCTGTCTTTCTAATGTCCACCAAAAGTATTGTCACTATCCGCAGGCTGTTTGCCCATATTTCTGTTGAGCTTCTTGATCTCCCCATTTGGAAGCACTTATTTATATTCTGTGGTCCCTTTGCTTCATGATTTTAAGTACCTCTCTTTCCTGATTTGTGTACTAATTGGTCTCAAGTATCCCTAATTTAGAAATCTATTCTGACTCCTGTGGGATTGACCTTGACACTCCTCACTCCTGCTTCCCTTCCTAATACTAACCTGGACCACTAACCTAGATCTTTGATGTGTAAAATTGGAGGAGAATGTGTTGAATTAAAACAGAGAAGTTTATTCTGTGAAAGTTAAGTAAATAAAATTTTGTGTTGAAAAGAGTTTTTGTAGAAGAAAAGGTATGATTATATAACTCACTGTGACCAGGGCTATGATATGGTTGGTTTGCTGCACTATTTCAAGTTAAAAATCAAGTTCATTCTCAAAAACTGAGCTTCATATATTTAAATATAGTAAGACTAAGATCAAATTGATTCCAATGATGAGCATCATTGTTTCATCTGGGAGGGAAGAAGACCAAGTTATTGGACACAGAAGATTTGGTGTGACTCAAACAGAGTCCTTACAGGTTAGAAAAACTGTATCAGACAGAGCATGTCCAGAGCATAGTGGCACAAAATCTAATGAGTAAAAATGTGTCTTGAAGAAACTGAGCCTACTTAGGAAAGTCAAGCCTAGGAATAGTACCAGGAGATTGTATACCAGGAATAGACAAACTTAAAGGAGAGAATAAGTAAATAAAACAAGTAAAAGGACAAAGGTAAGAGTTTACAATTCAAGGTACGTGATAGGTAATTATCTCTCCTCCTTAAAATTTCTTTGGAATAACAGAAGGAATATAAAAATACAAATACATCCAGGGCGCCTGGGTGGCTCAGTTGGTTGGGCGACTGCCTTCAGCTCAGGTCATGATCCTGGAGTCCCTGGATCGAGTCCCGCATCGGGCTCCCTGCTCAGCGGGGAGTCTGCTTCTCCCTCTGACCCTCCCCCCTCTCATGTACTCGCTCTCTCTCATTCTCTCTCTCTCAAATAAATAAAATCTTTAAAAAAAAAAAAAATACAAATACATCCATAGCCATGACAGAGAACTAAGATGAGAGTCATTAGCAGGTAAAAACTGAAGAATTTCCAGAAATATAAAGTAGATATAAGAAAATTAAAAGAAACCTATTATAAATTAGGAATTTAAAACCACTTCGTGATCAGAAGGACTTTCTAAAGAGTGAGGTATCAAAGAAAAACCTTAGGATAGCCCCAGGAACAGAGTAATCAGAATACAAAAATAAAAGCAGAATTTGGATTCTGCTATCAACGTCTGGAAATCTGTTGCATTTCTATACACCAATAATGAAGCAGGAGAAAGAGATATTAAGGAATCAATCCATTTACAATTGCAACAAAAACCATAAGATACCTAGGAATAAACCTACCCAAAGAGGTAAAAGACCTGTACTCTGAAAAATATAAAACACTAATGAAAGACATTAAAGACCACACAAAGAAATGTAAAGACATTCCATGCCCATGGATTGCAAGAACAAATATTGTTAAAATGTCTATACTACCTAAAGCAATCTATATATTTAATGCAATCCCTATCAAAATACTAAAAGCATTTTCACAGAGCTAGAACAAACAATCCTCAAATTTATATAGAACTACAAAAGACCCTGAATAGCCAAAGCAATCTTAAAAAAGCAAAGCAAAACTGGAGGCATCACAATTCCAGACTTAAGTTATGTTACAAAGCTGTAGTCATTGAAACAGTATGGCACCAGCACATAAATAGACACATAGATCTATGGAATAGAAGAGAAAACCCAGACATGAGACCACAATTATATGGTCAATTAATATTTGCAAATGACATATCTGATAAAGGGTTAGTATTCAAAATACATTAAGAACTTAAAAAACTCAACATCCAAAAAACCAAATAATCCAATTAAAAAATGGGCAGAGGACATGAATACAGGTCCAAAGAAGACATACAGATGGCCAACAGACACATGAAAACATACTTATCATCAGGGAATTCCAATTCAAAACTACAAAGAGGTATCACCTCATACTTGTCAGAATGGCTAAAATCAACAACACAACAGGTGTTGGTGAGGGTGTGGAAAAAGAGGAACACTCTTGCACTGCTGGTGGGAATGCAAACTGGTGTAGCCACTCTGGAAAACATTATGGAGGTTCCTCAAAAAGTTAAAAATAGAACTACCCTATGATCCAGCAATTGCAGTACTAGGTATTTACCCAAAGAATACAAAAATACTAATTCAAAGGGATACATGCACCCTGATGTTTAGAGCAGCATTACCTACAATAGCCAAATGATGAATATAGCCCAAGTGTCCATCGACTGATGAATGTGAATGGATGAAGAGATGGTATGTATGTGTGCATATGTGTATATATATGTGCACACATAAGTGTTATGTACATATGTATACACACATACACATACACGCTGGAATATTACTCAGCCATAAAAAAGAATGAAATCTTGCCATTTGCAACAACACGGATGGAGCTACAGTGTATTATGCTGAGCAAAATAAGTCAGTCAGAGAAAAACAAATACCATATGATTTTACTCATATGTGGAATTTAGGAAACAAAAAAAAAAATGAGCAAAGTGAAAAAAGAGAGAGGGAAACTAAGCAACAGACTCTTAACTATAGAGAACAAACCGATGGTTGCCTGGGGAGATGTGGGTGGGGGGATGCGTTGTGTGAGTGATGGGGATTAAGGAGTACATTTGTCATGATGAGCACCAGGTGTTGTATGGAGGTGATGAACCATGACCTTGTGTACCTGAAACTGATATTGCACAATACATTAATTAACTGAAATTCAAACAAACTTAAGAAAAAGATTTTGGATTTTGTCATGAGGATACCAATGAAAGAAGTGCAAACTAGTTATAACAGATCCCAGTATTGCTGCCAAGGGCTCTTGCCTTTGGGTAGTAAAGTGGCAGTTTGATACAGGAATCTGCCAAACAAGTTACTGAGGTAGGGCATAAAATCAGGCAGTGGTCGAGAAAAATTCTGGACACAAAGGAGTATGTGCTGCCCCACACCCAGAAAGCAAATTTTTCTCAACATTATAAAGAAAACTGACGATCCAAAAATCACATACAACCCTCTTCCCTATCCAATCATCAGGATGAAAATTTCTATGATTATAATCTGAATACATTACTGTAGGGAGAAATTGTAATTATGCTGATGACATCTATTCCAGCTCTCAAGGCTTTTCCTTCTAGGTCCTCACTGATAAATATAAGCAGATTACCAAGAATCTAAAATATATAAGGAAACCAGTGGATACAATGCGCATATCCATTTGAACAAACAGAAGAATTAACACTTGCAAAAACACAGTTAAAACTGGAAATAAAACATAATTTTAAAAAAATAATTAGTAATTTCATCAACCTATTGAGCCTGATGATACTACATATAGCAAAAGGATATGAAATAATTTATTACTTACACAACTGCACTTTCTAGGGAAAGCAAGGCAGGTGAAGGCTGGTCTGAGTGGCTAGCAAGAGCAAACTGGTGGTTTTGGTTGTGTTGTGGCTAGGAAGTGGGGCAAGGATGAGGATTCGACTTCATGCAAGCACCAAGCGGTGGGGGTAAAGGGGTGTTCTTATTGGCTTGCTCACATGTAGGTTAAAGGAGAAAGTGGATGGCTTGAAAGCTGTTTAGGGTTAAAACATGAAAAAAACGAAGTGTTTCTCTTAAAAAAAAAAACCCTCCAAATTTGAAGAAGATACTTGCATAAACTCACAATTAATTGGAATTCAGGGTATCCAATAATTCCTATAAATTAATTTTTAAAAAGATAAATTACCAACAGAACAATAGGCAAAATATAGGAACTAGTATTTTGCAGAAAAAGTTAGCTTGAAAAATTTATAAACATATGAAAAAATAAATAAGTTCAGTTATAATCAGGGAATGTAAAATAAAATCATAACGTATTACCTTTATAGTCACCATATTGGCAAAAATTTAAGACAAACATGACTAAGAGAGGAAAGGAAAGTTCTTTACGCTGATGGTCAGAATAAAAGCCAGTATAACTACTTTGGAAAACAATTTGTCCTTACCTACTAAAAATAAACATGTTCACATCTTACAATCAAATAATTTCACTCCTAGTTATAGGAGGTTGTCAGCCTTTTTGGCACATTAGACCAATCTGAGAAGGTTTTTAAATCTTATTCTTGGGATGCTTGGGTGGCTCAGTGGATGAAGCATCTGCAGCTGCCTTCCACTCAGGTGATGATCTCGGGGTCCTAGGATCAGAGCCCCATGTCGGGCTCCCTGCTCAGTGGGGAGTTGGCTTCTCCCTCTCCATCTGCCCCTCCCTCCTGCTCTTGTTCTCTCTCTCAAGTAAATAAAATCTTAAAAAAAAAAAAAATTATATTCTCTTTGGCAAACCCCAGACCAATTAATTCAGAATCTTTGAGGATGAAACCCAGATATCAGTATTATTTTTAAAGCCTCTTTAGGTGACTTCATTATATAGCCAGGGTTCAGAACCACTGTCTTAAAGAAACTCTTGTACATATGCACCATAACATTGGAGCAGGAATTCTCCTTGCAACATTTTTTTATTATAAGAGAACTGGAGGAATAAAACAAACGAACAAAAAAACTAAAGCTCATCAACAGTAGAATAGAGTGATAAACTGAACTTATCTCACTGAGTCCCATTTACTTCAGCTCTCCTAAAGACTTGTATACCCACCTAAAATATCATGTTGTTGGTATCTATTTCAATCCATGTCCTGGGGCAAAATCAGAATCATTCATGGTATGTCATTATATTTAAGCTCTCTTCCACACTTAAATTTAGAAACTAAAATATGTACCCACCTGAAACAGGCTCGGGAACATATCCATTTAATATGTGAAAGAATCTAGTTGCCTGTGAGCAAAAGCAGCTATACCAACTGAATACAAATTACTATTAAGGGTTCAACCAGTGAAACAGAACCAGTAGAAGATATGTATATTAAGAGGTTAAGAGATTTATTGCAAGGAATTAGGTTATGTAATTGTGGGGTTGGCTAGGCTAGTGCAAAATCCTTAGGGCAGGCAGTCAGGAAGGGCAGGCTGGAACCCTCCAGCACATCCAGGGATGAAACTGCAATCTACAGGCAGGAATTTTCAGGGGAAAAAAATGCCTGAGTTTTGCTCTTAAGTCCTTTCAATTGACTGAATCAGGCCCACCCAGTTAGGTGTCCTAGTTTCTAAGACAAAATTCCTTACTCAAGCAATTACAGACCTTAATCACATCTGCAAAATATCTCCCCAACACCTAGATTAATGTTTGATAGAATAGCTGGGGAGTGTAATCTAGCTAAACTGACCCATAAATCTGACCATCACAAGTATCTGAAAAGTTGAAGTGAGGTTCAGAAAAATCCAATTTATCACTATAAAAAGAGAAAAACTTAATTTTCACCAATATCTAAATAGTCATTTATATAATATGTTAGGGATGATAATTGAAAATGTTCATCTAATTTTAATTTTCAAATCTCATTTCCAGGGAATTTAAGGATAGTTTCCTGTTTGTATTTCTTTTACTTTGAATTGTCAGTTCATGTGTTTTCTCTAATTTCTTACTGAGTTTTTTCCTAATCAATTTAACTCTTTGCATATAATTGAAATTATCCTTTTGTCATATATTTTATTAAACATTTAAATATATCAATAATTTCTAGGTTCTGTATCTTACTCTAGAATTACGGGGGGAAAAATCTCCATCTTATTTCCTAGAAATTTAGGGTTTGAAATTTATCTGGAAATTCCTCTTTGGATAAAAGGTGAGCTAAGCCTTACATTAGTGTCTTAGATGTTATCAACATCATTTATTGAATAATCCTTCCTTTTCAAAATAATAAACATGGCTGTCTTGGTAATGTAGTGAATTCCTGTATGGCTTTCATCTACCCTCTACTATTCTCCTTTGATGAACCTGTCAGTCATTTCTGAGTACCACATGGTCATTTCTTTAGATTGATATTATATGCTATCATTTGTGTGTGCTTATTTTGTTTTTCACTCTCCTTTATAGAATATTATTTGTTGGGGCGCTTGGGTGGCTCAGTTGGTTAACGATCTGCCTCCATCTCAGGTCACGATCCCAGGATCCTGGGATCGAGCCCCACGTTGGGCTCCCTGCTCCACGGAGAGCCTGCTTCTCCCTCTCTGCTCTGCCTACTTGTGCTCTCTCTCTGTCAAATAAATAAATAAAATCTTAAAAAAAAGAATATTATTTGTTTTTCCATTCAAATATTATAATGAGCCTTTCTTGTTTTTTAGAAGTTCAATTTCTATTTGCTTTAGAATTGTATTGTATCTTTTATGTGTTAATGTAGGAATAACTTACATCATAATGCTATTGAATCTTTCTATCCTTAAAAGGTATGTTTATCTATTGATTGCTCTGTCAGTAGTAGGTAGGTTTTCTTTACCTACCTCTTATAAATTTCTACTTAATTTTACTCCCTCATTTCCTTTGCTCTTGCAAATATTACCATGAGTTCCATAATTTTAAATATTTTTTATAGAGAAAAGACTGTTGACATTTGTTTATTAATTTTATAACTTGGCAACTACCAAATTCTCCCATAGTTTTTTTGTTTGTTTGATTTCCCCTGAGTTTCCTAGCAAGCAATCTAGTCATCTATAAACAATATAACTTTATTGCCAATTTTGTAGAATGACTCACACATTTGTTTCCATTTCCTCCCTTTCAGGAAATGGGTTCAAGACTGCCCACCAGTTGTTTGATCATTCTTTACTCATTTTTCTCCTCTTTGGCTGAGGAACAGTTTCTTCAAAAAGGGTCTATGGAAATTACCTTACTTTCATTCTTGCACATGTAAAAACTATATATATATATATATATATATATATATATATATATATATATATATCTCCTCTATAGTTCTATGATTTGGCTGTGCATAAGATTTTTATGTTTTTGCTCGGTAATTTAGGGGCATTGTTCCACATCCTATCTGGAATGTGTTTTGTTTTTTTTTAAGGTCTGCTTGCATTGTTATTTTATTTCTCCACTGGTGTCTGGATTGTTTTGCCTGGATATGGAAAATAATTTTCTTTATATTTGACAAAATTACCACCAGGCTTTGTCTGTTAATCATGTTGTGGGATTTTTTTCCCAGGACATAGTATGTCATTTCAACCTATAAATTCAAGCCTTCTTTTATTTGTGGAAATTTCCCTTAAAATACATTATTAAATGTTTATTTTCTCTTCTAATTGTTTGGTTTACTTATGCAGGGACACTAATTATGGCTAATGTAGGATCCTTTGTTCCATAAATATTGGTTTATTTATAACCCTTAAAATTATTTGTTCATTTACATTACTTTTAGCTTATTAAAAAACAAAATGAAACACACACCAAAAAACCCTGTCCTTCAGGACCTTTATTTGTATTTTCCACAAATATCTTTATATACGCACTGTTAATGGTAACTTTATTTCTGTGATTATTTTATTTTTAACATCTAAGTATTCCCTGACTTCTGTTTCTCATGCTACTTCTACATCTGTGGTCTCACCATATATCCTTGGGCTTTGTTCCTGAGCCATGAGTTCATACTTGTTTCATTAAGATATGCTCAGTCATGCCAGTGATTTTAATCAGTTTACCTGATCACTGACAAATTTTAGAGGGTGTTTTCTTTGTCCATCATTCATTTTGGTGTATGTTTCATTCTTGCCCTTTCTCCTACTATATTTGCGTCGACTCCTCTTTTGTTATTATTACTTGTCTTCAAATGAAAAAAAAAATTCATTCTCTATTAGTGTCTAGTGTTTTTATTAGATAAATGCTAGAGCAAAATTGCAAACTAGCAAGAATTCTTTCAGGGTTATAACATAAGTTGTCTTCATGTCCAGGTGGTTTTTTAACTTGATTTCTTCCCATTAAAGGAAGGTCTCCAGCTATGGTCCATAATAATATGGCATTGCTTTCCATGTCACATTCCCCATGCACTTATTTCTGCCTTTCCTGTTACTCTATGGCTTAAAAAAAAAAAAAAATGCAGATTCAAATTAAGCCACCTGCTTGTGAAACCCATGCTCATTTCTCAAAATAAAGATTGTTGTTTTGCTCCTCAGAGTAAGAAATTTGCCCAGTCAGCTTGATCCAAGATCTGTAGTTATAAAAGCCTCTTTCAGCATTTTTCCTACCACTGTGACAGCCCTTTCTAATATCTGATTAAGGTTAGTTGATGTCCGTGGCTTAATTATCTGTACAACTTGCATTCCTAGTTCTTGTGCTTTTGGTTTGTTTCTAAACAAGAGAAGAAGACATTATAAAACCGAACATTTCTGGGCGCCTGGGTGGCTCAGTTGGTTAAGCGACTGCCTTCGGCTCAGGTCATGATCCTGGAGACCCTGGATCGAGTCCCGCATCGGGCTCCCTGCTCGGCAGGGAGCCTGCTTCTCCCTCTGACCCTCCCCCCTCTCATGTGCTCTCTCTCTCTCATTCTCTCTGTCTCAAATAAATAAATAAAATCTTTAAAAAAAAAAAAAAAAAAAACTGAACATTTCTAAGCTCATATTCAGGAATGGTCCAAAACATAGCTTAGTATGATCTATAAAAGAACAAAACTTTTCTTTCTATGAGAGTTTGTGTTTGTTTTAAGTACCTGCTTCCATATCTAAGAAAACCTTAAGTTATATAGTACTTTGACCTTATTTTACTAACCTTAGTCTGACTCCACAATCAGCAAACTTCTATAAGAATTCCAAGATTAGTATGTCAACAGTGACCCACAGACAATGTTGTTGTTCAATACATCTGGCAAGAATATTAATGAGTAGTCCCCATGACTTGAAAGGTTACTACATCCTAAACATTAAGCTACATATTTTATGTTCATAGTCACATTTAAAACTTAAAATTGCCTCATGAAGTATTATAATTTTGTAAGAGTAGAAAACCAAGGCTTAGAGCTGACTACTAATGTTACTAAGGCCATGTAGAAAGTAAATGGCCTAATCAGAATTAGAACCCTGCTATATTCCAAAATCTGTAATTCTCACCTCTTAGTCTGCAGAATATCCAAATATTTTTTGACCATACGAAGTGGCTTCTATCATTCCAGTCATATGGAATCACAATATATATACTCAGAAGACATATTAGATTTCTGGGGGATTTAATCCCACAATATTAGTCCCACTAAATAGTTAATCAATGTAAACTTTATGGCTGGCAGTGATGAGCTCAAAGATTTCCCAAAGTGGCTGAATACAACTTTGAAAAACTGTATATTTCTATTTCCCTTAGAGTACATTAAAATCTATCATCCTATGTGTCCCACATAGTGGTTTAGTTCTACTCATAGGGTCTCTAGTGGGAAACAATTACACACACGTACACACACATGTAAGTGTCATATATGCAAGCAAGAATTTTACCTAATTTGAACATCTCTAATTCCTTCAAATACTCCTCATATATGAGGCAACCATATAACTTAGCACACTAGGAAACTTTTGAGAATAAAAGGGGACATTAACCAGCCAGTACACTGGGAAGAAAGGAGCAAACTGAGTCTCAGACACATTCACATGTCCTATTTATTTATTTATTACATAGTAGGGTTTTGTTTTGTTTTGTTTTTTGGCTTGTTTATAGGTCACAAGCTCAGGTGTACAAAAATGTACACTGATGTATTTGCAATTTAGATAACAGAGTAAGAGCTCTGACCTATAACATACAAAGAACGCCTATAAGTTTACAACAGAAAAAGGATAAAATGCTATGAGGTGGAATTCACAGAAGGAAAATACATCAATTGATAACATATATTTTAAAATGCTCAAACTTTCTGGTAGTTAGGAAAGTACACAACAAAATATTAGACAAAAATCTAGTAGTAGTCAAGGAAGCACACAACAAAATAAAATTACACTCCCCAAAATGACAAAAACTATAAAAGATTGATAATTCCTACTGTTGGCAAGGATGTAGCATAAGCCACACTCTGGGTGAAAACATAAATTATTATCACTTAAAAAATAAATCTAGCAACATCTATTACAATCACTTTACACATAATTACCAATCCCACTCCTAGGATTCCACATCATAGGAACAAGTATCAGTATATAAAAATATATACATAAGAATATTTATCACAGAATCATTTAGTTGTAAATACACAGAAATAAAATTATTGTGTTCTAATTAAGAGAATGGTTAAATTATGATAGATTCATACTATGTGTGAATATAAAGCTATTTAATATAAATAGCAGTATAAAGCTATTTAAAAATAAATTGTATTTATAAAAGTTGTTCAGAAGTATACTTTCCACAGGGTATTATTGAGTGAGATGGGTCCAGAAGAATATTTATTCCTTCACATTGAGCATCTAGAAACTCTTCAGAGGACAGAGTTGAGAAATCAACACCAGGATGACCCACACATATATTCTCCAGATATCTGCTTGTACTGTCAGTGTAAAAAGATGAAGAAGAAATTTATCTCTGGGGAAACACCAAGAAAAATCTAGAAAATATGAAAACCATATTTATCTATGGGGTTACTGAAGAGTGGTGGATCCAAGAAAGCCTTGATCAACTGATTTCCTTCATAGGCAATAAGCTTCCTTCAACAGCATCTGGTATAAAGAGACCTGCCAAAGACCAGATGCTGTGCCAAGGGGAAAGAGGTTAGGTAGATATTGGCAACTGATAAGCAGGCAGGAATGATAGGAGTCTGAGAGATCCCAAATGCAACAAAAACTTTCTTGGCATAACAATTTTCATAAACTCACTCCTTCCCAATTTTGCTGAAACAAAGGCAGTGAAATAGAGACTGAAAAATAGAGATAATTTACACATTTTAAAAGCTCTAATACCCATTCTCATAGTAGCAGGAGCCAGTAAATACAAAGGCCACATCTTTATCTAACACTCTCCTGACATGATACTTTATGTGGAAAACCCAAAAGACTCCACCCCCAAATTACTAGAACTCATACAGCAATTCAGTAGTGTGGCAGGATACAAAATCAATGCACAGAAATCAGTTGCTTTCTTATACACTAACAATGTAACTGTAGAAAGAGAAATTAGTGAATTGATTCCATTTACAATAGCACCAAAACCCATAAGATACCTTGGAATAAACCTAACCAAAGAGGTTAAGGATCCATACTCTAGGAACTACAGAACACTCATGAAGAAATTGAAGAAGACACAAAAAGATGGAAAAACATTCCATGCTCATGGATCAGAAGAATAAACATGTTAAAATGTCTATGCTACCCAGAGCAATCTATAACTTCAACACCATCCCGATCAAAGTTCCAATGACATTTTTCAAAGTGCTGGAACAAACAATCCTAAAATTTTTGGAATCAGAAAAGACCCCGAATTGCCAAGGAAATGTTGAAAAAGAAAAACACAGCTGGGGGCATCACGTTGCCAGATTTCAAGCTATATTACAAAGCCGTGATCACCAAGAAGCATGGTACTGGCACAAAAACAGACATGGAGATCAATGGAACAGAAAAGAGAGTCCAGATATGGACCCTCAACTCTATGGTCAAATAATTTTTGACAAAGCAGGAAAAAATATGCAATGGAAAAAACAGTCTCTTCAATAAATGGTGCTGGGAAAATTGGAAGGCTATATACAGAAAAATGAAATTTGACTGTTCTCTTATACCATACACTAAGATAAACTCAAAATGGATTAAAGACCTCAATGTGAGACAGGAATCCATCAAAATCCTAGAGAAGAACAGAGGCAGTAACCTCTTTGACATCAGCCACAGCAACTTCTTTCAAGATACATCTCCAAAGGCTAGTGAAACAAAAGCAAAAATGAACTTCTGGGATTTCATCAAGATAAAAAGCTTCTGCACAGCAAAGGAAACAGTCAACAAAACAAAGAGGCAACCCACAGAATGGGAGAAGATTTTTGCAAATGATAATACAGACAAAGGGCTGATATCTAAGATCTATAAAGAACTTCTCAAACTCAACACCCAAAAACAAATAATCAAGTCAAAAAATGGACAGAAGACATGAATAGACACCTCTCCAAAGAAGACATACAAATGGCTAACAGACTAATGAAAAAGTGTTCATCATCATTAGCCATCAGGGAAATTCAAATCAAAACCACACTGAGATACCACCTTACACCAGTGAGAATGGCAAAAATTGACAAGGCAAGAAACAACAAATGTTGGAGAGGTTGCGGAGAAAGGGGAACCCTCTTACACTATTGGTGGGAATGCAAGTTGGTAAAGCACTTTGGAAAACAGTGAGGAGGTGCCTCAAAAAATTAAAAATAGAGCTACCCTATGACCCAGCAATTGCACTCCTGGGTATTTACCCCCAAAACACAGATGTAGTGAAAAGAAGGGCCATATGCACCCCAATGTTCATAGCAGCAATGTCCGCAATAGCTAAACTGGAAAGAGCCGAGATGCCCTTCAACAGATGAATGGATAAAGAAGATGTGGTCCATATGTACAATGGAATATTATTCAGCCATCAGAAAGGATGAACACCCAACTTTTGCATCAACATGGAAGGGACTGGAGGAGATTATGCTAAGTGAAATAAGTCAAGCAGAGAAAGTCAATTATCATATGGTTTCACTTATTTGTGGAGCATAAGGAATAGCATGGGGGACATTAGGAGAAGGAAGGGAAAAATGAAGGGGGGAGAATCGGAGGGAGAGACGAACCATGAGAGACTATGGACTCTGAGAAACAAACTGAGGGTTCTAGAGGGAGGGGGTGGGGGGATGGGTTAGCCCTGTGACGGGTATTAAGGAGGCATGTACTGCATGGAGCACTGGGTGTTGTACGAAAACAATGAATCATGGAACACTACATCAAAAACTAATGATTACTGTATGGTGACTAACATAACATAATAAAATAAAATAAAATAATACTCTCCTGACTCTTCATTTAAGTTCTCATAAAACAGAGAGTAGCTCCTCTGTAGCCCTGGCAGCTGGCAGCAGCCACAGACCGGATGTTTTTGGTTAGGCTAATCAGAAATGAGCTTCACCTTAAAACTATAAACTCCATTAATCTAAATCTTTCAACAATTGGTAAGATTTGAGTGATCACTTTCTCACTTTAGCCACTAGATCTTAAAAAATGTTGCATACCCTGGGAAAACGAAGCAAAACGATAAGTGTACTCCAGTGCTCCTGGTTCTTTGACATAAAGTGTGTGGCATCCAATAAAAGAATGATGACCTGTGGGAAGAAGCAAAAATCTTCTAGATTTTTTAGAACTCCACAATCAAGATAAAATTTCAGAAGACTCCAATTCACAGATAGCCTAGATATTGTAACTGGTAAACTTGAACTATGAAATGACTATTCTAAATAAATACATGGACTTACAGGAACAAAGTATGAATAAACAAATAGGAGATGTCAGCAGAAAAAAGAAAACTGCTAGGATATAGTAATTCTAGGATCTGCAATACAAAATGGTCTAACACAGAATTAAACACTAGAATTAAATTGATTGCAGAAGAAATGATCAGTTAATTTAATGACAGTTTGATAGAGATTACCCTAAAGAAATTACAGAGAGGGAGAAAAAAAAAACAAGTGATCAGAATGCTAATTACCTGTGGGAAAAATATCCAGCAATCTAACATATGTATAATTAGAAAATATATCATGGCTAAGTAGAGTTTACCCCCAGGAATTCAAGATTATATTAACATTCAGACATCAATAAATATAATCAATCCATTTAAAAGAACAAAGGACATAAGTCATATGGTTATCTTAATGAAGCCAAAAAAATTCATCAGACAAAATCTAACACCCATTAATGAAAAAAAAACAAAAACAAAACAAAACCCTCTTAGCATCTGGAAAGAGACAAAAACTCCCTCAATCTGAAAAAAAAATGTGAAGAACTTTCAGCTGAACTCAAATTTATTGATGAAATATTAGACATTCTTCACCACCACTAAGATTTGGGAGAAGGAAAGGCTGTGTACTCTTCACCATTTTTATTCAACACTGTATTTTGTGCTAGGGGCCTTAGCTAGTGCATTTAAGGTAAAAAAAAAAAAAAAAAAAGAGAGAGAGAGAGAAAGAAGGAGGAAGGGAGGGTGAGAGAAAGAGGAAGGAAGAGGGGAGAGGGAGGGAGAAAGGGGAGGGAAAAAAGGAGGAGGGAGGGAGGGAAGGAGAAAGGAAAGAAGGAAAGAATGAAGGAGAAAGGGAATTTTGTCTACAGAAAACAAAATTGTTTACATTGAAACTCCCAAAAAATACATTTACAACATAGTAGGTGTAATAGATGAATTCAGCAAGGTCTTGGGATTCAAGATCGATGATATAAAAATCAATTGTATTTCTACAAAGTGGTAACAAAAATTGGAAAATGAAATTTAAAAATCAATACCATTCACAATATTAAAAAAAAACAACAACAACATGTAGGGATACATCTAATGAAAGCTGAGCAAAACCTCTACTCTGAAATCTACAAAACTTTGAGGGAAATTAGAGATGTCCTTAAATAAATATTGTAAAGATATCAATTCTCTCCAAATTAATCAAAGATAAAATGTAATTTCAATCAATTTCATAACAGGCTTTTCTGTTGTTACTGACAAATGAATAATAAAATTTATATGGAAATGTAAAAGAATGAGACAGAGCAAACATTACTAAAAAAGAGAAATAAAATTTGAGGATTTATACTGCCTGACTTCAAGATTTACTATAAAGCTATCATAATCAAGTTTGTGGTATGGGCATAAGATATATGAATAGATCAATGGAACAAAAGAGATTCTAGAAATAGCTCTAAATAATTACAATCAAATGATTTTTGACAGTTAGCAAAGTAATTCAATGGGAAAAGGAAAATCTTTTCAGCAAGTGGTGTATTGAAACAACTGGACAAAGAATAGAAGAGAAATTAATGTCTACCCCTTCACACGTGAGGCACAAAAATTGATTTGAGATGGATCATAAACCTAAACACAGAAGCTAAAATTATTAAACATCTACAAAACACTGTGAGAGTGTTATAGTTGAGGAAGAACATGAATTATGAATAAGAGTTTATCAGCCATAGAGAGGAAACAGATCCAAATTAGAGAAAAATAACCCATGCAAAGGTACAAAAAAATGTAAATTCAGTGTATATTTAGGGAATGGGAGTAATCTAATTTTCTTTCATTATTAAGCACAGTCCTATACAAGTTGTTTTGCTAAGTGCAAAGGATAAAAAATGAAATACCATGCTGTCCCTCTACATCAGAAACTCCAATTACAAGGGGAGGAAAATTTATTGGAAGAATGATACATAAATCAATGAAACAAGTTCTACTGAAGTTAACTACAATTTATATGAAAACAGTGAGAACACAGCAATTAATACTATCAATTTCTTGCAAGTTTGTGAAAATTTTCTAAGGTAAACAGATTGAATTTGGTGGCAGGGAAGAACACTCCATTTGCAAGAAATTAAGAAATTACACGTGAAAAGTGCATACAACAGTGTGGGCTATTCCTGAAACCACTGACAATTGGCATGGCTGCAGGAAGCATGCTTGGGGAAGAGTAGTAGTAATTGAAAGTAGGAATGAAAATGGGGACAGATTGTAAATGGAAATATACTACATTAAGAAAAACTAAGATACATTAAGCATTGAGTGGTCACTTTACAGTTTCTAATATCACAAAATCCTCTAATGGACATTTTGTTTCCTGCTTTATGCATGAGGGACTAGGCTTAGGGAATTTTGGTGCATACCCATTAAGGACAATTATGTCTCCTAGGAGAACTCTCTTATTATGAAATGTCCTTCTTTTTTTTTTTTTTTTTTTTTATTATGTTATGTTAGCCACCATACATTACATCATTAGTTTTTGATGTAGTGTTCCATGATTCATTGTTTGCGTATAACACCCAGTGCTCCATGTAGTACGTGCCCTCTTTAATACCCATCACCAGGCTAACCCATCCCCCACCCCCCTCCCCTCTAGAACCCTGTTTGTTTCCCAGAGTCCATAGTCTGTCATGGTTCGTCTCCCCCTCCGATTTCCCCCCCTTCCTTTTTCCCTTCCTGCTATCTTCTTCTTCTTCTTTTTTTAAACATATAATTGTGTAAGACTGTTGAATCACAGACCCATACCTCTGAAACAAATGAAATGCCTTTCTTTAACCATGATCAATTTCCTGTTCTGAAATCTGTTCTGTCTGAAACTAATATAGCTACTCCAGCTCTCTTTTGATTAGTTAGTATGTTCTATGTTAGTATGTTTCCTATCCCTTACTTTCAATCCACCTTTTTATATTTAAATTAAGTTTCTTGTAAATATATGTGTTGGATTTTTTTCTCCTCTAACAATGTTTTTTAATTAATGTATTTAGACCATTTACATTTAAAGCAGTTATTGATATAGTTTAATTAATATCTACCATGTTTTTAATTGTTTGTTATTCATTGCATTTGTTCTTTCTTCTTCTTCTTCTTTTTTTTTTTTTTTTTTTTTTTTGCCTTCTCAGGTTTTAATGGAACATTTTATGATTCAATTTTCTCTCCTTAGCATTTCAGTTATATTTTTAAAAATGGTTTTATCGATTTCCCTAGAGGTTCAAATGTACATTAACCAATATAAGTCCACCCTCAGAAAACACTATATTGCTTCACACATAATACCTGTAACAGAGTATTCTCAGTATTCTGTCCTTTATGATCATGGCTTATTCATTTCACTTACCCATATGCTATGATCACCCAATACATATTTACTAATAAATGATTATATTTCTTTATTTACTTCTTCTCTGATGCTCTTTCTTTATGCAGATAAAATTTCTGACCTGGGTCATTTTCTAATACTAAAGAACTTCTTTAATATTTCTTGCAGGGTAGGTCCAATGGCAATGGACTCCCTGTTTTTGTTTTCCAGAGAAAGTTTTTATTCTCCTACAGTTTTAAAGAAAAACACCAATGAATTAGAATCCCAGGCTGGTGGGTTTATTTCCTTTCAACACTTTAAATATTTTACTAGACTCTCCTCTTGTTTGCATGATTTCTGACAAGAAGTTTGCTGTGATTCTTATCCTTGTTTCTCTATGGATGAGATGATCTGCTTTCCTTTGGCTTTTTTCAAGACTTTTAAAAAAATTTACCTACAACTCTTGAATGTTCTGTTCTGTTGGGTGTCCTTATTTGTTTTTGATTTTGTTTTTTTATTCCTTTTACTCTTTGCATTTTAGTTTAGCAAATTGATAAGGATCTATATCTTCAAGTTCATTGATTTTTTTCTTTATTTGTGTCTAGTCTACTAAGAAGCTTATCAAAGGTATTCTTCATTTCTGTTATTGTATTTTTTTATATCTAGCATTTTTTAAAAATTTATGCTTATTGTTTCTATTTCTCTGCTCACACTGCCCATCTTTTTTTGCATGTTGTCTATTTTTTTTCTATTGAACCCTTTAACATATTAATCATAGTTATTTTAAATTCTGTAATTATTCCAATATCTGTGTGATATCTGATTCTGGTTCTGATGATTGCTTTGTCTTTTCAGACCATGTGTGTTTTGCCTTTTAGTATGCCTTGTAATTTTTTGTTGAATGATAAACATGATGTGCTGGATAATAAGAACTAAGGTAAACAGGCCTTTCGTTTGAGGATTTCTGTTACTCTGGCTAGGAGCTGGGCTGCATTTAATGTTAACTGTAAATGTCATAGGTTTGAAATTACTCTAGTTTCCTTATTTTTGTCTTTTTTGTTGTTTCCAGGCTCCTGTATGAACTCCTCCTTAGATAATGTCCGTGTTCTGAGTTCTTTCAGCTATAATCCACCATTGTTATACTAGAGCCCTAAATGACAAAGTGGTAAGTTATGAGAGATGGGAAGCTTCCTATGATCTTAAAATTAAAATCAGTATTTCAGGGGACCTGTGTCCCTGGGCTGTGTCCTTCACAAGTGTTGCTTAACTTCCCCCACCATAGGTAAGACAAGATGACTAGAGGGGGATGAAATCAGGAAAATACCCTTCCCTCTGGAGGAATAGGCTCTGGTAGTCTTTTTCCCTTATAATAAGCCTTTGTTATGGAGAATGCTTTAAGCATCATTTCACATGATTACTTTTCCCCTTCCCCTGCCAGAGTCACTAAAGGATCTTTCTCAGATCTTCACAGGGAGAACCTGGTGGGGTTTCTGGAGTTAAAATTCATAAAAGTATGGAATCCCCCAAAATTCCTCACTTTCATTCTAGTCCATACTCTGCCTCCAGCAATTCCTCAAAACTACATTTAAATGTCACTATCAATTTATTGCTGCAGTGGCTTCTGCTCCATCCAAGAGAGCATATCTCAGCTGTGACTCTCTGGATTTGCCTGTCTCTCCATATTTCAGGGTAGTGATTTGCCTTGTGATCTCAGTGTCCAAGAAGATGAGTCCAAGAAAAGTGGCTAACTTTCAGTTATTCAACTTTTTCTTGTAATAAGCTCTTTACATGTTGAAGTTGAAACCAGAAATCTCCAGCTTAAGGATTTTAAATACCCACAAAATTATCATTAAATACATTGTATCTCCTTCAAAGCCATGATTTGAAATACTAGCATTCCAAAGTTTTACTATGACAGTCACATGATAACCTTTCTTTTTTTTTTTAATTACTCTGGATCCAAAACATGGAATAGACTAAAATATGTGAAAAGGGGGTGATGACAGAAAGTTACTGGAAAAAACAATCTCATAAGACTATGAGGTAGGCTTGAATTCAGTTTTTAAAAAAGACACTAGAAATTAGGAAAAGGAGTTTAAATAAAGAAAATAGATGAAATAAAATTAACTGGATCATTTGGTTATCTCTAACGAGAAAAAGAGAAATCACAGCTAATTATAAGTATTCTCATTTGGACATGAATATTCTCCAAAGCAAAGTAACAATTATATTCTTATATACCATTACAATTATCCCAAAAGTATCATCTTTGGGCAAGTAACTAGTGCTGATGAATAATAAAGGCCTTGAACTCATGATGCAATTTCTCTGCCAATTACTCCTTCCTGAATCATCTTAGATTTGTCTTAAGTAGAGATTCTAAAATTAATTCTGTAAGCCCAGTTACCTTGGGAAGCTCCTCAGAGGATCTTGACACAACCCAGCTATCAATGCAGGTGGAGCATTTATTATAAATCAGACAATCACCTTTGAATTTGAGTATATCATATGTTTAGAATCCATGACAGAGACCATCTTCAACTGTTTAGTATTAAAATTAACAATAGATCTTGAGAATTGCTCTTCTCTGCCTACTATTATTCTGAGTAAAAAATAAATACGCTTAAAAAAACCTACTTATCTTAAGAAAACAGATTGTTTCAGGTAGTGGTAAGAAAGCTGTAGAGCCTCAGGAAGAAACATAAAGAAAGATCCAGGACACCACTTCCAAACTCACTGTATTAGACTTGTACAGCCCAGCACAGTAAAGGAAAAAATCATTATGCTTGTACATGCATACCATCTTTCTTTAGTTCTGGCTGAGAAGCTTTCTTAAAATATCCTAACTTCTTTCAAAACCTTAAAATTACAATAATTTTTAAAAGCCATCATCAAACCTTTTCTTCTTACAGAAATATTTAATTGTCTTGTTTTGGTTTTGTCAAAAGTTGGATGAATTTTGGCCACTACCCTCTTACATACTCACCATCAGTTCAAAAAAGGTAATGCTTTTGCAATTTGCTAACTCACACCTGGGTTGATTGAATTGTCATCAAGCACAAGATTTCCGAGTTAATTTTGTCATGATGTAGTTATACCTTTATAACTATCACCTTCTATGAATAACTTAAAAACATATCAAAACTTAGAAAAACATGAAGGTAAAATTTAAATTTAAAAGCCAGTTTTGTGGGGCGCCTGGGTGGCTCAGTCGGTTAAGTGTCTGCCTTCGGCTCAGGTCATGATCCCAGGGTCCTGGGATCGAGCCCCGCATGGGGCTCCCTGCTCAGCAGGAAGCCTGCTTCTCCCTCTCCACTCCCTCTGCTTGTGTTCCCTCTCTCGCTGTGTCTCTCTCTGTCAAATAAATAAATAAATAAATAAATAAATAAATAAATAAAAGCCAGTTTTGATCTTATCATAAACAGTATAAGTGGCAATTCTTTATTTGAAAACTAAGAAAAACTGTCATTTTTCAAATTGCATTGTAATTATAACTTCTTAAAAATGGCAAAAACATCATTGTTACCTGTAAGAGTTAAACTAAAAACCAAACTAAAAAAATAAAAAGTAAAAAATAAACAAAGTTACAATTTACTGTCTTTCACTAAAGTTCAAAATACTGTAAACTGTAATAAGAGATGTTTTGCAGTATTCAGTGAAGTAGGAGTTTCCAGCTTATTACAAGTGTATTTATTCTGGGAGGAGTTAAGATGGGGGAGCAGCAATGGGACCCTATGTTTGCCTCATCCCTCAAACACAGCTAGATAAATATCAAATCATCCTGAATACCCAAGAAATCATTATGAGGACTGAGAGAACAAACTGCACAACTAGAGGGAAAGAAGAGGCCATATCATGAAAGGTAGGAGGTGCAGAGATGTGATTTGGGGGAGAAAAGAATCATGGGTGCTGTAGAGGGGAGGAAGCCCTGATCACAGAAAGAGGAGAGAGAGAAAGGCAGTGCACAGGGGATTGCACAAGAAAAATACTTCCCCTAAAGCACTGGGAAAATGAGAGAGGCAGATTATTGTGAGTTTTTACAATCAGCAAAGCTCAAAGACTGAAGTTTTAGAAGTCTGCTCAGTGGCCAGGGTGGAGCCTGGCAGGCATAGTGGTGCTCCTGTGGAGAAGGAGAGCAGAGTCCCAGGAGCAGATAGGGTGGTCACAGGATCCCCTGGATGCACTGGGACAGACAGTTCCCCTTACTGAGTGTGTTTGGGAGAGATGGCACTTCTTCTCAGGGGACAAAATAGCTGGCAGGCATCATTGCATTATTAGCATAGGGGCAGAGACACAGGCTGAGGGCAGCTAACCTGGATGCCGGCCCTTTGCTCCGCTTTAAACTCCAAGCTGTGGTGCACATTAGTGCAACTCCCCTTATGGGACAGACAGGCACCAGTCCCAGCCCAGCGAGACCCTCCCCCAGAGGATCAGCACAGCTACACCCTGCACCGGGTCCCTAAAATTTGGAGTTTTAAAACTCAGCCAGCATGCCTGAGATAAAACACAGGTATACTACACTGCCAGGCAGGCAGATAGCCCAGACACAGACAGGGTGAAGGCAGGGATCTGAGGGAGACCTGGGACACATGAGAGGAGACTGTTTGCTCTTTTGTGAGGGCTTCCCAGATAGTAGCGGGCATGAACTCCCCTCACCAGGGAAGAGTGGGCGCCACTCCCCCCCCACACGCACAACCCAGCAGCATGGATGAACCTCAGGGAGCAGCACAGCACCAATGGTGGAGGTTTGAGCAGGTTACACCAAGCCCTAACTGCCTGCACTCTGTAGGTGCTTCTGTACTAGGACAAGTGTACCTGAGAGCCAGAGCAGCAGAGGGCCCCTCCCCTGGAAGACCAGCACAACACCCCCACCCCCACAAGCAGCACATTACTGACCATAGAGTGCTGCAAAGCTTCAACTCTAGTGGAAATAGAATCTGGCCTCCTTTAATAAGCAGACCAGAGCACACTAGTTCAACTCACCAAACACTGGACAAGGTCTAAACACTCTGTATTGCAGGCAAGGAGAAACTGTACAGGACTGACCTGAGGGATAGAGCAGCCAAAACACAGCAGCAGAGTGCACACAGCACACACCAGAAACATTTCCTGATACGCCAGGCCCTAGACAGCATATAACCTCTTAATAAAGCCATTACTCTCAGGAGCAGAAAACATAACAGGCTTTCCTAACACAGAGAAGACAGAGACCTAGACAAAAATGCCAAGACAGAGGAATTCATCCCAAAAGAAAGAACAAGAAAAGGTGATAGCCAGAGATCTAATGGAAACAGATATAAGTAATATGCTTCACCCAGAATTTATAATAATCATAAGGATACTAGCTAGGCTTAAGAAAAGCAAAGAAAACACCAGGTAGTTCCTTGCCACAGAGATAAAAGACCTAAAAACTAGTCAGGCTGAAATAAAAAAATGGTGTAACTGAGATGTGAAACTGACTGGATATAATGATGTAAAGACCACAAGGATGGAAGAAGCAGAGGAATGAATAAGTGACATAGAAGATAAAATTATGGAAAATAATGAAGTTAAAAAGGAGAGGAAAAGAAAAATATTGGATCACAAAGGTAGATGTAAGGAACACCATGACTCCATAAAGCATAATAACCTTCGGATCATAGGAGTCCCAGAAAAAGAAGAGAGGGTGAAAAGGGCAGAAGGTTTATTTGAGCTAATTATATCTGGAAACTCCCCTAATCTAGAGAAAAGAAACAGGCATCCAAATCCAGGAGGCAGAGAACTCCCATCAAAATCAATAAAAGCAGACCAACACCAAGACATATCCTAGTTAAATTCACAAAATACAGAGATAAGGAAAAATTCCTGAAAGCACCAAGGGAAAGAAATCCCTAATTTACAAGAGAAGACTAATAAGGTTAGCAACAGATCTATTCACAGATAGATTTTGCCAAAGAGGTAAAAGATCTGTACTCTGAAAACTATAGAACACTGATGAAAGGAATTGAAGATGACACAAAGAAATGGAAAGACATTCCATGCTCATGGATTGCAAGAACAAATATTGCTAAAATGTCCATACTACCCAAAGTAATCTACACATTTAATGCAATCCCTATCAAAATACCACCAGCATTTTTCACAGAGCTACAACAGACAATCCTAAAATTTGTATGGAACCACAAAAGACCCTGAATCAAGACAGTATGTACTGGCACAAACACAGACACATAGATCACTGGGACAGAACAGAAAAACCCAGAAATGGACCCATAACTATATGGTTAACTAATCTTTGACAAAGCAGGAAAGAATATCCAATGGAAAAAAGACAGCCTCTTCAACAAATGGTCTAGGGAAAACTGGACAGCCACATGCACAAGAATGAAACTAGACCACTTTCTTACACCATACACAAAAACAAATTAAAAAATGGATGAAAGACCTACATGTGAGACAGGAAACCATCAAAATCCTAGAAGAAAACACAGGCAGGAAGCTCTATGACCTCAGCCAGAGCAATTCCTTACGACACATGTCACTGGAGGCAAGGGAAACAAAAAGCAAAAATGAACTATTGGGACTTCATCAAGATAAGAAGCTTTTGCACAGCAAAAGAAACAGTCAACAAAACCAAAAGACAACCGACAGAATGGGAGAAGATATTTGCAAATGACATATCTGATAAAGGGTTAGTATCCAAAAATCTATAAAGAACTTATCAAACTCAGCACCCGAAAAACAAATAATCCAGTTAACGAATGGGTAGAAGACATGAATAGACATGTTTCCAAAGAAGACATTCAAATGGCTAACAGACATATGAAAAGATGCTCAACATCACTCATCATTAGGGAAATACAAATCAAAACTACTATGAGATACCACCTCACACCTCTCAGAATGGCTAAAATTAACAATACAGGAAACAACAGATGTTGGTGAGGATGTAGAGAAAGGGGAACCCTTTGCTGGTGGAAATGCAAAGTGGTACAGCCACTCTGGAAAACAGGATGAGTTTCCTCAAAAAGTTAAAAATAGAACTAATCTACGACCCAGCAATTGCACTACTAGGTATTTACACAAAGGATACAAAAATACTGATTTGAAGGGGCATATGCACCCTGATGCTTATAGCAGCATTATCAACAATAGTCAAATTATGGAAAGAACATAAATGTCCATCAACTGAAGAATGGATAAAGAAGAGGTAGTATATGTATCCAACGGAATATTATTCAGCCATAAAAAGAATGAAATCTTGCCATTTCCAATGACATGGGTGGAGCTAAAGTGTATTTTGCTAAGCAAAATAAGTCAAAGACAAATACCATATGATTTTACTCATATGTGGAATTTAAGAAACAAAACAGATGAACATAGAGGAAGGAATAAAGAGAAAAGGAGAGAGGGAGGCAAACCATAAGAGACTATTAACTATAGAGAAAAAACTGAGAGTTGATGAAGGGGAGGTGGGCGGGGATGGGCTAAATAGGTGACGGGTATTAAGGAGAGCAGTTGTGATGAGCACTGGATGTTGTATGTAAGTGTATGTAAGTGATGAATCACTGAATTCTACTCCCGAAACCAAGATTACACTATATGTTAACTAATAAGAATTTAAATAAAGATTTGAAATACAAAAAAAAAAAAAAGTAGTATATTTATTCTATGCTTAGAGAGTTTCTAACTGTAATTTCTAACTGAATCTAGAGAGGCAAAAAATAAATAAATAAAAGCCAGAGAAGATATCTCCCTACTAGAAAGTAATAGCCTATTTGGTTATTTGGTTACTTTTACCATTTGAAACACATAGGAAATGCCCATTGCTGATGTATGCATCAACACTACAGAGTCTAAAATCATTTTTCCAGGGGTGCCTGGGTGGCTCAGTCGTTAAGAGTCTGCCTTCGGCTCAGGTCATGATCCCAGGGTCCTGGGATCGAGCCCCACATCGGGCTCTCTGCTCCGCGGGAAGCCTGCTTCTCCCTCTCCCACTCCCCCTGCTTGTGTTCCCTCTCTCGCTGTGGGTCTCTCTCTGTCAAATTAATAAATAAAATCTTTAAAAAATAAATAAATAAAAATAAAAATAAAATCATTTTTCCAGTAGTCATGCTATAAATCATCCAAATCCAATTAAAGAACAAAAGACTATTGCAAAATTTGATTCAGAAGGTCATTCTATTGATAAAGCTTATGAATATGCATAATTAAATAACTTTAATGAAAGGTAAGCAGGGAATCTAAAGCACTAAAACATTAATCCTAACTTTCCTTTAATCTACCAAATATTGGTAAGTATATTTTAGATATTATTTAGCTATCTGATTTGATGTAATTTTTTTAAAAAGTGAAAACACATTCAAAGGCATGAATTTCAATTCCAAATTTTTAATATTTTAATTATACCATAAAAATTTATTTTCATGCAAATTATTTTAAAAATTGAAAATATATATGCCATTTAACTGTATTTAAAAATATTTCTTGTTCATTACTACATGTTAGCCAAGGAACCAAGCTCTGAGAATATAGAAATGGAAGGTATAATACCTGCTCTTGTGGAGATCACAGACTAGTGGAGAAGAAAATCAAGTAAAAGAAATAAAATATAGATGCTGCTACTGGTAAATACAATATTCTAAAAAGATGGGTAGGAGATGGACCAAAGGAAATTTTTCCTGAAGGAGAAGATAAAGAAATAAGAGAGAAGGAAGGGGTGGGAAGCTGGAGAGCCTAGAATATCCTATAAAATTGTTCGGATTTCATCCTGCAGGTTACTATCAGTTATTGAAGAATTCTTAAGTTAGAAAATATGATTAAATATGCTTTTAGAGAGATATTGCTTTGGTGATCTTCCCTCTGTAGGGAGAACAATTTGGAGAATGTAACATTGGAAACAGGGAAATTTGATTTAGGTAATTTAACTGACATTTAAAAACAAATTATCTGGGAGTTCCTTGGTGTCAAGAAGCCTATACCCCTACGTTTTATTATACAAGCAATCAACCAAAGTATACATCCCTTCCTTCCTTTTTTTTTTTTTTTTTTTTTTGAGAAAGAGAGAGCGCAGAAGCAGGGAAGAAGCAGAGGGAGAGGAAAAGAGAGAATCTCAAGAAGCTCAAGCAGACTCTGTGCTGAGTGCAGAGCCCAAGGCGGGGCTCGATTTCATGACCCTGAGATCATGATGTGAGCCGAAATCAAGTGGGATGCTTAACCGACTGAGCCACCCAGGCACCCCACATCCTTCCCTTTCCAGAACAATCTTCTTCAAGGACATTTGAGAAGGAGGGATTTGGGAGGGTCTCAATTACATATCAATTATAGCTCTGAGTCAGTCTAGTCACCTTGCTCCCCAAAAGAATGGTTACTACCCAAAATGACATGGTTTGTTCCATATAGCCCAGAGCTGAGTTTTATCCCTTACTTACCTAGTTTTTGAATTCCCCCTGATACCACACATTTTCTGACGTAGAAATGTGGGAATACCTAGACTCAAAACATAGTGAAAAAATATTCTTGCAACTACATTGTAAATATGCTGTTAACAAAGGCCAAAGAAAATCTTGGAATAATGTTAACATCCCCACAGGCAGGCCTTCTCCAGTTCCTAGTCTGCTTCCCTTTGGTAAGATCTGCTTTCTTTTTTTTTTTTTTTATTTCTCCTTAGGCTCTGCACCCCTTTTTCAATCCTCACTTCCCTCTTTAGTAAAACCTCACTCCTGTGATTAACAAATTTATCTTAAAGCAATGTTCTCCCAACCTGAATATGCATACTATGTGAATACCCAGCAGTATGTTTATTGGAGTCTGGTTTACTCTCTCTAGAAGAATATCACCATGAAGGTGCTTTAGAATATCAGCTCAGTATGGATGTTTGATACCTTTCCAGATCCTAATGTAAATATTAGGAAAAAGTAAGACTCCTCTCTATTTCTGTCATATTTTAGTATCTACTAGGTAAATTTTAAGCATAACACACACACATACAAATGCAAACACAAGCAGATTTTCTGAAATTTAAAAAAATCTAAAACCATAAGAAAAATGAATTTTTTGGGTGCCTGAGTGGCTCAGTTGGTTAAGCGACTGCCTTCGGCTCAGGTCATGATCCTGGAGTCCCCACATCAAGTCCCACATCAGGGTCCCTGCTCAGCAGGGAGTCTGCTTCTCCCTCTAACCCTCCCCCCTCCCATGCTCTCTCTCTCATTCTTTCTCAAATAAATAAATAAAATCTTTAAAAAAAGAAAAAAAGAAAGAAAAATGAATTTTTTCTGAAGGTAACATAAATCTGGAAAGGTTACTTCTGCTCACAGTGCAGATAGACTTTTATAACATTTTTGTAAAGCAGTTTAGCTTTCCAGAGTAGATCCTAGCATTTACATCCTCATAAACAGGAGAAATTATTAAAGTTTGTTCTTAGAAGAATCATCTACTAGTAGTATCCTTTCTTTGCAAAATACATACAGAAGCCTTAAAATTTTCTTTTAAAAATAACTTATTTTAGATAGTATTGCCCCATCTTTTGTTCTCTTTTGTTTTCTAACAGAAAATAATGAAAAATCTTATACCTTCCTGCTGGTAGTTCAAAGCTAGACTAGGGATTAAGTTATGTTCTTTTTTTTTTTAATCAAATACTTACACATTACAAAATATCTTAGTTATTTTAACACCATATTATAAGATTAATCTAGAGTCTGTCAAGTATTATGCTTCTCTGTCAAGAGTAAGAATAAAGCCCATTTTAATGTAGTAAATACCCCAGGTGTTTCTTACCAAAAAAAAGTACTTTGAAAGATGCATGTGTTTGTTTCCTCATAATAGCAGCAAGGATCACAGAGGCTTCAAAGCTGAACATGGTATTTTAATGAGACTAAAGCCATTGTAATGGAGTACTCTTTGCTAAGCATGGTGTTGCGACAACTGGATATCCATGTCCAAAAGAATGAAGTTGGACATCTACTTCATACCATGTTCAAAGTGTAACTCAAAATGAATCATAGGCCTAAATGTAAGAGCTAAAATTATAGAGAACTCTTAGGGGGAAAAAAAGGAGTAAATTTTCACAATCTTTCTTAGGCAATTACTTATTAAATAATACACGAACAGTGCAGTGATAAAACAAAAATAATTATAAATTAGACTTCTTAAAATTAGTCTTTTAAACTTCAAACAACACCATCAAGGAAATAAAAAGATAACCCACAAAGTAGAAGAAAATATTTGCTAATTATATATCTGATGTTTTTATATCCAGAATATATAAAGAACTCATATAATTCAATGATAAAGAGACAAACCAGCTAAAATTGGACAAAAGATCTGAATAAATACATAAGTACATGAAAACATGCTTAAAATTATTAGACATTATGTCTAATTAAAATTGTTTATAAAAAATATTAGACATTAGTAAAGTGCAAATCAAACCCACAATGAGATAATATTTCGTACTCACTAGGATGGCTATCATGAAAAACATAAAACAAACAAGTATTGAGAAGGATGTGGAGATATTTGAACTTGCATATGTTTCTGATAGGAATGTAAAATGATGCAACCATGCTGGAAAACTGTTTGGCAAGTTCTCAAAACTGTTAAACTCAGAAATTCCACTCCTGTGTATCCACCCAAGTGAAATGAAAGCATCTGTCTACACACAGATTTGTACACAAATGTTCACAGTAGCATTATTTGTAACAGCCACAAAGTGGAAGCAACCCAAATATTTATCAAGTGATGAAGAGATAAACAACACCTGGTATACAGCCATACAATGGTATAACACTCTGCAATGAAATGAAGTAGTAATATATGTTATGATGTGAATGGTCCTCAAAAACACTAAGTAAAAGAAACCAGTCACAAAAGCTAATAGGTTAATGCCTGATTCAATTTATATAAATAGGCAAATCTTAGAGAAGGCAGATTAGTGGTTATCTGCTGCTGGGGGAAAGGGGAATAAGAAGTGACTTCTAATGGGTATGACATTTCTTTTGAAGATGATGAAAATGTTCAGAATTAGAGTATTATGATGGTTGCACAACCCTGAAAATATACTAACAAACATTAAATTACATGCTTAAAATATTGAATTTATGGTATGTAAATTATATCTCAAAAATGAGGATTAAAAATGAAATACTGTTATTCCTATCTTGATACATTGTAGAATTCCTTTCCTTCCCTCCTCTTATATCTGTCCCCAACCATTGCTTTCTGTAGTGCTTATTTGTTCCCACCAAATGATAATACAAATAGAAATATCAATTTATTTTAATAGACTGGCACTGGTACTCTGAAAAAGGGCATCATACAGGGTAGTATTGCCACAAATAAAAAATATAAATGAAGCAGAAGAAATAATGCAAAAAGCAACTACAAAAGAGAATTCTTTTGTTTCCAAAAGATTGTTTTGTTCTCCTCCTCTGTACTACCATCCTACCACCATAAGCACTAACCCCCAGCATTCATGAGCTTACCAATGATGTTCAAAGAAGAATGTTCATTTGTTATTGGACACTTAAACTTAAAATATTTTATTTGTGTCTTTGAAAAACAGAGTAAACCTGAGGTTGTCTGAAGCTAATGGACTTAGGAGAGCACGTGAAATCAAATTGCACTCCTCTCTTGAGGCAATGCAATATCCTCAAACTGAAAGGCAGGGGGTAATATGTGCAATGTGGAAATTTAGATTCTCCTTACTCCAGTTAAAACCCAAATTAATACCCTCCCCCCAAGCCTCCAGGAACTATCTCATTTTTCTGCCTTATAATTCTGCTACAGTTCACCTGATGAAATATATTTATAGTTTATAAAAGAAATGAAAGAAATCCCATAGGCTCTCTTTTATTTTTGAGTTTTGCTTTGGCTCATTAATGCTTTCCATCTCATTTCTTACTTTCCACTGGAAAGTTTTGCCCATAGCAATTTTTGACAAATAAATAAAGTTGAACAGAGCTCATTTGCTTACATCCATTTTTTAAATGAAATTAGAATAGATTTAACATTTGCATGGATCACAAACAGAAAATTCTTATGATGGCATAGTTGTGATTTACTAAATTAACATATTTCATCCACAGTTATATTTAAGAGACAAATAGAACATTCAGTAAATTACAATTGCTTTTATTCTCTTCCATGAGGAATATAATTTATAGAGTTCTGAGGTTAATACATTTTCACAATCCTTTTAATAGTAAATATCTGCTTAAATAGCAAACAACTGAATTTTAAATTCAGATGTCATAATCTTTCAAACCTCGAATATAGAGGGAATCATAAAAAATATTGTTATAGGTCTAGAGAAATAAAAGGAAATATTGATACCTTGTTTCTTTTTTTTTTTTTTTTTAATAGGCTCTATGCCCAGCATGGAGCCCAAAGTAGGGCTTCAACCCATGACCCTAAGATCAACACCTGAGCTGAGATCAAGAGTAAGATGCTGAATTGACTGAGCCACCCAGGCACCCCACCTTGTCTCCTTTTCATTTTTTTTTTTTTTTTTTACAGTTTTAACCTGTCTCAGGAATGTGACTTTTTCTTTTTTCTTATTAATTCCAGTATAGTCAATATACAGTGTTATACTAGTTTCAGGTGTACAATACAGTGATTCAACAATTCTATACATTACTCAGTGTTCATCATGATAAGTGTACTCTTAATCCTCTTGACCTATTTCACCCATCATCCCACCCATATCTCTTCTGATAACCATCAGTTTGTTCTCTATAGTTAAGAGTGTTTCTTGATTTGTCTCTTTTTTCTTTGTTCATTTGTTTTGTTTTTAAATTCCACATATGAGTGAAATCACATGGTATTTGTCTTTCTCTGACTTATTTCACTTAGCATAATACCCTCTAGCTCCATCCATGTTGTTGCAAATGGCAAGATTTCATTCTTTTTATGGTTGAGTAATATTTCATTGTATATGTATATCACATCTTCTTTATCCATCCATCTATCAATGGACATTTGGATTGCTTCCATAATTTGGCTATTGTAAATAATGCTGCAATAAACATAGGGGTATATATATATCTTGTTGAATTAGTGTTTTCATATTCTTTGGGTAAATACCCAGTAGTAGGATTATTGGATCATACAGTAATTCTATTTTTAATTTTTTCACCAGTTTACATTCCCACCCCTTGTTTCCTTTTTAAATCAGAATCTGAATGCTGTCTTCACTCCCTAAGAAAAGGAAGATTCAGGAAGACCTTTTGTTATCTTCCTTTCTCTATTATCAGAATACATTATCTTTGGTGCACTTTTAAAACTAAGAATGCAATAAGTTTTCTTGAATTAATTTTATGTGGTTTTATACTGTCTTCACAATAAGATTTCCCAAAAATTTAAAGAATCTTGTAATTCTCTGAAGCTATACTATATCCCCAAAACTAGCAAAGTAATGCCTAGCAGAGATGTTCAGTAAGTGTGTAACAAACGGGGGATATTTTATTGAACATTTGAGATGTGCCATGTTTCAGATTTGGCTCAGCATTTCTTTTTTTTTTTTAAAGATTTTATTTATTTATCTGACAGAGAGAGACAGCTAGAGAGGGAACACAAGCAGGGGGAGTGGGAGAGGGAGAAGCAGGCTCCTGGCTGAGCAGGGAGCCCGATGCGGGCTGGGATCATGACCTGGGCCGAAGGCAGATGCTTAATAAGTGAGCCACCCAGGCGCCCCTGGTTCAGCATTTCAATTAATCCTTTAAATAGCACTTATTAGCTAACTGAACATAAGAAAAAAAAATAACACCAAAACAAAAAATAAATAGCACTTAAAAGGTTGTATTTATTATCCCCATTAAATAAGAGTTATTTGAAGTCTAGAGATTTTAAGTGTTCAAAGGACATGGCTTCTAAGTCATCTGTCTGATTTTTAAGCATGTTATTATGTCTCATTGGTTCTCCCACACTGATCTCAAAACTATTAAACACTCTGTTGACTCAATCACATCCCCAGTAATATCTAAAAATTTGGTATCCTGTTCAGAGCAAAAATACAATCATGGAAATAATATCAAATTAGTAAACATTACTTTATTCATATTGAATATTTATGAATGAACTATGTCACATAACTTAATTTACTGATAATTATATGTTATCTTTTTGAATTATGCTTCTCATGTAACAATTCTGGATGAAAATCTTGTATGCTTGTTTTCATGACAGGATGGTAGATCAGATACTTGAAGAACCCTCCTAATAAAATACAACTGTATCTTTGTTGAAACACAACAAATATAATTTATTACAACACTGAATTCACTAGAAAGTAATCTAAATCTCTAGGGCCAAACTCATACACAAATACACTCACATAACAGTTGAAACCAAGAAGGGAACAGTAACTAATAAGCAAGCGATAGAGTAGAGACCTTTAAGACGGAATAGTGCTAAAGGTAAATGTTGATATTAGCACTGCAGTGACCAGGGTTCTAAGCCTTGGGACTTTCAAGATTGAGAGACTGATGAGAATGTCACATTAAGCCAAGGGTGGTTAAAACAGGATAACATGCTTCTTAGACTATAGTGACCCCCAATGGAATCTCATGGAATCTAATATGCAAGTCTTCTATGGAGAAAGGCACAGGCTCTTCAAGATTTCCAGTGACAGAATTTCAAAAAATATAAGCTTACAATATGAAAATGACTAAACACAATAATAAAATCATGAGTGACTGTCAATAGAAAAAAAAACAAATTATATATTTACAAACCCAAGAATTGTACTAATTAGATACAGAGCACAATATAACTTACTATAATACAGTTTTTAAAAGAAAAAAAACTGACTAAATATTGATTTTTAGAGCAAGAGACTATCAGAAGTGGGCAGGAAAATATGAGAAGGAACTTTCAGAAATGATATACAAAAATGTTGAAATTAAACCTGAATGGTTTGAATAGCTGATTAGTGAAAATGAAAAAATCTAAAAGTAAACATTAAGGGATTATCTAGAATGTAGTATATTGAACAAGGGAATGAAAAATATGAAGATTAGGAAACTCAGAGAATAAAATGAGAAAGTATAATACACATCTAATTGGCACTGAGAATAGACATTAAGTGTATTTAGAAGGAAGTGGTGATGGCTAGAAATTGTCCAGGACTCATGAAATTGTAAATCTACAGATATATAAAATACAAAACAGAACAAAATAAAAAAGAAATTCATCCCTTGTATATTGCATTAAAACTACAGAACACAAAAGCAACAAAAAGATCTTACAGCAGCCCCAGAGAAATGACTCAGAAAAGAACGGCAATTAGACATCTCAATAATGAAATCCAAATGACACTGAAAATTTTCTTAGGAATACTGAGATGACAACATGAGATAGAGTTCCCAGAAAATCTCTCTTTTAAGAATGGTTCCAAAATGAAGATATTTCAGATAAATAAAAACTTCAGAACTCACAAAACAACAAAAATACCACTAAAGGACATTCTAGTTGATGTATTAGAGAACTAAGGACAATCATCCAGGAATATGATTTGAGATGAAAGAATGGTAAGAAAAGGAAGTAGTAAAAATGCAGATAAATATGAACAAATGTTTTCAATATTAAAAGGATAATGCTCGATTGTTAAAATGGTCAGAGTTCTCCATCCCTCGCTGTATCGTACCCTTCGCAATGTGATGTTCAAGTTCTTCCTGTTAAAAGATAGTAACTACTATCCAGCTCTCTGAATCAGATTTATCTCTGTGGTTTGTTCTGGCCTATAGAATAAAGCAGAAGTGATGTGCCAGGTCCAAGCCTAGGCCACAAAAGACCTTGTGTGCTTTTGTTCTCTTGAAACTCTACCAACACCATGTGTACAAGTCAAGGCTAGCTTGCTGGAAGATGAGAGACCACACAAAGGAAAATCAATGCACTCCTGCCATTAGCCAGCTCACTCCAGGTGTAGAGACACCCAGCTGAGCCACAGCTGACTGTGGACACTTGAGGAAAGTCCAGCTGAGACCAGATCTACCAGCTAAGTCCAGCATCTATCTCAGAACCACAAACTGTGAGCTACATAAGTGTCACTTTTTAGCCACTACGTGTTAGGATGATTCGTCATTTTGTAATAGCTAACTAATACTTTCAGATTAAAAATATGACAGAAGTGAGACACTAAACAGTAGCATAGAAATCAGGAGAGGATCCTGCGCATTAGGTGTTTTAAGTTTCTAGTATATTAAGTGGACTAAAAATTCAATAACTAAAAGGAGATTATAAAAAAATGTACAATGAGATTTGAAAGTTTAGATGAAATGGTAAAATTCCTAGAATAAGATAATTTACAAAAATTGATACAAAAACAAGAATGAATTATCCCTTTAAAGGAACTTTAATATTAAAGTATTTTTCAACAAAGAACATTCCAGGCTCAGAAATTTTAAAGGCAAATTCTACTAATCTTTCTTTTTTTTTATTTTTTATTTTTATTTTTTTTATTATGTTATGTTAATCACCATACATTACATCATTAGTTTTTGATGTAGTGTTCCATGATTCATTGTTTGTGCATAACACCCCGTGCTCCATGCAGAACGTGCCCTCTTTAATACCCATCACCAGGCTAACCCATCCTCCCACCCCCTCCCCTCTAGAACCCTCAGTTTGTTTCTCAGAGTCCATTGCCTCTCATGGTTCGTCTCCCCCTCCAATTCCCCCCCCTTCATTTTTCCCTTCCTACTATCTTTCAATAAATAAGTCATTCCAATCTTACAAAGCACACAAAATGAGAAAATATTATCCAAACCATTCAATACAGTAAATGAGATCATAGAACCATAAAAGGACTATGAAAAGGAAGACATAAATCCCATTTTTGCACATTGATGCTAAAAGTTCCTAAAATATTAGCAAACCAATCTAGCAATCCCCCCAAAATAATATAATCAAGTTAGATCTCCTGAAGACAAAATGTATTTTTAAGATTTTGTTTATTTATTTGACAGAGAGAGCACAAACAGGGGGAGCAGGAGAGGGAGATACAGGCTCCCTGTTGAGCAGGGAGCCCGATGCGGGGCTCGATCCCAGGACCCTGGGATCATGACCTGAGCCGAAGGCACACGCTTAACTGACTGAGCCACCCAGGCGCCCCGACAAAATGTTTTAATACAAAAAGAACCTACATGCACATTAAACCTTAATATTCTTTCAATAAATGTAGTCTTATTTTATATTAAATATTATGTGGGTTCTTTAACAAAGGATTTTTCTCACATTTTTCTTATTGATCCAGGTTTACTATTATTATTATAAGTTATTACCCTCTATAAATATATAGTGATATTACATGAGCTTTTGAGGTGTTTAAATGATTCCCTTTATATTAAACTTCTACATGCATATATGCTTGCATGTCAATATCTCTCTCTTTCACTTAGAGTTCTATAAGTTCAAGTTAATATCAATTTTCAAGACTCTAGTTGGCTTACTTCTTTCTCTTTATAATTTCTTGGTTGTAATTTGTAGCAAAAAAAAGCAGAGAAGCAAATATGTTTTGATGTGTGTTTAAAAAGTGAGTAAACTGCCTGTGAGTGAAGAACTGAAGAGGTTTCTCTTATACATAAAGTTTATATATTTTAACACAAATGTAGTGACTGCTATTTGGCTACTTGATATATCTTTACTAAATTCCTTTTAAAAATATTTTTTTTTTCAGATTGCAATGTCATAATGTATTTTCCTTATAATTAATTCACACAGCAGAGCAAATACAACATAGCAAAAGTTAGAAATTCTGGTGGTGTTAAGAGCTGAACTGTGTAACCCCAAATTTTATATGTTGATGTGCTAACCCCCATTACCTCAGAATGGGACTGTACCTGGAGTTAGCATCTTTACAGAGGTAATTAAGGTTAAATGAGGTCATTAGAGTGGATGCTCATCCAATATAACTGTTGTTCTTTTAAGAGGAGTAGCTTAGAATATGGATATGCTCTGGGGGAAGACCACATGAAGACATGAGGAGAAGATAGCCATCTACAAGCCAAGGAGAAAGGCTTTCAGGAAAAATCAATGCTGATGACACTTTGATCTTGGACTTCCAGCCTCCAGAAACATAAGGAAATAAATTCCCATTATTTAAGCCACCCCATCTATGGCACTTCATTATGTCAGACCTGGCAGATTGATACAGATGACAACCCTCTACTGCTGTATTTGTTAAATGAGTGGCATGTTATTTTACCATTAAAAAATGTAGCAAGCATTAAACTTTCAAAGTAATATCACACATTTAATTCCATTTCTAATCAAATGCTTATGAAATTTGTAAGTCAATTAAAAGTCAAAGGGGCTCCTGGGTGGCTCAGTTGGTTAAGCTTCCAACTCTTCATTTTGGCACGGGTTATGATCTTGGGTCCTGAGATTGAGCCTGCATTGGGCTCCCCACTGATCATGGAGCCTGCTTAAGATTCTCTCTCTGCCTCTCCCCACCCCCACTCTTGCACGCGCATGCACACACACTCTCTCTCAAAATAATAAAACAAAAAACTTGAAAAAATAAAAAGACCACAAAGCGAGTTAATAGGCAAATCCATTTAGTGTGAATTCTCCTTTACTTGGCTTAAGTCCAGAGATAAATCTCCCAATCTCTTCGGCCTAAAGTTTTCAATGGTAAATTGCAGATAATTATGCCTGCCTGATGAGAAAAAGATTAATGAAATGAAGTTTGTCTAATAATATACAGGCAAGGGGGCGCCTGGGTGGCTCAGTTGGTTAAGCGACTGCCTTCGGCTCAGGTCATGATCCTGGAGACCCGGGATCGAGTCCCGCATCGGGCTCCCTGCTCAGCAGGGAGTCTGCTTCTCCCTCTGACCCTCCCCCCTCTCATGTGCTCTCTCTCTCTCTCAAATAAATAAATAAAATCTTTAAAAAAAAAAAATAATAATAATATACAGGCAAGGGCGCCTGGGTGGCTCAGATGGTTAAGCATCTGCCTTCGGCTCAGGTCATGATCCCGGGGTCCTGGGATTGAGTCCTGCATCGGGCTCCCTGCTAGGCGGGGAGCCTGCTTCTCCCTCTACCTCTGCCTCTCTCTCTCTGACTTTCATGAATAAATAAATAAAACATTTTTAAAAAGTATATTAATAATATACAGGCAATAACTAGGAATTATAGATAGCAATATTATTAAACTCTTCTAGGCTAATGCTACATCAAATGAAGTTACAAATTACCAGGTCAATCAATAAAATATATGGATCAGTTTTTTAATGATTATTGGGTGTGATGTATATAAAACAAGGCTATATAACTATAACTTTAAAATAACAGCATTTTAACTAATATAATCAGGTAAGACACCTAATGAATAATAAATATGTAGGCATTTAAAATATAACAAATATCGGGGCACCTGGGTGGCTCAGTGGATTAAGCATCTGCTTTCAGCTCAGGTCATGATCCCGGGCTCTTGGGATTGAGCCCCTCATCGGGCTCCCCGCTCGGCTGGAGGCCTGCTTCTCCCTCTCCCACACCCCCTGCTTGTGTTCCCTCTCTCGCTGTATCTCTCCCTGTCAAATAAATAAAATCTTTAAAATTAAAAAAAATAAAATAAATATCAAAATAATAATATGCCAACTTTGGTGATTAAATTCATTTAAGTTTGACATGCTAATTCAATAAATATTAATATGTAAAGATGAAATAGATTTGATTTAGATGAAGTTTTGGGTTCTTCTGATTTGACTCATGCATTTTGTAATGCACTCTCTGAATAACAAGTCATTTTAACAGCTGAACACAAACATCAGATTTTATTGGTAGAATATTTTGCTTGGTGCTAAAGTACACAAAGTGTACTTTTGCTGGAGGCATGATTTTTATTTTTTATAAAGCTCTAGTGTGGAATGTACTTTCACTGATATACAAATAAAAACAGCAAATAGGAAAGCACAAGGCAACAATAGCAATATTATTTTGCAAACTATTCCCTGAGCTGTAACTAATCTAGTTGTTTCAGCCTAGAAAAATCATTTTATTGTATGCAATATTCATCTCAAAAATATTTAGCTAGCTGAAATTCAAATCATAAAACAGAAGGACAAAGAAAATGAGAATGGGCAGTTTCTTATCACCTGGATAAGGCCCAATGTTTAAATCTATTTAATGCAAAGCAGAAATGTCAAATTATTTTAAACCAATTATAATGACTTTTTTAGTGATGGGACTAGTAAAAATGTATAGTTTGGAAATCTTGTTTATATCATTTTCTTTCATAAAAATATAATTATTGAAATAATATGCTGTAAAAATTATATGTAATAATTTCACCATTGCTATGTTTTTAGCCAAATTTTTAAGAAAGTGGAATTCTTTACTTAAACATCCAGTTTAATGCATAATCACTTACCACAATAATTCTTTTCCTAGTTGTTTGCTACACTAAAAATTTTTCCATTTTGAAAAGTAATAAACCATCACTCTGAAATACTTAAAAAGAGACAGAAAAATCCTTGATTATAATTTGTATCTAAAAAAGAAATCATGTAATGGTCCTTTACATAGTAAATTACATGGTAATTTTTAAATATTAAAATATAATTAAAGCAAACTATTCAGTTTATATTGATAATGCCTCAATCTTTCACTTGCTCCACACTATTCTAGAAATATCAGCTGGATGATTAGCAAAAATACACACCTGAGCAAGTATGGATCAGCAAGCTATTCAAAATCATGGGAAAAAAAAGAAACAAAATGTAAAACTCACATCCCTTCATCACGAGATAATACGCCACCCTCTCACCCTCTCACCTGTATTTCTGTGTTAGGCTCAGGCACTTAGAACTCAGTTACACAGATGGTACCACTTACCTAGAAAATTAGCAGAGATGCCTTTTTATCATTTCTCTGAAATCAGCATATAGTTACAATGAGGCTAAAAATTGCTAAGAATATTTTTCTGGGATATTAAAATACAGTGGAAAGGGACAAATAAAAATGGTTAAATAAAATGAATCTATGTGATAGAAAACTGTTGTAAATATTTAATGTTAATATCATATACATATATATATGTATATATATAAAATCTTCAGATATCCTGACTAATAATTAAGGAATGTGAAATATAGTTTCTCTCAGAAAATAATCACGATAAAGGAATGAAGATGACCTTTTTCAGGAAGTACTTGTATGTACACTTTATAAGTCCTTTAACAAATCTATTGGTAAAACAAATCAACCCTATAAATGGATGATGGGTATTAAGGAGGGAACTTGTTATGATGAGCACTGGGTGTTATATGTAAGTGATGAATCAATCACTAAATTCTACTCCTGAAACCAATATTACACAATATGTTAACTAACTAGAATTTGAATAAAAATTTGGAAGAAACAAAACAAAAACACAAAAGAAGTCAGCCCTAGATCCAGCAATGCAATGTTTGAAATATACCAAGGTTACTGACCTTAATTTTTAATGTAATACTTGCAAAATATATTCATATATCATCAGTTATCAAATATAAATCTGTAACCTCAAATCCCAACCAAAGAATTAAACATTAGCAATAATGGTTCCACCCAGTACTTTTGTGTACATCTCATTTGAGAAAATCATTTTCCTGTTATTTTTTAAGAGTACATATTACTAAAAACATAGTTTAATTTGGAATTTTTATAACCTTTATAAAAAAAAGGGAATGCTGGGGATGCATGGGTGGCTCAGTCAGTTAAACATCTGCCTTAGGCTCAGGTCGTGATCCTGGGACCAGGACAACTTCTCTGCTCAGCAGGGAGTCTCCTTCTCCTTCTCCCTCTCCCTCTGCCCCTCCCCCCAGCTCATGCTCTCGGGCTGGCTCTTTCTATCTCTCTCAAATAAAATCTTTAAAAAAAAAAAAAAAGGAATGCTTATGACATCTTCAGAAAATAAATTCACTTGATGTATTTTTTTAACTGTGTCTAAATTATTGCAGGTCAATGTTCATTGAATTTTCATTGTTGTAGAACATCCCATTGTGTGCATTCTGTCAAAATAATTTGAGTCATTTCTGATTTTGGCTAATATAGTTATTATTAGTTGTGAACATTTTTGCATATATCCCCTGGTATGCCTATGCAACAATATATCTGTATTATAATCCCGGGGGTGAGGTTGCTGGAGCATACCAATGACTATATTCAGTTTCACAAGAGAATTCCTAATTGCTTTCCAGTATAGCTGTACCAACTACATGCCAACATTACTATATAAGTTTGTATAGTACACATGCTTCAGAAGCTCTTATTAATTTTTGCCATCCTAGATTACATAAAATGCTATGCCACTAGGGCTTTAATTAGCATTTTCCTAATTACTAATGAAGTTGGAAATCATTTCTTATGTTTATTGACATTCCCATATTCTCTTCTAGAATAGGCTTATTATTGTGTTTTGCTCATTTTTCTAAAGGTTTATTTTATAATTGATTTGTACTTTCTTACATATTGTAAATAATAATTATCTGATGGTTACATATATGAAAAAGATCTCCAAGATTGTAGCTTGTTTTTTTACTTCCTTTATCATGTCTTTCAATGTGCTGTATTCTTAACATAATGCAGAATTTGTCAATCATGTTTACTATTTAATGGTTTGCACTTTTATGGCTTGTATAAGAAATCCTTCCCCACCTTGAATTTATGAAAAAATATTTTTATATTTTCTTCTAAAAATTGTTTTGCTTTTTTACATGTCTTCTTCATTTTTTTGTTTTGTTTTTAATGTAGACCATTTTCTTAATTTAAGATAGAATCCATAGTGGTCATGTTGCAGCATGCAAATAATTATTCTGACATCTGTTCAAGATGCAAGGAGAAACTCACAGAAATACAAACAGCAGTTCACAGATCCACACACAGAGTTCTATTGTCTACTGACAAAGACTATGCTTTCTTTTAGTTTTCAGGAATGATTTGCAAAATCCATCAGAAGAGGGAGCTTTGAATGTTGTTGTTTATCATTTAAAGAAACTAATTATTCAAAGCAAGCTACTTAAAATCACTTCAGATAATTAACTGTCACCGTCTGATATCATTAGTCAACACTTAAATACAATTATATGCCTGACAAGAGGAGCATCTATTTCCCCTAAGACCTGTGGGCTCTTCCATTATATCCTGGTGTAGAAACTAACAAGGTGTTCCATGTGATCATATCAGTTTTAGATCGTACAGAGCTCAGGTGCTCATCGAGTTTACTCTGAGCTGATAACACAGAATTCTCAAGCAGACTATCAAAGATAGGCTTTCTGGGCTCTGCTTTACGCAAATTATACACTAATGTTTTTGTAGGGTTTTTGTTTTGCAGCTAGCCTAAATTTCAGGATTATCCTGTTTTGTTCTTTCTTAAAGATTTCATTTATTTATTTGAGAGAGAGAAAGAAAGAGAGAGAGTACTAGCGGGGCGGGGAGGAGCAGAGGGAGAGAGAGAAGCAGGGTCCCAGGGAGCCTGACACCGGGCTTAATCCCAGGACCCTGAGATCATGACCTGAAGGCAGACGCTTAACTAACTGACTGAGCCACCCAGGCACCCCAGGATTATCATGTTGATACAATTTTTTTTCTATCACTTCTAAGGAGGATCTTATGGAGGCACATATGTTCCTAAACACATAAGACTGGGAACAATTTGCAACATGTTCAGAAGCCATAAAGCATTTGTGAAAAAAGTGGTTGATGAGACTTATTTATCAAATATTCCACATCAAGTTTCCAAGTCCCTTAATTTTTAAAAGATATATAATACATGGTTCTATTCCTAAACTGCAGACACTGGGTTTGAGAAAATCCATAGGCCCAAGTAACATTTTAGATCTAATGTAAATTGAAGTAAGTTGTTTATATTATAGCTAATCCTATAGGATCCAAACCTACTATCCATTAGAGTAGCCACTAGACACATGAAGCTATTTAAGTTTAAATTTAAATGAACAAAAATTCAATAAAATGTAAAGTTGAGTTACTCATTGCAAGTGGCCATAGCCACATTGGCTAGTGGTTTCCACACTGAACAGCACAGGTATAGAACATTTCCACCACTGCAGAAAGTTCCACTGAATATCTCTGGTCTGCCTTGTTTATGTATATAAATTGTTCTTATTATGAAAACTTTAAAATTAAATGTATTTCTTCTATAAACCGGAATGGTTGATTTTGTCATGTTACATTTTTATTAATAAAGTCTACCTTCACATTTTTAATAATGATAAATTATAAAGTACTATATGCCCACATGACCATGGCATCTCTAATTGATTGAGGTTATATTACATTGTGTAATCTTGATGAAGAGTAAAAATGAAATAAAACTTAGAAATAGAGTAACTTTCAAATTAAGTTTAACATGTTTATGAAAAATATTTGACTTTACATTGAGAAAATATATACAAAATACTTTCAGGTTTAAAACTCAAGATGACAACTCACTAATAACAATAATATTTAATGAAAGATTAAAAAATAAAATGTAAAAATTAATGCAAAAAATCTACAATGAACAGAATATCAAAAATTTAGATTAAAAAAAAAATCTGACTCTATATTCAGTGAGCCAAGTTATTTATCTCACTGGGTCCTGTTGGGTTGTGTCATTTTATTATTTCTATCTTCATGATTTTCCAAATTTTAAATATTTAGCAAACATGAAAACACAAATAATAAAACAATACAGTATAGTCTGCTAGATATTTGGAAAGGCCAAGGATTTTCCCATATTAGACACACATGTCTAGACGGTTATAAAAATTATAGAGGCTAGTAAAGTTATATTATTAACTACTTAATTTATATTATCAAATATTAACATTGTAACACCACAAGGAAGAACTGATAAAATAGTTGCATTCACAAAAACTGTAAGTTTACTATGTAATAGGTATAAGTTAATGCATTTAGGTGATATATAAATATATTATTTTTCATATTATTTAATTGGGTAATTATGCTTTGGAAAACCATAATAATGTGGTAGGCCTACATATTTATTAAACATTAAAGTTATGCCAAGAGGATTTCATCTAAGTATTATGTGTCATAGTAACTATTGAGAAATAATGTGAATACTCACCAAGAGTAGCTAAGTCACCCATGCAAATTCATTCAGTGTTTCATTTCACAAATGTTTTAACTTATTCAGTTATATAATACTATAATATGGAAGGTATGAAATATAAATTATATATATATAATGGTTGACTTTAACTATGTAAAAAGATGCTAAATAAAAGAGACTACAGTGAGAATATGAAAATTGAGAATATAAAATTGTATTTGGGTATTTTGGTAATAGATGAATATTTTCCATCTTTCTTTTACTTACTAAATTTTCTTTATCATGTACAGGTTGTTTTTACACTGAAACATGATTTAAGGAAGAAAATATGTGTCTTCTTTGGGTTTTAGGGGGTTTTTGGCCATTTTAAGTGATGTGTACTGTGGTTACTTAAAAAAATTTCAACACGTATTAGAAATGTTGGCATCTGAGTAACTTCCTCCTGTGCAAACCAAAGGATTATCACAGTGTAGGTATTTTTTGTCTTACTTTGGTCATCAATTCACTTGACAAGTTTCATTAAGGTACTTTACCTCTAAGCAAGAGTGAGTGCAATGAGTATTACTTGAATTAAAATCAATGCTGTTCCACAAGGAAACTTTATATAACAGATGTTGTCTAATTTGCTTACAAGACTTTTTTTTTAATAGCATGCATGTTCTAGGATAACCCCATTTTCTTATGATATAGGTAGAAGCTGGTAAATAAACATTCCAAGTTACTAAATATCTAAATATGGGGGTAATATTAATTGATGTAGTAACTATGGATTTTTAAAAATTTCCCTACTTTTATACCTAATAATTTTATAAATTGAAACCTTTTGCCTTGTTCCTTAAGATTCAATCCCATCTCACAATCTAGAAATACCCCTAACTCTAGTCATAGGTAATTTAAGGAGTCTGAGCAGTCTCCCAAGATCGAACACACTTGTTTCTGTAGCATTCTGACATAATTTCCACTTTTTTAAAAATAATTTATTTATTGGACAGTGAGAGAGGGAACACAAGCAGGGGGAGTGGGAGAGGGAGAAGCAGGCTTCCCGCACAGCAGGGAGCCCGATGCGGGGCTCGATCCCAGGACCCTAGGATCATGACCTGAGCCAAAGGCAGACACTTAACGACTGAGCCACCCAGACACCTTGTATAATTTCCCACTTTTAATCACAGAGACTTTCCTGTGAGATTAAGTTTATTCCTTTCAAAATGAGTGACCCAGAGAGAATTTCTTTTATAACTATGTACTGATTATTTTTCCATTTCTTGGGTAAAAAGAAAATGGAACTTATCTACCAGAATATCTTCTACTAAAAGTAACAGAAAATCCCAGCTCGAATGTATTTAGGTAGTAAGACTCTCATCACACGTAGTAATAGATGGTGGTTAGCCAGCTTTATGGTTAGTTAATTCAGAGTGGCACAATGACATCATCAAGGATCCAGCTTCTTTCCTTATCATTATTGTTTGTTTATTTGCTCTAGTTTTGCCACCCTCTCTGTGGCAGCTCTTTCTTTGTTTTAATGACCATCATGGTTTCAGGTTGGTCAAAGCAGCACTGAGATTCAACTCCACACATCGAAATATCCAGAGGAGACAGTATCTTGTGGAAGAACAGAGCTATGTTTTCATTGTATCTACTTAGGATGTAGGAAACCCATCCAAAAACCCTTTGGCAGACTTTCCCTCATCTCTCATTGATTGGAACTGGGTAACATGCTACTCCCAAGCCAAATGAACCAGTCCATGGGTCAGTGTGTCCCCTGAGAATCTTTTAGGGGGGTTATAAGGTCAAACCCATTTGCAGTATACACTAATACATTATTTGCCTTTCACCAAATTGAATGATAAAGCAAATAATGGTGTATAAAACTTCTAGTACCTTAGCACAAATCAAGGCAGTAGTGCCAAACTGTACTAGTGGTCATCGTATTCTTCATGGTCATGCACTTGCTGTTAAAAAAAAAAAAAAAAAAAAGCAAGTAAGTTTCACTTAAGAATGTCTTTGATGAGGGCGCCTGGGTGGCTCAGTTGGTTAAGCGTCTGCCTCTGGCTCAGGTCATGATCCCAGGGTCCTGGGATTGAGCCCCACATCAGGCTCCCTGTTTAGTGGAGAACCTGCTTCTCCCTCTGTCCCTCACCCTGCTCGTGCTCTCTCTCTCTCAAATAAATAAATAAAATCTTTTAAAAAAATTTTAAAAATTAAAAAAAAAAGAATGTCTTTGATGAAACATAACTGCAAAAATAAGCATGCACACATCTCCCAATATGAAATCACCTGCTTCTTTTCTAATCCTTCAGTCTGGCTACAGTAATTTAATGGACAGATTTTAGTATTAACTGAAGTGAAAGTCCAACTGAATGTGAAAAAAAAATCATTCTCATCTCTGAATCTCAAACTGTAAATTACAATGTAAATCAATTTACTCTCTGATAAAAGTCTCAATTCCTAGGCAGCTAAAGTGATCTCAATTGCTATCAGCTTTTGTCTTGGGCTGTGAAATTTGGAGAGCCCATCTTAACAAATTGTAGAATTCAGAATGTAATTCCTTAAATAAACATGACTCTTCAAAGAACTTTCTTCATCATAAAAATTCTGAAAAATAAAATGAAATAAAAATAAATAAAAATTCTGAGCTAAAATTCCCTTCTGAATAATATAGATCTATGCTTTGTTTTTGTTTTTTGGGTGTTTTTTTTTTAAGATTTTGTTTTAAATTTTTTATTTACTTATTTGATGGAGAGAGAGAGAGCACACAAGCGGGGGAGCAGCAGGAGAGGGACAAGCAGGCTCTCTACTGAGTCCAAGGTGGGGTTCAATCCCAGGACCCCAGGATCATGACCTGAGCCTAAGCCTAAGGCAGATGCTTAACCAACTGAGCCACCCAGGCGCCCCCAGATCTGTGCTTTGTGATCAGGATTACAGAGACATAATTTGCTAAAATGACAGGAATATCTCCTTACAAAATTAAGCAGGTCTGGAGCTTTTTCTTTCTTTCTTTCTTTCTTTCTTTCTTTCTTTCTTTCTTTCTTTCTTTCTTTCTTTCTTTCTTTTTTTCTTTCTTTCTTTCTTTCTTTCTTTCTTCTTTTTTTTTTTTTATAATGCCCAATATAAAAATCCCTTTCTCAGAAAGTATTCCCTGTTTCCTTATACTAGATGAGGTCTCTTTTAACACTCTCTTACACCTCCCTCCAGATGCCTATTTACTTACCGTAATTGTTAATGTAGATTACTTGTATAATTAATTATTGGGAATCTGTTTCCTTACTAGATCCCAAGTTTATTTATTAGGGCAGGATTCAGATATGGTTTGTTCACTGTTGTATAACTCAGCACTTAACGTACTGTCTGGCAGATAGTAGGTCTTCAGTAAATTTGTATTGAGTAAATGTTGAATGAAATTGTGCTTCACTTTACAGTGTTTTACCAAAGCAAAGTAAATCGCAGATGTGATGAAAGAAAAAAAAAAAGAATAGCCTAGAAAAATGTATTGAAATAAGAGATTAAAGATGGCTTTTCAAAATGTTTACAGATAATATGAAAGGCTAGAATGGCCATTTTAAAAGGATTTCATAACCAGATAGCATTTTGTATTAAAATTATAGCCATAAAACTAAAAGCAAAAGGAATTACATGTTATCTTGACCCTTACTCTATCCTCTCCAAAATAAGCAATAAAATCAGAATATACCTTACCTTTTTACAATGAAGTCATGACATGTCAAAATTCCTATCACAAATGTGACAATTCAGGTATGATACACATATTTTTTTTAAATATGAGGAAGCTGTATTATTCAGGACATGCTAACTTATTTTTAAGAAACTAAACTAAAATCTTAGTGGATTAAGAAAATAAAAGTGTATGTATCATTTATGCAAAGTATAGTATGGATGTTGGGGGCTGACTGACTCCTACTAGCAGTACCTCTATAATCGAGGGTCCTTCCAGTTTGTGGGATGTTGTACCCTAGGGCTGTATATAGTCCTATACTGAATCTTCTGCATCCAACTGGGAGACAAGAGAATGTGGAAGATCTCCTGGGAGATCTAGGACTGACCACGAATGGTATACGTTACTTCTGTCAGTATTCTGTTTACCACAATAGATCACATTCCCCCACTACAACTACCAAGAAGCCTGGAAAGAGGAGATGGTTATGGTGATCATGTGGCCAGTGTTTGCCACAGAAAGATTTATAAAATTTGGGAATAGTTATTTCAAAGTAACAGCTAAAAAAGTGATAAAAAGAAAATACATGGTTTGAAAAGTACACACATTACATGTTAATCAACAGGCATGGCTTGTTAGCTAACTTTGACTATTTCCATCGTAAAATCTTTTATCCAAACATTCATTTAAAGAACAGCATTATTTCAAGATGCTTTTGTAGTTTTTGATTCAACAAATACAGCCTCATCATAAATTGTATATCTGTATTCAAATAGAAAAAAGCAGCAGAGTAACAGTATTATTTTTTAAATATGCAGCTGACCAACAGATTTAAATGGATTCATTTTAGGACCAATATACTTTGATCCCAAAAGGTTATACAAACATAATTTTCAAGCACCTAGAGACTCTGAATCCATTACATGTTTTGGGTCACCAGCTTATACATCAAGGTCACAGCCATCACTTCCAATTTCCACGGTAATGAAATATTGTAACCATTTTGAGTTATTAGTGCTTCAAGGATTGTTGAACAGGAGATCAACGATGACATGACTTTGCCTCAAAGTTCATTTTAGGAATTCTCTGGCTATGTAAAAATCACCTCAAAAATACAGCCCTTTAACAAAGACAGTACATTTTTAGGAAGTATTACTCCTAGACTTTGTGGGTAAATTGGAAAAATAATTCATCTTAAATCATTTGAAAGAAGCAAAGTTTAAAATTATATTTTACAATTAAAGTTATAGAATTTATAGTAAAATATAATTCCATGCTGTTATGTAAGAGAGACACTCACATTCAGAAAATAATACAGCATGGCCCTAAAAATTTATAGGACATATGGAAGTTAAGATGTGATCAAACTGTAGCTACATCATCTCATAAAATGAAAATCTGATTTGCAGCCTATCTTTCTTAAAACCTTTAATTATTTTACTGAGTTTTTAGGAGAATGAAAAAAAATGACTATTTATGAGAAAGATATTTTAAAGAAGATAATCTGTGAAAGTATTTATCTATTTTTAATTAAACATTATAAAATATTACAGTGAAATAATTATAAATTAGAGCTGAAAACAGATTATAATTCATTCCTTGAAAAAAATCCATAACCACTATATCAATTACAAGAGTATAATTGAAAGAATTCACAAGACTCTCTAGACTACCCACACACATTAAGCCTTTCATAAAAGTAAAAAATGTGGCATATCAACTGAAGGAAAGACTGGGGAGCCCAAGAGACTTCCAGGTGTCATTCCATAGGGCCTCTTCTTATTAGTACAGGATGTGCTTCATTTTATTATTGTGACCCACCAAGATACCAGTGAAGAATCTTGGTTTCAGCAGAGCTTGGACATGTATCCAGCAGGGTCTTCTGATAAAGCCAGAGATTGTGACATGTTAAACCTGGTGTAAGCCATTAATCAATACATCTCTAAACAATGTAAGCAAACTAGCCTGGGTATCTCCAGGAGAGTTTCAAAACTCAAACGTCACCAGCCATCCTGCTTCTACTTTATCTTGGCCAAGGGTCAGTATCAGTCATCCAAGCATTCCTGGAGCTGAGCCTAAAGCTATCTGCCCCAGCTGAGCTGTAAGATCACTCTATCTTGCACAAACACAAAGCAGATGTCCGTATAACACATTGGCTTCTTGATACTCCACGCTTAGACTGTGAAGCAAATAAATTTGAAGAAACATGTAAAGTTTACACCAGGATTATTCATATTTATAAATGTAGTAAACCTTTCTAAATAATAAAACGGTTTTAAAATAATAGTTCTTTAGAATACTAATTCATAGGACATAGACTAAACTCTTATATATATTAAATGACAAGTAGTCTGCTTTTGTCAGTGAATGATAAAAAGATTGTTATGATTTTTGTTCTTGCTCATTCAAATTTTACAGGCTTTTACTTATTTCATTGGACTTCCTAGACAAAGACACTAGAGTACTCTGGGGGGGGGGGGCAATGTTTCAGATCTCCTTCTTTTGACTCCTTTATTTTTATTCACTATTTAGCAAATATTTACTACATGTGCCTAATTGGGTTCTTGGGATATATCAGTGAAAGAGATGTAAATATTCCTACTCTTATGAAGCATATATTCCAGCAGGGGTGACAGAAAATAAATGATAAAAACAATGAATAAGTCAACTCTACAGTATAATACAGTGTTTAGGTGCTATTAAAAATATAATAGAAAATAGCAGGAAAAAAGTAGCAAGAATATATCTGCATAAAAAGCACAATTGCAGAATTAAATAGGTTAAGAGGGAAAGTGGCCTCATTGTGGAGGTAAAATCTGAACACAATCACCTGAAAATTGCCATGTGGCTATCTGGGAAGGTCACTGCAGGAAAACAAACTCTACAGTACAAAAGTCCTACAATGGGTAGAACTTTCTTTTAATGTGCAAGATATGGCAAGACCAATATCACCAGAGTGTAGGTAAAGGGAAGAAGGAGAAAAGAGCAAGCTATATGATTGGCTAGGTAAAGGGAAGCAAGGAGAAGATAAGAATCTATAGATTATTTTAATGACTTTGTATAAAATGATGACAGCTTGAGTAGAGAAGTGATATGAGCTGCCTTACATTTTGTTAAGAATAAATTGTAATGGCCAAGGGTAGAAGCAGGACTACTAGTTAGAAGCCTACTATGGAAATGCAGAAAAGAGATGATGAGGCATTATACCAAGTTTGTTACACTGGGTGGTATCAGAAGCAGTCATGTTCTGGATATGTTTTGAAGGCAGAAGCAATAGGATTTGACATGGAGTATGTGAAAAAAAGAGAGGAGTCAAGGAGAACACCAAGTTTTTATACTGAGCAACAGGAAGGGTAGAGAACAACTAAAACAGGGAGGATTATTGGCTGAGCATAGTTGGTGAGGGAAGGTCTGGACACTGATGGATAGGTATTTTGAACTGGAGATGTCAAGAGGGCACTGATACACACACACACACACACACACACAATTATATACATATTATTATTCTGAGATAGGTTTGGGCAAGAAATACATATATGATGATATTAAAAGTCATGGGAAGATATGAACTCACCAAGAGAGGGAAGACACTAACAGAAAAAGAAAGAACTAGTGATGGAGCCCTAGTACTTACCAACATTAAAAATCCAGAGAGAAAGGAACCAACTGTAGAAAGGGACAGGCGGGAGTATGCGGAGTACTGGAAGCCCAGTAAAGAAAGACTATTGGAGAGTGGGGAGAAATTAATTGTATAATTATATGAAATACTAATAGTTCAAGTAAAGTGAAATTTGAGAATTAACCATTATATTTCACAACATCAGGGTAGACAGTGATTTGTAACTTTGAGAAGAGCAAAATCAGAGAAGTGGTGGGGACAAAAACCTGAGAATGGTAGAAGAGGAGTTGGAGACAAGAAGTGAAGTTAACCCTCCAGGAGTCTGGCTGCAAAGGAGATTTCTTAAGAAATGGAGTAGTAGCCAGAGGAGAAAGTGCAGTTAAAAGGTAGTTTATTTTTAAAATGGGAGAAAAAAATAGAGAGGCATGTTTGTACATTAATGGAAATGATCTAATAGGAGTGAAATTTGATGATATAGAAGAAATGTATTAATTAAAGTCATTGTGCTAACAGTCAAGCAAAGCCCTCTTAGAAATCACTTAGGAAAAAATAACATTTATTCTTCACAATCTTATAATGTAAGTATTATGATTATCCTTATTTTTTGAAGATGTAAAAGTTGAGACACAAAGGAGATAACTAAGTTACTCAAAGTCATACAGATAGTGGCATTTCAACCCAGATAGTCTAGGTATAGGGTCCATGTGGATACTAGCTACACTGTGCTTTCTCTTGAAGGGAGAATTACTGGAATAATGCTCTTGAGTAGGCTAGAATGAATATGTTCTAGTGCACAAAAGGGGGTGTTAGTGTTAGACTGAAACACAGATATGCTGGAAGATGTTAATGCTGATGTTACCACAAGGTTAGATGTGATGCGATGGCGGGAGTTTTGCAAATCTGTCTGTCTCTCTCTTTCTCTCTCTCTTCAGAAACAATCTTGAAACTATCACTACTATTGATGCCTTTCTTCCAGCCAATAAATTGGGTTTACTCCTCATTGCTCTGAGGAATAATATGCACCATGGGAACTGTGTGGAATCTCAGTAGGAGAGTATTAGAAAGTACTTATTACAGGGTTTGGATTTTGGTTAGGTGATTTGGGGAGGGTACTGGTTTTGGTATAAAAGAATTCAGAGATAATCCTATTATTAGGTATCTTATACAGAGAGCTACATGATTTTGAGCATCTTCTTATGTGCTTATTTGTCATCAGTATATCTTCTTCTGTTAAATGAATATTGAAATTATTTGCCCATTTTTAGGATTGGCTTGTTTGTCTTGTTGAGTTGCAAGAGTTCTTTATATATTCTAGACACAAGTCCTTTGTCAGATATATGTTTCACAAATATTTATGCCTAGTGTGTAGATTGCCTCCTCATTTTCAAAATGAGGTCTTTTGAGAGCAAAAGTTTTTAATTTTGATAAAGCTCAATTAATTGATTTTTCTTTTATGTCTCATGGGTTTTTTTCCTCATATTAAGAAATCTTTGAAAAACCCAAGATTACAAAAATATGCTCCCATAATTTTTCTTGAAATTTCATAGAGTTAGCCCTCACATTAAATTAATAATCTATATTGAGTTAATTTTTTATATGGTATTAGTAAAGAGATTTCCTTCCTTCTTTCCTTTGACGGGCTGACTGGCTAGTTCATGGTTTTACAATAATTTTAGGACTATATGTTGAAAATACTAGCCCTAGCCCATTGAACTGCCTTGGCACATAAATAGGTTGACTAATGGCCCCCAGTAATATCCAGGTCCTAATCCCTGGAGCCTGTGGATGTTACCTTTTATGGCAAAGGGACTTTGCAAATTGATTAATTCAAGAATCTTGAGATAGAGAGATTATCCCAGGTTATCCAGATGGACTCTAACTGTAATTGTAAGTGTTCTTACAAGAAGGAAGAGGGAGATTTTACTACTGAAAAGAAAGTAGCCATGTGATGGGTGGGGGAGAGTAGAGTCAGAGAGAAAAGATGCTATCCACTGTCTTTGAAGATGGAGGCAAGGGCCACAAACCAAGGAATACACGCAGCCACTGGAAACAGGAAAAGGCAAGGAAACAATTCCTCTCCTAGAGCCCTGGAGGGAGTAAAACCCTGACACCTTGATTTTGGCACAGTGAAATCCAATTGGCACTTCCGGCCTCCAGAAATGTAAGAGAATATGTTGTATTTTTTTAAGCCACCAAGTTTGTGATAACTTGTTACTGTAACTATAGGAAACTACTATAGAACCTTTATTGAAAACAGATTTACTATATAAGTGAGAGTTTATATCTGGACTCTGTTCTTTTTCATTTATCAATTAGCCTATTTTTATTTTAATATAAAATATGTCTCTCGATTATTGTAGTTTTAAAATAACTCTTGAAATTAAGTCATGGCATATATAAGTCAAAGGCCAGACTGAAAAAACAAAAAGCAAACAAACAAATGACACCCTCAAATAGTAAAAACAGTCCCAGAGGAGAACAGAGTGCTCATACATAAATTTAAAAAACAAAATCTATGATTAACAAGGCAAGGAATTAAATATGTGGTGAAAAATTTTACCCTATAAAAGGAATAAAAGGTTTTAAAACTGAAAACACAAAAACTGAAATAAAACACTCAATGAATTGGCACACACAGTCAAAAAGGAAGTTAATGAACTGAAAAACCATTCAGTGGCACTGAGTTGGTTCAGATGTTGAACGTCTGCCTTCAGCTCAGGTAATGATCTCCAGGTCCTGGGATCGAACCCCATATCAGGCTTTTGGCTCAGCAGGGAGTCTGCTTCTCCCTCTCCCCCTGCGTGTTCCCCCTGCTCCTATACTCACTCTCTCTCTGTCTCAAATGAATAAATAAAATCTTTAAAAAATAATAAAAAATAAACAAAAAACCATTCAGAATAAAATATATAGACTAAACTACAAAAATGCAGAAAAGATGGAAAATTAAAATATATATATATAACCCAGAAGTACTGGAGATTAAAAGAGTGCAAAAACACTATATATAGTGTAATGCTAGGAATTTTCCAAAAGTGAGTAAAGACAGGAAGCCACATATTACATAAATTTTAGAAATCCCATGGTGGATAAGTAGAAATTAAAACATACCTAGGCATTTAAGAATACAGCTTATGGAAAACCAATGAAAAACAAAAAAAATGATAGAAATCTATAAGAAAAAAGTCATTATCTCTAAAGTAGCAACAGAAAAACTAACAACAGATTTCTTCATAGACACAGGAAATGTCCAAATAAAATGTAATGAAAACTCTAAGTGGATGGGGAGATCTAACTTCCAAATTGAATTCTCTATTAACTAAAAATATTCTTTAAAAATGAAGGTAACATAAAGAAATATTCAAACAAAAACTGAGAGAATTCATCATCAGCAGATCTGTACTGAAGAGAATGCTAATAAAGATTTCTCATGCACAAGGAAAATGGGCCCAGATGGAAGCTAAGAGAGACAAGGAGGAATCAAGGCCAGTGGAAAAGTATGTACAATATGAATAATCCAAAAAAAACCCTGAGGTAGCTAAATTAATATTATTCAAATAGTTTTAAAAATAGCACTCTGACAAGAGATAAAGAAGGTATACAAGAAATGGCTAGTTCAGCAGGACTAGGTTGCATAAACCCTGCACACTCCAAAGAAATTTCTTTTGAAAAACAGTTTCCAAAGGAAAGTTCATTTTCAGGACTAGACCTTGGACAGCTCCCAGGAGCTAGGCTCAGAGCCCTTGTAATCTTCCACCTGATTTTTATATCCCTGATTAAGGAGTGCACTTGTTGTGATGAGCACTGGGTGTTTCACGGAAGTGTTGAATCACTATATTGTGCACTTGAAACTAATATTATACTGTATATTAACTAAATGGAATTTAAATAAAAACTTTTAAAAAAAGCATTATTCTTGTATGCCTGAGGCCTTGGGCCATGCTATACAGTGTGACTAGATAAGTTTATCCTGACAGTGTGAATTACAATGAATGTCTGTTTTTGCTGTGAGGGTCTGGGGTCTGAGTAACTGAGGTCAGTCACATGGGTGCTACACGCCCACATTACTGACCCCTAATAAAAACCCTGAACACCAGAGCTCTGGTGAGCAGCTTTCTTGATTGGCAATATCTCACACTTGTCACACATCACTGCTGAGAGATTTAAGTATGTTCCTATGTGACTCTATTGAAAAGAAACACTTGGAAGCCTGCACCTGATTTTTCTTGGACTTTGCCTCATGTGTCCTTTCCCTTTGCTGATTTTAATCTGTATTCTTTCACTGTAAACAAAACCATAACTAAATACAACAGCTTTTTCCATGTCACGTGAGTTCTTCTAGTGAATCATCAAGGCTGAGGGAGGCCTTGGGTATTTTAACACAGATTCCATCCTAAATTTAAGGATCCCATTTCTTCCTAACCAATGCCAAATATACCCTATATGTTTGGGAATTCAGAAGATTAGTCTTTGTGTGTGTTTTTCATATATCTCCTATGAATTTCTAGCACAAACATCCTTTTCTTGACAGAAAAAATATATATATTTGTGTCATCAGTGAATTCTATCACACATTTAAGGATGAAATAGTACCAATTTTAAGCAAACTTTAAGAACATGCAAAAGGTAACTTTTTCAACCCATATTATAAAACCAAAATAACCTAGATACCTAAGCCAGATAAGGCATTACACAAAGGGAAAAAAAAGAATCCAATATATTTCATAAATATAAATACTGAGTCCAGAGATATATATATGAGGACATTTGACACTATTATATTGTCTTTATATTATATTTACAATGCTTGTATTTATGTTAATACAAGATAATGGAATTCACCACATTTAGAAAATACAGAAAAACTATATGAGTGTCTTAATAAACATAGAAAAAAGGCATGTGATAGAATTCCACATCTAAACATCCATTCACAAGTAAGCTAGAAAGCTAGGAAGAGGAAAGAATAAAGTTCCTAAAAATAATTGAATTATGTGGGAAATGGGTGAATTTTATGGTATGTGAAATATACTTCAGTAAGACTGTTATTTAAAAAAGAAAAAAATATATATATAAAGAAAAATATATAAACCCAGGAATAGAAAAAAACTTTCTTAATAAACAGCATCTATTTTTTTAAAACCTACAACAATCTCATTAATGATAAAATATTGAGAGCCGGTATTGCCACAATAATGCTGCATAACATGCTCCTTCCCAGCATGTCGTCTTAAAAGAACAACCATTTATTGACATTTGAACAACTGTGGATCATATAGGGGTTGACTAACCGAGAAGCTGAGCTCAAATGAGCTTGACTCCATTCTAGGATTTTGTCTAGGTCAATTCAACATGACTCTTATCCTTCAATGACCAGGAAGCTGCCTGAGGCATGTTTTTCTCATGATAGAAGTACAAGAGGGCAAGCTTCACTGAGAAAGCTCTTTTAAAGCTTGTGTTTGTGAAACATCTACTAGCACTGCAATTCATAGGAGCAGGAAAGCATAATCAACCCATAGTGGGAAGAGAGTAAATCTTTGCTTTAAAAAAAAAACCCAAACTTATACCAGCAGCATTATTCATAATAGCCAAAATATGGAAACAATCCAAGGCTCTATCAACAGATCAATGGATCAACAAAATGTTGTATATACATATAATGGAGTATTATTCAACTTTTTAAAAGAAGAAAATTCTGGCACATACTACAACATGCATGAACCTTGAGGACAATACGCTAAGTGAAATAAACTGGTCACAAAAAGACAAACATTATGTGATTCCATTTATACCAGTTACTTAGAGTTTCTTCTCCTATATAAGTAGGTCAAATTCATAGAGACTGAAAATAGAATGGCGGTTGCAAAGGGTTGGGGGTAGGAGGCAATTGTTTAATGGATTCAGAGTTTCAGTTTTGCAAGATTAAAAGAGTTTTAGAGATGGATGGCAGTGACAGTTGCACAACAGTGTAAATGTACTTAATACTATTGAACTGGTTAAGATGGCAAATTTTATGTTATGCATATTTTACTATAATTAAAAAAACCCCAAACTATCACAATCCATCTTCACTACTTCTAGTCAGTATTGTACTACAGGTCTTTGTGAATGCAAATAAGCAAGAAAAACAGATTAAAACCAAAGAGGTAGGAAGGGAAGAAATAAATATTACTATTAATAGTCATGTGACTTATTTATGTAGAAAGTCCAAAAGAATCTACAGATAAATATTAGAATTAGATTTTGGAAGATTGTTAGATCAAAAGTCAACATGCAAAAATAAAATGGATTTCTATGTCCTAACCATAAAAAAAGGTAAAATTATAAAATACACCATTAAAGATAGTATCAATAAACATCAAATACCTAGGAATATAGCTAATGAAAGATATGTAAGACTTCTATGCAGAAAAGTATTGAGAGAAAAGTATTAAATAAGCAAATGGATGGATAAATTATTTTTATGTATTGAAAACCTCATTATTAGAGATGTCAATTCTCTTCAAAATCATTTATAAATTCAGTACAATCTCCCCCAAATGCTAACAGTGTTTGCATTTGTGTGTTGGTGCATGTTTGTATACACATAAGTATGTAAATGAGCAATCTGATTCTAAAACTTACTTAGAAATGCGAAGGACTTAATGAGAAAAACACTCTCAAATAAGAACAAGGTTAGGAGAACCACCATATCATACATCAAAACTTGCTATAAAAGTACAATAATTAAGATTGTGGTATAGCCACGAAGAGAAATGAAAGAACAGAACATTTAGAAGCAAACCCAATTCCATATGTACTCTTACTCTTCATCTATAATAATGGGGGTACTATAGAGAAGTGGGAGAAGGGCAATTTTTTTCAATAAGTGGTGCTGGATATTTTGAGATCCACATAGGAAAAATGAAACTTTTCTGCTACTTCATATCACACAAAAATCAATTCCAGGTGAATTATAGATCTAAATATAAAAGGTAAAACACACAGGCTTTAGAAGTTACCTTTGGAGAATATTTCCATGACCTTAGAGTAGTAAAAGATTTCTTAAATAGGATACAAGAAACACCAACCAAAATGAAAAATATTAATGAATTAGAATATATTAAAATTTAGAACTTCTGTGACTAAAGTCTTCAATAAAGGCAAGAAGGTTTTTAGAATAAATATAACTGAGAAAGGGCTTATGTCAAAAAATTACAGCAAATTCCTTCAAATTAATATGAAAAAGGCAGACAACCCAATGGAAAAAAATAGACAAGAAAAGTGCATAGAAACTTTCTAAAATGGGGTGCCTGGTGGCTCAGTCAGTTAAGCATCCTCCTTCAGCTCAGGTCATAATCCCAGGGTCCTGGGATCGAGCCCCACATCTAGCTCCCTGCTCAGCTTACTGAGTTCATGTTGCAGGGAAGGCTCAATGAATAGTCAAAATCTCAAGTTATCCTTGAGGCTAGAGGAAAAGCCTCATGTTCCATTAGTCATTAGGAAATGTAATTTAAAACTACAACGAGATACTGTTAGAAGAGGTGATTTAAAAGTGTTGGAGAGGACAGAGAATAACTAGCACTCTCATAAACTACCAGTGGGAATTTAAATTTGCACAAACATTTTGAAAAACTGGCAATGGCCACCAAAATTGAACTCACACATTGCCTATGATACTTCATTTCTGCTTCTAAAATACATTATCCAAACAAAATGCATACCTAGGTATATGAGTGTATAGAGGAAGTGGTATGGATCTGGCATAAATGGGACAGAGGAGAAAAACAAAAAGACACTGGCATTTTGACTACAGAGGCATCCTCTTACTTATATGTCTCTGGTTAAACAACCAAGATATTCTGGATAATTCTTAAACAACTAAAATTCTTTGGTGATAGCTCAGTGTCCAAAGACAGAAAACCATGACTGATCTCTACTTACTGTCAAATAATCAGCATCTTACTGAAGGGAAGGAAAAATATTTTAATTGGTTTTTCCTTCTCCATTCCTCTTCTTTCTTGTATATAAATTGTTTTTGCATTTATTAAAAGAAATCAATCTATTGTTTTTTCTTGTCTACAAGTAAATCTCATGCAAATAATCAGATATACCTGTGTTATTTACTGGCATAAACCAACAGATATATACAGGAGGCAAAATTGAACCATGGTGTTAGAAGTCAGGAGAGTTTCTTCTGGGGAGGGGATCAGAATTTATAATTGGAAAGGGATACATGGGGGGGGGGGCTATGGGTGGTACTAATGTTCTATTTTTTAAACTAAGTAAAGATTACAAGTGTAATCTTAGTGATAATTTATGGAATTGTACATACTTTTCTATCTGTCATATTACATTATAATTTTTTAAATTATCAAGAAAGAAAAAGTATTTTAAAAGACCAAGGAACACTTTGAATGTATCCATCCAGATATCTTAGAATGTTTAAAACTTCAAAATGTGTTTATCTTTTCAAAATGTGTTCTTTACATAATCCCTTTTCTTGCTAGAAAAAAATGCCTCATTTACTAAATAAGAAGGCAGATTTTGGCATGTCTAATTCTAATATTAAAGGATAACATTGACTATCAGAGGGATGCTTAAAATGTGTTCTTAAAACAACTAAGAAACACATTCTTCATAGAAATAATAATGCTTTGAGATGTGTGCCAAATAATTGGATTTACAAATATAGAAATAAAGGAGTATTTCCTATACTTAAAGATTCTTGAAATGCCAAGAATGAAATCCATGCAATGTTAATAATGATCTATTACTCTCTTCTATATTTCAAACACATATTTATCTGATACAGAGGAAACACCCATGTTCTTCATGCCTAATTTGATTGCTTTTCATTATAAGTCTTTCACTTGCACGGAAAATTTTGATTCCACAATACTGTGGCTGAGTGATGTAATGAAATGCTGTTATACCCTATAGGGGTTATGTCACAATTTCATAGGTTATGCTATAGCTAAAAAAAAATTATAATGAGGCACTTAATGGGCATGAAGTATGATATATATTACTTGCAGTAATTGTCAGTTAACGCCTTTTTCACTAACATAATACATATTCACCTATGCTCTATATTCAAGAAGATTTTTAAGATTTTTCATGTTACTGTTTGATAACTAATGATTCATTCAATAATTATCACTAATATAGTTTTATAATACTGAGGACTATATTAAAAATAAACATTGACATCCTTAAAATACTGAAATAAAATAACAGAACATCCTAGATGTATGAAAACATATAGATACTTTTTTCATGTTATGTTTTCCAGAAAACTATAAATGGAAGTTATGCATAGATTTTTATTTTTTTTTATGTTTTCCAGAAAACTTTGTACATTTTAAAAGAGTGGTTTTCCCACTTTGATAAGTATATAAGAATCATTTGATGGTGCTTCTTACAACACATATTCTTATGCCCTGCATGCAAAAATTCTCATTCAGTTAATCAGCAATTGTATCTACAAATCTGTCCTCTAACAGCAGCTTAGATGATTGTGACCCATATTTTGAGAAACACTAAGGATTCAGCCTGTATTCACAAGTAATATTGTCTCTTCAAAATATAATCCTAAAAGTAAGCAGAAAACATGAATTCTCATTAGCATTTAGAAGAATTGCAACAGCTCAAAAAGGGCTCATTGTTCATTGGCCAGATTCTCAATCTGTGAAGCCAAATTAGAATTTGTTCTTAATCATATAACCCTAAGAGAAGAGATTCAAATAATCATATGTGAGAGTACAGTTTATAAGAAAGTAAAAATTTTTCAAAAATAAAATTTTAAATAAAATAAGATCATAAACAGAGCATTTCCCATTTTTTTCTTGTATTTAGTTAGCTCTGTCATTCAAGGGAACATATAAATGACATAGAAATGAAGTAAGAGTTTTTTTTCCTAGTTCACTCGTTTTCTCAGTGACTCTTAGCAGAGTTTTTACTCTTACTGTATCGGGTTATTGTTAAAAAGTGAAAACATAAAACTGTTTCACTGAGAGCTGTAAAGTTCACCTAATTTTTAAATAACCAAAGAACCTGTAAATAATGTTTCATAAATGATAACCAAGAAAACATATTTGACTGACTTTGCAATATGATCTATCTACTCCAACTACCAGACTTACTTTTCTTGACCCTCATTCCTTATTCCAAATACTCAGGTCAGTAACCTATTCACCTAGGTTAAGGAGTTTAGAAGCATCGTTAATTCTATGTCACCTTATCCCCACACTTGCAAACCATCACCTACTTGTTTCCGTTAAAGGTATGGGTTCATCCAGTACAACTCCTGAAGGTCATGTAATACAGACAAGACAGCAAGAGTACACACTTCAAGTTAATAGAGGAACTGTGATTACAGTCCATGACTGAAATAGAAAAAATACATATTGGTCTCCTTTCCCAGCTCTTGGCACAAAGCTCCTAAAACCCTTGCAATTTCCTAAGTGATAAGAGCACAAGGAGCATCTTTTATTCTAAAATTAGTTTTCAACCTTAGTTTCTGACACAGAGCTCCTAAATCCCTTGGAATTTCCTGGGTGATAAGAATGCCTTTTGTTCTAACAAGGTGACTGTATGGGCTCCTGGATGGGAACTGGTCACCAGAAAGACAAACCATGATTAGAAGCTTGCTATTTTCAGCCCCACATTCTACACCCCTCCTCACTATTCTCCAGGAAGGGAAGAGGAGCTGGAAACTGAGTTAATGATGCATTGTGCCTACGTGATAAAGCCTCCACATAAATTCCAATAGTCTGGGGTTTGGAGAGCCTCGGGTTGGTGAGTACATCAACGTGCTAGGAGAGTGGTGTACTTCAACTCCACCAGGACAGAAGCTCCTGTGCTCAGGACCCTCTCAGACTTCACCCAAAATATTTCTTTATATGGCTATTCATCTGTATCCTTTATCATATCCTTTATTATATAATAAATTGGTAAATGTGTTTCCCTGAATTCTGTGAGCTGTTTTAGCAAATATTCAAATTTGATGGTAAGGAAGTCATGGGAACCCTGGGTGTAGCCAACTTGGACAGAAGTTTTGGGTAACCCAAGGACCTACTACTTTTGATTGGCATCTGAAGTAGAAGGACAGGCTCATGAGACTAAGGTCTTAACCTTTGGAATCTGACATTATCAACATGTAGATAGTGTCAGAATGGAGCTAAATTGTGGAACACCTAGCTGGTGTCACAGAGAACTGCTTGGTGTAGGGGGAAAAAAAAACAAACAAACCAGGCATCTGAAGTGTTTTGAGTGTGGGTTGTAGTGTAAAAATAAAAGAGACAACTAGAAGTGGGTTTTTCCTACTCAATAACCTACATGAATATGCTATAAATTTAACAAGACACACATTATTTGCTTTCTGCCTCTGCAAGGCAGAAAGTTTATACACAATAACCCACTTTGAAGTTTATACACTATAACCCACTTCAGATAAAGCTTTTAACTTAGTAAGTTGCTACAAAATCAATTCTGAAATGATACTACAGTTTTAGTCAACAGGAGAAAAGTACAGTCACATTAAAAGCAGTAAGAAATGCTTACAAGAAAATAAAGTTTTTATTTCCGTAAATCTCCACAAAGTCCCTCTCAGATACCTTTTTAATTCTGAATATTGATATCTGGCTTGGCAATCTCCAAAATAAAAATAAACCACCATAAATAAATTTTAGGATTAACCCAAATATGTAGGTCAATTTATAAATCATTTACATGACATATTTTTATACTAAGCTAATTTTAAAACATTCAAATATATCATAATGATATATAAATACAGCATAATATGGATCAGTTCAGGCAAGAGCCACAACACTTAACTTTGGTGACCACTGCTGTCCTTATCATAAAGCTTCCTACTTAGCTCTTCAGGTTTCACTTGCTATTCTAATCCAACTGTAAGAGATAGCTTCTTGAAACTCAAATCTTTATGAATTATTCCCATGCTTTAACATTTTCTGCACTAGATGGGTTAAGATACTCTTCTCTACGTCTTTGGAAATATAAAATATTTCATAAATTTCAATGTACATTTATAGACTCTTCTCCAGTAATATTTGGAGCTTGTAATTTTTTGATGTTTTTCTAATTTAAGAAAAGATTTTTTTGGTTATACATCTTACATCTTTTTGCCTTGTGACTCTTTTAAAGACTGGGTTCTGGAAATCTTAAGGGCGTCAAGTAAAGCCATGGGGAACAGGATATATTAATGATGCTGAAAGAATGACAATAAGTTTTCTTTAGAAAAATAAAGAGCAATGTACCCACTTAATGCAGGAAACTGCTTAAATATACAAATGGATCAGGGAAAAATGATGTAGCACTATGCATATTTCATCCCAGGGATTTCCATCTTACACAGGGTAAATGTTCTAAAATTGGTTCTTAATTCCAAAATTGTATATAAATCAAATTACTATAAGGAATCCCTTTGACTACCCCATAAAAATTCTGTAATTTAGAGATCATCATATCTCACTAATGCTACCAAAGCGGGCTTTTCCTCCAACAATGGATCAGACAGATGTTTTGTCAGCTGGCAACAGATGGAAGTTTTGACTGGCACTTAGAGTCATTAGTATCTCAATTACGACTACTCAAACACTAAAATTACACTCAGGCTACAAGATACACTATGAGAGGCCCTCTGAAACTGACATTATGCCCCCACTGATCCAGCCCCCATCCCCAATAGCAAAAATCCTACTTTCCTTCTTAGGTTCACCATGGGGTATAAGTGCTTTGAGTACAATAGCAGGAAGAATTTCTTGTATTATTTTTTTTTTAAGATTTTATTTATTTGAGAGAGAGAGAGAGATAGCAAGAGAGAGCACGAGTGGGGAGGAGAGGGAGAAGCAGGCTCCCTGCTGAGCAAGGAGCCCGACGCAGGGCCTGATCCCATGACCCTGGGATCATGACCTAGGCTGAAGGCAGTGGCTTAACCGACTGAGCCACCCAGGCACCCCCTTGTATTATTTATTCTCCAACCTTCTCCTTCCACTTCTCTTTCTCTCCCTCCAAGAACACATTGTTTATGGTAAAATTCAAAGTTTGCAATTACATGCATGATGAAATCCACACCACACTGTGGTCACTCAGAGTGAGGCATGGAAAAGGCTTAAGTTTTCAAGGGCAAATATAGAATGGAAACTATGGAAATAATGAAATACAAGATAGTGTTAATGATTAGAAACTGTTGGGCATTCTGCATATGCAGTTCTTCAGAATGTCTAAATATAGCTACATTTTTAGAATCTCTAAACAGCATTTTTTCTTTATTTCATGTATAAAGTTATTAATGTTAAAATCGTCACAGTAATGCACACAAACCTGATTTTTTTCAGTCGCTTTCCTCACTCCACTATACTTTAGTCCCTACAACTTTTTACTCGTACAGTGTTCATAGCTAGAATATCAAATCTGAGTATTCAATGTGCAAGCATGATGCCCTAGTTACTAAAAAAGACAAAAAACAAAAAATCTACTCTTTTTAGATGTTAACTTATTAAAAGGAAAGAAGACTACCTCTTATGTAATTTTAGAAACTCAAGGTGAATAACAACTATAGTGACTGGTAATTTTGTATAGCTAGTGTCACTAGAAAAATTCAAATACATTTTCAAAGGAAAATAATTAGCATATTTGTGTCATAGAATGAAGGGGGCATTTTATTGTTCTTTTGCTGCTTTATTTAAGGTTCAAATTTCATTTTGTCCTTGTGAATGTAAACAAATAAAAAATACGGTGTATGTATGTGATTTTCTTCTGCTCAGGATATTTACTTGTTTTATATGTATGTGGGGGAGTAGGGAGCAAGATAAGAGAGTAGAGATAAAATAAGAAAAATGTTTTGATCTTTTTCTACTACTTTTTTTTATTATTATGTTATGTTAATCACCATTCATTATATCATTACTTTTTGATGTAGTGTTCCATGATTCATTATTTGCATATAACACCCAGTGCTCCATGCAGAACGTGCCCTCTTTAATACCCATCACCGGGCTAACCCATCCTCCCACCCCCCTCCCCTCTAGAACCCTCAGTTTGTTTTCCAGAGTCCATAGTCTCTCATGGTTCATCCCCCCCTCCGATTCCCCCCCTTCATTCTTCCTCTCCTGCCTGCTTTTTCCACTACTTTAATGAATGAAGAAAATGGAAGTTTTTGATTAGTACTTAGATTCCTGTCTCTTTGTTTGTTAGTTAGTACTTTAGGAGGTACTTTTAGAAAATAGATCTCTATTAAATTAAAATGTCCTCTGTATTTGGAATATTAAATATCAAAGCAAATGTGTTATTCACATTTGTCTTTATGGAAAGTATTTTTTCCTCAATTTTGTCATAGGTAACCTGGATTTCTCTTATTATTCATTAAAAATTCATAACATAGCAATATGCTTTATACCTACTTGGTTTCATCATTTACAACACTTCAACATTTAATAAATGCTCATTTCTCAACCTTTCAACACCAAAAATAAATGAAGAACTAAGATTAAGGTGCTTCTGGTTTATTTTACTGTACTTCTTATGTAGAAAAAATTATTTTCTTATATAATTTTAAAAGGCAAAGAGTTTAATTTTATTCCAAAGCAGGCATAAAAATGTTTCATTTAAAAAAAAATGCATGAAGCCCTCATAAGACTATCTTAAATTACTGTTAAAAATCTTAGGATTTCCTCATACAGTATTGAGTCCCAGTGTGAACTAGAATTATGTAGTTTTAAAGCCTATGAAATAAAACAGTTTACATAAGTAAGTGCGGCAAAAACCTGAATTTATTCATCTAACCTCTCATTTGCTGGTCCACAGCTTGAGTAAATTTCTGAGTCTTTTGTAGTTAGCTAGGTTCAGGTCAATCAAAGTACTAACCAACAAAATATTAGAATAAGTAATGTACACTACTACCTAAACAGTACCATAAAATCTTCTTCCTCTATGCTACATGATCTTGACCTTCTGTGTTAGCTTGATGAAGATAACCAGAATAATTTTGGAAGCCACACATTAAAGCTGGTAATGCCAAAATCAGGAAGGAGCCTGGATCTCTGGGTTACTGCATGGACTTCTCATGAATTAAACTTTTTCCCAACTTTAATGAGGAATAATTGACAAATATAATTGTACATATTTAAAGTGTACAATGTGATGGTTTGATATAATATACATTGTGGAATGCTTACCAAGATCAAGATAATTAACACATCTGTTACTGCACAGAGTTAACTCTTTTTACATGTGTGTGGTGTGAGAACACTTAAGATCTACTCCCAGCAAATTCCAAGTATATAATACCATATTATTCACTATTGTTATCATGCTATGTTTTGGATCCTCAGAATGTATTCATCGTATAACTGAAAGTTTGTACCCTTTGATCTTCACCACCCCTTTTCCTCCAACCCCAGCCTCTGGCAAACATCATTCTATTTGTTATTTTTATGAAATCAATTTTTTTTTTTTTAAGTTCTACATATAGTTGGTATCGGTCAGTACTTCTTTTTCTCTGGCTTATTTCACTCAGCATTACTCTGTCTAGCTTCATCCACATTGTTGCAAATGGCATGATTTCCTTCCTTGTTATGGCTTGAATAATACTCTATTATACAGTTGACCCTTATACAACCACAAGGTTAGGGGTGCTAACCCCCTGCAGTTGAATATCCATGTATAACTTTTGACTCTCCCAAAACTTAATACTAATAGTCTACTATTAGCTGGAAGCCTTACTAATAACATAAACAACACATATTTTATGTTATATGTATTATATACTGCATTCTTGCAATAAAGCTAGAAAAAAGAAAATACTAAGCATAAGGAAAACACATTTACAGTACTGTAAAAAATATGCATACCAGTGGACCCAGGTAGTTCAAACCTCTGCTGTTTAGGATCAACTGTGTGTGTGTGTGTGCGTGCGTGTGTGTGTGTCATATTTTCCTTATTCATTCATTCTGTCTTTGAAAATTTATTTTAATAATTATTCATTCATTCATTCTTTAAAAACCTTTTGGGTCATTTCCTTATCATGGCTATTGTGAATAATGCTGCACTTATGGGAATGCAGATAACTCTTTGACATACTGATTTCATTTCCTCCAGATACCCAGGAATGGGATTGCTGGGTCACATGGTTTTATTTTTAATGTTTTGAGGAACCATCATACTATTTTCTATAATAGCTATACCAAATTACATTCTCACCAATAGTGCCTAGGGTTCCCTTTTCTCTACAACCTACCAATAGCATTTGTTATCTCTTGCCTTTTTGATAATAGCCATCCCAACAAACATTAAGTCATATCTCATCAAGGTTTTGACTTGCATTCCCATGATGATTAATTTTGAGCAATTTTTCATTACCTATTGGCCATTTGCACATCTTTTTTGGAAAAAATGTCTATTCAGGTCCTTTGCCCATTTTTTAATTGAATTATTTGCTCTTTTCCCATTGAATTATAGGAGTTGTTTATATGTTTTGGATTTTAACTCCTTAAGAGATATATGGTGCACAAATATTTTGTCCCATTCTGTATTGCCTTTCTGTGCAGAAACTCTTTAGTTTGAGGTAATCCTACTTACCAATTTTAGCTATGGTTGCCTGTGCTCTTGAGGTCTTATCCAAGTAATCATTGCCAAGACCAATGTCAAGGAACTTTTCCTGTGATTTCTTCTTGGACATGTACAGTGTTAGACTTTACATTTAAGTCTTAAATCCATTTAGAGTTAATTTTCATGAGTGGCTTAAGATAGGGGTCCAGTTACATTGTTTTGCATGTGGATATCCAGTTTTCCCACACCTTTTATTCAAGAGACTACCTTTGCCCATTATATATTCTTGAAGACTGGTTGATAGTATATGTGTTGGTTTATTTCTGGGCTCTCTTTTCTGTTCCTAAGTATCTTATTCTAGGTGTCCATTTTCATGCCAGTGTCATATGGTTTTAGTTACTAAATATTTGTAATATAGTTTGAGGTCAAGAAGTATGAAGGCTTCAGCTTTGTTCTATGTTCAAGATTACTTTATCTAGTTGGGGGTCTTCTGTGGTTCCATAACAATTTTAGGATCATTTTCTATTTCTGTGAAAAATGGCATTGGAATTTTGAAAGGGATTGCATTGAATCCATAGGTCATTTTGGGTAGCATGGACATTTTAACAATATTAATTCTTCCAATCCAAAAAACATGGAATATCTTTCTAATGGTGTTTTTTTCATTCTCTTTTATTAACATCTTATCAGTGTAGAGGTCTTTCACCTTCTTGGTTAAATTTTTCCTATTTTATTGTTTGTGATGCTATTATAAATAGGATTGTTTTCTTAATCTCTCTTTCAGATAATCCATTATTAGTATACCTAAACACAACTAATTTTTTAAATCATTTATTTATTTATTTGTCAGAGAGAGGGCACAAGCAGGGGGAGTGGCAGGCAGACGGAGAAGCAAACTCCCCCTGAGCAAGGAACCCAATGCAGGACTCCATCCCAGGACTCTAGGATCATGACCCGAGCAGAAGGCAGACACTTAACCTACTGAACCACCCAGGTGTCACTCACACTTATTTTTTATGTTGACTTTTTATCTGGAAAACTTACTGAATTCAGTTATTCTGATTCAATCTCCTTGCTTGCTATTGGTCTGTCCAGATTTTCTATTACTTCAAGATTCAGTCTTGGTAATGAATTTAGCCACTTCTAAGTCATCTAATTTTGTTGGCATATAATTGTTCATAGTATAGTCTCTTATGAACTTTTGTGTTTCTGTAGTATCAGTTGTAATGTCTCCTCCTTAATTTATTATTGTATTTGAGTACTCTCTTCTAAGGCTGGCTAAAGGTTTGTGCATTTTATCTTTTTAAAAAAACCAACTCTTTGTTTCATTGGTCATTTGTATTATTATTCTAGTTTCTAATTCTTTTATTTCTGCTCCATTATTTATTATTTCTTCTATGCCGCTGAATTTTTTGGCTTTTTTTCTAGTTCTTTTGGGGTGTAATGTTAAACTGTTTGAGGTCTTTTTTCTCTATGTAGGCCTTTATCACTATGAACTTCCATTTTAGAACTACTTGTGCTGCATTCCACAAATTTTGGTATGTTGTGCTTCCATTTTTGTCTCAAGATATTTTTTTGATTTCTTCTTTAACCCACTGTTCATAAGTTAGTCAGTTAATTTCTACATATATGTGAATATTCCAGCTTTCCTCCTATTATTGATTTCTAGTTTCATACCATTGTGCTTGGAAGAGGTAAGATTTCAGTTGTCTTAAATTTGCTAAGACTTGTTTTGCAACCTAACATATGCTCTATCCTGGAGAATGTTCCCTGTACACTTGAGAAGAATGTGTATTCTTGTTGCTGTTGAATAATATGTTCTGTACATGTCCATGAGGTCCGTTTAGTCTAAAGTGTAGTTTAAGTCTCTTATTTACTTATTGATTTTCTGTCTAGATGATCTTTCCATTGTTGAAAGTGGGGTACTGAAGTCCTCTACTTTTATTGCATTGCTATCTTTATTGCAGTTCTGCCTTTAGATCTGTTAATAATTTTTTAGTGTATTTAGGTGCTCTAATATTGGGTACATATATAATTGTTACATCCTCTTAACGAATTGACTCCTTTGTCATTATATGATGATTTTCTTTATCTCTTCTTATTCTGCTTTTGATTTCAAGTCTATTTTGTCTGACTTAAGTATAGCTATCCCTGCTTCATTTGGCCACCATTTGCATGCATTATCTTTCTTTATCCCTTCACTTTCATTCTAAGAATGTCTTTAAACCTTGAGTCTCCTGTATGCAACATATAGTTGGGTCCATTCAGCTACTTTGTCTTTCAATGGGAGGATTTAAATTACTTACATTTTAAAAAATTGATATGTAAGGACTTGCTATCACCATTTCTTAAATTGTTTTCCGACTGTTTTGTAGGTCCTTTGGTCCTTTCTTTTTTTCTTGCTGTCTTTGTGAATTAATGTCTTGTAGTGGTATGCTTTGATTTTTTTGTCTTATCATGTATATATTTGTTATAGGTTTTTGATTTGTGATCACCATGAGGTTTTCATATATATCATATAACAGTCTATTTTAAGCTTATCACTTCACTGTAATTGCACAGAAATATTTTACACATTACTTGCCGCCCCATTTTATGTTGCTGATAATCACAATTTATATATTTTTATGTTATATATCCATTAACAAAATATTGTGGCTATAGTTATTTTTAACAATTTTGTCAAGATCCAAATACACATGTTCAATTACATAAAAGTCATCCCCACTTAGATGTTCCATGAATACCTTAAACTCAAAGTATTCACGTTAGAAATGCATAAGTTAGAAGTGGGTAGTATTCTGGCCTCTCTAATATTCTCAGTTTGTGGAGCTGTACCTACAACAGGATAAAGCAATGTTACAGCCCTCAATCATTGTATTTTCCTTGTCTGTCGGCCTGAACAAGTCAGTGATAATTATACTCTCCATCAGCCATATTATCTTTGAATGACTGACCTCTCTCTCTAGTTGCCGTGTTACCTGCTTACCTATTATTGTTGGATGTGGTAGACAGACTCCAGCACCAATATATCTAGCACAGTTGGCTTTTTTTTTTTTTTTTTTTTTTTTACTTTTTAGAATTTAGTGATGGATGTTTAAGGTCGTAAGGTGACGAGATCTGCCAAAATGAAAATGGGAGTGAAAATCAAGGACAAAAATCAAAGAGTTATCCTTTCTCTCTTGTTAATATTCCCTCTATATCCCTTGTCATACAATATTGGTGGACCCAGTATATGTCCTATGAAGTTAAATTTTGAAGGGAATATTGTATAATGTGGTATTAGGAGGGGAATGGTATTATGTGCTATATAAGTCCTGGTCAAAAATATAAATGTTTATAAAGTCTTGGGATTCAGGTTATTAGCTAATGAGATCAATACAAATTTCCCAATAAACAATCTGCCAAATTCACCTTTGCTTTTTTAAAAGTCACTCCATAATCTCAATAAATGCATCTACTCAAAACCAAAGGGAAATGAGGGCCATGTTGGACATAAAAATCTGAAGTGTAAATCATCATCTCCTCCCATGAATACATCTTTTGCATTCTGTGCCCTAATGAACATCATCAGCATTAACCCATTTATCTTAGCTATTCTTTGACTAAAAACCACTAGGAATAGTCTAAATTATACCTAGTACAGTATAATCTGCTGTATTAGTCTAGCAAACAAATTAGTTACTATCAGAAAAGCCATACTAGAGTAGTAATAAAGCCAAAAAAAAAAAAAGTTGCCTCTTTCCTTATAACATTTCCAATCTAGGTGAAAAAGTATGTGATGTATGAACATAGTTTATAAATAAGACTTTATAGAAAGCTTAAAATGGATAGCAGAGAATATAAATCATGCATGAGTTCAGAAGATGGAGAGAGTTACAATATCAAAGAGGTGAAATTTGAATTAGATATGAAAAATACTTATGATTTATATCAGATGAGAGGAAAAGGAAGAATTTCCCAAATAAGTAATAGGATATAAGTCATGGATAATAGACATGTAAAATTAATTGCTTGCAGGAGAGATTATTTCAAATTAGGATAAGGTTAGGAAAGATCCCAAATGGACAATAAAGGTTTTTGGATTATATCCAGTGTACAATAAAAAAAAAAAATCACCCAAGGTTTTTGATCAGAAAGTTGTATTAAAAAAGGAACAGTTTTTCTTTATTTTTTTAATTTTATTTTATTTAAATTCAAGTAATTAACACATAGTATATTATTATTAGTTTCAGAGGTAGAGTTCAGTGATTCATCAGTTGCATATAATACCCAGTGCTCATTACATTATGTGTCCTAAAAAAGGAACAGTTTATTATTATTATTTTTTAAGATTTTTATTTATTTATTTGACAGAGAGAGATACGGCAAGACAGGGAACACAAGCAGGGGGGAGTGGAAGAGGGAGAAGTAGGCTTCCCAACGAGCAGGGAGTCTGACGCGGGGCTCGATCCCAGGGTCCTGGGAACATGACCTGAGCCGAAGGCAGACGCTTAATGACTGAGCCATCCAGGTGCCCCAAAAAGGAACAGTTTAAAAAAACACAATTTGGGGAAAGGTTTACAAGTCATATTAAGAGACGTTGAAGATCCCTGTATATCTACTTTAGTCTATTATCTTAGGATAGAATGAGGATCCCCAGATGGTAAGGTATTTGCAACAAACAAGGACAGTGAGCCATGTGAACTTAACCATGGAAAAAATGGGTAAAATTACTTCAATTTACTATGCCACTTTCCATAACAATCTAAAAGTAGGAACATCCCAAAGGAATATAAGAACAAAAAATGAAAAACAATGTACAAAACAAGAGATGGGAATTCGGCAAATTGACCAGAACCAAAAGAAACAAAGAATGCTCTGGAAGGGCATAAAATGAAAAAAGAATCTAGTTCACATGATAAGGCAAGGCAGTGAGGGAAAGAACAACTGTTTAACAATTAAGCAAAATGCAGTTTCATTTTTTTTTTTAAATTCACTAAGTACAAACATGTTTGTATCTCTGATCGTTGGTATCTTTTCTCTCCAGGGAGATGAGTTATTTGTAAATGATTCATTCTTAGACATTTCTGCCAAGAACCCACTCTGGCTGATACCAAAACACCAATGTTGCTGAAATGTTCTGGTAGGTCATAGCCAGACCTGCTATGGGATTTCATGTCATCAGAAATACTAGAGTACCAGAGTTAGGTAACTGTGGCTCAGAAACAAATTGTCTTATACGGCAGCAGAGCCTAGAGTAATTATCATACACTCTTACTATCCATACAAAGTGCAGGGAACATCTGGTTTCTTTCAACCTCCAATTTAACTCTTTTTTCTTTTTTTTTTTTTGGTCCTATTAGGAACAGGCTACAGTAGTTGCATAATTAAGAACAGAAATCACCTCTATGAAGAACTAGGGAAAATAAAAGAGTAACCAAGGGATGAAAGGGAAGTCACTCATTTTGTGTCTGCTCGTTTAAATTTTTATATGTTATAGATCTTTTATTCTGAGTGTTTGCTTCCCATAGTAAGCCAGAGGGAAAGCAGGCTTAAACAGGGACAAGTCATCTTTCTTGCACAGCTTTGCAGTCAGACTGGCCCTTTGTAGTCTGGCCTAGCTCAGCCATATGTTCTTACCTGTCAGTGTCAAAGGAAGCACAGAGAAAGTGTAGTAATAACTGAACTCCAGAGTGATTTTCATTGCCAGTAGATAGGCCACAAACTAGAGACAATCTAGCAGCTGACTTTCTTGCTGCCCTATTCATCTGCCTCTCAAAATAACTTTTTTATTTCCTACCAAATAGATGGGGCATGATGCACTGGAATTAGGACATAATATAGGAAGGTAAGAGTTAGCTTGAGCTGGTTTCAAAGAATTATTGGACTCCTGAAAGGAAAGAAAGATGAGGACACACCACAAATTGTTGGGAAAAATGGTGAGAGGCAGACTAAGGCTTAAAGATCATTATAGGTTAGTAAGACCAGTTTCTGGAGAGGGGTGGTAACACCACTAAAAGATAAACAATATCCATGGCGTAGAGAACCTTAGAATGTGAAGACACGAACACATCTGTTTTATATGGAATGCTAACACTTCACTAAATCCAGTGTGACTTGTGCAGATCAGAAAAGAAAAACATACTCATAAAATCTCTTTCCCATTGCCTAATATACAATGAATTACCCTTTACACTGTTAATAGAAATCTCAATACTCTGTTATTACTGGTCTATTTTTAATCTTATTGAGTCTTTAAGAGGTTTCATGTGCATGACATTTTATTATACATTTGAAAGAAGAAAATAAAATAGCTTTAGCTCCTTGGAAGGAATTATATCTTGTGATACATGAGAGAAGCAAATTATGTAACTACTGTAAAAGCACCCACATGAGGTCCCCAGATGTCTGTTGTATTTGTATTCACTCAAATTTTGGGGGGCCACTCCTTTCTCTTACTCCCTCATTTCATTTGCCTCAAAATTGCTAAATTAAACAAGTTGTAATTGGGGTTATTCAGCGCCTTGTAGTGATATTGTTCATTTGGGAAAAGTAAAAAAACAGTTTCAAGTTCATTATTTAGTATAGTTAGTGAATAAATCATTTGAAAGTTCTATTACTATATGATTTTAAGCATTTTCTATCTTCTGCTTTAACTGATCTCTATTATATATTATATATGTTATTTTATATTATATATATGTTATATATGTTATTTCAAATATGACTCTACTGATATGCATTGGTTCATGCTAACATTGGTTTTTTTATACTTTCTATTGTTTTCTTTTTAAGTTATTTTAATTCCAGTTAGTTAACACATAAGTGTTATTTTAGTTTCAGGTGTACAATATAGTGATTTAACAATTCCATACATCACCCAGTGCTCATCAGGGCAAGTACACTCCTTAATCCCATCATCTATTTCACCCATGCCCCCACTCACCTCCCCTCTGGTAACCATCAGTTTGTTCTCTATAGTTAAAAGTCTGTTTCTTGGGTTTCTCACTCTTTTTCACCTTTGCTTGTTTGTTTTGTTTCTTAAGTTCCACATATGAGTGAAATCATATGGCATTTGTCTTTCTGTGACTGGCTTATTTTGCTTAGCATTATACTCTCTAGCTCCATCCATGTCATTGCAAATGGCAAGATTTCATTCTTTTTATGGCTGAACAATATTCCATTATATATATATTATATATTATAATGTTATATACTTATATATAATATATATATTATAATGGAGATATATATATATTCATCTATCAACAGACACCTTGGCTATTGTAAATAATGCTGCAATAAACATAGGGGTATATGTATCCCTTTGAATTAGTGTTTTTGTATTCTTTGGGTAAATACCCAGTAGTGCGATTGCTGGATCTTAGGATAATTCTATTTTTAAGTTTTTGAGGAACCTCCATACTGTTTTCCACTGTGTCTGCACCAGTTTGCATTCCTACCAACAGCGTAAGAGGGTTCCTTTTTCTCTACATCATCGCCAACACCTGTTGTTTCTTGTGTTGTTGATTTTAGCTGTTGTTACAGGTGTAAGATGATGTCTCAATGTAATTTTGATTTGCATTTCCCTGATGGTAAGTGATGATGAGCATCTTTTCATGTATCTTTTGGCCACCTGTATATCTTCTTTGGAGAAATGTCTGTTCATGTTTTCTGCCCATTTTTAGATTATTTGTTTTGAGGGAGGTGTTGAGTTTTAGAAGTTATTTATAAGTTCTTTGGATACTAATCTTTTATCAGATAGGTCATTTGCAAATATCTTCTGTCATTCTGTAGGATACCTTTAGTTTTGCTGATTGTTTCCTTTGTTGTGCAGAAGCTTTTTATTCTGATGTCGTTCCAATACTTTATTTTTGCTTTTGTCTCCCTTGCCTCAGGGGTCCTATCTAGAAAAAAAAAGTTGCTATAGCTGATGTGAAAGAAGTTACTGTTTGTGTTCTCTTCTAGGGCTTTTATGGTTTCAGATCTCATATTTAGGTCTTTAATCATTTTGAATTTATTTTTGTGTATGGTGTAAGAAAATAGTCCAGTTTCATTCTTTTGCAGATGTATGCTAACATTTTTAAATCTCTTAACGTTATGCCTAGCTAGTCATACCTGTCAATGTAACATATTGATTTTCCCAAGGTCAAGGACAAAGGGCATTATATATTTGACATTTAATGAAAGCCATTCCCATTAGTGTCCACTTCTTTAGAATATTTCTGAGGGAGAAATCTATTTAAGTGAATTGCTTAAACATGTTTCATTCAGATCTGGTGACTTAAGTTTCATAATTCCAAAAACTTCTTTCAACAGTTCTTTCTGCAAATAACATCTTAGTCCCACTGGATTTTATGTAGAGCTACATAACATGTAAGAGAAAATGCATGATGTCAAGGGACTTTCAACCTAAAAGACAAAACTTGAAAATTATGAATCAAGTAAATATACTCTTTGATAAACGCAAGTGGATATGTATCTAAGGACCTAAACTTGAGGAATAAAAATCAGGCAGATTCTTGTATTTAGAGGTTCTGAGGCATAGAAGATCAGCCTGAAGAGGCTTTGTGTGATGGAGAGCTTCACAATAAAGTAGATTTGGAAAGTGCCTCGGTACAGTATTACTATATCTGGAAGAGAAATATATATTCCCTCATTTCCCTGTTCACACAATTCTCTCAGCTATTTATAATTTGTAGCACTTTCTAAAAACAGTCTTGATAAGTGCTTTACAAATAAATAGAACCTAAAATACAAATTTTAGAACCTCAGATGTATATGTTTTTATATTTTTTCCCTGATATGTGTAATTTACTAGGGGGAGGATCAAGAAAATATACACATACTCATATTTTTTCACCTGTCCCTTCCCCAAAAAATCATATCAAAGTAAAAAAAAACAAAAAACACAAGATTTCAATTCTAATTCAGATCATATTATTCTTTCCTTTCTTCTTCAAATGAATCTTTGAATCAACTGTGAGCCATTTGACTTTCCACAAGTTTTCCTATTACTCACAATTAAAATATAAAACTGTATATTTTGAGGAGTATCAAATATTATATCATTTGTTGTCCAAAAATATTTCTAAGACTTTAAATAATTAGAAAAGTTATTAGTTTATGAGTATTTTTCCATTTTGAAAAAGGCAAAGGAAAAATTAATCATATCTTATAAAGCCACTATGTTTTGTTGTGTTTGGTTTTGATTTCATTTGATCAATTTCTTTTGTCTTATTGTGGAGTGAGGGATGTATACTAAGGAAATAAGGAAATTTGCTGGTTGATCTCTCTGCTCAAGTTATAGGAATTCTTTATTTCAAGAAGAAAGATACTATCTCTTGTCTTGCATTTGACTTCAGGCTGAAAAAGCACCATTAGTAGAGTAACTATACCTAGCATTCCAGGTTTAGCATGTTTCCTTTATTTAAATGCTACCCTTAGGCACCAGATATGTGGAAAACTTCTCTCAGATCTATGATGTGCTATTGTATAATTTCTTAGGAGTACTTATCTTGCCTCTCAGTATAGGTCTCTTCATGTTAACTTGGAAAAATGGAAAGACATTGAAAAGGTAGAGAAGATGTGTCCATCTGAGGAAGTAACTAGAGCCACTAAATAACACATTCTGTAGTAGTTCTGGTTTTTAGAAAGGTCCCCTTTCTGATATCAGATACTTTTAAAATTATCCTTCGAAAATTATAGAAAAATTTCATGTTGGTTTTTTTTCTCCCAGACACCAGGTACCAATGTGGATTCATATTTCCCTAGGTTTTTAACTTTCTATAAAGTGAAAGTAATAAAATGAAATCTGTTTGATTTGCCAAAGAAACCTTCGGACAAGAGATGCCTTGAAATTGTTCTCCTTAACTTTCATTTGGTATAGTGGAAAGAGGATGGGCTTGGAACAAGGCAGAATTTTATTTTTTACCAAACCAATAACTATTCTAGCTTCACAATTTTGAGCCAATTGTTTAAACTTGCTGAGTTCCATGTTCCTCAACTTTAAAAAGTATCACAGTGATAGCTATCATGCAGACTTCTTGTGACAATCAAGTAATAGAATGGAAAGCACCTATCTCCGACTCTAGCCTACGAGGAGATAAAAATGCCCCTATACTTCTCAGTGCTCCTGCGAAAAGCCATAACCTCCTAAGACACAGAAAGGTTTATGACATAAGATAGGGAATGTATGCTTTCAATTCCTCTAGAAACATTTTACTCTTCACATACCATGAGAATTAGATCTGTAGTTAATTGCTCTGACCCAGGAATGCCAAATGCTCTGAATTAGGTCCCTAGGTTAAGGCCCAAGGTGACAGGAAGCACTGTCTCTCTGTTTATATTTCAAAAAAACATGAATCTAGAACCTGGAAATAGATCTAGGTCATAAAGTAGTAGACACCCACGGTTTATAGGACTCTTGGAAAGATGCATTTATGTTTCAAAAGGTTAGAGTAAAAATCTAGGATTCTTTCCATCCCATCTCAGGATAAAGGGCTGGCTGTCTCTTATCTATAAATCTAATCTAATATTCTCTGTTCCTCACCTAGGACAGATTTGAAATTTGTATGCATAGGACTTTTGACCTGGCTTTCATAGAGACACCCCTGGGGTAAGGATCAGAGTGTAGAGAACAATATGATCATGATTTGCTTTTTAAGTAGATAATAATGTGATGGATTTAGAATACCTTGTGTGCACATTCAATACAAAATTATATTCATAATTTTATCATTGATCACATTCAAAATAAATTAAAAATGAGTTTAAAAACCCAACAATGATCACATCAGTGTTTCAGAACATTTTGCTTAATAAACAAACAAACCAAAATAGTCTTGGATTCAATCGCGAGGTTAAGACAAGTTCTCAAGTGAGCTTTGCAGTCATATTTTCCTAGAGGGAAAACTTTCTACTTTCTTCTTCTTTTTTTTTTTTTTTTTAAGATTTTATTTATCTATTTGACAGAGAGAGAGAGAAAGAGAGAGCACACAAGCAAGGGGAGCTGCAGAGGGAGAGGGAGAAGCAGGCTCCCCACTAAGCAAGAAGCCTGATGCCGGACTTGATCCCAGGACCCTGGGATCATGACTTGAGCCGAAGGCAGACGCTTAACTGACTGAGCCACCCAGGCGCCCCTCTACTTTTCTAAAACATCCACAACATTGAGCTAGTGGCAAGTGGAGGCCACAGGTCTCGACATCATTACCACAGATAGACATATACACACACACAGACACAGAAACACACACACACACAACAGTTCAATGATTTTACCTAGGTGGAAAGAATACCACTTAATTAGATGCAAGACCAATTAATCAATATTAATTTATTTGACTTAGAGTGCCCAGTAAATGAAAGTCGTATCTATCTCTGCTTAGGTTTCTGTCACCTGTCAATATTTTACAAAGATGCTCAATGTCATTGGTGTTATGTCATTCTTCTAGGCTTCAGGAGTTGGTTTCCCAAAGTCATAAAATCTCATTGCTTTAAAAACTTAAGTAGTCTAGGAGATGGCATGATATAGGATCATATTCCCAGAAGGTTTAATAATGCAAATTGTGGGGTATCATAGTGACCTTTTAGCTACAACAGTAACTTCCACGATACTGACTGGGAAGCAGACAAGCAGCATGTTTAGCCTGTTGCTGACCTTGAGCTAGTTACTCATTCACCAAAGCTCTATTTGAATTCAACATTGGCATTCATACTTGAACTTAGACTAGAAACAGGTACATTGCATGCATACAAAAATGATTAATTTCAAAATTCAATTAACTGATAAACTGTTTCATTGTTCTTTAGGTATTTTTCTGTCTCTCATTTTAAAATTAAGTCCTTTTTCAATAAGTTTTAGTAAAATTGCTTGAATCAACCTTCTAAGAGAGTTGTTCCTAATGGCATCTGTTTTTCTCAGCTATTTATAGCAATCATCTGTTTATCAGTACAAAAACAGGTATTGACTGCACTCTATGTTCATAACATGCTAGACACTGGTGGGGCAAAAAGATATAAAATCTATTGAGAGTTTTGGGGCACCTGGGTGGCTCAGTTGGTTATGCATCCGAATCTTAATTTTGGCTCAGGTCATGATCTCAGGGTCATGAGACTGAGCTACATGTCTGGCTCCACGCTCAGTGGGGAGTTTGCTTGAGATTCTCTCTCTCCCTCTGCCCCTCCCCACCACTCTCTCTCTAACAATAAATAAATCTTAAAAAAATAAAACTATTGAGAGTTTTATAATCTCATTGGGGAAGAGATCCAGTGCCAAAAGAGTATGGTGCTGAATATAAATTCTACAGTTTAAAGAAAGGTAAGATGATTGTAAACCATGATCAGAGAAAGCTTCATAGCAATGGGGGAAAATATTCCCTGCATGCAGAAGTGGGTTTAAAAAGGGAGTGGGGGCTGGGTTGCCAGAGGTGGGGGTGGGATGAAATGGGTGAAGAGGGTCAAAAGGTATAAACTTCCAGTTATAAAACAATCATGAGGATGTAATGTATACCACGACGACTATAGTTAATAATACTATATTGTATATTCGAAAGTGGCTAAGAGAGCATACCTCATCACAAGAAAATATATTTTTTTGTAACTATGGTAACAAATTTTAACTAGATTCATTGTAGTGATGATTTTACAGTATATACAAATATTGAATCATGCTGTATATCTGAAACTAATAAAATGTTATATGCCAATTATACCTCAATTAAAAAAAATAAAAGCATCCCTGTGTAAAGAAAAAAAAAAGTGAAAAGATAAGAAAGAAAAAGTTATGTCTGAGGGCCACTGAGGCTGTGATTTTTCATGGATCATATGGTTAACATCAAAATAAAGTGGCAAATAAATTATAAGAATATATGAAGACCAGATTATAGAGCCATATTAAAGAGAGCCCAAGAATATTTCAATAATTTAAGTAACTGAGAATCTGTTAGAAAGATTAAAACTAAATTCTTACTTCCAGAACAATTCTTTATCTCAAAATGAGTGATTCTTTGCACAGTTAGCATAGATTCATAACCCTTTTCCATAGCTTTTAGGGAAAAGGAAGGGATCTAGTCCAAGAGAATTACTGTTGCTCATTATTCCCTATGGGTTATAGTTTCCACTGCTGACAAGGGAGCTTGTGGGGAGAGAATGATTCTAGCAATCTACAAGTGCCCAAGGATCCTGGCTGCTTCCGCAAAGAAGAAACAACTCAGTTGCCAGAAGGTCTCAGCAGGGACAAGAGCAGCAATGCAGACCGAGGGCAGGTCCTGATGCCTTACGTAGCCCTAAGAGAAGGCTCTAAGTCCTCTCAGTTTATAGGATCAGCCTTGGTAAGAGTAGCCTAGCTTCTGAACCCAAGCTGTACAAACACAAGTAATGAACCAATCTTTTCAAAACTCATTGAAAAACATACTCCAACATTTGAAACACTGAATTGTTTCCTCATTGAACCACTGCATTTTAATGAAAGTGTATCATCCAACTTTGTATTAAGCCAACGGGTTACAAAATTTCTTGCTCCCAGAAAATGGTTTAGACCTTTTATTTGTTTCTCAGAGCTTGAAACAGGGTTAATTAATAAATTAATCCTTGTAAATTAGAGAGTATTTTATAACACACAAACACATTCGAATATCTTTTGCCACCAATATAATAGGTACTATGGCAGGTACTGCAGATGTTTCGATCTCCTGTGGGACAGGCAATACTAACGTCACCTCTCCCAGTTTACAAATAAGGAACTTGAATCCAAAAAAAGGCCAAAGTACCCTACCCATAATCACACAGCAGGAAAGTAATTAAATTAGGACTTAGATCCAGACCCTATAACATTAAATCTTACATTCTTTGAATTGCATGAGTCTGCTTTCCCAGCAAAAACTCAATAACTATATGCTAAATAGGAATGGGAGAGTGATATATTAAGAATAACAAATCAAAGTCTTATTGGGGTAGAAAGACCCTTGGAAGCACGCCTGAGGAAATGAAGGCCTGGCCAACTGTTATGAGACTGAACAGAAGGTAACTGATGCATCTATCAAATCACTCATTCATTCAAAAGCATTTTACAAACACCTATATGCTTGGTGCTGAATAGATGGTGTTATAGCAAGCATGAGGTTGGGGAGAGAACACGCCTGTGATGTCATGTGCCTTGACAGAAATAAGGAATAAAGGCAGGCAAGCTAGCTGAAAAGTCAAGTTGCCAATTCTACTTTAGGTATGTTATGCTGCAGCAAGAATGATTTATATAGACCACACATTTGTCAATTCATTACTGGAATTCAGAAGAGGAGTTATGTCTAGAGATAAATTATTGAGAAATTACATGGCGATGTAGTTTAAAATCATGACTAAAAAGCCAGTCACAAAGAACTACATATTGTGTGATCCCAATTAAAAGAAATGTCCAGAATAGGCAAATCTATAGAAACAGAAAGTAGATTAGTGGTCTCCTAGAGCTGCAGGAAAGAGTTGGGAGATTGCAGGGTGATGGTTGGGGAGTGCATGGTTTATTTTTCAGGTAATGAAAATTTTATAAAAATGATTGTAATAGATATGCACCCTGTGTTTATGCTAAAAACTATTGAATTGTACACTTTAAATAGTGAATTATATGGGTATGTGAATTATATCTTAATAAAGCTGCTAAAAACAAAGCTGTAACTATAGATGAGTTATCAGAAGGATAAGAAATAAAGAAAATTCAAAGGACCAAAGAGAGTGAGGAGTAGCTGTAATTAAATGGAAAGAAGAAGGCTGTAAATAATGAGGCAAACAATACATTCAAAAATCTTATTGAGCAAAAGTCCTAGATTTGAAGTAAACTGAGTAAAAGGCATGAATGCAAGATTTTCCTAAGGGAAAAGGAGAATGGCAACTTTAAGTAACTACAAGGCTCTGTCCAAATTCTAGAATTATGGTAGACTAGGTGCACTATCTAGTCTACAATTTCTCAGAATAGAGTGGCAGAGGGCAAATCCAATCAAGTCCTTAGAAGGATGCTTAAGAGTCAAGAATGAGAGAGAAGAAGCAAATGCCAGTACCAAAGAGTCAAAAGCAGGATTATAAAAGTGGGATGGAGTCAAGAGTTATAAACTCTCCAAAAAGGAGTTGGATACTAATATAGGAGGCATTCATTAAGTCATATAATACATTATTTCTTGAACATTAATTATGTAATAATAAAGAACAAAAATCTTAATGTCTTTCCTGGTGGAACTAATAGTTGACTAGCAAAGGTAGATATTTTTATAATCACTGATAAAAATGCAAAGTCCTAACTGGAGGAAGTGCTAAAAACAAGAGTTATCGGGATCCTAAAACACCATCGTGGGATGACTGTTACGGAGAAAGAAAAGGCTACATTGAGAAAGCAATGCTTGAATTGCAATTTGAGAATTAAAAATAAATAAAGAGGTATTTTGGGAAAGTATATCGGATACAAAGGATTGAAGAGTGCATTGTGAATGGCGCAAAGAAACTAAAGAGTTTCTTTGGTTGTTAGAAACCATGTAGGGTCTTACAAGTCATCTAAAAGAGATTTTCTTTATCCAAAGAACAATGAGATTTTATCAAAAGATTTTAAGTGTGTGGAGGGGAGCATGGCAACATAATCAAATTAACATTTGCAATATAAAGAACTGATTGGTAGTGCAGCCAGTTGAGCTTCTGACTTGATTTCAGCTCAGGTCATGATCTAAGGGTCCTGAGATCGAGCCCCACAGCAGGCTCTACTCTCAGTGGGGAGTCTGCTTGAGATTCTCTCCCTCTCCCTTTGCTCCTCTCCCAGCTTGCACACACTCTCTAAAATAAATAAATGAATCTTAAAAAAAAAAAAAAAGAACTAATTGAAGAAAGGCTGAGTGAATAATGATAGATAGGACATGATGGCATCATCCAAGCAAAAGATCATGATAGCTTGGATAAGGGTGGTAGTGATTATGGTAGAGATGGAGAAAAAAGGGTCAAGTTCAATAATACTTAAAAGGAAATTTTGGCAGGATTTGTTAAAGCCCTGAATAAAAGGTGACGAGAGAGAGAAAAGGGTATCAGGCTTGTTCCTGTGCTTTTGGCTTATGCCACTGGATGGTGCCATTCTTTAGATAAGTAACAATGAAAGGAGTGAATTGGAAGAGAAAGATAACAAGGCCAGCTTTCATCTCCATATAGGTCATAGTCAGAGCACTGGATATGGATCAAATCACCAAGGGAATAGGGAGTGAAGAATGAGAACATTAAAAAACTCCAGGACTGTGCCGAGATAAAATGCAAAGAAGAAATAGAAGGAATGGATAGAAATTCAGAAGGAAAAGGAAGGGGGAACCCTAACATGGAAACTCAAGGAGGGTAGTTTTCCAGAGAGGGTAGCCATCAGTTTTAAGTGATTCTGAAATATTGAATGAGATGTTACTATAAATAGCCATCAGGAGAAGCAGCAGAGAGGTCATTGATGAATTTATTGAGTGCTATACCAGTGCAGAGAATGGGCAGGAAGCTAGATTGTGTGGCTTTCAGTGGGAGTGGGATATACTGAGACAATGAAATTCTGAAAAAATAAAAATGATAATTCTTAAAACCTATTTGGTTCTTAAAGGAAGGAGATGAGGTGGTAGTGATGGGGGCATAGGTGGTAAACTAAGGGACTTTATTCATGTGTTGTTTGATTTTTAATCAATGCAAGCCTGAAAATATTTATTTTTTAAGATTCTTATTTATTTTTTAGAGAGAGAGAGAGAGCACAAGCAGGGGGAGTGGCAGAGGCAGAGGGAGAAGCAGGCTCCCCGCTGAGCAGGGAGCCTGATGTGGGGCTCGATCCCAGAACCCTGGGATCATGACCTGAGCTGAAGGCAGATGCTTAACTGTCTGAGCCACCCAAGTGCCCCTATATTTTTTTAATTAGTGGGGGAAAAATTTTCACTTGGAAAAGAAAAGTAAAGTGCATAAGATAAAGGAGAGTGACAATTCCTGACAGTAAAGATGGGAAATGAAAGGCAAAACACCGGTGCAGAGCTTGGGGTTAGTTATAATGCTTGAAGAGCCAGAGCTGGTTAAGACATTTTATGAAGCTGTGGGTGTACAGCATGTGAATATAAAAGTCTCATTTAATGACAGAGGCTGTGATAGGCAAGATCAGGTAAAAATTTCCTCCTTTGAGACAAAAGGAGGCCTCTGAATGTTTCTAAGCAGGGGAAATGAGTCAACCCCAGGAAGAGATGGAGGAGGAATGCAATCTCTGTAATTGCTACTTTGTGGAACCAGGTAAGCAATAAAGAAGAGACAAAAGGGGGAAAGGACTACTGAGCTGCATAAACTCATTGAAGATTTTTTTCTATTATTTTGGTTTTTGTGTATATCATCTCCCAAGTCCACAGCTTTCCACATTTGTCTAGTTTAAATTTGTTAAACAACTCTAGCAGACCAATATTCCCAGATTAAGATCGCTTATTTTGAAAACTAAATATTCACAAGAATATTCAGTTCATAGTCCTAGTTCAGATGTTCTTATTTTTGCCTATAGAGTTTAGAATAAAATTCTGGGAACCTAGACATATGGAGCTAGAAATGATCTTTTTTTCATAATCTCTTAAAATTTCTTCCCTGACAAGATCATAGCAAAATTACATACTTCTAAAAATTGAACTGTTGATTTACTATAAACCTATTTCAGTATTCCATATAAAATTACTTAGAAACATTATTTCTACAATGCCTTTATTATGTTATATGGTGTAATAATGAGGTATTTTCCTTTTCTTTATTGAAAATGGCTAAAATAGCATATAATTATGGGAACGTATTATTTATTCTCTAGACTTCAACTGATCCTTTTTGATAGACATACCATACTTTGTGGCATTTACATTGGACTTTGAGGTGTAGACAGGAATATGAAATACATTAAAATTAATGAAATACAAATTAAAGAAATATAAATCTACCTTGAACATAATTTACAATTTCTTTTGCAGTGTCTTAGTTCATTTGGGCTGTAAAATACCACAGACTGGTTAGCTTATGAAAAACAGAAATTTGAGAGCAACGTGCCTATGTTTTATTGTGACCACTACAACACATGTCTCACCCAGGACTGTCCATCTGTGAAAAAGAAACACTGCAGTGGTGGGAAACACAAAGAGAATGTGAAAGACTACTCTCAGAAGTGGATGGAAGAACAGGCTCAGAGACTGACTGACAAAACAACTGCTGTATTTCAATAAGGAAAGATACCTCCTACTCCTGCACAGGCAAGGATCCCACTTACCCCCCCAGTCTCCTGGGTCTGCCTTGCCCTGGTATGATGCCGGCACTCTATATGGGGGGGCCCTCCCATGATGCCAGTGATGGGCCCTCCTCTTCCTGGGATGATGCCAGTGGGACCTGCTCCTGGAATGAGTCTGCCTATGGGAGGCCACATGCCAGGAATGCCGGGGCCCCCAGTGATGAGATCTCTTGCCCACACGGTACCCACGCAGCAAGGAATGACTCAAGATGGGACAGATGAGGAGAGGGGGGAGCCTCTTTTATATCCATTTTATATTGCTTGTTCTGCTTCCCCAGGAGATAATGGTGGTGTGACTCTAGGTGTTTTTTAACAGCAGGACAAGGAAGACTTGTTCCTCCTTCCTATCAAAGAGAGAATAGTTTTGGCAGGGGAGTAGTGAGATTAAAAAAAAAAATCAATTTTCATTTGTCTTGTGAAATGTGGAAATAAAATTGTCAACTGTTTTAGTTAAAAAAAAAAACACAGAAATTTATTTCTCACAGTTCTGGAGGCTGGCACAGGCTGAAATCAAGGTGCCAGCAATGGTCAGGTGAGGGCCTTCTTCCAGTCGGAGATTTGTCATTGTATTTTAGGCAAAAGTGACAAGCTAGCTCTCTGGGACTTCTTTTATAAGGACATAATAACAATCATGCAGGCTCTGACCTAAACACCTCCCAAAGGCCCCACACCTCCTAATACCATTACATTGGGCATTAGATTTTCAACACATGAATAAGGGGGAGGAGGGATACATACGTTCAAACCATAGCATATTGTAATATATATTTTTACTTATATCGGTTCATATGTAAAAGGCACCACCATTTTTTCATGTCAAATAAACCTGAATATACTGAACCATACTATGTGCAGGAAGCCAGCAAGGCTGATAAAACATCTAATGTGCTAATTAGCTGGCAGAACTTCTCCTCTAATGGCGCATCTTTCCCCATTCAAAATAACCATGACAAAATAGGAGCAAATCACATCTGTCAACTGTTAAGATTATCATAAAGTTCTGGCTAAAAATGCCTTCGCAAGTATTATTATATTCCCTGGACAGTTTAAAAAAGCATAGTCATGATATTTTCCTACCTAGTAGCTTTAAATTGTTTCATAAGTGACCATTACAGTAAAGTGAAAAAAATGCACGAGCCAGTCTGTACATACGGCATGACTGTTACAGTTTATCAAATAGGAAGCAGGTTTAAAAGCAATATATTCTTTCATTCTTTCCTAGGTGGGGTACACCCAATATTCTTAGAAAGTTGGCTAAACTGATTTTGATGCTTTCCATAAGTTGTAAAGTTCTTCATTCTAACCTTTTGGAAACCGTATAAACTAACATAACTTCTAATATCACATAATTTCTATTGCAATTTCTGGATGTAAACATTTCTAGAGCATTTTTTGAAAATTCAACTATATAAAAATATGAGTAAAATCTTATGGTAAGATTTTCATGGAAGCAATGACAACTTGCCCTTTCCTACTCATACATCCGGGATTGTTCCCTAGACAGCATGGGGGTAGGGGTAAAAAATAAAGTATGGGAAGAATGAGACCTGAATTTTAACTCCTACTCAACCATTGGCCTACCTAAAGAATTAGCCTAGTGGATTGCGGACTGCAATGATAAGAGCAATCTTTACATATTTGACAGGCTGTCTTATGCAAAAGACTTAAAGTATGTGCCTCCAAATGTTTTTTGATTCAAGATGAGAATACTTTCTAGATATCAAGCCTAAAGGTATCTTAGCCTCTAAGAGGTAATCACATCTTCAGCATTACCAGGATATCACACCAGGGTTCTTGTGACTCAGATATCTCTGTGATCCATTCTAAATAGGAGAGTCAGTGATTCCATAATGTTCTCTCTGAGGCTCAATTTCCTCATCTCAGAAAGAAGAAACCATCATAGTTAAAGAGTAAAGCAGTCAAATTTAAAATCGAGATAAGGGGATGAAGAGGCAAAAAAAATATGAGCCTTGTCATATAAGCCCCACTAGGTAGCTCTACTATAAAAACTTAATCTTGAAGTTGAACTATTGCTAACTCACAGTTTCCTCATGCTGATTGCACAAGTGCCTGGCTCGTCTCCACAGCACTGTTAAATTAGAGGAAAAAAACAGTAATTTGTTACTTTTAGCTGAGTAGCTCAATATTGTTGTTGCATGTCCAGAATTTGTTACATTTTTTGTCACCACATTTTTTGCTGTTTTATGATTCTACATAAAAATGATACACAATGAAATAAGAAATGGAAGTATTTTCAAACTTCCTGTTTAATCTGAATTGGTTTTCTTATGCATTATGATTAAATAATGCATTTCTTTATAATTGATGTGAGATTTTCAAATGTGGAATAATTTTATTATGGGTTATATGTTTAAATAGGATATATATAGTTAATATTGACAGTATTTTAAACATAAAGCAGCATCTCAATATACACCATAAATCTCATGATTTCTTATAAAACTTTTTAGCATATTTTTCTATATAAAACATGCAGCCCTTTAAAGTTGGAGAGATTATTATTTGTATGAAGACTATTATCATGGATTAGTAAAAGTTTATTACTTTTGGTTCCAGATCGTTTGACCTGTCCCACCTTGGTACTTTAGGTGATATTAATCAATAAAGTCCAGAAACACAACAGATTTTACCTTTTCCCAGCCCTTTTCTTCTGTAGGTATCCATATTTTTAAAACATTGTTTTTACCCATAAACTCAAACAAAATATTGTATCCTTTAAAATTAGATTCTTGGCAGTAAACTTAACTGTACATTAAAATCACCTTAATGCTCAATCTGTTTCTCTTCCATAATCCCAAGCATCTGACTTTCACTCTGGGGGACAACTCATGCTGTTCATTCTACAAATATCTTTTCCTCCTTTGTCAGCCAGCCTAGCTGTTACTCATCCTTAAAGGCCTAGTTCAAATGTCAACATGATGCAGCTTGCTTCAAAACCTTCAGGGATAAGTACTTGCTTCATCATCTGTATTTCCAAAGGAGGTTATATTTATCTCCAAGAGCATTTTTGTTCCACTTTAGAAATTTAACACTTAAATAGTTGGTAATTATGTTACAGTGCAATGAATTTTATAACTTAGCATCATTCAACATTCCTAACCATTATCCCAGAGAAAACCATAGCATAACAAAATTTAAACCAAATGGATTAATTTTCTATTGATGTATAACAAATTACCATAAATTTAGTGGCTTAAAACAGTATCTGTTTATTATCTCACAACATCTGTATGTCTGGCTCTCTGTCAGGGAAGAAGGCTGAAGTCTCATGGCCCTCATAGGCGCTTTGTGACCTGAAAATGTGTGTTTTCAAGGTGAACAGGACTGCATCTCTCTGACTTCTGTCTCTAACCTCTAGACTCCCTGTTAGGAGCTCATATGATTAGGTCAGGACCAACCAGGATATTACTTCTGATGAACTCATTCGATTAGAAACCTTAATTACATCCGCAAAACCCTCTTGCCATATAACCTAACATAACCGTGAAAGTGATACCCCAACATAACCACAAGAGAGAGTAGTGGAGTGGTCTGCACCAGCAGAGAATTTTCGCAGTGACATTGTTTAAGAATTGCTGTTCAAAGGTGATAATATAAACAACGACTTTTAGATCGTTTCAGTATGTTTTAAAAATCACAGATAATGCACTCCATTTTGCCTCCATTCTGGATACACTGCTCTGACCATTTTCGCCATGGTGCATTACTGTTTGGGTATCAAAAATTTACTTAATGAGATATTTGATACAGCTCAGGATTCTTTTCTCCTGGAAGAATATGAAAAAATGCCAACTTGTTTATTTTATTTTAGCTGGATATGAAAAATATAGAGAAATTACAGCTACAGAAAAGACTTAAATTTTTTATCAGAATTTAAAGGAAATATAAAAAACAAGGACTTGCTTGTTTAAAATATAGAATTGTTTCTCACACCTAGTCTTCCCAGACAGCACAACTTTCTCAAAGTAAGAAATGGCATCTGGACAAAGATCAAATCAGGGCTCTTTTTGTAAAATGTGGCCTCAGGATAAATTTCAGATTGAGAGAGCATCTGTAAAACCTTTTGTTAAGGCTTCAGAAAGATTTAAGGCAGTTCCTTATAGACCTTCTCCACTAGGAAAAAAAATGACTTCTAAGAATAATAAGGGCATGCCTTCTATAACCTCTTAGCTAGATAAAATGTTTTTAAAAAATCTTAAGGGTATCCTACTTAGATTTTCTTGCCTAGAAAAAAGGTCTGCTATGAATCTAAGGGACTTGCCTTTTAGATACTCTTTACTAGACAAGGATTCTTTAAAGTTGTGAGCTAGAGAAGGGATCCTTTCAGAAAAAAAATGTGGGTGTGGGCCCACAATTAGCAAATGAACAGATTTATAACTTGATACATAAAAATGAACAAATTTTTAAAATAATTGTACCAACTTGTACTCAAAGAGACAGCTACAATGAAAAGGCATCCGAGGCATCAAATTTCTATGAGCAGGAAGCAGGCTGTAAAATTTACTCAGCTGCGAGCTTGGCCATTTCTTATGGAAAAGAAGGAATGATTCAGGGCTCCTGGGTGGCTCAGTTGGTTAAGCGACTGCCTTCGGCTCAGGTCATGATCTTGGAGTCCCGGGATCGAGTCCCGCATCGGGCTCCCTGCTCAGCAGGGAGTCTGCTTCTCCCTCTGACCCTCCCCCCTCTCATGCTCTCTCTCATTCTCTCTCTCAAATAAATAAATAAAATCTTTAAAAAAAAAAAAGAAGGAATGATTCAGTTTGGAGCCCCAAAGGATAGAGCCAAAACCAGAAGTCAACAATCCCAGGGGGCAGAACTGGGCCTTAACCAGCATATGTTTCCTGCAACCAAAGCAGGATGAATCATCACCTGAGCCGAGCTGGATTTCACATTGCTGTAGAACAATGACTTTCATGTGCCTATTTCCTGTTTTAGATGGATATGTCTATAATAATTATCATGTCTCCCAGTCTATGCTGAATGTGTGGGAGGCAGGTAAATCATCTCTTTGATGTACAGATTTTCAGATTAAGAAGCACCTTATTTGAGGAGTCTCATTCACACCTGGACCTGATTTAGATAATGAAATGCTAGCCTTTAAACCTGATTGTGATAATATAATGAGATAAAACTTGGGGAGTCTTGAGAGGGACTGCATATATTTTGCACTTGGGAGGGAAAGGAGTCATTAGAATCCAGAGTAAAGGAAGAGGCGGAGCAAGATGGTGGAGGAGTAGGAGACCTGGATTTCATCTGGTCTCAGGAATTCAGCTGGATAGGGATCAAACCATTCTGATCACCTACAAACTCAACAGGAGATCGAAGAAAATAATAGCAACAACTCTCTAAACAGAAAAGCGACCACTTTCTGGAAGGTATGACGTGCAGAAAAGAGAATCCAAGGCGATATTCAGAAGGATAGACGGCGGGGGAGGGGGCCTCAGTCAGCCACTTCTGGCAAGTGATAGAGCCGCGGACCACAAAATCGGAACTTCTAGAAGTCAGCTCCACTGAGGGACATTGCTCCAGTGGCTAAGCGGGGGGTGGAACCCTCGCGGGACAGTGTGGTCTCAGGACCCTCGGGGTCACAGAAAGACTGGGGGTGCCTGAGTGCGGTAGAGCTCCCAGGTATTGGAGTGGGTAAGCCAGCTGCAGAGACGGAGCCGAGGAGCGGGCTCTCAGCTCAGGGTGGCCATAAACCGTGATCCGCGGCACAGTCGGGCCACTGTTCCTCCAGCAGGGACCCAACAAGCAGCAGATCCGGGGAGACTCCCCTTCCTCCCCTAGGAGGAGCGGCACAGGAGCGCACCGCAGGTATCTGCTGGGTTTGGAGACTCCACACCAAGTGGGGTGCCAGAGATAGAAATGCTCGGTCACAGGCCGGGTGAGCACGGAGTGCGGCCAGAGACCTGGGAGACAGGAGTGATTGACTGCTTTTCTCTGGGGGCTCACTGAGGAGCAGGGCCCCGGGTTCTCGACTCCTGGGGGGCAGAGAGTGGGAGGCCACCATTTTCACTCTCATCCTCCAAAGCTGCACGGGAAGCTTGCAGGGAACAAAAGCTCCTGAGAGCAAACCCAAGCAGATTACGTAGCCCAGACCGGCAAGGGCGGGGCAATTCCGCCTCCCACAAAGACATTTGGGAACCATGGCAACAGGCCCTTCCCCCAGAAGATCAGCAAGAACAGCCAGCCAAGACCAAGTTTACCGATCAATGAGAACGGCAGAACTCCAGCACTAGAGGAATACTGCACATAGAATCCATGGCTTTTTTACCATGATTCTTTAGTCTTTCAAAGTTAATTTTTTTTAACTGCCTTTTCCTTTTAATTTTTCTTTTTCCCTTTTTCAACCAACATCTTATCAATCCCTTTCTTAAAAAACATTTTTATTTTTCATTTTTAGAGTCATATTCTATCCCTTCATAGTAGTTACCCTTATTTTTGGCATATATATATAAGTTGTTCTCCCTTTACCCTAAATCTCTAGTGTATGGCTTTGTTCTAGTCTCCTGCCTGATCATATTCTCTCCCTTTTTTTTTCTTTTTTTTTAAATCCTCTTCTTTCTTTTTTCAAACAACTTCTTATCAATTCCTTTTATAAATTTTTTATAATTTTCATCTTTACATTCATATTCCATCCCTTCATCATATCAACCCTTACTTTTGTACATATATAAGTTTTTCTTTCTTTAAAATTTTGGGAGGCATTTTCTTCTAACAGAACAAAATACACCCAAAATCTAGTGTGTGGCACTAATCTATGCACCAGCCTGATCATATTTGATCATATTCTGTTTTTTTTTTTTTGTTCTGTTTTTGTTTGTTTTTATCTTTTTCCTTTTCTTTTTTTTTCTTTTTCTTTTTTTCTTTCTTTTCCCTTCTTTTCCCCCAGCTTCAGGTCTTTTCTGATCTGTGTAGAGTATATTTTCTGGGGACGTTGTTACCCTGTTAGTATTTTGTTCTCTCATTCATCTATTCTCCTCTGCACAAAATGACAAGATGGAAAAAATCACCTCAACAAAAAGAACAAGAGGTAGTACCGACTGCCAGGGACCTACTCAATATGGACATTAGTACGATGTCAGATCTAGAGTTCAGAATCATGACTTGTAAGGTACTAGCTGCACTTGAGAAAAGCATGGACGTTATTAGAGAAACCCTTTCTGGAGAAATAAAAGAACTAAAATCTAACCAAGTCGAAATCAAGAAGGCTATTAATGAGGTGCAATAAAAAATGGGGGCGCTAACTGCTAGGATAAATGAGGCAGAAGAAAGAATCAGTGAGATAGAAGACCAAATGATGGAAAATAAAGAAGCTGAGAAAAAGAGAGATAAACAACTACTGGATCACAAGGGTAGAATTCGAGAGATAAGCAATACCATAAGATGAAACAACATTAAAATAATTGGGATCCCAGAAGAAGAAGAAAGAGAGAGAGGGACAGAAGGTATATTGGAGCAAATTATAGCACAGAACTTCCTTAATTTGGGGAAGGAAACAGGCATCAAAATCCAGGAGGCACAGAGAACCCCTCTCAAAATCAATAAAAATAGGTCAACACCCCGACATCTAATAGTAAAACTTATGAGTCTCAGAGACAAAGAGAAAATCCTGGAAGCAGCTAGAGAGAAGAGATATGTAACCTACAATGGTAGAAACATTAGACTGGCAACAGACCTATCCACAGAAACATGGCAGGTCAGAAAGGACTGGCATGATATATTCAGAGCACTAAACGATAAAAATATGCAGCCAAGAATACTATATCCAGCTAGGCTGTCATTGAAAATAGAAGGAGAGATAAAAAGACTTCCAGGACAAACAAAAACTAAAGGAATTTGCAAACACCAAACCAGACCTATGAGAAATATTAAAAGGGGTCCTCTAAGCAAAGAAAGAGCCTAAAAGCAACATAGACCAGAAAGGAACACAGACAATATACAGTAACAGTCACCTTACAGGCAATACAATGGCACTAAATTCATATCTTTCAATAGTTACCCTGAATGTAAATGGGCTAAATGCCCCAATCAAAGACACAGGCTATCAGATTGGATTAAAAAACAAGACCCATCGATATGCCGTCTGCAAGAGACTCATTTTAGACCCAAAGACACCCCAGATTGTAAGGGAGGGGGTGGAAAACCATTTACCATGCTAAAGGACACCAAAAGAAAGCTGAGGTGGCAATCCTTACATCAGACAAATTAGATTTTAAACCAAAGACTGTACTAAAAGATGAAGAAGGACACTATATCCTACTTAAAGGGTCTATCCAACAAGAAGATCTAACAATTGTAAATATCTATGCCCCTAACATGGGAGCAGCCAATTATATAAGAAAATTAATAACAAAAGCAAAGAAACATATTGACAACAATACAATAATAGTGGGGGACTTTAACACCCCCCTCACTGAAATGGACAGATCATCTAAGCAAAAGATCAACAAGGAAATAAAGACTTTAAATGACACGCTGGACCAAATGGACTTCACATATTCAGAACATTCCATCCCAAAGCAATGGAATACACATTCTTCTCTAGTGCCCATGGAACATTCTCCAGAATAGATCACATCCTAGGTCACAAATCAGGTCTCAACCAGTACCAAAAGACTGGGATCATTCTCTGCCTATTTTCAGACCACAATGCTTTGAAACTAGAACTCAATCACAAGAGGAAGGTCAGAAAGAACTCAAATACATGGAGGCTAAAGAGCATCCTACTAACAAATGAATGGGTCAACCAGAAAATTAAAGAAGAATTAAAAAAATTCATGGAAACAAATGAAAATGAAAACACAACTGTTCAAAATCTTTGGGATGCAGCAAAGGCAGTCCTAAGAGGAAAGTATATAGCAATACAAGCCTTCCTCAAGAAACAAGAAAGGTCTCAAGTACACAACCTAACCCTACACCTAAAGGAGCTGGAGAAAGAACAGCAAATAAAGCCTAAACCCAGTAGGAGAAGAGAAATAATAAAGATCAGAGCAGAAATCAATGAAATAGAAACCAAAAGAACAGTAGAACAGATCAACAAAACTAGGAGCTGGTTCTTTGAAAGAATTAATAAGATTGATAAACCCCTGGCCAGACTTATCAAAAAGAAAAGAGAAATGACCCAAATCAACAAAATTATGAATGAAAGAGGAGAGATCACAACCAACACCAAAGAAATACAAACAATTATAAGAACATATTATGAGCAACCCTATGCCAGCAAATTAGATAACCTGGAAGAAATGAATGCAGTCCTAGAGATGTATCAACTACCAAAACTGAACCAGGAAGAAATAGAAAACCTGAACAGACCTATAACCACTAAGGAAATTGAAGCAGTCATCAAAAATCTCCCAAAAAACAAAAGCCCAGGGCCAGATGGCTTCCCAGGGGAATTCTACCAAACATTTAAAGAAGAATTAATACCTACTCTTCTGAAACTGTTCCAAAAAATAGAAATGGAAGGAAAACTTCCAAACTCGTTTTATGAGGCCAGCATTACCTTGATCCCAAAACCAGACAAAGACCCCATCAAAAAGGAGAATTACAGACCAATATCCTTGATGAACATGGATGCAAAAATTCTCACCAAAATACTACCCAATAGGATCCAACAGTACATTAAAAGGATTATCCACCACGACCAAGTGGGATTTATCCCTGGGCTGCAAGGTTGGTTCAACACCTGCAAATGAATCAACGTGAAACAATACATGAACAAAGAAAGAACAAGAATCATATGATCCTCACAATGGATGCAGAAAAAGCATTTGACAAAGTACAGCATCCTTTCTTGATCAAAACTCTTCAGAGTATAGGGATAGAGGGTACATACCTCAATATCACAAAAGCCATCTATGAAAAACCTACAGCGAGTATCATTCTCAATGGGGAAAAACTGAGAGCTTTCCCCCTAAGGTCAGGAATGTGGCAGGGATGTCCACTATCACCACTGCTATTCTACATAGTATTAGAAGTCCTAGCCACAGCAATCAGACAACAAAAAGAAATCAAAGGCATCCAAATCGGCAATGAAGAAGTCAAAGTCTCACTGTCTGCAGATGATATGATACTTTATGTGGAAAACCCAAAAGACTCCACCCCAAAACTGCTAGAACTCATACAGGAATTCAGTAAAGTGGCAGGATATAAAATCAATGCACAGAAATCAGTGGCATTCCTATACACCAACAACAAGACAGAAGAAAGAGAAATTAAGGAGTCGATCCCATTTACAATTGCACCCAAAACCATAAGATACCTAGGAATAAATCTAACCAAAGAGGCAAAGGATCTGTACTCAGAAAACTATAGAATACTCATGAAAGAAATTGAGGAAGACACAATGAAATGTAAAAATGTTCCATGCTCATGGATTGTAAGAACAGATATTGTGAAGATGTCAATGCTACCTAGAGCAATCTACACATTCAAAGCAATCCCTATCAAAATACCATCCACTTTTTTCAAAGAAATGGAACAAATCATCCTAAAATTTGTATGGAACCAGAAAAGACCCCGAATAGCCAGAGGAATGTTGAAAAAGAAAAGCAAATCTGGCGGCATCACAATTCCAGACTTCCAGCTCTATTACAAAGCTGTCATCATCAAGACAGTATGGTACTGACACAAAAACAGACACATAGATCAGTGGAACAGAATAGAGAGCCCAGAAATGGACCCTCAACTCTATGGTCAACTAATCTTTGACAAAGCAGGAAAGAATGTCCAATGGAAAAAAGACAGTCTCTTCAACAAATGGTGTTGGGAAAATTGGACAGCCACATGCAGAAGAATGAAACTGGACCATTTCCTTACACCACACACAAAAATAGACTCAAAATGGTTGAAAGACCTCAATGTGAGACAGGAGTCCATCAAAATCCTAAAGGAGAACACAGGCAGCAACCTCTTCGACCTCAGCCGAGGCAACTTCTTCCTAGAAACATCGCCATAGGCAAGGAAAGCAAGGGCAAAAATGAACTATTGGGACTTCATCAAGATAAAAAGCTTTTGCACAGCAAAGAAACAGTCAACAAAACTAAAAGACAACCGACAGAATGGGAGAAGATATTTGCAAATGACATATCAGATAAAGGGCTAGTATCCAAAATCTAGAAAGAACGTATCAAATTCAACACCCAAAGAACAAATAATCCAATCAAGAAATGGGCAGAAGACATGAACAGACATTTTTTCCAAAGAAGACATCCAAATGGCCAAGAGACACATGAAAAAGTGCTCAACATCGCTCGGCATCAGGGAAATCCAAATCAAAACCTCAATGAGATACCACCTCACACCAGTCAGAATGGCTAAAATTAACAAGTCAGGAAACGACAGATGTTGGTAAGGATGCAGAGAAAGGGGAACCCTGCTACACTGTTGGTGGGAAAGCAAGCTGGTGCAGCCACTCTGGAAAACAGTGTGGAGGTTCCTCAAAAAGTTGAAAATAGAGCTACCATACGACCCAGCCATTGCACTACTGGGTATTTACCCCAAAGATACAAATGTAGTGATCCGAAGGGGTACATGCACTCCGATATTTATAGCAGCAATGTCCACAATAGCCAAACTACGGAAAGAGCCAAGATGTCCATCAACAGATGAATGGATAAAGAAGATGTGGTGTATATATATATATATATATATATATATATATATACACACACACACACACACACACACACACACACACACACACACACACACAATGGAATATTATGCAGCCATCAAAAGGAATGAGATCTTGCCATTTGCAACGACGTGGATAGAACTGGAGGGTGTTATGCTGAGCGAAATAAGTCAATCAGAGTAAGACATATATCATAAGACCTCACTGATATGAGGAATTCTTAAATCAGGAAACAAACTGAGGGTTGCTGGAGTGGGGGGTGGGGTGGGAGGGATGGAGTGGCTGGGTGATAGACATTGGGAAGGGTATGTGCTATGGTGAGTGCTGTGAATTGTGCAAGACTTTTGAATCACAGATCTGTACCTCTGAAACAAATAATGCAGTATATGTTAAGAAAAAAAAAAAAAGAAGATAGCAGGAGAGGAAGAATGAAGGGGGGGAAATTGGACGGGGAGACGAACCATGAGAGACAATGGACTCTGAAAAACAAACTGAGGGTTCTAGAGGGGAGGGGGGTGGGAAGATGGGTTAGCCTGGTGATGGGTATTAAAGAGGGCACGTTCTGCATGGAGCACTGGGTGTTATGCACAAACAATGAATCATGGAACACTACATCAAAAACTAATGATGTAATGTATGGTGATTAACATAACAACAAAAAATTTAAAAAAAATAAAATAAAAGAATCCAGAGTAGACTGTGGAATTTAGTCTGCAAAGACCACCCCCTCCTCTGCCCCCCTGCACGGAACCACGTCTCCCAGTATTCACTCCCTAGAGTGCTGGACCCCACCTACATTGAATCTAAGCTGATGCTGTATATTCAATAGATTGCAGAAGAATTATACTCCATGACTTTCCAAAAACCCTTACAGCTTCTGCATAGATCTCTTAGAATGTTTACCATTGGGATGCTCTGGATACCATGCTATATGAGGTGCAAGCCACATAGAAAGGCCAAGCATAGATTTCCTGTAAACATTCCCAGCTAAGTTTCCAGGCCACAGCAAACATCATCTGCCAGCCATGTGAAAGAACAATCAGTCAAGCTCAATGGTTGTAGCCCCAGTCAGGAACTGCCTACCAGCACATGAAAGACTCAAGAACCATCTATCCGGAATGAGTCAACCCACAGAATCTTTAGAGGTAACAGTCATTTTTGTTTAAAGCAGGGAACAAAACTTTTTTTTCTGTAAAGGGCCATATTTTAGTCTTTGCAAGGAACATACAGTCTCTGTCACATATTCTTCTTAGTTTTTGTTTTTTTTTTAAACAATTATTTTAAAATGTAAAGATGATTCTTAGCTCATAGGTCATACATAAAATAGGCCTTGGATCAGATTTGGCCCATCGGCTAGTAATTTGTGAACCCTGCTTTGAACTACTAACACATAGTGTTTTGTTACACAGCAATAAATAAATGAATATGAAATGGTGTGCACAAGAATTAGCACATGTGTTTTACCATAGAGTCAGCTTCAAGGAAGTAGATATGTCTTAAATATCTATGTAACCCCATATTTATAGCAGAGTGAGTATGCCATAAATATATGTTACCTATAATTCTCCTTATTAAACATGACTTAGTTATATTTTAAAATCCCCTTAAAATATTTTCTAAAATATTATGTATTCATAAAAAATAAATCCTAATGTAATACATATGCAATGTTTTGAAAATAAATTGACAAAAATATCCTGTTAGTGGTAATTATTACCTTTATGTTTAGAATGTACCCTTGAGTCAAAAAAAAGGAGACTACTGATCATGCTACCATGTGGATGAACCTCAAAAATACTAAATTAAAGAATTCAAATTCATAGGATTACATATTTTATGGTTCCATCTTTATGAAATTTCCAGAAAAGGAAGATCTAGAGATAGAAAGCAGAAAGGGGTTACCAAGGCGGGGGATGGGAGCAGAACTGAAAATTGGCATAAGAAAATTTTGGGGTATATAGAATGTTCTAAAACTAGAATGTATTGATGGTTGTATAACTCTATAAAGTTACTAAGAATTATACCATTAAAGTGCATGAATTTTATGGTATGTAAATTAAGTTATGCCTCAATAAATGTCTAAAAGTATAACAAACATCCATATTTCATTGCAGCAATATGGAAAAAAGGCCAACTCCTTTGTGTCAATTTGAGAGGAAAAAAGCATTAAGAATATGTTTTTAATATACAGATATGTTCCGTGAAACACTGTCAAAAATAGATTTAATATTCTTTACTGCACCATTTTGCAGTTCACAAATTATTTCCTTTGAATCGATACGCTCTGCACATTAACAAATATCACCACCATATCATCATTACTAGAGAAAAGGCATATTGCAGAGTAAAGTCTTTATATTTCTAGCTACCTCCCCCTGAATAATATTAAGATTTCAGAGAAGTAACAGAAACTTTTGATGAGCCATAGAAATTCCAGTGGGAAATATAATTCCCAGTTATTTTTTACCAGTCATTATTCCCAACCATTCTTTAAAATAACAGTAGGGATTACATTACTAATGGAAGTTAAAAAAAAAAAAATGTTATCTTCATCCCTGAAGACAGAGTAACAGGCCCTGAAAGCTGCAAATCACTTCTTTGTAATTATAGATCTAAATATACAGAAAATATAAGAACAATAAGCACCAAATAAAACAAATGATAAAGTAAAATAAAAAATTTCATTAATTTTTTAGTGATTCCTTCACATCAAAAATACACGCATAAGTAAAAGTTTAGGTTATAATCTGATTTGCAATTAAACTTTTTTTGTATCATGGGGCCCTATACCATTACAGAAAGGTATAGAACTAATGTACATACGCATATATACACAAAATGTTCCATCAATTTGCAAGGCTTCAAGTAGCCTCCAAGTGCAATGGGCCATGTCCAGAATAAGAACCACTAATAAAATGTGAATTGATGCTTGATTATTTTAAAAAGGTCAACCCTGTGCATCAAGAGTGGCACATAATACTAAGCAAGACATGAATATTAAAAGCAGAGATTTTGCTTTTCTTTTAAATACATTTGGGCAGGAAAAAAAAAATCCTTTGATTTATTAAATGCACTTAACCTCAGTAAGAATTTATACAGAATTATGGTGTCAGTGCTTGACAGAGTCTCTAATATAATCTAAGTGTTTTCACTTGAGTTGTTCAGGTTTTTTTTAATTAGTAATCCTTCACCCCTGATACCATGATCTTGTTGAGAGCTGGATGTACATCCTAGATCCTAGAAAGCAAAAAGACTTGGCATTAATTAAATAAGAACAAACCCTAAAGAGTGAACAGACTGTGAATTACAGATCACAGAAAATTCGAATGGAGAATGATGACACAAGAAGGATTAAAGAAAAGTGAAAGTTAATAGCAGGATTAAAATGGATTTGGAGGATGTTTGTTTCCAGCCAAGTTGGAGGGAAATTAAATTTCTATTCCTATCTTAGAGAACAAAAAAACTGGACAAAATATATAAAACAATGATTTTCAAACATTGGACAACAAGCAGTTAAGGACTACTCCCTGTGAGAAGGAAAATCAATAAAATGAGCCCTAAAATTATACCAGTTTATTGCCCAAAGACTCAACAAAGGGAAGAGGAACCCACAGAAAGCCTGGTGATCTCATTGAGCTGAGGGGACAAAGATCAGATTTCGAGAGGTTGAACTACTTAGAGAATATGGTGCAGAGCACCAAAGAATAGGGAACCATGCAGAGGGAGCTCTGGAGATCTTCAGAGACTTCCTTTAAGTCTTTGGCTTAGTACAGATCTGCACATCTGTAAGTAGAAACTACATCATCTGGGAAACAACAACCGAAATGAGGAGGCATAAAAATTCCCAAAGCCCACACAAAGCTAGGACTAGTTTGTGTTCTTAGCCAGAATGGTGAAGTTTCATAAGACATGAAACATTGAATTAAATTCACAGAAGGCTATTTCTTTGTAATGGGGTTTAATTACATCAAGCGCCAACAGAAAATTTTTCAAAGCAAACCACCACAGATCCAAGTAACTTAAGTATATATACCAGAAGAGTATCCAACAGCACTTAAAAAAACATAACCAAATCCCTAACACTCAACATAATAATCACAATGCCTTGGATCAATCATATATTTTGAAACTTGCAAGGAAGCAGAAAATACGATCCATAACCAGGAGATAAGTCAAACAATAGAAACAGAGACACAAATGACTGAGGTAATGTTATTAGCAGGCAAGGGTATTAAAACAACTACTAAATATTTTTCGCATGTTTAAAAATGTAATATAGAGGGGTGCCTGGGTGACTCAGTCATTAAGCATCTGCCTTCAGCTCAGGTCATGATCCCAGGGTGCTGGGATTGAGCCACACATTGGGCTCCCTGCTTTGTGTGAAGCCTGCTTCTCCCTCCCCCACTCCCCCTGCTTGTGTTACCTCTCTCGCTGTGTCCCTCTCTGTTGAATAAATAAATAAAATCTTTAAAAAATTTTTAAAAAAATAAATAAAATAAAAATGTAATATGGAAATGACCATGGGAAGGAAAAAAACTAGAAGCTTTTTTGAAAAACCCAAATATAAAATATAGTGATAAATTCAATACCTGATAGAAAGTATACTGGATAGATTTAACAGAAGATTAAAACTGCAGAAGAAAAAAAATCTATAAACTAGAAGAAATAGAAACTATATAAAATGAAGCATAGAAAGAAAAAAAGACCAAAAAAAGAAAAAACAGAGGCTGAGTGGATAATATCAAACAGTTAATATATGTATACAATTGAGTCCTGGGGGAATAGGAGGCAAAAAAAGCATTGAAATAAAGGTCCAAAACTTCTAAATTTATGAAAACCATAAGCCCACACATTCTAAAAGAATAAATATGCAATAAAACACATGAAAGCCAACCATAATCAAATTATTAAAAACCAAAGATAAAAAAAGAAAAAACTGCAAAGCAGACAGGGAAAAAATATTATATAAAATAAGACAAAAATAAAAATCTTAGATTTCTCATTAGAAGCAATGCCAACTAAAGGACAATGAATGATATATTTAATGTGTTATTTTTTTTAGATAAATCTGTTTATCTAGAACTTTGTATTCAGAGAAAAAAATCTTTCAAAAATGAATATGAAACAAAAAAACTAGTTAAAAAAATTAAAAGCTGGAAATATTTGTTTCCAAAAAACCTGCGCTGAAATAAATGTTAAAGGAAGGTTTTAAGGCAGAAGAAAATATTAGATGAAACCTTACATTTACCCAAGGCAATCAAAGAACAGGATATTGTAAATATGTTAGTCATGTAAATGTTTTCTAATTTTAAAATTATTTAAAAGATAATGTATAGCTTGAAACAAAAATAGTAACAGTGAACTGTGTAACTTGTAATTTATGTAAAAGAAAAATGTATAGGGGAGCCTGGGTGGTTCAGATGGTTAAACGTCTGCCTTTGGCTCAGGTCATAATCTCAGGGTCCTGGGATCGAATCCTGCATAGTGCTCTCCACTCAGAGATGAGTCTGCTTCTCCCTCTCTCTCTGTGATCTCTCTCACTTTCACTCTCTCTCTCTCTCGAATAAATAAATAAAATCTTTTTAAAAAAAAGAAAGAAAGAAAAATGTATAGTAGGAAAAGTATAAGTATGAGGAGGAAAATAGGATACTGTTTTAACTTTTTTTTTTCAGATTTTTTTTTATTATTATGTTATGTTAATCACCATACATTACATCATTAGTTTTTGATGTAGTGTTCCTTGATTCATTGTTTGCGTATAACACCCAGTGCTCCATGCAGTACGTGCCCTCTTTAATACCCATCACCAGGCTAACCCATCCCCCAACCCCCCTCCCCTCTAGAACCCTCAGTTTGTTTCTCAGAGTCCATAGTCTCTCATGGTTCATCTCCCCCTCCGATTCCCCCCCCTTCATTCTTCCCTTCCTGCTATCTTCTTTTTTTTTTTCAATATACAAAGACATATTACATTATCTCAAAGTAGACTATAATAAGTTAAAAATTGATAATATAAACTCTAGAACTCCCCCCAAAAAAGAGTTGTTCAATAATGGAGAAAAAAATAACATTAAATAATATTGATCAGAAAGAAGGCACAGCCCAATCACATCAATAATTACGTTAAATATAAATGATCTAAACACTCCAAAAAATGACAGTGATTGTCAGATGATAAAAAGCAAAATCCAGCTAAACTCAGCATACAAATAACTCACATTAATTATGAAGTCAAAGAAAGAAAAAAATTAAAATAATGGAAAAATATGTACTATAGTACAACTAAGTAAAAGAAAGCTGGAATGACTACTGTCAAATAAAATAGATTTGGGGGCAAAGAATATTACCAGGGATAATGAGGGAAATCAGTTAATAATCACAAAGTTAATGCATTGAGAAGACATGAGAATATTAAATGTGTAGGCAGCCAATATCAGAACTTCAAAATAGAAGAACCAAAAGTGGATAGACCTCAATGGAGAAAAATTTAGAATTACAGTAAAGATTTCAACACTACTCTATAACTGATAGAAGTAGACAGATCAGTAAAGATGTGGAATAACTAAATTGCACTATTAATCAACTTATTCTGACATAGAAAACACCAATTAAGCACATTTACCAAGCAGAGCACAATAAACTTTCTTTTCAAGTGCACATGAACATTCACCAAGATTGACCACGTTCTGAGTCATAACATAAGGCTATATAATTTAAGAGGATTAAAGTCATATAACATAAAAATACACAAAAAATAAGTATAAAAGTGCATTTTTTGGAATGTAGCTAAAGCAGTCTTTAGAATGAAATTTATAACATTTAGTGTTTATATTTAGAAGTTCACAAATCAACAATCTAAGTGTCCCCCTTAAGAAATAATTGAAAAGCAAATTAAACCCAAGAAAAAGGAGAAAATAATAAAGATAAACCTAGAAATCAATGAATTAGAAAAATGGGACATCAGTATAGACCCTACTGACATTAAAAGAATAACAAGGGAATAGTATATACAACCTAATGCTAATAATTCAACAACTTAAGTAAAATGGAAAAATAGCCCCAAATATGAAAATTATCAAGAAAGTGGATCCATGATCCTCTTCCTTATAAACTACAAAGTTAACAGAAATGTGGAATGCTGTCTTCAGAAACCCCCTACCTGCAGCTATGCATTCTGGTTGTAAGTCAAAGCTGTTTATGTCAAAGTGACATAGAGGTTCCTGATGAGAGTTCAGGGTTTCTTTCATATTTATATAATTTCAAACAACAAAATTTCTAACAGCCTAAGATTTTGGAGAACTACACTCCTCAATAACTAAAAAAGCAATAGTCATTCAAAGAAGGAAGTAGTTATGACACTTAACAGCTGTAGCATGTTCTTGGGAGAAATACTGTTTCCTATTAACTTTGGAATGGGCCTTTTCTATGCATATTACACCAGTCTTATCAATAGTAAAGCAGTTCCCCCTTTTGGCCAACAGCATACAAATCAGCTGGTCAGTCATTGTATAGATAAAATGATTAAAATCCTGCATTCATGAGAAAACTTTAAAGACATTGTCAAGCATTTTTCTAATGCATGGCCTGCACTCCTGTTACTTAATCAAGGCTGATGGAACAGAAACCAGATCCCAAGCCTAAAGGCCCCTTTAAACATCTTCAAATGGATTTAAGTACCCCCACTAATAGAAATATATTTGATGATTACATGTCTATTTTCAGATTTGATCAAAGCCTGGTAAATGCATGTGCATTCCAGATATATATACATATATATAATTCACTTTGTGTTTTATATCTGAGATATCCCTCATTGTCTATCTAGTGATGGAGAAACTTATTTCCCTAAAATTTTTACTAGGAGACATAAAATGCTACTCATTACTTGGAATCTCTATTGTCCACATTATTCTGACTTCAGGTAAGATAAAAAGGACAAATAAAACTTTCAAACTCAAGTTAGCTGAGCTTATGTACAAAAGGTCCTGAACCTGTTCAAACTGTGTTCTTACTCCCAGGGAAGTATTTTTTACTCTGTATTCACCAAAACAGCAGTGCCACTTTTTTTTTTTAATCTCTGCCAATAGGTCAAAAATGTATTTACTTGGAGGGGGGAGGAGCAAGATGGTGGAGGAGTAGGAGACCTAAATTTCATCTGGTCCCAGGAATTCAGCTAGTTATCAAACATTCAGAACACCTACAAACTCAACAGGAGATCAAAGAAAAGAATAGTGGCAATTCTATGAACAGAAAAGCGACCACTTTCTGTAAGCGTATATTTTTCTGGGGTTGTTGTTACCCCTTTAGCATTTTGTTCTCTCATTCATCTATTCTTCTCTGTATAAAATGATAAATGGAAAAACTCACCTCAAAATAAAGAACAAGAGGCAGTACCGGCTGCCAGGGACCTAATCAATATGGACATTACTAGACAATACTAGAGTTCAGAATGATGATTATAAAGATACTAGGAGGGCTTGAAAAAGCATAGGCAATACTAGAGAATCCCTTTCTGGAGAAATAAAAGAACTAAAATCTAATCAAGTCAAAATCAAAAAGACTATTAATGAGGTGCAATCAAAAATGGAGGCTCTAACTGCTAGGATAAATGAGGCAGAAGAAAGAATCAGTGAGATAGAAGACCAAATGATGGAAAATAAAGAAGCTGAGGAAAGGGGAGGTAAACAACTACTGGATCACGAGGGGAGAATTCGAGAGATAAGTGATACCATAAAGCAAAACAACATTAGAATAACTGGGATCCCAGAAGAAGAAGAAAGAGAGAGAGGGGCAGAAGGTATACTGGAGCAAATTATAGCAGAGAACTTCCCTAATTTGGGGAAGGAAACAGGCATCAAAATCCAGGAGGCAAAGAGAACCCCCCTCAAAATCAATAAAAATAGGTCAACACCCCGACATCTAATAGTAAAATTCACAAGTCTCAGAGACAAAGAGAAAATCCTGAAAGCAGCTCGGGACAAGAGGTCGGTTACCTACAGTGGTAGAAACATTAGATTGGCAGCAGACATATCCACAGAGACCTGGCAGGTCAGAAAGGCCTGGCTTGTTCAGAGAACTAAACAAGAAAAATATGCAGCCAAGAATACTATATCCAGCTAGACTGACATTGAAAATAAAAGGAGAGATAAAAAGCTTCCAGGACAAACAAAAACTAAAGGAATTTGCAAACACCAAACCAGACCTATGAGAAATATTAAAAGGGGTCCTCTAAGCAAAGAGAGAGCCTAAAAGCAACATAGACCAGAAAGGAACACAGACAATATACAGTAACAGTCACCTTACAGGCAATACAATGGCACTAAATTCATATCTTTCAATAGTTACCCTGAATGTAAATGGGCTAAATGCCCCAATCAAAAGACACAGGCTATCAGATTGGATTAAAAACCAAGACCCATCAATATGCTGTCTGCAAGAGACTCATTTTAGACCCAAAGACACCCCCAGATTGAAAGGGAGGGGGTGGAAAACCATTCACCATGCTAAATGACATCAAAAGAAAGCTGGGGTGGCAATCCTTATATCAGACAAGTTAGATTTTAAACCAAAGACTGTAATAAGAGATGAGGAAGGACACTATATCATACTTAAAGGGTCTATCCAACAAGAAGATCTAACAATTGTAAATATCTATGCCCTTAACAAGGGAGCAGCCAATTACATAAACCAATTAATAACAAAATCAAAGAAACAATAATACAATAATAGTAAGGGACTTTGACACCCCCCTCACTGAAATGGACAGATCATCTAAGCAAAAGATCAGCAAGGAAATAAAGGCTTTAAAGGACACACTGGACCAAATGGACTTCACAGATATATTCAGAATATTCCATCCCAAAGCAATAGAATACACATTCTTCTCTAGTGCACATGGAACGTTCTCCAGAATAGATCACATTCTGGGTCACAAATCAGGTCTCAACCAGTATCAAAAGACTGGGATTATTCCCTGCATATTTTCAGACCACAGAGCTTTGAAACCAGAACTCAATACCAAGAGGAAAGTCGGAAAGAACTCAAATACATGGAGGCTAAAGAGCATCCTACTAACGAATGAATGGGTCAACCAGAAAATTAAAGAAGAACTAAAAAAATTCATGGAAACAAATGAAAATGAAAACACAACTGTTCAAAATCTTTGGGATGCAGCAAAGGCAGTACTAAGAGGAAAGTATATAGCAATACAAGCCTTCCTCAAGAAACAAGAAAGGTCTCAAGTACACAACCTAACCCTACACCTAAAGGAGCTAGAGAAAAAACAGCAAATAAAGCCTAAACCCAGCAGGAGAAGAGAAATAATAAAGATTAGAGCAGAAATCAATGAAATAGAAACCAAAAGAACAGTAGAACAGATCAACGAAACTAGGAGCTGGTTCTTTGAAAGAATTAACAAGATTGATAAACCCCCGGCCAGACTTATCAAAAAGAAAAGAGAAATGACCCAAATAAATAAATTCATGAATGGAAGAGGAGTGGGCACAACCAACACCAAAGAAATACAAACAATTATAAGAGCATATTATGAGCAACTATATGCCAGCAAATTACACAATCTGGATGCAATGGATGCATCCCTAGAGATGTATAAACTACCAAAACTGAACCAGGAAGAAATAGAAAACCTGAACAGACCTATAACCACTAAAGAAATTGAAGCAGTCATCAAAAATCTCCCAACAAACAAGAGCCCAGGGCCAGATGGCTTCCCAGGGAAATTCTACCAAACATTTAAAGAATTACTACCTGTTCTTCTGAAACTTCCAAAAAATAGAAATGGAAGGAAAACTTCCAAACTCATTTTATAAGGCCAGCATTACCTTGATCCCCAAACCAGAAAAAGACCCCATCAAAAAGGAGAATCACAGACCAATATCCCTGATGAACATGGATGCAAAAATTCTCACCAAAATACTAGCCAGTAGGAGACAACAGTACATTAAAAGGATTATTCACCACGACCAAGTGGGATTTATTCCTGGGCTGCAAGGTTGGTTCAACATCCACAAATCAATCAATGTGATACAATACATTAATAAAAGAAAGAACAAGAACCATATGATCCTCTCAATAGATGCAGAAAAAGCATTTGACAAAGTACAGCATCCTTTCTTGATCAAAACTCTTCACAGTTTAGGGATAGAGGGTACATACCACAATATCATAAAAACCAGCTATGAAAAACCCACAGCAAATATCATTCTCAATGGGGAAAAACTGAGAGCTTTCCCCCTGAGGTCAGGAACACGGCAGGGATGTCCACTCTCACCACTGCTATTGAACATAGTACTAAAAGTCCTAGCCTCAGCAATCAGACAACAAAAAGAAATCAAAGGCATCTGAATTGGCAAAGAAGGAGTCAAACTCTCACTTTTTGCAGATGATATGATACTTTATGTGGAAAACCCAAAAGACTCCACCCCAAAACTGCTAGAACTCATACAGGAATTCAGTAAAGTGGCAAGATATAAAATCAATGCACAGAAATCAGTTGCATTTCTATATACCAACAAGACAGAAGAAAGAAAAATTAAGGCATTAATCCCACTTATGATTGCACTCCAAACCATAAGATACCTAGGAATAAATCTAACCAAAGAGGCAAAGGATCTGTACTCAGAAAACTATAGAATACTCATGAAAGAAATTGAAAGACACAAAGAAATGGAAAAACATTTCATGCTCATGGATTGGAAGAACAAATATTGTGAAGATGTCAATGCTACCTAGAGCAATGTACACATTTAATGCAATCCCTATCAAAATACCATCCACTTTTTTCAAAGAAATGAAATAAATAATCCTAAAATTTGTATGGAACCAGAAAAGACCCCAAATAGCCAGAGGAATGTTGAAAAAGAAAAGCAAAGCTGGTGGCATCACAATTCCAGACTGCAAGCTTTATTACAAAGCTGTCATCATCAAGACAGTATGGTACTGGCAGAAAAACAGACACATAGATCAGTGGAACAGAATAGAGAGCCCAAAAATGGACTCTCAACTCTATGGTCAACTAATCTTTGACAAAGCAGGAAAGAATGTCCAATGGAAAAAAGACAGTCTCTTCAACAAATGGTGTTGGGAAAATTGGACAGCCACATGCAGAAGAATGAAACTGGACCATTTCCTTACACCACACACAAAAATAGACTCAAAATGGTTGAAAGACCTAAATGTAAGACAGGAGTCCATCAAAATCCTTGAGGAGAACACAGGCAGCTACCTCTTCCACCTCAGCAGCAGCAACATCTTCCTAGAAACAGTGCCAAAGGCATGGGAAGCAAGGGCAAAAATGAACTATTGGGACCTCATCAAGATAAAAAGCTTTTGCACAGCAAAGGAAACAGTCAACAAAACCAAAAGACAACTGACAGAATGGGAGAAGATATTTGCAAATGACATATCAGATAAAGGGCTAGTATCCAAAATCTATAAAGAACTTATCAAACTCAACACCCAAAGAACAAATGATCCAATCAAGAAATGGGCAGAAGACATGAACAGACATTTCTCCAAAGAAGACATCCAAATGGCCAACAGACACATGAAAAAGTGCTCAACATCACTCGGCATCAGGGAAATCCAAATCAAAACCTCAATGAGATACCACCTCACACCAGTCAGAATGGCTAAAATTAACAAGTCAGGAAATGACAGATGTTTGCAAGGATGCAGAGAAAGGGGAACCCTCCTACACTGTTGGTGGGAAAGCAAGCTGATGCAGTCACTCTGGAAAACAGCATGGAGGTTCCTCAAAAAGTTGAAAATAGAGCTACCATACGACCCAGCCATTGCACTACTGGGTATTTACCCCAAAGATACAAATGTAGTGATCCGAAGGGGCATATGCACCCCAATGTTGATAGCAGCAATGTCCACAATAGCCAAACTATGGAAAGAGCCTAGATGTCCATCGACAGATGAATGGATAAAGAAGATGTGAGATAGATATATATATATATATATATACATATATATATATATATATATATATATACAGACATATATATATATACCCACAAACATAAATACACACACACACACACACACACACACACACACACACACACACACACTGGAATATTATGCAGTCATCAAAAAAATGAAATCTTGCCATTTGCAATGACATGGATGGAACTAGAGGGTATTATGCTAAGCGAAATAAATCAATCAGAGAAAGACAAGTATCATGTGATCTCACTGATATAAGGAATTTGAGAAACAAGACAGAGGAAGGGAGGGAAAAAATGAAACAAGATGAAACCAGAGAGGGAAACAAACCATAAGAGACTCTTAATCTCAGGAAATAAACTGAGGGTTGCTGGAGTGGAGGGGGATGGGAGTGGGGTGGCTGGATGATGGACACTGGGGAGGGTATGTGCTATGGTATGTGCTGTGAATTGTGTAAGACTGATGAATCACAGACCTGTACCCCTGAAACAAATAATACATTATATGTTAATAAAAATTTTTTTAAAAATGTATTTACTTTCCATTTTTCTTACCTGTGAGATTGAATTTTCACTTATTTACTGAAGATTTGCATTTCATCTTTTGTGAATAGCCTGTGACTTTTGCTAATTTAGCTATTGGTGAACTGACTTCTGGAGATTATTACTGATACTATACCTCTCTTCAAAGTCATTTCAACAAATTCAACTCTTTCTGCCAACATATAATAAAATCTCAAACTTCAAAAGAAATTGTTCAAAATGGATACAATAATAACATTTCAGATATCAAAATGAATTCAATTTATAAGCATTGGGATGTTTCTGCCCAATTATTTCCAACCAGAGGTACCATAGTAATCATTAATAAACAATTATAAAATATATTATTGGATTTCATTTTGCCTCTCAAATATGTTGAAAAACAATACAGTTATTCCTAGAAGCATAGAAAGGAAAAGTATTTTCAGCTATGCCTTTCTTCTGACTAATCATTCACAGTATTGAGTGCAACTAATATTAATTACGTAAATTTTTCTTTTTCACTTCACCTCAAAATCTGGATATGCCCTTTATTCTTTTCCCTCCAGGCTTTAGGAGAAGTGGATGTCCTGTCTCAGACCACCCCCCCCCCCATCCCCACCTCAACACATCCTCTACCTAGACATTTACTCCTCCTTATCTTTTGGATTTGCTCCTAGGTTCTTCCCTCTTGGTGTTTAATACTCCCTTTTCATTCGGTCCTTGGGTCTTATCTCCTAATATTCTCACATTCCATTACCCCCAAATTACTGACCCCCCCCACAAATTCCTATCCAATCCCTTTCATTTTCCTCAACACAAAGCTTACTGAAACAGAACACTGCATTTATATCTACAGCTTCTATTTTTCTTTTCTCTTCTACACATGAGGTTGAGTTCTGATCCTACCTATCTAAAAGTGTTATCTCATCTCTAAGCATGAAATAGCTCCCACACTACCCACCCTTCATATTTTTCTTCTCTTCTCCAAAACATGGTTGTCTTTCTTCAAAGCTGGTTATTATTTTGAAGACCCTTGTCCTGGCTCCTTCTGCTCTGCTCATGCTTGCCTGAATCTTAATGATCAGATCTCTCTACTCTTTTACCACTTTATTCCGTATAAAATCACCAAGTTCCATTACTTAGATGCAAGCTCTACATGAAGAGTTCCCTCATTTTATATTTTTAGCACTATCTTTTCCCTGAGCTTTTAGCTTCTGGTTACATAGAAACCTACCCAGTCCATGACTCTCAGGGCTATATTCCTTCTGCATATAGAACAGAACTCAGACTCTGCTGAGTATTCAAAATTATTTTCAGTAGAGGTATCTACATGCTTCATTAATATTATCTCTCACTCCTCTATACAGTTATTCCCACAATATACCTAGTGATCTTCTAACTTTTTTAGCTTTGTTCAAGGTCTTTTAAAGTTTTCCATAACATGACCTCTCTGAAAGACCAGATCATGATGAACCTTTTATTGCCCTAAATTCCTGGAAATGTTCTTTTGCATAGTACAAACACAATCAATTTTTAAGTGAGTTGACTTTTAATACTGAAAATGTTGCTAAATGATATTTCATGTCATTTGCATGACCTTGAAAGTTATAATTAAATAATCATCTGGAGCAATGAAAGAAGTCTAAAATTTAATCATTATTACTATAAAATCCATAATATCAGTGTGATTCTAGAAATAAGAAAATAAAGATTTCAACAAATGTAAATGTCTACACAGTTAGCTAGAAAATGCATTTACATATTTTAAGAGTCAAAGAAGAAAATTATCAAAGCACGGGAGCAATTTATGAATCTATGGGTAAAGAAAAAATTATGTAATTAATCTGCAACTTGAATGCAAATATGTAACCACCCCCAAACGGCAGTTATAGAGCAACTTCAATAAGAATTCAGTCTTCCTTAAATCTCTGTATTAGCTCCAGAAACCTGAGAGGCTACCCCAAATTATATGGGAGGTACTCCCCAAATTGATTGAAATAACATACATTTGTATAGTGGTTAAGCATCCAAAGGAAGATTTATAATTAAGTATAAAAATATTTATAAAATCAAAGCAATGCTATTCCTACTTTCAGTTAATATGAATATTTTTTGTATATTTATAATATTTAAGAGAATATTGATTAGATTAATGCTTCAATACATCCCATTTAAAATATATAATTAAATTATTATTTTAAACTTGATTTTAAGTTGAAATTAAACAATCTTAACTATTAGACTATTAAATGAGTTTTACCATACTTTATGTTCATATATTAGACTTTTAAGATTTAGTGCTTTAGAGAGATTGTCAATCAGAAAATTGAAATATTTAAGAGAAATTCCATATACTGTATTTACACATGATAAATCATTTAAAGTTCTAAAGAACTTAATATTAAGTTTTTGAATGGGACCAAATATTATTCAGCTACCTTTGGCAATGATTACTAGAATATGTTGCATTTTAGAAAGAGAATAAACATTTTGTCCAAGCTTAAAGCTTAAGAATTGGTTTTGTTTAAACTTCAAAAATTTAAGATTTCTTAAACTGAAATTAATTTCTACTTAGTAATTTTTACTTGCAAAACCAATTTCAAAGACACACACAGCCTCAAATTAGTATTTCATTAATGATATGGAAACACAGGCCACTAAATATGAAAAAATTTACTTGAGGTAAAAAAGTGTCCGAGTCATAAGTAGAACTTAGACCTCAGGAAGTTGATGTTAGTATATAGTAAAGTGACTAATTTCCAAAAAGTCTAAGGAACATGCAGAGCAATTTTAATGAGCTACATCATTAATCAGAATAATGTGTCTAAGAGAGGTTATAGAATGAGGAATTGAAATTATATATGATTTTACAAACCTAACTTCCTAGACAAACACCTCCTAAGCTTCCATGTATTATATCTTTTCTTGGCTTGTTTCAAATAGAGTAACCTATTCTTGAGGAAAAGCAATTGTATAAAGAATTTTTTTTTTTATTCAAATTGTTAGAAGACATCAAAGTTTCCTGAATCCGCAGTTTCTGTTTTGAAGATTCCTCAGTCTCTGTTTCTTGATAAAATTTAACAGGAAAGTCAAGGAGGTAGACAATAGGAATTGAAAAACTCATTGATATTAATAGAATGGAGAGCTAAAATCCTTTTCACCTCTATCAGTGCACGTTGGGCCAAAGTATTCCCTCTGAATGAATAACAAAATGATGTTCTGGCTAGAGTACTAGATATATTTATGGGTTTTTGTCTTTGTATCAAGTATACAAACCTCAAGTCCTTTAGGAATGAGGTAGTATAAATGAATACATAAATGAATTTGACCAAGTATATATATAATGGGCCTGAGCACTATAAGCAGACTTAAAAAGCTCTTAAACATATGGCTCAAAATATATTTGTTTACATTTTTCTCTAACATGTCATGTGAGTCTCAACACCTGATTACAGAATGGTTGCAATTATTACTCCAGCCAGCACTGTCGAAACAGTCGTCATACTGTTTCATAGAACAGTTTATACCAGCGATACTGACTACTTTAATAAACCCCATTTTATGTGATTTTGATTGAACTGACTAAATACTAACGGAAATGGTTCTTGACATTTTTCTGTTGATGATTGTTAAAACAGAGCAGTCCCAGCACTACCCAGAGGCAATTCTACATTGAAAAACTGAGGCACATGATCTAGAAAAGCATCAGAGCATGCTATAATTCTAAGTAGAAATAGTAGGTTATTTCAAACCATCATATATATTATATTGCATGTATAAATAACCAGCTGTCTCTGTGATTCTGAGCAAGAATCACATTTTCTGTTTCTTTTTAAAAATTTATTTTGTTGTCAGTATAGAAACCATCCAAGTCTGACAATTTATACATTAGGTAGTTGTGTTCTCTCAATTTTTATCCAATTTATGTCTAGTGGCTTAGAAATTAAACAATTATAAGGTATGAAGTTATTTATTTGAAACTGTACTTCTAGAGTATCTGTATTTTAACAGATGCTCCTTTTTAAAATGTCTTTTTTACAAAGGATATACTATAATTTCTCTGTATTTTATTAATAGTGGATTTCCTTATATTTGTTCTGTGTAATTATTCTTTAAACTGACTTAATATTGCTCAGATATTGACAACAGGACCAGATATTGAGTGTAAGTGTATTTTTGGCTTATGCAAATATGAGAAACATGAACTAAATAAATTAAAACCTCACTCTGATCAATTCTCCTCAATGAAAGCACATGACTAGAACTAAAACACCAAATGTGTACAATATTAAGCCTCAAATAATTCTCCCCCAAATCTCTCTACCAACTTTTTAATTAGGTGGAAGGACATGGACATATTCATGTCTACACATTCTTCATGTCCTTAGATATCCCACATCATCATGTAGAATAGATCCTCATATAGAGATTTTAAATTTCAAACAAATCATCATTATTGCCCCACCATCCCACACCCCACCCATGATTTAAAAAACTGATATACTGACTTCTTTTCCTGAAAGTTCAAAAATACAATTTCAGAATGCTTATAATACATTCTATCTTCTGTTTTCTCAATTCTGAATATTATTGCCGAAATGTACCCCATTTTCTGTGTTTTGTTCAAGGGTAACTCAATACCACTGTAAATTAGAACTATTAAAAACATTACAATAAAGATTTGGGTTTTAAAAGGGAAAAAAAATTTTTTTCAGAACCAGAGGCACCACTTGAATAAATTATTTAATATGTATTGAAAGAGCATAGAGTTTCTTCACAAAAAATGGTCGGCATGACAGAAGCATTCCACCTGAAGGGAAGCAAAACTGTCTGCAAGTACTTGAAGAGTAATTTCAAGGGGCCTCTGCTGCTATTTCCTAGACAGATAAAGCTCACAGTTAAAGGAAAATGGTTTAACCTATAACTTAGATTTTTTAAATGCCAGATACAAAGATGAAAGATATATACCTGGTATAAAGGTGATGAAATTTTTATTGAAAAAAATCATAACATTTCTATTCTAGAGGCTCTTAAAGGGAAAACAACCACCTGTTTTGGGAATTGAAGGTAAAACTCTCCTTACCTGCATAAAGATGAATTGGATGACACTTTATGTCAGAGTGGTTGGTCTTCTGCACCAAAGAAATGGGGTACAGAAAAAAATTAAAGGACTAAACAAAGCTTACAGAGAATGCTAATTAATGTATGGGGATTTATGGGAATGGTGTGAGACACAGAACATTTTCATTTCAATTTAAGTTGATACTGTCAAAGAGGAGAGACCTCAGATATTACACATGACCAAATACAATGAACACAGTTTTCACTTAAACACATTCTTTATTAAATGTGTGACAAATTTTCTTACTTTAATAATTTAGATGACCTCTAACTGGTTACTCCTTCATAATTGTTCACAGCAACGGCATAACCTCCTGAGAAAACGAATGAGTATCTAGATGGCTGCATGTGTTTAAAAATATCTTGCCAATAAAATGACAAGTCCATCGTGTATTTAGCTTTTAATTTCAGCTGAAATTGTTCCTTATATAATTCCACTGATCGTCATGATAATTTGAAAGGCAGACATTTCCTTGTGACAGTCCAACTCTAATATCTCATAGGACCTGCTCGGGGCTAACCTACTTATTGTACATGGGATGCTTATGCTCCGTGAACTCCTCCAAGTGCTGTTGTTCACTTTGGGTGACATCCATGAAGACTTTCTTCAACAAAATGAGAGTTAGATTACTCCAGCATCTTTCAGGTGAGTGGACACCCTTCTACCTGTCTACCAGAATTCTGTTTGTTTGTTTATTTGGCAATTTAGATATGCATCTAAAATATATTTGGCATTGGCTAGGTGTCAAATCTAACCTGTGAGTGATTACATACTAAAAAAGACAGAAAATATCTGGTAAAATGATCAATTAATAACATTTGAAAAATTACACTATTTCCAATATATCTATCGGGCTTAAGCACTCTTGACAGTAATCACAATTCAAACAACTTGGATCGAAAATCTTTTTAATTATCCAGAAAAAAGTTAAAACATTACAAATATCAATCTAAAGATGCCTTTTACACAGAGCTGCAAGAATTTTTAGGTCTCTCCTCTCCTCCTGCCATCATAAAGTTGCCAATTTTACAGTTGGTGACTTTTGAATGTAATGTTGAATCTCAATTTGTGTCTGCCCACAATAAGAGTGTACCACAGGGTAGCCTGATAAAAAAATCCTTGGTGGCTCATATTCTTTCCTTTTTAACTCTTATTACATCGTTTGCTACTAATAGTCTTGGTTTCTTAGTCTATTTTTCTCTGAATTATGCTTGTATCTCATTAAGAAGCAGCTGGGAGCCTATGGTTAACGAAATGGACTATTATACCAGCAGAACAAAGTCTTGTCTCTCAGAAATGCTTATTTTAGCTCTAGAATATGGCAAATAAATGCTACAGATATTCGGACCTTATATAAAGTTTAATATAGACTGAAGAGGCTATTTAAATCTGTTTTCTTTAATGAAGTATATCACTGATATCAAACTTAACACCAACTGTAAATTCTACTTACTGCTTTTTTAGCTTCTCAACAAATATTTCCTTTCCAAGAAGCACATAGACTTAACTCTAAGCCAAGAGAAACAACAAGCAAAAGCATACATGTAAAATGAAGAGGATTAGGAACAATATCAGAGGAAACAAAAATACATTCACTAGAGATGTTCAACAGGAGAGACTGATGTTAAGTTGTTGATGATAACAACACTCTAAGCTCTTCTCATTCTATGTGCAGTTAATTAGACCAAAGGAGTATGACAGGCCATAAACACCGAGAAAAGCTGAAGCCCTCTTTTCTTTTTTTAAGAAATATCAAAAAGTCAGTCAAAGGATGGTGAGAATAGAGAGAAAAGATCATCATTGTTTCAATCAAGAAGTTATTATGAGAAAAAAACTGTTCTGAAAAAAATATTAATTGCATATAAAATAACTATATTTCTCATGTATGTGGATTACATAGCCTGCTACTCTGGTTTCTTTTCTTCTTTTTAGTTGCTCTGTTTTATTCATGAGACCAGGCCTTGTCTTCCCAATTAGATTGTAAGTTTGTTGAGGGCTGGCAGAACCAATTATAGATTTGAGCTTACTTTCATTTGTCCCAAGATGTAGTAAAGGAGATGCTTAAGTAATATTTTTGAATGAAAAAATATTCTGCATATTATATAGTAAATCTTTTTAAAATTGACTGTTCTGTGTACAGGCCGAGTAACAACTACCAGGTAAGCCAGCTTCTACAAATCCCTGAACAAGAGGGATTAGATTAGATTAATTTATACTAGCATGTCCTGGTCTATATTTTTCTTTCTTTCTTTTTTTTTTTTTTTTAGTTTCTATTAAAGTTCCAGTTAGTTAACATACAGAGTAATATTCATTTCAGGTGTAGAATTTAGTGATTCAACACTTTAATGTAACACCCAGTGCTCATCACAAGTGCCCTCCTTAATCCCCATCATCCATTTAACCCCCGCACCCACCTCCCCTCTGGTAACCATCAGTTTGTTCTCTATAGTTAAGAGTCTGTTTCTTGGTTTCTGTTCTATACTTCCATAACTAGTTTTTTCAAAACATACCATTGTCAAAAATCATATTTAAAAATTATTTCCAATTATTTGCTGCAAAAGCAAAGAGCTCTGAACAAACCCAGTATTTATAACTGCTATAAATTTGCTCAGGAAAGAATGGCATGTCTTTTTCCATCACTGCAAAGACAACCCTTGTGTACCCTTATAACCTCATGTCCTAAACAAAGCACAGAGATGCTCCAACAAGTGGCTGGGTTGTAAGAGCACCAGCATTTTTCATAAGAGGTGCTATTTCTAGATTGCCAACCAATTACCACATATAGTATCTTACATGGCATAATTGAGGTTTCTAAATAATAAATTATTTTATATATTGCTTGCTTCATGGAAATTCATTCTGCTGAATATTTATAATCTTCCTGACCTAAAAATACCATAATTTATACGTCAGATGATAGCATTCACAAAGTTAGCCTCCTTCCTCTCACTCTCTTCCATTAGATTATAAATAAAAATATAAGGGAAAAGAAACCAAAAATCAGGAATCTCAACACTAATCCTTAGCAAGATTATTTCAAACAAATGTTTTTTTTTTCTAATTTTTGCTCTTTCTCTTGAAATGCAGTATCAGATCTGAAAGGCCTTGCTTTTCTGCCCTTTCCTGCCTAAATTCCTCTAAAATATCTCATATTTTTCTATTTTCCCATCATCAACACATATATGTTCTATCAGAACTGATTTCTATAGTTTTGTGCTTTAGGCAGTAGGCAGTACCATATCCCCAGTGATACATACAATAATGCAAAGTGTTAATCATGGGGGCAGAACCCAGGGCATTGCAAATTTGGCATTTCCAAAAAGGTCCAGATGCAGTGTGTAGACATTCTCTCTTCACTCATTAGCATTCCATCATCATAGCTCGTGAATGAACAGCAGTATAGTTTTCCAAAACTCACTTCATAAAAAAGGCAAATTTTCTCAGACACAGCAATTAAGTGAGACTACATTTGCACATAAACCTAATGTACTAATTGGCATGTTCATTTGGATCTCCAAATAGCATCTACACCTGTTTCTCAGTGTGTGAAACAAATAATTATCTCTGCCTCTAACTCATTTTAATGAATTTGATGAGAAGACAACTCAAAGTAATTCATTTTCTTTGGCAAGTTCTAGATTATCAAAGCACTGACTTTCATTAAACACATCAGGTGTTTTGATTTTTAAAAAGGTCTTCAATGTAACTAAAATTTCACTGCCTTCTAAATGAGGGAGGAGGAAATGGATAGAGGAGCAACAGAAAGAAGGAGATAATATTTTACATAAAGAGAGGACTTCCAAAACCATGTCAAAAAGCTTTCTGAGAAAATGGATGTGAATTTACTGCCTGAATGAGTCTGACCCCATCCATCACCTTCCAATGAATGATAGATCGTTCAATACAGTATGTTTGCTCTTTCTATGTCCCTATATTTGACACTTTAAGGAGACAGAAAAACAATGAAACCCTTCAAAGACTAACCTTTTACTACAGCAATTGCTTCTGAAATATATGTGAGTGACAGAAAAAAAGCTTAGAAGACTATTTCTGAAAAATATGTGGCATTTTAGAAGGAAACAAGATCACGAGGTATTTCACTTCAGATAAATTCTAAATCATTGCTACATCTATACAACACACTGAATTAAATAACACAAATTACATTTTAAAATTTGTTTACAGCATAATACCCTCCAGAGAAAGACATGTATCATATGATCTCACTGATATGAGGAATTCTTAATCTCAGGAAACAAACTGAGGGTTGCTGGAGTGGTGGGGGGGTGGGAGGGATGGGGTGGCTGGGTGATAGACATTGGGGAGGGTATGCGCTATGGTGAGTGCTGTGAATTGTGTAAGACTGTTGAATCATAGATCTGTACCTCTGAAACAAATAATACATTATATGTTAAAAAAAAAAAAAGAAGAAGATAGCAGGAAGGGAAAAATGAAGGGGGGGAAATCAGAGGGGGAGACAAACCATGAGAGACTATGGACTCTGAGAAACAAACTGAGGGTTCTAGAGGGGAGGGGGGTGGGAGGATGGGTTAGCCTGGTGATGGGTATTAAAGAGGGCATGTACTGAATGGAGCACTGGGTGTTATACGGAAAACAATGAATCAATGGAACACTACATCAAAAACTAATGATGTAATATATGGTGATTAACATAACATAATAAAATACAATAAAATAAATTTAAAAAATAAAAATAAATAAAGTTTGTTTACAGGAGGCATCCATTAAAAATGGCCTATGGGAAGTTACTCTTTATTTTATGGTATCAGTGAGATGGTCAAATAAATATCAATGAAATTATATAAAATCACTGGGGTTGGCATAAAAATTTTTTTGATACAATGGTGGCTTTATAAATATACTTAGTACTATTAGAATTTGGCCTTTAATACTTTTAACTCTGCAGTTGAGTTTCTATAATAACAGATGTTTCCAATGGTACTTTTCTTAGTATTTGAATTTCCTTCAGATTTTACGCTGTGTTTTATGCATGTTTTGCTCATTTTTTTTCTTTTTTTTTTAAATGAAGTACCTGAGGACTCCCATATGGTAGTAAAATACAAGTAGAATGTCATATCATATTACTCTTTGCTGAAGATCGAACAGATTCCAACAGAAATGCAGTGTAAAATTGTATTTAAAAATCCAATGCTTAAAATCACCGTCTTAGTTTGAATTCCCCTGTTAGGAAAACCTGACACAAGGACTGAGATGGAGATGATATATTTGGGAAATAATCTCAGGAAGTTAGATTGAAAGAGTGGAGAAAGTGAGACAGAAAAGCAAGAAAACTGAAGTGTATTTTATTAAGCTGGTTACCTCTGTGGACAGCTGGGTCTTAATCCCCCACAGGCCCTCTGAGGAATCATGTAGAAGTTGTCTCAGAAACATCCCTCTGAATGAGAGCGGACTGGGGCCTTTATGTACTAGACTACCCTCATCCATTAGGTGAGGGCTATTCCAGGGGGTGTTATAACCCCCACAAACTCACCCAAGCTGAGAAAATCCCCGTGGTTTCAGGGACAACTCTGAGACAGTAAAGCATGAGTGTTTGAAGTGCGCTATTGGACGACTGCACCCAGCTACATACAGGCTGAAATCAGAGGTGGCCAAGGGATGCGATGCAGAGCTCAAAGGGCATCTGCTGCAACCATTAAACCCCTTGTGCCTCCTTTTATGAGTATTTGAGAGGCACTAGCAAAGAGATATGGGATAAAGATGTAACGAGCTTTGAAATCAGACCTGTATTTGAAAGCAGTGCCTACCTGATTAGACGATCAGCATTGGGAAATTTCATGACTCTGCCTACAGGATGATAGTAGCTATCTTCTCAGGCTATGGTCAGGATTAAATGAATTAAGGTATAAGAAACATCTGACATATTGCAAGTGTCTGTGAGTGTTAGTTACTATTAGCTTGTGCCACCTATAGTGATAACATCACACTCATTTCATATGATTTTTATTCACTGAAGCTATTATGGACGTTTTCTGATGTCAGGATGTTTTCTTTGCTCAGCTCCGTCATTTTGTGTGTGTAGATGCACGTTACCACTATGCTAGAAAAAGTACATTCCATCACAGCTTGCTTGTTACCAAACTATAAGGCTTGTTAAGTTTCAGTGTAACTATTAAATACTCAGAAAAGATTTCCTTAACTCACTAGACTAGGTTATCCTTCCTTTGTAACTCTTCAGGTATTTGTTACTAATTATATGTAGTTATGCTAAACTGTAAGCTCTATGATGAAGAGAAATGTCCATCTTGTTTTCCAGGGCTATCAATTAATATATTTTGAATTGCACTAATATATCTTAATCACATACTAGGGGAAGTCAATAAAGTTTTTACCCCTCACTTTTATCTGAATGCAGAGATCATGTGAAATCTTGACTACTAAGAACACATTATATTATACACACTGGCAATACAAACTTTGTATTTTGGCAACGATCTTTGTTGCCAAAAATAGATCTAAGTGCGATTTTTACTTTGACTTTAGAGCACACAGTTGAAAGTAAGCCTGAGGTGATCCTTATTATTCTTCTACAAGCATGTCTACCTTATCACAGAGCCACCACCCTCCTCTAGTGAGTGAGAAAAAGCAGTCACATGCCCAAATATAGGTGAGGAAGGGATACTGAGTGTAAATTTCTGACCTCAGTTCTCTGGAATGATCTGTTGCCAACACCCCCAAATGAACCAGAACATATGGGACACACCCCCTGGACCCTGTTCTTTTCTGCTTAGATGATGGAATGGGTACAACTGCAGATTGCTTTACTCAGGGGCTCATTTTCAGAAAAGAAAAAAAATCATATGTCTTAATCTTTCATCTAAACTTCCTGAGGAGTCCCTAAAGCCAGACTTTTTTTGCATTAATTTCTACATGGAAACAAAAGAGCAAACTCTAATGTTGTCCTCCCCCTAGGTCCCTCTTCTCCTATCATTCAAATCACATTAGGAGTGCCTGGGTGCTTCAGTCAGTTAAGCATCTGCCTTCAGCTCAGGTCATGATCCCAGGATCCTGGGAATGAGCCCATGTCAGGCTCCCTGCTCAGTGGGGAGTCTGCTTCTCCCTCTCCCCACCCCCTGCTCATGCTCTCTCTCTCATATAAATAAATAAAATCTTTTTTAAAAAAATCACATTAACTTTTGCTCATGTTGTTCTCTTTAGTATTTTTTCTAGATTTTCTGACTTGGTTTCCAGTCCTAACTTGGGTTCATCTCTTTATTCAATTGCTGGTATTTATCAAATATTAAGTATGGTTTGATTCCATTTTCAGTCCTGAACCCTTTCCTGAATTGCATCACAGCATCTGACAGTTCTAGCTTTCTTTACACCTGGACTCATTTGAGCACTCACCTTGCTGACATTGGATTTTTCTTTTATGTTCCCTACCAGCTCTTAAAAATGATAACCTCAGCTTAAACCTTTCACTCTCTATTGATCCATAATTGGTAAAATTCCTGGCATATTCCTGTCAGGATCCACCCCTGTCAAAACCACGTCTGACTTCTCTTATGTAGATTTATCAAAAGGGCACTTGATGTGAAATTACAGTGACTGGGCTGTCAGCATTACTAATCCTCTCCCAATTACATCCATGCAATTATCTTTATTTGCTGCTCGTATGGGTTGGATAAGTGTTCACTACATAGAATTATAGTGGTATTGAAGGGAAGCATCCTGGTGGGTGTCCAATAAATGCTTTGCTGATTAAACTTTGAGACTGTCATTTTGCTCCAGGGATTAGCATGAAACAAACTATTTTGTATATAATGGGTACTCAATAAATATTTGTTGAATTAAATCAAGTGTTTTCTACATGTTCAGCTTTAGACAAGTCTAAAGTACAATACATGGTGGCATCATTTGGCATTTGATTTGGAGCCAGCCCTTCTGTAGCCTGTAACTTTTATGTAGGCTAAAATCACACTCACTCTATTTTGGAATTTGGACAATCACAAGGTTGGAGATGACTCTGAAATCAACCAGCTTCTCACACAGCTGCTGTACCGTCTTGTGCAATATTTTCAGATACAAAGAATATTCCAGATACAGAGAATATTTCATAGGGAGAAAAAACAGCCTCTGCCAAACAATGTAATGAGAATGCGGATAGTCCCAAACAGGATTAACAGAAAAATGTTTCATATTTGCCAAATATTTTGATCACAGTGGCTGAAAATACCTACAATCATTGGCAAAGTGACTGCAGTAGTTTCAAACTACTGGAATCCATAGGGGAACTACTCTGGTATAAAGTAGCTTCTCAGAATAATTCACCTTAAGGCAGCACTTGACGATCCTGTGAACAATCAGCTGATAGGTCTTCCTAAAGGGAAATAAATGTTGAATGTACCAATGAAATACATGACTCAGGAATAGGTATGAATGTTAAGGCTTTGTGCCATAAAATGATGGTTCTTGCTGGTTTATTGTCACAACACGTGGTGTCAACCCATGAAGAACATTATCTAAAGCCAGGGTCTTTGTCATTGACACCGTTTCCCCAGAACCATATGTCCCATCAAGATTTGCTGTTTGTGGAGCCACCCCTAAAAAATATTTAGACGTAAAGGTGCCAAAGAAAAAATAAGCAAATATAAGAAAGTTCTGTAAACAAAAACTTTTAGAGAATATGGGCTTCTGTATCTACTCCTTGGTGAATCACAACACATATTAAAGGCTGGGGGAAATCCTATAATAAAGAAATAATTTTAGCTTTATTTCACCTAATAGGTCCTTCGTTTCTTTTTACATAACCTTATCAATACCCTATGAACAAAATTTTCTTTATACACTTGGAGAGATGCTTCTCTGGAATGCAATCCACAAATGAAGAGGATCTCTAGAACGTTTCGTTATTCTCCCCTTTTGACATGAAAAATACTAAAAGGCCTTTTATGCCCAAGACTGCCTTTATTACATGCTTCAGGATTTGTAAACATCTGGTTTAATTGAGTAATCCATTATGGACTCCTCTCTGATTGTAACTTCTGTAGCAACTAAAGTGCTACTTTCTTGCTGAGCATAAACTCCCAAGGATTCTCTGACTTGGGTTTTCCAATTAAAGATTCTGTCCTGTCAAGTCTTTTTTATCTGGAGTTCTCCCTCAAGGAAAGAACAACCTTTACTTCTATGCCTCAGAATAAAATTTATTACTGGCATTTAGCCAATATATTCACTTAGTTTCACAGTTATTTTAATGAATATTATTCAAATTCTTACCAGTTATAGTCAATAGACTATACACTCAGAATATGAAAATGATCATAACACAGACCCTGACCTAAGAGAATTCATATTGTAAAGAGTAAAGAAGAATGCTAAACAACTAAGTACAATTCCATCAGGATTATGATATTTTATAGGTCATTGCAAAATACTATGGTAACACATTAATATTATTAATTCCAGTTTAAAGGACTTGGGAACAGTCCAAGAGGTTGATAAACAAAAAATGACTATGTATTCCCCAGGTCAAAAATTCATTCCTTTTTGATGAATATTCATTTATAAATATTTATTGAACACCTACCTTATGCCAGGCATCCTTCTAGGCATTGGGGGGAGGGGCACAATAAACAAGAGACATATCTGCCTCATGGAGCTTATTTTCTAGTAATAAATATAGATTATACATGAAAAAATAAAAATAAAGCACATACTCATTTAGAAAATGATAATTACTAAAAATTAAGGCAAGAAAAGTAATCTGAAGAATCTGTGGCAGAATACAAGGGGGAAATTATAGTAGGAAAGGCAAGAGAAATCCTCACTAAGGTAACTTTTGCATAAAGTCCTGAAGGAAGTGAGGAAACAGCCCTGGGAATATCTGAACACGGTCACTCCAGGCAGTAGGAACTGTGAGGGCTGAGACTACAAGCTGTACGACTTCCTAGCATGTCTGAGGAAGTGAAGAGACCAGCATGGCTGCAGCAGCAAAGGAGAGGAAGAGAGTAAAGGGAAATGAGGTCAAGAACTAAGGGGGTCAGATCAAGAAGGCCTTTTGGTGACAATAATGACTTTGGCTCTTACTTAAGATGACGTTCCACGCAGGGGTGCTAAGCAGAGAAGTGCCATGATCTGACTTACACATAACCAAATGTTAAATATAGCACTTGAATCACCATATTGGGAGTAGACTGAAAGACAGTAAGAGTAAAATAAGAGAGATGACTTAGGGGGTTATTAAAATAATATAAATGAAAGTTGATGGCAGCTCGGTTCACAATGATACAGTGGGATGGGAAGAAACATTTGGAGTCTTGAGTATATTTTGAAGGATTTACTTACAAATATAGAAACTGAATGAAAGAGATAAGTCAAAATTACTTCAAGTTCTTTGAACTGAGTTACTTGAAAAATGGAGCTGCCATCAACTGAGTTACAGAAGGCCTAGGATGGATCAGTTTTCTTAGAAGAGGGAATTTTTCTTCAAGTGTTATGGTCCCTTATTTGCCTGCACCCCTTCCAAGACCTGGGGGAGGTCCTAAAAATATGTTCACATGTTCAAATCTTTCTGTGAAATTTGCTGAAGTAAAATATTTTAACTAAGATCAGCTGACTACTATTTCTCTTTACCTTGTCTTCCCCTCCATCATAATTCTCCTCCTACTTGATGGCACTGGAACGCCTCTGGGTACTTTTGGGATCCAACTTAAGATCATTTAAATTGAGAATATGATTAGGTTGAGTCTAATGGCATATATATGTATATATATATATATTTATATATATGTATAGTTAAGTTATTGCTAGCCACTCTCCTATATGCCAACTACTGATGTGATGATTCACCTGGCATCGTGACATAAAGGTGAGAACTGGGGAGTGCAAATGAACATATTCTATAGCATCTAGGAATAAATCTATGGATAAGAGAGGATAAAAAGGATTGAAATGTACTGAACCAGAATTTAGTTGTGGAAAATTCTTCTACTAATAATACATATAAGACTGTTGGTGCAAGATTCTACATTTATTGTCAGCTAGTCAAAACAGAAGTTTTCTTCTACCTACACTCAATAAAGCAGTTTATACAATTATGATCACAATAAATATTTTGTGAGAATCATACAAAATAAAATTTATCAGAATTTCTGTATCTGTAGAAGTACTACAAAGAGGGAGTATTCTATGTGTGAGGTCACATATTTGATGCATTACAGTATATGAGTTCATATCTTAGTATATCTGTTGCATCTTGTTCTTATGAAAACTGCAATTCCTTGAAATTATTTACAAAAATGCCACCTCGAAACTGAAATGGCCTAAAAAATATATACTCCAATGATAAACCTCCTGTATAAATATATTCATCACTAAATCAATGGTTGTTATATTGAATAGACTCTGGTATTTTTTTATAATCCAATTCATGAAGAGACGTGAAGTCATATTGACATATGGGAAATATATTTATCAGTTGACACAAAATAGTGACACTAACCCAAAAAAATCCCCATAATATATAGCTATAATGAATCAATGACAAGCTGATTAATGACCATGAACAATTCAAATAGTATTTGAGATTGGAAAATACAAGGGAAAACTCTAGTGCCCTGCAATCTTACAATTCAGATAAGAAAACACTCGAAAAAGCTTTTGCCAACTTATAATAATTCTAAAACTCTACATGACATTTCCAATTACAAGTTGTGAGACATAAACATTTCTAACATATCAAAATAAGAACAAAAAACAATCATTGATGTTAGAGGAATAACCAAATTATCTTTTTCTTCTCTCCAATATAATTGATATCATAAAATTATTGGAATATGATGGGATAATTGCAGGGTAGGTTACCAAGTTGTGGGGGAGAAAAGTATTACAGGGGTTTTTTAGGCAGTTTATTAACAAAAATAGCATGTTAATTTTCTGGATTTTTAGAAGTTTAAGGTATTTGTCAGTTTTTAAAATTTGTAATTTATTAATATTTCTTTTCTCGTTCATCTATCATGAGGATTATGACAGAAAACGTCTAGAGTGATTTGAACAGACTATTGTAAGAAATATGGATACTGATGACTCTGTTGTTGAAAACTCAGAATGAAGTAAGGAGCATGGTACATGAAAACTAAATTGCTCAGAGGATATATGAACCATCATGAATAAACTGTTAGAAATATGGACACAGAAGGTACTTCCAGTGAGGGCTCAGGATGAAATGAGAAACATGTTTCTAGAAACTAGAGAAAGGTGATCCTTTGTTATATAGTGGCAGAAAGCTTAGTGGAACTCTGCCCTGCAGTTATGTGGAAAAGAAAATTTGTGAGTTTTGAACCTGGATATTGAGCTGAGGAGATTTCTAAACAAGTGTTAGATGATCTTCTTGAGGCTTATAGTAAAAATATGAGAATTTAAGAGGAAAAAAATGTTAAATGAATAGGAACCAGAACTTCAGGATTTGAGAAATTTTCAGACTATCCAGATCCCAAAAAATGCTAAAATTAAGAGATTCACAGTTAGGAAGCATGCTCTAGACAAACAAAACAAAACAAAACACACCCAGGAATGTAGCTCTACAAACTTTTGCCTCAGAAAGATCAAGGGGTCAAAGTATTCAGTTACATGAAAAGCTCTTTGAACAGACTAAAAGTGTGGATCACAGATCTCATTTAAACCAGGAAAGGATCTAGGAAGCTTAAGGGCATTTTCCCTCAGCTATCTCAGCAAAAGTCAAAAATAAGAATGGGATTATCTAGGAAAGAGCTATGGACAATCCTCCTGCTAATGACATAAATCACAGTGACATATACAGGAGACTCTCAAGGTTCTTAAGTACTTTATACAAGCAGAGACACCACCAGCTTGGACCAAAAGGAACATCCCAAATAAAAGAAGGCCATAGCTGTGCACCACCAACCCTCCCTTCCAAATACTACTGGCAGGAAACAAGCTGATAAAACCATCAGCTGTAAACACTTGCTGCCTTTTATGAGAAAAAGAAGAATGACTCAGAGCGGAGAGCCTAGAGCCTAGAGGGTAGAGCCACAAGCTATAAAGGATTATCCCCAGGTCTTGAAATCTAATACAGTTTTCCAGGTTGAGTTTCAAAATTTCTTGGGACTGGTGATTCCTTTCTCCTTCCATTTTATCCATTTTTCAACCAGGATGTCTATAAGTATTATCTTACATCTGTCCCATCACATATTATGGAAGCAGATCATTTGCTCTTTAGTTTCACATGCCCATAGATGGGGAGAAAATATGCCAAAGACAGATTATCAAAGCCTCATGTATACCTAATCTGGATGATATAGATAATGATATTTGAGATTTTTCAGCTGATAAGATTTAGGTAAGACTTTGGACTTAGAGCTGATGCTGTAATGCATCAAGACATTTGGAGGATTTGGGATGTGGGATGAATTGTTTGTATTTTTTATGTGGGAAGAATGTGAATCATTTGAAGCCAAAGAGTGGACTGTAGTAGGTAGAATAATGGTCCCTCAAGATGTCCATTGCCTAATGTCTGGAGCTTGTGAATATGTTAACTTATATGGCAAAAGGGACTTTACAGATGTGCTTAAGAATATAGACTTTGATATGGGGAGATTATCCTGTATTATATGTATATATAATTGCATAGTCCTAATAGTGAAGAACCTTTCCTGGCTGTGGTCAAAGAGAAACACAATGATGGAAGATGGCTCAGAATGGGGACACATGACAAGAACTTGACCTGCCATTACTGGCTTTGAAAATGGGTAAAGGGAACCATAAGCCAAAGAATTCTGTGGCCTTGTAGAAGTTGAGAATGACCTTTAGTTTATAGCCAGCCCAACAACAGGGACCTCAGTCCTACAACCACAAGGGATTGAATCCTCCCAGCAATTCAAACGAGCAAGGAAATGGTTCATTCCTCAGAGCTTCAAGAAAGGAGGAGAATGCTGTTAACATCTTTATTTTAGTGCAGTGATAGCTGGATCAGACCTCTGACCAACAGAACTGTAATTAAAAAAAAAGTTGGTTAAACCATTAAGTTTGTGGTAATTTGTTATGTCAATAACATAAAACTAATACAGGTGTTATTGAAAACTGAACTTGCTACTTATAAAAATAACATGAAATTCAGTGTGGTTGAGGCACAGAGTATTTAAGCTAGAGTGGCAGGCAAAATAATGAAGCTACCAAGAAGGGTGGGCCAGATTATGCATACCTTTTCATCTAATGGGATTCTTAGTTCTATGAAATGGGGACCAATGATAGACCAACTATAAAAGGAAACGTTTTGGAAAATGAGCAGAAACTGAAGCAGTTCTAGAAGGCCAAAAGCAATAATTATCCAGAACAATGCTTCCACCATCATTTGGCAAACTGCTGCTGAGTCCACAAATGCACAGATTTTAACCAGCACTTTGATTTTGCCTCAGCTGCTACAAATTCAGTTCCAGACATAAATGTTCTGAAAAGCAAGTCCATATCAAGTGCATATATTCTTTCTACAAGGAAGTTGATGGAGTTCCTCTGACTTCTACAATGAAAGACAGGGATTTCCCTATTGTAAACATTATACTTAAGAGAGGAGGAAAATAGGAAGGAGGAATTGTCACTGAAAATGACAAATGATCAAGTTTTGTATGTGTCACAAGACTCTTAGTAGACTTTAAGTATAAAAGACCAAGGCTAATTTACCAGACATATAAGGTAACTTAGGAATGCACAATAGCAGATCATATCCAATTGCCAGTATGTTCTGATGAATAAAAGAAACCATAGAAAGAGAAATGCACTTTTTTTTTAAGGATTTTATTTATTTATTTGACAGAGAGAGACACAGCCAGAGAGGGAACACAAGCAGGGGGAGTGGGAGAGGGAGAAGCAGGCTTTCCGTGGAGCAGGGAGCCCGATGTGGGGCTCCATCCCAGGACCCTGGGATCATGACTGGAGCCGAAGGCAGACACTTAATGACTGAGCCACCCAGGCGCCCTGAGAAATGCAGTTTTTAAAAAAAACTCAATCCCAAACAAAAATCAATGTTATTTTCTATTTGGTAAAACCTATAAGTTCTCAGAACCATGTGATCTGCAGCTTTCAAAGTGAGTAGGGCAGGTAAATATCTAATTGAACATGACCAGTGACTCAGCAAAAGAATTCACAAGTGTGAGAAAGACCACCACATGTACCCTCATTGTTGTATACCAAAATCAATGTCACTAAACAGTCTGAGTAGTCTGGAAATTTGGACACAAAGAAACTTCTGTACCATCCTCTGTTGGGAAAGGGAAAGAAAGGGTTTCCTTTAAGTAGTGACATCTAAAAGCTATCATTTCCTTGGCATGTACTACATTCAGGTACATTCTACTAATTGTTTGACATGTTGCCCTCATAAGAACTCTATGAAGTGGGCATTATAGTACCCCTTTTACAAATAGAGATTCTGAAATACAGAACTTGAGAATTTGCTGAAGTTATGAAGATAGTAAGGGACAAGGGACAGGTCAAGACTGAATATTGGTTACGGTAGGAAAGAAACATACAATGTCCCAAAGAAGAACTTATATATTATCTCTCTCTCTTCTCCATTAAGCAGGAAGAACACTGGAAAAATTATGAAAAGCAACACTTTCACAACTCTAGAAATTAAACAAAAGATTGCAATAATTCCAGGGCCACTGATTCAAGAAAAATGGCTGACTCTCAGCAAAAACAGTGTTCTTTGTGGCATGTGACTTGTCACAACAAAGGGATCCTCCATAAGATTAACATTTGACAATAAGAAAATAGAAAACTTGAACAACATCAGAAACCAACTAGAATTAAAGCACATCTACTCAAGAGCAGCAGACTACACATTCTTTTCAAGTGTACATGGAACATTCTCTAGGATAGACCATATGTTAGTTCATAAAATAAGACCCAAGAAATTTCAAAGGACTGAAATCATATAAAGTATCTTTTTTTTCCTTAAGATTTTATTTATTTATTTGAGAGAATGAGATAGAGAGAACATGAGTGGAGGGAGGGGCAGAGGGAGAAGCAGACTCCCCACTGATCAGAGAGCTTGACAGGGGGCTCATGACCTAAACCAAAGGCAGATGCTTAACCGACTGGGCCACCCAGCCACCCTTAAAGTATCTTTTCTGACAACAGTTTAATTATAAATTAATAACAGAAGGAAGTTGTTGAATTCACAAATATTTGGAAATTAACACACATAGATAACCAATAGATCAAAGAAGAAATCACAAAGGAAATTAGATAATACTTTACTATGAATAAAAACAAAAACAACACTTAAAACTTATGGTATTCAAAATCCCTTTCACAAAGGTGGCACCAAAGGCAAAGAAGGAAGCCCCTGCCCCTCCCAAAGCCAAAGCCAAAACAAAGCCTTTGAAAGCCAAGAAAGCGGTGCTGAAAGGCATCCACAGTCACACACACACACACACACACACACAAAATCTGCATGTCACCTACCTTCCCATGGCCCAAGACACTGCCTCTCTGAAGGCGACCCAAATATCTTCGAAAGAGCGCCTCCAGGAGAAACAAGCTTGACCACTATGCCATCATCAAGTTCCCACTGCATATCGAGTCAGCCATGAAGAAAGTGGAAGACAATGACACAGTTGTGTTCATTGTGGATGTCAAGGCCAACAGGCACCAGATCAAAGAGGCTGTGAAGAAGCTCTATGACACTCACGTGGCCAAGGTCAACACCCTGATCAGGCCCGATGGAGGGAAGAAGGCATAGGTTCGATTGGCTTCTGACTATGATGCTTTGGTTGTTGCCAATAAAATTGAGATCCTCTAAACTGAGTCTAGCTGGCTAAATCTAAATATAAATTTTTTCATCATAAAAACAACAACAACAAAAACATGGTATTCAGCTGAAGTATTTCCTAAAGGGGAATTATAGCTGTAAATCTCTACCTTAAAAAAAAAAAATGAAATATCTCAAATCATTAACCTAAACTTCTACCTTAAGAACTAAAAAAAGAAAAACAGACTACATTCATATCAAGCAAAATGAAAGAAATAATAAAGATCAGAATGTAGGTAGAAAAACAGTAGAGAAATTGAATGAAGACAAAAGGGTTTTTTAAAAAGATCACCAAAATTAATCAGGTTTCAGCTTGACTGACCAAGAAAATTTTTAAGAGAGAGAGAGAAAGGAGGAGGCAGGAAAGAGACTCAATTTATTAAATCAGGAATGAAAGAGGGGCATCACAGCAACTTCTTCCTAGAAACATCGCCAAAGGCAAGGGAAGCAAGGGCAAAAATGAACTATTGGGACCTCATCAAGATAAAAAGCTTTTGCACAGCATAGGAAACAGTCAACAAAACCAAAAGACAACTGACAGAATGGGAGAAGGTATGTGCAAATGACATATCAGATAAAGGGCTAGTATCCAAAATCTATAAAGAACTCATCAAACTCAACACCCAAAGAACAAATGATCCAATCAAGAAATGGACAGAAGACATGCACAGACATTTTTCCAAAGAAGACATCCAAATGGCTAACAGACACATGAAAAAGTGCTCAACATCGCTTGGCATCAGGGAAATCCAAATCAAAACCTCAATGAGATACCACCTCACACCAGTCAGAATGACTAAAATTAACAAGTCAGGAAATGACAGATGTTGGTGGGAATGCGGAGAAAGGGGAACCCTCCTACACAGTTGGTGGGAATGCAGGCTGGGGCAGCCACTCTGGAAAACAGTATGGAGGTTCTTCAAAAAGTTGAAAATAGAGCTACCATACGACCCAGCAATTGCACTACTGGGTATTTACCCCAAAGATACAAATGTAGGGATCCAAAGGGGTACGTGCACCCCGATGTTTATAGCAGCAATGTCCACAATAGCCAAACTATGGAAAGAGGAAGATGTCCATGGACAGATGAATGGATAAAGAAGATGTGGTATATATATACAATGGAATATTATGCAGCCATCAAAAGGAATGAGATCTTGCCATTTGCAACGACATGGATGGAACCAGAGGGTATTATGCTGAGTGAAATAAGTCAATCAGAGAAAGACATGTATCATATGACCTCACTGATATGAGGAATTCTTAATCTCAGGAAACAAACTGAGGGTTGCTGGAGTGGTGGCGGGTGGGAGGGATGGGGTGGTTGGGTGGTAGACATTGGGGAGGGTGTGCTATGGTGAGCGCTGTGAATTGTGTAAGACTGTTGAATCACAGACCTGTACCTCTGAAAAAAATAATACATTATATGTTAAAAAAAAAAAGAAGAAGAAGAAGAAGATAGCAGGAAGGGAAGAATGAAGGGGGGAAAATTGGAGGGGGAGACGAACCATGAGAGACTATGAACTCTCAGAAACAAACTGAGGGTTCTAGAGGGGAGGGGGGTGGGGGGATGGGTTAGCCTGGTGATGGGTATTAAAGAGGGCACGTACTGCATGGAGCACTGGGTGTTATACGCAAACAATGAATCATGGAACATTACATCAAAAACTAATGATGTAATGTATGGTGATTAACATAATAAAAAAAAGAAAGGGGGCATCATCACCAACCTTAAAAATATAAAAACAATAATGAGAAAAATATGTGAAGAAATGTATGCCAACAAATTAGATAATCTAGATCAAATGTACAAACTTCTAGAAAGACAAAAATTACCCAAACAGATGCAGAAAGAAATAGAAAATCTAAACAGACCTATAACATTTAAAGAAATTGAATAAGTAAGTTTTAAATCTGGTAGGCAGAATTATGTCCGTGTCTTAAACCCTGCAACCTGTAAATATGTTGCCTTACATGGAAAAAAGAGACTTTGCATGTATGATTAAATTAAGGAACTTGAGACAGGGAGATTATTTCCCCAGTCAGTGTTCTAATCTAGTTATGTAGGTCTTTAAATGCAGAGAACCATTTCTGGCTGGAGTCAAGCCAAGATGTGACTATGGAAGAATGATCAGAGAGGTCCAACTTTGCTAGTTTTGAAGATGGATGAAGAGAGCCAGCAGCCAAGGAATGCAGCTGCCCTCTAGGAGCTGGAAAAGGCAAGAAATGCATTCTGGACTTCCAGAAACTCTAGGGGGGAAGAAAAAAGAAGCACTGCCAATATCTTGATGTTAGCTCTGCAAAACCTGTGCTGGATTTCTAATATACAGAACTGTAAGATAATAAATTTGTGTTTTTTAAACCACTAAGTTTGTGTTTATAGCAGCAAAAGAACATTAGCACAGAAACTTCCCACAATAAAATCCAACACCCAGATGGCTTCACTGGTGAATTCTATCAAAAATTTAAACCAGTGCTACCTAAAGTCTTCCAAAAAATAGAAAAGGTAACATTTCCTAACTTATTTTGTAGTTAGTGTTATGACACCAAAACTAGACAAAATCTTCACAGGAAAACTACAGACCAATATTCCTTATGAATATAAATGCAAAAGGCTCAACAAAATAATAGCAAACTGAATCCAGCAACATATAAAAAGGATTATTTACCATGACTAAGTGGAATTTTTTGCTTGGAGTGTAAGATTGATTTAATACATGAATATCAATCAATATAACCACCAAATTAACAGAATAAAGGACAATATAGCAGAAAAAGCATTTGACAAAATCCAACACCCTTTCATTATAAAAACACTCAAAAAATATGACAGTAGAAAAAAATTCCTCACTCTGTTATCTATGAAAAACCCACAGCTAATATTATATTTAACGGTGAGGATGAATTCTTTCTTTTTATGCTTAGGAAGAAGGCAAGATGTCCACTCTTACCTGGAGATTCTAGTCACAGCAACTAGGCAAAAGAGAAATAAAAGGCATTCAAATTGGAAAAGAAGAAGCAAAACTATTTATATTCACAGATGACGTGATGTTGTTCATAGAAAATCTTGAAGAATAAATAAAAATAATCCCAGAATTAATGAACTTAACAAAGTTGCAGGATAGGAGATCCATATACAAAAATCAATCTATTTCTATCCTCTAACAATGAATAAGAAATGCAATTAAGAAAACAATTCCATTCATATGAGCAGCAAAATAATTCAATACTTAAAATTACATTTAATTAAAGATGTATAAGATGTATATACCAACACTTACAAAATATTGTTGAATGTAATTAAATAAGACCTAAGTAAATTAAAAACCACCCTGTGTTTAGATGGACTGGAAGATTTAATATTGTTAAAGTGAAAACCATCCTATGTTCAGACGGATTGGAAGACTTAATATTTTTAAGATGGAATACATTTTTGTATTTCATACAATTCCATTCAAACAAAGTTGATAACAGAAGAAATTGATATTTTTATATAAAAATACCTTCCAAAATTGACTCTGGTCAAGTTTTAACTGAACAATGACAACAGAAAATATAGAAAGTAGTTAAAGAGCTCCCCCAGGTAAAAGTATCAGGTCCATATGGCTTTATAGTAACTTACTGTTAAAAATGCTTTTATGTAAGATGCTAATTGTTCTAGAGCATAGAAAAAGAAAAAAATATTCAAATTTCCTTTTTGAAATGAATGTAATAGTTCTCAAACCCTGACAATGAAAAGTACAGAAATGCTCACCTTAAGAATATTTGTAATAATACAAATATACATATACACATACACACACATACCTTATCTCAACATCTAGCATCTTTTTTTTTAAGATTTTATTTATTTATTTGAAAAAGAGAGAGTGGGTGAGAGAGAGAGCATGAGCAAGGGGAGGGGGAGAAGCAGACTCCCCTGCTGAGCAGGGAGCCTGACTCAGGGCTCGATCCCAGAACTCTGGGATCATGACCTGAGCCGAAGGTACTCGCTCAACCGACTGAGCCACCCAGGCACCCCTCAACATCTAGCATCTTAATGAGAAAGTCTGAAGTCAGGAAAAAAGAAAGGCTGCCCAATATCTCCACTAATGTTAAACATTTGTTGAAGGTATCCACAAGTACAATCAGAGGAAAGAAAGGATGAGAGACTTTACAATTGCAATGCAGAAAGCAAAATAATAATATTTTGCAACAGTAAGATACTTCAACCTTACAATTGTATATTTTCATGTTACTACAAATAGTTGGAGTATTTAACAAATGGCAAGCTATAAATAAACATGCAGAACTCAAAAAACTTCATACATATAAAAATGTCTGGGATGCCTGGGTGGCTCAGTCGGTTAAGCGGTTGCCTTTGGCTCAGGTCATGATCCCAGGGTCCTGGGATCGAGTCCCGCACTGCGCTCCTTGCTCAGCAAAGAGCCTGTTTCTCCCTCTGCCTGCCAATCCCCCTGTTTGTGCAGTCTCTCTCTCTCTCTCTGACAAATAAGTAAAATCTTTAAAAAAAATGTCAGAAGATATCATAGGAGACTCCATTTACCATACTGAAATAGGTGAATAAATTGGCACTCCATTTTCTGAGATAGTAAGATAACATCATAAAGATAGTAAGACAACATCATAAACATCATAAAGCCCACTATTATGGGCTTAAGTGGGTCCCCCCAAAAGATATGTTAAAGTCCTAACACCTGGAACCTGTGAATGAATGTGGCCTTATTTGAAAATAGAGTTGTTGGAGATAAGAGTCTTTAGGGTGGGTCCTAATCCAGTATGACTGGTGTCCTGAGAAGACAGGGACATACAGGAAGAAGACAGACATGTGATGACAGGCAGAGATTGAAGTGATGAGTCCAACAAAGCCAAAGAACACCAAGGATTGCAAAGTTTCTGGCAAACACCAGAAACTAGGACGAGGCAAGGAAGGATCTTCCATTAGAGACTTTAAGAAGGAAGTATAGACCGACCTACACCTTGATTTTTGGATTTCTAGCTTCCAGAACTATGATATAATAAATAAGTCATCCAGTTTATGGAACTTTGTTACGACAAGCCTTGGAAACTAAGAAAGATACTAATATATCCTAAGTTAAAGTAAAAATTTAATGTGATTCATAGTTTATTTAAAAGAAAAAAGCTCGGATAGCCTGAAAACGCTTGAAAAAGAAAAAAAAATGATGACAGTAGCTTTATCAAACATTAAACAGAATATAAAGCCTCTATAATTAAAATAGTGTGGTCCTGGTGCTTAAATATAGAGGAAGAACCATTGAACAGAATAGAAAATCCCAGAAGTAAAACCAATTGCATATCAGAATTTCACATGTGATAAGGTGGCTTTAAAGATTTTTTTAAATAAATGGCTTGAGACTAACTAAAAAGAAAAAAAACTGGATCTACTTCTCATATCATACCCCAGGATAAATTCCAAATGATATTTAACCTTAGTATATAGAACTGTTGAATCATTATATTGTATACCTTAAACTAATATAACACTGTATGTTAATTATACTTGGATTCAAAAAATAAATTTAAAAAAGAGAATTTTTGTAATATTTAATATTTAATTTAATTTTAATACCGATAATTCAGAAATGTTTCAGCTTCATAGCTTATTAATGATAATATTTACATATTTATGATTGTTGTCAAATTTGAAAATCTTCTCTCATTTCTTTCATATATAAACTATACAATTTCATAGCATTTCATGCTTTATTGTGAAATGACTAATCTTAAATATTCTTTGACTCAACAACACTCATTAGCAAATGTGCCAATAATTGGAAATGGTTCCATATATTAATTCTGCTGCCAGATGGCTAAAATAGTTTCACTGCCACTATACATATATTTCCATTGCCCAGGGCCATGTTCATATAGCGATGAGACTTCTGGTCCTACACCTTAGGCTCACAAAGTCAGGTAAATCAGCACAGTGAGTGTGGGAACAACTGTAGACACCATTCCTACACCAGAATAGCAAGCAATAACTGTAAACAAAATGACTATAAAACATAAATACATCCCACTAAATTCATCTTCCCCTTTAGCTGCAACCCAAACATACCATTACGTAATACCACCTGACTAAAGGAAAAGTGTAATGAACAGGATGTGTGATACAAGATGGTGGGTCTTAACTAACTGCAGTTAAAACAATTTTTTTTGAAAACTTATAAAATTATTCAACCACATTAATTTGTTACTAGGACCTCTACCAAGGGAAGCAAAGGGATCTGAAGCTTAAGCTTTTTATTAATTTCGTAATAAATCCACCTGTAAATAGAATGGTTTTAGAAACAGGAATCAGAACATTTTTATCAACTTTATGCTCATGAAAATTCTCCGGATGATAATGGACCATTATGCAATGAAATAATTCAATATGATGCCCAATTAAAGATTTGCATCAAGTCATCACATGGGTTGGGAGCAGGGCCAGGGCAAAGGAGTAGTATTGATGAGAAGAAACTCAGCTAATAGAGAAGATAAATCCAGCTTGGTGATTCTAATCATCACAGAGTTATGATGCTTCAGACCTTGTCATTTGTTCAGAGTTAACCCTAAAGAAGGCTCTCTTACCTCTTCACACTATAAATTGGGGAGAGGCAACAATTCCTAAATTTATGTACACTTGTGACCCTCAAAGCATTTATCAGCTCACTGCACCATGAACTGTAACAGTGTGTGTGTGTTCTAGGTCTTAAGACTTTTAAAAATCCATTCTAACAGCCCTTTCTTGGACCATGATTTCTAATATTATAAAGGACTTCTGGCATTAAATTCTTTTAAATGTGTCTGTGAAATATGTATAATTTATAGTTTTCTCTTTTTCTCCAGTCTAATGAAGTGTGCAAGTAGGCTGGGAATCATTTCTATTTTAAATACTGTAACTGTAAATTGTCTTCAACTAAATCACCCAATAAATGAATATCTTAAGCTTATAATAATACATTTTCCTGAATAAAATTTCTGAGCAGGAAATAATAAAATATTACAAAATCTAATTAATACATATGAGCTTAAAGCATTTTATATCAAAAGAAGTAGACATCTTATTTTATTTCAGGAATAAGACATCAGAGAGCTCACCATTAACTTCAGCTCCAACAACTTGGTCATTTAAGGCAGTTACTGAGTTAAGAAACAGCCCAATGTACCAGATCCATTATCATAACAACAATCTTATTTTATAGAGTTTTCTATTAGTTATACACAGTGAAAATCTCCTACTATCTCACACTGGCTTTTTTTTTTAGGCATTCTTATGGACACAATCATTTCTCAGTCCACTTGGTTTGATTCTGGTCAGGAGACAGTAACAAGTAGCTCTTTATTCCCAGAAACATCCCCATTCTTAATCCAAATAAAGAGTTCATTTTCCCAACTATTTAGAGCAAAATTATTGGAGATACAGAAGCTTGTGGTTTCAGCTTCTGGTTGTGTAACTTTAGAAAAAAAACATTTTATCAATTTGTACTTCAATCACTATAGCTTTTAAAGATTTTATTTATTTATTTGACAGAGAGAGATATAGCGAGAGAGGGAACACAAGCATGGGGAGTGGGAGAGGGAGAAGCAGGCTTCCCACTGAGCAGGGAGCTCGAAGCAGGGCTTGATCCCAGGACCCTGGGATCATGACCTGAGCCGAAGGCAGACACTTAACGACTGAGCCACCCAGGTGTCCCTCAATCACTATAGCTTTTAAAAATGAAAATGTGAGTGACAGAAGAAATAAAAAAAAAAAATCTCAGGTTATACTCAGGTCCAAAGCTGAATTTTGGAAAATCAGAAAATGTCCTAAGTGCAAATAATCTATATTTACACTATACTTACACACTCCCTTACAGACTACATGGTTTCCTCTCTGGAGAGTCTATACCTACTTGATTCTTATTTCTCTTCCTTGCTTCTGGCCCCTTCTACTAATACTAATTTTACTATAAGTTAGTAAATTCCCTCATAATTTTGTAATTACCCATTTGTACTTCCAGACTTATCTTCCTTTACTCTCTTTGTTGAACATTAAGGATAATTTAGGGAATAAATGCCTATTACATGCCCCTACTTAAACTCCTTCCATTGTTTTAATGTATTCATAATGTCTTGTTAATATGTATATCCACAAGATATTCCCCATCTAGGAATGGATTTTATACCTCATTCTGTGCTAAGGTAGTTTATCTATTCTTTCCCATTATCTGAGACCCAGAATCATTATCTTGATATATATCAGTGGTTACTGTAAAAATCTGCATTTAACAGCTCACAGAGTATGAAAAAAGTGTAAACCCCCATTCCAACCTTTACCCTCTGCCTTAGACAGTTGAACAAATTTAAAAGAAGAAAAAAAGGATGACTATGAATTCTCAAATCAATGGTCTAAGGCAGCCAATAAAATCTGTACAAATGCAACAGAAATTTGTCACAGAACTGTTGAAGAGAAATCACAAATAAATGTGTTCTTGCCTTTGCCATAAGCCAGTTTTACAGGCTTTCAACATCTTATCTGGCATCACTTTTCTGTTCTCAATGAAGTGCTGACATTCTGGTATTTCCCCCAACTTCCCCCCGCCCATTCCACTAAATCTATGTGAAGCTTCCATTGAATCTTTCCATCCAGTGGGACGGTATGAACTAAAATGTTTTATGAGATCTTTAGAAAGGAAAACATGCTACTCCTAAGAAAGTTGACCAATTCAGGAGCTACATTACATTTTCATTTGAGAAAAGTGCAGTAAAACTGCTCTTGCCTTGGGGACAAGAGTAATCTCTTCCATTTCTTTGATGTCCTCACAGAATCTAATACTGTGCCAGCATGCAGTGTTCACTCAAAAATACAAATGGCATAAATCTGAAGTATGTGGTATTTCACTATCGCTATGACCTCTAATGCCTTCTGTGTTGTGGTGGCCAGAGGCCATCCCTGTCACAGAGGAGAAACATCCGTTAAAAAATGAAGTAATTATTTACATTTTAATGTGTATTCCTGACATGAAATTTAAGAGAAATCATAAATGGATTCAGAAGTTTTAACAGATTAAAAAAAATAACATCTCATCCCTTTCCACATAGACATACACACACCTGCACAACACAGGCTAATAAGCTCACATACATGGACAGCTCTAGCAGGAAGTAAAGCAAATCATGTCCCACTGAAGGATATACCCACTAATTTCTATTTGAAGGGACTTTTGAATAAAAGGTAGATGTCTAGTATGAGTCCATTTTGTCCTTAAGGACTCTGTGATGTATTTTATAGTGTTGTTGAATATTAATTAATATTATATATGTAATTAATTAATAATATTAACGTATTAGGGTCTCAGTCACAAAGGAAGGAAATTAATATAATAGCATATGGGAAACTTTGAGTCCGAGCATCTTGAAAGTCAAGAATTTGGTTATTCTCAAGAGTTTGGCATTAAAAGACAATCCCCCCACCCCCGCCATGGAAAACAGTTTTTTACTGGCTTTTGACAGTTTGGTTGAAATTTGTCACCAACTAGTCTTACTACACAACAATTTTCCACACACAGACTCTTTCACACTCCTGCTATTACCTTTTTATCTGCCCAGTTTATCAATGTAAAGAAATTTCCTAATTCAAATATAACAATTGTAATCTCTTTCATTTCCTCATGGCACCTCCCATTGTTCCAGTTTAATTTTCATACTGAAAATGTGTTGAACACTCAAAACTGCATCATTGATAAACCCTATTACATCTGCAGCATCCTATACTGCCGTTTTGGCAAGATCTGGTTTCTTAAGGCCACTCTGGTCAAAGGCAGATTTTGCCCTTAGCTCACTCAACACTCAGGCAATGCCCTTGCCTTTGTCTCGTAATTCTAGCACATAAAATGCAATTATAGATAAAATCCTCTTGAGACTAGTTTTTCATTGTCTCTTCAAAGTACATTTTCTTTGTGCATTAAATCATATCCCAGGACATCCCACAACACTAGCGGCAGCCTGAATTCTTGCTCCCTCTGTGTCTAAGAGGCCGATTTATATTCTCACTCTAATGCCTCTAAGTTCTAGTCAATTCTCCTGATATATTTGTAGTTGAGATCACAATTTTTTAAAGCAGGGTTCTTGACATGTTAATAGGTAATCAATAAACATAATTTACTTAAAGTAAAACTTTGAATGAAATAGATTATTTGGAAACTAAATTGTAGATTATTTTTGACTCATAAACTTTCAACATTTAAAAAAGGTATTTTCCCCTCTCTATATGTATTGCTGCCATCAATTCTATGGCTTTTGGCTACAATGTTATGTTGATTTTCACCTAATCTCTATAATAACTATTTTATCTTTCTTGTTATAAGCCCTCTGGCCTGGGATTATTATGAGCTTTACTCAATATACCCAGATGATACTTTACTTTGTCTTTAGTACCTTTGTTTTTCTCTCAGGAAAATATTTTCACAGAAACAAGTGGATCAAAAATTGTAATTTATCTTATACATTAAAATTGTCCTTAAGTCTTCTGCAGGTAAAAGAATTATGTTAGAAATTTCAAAAAATCTGGTTAGCTTTAGTTTCTAGATGTTACCACATTTTTAAAAGCTCTTTTAAGTCTTGCTAGAACTAACCAGCACACTCATTGGTCTTATGAACTATTGTGATGTGTTGACATATTTTTAAGTGTTGGGGTCTAATTTTGGAATGTTTTCAATTATCCTTTATAAACCCATTACATTGTTAAGCTAAAGCCAGCTGTATGATAATAGATCAGATCATGTTGGAATCCTACTTCTTATTTGCCCCTGATATTTCAGATCTACATCACTTAAAAGGAAAACAACACAGGCTTTTCCCTTCTGATATTTAAAGGTAGATATCTGAGTAATTATAATGACAGTAAATCTGGATAAATAAGTTAAGAATGCCCAAAGGTACTATAATTGTTGTCTCAATCTTTCCTATAAAGAAATTCATCTGGGCCCTAAAGGCTTATGAGACTCAGGTTTACCACATACAGCGGTCACAAAGGTGAGTGGGACGTGCCAAGCTATTCTCTCTACCTGCAGAAGGAGGCATATTTTCTTTCACACAAAAATTATATCTAATGACTCAGCCTTGTTCCTAGGAGCCTGTATCTTCCAAGAGGGGGAGTCTTTTTACTTATTTGCTCACTGGCTAATGGTGCCCATGATTATATCACTGAAGGTTTATCTTCCTTCCTCCAAGCTGCAAATCATTCTTAAATGGCATCTTCTGGCTTTCTTTACAATAGTGGAAATGTAATGACTATTTGTTTCCCATCTCTCTGCAAAGCCTGGAAACCTGAATGAAGGCAGAAGCTCAAAATATTGTGGATTGTTTTGGCAGCCCAAGCAGCCAGCTGTCGACTGGCGTTCCACAGGACTAGCCAGGGATGTCAGGGGCTGACTCTGGCATCTGTGTTACGAGTGACGTCTTGGGATAAAAATCCTACCCCCTCTAGTTTCTTGGCAGCTTAAGAATCTCAGACTGAGATGAAAACATGGCTCTCAATGCCTCAATGGGTTGCTGGAATATTTTGGACCTACTTGAGCCAGTATGAGATTTGTGCACATCTCTGATTTTCAATCCAGCTTTGAATTGATACTCAATACCCAAGAAGCAGAGACTTAAAATGAAAAACATTTTTAATTGGTTCACAAGTCCCAAGTTCCATTACCTCTGAAGAAAGAATATTTATAGAGGTTTTTCTGATCTTTCATCTGCCTACAATTGCTTTTCCTAATCAAAAGTAGCAAGGTAAGAGTCTTTCTCTTTTACTAAATATTTGAAATATAGTACTAATCTTTGGAGGCAAGCAGAAGGAAATTATCCTTGTAACTAATAATGGCTGTTTAAATTTCAAAGACTATACAAAAAGACGTGTCCTTATTCTGTTTACAGCATTTTAATCCTTTTCCGTAGCAGCTTGGATATTGTATTACAGTTGTTTTTTTGTTTGTTTGTTTTTTGAAAGCAGAGATGCAGACTCAGGATGCTCAGTTTAGAAGACGAGGAAAACAGTGACTGCTATTAGGACAGGTCTGGAAATGGGGCAGGAGATGAATAGTTGAATTAAGTCACCATATGCCCAGTGAATTAAGTAAAGTCCTAGAACATTAGAAAATGCTTATCTGGTTTAAATAGGAAATGCTTTGCCTAAAAATACAAAGAAATGAAAATCAAAATTAAATCATACATTGCTGACTAGTTACAGACAGCCAAAATGTTTTACAACTTTGGCACAAAAATGTTATATCAGGAAAAGCGATGAATTTCATAATTACTTTTGAAAATTCCTTCTTACATCAAGGCCTTACAGAAAACCTCACACAGTCATTTTATATATGACATATACATATATGTGTAAGTATATATTTATGTATATGTACATGATTACTAGTTAAATACAAATATACTTCATTGCTAAAGTATAAACTCCTCAAAAGAAATAGACAATATGTTTGGAAAAACCATGGTAAAAGGAAGAATACCTTCTGCAATATTCTGCATTTATAGTTGAAATTGTATATCTTAACAAAAACATAGTTAAAAGGATGATTTTTTTGGCTTGGAAAACTCTGTAAGATCTTAAATGTCAATCTTATGAGGAAAACAACATTTAAAGATTTAAAAATATTTGTTATTTCATTCTGTGGGAATAATTACATAGCCATATGGTGATGGCTTAAGAAATTACATCTTGTCTATAAAGTCTGAGATTCTATTTTTATTCTCAGTTTGTTTGGTTTCAATTATTACATGATATAAATTTTTAAATAACAATTTATTAAGCCCTTAGTATGCTAGGCATAATGCTAAGGAATTTATAATATTGTCTTATTTCACCCTACAACAATCCTGTCAGATACTATGGTTATCCTTACTTGATAGATGGTACAATAATCTTTAAAAAATTATGTAACAAGCTCAGAGCCATTCAGCAAATTTTTTCACATCATATTAACTCCTAATCCCATGCTATTAAAAATTACTGTGCATATCATAATTTCCATTCATTCTCAAAATTTTCTGTTAAAAAGTAAACAAATATCACTGAAGTTTTGTTCACACAAAAGACAGCCAGATCCACTGCAAGACCTACTCTTATGACCAATAACCACCTGTGAAAGAGAATTGCAGTAAGTTATCATGCCTTGTTCATTTATTTAGGAATAAGATATACAGGACTTACAAAGGTTACTCCATAGACAGAGAATGAGAGAGAACATCCTAGTAATACATTTGTCTCATGATCCATACTGTTAACTGGGTAGCCACAGTGGCCAGAGGAAGGAAAGGAAGATAGAAATGGAGGGATCCATTCTGAGATCACATCCTTTCAACTGGGTAATATAGTCAACTCAATTCTTCTCTCCTAGATCATGCTCCACACAAAGGTGATCCAAGGCAAAACAAATTCACTCTGACCAGCTATTCTTTATTTACAATAGAATTGATAGAGGAAAAATTCATAACCCCAGTAAACATTGGCTTAAGTAGCAGCCAAGAAAAGGTTAAATAATCTAAAATACTAACATAAAAATATCAAATAATAAAGTTTTATGTTTTACTTTTCTATGACCCTCATCTCAAATAAATCTTTATATTTATATGAGACTTATAATCATATACTATTAATATTGACTATAATTTTAGAACTAGTGCTGAAAAGCCTTAGTCAGTCAAGTTGGATGCTCAAAAATTTATTAGCCATTCTTGAATATAAATACTGTTCATATCTAGAGGTGAGCTAGAGGTGTTTACAGTTTGGAATAAAGCCCTAACCTTTGGAGGCAGACAGGAAGTTATTCTTTTCTTTAGCAATTTTATTTATATTCTACATTTACATGATTCACTTTTTATACATTGTCATCTCTCCCAGATTAAAGATTATACTGTATTTGACAGTTTTCTTTAATCTCACTCAAATTTCATCAGGACAGCAGAATTCTAGTGAAGATATATATTCAATTGCCTTTGCTGAGAATCTAAGAAAATGCCATTTCATTTTTGGACATAAAATAGGGAAAAGTTACTTTCAGAGTCATAAAATTTCCTGACCTAGATATTAAACCTTCTCAAGTACATAGGATAAGAAACAAAGTTTTTCTCTAGGGCTATTTATATTAGATGGTAAGATTTTATTAGAACAGGCAAGTTTTGACGATTTTTAAGACATACTCCAGAAAAGACTTCCTACTCTCTCTATACAGAATAGAATTCCAGGAGTTTCTGGGTGGTGCAGTCGGTTGAGCATCCAACTCTTGGTTTCGGCTCAGGTCATGATCTGAGGGTCATGATCTCAGGGGTCGTGAGATCCAGCGCGGCATCAAGCCCCACATTGGGCTCCGAGCTCAACGCAGAGTCTGCTTGAGATTCTCTCTTCCTCTATGCCTCCCGCTCATGCGTGCACTCTCTCTCTCTAAATAAATCTTTAAAAAAAAATAGAATTCCAAAGAAATGTATACCATTTAATCAAATAATTAGGTTTGCGTGTCCATTTTAAAAATGGTTCACCCAGGTTTCCAATTGGATTATTATTGCCATCCTCACCACAATTGAATTTAAACACACAATTGAATTTAAACACACTGGAGTGGAATATTTAAAATTAGAGTTAAATGATTAGCAAAAAAAAAAAGTCATAGATGATTCAGTTATTTTTCGAATAATGGAAGAGTGACTTTCCTTATATTCACTATTGAATAAGAAGAAAATTCTGCAAAACTGCCCCTAAAAATGAAGTACTTTAAATGCTGAGCTCTAATCACCCATTTCTCCAGTCTTAAAATATTGCAGAGCTGACTTCCCAGATGCCAGTTGGCAGCCCAATTTAAAGAAGAAGCCGTCTAGAGAACTGTGCAAAAGAGCTTATATTCTCTCCATGCTGCATGTCATGAAGTCTGCTGCCATCTCATGAGCAATCACAAAGGACACAATGCAATGAAATAGTTAATTAGGAACCTACACAAAACTGCTTTGGCATTGTGGTGCTAACTTCCCTTTTAACCCTATTTGTTATAATTTTGTAATATGCTGTTTGTGCAGACTGCCTCAAAAATTCATCTGAGGATTTTCTGAATACATTCATATTCTTCAATTAGATGAACAACTGAAAAAGTTATTCCTCTAAAGAATGGGTTTGATAGAAAATTTTACTTGTTGGTCTTTCATCAAAAACACCACTGCATTTTCAAAGCAATTGTTTGAAGCAATCAGTTAAATACCTAGGTTTTATAGAGGCTTCTCATTTTTTGGTTGCTCAAGGGAAGTCTGGCTACAGTATCCTACTGCTCTGAAATGAACAGAAGCAAGGGAATATAAAGGTAATTTAACTTTAAATAAACCTACTGTTCAGCAATGCTCAGCGGACATAAATGAATACATTTTTTAGAAGCTGTGAATACTTTATCACAGCTATTGTTCTTTTTAATGTATTTCAGAGGCATTGCAGGTACTATAATTCCAAATGATTTCCACTTCAAGTTCTCACCAGATATAGTTTGCACTTAAACTGAAAACTCAAGAAAAGGTCAAGATGAGCACAATGAGCTCTACACTAAAACACAGCACAGTAAAGGCCGGCCGGAGATGCGATGCGAGTTGAAAAGCATGCAAACTGTGCATACATGCTAAAAGGATGTAGGATTAACTACCTGAACAAAAAAGTTTAAGTATTCAGGGCTAATTATCAGGTTGATTTGATAACTGTGTCTCTTCTTTCGGGCTCTCTGGATGCCCAACTGTCAGACCTCTAATTCCACATCAGCTTATCCAACAAAGGAAAAAGGGGAGATTTCTCAACATTGCTGCAGCTGTATCTGAGAGCACATCCATACTTTCAGCTTGGTGCTAAGGGTCAAAATTCTGTTTTTGAGGCATCTTAGGATTCAAGCCAAAATTACTCAGGAAGCACTATTTGTTCATGCTGAGGAACAGTACAGCATGGTGGTTAGGGGTGAGAGGACTTACTTGTTTTGAATCCTCGCTCTACCACTTAATCATTATACGACTTTAAGTAAGATGCTTAACTTTAACTCTCTATGCTTCAGGTCATCATCATAAAAATGGGGGCAATAATAAAACCTCCTACTTAAGGTCTATAAGAGGATTAAATAAGAATTCCATATAGGTAGTACTGAATACTCAATTAGGTCATGGCAGAGAGAAAAGCCCTTAAAACCAGTTACTTTTATATATAACCTTGTTTGGTTACTATATAAGAGTGCTGTGCTGGAAGCTGGGGATACAGTAATGTACGATACAGACCTACACCCAAACATAGCCCAGTTGAGGAAACAGAAACAAATAACTAAAATCAAATAGAGTATTTGTGATAAAAATAAGCTGAGTTTTACAAAGGTCTTTTATATTATCGGGGGTGAAAGGAAAGAATTCCAGGAGGAGATGCTATCTGGGCTTATTTTTAAAACATAATTTCTGAAAAGTTTCAAGTTATTTTTATCTAATTGGATCTTGTATTGCTACTGGAAGACCCAATCCTATTTTCCAACCTCTTTTTTGTCCTCTAATTTTTCCCTCATCTAAATTAGCAAATAGCTGAAAGGATATATGACAGAAATACAAATAAAGATAGTAGACAAAATTGGTCGAGGATAATAGCTTGCATCCCCCCTTGATATAATCTCCATGATGTCTTGGTGATGGCTTTCCTAGGCTTAAAACAATTAGATATAGTAAGTTATAGAATTCTATAAAAAGTGACCTAATATAACTTTTTAATAAAGCTAAAGGGAAAAAAAATTCCTTTGGAAAAGACCTGAAATTTCTATTATATGCCAAAAACTCTGAAAGACACAGAGGCTTTGAAGCAAAGACCCAGGAAAAATAATCATCTTAAGTACAGGAGAAAAAAAGTGGAAAACACAGACTCCCTGATTCCAAGGGTCCCAAGAAGTCCAACCCTTTCAGTATACTTACTTGAAGTTCTTAAAGTCCCTGAGCCAAAAAATTGCCAGTCACAAAAACTAAGGAAGTGATCTTAATTGTCATGTTTTGTGTTAAGATTAGCATGGACAAATTAACTACATCAGGAAAGGACAGCAGAGGACAAATGAAAATTACGTAACACTTGCCCTTCATACTGGAGTAAGTACTCTCCCTTTAAAATTTCTTTTTTTTTTAAAGATTTTATTTATTTATTTGAGACAGAGAGAATGAGAGAGAGAGAGCACATGAGAGGGGGGAGGGTCAGAGGGGGAAGCAGGCTCCCTGCCGAGCAGGGAGCCCGATGCGGGACTCGATCCAGGGACTCCAGGATCATGACCTGAGCCGAAGGCAGTCGCTTAACCAACTGAGCCACCCAGGCGCCCCTCCCTTTAAAATTTCTTAGGGTTAATGCTTAGGAAGGGATTGATTAAACCACTGGAGTAAAAGTAGTATAGATGGTAACTATGTCTTGCTTTATCTTGGCCTTCTGGTTCAGCACAAAACTCAAGTCTTTGAACAGTTAGAAAGTTTGACCTGCTGTGTCAATTCATTTACATGATCTCTTGGATAGAGATTTGCCACAGCTCAGTCAATACCTGAAAATGATAACACTACAATTTTTAAGGCTAAATCTATTCTCTATATAGAACCTCCATAAAGCCTGGGTTGACATTCATTTTAGTTTTACAAACAGCTCTTCTGAAATATATTTAAATAGCATTCTGCTTCAAGACAGTGACTGAGCAACTTCTGAGATTCTATGAATTATTATTCCTTGCTAGTCAAGTACATAAAGTGGTAAGGGAAGGCAAGATAAATATCAAAAGGGATTTCATAAGACTTCAAAATCCATATGGAAAAGAGATTATAGAGAAATAGGTATATATATATATATATATATATATATATATGTAACACAAAAGACCTAAAAGAAAGAGCTTTGAGGAAAGCTTTTTGAGCATAAATTTTACTATTATTAAGGGTAAAAGAAGAATCATCAACATCCAGCATATTAGTTCAGTCTTTCTGCTGAAGGACTAAAACAAAATCCTACTATAGCACATATGCCCTGAAGAAACAGCTTGAATTAACTTTACTTAAGATCTCAAAAACTTTAAAAAAAAATGTATATTTTAGAGTGAAAACCAAAATATACCATGTTTCTTGAATAGGGGTTGGAGAAGGATGGACACTTTGGCACATGTAGAGTGAAGATTAAGATGAAATAGCCACATTTACGGTGCTGATGGGCACTGGCTTTGGGGTAAAAAGTATACAGTTGGCAGATGGCTAATGGTGAGGATAAGCTATTTCTGCATTTGGTAAAGAAAAAAGGAGGGGGCGCTAAGGTTTGAAAAAGTGGTAAGTGTAGAGCACAATAGAAAGGCAACAATCAGCAGCAATTCCTCTTCTAATTTTAAATGTCAAGGACCGTGTTTAAGAAAGAAATATGTTGCCTGAGGAGGTCCGGGCCTCAAGATGACTCTCGAGATGAATTCACCACTGTGTAGGCCTTCAGGCTCTGAAAGCAGATTTTCTCAGCACTGAAAGAGGAGTCTGTGCACAAATTAATCAAGTTACAGAAACTGATGTCTGAAAATCAGAATGCCTGAGCAAAGAACAGAAATGTGAAATTCACGAGGAGGAGATAAAAATGGCAAACCAAGAGATACCATTGTTAATTTTCTCATTTAAAAAAAATAATTAAGGGTAAAAACAAATTGTCAAGTATGTCAGGAAATGAGCATTCCCACCTACTGCTTTTGGAAACATGAAGTGAAACAAATATTCGAAAGGACTATTTAACAAAATGCACCAAAATCCTTATATATCTCTTGGCCTAAATCTAAGAAATTACAGTTAAAAATAGCTGCAAAGTACATAGAGCTATGTATACAGAAGTGTTCTTCAACACATTGTTGGAAAAAAGAAAAAGAAATGGACACAACCCAAACTTGAAAACACTGGTTTAAGAACAATCTCAGAAGTAGAACTGGAAGAACTATAATGTTTTCTTAAGAAGCTCAATTTATTTTAACTACTCTTTTTGGAAAGAAACTTACTTTGTGAACAAAAGGCAGATGGTCTGCCATGGAAACAGAGAAGGGAGATCTATTACTCAAGAATCTTGGCTAAAGAAGGCAAAGTTGAACATTATGGCTGTGTCTAAATATCTGCTGAGGGAAGACAGTCTCAGAAAAGCTTATCTCAGAGACACTAAATATAATCTTACGCTTTTTGTTCTGATTGCATGTCTACCAAATTCCTGATAATATACTTGCCTTGTTTTTTCCATAGAGATTATATGATTTACCCCTCTCCTGAGAATTATGATCTACTTGTTATTTGGATTTATCCTTAAATTTAATTAAATAACATGCCTTTTTTTAGTCATCTTTGCTTTGACTTTAAATACTTAAACTTTTCATTTTATTTTATTATGTTATGTTAGTCACCATACAATAGATCATTAGTTTTTGATGTAGAGATCCACGATTCATTGTTTTCTTATAATACCCAGTGCTCCATGCAGCACGTGCCCTCCTTAATATCCATCAATGGGCTAACCCATCCCCCCACCCCCTCCCCTCTAAAACCCTCAGTTTGTTTCTCAGAGTCCATAGTCTCTCCTGGTTCGTCTCTCCCTCCGATTTCCTCCCCTTTATTTTTCCCTTCCTTCTCCTAATGTCCTCCATGCTATTCCTTATGTTCCCCAAATAAGTGAAACCATATGATAATTGACTTTCTCTGCTTGACTTATTTCACGTAGCATAATCTCCTCCAGTCCCATCCATGTTGATGTAAAAGTTGGGTATTCATCCTGATGGCTGAGTAATATTCCATTGTATACATGGACCACATCTTCTTTATCCATTCATCTGTTGAAGGGCATCTCAGCTCTTTCCACAGTTTGGCTATTGTGGACATTGCTGCTCTGAACACTGGGGTGCATATGGCCCTTCTTTACACTACATCTGTGTCTTTGGGGTAAATACCCAGGAGTGCAATTGCTGGGTCATAGAGTGGCTCTATTTTTAATTTTCTGCGGCACCTCCACACTGTTTTCCAAAGTGCTGTACCAACTTGCATTCCCACCAACAGTGTAACAGGGTTCCCCTTTCTCCACAACCTCTCCAACATTTGTTGTTTCTTTCCCTGTCCATTTTTGCCATTCTAACTGGTATAAGGTGGTATCTCAATGTGGTTTTGATTTGAATTTCCCTGATGGCTAATGATGATGAACATTTTTTCATGTGTCTATTAGTCATTTGTATGTCTTCTTTGGAGAAGTGTCTGTTCATGTCTTTTGTCCATTTTTTGACTTGATTATTTGTTTTTTGGGTGTTGAGTTTGAGAAGTTCTTTATAGATCTTGGATACCAGCCCTTTATCTGTAGTGTCATTTGCAAATATCTTCTCCCATTCTGTGGGTTGCCTCTTTGTTTTGATGACTGTTTCCTTTACTGTACAGAAGCTTTTTATCTTGATGAAGTCCCAAAAGTTCATTTTTGCTTTTGTTTCACTAGTCTTTGGAGATGTATCTTGAAAGAAGTGCTGTGGCCGATGTCATAGAGGTTACTGCCTATGTTCTCCTCTAGGATTTTGATGGATTCTTGTCTCACATTGAGGTCTTTCATCCATTTTGAGTCTATTTTTGTGTGTGGCATAAGGAAATGGTCCAGTTTCATTCTTCTGTATATAGCCGTCCAATTTTCCCAACACCATTTGTTGAAGAGACTGTCTTTTTTCCATTGGACATTCTTTCCTGCTTTGTCCAAGATTAGCTGAACATAGAGTTGAGGGTCCATATGTGGGCTCTCTATTGTGTTCCATTGGTCTCTGTGTCTGTTTTTGTGCCAGTACCATGCTTTTTGGGTGATCACAGCTTTGTAATATAGTTTGAAATCGGGCAACATGATGCCGCCAGCTTTGTTTTTCTTTTTCAACATTTCCTTGGCGATTCGGGGTTTTTTCTGATTCCATACAAATTTTAGGATTGTTTGTTCCAGCACTTTGAAAAATGTCATTGGAATTTTGATTGGGATGGCATTGAAGGTATAGATTGCTCTGGGTAGCATAGGCATTTTAACAACGTTTATTTTTCCGATCCATGAGCATGGAATGTTTTTCCATCTTTTTGTGTCTTCTTCAATTTGTTTCATGAGTGTTCTGTAGTTCCTAGAGTATAGATCCTTTACCTCTTTGGTTAGGTTTATTCCGAGGTATCTTATGGTTTTTGGTGCTATTGTAAATGGAATCGTTTCTCTAATTTCTCTTTCTACAGTTGCGTTGTTAGTGTATAAGAAAGCAACTGATTTCTGTGCATTGATTTCGTATCCTGCCACATTACTGAATTGCTGTATGAGTTCTAGTAATTTGGGGGTGGAGTCTTTGGGTTTTCCACATAAAGTATCATGTCATCTGTGAAAAGATAGAGTTTGACTTCTTCTTTGCCAATTTGAATACCTTTTTTGTTGTTGTCTGATTGCTGTTGCTAGGACTTCTAGTACTATGTTGAACGATAGTGGCGAGAGTGGGCATCCTTGATGTGTTCCTGATCTTAAGGGAAAGGCTCTCAGCTTTTCCCCATTGAGGATGATATTCACTGTGGGTTTTTCAGAGATGGATTTTATGAACTTGAGGAATGTTCCCTCTATCCCTATACTCTGAAGAGTTTTAATCAGGAAAGGATGCTGTATTTTGTCAAATGCTTTTTCTGCATCAATTGAGAAGACAATATGGTTCTTCTCTCTCCTCTTATTAATGTGTTCTATCACATTGATTGATTTGCAAATGTTGAACCACCCCTTGCATCTGGGGGATAAATCCCACTTGGTCATGGTGGATGATCCTTTTAATGTATTGTTGGAACCTATTAGTTAGGATTTTGTTGAGGATTTTGGAATCCATATTCATCAGGGATATTGGTCTGAAATTCTCCTTTTTGATGGGGTCTTTGCCTGGTTTGGGGATTAAGGTAATGCTGGCTTCATAGAATGAGTCTGGAAGCTTTCCTTCTGTTTCTATTTATTGAAACAGCTTCAGTAGAATAGGTATTATTTCTTCTTTGAATGTTCGGTAGAATTCCCCAGGGAATCCATCAGGCCCTGGACTCATTTTTTGGGAGGTTTTTGATCACTGCTTCAATCTCGTTACTGGTTATTGGCCTGTTCAGGTTGTCCATTTCTTCCTGTTTTAGTCTTGGGAGTTTATAGGTTTCCAGGAAGGCATCCATTTCATCCAGGTTGCTCAGCTTATTGGCATATAGTTATTGATAATAATTTCTAATAATTGTTTCTATTTCCTTGGTGTTAGTCGTGATCTCTCCCCTTTCATTCATAATTTTATTAATTTGGGTCCTTTCTCTTTTCTTTTGGATAAGTCTGGCCAGTGGTTTATCGATCTCATTAATTCAAAGAACCAGCTTCTAGTTTTGTTGATCTGATCTACTGTGTTTCTGGTTTCTAATTCATTGATCTCTGCTCTAATCTTAATTATTTTTCTTCTAATGCGTGGCTTAGGCATTGTTTGTTGCTTTTTCTCTAGTTCTTTAAGGTGTAGAGTTAGTTGGTGAATTTGGGATTTTTCTATTTTTTTGAGTGAGGCTTGGATGGCTATGTATTTCCCCCTTAGGACCGCCTTTGCCATATCCCATAGGCTTTGGACCAATGTGCTTTCATTCTCATTGGTTTCTATGAATTGTTTAAGTTCTTCTTTGATTTCCTGGTTGACCCAAACGTTCTTGAGCAGAGTGGTCTTTAGCTTCCAAGTGTTTGAATTTCTTCCAAACTTTTTCTTCTGATTGAGTTCCAGTTTTAAAGCATTATGGTCTGAGAATATGCAGGGAATAATCTCAATCTTTTGGTATTGGTTAAAACCTGATTTGTGAGCCAGTATGTGGTCTATTCTGGAGAAAGTTCCATGTGCACTTGCGAAGAATGAGTATTCTGTTGTTTTAGGGTGAAATGTTCTGTATATATTTATGAGGTCCATCTGGTCCAGTGAGTCATTCAAAGCTCTTGTTTCTTTGTTCATTTTCTGCTTAGATGATGTGTCTATTGCTGAGAGTGGAGTATTGAGGTCTCCTACAATTAATGTATTGTTATCAATATGACCCTTTATTTTGGTTAACAGTTGGCTTATGTAGATGGCTGCTCCCATGTTGGGGGTGTAGACATTTACAATTGTTAGATCTTCTTGTTGGATAGACCCTTTAAGAATGATATAGTGTCTTTCTGTGTCTCTAACTACACTCTTTAGTTTAAAATCTAATTTGTCTGATATAAGAACTGCTAGCCCAGCTTTCTTTTGAAGTCCGTTGGCATAGAAGATGGATCTCCATCCCTTCACTTTCAGTCTGGATATATCTTTAGGTTCAAAATGAGTCTCTTGTAGACAGCATATGGATGGGTCCTGTCTTTTTATCCAATCTGCAACCCTGTGCCGTTTTACGGGAGCATTTAGGCCATTCACATTGAGAGTGATTATTGAAAGATATGAATTTATTGTCATCATGTTGCCTGTGAAGACCTTGTTTTTATAGATTGTCCCTGTAAATTTCTTTTCCATACCACTCTTGGGGGTCTTTCTCCTTTTATAGAACATCCCTTAATATTTCTTGCAGGGCCAGCTTAGTGATCACATATTCTTTCAGTTTCTGCTGGTCTTGGAAGCTCTGCATCTCTCCATCCATTCTAAATGATAGCTTTGCCAGATAAAGTATTCTCGGCTGCATGTTCTTCTCATTTAGTACCCTGAATATGTCTTGCCAGGCCTTTCTGGCTTGCCAGGTCTCTGTGGATAGGTCTGACGTTATTCTAATGTTCCTCCCTCTGTACGTATCTCTTCCCCCTAACTGCCCTTAAGATGGTTTCCTTGGTTCTAAGATTTGCGAGTTTTACTATTACATGCCAGGGTGTTGGCCTGTTTTCCTTGATCTTGGGAGGGGTCCTCTCTGCCTCTAGGACACAAATGTTTGTTTCATTCCCCAGATTAGGGAAGTTCTCAGCTACGATTTGCTCAAATATATCTTCTAGTCCTCTGTCTCTCTCCACCCCCTCCAGGATTCCAATAATTCTGACATTGGAACGTTTCATGGTGTCACTTATTTCTCTGATTCTATTTTCATGGATTCTGAGTTGTTTTTCCCGGGCCTCCTCTTTTCCTTTTTTATCCATTAACTGGTCTTCTAGGGCACTAATTCATTCTTCTGCCTCGCTTATCCTAGCTGTTAGATTATCTAGATTAGATTGGATCTCACTGATAGCATTTTTAAGTTCTGCCATTTCAGCTTTCATTTCTGCCCTTAGAGACTCTATGTTGCCATTAACTAATTTCTCCGTTCTAGCTATTGTCTTCACAATTGCTACCCTGAATTCCATCTCCGACATCTTGGTTATATCTGCATCCATTTGTAAATCTGTGGCATAAGTCATAATCTCTGAGTCTTTCCTATTTTGGGGGTTCCTCCTCCTAGTCATTCTGTTGATGGGTGGTTGAGGTTATGTATAGAGTCCAAATTATTGACCAGAACCCAAGCAAGATGTACTTGTTTTCTAGGGACCTTATGGTTGCTGGCCTCTTGTTTTCCCAGCCTGTCTTCTTGGGGAGGGGCCTGCCGTGCTGTTACTCAGGCAACCCTGTTTGGGCAGAGTTGCCCTGCCCCCTGTGGCAGGGGATGGGCTCAGTGAAAACCGGCTTTTTGGGGCTTTTGTTCTCTGGCAGCTTTCTGCATCTCTTCCGAGAGTCAGGGCAGAAGAGACCATTTCCAACCCTCTGCCTCAAAGCAGAGAGATCACAGTCTGTTCTTTAGTGAGCTCTCCAGGCCACACTCTCTCTGTTTCTGTCTGTGCTGCTATAAACTGCAGCTTCCTGGGTTGTGTGCCCCTCAGCAGTGCTCCCAGTCCTTGCCTCCAGGTTGGGGCTTGTCTCTGCCCTTCGTGCTTCTAATACTGCCAGCCGCCCCCAGTTCACACACATGGCCCCGCCACTCTGGGTTTCAGTCCAGGGGGCTGTCCTAAAGTCTTTTCCCCGCCGCTACCAGTCTGCAAGTCTGTGCCCCGGTCCCAGTGTGGGAGGCTATCACACACAGGCAGTGTAGGATCCCTGTGGCTGGCTCCCACCCCCTTCCATTTATCCTCCAATATCTGCCTGGAATCACGGCTCCCCGCTTCGTACCTTGAAACCAACTGCCTGTGATATTCTGTTTGTAGAGATCCAGATCCATCTTCTTACATCTCTGGCTGATTTTGTGGGTATTCAGAGTGGTCTGGTAGATATCCAACTCAATTCCACAGACCAGTTGGAATAGGGTCCCCTACTACTCTGCCATCTTTTCATCTCTCATTTTTAATTTTAGAATAATTTTAGATTAACAGAAAAGTTGCTTAGTATAGAGTTCTCATATATCCCTCATCGAGTTCCCCTATTAATATCTTACACTATTTTAGTACATTTGTCACAACTAAGGAATTAATACTGATACATTAGTGTTAACTAATCTACATACTTATTCATACTCTATTTCATTAAATTTATTAAAAAGGAAATGATGTGTTTAGTCTTTTCATGTTATTGCTTTGGTCAATATGCCTAGGTATAAAGTTTTAATAGTTACTCAATATTCCTGTTCCAAACAAAAACAAAAAAACAAAAAAACAAAACCCTCAAAACCTTTTCTGTATTCCTTAAAAATGTACATAAATTGATGCACAAAAGAACTCCATGTTGTGATATGTTAAAACTAGTCCAAATCTCTGCAATGAGGGAAGATTCTGCTCTGCAAATCAAGAATTGATTTAAATAATTTTAATAAAACAAAATATTTATTTTAAGAAACTGGTTCACACAATAGCAAGGCCTGACAAATCTAACATCCACAGGTTGGGCTGGCAGGACTCAGGGAGGCATTGACTCTAGTCTTGAGGCAGAATTTCTTTTTCTCTGGGGAACTGAGTTTTTGTTCCTAAAGCCTTCAACTGACTGGATTAGATCTATGCACATTAATCATTTACTTAAAGTCAACTGATTAGGTGTTAACTGGCACCTACAAAATATCTTCACAGCAACACCTAGACTAGTGTCTGGTTAAATCATTGGATACTAGGGTCTAGCCAAGGTAACACATAAAACTATCATAGCAGGGCACATAACCTCTGACCACATCCTCCTGGGCAGAACTCAGTCAAAAGAAGGAGGGGGGAGAGAGAGAGAGAGGAAGAAAGGAAGGGAGAAAAAGAAAAAGAGAGAAAGAAAGAATCATTAAGGCTCTCAGTATTTTAATTTTCAAAAGAATGGTCATTATCCGTTAAAGCAGCTTTACTTTTGTCATGCTAAACTTTATATAGGAATTATTAAATTTAATTACATTGAATAAATATTTATATAATAAGCACCCTTTTTAACAACATTCTTTGTTACTAAAGATTTTATATTTTATAATCTATACAGATCTTATCTGTATAGACTAGGGATTAGTGGTCCTTGAACAATAGTCCTTTGTTGGAGCAAATCCACTATAAAATACTTCACTACAAGTCCCTGTAACACAGCAAAATGAATATAAAAGAATGAAAATTACTAAGTGCATACTAGGACATATATACCTTGGTTTATATAACACCTACTTCAGTGCCTTTGGAGTACTGGTCCTATGTGTCATCAAATGCCTTATATACTAGGGGACTCAACACCTAAATTTTAAAAAGAAAACATAAAGCAGAAAGAGCACATCTCCTGATCTCTACAGAGGAATAAGTCAGAACAAAGTCTCTCTTATATTTATTTCCCTTATGCTGGCATTCTCACATCTCTGGTAGTTATGAGAATTAAAATTAGTTAATATTTAAAAGCATTTTTAAATATTAATATTACTGTATATAATTAGCTACACATTAGTTAAGACATTTTCATAAATTTATACAATAGAAATGATGTCACCCACAAATCCTATCAATAAACTAACTAAAAGAGTAAGATAAATGTCCCTGGGCCAGTATTGAGCATTCAAGCTTTTTCATAATGCAAATGATATAACTTTATTAGTTTCTCCTTTCTGTCCAAATTCTCCTTGCAAATTCTGTGTACCTCCTAATAGTTACACAAGCCTTTCAGGAATTTCAAGGAAATTATTTCCTGATATGGCAGATGCATTTATAATAGGAAGAACTAGAAATGCAAAAGTGCAAACAATGATTTTTCATTAGCTGGAAAGCTACCCTTAAGCATTTAAATATAACACAAACATATTACCAAAGCAATTACAGTGCACATAGCTACTCAAATCTGAACATAGACAAGTTCTAAATTGCTTTATAATCAATAACATGTATCACTGGTCATAATTATGGAACATCAGAGGTAATCTAGGGTTGTATATAATTATGGTACATCCATGGCACTTTACAACAAAGCCAATAATAGCATTTTATTTTTAAATTTTTTATTTAAATTTTAGTAAGTTAACATACAGTGTAATATTAGTTTCAGGAGTAGAATTTAGTGATTCATCACTTACATATAACACCCAGTACTCATCACAAGTGCCCTCCTTAATACCCATCACTCATTTAGCCCATCCCCCCACCCACCACCCCTCTAGCAACCCTCAGTTTGTTCTCTGTATTTAAGAGTCTTATGGTTTGTTTCCCTTTTTTCCCCCTCCCCTATGTTCATCTGTTTTGTTTCTTAAATTCCACATATGAGTGAAATCATATTTGTCTTTCTCTGACTGACTTATTTCACTTAGCCTTATACACTCTAGCTCTATCCATGTCACTGTGAATGGCAAGACTTCATTCTTTTTGATGGCTGAGAATTATTCCATTGTGTGTGTGTGTGTGTGTGTGTATCTAACACCTCTTCTTTATCCATTCCTCAGTTGATAGACACTTAGGTTCTTTCCATAGTTTGGTTATTGTTGATAACGCTGCTGTAAACATTGGGGTGCATGTGCCCTTCCAAATCAGGATTTTTGTATCCTTTGCATAAATATTTAGTAGTGCAATTGCTGAGCTGTAAGGTAGTTCTATTTTTAATTTTTGAGGAAACGCCATATTGTTTTCCAGAGTGGCTGCACCAGTTTGCATTCCCACCAACAGTGTAAGAGGGTTCCCCTTTCTCTGCAATCTCGCCAACATCTGTTGTTTCCTGTGTTGTTAATTTTAGTCATTCTGACAGGTATGAGGTGGCATCTCATTGTAGTTTTGATTTGTATTTCCCTGATGATGAGTGATGTTGAGCATCTTTTCATATGTCTGTTAGTTATTTGAATGTCTGCTTTGGAAAAACGTCTCTTCATGTCTTGTGCCCATTTCTCAACTGGATTATTGGTATTTGGGTGTTGAGTTTGATAAGTTCTTTATAGATTTTAGGTACTAACCCTTTATCAGATATGTCATTTGCAAATATCTTCTCCCATTCTGTTGTTTGCCTTTTAAAAGTTTTGTTTATTGTTTCCTTCCCTGTGCAGAAGATTTTTATCTTGATGCAGTCCCAATAGTTCATTTTTGCTTGTTTCCCTTGCCTCCAGAGGTGTGTAAAAGTGCTTCTTAAAAATTTACAATTTTAAAAATAATTCATTTATCAGACTAGCTTATTAAACAAAAACTAGTAACACTATCCTGTATAGTCAAAATCAGCAGCAAAATAAATATCTACAGACATTCTGTTGCAGGGTTGAAATTCAAATAGTTGAACAGATTAGACCATATTCTGATCTTGAATGTAGATCTAGCAAATAAGGAAAGGAAGTATTAAGTAATGAAGTATATACTTCCATGATATTGCTAAGTTACTCTGGCACTGAGTGGCTCAAATATTCAAAGAAAAATCATTGCCAAACTCTTATTCTTAGATTTTCCTCAGTTAGAAATCTCCACACTGTTTTCATAGACTCCTTGGGTGAACCACACAAAGATAATACACTTGTCAAAGAACTGACATATTAAAACAGTGGGGAAAAACAGAGACAAGACTTTTTTAATATAAAACCCAAACCAGGTTTTCCCTATGTGGGGGAGAATTGTTTGAATTCTTGCAGAAGCTTGGTGAATTGCAAAGGTTCTTGATATATATTAGAGTCACTTAGGGAGCTTTAAAACACATTGTAAATTAATCATTCTGGGGTTACGTCAGTGCTTGATATTCATATTTTTAAAGCTCTCCTGGTTATTCTAATGAGAAGCCATGATTGAAAAGTTCTGAGGCAGTAGAAAAAGATAATGAACCTCCAGTTAAACCCTGCATCCTGAACATATATGTTTGCCCCACTCATTCTCCTTAGTCCCAGTGACCGAACAGAGGACTCCATCCTGCTCCAGACAAGGGCTTCACTCCTTGCATACACACTATCTAAGCTTTTGTTCTTCCTCTTAATTGTCCTATGTGAAAACCCTTTATTTTATTTGTTTCACTACTCAGAGTTCTCATGAATGAGCTGGGGGAGTAGTCCTGAAATTCTCAGGGCCTGAATATTTGTCCCTCATTTATTATTGTTATTTGAAAATGGACAATTTGTAGTCATTCAATGAACTGCCATCATTGTTCAGTTTTCCTACATGTACAAATGTCATGGGACCAAATAGCACCCAATACTTGAAATTCTGGCAGGATTTTCCCAAGAACAATTCAGAACTTCAGTGGCCATACTAGAACACCCAAGATATATAAATAGGATAATCCACTGTGTATAGTGCCTAAGAATCAAAGGACTCAAAGACTCCAAATATTCCATCGTCAGTATTTTAAAATTTTATATGAAGAGCATTTTAAGAGAAAAATTTTATTTGTGACAATATGCATGGACATAAAGAGTATTATGCAAAGTGAAATAAATCAGAGAAAGACAAATACCATATGATTTCACTTATATGTGGAATCTGAAAAACAAAACAAATAAATAAACACAAAATCAAACTCAAAAATACAAAAAACAAACTGCTGGTTTCCCAGGGGGAGGGAAGCTGGGGAATGGGCAGAATTGATGAAGGGGATTAAGAGGTACAAATCTCCAGCTACACATTAAATAAGTCACACTTACCTACTAACCCTTCATAAACATAACCCTGTCACAGACAACAAGCCCTCACAATATCTTCTAATGTAATTGGAGAGCATCACCCTAACTCCAGTGGAATTATACCTTCAAATATTGGTGAAGTTCAGATCTATACTTTTCTAACTCACATTGAAAAACAAAATTTTAATGAAGAATTGAGAATTGTCCTTGGATCATGTAGTCTGATATTTCCTGCCCTTACCAATGAATATATCTCTTCACAAGACCCAGAAAAACAAAAATCTGGTTTTACTAGAAAAAAAGGGAGAGAACAGCTTGATTACAGAATTATGTGAAACATATGGATCAAAATTTGAACATAAATGGATAACAAGAAAGATAAGAGTATAAGATCTCATAGCTGCTATATCTGAAGTCTTTTCTGTCAAAAATTTGGTCCTGTGAACAGGGAAAAATCAATTTATCCTAGACTTTAGAGACCGTGGCATATCATCTTTAGAAACTATACTAATCTCTGTCAGAGAAAACATTATAACTACCCTATGTATCTGCTTTGTTGATGGTTTTAAAACTGAAGTGGCAGATTTAATAAGGAAACAGAACATAAGATGTTCTATTTGCCTTCTGTCTGAATTAAAAAAGCTGGCAAATCACACACACACGCACACACACACACAGAGAGAGAGAGAGAGAGAGAGAGAGAGAGAGAACAGGAAAACAAAAACAAAACAAAAATCTTTGAAGACACTTGGACTACAAAAATAGAAAAATTGCAGACCAAATTAATACTTCTGATTAAGAAACAAGGTCACCTCCAAGTCTAATGTAGAAAAAAAACACATTCATATCATAAGAAAAGGGACAATGGAAGAACATTAGCCTTGCCTTAACTGAGAATATCAAAAGTCAAAGGAAAAATTTGTCTAACAGAAGAACATTCTCCAAGGATAGATGATCTCTGTTCTGCCCCAAATCACCCTTATGATGAAAAGGAGACATTTCCATGCTATTTGCACAAACACTATATTCCATACCTAGTTGACCCTATGACTTTTTTGTTATTCCTTCCTTAGAATAACAAAAATTTCAGAGGTAAGAATCTCAAATACCCCTCAAGGTTCTCAACTCAACTACTTCCTGTTCCATCTATTTCCTATCTGTCTGGGACATTGCACTATAGTCAACATGCTTTTCTGCTTAGGGATTTCTCTCCAATGAATCTGCTAGGACAAAACCTACTGTTTTGAGGTTCCTTAATCAATTTGGATCAGAAAGCCACTTTCTGAACAAAAATTGTGTCTCCAATTTGATGATAGCACAGATTTTATTACTGAAACATCCTCTATTGATACCTCAATCTCTGTATCTGTCTCCAAGAGCTTCTGGGATAAAAACAGTTCAGATGTGGGACCTATAAAGGAGGCTGAACACTTAATGACCTCAACTGATCTGGCTGCATCCTTAATGAAATTAACCCAATACCCACTAAAAAGAGAGACTACTCAAGAGCTGTGGCCCATTGTATCTGTGTATCTCGTAAAACAACTCATTAATCCCTGTATTAGCACTTATATTATCCCTGTTCTGCCCATCAAAAAGATAAATAGGTGTAGCTACTGCTTTATTCAAGTTTTAAAGGCCATTAAAAGGTTGTGCTTCTCTGCTTCCCAGTGTCCCCAGCCCCAATATCATCTTATTCTTGCTCACTGACATAGCTGTTTACTTTATGGCATTAGATCTATACCCAGCATTCTTTAGTATACACTTATACCCAAGACTTATGGTATCTATTTGCATTCACTTGAGAAAATCAACAATACACTTGAATAGTTAGGCCCTGGGGTTTACAGAAGTACCCTCTTATTCCTTACAAATACTTAATCATAAACTTACAGATATTCTATTCCCAGGAATCCACTTACACAGAGTATGTTGATGATCTTCTGTTATGCTTTCTGAGAGTTTACAGAATTAATTCCTTTCACTTGAGAATAGTGATACCATAAAAGAAACACAAAGTATCTACCTATGAACTCCAATTTTGTCATACCTAAGTACACTAACAAGGCTGTCACATCAGACAAAATGGATAGCCTCTTTCCCTTCAAAGACTGGAAGCTATTTATGATTTTACCTGGATAATTACTAAAAGGATTTCTTGGTCCCACAGGATACTACAGATATTGGATTCCACACTCTTTTGATGTGATAATCCCTGACACACATAAGCCCTTTCCTTGGGTAGACACTAGATTGTCTGTCTTTTATAACCTAAAGAACTTCCTTTAAAAGACCTCATCTTTAAACTCCCCAATTACTATAAATCTTTTTTTTTTTTTTTCCTATTTGTACCTGAAAGATCAGGTCAAGTTTTGGATGTTCCATACACAATGGATAGTAAAAACCTATTATTCATGATAGCCTCTCATTGACCCCAGGGAAAAAGCTTGCCCTTCTAGTCCACGTGCAGTGGCAGTGGCAGAATAGTTAACTGGGGCCTCTGTGAATTCATTTTAAAATATGTATTTTATCTCTTCATTTTTCAGGTTACTCATACCTTACTCTTGACTGAAAACACTCACTATTTTTCTTCTAGATTGACCTCCTATTTAAGGAACCAAACAAGGAGGCTGCTAACTTGGCTATAAATCTAATCTGCTCAGTCCCACTCAAATCTGACGCTCTGCCAGAAGCCAAATCTGCACAAGTTGTTGACACTCTAGTCTTTCCTTGGACCTTCTAGTCAATGGAAATAAGAGAACAAATGTGTATACAGATGGTACAGATATGCTTTTGAGGTGGTTCATAATTTTTGTATACTTTGGAAGCAATGTAATTACTTAAATGCAGATGGTATTTTGAGTAAACATGACAATCATATAAAACCTGTCTTAGATGTCTTATTTTTTCTAATGGAATTTGCTGTAGTGATCTGGTCACCAGATGCCCCATACATCTATGGATCTTACCTTTCCTTTGACTCTGCCCTTTTATAGACTAACATGGCCTGATACCATAAAGGTTTAATGTGTATACTCAAGATCACCATCATTAAGTTCAAGTGGTTCACCAGAATTAAAAACCTCAGGAACCCCTAAAGGAAATCTGGTTTCCTGAAAATGATACCACTGTAAAACTGCTTGCTCTTAAAGTTTATTAGAGGGGACCTTATCAGCTACTATTAACCACAAATACAGCAGTAAAACTCTAGGAATCAACCCTTGAATTCATATTTCCCAGTTAGAGAGAAATATATATTAATTTATATTAATTCTATATAAAATTATATTAATAATTATATATAATATATTTTTGTGTATGTATATTTTAATGTGTATTCTTCGATTCAGATATATATACATCTATATATATCTACACATATAAAACTTTGTATATATGTAACTTTGTGTATGTGCATACATTTATATAAATTTTGTAAATAAACAAACTTTGGCCATATAGTATACCATAAAACAAATCTCAAGAAATTTCAAAGGGCTGAAATCAATATGGCATGTTTTCTAGCTTTAGTGCAACTAAAATCAATAACAAACAGGTAACTAGAAACCTGCATATTATTAAGATTAAGAAACCATTAAATAACTCATGGGTCAAAGAAGAAATAATAACTGAAAAAATGTTTTAAATAATAACAAAATTCTGCAGTACCAAATTTTTTTAGATACAGCTAAAACTTCAATTAGAAGGAAATTTATAAACATACTTACAAGCACTGGAAAATAAGAAGACTGAAAATCAATTATCTTAGTATCCATGTCAAAAATTTAGAAAAAGAACAGCACATGAAAACCCCCCAAAGAGAAGTAAATAATGAAGATCAGAACAGAAATTAATGAAACAAAAATAAACATACAATAGAAGTTCCAACAAAGCCAAAGTTGGCTGGTTGAAAGTACTAAAATAAATGAAAAATCTCTAGTAAATGATCAACAAAAAGAAAAACCTCAGATAACCAGTGTAAGAAATAAAGGAAGAGGAGCTAATTATAAATTCTGTTGATGTTAAAGAGATAAGAGAATATTACAAGTACTTATGCAAGAAATTAATTTTTTAGAGAAAAGACAGTTCTAGAAAAGTATGTTACCAAACTGACTGAAGAAGAAAGAAAAGCCTGGAATATTCTTTTATTCCATGGGCAACAACCCCCCCCCCCCTCCGGCCCCAAACTTGCTCTCCAACATTTAAGAACAAGTCATTTTTATCTTACAAAACTCATCCAGAGACTAAAAGATGATGAAACATGCTCTTTACCCTATGTGAAGTTAATATAATTCTTATTACAAACCTATAGACAACAATGCTAAAAAAGAAATTTTCAGTTTACTCTAATTCAAATATGTATACAAAAGTCCTAAGCAAAACTTTCTCAAAATACAACAAAATTAAAAAAGGGATAATATAGCAGAACTAATTTGATTTATCACAGAAATGCAAGGTTGATTTAGTATTAGAAAATCAACTAATGCTATCTGCCACATTAGCCAGTTAAAAAAAGTTACGCCGTCATGTAAATGGTGCAGAAAAGAAGTGACAGATAAAATTCAACATTGATTAATTACATTTTTAAAAGAACCTGTTTGAGGGCGCCTGGGTGGCTCAGTTGGTTAAGAGACTGCCTTCAGCTCAGGTCATGATCCTGGAGTCCTGGGATCGAGTCCCACATCGGGCTCCCTGCTCAGCAGGGAGTCTGCTTCTCCCTCTGACCCTCCCCCGTCTCATGCTCTATCTCATTCTCTCAAATAAATAAATAAAAAATCTTTAAAAAAAAAAATAAATAAAATAAAATAAAAGAACCTGTTTGACAATGATGTGTCAGTTGTTAACAATGGTCATCAACTGTGAGCAAATGTACCACTCCACTGTGGGATGTTGACAGTGGGGAAATCATATGGACTGAATTGTTTCCCCCCAAATTCATATGTTGAAGCCCTATGTATGAGAGATGGTATTTGTTGGTGGGCCTTTGGGAGGTAATTAGGTCTGGATGAGGGCAAGAGGGTGGAGTCCTCATGGTGAGATTAGTGCCCTAATGAGAAAAGATCAGAGAGCTCTTCCTCTCCCTCCCCTGTCCCCCACCCCTCTTCTCTCTCTCTTTCTCTCCCAGATATAGCAAGAAGGTGGCCATCTGCAAGCCAGAAAGTGAGCTTTCAACATGAACCAAATCTGTCGGCACCTTGAGGTTGGACTTCTCAGCCTCCCAAACTGTGAGAAATAAATGTCTGTTGTTTAAGGCTCCCAGTCTATGGTATTTTGTCACAGCTGCCAAACAGATAAAGACAGGAAGGCTGTGCATGTGTTGGGAGGAGATATATGGGTACTTTCCATTCAGTTTTGTTGTGAACCTAAAATTACTCTAAAGTATAAAGTCAATCATGAAAAAATGTTCTTAGCAAACGAAAAAAAGACAAAAACTTCCTTAACCTGCTAAAGGATATCTATGAAAACACGTAAGTCTACAATCAACCTCATACTTAATGGCAAAATACTGAGATCATTTTTTGAAGTCATGCTCAAGACACAGATGTCTGCTTTACTCTTACACACTCTAGTCAATATTGCAGTGGTGGTCCTAGGCAGTACAGTGAGGAAAGAGAAACAAATTTTAATTAGATTGGAATAGGAAAAAAAAAAATCCCCTATCACTCTTATGATTATTCACAGATGATATGATGGTATGTGAAGAAAACTTTTAAAAACAATTTGAATACTTACAAGTTTTGACAGATCGGTGGATTCCAAATCAATATATAGCAATCAATGCTATTTTTATTCCAGCAATAGCAGATATACTATAATTTTTAATAGATCATTTAAAAGAGCATAAATATAAAATGCCAAGGACAAAATTTGTGTATGACTTCTGGAGGGAAAATTATAACATTTTAATATTTTACTGAAAACTATTGAATATCTGTATTAGAAAAGAGAGAGAAAGATTATGTGAAGGAGTTAGAAGACTTAATAATACAAAAATGGTAAATACCCCCTAAATGGTCAATAATATAATGAAAACCCAGTCAAAATCCCAACAGGTTTTGGTAATTGTCTTTGTTTTTATAAAGAGTTAATATCACTTTGGAATGAATTTGAAGATAATATATCTTAGGATCCAGAAATTCCATTTCTAGAAATATGCTTCCAAAATATACTGTATAAAACCTTGTATACATGAACCCAAGATACACGTACAAGCATGAGAATAACAGTATTGTCCATAGTAGAAGAATCTGGTATATTAGTTTTCAATTGCTACTGTTGTAAAAAATTGTCACAAACTTAGTAGCTTAAAACAACACAAATTTAATTTCTTATAGTTCTATAGTTTAAAAGTCTGACAAAGACATCACAGGGCTAAACTCAAGGTGACAGCAGAACTGAATTCCTTTCTGAAGGTAGTAGGGAGAATGTGTTTCCTTGTTTTTCCCACTTTTTAAAGCCACCCATTTTCCTTGGTTCATGGCCTCCTTCCACCATCTTCAAAACCAGCAACATGGCATATCTTTGATCATTCTTATATAAGTCACACTCAGCCTCTGACCTTAGCCTGGAAAGATTCTTCCCCTTTTAAGTAATAATGAGACTGGGCTGGGCCCATCTAGATAATCCAGAATAATCGTCCCATCTCAAGGTCCTCATCCTTAATCATTTCTGGCAAAGTCCGAAATCCATTTTGCCATGAAAGGGAACATATTCACATGTTCTGGGACATTTTTGAGGGACCACTCTTCTGCTTACCACAATTGAAAATAAGCCACATATTAATGTGGTAGTTGTGTTATGTCAATTTAGTTAAACTGGGAACTACATTTTCCAGAATCCCCTTTCCTAACTAGTTCTGTGTAAGAGTAAGCTAAAGAAAGGATTTCTGTGAGATTTGGAAAGAAGAAGCAAAGCAGCTGCCATTATTCTCAGATCGTTATGGTCAGGTAGTAAATAGACTAAGAAATGTAGAGGTGTCCAATGGCTCCCAGCTTGCTCTCACTCTTCTCCATTTCATGCCCAGCTTTTCTTTCCCCTTGCTGGCCTTGCTAATCAAATTGGCCCCTTAAGTCTACCACCAAATGCTTGGTCTTTCCTAATGCAGACACCTCTCCACAAGCTCCTTCTTCATATCCCACCTTGGTGGTTAGTTGTGTTCCACTTTCTTGTTTCCTCTGCAAGTTTTGACTTGCTATTTGTGACACTGTTTAAGGAGGGAGCTATTTAATGACACACACACTCTCTCTCTGATGTCTGAACTCTCCCTTCTAGAACTTCACTTTCCAAGTTACTCTCATATTTGTGAGAAGTCTATGTCTATAATAAATCTTTTATTTTCAAAACACTCATGGTTGTTCTGCTTCTTTTCTAAAGGAACCCTGATGGACACAGTCAATAAAAAGTGAAATGGATTATTAAATTGTGGTATTTCTGTATGTATGGCATATCTCACAATGGAAGGAAGGAAGGAAGGAAGGAAGGAAGGAAGGAAGGAAGGAAGGAAGGAAAGAAGGGAGATTTCAGTACATGAAATGAGCACCTGCTGCCTCAAGTAAGTCACAAATACTTAGTTTGAGTCTGGTCCAGAGGGAAGACTTCTTTGCCCTTCCTTTTTATAATGCCAATCCCCTCACAAAGTCTAGCAGGTGATTAGCTATAGGAAGCATTGGCACCAGCATGCACTGCTCCCTAAGGAGACAAATTCTCCATCTAACAGAATTTTCCTTACAAAAACATCCCAGATGAAGAAAAGGAAGCAAACTCAACAATGAACTTCAAACCAATTTTTTTTCAGAACACAGAGCAGTGTCACTCTAATGTTTCCCATTTATTGAGCTCTTACTAGAGTCTGTCATTGTGCTAAGAATCATTTCATTTAATTCTCACAAAAAGCCAATGGAAAGCAGACCTAGTTCCCCATTTTATATATGAAGAGACTGAAGGTCTAAGAGTTTAAGTAGCCTTCCACAGGTCATGATGAGTGATAGATCTGGGAAGGAAACCCAGATCTTGCTGACGCAAGTCTGCATTTAACCCATATGGGATCCAAGGTAAAAAAACAAAACATGGTATTTTAAGTAACTAGAGTTTTCCTGGCTCCATAATTCACCTCCAAGTTATGCTCCATGACACTTGGCATTTGCTGTTTGGACAGCATTTACTATTCTCATTTGGTTCAGGGAAATCAGTGTCCCACCCTTGGGAATAAATTCATAAAAGGTATGGAAGGAGGAGGCAGGTCATGTGGAATAAAGCATAGAGAGAGGCAGTGAATCACAGAGGTTTGGGGCCCAGGTTCTCAAGTCAGAAGGATCTGGATCTGCATCCCTGCTCTGCAGAAAGAGAAATGGAAGAAACAGGAAGGGAGAAATCCTTGGCAGCTCTGGTGTTCTATTACATCTGCAAAATGATGCAATAAGTGATCTTAAACATATGAAATTCCTAATTTTTAAAATAGTCTTACTATCTACTATTGGGGAGAAATAAAAATATTGCTTTGTTGAGATAATGGATTTACTTTTTGTTTTCAACTTTTTTATTCCATGCATTCCTATAAACCAGCATTTTTTATAAACCAAGTCAAACTGCCTTCTTCAAGAAGTCCAGATTGGATACAAACACACAACATTAAGTTATGGCCTGGGTTACACTGACAGGCTCAGGCAATGGTAGAACAATTGTGTGATCAGTATCAGGGCCAGGCCTTGGATGACAACGGGGCACATCAAGGAAGAGAAGGAATCGTTTAACCCAGGACCAGACTAAAGTAAAAAGCCGCATCCTGTAATTAAGTCCATGGGTTAAAACCAGGCTAAGTACTTTGAGATAATCATATTAAGAAAAGTCTAATGCCAGGAGTTCCATGTATTTGAGTGAAAGGGCCATTTGCCATAATTTCATGCTGAAACCCAAATCAGAGTGTGTCTTGAAATAGCAACAGAACAGTCAGCTGGCAAGGGTGCATGGGCAGTATGAAGTCTCACACAGGCAGATGGGCACTGCAGAAGGCTATTACCTCCCTGAAGGAATTATGTTAGAACAAAGGTTAATCAGAAATCCTTTGTAACATATTCACTTTACACTAAAGGCCAAAAATCTCACTATGATATTTCCCATCCTGAATTACCTCCATCCCACACTGTCCAGTAGGGGGTTCTGCAGTGAGATCGAATGATAACATCAAGAGATTCCAATCATTAAATATCTCCAGTATAAAAGAAGCTGAAAATTTGAATATAAAATTTCTTCCATTATAAAATTTTCTGAGAGCAACAATCTAAAAATTAAATCTTTTTGCAAGTTAAAGCCCAAATTTAAAGGCCCAAATGATGTCCAAAGTTAAAATATCTTGCTTCTGTGAATTAATTAACATTCAACAATTACCCCCCTCCAAACCTTCTAATTCTATCCAGTCTCAGCTGTTATAGTTAGGGTTCTTTTCACAGCTGAAGCTTAGGCTCTTTCACTGGAATCGATGTAGTCTTTTAGGTATTAAGTTGTTGAATTATTCAAAAATAAATTTCTCTTGAGCCTTACTTTGAAGAATTCAAAGCATTAGTAAGACACGAGATTTTTGCAACTCTGGGCCATAGCCTCCAAATTTAGAAAATAAGGCAATTCCCAGCCCATACAACCATTATCATAGGTAATAGTTTCATAGAGGCCAATGCTTAGGAACTCAAAAGTAGGTAGAAAGTCAGTTTGGAGTCCATCTACAACAGTTTGTTTGTTTTTAAGAATCCAAGAACATAAACTCAAATGGAAGACCTAGCCCATAAAGATTTCGATTATGCTGCTCTGTATATCTTATCTTGTTAGGGGTAGGAATCTACCAATACAAGTTATTCTCTTAGAGAGTAGCATTGGAAACATTACTGTCTTTTCTCAATCTATGGAAAATGTATAATGGTGATAGCTGACACTCACTACTTCTAATTTGAAATGTGTTTCTTAAGGCATACACAGTCCCCTCCAGTATGGGATCCAGTGGGGCTCCACTTGGGAAACTGTGTCTGCTCTCTCATAAGCAGGCATTTTCAGTCTTATGTCACAGTGGCTACTTCCCCTGCCTCTTGTAAAATTGTTCAGGAATCTCTCACCTGCCTCCTAAAGGGCCTGTCTCTCATGCAGCTTTCCCAGTAGCATGCTATGACCCATTCCTGTGTCATGAATGGGTTACTCATGAGTACTTGTATCCTCCAGGCATATGGTGTTGGTACATTTACTCCAATGAACAGCAAATACACTATCATGTTCAATATGGGCAATGGCATGAAAAATGTTGGGAGGCACTGAAACCAATCCAAATCGAGAGCCAAATTGAGAATACCTAAATGAGGTATCTCACGAGCCTGTGCATGAGCAATATGAATGTAAGATTATTCCTTCCTTAACCCTCAATTCCATTCACTGAAATGCAGTTTGGAAAAGCCTGACTCACTGGACCTGACCAGACCTGTCACTATCAACTTACATCTGGAATTTCACCAAATCTCTACAGTTTTCAGAGGACTCAGCTGCTTTGCAAGCCAAAAGCAGCAAAAATTCTTCTGCACTTCACATAAGCAGAATATATTTCCCCTATAACTGAGTCCTTGCCCCTGGTGCTTCAAACTCAAGATTACTGGTAGGGTGACCATATAATTTATCATACACTTTTGGTCATAAAATGAAGCACTAAAAAGCATTATCTGAGACTTAGCTGAGCAAACAGGGACATATGGTCACCCTAGTCACTGAGGAGCAAGCCTCAGGCAATAGGTTAGTAAGGTTAAATAAAATACCAATAATATGAATTACTGATTGATCTAGGGATAGGATTGCTTCCCTGTTACTGAGTCAGGGTTCCACCAACAGATGGAGATTGAGAGGCCCAAGTTGGGGAGATTATCACATGAGAAAAAGAGGTAGTTCACCAGTGGTTAGTACTCCATCTTCATCTTCTACTTTTTAACAATTTTCACATGTTTGAGTCCTCTCTCTTTTTTGAAAACATTCATGTACTGCTGGGTAATCAGTTACTAGATTTTCCTACTGCTTCCCTGCTCATACTTTCTCAGTTCACTTTGTTGCCCCCTCCTTCTCTCTAGTCAGATTTGTAAAGGTTGGATTGACCCCACGGACTCACTTTGACCCTTTTCTTGACACTATGTCTCCTTAGGTGACTTTTCATCAAATGGCTTTAAACAATATTTATGCTGATGATCTTCCAAGTTGTATCTCCAGACTGGTCAATTCACCTTTGTCCCAGATTCATAAACTACCTACTTACATGTCATCACCATTGTAACCTAAGAAAGCCCAAGTAAAACATAAATTCAAGCCTGGAAAATGCACTTAGCCTCAAACATTCCCCCTCTCAATAAATGGCACACCGTTCATATGGTTACTCAAATATAAAAACTTGGATTGACCCTTGAGTATGTTTCATTTTTTCCCTCACACCCATCAACTAATGAATCACTAACTCTTCCTGTCTCTACTTCAAAGGTGCATTCCCAATTTAGTAATTTCTCATCTTTTTTGTTGGTGCAACTTAATGTAAACTATCTCATCTCTCACCTGGAATACTACATTAACATCCTAACAGATTTCCTGGTCTCCCACTCTTAATCCCCAGTGACCCATCTTCCACAGTGTCTTTTTTCTTTTTTTGTATTTCTTTTTTTTTCATGTTATGTTAATCACCATATATTACATCATTAGTTTTTGATGTAGTGTTCCTTGATTCATTGTTTGCGTATAACAACCAGTGCTCTGTGCAGAAGTGCCTTCTTTAATACACATCACCAGGCTAATCTCTCCCCCTACCACCCCTCTCCCCTCTACAACCCTCAGTTTGTTTTTCAGAGTCCATAGTCTCTCATGGTTTGTCTCCCCCTCTGATTTCCCCCCCTTCATTCTTCCCCTCCTGCTTTCTTTTTTTTTTTTTTTTACATATAATGTATTATTTGTTTCAGAGGTACACAGTGTCTTATATTGCTACTTTCTCTATTTCTAAAAACTCACAAATGGCATCCCAGAGTGACGAGAATAAAACTTGACTGTGGCTTCTAAAATCCTATATAATCTGGCCCTCACCTACCTCTCTAATCTATTCTCTGCATTCCCTACATTCTAGCCACACTCTTCTTATTTCTACCAAACATTCAAAGAAGAAATAATACCTATTTTGCTGAAGCTGTTTCAAAAAATAGAAACAGAAGGAAAGCTTCCAGACTCATTCTATGAGGCCAGCATTATCTTAATCCCCAAACCAGGCAAAGACCCCATCAAAAAGGAGAATTTCAGACCAATATCCCTGATGAATATGGATTCCAAAATCCTAGCTAACAGGTTCCAACAATATATTAAAAGGATCATCCACCACGACCAAGTGGGATTTATCCCCCGGATGCAAGGGGTGGTTCAACATTTGCAAATCAATCAATGTGATAGAACACATTAATAAGAGGAGAGAGAAGAACCATATTGTCTTCTCAATTGATGCAGAAAAAGCATTTGACAAAATACAGCATCCTTTCCTGATTAAAACTCTTCAGAGTATAGGGATAGAGGGAACATTCCTCAAGTTCATAAAATCCATCTCTGAAAAACCCACAGTGAATATCATCCTCAATGGGGAAAAGCTGAGAGCCTTTCCCTTAAGATCAGGAACACATCAAGGATGCCCACTCTCGCCACTATCGTTCAACATAGTACTAGAAGTCCTAGCAACAGCAATCAGACAACAACAAAAAAGGTATTCAAATTGGCAAAGAAGAAGTCAAACTCTATCTTTTCACAGATGACATGATACTTTATGTGGAAAACCCAAAGACTCCACCCCCAAATTACTAGAACTCATACAGCAATTCAGTAATGTGGCAGGATACGAAATCAATGCACAGAAATCAGTTGCTTTCTTATACACTAACAACGCAACTGTAGAAAGAGAAATTAGAGAAAGGATTCCATTTACAATAGCACCAAAAACCATAAGATACCTTGGAATAAACCTAACCAAAGAGGTAAAGGATCTATACTCTAGGAACTACAGAACACTCATGAAACAAATTGAAGAAGACACAAAGAGATAGAAAAACATTCCATGCTTATGGATCGGAAGAATAAACATTGTTAAAATGTCTATGCTACCAGAGCAATCTATACCATCCCAATGCCATCCCAATCAAATCCCTTCAATGCCATCCCAATCAAAATTCCAATGACATTTTTCAAAGTGCTGGAACAATCCTAAAATTTGTATGGAATCAGAAAAGACCCCGAATCGCGAAGGAAATGTTGAAAAAGAAAAACAAAGCTGGGGCATCATGTTGCCCGATTTCAAGCTATATTACAAAGCTGTGATCACCAAGACAGCATGGTACTGGCACAAAAACAGACATATAGACTAATGGAACAGAACAGAGAGCCCAATATGAACCCTCAACTCTATGGTCAAATAATCTTCAACAAAGCAGGAAAAAATATGCAATGGAAAAAAGACAGTCTCTTCACTAATTGGTGCTGGGAAAATTGGACAGCCACATGCAGAAGAATGAAACTCAGCCATTCTCTAACATCATACACAAAGATAAACTCAAAATGGATGAAAGACCTCAATGTGAGACAGGAATCCATCAAAATCCTAGAGGAGAACAGAGGCAGTAACCTCCAAGACATCAGCCACAGCAACTTCTCTCAAGATACATCTCCAAAAGCTAGTGAAACAAAAGCAAAAATGAACTTTTGAGCCTTCATCAAGATAAAAAGCTTCTGCACAGTAAAGGAAACAGTCATCAAAACAAAGAGGCAATCCACAGAATGGGAGAAGATATTTGCAAATGACACTACAGATAAAGGGCTGGTATCCAAGATCTGTAAAGAACTTCTCAAACTCAACACCCAAAAAACAAATAATCAAATCAAAAAATGGGCAGAAGACAAAAAAGACACTTCTCTGAAGAGGACATACAAATGACTAACAGACACATGAAAAAATGTTCATCATCCTTAGCCATCAAGGAAATCCAAATCAAAACCACACTGAGATACCACCTTACACCAGTTAGAATGGCAAAAATGGACAGGGAAAGAAACAACAAATGTTGGAGAGGTTGTGGAGAAAGGGGAACCTTCTTACACTGTTGGTGGGAATGCAAGTTGGTACAGCACTTTGGAAAACAGTGTGGAGGTGACTCAAAAAATTAAAAATAGAGCTACCCTATGACCCAGCAATTGCACTCCTAGGTATTTACCCCAAAGACACAGATGTAGTGTAAAGAAGGGCCATATGCACCCCAGTGTTCAGAGCAGCAATGTCCACAATAGCCAAACTGTGGAAAGAGCCGAGATGCCCTTCAACAGATGAATGGATAAAGAAGATGTGGTCCATATGTACAATGGAATATTACTCAGCCATCAGAAAGGATGAATACCCAACTTTTACATCAACATGGATGGGACTGGAGGAGATTATGCTACGTGAAATAAGTCAAACAGAGAAAGTCAATTATCACATGGTTTCACTTATTTGGGGAACATAAGGAATAGCATGGAGGACATTAGGAGAAGGAAGGGAAAAATGAAGGGGGGGAAATTGGAGGGAGAGATGAACCATGAGAGACCATGGACTCTGAGAAACAAACAGGGTTTAAGAGGGGAGGTGGGTGGGGGGATGGGTTAGCCTGGTGATGGGTATTAAGTAGGGCACATACTGCATGGAGCACTGCATGTTACAGGAAAACAATGGATCATGGATCACCACATCAAAAACTAATAATGTATTGTATGGTGATTAACATAACATAATAAAATCAAATTAAATTAAATTAAAAAATAAAAGAATAGAAGCAACTCTCTGAACAGAAAAGCGACCACTTTCTGGAAGTTAGGACATGTCAAGATGTGAATGCGAGGTGATATATGGGAAGATAGACCACAGGGAGAGGGAGCCTCCATCAGCCAGCTACCGGTAAGTGATAGAGCAGCGGAGCACAAAAACGGAACTTTTAGAAGTCTGCTCTGCTGAGGGTCGTCACCCCACTGGCTAAGTGGGGGGTGGAACCTTCGCTGGGACAGTGTGGTCTCTGGACCCTCAGGGTCACAGAAAGACCGGGGGTGCCTGAGTGCAGCAGAGCTCCCAGGTATTGAAGCAGGGAAGCCAGCTGCAGAGACGAAGCTGAGGATTGGGCTCTGAGGTCGGGTTGCCATAAACTGTGATCCGGGGCACAGTCGGGCCACTACTCTTCCAGCAAGGACCCAACAAGTGGCAGATCCAGAGAGACTACCCTTTCTCCCCCAGGAGGAGTAGTGTGGGAGCGCACCTCAGGAATAGGCTGGGTTTAGAGACTCCAAACAGGGTCCTGTGCCAGAGATAGAAACATTCGGTCACAGGCTGGCTGAGCATGGAGTACCAACTGCCAGGGACCTAATCAATATGGACATTATTAAGATGTCGAAACTAGAGTTCAGAAAGATGATTATAAAGATACTAGCTGGGCTTGGAAAAAGCATGGAACATACTAGTGAAACCCTTTCTGGAGAAATAAAAGAATTAAAATCTAACCAAGTAGAAATCAAAAAGGCTATTAATGAGGTGTAATCAAAAATGGAGGCTCTAACTGCTAGGATAAATGAGGCAGAAGAAAGAATCAGTGAGATAGAAGACCAAATGATGGAGAATAAATAAGCTGAGAAAAAGAGAGATAAATAACTACTGGATCATGAGGGCAGAATTCAAGAGATAAGTGATACCATAAGACGAAACAATATTAGAATAATTGGGATCCCAGAAGAAGAAAAAAGAGAGAGGGGCAGAAGGTATACTGGAGCAAATTATAGCAGAGAACTTCCCTAATTTGGGGAAGGAAACAGGCATCAAAATCCAGGAGGCACAGAGAACCCCCCTCAAAATCAATAAAAATAGGTCAACACCCCGACATCTAATAGTAAAACTCACAAGTCTCAGAAACAAAGAGAAAATCCTGAAAGCAGCTCGGGACAAGAGGTCTGTAACCTACAATGGTAGAAACATTAGATTGGCAACAGAAGTCAATGACATATAAACCAAAAGATCAACAAAACTAGGAGCTGGTTCTTTGAAAGAATTAATAAGATTGATAAACCCCTGGCCAGACTTATCAAAAAGAAAAGAGAAATGACCCAAATAAATAAAATCATGAATGAAAGGGGAAAGATCACAACCAACACCAAAGAAATACAAACAATTATAAGAACATATTATGAGCTACTATATGCCTGCAAATTAGACAATCTGGACTCAATGGATGCATTCCTAGAAATGTATAAACTACCAAAACTGAACCAGGAAGAAATAGAAAACCTGAACAGACCTAAGGAAATTGAAGCAGTCATCAAAAATCTCCCAACAAACAAGAGCCCAGGGCCAGATGGCTTCCCAGGGGAATTCTACCAAACATTTAAGGAAGAATTACTACTTATTCTTCTGAAACTGTTCCAAAAATTAGAAATGGAAGGAAAACTTCCAAACTCGTTTTATGAGGCCACCATTACCTTGATCCCAAAACCAGAAAAAGACCCCATCAAAAAGGAGAATTACAGACCAATATCCTTGATGAACATGGATGCAAAAATTCTTACCAAAATACTAGCCAATAGTATCCAACAGTACATTAAAAGGTTATTCACCACGACCAAGTGGGATTTATTCCTGGGCTGCAAGGTTGGTTCAACATCCACAAATCAATCAATGTGATACAATACATTAATAAAAGAAATAACAAGAACCATATGATCCTCTCAATAGATGCAGAAAAAGCATTTGACAAAGTACAGCATCCTTTCTTGATCAAAACTCTTCAGAGTATAGGGATAGAGGGCACATACCTCAATATCATGAAAGCCATCTATGAAAAACCCATAACGAATATCACTCTCAATGGGGAAAAACTGAGAGCTTTCCCCCTAAGGTCAGGAACGTGGCAGGGATGTCCACTATCACCACTGCTATTCAACATAGTACTAGAAGTCCTAGCCTCAGCAATCAGACAATAAAAAGAAATAAAAGGTATCCAAATTGGCAAAGAAGAAGTCAAACTCTCACTCTTTGCAGATGATATGATATTTTATGTGAAAACCCAAAAGACTCCACCCCAAAACTGCTAGAACTCATACGGGAATTCAGTAAAGTGGCAGGATATAAAATAAATGCACAGAAACCAGTTGCATTTATATATACCAACAACAAAACAGAAGAAGGAGAAATTAAGGAGTCGATCCCATTTACAATTGCACCCAAAACCATAAGATACCTAGGAATAAATCTAACCAAAGAGGCAAAGGATCTGTACTCAGAAAACTATAAAATACTCATGAAAGAAATTGAGGAAGACACAACGAAATGGAAAAATGTTCCACGCTCATGGATTGGAAGAACAAATATTGTGAATATGTCAATGCTACCTAGAGCAATGTACACATTTAATGCAATCCCTATCAAAATACCATCCACTTTTTTCAAAGAAATGGAACAAATCATCCTAAAATTTGTATGGAACCAGAAAAGACCCCGAATAGCCAGAGGAATGTTGAAAAAGAAAAGCAAAGCTGGTGGCATCACAATTCCAGACTTCAAACTCTATTACAAAGCTATAATCATCAAGACAGTATGGTACTGGCACAAAAACAGATATATAGATCAGTGGAACAGAATAGAGAGCCCAGAAATGGACTCTTAACTCTATGGTCAACTAATCTTTGACAAAGCAGGAAAGAATGTCCAATGGAAAAAAGACAGTCTCTTCAACAAATGGTGTTGGGAAAATTGGACAGCCACATGCAGAAGAATGAAACTGGACCATTTCCTTACACCACACACAAAAATAAACTCAAAATGTATGAAAGACCTAAATGTGAGACAGGAATCCACCAAAATCCTAGAGAAGAACACAGGCAGCAACCTCTTCGACCTCAGCCGCAGCAACTTCTTCCTAGAAACATCGCCAAAGGCAAGGGAAGCAAGGGCAAAAATGAACTATTGGGACTTCATCAAGATAAAAAGCTTTTGCACAGCATAGGAAACAGTCAACAAAACCAAAAGACAACTGACAGAATGGGAGAAGATATTTGCAAATGACATATCAGATAAAGGGCTAATATCTAAAATTTATAAAGGACTTATCAAACTCAACACCCAAAGAACAACTAATCCAAACAAGAAATGGGCAGAAGACATGAACAGACATTTTTACAAAGAAGACATCCAAATGGCTAACAGACACATGAAAAAGTGCTCAACATCACTCAGCAACAGGGAAATCCAAATCAAAACCTCAATGAGGTACCACCTCACACCAGTCAGAATGGCTAAAATTAACAAGTCAGGAAACAACAGATGTTGGCAAGGATGCAGAGAAATGGGAACCCTCCTACATTGTTGGTGGGAAAGCAAGCTGGTGCTCCACTCTGGAAAACAGTGTGGAGGTTCCTCAAAAAGTTGAAAATAGAGCTACCATATGACCCAGCAATTGCACTACTGGGTATTTACCCCAAAGATACAAATGTAGTGATCCGAAGGGGTACATGCACCCCGATATTTATAGCAGCAATGTCCACAATAGCCAAACTACGGAAAGAGCCAAGATGTCCATCAACAGATGAATGGATAAAGAAGATGTGGTATATATATATACAACGGAATATTATGCAGCCATCCAAAAAAAAAACACACAAAATCTTGCCATTTGCAACGATGTGGATGGAACTAGAGGGTATTATGCTAAGCGAAATAAGTCAAACAGAGAAAGACATGTATCATATGATCTCACTGATATGAGGAATTCTTAATCTCAGGAAACAAACTGAGGGTTGCTGGAGTGGTGGGGGGTGGGAGGGATGGGGTGGCTGGGTGATGGACATTGGGGAGGGTATGTGCTATGGTGAGTGCTGTGAATTGTTTAAGACTGTTGAATCACCGACCTGTACCTCTGAAACAAATACTACATTATATGTTAAAAAAAAAGAGAGAGAGAGAAGATAGTAGGAAGGAAAAAACGAAGGGGGGGAATCAGAGGGGGAGACGAACCATGAGAGACTATGGACTCTGAGAAACAAACTGAGGGTTCTAGAGGTGAGGGGGGTGAGGGGATGGGTCAGCCTGGTGATGGGTATTAAAGAGGGCAGGTACTAAATGGAGCACTGGATGTTATATGCAAACAATGAATCATGGAACACTACATCAAAAACTAACGATGTAATGTATGGTGATTAACATAACATAATAAAATAAAATTTTAAAAAAATAGTATATGAAAACAAATTTGCTCCCCTGGTCTTCTCTACCAGTTAAGGAGAACCCAGGTTATGAAAAACAAAAACAAAAAACTCAACAAAGCATTTCCTATTTTTCTGTAGTTCTTATTTTCTTTTGCAGAGGTATAAACCAGACTGCTTGCTTGGAAGCATTTTGGAGAAATTAGGTTTAGGTTAAATTTTGTGAAAATCACTCATTCCAAGTAAACTACAGTAGACCAGGTGTTATTCAAGCTCAGAGTTAGAGCGGACTATAGCTTCTGACTTTGGCAGACTCCAAGTAGGTTGCAAAAAAACGTTTAGCCTATGTATCAACACTGTGAGAATGCCTTTTTCTCTTCCTTTCCATTTAAGGGCAGTGTCTACTTTGGCATTAGTGTGGCCAAATTACATTTTCCGGTTATGTAAGAAGTTACACATGGAAAGTTGGATTAAACAGCTCTGTTTCATTTTAGTGATATTTCAGCTTCCTTTCTCTATGGTTTCCTCAACAATTGCTGCTCGGCTGGCCTGCCCCTAAATCTAGCTCAAGGGGTGCCACCCTGCTCAGTCTTTGTTTCCTCTGCCACAAATTGTACCAGTTGTGCTGGCATCCTTGGGCTGGCCATACACAGACAACTGACCCCACTCCTGGCTCTTCTCCATCTGAGGCCCAACTCACAGAACACCTTCTATGCCTATTTGATATATTGAGTGTAGAGTTGAGAGCAGCTATACACAGCAACCTCACAGGACAGAAGAGACGTAGGAATGCTGCTAAGGGAGGAGCACGGTGTCAAAAGGAGAGGAAACCTGACCAGGACATGAGAGTGGAAAAACATGAGACCAGAGAGACACATAAAAGAGAGTCAGAGATAGAAGGAGAAAATTGATTAGCAGTACATTGAATCAGACACAATTTTTAACACAGTATTATTTTTAGATAAAAATGACCTAGAAATTTAAAAAAATAGGATTCTAAATTGATTGAATTGTTTAAAACTAAGACTTAAGTCATCTTCTTAAACCATATACTATTTATGCCTAGTTACTTTGCAGGACAGTAGTATATATTGTTAAATGTCAAAGGGATATTTCTGAGTGAGATTTGCTGATTACAATAGTAAATCCATTCTGTCTCTATGCTCAGTCTTCATGGCTTCAGTGTCTGCTTCTTTGAACTGATTCATAAAGTATGACTGTACCTGAGAGAAAATCTGATTTCACTACAAAACCACAGGAAGAGTACCAATTCAGAGATGAAGAATCTTATAATCCAGTTCATAAAAGAAGAATGCAAGAAACTTTAAGTAGAAGGGAATAGTTGAGCCAAAAGAAAAAAGAAAAAAAGATTGGTTTCAGCTTTAGTTCAAGTTTGCAAATAGTAGAATTTGTTAGTCATTTCAGGTATTTGGTTTCTACAAATGTCAAATCTTTTTATTTCCATTTGCTTCCACAAAGATACCTATAATAAAAGACAAGGATTATGATAATCCATTTTAATACTATCTACAATAATAGGAATCTTTTTACCCCAGCAACCAAAATTTTCTACCTGGAAAAAATACTATAAAAAATCAGAAGCACTATAGCTGAGAAGGAGGTAGATGGCAAGTAACAAAAGAGCAAAGAACACTTGAAAATACTTTTTACTCATACTTTTCATCATTTCAGCTATAAGAAAGCCTGTATTTTTTACCACCCTTTGACTAAGCTATGCTCATTTCTTTGTAGTCATTCCTACCTTCCAATGGCCACCATCTCATTTGTTAAGAAAATAAAAAATGTAACTTAACACATAAAAAGTTTTTCACAAATGTAGAGTTCCATTAATCCAAAACTATAAGAAAATAAATTTATTACATTTCAAGCTATAGTAAATGCCTTTAAGATTGCTATACCTTCTTCTCCAGAGAAGACATACAAATGGCTAACAGACACATGAAAAAATGTTCAACATAACTAGCCATCAGGGAAATACAAATCAAAACCACAATGAGATACCACCTTACACCAGTTAGAATGGCAAAAATTAATAAGACAGGAAACAACAAATGTTGGCGAGGATGTAGAGAAAAAGGAACTCTCTTACACTGTTGGTGTAATGCAAGCTGGTACAGCCACTCTGGAAAACAGTATGGAGGTTCCTCAAGACATTAAAAATAGAGTTACTCTACAACCCAGCAATTGCACTACTAGGTATTTACCCCAAAGATACAGACGTAGTGAAAAGAAGGGGCATATGCACCCCAATGTTCATAGCAGAAATGTTCATAATACCCAAACTGTGGAAGGAGCCTAGATGTCCTTCAACAGATGAATGAATAAAGAAGATGTGGTCCATATATACAATGGAATATTACTCAGCCATCAGAAAGGATGAATACCCACCATTTGCGTTGACATGGATGGAACTGGAGGGGATTATGCTATGTGAAATAAGTCAATCAGAGAAAGACAATTATCATATGGTTTCACTCATATGTGGAATATAAGTGCAGATAACCATAGGGGAAGGGAAGGAAAACTGAATGGGAAGAAAGCAAAGAAGGAGACAAACCATGAGAGACTCTGGACTCTGGGAAACAAACTGAAGATTACAGAAGGGAAGGGGGTGGGGGGGATGGGGTAACTGGGTGATGGGTATTGAGGAGGGCACATGTTGTGATGAGCACTGGGTATTATATGCAACTAATGAATCGTTGAACACTACTTCAAAAACTAATGATGTACTATATGTTGGCTAATTGAACATAATAAAATTTTTTTTAATTAAAAAAAAAAAGATTGCTGTTTCTTAATTCTTGTTATGTCCTGGTATGCTTCGTGTGCATGTGTAGTTACATGCGTACGTGTATGTGTATACTTTAATTTTATTCTTTAAAGCATAAATTCATATAAAATAAACACTTAATTTAAAGAAAACATCCAGGTATATGGTTGAAATAATGATACATAAAGAACATATGCATATAATGTAGCAAATGTAAGTATTATGGCATTAGCAATGCACTGAATATTTTATAAATATAACGAAGCTCGCAAAACTTAAATGATGCTGATCACAGAACCCATCCTGACCCAACCTTCTGAATAAAAGTATTCCTAATTTATTTCAAAGCAATTCCTTTGACCCCACTTTCCAAAGACTGGTCCAAGATGTTCATGTGTGATAAGCCATGGCCAGGCTGGCTGCACTAAATCCTGTGTAGGCCTGATAATGTAGTAAGAAATACAGCTTGGAACAACATACCTGAATTCTCTTAAATGGTAATAGGTAGAAACAAGTGGTGCATACTCCACCCTGACCTAAAATAGTATAAATTCAACTGGCTTGGCAGATACCTCACTCTGCACAAGCTTCAGACACCACCAAACTCTGGATGTGTAAACTTCAAGAAAAGCAAAGGAAAATACTGAGACCTTATACTCTTGAAGTATATTTTATGCATATCTTCTTCATTGGGTGTAGGTATAAGAGTAAAGCAAACTAAAAGGGACATAAACCAAATCCTATATATTGTTGTTGCCATTTCTCAAACATGAAACTGATGATTTGATCTGGCCCTGCTCTTGTTGGAATCAACAGGAATAAGTATAGAACAAGAAAGGACTAAAATAAGGCTGAGACCACCAGGCTTCCTGGATATCTGACTACCTCTAGGATCAGGGTCACTTGATCTGTGGAATCTAAGAGGAAACTTCTGAGAAGACAGGTTGTTTAAGAAGTAGCCTGTTAAGACAGAAGATTTGCCAGCTCTGCCAGATCCCTCCCTTAAGTCATTACCCATCATTTCAATGCTATTAAACTGTGATCATCCTGAAGGATTTTCAGTAGAATGTAAGCTGGAACACCCAAGCCTAAGTAAGGCAAGCCTGTTATGGAGATTTGGGGCCAGGGTCTGGATGCAGGGATGATTGTGGATATAAGCGGAATCTTTCCCATAGAATTCCTCAGTTCCGGTGGGATTCATACAAATGCCCATGGATCTGGCAGCCCAGAATGTCAGGCCTTCTGGCCACAGGTTTATTATCCTTTCCGCTTTCTGACTTCTCTTCTTGGAGGATTCTGGGTAGGGGTTCTCAGAAGCAGTGGCAATCTCCCTCCCAGGTTCACCCCTGGGCCACAGTTCCAAGTAATGTCTCACTCCTAGTTAGACCTAACAGGTAACCCAAACTAATGTGGGTTCCATTTCAAGATGGCAATGTAGGAGGATCTTGAACTGACCTCCTTCCATGAACACGCCAGAATTACAGGTACATAAGGAACAATTTCCTCTGAAAGAAACCCCAAAAGTAGCTGAGCAATTCCTATATGTCAGGTAAATGAGAAAAAACCTACATCAATATGGGTAGTAGAAACAAGAGACATGATCTCACTGTAAACCCCACTGCCAGTGTGGCAACCCACTATCTGGAGGGAACTCAAAATTCCAAGCTGCTCTCGGAGAAGTGAAGGGTTTGAATCCCATGTCTGAAACCCCAAACTTTGAGATCTATGCCTGAGAAATGAGACCCAAAATACCTGGCTTTGAAAGCCAATGGGGCTTGCATCTGTGAGACCCACAAAACTATAGTAACTGAGAAACAGTTCTTAAAGGGCCACACGCTCATCTGGCTAGCTCCCAGAGCCCGGTGCAGAGGTAGCTGACTGAAACACACCTGAAAGAGTCCTGTTTGTTTATCTTAAAGCTCAAGCCTGAGGAACAAGGCATCTAACTTAAAACACATCTAGGGGCCTACTGAAATACTCTCCAAAGACAGAGACTAGCAGGTACCATCTTTGCTCTCTCCCTCTGCCTCACTCAAGGTCACCGGTATCTCCTGGGAAGGAGCTTGTACACACTTCTGGTGCCCTGGTTTCTACAGCTGCCACCCGGGGATGCCCCTTGATTGGCTAGCTCTGGCGGGCAGCAGGGTTTACATTCATACATCTCACAGGACTATAACAAATGGAGAAAGCCTTCTTAACTAGCCACCTCCCCAAGCAGAGAAGCAAGAGACTGAAATGCCCCATTTTGCTGTGAAAGGGGCCTATTAGCTTACCTTCACAGCTGCTGCCGGAGGGGCAGGCTTCTAATTAAACACACATCTAAGGGCCAACTATAATCTTTTCCAGAGACCTTGGAGGGAGGGCTCTCCCTGTGCCTCATTCCTTGACATCAGTCTTGGCAATGATTTTCTGGATTTGACACCAAAGAAAAGGCAATAAAAGCAAAAATAAACAAGTGGGACTACATCAAACTAAAAAGCTTCTGCACAGCAAAGGAAACCATCAACAAAATGAAAAGACAACCTACTGAATGGGAGAAAATTTTCACAAATCACATATCTGTTAAGGGGCTAATATCCAGAGTACATAAAGAACTCATACAACTCAATAACCAAAAAACAAGCATTTGACTAAAAAATGGGCAGAGGATCTGAATAGACAGATTTTTTCAAAGTTTTTCAAGTTTTCAAGTTACACATCCAGAGTTTGGTGGTGTCTGAAGCTTGTGCAGAGTGAGGTATCTGCCAAGCCAGTTGAATTTATACTATTTTAGGTCAGGGTGGAGTATGCACCACTTGTTTCAAGTTTTCAAAGTTTTTCAAAGAAGATATATAAGTAGCCAACAGGTACTTGAAAAGGTACTCAACATCACTAACCATCAGGGAAATGCAAACCAAAGCCACAGTGAGATATGGCTATTATCAAAAAAAAAAAAAAAAAGAAAGAAAAGAAAGAACAAATGTTGGTAACAATATAAAAAATAAGTAACAGGAAAGCATTGTTGGTGGGAATGTAGACTGGTGCAGCCACTATGGAAAACAGTATGGAAGTTCCTCAGATAATTACAAAACAACTACCATATGATCCAGCAATTCCACTTCTGGGTATTTATCCAATGGAAACAAAAATACTAACTCAAAAAGACATCTGCACCCTCATGTTCATTACAGCTTTATGTTCAATAGCCAAGATATGGCAAAGATCTAAGTCTCCATCAATGGCATGTGTGTTCACGCATGCACACACACATGACTATTATTCCATTATTAAAAAAAAGGGAAATCCTGCCATTTGTGACAACATGAATGGACTGAGGGCATTATGCTACGTGAAATAAGTCAGACAGAGAAAGACACATACCATATGATCTCACTTATATGTGAAATCTAAAAAAGAAAAAAAAAAGTGATTGCCAGATGTAAAGGGTAGGGGAGTGAAATGGGCAAAGGTGACCAAAAAGTACAAATTTTAAGTTATAAAATAAGTCCTGAGGATGTTATGTGCAGTATGGTAACTATAGCTAATGATATTGCATTGTGTTTTTGAAAGCTGCTAAGATGGTAGATCTTTAAAATTCTCATCACAAGGAAAAAAATGTGTAACTCTGTATGGCAATAGGTATTAACTAAACTTATTGTGGTTTTCATTTTGCAATATATACATACATCAAATTGTTACATTGTATTCCTGAAATTAATGTTACATGTCAAGTATATTGTAATAAAGAAAAAAGAACTAATGTGGATGAGATAATGTGATGATCAATGTGAGAGTCAAGAATACCCAATCCAGGGGATGGGAGGGAACAGCATGACTTGGTAAGCCCCACCTTGTCCTTCTGCCAGATGCTAGGCCCTATTCCAAACTTGTTGGCTATTCTACTGCATCACAAGTAGGGAATCTTCAGAAAGGAGTCTCAGGCCCTTTCAGCACAGAAGAAACACTTGACTAAAAGACACAAGGAAAAAATGGATTCAGGTCACCAGCTCTAGAGTAGAGAGAGGCTGTGCTAGTTTACTCTACAAAAAAGCAAGTCCCAGGTTTATAGGGGGGCTCCATCCAATGTCTTGTAATGATCATGGTCCTATTGGTACTTTGTGAGGTGCCTGGCAATGCTAACTTCAGATGAACTTCATCAGGGATGATGGGGAAGGAGTAGCATAGAGTCACAGAAATGTCAGGTATGAACTGGATCCTGCCTGGTTTGTGTATGTAGTAGCTGAGAAAACCTCTGGATTTAGTAGTGATAGAATGCAGCAGTATGTTGTGCTTGTAAGCCAGATGATCCCAGTTCTACTGGATATCTTACAAAGCTCAGATTCATTCCTCTTCCCCTTCTGCCTAGAAGCTGCTTAGCACTGATGAGATCTTAACCAGTGGTCCCCCTACCAACCTGCAGAAATGAGTGTTAAGGACAAAGTGTGGCAGACTCAAGGGTGGGCTTCATAAATCACCCAGGATCCCCAAATGAAAGGACATTTGTATAGCTGGTTAAAAAGGCAGTTGAGAACTTTGGACCCAACACACATGGTACTTAGTTCTGGCCAGGTTTGTCAGAGAACAGGGTATGCCAGTGTGCTGAACTGGTGGGAAGAATATTAAAGAAAATAGTCTCCAAACTTGGGCAGGGGGGCAATCTCTGTAAAGAAAGTATATTTTTTATGAAATTTATATGAAAGTAAATGGGAGAGAGAAATTATTCTCAAGAGAAATGACCTTATAAAGTCTGCATAACTTAAGCTTAAAGAACTGTTCTTAATGGAGGCTAGTAAAATGAAGAGCTACCAAAATGAAAGCATGCACATGGACCAAAATCCACTAAATGCCACTCTTTTAAATTTTTAATAGCCAAGCCCTCATTGTCATTTGTACCAGTCTTCAAATCTTGAACAGATTTTTGGTCTATCTTCCACTTTAGACAGATAAAACTTGAATATATAGATTGTTCAGAGTTTTTTGTGAAGGTTCTTTTTTCATTAACTAGTTCGGCATTTTTAGATGTTTATTAAAACTATATATTTATTATTTTGTATTATATGGACACTATCTCACTTGACATTAAATTTTTTTCTAAACTGACATATTCACTGTATCGTATAGACACTCTCTCTCTTTCATTAAAGAATAAGGTCTGGCCAATAGCTTATAATAAAGATGGAAAAAGGGGAAAAGCTAGAATCAAATCTACAAAATTAACTTAAGAATCCTATGCAAATACTATCACAAACACCAGGGGGTCTATCTAGTTTGCTAACATCACCTATATCACGTGTCTCTTTTCTATAAAATGAGGAAAGAAAGGATAAATAATTTCACATTGATTTTAACCTATCAACAAATTCATAAGAACTGAAGAAGTGTAACCTATCTCTATACAAGCATGAATAGTGATTGTACTTTATTCCAATAAGAACCCAACTTTAAAAAGCATCAGTAAAAATCTCATTATTTTATAGTTCATCAACAATGGTAAGAGACAAAAATAAATGGGAAATAATTTTATTTCATCATTCTAAATGAATGCAAATCCATTATGAAGAGACCAAGAAAAAGTTCATACTCCAGTGTAAAATTCATAGGGTTTTAAAATAAATGCTTCATTCTATCTGAAGCACATTAAGTTTTCTCTTCCTCATTACTGTCTCTAGTGAAGCAATTCTGATTTTTGTGCATTTCACTATTAATGTGCATAGCATTCTGAAATAAACTGACAATTTCTACAGAGAAACAGCTATCAATCTACTAGTTGATAAGCAAGCAGATATAAAGCTTTTCATACTTAGTGTTTCCAAGGAAACCACTCTCAATATACACTCATTCAACATGCAAACTTTGAAGGAATTGTATCATCTCTGCGCATTTGAGAGGAAAGTAAACGAGAGGTGTAAGTTAAAAACTCTAGAATGAAACATTACTTCCATGACAATGAAGAGTATTGAAAGAACCGGCTAACTATATTGATTTGATTGAACACAAGCAAGATGATGTTTTAAAAAAGAGGAAACTAGAATAAATATGCCTTAGGGAACCTTGTTAGTGAAATATTTCACAAGGGAATGCCCTCGTAAACAATACTAGAATGACAGCACAAAGAGGGCTGAGACAAGAAAGCAAAATAAAATAACAGCAACAAATAAAGAACTGAAACTATAGAAAAACAGAGACAATGGATTAATGAAGCAAATCTGCATACTAGAACTTCTTAATATTTATTTATAGCAACAGTACGATAAAGAAAATTGGCCAATGTGGTCAATTCCAAAAATCAGTGGCAGCTGTAAGACTTTTAAGTTACTCATTTTTCCCTTCCTATTATCCTTTTTTTTTAATAATTAAGAAGTTTTATTTTTAGTTTTTTTTTTAAAGATTTTTTTTTTAATTTATTTATTTGAGAGAGAGAGCACATGAGAGGGGGAGGGCCAGAGGGAGAAGCAGACTCCCCGCTGAGCAGGGAGCCCGATGCGGGACTCGATCCCGAGACTCCAGGATCATGACCTGAGCCGAAGGCAGTCGCTTAACCAACTGAGCCACCCAGGTGCCCCAAGAAGTTTTATTTTTTGAATGTGTATATTTTGGCATACAGACTTCACATCTGGTGTAAAATCAGTTTGAATATTTTAATAAGTAAGGAAAGCCTAATGGGTTTTTGATTAAAGAATTATGTTTTGGTATAATTGTCATTCCCAATATATCATTATTTTTATCTATTCTTTGGAAAACAGCAGTATGCCCTTATTAATAAATTAAGATTATGTTTAAAAAAAGGACTTTTAAGTTAGTCAAAACAGTTGATTGTACTATCCTACACAAAGTATTTGATGTCTAACCTCTCTGGTGCACTCACTAAGCATCCGCTATTATTCATTTATGAAAAGTATAAGGGCTTCTGAAATACTCTGAATACTAAGATATGCATAAATATGGGAGGATTTCTAAATATAATTTCTAAATATATTCTAGATATAATTTAATTGGAATGCTTTATTGTGCTTTCATTTTTTAATGTTTGAAATTAACATTTTTAATACTTAACATGTCTAATGCTCAAAGATATGCATATGCATACACATTTCTTTCCTATTGGACATCTGAGAATACGCATATAGGCACACCACTTAAAAATGTCATGGTTCTACTATCACTTCTAACCCTCCAAGGAGAACCCTTCAGAATGAAGTAATTCACCTTCATACCTCCCGCCTCATCACAGCAACATTCTAGTACCTAATATACTTCCAGTCACTATGTATTTTGTCTTCTTCCACATGCTTCCAAAGTACATTTCATTTTAAGTGTATAAATTATGGATAGCATATCTCTTTTTGGTCATAGATGCATCTTTATCATAAAGTAGCTCTATTAGTGAAGCCCATGTCAAGACTTCAAATGAAGTTTGTGCTGACTTTATTTTCAGAGAAAACCGACCTGCCTCTTCCTTTCATAGCTGAGGCATTGTCATATGAATGTTAATGCTTTTTCTTCTTAAACTAATAAAGCTTGAAATGCACACACTGATGGAATAAGTGTTATTGTGTCAGTGAGGCTTTAGGCCAATGTGTTATCCTTTCCACAGTAAGGATCTAAGAATTTAATTTGTGAATGTTGGATCTATGATGTTTAAGGATATTTAAATTCAAAATAAGCTGTCCTCGAAGGAGAAAATATATGTTTATATTCTCATTATGTCTTGGCTCATCTATAATATGACCTCATTACTGTAAACCAAAGAAAACTGTAAAACGAAGTGATAATGACAAATTATTATTTCCTAAAATAAAAAAAGATCATTCAGCTAAAAAGTGATAGTGCTAGGATTTAAACAAATTAGGAGAAAATGATATATTTGGTGTATTAACATAAGTATAGGTCATTTTGGCCATTTAATGTTACAATTCCCCTTTTAAAAGATTTAGAAGTTCTCGGGCGCCTGGGTGGCTCAGTCGTTAAGCGTCTGCCTTCGGCTCAGGTCATGATCCCAGGGTCCTGGGATCGAGTTCCACATCGGGCTCCCTCCTCGAGGGGAAGCCTGCTTCTCCCTCTCCCACTCCCGCTGCTGGTGTTCCTGCTCTCGCTATCTCTGTCTCTGTCAAATAAATAAATAAAATCTTTAAAAAAAAATAAAAATAAAAAATAAAAGATTTAGAAGTTCTCTAACAATAATGTCAACTAATATCTGTACTTTATTTGAACAAATACACTTTCATAAGTGTTTAGGTCAGTGTTACAAATGGGGGAGCTAGTAAGTGACACCTTGGAGATTCAAATTTAGATCTTTTCCCTAGACTTGAGACAATACCCAGCACCTAAACCCAGATCCATTCAATGATCATGTGCTTAACTTTGGAGTTTAATTCTTCTGGCCTTCAGTGTCCTTATGAATAAAAGAATTAAGTGATCACTAAGCTCCATTATAGTGTTTTGAAATTAAAATGTATTCTTTAAGTCTGATTACACACAATAAAAGATTCATGAGATAGGAAATTATGTGTTTTAAGTGGAGGCTAGTGATTTGCAAAACAGAGCTTTACCTATAGAACCAAGCAAATTTTGCAATATGACAAGTAAACCATTATGTGCATGTTTCTTTTCTCATGATATGTGCCATTCAAATTCACAGGCCCCCTAGGAGGATCAGTATCAAAATGAAAAAAGGAATATAAATACATTTGTAAACTCTTATAAAACATATGTATTTTTATCCTAACCTCATTTTGTTTTATAACCTTTTGTTATACAATGCTTTATAACAGCTTTATTGAGATATAATTCATATGCCATAAAATTCACACTTTCAATGTATACAAATCAATGGTTTTTCGTAGATTCATAGAATTTTGCAACCTAATTTTAGACTATTTTCATCACCCTCAAAATAACCCTTCCACCCATTAGCAGATTCTTACCTCCCCCAACCCCTATTGTGTCTTAGATCCTTACTGTGGAAAGGATAACACATTGGCCTAAAGCCTCACTGACAAAATAGACTATTTTCATCACCCTCAAAATAACCCTTCCACCCATTAGCAGATTCTTACCTCCCCCAACCCCAACCACTAATCTATCTTTTGTTTCTATGGATTACCTACTCTGGTCATTTTAAATCAATGGAGTAGTACACCTCTTGTGACTTTCTTCTTTCACTTGGCATAAGGTTCCCAAGGTTCATCCATGCTGCAGCATATAACAGTATGTGATTCCTTTATATTACCTAATAATATTCCACTGTATAGATATACCAAATTTTATTTAACCATTCATCAGTTGGACTTTTAGGTTGTTTTCACTTTTTGGTTATATGAATAACACTGCTATGAACACTCTTAAGATTTTAAATGGATGTACATTTTCATTTCTCTCGGGTATGTATCTAGGAGTGGAATTGCTGCATTACATGATAAATCTAGGTTTAACATTTTTAGGAACTTCCAAACTGTTTTCCAAAGTGGCATTAGCCATTTCATAATCCCAGTAGCAATGTATGAAGATTCCAATTTCTCCACATCTTTGTCAACACTTAATTATCTTTTTATCTTAGTATTCCTAGTGGTTTGAAATGGTATTTCATTGTAATAGTTTTAATTTGCTCTTTCCTAATGACTAACAATATTGAGCATCTTTTCATATGTTTGTGAACCATATATTTTCTTTGAAGTAGTATCTATACAAATCCTTTGCCCATTTTTAAACTGGGTTATCTTTTTATTGTTGAGTTGTAGGAGTTCTTTATATATTCTAAACACTAGACCTTAACAGATATGATTTCCACATTTTTCCCATTCTTTGTGCTATATTTTCACTTTATTGATGGCATAATTTGAGGTAAATATATTTGCATATATAAAACTCCACTGTTTCAATTTCCCTTTCATGGCTTGTGCTTTTGGCATCATATCTAAGAAACCATGGCCTAACTCAAAGTGATGAAAATTTACTCATGTCTTCTTCTAACAGTGTAGTAAGTTTTCAAATTAGGAAGTTGGATCTTCCAACACTGTTTTCTTTTCCAAGATTATCTGGCTATTCTGAGTCTCTTGCATTTCTATACGAATCTTAAGTCCAGCTTGTCAATTTTTGCAAAAAATGTCAGCTAAGATTTTGAAAGGGATTGTGTTAAATTTGTAGATTAATTTGGGGAGAATTACAATCTTAAAATGTTGTCTTCTAATCCAAAATCATGGGATATCTTTACATTTATTTAGGTTTTCATTCATTTCTTTCAACAACGTCTTATGGTTTTCAATGTACAATTCTTGCATTTCTTAGTTCAATACTTAAGAATAAATTTAATAATTTATGATGTTACATTAAATGGAATTATTTTAATTTCACTTAATATTCATTGCCATTGTAATTTTTTTTCAAGTTTTTATTTAAATTCCAGTTAGTTAAAATACAGTGCAATATTAGTTTCAGGTGTAGACTTTAGTGATTCATCCATTGCCAGTGTAATTTTAAACAATCATTGTAAGGGCACTGCTTTGGAAGAATACACAGCTAGGTTTCTCCTTCCTTTAAAAAAAAAAAAAAGATTTTATTTATTTATTTGTCAGTCAGAGAAAGAGAATGCAAGCAGGGGGAGTGGTAGACAGAGGGAGAAGCAGGCTCCCCGCTGGGCAGGGAGCCCGATGTGAGACTTGATCCCAGGACTCTGGGATTATGACCTGAGCCAAAGGCAGATGCTCAACCAACTGAGCCACCCAGGCGTCCCTAGGTTTATACTTTTGCACTTGAATTTGTATTATAAATATTTGATGTGAAGGAGAAGGAAGGCAGAGAAATTTCTTTGTAATTAAGTAGATATTTATATGCTCTGTTCTTTATTTTTATTCTTTTTTTAAGACACAGAACAAGATAGAAAAGGAGAGATATCATTGGAAAATGATGCCAACCAAGAAGAACTGCTCAACTCTGACATCACTGATTCTGCATACTTTATAGAAAAGGTACTTGACTCTCTGGGCTCAGACCTAGTTTGTGGCGACATGGCTAAACGCACCAAGAAGGTCGGAATCGTGGGTAAATACGGGACCCGTTATGGTGCCCCCCTCAGGAAAATGGTGAAGAAGATTGAAATAAGCCAGCACGCCAAGTACACTTGCTCCTTCTGTGGCAAAATCAAGATGAAAAGACGAGCTGTGGGGATCTGGCATTGTGGCTCCTGCATGAAAACCATCGCTGGTGGCGCCTGGACCTACAACACCACTTCTACTGTCACAGTAAAATCTGCCATCAGAGGACTGAAGGAGTCGAAAGACCAGTAGAAGCTTCACCATTTGAAACATTGCTAGCCTATAATAAATGGGTTAATTTATGTAACAACAACAAAGAAAAAGGTACTTGACACTGGTTATCCAAGTCAAACGGAATACACTTAGAAACACAAATGTGGGGAGAAGCAAGACTACAGGACAATACTCTACTTTGAGCCCCATGCCTATGTAAAGCTTTTGTCAATCTGCCTAATAGAACATGTTTTTTCTGGGTCAAAGACTGTGGAGTGGCTACCCCTGCTTTGTTATTTTGTTCCTTAAAAATCCCCAGATGTATTCAGGGTCATGTCAAAGTTATGCATGTCCACCCAAAAATGAAAAATTTAGGACAAGAGTTAGTTTTTTGAGTGTCACCAGGTGAACAGTCTTGCTTTATTTTTTTCATACCTTTTCCTTCAGCCTCTGTGATGACTGAAAATGACAAAAAAGAGAGAGCAAAAGCAAATGTCAGCCAAAAGAGAGTTGAGGGGAGTAAGTCAAATGTTCTTTGTTAAAAGACCTTTAAAATACTGCAATTACAAGGAGTGAGAGACGAGTTATGACTCAGTATTTGTACCATGGATCTAACAGCACTTTGAACATATTTATAAACAATGAAGGAAAGGAGATTCAATAAAGATTAAGGCTGTCTAATACCTGACAGTTTTGCCATTCCCATGTGTCTTTTAGTCTTTTGGATTTTTTTCACATTATTCTTCCTAAATAAACCAAAGAAGTAAAGGAAATATATGATTGTGTATGGGTGTGTATATAGATATATACACATCATACAAATATTATCTCAACTCATCATCGACTGTTTCATATCTGTTTTACTATTAACTATATTTTCCTAAATCTTTCAGGAAAAGTGATTCTCTAGATAGACATAAATTTCATCCTGGAGTTTAAGTTCTTTGCACATTACTATGGACCCAATAAGGTATGAGAAGCCTCGTAGATATCGTATTACACATCTATACCTATGTCTTGAATTAATGTTCGTAATTTATCTCACTTGTTTTAATTTAGAGTTTTTGTAGTTAATGAATGCTGAGCCACTTTAAATAGTTTCTGTCTGAGCTTACTGTGCTCTTCTTTACCCATCATTTGTGGTACTGGTAGAAATGTACACATGAGTAATTGAGCCTATAATTACCAAAATGTACACACAGTTGGGCATTCAAAAGGAATATGAATGCTTTTTATTTTTTGCTCCAGTTGCTTTTCAACCTCTAATTTATCCTGCAATATGTTTGTGAACTTAGAAAATACTTTAAAAAACAAATAAATGGACTAATTCAGGGTTAATGAATTTCCAATTAAGATAAAGAACAAGACCGTAGAAAAGATCTTTTTTTATTCCTCTAGTTAACATTTATTCTGCCTCTAAAACTCAGTTAATGTTAGTGTACCAAATAAAAGCTTTCCCGAATATTTTCCTGTATCTTGCCACTCCCAGTCTAAACTAGGTACTACTTGAACTCTCAGAATACCTTGTCCTAGGCAAGAAACAACAAATGTTGGAGAGGTTGTGGAGAAAGGGGAACCCTCTTACACTGTTGGTGGGAATGCAAGTTGGTACAGCCACTTTGGAAAACAGTGTGGAGATTCCTCAAAAATTTAAAAATAGAGCTACCCTATGACCCAGCAATTGCACTACTCGGTATTTACCCCAGAGACACAGATGTAGTGAAAAGAAGGGCCATATACACCCTAATGTTCATAGCAGCAATGTCTGCAATAGCCAAACTGTGGAAAGAGCCGAGATGCCCTTCAACAGATGAATGGATAAAGAAGATGTGGTCCATATTCACAATGGAATATTACTCAGCCATCAGAAAGGATGAATACCCAACTTTTACATCAATATGGATGGGACTGAAAGAGATTATGCTACGTGAAATAAGTCAAGCAGAGAAAGTCAATTATCATATGGTTTCACTTATTTGGGGAACATAAGGTATAGCATGGAGGACATTAGGAGAAGGAAGGGAAAAATGAAGGGGGGGAAATCGGAAGGAGAGATGAACCATGAGGACCATGGACTCTGAGAAACAAACTGAGGGTTTTAGAGGGGAGGGAGGTGGGGGGATGGGTTAGCCCATTGATGGGTATTAAGCAGGGCACATACTGCATGGAGCACTGGGTGTTGTAAGAAAACAATGAATCGTGGATAACTACATCAAAAACTGGTGATGTATTGTATGGTGACTAACATAACATAATAAAATAAAATTAAAAAAAAAAAAAAAAAGAATACCTTGTCCTTACTTTTATCATAGCATGTATCACATGTTTACAAGGTAAATATCTAGTTGCAAACCTACTCCCTAGAGAGGGAGCTTCCTTAGTTCAGGGACCGTGCCTTTCACTTTTGAAACCCTAGTGTCCTACCCTAGTGTTTAATATATGTTTGAAAAATAATAATGAAGGACTTGACACATTCAAAACCATCAATTCCCTATCCTTCATCCCATTTCTGTTCCTTTTGATCTTTTATTACCTATTTTAAATGGACATAGACCAGGACCCCATGTCAAATTACTGTTTTTAATTCCAGCAAGGGTTCTCATTTAGGCCTTCAGTGGTAGATTAGATTGGACTTCCACTAATCTTCCAGTTTAAGAATCTTCTACAAACAAGATTTGCTTTAGATTCAGAGTAGTCTCTTTAGTGTTCAGTGATCCATTCAAATCTTAATTCAGGAAGAAAGCCTACATCTTGAGTAGGATTAAGTTAGTTTCTGGTGGATGACTTCAGAGGGCTCAGGAAAGTTCCCTATCAAATCTTTCCTGTGAGCCCAATATTGGCCAGTCCAGCTTTTGGTCTTACAAATAGAACTTGAGATGCCTGAGCTATTGTCAGCTATTAGCAATGGCATCTTAGTATGAATTTATTTTACTGCCTTTTTCCTAACATCTAGCTGAGATCAACTGCCCTAAAGAGTGTGATTTTACTAGACCAGAAGTAAAGCATTCAGGAACCTGTGGTGCTCACTTTCTGGGAGGAAAGACCAGGGGGTGGTGCCACATTAGCAGTCTATACAAAGTCAGAGAGCAGCACAGGCCACTGGGGCCTAGGAGGGAAGGAGGGAGGGAGGGAGGGAAGGAGGGAAGAGAGAAAAGAAAAGAAAAAAGAAAAGAAAAAAAATTGTGTGTGTGTGTGTGGTAATAATTAATGCTTATAGGAAACTATATTCAGGTATTAAGGGAAGACAAAGGGGACAAGAGACAAATTTCATCAACTCTAAAGTGTGTGTGGTCTATGTAATACCTTTTTTTTTTTTTTTAATGACAGTGACAGAGGAGAGAGGAATAAGTGGTCAATTTCACCCTTCCAGTTCTAACCCTACTCCACTCGGGAGCAGTATTTTGGCAACATGTCTTCACAGAGTGGATGTGCAATCACTTAAGGAATTAATACAATCACTTCCATTTGATTTGATGTGATTCATGCAAAGTGAAAGGCAAATTTTGCATTACAGAAATAATCCTTCATATAGAATACTCTCATAAGGATTCTTCAGACTTAAAGTTCACCTCTCACCCTACCAGAGCGCACCAAAAAATGAAATAGGGTCCATATATCTTCTCAGCTGGAATCAGTTATACAAATATCTACCACTGGCATTCCAATGCTGACACTATTATTTCATTTTAAACTGACAATAAAAATCCTGCTGGACACTTTATGATATGTAATTAAATCAATGTCACCAGAAGGATAACAGTTTGGAATTCTTTTTTTTTTTAAGATTTTATTTCTTTATTTGAGAGAGAGAGAGAGCATGAGTTGTGGGGAGGGGCAGAAGGAGAGGGAGAAGCAGGCTCCCCGTTGAGCAGGGAGCCCGACTAGGGGTTCGATCCCAGGACCCTGGGATCATGACCTGAGCCGAAGGCAGATGCTTACCTGACTGAGTCACCCAGGTGCCCTAACAATTTGTAATTCTGATCCTAGGAAAGACATAGACTTTCTCTGGGTTATAGAAGGCACTAAAGGAAGTACAGTTGACATTAAAGATACAAAGAAGCACTATCAATAACTAACACAATCCCTTCCTTATAGACTGACTACACTAAAAACAACAAAAATATCATGTAACTGGATTACCTACTTGGGTCTCACAACTACCTTGAAAGGTAATCTTAATTGTATTTATCTTAATTATGCAGGACTGTGACAAATGTCACACGACTAATTGTGAAAATGCTAGTGTTGACACTACTTGTCCTATATTTTAGTTTATTGTTTTTTCACCATATCTAGTTTCACCAGAATCCTTCAACCCTTTTGTTGGTTGATCTTGGAATATAGAAACACTCTAGATCACAAGTTCCTAAAACTTCAGTTATCACTGACCAATAAAAAATAAAAAAGAACTGAAAAAAAAAATGGGAGAGACTAATACATGGTTTCTAAAGCTTTATTCTTCTAACAAACTAGCACCTCCAACCACCACAAAAGAAAGGAGAGATTTTACTTCTCAACAGGCATGAAGGATAGCAACACAAAAGGTTTTCCTATGGGTTGAATAAATGGCCAAGTGTACTGGATATCCTTTTTGAGAGAACATCAGGTCATTTTTGGCAAGGCCTCCACCATGGCTAAAAAGAGTTCATTCATTGTAATCCAAGGACCATTTACTGATTACCTATTTTATGCAGAGCACTGGTCCAGATCCTAATATAAGGATCATTAGTCCAATTCCTGCCTCACAATAGCTTATGATCTAATAAAGACAACAAACCATCAATATAAGTAAAGACTAAGAGAAGTACCATGAGAGAGGAACAAACCAATCTATGAAGATTGAAAGAAAAATAGACAGCCTCTGGAATCTCTGAGAGTGCAGACCTTCACTCAACATCATGTCCTTGAGGTTCCCCTGGGTTGATGTGTGCATCAATAGTGTGACTTTTTATTGCAGAATAGCATTCCATTGATGGAGGATTTCTACTTGGATTATTCCTTTAAATTTAGAAAGACTTTTGGATTGTTCTTAGCTTCTAACACAAATAAAGATGCTATAAATATATATTTAAAAAACGTAAGAAAAATAGAGTAACAGTTACCTAAGGAAATCCGAAAAGGCTTCACAGAGAAACTGGAAAATGAAATGGGCCTTAAAGAATAGGTGGCACTCTCAGGAGACAAAGAAGGAGAGAAAGAGGGAGTGTGTGTGTGTGTGTGTGTGTGTGTGTGAGAGAGAGAGAGAGAGAGAGAGAGAGCAGGCATGCACACACATGCACAGATTGGAAGAGGTGAAAGAATGGGAAAAGAACATTCCAGAAAACAATAGGAGCATGGTACAAAGTTCACACCATATCTCAGTAGTAGGCATTATTAAATGTAATTATTAAAGGTTTTAAAAGGAAAATATTATAGAGCAAGAATGCTTTCAGGAAAACCAGTTGTAAGTTTTTTTATTTAGGAAAGTTATCGGAATATATATTATTTCAAGTTCACTGATTTTCAAATTCCAACCACTGGGTCATCACCCATGAGGCTAAAAAAATAGATTCCATAGAATAAAAAACTTATAAGACTTTCCTTGTATTTTGGATGTGTCCCTGGCATTGGCTTCCAGGATGAGGTAGGAACATATCACCCACAGCACTGCCACAAGACATATGAAAGTAAAAGGCAAATGACCTGGAAGAGAAAGCAGACTGGTGAGGACAAGTCGCTATAAAGCTGAGGAAGGACCAAGCATGAGGCATGCCATGCAGGTACTGAAAAGCTAATTCAATTACAAGAAGGGCAAGAGTTGGTACTAATGAGAAAAGTAAACAGGCACCTTGCACCTTTCCCTACTCTTCAAAAGCAGCTGCTAGAGACACAGAATAAGGAGCTACAAAGCCCCAGCTACTCCACAGACCCAGGCCTCAGAACATCAGACAAACTATCCTCGACAGGGTAATATTCAAAGAGCTACTACTGAATAGCATTGTTGGTATCAACACAATTCCTGAAGCTTCAGCCCTTGCCTGCAGAATAGCAAAAAGTTATTTCCAAACACCAATTTCCAATGCAGCAATATCCACACACTTCTGAGCTGCATTAAACCGGTTCTTTAAAAAGCAATGTAGTCAGAGGATGGCAGAATTCTCATCCCCGACTGCAAATGAAGAGGTAGTTTGGGTCCAAGTATTTATAATATACAATCCTGGTTTTACTTTTAATATCCTCTTGCTTAAAATTGCAAAATAACGTTTTATAATCAGCTCAATCTATAAATTGATCACAGAATTTTTATCATCTTTTTATTCCATTTAAAGACATTTTTATTATCTTTTTTTTTCTTTCCAGTTGACATTGCTGTTTTATACCACTGTCTTTCAATATCCTTCCATTACTTCATTAATCTACAAGTGGAGGCTTATATGAAAACACTTATTTCAATTTATATTTGATATATATGTTTATCATTCAACTAGTGAATGATCCATTTTTCGCAGAATTCAGTTTCTTGCAGTTGTGGGATTGAGGGCTTTAGTCTTGCTGGCTATTGACCAGAGACCACCTTCAGCTTCTAAAGCCACCCTCAGTTCCTTCCTACATGGGTCTTTCAACATAGGCAACCCACAACATGGTGACTTTCTTCCTCATAATTAACAAAGGAGTGAGTGACTCCAGCAAGACCAGTGCTACATCTTATGTAACATAATCACACATATCCTATCACATTTGTGTATGCTGTTAATTAGAAGCAAGTCACAGGTCCCATCCATATTCAAGGCGAGGGACTCACACAGGTTATGAACACCAGGAGTTGGGAATCATGTCAGTGACCTTACATCCTGTCTCCTATATTTTTTCTGTAGTCCAAACACTTATAAACAAGGGCTGCCACCTTTTTAGCCCAGTGTTCTTTCTCTTCTTTTCATGAATATGATGAAACTGAGGGTGTGTTCACATATAAAAAATTGTTACATTCACTTACTTTTGGATGTCAGGTTATGCAACTTTTGCCTTCATAAAAATGGTACCATTATAAAAGTGCAATTCTGAAATTCATTCAGGTCAGGACAGTTGCAGAGAAGCCAAATGTGGTCTCTTAATGGTCATTGGTTAGTTGCTGTGTTGCAAGACCTTGTTACTTCCTGGTGTTTATTTATTTTTTTTATATTTTTGTTAACTTTCATTAAGGTACCCAGAAACAAACTGCAGCAAATAGACAAATGCATATTTTTCATTGCTTTAACTTCTACCATATTTTTCTTAATCCCCTTTATTAAAAAAAGCACATGAAATCAAAATTGAGTGTTTTTATTTTAAAAATACCAGCTAAGTAGTAGCTAAATATGTTCACATATTAAGATGTTTCTCACATACATAATTTTACACAAGGTCATAACCTTCCTTTTCAAGTTACTTGCTTTAAAAAATATTAAAACTTATTTGTTGTTACTTCAATTTTTTTTTTTCATGAACATTATCCTCCAATTCTAAAGCATTTGTTTGGTGCTGCATATGAAGTTTCTTAGGAACACATACACATTTCACAAATTATAGGACAGTACTATAAAAATAACTTGAATTCTACTGAACAGAACTTTGTCCCTGACCTTGGTATAAGACCTAGATCTTATACTGATTTTATTTCATATTTTGTTTCCCATTTTGTCTTTTTTTTAAATGTTTATTAAATGTTTTACTACATATAACAAAAGATGTTTTAAGAGATTTAACAATAGCAGTTCAAAGTAGAAAGTCAAATTAATGCCAGGCTACTATTATAATCTATCCTAGAAAAAAGAACAAATATCCATTAAGATAGTATTTACTTTTCCTGAATACTTTCTGCATAGAGTAGGTTAAAACTAATGTGATATGACCTTGACTTTCAGAATAATGCTATTAATGTCATATGGAATATGCTGACAATTAGAAAACGTATCTCAGACTCCTATTATAACAACTAACTTCCTAACAAAGGTGATCTCTGGATTTTGAGATGAGTTGCCTGTTGTTTCTATTTCTGTACTAAAATGTTCATTCACCCAACATCACTGTTTCCCTTTGTAGTCTCTCAGGTGGTGAATGCACAATTATAGCACCCCAAAATACCAAAGGCCTAGGAGAGAAGCAATTTGAACATTCTCCTATTTGCATACTACACAGGTTCCAAACCATTATTCTTATACAAAACATATTCTGCCTTTAAGAGTTACCTGAGGGGTGTGGTGTGGGGACTGGGGGGCTTGAATGTTATCATTCACCCCGCTTCACAAGGAATCCAATCCTAAAGCTGTGTTCACAGGGAACAATACTGGAATGGGAAACAAAATACTATTTCAGTAACAGCTGAGTAAACACTGTGTCCCCAGTGTGGCATTAGAGAACAAGCCAAGAGAGGCTTTCTGTATCTACACCCTCCATTCTGTGTTTCACACACAAGTCACGGAAAAGTGCTGCATTCACAGGGACAAGTAACAGAAGAGAAGACATCGTGCATGCATACTGACCACTAATGCACAGTAACATCATCCACTGGTAAAGCAAGAAAAATTGACCAACAAATGTTCCAAATTCAGACTAAATCTTTTGTTTCGGGTGGGAATCAGAGAACAAGACTGATCATTTCAGGAAAGAATGATGGCCAGGACTATCCTCAACAGTTTAGCGTCTTTCACTAACTGACCCCTAAACCATTCCTCTCCATACATAGATGATACCTATCAAGCTTACAGACTTTAATGCCTATTCATGTCGTGCCCTGCTCCAGGACCCTTGAATCATGTACCCTTCCCCCATCACTAGTGTGATAAAGAGCTAACTCTATGGCATGATACCATAGCACATTGAGGCTGACTATCTGGGTCAGAGCTACAGCTCATCACTTTAGGACTGTATGATCTTGAGTAGATTACATAATCTCTAAACCTCCATCTGTAAAATGGAGATATACCTCACAGTGTCCTAACGATAATTAAAGTAGCAAATATAGGTCAAGCCCTTAGCATAGTGCACATGTGATATGTGTCCTCTAAATGTAAGCTGATATTTTATTTTTTTAAGATTTTTTTATTTAGAGAGAGAGCATGAAGTGGGGGAGGGGCAAAGGGAGAGAGAGAGAGAGAATCTCAAGCAGACTCCATCTGAGTGCAACGCCCAACCTGGGGCTCAATCCCACAACCCTGAGATCATGACCCAAGCCAAAATCAAGAGTCAGAGGCTCAAATGACTGAGCCACCCAGGTGCCCTATAAATGTAAGCTGATCTTTTAGTTGCTATCATCATCATCATCATTATCAGGATAGAATCATAAGGACTTCAGCTTTGTAACTTCAGTAGATAGAGCCTAAGTTCTAGCAACTATTCTAAATTCATCTCCTTCCACTTCTCTCTCACCTCCAAACTATACATTTATTATCCAGCAAAACTCAATGAATTGTTGTGCTACGTTGAATAATGACTCCCCCAAATGCCCACATCCTAATCCCCAGAACCAGTGAATATGTCATCTATGGTGTAAGGCCTGAGATTAAGATTCAGTATTAGGTACTGCCTTGAGACCTAATAATATTGGGAGGGCCTCAAATGGCCCAACTCCAAGTCTCCTACCCACTCGGCTCCTGCAAGTAAAGTTCCCTAGCTAAACAACCCTCCTGATCAGGGGCACCAGGCACAGTGCCTGCTTATCCCTGCGTAGTGGGTTTCAGTGCCCTGCAGTCCACAAAATTATTCAAACAAGGCAATTCTCTTCTCTGATGGGAATCATGCGCTCATGGGAACCCAACCCCAAATCCTGCCTCCCACAGCCCCCACTTGGTCACTGTATTCCCAAGTGCAGCTCCCTGCATTATATACACCACCCCCTGCATGATATGCAGTGTCCTCAGCTATGAAGATATATGACCAGTAAACTGATGTCCATCTCATTGTTCCAGTGTCAGGTGTCATGTGTTTGCATCGTACCATTTAAGACAGAGAACCCTCCTTAACCAGTGGGTTAAATAAAAGACCATCAAAACATTAATTTCCTTGGAAGAAAAGGATTTTGCAAGATGTAAGTTTAAGCATTTTGAAATGGGGAGATTATTCTGGTTTATCCAGATGGGCCCAACGTGATCACAAGGGGAGAGAAAGAGGCAAGAAGATTACAGTCAGAAAGGGAAAATCTTAGAACTGAACAGAGAGCAGAGAGCATGCTAAGCTGCTAAAGACTGAGGGAGGGGCCACAAGCCAAGGAATGTAGGATTGCTCTAGAAGCTGGAGAAAGCAGCTTCTGCTTTCTGATGTCTCCAGAGGACATATAGCCCTGCTGACACCTTTATTTTAGGCTTTGATAGTCAGAACTATAAGAGAATACATTTGTGCTATTTTAAGCCAGTAGGTTGTGGTAATTTGTTACCACAAAAATTTGTCATCTTTAAGTACACTTTATGTCATGCCTCCATGTTTTTGCTCATATGTCTGCCTCAGCTCAGAATATGCTTTTCATAGAAGACTGGCCCAATACCTATTTATCATTTAGATCAGCTCAAGCTTCACAGACTCCAGGAAAGCTTCTCTGATATCTCCCCCGCCCCACACTCAGACTCAATAAATTTCTTCTCATCTACATCCCTTAGCATCCCAGGCTTATTTTTACTGTAACACTTAGAAGAGTCTAGCTCCTGACCAAAAATCTGTGTGTGATCTTTCAGGACCAACCACAGGCAAATACAAAGGCTTTACCTGGCAGGCCTCATAGGGGAAATCTTTCCCCACCCAGACTTGGTGAACAGCCAATGCACTGCAGTCTCTGAAGGGACTATAGTGAAAGACTCAGGACCCCCGCACCCTCGGACCAGCCATGTTCCTATACACACCTACAGTCCCTAACAGCTGCTTCCATTCAGAGTCCTCTCTCACTGCGACCTTCTACTGAGCTCTTCCTCAGGCACTTCTCTTTATGGCTGAAAACTCTATGCGGGGAAGAGGGAAGGAAACTTTAAGATACATTTTCCCCCTCAAACACTCAGTACTTTCCCACTCCTAGCCCTTTCCTCCTCTCCTTTCTCCCAGCCACTGTGTCTATCAAACTGCAGGAGCCCATTGTTTGGGGCAGTGAGACCACAGTGAGACCACCTCCACATCTAGGCCATTCACCTGATTCTCAATTAGTGCCAGGAACAGAGGGGAGCCAGAGTTAAAGATAGCTAAGTGGTCAGGTATTGAAGTAGCCCACAAAGACAGGTCAAAATTAAAGTAACAGTCATGCCTTTAATCACTTAGATCACCTGAGCTCTTGATGCACTTAGCACACATGAGTATAAGATTTTGACAATATGTTTGTCTCTTGCCTATCTCAGTGCTGTGTAGCCCACAACACAACACACACACACACACACACACACACACATATACACATACCACCCACATGTTCCCTGAGGGCAGTAACACTGTCTTACTCATTCTGACCCTTTACCACCCAATTTAAGCTTTAGCACATATTTGGTACTTAGTATAGTTTTATAGAACTAAACCGAATTTTCTTTTACAATGTATCAAGTATTCATGGTCTCTACATCTGCTCTCAATGAAATGTGTATTTTTAAAGTTAATGAGATGTGTCTGTTTTAAAGTCACAGAAGAGTATATAAATATAAATGAATGTTGCTTTTTTTTTTTTTAGAGACAATGAGGGAGATACATATGATGTAATAAACACGTGACAAACTATGAGCTCTTCCAGTGTACTATTGATAATGATTCAAGTTGCCTGAGACTGACACCACCAAAATATCCAATAACTGTGGGTAGCAGTTGTAATGCCAGGAGATTAATGGCACTGAGGTGGTGCAGGGCATGGGAATTAGATGCATAATACTAGCACGAAAAGAGAAAAGGGTTTTGCTTAAAGATTAAAAAAAAAAAAAAAAGGTACTGAGAAGCAGCAGGTGGCCTTAAAACAATGCTAATACTTCAGAACAATCATAGGGAACTTCAAAGGCAGAGTGGGGCGGGGGGGGGGGGGGGGTGTCTCCACTCACAATGGCTATTATAAACCCATGTAGAGAAAGGCACCAGGATGTGAAGAAAGAATTCCATGACACAATGACAATACAGGAAAGTTCATTTACAATAGAATCAAAATCTGTATGAGAATAGTGAGAGGTGATGAACAGGAGTCCAGCAGCAGAAAAAACAGCAGATCAAAAAATGGTTCAGATAAAGATGATGACAGCACTATACGAGGGCAGAATCAATCAGGAAACTTTAGAGTTTGGTTAATGAAAAGGTAACCAATGACCTCCATGTTGTAGAATATAATGGTTAATTCTTGGTCCTCAGCTTACTTGACTCATTACATTTCACTGACTTCTCCTCCCCTGGCTTCTAGAATATCATCCGTCTTGTTTTTTGTTTTGTTTTGTCCTATCTCAGTTTCCTCACCCTCAATTTTCTTTGCTGGTTCATCTTTTCTACTTCATCCACTTCACTCCCTTGAACATCTCACTCAGTCTCCTGGCTTTAGAAACCATCTGCATGCCTAAGACTCTTAAAATTTTACTACCACCCCAGACCTTTCTCTTGAATTCCAGTATAATTAATCCAACTACATTTCCACAACTCCATTTGAATATCTAACAAAATTCACAAACATAACATGTGCCGAATTGAAATTCTGATCTTCCCCTGCTCATACACTCTCTCAATCTTTTTCTTCTCAGTAATGCCACTCTAGTTGCTCAGGCCCCACAAATTGGGTCATCTTTGACCCTTCTTTCACACACTCTAAACCTGATCCTCTAACAAAACCTGTTGTCTTAACATTCAGTATATATCAATTATCCGACACAGTTCACAACCTCCACTGCTATCATCACCTCCAAGGCACCATCTCTCACCTAAATTGACAAGAGCCTTTGAGCCCATATCCCTTCAGGCTGGTCTCAAGACAGCAGCCAGAGTGACCCTGTGAATCATAGGTCAGATTAGGTCACATCTCTACTTAAAACCCTCCAATGGCTTCCTAAATCTCTCAAAGAAAAAGTCAAAGTCTTAGTAGCCTCCTTCTAGACCCACACCATCTGGCCCCCATTACTTCACTATCTCCTCCCTTAATCTTCTGCCCTTGTGCACTCCATAGAGATTCCTTATTGTTACCACCTCAGGGCCTTTGTACTTGCCCAATCCCTCCCCTTGGACTGCTCTTCTTCCAGACATCCCATGGCTTATTCCCTCACCTCTTTCAGGTCTTTACTAAAATGTCTTCATTTCAGTGATGGCTTCTCTAGCCAAACTATTCAAAATTACAAGCTCTTTCTCAATGTACTTCCTAATTCTCTTCTCTGACCTATTTTTCTCCTAGTACTTATCATTATCTAATCCACCATTTATTTTACTTAAGTAATCTTGGTTATGTGTATACTTTTTACTTTCCCATTCATCTGTTTTGTTCACTGTTGTATACCCAGACCTTAGAGTACTATGTGGCAGATATAAGGGCTGAATAACAACTGTGGAAGAAAGGATTCATAATGACAAACATTTAGTGAATGTCTACATTTGCCAGGCACTATGCTAGTCATAATGCATGTATTATTTTTATTAACTCCCCACAACTACCCTAAGAGATAAGTTAGGATTACAGGTCTTTAACAGATGTGAAACAGGCTTGGAGATTCTAAGTAAATGTGTCCAAGATCACATAACTAGTAATTGGCACTGAATTACCACATTCTTTTGATACATAGTTCATAAGACCAAGTTACCACCAGAGAAGGTCCTTTTGGATGACTTATCCCCATGTCTGTGAACTTTGTGATGTCAACTGTACACTCTTTAGTGACTTTACACATTTCCAATATGTATACACGTATGAACACATGCCATAACAAAATTCCCATGGAAAAGTAAAAGTTAGAATCACTAATAATCATATTCCAAACAATATAACTCCCACAGGGAATTAGTTTGAAATTTGATAAATAGTTTTATAGTCTTACCATGGTATTACCTTTTCTTCTTATCTCCCATTAGTATCTATTCAGTTTACAGTTATTCTTTCCATGTTATAACTCACTAGACTATGAAAATCAATTTGATAGTTTAAAATTGGGGGATGGCATAATTATTTTGTCAAGTTTTATGCTGCTTTAATATACTTTCCTAACCTTAAAATAAATCTGAATGAAATTTCAAAGCCATTAATCAGTTTATGTCTTATTAGAATGAAAAAGACAAACTAGCCATTAGTCAAAAAAAATACTGTTTGTTTTTGAAGCTTTGCATTTCTTATATGTTCTATACTTTTAGCTAATTTTGTCAACTTGAACAATGAACTGTCAATTCAGTTGGGGAAAATTAACACGGATTTCTGTGGGTATTCTTTTTTTATTATAATTATCTCAAAAATAATCAATAGTTTTTTTTTCTTATTTTTCTTCAAAACGTAATGTGTAATCAAACATATCTCAAAGGCAGTAATGAAAAATTTAGTACCCATATAATCATTAATATTTAGAAAAAAAATCCACTTTCTTATAAGAAGCATCAAATTTAGTTCATATTTGACATTGTGCTTAATTTCTTATTATGGAGAAAACAGGTGGCAATGTGGTAAAATTGGCATTACCTGTAACCAGTTTAAAATTCACTTTTATCCTATATTCCAAATTCTTAAATTCTAAATGGGCTTGATCATTAAGCTCAAATTGAGGAAGAGGTACAAAGTATAAATATATATAACTGGGCTTGGTTATAGGACTTGATAATATATTTAAAGAGAACTAAAAACATGCATTTAAAATCACACCTGAAAATGAGAGAAGTTTAGGGAAGAAAATATCTGAACAAATTTGTAAGGATCTGAGAAAGTTGATAATGTGTTGCTTGAAAAATAAATTGGTTTATAATCCATATTTAATGGTTCCATTAAAGTTTTTTTAAAAGAGTAATATTTCTCTTCTTCATTTAATTCACAATTTTATTCATTACAAACTTTCAAATTTATATGTTGCCAGGTTCAAATGCAAATGTTTCATCACTATTGTCAGCTTAAAAAGAAAGGATTTTATAAATTCAAAATGCAATTATTTGGCTGCTCCTGGGAACTTAAGCTTTATTCTTTTGGTCTCAAACATCTCAAAAATAGATAATACATACATAAAAAAGATCAAGCCGAGGTTATTTTGAACTAAGTAATGAATAAAACCTTAAGCGACACTAGGAATATTCCTAAAAGAATTTATTCTCTTCTTCACATTAGGCTCTTTTAATCTGTTTATAACATTGAAAAGGCATATAAAAATAATTCGTTGGAGTCAAAGTATAATATTTCTGAATTATAAAATGAGGTAGCTATAATACAATAATAGTCCACAAGAATTGGGCCTATAATACCTATTAAAATAATCTTTAGCTTATAAAGATGACATAAAAAGTTAACTATTTTAAACTAATGTAAAAAAAGTGCATTATTTCTGAAACTTTTAATAAGCAGTATTAAATTTCAAAACTATCAATACCTCAAATTTATACCTTATAGAGAAAAATCATTTTAAACCTAGCAATGCCTTAAATTTTAAAATGTTTAAAGAAGCACACAATTACATAAAATTAAGAAACCAAATAACCAAAATATTGAAAAAATTAGAAGATGAACCATGAGAAACTATGGACTCTGAGAAACAAACTGAGGGTTCTAGAGGGGAGGAGGAGGGAGGAGTCAGCCTGGTGATGGGTATTAAAGAGGGCATATATTGAATAGAGCATTGGGTGTTATACGCAAACAATGAATCATGGAACACTACATCAAAAACTAATGATGTAATGTATGGGGATTAACATAACATAATAAAATAAAATTTAAAAAAAAAAAGAAAGAAATTACCTGGAACAGATTCCAGTATGTATTTTATTGTTAACCTCAAGTGAAATTCAAGAAAATGATATCATGGGGTAATTTCCCTCACACTATCCTGTCTCCCTCCCTATCTAGCAGGTTGTAGCCATCTTGACCAAATGAAATGAGGGGGTTTCATTTGGTGAGCTCCCAGACGAATCCCTTATTATCTTTCCATTTTTTTCCCTCATTTTTTATTACATAAAAAATTCCAAAGGAGTTGACTGATTCTAATAAAATATTATTAACTGAAATTATTAACATAGAATAAATTTGAGCTGCAAACTGGAATAGTGTTTTTCATTCAGTTCACCAGATAATTATGAAAGACCTGCAATGCCTAAATCATTAGACACAGAGGTAAAGACTAAAAATATAAATGCTCTGTGTGATACCAGCCTTCTGGCATTTATGACCTTGTGTAATTCACTCTCCTTGAGTGTGGGCTGAATGTAGTGATGTGATTCTAACAAACAGACTATGGCAAAAGTGATGGGGGAGGGGCACTTGGGTGGCACAGTCAGTTAAGCGTCCGACTCTTGGTTCGGCTCAGGTTGTGTTCTCAGAGTTGTAAGATCAAGCCCCTGTCAAGCTCCACACTCCTGCACAGTCTGCTTAAAACGCCCTCTCCCTCTCCCTCTGTCCCCACCCCTGAGCTCGGGCTCTCTCTCTGAAATAAATAAATAAATCTTTAAAAAGAAAAGTGATGAGATGTCACTTTCAACGTAAGGTTATAAAAGACTATGACTTCCTTTTCTCTCTCTCCCTCCCTCCTTTCCTCTTTCTCTGCTAAAGCAAGCCATCGTGTTGAAAGCTACCCTATGGAGAAGCCCATATGGCAAGTAATGGAGGGCAGTCTTTGGCCAGCAAGTGAGAAATTGAGGCCTTAGTCCAACAACCTGGAAGACACGGAATTCTGCAACAACTGAGTGAGCTCAGAAGCAGATCCAGCCCCCCACCCCTCCACACTCCCCGCCTTGCAATTGGCCCTTGAGATGACTGCAGCTGCAGCTGACACCTTGATTTCAGCCTTAGTGAGAGGCTTGAGCAACAGGACCCAGTTAAACTGCACCTGGAGTCCTGACCCAGTGACACCATGAGATAATAAATGTGTTATGTTAAGCTGCGAAATTTGGGGGTACTTTGTTACACAGTAATAGATAACTAAATACACTGTCTTCTAAAAATATAATTAAAGGAATAAAGGAATTAATATAAGGTAAGACATGATGTATCAAGAGTTTTGTTTTTTGTTTGTTTGTTTGTTCGTTTGTTTTAAAGCATTATGGTGGACCTATGAATGGTGATTTCTGACAAGGAGTATTTATTAGGAAGGAGATTACAAAAAGAAGGAAAAGGGAAGGAGATATTTTTAAAAAGAAAGAACACAGATGATGATCATGGACCCTGCATTGTGGCCCTAAGGAATCAGTACTTTATTCTGTACGTGAAGAACCATTAAATGTTTTTGAGCAGAGAAATTATTTTTTTTGAAGATTTTATTTATCTATTTGACAGACAGTGAGCGAGCACAAGTAGGCAGAGTGGCAGCAGAGGGAGAGGGAGAAGCAGGCTCTCCGCTGAGCAGGGAGCCTGATGTAGGGCTTGATCCCAGGACCCTGGGACCATGACCTGAGCCGAAGGCAGACGCTTAATGCTTAATGACTGAGCCACCCAAGTGCCCCTTGAGCATAGGAATTATAAGATGAGACCCCCATTTCTGTGAGAAAATTCTGATGCCATTATATTTGAAATGGACTGGAAATGAAAAAGAAAATAACCAAATCATTTAAAAGTCCATTGAAAAGTCTGGATGAGAAGGAATGAGAGTCTGAGCCCTACAGAAGTGGCAGTAGGAACAGAAATGGGGAAATGGGTGTGAGGTACTTGGGAGCAAAACTGGTAGGGTTTGGTGAACAGAAGACTACGGGGAAATTGAAATAAAGAGGGAAGGTAAAAGTGGCACTGAGATGTTCAGCCTGGCTAACTTGAGAGAACCGGCAACATGAAACAAGGAAGGGAGCACAAATGGAGGAAAAATTTAAAGGAGCAAAGTAAGTTCTTTTGAAGTGGACTCGTTTGAGTAACAGCAGGATGATAATAATAAGTCAGCAGTTTCAAATATGATTATGATACTAAGGAACAAAGTCAGAACTGCAGATTAAGATTTGGGAATAACTAATTTAGGGAGGCTGCTTAAGCCATGAAAAGAAATGAGATAGCCCACTGAGTGCTTAAAAACCTCTTATTACTCTGCACTACCTGCAGAATAAAATACAAAATGATTAGTTACCCATTTATCTAGCTTCAGCTGCTGCACATTCCAACATACATTCTATATTCCAAACACACAAGATGACTTATGGGTCTCCCAAGACACTATGAATTTTCACACCCCATGCTGAGTCTTTGCACATTTCCCATTCCTGAAATGCCCTGTTCCTCAACACCCATTTAGACTTTATGGAACTTCAAATGTCACCTCTTATATGTTTCCAAAGCACATAGCCTTTATCACATATTATTACAAATCATCTTACCTTTCTGCCCTAACACATGAACCTTAGGGCAAAGATCAGGTCTTACTAATTTCTTATATCCAGTGGTGCCTTGAATATTTAGCATAATGTTTAAATGACAATGTAATTACTAGAAAAAAAAGGAAGAAAGGAGGAAGATAGAGAGACTCTGAAGAAAAAATAGGAATCACCCACCTTTAAGAAACAGACCAAAGAAGAAATGAGGGAGATTAAGGAAACAAAATGGTTATTTGTATTTTAAAAGGGTGATGATGTCTCCTAATACTGACTGGAGAGTTCTCTTTAGTTACCACCCTCACATTGGTTAAACATGTCAAGTTCAATTTTTTTTTAAATACAATAAAATTCATCTTTTGTGAAGTTTGGAAGATTTTTTTTTTTTAATAAAAATCAGAGAACTTTGTCAAATCTTCCAGGAATTGGCACTATCCCTTAAAACACACTCTGCTCTACTTGACAGAGCTGCTGCGTAATAACGTAACTCCATTCTTTCCTTAACGCTTCCCACACTAAAGAGCCATGACCTCTAAGACCACCATTATCTCACATAATTCTACAAGACTCTTTGACTTTACTTCATAGTACACATTTATGTAGACTCCTCATGGCAACCCAGTAACAGTCTTCAAATGTTGTCAATAATATGTCCTCTTAGTCAAACAAGACCTTTCTAACTCTAATCTTGCTGGTATCCAAGACCTTTCCCTAAATCCAGCTGCTTTCTTGATCTCCAGCAATTCCATAAAAGCAGACAGGTGAGATATTCTCCTGAACACAGACCACTGCCTTTACCACAGCCATTACTTACCACAATTGGCAGTAGAGGAAATAGGGCTGTTCTGTACACTTCAGCCAGCACAGCCTAGATTTTTCTTGCTTGTATTCATTTCCTCGTTTTCAATATTTTATCTGTAAGGGGATATATAATAACTTGGCTGTTACTCTAAACTCTTTCTTTCCTAAAATCCCTATGTACTAAAAGAATGTTAATTCATGGTGTTTGAACAGTTTATGTACCACGGTAGAATTTTGTTTATTCCTTACCTGGACAAATTTAATACGACTTTCTTTTTCTTAATATAGAAGACTCTCTACTCTTTGTTATGAGATCAGTTTTTTAAAAATCATGCTATTCATCATCTTATAATGCATTCCCAAGAAAACTAACCCTAAATGCTTGCCCAGAAAATGACTGACAGCACAGGGTTCTTTATATTATTTTATAGAATAAATTTGCCTTAAAATAAGTTGCAGCATAATACAATAAAAATAATACTGCGATTATAAATAGTATCTGTTGAGCACTTAGTAGGTGTCAGGCGATGAAGTAACGAAGCCTCAGAGAGGCTAAGTCACATGCCCAAAGTTGTACAATTAACACAAGGCAGAAACAAGACTCAAACCCAGGATCTGACTTCAAGTACCAGGATCTTAACTACTGTTTTATAATGCAAGATCTGAACCTATACGGCCTCTTAAAATTTATAACAAAACTTTAACATGTTATGGTCCTCAAAACACCAGCAATGGGATGTCAGGGCAGACACTGCTAATTAGTGATAAAGTCAGATTTGCTGATTTCAAGTACCTTTTTAATGAATTTTCTCCATGAACTCCATTAACATGTTTTGAAAAGATCATAGAAATTGGAAAAACAAAACAAAACTCTGAATTAAAATATAATCTTAACTAGGGTACTCACAAGAATAAATGACTTATTTAACACTATTTCTGATTCAGTAAAGAATCTCTATTTTGGCAGGATGCATTTCTAAGAGCTCTGAGAGCTGACACAAATATCCCAAATGAGGTAACAAATTGTCCACCCACAAAGAAAAGATATTTCCTCAGATTCAAGATCTCAGTTGTTGGCTGGAGCCAGGGACCAGTCTTTCGCCAAATCCTCCAACACCTTGCCTCTCCTCCTCTTCCTTCAAGGTCTCATATTTTAAGTCTTCACAGAGAAAAAGGAAACTTCTTCATTCATCTCACATGTATGGAACACTATGTCAGGCAGGGAATAAAAAGGTGACGATGCTTATTCTCAAGGGCATCACACTTTAGAGGAGGAAACTAGTCCCAAAAGTACCACTATGTACCTTGTATTTCCACACATAACAGGTGTTCAATAAAAGTTAGTTGATGAAAACTGTGACTAGATATCTTCCCTAGGCCAACTGTGCCCTTTCCAGTTTTTCTTAATGTTTAAAATAGCTGTGTGAAAATTGTACTTAAAAAAAATCAAGAAGTCAGATTCTGGACTACTATTTAATATATTTAAAATATGAATACTGAAAAAACAAAACAAAAAACGGACTGATTCAAAGACAATATGTATTGCACAATTTTCTGGGGGTGGGGAGGGTGGAAGTCAGTAGGAGATTTGGCTGAGATCTGTGGTTTAGACTAAGATTTTTCCAGGGACTGCAGGATGGACTGAATCCTGGGTTTCAGCTGCAAATCTTTTTTGCTGGTGACCGAGCAGACAACCATCATCCCAGGTCCTATTTGAAGCATGCTCTTCAAACCACAATAGGAGATGTGAGAAATCTTCAAGGGCTCTGTGTCTGCAGTCACCACCATAAATTTGTAGATGCTTCTATTGAGAGTTTCATTGACTTCCTTGAGAAGCTGCCTATAGTTAACAAGACAGCTGAGCCATTTCCACCCATTTCACAGTGAAGTAGACTTCTATGAAGGGATTGGCTTTAGGAGTTAACAGACCTCTGTCTCTGTTGCAGTTCTGTAGTCTCATTATCTGCTCAAGGAACACAGAGGACTTCAAAATGAGAAGGCTCACCTCAGCCCAGGAGGAAAGAGCAGAAATATAAATTGAAATTTTTAATAATTGTTTTTTCCTCCTTTTTCCATCAAATACATCTAACTGCTAATCAGAGCTTCTGATAGGCATGAGATACCATTACACAATTGTCAACTGAGTGGATATAATTCTATCATAGAGGAGATATTTGACAGATTAGTTAGCTCATGTCACCTCATCATGAGAAGCTTTTCAGTTTTTGTTAGTTTTTCTGAATGTTTGAAATGTCTCAGAGATTCCCTACTATATTCCCAAGCTGCAAGGAGCCCAGGAATGCCAACCTACCTCCACTAATGGAGTTAGTGGATCACCACATCAAAAACCAATGATGTATTGTATGGTGACTAATATAACATAATAAAATTTAAAAAAAAAAAGAACATATCCTTCTACATTTAAAACTGCTGTTTAAGCTTTTTGAATATAAAAGAAGTGAAGATTCATTCATTCATTCGTTCATTTATATATTTATTTTTTAAGATTATTTACTTATTTATTTATTTGACAGAGAGAGACACAGCGAGAGAGGGAACACAAGCAGGGGGAGAGGCAGGGGGAGAAGCAGGCTTCCCGCCTAGCAGGGAGCCCAATGCAAGCAGGGAGCCCGATGCGGGGCTCGATCCCAGGGTCCTGGGATCATGACCTGAGCTGAAGGCAGACGCTTAACGACTGAGCCACCCAGGTGCCCCAAAAGAAGTGAAGATTCAAAGCAACAACCAAGGCAAGTAGAATCCAGGCATCATCCTCTGCTTTATGATTTCCTCTAATTTCTATCTCATGTCCAGGGAAAAGAATCTCCTTAGAAAGAATTTTCCCCAAACCTGGAAGTGTGCCTTCTGTTATCTCTAATTCTGATTTCCTCCCTTGCTAAATTCTCACTTGTGTTTGACCCAACATATTTATTCTCTTCTCTCTATTCAGCAGCCATCACAGACATACAGCCTTTTCCTTTATCAAAAAAGCATTTAGCCAAGAAATTTGTGTATAGAGTAGACACTGCTAAATGGGTGTGTGATGGAGCAAGATGCAGATGATTACGGCTCCCAACAGCAACAACAGAAATAAGGACAGTCCTTTAATTATCCCTCTCCTAGGAATTTCTCACTCTTGGTATTTCTCTACTGTCCCCTACCTGCTATTATGTTTCTGACCCTCTCTTTCTCTCTCCTGGGTCACTCCCACCTTCAAGTAACAGTTTATTTCTTATGCTGAGCAGTCCAGCCATCAGTCTCCTTTAAACCATACCCTGGAGGGCTCTTGCTTTCCAACATAAAGAGGTCTCTCAAGGTGTCTTGTTAAAAAATGTCCAGGTACTTTAGGAGAGAAATCATGCCACTCCCAGAGGGGCAGAGCAGTGACCTTCAGTTGTGTTTTTTTTTAAATAGTGGGTTTTTTTTTTCACTCCAGCTGTTTTGTTATCCAAACAAAATGCATGTATTAACAAAAAGTTAACTCAAAGATTTAAGAGCATTCCTTAATAACCATGCTATTGCAATACCTGTCTCAGAAAGCATAATGTCAGCAATAATTTATTCACTTATATTACAAACCACAAGAAGAAATGTGACCTGCCTAGTTACTTAACATCTTTACATTTCTATTCTTTTTAACCCTAAAACAAATGATACATTTGTCACGCCCTTAATTAAAGACAGACATTCATAATATTCAGGTTAAATGTAAGATTTAGTCCATAGGTTAACTAGAGAAAACCAATTTATTTCATTATTTGCCTGTACTTAATGAAAACACAATGCACAATGGCTACAAATATAATAGCTATGTTGAGCTTAATTCCACTAGCTGATGATATTGTTAAACATCATGGGCTTGCATATGTATATATGTGCACATGCATACACTTATCAGTGTGTGTGTATGCACATATACATTGAGCTCATTTGGTTATATATTATAACAGTTTAGACTGTTAGCCAAAAGTAGTTTTTACTATTTTTATTTTAGTAAAATAAAACAAAATAAAAAGACTAGTTGTAAGGGTTTGCTTATCACACTTACTTGTTTTTGCCCAAGATAACATACTCCTGTAGTAAAGATGCCACTAAAAGATAATTGGACAATTAAATATGGTGCCATGTTTAACTTAAACAGAAGAGCATTCCAATGCTATCTGTTGAGGAAAACTTAAATTTGACAAAAAAAAATTGCAGAACTGCATTATTTGATCAAACCATGCAAACTATAATTTTCTTAGACCAGCATGTATTTCAATCAATATTTATGAAGTCATCCAAATGTTCCTCTCAATTGAACCAAATTTTACACTCATAACAGCCTCTCACAAAGGCCTTGGCCAGTAATAATACAATACTATAGGTTTCATAATTTAAAGGCATTAACTTAAAATGACTATAGTTTATAACATGCAAAGTATACCAACTAGACCAGCATATCTGAAAGAGTCATGTCAAGAGAATTATTTAGATATTCAGGGATTCGAAGTACTGAATCTGTGGAAGGGAGAAACAACCTGAAAGTATATTCCATCTAAAGCCATTGGGAAAAGAGCAGGTATAATTTCTACCACCTCACAAGTTAATCCTGTTTACACACCATGAAACCCTGTCAGACACATATTTGCAGAGCCTAGTGACTTAAACACAGCGATAACTACAATACCAATTAGCATAAATTTTAGGAGGAAGATGAATCTGATGGTAACATATTAACATTGGATTAAAATACCTTGCAAAATATTCTTTTCATAAGGTCCTTTGCCAAACGTTTGGTGTAGCTGACTGCTATACAAAATTGTTTTATCACAAAGGAAATACTGTAGACTCTATATTCCTAATATATCCAGAATCCATCTATTTCTATTTCACTGATACCATCCTGAAACCATCATCAAATTTTACCTGTTATCTAACCTTTTCCTAGCTCTCCTATTTTTACTCTTATGCATCAGGGAGTAGCAGTAACCATGGAATTCTACAAAAAAAAAAAAAAAAAAAAAAAGTCTGTCCTCAATAGAGCAGCCAAAATGATCCTTTGGAAGGCAAGTCAGATCAGGTCACTCCTTTGATTAAAACCTGCAAAGGATTCCTTTCCTACTGCTAATAAGACTCAGACAAGGCCCTACAGAATCTACCTGCTCTTCCTTGCTTACTCTGCCTACATCCACAGTCTCCTCCCAGATCCCTACACATGCTGGACGTGCACCTGTCCTGAGCATTTATCTTGTCTTCAGCCTGGCATGCTCTTTCCTTGTTTATCCACTTGGCTAACTCCTTCTCCTCTTTATAGTTCACCAACCTCAGTTTCTCAATGAGGTCCTATGCACTATTTAACATATATATAGTAAACTACCCAGCCCCAGACCTCTTGTTCCCACTATACTCCTTATCTTATTTATTCCATTTTAGTTTTTCCATAGCACTTATCACCTTTTATAAAAGTATATATTGTGCTAATTTCTTATTCTGTCTCTTGAATGTTGGCTTCTCAAGAGCAAGGGTCTTTGCCTTTTTAGTTCACTAAAAATGTATCCTATCTCTCATATAGGGTTGACACTCTATAAATATTTGTTGAATGTCCAATGAATGTAAATGTGATATGAATGTAACACAAGGAAGCTTCCAGTCACCAACATAGTATAAAACCTTCATGGAAATAACTTGGATTATGCCACTAAGTATTCAAACCTAAGAAACTGGTATTATTAGATGGCCCCTCCATACGCAGCAACAGTTGTCCTGAAATATTCTTCCAGGAAATGGGAATAGTATCTCTTGATATGCAATTCCTGTTGGCCTTATAATTTTACAATTTATCATGGGAACACAGACCCTTGAATTCCTTGGATGCTATCACTTCTTAAATAATTTCTCTGTCACTTCATTATTATCTTTTCATTCACTTCTTACTTCTTTTCAGTTACTTTGACTTCACTCACCTTTCCCTGAACGATGAATGTTAGCATTGCCCAAAATGTCCAACCTTGGTTGTATTCCCTTTTCTATGCCTACAGATCCAATCTCCAATAACTGGAAGTCAAAGCCACTAGCTCTAGTCTTTCCCATATTCCTCTCCCTATAGCCTAACTGCTCCTTACAGACTTCCACTTGGATATGCTACAAACATGTTGAATGCAAAATTTCAAAGAATGATCTCACCACCATTGTAACCTAAAGAATTTTCTACCTGAATTCTTTCCATGATTAATAGCTTCGTTATCAACCTAGTTGCCCAAACCAGGAACCTGGGATTCCTCTTAGCTATTCCTTTTCTCACCTGCTTTCACTTCCTATTACATCTTTCCAATTTCTTAAATATGTCAATTCCATCACATAATTATGTCTCAAATAATTCTCTTATTCCATTTCCCAAGCCACTGTGGTGGTTTTATTTCATCGTTATGAGGATTATTGCAACAACTTCCTAATTGAGCTCCATGTCTATTCTCTTCTCCATAGCAATCCCTCCTCTCCAATTTGTTCATCTAACAAAATCCTATTAAATTTTCAAGTCCCAGCAAAGCTTTCCTTGCCTCCTTTAGTGTTCTTTCATGCTCCAAACAGTACTTACCAAATTGCATATTTTACTCTTTGGGAACGGCAGCAAGTCTGGGTGTATAGTTGCTGGCTTCAGGCAGTGGATCACTCAGCCTGCATGGAGTGTGTCACCACAGAAGTGACGTAGGTGGAGCAGTGGCCAAGGGTGACACACATGAGACCACAAAAATCTGAGAATGTGAGCAAGATGCGTCTGATACACAGTTCAAACAGCCTTTCTAAATTACTCATAGGACAACATCTCAAGGTTTGCCTGAAATTTTTCCTTCCAGACATCCTTGCCTATATTTATCCTTTGCTCATTTTTACAATATCCTCTTTTTTCCATAGAATAAAGCCAAGGTATTTGCCTATCTTTTAAGGCATAACCCATTAACTGCACCTAACTTTCCCAAGTAAATAACCCAGAAGCTTGTACTATACAAGACCCAGAAAATAGGTGAACCAGGAGCTACCATACATTTCATCAGTTGTAAACATGTGAGAAAGAAAATTTTCAACTTTTTTTTTTTTTTTTTTTTTTTTAAGATTTTATTTATTTATTTGACAGAGAGAGAGATAGCGAGAGCAGGAACGCAAGCAGGGGGAGTGGGAGAGGGAGAAGCAGGCTTCCCGCCGAGCAGGGAGCCCGATGTGGGACTCGATCCCAGGACCCTGGGATCATGACCTGAGCCGAAGGCAGACGCTTAACGACTGAGCCACCCAGGCGCCCGAAAATTTTCAACTTTTAATGTTTGTGGGTCCTGACTCTGGGCTCCCTGGGAAGCTATACTTTTACCAAGGTCAAAATGACTTCACCCAACTTCAAAGCATGGGCTCTATTTCAGCCCTGAGCACACATTGTACATCTGCTTCGTTAGCAAATAACCCAAGAAACATTTCAAACTGAAGAATAAAAATCTCCCTACGTTCCATTCCCATACCCCTGAAGCCTGCAACCTTGCACATACTAAACCCACAAGATAAAGTTTGTAATTTTCCGAAATGCCCTTCATCAAAGTGATTTGTAACTCTTGACGTAACAAAAAACATATGTAACCCCGTATCAAACGTTCCTTCTCTGGAGCACTCTCTTCTTTGTGAAGGTTATATATCTAGGGCAGCTGTCCTCACTTGGGCTTAAATAAAACTCTTTTTCTTTTTCTTTTTTAGAAATTCTAAAAGGTTTGTTCATTTCACATCAATACAGGTTTCTCTCAGGATATAGAACCATTTGATACAACTTCCCCAGAATTATCTCATTATTAATGTTTCAGCAAAATTCCTCACAAATACGGGCTGGATTCACTAAGTACAAAAGTTTATTAAAAAACTATCATAGCTACAATGAAACGTACCAAAATATTAACAAGAACATTTTTAACCTTCTTCTCTCTGTATTTTGTATCTTCCAAAATTTTCACATTGAGCATATATTTTTCTTATTTTCTTAGAAAAAAAATTGTAAGATGTGATTATAGGGAGAGAATGGCTTTGTACATTCTAAAGTGTTCTAAGGTTCAAAACGGTGTCTAGGTCATTACTCTTGGTTTCTGATTCTTTAAGCTCCTGAAGTTATAAGCAGCAATAATTCAGAATATAGCTAGCCCTGACTACTTCCAGCAACAAAAATGACTAGTCCCTAGAAATCCTGTTCAGCCCTTCCCAGTATATGGCTGCTCATTACGGCAACCTTGATTCGTTCCAGTCCTCGCCCGAACTATCCTGGGAATTGAAACAAATAGAACAGGCTTGAAAGCAAATTTGATCTTTAAATAATGTATTAATCTATTTTTTTATCTCATCTTGCTAATTAAAAACAAAGTTAAACTTAAAATATTATCCTAAATTTTTTAGATATGGTCCTAATTTTAGACTCTTGATTATGCTAGTAGAGAATTCATGAATAATTTTTAGCTTATATCACTAAAAATGAATCTGATCTACAATGGCAAGAAGAGGATCAAGAATAAAAACTCTTGTGACTCTGTGAATCATTTATAATTTTTCTTTCTGCGATAATATTAGCACATATTGTTCTCCTTTCAAATAATGTACTTTTTTTTTATTATAGAATCCCACTAAAGATATGTGTAAGGCACCAAGAGGATGTCCAGCTTAGTGTACTTCAAAAAAATTCTGATTAAAAGCAAAACAGCCATAATCTTAAAAAAAAAAAAAAAAAAAAAAGACACCCTAGATTTGTCATGTATCTTTTGGCAAGAGACAAAGATCAAGCTGGATATGTGTAGCAGAAACTCTCAAAAACATCAATGTGAGCATCCATACTACGGCCCTCACCACAGGTACACTGTGTTAGGCTTGCAGGAGATGTTTTAACATGAAGGGCATTGAGTCGATCCCTTGTGCTCAGAGACCTTCAAGTACTGGCAGGTGGCATTTCTCATACACAAAAACACTGTGACACAAGAGCACACTTCTCCAGCGAGAAGGATCGGCTTTCAGAGTCAATGTTACCTCCGCTTCCCTTGCCATGAATAATCATTAATGATTCTGAGGAACTCTCGACAGGTTTGCAGGTGTGCCTCTGTGCTAGTCAGAGTGTCATATAATCAAAAAGCCAGAAAGGACCCTCAGGAGTGGCTAATACGGTGCTTCGTTTTAGAAAACGAGACCCAGGGAGAGTAACTACCCTGTTCCTCAAACATTCTGTACGGAGAATCATTATCAATGTATTAAGGTAGTCTGCCTCTTAAAAGAATACTTTATGTAATTTCTTTATGATTGAAAAATGTTAACAAACCCCACATAGATGCATAGTTTTCTCCAAACCAGCTCAACTTTAATATGATAATACCAACTCCTAAAACAATGCCTATATTTGAAAACTCAGATTATTTCTTGCTTTTCTAAACTGCTTTGTGGAAGTGAAGGCCTACATTATTAATCAACTTGAGAGAAAATTATTTTTATACCGAGAAAAATCCCCTCCCCTGAAACATTTGTCTTCCTTATTTTGTAGTTCAATTTCAGTTTGCAGACAGACAAGAATCCTCGGTCGACACAGTACCAAGTCTATTCAGTATACCAAACAGAATGTCACAGGCTGGCCAGCTTTGAAATTAGCTATTAATAAAGTGGTGTGAAAAGAGAAAACTGACATTTTTTTCTCAACTTGTTTTTGCCAATAATCAAAACTAACATGGGGGCAGTTATCACCCTTCCTGGAGCAAAAACAGAACAACATACAACATTAACGATGAAAACAATGAAACATCTTTTCAGTGAATCACAGAATGAAGGATAGAAAGTATACAGGCTTTGCAAAAAAGGTAGACGTGGGCTCCAGCACTTATTAGATGTGTGACCCTGTGGAAAGTAGGTACCCTCTAACATAACATCTCCTTCTTGTAAAATGACAAGGATAACAATAATATGACAAAGATGGTCATTTTAAGTGAGATCATATTTCTAAAGTCATTGACCCAAAGAAAGTATTGGATATATGCTAGTCTTCCTACACATCTGCAAGGATAGGGACACTCTATCTCAGTTTGAAAAGAAAACCTGCATTTGTGTTATATATTTTTGTAAGTTTTATTGAGATAATACCCGCACCATACAGTTCACTTTTTTAAGTGTATATTTCAGTGGGCTTTAGTATATTCACAGAATTGTTAATCATCACCCCCCCAAAAAATCCCATACCCATTAGCAGTCAGTCAATGCTCTTTCCCCACCTGCCAAGCCTAGGCATCAACTAATCTTTCTGGATCTACAGATCTGCTTATTCTGGACATTACATATCAGTGGAATTATACATTGAGCTGTCTTTTGTTGTCTTTTTTGTTAGCGTCTTTCACATAGTATAATGTTTTCAAAGCTGTGGCATGTATCAGCACTTCATTCCTGTTTATTGCTGAGTAATACTCCACTGTATTGATATACCACCTTTTTTTAATTAACATATAATATATTATTTGTTTCAGGGGTACAGGTCTGTGATTCATCAGCCTTACACAATTCACAGGGCTCACCATAGCACATACCCTCCCCAATGTCTATATACCACCTTTTAATTACCCAGTCATTAGCTGATGGACACTTGAGTTGTTTACACTTGGGGTAGTAAGAATAATGTTGCTCTGAACATTGGTGTACAGGGGCTTTATACTGACAGGGTAAAATTTTTGGATCCAATCATGGCAACTTTGTGTTTTACATTTGGAAGAACTGCCAAACAGTTCGCCAAAGTGCTGTACCATTAACAATTCCAGCAGCAATATGGGAGGATACTAATTTCTCCATACTCTCACCAACACTTGTTATTGCCTATTAATTTTAATTTTAGCTATCAAGGGATATTACATAGTATCTCAGATGGTGGTTCTAATTTGTATTACTCTAATAATTAATGATGAGCATCTTTTCATGTGCTTACAGGTAGGTCACTTCCGTATCTTCCATGGAGAAATATCTATTCAAATCATTTGCCCATCTTTAATTGGGTTGTCTTTTTATTTTTGAGTTTTAAGAGTTTTATCTTCTAGACATATACTTTTAAATCAGATATACAATTTGCAAATATTTTCTCTCATTCTGTACATTGCCTTTCCACTTCTTGATAGTGTCCTCTAAAGCACAGAAGTTTTGCTTCTAAAGTCCAGTTTATCTATTTTTTTCTTTTGTCTCTTATGTAAATTTTTTAAATTGGAGTATGGTTGACATATAATATAGTCTCTTGTACTTTTGATATCATATCTAACAAACTATTGCCTAACCCGAAGTCATGAAGAATCACCCCTATGTTTCTTCTAAGAGCTATATAGACTGTTAAATATATGACTTTGATCTATTTTGAGTTAATATTTTATACGGTGTGACATGGGGTCCAAGTCCATTTTTTCACATATAAAAATCTAGTTGCCCCAGCACCATTTGTTAAAAACACTATTGTGTTCACATTAAATTGTCTTGACACTCTTTATAAATCAATTGACAAAGGTAAGAAGCTATTTCTGGAATTTATATTCTATTCCATTTGTTGATCCTTGTGCCAGTGAACACACTGTTTTCATTATCGTAGCTTTATAGAAAGGTTTGAAATTGGGAAATGTGAATCCTCCAACTTTATTCTTTTTCAATATGTTTTAGTGATCTGCGTTCCTTGCACTTCCATACGACCATTAGGGCCATTTTTCAAAAGAGGCAGGTGGGGTTCCTAGGACCTTTTTACTTTCACAAAGGTTATGCAGTTTGTGGCATGATTGTTCACAGTAGTGATACCCACTTTCACTCTTGACTCTAGTAATGAGTCTAGCTCTTTATTGTTTATTCTAGCTAATGATTCGTCAATTTTGTTGATCTTTTCAAGAACCAAATATTCGTCTTCTGGATTCGCTCTGTTGCCTTTCCATTTCCATTTATTTCTTCTCTCTTCTGTGTTATTTCCTTCCTTCTACTTACCTATGGGTTGAGTTTGTTCTTTACATACAGTTTTCATTGATTTATTCTCCTCCTTTGTATGGATCATGTTTCCTTGTTTCTCTCCTTGCTTGATAATGTTTTTGCTAAAAAACTGGTGTTATAATATTATAATGTGGTAACTTTAAAAATGAGATTCCTCCTTACCAAGCATTTATTTTCATTGCTGTTTGTAGTTTTTGTTGTAGTAATAGTAGTCACTGTTTGCTTGCAACTTTCCTCGGCTAATTCTTTTATAGTCTTTATTTTGTATGTGTGCAGCCACTAACATCTCTGTTTGCTTAGCTTAATGGCAAGCTAATGATTGGATAGAAATATCCTTAAATACCTTGAACCAGTAAACCTCTTACACACAGAGAGACCATCAGCAAAAAGTATCAGTGCGAAACTTCAGTGCTTGGTGATTTACAACTCTACCTTAGCCTTTGCTTCCAGCTTGTATAAAACTTTATATTCACCCAGAGATGAGAAATAGTGCTCTCCCAGGGCTCTCCAGGCATGTTGACAGTTCTCACATGCACGTGGATTTTAAGATTCCCCGTAATAAATTCAAGCTTCTAAAAGCCTCCAATGAACATTCTATCTCCCTAATTTTTCATTTAGGTTTTACATTGAGACTGTTGTTTTGGTCAACTGGTATTTTCTCAGCTGTGATGCTGATGGCTTTTTGACCAAAGACTGCAGGGGAAAGAGCTTCTCTCACTGAGTGAGCGCTGAGTCAGACTGAATATAAACACATTCTGTGAAGGGCTTTTCCAGAGATCTGCTAGACGGGATGAATATTAACAACTCTCTTGGAATGGGGCATTTGGGAGATATTCAACCCCATTCTTCTTTTCTCTAAGTATCTCTAAGCTGCTGGATTTCACAACTATTATGGCTACAAGGCTAATGGTTTTCAAAACTACCACGGTGCTGGGGAAAAGGGAATGAGAAGCGAACAACTTACAAGGCCACAGATATTGCTGTTCTTACTAACATTCAGTAATTTTTCTTGTATAAACCCTCTCCAGATTGTTGCAATATTTAATTAATTCCTAGAGTTCTGAAAACATTGATTTTTACTTTTGGGGGGATGGGGGCAGTATTCTCATTGCTTTTGAAAAGGAATAGATTTTCAGATGTCTCTGTTCCATTGTGACAGAAATGCCTCTACCCTTTTTGTAAAAAAAAAAAAGTTGATAATATTTCATTAAAACAACAACAACAAAACTCTAAACTCTCCCCCACCCCAAAAATATTTGGAAGGTATCAACCTCATTCATTTGAAGTTGTTTCTATAGAATGAATATTTTCATTGTAATGCCACAGATTCTAAACATAGTAGCCACCCAGGTATTTTGAATCAGCCAGATCTAGATTATAATCCTGGACCTGTCACTTACTTGCTTTGTGAACACTAAATTTCTTAAATTCTTTCAGCCTCAGTTTATAATAATACCTACCTATAAGGGTCGCTGTGTGCATTAAGGGTAATTACACATAGAAAAGGATTAACACCTAATAGACTTCAATAAGTAATAATTCCTTCCCCTCTTCTCTTCCTTTCTAAAATGTTCATTTACTAAAAGAATGCCTGGCCTATATTATTTGGTTCTTCAGTGTAATAATGCCATCTGCTGGAAATGTCAACACGATGACCAACAGAGAAAATGAATCTTTTTAACAAAGAAACATTATTATGTTCAACTGGTGCTCTATTATTCCTGACCCACTGAAAAATACTGACATTTCCTTGGTACATTTTTTTCTGGTATAAAGGTGCTTCAGACCTCCCCCCTAATACACACACACAAACATTATTAAAATGGCTTATACTTACAGTAAATTCCTATTTTTCAGTATCTTGAGGGAGAAAATTACTAGAAGAAATAGTTACCATAAGTTAAAGTTTTTCTTATTAATAAAATTTTTTCTAAGAACCATGATTTACTTTCAGAGGTTTGTGACAGATCTGTGACTTTAGCCATAACTGTAGATTTTTTTTAATCATATAGGGGCCTAGTTAACAACAAAAAAATTAAGAACTATTAGATGTCAATTTTCTATTTTGCAAGAAAATGACTCAAAGATAACAAGTCAACTATTATTGTAAATAAATATAAGTAGGCAACTATTATTGTAAAGTAATATAAATAGTAATTAAACTATTATTGTAAGAAGTAAAACAATTCTTGAAAACTTTCTAATCGTGGAACAACAAGTGATTAAATAAATTAAAACACAGCACATACTTATAGCCGAATATCCTAGTCAAAAATCAAGTCCTCAAAAATATTTAATATGTGAGAATTATTGTGATTTATTATATTTAGAATAATTGAATTATAAAATGATTAATATAACTAGATCAAAATTTCATACAGATAATAGAAAAATTATAGATAGGTTGGTAGACCTAAATGTTCACCAAATTGTTGACAGTGGCTTTATATCTTCACTGTGACATTTATTTTTATTTCTTCTTTATGTGTCTAGGAACATAATTTTTGAGATTTTCTACAATGAATGATATTTTATCACAATAATTGATTTTTTGATTACAGAAACATATCCATGTGAATCCTGATTTTTTTTCCCTAATATGTTCTGCAGCTATAGTTGGTAAAATTTTAGTTGATTACTTCCTTTAAAACATCCTTCCAATTTCCTAGAGGTTGCTTTGATGAGAGATAATGATTCTTTATGTAGTCTTTCTTTCATTTACAGTAACCCAAAATTTAATCTGATGAGAGAAAGAAAGAAAGGAAGGAAGGAAGGAAGAAAGAAAGAAAGGAGAGAGAAAGGGAGGGAGGAAGGGAGGGAAGGAGAAAAAGAAAGATCCGTAAAAGCTCAGAGTTACTGCAGAGGTTTTGCATAGTTAAGAAGTGCTGTCCATCAAGTAATGCTACAGTTTCAAAGCTCCTGAATTTTATGTACTGTAGAAACTGAGGCACAACCTAAACACAATAAGAAAAACAAAGAATACCTAACAATGCTCAACATAATGACATAATGACTCATTTTCTCCCATTTGTTGAAGGGTGGTTCTACGGGATTACAATCAAAGTGAGGAAAATGTTTCTATTTGTAACAGGGATTTTGGTTTTACCACTTGTATTTGTGTACATGTGTGTAACCCATTGGGTACTGAAAAACAATGGAGAGGAATAAGTATATCTTACTGGAGGGAATCCTCCAAGGGAACTAGATTTGGAGGGCTAGAACCCAGCCTCACAGCCTTCTGGGAAATTTTTATGTCCCATTAACAGGAGCAAGGACAGGAGTGGGGTTTCTTAACGGGGGATGTAAACTTACATGCAGAAGTGTTGAAGAATGAAACACTTTGAAGTGGTCCTGAAGAGTAAAGCTCTAAGGTACATCTGTGAGATCTGAAATAAATTTAACCTTCTTGTTCTCTTGCCATGGTTTAGGAATATCATGATATTTCAAAGTTTGATTTAAAATGTATTTCTCTGTCTCCCATATAGTAACTTCTAGTAGATATATCAATTCCTCAGTAAAGTCTGTTATACTTCTCTAGACTTTGTAAATAGTACATTAGAATCTGGGAAAGATAAAATAGAATAGAGGCTTTTCACATTCATTTCTTTAAACCCCAATGTAACAGCATCATGAGAGGAAAATGGTAGTAAAGAAATTGTGAGAAGTTTCCAGTACTAATCCAGGTTTTTAGCCTAGGTCAGATCAAAATGTAAACTAGAACTGACTTAGAAGTGAACATGATACATGAAAGTTCTTTCCCTGGATATCCTGGTGAGAAGTCATCTTTGAAGGGGCTAGAACAAGAGGAAGGAATGCTAACATCAGGGTCACACACATACATTTGCAGGCCAAATGATCACTTGAAATTCAGTTCAACAGAAACTTATTGAATTTCTTCAAGTGCTAAAAAGCACTGTGTTTGTAAATGAGAAAATTCCTACCCAACTTGAAAAATAAATCAAATAAGCCCTTTGATATAAATCACCCAGATTGTATCACAGAGGCATAAACCTGAAGAGACCAGGGGACCTAATTTCAATTTGGGCAGCCAAAATGTTTGACTTTGTTTTATTACTACTTTCATGGTAATTAATAACTCATGGTGATCATCCTTATTATGAGCTTTTCAAAATTAACTTACTAAAGTGTCACAAAGAAATAGGTTATTATTTCCACTCAACAGAAGGAAACAGGGATCAGAGAGATTAATAAGCATGACCTTAACTGTAAAGCTTGTAAATGACAGAAGTAGGGTTCTAAAACAGTTCTGCATGACTCCAGATTTTCAAAAATTTATCAAAGCTTTGTTCCTTGTTTTTACTAAGACGTCAGTGTGACACACTTTGGATGTGAAAAGAAAATAGGTAAATTGTCTTTAAATTTCTCTAATGTAAATCAGGGACAAAGGGAAAGAAGGCATTACACAAAATTTCCTTTCCAGTCTGATATCTGATGTCACATACTAGGTATACGTCCTGACGAGATACAGGAGAACAGATAGGTGTCACAGAGAGTGCCAAAATAGAAGCCAACCCTACAAATTCCTCAGGAGCCAAGCAAAAACATTATTGGGTACTATAAATAAGTATTCATTTAAGTAAATAAAAACATTAAAAATTTGCAAGTAAAGAACAAGCATAATTGCTAAGTAGATACTGGAGACAAGAAGAAAGGCAGATGTCCAAAGGAAGGGAAGATTAACACAGCTGGGTCAGAGAGGAAAATTTAGAAGTGGAAGAAATTATGTTAAGTAGAAAGGGCAAGAGGGAGCAGAGAAGATGAGAACCTGCAGATGGGCATATTTACTGTAAGCAAAGGAACCAGGATAAGAAAGCTATATTAAAGTAATAAGCCATCTAGGAAAACTGTCCTGGTGTCTATGTATAAGAGGCCTTGAACTGCCAACAGGATAAATCATAAACATGATGCCAAGAACTCAGGTCTCAACTTCTTGAATATTCAACATGTAGTTGATCCTACTCCCACTGAAAAAGAAAATACCTAGCTGGAGTAAAAATGAAACAAACAAAAATCTTTGTTGTTATAGACCTCACTCCCAATAATGTTGAACAGATAACTTCAAGAACATTAGTTTTATGGGATGCTAAATTATTAACCTGCCCTGAGAAGTTCAGTAATCATCTTATATGAAGAAACTAACTGCTTCCATTCAGCCTGGCCTGGGAGAATGAGTGAACAGATATGGCTAGAATAGAGAAAGTACTGTGTTTAGAATCAATTTGTAAATGTTCTTAAATGACAGATTACTTATTTTTAAGCCAACATTACTTACCTGTACTGACTGCCCCAGTTATTCAGAGACCGACTTCCAAAGTGTTGTCTACAGATGTCTCCATTTTATCTTACATTCACTCCTCAATCCATTCCACTCAGGCCCTCAAAAAACATGGAATTAGTCCTATTAAGATCACCAAAGTCTCCAATGTTGCCAAATTACTGGACCCATTTTTCTGTCCTCATTTTATTTCTCAGTGGAATGTGACAGAGTTAGCAGCTCCTTCCCTCGTGAAACACTGCTCATTTGGTTCTAGGGAAAACACACTGGTTGGTTTTCCTCCTGCCACTTGGGCTACGCCTATTCAGTCTTCCTTACTAGCTAGCTCCCCTGTCCATACCTGATATCCAAATGATGAGAGTTCCTCAAGATGCTGTATAAGTGTTCTTTTCTCCCTGTAAACACTCTGTCTGGCCAATCGTTTCCATGGCTTAAATATGGCCCATATAAAAATTGTCTCTCCTATTTACATCTCTACCTTAAATCCATTATATTCACTCTTGTCTTTTTTATCCAATACTTTGTTTGACACCTTTAGTTGGATGTCTCACCAGAGGCCAAATATAGTCTATCTGATATCAAATTCTTGATTTCAACTCAAAATGTTTCTCACCTACTCTTCCTCTGTCAGTAAATGGCAAGCTAAGAACCTAAAAGCCTTTATTCTCCCCTCTCCCTCACTTTCCTAACCAGCACATCAGTAATTCCTGTTAATTCTATCTCCAAATTATATCTTGCCTCTGTTTCTCTCCATCTCCATGGCACTGCTATAGTCCGAGACATCATCTTTCTCAGGGAATGCCTCCCAACCAGTTTCCTGTTCTTTCTGTTGTTCCCTTCTACTCCATTCCACTCAGAGTGGCAGAGTAAACTCCTAAAAAATGTAAATCAAATATTAACATCTGCTTAATACCTTGTAGGGTTTCTCACTATAACTGGAATGAAATCCAAAGGCTCTGCATGCCTTAACCTGTGATTGTATCTTCTTCCCCTGTTTACCACACACCAGTCACCCTGGCCTTTTGATGTCTAGAACAGGCCAACCTGTGTGTCAAGGAGTCTCTTCTCAAGAGTATTTACATGGCTGACTGCTTCTCCTCTTACTGGTTTTGTCTTAAACTTCATCAGCTCAGAGAGCCCTTTGTTGACCATGGAGAGTCCTATTTCCACGTTGCCACCACTATTTTCCACAGGAACGTATGACCTGTTTGCCTCATAGTACTTTGTGTCAAGTGCATCGTCATATTCGTAACTTCTAATTGGTTCAATTTCCTAATCTCTTATTCTTGTCTCTTAGAAGTGATTACTTCTTTTATCTCTTGAAGTAATCTCACCATTTATGTTTTATTTTTAGTCTGTCTTCTCTTTTTAAAATCCTTTTTGTTCCCCAAGACCATCGCCATTCCCTGCTCCATCATGGGACAACCATTTTAATGCTTTAGATATGTATCTCTTTAATTGTGTATGTCCTTTTAAATATGCAATGCTAGTTTGTGGGCATGGATGTGTAAGTGACATAAATGCTACTGGTTTGTAGACTTCCTTCTACCTCTTGCTGTTTTTACTCAGCTACATGTTTTAGAACTCTATGTTGTTTGTCCATCTAGCCATTGGTTCAAAGTTCTACAGTCTACACTCTATTCTATTGTATTTGATCTGTTTGTTGCCTTATGACAACAAATATGCCACTACCACCAATAAGCCTGCAACAAATATATTTGCACACATTATTTATGGAATTACTTCTCTGGGGGTAAGAAGTCCATGAGTTTATAGGCCATAGGAAATGTCATTATTTAATGTCACTGAGTGCTATAAAACTGCCCTCCAGGATGCCTGCTGCAATCCACATTCCCACAGGGGTTCCTATAGTCTCATGTCCCAAACAATACTAGGTGATTATCCTATTTTCCTTTTTTTTTTTTTCCTGCTGATAAGTATAAAGTGATATTCCATTGTTTTTTAATTTGCATTTTTCCAGAAACCATGTGTTTGAGCATCTCTTCCTAATTTGTTAGCTAGATATGGAATTTCCTTTCTATTTCTAATCCTCATCCAGTTTTAATTTGAATCTCAAAAACAGGCATGGAACTTTGTTTTCTTAGGCCCAAGATCTTCTATTTTTACTCTATAATGCACTTTTTCACACTGATCTTCATTACTTTGGGGGGGGAAGGGGCTGTGAACTCATTTTTCACAATAGAACTTTCCTGAATGTGTCCTAAGCTTTGGTGGCTCACCACACAGTTTAGCTGTGTTGTTTCTCCACGGAGCAGACATCCGAGATACCACCCTTAGATTACTATTGAAGCTCCTACCTGCTTTACTCCACATAAATTGTTTCACAGTATTCAGTCCAAGGAGAACTCACTTTCTCATTTTGAAAAGTGGCCATGTATCAGTTAACTCTCTAAGAATATTTTTTCTATCATTTCTCTGGGTATAAGAAGAGTTTGAACATGTACTCCTACACATATCTTATAACTGGCCTTCTTTTTAGAAAATCTTTTTTTGTTGGCTTATTTATTTGTGCATTGTCAGTCTCTCACCTGGTAAATTATTAGCTCTGTGAGGGCAGAAATTATATACGTTTCACACAACACATCTTTGTATTATTAGTACCTAAAACCACGATTGCCCTGGTAATTATTAACAATACATTTCTGAATAAGAGAGTGACTAAAACATGCAGCCCAGCATCTCCTCCAGAGTAGGGAACTCAATGAATATTAACTCCTTTATTTTTCCTTCTTCTCCCTGATATACAGTAAAATCATCACAATAGTATATAGAATATATGAGAGGTTTGAGAAACAAAAATAGGGACAAGAAAACTGAAGTCCAAGGAAGTATACAGACAAGCCAGAAAATGTTTATAATAGAGCATGGTAAGTTTATGATGAAGAAACCACAGGTTACAATGGCATCAGAGAAAGCAAAGTCTTATAACATGAGTAGCTAATGAGGACAAAATCTGCAGAAGAAAACGTGAACATGTACCGAGAAAGAAGTATCTAGATCCCTTTTCTTTTTTCTGTTCTAATAACACAGGGCATATCTGAGACCACATGTTATCAGGATTCAGTGCTGTCACCTTTCTTGACTTTCTACTGGTCTCTGTTCCAACCTATCTTCCCGTATCCTGGCCACACTGCACTGACCATACCCTCTCTACCTCTTTCCAACTAGTTTACTCTCTAAGCACCTCATCTCTCTCTACTTTTCTATTTCCAGGGTTCACTCGAGTGTTTATATCTTACCCACCCTTGCCTCTGCATCACCTCCAGTGTCTTAGGCTTCATAGAGAGAACAGGTATTTCTTTTACTTTTGATATTAAGTGCTATTACTATTAGTGTGCTTTGAAAACACTAAGAGTCTGACTTCAAATTCTCACTACTACTGTGATGACCTCACCAAAAAAACAAAACAAAACAAAATTCCAGACACTGATATTAAATTAATGCTAGAAATTTTTTTTTAAAAATCCCATAAGATACAATTTATTTTGCAACTCTAAATGAATGGATTCTTACAAAGGACTATTGCCAAATGGCCTTTCGTAACAAAAAATTAAATAAAACATGTAAGTACATAGCATTAAAATACTTGAAGGTGTCTCTAATAACGATTTTTTTTTTTTTTTTTTGCCTATAAAGTTCCATAATGATGCACAAACTCTGCTAATTTCATTAGGGATCTATTAAGCTAGCAGGACTCTAATACACACATGGAATAATTGTCTTCATCAACAGCAGGAGGACAATTTACCAGAAGAAGAAACCATTTAGATGGCACAATTAAGTTACATTTCTTCCCCTTTTACTCCAGATAAATTAAAAGATAAGCATTAATGTTATTTATGGTTTTCAGAGTTCTCAGTTATTTTCTTTTCTTGCCTAGTATTACCATCACTTATTGTCAAGCTCCCTCTATATATCAGACACTCTCAGTTACCTACCTAACAGGCATTGCCCCTTTTCTCCTCCTTCCTAATGAACAATGGTCCCTGCTCAAGGCCAGAAGTGCAACCTGAATAATCTAGCCAATCCTGGTAGTTCCATTCCCCACTGGCATGGACACATGTGATTTTGTCCAATGAGACGGAAGCACGAATCTACTGAAAGGCTTCTGAAAGAAGTTTCTATGGTCAGAAAGAGAGACAAGGAAAGGATGACCCCACTTCTGCTGCTGGATATCATTGTATCTCCATGTGATATCTGGGACCATAGCAACCATCTTTTAACCATGTGGCAAAGAAGCCACAATAATGGGGCGCCTGGGTGGCTCAGATGGTTAAGCGTCTGCCTTCGGCTCAGGTCATGATCCCAGGGTCCTGGGATCGAGCCCCACATCAGGTTCCTGGCTCAGCAAGGAGCCTGCTTCTCCCTCTCCCTCTGCCTCTCTCCCTGCTCATGCTTTCTCTCTCTCTCTCTCTCTGTATCTGTGTCTCAAATGAATAAATAAAATATTAAAAAAAAAAAAAAAAAGAAGCCACAATAATGAAAATAGCTGAGAGACAAGATAGAAGGAAACTGGGTCCTTGAGGACTTCTTTATCTCCCCTAATTAACCAACCCTGGAGCAGCCCTACTCTACATCGCAAAAAGATTTCTTATGTTTAAACTTTTTGGGATTGGGGCTTTTCTGTTATATATAGCAGAAAGCATTCTAACCAAATAATACAGTCAAAATAGAAATTTTTTCATCGTGAAATTTTGTAGGACATAATTTGGATAGAATGGTTATGTATCAAACTGTTCAGGATTTATTTAACAGAGGGAAATCAGCAGTATGATGAGACCTCTATAACTAAATTATTTTTAGCACTATCATGAAGCAATCCAAACCAAAATCATCAGAGGAATAAACTTGTCTTCAAAATACTGATATTGTAATACTGAAATGTTTCAACTTTAGTGACTAAAGATAAAATAATGATGTGAAGTTGTAACAAATTAAGGATTTCTAGAGTCAAAAAAATGATTTCCTTTCAAAAATGAAAACAAATATTTCTACATTATATAATATATAAAATGTACAGGTGACATATAAAAAGTAGAATATATTTTTCAGTAGCCTCAGATCAGAAGCAATGTACTTCAGCAGTCAGGCTAAGAAATCTGAACCCATTCCCCAATCCCTAAAGTTGCTATTGATTGGCCATTGAGCCCAACAAGGATCAAATTCCAGAGATTCACAAAGAAAACTGAGTAGTAAAGACAGTTGCTCTTTGAAATTCTTACTTGTTCTCTTTACTGCTTATAATCAAAAATGCCGCAGCTATGATCACTGCCATTACAAGGTTATCACGAAATAGCACTATGATGACAACATATGGGCTTCTGAGTTACTGGCAGAAAATCCTGCAGAGTAAGACTGTAAAATACCATACGCAGTGATCTAAGTGAGAGTTAGCAGTGCTCTGCCACCGACTGTGTGACCTTGGTCACATGCCCTTACATCTCTGATCTTCTAGTAAGATAAAGACCTTTGCAGTCCTTCTCAGCTCTCATATTTCATCACCATTATCTCACAATCACAGAGAAAGGATTGGCATGTTTTCATTCATCCTGGGAACTGGGCTAAGTGTTTCATCTTCTAAGTCTCATTTAATCATTCCAATAGTCCTATGAGGCAAGTATTTTTCCCCCATTCTAAAAATCAGAAAACTGAAGCTCAGAGAGGTTAAGTGATTTGCTCAGCACAACAGCTGGAGTATTTATTTATAATTTCCTATTTCAGATTGCTTATTTCTAGTCAACAACAAACAATTAAGTACAGAATAACACGTCTGAAACATTATGATGCACCCCTAGTGTGGCACTCAGCTCTCAAAACTACAGACACTGAACTATGTCAACTTACCTTCTTAAAAAACAAAGAAAGAAAGAAAACCAGAAAAAAATCATTATGTCATATTTGTCAAGTTATAAGTATAAAGTGGTAAGATCAACTTCCAATTTTAAATAGAATTTCTAACCAATATATACCATGTTTGCTTAACTAAAGATAAATATCTTTGTAAATCTTTTCATCATACTTTAAATGTACATCTGACTTTCTATACAATCTCACTATAAACTCCATGCGTTGCTCTTTATGGTCAACAACAAAAAGAATCTTTGAAATAATATATCATTTGATTTTCTGACTTTTTAAGTTTCTAGTTCACTTAACAGTTGGACAGCTAACACATATATCATTTTATTTTGAAAAATGAGAGTCTGCTGTAGACACCACCCACTTGCCATTGTAATAGATAGAATTACTGATTATATATACCCTTTTCAAAAGAAAAAGGATACACAATTGCATCCCACGACTGTGATAGCAAAATGGCAGTTACAATTGGCACCTAGAAAAACAATACATAATTGCCATCCACTAAACTAACAGAGAAAAAGGGAAGGGGACAGAGAGAGATTATAGGCACAATAGTCAAAGCAGTAGAGAGAATAAACAGCCCCCAGTCCTTATTCAGAGCAGATGAGAAAGAAGGCAATTTACACTCAGAAGTACCATCTCAGGAGAAATCTTTTGTTGAAGGATGACTCATTTTATGTCTTTTACAAGTTCCTTTTGCTCACTCTCCAGAAGAAACAGGAAAAGGTGAATATAAAATTGAAAAGCAGAAGGGGTTTAGCCAGTCCACAGACACCAGGAAAACAAATGATGATGACTTCACCAGTGACAATTATAAATGACTTTATAGACAGTGAAGTTTTGGAAAGTAAGACATGAAATTGATATTTCCCTTGGAAGTTTATTTTTTCCTAGTAAATGAGATTTATACCCATAGTCAGTTATCATAGGTTGGTGTGAATTACAAAATATAAATGGTCCAATAATATGGGTGCTAGGCTACAAGTTATTTCAATGTATAGATTTTAAGATACTTTCGTCTTCACATTTCTTACTAATGTTTATGTTTAATATTAAGTTTCATCAGGCATATAATTCTTTCCTCTAAATGTATCAGTACTTGAGATGGAAAAAGAGGAGGGATGATGATTTATTTTTACTAACAGAAATTTATGCCAATAAGAATGTGAGCTCTTAAACAGAGAGACAAATTAAGGCTGATTCCTATACTACTGATTGACAGCTACAGGCCTGATTGGGCTGGGTTTATGTAGATATTTTTATAAAAACAAATAAATACCCACATTTGCTGTGCTTGTTCCTACTTGTGGAGGGGGGAAAACACACACACACACACAGACACACTTCTAAATCCCTTGACCCCAAAACCCAGCGAGGCATGAGCAGAATTAGTATTAGTGCCAAAGCCATAGAAAATTTAACCACATATGTGCTATCTCAGCAATATAATCCATAAAGGATGCAGTCTGCACAATCCGCAGGAGCATGAATTATGCTATAAGGGAACAATATTTTTTTAAGTTATAGTAATCTAATGTTTGTGGCAGGGCTGGTAGATTGAAAAGGTAGTAAAAGCCCATGAAAAGATAGTAATGTTTCTTTTTTACAAAGAAACTCCATAAAATGGGGCGCCTGGGTGGCTCAGTTAGTTAAGCGACTGCCTTCGGCTCAGGTCATGATCCTGGAGTCCCGGGATCGAGTCCCGCATCGGGCTCCCTGCTCGGCAGGGAGTCTGCTTCTCCCTCTGACCCTCCCCCTCTCATGCTCTCTCTCTCTCTCTCTCATTCTCTCTCTCAAATAAATAAATAAAATCTTTAAAAAAAAAAAAAAAAAAAAAGAAACTCCATAAAATGAAAGAGACTTTGGTATAATCCATCAAATTCTTAATACTCCAATGACAACCCCTATTATAAATTAAACAAGTATTTTTGACACATTCTTATTCTGCCTTTACTTCATGTGTTTACAGAAAACAAACAGGCTGAGGGTTCACTCTTATTGAAAGTAAAGCTCTTTATATACCTAAAAACAAGGACAAACAACAACAGCAAAATAAATAAGTTTTACAAAGCATTTAATTTTTAAGGTTATCACCCTATATTCTGATATTTACTTCATGGGAAAGGCCTGGTGCCAGAATCTGAAAATATAATAGTCAGGACCATATACATATTCAAGTCCCCAAAGGAACTGATAATCTCCCCCAGTGGATCAGTTTAAATGGTAACAATAATCCTCACCAACATTTACGGGTACATGTGTGTACCTCCTACCTAATCATCACAATAGGCCTTTAAAGAGAGATTGTTACTACTGTTTGAAAATGAGGAACTAGGGCTCAAATAAATTAAGCAACTTTTCCAAGATTGCATAAGTAGCAAATTATGAAACAGATATTAACTTAATTTTTCCAGTTACAAAGCTCATCAACATATCTACATTTCATTCTTTTTCAAAGTAACCCATTCAGGGAAGAAAAAAACAATCTTAGGGGTGTTCAAGCCAATCTAGGCAAATGCATCCTTTCCCAACATGCTCATTTACATGACTGCCCAAACAATGATCATACAGCATCATTAGCATCTATAAAACAATATGTTGACTGGAAAATCAGAGTGGATTAATGACATCACATCATTGTCAACTTTTCCACCATGATATATTAGTTTTCAGTTCTTATTGAAAATAAAAGCAATAGCAATACATCTAGCACTTTTTTATATTATAAAAGCATTATCTAAGACATGAACCATTATGATTTTGAATGTTCCTTAGATTAAGACTCGTGTTGTCAATTCCTTCTCTCTGGAAAAAAAGTTTTAACTCTGAACAATTATTGTCCTTTAATTAGACACTGAAGATGGAGTTATACAATCTGTCTCTCTCTTTACTTGGCTACCTGGAAGCTAAGAACGAAGAGCCTTTACTCAACTATGGCTGCTTCTTCACTTCAAGTTTTCTAATAAAATATTTTCTTCCTATTATGAGATTATGAGGTTGTAATGAACAAACAGGATATTCACTCATCTTCACTGGGCTCCCCTTCTATCCCACTGGTTAAATACTGTGCTGAGAAAATATTCCCCCAAATTCTGACTTAGTAGTTTGGGGTGGATGCTGAGTAGTGTGAAAATGCTTCCAGGTGAGTCTACTGTTCAGCCAGGCCATAGAACTATTAACACAGCCCTCTCATATCAACAATTAAACAGAATGCCTAGAGTTACTATAGAAATAGCTTCAGCTGAGAACAAAACATTAGAAGCCCACTGTGTTGCTAACCATCTTTTCTTGGGGCTTATTAAAACAAAATATTCCAGCAAATTCTGAAGATCAGTCTACAAATCACCATCTTTTATATAAGGGGGATAAACAGCATAAGGGACACTGACTTTAGCAGAATGTAGAGCATTATCAACTGCTTATAAGACTCATCTTGCTATGGAGGAAAAAGGGTCATTCAACTCATTCCCTCAGTGAGGGGCAGAGTAGGGGCGCTTGCACAGTTCCCTACTGCTATGTAGTAAATGGTGGCATTTTTCTTGATTTGCTAAGTCATTTGCTGAGTCACTAAAGCTGCCAGGAGAGGTAAAAGCAAGTAAAGCTGAGAGCAGGCATGGCTAAGATTTATGAGAATCTCTTCAATCAGGAGGAAGTAGAATGGGTGCTCAACAGTGCATAAGGACCCTAGAAGCAAGAGGTCTCATCTTTCTAATCTTTGGTAGCAAGACAATTTACTATGGACAATTTACTGTGCACAACAAAGCTGAGCAGAGCCCCCAGAGGATCAATAACTATACTGCAGCTAAGACTCAGAACACAGACTCCGGTCACTCAGAGAATCAATAATCAGGCTCACGCAAGTGCAGCAGTGACCAACAGCGAATGAATAGCAAGCTTGCCTCCCACTGATTCGGGGCCACATGCATGTAGATATTTCCAGCCATGCACACAGTCACAGTCTAGATACACATCATCAGTCCAGGGCAGGAATGGGAAAGCAGGCCCTGGAGGAAAGAGAGAGTATGGGAAAATAAACTTGCAGATTTACACCTTCAGGAAACTCACTGTTACATCTATTCAGACTATGTTGAACTTGAGACTGATCCTATAAATTGGAAAGTGGCGAAGATTTGGCTTGAAAAAAATTATAGGATTGGGCTGCTATTTAAACTGGAACAACACATAAGCTATCTTCTTAACAAAGATTAGGTGACTCAAGGCCAAGTATAGTTCGTGGAGAGTTTCAAATAAGAACGCTTCACCCTGGCACATATCTAACGGGTGATTATTCAACCAAGCTTCCTCACCTTTTTCATTTGTGCTTGCTAAAAGTTAAACTGAGGCAAATTAAATTTTAAGAGTTTATTTAAGCAAAAATTGATTCAAATCAGGCAACATCCAAACTAGCAGATAGAAAGGAGCTCTGAGGAGCTGTACAAAATGAAAAACTTTATAGGCAGAAAGGATCAGGAACAAGGAAGTTATACTGACAAAAAAGTAGGTTGGTTATTGCAAAGTTATTTTTCTTTAGCGGATGTCAGAGGTCTACCAGGCAGATGACCTAACTAGTGCTGATCAAGTGACTTCTGATTTACAGGGTTAAGACCTCATTTCTGGGAAAGCTGCAATTGTAATTAAGTCACTGGGGATGTGGGCCACACCATTTGAGGCCTGTTGTCTTGTTTCTAACATGCTTCAAGATTTCGTCTCTCTTCTCATTATTCTTGTTTCAGGAGTTTGAATTTAGTTTTTATTACCTTTTAACTGAACGCTGTTTCAAATGACTTTCAGAAGGTCATGATATATAAATAACATTCTGCCATTTATTTTGATTAGTAATGATTAATACGGTGTGTGACCAAAAAGCATCTATTGAACACATCAGTCTATTTACTACAAAGTCATGCTATTCTGCTATAACTTGGGATCTTGTATATAATAAGATACTATTTACCTTTGAAGTTCTTGAATTATTGTACTCTTTAGTCAAGGACTCATTATTTGCATTTAGACGAATCTGTATTCAAATATATATCCTACATCAAACTAGCTGTGTGCTTTTGAGTAAGATACTTAACCTAAGATTCAGTTTCTTCATCTGTAATCAGGAAACTGGTAAGCACCTAATTAGGTTGTGGTAAAGATCATACATTATAGTAAATGTGAGAAGTCTAGTCTTCTGGACCGTAACTCATATTTGACTCAATAAAGTCAAATATGAGTTACTATTATTTCTGCCATTGAGACAGCAACAGTCCAAAATGAGAGAACATAAAAATCTGCATAACGAGCTTTCACAGTAGAGAATATAAAATCTAAAACATAAGTAGAAGACAGAAAAAATCTTGGGTCTCTCAGTCTATACTATGGTTCCCTGAGTCATGCGAGCTTGTGTAGATCGCCTACTGCCTCTATGTCTTTGGTCCTAGTCTGAAAACTGGGGTTGAAGTTAAAGACTTTTGTGAGGATTAAATGCTATGAAATCTACAAAGTGACTACCAAGATGCCTGGCACACAGTAGGTGCTCAGAGCACATAACTACAATTTTCACCTGTCAGAAAAGATCTCTTTCCCCAAAAGTTAAAAAGGGCCATAGCAGGTATCTGGATTAAAATGTAAATGTGAGGTCTTAATTATTTAAATGTTCAGGGGAAGTCAATTATATTTCCATTAAAATGCAAATGTACATTTGAATTCCTGCAGGGATACATTACAAAGGGGAATGGGCTGCAGAGTGCAGGAAGAGGAGGGGGGGGGGGGGGATCCCAGTGACCAGATGATGGGAATGAGGGTAAAGAGTGGGGTGGGTGCTGTGCTAAGCTAATGTGTTTTTTGAGAAAATAAAGAAGCGTGAAAGAAGTAGAAGCTAACAAGGATGTGCTCCAACAACTTGGGAACTGACAAGGGCTAGAGAGACAAAGAAAAGTTAGTCCTTCTATAAGGAATTAGCTCCTCTGGGAATGCCTGGAGATAGCGGCTGACTTGGAGGGAATGTCGAGAAGTGGGCCTGGTTGTCACCACCAATCCGAAGGGGTAATATGCAACCATGACCTTTTCAGCTTCGGATCCTCAGACAAAAAAAGCAGGTTGAAGGCGATACACTATTAGTTTCTTAGGGATGCCATAACAAATTACCACAAACTTAGGGACTTAAAACAACAGAAATTTATTCTGTCACAGTTCTGGAGATGAGAAGCCCAAAATTAAGGTGTCAACAGGGTTGCACTCCCTCTAGAGGCTCTAGGGGAGAAGTCGAACAGCTTTCCTTTATTTTATCCTGTCTCTGTGCCTTTCGGTACAGGTTGGTAATGTGTCTACTGAAATAATATTCTCACAAACGTGGCGGCTCTCCTGTGTATGTCCAGGGGATTCATGTCATTAGATAAGCGGGTCCTCCACAGAAGTCTGCTGGATAACTCCCTCTCTATTTGCTATGTGAATCCATGAGCAACACATGTAATCCCTTCAGCAAAAGGTGGTCCAGCTACCCTTTGGGCTTCTCTCCAGAGCATGCTTTCCTAACACTGAATCTCCTAATATTAACATTTTTTACAATCTGGATGGGCTGCAAATTTCTCAAATCATCAAGTGCTGGTTGCTTTTGCCTTAACAGTTTCTTCCTCAATTTATCTCTGCCCTCTTGCACTTGACCATAATCAGAAAAAAAGAAACCAGGCCATACCTTCAACACTTTACTTGGAGATCTCCTCAGCTAAATATCCAAGGCCTTCACTAACAAGTCAAGTCCTATTTTACCTACTACTATAGAACACAATTCAGCCAAGTTTTCTCCCAGCTATATAAGATCACTTTTCCCCCAGTTTAAAATAATGTGCTCCCCATGTCCTTCTGAGTCCTCACCAAAAACACTTTTAACATTCATATTTCTATCACCACTCTGCTCATGACAATATATGTATTCTCTAAGAAATTTCTCATTTGTGGTCCTTACTTCCTTTTGAGCATTCACTGGAATCTAGGTTTTTTTTCTGTTATATGCCTGAAAATTCTCCCAGCCTCTACCCATCATCTAACTCTAAACCCTTGTCTACACTTTTAGGCATTTGTTATTACCAGCATCCCACTTCCCAGAAACAAAATCTGTATTCATTTCCTATGGATGCTACAATAAATTATCACAAACTTGGTAGATTAAAGCAACAGAATTTTATTCTCTCACAGTTTTAGAGACCAAAGTCCCAAATCAAGGTGTCAGCAAGGGCATGCCCCCTCTGAAAGCTCCATGGGAGAAAGTGCCCTTGCCTTGTCCATCCTCTGCTGACTATTAGCAATCCTTGGCTTCCTTGTCTTGAGGCCACATTACTCCTATCTCTGCATCTATCTTCACAGGCCTCCTGTTCTGTGGGTCAAATATTCCTTGTGTGTCTGCAGTAAGTATCTTTATAGATTTACAGTGCACTGATGGATTACCTGGAAAAACCATACCCTAAGGGCCAGGCTGTGTGGGGAGGGGGGCGGGGGGGAAGAGGGAGGACTTCTAAATGAAAGGGAAATAAGATCAGCAAACCCCCAGGCAGCTGGACACTTGAGCAGCAGGAAAGAGCACTTGTGCTTTACTGTATCCTATCTTCATGTGATCATTGTAGCACCAGAGACCATAGCCGTATTCAGTTATACACTTCAGCCAACGTGTATGTCTAATATGTGGACATCAGGAAAGGGTGATAAGGAAAAGAGGGCCACTGAAATGTGGAAAGGTCTAGAACCTGGAGGAATGCATGTAATGGGGCACTGTATCCCCTAGGTTCATGCCCTGGAATGGTGGCAAAAAAAAAAAAAAAAAAAAGGAAAAGAAAAGTGATAGGGGATATTCAAAGAGCTAAAGAAAGGGAACCCACCTAGTTTGACATATTTCCTCTTTTCATCACAGCATCTTCTGTTCCTAGCTGAGCAGCTTTGCAAATTTTCAGTTAAAGCTCTCTGAACTAGAACTGTGCCCAAACATTACCTGCCCCGTGAAATCCCTACCTCCTGGCAGATTGCTGTATTACTCAGCTTCTCAAGGTACTACTGCTCTCCAGGGTTTCTAAAATCAGATTTTTGTGATTCTTACACTATATCCTAAGCTTACACCTAAACTGATGATGTGTTCCTTTACTGAAAGTTGGAGAATATTATTTTCTGAAGAGGAAAACCAATAAACTCTAAGAGTTAATAAGAAAATTAAAACCTAAATGACCTTGAACCTTATAAATAAATGTCTTTTTAAATAAAAGAAATAGTTTTCTCCTAGGCCCCTGAAATTTCAGTCTACTGTAGGTTTTGATGGTCAATTTATAAAGCTACTAAAATAGAATTTACCAAGAAAGCAATAGAACACAAACTCAATTAAGGTAAACAGTCATCTCCCTTAGTATGTAAAGCAAGTACATCAAAAGGCAACTCTACAGCAAGATTGTAGGAGCAAGGTCATATCTTCCGAAGGCTAAATTAAGATAAATTTCAAAAGGTCTCTCCTTAACACCTTGCTAAGGAAAATTGCTTTTCTTTCTACTATATTTACTAAAGTTGCTGTGCTTCCTGCCTTTAATGACCAACCTCTTTGACCAGGCTCTGCTGAAATCTCATAAAGATGAACTTCAATTACAAGCACAGCACAGTGCCAAGGTTACATAAGCTTACTGAAAACAGCTCTTCAGGGTCCAATGCTTAGATGAGGGAGCCACCTCTCTACTTTAGCTGTTTCAGAACTACCCTTGAATGAAATGACCAAGGGATATTATTTTCTTTAACATTTTTCTTTTCATCATCTATATGTTTTTTTCAATGCATACAGAAAGAAGATCAAAAGAGCTGAGGCTTCTTCTAGTCTGTTTGAATTACCCTAAGTACATAGAATGACCTTGACTAACTGATTTCTAATGTTTCTGCTGGCTTAGCACAAAATGGATGCTTCCTCTCTATTGAAGCAGTCCCACAGCACCTGAGGAAAGTGAATGGGTGTGCTGGTAGGTATTTTATCTACAGCTGAAAATTTAACAAGTTTCATCAGTTTTCAAACATCATATGTGCAACACAAGATTAAGATAGATATTATAGAAGTAGACTCAGATGCCAAAAAGCCTGTGTACAGAATCAGAAGTCTTTATCAGAGTCCTTATACTTAAAAAACAAACAAGCAAATGCCTTAGCCACTAATTGACATGCCTATAGATTGTCAAATATTTGCTATCAGTTTAAATATGCTGAGGTATTCAAATATCACTTTCCTGTTGCTAACCCGATATTTCTAACTTAATCTCCCTTATTTTCACCTATGTGGCTCTATGCCATTAGCCCCTGGAATACAGATCTTCTTATACCGACCCTTTACATTAATTTCTTCACACTGTTGGTTTTTAAAGCCACTCAAGTAAAAATAACAGTGAGTACAAAGCCATCACCAATAAAAGAGTAATAATAAATACACTTGACCCTTGAACAACATGGGTTTGAACTGCCCAGGTCCCCCTTACAGGCAAACAGTACTGTAAATGTATTTTTTCTTATGATTTTTTATTTAAGTAGTTTCCAAGCCCAGCGTAGAGCCCAATGCAGAGCTTGAACTCCTGACCCTAATATCAGGGCCTGAGCTGAGATCAAAAAGTGGATGCTTAACCAAATGAGCCACCCAGGCATCCCTTATGATTTTCTTAATAACATTTTCTTTTCTCTAGCTTCCTTTATTATAAGGATACAATATATAACACATATAACATATAAAATGTATGTTAATCAACTGTTTATGTTATTGGTAAGGCCTCTGGTCAACAGTAGGCTATGAGTAGTTAAGTTTTCGGGGATACAAAAATTATACATAGATTTTTGACTGCACAGGTGGTCAACACTCCTAACCCCCATACTGTTCAAGCGTCAACTGCATTTAAACAATGGTGAGGTATTAAAGACACTTAGAACATCCATTTTAAAATGTGCTTAGATACCATTTTGAAATATCATTTTTATCACACCTAAATTTTCTATCAATCTGTAGCAGAATAGATTTTCAATGGATCCTGTTACCACCTTGTCTCCTCATACCAACCCATGTCCCTTCTGGTGCTGCTTCCCTTGAATACCACTCCAAACATACAAAAACACACTTAAGGTGTTTTCAGAAAGTGCTCCTTTACAATTAAAAACAAAACAAAACAAAACAAACAAAAAACTACCCAGTTTCTCCAAATATATTTATTTTAATAGAATGTTGACTAAATTGGTACATTAGAGTTGCGCCATTGTCCGCCAAAATAAAGCTCCATCTTAGTGAATAGATACTGAAAAGTAAAGGACTGAACTTAGTAGAGAAAAGAGTGTTTTTGTACCCCTTCCCTGCTCTTAAATATTTTGAGAATTTTGTTAGGCTATTGTGAAGTTTAGGGTTGCTTTTAGATGAAATTTAGAGGACTTTGAAATGGAGAGAGTTGAAGAAACATGTAGGCTCATCATTACTCAATGGTAGAACAAAATATTATGGAAACATCATAATGCTCAGCTTAACTCTTCCATACTTCCTTCCTGCAACTGACTTAAAATTGGTACCAGCATTTTCAGTAGAGGGTATAACTGTTCACACCGACAGAAATCAAAGAATTTACTTTTTACAAATGTTTATCAGAGTAATTTTTGTTACCCAGTAGCTAGAGGAATTTCCTTGACTATCCAGAGAGCATGGTCACATATTTATAATTCTTAATTCTTCTTGGTAATAAAGACTCTAATTGATAATTCATTTATATTTCCAAAACAATCTTACACTCAATGCAGTTTTACCCAAACTCCAAGTTAGATTTCAATAGCTCACAAGAAGAATATACCCTTTGAATTCACATTTAAGCATGAAACTATATATGTTTAATCAACTTGTGAGCAACAATGAAGTAGGGAATGGTACCCTGGACTCTAGACTATAATCTGTACTCTGAAGATCAACTTGACAATAATTACAAAGGTTGACCAACTAGCTATTGTAAACTTTGTGGGGATAAAGATAATATCTAACATATCTGGCCTCTAACAAATTGCTGAGCCAAACAGCTAAGAGTTTTATTTTTCCCCCTACAGCAGAAATCATTCTATTCCCATGTTTCTTCTGTATTTACACAACAAAGTATCTACTGTGGCCTCCTACAAAGTCACATACTGTTTCTACAAGGGCTAAAAGATTTTTCAGAGCTGCCCCAGGGAAAGCAATGGCTCCATAATCCACTTAATTCTCCTAAAGTCACAACCTAAGAGTCCTCATGCCTTGTTAATTAATGTGTTTACCTCTTTTACTTACTCTCTGGATAAAATACAAATTCCTTACAAAAAACTGAACTGCAAATCTGAAATATACAATCTCAAGAGTAATTGGGTTTTAAGTATTTAATGTCTTCTAATATGTTATAAATGTAGATGAGAAAAATAGAAAATTAATTACATTCCCATTACCCAAAAGTCTCTGAAAGAATGTTCAACATATAAAACAAGTGTGAGGCAAAATAAATTACTATAAAAGATAAAATAGAGAATTACAATAATATATTTTATAAGCAAGGCATGGAAGATGTGGAATACTGAAAACAGGTAGGTTTTGGACCAGACAGCATGATTAGGCAGTCCAATATCTGTGATTTAATGTCAATAGAGTTTTTTTTTTTTTAACTATACACTTCACGGAGATTTTAAATGTATACATATATCAACCAAGGAAAGAGCCAAAATGCATAATCTCTTATGCAAAAGGACGTGCATCTTGCACAAAGACATTTTATGCTTCCCCAAGAAATATCCATTTAATTCACATTTTAAAATAATTTTTCCTGTATTAAACAGTAAGGCAGTGTTGTAATTAACTTTGAGCCCAACGTAGGAAAAAAGTAGAGAAGGGGTATTGGATGAAAATAACCAGCTTGTCTTCCAAATTCAAGCAAGGGTCTTAACATGAGAGACAATCTCTTTATTTGTCTAAGATCCTTTTGGGAAGTGTTAAAAGAAGGTTGAACAATCCAATGAAGACCAAATCAATTCCAATCTAAACATCATAGTCACAAAAGAAAGAAGAAAATATGAAAGAAACATGCTGAAAGTGCCATTCCAAAAAGAAAGTACATAATTTCATCTTCATTATGAGAATCTCAGATTAGCTCAGAGGAAAGAGCTTAATTCTACAAACCTCTAATGGTTATGAGAAATAAAATTTCTTCTCAAAATTTAACAATACTACATTAACTTGCCTTTTCCAATTTACTTGAACTCCTTCGTTATTATTCTAATTTTATTTTAATCTAATTGTTTGCACTTGATTGGAGAAGCTTTATGGTGCAAAGAAGGGAATAATTACAAATGGAGGAGTTATTCTTAAATTTAGGGTTATTCTTAAAGTTTTGCAGAAAAAAGGCATATTCAAAGTTTTGTCATACCTTTATAGGCCAACTGCCTAATGCCTCATATACATTTCATCAAAACAAAAGCATTTAATGGTATGTGTCAAAACAAATTTCTTCAGCTTGGAGTTAAAAACTCCATCAAAACTACAATGATGCCACCATGTGGCAAAGTGTAATCTCTTAAAACCTGACATTCTGTGTAGCATATCTAAAAGCCACATTAAGAAAATTCTCAACTTAAAGGCCAGATTTAATGAGTGAGATTCTGTTATTTCTAAGAGTTTGCTGTGTGCTTTTGGCTCATTTATGACTTCTTGCTTAATTCTCAAGTCTTCTCTGAATTCATTTACAAAGTGTCTTCCCCCTCATTCATTCAACATTTATTGAACACTCAACCCTAGAAACACAGGAATCCATAGGACAAACATTGTCTCTGCCTTCACTGTGCTTAGAGTCTCACAACTTTTTCACCAAATTTGCTGATTTATAGCTCAATTAAAAAAAATCTTTTTAAAGCTACAAAATCCAGCTCCATAAAAGAATAAGGTATCAAATGCATCTTTGCACTCAGTCCTGACATTCATATATATGAAAGCACTTCTAATTGTGATCTGCAGCCTCCTGGACAAGTGCACAGCAGTTCTTTAGTCAATACTAACAAACCACCGTGTATTTTTTGTATTACTATTAGGCAATTAAAGGTGCACTGAATAATGTGCTTTTTAAAAATGGTCTGTTGCCACCTAAATGACATTTCAAAGTGGTATCGATTTCAGGAGTAGCAAAAATAAGTCATTTTAGCAAAAGAAATTGTGCCATAAGTGGATCTCACTGAATATGCACCTATTATCCTATGTATCAAAATAACCAATTTTAGGCACTCAATGAATCTTTTTCATTAAAGTAATTCAAAACTCTACTATTCTTAGAGTGCCATTATAGGAAACTCTAAATACCACTGTCAATCAAACAAAGTTCAGTAAAATGGTAGCAACAACACAGAATCAAAGGATCAAGCCCCTACACATTCACCTTAAAACTCACAACCTTGAAACACGGGGGTGGAATCTTCTTGGCCAACTAATTCTTGAAAACCTTTCTCAAGATAAGTCAATTTCAAGTTAATACCCTTTCAACAAATGGTTAGAGGAGAAGCCAAAAAATCATTAATGTGACAATTACAAAATTAAATGCTACAACCAAACACAAAGATACTAGGACAAAAAACTTGGACACCATGGGCTATATATTTCAGGAAGCTGGGAGGGGATGTTAGGGAAGAAATCACTAAATAACTGGGGCTTTACCAAATCTATTTACAAGCTATGCAAACAACAAATATATATATACCTTTGCATAATCTATTATGCAAATGATGAAACAGCCTCTTTTCCTTTTCACTTTCTTGCATCATTACTGCAACAGTTCTTTCAGTCATCCAGGATTAAAACCAGGGAGCTAGCTTTGACTTCTGCTTCTTTACCATCTAAACCTAATCTGTTCTGGGTTTGTTTGAATTTACCCTGGAATTGCTTGAGAAGTAGTTTGTAAGAGCATAAGCTATGGAGCCACACTACCCAGGTTCAAATTCTACTCCCACTGCTTTTACCCATGTAACTTGGGTGACTGACTATCATCTACGAAATGAGGACAGGAGGGGCGCTTAGGTGGTACAGTCCGTTAAGCAGCTGACTCTTGGTTTCCGCTGGGGTCATGATCTCAGGGTCATGAGATCCAGCCCCATGTTGGGCTCTGTGCTCAACACAGAGTCTGCTTGAGATTCTCCCTCTCCCTCTGCCCCCTACGCCGACTCGTGCTCGAGCTCTAAGATAAACAAATCTTAAAAAAAAAAAAAAAGAGAGAAAGAAAGAAATGAGGATAGGAGTATTTACCTTATAGAGTTATGTGGATTCAGTGAGTGAATATGCGAGAAGTGCTCAGAACAGTGTTTACCACACAATAAGATGTACAGAGACACTGGCTCTGACGATTATCCCATAGGTCTCTTCTCCTTAGTCTTGGTTACATCCCCCAGGTCCCTCCTTCATTCACCTCACATTTGTAATTGTCTGCAATTCTTCCTCTCTAAGCCTGGCATCTTCCTCTTTCATTAGATCCTGAGTGGGCACTAGTGTCAGGTGATTCTAGCTGAATTGTTACTTTTTGTCATTTTGCTCAAATCTCTCAGCGGTATCAGATAGTCCTTATTTTTACAAACTGTCTATCATCTTATTAATACTTGGTGAAATCCAACTTAGCCCTCTATGCAGTAATTGCAAAATGAAGAAAAGTGCAAAGCAGAATCTTCAGGAAACTTTTATCAAACTATATAGGCCACTTTCCCCTCTTCCCATAAGGAAATCCCTGGACATCACCTCTTGTTCAATTCACAATTGTTTTTCTTCTTTTAGAGAGAGAAAGAGCACATGTGCACATATGAGAGTGGGGAGGAGGAGGCAAAGGAAGAGGGAGAGAGAATCTTAAGCAGTCTCCACACTCAGTGTGGAGCCCAACGGAAGTTCAGTCTTACCACCCTGAGACCATGACCTGAGCCAAGATCAAGAGTCAGATGCTTAACCAACTGAGCCACCCAGGTGCCCCCAATTTATAATTTTTTAATTCATATTTATGTCAAAGTTTTCCTGTGTATATATATTTTATTTCCCCCATCAAAGTCTATAAATTCTTTAGTAGCAGAACCATCTGCTTTTGCAATTCCTCCCACAAAAATTAGCTGAGTCCTCAGTAAATAAAAGACCTAGAATTTGTGGAGCATTTAGGAAAATGGAATTTTGAATAATGCTAATAAATATTATTTGGAAGTGCAAGGTTAAAATTTTTGATAATCAACTAATAACACTCCTTCTCTCCTGGTAGTTTCCTGCTTCTGCTTCCTTACTCTTATCTTTAAATACAGAGAACTAGAAATCTGCTTGATAGTTTTTCTAGATTTTATTTTCCAAAAACCTTACACCCTAAGAGAATTTAGATGTTTTAGGAATTTGGAATGTAGATATATCTGGAATGCAGAAGCATATTTATTTTGTACAAAATAAACATAGGTGAGACATTCCCAACCCTATCTGACTCAAAGAAACATCCCTACCTCTCATGAGAGAAAGGAGGTGGAAAGGAAAAAAGGATCAGAAATGGCTGTGAGTCCACAACAAGAGCCATATGCTGAACAGACAAGGGGGACTTCAAGGCCACACCCAAGAGAGGAAATGGCTATATGAATCATAGGTGGATAGAACCACTGACACATTCACGTATCCTGTGTTCCAAAATCTGCATAGAAGTCACAGAGATAGTGAGTGAAACCAAAGGGCCAAAGTAAGATAGTAATGGTAACCTGGGTAGATACAGGATTTTATGATCAAAGAATGTCTTTCCACAGTCCTGGCACAGCTAATGCCTTTTAGACTTTAGTGAACAAGGAATGAAAATCTAGGGTAGGAGATCTTCTACCCTAGAAAAGACCATGGTTCGATTTCAGGATTTTTTTTTTTTAGAAAAATGAAATTATATTTCTTGTACCTCTGAATTTTGGAGCTGAGATTCAATCCTATTCCATAAGATTTATAACTGTGATTGTGAACAAGTTTATGTTCTATCATTATTTGTAATGACATTATGGAAGTGACAAGCAAGTTACAAGTATCCTCTCATTCGATTCCCCAGAAAACTATGAAGAAATTGTTTGTCATTTTGCCATTTTACAAATGAGGGAACAGACTCAAGAAATTAAGTAACATGCCTATCATTATTTATAAATGGCAGAGCTTGGATTCAAACCTGTCTGTTTTATTCCAGAATCGAAGCTCTTTACCATCATCCCTCCATACCTCAGATCCTGTTATCAGTTATTGATAAAAAATTTCTACATTGGTGACCTATCCACATACATTAGTTCTTACCTATGATGCATAGCTTCCTTTTATGGGACTACCATGAATGTTATTAGTGGATTTGTATCTGAGAGATAGAATTTTTCTGGTGGGAAGCTATAGTCAAAACTATACATCCACGTGTGTTCCAAAGAATTTGATTTAAACAGTAGGCGGCAATTGGCAACTTGGGTTGATATAATGCTAAAATGCTATTAACGAAAATTACTAAAGACAAAAATCATTTTATCTAGAACTGTGCACTAATAAACTATCACACAATTTACTCCTTATGATAATGTCATGGGATGGGTACTATCCAGTTTGTATGGATACCAGGGAATGAGGTTCAGATGAGGATCAGAAAAGATAAATGAAAACCTGTATTAGTACTATATTTGAGCAGAATTTTAGGATAGCTATAATCAATACAAGTACTTAGTATCTAAGTAACAAATATTTTACTATTGTGAATGGAAAAAAATGTATTAAGTATGGGTCCTCCTCTGAATGTTTCTTGTCCAATGTTTCAAAAAAGTAAAACAGATGTAGAACATTTAGACATTTTATTAAAGCATAAAAACTACTTAGCAAAACCTGAGGAGCTGTTTTTGGTCTCATTATTTGCATATTCCTGATATTGTTATCACAGAACCTCTTAGTACAGGCCAAAGAGGCCTCAGGGTGGCATTCCACAACTGAGACTACTTTTACCTTTTCTCCCAGGCCAATTGTAATTTTTTTAAGAGTTCTTTTTTCTATGAAAAAAGAAGGTATGCTACTTTACCTCACCTTACTTCAACAAATGCCTACCTGAAGTATTCAAGGAAAAGGCTTTCTTTGAACTGTAAATCAAATTAAATCCCTCGTACTCTCACAGGAGCTTCACAGGATCAGATCAAATGACTCAATAATTAACTAGTCCCTCCTCCTTCATGAGGCAAGAATTCCTAAGTATAATATCCTTAAATTTTTTTAAAATTTTATTTTATTATGTTATGTTAATCACTATACATCATTAGTTTTTGATGTAGTGTTCCATGATTCATTGTTTGCATATAACACCCAGTACTCCATTCAGTACGTGCCCTCTTTAATACTCATCACCAGGCTAACCCATCCCCCCACTCCCCTCCCCTCTAGAACCCTCAGTTTGTTTCTCAGAGTCCAAAGTCTCTCATGGTTCGTCTCCCCCTCCGATTCCCCCCACTTCATTTTTCCCTTCCTACTATAAATTTTAATCCATTCTCTTCCAAAATACTGCCTGTGATGGATACCTCATTGTCCTTTTAGGGATGCAAAAATTATCATTCTTCACATTGTAACACGAATCACCCTATCCTAACTTTCAGGTACAGTGAGCGTTTAGTAAGTATCCACAGTACCTCACAGAGAAGATACTCTATAAATATTTATCAGCGAAAAGAACAGTGATTGGCCCTTTTCTCTCCTCTAGAGCCACAGAATAAACTTATTGTTTTATATAATAATCCTCTAAGTAATTGAAGAGAGTGCTATAAATCTTCATCCCCTCTTTTTTTTAAAGATTTTATTTATTTATTTGAAAGAGAGTGAGCGAGAGAGAGAGCATGAGCAGGGTGGAGGGGCAGAGGGAGAGAGAGAATCAGACTCTCTGCTGAGCAGGTGGCCCGCCATGGGTTCCATCTCAGGATCCTGGGACCATGACCTAACTGGAAGGCAGATGCTTAATTGACTGAGCCACCCCTTCTTTCAAATCTGGTTAGACTTCATTGGAGGATGACCCCCAACACTTCAAAGTTAAATTTTCTTGGGAGCTCCTCCTCCAAGTTTCTGGGTTAAAGAGCTAATGATTTGTGGGCAAACAATTCAGTATCCTTTAAAAAATAAGTTTAAGTTTAAAAAAGTGTTTTGGGGGGCGCTTGGGTGGCTCAGTCAATTAAGCATCTGCCTTCAGCTCTGGTCATGATCCTGGGGTCCTGGGATTGAGCCCCACCTCAGGCTCTCTGCTCAGTGGGGAGTCTGCTTCTCCCTCAGTGTTCATTCTCTCTCTCTCAAATAAATAAATAAAATCTTTAAAAATGATTTTTTTTCTACAGTGAATGAGTAACCTCTTTTCAGTTTGTCCTTTTTAATAATCTAATAAATCATTAATTCAAATTTTCATATATTAGTATAAATAGAGGAGAAACAAATGTATATGTTTACGTGTAAAAAGTAAACAAAAATTTGTATATACACACATAAATCTATTACATATCACTAAATATGTATTACATGCAAATTATATACTATGTTGTATTATACTGTGCATATGAATCTATAAATAAGATTATAAGATGTCTATGTTATCTAAATGAAGTATTAATCTCAGTGTTGACAGAAAACAAAAATTTTGAATGACTAAAAGTCAGATTTCAACTTATAGTAACCTCTAACCTAGTATCTTTAATTGATAATGAATGTATCAAATCAGATCATTTTCAAACTAAAGTGAAACTTAGACTTAAGATATTGATTTTATACCTAAAAACAGGGCTCCCACAGCAAGTATTACAAATATTTAGTAATGGAACTGGAACTCAACTTCAAGTCTCCTGCCCACCGGGCCATTAATATTCCTGCTATGATATTAAATAATCATTGCAACACAAATGTATTTGTAGAATAAAATTCAGTAAATTGAAAATGTGGCATGCCAGATGACGAGCTGCAAAAGAAATGAGTGACTGAAAACTAAGTTATTTATTCATCCTACTTAATGCCAAAATCATGGAAACAGCAGATAGTATAATGTGGCATTTACAGCAATCATCTCTAAAAAGTCCTCATTTGTCTTACCAGAGTGAGATGAAGCACTTTACACAATTGCACTGTAGGAAGAAAAGAATTTCTCACCTGCAGATTATAATACAAGGATGGTGATAACAGAAAAGAAGATATTTTGTGAACATCTGTAAGAGGAAAATATTCAGTAGCAGTGCATTAATCAATACCAATTGGATACGGTGAGCCAGTAATGCATACTTTATTTAACCACTTAACATTTGACTCCAACCACACAGATTCTTACTGTTAAATAAACTTGGAACACTGCACAGCTCATAAATATAATATTTCCTTGCATGTGCAATAGACTGTTTTAAGTTAACACATTTGCAAGCAATAATCCTTTACATTTTGCTATTGCTTGTTACAAGCCAATTCCGTGGCATCCATATTCAGCAGTTAAAAGGGAGAACAAAATATGGGCAATTCTAATACCACTCAAGACAGTCAAGCAAATGTCAGTGCTTATTTGTAAATGAGAAGAGGGGAAGTTTGCTTGAACTTCTGATTGTGTAATTTACAGTTTGAGGTGCAAAAAAGGGACCATGTTCACATCCCTGGGGGCAAGGCTCCAGCACTGAGGTAACTATAAACCCCAATTGTCTCTTTTTACATCCAGGGATTCCCATGTACTGCAGATTTACTAGAATGTGCAAGTGTGTGTGGAAGTGGCGGGTGGGGAGGACAGATGGGTAGTGATGAAGATGTGGGCAAGCCTCAGAGAAAGGAAACAGTCTAGTGCACTGCATGCATTGGAGGGGAATGGCTGCTAAACAGAAGCTTGTGTTTTGAGTTACATCTAAAGCATGACTGCTCAACAAAGCACTCTACTCCATAAATGAGGACAATCAGGTTCCATCCCCCCACCCCCCAGTCAATGGAAAAGACTCTTCTTAAAATATTTGACCCTTGGGGTAAAACCTTATGATTTCCAGATTAGGCTACCCTGTATGAAGCTGTGCTGCAGCAGAAATCAGAATAAGTTTCTATTTCTAGGTTGCTCGTTTGGTGAAGAAATGGTACCATGGAACTGAGCCACTGTGGGGTAAGAGTTGTGGAGAAGCAGCAGAGGTTTATCTTTCCCCCAGAGAAGCATGGGTTGTGGAGAGATGGTACACTCTTGCTAATAAGACTAACTCTAAAATCTCTGTGACCTAGAGACTGAGCTCAGGTATTCCATTCTTGCTGCTACAGAGTAACAGCCGTTCTTCAGAGGTAATCACAGTCATTAGCAGAGTTTGCCAAATATTTCTGGTTCTGCTGCCTTCTGAGTGCATGGTAGACCCCTCGTTGTTTGGGGGCACTACCTGACTACTTTTGACCAATGGGGTGGGAGCAGAAAGGACATGTATCAGTTCTAGGGAAGACTGCCAGTGTGATGCCCTCAGAGCTCTCTTTCTTCCAAGATGATCCTAATGCCAGGGAGCATACAGACACAGAGGGAGAATAAGGGTGGGGGATTATTTTATTGCTTTGAGACTTGGGGGCTGTTTGTTACTTCCGTATGGCTTAGCTTTCCTTACTAATACACAGAGCATTTTTTTCTATATTAAACTAAGGTTCCATACTTTAGGATTCCTGTGCCCCAAAAGACCAGTTCTTTCAATTTGCACACTCAGCCACTTCCTAGACTCAAGGCAAAATTTAGGGGAATGAGTCAGACTAGCTTTTTAGTACCCAGCACCTCACACACTTAAGGCCACTACTCTCCCTCATCTCAGAGTCAGGACCAGCCCATTAACCTAGTCAGGACTAGGTCCAATCTTTCTCTTTGCTCACAGTAACACCATCAGGAACACTATTGTGCTCCCTTATGTTGGGACTTGTTTGGACCTCCCTAAAACATAGTGATGGATCTCCCTTACCCCTCCCCAGATCCGTAATAACACACGGAGGAGCCAGTGTCCATGGTCTAGAAAAAAGTCTCTTCCCAAACCCCAAGGATAGAGTTCATACCATATATATATATATTGGCATGACTAAGAGATCTGCTCCAAGGAAAAGTTTTAATGGTTTAATCACCTTTATTTGTTTTCTATATACAAGAGCAGCTCTTTTTTGTTCAAGAAGGAAAGTTTAATCTATGATAGAATACCTTACTACACTTTTGAATATATTTGACCCTGCCTTTTTTCTGGTTTATTTCCATATACAACTTTCAACCCAATCTTCACTAGACAGCCAATGATATGAAAGTCTTTTGTGTATATGTGTATACATGTGCGTATGTGTATGTGTTTTCTGATTCTTGGTCTTTCCTACACAATGATACAGAATCAAAAGGGCTCTAGAAACTGAATATTTTGCAACTCAAGAAGTGGCAAAAACCTGACATGAACTGATGTAAGGCTATTTACAGTCTTTATCTCAGTATGAATATTCATGTTTCACTGCAGAAATAGTAATTAATCTAGTCACAGACCCCCACCGGGAACATTATGTAATACACAGTTATAAACCACATTACCGTGCAGAAATCTGAAACACATCTGGTCCTGAGAGTTCCGGATAATGGGCTGTGAACCCGTATTTCCTGTGTCAAGTCTCAGCTTTCAGGCCATTTTCATGTCAGCAGCAGCTCTCCACTAGAGACCCCTATTCAATCTGACCACAATTGTATAGACACAATCTGTAACTTTGACCTTTAAAATACCAGAGATAGTTAACCACTCTTTCTGGGCCCTGAATGATCCATTCCACAACCAGAAGGGCTTCAGATTGTGTGGGATGGTAGGCAGAATGATGGCCCCCCAGGATGTCCCCATCCTAATACCTAGAACCTGCAAATACGTTCCTTAAATGGCAAAAGAGACTTTAACTATGTGATTAAGTAAAGGATCCTGAGATGAAAGATTATCCTGCATCATCCACTGGGTCCAATGTAATAATAAGGTCCTTATGAGAGGAAGCCAAGAGTCAGAGAATGAGATTTGACAGCAGAAGCAGAGGTCAGGGAGTGTGTGAGTGTGAGCGAGAGCAATTGAAAGATGCTACACTGCTGGGCTTTCAAGATGCAGGAAGAACCCACGAGCCAAGGAATGCAGGCAGCCTCTGAAAACTGGAAAAGGCAAGAAAACACATCCTCCCCTAGAGCCTTCAGAAGGAATGCAGACTGGTAGACACCTTCATTTTAACCCAGGAATTCCAATTTCAGACTTCTGACCTCCAGAACTCTAAGAGGATAAATTGTGTTGTTTTAAGCCACTAAGTTTGTAATAATTTGTCATAGCAGCAATAGAAAAATAATACAGTGGGAAGGCAGTTAGGATAGAAACGCCAACATTAACCACCAATGTGTAGCCAGCCTAAGCCAGTAACAGACTTTTCCCTCGAAACATGAAAAAATATTTCCCCCTAGAACTTGGATGTCCTTTTCCTGATGTGAAGGAATGGAAAAGTAATATATAACAAAAGAGGGGTGCCTGGGTGGCTCAGTCAGTTAAGTGTCTGACTCTTGATTTCAGCTCAGGTCATGATCTCAGGGTTGTGAGATTGAGCCCCGCATCGGGCTCCATGCTGACCATGGAGCCTGCTTAAGATTCTCTCTCTCTCTCTCTTTCTCTCTCTCTCCCTGTGCCCATCCCCCCCCATTCACTCTTCCTAAAAAAACAGAAATAAAAAATAAAGAAAAACAATAAAAATATATATCACAAAGTATAGGTGATATTTTCCTTCATATTTACGTATTTTCTTTGTCACAGGGAAAAAAAACACGAACTATTGAAAAATTTTAAAACCAAGGTTTGTATGAAAACAAATGCTTTAAATTTTTATTGTTTAATAATAAATCAAGGAGAATTATATTAGAATACATAGAAGCCATAAACGTATTATAGGAAATACAAAATATACTGTAAAACCTTCTTCTAATAACTAAATGTAATACTTTCCTGAGTACAAAAATTAAAAACACAGTTTGTTCCTTTTGCTTTAAGCTCTTCCCTAATTCTGAGGATATTAGTATTTAAATAGTATAATTTACCTAATAGTTTCAGCCAGGAGGTTATAGGTGCCTAAATTATATGAGCATTTACGTGGGTCTCACTGTGCCAGAACCACGGCTTTGTTTCAACTCCTGGTTTCTAAAAATATCTGCTAAAGGAAAAGCTGACTTCTCAGAAGTATAATGGTTGGTAAGAAACCATTTTCCCATAATTCAAAAGCAGTTTTATTTTTTTCAATCACACATGGATTTTAAACAACTGTCTTTAAAAACTATGTAAGGGGAGAATGATTTTGTCAGTACAATTTACTTTAATCCTCCACCTTTCCTTTCTTTCACAGCTCAGTTTATAATTGGTGATTAGAGGGGAATTGTCTTCTTTATTAAAAAGTAAAATAGAACCCCCATGCCTAGTGAGCCAAAGCAACGAGATGCACAGGTCACACATTTTACTGGTCCCTTGGTATTCCTTCTGTGGCTTCCTTTCAGCACTGACAAACCCAGTTGATGCTTCAAAGAGATGCTTTATGAGATGCTATATTAGTTTCTAGGGCTGCCATAACAAAGTACCACAGACTGGCTGGCTTAAACAAAAGAAATTTCTCAGTTCTGGAGGTTAGAAGCACAAGATCAAGGTTTCAGCAAATTGGGTTTCTTCTGAGGTCTCTCTCCTTGGCTTGCAGATGGTTACTGTCACTCTGTGTCCTCACATGGTCTTTGCTCTGTGTGCACACATCCCTGGTCCTTGGTATCCCTTTGTGGGTCCAAATTTCCTCTTCTTAGAAGGACACTAGTTGGATTAATTAGGTCCCACTCTAACGGCCTCATTTTAACTCAATCACCTTTGTATAGGTCCCATCTCCAAGTCATGCTCTGAGGTGCTGGGAATTAGGGCTTCAACATAGGAATTTGGAGAGGGAAAATACACTTCAGTGCCTAATATATGCTGAGGTAGAAAGGAGGGAAATAATCAAAGAAAACAAGAGAAATTTAAGTTATGGTCATCACTGAATTCTCTTTAACTACCTTGCTCTTAAAACCTGGCCCATTCTATACTCCTGTCCCAAAGAAAAGAGAACATCCAGATCTTCAGCTCAAAGGGCTAGTTCAGAGCCACAAGCTCCATACAACATTTCCTTCTTCCCAGATCCCAGGCTGCCTCATGGGGAGGATACTTCTAGGACCCTGCAGCCTCTCAATCGTTGTGATGCCTCCTTGGTGCAAGACAGGGTCTAGCTCTGATGCCCTCCTATTCCTTCCTAAGCTTCTGGTCTGAGGGACAGCCTCTCTCCTAAGTGAACAGCAGGGAGCCTTATGAGGGCCTCATCCTCAGGGAAGGGCTCAGCCCAGTTTGTGGAGGGATGGGTCAGATCAAAATCCCAGGTTGAACAATAATGCAAAAAAATCCCTTAATCATACAATAAAAACTACTACACAAGTACAGATATGAGCAAGGTAGGATTTTGATTATCACAATAATTCAATGTGTAGCCAATGCAACAATATATTTGTTTCCCCTTTTTCTCAAATGATGTTTCACATCATAAGTAAATAATGTAAAAACTAAAATTTGAAAGTATCATGTGGTTTAGTTACAGTATTTCTTTACAGCATCAAAATAACCAAAATGCAAATATCAAACAATGTCCCTTTCTTTTTTTTTTTTTTAAAGATTTTATTTATTTATTTGACAGAGAGAGACACAGCGAGAGAGGGAACACAAGCAGGGGGAGTGGGAGAGGGAGAAGCAGGCTTCCCGCTGAGCAGGGAGCCCGATGTGGGGCTCGATACCAAGACCCTGGGATCATGACCTGAGCCGAAGGCAGACGCTTAATGACTGAGCCACCCAGGTGCCCCAAACAATGTCCCTTTCTTATTTTCTTTTCTTTTTAGCCCATTCAAGAGAAAAAAACTATATTTATTTTTTTTTTTTTTTAAAGATTTTATTTATTTATTTGACAGAGAGAGAGACAGTGAGAGAGGGAACACAAGCAGGGGGAGTGGGAGAGGGAGAAGCAGGCTTCCTGCAGAGCAGGGAGCCCGATGCGGGGCTCGATCCCAGGACCCTGGGATCATGACCCGAGCCGAAGGCAGACGCTTAACGACTGAGCCACCCAGGCGCCCTGAAAAAAACTATATTTAATCACAAAGAGTTTCCTAAAGCATCAGGTATAAAACTATAAACATAATAAGCCAATTTCCATAGGCATTAACGTTTATTTCTAAAAATCCCATACACCCAACAGAAAGATTAATATGGATTTCTAGAGCCAGGGGGACATCTAGATGTGACCTCACAAATACGTCTAAATCCTATGACTCTTTCACAACAATAGATGATTCTCTTACACTCAGCTTATGCCATATTATTATTGAATCCCCAGAGCTGGAAAGCAACTTAATTGTTCCAGTTCGATCTCTAACACAGTGTGAAAATCTCTGCTGTGGAATCCCTGACACATTTAATTCTGCTGCTACCTGAATGTCACCAATACTGAAGAGCTTGCTCATCCATAAGCAGCCTGTAGCTTCACTAGATGGGAAACAGAAATAAGAAAAAAAAAAACATTTTTGTTGAACACTTACTCTGTGCTAGAGTGGGTTTCAAGCAGGTGTCACTCTTGCAACACAAAATATGTCTTTGATGGCAACATGGCAGATGAATTAGAGAAATGAAGACTTTCAGGTCCAATCAAAAGACTAATATCATAGCCTAAGCGATGATGGAGGTTTGAACTAAGCACATGAACTAAGTGGAAGTTGCAGACAACTCAGATGGAATTAGCAGCACTTGGTAGGGTTTCCATTCAGCACAGAATAACTCTGAGCCATTTTATTTCCAGAAATATCTGAGTAGCAGAGGAGTTGCTCTGGCCTTAACAGAAAACAAGTTAACAACAATGGCAGTGAATACAACAGTTAACGTTCACTGAATGTCTACTATGTGCCAAGCACTCTCCTAAGGACCTTACATGCATTCTCTAATTGAATCCTCACAACAACCCTGTGAGATAGGTCTATTATTCGGCCCATTTTATGCCAAGGCAACTGACACACATCCTCAGGGAAGGGCTCTTCCGAGATTACTCTTGAAATTAAATGGCAATTCAGGATTCAAAGCCAGGTGGTCTAAACAGAGAGTCTAAGCCATAGTTCAGCTCAGGTCCAGAGCAAAGGGGGCTATTTCACACAGAAACAGGAATCAAAAAATAAAAATCCTACTGAAGAGTGGGTCATTCCTTTTTCATGTCCCCCACCCCCTATTCTTCTTCCTTTCTAGCTCATTGCCTATCAAGACACAGAAAGAAAGTTGTCTTATGCATCTAAATGTGCTTATCTCTAAGGACTTTTCTTTAGGAATGAATGTCTCAAAAGAAACATCACTGTTTGTTTTCATTAGAATGCAGCCCGCATAAGTGACTATATGGTGTGAAGGTTTCTAATAACATTCCAGAGGTAGGGGCTACCACCGAAATGAAAATTTTAAAAAATATTGTCAGACATTAAAATTGAACTGGATGGATTTCCAATGTCCCTATTGTTAACAATTTGTTCATTATGATTTAAGTTATTTAGGTTTGGGTCTTAAAGGTACACTTAGGTCTGAAGAGACTACACTTATTCTAAGAAGTATATCCATTGTTTAGAGAGTGCTTCATAAAAGTAAAAACTTCTTAAAATATAAATAACCTTACAGATTATTAATTGTACTCTGGCTATGTAGTAAACAAAGAACTGAGCAGTTATATCAAGGGTTTCATGCAAAATTACAGAGAATGACGGAGGTGGGACACACACCAAGACTCTGGAATTAGCACCCTAGGCTGAGAAAGGAACTTGACAATGTCTACAACATGTTTTGCCAACATCTCTTCCTGCCCATGCTTTAACATCTCTGATTAGGAACTGATCACCTCTCATTGGAGTCAAGTGCCTAGAGGTGACAGAGCCTTCAGGCAGGCCTAACTTCCCCAGCAAACTAGTCACTTTTGAGCTGACTGTTCAACAAAGACTTACTAGGTACTTGTAAAAATATTAGGAATGCACAGGGATGAAAACCGTGCTCCTCCTTTAGTTACTTACTTTCTACTGAGGATGAAACAGATTTATAATGTGGTATGGAAATTGCTATGATAAGTCCATGCAGAAACTACTACCGCAGTGCAGCAATGATTGTACAAAGTCCTCTCAGTGCAGTGGGATGATACTTGAAACTTTTTTGTCTCCTTGTTTATTGCTTCTAATTGAAAGGGCTTGGCCTTAGCGCAGGCCATGCTGACGACTTGGGTGGGTGGGACTTAGGATTTGCTTTTTAAGTCAGAGCAGAGATGATAGCAGAGGTTTCCCAATTTATCTCTGAGTAAAGAAAAGTCAAGATCTTCCCCCAAAGTAAATGAACTTTCACTTCACTCCCACCACTTAAGCTCTCTTCCATCTATCTATTACTGATAAAGGAAAATCCTGAATGAAAGCTGGCTATAAATATAAAACCTGGGATTTCATAGAAGATGGAGACAAACTTCAGAAATGAAAAACATTATAGGTCATAGATGTTGTTTATGTGTCTTGGCAAAGGTCTGGACCATCGACAAGATTCAGAAATGAACAGGTTTATGTTTAGCAGATTCAGGCAATAGACAGTCTATGACTAAAAATGCCTTGCCATGTGCTATAATGTAAAAAGTAAAATACTTGAAGTCAGATGAGCTGGATTTTAATCCCAGATCCACTTACTATTTATATGACCTTGGGCTATTTTTAAAAAAATCTATCCAAGCCCCAAGTTTTATTCTTTGTTATAAAATAATATTATCAAGCCAATATATTGTTTCAAGATTAAAATAAAATATATATGTAAAGTTGCTGACACTCGGGGCGCCTGGGTGGCTCAGTCGTTAAGCGTCTGCCTTCGGCTCAGGTCGTGATCCCAGGGTCCTGGGATCGAGCCCCGCATCGAGCTCCCTGCTCGGCAGGAAGCCTGGTTCTCCCTCTCCCACTCTCCCGCTTGTGTTCCCTCTCTTGCTGTGTCTCTCTCTGTCAAATAAAGAAAATATTAAAAAAAAAAAAAAAAAAAGTTGCTGACACTAGAGTGGCAAGTCAAAATTATTTTTTCCCAGTCATCCACCTTCCCTTGCTCGAATTGTGAAAGATTTTACTTTCCTTTGCCTTCAATGACTCCTCATCCTACAAAGAGAACTCTTTATCCCTAGTAAAGTACAATTCCCAGCACACAACAAGGACCATGCAATCCCATGAAAACACATCACCACCCAGACATACATGCTGCAATGAGGATTTACAAAACTTGAGTCGTGGTCCTCTGCTTTCAGAGGCCCAGATTCTGATTACTAGGCCCTCCCCCAGTCGGCATCAGCACTAAAATTCGGGCCTCTGATCTCTACTTTAGAATTTAAGGTCCAGCAGCACACATCAGGTTGAAGCTAACCCCAGAGAGTTTTTCGTTCTCCCCATTCATTTCCATTACACATTCCTCTTGGAAAACTCACAGCCAGCTAAATACCCCTTGCTTCAGAGTCCTGATATCCTTAGTCATCATACAAGCAATCCCCTCCAGCAGCATCCACATCCACAAATACTCTGGGCTCTCTCCCCAACCCCTTGACTCAACTTCCCACTTTTCTTCCTCTCAAAACTTTCCTTCATACACTTAGGAGTGTTCATTCTATGGTCAGCATTACACTTCAGTGAATGTTGCTTTCACTTCTGGGCTAACATGCAACCTACAAGGCTTTCCTTCCCAGCAGCACTCCTAAATGAAAGCTGTTCCTCCCATATCCATGACCCTGTATTTGGGAGACGGTTGCAGAGGCTCCTTTATCTCCATCTAGGCTTTGAAGCAGGCCCACACAAGGTGGGTGACCTTGAGAGAGTCATTTAAACTGGCAAGCCTCAGTTTCATCATTTGCAAAGTAGAAATGATAATGATAGTAATGCTGTTACAATTAAATAAAATAATGTATGTGAAATACTTTGAACAATGGGTGATAATAAGCTTTCAATAAACTAAGGTTATTACTTTCATCATCGGCATCATCTGTTACCATAATTACCATCTATCTTTAATTGCTTTTAAAAGGTACAATTTTAGCATAGGTGTAATGTATTTGCAGATCTCTGAATTCCCCAGGGAGAATACTTAACAAGTAGTAAAAATGAAAACCATTTAATTTCCTTATAAAATCCATAGGAATCTTTAGGAAGTTCCACAGTATTTTCTCAAAACATTGTAAACTTTATTCATGGAAGAAGGAAAGCAGGAAAATATTATAAGAGAATATATGTGGGGGTGGAAAAGCTAGAACTCCCTATGGGGGGGGGTCATGAATACAATCAAATTTATCTTTACCTTATAAAGGCAAGAAGCAAGGATATTAGCAAACTGATGGCAAGTATGCCCTGCACTTTGATTTATATTCTGAGATACAATCTGCCCATGAAAAATCAACCATGGAGCAGTAATACCAACAGCACTTAGAGGGCAGTGAGTGCTTCGAGAACAAGCGGGCAAACAGAAACAGCAGCCTGAGAACAGTGGATTTAGTTTCAGTCGCCGTAGTCATCCCAAGCCATCACATAGTCATCCCAAGCCATCACATAGTCATCCCAAGCCATCACACCTGCCGAGAGCTTTTCACACCGTCCACCTGAAGGCCATGCATACAGCCTCTACTGTGTTTGCATGTGGGTATTTTCTCCAAACCCAACATTTTATAAGTAATTTTATCTAATAAGACTATTTCCTTAATAATAGCATTCATCATACTCAACAGGATAAAACTCTAAAAATAAGTTGGCAAAAAACCTGCCAGAATATCTTTTGCAGAATAAAACATTAAAACAAAACAGCTAAAATATCATTGGACTTAAACTGGATCTGGAAAACCCCAAGTCAATGAAATGAGTTCACTGAGAATATGAGGTAAAGTAAGTGGAAAGACAAGACATAAATGTTTCTCATCTGCTTGGCTATTCAATAGTAGTCAATAGAAAAATGCCAGAGGGAATTATATTATTTAAAAAAAACATCAACAGCAAGAATTGTGCAATTTCATATTCAGTGTTTTTATAGATTATGCATCTTCATTTGGTTTATTTCAGTTTTTTAAAATTTTCAACTAATTGGGGTTATAAGTATCTTGAAGGTAAGGACTTAGCTATCCTCAACACTAGGCACAGTATAGACAGAAAACCCCACACACATTAAAAAAAAAAAAAAGTATTCTCTTCCTTTATTTCATACAGTCAATAGAGGAGAAAAAAACGTTGTCATAGAGATTCTCATGGCTACTATGCATTATAATATATACTGAAAAGTCTCACAACCCAGGAAAGCCCTCACTTTTAACCCAAGCAAACTGAAATAGTTGGTCATCTGTAATGAGATATATATTATTATTCAGCACTATTAACTTGCTGACCTATCTTTTTAATAGGCTCTTGATTACTCTTTAACCATCTAGTTTTGTGATTTTTCTTGCTTTAAATTAAAATATTCTGAATATTCTAATACTCTGAAAAAGGATAATTGTGGTTGTGTTCAACCTCTGATGGAATTCTGCTTTGTCCAAAATGTCCAATTTTATTTCACATCAAGCCCTGGTTATAAATAGACTTCTCTGATCCCATTATTTTGCTCTGCAGAATTTTGGAGCTCTGAAGAGGAAACTAATAAGTCCCAACATTATTTTGAATTGAATTAAAGTCTTTATATAACATGGAATCAGTTTCAGGAATATACCAAGATCTGCCTTTCCAATAAATGCTTCACATGCTCAGGTACTCATTTCCAAAATGGCATTAACCACCACATTTGATAAAATGGATCTACTACCAAAGCTTCTCTAGCCAGTCATGGAGATGGAGGGGTTTATGTTGAATAACCCCCTAATAGCTGACAGTAATGAGGCCAGAACAAATGTTTGATCAACCAAGTATGCAAGCAATACTTATTCTCATGTTGTTACAAAATTACATAGCACATATGGTCTCTGCCTACAGAATTTTTTTTTTCTAGTCTTGATGTTGTAACTTGACCATCCTGTTACTTCAAGTACCATTCATCAAATTTAAGAGTTTTTGGTAGCTTGATATAAATCATTAAAATATAAGAAAGTGCCCAATTTTGAAGCACTTCATCCACTATATTCAAAATTGAATATCTGTCATTTCTCTGATCATTCCCTCCCACAGGATACTGGAAAAAAGTAGTAAGGTTTAAAGTCCCAAGCATCTTAAGATTTAGGTTACCAACCTCTAAGTATAATATTTCATCATCTGCCAATATTCTGCCCTTTTACTATACCAATAAAATGATCTTTGCTAGTTACTAAAGATGAATTTTAGGAGCTCCAGTGACTTGAATGAGAAATTATGACCAAGGAACATCGTAATTAGCACAATCTTTAGAGTTATCACATTAGTAATTGACTAATATAAATGGTTAAGAATCCAAGCTCTAAAACCTGATTGCCTGGGTTGGAATCTTCCTTTTATTACTTACTTTTTGTGTGACATTGAAAAGTTAATTAAACTCTCTGTACCTTATTTTTCTTATCTATAAGATAGGGATAATAATAGCACCTATCTAGTACTATGAAGGATATTTGAGTTAATATGTGTAAAACTCTTAGAATATGTAATACATAGTAGGCTCTCAATAACTGTTTTATTTTTTATTATCATTATTATTTCTATGCAATATTTCGCCTTATTGATTATATTTTCTTAGTAGTAAAAGGAGAGTAGTTTGACTACAAATATTATTTAAAATGAAAAAAAATTCTTCAGAAAAATACAAATTTTAGATACAATAAGGATTAAATACATAAATGACAATCACCTTATGATATATACTGGAAATTAGAAAAAAAATTTCACTGCATTGATATAAAAAAGCTAGTACAGTTAACTAACTTAAAGTTAAAAGATTTTAAAATTCCACCATGGGTAGACATTTAATTTACAGAAAGAACTGACAAATCAATTTAAAATTCATCTTTTCTCACCCTCACTGAGAAATTATTCATGTTTTTAATAAAATTTTCCAATTCAGAAACAGTCCTGCTAAAATAAACAAACAAACAAAAACACATCAGCATATCAAGTTCAGATATGTGCCAAGGATCCACATGTTGGCTAGGCTTTATGTATTATACTGAACAGTTTTGATTACCACCTTTTCCTACAGAATATAATTGCTTCCTATAGTGCTATAAAAATGTGAAAATATCTTCTGGGTAAAAATTACTTGAAAGATTGTTCAGCAAATGTTCTTAAGAAAATAAATTCCTCAGGTGCTTTTACTAAAACACATGGGCTGACTGGTCCTTTTCTCCAAAAAGCAAATGCATGAGCTAATTACATGTGGGATTTATAGGGTAAATAAGTACATTTGTATTTTGATGAAATCTGTTAGAAATAGCAAGAGGACTAACTAAAGGGGAATTAAACTAAGACCTTTTCCCCTGGTGTTTTTGCCAGGTGAACTGGGATTGAGAAAGCCACACACTGAACAGGTGATAATGAAAAATTATTAGAAAAATTCATATTAATAAGTATTAATACTCAGGGATAATGTTAAAGATTTTGAGAGGAAATCACACACGCACATACACATACTCTTTGGTAATTGTGATAATATGCTGCAAAAAAAGACCATCCAGTATTCAATGGTTTATAGCCCCAGGGATGTATTCCCAAAAGCATAGGGATGAGGGTTAACTGTGGTTCTGCTGACTTGGGTTGGGCTCAGCTGGCTGGAAAGCCCTGCTCAGGCTATGGATTGGACTCAGATCTGCACTATAGATGTTCAATCTAAGGTATAGACTGATAACCTAGCACTACCTGGGGATCTTCTCGGGGATCGGTAGAGGACAAAATGGGGCAAGAACTTTTAAAGCTCTGCTTGTGCCTGTCTGCTAGCCTTTCATAGATCAAAATAACTCATATGACCAAACCCAACATGAATGGGACAGTTAAACATCCTCAACCCATATTTGGCTGAGTGCCTGACCCCTTACCTGGATCTTGCCACTCCCCTTACTCAAGGGCGAGGTCCATGAATTTCATATCTTTGAAAAATTCCTGGATATTTTTGGAACCACAGTATTAACATCTGCCCTAGGTCACACATCCTGTGGTCCCACCCTTCTGATACTGACAATAGCCTGGTTCAAAACCAAGTCTCCTCTATAAATTGCCAAACTTAATCTTATGATTCTATTTGATGTCAACTTCTGGAAGGGCTAGCCTCAGAGCTGTATTATGACAAACCCCTTCTCCTCCCTGCTGTTTATCTTCTTTCAACAGGTCTGCTGCTGAGTTCCCAGAATACACTGTGACTGAGGCCTTCTGGTCTAGAAATAATTACAAATTTTATACAAGGCACACCAGAAGTCTACCATTTTCTTGGGTACCGTCTTAGCCAACTCTGAATTTCACTTCTCTTACATGCACCTAGTTTGGTAAAGAATTACTCTTCTTATGGCAAATATAATATGTAAAAATGTATGTTACACTTATCTTTGCAATATTTGGATTAAGGGAGTCAGGAAGCAGCTGAGAGAGTCTAGGTTTTAAGCCACTGGCCCAAGATTACTAAGTTAATCAAAAGATGAAGTGAAGCCAAGTTCTTTTCAGTCTCATCCCATTGAGCCTCTGACTCTCCCTACAACTCTGGTTAGTCTGCTATAGTTAAAACCTGAGAAGTTGCCTGTTTTTCCCTCAAATATTATTTTCTTAGCATATCTGTGAATTATAAGAGATAAAGAACTATTTGTCAACTTTTTAATAATCTAATAAAATGTGCAGTCTTTAACATGAATCTGATCATACTCATTAATGTGCACTGGAATGGATAAAACTAAGCATTTAATCTTAGACTCTTTTTCTTTTTTTTTATTCCTTCCTCTAACAAGAATTTTCATCTTCACTGACTTGTTTCCACAAATATAACAAATGCCTTCATGCCTGCAAAGATTTTCTGATTTTTAAAAAGATTAATCATTAGATGGGGCGCCTGGGTGGCTCAGTCGTTAAGCATCTGCCTTCGGCTCAGGTCATGATCCCAGGGTCCTGGGATCGAGCCCCGCATCGGGCTCCCTGCTCGGCGGGAAGCCTGCTTCTCCCTCTCCCACTCCCCCTGCTTGTGTTCCCTCTCTCGCTGTGTCTCTCTCTGTCAAATAAATAAATAAAAATCTTTAAAAAAAAAAAAAAAACTTTAAAAAGATTAATCATTAGATTTAAAAGTCCAGGCTTTGATATATTTCATTTGTTAATTTATTCATGCAACAACTACTCGCTGAGCACTTTTTTTGCATAAGCCAGTGCTGGACACTATGGTTATACTATCAAATACAGAGCTATGGTTTTTAAGTTTATGAGCAAAATCTCATCTATTATAGAATATTCCCTCAGCATTGATGTAATTTTGAAAGGCTTAGAATATTACTATGTTTGTACCATTTTAACCTCTGGAAATTCTATTTGTCTCCTACTGTTTTATTAACATTCAATATTTCACATAGATATTCTGCTATTGCCCTGGTCAAATTTTATTTCAACTGTATTAGATAAAGAGCAATTCATTTCACTTCTTACCACTGTCTTCTTATCTAAGTATTATCTTTACCTAAAAATCCTTAATAAAGGTAAATTAAAGATCTTTTAATAAAGCTATGTGGAAAAAATATGCTCATAAAATATATTAGTCACAATATCTTAGTTTTGAATGCTTAAACTTACCTTTTTACCCATGGAAGAACAGAAATTCTTATGGCTACTGTCCCCCTTAAATTTTAAAAATTTATAAATATACATGTAAAATTTATGTGTGTATAAAATAATAGTCTTTGAAAACTGCTATTCCTTTGGAATTCACTAAAACTCAATATGTAGCATATTAGGAACAAATACGAAAATCAAATGATGATTTCAACCTACAAATCTTTTGTAACAAAAACATTTGACACGGATCACTTTTTTCCCATATTCTATTGTTATATAAAATAAACACTATGGTTTCAGAGTTTTATATTCCTCCTTTAAAATAAATAATAGTTATCATAACACTTAAATCTTTGCTAATACTAAATTCATATACACTTGTAAAATAGACAATTGCATAGAAACATTTCTCTTAGTCTTATTTTCATTAGGTTCCTAAAGCAAAATTCAATGCTCCTGCACCCTGAATTATCATATAATGTGAAGTCAAATCATAAGAAATTGTTCATATTTGACCAGTTTTGATCCACAAAAAGGACGATTTTCACATTTCAACCTAACAGTTGTTCATTTGTCTGGACTTCTTCCTAGAATACAAGTTCCTCATGACCAGGGACTATACTTTGTTCCTAAGTGCATCATTTACATAAGTTACATGTGCATAAGTGTCTTCCTATACCTGCAGTATATAGATTTGACTCAAGCATTCTTTTTACACCCTGAAGAAAAGGTCAGTGCTGTTTATAAGATTATAACTATCCAGAATGGGTCACTCTAGCTCTTTCAGGTTGCTCTCATAGGATTCTTGCAAGGAATGATGAGAAAATATGTGAAATCCTGAATGCAATGCCTAGCATATAATAAGTCTGCAAAACAGTTGTAGCTATTATTAATATTACTGCTAAAATAAGGCCATGTGCAAGGTATAAGAGACGATTTATATGGCGTTCTACCAGGAATGATGAGAAAAGATCAGCTAAGGATTCCAGGAAAGATCTCAAAAGAATGGGTGGGAATTTCCACAGATACATGGGGGTGATGATTAGTGTGGAAGAGCCATGGCAAATAGCTAATATGGCTAAGAATTCAGGGAGGGGCTCTGTAGATGATGTTGAAGGGATCAGTTTAGATTTTAAAGTAGCCAATCCTGGGGCACCTGGGTGGCTCAGTCGTTAAATGTCTGCCTTCGGCTCAGGCCATGGTCCTAGGGTCCTGGGACCGAGCCCCACATCGGGCTCCCGGTTCAGCAGGAAGCCTGCTTCTCCCTCTCCCACTCCCCCTGCTTGTGTTCCCTCTCTCACTGTGTCTCTCTCTGTCAAATAAATAAAATCTTTAAAATAAAAAGAAAAAAAAAATAAAGTAGCCAATCCTATTGATACAACACATTCAAAACTTTCAACATTTAGAAAGTTCTCCATGCATTTAGAAAGAAACATCAACATATCTTACCTTGTGTGGTCATTCCCTTTCTTTAATAAATACAGATGTGTTAGGATCCATTGAACTACTCTCATTCTTTGACTCATTCCCATATGCTTCCATAGGTATTTCATACATTGGTCTTTCAAGATTTCAAATGTATTTGTTAATATTCCTATGAAATTTAAAAATCATGTGGTATAAATTTTGGGCTACATGAAACAATCATTCAATGTTATATTTCCAATCAACATTTCTATGTCTCATACTATTATGCCACTTTTGTTGATGTCCTCTAAATTGGTCTGAAGGGTGAGGAATTAAAGACAAATTATTTCTGAGAAGGACCCTTCAATCATCAACACTGCTTGTCACATTTCTTAAAAAATAAAAAGGTAAAAAGATAATTTTCTTCTCTGAATGAACTTCACAATACTTACTATGTATCAAGAACTGTGCCAAGCAAATTTTATAATAATCTTACCAAACTCTCACACCCACTTTGTGAGGTATCATTATCCATTTTACAGATGCAGAAACCAAGGGCTACCAAGTTAGACAATTTGTCCAAAGTCTAACCATAAGTGGAAGAGCCAGATTTAATCATAGGTATGTCTGACTCTTGATGTCTGTGATCAGCTGGCAACTCTGTGTTATCAATCTATATGTACACCATAGCTAAAACTTAACTTGGGCTAAAACTGTTAACAAAGGCATAGCTACTTAAGCATCCCAAATTTCCCCATTTATCCTCTCCAAAGAAGATATACAGATAGGAAGCATATAAAAAGATGCTTCACATCATATGTCAATAGGGAAATGCGAATAAAAATGAGATACCACTACAACTTATTAAGATAGCCAGAATCCAGAACATTGGTATCACCAAATAATGGCAAGGATATAGAGCAACAGGAACTTACATACATTGCTGCTGGGAATGCAAAATGGTATGGCCACTTTGGAAGACAGTTTGGTGGTTTCTTACAAAACTAAACATACTCTTATCATACAATCCAACAATCATGTTCCTTGGTATTTACCCAAGAGTTAAAAATGTACGCACACAAGACAATCTGCACAAGGATATTATAACAGCTTTATTCATAACTGCCAAAACTTGGAAGCAACAAAGACATCCTTCAGTAGGTGAATGGATAAACAAACCATGGTATATCCAGAAAACAGAATATTATTCAGAGCTAAAATAAATGAGCTACCAAGTCATGAAAAGACACGAAAAAAATGCAAATACCTATTACCATATGAAAGAGGCCAATGTGAAAAGCAACATCCTGTATGATCCCAACTATATGACATTCCAGAAAAAAATAAATCTATGGAGACAGTGAAAAGATCAGTAATTTTCAGGAATTGGTGGGGGGGATGGATAATAGTCAGAGCACAGAGAATTTTTAGGGCAGTGAAACTACTCTGTAGGATACTATAATGGTGGATACATGTCATAAATTTGTCTAAACCCATAGAATATACAACACCAAGAGTGAACCCTAAAGCAAACTATGGACTATGAGTGATAATGCTGTATCAATTTGGGTTGTAATAAATGTACCACTCTGGTGGGGGCTATTAATAATGGTGGAGGCTATGCATGTGTAGGGACAGAAGATACTTGGAAAATCTCTATACCTTCTGTTCAATTTGCTGCAGAAAATTTTCTCCTCTAAAAAATAAAGTCTATGGGGTACCTGGGTGGCTCAGTCAGTTAAGCGTCTGCCTTCAGCTCAGGTCATGATCCCAGGGTCCTGGGATCAAGCCCAGCATGGGGCTCCTTGCTCAGCAGGAAGCCCGCTTCCCCTCTCACACTCCCCTTGCTTGTGTTCCCTCTCTCGCTGTCTGTCAATAAATAAATAAAATCTTTAAAAAAATAAAATAAAATAAAAAAATAAAAAATAAAGTCTATTAGTAAAAAATAAAGTTCCCCACTCATCATTCTATTGTGAAAAATAAGAACATATTAGTTTTATTTGTACACATTTGTACACATATTTGTAATATGCCATAGGGGAAAAAGAAATGACACTGGAATTTCTAGGAATATAAAAGTTTGTAACTTACATATGTATTTATTTTATAGTTGGGCAGAAGTGAGTGACAAATTAGATACTTTTCATTTAAACAAACCAAACCTAGTCAGTAAAGGCTGAACAAAGTCCAAATTACTGAATTGGCTAATGCTAGTAATTGTCTCCTTGAGGGCAGAGGCTATTTTTCATTCATCTTTGTATCCCATACAACTGGCACAAACCCCAGAAGATGGCACTTGATAGAGGTCATTGAGTTTAATTTATGTGGAACACTGAAGAGATATGCGTGAAGTGTGGACACCCAGGTTCCAAACAGGCTTTAGCAAAATATGCCACAATGAACAGACTTGCCAAAAGTAGTTAAGAGATCTAGAGTATGAAGCTGTGCTTTTAAACATGGCATCATTCTTCGTTTACTTGATTAGAAATAATAACAGATAACTTTATGCCACAGAATATGCTAAATGCTTTACTATTCCACTTAACTGCCATTCCCATTTTACTGATAAATGAAAATTCAGAGACTTTAAGTAACATGGCCAGTGAGTAGCAAAGCCAGGATTTAAATTCTGGCAACTTTATTATGGTTTACTACCCTAAAACTACACTATACAGTCTCTTAAGAGAGAAGCATTTACAATCTGCATGTCTTCTCATTTGTAAAACTATACAGTGCTGTATTACAGTTTTATTTATACATAGCTAAAACTTGCATTTGTCTGGCATCATATATACAGATCTTCCTCCACTTGTGATAGGGTTATATCACAATAAACTCATCAGAAATTGAAAATATCTTAACTCAAAAATGTATTTAAGACACCTAAGCTATGAACGTCATAGCTTACTTAGCCTAGCCTACCTTAAATATGCTCAGAAAACTTATATTAGGAGTAGGGAAGATGGCAGCAGAATAGGAGTACCCTAAGTTCGCCTTACCCCACGAATACAACTAGAAAACTATGAAATCATCTTACATACCCCAGAAATTGACCTGAAGACTACAGAACAAACTCCACAACTAAAAGTAGAGAAGAGGCCACATCAAAGAAGACAGAAGTGTGGAGACATGGTCTGGGAGAAAAATGGATCATAACAGCTACTGTGGAAAGGGTGCCACGGTAGCAGAGAAAGACAGAAGATAGACTAACACAGAAGGGAGTGGATGAGGAAGATGACTCCCCATAGCAACTGGCTTGGAAAGTGAGAGGGGTTGAATTCTGAATTCTGGCAACCAGCCAGGCTTTGTCTGGAGTTCTAAAGGTCAGGGGGTTTGGCTCAATGGGAGCCCAGAGGCTTCGGGGAAGCTCCTGGAGAGAAGGCAGGATGAACAGCCTGAGGACATACAGTATAGAAATAGCAATCTGAAGAATACCTACGGCACACAGTGGGGACATTATTCACTCTTCTCAGAGCACTTCCTTAGAGGTAGTGTTCAGAGACACCTCTCAGGAACAAAGGAGCTGGCCAACCCATTTCCCTCCCCACTCTTTAGAATAAACACAGAGCCTACTCTGGGAACAAGTGCAGCGCCAGCACTGCCTAACTTGCTTACACCAAGCCCTGCCCCCCTGCACTCCAGTGGAAATGCCCTTGCCAATCACTCTTGCCTCAGTCCCAGCACAGTAAGCCCCCTCTGTCAGAAGATCAGCCCAAACCCCTGCTCACACTGTGTCTCCCAACTTGGGAGTTTTGTAGGGCCTCAGTTCTGGAGGCAGTGGGAACAGGTCTCAGTTCATGGGCAGACCAGAGCACACCTAGTTAAAAAGCTCTACATTCAGACCAGGGACCAAACACTGCCCACAACAGGCAAAGAGAGCCTCTGCAGGCAACTGGCCTGAAGGATGAAGCAGCCAGGACAAAACAGCAAAGTACATGCAACACACATTAGAGACACTCCCTGAAGTGCTAGACCCTGGGGTACAGGGTACACTACATAGCAGGGCACTACAGGACCTCTTCTTCAAAAGGCCATTACCCTCAAGGACAGAAGTAGATGACTTTCCTAATACCCAGAAGCAGGCACAGAGACTTAAACAAAATGAGAAGACAGAGGAATTTGTCCCAAGTGAAAGAACAGGACAAGGTTGTGGCTAGAGATCTAAGTGAAACAGATATAAGTAACATAGATGATAGAGAATTTAAAGAAATGATCATAAAGATACTGGACTTGAGAAAGAGTGGAACACAACCATTTACCAAACATTTAAAGAAGAGTTAATACCTATTCTTCTCAAACTATTCAAAAAAAACAGAAAAGGAAGGAAAACGTCCAAATTCATTCTATGAGGCCAGCATTACCCTGATACCAAAACCAAGGACACCATAAAAAAAGAGAACTGCAGGCCAATATCTCTGATGAACATAGATGCAAAAATCCTCAACAAAATGCTAGCAAACAGAACCCAGCAATACATGAAAAAAAATTATTCACCACGATCAAGTGGGATTTATTCCTGGGTTGCAAGGATACTTTGATAATAGCAAATCAATCAACATGATATACCACATTAATAAAACAAAGGATAAGAACCATATGATTCTTTCAACAGATGCAGAGAAAGCATTTGACAAAGTACAACATCCATTCATGATAAAAACTATCCACAAAGTAAGTTTAGAAGGAACATACCTCAACATAATAGAGGCCATTAATGAAAAAAACCACAGCTAACATCATCCTTAATGGGAAAAAAACTGGGAACTTTTCACCTAAGGTCAGAAATGAGACAAGTATGTCCACTCTCACCACTTTTATTCAACATAGTACTGGAAGTCCTAGCCTCACCGATCAGACAACAAAAAGAAATAAAAGGCATCTAATTTGGCAAGGAAGAAGTATAACTTTCATTATCTGCAGATGACCTGATACTATAGATAGAAAATCCTGAAGACTACACCAAGAAAAGTGCTAGAACTGATTCAAATTCAGTAAAGTTGTGAGATACAAAATCAATGTCCATAAATCTGTTGCATTTCTATATACCAATAATGAAGCAGCAGAAAGAAATTAAGAAAAATAAATCCCATTTACAATTGCACTAAAAATAGTAAGATACCTAGGAATAAGCCTAACCAAAGAGGTAAAAAGATCTGTACTCTGAAAACTGTAAAACACTGATGAAAGAAATTGAAGATGACACAAAGAAATGGAAAAATATTCCATGCTCATGGATTGGAAGAACAAATATTATTAAAATGTCTATACTACCCAAAGTAATCTATGGTTTAATGCAATCTCTATCAAAATACCAACAGCATTTTCACAGAACTAAAAAAATTCTAAAATTTATACAGAACCACTAAAGGCCCTGAATAGCAAAAGCAATTTTGAAAAAGAAAAGCAAAGCTGGAGAGGCATCACAATTTTGGACTTCAAGTTATACTACAAGGCTATAGTAATCAATGCAGTATGGTACTGGCCAAAAATAGACACACAGATCAACAGCACAGAATAGAAAATCCAGAAATAAACCTACAATTATACGGTCAGTCTTTGACAAAGCAGGAAAGAATATGCAATGGGAAAGGGAAGTCTCTTCAACAAATGGTGTTGAGAAAACTGGGCAGCAACATGCAAAAGAATGAAACTGGACCACTTTCTTACATCATACACAAAAATAAAATCAAAATGAATTAAAGACCTAAATGTGACACCTGAAACCATAAAAATCCTAGAAGAGAACACAGGTAGCAACTTCTTTGACATCAGCCATAGCAACCTTTTTCTAGGTAGGTTCCCTGAGGCAAGGGCAATAAAAGCAAAAATAAACTATTGAGACTACCTCAAAATAAAAAGTTTCTGCACAGCAAAAGAAACAATCAACAAAACTAAAAGGCAACTTACTGAATGGGAGAAGATATTTGCAAATGACATACTTGATAAAGGGTTAGCATCCAAAATATATAAAGAACTTATACAACTCAACACCCAAAAAATGAATAATCCAATTAAAAAATGGGCAGAAGACATGAACAGATATTTCTCCAAAGAAGACATACAGATGGCCAAAGACACTCATCATCAGAGAAATGCAAATCAAAAATATAATGAGATATCACCTCACACCCTTCAGGATGGCTAAAATCACCAACACAGAAATAAGTGTTGGCAAAGATGTGGAGGGAAAGGAACCCTCTTGCGCTGCTGGTGAGAATGCAAAGTGGTATAGCCACTGTGGAAAACAGTATGGAGGTTCCTCAAAAAGTTAAAAAATAGAATTACCCTTAAGATCCAGCAATCACACCACTGGGTATTTACCCAAAGAATACAAAAACACTAATTCAAAGGGATACATGCACCCTGATGTTTATAGCAACATTATTTGCAATAGCCAAGATATGGAAGCAGCCTGTGTCGATCAATTGATGAATGGATAAAGGAGGTGATATGTATCCATATATGATGGAATATTATTCAGTCATAAAAAAGAATGAAATCTTGCCATTTGCAACAACATGAATGGAGCTAGAGGATATAATGCTGAGCGAAATAAGTCAGAGAAAAACAAGTAACATGATTTCACTCATAAGTGGAATTTAAGAAACAAATGATCATGGGGGGCAGGAGGAAAACCAAAAACCGCACTTTTTTTTAAACTTTTTTGTTTTGCTTTGTTTTTTTAATTCATGAGAGACAGAGAGATAGGCAGAGGCAGAGGGAGAAGCAGGCTCCCTGCTGCGGGACTCGATCCCAGGACCCTGGGATCATGACCTGAGCCGAAGGCAGACGCTTAACCGACTGAGCCACCCAGGCACCCTGAGAAACACACTCTTAAATGTAGAGAACTGATAGGTACTAGAGTAGAAGTGAGAGAAAGAATGGGTTAAACTGGTGATGGGGATTAAAAAGTGCACTTGTTGTGATGAGCACCAAGTGATATGTGGAATTGTTGAATTACTATATGGTACCCCTGAAACTAATATAACACTGTATACTAACTGGAATTAAAACAAAAACTTAAACTTACATTAGCCTATGATTGAGTAAAATCATCTAGCACAAGGTCTATTTTATAATAAAGTGTTGACTATCTCATGTAATTTATTGAATATTGCACTGAAAGTACAAAACAGAATGATTGTATGAGTACCCAATGGCTGTAATGGGTTGTTTAGCCTCACGGCTGACTGGGAGCCATAAGCTCTCCACCATTGCCCAACATCACAGCAGAGTACTGTACTTCTTATCACTAACCCAGGAAAATATAAAAATTCAAAACTTGAAGTATGGTTTCTACTGAATGTGTATCACTTTTGCATCTTTGTAAAGTTGAAAAATCCTAAGTTGACCCATCATAAATCAAGGACTGTCCATATATTAGCTGCCAAAGGGATGTGTCTTAAATATTCACTCTTAAGTAATTATATTTTTACTTTTTTTTCTATTTCTCTTTGTGTAATATTTTAGTAAGAGGCAGGAGGGAAAAGGAATGGAGGAAATGTTTTTATTATCAAAGTGTTTCTTCAGTTACCAGCTTTCCTCTTCACAACTACGTAAATAAGGACATTTTAATACCCTAATTAATAACCATTTTTAACTCTATGCCATGTTTTTATTGCCATCCTCTCATTAAAAATCTAATGAACATTAGCATACTGACAAGGATAATAAATGCCAACAATTCATATCCAGTTATTAAAGCTAATGGTTCTCCCATTGGAATGTAATATATGTTTCAGCTTTTTTGCCAAAAGCTCAAGGATACTTTTATCTCCAGCCGACCAATTGCACATTTAATTTAATACCTATTAAATGCAAACAGCAACCCGGAAATTACATTAGAGTTGTTACCCGAGCCATCAAGAGCCAGTAACTAGAAAGTGAAGATTAGGTAAAGGACTAATACTAGTTGCAGAATAGAAATGATAAGCAAATTCCTGCCTCAGCAAAGTGGCTTCTTTGAGCAGACAAAATAAGTCTTATGACAGACTCTAAGCGCAACAGCAGGACAGATGTTACTGCTTCTCACACAAAGCTGAGAGAAGTATCATTTTAAACATTTTTGTTTCTAAGAACCCTTCCAATGAGCAAATCTTACCTCTGAATTCTATTTTGTTTGGGTTTCCAGAAACAACAACATTTTTTGTTTTGTTTTACTAATTCTCTGAATTGCTAATTTGACACATTCTTTCAAAAGGGCACCTTTTTTAAAAAATAAAATTAATTAGAAAAGCTACAGAAATTGATTTGGACCCATAGAAAGGACTTTCTACCTGAAAAGCTTATTGGATGTGATATTAAGAAAAGTGTCAAAGAGTGTATTGCTTACCGACAGAGACATATTGCCTGTCTAAAAAGTGAATTACTCTAAATCTAGACAATGCCACATGTCCACTTATTTTTAAATATTGTAATATAGCCATTGGTTTGGTACTTGCACATTATTGCACAAAGTATAAAATGAATTTTTATACTTTTCTTCAAAATACTTTGTTTTCCTTGAAATGAGCAGCTTCATGATTGATAAATCCTAGATGACCTTTTTGGACTCAGTCTAGAAAAGTCAAGGAAATTTCAAAACTTTTTTCTAAATATTTGAATTGTCTCCTTACTTTACAAATCAATATATATATGAGCATTAGAATATAAATTCAGGAAAACATAAGACTGGTTTTTATTTTTATAAAATCAATTTTTAGAGAAAAATCATTTTCCTCATAAGCATGAGATATTAGTGAAAGACTTAAGATTGCTAAGAGTTGAGGTGAGTGAACTTGGAGGTGAAGGTTATCGGGAGAGATGGTCACCCTTAGACCTCTTGGTTGTTGGCATATCTTGCTGGGTATGCCAAGACTGCAAGGCCCAGACCACACTACCCAATCCATTACTCAGGGTTGTTATGTACCTGGTTGCTCAAAAGCAGATGTAATGTCTTCTCTCCACAGCTCTGACAAAGGACAAACTAGCTTACTCTTGGTATAAACACAGTGGATTCCCCAAGCTCAGTATTCCTCAACTGCAACACAAACCTGTTATGTGTAGCTCATCGCTCCCATGGAACTTGAGTAGAAGAGCAACCATACAACCATGCTCATGTGCCATGAGTATGAGTAATAAGGTATTTGGTCTCTGACCCAGGAGTCTCATACCTTCAGCCAGCACCTATGAAACATTAATAACTTCTTAACTTCTAAAGAGGGCAAGATCTAATTCAGGATCTGACAAATGTTACTTAAGGTAAAGCTAATTAAACTCTCTAAGCATTAGTTTCCCCATATGTAAAAAAGGAGACATGATAATGCCAATCTTGAGTTTTTAAGAGTACTGAATATTATACGTATGAAGTCTCTAGTACAAAGAAAATGCTCAGCAAATGTTTGCTTTTCCTTAAGTATTGCTACATAAAGGAGTATTTAAAACCATGTCAAAAGAAGTGTAAGTTTATTCTAGGCATTTACATTCTCCACATTTATTCAAGTGCAACTTGCAGCCCTTAGAAAGTTTTTTATAGAAATCTAATATTGAAGGGTGCCTGGGTGCTAGAGTTGGTTAAGCATCCAACTCTTGGTTTCGGCTCAGGTCATGATCTCAAAGTCATGAGATCGAGCCCTCAGTTGGGCTCCATGCTCAGCATGGATTCCGCTTGGGATTCTCTCTCCCTCTTCCTCTGTTCCTCCCATTCCTGTATGTTCTCTAATAAATAAAATCTTTTTAAAAAATCTAATATTGAATCACACTACACAATTATACTGAACTCTATGTGATCTCATCATAGTATTTCTTTAATATATGGCTACATTCTATTTTAATTCTATTAAAAATATTTTAAATGCATTGTCTATATTCATAAATTATATCAGCATGCAATTTTCTATTCTGTAACATTTTATAAAATAAACAGCAGCTTTTCCATTAATTATATTTTAGAAGACTTTGATAAAGACTGGAATTATCTTATTTCCTTAAAATATGTATTGGGGGAACTCCAAATCTTTCTGAGATGTGTGCTTTTATGTGGAGTGGTGGGGGTAGTTCTTGGACAGATTTCTCCATTCCTTTCACTGTTATTGCTCTTAGTCTGGATTCCTGCGGGGACAGACTTTGTCAGTTTTGTCCACTTCCATTTCTCACTTTTACTACAGAGGCTGACAAGGTGACATATTTGCTTTCTATCCTCTCTTATAGTTCATTGGGGCCATGTTGTCCCAGTTATGCGTGAGGCCTGAAAAAAAAAAGGCCAATCAATGTTTGTTGTGGTGGACTGAAGATAGCTAGAGGAGAACCTCCTCTCTCAATACATCCTTATCCGCCCTTATTACCAGCCCATTACAATAGATCCAGTCTTACATTCATACTTTATGGCCAAAGGAAGCTTCATGGCAAAAAACACCCCCTCCCTCAATGAACTAGGATCTGGTAAAATCCCCAGCCTTTGGTTTGTTAACTGCTTCCCCACCATTCATTCTCTCAGTCTTTGCTAGTCTGACTTTCGTGGTTTACTTCACTCTATGGAAGCCCATTTACTTTGCCTGGTGGTTTCCTTTACCTCAGTTGAATCATAGACGAAATGGTACTTCCTTCTGCCCAAGCCTATCTTTGCTATGCTTTCCACAATTTCTTCAAAATCACTTCTCTGTTACAGCACTGACAGCACACATACCCACACACACATGCATATGCGTGTGTACACATACATGAATTTTAGTCATTTCAGTGAGATTAGGGGAAATAGTTTCAAATAATTAGACTGAAACAAATATGTCCATCATATATTCGGGAGGACAGAAAGAATTTAACTCAAAAAGGTTAAGAAAGATTAAAGAGGTCAATGATAACCTGGGGTATAGAGAAAATTGCTAGAAAACTATTACAGCGATTCACACAAGGCAACTGCCTTGAAACTGAGGAGTTCTCTGATGAGAAAAATACAATGTGGATGAAGTGACAGGATCCATTATAGGAATGGATTGGATATTGGGGAAAGATGAAGAAAGAAATTAAAAGATTAAGATTTCAGTCCTGTAGGACACTTCAGAAAAACAGGCACATATGTGGAGGGGGAGGGAAACCTTAAGTGTAAAATATAAGGTAAATAGTGAAGAGTTTTAAGCTTGATATAAAGACAGAATCCCAAATGAGTCTCCACCCTATTGGTGGACTGAGAAAGAGGACCAACCTTTTGACCTAGTTTTGCAGACCTGAGAGCAAGCCACCAACCTAGATGTGTTCCCTGAAGCCCCCAGAATAGATGGCTTTTCTAGGAGAAGTAAAAGGAGAGGTGCATGGGACCAAGACTTGAGGTCTCAGCTGGAATCACAAGGAAGAAGGTGAAGCATAAAAGAAACTTGGACCGTTTCAAGTATTGGTTTCTACCTTTCCTTTAAATTTCTTTTGTTGTCATAACTGAAATTTTATCCTCTTCACGTTAATCCCATTTTTCCAAATTGACTCTTGCTTTGTTGTTCTGTAACCATATTTATAGCTATTCACAAAAATTTCATAAAATTTTCAGATTTTAGTGGCATTTTATATTGCTATTCAATTAAATATATAATTATATATTATATATATTATATATAACATATAGACTGAAATTCTCATCCATTATTTCCAGTTCTGTAACATTCATAAAAGGTTATGAAAAATGCAAAGCTGAGCTTTCTATTAACTACAATGTAGACTACCTACGTCAACATGTAATGTGTACTATTATCTGGTTTGTTAAATACTTCCGCCAATTTTCAACCTAATTTTTGATGTTTCTCACCTATTCATTTTAACTTATTTAGTAAATAAAATTTCATGGGATAATCTGCCATATATTTTACTGACTATCAATACTCCCAAATGCTTTTTCTTTATTCAACAATTTTTATATTTTGTCATCCAAATAATTGAGTTTGAATGCTGGTTTACCCTCTCTAGCCTCCTTTTTATCTCAAGTCTTCTAACACTATAAGAGGCAGTAAGCACAAGATTTCTTTAAATATGACAATGTCCTAACAAAGAAGAAATCAGAGAGAAGTAGTAAATGTTAAAAAATAGCATATGGAGAAAAAAATCAATGAAAATTAGTTAGCAAAATAGTTTAAAGAAAACAAGAGTAGAATTATAACAGGAAAATATTTAAGTCAGAAGCAAAAATGAATTATTTTATTAATCCAAAATGATTATATGTAAAGTACATTCCAGAGAATTCTGGCTTGAATGGTTGTGTTCAAAGGCCCAATACATTTGTAAAATCTGTATGCCTTCAGCAAGAAAAGAACAGAGAAGAGAACATGGCATCAGAGTAGTTAAAGCATTCTAAGGTTGTAAGTCCAGTGCATTGGATTAAAACGCTGGACTTGAAATCTCAAAATCAAGTTACTGCACCTCATAGCAACAGGTTCAAAAGACATCATGGAGCAGGGACACAAATATCACCAAAGGTAGGCTGGGATTAAAATAACGATATTGAAAAAAGCAAGAAATACAAATCTACCAGCCAGGGGAAGGAAAAGATGCCTCCTGAAACAAGGGGAAAAAACATACCAGTTGTATTAAGCAAAAGAAAACAAGACAAAAATATGTTTTACATCAGTAACATGGAAAGTTGTTTTTTGTTTGCTTTAATAAAATTAGATGGATACTTGCTGTTGTGGAGATCTTATGGAAGTAGATCTATAAGCAAACAGAATATGCTGAAAATACACGATCACCTACACCTCTAATTTTACAGGACTTTGAAATGTATGTAGTCATTAGAGGGTACCAAAAGTTGGTTTTGTTTTCTCATTTAAAGTGGGAATGTGCTCAGCACTATGCTATGCACTGGGCCACAATGATGCTCTTTGTGAGTATGGAGTCCAGAGAAGAAAACAGTTAAGCAATACTGTCATACAACAATGCAACTGTGATCCAAGGTGTCAGGGAAGTCATTGGAAGGAATGCCTCCTCCAGAGGCAAGAGGCTGAAAAGGCTTTTTGATCAGGAAGCTAAGGTGAAAAAGAGTTAGAAGATAGCCAAGTGATAAAGGGGTCTTAGTCAAGAAAGAGGGCACAGCCCATGAAAGTCCAGAAGTGAGGGTATACAGAAGGCTCAAGGGAATGAAAGGATTTCAGCATTTCCAGGGAGTAGGTGTGACTAGGGAGTAGCAAGAAAAGTCCTCTGGCAAATGGCACTCCTGGGTTTTGTTTTTGTCTTGTTTTGCAGATTTTTCAAACCATCATAGTTCTCATTTTTGATGAAATGATAACTGCACTTTTTTTTTTTGTAATGGGATCTTAGAATATATCCTGAAAACACCTTCAAGTCAACCTGAAAATTTATGATTCTGACAAAATTAAAGCATTAATCTTTTTTAAATGAGCAAAATGGGTATGTTGGCTATAAGCATGGTTAATCAGAGAGACCCCACCCCCCCCAAAAAAACATTACCCATGCAAGTCCCATCAGAGAACCAGAGAGTAAGGAAATAAAAGTCTACAAATGAAACTTGAATAGTTTATTTTGTAAATGAAGTTGGGGAGAAACTTCATAATTTAAATTTGATTTGAATTTATTATATAAAAAGATATCATATGGATAGACAAAAGTGCCACAAGCAAAGAAAAAAAAAGTAGAGACCTAGATAACAGAAGTGGGGGAAGGTTCCGGGAGGGAAGCATCAAGAGAGAAAAAATATAAATATGTTCTTTGGATTAGTATTAACAATGGGTTAGTCATCAGCTACCAAATGCAGATCAGATCATCATTAGCTCATCTTCTGTTCTTTTACTATGGCCAAAGTGCTTTCCCTTCATAGTCTAATTTAATTTTTTAAATAATTCTCTGATATGAGTTAACATCCAGTTTTATGAACAAGTAAAATGAGGCTTAGAGAATTTATAAAACTAGCCTCAGTCACCCAGGTGCTTTCTGACCCCTAAGCCTGTATAAGGTATTCATCCCTGCTGGAAGAGAACATATCACTGAGAAGAGGGACTGATGAGATTTTCTGAAGATCTGGCCTAAATACTTCTCTAAAACATACCACACAAGGAAGAGAGCATGAATTTTTTATAAATCTTTTGGGGACATCCTTGATGGATTGGTACAATTTAGCATTCTTTGCTAAGACAAGCAAAGACCTGGATTTAATTCTTGCTCAATCAGTTCACAGATTCTAACACTGGTCAGCTGTCTTGTACATATATATTGATACTCACAAGGGAAGGTGGGTGAGAGTGAATGCAAATAAGCAGTTTCCTCACCTCAGTTCAAAGCCCGGAGGGAGGCCAAAAGCCTCTTTCCCTATAGAGAATTAACTGCAGTGATCATGGTCACCAGCCCCCTTTAGACTCAGTATCCAAGTCCCTTATTCTCAATATACCCCCAGAAATTCTGATTCAACTAATCTTGGTATAGCCCAAGCACTGATAATTTTTAAATTTCCTCATCATGCTAAAATGCATCTAGGGTTGAGAGCCACTGAATCAAGCCAATCAAGATAATCCCATTTCCATATAGCCAGTGATTGCTTCAGGAATGGGCGTGAGACTCAACATTGGCCAATGAAACAGGAGAGAGATATTTTGGATGAACTCTGGAAAATTTTTCCTAGCTCTTAAAAACAGAAACCAAGGAAAGATGCATTCCTTCTTTTGGACTTTATCGTGTCTGGAATTGATACATGGAACTATAGCAAACATCTTGGGATTCCAAGAAGAACAACTATAAGATAAAAATGTTGAGGACAAGAAAATGAAAAGATTAAAGGAAACAAGGTCCTGATGATATTATTAATGTTTGGGATCCATCTTGCCTCTGGACTTCTAATTATGAAAAATAATAGATTCCTTTATTCTTTTAACCCTATTTGAGTCAGGGTTACCTATTGTCCCCAAAATCATCATTACTGATCTTGCATATGATACTGATGATTATATCTTGTATTTGGGTGACCAAATAATCCTGACAGTATATTAAAAAGTTACCTCAGTTTTTAATATTATTGCTCAAGATTAACTATATCACTGTTACCAACATTTTGCATATCATTCAAGTCTAAAAATAGAGATAAACCATTTTTTCTGAGTTTATTCCACTATGCCCATCTAGCCTAGCCCAATTCCTAATATGATAATAGCTACAAGTAGTTCCAAGAATCTACTAACAATAAGTAATCTTGCATCCTCCTCATTCATTTGTTCAGATAGTCAACAAACACCATTTTTTTTTATAGACCAGACGCCATGCTCCTGTTGGGATACACAGATTTTAAAACATGTTACCTACTCTTGCAAAACTCACAGTCTAGTAAGAGAAACAGATATATAAATAGGTAATTGTAGTATCATGTGATTAATTTATCACAGAAACTAAAAAGATAATTTTTGCAAAAGAGCCAAGGCAGGTTTGCAAGCATGCAAAAAAATGAGACTTATTCTTACTTTTATTAAATCTCCAAATGTCTCTGCTTATAAACAACTTCAATATCTCCTAAGAAAATAGGAAAATATAAATAAAAAGTGAAGGCTCAGTGGCCAAGACAAATAAAGGACAAAAATGAAATACCTCAATTGTAGAGTTAGGAGTCTAATTTCCAAACAATATAAAAGTACTGAAACTTTGACAGATGGATTTTTTTTTAAACATCAGGGGAAGTAGTTCTCAAAACTGAATATTTTGTACAACTATTTTATTTGAAGCAGAAGGGTACTAATGAAATTGCCTTTTCAGAAAGTCATAAATAAGAGCAATATATCCCTAGATCCTTAGGTATCAATTTTCCACATCAATCATCTGTTTTGCTAGAAAACTAGCATTGCTCTATAGTGTTTTTCCCATTCTCCAGTAATCTTGATTTTGCATAATATGACTTCAGAAACAACTGTCAAAAATGCAACTGATTTGATTATACCCAGATTTCTAAGTCCAAGTAAATAAGCATTTTATAGAAAAAGTACATTTTATAAAGCTTCAGTGTTTTCTTCTCACTCACAATAGGAAAAATATTGACCATGGGAAAGAAATAATAGACTGTATTTGGTTTCAGATGCAGGTGCTCTTTGATATAATTTTAGATCCTAGTATATGAATCCCAAAATCCTCTTGTCAGTTCATGAAAATATTTGATCAGACAATTGAGCCTAAGCAATAAAATGGTCTATGTATTTTAACAGCACTTAATATCCCAATATCCTGGGGCGCCTGGGTGGCTCAGTCGTTAAGCGTCTGCCTTCGGCTCAGGTCATGGTCCCAGGGTCCTGGGATCGAGCCCCACATTGGGCTGCCTTCTCCGCGGGAAGCCTGCTTCTCCCTCTCCCACTCCCCTGCTTGTGTTCCAGCTCTCACTGTGTCTCTCTCTGTCAAATAACTAAATAAAATCTTTAAAAAAAAAAAAATCCCAATATCCTGCCTAATTTTATGGCTTTACAGGATTAAAAAAAATAGCATCTTGAGTATGAATGTATTTGGTTCTTCTAACCTCAAAAAATAATAATTTTAACTTAAATTGATTGGTTGTCATTTCAAAAATTATGTTGTATTTGCAAAACACTTTTTTGCCTGAGTATGGGTCCTAGAGTAAATTTGATTATTTAATGCTGTCTGATATTCTTCCAGGAAAAAAAGATGGTTAGAGAATTTGATCCTCCAACTACAAATTCTTTTACTGCAATCCTTCTCTTCCTAAAATCCTAATTCTGAACCTTTAGAAAGACCAAAGAGGATTTATACCTTGGGCCTGATAAGGATGATTTGCAATTATCCCAGCCAATCTTCTGAGTACCTGGATTGATATGCAGGTCTTGAGGAATCTAAAAAGGCTACAAGCTAGACTATTGAAGTTGTCCTAAATTTCTTTTATCTGGAAGATTCAATTAGTTTTATGAGAAATCCATTAAATTCAGGAAATAAACTCCATTCTGAGGCTGTCAAAAAAGGAACAGAGGATAAGCTAGTTCAGGAGCCTTGGGCATGCCTGACACTAGTCAGATTTCATTGTCAGGTGATGGTCCTAGGAGTTCTATGGACTCAACCACTGATTGACAGCTAATTGGTAGATGGATCTTGCAGTGTGGGAATAGTATAATATTAGAGCTCCAGGGATGATGGGTATATCTCTATCATCAACTCACTACTCATTTTATATAGTTCTGTGTATTTTCAACTCTACAAACCAAGGATCACCTAGTAGCTTCCTTTACAATGCACAGAGATTTTGTGCTATTAACTTTCATGATAGACAATAGGATTTGCCCTGTATCCACCTTTAAAGATACTTGATTTCAACTAATTCATGATTTAAAAGCTTTTGGCACTCAATTTTTAGTAAGTATCTTCTCATGAAACCAATGTTTTGATATATTTTGTGTTTTTAAAAACTCTATTTAGTAGCCCATGCAACTTTATCTCTGGTAAATAAGCCATCTTATGTACAGAACTATTTTTTGAAGTACTAAAAACAGCTCAAACCTTATCTTTCCAAACACATACACCCACACACACACCCCTGTTGTCAAGAAGTCCCAAGAGTCTGGAATAAGAATCTTTAAATATTCACTGAAACTGGCCAAATAATATATTTTTTAATTTTTATATTGTTTATGTATTCATAGTTATATAAAAAATTTATGCCAAAAAATTAAAGTAGTTTTATACTTTATTATATCTATCTTTCTAGTGCCTTGTGAATTGGCAGAACCACTTTACAGTACGAAAATTATGTTGAAAACATAGTCTTAAGGTTTAGATTTTTCAGGAAACTCCCACCCCCACCCCCACTCATAACCCAGGCAGAGATAAGATTCCTAGTAATTTTCAGTACCTTTCAGATCCCAGTCCCACTCTTTCTTCAGCCCAAGGCTCTGTGCCCTGTCCCCACACAGTAATTCTCCAGTCCTCCCCACTAGAGCAGCATAGCCCTAGCTCATGCATTCTGCTCTGGTTTTCATTTCCCTTTCTGACAGCTGGGGATTTCTATTTCTTTCTTGCATGCCCAGCTATGAATTTAAGGACATTTTAAAAAAATATTTTATTCAGCATTTCCAGGCCACGAATTTGGAGGATCTCCGTATTATTTTTGTTAACTTGATTTCAAACAAGAAAAGCCCTTGGTATTCTACCATGTTCATCCATCACTTCCACAATTGAAAAAATGATTTTATAAAAGGAACATGCTTCAGTGTATTGCCTGATAGTTTCCCATTTAAGCTTTAACTTAGATTTTTTTTGAAAAAAAACAGAAAAGCCAAATATTTCTTATTTAATATAAAAAAGCATCAATATTTTTCAAACATACCTAATAACCTAGAAACAATGTAAAAAGCCAAAAAATCCACATTAATCAATGGACTGATTTCTCAGCTCTAATGGTCCATCTAACTCCCTGATTCTGCATTCTTCTGATTCTATTGCAGAAGTCACATAGCACTCAATTTTCACACCAAACCTCTTCACATTCCCAAGTGAAAATCTTGGCTCTGGTAAGTTTCTTTCTTTTTTTTTTTTTTTTAAAGATTTTATTTTATTTATTTGTCAGAGAGAGAAGGAGAGAGGGAGAGCGCACAAGCAGGCAGAGCAGCAGGCAGAGTGAGAAGCAGGCTCTCACTGAGCAAGGAGCCCAATGCAGGACTCACTCAATCCCAGGACCCTAGGATCATGACCTGAGCCAAAGGCAGACACTTAACCAACTGGTGGCTCTGGTAAGTTTCAACACTGGTCCCTCTGACCTTCTCTCCTAAATTCCCATCTCCCATTGCACAATCTAATTTCCACTGGCCATGAGCTTGGTAACAGCCCAGGATAGGTTTCTGAATCATGGTCTCTATGAATACTCCATCCCAATCCCCATGTCCACTGATGACTCTTTTTAACCTACTCGTGCTGGACTTTTATTTTTTCTCTCCAAATTTTTATTTAAATTCTAGTTAGTTAACATATAGTATAATATTGGTTTCAGGAGTAGAATTTAGTGATTCATCACTTATATACAACACCCAGTGCTCATCATAACAAGTGCCCTCCTTAATACCCATCACCCATCTAGCCCATTCCCCACCCACCTCCCTCCATCAACCCTATTTGTTCTCTATCAGTAAGAGTCTCTTTATGATTCACTTCCCTCTTTTTCTCCCTTCCCCTGTGTTCATCTGTTTTGTTTTCTAAATGCCACATGAGTAAAATCAATAGTATTTGTCTTTCTCTGACTTACTTTGCTTAGCATAATACACTCTAGCTCCATCCATATCATTGCAAATGGCTGAGTAATATCCCATTGTGTGTGTATGTATGTATGTGTGTGTGCCTCTGTGTGTATGTGTGTGTGTGTGTGTGTGTGTGTGTGTGTGTGTATCACCTCTTCTTTATTCACTCATCAGTCAATGGACACTTGGGCTCTTTCCATAGTTTGGCTATTGTTGATAATGCTGCTATAAACTTCAGGGTGCACATACCCCTTCAAATCTATATTTTTATATTCTTTGGGTAAATACCTAGCAGTGCAATTACTGGATCATAGTAGTTCTATTTTTAACTTTTTGAGGAACCTCCATACTGTTATTTCTGAAATGATTCTTAGGTATAGGCTAACAAGACCTCATCCCTAGAGAGTCTGGCATGCCTCACATATATGACCAGCCTCTCTACACAGCCTACCTGGTCTGGCTCAACTGATGACCTCCACAGCTCAAGCAGTGACATTCACTTCCTCCTCAAGCAAACATCACCATGTCATTTCAAGCAAGGTACAATTTCTGAATCTGAAGTAAATGACATTTCAAAGATGGCATTGTTCTACAAATATACTTCACAATAAAGCAAAAGGACACTGCAAAAGGGAAAGGCAATTTTCTCTAACCAAAGGGAAGTCCCTTCTCACTGATAAAATTGCTGACATCTAAAACTATTAACTCAAAGGGAAAAAAAAGTCAGGGTGAGAAGAATGAGGGTTTGATCTGGGCTCTGCCTCTTGCTGGCCACAAAACATCAAAATTTAACCTCACAGAGTCTCGGTTTCATTATCTAAGATTCCGCTGGGGAAAATTTTAAATAAGATAATGCAGGTGAAAATATATGTATAAAAGCTAATGTGTCAAATTAGTGTAAAGTATGATATCATTGACACAATTATTACTAGACTTCTTGGTCAGGGAAGAGAATTCACGAAAGATCTGCAAAATTTGCTCTAAATCTAAAAAGTTGGCCATATTCAACAAAGAATAATCTCACCCCTTTAATTATGGATGGATAAATCTATATATTTTTAAAATTGGGTAAAATAGGAAAGAACCCATAAGCCAGAGATTCTCACATCTAATGCTCATCTAAAATTAGATTAACTTTAGCCCAAAATGTACATTCCTTCCTTCTATACTTTCAAACTATCCCCAGCATAAATTGTGAAATGTTGGATGGTTAAAATAGGTGATACTCTATGATTAGTTCACATTGTAGAATGAATGATTGAAAGAAGTATAATAGATGATTTGATCCACCAACCCAAATTAACTTTAAAATCTCTCTGCAGTTTCTGGGGCGCCTGGGTGGCTCAGTTGGTTAAGCAACTGCCTTCGGCTCAGGTCATGATCCTGGAGTCCCAGGATCGAGTCCCACATCGGGCTCCCTGCTCAGCGGGGAGTCTGCTTCTCCCTCTGACCCTCCCTGATCTCATGCTCTCTCTCTCTCTCCCATTCTCTCTCTCAAATAAATAAATAAATAAAATCTTTAAAAAAAATAAAAAATAAAATCTCTCTGCAGTTTCAAAGGGGTCTTTAGTCTGAACTTGAGCATAGTAAGAGGAAACTCATCACGGTGACAAAGCCAGTCCATGTATTCATTAGTTTGAAATGGATTGCCTCATCCCAAAACTTCTACCATAAAAAGTTAATCTAGTGGGGGGGAGGGAATGAGGAAATAACTGGACAAGAAAACATACACTTTTAAATAAATACAGATGTGTTCATGGAAACAACTCCACCCAAGTATTCCAGCAGCTCAGAAAAGTGATGTCATGATGGGATTACATAAACAAATATTTTTGTTTGGAGACTCAAAGTGCTACAAATGTGATACTTAAAGCAGAACCGAATGTACAGGAGATTTTAAAAAAAACTTTCATTGAATCAATAAGTTAACAGTTTAAAGACAAAGCAAATCTAAGCCCCTCCCCCCACTAATTTGTTTCCCCATGTCTCCTTGTCTCCAAGGTAAATATCCTGTAATTTCAAATATTCTCTTTGTGGTATCGTTTTTATTTCTTTTGCTATTTCAGTCATTATTCTTTGAACACAATCCAGATTATCTCTGTCACTTAAAATGTGGTGCTCAACAATGAAACAAAAACACTTTAAAAGTGGTATAACTGGTAACCTTTGTATTTTCATTCCTAGGTAGCAACATACTTTTGTTCATGCAGGCTAGGGTTGTGTTATTGCTATTTGTGACTATATACTCCTAATTCATGTTGAGCTTTCTGGTAATTAAAACTCCTTAATCTTTCTTACATATCCTTTTTATATATCCTACATACAGCACTTGTTCATTTGAGTTTGGGGATATGTATTCAGGGCCTTAAATGTATTCCTGATAATACTTTACTTTGACAAATGTCCTATTTTAAAATAACATGAATACTAGGATTGAAGAATGGGGGCAAGGGTATAAGTGTTGCTATCTGCCATCAATCAAGATCCTATCATGCAATATCTGTTTTCTGTCATCTAGCTTATTCTATTAGCAAGTTTGATGACTTAGATTTCTATACCCATATCCAAGTAGTTAACAACAATAGCTAACATTTTGAGCATTTACCATGTGTTAGTGGTTTGATAACTGCTTTACATGATCTATCTCACTTAATCTTCACAAAAACCCAGTGAGGCAGATACTATTACTATTGCCATTTTAAAGATGAAGAAACTGTGGCTTATAAAGATTCAGTAACCTACCCAAGGTTACACTCTAATAAGTAGTGGAAGCAGGATGTGAGTTTAGATAGTTTGAGCCCTAATCACTTTAACTATATTATACCACAGTGCCTCTGTCTGTCATTTAAAAAATGAGTATAATAGACTCAAGGACAGAATCCAAAGATATGCCTTTATGAAAACTGCCTGATGACACTGATAGACTGAGTAATCCTCTTTGGATATAGTCTTTCAAACATTCACCTGGTATCATTAACACTTAGTCATTCAACATCTTTACACAAAGGTATCTTTGAAAGACTTGACCAATGTCTCACTTTAGCCCAAATACACTACTTTGTGCATTCCTCTAACTTACTGATCTAATAACCCCTCAAAGAAGAGAGTTGGATTACTTTGATAATATTTCTTCTTAATAAACATACTAGCCTCTAGGAATCATGGCTTCCTTTACTAACTATTTACCAACAATTTCTTTAAGTATTAATTCTAAAATCTTACCTATGATCATTTCCTTGCTCAGACTATAGTTTATGGGAAACTTCTTGCCCCTTAAGAAAAATTAAGGAGCATTTACCTGTCTTCATTCTTCCAGCACTAATCCCATGCCTTGCAATGAAAAATTCTGAAGAGAGCAGAAAACCTTACCACTCTGTTTCAAATTTGTTGTCCTTTAAAGCACTAGGTGACTGGGAGTATAGCTAATTTTGTGTCAGCAGTACATAAAATATGTGTTTTGAAGTCATAAAAAGATGGCAATGAAAACTATAAAGTTCATGTTTGTAAAATAATGAAAAGTAAATTATTCCTCCATCTGAAGTAAATTCATGTAATTCCTTTCTATAAAACCAATGCTTGAAAGTAAGTGCTTATGGCACACTCAAGCTATTGATTTCTGCAAGTTAATAATTTCTACTAGTGGTATACAATCCCTAGATGGCTGGTAAAAACATCTGTCAGCCTATGTCATGTTCCAGAAAGTCAGTCAGTGGGTCAATAAAATTTGTGAGTGTCTTTCGTGTGGAGACCATCCTAGAAGATGCAGTAGGGAAATGTAAAGTAAAGAAATGTATAAATCGATTAAGGGACCAATGAATCTCAATGACAGCTCTCTGGATAAGAAAATAGAAAGTAAAATTTAGAGCAATTTAATGTTCCTCTTGGAACAGACATCAACTTTTCCCAAAATGACAAGTTAGTTTAAATCTATGTATTCTCACTTACATTTTTCCTGGTAATGGAAAAACATGTTTTAAAAGATGTCATATTTTACTGTAGTGATATATCCCATACCTTTTGGGTTTTAAGCTCTTTCTTCAGGTGTAAAGATGTTTACTGAATAACTGAGGGAGTGGCAAGATGTCTTCAAAATCACCCTTTGTGTCATTCCAACAGAGAAGAGAGTGTGGGAGGTACACCCAAGGGAATGCACCAGGCATTCACCTCAAAAGCAGACGTAGAAAGAATAAGAAAGGCCACTTAAGTAAACATCTGGTGGCAGGATTCTGAGAACCCAAGGGATCATGATCATATTTAAAGACAACTCTCAGGAAACACAGAAATGAAGATTAAGAACAGCACGGACTGGTATAAAAGAAAGATGAAATTAACATTATTTGGACAAAACAAGGAGAGAAATCCAGATCTTAATAAAGCTGATCATTTCCTAAGCCAGATCTGGATAAGTGGTCTGATTCAGATTGTTCTGAATGCAACAGATTATCTCTGAACAGAGCCTTGAGAAGGAAAAAACTGATGTGAGTCATCAAAACCTTATTGGTAAAGTTTTTTCAACACAGCTTTTAGTTGTCTTCATTTTTAAAAAAATCTTCCAGATATAAAAAGACATGAATCAGGTGGTTGCTAAATCATATCGCTATTTATATCTGGGTCATAACAGAATGTTGCTGGCTTAAGGTTACTTTTTTCTCTCACTGTGGAAATTACAGGCCCCAAAACACTAAGAGAAGATCAATGAAACACCAAGGGTATTTTAATTCTTGCACCCCATATGCTTACTACATAAAACCACAATAATATTATTAATCAGCAGATAATCAAATATTTTCATATTCTAACTCAGTTTTATGTGACCTCCACTTCAAAATCTCCCAGAATGCACTTAAATGCACTTGATCCCAGACCAAAGGCTATGGAAACAGAATCTCCAATGGTAGAGCCTAGGGATCTAAGTTTGAAACTCTGTGCTGTCAGACTAGGCTCTGCTATTTACTTGCCCTGTGACCTTGGGCAAGTCTCATTACTTCCCTAAGCCTCAGCTCCCTCAGACACAAAGCAGTGTGTAGAGTAATGCCTTCTCCTAAGGTTGCTGGGAGGATTGCATGAGGTCTTGCTCATAAAGCACACAGCATGATGCCTGCATCTACTTGGATCTACTGCATCTTTCCCGTGCAAAGGAAATGAGAGAGTTATAATTAGCAAATGCCACTTGGAGTTACTGACAGAAGACAGATCACTTTGGTTCTCCCTCTCCCCCAATAAATAATCACCAACCACAATCACTAACAGTTAGACATTATTATTAAATACAACCATGTGCTAAACAGAGTCCAGATTAGACACTTTACATATGCCAATATATTCACAATAAACTCAGCATTATATCTATTGCACAGAAGCAAGCCTCCCAAGTCTTCATAGTTGAGAATGCCAGAGCTTTTCTTTTCACCCAGACATGAGGTTCGAAGCCAACGGCCTGCCTCTGTATCCCAAAGATGTGTTTGTATCCCAAACTTTTACTATGTAATAAATAATCTATGTCTTAAAAACAAGGAACATTTTCCTTCTGAAGGAAAAAAGATTTCCTTACAACCCTCAAGGGTAAGATTTTTGAGTTTGTGACAACCAATATTAAAATGTCTATTATCTTTTCACACTCTTCTTTAGAGTCCATGAGAACATCCTGAATAAGAAGTTCACTGGCAATGCTGTCTTGATTAAGATCTCATGGATAGATCTTATCCTCAAATTTGTCATGCTTCAGAATATAAGGTGACTGGGAGTGTAGCTAATTTTGTGTCAGCAGTCCATAAATGTGTGTTTTGAAGTAATAAAAAGATGGCAAAAACACTTCTTTCCAGATAAAAACACTTGTTCACAACTGAAATTCATTATCTGGGAATTTCCTTCTCAGGCTATTTTTATAAACAAGATCATTTGGGGCCAATAAGTGGGTCAATAATATTTATTGAGCACCTGCTAAATGGATGTGTCTGGAAGGGCATATTTGTTCAGTACTTTGTAATTAGATTGCAGTCCTGGTGATCCAGAAAAAAGAAAAAAAAGAGCTTTTCCCACTCAACTTAACATTTCTTTTTTTAATTTAAATTTTAGGTAGTTAACATACAGTGCAATATTGGTTTCTGAAGCAGAATTAAGCGATTCCTCACTTACATACAACACCCAGTGCTCATCATAATAAGTGCCCTCCTTAATACCCATCACCCATCTAGCCTGTCCCCCACCCACTTGCTGCCAGCAACCCTCAGTTTGTTCTCTATTGCTAAAAGTCTCTTACGATTTGCTTCCCTCTCTTTTTACCCCTTCATCTGTTTTCTTTCATAAATTCCACATATGAATGAAATCATATGGTATTTGTCTTTCTCTGACTTATTTTGCTTAGCATAATAAATACTAGCTCCATCCATGTTGTTGCAAATGGCAAGACTTCATTCTTTTTGATGTCTGAGTAATATTCTATTATATATATATATATATATATATATATATATATATATATATAATACACACACACACACACACACACACACACACTACCTCCTCTTTATCCATTCATCAGTCAATGGACATTTGGGTTCTCCCCATAGTTTTGCTATTGTTGATAATGCTGCTATAAATATCAGGGTACATGTATCCTTTCAAATCTATATTTTTATATCCTTTGGGTAAATACCTAGTGGTGCAATTGCTGGATTTTAGGGTAGTTCTATTTTTAACATTTTGAGGAACCTCCATACTGTTCTCCAGAGTGGCTGCACCAGTTTGCATTCCCACCAACAGTGCAAGAGGGCTCCCCTTTCTCTGTGTCCTTGCCAATACCTTGTTTTTTATGGTGTTAATTTTAGCCATTCTAACAGGTGTAAGACGGTATCTCATTGTGGTTTTGATTTGTATTTCCCTGATGAGTGATGTTGAGCATCTTTTCATGTTTCTGTTAGCCATCTGGATGTATTTCATTGGACAAGTTTTCTATTCATGTCTTCTGCCATTTCTTACCAGGGTTGTTTGGGTTTTGGGTGTTGAGTTTGAAAAGTTCTTTGTAGATTTTGGATACTAAACCTTTAACAGATATGTTGTTTGCAAATATCTTCTCCCATTCCATATGCTGTCTTTTAGTTTTGTTCATTGCTTCCTTCACTGTGCAGAAGCTTTTTATCTTGATGAAGTCCCAATAGTTCATTTTTGCTTTTGTTTCCCTCGACTCCAAAGACCTGTCTGGTAAGAAGTTGCTATGGCTGAGGTCAAAGAGGTTGCTGCCTGGATTCTCCTCTAGGATTTTGATGGATTCCTATCTCACATGTAGGTCTTTCATCCATTTTGAATTTATTTTTGTGTCTGGTATAAGAAAGTGGTCCAGTTTCATTCTTCTGCATGTGGCTGTCCAGTTTTCCCAACACCAATTGTTGCAGAGACTGTCTTTTTTCCATTGGATATTCTTTCCTGCTTTGTTGAAAATTAGATGACTGTGTAGTTGTGAGTCGATTTTTGAGTCCTGTATTCTGTTCCATTGATCTATGTGTCTTTTTTTGTGCCAGTACCATACTGTCTTGATGACTATAGTTTTATAATATAGCTTGAAACCTAGAATTGTAATCCCCCAGTTTTGTTTTTCTTTTTCAGAATTGCTTTGGTTATTCAGGGTCTTTTGTAGTTCCATACAAATTTTAGGATTGTTTGTTCTAGCTCTGTGAAAAATGGTGGTGGTATTTTGATAGGGATTGCATTAAATGGGTAGATCGCTTTGGTAGTATAGACATTTTAACAATGTTTGTTCTTCTAATCCATGAGCATGGAATGTTTTCCATTTCTTCGTGTCTTCTTCAATTTCTTTCATAAGTGTTTTATAGTTTTCAGAGTACAGATCTTTTACCTCTTTAGTTAGATTTATTCCTAGGTGTCCTATTATTTGGTGCAATTGCAGATGGGATTGATTCCTTGATTTTGTTTTCTACTGCTTCGTTATTGGTGTATAGAAATGTAACAGATTTCCACACGTTGATTTTATATCCAGCAATTTTGCTGAATTCATGTATGAATTCTAGCAATTTCTGGGTGGAGTCTTATGGGTTTTCTATATATTGTATCATATCATCTGCAAATAGTGAAAGTTTGACTTCTACCTTGCCAATCTGTATGCCTTTTATTTCTTATTGTTGTCTAACTGCTGAGGCTAAGACTTCCAGTACTATGTTAAATAGTAATGGTGAGAGTGGACATACTTGTCTTGTTCCTGATCATCAGGGAAAGGCTCTCATTTTTTCCCCATTGAGGATGATATTAGCTGTGAGTCTTTCATATATGGCCTTTATGATGTTGAGGTATGTATCTATCCCTACTTTATTGAGGGTTTTTAATCAAGAAAGAATGCTATACTTTGTCAAATGCTTTTTCTGCATCTATTGACAGGATCATCTGGTTCTTACCCTTTCTCTTATTAATATGGTGTATCATATTGATTTGCAAATATTGAACCACCTCTGAAGCCCAGGAATAAATCCCACTTGGTCAGGAATTATTCTTTTAATGTACTGTTGAATTTCTTTTGCTAATATTTTATTGAGAATTTTTGCATCCATATTTATCAGGGATACTGGCCTGTAATTCTTTTTGGAGGAGTCTTTGTCTAATTTTGGAATCAAGGTAATGCTGGCTTTGTAGAAGGAGTTTGGAAGTTTTCCTTCCATTTCTGTTTTTTTGGAACAGTTTGAGAAGAATAGGTATTAATTCTTCTTTAAGGTCTGGTAGAATTCCCCTGGGGAGCCATCTGGACCAGGACTTTTGTTTGTTGGGAGTTTTTTGATTACTGATTTAATTTCTTTACTGGTTATGGGTCTGTTCAAATTTTCTATTTCTTCCTGTTTCAGTTTTGGTATTTGTAATTTTCTAGGAATTTGTCCATTTCTTCCAGGTTGCCCAGTTTGTTGGCATATAATTTTTCATAGTATGCTCTTATAACTGTTTTTCTATGGTGTTGGTTGTGATCTCTCTGATTTGTGATTTTATCTATTTGGGTCCTTTCTCTTTTCTTTTTGATAAGTCTGGTTGGGGGGTTATCAAATTTATTAATTCTTTCGAAGAAGCAGCTCTTAGTTTCATTAATCTGTTCTATTTATTTATTTATTTTTTGCTTCTATATCATTTATTTCTGCTCTAATCTTTATTATTTCCCTTCTTCTGCTGGCTTTAGGTTTTATTTGCTGTTCCTTTTCTAGTTCCTTTAGGGGTAAAGTTAGGTTATGTATTTGAGACTTTTCTTGCTTCTTGAGGTAGGCCTGTATTGCAATATACTTCCCTCTTAGGACTGCCTTTGCTGCATCCCAAAGGTTTTGGACTGTCATGTTTTTATTTTCATTTGCTTCCATTTTTTTTTTTTTAATTCTTTGATTTCCTGGTTAACACATTCATTCTTTAGCAGGATGTTCTTTAATCTCCACGTATTTGAGATCTTTCTAATTTCTGTCTTGTGGTTGACTTCCAGTTTCATAGCATTGTGGTGTGAAAATATGTATGGTATGATCTTGATCATTTTGTACTTGTTGAAGGCTGATTTGTGACCCAGTATATAATCTATTCTGGAGAATGTTCCATGTGCACTTGAAAATAATGTGTATTCTGTTGCTTTAGGAGGAAATGTTCTGAATATATCTATTCAGTCTATCTGGTCCAGTGTGTCATTCAAAACCCACTGTTTCCTTATTGACTTTCTACTTAGATGATCATCCATTGCTATAAGTGGGGTTTTTAAGTTCCCTCCTTTTATTGTATTATCACCAATGAGTTTATGTTTGTTATTAATTGACATATATTGGGTGCTCCCAAGTTTGGGGCATAAGTATTTACAATTGTTAGGTCATCTTGATAGACCCCATTATGATATAATGCCCTTCTTCATCTCTTGTTATAGTCTTTTTTTTTTTTTTTTTAATCTTAGTTTGCTGATATAAGTATGGCTACTCTGGTAGTATGTATAAATATAAGTATGGCTTTCTTTTGATGTCCATTAGCATGATAGATGGTTCTCCATCCCCTCACTTTCAATCTGGAGGTGTCTTTAGGTCTAAAATGAGACTCTTTTAGGCATCATATAGATGGATCTTGTTTTTTTTAATCTGTTCTGATACCCTATATCTTTTGATTGGTGTATTTAGTCCATTTACACTCAGAATGATTATTGAGAGATATGAATTTAGTGCCACTGTGTTACCTGTAGAGTTGGTGTTTCTGGTGATGTTCTCTGGACCTTTCTGGTCTTTGTTGCTTTCATCTTTTCTCCACTCAAAGAGTCCCCCTTAAAATTTCTTGCAGGGCTGGTTTAGTGGTCATGAATTCCTTTAGGTTTTGTTTGTCTGGCAAACTCTGTCTCTCCTTCTATTCTGTGACCACTTTCCAGACTTGCTGGAAAAGAATTCTTGGCTGCATATTTTCCCCATTCAGCATGTTGAATATTTCCTTCCACTCCTTTCTGGCCTGCCAAGTCTCTGTGGACAGATCTGCTGTGAATCTGATCGGCCTTACATTGTGGGTTAAGGACCCCAGTTTCCATCTGAACCCTGCATTCACCCTGTCCATGTCTGAGCCTTTTTATCTCAGGTACATGACCGAGTTTCAAAACCAAATTTCAGGGATGCCCACAGCATGGACCCACACTGTTCCTCTGGGAGAAGGTCTCACCAAGTTTGCAGGCCCATCCCAGGAAAGCAGTCACATGACCACTGTAGAGTTTGCAGTTTATAGCAGAAGGCCAGCACAAAGACCCACTGCTCTCAGCCAGCTTCCCAGCTCCTATGCCTGGGAACAGCGCAGCACCTTGGTGCCGCCCATTCTTCCTGTGACCCAGGGGATCCTTAGACCACCCTCTTACTCCTGGGATTCTTACCCTCTTTGACACCTGAGCACCTTTAATCCAGGCACATCCCCCACAATAGCGAATTTAAAAGTTCAGATTTTGTACTCCGCAGCTTCTGATACTTTCTGGTAGCCTCCATAAGCAGGCTCCCTCCCCACCACCTCATCCACAGCTTTGTCTCCCACGTGAACTTCAGCACCTTCCTATCTTCCAACAGGTGATCACTTTTCTACTTGTAGACTTACAGTTTTTGTTCTCACAGACCTCCGATTGATTTCTTGGGTGTTCAGAATAATTTGGTAACTATCTAGCTGTGTTCAAGGGGCGAGACAAGGTCAGGGTCCTCCTATTTCTCCACCATCTTAACTCTTCCTCTCCAATTTAACATTTCTTGATATAACTTTATATTGAGTTCTATAGTCTGTATTTTTGTGATTTACTGACATTTTCTCTCTCTTTTCATTCAGGAGGTAGTGAGAAACTCCCACTTCACAATTTTCTGGTGTTTTGTAGCATTTAGGCTCCATCAGTACCTTTTTTATGGTTACTTTCAATAAGCTCTTTAAAATTTATTTTTGTTTTTAATCTAAGATTCAAAATATCTGAAAAACAATAAAATGAAATGCCTTTACTAGGCAAATGAAGGCCAGCAATCTAAACAAGTGACTTCATATGTCAGTCTTCTCCAGGATAAGGTGAATCATTTTCTGTAAGTTCAGACTCGAATCACTTCTATATGCATTTAAAGGCTCTGGATATTTTACCCAGCTTCTAGTCCCTTCTCGGTCATAAAAATTCTGGTTGAATGACTCCTTGGGTAAAGTGAATTTCTACTTTGTTTTTTTCCATTAGCTTCATTGGTTCCAAGAAAGATACTGAATATTTAATAGAGTTGGAATTAGCTGGAATGTGTGAATTGGCTTCAAGGACATTACTCAACGATGGGTCCCCAGGTGGGAATATCATTAGCAGGCAGCATAACTTCGCTGGGACATAAGTTGACTGAAGATGGCACAGAAAAATTCAGAATTAAAGTTGACACTACTTCCCTTTGCTGTATCTCCTTTATTCAGCTCTCCTCACTGGGCACAATGCAGTAGTCAGAACCTTTTCTCATTGAAGACACAGCTTAAAAACAGGGCTGAGAGTGCTGCCTGACAGATCTGCTGTTCTGGAGCCCTGAGGTTTCCTTTTCGCTTTCAATTTCTTTCATATTAGATATGAACACTGAAGCAACAATTCAGGTGCTACAGCTCTCATTAGAATGTGCCAAAGAGCAATGATTTAAAAAAAAAAAAAGAGCTTGCATTTGAACTCCCAACCTGACAAATCTAATTTGCAATCAAGTGAACCTAAGAGAACATAGAGAGCCTCATTGGTCCGAGAGAGCATTCCACCAGTGACATTATTCCAGCTTACAGACTGACAGTCCATGAAAGGCTTAACAAGTCAACAAACTAACCCTTAGTAATCAGTTTATATTCTGAAGGTACTTCTGCTAAAGTGGCTTGCTCTGAAAAACACAAGGTGTTTTACTAACTCAAACTAATTCATTCATGCTACAAGTATTTATTAAGATACCTAAATAGTATGAGAGAGTGAACTGTGTGAAACACTGCAGGGCAGGGGGTAGGACAATCTCATAATGAAAGATAATCATAAATTTGGCCTCACAGAACTTACAGTTTTATGTGGAAGACAAATCATCAATATTACAAGTTACAACAGTAATATATGATGAGTTTTATTACAGAAGGTAAGTATAAAAGACTATGAGAACATACTGGAAGGATCTAAGTTTTAGGATCAGGGAAAGCTCCCCCAAGGGAGTGATATGAGCCAATTCCTGTGGGATGAGTAGAGGTTACCCAGTGTGTCAGACGTTCTTATGCACAATTCCAGATTCTCTCAACCTCACCCACCTCTTGTTTCAGCTGCCACAGAGATGACCAGCTCTTGGCAGGCTCTGACCAACTTCATGCAGTCGCAACCTCAATTGCTTCACCTCAACCCTGGAGGTCTCTCAACTCCTACACCAGGGCTTCCCTACTGATCCTTCAGAACTCACTCTTTGATTACACATGTACAACCTAAAGTGTGGGGGATTTAATAGCCCATGAGATGAAACTCTGACCAGTGAAAAAGGAAGGATCATGGAAAAAGCCTTCCTTCCTCTCCAACCCAACTGACTGTCCTGGGAGGAGTTAGCTTCTCTGAGTGCTGTCTAGTCTTAGACCTACTGAACAACTTACTCCCTGAAGAGAGACTTCATTTCACTTCTTTGTTTGGCTCTCCCTCCTTCCTTCTCTGTTTCACCCCTGTCATCCCTCACTCCTGCTCCCTTGGGGGAGTCTCTCTAGTAAAAGTGCAGTTTACTAGCCTTTGTTTTAGACTCATTTTCAGGGGAACTTAAGCAAAAATACCCTGATAGAGGAATTACATTCTAGACGGAACTACAAGTATAAAACCCAGAGTTCTAAGAGCCTATAATTAAAAAACTTTGGAACAAAGAGTAGGTGTGGCCACTACAAACTCTAAGTTACATATGTGGCTCTCATTTCTACTGGAGAGTGCTGGTTTGGACTTCATCTTAAGGACAATGGGATGCCACAGATAGCTTTAAGCAGGGTAGTAACATAATCAGATTTGTCTTTTTGGAATATTACTCTAGCTGTAGTACAGGGAATGGATTTGGAAAAATCTAGATGCAGAGACCAGTGAGAAAACTGCATAGTAATTCAGAAAAGGAAGGAAGGGAGGGAAGGAGGAAGCGAGGGAGGGAGGGAGGGAGGGAGGGGGGAGGAAGGAAGGGAAATTTTGTTCTGGATTAGAAGCGGTGGCAGTGACATTATCTAGATTCAGGAAACAGAATTAACAGAGCTTTATGAAAGACTGGATACAGGGGTGAAAGAGATGCCAAGGATTTTACTGTGGATTTGGTGTGTGCAACTGGATTGATGGTATGACGTTTATACAATCGTGGAATAGTGAAGGAGAGAAAAGCCAGGAATGAGTTCACATTTGGCAATGTTAATTTTGAGAGACTAGGGGACACCAAATGAAGATGTTCAGTAAGCAGGTTATACATGTCTGAAGGGAGCTCAGAAGACCGTCCTGAGCTAGAGATCTCATGTTGGGAATTATTTACATTGTTGCCACCTCCTCATGAGAACTGAAACCTGACTGACCATGAAAGCAGTATTTTTCCTTTGTAGTGACTTCAAAGGGAGGATGTTTATTCTCATACAGCCCTTATTCCTTGAGGTCCAACAGTGATTCAGAATCATCCATGTTCCTTATTTCCACTTCTAGATGATTACTTTTATTAAAACTTCTGCTCTTTTGAGACTCACATTTTTTTTTATTCTAACATGCTCCTGCCCTCATCATTGCCGTCATCTAACTCACCTCCTACAACCTCCACCTCATTTACTGAAGAGTATTCAGTTAGGTCTTATCTAGCAATCCTCATTTCCATCCCAACTCATATTATCCTGGGAGACTTTAAGGGACAACATAATGACCACTTGGTTTCTTGACCACCTCATCTTTAACGGCATCACAGCAACTCACTCTCATAAGTACACGGTGAATCTGATTATCACCTGCAAAATCATGAATTCAAGTATTTTACTTTCCACTATAGTTTTACATTTCTCTCTGCACAGCTACCTCTCCCCCTGATCACATTAGTACTTCTTTCTTGTCCTGCTTACTCCATTTTTCACTCTCTTCCTTATCCTGCTTAAATGCCATCATTTCAATACCCTAATCTCAACTTCTGTTCTTTCCTCAGACCTGTCTAGTGAAGACCCACACCTGCATGAACCCAAATATGTGTCTCTTGCTGCCTGCCCCCAGGGACCTGTGTACTACTGGTGAAAGCCACTCAACTGCTCACAGGGCAGACTGATGGCTCTATGAATTTGTGGCCATCAACTCACCTGAGCCCTCAATACTGCCTTTAAATAGGACTACCTACTTTAGGTAACATTTTCCCCATTATCCTAGAGATATTTCAACTCTCTCCACTGTCTTGAAATCCCAAGTTTCCCTACCTCTCCCTTCACTCTCAGATGATCTCTTGCTCTTCCTCACAGAGAAAAGACAGCCATATAGACACTCCCTTGACTGTACATCATAAAACAAAATCTAAGAGCATTCATACGCAGTGACCTGGAGAAGGGAGAGGTTCTGTTCCTCCCAAATAAAACCCACCCCTCCAATATACTCTATATCCTTGCTCCTCCAACATTCTCCAGAACTTATACTATAAATACTTGCTTTGATATTCTATATCTGCCATCTATAGCTCTCTAATGAACCCCTGTCAGGAGCCTTTAAGCATTCTTAAACTCCTCACATCTAAAAACAAAACAAAACAAAACAAAACAAAAACCTTCCTCTTAATTCTCAAATAATCACCTTATACTTCTTCATTTTTAATTTGAAGAAGCATCTTAACCGTTTAGAGTTGCTGTATCCATTTCTCCTATTAATTTCTAACCCACAACCTGGCTTATGTCCTGAATACTCCAAAACCCTGTATGAACACTTGCTGCCCTCCACATGGGTATATTATTTTCAAACTTGAGATCCTTTGATCTGATTGCTTTTGACCATGTATCCATTTTCATCATATTGTGCTTGTCACTAAATGTATAACTAATTTTATCACCTCTTTAACTTATTTAATGATCAGCAGGAAGTACAGGGTTATCCATGCCCAAAGGAAAAAAGGTTAAATGCATTTTTTTCCCCAGTTGGTGATGCAATTTCCTCTACCAGTCTCCTGCACTTCATCTCCAGGTGAAACCCTGAACAACAATGTTGGCCAATTAAAGAGGTGCCAGTTAAATTAAAAACCTCTGAGCTGAGTAACTCCAAAGAACCAGAAAACAAATCCACTTTTCCCAGAATAGTGGTAACCAGCCTAGCCTAAAGGCAATTCAAGACTTTATTTTCTCTGGTTTCAATAGCTCTTTATGATGACAGTTATCTTTTACTATTCAGGCTTTAATTTGCCAGACATTTAACATTAACCCATGACCTAAGAGAAAGAAGCAGTAGGAAATTTTCCAAAGTAGAAGGCCCTCTGGAGAAATCCCCCTTTGTTAAAAAGCTGTAAAACTCTCATTGCCAAGATGAGGTATAATAGAGTCACTTTTTCTTTTTTTTTTTAAGATTTTATTTATTTGACAGAGAGAGACACAGCGAGAGAGGGAACACAAGCAGGGGGAGTGGGAGAGGGAGAAGCAGGCTTCCTGCTGAGCAGGGAGCCCGATGTGGGGCTCGATCCCAGGACCCTGGGATCATGACCTGAGCCGAAGGCAGACGCTTAACGACTGAACCACTCAGGCGCCCCAAGAGTCACTTTTTCTAGATTCCTTTTGTCAACAGCCCTCTACAGTATAATAACATATGCTATGAATTGGTCTCTCATTCTGCTCTAAGGAACTACCCTACCAGAAACACTAGTCCATCTTAAAATACTACCATCGTTCATCTTTGGTGACTCTTAAACTAGGGATATATTGAGAATCAACTATGTGTTTTTTCTTTTTAAAGGATGTAAGCATTTTTTTAAGTTTATTTATTTATTTATTTATTTTAGTAATCTCTACACCCAACATGTGGCTCGAACTCACAACTCGGAGATCAAGAGTCACATGTTCTTCTGACTGAGCAGCCAGGCACCCTTCCTAAGGAAGTTTTTAAAATGTTGATAACTAGGCCCCACATCTAAATATTTTATTTCATTGGGTCTTGAAGTCTGAGTTATATGTACTCTGCAAAGCTTCCCAAGGGATTTTGTTAAAGTGCTGGACATTTTCATTTGAATGCTTCAGGTTGGCAAGGTACAGTGAAAAGCTTTTTATACATTGTCTTATTTATTCTTCACAGAAACTTTGTGGCTGACGATGTTGATTTATTATATAAGATGCATTCTCCACCCTTCTTTGCAAGCAAAGTTGATTTTGTTTAGGTATTCACCCAACTCCCGAGCCAAATAGTAGGGTTCTCACTGATCCTACTGATAGGCATGGGGTCTCCTTCCTCTAGCTAGTGATTGATGTTATATACCAACAGGAGATGTTATATACCAACAGGAGAGGTTAGCAGTCTCCCAATACCCCCTTTCACCTTCCTCAGTACTACATCATTCCAGCTTATCTTCTATGGGAAAAACACTAGTGAAATCCTTAAAAGAGATAGAGAGTACTACAGGTAGACAGTAGGTCTTGCAGTTTGAATATGGTGAATGTATATTACACAATATTATTCAAAACCCATCACTGGTAACCTCATTCTGGCTTACCTAGAAATTGAAGAAATTTAGAGCCAGGAGAAAGCAAAGACATCATGCTGGCAGATGTACTATTTTAGACCTAAATAACCAGTGACCCAAGAATATACAGTTATTTGGTGCACGACCATGCTTCCTAACACTCTGTCCTTCCCATTATACTGAAACAAGGTCAGCCCTCTCTTACCCTGGTGAGCATCTTTGTATTTTATCACTGGGTTACACTGAAAGGCCAAGAAAGACACTGAATATAAGGACTTGAGAAAAAAATCACTGACAAATACAACTCTTGACAAATATAGATAACAAGCAGAAGACCACATTTTACTTACTGCAAATCCATGACTATCACCCTTATCACTGAATTCCTCAACTGCTGTTTGACATTTGCACCTTACTGAACTACTCTCAAGACACATGCAGAATGCAGTTTCAGCCCACCTGGATTGTTCTTTTAAAACTGAATATCTTCTGTTCAAAAGCCTTATTGATTAAATACAAGAACACTTATAGAAGTGACTTCTAAATCCCTTTCCCCCTAGAATGCTTTCTTCAAGTGACATATTAAGCAAATCAAGACAAAGAGCTCTAGACTGCAGTAACAGAGCCCTATCTAAACATTGCCTCTCTCCAGCCCAATATGTTCTGAACACTGACTCACAGAGCCAGATTTTCAAGTAGAGACTTATTTGCTTTCCAGAAAATCTCCCATCATAAGCCATGAACACCTTAGAATTTAAAAAGTAAATTATAATCACATGGCTTTGTTTAAGACTACTTTGCTATTTGCTTATTGCTGCCTTTCTAATTTGTTTATTGAATCAATATGAGCTAGGAGCGAATAGACTTCTCTAGGTAAAAATAAACTACCTTTGTGGTATAATAAAGAAGCTAATCATTACTTGTTTTCTCAATGCAATCTATAATTTGCTCAGATTAATGAGGGAACACTTAGAAATTGATTATAAAAACCACATAATTAGCAAGATGTGAAAAGGGATCAATTTATTTACAATATAAATCAATATATTCTTCTAAATAAATAATCTGAATACACTATATCATGGAAAAAAATATGTTTAATAAACACAGAGAAGTAATTTCTTAAACTATAAAACAGAAAACACCACAATTACATACAAGAAGATGCACAAGCCTGACATAACCAAAATGGTTTCAGTTTGTTAATCGCCTCTATTTGTAACAGGTGTGTCAAATTTCAACACTTAACTTTTTTCCTCTTTTAGAAGTTTGAGGGGGAGATAAGCCACACTTTATTCCCTCTTTCTCCTGTATGTATACACACTCATACTCCTACATTCACTCTATGGTTATGGAAATACAAATCATTTTTTGCAAAGAAGGAAGAACCTTCATTTAACAAACATTTATTTAGTAAAATATCATTAGTCAGACTTTGATGGTACTGAAGATTTAAAAACTAATAAGACATGATTCCTGCTCTACTATTACAAAGACTCATTTAAAGAGATCAGGTTATGAAGCACCTTCAGCATCAGCTTTGGGTATAGATGGACTCAACCCACATGTCTTAAGTTGGGAAATTACAAAAGATCTCCCCCTATTTCCTATAACATTCCTATTTGATTTACTTCCTAAGAGACTCACATATCATACATATAGATTCTACTAATGTTAAGAATTTTTGTTCCTCTAGGGAATATCTATGAATTTTATTTCACTAATCCTCATAACTAGTATGTGAAGTAGGTTCACATTTGGAAGTAAACAAATGGAGTAAAAAAAAAAAACAAAAAAAACAAAAAACCAAGTGATCTCAAGTCACACAGCTAATAGAGAGCATAACAAGTAAATACTATGAATCCAGGGGTGCCCATGCATCTCACAGACACACCTGTTGAAGACAGGCTTGGGTGTGGACATCCAGAGAAGCCATGGAAGTCAGCCAAGAAGTCTTAGATTTAAAACTAGGTGATGTTTACTTTAAGGTTTAGACTTCCTACATCCACTCTATTCTTGAGATATGAATAAGAGTAAGGTTCTTTTCAATGGCCTATTTAAGGGGCTTTCATGATACACAAATTCTTGTACTTTCAGGACATCTATAAGATATGATCATGTATACACTTTCCAGAAAGAGTTTTGGTTTTGGTTTTTAAGGAAGCCATTTACTTTGATGGGAGTTCTATGGAAGAAGAGACCTTTCTACGGCATGTATTTATGTTTAGTGTCTAGAACACTGGTACTCACTGAATGAGTAGATAAAATTCCAAATAATAATTCAAATATGGAGAAACAAAAGTAATTACAAAAAGGAGGAGAGTAGTAACTGAATATAAACTACTAGATGTTTACTGAGGCAGATGATAATTTAGCAATCCATAAACCTCCTGTATGCATAGAGCATATCAAACATTTTTTCACTGCAGAAAATAAAATTGTCAAATCCAAAATAAGTGGCTATTGATAAAAATATATACTTCTGAATGGCATCAAGTTATGATAGTTCTGTAGATAAAAATATTCCTTTAAAATAGGGCTCCTTGAAGAAGTGGTTGAAACCAGGGCAGGGACAAGGAAAAGTACAAGATGAGCCTAGAGAATCTTGTGATACCTGAACATAAAGAAATGGCTAAAGGGAGGGGGGGAAAGTGGGGAAATGTCAAAAGGCTAGGAGAGCTGACCTGAAAGGCACAATGGCCAAAGTTGGAACAATCAGCAAAAATTTAAATAATGATTTAAATAATGATAATACTGAATTCTAACCCAAAGAATGAGTAGTCCAAGTCCAAATTGATATAAATAAATGAAGGGACAACTACTACTTAACAATTCCAATTACTAAATGTAGGAGAAACAAGAGGAATTAAAAAACCCACCATTACAACACCACAGTAAAAATTGCTGCAGGCAAGATCCACTGATGAATGCTAAAATTAGTTGATGAAAGATTAAAGAGAAGCACAATATTTGCATAGCCTTAAAGTATCTCACCCCAAATACTTATTAAAAAGTAAAATACACTAACTTTACAGTGGAGGAACCTAGTAGACACCACCTTAATCAAGTAATCAAGGTTAATTCCCCTATAATAAGACATATAAATATCATGTATCCCCTGATATGATGCTCTGAGAAGGGCATTTTATTTCTGTACCATTCTTCCCAATATCCATAACCTTCACCTAACCTGGAGAAAACATCAGAGAAATCCAGTTGAGGCACACTTTACAAAGTACCCGACCAATATTCTTCTAAAGTATCAAGGTTATAAAAAACAAGGAAAGACAGAAACTGTCACAGATCAAAAGCCACTAAAGAGTTATGACAACTAAATGCAATATGGGATCCTGGACTGAATTAGGGAAACAGAATAAGGACATTCCAAATATGGTCTACAGTTTACTTAGTAGCATATCAATTTATTATTTTATTTAACACACCATGGTTATATTAAACATTATATTAGGAGAAGCCTGTTGAAAGGCAAGTGGAAAATCTGTTTTATCTGTGAAACTGTTAAGTCTAGAATTAGTTCAAAATAAAAAGTTCTAAAAAATAATGGCACAAAGGACCTAATTTAGATAGAATGGTTAAAGAAGGAAAGACCTCCCCTAGAAAATGATGTTTACACACACATTAAGCATAAGTATGACCTTCTCTAAACCAAACTACGCAAAATGGAATATTTCTTTTGTAATTTCAAAAAAACAATTTGTATTCATATTTGACATTAACAATTTAAGTTTCAGAAAATTATTCCAATAATTGTATTAAGACTTGTAGTAACAATTTAACAGATTAGAAGTAGTATATTTAGAAGGCTGAAATTATTTTGCCTGTGTGGACAAGAAATGCTTAAGAAATGTAAAAACTTTGAGAACTGTTTTCTTAGCTATATATTCAATCATATATTCAAAAACCATGTATTAGTTTATCTTGAACTCTAGTAACAAGTAGCAGGCATAACACAGTAATTTCAAAATTTAGGAAATACAAGAAAAAGAGACAAACTCTTCTCTACTGCTCTCTTACCACACCCTACTCCAAGTCATTTCCTCATTATTCTCTTGGTCCTTTCCATGAAACTATCTTTTCCTACTACAATAGGACAAGTAAGTTTAGACAGCTATTCATTAGAAAGCAGGTGAAGAGAAAGGGGAACCCTCCTACACTGTTGGTGGGAATGCAAGCTGGTGCAGCCACTCTGGAAAACAGTATGGAGGTTCCTCAAAAAGTTGAAAATAGAGCTACCCTATGGCCCAGCAATTGCACTACTGGGTATTTACCCCAAAGATACAAATGTAGGGATCCAAAGGGGTACATGTACCCCGATGTTTATAGCAGCAATGTCCACAATACCCAAACTATGGAAAGAGCCAAGATGGCCATCAACAGATGAATGGATAAAGAAGATGTGGTATATATATACAATGGAATATCATGCAGCCAACAAAAGGAATGAAATCTTGCCATTTGCAACGACGGGGCTGGAACTGGAGGGTATTATGTTGAGCGAAATAAGTCAATCAGAGAAAGACATGTATCATATGATCTCACTGATATGAGGAATTCTTAATCTCAGGAAACAAACTGAGGGTTGCTGGAGTGGTGGGGGGTGGGAGGGATGGGGTGGCTGGGTGATAGACATTGGGGAGGGTATGTGCTATGGTGAGCGCTGTGAATTGTGTAAGACTGTTGAATCACAGACCCGTGCCTCTGAAACAAATAATACATTACATGTTAAAAAAAAAAAGAAGAAGAAGCTAGCAGGAAGGGAAAAATGAAGGGGGGGAAATTGGAGGAGGAGACGAACCATGAGAGACTCTGGACTCTGAGAAACAAACTGAGGGTTCTAGAGGGGAGGGGGGTGGGGGATGGGTTAGCCTGGTGATGGGTATTAAAGAGGGCACGTTCTGCAGTGGAGCACTGGGTGTTATATGCAAACAATGAATTGTGGAACACTACATCAAAAATTAATGATGTAATGTATGGTGATTAACATAACATAATAAAATTAATAAATAAAATGAAGAAACCAAAAAAATTAATTAATTTTAAAAAAAAGAAAGCAGGTGCTGTAGTCAGTTTATCTAGGGACACAGGTTGAGAACAATGGAAGCGATTTGGAAGATGACCTAATCCAGTGGTTCTCAATCCCATCTGATCTAACACATTTAATATCAACTATTTAGTAATGGCCGCTTTATTATCCTGAAATTGAAATTCAAAGAGAATATAACCAACCTACATAGTTTTAAATGTGTGTGTATCATTCCATACTGTACTAAAAAGGAGAATGACAAGGAAATTTAAAATGAATTATGTATTCCAAAGCGTAGATGCTTGAGTATAACTGTACTAGGAAACACAACCAAAGTAGTCAGACACGAACTCCGCATAAATTACTGGGACTGCCACCGCTACAAATGCAGACTGACATAATAGCTATCAGCAACTCAAATTCCATAAGGAGCATCCTGTAGGATCATCATCTCACAGATGGTGAACAACGCTCTGAAAATCCCAAAAAAAACGAATTAAAATCTCTCCCAATATACACATACTGACTCCAGGAAAATACCACCTCTGTTAACCTTAGTATTTATATTTCTTAAAACCAAACAAAAAATAATTCATTATACACATACAGTGAGTTATTGGTAGCCTCAGAAAATTACAAACAGGTTTTGTTTACCTATATGAATGTACCCTGAGACATTTCAAAAGTCATACTGGGCGCAGGACAATTTTTTGTTGTGCGGGATCCTTTTACGCATTTCAGAACATTAGTTATTTCTGATTTCCGTCCAATAAATATGAGTTGAGTCCCCCCCAGTCATTTTGACAATAACATCCCCATAGATTTCCAAAATACCCCTAGGACATTAAAACCACTGATACTGACCAGCCCTCATTTAACAGACATGGAAGTAGAAGCTTCGAGCTTGTACTTTCCCACGATTACAAGCTAGTTGAAGATCAAACTAATGCTAGAATGACATAAGTCTCTTCTTACTCTGCTGTGCTGCATCTCTTCCACTCCTTCAGTCCTTCGTATTCAAAATATGTAAATTAGAACTTTCCCAGGCTCTATCAACACTAAATAACAAATCTGCTGCCTCTCTTGAAAACTTTATCTTCTCCCTTGAGATCCATTAGCTGCAAGAGCCAAAAGCATCCTTTCTAGCAGTCCCTGTGAATCAGGCCCACTCTCCTGTTCTTTCCCTAGTGTGCATTAGCCCCAAACTGAGCCTGCTAAAATACTCAGGGATCCTCACCTCAAAACAGGACGAAGTTAGGATTATTTTACACCACATATCTTTAAGCACTGTATGTGGCCTTTTCTCTACTACAGGACAAACAGGTCAAGAAGTCAGGGTTTCTGGTAGCATTCTCTGAGCCCTGTGGTCTTGCGCTCCTTCATCCAACACAATGCAGCTTAGTTCTAAATCCAAGGGAAAGTTGAAAAGAGTAGGATGTAGGAGGAGCTGCGAAGATTGCCTCACAGCTGATAATAACACAAGTCGAAATATCACTTCAGCCACTGATGTGAATTTGGTTTTAATGTTCAGCTATCTCAGGCACTCTATGTACACAGTGCATTTTTGATAATTGGTAAATCCATAATGAACGAGGTAATTAGTTCTCCAACTAACCTCATATTGATAGAAATGTTTCCCAAAGAAAGGCCTTTGTTATACCAAACCTTTTAAAAAATGGACGAGAGAAAGCTATTATGCATATCAGTTTCTTTCTACCACTTTTTGGTATTAAATCACAGTTCTTTATGCGTAAAGGAATAGATTCTAGGAAAATGGCCTTAATATTAACATTCTTTGCATTGACAGAATCCCTAAACAACCTGTCAAAATGAAAAGGGCCTTTATCATTCTGTAGACATCCTCAGATAAATTAGACATAAATCCTATCCCACACAAGATAATTAAAAATATCTAATTTAAGGTTCATGAGGTTATTTCTGAAATAATGTCTCATGTGAAATGTACTATGTTTCACAGAAATATTTTTGCTATATTTAAAACCCATCAAAGTTATAACTTGTTAGAGATTCCAGTTAAATGACTCTTAAAATTGGAATTTACTTTTTGTTAAGAATATTCAGTGAAGATATTCAAAAGGATATTTTGTTCAAAGAATGAGTGCTTCAGAAGGTATTACAGAATAAGAAATGAGAAAATTAATTCCCTTTGAAATATGGACTTTGAACGAAACAATGAACAGAACACCAGATTCTAGCTTTTGGATTATCCGTATCTGTACATTTACCAGTCTGAAAATTAGGAGAAAAGGCTTTTTAAATATACATAATACATTTTTTTCTTTTGTATGCCTCTACTATACACATACACACACCCCTAAAACAAGCACAGTAGGAGCCCAATCTAATTCTTTATCTCTAAAACAAAGATTTATTTAATGATTTTCCTGCTGGATAGAAGTATCATCTAGGAATTTAAGAAAGCTACCCTCAGCTATATTCAGCTCTATTCCAGAATGAGCTGAGCGAGGCCGCCTCCAGGAAGGACTGGAGCTTTCTCCTCCTGATTCCCATCTCCGTCCACCCCAGCAGCAGCTCTCCAGTTACAACCCAAGATTCGTTTTACAGCCTGTGATGCAAGCTTCCACCTGCCTCCCTCCCAAGGGGCTGGAAAGGCAATGAGACACAGACCCTGCCCAGATGAAATCCTAACACTGTACGGGATATCTCCATCTGTTTGGCGGAGCTTATTATTTAATTACTAAGAGGGGCTTGGGGGAAGAATGTGTAGGGTTAGCAACAAAAACAACTTTAAGCTAACAGAAGCTGATATCCCTGTTTATGACCAGCTTTTACTCTTTGATATGTTTTTTCAAACTGACATGTAAATTAGCCAAATTTTATTATAATCATCTGAGATGAATGTTTTTGCATGGTTTACCATAAACACATACGGTGTCACTGCTACAACTCTTTACCCGATATCACTTTGGGTAAAAGCCCGGGAACAGCTTTCATCCTATTGTCCAGACTACCTGTGGTGCTCAAAAGAATGGATGTCTACCTTTCCTCTAGGGAAAATACCTCACTGTCCCAATGTGCTTGCCATCCAGTGTGTTGCTGCACCATTGATGAACTCCAGGAGGCATCATAACATGATGCTCTGGTCCAAAGGGTGATCTGTTAGCTATTACTTGATTCTCTAATGCATCATTTGGCAGAGTTCTTTATGTACCATGCTTGCAGATATTCTGCTAATGAAATTCACCCTCATGTAAAATATCAGAATTAGAAAGGCCAACCACTCATTTTATTAATTAGCTATGCCTACAAAATTGTGTTGAGGCACATACAAACTATGAAATTCCCAACTCAGCTGATGAGGAAGATGTTGTCCTTTAAAACAAGAATAAGAAATACCCATAAAGCAGCATTTAGAACAGAAAGCACATTGGCTTAACTAGAAAATAGATGTCACTGTAATGGGGAAAATACATTGGGTTGTTTTTTTTTTTTTAAAGACTAATAAAGTACAACATGTATATCCTGAAAAGTGATTTTTTTTAAACTATACTGCTGAACAGTATTCTGTTGTTAAATAAGCATTTGTATACCAGCTCTGTGTCAAGTAAGTGTAACAATGTAAAATCAGTTAATGAAGCTTCAAAAAAAATTGATCTAGGAATATCATAGGAAAGAAAAAAAAAAACAAGCTGTTTTTCATCTACTTAAGCAACTCAGCGACTGTATCTTGATTACCAAATCAAAGTTAGTACAGCATTTCCCCAGAATCTGATTAGCCTGGAGCTCTCCAGGTAAAAACATGAAATTTTTCATTGTTGCCATCAAAATTTTATAGGAGAGCTAATAACAGAAATTTCATCTCTGCATTTTAATGAAAAGGATGTCCTTAGTTTACCAAAATAAGATACAAATTAGAAGAAAGAGATACCAATCTGATGTCTTTTGGTGAAAGCCAGCAGATTGCAATTAGTTGTACTTCAGATACCTACCTGCTCCACAGATTTAAGGTGAGAAATCATGGCAACATGTTCTTCTAAAGTTTCTTTATTTGGTTGGTTGCTTTTGTGACCTGCCCACCTCATCACTCTAAGGTAAGAAATCATTGACTCCTAGACACTTATAATCTTAAGGTTTGTGTATTTGCTGTTTTGTAACATTCCCATCACATACCCTAACCCTTCACCTTTTTGGTTCTCTAAATTCTGCCAGTGTTCTACCATTCCTTTCCAAGGAGTTGAGGAATTAAAGATAATAGCCAACAATAGGTCTGAGCAGTTTCCCATAAGACACTCATTAAAAAAAATGTTTCTTAGGTTCATAAAAATCTCAGGAATGAAATGAAATTTAAGCTTATTTAATCCAGGCACTCTAATAATCCTTGCCAAGTATCTAACCTCAAAACATCTGCAATGGCATAGCTCATGACTTTTTAATCACAGCCCATCCAATTTTTAGCTGATTCTGACTACTAAAGCAAAATGCAATTCCCAAATCTTCTACCCAGTGATCCTAATTTTACTTTTGAGAACTCTCCCCTAAAGGGGTACGGGAAGTCAGCTTATTCTTTCTCATCAGGCTTTCAAGTATTCGAAGACAGCAATCTTACGTATATTTAATCTTATCATTATGCTAAATGTCCATTTCCTTTCATTTTTTTCTGATATGATTTCAAGTGCCTACATCTGAACATCCACCTCTTTGGGGACCAAGTGAGATTTAGAATCTGGACTGAGCCAGGGAATAGTACTCTACCCTAAATGGCATTCATAGGGCAGTTCTGAGCCAAATCCTTTTAGGAGAACTAAGAAGCTAAGTTCGTGATAACCAATACCCAATGACAACTCTCAAATCGCAGGAGAATTAATAAGAATCATAGCCAGGCAGACATAAGAACAGACTGGAGATACCCAGGAGGAGGATGTGGAATGCATTCCAGTGTTGGTGGTTCATCTTTATCAAGCAGTTGTTGTGTGGACATGTGAAGGGCTAGATCGAAATCTGCACAGAATGATAAAGAGGTATGCATCCCAGGGCATTCCCATAGGTTACAAAGGTCTCTTTCACAGCTAATGGCCCAATATCACAAGAGTGACAAGTATACAACTGTCTGGACTGCAGTAAGATATAGAACATGATAGCACATGAATAAACAAAATATTAATCATTTAAATGGCTTATTAAGTTATAGTTTATCTTCCATGACAACATAAAAAAAGAACGCAAAATTTTAAACGAAAACTTAAGTAAAGATAAGCTAATGCACCCCGTAGAGAAAAGCAGCTCTGCCTCGGACTATGCCATAGCAACTTTGTAATAGTCCAAACTAGAAACAACCCACAAGGCCATAAGCAGGAATGGATCAACAAACTGGTAAAACTGTACAATGTAATACTATTCGGGGGGGGGGGGGGGATGAACTGTGGTTGAATCTCAAAAAATATGTCTAGCGAAAGAAGATGGAAGAGTCTATACTATATGATTCCAATTATAGGAAATTGCAGAAAAGGCTAAACTATAGTGCCAAAAAGTGGATCTCTGGTTGCCTAGATTCAGGGTTAGGAAGGTGAATTAACTTCACCAGGGCATGAGGGAACTTTTGGGGGTGACAGAAATATTCTAAATTTACACTGAACTGTACACTTAAAATAAGTGCATCTTATCATCTAAATTGTATCTCATTAAAGTTGATTTTTTTAAAAAAGCAATCAGAAAACCAGTTGGGCAGCTCTTAAACCCCCTGCCCATTCAGGGTATAAAAGGCCAAGAATGAAGATAGCCCTATCAAAAAAAAGTTTAAAAAACTATTTGAATGCTGTGGACCCTAATCTTCCTTAAAAAAAAAAAAAAATCTAGGGAAGATATGTCTTTCCTTGCCTTATATCTAGTGAAAAAGCTTCAAAAGGACTGCTCAGAAAACCTAATAACTGCTATTTCAGAGTGGGAGAGAAATGGACTTGATGGCAGCCTCACACTTGAGAAATCTAAGGCTGGAAACTTTGATGGCAGAGCAAAGATGAGGTAGCAAATTGGTGATTTTTCCTACCCACCTAGAATGCATCAGGACAAACTATTCTGGGGGGTTTTCTGGGAGCTAAGTAAAGAGAGCACTAAAGCGGGGACATTTTTGGTCTCATCCAGGAGAGTAGACCAAAAGATAAAGGGTCCTCGGCAGAAAAGTAGCTAGATGTGAAGGGTTGAATTCTCAGGGACTGAAGTGGTTAAGAGACAAGGTACAATAAAGGGGCACCTTCCCTGCCAAGGTAACTCTAGATAAGAGGTCTCCACAAAATAGTCTCTAAAGAACTCAAAATAAGTCTCACAGCAGAGACCGTCATACTTAACACCGAGTTCAGAGAACATGAGGGCAGTTTTTGCAGTACCAATGAAGGAAAAACCTTACTGCCCTTTCCTACATCATCATTCACCGTCCATTCCACTTCAATCCCAGAGGAATCAGAAATCATGGTTACTATTAACCATGATTTACTCACAGAGAGAGAAGAGTAAAACACAAGACATGGAAAAAGAAAAGAAGCTGTCCATACAGTCCCTTAATAACTACATGCCTCCAGCCAATAGAAAGTTTGAGTTCAGGGGCAGTTCTGACTGTAAGTCAAGTGTGCAGTTTTGACAATTTTATAGAATTAGGCAATTTAATTTCTGGACCAGTACAATTTATGTTATATATGAATAACCAGAAAAGTTGAGCACCTGACTTTCTCAACAGTTGTAGGAATGTAAATATTCCCACCGAATGAAATTTAAAAGAGAAAGGAAGACAAAAGTAAAATTGGTACTATAGGGGTGCCTGGGTGGCTCAGTCAGTTGAGCATCCAACTCTGGATCTCAGCTTAGGTCTTCATCTCAGGGTCATGAGTTCAAGCCCTGCATTGGGCTCCATGGTGGGCATGGAGTCTGCTTAAAAAAAAAGTAAAATTGGTTCTATAGACTGAATGTTTGCCCCCCCATTCATATATTGATAACTAATCCCCAGTGTGTTGGTATTAGAAGGTGGGGCCTTTGGGATGTAATTAGGTCATGAGGGTAGAGCCTTCATCTCACCCCTTCCACCACGTGAGAACACAGTGAAAAGACAGTGGCCTGTGAACCAAGATGCAAGTGCTCACTTGCAAACCTGCAGCACCTTGATTTTGTAATTCCCAGCTTCCAGAAACATGAGAAATAGATTTCTGTGATTTATAAGTTTCCTAATCCACGATATTTTGTTATAGCAGCCCAAATGGACTAAGACAATTGCTTTCTAATTCTATTCCATGAATTGTACTTGTTCAAAATAACAGATGACTAATTAGGTAGATACCATGGGTACGCAGGGGTTTGCTAGGCAGGGCCACCAGCAACAGAATTCCAGGAGGGGCTATGGACGGAGACAAAATGTGAAAGCCACCCATGGAATTGGTCAGCATAACAGCCCTAATGACAGGAGCTTTACAGACATGATCTCTCAACAACCTATCAGGGGCTAAAGAACACAAGCTAATTCCCTCATTTAACAGCGCACAGAGACTAAGCACTGGGTCTCTCTCTTCTCACAGAAGTATTCTGCCAAATTAGTTTAACCTGATCATTTCTACACTCTAAAAGTCAAAGGCTTTTTGTCTTTTGCACACAATATTCAGTAACTAGTTGTTGAATAAAGCAATAAGTGAATAAATCTACTAATCAAATCGTACCCAGTTCTAATGTCACCACGGAGATAAGATATTCTAGCTCTTTTTATTCAACTTTATTTTATCGAGCTTAACTACTAAATATGAGTATAGGATTAGATAAGACATCGTATTTGCCACTCACTAAGCATCAATGTCTTTTAAAAGACATTAAGACTAATGTCTTAAAATCAGATGTCATTTTAAAAAAAAACGCCTGTCCTCATTTTGCCAAGCAAAAAGAAACAGAAATAGTAATGCAGATTTATTCATTTATCATTTATCAAATACCCACTTTACACTGACATGTCAGGATTCAATTCTATATAACCAAAACACAGTGGCTTAAGCCAAAAGTGAAGTTGTTGACTTAATGGACTAAAAAGGCCTTGATAGAATAGCTTTTAGTCCTGGTTCATTAAAACCACCAAGACCAAGTTACTCTTCCCCTCTTGCCAAGCTTTGTTTCTTCTGGCTTAGGTCCATCCTCAGACAGTCTCTTCTCTTATAGCAGGAACGTGGCTACAAAGTGTCCTGTGATATATCCTTTCAGGTCAAAGTCTAGAGGCAAGATAGAGCCTGCTTCCTTGATACCATTTTTTTTTTTTAAGTCCCAGAATTTAGTGCCTATGGATAAAGGGTTAATAAAATAACTTCCCCCACTGCATGATAATCTGACAATTGGTCAGTTGTCTAGCTCTCCTTGTCTACCCATCTGATAATAGTCAAGGGTCAACTATAGGACTAGACATTTCTTACAATAAAAGTGATCCTTGATTACTTAGAGGAACTATAAATCAACAAAATAGCAGATGAGGTTGCCATGCTTTGGGCTTCCCTGAGCGCAATGACTCTGATAACTGGTAGTTTCCTTGCAGTGACCCTGGAAGCTAAGCTTATGCATTTGTTCCAAAAGATATTGGTTCTTACGGGGCATTACTTCATCACTTGTACAGTGCGGATCTTGTTTTCTTGCACCTGGGCCGTAGTGCTATGCTAGATTGCTGTAAGGACTCTTGCAGAGAAAGAATGTCTACTGCCACTGGCAAGCTGCGTTTCCTTTCCTATAACCTTCTGAGTGGTCTAGTAGTAGGGGAGACATAAGTCAGTGGGTTTAAATGTTTAGCTGAAAAGACCCCAGTAGGTATTACAGTGCCCATCTCTGAAACAGTAACTGTAACAGGGGGAGTAGAAATGACTGATTGGAATAACCTCAGGTTACACGTTCCAACCCTGGAACAAAGGGGTGGGTGTTGAGCTGCTTCATCAAAAGTACAGGGGCTGAAAATGAAGGAGAGGTTCCCCTGAAGCCCAGATTTCTTTACTAAAAAGAAGAATTAAATGCCCTGCAGCCAACCCAGTAAATATTTACTATGTAATTGACTCCTTCCTACATAGCACATCAAAGCCCATGGGATTCAAATTCTTGCCTCAACCAAGTGACAAGTAATACCTACAAGTAATCAAAAAAGTATACCTGTGAGTATACCTGCAAGTAATCAAAAAAAGTTGCATGTATTAAAATATCAAATGCTAAAAATCTACAGTAAGTCTTTGTTGGTCCCTCTTTAAAATGATCATCTACAACTAAACTGAATTCCAAGGATTCAGCAATTACCAAAATCCCCTGACGTCTTTGTTAGATTCTTTACTGTTTACCTTCCAAATTGTTTAAAGTGAAAAAATTGAAATTCCCATCCAAGAGGCAGTTAAACACAGTTAAAAGTATAAACTCTAACAGACTTGAAGCCTACTGTCTCTAACTAGTTGATTTTATGCAAAGTTTAATTAAATATATGTTTCTCAGTTTGTCCATCTGGAAAATGGGGATGATATCCAACTCACTGGGTTATTTGGAGTAAATAAGTAAAAATATATGTAAAACACGATGGTGCCTGGCACAAAGGAAGAAGCAGCAAGCATTATTCAATATTATCCTCATCCCAGAATTCTGATGTATGTAATCCGTATCTCAACAGGACATTTTTTCCTACTTTATGAGAATGATTATGTGTAATAAAAAATTGTGACTTTGGGAAAAGTAGGCACCAAGAAAGAAAGCTTTATTTAATCAAATTTGAAAAGGTGGTTAACTTGTAACACCAGATGTACAGATATATGAAATCTAGAGAAAGTCAGTTACTTGTACAAATGTTCTATGCTCTGAAATTTAAGGGTTTGGTTGGGGGAGAGGGTCTCAGGGATCTATCCCTGGTAAATATATCAAGGATTCAGCAAACTGGGTCTGCAGATACGGCCCAGGTCCAATAATGAACCTGAGTTACACAGGATAGGTTCCATGTCATTTCAGGAAACACTGCAGGGCTTGTTATGGGCTAGGCGGTGTCCTTGAGATGCTCACAGCCTAGTGTGTGAGAAAGACCCATAAATAAATGCATGCAATGCAATGTACTAAGTGCTATGTGAGGGCATGCACTGGGTGTTCTTTCCACAGAGTAAGGGGTTAAAACCTGAGATAACTTTTAGATTAAATTCACTCCATTCCCCTTCAATAGCTCCTCTGTGCCTGTCTGTTAAGAACACATAATACTGAAATACCAGCCCTTCCCACTTCTCAGGCCCATGTGAGCATCAGTGAGTTAATGTACATTAAATCATTGAGCTTTTCTGAAATAAGTTACTGTAGAAAAACCCAAAAGACTTCACTGAGATGATCACAGCTTCCTGCAATCTGCTTTTATCTTTATCAAAGGAAACAATTTGAGCACAAACATGGCATTGCCATTATTTCAGAAGCATAAAGAAGGTGAATACCACCCAAATACATAATAGCCCACAAAATGAGAACCTACAATCTATTCTGATAAAAGAGAGACTTTCTAACTTTTTTCCTAATGCCAACATGAGGACAAAAGAATTGCCTCTGAAGAATTCTGTAAGGTCTTCATGTTTCTAAAATTGGAGGAAAATAGGTAATAGGGATAGGAATATAAAAGAATTTTAGAACTAGAAGTGAATTTTAAAGATTATCAAATCCACCCTCTTTATTTCAAGAATACCTACAGATATTAAGCAGCTCACCTAAGCTAATGGAGGAGCCAGGAATAGCAACCAAGTCTAAAACTCTTCCTCACTATAGCAAGAGACACCCACAATTATTTTAAGATCTCTCATTATATTGATAGTATTGTAGTGTCTATGGTTCAGATTCATAGCAAGTTAAATAACTTTTTATTTCCAAGACTAGGAATCTACCATTTTTAATATGGCTTCTGTTAAAAAAAAAATTCTAAATTTCAAGAATTCTTACTAACAAAACCTCTTTAACACATCCCATTTTTTAGTTTCATTTGTGTGTGTTAATCATAGAGATTTTCTTATGTTCCTTCTGGCTAGTAACTTTTTTTTTTTTTTGCCCAGTTTGACACAGTGTCTACCTTATTACCTTTTACTTTTTTGCTCATTAACCATAATGTAAATATTGGAAACCTATTAAATAGTGTCAGCACAAATCGGATATTAAGAACTGTCCTGAGGGAGGGACATCATGAAGAATGCCAATATGCTATACATTGTACAATTCCAGGTCTACTTCCTAAAACCCATCATACTCTAGGATTTCACTGACTGACATAAAACTTGACTCTTTTTCTCTTTGAAACAAAAGTTCCTGTGTTTCCTAAGTTACATGATGGTTCACCCCACTAAAAATGCTGAAGGATTTAACTGTTAGAGATGCACAGCTTGAAATGCATCATAAACTAAAACCATCATCAGAGTATTCCCTATCATATTTTCTTCACCTTCTTTAATGGAAAAAGCTTTTGACACTCCTCAATGTGTTTAGCTGTCTAATGGAAAACAACAAAATGAAAAACAGGAAAATTCACAAGTCACCTTGCAAAGTTACTTCCCTGAACTTGGACTGAAATTTAGTAAAGATAACCACAATATAGATCAAGTATGTTATTTGGGGCTATATTTATCTACCTTCAAGAAAGGATTAATTGTTTTCACTTTAGTAAACTTAAAATACTTTTGGTCCATTACCCAGGTAGATGTAAGACAGAAAAATGCTTCTTATATTTACTGCTAGCATTATAATAAACATTTTATTGTGCCCATTATCTGAGACCTATTCCAGTTTTCATTGCCGTGGTGCTTACCATCTCTCCAAAATATTTTACAAGAAGTCTGAACTAGGGAGATGGACTGAAGCTGCTGAAATTGGAAATCATCATTTTTAATGCTTTCATCAAAAAAGGTCATTCCATTTTCTCCACATTTGTTTGAAAGTTTGGCATCAGAAACAGAGAAAGCAAGTAGTAGATAACCCAGAGTCATAAAGTATCAAAATAAGTGTAACAGAAGGAATGCGGCAAAGGCGTCGAGGACACTGGATAGAGAGAGTAGCTGGGGCTTAGCCTGAGAAGGGAAGGGGGTAAAAAGGCAGGAAGGAAAACTAGGTGAGGAAAATGTGGGTTAGTTGAAGGAAGGCAAAGCCTGATAAAATTTCAGAATATTTAGTCTCAGTAAGGAAGAAAGAGAGGTGGGGAGATTTTGGTCAGAGTTTGACATTTCAGTGTTTTAAGATCTTACAGAAAGAGCACTTCCAGAGAAAGGTAAAGTCAAGTGGAGAGCCGGAAGAAGGGGGGAAGGTCACTCATGTCAAAGGCCATGGAACTGTGAAGCCATGTGTAAAATGATTATTGCTGGAATGTCTCCCACATTTCTGCATATGTAGTGAGCTGTGTACTAACTACTCTTTATTCTGGACTATCTTTTTCAGAATTTTTATATTATGAACAACCTTGGAAGACAGACATAGTATCTCCCTCTGGAGTAGAGGGCAAGCATGGGAACTGCCCATTATAAAAGATTCAGGCACCTTAAAGCTCAGGATTTCATCCTAAAATGCAACCTACTACCTATTCAGGCATCATCTGGTTCTCTTTACTATGGAAATTGGGAAAAATACTGATATTCTGGCTATTACTATTACTGTAATAAACAGTCCTTATTTATGACTCAGTGGTGTCAAGTCTTCAATCAGCAACCATGAAACTGTGCCATGTTAACTTGAGAGCTTGCAAGTAGCATAGACTCTCACACCCTTTCTATTCTTGATAGTTTGACAATGAGGATGGAGTGCTGAGAAACACACGATCTTTGGAAGAGGAAGGATGAAGACACTTAACAAAATATGAGGGAAGTCTATGGGAATTGGTAGTAAACATGTTCATCAAATTGTATGCTCTATGGGACAGTCTCCCAATACATTGCTCATGAAGGGAGAGAAAGCCGGAAGTCAGGTTCCTTTCTAGTACATTTTAATAAGCTGGAAAGAAAAAAAAAACTGGAAAGAGTTTTGAATTCAAAGACTAGCTCTTTGGAAGAAAATCAAATTATATCTCTATAAATTATATAATATTAATTAAATATATATGTAATCCTAGGTATTAAAAATCTTATCTTTTCTGGCAACAAGGGAAAAATGAAGGGGGGAATCAGAGGGGGAGACAAACCACGAGAGACTATGGACTCTGAGAAACAAACTGAGGGTTCTAGAGGGGAGGGGGGTGGGGGGATGGGTTAACCTGATGATGGGTATGAAAGAGGGCACGTATTGAATGGAGCACTGGGTGTTAAATGCAAACAATGAATCATGGAACACTATATCTAAAACTAATGATGTAATGTATGGGGATTAACATAACAATAAAAAAATTTAAAAAAAATAAGTTGTAAATTGTTTTCCACTGCCCCTTAGTAACCAATAGCACATATTTTTGAGATAATAAATAATATCAATCCTTGTGTTAAATGTCTAACAGTACCTTTGCCCTAATAAGTCTGCCAAACACAAAGCAAAAAAATACTGTCAGTAAGGAGTAGTTGAAACAAAATGTGCAAGTTGCTGAGGGCTTGACATAAACATGGCTTGTGGGCATCATGGCAGCCTGGGGGTCTCTAAAATTCCATGAACTGCAAATGGGACAGTTTTAGGCCAGAAGGGCCTGGAGCTACTTCTACTTTAACTGAGTTCCTCAGCCTTCCTTTTGGAAATACATATAAACAGACCATCAAGCTCCTTTCCCATGCCCATTATTACTAGACGAGAATGTCATTTATACCAGAAGGTACTATCCACCATGTGCACTCATCTATGGAATTCCTCATTATATACCATAACATTGATCACCAAACAGCACCTAAGAAAGTGAAACAAGGGGGGAAATGCACAATCCATTACAGTGCAAAGTCACCTAATCCCTTAAAAAAGAATTGCCAGTTCATTGCTTGTTCTGTAATCCATCAGCAAGGTCTGCAAACTATTTAAGCTCAGTCATGCACAAGTGATTACAGAAAGAGCCATACACAAAATAGGCTCTCATATTAAAAAGGCTATTGGGAAGTTAGGTTCCAACTATCTTCCTGCTTTTTGATGAGGAAAACACTCACATGAAACATCAATCAACAGCCTGAGCCAAATGAAAGAAAACTTGAAATAACCATTTATAAATAAATGAATCCAAGTGGCTGGAGATGAACAAGTAACTTATTTAAAGTTCCAAGGTCTTTACATATGAGAGTTTGATCATGCTGTGGGCAATGATATGAAAGGATTCACAGACTGCATATTATCATAGAAATGAAGATGTCACTCCAAGGTTAACTCCATTTGAATTTATTGATGATAGGCTTTAATATACAAGGCTAAAGCACTTGAATACCCTAATTGAGTCAGACCCTTACAAGTAAAAAACACATGATGAAACACTAAATAGGGAAAACTAATAAACTGAGAATAGGAGAGCAGCTGCTAACAAATTGTGATCCTTGCCTTGTCTTTTGAAAAAAAAAAAAAAAATCACACTACTCAACATCAGAAATGTCTCTCATTGAACTGAAGCGAGAGTTTGAAAAACATTCACTCAGCTATGATTGAAGCTTCAAGTCAAAGCATATATGGAAAGACATTTGGGAAATATCTTCCATCTTAGCCTCCCTGGGATGAATCACAGGTGGTGTCCTCTACGATGTCTTGCCTTCAAAGGTTCAACAGACTCATGCTCTAAAGTTAACAGGTAACACCTGCTTTGTTTCATTCACAGTGACTCTTCTATTTCCCATCAAGCTCTTAACACACTTCCCCCAGAAGCCTCCATCAATACTCCAGGTCAGTGCTGCCATAGTTCAGATGGTCCAAATTATACCAAAGGAATAAGAAAGTACCTTCTAATGCTGAAACAAAGTGTCAATGTCTGGGGTTAGGTGTAAAAGTCATTTTTTAAAAATATATTCTATGATACATATCTACATATATGCTGAACAAATACCAGTTTTTTATCAATAAGACATTTTCTAGAGTTTCACTGTAGGAATTCTTGTATTGCTCAGAAGCTTTAGGTAACTCTACTTGCTGCCCCCAGTTCATTAGGCTCTCTCTACATTTTCCTTTTTAATAAGAGGATCAGATAAGAAATTAAGTTATTGTAGGAATAGAATACATTTCATTAGCTGAAAGACCATTCAGGTTACAAATGATGCCACTTGAATCTGAACTCCAGTTTGCATTTAGATTCTGCTAGCTGCAGGAGTTTGGACAAGTTACCTAACCTTTCTATGCCTCAGGTTCCTCACCTAAAATAAGAATACCAACTCCTTTGGTTCATTGTAAAGATTAAATGAGATAATCATAAAGCAGGACAGTGGTTGGCACATAGGATACACTCAATAAATCTTAGTTACGGTTATTATCACTCTTAGTATTGTTACTTGGGAAAGGAAAAGGAAAGAAATTTTCATGAAAATCAGATCTGCCAGCCAAACAGTTCTTAAAGAGACAGGAGAAATATGCCAAAAGGTTTTTGAGGCCATTTCTTGTCCTTCAAGACAAAGCAGAAACCTGAAAATTGTATCCATTACAATGTTTATCAGACTTTAATGTGCAATAAAATCACCCATGATCTTGTTAAAAATGCAGGTTCTGATTTAGTTAGTAGGTCTGGGTGGGGCCTGAGATGCTGTATTTCTAATGAGCAACTTGGTGATGCCAGTACAGCTGGACCACACTTGGAGTAACAAGGTACGACAAGGCAAGTTCTCTCCTCTGTCCTTTGCAAACCATTGTACAACTGTCTTAGTCCATTCAGGCCATGATCACAAAATTCCAGTCAGTGGCTTATAAGCAACAGAAATTTATTTCTCACAGCTCTGAAGGCTGAAAGTCCATGGCCAGGGCACCAGCACAGTCAGGTGAGAGCCTTCTTCCAGGATGCCAACTTCTTGTATCCTCACGTGGCAAAAGGGGTGAGGGAGTCGTGTTGAGTCTCTTTTATAAAATAAGCACGAATCCCGTCAATGAGGGCTCCACCCTCATCACTTAGTCACCTCCCAAAGGCCCTACTTACTAATACCACAACCTTTGGGATTAGGATTTCAACATAAGACTTTTTGAGAGGGGTGGAAGGTGGGGGGGTACACAAACTTTCAAACCATACATAGCAGCTATCCATCATATATATGACAATGACAAAGCTACCGCACCTCTGTGCCTCAGTTTCCCCAACTATAAACTGAAGATAGTAATAGTACCTAACTCTTAAGAGTTATAAGGATAAAGTCAGTTAATTAATATGTATCAAGTGCACAGTATACTACCTAATAGTAAGTGCTAAACATGTTAATTTTTTAAATTGTGCTACTGTTTTAGAAAATAACAGACCCTTAGTAAAGTTTAACAGAATACAAACCTACACCAATTAATATCTTACTCATTGCAAACTCTACAGTTTTCCACCTGAAGACTTTTCTTCTAGGTTTTCCAGCATCTCAGCAGCTTACTTTCTTGTATTTTCCCTTAGCTTCCAGATTTCCAAGTTAAAATGCTTTTGAATTTAAAACCTCAGCTCATACAGTCTCATCAGGACAAAGATTTTGTTAAACAGAAGACAGAGAGACACTCACTATTCCAGGTTCCTAATAATACCGAATACAGTCATGGGCTTTAACTGTGCTCATGACCAAACATTTAAGAGTTCAAAGTAGAATGAGTCATTTTACAAATGCACAGTAATTCTTCAAAAGTTCAGGTGTATCACCAGGAAAAGTCTCCAGACTGGAGCTCCACAGAAAGAAATATCAAGTTATTCAAGTGTGATTATTTTTCTCTTCCCAAAGCTCATGAAAGATTATTGCCCTTCACCATGTCATTGTATAGTTACCTCCCTTTTTAGGGAGAACCCATTGGGAGTTCTAGAGAACAGTAAAGACAAAACCATTCTGCTTTGCCTACATTTAGGAGATTATACTAATATGTATCCTGTACATTCCTATGCAAAATTCTAGAAGACTCTGAACACCTATACAAGCTGTACATCTTGGCTACAAGGGAAAGAAAGTCTCTCATTAAGAAGTTTCATAATCCTCTTCATGTTTTAATCCTCCAATCTCATCTACCACAAAACTCATACTATGACAAATAGGAGGGACATTATCATGATAATAGTAAGAAACCATCCCCTTCTCCCATGCTATTCAGGCCTTGGAAGACCGGTTTGCCTTCTTGCTTTGAGTATCTTGTAGCATCTAGCACTCACGCATGAACAAAGAGCAGTATCTGGGTAGACGAAAGCTCTGACAGCTTGAAACCAACAATATTATTTCTCCCATTTCTGCCAAAAGACAACATATCAGAATATGGGAAAGATAAAGACTAAATATTCTAAGACAAAAGAAAACATTTTCTCTTACTAGCCCAATTTAGTATGGAAATAAAGGATGAGAAAGAATAGTCTAATCTGTAAAAACAAAACAATTCTACTCCAGGCATATTTGACTTCAGAAACCTTGATATGTAAGAAATCAGCCCTGGGGGCTCCTGGGCGGCACAGTCAGTTAAGCATCTGACTCTTTGCTTCTGCTCAGGTCATGATCTCAGGGTCATACTCAGCATAGAGTTGGCTTGTGATTCTCTTTCCCTCTCTCTCTGCCCCTCCCCCTGCTCTTTTGCATGATGTGCTCTCTCAAATAATTAAATCTTAAACAACAACAACAACAAAAACCAGGGTGCCTGGGTGGCTCAGTCAGTTAAGCATCTGCTTTTGGCTCAGGTCATGATCCCAGGCTCCCTGCTCAGTGGGAAGTCTGCTTCTGCCCCTCCCCCCTGCTTGTGCTGTCTGTCTCTCATAAATCTTAAAAAAAAAAAAAAAGCACTGTCAACTATACTCAATTTTTTTTAAATGAGCCTACTTAAGCCCCACTAAACAGTTACCCAGTTTTTGTTCAACTGTTAGAAGTTCTTACGTTTTCTTATAGGCTTTCAGTTTCCTTTATATTGAAACCAACAAAATTACTCTAAGAAATTAAAGTTTCTTTGTTTTGTGTGTTTTGCTCAGGGATAAATGAATCCCAAGTACAGCACTGCCTGGCTCTAACAAAGAATGAATCCTATTTCTGTGTGTGGAAGTAAATTGATGGGCTTATAAATATATTCACGAGTTTGGAGATAAAGCACATGGCATATTATGAACACAAGGATGCGACAGTATTATAACTTTGGGCAAAATTGTCCTACAAGTGGCTCCAGGGCACAAAGGTACAAGTGATTTTTTTTTTTTTTTTACTGGTAACGGGTATTACATTCAATGGTTCACCTCACCTTTCCTCCTGAGATGCTTGTTAGTATCATGTCTTAGTCTAGGAGTTCTGGAATCACAGGGGGTTTGAATTCTGGCTTTACCACTCACTAACTATGTGAGCTTAAGCAAAATAATTACTCTTTAAGGCCCAATTTTCTCATTTTTGGTATAGAGATAATGGTAGTTCCCATCTTATAGGACTATCAATGAGGATTATACAAGATAATATGAACCATGAGAGACGATGGACTCTGAGAAACAAACTGAGGGTTCTAGAGGGGAGAGGGGTGGGGGGATGGGTTAGCCTGGTGATGGGTATTAAAGAGGGCACGTTCTGCATGGAGCACTGGGTGTTATACGCAAACAATGAGTCATGGAACACTACATCAAAAACTAATGATGTAACATATGGTGATTAACATATATAATAAAATAAAATTTTAAAAAAGATAATACAGAGCTTTTAGTGCCTACACATAAAAACACTAAATACACATTTGCTGTAATTAATATTAGCTCCCCAGGAGCTAGATTAGATGGACCCAAACATTTATTTGGGTCTTTTATATTTGGACACAAAAATAGGGAAAAGAAAAGGAAAAGATACCATCTTTTGAGGTATTACTGAATTATAATTACCTTTAAAATAAGGCTACTTTTGGGGCGCCTGGGTGGCTCAGTCGGTTAAGCGTCTGCCTTCGGCTCAGGTCATGATCCCAGGGTCCTGGGATCAAGCCCCGCATCAGGCTCTCTGTTCAGCGGGAAACCTGCTTCTCTCTCTCCCACTCCCCCGCTTGTGTTCCTGCTCTCGCTGTCTCTCTCTCTGTCGAATAAATAAATAAAATCTTTAAAAAATAAAATAAAATAAGGCTACTTTTTTTTCAACATGCACAACTCAACATAACAAAAAGAGCACATAAACAACTACTCCTTGGTGCACAAGCATAAAGATTTTACAGGTGAAATTTTCCCACGTGTAAAATAACAGTCATTTTAGACACAGTGCAGTCAATATAACAATCATTACACAACACTGACAATTTTGAACAGTCTCACAAAATTTGTGCCTATATGGATTATCAATTGTTTTATCTTCAGGGTTTTATACTTGGCATATTTCACGGTCTTATTTCCAAGAGGTTCTCTGCCATACCTGGGATCTTTTCATAGCTGTTAATAATCTGTCTTTAACTTAAATTCAATTATCAACTGCCATCATTTCTGTTATTTGAGTATTTCATCCTATATTCTTTTATTCAGACATATAAAGATATCAAATATGGAAATAAACTTTGATATAACTGCCTTTAAACAGCAATGATTCATGGGATAGTGTCTGCTAATTTGCTCAACTAAATAAATCCCGAACCATACCTCTGTGCAGCTAAACTTCAGTTTCTTTCTAACCTCCCTCACAATACTTTCACTGGATACATTAAGTCTCTGTCTTCCCCTAAGAAGGACTACTCCTGCTACTGCTACTTCTTATGAGGCATTTTCATTTATCAGAACTAAACAAAGACCTTGTGTGCAGTGTCTCATTTATTGTTGAAAGAGAATAGGTTATTTGGCTAAGGGCTACACTGTCAATAAGTATTGAAGCTGGAATTTGAATTAGATTGAATGACTCAAAGACCATACTTTTAACGTCGTTATATTAAGACAATATTCCAAAAGTATATAATTTATACCAAAAGTATATAATTCTGTATAATTAAAATATAATTTATGCCAAAAGTATATAATTAAAATTTATACCAAAAGTATATAATTCTGTATAATTAAAAACTATAAGTCAATATTTTACTCACTTATAGAATTTCTGTGTTTTTTTAGCATCAGTCTGATTAAATTATTTATGTTCTTTATTTATAGGAGAAAGGTAGTGTTCAATTCTGTAATTTCCTGCTGGTTTTTCCCCCAGATAATTTCAACACAATGTTATTTATTCAACTTGAATGTATAAAATTGATATCCTTTACACAGCAACCTTGAATATCACTATTTGTTTTGGGAAATTGTGTAACAAAATTATAACATGCCATTAAATGTTATACATATGAATGGAAACAAATTTAGAATAAAATAAAACTCGGCTTAAACATTGGAATTTATCAGTACTACTGATTAAAGAAACAATTTTTACTGTATTTTTTCACTGTTTTCATTATTGCTCTTACTAGAGTTGACCCTTAACACGGGTTTGAACTATGTGTGTCCACTCATACATGTTTGGTTTTTTTAATAAATACCGAAGAGTACTGTAAATATATTTTCTCTTACCATTTTCTCAACATTTTCTTTTCTCTAGCTTACTTTATTATAAGAATACAGAATATAATACATATACAAAATACATATTAATCAACTCTTTTTGGTAAGGTTTCCAATCAAAAGTTGGCTATTAAGTTTTGGGGGAGTCCAAAACTATACATGGATTTTCAACTGTGCAGTGGGTCAGTACCACATCCCCCGCATTGTTCAAGGGTCAGTTGTATTTCTTGTATTCTACAGCAGCAATTCTAAACATTTGGGATGATGACAAACTCCATTTAAATATCAGAGGGAGGCTAAGGATATTCCCTTTAAAAATACACAGAAACAAACACATGTGATATGGTGACTAACATAACATAATAAAATAAAATAAAATAAACACATACATGTGAATATATACCACAGTGTTTCATATAATTTTAGGGAATGTTTACCAGAATCCCTTTTCCAAGTGTTCAATGAGTTTGTATCGATAGAAAGTGGTAATATCTAGATTTACTCTAGATATATTCCAGTTGTCCATGCAGAAAACAGATGACACCTGGCTATAGAGCTTAACAAGATAAAATTGTTCATTATGTGAGAAATACCTGACTTGCAGGCATGAAGTACAAGAATAAAGGCTTATCAACAAGATTACTTCAGCAAAGCCAAGGGTCAAGTGAAACCACGATGTTACCCCTTAGAAGGTATAGCTTCATTTTCTATATCCAAAGAGCTTGTTTTCCAACTATGACTCTAGAACTGGACATATGAAAAATAATTTCAAACAAAAATGTTCTATTTTCCCTGGGGAAGAAGATGAAAGAGGAAAGATTCTCCTGTGTACCTTTTTCAATGACTGAATCTATGTATCTGCAAGAATCCCTCCATCCTAATATCATCAATTCTCAGGGTTGTAATAGAGTTACCTACTCAACCGTAGGGTGATACTCATTTTGTTTATGGAGAAACCAATACTCAAAGGTTTAACCCCAAGATCACAACTATGTTTCACAGAACTCCAATGTTGCCCCATTTTCCATACTTTCTCAGTGGTTCACAGCTTCAACAGTTGCTTATACCAAAGCTGTTACAATTACAGAAAATATTTAAAAGGGCCATCAGAACAGGTATGTTTAATCTTTTTGCCTCTCATGTCTAAATTCACATTCCTTCCAATTTTCTAAGTTATTTTCTATTAGCTTAATTTACTGAAAGGTGATTTGGGACAAACAGATAATTAAATCACCTTCTTTCAACCTGGATTAGTTTAATCATGACTCATAAAGCCTCATTCTCACAGAAAAAAAAATTCTGAAAGTCAGTGAACATTTAGATAATTTAAAAATAATTATATACTTAGAGTATATAAAGTTGATTATCTGACTAATGGCCATAAATAATGAGCAAATTATTAGATTATGCATATGCTAACATTTCTTTTCCTAACCTGAAGTTCTATTTAACTATTTCCATTGATTAATATTATTTCATCATTGGGATATTTAAAAACCTAGCCATTATCTTCAGAGGAAGCAGGAAAGGGAGGGAAGCAGTCAAATGGAAACTAAATACAAGAGTGATATCTCATGTGGACAAAGTATTTTAATGTACTAACAGAGACCTAAGAGCAGTAACCGTCAGCTAAATAAACAATTAGGCTTAAAATCTAACTCTCAGCACAGGTAAAATTTTCCCCAAATTTTGATAGCTTTTGGCCTAGAGGGGTTTCTAATCAGTATTTATCAGCTCCAGAAATAACACTATTTATTATGACCATTACCTATGTATATAGATACATTAAAAATTCATGGTCCTATATTTTCGCCAACATTTGCAAAAATATGTTGTTTGTGAAACTGTATTGTGCCTGAGGCAGCCTGCGTCACACCATTCCTGACTACCTAATGTCAGTTGTTCTGAAACTGGCTTCCAGATTGTCTTTATCACACTGTTTAAAGCTTTAGTCTTTTCAAACTACTTCAGCTGATCCTCGGTCATCCTAGTCCTAGGTCTTCTACTTTTTCACATTATCCTGCTCACTCTAATCTTCTTACCTTTTGCTCAAATCTTTCACTGGCTTCCTATTACCCAGTTAATTCTTGACATAGATGTGGTAGTTCTATTAATTAGCCTTCTCAAAAACATTGTGGTATGGGTGCTCCCTTTGTATTTCAAATACTGCCAGAAATCTTTGTGAGAAAAAAAGAACCCATCCATGTCCCATGAAAATTATATGGATATGAGGGAGAGTTCATAAAATTTTGCAAGTTTGGATGCACTTAATTTGGGGGCAATTGCACACAGTGACTTCGTCATAAGGTTTATGTAGAAGAGATTCCACTGGCCTCAGATGAAATTGAGATTGGGGCCAGATGCATACAACCAAGTCTGTTGCTAGTGACATCAGTTCACCTGGAGACCGTGGTGAGAAACAGACCTCTGGAACTGGTCGATAGTTTACTTCTGACCCTGGGCACCAAACATACATTGGTAACATCTCATGAGGGACTAATTCTTCTGCAATTCCCAACCCTCACCCTTACGGCAGCCACCATGTCAAGAGTACTGTGGGAATGTTATCTTTAGTTTGTATATTCCATGCCAGAATCTACTTTGTTCAAGGTGAACTTTTGAAAGGAAGTTGCACAAGTTCATACAGAAGGACACTGCACATTTCTACTCCACCGACCCCCCACTGGGCCATCCTTATCCACACTTCAGTCATGCTGTAAAATATGCCAAAAACATGAGGCCAGTTCAAAAGACAAGTGGATCCAGACATGTTTCTTGCTGAATGCCATCCTGACACCACAAACAGGACTACAGGATTCACTTCACATTTATTGCTGCTTGGATGAGATGACACTCTTTAGAATGCCAGAGCCTTCTGAAAACATGGAAAGCCACAAAGCAGTGTCGCCTGGTTGAAAAAAGAACTATGAGAACCTCCCCAGGTAAGAATACAGAGAAGTTGGAACTTCAGACTAGAGCTTAGCACTCCAAAGGTAGAGGAATTTCCCTGCCAGAAAAGACTAATTATAAAGCTAGAGTAATTACCAAAAGTGAAAAAAAATAGAAATTCTTACCATGTCAGGTGAAAACAAAGCTAGAAATTCTGAAAATGTACAGAATAAAACCAAGAAGTAAGAAACAAAACCAGAAAATTTACAGTACAAACCTGCTACCCTAGGGCAGTGAATTGGGCCTCCAACTGTCTGCAAGACCTCAAATGGCCTGGAACTTGAACCTTGAGCAGTGACCTCAAGAGGGCTACTAAGAATCATCACTCTTCTGGAAAAGATGGAGGTATAAGGCACAACAAACATAGGAATGGGTACTAATCCTGACAGCGAAGAGCCTTAAATGTACTAAGTGCTCATAGGAGCTGAATGGCACAAGGTAGCACATCCAGCCAGAAGAAAGGGGCACAAATAGGATAAAGGGAATAGAGAATGGGAAGTGAAGGTCACAGGCTGACATGCGTATGCTCTAATGCATCTGAAGTTGCATGAATATAAAAATTTCTATTCTTTCACATGATTCCTATTCTGAGTGATTCTAACTACCCAGTTGTGATTACATGCCACATGCTGAAGACTCTCAAAATCTACATGTCAAGCCAGTTTAATGTTTTCTAATTTTTTTATCCAACTGTTATCCAACATCTCCAGCCATATCAGTCATTTCTCTCAGTCATATCAAACTTGGTATTTCTGCAACTGATCTCCTCATCACTTTCACCCCGCCCATGTCTAAATGCTCCTTAATGTTAGTTTGGGTTCTCCAAGAAGCAGATACCACATAGGTATTAGAGATGTAAGAGCTTTACTGGAGACACCTGTGAAGAAGGGCTAGGTCTGGAGTAGGCAGGGAGACCCTTTAGATCACAGTGTAGATCTGACATGTGAAAGGAGGGGGTGGAGAAAGGATTGAACAGAAAAAGCTTCATACTACAGTGCAGTGCTCAGAGTCTTAGCCAGACAAATGGCAATTCCTTGAGCAAAAATTACTAGTGGAAGAGTCCCACAACAGGCAGGAATGGCCCAGCTCCAATGCTACCATAGTGACCAGGCATTGGATGCAAGGTGCTTAGGCATCCCTTGCGGCAGCCAATCCAAAGGTGATATGGTTGGAGCTATCAGTCACTACATACACTGTAATAGGTAATCTTAAAGGGACATAGGGATGATGCATCTCCCTTGCTTTCACACTCCTTATTTTCTCTCTTAGCTCATGCTCCTGCCATCCTTCTAATTTAACTAAATTAAGAACCAGTAATCATTATCTCCTCTCCTACCTCCTAAATTCCTTAAGTTTGCTTTTTAAGCATTTCCCAAATCCATCTTCTCTTCTCCATCACCCACTCCAATTGTCCCTGCTCAAATTCCCATCTTCTACTGCCTACACTACTGCACTAAATTCTAACTCCTTTACTCATTTTATTCCCCCCAAATCCACCCAATACACAGGTCTGCCAGATAAATCTATATACTTAAAAAATATAATCCTTCTATAGCTCCCCATTTCCAAGATAAAAAATATTCACACACACTCTTACCAATATATATATATATATATATAATATATATATATGATCCCCACAGCATAGGACTTCTGCCTTCTCTCCAGCATGATCTCCAGTCTTCATGATCCAAAGACATTAAATGTTTTGTACCTCCATGTCTTTGCTCTAATTTTTCCTTCTGCCTAGTATTCCTCTCATTTGGTAGGAATGTTAGTTCTTCAAGACTCAGCTCAAGCATTACTTAATCTAGTAAACTACCCTTGACCACACTGGGTTATATGCATACTCTCTAGGTTCACATAAAACCCATGCATTTTCTACATTACATTATAAATATTTGCATCTCAAGCCTTCAAAAGACCAAGTTTCTTCAGGATACTCACTCCCTGTGGAGCAAAAGCTTCAAGGTTTCTTATTCATTCATACGTTCCCCATACTTAGAAAAGCACCAGTATATAGGAGCTCAATTTATGGGAAGAGAAACAGAAGGAAAGAAAATACCCAAAAAACTATTGAACTTGGCAACATTCCAAATTTCTGTCATATCAAACCAAATCCATTGAGTGCTATAAGTTTTTACCTCCTTTAATTATTTCAACAGCCCTGTAAATTTACGTATTATAGAGAGGGAAAAGATGGCGGAGGAGTAGGGGACCCTATTCCAACCAGTCTCCGGAATTGAGCTGGATATCTACCAGCCACTCTGAGCACCCATGAAATCAGCCTGAGATGTAAGAAGATAAATCTGGATCTCTACAAACGGAATATCACAGGTGGTTGGTTTCAAGGTTGGAAGCAGGGAGCTATGACTCCACCGGCAGGTATCGGAGGATAAACAGCAGCGGGAGGGAGCCTGGCTGTGGGGATCCTACACCACTGGTGAGCAACAGCCTCGCGTGTTGGGGATGGGGCACAGACTCGCAGACTGGTAGCGGCGGGGAAAGGACTTTAGATGGAAACCGGATTGGTGGGAACGCATGTGCGAACTGGGGGTGGCTGGTGGTTTTAGAAGCACGAAGTGCAGAGACGTGCGAGCCCCGACCTGGAGGCGAGGACTGGGAGCCCTGCTGAGGGGTGCACAACCCAGGACTGCAGTTTATAGTGGCACAGACAGAAATGGAGATTGTGTGGCCTGGAGAGCTCACTGAAGAACAGACTGCAATCTCTCTGCTCTGAGGCAGAGGGTTGGAAACGGTCTCTTTTGCCCTGACTCTTGGAAGACATTTGGAAAGATGCCAGGGAAAGCCACCAGGGAACAAAAGCCCCAAAAAACTGGTTTTCACTGAGCCCATCCCCCACCACAGGGGGGCAGGGCAACTCTGCCCAAACAGGGTTGCCTGAGTAACAGTGAGGCAGGCCCCTCCCACAGAAGACAGGTTGGGAGAACAAGAGACCAGCAACCCTAAGGTCCCTAGAAAACAGGTGCATCTTGCTTGGGTTGTGGTCAATAATTTGGACTCTATACATTCCCTCAATCACCCCTCAACAGAATGACTAGGAGGAACCCCCAAAATAGGAAAGACTCAGAGATAATGACTTATGCAGATTTACAAATGGATGCAGATATAACCAAGATGTCAGAGATGGAATTCAGGCTAGCAATTGTGAAGACAATAGCTAGAATGGGGAAATCAATTAATGGCAACACAGAGTCTCTAAGGGCAGAAATGAAAGCTGAACTGGCAGAATTTAAAAATGCTATCAATGAGCTCCAATCTAATCTAGATAATTTAACAGCTAGGGTGAGGCAGAAGAACGAATTGGTGACCTGAAAGACAATTTAATAGATTAAAAAGGGAAAAGAGGAGGCCAGGGAAAAACAACTCAGAATCCATGAAAATAGAATCAGAGAAATAAGTGAAACCATGAAGCGTTCCAATGTCAGAATTATTGGAATCCTAGAGGGGGTGGAGAGAGAGAGGACTAGAAGATATATTTGAGCAAATTGTAGCTGAGAACTTCCCTCATCTGGGGAATGAAACAAACATTCGCATCCTAGAGGCAGAGAGGACCCCTCCCAAGATCAAGGAAAACAGGCCAACACCCCGGCATGTAATAGTAAAACTCGCAAATCTTAGAACCAAGGAAACCATCTTAAGGGCAGTTAGGGGGAAGAGATTCCTTACGTACAGAGGGAGGAACATCAGAATAACGTCAGACCTATCCACAGAGACCTGGCGAGCCAGAAAGGCCTGGCAAGACATATTCAGGGTACTAAAAGAGAAGAATATGCAGCCAAGAATACTTTATCTGGCAAGGCTGTCATTTAGAATGGATGGAGAGATGCAGAACATCCAACACCAGCAGAAACTGAAAGAATATGTGACCACTAAGCCGGCCCTGCAAGAAATATTAAAGGGGGTTCTATAAAAGGAGAAAGACCCCAAGAGTGATATACAACAGAAATTTACAGGGGCAATCTATAAAAACAAGGTCTTCACAGGCAACATGATGACAATAAATTCATATCTTTCAATAATCACTCTCAATGTGAAAGGCCTAAATGCTCCCATAAAATGGCACAAGGTTGAAGACTGAATAAAAAGAGAGGACCCATCCATATGCTGTCTACAAGAGACTCATTTTGAACCTAAAGATACATCCAGACTGAAAGTGAAGGGATGGAGATCCATCTTCCATGCCATCAGACCTCAAAAGAAAGCTGGGTAGCAATTCCTATAGACAAATTAGATTTTAAACTAAAGAGTGTAGTTAGAGACACAGAAGGACACTGTATCATTCTTAAAGGGTCTATCCAACAAGAAGATCTAACAATTATAAATATCTATGCCCCAACATGGGAGCAGCCATCTATATAAGCCAACTGTTAACCAAAATAAAGAGTCATATTGATAACAATATGTTAAGTGTAGGAGACCTCAAGACTCCACTCTCAGCAATAGACGGATCATCTAAGCAGAAAATTGACAAAGAAACAAGAGCTTTGAATGACACACTGGACCAGATGGACCTCATAGATATATACAGAACATTCCACCCTAAAACAACAGAATACTCATTCTTCTCGAGTGCACATGGAACTTTCTCCAGAATAGACCACATACTGGCTCACAAATCAAGTCTCAACCAATACCAAAAGACTGAGATTATTTCCTGCATATTCTCAGAACATAATGCTTTAAAACTGGAACTCAATCACAAGAAAAAATTTAGAAAAACTCAAACACTTGGAAGCTAAAGACCACTCTGCTCAAGAATGTTTGGGTCAACCAGGAAATCAAAGAAGAACTTAATTCATGGAAACCAATAGAAGGAAAACACATCGCTCCAAAGCCTATGGGATACTGCAAAGGCAGTCCTAAGGGGGAAATACATAGCCATCCAAGCCTCACTCAAAAAAATAGAAAAATCCCAAATTCATCAACTAACTCTACACCTTAAAGAACTAGAGAAAAAGCAACAAACGATGCCTAAGCCATGCATTAGAAGACAAATAATTAAGATTAGAGCAGAGATCAATGAATTAGAAACCAGAAACACAGTAGATCAGATCAACGAAACTAGAAGCTGGTTCTTTGAAAGAATTAATAAGATCGATAAAACACTGGCCAGACTTATCCAAAAGAAAAGAGAAAGGACCCAAATTAATAAAATTATGAATGAAAGGGGAGAGATCACGACTAACACCAAGGAAATAGAAACAATTATTAGAAATTATTATCAACAACTATATGCCAATAAACTGAGCAATCTGGATGAAATGGAGGCCTTCCTAGGAAACCTATAAGCTGCCAAGACTGAAACAGGAAGAAACTGACAACCTGAATAGGCCAATAACCAGTAACGAGATTGAAGCAGTGATCAAAAACCTCCCAAAAAACAAGAGTCCAGGGCCTGATGGATTCCCTGGGGAATTCTACCAACATTCAAAGAAGAAATAATATCTATTCTCCTGAAGCTGTTTCAAAAATAGAAACAGAAGGAAAGCTTCCAGACTCATTCTATGAGGCCAGCATTACCTTAATCCCCAAACCAGGCAAAGACCCCATCAAAAAGGAGAATTTCAGACCGATATCCCTGATGAATATGGATTGCAAAATCCTCAACAAAATCCTAGCTAACAGGATCCAACAATACATTGAAAGGATCATCTACCATGACCAAGTGGGATTTATCCCCGGGATGCAAGGGTGGTTCAACATTCACAAATCAATCAATGTGATAGAACACATTAATAACAGGAGAGAGAAGAACGATATGGTCCTCTCAATTGACGCAGAAAAAGCATCTGACAAAATACAGAATTCTTTCCTGATTAAAACTCTTCAGAGTATAGGGATAGAGGGAACATTCCTCAAGTTCATAAAATCCATCTATGAAAAACCCACAGCGAATATCATCTTCAATGGGGAAAAGCTGAGAGCCTTTCCCTTAAGATCAAGAACACGTCAAAGATGTCCGCTCTTACCACTATTGTTCAACATAGTATTAGAAGTCCTAGCAACAGCAATCAGACAACAAAAAGAAATAAAATGTATTCAAATTGGCAAAGAAGAAGTCATATACTTCCAAAAGCTAGTGAAACAAAAGCAAAAATGGACTTTTGGGGCTTCATCAAGATAAAAAGCTTCTGCACAACAAAGGAAACAGTCCACAAAACAAAGAGGCAACCCACAGAATGGGAGAAGATATTTGTAAATGACACTACAGATAAAGGGCTGGTATCCAAGATCTATAAAGAACTTCTCAAACCCAACACCCAAAAAACAAATAATCAAGTCAAAAAATGGGCAGAAGACATGAACAGACACTTCTCTGAAGAAGACATACAAATGGCTAACAGACACATGAAAAAATGTTCATCATCATTAGCCATCAGGGAAATTCAAATCAAAACCGCATTGAGATACCACCTTACACTAGTTAGAATGGCAAAAATGGACAAGGCAAGAAACAACAAATGTTGGAGAGGTTGTGGAGAAAGGGGAACCCTCTTACACTGTTGGTGGGAATGCAAGTTGGTACAGCACTTTGGAAAACAGTGTGGAGGTGCCACAGAAAATTAAAAATAGAGCCACCCTATGACCCAGCAATTGCACTCCTGGGTATTTACCCCAAAGACACAGATGTAGTGAAAAGAAGGGCCATATGCACCCCAATGTTCATAGCAGCAATGTCCGCAATAGCCATACTGTGGAAAGAGCTGAGACGCCCTTCAACAGATGAATGGATAAAGATGTGGTCCATATATACCATGGAATATTACTCAGCCATCAGAAAGGATGAATACCCAACTTTTACATCAACATAGATGGGACTGGAGGAGATTATGCTAACTCAAATAAGTCAAACAGAGAAAGTCAATTATCATATGGTTTCACTTACTTGAGGAACATAAGGAATAGCATGGAGGACATTAGGAGAAGGAAGGGAAAAATAAAGGGGGGGAAATCGGAGGGAGAGATGAACCATGAGAGACTATGGACTCTGAGAAACAAACTGAGGGTTTTAGAGGGGAGGGGGGTGGGGGGATGGGTTAGCCCGGTGATGGGTATTAAGGAGGGCACGTACTGCATGGAGCACTGGGTGTTACACGAAAACAATGAATTGTGGATCACCACATCAAAAACTAATGATGTACTGTATGGTGATTAACATAACATAATAAAAAATTTTTTTTAAAAAGTTAGGTATTATATTTTCACTAGAAAAGGTTCAGTGAGGTCAAATAAGGTTCTGAGATTTAATCCAGTCATTTGATTCCAAAGGATCATTTCTTTTGCCTTCCTTCATAGTCCAATTTAATTCCAATGACTAAATTCAAGGGTATAGTCAATTCCATGGTATAGTCAAGTCTAATTACACTCAAAGACACTCTGTGCCATACTGGGAAAAGTAAGGGCTTTAAAATTAATTGGACTTGGATTTGCTACTTACTAGATATGAGCATTAAGAAAAATATATACACTTCATAATATTCATTTGTTTTTCTAGGGAAAAAAAAAGTATACCAGTACCTATTTTGCAGGAATCTTTTTAAGAACCATACAGAACTGATATATATTACCTAGCATGATGCCTGGTGAAGATTAAGCATTAAATACACAGTTGGCAAAAGTGGAATGGATTATTTCATCCAGACAGAGCAGGGCTACTAGAATCAGAGAAATGGTCTACCACATTATATTCCTGGTCTGTCCCAGTCTCAGATAGAGATGGTAACAAAGGACTACAAACAGTAAGTCAACAGACCAGAAGGTAAATTCAAAAAGGGCTTTTGTAACCATCAATAGATTAATCTTTGAGGATTGATAAGTAAAAATATAGTTTAAAAACAATTGTCTGAAGATACATTCTTCTATAATTGAACAGGTGTAGTAGACAACCCAAATATAAGCCATTTCATTTCTTTTCTGTGTACCTCTCTCATGCGGAAAATATCTTTTGAAAAAGGTATTTTCTTAGAAATTTGATATTTGGAGGTATCAAAAATACTGCAAAATGCAAGAATCCTGTTGAGTGCATTTGATTCACACGATAAATTAATCATCATTTCAACTGGGTTATCTACATATTTCCTGAGAGTATAAGGCTTGGAAAACGTCTTGGTTCTTGGTGCTTCTCTTACTTGCAGCAGCCAGTTGCGTTGTGAAAATGTACAGTCTTTTAGCAATTCATGAAGATGGCTAATGAACTCAGAATTCTTGCTGCACCCCATATGTTTATTACCCTATTCATTGGTTCTGTTGGGCAAAGAATTTGAAGACAACTTATACCTCATTTTGATCCAAATCTTGACACACCCTCAAAATATTACCAGATCTTTTAAAGCAATTTAAAAATCAATTTGAGGGCAAGTCTACACTGAAAGAGCAAGTCTAGACATGCCCAATCATTCAGTGACTGCTCAACAGTGGAAAAGCAGGCTGGGGATACAGACAATTTGTACAGGTGCGGGAGTATTTATAATGCTCTATTCTATGGCAGAAATAAAGTGGAGATCAAGATCTTTCTGTGAATATTTCTATCTTAACCTTTTCTGTCCTTTTGTTAAGTAAAAATAAATTATTTACATCTTTGCTAAAGCGTAAGAAGAAAGAGGTATAAAGATACCTTGAGGATGGTTCATCTACTGTGGTTTTCCTGTTTATAAGATTTGTAAGATTATTTATCCTGAACTCTTACTGGAAGCATTAAAAGAACAAAATTACCCTAAAAATTTCTACCTATTTATAAAAAAAATTGCCTATTTAAATAATTCATTCCATGTAAAAAAAAAATGTTAAATATTTGCTAAAGTGCTTGAGATGTGGTGATGGAGTGTTCTCTGCAGCTGATTATAGACCAATTTGTGCTATACGGAAAGGTTGTCATTGGTAAAGGATGGTCAAAATGACAGGACTAAAGTGCTGCTAACGATTAAGAGTGCAGCAGTTTTATTTATGTATTTTGGTTGGTATCAATTGTTTTAGAGCTTCCCTTGCTACCTTGCAACTGAATATTACATATCATTTCTAAGGTAGAACATTTTGTTCAAGAGAAAAGTTTGTCTTACAGTTGATATTGATAGATTCCTAACTGAGTGCTAAAAGGATTCCAGAAGTGACTACCCAGTGGGCATCAAAAGCTTGAGAACTAGCCATCTGCCCATTGATTAAATCATTTTTCTGCCATAAGTTGATTTATGGACACCAATTTCCAACCATTCTACAGAGTTATATCTGAATCAGGTGACTATACTCTAATTGTCCACTGAGCAAATGCTATATTTCTGATCAGCTCATTCATCTCATTAGTTTCAGATTAAAGTGGTCTTTAGACTGAGGAACCACACTGCCAATAAAAGTCACACTGGCCTGACAAGAAAGATCTGATTTGCTGGAAGAGATTTCCATTTATTAATATAAAAGAAGGTTATACTTTCCAGATAAATTGTTTTCTTATAGGATAGATTTCAATGAAAATTGGGGACAGTAGTGCATTTCCCAGGAAAACAATCACAGGCCAATAGATTTATCAAATATAAGCAAGGAAACTAGACAGTTACCACTGAATGGAATCTGCATTTATGTGGCCTAATTATGGCAGTCATTTAGAGTAATAAAACTCACTACTGATTGTCATCACTAGTTTACTATTGGTAAACAGGTATATTTTTCTGCTTGAAAACATCAATTTTAAAATTCTACAATGAGGGTTTTAAAAATACGGCCCTCTTAGGATAGAGTTATATAAAGTCAAAAACACAATTTATCAAAGCACAAAAGTTCAAGGTGCCTTAACATAAGCAAGACCTTCAAACCATTCACTGAGACAGAATTATGTACTTCTAAAAACCAGCTTTATTATATCTAGGCAGTAGCATAATATGTTAGTACTTCTAAGAGGATATTTTATCTAAATAAGAACTGAGATTTTTAATTAAAACAAAATTAAAGTAGCATTTGGGCCTAAAACAATAAGCATATTTTGGTGGTTTTTAAAATCTGTTGCCTTTTTATGTTATGGCTGGCCAACATTTACAACTGTATGCTTTCTTGGTACTCAATTAAAAAAGACAATTTCAATTCATTACAGGTTATGTTCCTTTTAAGAGTGATCATTGAGTCACTGTAATAAATTCAGATGATCATAAATTTCTTCCTAGAATTCTATTTCTTATACACTCTGGTTTACTTGGAAGCTATTTTAATAATATGGTACTAATCAATATATTCCATTGTATAAAGAACTAACTACAGAACTCCAATTCCCAAGATCTAATTATTCAGTATATAATAGAAATTTACCAATAAATATACTTGGAAAGCTGCTTGAGAACAAAAGGACTTTTAATACCATGAAAAGGAATTAAATTATGCTGAGGCACAGAGAAGTATAATGTGGCCTGTGTATAGACTTCTATGAGTCCATTTGAGATGTACAAAGTTTTCACAACTGCTTTCAAAATGTTCTCTGTAACAAAGATCCCTTTCAACCTAAGAGAAACATTTGGAATGCTGAGAAATGTAATATCAGACAACCCCAATATTCTTACACCATGTATCATGCAATCAGCATGCAGGGACAGAGGTGCTGTGCACAGCACACTCCGTTAGTTCGGTGACTATAAAGTCAGAAGTTTGAGTAAGCATTATTAGCCAAACAACTGCCAAAGGCAAAAACGCCACTCAGTCTTTTATGCCCCGTCTTTCCTTCGCTTTGGGGATAGCCAACTCTGATTTGCTTTTTATCTAATTCAATCTCACCTCAAAGATTAAAAAAAAAAAAAAAAATTCCAACTGAATAAAGCACCATAGCCTCCTAGGAAAGCTCAAAGAAATATTAAATGTAGGGGCGCCTGTGTGGCTCAGTCAGTTGAGATGCTGACTCTTAACTTTGGCTCAGGTCGTGATCTCCGGATCCTGGGATCGAGCCCCAAGTCGGGCTCCTTGCTCAGCGGGGAGTCTGCTTCAGGATTCTCTCTCCCTGAGCCCCTCCCCCCTGCTGTTGCCCTTTCTCTCAAATCTTAAAAATAAAATAAAAGAACTATCAAATGTAGTCCCTGATTTCATAATAGAGAGATTTCACTTCCAGCTCCATTTCTGAGGGAAGGTTTTACGCATGAAGAATTAGTAAGACATTTATTCTTTAAGAGTCAAACCTCTGAACCAGTTCTCAAATGGCTGCACATTGGAACCATCTGGAGAGCTCCAAAACCTACTGAGGCCCAGGTCCTATGCCCAGAAATCCTAATTAATCTAGGGGGTTGGGGACTTTTAGAAGTTCTTTTACTATTCAGACAACTTAAAGAACAATTGCTCTATGTCCTTCATTTATTTCAGTGGTTCTCAACCAGGGATGATTTTGTTTCCCCCTCCTCAGGGGGACATTTGGCACTATCTGGAGACATTTTTGATTGTTCACAATTGGGAGAGTGCTACTTGCATCCATTGAGTAGAGGCCAGAAATGCTGGCAAACATCCTATAATGCACAAGACAGCCCTCACAAAGAATTATCAGATCGAAAATGTCAATAGTGCCATGGCTGAGAAACCCAATTCACTCATTCAAGAAATAGGAGCCAAAGAACCTGACTCTGTGCCAGACAGTGCTAGGTTCTGGGACCTGAGAAATGAAGGACTCAGCCTCTGTCCTTCAGAATTATCCTCCCAAGCAAGGGCAATGAAGCAAACCTCAAAGAACAGTACAATGTGAGAACTGGGCTAGAGCTAATCACAAGGGAATATGTGTACAACAGGAGAAGTAACACCTATGCTTATGAGGAGGGAGAAGGGAGGCTTCCATAGAAGAGGGCACTCTCCATCAGCATCAGCTGCTGTGGTGGCTGGACTCAGATATTCTGGGTTCAAATTCAGACTTCACCACACAAACTAGCTGCGTCTTTGGATAAGTTACAGAACCCTGCTGTACCTCAGTTTTCTTATCTGTAAAATCCAAAAAATACTATTTATCTCAAAATGGGGATTGAATGAGTTACTATATGTAAAGAACTTAGAATGATGCCCAATACATAGTGGGTACTTAATACTTTATCATCATTGTGGTTATTTTTGTTGACATATAGAAGTCAAGTACGGAAGTTAACTCCGGGCAAAGGGAATATTGGGTGCAACAATCGAAGGAAGCAATGGCATACCATGTTTAGAGAACTATGTAAAGTTCACTACTGCTGGGCATAATGATTAAGTTGGGGCTTAGCAAATATCGAAGATGGAGAGGTAGGCAGTGTAGTGAACTAGAGGCAAAAACTCCAGTTTTTGTCCCTCCCTATAGCCACACACTTTGCTATGTTCATTTGTTGTTCCTTCCATTGAAAGTCTATTCCTCTACCTCTTGTATCTGGGCTAACTTTATGACTCATCTTGGCCAATGTAAGCCAACAGAAGTAGCAGTTGGGACCAAGCCTAGGCCTCAAAAGGCCTGTGAATTTCTACTCCCTCTTCTGGAATTTTGCTTAACAGCCAAAAAACAAACTCTGCCTAGCCTTCTGGAAAAGCAAACTCATGGTCTGATCCACTCCATCGCACCAGCCAAGAGCCACCCACTGGGCGCCTGCCAGCTAACCACAGATGCAGGAGATCTAGGTGAGGTAAGCTAAGCCTGAGCAAGATCAGCAAAACACCCCCTCCGACCTGTAGACTAGTAGAGAATACACTGTTGTTTTAAGTCACTGGATTTAGGGGTTGTTATTGCAACATTCTTACAGCAACAGATAACTAAAATATCCAGACACAGAAACATCCAGATTATGGGATATCATTATATGCCATGGCATGGAGTTTGAATTTTTATTTTGAAGCCAATGAGGAATCACTGAATGACAGTTAGCAGGAGACATCTAGGAAGAGTTTTAAGAAAAACTATCATGGCAGCAATGAGACAGAGGGATCAGGGTAGGGCACACCTGGAGCTGCAACTGGAGATAAAAAGGATTTGATGTCCGAGCTGCCATTGCTTAGTCACTGCTAAATTACAAAATTAAGAACTATGAAGAAGCTTAGTATTTAATAGAAAAAGTAGATTTTAAAAATTATGATCTAATAAGTGTAATATTAGTATCCCCCCAAAAATTCTAGAAAGCTGTTAAATTCTCTAAGACCATTTCATGCCCAATTAACCCTTTCATTTTTGATAGAATTACTAAAATGGTAAAAGAGTTGATAACACAGACATATCTTAATTCAAGGAGAAGTCAGACTGACCATCTTTGGGAATGGTACAGAGACACTTCTTCAGTGAATGGGATGATAAATTCTAACTTCCATTTCAACTCTCCTTTTCTAGGGTTCTATTGGGAAGAAGTAGTAAAGATTTGGAACTGCAGTGCACTCGTTTGTTTATAACCGCCTACCATCATCACTGCTGCCATCACATTTAGAAGGCAACCTTTGGTCTCTAGAACAAGCAGGACAGGAATTGACAGGAAACCAATGTAAAGCCTTATGTATATCCATACAGCACAACTCTAAGATTTATAGATAAAATACCATTGACCATATTTTACAGAAAAGACAGACTATGTGACTTCCAAGGTTCTTAGTGAACAAATCAGAATAGAAAACAGAACTAAGGTCTTCAGTGATTTTTTCCCCCATTAAATACCTATGCCTGCCTCTTGCTTCAATACTCTATACTTGGTCATGAGATTCTTTAGTTTTAGAAAATAACCACTTAGGCTTTACCTAAATTGTAATGAATGTTTTGTGAGCCCTTTCTATTCTCAGACAGATCTTTTTCCACTCCATCTCTATTTCACTGTACTACCCAGGCCAATGATCAGATTTTAGATTAATCTTAGATTTTTCCCCTTCTGTTTATAAGTTTCTCCTGCCTTTCTGCTACTCAAGCTTGCTCAAAATGTGACTCTCCTCCTTTTCCTATCCAATTCCCAAACCTAGCATTCAAAGTCAGTTTCTACATGGAACACAAACCTTAGCCATCTGAGTGCCTTTAAAATTTCAGTATGCAATCAGAAATAATTTCTCCACACATTTGGTCTGTTTCAGTGCTTCCAAAATGACTACAATAAATCTGTGAATCATGCCTAGAACATCTTTTTTTTTCCAGACCATGATTTCTTTTATTACTTTCAAAGTCTTGGATAATTTACCACCCATCCCCTTCAAAATACCTGCATCTCTCATGGTAGCAAGTGATACAAATGATACAAGCAATACAGCACACATTTTTTCCCATGAGCAATGAGCTCCCTTTATGTAGCTTCTTATGGATTAATCTTTTTTAAAGGGTGGAGGTCTTTTCCTTTCCTTCTCAAAAGGGATAAAAATTTTATTTTATTTTATTTTTTTAAAGATTTTATTTATTTGATAGAGAGAGACACAGCAAGAGAGGGAACACAAGCAGGGGGAGTGGGAGAAGGAGAAGAAGGCTTCCCGCCGAGCAGGGACCCCGATGCGGGGCTCCATCCCAGGACCCTGGGATCATGACCTGAGCCAAAGGCAGATGCTTAACCGACTGAGCCACCCAGGCACCCCAGGGATAAAAATTTTAAAATTCAGATTTCATTGTCTTCAAAGTGTTCACTACTGTGAATTCTTGCTCTCTTCATTTTAGAGCCTACAGAGTAGTTAAAAATAAAACATAAGTTTGTAAAACCCAGAAATATTCTTTTTTTTATGTTATGTTAATCACCATGCATTACATCATTAGTTTTTGATGAAGTGTTCCATGATTCATTGTTTGCGTATAACACCCAGTGCTCCATTCAGTATGTGCCCTCTTTAATACCCATCACCAGGCTAACCCATCCCCCCACCCCCCTCCCCGGGTTCCAGAAATATTCTTTAAGTTAGAAATACAGCAACTGACCTTATTCACAATTACTTAAGATCATGAAGATGATAGGGACCTATAATATTAAGAATATAGCTTAGTTAGTACCTGCTTTTATTTTTTAAGTTTAATTTTTGTTATGAAAGTAATAAATGATTGTCTATATTCACAATAGAGAGAAAAGGTGGAAGGGAAAAAAGATCAAAAAGGCTAATGAAGGAATAACAAGATGGTGGCAGAGTAGGAGGACCCTGGGCTTGTCTCCTCCCACAAACGCAAGTAGATAACTACCAAATCATCCTTAAATACCCTAGAAACAGACCTGAAGACTGACATTACAAACTCCACAACTAAAGGGAGAGAAGAGGCCACATCAAGGAAGGTAGAAATTATGGAGCCATAGTTTAGGGGAGAAACAGATCATGGGTACTTCAGAGGAGAGGGAACCATGGTCATGGAGAAGGGGGAAGGGGAGAGAGACAGAGAAAGAGACACAGAGAAGCACCTGGGAATGCACAAGGAGGATGTTTCCCCAAAGTCATTTGCTTGGAAAACAAGAGGGGCTGAATTTCATGAATTCTTGCAACCAGCCGGGCTTAAGGCCTAGTGTTTTAAAGGTCAGTGGGCTTGGCTGGGATAGAGCCTGAGGGCACTGCCCTGCTCCAGGAGAGAAGACAGGCAAACAACCCTGGGGCAGACAGTGTGGAAACAGCAATTAAAGAACACCTGGGGCACACAGTGGGTGATTATTCACTCCTCTCAGAGAGCGTCCCTGGGAGGCAAAGCAGGATAAAAACTGTACAAGGACTGGCCTCATGGAATAATTTTGAATGTGTTCCCTCTACTCCATTATTTGTAAGATTTTGTAAGACCATAAAAATGGTCATTTTTTTTTTTTTTTTTAATGGTAGAATTCACCAATGAAACCATGTGGTCTTGGGCTTTTCTGTGCTGGGAAATTTTTGATTCCTAGTTCAACTTTCATTCATATTGGTCTAAGATTTCCTACCTCTTGGATTCAAGATCCATGAGTCAATCTTGATAACTTGTGCATTTTTAGGGCTTATCTTTTTTTCCTACATTATCTGATTTGTTAGTATATAATTGTTTATAGTAATCTGTTATCGCACCATGGATTTCTGATTTACCTGTTGTATTGTTTTCTCTCCCATTTCTCATTTTGCTTTTGAATCTTTTCTTCCTTAATGTAGTTAAAACACTGCCAATTTTATTTTTGGAAAAACAGGTCATTACTTCCAATGTTATGTTCTTGCTTATTCTGGTCTCTATTTCTGATTTTTCTTTGGTATTTCCTTCCTCTACTAAATATCAGCTAAGTTTCTTCTTTTTTTAGTTCCTTGCACTGTAATGTTAAGAAAAAAAGTTCAAATAAACAACTTAATACAAGCATTTATATCACAAATTTCACTCTAACATCTGATTTTGCTGCATCCCATAGGTTTTAGAATATTGTTTTTTCTTTTGTTTGAGACATTTTGATTTGCCGTTTGATTTCTAATTTGGCCCATTGTGCAGTAGTGTGTTTAATATTTACATATTAAATACTTAATATTTACATTGTAGATTTTCCAGCTTTGTTTTATTGTTGATCTTTAGTTTTGTACCGTTGTGGCTGGAAAACCTACTTGGTAGGATTTTAGTCTTCTTAAATTTGTAAAATTTGTTATGTCCCTTTTTACGTGTTTATGTGATTTAACCAGGGGATTCTTCTGTGTGTACTTGAAGAAAATGTATATTCTATTTTTCTTGGATGGAATGTTTTATATACATCTTTTAGAACCATGTATTCTAAAGTATACTTCAAGTAAAAAATGTTCTTGTTAAAAAATAACTTTAGGGGCGCCTGGGTGGCTCAGATGGTTGAACAGCTGCCTTCGGCTCAGGTCATGATCTTGGGGTCATGATCTCAGGGTCCTGGGATCAAGCCCCCACAACAGGCTCCCCACTCAGCAGTCTGCTTCTCCCTCTTCCTCTCCTCCCACCACCCCCCTTAACTATATTGGAATTAAAAACTTAATTTAAAAAAAGGCTAATGACAACTAGTAACATTTTACTACAGTTGACCCTTGAACAATCCAGGGTTTGACTGCCAACCCCTGTGCAGTCAAAAATATGCATATAACTTTTGACTTTTCAATAACTTAAATACTCCTAGCCTACTGTTAACCAGAAGCCTTAATGATAACAATCGATTATTTTGTTTGTTCTATTGCTTTATTATATACTGTATTCTTACAATAAAGCTAGAAAAACAATGTGAAGAAAATTATAAGAGAAAATACATTAACAGTATTGTTTAAAAAAAAAAAAAAATCCACGTGTAGGTTGTGTACCTGGCAGTCCCCCAGAAGTGTCTCTTCCTTCAACTGTGTGTGAATGGAACAGATCTGGGGATTACCCCTTCCTCCAGCCTCCAGCCACCCTCTTTTCTAGTCACAACCCTAAGAACCATCTTCCAGCCATCCTCTGCCTCTCTGGCTCTTATTTCAACTGTGATGATGTGGCTCTTGAGGACACAGGCCACTTCTTCCAGGAGCTGGCCAAGGAGAAGCTGGGGGTACCAGGCATCTCTAAGATGCAAAAAGAAGGCTGCGGCCATGCTCTCTTTCAGGACTTACAGAAGCTATCCCAAGATGAATGGGGCAAAATCCTTGACACCATGGAAGCCAACATGGTCCTGGAGAAGAACCTGAACCAAGCGCTTTTCGATTTGCATACCCTGGCTTCTGCCCATGAAGACCCTCATCTGACTTCCTGGATAGCGACTTCCTAGGTGAGGAGGTAAAACTTGTCAAGAAGAAGGCAACCACCTGACTAACCTTCCCAGGCTAGCTGACCGCCCCCAGGTTGGGCTGAACAAGTATCTCTTCTAAAGGCATATCCTCAAGCACAGCTAGGAGCCTCCAGAGACCAGCAGCCATTGAGGAGCTCTCTCTGGCTCCCCCTGGTGTCAGGGCTTCTTCGCCTAAGTTTGCCTACAGCTGCTAGGCAACTTTAACTACCCTGGAGCCCTTTCCCAAAGGAAAACAATAAAGCTTTTTTTTTTTGGGGGGGGGGGGGGATGTGTTGGTGGACCTGTACAGTTCAAACCTGTGTTCAAGGTCAACTGTAATTATTTTTCTAGTCTTTTTTCAATAAATACATTTACATAATTGTGCTATATATCCAGGTCTAGAAAATTTTTACTAGAAGCATAGCATAAGTATTACACCATTTTGAGTATGACTTTATTATAACACTATTTTGTGCTTAGAGATTCACATAAGTGGTTAATTGGATCATATCCACATTTTAAGGTAATCATCCTAATTTTTAAAAATTTAAGGTAATTGCCCTAATTTTATAAGTAGAGAAACTATGGCATCCTGCTGTTTTTAAAACATTTTGTAGAAGAATTAACTAGTGTGCTTATTAAAAATACAAATTAACATGCCTCTACTCTAAACCTTCTGAATTAAAATCTCAAAATAGACAAATTCAGTCAGTACCCCAAGTGATTTTTCTGCTCTACTGAAAAGTGAACACTTTTGCCTCTTTGTAATACCGCTAGATTTGCCTCATCTAGCTAACCAATAACATATTTACATCATTCATTTTCTCAGTCACTTACTTTGAACCATGCATAAGGGTATTAGAGCAAGTCTTACCCAGGATTAGGTTAGGGAGATTTTCTAAAGGCGGCCACGGGGGAGAAAATAAATTAGTTTACTGCTTCCACCTGAGGTACTTATAAGGCAGTGAAACCGTACTGCATTCCTCCTTTATAGCCTCAATTATAACGTCTTTTATCTCAGCTTCCAAAACAATTTCAAGTTCAGTTGGCTTCCACCTGAGTGCTTTAATTTTTTCTAGTTGATAACGGCTGCCTCTTTTATTTTCATCTTGAGACTTCTCACCAGTCCTTTCACTCACACCTAAATTCCTTAGGACAGAAGTTATTTCTTTTAGAGATTTAGTAGTTCATGTTTCTGTCCAAGACAACATGTCCCTTCTGGAGGTCACCCACACCCACCCCATACCCCAGTATTTGCTACACTGTCCACATATTGTAAAGGTGGAATCTGTATGTCTGAAAGTGATTCTATTTTGTAATATACAGCATCTGAAAGGAGATGGCGCACTTAGTTTAACACCCAAAGTAAATTAGATGTTAGACTAATGCCCAATAAATCTCATGATAAAATTGAGGCACTGATTTCGGCTCAATTTGGAGGTTACTACCGATTTGATTTACCAGAACAGAGCAGGCTATTTCAGCTCCTTAGGCTTTCCTTTTCTTCTGTAGGGTTAGGTATGTAATTTCGAAGGACACAATCCAAGCCTTGTGATACACTGTGTCATTGTTACCAGTCAACTCAAAAGTAATGGAGTCATTCACCAAATTCTGTGGTAACTATCTTCTGAAATGCTCATCTGGGCCACAAAGCTATTATTAAATATGTGGAAAACAGCACTTTAAGTCACAAATTTTAGATCATCTCTCTCATCTTGATTCATAACTTTGAGACATCTCTCACTTGAATGAAAAACTTAGTCAAAATTTTTTTAAAGATTCATTTGTTTATTTATTTACTTGAGACAGAGACAGAGCATGAGCAAGGGGGAGGAGGCACAGGGAGAGGGAGAAGCAGACCCCTTGTTAAGCAGGAAGCCAGATGAGGGACTCAATCCCAAGGACCATGAGATCATGACCTGAGCCACTGGGATCATGACCTGATCCTAAGGCAGACGCTTTACTGACTGAGCCACCCAGGTGCCCCTCAAAAAGTATTTCTAAGGAAAGTACGAAGTAATTTATTTTCTGAGCCCCTGAGTGGGTATAAAAGTCCATTGTCCATCTTTACTATTAAGAAGCCTGAGGACAACCTGATTCTCATTTCTTGGTACAGATTTCTTAACAATTGTAAGATATCTTCATAGTCTTGTAACTCAAATATTTTGCTGTTACCGGGTATCAATCACTTAGATCTCGCCTAAGATATAATGAGTATTTCCAACATGGAAGACAATTTGTTTTATTCAACTACATTGTGGCTGAGAAAAGTTTTCTTCCATTATGTTTTTAATCATTGCTTCTATCATATTATTCCTATATCAGGAACATGGTATAATTCTAGAAAGATTGTTTTCTTTGCCATACATGTCTATCATCTTTTAGCTATACTACAGCTGACAAATATGCTCGCAAAAACAGTGTTCCTTTTATAACTCTAATGTTAAAAATTAGAAGTGCTGTAATACAAGCATTACAATTTCAAAATAGTTATCAAGTAATTGAAAAGCTTGGACTTGGAAGCAAGTCTACTAGGAGTTCATTTAAGTAATGCTGGATAAATATAAGATTTACTATTACTTCTCATTATGTTAAAGTTTCTAAATTAAATGGCTTAATGGCCACTTAGTTTATCAAACACACAATTTGACATTTTCATCAAAATCTGTAATTTATGATCTAGCTAAGTTTGATAAAATATTTTATTCTATAATATATATTTATCAGTCCAAGAGGAGGTAATTTACAATAAGGTGAATTTTTAATTCCTGCTGAGAAAAATCTGAGTAAGAAATGCCCTTACAAATATTGTCAGTCTTGATATATATAGTTATGAGTTTGGCAGTAAAACAGATGAGCAGAGTCTCTCAGTTCACATCTGCTAACAAGGAGTTTATAGTTCTCAATTTATTTTGCTTTCAAAAAGGAATAACTTATGAGAGACTATATTTACATCCTTATAATTCTTACTTGTGATCATTTAGAGTTATATAGCAGAGAGCAGTTCAGGACATTCTTTAGAGCTAAAGACAAAACCAGATAACCACTTCAGTATCCAAGTAGTAATTTAAGGTCCTAGATTTCTACTAGAATAAAATAAATGTTCTTCACAACAACTAGGTAAACTGATGATAATAAGGAGCTTAAGTTGACATTTTACAACGGTCTATCTTTGGTAAGCTAAGGCAGCATTTTTGGAACTTCACTTTGTAAGAAAAATAAATAAATAAATGCACCTGGTTGTGTGAAGCATTAATGGCAGTGCTGTGTAACAAGAGAACCGCGGCGTACTTTACAGTGGTAGAATATTTAGGGGACACCGAAGGATATACCCCACACTCAATATTAGATTATCAGGGCTCTGAAATGTATTGTAATACTAAATAAAACTTATTGAACTCAGTATTTCCTAAACTCATAAATATGGACACTTGTTTTATCACATATTCAGTAATAACCTGAGGAAAATTATTCCATGAAACACTCCTTTTAAAAATCTGACCTAAAGGTATACCAATTGGCACACCCATACTGGACAACTGGGGAGAGGGAGTTTAACAAAGGGACCAATTACAAAGGTACGGATAAGACTAAGGAAATAAGAGATGCTGTATTTTCCAGGGTCTAGCAACATCATGAGACCATTACCACCCATTGGCCTAAAGGGACAGAGGGAAGGAGCAGAGACTAGAACACAGGGTAGGTTGCTATCATGGGGAGCTAGGACTTTTGGTAGAGGGACCTAGCCAACCCAATAAGATATAGCAAAAGGGAAGCTAGGGGAATAAATACCCAGATCCACTCTTTTCTCACTCTGTGATCACCTATCCTTGGTCCCCTGGGCCAAACTCAACCAAAGCCAGACAGTAAGGGACCACATTAATTCTGTCTATAAAGTTCAGCCGCCTTGGACACATAGCAGGATATGAAAGAGTAAATAGATCTGGATGAGCAAATATCCAGCACAGTAATACTACATATGAGGTCTGTTTAGTACATTTTCCCTTCCAAGTATAGTATATTAGTTTATTAATTTTTTTCAAAGATTATTTTGTTGAAATATTTGCCTATCAATATTTACTAAGCTTCTACTATAACAGTAAACAATGACAAGCTCCCAAAGGAGCTGATAGCCAAAAAGGCATGGGAGAAAGGTAACTATGTAAACTGAAATGCAATTTAATTAGGGCTATAATAGAAGTATGACTAAACTGCTGTAAGTTTACAGGGGAAAAAAAGTAACTGCCTAGGAAAGCCAAAAAGGCACTAGAGGGGAAGTGATACTTGTTTGAACAGAGTCGTGAAGCATGAATAGATTTTCCAGGCAGGGTGGCTGGGAAAGTCGGGGAGTGCATTTCTAACAGAAGGGACACTAGCTAAAGGCAGAGATGTGTGAAAAGGCAGGCCTATTTTGTGCAGGGTTTGGTAAGAGGTTCTGAATTGTTGATTATGCAGGGCATGCTCTGGAGTTCTGGGAGGTAAAAACCCGGAAGCACTGATTAGGTACTTGTCATAATTCTAGGACTCTGGAATTTGTCCTATACTTAAGAACGGTTTTCAGTGTCATTTTAAGTAAGAAATTAGAGGTTAGTAGCCATGTGGACTACAGATGGAGTGACAGTGGCTCTGGACCCCAATTCAAACTGATATTTACTTATTCCATCCTTCTGAGTCTATGGGTTGCACTGATACTCTAGAGAACAACCTTTTTGTTTTTGACTAGGATTGCAACATGATCAATTCAGTGTAATTTTAGGATGTGCTATCTGAAATTGTGGTTGTTCAAACAGTGTAAGAGAGCCTGTTAGAGAAGAACAGCCCAAACAGTTCTGTTAGCAGGCTCACTTTCTGATACATATCACTATGGTTGTGCTAGATAATAACTGGCAAGAGCAAACCATACAAATTTGGCCCTATATGGTTCACATAAGTCCTGAGTGCCAATTTTCATAGAAACTTAAATTAATCCTTCCTCCACTGCCTTGTCCAATTAACTGTTCTCCAATTAACTTCAAAACAAAATAAGATTTCCAATAAAAGACTTCAGGGCACATACTAACTTTGGGTGGCATTTACAAATTACTTCCCTTTCCCTGCCTGATTATAATCAGATCAAACTGTGAATGAACCATTCTGAATTATTGAATGTAATGAACCAAAGAAATAGAAATGTGCCTGTGGGGATAAAAGTTCATTCTCCTGAGGTCTTTCTATATTTCTATCCTGTGTGATATTTCTCAGATCAGTGCTTAAAAGAATAGCTCAAAAATAGTATCAAGTGCTTTAGTCCTTTGTCTGAAATATGTTTTTTTCCTTAGGCTCCTGTTCATCTCTGTCTTGGCCACCAAACAGACTGACATCTGAGGGCACCATACATAATGCTTTTTGATAATCAATATTCAAGAAATGCATAACAGAGCACCTTTGACACTTAAAGGCTGTTTGGTTTTGCCTAAAACAGACCTTCTCCAACCCCCATTTCTACCCCCATCCCCATAGTCAAGTCATTTTCTTCATTCTTGGCCTATTTCTCCTAGCCCTCCCACCCCATCCCTACTTTGTGTGCCTTTGTATTTACCTCAAAGCACTTAGCATATCAATACAACAATTATTTACCCACATTTCTCACTCCCTTCCTAGACTGTGACTCCTTAATCTCAGGAACTATTTCTAATACACCTTTGTAACCCCAGAAAACAGTGAATGAGTATATGATAAATTGAAGGGACCTTTTCCATAAACAGCAACCACTGAAATAATATGCAACTTATTTTTCTAGTCCTAATCATACTGCCAAATTCTTACCCCAAGAAATCAATCAAGGAAATCAATCAAGAGTAGCACCACTGAAAGAGAACTGGAGTATGAAGCTGAGTTGCTCTGAATCATAATGATTCACAGATTGGAATATATTTCACCTCAACTCCAAACTAGTATCTTGAATATTGGACCCCAAATTCTCCTCCAAATAGACTTTTAGCCTGCCATTCATTTTAACTGTGGTTCTCATTTTGGCTGTCACATCTCCTTGAACCTAAGAAGTACTTGTACAACCCTAAAACTAAAAGATCTTTACTTATTTTTAAAAGTTACAACTACCAGTTGGAAGTAAACCAACTATAGTAAAAACATCTGAACAAAATACAAAAAGGCAATTACCTAAAAACTCTGAAAAGTAGTAAGTAGACTGAAAAGGATAGTCAAAACTTGAAGTGACCAGTACAGTAGTTTCCTGGAGTTCCCCCCCACACCCCCTTCACCTGTTACAGATTGAATTGTGTCCTTCCAAAAAATATACGGGTCCTAACCCCTAGTACTTAAATGTGACCTTATTTGGATATAGTGTCCTTTAAGAGATGATCAAGTATAAAATGAGGTCCTTAGAATGGTCCCTAATCCAATAGGATTGATATCCTTATAAAAGGAGAAAATTCGATCACAGAGACATGCACACAGGAAGAATGCCATGTGAAGATCAGAATTCTACTGCCACAATCAAGAAGCTACCAGAAGCTAGGATAGAGGCCTGGAACAGATCCCTCCCTAGTGCCAGAGGGAGTATGGCCCTGACAACACCTTGATCTCAGAGTTCTAGCCTTCAGAGTTATGAGACAAATTTCTATTGTTTAAATCACTCACTTTATGGCAATTTGTTATGGCAGCTCTACAAACAATATACCATCTTTTCTCTCCCAGTTTTGACTTGAAGATCACCTCAGTTATGGAACAATTCAGTGGGCACAGACAGCAAAAATCTCAAAGAGAATTCCTGTCTTTCTGGAAAGAGAACAAGGAAAAGTGGATCCTAGAAGCGTGTGTGTGTGTGTGTGTGTGTGTGTGTGTGTGTGTGTGTTGGGGGGCGGGTCCTGTAAAGTCGAAAGATGGAGATGGTAATTCTCTATTCTATGATCCAGCACAAGTTCTAGGCTAACCCCTGCATGCATGTGTTACATGCACAATACAAACCCAGTTCACTGCAAAGGTTATAAGACCTGAATAATAATACAAAACATGATCTACTTGCTAAAATAAGCCCTAAGTGGCATGCACAGAATTTAGTCAAAGCAACATAGTAAAGGTTTTGAAAACCGAACTGATATTAGAAATCCCACCCACAGAAAGGGAGATAAAAATGAATGGTCTAAACTTACCCAGGTTGTAGGTTCATTACCTCAAAATTTAAGATGATTGGGGTGAGGAGGTACAAATCAACATTATCTGGAGGACAAAGAACCCATGATGTGACATTCAAAATATTGTAATAAAAAGTTATTCAACATTAAATATAACAATAATTTGATCAACTCTCACTGGAAAAGACAATCAAGTAATTACAATCCCAAGATGACCTAGATGTTGAAATCATCAGTCCAATACTTTAAAAGCAGCCATTGTAACTATGTTCATGAAATGTTAGCGAGAAATTTAGAACTTGATACATGCATGAAAAGTAACAAATGCTAAATATTTGGACAATATTCTTTTTAAGTTCTTTAAAAGATGCATTTCTGATGAAAACAAAATGAACATTTTCTGGTGGGGCTGTTCAATGTATGTATGTGATATACATTATAAGTGTGCGACAACTCTAATACAGGGAGAAAGATAAAGCAGCCTATGTGATTATAAGCTTCTACATTTTATTTAAATATTAACTCTGAATAGACTCTAAAAGGTTAGTTGTATTTTATTTCCTAGCATAGCTGATTAAAAATATGAAGCAATACAGCCAAAAGTAGATAAATTAAAGTGCTATACTGAAAAACATGGAAATAATCCAAAAGAAGGGGGGAAAGGAAGAACAGGAAAATCTAAAAGGGAGAAATATTAAAATGATGCTTCTAAAGTCCAGCCATATCAGTAACTACATTAAATGGAAATGGTCTAAACATACCAATTAAAAGACAATGTCGGACTGGATTAAAAACGTATCCACTCCACAAGAAACCCACTTCAAATATGATGTTAATGGATTAAAAGTAAAAGGAGGGAAAATACAGCACTAGATAAAACCTGGAATGGTTGTAGTAATAAAAATAGAGTTCAAAATAAAAGAATAAAAAGGGACTTGATGAAAAAAATTCATTCACAAAGATATGATAGGATAAGACAAAGATGTAATTAGCTTAAATGTGTATTACCTAAAAATGAGCTTCAAGATACATTTTAAAAAATGGGTAGAAGTGATAGAAGAAATAAACTCACAAGTATATGTAGAGAATCCAACAATCCTCTCTCAATAACGAATACAGCAAAAAGAAAAGAAGCAACAAGGATATAGGAGATTTAATCAATGCTATTCACCAACTTCACCCTAATTGACATTTTATAGAATGCTTCACCAAACAGCCAAATACACATTCTTTTTAAAGGCACAGGAAACATTCACCAAGATAGATCATAAAAAACATAGGCCATAAAACAAATCTTAACAAATTTGAAGAATTAAAATCCTAGAAAAGTATGTTCTCTAATAACAGAATTAAGCTGAAAATCTTCAAAATAACACTTAATAAAAATCCCAATAGAAATCCCAGGTAACTTTTTTTTTTTTTAAGATATTGACAAGGAAATTAAAAAATTTATATAGAAAGGGAAAAACACTAGAATAGCCAAAACAACTCTGCAAGAGAACAAAGTTAGAGAGCACATACTAATTTACAATAACGTGAGTCAAAGAGGAAGTCTCAATTAAAAACTATCTTGAACTAAGTGAAAATATGACATACTAAAATTCGTGGCATATAGCCAAAAGTATTCTTCGATAGCTTAGAAGAATATGTATAGCATAAATGTTTAATTTAAAAACTTACTGTAAAGTTACAATAATCAGTAGTGTCACTGGCAAAAGGATACACGTTCAGTGTAAAAGAATAATCTAGAAATTCACCCACACAAGAAAAATTGAATTTTAACAGAAGCACATAATAGGAAAAAATAACCTTTTCCAAAAAAAATAGGGTGAGAATAAGTCGATAAATGCAAAAAACAAAAAATAAAACAAACTTCAACCCACCCCTCATAGCATATACAAAACAACTCAAAATGCATCATAAACCAAAATTTAAAACCTACAACTACGAAACTTCCAGAAAAACAGATCAGAAATTCTTTGTGATCTTGGGTTAGGTGAAGTGTTTTTGGGTTTTGTTTTGTTTTGAAGATTTTATTTATTTTTATTTATTTGACAGAGAGAGACCCAGCGAGAGAGGGAACACAAGCCGGGGGAGTGGGAGAGGGAGAAGCAGGCTTCCCGCCGAGCAGGGAGCCCGATGTGGGGCTCGATCCCAGGACCCTGGGATCATGACCTGAGCCAAAGGCAGACGCTCAACAACTGAGCCACCCAGGCGCCCCAAGTGTTTTTAAATACATTAAAATCATGATTCATAAAAGACAAGATAAATTTAACTTCCCCAAAACCAAAAGTTCTGTTGTGTGTAAGACACTGTCAAGAGAATGAAAAGATAAGCCATGAAAGTGGGAGAAAATATTTGCAAATCACATCTGACAAAGGATATAGAATATAAGAGCCTTCCAAACTCAATCAGAAAACAAAAAAAATGGGCAAAATATTTGAATAGATACTTCCATCAAAGAAGAACCACAGATGGCAAATAAGTACATGGAAAGAAGTTCAACATCATTAGTCATTAAGTAAATGCAAATTAAAACAAGATAGGACTACACACCTACTAGAAAGATGAAATTAAAACAACAACAAAATGTTAGTGAGACCGCAGAGCGACTAGAATACTCATACATTTCCAATGAAAATTAAGGGGTACATTCACTTTAGAAAACAGCTGGTCAACTTCCTATAAAGTTAAAAATGTGTAACTTTATGATACACTGATCTCACTTCCAGGTATTTATCCAAGAGAAATTAAAACAGTGGTCACATCAAAACTTGTATGCAGAAATATACCATAAATTTTTACAACTTCATGTTTTCCTGATGCCTCAACATCCCCCCAAAAAGGCTATGAGCACTGCACCCAGGCACCCAGGTATACCAGATAAGGCTGGTCCTTGCTGCTACAAGTTCTCCTTGTTACCCTCCCCTGGCTATGGCCTAGCGGCATTCAAGTGCACCAATGAATTCCCTCCTACCTTTGCTGGGAACTTCACCCTGACCACCCAATAAAGGCATTTGTCCATAAGTCCTCAACTCTCTCAGCTCCCCACTTGCTTGGCTGAACCCATTCCCTAGAAGCTCCTTCTTTATGGCCCTGTTTCCCTCTTCTAGGACCCAGGAGTATAATAAAACCTTGAATTTCATATGCCTGAGTTTAATTTCTGTGACCATGTTGGAATGACCCTTAAAGGCCCCAGGAGAGGAACTTACTGCCCCATATACAACATAAAAAGTTTACAGCAACTTTCTTCATAATCAGTCAAAACTGGAAACAACCCTATTATCTTTCAACTGATGAATGAAAATAAAAAATAAAAAACAAATTGATACAACAGCATAAATAAATCTGAAGAATACTAAGTAAGGGAAGCCATATTCAAAAAACCTTATACTATATGACTCCATTTATAGGACATTCTGGACAAGGTAAAACTACACAGCCAGAAGAGATCATTTGTTGCCGGGCATTAGGGGCAGCATGAGGAAATAATTTGGGGTAAGAAGACTCTTCTATACCTTGATGGTGGTAGTTAAGGACTCTGTCCATTTGTTATAATTCTTAGAACTGTACACCAAAAAGAATTAAGTTTATTGTGTTAATTTAAAAATATAAATTTTAAAAAGCATTTTAAAGTTAAAGTTTCCAGAGTTTTTGGTTGCTCTCAGAAAATGGATAAAGTATGGAAGAATTAGGATACCAACAACAATTGATCTCTATGAATACTTATGACCTAAGAACAAAAATATATTAAGACTCTTAAGGGACGCCTGGGTGGCTCAGTCGTTAAGCGTCTGCCTTCGGCTCAGGTCATGATCCCAGGGTCCTGGGATCGAGTCCCACATCGGGCTTCCTGCTCAGTGAGGAGCCTGCTTCTCCCTCTCCCTCTGCTGCTCCCCCTACTCGTGCTCTCTCTCTCTCTCTCTGACAAATACATAAATAAAAATCTTTAAAAATAAAAAATTTAAAAATTTAAAAAAAGAGTCTTAAAAAGGTTTTATTCTATATTACATTTTGACAGCAAGTAGTGTGTGTGTGCGTGTGTGTGTGTTATAAATACTGTTCTTCCCTACCTTAACACCATTTGGTAAGACAGATGGCAAATTATAGAACTGCAAAACTCTTGTGTTCTTATCCAAAGACAAGAATGTAAAAAGAACTACTGAGATACTGTGATCTGTAAAAAATACATATTTGATTACTGAGATGACACAAATATAATTCTCCTATATATTTGGTCCCTCGGATGACAAAAATCTAGTTTTCATATATATTTGGTCTGTATCCACCGTTCCTCGTTCAGAGCTCCCCAAGCCATTGGAACTTCCTGTGATCAGAGCATAAAGTTGTCTTTTGCTAGGTTTCTGAGGTGTCTTTTGGATCCCCCCCAAAGACAGAAACTGGTTGCCAGGAGGACCCACAGTGTGATTACAGGGGTGGAACTTACACAGAGAGGGGAGATGTGCTGGACTTAGTCAATCATGACTGTGTAAAGAAGCCTCCATAAAAAAAACAAAAGGAGGGCCTTCAGAGAACTTCCAGGTTGGTGAACACACACAGAGGTGCTGGGACAGTGGTATGCCTGGAAAGGGCATGGAAGCTCCTCCACACTTTTTCCCCATACCTTGTGCCATATATTCCTTCATCTGGCTGTTGATGCATATCTTACTATATCCTTTAATAAACTGGTAAAGCTAAGTGTTCCCCAAATCAATCAAATCTGAGGAAGAGGACGTTGGAATGTCCAATCTGTAGCCAGTTGGTCAAAAGCACAGGCAATAACCTGTGGCTTGCAACTTCTGAGGTTGGAGGTAGAGGGAAGTCTTGTAGGACTTGAGCCCTTAGCTTGTAGAATCTGAGGCTATCTCCTGATAGTGTCAGAATTGAGTTGAACTATCAGACCCCCAGCTGGTGTTTGAGAATTGCTTTGTATTGAGGGAAACGTTCCCCACCCTGAGGGTGGAATCTTGAGGAACTTAGAGAAGTCCCACTCTATTTTTGTTGTTGTTAATTTAATTAACATTTATTTCATTCGAGTACATAGTATGATTACTGATACCTTTTTTTTTAACAAGTTCAACTTTTTAAATTTAAATTCAATTAATATATAGTGTATTATTAGTTTCAGAGGTAGAGTTTAGTGATCCTACTCTATTTCTGAATGAAAGTTCTTTCTGCTTACCCCCATTCATTCAAAAGCTCTAAAGAATTTCCCAACTGTTTATTAGGAGACAAGAGAAAGTTATGTTTTAGCAAAAGCACTAAAAAGAGGAATGATAAATTCCATTTGCTCTAAGGAAGAGTCCATTTTCTCTCTTCTACCCTTGACGTGAGAAGGACAAAGTAGATAAACAGGTACGTAGACTCCTTGTACAAACAAAACAAACTCAAGCAGTCTTATTTTAAAGGTTAAAGTAAAATAGCCAATGTTAATTTAAGATATTCAGCTGTTTCATTCAACTAAATGGGTTAGGTAAATAGTTGCTAAGTGTTTACCACAATGAGTGGTTGCTATTGTGTATTATAATTATCTTATTTGAATAAAAGTATCTCTATTGAGATAGCAAAATTAGGATAATAAATTCAGTTGTGATTCTGGCTCTGATGTTTCCTGGGTCTCTGGTACTTCGATATTGATCTGAAGAGCCTTAAATGTGGCGAGTGAATGTAAATAAGAATCATTTGCACTACCTGGAAGTTGAAATCAAAAAGTGCATTCTTTCACATAAAGATGAAAAGAAATTAGCAAATATTTGTTTAGGTATCTGATCATGCAGCAATAGGAAACCTGTACTATGCAGAGCTTAGTTTTGACTTACTATTGTATTTCTCCCTAATGGTAATAGTCCACATAATTCAACAGAAAATAGGCTATATGGTTGATATTTATTAAGACTTTTTCCACTGTTTGTATACAATGATAGTGGTTGATATCTAAAACGACACTACTTGTACACCAATGAAACCCTGACATACAGCTACAAATGGAGTCAAACAACAAAAACAAAAACGCTTGGGTAAAATATAGGCCTCCGTCATCACAAAGTTAATGAAATGAAGGATTTATCTAAAGCCATCTGTTCTGGCTGCACTTTGGCACCTCTGATAACTTTCTGTTCCAATTCAAATATCAAAGGGGCTTCAAAGGCAGAAGCAGGGATTCCAAGAATATGATAGTTTAGGGGCCAGGGAGTAAGGGGTGAATTTCAGCCTGCACCAAAAAGAATGGGTCCAGAGACTACCAGGAGATGAACACAGGACCCTAACTTCTTTGCTACTTTGGAGGAAGGAGATTGCTGAATGCCTGAAGTCTCCCCACAGGATTTTACCCCTCCTGTCCATGTTTCCCCAACCACCCCCCCACCACCACCACATAACTCTAGCCTACCACCCACACCCTCTCTCTGCACTGATGGAGATCAGGAGCTGGGCAAAGGATTGGTGCCAAGTGCCAGTTGTTTGTGATATTCAAGTTCACATTATTGCCGTGTTTTCCACATACTGCTATATTTGGAAGACTAAAAGAATGCAAGTTTTTTGAGACACAAATCTGATAAGTACATAATGCATAGAAGTTATTGTGGAGGTCTTAGACTTGCATGTAAGAATGCCAAATTTTAATCTTAGGAGAACATACCATGCTGTACTAAGCACTAGAGAGTTCAAAATCTAGCAGAGAAGATCCTCAAATAATTATATATATGTTTTACTGAATTATAGTTGTGACAGTGCTAAAACACTGTGTAATGCTTGGTTTTCATCCCCTGTCACAAAGTGGCTCTTTCTCATGTATAGTCAATCTAAACCCATAAAGCACAAGCAGGGGGGAAAAAAATCCTATGGCTTCGGATATTTTCCAACACCTGTCTTATAAAAGCATAAATGCCCCATGGGTTCAACAGTAGGTATTTGAACACTCCTTCAAGGCTTATTTTTATTTGAGAGCAGATTGCTGTTGAGTGACTATAGCAGGCATATGAAAACAAACTCTCTAGCTCTTATGGACCCCTTCTAAGCTTATTCTTGGAAATGTCTCTCTGCCCCATATAAAATAAACATGCAGTCTTCTGTTCCAAATAACCTTAGAAATATTGTATTACTCGAATCCTGTTGAGTCTGCTATGATCTAGTTTTAGAGTTCATTTAACCCCTAGACTCAGAACTCAAAAGCCCCTCTCCTCAAAAGAAAAAAGAAAAAAAACGTCTGACAGCTGGGACTTCATTCGAGTTTCTGAAAGTGTGCCTGAAGCACATGATCCCTGATACATCCGCAGAATATCAATACAGCCATTAAATCCAAGAGCTAAAAATTCCACACAGCAACAAAGAAAAGGAATCTTCCCAGAAAATATAAGCTCCACAAATACAGCGCTTTGCTAAATTTCTCCCTGAGTTTTGCAAATCAGGCTCTCCAAACTCCAGAACTTTTTTTATCATCAGCGACTATGTGAATTTCTGTCTTTTCCTTCAGGCACACCAACACACTGAGACCGTGTTACAGTCAACACATCTGTTCAACCAAGGCAAAAGCAGCAATTCAGGGAGACATACCTAATGGAAACTGCATTTTTACGTAATTACCCGTGCTGTTGTAATGATGTAAGTTTTATGATATCCATCTTGTAGATTTATATTGCTACATGGAGTGTCATTTTGAATTATTGCTAGATTAATAAAATCGCAAGACCAGGTTTAAGTGGAGGGTTTATGAAAAGTGTTTATGACAGGATCAGTCAGGCTTCAGGCAGGATTAAACTTAAAACTTTTTACAGTTTGGGATTGAATTGCTTAATGAACCAATCAGCACTTTATTTTCCCCCTTCAGCCATACATTTTTTAAAAAGGATTCTCAACCATTAATCATCAGTTTAGACTCCCACAGGTACTAAATATAAACACATGTGAAACCTAACCCCTCATGAAGGAAAAAAGACCTCAACTTTGTGTCTCAAAGGAAAAAAAGACCTAAGAAAAATATCAGCCTAACTCTTCGAAGTGTTCGTGGGATTAAGAAGCATCATTTTCTCTATGATAAGTTTTTAGGACCAAAAACTCAAGCTTGGTCATGAGAATGTTCATATCCCCAAAGATAAAATTTGAGTTGTTGCTAATTGCTCTCTTTAAGGCAGATCAAAAGCAATTAGTAGGATATTCCCTAATCGGCACTTTTAGAAGCACGTTGACTGCTTCTGGCAACTGAAGTGCCCAAATGGTAGAGTGGAAGAACATTATTATTGCAAATAGTGCAGGACCTAACAAAAAAATCAGTTTTTAAAAGTAGTTAGCATATTGGGGAACTTATTAACATCTACAATCCAGAAGAGAGGGGGAGTAAGAATAGTTTTTAAAGATCTTTTAAACAATAATACATGGGGTATGACAGAATTCTTTTTTTTTTTTTTTTAAGATTTTATTTATTCATTTGAGACAAAGAGATACAGAGAGAGAGAGAGAGCATGAGCAGGGAGAGAGGCAGAGGGAGAGGGAGAAGCAGGCTCCCTGCTGAGGCAGGAGCCCAATGTGGGGTTCAATCCCAGGACCCTGGGATCATGACCTGGGCCGAAGGCAGACACTTAACCATCTGAGCCACCCAGGTGCCCCGGGGTATGACAGAATTCTAACATGACTTCTGACTGTATGGATTGGAACAAACAATAGGATAGATAATGTTCTTTAAAATGAATCCTCTGCCTACTTTAAAAGTGCTTCATGGCAAAACTGTCCGATGTGAAAATGTTTAACCTATCCCACAGTTGACTAAAGCATTCCTTATTTTAAATGCAAGATATAGAAAGTCATAATTCTCAGAAATTAAAATTTTATAAATATCAAATCAATATCTTGTAATCAATGGGATGTTCCATTTATAGAGCATTTTAGTTTTATCAGTGGCTTCACTATACCTTATAATTTTATCTTCACGAATGATGAGAGAATCAAATCTCAAGATCAAGTGACTCATCCAACACCCCAAAGATAGTAAGTGGCAAAGCTGAGATTTGAGCATATTATCTTTGGACTATAAATCTAGGGGAGCTGTACTATATTCAATATCCCCTACTATAAAGAGCTTATAGATTTGTTACTTGAAAAGTTATGCTTAGCCTCAGTTGCTAAGTAAGTGAATATGCTTTATCTACCTGGATCTTTATGTGTTGAAAGAATACTGGGCTTGGGAGTTAAAACAACAAAGATCCTATTACTACAATTTACTACTTATGGGCAACTCATTTTGACTTTCCAAACTTCTGTTACTGTAAATATAAGATCCATAAAATGTAATAAACTCAAAATGTGCTATGAGTCTAATGAGTAACTGTTAAAGATGCTAAAAATATTAAACCTACATTATTTGTATCTAATTCAATCCACCTCTTCAAAATCTTCTAATACCACATTTTGTTTACGACTGGTACCTAAATGCTTCTAAGCATGCCAGTCTCCACATACAAAAGCATCTAAGCTATTTAATTCAGTGAAACAACTACAGGTTTTGAATGATGGTTGAATTCAATTACTCTTTTGCTGTTTGAATTACCAGTATGAATGTACTGACTACAGTCAGTAACCTACATTCTAGTAACAAAGAAGCTTCTCACTTCTTTAAAATGTAGTAAGAGGCTGAAGAGAAAATCTGGGCCATTCAGGAACTTTAACAATTTTCTCCATAGGGGCATTTGTTTAAGCCCCCTCCCCCCAAAAGAAAGCCAAAATATGAATTCAAGTTATAAAAACATGACAACAAAACATGAATTCAAGAAGATCTAGAAAGTTGAGGAACAAAAAAATGTGTAATATCCATAGTGGAAGAAAATATTGAAGGGTTTCCATTGTATCAGGCAACCTGCTGAGCCAGTTTCAGTCATTAACTCATTTGAACCTCACACAATTCCTGTGGGAATATTATTTTAGTTCCTATTTCACAGCTGACGTTTCCAGAGCTAAAATGCATCTATTACCCATACCTGCATTCAGTTCCTCAAACATGTCGACCTCTTCCTTACCTAAAGACCCTTGACTCTGCTTGAAGCCTCTCTTCAACATCTAGACCTTATTTTAAATGTTATAGCCTCAGAAAGGTCTTCCCTGACCTTACAATCTGAAGAGTTTTCCCCAATTATTTTCACTCAGAACAATGTTTGTTCTCATTGTAACCTTTCAGCTTATAATTGCTTGAAATATTAGCCTCTTCACTTATTGTCCTATAAGAAGACAAGGACTAAATTTTTCAAGATGTTGTTCAACTAACCTCTTTACATCCAAAACATTTACATCCAGTACTCCATATTGAACACATTTTCTATTCAGCAGTTTCTCCCCTCTCCTCTTTCCTGCTAGTCCCTGGTTACTACCAATCTGCATTATGTCTCTACAGATCTATCTAGATATTTTATATAAAAAGAATCATACAGGGACGCCTGGGTGGCTCGGTCGTTAAGCGTCTGCCTTCAGCTCAGGTCATGATCCCAGGGTCCTGGGATCGAGCCCCACATCGGGCTCCCTGCTCGGCCAGGAGCCTGCTTCTCCCTCTCCCACTCCCCCTGCTTGTGTTCCCTCTCTAGCTGTCTCTCTCTCTCTCTGTCAAATAAATAAAATAAAATAAAATAAAATAAAATCTTTAAAAAAAAATCATACAATATGTGACTTTTCTTATCTAGTTTCTTTCACTTAGCATCATGTGTTGGAGGTTCATCCACATCATAGTATGTACCAACACTTTCATTTTACAGTTAAATATTCCATTGTATGTATGTACCACATTTGTTTACCCATGTAACCACTGATGGACATTTATGTCATTTGACTATTATGAATGAATGGTTATCTTTTTTAAGTATGTTAGAATCAGATTTAATGATAGGATATCTAGATTTTGCTTTAAAACACCTCAGTCAAAACAAAACAAAAGAAAAGTGGACATAGATGAAACAAGATTGGAAATGAGTACAGAGGGGTTAATTATACAATTCTTTCTATTTTTATATATGATTAAATTCCATAATTAAGAGTTTTTTAAAGATTGGAAGATAGAATATCTGAATTAGACTTTTTTATAAGATATATATTCTAGTATGCCTCTCATCCTCACCCCCTCAAAAAATGTCATTTGCAGAATGAATGCCATGGCTAGCTAGTGGAGGAGAGTAGTCTGGAAAGTTAATAAAATACTGACTAGAGTCTGTTGGGGAAATAGAACTAAAAACAAATTTTCCTTTCCACCCAAAAAATCTCCCACAAAAATAGAAGAGAAAGAAAACAATTTAAAATTGAATGATCATTAAGCCAGAATGTGATACGCACTTCAGGCAATCTACTATGATTATAAAAGACACATAGGAATCTCACCCTTCATATAGCCATGCAGATACAACTCACCAGAAGAGAAACAACTAGTCCTCAGGAGGATTTGACCCAACGATTTGCAAACATAGTTCATCCCAAATTCACTTGGTAGTTGGGGTGACCATCTGTATTAGCTAACTGGCTTTATCCAAAGGAAAAATTTCTCATGTCTTTATGAAAAGATGTATTTTGCCATGCGGAGGAAGTGACCCACCAAAGTTAGGCTCCTCCCATCTCACAGAGCCTGGGAGAGAGGAGCAACATCTCCCTTGATTATATTTCAGAGTATAGTTCCCAGGTGTTGGCTAGAGGCCTATTTCGCTTTTTAAAGGTTTTATATACATTTCAAAGAGATGAAGAATGACGTTTACAAGTTTTCTAAAGTAAATGTTTTAAGAAAAGGTGGGGGGGCAGTGAGGGACTCTTATTTTCAAACAGGGAGAAGTGAGCCTATTATTTTGCATTTGTGTTTGCCACTATAAGCCCTTTGTAGAAAAAGACATAAGAAATAACAGGTTATTTCACTGTAAGTCACCACAATAGTGTTTTGTCTCTAAAACTTGTGTGACTGTCGGCTTCTGTTAAAAGACTATGTTCAAGGGTAAGAGTATAAATCTATAGTTTACATGACATGCATGTGACAAAGTAATGAAGCACATCTTCTCAAATTTTAACGTGCATTTGAATCACCTGGAGATCTTGTTAAAACACAGATTTTTGACTCCTTAGGTCTGGGGTTGGGCCTGAGATTCTGCACTTCTAACAAGCTCTGAGGCTGATCCGCTACCATGCACTGAGTGTCAAGACTCTATGTCAGTTATTCAAGTTGAGTCTCCAAACCAGCAGCATCAGCATCAGGGAACTTAGAAATGCAAATTCCTAGGCCTAGTCCCAGACTACTGATTCAGAAACTATTCTGAATTGTAACAAGCTCTTCTGGTCAGTGTTATAATGTGACAACTTCTGCTGCAGACTGATGATTCCCATATTTAGATGTACACTGGAATCACTTGAGAAGTTTCAAAAAAAAATGCTGACCCCTGTGTCTGCCCCAAGAGACTAATTAGCATGGAACAAGACCTAGTAATTTTCTCCCCAGGTGATTCTAATATGCAGCAAAGTTTGAGAACCACTGAACAAGAAAGTAAGTTCTACACAAGCAGGAATTTTTTGGTCATTGCTGAATCCCAAGTACCTAGAACAATGTCTGGCACTAGTTGACATCCCATAAATATTTACTGAATGAATAAAAGGATAAGCAGAAAAACAAACTCCCAAGTTACTCTAAAAACAGTTTGCTTGATGATATACAGAGGAAATACCACATTTGTCATCTTTCTCTAGTGGGAAATCTGTTTTCAGCTTAGACTATAATGTAGACATGATCTTTCCCATCCAAATATACTTGAAATACCCCAATCATCATCACAGCAAGGATTTGGGGCCAGAAAACAGACTCAAAGCTTGCAGTTTTGAAAAAACAATCGTTAGAACATGAGAACTAAATACAGCTCTTGAATATAAAAAATACGGCATTGGCTTGGCAAGTTGTAGAGAATATTGAAGGAGACAAATGCTATAGTATGAGAAACAAAGACTTAGGACGCTTTTAATTGCTTTTCAGAGAAGGATAGGATTGTAGATCAAAGCAAAACAAACTATTTTTTGGCCATCCTAGTTAAAAGTTCCTGAATGGGAAAAAAATGTGGAAATGCCACAGCATAGTATTCATAGTCGTATATAAGCATGCACATAGCAAAATATGTAATCTTATAGGGAAGAATCCATCATAATCTCAAAACAGAACATTACTGTAATATTAACTTTTTGCTACATGGTATGAAAAGAATACATGTCAATTTTTGTTGGGCTATAACAACAACAACAAAGAGCAGGCAAGAAATAGCATACTTTCAAAACAGTCATTTGTTGATTTCAAACTCTGCACTAACTCATCACTCCATGTACTCTCCCATCGAACCACTACAGAATGCGGGGCATTGAATTAAAAGAGCTCCTCTTCCACATCACAGTTTCACAAGGAATGTCTAGTATTCAAACCAACAAAGGGTTAACATTTAGAAGTCCTAGTCCATATTCCCATAATGCTTACAGGAATAAAGCCTGCCCAAATACAGGGAATCGGCTGCTGAGGCCCAGAAATTAAGCACAGGAAGTTAATCCCAGAGAAATTAGTGCACTGGGAAGAGAAATGAGAAACAGGGACTCATTTCTTGAAATGGAGTTTAAAATGGCACAGTGTACATTAAAAAAAAAAAGGCCAAGTTCCAGGTCTTTGGATTAAGGAATAAAATCAGTAAAATAAGCCAGAAGGATAAAAATGCTGAGCTACTACACTTACATTTCTTGAGTTCTCTTTAACCTTGGGAACAATGAGGCCTTAATAGAGAATGTAGAGACTGAAAATTCTATTTAAAGGTAAGTGGTCACAGCTGTGAGGGCCATGCAGGAACAGGAAACCACACAATACATTATCATTTCCATAACTTCAGAGTAATATAAAATAGTCCAAAAAAAGGTCCAAAAGGATCTTTAAGAGAAAATTAAACTGAACAAAATTGCAAGCTGTAAAATAGTTCACTGTAAATATGAGACTTCCTTTTACACAGAGGTATAATATCATATTTAAGTCTCAATATTAGGAAAATCCAAAACAACAAATTACTCCTAGTCTTGAACAAATTCCCAAGGAAACAAGTATTTGGGTTTGTTCCCTCCATTTATTATCTTTTGAATTGAGTTTTCGATTTGACTTTCTTCATAACTTGATTTATAAAGACTAAATGTGAAAAAGCCACAACTTCTACAATACCTTGTATTAAAAAACCTATTATCTCAAAGAAGTTAATATATGTGTGTGCTCTTTGATTCAGAAAGGAAATTCAAATCCAGAGGTTCTGTAGAGAAAAGTGGGGCCAAACAGAGCACTTTGCCAATGAGCCGGTATATTTGGCACCTATGTATATATTTGGCACCTATCCAAACCAGATTATGAAAGAATAGAATGGATTTCCAGCAGAAGCAGAGAGGGAGCAAGATCTGAGGTATCATTGTAGAAAAGAGGCTCTCTACACCTGGCCTGATTAGGTGCACCCTGTTCGGTGTGGCAGGCCTCTGGAAGGGGTGGCCAGCATGCAGAGAACAGAATCTAAGTGCTGGTTGCAGCACAAGCAAGTTACTTGGCATTCTGTGGAGTGCCCATAGTTATAACAGTAACTCAACCTAATAGGTAAAACTAAAAGAATGGAATACTTAAATTCATCTTAAAAACACACACACACACAAATTCATCATTCAGAGATGTAGCACAAAGGCACATTTTATAAACTCTCAAGAAAGAATAGGATATGGGCATAAGAACAATCCTGCCCTAAGCATCATTGGTCCCTGCCCCAGACCCTACTTCCCATCCTCAGAAATAGACTTAACTATAAAACTAGGGAAAGTTAACATGTTAACACTGGACTCTGGAGAACTGTCTACATACCATAAACAATTCTGCTGGAAAAGTTTCAAATATACCAAGTGAAATTTAAACCTGTTATAGATACCATATTGCCTAACTGTTCATTCTTTTTATCTTCACTCTAGATAGTGATGGGCCCAGCTTAAAAGACACCACCGCTACATTTATGTATTTCCTAGCCATGTACTCTTATAGGCAAGAGTGGCAATATAACCAGTTCCAGCCAACAGACTGCAGCAGAAGCCTGCTGGGGATTTCCAGAAAAGTCTCACTTTCCTGAGAGAGGTTGTGCCCCTTCCACCTTGATTCCTTCTTTTCTGGCCAGGAGTGTATTTAGGCCTCAGCCCTAAAGTCTTTGAGTGGCACACACTAGAGAAAGTTCCAGTCCTTCAAATTATTAGTGCTAAGAAAACACAGCAAAGAAAACTTCATAACACTGCATTTGGCAATGATTAATCTTGGATATGACACCCAAAAGCACAAGCAACAAAATATATAAATTAGATTTCCTCAATGGGGCACCTGGGTGGCTCAGTCAGTTAAGTGTCTGCCTTTGGCTCAGGTCATGATTCCAGGGTCCTGGGATTGAGCCCCAGGTTGGGTTCCCTGCTCAGTGAGGAGTCTGCCTCTCCCTCTCCCTCTGCCCCTCCTCCTGGGCTTGTGTGCACGCATGTGCGCTCTCTCCCTCTCAAATAAAACCTTAAAAAAAAAAAAAAAGACTTCCTCAAACTTTTTTGTGCCTCAAATGGACATTATCAAGGGAGTGGAAAGGCTGCCCACAGAATGAGAGAAAATACTGGAAAACCATATCTGATAAAGAATATCAAGAATAGGGGCGCCTGGGTGGCTCAGTCATTGAGTGTCTGCCTTCAGCTCAGGTCATGATCTCAGGGTCCTGGGATCGAGCCCCGCATTGGGCTCCCTGCTCCGCGGGAAGCCTCCTTCTCCCTCTCCCACTCCCCCTGCTTGTGTTCCCTCTCTCACTGTGTCTCTGTCAAATAAATAAAAAATCTTTAAAAAAAAAAATATCAAGAATAAAGAACTCCTACAACTCAAAGAAAACAGTCCAATTTTTAAGAAGGGCAAAAGACTTAGATAGACATTTCTCCAAGGGTATACAAATGGCCAATGAACACAGGAAAAGATGCTTAACATCACTAATCATTAGAGCACTGAAAATCAAATCAAATAACATCCATTAAAATGGCTATTGTCAAAACAAAACAAGAGTTGGTGAGGATGTAGAGAAATTAGAACCCTCTGCTTTGGGGCGCCTGGGTGGCTCAGTTGGTTAAGCGACTGCCTTCGGCTCAGGTCATGATCCTGGAGTCCCTGGATCGAGTCCCGCATCGGGCTCCCTGCTCGGCAGGGAGCCTGCTTCACCCTCTGACCCTCCCCCCTCTCATGTGCTCTCTCTCTCTCATTCTCTCTGTCTTAAATAAATAAATAAAATCTTTAAAAAAAAAAAAAAAAAAAAAAAAAGAACCCTCTGCTTTGTTGGTGGGAATGTAAAATGGTAAGTCCGCTGTGAAAAAGAGTACTGAAGATCTTCAAAAAAATAAATAAACCTAGAATTACCATATAATCCATCAATTTCATTCTGGGCATATATCTCAAAGAATTGAAGCAGGGTTTCACAGATATTTGCACACCAGTGTTCACAGAAACATTATTCACAAAAGCCAAGAAGTGGAAACAACCCCATGTCCATCAACAGATGGATAAAGAAAACATGATATATACATATAATGGGATATTATTCAGTCTTAAAAAATGAAATTGACACCTGCTAAAATATGAACTTTGAAGATACTATGCTAAGTAAAATAAGCTAGACACAAAAGGACAAATATTGTAGGATACTACTTACGAGGTCCATAGAAGAGTCAAATTCATAGAGACAAAGTAGAATAGTGGTTACCAGAGGCTGGAAAGAAGGGGGAATGGGGAGTTACTGTTTAATGGGTACAGAGTTTTAGTTTAGGATGACAAAAATGTTCTGGAGATGAATAGTTGTGATGGCTGCACAATAATGTGAATGTACTTAATTTGATAAGAGGTTAATATCCAAAATATATTAAAAACTCCTACAACTCAAAAAAAAAAAATCTGATTTAAGAAGTAGGCAGAGGATCAGAATAGACATTTTTCCAAAGACATACAGATGGCCAACAGGCACATGAAAAGATGCTCAACATCACTAATCAGGAAAATGCAAATCAAAACTAAAACAAGATATCACTTACACCTATTATGAAAGCAATTATCAAAAAGACAAGAACAAACATTGGCTCAAAGTTGGCAAGAATGTTGAGAAAAGGGAATGCTCATGCACTGTTTGTGGGAATGTAAATTGGTACAGCCACTGTAGAAAACCATATGGAGGTTTCTCAAGAAAAGAAAAACTAGAACTACTATATGACCCAGCAATTCCACTGCTCAGCTTTTAGCCAAAGAAAACAAAAATGCTAATTTGAAAAGATCTATGTACCCCTATGTTCACTGCAGCATTATTCACAACAGCCAAGATATGGAAACAATCTAAGTGTCCACTGATGAATGAAGATGTGGTACACACCCATGAATATTAGCCATAAAAAAAAAAAAAAAAGCTCACCATTTCTGACAACATGGATGGACCTTGGAGGGTATGATGCTGAATGAAATAAGTCAGAGAACGACTAATACTGTATGGTCTCACTTATGTGAAATATAACAAGAACAAAACTCGTGAATACAGAAAACAGAATAGTGGTTGCCAGGGGTGAAGGGAGTTTGTGGGTAGATGAAATGGGTGAAGAGGAATCAAGAAGTACAAACTTCCAGTTATAAAATAAGTCACGGGGATATAATATACAGCATGGGGACTACAGTCAATATTGTATTGCATACTTCAAAGTTGCTAAGAATAAGTCATAAAAGTTCTCAAAAGAAAAAATTTTTGTAACTACATATGATGACAGATGGTAATAGACTTGTTGTGATAACCATTTCTCAATGAATACAAATGTTAAATCATTGTGTTATAACAATTTCAGGTGTACATGTCAATTATACTTCAGTAAAACTGGTTAAAATGATAAATTTTATATTATATTTTACATTAATTTTTTCTTAACTGTTAGTGCTAGACCTTAGTAGGCCACATTAGATGCTCAAATTCCATTCCTATTTATGCCCAGGGCCAACAAAACCTGCAGTGAGCTAACCTCTTAGATTCATGTGGCTTAAATATAGGCTCTTAATGACTAATGGACACCACTTAGTCTCATAGTAGCTTCTTCTCTTGGAGAATGTACATGAGCTCAGGAATTTAGAAGTCTAATAAATGGCACACAATGAGACACAGTAAAAGGAGAGCCAGACAGGATAACAGATTGAGTCCAAGTATGACTTCGATATTGGTCTGATGGGAGACCATCTTTCAATGGGATTGTCCAACTCAGGATGGTGAGGTTTGTTCCAATAGTAGATACTTCTGGCAGACACACAACCCTTTAATTTCATCTTTTGCTGTGAGAGACCCCATAATTCAAAATCTAAAAATTTTAGAAAAAGATACAGAGAATGACTGCAACAAAGTAAGGGGACCCTAGGCTTGCATTGTCCCATGAACACAACTAGGTAACTATCAAATAATCCTAAATATGCCAGAAATAGACCTGAAGACTGACAGAGCAAACTCCACAATTAAAAGGAGAGAAGAGGCCACATTGAAGAAGGTAGGAAGCATGGAGATGTGGTTTGGGAAGAAACAAATCACAGATGCTGTGGAGGAGAGGGAACCATGGGCCAGAGAAGGGTGAAAGAGAGATAGAGGACCATACAAGGGAACCCACAGGAGTATGTTTCCCCAAAGCCATTGGCTTGGAAAAAAAGCAGGGCTAAATTTTGTGAATTTGTGTAACAGTGGAACTTAAAGCCTGAAGTTTTAAAGGTCAGTAGGCTGGGATGGGATAGAACTGAGAGGGCACTGCCCCACTCCAGGAGAGAAGACAGGCAAAAACCTGGAAGACAGACACCATGGAAACAGCAATCTGAAGAGTTCCTGGGGCACACAGTGGGAAAATTATTCACTCTTTTCGGAACATGTCTCCAAGAGCCAGCATTCATGAAGACACCTCTCCAGGAATAAAGGAACTGGCCAGCACCATTTCCCACCCCTGCCCTTCAGCATAAACACAAAGCCACCTGTGGGAAGCATTGCAGCACTGACACTGGCTGCCTAACTTGCATGCACCAAGCCCCACACCCCTGTGCCCCAGTGGGTCTCAGTCAAGCTCAGTCCCAGCATGGTGGCCTCCCCCCAAAAGACCAACACAAAGCCCTGTCCATACCACATCTCCCAACCAGAGAGCTCTGCAGGGCCTCAGATCCAGAGGAGGTGGTGATAGGCCTCACTTCACAAGCAGACCAGAGCACACCTTGTTAAAAATTCATCACATTCAGACCAGGGACCAAACATTGCCCACAGCAGGCAAGGAGAGCCCCTGCACACAACTGGCTTGAAGGACAGAGCAGCCAGAACACAGCAGCAGAGCATACACAGCACACACCAGAGACACTCCCTGAAGCACCAGACCCTAGGCACTTACATGACCTATTCTTCGTAAGGCAATTACTTCCAGGATCAGGAGACCTAACCGGCTTTTCTAACACATAGAAAGAGGTAGAGACTTAGACAAAAATGCCAACATGGAAAAATTCATCCCAAGTGAAAGAACAAAATAAGGCCATGGCCAGAGATCTAAGCAAAATAGATATAAGTAACATGCCTAATGGAGAATTTAAAGCAACAATCATAAGGATACTCACTGGACTTGAGAAAATAGAAGACATCAGGGAGATCCTTACCACCAGAGAAAAAAAGTTAAAGAATCCATCAGAGATGAAGAACGTAATAAACAAGATTGGAAACAGGCTTCATGCAATGAACAGCAGACTGGAAGAAGCAGAGAAATGAATTGGTGACTTAGAAGGTAAAAATAATGGAAAATAAGGAGGCTGAATAAAAGAGAAAGAATTACACAACACAAGAACAGACTTAGGGAACTCAATGACTCCATCAAACATAACATCTATATTATAGGAGTCCCAAAAGAAGAGAGAGAAAAGGGGGAAGCAAATTTATTTCAAAAAAAAAAAAAAAAGCTGAAAATTTCCCTAATCTGGGGAAGGAGATAGACATCCAGATCCAGGAGGCACAGAGAACTCCCATCAAAATCAACAAAAGCAGGGCCAACATCAAGAGATACTGTAATCATATTTACAAAACATAGTGATAAAAGAAAAAATCTTAAAAGCAGTAAGAAGAAAGAAGTCCTTAATTTATAAGGGAAAACCCATAAGACTAGCTGGCGATTTCTCAACAGAAACTTGGTAAGCCAGGAGAAAGTGGCATGATATAGTCAATGTGCTGAATGGGAAAAATCTGCAGCCAAGAATACTTCATCCAGCAAGGCTATCATTTGGAATAGAAGGAGAGATAAAGAGTTTCCCAGACAAAAACTAAAGGAGTTCATGACCACTAAACCAGCCCTGCAAGAAATATTAAAGAGGACTGTTTGAGTGCAAAGGTGAGACCAAAAGTGACAAAGACAAGAAAGGATAGAGTAAATCTCTGGAAACAATGACAAAACAAGTAATAAAATGGCAATATATATCAATAAGTACTTTGAATGTAAATGAACTGAACACTCTAATCAAAACACTTAGGGTGTCAGAATGGATCAAAAAACAAGGCCCATCTAAATGCTGCCTACAAAAGACTCATTTTAAACCTAAAGACACCAGTAGATTGAAAGTGAGGGGATAGAGGAACATTTACCATGCAAATGGATGTCAAAGGAAAGCCAGAGTAGCAATACTTCAACAAACTAGCCTTTAAAACAAAGACTGTAACAAGAACCAAAGAAGAGTGCTATAATTAATAATAAATAATAATAATAATAATAATGGGGGTAATCCAACAAAAAGATATAGCAATTGAAAATATGTATGCACCCAACATGAAAGCACCCAAATATATAAAATAACAAAGGAATTGATAATAACACAATAATAGTAGGGGGCTTACCACCCTGCTTACATCAATGGACAGATCATCCAAACAGAAAGTAAGCAAAGATGCTATGGCTTTGAATGACACACCGGACCAAGTGGACTTAACAGATATATTCAGAACATTCCATCCAAAAGCAACAGAATACATATTCTTCACAAGGGCACATGGAACATTACACAGAATAGATCACATATTAGGCCACAAAATAAGTCTCAACAAATATAAAAAAGAAGTCCTACCATGTACCTTTTCTGACCCCAATGCTATGAAACCAGAAGTCAACCACAAGAAAAAATCTGGAAAGACCACAAAACATGGAATTTAAACAGCATGCTACTAAACAATGAATTGGTCAAGCAGGAAACCTCAAGGAAGAAATTCATGGAGACAAGTGAAAACGTAATGGTTCAAACCTTTGGGATGCAGCAAAAGTAGTCCTAAGAGGGAAGTATATACTAATACAGGCCTATCTCAAGAAGAAAAGTATCAAATAAACAATCTAACCTCACACTAAAGGAGCTAGAAAAAGAACAAACAAAACCAAAACCAGCAGAAGGAAATAAGATTAGAGCAAATATAAATGATACAGAAACAAAAACCCACAATAGAACAGATCAATGAAACCTAAGAGCTGGTTCTTTAAAAAAATTGATAAACTTCTACCAAGACTTATCAAAAAAGAAAAGAAAAAGGACCCAAATAAAATCACAGGGGTGCCTGGGTGGGTTCAATTGGTTGGGCATTCGATTCTTGGTTTCAGCCCAGGTCATGAGATCATGCTCTCTTGCACACTTTCCTCTCTCTCAAATTAAAAAAAAAAAAAAAAAAAAAAAAAAAAAAAAAAAATCACAAATGAGGGAGGAGAAATAGCAACAAACACCACAGAAATACAAGCATTAAGAGTATTATGAAAAAAGTGGGGCGCCTGGGTGGCTCAGTTGGTTAAGCGACTGCCTTCGGCTCAGGTCATGATCCTGGAGTCCCGGGATCGAGTCCCACATCGGGCTCCCTGCTCAGCAGGGAGTCTGCTTCTCCCTCTGACCCTCCCCCCTCTCATGCTCTCTGTATCTCATTCTCTCTCTCAAATAAATAAATAAAATCTTTAACAAAAAAAAAAAAAGAGTATTATGAAAAATTATATGCCAACAAATTGGACAATCTGGAAGAAATGGATACATTCCTACAAACATACAAACTACCAAAACTGAAACAGGGAGAAATAGAAAACTTGAACAGACCAATTACCAGCAAAGAAATTAAATCAGTAGTCAAAAATCTCCCAAAATCTAGGGCCAGATAGTTTCCCAGGCAAATTCTACCAAATATTTTAAAACGGTTAATACCTATTCTTCTCAAACTATTCCACAAAACAGAAAAGGAAGGAAAACTTCCAAACTCATTCTATGAAGCCAGCATTATCCTAATACCAAAACCAAACAAAGACCCCACTAAAAAAGAGAACTACAAGCCAATATCCCTGATTAACATGGGTGCAAAAATTCTCAATAAAATACTAGCAAACAAAATCCAATGATACATGAAGAAAAATCATTCACCATGATCCAGTAGGATTTATTCCTGGGCTGCAAGAGTGGTTCAATATTCAAAGCAATGTGATATACCACAGTAATAAAAGCATAACAACCATATGCTCCTTTCAATAGATGCAGAAAAAGCATCTGACAAAGTATAGCATCCATTCATGATAAAAACCCTCATCAAACTAGGTTTAGAGGGAATATACCTCAACATAATAAAGGCCATATATGAAGAACTCACAGCTAATACAATCCTCAATTGGGAAAAATAGTTTTTCCTCTATGGTCAGGAACAAGATAGGGATGTCCACTTACCCCATTATTTAATATAGTACTGGAAGTCCTAACCTCAGCAATCAGACAACAAAAAGAAATAAAAGGCATTCAAATGAGCAAAGAAAAAGTAAGACTTTCACTATTTTCAGATTATAAATAGAAACTCCACAAAAATTGCTTGAATTGATAAATTCAGTAAAGTCACAGGATACAATATTATACAGAAATTTGTTGCATTTCTATACAACGATGAAGAAAAATTAAGGATTTACAACTTCCCCAAAAACAGTAAGATACTTAGGAATAAACCTAACCAAATAGGTGAAAGACCTGTACTCTGAGAGACCAGTTAGAAATAATTCCCTAAATGCAGACTTTTCCCCCCATTTGAGTTTAAGTTATGATAATGGATTCTTAAAAACTGGAACTGACACCTAATGCAGAAAAAAACAAATTTCTCTGTACTCTGAAAACTATAAAACACTGATGAAAGATATTGAAGATGACACAAAGAAATGGAAAAACATTCCATGTTCATGGATTAGAAGAACGTTGTTAAAATGTCTATACTACCCAAAGCATTCTACACATTTAATGCAATCCCTATCAAAATACCAATAGCATTTTTCACAGCTATAACAATCTTAAAATTTGTATGGAAACACAAAAGAACCTAAGTACCCAAAGCAACCTCCAATAAGAAAAGCAAAGCAAAGCTGGAGGCATCAAGATTCCAGAATTCAAATTATATTACAAAGCTGCAGTCATCAAAACAGCATGGTACTGGCACAAAAACAGACATATAGATCAATGGAACAGAATACAAACCCAGAAATTAACCCACAACTGTATGGTCAATTAGTCTTCAACAAAGCAGGAAATAATATCTCAAAGAGAAAAAGACAGTCTCTTCAACAAATGTTGGGAAAAGTGGACAGCAATATGAAGAAAAACTGGACCACTTTTACACCATACACAAAAATAAATTCAAAACGGATGAAAGACCTACATCTGAGAAAGGAATCATCAAAATCCTAAATGAGAATATAGCCAGAAACCTCTTTGACCATGGCTGTAGCAAATTCTTATTAAACACATTGCCAGAGGTAAGGGAAACAAAAGCAAAAATGAACTACTGGGATTTCATCAAGATAAAAAGCTTCTGCACAGCAAGGAAAACAACAAAACTGAAAGGCAGTTTACAGAACAGGAGAAGATATTTGCAAACAACATACCTGACAAAGGGTTAGTATCCAAAATCTGTAAAGAGCTTATCAGACTCAACAACCAAAAACAAATAATCCAGTTAAGGAATGGGTAGAGGACCTGAATAGACATTTTTCCAAAGAAGACATCCAGATGGCTAACAAACACATGGAAAGATGATCAACATCAATCATAGGGGAAATACAAATAAAAAATCACGAGATACCACCTCACAGCTGTCAGAATGGCTAAAATTAACCACACAGGAAACAACAGATGTTAGAGAGGACAAAGAGAAAGAGGAACCCTCTTTTACTGTTGGTGGGAATGCAAACTGGTGCAGCCACTCTGGAAAATAGTATGGAGGTTCCTCAAAAAGTTACAAATACAACTACCCTATGACCCAGCAATTACATTACTAGGTATTTATCCCCAAAATTAAAAAAAAAAAAAGCACTAATTCAAAGAGATACATGCACCTCTATGTTTATAACAGCATTATCTACAATAGCCAAATTATGGAAACAGTTCAAGTGTCCATTGACTGATGAATAAATAAGATGTGGTGTATATATACAATGGAATATTACTCAACCATAAAAAAGAATGTAATCTCGCCATTTGCAATAACATGGATAGAGCTAGAGTATTTTGCTAAGCTAAGTCCAAGAAGGACAAATACCATATGATTTCACTTATATGTGGAATTTAAGAAACAAAACAAATAAGGGGTGAGAAAAGAGGCAAACCAAGGAACATACTCTTAACTACAGAGAAGTGATGGTTACCACAAAGGAGGTGGGTAGAGGAATGGGTTAAATGGGTGATGTTGATTAAGTAGTGTACTTGTTGCAACGAGCACCAGGTGTTACATAGAAGTGCTGAATCACTATATTGTACTGAATCTAATGCTACAATGTTAACTGGAATTTAAATAAAAATTTAAAATTAGCAATAAGGTTTCCTATAGGAGATGAGAAATCGCAAAAACAGACCGTTCTAGCCCTATAGCCACCTCTCACACCAAATACAAGAGCCAGTTAGAAATAATTCCCTAAATGGAGATTGTTTCCCCCATTTGAGTTTAAGTTCATAGATCGTGGATTCTTAAAAACTGGAACTGACACCTAATGCAGGAAAGAAAATTTCTCCATCTGCCCTCTTTCCCTTATGTTCCAAGTGAATAAAATAAGGAGTGCACTTGTTGCAACGAGCACCAGGTGTTATATAGAAGTGTTATATAGAAGTGTTCCTACTAACATAGGGCAAGAAACAGCAGAAAGGTGGCATGGGCCACTGAACGTCCTATCATCACACACTGAGGGATGCTGGGATCGGGACCCAGGTTCTGCATTCCAGTGAAGGGACTGCTCTTTCCTTTCCCAGGAGTTCTTACCCTTGTCAGTGGAATACAGAGGTTGCGTGGCACCAAGCAATCTGAATTTGTGGGGTCGGCTATATATAGGAGTTCACTGGGAATACCTAACACTCAGCAGCTAGAGGCCTTGGGCCCTTTATCAAGCTCGCGTCAGAGAAAAAACAATATGGTCTCATGGGAAACAAAGCTGGGTGTAATCCCTCTTGCAAGGAGAAGAAGGCCCAGTCCCAGCTAACTTGTGATTCTAGCAATTCTGCTCATTGAGCCGCATAGAGGATATAATTTTATGATACCACTGAATCTCTGATCTCTCTAGAAGTGACACATGGGAGAGAATGATTCCTCTTCTGAGGTTCTGAAAAAGCTACACCAAATCAAACAAAAGATGGTTTGGGGTATAGCTGCTAAGACACCTTCTCGTCTTCCCACAGAAACCCCTCAGCTAGGACTTATCAACTAAGAATTTGGAAAGCATGAAACTAATTTCTTTGGAATTCTAATCCACATTGGCAAGAAAAGTTGACTATTTTAACTTTTGATTTCTCAGATTTTAATTTGCAATTGTTCTGGCATATTATAGGACATAACTCCCTTGTCCATTTCTTTCTAAATGTCTGAGCAAGCCTTAGACAATGCTAGCACTTAGCCATTGATTAAAACACTTTGATTAAAACTATTTTCACATGCATTATAGAAGCCAAAAGGTTTTAGAAGTAACTGAAAGAATTATAGTCAGTCGTCCCACTTTTTTAAACTCAAAGGAGAATTTTGAACACTAAATGGTTTTATTAGACATAAGCTCTGTATTTATGAAGTCTTCAGCCCCTTTTACTAAGACTTGCTAGCTAGGTCCTAATCAGACTTAGTTCTACCATGTGCCAATTAGGCTGGAAAAAGGGAAGTGTAGAAAGACTGGTAAAATATTTTGGCTGCCTGAATGGCAGCTAGATTTCTCCAGCTTTAAAGATGTTCATGATTTCTAAATCAGCACTAGATAATAAATTACTATGAATTGTCTAAATAGTTCTGACTGAATTTCAAAGTCAAATATAAGATTATCCACAATTTTCCTTTCCTCAATTAAAATATGTAACACCCATTCAAAATACATTTGATTAAATCATGTAAGAAACACACGTAATCATACCAAATGTGTTTGCATGTGTACGTGCCCACACACTTAGAGATACCGATGTTTTCACAAACATGGGGGGTGGAATAAAGAACTGTGCTATGACCATAAAAATGTGTTATGTTAAAAAAAAAAAAGTACTTTCTAATCCTTTCTAAAAAAAAAAAATGCAAGGCTTATAATTAGCCGTGATCACTCACATTTAAGTATTCATTTTAAGCTCAGTATGATTATAGTAATAAATAAATTTTATTTCTTGCAGTATAATCAGAAAAATTTAGACTTAGGTCGTATAAACTTAAGTTGATATGATACTGCATTCTCATTACTAGGAAATGCCAATCCTCTGTTAGACTTTCTTGTAAAAAAAAAAAAAAAAAGTCTTTTTCATTTTTAAGTAACAATATGAAGAACAAAGAGATAACCTAACACATTTTCACTAAGAAGCTGTGGTAAAAGCCTAAAACTGTCAGAAACTATTACCACAAATGGAGCCTGGCATTTCAAAGAAAGAAAAGATTTAATTTGATTTCAAAAGATAAACTGAAATGGAAACCATGGAGATGGAAATCTTGTAATCCTACCGAAACAGAGGGAGGGTTCTTCATGTGATTATTTTCATTTTTAATGTACTGCATTCTGAAGAGAAAGCATTATCTGTATACCTAACAAGTGAGAGAAGGGGAATCAGCATGCAGGTTTGAAAAAACGTTACAGAAATACACCTATGCTATTTCAAGAACTGGAAGGTATGTTTTCTTTGAGGTCCCTAAAAATGTTATTCTAAAGAATAGGTTTAAATTTAAAATGCCAGGTTTATAACAGATCTAATTCCTCTATAATTTTCTTCCTTTCTCCTTTAGTGATGCTTGTGGGAAATTTTTCCTTAAAAGCAACGGACTCCACTGACTCACAGTCAAAAACCAGGGTTATTCTCTGGTATGACTGCTCCTTTAACTTGAAGGGGCGACACTCACATCAAGTGAAGCTTTTCACCATCCTTTCTGCCAGTCTGTTTTGGAAGAGATCAGTCTAGAGAGAAAAAGCAAAGAAACTGTTGTCCAAAAGAAGCATGAGGAGGACAATGCAAATAGGGTATTTGTTTGGGAAAATAGTTTCATCTGTGACTCTAATATCAAAAGATTGAAAGTAGTGAACTCATTTTTTAAATTCCTCAAATACCAGCTTTTGAGATGCAGTTAAAAGGGAATTAAACATCACCCTTATTCCCTAGGTACAGGAAAGCAACTGGAGTTGAAAAATTGCAGTCATTACTTTTCAACTGTTTTAAAATAATATAATTGTCTTTAGACACTAAATATTCAAGTCAACATCTTTCATTTTTTCCCCTCTTCTACCCACTTGGAAATGATGATGTAGCAAGATACAGATAGAATATCTCAATATTTTATTAATAATAGAACATGAGTAAGTCACTTAAAAGGGAAAGAACATGGTTATATCAAAGTCTTACCCTGTGCTACACTTTATCATGTCCTAAAATTAGAGAACCAAATGATACATAGACTTCATAGTGGTTAGTGACTTGGAAATGGTTAAACAGTAAGGCATAGCAAATACAACAGCATCCAGGCAGAGGATACAGGCTCATGAGTTAGAAACAGTCACCGAAGAGGCATGCAGAAGCGCACGACAGGGGAAAGACAAAGACAATTCACAGATGTCTTGGAAGGAAACAAAACTTCCAACAAAAGTCAATGGTATAAAGATTGTCTTGATAAAATGGAAGTGAATTGTGTCCCAAAGGAGAATGGCTCAGGACAAAAACAGTAAGGACACCAAGAAGCTGATCAGCATAAAATGAGGAGGAACGGGGAACACCCTACCAGACTATTGTGATCCATATTCTACGTCCACAGTGTGAAAGATCAAGTAGGGAGCAGGCTTTAATAGCCAACATTTGGTGAATGCCTACCACGTGCCAGACATTACCCCAAGTGTTTTATATATATATATATTTCTTCATTTGATCCTCACAACTACCCTGCAACTCAGACATTAGTAGCTCATTTTATAAAGACACTGAAATTTGAACTACTTAAGGAATTCCTATCAAATAGTACTATACCACCATGTAGACTCAGTGATTCTGACTTCATTGGATTTTCCAAGGATATCATGCTAATATTTTTGTTTTGTTTTTAAGATTTATTTATTTTTTAAGAGGTGCAAGAGTGTGTGTACAAGTGGGGGGAAGGGCAGAAGGAGAAGAAAGAGAATCTCAAGCAGACTCCTCACTGAGCATGGGGCCAGGTGCAGGGCTTGACTCCATGACCACGAGATCATGACCCAAGTCAAAATCAAGAGTCAGAGGCTTAACTGACTGAGCCACCCAGGTGCCCCAGGATATCATGCTACTTTTTAGAGGCTAGCACTATGGCAGCATTTTGCCACACGTGTAGTCATACAACATGTTACATTTCCACACTTTAAAATTAAGTATATTTCTCCTCGTGAATAAGATAGATTTTCATTTTGCAGTGGAATTCATTTCGAGAATTTTTTTAATTAATATGTTTCCCATCAAGGAAGAGAAAAATCCCTCCTGAGAAGTATTTTAGAAGCATAAAATGAAGAAAATAAATTTTTCTATTCTTTTTAGTAAATCTTTAAGAAACCTGAAACAGTTTTCTTGCTGCTTCTCCTTTCTAACCCTCCATGACACCTTTAGTGGCCACTATAAGACCTGAGACATCATAAAATAGAATAGATGCCTATTTTTCATTATAGTTCTTTGGAAATTTTTCCAAATAAAACATAGTAAATATTCCACATAGAGAAAACAAGCATTTTCTGTTATTAATTAGTAGAAAAAAATTGAAAACAAGTTTTTCACCAAAAATTTAAAAATGGTTAAATTGGTTTATTCACTTGGTTTATTGACAAACAAGGACTTTTTCAATTAGGTTAATGGCAATCATTTTACTTAGGTTTATAATTCTGTTCATCTTAGGTCAAATTATAGAGTACACGATATGATAAAATCATTTTATAAAAAATATGGTAGTAGCAAAAGTCTACTGAAATTAACAATAGATCCTAATCCCTTAATGCATGTGATAAACAAGGTACCATTACATAAATTTGATGCTATATTTGGAAAACCTTCCAGAAATTGAGAAAAATGAATAGTTCTAATGACTGAATAACAAATACTTTTGTCAATTGAGGTTATCTCCCTCCCCCTCATTTCTTGGCTTTCAAAAAAACAAAAACAAAAACTGAAGCAAACCTAATAAGTTGTCAGCCAATCTGCCAATTTAGAAATAACTTGCAATGATGAATCATGGTGTGATTTTTTAGCATATAACTTGTAAGTAGGTCATTTGATTCTCTGAATTCTTATGTCAGCTAGAGTCCAGTCAAAAAGCAGAAATAAAACTAGACATTTCAAACAGATTGTTTAGTATAGGGAATTGGTTTCACTGTTGTTAAAGCTATCAGAGCAAAAGAACTTGACGTAACTCAGACATAACTGCGGGAAGCTGCTACAACCTCAAGAGTAGATTTACCAAAGGGAAGAGGTAGATTTGCCCAAACCTACAGGCTCAGAAGAGGGGCCCCAGTGAACTGGTGCATAGACCTCTACGGAAGAGTTGGTATTTTGCAAACATGGTACCTTTTAGGAGGAATAGGACATGGCAGGGTTGGTTCTGGAGTACCACAAAAACAAACAAAACAAAACAAGCCCCCCACCCCCGCCAAAAAAAAAAAAAAAAAAAAAACAGAACATACACACAACCAAAAAACACAAAGCAAAACTAGAGGATCAACAACCACAGGTAGGGTGTCACTGGTAAGTACAGAGAAATCAGGAATTCCCATTCTCTCTCTCTTCCTACCATCTAGTATCCCCCAAGAAGTCAGCTAGCAGAGGGGTCTGGGAAATGCACTATTCTGAATCTCAGTCCCTGCATCCTACAGAAAAAGAGGAGAGTGAGTTTAGGAATAAGAAACAGTAGTAAATAAACAGCACTTGTTGCTATAAGAAAACTCTATAACAAAGCTATTCTACTTTTTTATATGAACAAGGTTTTCATTTGTCACACCTATAGAAATAGAAATTAGTATTCTTTATTCTATAAGTAATATTCATTTACAGGTATATGAACTAAGAGATTAACTCAAGATGCATTTCCAATAAAATTCTGAATAACCATTATTTCCCAAATTGGTCATTTATATTTATGCTGCTTTGATCAATTGTGAATAATGATGACAATCAAGAAGAAAATTTAATATTTAGAACGCTTTTGCCGCTGTAAATTTAATTTCACTTGTATATTAATAATTTTCTGCAAACAAAATATAATCAGTGAAAGACTTCCAAGCATAAACCCACATTACCTTAGAAAAAAACTAGAACAAATGGAATAGAATACAAGTTCAAAAAAGGAAAAGGAATGATGAAAAACTTTTGACTACTGAAGTAAATATAACCATTTATGTATTTTTAAATTATGGCTTATCAATGTTGTATCTAAATTTCTTGGATACACTTAAAAACATTTATTGGAGGGGCACCTGGGTGGCTCCGTTGGTTAAGTGTCTGCCTTCAGCTCAGGTCATGATCTCAGGGTCCTAGGATCCAGCCCACTCTGGCTCCCTGCTCAATAGGGAGTCTGTTTCTCCCTCTGTCTCTGCCCCTCCCCACCCCCACCCATGCACTCACATGCTCTCTCGGTCTCAAAATCTTAAAAAAAAAAAAAAAAAAAATTAATTGAATACATGTAAATTTTATTTGGATTGGCAATATCTATAATATTCTGAAAATTATATTTGCAGCTACCTAAAGTTATAAAAAAAATTAGATCTGTCTAAAAATATGTTTTTTGTTTCTAATTTTTTAGAGGTAAGCAAGCAAAATGTTCAAGGACCCCAGAGATAGTGTTTATATGATTCTCTGGTAGTGGGCCTCTCTTCACCTTTTCCAACTTCATGTTCCTCATCTCCCATTCTCCCTAGAGACCTTCTTTCCTTTTCTCATTTCTCCTATTCTTTGATAATTTTTTTTTGCCCACCCAGTCAAGGCAGAAAGGGAAATCTGTCACCTCATCAGTTGAGAAACATCACCAACTTTCTTGGAGTCTCTTCTCACATCAAAGCTTTGACCTTTCTGATGTGTTTTAATTCCAGAAGATAGGTCCCAAGATGAGAAAGTAAAATGCTAAAACATAAGTACTGTAAGTATATTAATATCAGTATCCTTGTAAGACAAGACCTTTTAAACAGCTCCTCAAAAAAAAAAGACAATGAAATTTAATCCTTCAAGAATAGATTAGTAACTATAAGAATAATCAGAAGAACAAATTGGTTCTATTAAATAACTTGGCAGTTAATTAGCTTCCGTGACTGCCTAATTCCACTCACCAAAACCTGCCAAAGGAGAATTATCTAAAGAAGGTAAAAAAGTTGCTTTCCAGAACTCCCTCACCCAAGAAGCAACCTTACTTCAACAGTGGGTAAATGTTCTTTAAAGTAAAAAAATTTTAAGTACCAGTCCTTTAACTCTCATTTTTGTCTAGATGATCTATTCAATGAAATTTCAAACTTAATTATATTATAGCAGCCAAATGTTTATCATCAATATCAATTCAACTGCTAGTTTTCTAAACTATTTGTTGGCTGGGATAAATAAATTTACTCAAAACTATACTAAAATATAAGCATTTACATCTTCTTAAATTTTCTTTAACAAAAAAGTAAGACTACACTAACTACTTTAAAAGACAGTTCTTTTTCTGCAGGTAGCTGCACCTTGAAGCGGGATAACACATCACACTACATCTTGCATACAGAGGGTCAATCTCAAAAATTCATTTTGTGGCAGCACAATAGGTAATTTCTCAATCAGATCTTCTCCTCACCTCATCCAAATAGGGAGATTAGAAATAAGCATCAGATGTTTTAATGCCGAGACCATACAATCTTCACGAGAAGGCAAAAGGTAAGATGGTCTAGGGGTCTATAATTCACTTCATTATAATTACCTTTCATTGCCTGTGGCTTCTCCAATAATTAAAAGCACAGTGTCAGTATTAAACAAGAGCTATGAAAAAAAAATGTCAGATGCCTCACCAAAGAAACATCAAATTAGAGTAGGAAACACTGCCAAAAGTTAGCTCCCTGAGTGAATACCAGAATATTTTCAGGAATATATGCACTTCTAAATGTTATGAAATGAAATCATCTCTGCTGAGATTTTCAACTTTTGTCTACTGTAGGTCAAATGGGAATATAAAAAATATATATATACCTCATGCACCTCTCCAGTGGTTAATATTTCAATGTTTGTTGAATGAATAATCAATAGCACAAAAATGGCATAACTGGAGTCAGATTGGTATGCTCTCAGAAGCAAAATACTTCTAAGTATTTGGAACTAAATCCCTCTTCAAGTCAATCCCAGGACCTTGTTTTTATGAGACCATATTTTGTTCACATTACTTTACCTGTTAAACTTCAGTCAATGGAGACACTAATTTTAGGAATCCCAAGGCAGAGATAAACAATAATCTCTTCTTAGTGGCAGCAAAAACTTAGCAAACAGGAATATTCAGAAGAGATTCACTAGTCTTAGGAAATGCTAGGCACTCAAAACCCAAAAATTAAAGTATTCCCCCCACAAAAAAACTGTTTAACAGCCAAACAATGAATTACTTGCTTCCCCTCCAACCAAAAAAGTCAAATGTCATCTCACCTAATATCCTGCAAGCAATACATTTTCCCTATCCATTCTTCATACTCTTTCTCCTCTAACTTATAGAAAGAAATTAAACATGAGCTGTTCAGCTTTGTATCTCACTGAATAGTAAAGAACTAATGTGCATATTCTCCTTAGACTATTGTTTTTTCTCCTGACCTTTTTGTAAACATCTCACTAAACCATGTTCCACATTGAAGTTAGTTGGCTTAAACTCATTTTAACCAGTGTTATCCAATATTGTGGACAAGTAAACTCCCATATCAGTGGTTGTTTTTTTTTTTTTAATTAACATATAATGCATTATTTGTTTCAGGGGTACAGGTCTGTGAGTCATCAGTCTTACACAATTCACAGCGCTCACCATAGCACATACCTTCCCCAATGTCCATCACCCAGCATCCCATCCCTCCCACCCTCCACCACTCCAGCAACCCTCAGTTTGTTTCCTGAGATTAAGAGTCTCTTACGGTTTATCTCCTTCACTGGTTTTGTCTTGTTTTGTTTTTCCCTCCCTTCCCCTATGATCTTCTGTCTTATTTCTCAAATTCCTCAATCAGTGAGATCATATGATACTTGTCTTTCTCTGATTGACTTATTTCACTTAGCATAATACCCCCTAGTTCCATCCATGTCATTGCAAATGGCAAGATTTCACTTTTTTGATAGTTGAGTAGTACTCCATTGTGTATATATATACCACATCTTCTTTATCCATTCATGTGTTGATGGACATCTAGGCTCTTTCTGTAGTTTGGCTATTGTGGACATTGCTGCTATGAACATTGGGGTGCAGGTGCCCCTTTTGATCACTACATTTGTATCTTTGGGGTAAATACCCAGTAGTGCAATTGCTGGGTCATAGGGTAGCTCTATTTTCAACTTTTGAGGAACTTCCATACTGTTTTCCAGAGTGGCTGCACCAGCTTGCGTTCCCAAGTGGTTAACTTTTTATTTATTACCCTTTACTTAAAACCGTTGCACTTTTCTGACGTAAGTTGTACACAAAACAATTAGGTTTAGGCTTTAACTAGGTTTCCAAGAGGCAATGCAAGAATTTATTATATAAAATGCTCTCTTGGTGCTAAGCACCTCAAACAGCCTATGTTCTCTATGTACTAGATGTACCATTATCAGATTTTGCTTATAAAAAAATTGGTATTGCCCATCTGTCTCTGAAGGCTGAGGTACATGCAACCTCCCCCCCCATTCTCAACCAAGGCACTTATTTACCCAGCTGCTGAAAGTTTCATCTGTTGACTGCTCATACCTCACAGCTGAGTCTTTCCCTTTGAATTACCCTCATCCAAATGGTATTTCGTTGGCTTCTGAGAAGATGGCAGAGTAGGAGGATCCTAAGCTCACCTCTTCTCACAGACACATCTAGGTAACACAGCAGTGCAACTAACCCTGAAAACGACTCAGGGAGTAGCAGAACAGACATTGCATAGTTAATCCTAGAGCAGAGGCCAAATCAAAAAGGGCAGGAGACATGGGAACCACACTCCCAGTTAGACCAACCACAAAAAGGAAGGATACCACAAGCACAGAGAAGGTAGAGGAGCAGACCTCACACCAGGTACCCCAGACACTGGGACCTGTACTGGGAAGACAAGTCCTCATAACATGTGGCTTTGAAAACCACTGGGGCTTAACTTTGTAAGTTTTTACAATCAGTGAAGCGTGAACTATGGGAGAGCTGAAGGGCAAGAAAGGTAAGAAGCTGAGTCCCCATTCTTGAGGAACCAACATAACAACCCCACTGAGATACAGCATAGAAGCAGCAGTTTGAAAAGTACCTAGGATGCTAAAGACTTTTATTTGCTAATCTCAGAATATGCACTAGAGAGGCAGGGATCATCAGACTTCTCCAAGAACAAAAGAGTTGACAGGTGCCATCTTCCCCACACCCAACCAAGATAGCACTTGTGGGAACCAGTGCAAATACCTTCCACCAATCTTGCTAATACTGTGTGCCCTGCATCCCCCCTCCCCAGCATTCTCCTGTGGATTTGCCCCATCCAACCCATCCCACTCTACATGGGTACCTCTAAAGCAGCTCCTGCTGCATCACATCCTGCAAGCAACTCTGGCAGAGACCCTCTGAAGTGACTCCTGTCCTGGGGAGAAGAACCACACACATGAGTTCCACTGCTGCCCCAGAAATGGGCTGGAGGCAGACATCTGATCTGACTTCCAGTCCCACCCACCAATAAAAGCCACTCACAGGACAAAGCAAGAAGAACACCCTGAAGGTCAGTACTACTGGTTTGACTGCAGGCTGTACCTACCAATGAAAACCCCTTAGGAAACAACACAGGAAGAGTGCCCTGTAGTTCCATGTAACTACAGCCCCACCAAACAGGCTAAACGCAGGCATCTGGTTGAATAGCTGACACTGACCAACTATAAGCCTATAGCAGCCCCAGGCTTGCCCCTTAACAGCACGGTGACCAAACCCTGCCCACAACAGGCAAAGTGGTCAATTGCAGCCAACTGGACTGAAGGCAAACACAATTCAGCCATAACAGTAAGGCACACACAACCCATATAGGGGACACCCCTGAAGCACCTGGTTATGGTGAACAGGGAATATTGCACTACAGGGCATCACAGGACCTCTTCTTCATAAGGCCATTACTTTCAAGATCAGGAAATGTAGAGGACTTTCCTAATACACAGAAACAGACAAAATGAGAAGACAGAGGAATATGTCCCAAATGAAGGAAAAGGACAAAGCCACAGAAAAAGAGCTAAATGAAACAAACAAGCAATATGCCTGATAATTTGAAGTAATGGTCATGAAGATGGACTTGAGAAAATGGTGGAGGATCTGTGTGAGAACTTCAAGAGATAGAATATATAAAAAAAGAACCAAAGATAAAGAATAACAAATTAAAATTACACTAGAGGGAATTAATAGCATATTAGAAGAGGAAGAAGAATGGATTAGAGAGCTGGAAGACAAGGTAATAGAAAGCAACCGAGCTGAACAGCAAAAAAATAAAAATGAGAACAGGCTAAGGTAACTCTGAGACATCAAGCATAATAACATTCACATTATAGAGATCCCAGAAGGAGAAGAGAGAAAAAGAGGGGCAGAAAATGGATTTGAAGAAATAATAGCTGAAAACTTCCAGAATCTGGGAAGTAAACAAATCCAGACCCAGAAGACACAGAGAACTGCCCCCCCCCAAAAAAAGCCAACCCAAGAAGATTCACACCAAGACACATAAATGGCAAAAAGTAGTAATAAAGAAAATTTTAAAAGAAAAAACAGTTACACACAGGGGAAACCCCATAAGGTTATCAGCTGATTTTTTCAGCAGAAACTTTGCAGGCCAGAAGAGAGGGTATGATATATTCATAGTGCTGTAAGGAAAAAACCCTGCAACCAAATATACTCTGCTCAGCAAGGCTATCAGTCAGAATAGAAGGAGAGGGGGAAAAAAACGGAAAAAAACAAAAAAAACTTCCCAGAAAAACAAAACTTAAAAGGAGTTCATCACTACTAAATCAGCCTTACAAGAAAGGTTAAAGGGAATTCTTTAGATGGGGGATGGGGGGAGGCCATAATCAAGACAAGAAAATTAGGAAAGGAAAAAATTTCACAGATAAATACAAATGTAATAAAATCAGATTAATCACTTACAAAACCAGTATTGAGGTTAAAGCACAAAAGGAGTAAAAATCAATTATATTTATAAAGATCAGTCAAGGGATTTACAAAATAAAAGTATGACATCATATGCATAAAACTTTGGGGAGGGGGAGTAAAAATATTGTGCTTTTAGAATGGGTTCAAACTTAAGCAACCAACTTAATGTAGAATGTTATATGCATAAGATGTTATATTTGGGGGCGCCTGGGTGGCTCAGTCGTTAAGCGTCTGCCTTTGGCTCAGGTCATGGTCCCAGGGTCCTGGGATGGACTCTCGCATTGGGCTCCCTGCTCTGCGGGAAGCCTTCTTCTCCCTCTCCCACTCCCCCTGCTTGTGTTCCCTCTCTCACTGTGTCTCTCTCTGTCAAATAGATAAAATCTTTTAAAAAAAAAAAAAAGATATTATATTTGAACCTAATGGTAACCGCAAATCAAAAACTAGTAATAGACATGCAAAAAAAATAAAGAGAAAGGAGTCCAAGCATATCACTAAAGAAAGCCATCAAACCACAAAGGGAGAGAGCAAAACTATAAACACAATCATAAAACAAGTAACAAATGGCAATAAGTACATACCTACCAATAACACTTTGAAAGTAAATGGACTTAATGTTCCACTCAAAAGACGTAGGGTGATAGAATGGATTAAAAAAAAAAAAAAAGACTCGTCATTATGCTGTCTACAGGAGACTCACTACAGACCTAAAGACACATGCTGAATGAATGTGAAAGATTAGTAAAACAAACATTTACCATACAAATGGAAGTGAAAACAGAGCCAGGGTAGTAAAGCTTATATTGGACAAACAGTGACTATCACAAGAGACAAAGAAGGACACTACATAATGATAAAGGGAACAATCCAACAACAGTATATAACAACTGTAAATATTTACACTTTCAATATGGGAGCTCCTAAATACATAGAACTATTAACAGACAAAGAAATTGCCAGTAATACAATAGGGGATTTTAACGCCCCACTTTCATCAATGGTAGATCATTCAGAGAGAAAAATCAACAAGACTGTAGTTTTGAATGACACAATGGACCAGATGGATGTAAAATATATTCAGAGAATTCTATCCAAAAAGAGCAGAATACACATTCTTTAAGTGCACATGGAACATTCTTCAGAATAGATCACATATTAGGCCACAAGTCTCAAACTCAAAAAGACTAAAATCATGTCATGTATCCTTTCTCAGCACAACAGTAGAAAACTTGAAAATCACAAGAAAAAAAATCTAGAAATAATACATGGAGGCTAAATAACATGCTATGAAACAATGGGTCAACCAATATATCAAAGGAAATTTAAAAAGTACATGGAGACAAATCAAAATGAAAACACAGTGGTTCAAAAATCTTTGGGATGCAGCAAAAGCTGTTTTAAAAGGGAAGATTATAGCAATACAGGCTTACCCCAAGAAGCAAGAAAAAATCTCAATGTAATCTTATACCTAAAAGGGCTAGAAAAAGAAAAAAAAAAAACAGAAGGAAAAAATAATAAAGTTAGAGCAGAAATAAGTGAAATAGAGAATAGAGCAGATACCAGGGGCTGGTTTTTTGAACAGAACAAGATTAATAAACATTTAGCCAGACTCATCAAAAAAAAGATGAGCAGACTCAAAATCAGAAGTGAAGGAAAAATAACAGACACCACGGAAATGCAAAGGATTATAAAAGAATATAATGAAAACTTATATGCCAACAAACTGGACAACCTAGAAGAAATTGATGAATTCATAGAAACCTATAACCTACCAAAAACTGAAGCAGGAATAGAAAATTTGAACAGATCAATTACTAGCAATGAAATAGAATTGGTATTCAAAAAACACCCAACAAAGTCCAGGACCAGATGGCTTCACAGGTGAATATAACCAAACATTTAAAGAAGTGTTAATACTTGTTCTTCTCCAATTATTCCAAAAAGTAGAATAAGAGCTTCCAAATTCATTGTATAAGGCGAGCATTGTCCTAGTACCAAAACCTGATAAAGACACTACAAAAAAAAAAAGAAGAAGAACTACAGGCCAATATCTGATGAACACAGATGCAAAAATCTTTAACAAAATATTAGCAAACTGAACCCAACAATACATTTACAAAATCATTCACCACAATCAAATGTTGTTTACTCCAGATTCAAGGGGGTTCAATATTCATAAATCAATGTGATACATCACATTAACAAAGACGATTCAAGGGGGTTCAATATTCATAAATCAATGTGATACATCACATTAACAAAGACAAAAACCATATGATCATTTCAATAGATGCAATAAAAGCCTTCAACAAAGTACAACATCCATTCATGATAAAAAAAAAACCTTCAACAAACTAAGAGGGAACATACTTCAACACAATAAAGGCCATATATGAAACACCCATAGCTAACATCATACTCAATGGGGAAAAACAGAGAGTTTTCCCCTCTAAGATCAGGAACAACACAAGATGTCCACCCTCACCACTTTTATTCAACATAGTACTGGAAGTAATAGCCACAGCAATCATACAATAACAAGCATCCAAATTGGTAAAGTAGTAAAACTCACTGTTTGCAGGTGACATGATTGTATATATATAGAAAACCCTAAAGTCTCCACCAAAAAACTACTAGAACTGATAAATGAATCCAGTAAGGTTACAGGATACAAAAATCAATGTATGGAAATCCATTGCATTTCTATACACTAATAATGAAGCAACAGGAAGAGAAATCATGAAAAAAATCCATTTATAATTGCCTCCTCAATAATGAAATACCTAGGAATAAACTTAACCAAGGAGGTAAAAGACCTGTACTCTGAAAACTGTAAAACACTGATGAAAGAAATTGAAGATGACATAAACAAATGGAAAGATATTCCATGCTTGTGGATTAGGAAAACCAATGTTACTAAACTGTCCATACAACACAAAGCAATCTACAGATTTAATATAATCCCTATCTAAATACCAACAGCATTTTTCACAGAACTAGAATAAATTATCCTAAAATTTGTAGGAAACCACAAAAGACCCTGACCAGCCAAAGCAATCAGGGCAGGGGGGTGGGGGGATGGAGGGGGGAGGGGCAGGGAGATATACTACAAAGTTGTAGTAATCAAAACAGTATGGTATTGGCACAAAAATAGACACAAAGATCAATAGAAGAGAGTCCAGAAATAAACCTGTGTTTTTATGGCCAATTAATCTACAACAAAGGGAGGCAAAAATATACAATGGGAAAAAGTCTCTTCAACAAATGGTGTTGAGAAAAGTGGACAGCTACATGCAAAAGAATGAAACTGGTCCACTTTCTTATATGAAACACAAAAATAAACTCAAAATGGATTAAATGCCTAAATGTGAGACCTGAAACCATAAAGTGCCCAGAAGAAAACATAGGAAGTAATTTCTTTGATATCAGCTGTAGAAACATTTTTCTAGATATGTCTCCTCTGACAAGGGAAACAAAAGCAAAATTAAACTATTGGGAGTACACCAAAATAAAATGCTTTTGCAGAGCAAAGGAAACCATCAACAAAACAAAAAGGCAACCTACTGAATGGAAGAAGAATTTTGCAAATAATATCCAAAATATATGAAGAACTTATACAACACTAAAAAAACCCTCAAATAATCCAATTTAAAAAAAAAATGGGCAGAACACATGAACATTTTCTCCAAAGAAGACACAGATAGCCAACACATAAAAAGATGCTCAACATCACTAATCATCAGAGAAATGCCAACCAAAACCACCATGATAGATCACCTTATACCTGTCAGAATGGCTAAAATCAAAAACACAGGAAATAAGTGTTGACAAGGATGTAGAGAAAAAAAGAAACACTGGTGCACTGTTGGTGGGAATGCAAATGCGTGCAGCCACTGTGGAAACAGTATGGAGGTTTCCCCCAAAATTGATAGAATTGCCATATGATCTAGCACTTCCACTACTATTTACCCAAAGAAAACAAGAACACTAATTCAAAAATCCCTGTTTATCATAGTGTTATTTACAATAGCCGAGATATGGAAGCAACCCAAGTGTCCATCAAGAGATGAATAAAGATATTTACACACACACACACACACACACACACACACACACATTTCCACAGTCATGGAAAAAAAAAAATTGAAATCTTGACATTTGCAACAACATGAGTCGACCTAAAGGGTATAATGCTAAGTGAAATAAGTCAAAGACAAATACCAGAGGATTTCACTCATGTGAAATTTAAGGAACAGACAGGGGAAAAACAAAAACAAAAGCAAAAACAAAAAGACCAAAGCAGACTCTTAGGTAAAACTGGTGGTTGCCAGAGGAGAGTGGAATAGGGTGGATGGGTGAAATAAAGGAGATTAGGAGTACATTTATCTTGATGAGCACTGAAGCGTATGGAAAGTTGAATTACATTGTACACTTGAAACTAATGTAACACTGTATGTTAATTATACCTGAATTAAAAACAAAAAAAGGGGGTGCTTCCTTGCCTAAGGTCCTGCCCCCTCCCTGAGACAAATTTGCATCCACAGCCACACCAGACAACTGCCATTTACTCAGTCTCTGTTATTACAAGATTTTGTTATCCCCACTACTATCAAGGAGCCCAGTTCTTTAACAGCATTGCCTACCATCAGTTCTGGACTACAAAGAAGAGAGCTTCTCAGTGAGGCTGGCCACCTTCTTACCAGAACATTTGATTTCTTTGGTGAATAGAGTATATTCTGGGGGCCTCTTGCAGGAACATAGTGGGCTGGTGAGGTTTTTTTGTTTTGTTTTGTTTTTACTTTACTTAGCATATCCACACTAGCATACCCACTTCTCTGAGCCTTTTCTATTCCCCCTACCATGGTGATTCTAGGGTTTCTAGTCTGGTCCACTGATAAAGTAGGCCATATAACCACCTTAGACCAAGGAACCTACTTTATGGAAAAAGACATATGCACCCCAAAATCCACTGATTCATACTATACCACCCAGAAACTGCTGGCTTGATAAAACAACAAAAGAGCCTTTGGAAGTAGTATCTGAGGTACCATCTTGGAGAAAATACCCTATAAGACATGGACCCAGCATTCAGGATGCAGGTATTCCATCAAGTCATTGACCAATATGTTGCTGCTATGTTCCTAGACTCTTGGAAAACACTCAATAGAACAAGAGAGAAGCAGAAATTACCCCTCTTACCATCATTCCCAGGGACATATTTGGGGAAAGTCGTGCTTCTTGTGCTATAACTCTAGGATCTGTAGACCTATAGGTCCTGCTTCCACCACGGTACAGGACAAGAGTTCTATTCAGTTTTAAGCTACATCTGCTGTCCAGTCTTTGTGGTTTCTTGTGCCAGAAGACCAACAGGCAAGGAAAGGAGTCAACACCCTGGTAGGGGTAATTTATCATCATCCAGCCTACAGTTACAAAAGGCAGAGAACACACTTGGCATTCAGATAATGCACTGTTAGTACTCCCTTGCCTAACTTTGACAGTAAATGGGCAAGTAAAGGAAGTACTCCCAGAAGAGCACACCCAGGGACAGTCTGGCTTACTCTACCACCTAAGCCAACTGACCAGTAGAGGTGTTAAGTGAGGATATAAAGAATCTAGAATAAATAGAAAAGGAGGATTTGGGGTGTTTTGTTTGCAGAGTCCTGACACCAGATGCAGTAGCTAAGGCTAAAGTACCTCTCTATATTTCCTTTTGCAAATTCCCCTCACTAAAGAAGACCAATTAGAATTTTGGAAGAGTTGATCTCGGACAAAGTAAATTTATTACACAGATCAAGTGGATTTAAGCATTACACTGGGATGGGTGCTATGGTACACTGTTAAGATACTCCCTTCAGGACCCAGGAAACTCATTTCTCCAGCTTCCGATAATGTTTCCCACTGAAGGTTCACTGCTGAGTCCTTCCCTGGGGATTTTTGTCTACTCATAGGAACGGCTACATCCAAGATTATCCCATCCCCCAGGACAGCCCACACTGAATGACAAGTTGGTTGAGGGGTACAAAATCTGGCCCCCTTGCCTCATTTCAGACCAGCATTAAAACATTCAGTGCTCCCCTGTGACTGGCTGAAGCCTTTGCTACAACTGTTGGAAACTGCATCATTGTTCAATTTCTTTCCCTGCTCAGTCCTGGCTTCTGCATTCTCACAGGACCTACTGCTACGAGATCTGCACAACAAACTGTACACAAATCCCTCCTCAGGGTCTGTTTCTTGGGCAACACAAAGGCGGTAGTGTGATGACCACAGTATCCTACATTATGTATTTTACAATTGACAGAGCATTTGTTACTTGATGGCATGCTCATCACAACCAGGAGACAGGATGAGTAGCTATTATTCCCACTTTGTAAATGATAAAACCGAGTTCCAAGGGGATTAATTTCCCAAGCAGGCAAGAAACATTTTTTCTTATTTATATTCCATCTCATTTAGGAAAAATATAAAAGTGGCCCAGATTGATGGAAGAATAGTTAGGACTAAAATGCAAGTATTCTGATTTCTGCTTTAGTGCACCAAAAAAAAATACTAATTTATATGACTGAATTGACTGTTTTATTTATCTGGTTAAGTCTTTCATTCCAAATAATTACATAATAACCAAAGTCAAAGTTGATTAGAATTATTAATCCTTTTAAAAAGGAGCAGGTAAATTGAAATGAGGTAGCACTATACTAAATTTCAGAATCTTCTAAGGTAACCTTCCCACATTGCTCTGGAAAGCATTAGCTACCCTTAAAAATATAAATCACCCTGGAGCACGACATGAGGTTGTACATATGTGAGGCCAGACGATCATCATCCATCTGGACGATGTCTGCCTACCTCTGAGGTGCCCCTGCCCCAATGTTGGCCAGAGCAAACTCCCTGTATATCTATGCGGTATTTTAAGTCATACCATTTTAAGCTAAAAATCTAATGTAGAGAAAACCTCTTTAGTCTTTATGTAATTAAGTGAATAGCACAGTTCTAATTTACATAGATGCCACCTTTAAAGAACATTCTGGACTTCTGTCATCTGTGTCTTTTTGCTTGACAAGCATATGCAAGGCATGCCTATGGGGGTGCTGCCCCCTCACTATTCAGTTTAGAGGGCTGTATTCCTTCCAAAGACCCTGCCATAGCAAAATGTGGTATGGAACTACTCTCTCAGAATGCCTTCAAAACTCAGCATATTTTTTAGTCATGGCACTTTATTTAAACTTTTGTAATGAATCCCTATCTTGTAAATGTGGATTTAGTTTTTAAAAACACACAAAAACTACTTTGAGCCAAGCCCACTAAATAAGGCAAAGGTACTAGCATAATCTGACAAGAAGGTCTTGTGAGGGAGTTCTTAAAGCTGCTAATTCTATGTGAAGCAAGGGAATTGAAGTCACCCGATATAGGAGTCCTCAGAAAGGAAAACCATCCCCTTAATAGAGAGGGACCCCTACTAGTTCACTCAATTCTATGTTCAAGAGAAAGCTCACCTCTTCCCTCGCTCCCTGAATCCCCAATCGTTTCACCTAAAGGAAGTAAGGGCTATTTAGTTCCCTCACTGAGAAATATAAATAAGGAGCAGTCATTCAATAATATTTCTAGTTACTCTTTTACGTGGAATTTGTAAGGATCTTGAAAAATTTTGGAACATTTATCACCTCTCCCTATTATTTTTATTATTCTTGGCTTGCTTTCTTAAAGCATAGGGAATAGCAGAAGAAGAAAGGGAAGCAGGGTTTCTGGAAAGAGGGAAACCTGGGGATAAGGTGATGCACTAACAGGTTTAATCCCAGAGCCTGGTACAATGAAAGCAAGGAGGTGGGGGCAGGGTGTAAGGGAGGAATGAAGGGAGAGAGAGGGAAGAATCAGTCATTATTTATACTCTTCCAACCTAGAGATTGTGCAAGATAGTATGCTCAAAGGATAGGCTATCTCCTCATTCAATTAAGATATTTGAAGACAAAGTATCTACTAATTCACACTAATCTATACTCAGCAGCATGCTCTGCAAATACTGTGCACTAGATAAGCATCTGTGTGACTTAAAATGTAACCCTAGAAATGTATATTTACTGTCCCTAGAACTATCACCACCTATGTAGCTAATGTAAAATGTTTAATACATTTTACAATTTTTTTTAAATCTTTAGCTCATCTGTTAGAAGATGGCATGAAACCCCCTTAAAAGTCCTATCAAACGTGTGTTCTTGGGGTGCCTGGGTGGCTTTGTCAGTTAAGCATCTGCCTTCGGCTCGGGTCATGATCTCAGGGTCCTGGGATCCAGTCCCTCATCAGGCTCCCTGCTCAGTGGGGAGCCTGCTTCTCCCTGTCCCTCTGCCCCTCCCACCTGTTCACTGCTCTCTCTCAAAATCTTAAAACATAACAAAACAAAAAACAACAAAAAACAAAAAAAACACTTGTGTTTTCAGTGCTATAGCAAATCACTCAGTAGATAAGTTAGGGAGTCAACTGAGCATTTGGTTATAACAGATCCTAAAAGTAATTCAGGCATACCAATGTACCCTCGAAAATTATATATAACTTTTGTATAGAGTTTCTAGAGATCAGAGCTGTGCATTAGAGATTAGGTAGGAAACAGATGTCATGTTCACCAGGGGTTGATTAACCAAGGTAATAGTTCCTGCCTGCATTGAAGTGCAACTAAGCTTACAGATGCTAAATTAGCTGCTTCACATATTTCTAACCTGCTATGTCAGGGCAAGTGGGAAAGATAAGCCTGTCCCTATACCTCTTCTCTGAGAGAATTCTGTCTATATTTCCATTATAAAGTACCAAATATCTCCTCTTCAGTAATCTATTTTAAAACAAATAGAAACTAACAGATGGCTATCACCATCCAAAGTTAAGGGCCAAAAAAAGTTACTAGATTTTGAATTATTACATCTCGACATAAAGCTCTAGGGAAGATAACTCATTCACCAAAATAAGTTTATCATGTACATATTATTTTACCAATTTTGGTAGTCTATAGCCAAATTCCCCTTCAAGATTCCAGAAGGGGGGAGAAAAACCCTCAGCAAGCAATGAAAATATTAACTTACAACTTCCAGTGAACAAGGTGAAACCTTAATACTCTACATCTTAAACAGTATTAGAACCAAATGGAGTATACAAATGGTTTAAAAGTATCTCATTCATCAATATTATGTTCTAAAGATGTAGGGATTTTGACAAAAGACATTTTTTAATCCACAGAAAAATATGTAGCACTTAGATTTTAATTCAAGTTCTTTTCAAGAAAATTTGTTGAGATCATTAGATAGTGACTGTTTGAATTCTCTGGAATTTAGAAGATCACTGAACCCTATTCATTAAAAACTAAAACTATTCTAATTCTACTGCATCCCAAAGGTCCAAGTTTATCAAATCGCAGTTACATTTGGAAGTTTCATTTAATGTTGGCTTATCCTCTAAGTGCTGTAATCCAGCTAATGCAGTTAGTCCGCACAGTAACGAGGATAGCATATTTCAGATAAAGGTATTATTCACAAGTAGTTCCTTTCTTGGTCTTTGGGGTGGATATTTATTATTTTGGGGACAGGCAACACATACTCCTATCTGTATTGAATTTTCAATTGGTTATAATACTGATAGAATAGAGTATCCCCCCTCTAACCATAGAAGTTTAAGAGATAGTATTTATCCCTAGGATCCAGGATATAGACATGGAAAGTAGGTTCAGCCAGTCAGATTATCTGATATTCTTCCCCAGGTCTTTAGATCTTGGGGAAGGAATGTGAAGACACAGGACAAGTCAGAAATAAGTCAGCTGAAGTGGGTAATAGCAAAAGACCATTACAAGCGGGGCTTAGCCACAGCAGTCCGTCAGCAGTGGACATGCTCCCAGCTGTAGCATTTAACAAGACTGTTCTAGTGGCATGATGTCACCCAGATTTGGTTTCTGCTGTCTGTAGTCACTGTTTTCTGAGTCAGGCTCTCTACCTTCCTTTGAAGTCTATGACTAATATATTTCTAATAGATAACCTTTCAGCTTTAAGTGATCCAGTCAATTTCTGTTACTGGGAACCAAGAACCCTAATTGACATAGTCTTTGAAAGGATTTTAATAAATCATTTTCTTACAGTCTTTCTTGGACATTGGAATATTAAGGCAATCCTCAAGCATCTTCATTTGACCGTGTGCGAATGACAGGATCTACCCCCACTGGACTCGGTAGCATAAATTTTGACTCTGGATTTCCTATTTTAAGTACTCATATATTCTTTACTTCATTTTGTTTGTTGCTGTTTTCTAAAACGTGTTTATGCTGTGTGTAAAAAACCCATGCTTCTTCAAATGTTTCCTATTTAATAGAAAAATACTTAAAATTACTTTCTCCTCTAGAAATTGTGTTTCCTTGATAGTAATGAAGTTTTTACATTCTCATTACTGCCTGGTTTGTTTCATTTTTCCCATGAGTATCACAACAGATTTCTGCTTAGTTGATCTTGATGATTTTTACTGAACTTCATTAATATAATGGCCATTAAAATAGCACTTCCTAAATCATGTTTTATTGAAGTTTCCATATATAAATGTAATGAATGCTAGTGAACAAAAAATTAAACAAGTTGTTCTCTGCAACCCTTCTCAGAGCCTTTAATACCCCAATGCTCTGTGAATCTCTAAGAACATAGAGCATTTCTTAAGATCTGCTTTTGGGATCTTTTTGCCCAGAGCAACTTCTAGCATCGTTTCTCAGAGCATGGTTTAGAAAATGCTGCACTGGAGAGACCTTTCTAGAATGCAAATAAGAGCCTATGTCCTTCCTGATTAGAACTCTTCAATGATAGTTCATCATCTACCATAGCAGTGGTCAGCAATCCAAGTATAGTCCATGGGCCAAATCCAGCCTTGCAATCTGTTCTTGTATAGTCTGCGAGCTAAGAATTGTTCCCCTCCCCCACCACAATATTAAGAAAAATATTTTATGACCAGTAAAAATTACAGAAAATTCAAATTCCCATATTTATAAATAGTTTTATTAAAATATAACCATGCTTGTTCACATATTATCTGTGGCTGCTTTCATGCTACAGAGATTTATATCCCACAAGGTCTGAAGCATTTACTACCTGACTTATCGCAGGAAAACATAGGCTAACCCCTGTACTATAGGATCAAGTCTAAATCCCTTACTAAGCAAAAGACCCTTTTCAAATCTAGCCCATGCCTACATATCCAGCCTAATCTCCCACACTCCACCACCTGTGTTTGAACCCAAAAGAACTACTTGAAGTTCACGATCTTGTTTCCAAATTTTTATATGGGGTGTTCTCTTTTCCCAAAGGCCCCTTGCCCCTCACCAAGTCAGACAAATTTCCATCCCTCAAAGTATTCCATCTTCAGACTAAGCATGGGAATTGCCTTAATACTCATCAATATCTCTCCCTCTGATTTTCATGCACCATTAAGTTGCTTATCACATTGATTTTTGATTAGTACCTTTTCCTCAATGAATTATAAGTTCCTTGAAGACATTCACCTGTGTTTCCCCAGTGCCTAAAAAATGATAGATATGGAAGTTATGTGTCAAAGGGAAAAGGGGAAGGAGAAAGAAGGGGAGGAAGGGGAAAAGAGAAAAGGGCAAAAGGAGCAAGGGAAAAGAGAAACAAAGTTTTTTGTTTTTTGTTTTTTTGCTTCAGAGTATAGTTCATTTGCTAGCACAAAAATTTTTAATTAGAACTTAATGCTCTGAATAGTTTATGATTAGAAAATGCAAAAGGGGCTATTTTAGAGACCAAAGGCTATTAGAAGTATTAAATATAGATATGCTTAACATCTGTTGACAAAGTATGTACACATTTACCATGCAACATTTATTGATGACCATATTTTTTCTCCTTAAACTGATAAAAGTCATACCATGTAATTTTCAAAAATACATTGCCTCTAATCTTAAGATCTAAAGGAGCCCTCTTCTGGGTTAACATTTAATCTGTCACATTTATTAGTTTAGATTATATGTAATCCTTACTTTATAGAGCTTTTAACATAGGAATTGCAATAGACTTAATCAGTTTAGCAAATTTGCAAAATGTTTTCTTTTAAAAAGAGATATTGGGTACTCAACAAAATTTGGAAGGTTTTCTTCCTGTTACAAAAAAAACAATTCCATTTCAAAAGATTTCTCATAGTTTGCCAACCTCAAAGCACTAGATTTTGGCTTTTCTCAAAGAAACCACTTCACCAGATGTTTGACGGTTTCTGCATACACATTTATGCTTTCAGAGATAAATTTATTGACTACATTTGCTGGAAAAAACAGCCCCTGAACAAAGGGAATGTAAATTTCATGCTGAAAAATTTTACATTTTTTTCTCTAAGGAATTTTAGTATTAATTCTTTAAGTTGATTAAAGTGGCCAAGCTTTTTAAGTTTTCAAATAGCCCTTACCTAAAAGATCATTTAGAAACAGCAGAAATGTAAGCCTCAGGTGAATAGCAATACCCCAGATTATGCATATATAGGAAGAAACTACTCAGCATTTCTGCATGACTCCTCATGGCCTGCCTACTTGGTATGCTTTGCTCCCCAGAGGCGTCTTAAGACTCAAAGGCTCTTGGCCCAGTGGCAGCCTCTTTGTAGCTTATTTTCAGACCTTGAGAACCAGCAGAAACACTTAACGCAGGTCAGAGAATAACACAGTAATACACTTGATGGGAAAAAAAAAAAGACATTTACACATCTGGCATTTTCTCAATGTGTTTTCCGAACAGAAATCTTAAATATAGTATTTCAGTTAAAAATCGGATAGTTGGAAACCCCAAGTTTATTTATAAAGCAAACTGTCAGATACTAAAATGTCAAAATATTTCTTCCCGTATCTTTATTAAACCTTCCTCACACTAGGAAGACCACTGGAAGTTTGCATAAGGAGGCACAGAAAAGAAAGCAAAGCAAAAAAGTCCATCACTTAGGAGAATTATATGTGTATATATAATTATTATATATATTTACCAAATGAAAACCTTAGGTAAACTAGTCTGCTCTTAAACTCCTTAGCCTTTCTCATATCATTTAGGCTTCTCACAAACAAGGTTATGGTAATAAAATTCTGTAAGAATTTTCAAAGAAAGTGGTGTGGCATAGACCAACTCCTAGAGGATGCTTAAAGTAGGGACAGGGGGTATAGTGTGGGTGAGGTATGTCCCTCTTTCCAGATTGGACATCTGTCCATGCTTAAGTTGCATCTTTGTATTCTTGTCACATCTAGATTCCACAGCTCCTAGGAATGATAAACCACTTTTCTTTGTGGTTGTGACCAATCCTATGCGTGTGGTTTCATTCATTTGTTCAATAGATATATCTGAATCCTTTCAATAAATACCAGGCTGAATCATTTCTAAGACATACCAATTATATTCCTTATAGAAGATACTTATCCAGAACCTAAAAAGGATACGTAGATGTATCCATATTGACACCCAGGTACAAGGGGGGGAAAAAAGTAGTTCTTTTTTTCCAAGAAATAGCTAATCACTTTTCTTCTAGCAGTCTACAGTTAGGCTGACAAGACAGAAGACATGGTCCACCCTACTTTTTGAAAGTACTTCTTCATTAGTAGTGATGGCATGGGCAACGGAGCATGTACAGTTAGATGCCAGGGCAATAATGAAAAACAGTGAATCATCACTGGAACTTTGCAAAGAAGCATACTTTGCAATTAAACCTATTTTGTTGAAGAAGAACAAACATCAGAACAAAGTTGTTCTGCTTTAGAATATATGCAAAATAGCCTTCTGTAATATAAAACCAGAACACAAATACTACATTACAAAGGAGGTGTCTATAGGACAAAATTACTTTGTATTCACATACTAATAGCTCATTTAGTTAATACTAACTGGGTACTCTCCTGTGCAGGCCCTGTTCAGTGGATACAACAATTATTCTGTAATTCCTTTCCTCAAGGAGTCATGGTCCAGAAAAAATGTAGCACAACAGAGTTACAAATAAATATCACTGATAATAGTAAGAGAAGAAAATGAATATCAGAAAGAGAATAAAGGTAAAAATGGAAGAAAAGCCTAAATGCCATCTAATGAAAACTTGAGAAATCTCAATTCAGTTCAAGAGGCAGAAGGCAGCAGATTCATTCCTTACTATTCTGTCACTTTCTCAAATTTGTTTAATCCTCTACAGAGAACCCAGACAAATGCAATCCATCTACACTTGCAGTAAACAGGCAATATGATTTCTAGCAGTACATTCAAATATAATAACAAATTCACCTAGGGCACCTAGGGCTCAGTTGGTTAAGTGGCTGTCTTTGACTAAGATCATCATCCTGGAGACCCAGGATCAAGTCCCACATCGGGCTCCCTGCTCAGCAGGGAGTCGTCTTCCCCCCTTGACCTTTCCCCCTCTCATGCTCTCTCTCATTCTCTCTCTCAAATAAATAAAATCTTAAAAACAAAAAACCAAATTCACCTACACAGAAAAACAATAGTTTGTCATAAAAAGATTTTTACTTTCACCTGAAAAACATTCCAATAAAATGAACCCAATGAGAACTCTCAATCACCAAGACCGTTTGATTAACTTAAGTTCACAAATTGTACACTTTGCTCTAATTCTTAAAAAGAAGTTCCTGTTGGGAGAAAATATTTGCAAATGACATATTGGATAAAGGGTTAGTATCCAAAATATATAGAGAATGGATACAACCCAACACCCCCAAAATAATCCAATTTAAAAATGGGCAGAAGACATGAACAGACATTCCTCCAAAGACAACATACAGATGGCCAACAGACAATGAAAAGATGCCCAACATCACTATCAGGGAAATGCAAACCAAAATCACCATGAGCTATCACCTCACATCTGTCAGAATGGCTAAAATCAAAAACATAAGAAACAAGTGTTGGCAAAGATGTGGAGGAAAAGGAATCCTCTTGCACTGTTGGTGGGAATGCAAACTGGTGCGGCTACTGTGGAAAACAGTATGGGGTTCCTCAATGTAAGTGATGAATTACTGAATTCTACTCCAGAAACCAATATTGCACTGTATGTTAACAAAATTTAAATTAAAAAATTAAAATAAAAAAATTAAAAATAGAACTACCCTATGATCCACTAATCACACTACAATATTTACCTGAAGAATACAAAAACACTAATTTGAAATGGTATGTGCATCCCTATGTTTATGGCAGCATTATTTACAACAGCCAAATTATGGAAGCAACTCGAGTGTCCATCAATAGATGAATGGAAAAAAAAAAAATAGATGAATGGATAAAGATGTGATATGTAAATTGTGTGTGTGTGTAGATGTACATATACATACAATGGAATATTATTCAGCCATAAAGAATGAAATCTTGACATTTGCAATGACATGGATAAAGCTAGAAAGTATAATGCTAAGTGAAACAAGTCAGAAAGACAGATACCATAAGATTTCACTCATATGTGGAATTTAATAAAACAAAGGAAAAAAGACAAACCAAGAAACAGACTCTTAACTATAGAGAACTGATGGTTACCAGAGGGGAGATGGGGGTGGGTAGGTGAAAATAGGTGATGGGGATTAAGGAGTACACTTATTGATACCACCTCATACCTGTCAGAATGGCTAAAATTAACAACACAGGAAACAGATGTTGGAGAGGACAAAGAGAAAGAGGAACCCTTTTACACTGTTGGTGGGAATGCAAACTGGTGCAGCCACTCTCGAAAATAGTATGAAGGTTCCTCAAAAAGTTACAAATACAACTTCCCTACGACCCAGCAATTGAATTACTAGGTATTTACCCAAAGGATATAAAACTACAGATTTGAAGGGGTATATGTACCCCAATGTTTATAGCAGCATTATCAACAATAGCCAAACTATGGCAAGAGCCCAAATGTCCATCCACTGATGAATGGATAAAGAGGATGTGGTATATGTGTGTGTATATTATATATATAATGGAATGTTACTCAGCCATCAAAAAGAATGAAATCTTGCCATTTACAACAACATGGAAGGAGCTAGAGGGTATTATGCTAAGTGAAATAAGTCAGTCAGAGAAAGACAAATACCATATTTCTCTCCTATGTGGAATTTAAGAAACAAAACAGATGAACACAGGGGAAGAGGAAAAAAAAAAAAGAGGGAAGCAAATCATAAAAGACTCAATGGAGAACAACAAGCAGGGTTGATGGAGGGAGGTGGGTGCGGGATGGGCTAAGTGGGTGATGGGTCTTAAGGAGGGCACTTGTGATGAGCACTGAGTGTTACATGTAAGTGAGGAATCACTAAGTACTGAAACCACTATTACATTATATGTTAACTAGAATTTAAATAAAATTTTGAAAGATATTTTATAGAAAAAAGTACGCTCACCATGATGGGCCTGGAGTAATATATAGAATTGTTGAATCACAGACCTGTACCTCTGAAACAAATAATACATTATATGTTAAAAAAAAGAAGATAGTAGGAAGGGAAAAATGAAGTGGGGGAAATTGGAGGGGGAGACGAACCATGAGAGGCTATGGACTCTGAGAAACAAACCGAGGGTTCTAGAGGGGAGGGGGGTGGGGGGATGGGTTAGCCTGGTGATGGATATTAAAGAGGGCACATACTGCATGGAGCACTGGGTGTTATACACAAACAATGAATCATGGAACACTACATCAAAAACTAATGATGTAATGTATGGTGACTAACATAACATAATAAAATTAAAAAATTAAAAAAACAAAAAATTGTTGAATCACTATATTGTACACCTGAAACTAATGAGCACTAATTATACTGGAATTAGAATAAACTTAAGTAAGTTCCTGTTTATTTACTCTATTTCTAACACCAAATACAGTTTCCAAAATTCAGGATATAGTTATACATAATCATCCATTGAGGCCTAACAATGCACAAAGAAGCGGTGTCCAGACTAGTACTGACGTACCACTGTAGATTTAAATCCTTTGTGAGGGGGGGCACCTGGGTGGCTCAGTTCTTAAGTGTCTGCCTTCAGCTCAGGTCATGGTCCCAGGGTCCTGGGATCGAGCCCTGCATCGGGCTCCCTGCTTGGCGGGAAGCCTGCTTCTCCCTCTCCCACTCCCCCTGCTTGCGTTCCCTCTCTCGCTGTGTCTCTGTCAAATAAATAAAATCTACAAATAAATAAATCAATAAATCAATAAAATCTATAAATAAATAAATCCATCCATCAATCAATCAATCCTTTGTGAGGCTATTTCCAACCTCAAGTTATCTTAACTAGAATTCATTCTATCTTTCAGGGAACTATAAGATTCTTCTATCTAAACTCCCTACACCCAATAAACCAACTTATCACACCATGTATTTATGGCATATTTATAGTGTCATACAATTTTGACTTACATTTAAATGCTAGAATTTGCATGCCTGATTACTTCTTTAAAAATATGGTTTCTCTCCATAGAGACTTCTAAATCCATTTAAGTACTCCTCAACAGCCAGGATCGAGTTAACTTATGAAATACCTAGGACTGTGTACTTCACAGAAATTATTCCATTTCTAGCTAGACACCTTTGCCACAGTGAGAATGGGGCTGAGAAAAGCATTTGGGCCACAAGCAAAGGTCTATTAGCTTATCTATTGAACTGGAAGGAAAGTTTCTCCAGTGAGGTGTCCTCTTCAAATTCACCAGATCCAAATGCTCAGTTGCAAACATTTGGAACTTGGAATCTAAAGTCTCTCTGCCTATAGCACCACTTTTTAACTAAGAGTAAACCAATCACTGGAAAGACTACCTGTGCAATAGCGCAGCCCTCTATGCAATGCTTTAATCCTTCAATAGCTCCCTGCTGGAGAGGTTAGAAGCCAAAGAGGCCCAATCAGTGCCATCCCTTTCCCCTGAGTTCTGAACCAGAGAAAAATAAAAGATGGACAAGGTGAATGGGAGTCCAAGATACTAACTCTGTCACTGGTAAAGGCGGAGTTGGAAGATTCGGCTTAATGTCAGAACCGACCGGGCCTGAAAACCCCCTGCCCTCCAAATCCAGCCCTAAGGACAGACTACCCACAGGAAAGTTCGTGTCTGTAGAGCAAAACATGTGCCCAAGTCACCGCTTCCTCTCTTGCAGAGTGGAAAGAGAAGAGTTAAAAAGAAAAAATCCTTTCATTTAGGCCTATGGATAGGTTCGCTTCTGACAATTGATAAATTTGGATCGATGCTGTTTCCTGTCAGCCAGATAATTAAAACAACCATGACTGGAAAGAGCAAGGAGTAAAAGATGAGGCGTGTTTAGGGGAAATTCCTCCTCAGAGTACAGAAGAGTAAAATAGTACCTCACGTAATTCACAAGAATCAATATACAGTGGGATTTATGCCCTGTAAGGTGGATCCCTTGATTCTACAACACCACACAGTCTTTACTAGAGAAACTTAGAAAGGTCAAAAAAAAAAAAAAAAAGAGAAGACCCCAGTCCCTCATCCTACCATCATCCCTCAGAAAAGTGAACAAGACGGTGCGCCTGGGTGGCTCAGCCGTTAAGCGTCTGCCTTTGGCTCAGGTCATGATCCCAGGGTCCTGGGATCGAGCCCCACATTGGGCTCCCTGCTTGGTGGGAAGCCTGCTTCTCCCTCTCCCGCTCCCCCTGCTTGTGTTCCCTCTCTCGCTGTGTCTCTCTGTCAAATAAATAAAATCTTAAAAAAAAAAAGTGAACAAGAACCAGTGTGCTTTGCTGCACATGCAGAACGCATTCATGTTCCAGGGGAAGGATTCTCACCCCCGCCCCCAGGATCTTTTGAGTATAGTCAACAATATTCCATTAGTTTCAGGTGTATTTGATCACCCTTCTTCCAGGGCAAATACTAGAACAATCTTTTGGAGTACCAGGTATTTAACAGGAGTTGCCTGAGGAAAGCAAGCTGCCCACCTCCTGGAGACCCTGTCTTCAGGTACAGCCCCTACTGACAAAGGAAAGGTAACTACCAGGCCCACGGGCTATTGAGTTCAGGTGTAGCTCCTCCTGCTGGGTGATGGAAGAATCTGGCTCATTGTCCAAACTACCCAAAGTGAATTCACAAGGTCATTAAGAATCCACTGGTTGTATCACAATTTCCCTTATTTAAGGAGTATATGTAAAAGAAAGTTATCAAGTTTTCCTCCAATAATTTCCAGATATTCTGGAATAGAGGTGAGCTCATGGGAATGTTTAAAACATACTTGACGGAACAGCATTTAATAAGAATAGTTACTCCTTTAACAATGCAGAAAAGAAGGCATTATCTTTCCTATCAATAGAAATTGGTTTCTGAGGGGTTTTTCATAAGGAACTCTTCTACATACCTGAAGAAACTTAACAGCAATGAATTGGAAGATTCAACTCAGCTGTAACTGAATCAGTTGATAACTTACTGGGGGAAAATGAGATCGTATGAGAGTACCGAAAGGAAAGAAAAGCTTGAAATGGGGAGATCTTGACACTTTCAGGACAATCTGGTCCTTCAATGGAAAGATAAAAAGCACCTCTTCAAATAAATTAAGTTCTAATAGGTGGTCTAATAGAGATGTGTTTCAAAAATAATACATAGAACACTAGAAGAGAAATTTCCCATCACTGAATGGTGGACACTCACTGACTAACAATGAATTCTCATTATTACTGCTCAGTGGAAATAGGTTTTAATAGTATAATAACCTCTTCAATTAATTCTGCAATCATTTATCGCAGCATAACAGCTATCAAAGCAGGGTAACAGTTTAGTAAAATGCAGTGCTCATTCACTTTCACACAACAGCGAGCTGCTTAGACTGTTATATAATCATCGTAATGCCATTCATACATCCTTTCAATGATATCCATTCAATTATGCAAACCAGAAAACCACAGAGCAGGGTGGCCCAGAAATGCCAGTTCCACAGAGAGAAATTAAAAAGCAACTTCCGATATCACTCTACCACTCTGTATTTTTTTATTTTACCCATTTTTTTCCTTTTTATCTTACTTTTATTGCCATCCTTTGTCCTTCACTTTGTTTTCTTCTCCCTCTTACCTATTCATTATTATTAGTCAAGGATTCCAGAAGCACTGCTGTGTAACATGGTGAATTAATTAGAAAAAGCTGGTAGTGTCAACATCCCCTTCATTGTGACAGGAAAGAAGGCATATTTAGGAAGGAACATGTGGAATCTTCCCCCAAAGGAATGACATGGAAAAGAAGCCTTAGAGGGGTGACATAAGAAACTGGGTGCATGGGTCAGACTCTCCACTTTTACCAGTACAGCTAAAAAGACTGGGGAAAAAAATCAGTAAAAGTTACCAGGCCAGTAATGCATAAAACAGCCCCAACCCCACTGCAGGTCAAGCAAAAATTTTTTTAGTGGTCTTCCCTTTTTGAAAGCAAACAAAAACCCAGGACCCAAAAGTGCTCTAGGGAGAAGGAAGTGCTTTGGAAGAACAGCGGCACATTTTAAGGGAATTTTGGAAATCCTAGGTATGTAGATTAAAAAAAAATCCCAAAACATGGCTGATTAAATTTACTTTCTCATGTCCTTGAAAAGTGGGGGCTTAACATCAGAGTTAATTTGATTTAAAAACATGAATAATGTGATAATTCTTAAAGAATTACGAGTGAAATTTATATTTCTCATTTCAAAGATAGTCATTAGTATTAAAGACGTTGTTAAATGCTTTCTTGTGTCATTAGCATTATATAGTCAATCATCTCTGGCCTGAGGTTTAACTCAAGACTTTTAAAAACATCACATGGTTTCTAACCGTAAATGTATCAGTGATACCAGAAGATAAAATTAGCCGCCTATACAATGCCTATAGTAGCACTTGATATCAACAGCCTGAATTCAGGGGAGTCCAAACATGGAATGGTTTTATTGTCTTTAAAGACCACCCTTTGCGCCTCCTTTTCCTACCCCAAAAAAATCTGAGCCAGAGTCTCTAAGTTTCAAACCTGCCCAAATTGAAGACTTCAATAAACACTCCCCTCTCCTAACTCAGCCTCCCTGTATTTTCCCTTTTCTAGTTCTAGCTTTTGCTTTGTTGAAGCAGAAAGTAGAGCTTGAAGGAAAAAATGCCCAAAACATTGTTACCCACCCCGGGCAACTACAGTCTCCTCTCAGCCAAAAACAAACTCTGTGGTGGGCGTGGAACTACTTGCTTTATTAAGGAGAGCACAGGTGAATTCTATTGGTGTCTCTGAGGCTACCTCTCCACTGCGTAGCCTTCTGACGTGGAACGTTACCTCTGACTCCGTGCTTCCAACCCTGCCTCAAATGCCATCACCCCCAATCAAGCACAGTAGTTCCTTTGCATCAGCAGCCCTACGTAATAAAATCCCACCTCCTCATGCCCTCAACAATACATGCACATGCTCCCTTTCTCCTTGCAGTTGCTCTCAGGCGGCCTCACCTCTGCTTACGTAACTGTGGAGCAGATCTGCAAGGCTGCCATAGGAAGAGACATCTAATCCAGGATTGAGATACCAATGTCATCCTCTTCCAGGCACCCCCAATTCCTGTGAGGTATTTTCTTTAACATGACCTTCTTAGTTTTTGAGGGAATTGCTATCAGGAGTGAAAAGCCCCAGCACTCCTTGCCTGATCAAGAACTCAAAAGCATAACTGAATATCCTTGAAGCCCAAATCTTTTGCTGATATCCACTGGGGTGGTGATGGTTGGAGTAGCAAGGCCAATTCAGCTGTCTCTTTTCATGTGATTTGTTTTTCTTTTTTAATTGAGGTATAATTAGCAAATAACATTATATTAGTTTCAGGTGTACAACATAAAAATTCAATATTTGTATATATTGTGAAATGATCGCCACAATTAGTCTAGTTAACATTCATCACCACACAGTTAAAAAAAAAAAAAAAAAGCTTTTTTCCTGGGGCTCCTGGGTGGTTCAGTCGGGTAAGCTGCCGACTCTTGATTTCAGCTCAGGTCATTATCTCAGTCAGGGTCCTGGGGATCTAGTACCCTCCCCCCCACACCAGTTGGTTGGGCTCCGTGCTCGCAGGCTGTCTGCCTCAGGATTCTCTCTCTCCCTCTACCCCTCACCCCCGCCTGCTTGTGCTCCCTCTCTCTCTAAAATAAATAATTATTTTTAAAAAACCTTTTTTCTTGTGATAAAAACTTTTAAGATCTACTCTTAGCAACTTTCAAATATACAATGCAGTATTAACTATAGTCACCATGCTGTACATTACATCCCCGTGACTTAATTTATTTTAAAACTGAAAGTTTGTACCTTTTGACCTCCTTCATCTATTTTATGTGATTTCATGTAATTTATAATTATTTTTTGTATCTTTAAAATTTGTTTTTTAGTCTATGCTATCTCTTAATAGAATACAAAGGACAGATCTCAGAGCTTACTGATGGCTCTCTGTAGAATATGGAAGCCCTCATTTGTTTTCCATGGTGGAGTTTCAGCAAAAATTCCAAAATAAGAAAAGCCTCATTCACCATCCTGTTACACATTGTTAACCAAAATTTGAGGAAGATGAGAATTTTTTCCAAGCTGCACTAATCCCAGAACTACTATTTTCCTTTATAAAACCAGGGGGATTTATAAAACAATTCCATTGCTGCACTGAAAAAGACATTTCTAGAGGCCATTGGCAGTTAGGAGTCACTTCAGTGAAGAGCTATACCTTCAGCTTTTCCATTTTGTTCATGTCTTTGTAAAAGCAAATGAAAATGATTATGTGACTATAGAATCAGCCTCTTCTTTGGAAGGAAAAATATGAAATCAAAAATATGAACACTTCTTTGAGAAATCTTTGTATTAGATCTGCAATAGTGTTGTTTTGGGTCTCAATCTGTATTCTTATTTCAGCAATCTCTCTTTTCATCCCATTCTGTTCTTTAATCATCTTATCTTTGAGCCCTGCTCGTAATAAATTCATGTTTTCAGTAAGTTTCTCTACAGAGTAAATCAACAGGAATGTGCTTTCCCGGGTAACATTTTCTTTTAGACTGGGTCCTTTCTGTGTTTTGTATATTAGTTTCCTTTTCTCTTTCCTCTTGTTATGTATATATAGATTTTTGTGTGTTCATTTGGGTTGTTTGCCACAGTTACAATTCTTTTTTGTTTATTTTGATTTTGCTTAATGTGAGAAGCTCTTTCCAGACCACATTTGCTCTGACACTATGTGTGTGGAAACTGTCCTGATTTCTCTCCTACCAAATCTGGGAGAGTGTATTTTGCAGGTTCCATCCATTTCTCTACTGCCTAAAATCATGGAACTGGAGGAGGAGTTGTCTTGACCAGAAGGACCAAGTGCAGTCCCTGCTGGAAGACTGCAGGCTCCATCACTCTAATATCTCATCCAGGGCTCAGTCCACACATCCCAGGGTTTCCCACTCTCCAGGCTTAGGCTTATTACTCCAACTCAGCACAACTCTCTAAAACAGAAAGACTTAGGGCTATCGCTGCCTCTCCCTATAATGCTGTGTAAGGGCTTCTACTTTCAAGGATTTTTTCTTCACTTCCCCTGGACAGATCTTGAGAGTAACTATGTCAGATATGCCATCCCTAATACAGAACTTCTTTCCTAGTGCCTAACTTCTGGCCCTTCTTCTCTATCCACAGTTACAGAATCTTGACCTTCATTTTACTTCATTCTCACCCCAGATTCTAGAACCAATCTTACCAGGAGAGTGGAGAAAGGATTCAAAAATACATTAAAAGCTTGTGCCAAATGCTTTGTGCATTAGCTAATTTGATTTTCATAATATTCCTTTTTTTGTAATAAGAAAATGGGAAATTAAGAAAGTTTAATAATTTGCCAGAATGAGAGAGAGGGAGAAGTAGAATTTTATCCTAGATCTAGCCAACTTCAAAGCCATGCTCTATTATACACAGTGTGTGCTGATGAACATGCAATAATAAACTGGGGGGCAGGAGGAAGGAGGCCTGATTTGTGACATTTGCAATTCCATGGTGTAAATACTCCCACCATGATCAACTACAGGCTAATTGTAACATAGACAAGGCTGGCTGTAATATCATATTAACATCTATCTATCTTTAGCAATGAAATAATGTTGATAATGAGCCAGTTAATATTATACACTAGCCTGACATATTGTCAGTGTGTAATGTAAACCAAATACCAAGAAAAAGTTTGAGTTGTGTACACTTATAAAATAGCTTTTTAAAATATTTAATTATAAAGGATTTATTATAAAGATTGTTTCCACTGACTCAGGGTCTTAAACCTTTGTGTTTTGAGATTACCAAATAGACTAAAATTGTGTGACATGGGGCACTTGGGTGGCTCAAATGGTTAAGCATCTGCCTTCAGGTCATGATCCTGGGGTCCTGGGATCGAGCCCCAAATCCAGCTCCCAGTTCAGGCTCAGTGGGGAGTCTGCTTCTCCCTCTCCCTCTGCCTCCCCCCTGCTCATGCTCTCTCTCTGTATCTCTCTGTTTCAAATGAATAAATAAAATCTTTAAATAAAATAAAATTTGGTGACAAACATCCAGCTAGAAGGGATGTCCCCATTAAAAGAGTTTCTTAAGAAAAATTACTTAACTGACTTTTCCCATTCCACGCATCAGAATTTTGATTGCAATATTCCAACAGAGTCTACTCAAGTCATTCATAAATAACAATGCTTAGAGGGCTCCTTTATGAACTCCCTTTATGAAAATGACAAACATGCTTGCTTGCAAACAATCGAACACAATCTCTTAAAAATATTATATTCATAAGACGATGGTTTTAACTGAGTTACAAATATATACATAAGCATAACTGACATTCCACGATAAAGTTCTGATATCAAGATCCAAATGTACTATGGAATTGTTAAGAATTGTAGCCATTGGGGCACCTGGGTGGCTCAGTCATTAAGCATCTGCCTTCAGCTCAGGTCATGATCCAGGGTCCTGGGATGGAGCCCCACATCGGGCTCCCTGCTCCGCGGGAAGCCTCCTTCTCCCTCTCCCACTCCCCCTGCTTGTGTTCCTGCTCTTGCTATCTGTCTCGCTGTCAAATAAATAAATAAAAATCTTTAAAAAAAAAAGAAAAACAAACAAAAATCTTAAGGCAATTACAGAAAACAACTAAGAGAAATTACCATTGGACACATCTCCTTCCTCTCTCTTCCCTCACAGCTTACTTAAAATGCAAACCAACTCGCCACAGCCCTGACCTATTCTCTCCAATTTCTGAATGTCAAACACCTAGAGCAATTGTTGACTGTCAGAATATGAAGTCTGTAGAAGCAGAGAAACGACATTTGGCATTTCAACATTCCAGAGCAAGTGATTTAATAATTTAATTAGCATAAGAAAAAAGCATTTACACAAAGATCCAGGCACACATTCTGTCATCAAAAATGTCTCTGAAATGGTAAAACACATATTAAAGAACTGGGAAAAGGGAAAATATTGTATAAACTAGTATGAGTGCAAATTAACTCTTACATGTCAAAGATAAATGGAAACCTGAAGTATAAAAATGACTTAATTATAAAAATCCAAAAAATTGCTGTTTGCTGCAGAATACTTTTTACATATTTCTTGTGAAATTATTGAAAGTTTATATTTTCTATTGTTCCAAACTAAAAAGCAATCTGTTTGATCTTGTTTTATTTTTTTTTAATTTTTTTGTTATGTTAATCCCCATACATTACATCATTAGTTTTAGATATAGTGTTCCATGATTCATTGTTTGTGCATGACACCCAGTGCTCCATGCAGAATGTGCCCTCCTCAATACCCATCACCAGGCTAACCCATCCACCCAACCCCCTCCCCTCTAGAACCCTCAGTTTGTTTTTCAGAGTCCATCGTCTCTCATGGTTCTTCTCCCCCTCCGATTTCCCCCCCTTCATTCTTCCCCTCCTGCTACATTCTTCTTCTTTTATTTTTTTAAATTTTTTATTATTATGTTAATCCCCATACATTACATCTTAGTTTTAGATATAGTGTTCCATGATTCATTGTTTGTGCATGACACCCAGTGCTCCATGCAGAACGTGCCCTCCTCAATACCCATCACCAGGCTAACCCATCCACCCAACCCCCTCCCCTCTAGAACCCTCAGTTTGTTTTTCAGAGTCCATGGTCTCTCATGGTTCTTCTCCCCCTCCGATTTCCCCCCCTTCATTCTTCCCCTCCTGCTACATTCTTCTTCTTCTTTTTTTCTTTCTTAACATATATTGCATTATTTGTTTCAGAGGTACAGATCTGAGATTCAACAGTCTTGCACAATTCACAGCCCTTACCAGAGCACATACCCTCCCCAGTGTCCATCACCCAGTCACCCCATCCCTCCCACCCCACCCCCCACTCCAGCAACCCTCAGTTTGTTTCCTGAGATTAGGAATTCCTCATATCAGTGAGGTCATATGATACATGTCTTTCTCTGTTTGACTTATTTCGCTCAGCATAATACCCTCCAGTTCCATCCACGTCATTGCAAATGGAAAGATCTCATTCCTTTTGATGGCTGCATAATATTCCATTGTATATATATACCACCTCTTCTTTATCCATTCATCTGTCGATGGACATCTTGGCTCTTTCCACAGCTCGGCTATTGTGGACACTGCTGCTATAAACATCGGGGTGCACGTACCCTTTCGGGTCCCTACTTTGTATCTTTGGGGTAAATACCCAGTAGTGCAATTGCTGGATCATATGGTTGCTCTATTTTCAACTTTTTGAGGAACCTCCATACTGTTTTCCAGAGTGGCTGCACCAGCTTGCATTCCCACCAACAGTGTAGGAGGGTTCCCCTTTCTCCGCATCCGCGCCAACATCTGTCATTTCCTGACTTGTTAATTTTAGCCATTCTGACTGGTGTGAGGTGGTATCTCACTGAGGTTTTGATTTGGATTTCCCTGATGCTGAGCGATATTGAACACTTTTTCATGTGTCTGTTGGCCATTTGGATGTCTTCTTTGGAAAAATGTCTGTTCATGTCTTCTGCCCATTTCTTGATTGCATTCTTTGTTCTTTTGGTGTTGAGTTTGATGAGTTCTTTATAGATTTTGGATACTAGCCCTTTATCTGATATGTCATTTGCAAATATCTTCTCCCATTCTGTCAGTTGTCTTTTGGTTTTGTTGACTGTTTCCTTTGCTTTGCAAAAGCTTTTTATCTTGATGAAGTCCCAATAGTTCATTTTTGCCCTTGCTTCCCTTGCCTTTGGCGATGTTTCTAGGAAGAAGTTGCTGCGGCTGAGGTCGAAGAGGTTGCTGCCTGTGTTCTCCTTTAGGATTTTGACGGACTCCTGTCTCACATTGAGGTCTTTCAACCATTTGGAGTCTATTTTTGTGTGTGGTGTAAGGAAATGGTCCAGTTTCATTCTTCTGCATGTGGCTGTCCAATTTTCCCAACACCATTTGTTGAAGAGACTGTCTTTTTGCCATTGGACATTCTTTCCTGCTTTGTCAAAGATTAGTTGACCATATAGTTGAGGGTCCATTTCTGGGCTCTCTATTCTGTTCCATTGATCTATGTGTCTGTTTTTGTGCCAGTACCATACTGTCTTGATGATGACAGCTTTGTAGTAGAGCTGGAAGTCCGGAATTGTGATGCTGCCAGCTTTGCTTTTCTTTTTCAACATTCCTCTGGCTATGCGGGGTCTTTTCTGGTTCCATACAAATTTTAGGATTATTTGTTCCATTTCTTTGAAAAAAGTGGATGGTATTTTGATGGGGATTGCATTGAATGTGTAGATTGCTCTAGGTAGGATTGACATCTTCACAATATTTGTTCTTCCAATCCATGAGCATGGAACGTTTTTCCATTTCTTTGTGTCTTCCTCAATTTCTTTCAGGAGTATTTTATAGTTTTCTGAGTACAGATCCTTTGCCTCTTTGGTTAGATTTATTCCTAGGTATCTTATGGTTTTGGGTGCAATTGTAAATGGGATCGACTCCTTAATTTCTCTTTCTTCTGACTTGTTGGTGGTGTATAGGAATGCCACTGACTTCTGTGCATTGATTTTATATCCTGCCACTTTACTGAATTCCTGTATGAGTTCTAGCAGTTTTGGGGTGGAGTCTTTGGGATTTTCCACATAAAGTATCATATCATCTGCAAAGAGTGAGAGTTTGACTTCTTCTTTGCCAATTTGGATGCCTTTGATTTCTTTTTGTTGTCTGATTGCTGTGGCTAGGACTTCCAATACTATGTTGAATAGCAGTGGTGATAGTGGACATCCCTGCCGCGTTCCTGACCTTAGGGAGAAAGCTCTCAGTTTTTCCCCATTGAGAATGATATTCGCTGTAGGTTTTTCATAGATGGCTTTTATGATATTGAGGTATGTACCCTCTATCCCTATACTCTGAAGAGTTTTGATCAAGAAAGGATGCTGTACTTTGTCAAATGCTTTTTCTGCATCTATTGAGAGGATCATATGATTCTTGTTCTTTCTTTTGTTAATGTATTGTATCACATTGATTGATTTGCGGATGTTGAACCAACCTTGCAGCCCAGGGATAAATCCGACTTGGTCGTGGTGAATAATCCTTTTAATGTACTGTTGGATCCTATTGGCTAGTATTTTGGTGAGAATTTTTGCATCTATGTTCATCAGGGATATTGGTCTGTAATTCTCCTTTTTGATGGGGTCTTTGTCTGGTTTTGGGATCAAGGTAATGCTGGCCTCATAAAATGAGTTTGGAAGTTTTCCTTCCATTTCTATTTTTTGGAACAGTTTCAGAAGGATAGGTATTAATTCTTCTTGAAATGTTTGATAGAATTCCCCTGGGAAGCCATCTGGCCCTGGGCTTTTGTGTTTTGGGAGATTTTTGATGACTGCTTCTATTTCCTTAGTGGTTATAGGTCTGTTCAGGTTTTCTATTTCTTCCTGGTTCAGTTTTGGTAGTTGATACATCTCTAGGAATGCATCCATTACTTCCAGGTTATCTAATTTGCTGGCATAGAATTGCTCATAATATGTTCTTATAATTGTTTGTATTTCTTTGGTGTTGGTTGTGATTTCTCCTCTTACATTCATGATTTTGTTGATTTGGGTCATTTCTCTTTTCTTTTTGATAAGTCTGGCCAGGGGCTTATCAATCTTGTTAATTCTTTCAAAGAACCAGCTCCTAGTTTCATTGATCTGTTCTACTGTTCTTTTGGTTTCTATTTCATTGATTTCTGCTCTGAAATTTATTATTTCTCTTTTCCTGCTGGGTTTAGGCTTTATTTGCTGTTCTTTCTCCAGCTCCTTTAGGTGTAGGGTTAGGTTGTGTACTTGAGACCTTTCTTGTTTCTTGAGAAAGGCTTGTATTGCTATATACTTTTCTCTTAGGACTGCCTTTGCTGTATCCCAAAAATTTTGAATAGTTGTGTTTTCATTTTCATTGGTTTCCATGAATTTTTTTAATTCTTCTTTAATTTCCTGGTTGACCCATTCATTCTTCAGTAGGATGCTCTTTAGCCTCCATGTATTTGAGTTCTTTCCGACTTTCCTCTTGTGATTGAGTTCTAGTTTCAAAGCATTGTGGTCTGAAAATATGCAGGGGATGATCCCAATCTTCTGGTACCGGTTGAGACCTGATTTATGACCTAGGATGTGATCTATTCTGGAGAATGTTCCATGGGCACTAGAGAAGAATGTGTATTCCGTTGCTTTGGGATGGAATGTTCTGAATATTTCTGTGAAGTCCATTTGGTCCAGTGTGTCATTTAAAGTCTTTATTTCCTTGTTGATCTTTTGCTTAGACGATCTGTCCATTACAGTGAGGGGGGTGTTAAAGTCCCCCACTATTATTGTATTGTTGTCGATGTGTTTCTTTGCTTTTGTTATTAATTGCCTTATATAATTGGCTGCTCCCATGTTAGGGGCATAGATATTTAATGTATTGTTAGATCTTCTTGTTGGATAGACCCTTTAAGTAGGATATAGTGTCCTTCCTCATCTCTTATTACAGTCTTTGGTTTAAAATCTAATTTGTCTGATATAAGGATTGCCACCCCAGCTTTCTTTTGGTGTCCATTAGCATGGTAAATGGTTTTCCACCCCCTCACTTTCAATCTGGGGGTGTCTTTGGGTCTAAAATGAGTCTCTTGCAGACAGCATATCGATGGGTCTTGTTTTTTAATCCAATCTGATAGCCTGTGTCTTTTGATTGGGGCATTTAGCCCATTTACATTCAGGGTAACTATTGAAAGATAGGAATTTAGTGCCATTGTATTGCCTGTAAAGTGACTGTTACTGTATATTGTTTGTGTTCCTTTCTGGTCTATGTTGCTTTTAGGCTCTCTCTTTGCTTAGAGGACCCCTTTCAAGATTTCTTGTAGGGCTGGTTTCGTGTTTGCAAATTCCTTTAGTTTTTGTTTGTCCTGGAAGCTTTTTATCTCTCCTTCTATTTTCAATGACAGCCTAGCTGGATATAGTATTCTTGGCTGCATATTTTTCTCATTTAGTGCTCTGAATATGTCCTGCCAGTCCTTTCTGGCCTGCCAGGTCTCTGTGGATAAGTCTGTTGCCAATCTAATGTTTCTACCATTGTAGGTTACATATCTCTTCTCCCTAGCTGCTTTCAGGATTTTCTCTTTGTCTCTGAGACTCGTAAGTTTTACTATTAGATGTCAGGGTGTTGACCTATTTTTATTGATTTTGAGAGGGGTTCTCTGTGCTTCCTGGATTTTGATGCCTGTTTCCTTCCCCAAATGAGGGAAGTTCTCTGCTATAATTTGCTCCATTATACCTTCTGCCCCTCTCTCTCTTTCTTCTTCTTCTGGGATCCCAATTATTCTAATGTTGTTTCGTCTTATGGTATCGTTTATCTCTCGAATTCTGCCCTCGTGATCCAGTAGTTGTTTATCTCTCTTTTTCTCAGCTTCTTTATTTTCCATCATTTGGTCTTCTATCTCACTGATTCTTTCTTCTGCCTCATTTATCTTAGCAGTTAGCGCCCCCATATTTGATTGCACCTCATTAATAGCCTTTTTGATTTCTACTTGGTTAGATTTTAGTTCTTTTACTTCTCCAGAAAGGGTTTCTCTAATAACTTCCATGCTTTTTTCAAGCCCAGCTAGTATCTTTAAAGTGATGATTCTGAACTCTAGATCTGACATCGTACTAATGTCCGTATTGAGTAGGTCCCTGGCAGTCGGTACTACCTCTTGTTCTTTTTGTTGAGGTGATTTTTTCCGTCTTGTCATTTTGTGCAGAGGAGAATAGATTAATGAGAGAACAAAATGCTAGCAGGGTAACAACGTCCCCAGAAAATATACTCTAAACAAATCAGAAAAGACCTGAAGCAGTGGGAAAAGAAAGGGAAAGAGAGAAAAAAGAAAAAGAAAGAAAAAAAGAAAAAAGAAAAAGATACAGATAAAGATAAAAACAAACAAAAGCAGAACAAAACAAAACAAAACAAAAACAGAATGTGATCAGATATGATCAGGCTGGTTTATAGATCAGTGCCACACACTAGATTTTGGGTGTATTTTGGTCTGTTAAAAGAAAGTCCCTCCCAAAATTTTAAAGAAAGAAAAACTTATATATGTACAAAAATAAGGGTTGATATGATGAAGGGATGGAATATGACTGTAAAGATGGAAATTATAAAAAATTTTATAAAAGGATTTGATAAGTTGTTTGAAAAAAGAAAGAAGAGGATTAAAAAAAAAAAAAAGAAAGAAAAAAGGGAGAGAATGTGATCAGGCAGGGGAGTAGGAAAAAACCATACACTAGAGATTTAGAGTATATTTTGACCTGTTAGAAGAAACTATCTCAAAATTTTAAAGAGAGAACAACTTATATATATGTGCCAAAAATACGGGTAACTACTATGAAGGGATAGAATATGACTTTAAAAATGAAAAATAAAAATGTTTTTTTTTAAAAAAGGGATTGGTAAGATGTTGGTTGAAAAAGGGAAAAAGAAAAATTCAAAAAAAAAAGAAAAAAAGAAAAAAGAAAAAAAGACAGTTAAAAAAAAAAATTTACTTTGAAAGACTAAAGAATCATGGTAAAAAAAGCCATGAATTCTATGTGCAGTATTCCCCTAGTGCTGGAGTTCTGCCGTTCTCATTGATCGGTAAACTTGGTCTTGGCTGGCTGTTCTCACTGATCTTCTGGGGGAGGGGCCTGTTGCCGTGGTTCCCAAATGTCTTTGCCGGAGGCAAAATTGCCCCGCCCTTGCTGGTCGGGCTAAGTAATCTGCTCGGGTTTGCTCTCGGGAGCTTTTGTTCCCTGCAAGCTTTCCGTACAGCTTTGGAGGCGGAGAGTGAAAATGGCGGCCTCCCAGTCTCCGCCAGGGAGGAGCTGAGAACTCGGGGTCCCGCTCCTCAGCGAGCCCCCAGAGAAAAGCAGTCAGTCACTCCCGTCTCCCCGGTCTCCGGCCGCACTCCGTGCTCACCCAGCCTGTGACCGCGCCTTTCTATCTGGCACCCGACCCCGGGTGGAGTCTCCAAACCCAGCAGATCCCTCGGTGCGCTCCCGCGCCGCTCCTCCCGGGGGAAGAAGGTGAGTGTCCCCGGATCTGCCGCTTGTTGGGTCCCTGCTGGAGGAGCAGTGGCCCGACTGTGCCGCAGATCACGGTTTATAGCCACCCCGAGCTGAGAGCCCGCGCCTGGGCTCCGTCTCTGCAGCCGGCTTCCCTGCTCCGATACCTGGGAGCTCTGCCGCACTCAGGCACCCCCGGTCTTTCTGTGACCCTGAGGGTCCTGAGACCACACTGTCCCGCGAGGGTTCCACCCCCCACTTCGCCACCAGAGTGACGTCCCTCAGCGGAGCAGACTTCTAAAAGTTCCGATTTTGTGCTCTGTGGCTCTATCACTTGCCAGAAGCGGCCGATGGAGGCCCCTCCCCCGCCGTCTATCCTCCCGAGTATCGCCTCGGATTCACTTCTCCGCACCTCCTACCTTCCAGAAAGTGGTCGCTTTTCTGTTCAGAGAGTTGTTGCTATTCTTTTCTTCAATCTCCTGTTGAGTTTGTAGGTGTTCAGAATGGTTTGATCCCTATCCAGCTGAATTCCTGAGAGGAGACGAAATCCAGGTCTCCTACTCCTCCGCCATCTTGCTCCGCCCCCTGTTTGATCTTGTTTTAATATTTACATAATTAAAATGCATCTATTTCTCGCATTAATTTTCAAATGCTCATTAAATGATTTCTTTAATCATTTACCACTACCACTCAGTGCTTCACTATCTTCAATACACAAATAATGACAAATTTGAACATTAATTGGGGAAAATGTCCATTTATGTCTTCCCTTGAATATTATTTCATCTGGTCTTATTTCAATTAAAAAAAAATATGACTTGAACAATACCTATCAATAGCAATGTGGAATAGGTCAGCATTTCCCAAAGTGTGTTCCCTGGACACCCCAATCTAAGAATCTTTTATGCAGTAATTTTTTTGTTTTATAGGTCTGCCTTTTTAGCATACTTTTTATTTTAGTATGTCAAATGCCCAAGAAAACACACGAATCATAAATATATTGTTCAATGAATTTTCACAAAGTGAAACCAACACCCAGACCAAAATATTATTAGCACCCAGAAGCCTCTTTGAGCCCCCTTCCATAGTAACCACTGTTCTGTTATCTAACAGCAAGATTAGTTTGCCTATTTAAAAACTTTATATAAATGGAATCATCTAGTATGTACTCTTTCGTGTCTGCCTGTTATACCTTAAAATTGTATTTGTGAAATTTATTCATGTTATTCTGTATTTATAGTTTATTTATTCTCATTGCTGTATTATAATCCATTGTGTGAGCTCATCACACCTTATTCATTCTACTGTTAATAAACATTTGAGACGTTCCCAGTTTAGAGATTCTTACAAATAATGCTGCTATGAACATTCTTTGGTGCATGTCTTTGGTGAACATATATATGAATTTTTTTTTTTTTTTAAAGATTTTATTTATTTATTTGAGAGAGAGAGAATGAGAGAGAGCACGAGCGGGGAGAGGGTCAGAGGGAGAAGCAGACCCCCCGCTGAGCAGGGAGCCCGATGTGGGACTCGATCCTGGGACTCCAGGATCATGACCTGAGCTGAAGGCAGTCGCTTAACCAACTGAGCCACCCAGGCGCCCCATATATATGAATTTTTGTTGGATATATAATCTAGGGGTGGAAATGCTGGGTCATAAGATAAGCCTATATTCAGCTTTAGTAATTACTGCCAACCAGTTTTCCCAAGTGGTCATATTACTTTTATACTCCCGCCAACAGTGTCATGCTGCCACCCCTCTATATCCTTGACACACTTGGCATTTTCTGTTTTTATTTTAGCCATTCCTTTGTAATCACGCTGTGGTTTTAATTTATATTTTCCTGATGACTAATGAATTTGAGCACATTTTCATCTCTAGTGGTCACTTAAATATCCTCTCCTCTGACATGACTGTTCAAATCATTTGTCCATTTTTTCTATTCGATTCTGGCTTTTTGATAGGGATTTGTAGCAGTTTTATACATATTTTATACATGAGTCTTTTGTCAGATATATATAGTACAAATATATTGTCCTACTCTCCAGCTCTCCTCTTTAGTTTCTTAATGGTGTCCTTTCATGAACAGAGTCCTTACTTTAAATGTGGATGTTTTACCATTCTTTTTCCTTTATGTGTCCTGTTAAGAAAACTTTTCCTTCATGTCATGAAGATAATCTTCTACCTTTTCCCCCAAAAGCCAAATTGTTTTATCTTTCATATGTAAATGTGAAGTAAGGTTCATTTTTTTTCTTCCTACAGATATCTAATTGACCCAGTACTTTTTATTGAAAAGATCATACTTTGTCCACTGTACTGCAGTGTCATCTTTGTTATAAATTATAGTGAGGGTCTAGTACTGGACTCTATTCTATTCCATTGGTCTATTTGCCTGTCCTTATGCCAAAAACACACTGCCTTAATCACTAGTTCTGTGAAACCTTGAAGGAGGAGATTCCCATTAAAATGACTATTAAGAAAAGTTACACAGTTTTTGTTGCTTTTGTTTCTCATTTACTATTTGAATTATCAGAAACCGTATTTAATACACTAATGTGTGTTATAATTATCTAATGGATAGGGATGCCTGGATGGCTCAGTCAGTTAAGCATCTGCCTTCGGCTCAGGTCGTGATCATGGGGTCCTGGGATCTAGACCCTCAGAGGGCTCCCTGCTGAGTGGGGGGTCTGCTTCTTCCTGTCCTTCTGCCCCTCCCCCCACTTATGTTCTGTCTCTCATTTTGCTCTCTCTCTCTAACCAATAAATAAAAATGTTTTAAAAAATATCTAATAGGTAAATATATGTGTTTCCCAAACTGTAACTATGGAACTTTTTTTTTTTCTACAAATATCTTATAGGACTTTGGGACATAAATAGATCTATTTTCAGGTGGTAAGAGTGACCTTCAGGCCAAGTCCAAGTTGTTGATGAAAACTTATAGCCCCAGCATGAGATAGGGTTTTTAATTTTCTTCACAACATGCATGAGGTCAATTACATTAAGCCCCACACATACAGTGCTTAAAAGAAGACAGATATCTATATTTTGGAATGTAGTGGGCAAAATAAAAAGTCCTCTTTCAGACCTTTCCTTGCACTCATAAGTCTTACAGACTTTTGATGCCTCATCCTTGAGTCAGAATAAGAAGGTATAATAAAATGAATTTTTTTAATATAAATCTTAGCCACTTGGGCTTCCTGGGTGTCCACAGTTATTCATTCACTTGAGGCATATTAAAGCAAGCTCAGAAAAACCCAACATAGTAGCATCACCCGCCTGGCTTCCCATGGAGCTCTAAGCTTTGAAGCTCTATTTCTTGTTATTGGAGATGGCAGAGTTCCAGAGATGGGAAGAGTTAATATCTATAAATCATGTGACCCTCTACTTCAAGTTTGTCTTATTTAAACCCAGTCAAGGCTTGGAGAACTTTCATCACCTAACATAAAGCCTGCCCTTTCCCCACCCCACCATCATCCTGATGTCTGATTAGCAACAGACCCTTAGACACATTTTTTCTGTCACAGGATAATCAAAGTCATAAGGATGCCATCATTAGAGTTCTAAAATTTCTCGGATTTTGCTTATATTAAAAGCATCTTTGGATTTCAATTTGTGAAAAGAAACCCGGGTTATTCTGTCTACATTTAGCTACTATAATAACTTACTAGAAAAATTAAATGTATGTATTTTACTCTAAGAAAAATAGTGACTATTTCAGCAAATAGAGTGTTTCAATCAACCACATATACTAAATAAATACATCAAATGTGCTGGCTAAAATGGGATTTATGGATACTACAAGTACACCTGCAAATACACTAATAAGGCCTTTATACAACATCCATACCCAACACCTATTAATAAGCATCTTATCACTCCTACTGGGGGCCAGGGTCTTTTAAAGACTAATCCTACCTGAGTAAGTAAGGGATCTGGTGAAGCATGGTGGGAGAAGGCCAAGACAACAGACCTGAGTTCAAACATTTATCCTACCACTTAAGCTCTGTGTGACCCTAAGTTATTTAGACTTTTGGAACTCCACTTTCCTGTTTTGCAAATTAATACAGTAATATCTACCCATAAAGCTCTATTATATAAGATATATATGTGAAGCACTTAACAGATAACCTGTCATATAGAAAAAGTTCAGTAAATATCTATCCCTTTTCCCCAACCCCTTCACCAACACCAGGCACTTAAGGATGTTACAAAGGATCATCACATTTTAACATTTATGTCAAGTTGACCATCTTCAGCTTGGAAATTCTGTGCACCTCTGAACTTCTCAACACTTCAAAATAACCTGAATTTCTAAGAATACAAATACAACACCACAGTGGATGAATTGAGAATGACTTCCAGAGAAACAAATTTGTATATCCACGTGACAAAAGCAAAATACTTGATTGACATTTCAGTGCCACCATATTAGTACTACCAGTATTTATCCAAGCAAGATTCCATACATGCATCTATAATATACTCTAAGAGCAAAGTAGGAATTTCAGGCTGTCCTTAGACTACTTAAGTTTTTATCATTTTATTTTCTTTAGCTAAAGGCAGACATGGCTGAATTACTTCATGCTAGAAAATAGAATCATTAGACACTTCCAAAATGGAAAGCAGTTAGAGGTGTCAGTTCTCAAGCTACATTATAACTAATACAAATCAGAATCTTACCAGAAATATTTCAAGTTTATAGTTAGAACTGTTCTTAACTCTAAAAGTCCAAAATCAAGTTTAAGGTTAGAATTGTTCTTAACTATGAAAGTCCAAAATGGGGAGGCATAGACATTGCTCAAAACTAATGTCACCTAAGGATCAGAATCCAGCAGAGATTGACAACTGAATGTCTTCTGTTACTATAGGAGTCAAGATGACCCACAACTACTTCTGTTGCTAAGTATTTAAAAATTTGTTCTGATCACAAATTTCTTAGGGGCCTTCTTTCTCATGACATCTTATGACATTCTTAATTATGTCATTATGTAGACTATGCTGGAGTCATGTTCAAATATTATTTCTACATGTTTGTCTATGACCTAAGAGAGCAATACTAAATGTAAAAACCTGAACCATATGCCCCTGAAAATCCCAGATTACACTATTTCCTATATTAGAAGTACTGATGTTATAAAAGAAAGGGGTTGGGGGAGAAATCTTCTGATCCACATCTTCAGACTGCTACAATAGAAAAATTAACCTATTTTTCAAATCAGCTTGCATTTAAACTAGAGATAGATAGGTAGGAAACACCAAATGTTGGGCTGTCCTTTTAACTGAAATATGCCCAGGGGGGTGAGATCAAAGACTTTTGAAAAGGTACTATGGCAGCAGATGGCTGCCTTTATCTTATCCCAGACCTTCTGTTTTCTAGTTTCCCATTCTCTGCTGTACATTGCGTCTTGGATGTAGTGACTCCTTCAGTGGATCTCAGTTTTCTTCCCATCCAATATTCATATTACTAAACTCCAGTTTGTGGAGCAACCTCACCGTTACTAATCATCACCCTTATCTCTGGTATTTTCTCTTAAATGCCCCATTTCTTATTTTTCTGTTACCAATTCAGTGCTGAAAAACTGACAGCTTTTTTGCCTCTCCGACAATACCAGTAGGGAAACTGCTTAAGAAATTCAAGCTATTCATAAATCATCATTACCAGGAAGGGCCTAACATTAAAGACAGTGCCCATGAGCAAATCCCAGCATTCAAATATCTTAGTCTTACTGCATGTGTAATGAATCTAAGAATTATAACTAAGAGATTTGTTAATCTCTTATAGCACTGGCTATAAACTACATCTGGAACCCAAAATGATTTGGGTTATAAAAAACACTGTGAAGGATTCTCACTATATTCCATTTTCCCAAGTATAATGAATAAGAAAGTTTGGTTTAAAATCCATATTGATTAGTAATAATCAAAGCCCTAAAATAACGCATATGTCCACCAATAAGAGACTAGTTAAGAGACCATGATAAGTTCATACAATGGAACACTACGCATTCTTAAAAACGAATAAGGAAAATCTTTATAAATGGCTATGGAATGACTGCAAGACATATAATTAAGTGAGAAAAAGAAGATGCAGAATTTTTGTAGCATGTTATCTTTTGTGTAAGAAGTAGGGGGAGAGGGAATACAAATATAAATGCTTACTTTTCAATATTAAAAAATGAAAGATAATCAAAAACCTTAAAAATATGGCTACCTCTGGAGGGAGAAAAAGAACAAGAAAAAAGCTGGACTTCTGTTAGGTGTATTTTGTTCATAGTTTTGGCTTTGGAACCATATAGTGCTTTACACAATTAAAAACAAAATACAATTTTAAAGATTCAGGATCCTGTTGAGATAGAATAATCATACTTCATCCTTTTACTTCCACTGAATACATACTATACTTTTATACACGCTATAAAACCTGGATGGAATGCATGAGCACCTATTTGAAGACCCTGTAAATAACAGCAGGTGTTATCAGAATCCAAAAAAACACTAAATCAGTGGAGTTTACCATTTTTCCCCTCTGGTATTCCCCTATTTGAACTTACCACAGCCAGAAACCTAGAAGTGAGCACTATGATCCAGACAGACAGAAAAAGCCAACCAGCTCTGGTTTGAGGGTCAGAAAAGGGTACTCCTGACCCCTAAAGGAAACATGGAAATCCCCTGAGGTTTTTTTTTTTTTTCTTCCTTTTTCTCTTTCTCTAACACTCCAGTCATGAGGCAATCCTGTAGTGGGGAGTCAGGAGCCGCTATGGAAACCCACAAGTGTCACAAGAACCCACAGGGCTAAAAAGGCAACACCTCTTCTCAGGTATTGCTGCCATTCTAAAAGTACAAGACAAGACTCAATGGCTTCTCCCTCCTGCTCTCTCTCTCTCTTTCCCTCTCTCTCTATGTCTTACCTTTTGGACCAGGACACCAACTCAATCACAGAAGTGAGCAACAGAATACAACAAAGTAGGGTAACTAGAGCTCCAAATTCTGACCAGAGGACCAAAGGGGGAGTCTCAGAAATCGGAAAGTTCTGGAGGGAGATTAAAGATGTGTGGGTCTAATTAGCATACCAGTGATGCTGGGAAGGAAACTAACAGATATACCAATGTCCAGATTACAGACTGACTGCTGCATGGCACATACCAAGGCAGATCTAGAGAACAATAAAAAGGCTTTGAAAACTGAACTGACATTGGAATTATCACCCCTAAAAGTCATGTCGGAACTTGCAGCCTAAACCTAACTAGGTTGGTTACCTGCTAAAACAAAAATATCAACATTCTCCATAAAATTTAAACAAGACACACTCTCATAATATAATGTTCAAAATACTTAGGATGCAGTCCAAAATTACTCAGCATATTAAGACATACAAAAATTTCAAGTCATATAGAGAAAGGTCATCAACAGACACCAACATCCACACTACTAACATAGATTATAGAATTATCTGGCAAATATTTTAAAGTAGCTATTTTAAAAGTACACTGGGGCAAGAAAATGCAAACATTCTTTGCAATGTATGTTAAAATAAAAAGTCTCAAAAAGAAATAGAATATATAAAGAAGAACCAAATGGAAATGTAAAAACCCACATGGAAATTTTAGAACTGAAAAATACAATAACCATAATTAATAACTCATTGGTTAGACTCAGTAGCAGATGGATATTAAAGAACTGCTAACGGGGAACAGGGGTGCCTGGGTGGCTCACTCAGTTGAGCATCCCACTCTTGATTTGAACTCAGGTCTTGATCTCAGGGTCATGAGTTCAAGCCCCATGTTGGGCTCCACACTGCACGTGCAGCCTACTTTAAAAAGAAAAAAAAAAAGAATTGCTAATGGAAGCTTTCCAGACAGAGAGGAAATAATACCACACAGAAATGTGGACCCTCAGGAATGAAGAAAAAGCAACAGAAATGGTAAATATCTGGAGACATATATATATATATAAAAGACCATTTTTCTTCTATTGAGCACCTAAAAATATGTTGATAGTTGAAAGCAAAAACTATAACATTGTTTTGATGTTTAGTGTTTGTAGATATATAGCACATTGGTAGCAGAAAGGGATCTATATAGTAAGGCTTCCACATTCCAACTGAAGTGATAAAATACTGATTCCAAGCAGACTGTAAAAATTATTTTTAAGCGCCAGAGAAACAACTAAAAACACTATACAGATAGTCAAAAGCACAATAGATAAATTAAAATATAATACTAAAAATAATGTTAAATAAATTAATTTGAACTTAATATTAGTGTACTCATAATTTATTTTTCTCTTTATGAAATATTTCTATTTCCTAGCTCTGTCCACTAAAAAGGCCTAAAAACAATGACGATCCAATGGCAATGAAAACCTTTAGTGTCCATATTTTGGTTTCTAAATACCATTATTCACTTAAAAAAAACAGAGAATTTGGAGAAATAGTTGATTTCAGGTCTGGAAAAGGAAATGTCAAATTAAGCTTATAATATCTTGCTTGTACCTGAAAGTAAAGAGACTATGAAAAACAACTGGGGTCATATTAAAATATAGGCAATCATTCCCACTGACCAAAGATGGGACAATTTGAGCAGCAAAAAAAGAATAATGACTCCAGTACATTGAAGCATATCAAACATTTTATATATTTTTACATATTCGTAAATAATACGTTATATATGTTTATATATTTATATATAACAAGTTCATAATGATATACAAAATAAATAAGATATCCTATAATAAGTAAGACTTAATTGGTCACCTTTAAATGTTGCTAGGGCATCAACTCATGATGCTGATAATTGATAAATCAATGGAAACAATCTGTCTTTATCCTGTCTTCCAATATGAATCATATTTCAGGATGATCAAATGGTTATTAGGGAAAGACCTTCTTTATAGAAGAATCAGAACTAATAATTGCAAGACAAATGGCAGTGTTAGAATTCAATCCCTATTGAGATCATGGATTTTAGGAACAATCACCAATGGCCATTAAAACCACTGAAAGGTATTTGGGGAATTTTAATGGAGGGATCAGGCAGACACCACCTGAACCTACTTATCAATCTTATCATTAAAAAGCAACAGCAGTATATATGTACCTCCTCATGCAGTACAGTAAGAATACAGCATCTTTTAAAGGAACTTAATTTAATCAAACATCTATATATAATCTAATTTACAGGAAATTCAGGAAATATAGAAATAGTAACATATTAAAGATGCCAGAAGAAATAATCAGCTAAATCCAAAACTTGAGAAATTCTACTGGACAAATGATCTAGTATGTTCAACAAATGGAAGGAAGAAAACAAAGAAAACTATTACAGAGTAAAAGGAAAATAAAAAAGAGAAGGAACTTAAGAGATATAATCAACAAATGTGAGATCCTGATTCCAACAAAATTTTTGAGACAGTAAGGGAAAATAGAACATAAACTGGGTATTCAACAATATTGAGAAATAAATGTTCAATATGTTGGATGTGTTAACATTACTGTGGTTTCATTTTTTAAAAAGTCATCATGTACTAGAGAAACATACTTAGGTATTTATGCGTGAAATTATTTGATGTCTGGTATTCTCTACAAAATCCTCCAGAGGTATCCAAGCACTACTTATGCATTAAATTACATTACAAAGTAAGTAAAATTTGAAAATCCATATTGCTATGTTGATTGTATGGCACCACTCAAGAAAAAGAACTGTGGTAAATAAGTATCTAATGGTAACTCCATGTTTCACACCAAATTGCAACCGGCTGTAACTAGTTCTGTGCTAATTGTGTGTAATACATGGCCTACCAGATGCCAAGTTCATAGAATTTGTGCATAAAAACTATCTGAACTTTTTTACTTTGCTTTAATGTATTTGGATAAATCCAAAAGGATGCACCCCATCCTTTCTTTGTAGATGGTTAGGCTGAAAAGATGGTGTAAACCGCTGGAGATACTCTTGTTTGGGCTACTGGAGCACACCTTTCTCTGATTCTCCCATTATTCACCGCATCACTCTTTGTAGTCAGCGGAGTTCAGGGGTGCTGAATTGTCAAGACTTGCTTAAATTTTCCCCACACGAAGTTCAGAGAGCATATGGATCATAGTGTGAGAAGAGAGTGTGTCACTAACTGATTACGTCAATCTTCCCTCCAGAGCAAAATGACCACCACCGAACCATTAAGGCCTTTCTCAATAGAATCATAGCCTACACATTTCAGGCCAACACCTCAAGACAGCCACAAAATGAAGAAAGCAATCCCTACCTATGGGTGACTATCACTAAGGATATGGTCCCCTACTGTTTCCAAGCCACTAGAATAAAAATCCACAGTATTTGCTGTGTTGAAGAGCAATGTGGTTGAAGGCTTGCCCATTTCTTGTCTGTTTTTATTCTTCTGCCCAGCACAACTGTCTGCTTCCTGTGTACATCTCATGAAAATTGGCAGGTGAATGATCAAAATAATCGAAGGACTCTTACGTATCTGAAGAGGCTATCTCGCAAGTTAATAAAGTAATTCTCAGGTTGTCACACACCTTTTCTGTGATAGGCTTATACGTCTTTCTTTAAACTCGATATACTAAGGCCTGAAATAACAATGTAATTGAAAGCCTGGTTTTGTTCCCAAAATCATTTACAAAATCATTAAGAGCCTGAGCCTACTCACAGCAAAGCAATTTACAATAATATTAACTACCTCCACTTGAAAAAAATCATTATTGTTTAATTACTGATCCTTTACTCTGCATTGATCAAATCTAAAGCCACAGTTTCAGGAACTCAGAATCAATTGGATGTTATTGGATATTCTAATATAAATCATATTTCAAAATATATCTGCCCTTGATAATTGTAAAACAAAATTCATAGAGAATATTTTTGGTTCATAGTGATTTTATGAGGCAAAAATCCAATTTTTACCTTTCTTCAACATTTTTAAAATACTTACTTTAGTAAGGTAAGTAGTTTTGACAAGGTTTGTATGCCCTGAACAAAGGAAAACCCAGTTCTTCATAAATATTTCTGAGTTTGTTGATTTAGATTTGTTACATATTCACTCCAAAATCAACCTTACCATCCCACCAGTTCTGTGAATTAAGAACACTTGGCCAGGCAAGCGTGTGTGATTACTTTCATGTGGAAACAATTATGGAAGCAGTGGTTAGAAAATAACCTATGTGAGTTCTTTCCAACCCCATGATTCTATGTCCTATTTATGCCTGCACAAGTAGCTTTGGCTACCTATTCAGTCCATGAAAGAAACTAAAAAATAGCCATAAGATATATCCCATCTTTCCAGCTCCTCAGTGTCCAATCTCTTAACTGAATAGGAATCCAGTGAAAATCTGTTGTTTTTTCTGGAATACTAATCTTAAAGATACAAATTCCTTTGCAAGAGCTGGCATCATTGATAGACAGATTTTACTGAAGAATGATAACCAGGAGTGGTCTCTGTTTTCTTTTCTCTCTCTTTCCCATACCATTTTTCACTTTTCTCCAATTCGGAGAACAAATATGTACCATATTCATCTTGTAATCATGAATAAAAAAACAACAGCAACAACAGGAATGCCTATAGTTGCAAAATTAAAATGGCATTGCTTTTAGATGTCATACTACAAAGAACTGAAAATAGAATTACTTCTCAAATATAAACCTAGGTATCACTCTACAACTGTTTATGATTTTCTCTTACAGTTTTTTTTTTTTTGCTTTACCTGTCTCTGTCCATTTTTTACTTCTCCTCTCTTCCATTTTCTTTCCCATTTTAATCTCCTTTTACTATCCATGTTCTCTCCTTTAACTAGTCATTTATAAAGGGAATGCATTATTTTTCCTCCCTAAAATTTTTCCTGTCCTGCATTCCCTGTCTCATGTAGTTTAAGAATGTCATCCAGGAGTCTTCTTGACTACTACATCTCTCTCACAGAATGCCCAGATCCAGTTACTGAGTCCTGTTTATTCTCTCTCTTAAATAATGAAATATCATCCTGAAATATCCTCTCCATCTCCAATGTGCATTATTCATCAACTCTTGTCTAGGCAATTGCAATACTCTCTCTTCATTTATCTCTGTCTCTATTCTATTGAGTAACAAGTACCATCTAATCCATACATGCCGCCTCCAATAAGTCATTTCTCTAAAACACATAGGATCAAGTCTCTGCCATGTTAAAAATCTTCCAGTGATTCTAAATTGTTGAAGTTTTTCAGCATGGAACACAGCATTTATATCTGGCTTATGTCCACCCTTCAATCTACATTCCACACCATTACTTTCAACTCTTCCTCTCCACCCTCTGCAACCATAAGCATACTCCAGAAATCTTCATATCTCCATCTCTATGTGCATATGCATATCCCCACTGTGTTATAATGTTATCACTGTGCTTCACATATCTTGCTATAACTTATCACAATGAATTATAGTTACGCATTAATATGTATCCATCTGCTAACCTGGATTCCTTGAAGATGACGACTGCACCTTGGAACTCTTTATATACCTGACAGTGGAACACTATGTTTGTCCCATTGTAGATACCTGATACATATTTGTTGAATGCCCTCAAAATAAAGAGCTGCTCGAAACATTCCGTTACTTGTTAAGTTCATTATATAATGGAACTCTCAACTTGAGTCTAGGCTGTGCCCACTGTGGGAATTCAGACAGGTTTGAGAGAAGCGTATTTGGAAGGGAACTAGGAGTCTCCTGGGAAAACAACTCAAGTTATACCACTGATGAGTCTGAGACATATCTGGAAATGTCTGGTAACTTGAAGGGATGACTTGACAAGTATTTGTAGCGGACCAGAAGTGTCTCCTGGGAGGGAACAAATTGAAAGAAAGGCTGACTCTAAATGCCAGAGGGGAGTTTGTGGGTACACTGTGGTACATTCTGCCCCATGAAAATCCTCAGACACATTCTAGAAACAGACATCAAACAAAAACTTAAAAAGTGAATTTACTAAAAACCTTGCAAATCAAAGAAGCACAAGCCAAACTGCTTTAAAACCGTCTAAAAAAGTGTAAGACAAAGGAGAGAGAGAACACATCTCCCCCACTTTTCCTCTGACCTGAGGGTCAGCTTTGTCATGGTCAAGACAAAGGAAACCATCATACTCATGGGAGCCACAAGGGACTGCCAAGCAGCATCCTAGTCTGTGCTTACTTTAGGTGCCCTAAAGTGATTGTTTTTACTCATGACCACTGTCACCAATTTCAAAGATAATATGGAGAAAACAATAAAACATGATGAAGTTTTCAGTAAAAATGCTAAGATTTTGGCAACTTTGGGAAATTCTTTATTCCTCCTCATGTGGTATATAGAATAGGGAAATGGAAAGAATGTTCCATTAGAGAACTTATTGATAATTTACATCCCATATTTTACAAATTCCATGTGGTTGTTGTCCCTATTCATGTATGGTTAAACAGCTCCAGTTTGAAGATAAATCTTTTATTTCTTAGGAAATAAATTTTTAGGAGTATCATAAAAGCACTAGCTTTTTTATTGCAGATGCAAAAAGTTTACCTTTGATTATAATAGTAACTGAGGTAAAATTATTATATCAAGGTTACGAAGTATAGTTTTTAAAAGAAGTTTCTCTTGGGACGCATGGGTGGCTCAGTCAGTTAAGTGACCGACTGTTGATTTTAGCTCAGGTCATGCTCTCACAGTCATGAAATCGAGCCCCACATCATGCTCCATGCTCACCATGGAGTCTACTTGAGATACTGTCTCCCTCTCCTTCTGCCCCTCCCCCCACTTGCTCACTTTCTCTCTCTCGCTCTCAAAATAAATAAATAAAATCTTTTTTAAAAAGAGGTTTTTCCTCTCTTTTAAAAGTATTGAATTTAGGAGCACCTGGGTGGCTCAGTCGTTAAGCATCTGCCTTCAGCTCAGGTCATGATCCCAGGGTCCTGGGATCGAGCCCCGCATTGGGCTCCCTGCTCTGCAGGAAGCCTGCTTCTCCTTCTCCCACTCCCCTGCTTGTGTTCCCTCTCTCGCTGTGTCTCTCTCTGTCAAATAAATAAATAAAATCTTTAAAAAAAAAAAGTATCAAATTTAAACATGAATTGTATAATAATAACAAACACTTATATGGCAGTGTTTTAAATACTTTCCACATGTTTTCTCAATTAATTCTGGTGTAACTCTTATAAATTGATAACTTTTCCAAACCCCATTTAACAGATGAAGAATTGGTAGTACTGAAAAATAAATGGCTTGCCTAAAGTCACACAGCTAGGAAGGAGGAAACCAGAACTGAAATTCAGGCATCCCATACTTATAATAGCCACACAACACTGACCCCACTACCTTACCATGTTCCATGGCAGAGTCCAATCCTTTCACCCACTGTTAATCTTTAAAAAGGGCCTAGAATTTTTTATTCCATGACTGATTTCAATTATAAAAGCTGAATTAATTCAGTAATATTAAATTCAAAATAAAATAAATTATACAAGTAAATTGAAACTTGAAAAATACTAAACCGTAGCAAGGAGAGATCATTCATTCTCAATTTTCCCAGCAGTTGAACAAGTAATGGATCTCCTTAACTCAGAAAACAAATGAAATTGTTCACCATTTTTTCAAAGTCACAATAGAAACTCATAAGAAACTCTAATTTCTTTGTACTCACCTACCCAAAATCAATACCTGAGAAGATTTATTAAGAGCAAATTCAGACATATTCATAACTTTTAAGGTTGGTTTAAAACCCAAGCAGCTGCCAACCCTTCAAACTGTAATTAAGCTCTTGAAAATAAAACAAGCCTCATGTTTGTTAAAAGTCTTCTCAGTGTTTACCAGTGCTGGGCTAGCACACAGGCCAAAGCCCAGGATTCAGCAAGGGAAGATGAGGAACTGAACCCCATCTCTGTCTATGCCACATCATTTCTCTGGAGCTCAGTTTCCATAGCTGTCAAATATGCACCAACATAGTCTCTTTTACCTGGCTAAATGATAATGAAGAGCCCATGAAATACTCACATAGAAGAGCTTTATAAAATGTAAACAGAACAGCCAGTGCTGCTAGGGGTAACTGTGGCTACTATCATTGCTAGGTACTTCTCCTTCAATTGGTCTCAAAAATTTAAACTTAAGGGATGCCTGGGTGGCTCAGTCGGTTAAGCATCTGCCTTTGGCTCAGGTCATGACCCCAGGGTTCTGGGATTGAGTCCCACATTGGGCTCCTTGCTCAGTAGGGAGCCTGCTTCTCCCTCTGCTTGATGCTTCCCCTGCTTGTGCTCTCTCTCTGTCAAATAAATAAATAAAATCTTTAAAAAAAAATTTAAACTTAAGATGTCCAAAAAATATTATTACTATGGTTGTGTTCATTTCCTATCGTGGTAATATATTACCACAAACAGTGGTGCAAAACAACACAAATCTATAATCTTGCAGTTCTGCAGGTGAGAAGTTTGAAATGGGTCTCATTGGTCTAAAATCAAGGTGTCAGCTGAGCTGTGTTCCTTTCTAGACACTCTAGGGAAGAATCCGTTTTCTTGCTTTTTCCATCTTCTACAAGCCACATGCATTTCTTGGCTGGTGGGCCCCCTTTGTCTTTAAAGCCAGCAATGGCTGTTCGAGTCTTTCTCACACCGCATTCACACTGATAATGACTATTCTGCTTCTCCTTACACATTTTAGGACCTCTAGGAGTACACTGGACCCACCCGAATAATCCAGAATAATCTCCTTATTTTAAGGTCAGCTGATTAGCAAAGTTAATTCAATCTTCAGTCTTAATTATCCTCTGCCATGTGTAGATTCTGGGGATTAGGATGACTTTGGAAAGCCATTGGTCTGACTGTCAAATAGTGATACCCAATTTTATTTTTATTTTTTTAAAGATTTTATTTATTTATTTGACAGAGAGAGAAAGAGACAGACATATCGATAGAGATAGCGAGAGAGAGCATGAATGGGGAGCAGAGGGGAGCCTGATGTGGGGCTTGATCCCAGGATGCTGGGATCATGACCTGAGCCGAAGGCAGACGCTTAACCAACTGAGCCACCCAGGTGCCCCAGTCATACCCAATTTTAATCTTCCATGAATAATTTGTGGTTTCATTTTGTATTAAATATATCTAAATATCACCCCATGAAAAATGAAATAAGTTTCATGAATGATTTCATTCTTTGAATACTACTTAAAATTGTCTTCATTAACGTTCTTCCTTTGACAATAAGATATAAGAAGGTAATATGTATTTCTACTGTTTTCTGATTATAGTAAACGAAATCATATCAGCCTATTTCAATAAAATGGTCTAATAAAGGTTAATATGTTGGTGTATGTTCTACAATAAATGAGAATATGTTTAGAAGGAAATTGTTAGATGGACAAATGTCAATAGTTTTTCCTTTGTTCTAAGAGCCAAATAGTGTATGTTAAAATATTTTTAAAAAATATTTTCCTTAAAATCTCTTTGCTTTGCTTAGCATTTGATAGGATTTTAAATCTTTTTAAAGGGCTAAATAAAATAGATTTACTTTTAAAACAAAAATTTCTTTTTCAACACTCCAAGTAAAAAGGCTGTGAATTTCATATCTTGCAAAGTTAATATAATCTCCATCAGTTGAACCATAGTTCAATTTCTAAACCCTGAAAATAAATGAAACACCAGATCAATCTGCTTGGTCATGGGAATTCATCAGAATTCAAAGTTTTGTTCTTTGACATTAACCTTTATTGATTTGGCCATTTTAACAAATCAGTTCCTTTTCTCATACCTTCAATTTTATGCTTCACTATTTCTGGGATTAAATTTCTATAAAGTCATAATATTAGGTATTTTCTTAGTATTTGCTCTAGGGGGAAAATCTATATTATAACCATCTTAACCTTAAAATTATTCTTTTAGGAAATCTTTGGAAGGACCTTTTGGAAAATCTAAACCTCTAATAGACCTGTTTAAACATGCCCTTAGCAATATTAAATTTCTTGATTGGTAAAAATTGGGACAAAGATTTCTCCCATAAAATATTTACTCTTTATTTACATTAAAAAAATATTTCCCTAGTTTAGAAGATTGACTACTCTCAAAACATCTATAAGTTTAGGTTAGCAATGAGAAAATGAACAACTAAAGAACGCAGAAATAACTAAGCCAAATTCTTATTTCTTTATATACAAAACATGACAAAGGTTACAAACCTTTGTTTTATGGGTTTTCTGCCATCAGAACTTAGTTTAACAATATCTTTAAAAATTAGTAACTGAGTATTTCTAAGACTTTTATCTTGATATTCCAAAGATTAATGATTGTTTATACAGACAGCCTTGTAAAACTAAAAAATGTTCCATTAGATTAATAGCCATTGTGTTAAGAGTACCCATTATCCTTTATTTTAATATGAAGGGTAATAAAATATAGATTTAGGAATATCATATTGGAGTTGAAAGGAAAGTAAGCAGTTGTACCTTTTTTTAAAAAATGAAGAATTCAGCTTCATCAGATAGTAAAATTTCTAACACTATTGTTCATAACATACTAGAAAAACTTAGTGGTCAAGAGGTACAAGAACTTACAGATGTTCTCTATCTTTAAGTTTATTCTATGTCTGCAGGTGAGGACTAGTTACATGACATTTACAATATTTCAGGATTCAACCAATTCAGGATTCAACCAATAAATTAAAAAAAATTATCTTATCTTTTCCTTCTTATTGTGTCATGGACACCACAGACCACATCAGATTCATTCCTTTCACAAGAACTCTTTGCCACTCAAATAGAGAAGAGTTTTTTAAATTACAGTTGACCCTTGAACAATGCAGGGGTTAGGAGTGCTGACCCCCTGCACAGTCAAAAATCCATGTATAACTTTTGACTCCCCCCAAAAGCTTAACTACTAATAGCCTACTGTTGACTAGAAGCCTTACCGATAACATAAACATTCGATTAACACATATTTTCTATGTTATACGTATTATATACTGTATTCTTACAACAAAGTAAGCTAGAGAAAAAGAAAATGTTACTAAGAAAATCATAAGACAAAATACATTTTCAGAACTATACTGTAAAAAAATCCATGTATAACTGGACCTACCCAATCAAACCCATATTGCTTAAAGGTCAAGTGTATTTAAGGCAAGATTCACATATAATATTCTCACTTGATCTAGTAAGCATTTAAATATTCAATATTAGGTTCTTCCTCTAATCACTTATAGTAACTATCAGTAGCACAGCATGGAAAAGGGTTCTGAAAAAGAATCCAAGCTTAATAGAGAAGTATTTTGTACTTAGCACCTTTTTTTAATGGCCACAGGAGCACAAGCAGTGGCATGCCTGCTACAAAATCAATGCTCAAGTATAAAATATGTTATCTTGACCCTAATGGTAAAGGAGCATGCAATGCTTGGCTGAATGATAACATTAATATAAAAACATTTCATTTGAAAGTAAGTTAAATTCCCTTATCCCCATCCTATAATTGACAAAATAATTTGATATGCATTTGCCCACAAATAAATTTATTTCATCAAATGGTTAGAGTGAAAATAATACACAAGGCATCCAGTACTATATAAAGTACAGGATAGAGAAGACAATCTTGTGGTCTAGTAAACCAGCATTTTTTTGCATTCTGAAGATATGACAGACAATGCTTTATGAGTGTTACAAGAATGAATTCAAATAAGGCAAACATACAAACAACCATGTAAGACAGAAACCGATAAATACTATTACTGCAAAAGAAAATTATTACAGGAGTTTGGACTCAGTAAATTTAGAGAATCATAGAATAAAATATTTAGGGAGAGTAGTTAATATAAATAAATTCAAGACAGTATAGTACCAGAACAAAAATAGACACAGAGATCAATGGAACAGAATAGAGAGCCCAGAAATGGACCTAAAACTATATGGTCCACTAATCTTCGACAAAGCAGGGAAGAATATCCAATGGAAAAAGGCAGTCTCTTCAACAAATGATGCTGGGAAAATTGGACAGCCACATGCAGAACAATGAAACTGGACCACTTTCTTACACCATACACAAAAATAAATTCAAAATGGATGAAAGACCTACATGTGAGACAGGAATCCATCAAAATCATAGAGGAGAATATAGGCAACAATCTCTTTGACCCCAGCCACAGCAACTTCTTCCTAGAAACATAACCAAAGGCAAGGGAAGCAAGAGCAAAAATGAACTATTGGGACTTCATCAAGATAAAAAGCTTTTGCACAGCAAAGGAAACAGTCCACAAAACTAAAAGGCAACCCATAGAATGGGAGAAGATATTTGTAAATGACATAGCAGATAAAGGGCTAGTATCCAAAATCTAGAAAGAACTTATCAAACTCAACACCCCAAAAAACAAAAAATACAGTCAGGAAATGGGCAGAAGACATGAACAGACATTTCTCCAAGAAAGACATAAAAATGGCCAAAAGACACATGAAAAAAATGCTCAACATCACTCAGCATCAGGGAAATCCAAATCAAAACTTCAATGAGATTCCACCTCACACCAGTCAGAATGGCTAAAATTAAGAGTCAGGAAATGACAGATGTTGGCGAGGATGCAGAGAAAGGGGAACTCTCTTACACTGTTGGTGGGAAGGCAAACCATTGCAGCCACTCTGGAAACCAGTATGGAGGTTCCTCAAAAAGTTGAAAATAGAGCTACCGTACAACCCAGCAATTGCACTACTGGGTATTTATCCCAAAGATACAAATGTAGTGATCCGAAGGGGCATCTGCACCCCAATGTTCATAGGAGCAATGTCCACAATAGCCACACTATGGAAAGAGCCTAGATGTCCATCAACAGATGAATGGATAAAGAACATGTGGTGTATATATATATATATATATATATACACATATATATATATAATGGAATATTATGCAGCCATCAAAAAATGAAATCTTGCCATTTGCAATGACGTGGATGGAACTAGATGGTATTATGCTAAGTGAAATAAGTCAATCAGAAAAAGGTAAGTATCGTATGATCTCACTGATATGAGGAATATGAGAACCAAGACAGAGGATCATAGGGGAAGGGAGGGAAAAATGAAACAAGACAAAACTGGAGAGGGAGACAAACCATAAGAGACTCTTAATATCAGGAAACAAACTGAAGGTTGCTGGAGTGGAGGGGGGTGGGAGGGATGGGGTGGCTGGGTGATGGACACTGGGGAGGGTATGTACTATGGTGAGCGCTGTGAATTGTGTAAGACTGATGACTCACAGACCTGTACCCCTGAAACAAATAATACATTATATGATAATAAAAATTAAAAAAAAAAAAAAAAAGAAGGAACAATGTTGGCAAAGATGTGGAGAAAAGGGAATCCTCCTGCACTGTGGGAATGTAAATTGGTGCAAACACTATGGAAAATAGTATAGACGTTCCTTAAAATATTAAAAATAGAATTACCATATAATCAAGCAATTCCACTTCTGGGTATTTACTCAAAGAAAATAAAAACACAAATTCAAAAAGATATATGTAGCCCTATGGTTACTGCAGCATTATTTACAATAGCCAAGATGCAGAATCAACCAAAGTGTCCATTGATGAATGGATAAAGATGCGGTATAAATGTACAATGGAATATTATTCACAAAAATGTAAAATGGTATATTATTCATAAAAAATGAAATCTTGCCATTTGCAAGGACATGGATGGAGCTAAGGAGTATTATGCTAAGTGAAATAAGTCAGTCAAAGACAAATATCATGATTTCACTCATATGTGGAATTTAAACCCTTCCTGAACCAAGCCCAATGTTGGAACCTGTCTAAAAATGACACCCTAAACCTAGTCTAAAATAATGTACTTGTAATAAATAATCATAATCCACCATCATCACAAACCTCAGAAAAGCTAAGCGATGATATCTCCCTGAAGTATCTAATTTGGTAAGAATTGCAGTAAGTTCTAGACATTACATTTGAATGGGACATTGGAAAAAGAAAAGTTATCCAGAGAATAACCAGCATGGTGAAAAGTCAAGAAACTATGTGTCAATAGACAAATAGCATTTCTTTGCAGATAGAGAACTTATGGGGAACATAAAATTTATGTTCTGATATTTGAAGGATTATCATGTGGAAGAACAGAAGTGGCAAATCTGTTTCAGAGGGCATAAAAGGATTAAATCACATTTTTTTAAAAGATTTTTTTTAAATTTATTCATTTGACAGAGATACAGAGAGAGAGAGAGCATGAGCTGGGGAGAGGGGGAGAGGGAGAGGGAGAAGCAGGCTCCCCACTGAGCCAGGAAACCGATGTGGGCCTCAATCCCAGGACCCCAGGATCATGACCTAAGCCGAAGGCAGATGCTTAACCATCTGAGGCACCCAGGTGCCCCAGTTTAAATCACATCTTAGCTCCATATAAGACGTAATGTTAAAATAATGTTTCTATCCAGCCATAAAAGGGGCTTACATAAAGTTTTGTAAAGTACTGATCAGGTTAGTTTAGTTTTGTGCCACCGCAACAGAGAACCCCCAAATCTCAGCAGCATACACACAAAAATGTATTTCTTATTTAACTACCTGTCCAATGCCAGGGGCCCTGCTTACTGTAGCACACAGAGACCCCAGAGAGCAGAGGTTCCACCATCCTATGAAACTGCCATCCAAACACAGGTCTCCAGCAGTCATCACGGCAAAGAAACAGCTTGGATCTCAAACTGGCTCTGAAATGTTCCTGTCTGGAGGTGGTTCACATAATTTCCACTTCAACTTCATTGGCCAAAGCAAGTCTATGACTATGTCTAATTTTAAGGAAATGGGGGAATGTAAAACCCCCAAGCGCCTGAAAGGAGAGGGATGTCAAAAGTTTCAATGAGCACCTATAACACTGACCACAACTCTCAGTAGGATTTAATGGGAGATCAAATCATTGTTAGGAATATGATAGAAAAGATTAGCTCTCTAAGCCCCTTTAAACTCCAGGATTCTGGATTCTAAATTTATCAGGCAGTTCCTTTAGGATCAGGGATTTTGTTTCCCAGTGTCAAATAAATAACTCTGGATGTCAAAATTCCTCTAAAGTAGGAAAATTATTATGCTCAATATTTAAATATACTGAGCTGAGCTTACAACGACTTGTTTGGAAGACTAAATATCAACAGGTTAATAGCTCTAACCCTGGTAAGTTTGCTTTTTTATTTTTTTTTCAAACATTACTGCAACTATTTACATTTGACTTCTACATAAGAATTGCTGATTTTCAGAAAAGTCTGAAAAGAGTGACAGTTGATAACTGTTCTTCATGTTCTGTAGAATTTACTCACAAGGCTTTGACCAACTTTTCTATCTTCCTCAGTAAAAGTGTAAGCTTAGCTAAATAGGTGGCCTTAAACGTGGTCAGCTCTATTCTGGTGGTTTGATTGTGTCTTTGACTGGGTAAGAGCCACTTCGTACAGGTTATGCTGCACATATGACAATCTACCCAATTCATTTTCCTGAAGATACAGCTTAAATTGGGAGCAATTACCCAGCTCATTTTTGCTCTAAAGCTGTTATGTATTCAATTTTTCTTTACTTGTGGATCAAATAAGGACACCTATACATTTTCAATATCTTGGATCTGGATCTGTAGCTCTGGCAGAATCCTTAGAGATTGCTTAGTTCATCCCCTTATTTTGTGAACAAAAAATAAATAACAAAAGCTAACATTTATTGAGAGTTTACCATATTCTAGGCACTGGGCTAATGATTTTACATGTCTTATCTCAGTTAATATTCACAATAGCCCAATGAGATGGAACACTATTATTATCCCCATTTTACAGATGAATAAACTAAGATTAAGTATAGATCCATCATTAGTAGTTAGGAAAGGGTGATTTTTTTTGTTTTCATTAAAACTCCTGCCTGTCCACCCTCCCAGGGACTTTTTACTATTGGATATGAGGGACTGCGGGACCCACAGGTATGACTTCAGATGTTCAGCCCCTACATGGAATTCCCCACCACTTCAGGAACCTTATATTTATGCTGATTACATAGAAACTCCCTCCCTTACAATGTGTAGGTACACACACATACACGCACACACACACATACACACAGACATACACACACACACACCCTTGCCAGTGATGCCCATGATGAACTAAGCCCTCATCAGTACTTAGGACATCCACTGCTACCTGCAGACCCTTCATATCCCTGGTTTCAAATCTCAACTCTTTTTCATACCTCTCACAGGGGCACGTGTCCTATAAACACATGGAAAACAAACTCAACCTTAATTAGAAATAACAATATGAAACATTTTCCCTTTATCAGGTGGGCCAATATATAGAAAAAAAATTGATACATCCTAGTGTTGGCAAGGACATGGATAAATAAGCACATGTCCTCATTCACTGTTAAGTATTGTGTTAATTTAGCTCAGGCTTTTTGACTTTGAATCTTCCTCCATTGTTCGATAGTTCTTACATAACAATTTGAGAAAAGGTGACAAAACAATAACAAAGTCCGGGGGGAAATTACATGATCCAATGTATTAAATAAGAGAATAAAGATTGGAGATAGTCTAAATATGACCTAATCTGGGAAAATGATAGGAAATTTAAATTACTATTGAAGCTTGGACCCCAGACCTCCTTACTGAGAAGTTTATGGAATGGTTTTTAGAGTCATGTCTGAAATATTTTCCCTAATTCTGATTAAAACCTTTAAACTAATAATGCTTATCTCTGGATAAAAGGGATTATGTGATTTTTTACATTTTTCTTGGTACTTTTCAATATTGTTTAATTTTCCATTTCAGTGACAATATACTTTATAAAATCAACAAGGAAATGTAAGCAAATGCAGCCAGTTTATTGAATAAGCTGAAGTGGAGAGGGAGAAAGCAAAAAGCAACTTTGTGCTTTCTGTGGATCTCATTAAGGAGCCGTTACAAGGAGCTTGCACAGTCTGACTGTCCTCCCGTTGCCAGGGTCTACCACTTTAAGAACCGTCTGCCTTTGTCAACACAGGCTTCGACCTGGTCATTCAGCATCCCCTCCTCAAACACACCCCACATTCCAGCCTCTGTTCTACACAGGCACCTGCCTCAGGCCTCTCTCCAGAGAGTCTGCATCTAGTGCCCTCAGTCGCCCATGTGAGAGCCTCTCTCCCTCCAGCCACCCAGAGCTACCATCCACTGTCGAAAGCTGGAAGTGTTCTCCACGCTCAGCCCTGGTGCTCAAGTGGAAGGAGGCAGGGCACAGGAAATGTGCTCCCTACATTCCAAGTCAGAGCTCTGAACTAATTCTCCAGTAGATATTAATAGTAAGAGGCTCTGTATCCCTGAAGGATGGATGCACCACGGGTTAAAGGCTTTGGCAGGCAGGATTGGAGACATAACCTTTATTCATCCTATTTCTATGGGAAAACGTGTGGAGTTCAAAAAAACTGACCTACAAATGATCTTTAGGAACATAACTCACCTGGAAACTGGGGACTGCTTTTACAACCATCTCCAGGCTGTCAGGTCAAATAGATTAGAGCCAAGACAGCAGCATTGATTTAGAGTCTTGGCCCTGTTGCTGAACCACTTTCTAAATCACATTTTTTATTCTTAAAATGAGAGGCATCATGTGTCTGTTCTGACTACAAGGTTGTTGAGATAATAAGCACAGCCATTTCTGAGCAAATATGTCACAAAATTGACAATACTTGTGTGTTTACTATTATTCCATATCATATATTATGGAAAGCACAACACATGTAATTGGTTATAGGGAAGTAGTTTCTGAGATTAAGTGGACCGCCCCAAAAGTATCATGATAAGCTCCTTTTATGCCATTTGCTAATTTTTTTCTTAGCAAAAAAAAAATCTCTTTGTTGCTCTTAACCAATATATTACTTTTAGAATCTTGGCATTACCCAAAGCCTAAGCTTAGGTGTATTAATTGAACGTATGACAATACACATGTACATGTACACATTTTTGAAAGTCTTAGAATTTGTTATTTCTCACAGTTCTCACAGTTCCAAAGCCTGGGAAGCCGAAGATCAAAGTGCTGGCAGAGTCAATGTCTGGTGAAAGCCCACTTCCTGGTTCATAGTTGGCGTTGGCTGTCATCTCGATGTGATGTCACAGGGTGGAAGGGCTAGGGAGCTCTCCGGGTCTCTTTTATAAAAACATCAATCCCATTCAGAAGGACACCATCCTCATGACCTAAGCATTTCCCACAGGCCCTACTTCCTGATTCCAAAACATGGACATTAGGATTTTAGCACATGAATGGTGGACTACAGCAAAAAGATAATCCTAAAGCTTGCTATTTTGTTGCCCTCTGGGCCACCAACCAATTTCACATCTAACCAAGATAACTTGTTCCAACACTTTTTACTTTTCAATGTCTTCCCTAACATCCTTGTTCCTCAAATGCTTTTGGAATCAGTTTACCCTTATACTGGTTCTCTCATTTAATAATAAATTAGATAAAATCTCTGACAAGTATTCACTCATATTTGTGAGAGCCATGTTTGTATCTTGTTGAAGACTGTATTTTTATAAAAGTGAGAGTGAAAAAAGTAGCTTAGACCTGAGAGCCTTATGAGCTTCAGGAAAAATAAACATTGTACATTTGCAATTGTCCTTCAGTTTCCACACAGTAATTACTGTCTTTGTGTCACAGAAGAATACAACAGGTGTCCTACCCTCAAACATGTCCCATTTAATTGCCATTGATTAGTTTATTCTTGTGTTCCAAATGCTCTCTTCAAACAGTGCCTGGCACATAGTAGGCATTCAATAAATATTTGTTGAATAAAAGAACCAGTAATGTCTAACTCTTATAACAACTTGCAAGGCAGATAGTATTATTCTAATTTTACAAATGAGAAAACTGATGCACAGAAAGCATAACTGGATTGCCTACAGCCACAGTAAGTGGTAGAACAAGGATTCAGATCCAGGTGTGTTTGGCTCCAAAGCCCAGGCTCTTTATACACTGTGCCAGATGGAAACACAAACCCAAATGTGCCCCAACATTTCCATTTTCAATAAAAACCAACACAGAGTCTCTGAATGTCAAAACAAACAAACAAAAAATACTACTTAAACATAAGGCATTGAAATTATAGATCTTGAAACTAGGAGATCTCAGGCTTCTTGACCTTGTACCTTCTCACAACCTCTCACCTTCATTCTTCACCCTGACCTGGCTATGGCCCACAATATTCTTCAAACTGAGGTACGAGCACAAAGATTTTCCAAAATATAAGTAGGCTTAGATACCTATAGGGTAAAAACTTCCAGTTCTAAACTTCCACAGACTCATTCCTAAAGCTGACCTGCCTGCAAACTGCTATGTGGCAGTTATTCCTCCCTTCCTCACCTTTCTCCACTTTACAAAAGAAAGACACGCTCTCCCCTGTCCTAAATGTTATTTTGGTGTATGGTTCCAGGGTGTAAAAACCAAAATAAAAAATAGGAACAAATCTAGAGTGTCACTTTCCTAAGAAAAAGTCTCTTAAAGGTAAAGCCAATGAAAGCTTCAAAAAGAAATATTCAGGAGGACCTTGCTTCATCCAGGAGACATATTCAAGACAAGGATCTATTCATCCATGTCTTGTTTTCTCCACCTATCTACCTATCAATCAACCATCCATCTATCAATCAATTAACCTATCTTAGAATACAGAAATGAGAAAAGTATTAGGCAGATTTATGACTGTATGAATTTTAAAATAAAATCATGCCTTTTCTGATGAAAAGTAACTCTGATTTGGCTGATTAGTTTAACAATGATGCCTGATTATCTGAAGGACATATTCTATAAACTGAATAAGCTACATCTACAGCTCCAAGATTTGAATAAAAATACATTTAATGTATGTATATTATATAAAATAAGCTATAAGACATATCCTTTGCAACTATTTAATTTTATGATTTTTAAGCTTGTGGTAAATGTTTTTAGATTTCAACTTTAAAATGTATGAGAGGTATAGCCAGTTTTTCAAAATTCTTTTGAGAACGTGAGAACAAAAAAGTCTGGAGAAAAGTGCCTGGTCCCTCTCTTCAGCTATTTGTGTATAAATGTCTCATTTACCTTGTCCCCTCTGCATTTCACTGACACCTAGCTGGAAATACCTACCATATCTGCTATCTCCTTGACTAAGCTCAGGTCTTGGGCACTGCTGGAGAAAAAAAAGTCATAGTCTTCTTGGTGCCACTATAGTTTCATGGCATTCAACTTGTACTGAGTCCTCCATGCTGCTTGGCAATTTGTGTGTGTGTGTGTGTGTGTGTGTTTTAGCTTTCTTCTATTGCACACAGCTACCATCTCAAACATTTTTCAAGCTCTTCAAACTTCCAACTCCTAAAACCTCCCACCATCCCAGCCAATGTGTGGGTTGTTTTTTTTTTTTTTTTTTGCCTAAATTCAGAGCCACCCCTATCTCAGTACAGCTGTTCTTGGGACTCTATCTTCTCTTGCCTCCTCAGGGATCTTTTTTGTTCCAATTATCCAACCCTAACCCTATCCTCTCACTTCATCTTCAAATTCTTCTCATCTATGTTTGAACATACTCAGGTTTCACTCATTAAAACAAGCAAACAAACACAAAAGAAAACAAAAACCACATGTGCCTTTCCCAGATCCCTTACTTATCTGACACCATACCATTGTTCTACTCTCCTCACACTCGCACTTACCTAAAGCAGCTCTCCTTCTCCACAGGCCCGCCACCCACATACTTCTCACTTCGTCATGGGGTAATTTCTGCCCTCACCATTCCAAGGAAGCTGCTCCCTCCAAAGTACTGACAACTACCTTATTATTAAGTCCTGTCTTCAACTCACTATGGTATGGCCTCTAATGAGCATTTCCTTCTCAAAACATGTTCTTTCCTTAGCTACCTTAACCCCACACTCTCTTGATACACCTCTTACCCATCTCTTCACTCATTCTCAGTCTCCCTGGCCAATTCCTCTTCTTCTGTCCATTTGTTAAAAATCAGTGTCCCGAAGCAACACACTGTAAGACACTCTACATGTTCTTCCTGAGCAAATAGATCAATTTCCATGGTTTCCATTTCCACCTTAGGCTGATAATGCTCAAACCTTCAACTTCCATTCAGATCTCTTTCCTTAGTTTTAGTCTTCTATATTTAACTGTCTCCTAGACAGTTTCAAATATCTTACAGGTACCTAAAACTTAACATGCCTGAACATTTCCACCTCATCCTGGTCCTCCTTCCTCAGTAAATGGCACCATACAGTCCATTAAGATTCCTTAAGACTCCATTAATACTCATGGGAGTCACCATGAACTAACTCCTTGGTCTTTCATGTACTTCGTGTCCAGTGTATCACCAAGATCTGGACATACTTTCTCATAATGATCTCCTTAATCAGGCCATAGCCTCCAGTCCCCATAGCCACCTCTCTGTTTCAGGTTACGATTATCTCTTCCTAGGCTATTGCAACCATTCTTGAATCTTTTCCACCTGTTTCTCACCCTACAACCAGTGGGTGTTCTAAAACACAAGTCTGATTATATAGTTTTTTTCCTTAAAAGCTTTCAATGACTCCCCATCATCCTTGCCTCTTATCACTATTATTATTTTAATTAAGCTTTAAGGATAAATTCTAAACTCCTTGGCATGGCTTCCAAGGCCCTTCTGAGCCTGGCCTCTGCTTACCATGACAGCTTCAGCTCTCCCCACTCTTCACTCCAAAGTGCTTATGAAGCACTTTTAGTTCCAAAATCTACCATGCTTCCCTGCCTTGAGCACTCCTTCTGCCTCCTTCTTCTAGCTCTCTTTTATTTTATTTTATTTTTTAAGATTTATTTATTTGTTTGTTTGACAGAGAGAGAGAGCACAAGCAGGGGGTAGTAGGGGAGGGAGAAGCAGACTCCCCGCTGAGCAGGGAGCCCTATGTGGGGCTCAATCCCAGGACGCTGGGATCATGACCTGAGCCAAAGGCAGATGCTTAACTGACTGAGCCACCCAGGCGCCCCACTCTCTTATATTTTAAATTAAGGTTTCAGCTCAGATGCTCCTTCCTCTAGAAGGATTTTCCTAAAACCTCATAACTGGGTCTTATACCTTATCTTATATGCTTCTGTGACACATTGTTCTAGGTCCGTTATAGCACTTGCTCTATATCAATTTGAAACTGCTTACAGGTCTTTATCCCCAAGAGTGGAGGGACATAGGTATAAGGCTAGGGTACAACCACTTCCTGGCACATAGTAGGCATTCGACACATATTTCCTAACTGAATGAATACATGAAACTACCAAACCTTGAGGAATGGTTTATAAACCTGTTTAGTGAATAAGTGCAAAGTTTTCAAGATCCTGTGAAATTGCTAACCAGAGAGAGAAAACTCACAGCTTGATTAAAAAAAACAAAAAACAAAAAACAAATTCATGCCCAATCTCTCCAGCAAAGGTACCAAAACCTACATCTTATCCATATCCAAATAACTTACCTGAGACCTAAAAGAGTCAAAAGAAATTAAATTTCCACTTTTACTAATTCATTCAACAATGAATGGTCACCTAACCCTGTCCTCATGAAGCTTCAGTCTAACACTTGCTCCATGAAATCCATTGAATCCTGGACAAAAGCTGGCCATCTTCAGCCTTTCAAATTTTATTGAGCCATCTAGAAGCAACTGCTTTCATACAAGTAGCAATATTTTTTAAATAGCATTTTTTCCTTATATGTCAGAAAACCCAAGTTGAAAATAAAATTACATTTCTTAAAACTCCATGCTCCTGATCTTTTTCTCCTTTTCAGCTGTGCCAGAGGCATGAACTTTTATACCCCCGGTGCCAGTTAGGAAGATGATTTATTAAACACACTTAAATGAAAGATGACTTGGTGTGGATACACTTGGATTCATAGTCCATGCCTTGGGGCAGTCTTAGTACCAACTTTCTAACTAATTCAGAAAGGAAAAACTTCTCTCATTATTTCAGCCTGCAACAAAAGTATCAAAAACTAAAAATGGAGATTCTGTTGTTCATATTTTCCTCTAGACTTTACAATGTTTGGCATATGAACCTGTTGTAAATTACCAACTAATGGTATCTTTTGGCACTTCTAGGTAAAGCCTCCAATGTCCATTGTATCAAACTCTTTCCTTCCTTTACAGTGATCCTTGTACAATATTACCACTCAGAAATTATGTTGGAGAAATTATTTTTAATTTTTTTTCCTTTGGTTCATAAAATCTACTTAGAACAAATTAAAAAGCCATGATAAAAGGACAAATATTTCAACTTCATTTATGAAAAGGCCTAGGCTCATTCCTGTGCACAGAGAACAGAAAATGACCCAACTAGTTGTCTCAGTTTAGTGACAGAATTTGCACATATGCATTTCATTTCCTTAAATTGACCCTAATTCAAGATGTCAACCTGAAGAGTCAGCAATGCTAAAATGCTGGGTCTTAAAGGAAACATATTCATAAAACTGAAAAAAATGTAGGATGTCATTCTCTCATTACTGCTAAATAGAGAAGCTATTTCTCAATGATAGGGATCCTTTATAATGGAAAATAATTTGTACTGAATTCAGAAACTGTAGTGTTTTGTTTGGCTTCATTGATTGTATAAAAGGACCTCTTTATTTGAAACAGGTGGAGCTCAGTGAATTGAAATAGTCCAGAAACACATGGATATCTTTCCTCTGGTGAAAAGTAAATTTAAATTGTGAGAAAATTACTTCCTTTCCAAAAATTCCCCAGATTCTTGTTCCTGATCATGGTTCAAAATTCCATGTAGGTTTGGTCTTCATCTATTTCAGAGAATCATAAATGGAACTGTTCTCCTTATGTTAAGAAATATTGGCATCCCAAACATCAAGATAGAAATGGTTAGGCCTGTGACACTGGTCTCCTTTGTGTCTAAGAGAAGTTAGGTAAGAATTAACAACTGCATATAAGTAACAAGCTTAACACCTATAGAAATGCCTTATATGTTGGAAATTAGAGAACTTTGTCCTCAGAAAGATGTTGCTAGGATTAAATACCTAGCTTATATGTAACAGGGAAAAAAAATAGAATGAACATACTTTAAAGCACAGAAAGACTCTGGCAGAAGTACAATTATATAGTTTCATATCAAAACTAAAATGAGGGTGCCTGGGTGGCTCAGGTCATGATCTCAGGGTCCCCGGATCAAGCCCCACATCAGGCTCTGCTCAGCGGGGAGCCTGCTTCTCCCTCGCTCTCTGCCTGTTGCTCCCCCTGCTTGTGCTCTCTCTCTCTCTCTCCCCCAAATAAATAAAATCTTAAAAAAAAACTAAAATGAGCAAGGAGTGCATATGAATCATTTGTACAGTTCATTTATAAATCACCAAAATGGTGGAAAAAAGTGGTGAATAAAAATAAAACTATTAATAACTAAAATGTTTTCTCACAGTGGTTCTGGTTTTTATATTCCTTTTTATTTTCTAGTGGTGTGAAAATACTTATACGTTGTAAAAAAGGAAAGAGGAAGAAAACAGATCCACTGTAAATAATTTAAATAAAGGGAGAAAAAGGTGGGCAGCAATCTTTACCTATTTTTTTCTAAGTTACTTAGATATCAAAGCAACTTAATTGTGGTTTAAATATGCTTTAAATTCAAAAAGGCAAGACATATATATATTTTATATAATTACTCAGAGTCAGCAGCAACCAGGCAGCCGGAGACAAATGTGGAAACCACAGGAGCAAACAAGCAGAACAGGACCACCTCCTCCTACTGAGTGGGGAGTGGCTCGGTTGGAAGAGAGGTTACACACATCAAGAGAAAGAGAGGTAGGTATTCATGGTAGGCATAATAATGGCAAAGGGAAAATAAGGTTGCAGAAGAAGTTGAGGTTGTTAATCAGCTGACCTCAAGATAGGAGATTGTCGTAAATTATCTAGATGGGTCCAATGTCATCTCAAGGGTCCTTGAAAGTTAAAAAGGGAGGTAGAAGAGGAATTGTTTTGGAAGGATTCAATATGAAAAAGACTTGACCATAGCTGCTGGCTCTGAGGATGGAGAAAGGGGGTCAGGAACCAAGGAAGCTGGAAAAGGTAAGAAAATGAATTTTCCCCAAGAGCTTCCAGAAAGGAATGGAGCCCTGCCAACATTGTGAGTTTTTGTTCAGTGAGAACTATTTGAGACCTCTGATCTCTAAAACTATAAGATAATAAATTTGTGTTGCTTTGTGGCACTAAATTTATGGTAATTTCTTAAGGCAGCAATAGAAAACTAATGCATAGTACTTCACAGTCAAGACTATGATGGAAAGGATTCCCAAGAGGCCAAGAGGGATAAATTCAAAATGTGATAGTAGAAAATAAAAGAGGAAGACAAGAAGTTTAAGAAATAGCAGAAAGAGGGCAAAAGCAAAAGAATTTATGAATCTCAACAAAACTAACTTTCACCTGCAATAGATATAATAACAAAGGAAGGACAGACTACAGTAAAGAAGTTCCAGTTAGTTAACATACATTGTAATAATCATTTCAAGTGCAGAATTTAGTGATTCAACACTTACATACAACACGCAGTGCTCATCACAAGTGCCCTCCTTAATACCCATCATCCATCTAGCCCATCCCCCCACCCACCTCTCCTCTGATAACCATCGTTTTGTTCTCTATAGTTAAGAGTCTGTTTCTTGGTTTGCCTCCCTCTCTCTTTTTTCCCCTTTGCTCATTTGTTTTGTTTCTTAAATTCCACATATGAGTGAAATGTGGCATTTGTCTTTCTCTGACTGACTTATTTTGCTTAGCATAATACTCTCTAGCTCCATCCATGTCACTACAAATGGCAAGATTTCATTCTTTTTTTATAGCTGAGTAATATTCCATTTTATATATATATAACACCTGTTCTTTACCCATTCATCAGTCAATGGACACTTGGGCTGTCTCCATAATTTGGCTTTTACAGATAATGCTGCTATAAACATTGGGGTGCATGTACTCCTTCAGTATTTTTATATCCTTTAGGTAAATACCTAGTCATGCAATTGCTGGATCATAGCATAGTTCTATTTTTAACTTTTTGAGGAACCTCCATACCATATTCCAGAGGGACTGCACCAGTTTGCATTCCAACCAACAATGCAAGAGGGTGATTTGTTTATTGATGAGAAAATATAAACAACCTTTGGGGATGTGACTTTTCTTCAGTTAAATATGGACTATTAGCCTCTCTTAATGCTGTGTTTAATGGTAAGACCTAGCCTAAGATGTTTTATGATTTCCAAAAGTCAGCCAATTAATGTTTGGAGAATTCTAAGGCACTATTTCTGACATCAAATGCATTAGCTGATAACTAAAGATAAACAAGAAATTCGATAGGAAATATTAAAGGATATGATGGCAAGTTAATGATGCTATTAAAAAATAAAGTTCAAAATGTAATATGTGGAGCGTGGGATGTGGACTATCCCAGCTCCAGTCATGATGGTAACTTTTAAGGACATCAAGTAAATGAAGGTATATTCCTATTGATTCTGTTTTACATAATTTTAAGGAAAAGTCTTTGAAAGTAATGCCAAAAGCACATATTGATTTGTTTTTTAATATATGCTTGTTAAAAGATTAAGCCATCAGGAAGAAAATTTCTATCCAGTTCTTTTATTGTTTAACATTGCTTTCTCAAACAAAAATAGAAACAAAAAGAAAATAGCTTCTTCTGTTTTTGCATTATTTCTGAGATAAAAGTGAGGTTTTAAGAAGACACCCAACAAGGTGTGACTTGAAAAAGAAAACCCATAAAATCACAATGACAGGTTAATGCTGGGAGAAAAATAACTCCTCTGTACCCACAAAATTCCAGCATCTCAGAGAGGGAAGGGCCCCTAGAAACCCCTAGATCAAGTTCTAATGTACAGCAAGAAATCCTGCCACCACTTGCTGGACAGGTTGGCATCCAGACTCCAGTTGAACATCTTCAGTGAAGTAGACATCACCACCTTCCAAGCACCTACTATTCCATTGTTTGTTCCACATTTAACTTCTACCCATATTCTCAGTTCTGTTTCCATATTGCATCTTCAAATACTTCAAATTACATCTTCAAACACCAACTATCATATCCCCCTACTGAGTCATCTGCTCCTTTTTAAAGCCAAGAAGTACAGGTCAAGCATATGTATGCAAGTCTATTATGTTGGACCCTCCTACATAATCTGATGATTAGTTAGTACAATAACTTGTTGATGCATTCATCAAATGTGTGCTGAGTGCCTACAAGCTTCCTGGCAAGAAAGAAAGACAAGTTCCCTGTCCTCATGAAGTGTAAATTTGCATAAGTTAGACAATGAACAAATGAACAGGTAAACAAAATTAAAAATAGTGAAGAGTAAAAACTTATTAATTAGGAGAGGATTTTTAAGATAAGACCTGAAGGATGAAAAGGAACTAGGTATCCAAAGAGCCAGGGAGAACTTGAGGGCAGTAAGTGCAAAGAGTCTGAGGTGAAAAAGAACTTGGTCTCTTTTTCAGGTCAGTGCATCTAAAACATCAGTGAGAAAGAAGTTGAAGTGGCAGAAACTGAAATAGTAGAAGCAGACAGACCCAAACCATAGCATGGAGAATGGATTTTATTCTATGTACAATAGGAATCTATGTAAGAATTGTAAGCAGGAAAGATACATAACCCATTTGCTATTTAAAAAACCATGCTGGTGGCTTTGTGGAGAATGGATGAGGGGAGGGCAAGCATGGAACAGAAAGATGATTTAGGAGGCTCTTGAAGTGAAAAATGATGGAGACTTAGCTAAACATGGCAGCAGCAAAGACTGAGAGGTGTGGAGAGATCTGAAGCATGTGACTGGAGAAAGTACACACAGGAGTTTTGGATGGTGATACGGATGGTGAAGAAAGATGGAGAATAAAACATGACTGCTGGGTTTCTAGTTGGAGAAACTCTGGACAGCAACTGAGAAGAGGAGCCATCCAGGAAGAGGTTTCAAGTAAGCAAATGGGTGTGTAGATCTGGAGCTCAGAGGAGAGGTCTAGCTAAAGATGTAAAATATGGGAGTTATCAACATATAGACAGCATTTAAAATCATAGAAATAATAAGATAACCTAGGGGCACCTGGGTGGCTCAGTCAGTTGTGTTCAACTCTTGGTTTCAGCTCAGGTTGGGATCTTGGGATCTTGGGATTGTGAGATCACTCAGCAGGGAGTCTGCTTCTCTCCCTCTCCCTTTGCCCCTCCCCCTCCCACTCGCTCACTCGCTCGAGCTCACTCTCTCTCTCTCTCTAAAATAAATAAATAGATCTTAAAAAAAAAAATAACAAGATAACCTAGGGAGAGAGTTTAGAGAAAGGAATATGAGAGCCCAAGACTTAGTCCTAAAGAACTGCAACACTTAGAGTAAGGAAAGACTACAAAGGAAGCCAGTAAGGACAAAGGAGCCAGGAGGGTGTTTGAAAAAGGAAGAAGGGGCCAGCTGCGTCAATGGTGTTTGAGAAGTGGACCAAGATGAGAGTAAAAGGACCATCAGCATCAGGGAGATGGCTGGTGACCTTGACAAAAGCAGTATCTGTGGGCTAGTAGAACTAGAAGCAGGTGAAGTGGTTTTAGGAGTGGATTAAAGGTAAAAAAGTGAAGTGAGGCATGTAGAAGACTAGCATGTATAAATGGAGGAAAGGAAGGGGATAGCAGTTAGAAGGGTTACGGGGTCAGGAAAGGGTTTTCTTTCCTTTTTTTTTTTTTTTTTTGTTTGTTTTGTTTTGTTTTTTTCCTTAAAATGGACACTTACATGCCATAAGAACTAAAATTCAGTGATTAAAGCACACTTGACATACTTTTCTGCTCTAAGCCAGCTGTTTCCAAACTACTTTCAACAGAAGGCTGCATTTCTGGGACGGTGCCTTGTGTCTGCTTCAAGAAGCTAGGCAGCCTTCCGTCCTTACAACAAAAGAAACTCAAATTTAATCCATTTTATATCTGGGGATTTAGAATAAGATGCCATTTGAAAAATCACTGATCTGAGGAGAGCATAGGGCAGCCAAAATACCTACCATATAGGCCTATTAATGACAGAATACCTGATGAATCCATATATGGTTTGTACTCTTAATTACATCACATAATAGCTCTTCGGGCAAAACATGATGATAAATTTTATCTGTAGCAAAGTGCCAGGATGCTAAACAAGTTTGTCATTGTTTCACAGTCTCTTGGCAATGATAAATTAAGTAGCTTCTTTTATACTCAATTCTTTTGGAACTTCAGTATACTGAAACCTTGATTTTCAATAATTTTAATTAATATATCCCACAGTCAATAGGTTTGATAAACTCGAGACATCTCAAGCCTGTTTTAATAAAATTGACTTACAAAATAGAAAGGAAAGAAAATTTCATATAGATTTTGACAACTATGCAGACTAATTCTTTATGTATTTTAGGTACTCGGTAAACACAACTTTTTCATAAAGAGATTTCCTGAGTTTCAGATATGCAAAATAAGACTTGAGCAATAAGCACACAGTTCGTTTTTTTAACCACTTGAGAAAAACAATGACTGGGATCAATAGGGAAAATGAATAGATTTGTAAGAAATTTGTTGCTAAATTAATGAAAAAAGTTATTTTTCCATAGGATATTTATGATGTCTATGATCTTCAATAAACTATTATGAATTCATTGTGTTGATTACTAAAAATTTGCACCGATTTGATATTATACCACTATGGCTCTGTTTCTTTACAACAGGATTTCTCAATCTCAGCACTACTAATATTTTGGGCTGAATAAATCTTTGTTGTGGGTGACTGTCTTCTATATTGTAGAGGGTTTAACAGAAATGCTGGCCTATATCCACTAGATGGTAATAGCACTCCCCTACCCTAAAGTCACAGCAACCAAATACGTCTTTAGACTTTGCCAAATATCCCCTTAAGATCAAAATCAGGCCCAGTTGAGATTTTGCTCTATAAGATAATGTGATTTCTTGTTCTGGAGTTAAGCTACTATTCTCATAATTCTCAGGAAGCCACTTGGGCTCTGACTGAACAGAATAAAAGTATTATGACATTCAGACCCAAATATTCATGTAACTGTAATAGAGGGAAGTAAATACATCTCAGATGTGACTACATAGCATGACAATTGGCTCAAAAACCCATGCAGAGAAGTACAAAATCTAAAACAAGTTTGATGCCTTATAACTAAAGTTTCATCATAAAAGATCCAGTCATTGACCTTCATGTGAGGAAAATGGTAAATAAGAGCACTTTTTGGAGTGCTGCTCTAAGTCCTTCCATTAAAATCAGCAGTGTGGCAAAGCTACATGAAAAACCTTGTCAAGACATTAAAGGCAGGCAGATCATGTTTGGCTGTATTCATTTTACACGTTGTTGTACATTATGTTACCAGTTTTTAAATGAAATGCCAATGAGAAAAATACTAAAAGGGATATGTTTAAAGGTGGAGCTAAGCTGCCATCTAGAGAATATAGAAATGGCAGCATCTTAGCCTTCTACACATTACTGCATGAACAATATTGTCCTATTAACTAAAAACAGATCAAATTCAAAATTTCAAAAGCAATGTGAAATTCTAATGTCATACTTTTTTAAGTTAACTAGTTATTCATAAAATATTAGGCTTAATTTTCTTTGTTGTGTTTTTAAAAACTTCAAAGAGGGTGGATTAACAGAGATAATCTTTTAAAAGTTCAAAATAATTCTGAAGTGGTCATTCCTGAACAATAGTGGGGTGCCAACACAGAAAATACTATACTATTAATGCCGCAATAAAGCCTTGATCAAAATTTTAAGTGTTTTTTTTTTTTTTAATTTCCAAGTGGAAGACTTAGTATTGAAAATGAATTGGAAGAGTAATGAAAGAGATCAAGTGGTAGACTTTTCAGTGTTCATCACCTTTCCTAACAATCATTCTTTCAAATGAAGCCAATTAGGGAAACAATTATGGTAACTAAAATCCAATAGAATCGTTAACTGGAGGGAAGGGAGTGCTATTTAGGCAACCTAACAGAAGCAAAATATAAAATATAAGAGAGGAAAAAGTCTGCTGGGAATAAGGCGGCTAAAAATAACCTGACTCAGAGCTAAAGCATAAAGCTGAGCTACAATTTCTGGGAAAATATGAGTCTCCTTTTCTAAATGTAATAGTATAATTGAATACTAATTAGGTTCTCCAGGCCATAAATCATTGCCTGGTTAAGGTAGCCATTTGGGAAGCTACATGAACTCTTTTGGGCCATGAGGGTCCCATTTAGTGAATTACTACTTCAATGCACTGAATGATACCCTTGTGGCCTGGTAGTGGATTCCAAAAGAGCTTAATTTACACACTGGGAGAATCTGGTGCTCATTAGGAAATGAGGAGTATATCTGCTCACATATCCGCACAGAAGAGAAAAGTACTATACTCATCTGAAAAGGGAGTTTTGAAGTGTGGCATAGAGATTAAAGTGTCAAATTATCATGCAATGGCATACCCACATGACCTAGTCTATAACTGCTTAAGACTTAGGGTGAGATTTTTTTCCCCTTTACAATTTGAGTTTCTGTTTTATCTTGTATAAGTTTCCTACGTCACTGCTTTTGCAGTTTTGAGAGGAGATTCCTACTTTCAGCCTTCCCAGAAGTTTTAGAGTGGCATAGGTACTTCCAAAGATGCTTACCTGATGGTTCACCACAGCCACAGCCACCTGTACAAGTCAGTTAATAAAATCCAGGTGTTTAGGGCTGAATTTACTCAACCCATATTTTTGTCCTATAACATGAACTAAGACTATATTCTACCGAGATTTTTCACTTTTGAACTTGCTGTTGTATCACAGGCTAGAAAAACATCTCAAGGTTTCTTTGTTCTGAAAATTCTGTCTAGGTATCTATGGGATTTTAATCATGTATCTGAATTGCATTCTGCATCATTTTACCTAAAACTGAGCATTTACACAAGTAATCATTTTTATGATTAAATTCTTGCTTCTTCCCTGATATCAGATCAGTAAAGTAATATTTCACAGATCTCTCTTAAAACACCGGCTTCTAATGATGACTCGTACATACATGAGTAGCTTGGATACAATTATATATCTCAAATGATAGCTATTTATATCACACATTTGTGTGATTTGCCTTAAAGTTATGCATTTGCCTATTTTTAGATGATGTGAAACAGAACCACCTTCTATGTGGTAAATATATCTAATTTCTACAATGTGCCTTTTGACTGAGAAAATAAGACATTTTAATAGGCCCAAAAAACATCTTTGTCAGTGAGAATGAATTTCTAAGCATTTTGGAAGAATGGACCAATAATATACAAGAAATATGTAGTCAAAAAATTCTGAGGGTCATTTCAGAAATAGTAATACCTCGGGGCGCCTGGGTGGCTCAGTTGGTTAAGCGACTGCCTTCGGCTCAGGTCATGATCCTGGAGTCCCTGGATCGAGTCCCGCATCGGGCTCCCTGCTCGGCAGGAAGCCTGCCTCTCCCTCTGGCCCTCCCCCCCCTCATGTGCTCGCTCTCTCTCATTCTCTCTCTCTCAAATAAATAAAAAATCTTAAAAAAAAAAAAAAAAAAAAAAATTAAAAAAAAAAAAAGAAATAGTAATACCTCTTTATGTCAATATTCTAATTTAAAAGGCAGCATTATAATTACTACGTTTAAAAGCATGGTCCTAAGACTTGCAGAGAATAAAAGCATTTGGAGGATTCCCAATCTAGTGGAAAAGACCCAGACCAACCTCTTGGTTTCTCAAGTTGGAGAAAATAACTTTTATCCAGTGAGCATCTTATGTGGTAGGCACTACACAGAATACGTTTTTATTCGTTTAAGAGTCAGAAAATCCCCCTCTGGGGATTTTTTTTAAAGATTTTATTTATTTATTTGACAGAGAGATACAGTGAGAGAGAGAACATAAGTGGGGGAAGTGGGGGAGGGAGAAGTAGGCTTCCCGCTGAGCAGGGAGCCCGATGCGGGGCTCAATCCCGGGAGCCTGGGATCATGACCTGAGCCGAAGGCAGATGCTTAATGACTGAGCCACCCAGGCACCCCGATGCCCTCTGGGGATTAAATGAGATGCCCCTATTTGGCAGGTGAGTTTCATAAACATTTAGTAACTATTCAAAGTCCTAGCAATTATGTGAGTAGAGCCAGAAGTAGGGAGTAGTAAAGGAGTCTTGGATACAAGGGATAGCTTGTTCCAGCAGAGAAGAGCATGTTCAAAGACCCAGATTAGAGAAGGAGCATTTTGACAAAGCCTAATGTTGCTGGACCAGAAAGCAAAGCAGATCTTGAAGGGCTTTAAGGTTATCTTAAGATCTTAAGGTTTGGGATAATTAACCTAAAGGCAAATGGAAGCCATGGAAGAGTTTTAGGCATGAGAGGAAGATGATCAAATGTGATGTCTAAAGGATCATTTTGGCTTTGGAGACAGAGTAGTAAGACTCAAGGGAAGGAGGTGATTACTTTAAGCCAGTAAAGAAATGATGATGGCCTAAATCAGGATGACAGCAGTGGCAAGAAAGGGAAATGGATGTATTTGAGAGATATTTAAAAGTTATGCATGAGATTTTGTTACAGATTGGGTATAGAAAATTAAAAAGAGAGAAGGGTGGGGCGCCTGGGTGGCTCAGTCATTAAGCATCTGCCTTCGGCTCAGGTCATGATCCCAGGGTCCTGGGATTGAGCCCTGCAGTGGGCTCCCTGCTCAGCGGGAAGCCTGCTTCTCCCTCTCCCACTCTCCCTGCTTGTGTTCCTTCTCTCGCTGTGTCTCTCTCTGTCAAATAAATAAATAAAATCTTTTAAAAATAAATAAAAAATAAAAAGAGAGAAGGGTGATGGATAAATCTCAAGGCTCTAACTTGAAAAACTAGAGAGGAGAAAGATCTAATAAAGACAATGGTGAATGAGGAGGAATATCACTAGATTGTTGTACCAGAAGCCAAGGAAGAGAGTGTTTCAGAAAGCAGGATTTGATTAACAAAGCAAAATGTCACCCTAGATGAATAAAATTATGACTGATGTTTTCCCACTGCATTTAATAACATAGAAACCTTTGTTAAATCCAATTTAGGTATAGTTGGGGATTCAGAGACTGGAATGCATTGTTATGAATTCAGCAGTAAAGACAAGGTGAGAATACAGAAACAAAAATTACAGATAACCTCTTTTAAGAATTTTGGTGTGAAGGGAGGAGTGATGTATGATGACAACTGAAAGATAATACATGTGTAAAGCAAGCAGTTTGGGAGTTGATTGATAGTATTTTATATAGGTGGATAATTTCGGGTATCATCTGTGAATGGAAAGATCTTAATAGACAGTCAAGGACAAAGAATACAGTAGAAAGAGGGAATAATCTATAGGGTTGTGTGAAGGTTACTTTTTTTTTTTTTTAAGTAGGCTCCATGCCCAGCTTGGAGCCCAATGTGGGGCTTGAACTCACAACCCTGATATCAAGACCTGAGCTGAGATCTAGAGTCAGATGCTTAACCGACTGAACCACCCAGGTGCTCTGGTGGTTATTTTTATGTAACCATCATAAATGGGCCACGGGGTGCCCAGATACCTGATCAAACATTATTCTGGGTATTTCTATGGGTGTTTTTGGATAAAATTAAGATTTAAATTGGTAGACCGAATAAAGGAGATTGCTCCCCAACCACTACATAATGTGGATGAGCCTCATCCAATCAGTTGATGACCTCAGTCATCACTCAATGTGATGTTCTAAAGAGGAAGTAGGCAATGGTGGGTGGAGAGATGAGAAAAGTGGGAGGTGGGGGGAAGTCTTAAAATAATCATTGCAGGAAGAAGGAAATTTTAAGGGCCCATCGAGTTGCAAGATTTTTCCAGATGTGGTCAGTAGTCCTAGTACACAGGTAAAAATGATAATTGGATTCATCCAGATTTGGGATTTTGTCAGGTCAATAGAAAGACAACAGAAAAGAGGAATTGATGTGATTATGAGAATAGAATCACTAACTATGGAAGCCAAGCAGAATAGGGACAGGGGTGAAGAAAAGAGGGGCTGGGAAAAATAGAAAACAAGGAAGTGAAGGGTTTCAAGTAAGTTTAATGATACCTGACACCAGTTCTCCACTGTTCAGGGACACCAATGCCACCCCCAATGCAAAGTGTCCTAATAGATTTACCAAGTATGAGGAGGTATCAGGGGAAAGAGGTTATTCCTGGTTGGAGGATGTCCAGGCAGGCCTAATGAGCAGGTGGAATACAAGCACCTTAAATAATTTAGATATGCAAGCTTAAGATGCATTTAATAACACAGAGAGAGTCTATATGGAGCAAGTAGAAGAACAGAAAATAGTCTTTCTAATATGACAGGGATTTAAGTTTAATGGAGATAGGAGAAGTCCAGGAAGAGGTGAAGAATACTAACAGACAGAGGAATAGTGTATTAAGGGAAAAGATGAAAAGACACACTGCATTTATATTTTAGAGAGCTTTGGATTTCACTCTGTGTGCTAGAGCTATTAAAGACTTCTGACAAGCAGAATGACATGATCATTGCAACCTGCACTTTTCCATCATAATATTTGTAAAGATGGTAAATATTCTTTGAACTGTTTAACTGATGGGCAGATTAGATGCATTCCTAGAATTTCTTTAAAATTAAATTTAGTACATGAGCTACTACTTTCCCTTTAGAAATTAACATTCCTGATAATGAAAAACATTAAAGTCTCCATAAGCAAATGGACAAATAAACAGGGATAAACAATTCACAAAGCAGAAATATAAGTGGGTGACAAATCAAGAAAACTGCTCAATGGAAAAAAACTAAAACACAAGATTTTTCAGGTACTGATGATTTTCACCATTGGCAATGACATGATAAGATGAATCTCATTAGTACTGGTTAATGTACATTGGTATAATCTTTACAGAAAGCAATTTAACAACAGATATCAAGAACAACTTTGAAAATATTTACTCCTTTTAACTAATATTTCCACTTCTAAAAGTAAAATCTAAGAAAATTATCAAAATACTTAATTATTTATGCATTAAAATGTTATAACATTACTTATAAAAATTTAATATAATATCTAATAATAAGGGAGTACTAAATAAGTTATGATAAATCTTATGATGAAATATCACGGGGCCTTTATAAGTGATGTTTACAGAGAGTATTTAAAGATGTAAAAAGTGTCCATGATATAAAGTGAGTAAAAACAGTGCAATATATAAAAAATATAGACAGATGCAACTGTACAAAGTATGTATGTGTGCATGTGTTAGTGTGTGCATGCTCAAAAATATTGGAAGAAAAGGTACTAGTCTTAACAGCTCTTATCTCTAGATTTAGGGTTTAAAGATCATTGTTATTTTATGTTTTCTATATTCTATAGATTAATAATGACAAGAATTAAATCTATAATTAGAAAATAAATATTAACCAACTGAGCCACCCAGGCACCCCACTATGCTGTATTTCTAAACTAGGAGCTGAGAGCCAAAGAATGATCTTGCTGATTCAGGTACAGGCAGCTATAAAATTAAATGTAACTGTGGAGCCACAATTCTAGGAGTGGCACCTGAGGAACTGCACTCATCTGCCTCAGCCATGCCTAGACCCAATCTCAATGGTATCATCCTGGACCTCAAGCCTAAACGGGCGCCTCAATGGGATGAGATTGTGGGGAGTCTTCAGGGGTGGTCAGTATATTTTGCAGGTGGGAGAGAGATGAAGCTAGAGAGCAGAGTGGGGTAGACCATTTGTTGATAGCCTCCAAGACATTAGTTAGTTGACAGACCTATGCCCAGCTAACTCATTTCTCTAAGAAACCATTACCTCCAGGTGTTCACACCCTGTGTAATCTCCTCCCACAATGATGCTGGCCATTGCCAGGTTACTGGCTTTGCCCAATGGGACATTTGCAAGTATGATATAAACTGAGGCTTGATAAGTCCATCACCTTAGGACCTAGCCTCTTGGAACACTCCTACTTTGAAGCTAGCTTCCATGATTTAAGCAAGACCTAACTATTCTGCTGGAGCAGAGGGCCACAGGGAAAGGCCCTGGAAAATAAGTCATCCTTTAGAGAAGACAATTGAGATGTATCACCAGAGCTTCCAGCTGAATGTAGTTACTACCAGGTGGGAAAGAAACATCTATCTACCTGCAGAATTGTCTTAAATAACAAATCATTGCTGTTTAAGCCACTAACTTTAAGGGTGGTCTGTTATGTAACAATAGACATCCAAAATAGGGGATAAGAAGTAGGAAAATTTCATTGAGAAGATCTAGAGGTGAGAAAGAAGCCTTTAAGATAGAGATACATAATTGGAAAAGAGCATTCCGGGTAGAGGGAACAGCAAGTGCAAAGGCCCTGAAGTGGAAGTAGGCCTAGCCTATTTGAGGAACTACAAGGAGGCTGGTATAGGTGGAGCAGAGTGAGTACTGCTTCTCCCTCTGCCTGCCACTCCCCCTGCTGTGCTCTCTCTCTTTCTCTGACAAATAAATAAATAAAATATTTTAAAAAGAGAGAGATAAAGTCAGAAATAGTAACAGGGGCCAGATCAGCCCTGGCTTTGTAGGTCATTGTAAACACTTTGATCGTATCCAGAGGTTGATGAAAAATTACTGGAGATTTTTATGCATTTGTCAACTCATTTAACAATTATCTATAGAACCTGATTGTGTGTAGTTTCCCAGTGTTGGTCATGCAACAGTAAATGAGACTTTGAGGGGGAGGGGAGGACAGGGTTGCAGGGGACACTGAGAGGTTAAAAGAAGAGGAGCAGAATCACAAAATAACTGGACCAGGGAAAGATGGCTTCAGCTGGCTCAGGCCAATCTGAAGGATAGAGATTCCTTTAGACAGGACCCCTCTTTATTTTTCTCAAAGTCTCTCTTCAGGATAATTAGCTACAGCTTTACATTAGAGTACATTATGCCTGCATAAGAAAGCTCACTTCTCTTATAAGGCAATTTAATTTCCTAAAAGCTTTTTCCAAACAAATCATGGCGTTTCATCAGCCATATATTCTCAAAAGATCTTGCTAGGCTCCGTATTCTGTGCTCTAAGTGTGTGTCAATACATTTATAGAAAAACACTCTGTTAGATTTTAAAAAGAATCTCTTCAAAAAGACACTGTGTACTTCCCAAAAGGTACTTTACGAATATAGTACTTTACAGAGTGCAGTGAGGTTTCAGAGCAATTGACTCACCACCGTATCATATTCTTACAACCAAACTAAATGACAAAGTAACAAGCAAAGAAGGCATAGAGCTAACATTATCGTAGCTTTAAATAAAAGTTCACGAAGCAATTTCCCTTAAGTGTGGTGCCATACACATCAAAGTATATTTGGTAGCATAGATGATGACAGAGTAACAAGAGGACTTTGTCAGGCTTTGACATGAAGAGTTCCTGAAGAAAAGTGTGAAGATCTGGTGGGGGGAGGTGGGGGGGGATAAATTGTATTCCTCCAGCTGGTCCAGCTATCAGTTAACACTGAATCTGGATGGTCTTCCAGTTCAGGTCTGACTGCATTTAGAGTAACAGTTTCATAGAACTTCCCGTCAAACATACTGAAATAGAAGTGCTCTCTTCAACAAAATAAAAATCCCTCTGCTTATCTTATAGTTTCGTGGGTTTGTAAAAATGGAAAAATCCCACAAACAATTTGCTGCTTTAGAACAGACCTATGTCCAGCTAATACATTTCTCACAGCAATGCAGTGAAATGGTACCCTCTGCTTTATGTTATTTCTTAACTTCTAATTAATGACAGGATTTCAATTTCCAGATAACTGATATTTAATGACTTCATCGAGCATTTGTTCCCTGCCAGAAGCTCCTATTTTTCTGACTTAAAAGCCATAAAAAATAGATAAGAAAAAGTTAAAAATACTAACATTGTTGTTCTGGATCTTCTAAAATCTTGTATAAGGTGTTTTCTTTTCCATTTTAAATCATTCACTCTCAAAGACCTAGCCTAGCTTCTCTTGAAATACGATTCTGTTTTAAGACATGTGACAAAGTTTCTTGCCTTCTATACCACTATTATAGTCTCAGCAACCTTTCTGGCCCTGCACTTTAATCTCTTCCACAATCTAAAACAATAATTTCCATAGATTCCAATCAGTCACATATTTATTTGGCTCTCTTCAAGGGGGTTGGCCAATGTTTCTCTTGGTCCACCTGAATCAGAATCACCTGGTGTTAAAATTCAGGTCCTCCACCTCAAACGTACTAACTTGCAATTTCTGAGTGGCCCAGAATTTTTGACAAACATACCAATTGACTCAGATGTACCAGAGGTTTGAGGAGTACTGCACCAGGCAATGGTCCTTAAGCCCTGTGGGAATCTAATAAGTACCTGCAAACCCTTAGCCCAAACTGCACAGGAGGGCTATATTCTCTCAGGGAATTCACAGGAGCCCTGAAGCCTATCAGTGGACCCTTTCCCCAGAGCATCTGGACCCTGAGACCAGAGCCCCTTCTTTAATAGTCTACTCTGTGAGGCTTCTAAGGAAATCAAGGTAGGGAAAACTGAACACCCACTGTACTCTTCTGTTCTGTTCTGTTCTGTTGAGGAGAGCCATGGACAATTTCCGTCTTTTATCTCAAACTCAAAATGAAGTGTATTTCTTCTCATCCAATTCACCCAAGTATTGTGAAGCTGAAATTGCTTTAAAAGCTTTAGAAGAAAAGTACCATATAAATGCAAATAACAGGAGATTTGATAAAAAAAAAAAAAAATAGCCCTATCCAAGTGCACAACGGCTGCCTTCTCCAAATGAGCAGTTTGAGGTTTCACTGCTATTGTCATTCAATATACATCAGAGAATAAAGACTGTGAAGTGAGTCTCCTAGAATTCTTCTTGAATTGCAGGCATATTTTTTCTCATGCTATCAATGTAATATGCCACATAGAAAACTGAAAAACATCAGGGACCGTAAGTCCTATAGGCTTGCTACTACTACCCCAAAAGGACAAAAGGATAAAGGGCCTCTATCACTGATGGAGAAATGCTCTACAACTTCCAATTCAACTCCCACAAGGAAACTCAGGGAGCTCTGAAGGAAACATTCAGATCACCACTCTCTCCCTGTGCCAAGACACATTTTTAACACTGAACACAAACATCTGTCAACACATTATCAAGTCTGGCATTTACCATTTTAATTACTCAGGTTGTCATGTCTGCCATGGCCCCTGATGCATCAAGTTGGTTTTTGAAACCAGGGCAACAGTGCTGGTACTCAGCCTGGTGGGGATACTGGTGGGCTAAGTCAATATAAAAAATAATAAATAGCAGGATATATTTTTTCTAGACACACTGCTCCTTGGATGATATATCTCCAACTATTCCCAGACCTCCTCTAAACTACCCCTGAAACTGCTTACAATTTAGCCAGTAGCTGCCCACAGTACTCCTTCTTTGGTGGTACAAATTGGAGGAGCACTTGGATAAAATGTTTGCATTAGCCAATGAGTGAGTGGCCAACAGCATTTTGTAATGCATATTTCTAATTATAAATAAGATATAAACGGAACCTTGGGAGAATAATCAAGGACAGAAAAATAACCTCACTTTCAGAACAGTAAGCTCTGCATAGCTTTTTTGCCTGAGCTCCTGAGTCCACATGTTAGACCCTCAAGAATTGTACATGACAGGAAAGGAAAAAGTGTCAGTCTACTAGGAAACTGGTACCTTATTTTATCTGATATGCATATGAGTGTCCTTTCAGGTCAAAGTAGTAATTTTCCTCTTGTTTGAAGAGACAGTTGGGATTGCTTATTTTACTTTTCAGCAAACCCATAAAGAGAAACAATCCATCTTTCTGGACTTAAATGGAAGAAAATGACCAAATACAAAAGCCCAGGTCTGATCTAGTAACTACCAGAGGGAGATGGGAGACAGAAGAGAGAGTTCGTGATTTTGAATAGAGACTCTGTATGCTATAAACCCCAGCGAATACATTATCTTGCTTTCTTCACACAGCTCCCCTGCAGAAAGCAGCACAAAACCAAATAGAACAGCCAACAGGGCCTGAGATCAGGTCTCAGTTCTAAATGCCTCCTTACATACGTGGTTAGTGGGCCTTAAGCAGAGAAATTTAATACTTAGAAACAGACCATTTTGTATCTGTAGCATCTCTTTCTGCCACTTTAGGAAAAACTTCCAAATATTCTAGCACATACCAAAACCAAAAATCTCCTAACCACAGCAGGAAATACTATATAAAGAAGAAAGCTAAAGATTCCTACTTGAAGAACTTTTCTTTCTCTTTAGATAAAAAACTTTGAGCCTACAGAGCTTTCATGATCTATCTTCCGGTGAAAGGATTCACAGAGCTAAATAGTTCTAATTTTTTAGTCATATGGAATAAAGCTACTGTAGATAAAACTAGAAATCTTATCAAAAATCTCTGTTCTATTGGTTACATCAATAGAATTCTTCCATCATAATATCAATGAAAAAAAATACATCTGCATAAGAATTTGGAATAAATGTTAGATCTTTCTCTGAAATTGCTTATTATCTTGCCTTTTTAAAGCCTAATACATTCCTGCCACAAACTGAGTATACCATTTTCTGATGAGGACAGAAAAGTCCCACTCATGATAAAACTACTGTATCACTCTCTTTCATGTTCAGAAATGTTACTAGTGTTGTTGTCCATGCATGTAAATGGGGTTTAAAAAAATGAGCAGCAGTTTCTTCTCCACTTGATACATGTAAAATCCATTTTTTATCAACAGTTCTTTGAAGAACCTGCCACTGATTGCAGCTCTGCTTTTCTCATCACAGTCTGATGGATGTTTTTGCTCAAAATAAGCTGCCCTTTGCTGATTGCTGCAGGCTGCGTGGTCTGTCAATTGTGAAAATAGAGCATTCCCCAGCTAGACCACATTGCTTATTGTAATCAAAAAGTCAGATGCAAACATTCATTCCAATGATTCCCAGACTCTGATCTCTATTTGCTTTACTGCAGTGTTCATTTTCATTGTGAGGTACCCTCAGAACAAAAATGCCACAGGTTAGAAATCGAGTCACTCACCCCAGCTAAGTTAAAATCTTCTTCTCAGTAAGAGAATAAGCCTCTCCTTTTTCCTAAAATATGTGCAAAAGAAGGGTAAGTTTTCTTTTAAAATACAACTGGGTGGAAGCTGCCATTTTTATGAGGATGTAGAGAACTACAGAGTATAGGAACTAGAAACTAAAGATTTGCATCCCTGGCAGCAACTCTGAATGTTATGAGTTTAATACCTGTCAATCAAAAGAATCTCAGTTAAGAGCAAGGCTGTAGAAACCCAGAAATGAACCCAAAACTAGATGGTCAATTAATATTTGACCAAGCAGGAAGGACTATCCAATGGGAAAAAGACAGTCTCTTCAACAAATGGTGTTGGAAAAACTAGACAGCAACATACAAAAGAATGAAACTGGACCAATTTTTTACACCATACCCAAAAAACAAATTCAAAATGGATTAAAGACCTAGGGGTGCCTGGGTGGCTCAGTTGATTAAGTGTCCAACTCTTGGTTTTGGCTCAGGTCATGATCTCAGGGTTGTGGGATCGAGCCCCGCCTGGGGCTCTGCACTCAGCGGGGAATCTGCTCTAGATTCTCTCTCTCCCTCTTCTTCTGCCCCTCCCTCCCCTTGCTCACATTCACTCGTTTCTCTCTAAAATAAATAAATCTTTTTAAAAAAAGGATTAAAGACCTAAATGTGAGACCCGAAACCATCAAAATCTTAGAGGAGAACACAGGCAGCAACCTCCTTGACCTTGGCCATAGCAACTCCTTTCTAGATATGTCTCTGGAGGCAAGGGAAATAAAAGCAAAAATAAACTATTGAGACTACATCAAGATTAAAAGGTTCTGCAGCGAAGGAAACAATCAACAAAACTAAAAGGCAACCTATGGAATGGGAAAAGATATATGCAAATGACATATCCAAAAAGGGTTAGTTTACAAAATATATAAAGGACTTACACAACTCAAAACCCAAAAAAATGAATAATCCAATTTAAAAAAAATGGGCAGAAGACATGAATAGACATTTGTCCAAAGAAAACATCCAGATGGCCAATAGACACATGAAAAAGATGCTCAATATCACTGATCATCAGAGAAACACAAATCAAAACTACAATAAGATATTACCTCATGCCTGTCAGAATGGCTAAAATCAACAATACGAGAAACAACAGATGTTGGCGAGGATGTGGAGAAAGGAGAACCCTCTTAAACTGTTGGTGGGAATGTGACCTGGTGCAGCCACTCTGAAAAACAGTATGGAGTTTCCTCAAAATGTTAAAAATAGAACTACCCCACAATCCAGCAATTGCACTACTGTGTATTTATCCAAAGAAAACAAAAGTACTAATTCAAAGGGATACATGCACACCGATGTTTATAGCAGCATTATCTACAATAGCCAAATTATAGAAACAGCCCAAAAGTCCATCATTGATAAATGGATAAAGAAGATGTGGTATATACACAATGAAATATTACTCAACATTAAGAAGGAAATCTCACCACTTGCAACAACAAAGATGGAGCTAGAGAGTATTATGCTAAGCAAAATAAGTCAGTCAGAGAAAGACAAATACCATATGATTTCACTCACATGTGGAATTTAAGAAACAAAACAAATGATCACAGGGGAAAAAAAAGAGAGAACAGGAGGCAAACCAAGAAACAGACTCTTAACTATAGAAAATAAACTAATGGTTACCAGAGGGGAGGTGGTGGGGGATGAGTTAAATAGGTGATGGGGATAAGGCCTGCACTTGTGATGAGCACCAGGTGTTGTATGGAAATATTGAATCACTGTATTGTACACCTGAAACTAATATGACACTGTATGCTACTAACTGGAATTTATTTATTTGTTTATTCATTATTTATTTATTAAATATTTATTTATTTGGGGGGAGGGGCAGAGGGAGAAAGAGAATCTCAAGCTGCCTGCCCGTTGAGCGCAGAGCCCAACGCAGGGCTCAATCTCACAAACCCCAGATCACGACCTGAGTCAAAATCAAGAGTCGGATGCTTAACTGACTGAGTGACCCAGGTGCCCCAACTAACTGGAATTTAAATAAAAATCTAAAAAAAAAAAAAAAAAGTTTGTGTATGTCACACAAAATTATGGGGAATTAATTTGTTAAACAGAAAGGCCCTGAGCTACTTCCTATGTACTACTGCTAGAAGGGAGATGTGGCGTTTAATGGTGTTATTAAAAAAAAATAAGCACATTATATTCAAATTTATGTGTAATGGAGACCCATTTTTTAAATTTTATATTATTTTTATTTTTATTTTTTTATTATGTTATGTCACCATACAGTACATCATTAGTTTTTGATGTAGTGTTCCATGATTCATTGTTTGTGTATAACACCCAGTGCAATGGAGACCCATTTTAAAGCTCCTATTCCAAGAAGGAAATGATTTCTCCTGCCAAAAGGGGTTAGCATTTACATCAACAAGGACTAGGTTCAGCTAAATATAACAGAAAAATCCAACAAAGGAATGGCTTAAATTCTTAAAAGAGAGAAAGAAGTTGTCTCTTTTAAGTCTCTTACACATAAGAAATCTGGAAGTAAGCAACTCAGAGCTGGAATGATGGCCACAGCATCATCTTGTACTCAAGCTCTCAGCATTCTTCCCCCATCTTGGAGCATAATTTTCATTCTCAAAATCATCATATGGTCCAGGTGGCTGCTACAGCTCCAGCCATTACATCCACATTCTAGACAGTAGGACAAAAGCAACAAGGAAGAAAATCTCATTGCCTCTTTTAAAAGAGACTTCCAGGCAGTCCCACACAACACTGCTACTTACATCTCATTGATGAGAACTTTACCTAATTGTACTGGAAATGGAGATAAATAGTTATATTTGAGGCCACAAAGAGTCTGGCTAAAACTTGGGGCTCTCTTACTAAGGAAGAAGGAAGAATGAATATAATAGAAAACCAGTGATACCTGCTTCAGCACTCATTCTTCACCAGCATCTCTGCTGTCAGAGATATCAAATGACCTTGGGCAAGTCATTTAAATCTCTCTACTTTTCAATCTCTTCAGTTCTAAAATATCTAACTTGTACGTTTGTTTGAAACTTAAACAAGATAACATGTGTAAAGGGCCTAGGGCATATAGGTCCTTGGTAAACATTAGCGCCTTCCACATATCAACAGGAGCAGGACTAAAGGAGCTGGATTGAACCCAAACTGGCAAATTCCTTGGAGCCTTTAATTGGAACCATCATCCCCTCTGTTGGGAACAAACTGCATGAGTTCTCCTGGCACTTGGTCTTCCTCTTCTTTCCTGTACTACACCCTATATCCAGCCTGTGCCACAGAAGCCTAAGCAGATAACTGGGCCCATAGAAGCTGTGGCAACTGGAAGAGTTGTACAGAAAGAACTAGAGAAATGAAAAAGAGGGTGAACATAAAGAAGTCCTCAGGAAAAAATGGAGGAAATCAATTTTCCACTAAGACTTTTTTCTTTTTTGGGGGGGGCAAAGACAGCAAACCATTCAGATTTCTTACAGTTTCTACTGTCTGATCAAAATAAAGTACCTCTAGATTACCCCCCTTTGGTTTATCACTCAAGTCATTCCTCTCCTCTTGGAGAACCCATTGAGAGACCATGAATGACAGGAAAACCCATCCCCACTAGGGACTAACACTACAAATCCTCCTGACAATTCCATCCATTTTATGGGGAAGCTAGAGGGTTACTGATCAATTACCTGCTACCGCAGGCCAGGTTCTCTGCAAGCAGATGCTGAGATGGAGTTTGGGGTGCAAGATGTTTGTGAGGGATAAACCCTGTGAATGGAAGGAGTAGAACCAAGATTGGGTAGAAGGAGAAGTTAAATTGTAAAAGCTGTCAGGGAGCTCTGGAACAAGTGCTGTCTAACAGAATGTCCCCTATCAGGCAGTAATGGGCTGGTCTTTATTACCACCACCCCCACCCCCGCACACACATCTCATGCAATCATTAGTGGTGAGCTGTTCTGAAAGGGAAGGACCTCAATGGAGTCCAACCCTAAAGGAGCTGACACCTTCAGATTATCTGCTTATTGCTTCCCCACAGCTGGGCAGCAAGACCTTCCTTGAAGGGGGACAGGGCAGCACAAGTCTACCCCATCTGCTATAGAAAGTAATGTCCACCATAAAAGGATTTCAGTGTTTTCCTGGCTCTGCTGTTCATACATTGATTTCTTATCACAAATGGAGTTGAACAAAAATCACTGTATTTCACTCCTCAACTCACATCACAGAGTGTATGCTTAATTGATAGCAGGTCTGAAATGCTATATAAACAATTCAATTAAGATTAGGAAGATTGGAAAGTCAGGCTTAGTCTATCAGCCTTCTTGGTGTAAAGATCAATGTATATAAATAAGGATTTTTCAATTTAAAAAAAGATTTGAATGCACTTCATAATCAATAGCAAGAACCCAAAAGATAAGGACTATGGAGGAAACTGATGCTTTAGCAGATTTCCAATATTTTCTAAATCTTGCTGTACCAGGAAGCAAACTGTTTTAGTACTTATTTTCCAATTTTCGGTTCTACTGAGATGCAATGGATGCTTTCATTTTCTAGTTAAAATGTTCAGTGGTAAGCTGAATTTCCTCAATTCTCAGGGTAATCTTGCAATTGCTGTGTGTGTCCTTCCATGGGGATTCCCTCTAAGAAATGCTAGACACCCTTTATTTCACAAAATTACCAAACTCTCAAAGAAGCAAAACACACCAAAGGAATTTTGCTGCACTGGAATCAAAATCACTCCTTGCTTAACAAATAAAACCTAGTTTGTTGTATTAAGTACACCACCACCACAGTCTAAAATACAGACCAAGTTCACTTTGTAATAAGTCATTTTGAATTTCTTTTTTGGTGGGGTGGGGTGGGGAGTGTTTAAGAAACTAGAGTAGTAACAAAGCAGATCACCAAAACACTACACATTTTACATTAACATAGTTTGGTTAACTACCAGTTTTCATTTTAGCCTTCCTATGGAGCTGTTCTCACAATAACTAATAAAAATGTTTCTTTGCCAGAGAAGTTTACTGGTAATGTACCAGATGGAGGAGATGAGAAGAGAATAAAGAAGATGTATGAGAACATTCAACTGTGTGGAGGTAAGTTTTTATTATATTTTTTTTAAGATTTTATTTATTTATTTGAGAGAGAGAGAGAGAGTGAGCAAGAGAGAGCACAAGCCAGGGTGGAGAGAGGCAGAAGGAGAAGCAGACTCCCTGCTGAGCAGGGAGCCCGATGCGGGACTCAATCCCAGGACCCTGGAGATCATGACCTGAGCAGGAGGCAGACATTTAACCGACTCAGCCACCCAGGTGCCCCGATGTGTTTAATGAAGAAAGGACCAGAGCTGAGAAAGAATTTTTGAAAGGACAAGATCAAGAGTTAACAAACCACAGCCCTTTAGCCAAATCAAACCCATTGTTTGTTTTTGCAAATAAAGCATTATTGTAACACAGCTACATCTACTTGTTTACATATTGCCTGTGGCTGCTTTTGCACTCAACAGTTGACAGAATTCAGCAGTTACAACAGAGATTATGTGATCTACAAAGCCAACAATATTTACTATCTGTCCCTTTACAGAAAAGGTTGCTGACCCCTCCCTGCTCTAGATGGTTACAAAAGGTGAGTCACAGAGGGCACAAGGCCAATAATTATGATGCAGTCTTAAATGGAGAAGTAAGCTTCTTTGGGCAAAGAGAGAGCTAAGGCAGGTCTTCAGGACAATCAATGATCTCTTTTAACTCCTATGTGCCAAACCATGCAAGCTGTGCCTACCTGCAAGTAACAATCCTCTGTGGTAATCTTTTAACATATTTTCAGTGACTCTTCTACCCCTCCTTTCCCCCAAGTTTCTCTCCTTGTGCCTCCTCTTTTCTAACTCACACTGTCTTAGGCGTTTCATGAGCATTTTTAGCACCACGTCACCCTGTAGGCTGATGACTCCCAACTCCACATCTCCTAAACCTGAGATGTGCACACCCACTGCCTTGGGAACAGCTCTACTCCTCAAACGCAATACACATAAAAACTCACCCCTTCTTTTCCCCTAAATAATATTAGTAATCAATTCCAACTGCTTTAGTTAGATTCCTTGCTCCACCCTTACTAGCTTTGTAGCCCTGGGCAGGTTACTTAAATCCTCTAATACTTGGTTTCCTCATGTGTATAGCAGGGATAATAATAGTACCTACTACAGAGTATGGTTAGGATTAAATGAGATGGTGTATGTAAAGGACTTGAAAGAATTCCTGACACAAAGGAAAAGCCCAATAACTATTAGCCATGAAACTATCAGTAGAATGTTTTATTTTTAGTTCCAATATTAGTAACTAGCACTTTCATTAAATGTCACCTTTTACCTTGGCTCTCCCCCTGAAATTCTGACTTCTCTATACTCCCACATAGCATACTTGCTCCTAATACATCAAGGGTTCAGCATATTGTTGTATGATTGCTTATTTATATGTTGTCTCTCATACAAATCCATAAGCAACTTGGTGACAAGCTGGGTCTGATTTTACTTTTAATACTGAAAGAATATCATAGAACGGACGTAGTGGGCAGGTGGAAAGATTAGTGAGAGGGTACTCGATGAGACCTAAAGAGGGACTTTTAAACTAAGTCAGTGGGAGTGAGAATGCAGGGGGATATAAGGATTTCAGGAAAGTTTAGAAGATTCAATAGAACTTGTCAATGCCTGGATATCAGTGATGAAAGAAAATCTTCCATTTTACTTCCTATCAGCCACAAGTTTATCTACTCTTCAAGTAAGAATACTTTCAACAGAGCAAAGTCTGCTATCTTGAACTAGGACTGGTAGTAAGAATGAAAATTAGATGTGATTTCAGATTTCCTCTCTGCCCAGCTTTAATGTGTTAGTCCTCACCTAGTCTCCTCATCATTTTTCTTATCCATCAACCAGTGTAACACAATAGATGAGAGCACAGGCTCTGAAATCAGGCAACCCTGGACTTGAGTTCAGCTCCTCCCTGATAACTGGGGACCACAGGCAAGTTACCTAACCCCTCCAAATCTCCCTGTCTTCAATTTTTTAATGAAAATTTATTTATGTACTTATTTATTTTTATTTTTAATTCCAGTATAATTAACATACACTGTTATATTAGCTTCAGGTGTACAATATAAGGATTCAACAATTCTATACAATACTCAGTGCTCATCATGATAAGTGTGCTCTTAATCCCCTTCACCTATTTAAGCCCCCCCCCCCCCCCCCGCCTTGTTCTCTATAGTTAAGAGTCTGGTTCTTTCGTTTGTCTCTTTTTTTCTTTGTTCATTTGTTTTGTTTCTTAAATCCCACATATGAGTGAAATCAGTTTCCTCATCTTTAAAATGAGAATGATTGTATCTACCTTGCTGGTTCATATGAAAATTAAATAGACAATGCATGTAGAGCTTTGGGCACAGCACCTGGCAATAGTAAATGTTCTATATTCACTATTTTTATTTTATAAGATAAACATAGTGAATTATTGAATCTTTAACTTGGAGACCCACAAATATAAGAAACTCCTAAGACAGGGCTACAACTTTTGTATCATACATCACAAAACAATTATGTCTCTAGTCTGGAATTTTGTAAAAAAAAAAGAAAGAAAGTAGGTATTGAATACCACATGAAGTCAAAAGACAAAATCTTATCCTATAACAAGTGTTCGAAGATCTCATTAGAGAGTGGACTAGAAGAAAAGAAAGGCAATCACCTGAAGTCATTTGACCTCCCTAACTTTTTTCATAATAATAAGAATCTGTACTTTTGCAAGAATAAATGAATTCCCAATCTAACCTCTATCATATCACTGCTCACACCAATTTCTTCGCTTATCAGTTATAAATTCATCACCAAGCCTTTTAGAACTCAAGATTCTTACTGACTATAGAAAAAACAAAGACAAAAGATATGTTTAATAATTTCATCCTGCTAACAAATGGAAAGTGAATGTTATGAGCAGCATATTTTAGTATTATAGCTAACTTAGAAATGATTGGTTTACAACATTTAGTATTTATTTTTGCTTAGGAACACTATAAAATCCAAATGGTCTATCAAGCTCCTGATTGGAAAGGAGTTCTATTTACAAAAGTTGACTAATATGACAGTGACAGTAGTTCATTCTTAATTTTTCATGTTAGTCAAGTCACATCATTATGAGTATACTGCTTTAAAAAGATAAGAGTGACTTTAAAAATAAAAGCAACTGCGGGAGGGGGGAAAGATGGCAGGGGAGTAGGGGACCCTATTTCAACTGGTCCCCGGAATTGAGCTGGATATCTACCAGACCACTCTGAGCACCCACGAAACCAGCCTGAGATGTAAGAAGATCTGGATCTCTACAAACAGAATATCGCAGGCAATTGGTTTTGAGGTACGAAGCAGAGAGCCGTGATTCTGCGGGCGGATATCGGAGGATAAACGGCAGCGGGAGGGTGCCAGGCCGTGGGGATCCTACACCGCCGGTGAGTGACAGCCTCGCGCGCTGCGGACGGGGCACAGACTCGCAGACCGGTAGCAGCGGGAAGGGACTTTCGGGCAGCCCCCGGGGTGGAAAACCAGAGCGGTGGAGTCACGCGCACCCGAACTGCAGCCTCCGAGGCGGAAATCCGGAGCACCGGGGTCCCGACGGTGAACTGCAACCCCCAGGGTGGAAACCCGGAGTTGCGCGCTCGAACTGGGAGCGGCTGGCGGTTTTAGAAGCACAAAGGGCAGAGACGTGCCCCGACCTGGAGGCAGGACTGGGGGCACTGCGGAGGGGCGCACAGCCTAGGCCGCTGCAGTTTATAGCAGCACAGACAGAAACAGAGACAGTGTGGCCTGGAGAGCTCACTGAAGAACAGACTGCGGTCTCTCTGCTCTGAGGCAGAGGGTTGGAAACGGTCTCTTCTGCTCTGACTCGCGGAAGAGACGCGGAAAGCCGCCAGGGAAAGGTGCCAGAGAACAAAAGCCCCAAAGACTGATTCCCGCTGAGCCCATCCCCCACCACAGGGCACAGGGCAACTCCGCCCAAACAGGGTTGCCTGAGTAACAGCGCGGCAGGCCCCTCCCGCAGAAGACAGGCTGGGAAAACAAGAGGCCAGCAACCCTAAGGTCCCAAGAAAACAGTGCATCTTGCTTGGGTTCTGGTCAATAATTTGGACTCTATACATTCCCTCAAACACCCATCAACAGAATGACTAGGAGGAGGAGCCCCCAAAACAGAAAAGACTCAGAGGATTTACAAATGGATGCAGATATAACCAAGATGTCGGAGATGGAATTCAGGCTAGCAATTGTGAAGACAATGGCTAGAATGGAGAAATCAATTAATGGCAACATAGAGTCTCTAAGGGCAGAAATAAAAGGGGAATTGGCAGAACTTAAAAATGCTATCAATGAGATCCAATCCAATCTAGATAATCTAACAGCTAGGGTAACTGAGACAGAAGAGAGAATAAGCGACCTGGAAGACAATATAATAGATAAAAAGGGAAAAGAGGAGGCCAGGGAAAAACAACTCAGAATCCATGAAAATAGAATCAGAGAAATAAGTGACACCATGAGGCGTTCCAATGTCAGAATCATTGGAATCCCGGAGGGAGTGGAGAGAGAGAGAGGACTAGAAGATGTATTTGAGCATATCATAGCTGAGAACTTCCCTAATCTGGGGAATGAAACAAACATTCGAATCCTAGAGGCAGAGAGGACCCCTCCCAAGATCAAGGAAAACAGTCCAACACCCCGGCATGTAATAGTAGAACTTGCAAATCTTAGAACCAAGGAAACCATCTTAAGGGCAGTTAGGGGGAAGAGATTCCTTACGTACAGAGGGAGGAACATCAGAATAACGTCAGACCTATCCACAGAGACCTGGCAAGCCAGAAAGGCCTGGCAAGACATATTCAGGGTACTAAATGAGAAGAACATGCAGCAAAGCATTTGAAAAGATAGAGGCAAGTTTTATGAGCAAAATTAAGTAAAATCAGAAGAAAGGTAGGTGAAAGGAAACCCATTCCAGTTGGGCTTTTGCCCCTCTGTGTAGCTTCAATTGAATCATTTCTTTCTGTAGCACTCTTTCCTCATTTCTGAAGTAATAATTGCCATCTCACTATCTTGAAAGTGTGGTTTAAGAACTAAATTCTAGGAATTTCTTTTGACCTCATTTTGCCATTTGAAAAATGATGGAATTGTATCAGACACTTCTAAATTTGCTTTAGCTTTCAAATGCTAAATTTCAAATGCTCCAATAGGTCATAGGTTATTTTCATTAAGCTTAAAGACATCTTATCCAGAAGACCCCTGGCCAAGTATACCTATGTTATCCACACAGATAAACACTTAACTACTAACACAAACAGAATATTAGTATGGATTTCTTTAGGTCCCTAAGGAGATAGAACATCGGACTGAGAAATTCTGATGGAGAGTCAGGAAATGGAAAGGCCAGGACTACAGGGACCTATCTAGAGAGAGGAGAGCCACGTAGAGGGCAAGTCAAGGGGTCAAGGTTAAGAGTGCTTCCTTCATGGTAGATGGTCAACAAAGATGGTAAATTATCTTGGGAAGTAGAAATGGAGATTGCCAGTGCAAGGAGAGGGGAGACTCCACAAGAGAAATTTGTGGAACATTAAAGACTATTTTATCATGTTGAGTTATTTTGTCTCAAGATCTCATTGTCTCGATGATGATGTTTTTTTTGAGAGAGAGAGAGAAAAAGAGAGAGCATGCAAGTGGGGGGAGAGGCAGAGGGAGACAGAAAGAAACTTAAGCAGGCTCCGTGCCTAGTGTGGAGCCGGATGAGGGGCTAATCTCACGACCCTGAGATCATGAACTGAGCTGAAATCAAGAGTCAGATGTTTAATCAACTGAGCCACCCAGATTCCCCGATGATGATGGGTTTTATAAGAGTATGTCCTCGGGGTGCCTGGGTGGCTCAGTTGTTAAGCGTCTGGCTCAGGTCATGATCCCAGGGTCCTGGGATCGAGCCCCGCATCGGGCTCCCTGCTCCGCGGGAAGTCTGCTTCTCCCTCTCCCACTCCCCTTGCTTGTGTTCCCTCTCTGGCTGTGTCTTTCTCTGTCAAATAAATAAAATCTTTAAAAAAAAAAAAAAAGAGTATGTCTTCAAAAATGAAACTTGTAATCATATAGGAGAACTTTCACCATATGAAGCTTAAAGTTGCTATTAAAAAATACTCTTATAGTGAGGGCTTGTTCTGAGCAAGATTATGGTATGCAGAGAAAAAACTCATCATGGCATTCTCATCTCCCCCTGCTACATTTGTCCCCCATCCACATCTCATCCTTCCCTTGGTTTTCCTCCACCACCCCCCACTTCTCAGTCCTGAATTCCTCAGGCAGCTCATCATATACACCCTCTCAGCCATGGACTAAGCCTGGAAACACTGCACTTTCCTTGAGAACGCCTCCTAGAAATGCAGTGCAGTAGAATGAGCATGGGCTTTGAAGTCAGGCAACATAGGTATGAATCCTGCTCCCCTATAAACATGGGAAAATAACATACGTGTCAGGCAAGTGCTAACATTTAAAACTGCTGTGTAGTTTAGAAGTGATAATATATTTAAAACACCTACCACAGTCCCTGGATTACAGTGCATGCAAGGTAAGTGACTCCTTTCTCCTTGTTTCCAGAATGAGGATTCCCTCAGTGTGGTAGCAGCATGGTTGAAAATCATCAGATAGGGGCGCCTGGGTGGCTCAGTTGGCTAAGTGTCTACCTTCAGCTCAGGTCATGATCCCAGAGTCCTGGAATCAAGCCCCGCACCGGGCTCCCTGCTCAGCGGGAAGCCTGCTTCTCCCTCTGCCTGCCGCTCCCCCCTGCTTGTGATCTCTCTCTCTCTCTGTCAAATAAATAAATAAAATCTTTAAAAAAAAAAAAAGAAAGAAAATCATCGGATAAGCTAATTCCCAATGGATGTTAATAACTAGTGGGAGTTTAATGAGCTACTACTTCCTGAATCACACAATGAAAGAAAATGCTTAGAGACACCATACTTTAAATATAGAATGTCTAGTGGGGTGACAGGTAAGTAGAAAAGTTTAATTTTTAGGTGTCCTGTTGCACAGGTAAGATGTTTTCTAGAAAAATTTTGCATGGTAACTCTTTTGCCAGTGTTTTAGAAAACCAATTTTGCAATTTTGCCCATGAGAAACTTGAAAAGTTTTCAGCTAAGAAAGATTTCTGATCTAACAGAACAAAAAGTAAGGGAAGCCAAAGAAAATTGTTTCAGAGGCAATTCTAATGGGGATTTCTTGATAACTTTGAAAGATCTTTTTATTCTTATGTACAAGAGAGAGTATATGAGAAAACCTGTTACTTGTCTTTGTGGGAAATAATAAGTGAAACTGAGGCCCACAAAACTGCCTGATTGTAGGGTACCAAGAATAAGACTTGACAGCAGTAGGGATTTTGTAACATCTTCCCTGCTGTGAGTATATGGTGATTCATAAGAGAGAAATGGTATTTGTGGAAAGGGGAAGATAGAAAAGGTGAGTCATGACCCAAAGGAAACTTAATCTATACCATATACTCATTTATATGAATGAAGTCATTCTTCTAAAAGTTTAAGTTAGTCATAATTAATCCATGACTATAGGATCTTTCTATAAGTCTCCAGTGAAATGGGAGTTAACATAAAAATTCATGAAATTCAAGCATATTTTTAAAACCCACAATTTTGGCCTGAATTACTCAGATAAGACACTGACTGCTGAGCTCCTTCTGCATTAACTACCACCATAGAGTAGAAGTGGACACTATCCCTGGAATTTCTTTAAGTGTATCTGAACATCTGATTACTCATAGTCTACAGCTCACAAATTATATAAACCTTTTGAGAATTGAGAGTCAATGCTTTCTTTTCATTTCCATTATATTAGAAAGTAATAGCATTGTCTCTGAAAGAAATTAGAGGCTCATGGCTAATATTTACTGTGGACAATCTTACTCAGAGTAATCCTCAATAAATGTCAATTGTATGCACAGTCTGCTAATCAGAGACTACAGGAGCCCTGAAAGGGAATTATGACCCAGCAGAGACTTCAGTTTATATGCCTTTCCCGGAGTAAAAGACTCAGTGATTTCCCTAAGACAAGAATCTGTGTTTTCTGACTTTCAGGTAGAGCTCTTGCCATGTTCCATACTCCTACCCTAGGAAGCAGGGTGCAGTATGAATATTTTGACCTTCAGGTTAGATCTGCCACTTCCCAGCAATGTGGTTATGGAAAAAAGGCTAAAGCCCTTTGACATTCTAATTTCCTCATCCGTGAAATGAAAATACTACATGTAGTTCATACGATGGCTGTGAGGCTTAAGTGTATGTATATAAAACTTTCCTAAGGTTGTATCACATAAGACAACCTCAACATTTCAGTGGCTTTCAAGGACAAATATTTATTTCTTGCTCTCCTCACTGAGCTGGGGCTCTGTGTTATTCTCAAACCTAGTACTTACTTCAGGAACAGGAGTAAGAGGGCAACTGGATACCCACGAAACCCTTGAAACCTCTTAAAACCTCAGCACACTGAATGCTTTCATTTTTACCCATATTCCAATCACCAAAACAAGTCCTGTAACCAAACCCAAAATTAATAAGGAAGAATACGCCACCTATCAAGAAGCAGAAAATGGGAAAGATAAACCAATTTTCAGAGCATATAAAACATCAAATAAAATCAGTGTGTCCTAAATATTGATTCTATCCCCTACTACCTCTCTAAGTCTGGATTGCCAGGTTCACAGATTATAGGTGTTCACTAATTAATTGTTGATCCATAAAATGGTTGGCTAATAATTATCATCATACAAGTACTATAAACAATAATACAGGTTTTAGTCTGCAAATGTAAATAATTTTCTTTTGGATGCCTGAGTCACATATTTTAATCACATGGATTTTAACATGTACTATTTTTTAAAGTTTCATGTTAAATGATTTCTAACACTTTAGGTACTATGGGCTGTCCAATGCTGATTCTCAATATATAAGCTTTAGTAAAAGGTTGAAAGCACTAACATCTCCAGTAATGGCTTCTCAACTATATTAAGATGTGCTTTAGTGGAAATAAGTCAATCAGAGAAAAGACATGTATCATATGATCTCACTGATATGAGGAATTCTTAATCTCAGGAAACAAACTGAGGGTTGTGGAGTGGTGGGGGGTGGGAGGGATGGCGTGGCTGGGTGATAGACACTGGGGAGGGTATGTGCTATGGTGAGCACTGTGAATTGTGTAAGACTGATGAATCGCAGACCTGTACCTCTGAAACAAATAATACATTATATGTTAAAAAAAAAAAAAAAAAAAAGATGGTAGGAAGGGAAAAATGAAGAGGGGGGGAATTGGAGGGGGAGACAAACATAAGAGACTATGGACTCTGAGAAACAAACTGAGGGTTCTAGAGGGGAAAGGGGTGGGGGGGATGGGTTAGCCTGGTGATGGGTATTAAAGAGGGCACATATTGAATGGAGCACTGGGGGTTATACGCAAACAATGAATCACTACATCAACACTGGAACACTACATCAAAAGCTAATGATATAATGTATGGTGATTAACATAACATAATAAAATAAAATTTAAAAAAAAAAGATGTGCTTTAGTAACAAAATTAAAGTCTCTGAAATAACAATTGTCATGACTTAGATGGGTGCCAGGAAATACTGTAGTATCAACTTACATGCATAGATAATGCAGACTGAAATAATTTTAGGGGTAGTTTTGTGGTGGTCGTAAGTATAAAAAAATCTCAAAAAATAACAGCAAAAGGAAAGGATATCTCATAAGAATATATTTATTATCACCCAATATTAATTTTTACCACCAGCATCTTGTGTCAGAACTCCTAGGACTATGAGGAAAAATGAAGAAACTATGATTAAGAAATAGGCGTTTCCACCTTCATCCAAAATTGCCATTCGCATGAAGGTGACTTCGAATAAATTATATTCATCTTTGTTCAGAATCGTTGACTGTATATCACAGTGAAATATTAAGTTGTATACTCACAAAATGCCTAGTTAAGAAGGATATTCTCCTGGGCTGATTTCAGTGATGAATTTAGACTTAGTGTCTCTTTGTGAGAGTCTATATTGTATAGGACAGCTTCATTTATAATAAAATGCTGCAGTATTAAAATGACCCTGAAACAATAAAAGATAGACATGCATAAAAGGTCTGTTTGGAATGCATTTATTTATGTGTCATTCATCAAAAGGGATTAGTTATTCTCTAGATTAGTGTTATGCCACCATTACTGCCCTGTATGGATAAGACTTTCACAGTGATTTTCCATTTTCATCTATCTTTTGAATTAAATTAAATTAATTTTTAGTGTACAAGAGAAGAAAAACTTTCCCAGGGGAATCAGTTTCAGCCTGAGCTCTGTTCTTCAAAACCGCATCTCCAAATCCCGGGGCTTTATGGATTCACTCCATAAAGCATTCACTCCATAATGCATTCACTCTCCTTTGATATCAAGAGCACATTGATTTAAGTATAAGAAACATTGTAGGGGAGAATCCTTAGGCAGGATGCATTACAGAATTTATTTAAAGAAATACAATGTTTAGAGGAATTTATAGGAATAGGCTTAAATGCAAGAAAACAGGCAACCAAAATATTTGTATGATTTTCAGCAAGTCAATATAAATCTTGCGCAGCCCTCCAAAATTTCTCTCACCTGGTTTTTGAGCCTTAAACTTCCTTCCACACAAGAGAGCAATGTTTTTCAACCCATAGTTGGTGATAATGCTTAAAGTATATTTAAACTTAAGAATGATAGCACATTATAGTCCTAACAAATATACAAGTAATTAAAACCAAATCTTTTCCTGAAATCATGTTTTAACTGAGGAAAAGAACAAGCAAGTTCTGGGCACATTGAGTAAAAAAGAAAACAAAACAAAAACAAAAACAGGAAGGGAATCCATGCAATGGAGAAAGGAGTCCAGAAAAAGCAAGCTTGGTGCATCAAACAAGCTTCACTTATTTCAATATTTTCCTAGAGTTGCAATGAGTGGCTGACTTCCACTGCATGATCCAGCCTCTGATATGGTAGTGTGACCCACTGCAGCCCAAACCAAACTTAACGCTATTTTGGTGGAAAAGAGGGTTTAAGTTGTGGGTATAAGTGTTACTGGAACACATTTCTAAAAAAAGAGCCTCCTCATTGTATATACTAGTTAAAAATGGGTAAATAGACTATTCAAGTATCAGGAAATCACATGGAGAGCTGTTCTGAAAAAGAAATGATATAGAAAGGACATGACAACAACTAAATGCAAGGACTAAAGTAGGTCCATCAATGACAATGAGGCACATTTGGTTTCAGGATAAGAAAAAATTTTCTAAAAATTGGAGCTGTCCAAAATGAAGAAGGCTCTCTGAAGTGATGAACTCCTTGATACTCAAATGTTAAGGGTAATATGAAAAGGATGCTTGATTAAGAGTTGTGGAAGGAGTTTGTACCAACAACTGAAACTAAATTTAATGCTAAACACCTATAATTTCTGAGGCCACTAAGAAAGACAGTTTATAAGACATTAGTATAATAACCTAGAAAACAAAGGGGTTTTTGGAGAATGACTATAAAAATGAAAAAAATTTAAATGTTACCTATAAACCAAGGGGCCAGAAAAGACATTAACAAAGGCAAGACATGACTGGCAGTGGTAAGGAAGAGCAGGTAAACAGGCCACATGGGAATAAGATAATTAGGTAGGATTAAGAAAAGTTAGGATGGGAAAATTGATGCAACTTGACCAGGGCTGAGTGCAAGTGGAATAAAGACTTAGGGATGTGCAAATTAGGAGAATGAGAAATCAGCCTGAAATAAAGTTTCCCAAAATAGGGGCAGGATTTAATATGTATTTCATGGGTGAAAAAAAAAAAGAGTCCTACGGTCAAATATGTTTGAAAATACTGAGTTGAACACCATTAAACAGATTCCCATAGAGCCTTAGCCATTCATCACAATTTTAAGTCTCCAAGAGAGGGAAACCATAAGCAGTGTCCCCATTAAATCAGTTTTTTACAGAAATCTTTAGGAACTATTACTTTTAAGAATATACAATAAAAAATAAATAATGAACTTAGTATTAAGAAATACTGGGCTTAGTATCTGATGGTTAATGAAAGTTTAGACTTAGAACATGGGCTTATACTTAAAGCCTAGTCATTATGAACCTAGCTAATTCACAGACTAGAAACAAGAGTCTCAAGCCAATTTGGGGAGGAAGGACAGTAAAGCTAATCTCAAAAATTTTCCTAATGTCTTAAGCCTTGTTTTAGCACATGACTTATATAGTGAATTATTTTGCCGTGTAGTAAAAGCTCTACACTGCACCAGATTCTGTATTCTAAATTGCTGGCCATGAAAATAGGATTTGGATAGTTATTTCATAAGTAAAATAAGGAACATGAGTTGGGAATACTTCAGAGGGCCCAGTTTCACTGTTAAGAAAATAATCATTCTAGCTACCATGTATCAAATATGACCAAGTACCAGATAATTTAATCCTCACCACAATTCCCACTTTAAAGATGAGGAAATTAGAGATGAGACAAAATAAATAATGCTTCCAAGATCTCCTTGCTAGTAAGCTGTAGGGCCAGGATTCAAGGTCTGCCTAACACCAGAGCCTATATAGTCTTAGATGGTGGATGGTGCTGCTAGTCAGTGATTCAGAAAGCATTAAGGACTAGCAATTCACAGTAGACAAGAGAATAACAATTTTACATATGGACTTGTTACAATATATATACTGGACCCTGCTTAAAACCCCTGTCTCTTCCCTTTATACTCAAAACCCATGACATGCATTATAAGGCTCTAGATTACAAGGACCTAAGCGATCTAGTCCCTGCCTACATCACCAGTTTTATTACTTGCTCCTCTCTCTCCCTCATAGTGCTCCAGCCACAATAGTTCTACATCACACTATGCTCTTCCTTGCCTTGGGGCCTTTGCCCTCGATGTTCTCAGCGCCGGGAACAGTTTCTGCCCCACACCCCTTCACATCTCCTCCCTCCAGTCTTAGCTTAAATGTCACTTGTTCAAAGAGTCAATCTTTTTCCACTGCATCTATAATAGCTAACTCTCTCCTCTCCTCTCCTCCAATACACTCCCACTATTATCACAGCAGTATATTGCTTGGATTATATTAACCACAAACTGCAGTCTTTACTTACTTGTTTATTTTCCTCCTGCTTCACCAAACTGTAATCTCCCTGAGGGCAGGAGGTCTGTCTGGTTTACCCAGACTAGTTGGAGGCTCGGTTCCTAGTGACTACTCAGTAAATATCAGTCGGGTAAAATGAATGCCCAGTAGGTAATAAGCAGTGAAGTCTGAAGAACAGAAGAGAAATCTGGGATTATTTATATATTTGCGAGTAATGGGCTTAAAGATGGTATGTAAAGTATGTGGTGGTATGTGGATGGGTTTATCCATGGAGAATATGCATAGTGATAAGAGGAAAGAGACTAAGCTAAAACTTTGACATGGTAACTATCATCCAACATGGTCCACAATGATTCTTACTTCCTAGTTATCTAGTCCTTGGGTGTTCCCTCCCAAAATGAATAGGACTGACCTGTGTGACTAATAAGATATTGTACAAGGGGTAGAGTTTGAGTTGCAAGTCTAGGTCATAGAACACATTGCTCCTCCTTGCTCTCTCAGAGAGTCAAATGTCATGTCATAAGGATGCTGAAGTAGCCCTATGGAGAAATCAGCATGGCAAGGAACTGACGTTTCCTAATAGCACCAGCTTGCAGCACCTGAGTGAATCAGTGGAAGCATATCCTCCAGCTGCAGTCAAACTTTCAGATGACTGAAACATTGGCTGACATCTTGTCTACAATCTCATGAGAGACCAGCAGTATGAGCAGTGGGGGAGAGGCAGAGGGAGAAGAAGAAGCAGACTCCCCGCTGAGCAGAGAGCCTTAACCCCAGGACCCTGAGATCATGACCTGAGCTGAAGGCAGATGCTTAACTGACTGAGTCATCCAGGTGCCCCAACAACAATATATTCTTAATTAAGATTTCTCCAATAAGAGAATACTACAAACCCCTCTTATGAATTTTATAAAATGCCATGCCATAGTTCATCTCTTCAGGCATTTTCTTAGAATAAATTTTTCATCACACATATCCTGGCTTGCATTCTTAAATCAAAAGCCAGACAAGCAGATAGACAAAAGAAGTACACTATATTAAATAACAACCTTTTAATGTAGGGCATTTAGGACTATAGAAACTGTTGTGGAATTAGGAAAAGTATCTTATGCAACTCCATGACCAAAATTTTACTTTCAAAAACAGATTAGTCTGGGTTGCTTCTCAGAAAAAAGGAATAAAAACACTTGTTGGGTGTCTGCTCAGTGTCGGGCCCTGAACTATAAGCTTTAACATGTCATCCCTTCTAAAAACCCTACGAGGTAAATATTTTCGCTTGCCCATCAGAGTTTCCTCATCTCAGTTTCTGGGTCCTTTTTTGTTTGTGGATTTGAAATTTAGGTTGGATAACTGTCATCAATTGGAGAACATCAAGTACAGACCAAGTAAACTACTTTCAACCCTTCTTAGGAATGAAATACCCTCTACAAAGTGTAGACTATTCCAATGGTGAAGGGAGGAGTCTTTTGGGGGGACAATAAACATTTGGATTTTCAAATGGAGCAGCTTAAGTTTTAGAATCACAAGTAATATTATATTAGACCTGAAGGACCTGAGAGAACATTTATATAAGCCCTCTCATATTACGGATGAGAAAATGAGATTCATTAGTACAGAATAATCTGTCAAATGGCCCATAGTGAATCAGTAGCTCAAGCAGAAGTAGAAATAGCATAGCTGCCTTCACTGAAGTTGCAACAGTGCTTGGCACTTAGTAGATGCTCAGTAAATTAAATTAGGCTATAATGCATCATCCTAGAACAATTACAGTTCCACCAATATTTAGTGAAAACTGGGAGCTTTTCCCAGAAATCTGGTATGTTCACTTTCTTCCTTTGCAAGCCAATAGCATGAAAGGTTGAGATTTAAAGTAGCACCTAGCTTTTGCTGCACTGAAGAGAAGGGACCTGGGAATGTTGCCATTTTCTTAGAGCAGGTAAAAACCCACCTCAAAATTTAGTGGCTTAAAAACACCAATAATCATTAATTTTATTTAAAAATTTGTGATTTGGGCAGGGATCAACTGAAATAGCTAATCTGTGGACTAGAGGATCCAATTTCAGGATGGTTCACTCATGGCAGGCAAGTTGGAGCTGGCTATAATCTAGAAGTTCAGCTAGTGCGGTGTACTGGATGCCCCATGACGTTGCTGCACTGGCTGCTTAAGCTTCCTCATGGCATGGTGGCAGGGTTCCAAGAGCAAGCATCCCAAAAGACAGGAAGTGGAAGTTGTCACTTCTTAAAGCCTGGGCCAAAGACCAGCACAGAGTGATTTTCGCTACATTCTGTTAATCAAGTAATCACAGAGCCCTGATTCCAGAAAAGATGGTAAAGATGTCACCTCTAAATCAAGGTGTATCAGAAAACTGGTTCACCATGTTTTAAAGCCCTTAAAGAAGATATCTTTTTACTGTAAATGTAAATATGATTCCATTTTGCTGATATAACAAAGAATTGAGCATTATTGGAGATGAGTCATAAATATCAAAGTTATAATCTATTCAAAGGTATTAATCCCATCACAATATACTAATCACTCCAGGCAGTCAACAGATCTACTGGTAATGCTCAAACTTTGCCTCCATTTACTCTTCCACATAAAGAGGATAATAATAAGCTCTCATGGGAAGTGAAAAGGCTTATTTATAACTAGAAAAGCAGTGTACTTATAATTTGCCTTAATAAATGCTGTTTTTTAAAAAGATTTATTTATTTGAGAGAGAGAGTGTGCACAGGGGGGAGGGTTCAGAGAGAGTCTTATGTAAACTCCACACTGAGCATGGAGCCTGACATGGGGCTCAATCTCATGACCCTGAGATAAGGACCCTGAGATCACAACCAGAGCTGGATGCTTAACTGACTGTGCCACCCAGGCACCCTAATAAATTCTTATTAAGAGTTACTTATCTAGGGGCGCCTGGGTGGCTCAGTTGGTTAAGCGACTGCCTTCGGCTCAGGTCATGATCCTGGAGTCCCTGGATCGAGTCCCGCATCAGGCTCCCTGCTCGGCAGGGAGTCTGCTTCTCCCTCTGACCCTCCCCCCTCTCATGTGCTTGCTCTCTCTCATTCTCTCTCTCTCAAATAAATAAATAAAAAATCTTTAAAAAAAAAAAAAAGAGTTACTTATCTATATAATGTCCTACACAGGTGAAAGGTATAATTATTATGTGCTTAAATAATTTTGCAACATGAAGCCTTTGCAGGTTCCTGGACAACTGTCCATGCCCGAACTGGAGAAGCCTCCAATTAATTAATTTTGCCGAACATGCAGTTAAATATCAAACCCTATTTTTGAAATAGTTTTATTGGTTTTGAATTTTTACAAAAGAAGCAATACTTAATGAATACCATAAGATTTCAGAACTTCTTTGCAAATAAATCATGTTTTCATAATATATGCCTAAGTCGATATATAACATATTTGGTCAGTTTTCCCAGCAACAGTCCTAGTCAGGAATTAAATTGTATCCAAGGGCAGAGTTTTTCTAATAATATTTAGGAATAGCAGAATTGAGAGGCGCCTGGGTGGCTCAGTCGTTAAGCGTCTACCTTCGGCTTAGGTCATGATCCCAGGATCCTGGGATCGAGCCCCGCATCGGGCTCCCTGCTCCACGGGAAGCCTGCTTCTCCCTCTTCTACTCCCCCTGCTTGTGTTCCCTCTCACTATATCTCTATCAAATAAATAAAATCTTAAAAAAAAAAAAAAGGAATAACAGAATTGAATCGCCTGTCTTGCCATAACAATCAGGAAATTTTCAAGTTTAACTAAGGTGGTGTGGGTGAAGATCTTAAAACTGGTTCTGCTTGTGAGGAGCAGCTAGTCAGCACCTTGTTTAGACCACAGGCACAGTAACCAATTGGGATTTTCCCACAGGGTTCCTAGGACTTAAATTAAATGACTTTCTACTACGCAACTGAGACCACAGAAAGCAGTAACTCCCTTAAATTATGGAAAGATTGGTTAAATAAGATGAGATTTGTCCTAGCTAAAAATGGGGCCTACAGCTGAGAGGTTGGTTTCTCAGGGACTGGGAAACAGAAAGCTCTATTATCCAGTTAAGCATTATTACTGCCAGAAAATAAAGTGTATCTAAAACAAGAGTCATACCCACCCAGCCAGTGGGCCACCTTATTTGTGTATGTGTATTTTATGCTCACACAGTGATTTTAAAGGCAGTATTAGTCTAAATAGGATCTCCTTCATTCATTTATGTTTGTTACATACACCTCCTTCAGAATTTTAAATTTCTGATCTAGAGAATTACCTGGATGAATATAAATTTATTTTCAAGGATTTATCAAAGGGTACATTTGGTGTAAACTTTTTTAAAGTTTACAGCTAAAAGATGATATCATATGCCCTAAATCAGAATCTGTATGAAGCAGAATCCAAGTGGGTGATGAATACAGTTGCCAGAAACATGGTCTCTACCATGTCTCTACCATGTATCTACCATGTCTCTACCATGCTGTAAGACAACAATCTCCACACCAGACCTTTCCTTAACACACTAACACTTTCTCTGTTTTGTTTCTTTTTTTTTTCTTAATTTTATTTTATTATGTTATGTTAGTAGACCATTCTCTAACACCATACACAAAGATAAACTCAAAATGGATGAAAGACCTCAATGTGAGACAGGAATCCATCAAAATCCTAGAGGAGAACATAGGCAGTAACCTCTTTGACATCGGCCACAGCAACTTCTTTCAAGATACATCTCCAAAGGCTAGTGAAACAAAAGCAAAAATGAACTTTTGGGACTTCATCAAGATAAAAAGCTTCTGCACAGCAAAGGAAACAGTCAACAAAACAAAGAGGCAACCCACAGAATGGGAGAAGATATTTGCAAATGACACTACTGATAAAGGGGTGGTATCCAAGATCTATAAAGAACTTCTCAAACCCAACACCCAAAAAACAAACAATCAAGTCAAAAAATGGGCAGAAGACATGAACAGACACTTCTCTGAAGAAGACATACAAATGGCTAATAGACACATGAAAAAATGTTCATCATCACTAGCCACCAGGGAAATTCTAATCAAAACCACACTGAGATACCACCTTACACCAGTTAGAATGGCAAAAATTGACAAGGCAAGAAACAACAAATGTTGGAGAGGTTGTGGAGAAAGGGGAACCCTCTTACACTGTTGGTGGGAATGCAAGTTGGTACAGCCACTTTGGAAAACAGTGTGGAGGTGCCTCAGAAAATTAAAAATAGAGCTACCCTATGACCCAGCAATTGCACTACTTGGTATTTACCCCAAAGACATAGATGTAGTGGAAAGAAGGGGCATATGCACCCCAGTGTTCATAGCAGCAATGTCCGCAATGGCCAAACTGTGGAAAGAGCCGAGATGCCCTTCAACAGATGAATGGATAAAGAAGATGTGGTCCATATATACAATGGAATATTACTCAGCCATCAGAAAGGATGGGACTGGAGGAGATTATGCCAAGTGAAATAAGTCAAGCAGAGAAAGTCAATTATCGTATGGTTTCATTTATTTGTGGAACATAAGGAATAGCATGGAGGACATTAGAAGGGAAAAATGAAAGGGAGAAAATCAGAGGGAGAGATGAACCATGAGAGACTATGGACTCTGAGAAACAAACAGGGTTTTAGAGGGGAGGGGGGTGGGGGGATGGGTTAGCCCAGTGATGGGTATTAAGAAGGGCATGCTCTGTCTTGTTTCTTGTCATCCTTTACTCACTATGGTTTAGAAGATGTTGGTGAAATGCTGAGAATGGCCCTGAAATGGAAAGCAAAAACTTAAAACCCAAAAATGACTGCAGACTCCAAATCATAAATACATATGCAAAAAAAATTTGTGTAAGTTTGGGCAAGAGAAAAAAAAGTGGGAGGGGCATTCTTAACAAAGAAGGCAGATAACCACTGTAATAATAAGACTGAGCCAAATGATCTATTACCCAGAAAATTTCAAAAAATTGTCCTGGGCTTCAAACAGCCTTGCTATTTAATTATGATTGTCTGCTCAGTACAATTGGCCAAAATAGAAAACCACACTCACGGTTTGAGTCACTGATGTTACATAAAACATTTCCCTTCATTTGCTAATGTCAAAATATTCTGTCACTCATTAAAATACAAATTAAGAGCCAATTTTTTACCATGTCCTCACCAAGATTTAGAGAATCACAGCACTTGTGAAGGAATTTAGAAACATGCATTGACTGTAGATTTCTCCAGAATCCATCCGTAAAATAGTGAAGGGTTCTCTTTCTAATACATTCCCCTGAAAACCACATACTGTGCTCACTGAAGCAAGAAGTAAAAAGAAATGATTGAGCAATATTAAAGGTGGGAAGTCAGACCCTTTTCTCTATAGTACTTTAATGTTGAAATAAAAAGCACTGGGTAACCCTTGGCTCTTCCAGCTGGGACACCAGTGTGTAGCCCCTATTTGGGCTGACAGGGTAAAGAGTCACTGGAGAGCCCATTCTCTCTCCACATTAAGACACATTTTATTTTTTTTTAAGATTTTATTTGTTATTCATAAGAGACAGAGAGAGAGAGAGAGAGGCAGAGGGAGAAGCAGGCTCCCCACTGAGCAGGGAGCCTGATGCGGGACTCGATCCCAGGATCCTGGGATCATGACCTGAGCCAAAGGCAGATGCTTAGCCATCTGAGCCACCCAGGCGCCCCTAAGACACATTTTAAAGGCAAAACTTCCAACTAGATTTTCCAATCTCACATTTTTTGATGATGTGATCTGCTTGTCTACTAAAAAGGTTAAAGAAGAAGATTTCATTTCAGACTTGGACTGACACTACTGTCTCAATGCATTTCAGATTGGATGGGAGAGGGTTGTTTTCAACAAAATGTTATTTTGCTACAATCCAACAATACTCAAATATTTTAAAAGTCTAGGCTGGACTTTGAAATAAAGAATGGTGTTGCAAAATATTACAGATTCTCTATAATTGCTAGACTCACAGTAAGATTTCTACAAATCCTCCCTCACCAGGCATATTGAATGTTCCCACCCTTTCAGTGTAAAGAGTATATAAGATGTTTATAAATAAGCACTTGACAATCACCCATTGTATGTATTAAGCATAACCAGTATCCACAGTAAGGAGAATATTTTCTTACACTTTGTGTTAAAAATTCTTCAAATGAAAATAATATTTCCCCCACTCCTGTCTGCCTCCTTCTCCCTCCATCACTACCACTAACAGGTCAAGAAACAGGACCTATGGTCAAGTGCATTCCCCAAATTTTATATATTTTAATTTAGGGCTTTATCCAACTTGTTAGCAATAGATATACTTGAATACAGGCCAAATATATCTAGCATTAACATAATCCTTTTGTTTTCTTGTCTACACTTTGTGTCTATATAAAACAAATTGTTTCCCCCCAAGCATAGTTAAAAACTGTCACCCATGGAGAAGACTTCTACAGGATGGCAGCCTAGGAAGATCCTGAATTCAGTTCCTTCCACAGACATACCAAATTACATTACATATGGATCATTTCCCTCAGAAAAAGATCTTAAAATTAGATGAATGGGGCACCTAGGTGGCTCAGCTGTTAAGCATCTGCCTTCAGCTCAGGTCATAATCCCAGGGTCCTGGGATCGAACCCCGCATCAGGCTCCCTGCTCAGGCAGGAGCCTGCTCCTCCCTCTCCTGCTCTCCCTGCTTGTGTTACCTCTCTAGCTGTCTCTCTCTCTGTGTCAAATAAATAAATAAAATCTTAAAAAAAAAAAACAAAACTAGATGAACTGACCTCCACAATAAAGGATTTTAAAACACACACACATCAAGACAGGTAGAGAGGCAGAAACATGATCTTGCCAAAACCCCACCCCTGGCATGTTGACACAACAGGGAGGGATCTCATTAGTCTGGTGCTTCTCTTGGAGGAGGAAGGGGTTGGTGCCCCACATCAGGCACCCAACTCCTAGGATCTGCAAAAGGGAAAAAAATGAGCCCCCCAAAACGTCTGGCTTAGAAAAACAATGGGGTAGACTTCCAAGTGACCCAATGTGCTGCAGGAAACAGATTCCCCTTTTAAAGGGCTCACATACAGTCTCACTTGCCCAGAGACCCAGCTTAAAAAACAGCATTTGAAAAGTGCCTAGACTATATGTGAAGGCAATTTCTTTGCTAATCTAAAAACATCTGCCAGGGGTGCCTGGGTGGCTCAGTTGTTAGGCGTCCACCTTGGGCTCAGGTCATGATCCCAGGGTCCTGGGATCGAGCCCCGCATTGGGCTCCCTGCTCCGCGGGAAGCCTGCTTCTCCCTCTCCCGCTCCCCCTGCTTGTGTTCCCTCTCTCACTGTGTCTCTCTGTCAAATAAATAAATAAAATCTTTAAAAAAATAAAAAATAATCAAAAATAAAAAAACATCTGCCAAAGGAGCAAGGAACAGTTGAAACTCTCCCTGGAGATAGAGGTAATGGTGGATGCCATTTTCTTAAAAAATGCATAAAAACAGGGCGCCTGGGTGGCTCAGTTGGTTAAGCGACTGCCTTCGGCTCAGGTCATGATCCTGGAGTCCCTGGATCGAGTCCCGCGTCGGGCTCCCTGCTCGGCAGGGAGTCTGCTTCTCCCTCTGATCCTCCCCCATCTCATGCTCTCTCTCTCTGTCTCATTCTCTCTCTCAAATAAATAAATAAAATCTTTAAAAAAAAAAAAATGCATAAAAACAGATACATATCTGGGCTCTCTATTCTGTTCCATTGATCTATGTGTCTGTTTTTGTGCCAGTACCATACTGTCTTGATGATGACAGCTTTGTAATAGAGCTGGAAGTCCAGAATTGTGATGCCACCAGCTTTGCTTTTCTTTTTCAACATTCCTCTGGCTATTCGGGGTCTTTTCTGGTTCCATACAAATTTTAAGATTATTTGTTCCATTTCTTTGGAAAAAAGTGGATGGTATTTTGATATGGATTGCATTGAATGTGTAGATTGCTCTAAGTAGTATTGACATCTTCACAATATTTGTTCTTCCAATCCATGAGCATGGAATGTTTTCCCATTTCTTTGTGTCTTCCTCAGTTTCTTTCAGGAGTATTTTATAGTTTTCTGATACAGATTCTTTGCCTCTTTGGTTAGATTTATTCCTAGGTATCTTACGGTTTTGGGTGCAATTGTAAATGGGATCGACTCCTTAATTTCTCTTTCTTCTGTCTTGTTGTTGGTGTATAGGAATGCCACTGATTTCTGTGCATTGATTTTATATCCTGCCACTTTACTGAATTCCTGTATAAGTTCTAGCAGTTTTGGGCTGGAGTCTTTTGGGTTTTCCACATAAAGTATCATATCATCTGCAAAGAGTGAGAGTTTGACTTCTTTGCCAATTCAGATGCCTTTGATTTCTTTTTGTTGTCTGATTGCTGTGGCTAGGACTTCTAGTACTATGTTGAATAGCAGTGGTGATAGTGGACATCCCTGCTGTGTTCCTGACCTTAGGGGGAAAGCTCTCAGGAAACAAACTGAGCATTGCTGGAGTGGTGGAGGGTGGGAGGGATGGGGTGACTGGGTGATAGACATTGGGGAGGGTATGTGCTATGGTGAGCACTGTGAATTGTGTAAGACTGTTGAATCACAGACCTGTACCTCTGAAACAAATAATACATTATATGTTAAAAAAAAAAAAAAAAAAAGAAGAAGACAGTAGGAAGGGAAAAATGAAGGAGGGGAAATCAGAGTGGGAGACGAACCATGAGAGACTATGGACTCTGAGAAACAAACTGAGGGTTCTAGAGGGGACGGAGGTAGGAGGATGGGTTAGCCTGGTGATGGGTATTAAGGAGGACACGTATTGAATGGAGCACTGGGTGTTATACGCAAACAATGAATCATGGAACACTACATCAAAAACTAATGATATAATGTATGGTGATTAACATAACATAATAAAAAAAAGCAGATACATAAATCAATGGAACAGAATAGAGAGCCCAGAAATAAACCCACACATATATGTTCAATTACTTTACAACAAAAGAGGCAAGAATATACAGTGGGGAAAGGACAGTCTCTTCAATAACTGGTGTTGGGAAAACTGGACAGCCACAAGCACAAAAAAATGAAACTGGACCACTATCTTCCACCATACACAAAAATCAATTCAAAATGGATTAAAGACTTGAACATAAGACCTGAAAGCATAAAACTCAGAAGAAACCTAGTTGGTAAGCTCCTTAACATCAGTCTTAGCAAAGCTTTGTTGATCTGACTCCAAAGGCAAGGGAAAAAAAGCAAAAACAAACTGGACTAAATCAAACTAAAAAGCTTCTGCACACACAATAACAACAAAATCAACAAAACAAAAAAGCAACCTACTGAATGAGAAAAAATATTTGTAAATCATGTCTCTAATAAGAGTTTAATATCTAAAATATATAAAGAACTCATATTTCAGTAACAAAAAAAAATCCAATTAAAAATGGGCAGAAGGGGTGCCTGGGTGGCTCCATCGGTTAAGCGTCTGACTTGATTCCAGCTCAATTCATGACCTCAGGATCATGAGATTGAGCCCCACATCGGGCTCTGCACTCAGCCAGGAGTCTGCTGGAGATTATTCTCTACCTCTGCCCCTCCCTGCTCTCTCCCTCTCTCTCTCAAATAAATAAATCTTTTTTTTTTTTAATGGACAGATCTGAATAGAGACTTTTCCTGCCAAAGAAGATATAGAGATGACCAACATACACATGAAAAAGATTTGCAACATCACTAATTATCAAGGAAATGCAAATCAAAACCACAATGAGATACGAGTCAGAATGGCTAGTATAAAAAACACAAGAAACAACAAGTGTTGGTGAGGAGGTAAGAAAAATGGAACCTTCATGCACTATTGGTGGGAATATAAATTGGTGCAGCCACTATAGAAAATAGTAGGGAGGTTCCTCAAAAAATTAGAAATTATAGAAATACCATATGATCCAGCAATTCCACTACTGAGTATCTACCTATCTGAAGAAAACAAAAACACTAACTGGAAAAGATGTATGGACCCATGTATTCATTGCAGCATTATTTACAGTAGCCAAGATATGCAAACAACCTAAGTGTCCATTGATGGATGAATGGATAAAGAAGATGTGATATATATATATCTATATACATCTATCTATATATACATATATATACATATATACATAGATATGTATAAACATATATAGAAAGAGAGAGATATACATACATACACACACACACACACACACACAAGAATACTAGTCAGCCATAGAAAAGAATGGAATCTTGCCACTTGTGACCACACCAATTGACTTCAAGGGTAATACGATAAGTGAAATAAGTCAGACAGAGAAAAACAAATACTGCATGATTTTACTTACATGTTACATGTGGTATCTAAAAAACAAAACAAATAAAACAAATCAAAACCCATACTCATAGATACAGAGAACAGATGGGTGATTGCCGGAGGGGTGGGTGGGTATTTTCTTTATTAGGAAGAAATCTGAAAAAAGAAAAAAGAAAGCTATCACCCATCACCTGTATACAGGTGCCCGTGCACACTTCCTTTCAGGGATCCTTATACAAAGACTTTTCTAATCACAACACTAGTTATTTTTAAACTGTCTTATTCCTCAGGCAAAGAGAACGATTCTTTAGAAATGTAATGCACATAACACCTACAAACAGTGGGAAGATACAATTTAAAATAAAAAAGAATCTTTTTTCCAACACTTTCAGTGGAATTTTCAGAGTTCAAGAGCTGGAGCTGCCATTGAATAATAGAGAGGAGTCTGAGGGTATGTACAAGAAAAGTAAGATAAGATGGACAGTTTTATTCCTATGGACCTTAAATACAGTTCCAAGCAATTCTTAGAACTGTCTGTCTGGGTCAGACATGCTGCCATGGTCAGGATGCTCTAAAATCCTCACAGGCTTTCCTTTTCTTTCCTTCCTTTCAATCTGAGAATATTTCTCCTTTCATTTACTGTTATAGTATCTTCTGCTATTGAACTATTTCTTACAGCATGTTCTTTCTTTGTTCAACTGGTTTCCTTTTAATATCTGAAAAAGTGGTAGCCTCATTTTATTTATTATATGAAGACAGACTGGGGATTCAGACTTCCTGAATTAGAGTCCCAGTTCCAAAACTGAATAATTGTATGACCTTCAGCAAGTCAACCAAACTCTCTGTGCCTCAGTTTCCTAATAATGGGAATAATAAGAGAACTAAGAGTGGTGCTGAAAAGATTCCATTTTAAAAGTTAAGCAAGCACTTAATGAGATACATTACACTTAGTAAATGCTCAATGAGTATTTACAAATAATTAGAAATCATTTTTGAAAAACTGCTAAGTTTTTTTGACTGATGTTATTTTCTTAGTTATATTGTTCATACATCCTTTCTAAACTTATATCCTTTAGATTTCTGCCAAGTTTTCTTTAATTTTTATCATCATTCAATTTACCTGCATTGCCTTAGTAACTTAATTACTTAAAATCTTGTCATTTAGTTGTAGCTGCAGCTTGAAACTGTAGCTCTCATATTTGCAAAAGAAGAAAGCCGGACAGACAGAAAATTAATGACTTTTTGTGAACTCATCAGAGAACTAAAGTCACAGGACATCTGACCTGAAATCTGGAGAGATGTAGGGCGGCCATGTAAAAATAACGGGGGTGTGGTAGACGTGGGGTACCTGGAAGCAACCAACCCTTCTGCTGAACTACTTTATAGCAGTAAATGCTTCAAAAATAGTCTTGATCCTTTTCTCCTTTCCTGTGCAAGCTCTGTCTTCTCTTCTCCAGGGCAGTGGAAGAAAGGAAAGGAGAGAGTCATTAAGGAGAAGCTACATGAGGGTAGCAGAACCACTGATAAAATTTTGCTCCCTCCAGAGCAGACCTAACACTTAAACTCTGTCAATCTTGAGTCTGGAAGTTATTTTCATGGCAAAACAGCAAATAGAAGAACCAAAGGCAAATATGCAAAGTAATCAAACAACTTTTACCCTCTCTTGCTTCATCCCATTCCTTAGGGATCAAGACGTCATGTGACACTACAGTAATCCAAACTGCCACCTCCTCCACACCTGCTTTCTCAAAATGTACCTCTCCATCCTTCTCCTCCCCAACTGTAACTACCAAAATCTCCCTTTCCCTGGCAGCTTCTGATCCAAACAAGGGAATAATTATTTTCTATGTTTAAAGTGTATTCTTATAAATTATTGATAGAGTTAAGGCTCCCCATTTAATGAAATATCTAGTTTTCTATGACCAACTACAAAACTGGTGGTGTTCTTCTCCCAAGATTTTCCACCAAAAACTGTATTAACAGATCAAGCCACACTTAATATGATGAAGCAGAGCACTACTATTCCTGCACCATCACCACCAACATGTTTTATTTAACTTTTATTTGAAAAGCAGGAAAAAACAGTAAAAATTACCCACAATCTAATAATTTTATGATTATATAAGAAATAAAAGCATCCCCTATCTAATCCAATCCCTAAAGTTAACTACTGTTAACACTTTGGAGTGTAGCCTTCCCACCTTTTCCTACATTCATACAAATATGTTTGTATCTATATATCTACATATAGCTATATATAGAAATGTAAGTATCTGGATCTTTACAATAATACATTTATACTTGCATTTATTTACTCACATTTATTTTCATATTGATCAGAAACCTTTTTCACTCACTATATCAGGTATACATTACCCTTCATATTTTTTAAGTTTTTATTTAAATTCCAGGTACTTAACATACAGTGTAATATTAGTTTCAGGTGTCCAATATAGTAATTCAACACTCCATACAACACCTGGCATGCATTGCAACAAGGGATACATGCACCCCCTATGTTTACAACAGCATTATCTACAATAGTCAAATTATGGAAACAGCCCAAGTGTCCAATGACTGATGAATGGATGAAGAAGATGTGGTATATATATGCACATGCATATATATAAATATAATGCAATATTACTCAGCCATAAAAAAGAATGAAATCTTGGCATTTGCAGTGACGTGGATGGAGCTAGACAGTATTATGCTAAGGAAAATAAGTCAGAGAAAGACAAATACCATATCATTTCACTCATATGTGGAATTTAAGAAACAAAACAAATAAGCAAAGGGACAAAGAGAGAGAGGCAAACCAAAAAACAGACTCTTAACTATAGAAAACAAACAGTTACCAGAAGGGAGGTGGGTGGGGCAACAGATTAAATAGGTGATGGGGATTAAGGAGTGCACTTGTGATGCATACCCTTCATATTTATAAATCTACCCTTAAAAGAATATTTAGGATTTTGTCTAGAACATACTAAGTACTCAATAAATCTTAGCTGTTGTTTTGTTACTATTCCCTTATTCTTCTAATATATGCATACTATTCCATTTTATGGATATACTTTCCCTTGAGAGATCTTTAAGTTCTTCCAATTTTTTTGCTTTTGCAAACAATGCTTCATTGAGCATCCCTATCCTTTCTAGAAGATAGATTCTAAGAACTGGGGTGGCTGGGTTAAAATATATAAACATTTAAATTTTTTTTATTTTATTATGTTATGTCAATCACCATACGTTACATCATTAGCTTTTGATGTAGTGTTCCATGATTCATTGTTTGCCTATAACACCCAGGGCTCCATTAAATACATGCCCTAATACCCATCACCAGGCTAACCCATCCCCCCACCCTCTCCCCTCTAGAACCCTCAGTTTGTTTCTCAGAGTCCATAGTCAATTTTAAAATACGTGCCACAAAGGATTGTATCATCTTACCCAAAAGGATTCTACCATTCTACACTTGACCAACAGTGTATAGAAGTACCCATTTCCCCCGCTCTTGTCAGCATCTTTTCTTGTTTCTTTCTTTTTATTCATTTATTTGAGAGCGAGAGCATGCACGCACAAGGAGAGGGGCAGAGGGAAAAGGAGAAGGAAAGGTAGAAAATCTCAAGCAGACCCCATACCGATGCACAGCCTGACACGGGGCTCTATCTCACTATCCGGAGATCAAAACCTGAGCCAAAACCAAGAGTCAGACTCTTAACCGACTGAGCCACCCCAGTACCCATGTCAGTGTCTTTTCATATGTTCATTTGGCTGTGTGGGTATGTGGCTGTATAGACTTTCTTTTTTCTTAATAGTTTATGGGATCTCTCTGTATAATAATTATATAAATTCTTTGTATATTTTTATGTGTAAATATTTTCCCCAAAATGTCATTTGATTTGAATATTTTTGTTAATTTTTACCACAATTTTAAATGTATACATAATCAAACATACTGATTTTTTTTCACTATGGATTCTTAATGCCCTGGCCTGCTTAGAAAGTCCAGAATATGGGGCACCTGGGTGGCTCAGCAGGTTGGGCACTGGACTCTTGATTTGAGCTCAGGTCATGATCTCAGGGTCGTGGGATCAAGCCCCATGATGGGCTCTGCACTCAGCAGGGAGTCTGCTTGAGATTATCTCTCTCCCTCTCCCTCTGCCCCTCCCCCTACTTATGCTCTCCAAATAAATAAATAAGTAAATAAATATATGGATAAAATTTTTAAGAAAAAAGAAAAGAAAAGCAAGCCCAGGATATGCTCAAGTGGCTCTGATCAGTAACATCAGAGTCATCTACATGGGGAGAAACTATGTTGTGACAGAAAAACCAGTCTCTAATTAAGATCATACACACGAGACTCCCCTATAAAATGTTTACACTGAAATATGAAGCAGTTACTACTAGTAAACCAACAACCATGGACTTCTACACCAACCACATAAAGAATGAATCCACCAATAACATAGTCACTAATAACATATACTTAACATATATGTGAATTAAAGAGCTAGAAGGAACTTGAGATTGTGTATCATTTTACAGAATAGGAAACTGAGAAGCAGAAAAGTTATAATGTTCTATCCATGGTCATGGTGCACAAGTAGGATCATATGCTATAAAGTAAGATCATATGCTATAAGAAGTAGATTATATAGACCCCCAAGAAGATAAGGTTCAAAATATAAAAGAAAAACTGGAACAGTTTCTGATGGATCATAAGATCCAGATTAAATATGACAAAAATACACATTCAAATGTAATATTTTAGCAAAATCCATGCACACTAAGGTAAAGATAGAAAAACATTAAAGTAAAAAGACAAAATCATAAATAAAACAATATAGCACATGCCAATCTAGAAGTTTTTCATATACTGGTGCTATTCACAAATATCTCTGGCTTTTTCTCTTTCTGGCACATGGTAGGATTGTAATTCCTTCCCCACACTGATATCATATGTGGCCCAGAACTTGCTCTGATGAATGAAATGTGAGAAGTGCTATCTGTGAAAATTTATTAGCTACTACAGGACTACCAAGTTCTCCCTTCGCCTCTACACAGTCACAGACAATACTCCAAATGGTGGCTACTCCATTAACATGGACCCAGGAATAAAGATGACACAGAGCAGAACCTGGAGAAGAACTACAGTGAACAATATTCTAAGTGAGACATTCTGTTGTTTTAAGACCTTGATATTTGGGGATTGCTTGTCACTGCAGCAAAATGCAAAGTAATTTATTCATAAATATTTATTGAGCACATTCTTTGTGCCAGGCACTATGGTAGGTGATAGGAATATAATAACCTTCAGGAATTAGTTCCTGGCCTTAGGCATCTATAATCCAGCAGGTGGGGGAGAAAAGTATCAAAATGTACAACTGTAACATAGTACAACAAAGTGTTGTAGTTGGTGATTTGAAGGGGCACATGCACCCTGATGTTTATAGTAGCATTATCAACAATAGCCAAATTATGGAAAAAGCCCAAATGTCCATCAACTGAAAAATGGATAATGAGGATGTGGTATATACATACAATGGAATATTACCCAGCCATGAAAAAGAACGAAATCTTGGGGCACCTGGGTGGCTCAGTTGGATAAGCATCTGACTCTTGATTTTGGCTCAGGTTATGATCTCAGGGTCCTAGGATCAAGCCCCATGTCATCAGGCTCCCCGCTCAGCATCTGCTTGTCTCCCTCTCCCTCTGCCCCTCCTCCTGCTCTCTCTCTCTCTCTTAAATAAATAATCTTTAAAGAAAAAAGAATGAAATAGTCCCATTTGCAACTACGTGTATGGAGCTAGAGTGTATTATGTTAAGCCAAATAAGTCAGTCAGAGAAAGAAAAATACCGTATGATTTCATTCCTATGTGGAATTTAAAAAACAAAACAGATGAACATAGTGGAAGGGGAAAAAAAGAGAGGGGGGGGAGGCAAACCATAGAGACTCTTAAATATAGGGAACAAACTAACGAATGCTGCAGGGGAGGTGGGTAGGGGGTTGGGGTAATTGAGTGATGGGCATTAAGGAGGGCACTTGTGCTGAGCACTGGGTGTTATACATAAGTGATGAATCACTAAATTCTACTCCTGAAACCAATATTCATTTTTTGCTACTGAAACCAATATTACACTACATGTTAACAAACTAGAATTTAAATAAAAACTTGAAACAAAACAAAACAAAAAAATCTGGCATTGTACAGTATAAAAAAAGTGCTGTAGCTGGGACAAGCACTAAGTGCAAAGGAGACCAAAATATGGGCATAGGGCATGCCTCCTTAAGGAAGTTACCTCTAAGTTGAGAAATAAAAGACAAATGGAAATTCTTTTTTCAAAATAATTGCTACTTCTCCAAATTCAGCCAAAGTATGGAAAATGCAAGGCTGTTTTAGAAAAAGAGAATAATATATATAAATAAAGTGACAATAAGGAAACATGTACTCTTCAACTGGCCAAAATTCAAGAGACATTGCAGAGAACTGCCAAAGTGTACTAGTTTCCTATGACTGCCATAACAGAGTACACAGACTGGTTGGTTTGAACAACAGAAATTTATTTCCTTACAGTTACGGACGCTAGAAGTCCAAGATCAAGGTATAAGCAGCGTTAGCTTCTTCTGAGGGCCTCGCCTTGGTTGTAGATGGTCATCTTCTCCCTGTCTTCACATAGATGTCCCTCTGTATGTGCCTGTGTCCTAACTTCCTCTTCTTATAAGACACCAGTCATATTAGATTAAGGCCCACCCTAGTGAGCTCATCTAACCTTAATTACCTCTTCTTAAGGAGTATATCTTCAAATATAGCCACATTCTGCAGTACCCAGGGTTAGGACTTCAACATACGAACTTGGGAAGGGAACACAATTTAGCCCATGACTCCAAGGTTTGGTGTTTCGATCAGTTCTGGCTGCTATGATAAATACTATAGACTGAGTGGCTTAAACAACAACAATTTATTTCTCAGAGTTCTGAAGACTGGAAGTCCAAGATCAGGGTCCATGGTCAGGTTCTGATGAGAGCCCACTTCCTGGCTTATACATGCCCTCCTTCTTGCTGTATCCTCACATGGCTGAGAAATTCTCTCTCTGGTGTCTCTTCTTATAAAAGCACTACTCCCATTCACAAGGGCTCAATCCATGAGGGTTACCTTCCAAAGGCCCCACCTCCAAATACTACCACATTGGGGATTAGAGCTTCAACACATTAATTTTGGGGAAGCACAAACATTCAGTCCACAGGAGTCAGTAACTAACTGAATGAAGGATGCTAAAGAAGGAAAGCAGTACATATTCACAACAAAGTTGATCCTGGGCAGTTAGAAAGGTTACCTATTTAGTTAGGAAGAGGAACTCTATTTTCAACTTACAAAACCACAGTTGAGGACATTTAGATGGAGATATCCTGAAGACAAACAGAGAGGGTGCAAAGTTTAGGCTGAAAATATTCCTAAATGCGGTGGCCATTTATTTTAGAATGAATAAAAACTATAAACGTTAGTTAACATCCCAAGGGAAGGAAAATAGTATTAGATCCTTAGAAGATAGTCTGTATTGTTCTTGAACTGCACACAAATACCACAGTTGAGAAGAAACAATCAATTTATGATAAACAATTAGCCTAGATACTAGTCAGTATTAAGAGTAAGTCTGCAGTGAAAAGAAATGAGCAATAATAAAAAGCAACAGGGCAGTCAGAAACCATAGAGATGATTATTTTATGATAACTACAAGTTTCACAGCTCAAGTCTCACAAGAAAATGATAACTAAACTTAGCTTAACCTTAAATGAACTCAACAAAGAAAAGAATATTCCCCTGAATATGAGAATCCTATCCACATTTTAGAAGCAACATAACAAGTAGAAATCCATAAAGTGTTGGTGAATAATAACTCTGAGGAAAAGCATTAGATGGTTTGACATCGCTTATTAATAAAGGCTTTCAAGTGCTACAGATAGCCATTATTTATTATCTATTTTCCTGAATTTCCCTGTAACTAAGGGGAAATTTGATTTTTAAAATGGTAATAAATCTGAAATGAGTGCTACCTCATTTTTCTTCAAGTAGGAATCCATTAAAAAAAATCATAAAGGGTTACACATTCTGCTTATTTTAAGATCTTAGAATTATTAAATTGAAGGGCAAATTATAATTGAATTGGAAGAGAAAACTTTAAACTTAGTAAAGCATTCTTTGTGGTTAGCATTAGGGAAAAGAATAGATGAAGTTTATAGTAAAAGATCAATTTCTTTGAATTATACATAATTGATTCCTATATTCTGGATAGCATACTATTTAAGGAAATTCTGATATGAACAAAATCAACAGGAAGCAAAGAAAAATTGTGTGGTGGAGAAAGAACTGAATTAGAAGTCAGGTAACCTGGATTCAAGGATTCAAGGAACAGAGGTTCTTTATTCTCTGTGATCAGTATAATGAATCATCCTCAGTTGGATTCTTTAAATTCCTATAACGGAGATAATAAAAGCTACCACACAGTGGGCACCTGGGTGGCCCAGTCAGTCAAGCACCCACTCTTGGTTTGGGCTCAGGTCATGATCTCATGGTGGTGGGATTCAGCCCTGCGTTGTCTGGCTCCATGCTCAGCAGAGAGTCTGCTTGAGATTCTCTCGTGCGCTCTCTCTCTGCCCCTCCTGCTCACGCTCTTTACCTCTCTCTAAAATAAATAAATAAATCTTTTTTTAAAAATTAAATGAATAAAAGCTACCACACAGAATTACAGTAAAGACTAAATAAGATAAAGTATGCTGAAGTATTTTGAAAACTTTTTGTTTTAATGATGTGACATGTAAGTGACTGATGGTTCAAAATTACTGGCAAACTGAACATCAAGGTTATGTCATGATAGTTAATACAACTGGCAAGAATATTGGCTGACATTCCAATACCACACGCAATTCAGAACAAGGTACACTAAACCTGACTGAAATTTTGAAAACTCCAATAACCAAATTCTGTAATTGATTGTGTTCTTGGATACAGAAAAGCAAAGATTCTGGAAATGAGGGGCACCTGGGTGGCTCAGTCGTTAAGCATCTGCCTTCGGCTCAGGTCATGGTCCCAGGGTCCTGGGATCGAGCCCCGCATCGGGCTCCCTGCTCAGCGGGAAGCCTGCTTCTCCCTCTCCCACTCCCTCTGCTTGTGTTCCTGCTCTTGCTTTGTCTCTCCCTGCCAAATAAATAAATAAAATCTTAAAAAAAAAAAAAAGATTCTGGAAATGAAATCCTCTAAAATCAACTGGAAAAAGCAACTTAGAACCATAGCTAAGATTTTCAAAACTTCATTTTGTAAATTAGGATTTATAGACAAAAAAAAAAAAAATGTGTTGGAAAGTTTTTTAAATACATGCTTGTTTGAAAACTGTCACCTCCTTCAACTTTGTCATCTTGGCTTGTTGTTAATGAATCTTCTGGAGTGGATCTGGCATACTGGCAAGAGTAAAAGTGTCAAAATTTTTAGTATTTTCTGAATGTTTTTAAAGTCATTTTACATGTCTATTCCTTTCCATGTCACAAGGAGATCATTCTAAAGCCTTGTAAAAGTCCATAGTTTCTATGAAAACTAGCACCTGGATTAAAAATAAAAATTGGAGGAAATTTTTAAAGAAAAAGTAAAATTAACAGATGAATAAAAAATAAAAATAGAAAAACAAAAGTTAAAAGCAAATTAATAGACCTGACTTAGTGAAATTTTAAGCACTGAATAAGACTCATGGAATCCTGGAAAAATTGAAGATTATTTCTTCCAACAGTCACAATATTTGTTTTGTAGTAGTGATGCATTTATAAAAGCAGCTTTAACTATTAGGCAGATATTGATGGGAAAGTACTCAAATATTGATAATAAAACCAAAATTGTGAATTGGGTCATCCAAATAGATATTTCTGAAATTTCTATTCAACAAATTAACTCAATGAATTGTTTCAGACTTTCTTTGGCTCCTAACATCTAATGCAGTGGTTCTCAAATTTTAATATGCTTATGAATGACCCGGGAATCTTTTTAAAATATAAATTCTGATCAATAGGTCTGACGTGATGCCTGAAATTCTGCTTTTCTAATAAGCTCCTAGGTAATGGTAATACTGCTGGTCTGCATAGACATACTTTTAGAGAAAAAATCAAGATACAATCCCACAAAAAAAAGTTATTTATTGATCAACGTTAAAGTTTTGCAGTGATAAATATGTGTGTTTAATCATCTGTGCCCTCAAAAGTATCCAGGCAAGGATATTCTTCTATCTTTAAGGCACACAACTCTCAGGCTTAATCAAAGTTCTGTTAAGCAGTTGAATAGATCCAGAGCTAATGTCAAGAAGATTCTTGTCCTACCTCCACTGCCCAAGTGCAGACAAAGTTGGATGGCACTCACCTAATCTTGGAATACAAATTAGGCTCCTATCAGCATCTTCACTGTCTATGCTCCTGGCATCTAGAATATATTGATCTTCTTTCAGTCAACAGCAGAGAGTGCCTTCCTGTCAGACACTGACTATCCATCTCAATGGGGAATTATCTGTCCAATGGTTTCTGTCCAAAGCCTAGTAGAAACTACTGATATTCTACAGCAGAAATCTAAGTAAGTGGATTTCAGTATTATTTTAGCAATGTAACCCTCTGTCAAATAAAATGCTGCATTCAACTCTATAAAGTAGCATTTTATGTGTATAAATTCAGTTTAGTTCAAATTTATATAAAATGAAGTTGTTCTGTTGAACCCCAAAGATTTTACATTGGTGGTTATAGTTGTCAGTTGTAGGTACACCAGCCTCAGGATTCAATTTGTTTTTGTATTTTGTTTTGGTTACACAATATTGATCCAATCTTAAATCACACAGGAAATAAATCTCAAATGGTAGCAGTTTATAATAGCTCACTCTGCACCCTCAGAATTCTCTTCACTAAAACAGAGATGGCAGGAAAATTTTTATAGTGCTAGTTTTTAAACAGTCATTAGAACATTTTTTTAAATATTTAAACCAAATCCAAATCAAACTTTTGTAGAGCCCCTCCTCTGTCCTGCCATCTAGAGAAACCAGTTGGAAACACTGACCTAAGAAATACTTCCTCCTTCTGGTGGTTACTTTAGCTTGTGTTATCCTGAATTAGGCCAGCTCATCAGAAAGCTATACACTGAGGACATATTATCAATCATAAAATGATATATTAAATGATTTATGCAAAATTCATTTCTATAAAATTTATATTAAAGATATAGTTTTGATATAGACATTTTCTATATAGACATTTCAACAATTACCAAAAAATCCTCAATAAATTCTTCTCTGAGTTCATGATCACAAAAAGTATATCTTTCCTTAAAATCTTGTATATCTCTTTTCCACACTAATAAGAAAATATATTAACACATAGTTCCTTTAGCTTTTTAAAGTCTTGAATGTCTTAAATAAAAATTATTATTTTCTTTTAGCTCTCCTTTACTATGTTGTCTTTTTATTTCTTACTTATTTTGTCTGGGTATATGTATGAATGACAAGCTTCAATAGCCCAGATGTCAAACAGGGTTTGTGTTTTATTAGAAAATAGGTTAAACTGAGGCTTCACAGAAACCCCAAATCAAGTCATTCAAACAAGATAGAAATATCTCTTATGTAATATTTGCTCATATCCCATTAACCACAATATAATGATAGGTCATTCTAAGCCAAAAGAAGACTGGAAAATGTAGCCTCTAGTTGGGTAGTCCAAATGCAGCTAAAACAGGGAGTTCTGGTTCTAAATAGAGCAAAGAGAGAGTAACTACTGGAAAGCAATTAGCAATCCCTACCATGAGGTCATATTTTTCCCCCAAAATTACATATACAGCTGGTTTTACTAAACAAATTGAATCTAGGATATTGTGTTGTCCTTATGTCGGTTAATAGACACCTCAGTTAGTAAAAATGAGTTTTTTCTAATTTGGGGGCTTTTATTTCTAATATCATTAGACTGTACCGTTATTTAGGGCTGAATAATATTCCATTATATGGATATACCACTATCCATTAATCAGCTGAGGGACATTTGGGCTGTTTCCCCCTTCTGGCTCTTGTAAACAGTTCTGCTATTAACATTTGCATACAAGTTTTTGTTTCTACACCTGTTTGCAATTCCTTTCGGTATATAAGTGAAAGTGGAATTGCTGGGTCATATGGTAATTCTATTTTTAACATTTTAACTGTTTTCCATAGCAGTTGTGCCATTTTACATTTGCACTAGTAATACACGAGGTTTCCAATTTTCATATTCACCAACAGTTGTTATGTGGTGTGTGAAGTGGTATTTTATTGTGCTTTTGATTTGTATTTTCCTTAATGACTAATGATCTTGAGCACCTTCTCATGTGGTATTGGTCATTTGTGTATTAACCTTGGAGAATGTGTATTCAAGTCCTTTGCCCATTTTTAATCAGGTTGTCTTTTGTTGAGTTGTAAGAGTTCTTTATATATTCTAGATTTAAAAGTCCCTTATCAGGTATATGATTTGCAAATATTTTCTCCCATCCTGACTTCTCACTCTCTTGATAGTGTCCTTTGATGCATCAAAGTTTTTTAACTTGATAAAGCCTAATATATCTAAGTTTTTCTTTTGTTGCTTGTGCTTTTGCTGTCATACCTAAGAAGCCATTGTCCTCTCCCCCCCTCAAAAAAATTGTAAATCATAGATCTGATGAGAGACTTGTATCTAGACTACACTAGAATTTCACTTGCTGTTCCTCTCATCCAGAGATGGAGTCTATTTCCATCACCTTACTGACTTGCTTCGATCAATAGAATGTAGTAGAAATAATGCTGTGCCAGTTAGAAACCTAGAATTCAATAGACACTACTTGGACAGAGAGGCCACATGGAAGGTGACACAGTCACCCAAACAACAGTCAATACTGAAGCCCCAGACATGTGACAGAGGCCTTCTTGGGCCTTGCAAGCTAGACCATCCACCAAGTAAACAAACCCACATGAGGAACCCTAGCCAATATCACATGAACAGAGAGCCATCCAGATATCCCAGAAGTAAAAAGTCGTTGTTGTTTTAAGTCAAGTAGTGTAAATGAAACATAAGCAAATCCTACCAGTAAGAAGGCAATGTGAGAGGAGAGTACCACCCACTTGGACGTTGACAGAAGTTTCAGAAAAAGAAAGCCATATGAGATTCCTAAAAAAAAAAATGGCAAACATACTTTGATGTTTTGACTTGCTTGAGTCCTACCTACATGCAAAAGAGAAGGAAAGATACAGAGAAAAAATTTTCTCACAATAACCTATTTGGCTCAGTTAGTTTGACAACTCAAAATTGCTTTAAGAAAAGTAACTATATAAAAAAAAGTAACTATAAACAACAAACTTCTCTTGAAATAAAAAGGACATTTTAAAATAAAATTTAATTTGAATTGAATTAAAAATACAATCAATAATGAAATCCACAGATGCAAGAGATTAAAATAGATTTGAAAAGTTGTGACTTTATGAAAGTCTCTTTGAAAGACTGCTACAAGGCAGATAATGATAAAAGAAATAGAAATATTCAACACAGTTTTCAGGAAGAGGATTATTTAAAACTATTAATATTAAAATTTAAGGCTCTAAAATACCAAGTTATTTTGACTTATGTGGAGCAAGCTAAAAGCATGAGTGCCCCTAAAGAATGTCAAAAATTATAGCTTGGAAGTCTTTTTCCCAAAAAAGAAAAAAAAATGAGCCATTATAAGGTTTCCCAACAGAATTTAATATGAAAAATAATGTCACTTCAAAATCATTTCTCTGTATGACTGAAAAGGCTGCTCTTCTTGTTAATATTCTTCAAAGCATTGTTTTAAATGCTATTTGCCTATACTAAGAAAGACAATTAATATTAAGCCACAGTAAAGTGTTAAGTTCCAATTGTACAGATCTGTTACTTACAAAGTGTCAGAAGAAAGAGAAAAAATGCTATTGAAATCTAATGAAAAACTGCAGTACTTAATAGTAATGGGATTTTTCAAAATGTTATTGGTAAGCCCAGAAGCTGAAAGGTCCCTATAGAGGCTTTTATTTAGTTCTTAAATTACTTCTAAACTCTAGGCTTAAGAAGAAATAGAATCAAACCCAAACTTTCAAACCTTTCATAAAATATCAGTGAATATCTTCCTATAGCATCCCTCAAGGATTCCTTATTCCATAAAGTGCATTTTCAAAAAGTCAAGTAAACAATAAGCACATTCTTTAAAATAACTTAAAAGAAAGCTACTGTGTGCTAGTATTTGCTGGCATGGAGTTCACTATTAATTTATTGTACCAGAAACCACCTCACAGACCATAAAAAAATCCCAAGAGGTTATTAAATGCCTCAGTGTCAACCTATCATTATCAGATCTCTTTTGTAACAACTCTCTCCAAATCAAAAGAAAAACACAAAGCTGAAAAAGCATTAAAACTATTTAATATAGTGTCAGTTTTTTTCAACAGCTTTGTCAGAATTAAATATAATTAGAGTCATTTTTAATATAAAACATTAAAAAGTGTTGTAAATGCCCAGCCTTTTCAAGTACTGCATTGCTTTTAAAATAAATAATTTAATATAGCACTTTATATCAATATTAATAAAATTAATTTGTTAATTTAGATTTTATTTACTGACAAAAAGAAAGTCAAAGCTTTAATATTTAAGTAATAATTTAGCTATGAATATACTGTTTTTTTAAAAGCTGTAAAATCCTTCAGTGTCATTGATTTGAGAACATTAATTTATGAATATTTTTGTAAATATGTATTTCTGAGTAAAAAGAAAATAAGAGAAAATATGTATAATTTTTAAATGAAAAATATTCAAGTATATAGGAACTCTCAGAATTCCCAGAAATTTTGAATAGACTGAAGCAGCATGCAATCTTCAAAATATATGACCTTTGCTCACTACTGACTATGCCAACACATCCATTCTTTTCTATCCAATATTAGATATCAGAAATGTTAAAAAATAGATCTTCACTAAAGGAACCTCTTAAAGAGACAAACATCAGGAAGAACAAAAATCCCTGAATGAGGGTCTGAGATATAAGAAGGGAAGAACAACAAATTGGGAAATACTGGGTAATTTTAAAAGCACACTGACTGTGTAAAGTAACTATTTTAAAGGCACAAATTTAATACTCTACAAAATAGCATATAATTTTGAAGAGGTGATCAGAACTCTCTATATAATTACAGTAATAAGTTTTACATTAAAAGATCAGACTAAAATGCAGGACAACAATGACATTATTTGAAAAGTGAGTGGTCAAAATTAAAGTGTTCTAAAGTCTTTGTATCATTTAGAAGAAAGGTTTAGACATTAACTTTAGAATTTGTCAAGTATGTATGATAAAATTTCAAGGGTAACCTTAAAATAATAGATTTAGAATACACAACTTACATACTAATTGAGGGAGAAAACAAAAAAAATAAGAAAAATAAATTTTATCAACCTGTGTCTTTTGATTGGAGCATTTAGTCCATTTGATTCAAAGTAATTGATAGGTGTGTACTTATTGACATTTTGTCATGTGTTCTATGGTTGTTTTTGGAGTTCTCTGGTCCTTTCTTCTCTTGCTCTCTTCTCTCATGGTTTGCTGGCTTTCTTCAGTGATATGCTTGGATCCTTGCTCTTTATTTTTTGCGTATCTATTTACTGGTTTTTGATTTCTGGTTACCATTATGTTTATATAAACATCTTAAACACATAGCAATCTATATTAAGTTGACAGTCACTTAGTATGATCTCAGTCTTTACTCCTCTCCCTCCACCATGTTTAGGGGTATGTTGTCATACATTATATCTTTTTATTTTGTGAATCCTTTGAGTGATTTTTATAGATATACTTAATTTTGCTGCTTTTATGCTTCCTACTTTTCTTACTCTTATTTATTGTCTTTCTTTTCCACTCTAAGAATCCCCCTTAACATTTCTTGTAGGGCTGGTTTAGTCATGAATTCCTTTAACTTTTGTTTTTCTGGGAAACTCTTTATCTCTCCTTGTCTCCTTATATTCTGAATGATAGCCTTACTGGGTAGAATATTCTTGGCCGCAGGGTTTTTTTTTTCTTTCAGTATTTTGAATATATCATGCCACACTCCTCTGGCCTACAAAATTTCTACTGAAAAATCAGCTGATAGCTTTATGGGGTTTCTCTTATATGTAACTGTTTCCTTTCCTCTTGCTGCTTTTAAAATTCTCTATCACTACTTTTTGCCATTGTAAGTACTATGTGTCTTGGTGTGAACCTCCTTGGATTGATCTTGTTGGGAGCTCTCTGTGCTTTCAGGATCTGGATTTCTATTTCCATCCCCAGATTTGGGAAGTTTTCAGCTATTATTACTTCAAATAAATTTTCTGCTCCTTTTGTCTCTCTTCTGGGATCTCTATAATGTGAATGTTATTATGCTTGATGGTGTCACTGAGTTCCCTTAGACTATTTTCATTTTTTATTATTTTTTTCTGTCTCCTGTTCCACTTGATTGCTTTCCATTACTCTGTCTTCCATGTCACTAATCCATTCTCCTGCTTCCTCTAGTCTACTATTTATTCCATCTAGCATATTCTTAATTTCAGTTATTGAGTTCTTCATCTCTGACTGGTTCTTTTTTTATGTTTTCTATCTCTTTGTCAAGGGTTCTACTGAGGTCCTCCACTCTGCTCAAGTCCAGTGAGTATCTTTATGATCATTACTTTAAATTCTCTATCAGTCATATTACTTATAACCATTTCACTTAGGTCTCTTGCTGTGGTTTTATCCTTTTCTTTCATTTGGGACATAGTCTTCTGTCTCCTCATTTTGTCTCTCTGCATCTGTTTCTAGGAGTTAGAAAAGTCAACTATGTCTCTTGCTCTTGAAAGTACCGTCCTTATGAAGAAGAGGTCCTGATGTACCCTGCCATGCAACGTCCCCTGTTCACCAGAACCTGGCACTTCCGGGGAGTCTCCAATGTGGGCTGCATGTGCCCTACTGTTGTGGCTGAGCCATGTTTGCCTTTAGTCCAGTCATCTGCAATGGCTCTCTGCCTATTGTGGGCAGGGTTTGGTCCCTGTGTTGTTAATGGGCCAGTCTGGGGCCTCCTTGGGCTTGAGCTGAGTCAAAGCAGGCAAAGATACAGTTGCACAAACTTGCAGGGTGCATTCTTCTGTTGTCCCTTGAGAAGCTTTCATTGGTGGGAGGGGCTTGCAGTCAGACCAGATGTCTGAACACAGCCCACTGATGGGGTCACAGTAGACTGGTGTGTTTGGTTATCTTCCCCTTTCACCAGGACAGGAGTCACTTTGGATTTATGTTGACCCTGTCAGAGCTGCATGCACACTGCCAGGTTTATGGCACCACTTTGGATGAGCTCAGGTCAAAGACATATTGGAGAGGGCATATCTTAGAGGAGGACACAGGGTGGGGGGGCAGGAGATGCTGTTAACAAGCTAGGTGGAGAGTACTCATATTCTGCTGATTCCAGCAGGTACCCATGTATCTAGGCTGGGGGGCCAACAGAGGAAATGGCACTCTCCAGTTCTTTTGTTCTTGGAGAAGTCCCCCAAAGACCCCTGCCCTCCAGCACATGCTCTGAGATTAGTAAATAAATCTCCTTCCAATATACCCCCAGATGTTTTCCCAACTGTTGCTTCTATGCTATATCTCTTCAGGCTGTTTGTTGTGCTGTCTCTTTGGGGTGGGGCCTCTGCCCTCCTGGCTCTCCCAGGGCCTAGCCCACTGATTTTGAAAGTCCCAGGTGTTAAGCCCCACTGATTGTTAAGCCCCTTTAGTTTTCAAAGCCAAATTTTATGGGACTTAATCTTCCCCATGTGCGTCCCCAGTGCCTGGGGTGTCTGGTGTGAGGGTCTGGTCCTTTCCCCTCTCTGTGTATGCAGTGTCCCTCCCACCCATGGACAGTCCCATGGGTCCATCTGGCACCCTACCTCATCTCTGCCCTTCCTACCCTCTTCAGTGAGGCTTCTTCTCTACATTTAGCTGTGAAGAATCTGTTCTGCCAGTCTTTGAGTCATTTTCTGGGTTATTTGCACTGATGTGGGTGTTACTTACTTGTGGAATGAGGTAAGCTTAGGATCCTCCTACTCTGCCACCTTCCTCAAAAATCCTCTATTTTTTTAATTTAATAAAAATATATCTACACTTTAACAGTGACCCAAAATAATCTGAGAGCTGAAAAAGGTTTTCAGTTCTTAACCAGGTTTCATTTTTAAAGTAGGTTAAGCTCAGAATATAATCACAGTTAAAGACTTCCTTTCAAGTTATTTCAGGATTCACATAAGCCTGTTTTGTTGAAATATGCATTCAAAATATTTATGTTGATAGGTACATGTGCCATTCAGTTATTCCAAAGCAACTGAAATCTAAAATTTTGCCAAAACTAGGGCATATCTTCACTGTTTTCCTCCAGAGCATTTTGAACACAGAAAGCACTAAATAAATACACACCACATATACTGTATTGGTAAATTAAGTCCCAAGTTCATTTAAAGAATGAACATACAGTGTTCCATGAGCCCTTTAAGTCACCTCTGTTTGTGAAACTCTGAGAAATAGCACCTGACTATGTATTCTGAGAAAAAACTGGCACATTAGCTAAGAATGGTCCTGCATAAATATTTTCCTATGGTGTTTTTGGTAGCACATGAGCTTACTCATCTGCCTTTAGTGCATTCCTGAAAAATAAAACTTAAAAGTCACGAACTTAAAGTGTTGCATTGTCTTATAGTTTGATCATTAAAATGTTAAGAATGAAGAAATCTTAGACGTTTTCTGTGCTCTTTACTATGTAAATTGAAGCTAACAACAATCGTTTATAGGCAGCTCTTGCCTTTAATATTTCTACTTATTCATGCTGAGATCTTTAAAACCCATCCACTTTTCAGAACTGCTTTCTCATTAAATGTCAACCTTACTATTTTTTTTTAAGATTTTATTTATTTATTTGACAGAGAGAGAGACAACGAGAGAGGGAACACAAGCAGGGGGAGTGGGAGAGGGAGAAGCAGGCTTCCCGCAGAGCAGGGAACCCGATGCAGGGCTCGATCCCAGGACCCTGGGATCATGACCTGAGCCGAAGGCAGACGCTTAACAACTGAGCCACCCGGGCGCCCCAACCTTACTGACTATTAAGTAATGATAACTCCTCCCCTACCTGGGAATTGTGGAAGAGGAGAGGAAACCTCAACAGATTTCAAACAACAAACTATTAAAGTAGCTTCTTGTTGTGAAGTACCCCCTTTTTTTAGAAGGCACATGAAAAAGTTAGAATAAATGCATTTTCTGTTTTCTGTTGCTTGGTGTGCATGTCATTTGGATATTCTTTCTTCTCTTGCTCCACAACCCACACAAAATCCCCTATCTAGTGAGTGGAAGCTCTGTGGTTAGATCATCTTCACAGGAGACAGAAAAAGTCATGATCCTTTGATGGATTAAAGATAAAATACTTATAATTCAAAAAATAGCATAAAAGAAAGGGAAGATGGTAGTAATAGGATAGTTTGTTATACTGTTTGAATTAGGGGATAATGATGTTTGTAATCTTAAATAATCCATATACATAATTTTTATTTCTTCTTGCCATGTTGAGGTAACAGTAACTATTTCAACATTATGTGACTTCATGCTACTTTTCCTTGGATTTTCACTATATAAACAAATAGAGGACTAGAGAGCTGGTTTGGCAGCCAAAACTTCATTATCCCCAACATAACATCTTTCATCAATCAGATCCCTCCATCAATCAGTGAACAAAACTAACTGACATCTAAATGATAAATTTTCTTTATTTATAAACTTATCACCTATTCTGCTGGGCAAGGTAACTGCTCAGTAGAAGTTTACAGAATGACATCTAATATAAAACATTGGTAGCTTCCCCTAATACATCTGAGTGTGTAATATACATATGACACTATTCCTGGTTTCTATGGACTGGGGGGTGGGGAGCAGCCGAAATGGAGAGGGAACAATGAGACAAAGTAGCATCCTAAATGAGTAAAATCAACTCTCCCAAAACTTTCACAAAGGAGGTGATGCTTAGACTATGAATTGAAAGATGAGAAAGAGTTCACTAAGCAGAAGGGGTCAGAAGAACCCCCCAGTCAGAGAAAACTGCATGTTCAGAAAGCATGGAATATGAAGGTACAACCATTTTGGAAAAATATTTGGCAGTTTCTTGTATGGTTAAGCATACACTCTGTCTGCAATCCAGCAATTCGCCCCTTGGGTATTTACCCAAGAGAAACAAAAAGATAGGCTCACAAGAAATTCTTGAACAAGAGTGCTTATGGCAGGTCTATTCATAATAGACAAAAACTGGAAACAACCCAATGCCATCATATATGAATAAGACAAACTTATTGAGCAATATTCATATAACGGAAACTACTCCACATAAAGAATAAGCTGTTAATTCACTCAACACACATGAATTTCAAAAACATATGTCGAGTTAAAGAGGCCAGACAAAAAAGAGCACATACTATAGGATTCCACTTATATGAAGTTCAAGTACAGGCAAAACTAATCAATAGTGATAGAAATCAGAACAGTAGTTGCTATGAGAGGAGGGGGTAATTGACAAAGGGAACTTTCTGCTGTGATAGCAATGTGTTCTATTTTGATTGGGGTGGTATTACACAGGTACTTACATATATCAAAACATACTAAATTATAAACTTAAGATCAGTACATTTTTAATGTATATAAATTTTTTCTTGATAGAAATAATGAGCAAAAAAAGTAATGAGGCAATATTAAAATAAATAAACAATGGCATAAAACCACAGAGTATAGAAAACCACAAGTAGTTTAGCAGTGATGGAGCACAGTGTTTCAACAAAGAAGCAAGAGGTAATGAGCCTGGAAAAGTGAGCAGTGTGAAACTGCAGTGAAAATGTTTCCATGTTTCTGACAAAGAAAATTGGAAGCTAGGTTAAAAGATAAATCTTGGATGTTAAAGAGTGATTGGCTAGTCAGAGACCTCCATACATTTTAGAGTTCTCTCTGTATGTTTCCTTATCTAAGGAGAATGAAATCCTGAGCTTTGAAGCCAGTCCTTTACATTCCAAATGACTGTAAAAACTAGAGAGTAAAGGTTTCTTTCCCTCCTTCAAGAGATGATGGGGCAGCATGTGACATATATAAACTCCCAGATTCATAATTTCAGGGTTCCTTTCCACAGTGTAGACTCTCCCATTCCCCAATATACAGGATAACATCTGGCTCTCATTGTATCACTTATGAATTACTGGGTGTGGGGAAATAGTGAAGTCACTGCTGTAAGTAATAATAATTATCTCTGCCTCCAAAACTTCATGTTTGCATTCAAGATAAATATACATATAAACTTTAAAAACTTATCAAACAGATGGTGGGAATGCAAGCTGGTGCAGCCACTCTGGAAAACAGTATGGAGGTTCCTCAAAAAGTTGAAAATAGAGCTACCATATGATCCAGCAATTGCACTCCTGGGTATTTACCCCAAAGATACAAAAGTAGGGACCTGAAAGGGTACGTGCACCCCGATGTTTATAGCAGCAATGTCCACAATAGCCAAACTGTGGAAAGAGCCAAGATGTCCATCACCAGATGAATGGATAAAGAAGAGGTGGTATATATATACAATGGAATATTATGCAGCCATCAAAAGGAATGAGATCTTGCCATTTGCAATGACGTGGATGGAACTGGAGGGTATTATGCTGAGCGAAATAAGTCAAACAGAGAAAGACATGTATCATATGACCTCACTGATATGAGGAATTCTTAATCTCAGGAAACAAACTGAGGGTTGCTGGAGTGGGGGGTGGGGTGGAAGGGACGGGGTGACCGGGTGATGGACACTGGGGAGGGTATGTGCTCTGGTAAGCGCTGTGAATTGTGCAAGACTGTTGAATCTCAGATCTGTACCTCTGAAACAAATAATGCAATATATGTTAAGAAAGAAAAAAAGAAGAAGAAGAATGTAGCAGGAGGGGAAGAATGAAGGGGGGGAAATTGGAGGGGGAGAAGAACCATGAGAGACGATGGACTCTGAAAAACAAACTGAGGGTTCTAGAGGGGAGGGGGGCGGGAGGATGGGTTAGCCTGGTGATGGGTATTGAGGAGGGCACGTTCTGCATGGAGCACTGGGTGTTATGCACAAACAATGAATCATGGAACACTATATCTAAAACTAATGATGTAATGTATGGGGATTAACATAACAATAAAAAAAATTAAAAAAAAAAAAAACTTATCAAACAGGAACCAGATCATGAGGGCTTCATATAACATACAATAAGTGTCTATGTTTATCCTGTTGCCATTGGTAAGGCAGATTTATAAGGGCTTTAAACACAGGGAAAAGATCATATTTGAGTATGGAAAGATCGTTTTGGAAGCACTATGGACAATAAATCCAAGATGATCAAGACTGACGGCAGCAAGATGATTTAGAGAAAGCTGCAATGTCCCTGGTAGGAAATGGTGAGATAAACATTAGTAACAGGGAATTAGCAGAAGGCATAGATATGAGCAATGTCATGTAGATAGGAATGGAAGCATTTATACTCCTATATTTCCACACAGTGCCTGATGGATCTATGCAAAAAACACCGGAGACATCAACTTCTTGCATTTCCCTGAACTACACTATTCCTCTGTACTTGCTAGTTTGTCATGCCCTTCCACTTGTCCACCTTGTATTCATCTTCTACTTATACTCATCTTCTACTGGGAAGACTCCTGAAACCCCATAACCCACAAAGTAAACTAGGGTCCTGATGTTAGATACTCCCAAGACTAAGATATTACATTACTTAGCAGTGTCCCCACTTCATCTTTGGACTGTGATTGTATTTTCATGCCTGGCTTACTCCCTAGGCTATGATTTCATGGACAGATCATATATTCCTCACCATTTTAACTCCAACACAGCACAGGGGCTGGCACAAAGTAAAAACTCAATCAATATTTGTAACTAAATTAATAAGCATTGCTCTAAGTCACACTTAGAAAAGATCAAGAACTAGAATATGTTACCTCATTTCCCAGACTTCCTACAGGACTCCAAGGACATTATGTCCTCAATAAATTCAAACAAATCAGTTGAACCTCTCTCCTTTACTTCTCATTTTTAGTGTAATAAAATATAAACCTTATAAAACTTTAATAAAAATGAAATAAGGAATGAACCTTAAACATGAGTTTTTCAAGACATGTGGCTGATCAATCTGTCGCTCCCTTAGAGTGACCTAAACTTGGTGCCTGGAAACTCTAAAGATTCCTAATAGAGGAGGCAACTTGGGAAGATGGCAGAGTAGGAGGACCCAAAACTTACCCATCCCATGATTATAAGTAGATATCACTCACATCTGTGTAAATAAACCAGAGAGCAATCCAAAGACTGGAAGAACAAACTCCATAACTAAATGTAGAGAAGAAGCCACATCTGAGAGAAGAGGAAGGGCAAAATCATGATTAGAGGCTGCCCACAGGAGGAAGGGAGCTATAGGTGTGAAGAGGGCAGAGAAAAGGTCCCTCACACCAGGGAGCTCACATGGGGAAGATGAATCCCCATAACATTTGGCCTTGAAAACCAGACGAGCTGAATTCCATGAGTTTGTATAACCAGCAGGACTTGGAACCTGGAGCTTTAAAAGTCAGGTGACTCAGCACTGGGGCTAGCCGGGAGGGCAAGTGATAGCTGGGTCACCACCCTTAAAGAGACAGCAGCTCGTGGAGAGTCAACACAGAAATGTAAGTTTGCACAACACCTAGAGCAAACAGTAGGGAGATCTGTTTATACTGATTTTAGAGGATGTTGGAGAACTTCTCTGGGAACAAAGGAGCTGGCCATTTTCCTCCCCCACCCTCCAGCAAAAACAAAGGCCCACCTGCAGGAGGTGACACTGCACAGACACTTGTTACCTAACATCCTGACACTGTGCCCTGTCGACAAGTTCTCCTAAGGACTCGCCCACTCCAAGCCTGCTGCCCATCATCCTGGACTCAGTACAAATTTTGTTAATGCCACTGCCCTGCCCCTGAGTTCCCCTGAGGGCATGCCTCCTCACAGCTGGCCTGCCTAAGTCCCACCAACACCACAATGAGCAAGCACAGCCTACAACAGGCAGAGAGTTAGTGCAGATGACTGGACTGGAAGGAAAAGTGACTCAGACACATCAGGGTACAAGGAACACACATAGGACACTCCCCTGAAGTGCCGGGTTCTGGTGAACAGGGAGCACTGCGGGGCACTCCAGTATCTCTTCTTCATAAAGCCACTACTTCCAAAAGAAGACATAGCTGACCTTCCTAACAAACAGAAACACAGAGGGAGGCAAAATGAGGAGACAGAAGAATATATCCCAAATGAAAGAACAGGAAAAAAACCAGAGCAGGAGATCTAAACAAAACAGAAATATGTAATATGCCTGATAGGAAATGTAAACTAATGATCATAAAGATACTGGACTTGAGGGGCGCCTGGGTGGCTCCAATGGTTAAGTATCTGACTCTTGATTTCAACTCAGGTCATGACCTCAGCGTTGTGAGATTTAACCCCACATTGGGCTCTGTGCGGCATGGAAACTGCTTGGGATTCTCTGTCCTTCTGCCTCTCCCCCCTTCTCTCATGCTCGCTTCTCTCTCTCTCTCAAAAATAAAAAATAAAAATAAAGATACTCACTGGACTTGAAAAAAAACAGTAGGAGGACATCAATGAGACCCTTCAAAGAGATAAAAAATAACATATCAGAGATGAAAAACTCAGTAAGATAAAAATATGATAAATGAAATAAATACTAGGCTACAGGAAGAAGAGGAATGCATCATTGACCTGGAAGACAGAGTAATGGAAAGCAATCAAGCTGAACAGAAGAGACACAAACAAATACTGCATAATGAAAACAGACTTAGAGAAGTCAGTGACACCATCAAGCCTAATAACATTTGCATTACAGGGATCCCAGAAGGAAAAGGGGGGCAAAATGTATTTGAAGAAATAATAGCTGAAAACTTCCCAAATCTGGGGTGGAAAACAATAGATCCAGATTCAGGAGGCACAGAGATCCCAAAAAAATTTTAATTCAAGGAGGTCCGCACCAAGACACATAAAAATTACAATGGCAAAAAATAGTGTTAAAGAAAGGATCTTAAAGGTTGTAAGAGAAAAGGAGACCATTACATATGAAGTAACCCCCATAATACCATCAGCTGATATTCCAGCAGAAACTTTGTGGGACAGAAGAGAATGGAACTGGAGGGTGTTATGCTAAGTGAAATAAGTCAATCAGAGAAAGATATGTATCATATGACCTCACTGATATGAGGAATTCTTAATCTCAGGAAACAAACTGAGGGTTGCTGGAGTGGGGGGGTGGGAGGGATGGGGTGGCTGGGTGATAGACATTGGGAAGGGTATGTGCTATGGTGAGTGCTGTGAATTGTGCAAGACTGTTGAATCACAGATCTGTACCTCTGAAACAAATAATGCAATATATGTTAAGAAAAAAAAAAAGAAGAAGGTAACAAGAGGGGAAGAATGAAGGGGGGGGAAATCGGAGGGGGAGACGAACCATGAGAGACGATGGACTCTGAAAAACAAACTGAGGGTTCTGGGGGGAGGGGGTAGGAGGATGGGTTAGCCCAGTGATGGGTATTAAAGAGGGCACATTCTGCATGGAGCACTGGGTGTTATGCACAAACAATGAATCATGGAACACTACATCAAAAACTAATGATGTAATGTATGGTGATTAACATAATAATAAAAAATTTAAAAAAGAATAAAGAATGTTCAGTTAAATCTGAAAAAAAAAAGAAGAGAGTGGCATGATATAGTCACAGTGCTGAAAGGGAAAAATCTGCAGCCAAGAATACTCTTATCTAGCAAGGCTATCATTCAGAATAAAAGGAGAAATAAGGAATTTTCCAGACAAACAAAAGTTTAAAAAAATTCATGACCACTAAACCTGCCCTACAAGAAATGTTAAGAGGGAATCTGTGAGTGGAAAACAAAAACTGTAAGATAAGGAATACAGGAATCACAAAAGCAAAAAAAAAAAAAAAAAAAAAGTGTATCTGTAAAAATCTAGAGAAGTACAAAATAAAAGGATGTAAAATATGATACCAAATATCTGAAATGTGAAGGGGAGAAGAGTAAAGAATGGGTTCAAAATTAAGAGAGAATCAAGTTCATGTAGACTGCTATAATCAGAAGGTGTTATATATAAAGCAAATGATAATCACAAATCAAAAAACAGTGACAGATATGCAAAAAATAAAGAAGAGAGGAAGGAAAGGAAAGGAAAGGAAAGGAAAGGAAAGGAAAGGAAAGGAAAGGAAAGGAAAGGAAAGGAAAGGAAAGGAAAGGAAAGGAAAGGAAAGGAAAGGAAAGGAAAAGGAAGGGGAGGGGAGGGGAGGGGAGGGGAGGGGAGGGGAGGGAAGGGAAGGAAAAGGAAGGAAGAAGGAAGGAAGGAAGAAAGGAAGGAAGAAAGGAAGGAAGGAAGGAAGGAAGGAAGGAAGGAAGGAAGAAAGAAAGAAAAAGAAAAAGAAAGAAAGAAAGAAAGAAAGAAAGAGAGAAAGAAAGAAAGAGAGAAAGAAAGAAAGAAAGAAAGAAAGAAAGAAAGAAAGAAAGAAAGAAAGAAAGAAAGAAAGAAAGAAAGAAAGAAAAGAAAGAAAAGGTGTTGGAGAAGATGTGGAGAAACAAAAACCCTTGTGCACTGTTGGTGAAAGTGCAAACTGGTACAACTATTATGGAAACCAGTATGAAGCTTCCTCAGAAAGTTAAAAATGTAACTACCCTATGATCCAGTAATTGCACTACTGCAGTATTTACCCAAAGAATGAAAACACTAAGTCAAAGGGATACATGCACCCCATGTTTATTGCAGCATTATTTACAATAGCCAAAATATGGAAGAAGTCCAAGTGTTCATCGATTGATGAATGGATAAAGAAGATGTGAGATAGATGATAGATAGATGATAGATAGATAGATGATAGATAGATAGATAGATAGATAGATAGATAGATAGATAGATAGATAGAAAAATAGAAATGGAATATTATTCAACCATAAAAAAGAAATCCTGCCATGTGCAACAACATGGATGGATCTAGAGGGTATAATGCAAGTAAAATAAGTCAGAGAAAGACAAATATCATATGATTTCACTCATATGTGGAATTTAAGAAACAAAACGCATGAGTGAAGGAAAAAAAGAAAGAGTGAGAGAGACAGAGAAAAAGACTCAACTATAGAGAACAAACTGATGGTTACCAGAGGGGAGGTGGGTGACGGGATAGGTGAAATGGAGATTAAAGAGTACACTTATCATGATGAGCACTGAGTGATGTATACTAATTGTTGAATCACTATATTGTACACCTGAAACTAATATAACACTCTGTTAACTATACTGGAATTAGTTTTAAATTAATAATAAAAAAGAGACAGAAGAGTTACCAATAATGTACCTGGGGGAGAACCTCAGACTGCAAGACTGATTGTCAAACTGGCCTCTTCCTCTGCAACCACTCATGACTACCACTGAGATAGAAGAAGCCTAAGTGGTGGTAACCCAGCAGTCTGGATTCCTCCCTGGAGTACCTTTAGGGCAAAGCATGAGACATCTTTGTTTTAACCTCTCACAGAACCCATTGGATGTTAATAGTAGTAATATCCACGTGAGGTGGACCTAGTTCCCAGGAAACAAAGGAACACCTTGTAACATCAGTTACAAGGGTCTTCTAATTCCATATCAGATAAAAAAGACTTTTGCCTTTGAGCTGACTTAGTACTCTTTGGGGAGGGTGGGCATCTCCCCAGGAGCCAAGGTGGTTAGGACATGGGAAAAGAATCCATCTTCTTCATCAGATAACTCTTCCTCTGGGAACCCATTTTGTGAACTTCCACTCGATGCACTGACTCAAATTATAATGGTAAACTTGTGGTCTAAATATTAAATTTTTGTTTTTAACTCTGAAAAAAATGATTCCTAATAGAAAGGTACCATTATCACCTTGATGCCATGAAATAGATGCTTGATTTTTATTGTGCCTTACTTTGGCATGGTGACATTAAATGAAATAGCATAGGTAAAAATACAATAATACACACATACACAGTATACAAACAATAAATACAAGTTTCACCTTTCCCTCTCCATTCACATTTTTTATACTTTATTACTACCGCCCTCATTTTTATTTACAGGTGAACCTATGCAAACTGATGAAATTTTCACAGCCTCATTTAAAATCACAAATATGGTCTGTTGCCTCAAATTAATGGGCACTGAAATTCATGATAAAATTAAAATGTGCTTATACTGCATAGAAAATAAAACCATGGCAGTAGAAAAAAAAAGTTTCCTCCTCTTCTCCAGAAAATAGAAATATATAAAATATACATTTAGTGCACGTCTAGCCACTCTATCTAATGATTTCAGTAAATAAGGGAAAAGATAAAAACTGTATGACAAGAATCTACAAAATAAATAGTTCATTATTCCAAATAAGAGAATGGGAAAGTATGTAGACTTTATTACCTATATACAATTCCAAAAGTTAAGGACATTATATTTATTCCCCAGTGAGCATCTACCATTAGCACTTAATAAAGGCAGAAATATTGACCTTCATTCAGTACTGAAAAGCAGAGCCCAAAATTGGAGTTATTCAGAGAGTGGCATTGCATTCCAAAGGTGTCAAGTGTAACTTAAAACAAGCTTCAAGTCTAGACCATAAATATGAGAGAAGCCATTGATGTACACTGCTACTTTTTTCAACTCCATAATAAGAATTTTATCAAAGCTCATATCCAACTAATAATGAGGCCAGAAAACCAGGACTTGTAAGGTGAGACTAGACTACATATTGGAACTCCAGTTTCGCTTCATTCAGGATGAAGGATGTCTTGGGAAATCTTATCCCTAGAATAGAAAAATGCCTGAGAAAAAGGACTGTGGCAACAGAGGCAGGAGAACACATTCATGTGTTAATGTCAAAAGACTGTACAATCTAGAAATGATGTTCCATGCGTTCATAACCTCCAATTCACAAAGAGACACTCAGCTCTCAGGATCCAACATTTACTGAGTACCTACTCTGTGCCAGGATCTTTATTAGAAAATTCCACTTCTCTTAGTTCATTTAAATTTCTTGTCAAACCAAAAATTCCTTATTATCTCCATGTTATAGATAAAGCATTTGAGAACCAGAAAATTACAGGGACCCAAAGTCATATGATGAAGAAATATTAGAGCTAGGATTTAACTCTAATCTTATACCTCCATGAGCAATATTATATCCACAGTACCATAGAACCATCACTTCAACATGTCAGGATATTCAAAGGGCCTTCCCCAGGGGATGGGAGAAAGGATGGGGGCAGAGGGAGAAGAGCAGTACAAGTAGTGACTGGGAGGGAAATGGGGGGTGGGGGCTCCTGGGGTGTTGATTACATTCTCTGCCTGGACCTCTGTGCTGGTTACATGAGTGTGTTCACTTCGCACAAATTCATCAAGCTATATATGCATGATATGTACACTTTTCTGTATGCATGTTATATATACTTAAAGAAAAAGTTTATAAAGGGCACCTGGGTGGCTCAGTTGGTTAAGTGGCTGCCTTCAGCTCAGGTCATGATCCCAGAATCCTGGGATCAAGCCCCGAGTCAGGTTCCCTGCTCAGCAAGGAGTCTGCTTCTCCTTCTCCCTCTGCCCCTCCCCCTGCTCATGCTCTCTCTCTCTCAAATAAATAAATAAAATCTTTATTTAAAAAAAGTTCAGGGATGCCTGGGTAGCTCAGTCAGTTAAGCATCTGCCTTCAGCTCACGTCATGATCTCAGGGTCCTGGGATCGAGCCCCGCATCAGGCTCCTTGCTCAGCAAGGATGCTTCTCCCTCTCCCTCTGCCTGCTGCTCCCCCTGCTTGTGCACTCTTTCTCTCAATCTCTCTCTGACAAATAAATAAATAAATAATAAAATAAAATAAATAAAATAAAATAAAATAAAAAATATTAAAAAGTTCATAAATGGGGAAGGGAGACAGTTGGCCTTACCAAGAGTCCCAGAGTGGCTCCCTAACCCGGGCCAGCTCCCTGATTAACACTTTCCTTCTTCTCACAGGCACAGAAGAGTCTGCTTCCTTTCCTCCTGAAGTTACCAAAAAAACAAACAGAAACAGAAAAACCTTAGTAACTACATAAGCCAAATACTAACCAATGAATCATGGATCACTACATCAAAAGCTAATGATGTATTGTATGGTGACCAACATAACATAATAAAATAAAATTTAAAAAAATAAAAAATAAAGCTAAACTTTCTTCTTGAAAATAAATTGCAGCATATTCATATGGAGGTGGCACAGAATGAAGACAACATGAAAGTTAGGGATCACACCTGTAATCTTATTACCAACTGCCTGAAGCATCTGGGCCTCAGTTTATTTGTCCATAAATGAAGGGTTTCAATTAGAAAACCTCTGCAGCACATTTTCCCATATATATTCTTTAGGAGATGTGGACAAGAACATTCATAGTAACACCATTCACATAGGAGAAAAGAAGGGTGAAAAATGTCTGCTGACGGGAGAATGGATAGTGAACTGTGGTATAACTTATACACTGAAATATTCCATGGGAATAAAGTATATGAATCATGGTTATATAAAAACACTGGATGGTTCTTAAAAGCATATTAAATAAGGAAAGCAGATTAGTGAAAAATTATATATATTATGATACCACTGATGTAAAGTTAAAAAGAAGCAAATGAAATAACATATTGTTTAGAGGCTCATACATAGCTGGTAGAACTGTAAAGAATACCAAGCAAATGATAAATGCAAAATTCAGGACACTGGTGATTTCTGGAGGGAGGCAGGGTGATGAGGGAGAATGTGGAACAGAACAGAATTTTCAACAGCATTAGTAATGTTCTATTTCCTCTTTGTGGATTCATGAGTGTTTGTATGGTTATACTTCATAACTTACATGCATGTCATACAAAATTTTTATGTATCAAATAATTCATACATTTGTAAAGAGTATGTGTATTTTTCTCAGAAAATGTTGGTGATAGAGCAATAAGTACTAAATCTTAAAGTCACCAATAGATTGTTACTCTGATCTTTAACTGCCTTAATACCAGGGTTTGTTCCCTATAAGAAGCAAGATCATGATCTTGTAAAGGAAGCTGCCTCCCAAGAAGAACAGGTGGGGCATTTTAGTCCTTTAGCTTATTGTCATCACAGATCTCCATATGCAATAGGAAGTTATAATGGAAGAATGCCAGGTTAACACTGACCTATATGAGAACTACAGGGTGGCACACTCCCCACCCTCCACCCCAGGAACACAGCTGGATGTGTGTATAAGGCCCCTTTATTGGAAGAAAAAGCACTTCTTTTTCCCGACACAGTCCAAACTGAGGCACCTGGCTTGGTGAGCAAAGAGCAGATCGGATTTCATTCCCCAGTCTACTCTTAGCCATAAGCCTTGGTGCAATATACAGCTCAAGTCAAAAGTGAATCAAGTAAACATAACAGAAAACTCTTTATTCAGACAAGGAAATGTAACTCAACTCTTCTCTGGAAGAAATCATTTATTGACTTTTCCCATTAATATTTATTGAGTATCTGTCTTACACAAAGTGCTTTCAAGATGTTGGGGATTTAGAAGTGAACACAACAAACCCCTGTCCTCATGGAGTTTAGAGTATCTTAGTGGAAGAGACCAACTATAAATCCATAAACAAGAAAAAATTAGATAATTTCTGATAGTATGCAGAAAACATTTATCTGATAGTAGATCTTCACATTTGACTTCAGCTAATGAAACCACAAATTTTTCCTTATGATTCTTCTGCCATTTGGTTTAAAAAATACTGAGCCTCATATTTTACTATAATAAAAGTAATTTCTTTAAAAGCTCCTACTTTCTATGAACAAAAGAATCCAGAGAGACCAGAGGGATGGTATGATGGTCTTCTTGGTATGTTAGTCAGACTATGGTCTCCAGTTATTCAACAAAACACTAATGTAGGTGTTTCTGCAAAAGTACTTATAGATGTGATTAAAGTCCATAAGCAGTTGGCTTTAAGTGAGGGAGATTATTCCAGATAATTTGAGTGGACTTGACAGCATCAGTTTAAAGGCCTTCACAGTAGAGCTGAGGCTTCCCTGAAGAAGAATAAATTTTACTTATGGACAGCAGCCTCAGCCCCTGCCCTTCTTGACAGCCTGCCCTATGAATTTCAGATTTGGCTATGCCAGCTAAAACACTGCACAAGCCAATTTTTTGTGATAAATCTCTTTGATGTATATCTCCTACTAGTCTACATCTCTGGTTGAACTCTGACCATGACAGATTGATTTAGGATGCATTATTTTGGACTCCCATCATAAAAGATCCTGGATCTAAACACAGCCTTGGTCGTATGTCTCCTCAATAAACAAAACATGGTTTGGGAAATGGGGAGGTAGGAGATTTACATTTACTGAGAGCGTACTCAGAACCCAGGATTTCCGCATGCATTATCTCTACTCATTTGACCAAACACGATGCAAGGTTATCTTTAGTATCCTCGCTATACTTACAAAGGGACTAAAACCAACAGAAGTCATGTCATTTGCATAAGGTCACCCAATTCACAGGCAATCAAAGCCGGATTCCAATGTGGATCCATATAAGACTAATGGCAAAGCTTACCATGCTGCTGCCCTAGGAAGATAAACATCTTATAATCTTGTCAGCTTATACTACAAAGTTTGCAACTGAAACACTACTATGGCACTGGGAAGTAAAGGGTAAATCAGCAAATAATCCAATTTAGTTAAAGGATTTGGAAAAATCTGGAAGATAATCAAATTTTTCCTCAGGCATGACAGAAACGTAGAAAACTCAATTTTTATAACCGACTATTGAATTTCTCAGAGGGATGCTGAAAAAGATGCCTAAGTGACCCAGAGGGTTCATTTAAGTATCTCCATTATAGGATTTGGGCTTCAATTTAAAGGGAAAAAAATGATTCACATTAAACCAAACAAATCGGGATCTGAAATGCAGCCATATGCCAATCTGCCACTTAATGGCTTATCCAGAAATACTTCACAGTTACCTTTCTATCCTCAGAGTTGCTTCCTTTAAGAAATTCACCTTGATTATTCTGTGTCTTTAAAGTGCTGAAATTGAACAGTTAAAATCCCAGTTCTATTTAAGCTTGCATCCCTTGGAGCCCAGGGCAACCTGTTACTTAAACATAATGTATGAATTTCACTGTATTTCAATGATTTGGGTGACATTTCCTTGACATTCACAAGATGTCTATAAATTAGAAGTGCTATAGTTTTAACACAAAATGAATAAAATGATCAAAAGAATCCTCCAGTTGCTGCCTACCTTTGGAGGAGGGGAAAGCTAATTGGATTGCTATTCTCTGCATATATCAATCTACACACAGAAGCATGGGGAGAGCACTGATAAATTGCCTTTTCTCATTATATTTTGGTTTACTTTTATGTTTTGTAATTCATGTAATTACTCATTGTCTTCTATCGAAGCATATTATAGAAAACCTTGATTAATCCATTGAAACCCTCAATTTACCATAATTTAGTACCCAGAAATTGTTTTCTAAATGTTAAGACTACATAGAAGCAAATGACAACATAACAACCTATATCAGGATGCTTTTGTGGACTTCTTTCTTTTTTCTTCTTTTATTTATTTACTTGAAGCACACAATCTCTTACAATAGAACATACAAACCCAATCTAAGAATATTCATACATAAAAGGCCATGCAGCACCAAATTTACAATGGATAGCTCTTTCTAAGTTCTGGGGACTGAGGATTATGCTCTCCAAGGGAAATCTCCATCCTTTCCTGCTATGAACCCAATCATTATATGCAAAAACCCCAACCCCTATGTGATAGTGTTAGAAGGTTTGGTCTTTGGGAGGTAATTAGGTTTAGACGAGGTCAAAAGGGTAGAGCTCCAGGGTGGGTATTGATGTCCTAATAGAAAGAAGAAGAGGCTAGAGCCCTCTCTTTCCACCATGTGAGGACACAGCAAGAAAGAGGCAAACCAAGAAGAGGATCTTTACTAGGCCTTGCTGACACCCTGATCTTGGACCTCCACCCTCCATTTTGAGAAATAAACTTCTGTTATTAAAGCTAGCCAGTCTGTGGTATTCTCCTACAGCAGCCCAAACTGACTAAGACATCTCCAACTGCACAGGGGTTAGAGGTACACTCTGGGGCCTACCCATGAATAAGAAGATTAAAGGGTAGTAACAATCACAACTAACACGTGCCTGGCACTGAAGGGATATGATGAGCAACCCTATGAGGTAGGTATGAATGTTATCTTCATTTTACAGTGGGTAAAACTGAAATACAAATACATTTAGGTCCTACAGCTAGCAAGCAGCAGAGCCAGGATTCACCCAGGCAGTTAGCTCTCCAGCAGTAAAAGTCTCTTTTCTCTCATTAAATTATAAATTACAAATTCTGTATCATTTTAGCAGCTTCAGTACTCAACCCATATCAAATACCTGAGGATTAAAAAATAGTTTGAGAATAAAAAAACATTATATAAATTTGACAGGGTGCTGGAGGAAGGATGTCTGAGAACATATTAAACAGATCCGGGGTGCCTAGGTGGCTCAGTCGGTTAACTGACAACACTTGATTTTGGTTCAGGTCATGATCTCAGGGTTGTGAGATCAAGCCCTGAGTCAGGCTCCACACACTTATGATTCTCTCTCCCCCTCTCCCTCTCCCTCTGCGCTCCCCCACCCCTGCTCACACGCTCTCTCTCAAAAAAATAAAAAATTTTAAAAAATAAACAGACTAATCACAAGATCTAGAACAGGAAATAGCCAGCAACCATCAACTACAATCTCTCTCCTATGCACAGACCTCAAGGAAAGTATCAAGAAAAGAACTACCTTCCCCACCTTCAACAGGAATAGAATACACAATCAAGTTCAGCTTTTACACCAATAAGAAAACCACTAAATTGATACAATATGGCAACACATTTCTAAAACTCTGTGGCAACAAAAATTCAAATAAGAGGGGTAGTCTATTTAATAATCTAATAACTAAAGAATTAGTTACCCAGAACACCTGATTCCATAAGCATTGCAGTGAATCAAGGTTTTAACCAAATTTACTTAGCTCTTGGATGTTAGGTATGACAGTTGCAGTGTTGGCCTTGGGAGCTGACACACAGGGCCATCTACAGATGCCTTATGCCTTTGAGAGTCAATGTCACAACATTATCTTGTCATTTTCACTTTGGGATTTTTATCTACTACTTCAAGTTAAGAAGGAAAAGCCTGAAATGTGTGTTTTTAAAATACATCCAGGACAACACTTCTATTTTGGAACTCTTTACTGGTTAAATAAAAAACCCTCTAACAGCTGCTAAATAGGAGAGGAATACCAATCATTTCAGAAGCCGAGAAATATATGATGAGCTACTATTTCAGTTCTTGAAAAATAAGCCCATTCAAAGCTTGCTAAGGCTGTGATACCCCAAATGAAATGCTAAACCTAGGGTGCATTTCTTGTCATCGGCAAGAATGAATGTATAAAATGCCTCGAAGGATGCAATTTTCCTTGAATACTATTATGGAGCACCTTCATTTTTGAGAGAAAGATTTCTTCTTGTTTATATAGTACCTATAGTCTCATTTTGTTGCAACGCCTTCTCAAGTTCTCCAGAATGAATATAAAGTTGTACCTCTAAAGCTCTTCTACACAATGTACATGACAGAGAAATCAGATACAGTGTTGAAATTCATCACGTACAATCTATGAAATAAGGGCTGTGCAACCATATCAGCACATGTTACAAGATATATTTCCTTTTTTTTTATGTCCCTCTGAATTTATTTGACAGAATTTCAGAAGGGAAAATGTATTTGCCAAAGGGCATGTTGTTTTTGCTTCTTGGAGTCAGCAAAGATGCTGAAAGATTCTCAACTTTCTCTGCCATTATTTAAACTTCATCATCTTAGACATCTAGCCACACTCTGCATGCAGCAGCAATGGGGATTCTTTCCTAAACTGTCCTTTGTCTCAAGTGTTTCTCAGGGCACTTCTAGGCAGGTTTAGACATTTCAAAGTCACAGCTAGTTTTAAAACACCCTTATATCAACACCCAAAATAGAAGCAAAAAAAGCTGTTTTTTTTTTTAACCTAGTTCATTAGCCACCACACCAGGTTCTTTAACTCTCCTCAATATCAACTTTCTTCTATTATTTTTAAAAGTATAATTCTGAGACCCTTCAGCACCCTCAAACTACAAATACTTCTTTTTTCTTGCATTGAGGGGAAGGTTAATATCATAAGCCTTTGAAGGCTTTACTTCCACACTTGCTATTCAATCCTCAACCCTCTGTTACCTTATTCTTTTACCATTCTAATGAAACTATTCTTGTTCTCTTGCCTATAATGGCCTAACCCAGTATCATTTTCAAGCTTTGTCACTCAACAGCATTTGATACTGTTAACCAATACCTCCTTCTTAGAATTATCCACACCCTTTTTCCCCTGAAAACAGTTCCTCCAAAATTTTCTTTTACTATTCCCATAATTCCTTCTCAGCTCTGTCTAATGACTCCTCTCCTTAATTGGTAGGAGTCCCTGGGCTGTCCTTTGTCCTCTTCTCTGATTTGACACATGGGTCCTGAGCAATCTTATTCACATTCAAATCTCCAAAAAACTTCTATACATTAATGACTCTAAAATCTATTATCTCCAAACTGGATCCCTTCTTGAACTTCATGCTTACTTTACCAACAGCTTCATGATCATCTCCACCCAGATGTTCCACAGAATCTCAAACTCTAGAGGTCCAAAACTGAATCCACCCTTTCTCTTCCCAAAAGTTGGATCTTCTCTTTTGATTAATACAATGATCCAAAAAGTCAGAAAGCTGAGATTAATCCCAGGCTGCATCTCTACCTCAGTCCCAGGTCCACATCATTTCTCATCAAAAGACATTAACTATCTTTTTTTTAATTTAAATTCAATTAGCCAACATATAGTAATCATTAGTTTCTGATGTAGCGTTCAATGATTTATCAGTTGCATATAATACCCAGTGCTCACTTTCTAACCAGTCACCCAGAATCTGACATTACCCACTGCCTTCACCCTCCATTCTCCAACTTTTTGAACTCAAAACCTTCTAAGGCCCCCACCATCTGCAGGTTGAAGTCCAAACTCCATAGTAGGGCATACAAGTCTTTTTTGGGATTTGTCCTCCTGTCTACCTTTAAAAGTTATATCTGCACTAGCATAATACCCTTTAGGTCTATCCATGTTGTCACAAACGGCAAGATCTTGTCCTTTTTATGTCTGCATAATATTCCTCTATGTGTGTATGTGTGCATGTGTGTGTGCGTGCGCACGCACCACATCTTCTTTATCCATTCATCTATTGATGGACACTTGGGTTGCTACCATAATTTCACTATTGTAAATAATGCTGCAATAAACATAGGGGTGCATATATCTTCTCAAATATGTGTTTTTGTTTTCTTTGGGTAAATACCCAGTAGTGGAATTATTGGGTCATATGGTATTTCTATTTTTAATTTTTTGAGGAACCCCCATACTATTTCCCACAGTGTCTGTATCAATTTACATTTGTACCAACAGGGCACGGGGGTTCTTTTTTTCAAATAAGTCAGACAGAGAAAGACAAATACCATATGATTTCACTTAGATGTGGAATCTAAAAAAGCAAAACAAAGGAATAAACAAACAAAAAGCAGAATCAGACCTATAAATACAGAGAACATACTGATGGTTGCCAGAGGGAACAGGATCAGGGGATGGGCAAAATGGGTAAAGGGGAGTGGCGGATACAGGCCTCCAGTTATGGAATGAATAAGTCACAAGAATAAAAGGCACAGCATACAGAATATAGTCAATGGTATTCTAATAGTGTTGTATGTCAACAGATGGTAGCCCACACTTGTGGTGAGCATAGCATGATATATACAGTTGGAATCACTATGCTGTACACCTGAAACTATTGTAACATTATATGTCAACTATACTCAAATAAAATTAAAATTAAATTAAATTAAATTAAATTGTTATATCTACAACACAGCCTCATCTCCTGGCTGCTTCAGAACTTTCTGCCTTTTCTTAAATGCTACCTTTTCAGCCTGTAATGTTCCCTCTTATTAGCCTAAAAGACTAATTCATTCTTCAAGAATCTACTCAAATGCAACTCTCTTTGAGAAGTCTTTTCTATTCTCTGCAGGAAAAGTTAAGTGCTTCCTCTCCCATGCCTTCTCAGCATCTTGTTTATTCCTCTGTGGTAGCATTAATCACTTTGTTGTAACTGCTCTTACAGTGGAGGACAGGAATGATGGTTTATTCTTCTTTATATCCCCAATGCTCAGAACCATGCCTCTCACATATTAAGACCTTAATAGATGCCTTGAGAATAGAATAATGCAAGGATCATATAATTCTCTACCTTTCAGAAAATATGCTTGTCTATGTATATATGCATGGTTTACATCTGAAATTCCCATTTTAATCCTAAATGGAGATGAAGCCTAGTGATCTTGACTTTACTGATTTTCCTCACACTCACTGTATGGTTGTTTCAGGCATATTTTGGAGGAATGAGAAATTCTAAAAAATCCAGTGTCACATGCATCCACCTAATCACAAATCATATGCCCAAGGACACTCTCAAAGTTGAATCTTATAGATACCAGGAAAAAACTAAAGTTGAGAAACTTTTCCTTCCCTGCCTCTTGAACAGATGATATCACAATATTAGCATATTAGATTCTGCGGCTGCCAGAAATGTCTCTCTGCTTCTGTAGGAATTTCCCTGACAGAAGGCCACTCTTGTGGAAATTTCCTAGAGCGTGCATTTGTTTTTCAATAGAGCCCATCCAGGGTTGACCTCCACGAAAATTGCTAACTCTTCCAATATGTCAAGTAAGTTTCTTATACCCTCTCTATCTAAGCAATTATCAAGAGGCTCTATGGGTCTCTCAATGACGTAATACCCCAAAATATCCAGCCTATCACCCAGAAAATCAAACTCACCATTCTACCACAAGAATGAAGCTCCTTATCATCTTGAAGGGTTTAATCAATCTGCATTAATACTATAAGAGTAAGAATTTTCACGTATTTGCCTCTCCTCTCTAGGGTACTACAATAACAGGTACAAGTAGCTTCTCAGTATATAAATGGTTTGAAATGAATGAATTTTGAAGTTCCATTTCATAATACTATAAGTGCATTTGTAACCAATTCCCACCTACCTGCACCCAAAACATTCTCACAGTTACATATCCACTTTGTTTTCCAATGCACCTGTCTATATGGTTGGGTTGCTTGTTGTTAGAGGGGTTTAACTACCTACCAGGCATAATCAAGAGGAAGGGTTAGGGTATTTGCTACTCCAGAAAACAAGTCTAAACCATGTAGTTTAAACTGGGCTGACCCTACCTAAGACTAAATCTGGCAGTGACCCTGACACCTAGCGATATACAACCTGAATCTTTGTCAAAATACTGTGACTTTTATGTGAGTTAAGTTGATAGACATGTCTCCAAAACACAATAAACTTAGTAATTTTGTTGATGTCCTAAGCCTCTGGCTTTTATTTAATCTTATTAACAAAATTTTGTATTTGCCAGTCAGTATAAATATATTTTAGGTATCTTTTTATATAAATGTTTCATGCTTAATGTGTTTTTGCTTGGTTTCTATATATACTTTATATTTTATGAGAACTTGTAATACATTCGGAGTATAGTACTTAAGAAATAATTTATATTTTACTGTGAGGTTTCACCTATTCAGTGAAAATGCAAAAAGAAAAAAGACCAAAGGCCAGAATATTAAAAACCCAGAAAAGGATCTGTAGTGCTAAAGCCAGAATTCATTCTAACTGAACATTTTTTAATGCCCATTACAGACAGGAAGCGGGGAACTGGCTAATGAATGTGATTGTGCTTACAACAGACTTCACACTCTCTAATGAACAATTATCTCTTATAGTTCATGCTAGACAACAACTCCCTTTGCCTTCCAGTGTAACTCTTCCACAGAAGGGTACATTTGTTTTTCTGCCCTTAACCTTTTAAGCCAAATGGATATTAAAGCATTTTAATACTTGCTCTGAAATCAGGCACATTACGTTGCAACAAAACATCTGGGCATTAGTTGCTGTCCTCAAAAATTATTCCAATTCTTTTCTCCTTTCTTTATATCTATTACTTGCTAATGAGTGTGTGAAAGAATTTCCTTCTTTAAAATGGCATTGAGATTATACATACTGACCCAGTTGAACAGATATGATAAGAACTGCAAACTTCAAATCTTCATTAAGGGAGAAAAAAGGGGAGAGATAGTATAGGAGGTATAGTTTTAGCTGTTTTAAAAAAGAGAAAAATATTTAAAGGAATAATGTGAAATTTTAACATTTATTAAGTATGATTAGAAATTACATATTTTTTTCTGGGTTTTTTTTCTGTATATTTGGAATACCTCATGACTTAAGATTGGCCAAAAAAATTATTCATCTTCAGCTAGACAAGACAAATTGCAATAATAATAAGATTTAGAACTCCTCATTCTCTAAATGTGCACTGTTCTTGCTTTGTCGATCCCTGTCCCTAATTAAACTTTACCTTTTTATCCTAGGCCTGCTTCCAGACTGCCCAGTTACTGTACAACGCCATGAACTGTTGACTGCCTTACAAATTCACTCCAACCAATCTAAGATAGACACTGTGACTTAACAATTTGTTTATCCCTCTACTTTAATCTACTGTTACCATATTACCCATATGGACTATCCCAAGTCCTTTCTACTTTGCTCAGACCTCAACACTCTTACCACATTTCCTGAAAGATCTTTGCAAAACTTGACCTTTCCTAAGCTTCTAAGCTTCAAGAGGTCTTTTCAGGGTAAGTACCTGCCATTCATACCTTCTACTGCTATCATATTTTTCCAAGAATTCCAGATGTAGTACAATTTTTTGTTTGTTTTTTTGATGTTTTTGAATAGAATCTAATTTATTTTTTTAAGTTTTTAATTCCAGTTAGTTAACATACAGTGCTATATTAGTTTCAGGTATATAATATAGTGATTCAACACTTCCATACATCACCCAGTGCTCATCACAACAAATGTACTCCTTAATCCCCATGACCTATTTAACCCAACCCCCCACCTACCTCCTCTCTTGTAACCATCAGTTTGTTCTCTATAATTAAGAGTCTGTTTCTCGGTTTCTTTCTCTCCCTCTTTTTTTTCCCTTTGTTCATTTGTTTGGTTTCTTAAATTCCACATATGAGTGAAATCACATGGTATTTGTCTTTCTCTGACTTATTTTGCTTAGCATTATATACTCTAGCTCCACCCATAATGTCCCAAATGGCAGGATTTCATTCTTTTTTATAGCTGAGCAATATTCCATCGTATACATTTTTACCACATCTTCTTTATCCATTCATCTATTGATGGACCCATGGACTGCTTCCATAATTTGGCTATTATAAATAATGCTGCAATAAATATAGGGGTACATGTATCCCTTTGAATTAGTGTTTTTGTATTCTTCAGGTAAATACCCAGTAGTGCAATTACTGGGTCATACGGTACATCTATTTTAACTTTTTGAGGAAGTTCCATATTATTTTCCACAGTGGTTGCATCAGTTTGCATTTCCACCAATTCCCAACCTTTTTCTCCACATCCTCACTGATACCTGTTGTTTCTTATGTTATTGATTGTAGCTATTCTAACAGGTGTGATGTGGTATCTTACTGTGGTTTTGATCTGCATTTCCTGGTGGTAAGTGATGATGAGCATCTTTTCATGTGTCTGTTGGCCATCTGGATGTGTTCTTTGGAGAAATGTCTGTTCATGTCTTCTACCCATTTGTTAAATTGGATTATTTGGTTTTGGGGTATTCAGTTTTCTAAATTCTTTATAATTTGGATACTAACACTTTATTGGATATGTCATTTGCAAATATCTTCTCCCAATCCATAGGCTGTCTTTTATTTTTGTTGATTGTTTCCTTCACTATGCAAAGCTTTTTATTTTGATGAAGTCCCAATAGTTTATTTTTGCTTTTGTTTCCCTTGCCTCAAAAGACATCTGGAAAAAAGTTGCTATGGCCAATGTCAAAGAAGTTACTGCCTGTGTTCTCTTCTAGGGTTTTTATGGTTTCAGGTCTCATATGTAGGTCTTTAAACCATTTTGAATTTACTTTTGTGTATGGTATAAGAAAGTGGCCCAGTTTCATTCTTTTGCATGTTGCTGTCCAGTTTTCATTCTTTTGCATGTTGCTGTCCAGTTGTCCAGTTTGGTGTCCAAAAAAACAAAAAAATTTTTAAGAGACTGTCCTTTTCGGTCTTCTTGTGCTTTGTTGAAGATTAATTGACCATATAGTTGTAGGTTTATTTCCAGGTATTCTATTGTTCTATGTGTCTATTTTTGTACCAGTACCATATGGTTTTGATGACCACAGCTTTGTAATATAACTTGAAGTACAGAATTGTGATGACTCTAGTTTGTTTTTCTTTTTCAAGATTGCTTTGGCTATTCAGGGTCTTTGGGGGTTCCATACAAATTTTAGGATTGTTTGTTCTAGCTCTGTGAATAATGTTGTTGGTAGTTTGATAGGGATTGCATTAAATATGTAGATTGCTTTGGGTAGTATAGACATTTTAACATATTTGTTCTTGCAACCCATGAGCACATTTCTTTATGTGGTCTTCAATTTCTTTCATCAGTGTTTTATAGTTTTCAGAGTATAGGTCTTTCACCTCTTTGGTTAGGTTTGTTCCTAGGTATCTTATTATTTTTGGTGTGATTAGAAATGGGATTGTTTTCTTAATTTCTCTTTCTGCTGCTTCATTATTGGTGTATAGAAATGCAGCAGATTTCTTTTTTTTAAAGATTTTATTTATTTATTTGACAGAGAGAGACACAGCAAGAGAGGGAACACAAGCAGGGGGAGTGGGAGAGGGAGAAGCAGGCTTCCCGCTGAGCAGGGAACCCTATGTGGGGCTCGATCCCAGGACCCTGGGATCATGACCTGAGCCGAAGGCAGACGCTTAACAACTGAGCCACCCAGGCACCCCACAACAGATTTCTGTATAATGATTTTGTATCCTGTGACTTTACTTAGTTATTTATTTTATTTATTTTCTTTATTTAAATTCAGTTTAATTAACATATAGGATATTATTAGTTTCAGAGTTAAAACTTAGTGATTCATCAGTTGCATATAACACCCAGTGCTCATTCCATCAAGTGTCTTTATCGCCCATCACCCAGTTACCCCATCCCTCCATCCACCTCTCCTCCAGAAACCCTCAGTTTGTTTCCTATGATTGAGCCTCTTCTGGTTTGTCTCCCTCTCTGTTTTCATCTTATTTGTCCTTCCCTTCCCCTATGTTCATCTGTTTTGTTTCTTAAATTCCTTTATCAGTTCTAGCAGTTTTTTGGTGGAGTCTTTTGAGTTTTCTATATATATAGTATCATGTTATCTGCAAATAGTAAAAGTTTTACTTCTTCCTTACTGATCTGGATGCCTTTTATTTCTTTGTGTTGTCTGATTGCTGTGGCTAGGACTTCCAGTACTATGTTAAATCGAAGTTGTGGACATCCTTGTCTTGTTCCTGACCTTACAGGAAAAGCTCTGTTTTTCCCCATTAAGGATGATGTTAGCTGTAGATTTTTCATAGATGGCCTTGATTATGATGAGGTATCTTCCCTCTAAACCTACTTTGTTGAGGGTTTTTATCATCAACAGATGTTGTACTTGTCAAATGCTTTTTAGCATCTATTGAAATGATCATCTGGTTCTTTCTATTATTGATGTGATGTAGCACATTAATTGATTTGCAAATATTGAACTACTCTTGCAACCCAGGAATAAATTCCATTTGGTAGTGGTGAGTGATTTTTTTAATGTATTGTTTAATTCGGTTTGCTAATATTTTGTTGTGGATTTTTTTCATCTGTAATCGTCGGGGTTATTGGCCTGCAGTTCTTCTTTTGTGGTGTCTTCATCTGGATTTTGGTATCAGAATAATGCTGGCCTCATAGAAATAATTTGGAAGTTTTTCTTCCTTTTCTATTTTTTGGAATAGTTTGAGAAGAATAGGTATTAACTCTTCTTTAAATGTTTGATAGCATTTGCCTGAAAGCCATCTGGTCCTATTGGACTATTGTTTCTTGGGAGTTTTTTGATTACTGATTCAATTTGATTCCTGATTATCCATCTGTTCAAGTTTTCTATTCCTTCTTGTTTCATTTTTGGTAGTTTATATGTTTCTAGAAATTTATCTATTTCTTCTAGGTTGTCCAATTTGCTGGCATATAGCTTTTTTATAATATTCTCTTATGATTGTATTTCTGTGGTATTGGTTATTTCTTCTCTCTCATTTGTGATTTTTTTATTTGAGTCCTTTCTCTTTTTCCTTTATAAGCCTGGCTAGGGGTTATCAATTTTATTGATTTTTTTCAAAGAATCAGCTCCTGGTTTCATTGATCTGTTCTATTTTTTTAAGTTTCTATATCATTCTTTTTGCTCTAATATTTATTATTTCCTTCCTTTTGCTGGTTTAGGTTTTGTTTGTTGTTCTTTTTCTAGCTCCTTTAGATATAAGGTGAGGTTGTTTGTTTGATATTTTGCTTGCTTCTTGAGGTAGCCCTGTATTGCTATAAACTTCCCTCTTAGAACAGCTTTTGCTGCATACCAAACATTTTGGACTGTTGTGTTTTCATTTTCATTTGTTTCCATGTACTTTTTGATTTCTTCTTTGATTCCTTGATTGACCCATTCATTGTTTAGTAGCATGTTATTTAACCTCCATGTATTTGTGTCTTTCCAGATTTTTCCTTGTGGTTGATTTCTAGTCTCATAGCGTTGTGGTTGGAAAAGATGCATAGTATGACTTCAATCTTCTTGAATTTCTTGAAGCTGGTTTCATGGGCTAATATGTGATCTATTCTGGAGAATGTTCTGCTGTCTCAGGATGGAATGTTCTGAATATATTTATTCAATCCATCTGTTCCAGTGTATCATTCAAAGCCTTGTCTCCTTGTTGATTTTCTGTTTAGATGATCTGCCCATTGATGTAAGTGGGGTGTTAAAGTCATTTTTGTATTATTTTTGTATTATTATTGATTAGTATTTTTGTATTACTATTTTTGTATTATTTTGTATTATTTTTGTATTATTATTAATTAGTTCTTTTATGTTTGTTACTAACTGTTCTATGTATTTGGGTGCTCCTATATTGAGTTCATAAATATTTACAATTGTTATATCTTCTTGTTGGATTGTCCCCCTTATATTTATATAGTGTCCTTCTTTGTTTTAAAGTCTGTTTTGTCCAATATAAGTACTGCTCTTCCGGCTTTCTTTTGACATCTATTTGCATAATAGATATTTCTCTATCCTCTCACTTTCAATCTGCAGGTGTCTTAGGTCTAAAATGAGTCTCAGGGCACCTGTGGCAGTCAGTTGAGCATCTGACTCTTGGTTTCGGATCAGCTCGTGATCTCAGGATCCTGAGATCGAGCCCCATGTTGGGCTCTGCACTCAGCGAGGAATCTGCTTAAGATTCTCTCTCTCCTTCTCCCTCTGCCCTTCCCCCCACCCAAGCTCTCTCTAAAATAAATAAATCTAAAAATCAATAAATAATATGAGTCTTTTGTAGGCATCATATGGATGGGTCTTGCTTTTTTTGTCTGTTCTGTCAGCCTATTTCTTTTGACTGGAGCATTTAGTCCATTTACATTCAAAGTAATTATTGATAGTTACGTATTTATTGCCAAGTTATTACTTACTTTGTGGTTGTTTCTGAAAATTTTCTCTTAGCCTTTCTTGTCCTTCTCTCTTTCATGTTTTGCTGATTTCATTTAGTGATATGTTTGGATTCCTTTCCCTCTCTTTATTCTTTACATGTTTATTAGTGGTCTTTGATATATGGTTACCATTAGGTTTATACATAACCTCTGCATGTAGCAGTCTATATTAAGTAGATGGTTATTTAAGTTTGAACACATTCTTCTCTCCTCCCCACATTTTAGGTATATGTTATTATATTTTATACCTTTTTTGTGAATTCCTTAGCTGATTTTTTACAGAAATATTCATTTTTACTGCTTTTGTGTTTCCTACATTTATACTGCCACTTTTGGTCTCTCCTTTCCACTCAAAGAGTCCCCTTTTATATTTCTTACAGGGCTGGTTTAGTGGTCATGAACTCCTCTCTCTCCCTCTCCCCATCCCTCTCTAAAAAAAAAAGAAAAAAGTGGGGTGCCTGGGTGGCTCAGTCACTGTCTGCCTTCGGCTCAGGTCATGGTCCCAAGGTCCTGGGATCGAGCCCCACATGGGGCTCCCTGCTCAGTGGGAGGCCTGCTTCTCCCTCTCCCACCCCCCCCCCGCTTGTGTTCCCTTTCTCGCTGTGTCTCTCTCTGTCAAATAAATAAATAAATAAATCTTTAAAATATATTAATTAATTAATTAATTTAAAAAAATTCAAACCAGACAAGAACCAAAGACAACCCTTTGGCAAAGGGTTTTTACAAAAAAACTGGACATTTTTATCAAATACCATTGTCCCACTTTGTACTTTGTGGTATTGAACTGCATGAACTGAAATAGTTATCCTTCCAGACTGCAGAATTAGGCATTGTCCACAAATTCTTTCATTGCTTATTAAAGTTCTGAATTAGAGATCTCGTCATATTGTTATAGACAGACAACTGGATTGATAAGAACCTCGAGATCCTTACAATCAACATTATGGTGATGAAAGTAGGTGAAAACCTTTACTCAAGTCTGTTTTAATAAGGTGTATTTCTGCCCAAGTGAGTATACTTTATAAGACATGATATGATCCTAGAAGGTGAGCCAGAGTCAGCTACTAGTAATTCACTGGTAAGCACAGTAAGTCTGGTGGTGGAAGATCCAGGGTTATAGTCTAGAGCAAAGCTAAAGATCAATAACCAGAGAAAATAGATGACTATGGGGAGTAAGTAGGTGGGAAGCAGACTCAAGTGTGAATCAGGAGTCAGTCAGCCTGCTTGCCTTTGCTCCCAAGCTACTTGATCAGAGAACAGCCAGCCAAGCTAGACATCCATGCACAGCAGCTCTGTCTCCTGTCCTTCCCTCAGCAAATTAGAATTTCCAGGAATACCTTCCTTAGCTATCTCACCAATGTAGCTGGATATTTAGCCCTTAAAATGTAGTACATGATAACCTTGGCATGCCTACCCTGAAAACAAAGTTAAGAGCAGTGTATCCAGTTTACAACCACATTTTTCTTTGACAAAAGACAAACATTGCTGAGGCATTTAAGTACTTCCAGTGGCATTGGATCCATCATCAAAAGGATGCTTTCCAGACTGTCAAGCACTTATTGATTTCTAGGCCTATGTAGTATATGATAAAAGACTCTTCTTTCCACAGACAGTTTGCCTCATTGTGTTGGAACAGTTCTCAGCTGTTTAATGCTAGATGAGAAGCTGCATGCAACTGGTCAGGATTTCTGATTTGCCCTCTGGATGTGAAATGGTTGGTCAGAGAAAACTTGTCTCAGAAATGTGGTGTCAGACGTGGCACAATGAGGGCACCTGGATGGCTCAGTCAGTTAAGCATCTGCCTTCGGCTCAGGTCATGATCCCAGGGTCCTGGGATCGAGCCCTGCATCGGGCTCCCTGCTCAGCAGAGAGCCTGCTTCTCCATCTTCCTCTGATGCTCCCCCTGCTTGTGCTCTCTCTCTCTCTCTGTCAAATAAATAAATAAAAATCTTAAAAAAAAAAAAAAAAAAAAAAGAAGCTGCATAATGCCTCAAAGGTATCCTAACTACAGCCATGCCAGCTAAAACATATCGTATTCCAACAGAACCTATATGAGCTTCATGTTTGTTCCCTCCCTGCTCCTGTCCAGGATCAGTTGCTGCTCATTTTCGCCCCCCACCTGGTTTTGCTACCAGGACTTTTGATCTGTTCTCATCTTACTATTTCACTTTTCATTCCTAACTCAGCTGTTCCCCTCATAACTGGACATGATTCTGTCCAAACTCAGCCCTGCTCATACTGCTTTACTGAAATTGCTCAGTTCAAAAGTCACTGATTATATCTTTATGCCAAATATAACAAAAAGTTTTCTGTAGTTCTTAGTATACCTGTTTGCAGGTTGACACTGATGACATTTCCTCCTTCTATTTCCATTGCATTGCTCCTCTCTGGCTTTTTTTCCTACCTCTTACTTCTGCTTATTTTTCTCCTCTATGTCTTCCTCTGATTATCAATTTAATGTCTTCCCAAGAGCTCCGACCTCAATCCTCACCCCATGACCCTTGGGGCTCAGCACCCATGCCTATGACATCAGCTTTACAGGATAGCTCTAGTCTGTATCTCTTGCTCAAAACATTCAACTGAGTTGCCTAATAGACATTTCTTCTTGGATAACCAATGAGAATCTCAACTTCCACATGCCAAAGACTGAAATATCTATTTCCCAAAATCAGATCTCACTTCTGTAACCTCACTGAACGACCACATTAAGGACTCAAATATCCAAACCAAATATTGAGAGTTTATCCCTTTCTGTCACTTACTTCATCAGTCAGGGTCCAAGTCTCAAATGGTCTGCCTTATTAATTATTCTTGAATCTCTTTTCCTCTTAATTTATCAGCCACCTTAGTTTAGGCTTTCATCTTCTTTCCCAGATTTCAGCAGTGGCCTCTAACAGACTGCCCTTCTTCAATCTTACCTTCTTCAAATCCATTTTCCATTCCTGTACCAAAATAATCTTCCTAAAATACAAATTTTATCAAGTTAATCCCTTGCGTAAAATCCTACAATGGTCCCTATAGCTTTCAGGAAGTGGTTGAAAGTCCTCTGAACCCAAGACTCATAATTATTTACTCCTGCCTACTTTTCTCACTACATCTTCAAGAATTCCCTAAATATGCTCCTCTCTCCAGCTATACAGACTATTTGTAAATCTCTGAATGTGTCTTTAAATCTCTTCCAAGAATGGACTCTCCCATCCCACAACACTCTTTTTTTATAGCTACTTCCTACTTATCTTCAAAACACTGCCCAGATGTCACCATTTCCAGAAAATCATTTCTAATTTATCCCTCCACTTCCAGGTCTGATTTAGTTCCCTTTTCTGTGCTCCTCTATCAGAACACTTATGATTCCACTGTACTAGACTATGAGGTCCCTAAAAACAGGAACTTATTCATCAGTCCATTCCTACCATTCAGTATAATGTTCGGGATGGAACAGGCATTTAATAAATATATTTTCAAAAAAAAAAAGGAAAGAGGTGAGAAAGGGGGGGCGGGTCGGTAATTTTGAAAACATACCATAGAAACTGGATAGTTTCCATTGACTAATGGAAGTCAAATATAGCTGGAGAATTAGTGACCTAACAACTGTGCCCCATCTAACTTAAGCAAATTCTGGAGCTACTAGACATCAACTAATAAAATGAAACCTAACCTCTAGAAAATCAATCTGCTCCCTTTAAGCACCATTTGATAAAAATGGCCTCAAGGTAGCACAAATCCTGTTCTAGCTGCATCCTCTTATAAGAGATTATTATTAACAATAAGAAAATAAGCAACCAAAAGGGCCTGATGAGGAGTCTTGGAATTTAAATAAAAGAAGCCCTGTAATGGAACTTCCTGGGGTCATTTTATACAAATTAATTCTAAAGTTAAATGTCTCATTCTTTACTAATATTACAGATCGACACTCTAAATTTATCGTGGTAACTATTATCAGCTATCTTTGCAGGAATATTTGTATGAGGGTATATGTTTCTGCATCTGCATATCTGTTTATTATTAGAGTATGTCTATCAATTATAGTCATTCAGGATCGATGATTAATAGATATTGAAAATTAAATAATGTTCCCTTTTGTAGTTTGTCCTAAACCTTCCTCGCCAAGGCTTTCCAAGTATAGAAATAATACCAGCCTTTTTATTTCAATCCCAATTTCTAACCTAATAGATTGCCCTGAATTGCTTGCCAGTAACTCAACACAACCAAAAAGGCATTCATTTTTCTCCTCTTCCTTAAATAGACTTCACCAACTGATTCCTCTGATTCTATTATGTTCTTAACCTTCTTATAATCCTCCAGCTTCCAAATGCTAAAATTATCCTTAAACTCTCTCTTTGCAACACACATATATATACATATGTATATGTGTGCATATTCAACCAAAATACCAAGCCCTATGAAATATAATTCTAAAATTCTTAAATTTGTCACATTCTTTATTTCCATTGATGTCATCAGAGTTCAAGTCTGTTTCTAATCTATACTATTTTTTCTCATCTGTATTATTCTCTAATAGTATAATCTATGCCACTTTCTAATCTATACTACTGCAATGGCTTCCTAACTTCTAACCTTCTGTCCTTTTCCACTTCATTCAAAGCTACATATTGCCAAAACAATCTTCTCAAATCAGTGCTTACAAAGTGCAGTTCTAATTGTGTTACTCCATGACACCTGTAAGAATATCAAAAGAAGATAAAATTTCACAATTCAAAATAATTTTGAGACTTACAACTGCTTATTTAATAAAACACAAGTGCCTTGTCATGGCATTCAAGGATTACAGGATCATAAAATTATTTAAAAGGAACTTAAATAGCATCTAACAGAAAGCTCTCCAAGCCCTCTCCCCAAAACCCTCTCCTGTCTCACCTTTTCACTATGTTTAACATGCCTTACGCTCCAGTCAGATTAAATTGATTATCGTTCATTTGACATTTATGCCTCCATGACTATTCTCAAATTCTCAAATTATTTTGTCTGGAGTCCCTTCCTCTGAAATCTATCTGTCAAAATGTACTCATCTTTCTTAGTTCCAGGTCAAATGTCCCCTCTTTCATGAATGGTTCCCTGATCCTTACAAATTAAAAATCATCTCTCCTCTACAGATGGCCAACAGACACATGAAAAGATGTTCAACATCACTCATCATCAAAACTACAATGAGATATCACCTCACACCTGTCAGAATGGCTAAAGTCAAAAATACAAGAAGCAACACATGTTGGCAAGGAAGGATGTGGAGAAAAAGGAACCCTCGTGCACTGTTGGCTGGAATGCAAACTGGTGCTGCCACTGTGGAAAACAGTAATATTAACAATAGAATTACCATATGATCCAGTAATTCCACTACTGTGTATTTTCCCAAAGAAAACAAAAACACTAATACAAAAAGATATATGCACTGCTATGTTTACTGCAGCATTATTTATAATAGTCAAATTATGGAAGCAGCCCAAGTGTCCACTACTAGATGAATGGATAAAGATGATGTGGTATATCACACACATGCACACACACATAATTGCATATTAATCAACCATTAAAAAGAATGAAATCTTGCCATTTGCAAGATCTAGAAGGTATAAAGGTATAATGCTAAGTGAAATAAGTAAGTTAGAGAAAGACAAATATCATATGATTTCACTCATATGTGGAATATAAGAAACAAAACAAATGAACAAAGGAAAAAAAGAGACAAACCAAAAAATAGACTCTTAACTACAGAAAACAAACTGAGAGTTACAGAGGGGAGATGGGTGGGTGGGGATGGGTGAAACAGGTGAAGGGAATTAAGAGTATACTTATGATGAGCACTGAGTAATGTATAGAATTGTTGAATCACTATATCATACACCTGAAACTAATATAACACTGTATGTTAATTATATTGGATTTTTAAAAATCACCTCTCCTTTAAACTTTTACAACTCTACTTGAATATTTTCTTAAGGCATTAAAACATTCTACCCTATATTATAAATATCATGAATGTCTCCCATCACTGTCACTTGGCTGTGAACTCCCAAAGGGTAGGGATTTCAGTTTATTTATTTGTATCCCCTCTGAATATTTGTCCTACCCTTTAAGAAGAAGAAATTCCTATTTATATGCTGTTGTTTTCTGTTTAAAAAAAGAAACTGTTGATAGAAAGGAAATTATAATATTGCAAATGAGATTTCACATTTTAATTACCAACCACTAGCACTATTTGGGGAAAGAACTGAACCCTAGATCTACATCAAGTAGGAAACAATGTCAGATTATTTAACAATTTTATTCAATAAAAATTCATAAAGCATCTACTATGTGCAAAAGGCATTATGCCAGTTGTGTAGAAAATACAAAGATATGACCCTATCTGTTAATAAGAATATAGACAAACGAGATAACACAAAATTTGACATAACTATAATACCACTGTAAGTGCCATATGAGGAAAAAACTGCTGTGGAGATTTAACTATGTGCAAAACTCAGGGGGGGATCCTCTACAGCAGAGTCAGAAGCATATGGACTTGAAATTCGTTCAAGATGGTTTGGATCCTGGTTGACTTCTTATAAGTGGGGCAGCTGTTGGCAAAGCATTTAACTGCTCTAGGTCTCAGATTCCTCATCTGTAAAATAGGAATAATACGCACATGTGGCTAATCTTCCTAAAACACAGTAAGTGCTCAAAAAATGACACCTTTCCTCCTCTGTTTCCTACTGCTCTCAAAAGAGTCACAGCCTTCTTAACCCCACAGTTCTGGGTTGACTAGTGCAAAGTATCAAATTTGAAATGATTTGCATCCTCTCCCCACATTTCAAAATGACATCGCTAGGAGAAGGTAAAATGAAATCAGCAGTAATTAAAGCTAGAGTTCTGGGGCTATAACATAGGTAGGGTTGAATTACTGAAAAGATAGCAAATCTCTTTTCGTAGAGGATGATTTCAGCTTGGGGTAGTAAAATCAAGTGCCATTAATCTAGCATATCAGAGTCAGTTCTATTCAGTTTCTCATGATGATTAATAATTGAGGCCATAGCTCACAGTTACAAATATGCTTCAACCCTGAAATGTTCTCAATAAATTTACCATCTTTCTCAAATGGATGTTTTACTGTCAGAACATAGTTTCTTATTCCTGTTATATTGGCATTGAGCAATACAGGCTTAAACAAGTCCAGTAAAAGCACCAAAACAGCTGTTGTATAAGGCTTCAGCATACCATCATTAGGAAAGTCCATTTTTAATAAGAAGCATAAGTCTTCCTGATTCCAGCTTCCCAGCTCCTCTGGATCCCTTTAATGATACAAACGTTTCCAAGTGGAGGAGAACCAGGCATTCCCCAGACTGCTAACATTACAAGCCCAAATTGACATCAAACTCAATTACAAACTTAACTACCTTTTCAAGTCTATTGTTTTTATCAATCCCCTGGCCTTAAGATCTACAGCAACCCTAACCCAGGCTGGATTCTGAATGAGCATCAAAGAGCCATTGGGAATCCACTTTCAAAACTGAATGCTTGCAAAACAAAAGTAGACAAGTTATGTTACGGACTTTCTTTTTAAAGTAAAATAAAATAAGACTTCATATCAAGGTGAAGAGTAGCTTCAGAGAGGTTGTCAAGGAAAAATCCCTGAGAAAGAAGGCCTGTGCTCTCTGCCCATGTTGTCCAGACCAATGAGCCAGGTCACCCACTTGAGCTCATCACCATCTTTTATTATCTGGGCAGCGCTCTCCTATGCCCTTCTCTAAACATAATATAACAATGTGGTCCCTGCCCTCAAGGCTAACAATTCACACTCGAGAGACAGCTTGTTCTGACACACTCCTAAATAAGCTTCAAATGTACAAGAGAGAAGCCAGATCAAATCTAAGGAAACAGCATCAGGCACATAGTAAATCTATGATGACTAACTGACCTAACTTATGACCTATAGAAATCATTTTTCTTCCAAAGATAACTAATGTATACTTGTAGTCACCACTGTGCCAAAACAAGCTGTTTGATAAATCAATTTATTCCAAACTGATATATGGTCCAAACATAATGTGATTTTAAATAACTAAAAAATATTTCTAGTCTCTACGAGAATTTACATATTTTTAGATGGGACTTGCACATCATCTTAAAAATACTTTCATATAATGGTCGGAACAGTTTAATCTTATAATTTCACAATACTCAATGAGGTGACCAGAATCACTCCAAGGTGTTGCAGAAAAACAGGAGAGGACTTTAGTTGCTTGAGGACTTTAGTTAAAGGCAGATAATACTGCAGATTACACCCAGTGCTTATTACACACATACACTGAATTAAGGAAGAAACTTGAACCAGGAAGAGAATCCTGTCTGACTTTTAGTTTCCTAGTCTTCAACGTAGAACCTATAATGCTTGACAGTGTCAATTCATTTTCCAACCTGAAGTTAGATTATAAGAAAAGCATTAATCCAAAATATGGAATCATACTGGGGTTATTGTATCATCATTACAAGTTGCTCAAAGGTGCTTCCTGATCCACAAGCCCCATCCACAACTATGCATTGAGGAAAAAAATTCTCTGGCTCTGAAAGCCTCCCGTGGAAGTCATCTTTTCCATCCCACTTTCTTCTAGCAATTTTAAATAACAAAGTCAAACCTTTCTAAAAGACTGGCAGCATAAGTGCCATGAGTGTGGACTCTGTACCCAGAAGATGGTGGGGGGGGATGGATAGCCCCAACTCTACCACTTCCTAGCTGTGAGACCTGGGACAACAGATGGGACTAGCTAAAGGCACTCTCTGTGCCTTAGTTTTCTCATCCCCCAAATAAGAATAATAATAGCATACACCTAGATTGTCATAAAACATATATACATTGTTATATGTAAATCACTTAAATCAGTGTTTAGTACAATTGTAAATGCTCAGTAAATGTATTGGAAACATGAATATTGTAGTAGGGAGTGATTTGGAGGAATATTCACATATGTCAGCTGTCCCCTATCTCACAAACACTCATTATTGATAATGACTTCACCTCCAGTTTAGGACTGCTACAAAAATATTAAGATCATGGATTATTGTTCAGGAAGTTATTTGTACTAGTAAAAATGTATTATAGACAACAAAGTACACATGGATATGTGATCATTTCATTTCTGAATTCTAAGAGGTTAGCAGAGAGCATATTAGCTAAAATTGTGAAAGCATCTAGGAGGCAGAGAAAGTAACTAAAAATAAATCATCTGTAATTCTCTAAGTACTGGGGCCCAGAGAACAAAGATGAGATGCCACAGGACTGATGAGGAAACTACCCACTGACTGTAAAGTCTCATAGCTGACATCCATATTCTCAACTTATGACTATTGATTTCCATGTCATAAAGCTACCTTTTTATATAAATAAAAGGTGTAAACAAATCATGCCAAAAGGTACCAAGTGTACAGTTCACCTTCTACCTTGGTTTTCATGAGGGGAACCCTCATAATCCACTTACTTCACACCCCAACCAGGTTAACTCTGAAATCCCATCATATCCTCCAACATCTGAATGTCTACTGTCTACGCCTAAAGATGAAAAGTGAGTGGAACAGTAAAACTGGTAGTTCAACTCCATTAGCCTGTTGGTAAAACAGTAGGGACAGTCAGCGAGTTACCACTAAGGGAGAGTTAATAAGCCTTTGGAGAAAGAAGAGAAGAGGAGAGGAGAAGAGAGGAGAAGAGGGGAGGGAAGGGAAGGGAAGGGGAGGGGAGGGAGAGGGAGGAGAGGGGAGAGGAGAGGAGAGGGGAGGGGAGGGGAGAGGAGGGGAAGGGAAAGGGACTGGGGGGAGGGGAGGGGAGGGAAGAGGAAAGGGGAAAGAGGGGGGAGGGGAGGGGAGAAAAAAAAAACTAAGGCTTTGAAATTCAACTCTAATACAAATTTTAAAACAATTGTTAAAGATTCAGGTAAAGTATTACTGTGCCAATTAGTAAATACATTACTTCAGTATTATTTCTGAGTGTGGAGACCAAAAATCCCACACTTTTATGTTCCCAGAAGCAATACAAACCTTGTACTCAACCAGCCATTGAGAAACATTTGCTATTAGTGATTCCGGTGATATATATGTATGAATAATTTATGTACACCTTACACATATATTGGTGTTGAGTACGTCAAATGCATCAACTCTAATCTTCACAACAACCCTGAGAAATGTAAGCAGCATTATTCTCTCTTTATAAGGAAACTATATTTATGAGAGGCTAAATTTCTGGACCAAGGTAACACAGATTAAAAGTGGCAAGGCCAAGTTTCAAACCAAGGTCAATACTGGAGATGCAATGTGTTCAAAATATACTATCCTGAACAGGCTACAGAAATAATGTTTTCCTAAGCATCTAAGTTCCTACCAGTGAATAAAGTACCCAATTTCTAAATTCTTCTTCAGAACACTTGCTGAGTTAAATAATACATGAAGAACTAGGCACCAAAAACCATATTTCAATTCATCCATGATGAAAATTATTTATTCCAGAAGTTCTGAATATATGCCTTATAATTAATTTGACTATGGTACCAGTTTGAACTAAGAACATTAGAACTAAGAAGAGTGTTCCAACAGCACATCTCCTTCCTTTCAAGGCTTTGTGTCACCACTGTCATTAATCATATTTTCAATAAATAATCAAGATAAATTCCAAACTATAAATTGTTCTTTATCATTTATTCTAACAGTTCCCGTCTAATCATATACACATTCACAGGTTTATTCCCAAATTCTTAGATTGTCATTAAATTCCTTGAATCGTTAATCAATTACAGCAGATTCTATACATGAATCACATTTTCATTACTGTTCTAGGATTATAAAAATCTTCATTTCCCAACACATGCTCAATATATGCTTTCATTTCAGTTCTAGAAAATAGTAATATGATGCATTTTTATGAAAACATGCAACATATATACAAACCATAAATGCTACCAAAATTATCTCCTGATAAGATTATTTTTTAGGATTTTATTTATTTATTTGAGACAGAGAGAGAGAGAGAACACGAGTAGGGGGAGAGGGGCAGAGGTAGAGGAAGGGTGAGAAGCAGACTCCCCACTGAGCAGGCAGCCCCAATGCAGGGCTCATTCCCAGGACCCTGGGATCATGACCTGAGCCAAAAGCAGACGCCTAACCCTGAGCCATCCAGGCTCCCCTCCTGATAAGATTTTTGTAAGAGAAATAAAAAGTAATATTCTCTGAGTATCTTATTTCAGTGCTTCCTATTGAATCGTAGAATTTTATCAATGGAAAGCACATTAGGAATAGTTTATCCAAGTTCCTTATTTTATAGATTAAGAAAAAATGCTCAACATGCTCGAGAATATAAGGGTAAAGCTTCAGCTTTCTGAATAACAGATGACAATACGATTAGATTTTGTGGGAAAAAAAAATCTTCAGAGACTTTAATTGTACTATCACTATTTCTTGCTGCATTTCTGCTTGAGTACATGAAGAGAACAAATGACATGATTGGTCTTTTGAAATAAAATCAGGACAAGTTTATCTTCAAGGTAAATAATACCTCATCTGAATCAGAGATAATTATATGTTATTTTACCAACTTATAATATTGAATTAATGAACCTAGGCATATAAAATGTAATTAAGTATCTTCTTTATAAGCTATACATGCAAGATTTAGTCATAACCTTAATAAGTATAAAATTCAAAACAGAAGTTTAGCATATGTGAACTTGTTTAACCTATTAGAGCTCTCGAATAAAATGAAAAATGTCATTAACTAGGAACAAAACCCAAAACATGAGGTTAAGGTAATGGAAAAGCAACAGTGACATCTGCTGTCTGTTTTTATACTTTCCCTTTACACTTCAAATCTTCAATTTTCTTCTATATTTATCAGTCACATCTATAACGTAAGAAATACTTTGATGACCAAGCACATTGTCTACTCTAGTGATTTGTTTCCAGAGAATCTGAAGAAAACTATTTTGAATATATGATCTGTATCACAGATCTTTTAATACACACATTTTTCAATAATCTGATGAGCGATTTCACCAAAATTTAGAATGTACAATAACAGTATCCACAAACCAATGACAGGTTAATATTCACATTGCTGCTGTTCTTTATGTTCCACCAGTAATTTTTTTTAAAAAAACAAAATACCTTTAATTTCTATGATATTATATACAAAGCACAGTGCTGTTACCATGACAGAACAGCATTTAGATTCCTTCATGAGACAACAAAAATGCACAATTCAGACCTGGAAATCCTTAGGCTGCTTCCACCAGCACCATAGCAGTCTTAACAAATAGGAGAGGTAGGCAGCAGTGTACGCATCCCTCCTAGATATGCAACTTCTCAGGCTCCCACCTCATGACTGCTAAAATACCGCAATCACAGTCACTTGCTTAATAAATGAATTTGTCATAAGTTCTTACTGTTCTACAATATTCATTTTCACTCTGGAAGATTAAGACATTGGGCCATTAATGACCAGTAGCTCCCTGGAGGGAGGAAGTTAATCAGATAGATTTTCTATTTGACAGTCAACTGGTGAGCATTTTAGTTGGAGAAGAAAGGAAAATGGTTTTGTCTTTGGGATGCTGGCCCAAGAAGGCAGGCAGGTTGTGGAGAAAACTGAGTAATAAGGGTATAAGGATACTAAGTACTTGATCAAGGTCAGAAGGAAGGAAAACACAGAAAAGAGAAAATAATACCACCGACAGAACTTTACAATTTTGCTCAGTTCCCACAATGTCCATAAAACAATATTTACATGGATATTGAGTAAGTAGTGACAGAGCTATGAAATAATAAGGAAAGAACCAAGAAGATTCTTTAACTCTCAAACCAGTGATGCAAGACCAGAAAATCACAGACAAAAATAAGTGTCCCAAGTGTATTTCTCTTATCTGGGTAGAGAGGAGCTGATTTTTCTTATTTGTTTTAAAAAGGAAAAGGTACTACTCAGTCTAAGGCGTGATAAATGACATCCTTCCACTGACAGCACTCAACACAAAACACAATCTGTGGAAGCTGATCTCAAAGTTTCGCGTAAGTGAAAACAAAGGTTATTGGTTTGATAAAAGAAAATCCATTTTTAAGATGACAGTATAAAAAATCCTCTAATGGCAAGAAGCAGTTTTCATTCTACAGAAAAGTGAAATTCAAGAGCTCATATGGGAAAAAGAGATCATTTGCTCTGTTTATTCTTGCCTGAACAGACACATTCTAAATTGATCATCAGTGAAGTATAGGATAAACAGTCAGGAGCAAATGTGCCTCTGCTTTTAGTCCTGACATTTGAAGAAAATTTATAAAGAAACTTTATATAAAAATAAATCTTCTCATATACCCAATAAAGGCAGTGTTGTTCAGGAATCTAAGGTCATGATGAATGTCCCAAGCCAATGAAGTAATTTTTCAATGAAATCATTATTTGATCATTTAACCTCTAAAAATAGCATCAACAAGCAATGATCAAAATTGTCACTGGAAGTGTACACTGGATATATAAAGATGAGTAGGTCATGGATTCCTCACCACAGAATTTTCAATACACAAATAGGACATAAACATATGCAAAAGAAAAAAATTATTCTTGCCTGAGATTTTCTGGTCCTGCATCACTGGTTTAAGAGTTAAGAAATCTTCTTGGTTCATTGTTTCATTCTTTGTCACAATTTACTCATTATCCATGTAAAAATTGTTTTACGGGCATTTTGGGTACAGGGTAAACACCAAAGTCAGTTTTCTAAAGGGATATTAAGAAGGCTCCGTTCTGTAAGAAAATGGGCTGCATCTTTGAAAATGAGAAGGCATTCAAAATGTGAACAATGGGGAGACTGGCATTTTGTGAAGAAAAATAGGTGAGAGGAAGAGCTCTAAAACAACATGGAGTGTTAGGGAAATCTAGTTCAGTATGGCTGAGAATGGGTGTGAGGAAAAAAGGGATGAGAGATGGGGCTGAGGGAGAAGCAGGAGTGAGATCCTGGAAGGGTCAGTATGACATGGTTGAACTAAGCTCAGTATGAACTTTCTACCTGTTTTGTTTTTCAGATATGAGACTGGAGAAACCTTCTCAACCATGTCTATTCAAAAGTAAAGGGTTTTAGATTTCCTCCACCGATTTGAGAAAAAGAGGATAATAATAAGTAATTAAAAATGAATCTTGATAAATCATTCCAAACTATTTATTTTTTTGTTAAAGATTTTCCTTATTTGAGAGAAAGAATGAGAGAGAGAGAGCATGCATGAGCAGGGGGAAGGGCAGAGGGAGAAGCAGACTTCCCGCTGAGCAGGGAACCCCAAAGTGGGGCTTGATCCCAGGACCCTGGGATCATGACCTGAACCGAAGGCAGATGCTTAACTGACTGAGCCACCCAGGCACACCACATTCCAAAAAATTTAACAGTAAAATAAATGAGAAAATGAAAATGAGGGTAGTATCCTCATAAATGGTAAAGGCTTTATCATTTTAAATGTCTTCTTTGATACTTAGCAGATCAGAAGTGTACATTAGTAAGTTATAGCCTTAAGAACAATTAGGAAAATAAACCATTTAGAGACATCAGTTTTCCTTAAACACTCTTTCTGGAGACACAGTTGGAAACTTCCATTCATTCAGCACTTGTTCTTTGGTGAAATAGTCTTAGTCCTTTCCCAAGACCATGTGGGTCAAGACTTAATGGGTCTGGACAGACACCTGGTTAGGGCTATGAAAGCCACCTGGACTGCAGAAAGCTTTTTGGTTCTAGGAGGAAAACCTTACAGGGTTTTTTCTCACAACTGCATCTGTGACAGCAAGTGCCTCCTAAAATGAAAATTTAAGGGATCTTTGCAAGGAAAGCCCATACCTGGAGTCTTGACAAAGAAGAACAAAGAAGGTAAGATATTGTTTCGAGTCAGTGATGGCTATGATTGAACTATCTCTTAGGTACCATGTGTCTTGCAAGCTCTATAATACCACTTGGAATATCAAAACTCGGAAGAATAAAGGAAAAGCTCTTTAATAAAGAGAAAAGAGTGAGGAAACCTGGACTCATTTTTTTTCAGGTTATTAATGTTTATTTTATTAACATAATGTATTATTTGTTTCAGGGGTACAGGTCGGTGATTCAACAGTCTTACACAATTCACAGCGCTCACCATAGTACTTACCCTCGCCAGTGTCCATCACCCAGCCACCCCATCCCTCCCACCCCCCACCATTCCAGCAACCCTCAGTTTGTTTCCTGAGATTAAGAATTCCTCATATCAGTGAGGTCATATGATACACGTCTTTCTCTGATTGACTTATTTCACTTAGCATAATACCCTCTAGTTCCATCCACTTTGTTGCAAATGGCAAGATTTTGGTTTTTTGATGGCTGCATAATATTCCATTGTATATATATACCACATCTTCTTTATCCATTCATCTGTCAGTGGACATTTAGGCTCTTTCCATAGTTTGGCTATTGTGGACATTGCTGCTATGAACATTGGGATGCATGTGCCCCTCTGGATCACTACATTTGTACCTTTGGGGTAAATACCCAGTAGTGCAATTGCTGGGTTGTACGGTAGCTCTATTTTCAACTTTTTGAAGAACCTCCATACTGTTTTTCAGAGTGGCTGCCCCAGCTTGAATTCCCACCAACAGTGTGGGAGGGTTCCCCTTTCTCCACATTCTCGCCAACATCTGTTGTTTCCTGACTTGTTAATTTTAGCCATTCTGACTGGTGTGAGGTGGTATCTCACTGAGGTTTTGATTTGGATTTTCCTGATGCCGAGCGATGTTGAGCACTTTTTCATGTGTCTGTTGGCCATTTGGATGTCTTCTTTGGAAAAATGTCTGTTCATGTCTTCTGCCCATTTCTTGATTGGATTATTTGTTCTTTGGGTGTTGAGTTTGATAAGTTCTTTATAGACTTTGGATACTAGCCCTTTATCTGATATGTCATTTGCAAATATCTTCTCCCATTCTGTTGGTTGTCTTTTGGTTTTGTTGACTGTTTCCTTTGCTGTGCAAAAGCTTTTTATCTTGATGAAGTCCCAATAGTTCATTTTTGCCCTTGCTTCCCTTGTCTTTGGCGATGTTTCTCGGAAGAAGCTGCTGCGGCTGAGGTTGGAGAGGTTGCTGCCTGTGTTCTCCTCAAGGATTTTGATAGATTCCTGTCTCATATGTAGGGCTTTCATCCATTTTGAGTCTATTTTTGTGTGTGGTGTAAGGAAATGGTCCAGTTTCATTCTTCTGCATGTGGCTGTCCAATGGAAACCTGGACTCATAGCTAGGTCTTTGGTATCTGTTAGTATCTTTCACTTAAATAGGTATATATATATATATATATATATATACACATATATATTCTATATAAAATAATTAAAAGGAGTGAACAAAAGGAAAATATATTAGGAAAAAACTTTAAGTGCACATGAAGCCTACATTGTACTCTTGCCTAGACATACAAATATTTCCATTAGGACACAAAACCTCTCCTATACAATAACACACAAGGCTTCATCCAGGAAGCTTCTCAAGTTCCTTCATTTGCTATTCCTATTTCATTCTTTCATAAACAAAGTCATTTCTAACAAGCTCCCAGGAGATGCCAATGCTGCTGGTCCATGGACCATACTTGGAGTATCAAGGCTTTCAAGCATAATGAGCATAACTCACTTGCCTTAGGAAAATTTTCCTAATTCCTATACAGAAGAGATCCACCCAGGAGACTCATTAGCTTCTAGCCCATGACTCCCCTATGGAGCACTCATGTTGTTTCTCTGGATTTCTTTGTTAAATATGCATCTTCCATCTTACCTTCCTCATAAAATGCTATGCAGTTCTGAGCAGAGCAGGTAAATCTACATTCAATGATAAGAGGCAGTATTATTTAATGGCATAAATGAGAAATCCACATCAGGTCCAAACCCCACTACTGCCCACCTAGCTGAGTGACCATAGAAAAGTATTTCAACCAGCCTACCTTCAATTTCCTTATCTGTAGAATACAGATGACAACAGCAAATACTTTAAAGTTTATTCTACGGATTACATGAAGTAACCCGTGTGGCATTACCTGGTGAGCACTCAACAAATGCTACTTATTAGTATTATCACAATGCCACAGCATCTACAGTGCTTCTAATGTGTACTCCCATCTCTATTGATGATACCATTTGAGATCTGAAATTCACAAGCTGATTTAGTCTAATAGAATACTTTGCTCTCACAACCACCAACCATGCACACCCTCTAAGTATATTAATCAGTTTTTTTCTTATAAATACTGCGTGAAGATCAACACCCCCAATCTTTACATGTATATTTTAACATAGGGGGTATTTATCATCCTTTTGGGCCACCCACTACCTTAAACCTTCTATTAGTTGGGGCTTTTACTTGCAAACAATAGCACCGAATCAAGCTAGTTTTAGCAGAAAGGGATTTCTAGACGAATATTAACCAGCTCACAGAATCCCTGAGAGGGACAAATAACAAGGCTTGGGGCTCACAAGCAGAGTCAGTCAGCTAAGAACAAAACAGTGAGAGACAAGGCGTAGCTACACTGTGTGTCTGTCCTAAGAAACTCCACTAACAACTCCACTCACAGGTTAGTACACTTGGTTCTGAATGCCAGAAGTCCCCCACAGCCACTCTTAAAAAAAAAAAAAAAAAAGTCACCTTCACAACCATGCTTGCAGACAGTTCAATAGCCCTGCATGCAGCCATATGAGTTGGCTTTATATCCCAATCTTGTGTAGGTAGTCTACAGTGGCAACAGAGCCTGAGAATCTACCAGTTTCCAGACAAGGACTATCTAGAAAAGGGTTGGGAAGGGTGTTGAATGAGCTAACCTATTATAGTATTTACCAAAACCTACTCCCTATATTTTGGGGGTCTCACCTTCTTAGTGGGCCTCACAACTGAAACATGAGCCCATGACCTAAGTTCTACCAGTCCAATGCATCCACTCAATTATGAATCAGGAATGCAAAGAGGAGAATGTGAGCAATTTAGTCTGGCAATGACAAGAGATGGAGCATGATAATATCCCTAGGGTTGCGGTGGCATTAGTTCTAGTGGACCCAATCCGAGGTCCATTATTACTACTACAAGGTCAGCCTTGCAAAGTACAGCACCCAGTCTCAGCAGCAGCAGCAAGGGTATCCTTATGGGACATGATCTGGGGTATTGTTCCTAGCTCTGCAGCCCTGAAGATTCTGTGCAATAATAACTAATTTTCTGCTTACAGAGTATAGAGTTGCTTTAACTTAAAAACACTAATATATAAATTGCTACCAATTGCAGTTGTAGGCAATGGTCCCTCAGAAAAATGGAACTGGATATCTGACCTCATTGAGATAAAAACAGTGAAAAATCTAGTCAGTATTAAGAGATGGGAATGAAAACCGGTGGCACAAATTATCAAATTATCACCTTAAAGAAGTACCACATAACCCCTGCCACGGAAGTATATGACAGGCGTGAGGAATTCGAGAACTGTGGGGTATGGACGTTATTTCTAACAGTGCTGCAATGCTTAAAGGGAAAGAATGACAAGCTGAAATCACAAATCCTTGACTAGAGGCATGAAGTGAAATCCCGAGTTTCTCTGACTGCTAAAAGAATGTCTTATCGCTTTCAGCCGCAGGGCTGAGATAACTGGAAATCAAACTCAAACTTTGATCCTGGAGCCTTCTAAAAATTATAATGTCAGTTGAATTCACAGCCCACTGAGATCACTTATGTGAAAGTAAAAGCATTGATCATGATAGAACAAAACTGAAATCTGGAATGGAAAAAAAATGGATTAATTTGGATGTCATAAGTACCCCAAGCCCACCAAATCCCATGACAGGCCCTTGCTGACCAAGGCACTGTCATTCTCTTTGTCAGGTGAGACACAGAAGGAATAAATTATCTATGGTAATGGAGGTGGCTGTCACAAAAATCAAGTTCTTTAGGTAGCAGGGATAGCAGAGCTGATGGCAGCTTCCAGAGTCCATTGCTGTCCATTGCCAGGGATGTCAACAGTGCAGGATATAGTTCTTAGCAGCAATGACAGCAATGTCTCCACTGAGCTAGTTCTGCAGCATGATTTGGAATGTTGTTCCTATCTGCATAGTCCCAAGGCTGGTTCACTAGCCCAGTGTCCTCTGAATAAATAATTTTCTTCTCAAATCAACCAAATTTGGTTTCTTGCTTATAGCTAAAAACTATTATGCTTAAAAATTTCAATAATGGCTTTTTATTTTACCCGAACCCCTCCCCTCAAAAATATGATCAGGATATAAAACATTTCAACTCTGTTTGACTGCTTTGGAACAATAAGTCCATAACTGCTCTAAATTTTCCTTACAATAAGAACTCATGCTTAGAATGACAGGCTCCCTGCCTGGAAAATTTAATGAGAGATTCATGGCTGTTTGCTACTTACAGAGAAAATTTATTCCCTTACACCTTTATCCATCCTTGTCTCTTTTATATGCAATTTTACTATTCACAGTTTTCCAGTGAATTATCAAAGAAAAGGCAAACACAAATGGCTCCCTATGTAGCAGCAGTCAACTAATTTATCAAATCATAACCCACAAATTCCAACATGAGCAATTGCCTGGTCAATCTAACACCATGACAAACTAAATGCCTGATAAACAGTCACAATCCCTTAGAAAATTTATGGCAAAGACTTTCAAAACCTCCAGCAAAGGGTATTATTGGTGTGATGGTGAAAACCACAGATCAAATATAGCTCATACACTGTTGATAAGGCTATTCAAGTCCCCAAAATCACACTACAAATGTATATATATTTGGGAGGAGCAAGATGGCGGAGGAGTAGGAGACCTGGATTTCATCTGGTCCCAGGAATTCAGCTAGATAGGGATCAAACCATTCTGAACACCTACAAACTCAACAGGAGATCGAAGAAAAGAATAGCAGCAACTCTCTGAACAGAAAAGCGACCACTTTCTGGAAGGTAGGACGTGTGGAGAAGTGAATCCGAGGCGATATTCGGGAAGATAGACGGCGGGGGAGGGGGCCTCCGTAGCCGCTTCTGGCAAGTGATAGAGCCGCGGAGCACAAAACCGGAACATTTAAAGGTCGGCTCTGCTGAGGGACGTTGCTCTAGTGGCTAAGTGGGGGTGAAACACTTGCTGGGACAGTGTGGTCTCAGGACCCTCGGGGTCACAGAAAGACCAGGGGTGCCTGAGTGCAGCAGAGCTCCCAGGTATCGGAGCGGGGAAGCCGGCTGCAGAGACGGAGCCGAGGCACGGGCTCTCAGCTCAGGGTTGTCATAAACCATGATCCCTGGCACAGTTAGGCCACTGCTCTTCCAGCAGGGACCCAACAAGCGGCAGATCCTGGGAGACTCCCCTTCCTCCCCTGGGAGAAGCGGTGCGAGAGCTCACCACAGGGATCTGCTGGGTTTGGAGACTCCACACCAAGTCGGGTGCCAGAGATAGAAATGCTCAGTCACAGGCCAGGTGAGCACGGAGTGAGGCCGGAGACCGGGGAGACGGGAGTGATTGACTGCTTTTCTCTGGGGGCTCACTGAGGAGCGGGGCCCCAAGTTCTCGGCTCCTCTGTGGCGGAGATTGGGAGTCTGCCATTTTCACTCTCATCCTCCAAAGCTGCACGGGAAGCTTGCAGGGAACAAAAGCTCCCAAGAGCAAACACGAGCAGATTACTTAGCCCGGACCGGCAAGGTTGGGGCAATTCCACCTCCAGCAAAGACATTTGGGAACCACAGCAACAGGCCCCTCCCCCAGAAGATCAGCAAGAACAGCCAGCCAAGGCCAAGATTACCGATCAATGAGAACGGCAGAACTCCAGCACTAGGGGAATACAGCATATAGAATTCATGGCTTTTTTACCATGATTCTTTAGTCTTTCAAAGTTAATTTTTTTAATTTTCTTTTTTTTCTCTTTCTATATTTTTTTGAATTCTTCTTTTTCCCTTTTTCAACCAACATCTTATCAATCCCTTTTTTAAAAATCTTTTTTATTTTTCATTTTTAGAGTCATAATCTATCCCTTCATAGTAGTTAACCCTATTTTTGGTATATCTATAACCTGTTCTCTCTTTAAAATTTTGGGATACAGTTTCTTCTAACAGACCAAAATATACCCTAAATCTCTAATGTATGACTTTGTTCTAGTCTCCTGCCTGATCACATTTTCTCCTTTTTTTTTCTTTTTAATTTCTCTTCTTTCTTTTTTCAACCAACTTCTTATCTTATCAATTCCTTCTATAAAATCTTTTATAATTTTCATCTTTATAGTCATATTCCATCCCTTCATCGTATTCACCCTTATTTTTGTACATATATAAGTTTTTCTTTCTTTAAAATTTTGGGAGGCAGTTTCTTCTAACAGACCAAAATACACCCAAAATCTGCCGGGTGGCACTGATCTGTGCACCAGCCTGATCATATTTGATCATATTCTTTTTTTTATCTTTTTCTTTTTCTGTTTTTCTTTTTTTTCCTTTCTTTTCCCCTGGTTTCAGGTCTCTTCTGATTTGTTTAGTGTATATTTTTCTGGGGTCGTTGTTACCCTATTAGCATTTTGTTCTCTCATTCATCTGTTCTCCTCTGGACAAAATTACAAGATGGAAAAAATCACCTCAAAAAAAAGAACAAGAAGCAGTACCGACTGCCAGGGACCCAATCAATACAGACATTAGTAAGATATCGGAACTACAGTTCAGAATGACAATTTTAAAGATAATAGCTGGGCTTGAAAAAAGCATGGAAGATATTAGAGAAACCCTTTCTGGAGAAATAAAAGAACTAAAATCTAATCAAGTCAAAATCAAAAAGGCTATTAATGAGGTGCAATAAAAAATGGTGGCTCTAACTGCTAGGATAAATGAGGCAGAAGAGAGAATTAGTGATTAGAAGACCAAATGATGGAGACTAAAGAAGCTGAGAAAAAGAGAGATAAACAACTACTGGATCATGAGGACAAAATTCGAGAGATAAGTGATACCATAAGATGAAACAATATTAGAATAATTGGGATCCCAGAAGAAGAAGAAAGAGAGAGAGGGGCAGAAGGTATATTGGAGCAAATTATAGCAGAGAACTTCCCTAATTTGGGGAAGGAAACAGGCATCAAAATCCAGGAGGCACAGAGAACCCCCCTCAAAATCAATAAATATAAGTCAACACCCTGACATCTAATAGTAAAACTTACAAGTCTCAGAGACAAAGAGAAAATCCTGAAACCAGCTCAGGACAAGAGGTCTACCTACAATGGTAGAAACATTAGATTGGCAACAGACTTATCCACAGAGACCTGGCAGGCCAGAAAGGACTGGCATGATATATTCAGAGCACTAAATGAGAAAAATATGCAGCCAAGAATACTATATCCAGCTAGGCTGTCATTGAAAATAGAAGGAGAGATAAAAAGCTTCCAGGACAAACAAAAACTAAAGGAATTTGCAAACACCAAACCAGCCCTACAAGAAATATTGAAAGGGGTCCTCTAAGCAAAGAGAGAGCCTAAGTGTAACGTAGACCGAAAGGAACAGAGACAATATAGAGTAACAGTCACCTTACAGGCAATATAATGGCACCAAATTCACATATTTCAATAGTTATCCTGAATGTAAATGGGCTAAATGCCCCATTCAAAAGACACAGGGTATCAGATTGGATAAAAAAAACAAGACCCATCAATATGCTGTCTGCAAGAGACTCATTTTAGACCCAAAGACACCCCCAGATTGAAAGTGAGGGGGTGGAAAACCATTTACCATACTAATGGACACCAAAAGAAAGCTGCGGTGGCAATCCTTATATCAGACAAATTAGATTTTAAACCAAAGACTATAATAAGAGATGAGGAAGGACACTATATCATACTTAAAGGGTCTATCCAACTAGAAGATCTAACGATTTTAAATATCTATGCCCCTAACATGGGAACAGCCAGTTATATAAGCCAATTAATAACAAAATCAAAGAAACACATAGACAACAATACAATAATAGTAGGGGACTTTAACACCCCCCTCACTGAAATGGACAGATCATCTAGGCAAAAGATCAACAAGGAAATAAAGGCTTTAAATGACACACTGGACCAAATGGACTTCACAGATATATTCAGAACATTCTATCCCAAAGCAACAGAATACACATTCATCTCTAGTGCCCATGGAACATTCTCCAGAATTGATCAAATCCTAGGTCACAAATCAGGTCTCAACCAGTACCAAAAGATTGGGATCATTCCCTGCATATTTTCAGACCACAGTGCTATGAAACTAGAACTCAGTCACAAGAGGAAAGTTGGAAAGAACTCAAACACATGGAGGCTAAAGAGCATTCTACTAAAGAATGAATGGGTCAAGACTCTCAGGAAACAAACTGAGGGTTGCTGGAGTGGTGGGGGGTGGAATGGATGGGTTGCTGGGTGATAGACATTGGGGAGGGTATGTGTATGGTGAGCGCTGTGAATTGTCTAAGACTGTTGAATCACAGACCTGTACCTCTGAAACAAATAATACATTATATGTTAAAAAAAAAAAAAAGAAAGAAAATAGTAGGAAGGGAAAAATGAAGGGGGGGAAATCGGAGGGGGAGATGAACCATGAGAGACTATGGACTCTGAGAAACAAACTGAGGGTTCTAGAGGGGAGGGGGGTGGGGGGATGGGTTAGCCTGGTGATGGGTATTAAACAGGGCATGTACTGAATGGAGCACTGAGCATTATACGCAAAAAATGAATCATGGAACACTACATCAAAAGCTAATGATGTAATGTATGTTGATTAACATAACATAATAAAATTTAAAAAAATGTAAAATAAAAATAAAGAATGAATTGGTCAACCAGGAAATTAAAGAAGAATTTTAAAAATTCATGGAAATAAATGAAAATGAAAACACAACTGTTCAAAATCTCGGGATGCAGCAAAGGCGGTCCTAAGAGGAAAGTATATAGCAATACAAGCCTTTCTCAAGAAACAAAAAACAAGAAAGGTCTCAAATACACAACCTAACCCTACACCTAAAGGAGCTGGAGAAAGAACAGCAAATAAAGCAGGAGAAGAGAAATAATAAAGATCAGAGCAGAAATCAATGAAATAAAAACCAAAAGAACAGTAGAACTGATCAATGAAACTAGGAGCTGGTTCTTTGAAAGAATTAATAAGATTGATAAACCCCTGGCCAGACTTATCAAAGAGAAAAGAGAAAGGACCCAAATAAATAAAATCATGAATGAAAGAAGAGAGATAACAACCAACACCAAAGAAATACAAACAATTATAAGAACATATTATGACCAACTATATGCCAGCAAGTTAGATAATCTGGAAGAAATGGATGCATTCCCAGAGATGTATAAACTACCAAAACTGAACCAGGAAGAAATAGAAAACCTGAACAGATCTATAACCACTAAGGAAATTGAAGCAGTCATCAAAAATCTCCCAACAAACAAGAGCCCCGGGCCAGATGGCTTCCCAGGGGAATTCTACCAAACATTTAAAGAAGAACTAATACCTACTCTTCTGAAACTGTTCCAAAAAATAGAAATGGAAGGAAAACTTCCAAACTCATTTTATGAGGCCAGCATTACCTTGATCCCAAAATCAAACAAAGACCCCATCAAAAAGAATTACAGACCAATATCCCTGATGAACATGGATGCAAAAATTCTCACCAAGATACTAGCCAATAGGATCCAACAGTACATTAAAAGGATTATTCACCACGACCAAGTGGGATTTATCCCTGGGCTGCAAGTTTGGTTCAACATCCACAAATCAATCAATGTGATACAATACATTAATAAAAGAAAGAACAAGAACCATATGATCCTCTCAATAGATGCAGAAAAAGCATTTGACAAAGTACAGCATCCTTTCTTGATCAAAACTCTTCAGAGTATAGGGATAGAGGGTACATACCTCAATATCATAAAAGCCATCTATGAAAAACCCACAGCGAATATCATTCTCAATGGGGAAAAACTGAGAGCTTTCCCCCTGAGGTCAGGAACACGGCAGGGATGTCCACTATCACCACTGCTATTCAACATAGTACTAGAAGTTCTAGCCACAGCAATCAGACAACAGAAAGAAATAAAAGGCATCCAAATCGGCAAAGAAGAAGTCAAACTCTTACTCTTTGCAGATGATATGATACTTTATGTGGAAAACCCAAAAGACTCCACCCCAAAACTGCTAGAACTCATACAGGAATTCAGTCAAGTGGCAGGATATAAAATCAATGCACAGAAATCAGTGGCATTCCTATACACCAACAACAAGACAGAAGAAAGAGAAATTAAGGAGTCAATCCCATTTAAAATTGCACCCAAAACCATAAGATACCTAGGAATAAATCTAACCAAAGAGGCAAAGAATCTGTACTCAGAAAACTATAAAATACTCATGAAAGAAATTGAGGAAGACACAAAGAAATGGAAAAATGTTCCATGCTCATGGATTGGAAGAACAAATATTGTGAAGATGTCAATACTACCTAGAGCAATCTACACATTTAATGCAATCCCTATCAAAATACCATCCACTTTTTTCAAAGAAATGGAACAAATAATCCTAAAATTTGTATGGAACCAGAAAAGACCCCGAATAGCCAGAGGAATGTTGAAAAAGAAAAGCAAAGTTGGTGGCATCACAATTCTGGACTTCAAGCTCTGTTACAAAGCTGTCATCATCAAGACAGTATGGTACTGGTACAAAAACAGACACATAGATTGATGGAACAGAATAGAGAGCCCAGAAATGGACCCTCAACTCTATGGTCAATTCATCTTCAACAAAGCAGGAAAGAATGTCCAATGGAAAAAAGACAGTCTCTTCAACAAATGGTGTTGGGAAAATTGGACAGCCACATGCAGAAGAATGAAACTGGACCATTTCCTTACACCACACACAAAAATAGACTCAAAATGGTTGAAATGTGAGACAGGAGTCCATCAAAATCCTAGAGGAGAACACAGGCAGCAACCTCTTCGAACTCAGCCACAGCAGCTTCTTCCAAGAAACATCGCCAAAGACAAGGGAAGCAAGGGCAAAAATGAACTATTGGGACTTCATCAAGATAAAAAGCTTTTGCACAGCAAAGGAAACAGTCAACAAAACCAAAAGACAACCAACAGATTGGGAGAAGATATTTGCAAATGACCTATCAGATAAAGGGCTAGTATCCAAAGTCTATAAAGAACTTATCAAACTCAACACCCAAAGAACAAATAATCCAATCAAGAAATGGGCAGAAGACATGAACAGACATTTTTCCAAAGAAGACATCCAAATGGCCAACAGACACATGAAAAAGTGCTCGACATCACTCAGCATCAGGGAAATCCAAATTAAAACCTCAGTGAGATACCACCTCACACCAGTCAGAATGGCTAAAATTAACAAGTCAGGAAACGACAGATGTTGGTGAGGATGCACAGAAAGGGGAACCCTCTTACACTGTTGGTGGGAATTCAAGCTGGGGCAGCCACTCTTGGAAAACAGTATGGAGGTTCTTCAAAAAGTTAAAAATAGAGCTACCATACGACCCAGCCATTGCACTACTGGGTATTTACCCCAAAGACACAAATGTAGTGATCCGAAGGGTTACGTGCACCCCGATGTTTATAGCAGCAATGTCCACAATAGCCAAACTATGAAAAGAGCCAAGATGTCCATTGACAAATGAATGGATAAAGAAGATGTGGTATATATATACAATGGAATATTATGCAGCCATCAAAAGGAATGAAATCTTGCCATTTCCAACGCCATGGATGGAACTGGAGGGTATTATGCTGAGCGAAATATGTCAATCAGAGAAAGACATGTGTCATATGACCTCACTGATATGAGGAATTCTTAATCTCAGGAAACAAAATGAGTGTTGCTGGAATGGTGGGGGGTGGGAGGGATGGGGTGGCTGGGTGATAGACATTGGGGAAGGTATGTGCTATGGTGAGTGCTGTGAATTGTGTAAGACTGTTGAATCACAGACCTGTACCTCTGAAACAAATAATACATTATATGCTAAAAAAAAAAAAAAAAAGATAGTAGGAAGGCAAAAATGAAGGAGGGGAAACCATGAGAGACTACGGACTCTGAGAAACAAACTGAGGGTTCTAGAGGGGAGGGGAGTGGGGGGATGGGTTAGCCTGGTGATGGGTATTAAAGAAGGCACGTATTGAATGGAGCACTGGGTGTTATATGCAAACAATGAATCATGGAACACTACATCAAAAACTAATGATGTAATGTATGGTGATTAACATAACATAATAAAATTAAATTAAATATATATATATATATGTTTTTGTTTTGAGCTGTAAAGAATGAGAAGTTGTTTTGCTGCATTAGACCCATAATAGGTCACTATAACGATGGCTACCCAGTTGGGCTATTTATGTACCTTTCCAGATTTGTTCTACCTCACCATCCTGGGCCTCTGGTATCTTGTTCAAGGAGAATCCAGCCACCCCACCAGTCCCATCTCCTCATCTCCTAACACTACTGCCTGTCTCCAGGCAAGCTTCCATGTGGCTTCATTGAAGCTACCACAGCAACAGCCACAGTGGCTCCTTTCACTGCATCTAGGTTCAGATGAAGCTAGGCTGGCTCCTTTTTGTCATTCAAGTGTCAAAGTATTCTCTCTCTCTTCTCTCTCTCTCCCTTTCTCTTTTATTTTCATCATAACACATACCAGTACTTGTTCATGTGAGTTCCATGACAACAGGAATTTTATGTCTTGTTCAATACTGTATCCCAGTACCTAGAACAGTGCTCACAATACAAGAGGAGCTCTACAAATGTTTGGTGAATAAATAAAGAAGGGCATTTCCCCACTGGGTTTGGTCACAAAGAGGTGACGAGTGACCTTAGCAATTTTAATAGAATTCTAATGAAGAAGCCTAATTGAAGAGGGTGAGAAGTGAGAAAATGGACAGAGTGTAGTTCTATAGAGAAACCTAACTGTGGATGGAGGATTGCTGGAAGGGCAGGTGGATACAGAGACTCTTTAAAGATGAGCAAATGAGGATATTTAAATGCTGGTGGAAGGGGAAGAATTCAAGAATCAGACACTTCTCTACTGTGTTCTTATCCAATCATTCACTCATTCTCCTGGGCTTAGGAAACTAAGTGAAACTAATAAAATGACCAGCATGCACTCTTCAGGAAAAGTGCATGCTGTGGGAAATAGTTTCAATAACCAACATATTTGTGTGACAGCACCATTTTTTGAGCTCAGTGAAGTGAATAAACAAGCTGAACTTTTTGTCATTAGCCTTCAATAGGATAGCAGTTTTCCAGACAAATTCAATCTTTTCTGACTCTCAAAAAGCAATTTTATGTTGAAAGGGCTCTATATTCAAGAGAGAGACTTTTAATATTAAGCCTGAGACCCGAGGAGACTACAATGGCTAACATGATGAATAAAAAATAAAAATAATAATTGTTTCCTCTTGTAAAATACTTACTTTAGGTAGTAGGAGTAAAAGCAACTAAATATAAAAGCCTTTCAATGTTGATTATTTTCAAATCTTTCATCAACTCCACACAATATGGTAATTTTTAAAGTGGTCAAATTTTGCCCTTTTATTCTTCCAAAGGAAGCTCTACCGATTCAGATAAAATTTCTTAAATAAGATAAAATTTTCATAGTGTAACACAATCATCTTAAGTGAGCCCTTTAAGTAGTCATTTCAGAGAAGACAGTGGATATAAGTGATATATCAGTAAAAGCACTCAGTTCCATACTTTAAATATGTGATTCTGTTAATAAAAGTAATACAAGTAAGAAGGCAAACCAAGAATATGCCCCTGATTCCTATCCCTGCCTAAAATATACCCAGATTTTTTTAATATTTTATTTAAAAAAAATAAAAAATCCATAGGCAGTCTAGAGAATAAGAACAAATACACTTAATGTATCAGAAATAACAAAGAAGCCTTAAAAGACAGAAGGCAGGTGGAGTTGGAAGTATGAAGGAAAGCATGGTCCCAACAAAGAAAATACAGAAGCTGAAATAAGATGAAGAAATGCCATGGGTACTCCAAACTCTGAAGTGGCAAGCACTGATACGAGAAGAAGGCCTGGAAACTACTCAGGTTATTGTTAGGAGAACCACATTTAGTGCAGCCAGGTGGATCAGCAACTCTGGGGCAGATTGCTCTATGGTGGTCACAAATCTTTCCCTTCCCTGCATTCACACCCCTGCAATGTGACGTTGCAGCTCCATCAAGAAGTAGAATCTCTCATTCCTTGAATCTGGGTTGGCCATTTGACTTGCTTTGGCCAATGGGACATTAGCAAATATGATGCAGGCAAGGCTTGAAAGTCTTTTTCTGTTGTTTAGAACGTAGAACTGAGACAACCATGTGAACAAGCCCCAGCTGGCTTGCTAAAGAAAGAGTGGTTTCATGGAGGAGAACCAAGGAGTCCAACCAACTACTGGACATATAAGTGAGACCATCTGAGACCAGCCAGCCTCAAACTAACCCACCAACTGACAGCAGAAGAGCAGAATCACAGAACCACCTGCTGGTCACAGATGCATAAACAAGAACAGCAGAGAAAAGCAGAGGTAGCCAAGACCAGTTGAGCTACCTAGCAGAGCCACAAAATTGTCAGTTAATAAACCGTGCTATTAAGTCACTAAGTTTTAGAGGGGTTTTTGGTGGTGTTACAGCCATAGATGACTGATACAAACTCCCCTTCTACTACTGCACCATGCAAAACACAGCAAAACCATCTGTCTCTGGCAAGGATAGTTAATGTGAATGCATACCTTGCCAAGGGAAGTCAAGGCACCTTATGGCTGGCAACATCTATGAGAAAACAGGGAATGTTACAGAATACAGGCCACTGGCTCACCCTTCCCCACAATAACTGAAGTAAGCTGTGGTAAACAGAAGCAGCATTCACTGGTTGTCCACAACACTCTTAAATACAAAGATAAGCACAACCAAGAATCATGAAAATATTTAAGGAAACGGGCACCTGGGTGGCTCAACTGACTAAGTGTCTGTCTTCAGCTCTGGTCATGATCTCAGGGTCCTAGGATTGCGCCCCATGTCAGGCTCCCTGCTCAGCAGGGAGTCTGCTCCTCCCTCTCCCTCTTCACCTCCCCAATGCTCCTGTTCCCTCTCTCTGGCTCTCTTGCTCAAATAAATAAATAACATCTTTTTTTTTTAATTTGATTATGTTATGTTAGTCACCATACAACACATCATTAGTTTTTGATGTGATCCACGATCCATTGTTTTTGTATAACACCCAGTGCTCCATGCAGCACGTACCCTCCTTAATACCCATCACCGGGCTAACCAATCCCCCCACCCGCTCCCCTCTAAAACCCTGTTTGTTTCTCAGAGTCCATAGTCTCTCATGGTTCATCTCTCCCTCCAATTCTCCCCCACCCTCATTTTTCCCTTCCTTCTCCTAGTGTCTTCCATGCTATTCCTTATGTTCCACAAATAAGTGAAACCATATGATAATTGACTTTCTCTGCTTGACTTATTTCACGTAGCATAATCTCCTCCAGTCCCATCCATATTGATGTAAAAGTTGGGTATTCATCCTTTCTGATGGCTGAGTAATATTCCATTGTATATATGGACCACATCTTCTTTATCCATTCATCTGTTGAAGGGCATCTCGGCTCTTTCCACAGTTTGGCTATTGTGGACATTGCTGTTCTGAACATGGGGTGCATATGGCCCTTCTTTACACTACATCTGTGTCTTTGGGGTAAATACCCAGGAGTGCAATTGCTGGGTCATAGGGTAGCTCTATTTTTAAATTTTTGAGGCACCTCCACACTGTTTTCCAAAGTGGCTGTACCAACTTGCATTCCCACCAACAGTGTAAGAGGGTTCCCCTTTCTCCACAACCTCTCCAACATTTGTTGTTTCTTTCCCTGTCCATTTTTGCCATTCTAACTGGTGTAAGGTGGTATCTCAGTGTGGTTTTGATTTGGATTTCCCTGATGGCTAATGATGATGAACATTTTTTCATGTGTCTGTTAGCCATTTGTATGTCTTCTTCAGAGAAGTGTCTTTTCATATCTTCTGCCCACTTTTTGACTTGATTATTTGTTTTTTGGGTGTTGAGTTTGAGAAGTTCTATATAGATCTTGGATACCAGCCCTTTATCTGTAGTGTCATTTGCAAATATCTTCTCCCATTCTGTGGGTTGCCTCTTTGTTTTGTTGACTGTTTCCTTTGCTGTGCAGAAGCTTTTTGTCTTGATGAAGTCCCAAAAGTTCATTTTTGCTTTTGTTTCACTAGTTTTTGGAGATGTATCTTGAAAGAAGTTGCTGTGGGCGATGTCAAAGAGGTTACTGCCTCTGTTCTCCTCTAGGATTTTGATGGAGTCCTGTCTCACATTGAGGTCTTTCATCCACTTTGAGTTTATCTTTGTGAATGGTGTTAGAAAATGGTCGAGTTTCATTTTTCTGCATGTGGCTGTCCAATTTTCCCAGCACCAATTATTGAAGAGACTGTCTTTTTTCCATTGCATGTTTTTTCCTGCTTTGTCAAAGATTATTTGACCGTAGAGTTGAGGGTCCATATCTGGGTTCTCTATTCTGTTCCATTGGTCTATATGTCTGTTTTTGTGCCAGTACCATGCTGTCTTGGTGATCACAGCTTTGTAATATAGCTTGAAATCGGGCAACGTGATGCCCCCAGCTGTTTTTCTTTTTCAACATTTCCTTGGCGATTCAGGGTCTTTTCTGATTCCATACAAATTTTAGGATTGTTTGTTCCAGCACTTTGAAAAATGTCATTGGAATTTTGATCGGGATGGCATTGAAGGTATAGATTGCTCTGGGTAGCATAGACATTTTAACAAGGTTTATTCTTCTGATCCATGAGCATGGAATATTTTTCCATCTTTTTGTGTCTTCTTCAATTTGTTTCATGAGTGTTTTGTAGTTCCTAGAGTATAGATCCTTTACCTCTTTGGTTAGATTTATTCCGAGGTATCTTATGGTTTTTGGTGCTATTGTAAATGGAATCGTTTCTCTAATTTCTCTTTCTACAGTTGCATTGCTAGTGTATAAGAAAGCAACTGATTTCTGTGCATTGATTTTGTATCCTGCCACATTACTGAATTGCTGTATGAGTTCTAGTAATTTGGGGGTGGAGTCTTTTGGGTTTTCCACATAAAGTATCACGTCGTCTGCGAAAAGAGAGAGTTTGACTTCTTCTTTGCCAATTTGAATACCTTTTATTTCTTTTTGTTGTCTGCTTGCTGTTGCTAGGACTTCTAGTACTATGTTGAACAATAGTGGCGAGAGTGGGCATCCTTGACGTGTTCCTGATCTTAAGGGAAAAGCTCTCAGCTTTTCCCCATTGAGGATGATATTCGCTGTGGGTTTTTCATAGATGGATTTTATGAACTTGAATAATGTTCCCTCTATCCCTATACTCTGAAGAGTTTTAATCAGGAAAGGATGTTGTATTTTGTCAAATGCTTTTTCTGCATCAATTGGGAGGATCATATGGTTCTTGTCCTTTCTTTTATTAATGTGATGTATCACATTGATTGATTTGCAAATGTTGAACCACCATTGCATCCCGGGGATAAATCCCACTTGGTCGTGGTGGATGATCCTCTTAATGTATTGTTGGAACTTATTAGCTAGGATTTTGTTGAGGATTTTGGAATCCATATTCATGAGGGGTATTGGTCTGAAATTGTCCTTTTTGATGGGGTCTTTGCCTGGTTTGGGGATTAAGGTAATGCTGGCCTCAGAGAATGAGTTTGGAAGTTTTCCTTCTGTTTCTATTTTTTGAAACAGCTTCAGTAGAATAGGTATTATTTCTTCTTTGAATGTTTGGTAGAATTCCCCAGGGAATCCATCAGGCCCTGGACTCTTGTTTTTTGGGAGGTTTTTGATCACTGCTTCAAACTCGTTACTGGTTATTGGCCTATTCAGGTTGTCAATTTCTTCCTATTTCAGTCTTGGCAGCTTATATTTCCAGGAAGGCCTCCATTTCATCCAGATTGCTCAGTTTATTGGCATATAGTTGTTGATAATAATTTCTAATAATTGTTTCTATTTCCTTGGTGTTAGTCGTGGTCTCTCCCCTTTCATTCATAATTTTATTAATTTGGGCCCTTTCTCTTTTCTTTTGGATAAGTCTGGCCAGTGGTTTATCGATCTTATTAATTCTTTCAAAGAACCAACTTCTAGTTTCATTGATCTGATCTACTGTGTTTCTGGTTTCTAATTCATTGATTTCTGCTCTAATTTTAATTATTTCTCTTCTAATGCGTGACTTAGGCATCGTTTGTTGCTTTTTCTCTAGTTCTTTAAGGTGTAGGGTTAGTTGGTGAATTCGGGATTTTTCTATTTTTTTGAGTGAGGCTTGGATGGCTATGTATTTCCCCCTTAGGACTGCCTTTGCAGTATCCCATCGGTTTTGGACTGATGTGTTTTCATTCTCATTGATTTCCATGAATTGTTTAAGTTCTTCTTTGATTTCTTGGTTGACCCAAACATTCTTGAGCAGAGTGGTCTTTAGCTTCCAAGTGTTTGAATTTCTGCCAAATTTTTTCTTGTGATTGAGTTCCAGTTTTAAAGCATTGTGGTCTGAGAATATGCAGGGAATAATCTCAATCTTTTGGTATCGGTTGAGACCTGATTTGTGAACCAGTATGTGGTCTATTCTGGAGAAAGTTCCATGTGCGCTCGAGAAGAATGAGTATTCTGTTGTTTTAGGGTCGAATGTTCTGTAAATATCTATGAGGTCCACCTGGTCCAATGGATCATTCAAAGCTCTTGTTTCCTTGTTTCCTTGTTGATTTTCTGCTTAGATGATCTGTCCATTGCTGAGAGTGGAGTATTGAGGTCTCCTACAATTAACGTATTGTTATCAATATGACTCTTTATTTTGGTTAAGAGTTGGCTTATGTAGATGGCTCCTCCCATGTTGGGGGCATAGATATTTACAATTGTTAGATCTTCTTGTTGGATAGACCCTTTAAGAATGATATAGTGTCCTTCTGTGTCTCTTATTACAGACTTTAGTGTAAAATCTAATTTGTCTGATATAAGAATTGCCATCCCAGCTTTCCTTTGAGGTCCGCTGGCATGGAAGATGGATCTCCATCCCTTCACTTTCAGTCTGGATGTATCTTTAGGTTCAAAATGAGTCTCTTGTAGGCAGCATATGGATGGGTCCTGTCTTTTTATCCAATCTGCAGCCCTGTGCCATTTTATGGGAGCATTTAGGCCATACACGTTGAGAGTGATTATTGAAAGATATGAATTTATTGTCATCATATTGCCTGTGAAGACGTTTTTATAGATTGTCCCTGTAAATTTCTGTTGTATATCACTCTTGGGGTCTTTCTCCTCTTATAGAACCCCCCTTAATATTTCTTGCAGGGCTGGCTTAGTGGTCACATATTCTTTCAGTTTCTGCCCGTCGTGGAAGCTCTGCATCTCTCCATCCATTTTAAATGAAAGCCTTGCCGGATAAAGTATTCTTGGCTGCATGTTCTTCTCATTTAGTACCCTGAGTATGTCTTGCCAGGCCTTTCTGGCTTGCCAGGTCTCTGTGGATAGGTCTGATGTTATTCTGATGTTCCTCCCTCTGTACATAAGGAATCTCTTCCCCCTAACTGCCCTTAAGATGGTTTCCTTGGTTCTAAGATTTGCAAGTTTTACTATTACATGCCGGGGTGTTGGCCTGTTTTCCTTCATCTTGGGAGGGGTCCTCTCTGCCTCTAGGATGCGAATGTTTGTTTCATTCCCCAGATGAGGGAAGTTCTCAGCTACGATTTGCTCAAATATATCTTCTAGTCCTCTGTCTCTCTCCACCCCCTCCGAGATTCCAATAATTCTGACATTGGAACGTTTCATGGTGTCACTTATTTCTCTGATTCTATGTTCATGGATTCTGAGTTGTTTTTCTCTGGCCTCCTCTTTTCCCTTTTTATCTATTAACTGGTCTTCTAGGGCATTAATTCATTCTTCTGCCTCGCTTATCCTAGCTGTTAGATTATCTAGATTAGCTTGGAGCTCACTGATAGCATTTTTAAGTTCTGCCAGTTCAGCTTTCATTTCTGCCCTTAGAGACTCTATGTTGCCATTAATTGATTTCTCCATTCTAGCCATTGTCTTCACAATTGCTAGCCTGAATTCCATCTCTGACATCTTGGTTATATCTGCATCCATTTGTAAATCTACAGCATAAGTCATAATCTCTGAGTCTTTTCTATTTTGGGGGCTCCTCCTCCTAGTCATTCTGTTGATGGGTGTTTGAGGGAATGTATAAAGTCCAAATTATTGACCAGAACCCAAGCAAGATGCACCTGTTTTCTTGGGACCTTAGGGTTGCTGGCCTCTTGTTTTCCCAGCCTGTCTTCTGGGGGAGGGGCCTGCCACGCTGTTACTCAGGCAACCCTGTTTGGGCGGAGTTGCCCTGCCCCCTGTGGCGGAGGATGGGCTCAGCAGGAATCAGTTTTTGGGGCTTTTGTTCTCTGGTGGCTTTCCCTGGTGGCTTTCCATGTCTGTTCCATGAGTCAGAGCAGAAGAGACCATTTCCAACCCTCTGCCTCAGAGCAGACAGACCGCAGCCTGTTCTTCAGTGAGCTCTCCAGGCCACACTGTCTCCGTTTCTGTCTGTGCTGCTATAAACTGCAGCGTCCTGGGTTGTGTACCCCTCCGCAGCGCCCCCAGTCCTGCTTCCAGGGGCAGAGGCACGCCTCTGCCCTTTGTGCTTCTAAAACCGCCAGCTGCTCCCAGTTTGCCCACGCGACCCCGCCGCTCCAGGTTTCTGCCCAGGGCCTGCCCTAAAGTCCTTTCCCTGCCGCTACCGGTCTGCAAGTCTGTGCCCCGTCCCCAGCACGTGAGGCTGTCGCTCACCGGCAGTGTAGGATCCCCACAGCCAGGCACCCTCCTGCTGCCGTTTATCCTCCAATATCTGCCCACGGAAACACGGCTCCCCGCTTCGTACCTTGAAACCAACCACTTGTGATATTGTTTGTAGAGATCCAGATCTTCTTACATCTCAGGCTGGTTTCGTGGGTGCTCAGAGTGGTCTGGTAGATATCCAGCTCAATTCCGGGGACCAGTTGAAATAGGGTCCCCTACTCCTCCGCCATCTTTCCTCTCCCCAGATGTTTCCAATTAGGTGCAGTGAGTAGGTGTACAATGCAGCAAAAGATGACCCTGCCAGATCTCAAGGAGCTCCCAGCCAGCAAGATGGGGCACCCTGCTCCAGAAGCTAAATAAAATCTTTTTAAAAAATTAAGGAAAAACAACACATAAAAGAGAAGCACTAAATAACAGAAGAAATAAGAACACATGAACTCAGTAAGAATAAATATTAGAGGGAACATAAATTTTAAAGAAATTTAATTAATAATTTTAGTGAAATAAGAAAAGACACACTATCCATGAAACAAGATCAGGCTATGAAACAGAACAAGCTAAGATCTGACAAATGAAAAATATGATTGTCAAAATAAAAACTCAATAGATGGGCTGCAGATAATAGCTATACTTGTGGTGAGCATATCATAATGCAGAGCTGTTAAATCACTGATGTTGTACACTTGAAACTAATGTAACATTGTGTGTCAACTATACTTCAACAAAAAACAACAACAACAAATAATAGATGGGCTGGGAAAAAAATGAATGAACACAGCTAAAAATTAATGATTCCCAAACTGTACCCCAAAAGGAACAAAAAGATGAAATATATAAAAAAATTTAAATCAGATAATACTAGTATCTAATGTTAAATTTCCTGATTTTAATTGATTGTAATATGATCATAAATGAGAATATCTTTGCTCTTAGGAAATTCACACTAAGGTGTTTAGGGATAATAGAGAAGCAACTCTGTGATTTATTCTCAAATGCTTTCCAAATATATATATATATACATATACAGAGAGAGAAATGATGAAGCAAATGTGGCAAGAGGTTAACAGTTTCTAAATCGAGTACACAAGTTCCTTGTACTGTTCTTACAATGTTCCTATCAATTTGAAATTATTTCCAAATAAATTATATAAAAACTGTAAACTACATGGAGAATAAATCCAGAAGATCCAGCCTCATCTATCAAAGCTCCATAAGAAATGACCAGAAAGAAAGGAACAGAGAAAAGAACCAAAAAAATGATGGAAGATACACTCTTGTAGCTGAAAAAAGACCCTGACCTTAAAACTGAAGGACCAAAGAAGATGAATGAAAAAGGTCTCATACCTGGACACATTTTTATATAATTTTAAACCACCAAGGATAAAGTCAAAAAGGTAAAAGGTTTGACAGGAAAGATGGGGCAGGGTGGGGGAGGTTGTTATTTGCTGAAAAAAAGAAATCAGACTAGTATCACATGTCACGCCAACTCTAGATTCAAGAAGATACTGGAGAAATATCTTTGAAGTTCTAGTGAAAATTAGTTTGAACCTGAAAATTTTTTTCAGTCAAAATATTATTCAAATATGAAGGCAAAATAAATTTATTTTCAGAGATAACATAAAGAAATGTTATCTCCTATAAGCCCTCTACAAACAATATGTGGTATATCAAAACATCATATTGTACATTTTAAATATACATAACTTTTATTTGTCCTCAGTAAAGCTGGGGTAGGGGTCAATATGTGAATGCCAGAAAAACAAACAAAAACAATCTAAGAAAGGGTAAAAAGAAAAAAAACCCACACACACAATGATGAGCAATGAAATCAATAAAACATTAGCTAAATAAATTTTACTATTAAAATAATAATGATCTGGAACTATTATCTCAGATGATCTCAGCATGGGAAGGAGATACCAGGAGGAGGTGGTAGAATGAAGCAGAATATTGAGGTCCCTGCCTTGTTCAGAAAGGACTTACTTACTGGTTTATTTTAGATATTGATAAAAAAAAAAAATGTTTAAATATATGCCTTAAAAAGTAAAGGTTAATAACCTCTAGAGTCCAAAGGAATAGAACGTATAATTTCCTAACCATAAGAAGGGGAAAACAGAACATAAATATTTCGATCAAAACAAGAGCAGAAAATTGGGAAGATGAAAAAAATCATAATTTGGAAGTATATAAAACATACATTACAAAGTAACATTGCAAGAATAATCCCAAACATATCAACAATGATAATAAATGGCAAGTTAGGTACTCTATTGCTCTATTAAAAGTAGAAAATCATACTGCATTATTAAACCCAGCTATAAGCTGTCTATCCCAGATATATCCCAAACCAAATGACTCAGAATAAAAATAAGTAGATATTAAATGTTTTTAAAAAATAAAGTACACCCCATATGAATTCACTCATATGTGAAATTTAAGAAATAAAACAGATGAACATATGGAAAGGGAAATAAAAACAGAGAGAGGAAAACAAACCACTCTTTTTTTAATTCTTTATTTAAATCCAATTTAGTTAACATATACTATATTATTAGTTTCAGGGATAGAATTTAGTGATTCATCAGTTGCATATAACAGTGCTCATTACATCAAGTACCCTCCTTATTGCCCATCACCCAATTACCCCTTCACCCCCCCACCTCCCCTCCAGCAACCCTCAGTTTGTTTCCTAGAGTTCAGCATCTCTTATGGTTTGCCTTCCTCTCTATTTTCATCTTATTTTATTTTTCCTTCCCATCCCCTACGTTCATCTATTTTGTTTCTTAAATTCCACATATGAGTGAAATCATATGGTATTTGTCTTTCTCTGATTGACTTATCTCACTTATCATAATACCCTCAAGTTCAATCTATGTCATTGCAAATGGCAAAGATTTCATTCTTTTTGATGGCTGAGTAATACTCCATTGTGTGTATATATATACCACCTCTTCTTTACCCACTCATCTGTTGATGGACATCTGGGCTCTTTCCATATTTTGGCTATTGCAGATATTGCTGTTATAAACATTGGGGTGCATGTGCCCCTTTGAATCACTATGTTTGTATACTTTGGATAAATACCTAGTAGTGCAATTTCTGGGTCATAGGGTAGCTCTATTTTTAGCTTTTTGAGACTCTTAACGATAGAGGACAAACAGAAAGTTGATGGAGGATGTGGGTGCGGGATGGGCTAGATGGGTGATAGGGATTAAGGAGGGCACTTGTTATAAGTATTGGGTGTTATATATAAGTGATGAACCACTGAATTCTACTCCTGAAACCAATATTGCACTGTATGTTAACTAACTAGAATTTAAATAAAAATTTGAAGAGAAAAAAAGTAAAGTACACCCAAAACTAATTTTTCAATTATACCTCAATTTAAAAATTAAAAATTTGGGGCCCCTGGGTGGCTCAGTCGTTAAGCGGCTGCCTTTGGCTCAGGTCAGGTCATGATCCCAGAGTCCTGGGATCGAGCCCCACATCAGGCTCCCTGCTCTGCCAGAAGCCTGCTTCTCCCTCTCCCACTCCTCCTGCTTGTGTTCCGTCTCTCGCTGTGTCTCTCTCTGTCAAATAAATAAAATCTTTTTAAAAAATAAAAATTTTAAATTTAAACAATTCAAAATAAAAAGAGTAATCAGACATATTATAATTAAAGTTCAAAATATCAAGTGAATATGTATACATATAATTAGGATGTTTCATATGATAAAGCATACAGTTAAGATATATCATGAAATTAGGCATAGTCTTAAAATATATAAAGTCTGATAGAAATGCAAAAATAAATCTATAATCACAATAGACTATAACATTCTTCTCTCAATTCATGACAAATAAAGTACACAAAAATACTAGAGATATAGAAATTTTTAATAAAACAACTTTGATTTGAACAAACAAGGCCTGATCAAATTGATATGCAGAAAAGGACTATAGCATGATCTGCTTACTAAGTCATGCTGACCAGAATTTTAAAAATGATCTTAGAATTCATATAATTCTACTTCAAATATATTTCTGGCATTGAGGGCTGTTCCAAATCAATCACTCATATCACTGTTGGACAAATATTATAAAGCTCCATATTGTGAGGTCTTGGTGATAGCACCTCCTGAAAGTTAACAAGCACATAAGGAAAGAGGAAAGGCTTGGGTTTGAAGGAATGTTATAAAACAGCAACAGATGGTAAAGCCATCTTTGACACAGAAAATTGGAAAACCAATCCATTTAAAGTAGGAAGTATAACACATACCCTGTATTTATTACTAAGTTTAAAATGTTAAACTATAAAATGGTATGACCTTTTAAAGTCGTGGGCTCATTGAAAACTCTGACATTTGTAAGCACAGCATCTGTTACAAGCCATTCACTTCTTTCCCTTACTATTGCACACACAAATAACTGTATTACTTTGCTCAGCAAATTTGATTTAACCCAAAGTTGAATGAGTTAAAGTGATACTAATCCATGTTGCAAAATAATTTCTAAAGAAAAAAGCCTGATTTGATGAGTAAAATCCTTGTAAGAGAAAAAAAAAAAAACTAAAACTAAGACCAGACTTGTAAAAATTGCTCATTTCTTTTCTTTGGCCACAATTCACCTTCCAAAATTGTTCTTTACACAATTATTAGGGTGTCTGAGTCCTACCCAAACATCTCTTATGAGAAAAACAGAGTTGATGGTGACCCTAAAAGATATCACACAAAGTTATCAATTTATTCTACCAAATATTGTCCCCAAGATCAAAAAAGAACCTTGTGTGTCTACAGGCCAACACTATAAATGTTAAAACATTTGAGTGAGGTAAGAGTAGACAAATTTTAGATTGAAAGGAAGACTCTCAAGCATTGACAAGTAATAACATAAACCTACATATACCTCAGGATGTGTTTACAGTAATGGATATAGCACATCTTTGATAACCATTTACAAAGATTTGTTTTAATTATGCAACATAGGGGTGCCTGGGTGGCTCAGTCAGTTAAGCATCTGCCTTCAGCCCAGGTCATGATCCCAGGGTCCTGGGATCAAGCCCCGCATTGGGCTCCCTGCTCAGGGGGGAGCGTGCTTCTCCCTCTCCCTCTAATCCTTCTCCCCACTTGTGCTCTCTCTCTCTGTCTCAACTAAATAAATAAAATCTTTAAAAACAAAACAAAACAAAAACTATGCAACATAATATAAGCGGTTACTTTATTCATTTCCTGGGACTCCTATACCACAAATTGAGTGGCTTAAACAGAAATTTGTGGTCTCAAAGTCTGGAGGCTAGAAGTCTAGTTCAAGGTGTCCATGGGGTTGTTTCCATCTGAAGGCTGTGAGGAACAATCTGTTCCATACCTGTCACCTAATTTTTAGTGATTTCCTGGAAATCTTTGCTGTCCCTTGGTTTGTAACATACCACCCCAACATCTACTTTTATGTTCACATGATATCCCTCCCTGTGTGTCTATCTCTATGTCCAAATTCCCCTTTTTATAAGGACACCAGTCATATTGGATTAAAGTCTATCCTAACGACATCATTTTAACTTAATTACCTCTGTAAGGACCCTATCTCCAATAAGATCACAGTCAGAGGTACTTGGGGTTAGGGCTCCAATGTATCTTTTTTTGGAAATGACACAATTTAACCCATAACAGTTACCTTAAGGTAAGTAGTAAATACACCTTTATTAGCATAATCACACAATGACCTTGGCAGTGAGAAACAGAAGCAATAAATAACTATTCATAATTTACTAATTCCAAAAGACCATACCCTATAATCTTAACTCTTCCCTGCTTTCAATGCATCCATAGATGAATTCCATACAAACACCCTATTTCCACTAGTCCCAAATGCAGGTATCCTACTTGTAGTAAGTCTGGAGGAAAGACCCTACTCTTCCCTTGGCCTCCTCATTACATATACACATGTATGCATCCACACACACATATGCACAGAAAGCCTATTTGGTAGCCTATTATCTGAACACAAATAATCTCTTTTTAAAAAATTTAAGTATCAAAAAATATGATATTTGTACTGTGTAGGCAAATAGTTAATTGGAATTGGGGCGCCTGGGTGGCTCAGTCGTTAAGCGTCTGCCTTCGGCTCAGGTCATGATCCCAGGGTCCTGGGATCGAGCCCCGCATCGGGCTCCCTGCTCCGCGGGAGGCCTGCTTCTCCCTCCCCCACTCCCCCTGCTTGTGTTCCCTCTCTCACTGTGTCTTTCTCTGTCAAATAAATAAATAAAATCTTTAAAAAAAAAAAAAATAGTTAATTGGAATTTAAGGAACCCAAAGATGAGCCTGTCTTCCCCTAAAATAAATTGATACAGCAAAAGTGCAGGTCAGGATAAACTAAACATGAAAATAAATGAATTTCTAAACATGTTATTTAATAGTACAATAGAATAAGAGATCATTATTAATAGACAATAGATCCTATATTCTAAATAATTATTTTGCTTTAAAATATTATTTCTAGGAATATGGTGAACTATAAGGCTACTGGCTCTCCTTTCATAGAAACACTGACTTAAAAATATATGTACCAGAATACTTATGTAAGAACTCTAGAGGTAAAAAAGCTACAGCATCCAAGCTACTGGAAAACTAAGAAGAGATTCCAGTGACAGGAGTAGGAAAAATTATACCATTTGGCACACCTGTCCATGTCCCTTGCCCCATGCAGCATAGTACAGAGCATCCAGGAGGAAACTCCATACCAGAGCTCCTTCCTCAGCATGGAAATATGAAGTACACTCCACATTCAAAATTCTGCCTTGTATAAAGGCTTCTGTCATGGTGTCTGTCTTAGTTGACTCTGAGTGCTGACAAGACCAGACCAGAGTTCAGAAGCTGCTGAAAACATTCAAGCTATAGTTCCACAGGCACATGCCAGGAAGAGCAAGAGATCAGAAAAAGTTTCAAAGGTCAGAACTTCTAACCCGGCTGATTGGCAAAGGTATTCCCCTGTACAAAGCCAGTACACAAAGACTGAGAGAGGTGATTGTTTTTTCAAATGTCCAAATCCAATAAGAAATTACAAGGCATACAAAGAAACAGAGAATCATAGCCCAATCAAAGGTACAAAAGAATATACCAGAAACCAATCCTAAAGAAATGCAGATCAAGAGCTGCCTGACAAAGAATTTAAAATATCAAAATAGATGTTCAGTTAACTAAAAAAGAACACAGACAACTAAATGAAATCAAGAAAATAGGGGTGCCTGGGTGGCTCAGTCGTTAAGCGTCTGCCTTCGGCTCAGGTCATGGTCCCGGGGTCCTGGGATCGAGCCTCACATCGGGCTCCCTGCTCGGCGGGAAGCCTGCTTCTCCCTCTCCTACTCTCCCTGCTTGTGTTCCCTCTCTTGCTGTGTCTCTCTCTGTCAAATAAATAAAATCGTCAAAAAAAAAAAGAAATCAAGAAAATAATGCATGAACAAAATAAGAACATAAACAAAGAAACAGAAACTATAAAAAAAAAAGAACCAAACACAAATTCTAGAGCTGGAAAATACAATAACTAAACTGAAAATTTCATTAGTGGACTTGAACAGCATACTTGATCAGGTGAAAAAATCAAAGAATTTAGACAAGCCATTTCAAATCATCAATTCCAAGAAACAAAAAGAAAAGAGAATGAAAAAAAAAAAAGTGAAGAGAGCCTAACAAACTGATAGAACACTAACAAGCAGATAAGCATATATATTATAGAAATCTTTGGAGGAGAAAAAAGAAAGAGGCAAATAGCTTATTTGAAAAAATAATGGGCCAAACTTCCCAAATCTGAAGAAAGAAATGGACACACAAATTTTAAAATCTCAAAAAACTCTAACTAGAATAAATCCAAAAAGAACCACACAAAGACATATTATAACCAAACTGTCTAAAGTAAAAGACCAAAAGATAATCTTGGAAGCTGCAAAAGAAGGTACAAGAGACAATCTTGGAAGCTGCTCGTTCTCTCATTCTCTCTGTCAAATAAATAAAAATAATCTTAAAAAAAAAATAAGGAGAGATATTAACTTATTGTGATGATCATTTCACAATGTATACAAATATTGGATCATAATGCTGTACACCTGAAACTAATACAATATTATATGGCAAATAGATTTCAATTTTATTTTTTAAAAGATTTTATTTATTTGAGAGACAGCACTAGCAGTGGGGAGGGGCAGAGGGAGAGGGAGAAGCAGACTCCCCACTAAGCAGGGAGCCCAATGTGGGGCTCAATCCCAGGAGACTGGGATCATGACCTGATGCCAAGGCAGATGCTTAACCTAATGAGCCACCTAGGTGCCCCTCAAATACATCTCAATTTTAAAGAAAGAAGATATTAAGATGTTCCTAAACAAAAGCTGAGGGAATTCATTACCAATAAACCTGTTTGACAAGAAATGCTAAAGGGAGTTATTCAAGTTGAAACATATGGACAATAGACAGTAACACAAAGCCATATGAAATAAACAAGATTCTCCAGTAAAGGTAAATATATGGACTAATACAGTAGCCTGACCTATTGTAATTTTGGAGCATAGAGTTTAAAGGACAAAAACATTTTTTTTAACCATAAGTCTATGTCAATGAGTATATAATATATAAAGATGTGATTTGTGACAATAACAAAAAAGGGGGGTGGAACAGTAAAGGCTATTTGTATGTAATTGAAGTTGTTATCAGTTTAAAATAGAAGCTATAACTTTAAGATTTTTTATATAATTGGAATGGTGATCACAAAGAAAATACCTATAAAATATACACCAGAGGAAATGAGAAAGGAATCAAAACACATCATTACCAAAGTCAGTGAAACACAGGAAGAAAGACAGGAAAGAAGAGGAAAAAAATGTACAAGATATACAAAAAACCGGGACGCTTAGTTGGCTACTTAGTTGACTTAGTTGGTTAAGCCTCTGACTCTTGATTTCTGCTCAGGTTATGATCTCAGTGTCCTGAGATCAAGCCTGCTTAATAATCTCTCTTTCCAAGGCGCCCGGGTGGCTCAGTTGGTTAAGCGACTGCCTCAGATCACGATCCCGGAGTTCCAGCATCAAGCCCTGCATCGGGCTCCCTGCTCAGCGAGGAGTCTGCTTTTCCCTCTGCCCTTCACCCCGCTCATGCTCTCTCTCTTCTCTCTCAAATAAATAAATAAAATCTTTAAAAAATAATAATAATAATCTCTCTTTCCCTTTCCCTCTCCGCTTTCCTCTCTTCTCCTCTAAATAAACAAAAAAGATACACAGAAAACAATTAACAAAATTAGCAATATTAAATCTTTCCTTATCAGTAATTAATGTAAATGGATTAAATTCCTATCAAATGACATAAATTGGCTGAATGGATTTTTTTTTTTTAAAGATTTTATTTATTTATTTGACAGAGAGAGAGACAGTGAGAGCAGGAACACAAGCAGGGGGAGTGGGAGTGGGAGAAGCAGGCTTCCTGCTGAGCAGGGAGCCCGATGTGGGACTCGATCCCAGGACCCTGGGATCATGACCTGAGCCGAAGGCAGACGCTTAACGACTGAGCCACCCAGGTGCCCCTGAATGGATTTTTTTAAAAGATCCAATTATATACTGATTACAAGAGACTCTTTATTTTTTTATTTAAATTCAATTAACCAACATATAGTACATCATTAGTTCAATATAATGTACTATATGTAGAGTTCAAGAATTCATCAGTTGCATATAACACCCAGTGCTCATCACATCACGTGCCCTCCTTAATGAGCATCACCCAGTTACCCCATCCCCCCACCCACCTCCCCTCCAGCAACCCTCAATTTGTTTCCTATAGTTAAGAGTTTCTCATTGTCTCCCTCTCTGATAACTTCCCATTCAGTTTTTCCTCCCTTCCTCTATGATCTTCTGCACTGTTTCTTATATTCCACATATGAGTGAAACCATATAATTGTCTTTATCTGATTGGCTTATTTCACTCAGCATAATACCCTCCAGTTCCATCCATGTCAATGTAAATGGTAAGTACTCATCCTTTCTGATGGTTGAGTAATATTCCATTGTATATATATACCACATCTTCTTTATCCATTCATCTGTGAATGGACATCTTGGCTCTTTCCATAGTTTGGCTATTGTGGACATTGCTGCTATAAACATCAGGATGCATGTGCCACTTCGGATCATTACATTTTTAACAAGAGACTCATTTTAGATACAAAGACATTCATAAGCTGAAAGTGAAAGGATTAAAAAAAATCCATGCAAATGGCAACCAAAAGAAAGCAGGAGTGCCTATACTAACATCAGACAAAACAGACTTTAAATCAAAGCTGTTAACAAGAGACCAAGAATGACATTATACAAAAGTTGACCAAGAAGATATAACAATTCTAAATATTTATGCACCAAATCTCAGAGCTCCTAAATGTATAAAGCAAAGACAGATTGAAGGGAGAATACAAAGCAATACCCCACTTTCAATAATGTATAGAACCACCAGACAGAAAATCAATAAGGAAACATTGGACTTATAATACATGTTATAACAGATGAATCTAGGATACATAAAGAACATTCCATCCAACAGCAGCAGAATACATATTCTCAAGTGAACAGAGATCCTTCTCCAGGATAGACCATAGTAGGCCACAAAACAAGTCTTAACAAATTCAAGAAGATTGTAATCATACAAGTATCTTTTTCAATCATAATGAAATTAAACTAGAAATCAATAGCACAAGGAAAACTGGAAAATCCACATATACGGAAATTAACACATTCTTAAGCAACCAGTGGGTCAAAGAAGAAATCACAAGGGAAATTAGAAAATACCTTTACACAAATGAAAAAGCAAAACTTATGAGATGCAGTGAATGCAGTGCTAAAGTTTATAGATGTAAATGCATGCATTAAAAAAAGAAATATCTCAAATCAACAACCTAGTTTAAACACCTCAAGAAATTAGAAAAAGAAGAACAAACTAAACCCAAAATCAGCAGAAGGAAGAATAAAATAAAGTTTGGAGCAGACATAAACAAAATAAAAGAATAGAAAAACAAAGGACAAAATCAACAAAAGAGCTGGTTTTAAAAATAATTAACAAAATTGACAGATTATTAGCTAGATTAATAAAAGAGGAGACTCAAATAACTAAAATCATAAGCAAAAGAGGAACATTAACACAGATGCCATGGAAACAAAAAGGATTATAAGAGAATACTATGAAAAATTGTACTCTAAGAAACTGAATAACCTAGGCCAAATTAATGAATTCCTAGAAACACAACCCACCAAAACTGAATCATGAAGAAACAGAAAATGTGAACAGACAAGTAATGAGTAAAGAGATCAAATTGGTAATTAAGAAGTCCAAAAAGTCAAAGACCAGATGACTTTACTGGCGGATTCTACCAAACATTTAAGAATTAACACCATTTTGGGTGCCTGGGTGGCTCAGTCGTTAAGTGTCTGCCTTCAGCTGAGGTCATGATCCCAGGGTCCTGGGATTGAGCCCCATGTTGGGCTCCCTGCTCAGTGGAGAGCCTGCTTCTCCCTCTCTCTCTGCCTGCTGCTCTGCCTACTTGTGCTCTCTATCTCTCTGTCAAATAAATAAATAAAATCTTAAAAAAAAAAAAAGAATTAACACCATTTTTATTCAGCATGGTACTGGAAGTCCTGACCAGAGCAATTAGGCAAGAAAAAGAAATACAAGAAGTAAAACTCTCACTTGCATTTGCAGATGACATGATTATTATATATAGAAAACCCTAAAGACTCCACCAAAAAGCTGGTAAAACTAACAAATGAATTCAGTAAAGTTTTGGATACAAAATTAATTAACAAAAGTCTGCTGCATTCCTATACACTAGTAATGAATTATCAGAATGAAAAATTTAGGGGCGTCTGGGTGGCTCAGTCATTAAGCATCTGCCTTCGGCTCAGGTCATGGTCCCAGGGTCCTGGGATTGAGCCCCGCATCGGGCTCCCTGATCAGCGGGAAGCCTGCTTCTCCCTCCCCCTCTTCCCCTGCTTGTGTTCCCTCTCTCGCTGTGTCTCTCTCTGTCAAATAAATAAAATCTTTAAAAAAAATAATGAAAAATTTAGAAAACAATCCCATTTATGATTACATCAAAAAGAATAAAATATCCAGAAATAAATATAACCAAGGAGATAAAAAACCTCTACACTGAAAACTGTAAGACATTAAGAAAAAAAACTGAAGACACAAATAGATGAAAACGCATTCTGTGCTCATGAATTGGAAAATTAATATTTTAAAATGTCCATACAATCCAAAGCAATCTATAGATTCAATGCAATTCCTATCAAAATTCCAATGGCATTTTTCACGGAACTAGAACAAACAATCCTAAAATTTGTGTAGAACCATAAGAGACCCCAAATAGCCAAAGCAATCTTGAGAAAGAAGAACAATGTTGGAGGCATTATACTCACTGATTTCAAACTACATTACAAAGCGATAATGTTATGATATTGGCACAAAAACAGACACATAGATCAACAGAATAGAAAAGAGAGCCCAGAAATAAACCCATGCATATATGGTCAACCAATTTATGACAAAAACCAAGAAAACACAAGAGGAAAGGAAAAGTCTCTTTAATAAGTGGTGCTGGAAAACCGGACAGCCACATGCAAAAGAATAAAACTGGATCACTGTCTTATACCATACACAAAAATTAACTCAAAACAGATTAAAGACTTCAGTGTAAGACCTGAAATCATAAAGCTCCTAGAAGAAAACATATGCAGTTGGTAAGCTCCTTGACATTGGTCTTGGCAATGATTTTTTTGGATTTGACACCCAACAGTTCAGTGTTCCTGGAACATGTGTGGATAGGAGTGGTTGGTGAGAAAGAAAACTGTGCAGAAGATATATCACTGAGGACCTTATGATCCTATGTTTGGGTTTTAATCCACAATTGAAAGAGAACTGCAGAAGGGTTTTAAGCAAGAGAGTTTTGCATTTTACGACAATAATTCTGGTGGCAATAGGAAAGGTGAATTGAGATGGAAGACGTCAAGAATGGAAACTGTTGTCTCCAAAATAGATGGTGCAAGTCTGAACTTGGGCAGTGGGAAAGCAGTGAATGGGATGGTTTTCAGAGATATATATGAGACAGGAGTTGATGGCTGTGGAATATGAGACAGAAAGGAAAAATAAGGATGAACTTCAGGTTTCTCTAAAGGAAAAAGAAAAAAAATTGGCTCAAAAGGAAAAAGGCACAAAAGTGAGAGAAACCTGCTAAAGAAGGAATCAATTCTCTTGCCCCATCCCCAAAAGAACTTTTTCTTTTCCCTAATATCATTGAAACAAATTTCAACACAGACACTTTAATTATAAAGCTGAAAAACCTAGAACATTATAATCTAATCATATATATCTTTACTAAGTTTTTACTGACTTTTAAATAAGCAGTTAGATAAAACTACTAAGTCTTCCACATCTAGGCTTATATGTGCCTAAAGGAATCATACAGACTTCACTTTTCTTGAGCAATTAGGAAAGGTTTCCACTTTTAAATGGAAAGGAAAATCTAATTTGAGAATATTTTCTTTCCTCAAGTAGCAGTCAAGCACATAATTATTTTTTAAGTGATGATAGAAAAGCCAGTCACATTATCTTCATGGTAACCATCTCTCAGGCTTACAACACAACCACATCCCAACTGGATGTTCACAATCTCTGAAAGGATGCTGCCCTCTTCAGCATCTACCGTCCTTCTAAAGAAACTTATGCAAAGGACCTGAGTGGCCAAGTGATGAGAAGAACAAACACAGCTGTCCAAATTATAGCAAAGTAATCCACTTTTATGTAATTGAGGCAAGAGAATTTTCCTATTCAAGTATCAAGATAATTATCAAATCTCAGCTTTAATTGTCCCAGTGAAGAACTGGTCTGAAAAAACAAGCTCTTAGAAATTCAGAAAGCAGTTTCCTATACATTTTGTAACTTGAAGAGGGGTACTTTGCAATCCAAGTAGCACTTTCTACAACAGAGTAGAAGAACGTTAGGAGGAATAACAACGAACAACAACGAACAAGGAAGGCATGGTTTCTGGTCAGAAAGCAATCAGGAATAAACAGAGTATGTCCCATTCTTCATTTAATTGGATATAGAAAAGAACATAGACAAGACTTATTACATAGACACAAGTAAAGAGAAATAATATTATAATAATATTCTGAACACTGGATCTGAAATTAATTGGACAAGGTGGAGAAACTTTGCAGGCAAGTGGAAACACTGTGAAATCCTCTCCCATCTCCCTTTACGACTTGGATTATGACCATTTTAAAGCAGAAAGGTCTAAATTCCCAGATTTAGAGGTGCTTTTTTGATCTAGCTTAGTGAATAAGGACATTGCTTTTCTTAGTCTAGCTTAATGTTTGATGACATCCCTGCTTTCCCCCCACATCCTTTTTCAGTTTAGCCTTTCGCAGCCCTGAAAAGGACCTAGATTCCCTTCAGGCTTGCAAATTCTAAACACCATGTGATCCTCAGAACTTTTTTCCACTGCCCGGCATCCAGGCATCCTTGCCAACAATTCCGCCATCTCCTTTGGGAAACTTGCTCTTTCACGGGGTACAGTCTTGGTGGAACTGTAATCAATGCGTCCTACTCTCAACCTTTGATGAAATTCAAAGAAGTCCCTGAAGAGTCCCTCTGAGAGGTGAGATTCTTCTTCTACCTACCACCCCATTATTACATAGACACAAGTAAAGAGAAATAATATTATAATAATATTCTGAACACTGGATCTGAAATTAATTGGACAAGGTGGAGAAACTTTGCAGGCAAGTGGAAACACTGTGAAATCCTTTGCAGCCTTTCAGATTCCCTATCCTAGTTCTTCAATCTCCCATACATTTACTTTAGTTATAGCACCATGTTTCTGAGCTGGGTTCTCCACACTTTCCGTCAATCCTGGGGACTGAGATCCTTCCCAACCAAAAAAAGCTCTTTTGCTTAAGGTGACTAAAATTGGTGCAGCCTTTCAGATTCCCTATCCTAGTTCTTCAATCTCCCATACATTTACTTTAGTTATAGCACCATGTTTCTGAGCTGGGTTCTCCACACTTTCCGTCAATCCTGGGGACTGAGATCCTTCCCAACCAAAAAAAGCTCTTTTGCTTAAGGTGACTAAAATTGGTTTCTTCTACTTGCAACTCAAACACAGTGACAGGTTCATAACATTGGAAATACTGTTTATCATTTTTAAACTTTTCTATTCAATCTAAACTAAACCCAGAACACAATTTGGGTTATAGAAGAGACTCAATGGTAATAACCTGGAATGCATAGAAGGTAGTGTTGCAAGACATTACCACACTTCCAAAGATCTCTCTATAAAATACATCTTCCTTAACAGCAAATATTCAAGCAGATTGAAGAGGATCAGAAAACCCAATGATAGTGGGGCTTCCCAATTAGATGAAACTGTTGTTTATCTTCCCAGCATTAAATTATACCTAAGTCTCTCAACATCTGATAAACTTAAATTATCCTTAAGCCTCCTAGGCAGAGTTTCTACACTTAATTTCCCTTAGCCTTTTCCTGGCAGCTTTTACTTGTCTTCCCTAAGCATCTCAGGGGATGGTCTCAACAGGCAGGGCAGAGCATCCCTCAGAAACCCAGCCGAGTTTTATCAACTGGCAAGAGCATATACCCTTTTTCAATTAACTCACATCCCTTATAGATTAATAATAATTCACTCTGAGCAGGTGTACTGTGTTTTTATTACACAATATTTCCATCACTGTGCAGCTGCACAATCCTTAGATGCCCCAGACTAGAGCCAGGGTTCTCCTACCAGCAGGCTTCACTATGTCTCACTCTAGGTGAAAGGCAGAAATCAGGAGGAAAAAAAGAGTACAATTGTTAATATCCTTCTTCCACATTAATAGGAATCAAAATTTTAACTAAAATTTAAAAGAATAAGAAATAGCAGTGAAACAAACAAAATAAACCATTTGAAGAACTAAAGTCATTACAACATTTAAATAATGAGAGGGGAAATGAAGAAGAGAAAAAGTAAATAAATTATATCTTTTCATTGGAAGTTAAAATTTGTATTAGTGTTCTATTTCTGCATGACAACTTCTTACAAATTTATCAGTTTAAAACAACACAAATTTATTATCTCACAATTTTCTGTGGATCAGGAGTCTGGGCACAGGTTAGCTGGATCCTCTGCTCTGGATCTCATCAGGCTGAAACCAAGGTGTCAGCCAGGGCTGCAATCACATCTGAGGCTTGGAGCCCTTTTCCAAACTCTCTAACGGTTGACAAAATTCATCATCTTGCAGTTTGACTGAAGTCCCCGATTTCTTGCTTCTGTCAGCCAGCGTTTGCTTTCCACAGCTAGGTCCTAGCCAGATGGCCCTCTTCTCTCAAAATATGACCGCTTTCTTCTTCAAGTCTGGTAGGAGAATTTTTTTTTGAAAGGCCTGGTCCCTTTTTAAAGTGCTCATCTGAATAGGTCACCCAGGATAATCTTTGCATTAACTAAAAGTCAACTGACTAATAACCTAATCATTAGAGTAACAGCTCATAATGTTCACAGGCATAACCAACTCTCAAGGGAAAAGGACTATACAAGGCATGCAAACCATGGAGAGAATCTTTGAAGCCATGTTAGAATTCTGCCAAGCACAACAGTCACGATCTAAAGTAGGTAAATCAAAATACAGAGGAACAAGCATACTTATATTTAGACATTTTACAACTAAAAAAAACAGAGTTAAACATAGGCTGCTTTTGAGAAATGGGGATCTGGGCAGGAAGAAAAACTGTTGCTTTTTATCAAATGCTTTTATGTAAAGCATATTTGATTTTTTGAACCCTATACATACATTATCCCAATAAAGGCAAAGGAAAAGGAAAAGGGAAGTTCATTAACAAATTATATGGTTTATTTTTACTTTGTGTGTCATCTAAAGCTGTGAACATCCCTAACTTCTTGACATAACTCTTTCTTGTTTTTCCTAAATTTCATACCTATTGTTTCTTTTCATTTTATTTTATATTACACAAGAAATAATGCTATTGTTGAAAATTAGAAACCACAGATGGGGCAGACTCATTTTCCTCTACTCCTCTTAGGTGTTCAAGTTACTCTGAATTGACTCTAGACTTATTTTCTTAATCCTCCTTTTACTCTCCTTGGATGACTTCATCCATTCCTATGGCTTCAAGTGTCTTCTCTGTGCTGATGGTTCTCAAATATATACTTAGAGCCTTGACCTCCCTACCTCCCTCTTGAGTTCCACACACATATTTTTAATTTTCCTAGATGTCACCAACTACTTAATGCACTAGCATCTCAAATCTATTAAGTCGAAAATTTATTATTTGCTACCACTAAGCCTTCTCCTCATATTTCCTCTATCATTTGATAGTGTAACCATTCACTCAGTCTTTCAAACTATAAATTTGTCATCTGTCACACTTGCCTATTCCTCACCATTCATGGTCACCAGTCCTCTTGACTATATATCCGACTTGTTCCACATGTGACACTGTCTCACCATCACCACTGCCACCCCTTGGCCAACCCTCATTTTTCTTATTTCCATCTACCAATCTCCCACCTTCTAATCTATCCTCTATGCCCCCAGGCTCATTTTCCTAAAATGGTTTTCCTAAAACTACTTGCTGATTGGAAACTTTCCTTCTCCCTAATTTCCTTCATAATAAAGCCCAACCCAAATTTCATCCTCATCTTCATTAGCTCCTCATCTCTCCCCTGATGCTCCTTCACACCACTCTCCCATGCAAACACAATCTATCTTCTAGCCATACTGAATTTCTCACCATTGATAAATATACCATGTTCCTTTATAATTACTTAATTCTACACATGTAATCTTCTCTGCCTAAAATGTTCTAGCCTTGTATCCATCAACTCTTGGTCCTCCCTTGTCCTCCTCCCTCTCACCTTCTTGCACACTTCTTCCTAGAGCAAACTTCTCACCATTTTATGAATACATAAATACATACTCTTTGACAATCCTGTGTCTTTTCACTATTTTTCCTACTACATGGGATGCATTTATCAAACTCCTACTCATTTTTCAAGACCCAGCTCAAATTCTGCCACCTCTAGCAGAGTTTTCCTCATCTCCTCACAGAAAAACTTATTCCCTTAACTCACAACATACAACTTTTAATATGATTACTGTGTTTTTCATTATTATCTCATTTATTATCTTCCTCATTCAATGAAGACCATCTTCAGAACACATAACCTCTATTATTTCTAGCTATATCATTAGTACCAAATACAATTCCTAGCACATACATCACTTTATAAAACAAAATTAATTTGTACATATATGGCCAGTTGATTTATGAAAAAGGAGACAATATGGTGCATATCCATCTGAAAAAGTGAATCTTGTCCTTACCTCACACCATATGCAAAAATTGATTCTACATGAATTATAAAGCTAAATGTGATTTAAAAATAAAGTTTCCAAGATAAATTTGGAATACATCTCTTTTTTTAAGATTTTATTTTTAAGAAATCCCCACACCCAATGTGGGGCTTGAACTCACAACTCTGAGATCAAGAGTGGCATGCTCTACTGACTGAGCAAGGCAGGCGCCCCTGAATTACATCTTTATGACCTCAGAGCAAGCAAAGATTTCTTAAACAGGATACGGAATGTGTTAATCATAAAAGAAATGATTGTTAAATTGAACTACATAAAAATTAAGACCTTCCAGGGGCACCTGGGTGGCTCCCAGTCGGTCAAGGGGCTGCCTTCGGCCCAGGTCATGATTCCAGGGTCCTGGGATCGAGACTCACATTGGGCTCCCTGCCGAGCGGGGAGCCTGCTTCTCCCTCTCCCTCTACCTGCCACTCCCCCTGCTTGTACTCTCTCTAATAAAAAATAAAAAATCTTTAAAAAAAAATTAAGACCTTCCACTCATCAAAAGACACAACTAAGAAAATGAAAAGACAAGTCACAGAGTGGAAAAGATATTGGCAACACATCCACCTAACAAAGAATTTGCACAACTACAAATCAATTTCTCATAAAAAGAAAACAGACAACCAATAGGAAAAAATATGAGCAAATGATTCACATAAGAATAGCCTATATAGATATGAAAAGGTATTCAATTTCATTAGTCATCAGAGAAATGCAAATCAAACTCACAAATGAGATATCAACCTGTAAATGTTACCTTATAAGGAAAAAAGGTCATTGCAGATATGATGAAGTTAAGGAGCTTGAGATGGAAAGATCATCCTGGATTATCCAGGTGGACCCTAAATGCCATTACATGTATCCTTAAAAGAGGGAAACTTGAGGGGCGCGGGGGTGGCTCAGTCATTAAGCGTCTGCCTTCCGCTCGGGTCATGATTCCGGGGTCCTGGGATCTGGCCCCGTGTGGGGCTCCCTGCTCAGCCGGGGGCCTGCTTCTCCCTCTCTCACTCCCTTGCTTGTGATCCTTCTCTCGCTGTGTCTCTCTCTGTCAAATAAGTAAATAAAATCTTAAAAAAAAAAAAAGAGGGAGACTTGCCTACACACAGAAAAGAAGGATATAAAGACAGAGCAGAGAGAGATTTGAAGATGCTGACCCTGAAGATTAGAGTGATGTGGCTGCAAGCCAGAGAATCCTGACAGCCAACAGAAGCTCGAAGAGGCAAAGAATGTATTCTCTCCTAGAACTTCCAGAGGGAGTGTGTCACCCTGCCAACACCTTAATTTCAGCCCAGTGATAAATATTTTGGACTTCAGGCCTCCAGAATTGTAAGAGAATAAACTTCTGATGTTTCCAGCCACCAAGTTTGTGGTAATTTATTACAACAGCTGTAAGAAAATAATACAAGTACTAAATATCAACCCCATCTCAATTTAGCAAAACAAACACTGAAAATTGTGAAATAGCTCTAGAAATAATACCCTTTTTTCAAATTTGTCCAGTAAGTGTATCTTCCCAATTTCCCAACTGATTGTGGCATCTTACGTAACATAGAGATATTCACAGCAAGTGGCAAGATATGACAAATATGGAATATAATGATACATGGTACATCACAAGGATCTTAAAACATATGTTGCAATGTTTCTAGTCCCAAAGTATCTTTTGTCTGTTAAGGGCTGGGCTTTAATACTACTTAAAACTTCAAATGGTGTTAAATATGAAATGTAGCTTGTAGCTCAAAAAACAAACTGAGGGTTCTAGAGGGGAGGGGGGTGGGGAGATGGGTTAGCCTGGTGATGGGTATTAAAGAGGGCACGTATTGAATGGAGCACTGGGTGTTACACGCAAACAATGAATCATGGAACACTACATCAAAAACTAATGATGTAGTGTATGGTGATTAACATAACATAATAAAATTTTTAAAATTCAAAGAGTATAAAGGGCACTTATTTAATTGATTAAGGATTATTTAAAATGCAAGTATACAGGGACACACTGAGATTTCAGAAGGTTCTCAAATAAAACTTAAGTGCCTTATAGTAATTCATTAATCCACTTATCTTCATATGAATGCTTCCGCTAATTATAGCATATTGTATTCTCAATGAATATATCCCAATTCACCCAAAAGATTAATGTTTTATTCAATGCATACTTATCAAGTATGAATATATACAAAGCAATGTGCTACTTGCTGATGTTGGGAGGTAGAGGAGTAAGCCACAGCTAACAAAAACTTTTCAGTGCTGATTTCGACTGTAGAGAAGAAACTATAAGCAATAAAATAAACCCACAGGAAAATAAAAAATACAAGTAACTATATTTATTACAAGATTGTTTTTCTAAGTGCTATATGAGTTTTAGGTAAAAAGGTTAGAGTTTAGAAAAAGGAGAAATTTCTATACAGCTAGGGTGGGCAGAGGGAGAAGGCAATGAAAATGGTTCACAGAAAAGGTAGCCCTTGAATGATCAATCATGTCAAGATGAACAGTCCCAGTGGCGAGAACAGCATACACAAGTACAGAGGTGACAAAGTGCCGTGTGTCCAAATTACTGTACAGAGATCACTTTGCCTAGGACATAACTTTGCAGAAAAAAAAAGATAGATAGGAAACAAATAGTAAAAGCCTTAAATGCCGGCTAAGGTGGCTGAATTTTGTCTATTAGCCAGGAAAACCCACAAGAAGTTCTAAAGCAAAAGAATGATAAGGAAGAGAAGTTGGGGGGAAATGATTCATGTTCTAGCTCTGCCACTTACACTAATCTCAGGCAAAATTACTTGTCCTCCTGGAGCTGTCTTTGTTGCTATAAATGGAGATAACTGAAATAGTGACCTTGTAGGATTGCTGTGAAAGTCAAAAGTAAATAAGGAATGTCACAATACTATATAAACTTTAAAACAGGTAAATAAAAGGTATAAAATACAAAATTCATGCTTACATTGATAATCCAAGTAGAGTTAGTAAGGGCCTGAGAATCCGTTTGGAATCTAGGGACCAGGCATATCTTAGAGCCTGCCAAAATTATTCAAACTATCCAATCCTAAACTTGCTCTGCTGCTTGCTCTGTCTTTCCCATTTCTTCCCACAAAAACAATAATGGCTCTAGCCCATGCTTTCCCTTCACACTTTCTGCATCCTGACAGCAGCCCCACTGCCACCATCCTTCCCCATATGGCCCTGCATAGCACTGAATGCCTCTTCCTCTTGCAAACTGTAACAAACTATTTTTTCAGTGACAACCTTCTCTCATCTATTGGCCTCACTACATTTGAATTTAAAAATTCTGGGTATATTTATAAACAGCCATGGAAGTTTTATGAGAAAAATATTCAGGGAAGGGGGTTAGGGAATGCTGGGTGGTCAGAATGGTCAGGAAAAAGTCTTTCTGATAAGGAGATATCTGCTCAGAAGCCTGAACAGGCCTGAAGATATCAGAGTAAGCACATTACAGGTAGAAGAAACAAGTGCAAAGGAGCAGGGAACAAAATAAGGAAGTCAGAATGATGGAATATTATGAGGAAGGAGGAAAGAATATCACACATGTAAATGGGGGCGGGGAGGAAGCAGATTCTGTAGGGCTTGTTCAACATTAGTAAGGATTTTGTCTTTTACTTTGAATAAGAGAGGAAATTACTAAGGGTCTTCAGAGAAGAGTGATATGATGTGATCATGTTTAAAAGCACCACTCTGGCTGCAGTGTGGAGAATATATGAGCAAAGGAGGAAGCGGGGTATCCATTAGGATGCTTTTGCAGGAATCCAGACAAAAGGTGGTGGTGACTTGTACCAAAGACTCCAAGTTGACTCCAGGTAAGGGAACTGGTGGTTGAAGCAAAGGACTGAAGGAAGGATTTTCACTCTGGATTTTTTTTTTTTAATATAAATTATGTGAATACTGTGCCTATACAAAAAAAGTTAATTAATGTTTGTGTAAATTCCATATGTACTCCATGACACTGGTTTTCCATTTTTTCAGCTTCAGATCTTCAAAGCAAAAAAGTTGTCATGATTAAGGCATAAGCTTTCATAGACGTGTGAAAAGTTCTATTAATCAAAAGAATACCCTATCATGGCAGTTAACTGGGGTTTTACTTAATATACTCAGATTAATTTTTAGAGTACTAAATAAATAGCTTTTGTTATGTCCTCCAACATACAAAAATAGTTTGATACTTGGAAATATTTGTGATAAAACTTTCACTATAGTCATTTTAATAATAATTGAAAATGTATATAATTGAATGCTTTACAATTTGCAATAATCTTCTTGCCCAAAGTATACTATTTTCCCTTGTCTATAATGCCTATCTAAAAAGAGCATTCATATAATTCAATATTTCAAGATTTTCAAGCATATAATTTAGCTCAATATTAGTATGTTATTGATATTCTATAATCAAAATAAACTTATACATGAATTTCCATACTTATACAATTATTTCAATTGCCACTTGACATAAACATTATTCAAATCCTAAATGTTGGTGTAAATATTGGAAACACAGGAACTCTGAAAAATTTTTAAACCTTGACACTATACCATTAAAAGAGTTTTTACATGTCACTATCTTTGTTATCTTAAACTTAAATTACTTCCACCAGCATGTTTTGAAGAATCTTACTCATTTTTGTGGATTCCCTAAGTGAAGTAAATATAGCTATTAATTTAGAAATACAAGCAATCTACAGATACAAAGTATTATAATCCAGATAAATCAAGATAAATGTCTAAATTCAGAAAAGATTTGTCACAATTTTAAGCCTTCAAAGCTTATTTGTTATCAATTGTTTAGAATGATTCACAGCTATTTGTTATAAGGTGAACTTCAATCTGCAATGACGAATGCACAACTATTTAAAACCTCAAGTTGGCAAATTAATTATCTCATAATGAATGGCAAGTGATATCAACTGTAAATATGTGTCACAAGAATCATGTATGATTTTAATAGAGATGCTTGAAAAAAAAAAAAAAAAACCTGAACAGTAGGTATTTACATACTAATACAGCACAAGTTTGTGGCAACTATATAGGACCCAGAAAATAATATCTAAATATCCACAGGTGCATTTACAATATAAATGAATGAACATTAACTTTTTCAAATAACTGCTTATATTACTCTAAAAAGCAGTATTTGAACTTTTTGGTCTCAGCATCCCTTTGCCCTCTTAAAGATTATGGAAGACCCCATAAACAAAAGAGCTTTTGTTTGTATCAATCAATTATTACCATGTTAGAAATTAAAACTTAGGAAATATTGAAGTATGTATCAATTTACTTATTTAAAAATCATAATAAACTCACCATATGTTAACATTAGAGCAACTATGCCATCACATCATGTAACATCTGGAAAAAGGGAAAGAAGAGTCTTAGTATTATTATGGAAAGAGTTTTAACCTTGCAGACTCCCTGAAGACAAGAACTACTTTGAAACTGCAGCTTCCTAGCCAGACTTAACAAAAGAAAAGAGAGAGGACCCAAATAGATAAAATCACAAATGAGAGAGGAGAAATAACAACCAACAGCACACAAACACAATTATAAGAGAATATTATGAAAAATTATATGCCCACAAACTAGGCAATGTGGAAGAAATGGACAAATTCCTAGAAACATACAAACTACCCAGTCTGAAACAGGAAGAAATAGAAAATTTGAACAGACCCATAACCAGCAAAGAAATTGAATCAATAATCAGAAATCTCCCAACAAACAAAAGTCCTGGGCCAGATGGCTTTCCGGAGGAATTCTACCAGACACTTAAAGAAGAATTAATACCTATTCTTCTCAAACCGCTCCAAAAATAGAAATGGAGGGAAAACTTCCAAACTCCTTCTACAAGGCCCCCATTACCTCAATTCCAAAGCCAGACAAAGACCCCACTAAAAAGGAGAATGACAAGCCACCATCCCTGATGAACATGGATGCAAAAATTCTCAATAACCCTAGCAAATCAAATCCAACAGTACATTAAAAGAATCATTCACCACGATCAAGTGGGATTTATTCCTGGGCCGCAGGGATGGTTCAATATTTGCAAATCAATCAACATAATACACCACATTAATAAAAGAAAGGATAAGCACCATATGATCCTGTCAATAGATGAAGAAAAAGCATTTGACAAAATCCAGCATCCATTCTTGATAAAATCCCTCAACAACATAGGGATAGATGGAACATGCCTCAACATCATAAAGGCCACATGCGAAAGACCCACAGCTGATATCATCCTCAATGGGGAGAAACTGTGAGCTTTTCCTCTATGGTCAGGAACAAGACAGGGATGTCCACTCTCGCTATGACTATTTAACACAGTACTGGAAGTCCTAGCCTCAGCAATCAGACAGCAAAAAGAAAAGGCATCCAGATCGGCAAGGAAGAAGTCAAACTTTCACTATTTCCAAACAACATGATACTCTATGTGGAAACCCCGAAAGACGCCACCAAAAAATTGCTAGAACGGATACACGAATTCAGCAAAGTTGCAAGATATAAAATCAATGTGCAGAAATCTGTTGCATTTCTAGACACCAATAACGAAGCAGCAGAAAAAGAAATCAAGGAACCAATCCTATTTGCAGTTGCGCCAAAGTCCATAAGACACCTAGGAATAAACCTAGCTAAAGAGGTAGAAGATCTGTACTCTGAAAACTCTAGAACATTTATGAAAGAAAGCAACTAAAGAGGACACAAAGAAATGGGAAAAAATTCCATGCTCATGGATTGGCAGGACAAACATTGTTAAAATGTCTCTACTACCCAACACAATCTACACATTTAATGCAGTCCCTATCAAAATACCATATATACCAAAATGGCATTTTTCACAGAGCTACAACAATCCTAAAATTTGTATGGAACCAAAACGGACCCCAAAGAGCCAAAGCAGTCTCCAAAAAGAAAAGAAGCAAAGCTGGAGATACCACAATTCTGGACTTCAAGCTACAGTACAAAGCTGTAGTCATCAAGACAGTATGGTCCTGGCACAAATACAGACACATAGATCAGTGGATCAGAATAGAGAACCCAGAAATGGACCCACAACTATATGGTCAATTAATCTTTGGCAAAGCAGAAAAGAATATCCAGTGGAAAAAAGACAGTCTCTTCAACAAATGGTGTTGGGAAAACTGGACGGCCACATGCGGAAGAAAGAACCTGGACCACTTTCTTACACCATACACAAAAATAAATTCAAGATGGCTGAAAGACCTCAATGTGAGACAGGAAAACCATCAAAATCCTAGAGGAGAACACAGGCAGCAACCTCTTTGATCTCGGCCACAGCAACTTCTTACCAGACACATCTTCGGAGGCAAGGGAAACCAAAGCAAAAATGAACTACTGGGACTTTATCAAGATAAAAAGCTTCTCCACAGTGAAGGAAAGAGTCAACAAAACTAAAAGGCAGCCTATGGGATAGGAGAAGATATTTGCAAATCACCTATTTGGAAAAGGGTTAGTATCCAAAATCTATAAAGAACTTATCAAACTCAACACCCAAAACCCAAACAGTCCAGTAAAAAAAAAAAAAAAAAAAAGAAAGTAAGAAATGGGCAGAAGATCTGAATAGATATTTTTCCAAGGAAGACATCCAAATGGCTACAGACACATGAAAAGATGCTCATCATCACTCATCATCAGGGAAATACAAATCAAAACCACAATGAGATACCACCTCACACCATCACAATGGCTAAAATTAACAACACAGGAAACAACAGGTGTTGGTGAGGATGCAGAGCCAGGGGAACCCTTACACTGTTGGTAGGAATGCAAATGGGTGCAGCCACTCTGGAGAACAGTTTGGAGGTTCCTCTAAAAGTTAAACATAGAATTATCTTATTACCCAGCAATTGCACTAGAAGACTGAATTACCATGGTAAAATAATAGAAAAAAAGGAAACTCTCTTTCCAGATAGCAGATAGTAGTGGAAATAGGATGGTATAAGTGATCGGTATAGAATTCCAAAGAGGTTCAGTTGACAAGATTTGGTATTGGGTCAATACGTGGTTTGAGGCAGTAGGAAATAAGGGGAATGCAGACATTTCCTCCCCTCACCCCAACAGCTGCATGGGGAGATGGGAGAAGGAAAAGTCTCCACTGGGAAGGGTTTTTTGTTGTTGTTGTTGTTTTTTATGGTAAAATAGAATAAATATCAGTACATTTGAAAAACTTAAAAAATATAGAGATGCAAAAGAAAAACATTTAAAATTGCCTAAAACCTGCTCTACCATCAGAGACCACAAATATTATTTTTTTTCTGAATTTTTGGCAGTATAAATATATACCTTAAAAGCACCTCTGTTTGGGGTGCCTATGTGGCTCAGTCTGTTAAGCATCCAACTTTTGATTTCTGTTCCAGTTGTGATCTCAGGGTCGAGAGATTGAGCCCTGTGTTGGGCTTTGTGCTGAGCATGGAGTCTGCTTGGGATTCTCGCCCTCTGCCCCTCCCCCGACTTGCATGCATGCACTCTCTTTTTTAAATAAATACGTCTTAAAAAAAACCCCAAATAAACGACTTTTGTTTAAAACTGAGGGTTGCTGGAGGGGAGGTGGGGGGGGATGGGTTAAATGGGTGATGGGCATTAATTAGGGAGGACACTTGTGATGAGCACTGGGTGTTATATGTAAGTGATGAATCACGAAATTCTCTTGAAACCAATACTACACCAAATGTTAACTAACTTGAATTTAAATAAAATCTTGGAAGAAAAAAAAACACTTTTGTTTAATATTGAGCAAAAGTGAATATTGTACTATATACATACACTATTTTTTCATCTTTTTTACTCATGACCATATATGCACAGAATTTGAGTTCAGATACACGTAGATATATATATATATATATTTAGATCCAATGGAGAGGTTATGAGAATACTTAATAGTACCTGTGTTTCTTATAGCTTTCCAGTTCCTAGTTCTAACCTCTTGTGTTTCCTGGATCCATTGCAGCTATTTATTTCTGTATGACACCCCGCATCGTTTTAATAAATTTCACCATTTTTGCTTAAGCCAGCCCAAGTTATTTTTTGTTCTTTCTGTCTCTCTTTTAATGTGTAATGCCTATCAACCAATGGTGTATGGTGTGTAATATTTAACCTCTATTCTTTCCAACACAAGATCATTACTCTTTTTAATCTTGACCAAAATGACAGGTAAAAAAATCTTTATTTATTTAAAATTGTATATCTTCCATTATAAGCATATTTTGAACAAAGTATTTTCCATTTGTCTTGCTCATGTCACATTTATTTAATTCATTTTGTAATTGTTTCACACAGTTGTGGTATTCAAGTTTTCCTATTTATTGTTCATCTATAGAGGCCTGCTTTTAGCCTAAGAGAAGTTATGGGTGTATTCTCCTTGACTTGACTTCCTATTCTATTTTAACTTGGCACTTTCTCAATTTCTCCCTTAGAATTTGAACTGGATTTGAGCTGGAGGCCTGGAAACATATGACTTATAATCTTTGTTCTGGCCTTCAACCACTTGGTAGTAAAGGTTGCTGTCACCTGGTTTCTAAGGTTTGAATGGGTTGAATCACATCCCCTGAAAGTACATCATTTTTGGAAGTGCTTTCTCTGAATGTTGGTCTACTTTCACATCAAGAGAAGCAGGTTGCTGCAGGAAGTGAAGGGACCAATGCGAAGCTGTGTGGCCTATGGGCATTTTACTTGGTGGCCATCACAGTGTTTATTTCTTTCTACTCGGGTTATTTTTTATATATTTCATTCTTAAGGTATTGTTTCCCTACTTCCATGAAAATACCCTTTTCAGTAATTTAATGATGAAGAGAAGAGGCAGGTAGCAACAGACACAATATTTGGGAGGTGGGTAGGTGGGTAGATGAGGTGAATTTAATCATTTGAAGAAAATCTAAGACAAATGAACCAGTAGAGAAGGTAAAATGTAAGTTAGTCAAGGCCAAGGATCTTTGTTTTTTCCACTTACACATCTCGTCTCTAGAACAGTGCCTGGAACATAGTTTATTCTCAATATGCAATGAAGGATTGAAGACAGAAGAGAGACTGATGACATGAAATCCTGAAGTAGAAAATGGGGGATAGAATTAAGGTGATCTCCTTCCTTTCAGGCTGGAGATAAAAAATAAGAAATAGCACATGTAGATAGACTTAGAGATAAGGGAGAGAGAAATTATGCCTAATGCTATCTATATTCTCAGTGAAGTAGAAGATCAGGCCCCAGGTTGAGAGTGAGGGTGAGAATAGAATAGAATAGAGTAGAATAGAATAGAATAGAATAGAATAGAATAGAATAGAAGTAGTAGAATAGAAAATACAGGTTGAACAGAGGGTTAAAGCTTTGGAACTCTAAACGTGGGAAAGGAATCTAACTTGGGGTGAATACAGGGGCTACTGAATACAGTTGGAATCCTAGCTTAGGAATGTGAGCCAAGCAATTTGATGATGCATTTTTTTCTATAGTTACGTGATTTATTTTTTAGTAGTGTGAAAACCAGTGAGGATAAAATATGCCCACAACTGGCTAAGTGTTGTGGAATGTCAAAGGAAATTGAAGGCATGGCTATAAAATGGTAGAAATAACTGACTATGAGATTGTAGCAGTATCTTCTTTGTCAGGGTGTTGTGAGAATTACATGAGGTAACATTCATACAGCACTTAGAATAATGCCTAGTAGAGTAAGCACTCAATCAATGTTAATTATAACTCCTAATTAAATTGGAAAGACATAATTAAAGGGAAGGGGCTGATAGATTGGGAAAGTGGTTAGGGCAGTGGGCTCACTAATAGGTAAGCCTTGAGATAATTAGAGAAATTAGGTGTTGTCTAACTTCACAGTTCAGTATTCCAGAAATGCAGTGATTCTGAGTGATGACAAAGTTTTGAGTATTTGCTGAGAGAGGGTTGCTGCAGTAGAGGCCAAGTTTGTCATAGCAGTACGGTCAGGCAACTGTGCAGTTACTATTTAGTGGATCCTCCATATGAGTAATTAAATCAGGTAGAATGTGACAGGACTTCGGGTGTGAAGAAGTATCCTGAGCCAGATGCTGGAGATCTTTTTTTTTTTTTTTTTTTTAAGATTTTTTAAATTTATTTGACAGAGAGAGACACAGTGAGAGAGGAAACACAAGCAGGGAGAGTGGGAGGGGGAGAAGCAGGCTTCCCGCTGAGCCCGGAGCCCAATGTGGGGCTCGATCCCAGGACCCTGGGATCATGACCCGAGCCGAAGGCAGATGCTTAACGACTGAGCCACCCAGGTGCCCCCAGATGCTGGAGATCTTAATGAACATGGCGGAATGCTTTGGAGGTTGGTAATGATGGTGAAAAGAATGGGACGAGAATAGTGGTTAAATATAATGGTGGGGGCTTCAAATGAGAGGGCATTGTTGAAGGATATTAAAAAAAAAAAAAAAGTTCTAGTTTTGAAGTGTTAGCATGGAGCCCGGAGAGTAGCCGTACTCTGAGTGCTCCAACATCCTTCTTTCTGATCACATAGATACAAAGGTGAGAGATGGCATGTTTGCTTTCTCCCAGGGTCTCTGTCACTTCATTTTCTCTAATCAGTCTCTTTTTTGTTAAATTAGGTTCAGAATTGCAATTTCTTTATTGGTTACTCTGTTTCCTGAGAAATGGAATTATCAACATAACAGAGAAATCTGGGGATATTTCAGGTTATTTGTTATGTGAGAACCAAATGAGACTGTGTATTTGAGAATGTTTTGAAGAGGGTAAAGTCTTCCAAATATCTTTATGCTTATAAATCACATTAAAAATAGAATGAGAACTGACATTCTCATAGTTTCTACAAATGATGTCACTAAGTTGTATTTTATAGATAAGTAAAATTTTAATAAACAAAGACCAACATTGTTGTGCCATTTATTAAGTTCTTAAGCCCTCTGCATTCTGCTTTGTGATGCTGGGGCTTGGACTCTAAACTCCATTTCTGCTGTTACCTGGCTCCCTGTGAGGCTCTGCCAGTAGGTGGCATTAGAGGGAGAACAGGAGATTGAAGGAGAAAGAAGGACTTGCTCCATCCTGTCGGCTTCTAGTTTTCTTCCTTTCTTTCTATTCCTGTGAGCATTAGTCCATGACACTTCACCAAGCAGCTGCAGTTCCCTTCTACAGTGTTAACTGAGACCGTTTGCATGCTTTCCAACACTGGCAACCTCTCCAGCCCCCAACGTAAGCACCAGGCATGCAACATCCCCTCCTCAGAAGTTGGAGTCCCCATAAGGTCCCCCCTCTACATTTCCAGATTTTAACAACCACTTTCCTTGTTCCCCTAACCCTAAGGGTGGTGCTAGCTGCTTCCTGCAGTTGCTATTTATGTAATATCTTTGAGTTCTTTTTTTTACTCTTCTAGTTGCCTGTTCTTTGATTTAAAATCCCTCTGTTCAAATAACTGGTGTGGTTTCTGCCTCCTGACTGTACCTAGACTGATGTAATTGTCTTACTGATTTTTAAATTTGTGGACAATTTAGGGTTATATCTTAATTGTATGTAACATGCATTTATTGTATAATGTTATTTAGTGTAAATAACATATTTTTCAAAAAAATTAATTTTAACAAGTATTATAGATAGAAATGAAAATCAAATAAGTTTAATTTTATGAAAAACTTACTGCTTTGCCCTTATTTCTTTTTTTTTCATTTTACTGCAGAATAATGAATATTTCATCAGAGCCTCACTGGCCTGTGGACAGCCATTTGGGAACTACCTACTTAGTACAAAGGATTAGGTTTTAAATTAAAATGTTTCACTTTGGCCCAGACTCACACGTTTAGGTGATATAATTGACATTTCTGAGTTCCAAATAAAACCAGATTAAGTTCTAAATTTACTTTTGAAAGATAGGATATAAATGCCAATCATAAAAATTCAGTTTGAGGTGGTTAATTTGTAAATCTCTAAGATCAGCCTTGCTCCTTTGGTATCTTTCATCCCTACAGAACTCTTAAATTTAAGATAAAAATCTTCAGTTTGGTCTCAGTAATGTACTTTCTTCCTTTATTATTTACAAACCCATAAAGTTAAAGATGAATAAGTTATTACATGTAAAAGACTTCTGGGAAGGAGACTCCTTCCTGGGACTCCTTCCTGGGACTCAACCTGTGCTGGGGGTTCTGGTTTTAGCTATGAATTAAAAATAGATCCGTTCTTGGTAGCCAAGGGCATCACTCATTAGTTTGCCTCTATCTATCAATGGATTGTCCGACTGATCAATCGAAAGAATGTAGGAATGAGTAAAATAATGAATTAAAAAAAACCTTCTATCCCAATCTTTCCATTCTACTTGCTTAACTTATCTCAGAGCACCACCTTATTTCCATTATTCATGCTCACATATTCTTTTCCTCTTTTTTCTCATCACACATCTTAGTGATCTAGAGCATCTTATCTTCTGTATTCTATATCCGTAATTTTGCTTTTATCTCTGAATTTCCAAAGTAACAATATTTACCTCATAAAAGGCTAAATTATATGGTCTCAAGGGTTGATCTAGCATGGATGTGGTCTCACAATAACCTAATTTATTGGACAGGGATTATGTTTTGATTAACACCAATATTTAAATTTTTTATGTATGTGGTAATAGTGAGAGAGCCAGTGATGATTTTATTTTTTTTCTTTCCATAGAGTACGTCTTTTCTGGCTAGACAGGAATACTTCAATGATCATAAAATTGTTTTGGTGAGCATAGATTTTAGGTATAGGGGAATAGTATGATCCTAAAACATATTTAAACCAAACGGTTTCAAATTGTCCAGTTAAGCCTTCCAATTTCTGGGATGTGTTATTTTGTTAAACCATAATTATATTGACTCTCCTTTTTTGGATACTTTAAAATTTTTATTACCATTTTCTTTGTTGAAACTTGTCATTTTGAATTACATTTATTTCAACCAAAGATAATTAATTTTCTCTGAACTTTGTTTGATCTCACTTTCAGTGTAATTCTAGAAACATGCCATATTTTGGTTGTCTCAAATGGATATGATTTTTTTTAGCTATTTCTTTTTACTTATTTATAAAACCTTTTGAATGTTTGTCAGGAAAAAATCACAAATGATCCTTAATGATGAAAAAAGTCAACAAAAGAAAGTTCCATCAATTTACAACAAATAAATGAGCAAAGGTGATTAAGTCTATGATGATACCTGTGGTGGACACCTCATGTGATTACTGTCTAACGTCCAACTCAGAAGAGTTGCTCATTACCTGGAATGATCTTCAATACATGGAGTGGGTACCCAGTGACTACATCTATATACTGACCTTGACTTTCTATCTAACTGACTTATCCAGGATGGTTTATCTGATTTGACCTTGCTCAATCAGATTCTTTCTCTCAAGAATTTAAAATTTGGAATTGAGACATAAAGAGTAGAAATTTTAGGAACTGGATCAGATCAATAGCAACTTAAACACAGTTTGTGAACTCCTGTGTTTGAGATCTCTGGTTCCTTTGCTCTTGCCCTTTCTTGGTATATATTTTCAAATTATTCTGGAATTCTGTGAGCTATCCTAGTATCCTATAAATAAGGGTATATTTTGGTTTAGACTAATCAGGATTGACTGTAGTTTCTTGCAACAAAAATACCTCAGTGGAAGAAAAAGGAGATGAACACTGAGTGAAAAGGGGTGTTCTTAAATTACCAGAAATTAGAAAGTAGAAATATGCTGATTAAAACTATGTTGAAAATAAAATCTTAGGTTGTTAAGGCTTGAGGGAATTTATTCTTTAAATGTTGTCTTTAACAAACCCTTTTGTAAATAGTAAATGCTATTCTGCTTTGATTTAAACAGCTCATTCCTGTAATGGCAGCATATCATTAATCAAAAAATATCTTTTAGTCCAATTCATGATTATTAGAACTGCTGAAAAATAGGAGAAACATATTTTATTTGACAACTGTATTATAAACAAACAATCTTGCAGTCTCCCAGAGGGGAGAGGAATAACTTTAGTTACTTTCAGAGTGTTTCAGAGTAATACCAATCTATAGATTTGGGGAGAAATATGAAATAGTTCACTATGTTTGACCCACTAACACCTAGTTTCCAAACTGTTAAAGCTGAGCACTATTGTATTGTCTCAATCAGAAAATGTGGAAAAAGGGCGCCTGTGGCTCAGTCAGTTAAGCGACTGCCTTCGGCTCAGGTCATGATCCTGGAGTCCCTGGATCGAGTCCCGCATTGGGCGCCCTGCTCAGCAGGGAGTCTGCTTCTCCCTCTGACCCTCCCCCCTCTCATGTGCTCTCTCTCTCTCATTCTCTCTCTCTCAAATAAATAAAATCTTAAAAAAAAAAAGAAAATGTGGAAAAATAACTCACTTCGGTAAATTTTGGTTGTATATGTTGCTAAGATAATAACTTACCTTCATTCATTCATTCACTTATTCTATAACCATTTATTGCATGCCTGTTATGTGTTAGGCTCTGTACTAGTGTCTGAGATTCATCAGTTAAAAAATAGATAAAGATCTCTGCTCTTGAGATTCTTACATTCTAGTTTTAGAATGGATTTACTTTTTTGTATTTGTTAACTCAGCTATGTTTCTGTTGGCTTTTAACCAGTTTGAAGCTCATTCAGATTGTATCAGTCAGGATTATTTAGGGTACTGGTAATGTGTGGGGGAGAGACTGATAGTGGACAAGCATCCACTATACAGACATCAAAAATTATTTAAAATGTCTATTATTTTGTATTGGAATTCATTGAGAATTGTAGAACAATGTTCATATTTTGATTTTTGCTTAAAAAAGAGGAAATTAATATGGCAAATTTAGGAGACTAGGAGATTCATGAATATATATGCATATTTATAGATGCCAAATAAATATCCACTTGCCCCCCATACACACACACACACACACACACTATATTGTATGAATGGTCTTCATTAGCTATTTTGTCAGATCCAGCTCACAGGCTTATTTAACTATTCTTAGGAATTTTAACACATAGATATTTTAAACAACACAAGATGAACAGAAGCACAGTTTATCACTTTTATAAGTTACAGTACTGATATGTAATTAACTCTAATGAATTCAACAGTCATAAAGAAATTGTTAATTGATTTTTAAAACTAAGACCATTGTCATGGTTAACTAATTGCTGATGGGCATTTTCATTTCACAAACATTACTTCTGTTTATGAGAGTATCCATGCTGTGTTGTTGCTGGTTCAGTCTGTGGACTTGAACTGTGTGTCAGGTCGGAAGCTGCAGACCTTCCTTGTTTTTAGTCATTGGGCCTGGGCTCTTTGTGAAAACTCTAAGAACTGGCATGGTTCATTCTCTGTTCATTCTCCTGAAAACTGCATTTTCTTCTTGATAGATAGACAAATTCAACTTCTACCAATAAGCAAAAGATTTAGAGCAGCAGTTCTTTTGTTGTTAATTTAAATTTTACTTAGTTAACATACAGTGCAATATTGGTTTCTGGAGTAGAATTTAGTGATTCATCACATACATACAACACCCAGTGCTCATCACAAATGCCCTCTTTAGTACCCATCACCCATCTAGTGCATCCCCCACCCCCCTCCCTCCATCAACCCTGTTTGTTCTCTATAGCTAAGAGTTTCCTATGGCTTGGGGTGCTTGGGTTGCTCAGTTGGTTAAACGTCTGCCTTCAGCTTAGCTCATGATCTCAGGGTCCTGGGATTGAGCCCCCCATTGGGCTCCCTGCTTGTCAGGGAGTCTGCTTCTCTCTCTTTCCCTGCCCCTCCCCCTGCTCATGCTCTGTCTGTCTCCCAAATGAATAAATAAAATCTTTTTAAAAAAGTTTCCTATGGCTTGTTTCCCTCTCTCCTTTTCTTCTTTCCCCCCTTCCCCTAAATGCATATGTTCTGTTTCCTAAATTCTACATATGAATGAGATCATATGGTACTTGTCTCTCTCTGACTGACTTATTTCACTTAGCATAATACACTCTAGCTCCATCCACATCATTGCAAATGGCAAGGTTTCAATTTTTTTATGGCTGATTAATATTCCAGGGTGTGTGTGTGTGTGTGTGTGTACGTTCATATCACCTCTTCTTTATCCATTCATCAGTTGATGGATAGACTCTTGGGCTCTTTCCATAGTTTGGTTATAGTTGATAATGCTGCTATAAACATCGGGGTGCAGGTACCCCTTCAAATCTGTATTTTTGTGTTCTTTGGGTAAATACCTAGTAGTGCAATTGCTGGGTAATAAGATAATTCTATGTTTAACTTTTAGAGGAACCTCCAAACTGTTCTCCAGAGTGGCTGCACCCATTTGCATTCCTACCAACAGTGTAAGGGTTCCCCTGGCTCTGCATCCTCACCAACACCTGTTGTTTCCTGTGTTGTTAATTTTAGCCATTGTGATGGTGTGAGGTGGTATCTCATTGTGGTTTTGATTTGTATTTCCCTGATGATGAGTGATGATGAGCATCTTTTCATGTGTCTGTAGCCATTTGGATGTCTTCCTTGGAAAAATATCTATTCAGATCTTCTGCCCATTTCTTACTTTCTTTTTTTTTTTTTTTTTTTTACTGGACTGTTTGGGTTTTGGGTGTTGAGTTTGATAAGTTCTTTATAGATTTTGGATACTAACCCTTTTCCAAATAGGTGATTTGCAAATATCTTCTCCTATCCCATAGGCTGCCTTTTAGTTTTGTTGACTCTTTCCTTCACTGTGGAGAAGCTTTTTATCTTGATAAAGTCCCAGTAGTTCATTTTTGCTTTGGTTTCCCTTGCCTCCGAAGATGTGTCTGGTAAGAAGTTGCTGTGGCCGAGATCAAAGAGGTTGCTGCCTGTGTTCTCCTCTAGGATTTTGATGGTTTTCCTGTCTCACATTGAGGTCTTTCAGCCATCTTGAATTTATTTTTGTGTATGGTGTAAGAAAGTGGTCCAGGTTCTTTCTTCCGCATGTGGCCGTCCAGTTTTCCCAACACCATTTGTTGAAGAGACTGTCTTTTTTCCACTGGATATTCTTTTCTGCTTTGCCAAAGATTAATTGACCATATAGTTGTGGGTCCATTTCTGGGTTCTCTATTCTGATCCACTGATCTATGTGTCTGTATTTGTGCCAGGACCATACTGTCTTGATGACTACAGCTTTGTACTGTAGCTTGAAGTCCAGAATTGTGGTATCTCCAGCTTTGCTTCTTTTCTTTTTGGAGACTGCTTTGGCTCTTTGGGGTCCGTTTTGGTTCCATACAAATTTTAGGATTGTTGTAGCTCTGTGAAAAATGCCATTTTGGTATATATGGTATTTTGATAGGGACTGCATTAAATGTGTAGATTGTGTTGGGTAGTAGAGACATTTTAACAATGTTTGTCCTGCCAATCCATGAGCATGGAATTTTTTCCCATTTCTTTGTGTCCTCTTTAGTTGCTTTCTTTCATAAATGTTCTAGAGTTTTCAGAGTACAGATCTTCTACCTCTTTAGCTAGGTTTATTCCTAGGTGTCTTATGGACTTTGGCGCAACTGCAAATAGGATTGGTTCCTTGATTTCTTTTTCTGCTGCTTCGTTATTGGTGTCTAGAAATGCAACAGATTTCTGCACATTGATTTTATATCTTGCAACTTTGCTGAATTCGTGTATCCGTTCTAGCAATTTTTTGGTGGCGTCTTTCGGGGTTTCCACATAGAGTATCATGTTGTTTGGAAATAGTGAAAGTTTGACTTCTTCCTTGCCGATCTGGATGCCTTTTCTTTTTGCTGTCTGATTGCTGAGGCTAGGACTTCCAGTACTGTGTTAAATAGTCATAGCGAGAGTGGACATCCCTGTCTTGTTCCTGACCATAGAGGAAAAGCTCACAGTTTCTCCCCATTGAGGATGATATCAGCTGTGGGTCTTTCGCATGTGGCCTTTATGATGTTGAGGCATGTTCCATCTATCCCTATGTTGTTGAGGGATTTTATCAAGAATGGATGCTGGATTTTGTCAAATGCTTTTTCTTCATCTATTGACAGGATCATATGGTGCTTATCCTTTCTTTTATTAATGTGGTGTATTATGTTGATTGATTTGCAAATATTGAACCATCCCTGCGGCCCAGGAATAAATCCCACTTGATCGTGGTGAATGATTCTTTTAATGTACTGTTGGATTTGATTTGCTAGGGTTATTGAGAATTTTTGCATCCATGTTCATCAGGGATGGTGGCTTGTCATTCTCCTTTTTAGTGGGGTCTTTGTCTGGCTTTGGAATTGAGGTAATGGGGGCCTTGTAGAAGGAGTTTGGAAGTTTTCCCTCCATTTCTATTTTTGGAGCGGTTTGAGAAGAATAGGTATTAATTCTTCTTTAAGTGTCTGGTAGAATTCCTCCGGAAAGCCATCTGGCCCAGGACTTTTGTTTGTTGGGAGATTTCTGATTATTGATTCAATTTCTTTGCTGGTTATGGGTCTGTTCAAATTTTCTATTTCTTCCTGTTTCAGACTGGGTAGTTTGTATGTTTCTAGGAATTTGTCCATTTCTTCCACATTGCCTAGTTTGTGGGCATATAATTTTTCATAATATTCTCTTATAATTGTGTTTGTGTGCTGTTGGTTGTTATTTCTCCTCTCTCATTTGTGATTTTATCTATTTGGGTCCTTTCTCTTTTCTTTTTGGTAAGTTTGGCTAGGGGTTTATCAATTTCATTAATTCTTTCAAAGAACCCAATCTTGGTTTCGTTGATCTGTTCTATTGGGGTTTTTTTGTTTTTATATCATTTATTTCTCCTCTGATGTTTATTATTTCTCTACTTCTGATGGCTTTAGACCTTACTTGCTGTTCCTTTTCTAGCCTCCTTAGGTGTAAAGTTAGTTGTGTATTTGAGACTTTTCTTGCTTCTTGAGGTACGCCTGTATTGCAATATACTTACCTCTGACCACATTTGTTGCATCCCAAAGGTTTTGGACTATCATGTTTTCATTTTCATTTGCTTCCATGTATTTTATTTCTTCTTTAATTTCCTGGTTAACCCATCACTCTTTAGTAGGTTGTTCTTTAATATTCATGTATGTGTGGTCTTTCCAAATTTTTTCTTGTGGTTGAATTCAAGTTTCATATCATTACGGTCTAAAAATATGCATGTTATGATCTCAGTCTTTTTGTACCTGTTGAGGGCTGATTTGGGACCCAGTATGTGTTCTAATCTGGAGATGGTCCATGTGCGCTGAAAAAGAATATGTATTGCACTGCTTTAGGATGTAATATTCTGAATATATCTGTTAAGTCCATCTGGTACAGTGTGTCATTCATAGCCATTGTTTCCCTGTCGATTTTCTGCTTAGATGATCTGTCCATTACTGTAAGTAGGGTGTTAAAATGCCCTACTATTATTGTAATATTATCAATGAGCTTCATGTTTTTTATTGGTTGATTTATATATTTGGGTACTCCTAATTTGGGGGCATATTTACAGTTGTTAGATCTTCTTGATAGATAGACCCCTTAATTACGATATAATGTCCTTCTTCATCTTGTTACCATCTGTGCTTTTTTTTTAAAATTTTAGTTTATTTATTTGAGAGAGAGAAGGAGTAGGGGGCAGGGCAGAGGGAGGGGGAGAAACACACTCCTCGCTGAGCAGGGAGCCCAATGCAAGGCTTGATCCTGGGACTCCAGGGTCATGACCTGAGCCAAAGGCAGACACTTAACCAACTGAGCCACCCAGATGCCCCAGTCTTGTTACAGTCTTTGGTTTAAAATCTAGTTTGTTTAATATAAGTATGGCTACTCCAGCTCTCTTTTAGCGTTCATTAGCATGATAGATGGTTCTCCATCCCCTCACTTTCAATTTGCAGTGTGCAGAATCTCTTCGGGGCTGGTTGGCTCAGTCGGTTAAGTGTCTGCCTTTGGCTCAGGTCATGATCATGGAGTCCCAGAATTGAGCCCCGGGTTGGGGTCCCCATACAATAGGGAGTCTGCTTCTCCCTCTCCCTCTGCCCCTCCCCACTTGTGCTCTCTCTCACTCACTCTAATAAATAAAATCTTTAAAAATAATAATATAAAATAAAATAAAATGGGTCTCTTGTAGGCAGCATATAGATGTTTTTGTTTTTAATCGATTCTGATACCCTATGTCTTTTGATCGGAGCATTTAGTCCAATTATATTCATAATGATTACTGATAGATATGAATTTAGTCCCATTGTGTTACCTGTAAAGTTGGTGTTTCTGGTGATGTTCCATGTTGCTTTCTAGTCTTTGTTTCCGTTGGTCTTTTTTTCCCCAGAGTCCCCTTTAATATTTTTGCAGGGCTGGTTTAGTGGTCACAACCTCCTTTAGTTTTTGTTTGTCCTGGAAACTCTTTATCTCTCTTTCCATTCTGAATGACAGCCTTGCTAGAAAGTATTCTTGGCTGTGTATTTTTTCCATTCAGCACATTGAATATATCATGACACTGTCTTCTGGCCTGCCAAGTTTCTGTGGACAAATCTGCTACAAGCCTGATCTATCTTCCCTTGTAGGTTAAGGACTTTTGTTTTCCCTTGCTGCTTTCAGGATTCTTTCCCTGTCTGTGTGTTTTGTGAATTTGACTATGATATGTCTGGGTGATGGCTGGCTCTTATTGAATTTAAAGGGAGTTCTCTGTGCTTCTTGGATTCCAATGTCTGTTTTCTTCCCCAGATTAGAGAAGTTCCTTCCCCAGATTAGGGAAGCTATAATTTGCTCAAATAAACCTTCTGCTCCTTTTTCTTTCTCTTCTTCTTCTGGGACTATGATAAAAAGGAATTTAAGGAATTGCTGGGTTCCCTAAATCTACATTTGGGATTGAATACCTTTCTTTACCTCCTTTTTTCAGCTTCATTATTTTCCATAATTTTATCTTCCGTATCACAGATTTGTTTCTCTACTTCATCCATCCTCATTGTCATGGAATCCCTTCTGTTTTGCATCTCAGTTACAGCATTTTTTATTTGAGCCTCACTAGTTTTTAGTTCTTTTATCTCTGCAGTAAGGGATTCTCTAGTGTCTTCTATGCTTTTCTCAAGCCCAGATAGTATCCTTATGATTATTGATTAAATTCTGGTTCAGACATCTTACTTGTATCTGTATTGATTAAATCCCTGGCTGTGACTTCTTCTTGTTCTTTCTTTTGGGGTGAATTCCTCCATCTTGTCATTTTGCCTGGGTTACTGTTTTTTATGTGTGATTAAGAAAGCCTGTTGTATTCCTGCCCCTGAGAGTAATGGTTATATTAAAAAGAGATAAAAAGAGATTTAAAAAAAAAAGGAAGCTAGATCCTAGGTCTGTTTTGGTCTGCTTGTTAAAAGAAGCTAGATCCAAAAAACAAAAGAAAACACAAAAGCTGGATCCTATTTCCCTTAGAGCTGAAGCTTTGCAGTACTCTATGATCAGTAGATGTGGTGCATGCAAAGGGTTTGTGCTGGTCTTCTGGGGGAGAGATCTGCTGAGCTGATTCTCAGGCGGACTTGCTCTAGTGGATATGCATTTGCAGGGTGCAGTGGGGTGGGACTTGGGGTAAGTGACTCCAGTCTCCACAGGGAGGTGCTACGTTACTCTCTGAGGCTCCCTGGTCATTGCTGATGGACAGTGGGGAAAATGGCATCATCCCGCTCTCTCCTCCCTGGAGCAAAGAGTTTGAGCCCACCACTCTTTAGGAAGCCCTCACAGAAGAGCAATCACCCCTCTTGTGTCCCAGGCTTCCATCAGATCCCTGCCTTCACCCTATGTCCCACCTGTCTGCCTGCCAGGTGGCACAGTACTCTTGTGTTTTTTCTCAGTTGTGCAGTTTGGTTTCAAAATCAAATTTTATGGACCCATGCCACACAGACCTGCACTGATCCTCTGGGGAAGGGTCTTGCTGCACTTTTGCCATTTGCCAGTTTGTCCCAGAAAAGCAGTCACACAGCCGAGCAGTGGTTCAGAGTCTATGGCAAAGCACAGCAATAAGCTGGCACCAAGGCTTGCTGCCCTCAGCTGGTGTCTTTGTTCCTGTGGTAGGGAATGGGCAGCATGTTGGCGCTGCCAGGTCTTCTGTCCCCGGAGAGGCCGTGCCACCACTCCCAAATGCACTCCAAGAAAGGGTACTCTTTCTCCCCATGCAACCCAGGAGATTCTCAGACCATGCTGCCTGCTCCCGGGTCTCTGCCCTCCTTCCCTGCAAAAGCACCATTTAGCCCACCAGGCACGACCCCATGACTCAGACTTCTAAAACTTCAGACTTTGCACTCTACTGCTTATAATAACTTGAGGTAGGCAGCCCCTCTCCTTTTCCCAGTCAATGGTTTGGGGGAAGTTTTTAATTCTCTGCCTGCTGCTTCACTTTCTCTCTCTCTCACTCCTCTCTCTACAATCAAGTCTCCCTCCCCTCCACAGCACCTGTAGTTTTTCTCCCCCAAATCAACTCTCTGCAGTCCCTATCTTCCACGAAGTGGTTGTTTTTCTACTTGTGGATGTGCAGTTTTCTCAGTCCTCAGACTGATTTCTTGGGTGTTCAAAATGATTTGATATTTATCTAGCTGGGTTCAAGGAACGAGCCAAGTGCAGGGTCCCCCTACTCCTCTGACATCTTAACTCCTTTCCAATCACCCCTTTTGACAAATGTACTTCATTCACTAAGTGCTTACTGTGTATCAGGCAATACTAAGCATTGAGGATAGAGATATGTATAACACTGAACTGAAAAAAATCATAATCTAGTAATCAAAACAATAACAAAGTGCTCAGTGCATGCAATAATAGAAAAATATATGCAGTAATGAAATGGTCAGGAAGATATAAATATCTTGGAAGGGTGAGAGTAGACAAAAGCTTCACAAGAAAGTGGAACTATATCTGTTTGTTGTTAGTGTATAGAAAAGCAATTAAGTTTTGTATTTTGATTTTGCATCATTCAACTTTATAAAATCCGTTTGTTCTAATGGTTTCAGACTGGATCTTTAGGTTTCCTATATATGTCATCCACAAAAAAAGACTACTTGTCCCTTTTCAATTTGGATTATTTTATTTCTTTTTCTAGTCTAATTGTTCTAGCTACGAATTCCAGTACTATGTTGAATAAAAAGCAACAAGAGTGGGTACCCTTGTTTTGCTCCCAATCTTAGAGGAAAAATTTTCAGCTTTTTACTATTTATATTAGCTTTAGAGCTTGTCATATATGATCTTTGTTATGTTGAGGTATCTCCCCGCTACACCTAGTGTGTTGAGTTTTTATGGTGAAAGGATGTTGAATTTTATAAAATGATTTTTCTGCATCTATTGAGATGTCATAGGAGTTTTATCCTTCATTTTTAAAGTGGTGTATGACATTATTTGTGGATGTGGAACCATCACTGCATCCACAGAGTAAGTCCCACTTGATCACAGTGTATAATGCTTTTACTGTATTGTTGAATTTAGTTTGCTAACATTTCATTGAGGATTTTTCATCTACACTGATCAGAGATAATAGCCTGTAATATTCTTTTATTGTAGTGTCAAGATCTAGCTTTGATATCAGGTAATACTGACCTATTAAAATGAGTTTGGAAGTGTTCCCCCCCACCCCTATTTTTTTGGAAGAGTTTGAGAAGGATGGGTATTAATTCTTTAAATGTTTGGTAGAATTCACCAGTAAACCATCTGGTCCTGAACTTTTCTTTGCTGAGAGGCTTTGGATTACTGCCTCAATTTCCTTTTAGTAATTGTTCTACTCAGATTTTCTATTTCTTCATGATTCAGTATTGATAGGTTCTATGTTTCTATGAATTTATCTGTTTATCCATTTCTTTCAATTTGTTGGGGTAAAACTGTTGGTAGTGTTCTCTTATGATCCTTTGTATTTCTGTGTATCAGTTGTTAGGTCTTCTCTTTCATTTCTGATTTTCAATCTTTTTTTCTTGATGAGTACAGCTAAAGGTTTGTCTATCTTTTCAAAAGTCAGCTCTTACTTACAGTGATCTTTTCTATCATGTTGTCAGTCTCTGTTTCATATATTTCCACTCTAATATTTGTTATTTCCATCCTTCTACTAACTTTGGGCTTAGTTTGTTCTGGTTCCTTGAGGTATAAAAGTAGGCTGTTTGAGATCTTTTTCCTTAATGTAGACATTTATCAGTACGTCTCGCTTAGAACTACTTTTGTGGTATCCCATAAGTTTTGGTATATTGTTTCCTTTTTCATTGTCTCAAGATACTTTTATTTCTCCTTTAATTTCTTTCACCCATTTGTTCTTCAGAATCATGCTGTAATATCCAAATACTTGTAAATTTTTCAATCTTCTCATTGTGATTGATTCCTACTTTCATACTACTGTGGCCAAAAAAGATGCTTGATATGATTTTAATCTTCTTAAATGTATTGAGACTTGTTTGTTGCCTAATGTGATCTATCATGGAGAGTGTTCCAAGTGCACTTGAAAATGTGGATTCTGTTGCTTTGGATAAAATGTCCTGTATATGTCTGTTAGGTCCATCTGGTCTAATATGTCATTTAAATCTAAGTTTCCTTATTGATTTTCTGTCTGGACAATCTATTGTTGAAAGAGGGATGTTGAAGTCCCCTTCTATTATTGTACTGCTATTTCTCCCTTCAGATCTGTTAATATTTGCTTTACACATTTAGGTACTCCTATACTAGGTGCATATTATTTACAGATGTTATATCCTCTCGATGAATTGGCTCCTTTATCATTATAATATTGACTTTTCTCTCCCAGTTTGACAGAGTGGTCTCATGTAGATGAAGCTTGTCAATCAGTTCAGCCCAGCCTCCTGTCTCTCAAACTTTTATGACTGCCCAAGCCATCACCTCTGTTCTTAGTGGCTCCCAGTATGGGTATGCAAGACCCATCTGTGTCACAAGGGGGAGGATTATAGTCAGCACTTAGATGCAGGCTAATTACAACCTTGACCTTCAGGCAGCAACTATAAAAGTATGTAGTTCAGCCCCTTTCAGGGAGAACCTGGGTAATGGGCATTTTTGCCTGCCCTCTGTGTGCCAAGCACAGGTTTATAGCCAGAGAGGGGTATTTCTGTACCCATGTAAAAACTGCTTGTTTGCTATAATCCTATGGGATTCATGCATGCAACCCTGTTGGCTATCAGAGCTAGGTGGCTTGGGGGCCCATCCCTCAGGCTGTAGCCACAAAAGCTGGGGGTCCATACATGTGTACAAGCTTCTTCAAGAGAGATCTTGGCCACTAAGTTTAAGGCTGTGGAAATTTCCAACAGCTTCCCCAGTCTTTAGAGGATATCACAGCCAGTCACTAGATACATGCTAAATTAATAAGCCAGACCCTCAGGGCACCTGGGTGGCTCAGTCCTGGGATCAGCCCTGCATCGGGCTCCCTGCTCAGTGGGGAGTCTGCTTCTCCCTCTCCCTCTGCCCACCCCCCCACCCACCCCTGCTGGTGCACACCCTCTCTCAAATAAATAAAATCTTAAAAAAAAAAAAGCCAGACCCTCAAACAACAGCATGTATACAGTCAGACCCTTTTCAGGGAAAGACTAGAAGATGGGTGTTTTTTCCTGCTCCCTCTACTCTGAGCCTAGGGAGACAGTTGTGTCAAGCAGTCACACACCCATTAAGAACTGCTTCTTTGTATGCAATAGTCTTGTGGGTCTTGTAGAGGTAAGCCCTGTTGGCTTTCAGATCTAGATGTCTTGCCTCTGCTGGTTTCTGCACATTAGATATAAAAGCCACCTCTCCCAATTTGACAGAGTGGTCTCAGGCAGATGAACTTCATTAATCAGTTTAGCCCAAGCTCCTGGTAATCTCTCAAACCTTTATGATTATCCAAGCCACCACCGTTGTTCTTAGCGGCTCTCAGCAGGCAAGGGTGTGCAAGATCCATCTGTGTCACAAAGAGGAGGATTGCAGTCAGTCTCTCAGTTGGGAGTCGTAAGTTGGGGTGCTAGATGTGCAGTCCAAAATCTTTGTTCCCCAAAGAGAAGCTGGGATTTGGGGGTTCCCTCTCAATTTTATGACACTCTACAGGGATATGATTTGTGGTGAGTGTGTCTCAGCCCTTCCAACCCACTAGGTATTTTCTCTTCCGCCCAATGTGTGGAGTTGGCTCAGCTAGTTTTTGGATTTCTTCCAGAGGGTACTTCTCTCAGTGTAGCTGTACATTTGGTGCATCCATGAAAGGAAGGATGGTTCAGGAGCCTCCTATATGGCCACCTTGGTCAAATCTCCAAATGCTGGCTATTTCTACTAGACACTGTGGAATGGCTCATTCAGTACATGTTCTAACACCTTCTTCTAGTACTGGGGCTAAAAAGCTTAAAAACTATTGCCCAATCTCTTGCACTTAGGGTTCTAGATTTCATTTAAGTTCCTACAATCAGATGTTAACCTTGACTTCGGCATCCACTTGCATTGATGACTTGAAACAGCAGTGGCATAGTCTGGGACGGCAGCTTTAAGTGCAGCTTCCTAAGTTGGCAGGCTATTTTTTTGTTCATAGCAGAAACACTGGAGCTGATAGTTGTGGTAGTGTCTTTCTGCTTTACCGCATCCCAATTGTGGCAAACGCAACAATCCCTCTTCAGCCAATGTGGGTCTGGGAACCATTCCTGGAAGCTCAACCTACAGTCTGTAAACCATTTAATACTCCATCATGAATCTCTTTCTGCTTAAACAGTTAAGAGTGAATTTTTATTCTCCACAACTGAACACTGACCAAAATACTACTGTTATTTCTTCAGGAGAAAATTTCCATCTGGAAGAAAATGATTTGTGACCAAGATGGCAATTCAGAGACAGAATTCATTAGATACTTGACTTTAAGTCAGTGAAGTGGGAACCACACTCATAAACAAAGAATGGCAAGCAATGGTTTGTAATGTGCTTTGGCGGGCATTTGGGGTATTGAAATTTGGTGTAGCTTTTAAAAGTATATCTGAATTCCTTGACTATAACTTAGTTTAATAAAAAAAAAAATGCTACTGTTTTTTTGCTATATATTCCTTCTTATAAGCATGTATCAGGATTGTTCCATATAAAAAATCTTCAAGGAGCAGTAACTACTCATCTGCATGCACTGGCAGAACCTGGAAAGGTCAAGCACTGGGTCTGAACTCTCAATAGGAAGCATAAGAGAACTCAGAATCCAGGTCTCTTTATTGCTGGGACTTCAAAGCTGTTCTGTCTGAATTTAGCTGCCCTTCTTTCTTCACCTCTGTGCCCGTGAAAGGCTCTCAGTATCACATCCTCTACCTTTAACCCTACTTCAGTAGTGATTGATGAACAGCTGAGGAAGATGTGTGACACTTTCTGTGGCTTTGACTTCATGATCATTTTCTAGGTGAACAAGCTATAGCTATAAAATAGACCCAGTAAATTTTTGTAGCAGATAGTCTGGAGACAACAAGTATTTATTGAGTGCCAAAGTATAAAGCATTCCAGGTAGTTGAGATGATAGATGATAGATAGATAGATAGATAGATAGATAGATAGATAGATAGATAGATGATAGATTAGATAATATAAATATAAATATAAATATAAATAAATAAAACAAACACATCTAGTTCTTGCTCTTAACTAACAGACACTGACCATTTTGTTTCTGTTTCTGCTTACTTATAATGTCACTGTGATGGAAATGAAACAAAAGGCACAGATGCAGACCTTAATCTGAGATGTGTTTCTGTGTTACACATATAAAATAAAACTCAGCTAAAATCTCTTTTACTGTAATTTCCTCCCAATAATTTATGCAGACCTGAAAAAGTCTACAGAGTTTAACCATTTTATACTCCCTATGTGTGGAAAAACTAACAACCAAATAAATCCTCTATGGAAATTTTCTGTATCTTGACAGGGGTTTGGGCAACCCTGGCTTTTGCATGAGTCAAATTTTATCTAATGGTACACTTAAGATTTGGGTATCACTGTGACATAAATTTTATACCCCCCCACACACACAAATTGAAAATAAATATTAAACTCCAGTTAATTACATGCATGCTAAAATGTCTAGGAATGAAGTATACTTATACCTGAACTTAACTTTGAAATGCATCAAAAAATAAAATGGATGGGTAGAAGGCAAATATAACACCATGTTAAGAATCATAGAATCTAAGTAAACAGATTCTTTCAACAACTCTTTCAAATTTTCTTTATGTTGAAAATTTTCATGAAAGTTTGGTAGGGGGGGAGGGAATGGTCCCCTACAGCAGACCAATCACAATTTGCAAATTGGTACCAATCCTGGGACCACACTGAGTTGTACAAATAACCCTGTGAAAAAATAAAACAGCAGCAGAAAATAATACAAATATGACAGATCATGGAAAGAATGGATTTATTTTCTAGGCATATGGAAAATGGAGGGAGGAGGAAAGAACATAAGAAGTTCATTTAATAACACCCTGCTAAAGAAAAACCTGCAACCACCAGCTGAAAACCCTGATGGAAGTTCTTACAAAAATATCTGCAGGGTGTTTTTTAAAGTATTTTTATTACACTTGAAAACAGAAAGATTGTTTTGCTTTCTACTTCAGGGTCATAAACTGCCACTACTAAAGGAGGGGGATCGCACTGAGTGAAGGGCCCTCTACTGTAGAGCACCTTGGTAGGTTTGGAGGTAGGGGTAAGATAGGGAGAGAAAAGGTGGGAGAGGGAAAGGAAAAGGAACAGAGAAATATGACGGAGATGAGAAATATGAAAAGATGAAGGAGAGAGGGAAAAGAATTTGAAGTTCCAGGGCCAAGAAGAGAAAAAGAGGAACCCACTAGATGAAGTCTGAAACAAATGAATTCAGTAAAACCACATGGTGGTGGGTGGCCAAAGGACATTCTGAAACCTGAGAAGCTGCCTGATTCATTTGAGGTTGTTTGCATTGCTGCTATATAAATTCCGCTTGCTATCCTTTCTTCCAAATCTTCACTAAAGGCTCTTAAACTCATGAATGTTTAATGTGAATAGGCTTTTAGGCAGGGAGTTCAGTTTTGTTTCTGGGTCAATGGAGTGCAGAAATCTTGAGGAGAGCTTCAGATTCCCACAGGCCTTGGAATGAGAGGTGTCTAAGTCAATTTTACAGAAATCTCTAGGGCTCAGGATGAATGGGAAGGAGGGAGAGCAGACATTGGTTTATTCAAGGAAAAGCTGGCCTGCAGAGAAAAAAAAAAACTCAAACCCACTTTTTCTCATCCATTTTTAACCCAGAATACCCTCATTACCAGGTTTGGAAATTCAGGAGTCAGTAACTTTTGGTGATCGTCTTTTTTTCATGGGGCAACACTGCCACCTACTGGTAATTGTAAAAAAAAAAATTTTTTTTTTTTTTTAAATTTTATTTTATTACGTTATGTTAGTCACCATACATCATTAGTTTTTGATGTAGTGTTCCATGATTCATTGTTTGCGAATAACACCCAGTGCTCCATGCAATACATGCCCTCCTTAATACCCATCACCGGGCTAACCCATCTCCCCACCCCCCTCCCCTCTAAAACCCTCAGTTTGTTTCTCAGAGTCCATAGTCTCTCATGGTTCATCTCCCCCTCCGATTCTCCCCCCCTTCATTTTTCCCTTCCTACTATCTTCTTTTTTTTTTTTTAACATATAATGTATTATTTGTTTCAGAGGTACAGGTCTGTGATTCAACAGTCTTACACAATTCACAGCGCTCACCATAGCACATACCTTCCCCAATGTCCATCACCCAGCCACCCCATCCCTCCCACCCCCACCACTCCAGCAACCCTCAGTTTGTTTCCTGAGATTAAGAATTATAAGGAATTCTTAATCTCAAAAAAATATTTTATAATAGTTTTAAACTTGCAAACAGAGAACTGGGGAACTTTTGTTTTTCATTTACTGACAAACTCCTCCTTTGTGATGGAACCCAAACTTGAATAAGGTTCTTTGTCCTCAAAGACTTTATATTATCTAATGGAAAACTTAATAAAAACACCTTCTTACCTTTAAGGATTCAGGCATCATTTCATCAGGATAATCTTTCTTGACAGCAGGTTCCCACCCTTCTGAGGGAGAAAAGGACTACTCTCCTTCCCTTGGGCTCTACTCCATCCTGTACACATTTCTTTTTTAACACATACTATATACTACTGTACTTATTTTATCACAATTGTCTGTCTCCCAGATCAGACCATAAGCTCCTTAAAATTCAGGTACTGTATCCTTTCCACATTTATATTCCCAGCACCTAGAACAGAACCTGCACCTTATAGCTAATAAATATATGATAAATGAATAAATTAATGACAATCAAAAAGCACAGGCAAGGTAAGTAGCACTCTATAAAACTTTTATTAATTAAAAACAATTTTAAATAAATATTTGAACTCCAGATGTGCACATTATGTACTTGTGTATGTGGTATCTTTTACCTTGTCCAAAAAAACTACATTTTACAAAATCCATATACATGAAATTAACAGAATAAAGAACATAAAGTTACCTTATCAGACAACTTTCCCATCAGTCTATAATCCATAAACTCTTTTTTTTTTTTTTTTTTTTTAAGATTTTATTCATTTATTTGACAGAGAGAGAGACAGCGAGAGAGGGAACACAAGCAGGGGGAGTAGGAGAGGGAGAAGCAGGCTTCCCGCGGAGCAGGGAGCCCGATGCAGGGCCCGATCCCAGGACCCTGGAATCACGACCTGAGCCGAAGGCAGACGCTTAACGACTGAGCCACCCAGGCGCCCCTATAATCCATAAGCTCTTAATTATCATAGGATAATCTAAAGTAAGACACTACTGGGCTCTGTCATCAGCTCTTAAGAGAACCAAGTTAAGAAGAAACATTCAGAGTAAATAAATTTTATCTGATAATGAGTCAGCACTGCTAAGGTATAAAGCAATCTGAAACATGCTCTATCTGAATTATCCATATTAATTACATAACCCAGGATCACAGAGTTGAGTTTGAGATCTATTAAGATCCTCCTATCAATTCTAGGGAACTCCAGAGCACCCAAGTCTCTCCCTGGAAATTAATTTCCCTATGGGGAAAGATAATTGGCCCTTGACTGAGCCTCCTGAGTCTGAATAAGAACTAAAGAACTCTCTCCTTCAGAATTCTCTGGGAACACATTTCCAGGGAACATGGCCACTCACCTTCAGTCAAGATAGGGACAAACAGGGGCGCCTGGGTGGCTCAGTCGTTAAGCGCCTGCCTTCGGCTCAGGTCATGATCCCAGGGTCCTGGGATCAAGCCCCGCATCGGGCTCCCTGCTCAGCGGGGAGCCTGCTTCTCCCTCTCCCACTCCCCCTGCTTGTGTTCCCTCTCTGTGTCTCTCTCTGTCAAATAAATAAATAAAAAATCTTTCAAAAAAAAAAAAAGGGTCAAAGAATATGCAAAAGAAGTGGCAGGGGGCCAAGCCTTATGACACAGCCCTGTTTCACAATGTTTCACAGGGTTCTGCACACATGCATTGTCAAGCAGATAACCTGGACACCTTATTACACTAAGCAAAATCTCATGCAAATTCCTTCATGTTCTTCCCATTTGCTTCAGATTTTCTACTTTCCATCCATTCTTCTTTCCTTCTTGTCTTCCTAAGGTTGATCTCATCCTTTCCCAGTTAAGTTTTGAGACCTTAATTCATAAACCATCTCTTTAGCCTTCCTCCATTTCCTCCACCAGGTCTCCCTACATACTGAAACACCAAATCTCTTCCGTCTTGAAGGAAGAGAGGCCCCATGAGTCCTGTTTCTGAAGACCCTAGTGACATATCTTAATCTCTTCTTCCCTTCACTGTCAACCTTCATAAAAGACTTTACTTGCTGCCACAATTCTCTTCTCCCTCTTATAGTACAATTCCTTGAGATCTGAGTTTTTGCAGATTCATGTGTTGGTACTTTACCCAAAATTACCAATAACCTCCAAGTTGTCATATTCAGTTACTCCTACTCGATTTCTGAAGCCTTTGACAATGATTATTGCTCTTTACTGACACATACTTCTCCCACTTTTCTGCACTCCATTCTCTTCCTCCTTCTCCAGATCAGTTCTTCTCAGTTTCCTTCCCTGGAACTTCCTCTGCCTTCTACCTTTAAAATAGAGGGTAAAAGATGTACTAAGCAGTTTAATCCTCATCTTGTTCTCACATGACATATTCTTAGGGATTTCACCTATTATTTCTGTCCTTCATTGATTTGATAAAGATCTATTAAAGGTCAACCATGTGACAAGTACTTTCCTTAGAGCTTGTGATTTAGCAATGAACAAGAACTAACAAGATCCCCATTATCATCCACTGATACTCTAGTGTGCATGTTTGTTGGAAGGGAAGGGTGGGTAGTGACAGATACTGAACAAATTAAAAAGCAAATGAGTAAGAAAGTATCAAAATACATTTCTAAGCCTGTCAGAAAAAGCGTCTCAGTTTAGTTCCCAAGGTTGGCATAGATCAGCCCCAGAACATCTAGCTAGGGAGCTTGCCAGTTGAGGTTTCTGAGTATGGGAGAGGATCACAGCTCAAAGTGAGTCCACTTAAGCTGAGCTGACTCTAACTTCTGGCCAGCTCTCTAACACTAGAGGCCATGTCAGCCAAGAAACATCACTAGGCTCTGACAAAACTGCAGGAGAGGAGTCCCAAGTGTTGACAGGGAGAGCACCAACCAACAAAGGACATCGCCACGGCAACATTGGGAGCCTTGAGACAATATGTGAATCTGAGAATCCTGACTTCTTCAAGCAATAAGATCACAGAAGTCACCCCTCCATCACATACCAAGATGCTATCTTAAAGTGACAGGCTAACAGACCCCAAGCAGTTATATTAAGACATAAGCATTGCTGAAAGGAAATTTTAAAATTCTTACATAAGCCTAAGTTTTAAACCTGATTAAAACAATTTCCTTGTATTTTTTGCTGCTGTTGTTTAATTTGCTCCCTCATACTCCCATTCTCCCAGTAAGCAGCTGGTTGAGGACAGTAAATGGTATATTAGAGCAGTGATAGCACATAAACTCCTCCCTGCAGTTGAGTTTTGAAATGGCTATGTAGACTTATGACATGGCTACATGTTTGTTTCTAATTCTGACCTGCTTGAGTTCCAGACCAGGATCTTTATAGTCTGGTGGTCCAAAACAAAATGTCTCTCTCCCACCTACAGACCAACTTCTTCCTAAATCCCTCCCATCATTAAAATGGATTTCTGATCCTCCTAATCAGATTGAAAACTCTGAAGTCTCCAAACTGTCGCAAACCTAACCTGAAACACTGCTCAGATATGCTTATTTATATATTCACTGGCACTCTGCTAACTCAGGACTTCTTTAACTGTCATCTAAAATATTACAGTCTCTTAACTGGTTTTCCTGGGGACAGGGTATGAAGACTGGCGTGTGGGAGTGGACACAAAGTATGAGGATCTTTACGTCACATATCAATACTACACTAGAGAACACCTACCAAAAAAGAGGCACGAAACAACCAAGTATACAGAATACTAACCACCAAAATCATGTAGCTTCTGCCACTGTCACCTTAGTGCTGGTATAATGGACAAAGTAGCCATGGCGGCAGGCTCCAACAGTATGGGTTCCTTCTCACCAAGGCTGATCTAGCCAATTATTACTGCAGATTATCCAACATGCCAGTAACAGAGACCAAAGCTGAGCCCCTAATATGGCACACTGCCTCAAAGAGATCAACCAGACACTTAGTACAAATTGATTACATTGAACCCTTTTCACTCTGGAAGGAAGTGATTCACCTGACAAGAATCAACACATATTAGTAGTATGGATTTGCCTTAGCACCACTTCCTGAGAGCTAACAACATTTCAGGTCCACTTTAACTATATCCTATGTAACATTACTTCAGACCAAGGGATCCTCTTTATAGCAAAGGATATAAGCAAAGACCATGGGATCCACCAGTCCTATCACATACTGCAACATTCAGAAGCTGCCAGCCTATGAGCAATGGAAGAGCATTCTAAAGGCATGACTGAAGCACTCTTTTGGAGATACCATGTGGATAGTATCCACTCTCCTCCAAGATGCAGTTAAACTCTAAATCAATAACCATTATATATGCTGCTGCATCTGTAATAAGTAAAATACATACAGCCATGAAACAAAGAGGGGGAAAGTAGGAATGGCCTCATTTGCCATCATTCCCAGTGACCCATTTAGCAATTTATATGTCCCTTCCCAGCAATGCTAGGTTCTATGAACCTACAGGTCCTGTTCCTGTTCTTACCAAGGGACACAGCCCATTAAACTTTAAGTTACAACTGCCACCTTGGCACTTCAATCACCTTGGGCCAAGAGACCAGAGGGCAAGGAAAGAAGTCACCAATCTGGGAGGAGTAACTGACTTTAGTCATCAGGAAGAGATAGGACTTCTATATTTTTATCAGCCAGGGAAATATATTTTTATCACCCAGATGATAAACATGTTTGTCATAAGAAGAATATATATGAAAGGTGTCTCTTCATACTCCTTTGCCTAATTTTGACAACAAATGGACAAATACAACAGCCACAGTCTGGAGACTATGGTTAGCATGATGACTAGGCCTCAGAACCTCTCAGACATAAGGGACTCTGACCTCAGGTAATCTGCCTAGACCAGCAGAGGTGTAAGCCAAAGGTAAGGGGAAATCTAGAATTGGTATCAAAAGGATATAATGAATTATTAGTTGTGGCCCCAAGACCAGCGGTATCAAGAAAAACTGGAGTTAAGGAGTTAAGTCCTACTTACCTACCACTCCTATTTCCAGAAAGAGATCGACCATAATCCTAGAGGAGCTATTCCCAGATGGGATAAACTTATCATATGAAGCAAACAGATGATAATGGAAATTGTCAGGATGCACTATCCAGGACTTTCTTAAGGACCGAGGCACTCTTCCCCAGGTATGAAAATACTGTATGCAGCAGCTCACAACTGGCATCTCCCCAGGAACTGTCCTTGATTGAAGGGAGCTTCCTCACCTGAGGGTATGCCCCCTTTCCAGAGGAAGCCCACATCAAATAAATGGACCATGAGAGGTACAAGAGTCAGCCCCCTTGCCTCAATTCAGAAGAACTCTGAAGAGCCATCTCAGGTCCAGAGTTCCACATTTAGAAGATGAACTGCATCACAGTTCAACTTCTCTCTCTCTTCCAATCCTGCCTTATTCACTCCCTTATGGGTGGGAATTCTTCCCAAAGTACTCCCCAGTAGATCTTCTGCATGCACTCTCTGTCCTTTTGACATGTTCCCATTCATCTTTGAGCAACTCCTTGCTTCCTGGCATGTTAAAACAATGCAGGCTCACCTTCTACCTTTCCTGCCCTGGAATTAGTCATTTCTAAAGAAGTAGTATTCCTGAATTAGAAGAGAAAGACTGTAAGAGAAATTGGTGAATCTAGTTAAAAGCCTTTCAAATCTCTATTTGAAAAATCTTCACATTGAAAGCTGGAGAAATCCGAATGCTTCTTTAGAACTTAACAGTAAGCATTTTCCATTTGTCATTATTCAATGAGACTGAACCATGTATATACTGTCAACTTTATTGCTTACACTATTTCCTCTCTTTTTTATCTTCTCATATCCTACAGTTACTATTCACTTTTGTTAGAGTATTTCCTCAAGACTTCTCTAATCTCTGAACCTTGCACATCTGTAAAAATCTTTCTCCCTGACAAGTAACTGACAGTTTAGCCTACTATAGGACTCACGGGGTATAACTCTCTCACTATTCCATTCATATTATCCTAACAGCTTCTAGTCTCCAAAGCTGCATACAGGAAACTCAATCTCAGTCTGAATTTTTTTCCTTTGCAAGTAACATGGTTTTTTTAAATCTAGAATCCAATAAGATTTTATCATTATCCTTGGAGTTTGAAAATTTTATAGGCATATCATATCAGTTTTTCTCATTAGCCCTAATTAAAACTCAGGTTGGGGTGAGGTAATGGGGTACCCTTCAAGATGCAAACTTAGGTCTTTCTTCTGATACAAGGTCTATTTTCTCTTTTTTTTTTTTTTAGTTTTTTAGTTTTTGTGGAACTCCTAATATTATATCTCTTGGATCTATCAAGTCTGTCTTCTCTCATTATTTCTTTTTAATTTAGGTTTTTGGGGATTTTATTTTTAACAGAGTTACACATGTGCATCATTTAAAACTTTACAAGACTTGTTATAGAAAACATCAGGCCCCAACATTTCAAATCCCCCATGTTCTCTAAAACTTGTGTAAACCTCTTCTCAATACATGCAAACCCATTAGGTATTTTACTAATTTCATCTTCTTAAAGAAGTCTCTCCTTGAGTTTTCTGACCTGTTTCAGTCTAAATTGGTTTATTTTCAGGCCTGCTGCACAGCTGTCATTTGGTATCTCTCTTCACCAACACTCAGTAAATTCCTTTGCCTCTCTTTTCTGTTAGATCCTATTTCTTAAATTTTGTTTTCTTCTCCCTTGGCTTACATCATTATTTTGATAATGCACAAGTTCCAGTAATTTCCATAGAAACAGTATATGAAAATTGAGCTTTTAAGTCAATGTCTTTGTCCTAATTCATTTTTTTTTTTTTTGTATGTATTTGTTCTTGGTTTTTAGATATTTCTTCCTCTTGATTTTTCCAACCCACTAATTCAGGCATATCTCCACAGTTAAACTCATCTACTTGAGTGGCCATGGGGTGCCCATATTAAACATTATTTCAGAGTGTATCTGTGAGAGCTGTTTCCAGAGATTAGCATTTGAATTGGTGGACTCAGTGGATTGCCTTTCTCAGTGTGGATGGATTTCATCCAATCTGTTGAGGGTCTAAACAGAATAAAAGATGGAGGAAGGAGGAATTTGCTCCTTTTTTCCTGCTTCATCATTTGAGCTGAGACCTCTTATCTCATCTCCTGACCCTGGACTGGGATTTATACCACTGGCTCCTCTGGTCCTCAGGCCTTCGATTTGGAATGGATTACTCCACTGGCTTTCTAGGGCCTCCAGCTTCAGACAACAGATTGTGGGAATTCTCTGTTTCTCTGGAGAACCTTGACTATGACAGATTCTGGAACCAAGAGTGGGGTGCTGCTGTAACAAATGCCTAAAAATGTGGAAGTGGCTTTGGTACTGGAAAATGGGTAGTGGCTGAAAAGGTTTAGAGATGCATGCTCAAAATATGAGCATTAAAGGGTAATTCTAGTGAGGACCCAGAAAGAAAAGAGGAGAGCCAGAGAGAAAACCCCAATCATCTTAGAAAATACTTAAATAATCCTGAACGGAATGCTGATAAAAATATGGACCACAAAGCCCACTATGATTAGGTTTCAGATGGAAATCAGGAATATGTTATTGGAAACCGAAGAAAAGATGATCCTTATTATAAAGTGACAAAGAACTTGGCTGAACTGTGTTCATGTTTTAGTGTTTTGTGGAAGGCAGAACTTGCAAGCAATGGAACTGGATATTTAGCTGAGGAGATCTCTAAGCAAAGTATTGAAGGAGTGGCCTGGTTCGTCCTGACCACTTACAGTAAAATGTGAGAAGAGAGAAATGATTGGAAGACAGAATTATTAATTAAGCAAAAAAAAAAAAAAAAAAGGAACTAGAACTTAAAGATTTGGAAAATTTTCAGCCTATCCATACTGCAAAAAATGAAAACGTATTTTTGGAAAAGGATACTAAAAGTATAGCAAAGTGACCATTTGATAAGGAGATTAATACCTAAACCACAGACCTAAAACATCCATCTCAACAGAAGCCAGATGCTGTTCTTTAAGACAAGGAAAGACTACCACCACCACCCACCATCAGGGTAGATCAGAAATCATCAGAGCTCCCACTGCCGTCACAGGCCCAGAGTGCAAGAACTCAGGGGACAGAATGGTTTCAAAGGGTGAGGCTGCCTTTCTTATAGCAGTCTAAACTAAAACAATATGCAATCTTACTTCACTCAATGAGAGAATTTACATTTTAATTTGTTCATAGTTTTATAAAAATTTCCATAAAGCAATCTATAACAAATATTTAAAAGTAAGTATATTACAGGCCATAGTCACTGATCATAATTCAATAATACTAGAAATAATTTTTAAATGGTTTGAAACATCTTAAGACTTGAAAATTAACTTGATCAAAGAGGAAAAATCACAAACTCCCTAGAAATTAATGAAAAGGTAAGTACATAAAAATGTACAGAACACAGCAAAAGCCATACTTAGATAAAAATTGTTTCCCTAAACCCTTTCATTATGAAGACAAATGACTACAACTGCAGGTATGTTACATTTATCTTAAGGTTTAAAAAAAAAAAGGCACAAAATTAACCAAAAGAAAATATAAAGAGTGAATGAATAAAAATAACAGATATAATTGGTGATACAGAGAAAAAGTAGGAGAATTGGTAATTCCAAAAGATTTTTTTTTAACTGCCTAAAGATATAAAGCAAAACAAATATTAGCAAGACTGGGAATAGAAGAAATGTATGATTTCCTAGAAAATAACAAATAGCCCAAATTAAACTAAGTAGAAAAGCCAAACTGACTAATTACCAATGAAGAGACTGGAAAGGTGACCATTATTTTTTTAATTAATTAATTAATTTATAAAGATTTTATTTATTTGAGAGAGAGAAAGAGACAGGTGCAGCACACGCCCAAGCTGTGGGAAGAGCAGAGGGAGAGGGACAAGCAGACTCCACGCTGAGCACAGAGCCTGATGTGGGGGCTCAATCCCATGACCCGAGATCATGACCTGAGCCAAAATCAAGAGTCCGACGGTAAACTGACTGAGCCACCCAGGTGACTATTATTATTATTTTTTTTTTTTTTTTAGAAACAGGGATCCCTTTTAACACCATTTTAAAAGCTATTTTTTTTTATTTTTTTTAATTAACATATACTGTATTATTTGTTTCAGGGGTATAGGTCTGTGATTCATCAGTCTTACACAACACCCTGAGCGTGACAACACATACTCTCCCTAATGTCTATCAACCAGCCACCCCATCCCTCCCACACCCCTCCACTCCAGCAACCCTCAGTTTGTTTCCTGAGATTAAGAGTCTCTTATGGTTTGTCTCCCCCTCTGGTTTCGTCTTGTTTCATTTTTCCCTCCCTTCCCCTATTATTTTAAATAACACAGCCAAAAAACCTTTAAATCTGAGTTCTAACAATTAAGGAACAAATAATTACAATGTTATTTAAATTATTCCATACCAAATAAAAGATGAAATGTTTCCCAATTCATTTCATGAAACCAGCAAAACCTTATTACCAAAACTTAATTAAAAAACAAACTCTGAAACTATATACCTTCCTAATTATTTCAGTTACTATGGCTATATGAAAAAAAAAAAATAACCCTAATACTTACTGACCAAGACACCACTTACTTTGCTCATGAATCTGCAATTTAAAGAGGCCTCAGAGAAGATAGTTTGTCTCTGCTCCACTTAGTATCAACTGGGGTGGTTCAAAGGCTGGGGACTGAAATTAAATAAAGGCTCATTCACTAACACATCCGGTGGCTGATGCGGTCAGATGAAACCTTGGCTGGTTTCACATAGCTTCTCTATGTGGCCTAGGCTTCCTTACACTATGGTGGCTAGGTTCCAAAGGTAAGCATTTTTTTTTTATTATTATTATGTTATGTTAATCACCATACATTACGTCATTAGTTTTTGATGTAGTGTTCCATGATTCACTGTTTGCGTATAACACCCAGTGCTCCATGCAGTACGTGCCCTCTTTAATACCCATCACCAGGCTAACCCATCCCCCCACCCCCCTCCCCTCTAGAACCCTCAGTTTGTTTCTCAGAGTCCATAGTCTCTCATGGTTCGTCTCCCGAGAGAGCCAGCCAGAAACAGTACCATCTTTTATGACCTAGCCTTGTCAGTCATACAGTATCAGATCCTCCACATTCCATTAATCAGTTCGAAGGCCAGCCCAGGTTCAAGAGGAGAGGAAATAAACTCAGTTTCTAAGTGGCATGGTTCTAGAAGAACATGTACGACTAAAAATATTGTTGAAACCAATTTTCAAAAATACTATATGCTACAGTCCACCTCCTGGTCACAGCAGTTCACATCCCTCCACATGCAAAAATATATATACTTGTTCCCTCCCCCAATACCCACAACTATCAGGCTCAGGCTTGAGGTCCAGGTATGGATTAACTTCTTGGGTACAGTTCCTTAAATATAGCCCCTTGAGTACAGCTCCTCTTGATCTGAAGAACTATAAACAAAAAAGATAAGTTATCTTTCTCCACAAACATGAATACACAATAATGGAGCAGGCATAGGTCCATTAAAAGTTTAAGACCCAGCTGGGCATATGCTGCTAGTTCCTCAACTAAGGAATGAACCATGTGACTCATGTCTCCCCATTCTGGGCTGTAATTAGCTATGTTCTTGGCATGCTTCTTGATTGTACAACTTTGAGATCCAAAGGCCTTTTTTTCATTTTGTATTGTCTCTGTGCCTTTCAGTCTAAATTGATATAATCCTTTTAAAAACTATGTGGATCATGAGAATGAGAAAACAAGCCACAGACTCAGAGAAAATATTTGCATCTGATAAAGGACTATTACCTAAAATACACAAAGAATTCTTGGGCGCCTGGGTGGCTCAGTTGGTTAAGCGACTGCCTTCGGCTCAGGTCATGATCCTGGAGTCCCGGGATCGAGTCCCGCATCGGGCTCCCTGCTCGGCGGGGAGTCTGCTTCTCCCTCTGACCCTCCTCCCTCTCATGCTCTCTGTCTCTCATTCTCTCTCTCAAATAAATAAATAAAATCTTTAAAAAAAAAAATAAATAAAAATAAAAAAAATAAAATAAAATACACAAAGAATTCTTAAAACTCAACAGTAAGACAATGAACAACCAGATTAAAAACTGGGCAAAAGATCTGCATAAAGACCTACCAAAGAAGATATACAGATGGCAAATAAGCATATAAAAAGATGCTAAACATCATATGTTACTAGGAAAATGCAACTACTATGCACCTACTAGAATGGCCAAAATCCAGAAAACTAACAACACTGAATGCTGGTGAGGATATGAAGTAACAGGAGATCTCATTCATTGCTGGTGAAAATGGAAAATGGTACAGAAACTTTGGAAGACAATTTGGCAGTTTCTTACAAAACTAAACATACTCTTATAATACAATACAGCCATCACACTCCTTGGTATTAACCTAAAAGGCTTGAAAATTTATATCCACACAAAAACCACCCTGGGAACAACCAAGAGGTCCTTCAGTAGGTGAATGGATAAACCATGCAGACAATAGAGTATTACTCAGTGTTTAAAAGAAACGAGCTATCAAACCATGGAAAGACAGGGAAGAACTTTAAATGCATATTATTACTAAGTGAAAGAAGCCAATCTGACAAGGCTATTAATACTGTATGACTACAACTGTATGACACTCTAAAAAAGGCAAAACTATGCAAAGAGTAAAGATTAGTTTGTCAGGGGCTGGGGGGAGGACTGGATGAATAAGCAGAGCATAGAAGATTTTTAGGGCAGTAAGAATATTCTGTATGATACTGTAATGGTGGATATATGTCATTATACATTTGTCCAAGCCCACAGAACATACACCAAGAGTGAATCCTATTGTAAACTATGGGCCAGGAGTGATAAAGATGTGTCAATGCAGGCTCACTGATTTTAACAAATGTACCATACCAGCGTATGAGAGGGACAAAGAATATGGGAACTCTGTGCTTTCTGCTCAATTTTGTTCTGAACCTAAAACTGCTCTAAAAAGTCTTTTTTTTTTTTTTTTAAACTGTATGGATTTCTTATGAATCAATTCATAATCCACTCCATTAGACAAAAGCCACACCCATAAATTTCAAAATAACTCCTTGAGCTTCCTATAAGGTCCTGAGGGACAGTGCTCTTAAAATTCTTAGAGAACCTTTTGTTTAATAAAGAAGATCTATGAAGCACTGCAGGTCCTCAGGTCCTTAAAGAGAATACTGTCTTTGTGAAGCATGACATTAAATTTCCTAAGGCCTCAAAAAAGAGTTTTATAATCATTCCCTTGGCTTCATTGTTAAATGACAATACTCTAGATTTGATCTCTTCCTGACAATACTCTAGATTTGATCTCTTTTCATTAGACTTTTCTTTTTTCTTTTTTTCTTTTTAAGTTTTTTTTTTTTCCATTAGACTTTTCTTAATTTGAGAATTGTCTGCCATCTGGAGAAACTAGAAAAGAGAGTTTTATTTTTGAACTCAGTAAGTTCTGGTTCCTTTATATTTAACAATTCTCTCCTTAGTTTATCTTTCTTTTTTTTTTTTTTTTCTTAGTTTATCTTTCTTACTCCAATCAGACTACTTTAACAAAATGCCAGAGTGGCTTATAAACAACGAAAATTTATTTCTCACAGTTCCAGAGGCTAGAAGCCCAAGATCAGGGTGCCAAAACTATTGGGTTCTGGTGAAGACCCTCTCTTACATTGCAAACTGCCTGTCACTGTATTCTCTCATGGTGGAAGGGGCTTGTCAGCTTTGTGGGGTCTCTTTTATAAAAGCACTACTCCCATTTATGAGGGCTCCAGCCTCATGACCCTAAGCACCTCCCCAAAGGCCCCAACTGCTAATATCATCACATGGGCATTAAGATTTAACCTAAGAATTTTGGAGGACACAACCATTCATACCATAATACTCTCTTCTATCATATTTTACTATAAGCAGCAAGAAACAGCCAGAAAATACCCCCTGGAAATACCTTTATCATGCAATTCATTGTCATCATGCAAACCATTTCCTATTTTCCACATTACCATAGGTGACAATGTTGCTGAACTTTCTGCTATTACATATCAAGGATCTTTTCACTAACTTCAAATTATATTTTTTCACTTTCCTTTAAACCTTCACTGACTTCCTCAAGGGCTATCAGGTTTCCACCAACCATCTTTTCAAAACCCTCCCATCTTCCGCCCACTGTCTAGTCCTAATTTGGCTTCAGCTACTGCTATATTTTTAGGTTTCTGTTACATGGCACCCCACTTGCAAATACCAGAATTATTTCAGTTTCTATAACTGCATAACGAATTACCCCAAAATTTAGGGATTTAAAAGAATATTATTTATTTTGTTCAAGAATCTGCAATTTGGGCAGGGCTTTCTGCTCCACTCAAAGGAGATATAAACAACAACAAAGAATTATAGATGCTTATAACAGATGTTAGTGTATATATGAGGGGCACAAAGGATTAGTGGTTAATTCCATCTGGGAAATCACAGAAAAAGTAACCCTGAGCCAAAGTTGGGTGCTGACATGAAGAGGAAAAGTAATATCAAACAGGGGATCATATACAAAAAAACTGCAAGTGTATTGATATAAATAAGTCCATTGAGGAAAGAGAACAGAAAGGAAAGAACTAGTAAGAGGTGAGGCTAAAAAGGAAGGCTGGGAACAGACAATGTTTTTATAGGAGTAAGCAAGAGGCCTGGGATCAAATCAGCTCTAACACTACCAGAAGCTACACCATGGGGAGTAGCTGCTACTGGGAACTATTGGGAACTGTGAAGAACTGCAGCTGCTAAAGAAAGGCCCCTAAGTTATAAGAAAGAATGCCAGGAAGTGCTGTCATGGAGAGAGGTTGTCAAAAGATACCACTTTAGTGGTACCTGATAGAAAAGCTACCAGGAAGAAAAGCAAGAAATGTCTTCAGCTGAACAGCCACAAGGTCAGGCTGGAGTTCCCTATGCATTCTGTATTACTAATTCAAACACCCAACCTTTTCCTTAGAGAGAAAGAAGGCTGCTCCCACTATTTACTTAATAGGCAGAGGTAGTAGTGACTATGAGAATTTCAATACAACTTCTCTCCAAAAAGTCAAGAGAAACTCAGTGAGGCCTACAGTTATTTATACAGACTGGATTATTCTCTCAGGTTCATGATGAAAAGCATAAACCTGGAAAAGAAGGTGGTATTTCTCTCTCCCTCTCTTCCCTTTCTCTCTCTCTCTGTCTCTCCATGTATGCACATGAATCTCTCTTTAACCTATTAGATTTCTTTTTTTTAATAGGAACTCTGTGCTATTTTATTTTTTTCATAACCACACATTAATAGCTTACTTCAAAGCCACCAGAAGCCAACAGCATGAACCTTATACTAAATCCTGGCTGTCTAGTACATGTTTTCTCTTAAAAGTGAAGTTTTTATTTGGCAGTGGCACTTTTTGGAATAGAAGTGAGAACAACATTTAAGAAAAGATTATTACTCTATAAAATAAGCACTATCTTAGTGAGCCTTCCTTTCCAGACAGATACAAAATCTAACTGCACTCCCTGTGCCTAAAGGAGTCATGACAGCAACAGAAGATCCTGTCAGTTCTTATAGCTCAAGTGGACAAGAATTATAGTGGAAACTTCAAATAGAATCACTGGTGCAACAACTGTAGCCACTAAGATAAGGATTTCAAGTAGATATGTATAGAGAATGGAAGCAGGAAAAATTGTCTCACGTTAAACTGACAAACCAGAGCACTACTCCCCATAACCTAAACCTCACTTATACTTAAAAACAAGCTTATACAAAACTTACGTAGAATCTAATCAGATTAAAAAAAAAAAAATTTCTTTTTTTTTAAGATCTGGATTCAGGCAGCTCTAGCAGAAGTTGCTGGATCTCTATTTTACTGTTTCAATACAGATATGACTCAGTTATTTATCTGTGTTTTTCTGATTTCTGCTCCTGTAACCAACAGCCTTATTGTTGTACTTCTGTTAAAAAAAAAAAAAATCACCCTCAACAAAGTTGAGATGGAGTACATAGCTCAACATCATAAAGGCCATATACGAAAGACCCACAGCTCCACAGCTAACATCACCCTCAACGGGGGCAAACCTGAGAGCTTTTCCTCTATGGTCAGGAACAAGACAGGGATGTCCACTCTCACCATTACTATTTAACATATACTAGAAGTCCTAGCCTCAGCAATCAGATAACAATAAAAGGCATCCAAATCAGCAAGGAAGAAGTCAAACTTTCACTATTCACAGATGACATGATACTCTATGTAGAAAATCCAGAAGATTCCACCAAAAAATTGATAGAACTGATACACGAATTTAGCAGAGTCACAGGATATAAAATCGATGTACAGAAATCTGTTGCATTTCTATACACCATTAATGAAGCAGCAGAAAATGAAATCAAGGAATCAATCCCATTTACAGTTTCACCAAAAAACAGTAAGATACCTAGAAATAAACCTAACTTGAGAGGTAAAAGATTTGTACTCTGAAAACTATAGAACGCTTATGAAAGAAATTGGACACAAAAAAATGGGAAATAATTCCACGTTCATGGACTGGAAGAACAAACATTGTTTTGTTTTGTTTTTAAGATTTTATTTACTTATTTGACAGAGATAGACACAGCGAGAGAAGGAACACAAGCAAGGGGAGTGAGAGAAAGAGAAGCAGGCTTCCTGCTGAGCAGGGAGCCTGATGCAGGACTTGATCCCAGGACCCTGGGACCACAACCTGAGCCGAAGGCAGACGCTTAATGACTGAGCCACCCAAGCGCCCCAGAACAAACATTGTTAAAATTTCTAAACTACCCAAAGCAATCAAACCTTTAATGCAATCCATATCAAAATACCACCAGCATTTTTCACAGAGCTACAGCAAACAATCCTAAAATTTGTACAGAACCACAAAAGACCCTGAATAGCCAAAGCAATCTTGAAAAACACAACTGGAGGCAACACAATTCCGGACTTCAAGCTCTGTTACAAAGTTGTAGTAATTAAGACAGTATGATACTGGCACAAACACAGACACATAGATCAATGAACAGAATAGAGAACCGAGAAATGGACCCACAACTATATGGCCAACTCATCTTCCACAAAGCAGGAAAGAATATCCAATGGAAAAAAGACAGTCTCTTCAACAAATGGTGTTGAGAAAAGTGGACAGCAACATGCAGAAGAATGAATCTAGACCACTTTCTTACACAATACACAAAAATAAATTCAAAATGGAAGAAAGACCGGATGCCTGGGTGGCTCAGTTGGTTAAGCGTCTGCCTTTGGCTCAGGTCACAATCCCAGGGTCCTGGAATCGAGTCCCACATCAGGCTCCTTGCTCGTGGGGAGACTGCTTCTCTCTGCCTGCCACTCCCCCTGCTTGTGCTCTCTACCTCTGACAAAAAAAATAAAATCTTTTTTTTAAAAAATGGATGAAAGACCTAAATGTGAGACAGGAAACCATTAAAATCCTAGAGGAGAACACAGGCAACAACTTCTTTGACTCAGCCAAAGCAACTTCTTACTAGAACTAAAAGGCAGCCTATGGAATGGGAGAAAATATATGCAAGTGCAAAAAGCTGATAAAGGTTAGTATCTAAAATCTGTAATGAACTTATCAAACTCAACACCCAGAAAACAAATAATCCAGTTAAGAAATGGCCAGAAGACATCTCCAAAGAAGACATCCAGATGGCTAACAGACACATGAAAAAATGCTCTCAACATCACTCATCATCAGGGAAATAAAAATCAAAACCACAATGAGATACCACCTCACACCTGTTAGAATGGCTAAAATTAACAACACAGGAAACAACAGGTGTTGGCGAGGATACAGAGAAAGGGGAACCCTCTTACACTGTTGGTGGGAATGCAAACTAGTGCAGCCACTCTGGAGAACAGTTTGGAGGTTCCTCTAAAAGTTAAACATAGAATCATCTTAGGACCCAGCAATTGTACTACTAGATATTTACCCAAAGGATACAAAACTATGGATTTGAATGGGCACATGCACCCTGATGTTTATAGCAGCATTAACAACAATAGCCAAATTATGGAAAGAGTCCAAATGTCCATCAACTGATGAACCGATAAAGAAGACGTGCTCTCTCTCTCTCTATATATGTGTATGTGTGTATACATATATAATGGAATATTACTTAGCCATCCAAAAGAATGAAATCTTGCCATTTGCAACAGTGTGGATGAAGGTAGAGAGTATTATACTAAGCAAAATAAGTCAGTCAGAAAAAGACAAATACCATATGATTTCATTTCTATGAGGAATTTAGGAACAAAACAGATGAACATAGGGGAAGGGAATAAAAAAAAGAGAGGGAAGCAAACCATAAGAGACTCTTAATTACAGGGGCACCTGGGTGGCTCAATCTTTAAGCGCCTGCCTTCAGCTCGGGTCATGATCCCAGGGTCCTGGGATCGAGCCCCGCATCGGGCTCCCTGCTCCGCGGGAAGCTGCTTCTCCCTCTCGCACTCCCCCTGCTTGTGTTCCCTCTCTCGCTGTGTCTCTCTCTGTCAAATAAATAAATAAAATCTTCAAAAAAAAAAAAAAAAAGACTCTTAATTACAGAGAACAAACTGAGGGTTACCGGAGGGGAGGTGGGTGGGGGGATGGGCTAAATGCGTGAGGGCACTTGTTGTGTTGAGCACTGGGTATTACATTTAAGTGATGAATCACTAAACTCTACTCCTAAAACCAATATTACACTATATGTTAACTAACTAGAATTTAAATAAAAATATGAAAAAAAAATCAAAGAAAGAAAGAATCTCATGGACCAGCAACTAGGTCAGGGCCCCTATGAGGGCAGTGCCTTCATGGCTGCATCTTGTAGGCTCCTGACCTGGCTACAGCTGCAGTGAGGAACACTGGATCCAACAATCACCAAGCAGCTATAAATGAGTTGGCAGTTATATGGAACTGCACAGAGCCACCATATACCAGGAACTGCCTAGAACTGCTTCCATGGCAGAGACCGTAACCATAACAAGTTCTACACAAACAGAGCAGTAGCCCTCTTTAGAATTTCCAGGCACTAATATATTCTCTTCTCAGCTCTAAGACCTCAGCCCCAAATCAGAGGAAACAGGAAAGTCCCACTTACCAACTTACTGCATTAGTCTCCTCTGAAATTTACATAAAATTATCTTTTAATTATTTATGTAGTAGTTCTATTTAACAGCCTTTTTAAAATGGAAATCTTTGGATAAAATCTTGTAGACTGCTGGGCAGCACAAATCCTTATATTCTTTTGATGTACGCAGTAGTTTCTTTACCCCAAAATTGTCCCTGGAAAAATCCTAATACACCTAAAAGGACTCACATTCCACTCCAAAATAAATAAGCAAAAAGTTCCCCATTCTATCCAAAAGAAAATAAACGAAGATATTTTTCCTTTGTTCAGCTAAAAACCTTTTGAAGGTCTTCTAGCTGCAACAGAGCTACAATAGTTACCATTTGGACTAGATGATTAGAATCTTGCATAATCTATTCTCAGGAGTGAACAAATATATTTTGGTTATTGACAAAAGGATAGACAAGCAGAAAAATAAAAGCAATTGTGTTTGGCTAGTGGTCTGGGTAGGAGGAGGTTGGGAGAAAAAAGGAGAACATTGCAAACTACAGCATTAGACACCTACTACAAAGCACACTCTCCATCACCCAGCTTAAAGATTCTCAAAAAAAAAATCTATTTTCTGCAAAATCTTCCTAAGACACCTCACAGAACTGCAATACTCATTTTGGAGGCAAGTGGTCTAACAATAAAGAAACAAGAAAAGGGAAACTACACAACTCCTAGAAGAAAACATAGGGGAAAAGCTCCTTGATATTGGTTTTGGAAATGATTTTATATCACACCAAAAGTATAAGCAACAAAAGAAAAATAAATAAGTGGGACAACTTCAAACTAAAAATTTCTGCACAGCAAAAGAAACAATCAACAAAATAAAAAGGCAACCTACAGAATGCAAGAAAATATCTGCAAACCACGTATCGGTAATGGGTTACTATTAAAATATACACACAAGGAACTCATACAACACAATAGCAAAAAATAATCCAATTTAAAAAATGGGCAGAGGACCTTAAGAGAAATTTTTCCAAAGAAGACATAACAAATGGCCAACAGGTATATGAAGAGATGCTCAACACCACTAATCATCAGCGAAATGCAAATCAAAACCACAATGAGGTAACTATCACCTCACACCTGTTAGAATGGCTAGTAACAAAAAGACAAAAATTTTGGCAAGGATGTGGAGAAAAGGGAAGACTTGTACACTCTTTGTGATAACGTAAACTGGTGTGGCCACCCTGGAAAATGGTATGGAAGTTCCTCAAAAAATTAAAAACAGAAATATCATACAATCTAGCAACTCCACTTCTGTTTATCTGAAGAAAACAAAAACATTCATTTGAAAAGATATATACACACCTATGTTTACTGTGGCATTGTTTACAACAGTAAAAATATGGAAGCAACCTAAGTGTCCATCAAAAGATGAATGGATAAAGAAGATGGGGTAAATATACATATACAATGGAATATTACTCAGCATAAAAAAAGAATGACATCGGGGCGGGGCGCCTGGGTGGCTCAGTCGGTTAAGCGACTGCCTTCGGCTCAGGTCATGATCTTGGAGTCCCGGGATCGAGTCCCGCATCGGTCTCCCTGCTCGGTGGGGAGTCTGCTTCTCCCACTGACCCTACCTCCTCTCATGCTCTCTCTCTCTCACTCTCTCTCTCTCAAATAAATAAAATCTTTAAAAAAAAAAAAGAATGACATCTTCCCATTTGTGACAACATGGATGGACCTAGAAGGTATTACACTAAGTGAAATAAGTCAGACAGAAAAAGGCAAATACCATATGATTTCACTTATATGTGGAATCTTAAAAAAAAGGGGGGGAGGCAAACAAACAAAACAGAACAGAAAGAGACTCATAAATACAGAGAACAAACTGGGGGTTGCTAGATTGGAGGGGTGTAGGGAATTGGCAAACAGGTGAAGGAGATCAAGAGATACAAACTTCCATTTATAAAATAAATCACAGAGATGAAAAGTACAGCATACGGAGTATAGTCAATATTTTAATAATGTTGTAGGGTGACAGATGGTGACTACACTTATTGTGAGCACTGAGTAACATATATAAATGTCGAATCACTACTGCTTCCTGAAACTAATATTGTATGTCACTTATACATATCCAATTACATATATATATATATACACACACACACACACACACACACACACAAACGTGCACACACACACAACAGAATATTATTCAGCCATGAGAAGGAAATCCTGCCATTTACTACAACATGGATGGATCTTGAGGGCATTATACTAAATGACATAAGTCAGACAGAGAAAGACAAATATTATATAACCTCACTACATATGGTATCTGAAAAAAGGCAAGCTAATAGAAACAGAGTAGAACGGTGGTGGGCAGGTGCCATAAGGGGCTGCAAGGTGGGGGAAATGGGAAGATGCTGGTCAAAGGTACAAACTTCAGTTATAAGATGAATAAGTTCTGATGATCTAATGTACAGTATGGTGACTATAGTTAAAAATATCATATTATATATTTGAAAACTGCTACAAGAATAGATCTTAAGGGGCACCTGGGTGGCTCAGTCGGTTAAGCATCCACCTTCAGCTCAGGTCATGATCCCGGAGACCTGGGACTGACCCCACATCAGGCTCCCTGCTTGGCTGGGCATCTGCTTCTCCTTCTCCCTCTGCTCCTCCCCTCCGCTCACGCGCACACACGTGCTCTCTCAAATAAATAAAATCTTTAAAAAAAAAAGAATATATCTTAAATGTTCTCACCAACAGACACAAAAACAGTGATTATGTGAGGTGATAAAGGTGTTAACTAACCCTATTGTGGTAGTCCTTTCACAATATATATCTGTATCAAATCACCACACCGTACACCTTAACCTTACACAATGTTATATGTCAATTGTACCTCAATAAAGTGGGAAAAAAAGAAAATGATTAACAGAAAAACAGGTGTCTATAACACACAAATAATGAGCAATTAAAAATATCCATTAATTTTACAAATTTATCCACCTATGTAAAACCTATGTTTGCCTTCACTGACTAAACATTAATTTAGAAGAATATCATCTTTTTTTTATTTTTTTTGAAGATTTTATTTATTTATTTGACAAACACAGAGAGAGAGAGAGCAGTAGCAGCAGAAGGAGAGGGAGAAGCAGTCTCCCCGCTAAGCAGGGAGCCTGATGTGGGACTCGATCCCAGGACCGTGGGATCATGACCTGAGCCAAAGGCAGACGCTTAACCGACTGAGCCACCCAGGCGTCCCTAGAAGAATATCATCTTAACTGTAGGTCCTTAAATGAGTTCAAAACCATGCCATATTAGAAACTGTCTCACACATTTATACATTTCTCAGATCTCAACAATAATAGCATTTCCTTGTAGGCTACAGTAAGAATTATGATCTTCACCTTGAGGGTCACAAAAAGTTATTGACACTTTTTAAAGAGAAGAGGATGTGATCAGATTTGCATTATAAAAGGAAGACCCCAGTTGTAGTATGGAGAATTAACTTCTGATATGTGTAGGGGTGGAGGGGGGGCTACAAGGGGTAGATGAATGATGCTATTGTAAAAATTGGTTAAAATATTATTGCAATGGTACATGAGTAGAATCTTGGATAATAATCTATGTCCAGATTATTATTATGCTAGTGTGGTAGCAGCAGGAAAAAAAAAAAAAAAGGATGAATTGCAGAGTAGTTAGAAAGTAAAACTGACAGGACTTGGCTTTGCATAGCATACAGGGAATGAGGGTGAGGGAGCTCTCAAAGACAGACAGTTGACCCTTAAACAAAATGGTTTCAACTGTGCAAGTCCACCTACATGCGGAATTTTTTTACAGCACAGTAATGTAAATGTATTTTCTCTTCCTTATGATTTTCTTAATAACATTTTCTTTTCTCTACCTTACTGTATTATAAGAATATAATATATAATACATATAACATACAAAGTATGTGTTAATCAACTGTTTATGTTACCAGTAAGGCTTCCAGTCAACAGCAGGCTATTAGTAAAGTTTTGGGAGAGTCAAGAGTTATATGCAGATTTTCAACTTTTCAGGGTCAGCACCTCTAACCCCCACATTGTTCAAGGGTCAACTGTATACAGTTTATATAGATACATACATACATACATACACACACACACACACACACACACACACACACACAAAGGAAACTATAAAACTTTATTTTCAAAAGTAAATTTTTAAATATATAGTGTAATATATCAATTCCTTAGAAAAGATGGCTGAACATAATTCTCTACCTCTCTTTGAATTAATACCCTTTGCAATATGACTTCATAGCTCTTCCCATCAAAAGGTACAGTCTATTCCCTTATTCCCTGAATCTAAGCTGGCTTTTTCACTTGTTTTGCCAAGAGTCCAACAGAAGTGACACTGTAAGTTCTAAGCCAGTTTTAAGTCTGTATTTCAGAAGTCCTTGCAATTCTGCTACCTTGCTTAGATCCCTGAAACTGTCATGTGAATAAGTTTAGATTAGCCTGCTCAGGATGAGAGAGACACAAGGCCCAACTGCCCCCAATGCCTCAGCCAAGAGTTCATCACTCTCATAAACACAGCCATCTAGTTAAACAGCTGAACAAAAATGCATGAGGGAGCCAGGCTGAGACCAAAACCATCCAGTTGATCCCAGCCTAATCTCCTGATCCACAAGATGGTGAGCTAAGTAAATGGTTGCTGTTTTAAGCCACTAAGCTTCGCTAAACCTTAGGAAGTTTCCTATACAACAAAAGACAACCAATAAATCTATCTAAGCTTTTCAGAGATTTATACCGGCCAGCTAGCTAGATTTAGTGATTGACTGAGTGATAACAACCAGAGTAAAGTCAAAGAGCAATGAAGGAACACTGAGAGCAGCCAGGCCCCTGCCTATACATCCTAAACTAAGCTTTCCAGTTGATGTAACTCACCCACAGAGACAGAGCCCTCAGTCAGCCTTCCACTCAGAAAGGAAACCTATCAGAAGTATATCTATTTATTCAATAACAGAGAAAACTCACATCAGCTTCCAGTAATCATCAATGTATTCTTTATTCTTAAAAACAAGTTTGAAGAATTTCCAAACATATGAAGAAAACTGGGAGCAGGGAAGAAAAAAAAAAAAAAAGAAAGAAAAAGAAACTAATTTCAGAGATCATTCTCAAAGATTATTAGTCCCAAAGAATATTCAGGAAGAAGACAATGTAAAAAAATTCTAACTAGTATCTTTACAGAATTTTAAGATAATGTATCTATAAAACATGAACAGGATGCCATAGAAACAAAGAACACTAAAGGAACAGAGTTCTTTGAAAATAAATATGACTGCTGAAAACATTTTTCAAAAGAAGGACTGAAAAATAAAGACAAGGACATTTCCTAAAACATACAGCAAAAAGAGAGAAAAATACAGAAGAACAAATGATACAAGAAATGGAGAATAAATTAAGAGATTCAACATCAGACTAAGAGAAGTTCCAGAGAAAGAAAAGCAAGAAAATATAGAGGAAATAATCAATATGAGACAGGAACCCATCAAAATCCTAGAGGAGAACACAGGCAGCAATCTCGTTGACCTTGGCCACAGCAGCTTCTTATTAGACACATCTCCAGAAGCAAGGAAAACAAAAGCAAAAATGAACTATTGGGACTTCATCAAGATAAAAAGCTTTTGCACAGCAAAGGAAACAATCAACAAAACTAAAAGGCAACCTATGGAATGGGAGAAAATATTGGCAAATTACATATCAGATAAAGGGATAGTATCCAAAAATCTATAAAGAACTTATCAAACTCAACACACAAAAAACAAAAAATCCAGTCAAGAGATGGGCAGAAGACATGAACAGACATTTCTCCAAAGAAGATATACAAATGGCTAACAGACAAATGAAAAAAATAAGATCAATATCTAGACACATTCTTTAGATTTCTGAGCATAAGTTGTATAAGGAAAATATCTTAAAACCTCCCAGAAAGGCAAGAAATAAACAGGCATCAAGCTTCTCAGTAACAGCACGAAATTCTAGAAGGCAATATGGCATGTCTTTAAAGTTCTGAAGGAAAAATGTTTCGAATTTAAAATTCTATATCCACAGGTCCATCAAGTATAAGGATCAAAAAAAAAAAAACATTTTCAGACACTTAAGAACCATAAAATTTGTTACCAGGCAATGTTCTGAAGATACTGAAAATGTTATTCAGTAAAATGAAGTGAGAAACAAAGAAAACACTGGATCTAAGAAATAGAAGATCTACCCCAGGATCATAGCAAAGAAACAAAAAATCCAGAATGATAACTCTGCAGCCAACCTAGAGAGTAACAGATCCCAAGTGGATCAGAAAGACAAAAGGCTCTAAAAGGACTGTCACCAAGAAGAAAGTAGATTCTATAACCCAGTATGACAGAGAAGGCAGATAATTTTCAGAATGAAGGTTTCTTATTCTTTTGTTAATCAGAAGAAAAAACAGTTAAGTCCTAACTCTAAAAGGAAAAACAATACATAAGAAAGTCAAGGTTCAATTATAAAGAAAATTAAAATATTACATAATTTTGAGAAATTTACATAGAAGAAAAAATAATCCATTTACCTTGATCCCAGAAGCATTATCCTCAGGGTGATGACTCTGGACACAGACAAAGAAATACAATCACAATATATACTATTTGGTTCTGTATTATATAATCATAATAAGTTAAACAGTTAAAAGTTGTTTAATGGTTTTAACTTTTAGAATAAATTGAAAGCATGGAAGAGTTAACTACAATTACAGAAAAATTTTAACACTAATAGAAATTACTCATATAGTACTTATTATGTACCAAGTCCTATTTTAAATGTTTTACATATATTAAATTATTTAAGCATCATAATAATCTTGTGAAATAAATACCACTATTATCCCCATTTTACAGCTGAGGAAAGTGAGGCACAAAGAGATTGAATAACTTGCCAGTTCATACAGCTAGGATGTTCTATGGCCTGGATTTGAAACCAGGCAGCCTGGCTCTAATGTTTACATTCTTTTTTTTTTTAAAGATTTTATTTATTCATTTATTTGAGAGAGTGAGAGAGAGAGAGAGAGCACATGAGAGGGGGGAGTGTCAGAGGGAGAAGCAGACTCCCTGCCGAGCAGGGAGCCTGATGCGGGACTCGATCCCGGGACTCCAGGATCATGACCTGAGCCGAAGGCAGTCGCTTAACCAACTGAGCCACCCAGGCGCCCTAATGTTTACATTCTTAACCACAATGTTATATTGCCTTCTTTAAATAGAATATAACTATTATCAACTGATAATTTTAAAGTAAATAGATATCTGACAGAAGTTAAAAGGCAGAAAGGAGGTAAAAGAGTTGAAGTAAAGGGTATAAGTGATAATATCCTCACTTTATAAAATGAGAAATAAGAGATACTGTTAATAGTTAATGGAACATGAAATAGAGTTTTAGGTATACTGGAATTGCAAAGATAGACAAAATAACATCAATAATATATAACTATATAAAATTTGAAGTAGCACAAGAGTAGCGTAAATGAACTAAATCCTCATCTTTAACGGCAGGTCATCAACAGTTACTGCCTTAGATGATGAATCAAGAAACAGTGATGTAAGTATATTATTTTAAATTATAGAGGCATTCATTAGAGGACAACAATAATTAAAACCTGCTTGCAGCATTTCAGACAGGCTAGTATAGTACAGCATTTAAAAGTATAAGCTTGGGACGCCTGGCTTCAGCTCAGGTCATGATCCCAGCTTCCTGGGATCGAGTCCCACATTGGGCTCCCTGCTCAGTGGGAAGTCTGCTTCTCCCCCTGCCTGCTGCTCCCCCGTGCTCACCCGCGCGCTCTCTCTCTCTCTCTGACAAATAAATAAAATCTTTAAAAATTTTTTTTAATAAAAATAAATAAATAATAAAAGTATAAACTCTGGGGGTGCCTGGGCAGCTCAGGCGGTTAAGCGTCTGCCTTTGGCTCAGGTCATGATCCCAGGGTCCTGGGATCAACCCGCATGGGGCTCCCTGCTCTGCAGGCAGTCTGCCTCTCCCTCTCGCTCTGCCCTTGCTCGTGCTCACTCATGTGTGCACACTCTCTCTCTCTCTCTCTCAAATATATAGAAAAATAAATAAAATCTTTAAAAAAAGAAAAGAAGTATAAGCTCTGGATCAAAACTTCCTGGGATCAAAACCCAACTCCTCTACTTAGTATTAATAGCATTACTGAAGAAGGTTACTCACTCTTCTCGATTTCCTTATCTGAAAATGGCTAATTCATTTGGATATTACGGTTAAAAGAGTTAATACTTGTAGAGCATTAAAACTGACTAGCCCATGTAAGTAAGTCCTAAATAAAGGTTAGGTAGCAGCTATGAATTAGAAGAAAGAACACAACACATGAATGAACAAAGACGCTCACACAAGTTTAAATTTAGTTTCCAATTACTTAGCCTAATATCCAAAATCTTATCAGTAGTGAGACGGACACTCAGAGCAGGCATAGATGTAGAATATCTCAGCACTGCTTCCACTGGCCTCGAGAGTCCTGCACTACCAGCAGGAGGGCAAGGTAGGGTCTGGCAATATCTGACAAGCCGAATTGTTATGGTTCTACTTCTCTTTTAAATTCAGGGCTTACATCATCATTTTGGGAAGAACCACCCCTAACAAGCCATATCCTTTAATGGGAAGAAATTACAAACATCTGGGTTCCTGCTGGTTCTTGAGCCAAATCCAGTGCCGATAAGGCCGCAACTTTATTTAAGAGGAGAAAACAGAATCAATATCCAGATGTTCCCAAACATCCTTGCTTCCTCCAAGTCTCTAGTGTTTGGAAAAACTGTTTCTCCACAGATTGCCTCTGAGGAGTAGAACTGGGATTCTGATCTCTGTAGAAAACATTGAAAATCATGGCCCCTGTGATATATCTCATTAGCTCACTAGGAAAAAAGGACACATATAAAAATATGACGAACTTTACAACACAGACAAGATAAAGGGAATGGAATAAAAGATACAGAATTTTACAAAATAAAACTGAGTAAAGAGAAGTCAAAGCATTCTAAGTAAAAGGAATACAATGAGCAAAAATAGGAAAGCAACAATGCAAAAGGAGAGCTTAGGCAACATAGGTACTTCAGTTTGACTGAAAGAAAAGATTTATATGAAAATACACTGTGAAAGGCCATGGAGAACCTGCAGCCTTTGTGTGTATGCAACAAGCAGAGTTATGAAGGAGTAAGGTATTTCAAAATGTTTAATCTTTCTTTCTACACTTATCTCTCTAGATGACTCAAATGGTCTCATAATCTTAAATATTATCTCTACGCTGATGACTTCCAGACCTCCTTCCTGAACTTCAGTCTAGTATACCCACATGAACCTAGACAGTCTTACTCAGCATGGATGTCAAGCAGGCATCACAAACTTAGCACATGCCAAGCTTAACTCCCGAAAATCCCCTGCCAAACCTGCTCCTCTCAGAGCCACCTACATTCCCAATTAATGGCAATTCCATCCTTTAGCTGCTCAGGCCAAAGACGTTCAAATGATCCTTGACTCTTCTTTTCCTTTTGTACCTCACATCCAATCCATCAGAAAATTATGTTGGCTCTACTTCAAATATTCCCAAACCAGAATACCTCTCACTACTCCCACTGCTATCACTGAAGTCTGGGCCACCATTATCTCTGACCAGGATTGATGTCAAAGATCCTAACTGATCTCCCTATCTCCCCTTGCTCCTCAATATGGGTACCACAATGATTCTGTTAACATGTAAGTCAGATGATTTCACTTGTATGTTTCATTAAGAGTAAAACCACACTCCTAATATTGTGACCTACAGTCTGTGTCTTCCCACTCAAATCTCTCTCCCCTTGATTCCTACTACTAATCTTCCACTCTGCTCCTCCCCAGTATTCAAACATGCCAGGCACACCTGTACCTTGAGGTCCTTTGCACCTGCTGTTCCCTTTGCCTGGAACACTCCTTCCCCAGATATTCCCTCCCCACTCAATTCAAGTCCCTATTCGAATGCCACCTTTACAGAAGGGCCTTCATGGCCACTTTATCCAAAATGTCAACCTTTCACCCTTGATACTCCCTTCATACTCCATCATTTTTTTTTTCTCCTTTGCAGTTATCACCATTTAACACACTATATATTTTGCTTACTTGTCATTCTTCTATCCTTACTAGACCAGGAGTCATACATATCTATTTGTTTTGTTTGTTGATTACTCTATCCTTAGCACCTAAAAGAGTCCTTGACACATAATAAGCACTCAATAAATATTTGTTAAATGAATGAAAGAACATGACAATACTGTATAAAATACATTATAAGGAAAAGAAATTATAGTTAGAATACCATATTCTCAAAAACATTTGTTGATTACCAACCATGATGCAAGTCTTTTGTGGGATACAAAGATGAAAAAGACAATGATGAGAAAGAGACACAATCAACTATAATCCAAAATAGCTTTTCACAACTTTCATGTGAAACTTACAGAGAAAGTGGTATGGATGGAAGTGGAGGGAATTATGCTAAGTGAAGTAAATCAAGCAGAGAAAGACAAGTATCATATGATTTCACTCATATGTGGAACATAAGCAATAGCACAGAGGACCATAGAGGAAGGGAGGGAAATCTGAAGGGGGAGAAATCGGAGAGGGAGATGAACCATGAGAGACTATGGGCCCGGGAAACAAACTGAGGGTTTCAGAGGGGAGGGGGGTGGGGGGAGGGGGTAACAGGGTGATGGGTACTAAGGAGGGCACATGTTGTGATGAGCACTGGGTGTTATACACAACTAATGAATCACTGAACACTACATCAAAAACTACTGATGTGCTATACAGTGGCTAACTGAACATAATTTTAAAAAGATACTATTCATATTAACAATGAAAAAAAGAGGGGCGCCTGGGTGGCTCAGTCGTTAAGTGTCTGCCTTCGGCTCAGGTCATGATCCCAGGGTCCTGGGATCGAGCCCCACATCGGGCTCCTGCTCTGTGGGAAGCCTGCTTCTCCCTCTCCCACTCCCCCTGCTTGTGTTCCCTCTCTCACTGTGTCTCTCTCTGTCAAATAAATAAATAAAATCTTTAAAAAAAAAAAAAAAAAAAAAAACAATGAAAAAAAGAAAGTGGTATAAAAACTCAAGAGAAAATTCTATTGCTAGGAAACTACTGCACTAATACAAGCATCAGGTGACCAGGCACTATACTAGATAGAGTGCAGTAACAATGGAAAAGAGTCAGATGTGATAATGATCATAACAACGGACAGAAATAGTAGGATTTGGTGACTAGCTGAATAGGGAAAGACATGACCACTAAGTGTCAAGCTTAGATAATATAAAGAATAGCGGTGCCATTTAGAAAGAAGGAAGGAAGGAAGGAAGGAAGGAAGGAAAGAAAGAAAGGAAAAGAAAAGAAAAGAAAAGAAAAAGAAAGAAAGAAAAAGAAAGAGAAAGAAAGAAAAGAAAAGAAAAAAATAAATAAAAGGAGGGACGGGGGAGGAAAGGAGGGGGAGAGAAAGGAAAGGAAAGAAAAAGAGAAAAAAGAAAAGAGGAGGTTTAAAGTGGACGGAAAAATGTTAAGTCCAACGTTAGACACATTTTGTTTGAGGTAATAGCAGACCATACAAGAGAAAATTTCAGGACACAGTTCTAGATTCAGAGCTGTAACTCAGGGTTAAGAAATACAGACTTAAAAGTTATTTTCCCACAGAGAGATAACTGAACTTTCTGAAAAAGGTAAGATTTCTAAGCAAAAGACTAAAGGCAAAAGCCATGGGAAATAGGCAAACTTACAGACAGGGGGAGGAAGAGGTACAAATGAACATGACAGAGAAAAACTTGAGAGGAAGAAATAAAACCAGGACATCTCACTATATATATATATATGCCACAGCTATAAAAATTTATCCTGGCTTTTAAAAAATAACAAGTTACCATCTATTTTCATATTTAATAATTTTGCAAATATGTTCATTAGGTACTCAAAATCTCAGATGAAATCAAAGCAGTATTTCAGTTCAATTTTGTCTTCAGAATTGTCAGACTAGTGCAATGAGACATTTTCCTGGTAACCTCTGAAACAAAAAAAAACAGTTGTACTTTTGCACATGTAATGGAGCGTGGATGTAAGATAAAGAATATGATACAAGACTGTCACCTAGGAAACCACTTAATATCATGGCAAATTGCTCAGCTTTATAATGTAATTCAACCTTGCTCTGTATCTGCCCCAGTTCTATATATAAAAAGTATTCAATATATATTCATTTATACCGACAGCAAACAGGACAACAAAACAGAGAAATAGGTAAATTTTAAATAATTAGTGAGGGGAAAGAAGGGAAATGGGAAGCCACTGTTTAATGGGTATAGAGTTTCAGTTTGAAAAAATGAAAAAGTTCTAGAGATGGGTGGTGGTGACAGTTGTACAATGTGACTATACCTACTGCCGCTCAACTATACACTTAAAATGGTAAATTTTATGTTATATATATTTTTCTACAGTTAAAAAAGTAACTAGTTCAGCTCATATTTTGTGCTATAAGCTAAATGTTAATTCTCCAGGAGAATATAGTTATATCAATATTTTTTTAATCCTATGTCTCTGAATTCATAACTATAATTCAGCAATGAGGAGAAAAAGCTTTGATCCAAGATGAAACTGACAAAGGAAAATAGAGAACAAGATGAAAACAGGTTTTTTTAGCATTTTTACTTTTTTTTATTTTAATTTTTATTTTTTTTAAAGATTGTATTTATTTGACAGAGACAGAGACAGACACAGCGAGAGAGGGAACACAAGCAGGAGGAGTGGGAGACGGAGAAGCAGGCTCCCCGCGGAGCAGGGAGCCCGACGTGGGGCTTGATCCCAGAACCCTGGGATCATGACCTGAGCCAAAGGCAGATGCTTAATGACTGAGCCACCCACGCGCCCCTAATTTTTATTTTTTAAGTAAACTCTACGTACACTGTGGGGCTTGAACTCAAGACCCCAAGATCAAAAGTTGCGTGCTCCACTGAATGTGCCAGCCAGGCACACCAAAAACAGTTTTTTTTAATTCAAAATAATTTTTATGAATTATTCTTCCTTATTTTGCTTACTTAGCTTCATATTAAAGCTAGAATAAATTTGGCAACAACATACCAATAAGCCAACCATCTAAGTTCTTAAAGGCTGAATTAAAAAGAAATGTTTCAAAGAGGCAAAATTTAAAATGTACTCACTACTACTAGTGCCATGAGAAATCAGCAACAGACATATGGGAATGAATGATCTTTAGCATACAATAGCTCAAGCAGTCACCAAATAAACAGGAAATGCTCATGGTATCTAGTATCTGGTCAGCTCTCTGTGTGTGCACTTGATTTTTAACTCTGCCGGGGCTCTTCTCCCTCGCACCTCCTCTGTGGTACAAATCATATCAGCACATCTCCTCCATTTATAGTCTAAAACCTTGTTATCCCTCGTAGAAATGATGCAACGCTTTACAACCATCCAAATCCTATTCCCCTTCAAGAAGAAATCTCATCTTCTTCATGAAATCTTCTACCAATCCAAAATACACTGATCTCTTCATTGCTAAATTCTCATATCCTTTGTAGTCTAAATTAGTACTTCCTGAACTATCTGTAGTAAGATGCCATTTTTAAAAATTTTCTAATCCATTTTGGACTGATACTTTCATAAAATGAAATTACCAGGAATTTTTTAAACCTGGAAAATAGAAGTAAAAATTTTTTATTATAAATTCAATAGACATAAAATTACTGTCAAATTTCTTTTTTTAAAGATTTTATTTATTTAGTAAGATAAGAGCGTGCATGCAGACAAGTGCGGGGATGGGCAGAGGGAGGGAGGGGGAGAGAGAGAGAAAGAATCTAAAGCAGACTCCGTGCTGAGTGCAGAACCAGATGCAGGGCTCAATCCTAGGATCCTAAGATCATGACCTGAGCAGAAATCAAGAGTGAGACAACCGACTGAGTCACCCAAGCTCCCACTGTCAAATTTCTATAAATGTTTCTAAAGCTAATTCTCAACTTCCACACTTATATTCCAGCACAGTGATAACAGTTAGTGCACCAGTGGTCTGCAGTCTGCACTTCGAGTAGCACTGATTTAAACAACTCTGGGCTTCAGTCAATGAATCTTTATTATATACTTAGCATAAACTCTTCACTATGCTAAATACTGGAGGGTAATCAAAGAGGTACATACCATAGGCTTTTTCTCTAAAACCATAATTTCTCCTCTATTTTGTGGGAAAGAACAAGTGTGAATCAATGATAAATAATACACATAAATAAGTTTTGTTTCTGTTCAAAGGAAAAGATCACTGAAGTCTGGAGTAGTGAAGACAGTACACTTTAAAAAAAAAGTGAATGGGGCACCTGGGTGGCTCAGTCATTAAGCGTCTGCCTTCGACTCAGGTCATGATCCCAGGGTCCTGGGATCGAGCCCCGCATCAGGCTCCCTGCTCCACGGGAAGCCTGCTTCTCTCTCTCCCACTCCCCCACTTGTGTTCCCTCTCTCCCTGTGTCTCTCTCTGTCAAATAAATAAAATCTTTAAAAAAAAAAAGTGAAACCTTAAGCCAGCATCTCTATTTAAATAGGACTCAGATATGAAAAAGATGGTAACTCCAGAGAGTGGAGATTACATGTACAAAGGCACAGAAATGAGAATCAATCTTCTATGTTGATAACACAATGAACTGAACAGCTCTCACTAGAAAGTCAGGTATTGACAGGCAGGGAACTGAAAGCCAGGCAGAGTTTACATAGGGAAAACTAAGCAATGCATCAAAGTTTCTCAAGAAGTACCACAACAGAATTAGTGTTCTAGAAAGGTAAGCCATTAGTGGTATCAAAGTTGGAATAGAGCAGGTAGAAATTCTTCACTTGCAGGGATCATATATCATACTTTTTTACATATCCTATAGAACGTAGAGAAGTGCTCAGCCCCTGGTGGATAGTAAATGCATCTCCCTTAAGCAGCACATATCACAAAATATTTAAAATTCTACCAGAAGTACTAATTGAAGATATTCCATCTTTACTTCACCTGACTCCTGAAGATTAAAATAAAAAACAATGGGGGCGCCTGGGTGGCTCAGTCGTTAAGCATCTGCCTTTGGCTCAGGTCATGATCCCAGGGTCCTGGGATCGAGCCCCGCACTGGGCTCCCTGCTCCGCGGGAAGCCTGCTTCTCTCTCTCCCACTCCCCAGCTTGTGTTCCCTCTCTCGCTGTGTCTCTCTCTGTCAAATAAATAAAATCTTTAAAAAAAATAAAATAAAATAAAATAAAAAACAATGTATAGATACTTAAGCCTGTATAACAGTAAAGAGAACTCAGCTTGGAAAGAGTTGGTCATTGGCCAGAAAGAGATTTCAACAAGTTTCTGAGAGACAAAAAGTAGACAGGAGTATACTGACAACTTAAACAGAACATAATATACTAGGAGGAAGTTGCAACTGAGCTGATAGCTGACCTGCTCACTGAAAGCCCAGAGAGATTCTAAGCTCAGAGACACGTTGTTTCCTAAGGAATATTAGGAAAGGGGTGAGAAGAGTGGCTAAGAACAGAGATTAATTGAAGATCTCAATATAGAAAAATTGTACCAATCAAATATACTACCTACCCTCCTCTTCCACCTCCACTCACAAAGCATACAAGGAGCCTAATATTTACCCCCGGCCAAAAACAGTAAGAGTCTAATTATTCTTTGCAGCAAAGATGGCCATCTGTTGACCAAAATTCATACATCTCCTCTTACAGTATAAAGTTGTCCCTAAGAAGCAACTGCTTAGCCAAAAACAGCATCTCTCAGACCCTCCTGCATGTAGGCAGGCACACGTGACTAAATTTAGCCGATGGAAGGTAAGGAGAAATAATGTCATTTCCTTACCAAAGCAATCAAGTGCCTTCTCCATTCTTTCCCCCTTCCACTAGGAGACAGAGAATCACAAGGCATTTTAAGGATGGCAGAACCACAAGACAAGAAGGAATTCTCAGCAGGCAGAGAAAAGCTACCTGCTGAAAGGAAGGCCCTCACTGGACCATTACACAAGTGAAAAACTATTTTATTAAAACATGGAAATTTTCAGGTTTCTTTTAGCAACTAGTAGCCTTATTAATTAGAGCCCTTCTCTTAAAAGGAAAAAAGAAAAAAATATCACCATAAAAATTAACTTTACACTATGGTTTTAGTGACTCAGAGACAGGCGTTCCTCTTTGTGGCATCTGGAAGACCAGCAGCCTGACAGCTTTCTGTACACCCACACTAAAGGAAAGACTGCCAACTGGCATGCCCCACCATACATACATATTAAGATGACAAACTAGGCAACTGGAATGGGAGTGACATGAATAATTAGGACCAAGAGGTCAGATGTGGTAGACTGAATTGTTCTTGTACCTTATCCTATAAGGCTATAGGCAACCAAATCATGCTTTCAGTATTCTGCCTTGAAATTTCCTTGCCCAATGCTAACTTCATTAGTTACATCTGCTACCTTCTATGTTACTATAGACAACAATTTTATAAAATGTTTTGCTACTACATAATACAGTTTACCATTTTTTCCAGCCTTCTCTAATAGTTTTCTTGTTGATCACCACCCAGTCCCAAAACAAATGACATATTTTAAATTTCTGTTACAGCAACACCCTACTTCTAGGTACCCATTTTTATATTAATCAGTTTTTTTATGCAAAATAAGCAGGCACAAAATCTCAGTAGCATACATAAAATAAGCATATATTTCTCACTTAGACATAAATTCTTCAGGTGAATTGAGGCAGCTCTGTTTCAGGCTGTCAGTCAAGTTGACATCCTCTCCATGTCTCTCCATCTGGGGCTCAATGGTGGCCAAAAGATGACTGGGACATGTTTTATTATACAAAGGTTGGAAACCCCCAAATTAGAAACATTTAATGCCTCTTAAGGCCTACATTCAAAACTGGTGCACTGTCACTTCCTACATTCTCTTAGACAAAGCAAGCTGTAAGAGCAAGCCTAAAATCATTAAAAGGGGTATGGGGGAAATTATACTTTTCCCATGACAGCAGATGAGAGAGGAGTAACTGCTGAACAGTTACCTAATCTGCCATAATCTACCCTCCTGTATACAAAAGACTGTGATGCTGTGCAGCAAAAGCTGATTAATCTAAGAACCAAGAGAAAAACTAAACTCGTAATTAACTACCCAAATATTAGTAGGAAGATTAGGAGAGATGGGGGAGTAATTAATTGAACTAAGTCTTCATCTTTTATAAAATGGAGTAGATAGATGATATTTAAAGTTAATCAATCAAGGAATGCAGGAAAAGCATGTAACTTAAAATTACCTAAAGAAAAAAAAATTAAAAAAAAAATTACCTAAAGAACAAAATACCCAAATAGTTTAAAATGTTTGTTTCTGGGAGTAGGCCTCACAGCGGCAGACAAGGAATGAGAAACTGTTGTTTTTCATCAAAAGTATTTTTTGTTGTTATTACCATGTATTACTTCAGTTAAAAATAATTATGAATTTTCTAAATTTCTAATTTTCTAAAAAATTAGAAACTTCTTGCTTAAAGGCTAGATTTTAGAGATGTTAAAATCTTCCTGTATATAAAGTAAATACCATGGAAGAAACTGTATCCTTCAAGTGAATGGAAAACTTATTGTATTTTATTTGTGGTGTAAAAGAATGAGTTCCCCCCACCCCACTCCTCCCCTATTAACATTCAACATATGTGAAGAAGTAGTTCATATTCCTAAAGAATCCAGTTAAGAGCTGACAAATTTTTATATTTAGAAATCTGATATCATTGTGGCTTTTAAAAATTCTTAATTTGAAAAAAAGTTACTTATAAAATTTAATACGTGATATGCCACTACCCGCAATATAAGGAATTGGCACAAATACAATCCACTGAAGAATGTATTATACATACAACAAAAGGAAAGTAGAAAACAAGCACTAATATACTGTATCATTTAGACAATAATTAACTCAGACTAGGGACAGAAAATATAGGTCATTCAGGTCAAGAATTCCAACCATGGCAGATGTCACAATCAAACATGGCACTCTTCCCAGTAGAACAAGAGAATAGTCTCAAAATCCAAAATCCTCAACATAGTACTCCTCAGCCTCTAAAACTGATTACAGTTGGCCTAGCAAGTGGAACCCCTTTGCCCTGGAGCAAAGTAAGACTCCAATTAATGTTACCGTATGAAAATATTCCCTTCATTTCTCCTTTTCAGTACCTAATAGCCTTAAAAGATTTCCCAAAGGATTAAATAATAAATTCCTCAATGAGAATATTGCACTAATTGCACCTATATACCATGAAGTATATAGGTCTTCATGACAAAGTCTTACAGCTATTCAACTAGTATGACCTGGAAAAGTCTGGTGGGTATTCCAGGAGTAAGGAAAACCAAAGAAACTATTTGAAGACTAGTCAATAACTATCTAAAAGATCTGTTATCAACATGGGCCATTTTTGTTCAATACAGAGTTCAAGGCATCTCTGGATAAAAAGTCACTGAGCCATGGTACCCACTGTTCTAGATAGATTTCAGAGTGGTTGCTGGCCCACACCCTTTCTGAAGAAAGCTTCCCCTCTTCATCCTTAATCCCCACATCTATCTGTACAAAGCATCAGCACATTACTCCATCCTCCTAAATTCAGCTAATTGGACTAGGGCAGTGTGAAAATTAATTAATGGAAACCTCACTAAAATAGAGTCAGAGGTTCCACAGAGGAGTCCCCATGCCCTACCAGTCATCATCAATTGCAAATCCAACAGGAAGAGATGGACCTTGCAGGTGGATACCACCCCACTGCCCCAGCAAGAGGAAGAAAACCTTTCCTCCTCCATTCGCAACAGCTCAGCCAATGAAAAGCCACTATACTTCAAATTCCCAGTTTACTATAATGGACTTTTTGCTTATAACTGCCTTTCCAACTTCCCCCCTTCCTCTATAGAAGAGTGTTCCTCTCCTTTTTCAGGTTCTGCCATCAGTTTTGCCATAATTTGCTTGTCCTAGATTGCAATTCTCTGCTATTCCTGAATAAACCTATTGTTTGCTGGTAAAATAACTGTCAGTTTTATTTTTAAGGTTAACAGCAGGAACACTTCGCTGTAATCAATAGGAATGCCACCAACTTTTTAGTATCCTATCTCCCAAAGATGACCCATTCAGATTCTCTCAAGAATTTCAGGTGGAGACAAAGGACTAATTTGCAAATGAAAGTGAATACTTGAGATAGAAGACCTTGTAGACCAGTAAGAGCCAGCAGTCTGGGGCCCTGGGCAAATGAGAAAGTAAAGGAAGCTTACTGAAAAAAATGAAAGACACACTACTGAACTCAGAGATGAAGAGAGTAAGCTTAACTCATGTTTTTATTTCCCCCTTCTAGTCCCTGGGAGGCTCAGGTATGCTCTGATATGTGTTTATGGATATCCCCTAAACTCCCTATAGTTTCCATTAAAAAAAAAAAAAGAAGAAAGGAAAATAAAAAAGTTCCCTAATTATTTAAGCTACTTAAGCAACCAAAGAAACCCAATTAAAACGATTACTTAGAGACAGTGCCCCTTGAGTAATAGTCCTATGTACCCCATTGTGGGATACTACAATGTAAGCTGTACAACTCCAACTAAAATAATTAAAATCAGCCAGTTACTGATTTTAACGAGAAGTCAAGGAACTCTATTGGTTCAATCAACTGCATCAAAAACAGCAATACTTAGTTTTTAATATATTTTTAGCAACACAAGTTACCTCTTAAAACACCCATCCTCTAGCATAAAGAAAATCAATAATGCAAATCCTCTCCAAAAGAAATCAATAATGCTATAAAATAAACACACTAAACCTTTTTTTTCCTTTAAATTCTAAAGGTAAGAATGAAAAAAAAAAAAAAAATAGCTCTGGAAGTGGACTTAAAGCACAGGAACTAGCTAGTAGGCCTGCTATTAGAACACAAAGTGACTCCAGCCCACATGTATGAGAGCTCTCAGGTAAAGAAGCTGTAACCTGGTATCCTACAGGTAATCTGGTTTTGTGTAGCCCACAGAATATTCCTAATGTGAATGAGCTAGCAATCAGGACATTTCACCTTTTTTTAAAAAAAATTAGTATTTTAGTGTCTTCTGAAAATCTAGAAACTTTCAACTTTCCCAGTGGGGGAAGCATCCTCTGGTAAGTTACAGTCCTCCCCACTCACTATCACATTGCTCAGGACCCAATTCTTCTCTCACTGCCTCTGTCTCTTTTAGAAACAGATTTTCCAATTCACAAACCTGCACAACAAATTTGTGAGTGGCTTGGTTAGAATCAGTTCTGATATCAGCAACATGGTGCACCTAGGGGGGGGAAAAAAAACTGATCCTTTGTCCTGCAGCCAGCTCACCAGGGCAGACTTTCCCTACCCTAAAGATAAATTCCCTTCAATCCTTCACTTCTTTTTCCTGTAATATGACCTCACTAGGAACCATTCCAATCCATCAGACAAGGGTGGAGAGAAAGGAATCTGGTTCCCAATTCTATTTTCCCAGGAGGCTCCTGTGCCTCTAAGTAAATTTATGGATGCATGCTAAGAGATAATTGGGAGGAAGTTATGTCATCTCTATTTGCCAACAGTATCTGAAACCCAAACCTTGTTCAGAAAAAAACATTTTTTCAAAAGATGTTTGCATTTAGGCAATTTTCACACTTATTGGTAGTCTTAAGCATCTTTTTATGATGTAGCTAAAATAAAATCTGTCATGGGTTTTTTTTCTGCTATAATATTGCAAATGATTCAGCATAATAAAAGTTATATTTTTATAACTACTTGCCAAACAAAAATGAAGAAAAGGCTACAGTACAAATATATTTAATAACCTAACAAGAAAAAGCACCAAGCTTGGCATGTTAGAAAAGGAAGAATATAAGAATACTAAATGTTTAATTTCTCTCCAAAAAAACCCACATTAATACAAATTAAGATAACTTCATAAAACTTGAATCAATCATAATAAATATGAGAAAAATGGAACAAACACTTGACCAACAACAGATCAGACCACATCAACCCACCAGGGCACACATCTATCTTGATGTTATAGTCTTATCCACCATTCGCTGCCTGGGTTTCAGATTCCAAATAAGTACGGGTAGTTGCTATAGTGACAATATGCCACTTTTGGAACCAGGAGCTTAGTACTACTGAGTATTATGAGCTTTGTAACGTCAGTACTTCCTCCCACACTTTGAATCCTAGTTCAGACATTATAACTTCATAAAATGCAATTTCATTCGGCTGTTCAGAAGTCAATTTTGTTGGTTTATCATGAAGTTTATACTTCAGTATATATGTCAAGAGAAATAGTCTAACTCGTTAAATTAACATGCTAAGAATACACATACTCAATAAATATTTGATTAATGTTAAAGATGTTGGCTTATTAAACAAGTTGTATCCCATCACTGGAATTTTTGGTTTTATTATGGTAACTAGGCAAAAACCATATCTTATTAATTCATGTCTTAGCTTATTTTCATTAATAATAGTATTACCACCATTCTTCATTTAACATGAAAGTAAAAAATAAAAAAAAAAAAACCACTGAGAAGCTGACTTATTTTATAGCAGATTGATATATTTTTATTTCCTTTAGGAACAATTCCTAATAATTAAAAACTAAGTATTAATGGTATCCAAGAAAAATGTAGTTTGTTTCTAGCAAAATGCTAAGAATAAGGAAAAATAATCTCAAATCAGAGGATATCTCAAGATCTTCAAAAAGTCAGAGCCTGGAAACCCTCATACATTGCTTCTGGGAAGAAAAATGATACAGCCACTTTGGAAAACAGTTTGACAATGTCTCAAAAAGTTATACATAGAACTGCCATAAAACCTACCATACACTTTCCTAGGTATCTACCCAAGAGAAATGAAAACACATGTCCACAAAAGACTTGCACATGAACGTTCACAGAAACGTTATCCATAATAGCTGAAATCTGGGAACTAAATATCCATCAACTGGTGAATGGGTAGATTAAAAAAAAAACAAAATCCATAAAATGGAATACTATTCAGCAATAAAAAGGAACGGATTCATGACACATGCTACATCATGAGTGAACCTCAAAAACGTTATGCTAAGTGAAAGAAGACACAAATCATATATTGTATGATTCTATCAATATGAAATGTTCAGAAAAGGCAAATTTATAGAGACAGAAAGTGCATTAGTGGCTGTCTGAGGAGTGGGAATTAGCTATAAATGGGCACGAGGTATCTTATTAAAGGGATGAAAATGTTCTAAAACTGATTTACAGTGATGGCTGCACCATTTGGTAAAATTACTAAAAATCACTGACTTGTATACTTGAAATGGGTGAATTTTATGATATGTAAAATATGTCTAAATAAGTTTTGTCTTCTTAAATCAGAGAATATCAGAGCTGCAGGGAACTTTGTCAAAACTCTCTATTTGTACAGATGGAGAAAATGAGGCCCAAAGAGGTTAAGCAAATTGTTTAAATGTCACCTAGCTAGATCATAGCAAAAGCAAAAAAGATCAAAATCTAGCCTCACTTTCCAACACAGTCCAGTGTAACATCTACTAAAAATGCTCAAGGAATTTTTTTATTATAATAATAATCACACAGAATTCTTTGAGAGGCACTCTAGAAGCATCAAATTTGAGACTCAAAAATAACTACGGGCACCTGGGTGGATCATCGGATTAAGCTTCTGACTCTTGATGTCGGCTCAGGTCCTGATCTCAGGGTTGAGATCAAGCCCCTCCAGCAGCTCTGCACTTAGCTCAGAATCTGCTTGAGACTCTTTCCCTCTCCTTCAGCCCCTCCCCCTGCTCCCACTATCTCTCTTTAAATAAATAAATATTTTTTAAAAATAATAACTAATTAAAATATACCAAAAATCAATGAGTACATGATATTAAAAAAAATAAATAAAAGCTAGAAAAACTCATTTGTCACTCCTTGAGGCCCTAAAACTTACTTTCAAAATTGGTAATAAAAGAAAAACATCTAAGTATTTTTTTTCTAACTTTCCAACAGAAGCTGTATTTTGGAGTAACTACATGTTGCCAGTTTATGAAAGAAATTCTTTCTATCCAGAAGAATGCAAATTAATAAATATAGATGAAATGAAAGAGTTAGAAACTATCATTTTGCAAACCCTAATAAAATTATGATTCCAGCAAGAATTATCAATTATTATTAAGGGCATTAAGTGAATGGTTGATAGGGGAGTTAGACATTTTTAGGAAGCCAAATAACATGTTACAGATTACTTTAAGGAGAAAACTAAAGCATAAATTTAGGAGGGAGATCAAGATGTCACCAACTTAATCAAGCCATTAACATTAATGTCCAGTTTTATTAGAAATTCAAGGACTAGAGAGGTAAGCTAAACACCAAGAGAAAATAGTCAAAAAATTATAGAAGGGGAGATATTTTACAGGATAATGTCTCCTCTCTTTAGCTAATCAAAGGGGAAAAATGTGTTGGGGGCATGACTATTCTAGATTAACAGAGACTTGAAATACATAAACAAAAACAAGTGTGGTCTTTAACTGGATTCTGGTTTGGATAAAACGGCTGTAAATGTCATTTGGGAGATAAATGGATAAATATGAAGACTTATAATATTAGATATTAGAATATTAAATAACATTAAGATGTTATTTAAAGTGTGATAATATTTTTGTTATATAGTTAAATATGCTTTTATGGAGATGCGTACTGAAGGACTTAGAAATGGAATATCTAGAGGTCTATGGTTTACTTCAAAATACTTCAATGAGTTTAAGAAATAAAAAATTAAAATCCAAGTCTCAACTTCCTAATTCACTGTTGTTGCCATAAGTATTCGTTATTCATTAAGATATAATAATAATTACATAGAAAGAACTCTTGCGGACAGAGGTTCAGAGAAGTGACCTACCAGAACGATAGCTTTTTTTCTTAGAGGTACTTAGCTGATGAGAACTCACAGGTAACACTGTATCGTTGGCAACATGTTACGTGCAAGGCACCAAAAGCCATCAAAGCAGCATGAATGGAGAGTTTTGCCCTCAAAGAGCTAAAAATATTTAGAACAGTTTCTTGGTGTTTACTAAGAGAACAAGGCTGTTCCAAGATCATAGTGAAGGCTCTGGAGCGGCAGCCTCACTAAAGCAATCCTCAATTATTACATAAAAATCACTTACTCCTTTCTGACTTCACCGCCCTTTACAACCAGTTAACTACTTCCCAAGTTGTGATCAAGTTAAGGGACACTTTTAAAAATCCTCCCCTGAAATTACGGGCGCCAAACTAAAGAAAACCTTTACCATAACCATCAGCTTCTTTTCAACTAGTGCTTTTAAATCTCAGAACCGGGAACTCAGAGCCTCCCTCAAATCCCGGAGAAGAGGCTGATAATCGACCACAGATCGAACTCATTTGCCTTTTCTTCCCCCTCTCCCTCAAAATCCAACGGGTGGCGCTGTCCTCACTCCTTCCCCACAGACCAGGTGTGCGCAGAGGTCATTTGCACGGTCGGACCAGTGATGAATGTCCACCTAAGGCCTCGGTCTGTGCTCTCGGCCGCCCCGCGCCGCGCTTCTCCTCTCCCGACACAGCCCGCCCGAGTTAGCCCGCGAGTCCGCCCGCTCCCTCTCCTTAGTGGCTCTCTCTCTCTCTCACAAACTCTTAACAGTACCCTGCGCGGGTGGGTCCGCCCAGAAACCCCGTGCATGCTGACACTTTGGCTCTGAGTCCTCGGCCCAGCAACTGAGAAACTGCGAGACCCCTCGCACTGACCCGAATTCCGCCAATGCCACCGCCTGAACGTCCAAATTAACTAACTGACTTACACACTTGATGGGACTCAGCCGCCACTAGGAGATGGGACGAGCCGCCTAGCGCCCGCACTAACAACGCTTCCCACCCCGCCCCGCCGGCCTGCGTGCGTCAAAAGTCACGTGCCGCGTCTCCCTTCCCTACCGGCAACCAGGCGCTCCCCTCTTCCGGAAGTCGCGCTCCTCCTCGCAGGGCTCCTCCCACCACCGCTGACGTCAAACTCAGCTTCTACCACTGCTCTGCCTCCGCTTCCAAGCGCGGGGAGGTCTGCCGTTTCTTTACGATAAGTCCCGCCGCTTCCTGGGCCCTAAACATTACAACCGAGGATTTTGAAGTTACTGAGTGTGTAGGCCTTGGACTCGCGTGAGTACAGTTTAAGGGGCCAGAAGCTGGCTACCTAGAAGCCACCCCCTCAGAGACCTTCCCCCCTCTCGACAACTTCTGCTGCACTTGGTTCCGCCAAGACCCACGACGGTTCCGCCCCCTTCTTCCTTGTCATTGATGTTGTTGTTCTTGTTAGTACCGCAGCCCCGACCGCCGGGAGCTCGAACCCGAGCCGGGGCCGCCCGGGTGGCGCGGTGGCGGCGGCAGCGGCTGCGGCTGCAGCAGCTGCGACGGCTGCGGGGGCTGCTCCGGGGACTGCGGGGGCGGCCGGGGGCTGGCAGCCGGCGGCGGGGCCGGATGGCTCTGTGCGGGCAGGCGGCAGGCGCCGCGTCGCTGCCCAGCGAGCTGATCGTGCACATCTTCTCCTTCCTGCCGGCGCCGGACCGGCTGCGGGCCTCAGCTTCCTGCGCGCACTGGCGCGAGTGCCTCTTCTACCCTGCTCTCTGGCCCCAGCTCCGCATCTGCCTCCGCGTCTCCCCCGCGGAGCAGCCTAGGCTCGAATTCCTCATGCGCAAGTGCGGCTGGTTCGTGCGAGAGCTGCGTGTTGAGTTCGCCGCCGAGAATTACCTGAGCGGTGGCGGCGGCCCGGGCGACGGAAGCGGCGCGGACACCGGGACTGGCGGGGAAGAAGTCGAGGCCCTGCAGCTCTCAACCCGTTGGCTGGAAGTGCTGCGCACCTACTTGGAGCTGGTGCTGTGCGTGCTGGTCAGCATCCGGAACAACAGGTAGGCTCATCATGGACCTTCCATCCATCCTCCTTTCCCCTCTCCCCTTCTCCCGGGGCCCCTTGTCGCTTCCCGCCTCTCACCCCGAAATAGATTAGGTGCGGATACGCCCGGCCGGATTTAGCGTTGCTTTCTTCAGTGACTGCGGGTGTCAGTTCCAACCCGGCGATTTACTTGAGGCGGGAGGGCATAACGGGACTCATCATAATACTTTATAAACAGTGATGGACTTGGTGTTTGTCAGACACCACTCCTGGCGCCTTTCAAGGACTGTCTCATTCATCCTCTCTGTGGCCCCGGGATGAAGCTGACAGGCGCCGTCATTCTTCATTTTACAGATGGGAGAGCTGAAGCTTGTGGGGGTGAGGCCTGTGAGTCTTGAGAGAAAACAAAACATAACCTGGTTTTTCTGACTCTGAACTGTCCATTCAAAATAGTTCGTGGTGGGGGAAGAAGTAGGTATGCTACTAGTGTCTCACAGTTACAAGACTCTCCCTAAAAGAAACCTCTGACAGCCATTTTCTTACCAGGAATAGTTTTCATTAACTGGGCCAGGCACAAAGAGTAGGAGGAGTGTTTGTTAAAGGGATGGGGGAAGAGCCTGATCATCAGGGTTGGAAGTCCCTCCCCTTGCACCTCCAGACTCAACTTGTCCCCAGTGATTCACCTAAAAGTAGCACAGTACAGCTTAGTGTTTGTGTGTGCTAGGGGAACTGCCCAATGTCTGCAAAAAGTAAGCACGTAACTGTCCTGGTTTTGCATCAGGACTTTATTGTAATTCTGGGACTAACTTCCTATGTTCTGACCTATTATCTTTATCAGCATTTTCCTTTATTTGTCGTCCTCTCCAAAATCCTATTAATTTAAGTTTTTTGTATCTGGATGTTCTAAATAACCTTACAATTAAACTGTGAGTCGGAAAAAAGTTCAGAAGTTCTAAAAGGAGCAACTTACGTGGTAATAATAGTTTAGCAGTTTACAAGTACACTCTTATTTGATCCTTTCAGTGACGCTGGGAGTTAGGCAAGGCAGCTATTATCTCTATTTTATAGAAAGGAAACTGACGCAAGTGATGTACACATTGTCATACAGCATCATTTTTCTGCAAGGGCAGTGTCCTTCCTTTTGCAATAAATACATCGTGTTTAACATCACACATATTGAACAGGGTTGAGAGAAGGTACTGATTTAATATAATTTCTGGATCTGAATCAGAAGAGTGGGAGATAAGCATGTAGCTCCAACTTGTACCTGGAGCACGGCTCCATCATTCCGGTGGCCTGTGTATTTCCCCAGCTTTTCACATCAAGTCATTCCATTTTCTTACTTTGGTTGTATGTAGCAAGAGAGGCTGTTTGAAGCTGTAAATTGGAGACTCTCAGGGTTGAATGTATGACTAGAGGACCAAATGATCCAGAGTTTAAAAGATTCAGAGTCACTGAGCACTTAAACTCCTGATGAGACCAAGAGTGGGAGTGAATTCAGTGAGTACTAATTAGATTTTTCTGTTCTGAGATCAGATGGCACTTCTGAGCGAACATCCAAAAAAAAAAAAAAGCTAGCCTTTGGTCCAAGTACGAACAAGCCTTACAGAGTGCCTATTTCCTTTTAAGTGTTCTAATAATTGGTTGGTTGGATGGATAACGTTATACAGGCGAAATAGTGGTATATCACCTCTTTCCTTTGTTTAATTCTTCTCTTTCTCCTTTTCTTACCCCTAGCACTTTTTTTTTCAGCTTTGTTGAGGTATAAATGACCAAAATGTACCTACCACTTTTATTAGTATCCCAATCTACCTGTCTATAATGCCACCTTATGCCTGCCCATTTGGGTCAGCTCTCACTTCTATGCAAATACAGCACACTGTCATCTCTGATTTTAAGGTTTTCTTGTCATTTACAGTAGGGATGATACTGTGTGTTGTGCTGCTTTGGTAGCACATTCATTGTGTGTGTCTGAAATGAAAATGTAGTATTATTACATGTATTATCTGTACTAGTGATACTTCAAAGGGTTTTTTAAAATAAAATATCTTTATATGTTTGGAAATAAGTTAATTTAACCTTTATTTTTGAAAATGTCTTGAGATATTCTAGTAATATTGAAAGTGCTAACGTGAATGTTAAAAACATAAATGGGACTAGTTTTCTCTCAACTTGAACAAATTTGAAATGTTTTAGATCAAGCTGTTTATTTGGTAATTTTGTTAAAGCCTATACTTATTTCCTTCTGTAAACACTTAAGCTACAGGCTCAGGTTCAGTGAAGAAGAAAACAATTTCATGTGATTTTTGGGTTTTCCAAAACCATTAAATTTAATAACTAATGAGAAAAATGAACATTTGATACTGTTCTTTACACTTCCAAGTTAAATTTACAGTAGTTTTGGGTCTTGATTTCTGCCATTTTTATAAGGACTAAAGGGGGGTATGAAACCTACCAGTTCACAAGCCTGATGCTTCCAGGCTTTGTGGTGAATTCCTTTATATAATCTGTACAACTCAGACTGTTATTTTGTTGTGTTCCAGATATTTTCATGTCCTCCAGAAAAAGAACTAAAACTATAACCTTGGATTGTGGGAACTTTTCAAGGGTACATTTTAGTTTTACTTGATTCCTGGGTTTCATATGCACATGTACTCTCAGAGTGAGTGTAGCCTCTTTACAGATATCTTAGACGTTAGGAACAACTGATGAAGATCAAAGAGGTGCAGAAATGCCTCTCAAAGGGCAAAACACAGTCCTCTAGGTTTCAGAGTTCCCTTCCCTACGGGAGTCTACAATATCTGCCAGTATTGTAAGAAACAGAAAGTAAGAACAGAAATGCAGTAGGTATTTCTCATTCAACTGTTTTATAAGTTAAATAGGCTGAATTTCTTCTGCAGTTGTTCCATAAGAAATTGTTCTTAAAAGTTCAAAACAACACATGTAGATATTCATTTTTAGGATTTAATCTGGTTGTTGAGTACTGCCTATTGAAAAGCTGTATTTGACTACTTAGAGAAAATGAGTTCCTGGACAATAAGATTTATAATAATAGCTAATAGACTCAATTACTAAAAATACTTTTTTTTTTTTAAAGATTTTATTTATTTGTCAGAGAGAGAACAAGCAGGGGGAGCGGCAGGCAGAGGGAAAAACAGGCTCCTTGCTGAGCAAGGAGCCTGATGTGGGGCTTGATCCCAGGACCCTGGGATCATGATCTGAGCTGAAGGCAGACACTTAACTGACTGAGCCACCCAGGCGTCCCTAAAAATACTTATTTTTAAACAGCAGGCATAGGTATATTGTCATCATCCAGTTTATGCTTTTCTGGACTGTATAAGTATTTTACATGAGCTTTGTTGGATGAAATTCTAAATTGGGGGCAGTACTTTTATTAAAGATAAATATTGCAGTAAGCCATAGAGATTTTGTACAGGGGACATTTTCTTGTTAAAAATCTGGGCTACAACTCCCAACTACATATATGTACATTGACCATTTCATGGCTATGCTGGCTTACATAACCTCTCAGTAGTAGAAGTTCTATTAATAATTCTTAGATTTTGTCTTGTTGATTGGCATGTGCAATGAAGAAAAGCCTTACCTTTGTATTATTTTCTCAACATCAGTCTACCAAGATCCAAAAACAGATAAGGCCATTTAAAAATACATCTTAAAATAGTTTAAAAATTCTTTGGACATTTCATATTATTATCTACCATGATAGGAAATGCCTTGAAGGTGTTGTGTTCAGCAACCCTCAGCCTTATTTTTCTTGAAATATTTTCCCCTCTCATAATGTAGTAAATACATGTAATAATAGCATCTTTCTTATGAGAGCTTTTATTATTTGTGTAAAAAGCCCATTTGCGGGGCGCCTGGGTGGCTCAGTCGTTAAGCGTCTGCCTTCGGCTCAGGTCATGATCCCAGCGTCCTGGGATCGAGCCCCGCATCGGGCTCCCTGCTCCGCGGGAAGCCTGCTTCTCCTTCTCCCACTCCCCCTGCTTGTGTTCCCTCTCTCACTGTGTCTCTCTCTGTCAAATAAATAAAATCTTTAAAAAAAAAAAAAAAAGCCCATTTGCAGAATAAATATTAAAATATATTGGGACTCTGGGGCTCCTGGGTGGCTCAGTGGGTTAAGCAGCTGCCTTCGGCTCAGGTCATGATCTCAGGGTCCTGGGATTGAGCGCCATGTGGGGCTCCCTGCTGAACGGGTAGTCTGCTTCTCCCCCCCCATCCCTCCCCCCCTCTGCTCATGCGTGCTCACTCTCTCTCTCTCTCTCAAATAAATAAATAAAATCTTTTTAAAAAAATAAAATATATTGGGACTCTGACCAGTGTATACTGTCCAAGAGGTGATTGCCCATAGAGAGGAAAGCTGAGATAATGCATATCCAACAGACTGCTTACCTTAAAACTGACAATATAAAGTGGTTCCATAGGTCATTGAGAAAGGAGGAGATTCTAACCTGTTAAAGAAACTAACCTCCTAGGAGGGCTGCTGAGAAGAATTAGGGTTCTCTCTAGTCCATAGGTACATTCTTACAATGACTGAGAACTGATAGTTGGAGGATATGAAATAAAACTCATCAAAAGATTGTTAAAGTAAAATGTTATTTTTTCTGTGTTAAATGAAGCTGTGAAGTAGCTTTTGAGTGAAGTGATTAAATTATTTCCATTTTAATGTGTTAGTTCTGAGGCAGCCTTGAAAGAGCTCACCCAACTTGATCAATTTATTTAGGGCCTAAAATGATAGTTATAAAAAATTTGGGTTTTTTTCCTCCAAATATTGAGAGCCTACTATGTGCCAAACAGTGAAGACAAACTTCCCTTTCTCATGGAGTCAACATTCTAGAGGGGAAAGAAAGAAACAAGTAAATAAATGAAAGATTATTTCAGTTGTGAAAATAAAAGAGGACTATGTAATAGTGACTAGGTGGCAACAATAGAGTAGCGAGGGAAAACATGTCTGAAAAGGACATTTGAGCTGCAATGTGAATGACACAAGTCACCCATCTGAAGATCTGAGCAAATAGCATTTTAAGCAAGGGGAAAAAAAAAAAAAAACACTAAGCACCAAGGCCTTGGGCCAGACAAATTTTTGCCCTGTTGGAGCAATAGGAAAGAAAGTATGGCAGGACCATGAGAATGAAAATGGGAGGGGTGTCATGATGCTTTCTGAGATGTAGAAGGAGGAAGGAATGGGATTGGTTATGTGGGCTTATGGAATGAAGTTTGAGCTACATTCTAAGAATAGAAGAAATCACTGAAAAATATTTAAGGGCAAGAGTAATGTGATCTAATATGCATTTTAAGACACTCTGGTTGCTGTGTAATGAATGAATTATAAGAGGGAAGAAGAGAGGACACAGGGAAACTTGGGAAACTGTTGGAATAATCTAGACAGAGATGATGGTAGCTTAGAGTATGGTGGAGACAGTGGAGATGAAGAAAAGTGGATAGATTTGGAATATATTTTGGAAGTAGAGACAAGAGGATGTGCTACTTGGATGTAGAGAAAAGGGAGAATCAAATATTTTCCCATCATTACTCTAAGAAGCACTGTTTTCTTGTCTTTATATTGTTAAAATGATATTTTAATAGCATGTTCAATAACAATTTTAAATGTCAGTCTTATTTAAACTTTTTTTGTGTAATATCTGGGATTGGAGGATGATGGTAATTCTTAGAAGGTAACTGAGTAAGTGAATTGTAAACCAAATGCTAGGAGATTGCTTTTAGCTACCAGATCCTAATAAAACTAATAAGGAATACTATGAGAGGCTGATGACTTATATCTGGTCCCTAAAATTGTGCTGTAGAGTTTGGTAGCCACTAGTCACATATAGCTTTTGAATTTTTAATTTCTTAAGTAAAATTAAAGATTAGTCCTACTAGCCACATTTCAAGTGTTCAATAGCTATATGTGGCTAGTGGCTACCATTATTAGACAGCATGAACAGAGTATTGCCATCATGGCAGAGAGTTCTGTTGGACAATATTTCTTTAAAGTGTTTGTTTTTGTTTGTTTCATTTGGCTGTAGTCATTCATTAGCATTTGTGAGAGGAGGAAATATGTTATAAAAAGTGTTATGTGGATGTAAATATACTTGGTATTGAACATGGACTAAGAATGGAATTGACCTGAAAGAATTTCTTGCAATGATGTAGATTATTTTAGCTTTTATCAGTTTAGAAAATGAAAACATTACATTTTATGAGCTCCTTTACCGCACTGGGAAAGGTTTTAACCTTTTTAAGAACATTATTTTAAAGTAGCAAGTTTTCATGTATGTAACTTTTCCATAGGGAATTAGACTTGGCTGTACTAACTTTAATTCAGAGTGGCTGTGTTTTGCATTTTTCCACTGATACTATTTATTACATCAAAAAAACAATTTTGGGGGCGCCTGTGTGGCTCAGTTGTTAAGCATCTGCCTTCAGCTCAGGTCATGATCCCAGGATCCTGGGATCGAACCCCACATCAAGCCCCGCATTGGGCTCCCTGCTCAGCGGGAAGCCTGCTTCTCCCTCTCCCACTCCTCCTGCTTGTGTTCCTTTTCTCACTTTGTCTCTGTGTCAAATAAATAAATTAAAAAATCTAAAATAATAATCATAATAATAATTTTGGATCCTCTGAAATAGAAGGAAACATGCTAAACTTACTGCCACAGATAAAATTCCCCAATTCTGAACCACGAAAGAGAGAACAAGGTCATTATGACCAAGGTATCAAACTTTTAGGTCCCGGTTGTACTAAACAGTCCAACAGAATCCCAGGAAAAAAGATGAAAGGTCTTTAGCCTTCTGTAGTTAGAACTTAAGGAATATTTCTTCGGCTTATAGGTGGTTAATATTTTTTTCTTTTCAAAGAATTGCCCAAACTAAACCATTGAGTACCACAGGCATACCTTGTTTTATTGTGCTTTGCTTTATTGCACTTGGCAGATAGGTTTTTTTTTTTTTTTTTTTTTTGCAATTGACATTTTGTGGCAACCCTGCATGGAGCAAGTCTGTTGACACCATTTTTCCAACAGTACTTGCTCACTTTGTGTCTCTGTGTCATATTTTGGTAATTCCCACAGTATTTTAAGCTTTTTCATTATTATTAGATTTGTTATGGTGATCTGTGGTCAATGATCTTTGATGTTACTACTGTAATTATTTTGGGGTGCCACAAACCATTTCCACATAAGATAGCAAACTTAGTAAGCGTTGTGTTTTGACTGCTCCAGTGACCAGCCATCCCTTGTTTCTTTCCTTCTCGGGCCTCTCTTAATCCCTGAGACACAATATTGAAATTAGGCCAATTAATAACTTTGAAATGGCCTCAAGTGACAGGAAGAGTCACGTGTCTCACTTTAAATCAGAAGCTAAAAATGATTAAGCTTAGTGAGGAAGGCATGTCAAAGGCCAAGATAGGCCAAAAGCTAGACCTCTTGTGCCAAATAGCCAAGCTGTGAAAAGAAACCTTCTTAAAGGAAATTAAAAGCGCTGGGGCACCTGGGTGGCTCAGCCAATTAAGCGTCTGGCTTCGGCTCAGGTCATGATCCCGGGGTCCTGGGATCGAGCCCCACGTTGGGCTCCCTGCTCAGTGGGGAGTCTGCTTCTGCCTCTCCCTCAGCTCATGCTGTCTCTGTCTTTCTCTCTCTCAAATAAATAAATAATAAAGTACTACCCCAGGGAACACACAAATAAGTGGAACAGCCTTAATTGCTGATATGGAGAAAATTTTAGTGGTCTGGATAGAAGATCAAACCAGCCACAACATTCCCTTAAGCCAAAGCCTAATCCAGAGCAAGGCCCTAACTCTCTTCAGTTCTGTGAAGGCTGAAAGAGGTGAGGAAGCTACAGAAAAAAAGTTTGAAGCTAGCAGAAGTTAAGGAAAGAAGTTGTCTCCATAAAATCAAGATACAAGGTGAAGCAGCAATTGCTGATGCAGAAGCTGTAGGAAGTTATCCAGAAGATCTAGCTAAGACAATTAATGAAGATGGCTACACTAAGCAACAGATTTTCAATATAGACAAAACAGCCTACTGTTGGAAGAAGATGCCATCTAGGACTTTCATAGCTAGGGAGGAGAAGTCAGTGCTTTGCTTCAAAGCTTCAAAAGACAGGTGGACTCTCTTAGGAGCTAATGCAACTGGTGACTTTAAGTTGAAAACTGCTCATTGACTGTTCCCAAAATCGTAGGATCCTTAAGAATTATGCTAAATCTACTCTGCCTGTGCTCTATAAATGGAACAACGAAGCCTGGATGACAGCACATCTGTTTACAACATGGTTTACTGAATATTTTGAGCCCACTGTTTAGACCTACTTCTCAGAAAAAAAAAAAAAAATCCTTTTAAAATATTATAGCTTATGGCAATGCACCATTCACCCAAGAGCTCTGATGGAGCTGTACAATGAAATCAATGTTGTTTTCCTTTTTTTTTTTTTTAAAGATTTTATTTATTTATTTGACAGAGAGAGACACAGTGAGAGAGGGAACACAAGCAGAGGGGAGAGGGAGAGGGAGAAGCAGGCCTCCCGCAGAGTAGGGAGCCCCATGTGGGCTCATGACCTGAGCCGAAGGCAGACACTTAATCACTGAGCCACCCAGATGCCCCTCAGTGTTGTTTTCATGACTACTAGCACAACATCCATTCTGTAGTAAAAAACTTATATTTTGGCTCGAGGAGTAATTTTGACTTGGCTCAAGGAGTAATTTTGACTTTCAAGTATTATTATTCAAGAAATACATATTGTAAGGCATTCACTCATGAATTATGATTCATCTGATAATCTGGGCAAAGTAAATTAAAAACCTTCTGGAAAAGAATCGCCATTCTAGATGTCATTAAGAACAATCATAATTCATTTGAAGAAGTCAAAAATACCAACATCAGAGGAGTTTGGAAGAACTTGATTCCAATCCTCATGGATGATTTTGAGGGGTTCAAGATTTCAGTGGAGGTAGTAACTGCTGATGTGGTGGAAAAATAATAAGAGAATTAGAAGTAGAAGTAGAGCCTGAAGACATGACTGACTTGCTGCAATCTCGTGATAAAACTTTAATGAATGAGGAGTTGCTTCTTATGGATGGGCAAAGAGAGTGGTTTCTTGAAATGGAATCTACTCCTGGTGAAGATGCTGTGATGATTATTGAAATGACAAAAGATTTGGACTATGACATAAACTTAGTTGATAAAGCAGCAGGATGGTTTGAGAGGATTGACTCCATTGTGGGTAAAATGCTATCAAACCTTGTATGCTACAGAAAAATAATTTGTGAAAGGAAGAGTCAATTGATGTGGCACACTTTATTGTCTTATTTTAAAAATTGCCACATCCACCCCATCCTTCAGCAACCACCATCCTGATCAGTCAGCAGTCATCAACATGGAGGTAAGACCCTCCACCAGTAAAAAAAAAAAAAAAAAAATTGGTGAAAGCTCAGATAATGGGTTTTTAGCAATAAAGTATTTTTTAATTAAGTCATGTACACTTAGACATGATGCTATTGTACACTTGATAGTCTACAATATAGTGTAAAAATAACTTGTATATGTCCTGACTGGGAAACCAAAAAATTCATTTTGACTTGGCTTTATTATAATATTCACTTTATTGTGGTGGTCTAGAACCAGACGCACAATGTCTCAGAGGTATGCCTGTATATGTATAAGTTTTTATAAAAGGCATCATAAAAGTTGTGATGGTTGTTTAATTCATAGGGAAATTTCTATGCTAAAAAGTAAAAAAATACCTCTTTTCAGTGGAATTTTAATATATATATTTACAGTATACATGCTGCAAAACATACAACTTAAATATGTATATGAAAATTATACATATATTGAAACTGTTGTTGAAAAGATAAGTGCACACAACCTGTTTGAGAAAAGAAGGGAGGGAGCAGCCTTCTGTGTCTCTCTGGGAAGAGATTCCTAGAGTAGGTAGCAGTAAGTGGAGAAGCTCTACTGTGGGACTTTGACCAGGGGCATGCTTGAGTAAAATAGTAGGAAATGCCTTGGGATATAGAACACTGTCTACCACATAAAGGGGAAGATGAAGTAGAAATCAGTAGCCCATTATTAGGCTCTTGTAAGGACTTTGATTTTTACTCTGAGATGAGGAGCCATGAAAAAGTTTTGAACCGAGGAGTGACAGGATCTAATATTTCAAAAGGAACATTCTAACAGAACAAACTGATAGTTGCCAGAGGGAAGGGGAATGGAGGGATGTGCAAAATGGGTAAAGGGGAGCAGGAGATACAGGCTTCCAGTTATGGAATGAGTAAGTCATGGGAATAAAAGGCACAGCATAGGGAATATAGTCAATGATATTGCAGTAGCATTGTATGTTGACAGATGGTAGCTACAATTGTGGTGAGCCTAGCATAATGTATAGAGAAGTTGAATCTATTTTGTACACCAGAAACTAATGTAACATTGTGTGTCTACTCAAATTAAAGGATTAAAAAAAAAAAAAAAGAACATTCCAGATGCTCTGTTGGGAATAGTTTGTAGCAGGACAAGGGAAGAAGCAACAGGCTGGGTCAGGAGGCCTTTACAGTAATCCAGGCAAGGGATGATGGTGCTGTGGACCAGTGTGGGAGCAGTAAAAGTGATGGGTAGTCTGATTCTGTATTTTTATCTGGATGGCTTCTAGAAATAGAATGTAAGTATAAAAAATTAGACATAACTGTTTAATATTACAGTGTCCTTTTAATTACTCCCTAAATATGTCTAAAAATATTTTTCCATTGGCTATTTTTATTCATTTTGTTTTCCTTTTGTGTTAATGATTTATATATTTTTTTTAAAGAAAATACCTAGGGTATGAACAGTTTGCTTTCTGAAAACATGGCTTATCTTTGCTATTTAGCTCCTTGTACCACGAAGTACTTTCAAACAATGCCCTGTTCATATAGGCCTTATGTAAATTTTGATCAGTCTGTTGAATTGCTCCAGAAACTTCCTGGTCTTCCTTACTGCAGTCACTTGGAATTTTCCTTTCCCTCTTTTCTCCTCCCTCACTTCCTGCTTTATATAAACCCATTACTTCTTTGAATTTGCTTAAGTCTGGCCCTCATATGAGTTACGGGCTCAAGATGATGGGACTAAGTGGAAAGGAAGAAGCGGGTAGTACTCTGCACAAGGGTTCTTTGCCCCAAATCACTGGTCTCGTCACCTGTAACTGTAAGCCCAGATAAATCTGTTTTCCTACCCAGACATTCATCATGTGTACTCTTCTATTACATCTCCTCAGTGGCCAAGGAAAAGGGGAGGAAACAAGGGCAGAATTGAGCTACCTTTTATTCAGATGTTGCTAGTTACTTTAAAAAATAATCAGAATCTAACTCTTAGAAACCTCAAAAGGACAGTTTTGGTTCAAGGCTAAGAAGAAAGGTAGTCACCTGAGGCAAGAGACTTTGATCTTCCATAGCTTAGACCCACCTTCTCAAGCCATCACCCTCCTGATACCATCACCCTCCTGATACCAGTTAGAGTCACCACAACAGTCATGGGCCTGGGTAAAGTCCAGGCATATTGCCAGGACTGCAGAGAGCTGAGTAGATGTGTTCTTTTTTTTTTTTTTTTTTTTTGCATTTTTTTTTATTTTATTATGTTATGTTAATCACCATACATTACATCATTAGTTTTTGATGTAGGAGTAGATGTGTTCTTAACAACCCACAAAATGCTAAACTAGTTTTCCCAGAGAAACAACAGTATTAAACAACCATAAGGGTAGGTACCATTATTATTGCTATTTTTTTATTATGTTATGTTAATCACCATACATTACATTATTAGTTTTTGATGTAGTGTTCCATGATTCATTGTTTGCGTATAACACCCAGTGCTCCTTGCTCTATGTGCCCTCCTCTTTAATACCCATCACCAGGCTAACCCATCCCCCCCACCCCCCTGCCCTCTAGAACCCTCAGTTTGTTTCTCAGAGTCCATAGTCTCTCATGGTTTGTCTACCCCTTCAATTTCCCGCGCTTCATTTTTCAGAGGTACAGGTCTGTGATTGCTATTTTACAGACGCTAAAACTGAACCACAGATTAGTTAAGTGAACTTGCTAGTTATACAGAGAAATGACTGCCTGGTTTTCTAATTTTTTTAATGAAATTTTGTAACACACACAAAAAATAGACACAATGAACCAACCTATCACCCAGATTCAGTAATTTAAGGATTTTGCCACATTTGCATTCATTTTATCTTTACTGAAGTACTTTAAAACAAATCCAAGATATCAATGTCCTTTTACACTACACACTTCAGTATAAAGCTCTGAAAATTATGGACTTTTTTTTACATAAACACAATGCCATTAATACACACTAACAAAGTTATTAATAATTCCTTATTCTCATCCAATTTTTTTTAAATGAGTCCTTTTAAAACCTTTATTTCTATGCCAAGAGACTAAACTCATGGACACTGGGAGTTTAACTGCCATAACTTTTCACATCATTGACACATAATACATATTTTAGTAATTGAATGAACAAAGAGTAGGAGAGAAGTCTATAGGCTGAGTTTCTAAGTTGTAAGTACTTAATAATCTGACAGCTCTAGATCTAAAACTGATGGCTTTTTGAAATAGGATTAAAAAAATGCAATTAGGTTGAAGAAATTCATTCTCTTTTGGCAGTAGTATGGCCTATTGCATGGTTCAGGAGATTGATTATCAAACATTGATTATGGTTTTGTGCTTTCACAACACATCTAAGATGTGTTACAGGGGTGCTTGGGTGGCTCAGTCAGTTAAGCATTTGCCTTCGGCTCAGGTTATCATTCCAGGGTCCTGGTATCAAGTCCCGAATCAGGCTTCGTGCCCCGTGGGGAGTCTGCTTCTCCCTCTTCCGTGCCCCTCTTCCCACTGTTGCACGCACTCATGCACATTGTCTTTCTCTCTCTCTCTCTCTCTCTCAAATAATAAAAAATCTTTTTTAAAAAAAGAGCTAAGATGTGTTGCAAGAAGGACTAGTAATAGTAAGTAGGTTGTATACTATTAATATTACCTTAGGAACAGAGCTAAACTAATTTGAAGAAGTGAGATGAAAGAAAACTTTGTAACCAACTGTAATGTTTTCCCAAGATGTTTTTATTACATGTCTTTTGAGCAAGTGCATGTTATAGACATTGTGCAGGAATAAGTTCATTTGCTGATTTGACAACAAATAAATGAGTAAATAAACTAAATAAATAAAAAGTAGGTCAGATTTCATATTTAAGTAAAAGGATTATGTGGCACAATTCCCTAGTTACTGGTATTATCTCATGGCCTCCAAATGAGGCATCTGTTTATTGCCATGGTTCAGTATATTCTATTCTAGTGTTGTTGCCAGATGTTCTTTTCAGTCCCGTTTTTACCATCTGAAACAATAGCCACCTGGAGGCTATATGCAGTTTTCTTGGCTTCACTATATGATCTATAATCTGATTTCAACACAATATATTCGAAAGCTGCCATTGAGTTGTCAGTGTTTGTTTTTTTTCCTAAAAGGAATCAACAGTAGTTTAGAGGTTTCAGAGAAACATATCAGCAGTCTGGAAGACAGGATAATAGAAAGCACATGAGCCAAACATCCAAAAAGAGGGAAAAAAATTTTAATTTTTAAAATTAAAAAAATTTTTAAATAGAACAGATTAAGAGATCTCTTAAAATCCAGTGAACAAATGTTCACATTATAGGGGTCCCAGAAGAAGAGAGAGAAAGGTGTAAAAAACTTATTGAAGAAGGAATATCTGAAAACTCCCCTAACCTAGGGAGAAAAATAGACATCCAAGTTCAAGAAGCAGAGTTCCAAACAAGATGAACCCAAGGAGGTCCACACCACAGCACATAATAATTAAAATGTCAAAGGTTAAAGATAAAGAGAGAATCTTAAAACCAGCTAGAGAGAAACACAAAGTTACCTAGAAAGGAAAAACTATAAGACTATAAGCTGATTTTTCAGCAGAAACTTTGCAAGCCAGAAGAGAGTGGCAAGTGCTAAAAGGAAAAACCTACAACCAAGAATATTCTACCTGGCAAGGTTAGCATTCAGATTTGAAGGAGAGATAAAGAGTTTCCCAGAAAAGAAAAGATAAAGGAATTTATCACCACTAAGCCAGCCTTGCAAGAAATGTTAAAGTGACTTCTTTAAGTGGAAAAAAAATGGCCATAATTAAACATAAGAAAAATGAATAAAAACACGTAAAATATGACATATACACAAACGTGGAGAAAGGAGGAACACCTGGGTGGCTCAGTCAGTTAAGCATCTACCTTCGGCTCAGGTCATGATCCCAGGGGCCTGGGATCAAGTCCCACATCAGGCTCCCTGCTCAATGGGGAGCCTGCTTCTTCCTCTGACTGCTGCTCTCCCTGCTTGTGTGTTCTTTGTCTCTCTCTCTTTCTCTCTCTCACTCTCTTTCACCTGCTTCTCCCTCTGCTGCTCCCCCTGCTTGCATGCACACACGCTCTCTCTCTGTGACAAATAAATAAAATCTTAAAAAAAAAAAAGTGGAGAAGGGAGTAAAAAGAGAAAAGAAGGGGAAAAAGAAAAAAATCTTTTTTTTTTTAAGAATGTGTTTGAACTTAAATGACCATCAAATTAATACGGACTGCTATTTACTTCAGGTAACATATATGAACCTCATGGTAACCACAAACCCAAAACCTACGATAGATACACCAAAAGTAAAGAGAAATAAAGCCAAATAAAACCCTATAGATACTAATCAATCAGAAAGAAAGAGCAAGGAAGAAAGGAACAAAGGAGAACTACAAAAACAACCAATAAGAAAAACTTTTAAGTGGCAATAAGTACATACCTATCAATAATTACTTTAAATGTAAATGGCCTCAATGCTCCAATCTAAAGACATAGAGTGGTGGGATGGATAAAAAAAAAATAGAACCCATCTATATGCTACCTACAAGAGACTCACCTCAGACCTAATGATGCCTACAGACTAAAAGTGAAGAGATGGAAAACATTCACCATGTAAATGAAAGTTTAAAAAAGCTGGAGTAGCAATACTTACGTCAGACAAAACAGACTTTAAAGCAAAGATTGTAAGGAGAGACAAGGGCATTCCATAGTGAAGAAAGGAATCAATCCATCAAGAAGATATAACAATTGTGAATATCTGTGCACCTGATACCGGAGCACCTAAATACATAAAGCAGATATTAATGTACATAAAGAGAGAAATTGATGGTAATACAATAACAGTAGAGAACATTAATACTCTATTTACATCAATGGATGGATCATTCAGACAGAAAATTAATAAGGGAATGTCTTTGTTTTTGTTTTGATTTGTTTTAAAGATTTTATGTATTTATTTTAGAGAGAGACTGCACATGAGCGGGAGGGACAGAGGGAAAGGGAGAGAGAATCTCAAGCAGACTCTGTGCTGAGCGCAGAGCCTTACATGGAGCTTGATCTCACAACCCTAAGATCACGACCTGAGCTGAAACCAAGAATTGAACACTTAACCAACTGCACCACCCAGGCACCCCCATAAGGAAGCAATGTCTTTGAATGACATGTTGGACCAGCTGGACATAACAGATATATACAGAACATTCCATCCAAAAACAACAGAATACACATTCTTTTCAAGTGCAAATGGAACATTCTCCAGAATAGATCACATATTGGGCCATAAAACAAGTCTCAATAAATTTAAGAAAATTGAAATCATAGCAAACATCTTTTCCAACACATCCGTATAAACCTAGAAATGAATCACAAGGAAAACAGGGAAAACCACATACAGTGGAGACTAAACAACATGACACTAAACAACCAATGGGTCAATGAAACAATCAAAGAAGAAATCAAAAAATACATGATGACAAATGAAAATGAAAACACAATGATCCAAAATCTCTGGGACACATCAAAAGCAGTTCTAAGAGGGAAGTATATAGAATACAGGCCTAAGAAATAAGAAACAAGAAAAAACTCAAATGATCAATCTTACACCTAAAGGAACGAGAAAGAGAGGAACAAAACCCAAGGTGAGTAGAAGAAAGGAAATAATAAAGATCATGGTAGATGTAAATGACATAGAGACTTAAAAACAAAAACCTCAATGAAACCAAGAGCTGGTTCTTTGAAAAGATAAACAAGATTGATATACCCTTAACCAGACTCATTAAGAAATAAAGAGAAAGGACCCAAATAAAATCAGAAATGAGAGAAAAAATAAAGAAATGAGAGAGGAAAAGTAACAACTCATACCACAGAAATACAAAAGATTGTAAGTGAATACTATAAACAATTATATGCCTACAAACTGGACAGCCTAAAAGAAATGGATAAATTCCTAGAAACATATAATCTTCCAAAACTGAACCAGAAAGAAATAAAAAATCTGAACAGACTGATTACAAGTAATGAAATTTAATCAATATTCAAAAACAATCAAAGAATAAAAGTCCAGTACCACATGGATTCACAGGCGAATTCTACCAGACATTTTAAAAAGAGTTAATACCTATTCTCAGAGTATTTAAAAAAAAATAGAAGAGGAAGGAAAATTTCCAAATATATTCTATAAAGCCAGCATTACTCTAATACCAAACCCGTACAGACACCACAGAAAAAGAAAACTACAGGCCAGTATTCCTGATGAACCTAGGTGCAGATATTCTCCACAAAATATTAGCAAACTGCATACAACAATACATTGAAAAGATCATGCACCACAATCAGGTGAGATGTATTCCCAGGATGCAAGGATGGTTCAGTATTCTCAAATCAATCACATCATACACCATATCACAAAATGAAGGATAAAAGTCATATGATCATTTCAATAGACGCAGAAAAAGCATTTGACAAGATTCAAATTCCATTCATGATAAAAAAAACTTTCAACAAAACAGTGTTAGAGGGAACATACCTCAACATAATAAAGGCCATATATGAAAAGCCCACAGCTAACATCATCCTCAGTGGTGAAAAACTGAGAGCTTTCCCTCCAAGGTCAGGAACAAGATAAGGTTGTCCACTCTCACCACTTTTCTCCCAACATAGTATTAAAAATCCAAGCCATAGCAATCAGAGAAGAAAAATGAGGCATCCATATTGGTAAAGAACAAGTTAAACTGTCACTACTTGCAGACAACATGATGCTATACATAGAAAATCCTAAAGATTCCGTCAAAAAACTACTAGAAATACTAACTGAGTTGAGTAAAGTGGCAGGATATAAAATTAATACCCAGAAATTGGTAGCATTTCTATACACTAACAATGAAGTGGCAGAAAGAGAAATTTTAAAAAAACAGCACCATTTACAGTTGCACCAAAAAGAATAAAATACATAGGAATAAACTTAACCAAAGAGGTGAGTGAAAGACCTATACCGTAAAAACTATAAAACACTGATGAAAGAAATTGAAAATGACTCAAAGAAATGGAAAGATACTCCAAGCTCATGGATTAGAAGAACTAATATTGTCAATATGTTTGTATTACCCAAAGCAATCTACAGAGTTAATGCAATCTCTATTAAAATACCAACAGTATTTTTCACAGAACTAGAATAATACTAAAATTTGTATCAAACCACAAAAGCAATCCTGAGAAAGATTAACAAAGCTGGAGGTACATAATTCCAGACTGCAAGTTATAAATCAAAGCTGTAGTAAAAACAGTATGGTACTGGCACAAAAATAGACACATAGACCAATGGAACAGAGTAGAAAACCCATAAATAAACCCACAGTTATATGCTCAATTAACCTTCAACAAAGCAGGAAAGAACATCCAATGGGAAAAAAGATAGTCTTTGCAACAAACAATGTTGGGAAAACTGGTCATCTACATGCAAAAGAATGAAACTGGACTACTTTCTTACACCATACACAAAAATAAACTCAAAATGAATTAAAGGCCTAAATGTGAGACCAGAAACCATAAAAATCCTACAAGAGAACACAAGTAGCAATTTCTCTGACATCAGCCATAACAACATTTTTCTAGATACATCTCCTAAGGCAAGGGAATAAAGGCAAAAATAAACTATTGGGACTACATCAAAATAAAAGCTTTTGCACAGCAAAGGAAGCCATCAAGAAAACAAAAAGACAACCTACTGAATGGGAGAAGGTATTTCTAAATGATATATCTGATAAGGGGTTAATACCCAAAATATATAAAGAACTAAATACAACTCAACACCAAAAAAAAAAAAAAAAAAATCCAATTAAAAAATGGGCAGAGGATCTGAATAGACATTTTTCCAAAGACATACAGACAGCCAACAGACACATGAAAAGATGTTCAACATCACTAATTAGGGAAATGCAAACCAAAACTGCAGTGAGATATCACCTCATACCTGTTAGACTAGCTAAAATCAAGAAGACAAGAACAACAAGTGTTGGTGAGGATGTGGAGAAAAAGGAATCCTCTTGCACAATTGATGGGAATGTGAATTGGTACAGCCACTGTGGAAAACAGTGTGGAGGTTCCTCAGAATACTAAAAATAGAAATACCATATGATCAGATAATTCCACTATTGGGTGTTTACCTGAGGAAGATAAATATATATGTAGATAGATCTATATAGATATATGCTCCCCTGTGTTTATTGCAGCATTATTTACAGTAGCCAAGGAATGGAAGCAACGGAAGTGTCCATAAATAAATGGATAAGGACACAGCCATAAAAAAGGATGAGATCATGCCATTTGAGACAACATGGATGAACCTGGGGTATTATGCTAAGTGAAATAAGTCAGACTGAGAAAGATACCATATGATTCCACTCACAAATGGAATCTAAAAGAAGTACATGAAGAAACAGTAAATACAAACAACAAACTGATGGTTGCCAGAGGGGAGGGGGCAAGGGGGTTGGGCAAAATGGGTGAAGGGGAGAGGGAGATACAGGAGTCCATTTATGGAATGAGTAAGTCACAAGGGTAAAAAGTAGAGCATAAGGAATATAGTCAGGGATATTGTAATAGTGATGTAATGGGACAGGTGGTAACTATACTTGTGGTAAACATAGCATAATGTATAAACTTGTGAAATCACTAAGTTGTACACCTGAAACTAATGTAATATTGTGTGTCACCTATACTCAAATAAATAAATTTCTTTTGTGAATTCTAAGTAATATTTGTTTGTAAAATAGAATATTTGAAAAATACAAGAGGGGCGCCTGGGTGGCTTAGTTGGTTAAGCGGCTGCCTTCAGCTCAGGTCATGATCCTGGGGTCCTGGGATCGAGCCCCGCGTCCGGCTCCCTGCTCAGCAGAGAGCCTGCTTCTCCCTCTCCCTCTGCCTGCCACTCTGCCTGCTTGTGCTCTCTCTCTATCTCTCTGTCAAATAAATAAATAAAATCTTAAAAAAAAAAAAAAGAAAAATACAAGAAAAATAAAGTAAAAAATTCACCAGAGATGATCACTGGCAAATACGATGTATCTTTGCAAAACTGGAATAATAATCTATGTGTGGTTTTGTACCTTTTTCCTTTATTATTATATCTTGTTCATTTTTCACATCATCAAAATCCTGTCATGCACTACAAAGGTAAAAATCCAGAATACTGACAATACCAAATACTGGCAAAGATGTGGAGTGATAGGAACTCTTCTTGTTGCTAGAGGAAGTGCAAAATGGTACAGCTACTATGAAAAAAAAAAAAAAGTTGGCAGTTTCTTACAAAACTAAACATACTGTTAACCATACAATCCAGCAGTTGTCCTACTTGGTATTTACTAAAAGGAGTTGAAAATGTATGTCCATACAAAAACCTGCTCGCAGATGGTTATAGCATCTTTATTCATAATTGCCAAACCTTGGAAACAATCAAGATGTCCTTCAGTCGGTGAATGTATAAATTAACTTTAGTACGTACAGGCAGTGGAATTATTATTTAGCACTAAAATGAAATGAGCTATTAACCCATGAAAAGACATGGAGAAACCTTAAGTGCATATTACTAAGTGAAAGAAGGCAATCTGAAAAGGCTATATACTGTATGATTTCCAACTACGTGATATTCTGGAAAAAGCAAAACTGAAGACAATAAAAAGATCAGTGGTTGCCAGGGGTGGGGAGAAGAGAAAGATGAATAGGCAGAGCACAAAGGATTTTTAGAAGAATGAAAAACTGTGTACGATATTATAATGATGGATATATGTCATTATACGTTTGTCCAAACCTGTAGAATGTACAACACTAAGAGTGAGCCCTAAGTTACACTGTGGACTTTGGGTGATTATGATGTGTCAGAGTACGTTCATCCTTGCTTAAAAATGTACCATTCTGGTGAGTGATATTGATAATGGGGGAGGCTATACATGTGTGGGGATAAGGAGTATATGGGAAATCTGTACTTTCTGATCAGTTTTGCTATCAATCTAAAATTGCTCTAAAAATAAATTTTAAAAGATAGGTGTATGTGTGTGTGTGTGTGTGTGTGTGTGTGTGTGTGTGTGTACACAGACACGTATGTTTAAAATTCTCTAAAGGATGACTATATCAATAAAGCATCTTCTGACAATTCGGTTTCAGAGAAGTAAACTCCATAACCCAAAGGATGATTAGCCCTAAAATTGTTTATATTGCAGACACTTTGTGTATTAGTCCATAACATGAAGAATGAGTTGGTTTTATTTGAAGAAAAAAATCAGATTTAAAAATGCCAGGATTTAATTATGACTGTACTCTTAATATAAAACAAAAAAAATTTTAAGTTTTACATGCTTTCCACCCATTTCCCAACTGCAGTCTGAAACAAATGACCCTCAACTTTAGTTGTACTTCTTTGCATTTATAAATACTTTCATATGCAAAGGGCTTCCAGTCAGAAGCCAAGAAGACTCTTCATTAAAAAGAAAATAGCCAGTATTGTTAAAATGTCCATGCTACTCAAAGCAACCTACAGATATAATGCAACCCCTATCAAAACACCAACAGTAGTTTTCACCAAATTAGAACAAATAATACTAAAATTTGTATGGAATCACAAAAGATCCCAAATAGCCAAAGCAATCTGGAGAAAGAATAACAAAGCTGGAAGTATCACAATCCCAGAATTCAAGATATAGTACAAAGCTGTAGTAATCCAAACAGTATGCTATTGGCACAAAAATAGACATAAGATCAATGGAACAGGACAGAGAGCCCAGAAATAAACCCATGGTTTTATGGTCAATTAATCTTCAACAAAGCAGGACAAGAATATACAATGGGGAAAAGATAGTCTCTTCAGCAAGTGGTGCTGGGAAAGCTGACAGCTGCATGCAAAAGAATGAAACTGGACCACTTTCTTAGAGCATACACAAAAATAAATTCAAAATGGATTAAAGACCTAAGTGTAAGACCTGAAACCATAAAACTCCTAGGAGAAAACATAGGCAGTAATTTCTTTTCAGCCACAGAAACATTTTTCAAGATACGTCTTCTCAGGCAAGGAAAACAAAAAATAAATATTGGGACTACACCAAAACACAGAGAAACCATCAACAAAACAAGAAGGCAACCTACTGTATGGAAGAAGAAATTTTCAAATGATACATCTGATAAGGGGTTAATATTCAAAATATAAAAAGAACTTCTTCAACTCAACACCAAAAAAAAAACCCCAAATAATCTAATTGAAAAAATGGGCAGAGGACCTGAATAGACATTTCTCCAAAGACATACGAGTGGCTAACAGATACACATGAAAAGATGCTGAACGTCACTAATCAGGGAAATGCAAATCAGAACCACAATGAGAGAATCACCTTACCTCTGTCAGAAAGGCTAGACTCAAAAGGACAAGAAATAACAAGCGGTGAGCATGTGGAGAAAAATGAACCTTCATGTACTGTTGCATGGAAGATCCTTAAAAAATTAAAAATAGAATTACCATATGATCCAGTAATTCCACTACTGGGTATTTATCCAAAGAAAATGAAAACACAAATTCAAAAAGATACATGCACCCCTGTGTTTATTGCAGCATTCTTTACAATAACCAAGACATGTAAGCAATTCAGGTGCCCCGATCAATGGTGAATGGATAAAGAAGTGATACACACACACACTCAACCATAAAAAAGAATGAGATCTGCCATTTGCAACAACGTAGAGGGAACTAGAGGGTATAATGCAAAGTGAAATAAGTCAGAGAAAGATACATACCATGATTTCACCAATATGTGTAATTTAAGAAACAAAACAAATGAACAAAGTAAAAAAGACAAACAAAAAAAACCCCAGACTCTTAAATACAGAAAACAAACTGGTGGTTGCCAGAGGGCAAGTGGGTAGGGGGATGGGTGAAATAGATAAAGGGGATTAAGAGTGCACTTATTGTGATGAGCGTACTAAGTAATATATATAAATGTCGAATTATTATATTGTATACCTGGAACTCATATAATACTGTATGTTTATTATACTTCAACAAATAAAATGGTTTTCTCAAATAAAAATATAAAATACTTAAGACTTCCATTAAGTTTTTTTTTTTTTTTAAAGATTATATTTATTTATTTGACACAGAGAGACACAGCGAGAGAGGGAACACAAGCAGGGGGAGAGGGAGAGGGAGAAGCAGGCTTCCCGCGGAGCAGGGAGCCCGATGGAGGGCTTGATCCCAGGACCCTGGGATCACAACCCGAGCCGACCCGAGCCGAAGGCAGACGCTTAACGACTGAGCCACCCAGGTGCCCCTTAAGTTAATCTTATATACCAAGTTATCTGTGAAAGAACCCAACAATGTAAATTAAATTTGCCCATTCGCTTACATTTTTACCTAGGTGTTAATGAAGATTTTACTAGGGTGCCTGGGTGGCTCAGTTGCTTAAGCAACTGCCTTCGGCTCAGGTCATGATAGTGGAATCCCGGGATCGAGTCTCACATGAAGTCCCACATCAGGCTCCCTGCTCAGCAGGGAGTCTGCTTCTCCCTCTGACTCTCCCCCCTCTCATGCTCTCTTGCTATCATTATCTCTCTCAATAAAATAAATAAAAATCTTCTTAAAAAAATGGTTTTACCAAAAAATACAGTGTGAAAATATAAAAGTAAATTGTCTTTTAAAAATCCTAAATTAAGATTACCTTGTGAGCTAATGTGAACAATACCAAAACAGCATAAAAACCACTTAAAGTGGGGCGCCTGGGTGGCTCAGTCGGTTAAGCGTCTGCCTTCGGCTCAGGTCATGGTCTCAGGGTCCTGGGATCGAGCCCCACATCGGGCTCCCTGCTCAGTGGGAAGCCTGCTTCTTCCTCTTCCACTCCCCCTGCTTGTGTTCCCTCTCTCGCTGTATCTCTCTCTATCAAATAAATAAAAAATCTTAAAAAAAAAAAAATTCCAAAGTAAAACATTTTTATTTCCACCAAAAACTGGGAAACTCCTTATAACTTACATTTTTTTTTGTGGTGGTGGTGGTTGATAGCTGTGACTTGGGTTGGTTGAAAAGTGACATTTCTGATAGAAAAGTGCTTTTCTTAGAATCTGAAGACTTGCCAACAAAATTGACACTCAGCACTCTAGGCCCAAAATAAATTAGGTGTTGGCCCTAACATAAATGTACTTAATTTTGCTTCTCCTTTTACCTACTTTTGTGTGCAAGATTTCAAATAACATGACTAAAGTATCATATTTAGAAGAAATTAGGGTTGCTAATGTGATAGGTTTTTGTCTTTTTAAGTAATTTAAAAACTTTTATTTCACAAATAAGAAAACTGCAGTCAGTGGATTTTTTTGCATTTTGGACACTTGATTTCTCACTCATTGTTCTTTCCACACTACTTTTATTTCTCCTGAGCAACTCTTTAAAAATCTGGATAACATTATTCTTGCTGATTATAATGTGGTTTATGTTGATTGTCTCAATAAGTGACACTAAGTACTTCATTCAGACCAGTGTGGATAGTATATGAAAAAGAATTATAAATACTTAAATATTTGTGCCAAGCAAATGTGATATTTAACACTTTTGAGCATCATTACTTAACAGTGTGAGCTTAGCAATGAGCATTACTTGGTAAATAGATTCCAGCTAGGGAAAGCTATTGGACTGGAGAGGGATAAGTGTGATATGGGACTTAAAATTAATGGACAAAATCTTTCATACACAATTTTGTAGTGGAACTGTGAAGTTCATTTTTGGGTAATATTATCTAGGTTATTTGATTACATACGGAAGCACTGAGTTGTGGTCTGAATGATAAGGATTTTTAAATTGCTGAGTAGCTGAAGAAATTCGGTGCTGCTTGTCAATAAAATTTAGGTGCTTAGGAAAATGACATTGCAAGAATATCTTAGTCACAGTTGAAAAGGAAAGCTGAGGTAGAAAAACTTTTGTTTTATATTCAGTAAATCTAAATAACAGCTGTGAAACAAATTAATTGGGGCAATGTTTTATTAAACTCTACTTTTAATTTTAAATGCTAGTAACTATGATGGAGATACAGTCACCATTATGCCAAGAATTGCCAAAATGTCAAAACTTTGTTAATAGTCTTGGCTATTAGCCATGATTGTGAAAGACCACTCTTCTGCTCTTGTTTTTTTAATTTATGAGGACTTTTATATTCCATCATTAGGAGATAGGTGTTCTTTATTTACCACATACAGTACAGCAAAATTAAAACCACAGTTCATTAAATTAACTCCCTGTTCTGTTGTGGCACCTTGATAAGTAGGGGTCTTTGATATTATACTTAAGGAAGTTTTTGGACTAAAAGAATTGAAGTAGTAGAAAAAGAGGAGATTAGAGGACAGAAGAGAGGATAGATCTCCTGGAGAATGTGGATGATCTCTCTCTCCACTGTAGCCGGGACACCACAATGCAGGAAAAAAGGAACATCCAGACCTGATGCCAGTGATATAGATTAAAATGTTTGGGAAAACTAAAAAAATAAACACCAGCATAGTCATCCTAAATTCTCTGGGCCTTATTATACTAAATAAGTGGAGAAAAATTGCCCTTTAGAAGAAATATATAATCCATGGTTAATTTCATTTCCCCTGCCTATATGTTTTTCCATTCCTGTTTCTCTCAAGAGAATAAGAAAATGAGGATTCCTCTCTCCTATGGGAGGATTTGCTTTTGAATCAGTCATAGCTGGCAGGCTGCATTTTTCCAGGTCTGAGATACAGACAGTGGAAATTAAATATGATGTCTTCAAAATAAATGAGTTACAGTAAATGGAAAGTCAGAAATGACATCACAGGTGAAGAAAGGTGAGTTTATTTGCTCCATTCATTCAAAATGGTTGTCTTCTTGATCATTTGTACTTTTTTTTCAAGTGATGGATTTGGTTTGTATTTGAGTTAATGGGAGAAATGGGGGAAGACTGTGTTTTTCTATGTGTACTTTATAATATCTGCAACATACATTAGCAGTATAATCAAGATATGTTTGGGATTGTAGGATATTTTTTTAATTATGGAAAACATTTTCTGAAGTCAATTCCTACTTTTTTATAGTTAAAAACTAGTCATTGGTCTTAAGAGTTAGAAAGAAAGAAAGCTGAAAAATAGTGTGGACCTTCTACTAAATATTTTAACCATAAGAACAGTAGTATTAGCTATATATACTCTTAATTATATTTCTGCTGATGACAGTATGTTTTTAAATGAAGCTCACCAGAAAACTAGAATATGTACATTATATTCTTTAGAGCAGCACTGTTCAATAAAAATACAATATAGACCACACACGTAATTTAAATTTTTCTAGTAGCCACATTAAAAAGTAAAAAGAAATGATGAGATTAGTTTTAATATATTTAACCCAATATATCCAAGTATTACCTTTTCATTATGTGATCAATATAAAAAATTTAATGAGATTTTATATTTTTTTGTACTAAGTCTTTTAAATGTATTATTTTTATTATTTTTATTTTATTTTTACATCATTAGTTTTTGATGTAGTGTTCATGATTCTACTTAGAGCACATCTCAGTTCTGACTACCCACATTTCAAGTATTTAGTAGCTATATTTCCTATATTGAATGATGCAGATTTAGAATATGATAGGAAGAATATTACTACTATGATATTAATAATTCAGGTTGGTGGGGCGCCTGGGTGGCTCAGTCGTTAAGCATCTGCCTTCAGCTCAGGTCATGATCCCAGGGTCCTGGGATCGAGCCCCACATCGGGCTTCCTGCTCTGCGGGAAGCCTGCTTCTCCCTCCCCCCCCCCCCCCCCCGCTTGTGTTCCCTCTCTCACTCTGTCTCTCTGTAAAATAAATAGATAAAATCTTAAAAAAAAAAAATTAATTCAGGTTGGTCCCCATCTATCATGGGTCCCTTAAAAAGTCTTTTTATTTGTGAAAAATTTTTTTATCAATATCTTTTTATAAATAATAAATTTAAATACTTTTATGGGGGCATCTTGGTAGTAAATTTAGTGAAATATTTTCTACTCACCTGGTATTTATCGCCTTACTATTCTGTGGAAATATATGAAGAAGTGTTTCTAAGCCCTTTGAGGTGCTAACCTTTTACTTAGTCTTTTTTTCCCCTTTAAGGCAGATTTAGTTCTCTATTTCATAAAAGAACTCCTGATTAAGAAACACAGTCACAGTAATGGAGGACATAATTATTTGGAATAGCTGTCAGTACTCATAAACTCATCTTTAATTTCCCTTTACATAGATGTATCCAGAAGAAAACTTTTTTTTAATTGAAAACATTGCCCTTAAAATAATGCTCCATATGATGTGATTATCTTTCCAAAATCTATCCCAGGCCCACCTCCCCTTATGTATCTATTTCCCATTGTTCTCATTTATATTATGGTCTTGATTACAATTTCTATCTAGGTAACTCTTGAACTTACCTTCCCAAAGTATTCATTTGTTTAACAAATACTCATTGAACACCTGTCTTGTGCCAAAAACTATTATAAGAAACAGGAGTTTACCCCTCTCATGAGAAAGTTAGGTAACAAATCACAGTAAAGCATATTAGTTTAATAAAAGCATTTTACAAAGTCCCATGGAATGGCTAAATCTAGAGAGGCTGAGAGAATGGACTCAGAAAAGACTTTAGTAGAGTAGGTGGCATTCAGGTATAGAAGGCTGAATAGAGATTTACCAGGCAGACCAGGAGAGTGAATAATATTACATTTAAAAAATAGTAAGTAGAGGCGCCTGGGTGGCTCAGTCGTTAAGCATCTGCCTTCGGCTCAGGTCATGATCCCAGGGTCCTGGGATCGAGCCCCGCATTGGGCTCCCTGCTCAGTGGGAAGCCTGCTTCTCCCTCTCCCACTCCCCCTGCTTGTGTTCCGAACTCTCTCGCTCTGTCTCTCTCTGTTAAATAAATAAAGCCTTAAAAAAAAAAATAGTAAGTAGCCCAGTATAGGTTTTTTTGAACCACATTTTGAAGTCTCTCATTGTATCAAGCTAGCCATTTGCCTTTTTCTTATAGCCAGTAGGGGTGTGATCCCTTAGGGATTTTTAATCAAGGCAATACAAAATTCAAGTTTGTGTACAGCTATGATCCAGGAGCATTCCTACTTGCCCAGGAACCTATTGGGAGATACCTATTTGTGCCCCAGGGCAAACCCACCAACATTGGTCTAAATGGATCCTGAAGCAGCCCTGTGAACCAACTCCGTCCTCACTCAGCCATGGTTTAGGGCAGTCGCACACATCTAGAAACCCAGCAGATGGCATACCTGTCAGTGCCCCCGGAGACAGGTCTGCAGAATCTGGTCCCAGCTCTGGACCCTGAAACAACCCTGACACTCAGTTCTAGCCCCTCCCAGCTGTAATCCTGGGCACTCCTGCCCTCCCTGGGACCCACCCAGGGGCAGAACAGGGTCCTTCCCAGGGATCTAGCAGAAACCACTCCTGCCCACACACCTAGTAACAGGCCAGCTGTCTGCGGACCTAACAGCAGACCTTGTCCCAGCACCAGCCCTACTGACCAAGGACTCAGAGGCAATCCTGTCCGCCAAGAGATCAGACACCAAGTGTCTGGTAATGGGGTCCACAAACCATAGACCCCAGTGCAGGCCCAGCAGCAGCCATGTGACCTGGCCTCAGCCTAACTTGACTGTGGTCCTAGAGGCAGTCTCATCAGTCTGGAGACCCAATAGGAGGAGATCTTTACCCGCAGAAACCTACAGAAATTCGAAGAGATGTTTGTTCCTCCAAATTCAGACACCAATTCCAGGCTACATGGATCATTAAAATTATCAGGCAAACATGGAACCACCAAAGGAAACTAATAAAGTTCCCGTAACCAACCCCAAGGAAATAGAGATGAATTGCCTGACAAATAATTCAAGGTAATCATCTCAAAGAAGCTGAGTTACATGCAAGAGAACATAGACAACTGAATAAAATCAGGGAAACAATGCATGAACATTTTTCCATGGTCATTAAAATACTGAGTTCCTGAACTAAGCTTTATACCTCAGTCCTCATTCTATAAAGCTTTTGCTATTTCTCCTGTATTATGTTGTTTTTCATTGTATGTAAAAAGCAATCTGAAAGTACTTAAGTGGATTTTAAGTGAGTTATAAGGTAGAAACTTTTGTAGATATCCCTTCTACATTTCTATTTTTAGTATTTATATTTTTATATATTAGTTATTTTAAATTACTTTTCTTGTAGGAACCTCCAGAAGTTTAGCCTTTTTGGAGACATAAGTGTTCTACAACAGCAAGGAAGTTTGTCAAATACATACCTCAGCAAGGTGGATCCTGATGGCAAAAAAATTAAACAGTAAGTTACATAGTTAGTGGAAGGGGGCTTATACTAATAATAATTTTAGTTTTTTTCTGAGAAATTGTAAGATACAATCAGAAGAGTAGTATTTTTTCTAAAAAGAACATATGTCCTGTAAATTGGAAATGTTTTACCTATGAAATATGCTATTCCACATTATAAATCTTTAAGACAGAGAATTTGCTGGATAATTATTGCTATTTAAAACTGTTATTTTTCTGCTTGCCTTCACTGTAACATAAATTGCATATCATCAGTCTTTTCTACCATACTGGTACAAAATGCTCCTTTCCTTGGGTGAAGAACGTATTTTTATATGATTAATATATCCATGGGTCTGATACAGTTTATTCATTATATTTGAATGTGAATTTTAATGGTATTTATGATAATATTACTTGTGGGTTGGTTAGAAATTAACTGAGAGAAAATGGATCTCAACATTGCATGCCATTTCACTGCCCAGTTTCAAAAGTCGGTGTTAAAAGATTAGCACTAAATGTTAACAGGATCGTTGTGGCATGTGTTTTCCATACAGAATTCAGCAGCTGTTCGAAGAAATACTGAGTAATAGTAGGCAACTGAAATGGCTGTCCTGTGGGTTTATGCTGGAAATAGTAACCCCAACATCACTGTCATCTCTCTCAAACTCTGTTGCCAACACCATGGAGCACCTGAGCTTGCTGGACAACAATATTCCTGGTAACAGCACCCTTATCACCACAGTCGAACTGGAGCGATTCGTGAATCTGCGCTCACTTGCCCTGGATTTCTGTGACTTTACAGCTGAGATGGCAAGAGTCTTAACCGATAGCAACCATGTGCCTTTGCAGCGACTGTCTCTCCTGGTCCACAATGTCTCCGTGATGCACAAGTCTCTGGACAACATGCCAAATGATGAGCATTGGAAAGCCTTGTCACGGAAGAGCACCAGCCTTCGGGTCTACATAATGGCCTTTGATATCAAAAGTGAAGATATGTTAAAGATTCTGAAACCCAGTATACCACTAGAGAGGATTCATTTTGACAGCTACATCACTTGTGTTTCAGGAGCTATTGTTGATCTTATATCCAGGCAGTATGATAAGTTCCTCACTCATTTTATATTAATGAATGATGTAATTGACACGTCTGGTTTTCCAGATCTTAGTGACAACCGAAATGAAGATCCATTGGTTTTATTAGCATGGAGGTGCACAAAGCTCTCTCTTCTGGCAATTCACGGTAGGTGATTTTTGCTCAGTTTAATTTGTTATTTATATTACATCTAAAATATTTTAAACCAGTAAAAAGATAGCAATGACATTTATAGTGTTGAGTAATCTAAAAAGCTGAAATGCAGGTTTTTATACTTTTTAATAATTTATAAGATATACCACTTAACAAGTAGAAAGTCATATTGCTATAGCTCTAAGTGTTTTTTTTTTTTTTAAGATTTTTTTTTATTTATTTGTCAGAGAGAGAGAGCACAAGCAGGGAGAGTGGCAGGCAGAGGGAGAAGCAGGCTCCCTGCTGAGCAGGAGCCCAATGTGGGACTCGATCCCAGGACCATGGGATCATGACCTGAGCCGAAGGCAGACGCTTAACCGACTGAGCCACCCAGGCGTCCCTCTACTCTTAAGTGTTCTTGCTCCAGCTTCCGTGTTACTTTTTTCTTCCACCATGTGATTGATGGTATTTCATGAGAATGGCATTTGAAATTAATTGATCTATCGAAGAAAACATATCTACTTGCAGTAGATGTATTTCTTCCTCTAATCACAAGATCTCTTAAAAACATAATACAGAATGAAGAGAAAGTATGATTTCTTTCTTGCTTGCTGCCTCATCTTCTAGATTCTAGATATTAACATTAATTTGTATATTTTTTTAAATGATGATTCCATTGATTGGGTATATGCTTTTTTCTTACTGGTGCCTTTCATCTTAATGTAAACTATTCTCATTTAGAGAGAGTTGCTATTCTGACAAGTTAGAAGAACATTTTACTTCCTTTTCTGGAACATGTAAGATATTTACAGAATACAAAATAGACTATACGAATGTCTTAAACTCTATTAGTTGTGTTTCCTTATTTTTTAAATTAATTTTTTAGCCTGCATTAGTGCAGGAAAGTGTGCGTCTTGCTTTTCAAGTTTTGCTTTATAATTTGGCCAGTCATCAGAGGTAGCAGCAAAGAAATGCATTTCAACTTGTTATAAGATTACACAACACTATATATTAAAGGTTAATTTCAGCCAATCTAAGCTTTTATTTTAAGAAATAAGATATTAGATACAGCTGAAGCCCCCGTACCCATTCCCCTTTATTCATTCCCAGAGGTAATCCATGACTGTTTTATACTTTACATATTTTCTACTGGCAATTAACAGTTTAAAGTGTCAGTTCTTAACTTTGGACTGTGAAGCATCATAGGAGAGGATTTTTTACTCACTAAAAATAAGTTTCCTATGTATCATTAATGGATACATATATGAAATAAAAATTTGTTTATGATACAGCACTATCCAAAGCTATAAAGTTTTACTTTAAATGTCTTCAATCTTACTAAATGTACTGATATCGGAATAGGATTATAGCACCTACCAATTCACCAGCCACAGTGATGTTGGAAACAATATCAAACTTAGTCTTTTTTTTTTTTTTTTTTTTTTTTTTGAGCTAAACAATCATACTTCCTTTTCCAATCTCAGTATATTTTTAAAAGAAAAGGACCAAAGTGGTCAGTGAGATACAAGTTTGTGGAAAAGACTAGCTTATCAAATAGATAAAATAAAATGCAAGGAAATGACAGTGCTTGTCTTTGGTTTATTTTGAAGGTTACACAGTGTGGGCGCACAACCTCATTGCCATTGCTCGTCTTCGTGGCTCTGATCTAAAAGTACTTGAAGTCACTGAAGAAAGCATTGATTTTGACCAAGGTGAACTGGCCGACCAGGATGTGGATCCAGTGCATAACCTTATTGAGCAGGTATCCCTGGGCCTGGGTCAACCTTGGCACGCTGTCATGGACATCGAATCACTCAGTGTCTTCACTGAACCAAATCGTCATTTTTACAGAGAGATGCAAAGCTTCAGTGAAGACATTTAGCTTTTTTTTAAATGTACAATTCCTGTGGTTACATATGCAAGTAGGGTCCTATTATGTTTTTTTTTAGTAGTGTGCATTAATCCCTTTGTGCTGTGTTTAATCAGTATTAGCTTTATAGAATTATATATGTATATTCTACTTCTTGATCAAAGAACGTAGTCGGGTATTGGTTTAGAAGTTCAAAGTGACAATGTGTAGGGCTTTCACGGTTAATGGACTTGTTATCACACCTTAAGGATATACAACCGAAGGTTGTCTGAGGTTGCTGGCTAACTTTATTTTTCACTGAGTTACTCTGCCTTTTGATGTTTTTATTCTTTGTGTGTCAGAGTTCAGAGCTCAGGAGCCAAAATATTTTTATACATATATAGATATATATCCATAGCCTGGTGGATTTGTATGCAATGCACTGCATTCATGCTTCTGATAGCATTTCATTAATTTTTATTTGAAATGGAAGAAGGGAGGATAGTATGATCCCAAATGAGTTCTCTCTAACAGAAAAGCCAAGACTTTAACTTTCATTACATATATAATAGTTGATATCACCAATTACCATTCTGAATTTTGTATAGTACTAGGTTAGAACACTGCTTAATCCTTTTTTTAAAAAAATGCATTTACATAAACATGAATACTCAAATTGTTAGACTTTTTTTAAAACTACATCTGACATAATTTTATTCATCAATTACATTATACATTCAAGTTAGCTTTTTAGCCCAGATTTCAAATAGTGGAGGAAGAAACTGTATTCCAGGGTAAAAACCTCCTTCAGAGAAAATAAAAAAACACAGTTGTAAACACACATGCTTGCAAACACACATTAGTCGTGAAATCCCTAGCAACGAGTCACTGGATTTTTCTCTGTCAGCGCGCGTGTCAGCTGCCAAAGAATAGACTTAACTGAAGAAGTGCCCACATGCTGGCAGGGGCCGGCCCACTCTGGCCAGCCAGATACTGCTAGATTGTAATATTTAAGGTCGAATTTCGACCTGTGGTACACAGCTGTGCTGTGGCTCAGTCAGCAACCTCAGAACTCTGAAAAAACAAAACAAAAAAAAAAGAAAAAAAAACCATGCACCTGTTTCACTGTGAATAGTGAATGTAAAGGAAAGAAAGGAAAAACTGAAAGCTTGTTCTATCACAGGTATGAGCTGCTATGATACATGAAGAACATTCCATGAAGTATGTTTTAAAACCTTGTTATATCTGAGAGGCTTTAAAAGCCGACTTAACTGTTTCAGGGCAACCGCGGTACAGACGTGGTCTCTGTGAGACTTCCACCTGACCCCAGTTTTAAGTGGTACGAATGTTGTGCATTTAATGTTAAAGGACAGTCTGCAATAATAAAGTAAGTAGCCAACGTGGGTGCCCAGCAGTGCTGAGACCTGGCTGCTCTATTGTAAGCTTTGGAAACACAATTTATGCAACAGATGTCCAGATATGATTCTATTTATGGAAAAAGTTTATATGTATTTTACAAATGGTTTTACCATCTTATATTAAAATGACCTTTGACAGGTGTGCACTGTTTTGTCTCCAGTGAGCACATACCATGAGGATTTTATATGTACATCAGTAGTGTGAATCCACTGGCACAGTGTGTGTAAATGCCAGATGTGGTGAGATTTTATCTTATAAATGTGATCAGATAAAATAAATCCTGACAGAAACTGTAAGGAAACCAGCTGAATGTTTGACCTGATGACTGATGTTGAATGGTTTATGTTAAATGTATATTCTTTTAATCAATGAATAAAGCATTAAAAAGTGACCATTGTAATATATTTTATTGTATACAAAGCATGAAAACTTTGAGTGTTAAACTGTAATAATCCTTATATCATGTGTAATCATGTAAGCTACTGTTGTAGTCTGGTGCAGCAAAGCTGAAATTTGGGAATATTTCATAAAAAGTCCTAGGTTAGGGGCACCTGGGTGGTGCAGTCAGTTAAGCATCTGACTCTTGATTTCAGCTCAGGTCGTGATCTCAGGTCATGAGACTGAGCCCCAAGTCGGGCTCCATGCTCAGTGGGGAGTCTGCTTGAGATTCTCTCTCCCTCTCCCTCTGCCCCTCCTCCCCCTGCTCACACGCTTTCTCTCTCTCTCAAATAAATAAATCTTTAAAAAAAAAAAAGTCTTAGGTTAAATAGTTTGAAGGGTTTTAATTTTTTTAACTAACTTTGGCAAAATACAAGCTTAAAAGCAAACAGACTGGTTAGCACAAAACCCAAGTGTATTATACATTTAGAACATTATTGATATGGTAAAACATAATTTATAGACTATAAGAACTTTTTACAGTTCCTATACTGGATGCAAAAATACTTCAGTATGCCCGTATTAAACAGTTCATAAACCCCTATATTGCTTTAGTTTGGCTTTGTAATCTCTGTTCTTGGTTGTTGAGACAAACAGCTATCAGTTATAAGATAGAAAATGGCTCTTTTCCTTCATCTATCCTTAATCATTCCAGACACTCACTCTTCTTCCAGACACTGCCTCCTCACCTTGGAATAATCTAGTGTTCACAAGCAACTGTCATTATACCTACTGCTTCCTTGTTTTCTAGGCATATCTCTTTTGAATGAATCAACATGTTTATTATTTAAAATACAAAAACAGTACCCAAAATATATGAAAAAAGAAAGTCTACTAACATATATGAATAGTACACAAGTGAAGGTTGGTATAGTAAAGCACTAAACTGGGAGGCTCAACATCTATTATACTGTAAGCTCTAATGCTACATAAGCAGACTCTCCCCTGAGCTTCAGTTTCCTCATCAGTAAAATGAGGGATTGGACTTGGTTATCTAAAACTCTGATTCTTCCCTAAAAGTTTTAACTGTTGACCTAACAGCTCAGAGACATACATAAGATCCTCTCTGAACAAATGTATTAAATAAAATATTTTCAAAACATAGCTTACTAAATTATATGAGATTTACATAGCTAAAACTGTTTCCCCATTTCCCCCACTACCCTAGGAATAAAGAAGGTAAGGAGTTGGTGGGGTGGGTCTTGGGAAGGACAGTGTGCTTATGGCTAAACAAGGATTCAGAAACTAACTTGGCAGGGGCTATGGCATGCATCAGACGGGATCCTTTTGAAGCCAGTAACAAAATGGTGCAAATGGAGTAACACACAAGCAGGGGTGAATAATAATATCCAACCATCAAACTACTCTATACCAATGCTTCCTAACCTTTATCGTGCCCTGACAGCTACAGAAAATATTGTACAGCATACTGGTATAAACTGGAAAAAAAACTGTACAGGGTGGAAAATCATTGTTTATTATATAATTGATGAGACAAAATGCAGATTAGGGGAAATACTAAATTTGTATAGAACTTTCAAATAAAATCTTGTGGAATGTTTTAACTGATAACCTCTTCAAATTTTTAATATTGCCACCAATGAGAAACACCCCACAAATAGGTGATAATTTTTAAACTTTTTTTCACAACCATTCAAAAATTTATGATGCTGAAATTATACTTAAGTCTAACAGCGGGGCGCCTTGGATGGCTCCGTCGGTTAAGCATCTGCCTTCGGCTCAGGTCATGATCTCAGGGTCCGGGGATCAAGCCCCGTGTCAGGCTCCCCACTCAGGAGAGTGTGCTTCTCCCTCTCCCTCTGCCCCTCCCCTCACTTGTGCTCTCTCTCTCAAATAACTAAAATCTTAAAAAAAAAAAAAGTAACAGCTCTGAACAAAATGGTAAATGTAATGTTGAGATTTCTTATAATGTGCATTTCAAATTCAAGTGATTTTTTCATTTCAAAATAATGACGAAGCTCTAATTTGTAGTCTCCCACACGTAATCCTGCTGCTAGTTTAGCCACCACTGAGAGCACTCATCAGCCGCCAACAGACAGAAATACCTGATTTATATGAAGGCAGTCAGAAGCCTGCAGGGAGCCCTCCTCCTGCCCCTCAGGTCCAAGCCCCTCAAAGCCAACCAGCTACATCTGGGGTTTCACACCCGGCTTCCTACCTGCTCCTCGGACACCTGGGACACACTTCTCTCACAGCTTCACAGACACTCCTTGCCCGTGATGGACAATGGAGCCTGTGCATCTCACAGGCGAGTAGTGAGTGCCCACGGCCGTTCTGTGTGCAGGGCACACTGTCAGACCGGGCTCCACTCTAGCTGTGCTCCAAGAAGAAAATAAAAGCATCAGGAGGCACCCAGCCGGGGCTCCTAGCCACCCCAGAACTCAGCCTGGAAGGGCATCACTCTGGTACAATCTACAAGCTAACTGGGCTGCTGGTTGTAAAAAGAAAATGGAAGGTATATGGTGAATAAATTTTCACTTGAGTCATCCTTCATGTCTGAAAAATTAAAAAAATGAGGGCAATATAATTCCAAGTGTTGACAAGGAAGAGGGAAACACTGACAGTTGGAACTTGAATATCCACTTTAAAGAGCAAATTTGCAACATCTTGTAAAGTTGAAGTTGCCTCTGCCCTATAACCCAGCAATGTCACTTCTAGATGTATTCTCTAACACCGTATACCTTTGATCTTTGTTCTCACAGCCCTAAAAATCCTAAAGAAGTTTTGAAAAACTCCTTTGCACATTTTTAAGTTAAACATATAAAGCTGGTCATAATCATAGTGTATATATAAACGTTAACTATAATTAAAATGAACTATAAACATCACTTTTAAAAATGTATATAACGGGATCTAAATGCCCTAAGTCATTCAGTACCTACTTCCACCCATCCATTTAAAAACTGCAATAAGCTCTTGATCATTTGAAAATTTTACATCATTCATTTTCCTCCTTAAACTCATATATTGTGTCAGTTATCAATTTATTGCCTCAGCTCTGAATACACTGTTCAATATATACTCTCCAATAACGGAACTCCTTTAAGTAGTGCACCTTTAAAGTCGCACGCTGTTACCTTTTTTTTAGTAAAGGCCATGGGGGGCATGTTAACAAGTCTTTCACTGATTGCTTATTTTCTGTAACAAACATATATACAATTTAAAATGTAAAATTTTTTATTTTTACTTTTTACAGATTTTATTTGTCAGAGAGAGAGAGAGAACAAGCAGGGGGAGTGGCAGGCAGAGAGGGAAGCAGGCTCTCCACTCACCAGGGAGCCAGATGGGGGACTCGATCCCAAGACCCTGGGATCATGACCTGAGCCAAAGGCAGACGCTTAACCAACTGAGCCACCCAGGTATCCCTGTAATTTTTTATTTTAGAAAGCTGTGTTAAAATTTTTTCTCCTACATTTAGTTTTTATACATGATAAACGACTGATAAATAATTGATCAAAAATATGTCATTTGTCATGACCCTGAATCAACAGGAAAATACATTATCTTCAGAACATCTGTACAATCTAATAGAACATTTAATACTTTTTAGAAAGGTTTTCACAAAAGATGGTTAAAAGAAAAGTTTGTGTTGAAAAGAATGGACTTTAAGGGCACCCGTGTGGCCCAGTCAGTTGAGTGTCCAACTCTTGGTTTCAGCTCAGGTCATGATCTCAGGGTATTGAGATTGCGCCCTGCATCAGGCTCCGCTCTCAGCACAGAGTCTGCTTGAGATTCGATCTCTCCCTCTGCCCCTCCCTACCATGCTCTCTCTCTCTCTCTCAAATAAATTTAAAAAAAGAATGGGCTTTAATAAAAAATATCCAATTTAGTGAAATTTTCTGAGAAAACATTGAATAAATTAGCTAGGAAATATAATGACTGACGTATACTGAATGATTATGTGCCAACCATTATTTTAACCACTTCACTAGAAAGTACACTATTTAATCCTCACAGCAACCGTGTAGTACCTATCACCCCCATTTCACATATGAGGAAATGGAGGCACAGAAAGGTTAAGTATCTTGTCCAAGGTCATAAAACTAGTCAGTGGTAGAGCAAAATTTGAACCCAGGTGACAGGACCCCAATATTATACGACTCCTACCACTCTTAAATACTACAACTATACTATTATTTGACGGATAATAAAGTTTTTCAACTTAGTTTTTCAAATACATAGACATTAAATTTAAAGTCCATACTCTCCATATATCAGTATTCTTGCTATATTTCTTGAATTGTGTTAACTGCCCTTGGTATATTTCAGCAGGTGTGTATCACCAATTCTACTGAATCACAAAGCAACAGAAAATTCATGCAGGAGGTATAGGAATTTATGTCTAGCACGTACAAAGTGTGTGTGTGTGCACACACATGTGTGAAAAGACACTGAAAATGTAAATGCACTATATAGTCTATGCGTATAATTTTATTTCACTCTTCTTTTTAAGAAGAAAAATTGTATAGTATATGGTTAGCCTTCCTACTAGCAAGAGACAGGCAGGATAAATATAAAATTAAAGTAGTCACTACCTTGTAATTGTAATTATTCGCGGAAGCTAAGAACTTTACTTACCTGAGAATATGAATATATATATATATATATATATATATTCATATTTATATATATACACACATTATCTTAGCTATCTATGTTTGTGGACCAAAAAATGTAGGAAATTTTTTAAAGGCTAGTTGACCAAGTTGTAGTTTTTTGTTAACACATTATTAGTTGACTGACTCAATCATGTTTTCTACTAAATTAGTAAAATCAACAGACTATTTTGACATCTTGCAGTCCAAGGGATCATCAAATTAACAGATCCAAATTTTTCAGACTAATTTCTTCAGATTAATGTTGTTAAAATGTCCATACTACCCAAAGTGATCTACAGACTCAATGCAATTCCTAATCAAAATTCCAATGGCATTTTCCATAGAAATAGAAAAAAAAATCCTAAAATTTCTATGGAACCACAAAAGACTCCAAATGGCCAAAGGAATCTTGAGAAAGAACAAAGCTGGTAGTATCACACTTCCTAACTTCAAACTATACTACCAAGCTATAATAATCAAATTAGTATGGTATTGGCATACAAATAAACACATATTCCAATGGAATAGGATAAAGAACCCAGAAATAAACACATCCATATATGGTCTATTAATTTTCCTCAAAGGCACCAAGAATATTACAGTGGGGAAAGGACAGTCTCTTCAATAAATGGTGCTGGGAAACCTGGATATTCACATGCAAATGAATAAAACTGGGCCTCTATCTTATACCATACATACAAATCAACTCAAAATGGACTAATGACTTGAACATAAACCTGAAATTATAAAACTCCTAGAAGAAAACACAGTGGGGTAAGTTCCTTCACACTGGTCCTGCAGTATTTTAGATCTGACACCAAAACAAAGGCAACAAAAGTAAAAATAAAGTAAAACTACATCAAAGAAGCTTGTGCACAGCAAAGGAAACCATCAACAAAATGAAAGGGCAACTTATGGAATGAGAGAAAATATTTGCAAACCAGCAATCTAATAAGGGGTTAATATCCAAAATATACAAGGAACTCCTACAACTCACTAGCAAAAAAACAAATAACCCAATTAAAAAATGGGCAGAGGATCTGAATAGACATTTCTTCAAAGAAGACATATAAGTAGCTAACAGACACATGAAAAGATGCTCAACATCACTAATCAGGGAAATGCAAATCAAAACCACAATGAGATACCACCTCATATCTGTTATCCATTATCAAAAAAGAGGTAACAAATGCTGGTGAAGATATAGGTAATAGGGAACTTTGTACACTGTTGGTGGGAATGTAAACTGGTATAGCCACTATGGAAAAATAACATGGAAGTCCCTCAAAATATTAAAAGCAGAACTACTATATGATCTAGCAACCCCACTTCAGGGTATATACCCAAAGGAAATGAAATCAGTAGCTTGAAGAGATACTTGCACTCCAATGTTCATTGCAGCATTACTTACAATAGCCAAGACACTGTAACATGGAAACAAACTAAGTGTCCATCAACAGATGAATAAACAAACAAACTGTGGTATATATACAATGGAATATTTTTCAGCCCTAAAAAATAAGGCAATCTTCCCATTTGCAACAACTTGGATGGACCTAGAGGGCATTATGCCAACTGAAATAAGTGGAAAACAGAAACAGTAGAATGGTCATTGCCAAGGGCTGGGGGATGGGGAAATGGGAAGAGGCTGTTTAAAGGGTATAAACTTTCAGGAGGAATAAGGTCTGAGGATCTAATATACAACATGGTGAGCAGAGTTCATAATATTGTATTGGAGGGGCGCCTGGGTGGCTCAGTCAGTTGAGCGTCTAACTCTTGATTTCCACTCAGGTCATGCTCTCAGAGTCGGGAGATCTGAGTCCACCTCAGGGCTCCGCTCTCAGCAGGGAGTCTACTTGAGGATTCTCACTCCCTTCTCCTTCTGCCCCTCGCCCCACTCACATGCGTGCGACTGCACGCACTCTCTCTAAATAAATAAAATCTTTTTTAAAAATACTCTATTTGATAACTGAAATTTGCTAAAAAAGTAGAACTTAAAAGAGTTTTCACACAAACACAAAAAAGTAAATAGGTAAGGTGAAGGATGTGTTAATCAAGTTGATGGTGGGAATACTTTCATGATGTATACATTTATCAAATTGTCACACTGTATACTTTCAATATATTACAAGTATTTGTCATTTATAACTCAACAAAGCTGAACAGCAACTAAAAATCTACTCCCTGCAATCTTGTCCATTATTGACAAGAAGGCTATTATCAGTCTATTATTTGCTTCTAGGTAATATGTCTTTCTCACTGGTTGCTTTTAGAATTGTATACATATTCCCAATGATATGTCTAGATGTAGGAATACTATTACTCTGCTTTGGACTTACTCTATCTTTGATCAATTCAGGGAAATTCTCAGCTATTTCTTTGAATGTTGCCCCTCATCCTGCCTCTTCCTCTGGAACTCATACAAGGCTCCTACTAGACGTTTCATTCTGTCCTCCAAGTCCCTCAACCTCTCTTTCATATTTCCACCTCTATCACTGCACTACATTCTGGTAATTTCCTCAGCTCTATATTTTAGTTCTCACTTTAGGTAGGCCCAATCTGCTGTTAATCATCCCTTGAGTTTGTTTTTCTAATGACTTTTTTCATTTCTAGGCATTTTATTTGATTCTCTACAATTACCTCTTGGCCCTTTTTATACTCTCCTGTTCTGTCTTTGAGGCTTTTATTCATTCTTTTCTCTCTTTGAAATATACTTTAAAATCACATTCAAATTATTCTTTTGCTCATTTATTTGGGTTGCTAATTTTCCTGTCTGTTGTGTCTGCTGGTTTTCCCTCAGTGGCACACTTATTTTTTATTGTGAGCTCAATTTGCATAGAAAGCATGGGCCTGCACAAGTCATGGCTAGTGGAAGTATCCCTACAGTGAAGCTTCTGTCAAGTCTTTTAAAGATTTTATGTGCAGTTTGTAGTGCTCTTTTAAGAGTCCTAGCTTTGTGTAGAAGCCTCTAAACCCATTTAGACATTGAAACATCAGTCCTTAGGATTTATATCTGATCCACTGTATCAGTGCAAACCTTTCTCAAGTTTTAAAATCCCATCCCCCCTCCCCCTAGGATATTTCCTCTTTCTACGCTCTTAGATCTCTCTTAACTAAACACACCCTCAAAACATTTAATATTTACTAAACTGATACTGCCTACAGGCCCATTTAGTGTATGACATCCAGAATAGAACAAAGTTATCCAAAAACTGCTGCTTAGTCTAATTTGGATACTGAATATATTTTATATAAATCCTCAATTTGTTCTAGCAACCACATCATATTATGCTGCATATACTAGGCTCCATTCACTTAAAATCCATGGTTCCTTGACATAGGAACTAATGCCAAAACAATTTCTGACATCTAAAAATGCTTCGCATTTATCCTGCATGAATTTTGTTTTTTACATTTTTCACACAAAGGTGAAGTCAGTACTATACAGCAATTTGGAAACCTTAAAAACAAACAAACAAAAAAACACCTAGCTTTCTAAGAGGGGTAAAACTGTTCCTGTGTGTGATAGACCCTATTATTTCTGCCTGCCCAGCAATCCATACAGAACCCTTATTCTAACAGAAAATTTATTCCACTGGGGCGCCTGGGTGGCTCAGTTGGTTAAGTGTCTGCCTTTGGCTCAGGTCATGATTCCAGGGTCCTGGGATTGAGCCCCATCGGGCTCTCTGCTCAGCAGGGAGCCTGCTTCTCCTTCTCCCTCTCCCTGCCTCTCTGCCTACTTGTGCTCTCTCTGTTGAATAAATTAAAAAAATCTTTTAAAAAAATTTATTCCATGTAATTCAGATGGGGATTATCCTGCCCAACCACAGGCAAGAGCTCCTGATCCCATGCCCCAGCCACAAGGGACTGGTTTGGAAATGGGATTTTCTCTAAGCCAGAAAAGTAAGAGCCGTCTCCAGGAATTTTGCTGGCAATTTCAAAATAAGGGCTCTTTCCTTTCCTGAGATTTTAAACACTGAATATGCCATCCATGTAAATCTAAGATGCTGCAACTATATGGACAGATAATATATCTGGGAATGAAACTGAAAGAGAAAACTGGAGCTAAGAGATTAGAAGAGAAAGACCAAGTTTTGATGATATAATTTAAGCCACTGGATATAACTGTGAAATTCCTAGTTACACAAACCAGTATTATTCCATTGATTTTCTTGAACTGGGTTCAGCTGCTTTTCTGTATTGCAAGCAAGGAACATAATACAATGTAGTAAGCTTAACTTACTACAGTTATCAAAGAGTTCCCATATTCCACCAAAAAACCCACCATCTCTTTTGTAGCATTCATATCGAATTCCGTCACAGTAGCTGCTACTTGGGGAAAAAAAATTGGTTAGTTTGCAAAGGTTATAAGGCTAGATGCTTTTTAAAATAGATTCATGGTAAACCCTGAACCATATCTGTAGAAGCAGAATAATCATCAACTACTTTCTTCTGTTTTAAGTCAAAAGAGGTCTCCTGCATCCTAAGGCAAACAAAAGTTTCACTTGACTGGAATGCTCTACATCACTATTCTGTTTCTCTTCTTCCTTTCACTTTCCAAATTTCCAACTTTAAAAAAGCAATCTATTTCCCCTAAAATCTGCTTCTAAACACTAAGTGTAATGATGATTTTACAGTCCTCAATCTACATAATACCTGATCCAAGCAATTCACTTCATGAAGCCCCTCTGTTTCACCTTCTCTCCTAAGGCAGAGGTAAGAATGGAGAGGGAGTAGGAATACCTCACAAGAAGTGTTCCAGAGAACATCTGCGGAATGCTGGCAGGAAGTGTTCCAATTACAAGTGCATGACTGCTTTGTTCAAGAATATTTAATCTTCTGTCCTTTGGCACGGAAGAAAAGTTCCAAGTAAACAACTAAAAACAACCAACTTCTCAACAGAAGTATTGTAAGACTGGGGCGCCTTGGTGGCTCAGTCGTTAAGCGTCTGCCTTCAGCTCAGGTCATGATCCCAGAGTCGTGGGATCGAGCCCCGCACTGGGCTCCCTGCTCCGCGGGAAGCCTGCTTCTCCCTCTCCCACTCCCCCTGCTGGTGTTCCCTCTCTCGCTGTCTCTCTCTGTCAAAGAAATAAAATCTTTAAAAAAAAAGAAGTATTGTAAGACTTATTAGCTATACTTAGCTTTCCTTTCATAATCATATTAATGTGGGAGAAGACTAGTAATAGAATACAAACCTGAGGAAACAGGTTAAGAAGGTTAAGGAAACATTCTAAAGATATTAAATTGAGTCTAAATACAATATTCCTAAAGTAAATTTCAACATTCCCCACTAAAAACAGTAAATATCTTGCAAATTAAGAGAAAAGCAAGCCAGAAAGAAAACTGTACAAGCTGCTAGTGAATGAACTAAGAAGATCCAAACTCTGAAAAATTACCATTTAGACAATATCCTGGTTTTCTTTAAAATATTAATCAATTAAAATATAATCAATGTTGACTTTCAAGAGCGTATTAATTTATTGCTTTTGGTCATTCATGTCTGCTTGCAAGAAAGAGGGCACATTCTTGGTAAGATAATCGAATGGGAAAAATCCATATAAAGCATTAGTTTTGAGCCTCAAGGCTATTGAGAAAAGTAAAAAACTAACTAATGGAGTCATATTTATGGAAAACTAGCTGATTTTATTATTATTATCAATACCAAACAAGTCTTTAAAGTCAATTAAAATTTATTTAATTAAGCATAAAGTTACTTTCACATTTGTCTACAACCATAGTAAATACAGTTCTTGGCAAAAAGACACAGCCTTTGGAGTTTAAAACATCCCCAACTGCAAGATTACACATATAAAACTCCCATTATTGTTTATGTGATAGTGGATTTGTTAATCAAATTAAAATAATTATACTATCTAGAATAAAATAAAATGGAAATAATTTACTCATGTTTCATATTTAAATCATCTTTATTTACAAAATACTATCCTGAGAATTATAATTCCATTAAGCTTCAATTTGAGCAAAAGTATAATTACTTAAGTAACAGCAGTTACTTAAACTGAAAATGAGAGAGAAGTCAAAATTATTTTTGAAGAGAGATCAAAAATATTATCAAGTTTCTCGTTGTGGTTCTGGATGCTCAGTAGTAGGCTCATTTGAAGGTGGAATCAACCCTGATGGGAACTCACTTCTACCCTCAGGATGTGGGGGTGGGGGAAAAAATCCAGCTCTTGGGGGAAAGTAATGAGGAAAACCTCTCGGTGAATAGACATTTCTCACTGTTCAAAGAGATTGGTAAAAGACATTTTTTAACTTTAAGTACCTGTACTGCAAATCTAATAAATGATTAGCTTATAACTTACAATAACTATCTTTACATTCAAAAATTGACACCCAAATAATTACTTGATCTAACAAATGAATTTTTACAACATTGAGAAAAAGCATACTCTCTTCAGTTGCACACAATTAAAGGGAACATCATTAATTTTAGACACAATTTTCATCCTATGAAAACCTAACATCTGAACACTTTTTAAAAAGAATTATTTCAAAATACATAATAAAACTTTCTTAAAAGTTTTCATGTCATATAATTTTTACCAGACTTAAAATTTTGATCAGTAATTCCCAATTCTAATTTTATATTATCCTAAAACATTTACAGTTATATTAAAGACTATCTTGAAATTCCCCAAAATTCATTTTATTTCACCTTAAACCTTAAAATAGAGGAGAAATGAGGGAAGAAATACCACATCAGGCATATACTAGCCTTTCTCCTAGTGTTTGGTTAACTATGTATTTATTCTACAGAAATATACAGTTCTAAAGTTCTATCTATAGATATAAAAGTAAAAACTTTTTTTCTTATGTGAGGCTATGAAAGAATTTCAATAAATTCAACAATTGGTCTAAACATGATAAACATATTTTAGGTTCTAAATAAGTAGGACTGCATAGGAACTACTTACGAAAAAAAACTTGTAAAAATACTTCTGCCAGTAATTTTAATGCTAAAATATAAGCTGTAATTATTTTTACTAACTGATGCAGTAACCAGTTTCTAATCAGATAAGATATAAATAATTTTGGTCTTAATGTAAGACTGCTGCAAAAAGCCAATGATTTTCCTGATTACTGAAATACAGAAATAATTCCGTATCATTAGGAAGAATCATGTGGAAGCCTCATTACAGTCTACTAATGGCTGGCTGCCTTCCCAATTTGGAAGAGTAATGGTATACTCACAAGTGAGAAAAACTTACTATATGAATAGGAAGTAGAATTATATCTTTGATCTACTTTTTAGAACACATACTAAGTTTAAAAAAAAAACAACAACAACAACATACTTGCAAATGGAGGATGTGGTGGGCCAAGGAAATCCCTTGGTGGAAAATAATCTCGGGGAGCTCCATACATGCTTCCTGGAGGAGGTGGAGGAAAAGGAGGACCTCTTCTCATGAATGGGCCCCTTGTATCCATTGGGAACAATGGAGCCCTGATTGGAACAAGAGGTGGAGGAACGAAGCCAGGGCCCGTTGCTTCACTTTCAGCAGGGAAAGATGAATCAGGCACATTTAAATTCTGTAACAAATTGACATACAGTGGTCACTAAAACAATGGCAAAATTTGCAATAATATTCCTGAAAATCTTAGGTTTAGAAGAAAGCACCTAGGCAGAAAGCAGTCTATGATAGTCTTAATAGTCTCCTGAGAAAGATTCCATTTTCTACATCAGACAGAGTTTTGCAATCACAAATATTAACTCAAAAGAAAACATCTTTAACCAAAACAGAGTAATACTCTGGCTAAAGATAAAACACAAGATTAGTCCAAGAGTACCGAAACATACATATTTTTATCAAGCATGTACTGAAAACAGTATGTTTGTTTATATTTTCAACATAAAGTGACTAAAAGCAAAAATTGTAAACATAGTAACAAAAATATACTTTAAAACATTTAAATAAAAATTCAAGGGGGAAAATCCAAACTCTTGGTTAACTTTAGTAAATGAACTCAAGCCTCTAGTCTATAAGTTGTACTTTATCATAGTGTACAATCCAGAAAAGAAACAGCTATAATGCATATAGGAAGTATATATATTTGTCAAAATGGGAGAAGCAGCTTTATTTCAAGAACTAGATTGCTAGCTAAATTTCTCTTCTAGTAAACCAAGAGACTGGAAAGTTCCTGAACACATGGATAAAATTCCACTTTCAATACTTACACCAAGGTCATCTTTTTTATCATTTCTAGTGGATTCCATTTCTGAAGACACTGGACCATCTAAACATAAAAGTTAAACCATGAAAAATACATGACTGATCACTCTATTCCTAGATTATCTCCCGATCACAAAGGATTGTTGTTATTTCCCCATTCCCCGTTAGCATATAAACCAGCCTGATACCAGCATCCTGCATTGTGGCCACAAGAAAGCTTTAGGTCACTGGAAATTCTGGCACACTTAAAGTTCTGCAAAGGCATGTGGCAATGATTTCCGTGGCTTGGTCCTAGGCAACCCTGCTAAAGAGCATCATTAGGAGACTTCTGGAAGGTGGCTCCCCTCTCCCTTTTCCTTCTTTCCTTCCTTTCTTTTCGCCCTCCCTCCCTTCTTCCCTCCTCCTTTTCCCCCTTCCATCCTACTTTCCTAATTCCTCCATCAGGTAACATATACTAGCATTTGAATTTAGCTACTGTTCAAAATAAATGTTCCTGGACTTTGTTATCACCAAGAACTGCTCAGTCCATGAGAAGGTAAATTCAAACAACCCTCTCTCTGACCACCACTACCTATCCTCGCCTAGCCTTCTCATTTAGTTATTCTCACTACACCTGTTCTTGTCACTGAAGCTTCCAGTCCTCTGGTCTCTCTTCATTTTCTTCAGTTTCCTCTTTTCTTCATTTCCTCCCCCAATTAACTGGACTTCAAAGTCCATCACTGCATCCAGTCATCGATGTCCTTACCCAACTGGCCATATTTCTACATGTGCTTGACAACATTCTAGCCCTATATTAATCCAACTCTCCACTTCCACTCTGCCTATTCCTGAGCCACTCAGCACTTCTGCAGGTAAAATAAATCACAAATTTGTGTAAACAGGGCCCACTCCAAGCTGATGGATTGCCAGCCATACTTGTAGCAGCTCAATGACTAACCGTTCTGCATCTTCCAAACCACATTTCTCCTCAGGAATTTTAAACCTCCATTCTCTTCAAACCTACTACACCAGTCACTTAGAAACCTCCCTTAACTTTTTGTAATCAAACAAACAAATGTATCAACAACTATATTCCTCTGATCTTTCCTCCTATTATCATGGAAAAAGATCCTTCTAGATGATCTATGACCCTGGTTCTGTGCTCAGAATCCCTCCCCTGTAGCTTCCTAAGAAATCTTCTTCTTTCTGTTGCCTCCCTCCTCCCTTTCTGCTAGAGGCATTCTATTAGCAAGTCTCTCCCAACTACTATTTAAAAATGAGACAGAAAAAGAAAATTCCCCTACAGCTACCCCTCTCTTCTGTAATCAATAATTGTTCTCTATATACTGTTCGGAATTCCTCTCATTTTGTCCTCGTTTTACTGCAATCGATTTGCAACATCTACCACTCCACCAAAATTATTCTCCCCAACATCAAAAAAATATCAGGAATGCTGAGCTCCTATTCACCACTGAAATACAGCAACTACCGTAATGCCTGTCATATGGTAAACACTATGAGTCCTTATTTTACATTATTTCTCACCATTGTTGACCACTCTTTCCCTCTTTAAATCCTCTCAGCCTTCAATTTTTGTGATGGTACCCTTCTCTATCTTTCCTTGCTAGCTGCTCCTTCTCAGTCTCTTTGGGGGGCTCCACTACCTCTGACCATCCTTAAATGATGGTCTCCACAGAGTTCCACCTCGGCCCTATTCTCCTTTCATTCTCTCTTTTGAGAAATGCCATCCACTCCTACAGCTTTAATTTGGTGTATACTAACTAATGACTTCCAGACGTGTAATTCAGATCTAGTTATTTCCCTTACTAGGACTTCGAAGTCTGAACTGCCTCTCTGAATAGTCATGCAGGTGTATCACAGGTGATGCTAATTTTGCAAGTTCACAATGTAACTTATAATCTTGCCTGTCAAATTTGCTGCTGCTCCTTGCTCTTTGTCTCAGAACGATGAATGGCCCAGATGCCACAGCCGGGAACCTACGCATCAGCCAAGACTCCTTCTTCCCCCACATTCCCACATGCTTTCAAATCCTAAATCCTCCCAATTCTCTTTTCTCTATCTCCGCTCACATCTCTGGATCATCCCCTCTGCTAAATCACCACCCTCACTCATATAGATTCCTGATACAGACTCCTAAGAAGTTACCCTGCCTCCAATCTTGACTGATCCCTACAATCTATTCACCATAATGCAACCACACTAATTCCTCTAAAATGCAGATCTGATTATATCATTTCTCTAATGTGTTCCCATTACCCTGTAAATAAGGTCCAAGTTTTGAACAGGTTTGCAAGGCCCTGAGAACTCTATGCACTGCTTAAACTCTTCACTACTTGTTACAATATTCCCTGACTCACACTCCATGTTGCAGCTATAATTTATTAGGACTTCTTACATCTTAATCTTTAAAGACGCTATTCTCTTCTCCTAGAACATTATTCCTCCCATCATTTTAGTCCAGCTAATTCTGGACCTTTAAATCTCAGCTTATACATGCTCTAGGAAAATTTTAACTACCCCACACTCAAAACCCCAATACCTCATCTTGGTAAGTGCCCCATATGGTTCCATTACATTTTGTACTCATTACTTTTGTCACTATGCAGTACAACTGCATATAGGTCTTTATTAGACCTCAAGTTACAAGGAATGCTGAGCTCCTATTCACCACTGAAATATAGCAACTACCGTAATGCCTGTCATATGGTAAGCTTTCTATAGACATTTAGTGCGTCAACTGATAGATACACTACCCTCTCAATTTCAATAATGAATAGGGATCAAGACCACAGCTCTGGAGTCAGACAAGCATGGGTTCAAGTCCTGCCTCTGACACTTCCTACCTGAGATACTGAGCACCTTTTTGAGCCTTGATTTCTTCATCTATAAAATGAGGATAATAGTGTCTATTTCATAAGTTCATTGTGAAGATTAAATAATTCACTTTCATTCAATAAATGTTTATAAGCGCTAGTGCTAGTCAATGTGTTTTAATCAGATCTCTGACCATTCTCCTCCATGTAACATATACTGACAAACCAATAATAATGTATTACATTTATACAGAACTTTTCTATTTACAAAATACTTCAGCACACATTAATTCATTTAACCCTCATAAGACTTTGTCAAGTGATTAATATCTCAGCTTTACAGCCATTATTCATCAATGACTTGTGTTGTCTCTTTTGCTTTTACTTATGCTGTTCATCATCACTGGCACAGACCCTCATCTCTCAAACAATTTCTCAAAGTCCCTCAAAAGTAGCTCAAATGCCACTTCCTTCATGGAGTTTTCCCTGACCCTTCAACTAGATGACAGTTCTTTCTGTGAACACAGTATATTTTCTAATGGAACTTAACTATTCTGATCAGTATTAGTTAAAGATATATATTTCTTTCTCCACATTTAATTATTAGCTTCTTACAGGTAGAAACTATACCTTATGATAATTATATTCTCTGCCATGTCACGTAGGGCAGCAGACACTTAAAAATTATCTGATTAATTGGATATTGTTCAATAACAACAAAAAAGGACATGTAAAAAATTTTAAATAGCATTAGTTTAAAAGTAGATATTCAATCACATATATACTTTCACTACATTAAGCTTGAATTAATGGGGGGAAACAATTTCAAAATCCAAAGGTTAGAATTTAATTATAACTAATTATAATTAATCCAGACCATAGATCTCCTTCTTTGATTATTCAAAAAAGACTGATTTTCTAAAATAATAAATATTTCAACTGGATAATGCCCAGCCCCCTGCAAATATATATCCTGTCCTGAAGAAACCGTTTACCAATAAATTTAAGTTTCTACTTACTTTTAATCTTTTTAATGTTATACACTTCTGATTGATACACTGGATATATATATTTTCCAACTTCAGTGGGTTGCTGTGAGGTGGTTTGAGGAGAAGAGTGCCTGATAGATAGTAGGTTGCTCAATAAATGTTAGTTAAATCTATCTGAGTATGTAATATTTAAATAAGGTACTTGATTAAAGCAGCAACAAAGCATGCACCCAGATTATTTTTCTGGTGGATTTTCACATGTGCATTCACACTAGCTTAACTTCCTGATTACTAAATAGGATATATGTAAGTGGGCTGGAAAATTTTTAAAAAATTAATCATGCAATAGAGTAAAATCTGCCATCACAGCTAAATATAGTAAACCCATTACAATAATGCCCACATCAACCATTAACACGTATGAACATGCCACGGATACCTACAATATAACAAGAAACATAAAATAGAAAGTTTTCAGGAAAGATTTTGGCATTAAGAGCTACCAGAGATATCAGTTATTAGTCCTTTTTTCAGCTTCCAGTTCTTCAGTGTGCCACCATTATTAAAAAACATACACATACACAAAGTATTTCTTACCCACTTTATCCAAAGACGGCATATTAAAACTTCTGAGTTCTGCTGGCCCAGATAGTCTGCCAGAATTAGAATAAAATCTGTCTTGCCTTTGTGGAGGAAGAGCTGCATCAGGGTATGCTTGGCCTAGAAAACAAGTTTGTAAAATATTTTCATTAGTATAAAAATAAATCATGTTTGGGGCGCCTGGGTGGCTCAGTCGTTAGGCGTCTGCCTTCGGCTCGGGTCATGATCTCAGGGTCCTGGGATCGAGCCCCGCACTGGGCTCCCTGCTCAGCAGGAAGCCTGCTTCTCCCTCTCCCACTCACCCTGCTTGTGTTCCCTCTCTCGCTGTGTCTCTGTCAAATAAATAAATAGAAGCTTTAAAAAATAAATAAGTCATGTTTATTTAAGTTTAATATATTGAACATAGACATTTCTCTTGCTTCCTAAAAAACTGACCCATATTCTTGGTAGACAATAGTAAATAATTTGAGGAAAACTATTTATTTACTAAAGGTAACAACTTTTGTAGTAAACACAAGTATAACATGCTACTCTGGATTTGGAATTTTCAATTCAGTGAAGGAAGTAAATATATCAACCTATCAAAACCAATATTGAGAAGATAGCTACTAGCAAAGAAAGAAAAAAAGGAGTATGTTGTAAGCATATCAGGAAATTTAGCAGAACAAAACAAGGATAAAAGAAATAGCAGATACCATTCAGAGGTCATCAATGATCAAATTTTCAGTAACTTCAATATTTTGGAATTTAGCACCCCTCCAAAACTTAAGGGGAAGAATTCTCACTCAACAGATGAACAGAAGGCTCACAATGCTCAGATTAAGGACACCTGGACAGACATAAATCCGGGCACAGACTCTGACTCGGGTGCTTCCACAGCCACCCTTCGTTGTCCCCAGAGGTCACTTATGATGACAAAATTGTCATTCCTGGGTCCTTGTAGAACTCATCATTCTTGAAAAAATATAGGTGGTCTATCTCATCTTTGACAGGTGATGGCAGATTTTGACAGATTAGGTATGCACATGCCCAACTCCAAAAACAAGAGGAAAGTCAAAGGGGGTGAACTATGTGACTCTTTCTTATCCATACAGATATGGAAAAACAGCTGCAAACCACCTTCCATGACCGTCCTAAGCAGTGGTTCATAATGTGAACTCCACACAATGTTGGATAGGTCATTCCTCATCTGACTCAGCCACATGGGACCGTACTGACACACCTCTCCCACACAAAGCCAAGGAAACCACTCAGCATCAACCAGAGTTAATGGAGAGAATTATATTTAATGAGCTCCCAAGGGCCAAGGGATGTGAATCAGGAGAGAAAGATCTGGATGGATAGTCTCAGGCTCACTTCCTCCCTCTTTCAGAATCTTAGCAAAAAGCTGTCTCAATGGGTCTGAATTATTAGCCCAATGAAAGAAAAGGCCAATACCAACCACTGAGATCTAAACTAAGTTTTCCCTTTCTACTTCAAACATGGGATTAATTAAATGGCAGAATTGGGCAAGGTGATAATATGGGGAAGCCTGAAAACTTCCAACTCTTTCTTAATCAAGTCTCAAAATACCATACTATATCATTATTTTGCTTCTAAAATACATCCACACAGTATCAGCAACCTCAGAAATACAAAATTAAAAAAAAAATACAAAATTTTGCTGCAGGCTTGCTGTTTTATAAATCATATACCCATGGTGCTCTCCACTGGCCAAAATAATTTATTCTTCAAGTCTTCCAGGGCCTATTGTATATATGGCACTACTGATACAAAGTTGGTTCTGATACAGTCCACACTTTTATAGTCTATGGGGACAGAAATAAATACAATGTGACCAATGCCTTAATCAAGAGGTATACAGGGCACCTGGGTGGCTCAGTTGGTTAAGCAACTGCCTTCGGCTCAGGTCATGATCCTGGAGTCCCGGGATCGAGTCCCGCATCGGGCTCCCTGCTCGGCAGGGAGTCTGCTTCTCCCTCTGACCCTCCTCCCTCTCATGCTCTCTGTCTCTCATTCTCTCTCTCTCAAATAAATAAATAAAATCTTTAAAAAAAAAAAAAAAAAAAGAGGTATACACATTATGAGTGGCGGCCTACTGAATTCTGATTGGAGGAATCAGAAATGGTGGTGTTATGGAGGACGTAAAGCTTGCCCTGAGAGAAAAGGAAGGATGAACAAGTAAACAAGGGTATTCTGGTCAAACTCAGATACATGTACACACGCAATGTAATAAGATAAAGCGATGTGGAAGGCATATGACCAATGAGACTGAAATATAGAAAATAAAGAAAAATGGTTCCTTGCTTGCTTTAATACCTTTGTTTTCTACCACCCTTATAAGAGAAGAAATGATTAAAAAGAAAGAATGGGAGAAGGAAAAGGATCAGGAAAAAAATGAATAAAGGCTGCAAGTAAGTATACACAGCATTCTGAGGCAGTTTCATAAACTAAGAATTAGAATAAAATCCAAGATGCCTGGGTTAAACAAAAATGTTGTTTATCTATTTTCATTCCATAATAAAACTTGGACTGTAATAGCTCCCCAAGAACTTCTTTTAATATTGGATTCTATCACATAACAGAAACAAAAGAGAATTATAAAGATGGATAAAGAATTAGAATTTTTTTAGGTTTAATACTGGCTAGTAATCAAGTACAATAAACATCTTCATTCACAACATGATGAAATAGTTTATTCTAATAATTAAGGAATTTAAATGGAATGAAAAAGCAAAACTTCCAGAAAGTAGATGAAAGCAGCATTGATACGGATAGGTTAGGAGTCTGGAATAAAGAGACCAATGGTATAGAGAGAATGTCTAAGAAACAGATGTATGCAAATATGGACATTTAATTTAAGATAAAGTGGTATTTCAAACTGATGAACCAATATATAGTATCAAAATAACTGTCTATTCAATGGAAAAAAAAAAAAAGAACTCCTCACACTAAACACTAAAACAGAAATAAAATACAGATCTAAAACTTAAAACAAAATTTTAAGTTTTTAGAAGAAAACAGAATATCATTTTGATCTAGGAACAGGTCTTAAACAAAACGAAAATTCCATTAAAAAAAAAAAAACATGGATTAACTTACCTATAACAAAATTTGAAACTTATATATAACAATAACATACATAATAACAAACCAAGAAAATATCTGCAAAAGACAAGATTAACATCCAAAATATACTAAGAATTCCTATTGGGGCTCCTGGGTGGCATATTCAGTTGAGCATCTGACTCTTGGTTTTGGCTCAGGTCGTGATCTCAGGGTTGTGAGATCAAGCCCCACATCGGGCTCCACATTCAGCAAGGAGTCTGCTTATCCCTCTCCCTCCCCCTCTGCCCCTCACGCCACATTCTCGCTCTCTCTCTTCCTCTAATAAATAAATAAATAAAATCTTAAGATAAAAAAGAATTCCTATTAAGCAAGAAATAAAAGGGGTCAGGCAATTTACAGTAAATAAATACAGATAATACAAATTACCAATAAACATGAAAAGATACTCAAGCTCACTAATCAAAGAACTATATATAAAAATAAGATTAAAATTTTAACTCACTGGAGATATTCAAAAAAGTTTTACACCAAGTACTGGAGAAATAACTACTCACAAATATTTCATGCACAGCCACTCTCTTGAGGACAATGTGGCAGTATCTATTAAACTAAAAAATATGCTTATCCTATTACTCAGCAATTTCATTTCTTGGACTCATCTCTAAAGAACATGTACGCAAGGTGTTAACTACAGCACTGTTAGTAATAGTGAAACACTGGAAATACCCTAAATGCTCATCAAAGGACAGTGGATAAATATATTGTGGTATATTTATATACAGAATTACTATAAAGCAATTAAGGTAATAAACTTTATATTAAAATGGAAAGAACTCAAGAACATAATGCTGATTTAAAAACTTGATAAAAAAGAAAAATACTATATATATATATATATATTTTTTATTCATATATGGATCTAAGTTTACACACTGAACTCTTTCCTTTGGGAAAGAAAGCTCCTAACGGCCCCAGGAAAGGAAATAGAATAGACTTCAACTAATATATACATAGTGTGCTATTTTTTCTTTTTTTTTTCTTTTTTTAAGATTTTTATTTATTTATTTGCCAGTGAGAGAGAGAGAGGGCGCTCACAGGCAGGGGGAGCAGCAAGCAGAGGGAGAAGCAGACTCCCTGCTGAGCGAGGAGTCCAATTCGAGTCTAAATCCCAGGACCCTGAGATCAGAACCTGAGCCAAAGACAAACACTTAACCAACTGAGCCACCCAGGCATCCCTTTTTTTTTTCTTTTTATGTTTTATTTACACATTCTCTCACACACATACACAAACACACACACACAAGCACACCCAAAGCAAGTATTAACATGTAAATTCTGGGATGTAATAGACAAGATTTCACTACATTATCTTTGTTTTTGTTTCTTCTTCTGTAAAATGGGAATAATATTCCTAAGAGTGTTAGAATGATTAATAAAAAGCACTTAACATAATAACTGGCACAATGTAAACACCCCAAAGTAACTGTAGAATAAATTAAACTTTTTGTTTATAAATCATATTAAAATATAATACTGACTGATTTCATTCAAATTTATCTAGATCCTTGCTGAACTGTCTAGTTGTTCTACCAATTGTTCAAAGAGGTGCTGAAGTCTTCAACTATAGCTGCATTTATGTTTCTCCTTTTAGTTCTATCACTTTCTGCTTCACATACTTTGGCTTGCTGTACACACATTTAGGTTAGCTATGTCTTCTTGATCTCTTTTATCATTATTTTCTTTGCTCTTAAGTTTACCTTATCCAATAGTAATAATAGCCACTCTTGCTTTCTTTTGATTAATGTTTGCATAGTGTATCTTTTTCTATCCTTTTACTTTCAACCTATCTACCTATACTATTATATTTGAATGACTTCTGTAAAAATAGTTGAGTCATGGTTTGTTTTGTAATCCCTTCTGCCAATCTGTTTTTTAACTATTGATATTAGACAATTTACATTTAATGTAATTAATAATGGAATTATTAATAAAAATATTAGGGTTTAAGTCTGCCATTTTTTTGTTTTCTACTTGTTCCCTGTGTTTATTTTTCTTTTTTCTTTTTCCTTCTTTCCTATGGGTTACTTGGACAGTTTTCAGAATTCCATTTTGATTTATCTGATCTATAGTGTTTTTTTTTTTTAATTTAAATATTTTTATTGGGGAGCTTGGGTGCTCAGTAGGTTAAGCATCTGCCCTCGGCTCGGGTCATGATCCCAGGGTCCTGGGATGGAACCCAGCATTGGTCTCCCTGCTCAGCAGGAAGCCTGCTTCTCCCTCTTCCACTCCCCCTGTTTGTGTTCCCTCTCTCACTATGTCTCTCTCTGTCAAATAAATAAATAAAATCTTTTAAAAATAAATAAAAATTTTTATTTATTTATTTGAGAGAGACAGAAATAGCGAGAGAGAGCACAAGTGGGAAGAAGGGGGAGAAGCAGACTCCTCACCGAGCAGGGAAACCGATGCGGGACTCAATCCCAGCACCCTGGGATCATGACCTGAGCCAAAGGCAGACGCTTAACCCACTGAGCCACCTAAGTGCCCTGATCTATAGTGTTTTTGAGTATATCTTTTTAAATAGATTTTTTGGTGGCTGTTCTAAGCATTACATAATTTATCGCAGCTTACTGGTGCCAATATTCACCAGTTCAAGTAAATTGTAGTTGACCTGGTCCAGGAAATCTCCCAGTTAAGTTCTTAAAAACTGAAAAAGGTGTGTTCATCAACTGAGTTTAGAAAAGACCGCTGTAAATAGTCTTTGGTTTTACTAACATTACATATTATAATATGTTATTTGATCTACCAACTAGATTGAAAATTATCTAGCAAATCTGAAACATTACTACCTGGCTACATTTTATATTACTCGGCTAAACAGATTACATAAATCACTTAGTCTGTCTCTCTCACTGTATAAAAGGACTGAGGTCCAAAGATGAAATAAGTTTCAAAAATCACACAAAAAGATAAAAAAGTGAAGACTGGAAACCAGATTTTTTTTTTTTTAAAGTAATCTCTACATCCAACATGGGTCTTGAACTCACGACCCCAACATCAAGAGTCACACACACTACCAACTGAGCCAGCCAGGTGCTCCATTTTTTTTTTTTTTTAAGGAAAAAAAAACAGATTTTTTCATTGCCAGTCTAAATGCTTTTTTACCTAAACCATTCCTGATCTACAATATGTAATCTAAGTTTTAAGTACATAGAAGAATGTTAGATGAACAGATGCATGGCACTGCACACTACTCAAATCAATTTTGTGTACAAACTGCACTGAAGCAGAATCAGTCTTATCCTAATGTGGTAGCCAAATCCGTATATTAACCTTTAATAATCATTAATACTTCACACAGAATTTTGAAAGAAAAGATAATTAAAACATGTATTGGTCTATAAGAAGACTGAAACTGCAGCTAAAAATAATGACAATAAAACATTAATTATAGTAATTGAAGAAAGCAGGTCTATACTTGTTAACAAACCCTCAAAGCAATAAAAATGTCTGGAATAAAATACAAAGGAAAAAGACAAGGTATAGGTTATTTTTTCTGACTATGTAAGGCAAGAAAGTTTTTCCCCCTTCAAAGTATTTAACAGTGAAAAAACAAATGATTCCTTAGAATTACAGAATCATTTAAGATTATTTTTCCTTACTCATCTTAAGTCAATAAAAAATTTTAAAATTTATGCCAAATATCTGATATTTATAAAATATCCTTAACAGGACTAAATTACAGAAAATCTCAGATAACTACAGAATCCAAACTCCTCAGAAATTTAGTTATTTTAGTTGTCATCTTTTAACATGAGTGCTTTTTAATGAAAATATTTTAAAACTTAAGAAAAATCTTAAAGAACAATTATTACTAGAAAGGACACTTCATGAATCCTGATAATTCAACATAATAGAAAATGGGGGGTGTATCAATTTGGAGTATTGTAATCTGTTTTATGGAAATCCATATTTTAGAGCTGAGAAATAGTGATGGGCAAAATGAAATGCTCAAGATTATACAAAAAGTTAATAGCAATAAGATAAAAACCTAGGTCTCCTCGTTCCTTATACCAATTAGCTAATTTTAATACAAAATAAAAGAACCAACCTGGAAACCTGTTCAGTGACTACTTAGAAGGGATAGCGATATACCAAGGGCAAATGTAGAATATGTTTGTAATTTTACTCTGGTGGGAACAGGGCCAATAACTAAGTGTATTTCTCAGCATTACTCCAATTCAAGCTAGAGTCTCCGGGGTCATTTAGCCCCACTCATCCAATAAAGTTTAGTAGTCCCTGAAATCCCTTGCTGTGCCTGTACAATTATCCTATTTCACTGAGATTAGAATTCACACAGGCAACCCCTGTGCTACCCTAAATAGATCAGGTACATTATTTGGAGACACTTTCTATAAAATGGATACATATCTCCCCTATGAAGACATTAATTTAGAAGCTCACAATTTTGAATTTTAAGTTAGACTTAGAAAATAACACAGATACCAGGTTCCATTTCCAGTATGGCAGAGTGAGCTTGTAACAGACTGATTCTCCCACATATAATACCTCCTAACAATTTACAAAAAAAAAAAAAAAAAAAGAAGTACCTGAAGCATAGCTACTATAGAATAAAGTACAGAGATTCCTCAAAAAATTAAAAGTAGAACTGTCATATAACCTAGCAATTCCACTTCTGGATATTTATCCAGCGGAAACAAAAACATGATCTCATAGAGATATCTGTACTTCCATGTTCACTATAGTGTTATTTACAATAGTCAAGATATGGAAACAATCTAAGAGCCATCAACAGATGAATGAATAAAGAAAATGTGCTATAGGGACACCTGGGTGGCTCAGTCAGTTAAGCATCCACCTTTGGCTCAGGTCATGATCCCAGGGTCCTGGGATCGAGTCCCGCATCAGGCTCCTTGCTTGGCAGGGAGCCTGCTTCTCCCTCTACTGCTCTGCCTGCCGCTCCCCCTGCTTGTGCTCTCTCTCTCTCTCGCTCTCTCTGACAAATAAATAAATGAAATCTTTAAAAAAAAAAAGAAAGAAAGAAAGAAAATGTGCTATATCCACACATTGCAATATTATTCGGCCATTAAAAAAGGAGGAAATCCTGCCATTTGTGACAACATGGATGGACCTTAAGGACATTATACTAAGTTAGGCAGAGAAAGACAAATACTGTACGATCTCACTTATATATGGAATCTACAAAAACAAAAAACAAACTCTAGAAAAAAGAGATCAGATTTGTAGTAACCAGAGGTAGGGAGAGGGAGAACTAAATGAAGATGGTCAAAAGATACAAATTTCCAGTTATAAGATAAATAAGTACTAAGGATATAATGTATGACATGATGACTGTAGCTAACACTGCTGTATGACACAAAGGAAAGTTAAGAGAAATCTTAAGAATTCTCATGACAAGGAAAATACATATATATATATATATATATTCTTTGGTACTTAGATGATGGATGTTAACTAAACTTACTGTGATAATCATTTCACAATATATATATAAGGCAAATCATTATGCTGTACACCTTAAACTTATACAGTGATGTTTATAGATTATAGCTCAATAAAACTGGAAAAACATTAAAAATTTAAAAATAATAAAATAAAATAACTACCTGAAGGCTCTGAAGCATGAACAAAAATAGACAGATTTGGTAAAAGGCTGAGAACTTGGAAGAAGGTACCACTATGTGGTGAGTTTTCCATTTTTTATAGTTTAGCCTGAAGGCAGACCATAGTCAAGCTACAGCACAGAGCAGTCAAAGCTCATAGAAATTGTGGCTTGAAAAACCAAAGGACAGAGCCCAGGAGAGCCAAAGAAGTGAGCCTAAGATTCTGAGATTTTTGCCCAACTCAATAGCTGACCCCTGAACCACAAATGTGTGAAGTAAGCTTAAGGCATTTTCAGCTAAGGCGAAAAACTGAACAATATTTGGACTGCTGTCTAGTGAGAAAAAAAATCTAACTTTGAGTTCCTCAGAGAAATACAGTAAAATCTAGAATCCCCATAATGTCTAGGATACAATCCAAATTACTCTGTATAACAAGAAAAGGTGACCCAATTTGAAGGGAAAAGACAATCAAAAGAGGCCATCCTCAAAATGACCCTAATATTAGAATGATCATACAAGGTCTTGGAGCACCTGCGTGGCTCTGTCAGTTAAGCATCCGACTCTTGATTCCGGCTCAGATCATGACCTCAAGGTTGTGAGGCCAAGCCCCGTCAGACCCTGCACTCAGCCAGGAGTGTGCTTGGGATTCTCTCTCTCTCATTCTCCCTCTGCTCCCCCCAACCCCATTCTCATGGACTTTCTAATAAATAAATAAATCTTTAAAAAAAAAAAAAAAAAAAGAGGGGCGCCTGGGTGGCTCAGTTGGTTAAGGGACTGCCTTCAGCTCAGGTCATGATCCTGGAGTCCCAGGATCAAGTCCCGCATCAGGCTCCCTGCTCAGTGGGGAGTCTGCTTCTCCCTCTGACCCTCCCCCCATCATGTGCGCCCTCTCTCTCTCATTCTCTCTCTCAAATAAATAAATCTTTAAAAAAATAAAATTAAAAATTAAAAATTTAAAAATTTAAAAAAAAAAAGAATGATCAATCAAGGTCCTTAAAGCAGCTATTAAAAAACTATACTCAGGGGGCGCCTGGGTGGCTCAGTCGTTGGGCATCTGCTTTCAGCTCGGGTCATGATCTCAGGGTCCTGGGATCGAGCCCTGCATTGGGCTCCCTGCTCGGCGGGAGGCCTGCTTCTCCCTCTCCCACTCCCCCTGCTTGTAGTCCCTCTCTCACTATGTCTCTCTCTGTCAAATAAATAAAATTTAAAAGAAAAAAAAAAAAAACTATACTCAGGGGCACCTGGGTGGCTCACTCCGTTAAACGTCCAACTCTTGGTTTCCACTCAGGTTATGATCTTGGGGTCCTGGGATCGAGCCCTGAGTTAGGCTCCCTGCTCGGTGTGGAGATGGCTTGGGATTCTCTCTCTCCTTCTCCTCTGCCCCTCCCCCACTCATGCATGGTCTCTCTCACTCTAAAAATAAATAAATATTTTTTTAAAAAAAACTATGCTCAATGAGATTTAGAAAATGCTTATAATGAATAAAAAGAAATCTCAGGAGAGATGGCAAAAGTATAAAAAAATGAAAATTCTAGAACTGAAAAATATAGTATCTAAAATAAAACTTTTACTGAATGGGCTTAATATTAATAGCAGAATGGAGATGACAGAGGGAAGAGTCAGTAAACTTAAAGAAAGATCAACAGAAATTATTCAACCAAAAGAATAAAAAAATTGGAAACAAAATGAAAAGATTCAGCGATCTATGAAACAAGAGCGAAAGGTCTAAAATTATAGGTTTCAGGCAATTTTTAAAGAACATGTAAAATATTTTCTAATTTTATGAATGGACAATAACAAAGTCATTACTGTCTGAGTTCTAGTCTCTGCTATTTGCCTAGCTGTTTTAACCTAAGACTGTCAGCTAATCTCTTTGAGGACTCAGTGTTCTTTCCGAATAATAAGGGAAATGAATAGATTAGTGGGGTTTGGCGGGGAGGTTTAGATTAATGGTTTTTAAATGTAGCTGCTCCTCAGAACCTCCAAGGGAGTTTTTTTAGAAATACAGGCTTTACTCCAAAATTCACATTCAGAAGGCCTGATCTGAGGTGGGACCCAGATGTATCTGCATTTTCCTTGAAGTTTCCTAAGTTATTTCTGAAGATGAGCCAACTTTGAGCCACTACACTAGGTTTTCCTGAAGAGCTATGCAGTGCATGTGACAGGGACTCTTGGTACTAATAGCTTGTAAATTCTCAAAGGAAAATTCTGTATGTAGAGATATGATATCCACCAAAATCTTGTAACCAAGTCCTTTGAGAAAGGAGCTGTGGTTTATTATCTTTATTTTTATCACAGCAAAACTTTTTAATGAATATTAAAGGTATGAAAGAAGATGTTCTATGCTACTCCCTAAAATATTCTTAAGTATGTACGTCACAGCAAATAGATTTCCAAATATAAAAAAAATTCTCAGCTTTGTCAGAATCATTTGGGTAGTCATTCATTCAACAAATACTTGCTGAGTGGCGCCTGGGTGGCTCAGTTGATTAAGCGACCTTCGGCTCAGGTCATGATCCTAGAGTCCCGGGATGGAGTCCCGCATCAGGCTCCCTGCTCAGCAGGGAGTCTGCTTCTCCCTCTGACCCTCCCGCCTCTCATGCTCTCTCTCTCTATCTCATTCTCTCTCTCAAATAAATAAACAAAAAATCTTTAAAAAACAACAACAACAACAACAAATATTTGCTGAGCAAATACTACATGCCTAGCATTGTGTTAGGTGCTGAGGCTATAGCAGTGAACAAAGTGACACAACTCTCTGTCTTCATGAAGCTGATATTTAGTGATAGCAAACAAAGCAAAACCACAGTATAGGCAGCCACCATATCTTAGAACATACACACACTACTACAGCAAGGGCTGATTCTTGGAATTAAAGTTCTTTTACTATAATATTCTTACCCTCTCCAACTCCTCAGGAAGGAATCGGAAATAATATTTTTTTTTAAATGTAACTAATGTATACAAAGCAGGTGTAGCTCACTTCACATAACAGTGTCCCTGAAACACTATGCCTAAATAAAGTTTAGCAAACCAAATAATTTTAAATACATTTCTTGGGAAAGTAAGAGCTATTAGGAAAATAGCAGTTATTGCCTTCCTTTGGGATATTCTGCTATGACTCTTCTGGTAAATATATTTATTTTAGCAGTTAATCTAAGACATTTTGTTCAATGAGAAAAGACAATATCAAGAAGGTGAACAGTATAATTGCAGAGAAGTGAAGGAATTTTTATATTTATGTTTATGAACATATGCTCAAAAACAAAACAGAACAAAACAAAAAAACCCAAAAAGTACAACATGCACCTTTTAAAAGATATAAAACTAAATTCTTAGAAAGGTATGCTAAGATGATGATGGAGACTCTTTCACTTTCCTAATTACACATTTCTCCATTGTTTAGGTTTGTTTTTTTTTAAGATTTATTTATTTATTTGAGAGAGAGAGTGGGGAGAAGGAGCAGACAGAAAGGGGGGGAGAATCTTAAGCAGACTTTGTGCTGAGCGCAGAGCCTGATGCAGGGCTCAATCCCACAACCCTGAGATCACGACCTAAGCCCAAACCAAGAATCTGATGCTTAACTGACTGCACCACCCAGGCGCCCACAATTGTTTGGATTTTCCAAAATAAACATGTATTACTTCTATGAGCAACAAAAATAATAAAGATATTCCATGGGAGGGTTTGAGGGGAGCAAAGCAGATTTCTGTAACATGAACAATTACCCCTAATTTTTATGTTTGGAGATTTATGTTACTGTTGTTTTCTAATATATATCATGGTTTTTCTTAAGACAGGACATACATGTATTCCTCTTTTCTTCCATTCCTCTATGTTGCACAGACTGGTTGCCTTTCAAATATAAATAATTATATTCTTTCCATACCTGATGGAGGGATCATCATCCTACGATCCTGTTCCCATGGAGGTGAAAGGGACCCAGTGTCAGAAAGTGCTCTATGAGCATCAGCTAACCTATCACAGCTTGATTCTCCTCTTTCATTGGTATTCTGATGGTCCAGAGGATTCCCTGGGCCTCTTGAGCCTAATTAAAGAAAAAAATACAATTCTGTTTTACCTAAAAAAGTATTATAAGACCTATCGTCAAATGAAATCCAGGTAGCTTTTAAAAAGTGAGAACAATCAGATTCCAACAAAGTTTCCCTAAGACACATTAGACTACAATTCTATCCTACCAAAGCCTAGGACAAAGTCTAGGACAATGAGGAAATAATAGTTTTGCCATGTATACAAACAAACAACTGCCCATTAAAGTCATTTATAAATGTTATCACCATCATCATTTATACATAAAATCAGTGGCTAAACTGTGAATTATACATACTAAGTCTGAAAAACAGGAGTATAAAGTAAATTGCAAAGTAAAGATTTCTATATCAGATGGAATAATTATAAAATGAGGTTTTTGTCGCTTACACTAATATGCCAATAGTCAAAGAGAGCATGATTCTTTTAAAACAGTCATCTTAGGCGCTATACACCTATTTCAATAATTCTACAACTACTCACAGTATTTTTTAGAACAACTCTTAGAAATATACTCAGATTAACTTAAGAGCCACTCAAGAAACTACATCTCAGTGTTGAAACAGGACTCTACTTCTGTCCAAAAATAATTTTAACCAGTCTGATTACAAACTTTATACCCACCAGATAAATGTGGCTTTAAAGGGCTTTTAGCAATTTCTGAATATCAAATTCACCTTCAAAAAGAGCTCACAACTCTGAAGGCAAGTCTAAAACAAGAGTTTCAAAAACAACAGCACTGTTGGGATAAACACTTTGAACAAGATAACACTCACATGGATAAGGAAATCAGCATGCTTACATTTATAAAAGAAGATAATCATTATAAAGTTCCCTTCTTATGATCACAAAAAGGACAGTACCTCAATAATAACATATTCAATTAAAATGGAAAAAGTAAATACAAAATTTTTTAAAAATTAAATAACAAAATATGTTAATACTTCATTTATCTGTCACTGAGGGGAGAATAAGGTCTTCTCAAAATTATATTGCCCAGAAAACAAAAGCTTTTTCCTTTCAAGGAATAACTTTTATTTAAAAAAAAAAAAAAACCTTTTTAATAGAAATCTTCCCAAAATGTTTCCCACATTTCAGTATACCTCTAATAGACTAAAACCAATTTGATGTTTTCTTGGTAACTTGTTCAAATCAGTATAAGAATCCTTTTATATATATATATATATATATAAATATATATATATTATATATATAAATATACAGTAATCTTTTAAAAATTTTTCTATCTACTCCCTTTGTACAGTCAGGAGGTAAACTGACTTTTATATTCAGAAGGTCAACTATCTCTTTTCCTTATAGTTGTATATTCTATTAATTTCCCCCAATCTTTCCTTCTAGCTTGTTCATCCTTCTAATAAGTTCATTAGAAGAAAAAGGCTGGGAAAGCAGAAAATTAAATTGGTAAAAAATGTGCCGAGAGTCAATTAGGCTGAGTTCATCTAGAGTGAAGCACAGATCTTTAAAGGAGACGAAGGCCTTCTCTTGATTGCTTCCTTTCAGAGAACCAAAGCACAGGCCAACTGACTACCAGGTGAAAAATTACAAACTTGAAAATGCTAAATGTTAAAATTTTCATTCAGACCAAAAGTTACATGAAATTTACTCTAAAAAGAAATTATTTTCCTTATACTCCATCTTATTTGAACATATATCTCACCCAAACTTTCAAATTTAAAAAGATAATAAAAGGAAAGAAAAGGGCATTCATCATGCTTCTTTGGTAGGTCACAGGAACTTTTACTTCAAAGCAACTCTTTTAAGACCTACTGATAACTTACCTAAAACTTCTGTAGCTTTTCTAACAAATAGCAAAACACCCTTGCAAATAATCTAAACACATCATTTCTTGAAAGTAATTAAAAAGGAGAGTAAAGTAATTTAAATAGGAGAGGAGAAATCAAAGGTAATTTTTACTCTTATTCCAAATATTCAATTGACTACAAGCAATCCTTGACTTATGTTACTCAACTTCCAGTGATTCACATTTGCAGTTTAGCCAATTATACCCTTATTTCTAGGGCACTATTTTTCAGACTGCTGGCTGCAACCCATCATGGTGCATGAAATTAATTTACTCTTAATCAGCAATTTTTTTTAATGAAATGGAATAGAAATGAATAGAAAATAGCAGAAAGCATCAAAAATAGTAAGGGTAGTACTATTTCATATAAATAGTTTCTATTACATTTATGTTGGTGTATAATAGGAAATGATATAAAATATATTTCTTACTGGGATCAAGGTGAAATATCAGGGGGAAAATGAATTTCAGGGCACTTATAGCACACATGTGAATTTCAAAATTAGTCCCCTTCCTAAAGTGCTCAGGGCAAAGCTCTCCCAGGGCTCCAAGTGTCAGTCTGCAACTCACTCTTTCCCTAGGAGTTTTCAGTTCAAAGCCAACACAAGCAAAGATATCTGAAATGTCTCCAGGCTGTGGGCCCAATCAGCAGTGGGACTGGGAGGTAGGAGAGATCAGCGCTAAGTATACCAAACTGAGAATAAGGAAAGAATATGTAAATAGGAAATGGGCAAAGGGAGAATATCCCATAACCATAAAGCAGAAAATTCATTTTCTTATTCTTTGAAGGTAATCCCAAAGAAAGAGCTCCAAAAATATTTAAAATAATGGCACTTCAACAAGGAAGTACAGCCTCTGTGAGAGACTATTTTGATAAGTAGTATCCATTTCAATATATGAGCTTTGATAAGTTGGGTTTAGTTTGGTGTTTTGATTTAGTCTCATTATTTTCTCTTCCTACCTTAGATTCAATATGCTAAAATCACTAATAAAAGGGGGGGAATGGGATCACAACACTGATGAAGAATACTATCAGCTCTTATACAATACACACTTAGGGCTAAAAACCTAAGACTTTTCATTTGGGAATAAACAGTGCTCTCTATATCTTTGCATTTTGCCACAATTCAAGGGAAAATTTTAAAGCAACTTGACGAAGTGAACAAAGTATGGTAAAAGATCAAAAGAGGAAAACTCCAGGTACACAGGTAACACCAGGGTTAGTGCTGATGAAGTAAATGCAAAAAGACCAAGAGCTAATGCACAGGCTTGAAATAGCTGCTGAAATTCTCAAAAACCCATACAGGGTAACAAAGCAGACAATCCTGAGTCAGTTTCTCAAAGTACTAATAAATCATTTAGGTCTCCTTTAAGGCTCTCATCAAAACTGCCTACAAGATAATACTTCTGAATTACTCTAAAAAAAAAGGTTCTTTCTTTCACTTTCTGATTTTCTACAATAAAAAGATCATGATGAAGTAAAAAAAGATTTTGGAAATTCTCCATTTTAATAATGTTTCATTAAAATACAATTTTTTAAATTTTTTTTAAAGATTTTATTTATTTATTTGAGAGAGAGAAAGGGACAGACAGAGAGAGAGCACACGAGAGGGCGGAGGGTCAGAGGGAGAAGCAGACTCCCCGCTGAGCAGGGAACCTGATGCGGACTCAATCCCGGGACTCCAGGATCATGACCTGAGCCGAAGGCAGTTGCTTAACCAACTGAGCCACCCAGGCGCCCTAAAATACAATTTTATGCTAGGTTAGATTGTTATTATATTTTATGCATTCTTTATATAGTGCTGTATTATGTAGTATAATATAGAGTTTTTAAGAAGTCAAAATGATTTAAAGAGATATACATCAAGTGCTTGATCAAAATGTAACCTATTATAATCCTATTTCTAAGAGAAAAGTATATTAAAATTAGATATCACAGAGCTCCTTTTCCAAACAAAAGCAACCCATAATAAGTGCAAGGAATGCCTGTATCCAAAGGTTTATTTTAAAGATCATTTTAAAGATAAGTTGAGATGAAAATATAAAATAAGGAAGAAATCTAGAGTAATAAAGATGTTTAAACAATATACCTCTTCCTCCTCCCCCTGGAAGCAAAGGTGAGAGTCTGAGTGGACCCTCCAACAAAGTTGGAGGGGAGAGAAAAGCTCTCGTTTCGGATGAAGGTCGACCCAATGGTGAGGGACCATATGGGGAATGCTCTGGAATAATTAAAACAGCATGTTTAAATTCATAGTTTCAATTAGCTACACTATATAGATTAGAATTCCATTTCAACAATTTCCATCAGGTCACCCTATTGCCAATTTAAGTTTAATCCACATCCTGAATACTAACTATGCCTTGGGTTTTGCTAATATGGGATAGAATTAAATATGGAACCCTGTGTTTTTAAAGTCTGTCTACCAAATGGATACTGTAGTCAATAAAAACATTATCCTCTTGGTAACTAACACACTTAAATAACCATACAATATTAATAAGCAAAGGATAATGGTGATATTTTAGAGGTATAAAAGGATTTGGGGGCTATGAAGTTTGTTTGGTTTTGCTTTTAATGGCAGTATGCTTCCAGATAGTTCAGCTGGTGAGGGTTGTAATATAAAAGGGCTCGGTTTAAATTAGAGCCAGATAGTCTGTGTTGGGCCATGAATTATTTGAGTAAAGCTCAGATTTTGAAAAGTAGAAGTGCAAAATCCTCTGAAGCATCAGAAATTACTTTTGATTCATTTCCACTGAAAATTCAGATTACATTTATTCAGCAAATAAATCACTTTATAAACCATATAACCAAGAGCCCTATCATTTTACAAACCTCACCACTCCCAAGTAATGATTATGCTTCCAAAGATCAAAAATCAACAACATTAAAAAACAAGCTTAAGTACCACCAAAATAATACTTTTTAAACATGTTAAATTTTATTATGTAGCTTATATAATAGTCAAATGCAGTTACAACAAAAGATCAAAGCATTATTTAATCTTTCTGAAACTTCTGCATTAGGTTCAGAAGAGAATTCCTTCTGTATAATTCCCACCACTCCAAACTTTATTACTATTTGAAATTAATAATAATCTATTTTGTTAAATGTAAAAATACCTTCATTTTAATGAAATTAGACTCTCAAAAGTGATTTTTATTCCTTCAAAACAGTTATTAAAATGGGATTCCACCTTTATAAAGATAGCTTTTTTTTCACTGCCTTAGATGCTTAATTCCAATTCAACCAAAAATTATTTTGAAAAATTTAAACTATTTGGAACAGTATGAGATCATTAAAAATGCTAACTCATTAATGTGTGGACAAGAATATTAAATACATCTTCCAAAGAACTGGTCCTCTCTTGGAGGTAATTAAAGCAATGAAAGCTCAGATTATTAATGTTTTCCCACCTTAATTGATACTTTTAAATAATTAAAAACAACTGTTATAATTCTTGTTTTTATAATTCAAGCAAATTCCAAAGAATAGTGGATATGTAAACAGTCACTGAGAAATGGAGGCAGCAATTATTTACATTTTTGCTAGGGAAACAAAACTCAGAAACTTGGGAGATTATGATAGAATTCAGATTAGAATCCTGGCTCCAAAATCTAAAATATTTATAAAATAATAGTATTAATTTACACTAATATAAAAGGTATGTGCAATATATACATATATATATATGTATTTTAAAGGAGGGTTTAAAAAAAAAGACTACCTCTGCCAAATGCTGTATTTGGAACATCAAGTGCATAAGGATCTTTTTCTAAAAGTTCAAATTTAAACTCTGTTTCAGTTAATCTGCAAATAAAGAACAAACATCTCTAAGTTACTCATCCAAGAAAAGCACCCACATTTCAAGAAAAATGCCACTACCAAGTATAAGGTACTCTTCACTACCTCAATATCTACACAGAAGAAACAGATCTTTAAAATTATTCTTATGAGTAATATATATAATCGTCAAATACCTATACTATACTCCTGAAACTAAGAGAACACTGTGTGTTAACTAGACTGGAATTAAAATTAAAAAAAGAAACCAAAATAAACAAACATTCTGACCAAAATACCTTGCTATTGTTCTGTTTTCAAAACTAAACTACAGTGAATACTATTATCACAGAACCCAAATTTTAGAAATAGCAGGGCCTTCCAAGGGCAACCAGTTCAAATCTATCACTTTACAACCAAGGAAACAGGCTAAAAGTTTACATGATTTATTCAGAATGAAAGTGCAAGGATTAAACACAGGGCTCCTAGCTCTGAGTCATGTCTGCTTTCCATTTTAATGTTACCCACGATTCCAATCATAACATAAAATAAGAATCCAGTGAACTCATCCTACTATTTTACTCCTAAACCTTTTATCTGAAAAATGTGACATTTTAAAAGAAATCTTATTTCTAGTTTTTGATCATCGGATCTGAAATAAAACATAATAAAACATTTAATCATGGAGTTTTCATTTCAGAGTAGAAAAGACCAGCAAAAAGACTAAACTAATATTGGATAATGTTAATAGTACATTCTGGCAAGAAATTTTAACACCTGGGAAGACTATTATAATCCTCCTAGAAAAGTATTTACTCTTCCTTTTGATTATACATTGTAAACTTTTATTCTCCCTTTCATTTTATTATTGTAAGGCACTGTCATCCAATACAAGAAAACCAGAGAATGAGAGAAACAATAAACATTTATTCTACCCATTCATCTACTAAAAGATGCCAGTACTCTGAGAATTACTACATCAGAGATTTGTCCTTTCTCTTTCCATCCTTTGTAATCGCCTTCTTCCTACTCTGGTTTAAAAAAAAAATTTTTTTTTAAGTTATGCTTTTTACAGAAGAACATGTGAACAGTTTACCTCTGTTAAAATAACTTCTCTAAGACAAATGTTCAAACAAAAAAAAATCTAGTAACTCATAGTAAAACTAATAAATATTTCACCACCAGATATGCTGGATCCATGCAAGTTTTATTTATCCCTATAAAAGTACTACATAATAAATAACAATTAAAAATAAAGTAATAACTAAAGCTTTAAAGTGTTCCCACAAAGAAACTTACTTTTGTCTATTGTGAGCATTTTCTTTCCTCAAATCATTAAGATTTCTTTCAGCAGTCCGAGCTGCCAACTTAAAGAAAATAATACATTTTTTATCTTTTTTTGAAAATACATTTTAAAAATAACACATACAAACGTAAAATGAGAGATAAGTATTCATAAATATCACAATCACTTAAGTATCCATTTCAGAAACTCATCGTAAAATTTTTTTAATTTAGGGAATTGTTTAAAAGGGTATGAGTTTCCTATAATCAGAAGACATGAGTCTCAAGGCTGGAGTCTGATCACGTACTTGCCAATGAATGCTGTTATCTAGATGTGAAGTCAAGGATTAGCACTATTTCCTGCTGTCAATATCCAAGTAACATGACAAAAGCAATGTAAGAGGATCCAAGCTTAGGGTGATGGGAATGGAGACTCAGAATCATTAGGCATGGGTACACTGGCTATAATATCATAGATAGCCGTCTCTGGAGAGAAATCACTATTTGCAATGAAACCATAAAGGTTTATAACAGTTTCACAGCATGCCCATATAGGCTATTTTTTAAAATGGCTGAATATAATCAAAGCATGCAGCATGTCTGTTAAGTGAACAGCACTGTAAAAATCAATTCCTATAGTCTTTTACATTTGTTTAGTGAAATTTTTATTTAATAAAATGTTAGAAAATCACAAAATAAACTTACACTTATCAAAAATACCAAGAACATATAATATTCCTAAGTAGTTTGTGGACAAAGGTTAAACGTGTATGGAATACTACATGTTTCCCAGTCATTCTGTGAACTTTCCAGTTAAGAAGTAGCAGTGTCTGGAACATCAGACCTGGCCAAACTAATGCAATCCACTTGGGCAAATGTATTTATCATACAAAGGTAGGCAACTTCACTCAGTCTATAATCACAACTTTTTACAAGTAGAAAGAACTATCTATCAAACGTATTCACTTAAAATTATGAACTACACATTAAAACTGACATTAACTGGCCAAAGAATAAAGTATGTTAAATATTCACACACACATACACAAAAAAAACATAGCTTAACCATATTTTAGCATTCATTATCAAAAAGATTCCATGTATAAATCATTTTCTAACGTAACCATATAATCAATTTTATACTAATAAAAAAGAATATTACACCATAACAATTTTAGTTAATAAAATACCAATTCATTTAATAATGCAGAACCAAAACTACTTCTAAATGTTTTCTATACATTTAGTATAACCTATTTACTCTTAATTATAAGGCACAAAACAATGCAAAGTTAGTAAGTCCAAAGTAAATTCTACTATGATTATAGTGCTATCAATATGAAAGACCTATCTACAAAAAATGTAAATATAAATGCACTGATGCTAAATGATTACAAGCTTTTGAAAAGCTTACACTTCAAAGGTTAGGTAAAACTGTACTTTCAATGAATGACCACACTGTATTCAGATATTAAATACTTACAATATGCAAAAAAGCATTCTATTAAGTACAGGTATTAAGGGAAAAGAAACAGTCCCTATCTTAAGAAGCTTAAATCTGTGGTAAGGACAACTATAAATGACCACAGTACTTGCCATAGAACACATAGAAACAAAGTATTATGTGAATTCAAAAGAAAAAAGATTAAATCTAATGGGATGGAGCAAAAAAATGCTCAAAGGAAAAAGTAACATCTGAAATTGTGAAATTATTTATAACAGTAAAAAAGTAGAAACAAAGGAAACATTTATCAAATGGGAAAGGTTTATATAAATTATAAAATATTCAGGGGTGCTTGCGTGGCTCAGTCAGTTAATCGCCTGCCTTCGGCTCAGGTCATGATCCCGGAGTCCCGGGATGGAGTCCCACATCGGGCTCCCTGTTCAGCAGGGAGTCTGCTTCTCCCTCTGCCCTTTACCCTGCTTGTGCTCTCTCTCACTCACTCTCTCCCTCTCAAATAAATAAAAATCTTAAAAAAAAAGTTATAAAATATTCATAGAAAAATATCTACAATATATTAAATAAAGCAGGATATAAAACAGTTATATATAGCATGTTTTCAGTTTTTAAAACATACATGTGATTTATATCTAAATATATTTTTTTAGGTATAGAATAAATGAAAGTGATATTGTTGATTACTTCTTTGTACATCTTTTCTATATAGTCTGAACTTTTTATTCACTAAGTATACATTATTTTTATAAAATCTAAAAAAAAAAATCATTTTGAGGGGTGTCTGGGTGGCTCTGTTGGTTAAACATCTGCCTTTGGCTCAGGGCATGATCCCAGAGTCCTGGGATGGAGCCCTAGATCTGGCTCCCTGCTCAGTGGGGAGTCTGCTTCCTCCTCTCCCTTTGTCCCTCCCCTTGCTCATATGTGCATTCTCTCTCTTTTTCTCTCTCTCAAATAAATAAATATTTTTTAAAAAATCTTCATTTTGAGACATAAGGATATTTTTTGCATTTTCGCATTCCCCCGCAGAGGGAGTGGCAGGCAGAGGGAGAGGGAGCAGACTCCCTGCTGAGCAGAGAGCCTGACGTGGGGCTCAATTCCAGGACCCTGGGATCATGACCTGAGCCAAAGGCAGACGCTTAACTGACTGAGCCACCCAGGTGCCCCCTTTTTGCATGTTTTAACATAAAGTCAATGTCATTATTTACTAAACAAGAAATGCAATATGTACAGTAACAGAAAAAGCTCAGACTTGGAATCAAAAAGGTCAGAATTTCAATCTCTACTCTTCACTCTTTGATCATGTGACCTTGGGCTGTTTCCTCATCTGTAAAATTTGAATTATAATACCTATTCTATAGTTATTTGTGGATTGAATGAGTTATATATGCAAAATGCCTTTAAGTATAGTGTCTAGAATACAAGAGACTAACAAACATCAGTTCTTCTCACCTTTAAAAAATAATCTGTTCTTAGTATTCAGAAAGTAGTGGGGAGTGGTGAAAAAGATTAAATTCATCTCCAAGCCCAGCTTAATTCAATAACAAATCTTCACTTGAGCCCTCAACACAAAATCTGAGAAATGGGAAGAGCCCTGGAATTCAACATGTCTAATTCTCAACCTATGCTGGAATCTCCACTCCAAGAAATATCCACATCTAAGAAATATCTCCCAAGCTTCAGTGCAACAGTGTAGTAATAGTTAACATGTACTGAGTGCTTACTATGTGTCAGGCACCTGGCTAACAGCCTTACATGAGTTATCTTACTTACTCATCACAGTAACTCTATGAAATAGGTACTATTGATATATCTATCTTTCCTTACAGGTAAGGAAACAACAGATGTTGTTGTTACAGGTGATGGAACCAGGATACCAACCATGACAGGCTGACTCCAGACTCCATGTGTTCATCCACTGTGCAAACTGTCTCCCCTTGAAGACTCCTAGGGACAAGTCCTATAAACACCAGCTATTACAACAGTTCTACATATTAGACAGACCATTCCTACAATTAGTAAAACCTATATCCTTATCATTTCCTTACACAGTCCTCCTCTGGAGCACTGACATGCCATTTCTCACTATGATCTTTTTCTTGATGTGTATCAAGTAATTCAACACTGAGAATCAGATACCCAAACTGTCTAACTTTTACAACTAGAAGAGGCTTTCAATATCACTTAGTTCAATCTGTTTTTTTTTTACAGATGAGTAAATAGGCCCAGTAATTTTAAGTAACTTGTCCACAAGTATCAGTGGTAATCCAGGGTCCTCAAACAATTAATCCATGAACATTACATCATCTCCCCCAGAGAGAATATAAGCTCCTTGCAAAGTAAAAGCAAAGAGGGAAAAACTAGATTTTGTGAATAACTGTGTTATAACAAAGTATTTAGTTCACAAAGAACTTAATTTCTCTACCAGTAAAATGAAAAGAAACTGATTTTATTTAATACTAACCTAATTTGCAGTGTGAAAGTGTACCTTTTAAACTGCTCATTTAAATTAGGAAAAAGAACAACGTGACAAAGAGAATTTAAAACTCACCCAATTATCATGTGCTTTTTTCTCATGGGAAGTAATCTGAAAAAGAAATTCATTAAAATACTACTGATTTTCTTAAGTAAAAATTTTCACATCTACCACTATGATTTAGTACACAACTGATAAACTCAAAAATAACTCAAGCATCTCTGACAAATAACATTTTTAAAGCAAATTTTCATATACACATGATTTATTTTATTACATTCTTAAAACAAAAACTGAATGAAATTTGTCTAGTAAATTTGTTTTATGCAATAATCAACTACAATGAGTTACCAACTAAGAGATAATTAGCCCAAGTGAATATGAGACCCCCAATGCAGATATGTTTATTTATTTATTCAAACCACATTCCCAAAGAAGCAGGAGACATGGCAATTTTAAACAAGGTCTCTTATTCCAGAACTTTGGCTCCCTATAAATGTCCCACAAACATGTGCAAAGCCTCAAGAAAAGTGTACAACTATCAAGTAACTATACTCCTATATCAAAATAGAGATAAACAATTCAAACAAATCATCATTGTTTTAATTTACACACACACACACACACATACCTGCCCTTGATAAGAATGAATGGTTCTCTCCAATTCTTCTTCAAGATCTTTGGCTCGCTTTCTATAAGGAACAATCATTCTACTATTAACATATACTAAGAAATGAGAGAATACACTGTATCTACTGAAAATATCAATTAAAACACCTAGAGTGCTTTGTTTAATATAAAAAATAACTCCAGAACTCTACACATTAATCAGCTTTAGAGGTTCTAAAGCAGTATATTTTTCTTGATATAATTTTAACATTAATTGTGCTTTAAGAGTACTATATTACTTGGGTTTACCTAAACCAAGGGTCATGCAAGGATTTATATGGTATATTGGTTTGTCTTTATTTTTAAGAAGCATGAACTTGGAAGACTTATTCAGATGCCTGTAATCCTAACAGAATTCTAGGAAATTAACCAACTGTGTGAAATAAAATGTTACTTACTACCTTTACACTACTAGTAAGATAATTTCTTCTTTTGGATAAAACCCAAGCTTACTCTTCCTAATACAAAATGAAATATCAGAACTGTTTGGGACACTGCTAAATCTTGCCCCTTATCTTCTCTATGTTTTCTTTTATTTCCATGGAACTAATGACAAGTGAACCAAGGAAAAAACTAGACATGTAAACACTTCTTCAGACCTTTAGCTGTGGCTCACTCTTTTTGAGGCATACTTCTCAAATTCCTTAATATTGTATGCATTCTTCCCCATTTGAACCAAAGAGGAAAGACCTTGAAATTAACAGCTATTCATAAATTTCTTCACATTAACATAAAATAGGATTTCCCATGTTCAAATACAACTAATGTGAGAGATTCAAAATCATACACACTGAAAGGAAAACATTTTTTCCTTCTTATATTTTCTGTGTAATTGCATAATAGCAAGATATCCAAATGAAAAATAATCAGAAAAATGTTGGGTTTATTTTTTTTGGTTGCTTTATTATTTTTTCTGATACTAGGTTTTTGGATACCCTCCCCACTTCAAAAAGAAAGGAGTAAAATATGTTCAGTACCTGTAGGTCTCCAGCTCTTCAGCTGCATGACTGATCTTTTCATCTGCTTTGGAAAGTTTCTCCTCTTTCTCTAATCGGTAATTTTCCTCTACTGTTAATTTCCTTAAAACAAAAAGTGTTTTTTTTTACAGTATGTCATAAGATAATCAAATATATCTTTTTAATTATACGGCAACTGGTGCTTCCCATAAAACAATTTGCATAACACCACTAAAAACATCACATGCAAGAAAAAAAGTACCTGCGTAAATATTCCTGGTGCGGAACTTAATATTATAAACTGAAATTATAAACCGTCTTGTCTAATATAGTACTAATATAAAAGTTTTAAGAGTTTTCTATAAGACTTTATCATAAAAATAAGACCAAAGGTAAATATTAGTAAAAACTATCATGACTATATATTATTTATCAAGACTTCTCATATAAAGCAACATTACATTTACTAGACAAGAAGTCATCAAGTAATGAACTGTATTTCAATCATTTTTAAATTGGTTGTTAAGTCATTAACATAGTAATTAAGTTTCGAGGACAGTTCACATACACCAAACAAAACAAACAAAACAAAACAAAACCTAACTTATAAAGAACCCAAAGTAAATAAAAGCAGTAGTAACACTCCTTCTTACTACTTCTAGTTCTCTTAGTAATAATAGCTAACTTAGTGAGCCATTAGTATGTGTAAGAAATTGTTTTTAGACTTTTACATGTATTATTATCCTATTTAATTATCATAATAGCTCTACAAGAAGAGAAAGGAAGCAAAGAGAAACTAAAGAAGTGAACCTAGGCATAGAGCTAGCAAGTAGTGACTCCATTAGACTATATTACTCATTGTTTCACATGGTATCATCAGTAACACTGGTCCTTCAAGAAATACTTATTGAACACCACAGGAAAAGACATTTGGAGTCCTAAATGTGAACGTCTCCCCTTCTTCATGAACTTTGGGGAGGCACATGACAAACTACTGAAGAAATTCTACAGGGCAGGACTAAATGTTTTATATTCCACAAACTACATTACCAATTGCTAAGAAAGCACTTGCTAGGTCAATCGTTTCATAGGTGTTAGAAGAAAATAAAAATCATCTCTTCAGAAGTATGAAAGTATAATGGGCTTGGAGATAGAAGGAGGTGTATTTTTACAGAATCTAGATTAAAAATGGCCAGAAATTCTTTGACATCTGTGCTGCTAAGAAGTAGTCTATGAACCTTCCCCTTGAATTTGGGTAGGCTCATTAATGATGGAAACTGCACTATAAAAGAAGCCTGATGATTTGACCAAAAAACAATTACATCTTACTTCACATATTTAAAGCAACTTACCAGGGCATCTGGGTGGCTCAGTCAGTTAAGCATCAATTATGGCTCAGGACATGATCTCAGGGTTGTGAGATCGAGCCCCGCATCAGGCTCCACGCTAGGCATGGAACCTGCTTAAGATTCCCTCCCTCTCCCTCTGCACCCTCCTGCATGCTCATGTGCTCTCTCTCTCTAAAAAATAAGTAAAATAAAAATCTGAAAAAAAAAGATTCTCTCTCCCTCCCTGCCCCTCACCCTCTAAAAAAATAAAAATTAAAAATAAAATAATAACAATAATAAAGCAACATATCAAGCTTCTATGTTACACTATTTCACTTCTCTCCAATATTAAATCTGGAAAAGTGCTAGTAATGTAATATACCTCATGGAAAACATCAATCTAGCATCTAGAAAATGACTGAATTTAAATCATACTGGTATGCAGGCAAAAATATTAATTTAACATTTTACTAACACTATCAACTTTCTATATTCTACTCTAAAGAACAACCAGTGGCACAATTCACTGAATTTGAGTAATGAATATTTTAATTTAAATGTAAGAATGGAATATACAGTATTTTGGGAATTGAAAATATTTCAGATTAATGAATGAAATCACAATGTCAACAACATACACAGAGCCAAGATTCTACTCAGCTTCCCACCCGTGCTCTGCATATCTACAGAGAACACCTTTTCTTTTTGAAATTTTAAACATTCCACATCGAAATTCTATAATTAACCAATCAATCAAGTTCAAAACATACACTCAAAAGTATTCCTTTTACCTCAACTAATCCCCTTTATGCCTATATTTACTCACAATATCTTTCATCCCAACCTAAAATGAAGGGTCATCCATTCCTATGTTTACTGATGAAAACCATGAGCTGTCCACTCTGTAGCTCTTCCATTTAGTCAAGTGTATTTCTCTTTCATATCCTGAGCAGTCCCAAGTGGCCCAAAAGTCCATGATGAACAGCAAGTTTTGAATTTTTGAATGGACCCCAAAGAATGATTGAAGTATACAGCTTGGCAATGACAGAGCTAAACAAATCCCCCAGCATCCTGATGGCAATGTAACGTTGGTATTTTCTACCAGTTTCCAAATACATAAAAAGAATCTCATTCCCATTAGTTATGTTTTCTAAAGTCACCACAAATCCTAAATTAGCAAATACTGCACCAGTGCTCTTAAGGGAAGCAGAATTAGGTTTCTGTATGCTCTGGTGACAGCATTTTCATCTACCAGTCAATACATAACCCTGTTTTATGTGTGTTGGTTTAAACACACCTTATTTAACATCTATTGTTGGTTTATTAATAATGAACTCATGGCCAATAGCATTATACCTCATGTCCGAACAAAGGTTATCTTTTGACAAAAAGCACAAAAACATGGCAACTACATATAATGCAAAAAGGACACCTGTTTACAAAATAAGAGCTGAAATACAAAAGCAGACTGGGAACGTGCACACTGGGCAATTCACATTTTTTGCCGTTCTGTGCATGTCTAAGAATGACCACTACAGCTCCGTGAGTACTGGTTTGGGGTTAAAAGTAAGTTTTCTCAAGTAGGTAAATTTGCAAATACAGAAACTACAAATGATGAAGATCGACTGTAATAACTTTCATTAAAGGGGCTTGAAATTACATTAATTAAATCAAGTTATATTTTATTTCCTTTTATGATGAAAAATATGTCCTATAGTGGTATTTGAAAATCTGGAGTCTCCAGATAGGTATCTTAACAGTCTTCTGTGTTTCTATGCATTCAGGCATCAGTACACACATGCACAGAAACTTTCACTCTAATATATAAAGGTACTAACATATTTATTCATATATTCAACAAATGTTTATTGAATAACTACCATGTGCCAGACAGAATATTAGGAACCAGAAATACAGAAGAAAAGAGAATAAAGTAATTCTCTCATGGAGTTTACATTTAATGTTGGGAAGATTAAAAAAAAAAAAGATATTCATCAGAGGACTATAAGGGCTATAAAGAAAAATAAAGCAAGACAAGGGGATAGGGAATTGCAGGTATTATCTTTGTTAGGGTAACCAGGGAAAGATTCTTTGAAGCAACATTTGAACCTAGACCCAAATGAAATGAAGGATTTAACCTTATACAGGGGAATACCAGTTCAAGGCAGAAAGAGCAAGTGCAAAAGGCCCTGAGGTACAGATGTGCTTAGCATGCTAAAGATCATCGAGAAAGGCCAGTGTGCTGGAGGGTAATGAAGGAAAAAGAAAATGAATAAGCTAAAATTAGAGGCATAACCAGGAAAAAGGAAAAAAAAAAAAAAAGAGGTAGCCAAAGGTCAGATCTTACAGAGTCTTGTAGGCCATATAAAAGCTTTGGATTAAATTCCAAGTGTTACATGAAGGCACTTGGAGTTTGCAAACAAGACAGTGACAATACCCATAATTTATGTTTTAGAAGGGTCATGCCACTGGAGACAACTGTGCAGGAAGTTAAGTGGAAAAAAACTACTCATAAGGCTACTGCAATAAACCAGGCACTAACTGATGATGGTTTAGATGAGACTCATAGTAGGGGAGGCATGAAAAATGGTCAGATTCAGAAGAAAAAGTGTTTCAAGATCAAATAACTTCCTTAAAAATGAACTGATGAATATTACCCAATCATAAATTGAGTACTTTGAATATCACATAAGTTGAATATGCACTATTTTTAACTATTTTACTTGCCATACAGTGAAGTTATCAATGTAATTTTTATTACCTGTGAAGTGTCATTTCATTTTCTTGATACAATTCGGTCATTACTTTAAGTTTCTGCTGAAGCTTTTGATTCTCACTTTCAAATTGTATATTTTCTGACTGCAAAGATGCTTGTTCAGTCTGGAGATTTTTAATACACTCTATAGAAAATTTTTAAAAATCACAAAGGAGTAAACATTTTGAGATGCACATTAATATTTCATAAAGATTAAAATTATCAAAAATAATAAATTATTAATAAATGAAATTCTTTCCAACAGAAAATGTGTATTTTGTTCACCTAAATGCTTTTTAATATTTTAATTAAAGAACTAGATAAACTGTTACAACTTTTTTATTACTCCAAGATTTCCCAAAACCTTCAATATTCTAATTCCAGCATCTAATTTTCAGTTAGGGTGCCAAAAACCAGTAAAATTCTCATGAAGGTTATGGAGATGAGAGTTCTGAAGGGAAAGAAATATTTTAGTTCAACATTTCCTGTGGGCGCCTAAGTGGCTCAGTTGGTTAAGTGTCTGCCTTTGGCTGGGATCAAGTCCCCCATCAGGCTCCTTGCTCAGCAGGGAGCCCGCTTCTCCCTCTGCCCTCCTGCCCTGCTCAGGCTAGTGCCGCTAGCAGCGCACTGTCACCAAAAAAAAAAAAAAAATCTTTACAAAAAAAAACCATTCCCTGTGAAACTACTTCCACATGATGAACAATTCCTATTTTTCTCTAGTAACAAGTTTACAGGTTAATACTTAACTTCTAGCCATCCCTCCTTTTAAGCAAAATTGAGATATATGTTATAAGTCAGGCCAGAAATTTCGATCTTCTGATAAGAAATGGTACAAAATCATCCTAGCTTAATCCAGATCAAGATTGGAGAGAAAAATATCAGTTTTAACTTGTTTCAAATGCTAACCCACCTAAAAGAATTATCTATAAAACAAAAATTAACAATTCTAAGTAATTACGAGTGCTAGATAATTAGTGCATTGTTATTAAAAACCATTTATCTTCCAACATCATAACTCCACCTTTGACTTCCTCTAAGACTGAGGTGCCATCTCCCAAAACATGTATATAAATCATAACCACAAATCTTTTTTATTAAGTAGGCTCCACACACAATGTGGGGCTTGCATTCATGACCCTGAGATTAAGAATCGCATGGTTACCGCTACCGACTAAGCCAGCCAGGCGCCCCCACCACAAATCTTAATGAAAGGCAAAACTTATTGGGCGCCTGGGTGGCTCAGTCGTTAAGCGTATGCCTTCGGCTCAGGTCATGATCCCAGGGTCCTGGGATCGAGTCCCACATCAGGCTCCCTCCTCGAGGGGAAGCCTGCTTCTCCCTCTCCCACTCCCTCTGCTTGTGTTCCTGCTCTTGCTATCTCTGTCTCTGTCAAATAAATAAATAAAATCTTTAGGGAAAAAAAAAAAAAAGAAAGGCAAAACTTATTCTGTGTAGAGGGCAGTTTCAAAAATCACAAAATCATACTAACAAGCATTAAAATTTTACTAATCATATGTAATGGCATTCTAATTACTCTAAAGGCACATAATTATTCATCTATCAATTAATCATATATATCAAAAGGAAAGTTTAAAGTAAATATGCTAACATTAAATGATTTTAATGTGCATACCTGTCTTTCCACAGAAATTTTTAAATCTACATCAGAAGAAATCTGTTGACCTAGGCTTTAAGCCAATGCCAAGAACAGTCATTTAACAGACATTAATGCTGGATATCATCTCTGGTAAAACTGGATCATAGGGATGATCTTTTAAAAGTTAACAGTTTTAATTTGCTACTTTTTAACATCTAAAACCATATCACACATATAACACTGAAATTCAAAGATATGTATGGTTTTACATGTTTTTTTAAAATAATTTCATTATTTTTATTTCATATGAATATGGAGGAAACTGATAATCAGGCTTTACCACCAACAAAAAACTCAGTACTAATTTTTCACAAATCAGAAACAAAAGTAAAAGTTATAAAAACAATCGAACTGGGCTTTTGCATAATTGATTCAGTTAACAGTACCATTCTGGATAAGGAGATATAACCTACCTGTAAGCTCTTCTTTTGTCTTATCTACTTCAGATAATTGAATGTAAATTTGGTTTCTTTCTCCTTCCAGGGTTTTTAAAGAAGCATTTAACTTCAGAGAATGGAAGAAGGAAAAAAGCAACATTAATCAGTTATACCAAAAAAGGAAAAACAAAAAATCTCACTATACTATCCCAACCTTTTGAAGTTTTTTTATCACTCTGATGAAATTATCACCTAGAATGCATTAATCAACAATGCAGCTTCCATCTTGAAAAGTTAAGTCATCAGTAGTTGTAAATATCAGAACAGAGAGAGATCAATGACTGATCCTTAAAAAGTGGATATTTTCATTCTATTTACTTTCAACACAGAAGTTTTAATCAAAGCAAGCTTCAAAGTACGTTACCAAGACTTCACATAGTTCAGTAAAGATCAAGATAACCACTACTACAATGGAAAAGAGAAGGGATAAAGTAGAAGAAACTGAACCCAGCATTTACTTCTCAATTTAGGATATGGGGCAACAGGAATAGGAAAATATTGAGACCAGAGGAAGAAGAATGTTCAAAGTCAGAAATATGAGAGAAAATACACTAAATATTTTTAATATATTCCTTATCCAAAAACATTAGTCCAGACCTTAAAAATTTGTATTCTGATAAATTCTAAAAATTAACAATATGAATTTCTAAAGTTATTATAAAAAAGAAAAAAGCAATTGATAAAGAAAATGCTGATCACTTCTGAAAATCTGCATCGCTTCTATGGTGGCAACTATAAAACGGACTTTTAAAATAATTACTAAGGACCTACAGGTTTAATCCAAGTTCTATTTCCTTCTCTATATTCTTTATATTTATGTAGTAATGCAAACCTTAGCAGCATGAATCAGCTTCTTCAAAGCTCCTTTTGGTTGATTATCTATGTAAAAAAAAAAAGAAGAAAAAAAACCAATAAATTGGGAAAATAGTGCCACGCCACAACAGACATCCAAATGATTTTTTTAGTTCAGACAACTAGAGCCTTATAATCCCTCTTTTTGCTTTAATAAAGAATTTGATATAAGGCAGGATGGCCTTGGACATGCTCCCAAGAAGCTAAACAATAAAGTACTGGAAGTACCATAATTTCATTTAACGAGGTTCTTCACTACTCACTCCAAGAACAAATTTATAATAAGAATCTGGTATTCACCTAAATACAGTCCACAGTCTCGACTATTCTTGGAATCTTTCAGCATACAAAATGTAAGTGGAATCATACTCCAAACTTAAATAACATTAAACAAGCACGCATTTTCTCATTACAAAAGGAATTGCTTCTTGTAAGATAAAGCAGAAGTGAAAAAGTACAAACAGAACACATGTGTTCACTTTAGGAATGCAATTTTCTTCAGTGCACTAATGTTATCACCAAAGAAATTTACAAAAAAAATCGTATCTTCTGCTCCTTAATAAATTTGCTAATTATGCAGGGGGTAGAAGGAGAAAAAAGAGACAAGACACAAAGTCAGAAGAGCTGGGGAAAACTAATAAAAGATACACAAAACACTTCTGTACTCTTTTTGCAACTTCCAATGAATCTATAATTATGTCAACAAAAAATTCTTTTTTCAAGTCAAAGGAACTGGTTTGAAAATACAGTGAGCGGCTATATTGAACCTAACTCCTGCCTGAGTTTCCAGACTGCAACCAGCAGTGGTAATAACAATTTGAGATGGACAGGATTAAAGTACTGAGCCATCTAATTTAAACAACAAACAAAAACAGTATCCTAAGGTATTCATCTATATAACACTCATTTTTTAAACTACCCACCCATCCATCTGATTAGCTGACATGACAGGGAAAAACAGGCATTGAAATTATTATGATGCAATGTGAAAATTGCTGTAACAAAGATGGACAATATATAAAAAGAACAGGGAGGAAAGAAGCTGTAAATCTGTCCGAGGAGTTGGGAGAAAGATTTACTGAAAAGGCAGTATTCCAACTGAAGCTTAACAGTAAGGGATGGTGAGAGAGGGACAGAGTATTAGAGACAGATGAAGAAGATGTGCCAAAGAAGAACTGCATAAAGAATATGGTGCTTGGGCGCCTGGGTGGCTCAGTCGTTAAGCGTCTGCCTTCGGCTCAGGTCATGATCCCAGGGTCCTGGGATCGAGTCCCACATCGGGCTCCCTGTTCGGCGGGAAGCCTGCTTCTCCCTCTCCCACTCGCCCTGCTTGTGTTCCTGCTCTTGCTATCTCTCTGTCTGTCAAATAAATAAATAAAATCTTTAAAAAAAAAAAAAAAAAAAAAGAATATGGTGCACACAGGGGTGCCTCAGTGGCTCAGATGGTTAAGCATCTGCCTTCGGCTCAGGTCATGATCCCAGGGTCCTGGGATTGAGCCCCGCATCGGGCTCCCTGCTCAGCAGGGAGCCTGCTTCTCCCTCTCCCTCTGCTGTTCCCCCTGCTTGTGCTCTCTCGCTCTCCCTGTCAAATAAATAAATAAAATCTTAAAAAAAAGAAAAAAGAACATGGTGCACACAAAAAACAAATAATCCAATCAAGAAATGGGCAGAAGATATAAACAGGTATTTCTCCAAAGAAAACACACAAATGGCCAACAGACACATGAAAACATGCTCAACATCACTCAGCATCAGGGAAATACAAACCAAAACCACAATGATATACCACCTCACACCAGTCAGAATGGCTAAATTAAACAAGTCATGAAACCAAGGATGCGGAGAAAGGGGAACCCTCCTACACTGTTGGTGGAAATGCAAGCTAGTACAGCCACTCTGGAAAACAGTATGGAGGTTCCTCAAAAAGTTGAAAACAAAGCTACCCTACGACCCAGCAATTGCACTACTGGGTATTTACCCCAAAGATACAAATGTGATCTGAAGGGGTACCTACACCCCAATGTTTATAGCAGCAATGTCCACAATAGCCAAACTATGGAAAGAGCCCAGATGTCCATCAAAGATGAATGAATAAAAAGATGTGGTGTGTGTATATATTGTATATATACACAATGGAATACTACGCAGACATAAAAAAAATGAAATCCTGCCATTTGCAACAACATGGATGAAACTAGAGGGTATTATGCTAAGCAAAATAAGTCAATCAGAGAAAAACAATTATCATATGATCTCACTGATATGTGGAATTTAAGAAACAAAACAGAGGATCATAGGGGAAGAGAGTATAAAATAAAATAAGACAAAACCAGAGAGGGAAACAAAGAGACTCTTAATCACAGGAAATAAACTGAGAGTTGCTGGAGGAGAGGGAGGTGGGGAATGGTATAACTGGGTGATGGACATTAAGGAGGGCACGTGATGTGATGAGCACTAGGTATTATATAAGACTGATGGATCACTGACCTCTACCTCTGAAACTAATAATACATTATATGTTAATTAACTGAATTTAAATTAAAAAAAAAAAAAAAAACTTGAGAGCCAAAAAAAAAAAAAAAAAAGGACCATGGTGCACATAGGGAACTAAAAGAAAATACAACAGGCTCATCATTTTTAGCAAAAGAGGATGAATCATGACTTAATAATACCCAACTGCGTACCATTTTCTGATTCACTCATTTCCAACTCCAAGTTATCATCGTTTGTTATGTCTTCTCCCAGCACAGCAGCCCAATCTTTCATCTTTATCAAGCGTTCAGTAAGAGACTTGACATTTAGCAAAAAAGGGAAAAAAGAGAAAGAGGGTAATGCCTTTTGCTAATTGATTTACAACTTCTGAATGTGCAGTCACAGTTTAAAAATCAATCTACCGAGATAACAGTATATGAGCTCTTATTCACCAGCTGATACTAAGATATGTAAATACTCTGAAAAGCTGTAACATTTATTGACTATTAAACTCTACAAGTTAAAAACCAAACCTGTTTATTCCTAAATCAAATACAATACTTGATAATGGCCCATTTTTGCTAAATACATCACATGACTATAAAGTAACAAAACATTTTCTTATAGGACATTCTTCACATGCCACAAATAAGAGTGGCCATTAACATGAGAGTAAATTTTGTGTGAGGTCAAACAAATCCGCAAGTGAGACACATGATATATAAAAAGATCACAGACTTTACAGATCTGATTTTTTTCAAATAAATGATTAGGTGAGGAGTTCAACTGAGATAAAGAAAAAAAATTATAGAACAGAATCTGAATTGGTACATTACAGGTTTTCCAACAGTACTTTTTGAATTTTCTCAAATAAAGAAAGATTTTCTAGCACTATAGGTAATAAAATGACTGTGCCATGCATTTCTGTGGAAGGACCCACCTAAAAACCCATTCTGCTCTATAATTTCTACCCTTCAATCTCTTCCCTCTTGAGAATTCCAGGCATAAATAACATGGCTTACAGCTTTGACTGAGCTTGAGATTAGCATCTCATTCTTGTTCTGTTTAGGAAGAATCCCAAGTTCTTTAGTAGGGTAAGATTAGGGAAAAAAATAAAGCAATATCCCAAATTATGAATACAACTCCTAAAGCTGGAATCTTAAAAACATTCTTAGTGGGGGGTGGGGGGATACATAATAACATAATAAAATAAAATTTAAAAAAAAACATTCTTAGTAACAACGTAAAGAGCATAAATATATAGGTTTCAAGATGGCAACCTCCACTTCACTGCGTAGATTACAGAATATTAGTTTTACATCTTATTACTTGATACTCACACCTGGGTATCTGTTTGCAGCTTGAAAACATAAGATTTAAAAGAACAGGAAAGAAAAAGGGTAGAATGAGGCAAATAAGGAGTAGGAAAAAATGAACAAATCCTACAATAATATCAATTATTATATTCCTATTAGAGTCAAGTTTCAATTAGACTTATTTTTTGAAAAGTATTCATCTCCATGAAAGTACATACACCAGCTAATCTAGGTATTACAGACATCTAGCCAATACATATCACTTCATCTGTCCAATTTCTAAAATTCTTTCCAACATCTTATCAATAGAAACAGATGGCAGTCTAAAGACAAAGGTAAAATCCACTATTCTTTTTCTTTCTTCATTAAATACCTAGGGTAAAATACAGAGCAAAGGAGAAAAAGGACACATAGAATAATGATTTATATAGATCATATATATTAATAATATATAATATCAATAATATACATTAATATATTATATATTATATAATTAGTATACACTATTACATAATATATATGTTACAAATCTGTGAGTCTTCAAGCAGCATTTGGGAGCAAGAATGACAATACTGGTACAAATTAAAATGAATGCCAAAGAAGTACACATGCTCAAATTTGACCAAATAATTATAAAAATAAAAGTTACTAAGACAAAAATTTTCAAATTTCAGAATTAGTACAAAATTCCAGCTGACTCAGTCACTAAAACCAGGGGGGCCACTTACCTTGATCTGATTTTCTTTATCACACAGAACTTGTTCTGCATATACTTTGGAGTCTTCAAAAGTTATTTTCTGTTTATTAAGTTGACTCACTTGTTCTTTCCATTCTTCAGCATCTTGTAAAAGCTAAAATTCAAACCCCACCAAAACAAAAAAGCAACTCATTATTTTTCATACTTATGTGTAAAGGAATTTATTTATATATTTAGATGTATCATTAATAGATATTATACAACACAATGTGTTGCTAAGAAGTAAAGGGGGGAGGGATGAAGGAAGGAAAGAAGGGAATGAAGGGCAGGCTCCCGTTTTCAAAGAATTTTCAAGAAGGATAATGTAAAATAAGAGACACTTAAACTTAAACACTGTTCAACTGATTTACATAATAAACTTAGACCAAATAAAAGGCTTTTTGAGACATATATATATGTTAGATTTGGTCATTTCTTACCATCCCTTAAGTCCTATATTTTTTTTAAATCATGTGCTGTTTTGTAGTTAACTAAACTTCCAGAGATACCACTAAACTGGAATAGATCAAATTCTGCATAAACAGTCTTTTACTGTATATACTTTTATAGGAAATACTTTTTGAACATGATACAAAAGGTAAGGATTGTTATAAAACAGACTTGATTATATAACACTTAAAAGCTTCACAAATCAAAAAATAACACAAAATCTAAAAACAAACAAGTAACTAGAAAGGAATTCTTATACATATGCAACAAAAGATTGATAACCTTAACATGCAAAAATCTCTTAGAAGTCAATAAGAAAAACAGGAAAAAAATGAATGAGCAACCAATTCACAAAAGAAATGGGCCATATAAATATGAAAGAAAAGTCCAAATTTATTAAATCTTTAAAACTCAATTCTATTGAACAGTAATTATTGGATTTCTCTGCAAAACTAAGGCTTCATAAGCATATTTCCTAGCACAAGAAAACTAAACTTTTTCTACATGTGTATAACAGAATTAAGAGGACACCAACAGATTAAAAACAAATGAGGATTGAAGACAAAAACCTGAATTTTGTGATTAGATGGACTCTAGAGAGTTACTAAAGAAACTGGATACCCAGGGGCACCTGGGTGGCTCAGTAGGTTAGGCATCTGCCTTCAGCTAGGATCATAATCCCAGAGTCCTGGGATAGAACCCCACATAAGGCTGCCTGCTCAGCAGGGAGTCTGCTTCTCCCTCTCCATCTGCCCCCCCCACCCCCACTCGTGCTCGCTTTCTCTCACTCTCTCTCTCAAATAAATAAATAAAAATCTAAAAAAAAAAAAGGAAGAAGAAGAAATTACATACCCAGCAGTCTTAAGAAGTCAGGGAAGGAGTGAATTAGAACATGGCATCAGTGAATATAGAATAGTTGATTTCAAGAACTTTAGTTATTAAAAAGGAGTTAGATGAAAGCAGGTGTAAAGAGTAAGACAATCGGAGGGGTGCCTGGGCGGCAGAGCTGGTTGAGCGTATGACTCTTGATTTTGGCTCAGGTCATGAACTCAGGGTTGCAGACCAAGGCCCGTGTCAGGTTCCACGCTCAGCATGGAGTCTGTTTAAGTTTCTCTCTCCCTCTCCCTCTGCCACTCCCCACCCCTCTCTCTCAAATAAATAATCTTAAAAAAAAAAAAAAAGAGGAAGACAATCTAGGTGAAATTTTTTCAAGATAGAAAAGGCCAGTTTTTATTTCAACAGAGCAATTTAACACAAGGTTTACCACCACTTTCTCCTGCAATCTATTAAGATGAGAGTAAATCTACTAAGAGACTTAGGAAAAGGAAAAAAAGCAGCAGCATAAACCCACAAGAAAAAAGAAAACAGGCAATAAGGAAAAAGGTAATTCTAGATGTGGAAAGTAGAGGGGCACCTGGGTGGCTCAGTCAGTTGAGCATCTGACTCTTGATTTCGCCTCAGGTCCTGATCTCAGGGTCTTGAGACTGAGTCCCATGTCAGGCTCCGCACTGGGCGTCCTGCTTAAGATTCTCTCCCTCTCCCTTCTCACTCTCCCTCCCGCCAACTCACTCTCTCTGGGGGGGGGGGGGGGGGGAAGTAGAAAGAGAAAGAAGTATAGTAAAAGATTTAGCAGACCATCAAAGCTGAAATTTACTCAGAAGATGGGAAAGTCCAAATGCAGGTTGATTTCATACAACCCAAAATGCTCATAATTTGGAGGCACTAACACTAGGGGTGTAAGTGGGATTGAAAAGAGGAGGACTGCCTGAAAGTATGTATAAAAAAAGTTAGAAAGTCCCTCATGTTCTCCCTGCACATACATATACATACATTCTTACTCTCCATCCATCCCTCCCACCCACCCTCATCTTTCACATGCATGCACACATGCACACACACATATTTACACACATATACACATCTGGCAAAAGCCCAGAAAGTTATTCTCTGGAGAAGTGGAAAATGAAACTCTGGGATACCTGGCCCAGGTGAAAGTGTGAGTAAAATATTGAAAACATAAAGGTATTAAGTGAAAGATGACTTACTGAATAGTGACAAACCAACAAGCCTTACCTCTCTGTTTATCTCACTGTTGGCAAATGGGCTTCTACCTCTCAAATAGAAACTGAGGAGGTATCATCCCTGTAGAAAATGATCTTCAGATACCAATAATTGGGGATCATCCAATGAAACATCCTAGGCAGATTACCCTACAGAAGAACCTCCCAATAACACACACAGAGCTCCCAATTAGACATGGAAAGTTCCACTATTAAATGAACAGACTGTGGGCACCTGGGTTGCTCAGTTGGTTGAGCATCTGCTCGGGTCATGATCCCAGGGTCCTGGGACTGAGTCAGCATCAGGCTCCCTGCTCAGCGGGGACCTGCTTTTCCCTCTCCTCCCTGCTCGTGCTCTCTCTCGCTATCTCTCTCTCTCAAATAAATAAATAAAATCTTTTAAAAAAATAAATAAGCAGATTGCAGTGAATCACCTAATATCTGCTTTAAAAAGAAGCTCTTAAATAAAAGACATAGACAAAAACAGAAAATAGAGGAAACAAGACAACTCAGGGAACTGAAACAAACACTTCAAAAAGAAAAAAGAAAAAATATCCTCAGCAAGATAAGAACATGGCATCCATATATAAAGAAGAGGCATAAGCAAAACAAAACAAAATACTTAAAATTGAAAAATATAGAAGAATAAGTCAACGAAACTTCCATATAAACAAGAAAATCAAAGAGGACATCCTCAAATAATTACCGTATAATCATATAAAAATCCCCAAAAAAGCGTGTAGCAATATCCCAGAACTGAATCAAGAGCAAGAGTTTCCAGACTAAGAGTTCCAGACATTCCAACAAATGTATGAAAAAAGACCCTGCATCATCATGACATTTTGGAGAACTAGAAACAATGAAAGATATTAAAAGGTTCCAGGGAGGAAAAGAGCAGATCACAAAAACAGATCCAGTAATCCAAGTAGCATTTGACTTCTCAAAAGCAATACTGGAAAACGAACACCATGGATCAATAATGTCAAAATTTCAAGAAAAAAAAAAATTTAAGCCCAGAAGATATCCAACCAAAATGTCAGTAACTTTGAGAGAAGACATTCTCAAGAAGATGCACATTTTTTTAGAAGTTAGCTTGTATACCTTTTTCTCAAGAAGCTAATCAAGAGAATTAACCACAAAAGAGCAAGTCTTGGATACAGGAAATAGAAGATCCAACACAGGAGAAAGACAAAGGGAAAGATGGGAGTGAAGTGAAATCTCAGGACAACAGAAGCATTAACAGACCCAGAGAATAACTTCCTATCAAATCAGGAGGATGGAAGACCCCAGGAAGGATTGCTTCAAAAAAAAAAAAAAAAACAGTCAATTATCAAAGCATTTGAATGCATAAATAAGATATTTAAATCTCCAGAAAACAGCATTTGAATGCATAAATAAGATATTCAGCATCTCCAGAAGACAGACACATAGACAGCTATGTAGGAAACAAAACAATTACTAACCCTAGAGCAAAGAAAATGTTGGGTAAAACAGAGCATGTAGTCAGAGCACATCGTGTGGCTCAGCTGTAACATTTAAAGAACTGTAAATAATGTAATCAATGAAAAATTTTCCCATGGAAAAATTTTAACTATACTGGGAGAATAGTGGGACAGAAAACATATTTGCGTGTCTGAGAGTGTCTAATATATATGAAGAAGAGGGTAAAAGCTAAATCCTCATTTGATCTACCATCAGAACTGTTTCTATCTTTAGGCCCCAGACCCATAGCTTCAAGATAATTCTCATGTGTATTCTCTGCCCTCCTTCAGTCTGGCTTTGACGAGTTGGTACTAAATGCTATTTGCTGTGATTACTAAAATTTGCCCTGGATTACTCTAACTACTGAAGAAACAAGGTGCCAGGAGTATACACTTTGCACCCTATACAAAAGAGACACCAAAGGATATACGGGAGATTGTCCTGCTCTCCTGTTTTCCAGGAAAAGCCTAACCTTGCCCCTAGCATGGGTCAGTCTTGAGTATGCCCAGAACATTTATAATTACATATTCACAGTTTAAAAGTCCCTATAGAGTACAAACCTGTTTCTGGCTTTCCTGAAGTTGGGAATTTTCACTCAAAGCATCTTTTATAGCTATCTTAAGTCGTTCTTCATTCATTTGAAATATTTTAAAGGTTGTTTTGGCCTAAGTAAAACACAACATATCAAGCTTATAAGAATTAATTTAATACAATAGCTCTTTTTTATACATACTCCCTAAAACATGGAATTAAAGTCAAAAACATGCCAATATTAATAGGAAAGGCAGCGTAGGGATAGCAGAAAAAAGGCTAGTCTAGAATCAGGGTCCAGTCATGGCTCTGCCAGGAACTTGCCATGTGGCCTTGGATAAAGGATTTAACCACTTGTAATCTTTTATGTACTATGTAGCAAATTTTGTTAACTTTTTATTACCTGCCTCTCTTACTAGAATTTAAACTAGATGAGAGCTTTCCTATTTTGTCTACTAATGTTAAGTGCCAAGCACTTTCAACAATGACCAGTACATAGGAAGAACTCAATAAATACCTGTCCAACAAAAAAAATGAACCTTCCTGAAGTACCTTCTACAAAGGAACTATATCTAAGACCCCAGTATCTCAAATTCTAGTATTCTATCTTCTTCTTTAAACATAAAACAGTAAAATTAAAATGATTTTCAAAAGCAACAGACCTTCTAGGCTAATTCAACTTACTTCAGCCACTTGTGATTTAAGAGATTTTGATTCATCTTCTAGGGACTGTATCCTTTTTGAAATATCCACCATCTGGAAAGACAGCATCCATCAATAAACGAGTATTTATTTACTAAATTTCTCCAGCTTCCAAGACACCACATAGCTTAGATATATTGTTAACCTAATACATCTACTCAAAAAAATGAGGATTCTAAGAAAACTTGTCAGCCATAAAAGAGATTTTATATGAATGTTAGGCAATAATATTTCATCTCATCTTTAATATTTCATAACATTTAAGTTATATAGGCTCAAGATAAGTCCACTGACATCATATCTTACTAAATAATCACACACATCTAGATCTTCCTTACAACAGATTTTAAAATAAATGCCAAAGCAAAGTTAAAATGTTCTCAAAATACCTTTTGAGTAATTAAAAAAAATCCACCATGTATGTGATTATTCAACTTTATTTATGTGAGCCACTTCATAGTACATATAGAAAATATAAGAATGTGCAAGAAACTTAACATGGTAATGGTAACCTCTAACATGTAAAAAAAAGCTAGTGGATCTCAAAAATTTTACTCTGTACTTAACAGCCTTCTGTATTTTGGGGATTTTTTTTAGAATGCATATAATACTTTAACTGATACCAATATATATATATATATATATTTTTAAGTGGGCTCCATGCCCAGCACAAAGCCCAACACAGGGCTTGAACACATGACGGAGATCAAGATCTGAGCTGAGATCTGAGATCAAGAGTCGGACACTTAACCGAATGAGCCACCAGGCACCCCGATACCTACTAATATTTTAAAATTCAGTAACTTTCTTTTCCTACAGTCTCCTCATTTATGTAAAAACCTTACCAATTCATCTTGTTCAGAATGTTTAGATTTCTCTTCTTTTAATTGGTTTTCCAGAAAAAGTATTTCATCCTCAAGTTCAGATTTAGACTTGTTCAGATTTTCACAGACTGCCTAAAAGAGGAAGCCAACTTTATAAGACAGGCATAGAACTTTTTGGTTATGATAAATCAGACAAGTATAATCAAACACATATACTGTAAATCAAATAAATTTAGTTTACATATTTGTTCATTTTTATACCATTTAAATAATAGCAATGCTAGCAGGGGTCAGCAAACTTTTTCTATAAAAAGCCACAGAGTAAATATTTTAGGCTTGCAGGCCATGTAGTCGCTGTCCCAACTACGCCTATGTAGTAAGAATGCAAAGACATGTAAATGAATGAGCATGGCTGTGTTCCAATAAAATTTTATTTACAAAAACAGGTGGAGAAGCCAAACAATCTGATTAAAAATGGGCAGAGGACCTAAATAGACGTTTCTCCAAAGAAGACATACAGATGGCCAACAGACACATGTAAAGATCCTCACCATCACTCATCATCAGGGAAATGCAAATCAAAACCACAATGAAGTGTCATCTCATACCTATCAAAATGGCTAAAATAAAAGAGACAAGAAATAACAAGTGTTGGCAAGGATGTGGAGAAAAAGGAACCCTCGTGCACTGTTGCTGGGAATGTAAATTGGTACAGCCACTGTGGAAAACAGAAATACTGTATGATCCAATGATTCCACTACTTTTTATTAAAAAAAAATAATAATAAGTCAAAAAGATATATATACCCCTATGTTTACTGCAGCATTATTTACAATAACTAAAATAGGGCAGCAATATAACTGTCCATCGATAGATGAATGGATAAAGAAGATGTGGTATATACACACAATGGAATATTACGTAGCCATAAAAAAATGATGAGATCTTGCCATTTGTGACAATGTGGATGGACCTAAAAGGTATTATGCTAAGTGAAATAAGTCAGACTGAGAAAGACAAATACCAAATGATTTCACTCATATGTGGAATCTAAAAAAACAAAACAAATAAACAAACAAAAAGCAAAATCAGACCTATAAATTCAGGAAATAAACTGATGGATGCCACAGGAAAGATGGTGGGGGATTGGGCAAAATGAGTAAAGGTGAGTGGGAGATCAGGCTTCCAATTATGGAATAAGTCATGGAAATAAGAGGTCCAGCATAGGAAATACAGTCAATGAGACTGTAATAGCATTGTATGATGAGACAGATTGTAGCTATACTTGTGGTGAGCACAGCATAAAGTATAGACATGTTGAATCACTATGTTGTACACCTGAAACTAATCTAACATTTGTATCAACCATACTCAAATAAAAAAAAATTAAAAAAAAAAAAAAACAGGTGGAGAGCCCAGAATATAGTTTGCCAACCTCTGCTTTAGAGCATTATAAAGGAAAAAATGAGAAATAAGTCTGATTAATAAAATTAAAGACATAATAAAAACTAAACTCAAAAAATAATGAAGATTGCTTCAGAATAATGTTCTGCATTGAATTATTTTCTGGGACCTTTTTAATTTTAAATGATTAGTTACTGAATTATTCCAATTGGATTTTAAATACTGTAATAAACATACCTCTGATATTTGTGATCCTTCAACAAACTTGTTAAAAAAAAAAACCAAAAGATTCAAAGAATTTAATGGAGACCAAAATAAAAAAAGAACAAGTACATACTATATTATAGTGGCTAAAAACTTGTTTATATGTATTTCCCCAACTTTGGTTATTTGATTATATGAATTCCCTGACTTGAATCAAAATTACTGTACTGTTTTGATTTTATCTACTGATTCAACCATCAAATTTGTTTAATTCCATCATATATAGTTTATATTATGTTTACCAAGCTTAAAAATAAACACTACATGTTTTTTAAAATTACAAAAATCAGAGGAAAAACTTCCAAAACATTCATTTAAATTTTACTGTTAGATCATGTAAATTCAATTCCTTAAGAATAAATTGGTGTGTTTTATTTTATCCACAATATTGCCAAACTTGAATAAATGCCTTTTCTGTCCAGTTTAGGCTCTTCTATTAGCAAGCTAAATGCCTTCTACAATTCTTTCTTTTTTAATCAAACTAATAAGTTACTACTGGAACAGGAGATAAAACAGAAGGTCAGTAAATAAAACAATTTCAACAAATTCTTGAGGATATTAATAGGTAACAAATGAAGAAAGAAAAGATTACGAAATTTGCTCCATTTGGAATTCAATTTATAACTTCCTTTGGACTCTACTAGGAAATTCTGAAACATAAAATATAGATTTTTTAAATTTCTATTTTAATTCCAGTTAGTTACCATCCAGTGTTATACACATAGACTTTCTGATGGTTACAGACATCAGTGATTGATAACAGCCGAGCTGGACTGTCTGAACACATACACCAAAAAAAAGTACAAAGTCCATTGTTTTCTACTTTAGTACTAGCATGCTTCTAACACTTCCATCTCTAAATAGTAACAAACAGCATTTACCCTAATCTGTTGTAGATTAGCTAAATGACAAATTTTTATTATTTCCCTTCTTACTACTAGCCAAATCATACCTGGCTCAGGAGAGCTGACTAGACATATCTCTTCCAAACCCTGCATTCAGTGACATCATGTTGGTACCTTGAAATTGAGAGTATTTACCCAACAGAACCAAGCAAATGCTACAAATAAGGACTCCTGCTTTTCAGAAAGCCAGCTGTTAAACCTTTACCAGCACACTGCTGCTTACAATATAAATCTTTGGTCTAATTCTAGTTAGCTCCCAATAACAATGGGGATGAAGTGAAGGCACGTACTGCCACAATTTACATAATTTATTCCTGCCAACTATTCCTAAATTTATGAAAATGAATCCTATTCTTCCTTTCTAGAGCAAACGGAATTAAAAAAAGGAATGGTTACTTAATACATTTCATTCCTAAGAATGAAAAATAAAGAGCTCCTATATGGCCCTCGGTTCCAGTAAACTGAATGTTAGCAAGGAGAGCTCAAATTTTTAAGATACTTTATGCTACCTAATGTTCCATTTCCTATAATTAACTTTTTCTTTAAGTTTTAACATCTAGCAATGTTCTTTCACATTTCCTTTAAAATAGTTTTCAGGAGATACATTTTTCTTAAAGTTTATGTTATTTAGTAAGAATCTTACCCCCAGCTTTTATAATTATATTATTTGTTTTTACCTCCAAACTTTGTGCTTCTGTTGACTCCTTCTCAAAACTGGCATCCTTTAAAGATGATTCTAAGCCTTCACACTGAAAGAAAGCAACACTGTAAGGAAAAACTCTACAAATTTTATTCTAAATTTATCTGGATAGGTGTCTAAGACACAAAATCCACTTCCACATGTATGCTTAATTTACCTCAATTTACTTAGCTTTAAGTTCTTCAAATATGAGTACTATAATAGAGCCAGGGCAGCTAACATACCACAACCCCCCATCTTGAGTAACAAATGGCAGAACTTCACCCTTAAGACTAAGAGAACTGTCCTAAGTCGGCCTATTCATTAAAGAGAAATTAATACAAACTGGCCATCAGAAATTTTCACTTGTAATTCAAATCATATTACAAATAAAGCAAGCAGGCAATATAACATCTTTAAATGTGCAAAACAAAGAATATGAAACATAAAATGCTGTAAGATTTGGCAAAATAAACTTATTTCAATGCTTTAAAAAATAGTGATTAAATGGAAGACTAGGCTATTTGGACAAACCTTCTCACCAGAACAAGAAGAGATGGACAAAAACACACAGAAAAATAGGGTATGTTTGAAGGCTTCAGAGCTATCCATAGGGTGAGAATTTGTGATAGAAGAGGGAATCCTCAGAGAAGCAAGACCAACATTTGACATTTCCTTCTCCCTGTCCAAAAGCAGAGGATAGGCCAAAAACTGAGCAGAAACTAATACCAACCCACACTAGCTACCTTATAAGAAAGTCTAAACCAGAAACAGACCAATCCCTTGAAATAAGGGCAAACTTCCAAACATTTTAATCTGTAATTAAAGTAATCTACGATTTCTGATGTCTCGGCCTAGCTGCCTATGAGAAGCAACAGTAAATCCTCACTGGAGAAAGATAAAATCACTCACAGCTTCAAATTTTCTCTTATATAACCCGGCATTGATGAACACAAGATTTGACTAAGAACCAAGAAAAAAAAATGAGCAAGAGAAACAGACTCTTGAAGGACACAAATAATAGATTTTCAGTCAGGGGGAGCCTGGGTGGCACAGTTGGTTAAGCCCCCCACTCTTAGATTTGGCTCAGGTCATGATCTCAGAGTCGTGAGACTGAGTTCCACATCAGGTTCTGCACTCAGCATGAAATCGGCATAAGATTCTCTCTCCCTTTCCCCCTGCCCCTCCCCACTATGCTCACTCTCTCTCCCCCTCAAATAAATAAATAAATCTTAAAAAAAAAAAAAAAAAGAACTGGCAATAAGATATTAAAATAAGGTTAATATGGGATGCCTGGGTGGCTCAGCCGGTTAAGCAGCTGCCTTCAGCTCAGGTCATGATCCCACAGTCCTGGGATCAAGTTCCGCATCGGGCTCCTTGCTCAGCAGGGAGCCTGTTCCCTGCTTGTGCCCTCTCTCTCTCTCTCTCTCTGACAAGTAAATTAAATCTTAAAAAGAAAAGAAAGAAAATAATTGCCAACTTAGAATTCTGTAAACAGCATTACACAAAATGTACATTATACATTATCAGACAAACAAAAACTGAGAGAATTTATCAACAATATACTCTACAAAAGGAAAGACTAGTGTGAGGCACCTGGGTGGCTCAGTTGGTTAAGCGTCTGCCTTCGGCTCAGGTCATGATCCCAGGGTCCTGGCATCCAGCCCCACATAGGGCTCCCTGCTCTGCAGGGGAATCTGCTTCTCCCACTCCCTCTCCCTCTGCCCTGCTCCTGTTCTCTCTCTCACTCTCACTCTTCCTCTCTCTCAAAAAAATAAAATATTAAAAAATATATTTCTTTAAAACAAAGGAAAGACTAGGGTATTCTTCTGAAGTAAGGAAAATCATCCCAGATGGAAGCTGAAAATGAAGGAAAGAATAAATAGCAATGGAAATAATAAACATGTGGATAAATCCAAATAAATGGTCACTATTTCAAATAGTAATAAAATGATTTGGAGGTTTAAATAAATATAAAATCAAAATATAGTGCAATAACACTTGGACAAAAAGGGACAAGTGGAATTAAAGTATTCTAAGATCTTTACATCATCCAGTAAGTAGTAACAGCACTTACTTATATTAGATTTTAATAAATTAAGGATACATGTTGTAACCTCTAAGGTAACCATTAAAAGAATATAAAATAATCCAGGGCGCCTGGGTGGCTCAGTTGGTTAAGCGACTGCCTTCGGCTCAGGTCATGATCCTGGAGTCCCTGGATCGAGTCCCGCATCGGGCTCCCTGCTCGGCAGGGAGTCTGCTTCGTCCTCTGACCCTATCCCCTCTCATGTGTTCTCTCTCTCTCATTCTCTCTCTCTCAAATAAATAAATAAAATCTTTAAAAAAAAAAAAAAAAAAAAGAATATAAAATAATCCATTAGTAACAAACCCACTGATAAACAGAAAATATTGAAGTAATAAAAAATAAACTATTTTAATAAGAAAGAAAACAAGAGGAGAGAAAAAAGAACATGGAATAGGTGTCAAAAAGAAATAGTTAAGACGACACATTTAAACCCTAATAAATTAGAAATTACAATGAATGCAAATGAAGTAATACTCCATTAAATACAAAGATTTTTTTAGACTGATTTAAAAAAGCAAAACCCAACTGTATACTATTTCTAAAAGAGACAACATAAATACAAGTACATAAAAAGGTTAAAAGTAGGGGCGCCTGGGTGGCTCAGTCGTTAAGCATCTGCCTTCGGCTCAGGTTATGATCCCAGGGACCTGGGATCGAGCCCCGCGTTGGGCTCCCTCTCCTACTCCCCCTGCTTGTGTTCCCTCTCTCACTGTGTCTCTGTCAAATAAATAAAATCTTTAAAAAATCTTTAAAAAAAAAAAGGTTAAAAGTAAAATAATGGGAAAAGATCTACCGTGAAAATACTTACCAAATGAAAGGTTGTAATAGCTACACTAATAACAGACAAAATCAAAAATTCCTAAAGATAAACAGGGGTATTTCATAATGATAAAAGGCTCAATCTAACTAAGAAGATAAAACAATTCTAAATCTGTATGCACCTAACATAGCCTCAATATACATAAAATTAAGAGAAAAACAAATGCGGGACGCCTGGGCAGCTCAGTCGTTAAGCGTCTGCCTTCGGCTCAGGTCATGATACCAGGGTCCTGGGATCGAGCCCCGCATCGGGCTCCCCGCTCTGTGGGGAGTCTGCTTCTCCCTCTCCCACTCCCCCTGCTTGTGTTCCCTTTCTCGCTGTGTCTCTCTCTGTCAAATAAATAAATAAAATCTTTAAAAAAAAAAGAAAAACAAATGCATAGTCATAATGGGAAACATACTTCTCTCAAGAACCAATAGATAATATGAATTTTAAAAGTAACAATTAATTTTTATATTTATATACCAATAAACTAGAGTAAATAAAAGTCTGTATTAACACAAGGGTAATGAATGTATGTATTTCTGTCATACACGAAACGTTTACCAAAATCAATCTTATGCCAAGCCATAAATTAAGTCTCAACAAACAACAAAGGACTGAAATCATAGAGTGTATACTCTGAATTACATAGAATTAGGTAGAATTAAGCTAAAAATTAATAAAAAATAAATTTTTAGGAAATCTCTATTTATTAGGAAATTAATAAGTACCCTACCAAATAACTAGTGTTTCAAAGAAGACAGCACAATAAAAATTTTAAAATATTTTATACTGAATGATCAAGAAAACATGACATACCCAAACTGGTGAGATGCTTTAATGAAAGCCAAAGTAAATTATAGCTTTAATGCAGAAATTATAAAGAAAGAGTAAAAATTCAATGATTTAAGTACACATCCCAAAAAGTGAACAAAAAAGAAGAGTAAAATAAACCAAAAAAACATGGAAAAAAAGAAGTAATAAAGTAATAAAATATAAAACAAAGTAAAAAGAATCAACCAAGCCAAAAGATTGTTCTTTAAAGGCACTAAAAAGGGGCGCCTGCGTGGCTCAGTCGGTTAAGGGTCTGCCTTCGGCTCAGGTCATGATCCCAGGGTCCCAGGATTGAGCCCCACATCAGTCTCCCTGCTCAGCGGGGAGTCTGCTTCTCCCTCTCCCTCTCCCCCTCCCCAACTTGTATGCGTGTGTGTGCGCACACAGTCTCTCTCTCTCAGATAAATAAAATCTATAAATAAATAAATAAATAAATAAAAGGCACTAAAAAATTTGATAAAACAGTGACAAGGCTGATAAAGGATAAAAAAGAAAGAGAGAAGTGCAAACAACCAATTATCAGGAATAAAAACGTAGATACTTCACTAAAGGTCCCACAAATGTTTAGAAAATAAGAGGAGAATAAACACTATTCCAGCAATGAGCAAATAAAAAATGAAATTTAAAAAATTCATTTGCAATAGCATCAAAAAGAATAAAATATGTAGGAGTAAATTTAACCAAAAAAAGTGTAAGCATTATACTCTATTTTTTGTTTCTTTGTTTAAGATTTTATTTTTAAGTAATCTCTACACCCAGCATGGGGCTCGAACTTACAATACTGACATCAAAGATAGCATGCTCTACCAACTGACCAAGTCAAATGCCCCGTAACTCTAAAAACTATAAAACGTTATTGAAATAGAGAAGACCCAAGTAAATGGAAAGACATCTCATATTCATAGATCAGAGACTTAATATCATTGAGATAGCAATACTCCCCGAATTGATCTAGATTCAACATAAGCCCTATCAAAACTGCAGCTAATCTGGGGAGCCTGGCTGGCTTAGTCAGTGGAGCATGCAACTCTTGATCTCAGTGTTGTGGATTCAAGCCCCATGTTGGATTCAGAGATTACTTAAAAATTTAAAAAAAAAAAAAAATTTAAGATTTATTTATTTTAGTGGGGGTGGGGGAGAGCAGAGTGAGAGGGTCCCAAGCCTACTCCAAGCTCAGCGTAGAGCCCGATGCAGGGCTCGGTCCTACAACCCTCAGATCATGACCTGAGCCGAAACCAAGAGTCATATGCTCAACCAACTGTGCCACCCAGGCGTCCCAAAAATAAAATGTTAAAAAAAAAAAAAAAATTCTGGTTAATCTACTTGCAGAAATTGCAAGCTGATCCCAAAATTCGCAGAAAATGCAAAGGACTCAGAACAGTCAAAATGATCTTGAAATAAAGGAACAAAGTTAGAGGACTTACATTTCCCAATTTCAAACCTTACTACAAAGCTACACTGATCAAGACAGTTTGGAACTGACATAAAGATAGATATAACAGATCAATGAAATAAGTTGAGAATCCAGAAATGAACCTTCACAATTACAGTCAACTGATTATCGACAAGAGTGCCACGACAATTCAATGGGGGAAAGAATAGTTCTTTCAGCAAATGGTGCTAGGAAAAACTGGATATCCACATGCCAAAGAATGAAGTTGGACCCACCGCTACCTCTCACAATTTCTAAAAAGCTAATTCAAAACAGATCAAAGACCTAAACATAAGATCGAATCCCATAAAACTATTAGGAAGAAATACAAGTGTAAATCTTTGTGAGCTTGTTTTAAGCAACCGTTTCTTAGATATGACACCAAAAGTATAATCAACAAAAGAAAAAGTAGATAAACTAAGCATTATCAAAATTAAAAACTTTTAGGTGCACCTGGGTGGCTCAGTTGACTAATCTGTCATTAATCATGATCTTAGGGTCCTGGGATGGAGCTCCACATCGACCTCCCTGCTCAGTGGGGAGTCTCCTTCTCCTTCTCCCTCTGCCCCTCCCCACCACTAGTGCTCTCTCTCAAATAAATAAATAAAATCTTTAAAAAAAAAATTAAAAACTTTTATGCCTCAAAGACACCACCAAGAAAGTGAGGAGACAACCCACAAAAATGAGGGAAAATACTTGCAAATCACATATCTGATAAGAAGCTCATATCTATAATATATAAATTACAACTCAATAATAAAAAGATGAATAACCGGGGCGCCTGGGTGGCTCAGTTGGTTAAGTGACTGCCTTCGGCTCAGGTCATGATCTCAGGGTCCTGGGATCAGGCCCCGCATCGGGCTCCCTGCTCGGCAGCAAGCCTGCTTCTCCCTTTCCCACTCCCCCTGCTTGTGTTCCCTCTCTCGCTGTGTCTCTCTCTGTCAAATAAATGAATAAAATCTTAAAAAAAAAAAAAAAAAGGGAAAACATTTAAAAAAAAAAAAGATGAATAACCCAATTTAAAAATAGGCAAAGGAACTGAGGAGACATTTCTCAAGAGAAGATAAATAAATGGCCAATGAGCACATGAAAAGATAAATGTTCAACACAATTAGCCATCAGAGAAATGCAAATTAAAACTACACACTTCACACTAGGACAGCAAGGATGTGGAGAAACTAGACTCACAAACTTCCAGAAGGAATGTCAACTGGCACAGCCACTATAGAAAACAATTTGGCATTTCCTCAAAAAGTTAAATATAGATCCAACAATTTCATGCATAAGTATATGCCCAAAAGAGTTAAAAACATATATCCACACAAAACTTGTACATGAATGTCCATAGCAGCATCATTTACAGCACCCAAAAAACAGAATAACCAAACTGACAAAGAGATATATAAATAGTGGCACAGAATATTACTTGGCAAAAAAAGAAAGTAAGTACCAGTACATGCTACAACATGGATTAACCCTGAAAACATAATGTAAGTGAAAAAAGCCAGTCACAAAGGACCACATATTGTATGATTCCATTAATGCAAAACGTTCAGAATAGGCAAATCTATACACAACATGGATGAACCTTGAAAACATTTTGCTAAGTGAAAAAAGCCAGACACAAAGAACCACATGTTACATGATTCCATTTATGTGAATGGAACCCAGAATAGGCAAATTTATAGAAACAAAAAGTAGATAAGTTGTCTAGGGTTTGGCAGTAGGGGAAACTGGGTGAAGGGTGATAACTAAGGCATACAGGGTTTCTTTTTGGGGTAATAAAAATATACAAAAATTATGGCAATGGATGTACAGCTGTAAATATACCAAAAGCCAGTCATTTGTATACTTTAAATGGGTGAACTGCATAGTGTGTGAATTATATCCCAACAAAGCTATTACGAAAAAACTATACTATTTAGAATAGTTTCAAAAGTCATCAGATACTAGGGAATAAATCTAAGAAAAGATGTTAAACACCGCAACACAAAAATGTATACAACAACAGTGAGAGAATTTTAAAAAGGCATAAATAGGGGCGCCTGGGTGGCTCAGTCGTTAAGCGTCTGCCTTCGGCTCAGGTCATGGTCCCAGGGTCCTGGGATCGAGCCCCGCATCGGGCTCCTTGCTCAGCGGGAAGCCTGCTTCTCCCTCTCCCACTCCCCCTGCTTGTGTTCCCTCTCTGGCTGTGTCTCTCTCTGTCAAATAAATAAATAAAATCTTAAAAAAAAAAAAAAAAGGCATAAATAGAGGGATATACTATAGTCCATGGATAAGAATTCAACATTATAAAGACGTCAGTTCTCTCCAAATTGATCTATATATTCAATGTAATCCCAATCAAATCCCTAGCAGGCTATGTGTGTAAATTGATGAACTGATTTAAAAAAAAAAAAAAAAAAATTTGGCGGGGGAGACACCTGGGTGGCTCAGTCAGTTAAGCATCTGCCTTCAGCTCAGGTCATGATCCCAGGGTCCTGGGATTGAGCCCCACATCAGGCTCCCTGCTCAGCAGGGAGTCTGCTTCTCTCTCTCCCTCTGCTGCTTCCCCTGCTTGTGCTCCACCCACCCTCGGCAAATAAATGAATAAAATCTTTAAAGAAAAAAATTTTTTAAAGATTTTTATTTATTTATTTGTCAGAGAGAGAGAGAGAGACTGAGCAAACAAGGGGAGCGGCAGGCAGAGGGAGGAGCAGGCCCCCCACTGAGCAGGGAGCCCGATGTGGGGCTCGATCCCGGGCCCCTGGGATCATGACCTGAGCTGAAGGCAGATGCTTAACCAACTGAGCCACCCAGGCGTCCCTGATTTAAAATTTACATGGAATAGCAAAGTGCCAAGATCACCAAGACAATCTTTAAGAACGAACATGGAGGTTTACACTGTCAGCTATCAAGAATTGTTATAAAAATACAGTAGATTAAAATAGCATGAAATTGGCACAAGAATTTTAAGAAACAGACCAACAGAACAGAAGATATCATAGAAAGACTCAGATATATATGGCCACTTGATTTAAGATGACACTACAGAACAAAGGAAAAGATGGGTCTTTTCAATAAATGGTACTGGCTAATTCAATATTCATATGAAAAACACTGAATCTTAACTTCCAAATCATACCATCACAGATTCAATTCCAGATGAATTAAAGACTAATTACATTTGGGTTAAACTCTTTTCCCCAAAATTTATATGTTAAAGGCCCAGTACCTCACAATGTGACTGTATTTGGAGAGAGGCCCTTTAAAGAGATGATTAAGATGAGGCCTTTAGGGTGAGTCCTAATCTATCTAATCAGACTGGTGTCCCTATAAGAACAGGACACATTGGACACCTGCGTGGCTCAGTCAGTTAAGCCTCTGCCTTTGGCTCAGGTCATGATCCCAGGGTCCTGGGATCCAGCCCTGCATCAGGCTCCCTGCTCAGCGGGGAGCTTGCTTCTCCCTCTCCCTCTGCTGCTCCCCCTTCTTGTGTTCTGTCTCTCTCTCTCTCAAATAAATAAAATTTTAAAAAAAAAGGGGGAGGAAATATAGACACACAAAGACACCAGAAATGAACACCTGCACAGAGGTAAGACCATGTGAGGTCCGTAGGCGATTACGTACAGGCTAAGGAGAGGAGCCTCATAAGAAATCAAACCTGCCAACACTTTGATCCAGAACTGTGAAAATATTAATTTCTGTTGGATAAGCCAGCTGGCCTTCAGTATTTTGTTATGGCAGTCCTAGCAAACTTATACAAAGACTAAATGAGAAAAGTAAAACAAAGTTTCTAAAAAATAGCACAAAAGAGTATTTCCATATCCTTGAGTAGTCAAAAATTTTTAAATAAGAAACAAAAAGCAATCATCAAAAGACAAGATTGACAAATTAGACTATGTTAAAATTAAGAACTTCTGCTTACCGTTTGAAATAAAAAGGCAAACCACACAGTGGAGGAAAATATTTACAGGACATATATCTGACAAAGGGCTCGTATTCAAATATAGAAAATATTCTACATACCAAAAAGGAAAAAGAGAGATAGCCACACCTTTTCAAATATGAAAAAATATGAAAATATGAAAAAATATGAAAAAAAAAACTTCACAAAAAGGATATCCAACATGACCAATAAATACTTGAAAAAGTGCTTAACCTCATTATCAGGGAAATACAGATTGAAACCACAATGAGACACCACTATATACATGTACCACAATGGTTAAAATTAATAAGATTGGTAATATAAAAGGCAACTGAACGCTCACACTTTACAAAGCATTAATAATCTCAAACTTACATTGAAGTATCTGCCTTGAAAAGTATTAAGTCCTCTGACTCTAACATGAATGTTAACATTTTCAAAAATATCTTACCTCTTTTTGAACAAGGCTAAATTTTTCAAGTAGTTTACATTTTTCATCAATTAGTGTAGAAAGTTCTATAGCAAGCTTGTTCTCTCTCCCTGAAAAGAAAGTTCATATCATCATCATATGTAAATTGTTTTAAGTTTCAAAATTATGAACAATAATGATGAGATCTAGAATAGAAAAAAGAGCTTACCCACATAAAGTCGGCTTCTAACCTGAAACAAATTTTTAACAAAAATTACATTAAAACAAATATATATTCAAGTAAATCTAATTTATTTAACTTCTACCAACTGAAAAATAACTGGTTTCTTATTGCCTTAGTATGAATATACATTAACTGAAAGTGTTCTTTTTTCAAAAGGAAAGAAATGCTACATATTAAAGTCTCTCTACTGAAGAGTCACATTATGTATTAGCATATTAAAGGCTCTGAAATAACTCTACCTTAAAGACACCTGTTTCATTTCATTTATCCCACTGTTCTTCAAATATACTTGACCCTAAAACAAACTATTTCAGGAAGCCCTTAGTATCCTCTCCCCCAGTGATAACATCCAAAATAACAGAGTTTGAGAAAATGTTACCATAGGGCCATGGATTGAACTGACTACAAAATCTTTTTCTTCTTTAATCTCTTTCTCTCTCAAAAAATGAAGGAAAAATCCCATTTGTAAAGGTGAACAGGCTTAGAAGACTAAAATCATCTACGGAAGATATATAGGGATAAAATTTTAAAGTTTTTTTTTTTAAAGTTTTAAAGTCAAAGTACAGTAGAATCAGTACTGATGAGGACTAAATTAGTGAAGTGAATCATCACATTGAGGACCTATCTCAAAAGGTAATAAGAACCTATAAAAAAATTGAAAAACAAAAGTTAAGAAATATGGAAGACAGAAGTAGAAGGGGCAGGATCTAAAAACACAGTCCCAAAAAGAGAAAAACAAAATGTAAAATGCAGAAGGAATCTCCTAGGATTAAAAAAAGATGAAAGATCTCATATTAAAAGATTCCAAGGAATTCTAAAAAGAATTCTAAAAAGACAAGGAAGTAAGGGTTTAAAGTATTAAAAGGAAGTAAGGGTTTAAAGTATTAAAAGGACAGAACTTGAACTTGGGACCTAGAACGTTTATATCAAACAAATTACGATTCCAATGTGGGAGCTTAATTCAAATATCCTCAAGCACTCAAAATAAAGTCTCAAAAAGTTTGCCATACAAAGATCTACACTAAAAACAATTTCGAAAGAAGTATTCAAATACGGGAAGAAGTAAATCCAGGAGACCCTGCAAGAGATATGTCAATTAAGAGTAACCAAATATCAGGGCACCTGGGTGGCTCAGTCGTTAAGGGCCTGCCTTCAGCTCAGGTCATGATCCCAGGGTCCTGGGATCCAGCCCCGCATCAGGATCCCTGCTCAGCGGGAAGCCTGCTTCTCCCTCTCCCACTCCCCCTGCTTGTGTTCCTGCTCTATCTCTCTCTGTCAAATAAATAAAATCTTAAAAAAAAAAAAAGAGTAACCAAATATCTTGGTAATATTTTTTTGTGGTCGTACGGGATAGGGACAGGGTAGAGGAGAAAGTTAAAAACAAAGAAAAGAAAAGGAGAAAGGGGAGCCTGGGTGGCTCAGTTGATTAAACATCTGACTCTTGATTTTAACTCAGGTCATGATCTCAGGGTCATGGGATGGAGCCCCACGGTCAGGCTCCTTGCTCAGTGTGAAGTCTGCTTGTCCCTCTCCCTCTGCCCCTCCCCCTGCTCATGCATGCTCTCTCTCTCTCTCTCAAATAAATAAACATCATCTTTTTTTTTTTAAGATTTTATTAATTTATCTGAGAGAGCAGAAGCAGAGGGAATGCAGGCAGAAGGAGAAGCAGCAGGCTCCCCACTAAGCAGAGAGCCTGCTGTGGGGGTCGATCCCAGGACCCTGGGATCATGACCTGAGCCAAAGGCAGATGCTTAACCAACTGAGCCACCAGGTGCCCCAATAAATAAAATCTTAAAAAAATTAAAAAAAAAGAAAAGAAGAAATATGTCTGGGTTGGAAAGTGAAAGAAACCAAGGGATGTGAGAGTATGCTAAGGTTCTTGTCTTCATTGCAGGAAGATTTACTTACCAATGCAAAAAGAATTTAAAAGAAACATAAAAAGTGGAATAAATAAACTAAGCTGAAAGAAACCAGTCCAAATACATCAATAAACATAATATATATAGTTAGACTAAACTCAATAGGGGAAAAAAACAGAGATTTTCAGATTAGATATAAAAGAAATTTATATAGGATGCACATTAAGTAGAAGACCATAGAAAGGTTGAAAAGCAGAAGATGGAAAAAGACCCATCAAACATCACCCAAAAGAAAGTTGATATGGCTATAACAAGAGATAAAAGAAACCATAAGAGAGAAGTAACACAAACATTAAAGAGGATCACCAGATATTGATAAAAAGTTCAATCCACCAAGAAGAGATATAGCACTTCTAAACATATATACACCTAATAAAATATGCTCAAAATATGTAAAGCAAGAATTGATGGAACTGCAAAAAGAAACTGATAAATCTATCATGAGAGTGAAATTCAGGCAAATTCTCTTCCTTTTTGATAGAGGAAAGAAACAAACAAAAAAGCAAGAACATAACACATGAACACAAATTAGTCAGATCAAGCAAGCTTGATCTAACTGATGGATACAGAATGATATACATATATCTGCTTTCAACAATAAACAATGGAATAGAATAAAGAAAAGATCTACATGCATGTGGAACTCTAATACGTGGCATGGCAGATGGGTAGGAAAATGATTATATTCAAGATGGATCAAGAACTGAAGTGTTGAAAACAATATTTTCAAATAATTTCTGTTCATAAGAAAACATCTTAAAGAAGATGAAAAGATGTTTCATACTGGTACATTGATTTGGGACATGTGGGTTATTTCCAGGTTTTTTTTCTATTACAAATAGTGCTGCTGTGTATATTCTTATCCATCTTGAATACAACTTTTTTGTCTGGCATGAGGTAGGGATTCGGTGTATTTTTAACCCCAAGATATAAACTGTAGTATATTCTTACAATGTAACATTCTAAAGCAATCAAAATGGAAAAAAACATACCCTCATCTAAAAACATGGATGAATCTTAGTAATAGAGGATAAACTAAAAAAATTCCAAAATATGACTTATGGCATGATACCAAACAAAATTACATACTATACTTCTTAGGAATATATGTAGATATGACAAAAAAAATTTTTAAGGCATATGAATAATCAACACAGAATCCAGAACAGGGTTACCTCTAGTACAAGGAAGAAAGCGGAAAAGGGGATGCAATTAGGGAATATCACCTAAATATAAGTGACAGTCAATGGCTTTGCTTGCAGAGTGAGTGGTACATTCACAGATGTTTAGTATACCGTTTACACAGATCACGGGGCGCCTGGGTGGCTTAGTCGGTTAAGCGCCTGCCTTCAGCTCAGGTCACGATAACAGAGTCCTGGAATCCAGCCCCGCATCAGGCCCCCTCTCCCTCTGCCCCTCCCCCCTCATAATCTCTCTTTCTCTCTCTCTCTCTCTCTTGCTCTAGCTCTCAAATAAATAAAATCTTTTTAAAAATAAACAGATCAAAATAAATAAGATATAAATGTAGGGTTTTAATATTAGTGTAGAATACTTCTACAAAGAAAGTCTTTAAAATTTTTACACTTAAAAAAATTCCTCTGGGGGTGCCTGGGTGGCTCAGTTGGTTAAGCGACTGCCTTCGGCTCAGGTCATGATCCTGGAGTCTCCGGATCGAGTCCCGCATCAGGCTCCCTGCTCAGCAGGGAGTCTGCTTCTCCCTCTGACCCTCCCCCCTCTCATGTGCTCTCTCTCGCTCTCTCATTCTCTCTCTCAAATAAATAAATAAAATCTTAAAAAAAAAAAAAAAAAATTCCTCTGAATCCATAGTCAGCTTCTAGTAGCCACACATTAACGTGAGAAATGCACTTAACAATAAGCTAACTTGGGGCACCTGGGTGGCTCAGTCATTAATTAAGCGTCTCCCTCAGCTCAGGTCATGATCTCAGGGTCCTGGGATCAAGCCCCACATGGGGCTCCCTGCAGGGCAGGAAGCCTGCTTCTCCCTCTCCCGCTCCCCCTGCTTGTGTTCCCCCTCTCACTGTGTCTCTCTCTGTCAAATAAATAAAATCTTAAAACAAACAAACAAGCTAACTTGTTTCCTTAAAATAAAAGATCTGTTTCTCATATTAACTGTTCAACCTTAAGACACATGAATATTCTCTTAGCATTTGTTACTTACCGATTGAAAACTTCTCCACAGAAACAAGAGAACAACAAAAACTCCAACAACACCTGCACATATCACCAATTCCCATGGGAAACCATAGGGCTTAGGACCTCTCATATCTTCAGGCAATGCTGCCACAACCTTCAAGACAAAGAAAAGTAACTTTTCAAAAATGCACGTTTGATAAAAAGTGTTGATTACAAACTGATATACATGGAATGTTTGTATCCCCCCAAAATTCATATGTAGCAACCTAATCCCCAGGGTGATGATATTTGGAAGTAGGGCTTTGGGGAGGTGATCATGAACGCAGAGCCTTTGTGCATGGAATCAGTGCCCTCAGAAGAGGCCATAGAGACTTCCCTGGACCTTTCCACCATGTGAGGTAATAATGAGAAGAATGAACCAGGAAGTGTGCCTTCACAGACACAGGATCTTCAGCTCCTTGATCTTGGCCTTCTCAGCCTCCAGAACTAACAACGTTACTTGTTTAACCCACCCAGTCTGTGGTGTTTTTATTAATAATAGCAGCCCTTAGAAACTAAGACACAAACATAAGTACAAGTTTATGTGTAAACACTATTAACACCCTTTCCATGAAATGGGCTACCAGACTACCAAACAGAAGGTATCACAGTATATTTTTCTGGCAGGTGATGAAAAATAACACTATGGTATAATGCAGTGACTTGCAAACTGGAGTCCTACAGAGACACCTCAGAGCTTCTCAGAGTAAGCGGAGAGAAGGCTAAAGAAAGAATCTGAGTTCAGGTCCTCTAACACTGAGATCAACCAGTTTAGGTTTTATGTGTAGAGTATACTGGATTCCATTTATGATTTCCCCACAGTGGGGGAAAAAATAGATCTGCAGCTTAAAAAAAAAAAAAAAAGTTTGAAAACCACCGATGAAGCTTTGGATTTGGAATCTGAATGCCTCTACCCTACTTCTGTGGCTCCCTTCTCTTATCTGTCTTGGGAATAATGCTGTTTCAACATGCAGGGCAGGTACTCGGTAAAGGTAACTATTTCTATTAATCCTTCAAAGACCATGATCCTGTAACCATGGCCTTTCCACACTACTTCTCTCCCTAACAGGTCTTTGGCATAAAACAGCTTAAGGCTTTTACAGTTCCTCCTGTATTTCATCTTTCCCTGGGTCAGTTCATTATTCATCCTCATCCAATGGGGTTATTCTTTTGTTACCAGGCCCCAGATATTACTCAATCACAGAAAGAAGAATGGTAGGGGAAAAAAGAAAAATGCGCTTTTAAGAAAAATCTTAAGTCTAATCAGGTTTGATTCTTTTCAGGGTTCAACCCAAAACCTGTGTGACCAATCTTCCCTTTTTAGGCCCTTTCTACCTAGAAAAACACCCTTTAATGTCTATTCTCCTCTCCAAAGTCTGTTTCATAACTCTGATCCATATAAGTATTCCTTCCAAATTGCTTTCTGTACTTCATTAACCTGTATTAAATAAATCTGATTATACCTTTTCTAAAAAAAAAAAAATACCCCTTTACTCTGATCTCTGCCTCTCCCTACATTACCCCAGTTACCAATTCACAAGAAATGTGTATTAAAAAAAAAAAAAAACTTCCAACCTGGAAAAGCTCAGGACCAGACGGATTCACTAGAGAATTCTACCGAAAGTTTATAGAAGAATTAATGCCAATCATTCTCAAACTCTGCCAAAAAATAAAAAAGGAGGGAACTCTTCCTAATTCATTCTATGAGGCCAGTATTACCTTGATATGACAGCCAAACAAATATATCACACAAGAAAAGAAAACCACATGTCAATATATGATATAAATGCAAAAGTCCTCAATCAAATACTGGCAAACCAAATATAGCAGCATATAAAAAGAACTATATACCATGACCAAGTGGAATTTATCCCAGGAATACAAGTTTAGTTCAACATACAAAAATAAGTCAATGTTATATACCATATTAGTAGGAAAAGAAAAATCACACGATCATCTCAATAAACACAGAAAAGACATTTAACAAGATCAAACACCCTTTATGATCAAAACATTCAATAAACTAGGACTGAAGGGAACTTTCTCAACCTGATAAGGGGCATCTATGAAAAACCAAGAGCTAACATCATACTTAGTGGTGAAAGACTGAAACCTTTCACCTTAAAATCAGGAACAAGATAAGGATATCCACTTTCTACATATTCATTCAACATTGTACTGGAGGTTCTGGCCAGGGCAGTTAGGCAAGAAAAAAGTAAAAGGCACCTATATTGGAAAGGAAAAAATAAAACTATCTCCATTTGAAGATGACATAATTTTACATACAGAAAAGCCTAAATAGGCCTAAAATTCTAAAATAAGAATTCTAAATAAGAAACTATTAGAGCTAATAAACAAGCTCAGCAAAGCTGCAGAATACAAAATCAATACAGAAAAAATCAGTTCTATTTCTATACAATAACAATGAGCAATGTGAAATGAAATTAAGAAAACATTTCCATTGGGGTGCCTGGGTGGCTCAGTCAGTTAAGCATCCAACTCTTGATTTCGGCTCAGATCATGATCTCATCAGGGTCCTGAGATCAAGCCCCACATGGGGCTCTCCACACTGGGCGTGAGACCTGCTTAAGATTCTCTCTCTCCCTCTCCCTCTGCCACCCCTCCTCCCTCTCTCTCTGAAAAAAAAAAAAAAAAGAATGAAAGAAAGAAAACATTTCCATTTACAAGGCATCAAAAAGAATAAAAGACTTAGGAATAAGTTTAACAAAATAAGTGCAAACCTCACACACTCTGAAAACTACAAAACACTGTTGAAATAAATTTAAGTTCTAAACAAATGGAAAGATGTCCCATGTTTATAGATTGGAAGACTTAATATTGTCAAGATGGCAATACTCCCCCAAAGTGATCTACAGAATCAATGCACTCCCTATCAATATTCCAACTGCCTCTTTTGCAAAAATGAACAGGCTGATCCTAAAATTCATGGAAAAATGCAAGATATAGCATTTCCTTCTCTATAGCTATATAGCCATAGAAAGAGAGACAGACAGACAAGGAAGGAAGGAAGCAAGCAAGCAAGCTTGGACTACTCATACTTTCCTATCTCAAAGCTTACAGCAAAGCTATCATAATCAAGACAGTTTAGTAATGGCCTAAGGATAGGCAAATGAACAATGGAATAGAAATGAGTATCCAGAAAGGAACTTAAATTTATGGTCAATTGATTTTGAACAGCAGTACCAAAACAAATCAATGGAGAAAGAATAATCTTTTCAACAAATGTTACTGGGACAAGTGGATCCCCACATGAAAAGGAATGAATCTGAACCCATACTCATACCATATATGAAAATTAATTAAAAAATGGATCACAGACCCTAAGGTAAGAGCTAAAACTCTTAAAAGAAATCATAGTTGTAAAACTTTATGACCTTATTTTGAGCAATGGTTTCTTAGATATGACACCAAAAGTACAAACGACCAAAGAAAAAAATAGTTTTCATCAAAACTGAAAATCTTCATACTTCAAAGGTCACCATCAAGACAGTGAAAAGACAACCCACAGAATGAGAGAAAATATTTGCAAACCATATATCTGATAAGGGTCTAATATCCTGAATATATAAAAGAACTCTTATGACTTCAACAATAAAAAGACAAATTACCCAATTTTTTAAATGAGCAAAACAAATGAATAGATATTTCTCCAAGGAAGATACACAAATGGTGAATAAGCAAATGTACAGATGCTCAACATCATTAAAATTACAGGAATGGAAATCAAAACCACAATGAGATACCACTTTGCATTCACTAAGGTGGCTATTAAAAAAAAAAAGTGTTGGAGAAGATGTGGAAAATTTAACCCTCTTGAATTGCTGGTGGGGATGTAAAATGCTGCAGCCTCTGTGGAAAACAATTTCGCAACTCCTAAAAAGTTAAACATATGGTAAATATGACCCAGTAATTCCACTCCTAGGAATATATCCAAGAGAACTGAAAACATGCACAAAAAACTTATACACGAATGTCCACAGCAGTATTACTCATAATAGCCAAAAGAGTGAAAACAATGCAAATGTCCATTAACTATGAATGGATATTCAAAATGTGGTATATCCATACAACGGAATATTTTTCAGCCATAAAAAGGAATGAAGTACTATTACTTGGGGTGAATCATGAAAGCATACTAAGTAAAAGAAGCCTTAGACAAACGGCCACATATCACATGATTCCATTTACATGAAATACCTGGAATTGACAAATTCATAGAGACAGAAAGTAGATTAGTAGTTGTCAAGGGATAGAGAGAGGGGAAAATTGGGAATAACTGCTAATAAGTACAGAGTTTCTTTTTGGGGTGATGGAAATGTTCTGGACTTGCAATGGCTGCACAACATAGTGAATATCCAAAGAAAAATAACTGAATTGGAGAGTAAAAAGGGATGAATCTTACGTGAATTATGGTTTAATAAAAAATAAATTAATCTTTTAAACTAAAAAAAAAAAAATTTAAAGCAGAACAGTGTTGTGCCATCCTAGCCCCCAGGCCCATTTGGTGAGCACAGTGGTTTTTAGCAAAGAAATCATCCAGGTAAAGATACATTTATAGGACTAGAAACAGTTCTGCAAAATCTGGCTACCCCTCTCCATGTGTCTCTTTATTCACAGCCCTATAAAAACTAAGTTTTGATTATTACAGTTTTTAGCGAAGAAAAGGAAATATGTACAATCTAAAATCATCTCTTGTTCCACAATATGCTTCTCTTCCTATAAACCCTATCTCTGTGAATGAATAGGTTGCTATAGCCAGAAACCTAGCAGTCATTCTGGATTCCTTCACATCCAATCAGCGAAATCCTACCCATTTTAGCTCTTAGCTACTAAATATTTTCCCCATTCAGCACCCTCTTCTTTATCCCTAACTTGACTACTCTGTCATCCCTCCCCTACACCATTTCTAGTTTTGTTTTCCTTACATCTAACCTACATGCTACCATCAGGAAGCTATTTAAACCAAAAGACTAACCACTGAAATTCTTCAAACGCTCTCCAGCACCTACATCGACTGGAATCTACTTACGTCTCCAACAAGTATCATTGTGCGCGTCATTCCGAGTCTACTTTGTATTCTAGTAAAACGGTTGCGAGTTCCCTTCACACACAATGCTGTTTCATGTCCCCTCTGCTTAAACTATTCCATTAGCTTGAAAAGGCTTTCCTAAACGTTTACTCAAGAAAATATAATCTCTCCCACCCTTCAATTTCCCTAGCACTTTTTGTGTATGCTTTGGTAAGCAGTTCATCAGTTTCTACTTGGTACTATTTTTTTGTCTTCTCTCCCTTAACAGACAGCATGATACTAGTGGCCCAAACTCAGTCCATTTAAATTCTCACAGAATTGTCACACACACACACACACACACACACACACACACACACAATCACTAGATGCACTTGGTTGAATGCTTGAATACCATGACAACAGTACTTTTTAATTTAGGTAACAAGAAAACAATCCTCATAACTGACCCAATATTTTAAAAGACTTTTTTGATTTTTAATGCACACATTTTAAAGCACGGGGATATAAATACCCCTAAACGTGTCAACAAAGACACATAAACACTTAAGAGAGAAAAATCTATGCAACCTGTTATAAACTGACCTTAAAAAAAAACTAAAGACATTTTGAGCGCTGGGAGTTCAGTATCTCCAGATTTTAAACCAGCACGATCTTTTTACATTAACACACAGAAAGAAGCGAAGAAAAATCTCACTTATGGTAAAGTATCTCAAAAGAGCATTCTTTATTACAAGAAAATGCAGAATTACAATCCCAACTCCCCGTCCAGGCTTAGGTATCCTTTCAAGACAACGAGAAGTTTCATCACTAAAAGGAATTCATTTCCGAGGATCAGTCCTCAAGTTTCTCACAGTCGGGAGAACCACGTGTCATTGACCCCTGTTCAAAACGAGTAACATGACGGAAAAGCTAATTCGTTTCAGGAATCCGAAAACATTTAACACACCTTTGCAAAATCCCGCTAGGCAAATGCTCTCTTCACCTTCCGGATCTCCAGATCCCCTTCCACCACACACACACATACACACACACACAAAATCCACCCAAGCAGCCTACGAACCTGGCTACTGCCTCGGACACAGGCCGGAGCCCGACAGCAGGTGAGGACTGGCTTCAGGACCTCTAACCACGGCCGCTCAGACCGCAAAGCCAAAGTCTGCTGCTTCCTTCCCCAGGAGGCTCCTGCGACCCCTGGGCCAAGTAACCCTGATCGCGCCTGTACTCACCATGCGTAGCTTTTCCAGAACCAGCCCCAAGTACGACTGAGGGGCCGTCCTGGGCCCCTCCATGGCGCCAAGGCTGCCTCAACTGAAGTGGCCGAAGCCAGGGCCTGGCGTAGCCACAACAATCAGTAGAGAACACACCGCGTTCGGTCCGGAACCCAAACCTGCACCGGCAACCGGAGCAGACCACTGCGGAGCCGGCTGCGGGGGGTTGCTGGAGGGAACGGCACCGACAGGCCTCAAGTGTCCAATGCTGCCCACCCGGAGAGCCTCGCCCCTAGTTACGCTCTACGTCCTGAAGATCCGAAGGTCCAAGCCCGTCCCGCACGAGCCTGCGACCTGCCCTCTCCTCACCGCCTACCCCCCGATTTGGTTTCGGCCAGGCCGCGGTGGGGAGGCGGGGACGCGGGGACGCGGTAACTTACCCCTCCTTCTTCGCGCGACGTGTCCTTGCCTCGCGTTCTTAAAGGGGCCGGCGCTCTACTTGGCGAAGCCAACCAGCCTTGGAAGTCGAGGGGCTCGAGGCAGAGACAGTGGAATTGGGCCTCAGGCTCTGCGCTGTGGTGTGGGCCGCACAGCCCAGAAGACTAGGGCAGTGGCTCAGGGCCCCCTCACTTCGGGTGGCCGCGATAGCGGCGAGGTTCGTCTTGGAGGCCCCCTGGGCGTGGAGCCCCGCGGGGTGAGCGCGGCACGGCCTCTCGACCCAAGGGTGGACGCCAGGTCACGCACCAGCCCCCAGCGCTTTTCTCTCGCAGTCAGTCAAGAGCCTATCTGCACCCCATTGAAGCCCAGCGTACCCCGGGGGACGCTGCCGGCCCAAGGAAACCGGCCGCCGCCTTCATTCCAGTCAGAGAATGGCCTGCAGGGCCTGTGCCGGTGCGTCCTGCCAACCGCGTCCGAACTTTGGACAGGAAGGGGTCGCGGGTCAGCTGTGGTTTGGGCGAAGTTTAACCTCTCCCACGCAAGAGAACATCGATCGGGTCTCCTCTGCCCAGAGGAGGACTGCAGGGATTTACTCGCTTCTACCTAAGTTACCTGGACACTTGCTAGGCAGAACTGCCTTAAATTCCACGAGTTCCTAGTTAGCCAAACGCTAAAGCAAACCCCTGTGGACCTTGGCTGAGCGACTGGTGTTCTCCCCTGAGAAGGGGAGCTAAAAGTAGCACCTTGGGGTCTAAATTTAGGACCCTATTTTTAGGTCTGTTGAATAAAGTATGGAGTGCTGGGTTTGTTCCTGGGAGACTTTGAGCTGACATAGGTGTAAAGGATAACCCGGAAGCCTTCCTTGCCAGCAATAATAATCGGCAACAAACTCGGCCTGCTACAAGTCCTCAGTGAAGCAACACAGAAAGGAGCAAATACTTCTTCCTAAACAAATCACCCAAGAGAACTCAGTAGTTGAACAAAATCTTAAATCCTTAGGAAATTTCCCTAATGTATGCTGGCAGCAACAGAACAACTGTGCCAAAAAGAATTTAAAAAAAGGCCCAAGTTCACAACAGTTGATTTTTAGGACCAAAATGGGGCCTAGTTGTTTAAAACTCAAAGTGCTCTCTTTTGCCACATCAGCCTGCGGAGTTTCCAGGAACTATCAGTATCAAAACGTAGCAGAAATTGCTTAATATTTCTCCATTTTTAAGGTATTATACAACATTCCTATATGTTGGACAGTGTGTATTGAAATTATATTATGTGAATACCTTATTAAAGTCAAAACAGAAGCATAACCAAAATTTTATATTTAAAATTTCAGAGAATCATAGAACTATATATATCAATTAGAGCATTGTATTGGTAAAAAATTCTTCAATGTCTGCACATTTTCAGAAAACTCTAGAATCATTTTCAGCTTTCAGGACATATTTATAACCTAAAACATTTTTTTTAATCCTTTTGCCCACCCTAAGGCAGTCTGTGCCCTTTTCCAATTTTTCAATAATTACCATTCCAAATATAAAAACATAGATTAAAGACAAAATAATAAATGAAAATTTTTAAAAATCTAAAAGATTCCCCAATAAAAACACAGTAAAACTTCAACTCAGTGCAAAATTCAAACCTAATTTCTCTTCTGTACACTTACTAGTCATATAGAAACTTACCTCTTCCTCTAGATCGTTCAGTTCCATTTTTAAAAAAGTTCATGTTAAAATATCTTAACGTGTAAATAAAGTTCTACTAAGCACCTCATATCCTTGAGAAAGATTTCAGATTCTCATACATCTGATACACTCCTGTTTCCACACAGATTGTGATCCTGTTTTGACACTTGTGTGGTAAAGGGGTGCTGTAGGTGGAGTTGTGACTACCAACACAGAATCCAATTTCATGGCCATCACTCCTGATTAAATATGTTTTTTTTCTAAAATATCATATACATTACTACCCTCATAAAAATCTACAATTGAAAAGAGACATCCTGAATTTGATAACTGATAAAAATTAAATTGAATGTTTTATTCTATAGTCAATTCATACAGAATACATGATTTTTACCATGTAAAAGATATTCAAAGATTGTTCTCAAGTAGATAGGGGATTTTGCTGTCTTATATAGACCTGCTTTAAGGGAAATGGAGAACAAATGCTGTTAGTTACAGCTACTAGGAGGCATCAAAGAACACTGGAAACATGCTAACCAGTAAACCTTGTCCACAGCCTAGAAACTGATTTCCCTTATGAAGGGCCCTGTTGCAAAGCTGTAGGTACTAGTTACGCCCATTTAATTAAACAGCCAATGTCATGGGCTACAGGATCCAGTCCTTTGGAAGAAAACCAAACATGCTGAGCCACACTTTCATTCTCTGTACTAGTGATGTAAGAGTTGTTCTCAGAACATATTGAATCAGGAGTTACCTGTTGAACAAGAGCTGGGTAATTTCCTTTGTTAATTCCACATATAAATGAAGCATTCTAATTAAGAATAGATAAATGTTAGAACTCAAAGAGCTTCCTCAATTATAAAGTAGATAAAAAGTAGTATTAATTCCTATTACTTAAACAATTCAAAGAAAGTATGTTGTATAAAAATCTAACTGAAATTACAAGCAAATAGAAACAATTACCTGAAACATTTAGGCAGAAGAAAAGGAAACCTTTTCACCTAAATTTAACTGGAAAATTCCTCAGATTTTCCATTTACTGCAACTATTCAAAGCTATATTATAGGAGCTTAGTAGATGCACTAATATTGTTAAAATTCTAGGTCTGGCAGGAATTCTTCAGAACATTTAGTCCAAACATTATGAACTTAAAGCCCTATAGAGGCCATACAGATGAAATAAATGCAGGGAAATGAAGAATTCATGTCTATTCAATACAAGTACTATTCCTTGAGCTTCTTGTTGCCATATGAAAATGGGAGACTATATATTACAGTCTTCTACTTTTTCAAGAGAACCCAGAAATTCAGATTTTTGTTATGAACTCACCTTTTAAATGTTAGTAACCGGTTCTTAATTTTTTAAACAATGCACAAGTCAGTTTTGACCAACAGCCTGTCATCTAGTCTCAGCTTCTGATGTTAGAGTTTTAAACCTGAGACTGCCCTCCAGAATAAGTAACTTTCCAAGGTCACAAGATAATTACCATAAATTTAAATTCAATATTCCCATGTCTAAAAAATTTCAACCAAAATGGTTAAAGTAAAATGTGTTTGACCATATTTACTGAGTCCACAAAAATAAACATACTTCATAGCCTTTATTAAATAAGCACTTTATATGAGAGGTGAATGTGACATACTGATTAATAAATTGTTATTATTTTTTAATTTAGTAACTTCACTAGTATAATTTGTGGGGGAAGGGTTGACAGGGGAGGGATGTGTCAGTAGGACATACCAGTATACAACTAATTCCATGGGGAGTTGAAAGTTTTATTATGACTTTTTATAATCATCATTCTTACTGGTTTTTATTTTCCCCTATGATGGAGCAGATTTCTAAGTAAAGTTTTTAACCAGTGTCTTTAAGAACAAATCGTACAGGGCACCTGGGTGGCTCAGTCATTACGCCTCTGCCTTCGGCTCAGGTCATGATCCCAGGGTCCTGGGATCAAGTCCCACATCGGGCTCCCTGCTCGGCAGGAAGCCTGCTTCTCCCTCTCCCAATCCCCCTGCTTGTGTTCCTGCTCTCTCTCTCTCTCTGTCAAATAAATAAAATCTTTAAAAAAAAAAAAAAAAAAAAGAATAAATCGTACAGGGTAAGTTAATCACTTCTCTGGGCTTATTTGCCAGGTAATATCAACTCTCTAGAACCTTAGCAAAGAAATAAAGTGAAGAGGAAGTCTCTGAAAGCAAAATAATATATGTTATTAAGCCCAGTTTTCACAGACTCTTATCACAGTCACCACCATCTACCTGGTCACCCAAGCTAGAAACCTGGTAAGTTATCCTCACTTTTCTATTTTCCTCTCCATGCTACATTCAATCAATCATTAAATCCAATGAATTCTATCTACAAAAGATCTGTCTAGTTTGTCCTTCCAATCATTTTAATAACCACCATCAGCTATTAGACCAAAGGTTTAAAAAGGTGGCTAGGGGGCCAGACTTCATCCACAGAACATTTTGTCTGACCTGTATGGTATTTCTTTTTAATCTGAATATTTGCCAGCATTCAAAATCAAGAGATTTCACACAAAATATCCAGATTTCCAACTTTTCTTGAAATATCAAAAGATCTGGCAAAACCAAGCTAAAGGTAAATAGTAGCTACATCCTTTGGAGAAAGCATACACACTCTGTTGGTTACAGTTCTCTTTACCTATGCTTCATTCATTTCATTTGAGTTTATATACCCTGATTTAGACCTTCACCATTTATTTCCTAAGCTAATGCAATAACTTCTTGATCAGACCTGCCTTTGGTCTTTACCTGTTAAATCCTTATTTGATAATATTGACAGACAGACTTTATAAATGAAACTTTTTCATTTTACTCCCTGCTTAAAATTCTTCAGTAGTGCCCCATTATCTACAAGATAGAGTTCAACTTCCTATTATAACATTATAAGCTATTCTTGATTCAATCCCTGTATAATCTTCATTATCATCCTATATTCAGTCAAACTGAATTGCTTATAGTTCGCCAAAAAAATGGTCTCTCCTCCACCTAGAATGCCGATCCTTTCTTTGTCTGGCTAACTCCTCCTCTTCCTTCAAGGTAAGTATGATCTCCTCTGAGACACTTTCCCAGGCCCCTCTGCCCCATCATCTCTACCTACCACTTCCAGTCAGTCTTCTAGGGCATCAGTAGGCTGATCAGTCTATTAGTAGCATCCTATGGCTATTACAGCACTGTATTATAACTACTGCTTTTTTTTTGCCTGTGTCCTCCAACTACAGTAAGCTCCTTAAAGCAGCCACTGGTAAATTTCATCTTAAAAAGTAAGAAAGAAGATAAAAGTGCTTCTTCAATTATTTATATGTTAGCAGTAGATGAGAAAAGGAAATAACATTTGTAAAAGGCCTTCTATGTAAAGCACTATAGCTAAGTCCTTGGCAATATCTCATTTACAATAAATGAGGTAGGATTTAATAGGATTTACAATAAAAAGTGGACAGATTTTGGAATTTTAGCTATGGCTTGGTTAAATTTTGAGATATTAGTTGCTTTTGTAGGATTCTCACAATACACCATTTTGAGATCACAGCTGTCATTCAGATACTAATAAGATGTGCTTAAGATTCATTTTAGCTCATATTATTTCCAAGTTAATTCATTTAGCATAATTTTCCCTGATATGAAAAAAAGGGAAGAAAATAGAAAACAAAAATGCTGAAGATCAACAAAACTTAAGGAAAGGCTAAAAAAAAAAATCCTTCAGCGGCACCTGGGTGGCTCAGATGGTTAAGCGTCTGCCCTCAGCTTAGGTCATGATCCCAGGGTCCTGGGATCAAGCCCCACATCAGGCTCCTGACTCAGCGGGGAGTCTGCTTCTCCCTCTCCCTCTGCCTCTCCCCCTGCTCATGCTCTCACTCCCTCTAAATCTGTGTCTCAAATGAATAAATAAAATCTTTAAAAAAAAAATCCTTAACAATATCCATGCAACAAAACATTCATGTAAGAGAAATCGTACAGGCAAGATTTTATGGAAAGAGAAATATTATGTAACATTTGCATAGGGAGGATTCACTCAAACATCATTTTCAACTACTCCTATATTTAGAAAAATAGATAAAATTATTGCAAAAGATTTAAAAGGTCAACTTACCCTTTTTGTAAGAATTATAATTGATGAAAATGCAGAATTCATGAAATCACAAATGTCAATTTGAAATAAATATTTCAGAATCTGATACTCAGAAGCATCTTCTGTCAATTTATAAATAAAAATAAGTTAACAATGTGATGTAACTTTTGAATCTAATTTCTTCCTTAATTGCTGCATTAGAAAACAAGTAACTTTTTTTTCTTTTACCTTCTTGAGAAGACAAAAAGTAATCAGTTGAAACTGTTTCACTATTTGGGAGGGTATTTTCCACAGATCTGTCTATTTCTGCCTGAGTAGATCCTTCAGTACCTAGTGATGTTTTTGATTTTTCATCATTATTTTTAGAAGATGGAGTTTTGAAATGTACTTCTTTATGAATTCTCCCGGGTGACTCTATTTTAGAAGCCATATCTGCAAATAAAATTAGAAATGTTCATTTTTTTTTTTAAGATTTATTTATTTTAAAGAGAGAGAAAGAGCATGCGTGTGCACTGGGGGAAAGGCAGAGGGAGGGAATCTTCAAGCAGACTCCCTGCTGAGCGGGGAGTCCCGCACAGGGCTCCACATGGGGCACCATGCAGGGCTCAATCCCACAGTCCATGAGATCATGACCTGAGCAGAAACCAAGAGTTGGACACTCAACCAAATGAACCACCCAGGCGCCCCTGGAGTTCGTTTAATACTTGCTTTGTTGTGGGCTTCCCTTTTGTTTTCTAGGCAGGCCATTCTTTGAATTTTTGTGGTCATTGTGACACGTTTTTATGGAAAGAATCCACTAAAACATAAATTGCAGCCTGCATTAGTTCCTACTGCTAATGTAATAAATTACCACACACTTAGTGACTTAAACAATACAAATATATTCTCTTAGAGTTCTGGAGATCAAAAGTCCCAAAACCAAGGTGTTGGCAAGGCTGTGTTCCTTCTGTAGGCTCTAGCAGAGAATCTATTTCCTTGCCTTTTCTGCCTTCTGGAGGCCACCTACATCCCTTAGCTCATGGCCCCTTCTTTCATTTTCAAAGATAGCACTGCAGCATCTTTTAACCTCTCCCTTACTCTGACCCTCTTTCCTTCCACCTTTAACAAACCTTGTGATTATAGTGGGCCCACTAGGATACTCTCTCCATCTGAGGCTGCTTAATTTAATCATATCTGCAGGTCCTTTTTGCCATGTCAAGTAACATAGTCACAGGGTCTCGGAATTAAGACATGAACATCTTTGAATGGTCATTATTCAGCCTACACAATGCCTTTCCTTTATTCTTTTACCAAGGAAGAATTTTTAAAGCTGTATACAATTCTATTCTCTACATTGCCTTTTTGTCCTAAAAACTATTTTAAAAAAACATAACTGTCAAAAACTCTGTTGTGCTATATAAGCTTATGACTAAGAGCAAGACATTAAATAGCTCTCTATAGGATTTCATTCCTCTTAGAAACATTTATTACCCAAGAAAGTGTAATATTTAAATGCCATTGCAAAAATATATATCCCTGCCATTCAAGAAAATTGGTAAGATAGATTATTCATACTTTATCTGTTAGATAACCAGAAAGAGTCAAAATGACCAATATTATTTACAGTATCTACAGCCTACCTTTTTTTTATAAAAAAGGATTTATTAAAAAACCAGTAAGACACTACAACATCATGACACTATAACACAGGGCTTTTAACACAAGACTTGCTTTACAATACTGAAGGGACATAAAACACAAATTGATTCAGAAGCATAGCAATTAAATAAAACAATGAAAGCAAATTTCTTTTAATGAGAACTCAGAATCAAACTTTAGAGGGACTCAACGTGATACTTCCATTCAGGGACTTGATACAAAAAATTGTTTGAACTGCTATGAGCAGGCGGCAAGAGCCACCTTCAAATGAATCTTCAGATTGGAAAACACTGTTTGACCACCTGTTGGGGATAAGTTGCAAACGGAATAATTTAGTATGATCAGTAGCTATTTCGATGATCACCTCACCTGGATACTTTCCCATAACAACTCTACTGGTTGCTGTAATCACCATATCCACAGTAGTTTTGTAAGCAGTGTAATCATATCCTACATAACCACCTATTCTATTTAATAGGTAGAACAAACTGTGCCAGTTACACAAAGAAAGGCAATATTAAAACTTACAGCAATCAATTTCCAAGTTCTGCAATCTAGTCCACTGGATTGTGCATATCTACAACACATATTTGCCAGTATGTACTATTAAATATAAAAGCCATTATCACTCAAACTTCTTTTTTTTAATTTTATCTGTTTATTTTAGAGAGAGAGCATGCAAGCATGAGAGGGGTAGGGGCAGAGAAAGAGGGAGAAGCAGACTCCCTGTTGAGTGCGAAGCCTGACATGGGGCTCAATCCCAGGACCCTGAGATCATGATCAAGCTGAAGTCAGACGCTGAGCCCACTGAGCCACCCAGGCACTGTCTCTCTCAAACTTTAAGTGAGATTGCTCCAAAGATGGAAGAACCACCCACTTCCAAAGAAACTGTATTAGCCGTTTGCACAGAAAGATACCCATAGGCTTAGGGTGTTTGAAACAAATTTGAAAATGACAAGGTACCAATCAAATGTCAGGTATTGTACTTTTCCCACTCTCTTCCAGTTTTGTTAATTTCAAAGTCAATCTTTGTTTCCCCCTTCATCCCATCTCCAGTATATTATTATATAACATATTATCCAGTAGGTATATTAGAAGAAACAATGAATAAATAGAAGCTTTTTAAATCCTAAAATCAGATACATCTTTTATATCAAGCAAAAATTTTGAATGATTGAGAGCAATCTTTATTGGCTAGTAATTATAAGATGTTTTATATTTTAAAGTACATTATTTACTAATTTATTAAAGTGTGTTGTGTAAAACAAATATAGATAATGTAAGTTCAAACTATATTCTTTTTTTTTTTTTAAGATTTTATTTATTTATTTGACAGAGAGATAGAGAGCACAAGTAGGCAGAGTGGCAGGCAGAGGGAGAGGGAGAAGCAGGCTCCCCGCTGAGCAGGGAGCCAGACGTGGGCCTCGATCCCAGGACCCCAGGATCATGACCTGAGCTGAAGGCAGCCGCTTAACCGACTGAGCCACCCAGGCGCTCCTCAAACTATATTCTTAACATCATTATTTAAGTTATTTTAGCAATTAAGCAAAGATTGACAGCATTAAAATAACATTTTGTATGTTTATGTTGGCTCAGTACGTATTTTAAGTAGAATATAAAGGTAAAAAGCTTCAAGATATTCTCATTCAACTGTTAGTAAAATACATGCTTCCATGACTATACACAGGTATATGCTTATTTTCTCTTTCAGACCCAATAACAGCATAAAGTTGTGCTGAGAAATCAAATTAAAATCAATAGTAAACTATATTTTGGATTTCATTCCTATGCTATGAATGTGTCTGGCAAAGGCAAAATTATACATGTTTCCTTAATTTGATGATCTCATGAAATTCACATAATTCTTCAGTGAGTGCCATAAATTTCTGAGAAGGAACTCCAGATTTTATAAATCTTATCACTGCTTTTTTTACAGAAGTCATAAATCTATAGTGGCAGAGAAAAACTTTATATCATCCAACTGATAATATGATCATTAGGGAAAATATAAGGTTTATTTTGCATTTCAGTGTAACAAGGCTGATAGAGATTTAAATAAAATATTCCTGATTTTTCTGATTTTTTGCTACATATTAAATATTTAAATGATTTATACCTTTAAATGATAATATACCTGAGTTCAAATTTAGAATGAAAATATATATGCACATCTTTTGAGAACCTTCATTTAAAAAGGATTATCCATGGGGCATCTGGGTGGCTCAGTAGTTAAGCATCTGCCTTCGGCTCAGGTCATGATCCCAGGGTCCTGGGTTCAAGTCCCGCATAGGGCTCCCTGCTCAGCGGGAAGTCTGCTTCTCCCTTTCCCACTCCCCCCTGCTTGTGCTCCCTCTCTCACTGTGTCTCTCTCTGTCAAATAAATAAATAAAATCTTTAAAAAAATAAATAAATAAAATAAAAAGGATTATCCGGGGCATCTGATTTGGGCTCAGATCGTGATCTGGGGATCCTGGGATCCAGCCCCAAGATGGACTCTCTGCTCAGTGGGTTGTTTGCTCCTCCCTCTCTCTCTGCCCCTCTCCCCTGCTTGTGCTCTCTCTCTCTCTCAGATAAATAAATAAAATCCTAAAAAATAATAAAATAAAAAACAAAAATAAAAAGGATTATCCTTCCCCAAAATTAATTGAAAAAATTTTAATTTGAACCATGTCAAAATTTCCCACATTTGTATTATTGCATCATATATTCATGTGCATACCATATCAAATAGCCATTTATTTTAAGACAATTCAATTTTCAAACATAGTTTAAACTGATCATTTGATTGAATTAACTAATCAGAGTTAAAGGGAAAAAAAAAAAGTTTTAACCAGTCCTAGCCTGAAGTATAGTATTCAGGTAAACTGGGATTTACTTCTCAGTTACTTTTTAAGATAAGGATAGGAAAGTATCAGTGCAGTTCTGAAGAGCAGTATTAACGATTAGTAAGAGAATTATTCAGTGTCTAATTTTGCACTTTCAATTACAAATTTAACATAGCACTTTGATGCTGTCATTTATTTGGCATTGTTCAAAAGATGAAAGTCCCAAGTAAGCAAACACGTATCAGTAATTTAATAATGCCCCCTATGGACATCAAAGCTAAAAATGAGCAATCAGGGGGCCTGGGTGGCTCAGTTGGTTAAGCGTCTGCCTTCAGCTCAGGTCATGATCTCAGGGTCCTGGGATCAAGCCCCATGTTGGGCTCCCTGCTCAGCGGGGAGCTTGCTTCTTCCTCCCCCTCTGTCCCTTATTCCCAATTCGTGCTCTCTCTCTCTCTCTTTCACAAATAAATAAAATCCTTGATAAAATATCACTTAAACTGCATTTAAAATAAATACATATGTTAAGAAAAATTAATACTTCCTATAGTATTTTTATATTTAATTAATTAATTAAATTAATTTCAGGGTATTATTTTCACATGACTTAAACCTAAGCTTTAAGATTTACCTTAGATACAGATATGCCTTTCTTTTTTTTTTTTTTTTTAAGATTTTATTTATTTATTTGAGAGAGAGAATGAGAGAGAGAGAGCATGAGAGGGGGGAGGATCAGAGGGAGAAGCAGACTCCCTGCTGAGCAGGGAGCCCGATGCGGGACTCGATCCCGGGACTCCAGGATCATGACCTGAGCCGAAGGCAGTCGCTTAACCAACTGGCCACCCAGGCACCTCAGATATGCCTTTCTTACAATTGTTTATAAACAGAATTTTAAGTCAAATAAAATAATGAAGAACTTTTCATATTTAACTGTACTTGGGAAACTCATTATTTAAATAAGTTCAATTGGAGTCCTTTTGTAAAATAGTTACTAATATTGTAATAAAAATAATTGTTCCCTAATTTATCTGTTTTGTAAATACCTATATCAGTATATTAGTTTTTCTGTAAATCTGGTTATCTTGGGTCTCAGCCTTTCATAAATATGATTTAAGATCAGTAATTCATTTTTTTATGCACTCTTTCTGATTAAGGCAAATTTTCATTTGCTATTTCCTAAAAGATTTGCTGAAATTATCTGAAAATTTTGGCTGTTGTAGCTATTTCTCCAATAGCCAAAAAATAGGGCCTGTGGCTTTATCTGAATTTCTTTTAGTATTCCTTTTTAAAAACAAATTTTACATGACCCCAGGTCATTTTCCATTTAATTAATATCATAATATTTTGGAATAATATACTTTGTATAGAATGACGTATCGTTTTTAGAAACAGACTAATTTCTGAATATTTTCATGAAAGTCCCTCAAAACTAGTTATAATTGCATAAATGCCCTATTCTCATTTGACTGTTCTTGAAATTTCCATATTTAGAAATTCTCTTAGCATCACTATATGAAATAATAAATAAATTCTACGTAAGTGATATTCAGGCTGTCCTTGAGTTTCTATACATGCTCTAAATATTTTCATATGTCTATATTTTGAAACTTCTCTATTTCTGGACCTGATACTGTTTTGCTTTTTTTATTTTTTTTTTTTTTAAGATTATTTATTTATTTATTTGAGAGAGAGAGAGAGAGAGAGAGAGAGAGCATGAGAGGGGGGAGGATCAGAGGGAGAAGCAGACTCACTGCCGAGCAGGGAGCCCGATGTGGGACTCGATCCTGGGATTCCAGGATCCTGACCTGAGCTGAAGGCAGTCGCTTAACCAACTGAGCCACCCAGGCACCCTGTTTTGCTTTATTTTAGTCTCACTTATTCTTCCCAATTATTCTTATCTGCTTTTTCATAAATATTCCTTTAGGATCTAACAAGTGTAGAACAAAATAATTTCCTCTTTGCCTTTGGCAGTCTAGGTCTTTAATATTTTTAGTCATTAAAAAGCATCACACCTACACCTTTCTCATTTAAAAAAGGGGAAGAATCTAAGTATACATTCTGGTTAAGGATATTAATTAAGTAAAGAGTTCACATTTTGGAGAATATTAAGAAATGACATGTAGTTCTTCTGGAAATTCAAGAAAATCAACCATTTCTGATGGAAATAAATGTGTTTTCTTCTGAGTTTGCAACACTGTTGATCTCTTCTTGTGAAAGGCTATCTGTCATTCTAGGGTTCAATCATTCCTGTATTACTGGCCAATATTTGCGGAGTTCCTAATCTGTCCATCAGAGAGACATCAGAATGGAGATGTGGGAAAGTCATGTTATATAATTCTTTACTTAAAATAGAATCCACAGGTTTTTAATCATAGGAATTACTAGATACCTAGACATCTAGATCTAGAAGTATCCTCTGATACTCTGCCCTCTTCCATCGCCTACTCTTGAGCTCCCAGAATTGAGAGAAAACCATTCAAATATAGTTATACTGGGAAGGTGTTAATGAGCTAAAAAGTTAATGTAAACGAGCAGAAAGAAATCCTCATTTACCAAAATAGAAAGTCAATGGACATCATCTAATATAAATCAAAGCAGAACAATATAAAGGTTTTATTTAGAAAATAGAGATAAATACTAAAAGAAATTTGCTTCAAAAAAAAAAAAAAGAAAAGAAAGAAAGAAATTACTGTCCCTGGAACAAAGGTTAGAGTAGAGATGGACACAGGGAACAGAAATTGCTTTTGTTTAAAAAGAAAAATAGCCTTGGGGCACCTGGGTGGCTCAGTTGTTTGAGCATCTGCCTTTGGCTCAGGTCATGATCCCAGGGTCCTGGGATGGAGCCCCGCATCAGGCTCCCTGCTCAGCGGGAAGCCTGCTTCTCCCTCTCCCATTCCCCCTGCTTTGTTCTCTCTCTCACTGTGTCTCTCTGTGTCAAATAAATAAATAAATAAAATCTTTAAAAAAAAAAAAGAAAAAAATAGCCTTAGTACTATTTATATTTTTAAACCTGTTAACATATACTACTTCAATACAATTAAAAATATATTATAAGCTACCTTAAGATCTTCTTGGAACAGCTATGTATCTCCAATCATTCTTTCTTCCTTAGTATTTTATTTTATAATATTAAGATCTAAGTCCCAGAGTAAACCAGAAATTAATAAAAGGGTAGTTGATAAGGTTGTTGTTAATTATTGAGTATATTGAGAAACATGGATTTCTGGACTTTTTTATCCGATTTGTACTGATAAAAATAAATTATGTCTAAAAAAGTAAATTATATTAGGGGCGCTTGGGTGGCTCAGTCGGTTAAGTGTCTGCCTTCCACTCAGGTCATGATCCCAGGGTCCTGAGCTCCCTGCTCAGCAGAGAGCCTGCTTCTCCCTCTCCCTCTGCTGCTCCCCTGCTTGTGCACTCTCCCTCTCTCTCTGTCAAATAAATAAATAAATAAATAAATAAATAAATAAAATAAATAAAATTATAGATATTTTATACGAACCTGATGGACTGGATCTGCTTTTCAGCATCATAACTTCCATATTATCTGTGTGATAATTTTCAGCTGAAAATTCTTCTGTTTCATCATTTTCAATTACATTATTTTCATCCTGTATCTGTTTGGAAAATTGCAATTCTGTTTCCTTTGGAATGTCCTGGAAGTTCCAATTATATAAAAACTTTTTAAAATATGGTAAGGTATCAGAATCATCTGTTTTCTCTAGGACTCTTTCCTTTCCTACTTGCTCTTCAGTTTCCATAATTTCTATTGTTTTTATTTCTTGTTCCTTATCAGGGTCAAATTTACTTGTTGGAAGACGTTCATGTTTATCTCCTCCACTTCCTTCTTCACTTTTTCCATCATCTGATATAATTTTATCTTCATTGTTATATACAAAGCCTAGCATACCAAAACCAAAATCAAACCAACTTGGCTTGAGAATTGAGGTATCATTGACGATTGTGTCTTCTTTTTCTGTTAATATTTCTGTGCATGGAACTGTGGGTTCTTCCTCAGATGATAAGGAATTAGGAACATCTTGTAATGGTGGATCGCTTTCTTTGGACAATAATTCAAGCCCTGTATACTCACCTCCAAAACCTAAATAACTTTTAAAACCACCCCCAAACCAACTAGTGGCTTCAGGACTGATAATGTTCTCTGACTCAGAACCTAGTTCAGACTGTTTCTTTGGCACTGAATTGAATTCCAATTCAGGTTCTTGCTTTTGTTCTGTTTGGGGTTCATCATTATTTAATTCCTCTAGGTCATTCTCCTCTTCTCCTGCTATTTTTCTACTTTGAAATGAACTTTCTTGTAGAGGTTCAATAACTGATTCAAAAGCCTTTCCTTCAGCTAGTTCCCTTCCAAATCCAAACCATCCTTTCACTTCAGGCGAGGATGGTGGGATGTGATCCACTTCTGGAACATAATCCTCTTCCATACTTCCAGCTTCCACTGCTTCCCAGTCTTTTGATTCACTAGTACTTCTGACATCTTCAGGAGCTTCCGATACTGGAAACTGATCTTCAAACAAAGTACTTTCAGAAGTTGAATAAAATCCAGATTCTGTCTGAAAGTCACTTTCATATACACTAGATTTTTGGTCTTTATCTTCTTCATATGGACATATATTTTTGCCATCATCATTGTTTAATTCACTGTCTTCATTTTCAAATGCGTAACTTACTCCAAGAAGACAAAGAAAATCAGATTCCTACAAGAGAAAAATTGATTGACATAAATATACTAAAATTCCTTGTTTCTCCCTAAATCACTTAAAATAGATGACTATGCAGCACAACAAAAACTAAAATCAGATCTCCTAATCTCAAACATTTATATCACAACTGACTCAGGGTCAATGATATAAATCTAAATGAAAAATCAAGGTTTTGAGTATATTCTGGAAATAAACTCTTGATGAAAAGGCATACAGGTCCACAAAATCTTGCTTCTTTTAAGAGTACACTAACCAGACACATGCAGCTGTGTGGTGATTTGAGAGGGGAGTTTCACAGCACATGGTGACAGCTCAGACAGCCCAGAGATTCTAAAGCATGAAGGCCTTGTTAAAAGTTGCCTGGGTGGCTCAGTCGTTGGGCGGCTGCCTTCGGCTCAGGTCATGATCTCGGGGTCCTGGGATTGAGCCCTGCATAGGCCCCGCATCTGGCTCCCTGCTCATCGGGAAGCCTGCTTCTCCCTCTCCCACTCCCCCTGCTTGTGTTCCCTCCCTCACTGTGTCTATCTCTGTCAAATAAATAAAATCTTTAAAAAAAAAAAAAGTTGCACTACAACATTTAGACTTCTTTTATTGAACACTGTATATGGCCAATTGTGGTGGGGAATCCTCTTGTTCATCTCACAGAACAACCAGATCATCAAGAAGAAAAATGGTGAAGTTAATATTTTTTTAAATTTTATTTTAAGTAGGCTTCACACCCAATGTAGGGCTTGAACTCATGATCTGGAGATCAAGAGTTGCATGCTCTACCAACTGAGCCAGCCAGGTGCCCCAAACTTATTATTTTTTAATCTGAAGGTATGAAACAGTGAGATGTGCTGCTCTTTGGATATGATCATTATGAAATGAGAATAAAGTTCAGAATTTTTAAAAAGTAAACTTCAAAATTGAAATTTTATAATGTTTTAGGCCCTGCAGTATAGTATGTGATTGGGAACAGACTCTGGAGCCAACTGTCTGGGTTTAAATCCTGACCCTGCCATTTACTAGCTCTGTGAACTTGGTGAATTATATGACCTTTCTATGCCTCAATCTCCTCATCCGTAAAATGAGGATAATGACAGTACCTATCTTATAGGGGTGTTGTGTTGTGAGGATTAAATGAATGAAGTGCTTAGAATAGTAACTGTCTGTAGTAAACACTAGCCTAACCTGGCCCAAGTTACACTACCCTAGATAAGCCAGTAAAGTAAGGGTAAAAAGACCCAACACCTTGTCTCTATTCAAGGCAACTCTGAAAGGCCATCCCAGGTTCAGAGTTCCTTATGGAATCAACTGAGACCTTTGTTGCAACTGCATCACAGTTCAACTTCTCTGCACAATCCTGCTTTTTCCTTTGGTCTCTCACAAGTGTTATTCCTAAGAGTATTACACCCCAGTAAACTTCTTGGGTGTAAAGGTCTACTTCAGAGTCTATTTCCCAGGGAACTTGACCTAAGAATGTAGGGCTTCTGTATGCTTACTATATGCTATACACTGTGCTAGGTGCTGAAATTCTACAGTCAACAAAAGGAAAAAAGTAATTATGAATTGTGGTAAGTGCTATGGAGGAAATAAAAAGGAATCTGTGATTAAGATGCAGTAATTCCACAAAGATCATCATGGAAGGCTTTTCTGAGGCACTTATGTTTACATGGTGATGTAAAGAATAAGAAGGAACTAGCTAAGTGAAGAACCTGGGGAAAAGCATTTGAACCAGAAGGAGCAGCCTGTTTAGGTCTCTGGGCTGGGAAAGTGTTTGGTATGTTCTAAGAACAGTCAATAGGCGAGTGTGGCCAGGAGCATAGTGAGTGAGGGGAGAGAAGTGTCAGAGTCATTGGGATGGGGGTGGAGGACAGGAGCAGATCATGTAGAGCCAGAGTAGGTTGATTCTAGGTTCAATGGAAAGTCATTAACAGGCTTTAAACCAAAGGAATGACCTCTGATTTTGTTTTGTTTTGTTTTGTTCTTATGAGATCCATTGCTGTTTGGAGAATGAATTGGAAGAGGACAACAGTAGAGGCAAGGAGACCAATATTGCAGTATTCTTATCAAGAGATGATGAGGCCTTGGATTAGGGCTATAGGGAGAGTGAAAATGACAAGAAGACAATATAGTCCATATATATTTTGGAGATAAAACTGACAGGACCAGTAATTATACATTAAATTGACTGTTAATCCCAGAATTTATGATGGGAAAGAGCCAGATAATAGACAGTTTTCTTGACTAGGCTAACTCACTTCACATTGACCTTATTTAAGGTAAGTTGCCTTTACCTGGAATCTGAATTAAATGGGCTAATCAAACTTACATATTGAAAAGTCACTTTCTGATTCCTTTTCTCATTATCAAGCCCAACATTATCAAACCCAACATTATCAAGCTCATTTAAAACTCAACAGAAAAAAGAAATTGTACAGTTATGAGACCTAGAGAGAGTGATGAGAAATAAATTTTGTCCCAGTGGGATAATAACATTAGTAATAATATCTAATACTTATATAGCACTTACTAAGTGCTGTTCTATATACTTTACATATGTTCATCTTTCCCCAATAAGTTTAAAAAGTAGCACTATATTATAATCATCATCCTCATTTTACAGATTAGAAAATTAAGGCATACAAGGCCACAGTCAGGCTTTGAACTCAGTCCAGAATCCATGATGCTCTTAACCACTTCACTCTACTACCTGTCTGTAAATTTTTCAGAAAGCAGTATACCTGTCATCAATTCTGTCTTACCTAATTTTATTCACATACTCAAACTATTCCTAGAGTGAGTTCTCAGACCAACTATTTTATGTATTCACTATACAAGATACTTAACCAATGGACACTTATACTACAGAAAACTGCTTTAGCCAAGAAATTTTAAATTCAATTAACAACAGAAATTTTATTAATACTCACTTTAGTTGATATCTGAACTTCCTCAGATATGAACACCTCTTCAATCTGGACTGCATCTCTGGGAAAATATCCAAAGTCCTTTCCTTTCTACCAAAATGAAGAATAAAGATTAGCAAGGAAGAGTGATCAAAGCTATAATAACCATTGAGCCTAATTTTGCCCCCATGTCCTTGGCTTTCATCTATCTCAAATCACAAACATTAATTGGCTTTCATTTGCCATCAAGTGAGTGAAATCATATTCCTTTTTTTTTTTTAAAGATTTCATTTATTTATTTCACAGAGAGATAGAAGAGCACAAGCAGAGGGTGAGGGAGAAGCAGGCTCTGCACTTAGCAGGGAGCCTGATGCAGGACTCGATCCCAGGACCCTGAGATCATGACCTGAGCCGAAGGCAGACGCTTAACCATCTGAGCCACCCAGGCGCCCCATATTCCTTTTTTTTTAAGATCTTATTTTTAAGTAATCTCTACACCCAATGTGGGGCTCAAACTTAGAATCCCCAAGATCAAGAGTCACACATTCTACCAACTAAGCTGGCAAGATACCCCTATTATTCAAAAGAATAGTATTAATTTGAGGGAACAAAGAGCCAAGTTGTAAAAGGCCACTTTTTCAATCTTCTGAGGGAAAACCACCCCACGCACCGATTTTCTTCCTTTTTATGTTTGTCAATGACCTTCCTTACCGAGATGGACCCCAGACTTATACTGTCAACCTGTAATATCAAAAGGCAAAGGAATGGTGACAGTAGCCATCTAGATGGAGCTGTGACATATTCAACATTTTCAGGATGTCAAAATCAAGTAAGAGATTTAAACTCTGAAGGGCCAAGATGGATTCATCAGAACAGCAAAGATCTATGCGTCCTCCTGGGAGCATTTGGTTCCCTTCAACTTTTCTGGGGCTACCTTGGTAATAGGGTTCTTCTTAATCCAGTTTAAATACATAGAAGATGTCCCCCAAGAGTGAAGGTTTCACCACTCTCAGCCCATTTCCTATCCCTAGCAAAGTTTAAAGACCGTTTTTTGGTCCTTTGATCCAGCACCATTACACCTCAACTGTGATTCTTCCAGCTCTGTAGTTGCTGCAGCTACTTGGAAACTGATAGTCTGTGGGTGAACTCTGCAGTGTGGTTTCTTAAACAGCTGCCTGCCTGGACTAAAACACCTAATGCAAGGAACTCAGTATGCTTGAAACTTCACCCTGGCTCCACACAGTACACGCTGCTTTTGCGTGGAACTATCATTTTCACACATAGAAAACAAGAAAGAATGCTTTCCTTTCCTCTTACGATCCCTACCGTGTCACTTTTCTTACAGCTGCATTGGTTGCCTCTAATTTGTTCAAAGACATCCACTGGCATGTGTAAGAGACCATAAGCAGTAAGGAATCTTGGGAACTGCAAAAGCCAAATAATTCCGGCCATTGACAGTCAGGGGTTCAGTCATACAGCCCCTAATGCTAAAAAGCAGGATCCAAACAGAACCTGTTCCTTTGAATAGTGATCACAGGGGTTACACAACAGAAAAATCTGTTGCATGTTCAATATGGAAATGATGTATGCATCAGGTTGGTCACGCTTGTTCAGCTTGGAAGTAAAATTGTTTATAGCATCTTTTCATTATAAAGCATAATGATACCATCAAAGATACAAATGTGTTTCCAGTTGAAAACATTAATCATGTTTTCCTGTTACGTATTTAGAGAGATAACTCAGGCTTCTAGGAATTTCAGTGTAATAGGACTTTGGGCAAAATAAAAGGCTCTCCCAATTGTTGTCATTGTTGTTTTTCATGAAAAATTCATATACCTTGATTCTCTAGGCTACTCATCTCTCTGGATCTCTTCAATAAGAACTCCATCCTTGGGGCACCTGGTGGCTCAGTCGGTTAAGCATCTGCCTTTGGCTCAGGTCATGATCTCGGGGTCCTGGGATCGAACCCCACATCAGGCTCCCTGCTCCGCGGAGAGTCTGTTTCTCTCTCTCCCTCTGCACTCTCCCCCACCCCCACCCGTGCTTTCTCTCTCTCTCTTTCAAATAAATAAATAAAATCTTAAAAAAACCAAGCCATCCTTTATTTGCTCAGAAAGACATGTCTTTTAATCTGATTAACTAAAACTTCCCAGTCTCTCTTAAACTAAGCCATTGACAGCACCATGGGATCATTGGTGTTGCCTAGACATCCCATAATCTCCACCTCTAAATTTTATTCTCCAAGTAAATATAAAACTTAACTTCAAAAACTATGCATGCTATGTAAAAATAATTTCAAGGCACTCTTAGTTCTCTATCCCAACCAGAATGTCTTCCGAAAATATTACTTTTATAGAAATTCTGGAACCGGGGTGCCTGGGTGGCTCAGTCGTTAAGCATCTGCCTTTGGCTCATGTCATGATCCCAGGGTCCTGGGATCAAGCCCCGCATCAGGCTCCCTGCTCAGCGGGAGGCCTGCTTCTCCCTCTCCCATTCCCCCTGCTTGTATTCCCTGAACCGAGACTGAACATGACCATTTTTTATTTGTTTAAATATGTTAAGGGTGGGGGTGCATGGGTGGCTCAGTTGGTTAAGCATCTGACTCTTGATTTTGGCTCAGGTCCTGATCTCAGGGTCATGAGGTCAAACCCCATGTGGGGCTCCACACTCAGCGGGGAATCTACTTGAGGTTCTTTCCCTCTGCCCCTCCCCCAACTCATGCACATGCTCTCTCTCTCTCTCTCTCTCATTCTCTCAAATAAATATATTTTTAAAAATATGTTAAGGGTTTTAAATATATATTACATATATACTATATATGTAAAGTGCTTTAAAATTATTAAAGTTCCTTTAGAAATGAAAACCAGGTATTCTTTTCTTTTTATTTATTTTAAGATTTTATTTATTTGACAGAGAGAGACACAGCAAGAGAGGAAACACAAGCAGGGGAGTGGGAGAAGGAGAAGCAGGCTTCCCATGGAGCAGGGAGCCTGATGCGGGGCTCGATTCCAGGACTCTGGGATCATGACCTGAGCCCAAGGCAGACGCTTAACGACTGAGCCACCCAGGCGCCCCAAAAACCAGGTATTCTGTACAAGCTAGTCATTTATTCTACATTCAGTTTTGTTTTTTTTTTTTTACATTCAGTTTTTAAAACTAGATACTTACACTTCCTGCCCACAAATCTTCCCTTTCTCCTGCAAGTTTAACATAAACAGATATCTCTTCTCCCTTAGTGAAGTTCAGGTATCGGCAGTCAGGTCCTCTGTAATCTCTCACGGCTAAGACTCTGCTTATTAAAGCTATGTAAACATGTGAGAAAAACACACAATTTAAATTAAAATGTTATTTCTCCCCCTCCCATCTTGCCCTCCTCCAGTCTACCCTATGTATTTCCAAATGCTAATTTCTTCATATTATTTATCACCTCAAAAACCTACATAGACTTCCCACTGTACACAGAATCAATTCTAAGTTCTTTGGCTTGGTATCCAAGGCTATTCATAACCTGATCCTCTTCCTTATTTAAAATGATTTCCTCTTATTCCTTTACAGTCAAGTTCATCTATCCATTGTCCCTGGAATATGTCATTATCATTCTTGTCAGGAAGGAAAGGTGAAGATAATTTGTTTTCTTCCTAGCACCTACTACAGTAGTCCCCCTTATCTGTGGGGGATATGATCCAAGACCCCTAGTGGGTGTCTGAAACCACAGAGAGTACTGAACCCTATATACACTATGTTTTTTGCCTATGTATACATACATATAATAAAGTTTAATTTATAAATTAGGCACAGTAAGAGTCAACAACAATAACAGTAAAATTGAACAATTATAACAATGTATTGTAATAAAAGTTATGTGACCAATCTCTCTTTCTCAAAATATCTTATTCTTCTTACAATGACGTAAGATGATAAAATGCCTCCCTAATGAGCTGAAGTGAGGTACACAAGGTAAGCACTGTGACATAGAGTTGGGCTACTATAGACCTTCTGACTGCATGTCAGAAGAGGGATCATCTGCTTTTGGACCATGGTTGACCCCAGGTAACTAGAACCATGGAAAGTGACCCATGGATAATGGGGATTTTTGTATATTCCAGGCATTATGATAACTCTTTCATATCTTTATTTTATTAAATCCCCCAAACAGACCTATAAGGTCAATAATCTTATAACAGTCTAACAAATGAGCCTTTAACTAAGTCTTAGAGAGTTGGTCACACACCTGATAAATGGTGGAGCCAGATTTGCACTGAGATTATTTTTACTGCAATATCTGCCTTCCATATTCTGAGATTTTTCTTTCTGTTCTTTCCTAAGCCTAGAAACCCTTCAGTCTCTCTTTGTGATGAGCTCATATCCTACTTCTTCTATGAGACATCCCAAATTGGTCCAGCCTGTTCTGCCCCTTTTCTGAACTTCAATATTATCTATTATCCTTATGTTGTATTGCTATTTACTTTTTCATGTTGACCTAATTCCTGGAGGTCAAGAAACTTAACTGACATTTCATTTTGTTCCTCTTAAATCACACTCCTACCCCTCCAGACTCAGCACATAATAGGCCCTCAATAACTATGATCATAACTATATACACTAAATTTAGCCCTTCAATACATAAAGTAATATACATACCATATTACCTATTATAATTATACTAACATGTAAAACATTTTGATTAAGTCATATGATTAAAGTTAAAATAACATTATAAATCACTATAAATTTGAATGTTCCCTTTCCATGTTTCATGTCTGGCCCTAAGGAAACTAAAATGAGGTTGTAAAGAGGAAAAGAAAGATTATTACTATTATAAAACATCATCTAGTAAATCTCTATATATCAAATTACATATCCAAATGATTAAGGAAAATGTTTACTCAAAAAAACTTACTTATAAATTATTACTTTCCCACTAATAATATTTTGCATTTTTAATTTACATGTTGCAAATCAGAAATAATTCTCACATACTGAAGAGATAGAACATATTTGAAACAGATGTAATATATTGTGATACTATTCATCTTGCACCATAATGCTAATAACAGAAAATACTTCTTAAGCAATAAAATGAAAATTAGTTTTTCTTTGTAGAAGATAGGAGAAAGTTAATATTCAAGTATATAAATAAAATTATGTACTCTTAACACTGATTTCATTATTTTTACATGATAAATGAACATGGAAATGATTAATGTTTGATAAAGCTTAGACAATAAATCATGGTGATAAGAAATAAACGCATTTTTAGAAAACTTGTGAGAATCAGAAAGTTCTGATTGAGAAATAGAAACTAAAAAATAGGGGCGCCTGGGTGGCTCAGTCGTTAAGCGTCTGCCTTCAGCTCAGGTCACGATCCCAGTGTCCTGGGATCGAGTCCTGCATCGGGCTCCCTGCCCCGCTGGAAGCCTGCTTCTCTCTCTCCCACTCCCCCTGCTTGTGTTCCTGCTCTCGCTGTGTCTCTCTCTCTGTCAAATAAATAAATAAAATCTTAAAAAAAAAAAAAAAAAAAGAAACTAAAAAATGTAAGAGCTTCATAAATAAAGAACTATCAAATGGCTTGAAATCTTTTTAATACAAATCAATACAAATCAATTTAGCTACCTTAAAAAACAATAAAAGCTCTGATTTGTTTTTGAGGCCTGGATTAATACCTTCATCATTTCTGATATATTTATATATCAGGCTGATCTTTGCCCCTTGATACACTTACATTAAAAATTATTACAAAATGCTTTGCTTCTAGCACTTTCTTTTTATAGGTAAGTGTATTTTATAATGGCAAATATTTCTCAATGACATTACTGCTCACTTCTATCCTACATGTCCACAATAACATATTATGTCATTTCAGAACCTTAGTTTAAGAGGAAAAGAAGGAAAAAAAGAAAAGCAAACTTACTTTCACACTCCAAGTCACCACATTTTTTAAAATCTGCCAGCAGTTTTGTGCCCTCCAGACACTTTATCAGAGAAATTACCAAAAGGAAGATTCTGTGAACTCCAAGCTCCGCCATGCTAAAACAAGCAGGAATCCCAAACAAGGTTTAAGCCAATTGTTTAGGCCGTAGATATGTCAGCCAAAACAAGAGATATCCCACTCTCTCCACTAAATTTAAGAGAAAAGGTTTGTTTTTCTGAATCCCTTGACAATTACATTTTTCAACTGGTGTTTAGGCTTAACTTGAGGGACAAGTGCTCTCTGTTCGCAATCTGCAGTGTCAGGTATCCAGATAATACATAAGGGTTTAATAATTAACAGAGATTTTTAGTTGGACTCATGGCTTATAAAGTTGACCCATGTAAAACAGTCTCACTTAAAGGTACCTTGCACTCAACAGAACAGTTCTTAAACAGGCCTCTACAAAAAGGTAGCTCATCTCTTTATGTTAAAGTCTTTAAATCAGTCAATAAATACAGGGTATTTGCTGCATGCAAATAACAGTCTCAATGGAGAAAGTATATAGTTATATGTAGAAGCAGTAATAATTTATATTAAAACCATGGCTTTGAAATATGATGAAAGTTATTTTTAAAAAATCCCACTTTCATATTTCAAAAACCTTCAGTGTTACTATGAAACTGAAACTTGTATTTAGTTAAGAATAATAGTTCAAGGGCGCCTGGGTGGCTCAGTTGGTTAAGCGACTGCCTTCGGCTCAGGTCATGATCCTGGAGTCCCTGGATCGAGTCCCGCATCGGGCTCCCTGCTCGGTGGGGAGTCTGCTTCTCCCTCTGACCCTCCCCCTCTCATGCTCTCTGTCTCTCATTCTCTCTCTCAAATAAATAAATAAAATCTTTAAAAAAAAAAAAAAAAAAGAATAATAGTTCAAAGTGGTAAGTACTTCTTATGTTCCAGGTATTGTCTTAAACAATTATGTGATTTAACTCTCACATCAACTGTCTAAGGTAGGTAATATTTTGCTTATGAGGAAACTGAGGTACTATTAAGCTAGCTAGATATTACCTAATGTTATTGCTGCTTAAAAGGGATCAAAGCCCTATATCGGGACTTTCTATGTAAAACACTAGATCTCGGTAGATTTGGGGAAACCAGAGTTGTCTTATTTCAAGCTTGAGAAAGTATTTTTCTAACTCCTTCTTCGCTGTACCCCTTCCCTACATCTGGGCGTGCCACCGAGTGCATGGCTTGCAGAATACAGCAGTTGTATGACACCACACTCCCCTCTAGTTGTCTGACATAAACAAAGCAAATATCCAGCACCTGAGCAAGCTAAAGTGAAGGACTTTTGCTTTCAGGATCCTAAAAACAACAACAACAAAAAAAAAATGGTGTGTTTATTTGTTTTCCAGAAACAATAGTAAGAAGCCCCCTCTCAGATCAAAGATTTTTACATCTTTAGAAAGAATCTGATAGAACATGAATTTGAGGATCATTTGGCTGGCAATCAGATCACTGTACAGTTGTTCACATGCACACTCAAAAAGCTTTAGATTAGTTTCTTGGGGCGCCTGGGTGGCTCAGTCGGTTAAGCGTCTGCCTTTGGCTTGGGTCATGGTCCCAGGGTCCTGGGATCGAGCCCCACATGGGGCTCCCTGCTCAGCTGGGAGCCTGCTTCTCCCTCTCCTTCTGCCTCTCCCCACTGCTTGTGCTCTCTCTCTCTCTCAAATAAATAAATAAAATAGTAAAAAAAAAAAAAGATTAGTTTCTTGAACACTTTTACAAGTCTATAAGCTATGTTGTCAAAGACATTTAAAGGATTAACTCTTCAGCTTCAAAATTTGGTGCACAATTATTTGCATAATCTATAATATCAAATCAAGAATATTTAATAATTAAATGTTCTTTTTCCTTTTTTGTATTCAATATTAAAGACATTACAGTTAAATTCTGAACTAATTATTTGAATTTTGTTTTTTTTTAAGATTTCTTTTTTTAAGCAATCTCTACACCCAACGTGGGACTCAAACTCACAACCCCAACATCAAGACTCGCATGCTCTACCAACTGAGCCAGCCAGGTGCCCCAATTTTGTTTTAAGTTAAGAACACAGCTAAATTTAAATTTGTCTATTGATTGGACTTAAGGAAATTTGAGTCAAGAAAAATAGGAGAGGGCCCTTGGGTGGCTCAGTCAGTTAAGCATCTGTCTGCCTTTGACCCAGGTCATGGTCCTGGGGTCCTGGAATCAAGTCCTGCATCAGGCTCCCTGCTCAGTGGGGAAGTCTGCTTCTCCCTCTGCGCCACCTCCCCCACTTGTGTGATCGCTCTCTCTCTCCCTCTCTCTCACAAAAATAAATAAATAAAACCTAAATTAAAGAAAAAAAAAGAAAAACAGGAGAAAAATTTTTGCCTAAGATACCAGCCTGGAGATTTTCTTCTACTAGAAATGTTCCCACTTTCTTGTTACTTAATGCACTCAGATTATTTCACTTTATTTTCAGATCATCACTTAAATATAATTTAACAAGATATCTGAAATGTGATAGTATAATGTTAACCTTCTCTAATAGACCCAGGTGAAGAGGTGGTATGTGAAAGGGGTAAGAGCATTTGGTTTAAAGAAATCAAAGCATCAATTTCACTATAAAGGCAGCCCTATTAAGCTAATTAGATATTATCTAATTGCTGATGCATTTTGCAGGTCAACTGTTGTGTCAATATTAAAATATACTGCTGCTGAGGAAGATTTAATGGTAACAGTCAGGAATACTGATTTGGAAGAACTATGGCATTCTTCAGAAACTGTATATACAAGAAGTAAGAGTACTTCCTGCATAAAGCTAAAGAATGAATCATCAAAGCCACACATGTTCAGTATCTTAGAGATAATGTCACAGAGCAACCCTTTCCATGACAATATGAAGACATAATCATGAATGCTATACTTCTACTGCTTGATGGTATTATTTCTGATACTATACAGTACTACCTTGTCTCTTAGTACATCAGATTTCCTAAAGTAGGAACATATTTCTTTCACCTAGCTACCTGTTACTCTGGAAATTTATTAGATAGAGAAATTTGATCAGAAGTACATGGGAGAAGCTGAACTAATTAAGCTGGGGTGGTTTTTACTAGGGAGGGGAACTAGAACAAAGCCTTTGAAAACAGTTCCCATGGTAGACAGTGAGAGATAAGGCCCAGGAACGATTAAGATTCAAACTGGTGTGGAAGACATAGAGATGGCCCCCCATGTTCCCTCTTTAAGGTAAGACCTTCTGTTCCGCTGCAGGGAGTACAGGTGGCAGGTTAGCCTCTGGCAGACACCCCTTCCTGTGTGATCTAGTGGATCAATGACAAGGGAGTACAAAGGTGGGGTCATTTGAGCCTTCTGTGGGACGCTGACAGGCATTCCTCACTCCAGAGCTCCCTACTGGGTTTACTTAAGCTTTGTAGATCCTGCACTGTGGTTTGACTTTGCCCTTTGCCTAATCCTGCTTTCTCCCTCTTCCTTTCACAAGTGGTGATCCCTTGAACCCCAAAATCTTCTCATCATCTACTTCTAGAGGACCCAACCTCAGACACTAGTGATCCAAAGACACTAAACAGGGAGATGGCAGAACACACACATTGTTTTGTGTGTGTCACTCCATGGCTCCTTTTACCTTTGTTGCTTTTGTGTTGCTGAAGGCCATGTTTTAGGGGCGCCTGGGTGGCTCAGTCATTGGGTGTCTGCCTTCGGCTCGGGTCATGATCCCAGGGTCCTGGGATCGAGCCCCGCATCGGGCTCCCTGCTCCGCGGGAAGCCTGCTTCTGCCTCTCACACTCCCCTTGCTTGTGTTCCCTCTCTCGCTGTCTCTCTCTCTGTCAAATAAATAAATAAAATCTTTAAAAAAAAAAAAAGTCTGAAGGCATGTTTTAATTCTGTCCGCTTTTTCTTATTCTGTCTGTATTAGAGTTCTAACAGGAAACAGATGAGTGTTCCATTTTGAGGGATGACACTACTCTGTGATTGAGGAAATTTTCAGGAGGGACTATTTGCAACAGTGTAGAGAGGGTCCAGGGAAACCAACAAGGGATGTAATGTCCCCAGGCATGAAGGTACAATGAGCACTACCTGGAGAGAACTATAGAAGAGGTCTGCCCAACAGGAACTCAGTCAGGAAAACCTCACTCTTCTACTTTCTGAACTCCCAGCAGTAACTTCTATTGACCAAACCCAGCCAGATGCCAGAGAATAAGGGAACCCCTTTGGAGCAGGGGACTGAGGAGTGGATTGGTAGAAGCAAAAAGAGAATATCCCATACATGCTCATTATTCCTTTACTATGTGTTTTTGAATAATAGTACACAACATCCTTGACATCCAAGATGATACATGTGAGATATTTGCTGAGCAGGGGATTGAATTGATTAGTCTCATCTATGCATAGGAAAGGAATTTAATGTTTGTTGAGCACCAATTTTGTACCAGTGAGCTTAATATTTCACATACAGATCTCATCCTTCAGGGTAGATAGATATTATTTATTGAATGCCCAGAATGTGTCAGACACTCTTCTAGAGATTGTAGATATAGGAGTGAACAGGACAAAGTCCTTGCTCTCATGAACCTTGCATGCTAATGAAGGAAGACAGACAAGAACAAGCAAACAAATAAATGAACAAGATAACTGCAGGTAGTGATAAGTTATTATGGAGAAAAGTGTCTACTTAGATAAAGTTGTCAGGGAAGTCATCTCTGGTGAGTGACATTTGACTTAAGATAGGGGAATAGGAAAGCAGAACATTCTGTGCAGAGGGAAGAATTAAGAAGGAGGTCATACTTCATTGTCTGAAGCTTGATTACCAAAGACTTAAAGAAAAAAAATGAAGGAGGCATAGCGGATGCATTCCAGTATGTAAGAGACAAGGCTTTAAGGTGGAAAATAAGTTGGCATATACAATCAAGAAACAGAAAGACAGGTGGAGAGTGGTAGGAGATGAGGCAGGAGACAGAGATCCAACCATGCAGGGACTTTGGGCTGTGGAAATAAGTGTAAGTTTTATCCTAAGTGCAGTGGGAAGCCATAGGAGGTTTTAAGGAAGAGAATAACATTATTTGTGTTTTTATCATATAACTTCACTTTTTTTTTGCTTTGCTAACTTCTACTTATTCTTCTAGTATCTTAGGTTAAATCACTTGATAAATAGATGACTCAATAACTTTACTGAATGAACGAAAAATACATGCATGAATGAATAAATGAATTGATTTACTTTCTTTTTTTAAATTTTTTTAAAAGATTTTATTTATTCATTTGAGACACAGAGATACAGAGAGAGAGAGAGAGCATGAGCAGGGAGAGAGGCAGAGGGAGAGGGAGAAGCAGGCTCCCCGCTGAGCAGGGAGCCCGATGTGGGGCTCGATGCGGGGCTCGATCCCAGGATGCTGGGATCATGACCTGAGCTGAAGGCAGACGCTTAACCATCTGAGCCACCCAGGCGCCCCGAATTGATTTACTTTCAAGAGCAAGATTGTTTATGCCCCGTGACTAAATGAAATTTTATCTTCAGCTGTGCTGCTCAATTGCTCTCTTTCTCTCATTTCAAAAAGAAAGTCAGGTAATCCTTTTGATTAAATTTTCTTTTAAAAAATTTGACAAAAGGAATTGGATCTCATATATATCTTGATCTTTGCATTGGTATTAGTAGCAGCAGTGTTAACTTCCAGCAAGCAAAGTTTTGGAAAACCTTTGGATTCCCAAACACTGTAGGTAATGCTTGATAGGTTGCTATATGAATAAGTTAATGAGCAATAATAGTACAGACGTATTTAGTATTCCAATTAATTCCTAGTCATCAATAGCTTAATGTCTTTTAAGAACCAATATGGGTTAATTTTATGTACTCTTATGTCATCCCTTCCAAAATCATCCTCCTTCACTGTCTGCCACCATCCTGTCCCCATTTATATACCTTTCCTTCTTACTTCGTTTGGTGTCCATGTCCCTAAGTACCTCATGCTCTCAAGCTTCTTTAAGAAAAAAATTAACTCACAAAAATATCAGTAACTTAATTTTTATACCTCCCCCAAATAAGTAAATTTTTAAAAGAGTATATAGAATAAAATTTCTGCATGGAAATGAATAGATAAGTTATTTTTCTTATTTATCTACTTCTTTCAAAGATGTATAGAATAATGGATCTACTACTATCATTCTCGTTTTGTTTCATTCTCTCCTCTTTCTTCCAGGTTCCCTGGGACATAGGAAAAAATGCCCTCTGTCAATGGACTCATGCTAGGATATGGCAAAATACTTAGCGCCTTGGAGCTTCAAAGTCTTTGCTCATAGAACGAGACTTGTGCTAAAGGACCTCTACAAGTCCTTCCAGCTCAGCTATCACATGATTCTCTGAAATATCACTGACTACTGCAATCAGAACATCAAATTGGACGTGGTGAAACTTCTGTTAATGAGACCACACTTGATTTCTAAAACTTGATGACCACAGATTAAAAACAAATAAATAAAGGAGATATATGGATGCATCCCACTATCTTGGATAGAAGGGATTGGGATGTGAAAATACCATTAAATAGTAACATACAATAAAATGTGCATTCATTCTTTTCTTTAACAATAGCTTTTGAGTGTTTGCTATGTACCAGATACTGTGTGAGGCATGTGGAACACATGGGGGAATAAAGCAGACAGACAACGTCCTTGCCCCCATGGAGGTTATAATCTACAGGAGAAGACAAGCAAGACAACTCATTTCTAGAATATAAAGGAGATATTCAGGATTTGTGATTAGGTATTGGTGATTAATTTTTTGTGAAGCAAGGGAGAAGGAAATGTCAAGGATGATTCTGTTTCCTAGTTGGACAACTAGAGAGAATGTGGGGGCTCCATTCACTGACACGGGAGCACAGCAGAGGAGCGGGTTTGGAAGAGAGGTGGAGGAAGATCATGAGTTTGGTTTAGGACATGTTAAGTAAATGAAAGTAAAGCAATGCAACTTATTTTCAGAAAAAAATTAAAATTTGATGGTTTTGAGAAATTACTCATAAGCCTGTTTTCAAAAGGCTTACTTAGGGGCACCTGGGTGGCTCAGTCAGGTAAGTGTCTGCCAGGGTCCTGGGATCAAGTCCCACATGGGGTTCCCTGCTCTGCGGGGAGTCTGCTTTTCCGTCTCCCTCTGCCCCTCTGCCTGCTTGTGCTGTTCTCTCTCTCAAATAAATAAATAAAATCTTTAAAAAAAGGCTTACTTAGCCACCCCATCCCTCATGGAATACTTCATCAAAAATTAATGATGTAATGTATGGTGATTAACATAACATGATGATAAAAAAAAAGGCTTACTTATTTTGAAACAATTTTAGATCTTCAGAAAAGTTGTAAATATAGAGTTCCTGTATACCCTTGACCCAGGCTCCCCCCATGTTAACACCTTATATAGCCTTATATAAGCATAGTACAACGATCAAACATAATAAATTAACATTACTACAATACATTAATAAATTACAGACTTTATTATGATTTCCCTAGTTCTCCAACTAATGTCCTTTTCCTGTTCCTAGATCAAATCCAGGATACTACATTGTATTTAGTTGTCATTTCCCCTCAATCTTCTAGGACAATCTTCTGTGACAGTCTCTTATTCTTTCCTTGCTTTTCATACATTGACACTTTTTAATGTCCCTCAATTTGGATTTATCTGATGCTTCCTCATGATTAGACTGAAGCTATAGAGTTTATGGGAAGAATATCAGACTGGTGTACCCTTCTCATCACAGCCTATCAGTGGGTGTACATGATATCAATATATCTAATTATTGGTACTATTAATCTTCATTACTTGGTTAAGGTTCGCCAGGTGTCTCCAATGTAAAGTAACTGTTTTTCCTCTTTCGTATTCTGTTCATTTGATGGGAGTTACTAAGTACAGCCCACTTTCAAGAAAGGGGAATCTAACTCCATCTCCTGGAGGGAGGACTATCAAAGAACTCAACAGTAAGTTGTCCAACAGTAAGAAAACTGGCTCATTATCTATATTTACTTATTTGTTCAACCCTAGCATACATGTAAAATAGTTTCAAAATTGATAATGCAGACCCTGTGATAAACAAATTTACCAATCAGACTTAAATGTTTATGAATAACACTTTTTGTCTTTAGCCTTACAGTAGCTAATCAAAACACTTTTTTACAAAGCTATTTAGGTCAGCTCCTTTCCTCCCCATCCCCTTCAGTGTGGTTATGTCATTCATTTGTAATACAGCTAGATTTATTTGCCATAGCCTACATTCCATCTTGGGTTCCCTTGCCATTCAAGTTGATTTTTTTTTTAAGGATTTTATTTATTTGTGAGAGAGAATGGGAGAACGAGGGGGGGAGGAGCAGAGGGAGAGGGAGAAGCAGACTTCCCACTGAGTGGGGAGCCCAATGTGGGACTTGATCCCAGGTCCCTGGGATCATGACCTGAGCTGAAGACAGACACTTAACCGACTGAGCTACCCAGGCGCCCTCAAGTTGATTTTTTAAAATTTGCATACAGTAAAATTCTCTCTTTGTAGCATAGAGTTCTATGGGTTTTGACAAATGCATAATCATGTATCCATTACCATTCTACCATACAGAACAGTTCAAAGTCATTTTAAAGTTAACATTTAAGCCAAAAACTTATTTTATCTGAATTATGTGGAGAATTCTTAATTTTGCCAATTCTCTTCATGAGGTTTATTAATTCTTTAGCAGAATAGAAAGATACTTAATATATAAGATTACTGAAAGCAAAATAAATATATCTTTTCATTGTTGGAAGACAAAACTCCAGTAAAGGTTACCTTTGAGCCTTTCTACCAGTTCAAAGTTGAAGGTGTTTAAACAAATAAATGGATCTTTTGTGACTTTTTTCATTAGATAAATCACAAGGATTAGATAAATCACACAAATATGACAGTGAGTGTGCAAAAAGAAATGCAAAATAAAAATCAATTACAACACTCATCAAATTTAATTAAAATACACTTGGAAACATAATAACTAGTTTTTAAAATGTTGTTTCTCAAATAAATAATTTCCATGACCCATTCTTGTCCCAATACACTGCCAGGCAATTTTGTCTCCTTTTACATAACTCTCCTCCAAATAAGCTTTACTCCTAATGAAGTGGTGGCAGAAGGTGGCAGTGAGAAAGGAAGAGAGAAATAACTGGAAGGTTGGGAAGGGAAAAAAGCAGAGACCTCAGTCTCTGCAGGTTTAATAAGGGCTGAATGAGGTGAGGTAGGTGCTCTGGGCTGTGAATACTGGCCTCTCCTCCATAGGCAGCCTCACAGAGCAGAAGGGATTAGAGATGGAATGGATCCAGCAGGATCCATAGTTCAAGCAGACATGTTTTTTCTTCTCCTAAGCCTGTATCTACATGATAACAACCAATGAGTCACCACACACAAGCCTACTATTTAGTTTAAAAAACAACAAAAGTATACAATCTGACTAACCTCAGGAAAATGCATATGGTACCATTTTAATTCAGCAAATTCTATTAACAATGCACTGTTAATGATGAAGACATTAAGAAACCATTTGAGAAGGTCTTTTCCAAGGCTTTGTCCACAAACCAGAATTAATCCACTAAATTCACTCTAATAATACTACTAAATATACCAGCCTTTTAGCCTCAGGAGTAAATATGACTTGAGCTCACCATAGCTTCATAGAAGGCAATCATATAACAAAGGTCCCAAACATTTTGTATTATTATCACCTCAGGAGTTTATTTTACATTTCCTCAGGACACAGTATTTTTAAACACTCCCATTTATGATGTATATAAGTATACATTTTTCATTACAATAAGATTTCACACAACAACCATCTTAAGTATATGTTTTCTCCACCAAAAAATATTTTACTTGACATCAAATGAATAAGATTTTTATTGACTTACAAAGTTTTTGTGGGGCAAGGTTGCTAGTTGAGACCCCAGAAAATGTGGCATGATGTCATCCCAGCCAGTGAGTCTAAGCTGACAACTTATGATTTTTTTCCTGGGTCATGTAGGACTATGTTTTGTTTATTTCTTTGTCTCCCACAATGTGATGAAAAAGATGTTGGGAATTTATCTTCACAAGCCACATTATTTTGGAAGTTTCTGGAACTGTCTGAATATTGTTAGTATTATGGTCGGTTTAGGAATGACAAATTCCCTTTCTAGTTATAAATTTTTCTCAAAGATTTATTTATTTATTTTAGAGAGAGAGTGAGAGTGCAGGGTGGGGGAAGGGCAGAGAGAGAGAAAGAGGAACCACGCAGACTGCTCGGAGATCATGACCTGAGCCAAAATCAAGAGTCCAACACTTGACCTGACCTACTGAGCCACTCAGGTGTCCCTCTAGTTATAAATTTTAAAGCATGTTAACCATGTCCTTGCTCACTTCAACACTGCCGATCTTGATATCACTTAAGGAAATTCCAAAAAAGTCTCCACTAGTGTATTAACTTTACTGTTATCAGTAATTTTTTTTCTTTTCTTTTTTCTTTTTTTTTTTTTTTACACAAGTTACCCTCTGGACTAAGCAGTATTCTCTAACTGAAGGGACATCGGATACCAACTTAGTTAACCTCATTAACGATGAAAATAAGTGAGTAATTGATATTTGGATTTGGAACATATTATGAGATTCCAGAAAATACCTGCCAATACTTTTCAAGTAGCATGTTTCTTGGGGCACCTGGGTGGCTCAGTCAGTTAAGCAGGGTCACAGGATCCAGACCTACCTCATACTGGGTGCTCAGTGGGGAGTCTGCTTGAAGATTCTCTCTCTGCCCCCCCCACATTCATGTGCGTGCTCTCTCGTTCTCTCTCTCAAAAATAAATAAATCTTTTAAAAAAGTAGCATGTTTCTTAAACTTATATTAAAATGAATTTATATTTCTCAGCACATATGTAAACTGTGGCAAAAAGAACCATCTTGGAAGTAATCTTAGGGGCAAGAGAAATTTGGTTGGGAATTAAGTTTCCTGCAAATAACCACAGAAGTAAAAATTCACATTATAACCATTGTATACTATGACTAAGCCTGACTCTGTTATAACAAACTTCTTTTTTTTTAAGATTTTTATTTATTTATTTGAGAGAGACAGCGTGCACAGAGGGAGAAAGACAGGGAGAATTAGACGCACTGCTGAGCAGAGAGCATGAGGAGGGGCTCAATCCCAGATCCCAGGACCCGGGATCATGACCTGAGCTGAAGTTAGACACTTAACAGACAGCCACCCAGGCACCCTTGACTCTGTTATAACTTCTAATATTTTCAAGATATCATACCTATGCCATCTTAAATATCTCATTCCCAAAGCCCTCAGTGCGGACATTTTGCATCTTTCAGCATTAAAGTCCCTTGTGATTAGTCCTCTTGAACTTTAAAGCATGTGCATTATTAGAAACAACACTACAGGAGACAATGACGTTGTCACTAGTATAGCTATGAGGTGTATGATTCTGTGACTCAGCTGGACAGGACAAAGTACGGAGATATCCTTCTGAACTCTTGGAAAAGTAATCACTCTACAAATGTCTTCTGTTTATCATTCTTCATGGTCTTTTCTTCCTCCTCTTATCGGCACCCCATTTCCCCCTTCAAAAAAGTACAACTTTGGCTTTGTCAAGTGCTGCTATACTTGACATCAATCTAGGATTCTAAATCAAATGTCATTTCCCACTATAGTTGGGTGATAAAAATATAGAAAAGGGTTTTTGTGGGGCACTGGAGTGGCTCAGTCAGTTAAGCATCCGACCCTTGGTTTAGGCTCAGGTCAAGATCTCATGGGTCCTGGGATAGAGCCCCAGGTCTGGCCCCCAGCTCAGTGGGAGTCCTCTTGAAGATTCTCTCCCTCTGCCCTTCCCCCCACTTGTGCATGCATGCTCTCTCTCAAATAAATAAATCTTTAAAAAAAAAGGGGGGGGTTCATGTGTTTGTTTAAAAGTAAAAGAATGGCCTCATTGGCTTGTTACAAGTATAAATACTATATAAACTTTAAAAACTTCAGCAGTAATGTTGGTTTTGATCTATACTTAAAATTCCTATTCCCTTTTCCAAGAGCTGACAAGATGGTGGAAGTGGAGCAGAAGAAGCGCAAGTTCAGCTACTGCAGCGCAGACCTCGACCAGCTGCTGGACAGTCCAGGAGCCCCTAATGCAGCGGTACAGCGCCCAGCAGCAGCGCAGGCTGAACCGCGGTTTGCGGAGGAAGCCACACTCACTGCTGGAGCGCCTGCAGAAGGCCAAGAAGGAAGCTCCCCCCAAGGCATAGCGCGAGGTGGTTAAGGAGCACCTGCGGGACATGATCATCATGCCTAAGAGGGGGGCAGCCTGGTGGGTGTCTACAAGGGCAAGACCTTCAACCAGATGGAAATCAAGCCCGAGATGATTGGATACACCTGGGCCAGTTCTTCACCACCTACAGGCTTGTGAAGCACTGTAGGCCGAGCATCCCGGCCACCCACTCTGCTTCATTCTCATGTAGCCTGTTCAGCCAATAAAGGCACAGACTTCTCTTAAAAAAAATAATGAAATAAAATAAAATTCTTATTGATTACAAAATAAATATGTAAAACAATAACATCAAATAAATCAAAAAGGTAGAGGTGCTTTGCCTTTATTCTTTGAGCTGCCAAAATATCTAGAAATACTTAAATAATGCGGCTACCCAGAAGAATCTAGGAACAGAAGTACTTTTTATTTGGGGAAATACTAAAACCCTGAAATCATGAATAGAAACAAAAGAAGTGCCACCTGTACTGTCTTTGTTTGAAATTTATAAGTACCTATCTTCCAGTAGATCACTAAACTATAACTTCACAAAATTTATCATCCTCTTCTGATATGACTTTATGAATTGTCACATCAGCCTCCAAGGACACATGGAGCATTTCCACATTTTTGCATGAGTTATATTTCAAGAGCTGTTCTCCTGCGGGTTGATGGGCATATGTACTTTGCAAATTATGTGTAATTGGAAATCAACTTACCCATGTGATTTCCAATATTAACCCCTAAAAAGTCAATATTAAATAGAACTATATTAGTTAGGGTAAGCTAAGATATGCTATGGTAACAAACCGCAAAAATCTTTGACTTAAAAAAGCAACAGCTTCTTTCTTACTCACAGTCAGTCATGCAACTTTCACATGGTGGCTTTCTTCCAGGTGGCGCCTCAAGGATCCAGAATCCTTCCATTTCATGATTTTGCCATCTTGAACCTGTGGCCTCTGAGGTTAATATAGAAGGGATAGAGAATGTGTGAATAATAATGCATGGGCTTTTATGGCCAGGCCTGGAAGTATATCTCCTTTGCCCACTACCACTGGAAAGTACCTAATCACATGGCTACACGCTAACTCCAAGGAAAGCTAAGATATATGCACCCAGGAGGAAGAAATACTTGATGTCTAGATAGTGTCTGGCTAGCTAGTTTCTACCACAAGAAACCCTGTAGTATGTGCAAACATTTATTGTTAGTCCTGAACTAGGCCTATACAAAGATGTGTAACGTTTATCTTTGCTTCTGTAATTTCAGCAATAACATGACTTGTTTAAACAAGCACTAAAATGTGATTTTGTTCAAATGGTAAGTACTGAACAACTGTATGAGGTCATGTTCCCTGACAATATATAGAATGTGACTGTTCTATCTTGCCTGATGATGCTGAATCATACGCTTTAACTCAGCAGAGATGAGCCTGATATTGTTTTATGAAAGCTAAGGAGTTCAAGAGGTCTAATGACTAAATAGAAAGTCACCTCTCAGCCCCACCTTGAAAGTAATCCAAAGGAGGGCTTGAGGATAGTCCAAGACTTCTCAAAAATTAATTTTGCATGGGTCCAACACACAGAATGATCCAGACATAATGTTCTAAATCAGCATTGTCCTATAGAAATAAACAGTGAGTCACATTTGTAATGTTCTAGTGGCAACATTAAAGATAAAAAGAAACAGGTGAGGGGCATCTGAGTGGCTCAGTTGGTTAAGCCTCTGCCTTCAGCTTGGGTCATGATCTCGGACTCCTCTGCCTGCTGCTTGCCCTGCTTGTGTGCTCTCTCTCTCCCTCTGTCAAATAAATAAATAAGAATCTTTTAAATATATAAATAAATAAAAATAAGCTTTTATTTATTTATTTGACAGAGAGAGAAAGAAAGAGAGAGAGCACAAGCAGGGGGAACAGCAGAGGGAGAGGGAAAAGCAGGCTTCCCGCTGTGCAGGGAGCCCGATACGGGGCTCCATCCCAGGACCCTGGGATCATGACCTGAGCTGAAGGCAGATGCTTAACTGACTGAGCCACACACGTGCTCAGGTGAGCATCTTTTTTTTTAAAGATTTTATTTTTAAGTATGTGGAGCTCAAACTCACAACCCCAAGACCAAGAGTCCCATGCTCTACCAGAGCCAGCCAGTCACCCCTCAAGGGAGCATTTTTTACTGTCCTGGCCTCCACTCTCATTTGGCTATTTTTTTAATGTGTACTAATTTTTAATTTTAATTTTCAATTGAAAATATGAGTCAGAAGTTAAAAATCAAGCCTGCAGAAACAAGAAAAATACCGAGGAAAACAACCTGAAATCATAAAGAAATTTGTGATGGATATGGTGGTGTTCCCTTAAGCTCCCCAGCCCAGCAAGCAAAGGGATATCAACAGAGTGGTTAATCATCCTTAGGGTTTTCCACAGAAATAGAACCAATGGAATGTGTGTATATATATACACACTGTTCTTTGTTTTTTGACACACACACACACACACACACAAAGAGATTATAAAGAATTGGATGAAAAGTCCCAAGATGGGCAGATGGCAAGCTGGAAATCCAAAAGAGCCAATGGTGTAGTTCCAGTCCAAGTTTGTAGGTTTGAGATCCAGGAGACCCAATAGGGTAAGTTTCAGTCCCCAAACCAGCAAGCTCAGAACTAAGAGCCAATAATTCAGTTCAAGTCCAAAAGCTGAAAAAAACTCTATGTCCCAGTGCAGAGCACTCAGGCAGGAGGCGCAGCCTTTATGTTCTATTCAGGCCATCAACTGATTGGATGACGGCCACTCACATTAGGGAGGGCAATCTGCTCTACTCAGTCCACCAATTCAAATGTTAAATCTCATCCAAAAACACCCTCACAGACACACCCAGAATAATATCTGACCAAATATCTGGGCACTTGTGGTTCAGTGAAGTTGACACATAAAATTAACCATCACGTAATCCAAAAAGCAGAGGATGAACTTGAGTGCTTATTTAATATTGAGATTTTTATTATTATAAAAATGAAAATCATTTCATTCATCACCCATCCTAGTGTTTTTTGTGGTCCAAAACCCCCCAAAAAAACAAAAAACAAAACCTTTGATAAATGTAAGTAAAAAGCCTATAAAACTATCATTTGTACAGTGTCGCTTAAAAACAAATTTTTCAGAGAAAAAAAAGCATATAAGTGAACTCCTGTAAAGCACACTTCTTTCTTGATAGACATCCAAATGAGTAAAGAGAGGAAAATGTCATTTATTTTGATATTTTTTAAAAGCCCATCTCATATTACAAGCTCCAAGTAATAGTAGATCCATAAAAGATGTTTTACATCAAAATTTTAAAAGGATGTCAGGAGCTAACAATAAATCCCTATTTTATTGGCCCAGTTAACTATTTCAGGTAACAAGTGAAAGAAATTCAGAAAGATCCTATTAATGTCCCTCCAGCTGGAAGGGATGTGTGCTGGAGGCATAAGCAGACGACAGAAAGGACAAGACACTCTTTCAGAACATATTTGATAAGGGCAGCTCTAGAAATTTCATACAGGAAATGGCACTCTGGTTGGAAGAAGATGGGGGATTTGTCTTGAAATTACGTTTGTAGAAGCAGCACACTGTTTTTATTTAGGTCACACGTTTATTAGGGTGGCTAGAGAGTTTATAAGGAGGATGAAGTCTCCTGAGACACCTCTGCTGGCATCTGTTAATAGATCGCAGAGAAGGTAGCCCAGAAAGATGAGCCATTTGGCTGAATAAGGACTTCTCTCCTAAATTTTTATTATGAAAATTTTGAAACAAACACAAAAGCATATGAACTCATGTATAGAAGTTTCCTGTAGTCATCATTTAGCTTCAAACATGACCAGCTTTTTGCAATCTTACATCACCTCTTTCCCCCACTCACACTATGTTTTGGGAGGGCTATATATTGAAGTAAATCCCAGATGTCATGTAATCTCACCCATAAATAACTCCAGTAATAGTAACAGATAAAAACATAACTACCATAGCATCATCACATTTAACAAATTTAACCCTTTAACACACATTCCTTAACATGTTCTAACACCTAGACTATGTATAATTTTTCCCAGTTGTTGCAATTAAAAAACAAAACAAAACAAAACAAAACAAAACAAAACCTTTTATAGTTGGTTTGTTTGAACAAGATTCAAAAAGATCCACATTCGGTTGATATTTATAAGTTCTTTAGAGTGTATAATAGTTTCCTCTCCCTCCTCCTCTTTTAGAAAAGGCAGGGCAGGGGCACCTGAGTGGCTCAGTCGGTTAAGCGCCTGCCTTCGGCTCAGGTCATGATCCTGGAGTCCCCAGATCGAGCCCCACATCAGGCTCCCTGCTCAGCGGGGATTCTGCTTCTCCTTCCACCCCTCATCCCCTCACCCCGCTCTCTCGTGCTCTCTCTCTCAAATAAATAAATAAAATCTTAAAAAAAAAAAAAGAAAGAAAGAAAAGGCAGGGCAAATAATTCTTGTCCTTTATTCATTAATTCTCAGAATGAGTTGTTCCAGAAACCTCTAAAAGTGCCTCTTAGCATCCCTGCTTTCTGTCATGACAAGATGTCTCAACTCAGCTTGTACATTTCCTGCTCCAGATTTACAATCAGCCATTTCTTCAAGGATCCCTGCTTCTTTTTGTTGGAAAATAGCATTTAGAGACTGCAATTGGCACTGGGATGCTCACCATTATTGGACTGTCCTTATTTCTATGCCCTCTCAGTAGACAAAGCTAGGAAATATGTGAATTTTAGAAAGAAAACTAAATCACGAATTCATACCGTTATTTCTAATTCAAATGAAATATTGTAGCGTTTTTCCTTAAATTCTCTGATTTTTAAATTCTTTGATTTTATATTTTTATTTATATTTTATATTTTTGTATTTTTTATTACACTGAAAATCTTTATTTTATTGACATTAACATAATTACTTCTTTGTTTATGCATATAATATATACATACATATAGTTCATAAAGTAGCTTCAAAGCAACAATACTAATATTACTACTAACAATTAGAACTACCAATTACAGCTGAATATTTCATTGTGGTTCTTTGTACTTCTTAAGATATATCCCGCCAGGAAGGTACATCAACTGATTGAGTTTTAAAGTCATTTGAAATATTTTTTCTGCGGTTATACCATCAATCTGATATACTCCAAGGCTCATTTGTATCTATTTGTTTCAGATTTTTAGGGATTTTTTTTTCCTTTTTGATTCAAGATTTTTAATTATATGAACTGTTCACATGGTCCCAAAGTCAAAACTATAAAACAAAATGTAGTCAGAGAAGTCTTTTCAACCCTTTTTGTCCCTCAATTTTACAACAAAGGCTTTTTTTAAAGGTACAGAATTGGACCAAATTGTTAAGAAAGCCTGTTACCAGTGGGAGGCTCAACAGAGCATTGCTGGTAACAGGCATAGGGGGAAAATTAGGTATTAATTAATTAAGACTTATTATTCACATCAGTTAAACATGTTATAGGTCCAACATATAACAAAAAGAAATTTTCTTGGGGCGCTTGGCGGGCTCAGTCGGAGCATGAGACTCTTGATCTTGGGGTAGTGAGTTCAAGCCCCACGTTAGGTGTAGAGATTATTTAATTAAATAAAACTTAAAAAGAAAAGAAAAATTAAAAATAAATAAAAATTAAAATTAAAAAAAAAATTTCTTGTCTTCCTGATGAAGTGCCTTACTTAGTCTCTTTAACTATGATTCAGTCAACCACTGGATGGGGGGAAAATAGAGTTACAGAAGTCTCCACTGTAAACAAGAGGAAAGCAAAGGAGCTTCCTACAAACTGGAAAAACTTCTCCAAATTTCCTATATACAAACAACAACTAATTGAAAATATAATGCAAGAAAGAAAAGTCCTATTCAAAATAGGAACTCATTCACACACACGAACCCTGGGCCTAAACGTAATAAAAACCTGCAGAACCTGTATGAAGAAAACTATAGCATTTTACTAATATACGTGATAGAATAAATGGAGAGACACTAGTTTCTGCTTAGAGTCAATAGTCTAAAGATGTTGATTATTCCTAAATTATAAAGTCAATTTAATCACAATCAAAATTACTTGAAAAGTAATTTTTCATTAAAGTTTTCATTAAAATAAATACATAAGTATTATTTGGGGAAATTTAGAAAAGCATAATTGCGGCCATCCCCACAGGTGTGTCTGTAATCCCAGCTAGTCTGCCTAAGACCCCCTGAGCAACAACCTTAGTTCCCTGCACAACTCCATTTCCACCCCAGCAAGGAGAAAGGAAGGATCATGAGCCAGGAGAAACTTGCCACACTGCAGGTACAAGTGTGCACTGGGAGAAAAGGAACCGCTTGCAGAAAGAAGGTGGTTCACAGAACAGCTACAGCAGATGACAGAAAAGAAACTTTAATTCTCCTTAAAGGATATTAGGGGGTAAACACTATCTCTCATATTGAAGAGGTGACTATGTTTACAAACCAAAGAACAGTGATGCATTTTCGTGACCCTAAAGTTCAGGCATCTCTGGCCACCAATACTTTGACCATTACAGGCCATGCTGAGACAAAACTGCTGACAGAAAGGCTACCGAGCATCTTAACCCAGCTTGGTGCAGACAGTCTGACTAGCGCAAGGAGACTGCGGAAGTTCTGTCTATCTGGGGATGGAAAAGCACCACTTGCTACTGAAGAGACTGATAATGATGAAGTTCCAGATCTTGTGGATAATTTTCACAGGCTTCCAAGAATGCGACAAAGTGAATTGAGTCAGCTTCTGAAGAGGACAAAACTCAAAGAAGTTACTGAGAGTTGCTACTTTATATTATAACTGCTTTTTAAAATTTTGTTCATGGATCTGATAAAACTTACCTCTGGTATTTTTAAGCCCAAGTCCCCTAGACACTGCAGCTCTTTTCAGTTTTTGCTTATACACAATTCATTCTTTGCAGCTAACTAAGCTGAAGAAGCCTCAGAATAAATTTTGAAACAAAGATTAATGAACTTCTGTGCCTAGTTTAAAAAAAAAAAACAAACCAACAAAACACTGCATAATTGGGGGAGAATTTAGCACACTAGATACCAAAACCTACTATAGCTCAACACTCATGATCAGGGAACTACAAATCAAAATCACGATGAGATACCACCTCACACCTGTCAGAATGGCTAAAATTAACAACACAGGAAACAATAGGTGTTGGCAAAGATGCAGGGGAAAGGGGAACTCCTTGCACTGTTGGTGGGAATGCTAACTGGTGCAGCCACTCTGGAAAACAGTATGGAGGTTCCTCAAAAAGTTAAAAATAGAACTACTCTACAACCCAGCAATTGCACTACTACGTATTTATCCAAAGGATACAAAAATACAGATTCGAAGGGGTACATTGCACCCAATGTTTATAGCAGCATTATCAACAATAGCCAAACTATGGAAAGAGCTCAAATGTCCATAGACTGATGAATGGATAAAGAAGAGGTGGAGATTAGATAGATAGATAGATAGATAGATAGATAGATAGATAGATAGATAGATATAATGGAATATTACTCAGCCATCAAAAAGAATGAAATCTTGCCTTTTGCAATGCTGTGGATGGAGCTAGAGTGTACTATGTTAAATGAAATACATCAGTCAGAGAAAGACAAATACCATATGATTTCACTCATATGTAGAATTTAAGAAACAAAACAGATGAACATTTGTCAGGAAAAATAAAATAAGATGAAAATAGGGAGGCAAACCGTAAGAGATGCTGAACTCTAGGAAACAAATTGAGGGTTGCTGGAGGGGAGGTGGGTCTGGGGAAGGGATAATTGGATGATGAGCATTAAGGGGGGCACTTGATGTAATGAACCTCTCCCTCTCTCTCTCTCTCTCTCTCTCTATATATATACATATTCCACCTCTTCTTTATCCATTCATCTGTCGATAGACATCTGGACTCTTTCCATATTTTGGATATTGTGGACATTGCTGCTATAAACATTGGGGTACAGGTGCCCCTTCAGATCACTATGTGTGTATCATTTGGATAAATACCTAGTAGTGCAATTGCTGGGTCGCAGGATAGCTCATTTTTAACTTTTTGAGGAACCTCCATACTATCCTCCAGAGTGGCTGCACCAGCCTGCGTTCCCACCAACAGTGTAAGAGGGTTCACCTTTCTCCACATCCTCATCAACACCTGTTGTTTCCTGAGTTGTTAATTTAGCCGTCTGGCAGCGGTGAAGTGGTATCTCATTGTGGTTTTGCTTTGCATATCCCTGATTAGTGATGTCTTGAGCATCTTTTCATGTGTCTCTTGGTAATCTGTATGTCTTTTTGGAAAGATGTCTATTCAGGTCCTCTACCCATTTTTAAATTAGATTGTTTGGGGTTTTTTTGGTGTTGAGTTGCGTAAGTTCTTATATATTTGGATATAATCCTTTATTGCATATATCATTTGCACATATTCTCTCCCATTCCGTAGTTTGCCTTTTAGTTTTGTTGACTGTTTCCTTTGCTGTGCAAAAGCTTTTTATTTTAAAAATTTTTAAAGATTTTATTTATTTGACAGAGAAAGAGAGAGCACAAGCAGGAGGAGCAGCAGAGGGAAAGGGAGAAGCAGGCCTCCTGCTGAGCAGAGAGCCCATTGCGGGGCTCAATCCCAGGACCCTAGGATCATGACCTGAGCAGAAGGCAGACACTTAACCAACTGAGCCACCCAGGTGCCCCAAAGCTTTTTATCTTGATGAAGTCCCAATAGTTCATTTTTAACAGCAACTTTTTTTTAAGCCTTTTTTTAACAACTCAAGATAAATTAAAAATTAAATGTAGGGTGCCTGGGTGGCTCAGTCATTAAGCATCTGCCTTCGGCTCAGGTCATGATCCCAGGGTCCTGGGATTGAGTCCCACATCGGGCTCCCTGCTTGGCGGGGAGCTTGCTTCACCCTCTCCCAGTCCCCCTGCTTGTGTTCTCTCTCTCGCTGTGTCTCTCTGTCAAATAAATAAAGTCTTAAAAAAAAAAATTAAATGTAAAGAAACCCCAAAGTATACATGTACTAGAATATGTTTGATTCTTTATTAAAGAAATATAAATCAGTACAAAATTTTAGTTTAAGATTGAAAAAAAAAAGAATACAGCTCACAAAACTCAGCATCGGTAAGGATGTGGAGAGAAAAGTAATCTTATCTATAGTTGGTAGAAGTATAAATTTGTATATTTTCCAACATGTTTCAAATGTCTCATTGACCCATCAAATTTATATATGTGAATTTACTTAAGGCCAGTTTCAAAAATGTCTCAGAATTAAAGTGAAGCTCACATTAATTCTGGAGAAAATTTGGCTAAGCATTAAGATGGATTAATTTTTATCACAAAATGACAGGCAAGCTGAGAAAAGTGCCCTTGTTAAAAGACATTAGAAAGTGATGGACCTTAATATGCTCAAAGACATGAGAAAACTTAATTAAAAACTTAAAAGTTGATGCTGGGTGGTGGAGGAAGAGGAATGAGGAACATACAGGGCTGTCATTGTATTTGTCACATTTTATTTCTTAAATTGGGTGATAAGTTCACAGGCATTTGCTATAATTTTGCTTATGTTTTAAAAAAAATTTTTTTTTTTAAGTAAACCCTATCCCCAACGTGGGGCTCAATCTCATGTCCCCAAGATCATAGTCATACCTACTAAGCCAGCCAGGCACCCCTTGGCTATTTTTTTTAAATATCAGCAATGTCATTACAAAGTAAAAAATATTTTAACTGGATGAGAGACAGTGATTAAGTGAATTCTGTTTGGATAAAGTTACATACTGTACTGATTTATTCGATTTATTGAAAAATTTATAATTTATTCAATTATTTGTTTGCCATGTTTAAATAGATGGTATCTAAGAAGACATATTTATTTTTAAACTGAAGACATTTTTAACTATATATGAAATGTTTGGGACCTTGGAGTCAAACAGAAAAAAATGTATAGTTGTAGCCAAACCTACTACAATAAAAACTTCAGGAGTAGTAGCTGTAAATGAAGGTGCTATGCATTTGTTACACAAGTATATCCAGCTTGTATGACATTATACAGGAATACCTCTCACCATAAGTAAGAATACACATGTATCATTTGAGTATCTTTAATTGGACTTTAATTTTTATTTTTTATTTTTATTTTTTAATTTTTTAAAGATCTGAGAGCGTGCACTTGCACACGAGTGGGGGAGAGGAAGAGGGAGAGGGAGAGAGAGTTTCAGGTAAACTTCCTGCTGAGTACGGAGCCCAACGTAGCGCTCAATCCCATGACCCCGAGATAATGACCTGAGCCAAAACCAAGAGTTGGATGCTCAAGGGACGGAGCCACCCAGGCGCCTCTAACTGGATTTTTAAATGACAAGATTATGTGTGTTTGCACATGTGCACCCATATATATGCATATGAATGTGTATATAAACAAAATAAAGTAACAGTGGTTTGAATACCTGCCTTGAAGACCTGAAACACTAAGTTGTTTCACTAAGGGGGAAAACATAGGATTCCACGACATGAATTAATAAAATAGTATATCTATCTGAAGAAATCATCCAGAATTGAGATACATAAAGATGCAAAAAACAGATTCAAAGATACGGAGGAAAGACTGACATCTAACATAAGTTTAAGCTGAAAACAAGGAGAAAAGACAGAATCAGATAGGAGTATTTAAAGAGATATTGGTTAAGAATATAATTCCATCAGGGCAGAGATTTTGTCTGTTTTTTTTCCAATACTGCATCTTTAAGCCTAGAAGATAGCCTGATATACAGTAAATGGTTAATAAATATTTGTTGAAAAAAATATTTGTTAAATTATATTGATTTCTACTCCCAGTAATATGGAAAGATAGTCACCTAGGCTAACCATCCCACTGAAAACATTCAAAATGCCTGGGTAAAATGTAAAAAGAAAATCTTTAAAACATTTATGAGAGCACAGGGAACTATTGTCAAATGAGGTAGAAGATGAATGAGTTTTTCCAGGGACAGATACCAAAGAACTCAAATATATCTGAGAAATGAACCAAAGGAAAATAAATGAGAAATGAGGAGAAATAAGCATTTTATGCATGATAAAGTTGATAGTGTGGATTGTTGGATCAGAAGAAGAAGTCACAGGCACAGCACTTTCTATTTTAACTTAAAAATCAGGTGGCTTATATATATACCATAAGAAATGTATGCATATGTTCATCAAAACATGTGAACAAGTATTACTGGTAGTAGCACTGTTCATACTGGGGCTTCAAACTGTGTGGAAACCACACAAATGCCCATCAACAACAGAATGGATACATAGATTGTGGAATATGCACACAATAGGGTAATACACAGCAAAAAAAAACATAGTTACAAACTGCAAAATTAATGAACCTCAAAACCTAATGTCGAACAAATATAAAAGAATCCATTCATATAAAACACAAAAACAGGCAATAACAATTATCCTGAGTCCTAACAAAATGCCATGTTCATAGATTGGAAGACTCAATGGGGTCAATTCCCAAATTAATCTACAGATTCAAAGCAATTCAAATAAAAATCCCAATTTTTTAGTGTGTGTGGATATTCAAAGGCTCTTTGAAACTTACATGAAAATGCAGATAGGCAAGAAAAGTCAGGAGAGTCAAGTAAAGCAAGGTGGGAGAATCTGTTCCACCTGATATTGAGACTTAATATGAAGCTAATGTATTAAGACAGTAGTATCAACTCAGGCATTGAACAGACCAGTGGAACAGAATAGAGAGCTTAGAAAGAGATGCATGAATATATGGATACTAGATATAAGAGAATGATGGTACTGCAGAATAATGCGGAACAAACGTTTCTATAATTGAAGTTGGGCAATCTGACATTCATCTGGAAAAAAGGAATGAGACTTAACCCCCAGTTCACACCATAACACAAAAACCAATTCCAGGAAAATAACCGAGTTATTTGTGAAAATAAGATAATAAAGCTTCTCAAAGATAAAATAGGAGACTATCTTTTTTTTTTTTTTTTAAAGATTTTATTTATTTATTTGACAGAGAGAGGCACAGCGAGAGAGGGAACACAAGCAGGGGGAGTGGGAGAGGGAGAAGCAGGTTTCCTGCAGAGCAGGGAGCCCGATGTGGGGCTTGATCCCAGGACCCTGAGATCATGACCTGAGCCGAAGGCAGACGCTTAACGACTGAGCCACCCAGGTGCCCTGGAGACTATCTTCTTGACCTTGAAATGGGGAGAGGCATTCCAAGTCAAATGCATAATGTATTAACCATAAAAATATGGATAAAATAGAACATTATAATCAAGAAATCTTCCTCATCAAAAAATACCATTTAAAAAGTGAAAAACCAAGCTACAAAAAGATATTTGCAGTGCATATATTCAATAGACTCATTTCCAGAATAAAGACAGAACTCTTAAAATCAAGAAGACAGTCCCCAGAGGATATCTAAAGGGTTTTTTTTAAAAAATAGAAAACATTAGTCATCTAGAAAATGCATACAAAAATATATAACTTACGACCTAGCGATTACACTTTTAATTATATTGTATATCCATGCATATGTTTACCAAAAGACATGACTGTTCTATAACCAAATTATTTGTAAGACCCTAAAACTGAAAACAATCTTGATATCCACATATTGGTGATAGATATCTACAGTGACATACAAAAATGAGTCACAGAAACATGTGGGCAAAAGAAGTTAAAATACAAAATACAGGGGTGCCTGGGTGGCTCGGATGGTTGGGCGTCTGCCTTCGGCTCAGGTCATGATCCCAGAGTCCTGGGATCGAGTCCCGCATGGGGCTCCCTGCTCAGCAGGGAGCCTGCTTCTCCCCCTCCCTCTCCTCTCCCCCTACTCATGCTCTCTCTCAGTATCTCTGTGTCTCCAATGAATAAATAAAAAAATCTTAAAAAAAAAAATACAAAATACATTATGATTTCATTTACATAGAGTAAAAAATAGATGAAAAAATAAACCATGGTGTTTAGGATGCATGAATCACTTTCAAAACCATGAAGGAAATCAAGTGACTACCATAAAGTCAGGATAGTGTTGTTAAAAGATAAACTTGAGATATGTTAAAATTTTGAAATTTGAGCAAACATTGATTTGGATCTGGGCAGCACTAAACCCGTCAGGAGCTAGGGGAAAGGCTCTTATATTCAAAGATACTGTGCTTTGACAGAAGCAAAGCAAGGAAATTATTTGGTTGGCTATAGCTGAAGCAATTGCCTTATCTGTGAAAGCCAAGTTGGCAGTCTGATTGGTTGTCCTCAAGTTTTTCAATTTCCTAACCTTGAGGCACTTAGAGGAATTTACTCTGGTTTAGGTTTTGGTTTGCTTAAGTAGGCTGCCATCAATTAGACCTTCCTTGTTTTATTTAAAAATGGTTACCTCTGAGGGCGGAAAAGGGACGGTGAAATCACTGGAAGGGGTACTTGGGTCCTGGCAGTGTTCTAGTTCTTCACCTGGGTGATTCCGTATGTGTTAGCATTCTGACAATTCATGGAGCTGTATATGGTGTTTTGTATACTCGTCTGTTTTCCAAGATAAAAGAGCAATCTATTTGTCCATGTGAGTCAGTTACCTAGTAATACATTTAACAAATGAGGTAAGACCTTTATGGGAAAGGCATTAAAGGAAATCTGAATTATGAAGATATTCATGTTCATAGTTTGGGTCACTCGTGATCCACTCCTCTACTATCCCCAAATCTGTTCCTTCTCATCTCAGCTAATGGCAATTCATTTCTAGTTGTCCAGGTAAAATCTTTGCTCATTCTGACTTCTCACACCACATAGTCCACTAGCATATCCTTTGGGAGCGATCTTCAAAATATACCCAAAATATGATCACCACTTCTACTACTTAACCATCTTGGCTTAAGTCACTCTATTTTGCCTAATTATTGCAGATAGTCTCGTCTTTGTTCCTGCTCCTGGCCTCATTTCCTCTTTTCTCAGCACAGTAGCCAGAGCAATTGTTAACATAAATTTTATTATCCCTTAACCTATCTGCTCAAAACCTCTGGCTCCCCATAGATAAAAGCTAAAGGACTTAAAATGGCCTGTAATGCCCTATACAAGCTAGGCCCCCCAATTACCTCTCTGAAATACTTCACTGCTTTTCTCCCTGGTTACTCTGCTTCAGCCACAATGGCTCCTAGCTGCATCTCAGCTCACTGTTTCAAACAAGCATACCTGGATGTGCTGCAAGAGAGGAAACTGAAGTTGGAAAGACAAGAGATTGAATCACAAAAGCCATGTTAAAGACCTGTCATAGTTTACTGGTAACATTGCCTATAACGCACAAGGCCCTATTCTAGGTATTTGAAATAAGAGTAATGGGTTAAAAATAATTTTTAAAAATCTTGCTCTCATGGAGCTTGCATTCAAATGGGAAGTAGACAGTAAACCAGAGTGGGGTAACTATACAACATCATGGTAAATGGTATGAAAATAAACCAAGTGGACAGTGAGGGCAAGTGGTGGTTATTACAAAATCAAATAGAATACTCAAATGGCAATAGGAAGCAGTTGTAGGCATTTGAGTATCATTTTTGGGAAAAGATCATGCTAGGGGACATAAAGAAAAGTGTAAGAAACTTTCAGATTCCTCACACTTATTCTTATCAAGTTTCAGTCTTCCCCATTGACTTACTAGCAGAAAGATCCAAGCACGTAAATAGCGAAAATGTTTTCTGGGCTAGGTGCTTTAATGGCATTACCTCAAGAAGGGAAACTGGGTGCCTTTTACACAAGGATTTCAAGTTGTTTTTTTTTTTAATTCATATTAAGTATTTGAACCCTGAAACATTTAATGACTTCTTTTGACAGCATCGGCTCCTATTACCACACCACGTAAACATTAGTAGCTTTACTTTTCAATTTGTCAATTTATAAACAATTTATTACTTTGGTGGGTTTTGCTTAGCCTAATTACTAGAGTATACATGTGTACAGTCACCAGAGTTCTAGACCCAGTACACAGATGAGCTCTAGAATGGAGGTACAGCTCACTGAAGATCAAACTATCTTCCCATTTCTGTGGTTGTACAAACCTTGGAATTTTAGAATAAGCAAAAGGTTTCCTTAATAGCTCCTTAGATGTCTCCAAACTAATTTCAGTCCTTAGTCTCTAGCCCTATCCACCTTCAACTTCTACATTTTCCACAAACAATAATCTGAAACATCTAATAAGAAGACCCGTTATCTTTTTCCCCTAGGAAACTGTCATTACTTCTACATTCTAACATTTCTTATATTTTGGTAAGAAACCAATTACATGGTTCTCTGAAAATAAATTCCATATAATTTCACTTTTAAGGGCAAAGCAGTCATTGGAAACATAAAAAAAAAAAAAAGCCAACCTTGTTTTAAAAAAATGAAGTCTTCCAATTTGTAAGTGCATACCACTGGTTAGAAAACTTAAAATAGAATTCTACATAGAATTTAAAATTGCTCTTCCTATTCCAAAGATCTTTTTTTCTCCTCATGCTTTTATAGTCCCATTACCACTCTCAACAACTGAGCTTAAAGCCAAAATTATTTCTAAAAGCAACAAATTGTTCAAATTTTTCAGGTAAAAATGAATGAACAAAACTTAATCTGTTCAAAGGATCTTAATACAATTATTTTAGATTCATTGAATAAGGATTTTAGGAACTAAGTTACGTTTATGGTCGTCCCTTTTAAGTTTTTACCAACCTTTCCACGATCATGTTTCACAGTACAAAATTTATACTGCATGCTAGAGATTATTAAACCCCTGGAGGAAGTGACTCTTGTTGGAAACTGGCCCAGGAATGCAGGTAGCTAGCTCTGCAGTTTGAAAAGTTCTACTCATTTACTGTTTAAAGGACTTTTTAAGGAATACTTTAACATGTTCTCTTATATTTTTACAGTGCTGGAAATGCTTACTGACATTTTCACTGTCACCAGGTACTTGTCAAGGGAAGAAATAATAAACACTCAGTCAAGCCTAAGGCTAGTCAGTGTTAAGTTATGAACTCAAAGGCCATTTGCAATTAAAGTGCTCTCTTGTATAAAAGCATCAAAAAGTTAATACAAGTACTAGTCTTAAGCAGTCACACAAGTCTAAGCCACATTTATTTGCACATGTATAGTAATGGCAACAGATACTCCAAATTCATACAAATTTATAAAACAACAAAGTTAATAATCAGTTGGTACACTTGTGTGTTATCTTGCTTACAGATTCAAGTGTAGATGAACTTCCTTCATTCTGTAAACTTTCATACAATACTTAACAAAAACTCTTGAGAACACATATTGGCATGTTTCAGTTAGAGCCAACACAAAAGTTAAGACAAGACCACAAACTCAAAAACCAAGTTTGGAATATACTTTTCTACCTCCCTCCCCTAGAATGTGATTATTTTCTTCAACAGATGTATATGCTATATCACACAAGTAGCCATGGAGACAAAAGAATGATGCTCCCATAATCATGAAGAAAATGCCAACCAAATCATACTGTTTTATCTACCAATAATGATTTATATAGGAGAAACGGGGGAAATGCTTAGATTAAAACAACAAGGGAGATTAGAAAAAAATAGTAAATGATTTTGAGAACTATGTTCCCCCTGAAAGCTGCAAAGATCTGACTATGACAACTCAAAATCATCGCCTAAGGCAAATAAAAGTGAAGAAACCTTCAAAGACATTCTAATCACGTTCAGTATCTAGTGATAAAAGCGGAAAATGGTATCAAGAGGGTATTTATAATACAAGTGTCAACGAGGACATTCCAAAACTAATGAAAGAAATGCACATTTATTTCTACAAAAGCAATGTATGATACAGAATTAGAAGGGAACAGACTTAAAGATTTACCTATTAAAATATACAGATTCTTACTGAAGAGTATAGGATATTTAAAAAAGATGACAAGGGATGTTAATCTTTTTTTATTATTATTATTTTTTACATATTTTGGAACCTCACATAATTTTGATAAATAACTCTTACAAAATTATGCAAAAAGTACAAGAATGTCTGGTAAACAAACAGTCTGTATTTTCCAAAAAAATTTTTTACAACATGCAATTCTTAAGGCAGCATCCTCCTTACAAGGAAAGGTAATCCTTTTACTCATCAAGAAATCTTCTGCTGCAAAGAATAGGCTAAGAAAGCCTGGCTTCTTCCATTAACGCCTTTTGTCTTTCCTGTCTGATTTTCGGTCTCTTTCACTTCTTGAAGATCTTTTGCCTGATCGACTACTCTCTGACATAGACCTCTTTCTGTCGGACCGGGAATTCTTATCCTTTGATCCTTTTGTATCTCTACTACTACCACCTTTTGAAGATTTGTGACTTCTTTCTAGTCCTGATGTATCCCTTCGCTTCCGATCCACGCTCCTTCTGTGCTTTCTGTCTCTATTATGTCCCCGGCCCCTACTCCGACTTCTACTCTCACTACTGCTAGTGCTGCTGCTGCTGCTGTCTCTGCTGCTGCTGCCACTGGTGCTGGAGCTGCTACTGGAACTACTTCGACTACTACTGCTGCCACTGCTGGAACTGCTGCCACTGCTGCTACTGGTGGAGCTGCTGCTAGAACTACTACTGCTACTGCTGCGGCTTCTACTCTTGCTGGTTTTATTTCTAGCTCGACCTCTACTTCTGCTCCTAGTTTTTGTTTTGGTTTTGCTCTCCTGATGTACTGTCAAGACTGGCTCTACTGCCACCTCAGTGAGTTTTACGGATTCCACAGGAAATTCCTTCCTCTCAGGTAGTAAATGCCCTTGCTCCTGAAAAACCTGAATTGGAGGCTGTAAAACAGCTAATGGCAAAGTCTCAGGCTGAGAGAGAGGCTGGGGTTGGAGTACTGCTTGGGGGTGGGGGTGGGACTGGGGCTGGGGCTGGGGCTGGGACTGGGGCTGGGACTGGGACTGCAGCTGCAGCTGGGGCTCAGGCTGCAGCTGCGGCTCAGGCTGAAGCTGAGGCTCAGGCTGAGGCTGAGGCAGGGGCTGGAGGTGAGCCACAGGCTCAGGCTGGGGCTCAGATTCTTTCTCTTCTTTTTCCTCAGGCTCATTTTCCATTTCTAGAGCACTGGCATTCTCTTTCACGGGAGAAAGAGATTTACATTCTTTATCTGGCTCAACTTCAAATTCCATCTCTGGCTCCAGTTCTTTGCTAGTTTCGTTTTCTGAAGGTTCTACACTTTCCACTTGATTGGTTTCCATTACCTCCTGCTCAGCAATTACATTTTTGACACTCTCGACCATCTCTAGCACATCCATAACTTCTTCCGGTTGACTATCCTGCTGCTTCTCACTTTCCCTTACCTCAGTTTCCTCCTCCATCTTGACCTCCATTTCCTGTTTTTGTTCCTCCTCCTCCTGTTCTTTCTCTGCATCACTATGAACTATACCTATTTCCTTTTCCTCTTCCTCTCCTGCTTCCTCTATTTCTACATCATTGTGCTGATTACCTGTCTCCTCCAACTCTTCCTCTCGCTGAGCCACCTTACCCTCTTCTTGTTCCGCCTTCTGTTCTTCATTACGCACCACCTGATGCTCTTTTTCCTTCATTGATTGTCTTCTAGGCCTAGCCTCCATTTTATTTATTTGTTCTGCAAATTCGATGCGTCTACCTTCAAATAAAGCTAAAGGATAAAAATTTACGTGTAAATAATTAAGAACATTCAAACTCACAATCTGACACTTAGGCACAAATTGTCATCAAGCTTTATCTAAACTTTTTTTGTAAAGAGATGACACAAAACTGATTATGGCAAGTAATTACAAACTGAAATAAAATGACACAAGCAAAGACCCCCAGAAACCTATATACTAAGATATTAGTAGCAGGTAACTACACCACATTAACTGATGGAAAAACAGGACAATTTTTTGCTATTTTACTTCACACTAGATGAGAAAGAATAAAACCCATCTTTGAAATAAAATCATTCTTATGCTATCATGTCATGCATTCATTTTTCCTGATCCCAGAAAGACTAATTATCTAATCCCATCTCAGTAGTGTCTATCCTTCCATGTATGCTCCTTCTCTGGATTACATCAATGTTCACTTTTTTCTTGCCTCATTAGCATTTACATCTGGCTAAAAAGAAGTCATCTTATTCAAATGCTTCTTAAGAAATACACATACATCAAGCACTACCTACAACATGGTAAATTTCAGGTTAAATTCCATCATAAGTCAAATGCTGAATCACAATTACAGGAAACTAACATGTATGTGTGAGTATATTACCTTAGCCATTTAGAATATTTCACTGGACCTCTTCATGTACACTTACCATTCATTTTTCTCTGTGACTCTTCTATTAATTTTTGGGTAGCTGGACACATTCTTCCAGGAATATAGAACAAATGGGGCTTTGTCTTAGTTCTTATATATTTAATTATCTTGGCATTATGTTCATTCCATTCTTCTTGCTAAAGAAGAGGTAAAAGGTCATGTTTTGTAAACATGAAGGATTACCAATCTTAAAATTCCAATTCCAAACTACTACTCACCAGCTGCGCAAGCTCAACCTTCTGTTCTAAAAGGCGCAGTTCTGTCTGTTTAGCACGCCTCTCTTCAAACAGTTCTCTCCTCTCATTTTCAACCTGCTTTCTTTCTTCTTCTGCCTGCACTTCAAGTTTTTGTTCAATTTCCTGGCGCCTCTTTTGCTGAAGATAAATAATTATCTTTGAAAACTTATTACACATCCCGATTATGTAAAACATTACAACTTTACTAAGTTATCTTTATAGGTTTCATATTTGCAATTCAGGATACCAGTTAATTCAAACTTAGTACTTAGCATTTGAGGCTAATTGCAATTTCTTTCAGGAAACGGGGACTAAAGCCTTTCCGTGTAAAAATCTAAATGTCAAGGACATTAGACATATTATCAATAACTGTTCCACTTAAATATAACTGTTAGCAAGACTCTTTCATAAAACCTAAAAAAGAAGAGCACTGTCTCAGTTATCTTCACAGTTACTCTTCCTTCCAAATCAAAGAATGTGACAAAAGTGACATCCTGTCTTCAAACACTGTGCTTTGAAGCCTTTTATGTTCCCTAGGAAAGTTAACATACAAAAGCTGTAATAAAACTTTATTAATCTATAACCGAATTGTTATCTCCCTTTCCACCATAGTTCTCCTTTGAGAAGCAGTAACTTGATATTGAACACCAAGGACCCAATTTTGTAGCTTTAATAAAAAACCTCCAGAAAGATTGCAGTTAAGTAAACTGTGGAAGACAGGTAATGTTTAGGCTTTTGCTTCCAGCGTGCCAATTGTTGTCTGAGTGTATAAGTAACTTAAGTTATAATCATTGAACTAGTTACAATGCTGAGTTCAACTCCCTTGTTTGAAAGAAAGCACTCTGAGGCTTAAAGAAATGAAGAGTCTTGTCCAAAACCACAAAATGAGATGGTTGTAGAGCTGAGATCAGAACCCAGGTTCTCCTGAGTCACAGACCAGGGCTCTTTGCACTGAAAGAGGACCCAGGACCCTGGAATCATGACCTGAGCCAAAGGCAGACACTTAACCGACTGACCCATCCAGGCGTCCCTGTAATAAACTACTTTTGAATAAAGAATCAAAGGAAAACTGTATAAATACCCTTTCAGTAGCAACAGTGGATTCTTGTTTAAATTTCTGAAGAGTGCCCATCAGTAAGCCAAATATTCGTCGGTTCCTAAAGAAGAGAGAGAGAAAATTCAATTTCGGTAGGTTCCACTTAAGACTGCCATTTCCTAAAAGAAACATACTACAGACACTTGAACAATTCTTAAATATAAATTTTCTAAAAATTGCATTGTTTGACCGGAATTTTTCCCCATAAAAAAACCTAAAGATACCTTTGCTTTCCCTTTTCATCCATATTTTGATCCTGGATAAGGTCTCTACGTGTGCGCTCTTTGGAGGTAGCTACAACTGAAGACTGCAAAGCTGGCTGCAGGAGAAAATAAATCTCAGTAATTTAACAAGCACAGGAAAAGGTAGCACTCTTAAATGTAGCAAAGATGGAAAAACCGTTCATCCCGTAAGTAGTTCTTTTCATCTCAATTACCTTTTTAACATCATCATCCTCTGGGTCGCTTTCTTGGCGTGATTCTCTCCTTGTCCGACGCTCCCCGCCCAGCCTGACATAGAAAAAGAATTTAAAAGACCACTGTAAAATCTGACTTAATACCAAGGACAAATGATTACTTCTACTATGACTTATTTCCAGAAGTCTCATTTCATCAATCTCCATCCCATTTTACTCTTTCCTGCAGTAGTAAAAGGATAAAATGTGTCACCAATGCCCAATCCAAATACTGATCTATATTTCTCAAGAGGATCAAGTTTTTACAGTACAAGACAGAAAAGTAGCACAAACTATTTTCTCAATCTTATTCTCGTGATCTTTATTTTGGTAAAGTTTCTGTTACTGTTAGTGAAAAACTGAGTTCTGAGCAATACAGACTTAGTTCAGCCAAATACCAAGGGAACAGACTCAGTTGAAGTGGTATACTACTTAATTCTAACACAACTCAACAATATTTATTAAATAATTATATCTGCGGCTACCTCAGAAAAAATAAAGCATACAAGTATGTCTTGAGAACCTTTTCCTCCAACGTACCTACTGACTGCCCCTTCAAGGTCTCTCTGTTTGGCTGGGGGTCCTCCTCCACTATCTGAGAATCCACGCCTGCAATTAAAAATGTGCAATATAAAATAAATGAAATTTAAGATAAATGATATTTACCTTTAGCAAGATCACTTAGTTGAATTAAAAAAAAACCATTCCAATTATAACAACCTTAAATGGGCATCCACTTCCAAGATGCTTTTTAGCACTTTAAAAAAATATAAAAATTAAGTGTACACAAAATGGGTAGTTTATGTATTCTTCAGTCTCTAGTTTTGCATATAAATGAAGTTCCAAGATAACTATATAGGAAACTATAGCTGATCACAACTTTAAACAAAACAAACACAAACATATCTAACGTGGGCTCTACCACCAATTTTGTTTAAACCAATACTTAATTAATAAAAGTATCTATGGTCTTAGCATATACATTAAGTCCTAAGAGAATCTTACCTCAGCAATAAACTACCACGTCCTCTACCTCCACCAGGACCAGAAAGGGCCAGCAATCTGGCTTGGATGGGCCTAAAAAGTATTTACAAATCAGTATGAAAATCACTTATTTAATGTCATCAAATACTTTCACGGATGCGGTACATCATAAAAAGAAAAATAACCAGAAAAGTTCTAAAAACACGGTTTCAAATCCACGTGTTTGAAACAAGACAGGAAGTCCTATTTTAACTTCCTTGTTTTTTCAAGACCAGTATCACAGAAATTACATTTACTTCATTGCCACTACACACTAATAAACTTGGATCAGGCCCTAATTTCGCCAACTCCGAGGAAACTCCACGTGGGCAAGAGGGCAAAAGCGCGGGGGACAGGCAGCGGACCGCGTCCCAGGAGGGTCTCTGGGCCAGCACCCGGCCAGGTAGCCGCCGGATGGGGAAGGGGCTTTGTGCTGCAGTTCCGGGCCTGCAGGGCCGAGGGCGGGAATCGGCAGCCCGGGCCTTCCTACAGACCAGGGAGGCATCCCGGCATAGGTAGAACCCACTCTCTTTCCTCGCGCACCTGAGCTCCGAGACCGAGGTCGAGGGCGTGGGAGACTCCCCACCTCATCCAGGACCGGATTCCACCGCCGCCCCGGGAACAGGCCCAGATGTTCTAGCCTTCTCAAGGCTAGCCACCCTTCCCGCCCCCAATTCACCCCGGCATGATGGCTGTTTCTCAGCCGGCCTTTCTTATCCGCCTCTTACCTCACGTCATTCGGATCCCGTCCGGTGAGCTTGCGAATATTCTCATCTACGTTCTTTAGGCTCTCTTTGGCCTTTTCTAGCTGCTCCTGCAAAGTTCTTACCGCGACCGCCATCTTCTCTCTGCAGCAGGCTTCGAGACGGCTCTACAGGCCGCGACTGGCTGTGTCGCGCCGCGAGACGCGTGAGGACTGACAGCAGGGTCCAGCCAATGACAATAAGCGTTGTTTTACGGCCTCAACCACTCAGCGTCCGGAAGAGGGAGAAGCGGCCTGCCTCTGTGACTCTGGGCCAATGAAAAGTCTTCTGGGCGGTTGGCTCCCTCCCCGAATTAGCTGCGGTGGCCGGGCTCGCTTCTAGCGCAGAGCCTGGGCGCGTTTGAGAGTCTCAGGGTCCTCGGAGGCGCCGGCTCACGGCCCTGCTCCTGTGGCGCGGAGCGCGGAGTTTTCCAGCCCTTTTAACCTGGGATATGACGTGCCTTGTATCTTTTTAACCACCTAATTACATCAGAGTGGGATGAAGGCGAGTCTTTTCCCCTCTTCCCGGGTAAAAGATCAGATTAGGAAAGGGTGCGGCCATTCTGTCGGTGCGCATGCCCAGAGAGGGGTTGGAGGGGGTGGTGCAGGCGTCTCTCCATTGGGTTAAACCAAAATGAGCAGAGGGAAGCAAAAAATGAACATGAAAAGTCATTAATCGTAATAGATAACAATTTTTTTTCGGTACGGTATGAAACGTTTTATATACCTTGTCTTTCAACTCAAAGCTTGAATAAAATGCTTGTTATTACTGATAAGGAATTTGAATCTGGAGATAACTAACTCCCTAGGTCACGGCAACTGAGAATCACTATTTGATCAGACCCTGTGCAAGGGTGTACTAGATTAAAAAAAGCAACGACGAGACCTATGAGGCTGGCATTATTGTCTACACCTGGCCTATACGGCTGGTTAGTTTAAGATGGGTCTGGAGCTCTACTGTTACCTGTGTGTATACGACAGTGTCCTCTAGCTTGTGGTTCTGTTCTATGTACACAGACAACATAACCGTTTTGTTCCAGAAATGCATTTGCAAATTACTGCTCACAAAGCATTTCCCCACAGAAACAATGTTATGAATAATCTTGGTTCTCATCATCTTTTAGCCGGGCATCAACCTTGCACCAAGCATTAGTAGGACAATAGTGTTTAACTCGAGTTACCATCTTAATTTGTCTATCTTTAAAAAGTTCCTTTGTGCATCAGCAGTAATCTAGGCTCTGAGGATAAAACCTAGAACAAGATCGCTGTGGTTCCTGTTTTTGTGGGGTTTGTAGGCTCCTTGGGGAGCAAAAATCATTCATGTACTCATTCATTCATTCATTCAGTAGTATTTGCTGAGCGCTTACTATGTGCCAGGCACTTTTCTAGGTACTTGGATAGTGCAATAAAGATCTCTGCCTTCAAGGAGCTTGGGGGCAGGAAAAGTATGGAGACAGGATAAATATAAGTAAATTACATGGCATGTTAGAAATGGAGAAGTTCTTTTGGAAAAAAAAATAAAACTGGGTAAAAGGGATAAGGGTTGATAAATTGATTCTGATTGTAAGCATGAGAATGTGGTAATAGTAGATACTAACCACCAAAGGTAACAATGTTTCCATGAGAAAATGCTTTTATTTATTTATTTTTAAGATTTTATTTATTTATTTGACGCAGAGAGAGATATGAGCGAGGGGACATAAGCAGGGGCAGAGGGAGAAGCAGGCTTCCCACAGAGCTTGGAGCCTGATGTGGGGCTCAATCCCAGGACCTTGGGATCATGACCTGAGCCAAAGGCAGACGCTTAACGACTGAGCCACCCAGGCACCCCCGGGAAGAGGCAACCAAAAACATAGGATCTTTTCCTGCTTCCCTAGGACCTATTACTAGGATCCTGGGCAATTTAACATAGTCAGCTTTATGGGGGAGAATTAGGGGGTTGTTGTGTTCAACATTTAGTAATAAATACTAGTTTCCCATCAATTCCAAAATACTCTAAGAACCCCATGTTATTGTTTGAGAAATCAACATTAGTAAGTTGGTCAGTTGGTTACTCTTTGACCTCAATGGTGGGCTTGGACTCCTTTTCCTTGATGGTAATGATGAAGGGAGAATGCAGTCAGGACATAAGGGATATGATTCCACATATGGGAAATTTGGGTGCTAGGAAAATTAAGATTATAGCTGCAAAATAATCTCTGAAATTACACTAGTATTATTAAATAACAAAAATTCAACAGAGTAAATTTTAAAGATACAATTAGTTTTATTAATTGATTTATGAATTGGGCAGCATTCCATCTAGCATGCAGAGGAGAGTTCCAAAAGGCTACAGAAAGGGAAAGATTTTTACAGGTAGGACAAGGAAGTCATAAACAGAAAAAAGGATTATTTCAGGTTAGGTCACCTTCCTTTGGGAACAAGAGGGTCTAATTAGGTGTATTACTACCTCATCTACCTTTGGGGGTTGGAGAAAGCCTCTCTGACAGATTATCTTATTGGTATTGACCAGAAAAGTTCGTAACTTACCAGTTAAGACTACGTTTCTGGTGGAGGAAACTGCAATTAGGTTAAGTATTAAGCTCTAATTTGATGACATGGCCTAGCAAAAATGACTCCCATTTTGGGCCTGTGGTTTTCTTTTTAACAGTGTTTTCAAAGGCTTAGGTGGAATGTTTATGTGATGATCAAAAAAACATGCAAACATTAGAAGGGACATATTTAAAAAAAAAGAAAAAAGTTGCCATAATTCCAATTATGGAACATCATCTTAATTTTTTTTAAAGATTTTATTTATTTATTTGAGAGAATGAGCAGGAGCAGAGGGAGAGGGAGAAGCCGACTCCCCGCTGAGCAGGGATTCCCGACCTGAGCCAAAGGCAGACACTTAACTGACTGAGCCACCCAGGCAACTCTGGAACATGATCTTAAATTCCTATGAAAGAATATGGAGAGTTGAGCGGTTATTGTTTTTTTTTGGTTTTTTTTAAGACGTTTATTTTTTTTTTAAAGATTTATTTATTTGACAGACAGAGACACAGCGAGAGAGGGAACACAAGCAGGGGGAGTGGGAGAGGGAGAAGCAGGCCTCCCGCGGAGCAGGGAGCCCGATGTAGGGCTCGATCCCAGGACCCTGGGACCGCGACCTGAGCCGAAGGCAGACGCTTAATGACTGAGCCACCCAGGCGCCCCTGAGCGGTTATTGTTAACAACTAGAGAAAATTCAATATGTAAACTTGGGGGAAGCATTAAATTAAATTAATTATATTAATTGGGAAAGAATCTTCCTCGTGAATTACTAAGAAAAGAATCAATTACAGGCTAAGCAACAAGTTTAAGCCAGAACTTGACAAATTTAAAAGGTGCATATATATGTGTTTGCATCTCTGTAGGAGTTAAATCCCACATCTGCCATAGATAATAGGTTCCTTTTTTAAAAGATTTTATTTGTTCATTTGTCAGAGAGCACAAGCAGGGGGAGCTGCAGGCAGAAGGAGAAGCAGGCTCCCTGCTGAGCAAGGAGCCCTATGTGGGACTCATCCAATCCCAAAATCCTGGGATCATGACCTGAGCAGAAGAGACACAACCGACTGAGCCATCCAGGCGTCCCTGCCATAGATTCTTAGGAGCTACTTCCCACAGTGAGGTTGCTTTTCTGGTCTTCGCACTTTTCCATGCAATCGTCTGGTTCTGTATTTTGTTTCAAGTGTACCTTGTTCTTTGCTTACTTCATCCCCCTTAATTCTTATACCTGACTCCCAGTAAACTTCTGGTGGCCAAAATGACAATCTTTTTGCATACCAGGTTTAATCCACAGTGGATTGGGATAATTTCTCAATATCTAAACTTTATAGCCTGAAAAAATGATTTATTCATTCACTCTCTTTACTCTTCATATTGAGGAACATATGGCAGAAATGAAAACTTTTGATGAAGCTAATTCTTGTCAGTTCTAACACATAGCTGGTTAACACATTTCAGCAGGCGCTCCTTTGTCCCCCCCTCACAGCCCCGCCCTCGCTCCCCGCCCCGCGTCTGAAGTCGTTTGTGAGAGGAAGCTTCCCCGTCTGGGCACCAGCCGTTCGTCCCAGGGAAGTAACTCTGTGATCATAGAGCTGGCGAATGCCCGGATAGACGGGACCGGAAGTTGTGTTTTTCGCCCCCCGCCCAGGGGCCGGATAGGGTCTCCACTGGCTCTGTTTCCGGCTGCTGTCAGACTTGTTGGGCCTGAGGTCTTCGTGGCTCTGCGTTGGGCTCGCCCCGGTACCGGGCTCACACTTGTACCAGCCTTGGGGAAGCGGAGTGAATTCCTCGGTCTCCTAGCAACCAGGAACTGGCTGTGGACTGACGGAGTCGCGGTGCCCCCGTCCAAATCGCTCAGGCGCTAGCCGGAATCTTTGAGCCCTGCCCAAACGGGAGCCGAAACCCGGTGTTTGGAAGACTAAGCAGGAAATGGCGGACGAGGCGTTGTTTTTACTTCTCCATAACGAGATGGTGTCTGGAGTGTACAAGTCCGCGGAGCAGGGGGAGGTGGTGAGTGCTGCCAAAAGCCCTCATTGAGGTCATTTTGCGGTGACACTCTGTTTCCTCTCAGTTCTTTCCTTCAACCCTTGTCCTATGGCCACCGAAGGCCTTCCGAAGAGTAGACAAACTGGTCCACGTCCACGTATCCTAAGCCTAGAACCTGTCATGACACTCTCTTCAGTCTTTCATCCTTTTCTCTTTCGCATTTTCTGTTTGGTCTTTTTTTTTTTTTGTCCATTCCCATATCTGATTCTGCAGGTCACAGATTGTACTTTTAGCGTTGTCGCTACCGTAATTTATGGCAGGGTTAACCGCACAGCTGGTTTTGGCACCCCTACGTAATTCTGTCACTTCCAGCACCCCGGAGCCATCCACTGGACAGACTTGAGAAGCTCCCCCCACCTCCTATCTATAACCATCAGTATTACTGCACGCACCTCGAAGACAGAAGGCTAATGCGATTTGAGATTAAAGGGAAGTTTGCAGGCGTTACTATAATTAGGAAACACATTTAATTCAAAAAATAGTTATTATTTAGTGCCCATTATATGTCAGAGGTAGTTCTTCGTGCTGGGGGTATAGTAATGAAACAATGACTCCATTCTCCAGGGGGTTCCTTCTAATTTGTGGGAATCTTCATTCATTCATTGATTCATTCAGAAAATACTTATTAAGTGTGTATTGTGAGCCTGACACTGATCAACCCCCCACCTCACAGTCATTGGGGAATAGGGGTTCAATGAATAATTAACGTATTGGGTAGTAATTAGGTATAAAATCATGGAGTTCTAATGAATACTATAAATGAGATACTCCAAAGTCATGCTCAAGTCAGAAGCCCTTTCTATAATGCTGTTGATAAAGAGGGGTGGAAAGTGGGGGTAGGGAAAGCATCTTAGGAAAAAGTAAAGGCATAAGGGTATGAAAGAGTGTAGTGCATTTAAATATGCTTAAGCATTTCACTGTGACTAGATTGACTGGGTGGAGAGTGAGAAATGTTGAGAGCTGAAGGTGGAAAGAGCCCTGTATGCTGTATGATTAAAGAATTTGACATTCGCAGTGGAGATTTTTATTTTTAAAGATTTTATTTATATGTTTGACAGAAAGAGATACAGTGAGAGAGGGAACACAAGCAGGGGGAGTGGGGGAGGGAGAAGCAGGCTTCCCACTGAGCAGGGAGCCCTATGCAGGACTCAATCCCAGGACTCTGGGATCATGACCTGAGCTGAAGGCAGACGCTTAACGACTGAGCCACCCAGGCGCCCCAATGTTTGTTTTTTTTTTAAGAGAGAGAGAGAGCACGAGCTGGGGAGGGGCAAGGGGAGAGAGAGAGAGAGAGAGAGAGTGATGGGGGAAGGGGTAGAGAGAGAGGGAGAGAGAATCTTAAGCAGGCCCCACACTCAGTGCAGAGCCCTATGTGGGGCAGTCTCACAATCCCGAGATCTTGACCTGAGCCAAAATCGAGAGTTGGACACTTAACCCGACTGAGCCCACCCATGCGCCCCAGTGGAGAATTTTAAAGATCGGAATGATGTGGTCCATTTGCATTTTAGAAAGATAATCCAGTGTTTGGGTTGGTGAGAGAAGATCCTTGTAGTGAGAAGATTCATTATTTCAGGAGTCGGCAGGAGATGATGAAGATCTGAATTAAGACAGAAAAGAAGAGAATGGTTTGAAAGTTAGGAGGTAGAATTTCTAGGACTTGCTTAGGTATAGGATTGAGAACTGAAAATTATCCCCAGGTTTTTAACTTGAGCAGCTGTCCTGGATGGAGAGGAAATAAAAGAAAGAGGTAAAGAATGAATTATTTTGGGGCACCTGGGTGGCTCAGCTGGTTAAGCGTCTGCCTTCGGCTCAGGTCATGATCCCAGGGTTGAGTCCTGAATTGGGCTCCCTGCTCAGTGGGGAGTCTGCTTCTCTCTGTCTCCCTCTGGCCCTCCCCTGCTCGTGCGTGTGCGCGCTCTCTCTCTCAAATAAATAAAATCTTTAAAAAGTTTAAAGAATGAATTATTTTGAACAGGTTGAATTTCTTAGGTGTCTGTAGGAATCTGGGAAAGGTACTGCTCATGTGTAAACCACAAGAAGGATAGTGTATTAGTCTATTCAGGCTGCTATAACAAAACACCGTAGAGTGGGTGACTTTATTTCTCACAATTGTGAAGGCTGAAGAGTCCAAGATCAAGGCACCAGCAGATTCTGGTCTGATGAAGGCCTTTGCCTGGTTCATAGATGGATGTCTTTTGGCTGTGTGTTCACATGGTGGAAGGGGGCTAGCTAGCTCTCTGGGGTCTCTTTTATAGTGGCATTAATTCTGTTCTTAACAGCTCTATTCTCATGACAGAATCACCTCCCAAGGCCCCTATTTAATACTATCACATTGGGGGTTAGGATTTCAAAATAAGAATTTTGGGGGGGGGGACACATTCAGTCTATGGCAGAAAAGCATGATGCATTTGGAGATATTAGAAAGATACTGGGAAGAGTATTGGAAATGAAGCAGATCTATTCTTATTCAGACCCATCTGTAATAGAGATTTTTTCCAAGTTACACACTTTTGACTTCATTATCATAAACAACCAATAGTTATTAATGTTTAGCATCTATGCTAAGTGATGAGTAGCAGACGTTTACTGTTTAAGCAAAGTTAGCCTTCCTTTTACCCTTTTCCCAAAGAATAATGAGCAACACACCTCTTTCACTGTTTTATCATTAAACCCCTGCTCCCTCAACATCATGTGTGCAATCAGTTCTTTTTATTCCTCTCTCTCTACTTTCCCTCTTTCAACTTTTAGCCTGGAAAATCTTTTTTTTAATCCCTCTTTTTTCCAGTGGATTAACCAAAATAAAACAGAGCTATTGTAATCATGACTGATAATATTAAGAGATGTGCTCGTCATATAAGGGAAAGGAAAGCTGTAAGTTTTGAATCATTTAATCTAAAAAGAACTTTTGGGGGGCACCTGGGTGGCTCAGTCGGTGGGGAGCCTGCTTCTCCTTCTCCCTCTGCTGCTCCCCCTGCTTGTGTTCTCTCTTGCTCTCTCTCCTGCTGTCAAATAAATAAATAAAATCTTTTAAAAAAATGAAAATAATTTTGGGGTGCCTGGCTGGCTCAGTGGGTAGAGCATGCGACTCTTACTTTTTTAAAGATTTGTTTATTTCTTAGAGAGAGCACAAGAGTGTGGGGAGGGGTTGCAGAGGGAGAGAGAGAGGGGAACTCAAGCAGATTCCATGCTGAGTGTGATCCCACAACCCTGAGATCACAACCTGGGCTGAAACCAAGAGTCGGACGCTTAACCTACTGTGCCGCCCAGGTGTCCCAACTGAGCATGAGACTCTTGATCTTTGGGTTGTAAGTTTGAGCTCCACCCTGGGTGTAGAGATTACTTAAAAATAAATATTTAATAAAACTAACTAAATAAAAATATTTATTTTTTCTTATTGCACTTTGTTTACAGTGGGGAATTGAAAGTGCATATAAGCAAAAAGGATTTTAAAAAGTTAATGTGGCAGTGTTGATTAGAATTCATTTCGGAATCTAGGTATATGAGGGTTCGTTGTATTAGTGTCTCTACTTTAAGTGTATTTCAGATTTGTCATAATAAAAAAATGTAAAAGAAAGACACATAATCCTGACATTAAGCAATCGTTTTTATATATCTTTTAAGAAATGGTCATAAGTTTTGAAGTGAAATAAAGGAAAGAACCAGTGTTCTCACCCTCCAATGATTTTCAAACTATGCTTAAGGAGGAATTAAATCTTTAAAAACTGAATAATTGGGCATTTACCAATTTATGGAGAATAGATTTTTAGTTGATAGATAAAATATCCTCAAGTTTAATTTTTCTTAAAAATTTGGTACCCACTCATTAATATTCACAGATACCAAAGTGAATGAACAAATAGCAACATCAGAAGGTATTTACTAGGGCATAATTCAAAAGCTCATGTGATCAATAGTTAGGATTTGAGGATGTCTACATATAATCATATTTCCTGCTAATCAACATACTCCTGGCTGATTCTACAAAGACCAGATTGTTCCACAAAGGCTGACAGGTTACTTATTCCACCTGAGCATTTTTTTTTTCCACCTGAGCATGTTTTGAAGTGAGCTGGAGAATAACAGAAAAACGAATGATTGTGGTAAGTACAATAATAGATTTATGTGCAGAGTGTTATGACAGCATGGGGCCCAAAGGAGTGTGAAGGAAGGCTTTTGGGAGGATATGATACTTGAGCTGAATTTAAAGGATACACAGTCTATTGGGTGGCTCAGTTTGTTGGGTTTCCAACTCTTGGTTTTGGCTCAGGTCATGATTTCAGGATTCTGAGATCGAGCCCCATCTCAGGCTCCATGCTCAGTGGGGCGTCTGCTTGAGATTCTCTCTGTTCCTTTCCCTCTCCCTACTGCACACACATGCTCGCTCTCTCAAATAAATAAATCTTTAAAAATAAAGGTGCAGCGGGGTGGCTCAGTCGGTTATGTGTCTGCCTTTGGCTCAGGTCATGATCTCAGGGTCCTGGGATTGGGTCCCGCATCCAGCTCAGTGGTGAGTCCGTTTCTCCCTCTTCCTCTCCCCTTGCTCATGCTCTCTTTCAAATAAATAAATAAAATCTTAAAAAAATAAAAAAGCTATACGATGTATGGAACAGCATGTGGTATTCCATATACTGTATGTGGGGTGGCTGAAGGAAGCATGGAACTCTGGAGTTGTTGCAGAAATTTCAGAGTGGTAGAAGGAGAGATGTTTGTGGATATGTGGCTGTTAGTGAATCTGGTTAACTAGCCGGGATCATTTAAGGAAAGGCACATAATGCCATGCTAAGGAGTTTGATCTTTATTTTGAAGAAAGGGGAGAGGGTGCTGAAAGGTTCAGTAGAGAAATAACATGATTTGGTTTTTAGAAAGTCTGTACCGGAAATGCAGAAGACAGAAATCAAAGGAGGAAAAAACTAGACAAACGGAGATCATTTGGAAAGCTCTGAAAACCAGGAGAGAAATGAGAAGGGCTAACTTAAGTAGTAAGGATGGAGAGAGAAGATAAATTTTGAAAACATAGACGATAGGCTCCATAGGACTGCAATGCGTGTGGAGGATTGGGAGTAAAGAGGTGAAGAAGGTGGAAATTTTCTCGTTGGGGTTACTAGGTGGATGGTGGTGCCATTAATGAATTTAGGGAATTTTAGAGGCAGCACAGGCTGAGGAAATTAAGATAATAACTTTTTAAAAAAAGATTTTATTTATTTATTTTTGAGAGAGCTAGAGAGTGCCACACACGCACCTGTGGGAGCCGGGGTGGGGGCAGGTAGAGGGAGAAAATCTCAAGCCGACTTCGTGCTGAGCATCCAGCCAAATGCAGGGATCGATCCCACAACCCTGAGACCACAACCTGAGCCGAAACCAAGAGTTGGTTGCTTAATTGACTGAGCCACCCAGGCGCCCCTCATTTAATTTTTTTAAAGATTTTATTTTTAAGTAATCTACACCCAATGTGGGGCTCAGACTTAAAACCCTGGGATCTAGTTGCATGCTCTTCTGACTGAGTCAGCCAGGTGCCCCGAATATCATTTTGAATGTGCCTTATTTGAGGGGGCTGTGGGACCTCTCTATAGCTATGTCCAATAAACTCTGTAGTATAAAAGTACAGATTTAGTCACAACCTTATTAGTAGAATACATGGTTCCTTAGAAGAAAGTTCAGCAAATAATGAGGTCTATGATATACTTAGTGGAGACTAACAAGCTTCAGAATATATAAATATCCCTGCCATTTTGGAGCTGTATTCAAGCAGAGGTTGGGGATGTGAAATTAGTAAAATGTATATTGTATGTTAAATGGTGAAAGTAGTTCTTTGGAGACTAATTAAGCAGGGAAATGGGATAGGGCATCAGAATCATTTTAGAGGGCTTCTTTTTTTTTTTTACTTTAAGTAATCTCTACACCCAACGTGGGGCTTGAATTTACAACCCAGAGATCAAGAGTTGCATGCTCTACCCACTGAGCCAGCCAGGCACCCTACTTTTAGAGGGCTTCTTAAAACAGATTACTAACCCCACACCTACAGTTTCTGATTCAGTAAATTGGGTTTCAGAATTTGCAGTTTTTACAAGTTCATATGTGATGCTAATGTTACTGGTCTTGGGGCACACTTTGAGAATCACCAGAACAGAGAATTTCTGAAGGGGAATAATGTTGCAGTTTTAAAGAAGATAGTTAAAGTGAGCCTCACTGATGTGGGTGGGTAGGGTGATGCGTGAAATAGATAAAGGTGATTAAGAATATACTTAAACTGTGATGAGCACTGAATAATCTATAGAATTGTTGAATGATTATATTGTATACCTGAAAAAAAAATGGGCATGTGACATGTGAGTAAAGACTTGAAGCAAGGGAGTTGGTCATGTGGATATGTGGAGGAAGAGCTGCCTGTGCAGGAGACTTGAGATTGGAGCATGCCTGGCATGTTTAAGAACAGCAAGACTAGTATAGCTAGAGCCCATGTGAATGGAAAAGAGTAGAAGCTTGAGGCCTGCGAGATAGAGAAATCTGGATTATATACGACTTTGTAGATTGAGCATATGAGTAGTATTTAAAGTCTGAAGACTGAATGAGATCGTCAAAGAGCAAACCAACTCAACTGCATGATTCCTGGCATAGGATGGTGGGGTCATCAACTAAGACACTGAGAACTGGAAAGCTTGGATGACTCTAAGAGACATTTTGAAGCAAGGAACAATAGAATTTAATGACCTCCCAAAGGGAATGACTGATGGAAAGGTGATACTTTGACTTCATTTTTATAACTGAGGAGAGAAGAATAGTTGAAAATGGGGAAAAAAAAGAAAGGTTAGAGGGAGTAATTAGGAAGAGGGGTTGGCATTTCTGAAAAGTAGGAACAGTTCCCTATTTACCTTATTGCCTTATGAAATGATTAGTACTAAAAACTCAAATATATTCACTTTTTCTTAGAATACTTTAGTGAGGGTGCCTGGGTGGCTCAGTCGGTTAAGTGTCTGCCTTTAGCTCAGGTCTTGATCTCAGGGTCCTGGGATCTAGCCCTGTGGTAGGCTTCCTGCTCAGCAGGGGAGTCTGCTTCTTGGTCTCCCTCTGCCCCTCCCCCTACTTAGGCTGTCTCTTGCTCACTCTCAAATAAATAAATAAAATCTTAAAAAAAAGAAAAAGAATGTTTTAGTGAAGAAAGTGTAACCACTTACATTAATATTTTTAGTCAACATCTTAAAACAATTTTTTAAATATTAATATCCTTGCATTCTAAAAATATTCCAAACTAATATTTTTTAAAATAGGAAAATGGACGCTGTATTACTAAGCTGGAAAACATGGGGTTTCGAGTGGGACAAGGATTGATAGAAAGGTGAGCAGTATGGATTTGAAAATTTTCTTCCAGGTAGGTTATAAACAAAGGTGATCCATTTCAAAAGATTGTATAAAATTTGAAATACTTTAGTTTTAATTCCTAAATTTTATTTATTCTCTGTTCTTTAATTCACAGATTACAATTTCTTTTTAGGTCTGATGCTATTTTAACTCCATTATCCAACTTTCATGTTTTAATATTTGAAGAAAATGTATATGTATATTTTGTATTTTAGACTTCTTTCCTAAAAAATTTGGTGTACTGAAACAACTCTCCAAAATCTTGTTGCATTTTCTACTTAAGGTCTAGGAGGTTCTTTAACGTAAATGGATTTTTGTTTAGATGCAAGGAATGGAAATGCTTTAGAGTCTATGTTCATGCATTTAGTAATCTTCTAATTTATAGATCAATTCATAATGTATTCCTTTCTCATTATCTGAATAACTGAATCTGGTTATGTTTTATATAACAATACCATGATTATGCTCAGCATTTTTTTTTTAGTGTGCTAGAATGAATCGTACCTAAAATTGCAGCTTACTGTTAGACTAATTTTAGCACCATAATTACATAACAATGTGAATTGAGATGGGATCTTCTTTGCTTGGTGCTTATCACTTTATGACTGTCAATAAATGTTCAGTGCTGTTTTGGCATTTCAAAATTAGTGAATAATATGACCCTCCTGCTTTCTTTGGAGGAAAAATACTAATTACTTTAAGTTGGTTTTTTTAGGTTTACAAAAGATACTGCAAGGTTCAAGGATGAGTTAGATATCATGAAGTTCATTTGTAAAGATTTTTGGACTACAGTATTCAAGAAACAAATCGACAATCTAAGGACAAATCATCAGGTATTTAGACAAATTAATGCCTATTTTTTAAGTCTTTTAACTTAACATAAATATTCTATTTTAGTCATTTATTTATTATATAAAACTTTAAATAATTTCTAGTCAACTTTGAAATGTTTCTTTTATATGTTATTAATACATCATTACTTTTCTCTATAATAGGATATAGTGAATAAAAAAAAGACAATTATCGGTAATGATAGCTGTTTCTTTCCCCCAATTAAATAACTTATCTTAGGTTTTAAAAAGTAGCAAATGTCAGAATGATAAAGGTTTTAGGATTTGGTTCCTTAGTTACTATTACTTGGTGGTAGTTTTCTGCAGAACCACAAATATGTCACATTTGTCTTTAGATGGGTGCCTGGGTGGCTCAGTTGTTAAGCATCTGCCTTCGGCTCAGGTCATGATCCCGGGGTCCTGGGATCGAGCCCCACATAGGGCTCTCTGCTCAGCGGGAAGCCTGCTTCTCCCTCTCCCACTCCCCCTGCTTGTGTTCCCTCTCTCGCTGTGTCTCTCTCTGTCAAATAAATAAAATCTTAAAAAAAATAATTTGTCTTTAGAGTAGTTTCTAAAGTTTAATTTATAGAGCATATTTAACTCTTAAGTAACTCTTGCAATATTTAGTTGATGTCATTTTTCTCTTCTTAAAATAATTTGTTAATATAAGATTTAATAGATTACATGGAAAATTATGCATTTAAATAGATTTGTTTTATAAAACTCAAGGAAATATTTAGAGTGGATTTGGCATTTTGATTAAGGATTAGAAAGTGAAAATAATTTAGTAGCTATCAGTAGCTTTCATTTTTTCATATAACAATATTTTACTTTGTAAATATTGAAATGCTAATGGGAAGAAGTGACTGATTATTGGCTTTCTAGATATGAGCTAATAATATATAACTGCTAATTCTACCTGGAAATGTATTTCTGATTCCTTTACACTAGACTGTGGGCTCTTTAAGGGTAGGAACTATCTTAACGACTGAGTCACCCAGGCGCCCCCAAGGGTAGGAACTATCTTATGCATCTTTATATCTTTAGTATCTTAAAGCATTCAGTAAATATTAGTGTTATAAAGTTCTGAACAACTCTTCAGCTTGAACACTGCAAAATTCCTTCATTTAAAGAAATTTGACCAGTGGAAAGGAGAGTTTTAATAACTTAAAAAAACTCTTGAATTGTTTTGAAGGGAAGAGATCATTTTTAAGGACTACAGACTACACTGACTTTGGATGTTTTTTCTATTTTTGAAACAGGGTATCTATGTACTTCAGGACAACAAATTTCGTCTGCTTACTCAGATGTCTGCAGGAAAGCAGTATTTAGAACATGCATCTAAGGTATTTAATGGAGTAGAAGATGGGGGTTTTCATAGGGAAAGCACAATGCCAACCACAACAGACTTTTGAATTTAGAATAGGTTTTAAAGTTGTTCTTTTTTGTTTAAGCACTTTCTTTTTTTTTTATTTGACAGAGAGAGAGAGACAGCAAGAGAGGGAACACAAGCAGGGGGAGTGGGAGAGGGAGAAGCAGGCTTCCTGTGGAGCAGAGAGCCCGATGCGGGGCTTGATCCCAGGACTCTGGGATCATGACCTGAGCCGAAGGCAGACGCTTAACGACTGAGCCACCCAGGAGCCCCTCTTTCTTTCTTTTTTTTTAAAGATTTGATGTATTGGGATGCCTGAGTGGCTCAGTTGGTTAAGCGTCTGCGTTTGGCTCAGGTCATGATCCCAGGGTCCTGGGATCGAGTCCCGAAACTGGCTCCTTGCTCAGCAGGGAGCTTGCTTCTCCCTCTGCCTGCCATTCTCCCTGCTTGTGCTCTCTCTCTCTGACAAATAAATAAATAAAATCTAAATAAATAAATAAATATTTTATTTATTTGAGAGAGAGAGAGCACGAGCAGGGGAGGAGCACACTCCCCGCTGAGCACAGAGCCCGATGCGGATCATGACCTGAGTGGAAGGCAGATGCTTAACTGACTGAGCCACCCAGGCACCCCTTTATTTAAGCTCTTTTCAGTCAAATAGGAGACAGGTGTTCATCATATTAAAATAACCTATATTAACCTCTACCTGAATAGGCTTATGATGACTAAAGAAACACTATAAATAAATGCCATTGAAATGTAAAGTAATGTTAGATTCTTGAATATAGCATAGATATATCAGAAAAGATAGTCAAGCTTATAAAACTGGCGTTAGTTGTACGAAATTACTCACCCCAGAGTTTATATTTACAATCTCCTTTAGTTAATTACAAAAACAATTTTTTAATATTGTTAGCATTTGTTTCTAAGAATACATGTTTTGTGTTAAGTATATCTGTGTTTCTGGGTTTTGTGTATAAGACAACTTAGGTCGTGATTCTTAACTTTTATTTATTTATGTATTTTATTTTATTTTTATTTATTTGAGAGAGAGTAAGAGAGAGAGAGAGCACAAGCAGGGTGAAGGGCAGAGGGAGAAGCAGACTCCCTGCTGAGCAGGGAGACTGATGCAGGGCTCAATCCCAGGACCCTGAGATTATTACCTGAGCTAAAGGCAGCTGCTTAACTAACTGAGCCATCCAGGTGCCCCAGCAGTGACTTATTAATAGCAAGGCTTAACTAAATGTCATATTTACCAATAGTATTGCTATCTTAGTAAATCCTTAATAGTCTTTACATTTTTGTTCCTTTCAGTATTTAGCATTTACGTGTGGCTTAATCAGAGGTGGCTTATCAAACTTGGGGATAAAAAGTATTGTCACAGCTGAAGTGTCTTCAATGCCAGCCTGTAAGTTGAATTCACATTTCTTAAAAATGTTTTCAGTGATTATTTGTCAAGTCTGGTGTTTTTTTTGTTTGTTTTTGTTAATTTAGAGAAAATTTAAAATGCTAAAGCCATTTTGTTTTACTTTTATCAATTTTAACATTTAATGTAATATGTAGCATATTTTATTCATATCCAAAGATTTTTAAATTCATAATGGACAGTGATTTAAGGAAGTGTGCTAAAGTAATCCAAATGTATAAGACAGTTTAAGTGGTGATTCTTTTATATATTTATGTATTTATTTTTATTTATTTGAGAGAGAGCAAGAGAGAGTGAGTGACAGAGCACGAGCCAGGGGGAGAGGCAGAGGGAGAGGCAGACTCCCTGCTGAGCAGGGAGCCTGATACGGGCTCGATCTCAGGACCCTGGGATCATGACCTGAGCCAAAGGCAGATGCTTAACTGGCTGAGCCACCCAGGTGTCTCTATGTATTTATTTTTAAAGATTTATTTATTCTAGGGGCGAGGGAGGGCAGAGGGAGAGGGAGGGAGTCCCAAGTGGACTCTGTGCTCGGTGCGGATCCTGACACAGGGCTCAATCCCAAGACCCCAAGATCACCACCTGAACTGAAACCAAGAGTCAGATGCTCAACCAACTGCGCCACCCAGGTGCTCCGGTGATTCTTAACTTTTAAGGGAAAAATTTCTGCATTATTCTTTTAAGATAACAAATTTCCCTATAGCATTGAAAATGTCTTTTTTAAAAACAATTTTCTAGAATAAAGCTAGATAAAGCCACTAGTCTTTTATAGCTAAACTCCAAAGATCTTTTTACCAAAGCTACCAACCAAGAATAAAATTGACTTGAGCTTCACTGTATTTCCTTTCTATTCACAATGATAATAGGCAGTGAAATACCCAAAAGATAGGAATCACAAAGAGAAGCAAAGACACCTATTCACAAAACAAATAATCATCTCATAAAAATGAAATTGACTTTATTGAGTATTATGAATGAAAAGTGTGAAAAGATGTTTGACATAGCAAGTTTCTTCATTGGAACTACTCTCTAATACAACAGAAAATTGATGTTTAGGCTTTTTTTCCTTGTACCTAAAAATCAAGGAATGATTTTTCATTTTTCCTTTTTTAGGTAAATTTCAGGTGATGATACAGAAGCTATAAAACGTACTGAAATGCAAGGCAAGGCTTCAACAATGTAAAGAGATAAATTATTCCTGTATAAAGTATTTCAAGTAGCAATGATTTAATTACATTATTGGACATTTGTATTGATATAAGCTATTTGCTAACTTATGTAATGAAAGATGCACTCTTAAGCAGGAGTAAGGTTGTAGTTTATTAATTTAACACAGACCTTTTTAAAGCAGATAAAGAGACATTCTATCATAACATAGATTTTACTGTAACTATTCAGAATGAAAAACCTGATTTCAAATAACTAAACCCCAAGATGTAGGACCCTTATTTTAAAAGTTCTTATTTGTTTATAGTGGTGTGTATTTAACCACAGATAGAGAAGCAAAATTCAGAGTTTGATGAATTAGCATTAAGAAAAGTATGTATCAATCAGAATCATTTCTGTAAGAATGAACAAATTCTGGTTTTGCTTTATGAATTTTAGTTATTTAAGAAAAGCAAACAGTACACTAAATTAAACAGTTTTTATTTTATTATAATTTATTTCTATTAAGAATTTTTATGCCTAAAAGGATTTTATTATATACATTGTGTATTATGTGTGTGTGTGATACATACATCCTATCTAACCGCCTAAATTGCTTAAAAAGTTCATTTTACTTTAACAGAATTTAGTCCTTAATTTTACTTTAATAGAATTCAGTCCTTGAGAGCTCCATTAATGTAATAAGGTGTAATATAGATTAGTTTAAATGTGAATTCAGTGACTCCAGGGCCAAAGAATATTAGGTATTTGAGGACGGAATTTTATACTTACTCCTGTTACAGTCTTGACTTCAGCTTCTCTCCCCATGTGTGGAAGGGCTGGTGAAGGTTCTAATTCTCTAATTACTATTTCCGAAGAGCAGAGGGGTGGATAACTGGATTAGGCACACCAACTTTCATTGGACCCTATCTTTTCAGTGGGTTGGGGTCAGTGCTCATCTCGTACATCTGTCATTTCCTCTTCCATCTGATAACCGGGAGGATAAGCATAAAGATGAAAGCCATCATATTGAGGATAGCAGGATGCACAGATAGAAAGCACCTTAATTGTGCTTCTGAATTAACCAATCCTGGAACTGCTTTTTCTTTGGACTTCTTGTTACATGAGATAATAAATTCCTTAACTTGTTCAGTCTACTTTTGGTTCTGTATTTTGTTACTTGCTGTACACCTTAAACTTAAAAAACAATGTTATATGTCAAGTATATCTCAAGCTGGGAAGAATGAGTACACAAATTTGTATGCATAAGGATTTTCACTATTTAAGTGTTCACTGATGGCACTTGATTAAATTATGGTACTGACATATAAGAAAATATTGTGCAGCTGGTGAAAAGGATGAAATCTACATGTATTTATGTACATGGAATGCTATTAATTGACGTTAAGAGACGAAAGTTTGTTACAGGATACAGCACATACAATGTATAAATATACATGATTCTGAGTATTAGACTGGAAAGTTACAAGTAAATTGTACAGTGGATAGAGATTTTTGACTTTTAGCTTTTTATTATTTGGGTTTTAAAATAATCATTTGCCACAATAAAGATATTTCTATTTGAGGTGAGAAATCATGATAAATCAGTGATTTTCAAGCTATGTTTTTTTGAGTCCTAGGTTTCACAGGGTGAGCTCAGCTGAGAGTTTGGTGGGGGGCAGAGTACAGGCCTAAAGCTAGCGGAAGTCAGGGAGGCCACCTAGTAGAGGCCTTGGGTTTGGGAGAAAGGCATTACAGTGTCATCTGCAGAGGGGATTTATTGTACATCAAGTTGCTCAGTGCCACAGAGAAGAGATTGTTTACTACATGAAAGACAAGCCAGTGATACAGATCAAGTATTTAAGCCACTTGTGCCCAAGGAACCAGGTAAGCCATTGTTTTCTCTTTCAAAAGGGGGACTCTGTGGGTCATCAGCTATAGACCACCTAGCAGAAGGAATACTTCTCCATTCTCGCACAAAGTTGTATCGAGCCTCATCCAAACTGCCGCTTTTGGATAATAACCCCTTCTTTGCAGCAGGAGTTCTTGGGAGAAATGTTGGAGAAAACTCTCAGGACCCATACCTGGGATGGGATAGGACAGTGGTGAAAACTCATTTTCTCATGGTATAGGATTCTGTTTCTTTTTTTTAACCTTTTGGGGGCCATGGACTCCTATTTGGTAGTGTGTTGATGTTTATGAACTCCTCACAATGTTTTTAATGCACAAATAAAATACATAAGACTACAAGGGAAAACAATTATACTGATACGTTATCAAAATATTTTTAAAATTTGATACATACTTTAAGCAAGGCAGTATATTTAAAATATAGGCAAAGAGCCAAAAAAATAAATGAATAAAAATAAAATACAGGCGAGGGGTACCTGGCTGGCTCAGGTGGAAGAGCTTATGACTCTTGTTGATGTCTGGGTCATGAGTTTGATCTGCTCTGTTTCCATACTGGGCTGGTTCACCCCTCCATAGACAACCTGGTGGACCCCTGCTCCTGGGAGGTCACCATATTGATGCCAAACTTAGTGCGGACACCTGATCGGCATAGCGCACTACAGCCCAGAACTCCTGGGCTCAAGCGGTCCTCCTGCTTCAGCCTCCCGAGTAGCTGGGACTACAGGCATGCGCCACTGTGCCCATGGGTCGTGAGTTTGAACCTCACATTGGGTGAGAGAATATTTAAACCTAAAAAATATATATATATATGTATATATATATAGGCAAGTTAATTTTTTAATAAAGATGAGTATGACAGCTGTTGTTTAGCTTGCCTAAGAACCTGTGGGGTGGTCTTGTGGCTCAGTTCCTTCCATTTATAGATCAATCATACATAGGGAATGGTGGAAAGTAATGCAAATACCGATGTCACCAATGTGAGAACATACACCTACAATGTCGGGTGTTGGCTTCCAGGCCTATGGTTATTTGGTACCAGAAGCTATAGACAGGAAGTCTGCAATCACACATGATCTAGAGGTAGGTTTAATAGCTACCATATTTTGAACTACTGTGCGAATATTCTAAAACATCTGCAACTACAATTTAATATGAAGACATTTAGGACTTCTAACAGAGTCACAGTTATCAATGAATGCTGCTATGGTTTGTTGCCTATATTTGTAACTGAAGGAAATGCGAAGTAACAGGAGGATAGTAAAAGTAGAGATGTAATTTTTTTCCCATTCAAGTTCATGGACTCCAGGTTAAAAACCTGTTAATGAGGGGCACCTGGGTGGCTCAGTCAGTTAACATCTGCCTTCGGCTCAGGTCATGATCCTAGAGTCCTGGGATCGAGCCCTGAGTCCGGCTCCCTGCTCAGCGGGGAGTCTGCTTTTTTCCTCTGCCTCTTCCCCTCCCCACTGCTTTTATGCTCTCTCATTCTCTCTCAAATAAACAAAATCTTTAAAAAAAAAAACCTGTTAAGAGGGATAAAATCATAAGATTGGTGTAAACATTGAGATGATCTATGTAAATAGCACAGTGTCTGTTGTGTGTATATATGGAAATAAAGAATAAAAACATCACACAGAATATCCTGGCTTATAAGCCTATTGCAATTAGAAAGTAGCTTCGATTTCAGTATCCTTTTGCATGATTTCATCTTAATTATAGTCATCAAGGACCCTTAATGAATAGCATACCTTTTTTAAAGAGCAGATGTATTTTTCAAAAGTAGAAAACTATACTGTATGGGGGTGATGGGGTGGCTCAGTTGGTTAGGTGTCCAACTCTTGACTTTGGCTCAGGGTTGTGAGATCGAGCCCTACATCAAGCTCCACACTGGCCGTGGAACCTGCTTAAGATTCTCTCCCTCTGCTCCACCCCCTCCCTCTAAAAAAACAAAAACTATACTGTATGAACTATACTGTATACTGCATACATAAACTGTTTATTCAGTGGCTTCTACTAACTAATGACACAGCTTGATCTCTCAGGTCTAGCAACCCAACCTCATAAGAGGACTTAGGACTGGAGATGTCATCAGAATCAGTCTGTTTGGGGGCGCCTGGGTGGCTCAGTTAGTTAAGCGTCTGCCTTCGGCTCAGGTCATGATCCCGGAGTCCCAGGATCAAGTCCCAAATCCAGCTCCTTGCTCAGCGGGGAACCTGTTGCTCCCCCTGCTTATGCTTGCTGTCCCCCCACCCCCATGTCAAATAAGTAAATAAAATCTTTTTTTAAGTAAATAAAATCTTTTAAAAAAAAAGATTTGAGAGTGAGAAAGAGCATGCATGTGCACGGGGTGGGGGGCGGGGGGGGCGGGTAGGAGAGGGAGCAGCAGACTTCTTGTCAGTCCCAGGACCTGGGGATCATGACCTGAGCCAAAGGCAGATGCCCAACCGACTGAACCACTCAGGTGCCCCAGATCCACAGATATTTCCAGTCCCCTTTTCTCTCCACCCCCCCCTTTACCTTTTCTTCCTCCTACTGGAAAGACTGGAAAGGCTTACAATTTCATTTCTCCACCTTCCTCAGAGCTAGAGGTGATCATGTTATACACTTGTGGCCAACAAATGAACACATATCTGCTGTGAATTTCTGGGGAGTTTTCCTTTTACGATAAAAGATATGGAAGGCTCTGAGTCCTTCCACCTTTTTCGGTCTTGAATACAGACACTTGCCTTGAACTGCAGTGGCCATCTTGTTACCCTTAAGGGAAAGGCCACAAGACTCTCAGATACATTGGTATTGTGGAGTCATCGACCCAATGCCAGTAGCCAGCTCCTCTTAACTTCTGGTTGTGTGAGAAAAATAAATCCCTACTGAAAAACCACTGCTACTGGGATCTTCTGTTAAAGTAGAAAACATTCCTACCTGATAAAGAAATAGATAAATTTTAAATGATATGAGCAAGAGATCTGACAGACAAAACAGATGACTTATTAGGGTATTATACAAAATGATTTAAGAAAGTTTTATGTAATAAAGCAGTTGAAAAGTATTGAGTTTAAAGGGAAAACATTTGATTAGTTTTGTTGCTGACTATAAAAACATTTGCCATTTAACCAATTATCTTAATTCTAATACTAAGGATATTTATCCATTGTCTTTTGTTTTGTTCAAGAGTCAAAGAAGGGGCGCCTGGGTGGCTCAGTCAGTTAAGTGACTGCCTATGGCTCAGGTCATGATCCCAAGGTCCTGCGATCGAGCCCCGCATCAGGCTCCCTGCTCAGTGGAGAGTTCACTTCTCCCTCTCCCTCTGCCACTCCGCCTGCTTGTGCTCTCTCTCTAAAAATAAAATCTTAAAAAGAGTCAAGATTTTAATAACCAAAACACATTTTCAGTAAGAGTTTATGTGTATATGTTAAGAAACAATGAAAAAGCACCAAGGATCTCTAAAATTTCATCATACAGTTTCTGTACAGGATGCTTCATCAATAAATGGCACTCAATTTGTTTTAAAAACATGTAATTACAGAAAACTGTTTTAACTGTTCATCAAAAACTGGCTGGTTGGGATTTTCCAAAGAATACTTTAGATTCTCAAATCAATACAATTTATCTTCTAAATGTCAACTTGAGATGCACAGGTTAAGATGAAGACCCTTCAAATAATGTTGAAGATGTAATTCAGTTCTCACTTGAGTTGCCCCTGTACATCCTCAGACTCAGGCTGCCTTCATCACAAGTATCTTCTATCCCTGAGAGGCCAGCTACATCAAGATGGTTCATCAGCTAAATCACGTTGGTCAAAATACCTAGTAAAAAAAGAATTTCATGTATGTTTAAAAATATTAATAGCAGCACTACTTGTAATAGCAAAACACCACAAATAACCCAAACATCCATCAATAAGGGCACTCATTAAATAAACTATGGTACATCTGCACAGTAGAAGACTCCTCGAGGCTTTTTATAAAAGCCTTTTTTATTAAAAAATGAGGAAAATACACTGCTATATAGTGTGACTTCTAGGATTTATTAAGTGAAAAAAACAAGGTACAGAACAGTATGTTTAGTATGCTACCTTTTGTAAGGATGTGTAGGAATGCAGCTATATTTATATATACTTGCTTATACTTTTAGAAAGAAAGAGTGAATGGAAGGATAAACCAAAAATTAATAAAATGGAAAACTACAGAAGGGAGAAAGGCTAGAGAGGATAAAGGGGGGTTCTAAAATACTTCAAATGTACCTTGAATTAAAATTTTAACTTTGGAACAATGTAAATATTTTATGTAATTATAAAACAAGATTAAGTAAAAAAGAAAATCACCAAACCCAACCAAATGAATCTTCTCATTTATCAGATTGCTGGCATAACCACACAGAAGGGAATAATTTCTTAAACGTGATGTTCTGGTGTATATCCCTAGTGAGATATACCAGAGACAAAAAGAACTGCAAAGAACTCTTAAACTGATTTCAACAGTTGTACTATCAGTAACACTGTTAGTATATTTATTCTGAAACTATTATGTGCATATTGTTGGATAAAGCCAATAATTGTTAATGTTAGAAACCAGAATTTTCAGCAAAGGAGAAAAGAAACATAGCTTAAAGAAAAATCATGTAATCTTAAATCAACTGAAATTTCAATTTGAAGTCACGATTTCATTTTTCTCTTTCTAAAAAATACATACTTCCTACCTCTGGTCATTGAAAAGGCCTAAAGGCAATGACCAACCTAATAACAGCTAGCTTCCCTAATGTCGAAATTGTGGACTCTTAACATTTTCTACTTTAAAAGAGGACCCAGCAGTCCTGGGAATAAAGACTGATTCCAGATCTGGGGCCAGAAATGTCTTAAGATACATTTGAACCATCTTGACATACCTGAAAGCAAGCAAGCTATAAAAGACCACCAGGGTTATATAGAACAAAAAGCACAGGAATTGACCTAATGGGTTCCCACTGGCCAAAGACGGAACAATTTGAGCATCAACAAAGATAATGACTGCAATATCCCTTCACCTGAATGAAGTGATCAACTTCATCACACTAAAAGTGGAACAACCAGACATTATGTGCCTCCTGATGTGCACAACAGCACTTATGGAGTCTTGCCAAACAACAAAAAAAACACACTATATATAATAATCAAACCTTTAAACCAACCTACCAGCTTATAGAAAATATGGGGGATAAATGAACACATTAAACACTATCATGAAGATAAGATACAGCTGTCAAAACCAAAACATGGGAAATTTTACAAGTCAAAGGACTGTTTTTTTCAATAAATAAATGGCAAAGAGATAAACCCAGGAAATTGATGGGGAGACTCGAGACATATCAAACAAAAGCAATGAGTGCATTTAACTTGGATCCCGATTTGGGTTTTTGTTTTGTTTTTCAGGTTTTTTTTTTTAAGCAACTGTTTATTTTCCATCAACCTTATTTCCATTTTGTTTGACTTTTTGGAAGAGCAGCTTAAGACTGCTCAGTGGTTGTTCCTATACATTCAGTGACCTAAGCAGTGGAAGCTGCAGGCTAGTCTTCAGTGGCAGGCTGAGCACTCCAGTTTTCATTCAGTAGGGAACTGGCTGTGACCAGTCTGTGACTTCAGGTTGAGGCAGTGAACTCAGGAGCTGGAGCAGTCCATTCACCCTGAAAGTCTTCCTTGGTCACAGCCTTTTCAGCAGCAGCCTGCTCTTCCTTTTCAATGTCTTCAGGATCTCTGTAGTAGTAGAGATCAGGCATGACTTCACATGGGTGTTCATGGGAAATGGTGCCAAGCATGCAAAGAACTTCCCGGGCCAGGATCCGCCACATCAGACCAACTGAGTGAGCTCCCTTGTTATAAGGGATGGCAATGTCCATATAGCACAGAGCAGAGTCTGCGTTACACAGAGCGATGGTAGGCAGGTTAACATAAGACACCTCTGTGACAGGCTGTGTCAGTCCTAGGATCAGTAACCACCAGAAGTCTTGGCTCCAGGAAGGCTGCCTGGATCTGGTTAGTGAAGGTTCCAGAGGTGAGGCGGCCAGCAGTAGGGAGTGGCTTCAGTAGCAGCAGCAAAGTTCAGCACAGCTCGCTGGCTAGTATTTCTGGATGACAGGACACTGACATCAGCTGGGTTTTCAATGGCAACAATGGCACGAGCTGCCAGCAGAAGCATCTCCCAGGTTCTCTCCAGATTGTTTTTTTTAAAGTAGGCTCCATGCCCAGCATGGAGCCCAACATGGGGCTTGAACTCACGACCCCAAGATCAAGACCTAAGCTGAGATCAAGAGTTGGATGCTTAACCAACTGAGCCACCCAGGCGCCCTTCTCTTCTGATTTATGATGTAGATACTATCACTTTTCCTTCTGTAGATGTACTATTCCATTTGCAAGTCAAGGTTGGTGCTACCTAAGTGGGTTCCTCCTGCAAGGAATTTGAGGACATCCTCCTCCTTCATTTGCAGGATATCAAGGGCTCTGGACATGTGAAAGTTTCTCTTTAAGTTACCATGGGAATGCAGAACAACAGCATGTGGTCGGACCCCTCCCTGGCTAGTGTAGAAAGGGAAAGGGTTGAATCCCAATTTGAACAATTCAAATGTAAGAAGACATTTTGGGGACAATTAAGGAATATGAAACATAAACTGGGCATCAGATAATATTGTGGAGTTATTAAATTTATTAGGTTCGTGATACCAGTATTAGAGTCATGTTTTTAAAAGGTCCTAATCACTCAGATACACTAAAACAGGAGAAATGACCTGTCTGAGATTTGTTTAAAATACACTAACAAAAAAGATGAGACAGATGAAACATTCTGGTGAAGTTAATAAATGTTGAACTTGGGTGGATTGCTTGGGGTGGGGGGGGGGGCATATTATTCTACTACATTCGTATGTACTTGAAAATCTCCGTAAGAAGAAGCTTAAAACATTTTTCACTGATAAAATAATTAAGGTGGCTAACATATGGCTATTAGATCCCATTTGAGTAGGTATTTCTATCAATTAGCAGTTTTTGCTTTAAACCTATAAGACAGACAAGACCAAAAAAAAAAAAACAAAAAACAAAAAACCACAACAGACTTAAAACAATATTTGATACTTATATTGAAATGGCTACTGCAAAGAGTCAAGGTCTATGTTATCTTTTTTCAAACTTTCTAGAATCCTCTTTAAGTCTGCTTTTCTTTTTTTTTAGAGAGGGCCCGCTGTGTGGGGCAGAGGGAAATGGAATCTTAAGCAGGCTCCATGCCAACATGGGCTCCATCTCATGACCCTGAGATCATTACCTGAGCCGAAATCAAGAGTCAACGCCAAATGAGCCACCCAGGCACCCCTCTTCTGCAAGTTTTCTTAAGTGAAGCCTATAGTCTAAGAAAATTTTCTAGCCTAGAACTTATCTTCCATTTTTACGTAATGTTCTCAGGAAAAAAAATAACCATGACCAATTACTTGGATATTTCTTTTCTCATAATTGCACATTATAAACTATCAGTGGATTAGTAGTCAGATGATATGTTTAAGTCTGGTTCCATTCAGTACTAGTTTACTGAACCTTAATTACTTAGTGTTTCTGAACCTGTGTCTTCATCTGTGAAAGTAAAAGAAAAAACTCTGAGTTGCAAGGATTAAAGACCCAGTATACATAGCACCTAGGGCTCTCATTTAATCCTTATTACCAAGAGATGAGGTAGTTTGATACGGGCATAGTCCAGAACCTAGCTCTGAAGCAAAGGTGCCTGGTTTTGGATCCTAGCCCTACAATTTACTAGCTTTGTGATGGCAGGAAACTTATTTTATCTCTGTGCCATGGTTTCCTCAAATGTAACTGATCATAGCACCTACCTTCTAAGGATTAAATGAGTTTCTATTATGAAGCACTAAGAAAAATGCTTGGAACAAAGTGCCTAGTTAAGTATTAAGTTTCACCAGCAGCATAATTATTATAAATTTAGAAACTATATGTTGAACATGTGTGTACTCTGAAAAAGTGTCTTGTTTGAGGAAGGATAATGGACACAGATCATTTACCTTCTATTTAAATATAATATAAAGCTTTAAAAAGTTATTGGCATTAGATTAAAAACACTGACCAATGTACAAAAATATCAAGCCCAGAAAGAGACCTAAAATAAATATGTGTGCATGCATATGTGTAAATATAATACACACATACTCATACACACGACTTCAGAATATGAGAACATTTTCAATGTGGAATTTCAATGTAAGAAATAAAATCAAACACATACTAAATAAAAATATGTCCTAACTGAAAATGAATAAAGAACACAGGCAATTAAAAAAAATTGCAACAAAATGAAGTATTTTTTACCCTCACTGGTAATTAAACAAATGCAAATAAAAATAATTCGTATCTTTTTGTTATTAGAATGGAAATATTTATATCAACCGAAAATGTTGAATAGAAGATGGGCAGTCTGACACTTTCATGGGAACACAGAAAGGTATGACTTTCTGGAAGGCAAACTATTAATAAATATCTCAGTTTTAAAAGTACATGCATGGCCTTCAACTTATTTCTAGGAGTTTGCCCTTAGGAAATAATAGAGCTATAATGTATACAGATCTACACGGCGTTACTTATAGAGAAAACTCAAAATACAGGGAATTGTGATACATAAAATATTGTTTCCTCACACCTCAATTTCCTCTGCTTGAAAATGAAAACAGTATTTTCCATTAATAACACTATTACAAAGCAAGGAATCAAGGATTACTTACCTGCTAACCAGGCAGATTAATAAATTCAAAGCAGGAACCCGCTCATCATCTTTGCTGTCCTAAAGAAAAAAAAAAAAAAATCAGAAAAATGTAGTGTTCTCCTTAATATTTTTGAAAAAATTTCCTTTTAAGATGCAAAATATGAAAATTTTATTAGATAATAGTAATAATCACATGGAAGTAGAAAACCTCAAAGAAAAAGGAGAAAACTATAGTTAACAACCCTTGAGAAACATCTGACATGATCTTTTTTAAAGATTTATTTATTTGTCAGAGAGAGAGAATGAGAGAGAGAGCAAAGCAGGGGGAGCAGCAGACAAGGGAGAAGCAGCCTCCCTGCTGAGCAAGGAGCCCGATGCAGGACTCGATCCCAGGACCCCGGGATCATGACCTGAGCCAAAGGCAGACGCTTAACAGACTGAGCCACCCAGGTGGCCCCTGACATGATCTTTTAAAGAAAGGTCCTTAACAGGGACAAGAAATAAAGAGTTGAAGGTTCAAAGGAGAATAACTTGGGAGAGAGATTTTTCCTGGTTCCAAGCAGAGGAGCAATAAAAAAAAAAAAAACCCAATGTCCTAACTGGACAGTAGTGAAAACAAACTATATAAAAATATTTTAAAGAGCTTAGAATTGAGGAATGAAATCCTGGCTTCTAGCCTAAGACATACCAGAAAATACTCCAGATCATCAGGGTTCTCAATTACGATGGAGGTAATTGCTGAACTATGTATTTTATAAAGTGGTGTTACAGAGTGTGAAGTTTATTTTTATACATTTCAAGATATAGTTACAATAACCTATCGAGTAATGTTATAACAGACATGTCACATGTTAATTCAAACTTGGGACACAATTCCATAATGTTAGTGTACTCAACTCTATGTGTCAAGCACTACATGGAACAAACCTGAATAAAACATACTACCTGCTAATAGCAGAGAAAATGAAATATCCACATTAACTTTAATGAAAGGAAAAATGTGTTAAGTGCCCATAAAAAAATATGAAGTATACTGAAAAATCAGAGAATGCAGAAATTCTTTTTAATTGTTAGAATCAGGGAGAGTGTCACAGAAAGTGGTTGAATATAAGCCAGATTGTGAAAAGTAAATGGTATTTAGATGCAGATTGGAAGAGTGAAAAGGCACTTCTGTAGAGGAAATAAAGTCTAGGAACAAAACGTGGGAAATATTTACCAAGTAGCAAGTACATTTTGCTTGGAGTACAAGCCATAGAAGCTAATTTGGGCCATATCATGGATGTTTAACAAAAATATTTTTGAGTAGTCAACAGAGGAGTATACATTTTGTGGAAGAGAAAGGGATGAAAGAAAAAAAATCACATGTGGACTTAATCTGGCATAAAATTTATATTGTAATGCTGCAGGCATGAGTTAATGAAGCGTCTGATTGGAGAAATTCGAAACAATCATCCTGCCAGAGACTGTTAGTTGACCACTCTAGCTTCTTGTTTTCCCTTACTCTTTAGCAAAGGAAGCTCATTTTTACCTAAGCACACTGTCCCCCAGCTAAAAGTAAACATTTCCCATAGTTCCTTATGGCCATGTGACTAAATTCTGGCTAAATGAGTTCTATATATAGCCAGTTATGCTTGTGGAACCTCTGGGAAGCTTTGTTAGAGGACAGCCTTCTCTTTCTAGTTCCTATAACCGAATATAATGGCTGACTCCAGCAGCCACCTTGGACCATGAGGTGAGCTTGACAACGGAAGCTACATGAGGCAGAACTCAAAAGCAGGGTTACTGCCATATTAGATTTGCTCTGTCCACCTGTAGACTTCCTTTATCTGAGAAAAACATGTCCATTTCATTTAAGCTACTGTTATTTGGGGCTTTTTAAAATTATGTGGCCAAATCTAATCTTGACTAATAAAATATTCCACATTTTCCTATTTCAGTGGCATCCTTTTTTATCACCATATAAATCAATGAGCGCTCTCAATTTGAAACAGCAAGTTGTAACTTACCACTAAGAGCCTTACTTCAGAGCACCTTCTTGCAAGCTGCCGAATCAGTGAATGAGCCTCAGGTAATAAAGGTTTTTCAAGACAAGCCAATAAAGCATAAAGCCACCTTCCCTAAATAGGATTTTAAAAAGTAGTAAGTAGCAAATACTGTACCATAAGTTTAACTTATTTTTTAAAATGTCCAAAGTTGTATCTGGTTATTTGCTATGAATAAATTAATGTAACATTAACTGTATTATATTTGGATATAGATAACAAGGGATCATCTAGACAGCCAGCTGATATTTTCTGTATCTTCTTACTACAGACACAGAATACTGAACACTTCAAAATACCCTTAGTTCCAAAGAGTTCATGTCAGAGATTCTTACTATAATTGAAGTCCCAATTTATAGGTAGAAAACTACATTAAGATGTGCATAAATCCTTGCAAAAATTAAGACACATATTTTTCCTTTGCCCTTTATAGACAGATATACAAGTCATTTTATAACTTTATAACTTTGCCCCCTGTGTCTATACAAAGGAACTATACTCTAGATGAAATCATGTTTTGAGGGGCACATGGCTGGCTCAGTCAGTGGAGCATGCGACTCTTGATCTCGGGATGGTGATCTCGGGTAACCCCCATGCTAGATATAGAGATTACTTAAAAAAATAAATCTTAAAAAAATTATAAAAAATGTTTTGATACTTCTATAAGTACCACGGCAAACTAAATCTATCCCCATCTTTTTTTTTTTTTTTTTTTTTAAAAAGCAGGCTCCATGCCCAGCATGGAGCCCAATGCACGGCTTGAACTCACGACTCTGAGATCAAGACCTGAGCTGAGATCAAGAGTCAGATGCTTAACCAACTGAGCTACCCAGGCGCCCCATCCCCATCCTCTTTTATTTACTTTATTTTTTCTCAAGATTTTATTCATTTATTTGACAGAGACAGACACAGCGAGAGAGGGAACACAAGCAGGGGGAGTGGGAGAGGGAGAAGCAGGCTTCCCACAGCACAGGGAGCCCGATGCGGGGCTCAATCGACCTGAGCCAAAGGCAGACGCTTAAAGACTGAGCCACCCAGGCATCCCCCCAGTCCTCTTTTAAAATGAAATTTTTTTCAATTACAAAACGAAGAAATACTCAATGCTGAAAAACTGAATACAAAAAGCGCAAAGTAAAAAACACACCTGCAACCCCACCATCCAGATAGTTTCTAATTTTAAAAATGCTAATTTTTATCTTTTTCGTATTTATATGTACAACTTTAAAAAAAAATGAAGTTCCATTATCGTATTAACATTAATAATGTGGTAATAACATTTTGTAGCCATCTTTTTTACTTGCAATACATAATAAATATCCCCCATGTTGTTAAATGGGATTTGGGAGGGAACATTATGAATCTCAACACAGCACTTATACTCTTTAACCAAACACTTATACTTTCCTGTCACTGCTGGTTTATTCTTTCTTTCCCCAAACTCTGTGAGAGTATAAAATTAGATATTACACTCCTAGGGCCCAGACTAGAGTTGGAACACAATAGGAGTTTAAATTAAAATATCTGTGGAATGAGTGTTCCATTTTGGATGCACCATAATTTACTTAACCAACTTCCTATTGTTGAGCACTTAGGTTTAATTTGTTGCTGTTATATAAAAAATAGTGTGATAAATATCCTTGAACATAAATTTTAGACCATCTCTGATTGATTTTTTGGCTAAATTCCTAGAAATAAAATGGCGGTATCCAAGGGTATGTATGTTCATAAATGTTTCTGAGATATAATCAATAAATTGTACCCCAGAAAAGTTATATGAAATTATATTTCCACCAGCAGTGTTATATGACTGAGTTTATTCTGAGCAACACATCACTTTGGAGAAACCTAAAGAATATTAAACAATGTTTACATAGCAATTAATGGAATAAAAAAAATTAGCTCCTCAAGCTACCCCAAATCAATAAGACTTTTTCTGAAACAAAAGATTCACATCCAGGTTTCTTTTATAAATAATAAGTGGAATTCTCTTCTATATCAAAAAAGCTATTATACATTTAAACTTGGCTCAAATTCTGAGGGCTACATTTACCATATATAACTGGTATTCAGGTATTGAAATGGTGCTTAAACCTCTACTGATTGTCTAAGATGTATTTATACTGAGAGGTGCCTTTTCTCAAAGTCAGTGAGCTCACTGTGGCAATACTAAATGTAAAAACAAAACCCAAAATAAGATAGCTGAAGATATTCCTTCATACCTCACATTTGGATGAAAAATAAGGCTGTATTTATTTCTCAAGAAAAAATTAAAGTAATCCCAAGTAAAGACATTTAAAAAAAGAGATCCATTTTCCTTTTGCTAGTTTATGATAAGCAAACTTTGTGATACCGGTTTTTATACACTGATATTCTCAATAGTAGAGTTCTGATAGTACGGTTAATTGGATAGTGAAATTGAACACCGTTGATTTAAGAGACAGATTGACTCCAGGTTAGAAGCAAAGGATTAATTAAGTTAAAATTTAGTAAATCAGTTGTATGCTCTAATTAACAGGAAAAGTCAAACTTATCACCCTCTTCAGTGGGTAATCTTTTGAAGTTTAAAAAAAAAAATCTTACAACAAAGAGTTGAAAAAATAAAGATTAAAGGAAGAGAAGGAAAACAGGTCAGGTAATAGTGCTAAAACGTCACTATCAGAGAGAAAGAATGGATATGAATTTAAAGTTCAATATCCAGATTCCAATGAATAAGTAATATGAATATGAACAAAGTTATCTATTAAAGGTATACCTAATATACCCATGATGGAAAAATATTCAGTTTCACTGACATTCAAGGAAATACAAATTACATTTACTTTGAAGTGCTACTATAAATTCACTAAATTTGAAAATAAACAGAAATTATAAAATGTTAGATGGAACCATATGGAATTACTGATCATCAAATTTTTTAACCTACAAAAATGGCAAATGCACATGGTTCAACTTAAACTGGAATTGCAGGGAAAAATAAGGATCCTTTGCCAATGGCATTATTAACTGGTTCATTCCTTTTGGAAAGCAATGTAGCAGAATGTAACAAAAGCTTATGAAATCTTGATCCAATAATTATACCCTAGCAATATCCTGAGAAAATGATAATTAAAATGAAATTAGTATAAATGTTTTAATTTAGTCATGATTATAAGAACCCAGATGGTCAATAATGAGAGAATCAAAGTAAACTATGAGACATTAAGACAATGGAAATTATATGAATTACATTATCATATAGAAATATATATATGTAATCTAAGCTAAAAAACCCAGAATAGTATATTAATTACACTATGTAAAAGACATGTTTGACCACTGAATCAGAAACCATGATTTTATCTTTCTCTATTTATTTATTTTTATTTATTTATTTATTAGGTAGGTTCCATGCTGGGCATGAAGCCCAATTCAAAGCTCGAACTCACAACCCTGAGATCAAGACCTGAGCTGAGCTCAAGAGTTGGATGCTTAACCATGGTCTTGAAATCCAATTTACAAAAGAATATCAAATACCAGTAATAATAGCAAGCACTGTGTGCCAGGCATTACTCTAAGAACTTTGTATACAGTAATTCCTTGAATCCTCCAATAACCTATGAGCTGTTATTTGCATTTTACAGAAAAGGAAACTAGAGTACATAAAGATTCAGTACTTGCTTAAGATGACACATATCCTTACTGGTGGAACGAAGATTCACACCCCAGCAATCCAGCTATACTCTTAACAACTGTGCTGCACTACCCCTCTACTTTATAGTTTTATATTCACAGCTCATTTTCACCTTTAAAAATGGGTCAGTTTGGTGGACATTATATAAATAATCTGCTTAATCCCCTAGTAAGAAATTTTATTATCAAGTTAGATTTAATTTTTAGAAACATGTATTTTTTATAGTTAAGGATATTTGCAAAAGAGTGTACCTGAAGCTCCAAAGCTCCCTGTCAAAGCATAAGATATAATCTTTGCCCGCCAGAAACTTATAGTCTGCTGGGAGAAACAGATAAACCAACACTGCAATACAATGTACAAGTTTTTAAGCCTGCCATTCATCTAAGTAGCTTCGGTAAGTCTTTTATATAAGTATAATGATCATATTCTTTACCACTAGATTTTCATTTTTTGTTTTTGTATTTTATTCTTTTAAATCTCTACTATATAATATGTACATTTAGGGGGAAAAAATTAATGTTTAAAGTCACTGTTTCTGGGGCACCTGGGTGGCTCAGTAGGTTGAGCATCTGACTCTTGATTTCATCTAAGGCCTTGACTGATCTCAGGGTCATGAGTTCAAGCCCCATGTTGGGCTCCACGTTGGGCATGGAGCCTACTTAAAAAACAAACAAACAAAACAACACACACACACACAAACAAACGAACAAAAAAAGAAAATGCATTTCAAATTTCTTTAAGCCAGTGCTACTCAAAATGGGATGTCCAAACTGGATGTCAGTTGGTGATCTATTTGTTATTGGACTGCAGTAAGATAAGTTGCTTCTCCCGGATATAAATAAGCTCTTTAATTGACTTTTTCCAAGGCAAATCTTTCTCAATGAAGGAAGTTTAATGTTGATTTGCATTCTCCTGTAAGTTCCTTATTTCACTGCAACCAAGCATAGTTTGCATTGTACACAGTTATATGTACAAGTATAATACACACATATACATAAATATCTTAGAGCCATATCTCATATATAAAATAAGTCTATACAATTTTGTCTGCATTATGAAAATAAAAAGATGCGATATTACCAATTCTGGAGTAAAGTCTCTTTCTCCAAACCAATTACTCAGATATTCCAAGACACTAGTTACTGTTGCCTAAAAAAAGGGGAAAGGGAAGGTGGAAGAAATGTATTAGTAATAAAACAAAGACAAGTTCAACATGGGTTTCATTAAGTTTGGTTAGAAAGCAACTCTGATATCTAAAATAGTCCCATTCTTTAGACTTCCAGAGAAAACTGACTGTATTTAGTAATCTGGTTAGGTGGCTCACTCAGAAGAGGCTTTTTAGACACATATTTTTATATACTTTCAAGTATCAATACCTTGGTTTAAACCCCAGGATTTAGTTTGTAACTACTAATTTAGTTTATAAATACTTGAAAAATTCCACATGCTCTTAAAAAACCTTTGCATAAATACCTTCAAGTTATTTTCATTAAGTCAAAGTCAAAATATAAGGAGAAAGTTAGCTGGAGAAAGATCTGTTTTTTAAGTTATATAGATAGAATTTATTAAACTGTTGAAAATATTCTCTTGTTTCTTCAAGCATAGTTGGACAGTTAACAAAAATCACTCATTGAATTTAGTATAACTACTACAGTATTTTAATGCAAATGATCAAGTAAGTGAGACCAGTATATGATTTACAACAGAGCACGACACTTAAAAAAATTTATTTTCCAAGGGCACCCAATGCAAATGGGTGGCAAATGTGAAGGCAAAACAATCCAATTTTTCATTTGCTCTTTAAATGGTAACAGAGTTCTTCATCCTAAGAGAGTAAAGAAGCTTTTGATCCAAGAAATTATGTATTTCATTCTTAATGGGATGTGCAGGACATCTGGAACTAGAAATAATAATCTAACCTTAGTTTTACTTCAAACCCCAGAATCTAAGACTTAAAACTGAAATGTATACAATTGAAGAGTTTAGCAACATGTTTTAGCATGAGCTCTGGAATTAGATCAAACAGGGGTTAAATCCCAGTGTTGCCATTGGAACTTGCTGAAAAACCACCTGCAAGTCACTTAACTTTGAATTTTGTTTCCCAATCTATAAAAATTGGGTATTAATAATAATTCTCCATATAGGGTTGTATTGGGGATTAAATAAGAACCGTTAAAGAGGTTAGGACAGGGCCTTATATATTGTAAGTATTCAATAAATGTTTTCATATACTCTCATACACATTGAAAACAACAAAATACATACATCCTTATTATTAGATGGATTTTACCTGATTCATTCTGCTAACAATACTAAGCAAGGGAGGAAAACCAATCTGAAAGAAAAATGAGACTGAAATTTACTAAATGGAATTATAAAGGGTGATTCATTGTTTTCAAACTGGTGAATTTCTTACCACACTTTTTAAAAACAAAGAATAACAGGAAATTCCTTCATTACCCATCATAATAAAACATTCCATCAACTATTATGTTGGTAATGCCTCAAAAAATGTTTTGCAATTTGAATATATAAATTTAAAAATAATGACTTTAGTAATTAAAATATGAAATTTCTTAAACTGATAGTACGATTAACATGCTGCACACACTTTTTCAAAATCTTCAGCTAAAGCTAACATTTTCAGGAATTAAGGGTACTAAGAGTAATTGTTTTTCAAACCTAATCTAATTCAATTAAAAAAGTATTTTGAAGGTTAATGCTGGGAGCCTTCATTATGAAAATAGCACTGACTTTAGAGGAAGTTAAGAGGATGTGCATTAACTCTGCTTCCTTATGGTTCTTCCACATGGTGTATTTTCCTTGTATATATTTTGTAGTAACAAGCTAAATAAGTCTTAATTTTTTGTCAAATTAAAACACATTTTGAAATGTAACATCCATTAGGGATATTATCCAAAAGAAAAACAGATTGTGTAAGAAACAGGGCCAAATTAGTTCACTTCCAGATCTGAATCTATTTATACCCCACCACCATGTGTAAAAGTGCCTATTTTCCCAGCCCTTGTTAATACAGCGTATCAAATTTCCTTTGCCAATGTTATCAAAAATAGCAGCTCAGTGGAGTTATGAGTTATATTTCTATTGTGAGTGAATATGGCATCTTCTCATATAACAGCAATTCATATTTTTCTTTCTGTGAGTTATTTATTTCTTTTGCCTTTTCTGTTTTAATTGGGTTCTTGGTCTTTTAGTGACTTTTGGTGTTTGTTTGTTTTTTTTTAAAGTAGTCTCCAGTGTGGATCCCAATGTGGGGCTTGAACTCATGACCCTGAGATCAAGACCTGAGCCGAAATCAAGAGTTGGATGCTCAACCTACTGAGCCACCCAGGTGTCCCAATTTTTAGAGCTTCTACATTTCTCGGATCAATTACTTTTAAATGGGAAAAACACACACCTTGTGGGGCCAAGAACCAGTTGGCCACATAATTTATGATTAGAATAAAGCCATGGGAAATTTAAATATACCTTTAAAACTTCATTCCAGAATATGAAATCTACTAAGCATTTTTAAGCACCTAATTGTGTCATGTTTTCCTTTGTTTCCCTGACTACTCACAAGTCGTAACCCATGCTTAATCATTAAAAAAACAAACAAACAAACCCTGACTCCTATCTAACTCACGAAGTTAACACATAGCTAAAACCTAAGAGATATAAAGCCCACCTAAGAAAAGTCACAGTACATTGTTTCGGAAACTGGGCTGCACATTTTTAAGTTAAAGAGCCAATTAACTAGGTCATAGGTTGGCAAACATTTTCTGTAAAGAGCCAGACAGTAAGCATTTTAGGCTTTGCAGGCCACACACTGTCTCAGTAACTTAGTATTATAAAAAAAAAACTCTTAGCTCATGGGCTGTACAAAAACAGCCTGCAGACTAGATTTGGCCTAGGTTGTAGTTTGCAGAATCTTTGCATTAAATCATGCACCAAAAGTAGAACCCTTTTTATTTATCCACAGATCACCTACTTGCACATAATCGATTCCAGGACCTTCACTAGTAGCTGGTCCAACAGCCCCTTCAGCACATAACCTTTCACCCAGACAAAATTTTTTCCAGCCTTCTTCATCTTCAGATTTTGGCTAAAAGAAAAAAAAAAAAATGTACTTATTTCTATGTTTTGTTTTTTTTAATGGAATAGTAAAAAAGAAGTCCTCTATATTCCTACCACTTCAACAGAAAGATATGGTGCCTGTTATGGGCTGAATTTGTCCCCCCAAAATTTCTATGTTGAAGCCCTACCCTCCAGTATCTTAGAATGTGACTGTATTTGGACAAGGCCTTTATAATGGATTATGTTAAAACCAGGCTTTTAGGGTGGCCTTTCATCATCTAACCGATGTCCTTATAAGAAGAGGAAATTTAGGGGCACCTGGGTGGTGCAGTCAGTTAAACGTCCAACTCTTGGTTTATGTTCTAGTGGTGATCTCGGGCCCCTCGTCGGGCTCCATACTCAGTGTGGAGTCTGCTTGAGACTCTTTCCCCGTCTCCCTCTGCCCCTCCCCACCGCCCCCCCATATGTGCACACACTCTCTAAAATAAATAAATTAAAAAAAAAAAAAAGAGAGAGGAAATGTAGACATAACAAGAGGCACTAGAGATGCTTGTGCACATAGGAAAGACCATGTGAGGACATAGCCAGATGGCCACGTGCAAGCCAAAGAGGACTCAAGAGGAACCAAACCTGCTAATACCTTGATCTTAGACTTTTAGCCTAGAGAACTGTGAGAAAATAAATTATTGTTTGCTAAAACACCCAGTCTGTGGTGTTTTATTATGGCAGCCCTAGCAAATTAATACAGTGCTCAAGTGTTACACATTATGTGGGATGTGTTTAGTTTGGACACTGACAAATAAGGGTTTGTTCAAGAGGGTGATAAAGATGGAAACTGGTGTGGGAAAAATGCACTAAAAACACAAGAATGAAGGATGTTTATACCAGGGAAAGAGACAGAATTAAATGCTTCACATACTTGGAAGGGCAGTCCAATCAAAGAAAGAATAGATTTATTCTACACTACCAAATGCAGACCAGTGGGAAGAAACATTGACAAAACAATTTTTAATTGTACACAACACCTTACACACTACTTTGCATAGGTGTAGTTTCTCCCCGAGGATAAATAGCTTTCATTAGATTCTCAGGACAAACAAAAGACCCCTGAAAGGTTAAAACCTATTGTACTAGAACACTGTATCTGCCCCTCCCCTTTACTCCATTAGGTCAGAGACTATTTCTATTTCGGGTAACACTGAATACCCTGATTATTATTTTTTTTTTTTAAAGATTTTATTTATTTATTTGACACAGAGAGAGAGATAGCAAGAGCAGGAACACAAGCAGGGGAGAGAGGGAGAAGCAGGCTTCCCGCTGAGCAGGGAACCCGATGCGGGGCTCGATCCCAGCACCCTGGGATCATGACCTGAGCTGAAGGCAGACGCTTAATGAATGAGCCACCCAGGCGGCCTGAATACCCTGATTATTAAAGATAGGTGCTTAATAAATGATTGAATAAGTCAATAAATAAATGTTTATATTTATCTAGTTACTTTAAATAAAATGTCAGAGTGCTTTACTTTAAAAATTTTTCATTTTATTATTTACATAACATTTACTTTTGCCATGATGAACATGCTATTAATATTTCACTGTTTTGATGGATCATGATTTATTCAATCAATTATGTTTGGTCATTTACATTTCTGACAAAATTATATTGTCATAATGTTACTGATGCAGCTTCTTTTTGAATTAGTAAGCATGTACCCAAAAGTCCTTATACTGAGCAAGAAAAAAATACGTCTACTTACCTACCCCGTCCCCCTACCCCCTTTTCCCAGGAGGCCTCACAGCACAGCAAAAAGCTTTACAGCCAAACTTTGGTTTGAATCTCAGCTATACCTTTTATGAGTTAAATGATCTTGGGCAAGTGATGTTAGTTCGTTTCACACATTTCCTAGAGCAGAGCTTTCAATTGGTATGGAGAAGCAAGTAGAGTCCATATACTTAATTTCTCAGCTTTCAGCTCATAGTCTAGGGCTATGCAAGCAGCCTCCTCCATTTATCTCAAGGTATTACAATGTAAAAGATATTATGAAACACTGCCTAGAGGAAGCTTCTAAACTCTGAAATCTATGAACTACCTGAAACTGGGAGCAAAACTGTGTGCCCTGGTGCACACAATTTTTTCCTCTGAAGATAAATAGCTTTTGTATGATTCTCAGGAAGAATATGAGACTCCCTAAAAAGTTAAAAGTCTTGTCCTGAAGCAATGTATCCATCCCTTCTCCAACTCCCTTTTTTATTCAGTAGTCCAGATATGACATATCTCCTGAAGTTGAAAATTATATCTAAGCTGATAAAGCACAGAAAATACTACTTTCTAATATGCACAACAGGCTTTACTAAAATGTCTCTGGTATTGGCACCATTACCTCACCAGGAAAATCCAATAAGCCTTTATTCAATCTTTCTGTAAATACTGAAAATGCATTTATTTTCTAAAAAGGCAATGTCTCGAAGAACCCTTAAAAATTTGTAGAGGCTGGGGTGCCTGGGTGGCTCAGTCGTTAAGCGTCTGCCTTTGGCTCAGGTCATGATCCCAGGGTCCTGGGATGGAGTCCCACATCGGACTCCCTGCTTGGCGGGAAGCCTGCTTCTCCCTCTCCCACTCCCTCTGCTTGTGTTCCCGCTCTCACTATCTCTCTCTCCGTCAAATAAATAAAATCTTAAAAAAAAAACAAAAAAAAAACTTAAAGAAATTGTAGAGGCTGAACAATTACCTATTCAAAGTCTCTCAAGACGCTATGGACTAAAACTGTCATAAAAATAACAACTTGCATTACTGATTCTATACTTTTAAGGCTACTAATACAACAGAATTGTTTCTATTAATGGTCAATGAAAAAGAACAAAAATAATATAAACTAAGCAAGTGAATCTTTAAAGACTGGCAGTAAATACGGACTATTTCAAATAGGTACACACTGTACAACTTAACCAAAGAAACTTACATACCATGGTCACGTTACTGTCTAACTGTTGTGATTTCCAGTGACTTCTATGTCTGATCACACTCTAAAGGAAGAAAAGTTAGGCAAGTGATCTTCAGAGAATGGATAACTGAAAAGAAATCAATTATGAAACATCCTAACAATCCTGAAACTTGGAAAACATGTTTCAAACTGTATTATGTCTAATGATTATAATCTGGTAATTGATTTATAAATATTTTAACTTTATCCTTCAGAATAACGAATCTTGGGGCGCCTGGGTGGCTCAGTCGGTTAAGCGACTGACTCAGTTTTGGCTCTGGTCATGCATGATCTCCTGGGTCATGGGATCAAGCCCCTCTTCGGGCTCCACACTCATTGCCATTGGGGAATCTGCCCGAAGATTCTCTCCCTCTGCTCCTCCCCCCACTCACATGCCTGCCTGCATGCGTGTGCGCTCTCTTTCTCAAGTAAATAAATCTAAAAAAAAAAGAAAAATGAATCTTATTTTTCTAGCTACAGTCTAAGAACAGAAATAAATCTTGAGGGAGGAAGGCAGGAAGTCGTCTAATTTAAAATTCAATTAGCCAACATATATTACATCATTAGTTTCCGATGTAGAGTTCAATAATTTATCAGTTGCATATAACACCCAGTGCTCATCACATCACATGCCCTCTTTAAAGCCCATCACCCAATTACCCCATCCCCCACCCACCTCTCCTCCAGCAACCCTCAGTTTGTTTCCTATAGTTAAGAGTATCCCATGGTTTGTCTCCCTCTCTGATGACTTCCCATTCAGTTTTCCCTCCTTCCCCTATGATCCTCTGCACTGTTTATTATATTCCACATATGAGTGAAACCATAGGTCTTTCTCTGGTAGAAGGGGTTTAATTTGATTAAATAATTAAAGTACACTTAACCTGTCGAACAGATGAAAACTGTGCCACTTGTTGTTGTTGCCACTGAAGTGTGGGAGAATATCCTTCAGGAGCAGGTTGGCATCCTGAAAGCTGGAGATCAGTTCATAAATATTAGAATCAATGTTAGTGTTATAATTAGAATCTCATGCCTCTGCAAAGTAAAAGCAGAATCAAGATGAAGATTAATAAAGTAAATGATTAAGGTTATATAAGAAAGAAACTATACTTCTTGCAGATGCAAAAAAGTAGGGCTTTCACTTCATTATTTCTGTCCAAGTTTAAACATTAGGAAAAGATCCTTGTAGAGTCACTTCAATAAGAGCAATCTGGAATGGTTCATAGTTGGGGAGTTTCTAAACTAAGAAATTTAAATTATATGAGCTCTGAAGATATAAGTTAGTCCTACCTTTCTATAATAAAGAAACTGTTTGAAACAAAGAGATATATCCCAAATAAAGAATTTTGGTATGGGCAGAATGTACTCAAATAATCTAAGACCCTTGACTTTACAAAGCCTACTTTAGCTTCCTAAGACAGCAAAACAGTTCAAAATTGATGACAGACTGCCTTGAAATAAAAGTGTACTTTTCAAAAGCTAGGTATATAAGACATTCTTGTCCATCAACTAAAAATTTCTGAAAAAAAATTACATGAAACATTATAGTATCTGAATTAAAATATCCTAATAAACATCAGATAAAGAAATTACTTGGAACATAAAAGGAAAAGGACCTATCACAATTTAAAAACTGCTGCTCTCCTTTGACCTTAGGTTAAATAGCACTACCTTAGAGAGACCTTCTGCGACAACTCTACCTTGTTACTTATTGGTCATTATACATGATAATTTTCTTCATATCAGTAGTCACAATATATAATTACTTAGTTTGCTTGTTTACTCTCTGTCTTCCTCAGGAGAATGTAAGCTCTACAAGGGTGGGGATTTTTGTGTCTCATTCTCTCTTGTATTCTCAGTGCCTGGCACAACCTAGTCGCTTAATAAAAAATATGCTGGATAAATAAATGAACAAAAATGTTCAAGGTGTGCAAGTAGGTAGAAAAACGTAAGGTACCTGAGTTTCTCTTCTTAAAAAAAAAAAAAACCCAAATTCAGAACATGCAAACTACACTAAATAACATTAAACACCAGCCCAAGAATAATTATGGAGACAAATGGAAAAAGGTTCCCTAAATATAAATGATAAGGTAAGTAACCTATTTAAAGAGTCTTTTAGGACTGCCCTAAAGTATGATGAGTCTCCACGAATGCCAGGGTTACTGAAAACCTCTCTGGAGGCAGTAAATGCCAACTGTCTTTTTGGGAGAAAAGTACAAGCTAATGTCTAATGTCACAGGGAGTAGTCAAATCTTACATATATCATAAAGATACTGTGGGATACCATAGGAAAAGCCTTGATCTTTCCATTTGGGCGGGGGAGAGGGAAAGGGGAGAATCCCCTAATGGGTAATAAAACTCACAGAAACATTCACACTTTGCTTCCTTTTCAACTTCTTTGGGTCAATTTGAGCTACCACAACATCTGGACATTGAGCTGCTTCGATCCTACAAATAAGTAATAAATGCAAGAAATGTGATTACGGCTGTGCTTTGTTCATGTGTAGTAAAACGAGCGATCCATTTCTACGGTTCTTTACGAAATGAGAAAAGTTCAGAATTGCAATTGACGTACTAAACAACGTATTTCCGAAATTAACTGGATTTAAAGCAAGGAAATCTAAAAGTACACATCTTGACACAGGTAAACATAATTAAGCTCATAAAAACTCGCCCAGGTAAAGATGTAATCAAGTGATCTTGATTCGACCCTACCCCGCGTGAGATTGGGAAGGGAAACAGAGGCGGGGCTTTATCACACTGAGGGGGTTGAGCTGTGCCCAGGGGCAGAGCGGACGACCAGCCCACCCGCACAGGGCCAAATCACTCACTGGACCCGCCTCAGGTATTCCTGAGGCGTCCTCGGTGGTACGGAGGGATCAAAACTTTCTGTCAAGTCGCAGGGCTCCACTGGCAACAGCCTGGGCATCAACTCTTCTACTGCAGACTCCACTGGCATCCACGCCATGGTTTTTAATCCGGCCAGTCCCACCCAGCGCATGCGCCAAAGCTAGGTCACGGCGCAGGCGCAGAGGTAGGCACCTTAGGCGCGGAGTTGAGGGAGGCAGGGCTTAGGGGGCGTAATTGCACTTGAGGAAGCCTGCTGATTGTCCCAAGGTTAAGGGTCCGGTGGTGTAAGAAGACAGTGAATTTAGTTCTTTGCAGAAGTGGTTCTGAAGTGTTTCTGTGTGTTTCCCTTCGTTCTCTCTTAAACGGCGAGGGTAAAGACAGGGTTATTAACCTTTATGCATCTGCAGTAGTGAGGGATCCTTGAATATTTTTTGAATTAACGAGCAGTGTTATTGTAATTACCATTTATTGAACTCTAGATTCTTTTTTTAAATTGTCTACAAGAAATCAATTTTATTTATTTATTTATTTATTTATTTATTTATTTAAGCAAGCTCTGGATTCTTAAACCCTGGTAGACACGTCACGTGTTATTTCCTCGTTTAATTTTTAAACCAACCTTTTGAAGTAAGTGGTATTATCCCGGTTTTATACGGGAGGGAATCGATGGAAAGACTGTCACAGCTGTGACTTTCTTCCGAAGGGGAAGAGCCATTTCCAAACCAGATTTATCTGATGCCAAATGAATGAAAAATAAATTTTCCAGAGAAATTTCTTGCGCTTGGCTACTTGAAAGATCACTTTATACTTTCCGGAAATGAATATTAGACCTTGCGTAGCCATTACTTTCTTCTGTTTTTTTTGGAGAGACCACTTTGTTTAAATATGAGTAGTGAAAGGATAAAGCTAATGCCAGTACCCAAAAGTTACCATGATTAATCTTAGGGCCAATCTTGTGAGGCAGGTACTATTATCTCCATTTCACAGGTGAGGAAACAAGTCAGAAATGGATTAAGTAACTTGTGCTGGGTGACAAATTCCAAGAAACAGTGGAAGTATTATATTTTATTCTTTCTAAACAAGCTCTAAGTGAATACAATTGACTTTTATTTTCTAAGATTATGTTTATTTTGAAGGCTTTTTTTTTTTTTTAAAGCACTGCCTTTAGCTTGCAAGCAGTTGATTTCAATACCAGAATGTAACTCTCTCATTTGAAGATAAAGTGAGAACAAGTACTTGGGTTAAGAGCTAAAGAAATTTGTGCTTATGAACAGTAACTAAACAATTGGGAGACTCATAAACACACTGCTTGGCGGCAAACTGGAAGGTTATTTGGTTTAAAATGTTACTGATTTTGTAATAACTTTGGTGACAGATGGTAACTACACTTATGGAGGTGAGCATTTAAAATTTTTTATTTTATTTATTTTTTTACTGATTTTGGAAGAAACAAATTTGAAGAGAAATATGGAGACTCTTGTCCCCAAACATTTTGGTAATAATCAAGAAAAAATTAGAAAATGTAAGTGATGACTTCATTTCTGGATTTTCTTACAATTTTCTTTTTTTGGGGGGAACTAATTTGTTAGCAATTCCCACCCATTTTTTGGATAAAAGAACAGGTAATTACCTAGGAGACCAACCTCCAAAGGAACCATGCTTGACACTGGATTTCATGTATAAGTGCATGGCAGAACTACACATAGATGAAGAAAGAAAGGAGAAGAACAGCAGAACGGAAGACAGGTTGTCCTTGACAATAATTATTTTCCAAAAGAAGAGGTGAGTAATAAAGTACACAAATGATTTGAAATGATTCTAAAATTTTAAATACATAGCAATAAATTCATTCAGGAAAGAGGAAAGTAAATTAAAAATTTATAAGGGTTGCTTTCTGCAACTGCAGTGGAGTAAGAAAGCTTTATACTGGAAAAAAAGGGAAGGCTTCGATATGCCCTAGTTGGAAAGCTATAGGTGGGCTACTGTAGGAGAGGTGAAATTGCTCCTCCACCCTCTTAGAGTCTCTGGCTGGGCCTAATAATTAAACTGGCATAAGACTTATGTCAGGAGACATAACAGGAGAAAAGCATATAAATTTTATTTAGTATTTCTTACATGTACATGGGACCCGTCACAAGAAAAATCAAGACCCCAGTAAGGTAGGACTGAAAGCTGATATAATAGGTTGTACAAAGAGTAGTGAATTTTGATAATGTAACAAAGGGATTTGGGCTGGGGTAGTTAATTGTGGGAAAGTAACTAGGAACATAAGGGTTTAGTTTAATAAGGTTTGTCTGTACACATTTATCTCAGCTTCAACTTCCCATCTCTGGTGATAGGAAAATCCTACTGGTATAGGGAGGGTACCTTTCACATGAGAGTTTTATTTCCTGCTTTCAGGGAAAAAAAGGAAGGTTAGAGGACCCTTCTTGTATATGCTTTTTTTTTTAAGTGCCTTTAACTCAAAATAATATGCCAAGGGTGGCATATTTGGGAGTGGCATGCTCTGACCCCATATTCTACCTAGAAGAGGGACATCCTATGAAATTGGTTAGGGGTGCATATTTGCTTTCTTTGGTTGGTTGGTCCTAAATTGGAAGCAGGGAAAAATATTAGGAAAGCTGTCAATTGTTAATCAAGTCCTGGCTATCATGGGACAATTATTATGAAGTTTTTGTTTGGCTTTCTGGATTGTTTCTAGAGATAGCAGTATGACTTCCTACAAGTTTGACTTCTAGGCTGCTTTTCCTGGCTGGTTACTGTAGAATAATAGGTTGATTTCCTGGGATGGTTACTGCAGATGGTAGGTCAGAGTCCTATTTATATATATATGGTCTGGCCATTGTCCATTTGTATATTCAGTCTCAGCAGGTAGAGGAAAGGGTTTGTTCAGGGCCTTATTACTAGAAGAAATAGGTCATGTTGGAAAAATTGGAAGGAGGTCAATATGGCTGATACATAGAAAATAGGGAGTGAATGGTGCTAGACAGGGTTGTGAGATATGTAGCTGTACATAGTTATGTATGGGGCACCTTCTTACTGTGTGCTGGGGGCTGTCAATGCCCTCCAACCATAGACTACCAGAACACTCCTGTAGTCACGTGATTATTGAGACTAGGGTATGTCTCAGTAAAAGGATGCTAAGACTAACTTATTTATCATAGGATTTGGGCCTTGGTGATTTGGGGATGTCAGGAATCGGGGATATTCTGAGTCTGACTGCTGGTTAAAAACCTATGGGTAGGGGCACCTAGGTGACTCAGTTGTTAAGTGGTTGCCTTCGGCTCAGGTCATGATCACAGGTTCCTGGATGGAGCCCCACATCAGGCTTCCTGCTCAGTGGGGAGTCTGCTTCTCCCTCTCCCTCTGCGTGCTCCCCCTAGCTCATGCTCTCTCCCTCTCTCTCTCTCTCTCTGTCAAGTAAATAAAATCTTAAAAAAAATCTAAAACTATGAAACGAAACAAAACAAATCAAAAACACCTGTGGGTGATTTTTCATGCCTGACCATAGCAGTTAAAAAGGCTTTACCTGGCAGGCTTCACAGGGGAAAACTGCCCTCCCCATACCACACTTGGTGCACAGCCAGTGCATTGCAGGCTCTGAAGGGAGTTGCCGTCAGACTCGGCCCCTCCTGGCTGGCCATGCTCTTATGTGTAGTTGCATTCCTAGCCAGGTGTCCCCATTTGGAGGTCTCCTTATCGGGAAACTGACCCACTCTCTCAGTACCCAGTACTTTTCCATTCCTACTTTTCCATTCCTTTCTTCCCCACCCTTCACAATGGCCTAGTTCCATAAATCTGCAGAAAACACTTGTTAGGGACTCCCTCAACAGTGAGATGACCCCCAAGTTTGCACTGATCCACTTGGCCCTCAGACAGTGGGAGAATTGGTTCCATAGGGTAATGGAACAGACTCTTGCTCGTACAATCATAGTAAGTGATTAGAGGCTTCACCGTTAATTCCGTTTTGGCTCATTGTTGCTTTAATTGCCTACTTTGACATCTAGCAGCTCAGTTCTTTCTCTAGCTCATCTGAGTACAAATTCTGTGATTAGGTATCTTAATACTTATATAGAAGGTGGAAGGAAAAAAGGAAGCTCATGATATAATTGGTAAAGAAGGAGCAGTCACTCAAAATAGGTTAGGGAGGTATTTGGTCATTTTGTGGCTTGGACAAACTTCTTCATTTGTCTGAGTTCAGACACTAATACAGAGTTGTCTTGTTTTTGTCTTGATCCTTCTGGGACACTAAGTGGCCTTGTCTGATGTTGGTGTGCTGTGAAATGGTTTATATTCAACAGGAGAACCATGTGGCCTTGCTGTGAGTGCCAGGACAGCTCCTAATAACAGCTAGGCACAGTTGATAGACCCCGGCCCAATTTCAGGCTCTTAGAAGCTGCTTTTCTTTCTCAGGGCTAAACATTTTATATAGATTATTTCATTTAATCCTTACAATGTGTTATTATCCTAAGTGGTAGGTTACTATATCTTCACTTTCAGATGAAGAAACTGTGGCTCAGAAGAAGTTATGGGAAATACCTAGGTTACACAGCTAGAAAGTGGATGTAGTTGAGATTCTGTCCTGGGTGGTCAGACGTAATGAGCCATAAGTAAATCACTATGCTTCACAAGATACAGCTCAATGAAGATAAGTAGCTAAATAGAGCCTTTACGACCTACTGGTCATAGAGTAGAGAGAGGCAATGAAAAGATAGATACAAGGAGATTCTAGTCTTTTTTTTTTTTAAAGATTTTATTTATTTATTTGAGAGAGAGAGAGAGCACAAACGGTGGGGAGGAGTAGAGGGAGAGGTAGACTCCCCGCTGATCAGGGAGCCCTGTGCAGGGCTCGATCCCAGGACCCCAAGATCATGACCTGAGCCGAGGGCAGACACTTAACTGACTGAGCCACCCAGGCACCCAGATTTCTAATCTTAGTGCATACCCTCTGAGCACGAGCAGTCTCTTTAATCTGTCTCTATGTCTCCATCTCTCTGTCTCCTTGAGAATGCTGTCCTCCAACACTGGAGTCCAGATGCACAAAGAAGACTACAAAGCTGACTTGATATCAGAAAATCAAGGCAAGGACTAGTTTATTTATAGAAAATGAGGGGCGCCTGGGTGGCTCAGTCGTTAAGTGCCTGCCTTCAGCTCAGGTCATGATCCCAGCTCCTGGGATCGAGCCCTGCATAGGACTTCCTCCTCAGCGGGAAGCCTGGTTCTCCCTCTCCCACTCCCCCTGCTTGTGTTCCCTCTCTCGCTCTGTCTCTCTCTGTCAAATAAATAAATAAAATCTTTAAAAAAAATTATAGAAAATGAAACAAAACAAAAACTTTACTCCTCTTTTAAAGTAAAAACACAAATCTAGTTCCTTCCTTTTAAAGTAGAGAAGTTCCCTTCTTTGCTACATGAGTTTTAAGAATTCTTATGTTCTTTACAAATCAAATAAAAGATAAAAAGAAGGGGCACCTCGCTGGTACGGGTGGTAGAGCATGCTACTCTTGATCCCAGGGTTGTGAGTTCGAGCCCCATGTTGAGCATGGAGGCTACTTAAAAGAATAAAATAAAACAAAAACCCTGTGTATATAAAAAGAAAAAAATCTGTTGGTATGTAACTATGATTTGTTTCTTTGGGTTACTATAAGTGGTTTAAGAGTAGATCAAAGGATTTCATTTGTTTAGTTTGATTAAATAAACTCTTAGTAATCATCCTGGAGTTGATAGAGTGGCAGGATGAAGTGATGTTGGAGTATAATACTGGTGGGGCACTCTGTGGAATAGAAACACTTGCTGTTGGAGCAAGAGCTAGAAAGTTTAAAGGCAAGTCTTGTCAGCCTTTAAAGGGGAAAAGACATGCATGAAATGAAAACTCAGTGTTACAGGTTTTAAATGGGCATCAGCACCTTGATCCTGGATATGCTTTTTAACCTCTCTTATCTTTAATTCATTGTCCTGTATAGGGATTAGACCAAATGATCAGTAAGGTCTATTTGAATTTAGAGTTCTATAACTCTCATGTGTAATTTATAAATGAGCCTTATTTATTATTACTATATTTACTGTGACTGTAGTAGTTGTGTGTGCAGACTAGAGCCCCAGACACATGATATCCTATATACATGGACTTGACACACTGTTGATGCTGAAAATTCAAAGTTAGAACAATCTGAGTATTGCTTTTTCTAGTGAGTACTACAAAAATAGTTGGTGGGTGCCATGTAATGTCACCATCTGAACAAATGGAAGAGAATTCATGTTAGAAAAAACTGTAGGCACTTGATTTATGCTAGAAAATGGGTTAAACCAAAAAAAAAAAAAAAAAAAAGTACTGGGGAAAGCTCCATCTGGTGGTGACCATATAAAATTCCAAGCAGTTTACATTACACTTCCCTTGACACTGTTCAAAGTTCTGGAATCTTCAGTTGAGAAATATCTGTGGGTTTAGAAGTACACAGGAAAATACTGGTTGTTACACATTAACTAGTATTTAAGGTAATTAATGACTGAAAACAAAGTCATAGGGTATTTATAATACTTGATCCCAGATAGTCCCTGGAAAAAAAGTTCCAAGGTCAAATATCTTTGGGAAATGTATTTAAATGCTGTGCTTAAACATTCACAATGAATATTAGCATACTAAAACCCCTGACAAGTCAAGAGACCTATTTTACATAATTTAACTGGTGCTTCCAGACTTTATTGGACTCTAGAACCTCTCCCTCTTTTTCTCTTTCTCTTTTTAAAGATTTATTTATTTTAGAGAGAGGGACAGGGAGGGGCTGAGAGAGAGGGAGAGAGAGAATCTCAAGCTGACTCCCCGCTGAGTGCAGAGCCCCATGCAGGACTTGATCTTTTTTTTTTTTTTTTTTTTAAGATTTTATTTATTTATTTGACAGAGATAGAGACAGCGAGAGAGGGAACACAAGCAGGGGCAGTGGGAGAGGGAGAAGCAGGCTTCCCGCTGAGCAGAGAGCCTGATGTGGAGCTTGATCCCAGGACCCTGGGATCACGACCCAAGCTGAAGGCAGGTGCTTAATGACTGAGCCACCCAGGCGCCCCAGGACTTGATCTTAAGACCCTGAGATCATGACCTGACCTGAAATCAGTAGTCAGATGCTTAACCGACTGTGTCACCTAGGTGTCCCAATAATAATAATAATAATTTATGATTGTTTAGGTTTTCATGCACATTCATGAACATTTTTTTCTGGTGTGTGTGCAAAATGGTGGTTTTATTAAAGCATGGGGACAGGACCTGTGGGCAGAAAGAGCTGCTACACATTCATGAACATTTAAGGAACAATTATTTTGTGCCAGGATCTGTACAGGGTGGTGTAATGAAAGTAAACAATTATAATCAGTTGCATGTTGGTAAATGTTTAACAAATATCCTTTAGGGGCACCTGGGTGGCTCAGTCGGTTAAGTGTCTGACCTGGACTCAGGTCATGAGAACGGGGTCCTGGGATCGAGCCCCGCATCAGGCTAGGAGCCTGTTTCTCCCTCTCCCTCTGCCTGCTGCTCCCCTTGCTTGTGCTCTCCCTACCCCACCTCTCTGTCAAATAAATAAAATCTTTAAAAAAACAAAAAGCAAAACCCCAAATATCCTTCAGATTCACAGATTAATCTCAAATGCCTTGGGCCAGGGATGTCTATAGATTAAGTTAGAAAGCCAGAGAAGGTTGTTTTAGGAGAGTCTTTCCTTTCTCCAATTCCTAGTCTAATTCTCCTTTCCCAGGAGCTCAAGATATTTTCCATTCTCTCTCTATTCTTCTCTTCCTCAAATCAAAACCTCTTAACTTTAAGTATACCAAGAAAAATCGTCTTCACCATTTATAATCTAAGTCCAATGGACTCTTTAATTTTTATATTTTTATATCATTTCATGAGTTATTTATACAAATTAGAGTAAAGGGATATTCAAAGTTGTTATAAAAAGTAAGCTGTTATAAAAAGAGTAAAGGCATAATGGAAAACAACTTTACTGGAAATTTAAGTAACTATCTAAATATAGCAAATACCAATTTTTATTCCGTATTTTCCTGGTTTTGAAGACATATCCAAAATGGGCAATGTCCTCTGAATGCAACTGTGATGCATGAGTCTGGAACATACCCATCTTGTAAACAATGATTGCAGATTTCAAATGCTTCATTACTATATCCTAGCTAATTGTTACTTCTGGTTCTTCGTGCATTTGTATCACCAAAACACAGGACCTGAAGAGTTTTTTGAGACCTTTAAAGGCTCATAATTTTGTTGAAAAGAGGACAGCCATCATTTTTGCTCCCTAATTGCAAAACTTTTGTATTTTTAGTTTTATAAATAAGCAACCCAAAGAATTAATTTTTTTTTAATTTTTAAAATTATTTGTTTATTTTAAAAAAGATTTTATTTATTTATTTTGACAGACAGAGAGAGCGTGCGCAAGCAGGGGAAGGGGCAGAGGCAGAGGGAGAAGCAGACTCCCTGCTGAGCAGGGAGCCCAATGCGGGGCTCAATCCCAGGACTCTGGGATCATGACTTGAGCCGAAGGCAGACGCTAAACCAACTGAACCACCCAGGTACCCCTAAAATTTTTTAAAAGATTTTATTTATTTATGAGAGACAGAGAAGGAGAGAGAGAGCAAGCATGCAAGTGAGGGGGGAGGGGCAAAGGGAGAGGGAGTGAGAGAATCCTCAAGCTGACTCCCTGCTGAGTGGGGAGCCCAATACGGCTTGCTCCCATGACCCCACAGTCACAACCTGAGCTGAAATTAAGAGTCAGACTACTCAATTGACTGAGCCACCCAGGTACCCAACCCGAAGAATTTTTAATTTCTAGGGTATCTATTTCCTTCCTATCATCTTAGTATACACGACTACCATTATTAGCATTTGTCTACTTAAGAATCATATCAAGTAAATTTATCCATATAAACATCATAAAAGAATACTGTCATGAATAACTTGATTATACAATATTTTGCAAGAATAATCAGGACAGTCTCATTTTGCTAAGAGCACATATCAAGTTATTCCTTTTGAATAAATAACTGGATAAAAATAACATATTTCAGGGCGCCTGGGTAAAAGGGAACAGATAAGTGGGGTGGTGTAAGTTGTCTTTAATGTAGTATGCATTACCAGGTTTAGTGATCACATAGATCATCATAGATGACATGTTTATAAAAGTAGAAAGTCTGAAAGAATTTATATACTACTGTTGGAATTAATATGTTAAGTTGTCAAGACTTCTAGATCAAGGTCAATATACAAAATTCAACTATATTTTTGTATACTGGTGGCAAACATAGAGAAAACAACATTTACAAAGATATAATATAGGGGCACCTGGGTGGCTCAGTCAGTTAAAAGAGACTCTTAAGGATAGAGAACATAGGGTTGATGGAGGGAGGTGTGTGGGGGGATAGGCTAGATGGGTGATGGGCACTGGGTGTTGTACGTAAGTGATGAATCAGTGAATTTTACTCCTGAAACCGATATTGCACTGTATGTTAATTAACTAAAATTTAAGGGGCACCTGGGTGGCTCAGTCATTAGGTGTCTGCCTTCGGCTCGGGTCGTGATCCCAGGGTCCTGGGATCGAGCCCCCATCAGGCTCCCTGCTCAGCGGGAGGCCTGCTTCTCCCTCTCCCACTCCCCCTGCTTGTGTTCCCTCTCTCACTGCCTCTCTCTCTGTCAAATAAATAAATAAAATCTTTAAAAAAATAAAATAAAATTTAAATAAAAATTGAAAAAACTAACAAACAAAAAAAGAAATAAAATTAACTCATTGATACTTGAGTTTGAGAAATTCTAGGAGATAGTAATCTAAAGATTCACAGTTTGGGGCGCCTGGGTGGTTCAGTTGGTTAAGTGTCTACCTTCAGCTCAGGTCATGATCCGAGGGTCCCGGGATCGAGCCCCACGTTGGGCTCCCGGCTCAGCAGGGAGTCTGCTTCTCCCTCTGCCCCTGCCCCCCTCCATGCTCTCTCTCTCAAATAAATAAGATCTTAAAAAAAAATAAAGATTCACAGTTTAAGATTTCACTATCATTATCAGGATCTAGATTGCTGTTCTCGGTATCTCTGCATTCATCTTCCAAATTCTGAATTCTTACTTATATTTATTGAAAACTAAAAGCATGGTACAAAAATCTTGAAAAATGCTGCAGTACTTTGAGCATTACAAGAAGAAAATGCAATATGACCTACTTCACTACTGTATCATCTTTGGTAATTCTATTGTTCTTCCATTTTCTTATTATTTTAGTCTTTTTAATTTAATTAAAATTTTTTAAAAGATTATTTATTTATTTATTTGACAGAGAGGAAGAGAGAGCGAGCACAAGTAGGGGAGGCAAGAGGGAGAAACTGGCTTCCTGCTGAGCAGGGAGCGGGATTGGATTCAGGGCTTGATCCCAGGACTCTGGGATCATGACCTGAGCCAAAGGCAGATGGTTAACAGACTGAGCTATCCAGGCGCCCCTATTTTAGTTTTTTTTAAAGAGCTTGAATAATTGATGGGTAAATAATTCCATGGATGATGAATTAGCAGAATATTTCCAGATATAGAAAAATAAGATCAGTAAGGTCCCATGATATATTCTAGATTTATAAGAGTCCAGTGGACCGATAAGGCAATTACAAATAGATTAAGTTTTATTCTATTTTTAAAAATTATTTTCTCTGTTCTTTGGAAGACCTCTAAGAAAGAATAAAAGTCATGAAATATGGATTCTTACACACAGAACTCCAAAAAAAAGAAACCCCCAAAAACTAAAGTTGGGTCCAGTAGATCTTGATGCTATAACTCATTCATCTTAAAGTACATGAAGACAGATATAAATAAATTTATTTCCCATCCTAACATCTATTTCATTGTAATAGGGAACAAAGGCCTTTGTTCAGCTAAGAACAAGGGATTTATGACTTCTTAGGTTTCATTGAGCTGCAAGGCAAAGAGGCATTTCTGGGGACCACGAAATGAATGAAATTATCAAAGGTGCTACACTTTGGTTTATTCCTCACTGAATTCCAGATTTCCCATGGATCCTCTCATCTATGTCTATTTACCCTACTCATTCTTGGATCTTGCTTCTTTTTTGTGAATGTCCTTATTCCACCTTTTTTACCATTGCCCACAGCTCTTTACTTGCTGTGCTTTCAGTCAAGAATCCTCATTAAGATAGTATCCAGAGCTCACTTTATTTGCAGGCCTACACTGAATTTTTGTGTTTGATTCCCATTTCCTCTTCAGGATTGTATTTAAATTTGACAAGCAAAAGCATCCTCTTCTACCTTACAAAACAACCTTAGCATACACATTATAGGCAGAAAATATATGATTGGTGTGCATCTTATTTCTCAACTATAATGAAGAACAAGGGTTGGATCTTTTTTCCTACTCCTTAAAAATGCTTATAAGGCTAAGCCTGACAGGATTTTAGGTGTTGTCATATATGGAATTAATTCCATGAGCAACCCCTCACTTAAGGATGGGGTGCTCCAGACCACCAAGCTCTAATGTCTTTCCAACCTGTTTCTCTCTCCCATTTCGCTCAGCTCTTTCCTTGGAAAGAGAAGCAGAAAACGCATTAAGATTAATCAGCCAGAGATTGTAGTGGTGAGGAGGAGGGATGGCAGATGCAGTGTAGGAGGAAAGAGGTGGACTGTCTAGGAATACAAAAATCCAACGTACAGGCCAGGGATTTTGGCCTGTTTTGCCTATGTCATATCACCAGCATTGCTACTGTACCTGGCACATAGTAGTGTTCAGTGAATATTTGTTGCACTAGGTGAAAAAACGAACTTTTCACTTTGTTTTTTTAGGAGAGATGTGGTTTTGTGGTTCTAGGAATCAATCAGGGCCCTACAGGAGAGGATGTCCTACGGACGCCCCCTCCTGCGATTTGAGGAGTCTGAATGGCGACAGAAGTTCCCACTCTCACCTGCGGCCCTCAGGGAGTGGGATCTGCCGAGGCTGCCGAGAAAGGGTTAAGGCGCTCCAGTTCCGCTGGGGTCCCTCTCCCCTCCGGTGGTCCCCAGCAAGGTTTGGCTCGGTTGCCCCGCCCCCCAGGCTCCGTCACCGCCCCTTCCCTCCCTTTCTCCTCCTCGTCCCCACCCCCCACGGCTCCGCCCGGGTGCCGCACCCTCCCCATTAGTTCCCTCATCCGGTAGCCCCGCCCCGGCTCCGTCCACGCCCCTTCCCCTCCCCTCTCTCCTCCTCGTGCCCTATCCCCGCTCTACTCCGCCGGGTCCCGCACTCTCCCCTTCGGTTCCCTGGCGCGGTCGCCCCGCCCCTCCACCCCTTGACGTGGCAGAGGCGGCACCAGCCATGTTGGCCCAGCGGTGTTCTGCGCGGAGGCCGGGGGCGGGGCGGCGCCGGCCCTGATTGCAGTGCCACGGTTGCTCAGGTCGGCGGAAAGGACCGATTTTGCAAGGCGGTGGCTGCGACCGGCGCGGATCTTGTTTGGGGGCACTGTGGTAAGGACTGACTTCGGGGCTGCCTCCTCCCGGCTGCCGGAGGGGCCGCGGGCGCTCAGCGGAAAGCGGGGGAGGGGAAGCTGTGCGGCCGTGGGCCGGCAGGCGGGTGGGCCGGGGTCTCTGGGGGGGTGCCCGCTCTGCCCTCTTGGTGCTCCGGAGCAGGCGGGCGTGCCGGCGGCAGCGACCGGCCGGCGGAGGCACCTTTGAATCCTCACCCCTTCGCTGTCTCACCCACCACTCTGCTTCGTTCTTCCGGGGCCTGGGAGTCCGGGCCCCTCACCAAGCTTCCCTGGATAAGGTGCGAAAGGTGGGAGTCGGGTCAAAAACGGCAGTTCAGCATCTCGCCGAGCACCCACCCCTGCCTTCCGGGCGACCTGCCTTCCTCACCCCAGCTTATCACCGCTTCTGGACCCTTGGGCTTCTTGGTTCATACCTTGCCTAATCTGAAGTGCCCTAGACTTTGAACCCAGGTGACTTCGTCACCGGTAGTTCGGCCTTGGGAGTCAAAGGGGATAAGGAGAATTAAGTGCCAGGTCAAGCTTAACGCCTTAGGCCTCGATTACAAGTAGAGTGCAGTTTTCAAATCGGACCAGTCTTTTCTGTTGTGCTAGCGTTTTCCCAATTTGGTGGGAAAGGAAAAGCACAAAGTACATATAATCTCTGGTGTATGTTGAATTCACGTGAATTGTTCAAGATCATAAAGCTAGGCATGGAAAGCAGTTGAAAATACTTCATTGAGGATTTTACAACTGAAAAGTAGAGAGGCACACTTAGTTGTTAAATACATCTGATCGGAAGAAACTCATATTTTACTTGCAATTTAGGATATTTTTCACTTAGGATCTATAAAAGTGCTAAAATTGGAATATTGCAAACTCCCGATTATTATTGAATAGGAAAAGCTTTTAAAAATACTGTGGGCATGTATTTGATATGCTAGGTTAAAGAGACATAATGCTTTGCTTTGCTTCTTTGCTTTTAGTTATACCATGAGAAATTATTTAACTAAAGTAAGTCCTACTGATTATAAGTTGTGCTGGGAAATGAGACATTTCTGTAGCGTAGTCTTTGTGTTTTGTACCACTTTAAAAAAATATTATGAGTAGTATTTTATTTTTTTTTTTTTTTTTTTTTTTTTTTTTTTTTTTTAAAGATTTTATTTATTTATTCATGAGAGACAGAGAGAGAGAGAGAAGCAGGGGGAGAAACAGGCTCCCAAGGAGCAGGGAGCCCGATGTGGGACTCGATCCCAGGACCCTGGGATCATGACCTGAGCCGAAGGCAGACGCTTAACCATCTGAGCCACCCAGGTGCCCTATGAGTAGTATTTTAAATCTCCATCCTAATACAGTGTCTGAATCATATTTATTTGGTTTTAACATAAGATTAGGGGACAGAGTGCTGATCAAATAATGCATTTTATAAAAAGCTAGTTTGTAAAAGGAATTTATTTCAGATATGCCATTGTTGGATATGAGGCCCAGCATGGAAAGGTTTGTACTAGAATTAGTTTTAAAATCGAGCAATTCCTACCTTGGAAAGGTGAGGGAAGTCAGGCAGGTGTTGTGCATGGCCATGTAATGGGACCAGTTAAGAAGAAATAGCTGGGACTTTTTCAAAATAGTGATGGAAAGTGAGAATGTACAAAATAAAATAGATGTGATTTAGTGAACAAATACGATATTAGAGCAGAGAGGAAAAGGAGGGTAATTGTGCTCAAATATCACACAGGTGATACTTAGTATGTCATATTAAAAGGAAGGATGTTACAGTCCAGCCTTGTTACTTGTAAAAACTTAAACCTGACTATTGTCTGTAAATGTCTTTATGCTAAGTCTCAGAGCCTTTGTCTCCTAGGCTCTCTGATTGAATTAAGCCCTAATGTCCTAAGACCTTGGTTCTTTTGTCTTTTTTTTTTTAATTAAAGGATTTTATTTATTTGACAGAGAGCACAGGCAGGGGGAGCCGCAGGCAGAGGGAGAGGGAGAAGCAGGCTCCCCGCTGAGCAAGGAGCCCGATACAGGACTTGATCCCAGGACTCTGGGATCATGACCTGAGCCGAAGGCAGACGCCTAACCGACTGAACCACCCAGGTGCCCCAAGACCTTGGTTCTTAGGATCTCTTTGGACTCTTAAACATTATTGAGGATTCCCCCCCCAAAAAAACCCCGAAAACCCACCCCTGCCTTAATAGAAAACAGGTGGATTTTCATATCTACTTCTGCATTCAGTCTATTGTGATATGTTATTTTGCTTGAACTGTATGAAAGAAGTCTGGCCTCACATAGATATGTAGTTGGAAAAAGGAATATTTTAATAGCTTTTCCATATAATTGTGCATATTCTTCTTTGGTACTACACCACAACTTGACAGTTTTAATTCAGAAATCAAGGGGTTGTTGTTGTTGTTTTTTCTAAAGATTTTATTTATTTATTTGACAGAGAGAGACACAGCGAGAGAGGGAACACAAGCAGGGGGAGTGGGAGAGGGAGAAGCAGGCTTCCTGCTGAGCAGGGAGCCCGATGCGGGGCTGGATCCCAGGACCCCGGGATCATGACCTGAGCCGAAGGCAGACGCTTAACGACTGAGCCACCCAGGCGCCCCAGAAATCAAGGGTTAATAACAGTGTGAAGTCTGAAATCTTAGAAATGTACTTTTTGTATTCTATTGCGTTAAAATTCATTGGTCTGTCCTGCATTTTGAATGGATCTATATCCATGCATGATTTTGTAATATCATGAATTGATCATTTGGGAGATTTTGCTTCACTGAATAAAGTATATTTTCTAAATGTTGACATGTTTCATTATAGCAATAGAAAATTCACATTAATATCAGCACCAATCTTATCAGAAAAATCTTTACATACTAGCCAGCTGTGAAGCTCAGGGTCCTGGACACAGGTTTTCAAAAATTTTGATATTTGTAGGGTGCCTGGGTGGCTGAGTGGGTTAAGTGTCTGCCTTCAGCTCAGGTCACGATCCCAGGACCCTGAGATAGAGCCCCATCAGACTCTCTGCTCAGCGGGGAGCCTGCTTGTCCATCTTCCTCTGTCTGCTGCTCCCCCTGCTTGTACACTCTCTCTGTCTTTCTCTGTCAAATAAATAAATAATACCTTTAAAAAAATTTTTTTTATATTTGCTTGAAAGCTCAACTTTTATCTTTCTTAATAACTACTGTCAGTTATTTTCCAGGTGACAGATTCACTTCATCAATTGACAAAGTGTATGCCAAATATCTAAGTACTAGTTATGTACCGTTTTTGGAGAATTGAGAAAATAGTCAAAACATCTTTTGTGTTTTTGTGGTTCAGATGAAAAGCCTTGATTGGTCTAGTATTTTAATAGGTATTTTAATGCTTTTTGGTGATGTATTTTATTATTTTTTAAAATTCTAACAAAAAATTTTTTTGATAATACATTTTAGATTACATAGATTCGATTATACATGCAAAAATAGAAAACTTCATTTGCTTTTTGTTCTGTAGAAATAATGGGAGGGATTGCATAGTGCTGGAGTTTGTATGTTTGTTTATTTATTTATTTAAAGATTTTATCCATTTTTTGGCAGAGAGAGAGAGACAGCTAGAGAGGGAACACAAGCAGGGGGAGAGGGAGAAGCAGGCTTCCCGCTGAGCAGGGATCCTGATGCAGGGCTCAATGCTGGGCTCGTTGCGGGGCTCGATTCGGGACCCTGGGATCATGACCGGAGCCGAAGGCAGACGCCTAACGACTGAGCCACCCAGTCGCCCCAGTCTGGAGTTTATATTCACATCTGTAGCATGGAAGCTGTTGCTAAACCTGGATTTCTCTCCCAGAGGAAGCTGTTTCTCGTTTAAAACTGAGGTTGGCATCTAACTGTCCTCTGACTATTCCAGACATTTGTTTTATCGTTATTTTTCAACACCCACTTTTTCTTGAAAACTCATACTATCCTTCTTGAATCTGGCTTCTGTATTTACCGTGAAGATCATCTTTTCTAAACAAGTTTGGTTATCTTAGGATTCCTCTTTATCCCTTATCAACCTTTGAAAAATCTGTGTTTGCTTTTGATTAGCACACAATTCTCTAGTTGTCTCTGAGATTCTGATAGGAAATACAGTGTTTAATTTTTCTTTTATTTTTTTAACTGAGATGTATTTAATATATAACATTCTTATTTCTTTTAAAGAAAAAAAAATTCTTAGCTGTTAAGGAAGAGAAATACCTAGATTTGTTAAGCTTCGCTTTCTGTAATTTTTATTAACAAGATCTATTTGAAATGTTTCTAAAATTAAAATTATTATATTCAGTATGCTTTTTTCAAATAATACCTTTTCTTCCCTCAGTTACATTTTAGAATCAGTTCCTCATCCTGTAGTCATTCTTAGCAACTTCAGCATCCCTGTTGGCTCTTTTGGCACCCTACCTTCATAATTCTTCAGTTGTTGATATCTTTCATCTCTCCTACAAATCTTTTGGCCAGACACATAGCACTTTAAACTCTCTATTTCTCAGAACTTTAAATTTTACAGTTTCCTTCCTTCACTAATCACTGTTGCAGTTTGAAAATGTGAGATAGAACTGTTGCCGAGGTAGGAAAGCTGGCTTTCTAGATAGGCAGTAAGAGAGTAACAAGATGGAGATGTCTCTTGATACTGCGCCCTAATGAGAGCAGCGTCCTCCTCCCCCTGCTAATAAATTTAAGTGATTATATTGAAATTGTATGTCTCAAATTAGAGTTTAAAATGTTCTCATAAGTTGGAATGTTGGAATGTTAAAAATATTCTGAATTAAGTTTCTGCAAAAGAAGTCAAATGGCATATAAATCATACAGAACACCACTTAGCAAGCATTTTATTTATTGTGCCACAAATGGTCCTGTATTTGCACAATAAAAAAAATTATCTAAAATAGAAGTACCCAGTTTTAGAAAAATGTTTTTGTTAAGCGCTTTTAAGCATTCTCTTCTAGCAGGTTTTGTGGAAACTTGTCATCTTCTGGTTAGAAAACCATATGAGCTTTAGAATTTAATGTTTTTGATAATCTGTTCATTAGAATAATGTAACTTAGAGGGCTGATACGGAAAATGTGGGATCTAAATTTTTCCCCATCTTTGACTTTCTTTCCTATACACCCTTAAATAAATAGGATACCTATTTTACTATTTCTTTTGCTGTAGTTTTTTTTATTTTAAAAACGAATAAAAAGGATAAAATACCTCTTACTGGGGGGGCGCTTGGGTGGCTTAGTCGGTTAAGCGTCTGTCTTTGGCTCAGGTCATGATTCCGGAGTCTTGGGATGGAGCCTCCCCCCCGCCCCCAGCATTGGGCTCCCTGCTCAGCGGGGAGCCTGCTTCTCCTTCTCCCTCTGCCTGCCGCTCCGCCTGCTTGTGCACATTCTCTCTCTGTCAAATAAATAAATAAAATCTTAAAAACAAAACAAAACCAAAAAAAACCCTCTTACTGGGCCTAATGAGCACTGGGTTCTGTAGAGTCATTCGTTATTTTGTTATAAGTAAGGTTATTGTTGCTGCGAATTTTTTTTTCCGAGATAAATACTTTTATTTGGCTATGATTTCTCATGGATTAATATTGCTGTAAGTGGGGGAAAACATACTTATTTTAGTTTTCCTTAAGAGGATTTTTAGGGGTGCCTGGGTGGCTCAGTCCGTCAAGTGTCTGCCTTCGGCTCAGGTCATCATCCCAGGGTCCTGGGATCGAGCCCCATGTCGGGCTCCCTGCTGAGCAGGGAGCCTGCTTCTCCCTCTCCCTCTGCCACTCTCCCTGCTTGAGCTCTCTCTCTGTCAAATAAAAGAATAAAATCTGTAAAGAAAAAAAAGATTTTTAAACATCTTTAATTTGTCACAGAAATAACCGTCAGGCTCTACTATGACAACGTATTTGGAATTCATCCAACAAAATGAAGAACGAGATGGAGTCCGATTTAGTTGGAATGTTTGGCCATCAAGTCGACTGGAAGCTACAAGAATGGTCGTTCCAGTAGCAGCCCTATTTACACCACTGAAGGAGAGACCTGATTTACCACCTATTCAGTATGAACCTGTTCTGTGTAGTAGGACCACTTGCCGTGCAGTTCTGAATCCTTTATGGTAATTAAAATATATTGAAAAAAACTTACATGGCAATACTATTTAAAATTATAGTTTCTTTCTTGCTCATTTATATAGAATGTCTTTGTTTTTGTTATAATTTTTCAAATTAGGATACTCAAATCCAAAGAGCTGTAAAATTGAAGGATATTCTAGTTGTAATGAGTTGATAAGAGACCAAAGGTAAAATTGTCACTATATGAACTGTTAGATCCTCTCACTAGTATCTCTAGATACTGGTGCTGGCTGTGTGTCATTAGACCCATCTTGTCATTAGAAAAGTCATAATTGAGTGGTATGGTATTTGAAAATGTTAATTTCTTTTTTTTTTTTTTAAGATTTTATTTATTTATTTGACAGAGAGAGAGACAGCAAGAGAGGGAACACAAGCAGGGGGAGTGGGAGAGGGAGAAGCAGGCTTCCCGCGGAGCAGGGAGCCTGATGTGGGGCTCTGTCCCAGGACCCTGGGATCATGACCTGAGCCGAAGGCAGACGCTTAACGACTGAGCCACCCAGGCACCCTGAAAATGTTAATTTCTTAACGCATAAACCAGAATATCAAGAATCATCTTTTATTCCTCTTTCTACCTTCTCTCCCCACCCAGTCCACTAGCAACTCTGATTCTGCCTCCAGAACATTACTGATTCTGTCTCTTATATTCTGTACTACTGATTCTGCTAGTACACTCTACTTCAAGATACACCATCTTTTTTTCTGGACAATTTAATTATCCTCCTAAATGGCCACCCTGTTTCCATTCTTGTCTTTCAGCAGTTTATTATTTATCCAGAAGCTAGAGTGTTACAAATGCATATCAGATTATTAAAATCCTTCATTAGTGTCCTTACTATACTTGCAATGAAAAATCCAAACTGCTTGTCAAGACTTAAAAAAACCTATATCACCTAGCCTTTGTATATTTCTGCCTTCATCTTATATTACCCATTTTCCTTATTGTTATCTACATTATACCTTACCCTCTTTCTGATCCTTGAGCATCCAGATTTATTCCTACCTTGAAACTTGTGCAATAGCTATATATTCTGCCTGGATTGCTCTGCCTGGATTGCCTGGTTCCTTTTCATTTAGATCACATTTCAGTTGTTTATTTAAGAAGGCTTTCTTTTAAAGTAGCCCTCCCAAACACATTCTCACACCCTGCTTTGTTATCTTTAATCTCTTATTATCTCTATCTGAAAGTATCTTCTGTGTTTATGCATCTACTTTTCTATTATATGTCTTTCTGTTCTAGATTATGAGCTCCATGATAACAGGGACCTTTGATCTCTTGTTTACTGCTGTATCACCAGTACCTGGAGTAATAGCTGGTACAAATTAAGCATTCAGTAAATATATTTTTGAATTAAATAAATGTTTTCTAGATCTGAGTATAGAAGTTACTAAATCATTTGAAGAAAAAAGGATTATCTTAATTTTATTGATATTTCCTATATATTAAAAGTTATGTTCATTTAGGTGAACTTGTATATGCTAAAAGTAAGAATTAGATATTGGCAACATTTAAAAGTAATTACCTTTAAAGATCACTTTAACTGTTAATTTGAATGTGTTCATGTTTCAGAAAGAAATTAATTTTATTAAAATTAGGTTCATTGTACAATTGAACTGAAACATGAGCTCTTTTTTATCTTTTCTTAAAACAGTCAGGTGGATTATCGAGCAAAACTCTGGGCTTGCAACTTTTGTTATCAAAGGAATCAGGTAAGAAAACCCCCAATGCAGATGTTAATGCTTTGGTACTGGTCTAAATATGTAGAAAAATGCATATTTAAAAAAGATGAAATTTTTCATATGAAAAATACTTTTTAATAACTAAATGCAGAAAATTATTTGCAGTTTAGAATTTCATTACTCTTTCTGGTAAATAATTTGTTACAATTTTTTGTTTTTTTTCTCCACAGTTTCCACCTACTTATGCTGGTATATCTGAACTGAATCAACCTGCTGAGCTTTTACCTCAGTTTTCTAGCATTGAATATGTAGTTCTGGTAAGAACATAAGAGTAAATCCTTAACAAAGTTTTAAATATCTAGTAATTTACTTTATACCAAAATAATTGTTGAGATGACTTAAAGGGCATCATTCTTGATTCTCACATTGAATTGATGGAGCATTTAAGAGGTAAGAACTGTCCTAGTCAGTTTGAACAAGGTAATTTCTCTGTTGTAGTTATTTAATGGGTGGCCAGGATATTGGGTGATGTGATGATTTGCTATGCTGAGTAGATCAATAAACAGTACAGTGTCAATGTTGTTATGTAGCTGGGAGGTTAGTTCAGAAGTACTTGTCTATTAATATGATGCTAGAACCTGATGATATTTCCCCAAGTCTAATTAATAAAGTTACTCTTGCATTGGTCCTTGTTAAGAAAGTCATTTTTCTTCCCTTTCTGAATGACTTTAAATAGTTGTTTACATATTTAAGTATTAAAGTGATAATATTCTTTATGAATGTTGTAGAGAAAGCAGAATATGGTTCACTTGAGCCAGTAAGGAATTTGTCCAGCCTACCTAGTTTCCAGTTCTTTTGCAGTCTGATTCAGGTTTAGGTAATTATTTTATAAAAATTACCTTTTTTTTTTTTTTTAAAGATTTTATTTATTTATTTGACAGAGACAGTGAGAGAGGGAACACAAGCAGGGGGAGTAGGAGAGGGAGAAGCAGGCTTCCCCGCGGAGCAGGGAGCCCAATGTGGGGCTCGATCCCAGGACCCTAGGATCACGACCTGAGCCGAAGGCAGATGCTTAATGACTGAGCCACCCAGGCGCCCCAAAAATTACCGTGTTTTTAAGCTTTATAGCTACTGTTTTTTTAAGAGAAATAAATACTTGTTATAGAAAATGAAGCCTCACACAATTAAACAAATCAAAAGCTTTTGAAACTATAAATGTTTTTAAATTTAATTTTTCTCTTGGTATGTCTTACATATCTCTCTGTTCATATGTAACTTGTTTCATTTCTGAAATGACTTAAGCTTTCATTGTATGACTGTACTGTAAATTATTTAATTAGTCTTCTACTAATTGTTCTTGTATATTGTGCTGAGTATTAATGCATTAACATTATTTTCTTATTGCAACATTTTTTAAAAGCGTGGTCCTCAGATGCCTTTGATATTCCTCTATGTGGTTGATACTTGCATGGAAGATGAAGATTTACAAGCTCTCAAAGAATCTATGCAGATGTCATTAAGTCTTTTACCACCTACAGCTTTGGTTGGACTTATTACTTTTGGGAGAATGGTACAGGTTCATGAACTTGGATGTGAGGGCATTTCAAAAAGCTACGTGTTCAGAGGAACAAAAGATCTGTCTGCCAAACAACTGCAGGTAAACAACAAGAATGGTAGTTTGAATCTTATTTGTGGGCACCACTCCGTAAATGTCTATAAATGCGTTCTGATATAAGTTTGTAGAAAATATTTTTATGATGAATGATTAATTACATTCTAACAAAGGCTTTAAATTTAGTGTTGGTATCAGTTTTCTTTCATTTGCCTTAAATTGTTATACAGATTGAAGACCCCTGACTTTTAATGGTGAAACTGAAGGTGTTTTGCTAGAGATTTGAAAGGCTTATGGAAGTCATGCTGAAGACTGAGGGAAAGCAACCATAGAATGAATATTAACTTTTGTTTCTTGATATCTCATTTAGGATGTAAGCACTTTTATTATGTTTGGCAAGGGGAGTATTTTAAAGCTTGAGAGTTATTAATGTATGAACCAAGAGTATATAGTTTTTCATACCCTAGGACATTTTTATTTTGGGGGCAAATTGAAGCTTTTCCAAGACAGGGAGTCATGTGTAGCTTACTAGGATCATCTGGGTATATTTTCAATATATTTTTTTTTGCTTAGAGATTTTGCTAGACCCTGAGAGAGTAAGTGAACATGTGCTTGTATTGGGAGGTTGTTGAGAGGGCAAGACTGTTCATGTAAGTATTTTGAAAAACTTTTTAAGTGATTCTGCTACAACCCCCAGTTAAGAATAGTTAGCCTAGAAGATGATAGGTAAGCCTCGTATAAAGCACACAGACATGAAGTCAGACTTCGGAGCATCCAGGTAGCCCAGAATGAAAAAGAAAAGATTTTGAGAATGATTTTAAATGATTCTAATTTGAAGCTTGGCAGACAGGATAGTGGTGCTACAGTTAATTGTGATAGAAAATAGTGGAGGAATTTGCAGCTTTGGATGGGGAGGATAATGAACAGTGAATAAGATCATGAATAAGATTTGAGGAAGTGAAGAAAATTAGAGTCTGCGTTCTTTCAAGAGGTTTGTTGAAGGTAAGGAAGGCAATAGTGTGGGAATTTGAGAGAGAGAACTGAGTTAACAGGTTTACTTTAGGAGGGACACTTGAATGTGTTTATACACAGGAGGGAAAGAGAGACTAAAGAGGGTGAGTGAAAACAAGAGTGAGGTGAGGTTTCAGAAGACATGGTAGGGAATAGAGGAGGATCATTTGTTTCTATGAGACAGGAGAGAAAGTGGGCAAGTTTTAGTCTTTCTGTGCCTTAATTTTTTTCATTTGTAGAAGAGAGGTAATAATAGTATCTACCTTATAGTGTGGTCATGAAAATTAAATGGTTTGTGCCTGTAAGTGTTTGCTGTTATTTTTAAAGTGTAAATTTATTTAAAGTTGTTTGTTACCTGTGATTGTAGAGTACATTTTACTTATATAATACATATGTACCACATAAAATACCTCCTTTTTTGTAGCAGGCAGTACATGCCTACAGACTAAATTTTCTTCTTCATTAAAATGTTTTTATTTTCCTTCTCTATCCATTTCATCGAAAAGAGCTTGGTCTTTGCTCCCCAAATAGTATTAAACTCTTCCAGTTGTGCAATCTTGGGTTGATCTCTTTGCTTGTTTTCTTATCCTCTGTGGAAAGGGATAAATCCCTATTTTACAAGCCTATTATTAGTAGTAAGTGAAATAATGTGAGAATACTCAGAATAGTGTAAACTGTTACAGGGCTTTGTGGCAAAACCTGCATTAATATCTTGCTTTGCCACTTAACTAGTTGTGTAACCTTGGCAAGTTATGTAGCCTTTCTGAGTGTCAGTTTTCATTTATAAAGCAGGGACTAAGAAATCTACTTCATTTTGTTGTGTGAAGAAAGAGTATATATAAAGAGTTTAGCACAGAATCTAACACATAGTAAGTTCTTAGTAAAAAGTTGTTTTTCCTGCTAGGAGTATAGGAAATACTGTAGGATTAGTTCAGTATTTTTTTCTTTCCAAATATTTAGACTTTCTGATTTTCTGTTACCTACTTTTACTCTATCACTTCATGACGAAGCATTTCTAAATTCAAGAAAACTTTAAGGGGCGCCTGGGTGGCTCAGTCGTTGAGCATCTGCCTTCGGCTCAGGTCGTGGTCCCGGGGTCCTGGGATCGAGCCCAGCATCGGGCTCCCTGCTCTGCAGGAAGCCTGCTTCTCCCTCTCCCACTCCCCCTGCTTGTGTTCCCTCTCTCGCTGTCTCTCTGTCAAATAAATAAATAAAATCTTTAAAGAAAAAAAAAAGAATAGTAAAATATTTTTATGTGTCTAGAGAGGAATTTTGTACACATTTAAAATTCAAAACAAAACTGGCAGTTTGGTTAGGCAGTAAGTCAAAAATTAAGAAATATAAACATACAAGGTATATGAACCTTATAACCCCTTTATTTATTTATTTATTTATTAAGATTTTAATTATTTGACAGAGACACACACACACAGCAAGAGAGGGAACACAAGCAGGGGAAGTGGGAGAGGGAGAAGCGGGCTCCCCGCCGAGCAGGGAGCCCGATGCGGAGCTCGATCCCAGGACCCTGGGATCACGACCCAAGCTGAAGGCAGGCTCTTAATGACTGAGCCACCCAGGCACCCCTTATAACCCCTTTTATATGATTCCATGTACCTCTCCTTTATAACATTTATTACAACTGCAATTTTATACTTTTTTTAGCTAATGATTTTTATTATCTGCTGTTTGTTTCACCAGATTTTAATTTCATAAGGTCAGGGACTGTGTATTTTTTTTTACCATTAGATGCGTGGCACATAGCAGATACTTGAAATATAGTTGCTCAAAGGGGTGGATGAATATAAGTTAAGAAATACAGACATTCAAGTTACACAGTAACTTTTTGACTATTAATTAGAAATGAAGTATTTCTGAGCTAGTACCCCTCTTTGCTTCTACAGCATCTTGTACTTTGCTCTCTTATGGTGATTATTTCATTGTATTGTTATAGTTTACCTGACCGTCTCCCCAACTGGACCTTTTGCTTTCTGAGGAAAGAGACTTTATGTTCTTTATTTTTATGTTCCTAATACCTAGCACAGCACCTTGCACATGGTAAGAGGTTGATACATCTTTGTAGGAGTAATTGAATGGATCTCACGGAAATCATCTCTTTACAGGAAATGCTCGGACTCTCTAAAGTACCCGTTACTCAAGCAACACGTGGTCCTCAGGTACAGCAGCCACCTCCTTCCAACAGGTAATAATTAAATATGGCTAAGAGAATTTTACAATTTGTGCAGCTCTTTTAAGCATCCCCCCCTTAACTTGAAAATAGACATTCAGTGATACTATGTTGTTAAATATTTTTAGGAATATAAATACATTGCATTAGTATACCTTCTAAAGAGCTGAGGCAGAATCATGTCACCAAAATGGTTGCTTTCTCATCATTGCAATGTTAAGGAGTGACTTAAGTTTTGATGTATTCCTGATCTTCTATTTTTAAGTTCATAAAAACTTTTGTGGTTGAAGGCAGCCAAGCAAAAATAGGGCCTCAGAACTTTTTCATTTTTCCTTCTTAGCCTTAGAGGTAGTTTCCCCCCCCCCCAAACTTACTAATCAGAGGTAGTATTAACTAAAATTGAGTCTCATAATTATTTCAGTAGCCTTAAAACTTAGACTGGTAAATAAAAGATGCAATCCTGAAGTAATACTTGGTGTGAATGTTTCCCTTATAGCAGTTGTACTCAGACTGTGGTTCTGGACCAGTAGATAGCATCACCTAGGAACTTGTCTGAAATGCAAATTCTTGGGCCCTACCCCAGACCTACTGAAACAAAGCTCTGCAGCCAGCAATCTGTTAAAATAAGCCCTCCCACCAATTCTGATGTACACAAAAGTTAGAGAACCATTGGTCTGCTATGTATTCAAGTTACTTTTTCTCGGTTTCTTTCTTTTTTTTTTTAAAGATTTTACTTATTTATGAGAGAAAGAATGAGCAGGTAAGCAGCAGGGAGGAGCAGAGGGAGAGGGAGAAGTAGGCTCCCAGCTCAGCAGGGAGCCCAATGTGGGACTCCATCTCAGGACCCCAGGATCATGATCTGAGCTGCAGGTAGATGCTTAACCAACTGCACCACCCAGGCGCCCCATACTTTTCTCTATTAGTAAACAGTTTGTTTCTTAAGCTCTTACCCACAAACATTTCTTTTTTTTTTTTTAAAGATTTTATTTATTTATCTGACAGAGACAGCGAGAGAGGGAACACAAGCAGGGGGAGTGGGAGAGGGAGAAGCAGGCTTCCCGCCAAGCAGGGAGCCTGATGCGGGGCTCAATCCCAGGATGCTGGGATTATGACCTGAGCCAAAGGCAGACGCTTAACGACTGAGCAACCCAGGCGCCCCACCCACAAACATTTATAAATGACTTTTTATTTAATATTGTTTTGCAGATTCTTACAGCCAGTACAGAAAATAGACATGAATCTCACAGATCTTCTGGGAGAACTGCAGCGAGACCCTTGGCCTGTACCACAGGGAAAGAGACCTTTGCGTTCCTCTGGAGTGGCACTTTCCATAGCTGTGGGACTACTTGAGGTAGTGACAATAGCTTTGTTTTAGAATGTAAATGTGTATGCGTGTGTGTGTGTGTATCAGTGATATGTACAAGATAATGTTGAGTGAAAAAATCAGGTCATTAGGACAGCAAGTATATAATTATATTTAAAGTTTGACTTGCAGTATATCCTTTTGTGTACAGAGAGGCCCCTGGAAGGGCGTTCATCCAAGTATTAGCAGTGGTAGGATAAGGGGAATTTTTCTTTTAAGTAGAATTGGAAAATTTTACACTACACATATCTTAAGCTTTATAATTAGAAAAGAGAGTTTTAAAAAACGCATTTTAAAAATGTGAAACGCTGTCAAATTTACAGAAAAGTTGTAAAGAACTTTATTCCTTTATTTATTTATTTACTTACTTATTTATTTGACACAGAGAGAGAGACAGGGAGAGAGGGAACACAAGCAGAGGCAACGGGAGAGGGAGAAGCAGGCTCCTGGCTGAGCCAGGAGCCTGATGTGGGGCTCCATCCCAGTACCCTGGGATCATGACCAGAGCCGAAGGCAGACGCTTAATGACCAAGCCACCCAGGCGCCCCAAGAACTTTTTTCCTCTTGAACTATTTAAGTTGCTGGTACATTCCCAACCCCTTGAATACTTGATTTGCATTTCCTATAAATCAGGATATTTTCTTACATAACCACAATACAATTATTAAAATCAGAGTATTAACAAGGATACATTACTACCACCTAATTTTCAGACCTCATTCAAGTTTTGCTGGTTATTTCAATAATTTCTTTTACTGAAAAGATTTAGTTCAGAGATGTATATTTAGTGGTATGTCTGTTTAGTCTCCTTCAGTCAGGAACAGTTCCTCAGCTTTTCTTTTACTTTCATGACCTTGATGCTTTAGAAGATTCAGGCCAGTTATCTCATAGACTCTTTCAAATTAGGTTTGTTTTGATGTGTCCTCACACTTAGATTCAGGTCTTGCATCATTGGCAGGAATATCACAAATAATGCTATTCTCATTACACCCTATCAGGTGGCCCATGATTTTCATTTGCCTCATTCAAGGTGATATAATCACCATGATCACTTACTAAGATTGTGTCTGCAGGTTTCTCCACTGTAGAATTACTCTTATTTCCCCTCCTTTTGTAATTAATAAACATTAGATGGTGAGGATCTTTGAATCCATGCAAATATCCCGTTCCTCATCAAACTTTCAATTTATTTATTTATTAATATCATTATGGAGTTTACATCTCCTTCTCTATGTGTATAGTTATTCTACTTTGTTCCATAATTAGAAAAATTTATGTAGTCGTATTAGAAATGCTTTTATTTGCAATTTCCATAGTTACTGGACAAAAATTCAGAGCACATTTTTCATATTATGTTATAGCTTCAGAAAAGAAATAAATGACATAACTTTTGTAATCCACTGTGTTTGGATTCCTCAAAATTTCTGGTGTACTGATAGCACTCTTATTTATTTATTTATTTAAAAAAATAATACCATTTTTTTCTCATATCGCTGATACGTTGGGAGAAAGGAGAAGTAGATTGGAGTACTCAGTCCATCATCTTGAACTAGAAACATATGCTTGTGTTTTAGACATAAAAATAAAAGATAAACAACGACAACAAAAAGACAGAAGATGCGCTCTATTCACTCTTTTCTACTTCTCCCAGTCTAGGATTAGCTAAGCAGGAGAAGCGTCCTTGTTTATAGGGATCAGGTTTATAGATTATTTTAAAGTTAGGAAAGTACTCTTATTTAGTATAGGATTTCAAAAGAGATTTATTCAAACAAATACCTTGTTTTTAAATTTCATTTTAAACATTTGGTTATTTCTTGGAAAATGTGTGTTTTCCTGTTTCTAGAAAGAATATATCAAAATTTACCTTTAGAAATGTGTATCCTTGGGGACGCCTGGGTGGCTCAGTCATTAAGCGTCTGCCTTCGGCTCAGGTCATGATTCCAGGGTCCTGGGATCGAGCCCCGCATCGGGCTCCCTGCTCGGCGGGAAGCCTGCTTCTCTCTCTCCCACTCCCCCTGCTTGTGTTCCTTCTCTCGCTTCATCTGTCTCTGTCAAATAAATAAATAAAATCTTTAAAAAAAAAGAAATGTGTATCCTTGTATTTTCCTTTAAACTCTTTTGACAAGTTACTTTTTTCTGACAGTGTACTTTTCCCAACACTGGTGCTCGTATCATGATGTTCATTGGCGGTCCAGCCACTCAGGGGCCTGGAATGGTGGTTGGAGATGAATTGAAGACACCTATAAGATCATGGCATGACATTGAAAAAGACAATGCCAAATATGTTAAAAAGGGAACTAAGGTAATTTTGGTTTTTAAGCCTTTTTGCTTTAGTAGACAAATTCATTTGATGGAAGAGGAAGAATACAAATACTTGATGATAAGAAATCTGATATTGTGAAGTCTGATATTGTAACTACTATTCAGAATTGGAGAAATAGTTTTTTTTTTTTCTTGGTAATTTTTCTGGTTTTAAATATTTAAAGGCTTAATAGCACCAATAGGTATCTCTTTAAAGGTATCTCTTTATTCCAGAGAGAAGTTCTGTGTGCTTTTTAAATATTCATTTAAAAGAATATCTTTCCTGCTTTGGAAAAATTTCTTGCATTTTCCAATTTTTTGTTTCCAAGAGGCTGTCTTGTAGATACATATATTGTTCATAGCAAGGATAGTCCATCATTTTCTTGTGAGTTGTTTTCTGTTCATGTTATTTCAATTTTATTTGGGTTCGCGGCAGTACATTCTCACTTTTGACTATTGACTCCCTTGAATTGGTTCTGCTGTTAATGTCCCTTTAAAAAAAAAAAAAAAAGATTCTCTGGAGTTCACAATTTTAGTTTAGTTGTGCTATATTATCTCTCATTTCTTTTTGGTAGTCATTATATATATTTAAAAGTGTAATTAATAACATAATTTTCATCACTATTACTGGATGCTTTTTTCCTGCTACCTAACTTCCCTTTTGAGTTTGGAATTTTTCTTAGAGCTTCAAAAAGTATTTTTTTATTTGTTTATCTAATAGCTTTTATTACTATTTTTCTATATTTGATGTTTTTGTTACCTGGATGTGGATTTACTCAGGAAAAACAGTTCTGTGTTGTTCTACTATGTTCATGTATGAAGAGCAAGATGTTTGATATGCCTTTTCTCCAAGGTTAGCTTCATTTAGGAGTATATTTAGAAAGAATGCTTTCAAAATGTGCAAGTGTCAGGCTTATAGAAGTTACTGTAAAAGGAGAAATTTTTTATTATAGAAAATTAAATTAGAACATAATCACATTTAAATTATTATGATTATTCTTTTAGTATTTTTTAGGTTATTTTGATCTCTTTATGGGAAAAATGATTTATAGGATGGTTACGTTTGCACATTACTTTGATTTGATTTGATTTAAAAAAATCTTTTATAGCATTTTGAAGCATTGGCTAATCGAGCTGCTACGACTGGTCATGTTATTGATATCTATGCATGTGCATTAGATCAGACAGGTCTCCTGGAGATGAAATGTTGTCCCAACCTTACTGGGTATGTATTTATAGTTTTTACAGTTTTTGCAATTATAGACTGATAATTACAGTTTACAAATATAAGCCAATAATGGCAGTTTAAGAAAAACAGTCGTCGCCCTACCGCTCCAGGACAACTGTTAACAGTTTTTGATACTCCTTTCAGTAAAGCTCACTTTAAATTTTTTCTAAAATTCAGTTATAAAGGCACAAGTTCTGTTTGAAAAGCTTGTCTTGATATCATGCATTCATTGTTTTATTATTGTAGTAGCTTTTTGAGATATAATTCGCACATGATAAAATTTCCCATTTAAAGCTTACAGTTTAATGTTTTGTTTTTGGTATATTCACAGGTCAAGTGACCATCACCAAATTTCGTTTTAGAACATTAACATTACCCCAGAAAGTAACTCTGTACCCATTAGCAGTCATTCCCCTTTCCTGCTTCCTTCTTCTCCCTCTCCCCGTCTCTCAGCCTAGACCACTAATCTACTCTCTGTCTATAGATTTGCCTGTTCTTGATCTTAGGGGGAAACCATTTCATTTTTCACCATTAAGTGTGATGTTAGCTGTGGGTTTTTGTAGATGCCTTTATCAGGTTGAAGAATTTTCTGTCCTTAGTTGAGATTTTTTTCATCATAGGGTGTTGGATTTGTAGCTGGAGTGGGGTGAGTGAGAAGGACAGATTGTGAGGGTCTTTTGACTATTGTAAGGGCTTTGGATTTTACTTTGAGTGAGATGGGAAGTCGTTGGAGAGTTTTCGGTGGAGGAGTGATATGGTCTGATGTAATGTTTTAAAGGGACCATCTGACATCAGTTGTCTACATAGAGTCTGTATAGGGATACAGGAATACGAAGTGGTGGCTGAGAAGTGGTTGGGTTTTGGGTGTATTTAGAAGGTAGAAGATTTTCTGATAGATTGGATCTGGGATTTGGGAAAACCAAAGGAAGTCTACTGGAAGGATTGCCCTTTATTGAAATGGGTAAGCCTGTGGAAAGAAGAGTATTTGGAGAGAAGACTAGGAGTTCAGTTCTGAACATGTGTGGTTTAAGATGCCATTTGACATCCATGAGGAGGTGTTGAGTAGGCAGTTGGATATTACAACATAGAGTGCAGGAGATAGGTTTGGGCTGGGGATAAAAATGTGGGAGCTGTCAGAATATTGGTGTGGTTTTTTTTTTTTTTAAATAGTGAAAATGGATGAGATTGTAAGATTTTGCAATTTAACACTGCAAAGGTCATCGGTGACCTTCCTAAGAGCAGTGAATGTTGACTTAAAGTGACCTAGAAGAAGAATAGGAAGGGGGGATTGGAAACAGCTGGTATAGATTACAACTTTTCAAACTTTCACATATGCAGATCAGCTGGGTATCTTGTTATAAAGTACAGGTTCTGGATTTACTGTGCATAGGATGGGACTTGGAATTCTGCTTTTCAGACAAGATCCTTGGTGATGCTAATGTTGCTGGGCCAAGGGCCACACTGAGTAGTAAGGGTATAGACAACTCTTTCATAGAGGTTTGCTGTAAAAGGGAACAGATAAGTGGGGTGGTGTAAGTTGTCTTTAATGTAGTATGCATTACCAGGTTTAGTGATCACATAGATCATCATAGATGACATGTTTGTAAAAGTAGAAAGTCTGAAAGAATTTATATGCTACTGTTGGAATTAATATGTTAAGTTGTCAAGACTTCTAGATCAAGGTTAGTGTACAAAATTCAACTATATTTGTATACTGGTGACAAACAGAAAACAACATTTACAAAAATATAGGGGCACCTGTGTGGCTCGGTCAATTAAGTGTCTGCCTTCGGCTTGGGTCATGATCCCAGGGTCCTGGGATCCGAGCCTCATGTCAGGCTCCCTGCTCAGAGGGGAGTCTGTTTCTCCCTCTCGATCTGCCTCTCCCCTAGCTTGCTCTCTCTCAACTAAATAAATAAAATCTTTAAAAAAAAGATATATAATAGCATCAGAGACAACATAAATCAAGAGTTTCACAGTATCAAAAATAAAATTACCATTAATTATGCCATATCAGGTTTATTTTTTTGCCTATTTTAATTTTTGATTGTATTTTGTTTAAAAGCTACCTAAAGGGGCGCCTGGGTGGCTCAGTCGGTTAAGCGGCTGCCTTCAGCTCAGGTCATGATCCCAGGGTCCTGGGATCAAGTCCCACATCGGGCTCCTTCCTCAGCGGGGAGCCTGCTTCTCCCTCTCCCTCTGCCTGCCACTCCACCTGCTTGTGCTCTCCCTCTCTCTATCTCTGTCAAATAAATAAAATCTTTAAAAATAAATAAATAAATAAATAAAAATAAAAGGTACCTAAAATATTTTAAAAATATGAGCAAATATATGTAAATATTTGTATGCATGTGAGTGTATGGGTGTATGTATCTCCTTTTTGTATGAGCAGCAGAAAATTCTACATAACTTTACCCACTTTGCATTTTCACTTATACCCTAGAAAGTGGTCTATAGCAGTATATTACCTCATTGGGTGGATGTGCCATATTTTATTGAACTAGTCTCTAATAGATGATCATCTGGATTGTTATCTGGATTGTTTCCAATCTTTTATTACTAGAAGTAGTGAATACCCTTGTGCATATATTCTGCTTTTTGTTTTTGTTTTCCAGAATATTTTTGGGATAGATTCCCAATAGTGGGTTGGCTAGATTAAAGAGAAAACACATAGGTAATTGTGTTAGATATTGTCAAATTCCCCTGCATTCAGGTCGCATCATTTTGCACTCCCATCTGTTTCCACAGCCTCATCAACAGAATATGTTGTCAAACTGTGAGTTTTGCTGATCTATTAGAATAAAATGGCATCTCAGAATTGTTTTTATTTGACCATTAATGTTTTTTTAAACTTAAAAAAAAGTAAAATAGGTATATGCTTACTGAAAAAAATCAAGCAGTACATAAGTGCTTAAAGTGAAAATGGTCCTTCAGTCTCCTTTTCTCATTCACTGGGTGTGATCCTGTTAAGTTTGATGTGATATACGCAGAGACAGTATATGCAAATATATACATACACAGGTATATATTTGTTTTTAAGATTACCATTTTGTACCTTTTGAATTTTGTAATGCGTGGCTGTATTGTCTATTTATAAAATAACGTTAGTAAATTACCAAGGACAAATGCAAATGTTAGGGGCACTCAGATACCCTCAGGATTGAGATAATTTGTGGGGTGAAGATAGTCTCATGTATTTGAGTTTTTAAAGTTAATAGTAATATAGCACATTTTGGAAAGTATCTTTAAAATTTGTTGGTAGTATTGAAAGGTAATTTACTTTTCTGGTTTTAACACATGGACCCAGTACTTGTGTCACATACATTATTTTTCTTTCCATGCAGAGGATACATGGTAATGGGTGACTCTTTCAACACTTCCTTATTCAAGCAGACTTTTCAAAGAGTCTTTACCAAAGATATGCATGGACAGTTTAAAATGGGCTTTGGTGGTACATTAGAAATAAAGGTAAGAGCCAAAATTTGACATGTATGGTATGTTATCAAGAGAAATTTATATGCTTGACCGTGATTTTAAAATATTATAAATCAATTAATCAGGGGCACCTGGGTGGCTCAGTCGTTAAGCGTCTGCCTTCAGCTCAGGTCATGATCCCAGCATCCTGGGATCGAGCCCCACATCGGCTTCCCTGCTCAGCAGGAAGCCTGCTTCTCCCTCTCCAGCTCCCCCTTCTTGTGTTCCCTCTCTCGCTGTCTCTCTCTGTCAAATAAATAAATAAAATCTTAAAAAAAAAGTCATTAATTAAATTCAATATAAGCTTTAAAAGTAGTGGTTGTTTTATATTGAAAACCAGAATTAGAGATTTTACCAGAAAAATGTGTCATCATTAAATGTACATGAAATATTACTTGAACATTTCCAAATAATTGTTAGAAAAGAAGATACTATATAGGTAAAATTTCATTTAACTCTTTTTAAGTGTGCTTTATCTTTTTAGTGTTGTGTTTGCTATTGTTAATGCTAGATTTTGTTAATTGTAGGAATTAGTTTCTAACTTAGGAGAAACCTGTTCTGTACCATTTGGATAATCAGTAATTGTTTTATGGTTGGTAGGTTGTCGATACTACTTTTTTTTTTTTTTAAGATTTTATTTATTTATTTGACAGAGAGAGAGAGATAGTGAGAGAGGGAACACAAGCAGGGGGAGTGGGAGAGGGAGAAGCAGGCTTCCTGCTGAGCAGGGAGCCCGATGCGGGGCTGGATCCCAGGACCCTGAGATTGTGACCTGAGCCGAAGGCAGTCGCTTAACTAACTGAGCCACCCAGGTGCCCCTGATATTACTCACTTCTATCATTCACTTCAAATTTGGATTTTAAAAATCTAAAGGGTTGGGGGCACCTGGGTGGCACAGTCGGTTGGGCATCCGACTCTTGGTTTCAGCTCAGGTGGTGGGATCGAGCCCTGCGTCGGGCTCAAGGCTCAGAGGGGAGTTTGCTTGAGATTCTCTCTCGCCATCTCCCTCTGTCTCTCCCCTCTCTGCTCTCTCTCTTTCTCTAAAATAAATAAATAAATCTTTAAACAAAACAAAAAACCCAAAGGCTTAGTGTTAGTTACAGGTGTATTACAAACATGTTGATTTTGAATTTCCATTAAATATTTCTTGTTAATCTTTTTATTTTATTGAATGCTTGCTCTACGTCCAGCATTAAGCAAGGAAATTATAGAGATCTCAAGGGATATATAAGGCACAGGTTTTCTTAAGAAGAAACTTAGCCTTGGGGTACCTGGTTGGCTCAGTCCATAGAGCATGCAGCTCTTGATCTCAGGGTCATGAATTCAAGCCGCACATTGGGCATGAAGCCTACTTTAAAAAAAAAAAAAAGGAACTTAGTTTTGAAAGAAAGATAAGATTAACACTTGTGATAGAGTGTAATAACATTATAAAAGTCATGTAAAGGTTTAGGGAAGAAACATGAATGTATGCAGGTTACAATTTATTCTTCATGATAAGTGGTTTTATAGTGACTTATAGTGGTTTTGAAAGATGGCAAAATTTAAGTTGGTTGAGGAGAACATATTTTAGTTAGGATCCCATGTGAGGAGAAGTAAAGAAGTGAGAATCAGCATGGTATATTTGGGGAAACTTCCCACTGAGAGTGAATGGTTTTTATTGCAGTGTAAGGGAAATAGTTTTAATAATGTGGTTGGTTGTAGTTTGGAGATGCATGTCTAGGCAGAAGAAGCCATTGTAAATTAATGAAGAACAGTGTTTCGGGTAAAATTTGTCTGACAATGGTATTCAGTTTGTCAGGAAAAAGAATCTCAAGAAAAGTGAATTAGGCTTTCTAATTTTTTTTTTTTTTTAAAGATTTTATATTTATTTATTTATTTGACAGAAAGAGCGAACACAAGCAGAGGGGAGTGGCAGAGGGAGAGGGAGAAGCAGGCTTCCTGCTGACAGGGAGCCCGATGTGGGACTGGATCCCAGAACCCTGGGATCATGATCTGAGCTAAAGGCAGACGCTCAACACACTGAGCCACCCAGGCGCCCCCTAATTTTTTTGATAGAAAGTAATAATAGCTTAAATTTTGGTGTCAGTAGAGATTGGAAAGAAACCAATCTTGGTGACAGATTTTCTAAGGGAGGAAAAACAGAAGATAGTGTTTAAGGCTTTGGATTAGGATGTATGAATTTTTTTTAAAATTTTAATCCAATTAACGTATAGTGTATTGTTAATTTCAGAGATCAGTTGCATGTAACACCTAGTGTTCATCACATCACGTGCCCTCCTTAATGCCCATTACCCAGTTACCCCATCCTCCCACACACCTCCCCTACAGCAACCCTCAATTTGTTTCCTATAGTTAAGAGTCTCTTATGGTTTGTCTCCCTCTCTGATTTCCCTTATTTTGTTTTTCCTTCCCTTCTCCTATAATAGGATGTATGAATTTTTGGTATGGTTTTATTTTGCATTGAGGGTGAGATTTCCAAATGGAGACCTCCTATGGGCAGTTGGAAATAGAGTATTAAAGTTAGGTCAGGACTAGATTTTATTTTATTTTTTATTTTATTTTTTTAAATTTTTTTAAAGTTATAGTGAGCTATATATATATTTTTTAAAGATTTTATTTATTTATTCATGAGAGACAGAGAGGCAGAGGGAGAAGCAGGCTGCCCACTGAGCAGGGAGCCCAATGCGGGACTAGATCCCAGGACCCCGGGATCATGACCTGAGCCAAAGGAAGACGCTTAACCATCTGAGCCACCCAGGCACCTAGGACTAGATTTTAAATTTGGGAGTTACCAACCTAGAAGTGCCCAGTGATTCATTATTTCTAACATTAGCATGTTTTCATTGACTTTTGAGTTTTAAATATGGAGAAAAAAATGTCTATTCTTATATACTTACAGTTGAATGTGTTTGAACTTATCTTTGACTACACTGAAGTTTTCACTGTATTCTTATTTTGCAGACCTCAAGGGAAATAAAGATTTCAGGAGCTATTGGACCCTGTGTGTCTCTCAATTCCAAAGGACCTTGTGTATCTGAAAATGTAAGTCACCTTTACTCTAAAAAGAAAATATAGTTAATTCGGGGCGCCTGGGTGGCTCAGTCGTTAAGCGTCTGCCTTCGGCTCAGGTCATGATCTCAGGGTCCTGGGATCGAGTCCCGCGTCGGGCTCCCCGCTCTGCGGGAAGCCTGCTTCTCCCTCTCCCACTCCCCCTGCTTGTGTTCCCTCTCTCGCTGTGTCTCTCTCTGTGAAATAAATAAATAAAATCTTTAAAAAAAAAAAAAAAAGAAAATATAGTTAATTCAAAGGGCAGACCAACAAGAGACCTGGAGTGGCAGCCTATAGCATTCCTTTCAAAATTATTGTGTGGGCTAAGTTTTCAGTAGAATGTGGTTCAGTTTCCATTGGTATAATCTATTTGTGGTCACTCCTTTTGCATACCCCTTTTAACATCTACCCCTAAATTTCAACCTTTTGTACTGTCACCAATCTCATTTTTTATGCCTAAGTTATTCCTTGCCCCAGCATGTCTAAAAAAACCCAAAAACTGATTTAGAAATTTGGAAACTTCTGAAAGTCAAATCTGAAATTTTTTTTGTTAGTAGGATTTCCAACAAAGCAACCAAATTAGCCAGATTTTAGTTTCAGTTCCTTTCTTTTTTGTTATCCCATCTAGTGGTCATATAATACACTTTAAAATGGTGGAATTATATAGCTGTAGAGAGGATGATGGGACAGATAACAAACTGAGTAATCCTCTCTAAAAATACAGAGTTTGGGGCACCTGGGTGGCTCAGTCATTAAGCGTCTGCCTTCAGCTCAGGTCATGATCCCAGGGTCCTGGGATCAAGCCCCACATCGGGCTCCCTGCTCAGCGGGAAGCCTGCTTCTCCCTTTCCCACTCCCCCTGCTTGTGTTCCCTCTCTCGCTGTGTCTCTCTCTGTCAAATAAATAAAATCTTAAAAAAAAATAAATAAATAAAAATACAGAGTTTAAAAATTAATTTTAAGCAGTTTGCATGGTAAAAATTCATATCTAAGAAGTGTTTTTGGGAATCAGACTGCTTACATTATGGAATTCTGATCTGGAGAACCTATATTCATATGTGCATATATTATGTGTTAAATCAATATCTCTTTACACAGATCAAATAGTTGGTTAGAAGAATAGTGTTGTAATTATGTCATTAAATGGTGTATTTTTTTTAATCATTAAATGACGTATACTTTTAGGGGTGCCTGGGTGGCTCAGTCGTTAAGCATCTGCCTTCAGCTTAGATAATGATCCCAGGGTCCTGGGATGGAGTCCCACATCGGGCTTCTTACTCATCGGGGAGCCTGCTTCTCCCTCTGCCTGCCACTCCCCCTGCTTGTGCTCTCTCTCTCTCTCTGTCAAATAAATAAATAAAAATCTTTAAAAATAAAAAAATAAATATGTATACTTTTAAAGTCTACAATATGAAGAACTTGTATCAATACTTAGCAAGAATTTGAATTATAATTCTATTGTGTAAGAATTGCTTAATTTTAATAACATTTATATGACTTTTAAAAATCTTAAGCTTTTAACATTCATTAAGTTAGTTAGAAATGTGAAACAGTTTTTCTTACTGCAGTTTTTTCCTCCCCTTTTTACCTTAATATATATTATAGTAATAGATTGGGGGTGCCTGGCTGGCTCAGTCAGTGGAGCATGCTACTGTTGATCCTGGGGTTGTGAGTTCGAGCCCCACCTTGGGTATAGAGATTACTTAAAAGCAAAATCTTTTAAAAAATTGTGTTCTCTAGCTTTCACACATGCTGTGTGTTATTTTTACAGGAAATAGGAACAGGTGGCACTTGTCAATGGAAGATATGTGGACTCAGCCCCACTACAACCTTAGCTATATATTTTGAGGTTGTCAATCAGGTATGACTTTTTGTATTAGAAGTACTCAATTTAGGCCATATATATTTCATATTTTTTTCCAGTAGTAATTATTACTTGAAGCTTAATCTGTTTTGGAATTTTTGTTTGTCATTTTCTGTTTCGCAAGACTAAACTCCTTGGTGAGAGGATAAACTATAATAGAAAGAGATGTTAGGGAAACCTGCAAATGCCTAACATTGGGCAACCCAGCTTTTTGTCTCAGTTTTCTTTTTATTTTTTCTGTCTTAATATAAAATTGAAGCATAAATAAGATCTTAAATTCTGTACTAGCTATGCATTTTTGTAATTAGGCATCGAGCTCCTCCTAGTTGCGACAAGGTATATAACAATATATGAAACCCCTACAAGAAAGTTTAATATATCAAAATTTATAGAAAATGATTGGAAGGTAAAGATTCTAATATTTGAAAAGTTTTTTTTCTGGTATAGGAGGAAGTTATATTAAAGAATGATATAATGTACAAATTAGTGACTTATATACCAGTAGTTAATTAGGCATAAAATGAACCACAAAATATTAATGGTCAGCTTTTCTAAGACAGGTACAGGAATTTTTTTGTTTATCCATCAAAATTTGTGGAAAAAATAGTGGCTCTTACTGACCAAATAAATAAATAAATAAAGCAAGAACGCTTATTGTCAAAGGTCATGAAGAAAGTTTCTCGTATTTACCACTTGCTATTTCTTTCTGAGGATCATTATTATAAATTACTCTTGGGCTCTTCTCATTAATAGTTTTCCATTAGTCATCTGTTCGTCATGTGATTATCTTCCTAAAAGTTCTGTTTTCATCTCATATACTGAGGGGAGAAGGACTTGTTCAGTTTCTCTTTATCCAGCTACTATTTGGCGAAATTGCTTTACTTAGGCCTTTGCTGTATCTGTTAATTTCTTTACACTTCTCTCTTCGTTTTGTTCTTTCACATCCCTCTGATTATATATTACTTGAAATTGATATCCTAGCTGGACTCACTTCTCTTATGCTTCATCATTTTTCCTCTTTCCCAGATACATTTCTCTTTTATGTGGCAAATCACAATTGTTTGGTATGCATTGGAAACAAACATCCTTCTAATCGATTTTAGAATGAATTTCATTAATGCTAGGGAAACTGTATGATAACACTGTAATAGGTTTTGCTTAGATTTTACTCTTGTTTTTATATAGCATAATGCTCCAATTCCTCAAGGAGGGCGTGGTGCAATCCAGTTTGTGACTCAGTATCAGCATTCAAGTGGGCAGAGACGCATCCGAGTGACCACCATCGCTAGGAAGTAAGTTGTATTTGTTAGAGATTTAATTTGCATATTAAAACTATTCTGGGTCATGTTTCCAAACTGGGTTTCTGTTTTGAGCAACATCTATAACTAGAAAGTGAACATTTATGACTAATAGCATTTTATTTCTTTCTAATCCAGCTTATTGGCTAAAATATTCATTGTTAGGAACTGTAAAGTAATTTAAAAAATGACTCCTAACACACATTCTTCAAAATATTCTTTTATTTACCATATTCCTCTGAGAGGAGAAAAACTAATAAACATTATCCTATAATAGGCAATATAATATGTATATACATATAACATAATAATAGCATTACTTTTCAATTGATGATAAAGTTCTTTTTTGTTGTTTGTTTGAAAGATTTTATTTATTTATTTGATAGAGAGAGAGCACAAGCAGGGGAGGTGGGAGAGGGAGAAGCAGGCTTCCCGCTGAGCAGGGAGCCCGATGCGGGGCTTGATCCCAGGACCCTGGGATCATGACCTGAGCCTAAAGTAGATGCTTAACGGACTGAGCCACCCAAGCGCTCCTGATGATAAAGTTCTTAGCTACTTTTATTATTATGTATTTTTTTCAGGTTTTTATTAGTCATTTAATTCATTTACCAAATCTTTATTCATTGTCTCATTTGTGGATTAAGTACTTTTGGGGCAGGCTATGGAATGCAAAGGACTTTAACATACTTGGTCTGCTATATGATGTGGAATAGACCAGTCCTCAAAACTCTGAAGTGAAGGGACAGTTGTTTTTTTCCTTCCAATTTTTTGGAGACTAATACTTTTATTAAATACGATAAAAATGAATTACTAGAAACTTAAAAAATTCAAAATACAAGTCCCTATTTTTATTATTAGATTTATTAGACAAAAAATTATTTTGTTAAATCGCTTAAAAATTTCTAAACATTTATTCTCAGTTTCTCTTCTTACCTCATGGCGAACTGGCACTGGGTTTGCATACCACACTTTGCATAGCACTGGCTGAGACCACAAAAGGTGAAAGTCTCTTAACAGTTAATATTATAAAGTATCATTTTATGTAACAAAGTCATGTCCTACATTTCTTGAGGTAGTTACAGTTTCCACAAGGGAGTATTAGGGCATACCAGATGCCCTTTCTTATTCGTATCTATATGACATATTTCCTGAATAAGGCAAAAGAGAGAGTTGATTAGTATAAACTTACCTGATTTAAGCATGGGCTAGAAAATGGACACAGAAGGCATCGGAGCTCTCATTTTATTGAACTGTATTTAAACTTCATTCCTGAAAACCATGAGGTTGTTTTGGTGAGTGATAGACATTAGCCTTATGCTTGAACTGAGTATTGGTTGGGTGGTCTATTGCTTAGCAAAGGATTGTACATAGATTTACTGTCCTGCTCTATTACCTTGCTTTGACTTAAAATCCTGGACCAATGTCAAGGGAATACATTACTCATTTGAACTAAAAATGCCAACCAACTGAGCATTCACCTGGATTTGTTCATATTTCAGATCAGGAACTTGGACATTTTGATTCTTGGCAAACATGTCAGTTTATTTATGCCCCCTCAACACTCATACATTCACACGTGTATGCGTGAGCACATGCATGTGCAACTTAAATTGGACATTCAAAACATTTACTTACAGAAACCACTGGACATACCAAGTTGAGGGATATTTTATAAAGCTACTGACTTAGACTTGTCAAAAATGTCTTGGAAGTCAAGCAAAGCATTAGTAACCAGTCCAGATTAAAGGAGACTGAAGAAATGTTATGACTAAAACCGATATGTGATTCTGGGTTAAATCCTGTGTCAGGAGAAATTTTGCTGTAGAGGACGCTATGGAGACAATTGGAGAAATTTGAATATGGTTTATATATAGGATAATGTTATATCAATGTTTAATTTCATGAATTTGATAATTAAGGCTATATAAGAATATAAGATGATTTTCTTGTTCTTAAGAGATACACATTGAAGTTTTCAAGGGAGAGGGTCATAATATCTCTAACTTAAGAAGTTTGGCAAAGGAAAAAGTACGTTTGTGTATGAAAGAAGTGAGAATGATAAAGCAAATGTGTTAAAATGCTAACAACTGATAAATCTAGATGATGGATATATAAGAGTTTATTCTAGTCATAGCTTTTTTTTTTTTTTTTTTTTAAGATTCATTTGTTTATTTGAGAGAAAGAGACAGAATGAGCAGGAGGGGCAGAGGGAGAGGGAGACTCTCAAGCAGACTCTGTGCTGAGTGTGGAGCTGGACGCAGGGCTCCATCTCACAATCCTGAGATCATGACCTGAGCCGAAACCAAGAGTTAAGATGCTTAACCAACCTCCCAGGCACCCCTCCAGTCATAGCTTTTATGTTTAAAATAACATTTTTGGGGGGGGGCGCCTGGGTGGCTCGTTTGTTGGGTGTCTGCCTTCGGCTCAGGTCGTGATCCCAGGGTCCTGGGATCGAGCCCCGCATCGGGCTCCCTGCTCCGTGGGAAGCCTGCTTCTCCCTCTACCAGTCCCTCTGCTTGTGTTCCCTCTCTCGCTGTCTCTCTCTGTCAAATAAATAAATAAAATCTTCAAAAAAAAAAAAAATAACTTTTTTTTTTTTTTAAAGATTTTATTTATTTATTTGAGAGAGTGAGCATGTACATGAGCAGGGGGAGGGGAAGAGAGAGAGAGAATCCTCAAGCAGACTTCCCACTTAGCTCAGAGCCCAACTCAGGGCCCAGTGCCAGGACCCTGAGATCATGACTTGAGCTGAAATCAAGAGCTGGCTGCTTAACTGATTGAGCCACCCAGGTTCCCCTGTTTAAAATATTCTTAAAGTGAAAAGTTTTTAAAAGTTAGGTAATAATCCAGTTAAGAAATGGGCAGAAGACATGACATGAATAGATATTTTTTCTAAAGAAGACATACAGATGACTAACAGACACATGAAAAGATGCTCAATATCACTCATCATCAGGGAAATACAAATCAAAACCACAATGAGATTATCACCTTACACCTGCCAGAATGGTTAAAATTAACGACACAGGAAACAACAAATGTTGGCGAGGATGTTGAGAAAGGGGAACCTTCTTAAACTGTTGGTGGGAATGCAAACGGGTATAGCCACTCTGGAAAACAGTATAGAGGTTCCTCAAAAAGTTAAAAATAAGACTGCTGTATGACCCAGCAATTGCACTACTAGGTATTTACCCAAAGGATACAAAAGTACTGATTCAAAGGGGCACATGCATCCCAGTGTTTATAGCAGCATTATCAACAATAGCCAAACTATTGAAAGAGCCCAAATGTCCATTGACTGATGAATGGATAAAGAAGAGGTGAAAAAAAAAAAAAAAAAAAAAAAAAAAAATATATATATATATATATATAAATATTTCATTGTTTTGGATGGTTGAATATCATCCAAAAGAATGAAATATTGCCATTTGCAATGATGTGGATAGAGCTAGAATGTATTATGCTAAATGAAATAAGTCAGAGAAAGACAAATACCATATGATTTCACTCACACGTGGAATTTAAGAAATGAAACAGATGAGCATGAAAAAAAGGCAAACCATAAACCAGACTCTTTTTTTTTTAAGTAGGTTCCATGGCAAGGCTTGAACTCATGACCCTGAGATCAAGACGTGAGCTGAAATCAAGAGTCTGATGTTTAACTGACTGAGCCACCCAGGCACCCCTAAAACACATTCTTAACTATAAAGTACAATAGGGTTGCTGGAGGAGAGGTGGGCAGGGAATGGGCTAGATGGGTGATGGGCATTAAGGAGGGCACTTGTTTTGTTTAGTACTGGGTGCTTGTGCTCTCTCTCTCTGCCAAATAAATAAATAAATCTTTAAAGAAAACCCATATATTTCTTTAAAAAAATAAAATAAGTTTGATTTGAAACTAGTTGTAAGAATTACAGTGAGATGGGGATATTGGAAATGCAGAAGACAGATTGAACCATGTGAGTAAACTCTTAAAACTTGATTTTAAGGGCACAATTTTTAAGTTATAACTAAATAAGTTTTAATTAGTAAATATGCATGTGTTTACTTGTCAGTGTAATTAAAATGTCACCTTTATGTTTCAGTTTGAAGCAAGTGAATATTATGGTCATCTAAGTTGGGAAAATATTGATTTTGATAATTTTATTTTGAGTTCTTTGAGTTTTTTAAATTAAAATTTAATACTTAAACTATTAGTATAACCACTCATTGTTTAAGTTACATTAAAAAACAATTTCAAAATTACTAGTTCTTATTCTTCTACTCATTCTCATTCTTTTCTGCCTCTTGTCTATTTCACTAGACTGAGCTACTTAACGGTTGTTAGTCGTCTGGAAAATATTAAAAAATTATCTATTTGAAAAAAATTAAAAATAGAGGAAGAAGGGAGAAGAATTTTTCAAAATGTTACTGTCTAAATTTTCTTGGGATTACTTCTTACATCTTTGAGTCATGCAAAAGTGGTGTAGCTTTTCAAAAGTCCTTAAGTATTGCCAGACTTGCTTAAAGTGAGGTACTTTAGAATTAGGATCAGCTGAAGTATTACAAAACTTTGTGAAACATTAAACTAACAAACAAAAACTCTCGCTGTGTCTACCCAGGATCAGTTTGACTTGATTGGATTTATAGAACATGTGAATTTAATAAATGATGGCTGTTTTATACATAATAGCAAATTAGTCCCTTAAACTAAAATTTTCACTTACTAACTTTTGATTAGTTGTAGTCAGTATATTAGCATAGAGAGAAAAGAATACAAAGAGACTTTAATTATATAATTTTTATCATTAATAATTGAATTAAAGACCAAATGAGAAAACATTTTTTGGTAATTTTGTTCATTTTCCAGGTTGGTAAATGAGAATTATTTAGGCTGGGGGGAAAACTTTTATTTTTGTTGTATTTTCATGTTTCTGCCTTTAGAAGATTGAAGAAATAAAATTTGAAAGTCTGATGCAGAGACTTGTGTATCTGTGTGCACATGCATACATACACATATACCTGTGCTGTTTTTTTACTTGTAAAAATCTTAATGTTTTAAGGAGTATGTTTGGAGATCTGTCTTTACAATTATTTTAGAGGACTTTATTAGGTTTGGATATATTTTTCTGAAAAATAATGCTATACTGAAACTGCTATTAGTGATTTTAAAAATGCTGGTTTTCTAGATAATGTTGGAATTTTCAAATATTGATGTAATTTTCTGCATCACTTTAATTTTAATCTGTGTGGTGGCCAACTGTGATACTGTGACTTGAGTAATTCAGCAGCATCTTTATGCTTTCTTCTTGCCTTTAGCTGGGCAGATGCTCAAACTCAAATCCAAAACATTGCTGCGTCTTTTGACCAGGAGGCAGCTGCCATTCTTATGGCCCGGCTGGCAATCTATAGAGCAGAAACAGAGGAAGGACCAGATGTGCTTAGATGGCTAGACAGACAGCTCATTCGACTGGTAAGAAGTAAACATTGCACTTTTCTCAATCTATATGCTTTTGTTCGTTGTAAGTATTTGTTGCTTTTGTTAAGTATCTCTTTCAACATACTTGACAATTAACTGAAAGACTGTATGAGAGATTCCTATTCAAGTTGCTGAGAAAGGCATAGTAATGAATAGTAAGTACATTTATCTCTTCCAGTAAACTAAAATACCTTTTTTCCTTAAAAGAAAGAGTGACACCTAAGTAACCTATTCTTTTTTTTTTTTTCTTTTCTTTTTTGGGGGCTGGTATCACATTGTTCCAAATTTAATCCTAAATTGTAAATTTTTTTAGTTTTTTTTTTTTTGCATATTTTTTCTTCATTGCCATGGTTTTATTATTTAAGGGGAGTTAATTGTGATATAAAAATTATATACATCAACATACAAAAATATAGGTAAGTCTTGATTATCTGGATCTATTAGCAAAATGTGTGTTAGTAAAATTATTGATAATGCTGATATACTTGGGTTTTTTTTTTTTTAAGATTTTATTTATTTATTTGACAGAGACATAGCGAGAGAGGGAACACAAGCAGGGGGAGTGGGAATGGGAGAAGCAGGCTTCCCGCCAAGCAGGGAGCCCGATGTGCGGCTCGATCCCAGGACCCTGGGATCATGACCTGAGCCGAAGGCAGATGCTTAACGACTGAGCCACCCAGGCGCCCTATACTTGGGTTTTTAATATAGCAGGAACCCAGTACTTATATTTTGACCCACAATGCTTAGTTAAGTTCTATTCTTTTTTTTTTTTTTTTAGATTTATTTATTTATTTGAGAAAGAGGGGAGAGAGCACGAGCACACAGAGGCAGAGGGAGAGGGAGAAACAGACTATCCACTGAGCAGGGAGCCTGATGCGGGGCTTGATCCCAGGACTCTGGGATCATGACCTGAGCGGAAGGCAGACATTTAACTGACTGAGCCACCCAGACACCCCTCAAAATGAAGTGCCCCAATTAAATTTTATTCTTAATGCTACATTTTTACTCAGCAAACTCTGGCTTATTATTTTAGTCAAACACCCTGTTGAGAACTCTCTCTGCTAAGCTATTAGATTTCTGTTTGTAACAGATTTTGCACTTTGTTTAGATTTTCATGTAGTTTTTAAAACATTCTTGAGTGAACTAGTCTTTTTTTAGTATCATCCAGGACTTGTTTTTTTTTTTTTTTTCACTTTACCTTCAAAGGTGTTTTTATACTAACCTCTCTGTGGTGAAAGCAGTGTTATAACATCAGCATGTCTTTTTCAAGAGGAGGCATAAAACCTCTCATAGAGTCAGCCACTGATTGAACACCATCGGTACAAATGCCAGCCCAGTTCCTCCAAGATGAACCATTGTTTCTAGATAGGACGATAAACTATTAAATATATTTTGACCTTTTCTAGTTTGGGACAGCAGAAACATTTTCTTGAATCGCACTACCATTTAGCAGTTTGACATGACATTAGTGCAATCTGTTGGCTCATCAACCTGAATAGAGAAGCTGTTATTTTTCAGCTGATTGCATAAACCTCTTTAGCATCATGTGACATGTTATCAATGCATTCACTTATTATATTGTTTTAAAATGGAACCTTTTCAGTTTCTCAGACTGCATTTTTTTTAAGATTTATTTATTTTAGAGAGTGTGTGCGTGAGTGGGGGGAGGGACAGAGTGAGAGAGAGTCTTAAGCAGACTCCCCACTGAGCACGGAGCCCCACATGGGGCTCGAATTCATGAGCCATGAGATCATGACTTGAGCCAAAACCAAGAGTCAGAAGCTTAACCAACTGAGCCACCCAGACACCGCTCAGACTGCATCTTATCCTAGCATTTTACTTACTATAATTTTATATATTGGTATTATTAGGTTCTATTACTAGTTCTGTGACTTTTCCTTTTCTGGGTGAGAAGTTAGTAATCTGAAATAGCTTGCTTCCTGAGCCTTTTCAATGAATGTGACTTTGTTTTAATAAACACTTTGTTGTTTTGAGAAGAAGGTGTTTAAAGTAATCAGCACCTTTATTTGCCAAATGGCTGTGGTTTGTAGTAAAGTGCTTTTGCTGTTTTGCTAGAACTATTACTGCATATTACTGCATTACTGTCACATGTGACACAAAACTAAATAGTACAACTTGGGTTATCAGCCTGCATAAAAGCCATTGATAAGTAGGTTTCATTTGTAAAGATTGATCTTTTCTGTGTCCCTTATTGCCTAAGTGTAGTGAAATGACTCAGAAGATTGTAATTCTTCAGAATTTTCTGTGGGCTTCTGTTTGAATCTCTCTCTCTCTCTCACACCTGAACTTCAAATTTGCCATATTGTTTGACATGCTTGTAAAACACAAACACTATTAATACATAAAACAGAATGGCCTTGTAAAGAACTAAATGAAACAGTTACAAAAAGTACAAAATTACAAAACCTACAATATAATTTACTTCTACACATTCTGCAATTTTATAGCATTACAATAGCAGCACAAGGCTTCTGGGGATAGAGAATAGATGAGTCATGGCATGATGAAAATTTTACTCTTATCTTCTGCCACACCAATATAGCTTGTCTATTCCTATAAGTCAGTCGGCAAATGTGTGTAAGAGGAAGTTGGTGGAGGTAATTTGAGGGAGAGGTTGACATTACCAGACTAGTGCCCTGCTTTCTGTGCAAAATAGCTTTCACCGGTTCTGGTGGCCTCCCTTATCATACGTCAAAAACTGAGAATGGAGTTCTCCAAATGAGCATAGTCCTACTGCATACTGACACATGGGACTGAAAGGTGGCTAAGAGAAATTGCTAACAGGTAACTTGGAAACCGTCTATCACTGTGGCTGGCATCATGTGGTATGCAAAGTTCAAAAAACAAATAAAAAAAACAACAACACAGTCTCTTACAGAACCCATAGTGACTAAGAGACCCTGATCTATGGTAAAAGTGGTGAGAATGTATCTTTACATTCTTTTAATTGATTGAATCAAATTGGCATACAGTTGAAGTGAAACTCAAGGTGACGACCAATGAGGCTTTGTTACAGAGGCTGTTCTAAGATTCATTTTTTGTATTGATTCTGTACTGCTGAAGTTTCAGCTATAACAGTGATAACAACACAGATAGAGAAGGGGTTAATAATACCTTTTAGGTACTATACTTTTCTAAGTTTTTTCCTAATGAAGAAAAATCTAGGAAATTATACTAACAAACTTCTTCAATATGGCATAGTGAATATAATTGTTTTCTTTTTTCTTGATGCCTCAGACTAATTTTCGTTAAAAATAAATATCTTTTGGGGGCACCTAGGTGGCCGACTCTTGGTTTTGGCTCAGATTGTGATCTCAGGATCGTGAGATTGAGCCCCGCATTGGGCTCCCTGCTCGGTGTGGAGTCTGCTTGAAATTCTCTTTCCCTGTCCCTCTGCCTCTCCCGCTCATGCTCTGTCTCTGTCTCTCTCTAAGATAAATAAAGAAATCTTTTAAAAAACCCAAACATCTTTTTAAAAAATGTTTTGTAGATAATGGGCACTGTATGGCCAGATTGGTACTGTGCCACATTTGCTTCTGACATTTTTAATGTAAGCGCTTGCTCCCCTTGGTCATAATCACTTAAGATACTGGTATCAACATTTGATTTGTCACCTACATCCAGACCTCTTGTTTGGGTCCATCTTGTGCCCACCTTTATGGATTTGTTCCTTACTTTTTTGACTTCTGACCTTTTCTGTTGAATGATACCCTTTTTACAACTTAAACTTGATACTTGATTTTTTTTTTTTTCCTCTTTCACCATTGGTTTACCCACTAACCACAAATTGTATTTTCCCTTTAGCTGTGCTGCTAGCTACGGTGGATAAACAGTTCATTTGATTAGACTTGGCCCAGGAGACCCTTGGGACTTTCCTAGCAAATCCTACCCCAGCCAGCTTTTTTCTTGTTATACCAGTGGGACCACACACTTTAGTTGTGCTGTTTTTTGTTTTTTTGTGTTTTTTTGAAGAGAGAGCAGGGGTGGAGGAGCAGAGGGAGAATCTTCAGCAGGCTCCACGTCCAGCACAGACCCTGATAGGGGGCTTAATCTCACAACCCTGAGATCATGACCTGAGCCAAAATCAAGAGTTGGAAGCTTAACTGACTGAGCCACCCAGGAGCCCCTGTTGTGCTGTTTTTAAAGATGACCACGTTTGTCATTACCATTTTCTTAGAGAGGTTAGGCTTTGACCATTAGGGCCTTTTATGTGTCTGCCTTTATGTGTAAATAGTTACTGAATTAAAGACAGAACTAGATTTCTTGTTAAGTGTTGTTATTTTCCTCAAGAAAATTATTGTTGCCTTATCTGCCCGATCTTATTACTTCTAAATAACTCAAACCATGGATCTTTGATATACCTTCTTTATTCTTCAATCTGGTTTTTTTTTCCATCTGTATTAGTGTTTTGGTTAGGTTGTAAATAAGGACTATTCCTCATGATTCCAGTAATTAATGCAGGGCACTTGATAAGTGTTCAAAAAAAATTTTAAGAAGTATCTCAAAGTGAGATGCTTGGGTGGCTCAGTTGGCTCAGGTCATGATCCCAGGGTCCTGGGATGGAGTCCCACATCGGGCTCCTTGCTCAGTGGGGAGCCTGCTTCTCCCTCTGTCTCTGCTCCCCCTGCTTGTGCGCTGTCCCTCTCTGTCTGACAAATAAATAAAATCTTTGAAAAAAAAGGTAACTCAAAGATTAGAAATGTATGTTTGTTTTTAAGAAGCTTTGCAAATTTTATATTGTTATCTGTGATAAAGTTTGGCTATATTTATCGAAAAATTAGGTTAATACATATTTAACATCTGGATGCAGAAGGTTTTTTTTTTTTTTTTTTTTTAGGAGGGAAGGCGGGAGGGACAGAGGGAGAGAGAGAATCTTAAGCAGGCTCCACACCCAGTATGGGGCCTGATGCAGGGCTCGATCTCACAACCCTGAGATCATGACCTGAGCCGATGCTTAAATGACTGAGCCACCCAGGTGCCCCTGATGCAGAAGGATTTTTAACACAAAATAAAAAGCAGGAACCGTTAAATAAAAATATTAAAAAATCTTATTACAGGGGCACCTGGGTGTCTCAGTTGGTTAAATATCCAACTCTTGATTTTGGCTCAGATCATGATCTCAGGGTTGTGGGATCCAGCCCCACGTTGGGCTCCGAGATCAGCAGGGAGTCTGCTTCAGATTCTTTCCCTCTTCCTCTGCTCCTGCTCTCTCTCTCTAAAATAAATAAATAAATCTTAAAAAAAATAAATAAAAGGTTTTATTACATTAAAATGAAATTAAAAATCTGTGTGGTAAGGGTGCCTGGGTGGCTCTGTCAGTTAAGCGTCTGCCTTTGGCTTGGGTCATGATCCCAGGGTCCTGGGATGGAGCCCTGTGTTGGGCTCCCTGCTCAGCAGGGAGTCTGTTTCTCCTTCTCCCTCTGCCCTTCTTCCCAGCTTGTGCCCTCTCCCTCTCTCCTCTCAAATAAATAAAATCTTAAAAAAATAAAATCTGTGTGGTAAAAATACTATTATCAAAATTTAATGCCAACTTGTATGTATGACTTATATCTATGACATATTCTTATACGTATAACAGAATGTGGAAATTTTCATATATATATCCTCTTACAAATCAGTAAGATTTGGGTAAAAAATGAGTAAAGATCAGGAACGAGGAATTAGCAAAAGAAGGAATGCAAATGACCAGTAAACATACGAAAAAATTATCAATCTTATTTATAATCAAAGTTAGAAAATAGAACAAGATAACAATTTTTATCTGTCAAACTAATAAGAATTAGAAAAACACAATAATGCTTAAAAGTTGGTTAGTATTCAGGGAAATGGACAGCTTCATAGCTTGTAGGTTTGGAGTATGAACTGTACAACTTTTATAAACATCTGTATAACCTTATATATAGAAGGCAGTTGATGACATATCAGAAGCTTAAAAACTGCCTTTTACCTAGAAATCCTACCTCTAAGAATTTATTCTAGAGATATAACAGGATAAATATAAATGCTAATAATGAAGGATTGGATAAGATTGTTATGGTATATATTTTAATATAGTGGAAAGCTCTTCAGCCATTAAAAATGAAATGATTATTTAGTGATATGAAAATAAATGTTCATAATACAAGTAAAAATTTTGGACATAAGTATCAAATATGTCCCACTCTAAAAATTAGCCTTTTGGACATCCCTGGTTACCCAAGCATAAAAGTCAATAATGTTGGGGCGCCTGGGTGGCTCAGTCTTTAAGTGTCTGCCTTCGGCTCAGATCATGATCCCAGGGTCCTGGGATAGAGCCCTGCATCGGGCTCCCTCCTCGGCGGGAAGCCTGCTTCTCCCTCTCCCACTCCCCCTGCTTGTGTTCGCTCTCTCGCTGTGTCTCTCTCTGTTAAATAAATAAATAAAATCTTGAAAAAAAAAAAAGTCAATACTGTTTTTATTACCCTCATTAACCATAACATCAGATTTTCCTAATGCTTTAACAGAATTCCAGGCACAATTTAAAATGTGTATATTGTAATGTGATCAATAGTTCTGAATAATGTGTGACTACTGGTTTTGCTCACAGAATCTTTTCAGTGTATTTGACATTTTAGATTTCAAGTGTATCTGATATACAGATCAACAATTCAGGAGAGCTTTCTGCAAATGGTGAAAATGTTCTATAATCTGCACTGTCCGTTACAGAAGTATTTACTGCCCACATACAGCTGTTGAGTACTTGAAATATGGCTAGTGCAATTGAGGAACTGGAATTTTATTTAATTTCAATTTATTTAAATTGCTGCATTTAGCTAGTGGCTATCATATTGTACAGTGAACATTGCTCTCTTAGTCTATAAGGTCATCAGTGAAGTATTATTAAGGGGCATTAAAGACAACAATACTCTTATTTCCAGATACCAAGATCTATTTTCTGAGGATTAGCTCTACAACCATAGCTTTTCTTGCGTGACAGTAGTTCTGAAATGATTTTTCCTCGAAGCCAAAAATGTGATCAAACCAATTATGCCTTTCTATGTGCTCTATACATAGTTGCATAAATAAATCATATAGTTGAACATTCCAGGAAGCAAAAGCAACTGCACTAACTATAGCAGTGAATCTTTGCTAGTTTTTACTTGTTATTTGTGCCCTTGATCATATATGAGAACTGTGCTGAACATTGCCAGGATATGGACCAGTTACATTAGTACTATAAAAAAATTTTCAGATCAGAGACTGTGGAAGAACAAGGAGAGGAAGTTAATGTTTGTTGAGGGCTTAGTGTTAGTCATTTTGCTGAGCACTTTCTCATATGGATTATCTCAGTTATTTAGTTGCCTTTTGTCACATCATCATGGAGGGCTTACTTCTCGCTTGCCAGTGTATGTGCCTCCATTTACTTTATTTCCTTCTTATTTCTGCCTTTGTGTTTCTTCTTTGTTTACCAGTTTACCTGTTTGTCTCAGATTTTCTTTTCTTCGGCTCTTCTTTCTTTTTTGGCATTGTTTCTATTGTAGACTTTTATATCATTAACTTGCTTTTATAACCCCTATGGTATTTTGAAAGTTGCATCTTCCTGTCAGTACGCTGTTGTCCTTTTTCGGCAGAGTCTTAAGGAGCACATATTGAGCTCTTTTGGCCATTATCTAAGAATTCTTTATCAGATATGCTTAGTTTAAAAAAATCCAAACATTGAAGATGAGTTGTTGCGCCGGAGCAATGTATTGTTTGCTTCTCAAATTCAAATATATTTTTTTGGGTATAATCCTTCTCTTGGTAAGTCTGTAAGTAAATTCCAATTTTATCCCATATCAAGTATCTGCCTTCTAAAGAGTAATAGCTTTTTTTTTTTTTTAGGATTTTTAGTTTATTTGCGAGAGAGAGAGAGAGAGCACTAGCAGGGGGAGAGGCAGAAGGAGAGAGAGAAATAGACTCCCAGCTGAGCAGAGAGCCTGACTAGGGGCTCAATCCCAGGACCCTTGGGATCATTTCCTCAGCCGAAGGCAGATGCTTAACTAACTGAGCCACCCAGGTACCCCAAGAGTAATAACTTTAAAAAAATAGGGTATGTATAGGCAAGAGGTTTAGCTGTATGCCAGGCAATATATTACTAACATTTTATTTTATTTAGTGTCAGAAATTTGGAGAGTATCACAAAGATGATCCAAGTTCCTTCAGATTTTCAGAAACTTTCTCCCTTTATCCACAGGTGAGTAGAATAAAAGTCCATGTTCTTTTCTTACTGTTGACAGTAGCATTGGGTCTCACTTTTTCTGTTGTGTAAGAATATAGGACCTGTTGTATTGGGTTATTCTTTTGGTAATGTTTTAAGTTTTGGGATAGCTAAGAAATTAATATTGTGCTTGAATAGTCATTGAAAAGTGTATTATAATATTTTTATGATGGCCTTCAAAACAGTCATCTGTGGTGAAATAAATTTACACTGGAACCCTACTCTGGAGTAGAATTAGGTGTGAGGTAGATTTGCTTTCCATCTGATATAAGGGATCTAATTATAGTAGTACCGAAAGGAAGTAACTTGACCAGTCAACTAGTCTTACAGCATGGTACTGTTTTACCTGAGAACAAATTTATGGGGATATACCAGATAAATAGAAAAGAAGCTAATTTGATTTATCTTTCAGAACTTTTTTCACTTGGGTTGTAGAATCTACCTGTCTCATTTTGATAGATATTTTTTAAAGTCTAGGTTGTTTATATGATGAGTAACAGAACATTTATTCAGCTGAGGTCCTTATGCAGGGAACTTTAGGAGAATAAAGATGACTGACACAGATCTCACTTTCAAGGAGCTTTCAGTCTGAAGGGTGAGATCTGAAATATATATAACACAGAACAGAAAGGGAGAAATGCTATGTGAGATATACAAAATTTAAACAAAACTTAAAGGAATCATTCCAAGTGAATAGTGTGATACATCTTTATAGAAGAGGTGGCAATTTTAGCTTAGCCTGGAAGGATGATTATATTGAGATGTGGAAATTCAAATTTTTGCCCATGAACACCTCGCTCAAAGCTTCAACTTTGTTTTGAGAACTACTCTTATTTTTTATTGATCTGTAGTGTAGAAACTTCATGTTTATACAGGGAGATGTCCCTAAACCTCTGGTTGCAGTTTTGGAGAACTAGGAAAGGGCAGAGTCTCTTTGTCTTAAGGCAGGCAAAACCCTTTCTTAGGCCTCATATTAGCAGAAACTAATAGGAAAGAGAATGTGGGCATTAGCCTCAGTATTTGACTGAATGCCGAACACTTTCCTTTCTTTCTCTTCTCTCCCAACTCCAAGCCTTCTTTTTAGGCTTTTGATAGGTGATAGATCTCCCGAGAGATCTGGGCCTCTCATCTTTTCCCCTCTATTGGAAATCACAGAGGACCCAGAAATAATTTTTTTCTTTGGGCTTACAAAGCCTGATGCTCTTCTAAAAGGTAACATAGACTAAATTTAGGGAAGGTTTTTATTTCTGGAAAATCTACCCCCAAATTTACCAATTACACATTGCTGTGAGTAAACAGGAATGGCTGAAGTGGTAAGGGATGAGAGAGCCTCTTAGTGAATTCTGATCACTGAGAACAGAGAAGGAATGAGAGTGTCACTGAGCAGCCTGTGCTGGGAGAGACCTGTGGAATGAGTCCCAGGCAGGAGCATCATGTAGGCACTTGAGCCCTGAGGGTGGAGGGCAGTGGAGAGAAGTAACTGAAAGACAAATGAGAGCTCTTTGGAGAGCTGATTCTTTTGATTGTATCTGAGACCCTTTGATTGTATCAAAGCACAATGTAGCTGTCCTTTATTCAGGCCAGACTCTTCCCCTTTTTGATCTCTTTCATATGAGGAGTGGGTGGAAGGAAAGTGAAAGGAGAAAGAAAGAATGAAACGGTCTAAAGAATGTTTCTTAGGGATGAGGAAGAACTTAAATATTAAAAAACAAGTAGGTGTATATAAGTCTTTTTTTTTTTAAATCAATGCAGATCCTTCCCAGTGCAACTTTTGGGAGCTCTCAAAAAGTAGAAAATCTGTTAGTCTATTTTTATGTTCTCTTGGAGTCTTTTGGTGGTGGAAAGGAATAGTAGTAAAAAAGTTCAAAGATGTGGCCAGAGAGATGAGGAATAAAAACAAAGAATGCTGATAATGCACCATGTAGCATCAGCCTCTGAATAACTTAGATCTGAGCAAGGACTTTTTTTTTCCCTATTCTTGTTTTCCTTTTGAGTCATCTCTTTTATTTTAATTTTTTTTATTGTTGTTAAATTATATTTTCAAGTAACTGATAAAGATCGTGAATACAATTTAGAAGGTCCTTATAACTTGTTTTTATTGTCTTAATAGTTCTAATTAAATGCTTTTGTAATAGTAAACTCCTGTTGAAGTAAAATCAGTAAAAGCTATCTCACATTTTTTTTCTTGTAGTTTATGTTTCATTTAAGAAGATCTCCTTTCTTACAAGTTTTTAACAATAGTCCTGATGAGAGTTCATATTATCGTCACCATTTTATGCGTCAAGATTTGACCCAGTCCCTAATCATGATTCAGCCTATTCTGTATGCGTATTCTTTTAGTGGACCCCCAGAGGTAAGAGAGGCAGAAAACAAAAATTGGTTTTGTTACTGTGATGTGTGTCATTAAAAAGTGAAAACAATTAAGTTTTTCTTGGAATATAGTTACTAAATACAGGAATTTAGTTCAAGAAGTTATGTTATCCATATATTCACTTAAAAATATTTGAGTGCTTACTATATGCTAGGTTGCACTAGGAAATCATTTAAAAAAATATAAAAACTGAGGTGGAAGAGACTTTTAAGATGAATTTGTGTAGTTATTTGGTTGATCAAATCCTCTAGGGCTTATGATTATCCTTTTGTCTTTAACAGTATCCAGAAGTAATGATGATTCTAGAACCTGTAGCTTATTCCAGAGTATACTGTCTGATAATTAGGACATTCTGTCTAAAGAAAACCTCTTGCTTAAATATCATCTTATTCTCCTGTAGCTTTTTTTGAACATAAGATAGTTAATTATAAAGATGTATATTTAGAAAGGTGGTAATAAAGTCATCCATTTAGATTTCTTAGCAAACTGTCCCACTTACTTTAACCAATTGTTAAATAAACAGTTTTTCTGTTTTGTAGTTAAAATTGTCTGTTTTACCACTTACAAGTATGGAATGACTGTATTTGAAAGTAATATTTAAGAATGGTCAGCATAAAGAGAATATTTATAATATCTCCTGATTAATGATCTCTGGTGATGCCTTTATTCATTGTTTCGTAAAAAATAGTATATAAAACATTTTGTTACTATAATTGTTTTTAATTTGTCATAGTGTCTACTTTTCTAGAAAATACATATTGTTAATGTGATGGTCTAGCTATGTATTTGGTTTTATAGTTCTTTGAATCGGGAAACAAAGCTTTAGAGATTTTTTTTTCTCATTTCAGAGTAATACATGTAAATTGTAGATATCTGGAATATGTAGATTAGTGTTTAGAAGAAATTTGGAATCCCACAATCCCTATTGTCTGCTCCTGTTAAATTCCAACCTTTCCATTTAATCCACGAATCCCATTAGCTTCATTTACTTAAGGCTCTGCTGTTGGAGTGACTCTCTTTCCTCCATCATCACTTGCTCTTCCTCTGGATCATTCTCATTAACATAGAAACCTGAGTCACATTCATGTTAAAAACCAACAGACAAAACCACCCTTGACTTCACATTTTCTCTAATTGCTATTCATTTCTCTGGTCTCAGTTGCAGCTAAACTCAGAAAATTACCTATTGTCTCTATGATGATCTCACCTCACATTCTCTTCTCAACCTCCATTATTCAGATTCTTGTCCTTACCATTACACTGAAACAACTCTTACCAGGCTACCAATGTCCTACGTCTTGCCAGAACTCTCGACAGCATTTATTTACCTAATGAGGACTCTCCTCGAAAACCTTTTGTTTAAACTTCTCTGACACCTGCAAAACCTCTAGGTTTTCCTCCTAATCACTGCCTGTTCCTTCTCAGTTTCCTTTTGCTGACTTCTCCTTTTCAGATCTTTGAAGTGTTGGCATGCTCTGGGGCCCAGTCTCTGGCTTTTGCTCTATCTTCCCTCCCTGTGGTGTAGATATGTACTGTGATGCAGTACAATCACATAGCTTTAATTACCATCTTCATGCATGTGATATCCAAATTTATGTCATTAGTTCTGGCCACTCCCTTACATTTCCTACTCAGAACTATTTTTCCATCTCCAAATTTGCTCTTTCCCAAGCCTTTCCCCTCTCACTCACGGGTCCATCATCAGGCTTAGGAGTTAACGCTGATTTCCTCTTGGCCCTAATCTGTTTTTCAGTTGTTACCTCCGTTTATATGAGTTCTCAGAAAATTAAAATGTACTGCAAGAATTCATGATAGCAAGATGTTTTTAAGTTATAAGATACAAATTTAAAATTTTAAAGATATCCTGGAAAGATCTATTTTGTAACTTTAAGTAATTTCTTTTTCCATCTTCCTCCTTTCTCATTGTTTTCTTCTGTTAGCCGGTTCTTCTTGATAGCAGCAGCATTCTTGCGGATCGCATTCTTCTCATGGACACATTCTTCCAGATTTTGATTTATCATGGTGAGGTAAGATTCCATTGCATTTAACGCTATGCACGTGTGTGCAACAGAGTGTTTTTATTCATGGAAGCTGTCCCTTCTTTACTATATGACTACTCTTTCCTCTCTGATAAACTTTTATTTCCATTTTTATAAAATAGGTATAAAATATGATTCTTCTTGCCACTGGTTTTTAGACTTCATTTGCACTTGACCTGCCTGTGCTTGTTTTGTCCATTTGTCCATGTACGATTGGATAAATGGATTTTACACAAAGCGTAATGTTGTGAAAGTAAGAGCATTGATGTATACATAGGCATGCCATACTTTTGGGTTTTACCAGAGACATCGAGAAGGGAAAAGCTTTTGTCAAGTAGGCAGGCTCTCCCTTTCATTACTTCATGGTAATCATTTAAAAAGTATTCCATTTAATGCATTTAAAGTATTTAAAAAATATTCCACATGATCTGAAAACTCATTTTAATGGATAAGTGAATTAAAATTAAAATTTATACCTTTACTTAATTGGAATGGTACATGATTGAAAAGAGCAGAATATTTTAGTAGCTATTAAGCTTTAATCAGGTATTTAGCAGAACTCTGTTCATTCCTGCATTTATTCATTCAGCCAGTAATTAAATGTTTCCTCTGTATAAGAAAGCACTGTGTTCTGGATGCCTTGAAAGATACAGAGATTCTTTTTTTCACAGACCCACACTCAGATTTATAGTCTAGGATTCTAGTAACTTGTGCAGATTTATTTTTCCAATTGTTTTAATTGTAAATGATTTTAGATTTGCACTGTAATTGTAGAGGTGTACTCAAAATATCCTTTTAAGTAATATTATCTAGGCCTTTGAAAAGATTTATTGATTATTATTTTTAATTGATACCAGTACTAATGTCCTTTAATTTTTAAGGATAATGCCTATTACATGACAGAGTGAGGTATTTTGCTGCTTTTTTTGTGTGTGATTTTTTAAAAACTAGTTTGTTAATGTGCTGAAAGGAGAAGTCTGAAATGCACATGACTGTTTCTCTGTTAAATACAGAGCTGTAAAGCCATATAGAGTATATACTGACTGATGCAGTTAAGTTAGAAACCAAGCCAAGTTTAAATTTTTGGATGATTTAATTACATGGTTTTTGGAGCCACTTACCTTAATAAAAGAATTGATTCAAATGCTCTTCTACAGGTTTATTATCTTTATAATTTTATTGCTATCATTACTAAAGTTTTTATGTTTATATATCTTGCCAGAACATAACTCCATTGATAAAAATCTTATAATAGTAGGTGGTTAATTTTGACGTCTCTGGGAAATCTGTTAACAAAAATCCCTCTTGTTTGTCATAAACTTAAGTAGATAGATTTTAGCTAATAATATAAATGTAGTGTTTGAAAATTTTTCTGGTTTATTATTTCTTTTTACTTTTAAAGGAGAAGAAATATTCTAATTTTGCATCTCTTTACTCAAGAATGCCAAAATTAGTGTTCTTCTTTTTTTTTTAAAGATTTTATTTATTTATTTGACAGAGAGAGACACAATGAGAGAGGGAACACAAGCAGGGGGAGCAGGGTAGGGAGAAGCAGGCTTCCTGCTGAGCAGGGAGCCTCATGCGGGGCTCGATCCCAGGACTCTGGGATCATGACCTGAGCCAAAGGCAGACACTTGACGACTGAGCCACCCAGGCGCCTCAAAATTAGTGTTCTTGATTTAAAAACTGATAAATAATGATTTATAATTTTCTTATTTTCTGAAGATTAATTCCTTTGAAAAAACCTCCTAAAGTTTTTGGATAGGCAAGAAATTAAAAGTAATAATTCCTTTAATTGTTTTAAAATTAGACCATTGCACAGTGGCGCAAGTCAGGATACCAGGACATGCCAGAATATGAAAATTTCCGCCATCTTCTACAAGCCCCTGTGGATGATGCACAGGAGATTCTTCACTCCAGATTTCCAATGCCAAGATACATTGACACTGAACATGGAGGTAGCCAGGTAAGTATAGTTAATTTGTTTGTTGTTAGTATTGATTGTAATGAGTTGTTCCTATTTGCCTTCTGACTTTTAATTTGAAAAGACTGTTTCACAAGGCAAGTGAAAGAGGAAGGATGCGGGTAGAAGGTCACAAGGGACAATATGCTTGCTTTTTACCTTAGCATTGGGAGCAAAGCAGTGATTATTGGCCAGTTGCTTAAAGCTAGCAGTTTCTCCCACCTTCTGCCACCAGCTCAGATTTAATAACAGAGCCAGGATGATGTTATGGTGGCACATCAGCTTTAGTGGGGCAAGAAGAACAACTTGGAAAAAATTTTAGTGTAGCTTTTTTAGTATAATTTTGTTAAATCTGTTTATTTAATGAAGAAGTCTGGGAATATGAAGTTTGCGGTAACATAATTTTTTCTGTTTTCCTCATTCTGTCATTTCGGTTTTCTAGAAAATGTCATATAATAGGAAAGCATTATATTACAAAAGGCCTTGTGGATTTTAGAATTATGAAGATTAAATAAAGTACATGTACATATATACATGGCCCTTCAGGACCTTTCAGAAGGCTAGGTTTAAGACCCCTTAACATAGACTCTTTTTTTTTTAAAGACTATTTATTTATTTATTTATTTGACAGAGTGAGGCACAGCGAGAGAGGGAACACAAGCAGGGGGGAGTGGGAGAGGGAGAAGCAGGCTTCCTGCAGAGCAGGGAGCCTGATGCGGGGCTCGATCCCATGACCCTGGGATCATGACCTGAGCTGAAGGCAGACGCTTAACGACTGAGCCCCTTATTATAGACTCTTAAAATAGTTTTTACTTCTCCCTTGTAATTGTATTAGAGCTATAATAAATTTAATTATAGGTTATCATAAGTTTGTTTCACTTACTAAAGGCAGGTACCTTGCTTCATTTATTGTTGTTTCCCTAGTGCCTAGCACGGTATTATAAAATAGGTAGTAAATATTAGTAACTATTATTCATAAATGATAGTAGTTATTTTTAGGGTTTTATTATATTTATAAGAGGTACCATGTATTGAGAATTTGCAAAGCTGTTAGTACTTTAACACCTTGTCTCATTTGATCCTCATAACAGTCCTATTGTTATCTCCATTTTACAGATAATAAGACTGAGACTTAGGTTACTTGTGGCCAAGGAAACACAGTAAATGAAGAAGCGGGCATTCACATCTAGGTGTTCTGACTCTAGAGCCAATGCTCTTGTGTTAAACTGCTTACTCATGGATTAGAAAAAGATTTTGTGTGATACTAAATTTCAAAAGATATGACTGCCTGTGTTTTTCAGTATGAAATAATAATTTATGCCTAGTTCTCTCATTGATGTCTCATCATGTGTAGTGCTATTTTCCTCTTTTATTCTGGTTTTCATGATGATAAAGCTTAGTGGAGAGATGGTTAAAATGTTGGGTAAGTTGTCTTATGGAATAGCCTACAGGTTAAGAAAGTTTGAGAGTCATTGTTTAAAGTAAAAGAATGTATAGGGTACTTTTTGGTACTTCAGATCTCTGATGACGTTTCAGACCAAGGGTTTAGTAAATTTCACACTAATCTTGTACTTGTTACACACATAAATTTTATATGCTGAGTTTTGGATTCAGCAGTTTAATTTGTTGTTATGAATGTATGATTTGGAGAGAAGAGGGTGCATTTATTTGTAATTGTAGTGGCCCACATATTTCCAAAATTTATTTTTTTTTAAAGTTGCCTCTTAATAAAATTAATTTTATCAGAACATATTAAATAAAGTTGATTTTAGATCGCATAATGTGTTTGTTCAGCTCATATTGACTAAATCTATTTTTGATGAATAATGTTATTTCTTCTTTGCTTTTAAGGCCCGTTTCCTGCTTTCAAAAGTCAACCCTTCCCAGACTCATAATAATATGTATGCCTGGGGACAGGTAAGTGTAAATAGTGGATCTTGGAAATTATTTCTTTTGTGTATTTATAGTTTGTTATTTTAGTGAGAGCTACATTTTTTCCCTGTGTATTTGCTAATGATTTCTATTGGAAAAGTAATGAAAAAATGAGTAGAAAATAGAATTAGCATTTGGTGGCACCATAGAAAATAAAAGGTGATCATATCAAATAGGTAGAATTCCTTCATATTCCTAGTTTAGGACTACACCCTTGAGACAAAAAGCAATATAGTGCATAATATAAGATAGGAAGTGATGATTTAAGCTTACTGCTAGGATGTGAACTATAAAAGGCTACACATAATAAGTTGGAAGAGGTCAGGGATTGTAGTTGAACAAGAGAGGCAGGAGGCCTGGAAATCATTGTTAATATATTTTGATTTCTTAGAAGTCCTACCTCTTGGTACAGTATATCAACATTTATCAAGTATCCAATTACAGGACTCTGTGTTGGTACTTTTGGGTACATAGTGATCATCCCTGCCTTTTTTGTTTGTTTGTTTCAGTTTTTATTTAAATTCTAGTTAGTTAACATATAGTGTAATATTGGTTTCAGAAGTAGAATTTAGTGATTCATCACTTTGATTATCTCTGCTTGTAAAGAGCTGGTAGTCTAGCATTAGAGATAAGATAACTAAGTAATAAGTCAATATGAGATATGTTCTTTTTAGAAAGATACAAAATATTACAGGAGTTAGAAGAGGAAGAGGGGAAGAGAGTGCATGGTGGCAGCAGGAGACAGCGTGTAATCAGAAGAGAGCTCAGAAAAGGGAACATTTCCTTTTAGAATGGTTACAATTTCAAGAAGTAGAAATTGTGTGAGGAATTCCAGGTAGAGGACAGTGTGGACCAAGTAAGGTACACACATAGGATGAATAGAACAATAAACTGGAAATGTATTGTGTGGCTAAATTGTAGAGGATCTTAAATGCTAGGTTGAATGCCGAGGAGCTGAGTCTTTATTTAGTAAGTAATAAAATGTTACTGAAGGTTTTTGGACAGGGGCAAATTTGAGTCTTAGATAATATAGTTGACTCTTAAGATTAATTGAGAGCAGTCTGTAAGTTGAAACTGTATTTTGAAGTAATCCAAGTGAGGGGGAATGAAGGCAAGATGGCAAAAAGAAATAGATTTTGGTGATATTTTAAATGTGGAACCAGTGAGATTTGATTAGAAGTTGCAGGAAAGTAAAAGTTACTCTAGGGCAAGACAGCTAAATGCAAAATGTGAATTTTGATTGGATTCTGGATTAGAGAAAACAATAATAAAGAACATAATTGGGATAATTTGTGAAATTTGAGTATGGACTGTGTATCAGCTACTAGTATAATATTAAATTTCTTGATTGTGATACTACTGTTGTGGTTATATAGGAGATTGTCTGTAACCTTGGGAGATGTATCCTAAAGGGGGTAAAATATCATGATGTCTTCAACTTATAGAAATGATTCAACAAAAGAAAGAAAAGGAAACGTATAGAAACATAAAGCAAATGTGGCAAAATACTAATCAGTGAATTTACGTATAGAGTATGTGGGTGTTCATTGTACTTTTTTCTCAACTTTTCTATATGTTTGAATTTTTAAAAAATAAATAGTTGAGGGAGAACAAGGTAATGTAGGATTTTGAGCCTGGGTAACTAGGAGAAATGTGCCAGTAAGTGGGAAGGCAGAGAGAAAATGTTTGATTTTAGGCACACTGAATTTGAGATAACATCTAGATGGCCAGATTGAGCAGGCTATTAGAAATTTGGGTTTGATGATCAGGGCAAGAATGTGAAAGTTGATCATGGACAAGTGATACTTAAAGTCATCACAGTGAATACTTGTTCAGGGAGAGAGTTGAGAGGTAAAAGGAGGATGAGATAAACCCTTGAGGAAGTACAAGTGGTAGGAGTATTTTGTAATAGAGAGGTGGAAGGAAAATGAAAAGAATACCATACTATGTCATAATAGGTGAGGGAGGGCTTTATAGAAAGAAGAAAGGGGGTTAACAAATTATGAGATGCTGCAGACCTTTGAAGGAGGATGAAGACTTAAAAAAGGTAGATGGATTTGAAGACTAGGAGGTCATTTGTGGCCCTGGTAAGCAGTTTTAAATAGTCGTTGAGTACAAGATAGATTGTAAGGAATTAGTGGGTGGTGAAGAAGTGGAGGTTGTAAGTGTTAATGGTTCTTTTGCAAATTTAGTCTGAGTTCGGGTAGTAGGATAGAAGGATGATTCTTATTAGGATAAGGATACAGAACTTATTTGTAGACCAAGTGCAAGATGCTGATAAAAGAACAGAGTATAGATGTTTAAGATCCTCAAAAGCAGACAGTGTGATCACAGCACTGTATGGAGTTGAAGCATTGTTAAGGAGGCAGGACATTTCCTTCTGCAGAAGCAAATGGTAGGAAGGGTAATGACAGAGAAAGATGTTGAGAACAATGCTCATATTGGGTAATTACCTGTTACTTTTCAGTAGTAGTGGATTATTCACTAAGAGTGAGACATGCTGGGGTTAAAGGAATAGAAAACAGAAAAGATTTAAAAACAGCTATAAGGAATATAAGAAAGCAACAGCAGGTGAACAAAAGGCTTTTATAGCAGTGAGGGCCCATTTTATTTACTAACAATTTCTAGAGCTTGCTTCCATTATGTTCTTTAACCATGCATTGTAGTTCAGGCATTGCATCAGAGATGAAAAAGACTTTGGGGGTAATTTAGCACTGGAGATAAGAAAGATGGACACATTAAAGGGAGTGCAATGATTTAGAGCAATGTTAAATGACTGTGAGGTCCAGGCTGGGTAGCAGATGTAGTAATTAGGATTAAGGCCCCTTCCCTTTAAATATAGAGGTGTCTCAAAATTTTGCCCTGATTTCTCTGTATATATTGTTTTTCTGGGTGATTACACCCCTGTGGCTTCAGCTTTCATCCGAGGCTAACTTGCAAATCTCCACCTTTGGTTTGACTTCACTTTGAGCTATAGCCTGGAATTTCCATAACTGTCTGTTACACATCACTGGAGCTTCCTGTAGACATTTCATAAGCAACATGTCCCAACTTGAACTTACTCTCATTTATACCATCTTGTTCTGCTTGACTTTCCTATTTTTACAGAGGGCCCCACCATTCTCTCAATTCCCAAGGCTTGGAACTTTAGTCATTTGCATTTTATTTTCTCCCTTCTGCCCCTAATTATTCACAAATTATTTGATCTCTTGCCCCTATCCATTCCCTCCTTTCCCTGTCACTAACTGAGGTCAAGCCCTTGTTACTATTCACATAGATTGTCAGTGCTTCAGCCCTGTTTCTTCCATTTTGGCAATGGCCAGAGTCATCTCCCTGAAGCAGTTCTAAGTTAATTTCTGGGGCACCTGGGTGGCTCAGTCGTTTAAGTGTCCAACTCTTGGTTTCGGCTCAGGTCATGATCTCAGAGTCATGAGATCAGGCCCTGTATCAGGCTCTGCGCTCAGCGCAGGATCTGCTAGAGATTCTCTCTCTCCCTCTGCCCCTCCCCTGGCTCACGTGCTCCCATGCTCTCTCTCAGATAAATAAATAAAATCTTTAAAAAAAAAAATTTAATCTTTAATAACCTCCTTTGGAATTACATATAAACTCCTTATATTGCTTTTGAGGGTCCTTTGTTGCATAATCCAAAGTTTTCCCACTTTTAGCTACTGTTTTGCCTTTTTAGCCTACTAGATTTCTTATTTCACTTTGAATACAGTAAGCACGTTACCATCTTTATGACTTGTCCCTAGTAGTCCCCCATGTCACCATATGGTAGCCATCCCTTAAGGCTGGGTTCAAAGTTCACTGACTCCATGAAACTTTCTCTTTTTCTTTCTTTTTTTTTTAAGATTTTATTTATTTATTTGAGAGAGACAGCATGAGCAGGTGGGAGGGGTAGAGGGAGAGGGAGAAGCAGACTCCCTGCTGAGCAGGGAGCCCGATGCAGGACTCGATCCCAGGACCCTGGGATCATGACCTGAGCCGAAGGCAGATGCTTAGCTGATTGAGCCACCCAGGTGTCTTCCATGAAACTTTTTTTATGATTGCATGACTCGTTTGGTATAACATCCCTGCCCCTTCATTCCTTTTTTTCATCCATTTCTGATGGCCCTTATGAGGAATGACTATGTCATTTTAATTTTTGACTTTCCACAGTACCTTAAACATAGCATGTATTGAGTATAATAGATTTGGGCAGGAGAACAGAGTTTAGAGTATGGGAGCTTTGTGGAGGTATTTAAGAGTTAAGGAGCCTTTATGATATAGATAAATAAATTGAATCCATGGTCTAAAACTCCTGAAAGGTAAGGTTTTTATGGTAAGGAAAGGAGCTTACTCTTGGAAAGTGTGGAAGGGGGTATAGCATGTGAGAGAAAAAAATTTATGCCCATATAATGCATATACATATGCATTATCAGTATCACCCTCACCATTCCACTTGCTGTGAAACGAAAAGTCAAGTATACTACTGTGACGTGGAAGTTTGGAAAAAAGAATGTACAATGAATCAGCCTTTCCATTTTGCTTGAGTCATCTGAGTATTGGATTTAGTTCTGGATCTCACAACTTAAGAGAAACTTACTTAAGAAAAGAAAATTGGGGCGCCTGGGTGGCTCAGTTGGTTAAGCGACTGCCTTCGGCTCAGGTCATGATCCTGGAGTCCCGGGATCGAGTCCCGCATCGGGCTCCCTGCTCGGCAGGGAGCCTGCTTCTCCCTCTGACCCTCCCCCATCTCATGTGCTCTCTCTCTCTCTCTCATTCTCTCTGTCTCAAATAAATAAATAAAATCTTTAAAAAAAAAAAAGAAAAGAAAATTGAAAGAAGATAGGAAAGTAGGACCAATTAATAAAGTTCATGGAAATGGTGATTAGTCATTATGGAGAAGAGGAGCTTAAAGGATGCTTTAAAATAGTATTCATCAGGGGTCCCCTATCAAATGCCCTTAGGGGCCAGGTGAGTAACAAATGAGTGAAGCTCTTTTAAGAAAATCTGATGCTCTCTGTGTGAAGAGGCAATACCTGGGGCTCTGGTGGACTAGGGTTTGTGGGAAGAATACAGAAATCCTTTTCTAAAGGGGGTAACTGTTCCTCCCCTCTAGCTGATCGTTGCCATTTACATAATTTATTTAACAAAACGTTGTGAGCTCACATTAATGCAGACCAAATAAAATACATCTTTGTGGCTGAATTTCTACATTAAAAAGTGTAGTTTAGGGGCGCCTGGGTGGCTCAGTTGTTAAGCGTCTGCCTTCGGCTCAGGTCATGGTCCCAGGGTCCTGGGATCGAGCCCCGCATCGGGCTCCCTGCTCGGCGGGAAGCCTGCTTCTCCCTCTCCCACTTCCCCTGTTTGTGTTCCCTCTCTGGCTGTCTCTCTCTGTCAAATAAATAAAATCTTAAAAAAAAAAAAAAAGTGTAGTTTAGTTCATGGAAATAAAACTTGCTTCTTGCTTTTCTGGCTTTAAATTACAACATGGGGGCGCCTGGTTGGCTCAGTCAGTAGAGCTTGTGACTCTTGATCTCAGGGTTGTGAGTTCAAGCCCCATACTGGGTTTGGAGCCTACTTAAGAAAAAAAAAATTACAACATGGAGATACAGTCTGTATGCTTATAAAGAACTTGAGCTGTTAAACATGGAGAGGCATCATTCTGGGCTGGTAGTTGAAAACTATAAGTTACTTATCTTTGCCTTTTCTTCTTTGTTACAGAGTTTAATAATATGTGCTTGATATGCACAGTAAGACTCAGTAAATATTAGTTATTATTTTTCCTTGTTATCAATGGGGAAAAATAAGTCTCTCCTTAAGATATTTTATTTTTAAAGATTTATTTATTTTAGAGAGAGGGAGAGAGAATTTCAAGCAGACTCCCTGCTGAGTGTGGAGCCCGATGCTTGATCCCATGACCCTTGAGATCATGACCTGAGCTGAAATCAAGAGTTGGATGCCTGACTGAGTCACCTGGGGGCCCCAAAGATATTTTAAATAGGAAAGAAAACCTGTTTTAAACTTTGAAGTTTAATTATTATGACCTGGAAGTAGAGGCATTAGAGGCATAAACGAGAGCCCTAAGGTCTTTCTGACCTATGCTTTTTGTAAGAGAAATTATGTTAATATTTTTATAGATAATAACTGATAAACTGAATCTATACTGTTTTAGTTCCTGTGCTGAGCTTCTTATGCACTCCTATTTAATCATTAAAACACTCTTATGAGGTGGTTACTATTAACTCTATTTTTCAGAAGAGGAAATTAGGTTTAAACAGCTTAAGTAACTTATCCAAGATCACATAGCTAAACTGTGGCAGGGTCTGGATTTGACCCTAGACCACCCTGACTGGAGAATCTGAATTTTTAATCATTAAGCTAAACCAGTGATTGCAGTTTAGGGAGTTAACTTGGTAGCCAAGCATTTTACTAAAAATTATACAATCTTACATTTTAGTTTTCTTTTTGTCAGCGATCAAGTACCAGCGGTAAGTTTTATCCATGGATGGCCTGAAGAGGGCACCACTGCAACACTGCTTCCCCACTGCTGTCGTGCTTCCTACGCTCAGTGATAGAAAGCTTGGCTCTTTCTGCCTAATCGTGGATATATTTTAAGGAGAAAAAGGGTGCCGTTGAAAAATTAAGATCAATCAGCTGCAAATTTTTGATAAGACTGAGTTGAGCATATAATTTCAAATAAGATCTCTACAGTATATAAATTAGAAAATTGATGCGTATTTTGTCTTGATCGGGAGAAATAGATCTGGGATTGGGTGAATTGAGGTGGAAAACGTGTAAATTGAAAGAAAATCAGGAATAGTTACAGAAAGAAAAAAAGCAAGAGTTACCAGGTTATTATTAGTCTAAGTCATATCTTTGAGGCCTTTGCTTCTCTCTGTGTTAACTATGAATGTACAATAAGGAAAAATACTTCAGTGTTATAAAATAATAGATTTTTCAAAAGAGGTAATAATATAGCTCAAACATGTTGTCTTCCTGCTATGTGTCAGGTATTGTTCTGGTTTCCTTACACAGTTGAACTCATTTAATCATTATAACAACCATATGAAATAGGTCCTGTTGTTATCCTTATTTTACAAATGAGGAAACTAAGACACAGAGAGGTTAAGTAATGTATGTTCCTCAAAATCATGCAAGTTGTAAGTGGCTGAGCGAGGAATTGAGCCCATGCAGTCTGGCTCCGAACTCCAAGCTCTTATTCCCAGTGCTGTTGTCTCCCTTCATTGTCAAGTTTTTCAAGTTTTTATAATTAACATATGAAAACACATAATAAAATTGATTTTCCTTTATTCAGGAGAGGTTGCGGCCTGTCTGTGGTAATGCCAGACCAGAATTCACAAGAGCTATAAATTCCCATCTCCTATTTGTTACCCACTTGCTGATCTCTAAAAATTACTTTACTTCTTTGTTTCAGGTTTTTTATATTTACTTATAAATGAGAACTTGAGTATCGGGTGAAAAATTTAAAAGTCCAGATATAAAATCTTTCAGAAAACCTTTTTCTTGCTGCAATAGAATTTCACTCTTAGTGGTTTGGATTAGTGAAAGTCATTCTGTCAACACAGTTTTTATTAAAATAGAAGTTAGGAATTTTCCTTAACTCTTGTTAATTAGAACCCATGGAGATCAATTAAAATGACTTGAATGAAAACAGTAAACATAGTTTATTTTAAAAATACTGTAAATGTACTTCTTTCCAGCTGGCATGTCTGTTAAAATATGTGCAATTTCTTTTTTTTTAAATTTCATTTATTTATTAGAGCACAATCAGGGGAAACAGCAGTAGGGAAGGGAGAGGGAGAGAGAGAGAATCTCTTAAGCAGATTCCTCACTGAGCACAGGGCCAGACATGGGGCTCAATACCAGGATCCCGAGACCATGACCTGAGCAGAAACCAAGAGTCAAATGCTCCTGAGCCACCTAGGCACCCCCAAATATGTGCAATTTCAGTTTTATTTAGTAGTCAGGCAGCAATAATCTCACCAAGCCATTTATTTATTCCTTAGTAGTGATAAAGCGCCAATATATTCAAGACAAATGAACACTTCACTACTGTAAAGATTAAGTTGGGTATGTAGCTATTCTGATTCTGCAGTGCAAATCTGATCCTGACCACTTGGGGTAGTGCAGACTCCACCAGTTAAAGGACATGGTTCACAGCAAGCCTGCCCCCAACTTCAGGTGCCGGCTGTAAGCAGGATCCTGCACCTCTGACCAACTAGCTACAAATCTGTGTGGGTGTGTGGGGGGGTATTCCCCCCACCCCCCACCCCCACCTCAGGTTTGACAGCTCCCTAGAACAACTCACAGAACTCGGGAAAGCACTGTATTTATGATCACAGTTTTATTATAAAGATTGCAAATAAGGACCAGCAAAGAGACCCCACAGAGTGAGGTCTAGGAGGGTTTCAGAGAGAGCTTCTGTGTTCTTTCCCCGTGGAATCAGAATGTGTCACCTTCCTAGCATATTGATAAATTTGTTAGCAAGCTCCACTGAGCTTTGGTATCCAGAGTTTGTTTCTTTACTACCACGCCTGATTGATTGAATCTCCAGCTCCCTTCTTCTTCTTTTCCCTCCCTTGACCTCACTTCCCCTCCCTAGAGGTCAGGCTGTCTTTTTTTTTTTTTTTTTAAAGATTTTATTTATTTATTTGACAGAGAGAGACAAAGAGAGAGAAGGAACACAAGCAGGGGAGTGGGAGAGGGAGAAGCAGGCTTCCCGCTGAGCAGAGAGCCTGATGCGGGGCTCGATCCCAGGACCCTGGGATCATGACCTGAGCTGAAGGCAGACACTTAACGACTGAGCCACCCAGGCGCCCCAAGGTCAGGCTGTCTTAAGTCCCCAGTCCTCTAATCACATGTTGATCTTTCTGGTGACTGGCCCCCATCCTGATTCATCTCATCTCAAAGCATGAACTCAGCTGTGATCTGAGGGGTTTATGAATAACAAAGACATTATTAGGAAATTCCAAGGATGTAGAGTCTCCCTCTGAGGAACCAGGGATAAAGGCCAGTCGGATTCTTTATTTTACAACAGGAGCATAGGCATTATTCTGCTTACAATGATTCCTTGTCTGTTTTAAACATTTGCTTATACATTTTAAGGTATTACTCTATGTTTTAATCATAGCAAATATCTTTCTTTTCCTCTAGGAATCTGGAGCACCTATTCTCACAGATGATGTTAGTTTACAAGTGTTTATGGATCACTTGAAGAAACTTGCTGTGTCAAGTGCTGCTTGAAGTGCTAAACATATTAAGGACACTTAAGATGAAATATTTCAATTTCATTTTTTTCCTTTTTCAGTTTATCTGTGGAAACTAACAGGTATCTCTCTAGACTCTTTGTATTAGTATGGTTTGAGACAACATGTGGAAAAATGTTCACATTTGTAGATTAAGCTGGAATATAAGAGCAATAAGAACAAATTTATTTAGTTTGCCACAGTATTATGACTGGTTTTAGAAATCTGAGGTCTTTATAACTTAATTATGTTAAAGAGTAAAAATAGAGTTGGCCTTGTACTACAGAGATGTAACTTGTTTGTATATTGCAGAAAAATCCAAAGTGGCACTGAATGTCCTTGCTAACTTTTTGAAAACTTGTTTCTTGATTTTAACCAGAAAGTGAACAAAATCATCAACAGTAATGATAAATGTGAACATTTTTGCCTGTTCATTGAAATATATCCGTGATTTTCAAGCACTTATGCGTATACTTTTTCTGTACTTATTCTGTTAAGGCAGATTTATTTTTATGATGATTTGCTTAGGAATTCTTTGACTTTATATAAGGTAATTTTCACAAAGATAATTTAATGTTTTTGGTCATTTGGAAAAATAGTTTCGAGATGAAAAGTTTCTGAGGTAGCAGTTCCATAACAGACAAAAAATGTGAAATTCCCATAAAGTACCCAACTTACGTGATTAGACATGATAATTTTTTTTTAAAAGGGTGATAGAAAATAAACCATTTTGTCATAATGTATTTTAGGAAGTCTGCAGTAAAATAACTGTTGTCACTACTAAACCAAAATTGATTTTTACTGCATGGTTATGCTGTTTCCCCTTGTTTTTTGAGGTAAATTTTACATATATCCTTCAGTATTTTAACACTATTTTGGGAGTTTACATATTACTTTTTATTTTTGCTTCCATTTTGTGAAATGTATTAAGTTCTTATTGAAACAGTATTATATAATATTTTGTTGAATGATATCATGTGGTGATGCTCAGTTTTATTTTGATTTATTCATTAGTATCATTCACTTTTACCTTTTAAAGTTTACTTGTAGCAAATGTTTACATTGCTAAAGCCAGATGTTTGACAATGAAATTTATATCAAGTACTGCAAATAAAAGGTGGTGCTATGATAAATGCTTAGAAGGACAGTTTGATGATTGTACTTGCATGAACACAATCATATGATAAAACAGAAACTTAAAAAAAAATTGTTTATATGTTATATTCAGTTAAATAAATTGCTCTGTTCCATTTGAATTGAACTGTGCTAGGCCTAAATACCAATAAAATATACTTTTTCTGTGTTTTCCTGCTTATTTTGAAGTCTAGTAAAGCCTGAGAAGCCTAATGTAAAATTAGAGCAGTTATATAATCTGCTATGAGCAGATGAAAAAGTGTTCATTTTTTTAAAAATGGCAGCTTTATTGGGATATAATTCACATACCACACAGTTCACCCATTTAAAGTGTATAGCTCAGTGGTTTTTAGAATATTCAGAGTTGTGTAATCAATTTTAGAGCATTTTCATCTTCCCCAAAGTAGTTGTTTTTGCTATAAGGAAACTGTGTTTTGGAGTTAACATATTTTGAATTGAATTAAGCCCCTGTGATGATGATACATGTTTAATTTGCGTGGCCCCTTAATTTACGCTCTTTAAGAATGCATTGTTATTCTTGAGTGATAAGTGAGTACTTACCACAGAACTGTCCTTTACTTCTAAATCAATTACAGCTGAAGGTGCTAAAGTACCTCTGTATTTAAGGGATAAGGAGGAACAAAAATATCATCATACCCCCATTTAGGGTTGAAAGAAAGCACCTGGGATCTGTTTGTGTATAATTTAGCTATTATTAAATTGCTATCTATTTAAATAGATTATTGAGGGGCGCCTGGGTGGCTCAGTCAGTTGAGTGTATGCCTTTGGCTCAGGTCATGATCCCAGGGTCCTGGGATCGAGTCCCACATCGGGCTCCTTGCTCAGTGGGGGAGCCTGCTTCTCCCTCTGCCTGCCGCTCCCCCTGCTTGTGTGTGCTCTCTCTGGCAAATAAATAAAATCTTTAAATAAAAAAATAGATTATTGAAGAAGACTGTTTAACCCTTTTAATGAAATTTAGAGTAGATAAAGAATATTTGTTAAATTGTTAGCAGCACTGAGAAGCTTTGGTATGTCCACAACTATTTTGTAATTCACTATTGAACCTACTATCCCTAGTGGCCTCATCTCTAAAAACAAACTTTAGACGTCATCTTTGTACACTTATATTTTGTTGTAACAAGATAAACTTACTCTTTTATTGGCTGATTCCAAAAGTGAGCTGACATTTTCTCTATCCAGGGCCCCACTTGATAAACTTCCCTCTTATATTCCCTAGCCCATGGACTGCACCTGATGAATGTGCTTATTGTCTAGGCCAGGCCAGAAACCAATGAATCATTTTCAGTTCTTATTCTCCACAACATCTTTAGTAACCAAATTCTACCAGGTTGGCCTCTTTCATATCTCCCTATTCTATTTGCTGTTTTCCATTTTACTGCTCTTCTGCCTTCATCATATCTCATGTGATTGGTGCTTTCCCCAGTCTCCTCCAGCCCTCTCTTCAATTCACTGAAATACAAATTTGATTATGTCCTTCCCTTTGCCCTCATAATAAACTCCAAACACTTTGACCTGGTAACATTGGATACTACACATCAATTGGATCCCAGGTATCTCTTAGAAAATTAGCACAAAAGACACAGTTGAAAAGGTACAGTATTGGAGAGGGGTCTCTAGTTCTACCTAAGCATTAGTCTTAGGTGTGGTATTTGGGATTTATACAGTGACAAAAGCAAATGCATTCTTCACTGGCTGTTACAAATTAAATGCTGTGGCTTACTGCCCTTGGTTTATTTTAAATGAAAATAATTATTCAGTTACTTTTCAAACACTACCAACAAATTAGGATTATTTGCTTTCTAAAAAAAATTTTTTTTTTAAATATTTATTTATTTTTTTGACAGAGAGAGACACATCGAGAGAGGGAACACAAGCAGGGGGAGGGGAGAGGGAGAAGCAGGCTTCCCGCCGAGCAGGGAGCCCAATGCGGGGCTCGATCCCAGGACCCTGGGATTATGACCTGAGCCGAAGGCAGACGCTTAATGACTGAGCCACCCAGGTGCCCTGATTATTTGCTTTCTAATGCCTATATTTACATTTTTGTTTTCATTTTTCCAATATACACACATGCATACTTTTTGTACTTTTTTGTGTTTGATTTATATTCATCTTGAGCATTTTATCAAGTAATTCAGATGTTTCTCTTGTTTGCTTTTTAATAGTTTACCTTATGAAATTAAAACATTTTCCTTATGTTCATTCTTCCTTTTAATAGAGAAACAAACTGTCTAGGCTTAATGTATTATCTGGTGAATATAATAATTGGTATGCAATACTAGATATGGAATAATGCAGTCACTAAATAAATTCAGATTTTTAAGATTTTATTTATTTATTTGACAGAGACACAGTGAGAGAAGGAACACAAGCAAAGGGAGTGAGAGAGGGAGAAGCAGGCTTCCCGCTGAGCAGGGAGTCTGATGCAGGGCTCGATCCCAGGACCCTGGGATCATGACCTGAGCCGAAGGCAGATGCTTAACCGGCTGAGCCACGCAGGCGTCCCTAGCCATGTATTTTTAAAAGTTAAGGATAACAAAGATCAAACCAGGATATAAAACTTTCAAACCCGAATATATAACTTCCAAACCAATGGAGGAAAAGAAGCAATAAAAGCAAGCTGATCAGTCAAAAGGCAAGAAAGGTGAAAAAGGCAGCAAAAGGAGAGCATGGTAAATAAGAGATATAAAGAAGAAAAAATAATGGATTAATGCTTTTTAGTGTATTTTATGAAAATTGAAAATATCTACTTAATGGTCTTTCACTGTAATGAACAAAATCATATATAGTATTTTGAGCCTTCTGTAAATTTGTCTTAAGTCTTCATAAAAATTGATCTTTTCACGTATCCATGCTTTACTAAGTATAGTCAGACTCGTCAGTCTTTTTTCATAGTTGATCGTGAAGAACACATTATTAATTTCAAGTTTTTTTTTCATTTGAAGCAAAAGATACACAAATAAGAAAGCTCTCAAAGTTTGATAGTCATAAAAAAACCATTTTTACAAATTTCATAAATTCCTAAATTCTTAAAACTGTTTATTCAGAATTGATGCTAGCAGCTTTCAAAAAGCTTCTTGGTAGAGGGGTGCCTGGGTGGCTCAGTCAGTTAAGCGTCTGCCTTCGGCTCAGGTCATGATCCTGGGGTCCTGGGATCGAGCCCCACGTCTGGCTCCCTGCTCAGCGGAGAGCCTGCTTCTCCTTCTCCCTCTGCCTGCCTCTCTGCCTACTTACACTCTCTATCTATCTGTCAAATAAATCTTAAAAAAAAAAAGTTCTTGGTAGAAAGATTTCCACTGTAATATATAAGCTACAAAATTCAAGATAAATTCCTATTACGTTTGGTAAAACCCTCCAAAGTTTTTCTTCTTTTGCAAAAATGAGCGCAAATGGTTGAATGATGGTGCACATTGGCATTAGATCCATTGGTTTCGAACAAATGTTCAGTTATAGATCAAGGCATTTGAATACTGCTGTTTTAATTTTGGCCATGCAAGACAAACGTCTTCTGTTACGTTTACAGGTGTTATTTGACTTTGATTCTTCAGTGTATATGTCTTTTTTCTTACATTTTGTTATTGCATATTTAATTGCCTTCTCTGTAGTTTCTATGTGCTGATCTAAAGCTTAGTGTCTCACTATACATTGTTCAAGCCTGATTTAGACTGCTAGTAACTACTTTGAGTTTTGACTAACCTCATCTGAATCTTTACACCAAGAAAAATCTCTAAATTTTGCCACTGATTTAATGGTTTATTTTCTTGGTTAGTCTTTTAGTTTTAAAACAAACAGCAGTTAATAAAGACAAATTTTACTTGTAAAGATATTCAAATTCAGTAAAAGATTCCATGTAGGCACTAAAAATGTGCACTTGGAAAAATTACACTTCAAAGTTCACACTTCGTTTTTGCTGTTTTAACATTATCCACAAACAGAAACTCCCAAGTTTGGATTGAGAGAATTGTTTCCTCATCTTTGTGATTACTAGGCTAGTGTGGTTTACTTGAACCTACTGTTTAAATTTAGTACCATGGGTATTGAAGAAACAAACTCTCCCCACCTCCACCTAGGGAGCTGAAATGAATTAAAATGTGTTACTAACTTACCCTCCAAGTTGAAGGGTGTCTATGTATGTTGGGACTGGACTCATATATCTAACTGGGAGTCCTCTGAATTAAGTTGCATACAGTATAATGTTTATTAAAGGATAAGTAATAAGAATGTGCTAATCGGAAGGTTACAAACATTAAAACTCAGCAGTAGCCATAGCAATTGTACAGATTTTTATATTTTTTCTTCCAAGTTTTTAGATTTTAGACCAATAAAAGTCTTTTTTCAGGTGGGAGTATTTTGTCACTGACATCTGTAATTGCTGGCATAGAATGATAAAACTGCTCTGTCCTTTTTATACCACTGTGTTTGGAAACTAAACAATAAGGTTTGATTTACTCATGAATTAAATAAGAAATTTCAATGAAGATTTTAAAATATTTAGAACTGAACAGTAAAAGTGCTATGTATCAAAACTTGTGGTATGAGAAAAAGGGTTATTAGAGGGATATGTAGTATTTTAAATGCAGCTGGAGAAAAAAGATTGGAAATAAACTTTGCATTCAACTCAAGAAAATAAAAAAGAACAACAAATCTAAAGAAAGAAGAAATAATGATAAAATCAGATTTTTAATGAGATAGAAAACAAAACAAAAATCAATGGAGATGTTCCATAAAACAAAAAAGAGAAGAGCTTAAAAGTCTTTTTTTTTGTTTTTTTTGTTTTTAAGATTTTATTTATTTATTTGACAGAGACACAGCGAAAGAGGGAACACAAGCAGGGGGAGCAGCAGAGGGAGAGGGAGAAGCAGGCTTCCCGCTGAGCAGGGATCCCAACGCGGGGCTCGATCCCAGGACCCTGGGATCACAACCCGAACCGAAGGCAGACACTTTAACGACTGAGCCACCCAGGCGCCCCAAGAAGAGCTTAAAAGTCTTAAACCCATTTCTAAAGCTAAGAAGGAAATTGAGTATCAACTCATCTTCTGAATAGTAAAATAGTGTTTTTTTAAATGGAAGTCATAATAATCATTTAAAAATTTTTGTTCAGTCCAATTAAGAAGCATAATTGTTTAGTTGTTTAATCACCAAGCCATCTAAAATTTTTCCTCCAGTGAATTTCAGGGAAGATTAGATGTTACAATCATACATTTACTACTCAGGAATGTAGAAGTAGTTTCAAACTAGAGAAATTGTGGAATCTTGGAGTTCAAAGAGTCCATTGAGGTCAAGCCCTATCTCTTTATCCAATTCAAGAATTCCCTGTCAATATCCCAGATGGTTGGTCATCTGACCTCTGTATACAGAGCACTTTCAGTGACAAGTAAAACAAGATAGCTGCAAATTGCTGAATGCTACAGATGACTTAACACTTAGAGAAAAGATAATGTTAGTGAATTGGGAAGGAATAACATGCCACATACCGGAATAAGCCTTGACCGGAATTTGATGGAGAACATTTAAATCTGTTTTACACAACACATTCTGAGGGATGATAATCATTGACCTCCAAAGCCATCTGGCGCTCTCTGATACTGTCATTAAAAGAGAGCGGGCAGCCCATAATGCAGAAGGTGTTTGCCAATTTAGAAAAACGCTTCTAAGCAGGACATGGTGCACTCACTTTCTAACAGAGCACTGTGTGTTTTCCAACAGCAATAACCAGAGTATTTAGGTAGAGAAAAGTGCATTGCAGAGACAAGTGGCGTGAGTCTGTTTCCTATAGGAAATGTGGCTTGCTCTCCTGGGGAAAGGGCTGTTTTCTGATCTGTGTCAAGGTCTCGCTCAGCTGCCTTACCAGGGTGAAGCAGCCACAGAATGATCCTTATGTATATGTTTAACCTGTTCTGTTTGTTTTGGCAAAGTAGGGAGATCCATAAAATCAACAATTTTTGTAGGGGTTAGAGATTTTTCTAAGAGAAACAAATCTGGAGATTACTTTTGAGTTACAGTAAGGATGTCATTTTGAAGTGATAAGTATACTGATTAAAGAACCTCCGAAGTGAGGGATCGCATTTCACTTTATTTAGTGCGTTAGAGCAGATAGTTCCTGTCTTCAAGGCAGTTTAAAAATAACTTAATCTGCAAAGGTTTAAAAATTAATCTTCATAAAATCCTTGTGAGAGGTCAAATATTTTGCGTGTTTGGAAAACATTGGTGAAGAGGTAAAATTCAACAGAGACGAATCCTAGGGCAGTACTTCTCAAACTTGAACATACATAGGAATCACCTACAGAAGATCATTAAATGCAGATTTTTTTTTTTAAGATTTTATTTATTTATTTATTTATTTGATGGAGAGAGAGACATCGAGAGAGGGAACACAAGCAGGGGGAGGGGCAGAGGGAGAGGGAGAAGCAGGCTCTCCGCCGAGCAGGGAGCCCTATGCAGGGCTCGATCCCAGGACCCTGATGACTGAGCCACCCAGGCGCCCCTTAAATGCAGATTTTAAAGTAGGTCTGAAACGGAGTTTGAGATTTTGCATTTCAAACAAAGTTCCCCAGGATACCAGTGGTGCTTTCTGGACCACAATTTAAATAGCAAGTTCTGCTAAAAGCAACATTTTCACCATGTGTTGGGACTTCCACACAAAGAAGTCCAACAGTCAGTCGGAAATGTGCATTCTGGAATCAGGAGACTCAGGTTTGGGAACCATAAGCCTAGAATTGATAGCTGAAGCTATGAGATTAGATGAAGGTGCTTTTATTAATTATTTACTAAGTGCTAACAAGGTATGTAGGGAGCACAGTTAGACAGTCTTCCTCTGTTGAGCACGGATTATGCCATCATGTATGGTCTCTTGCAGTGTTTAATTCTAAAATTCTGTTTTTAATGAGAACATTAAGCCAACTGATTTATCCAATATATCTTTTTCAGCAAGGAAGTATTTCTATTAAAAAGGCTATCAAGTTACTGAAATATTAATAGTAGTACAATATCATGTGACCAAAGAGAATGTTTTCATTGAATCCTGGGTTTTGATAATACCCAGAATTAAGTTCTGTATTTTAACAGGTGTTTTGAAAAAATAAGATCCTGAGTAATAAACTATGAAATGGCTTAATTAACAGCTGCCTTTAATTATTTTAAGAAGAAACGTCCCATTTTTTTAAGACCATGAAATAGACTGCCAAGGCATATTCTGAAATGTTCTTCATTAAGTATGTTTATTAGTTGCTTAGATCCCCATATGGATTAGGGTAGACACGGATCTTCCTGGAGTTAGAAAAATAAATTTGACTGAGCAGACTTTAGACCAACAGACTACTGATTTGTGTGTGTTGTGTCTTCTCATCTGCTTATATATTTATAGTGAACCTTTTCAATTATGTTTACTTACTGAGTGTCATACACACTCTTGACATGGCTTGTTGTAAATGACTCTAATGATTAGCTTCCATTTGGAGTCTAAAGTCCAGCACCGTTTCAGGGAACTAATGTTTTATTATTGCCGGTCCCCTGGCAGGAACATTCACGGCGCCCACTGTGCTTACTCAGCCTATACCGGTGACAGCTACATCTGCTTCTCCATCTGCACCTTGCAGTTTTAAGTCGATATCATTAGCTGTCTGTAAAACTTAAGAATCTGACTGTATCTAATGAAGGAAGCTAACTACATTGAAAAAAAATCTCCAGCTTTCTGCAGGACCTTCCACACAATAATAGTTCTGTGGAATGATGGGATTTCTTATGATTAAGTAGATGATGAGGCTGTGATTGTCAAACAGTTACATTTAACCATGTCCAAAGAATACTTTCATTTATTAAGAATAATAATCACAAAATATGTTTAATAATGATGTAGCTGTGATATGGGTTATATAAGGCTCTGTTTCTGTCATAGATAAAATCCATTTGTATAAAGAAAACCTAAAGTTACCACTACAGAGGAAGAAAACCAAATCCTTACTGTAGCATATGAGGCATGTCAATCATCACACGTGCTACATTGAAGATGCGCTCCCACTTGCAGCCCTCTGCTGAGCTGAGCAACCAGCCCCAGTCTCTTTCCTAAGCAAAGAGATGGGATCAAATTTTCTAAAGGCACTTAATCCACAGACTGGCTTGTGAGCTATGAAATGAGTTGGTGTGAAAAACTTTCCCCTGTAAGGATAATGGTAACTAACTAGACCAATTACGTTCTCCTCTAAAAGTTGAATAGGAAACTCCAGAGAATAGCAGCCGTTCTGTAATGAGAGGAAAAATGATAGAGGAGAAACAAGAAGTGGAAGAAGCACACTGGTGGTGGAACATTAGGGTGAAGATTCATGAACTCTGGCTGGGAAATGGTTCCTATTTTGCCTTGAATCCTGTAGAATGGCTATTTTTAGAATCCTTTCACCCTGATTCCCAAATGTGCCCTTACAGCAAATCCCCATTATCTGAGAAGAACTAAACTTATTGGTGAAATAAAGATCACAGTGGCCATGATGATTTACCTTTTGACCTGATATTGCAAAGAATAGGGATTCAGTACTCATGAAACTGATCAGACGAAGCCAGAGTGTGCCACATTTGGACACAGTCCCAGGAGATGCAGTGTTTTATCTGTCCAGGCAGTGGATTCAGGTGTCTTTCTAACACTACCCAGCAGGATTACTAACTTACAGCTTTCTGACAACAGAAGCCTTAATATCAATGAGTAATGGGAGTTACATATGATTCACTCCACATCTTTGTAACTAGTATATTGAATGAGGAGGCTCGTGAGCCATAATTATGAAAGCTATTGTATTTTGTCTCTGACTGTCCCTTTGAAGGTGTTCAATGTGTGTAGTTTCCCACCCCTCAGCTACTCGACGGACACTGTAGCAGGGTGATCATTTTGGGGTGACTCACCGAATAAACTTAAAGATCACTCCAAGTCATAGACATAGCCCCACTCACTAGTGACCAGGTCCTATGCTAGGTGGGAAATATGCATCACCTCATTTATATTTCTGCCTGATGGCCTTACAACTCACTCTGGAACCTGCTGTCCATGTTATCTTGACATCTTAGTCCAAGCCACTTGCCGTATATTTATCCATCAGAAGAGTGTGAACGGTACACACACACAGAATCCCATGGTCAGTCTCTGGTTCTTCTCTTAATCAGCATGTCTTGGAAATAATTATGTTTTCTGACACATTCTTTGCCCAGATTTTCTCCTGGGTCCCACCCACTCAACTCTTCCTCTGCAGTCTGTTTCGTGATACATAGTTCTGACTGTAGAACCTTTATTCCTAGTTACAGGATTTCCTTAGAAACTGCTCAAGGTAAACCTTAGGAGCTGAATCTTCACCAGCCAATTCTTATGAAAGGCTATGCTTGCCTCTAAAACGCTGGACAAGGCCATCTGCCTGCTTTTCTTATTAATGAGAATGGTGGACACAACGCACCAGCTTTCTGTAGAATGTTGTGTGGTTATGTTCTTCTCCGCCTGCTGGGTCTGTCCTGCTGGGTGGGGATTCTTTGTGGGCTGGAGCCATGGAAAGTGTGTTTGGTGACGAGAGTCCCTCCCTGCCTGGAGTCAGGACTAAAAATGGACACTTTTTCACAACTCGAGGACACGTTGTGTAGCATCAGTAAGTGTTTCTTGACAGTTGTAGCTAAAAAAATAGCTCAGAGATATTACCATTCAATCACTTTATATGCAATAGCATGTAGGTTAGATAAGTGTTCAGAGACTAGAGATACAAATGATTTATAGAGCAGTGCTTTGTGCTAAAAATATTAGTTGCTGATGATTCTAAAAAGTTAGAAATAGAACTAACCTACCAGTCAGATAATCTGCAGAGAGGAAGGCATATTTAATCATTCATCCTATCAATGAAAGATTTGCTATGTGTTAGATGACTCATACAGTAGAATATATTTGTCATTTGTTTCTGAATCCGGTGATTTCACAAAATTAATAAACTTGTATTTCTAGCCAATTCTTTACTATTAAATTTTAGAAGGATGTGAAACAAGACTTGTCAAGAAATAGGGTTCCCTGGGTGGCTCAGTCGGTTAAGCATCTTGACTCTTGGTTTCGCCTCAGGTCATGATCTTCGGGTCGTGAGATCAAGTCCTGTGGTGGGCTCCGCACTCAGCTGGGAGTCTGCTTGAGACATTCTCTCCCTCTGCTCCTCCCCCTCCCCCTGCTTGCACTCTCTCTTTCTCTCTAAAATAAGTAAAATCTTTAAAAAAAAAACTTGACAAGAGACAAAAATTATTCTGTGCTCTTTTTTTTCTGTTGAGGAATGCGTCATTATATTTCTCTATTATTTTCACTTTCTACTTATTTGTGGAATTGCTGAACTAGCTCTTGAATTGAGTGAACATTTTAATTCACTCTGAATTTTTATATTAAGCCTTCAGTGAACAAAGGAGAGAATCACTAAAGGAAGAAATAAATAATAATATAATAAAAATAGCAAGGAAAGCATTTCAGAGAAACAGGTTAGAAAATGCTAAAATAAATTTCAGTGGAGGTGACTACAACTTGAAGGCCTAACACTTTTTCACCTCAGGGGGTCAGTAGCTATTACATAACTGGAAACTCAAATCCTGTTTTAATATCTTTCTCCTCCAATTTAAATTCTGAACTTTTCTAATTTTTATGTGACATTTTTTCTATCAACACCCATGCTTTAGTATTTGTTTTTTGAAACCTAATCCCGACACCTGTCTGAAATAATTGGACCCCAAAAGTAAAACATAGTTTGTTGAAAGGGTACAAAATTGAAGAGTGTGACTTTAATTCCACATCATGCAAGACAAGCTTTCAAAATCTGAGTTCTCAGAAGAAAATTATAAATACATGAAATTTTTTATTTGTTCTGTAAATCAATTCTTTTAAAAGCAGCAATTGTGGTACAGTAAGAGAGGCTGGGTTGGGATTTTGAGGTCACGCACCATCCTAGCATCTCTAGATGTGACCACTTTTTTTTTTTTTTTAAAGATTTGTTTATTTTTAGAGAGAGTGCCTGGGGGCGGGGGGAGCGCAGAGGGAGAGGAAAAGAGAATCTTAAGCAGACTCCATACTGAGTGCGGAGCGCAATGCAGGGCTCGATGTCACCACCCTGAGATCATGACCTGAGTGGAAATCAAGAGTCGGTGCTTACCACTGAGCCACCCAGGTGCCCCGTCTCCTGACAAGTTTTGTTTCACATCCTTCTAAAATCATAGTACCTACCTCATAGTGTTGTGTGAGGATTAAACGATTGAGTGCTTGTAATGTGCAGTCAGGCCTCCCATGACAATGATGACAGCCAACACTTGCAGGGCATTTAATAAGTGCCAGGCAGTGGGTTTTTTTTTTAAAGATTTTATTTATTTGAGAGAGAGACTGTGGGAGTGTGCATGAGTGTGCACGAGCCAGGGGAGGGGGAGAAGGAGGGCAGAGCCCTGTGGGGCTCGATCCCAGGACCCTGAGAACCCGACCTGATCCTAAGGCAGAGGCTTAACTGACTGAGCCCCCCAGACGCCCCCCAGGCAGTGTTTTTTTTTTTTTTTTTTTTTTTTTTTTTTTTTTTTTTTTTTTTTAAAGATTTATTTATTTATTTATTTGACAGAGAGAGAGACAGCGAGAGAGGGAACACAAGCAGGGGGAGTGGGAGAGGGAGAAGCAGGCCTCCCGCAGAGCAGGGAGCCCGATGCGGGGCTCGATCCCAGGACCCTAGGATCATGACCCGAGCCGAAGGCAGACGCTTAACAACTGAGCCACCCAGGCGCCCCCCCCCAGGCAGTGTTCTATGTGCTAAGGATAACCTCTAAGACAGGCACTATTATAATTCCCAGTTTGCCAATGAGGAAACTAAGGCACAGAGTGGTTAAACAACTTACTCAAGATCACATGCTATTTAGTGGTAGACTAAAGATTAAGTCCAGATAGTTTTCTCCAGAATCCAAGCTCCTTTTTTGCTCTGTTCCCTGAGGGTGATTAAAATTCCTGTGGAGCTTGTAGTGGTCCTGAGATAAGGGAAGTGTGTTGGTGGAGGTCATTGAGAGGTCATGACCTCCAGTTGACCTGTGAGCTGGCCCCAGGCAATTGACGGCTCCTCATCCCCTCCTTGTCCTTGTAATGTAGATTCCGCCCGCCATTCCCTCTTTAGGCCCTGTAACACAGCCTTGATTGGTGTTACCTGAACCCAGTTAAGGCAGTTGTAGAAACTTAAGATTCTGGTGAGTGGGTGCAGAGATCTACTCCGCTTGCGGCCACGGAAGACGAGCCTCGTAAGTTCCCTTGCTTCTTAGGGGCAGAGGGAGAGGGAAAACAGACTCCCCGCTGAGCAGGGAGCCTGATGCAGGGTTCCATCCCTGGACTTCCCAATCTGGAGTGGCCTGCCTCCTTTTTCAGTCTCTCCTTGGCCTCTGTGTACGGGGGCAAGTTTACAAGCCACAAAGGGTCATTTGGTCCTCACCGACTTCTGGCTGGAAGGCAGTCCCATTTGGTCTTTGGCCATCAGCCTTTTCCTCACTGTGCGTCACTTCTGTAACTTCTGGCCTGTTTCTCCTGGTGATGCTCCGGGAAAGTCCGGCTGTGACCCCTTGCTGATCAGGCTCCCACACCTGCTCACACTGGTCCTCCTGGCCTTCCCAAAGTCAGCCGGTCCACACTGGCCACTGGGTGCGGGCCATCGCCGCTCTAAGCTGAGATGACCTCTTGCTCAGTGTGCTGATTTTCAGGTACCTTCCACACCTTTCATTAAGGGGTTTGAAACCTCCTGTGACTCTTTCCAGCTCACTGCCTGTACCCAGGTACACCTGAGCAGGGGTGAAGCTCTGTTCTCTCAGGCCTTCTCCACACCGCTATCTACTTTACTATAGTCACCTGTAGAATAGAACTCCAGGCAGCAACAGACTCAAGCCTCTTCTGACTGGGGATTTATACTTACCTGGGTCTCTACTACTTAACCCTCCGCCGAGCACTTTGATGCTGGGTTGAGACACAAGGCTTCACACCCATGTCCTAAATCTCCCTCTTTTACTACTACCCATCTCCTACTTTCCTCTCCCTCTCTTCTGAGGCTCCTAATTTCATTTTTTTTTTTAAGATTTTATTTGTTAATTTTTGCGCGTGCGTGAGGGGGAGAGAGAGAGAGAGAGAGAGAGAGAGAGAGAGTGCACCGGCGTGCAGGAGCAGGGGTGGGGTTGTGGGAAGGGGCAGAAGGAGAAGCAGGCTTGCCACTGAGCAGGGAGCCGATGCAGGACAGTCCCAGGACCCTGGGATCATGACCTGAGCCAGCACTCTTAATTGATTGAGCTACCCAGGTGCCCCGATTTCCTTATTTTTAATGGCGATATAGTCCGTTTCCCCCACTGTCGCTGCCCTCAGCATTGTCACGCCCACTGAGAGTGTACAGCACATTCCCAGGCCCCGGTGTTATGTCAGACGTGTAGCAAAGAGAATGTTGGGACCTGCAAGAAACTCTAACAAGAAATTCTCTGGCAAGAGTGTAGGGGGTCATTTCAATTGTGTAATTTCTGCTCCCAATTAATACCTGGGAAAATACAGTAGATAAAACTGGTGAGACAGACGGGGGTCAGATCCTGAAAGGCAATGTATCTTCAGAGCAGAAAAGTCTGAAGGGTGGTAAGGCTGGATGTAATCAACAGGGGGGCACATGGGAAGGACTTGTGGTCATGTAGGCAAGACGGGTGATGCTTGGAGGAGGGTAGTGGACATGGGAGGGAGAGGAGAGAGGCAGCCTGTGCCCGGAGGTATCTCATTGTAGCTAGAAAATTCACACGTCTTCTTTATTTTTTAACAACTTTATTGAGGTATGTTTGATATATAAAAATTGTGTGTGTTTAAGGTGTGCAACTTGATGTTTTGATATATGTATACATTGTGAAAAGATCACCGCAACCCAGCTAAATAACTTACCCATCATCTCTACGTAGTTACCATTTTGTATTTGTGTGTGTGGTGAGAGATTTAAATTGAGATCTATCCTCATAGCAAATTTCAAGTATACAAGCAGTATTGTTGCAATTTCCTTCTTTTTTTAAGGCTGAATAATAGTTCATTGTGTGTGTGAAATATATATATATGTAAGATTGAACTGTTACTCAGCCTTAAAAAAAGAAGGAAATCCTGCCATTTTCAACGATATGGATGAACCTGGAAGACTTTACACTAAGTGAAATAAGCCAGACCCAGAAAGACAAATACTGCATACCTACTCTTTTTTTTTAAAGATTTTATTTATTTATTTGAGAGAGTGAGCAAGTGAGAAGGAGTGGGGGAGGGGCAGAGGGAGAGGGAAAACAGACTCCCCACTGAGCAGGGAGCCTGATGCAGGGTTCCATTCCTGGACTCCAGAATCAGTACCTGAGCCAAAGGCAGTCGCTTTTTTTTAAATTTTTTTATTTATTATTATTTTTATTTTTTATTTTTTTCCAAAGGCAGACGCTTAACCAACTGAGCCACCCAGCAGCCCCCTGCATACTTATTCTAAAGGATACTTTCCCAGTGAAGTCTTCCCTGACTTCCCATGGCTTGCTCCCATAGATACTGGTACATGGTCGGTATTACAATTTTTTTTTTTTTTTTTTTACTGTATCTGTCTTTCCTGCTAGAATGTGCTGTCCCTATTGAGGGCAGTAATTTTTGCCCAGCTTCTGTATTCCCAGGGTTTATTAGATTGCTTGGCTCACAAAAGGCTCTCAAATATCTGTTGAATGAATGAACAAATGAATAGACGTATCAGAGTAGTGGGTATTACATTGTGAAAGGTTATGGCCAACCCTTGGCACATAAATTCCCTGAGAGACATAAATGAAAAACACCTGGATCCTGCAGTGCAGACGAGGGCATTGCCCTACAGCTGGAGCAGCAAGAATGTCAAGGCATGGAACCTAAACATTAGGGACAGGCAACTTGGCTTCTAGAGTAGCCAAAGCTGTTTCTGGATTTTAATGTGTCTGGTATATTAACAAGTCAGGGAGCCGTCCATTCTGTGCTTCTCTGACCTGCTGAGCTAAAATTCTGGTGTGCCGTCGTGAAAAACAAGGGAAGTAATGGGGAGCTGCATCGAGCCACCTTCGTCTTAGGTACCCTTTGCACTATTTGCTGTGTTGCAACTAGACTGAAATAAAAGCAACTTAAACTACTTGGAAGTCTTCAGTGTTGCCTAACCTCAAAACGAAAGCAGCTTTCAATAGTCTAGCCTAGTGCATCCACCACACATGCACAGCGTTGGTTATTGTTAGGTTTTTATGATTTTTGCCAAACTAACCGGTGTGGAACTGTATTTTGTTGTTTGATCCAGGTTTTCAAAACTTTTAATCTTGTATTTTAAAGAAGTTCTCATCTCTCAATTCCTGATCCTCTGTGAGTACTTTCTGTCTTTGCTTGCTGATTAGAGTCAACAGAATTTTATCCATTTTATGGCTTTTTTCAAAGAACCATCTTTGGGGTACGCCTGGGTGGCTTAGTCCGTTAACCGTCTGACTCTTCGCTTAGGCTCAGGTCATGATCTCAGGGCCGTGAGATTGAGCCCGCATAGGGCTCCCTGCTCAGGGGGTTCTGCTCAGGATTCTCTTCCTCTGCCCCTCCTATATGCTCGTGTATGCACGTGCGCTCTCTCTTTCTCAAATAAGTAAATAAATCTAAAAAAAAAAGAACCATCTTTGGGGTTATTTATCAATTTCATTTTCTTATTCATTATTTTCTTCTTTTATTAATTCCTTCTTTGTATTTACCCTTGACTTGCTTTATTGCTTTCTTATAAGTGCTCAGCTCATTTATTTTAATGCTTTCTTGCTTAGTATTTAAAATGTTTATTAATATTTTCATCTGAGTGTCTCATTGGTGATAGCATATCCTTTTATATGTAGTATTCTCATTTTGGTTATCTCTAAATTGATCCTGATCATAGCTTATTTTTTTATTTTTTTCTTAGTAGGTTTTTAGGAGGTGGTGTTTGGTTTGTGGGATATGTAATTTGATATACATATCTATTAACTTGATCTTATTATGTATTTTTTTTTTTTTTAATTTTATCTATTTTTGTGAGAGAGAGAGCACGAGAGAGAGCGCGTGAGCATGAGCGGTGGGGGCAGAGGGAGAAGCAGGCTCCCTGCTGAGCAGGGAGCTGGATGTGGGATCATGATCTGAGCCAAAGGCAGCCAGTTAACCGACTGAGCCACCCAGGTGCCCTTATTGTGGATTTCTTGAAACATTGTCCTTGTTTATTTTTTGCCTGCTTGATTTGTCAAGATAGATACTGTGTCAAAGTCCACTGCTACTACTGAGTTGCTGAAAATGTATTCTTGTATTTCTGAAGACTTACTTCCTGTATGGGTTTCAGTACAATCCTAGTCAGCATATAAAGATTTGACTGCTATGCTAGTACTAAGGACCATACCGCTTATTAATATAAAATGATTCTTTTTGCCCTATGTAAGGTTTTTGGCCTTAACTTCCTCACTGCCTCTTTTATACCTGCCTTTGTCTTTCCTACATTTTTCTTCCCTCTAACTTTTAACCCTTTATGTCACTTTATATTAGATGGGACTCTTAAACGCAGTCTGCAAGCCATTTGACTATAAGACATTTGGTTTTACTTTTCATCTTCTTTCACGTTTTATTTTCCCTTTTTTTTTTTTCCTGCATTTTCATTGTTTTGAAGTATGGATCTCATTTTCTTTGCTTTTATCTTCCTTTGGAGATACTTGCACACGTATTTAAATTCTGGTAGTGGTACTTAGTTCTCCACGTTTTTCAAAAGCATTCTTTAACTTACATTTCTCTGTCATAAAAGTAAAACAGCAGCTTTGATTACCATGGCGGGGCAGGTTCACCTACTTTCTACCTTCTCATTGCTCATTGTCCCTCCCCCACGCAGGCAGTTTTTGTTAACAGAACCTGGGTTTTTAAATATAGATTATTGTAAAAATTAAAAAAATACGTTTTGACATTAGTTTTTTAAAAAACTATTTCTGCAGTATTTAAATTTATATTTGTTTCAATTATTTTCAGATCTCTGGAAAAATCATTCTGTGTTATGATTCTTCCATTTTACCTCCTCTTCTCTGGGTCATTTGAAATTTGTCTTCAAATATATATATATGTTTATATATATATTTATATATATATATTTATATATACATATTTATATTTATATATATTTAAAGATTTTATTTATTTATTTGACACAGAGAGAGCACAGGCAGGGAGAGGAGCAGGCAGAGGGAGAGGGAGAACCACAGGCTCTCCGCTGAGCAGGGAGTCCGATGCGGGGCTTGATCCTAGGACCCTGGGACCCTGAGATCATGACCTGAGCCGAAGGCAGACGCTTAACCAACTGAGCCACCCAGGCACCCCCAAATATATATCTTTTGAAAGAATTATACATGAGTGGGCATATTCTCTGAAATACCTGATTTTGTTTTGTTGCTTTCACAAGTGTGAGACAACTTGGTTGCATATAACATTCTTAGATTGGGGCGACTGGTGGCTCAGTCCGTTAAGCCTCTGACTCTTGACTTCAGCTCAGGTTGTGATCTCATGGGTCGTGAGATCTGGGCCCATGGACTCTGGGCTCACCACCACCAGTCTGCTTAAGATGCTCTCCCTCTGCCTCCACCCCTTCCCTCCATTTCCACGCACATGGGCCAGCACTCTCTAGTGCTCTCTAAAATGAATAAACAAACAGGGGCGCCTGGGTGGCTCAGACGGTTAAGCGTCTGCCTTCGGCTCAGGTCATGATCCCAGGGTCCTGGGATGGAGTCCCACGTCGGGCTCCTTGCTCAGTGGGGAGCCTGCTTCTCCCTCTGCCTGCCGCTCCCCCTGCTTGTGCTCTCTCTCTTTATATCAAAATAAATAAAACCTTTAAAAAAAAAAGACCAAAAAACAAACAAAATGAATAAACAAACAAAATAAAATCCTTGGATCAAAATGAGTTTCTCCTTAAATCTTTTAGAAGATTTTCTCCACTGACCTCTGGCCTTGAATGTTGCAGTACGTTGTGTTTTAATCCAGAGCAGGGAAAAATAGGTGGTAGCTTGGAGTAATGGTTCAGAGGACTGACTTTTGTCCCTCACAGACAGAGGCTCAAGGCATCTATTTACCTCTTCCCTGCCTACCGCTTCCCAGTCATAAGGTCTTGGGAAAGTTAGGTCTTGGTTTTCACAGGAGCGTAAAGAAGAAAACTGATGTTGATATTTAACCTCCTAGAGTTATTGTAAGGATTCAGTGGGTTAATTTATATAAATACTTGGCCTAGCACATGTTATGTTACTCAGTTATCATTTATTAGATTTCCCCTTCTGTTTTATATTGGACTTTTTTTCTGGGGATCTCAAGTTGTCTAAATTCCAAGCTCATCTTTTTTTTTTTCCTCCATGGTCACCATCTCACCTCTCCTTGCTGCCATCTTTGGTCTCCACCTCTGAGTTTATAAGAGAATACAAGTTTGCCTTCATTTTTTTCTCTTATCAAACCCACCTTTTCTGTCAACCTAGATTTAATTCTGCTGATATGTTTCTAATACTTTTTAAAGTTGTGAAATATGATGCACATACAGAAAAGTGTCTACATCCTGAAGGTACAGCTTGAGAAATACTTAGAGAATGAACTGTGTACCAGCTCAGGTTAGGAAAGAGAATACTGCAACACTCCAGGGCTCCCCACATGCCTCATCCCAAGCACAAAGCCTTGCTCCTCTCAAAGGTCACGCATGTCTGACTTTGGTAGTAATCACTGCCTTACTTTTTCTTTTTTAATAGTTTGACTACCTATGTATGCATCTCTAAATATTGTAGGTTAGCTTTTGAACTTTATATACATGAAATCAATCAATATGAAGGTTTTATCTGGCTTCTTCCACAAGGCATGATATTTGTGACATTCATGTGTGCTGTGGTGAGTAGTTTTAGGTTGCTCATGTTCATTTCTGAAGAGTATTCTATCGTTTGTGTATACTACCACATTATCCTATGTACAGTTGGGCTGTTGGATTGTTTGTTTTTGCTACTACAAGCAATTCTGCCAAAAACATTCTTTAAAAACTTTTAAAAAATAAAACTGTATATATTTAAGCTATACAACACGGTGATTTGATATACATAGTGAAATGATTACTACAGTTAAACTAATTAACATATCTTAAAAAAAAAAAAAGATTATTTATTTGAGGGAGGGGGGCAGAATTGGAGAGAGAGAATCCCAAGCAGACTCTGCACTCAGCATGGAGCCTGATGCAGGGCTCGATCTTACAACCCCTAGATCATCACCTGAGCTGAAACCAAGAGTCGGTCACCTAACTGACTGAGCCACCCAAGTGCCCCTAGTTAACATTTCTTCTCCTCACATACTTACAGCCCCCAAAATCTACTCTCTTAGCAAATTTCCAATATTCAGTATGGTATTATTAACTTGAAATGTGTATCCTGGTGCCCCTGTGACATTTCTTTGGGTAAAGATTCTATCTAGGAGAGGGTTTGTTGGGTAATAGGGCATGCATATAATTAAACTCGTAGATATTATCAAACTGTTCACTAAAACAGTACTGTGTGTCAGAGTGCTTTCAGTCTCTTTAAGATGATCATTTTGCCATCTCATTCCAGCCTGCTCCTTCCTTGTCCCGCTTCTCTTTGTTAAACCCTGTGTCTTTTTATATTGTCCTTAAAGGGCTAATCAGGGTTTGGAAATTTTCTTCTGGAGTACAGAAATAGTTTATTTTTGGAGCTTAGCTCTTTTTTTTCCTGGTCTTTTCCATATGGTTCTCTTTTTCTTTATCCTGTAATTTCTTCCCATAGACTCATGTTGGTTTTCCTTCTTTTTATCCCTTGAACAAGGTGAGATGAATCCAGACGGTGTATTTGTCATCAGGCAGGTGAGGAGGCCTTTTGTTATTTTCCCCTCACCTGTATCTCCCACAAAAACATGTCGATGTATTGATACGTCCAAAGATGTTTTGATATGGTCTCTTTTTCAGAGGAGATGAATGTTTTTTTATGGTCTCTTGCAGAGAAGGGCAGGTTAATGCACTGAGCCTTCCACTTAACTCCCCATTTCTAAGTAGGCATTTGTTTCACTGACACGCCATCTAGCTCTAATGTCTGATTCTGTGATACACAAAGCATCCTCATACATAAAAACTACAGTCCCCAGCAGTCAGGGTCCCTACGGCAGAAGCCACCAGCTGCCACCAGTCCCTCACCGCATCTCCTTGCAGCTCTGCACACATACCGATCACCCAGCACTGCCTGCCATTTGCAGACTCTGCCTGGGTACAGAGATTTGGGGGAGTAGGGTAGGGAAGGAGAGGCTTGTGTGATATTGTATTTGGCACAGAGAGGAGCCCCCGAGGGAGCATAGGGGGCAGCTGCCTTTTTCTCTGGTTGTTCCATTCTTTTTTTTTTTTTAAAGAATTTTTAAAAATTTAATGCAGTTCAAATAATTGTGCCAGGTTCATTTCAGCTCCTTCACTCCCAAACTTGGGGGCAGGGACTGCTTCAGTTTCTCTGCCTTCTCTTTGTATGTGATGACCACGGTGTAAAGGGTATCTGCTGCATCGAACTTTAAACTTCACATTATCCTTAGTTTTCTTGATCTTGATGTATTCGGCATCGTTTCGCCCGGGTATGAGCAGAAAGTCCTTGATTTCTTCAGTTTTGCAAGGCATGGCTGGGTGGGGGTGCAGGGGCGCGTGCAGGCAGCGCGTCCAGGAGGGACACTCACGGCAAGAGGCGAGAAGGGAGGACGCAAAAGTGGGTGTTACATTCTCTTGGACTCTGAGTCCGTGAACTGAAAGTGGGGGGAATAGAAATATCTTTCCTGATTTTTCGGTGAAGCTCAAACCCTGGTGTTGGGGGGTTGGGGTGGTGGTTGGGAAGGGGCCTGAGGGCACTTTTTGGGCCGCTGGTAATCTGTTGGTGTGGGTGCTAGTTACACAGATGAGTTTAGTTTGTAAAAAGCCAATGTATCATTTATGATACATGAGCTTTTCTGTATCTATATTATACTTCAATAAAAAAATCTTGTTGTTTGTTTCAATTAAAAAATCTGTATTATTTTTTTTTCGCCAAGAAGCTTCTTTTTCATGATGCAAACCAGACTGTGTGGTGTGATGAACAACAAATAGGTTTTTCTCTTTGTGCGTTTGCACATGCCTTGGGCTTTGTTTGATTCCACTAAGATTCAGCCATAAGGTTATTGATCACTAAGGTATATGTATGGTGGGTTTTGTCTTATATTTTCATGGCTATTTTAGTGCAAACGTAGGAGCATCTTTATGGGAAAATGTTAACCAGATTCCACTTTGACCTGGAAGCCGTAACATTACATTTAATTAGCAAAGTAGAGAAACATGAAGGCAAGTTATATATTCTTAAGTGTATCAGCTGGAAACATTATAGTAAGGGTGCATTAATACCCCTTCAAAGAATCAAATCTAAATCTGTGCCATTTTATGGGGTAATGGTACCAGTTTTAGGATGACTACTGAGATTTTTAAAACCTTTTGAGATATTAAACTGGTTTTATGCCTCAGCATTAAAGAAGATAGTTGATGACATCTAGTGAATTGAAGATGTCAAGATAGGCCACATAATTAAGAATGTATCATCTTTCACATACCATTAGTATGACATGTGCCCTGAGGGGTAAAAACTACCAGTTTTTCCTGAATTAGTTATATTTTTAAATGGACCAGGACAGTGGTTTTCAAACCTGATTGTGTATCAGAATCATTTGGGGAGCTTGTAAAAAAATGCATACTTATTCACTGTCACACCCAGATTTACCGAGCATGTCCACGCGTGTGTCAGGATATGGTATGCATTTTCATGTGCTGCACTGGGGCGTATAGTTTCTCTTCTTGTTTTTCTAGGATTCCGAGATACTATCCTTACAACGACATCTGGCCCAGAGGGATCACTGGGGCCCCTTGCACCCAGACTGACCTGAAGGGTTTCAAAAAGGAGTTGTTGAAACTTTGTAACAGTTCTGGGAGTTGGGATGGATTGTAGGAAGGAAGAGTCAGTGTCAGTGCAGGAGTGTCCTGCATGGGGAGCTGAAATTTGAGTGTATGGGGTCACGGAAGCAGCTCAAGATCCCGTGGAAAATAATACATTACATGTTAAAAAAAAAAAAAAGAAGGGGCGCCTGAGTGGCTCAGTCGTTAAGCATCTGCCTTCGGCTCAGGTCATGATCCCAGGGTTCTGGGATCAAGCCCCGCATCAGGCTCTCTGTTCAGCGGGAAGCCTGCTTCTCTCTCTGCCACTCCCCCTGCTTGTGTTCCTGCTCTCGCTGTCTCTCTCTGTCGAATAAATAAATAAAATCTAAAAAAAAAAAAAAAAGAAGAAGAAGAAGATGTAGGAAGGGAAAAATGAAGGCGGGGGAATCGGAGGGGGAGACAAACCATGAGAGACTATGGACTCTGAGAAACAAACTGAGGGTTCTAGAGGGGAGGGGAGGCGGGTGGGGGGATGGGTTAGCCTGGTGATGGCTATTAAAGAAGGCATGTACTGCATGGAGCACGGGGTGTTATACGCAAACAATGAATCATGGAACACTACATCAAAAACTAATGATGTAATGTATGGTGATTAACATAACAATAAAAAAAATTAAAAAAGAAAAGATCCCGCGGAATCTTCACCGCTGTTGAAGCTGGGGCTGTTGATGACACCTCACAGGCTACAAGTGTCTATGAGGGCAGTATGATGGAGTAGGGACAACAAGGTCATTGTCAGCAGCAGGTTTAGTATTTGAATCCAAGTTTTGACACTTTACAACCGTTTGACCACGTTAAACTACTTGTCAGAGCTTCAGTTTTCTCATCAGTAGAAAGTGCAGGAAAATAATAACTACCTCATTAGGTTGTTGTTGAGAAAATGAAATGTGAATGTGAAAATGCCTTGGTGCAACACCTGGCGCATAGAAGGTTCTCAGGAAATGTGTTTTTTTCTCTTTTTCCATGCATTTTCCTTCTTCTTAATCCACTCTTTATGAGTTTTTAAATTTTTTTTCAGATGGACTGAATGGTATTTACAATTTTTTTAAAAAATTGAGGTATAATTGGGTGCCTGGGTGACTCAGATGGTTAAGCATCTGCCTTCAGCTCAGGTCATGATCCCAGGGTCCAGGGATTGAGTCCCGCATTGGGCTCCCTGCTCCGTGGGGAGCCTGCTTCTCCCTCTGCCTCTCTCTCTCTCTCTTTCTCTGTCTCTCATGAATAAATAAATAATATCTTTAAAAAAAATAAAAATTGAGGTATAATTGACATATAACATATTAGTTTCAGGTGCACAACATAATTATTCAGTATTTGTACACACTGTGAAATGATCACAATAACTCTGGTTACCATCAATCCCCATAAAAGTTATAAAATTTAAATTAAAAATTTTTTTTTATTGTGATGAGAACTTTTAAGATTTACTCTCTTAGCAACTTTCAAATATGAAATACAATATTATTAACTATAGTCACCATGCTGTACATTACATCCCCATGACTTATTTGTTTTATTACTATAAGCTTGTGCCTCTTGACCCCCTTCACCCATGTCACCCTCAACCCCCTTCCTCTCTGGCAGCCACCCGTCTGTTCTCTGTATCCATGAGTTTTGTTTTGTTTGTTCATTTGTTCTGTTTCTTTATGAGTTTTTAGTGTCACATTTGTTGCCATGGTAGTTTTTTAGCAAAAGTAAGAAAAAAATGAATTCCATTCATTTATTCATTCTACAAATATTTTTCAAGTACCCGTTTCAGTTATCCATTATTGCATAATAAATCCCAAAGCTTAGGGGCTTAAAACAATAAAACAAACCCTTAATTTTCTTATAGTTCTGCAGTATGGGCTCAGCTGCAGAATTCTGTTGATCTTATTGATGGTCACTCCTGTGCGTCAGTCAACTTCTGGAGCAGCTGGGGGCAGAGCTAAATTGGGACGCTGGGATGACAGGGCCGCCTCCTCTTCAGCAGGGCAGCCCAACTTCTCATATAGTAGCTCAGAACTCCCATGGGTTCAAAAGCGGAAGTTCCAGATCTTCTCAAGGCTTAGGCCAGGGATTGACAGTGCCACTTCCAGTTCTATGATTAACACCAGTCCATGGTATGCTCTAAATAGGGAGGGAAGCATGCAAATGTGTGAATATTGGATGTTGTGGTTCACTGTGAACCACTGATATAATAGACTGTCACAATGACTCTTGCTGTGGTAGATACTGACAAAGGGGCGGGGATACAAGGAAGTGAAACTGATGTCAAAACGTTACATTCTAGGGACACCTGGGTGGCTCACTCGATTAAGCGTCTGACTGTTGGTTTCGGGTCGTCAGGATCTCATGGGTCATGAGATGGAGCCCGACGCAGGGTCTGCGCTCAGCAGTGAGTCTTCTTGAAGATTCTCTCCCTCTGCCCCTTCCCCCCTTGTGCTCTCTCTCTCTCTCAAATAAATAAATCTTAAAAAAAAAGAGGTCACTTTCTAGTTGGAGGTATGATTAATATACAAGTACTTATAAATAACACTGAATTCAGGATATTAGGTCCTTATACCATTGTCAAATCTGTCTGTATGCGGATGGAGTGCAGAGGCAAAGTTATGGATGCATGGTAAATGAGGTGGGTTCTTGAGAGATGGTGTAAAAGTTTCCCTAGGAGCGAGGTGGTAGGCTGTGTGCTTCACCGGTCATTAAAGTCTGTAATGGTTCATACTCCACACCTGGGATATTTGATGTCCTTTCTGAACAGGCGTTTTGTTTTAGAATCTTTCTAGGTCACCAGTATTCCTCAGATACCTTCTGGTTTGTTAGGTGCAGGTTAGCTCAGGAGGAAAAGAAACACGGACACATGTGCAGCAAGAGCAAAGAGGATAAAACTTGGCAAACAGGGCAGAGACAAGACCCTATGTTATTCTAGGACTGGTCTACTTTAGGGGGACATGCATTTGTATTTTCTGCAGGGATGATGCCTGTATTTCCATTGTTGGAGTTTTCCAAAGACACAGCAACTAAGGTCATCTTCTGTTCTTAAAATCCTGTTTGCCTCGGGGTGCCTGGTGACTCAGTCAGTTGAGTGTCTGCCTTTGGCTCAGGTCATGATCCCAGGATCCTAGGATTGAGTCCCGCATCAGGCTCCCTGCTTGGCAGGGAGTCTGCTTCTCCCTCTGCCCCTCCCCCCTGCTTGTGCTCTCTCACGCACTCTCTCTCTCAAATAAATAAATAAAATCTTTAAAAAAGTCCTGTTTGCCTCAAGATAGGATTTTCAGTTTAAAATTCTGTTCCTGCAAAGAGATCGATAGTCTCACTATTCTGTAATTGTCTCCATGTGTATTTAAAAATGTCAGGCACATCATTAGATATTTGGTGCTCTGTCTTTGAGCAAGTATCATGGAAAGAAAACAAGCATTTAGAGCCAAAGGACTTAGATTTAAGTTCCGATTCCTCAAGTCCCTTAACCTCTCTGGCTGTTTCCTTGTAGGGATGTGGGTTTCCACAATAATATAAACTTTCCCAACTAACTCACCAAGCTGGGAGGAGAATTAAATGACATAATGACACATAAATGACCAGTTATTCTTAAAGTAAACATTTTAGGATATCATGTAAATGTTTTTTAGCTACTTTAATTCCTTTGTGGAATAAGTAAAATGATCATTGCTATTGTTATCCAATGTGAACATAGTAAGCACTTAAACGTTGAATGAATTAATACATGACAGAAAGGTCCCCCTGGGTTAACTGCACATTTATCACTTTGGGGCTGAATACATGGTAATGTGACTATTAGCTAAATTAACCGTATGTTCATTGGTAACCTGAGAGTCAGCATGCTTAGACACATGGCTTTTAAATCTGTAGAGGGTTATTTGCTGGTATGGGGCCTCCATGGCTGCAATTCTAGAAAACCTCAATAAACATGGTTAAATCGTTTTTGCAAGCCCTCAGATTGAGAGAACAAATTTTTAAAAAATATTTATTTGAGCAAGAAAGAAGGAGAGACAGAGAATGAGCGGGAGGGAGAAGAAGGGAGAATCTGAAGCAGGCTCCCCACTGAGCACAGAGCCCCACTCAGAACTTGATCCCACGCCCACAAGATTCGGACCTGAGCTGATACCAAGACTCAGCTGCTTAACCGACTGAGCCACTGAGGCACTCCAGAGACAACAGATTTGAAAGACTTCAGGACACTCAAGTACCATCACATTGTAACCTCAACTGGTTATACCTCTCAAAAAGTTAATCTTCAAGTGAAAATGCTAAAATTGCCAAATTTGCTTTTTATCTTATTCTGATAAAGTTATAAGAAGGTCCTTCTAAAAACAAACCAACCAAAAAAAAGACCAAAAACACCGCAATACAAAAAATTGAAATACTCTAGGACAAGGGTTGGCAAACTATGGCCCATGAGCCAATTCTGGCCCCCTGCCTGTTTCTGTATGGTCTGCAAACTAAGAATATTTCTCCGTTCTAAACTGTTGAAAGAAAATATTTTATGACATGTGAAAATGATGTGAAATTCCAATTTCAGTGCCCATCAGTAAAGTTTTATTGTAACTCAGCCATGCACGTTCATTTACACGTTGTCTGCAGCTGCTTTCATGCCACGAACTGCAGAGTCGAATAGCTACAATGGAGACCGCAGGGCCACAAAGTCTAGGGTATGTGCCCTATGGCCCCTTGAAGAAAAAGGTCACCGATTCCAGTTCCAGGCTCTTTACAAGGGAAGCCAAGCAGCTGGAATTTTCCGCCTGATATTTGGGATTTCTGGATAGGCAATGAGGAGCTGCAGGGGCCCGTCACCCTTGAAAACACTGTCTATTGGCCCCAATGGTGAGATTTTCTTTCCTGTGTATGGTGGTTTCCAGTCCTGTAGAGACTTTGGGATTTTCACCAGACTTCTCATTATTCAGACAGGAGGAATTTTCTTATTCAATGAATATATATAGAATATGTAGTAATGACGTATCTCATACGAGGCCAGGTGGTGAAGGAGAGTGAGAGTCTCTGACCGCCAGAAGCACACTGTCTAGGCAGGCAAAACAAGATGTACACACATAAATCTGGAGCACAATAGTACTAGATCAGGAAGACAACTTTTATTTTTGTCTGTGTAGCATTGTTCCTTTTGGAATGAGAAACCTTCTTTTGGGATCCTCTCTTCCCCCTTCTCAGTGCATGGGCTTTGGGTGGAACTGATCTGTTTTTTTTTTTTTGCTTTTTTGTTTTTTTAAGATTTGTTTAATTTATTTGAGACCGAGAGCTACAGAGAGAGAGAGAGAGCATGAGCAAGGGGGTAGGGGGAGTGGGAGAGGGAGAAGCAGACTCCCACCCAGCAGGGATCCCGATGCGGGGCTTGATCCTAGGACCCCAGGATCTTGACCTGAGCTGAAGGAGACACTTAACCGACTGAGCTACCCAGGTGCCCTGGGTGGGGCTGATCTTGACCCCTATGCCAGAGGTGAGCCTATACCTCAGGGCTGGGCCTCTTGCCAACAGCCTCAGGACTTCTTCCAGAACTTTGGGGAAGAGGGTCTCTTTTCCTGGGGTTTCCAACTCCTAGGATTGTATAAGCCACCTTGTGGGGAGAGCTTGACTGGGGAAGAAACTGCATAGAGGGAAAGCAAAGGCAAAGAGATGGAGAAGGAGGCAGAGATCCTAATGACACTGAAGGAACGTCTGGACACAGCTGGCCCTTAATTCCTTCTCCTTCCTCTTACGGGAACCAATGCAGTCCCTTTATGAGATTTCTTGCCAGTGAAAGATAAGATGATGTAGGCCAGGGTGAGCGGATAGACAGAGAGATGCAGGAAGTCAGAGAAGAGCAAGAACAGAGGCAGCTGATGCATCTGGGAAGATGTTGCAGAGATGGTGGACCTCGCTGGGCTTGGGAGGATGGAGGTAGGTAGGCTCTGTGAAGGGGGAGAAAGAAGGGCCCAGGGAAAGAGTGAGAGAAGAAAAGTCTCTCACTCTGATCCATTATTGAAATGCAAATGGTCAGAAAGCAACTGATTTCTGTGCATTGATTTTGTACCCTGCCACATTACTGAATTGCTGCATGAGTTCTAGTAACTTGCGGGTGAAGTCTTTTGGGTTTTCCACATAAAGTATCATGTCATCTGCGAAAAGAGAGAGTTTGACTTCTTCTTTGCCAATTTGAATACCTTTTATTTCTTTTTGTTGTCTGATTGCTGTTGCTAGGACTTCTAGTACTATGTTGAACAATAGTGGTGAGAGTGGGCATCCTTGACGTGTTCCTGATCTTAAGGGAAAGGCTCTCAGCTTTTCCCCATTGAGGATGATATTCGCTGTGGGTTTTTCATAGATGGATTTTATGAACTTATACACTAACAATGCATCTGTAGAAAGAGAAATTAAAGAAATGATTCCATTTACAATAGCACCAAAAACCGTAAGATACCTCAGAACAAACCTAACCAAAGAGGTAAAGGATCTATACTCTAGGAACTACAAAACACTCATGAAACAAATTGAAGAAGACACAAAAAGATGGGAAAACATTCCATGCTCATGGATTGGAAGAATAAACATTGTTAAAATGTCTATGCTACCCAGAGCAATTTATACCTTCAGTGCCATCCCGATCAAAATTTCAATGACATTTTTCAAAGTGCTGGAACAAACAATCCTAAAATTTGTATGGAATTAGAAAAAACCCCGAATCGCCAAAGAAATGTTGAAAAAGAAAAAGCTGGGGGCATCACGTTGCCCGATTTCAAGCTGTATTACAAAGCAGTGATCACCAAGACAGCATGGTACTGGCACAAAAACAGACATATAGACCAATGGAACAGAATAGAGAGCCCAGATATGGACCCTCAACTCGATGGTCAAATAATGTTCGACAAAGCAGGAAAAAATATGCAATGGAAAAAAGTCTCTTCAATAAATGGTGCTGGGAAAATTGGACAGCCACATGCAGAAGAATGAAACTCGACCATTCTCAAACACCATACACAAAGATAAACTCGAAGTGGATGAAAGACCTCAATGTGAGACAGGAATCCATGTCCCTAGAGGAGAACATAGGCAATAACCGCTTCAACATCGGCTACGGCAACTTCTTTCAAGATAACATCTCCAAAGGCTAGTGAAACAAAAGCAAAAATGAACTTTTGGGACTTCATCAAGACAAAGAGCTTCTGCACAGCAAAGGAAACAGTCAACAAAACAAAGAGGCAACCCACAGAATGGGAGAAGATATTTGCAAATGACACTACAGATAAAGGGCTGGTATCCAAGATCTATAAAGAACTTCTCAAACTCAACACCCAAAAACAAATAAGTCAAAAAATGGGCAGAAGACATGAACAGAACTTCTCCAAAGAAGACATACAAATGGCTAACAGACATATGAAAAAATGTTCATCATCATTAGCCATCAGGGAAATTCAAATCAAAACCACACTGAGATACCCCCTTACACCCATTAGAATGGCAAAACTTGACAAGGCAAGAAACAAATGTTGGAGAGGTTGTGGAGAAAGGGGAACCCTCTTACACTGTTGGTGGGAATGCAAGTTGGTACAGCCACTTTGGAAAACAGTGTGGAGGTGCCTCAGAAAATTAAAAATAGAGCTACCCTATGACCCAGCAATTGCACTACCGGGTATTTACCCCAAAGACATAGATGTAGTGAAAAGAAGGGCCATATGCACCCCAATGTTCATAGCAGCAATGTCTGCAATAGCCAAACTGTGGAAAGGGCTGAGATGCCCTTCAACAGATGAATGGATAAAGAAGATGTGGTCCCAAATATATAATGAAATATTACTTAGCCATCAGAAAGGATGAATACCCAACTCTTACATCAACATGGGTGGGACTGGAGGAGATTATGCTAAGTGAAATAAGTCAAGCATAGAAAGTCAATTAGCATATGGTTTCACTTATTTGTGGAACATAAGGAATAGCATGGAGGACATTAGGAGAAGGAAGGGAAAAATGAAGGGGGGAAATTGGAGGGAGAGACGAACCATGAGAGACTATGGACTCTGAGAAACAAACTGAGGGTTTTAGAGGGGAGGGGGGTGGGAAGATGGGTTAGTCCAGTGATTAGTATTAAGGAGGACACGTACTGCATGGAGCACTGGTGTTATACGAAAACAGTGAATTGTGGATCACTACATCAAAAACTAATGATGTATTGTATGGTGACATAATAAAATAAAATTAAAAAAAAGAAATGCAAATCTTCAGATGTGAGAAAGAGATGTAAGTTAAAGCAATTTCACAGTCAAGTCTTGCAAAAGTGAAAGTTAACTAGACTTCCTCTTACCCCAGATCTTCATGACTTCTGTTCTTTTTCTTGGTAAAGGCTGACTCAGTTTCTCTTAGAATACTATTTGGAGAGAAAAATGAAATGCAAAGGGAGAAAGACAGCAGTTATTAATGAATTCTTCCAAAGAGTAGTTCGGATGATGGCAAAGAGAAAAAAAAAAAAACATGCTTTGCCTCCCTGTGGGTTAAGCAGGGCACCTGTCCAGGTTTCAGACCAGCCGGTCCTCACAGACACAATAATATTAGATCTGGCCCTTAGCATTTAAAAGGGGATTTTGACCTTTAAGTTTGAAAGGAAATGAGAAAGGGATTACATAATTAAAAATCTGTTTCTGTCTCTTAAAAGCAATTCAATTTAGGTCAGGAGCCAACAGTCTTCCTTTCCCTCTAATTGTTTTACCTTGGCTCCGGGTACCCTGTTCTTGTTTCTCCTGTGAATAGCTCATTAGTGTTGGGCAGATGTTCCCCTTGGGTGCACCGTGTTAATGGGGAAATAATGGAGGCAGCATTGTCATCCACGAGAAGTTAATATTGGATTCAAAATAGAACGATGAATGAGAGCCTGCGCCTCCTACAAGCCTGTTAGCAGCACACTCTCAACTGGGCTTTATTTTCTGTTTGACCTTGGTCAGCCCACCATTAAGAAGGATGGGGTGAAACTATGTGAAATAGATGGCTGTCTCCTTCTACCCAGGTCATCTCCTTTTAACATTTGAAAAGAGACCAGGTAGATATGGAAAAAAAAAGAAAGACTCATGCAGATGGAGATTTGAATATCACCGATATTAAGTCAAGACTGAACCACTCAACCAGTCACTTAGGTACAATTCTGGGAATACACGATAAAAAAGATAAGTCCCTGAGAAGTACAAAAGACTAACTAAAAATTTCATTTTGGACTAGGTAACCCATTCACAGGTTTCAAACGCCCTGCCCCCCCTCAGCTCACTTGGTTTCCTCACAGGTGAACGCTGTTACAGGTTTCCTATTTACCCTTCGGGTAACTTTTATGCACACGTGTGCCAGTCAAATCTATCTTCTTTATTTTCCCTTCTTTTGTGAACACTTGGTTGCATACTCTGCATTTTCTGCCTCTTGATTTTGCTTTTTCACGTAATACATGTTGGAGCTGTAAAGACTGCTGTTTTTTTTAAGATTTCATTCATTTATTTGATAGAGATCATGATAGAGTGAGTGAGAGAGCGTGAGTGGCAGGCAGGCAGAGGGAGAGGGAGAAGCAGGCTCCCCACCGAGCATGGAGTCTGATGTGGGACTTGCTCCCAGGACCCCTAGATCATGACCGGAGCTGAAGGCAGATGCTTAACCGACTGAGCCACCCAGGCACCCTGAGACTGATGATTTTGAAAGAGCACTAGATGTGGCCTCTGGAGATTTGTATATAAATCTTATCACTGTATGTATTTATGGCATAGTATTGCTTTTGTAAGTGATAGAGTAAAAAAAAAGTAAATGCTAGGTCACTACTTAAATGATCATCTTCAGCCACAGCTACTAAGTTTTCTTCTTGGCAGTTCTCTTTCCTTTTTACCCATGTAAATCATAGTTCTTGTATAAACATTAGAAAATAGAAATAAGCAAAAAGAAAGAAATCATCCATAGTTGTTATCTCTCAAAAATATCCATTTACATCTTGGTGTTTAATCAAATCTTTCCTCTATTCTCTCTCTCTTTTTCTCTGTGTACACATACACACATATTCAAAGATACATGCAAACATACATATTTTTAAAAATGAGATTATATTATACTTCTAGTTCCGTAGCCTGCTTTTCCTACCTAACAAGTTTCTGTGTCAGTGAAAGCAGGTCTAGACCATAGCTTTAAGTCCCAGCAAACTATTTCATTGTATGGATAGTCCATAAAAGACTATCGTGGTTGAACACTTCACCAACATCAAGTATTTGCTGTCGTAAATGACTCACACTTGTAACATCCTTACATGCCTAAATGCCTTATTGAGAGATTTTTCAGATACTCTACCCAAAGACATTTATTTCTCTTTGATTTCTTGCCTTTCCTTTCCTTCCCTCCCCCCACCCTGTGTCTTTTTTTCTTTTTTTGGGGGGGGGGTGGTGGGAGAGGGGGAAAGTTTCCGTCCATCAGGCATTTAGTTCTGTCCTGAAAGATACTGGGCCTAAATCAGGGTAGGCAGCTGGCAAAGGGTCTAAGAGGAGCTTTTAAAGTCTTTTTTTTTTTTTTTTAAGATTTTATTTATTTATTTGACAGAGAGAGACACAGTGAGAGAGGGGAACACAAGCAGGGGGAGCGGCAGAGGGAGAGGAAGAAGCAGGCTTCCTGCAGAGAGAGAGAGGCAGAGGGAGAAGCAGGCTCTCCAAGGAGCAGGGAGCCTGATGCGGGACTCGATCCCAGGACCCTGGGATCATGACCTGAGCCGAAGGCAGATGCTCAACGACTGAGCCACCCAGGCGCCCCTAAGAGGAGCCTTTAACAGCTGGTGGGAGAGAAGAGAGGTTTCTGCCTCTGTAAACTCTCCATGGGCATTAAGGTGCCATAAGCCCTGTCTCTGCACACGCCTCCCATATAGTATTTTTGATACAGTATTTGATAAAGGGTTTTTTTTTTAAATATAGTCTTTTAATTTGAGTTCACTGGTATCAAAACGCAGCCATGTGGACTAAATATTTAGCCTCCTAGGATGATTATTTAGAAAGATAAGACTTTATCTGGATGCAGAAGTCCTGATATGTTTGTTTAAAACAAAAAGCCTCACTATCTTACGGTGATGCTAGGCGTTTCACCAGGGTAGAGTCCCTAGGTGACAAAAGGGAGATAGAGTGGGATGCTGGAAGCTAAACAGAAGAAAAGCCTCGTACCTGAACCTGTTGGAGAAGAAAAATACATTTGAATAGGGCAAGAGCAGCCATAATTATATTATGTCTTAATTTGCATCTCATCTCCCAGGCAGGTCATGCAAGATAGCAGAAACAATTAGAATTTCATAATGTAGTAATCCTGTATTCTAGAAAAACAACCCATATGTGAAAGCCAAATTAATTCACAGAATGAAGGCACTGAACTCCCAGGCGTCATCCCTGGTTCGGTTGTTGCATGTTTGGTATGTTCTGAAGCAGGGGAAGCAGACAAGATTGTGGAGGTAAGGGCCTCCCTACTTTGAGAAAGATACACGATGTCGTAGTCTTCCTCCTGCTGGTTCAGTGTGGGGTTTTGCATGTGTATGAGTTGCATCAGAGCTCCAGGCTTTCTCAATTAAGTCCCAGTTTTCGTGAGCACAAGATCACAGAGGAATGAGACTGTCACTGACAGGTGCCAGGGAGGGCTTGGTCCCATTGTGATAACTGATTGTCTTCATCTCCCAAATCACCCAGCCTTAAGGTTCCAGAATTGGGGTGTTATTTCCAAGCTACAGGTTGTTAAAGTAAAAAACAAAACAAAACAAAACAAATCAAAAACTCTTTTCTTACCTCAAATGCAATTTGTAGATGTCTTTCTTGTTAAGTAGTTCAAAGTCCTCCATAAAAAAAAAATGAAACAAATCCTAGGTTACACAAGTAAGAGTCACTGATACTTAATACCTTGTCTTTCTAACCAATTTAATGTGGCATAACATTTCCCAAGCTACACCTGAGCATAAGAATTTTCTGGGGTCTGATTTTAAAGGTTGTCAGGGCATTCTGGTTAGAGAGCTTGTGTTTGCCCCTCTGGACCCATTTTCTTTGCCTTTTCTCCATCCAGCTCCACATCCTAGGAGGGTGACCTCTAGTAACAATGGGCTCCTCCTTTCTGGCTTCTGGTTGGGTTCGGCCAGTAAGAGGTTGGAGGGAGGGAAGTTAGAGTTCTTCCTGCAGGCCTCAGTGAGTGGTGGTAGGTAATGGCTGAGTCTAGTCTGGGGTATTGTACTGTCCCTTATGCTTTCCCTGACACACCTTTGTAGAAAAAAAGTTATGGGTTGAACTGTATTTCCCTAAAGATGTTCAAAGTCCCAACCCCAGAACCTGTGAATGTGTGACCTTTGGAAATTTAGAAGTCTTTGGAAATAGGGTCTTCACAGATAATCAGGTTAGCTGAGGTTGTTAGGGAGGGCCTCATTTTTCAGCTCTAGCTCTGAATTTCCAGTTGTTCCCTCCAACTCACTAATATCTGATGATAGCTATTTCCCTAATTATTTTAGTGGGTTTTTGTATTGCTGTCATTAAAAAAACAATTGTACCATGTGTCATTTTGAGTTTAAAAATGTTAATTCAATCTTTTTTTTTTTTTTGAGAGAGAGTGAGAGCGTGCATCCGGGGGAGGGAGGGGCAGAAGGACAGGGAGAGAGAGAATCTTAAGCAGGCTCCACACTAGGTGTGGACATGGGACTCCATCCCACCACCCTGAGATCATGACACGAGTCGAAATCAAGTCGGATGCTTAACCAACTGAGCCACCCACGTGCCCCAATTCAATCTTTTTAAAAACAGATGGCAGATTATTTGGCAGATTCAAATAAATAACATACCATTGATTGAATATTTTCATTTACATCTTTAGGATCATCTCAAACTCAGCATGCTTATAACCAAACTCTTCAGTCTCTTTCCAAATTTACTCCCTTCCTGATTTCCTTGAGATTCCCTTTGTTAGTGACACTATTATTTTTTTTAGCCAAATGAGTGAGAACCTTGTAGTATTCTTTGGTTCCCTCTCTTTCCCCATATTTCTTCCTACCATTAATTATTGATTCCATTACCATCATACTCTTGGCCCTTATCCCTTTCCCCTTTCTTTAATCACATCCTGATAGTTTCCCTAAATTCTGCCTCTCTTCCCTCCCAAGCGCCCTGTAGTTTTCTAGAAGAGAAACATATCTGGAATTCCCTTTAATGATTTTTCATTTACTATAGAGTTCCAGCTCTCTGACCTGGTTTTCCAGGCCTTCCTCAGGCTGCCCCCTACCCGCAAGTCCAATCTCATTTCTTCTGCTTTCTTACGTGCGAGTCAGATTTATCTACTCACTGTTTCAAGCTGCTGTGCTTCCTTTCAGTAAAAATAGCTCACTGAATTCCTTTAATATCTTCTCTTCCCTCAAGGGCACCTGGAAGGCTCCCTTTGTAGATGGCCCTGTCCTAGACCTAATGAAGATTTACAGAATGAGGTAGACATGTTCCTTGACCTTGAGAAGCTGTTGGGAAAATGAGGAGAAATGGTTAGAGTTTATCTCTGCTTTAGCTGTCTTCATGATCAATATCAGTTTCTACTAAGTCAATTTTATGGAGCCTGGAACTGGTGGTTAAAGACCAGATTGAATACTGCAATCATGTTATGTATGTCCATTCATATTTTCCATGTTGGCGGGGCCAAGGGCCATGCATTCAGTGTGGTACCATCACTGGGGTTAAACATATATAAAAGTCATCCTTGAAATGGATTATTATTCTTCATAAAAATTTTTTTATTCAGTATAAACACTCTGGCTTCATTACAACACAAGGAAAAAGGAATCAGAAACTTACGGTCCAAAGACAGTGATCATAAGACCTAGGTAAAGTTTTTCTAAAAATTTGATATTGTCATTTATTTTTTTCACCCACCAGAACAACTAATAAAAACATTAACAACAACAACAACATGTTTCTGTATTTATCTTTGGGAACTGGTGGTGAGTCTGTACTAATCTTACTAATCAAGTGGAGTTTCTCATTGTTCTTTTTCTTGGCACTTGGTTGTTTCTTCACTATTTGTAATACTGTATTTTCTCAGTTCTCATTTGTCTCTCTCATGTAAATTTCATAAGGGTGGCGGATATATTTGTTTTGTTCCTTACTGAATCCCCAGAGCCCACCTCAGTGCCTGGCTAGAGTGGGTCTCCTAGAAGTTCCCTACTTCCCTTCTCCTTTTCAGTTGTTTTTAGAAAACTGTAGTAGGAAGAGCTAAACTCTGCACATATTTTTGTCTCTACCTGAAATAAGGTTACATTCTTTATTTTTTCACTAGGATGCTTGTAATCTTACTTGATATCATCTTCCTTTGGTTATTTTTCTTTTTTACTTACTCTTAAGGGAATGTGTTTGAGATAGTTTTGGTTTAATTTTTATATTTCATTACCAAATATTGTACTCATGATGCCTTTTGTGGAATAATATAAAGACTCATTTTTAAGAAGGAATAAATTAATTTACTTTGTTTAAAGCTTAAGACATTATGTTTTTGTATTAATCATATATTATGTATACATGTATGTATTAATGTCTTGAGATACTCATGGGATTATTTCTGAAGTAAAACCCTCAGGGACATGTTGTATATTAAAAATATAATTATAGTGCTAAACTATAAGCAAATGTGTTCTTTTCCAATCTAACCAAGTATGGTTCTCAGCTTAGCTTTTTCATTTTGTTTCAAGATGCATTTGTTTTAGTAAAGAACTTAAGGAATCATGATACATAAAAAATGGAGTTTTGGGGTGCCTGGGTAGCTCAGTTGGTTAAGCACCCACCTCTTGATTGTGGCTCAGGTCATGGTCTCGGGGTCATGAGATTGAGCCCTGTGTCAGGCTCTGCATTGCTGAACATGGAGCCTGCTTGAGGTTCTCTCTTCCCCTCTGTCCCTCCCCCACTCTCTCTCTCCTAAAAAAAGTTGATTTTTGTTTTGTTGCTAAAACATCATAAGGCCAAAAATTACATGTATCTTAGTGGTGACAATTTATCTATTCAGGCATTTTTAGTCAGAGGATATTAGAGTTTCTAAAAAAACCCTTGAAAACGATATAAAATATAATTCATCTTAAAAACCATATTGATACTGCTGTTCTCACCTGTCATTTACACTTTACTTATCTGTCATTTATACAGTTAACTCCACTGAAGCATGTATGCAAAAAAGCGTTTTCTTTTCTTTTTTTAAATTGAGGTATAATTGACATATAACATTATATTACAAAAATACATTTTCCATATGAAAATCTTGCACTACCACACCGACAGCCACTTACCTAGGTACTACCATAATATCCGGTTCCCACATTTTTTTCTTGAAAATTAGCTTGATGGGTTCTTTTTCAAGGATTAGCAATAACTTGGGCTGAATAACAAGCTCCCACTGAAATAAGTCCTTTTACAATGGAATCTATTTTTTAAAAATATTTTATTTATTTGATAGAGAGACACAGCGAGAGAGGGAACACAAGCAGGGGGAGTGGGAGAGGGAGAAGCAGGCTTTCTGCCAGTCAGGGAGCCCGATGCGGGGCTCGATCCCAGGACCCTGGGATCATGACCTGAGCTGAAGGCAGACGCTTAGACTGAGCCACCCAGGCGCCCTGGAATCTATTTTTCTTGATATAGAGTCTCTCCTTAATGCATAAGGATTAACAGAGGTAAGACCAGCCAAGGTCCCAGATGGATCAGTGTTGCTGAGTGGTTAGAGGCGACTGACCAGCCAAACATGCTCTTGGTTGGCATGAGAAAAACTATGCACAAATCTTCCTCCGCCTGAGGTGCCCATCCCTTCTTTGTCTACTTGGGTTCTCCTTTTCTGTGTTGCCTGACACCTGGTAGGCACCCAAATATTTGTCTTCTGAATGATTAGTGAGAGAGGAGGTTTCTGAGTTAGCCTTTAGATAATAACAACAACAAAAAAAAGTTGGTAAAAATGTGTCCATTAATATTATACACCAATTTTATTGAAATAAAGTAAAGTTGTCTGGAGGCTAAAGGGATCTGGCATTATTTATCTTCTCCAGGTCATTGGTGGTAGAGTCCAGTAACTGTCAGGGCCATGGTGGGGAAAAGCGAGCGTAGTCAGAGAGGTGTTGTGACAGAGTTAAAGGCTTGTCTCTCTCACGTCCCCTTCCTGCTGCTGCTCGTTGGTGCTGATCACTGCTACTGGCGAGGGCCCTGGCCTGGGACCCCCATGGCAGTGCCTGAGGGCTGTCTCCCAGCCTCCTGGGCGCTTGTTGTTACGGATTTTGCAAATTTGCTTAATCAGATAGAATTCATTCTCTAGTATATTTACGTAGGGAGTTTTGGGGAAATAATAGACAATTTATCTTATGTTTAAAAATGACCAGGATCTGAGGGCACCTGGATGGCTCAGTTGGTTAAATGTCTGACTCTTGGTTTCGGCTCACATTGTGATCTTGCGGTCGAGGGATTGAGCCCCACGTGGGGCTCTGCGTTCAGTGCTGGAGTCTGCTTCAGACTCTTTCTCCCTCTCCCTCTGCCCCTCCCCACTCTCTCACTCTCTCTCTCATAAATAAATAAAATCTTAAAAAAAAAAAGATCAGAATCTAGTGTCTTATTTATACATGAATTCTGATTATAGATTGTGGAGGTTCCGGGCTTGTCACTGTAACTAACAGCAGTAATCTGGGACTGGAGAAAATATTCTTAGTGAGGATTTTATTATTAAACCAGAAAATTACAAAAAAAAAGGTAAATGATCCCTAGGGTATTAGAAGAGACCCGAAAGTCCCCAGTGGGTTGGGCATAACATGGTTTTTGCTCTTTGACTCTACACCCAGTATTTGTTGAACAAATGGCTGCTATTTTTGTTTTTTCCAAGTGCTAAATTTTAAATTACCTTTGGGCTATACAGTTATGATCTCAAAAACAATATGGTAGATATTTGTACATTTTTAAAAATGATTTATTTATTTATTTTAGAGAGAGACCGAGGGATCGCATAAGTGGGAGGGGCAGAGGGAGAGGGAGAGAGAATCTCAAGCAGATTCTTTGCTGAGCAAGGAGCCAGACACCAGTCTTGATCTCACAACCCCCCCGAGATCATGGCCTGAGTGGAAACCAAGAGTTGGATGCTTAACCAACTGATCCAGTGTTTGTACATTTTAAAAGAATATTAACATTTATATTTTTTATTTAAGAGAAGGAAATAAAAACAAGCCCCATTATTTATGCTTAGTCTCCCTTAAAGCTAGAATCACTCTTTCATTACATCGAATACTTGGGACTATTGGTTAAATTATTATCCAGGCTCTTACTGGTTGAAGGAGGGCAGAGGGATATAGTGCATCATTTTAAAAGAAAGCATAGCGACTCTCGGTCTTGGGTTGTGAACAGTGGTTTACTCTCTCTTCACCTGGCTACTGCTGTCATTAGAAGCACATACTATCTTTTGAGTAAAAAGACAATTATAATCATTTTGATGTATATTGATTTGCCCAGAAGATGTTAACTTTTGTTATAGCCCAGATGTTGAGAAGAGAGGATAAACCTGTGGAAACAGAGGTAGTATTTAAATAAAATTTTTTAAATTCACGGATCTCAACTTGTCACTCTTATTTGAGATAATAAAAAGATACCTTAGGGAAGAATGCAGATTCTGACTAATGATTAAATCTGAAGGCAGCCTGGGACAGGGGAGTTTGAAACTCATATCATTTTATTATTGTCAATAGCAGTCACACAGACTGACAAGAACACCTAATAGATACCTCCTTCAATAAATGTATGAGCTAATCTGAATTAATCTTTGTAAAATCCCGTGAGCCATCTATACCTGGACACTCTACCAGGCAACCCATCAGAGGCCACAGGGCTTTATCATAATTAGAAAAGAGAGTTAGAGCCTGGTGTATTCTATGCAATCATAAAAAAGCCTCAATTCACTCTGCTGTGATTAAAACTCCAAGATATACAGAGAAGGAACAAAAGGCTCTGTATTGGAATTCTCTAGCATGTTTAAGAATGAATTGAGTGGCTCAGACCTAAAGCCATCATACACAACATTGATTAATCAAAACACAAATGTGAACAGGTCCCAGGCTGTTAAAAAGAATACCATAGCACTGAAACTGGGCTGAGGGGATTGGGCACCTTGACTAAATTATGAGGCAGGCAAAGTGTGAGATTCAGTTTCCCTGTCTCCAAAATAAGGCTTTTGGATTTAGATGATCTGAGAAGTATCTTTTAGGTTTGAAATGCCACAAGGCTATATTCTAAAATTTAGGGATTGTCCATTTTCTTGTCTCTATGTTGTTTTTGGAGCACGTCCATCTTCTACTAGATGTCAGCTTTTTCTTCACATCTCAGACCTAACTAAGGGGTCTCATTCAGCTCTCTTTTTCCCCCTTCTGTACTCTCTCCTGTCATGTATCCTTCTCCTTTAAGATCTGCTAGACCAACAACGTAATTTGTTCAAATGATGATTTTAATATGTCACCTCCTCCCTGATATATTTGCATGTATAGAGGGATATTTTGAAATATTTATCTATGCACTTTTCCCCTTTCTTATTATCTTTAGCCCTTGCAGCATTAAAATTAGACATAGAGGTTGAGTCTTACAGCCCCAGGGAAGGAAGAATACAAAGAAGCACAGAGAGAAGAAGATATTTCATTGAGTTTCTATCTCGATTGAAACACCACTAGAAGCAATAGATAGAAAATTCCTGGATTTTCATAGCAAGTGCTAGTTTCTGCTTCTGGTAATTGCTTAGTAACTTCTATCAGAATAATCCTTCCAAAAAGAACTATAAACTTTGCATAAAATAAAAAACACAACCATGTGAAGGCATCAGAAAGCAAACCAAAGTAGGCACATAATGTATGTGTTTTACATGGATATTTGAAGGAACGGAGTACTGAGTGGGTTTTCAATTTCATACAGGTTTTAGCCTGAAGGTAAGTCCCAGTTGTCACATTAGGAAACCAAAACATGGATAGAAAACCCATATCCTTACTGAGCATAGAGTTTGAGACAACCATACAGTTGAAATGTAAGGGGGGAGCCCTCGAAAAGAGAGAGCCACACAGAGAGGGCCCAAATTCTATCAATTGCCCAAATATCTGAGTGAGCCCCGAATGACACATATATAGGAAGCCTCCAAGCTTCCCAGCCAAGGCTAAAAGAACTGAACTGAGATTTCTGAGTTTGCGATCAGCCTAGTGAACTTTTTGTCAAATAAACAAACAAACAAAAACAAAACTCTTTGGAGAAACATAATAGAATCCATTTTTTAATGAAATTGAACAGTATATAAAAGTGCACAGAACCTCTTAGTACAGTTTAACAAATTGTCCAGGTTAAGAAATAGGACATTGCTAAATCTTCAGTACGCTCATTCATGATCACAGACACCTTCCTTCCTCCTAACAGTAAATACTCTCTTGATGATTGGTTATTGTTTCTTTTTTTTTTTTTTTTACCACCTTCTGTAAGAGCAGGCATGCCCTAATTTTTCCTGTACAGGGGCTGGTATTACAGGCACACACATTTCTGTAGGATAAATACCTAAGAATGGTATTGCTGGGTCATAGGATATGCACATCTTTGCCTTTCCTGGATAATGTCACAGTAGTTTCCAGTGAGCCTACCAATTTTCATACCCCACCCATAGTGTATGAAAGTTTCTATTGTTTAATATCCTTGACGACTCCTTTCTTTGTATCAGACTTTAATTTTTTTTGCCAGTAATGCTCACGCCATTTTGCAGTCCTCATTCTCAACTGATGACTTTCCTTCCTGTTTCTTATTCAGAAAATAAACCAATTGGAATAGATGTGCCACAATTCCCAGTGGACAACTGCCACCTGCCTGCCCACATCAGTGCCCCTATACACGCAGTTTCTCCTGTTACTATGGAGGAATGGTCTGTGCTGTTAGCTGCAGCAATCATCCCACTTGGGCCCTAGATCCCATTCTTTATTATCTACTCAAGGACATTGCTCTATTAATTCTGTTCTTTCTCCTGCATCATCATTTCCCCTCTCTCTAGATAGTTTCCATTAGCATACAGGCATGCAACTGTTTCTCCCAACTTAAATCAACAAAATGCTGGTTAACACAACAGCCAGCAACGACTCCATTTTTCTGCTTTTCTTTACAGCAAAACTATGAAAGAGCTGTCTCTTCTTGTCTCCAATTCCTTACTCCCCATTCTCCCTTAAATGCAACCAATCAAGCTTTCTGCCCTACTATTTCACCAGAACTGCTCCTGTCAAAGTCAGGGAGGACGGCCGGATTGCTAACTGCAGGGGTCACTTCTCAGTCCTTACTTGATCTGTCAGCAGTATTTGACATGACTTTCTTTAATTTTCCAGGATGCCTCCCAAGTTTCCTCCTCCTCCACTGCTTATTTTTTCTGGGTCTCCTTTGCTTGTCCTTTCTCTTCAGCTTAAGCTCTTAACGTTGCATACTCTGGACCTCAGTCCTTGGATCTCTCCTTCATTTTTTCCCTCTCTAGTGATGAACTTATCCAGCCTTGTGGCTTTAAACAGTATAATTAAGCTCTCAACTCCCAAATTATATTTCCTTTCTGGACCTGTTCAGGGAACTCCAGATTTGTTTGTTCAACTGCCTACTTGACCAATTTGCTTTAATGTCTAATAAATCCCTTAACATGCCTGAAACCAAACTTTTGATTTTTCTTTTTGCAAATTAGAAAAAGACTTACTTTCTCTAGACAGATGCTGCCTGTGTAGGGTATACAGCTTTGGCTTCTTCTTTTTTTTTTTTTTTTGCAGCTTCCCTTATTTTCCTCTTCAAACTGTTCCTCCCATGGGTTTTCATTCCAGGTGATAGCAGCTCTATCCTTCCTGTTGTTCCAGCCCAATATTCTGAAGTCATCCTTCACTTCCTTCTTTTTCCCAACCACATCCAATTAACCACTTAGTCTTTTTTTTTTTTTTTTTAGATTTTTTTTAAATTTATTTGACAGCACAGGCAGGGGGGGCAGCAAGGGTAGAGGGAGAGAGAGAGGCAGACTCCCCGCAGAGCAGGGAGCCCGATGTGGGGCTCGATCCCAGGACCCTGGGATCATGACCTGAGCGGAAGGCAGATGGTTAACGACTGAGCCACCCAGGTGCCCCAACCACTTAGTCTTGATGGATATATTAGGTTGGATAAGGGAAAAGAAAATTCTAGCTAAAGGAATAACATGAAGACAGGGAGGTCAAAGAACAGGAACACACTTGAGGAGGCAGTGTAGCTCTTGAGTCTTGCTGACTTTTTTCATGCTATGCCTTTTGCCTGGAATGTCTTCCTTTCCACCTTTCATGGCCTAGTTCATCTTCTACAGCTTAGCTCAGCTAGGATCTCCCCTATTGGAATTTCTTTGACACTGTCTTTTTCTCCTTATTACTCTTTGCATCAGTTTGGTTTTGCCTTAGTTTTCTTGTCTGCACAAATGGGGATACTAATAAAACTCATAGAGTTTTCATGAGATTAAACTGAGTTAATACTTGTAAGTTGCTTAGAACAGTGCCTGGCACATGGTAAATACCAAAAAAGGTTAGCTTTTATTTTTTAAAAAAGATTTATTTGTTTATTTGAGAGAAAGGTGGGGGGAGGGGCAGAGGGAATCTTCAAGCAGACCCCCGGCTGAGTGAGGAGCCTGATGCAGGCCTAATCTCATGACCCGTGAGATCATGACCCATGAGATCACGACCTGAGCTGAAACCAAGAGTCAGACACTTAACTGACTGAGCCACCCAGGTGCCCCCCAGTTAGCTCTTCCGATAATGCTGATGATGTCGCTGTCTTCCCAGTAGATTGTGTGCTCCTGAGGGGTCAGTGAGGTTATCTGATTCATCTTCGAATACCCAGCATTTAACATAGTGCTAAGCATTTAGTAGATGATCAGTAAATGCTTATTGAAGAGGTAGATTCTTACTACCAGTCATGCAGGTGTGGTTGGATAGGCATAGATATATGGAGGCAGCAATGGTGCAATGGACAAAGGGCTGGAATTAGAAGATTTGGTGGCAAAGCTCTGGCACAGACTTTACCAGTTACATGAATTTGGGCAAGCCACTTGACCCTGAACCTTAGTTTCTTTAGCTGAAATTAGGGATAATCATATTTCAGGATAATGTTTTAAGGATCACTTGAGATAATGTACATGAAAGTCTATAGCTCATGGTGCTAGAAGGTTATTTGGTATTAAGATTTGTAATTCAAGGTATACCTCCTGTAATTACAAAGCAATGAGACTTATGTAAGAAAACTCAGTTGTATAAGAAAACCAATCCTGACATTTTATACTTATCTTTGTTATAAATGTATATGGATCTTTTTACTCTTTGTATGGGAAGGTGATGTATGATAACTTTTGCACATACAATGGAGGCTGTGAGAACATTTCTACAGAACGTCATTTTCTGGCTTGCTCGAGTCCTCACAGTTGACGTCAACAACTCCCTGCAATCAGCGTCTTAGTCTTCTTCTGTCTCAGAAAATCAGTTTGTGAAAGATAAGGTAGGTTAAAATACAATCAAACATGATTTTGAAATTAATTTGTAGAATTAAAATTTTAAAAAACCCAATTATTAGTTGGTTAATAGTTTTTTTGTTTTTTTTTTTTTTTGGCAAAATGAATTGGTGGGTGATTAAATCCACACCCAAACCTCTAACAGTTGAATAGCTTTCTCTTGGGTGCATTTTTATCAAGCAGATTGTGTGCAGTGGTGAGCGGTCGGTCAGCTTGAAATTTTAGTCAAACAGAACCCCCATCTGCCACATTCCTCACGACTGTGGGCTGGTCTGCCTGCGCTACTGCTTTGCAGCAACTCTCAGCTCTTAGGTCTGTTGCAGTCCCTGCGCCGAGAGAGGCTGCTCAATCAAAACTTGTTCTTGCTTGTGAAGCTGCATTTTGTCCCCTTTATTAAGGGTTTCTTCTGCGTCCCTCTGATAAAAGTACAGAAAAGAACTGTTTTTGTATTCTGCTGTTATCCATTTAAACCCAGCCATGCTGAAGTGTAATAGGCCTAGTTTCTGTGTGGTAGTATTGATTACGTTTCAGGTCCTGGATATTGGTGATGTGTCTCATCATTTAGTGTTTAGCAACGTTGATGAACCTGTTCAAGGAGCCATGTGTGCCATCAAGGCAGCTGCAGATCTCACAGTCATACCGAAGCTTGTACGTAACTGGTTTGGTCTGAGAGATGGGACCCAAACCTGATTACCTGGCAGCTCTGTATTTTAGTGCTTTTAAACTTATTTTCAGACTGTCACTACTAAATGTAGCTATGACAGTCTCACAAACATCCCAGTGTTGTTAGAATGATTCTCAGTTAAGATTCACTTATTTCTTCATTTTACCCAGAAAGAATTATATAGGAGGGTCTCTGCTTATTTTACATAAGTAAGAAAATTATATCTAATATAACTGAATACATACTTTTAGTTTTTTAAAATTGAGCCTAAGTTCTCTCTCTCTCTTTTTTAAAGATTTTATTTATTTATTTGACAGAGAGAGACACAGTGAGAGAGGGAACACAAGCAGGGGGAGTGGGAGAGGGAGAAGCAGGCTCCCCGCTGAGCAGGGAGCCCGATGCGGGGCTTGATCCCAGGACGCAGGATCATGACCTGAGCCAAAGGTAGGCGCTTAACGACTGAGCCACGCAGGTGCCCCAAGCCTAAGTTCTCTTATACTCTGAATAATTCAAATTTGTGATTAGGGAAAGAAACAGGATATCCAATTTCTATTTATAAAGTCAAATGACTCCTTAGTTCCTGTAGTGTGTGTGTGTGTATGCTCCTTTTTCAATGAAGACCACTGACTTGGAAGAGGAAAGTCAAGAGAGTCAGCAGGGAAAACCTTTATTTTCTTTCCAAATTTTAACCCAATGCAAGTGTCATGGGAAGGGTATGTTTACAGTGCTATTGGAGTACAAAGGTGTATCTTGGAAGTCTTCTTCCAGGAGGTGATGGCTTAACCTAAGTTTTGAAGGATGGTGAGAATTAACTGGATGCAGAAGGTGGAGGATGACGCTGGTGGCCGAGGGAGCAGTGTCTAGAAAGAAACATAGAGGGAAATATCACATGTAATTGGGGAATTGTGTTTGGTCTGCTGGGATCAAAAAGAGAATGTGGGGTGGGTAGTGGGAATGAGCCTGGACCCACAATGGTGCAAAACAGTTAAGTTGTTGCTGTGGCCACCATCATCATCACCATCATCACCACCACAACCTCTGCTCACATCCACTCCCACTCTTATCATCCTGCTGAGTAGCATACCAGGCTCAATTAAGGAAGAGGCAGAAAGGGAAATGTTGAGTTGTTTACACTACAGGATTTGGAGACTGATTTGAAGTGGGGTGATTTACACGCAGATGGGCTGTTGTGTTTGGCCTGCTCCGGGGACATCCACTGGCGACATCAAGCAGGGATCTGGGTGTACAGGACTGAAGCTCAGCAGGGAGCGTGGGGCTGCAGACAGACTCTGGGAGTTGTCGGAAGAGACATATGACTTCATACTTGAAGGCGTTGGTTTTTGCAAAGAGAATAGGAGAGGGAGGAAGGGCAGAGTAAGCAAACCATACTTTTAAGGAGGGCTTGAAAAATGTTAATTGATGTCATGGGAAAGAAAAAAGGGAAGGAAGAAAGTTCAGAAAAAGGGTAAAAAGGATTAAAGTGGAATCAGAGAAAATGCCAGTAGTAGGAAGAGAACATTCACTTCATTTTTAAGATTTTATTTATTTATTTGACAGAGAGACACACAGCGAGAGAGGGAACACAAGCAGGGGGAGTGGGAGAGGGAGAAGCAGGCTTCCCGCCGAGCAGGGAGCCCGATGCGGGGCTCGATCCCAGGACCCTGGGACCATGACCTGAGCCGAAGGCAGACGCTTAATGACTGAGCCACCCAGGAGTCCCACATTCACTTATTCTTATTTATTGTGTGCCTACTGTGTATAGTCATGTGTTAGCTGCTGCAGATACAGAAAGGATGAATGGCTCTAACACACAAGACTGTGCTAGGTGTTATGGGCAATACGAGATAAATTGGACCAAGTCCCTGTGTCCAAGGAACTCACAGTATATTAGCAGAGAGAGACACATAAGCAACTAACAAGAAATTATGAAGGAGAATAAAATAAGTGCTACAATGGAATAGACTGTTCTTGACTGGAATTGGAGCAGGCTTCTTGGAGAAGATAACCCTTAGGTGGCATCTGAAAGCTTGAGTGGAATGTCTCTCAGTGGAAAAGGGAGGGAAGAACTTTTTGGGCTGGTGATAGTGCGTGAGAGTTATTGACTGAACTATGTCCCTCCAAATTCTTATGTTGAGGCCTTAACCGCCAATGTGACTGCATTTGGAGACAGAGCCTTTAAGGAGGTAATTAAGGTTAAATGAGGTCATAAGAGGGAGGGCTCTAGTCCAACAGGACTGGTGTCCTTATAGGAAGAGGAACAGATACCAGAGCTCTCTTTTGCTCTCTGTGCACAAAGAAAAAAGTTCTTGTGAGAACATAGTCTGACATGGTGTGTTTAGACAAAGATGAATATCTTCATGAGGCTGGGGACAAGGACATATGAAGGGTTGTGGTGGGAGGTGAGAGTTAAGTTTATTCTTTGAGTAACTGGATACCATGAAGGAACTGGCCACTTGGTTTACTACCTCTTGGGTTATAAATACTGATCATGCAGCAAAAGGAGCAGAAGTCGGGGTGGGGGGTGCGCCTGGGTAGCTCAGTCAGTTAAGCATCCTACTCTTGATTTCAGCTCAGGTCATGATCTCAGCGTCGTGATATTGAGCCCCGGGTCAGGCTCTGCACTCAGTATGGAGCCTGCTTGAGATTCTCTTTCTTTCTTCTTCTACCCCTCCCCTGCTCACAGACTCTTTCTCAAATAAATAAATCTTAAAAAAAAAGGAGACGTGGGAAAATCCTTAGACTCCTTAAGGAGGGTCAGAGTTAATGGTCATAATAGACTTGCATCACAAAGGCTGTTGGGGGAGCCTCCTCCTACTGAAGACATGAAAAATTAAGATTCAGGTAAAATATGAAGCATTTCCCACAATCCCTAATAGATCTGTTGCTACATAGACATTAGCTGTGTTTCATTACATGATTTTTGGCTCCTTGTTTAGCCGTGTTTGAAAATCAGCTTGAGGGTAATGTTGATAGCACCACCAGATGGTTGTATTCATTAATCGTGTTGCTGTCAATGGAATAAATGCTTACACAGGCAGCTTTGCTGAACCATTGTGAAAATGTTCCTTTTCCATCTTCTTGAACCAGTAGGCTTCAGCATTGATGTGTTGGCTGATTAATGCTAGTCTGGGCCAAGCCAGAGTCATGTACAAAGCAGCCGGCTCTCCCCTGAATAATCAACTCTCATTTAGAAGAAAATAGAAAGTTGTTTCAAATTAAACACTAAAGGGAATGTGGTGACAGATGTTTAATTGGTTGCTTTCTTGTCCCTTCTTAATGTGTGAGACGCCCTCATGAGAAAGGTTAGAGTAGACAGATGGAATGGGGACAGCCACTTAGCTATCCTCTGTTCTCATGCTCACGATAATATTCACTCTTCACTTCTTTTCAAAAGATCCTCTATTTCTTATAATTTTTCAGGATCTGATTATAGACAAGGAGTTGCCTCCCCCATATATTTGTTACTGGTTGGAAAGATAGTTTTTTTTTTTTTTTTTGGAAAGATAGTTTTGAGCGAACTTTATACTTATCACACAGGAAATGTGGAAAGCTGAGCTTGGCCAACCTTGAGCAGTTCAAAGAACTTGTCTCTTTTATCTGAGGCTCTTCGAATACCTTGACTTGCTCAGACCAAGGCCTATCACAAACACCTAGCATCTAGGCACCTTCTGCAGAGCTCAGACTCTGTTGTGTTCATCACGATTGTCACATGCTCTCTTCTTGTTTCTACCTTCCATTTCTGATCTACCCCTGTCTCTGAAACCCACCTTTCTGCCTCTGCCTTTTGGCATGATTTGGTGTTTGCCCTCTGGCTTTGTGCAGCAGCGGCTGTAGTAAGGGGACACTCAGATCTTCTGCCTGCCTTTGGAGGGGCATGAACAGAGGAGTGAACATTCTAAAGGTACCTGCTGAATCGGGTCACATATATACAGTATGGGGCAGAGAATGTGGCACTCAGGCATTACATACACTTCAGTAAATGGTAATTCCTTGCCACTTTTCCAAGTGCTCAACATCCCTTGGCATCAGGGAAACACAAATCAAAACCACAATGAGATACCACCTCACACCTGTCACAATGGCTAAAATTAACAGGTCAGGAAATGACAGATGTTGGCGAGGATGCAGAGAAAGGGGAACCCTCCTACACTGTTGGTGGGAATGCAAGCTGGTTCAGCCACTCCGGAAAACAGTATGGAGGTTCCTCAAAAAATTGAAAATAGAGCTACCCTACGACCCAGCAATTGCACTACTGGGTATTTACCCCAAAGATACAAATGCAGTGATCCGAAGGGGCACGTGCACCCCAATGTTTATAGCAGCAATGTCCACAATAGCCAAACTATGGAAAGAGCCTAGATGTCCATCAACAGATGAATGGATAGAGAAGATGTGGTATATATGTACAATGGAATATTATGCAGCCATCAAAATTGAAATCTTGCTGTTTGCAATGACATGGATGGAACTAGAGGGTATTATACTAAGTGATTAAGTCAATCAGAGAAAGATAATTATCATATGATCTCATTCATATGTGGAATTTGAGAAACAAGGCAGAGGATCATAGGGGAAGGGAGAGAAAAATGAAATAAGACGAAACCGGAGAGGGAGACAAACCATAAGAGACTCTTAATCCCAGGAAACAAACTGAGGGTTGCTGGAGTGGTGGGGGGTGGGAGGGATGGGGTGGCTGGGTGATGGACATTGGGGAGGATAAGTACTATGGTGAGCCCTGTGAATTGTGTAAGACTAATGAATCACAGACCTGTACCCCTGAAACAAATAATACATTATATGTTAATAATAATAAAAAAATTCCTTGCCACTTTTCCATCCTCAGTATTTTCAGATATCAGAGGAAGGACATGATGGGAGGGAAGTTGAGAATTTTAGGCTATTTGCTAGATGAAATCAGAATTGAGAAGGGAGATTTGGAGTGTAGAGTGAACACCACAAGATCTAGTGTCATGCTAGTCCTTCCTCATAGGTGTGGCTGCTGAGGTTGGAAAACGTGGGTTCAAATCCAGACTCACTAGCTGTGTGACCTTGAGATTACTTAAAGTCTCTGTGCCTCTGAAATGGAGAGAAGAGTCAGACCCACTGGGAATTATTTAGAGGGAGACATCACATGTAAAGCACCTGGAAACAGAGCCTGGTGGTTGACAGCTGCTTGATTAGATTAGCTATTACTATTGCTATGGTTGTTTTGTTCTCCACAAAAACGTATCTGGTGTGTAGCAATGTTATTATTACTATCATTATTATTGATAATTGATTTCCTACAGGCATGACATCGATTCAGTATAGTTTTGTGCGTTACTAGCCTTACTTAAATGGCACGTGCATTTATTCATATATACTTACTAGATTAATAAAAAAATGCAAGCTCACTCTTCTTTGAGCTTTTATTTTTGGCTTCTCTTTCTCAGATCCACCAGAAGCTGTGTGCTAGACAGGTGAAACCACTCATCTCTTCGCAGCTGTGTGCTGAGACTTGGCAGCCAATGTGAAAGAGGCCCTCGGATGAGACAGATCTTGTCTCAGAATCAGATTTACAACATGATGTCTTGTCTACTGATGTCTTGGACTGACTCACTTTTCTCCTCAGGCTTTGAGTCTCTTAGTGACTCGGACCTGTACTACTTGCTTCCCCTTACCTGTGGGTTGTCTGTGTGGATTGCTGCTTTACCTGCCTGCCTCTTGCTGTGAAGTGTTTGACTCCTGGCTCTTGCCTGATGGGATCTCAACCTCTGTTCCTGGGTTTGAGGAATTGCATACCGCCTACCTTGCTGACCTGGAAGCTAGCCTTTGTGTCCTGACTTTTGCTTCTTACCTGCCCTTATATTATTGATGACCTCTCAAGACTAAACCTTTTCTACTGAGCCATCACAACCAATTCTGCCCAAGCGACCCAAGCCTTTCCTGAAAAATGGCTGTGGCTGACATATACCACACCAGGGTAAGTTTCCATCTGGTAGTTTGTCCTAGAGGATTCCGAGAACATTCTAGGCCTTGACTCCTGTGGTTCATGTGGTGCGAGTCAGTGGATATTGTTTAACCACAAGTAAAAAAGTGGATTTGAATTTGTACCCTTGAGGCTGGATCCTTGCACTGTGGGGGTGGGGCAAAGGAAGTTCAGAGTGACCTGCCAAATCCATACCCATTCTTCCTCCCAAACAGTGGGCACTTCCTAGTTTTTCTTCAACCACAAGTCTGTGTAGCACTGCGTAATTTTCAGCTTCTTGAGAGAGTAAGTTTTGTGTCACAAACTCAGAGAGTCCTTGATGACATGTTGACAGGTATTGGAAATGATGGGATTGGAGAGCTGACAGGTGACTCATGCATATGGATGTCTTCTGTGATTATACATAGCAATTTATCTGGGGTTATTTATGGTAGCATTGTCACGGCGATCAGTGAGTGGTAAACAAGGCTCTCAGAGCCACAGGGAAAGTTTTTACCGCCTCTGTTACCAACTGCATTACGTCCATTTTAAAAAGCAAGTTTCATGATAAGCTTATTGAACTTAAGAGTCTTAATATAATGCTTCTTCTCTCCCAAAACTCAAAAATCATGTTGAACTACAAAAAGTCTGATGAGATGGAAAAGAGCTGGGTTTGTGGTCGAATAGAAGCCAGAATGCCAGGCCTCACTGACTGGTTGGGTGACCTTGGATAAGTCACCTATTTTGAGTCTTAGTATGAAACTACATACGCTTGACTCTACCTTAGCTAAATGAAGGTAAATGCAATACTGTACGGGCTGCACAGGCATCCTCCGGCTAACCTAGTTCTTTACACTAAGCAGCTGATAAGAACAACTCCTCAGTGTGTTGAAGATGATGCTTTCAGGTCTGTTCTGGTATGGATGCCTCTGTTCAGCTGTCTTCCGCTGATACCGTCTGCATTCCGGTCTTGGTGGAATTGACTAGGATTTTTTAATTTGTTATTTTTTTCAGGAAATATTTCTAATGGCATATTTTTCAATCTCTGATGATGGGACTGATCAAAGTTCACTTTGCTCATAATTTTGTTGATTTAGAGACGCTGTTTCCTTCTCTGTAAAATGATGCTTTTCCAAGCTGTGGAAACCCAAGATATCTGCAGGTTAGTGACTTGGTAGAAAGGAGGCTTTTAAGTAGAGAGAGTTAAAAGTTATCTTGGTAAAGTCGATAACCTACTGTATGCTTTCCTTATCCCACATGAAAGTGTACCCTGGGTCCCCTGGTTCATATGGGTGGGGGTCAGGCCAAGGAGCTATGAATTCCTTGTGCTCCTATTTGTATTCTCTTCTGTATTAGGGTGCTCCAGAGAAGCAGAACCAATAGGATTTCTATATCTATATCTATCCCTATCTCTATCTCTCTTTGTCTGTCTCTATGTCAAGATATAGCTCAAGCGGAGAGAGAGTGAATTAGCTCTTACTCTATCTTTTTGTTCTATCCACGTCCCCAGTAAATTGAATGATGCTCTACACTGGAGAGGGCCATCTACTATACTCAGTTCAACAATTAAAATGCTAATCTCTTCTAGAAACACCTTCACAGACACATCCAGAAATAATGTTTTACCAGCTATCTGGGCATCCCTTAGCCCAGTCTAGTTGACAGATAAAATTAACCATCATACCTTTCAACTCAGGAAACCACAACATTATACCCTAAATCCTGCCTTAAAACATTGCACTTGTCCTGTGTCTGCTCCATAACTCAGACTTGACTTCTGGGATTTAAGAGTAGGGTTTCTAGTTGAGCCACAGGGCTCAAGGACCTTCAGCTTTTATTACAGAGTCCAGTTGAGGGCCCTCCCGAGCAGTAGTCCTGGTCCTGACCTTCCACAGTTGCCAATACTGGGAATGGACTTAAACAACAAATCCTGCAGTTCTTTCTCAATCCGAGTTTGCTCTCTTTCCTGCACTGGGCTGTGTGTCCTCCATGAGGTTAAAGCCCGTGTCTGTTTTCACTCAACATTATTTCCACAGAGTCATGGTACAGAATAAATAAATGCACGAATGAGTTGACAGCATGAAAATGACAAAAAAACCCAGTAAACATATAAAAATATATTAATATCACATTGTTAAACAGTAATCATCAATTATTAATTAAGTTGCATATAGTGTTGGATTTAATAGAAACAAGGTTATGAAACCAGATGACTCGAGTTCAGATGTTAGCCCTGACTTAATAGCTGATGGCGACTTATTAACTCTTTAAAACTTTGATATCTTAACTTTCAAATGAAATGATACATGTAAATGCATGGCATTTGGGAGGCAATAATTTCTCAATAAATGTTAGCTTTAATTTCTGTAGTGTATCAAACATAGAAAAGAAATACTTTGTTTTTTAAAGAAGAAAATATAAAATACTTAGTGGCAAACCAGTGACAAAATTGACATAATCTTTCTGGAGAAAAAGTTGACCAATAAAAAACAAAAGCATTAAAATGTGCTTATTCTTTGATCAAGTATTTTCATGTTTAGGATATACTATAACAAAATAAATAGGCATGTCTAAAATATGCATGTAGGGGCGCCTGGGTGGCTCAGTTGTTAGGTGTCTGCCTTCGGCTCAGGTCATGGTCCTAGGGTCCTGGGATCAAGCGCCACATAGGGCTCCCTGCTTGGCGGGAAGCCTGCTTCTCCCTCTCCCACTGCCCCTGCTTGTGTTCCCTCTCTCGCAATGTCTCTGTCAAATAAAAAAATAAAATAAAATAAAATATGCATGTAAAGAATTTCTAATAACTCATTTCTAATTATAAAAAAGACAAATATTCAGGAACAGGTAGATTTTCTAGGTAGGTTTTTAAGATCAGCAAATAGAAATATATATATATTTTAAAGATTTTATTTATTTGAGAGAGAGAGAGAGAGCAAGAGAGAGCGCACAAGCCATGGGGCAGAGGGAGAGGGAGAAGCAGACTCTCCGCCGAGCAGGGAGCCTAATGTGGGGCTCGATCCCAGGACCCCGGGATCATGACTTGAGCTGATGGCAGATGCTTAACTGACTGAGCCCCCCAGGAACCCCAGAAATATGTATATTTGAATGGGAAAGTACCCATAAAAGGCCAAGTGGAAAAGCAGATGACAAACCATTAGAAACAATATGGTACATCACAACTCAGATGAACTAATGGCCCTTGTAAACTGAATACATCTAAAATCACACTTGTGATTCTCTCAATGTTTTCCTTTCCTGGTGTTCCTATTTCTGTAAATTACACGACTTAGCTGAAATCCTTACATTCCCATATTATATAGTTATTTATTATCTATTTCCATTACCAGTATGTTAGTTCCATGGGAGCAGACATTTTAGCTGTTATGTTCATAGTAATATTGCCAATACCAAGAACAATGACTACCACATAGTAGGCAATCAATAAATATTTGTTGATTAACTGCATGAATGACTACTTAAATACATTAAGTAGAAAAGGATGACAGAAATGTTATCAGGGATTAACTAGAAGGCAGAATACTGGTATTATTTTATTTTGTTTGTTTGTTTGTATGCCTTTTCTGCAGCTGAACTTATCCCCAGGTCTCAGGGCCCGGGGCCCGGGGACCATGAGCTGCAGGCCTTGCTGTGGCCATTTGGCCAGTTCCTGCCATGATGGGGACGGGGGCTCAATTTGACTCAACTGTGGTAACGGTGTTGTTTAGAGCTCTTTTGTATTTCGCAATTTTTCTCTCTAGTTAGAAGAAATTAAAATTGGTATAAAGAGCCTAATTTGTAAGCCTACGGAATTTTAGGAAATCATGTACACTGTTGTTGTTAATGGTCAGGAAGAAAAGCAAAGAATGAAACTGGATAGTTTGCTATAATGGAAGGTCTGTATTATTAACATATGAAAAGAAGATCAATCAAATTAATCATAAAAATTGACAGCAAAGAGAATCATTAAGGTCAACTATAATCCCACAGAACTAACTCCTCAGATGGCAGATAGCAGTGTACTGTTCTTAGAGAAATCTTGCTTCATAAAAACTGGACCAGTACTCCTTTTTTTTTTTTTTTTTGAGAGACAGAGAATGAGCAAGGGCTGTGGGGGGTGGGGGGGTGGAGGATGGGGTAGGGGTGGGAGGGGCAGAGATAGAGGGAGAGAATCTTAAGCAGGTTCCATGCCCAGCTGAGAGCCTGACGTGTGGCTCGATCCCACGATCCTGAGATCATGACCTGAGCCGGAATCAGGAGTTGCAAGTTCAACGGACTGAGCCACCCAGGAGCCCCTGGACCAGTACTCTTAAAACAAAATCACAGATATTCAGTTAGGAAATTTTAGTTCCAACTTCCTTTATTCAAGTTACATATTTTTTACCTTAAAGTACATTCAGTTTTTGTTTTTCTGATTTGAGAAAAATAGTTGATGTTCTTTTTTTTTTTTTAAGATCATTTATTTATTTGACAGAGAGAGAGAGAGAGAGACAGCAAGAGAGGGAACACAAGCAGGGGGAGTGGGAGAGGGAGAAGCAGGCTTCCTGCTGAGCAGGGAGCCTTATGTGGGGCTCGATCCCAGGACCCTGGGACCATGACCTGAGCCGAAGGCAGACGCTTAACGACTGAGCCACCCAGGCGCCCCAGTAGTTGATGTTCTTTATGAGGTTAAAATTTCTATTGTGGTGAATGAGGCCAAGGTTGTAGACCTTACATACACCCCACAAAGTATATGATATGTTTGTAAATTCTTTACCCAAAAATGGTCTTTGCAGCTCTTTTCTGTGTTTACATTGTTTTTATACTGTATTAGAAGTTCCTAGTGGACTAACAAAGTACGATTTTGTTATTAACCTTGGCCAAGTACCATGCACATCTCTAGGCTTCAAAATGTTATGTTTTTTTAAAAGAAAAAAATCTCTGAACACATGGAGAATGGGATAGAAAGAATAATTTGCAAGGAAGAGTGCAAAACAATTTTCCTTTCATAATACATTATTACTGCATTGTATACCCTGGGGTACTAAATATGAAACAGCCTGGATGATACATGTTTGTTAAATCCAACAGATAATGGCATATCTCTTGCTGTACTAAACAAGAAATACAATTCATTTGGATAGTGTCACTGAAGTAATATTACCTCCAGCATTAGAAACATGATGTTTCTCTGAGCATATGCAATTATTTCATAGGAATCAAACTACCGTACGTGGCTGTTATAAGATAGTTTCTATCATGTGCCTAGTCGTTTTTAAGATTCAAGTTAAAAGCTGTCAACATGGCTGAAAACATGCATATTTAGTTATTAGGTAGCGTTTGGAAATACAGACCATAGGTATTACTGATAATGCTTTGGGGCTAATTTAGGTGCAATTATGAAATTTTTATTACTATTTGTAGTTTTCCAGAACAGCACATTTTGTCAGATGTTTATAAAACAATTCTCATAGGGCCAAACAGGCTTTCCTGTTTTATTCCATGATACGTCATTGTGGTATTATGTGCTTCCAAAGGAACTAAGAATTATCATAATAATGATGAGGATAATAACATGTTCTTAGAGCAAAACTCATGTAGCAGACTTGGTATTTGCTCAATTTTTCCTCCCTCCCTTCTTCCCTTCCTTCCTTCTTCCCTTCCTCCCTTCTTTCCTTCCTTCCTTCCTTCTTTTCTTTCAGTAGAAATTTATGGACTGCCCACTAGGTCTTAAGTGCTATGCTGGCTTCCGGGAATAGAGTGGGGGAATTAAACAGATATGATCTCTGTTCTTGTGGAACTTATAAACCAGAAGAAGAAACAATTATTCATTGATTCAACATATATTTATTGGGCAGCTAATATGCCAGACATACTACAGCAGTGAAAGCTACAGACAAGGGCAGTGAGGTGGAAAGCACTTGGTAGGTTCCAGGAATGGTAAGTAGGCTGCACAATCAATAGATTGGATTGGGCCTAAGAGGAAACAGAAAGGAGGCTGTAGCAAGCATATAGGTGCTAGATGATGGTGGCTGGAAATGGGGCAGTGGTAGAGCAGACGGAAAGAAGAGGACAAATGCAAAATTCACTTAGGTGGTCGAATTGACAGGATGTTCAGGGAGTACCTCAAAATATTAAGGTCTTTAACTGTGCTGTTCCCCCAAAGTCTAGTTCAAATCTGATTATCCGTAAACCTATCTCTGATAATTTGCAGTTAAGAAAGACCATTGTTTATCGCATATGTGGTCAGCTTTATGTCCACTGTAACAAGTCTATACTAGATTTTGCTTTGTAACATTTTCCTTATGCACTAGCTGGCTTGTTTTTGAAACTCTGTTACATATAATTTATAAATGATTCTAATTATAATAAACACGGTTCAGTAAACTATTAAGGATTTGTTAATGACGTTAATGATGGGGATTTTTTTTTTAATAGGAAGTCAGTTCCACTACCTCCTGGCACCACTTTTATTTTTTTAAATTTAAGTAATTAATTAATTAATTTATTTATTTGACAGAGACACAGCGAGAGAGGGAACACAAGCAGGGGGAGTGGGAGAGGGAGAAGCAGGCTTCCTGCTGAGCAGGGAGCCAGATGTGGGGCTCGATCCCAGGACCCTGACTGAGCCACCCAGGCACCCCCTGGCACCACTTTTAAATAGATCATTTGTCAGGACACAAATCATATAAAAGGAACAGAACTCGGGCTTTCCGTGTAAATTGTTCTATTTCCTCTACAGCTTTTTTTTTTTTTTAGATTTTATTTATTTATTTGACAGAGACACAGCGAGAGAGGGAACACAAGCAGGGGGAGTGGGAGAGGGAGAAGCAGGCTTCCCGCTGAGCAGGGAGCCTGATGTGGGGCTTGATCCCAGGACCCTGGGATCATGACCTGAGCCGAAGGCAGACGCTTAACGACTGAGCCACTCAGGCGCCCCATCCTCTACAGCTTTTAACCTGTAAGTCTTTTTTTTTTTTAAAGATTTTTATTTATTTATTTGACAGAGAGAGACACAGCGAGAGAGGGAACACAAGCAGGGGGAGAGGGAGAGGGAGAAGCAGACTCCCTGCCGAGCAGGGAGCCCGATGCGGGGCTCGATCCCAGGACCCTGGGATCATGACCTGAGCCGAAGGCAGACGCTCAACGACTGAGCCACCCAGGCGCCCCTAACCTGTAAGTCTTTTATTTGGAACTCAGATAAACCATCAGAGATCCCTAATATAGTACAGAGTCCTAGCACTAAGTAGACTTAAGGAAAAGAGGCTTTCTTAACTTCATCTTGCTTTTTGATTTGTTTGTAGACCTTTATCATAATTCCTCTGTCCTTGAAATCCTTTTTGGACCTTATTCTATACTTTATGGAAAATAACAAAAGAATTATTCCCCAGAATTATGAGAATAATCTCATCAGCTTTCAGCAAGACAGATTTAAAGTGGGTAATACTGAATTCTCTATCTCAGCGACGACGTTTCATCTTCCGTGGAATCTTCATGTGTGTGATTTGCAGAGGTCGTCATTAAATAGTATGACAGAAAAAGGGACATGGCTGGAGATGAGGCCAAAGAGGGATGGATCTTGACAGATTGGAACTAACTTCAAAAGAGGAGAAAATTGATTTGGGGTTGTATCAAGTGTACTTGGAAATAGAGGGTGTAGTCTTTATTATCCCGTGAGTATATGAGTCTTCATATATCACTAAGTCCTTTGGGAAAAATGGCTACTACTGCAGACATGCTTATCACATCAGATTTGTCTAACATGTTATTTGCTACAGACTTTTATTCTTCTAGGTCAAGGTGGCATATGAATCCATTTTAGGTCTGTTTTAAGGCCTTATCTCAGTCAAAAAAAAATTGGTATTAAGGTCACAAAGTCTGTAGAGCAAGCCTTGGAGAAAGGTGTGTATTGTTCCAGCTTGATTGTTACTAGAATGTAGACGCAGGACTTCCTACCGTGAGATTAATGAAAATACCACCCACCATTGCTCACATTACTGGGTGATTTATTCTCTCCATAAGGGTTGGGAGTAAAATTCAAAGAACAGCAAAGAATGCTTAAAAGGATTCATTGGAAATGATGAAATAGTGGGACTTTTAAATAGAATCATAAAGGTTAGATGTGTAAGAAATCTCAGATGCCATTTAGTCCTGTCTTTTCATTTTACTGAGAATCACAGATGGGGACAAACTCTCCTTTTGCTCAGAATCATAACCCAGAATCACCTGTCTCAGGGCTTTTACTGGTTAGTTCAGAGCAGGGCTAAAACTCATGGAGGGTCATGACTCCCTTTCTCCTGTTCTTTGTGTCACATTGATCTATCTTGAATCTTGAGCCATTACTTACTAAAACTAACTGTAAGGTGCCTGTTTATCTGACCTATTTCTTATCACTTCTCCCTGCACCATCTCTGCTTGCTGGTGAATCTAATCAGCTCATAGAGCCACGGATGTACCAACTTATGTTGCCTCTTACCTTTGTCATATTATTACTCATTCCTGGAGAACCCTGTGCCCTTTCCCTGCCTGTCAGTGCGCAGTCTACTCTGTTTGACATTCTACTCGGCTCAGGCAAATCCCACTTCTGCCATGGAGATTTCCCTGACTACTCAGCCATGACAGATTTATGGTTTCGGAATTTCTTAAGTCCTTATAGTTTATAACAGTGGCTCCCAAGTCCAGCTACTTTTCAAAATCAACGGGGGAGTTTTTTTTTTTTTAAGATATTAAATTTTATTTTAAATGTAGATTCTTGAGCCCTACTTTCAAGATTCTATTTTGAGATAGGTCTGGAGTGGAGCCCTGGAATCTACATTAATCACCACCCCCCTCCACACACAAAAAATTCCCCAAATGATTTTGACGAGCAGATGGACTTGGGAACCAATGATCTAAAATATGTAAGAATTTAAAGTTTGAACACTTTTTTTTCATGTGAGTTTGTTTTCTATTCCAACCTATAACGTGACCTGTAATGAATGTGGTCGAGGATGGTGGGAAAGGGAGGAAGGTGGTAAGACTTGCTTGCAAAAAGGACTAGGGTCTGCTTGCAAAACAAGTCTTGAGAAGCACATTTCTTGAAACGCTAGCTATTCTGGTGAAAGTTAAAATGAAGGGAGACTCCTAAAAAAGATACTTGTTCCACAAAGCTGTTAGTTATAGAAACATCATTTGATACTGCAAAAGAAAAAAATACTTTAAAATCTAGCACAGCTGATAGAGTATAAGTGAGTATGTATTCAGTTTGGGTCTTAGCAAAAACTTTTGGGGACTATATCCTTTTCTTTTTTGTCATTCAATTGAAGTATAATTAACATATAGTGTTATAGTAGTTTCAGGTATACAATGTAATGATTCAATAATTCTATGCATTTCTCAGTGCTCATCATGATACCTGTACTCTTTTTTTTTTTAAGATTTATTTATTTGAGAGGGAGACAGAGCACGAGCAGGGGGCAGGGAGAGGGAGAAGCAGGGTCCCCACTGAGCAGGGAGCCCGACGTGGAGCTCAATCCGCGGATCCTGGGATCATGACCTGAGCCGAAGGCAGACGCTTAATCGACTGAGCCACGCAGGCGCCCCATGATATGTGTACTCTTAATCCCTTTTACCTATTGCACCTATTCTCCCTCCACCTGCCCTTCCGCAATCACTAGTTTGTTCTCTGTCTTTGAGTCTATTTTTTTGTTTGTCTCTTTTTTTCTTTGCTCATTTGTTTTGTTTCTTTCTTTTTTTTAAGATTTTATTTATTTGAGAGATAGAGCACGAGCAGGTGGAGGGCAGATGCAGAAGGAGAAGTAGACTCTCTGCTGAGCAGGGAGCCCAACTTGGGGCTCTGTCCCAGGACTCTGGGATCATGACCTGAGTCGAAGGCAGATGCTTAACCGACTGAGCCACCCAGGCGCCCCTCATTTATTTTATTTCTTAAATTCCACATATGAGTGAAATCAGAGTGTCTTTCTCTGACTTTTTGCACTTAGCATTATATCTTCTAGGTCTATTCATGTTGTTGCAAATGGCAAGATCTCATTCTTTTTTATGGCTGAATAATATTCCATTATATCTTTACCCATTCATCTACTGATGGATGTTTGGGCTGCTTCCATAATTTGGCTATTGTAAATAATGCTGTAATAAACACAGGGGTGCATATCTTTTTGAATTAGTGTTTTCATATTCTTTGGGTAAATACCCAGTAGTGGAATTACTGGATCATATGGTAATTCTATTTTTAAATTTTTGAGGAGCCTCCATACTGTTTTCCATAGTGGCTGCACCAATTTGCATTTCCACCAACAGTACACAAGGATTACTTTTTCTCCACATCCTCAGCAACACTTGTTGTTTCTTGAGTTTTTGATTTTAGCCATTCTGACAGGTGGGAGATGATATCTCATTGTGGTTTTGATTTGCATTTCTGTAATGATTAGTGATAGCATCTTTTCATGTGTCTGTTGGCAATCTGTATGATTTTAGAAAAATGTCTATTTAGATCCTCTGCCCATTTTTAATCAAATTATTATTTTTGATTTTGAGTTGTATAAATTTTTTATATATTCTGGATGTTAACCCCTTATCAGATATATCATTTGCAAATATCTTCTCCCAAGGCAGTAGGCTGCCTTGTCTTTTTGTTGATTTAGACCATACTAGTAAGGATACGGTAACTATTTGCTGAATGAATACATTTGATAACACTTATGAAAGTGAGACTGGGGGTGCCTGGGTGGCTCAGTTGGTTGAGCAACTGCCTTCAGCTCAGGTCATGATCCTGGAGTCCCGGGATCGAGTCCCGCATCAGGCCCCCTGCTCAGCAGGGAGTCTGCTTCTCCCTCTGACCCTCCCCCCTCTCATGTGCTCTCTCTCTCCTCTCATCCTCTCTCTCAAATAAATAAATAAAATCTTTAAAAAAAAAAAAAAAGAAAGTGAGACTGGGTTAGAAGATTTAAGGAATGACAATAAAAAACTTAAAAAGGAAGAAATGGCTTTAAATGAAGTACAATAAGGATTAAATTTGGAGGGGCGCCTGGGTGCCTCAGTTGATTAAGCGTCTGACTCTTGATTTTGGCTCAGGTCATGATCTGAGGCTTGTGAGATTGAGCCCCACATTGCCAGGCTCCCCACTCAGCAGGGAGTCTGCTTGAGATTCTCTCTCCCTCTCCTTCTGCCCCTGCCCCCAAGATAAAAAAAAGGATTAAATTTGGAAATAGAGAACCTAGTCCATATAGATCAAGGACCCAAGCTCAAAGGCCTTCAGCATTAGCAGAGCATCTAAAAAGAGTGAAGTGCAGATAAGACTTTAGTCAGTTGCAAGGATTCTGGTGGCCTGGGAAGTGTATGCTAGCCTAGAGGCATTCAAATCCATAACAAAAAAATCACAAACACCCTGCAAAAAACCCACTTCTAAATGTAGAGCAGAATTCTGCTCCTGCTGTCAGTTTGCAAGTGCTGATACCATAAAAAATCTATGGAAATGCAGTTGTAGTCCTTCTAATTACTTTTATAAACATAAAAATGTGTGGTATGAGTCACAGAAAGTGCACTGACCAAGGAAGGAGTTTGGCCCTTTTGGGTTCTGGAAGAGTCTTTTGCACTGAACAATCTGTGGCTTTGGACCAACTAATTAGCTGTTGTGGGCCTCAAGTCATTCACCCCTTGGTTGTAGATAAAAATGTCACTCCCTGGGGTACAGACAGATGTTTTTAACTCTCTAGAGTAAAGGTGCCCTATAAAGTTGAAAATAACTGATAGGATACTGTAGAGCATTTAGACTTCTTAGAAAAAAATCTCTTTATATGTGTATTTTGTTCCTCCTTCTTTTTTCTGCCTGAAGTAGACATAGCGTCAAGCAAATCTCTCATTTTAATCCATGTCCTATCCATAAGAAATGCATAATGAATGTATTGATGAATTACCATGCAAGCTGAGAAGCTGCATGCTGGCTTGCTTGAGGATTCAATTAAAATTGAGCAATATTATTTTGAATAATCAAATGCTGTTTTGAATAAGTAATTCAAGTAAACAAAGCAATTAGTAAAAAAGTGATGGTGATGAAGTTGAGTGGGAGCAATTCTTATATATATATATATGAAATATAATTTTTATACATATTTTAAATATAATTTCAGAATTGAAAAAATAATAGCTTGTTGGAATGGAAAAGTTTATATTGGAAATAATAATTTCCCCAAACAGCTAAGAAGTCTTAAATTTGCAGCCATTCTATAATCCTCCTTGATAAAACAGGCTCAATGAAGTTCATAATGCTGTATTCAGTACCAATGGAAAAGACTGTCCCTGCCCTATGGCCAGGTCTAGAGCTAATATAAAAGTCTGTACCACATTAAACAACTGTATGTATAATCCAAGAAAGCATTCATGTGATAGGTAAGTAATTCAGACATCCATTCTCTTCTTCTCTCTCTGCCTCTGTCTCTGTTTCTGTCTCTCTCTTTTTCTCCTTCTTGGAATTGGCTCAGGTAATTGTGGAAGCTGACAGGTCCAAAATCTGCAGGGTAGACTGGCAAGCCGGGGACTCAGGGAAGAGATAATACTGCAGTTCAAATCTGAAGGCTGTCTTTTGGCAGAATTCCCTCTTCTTTGGGGTGGTTGGTCTTTTTTATTTTATTTCATTATCATTCTTTTTTTTAAATTTGAGTATAGTTGACACACAATGTTATATTAGTTTCAGGTGTACAATATTGTCATTCAGTAATTCTATATGTTATGCTAGGCTCACCCCAGTGTAGCTACGGTCTGTCACCATTCAATGGTATTACAATATTGTTGACTATATTCTCTATGCTCTTTTATTCCATGACTTTTCATTCCATAACTGGGAGCCTGTATCTCCCACTCCCCTTCACCCATTCCCCACCCCCCCACCTCTCTGGCAACCACAAGTTCTCTGTATTCATAGGTCTGATTCTTCTTTTTGTGGTTATTCGTTTTGTTTTTTATTTTTTAAAAAGATTTTATTTATTTATTTGACAGAGAGAGATGCAGTGAGAGAGGGAGCACAAGCAGAGGGAGTGGGAGAGGGAGAAACAGGCTTCCCACGGAGCAGGGAGCCCGATGTGGGGCTCGATCCCAGGACCCTGGGATCATGACCTGAGCCGAAGGCAGACGCTTAACAACTGAGCCACCCAGGCACCCCTGTTTTGTTTTTTAGATTCTACCTAAGTAAAATCGTATGGTATTTGTCTTTCTCTGTCTGACTTCTCTCCCTTATTTCATAATACCCTTTAGGTCCATCCAGGTCAATCTTTTTTTTTTTTAAGGCCTTCAACTGATTGGATGAGGCCCAGCCACATTATTGAGGATAATGTGCTTTACTTCTAGTCGGCTGATTTAAATATTAATCTCATTAAAAACACCTTCACAGAATCATCTAGAATAACATTTGATGAAATAGCTGTGTACTATGCCCCAGCCAAGTTGACACATAAAATTAACCATCATGATCTGCTATGTATTTGTGTAGCCCTCCTTCAAATCCTTATTGAAATGAGGTAGGTTATAAAATGTACCTGAGGTTAAACATGGTTTTTCTTTTTAGTTATTTCTAAAAGCTGTACCTGGCACAACCGTTAGTTTCCTTAAGCCCCACCCTGTCTTCTTTGGGATGGCTCTTATTTCATCACCCTGGCATTGAAAAGCTATATGTAGTCAGGAGCTGCAACCATCCATCCCTGTGGTGGCAAACAGGTGTTTCTATTTATGCCTTCCACTGGATATGCCTCTCTCTGGAGATTTGAAAAACCTGGATATCAATTACTATTTTTTTAAAGATTATTTATTTATTTATTTATTTGACAGAGAGACAGCGAGAGAGAGGGAGTTGCAGGCTTCCCAAGGAGCAGGGAGCCCGATGCAGGGCTCCATCCCAGGACCCTGGGATCATGACCTGAGCCGAAGGCAGACGCTTAACGACTGAGCCACCCAGGCGCCCCCAGTTATATAACTATTAAGTAAACACTTCAACTTCTGTTTTCTAGTTGTCTTACTTAAGACTCTTGGTTGCAATTATCAGGAACACATTTCTAATTCTTTAAGCAAGAAGAAAGTTCATAAGGAGGATTCAAGCAAAATTAGGGTGGCTTGTGTTATTCAAAACTAAAGAGAAATAAATAATTGGTAAAAAACCTGGATGTGAACCACATACTGTGATTATGAAGGTTCTTACTATCTCATAGCAACTAGACCAGGAAGTTCTTCTTTGTGTCTAATCTAAATTCTTGCTGCTGAAATTTAAGTAGTTCTTTTTCTGTGTGACTAATAGTAGAAGAGAAACTTTTCATCTAAGGGTAGGAAGCATCTCTGGGTCAGGTGTTTATCACCAGGCTAAGAGGCTGTGGCCAGGAGAGCAGGATCTACAGTAAAAATATAGCTTTTGGGGGCCGTGTGTGTGTGTGTGTGTGTGAGGAGAAGGTGGAGGAGTGTGTGAGGAGAAGGCGGAGGAGAAGGGAAGGGACAAAGAGACATTCAGGTGGGATATTTCTCAGAGAACAGATGCTTGGATTGGGCAGACACAATAAACCTTGCTATGATGATTTTCCCTCTTATAATTGGTAGTTTTATATAATTGATAAGCCACTTAGAATAATAATAAAGAAAAAGGTCCTAATATTAGGGTGTGGAAGTGTTCTTGAAAGATCTACTAGTCAATCTCCTCACCCTACTTTCCTAAGAAATGTTTTTATTAAATATTGTACTGACTGTGAGAATAAAGAGTAGCAATATATAATGTAAAACATAAAGCTCCCCATTGCCAATATCAGCCCCCACACCCTCACCCCAGTGCCATTCACTAGAGGTGAAATGTTGCTCTGTTTGGTAGGTGGCCTACAGATATTTCCTTTAAATGTATAACTATCTTTATTCATAAAACATCCGTAGCATATACATCTGTACCAATCAGGATCTTTTTAGCTGCAAGTGAGGGAAAACTTAATTCAAGCTAGCTAAATTTATGAGGATATTTTTTACCTTAATCGCAGGAAGTCTGGGGGTAGGGTGTCTCCAGGCACAATATGATCAGGGCAGGTCAGATTCGTGTGATTATTTTTTTCTTAGTTCTGCCTCCTACATATGTTGGCCGGTCTTCAGAGAGCTTTCCTCATGGTGACTGGATGGCTCTCAGAGCATCTGGGTCACATGCCTCCTTGTTCATAGCGGGTCAGAGAGGGAGAAAACTTACTTCAGTCATGGAATCATTTGGATCAGCTTAAATCTTGTGCTCATCTCTGGGTCGATAGCATTATGGAGCACTGCCACATGCTGATTGGTTTAAGGCTGGATTCCTGACCCATCACTGATGAGGGGGATTGGGTTACCATGATCAGATTGGACTAATCAGAATCCACCCCTGAAGGTGGAATAGGGTCAATTTCTGCTGAGTCACATGATCTATGTGGGGAAAACATGAATATACGTTGAGATGGAGGCAGGAGAGGATAGCTGTGGTGTAGGCAACCAGCAATATCATTTAAATGCTTGTCTGTAAGCATATAACATGTATGTTATTCTTTCCCCCCACCAGAAGACCATATTGTACATTTGATTTGTTTTTTTCAAGTAGGGAATTATTTTGAAATTTTTATTTTTTTATTTTTTATTTTTAAAGATTTTAATTTATTTGACAGAGAGAGAGACAGCGAGAGAGGAAACAAGCAGGGGGAGTGGGAGAGGGAGAAGCAGGCTTCCCGCGGAGCAGGGAGCCCGATGTGGGGCTCGATCCCAGGACCCCCGGATCATGACCTGAGCCGAAGGCAGATGCTTAACGACTGAGCCACCCAGGCGCCCCTTACTTTGAAATTTTTGACCTAAGAACTGAAGATTAGAACTTGCAGATTTACCAGGAATGAGGTCATTAGGATGTTTATGAAAAGCAGAAATAGATAATTTCATAGAACCTGACTAGGAACAGTGGCCAAGAAAGGATGATATTTTAGGATATTAGTGATTGATATTACCTCAGGGCAGTGGGGGCAACGTAGAGGATATCTGAGGGGAGGGGGGAAGTGCTGCCCTTGTGAGGGTGCCTTTGAAGTCTCCTCATTGTCTCTTGCTGCTGCCAGCCTGCTGTCAACTAGTCATTCTCTTATCATCCCTGCTCGGCCACCTGCCTGGGTCCTGAAATGGCAATATATCAGGTGGTAGGTGATAGTTTGATTTTAGCCATATCTTGATGATAGCAAGGTTACGGATACTATTGAAGAAAGTCCATCTAATTTTTCCAGATATTGCTGGCCATTAGAAACTTGAATTTCTATAGTTTATATTAGTGAAATATAATTCATTCCAGATCCTTGACTATATTGTCCAGCTCAGTCATTAGCAAACGGGCACACGTGCCAAAGCTGGTTGTACTCCAAGACGCAGGTGGTTCCCAGTGTACCCAGGGTGACACTCACTTTCTCTTCTGCATCATTCTTCAGCAGTTAGAGTGGAATATGGGGATCCTCGCTAAAGTCGTCTCTGATGGCTCTGACTTGGAGATAGGTAGATGACAGGGTCATGGAAAGCCAGGGACAGTGTGGTAGGTGGCATGCAGCTCATAGGGGCAGTGACTTTTCTGTGAGGGAGGAGGAGTAATGGTCTTGAAGAGGCATTGTGAGTGGGGAGTCTCCTATACCATTCTCACCACTGAGGGATATGGAACAACGAGCAGCCTTTCCCTGGCGAGTTGCTGGAGAAGTGGAGTCTTTCATGGGGAGACAGGAGAAGAAGGCAGGGTTCAGAGGGGCTGTTTGTACGTGACTGCTCACAGAGAAGCAAGCCTCAGCCGGGTCTCAGCACACAGGCTGCCGAGGGTGAGGGAACAGGGTTCTCAAGGCGGTCACCGGGAGTCGGGGCTCTTACTCATGCTCCCTGGGCATCAGGTGGAGGTGAAAATACCAAACTGGCAAGTCTGTTGTGAGGATCAACTACAGTTGCCCGCCCGGACATATCCTTTGTTTTGAAATTGTTGTTTTCCAACCCTGCATCATAATGTGAACGTTGATTCCCTAAGTGAAGCTGCTCTCATCTATGGAAAAAAGATTCTTGGCTTCTGCCTTTTTCCCTTTATTGCCACTCTCTATCATACCTCTGCCTAAAGAAAAGAGGTCAGTGATTTGGCCACCCCATTGTTGAACTGTTGCCAACTCTTTTTTTTTTTCCAGGTTCATAATTTCTTGTACAAATTGAGTATCACATGATGGGTTGACATTAGCTTCTCCAGGCATGGGAACTTAACAGATGAGGTACAGGTTAAAATCTGTTTATTTTGCTTTACAGCTGGTGTTTTTTTTTTAGATCTTACTTGAAGTATAAGACCATCAAAGCAATGTCTCCTTGTGTGGCCAGTACACAATTCGTTCTGTGTGTGCGAGTATAAGCGTTGAGATTTTTTTTGATACCAGTGAAATGGAATTGGGCATCAGTTTCTGGACCTGCCATGATTTCAATCTTGAAAAAGGCACCAATTCCTCTGGTTGTCGAACTGTTGCCAACTCTTGGTATATGCACAGCATTGTAGAGTACTCCCAAAGCTCTAATTGCTTTATAAAACCTTAAAATCACTTAGTAATGCTTATCAACCCCTAATATTAATGGATAATGATGAAAATCATAGATGTCTCCCCATAACTGATAGCATAAAATCAGTCGAGTCTGAGCCATCCTTTTTTGCTAGGAAATGTCATAAAATTATGGAAGTAAAGTAGTATGTTTTCCAACATTTATCTTGTGAAAAATTTTCTGTATTTTTTAATACTAAGTTATCATGCCTACCTGTTTTATAGTAATAACATCTAATGCAATTGGTTGAACTGTATCTGAGGAAAAGAAAACAGAAAAATTTCAAGAACTTTAAAAATTTTTAATTTATTTTTTTAAAGATTTTATCTATTTATTTGAGAGAGAGAGAGAGAGCGCGCACAAGCAGGGGGAGGGGCAGTGGGAGAGAGACAAGAGACTCTCCACTGAGTGGGGAGCCCAACACTGGGCTGGATCTCAGGACCCTGAGATCATGACCTGAGCTGAAGTCAAATGCTTAACCAAGAGCCACCCAGGTGCCCCCAATTTTTAATTTCATTTTTATTTTTCAATTGCAATGTAGGTGACACACATTTAAAACTTCATTTATAAATGTTTTTATAAGCCTGTCATAATATTGCTAAACAGGCTGCAGAGAATATGATAGATTTTTTCGGATTGTGTAGGCACCAACCATTAAATCTTCAGCTTTGACTATGAAGATTAACACTACAGTCTCATCAGAGCATGCACATTGGGCTTCAGATCACTACCCCGGGGGGATGCTGAGAGAAGAAATTTGTGTTATATGTTCACTGTGAACTCAGTAAACACTCACGGCCACTTTAGTTTTGATTTTTAGTTGGAGGCAGGAAGTTTTTTTTTTTTTTAAGATTTTATTTATTTGCGAGAGAGAGAGAATGAGAGACAGAGAGCATGAGAGGGAGGAGGGTCAGAGGGAGAAGCAGACTCCCTGCTAAGCAGGGAGCCTGATGTGGGACTCGATCCCGGGACTCCAGGATCATGACCTGAGCCGAAGGCAGTCGCTTAACCAACTGAGCCACCCAGGCGCCCCAGGAAGTTTTTGCTTAACAGCTTTTGGTTGTTTAGAATCAAACTCCATGTCTGAATACATAGCAGTAAATATTGTATTCTTAGAAGTTTTCTGTTTAGGGGCACCTGGGTGGTTCAGTCCATTAAGTGTCTGACTCTTGATTTTGGCTCAGGTCATGATCTCAGGGTTGTGGGACTGGGCAGTTGGGCTCCGTGCTGGGCATGGAGCCTGATTAAGATTCTCTCTTTCTCCTTCTCCCTCCACACCTCACCCTGTTCCCCCCCTCAAAAAAAGTTTTCTTTTTAAATTTAACAAATATTTACTGAGCACTTACTACATGCAAAGATTGACATTATGGGCTGGAAATATGGATAGGATACAAATCTATCCTTCAAGGAACTTAGCATTTAGTGGGAGATATTCATGCATTTTCAAATTTCAAATTGGATCTCAACAACATCTGTATGTGTATACATACATGTATAAAATGGTAAAAATATTATTTTTTTAAATAGCTAATACCGGAATTATATTTAAGAGGGTGATGACTTTCCCCAAAGAGGAATTTACTGATCTCCTTCTAGAGGCCTATAAGCCTGTATTCTCAGAGCTGAATGAAAGAAGCTAAGGGTCCCGTTGTTCACAGTGCAGAGTTCCACTTTTTCCCTCTGTTTTAATTATATTTCAAGGTAGATTTTCCTGGAGTACAGAGCTCCTCCTGTTCAGCCTCTCCAGAAGTAAACCTGTCTGCTGGAAGGAGACCCGTGTCTCTACTCGATGCAGAATTTCAATAAAGCCTTCTGTTGTTAACCCTGTGTCATACCCCACCTATGAGGCAGGCTTTGCTTCTTCCTGAAAATTTCTTGTTCATCTGCTTACCAGCTTCCAAAATTTGTTAACACTACTGTCATTTCCTTTATCAGGCTCTTTAGTATTTTGGGTTTATTAATGTTACTTCCTTTACTTTTATTTTGGGGGCTTTGGGGAAGAAGCAGCGGTAATCTCTTTTGCACAAAAAATGTGTCCAATTACCTATGCTTAACCCTGGGGGATCTTTGGGCATGGCACTGAGATCTGACACCTTTGTGGCATTGCTCCCAGACCACCCCTGTGTTGGTCAGAATGGTTCTTGGCATCTCTCATTCATGCTATATATTGACCCAGCTGGAAGTTTACTACTGAATAGCATGTGCCATATTTCAGGTTTGAAGGATATTATATCACTCTACGGGGATCTGTGTGACATTATTATAACTGAACCCCAGTCCATCTACAGCAAAGTTAATCACTGAGCCATCAGGTTTGCAGCAGGGAAAGGGCTTATTTGAGAAGCAGCCAAAGGAGGAGACAGGAGGGCAAGACTCAAATCTGCCTCCCTGAAGGGGGAGAGAAAAATTTTTTATAATCATAGGAGTTGTGATTCCATACATATTGATGACAAGAATGGGGAAACTTATGAATTGGAATAGGAAACTTATGAGGAAAGATGGAGCATGTGCATTAAGCAAACATATATGTAACATACATCCAATATTCACTTTGGGGTGGAGACTTAGTATCAGAAAGAGTCAAAATTCAGCCCCTGATATTAAGAGTTTATCTTAGGACAAGGAGAAGGGGCTATGGGCATGCTCCAAGAGCTGGTATAAACTGAATGGGCTCATTATCTCAGGTAAGGAGTGCAGGGCCTTGCTTGCCCATAGGCTGAAACCATATTAGTTGACCTTAAATCCAGGCTTCTTCAGAGACACCTAGTAGATTTGTTAGTGGGGTCCAAAAAGACACACTAGCTGATTAAGCAGAAACAGTTCTCTGAAAAACAAGCTTTAAATTTCCTGTTAGTTTCAACCTCATTAACTCTATGGAGCATGGTTTCAATCCCCCCTAAGTTATGATCATTCTTCAGTCTTGAAGGAATTGGGTTGGTGTCCACTCTTAGCTACTTTTCTTATCTCCTCTGGTAAGGTAGTTTCAGGTAAAAAGCAGTTTTGCAAGTCTTAGCTGTAAGCAAAATTCCCTTGATGATTAACATGCCTACGTGCAGGGCTAAACAGAAGTTCCTAATCTATAGATCACAGCAGCAAGAGACATAGAAGCAACATGGAGTCAGACATGCTAAGCTTCTCCTTGTTACATTATATTTGTATCATAGGACATTCCTCCATTTCCTAAATACTTGAATGGGCAAAGTAGTATCCTAAGTGGGGTATAAGATTTGAGTAAGACATGCAATTGCACTTTAAGGAGTCTAGACTCCAGGTACTCTGCTGGGGGAGCTAAGAACACACATAAGTAACTATAATACAACAAAGGAAATCCTAAGTGCTCTGTAGTAGGTCCTGAGAAGGTACTCTGAGAATTCAGGGGAGGAAAAAATTAATAGTGATGGAAAAGACATGAAGATCAGAGATGAGTTGGCCTCTGACCTGGAGCAGAAAGATGAATAAAAAGGGCATTTCAGGTAGAGGGGAAAATATCAAAAAAGGATTGGAAGCATGAACACTTCAGTATTGTATTTACCAAATTCCACTGATTTTAAGATGCATTTATTGGAAAACACTCAACTAATTTATATGTCATAGGAAAAAACCGACTCACAGTTAATCCATGATACGATTTTTTCTTCGTAATTTTTATTTCATGCTATTAAGAAAGTTCTTTTGGATTTATGTAATGTGGATTTTACTATATTTTATTCTTGTGCATTTATAAAAAGGAAAATATAAAATAATATTCCTAATAGGTTTTAAAATTTAAAATCTGACTCTTCTGAATCACTGTTCCATGTATAATTGATAATATCCATGTTCCTCTACACAGTATTATTTATCCTTGTATTTTTCAGCGCACTGGTGATGTGGCAGTTCTTTTTTTTTTTTTTTTTTTTCAGATTTTATTTATTTGTTTGAGAGAGAGAGAATGAGAGAGAGCACATGAGAGGGGTTAGGGTCAGAGGGAGAAGCAGACTCCCTGCCGAGCAGGGAGCCCGATGCGGGACCCGATCCAGGGACTCCAGGATCATGACCTGAGCCGAAGGCAGTCGCCCAACCAACTGAGCCACCCAGGCGCCCGATGTGGCATTTCTTAACAGGGTCTCCATTCTTGTCTTTGGAATTTTATTCCAAGCTACTGGACACCTGAGCTGTACTTGACTTTACTGGGAGGTATCAAATAAATACCTTGATCTTACCAGAAGTTGTTAACTAAATATTTTCTGATAATGTCCGGGACTCATCTCCTTTATTTAAATGGTCCTCATGTAATTTGTTTGCCTAAATGTTGAGGGGTTGAATATATGTTGTTTGGTCATGCCACTAAGAATAAGAACTCGGCACAAATGGACAGTGGCTATTGTCTTGCATGTGCAGGCCTGGCTGGCCTGGCTGGCCTGGCTGGCAGTGGTCATAAGAGGCTGTTGCTGTAAGGCACACATCCTGAGTTTAGAAATGTTAATATATAAAAAAACTAAACATTTTAGAATTGATGAGGTATAGTACTATGATTAGGCATCAAGAAATCATTTGTGTAATTGAGTAATAGTTGTCTTTTTGTTTTTAAGATTTTATTTATTTATTTGACAGAGACATAGCGAGAGAGGGAACACAAGCAGGAGTGGGAGAGGGAGAAGCAGGCTTCCAGCCGAGCAGGGAGCCCGATGCGGGGCTCGATCCCAGGACCCCAGGATCATGACTTGAGCCGAAGGCAGACGCTCAATGACTGAGCCACCCAGTTGCCCCAGTAGTTGTCTTAACATTCATAAAGACAGAGTTGCCTTGGGGTGCCTGGTTTTCTCAGTCGGTTGAGCGTCCGCCTCTTGGTTTTGGCTCAGGTCATGATCTCAGGGTCTTGGGATGGAGCTCTGCGTCAGGCTCCGTGCTCAACGGGGAGTCTATTTGAGGATTCTCTCCCTCTTCCTCTTACCCCCGCCTAAAATAAAATAAATAAATCTTAAAAAAAAAAGAGTTGTCTTGTTCACCATTATCTGCCTGGAGCCTAGCATGATGCCTGGCTCAAAGCAGATGGGCAATAAATATTTAAGGAATAATGAGTAAAAGGTGGGGAAGGACAATTAGGTCTCTTTGTCTAGGGTTACCCTGTCCAATATGGTAGCCACTAGTCACATGTGGCTACTTAAATTTCAATTAATTGAAATGAAATTAAACTCAAAATTTAGATCCTCAGTTGAACCAAGTACTCACTAGGCACAAATGGATAGTGGCTACTGTCTTGTATAGTGCAGATACAATACATTTGCTTCATCACAGAAGATTGTTCGGATGGGGCTGGTCTAGAACGTAGGGAACATGAAGGAAGGTATTGGGAAAGGATGGAATGGCATTTTGGAGATTGGTGGTGATCTTGGGAAAGTAGACAACATAATGCTCAGACAATCAGAACATGAAAATATGTACCTGGGATATCCTTAAAATAGGGTGCCTTTTTAAAAAACTGAATTTATTAGGTGCTTGACTACTTAATTCTGCATGTATCTTCCTCGACTTTTCTTAGATCCTTTTATCTAGCGATAAGCAAACTGCTCTTCCGGCTGTGTGGCTACGCAGTATCGTAGTTTGTGACTTACAGTTGTCAACTCGTGCTTTCTTCTGTGATAGTTGTTACTAGAAAGCTTTCAAAACTTCTTGAGGCAGGGATGCATATATGGTAGAATATTTAGAATCTTATGGCCAAGTTAGAACAAAGAGGGTTAGAGTGGAAATTAGAGGATCGGAAAATTCAGGGAACCAGATGAGTACTCATATTAGGAAAAACAATCTCTCCCTCTTGAGTAGGGAAAATCCCAGTGTTCCACCTTCTTTGTTCAACCTGCATCTCTCCTTTACCCGCACACTACTGCCATACTCACAACACTTCTGACACCAGATGTTTGTGTGTTTTCCCAAACCCAGCAATTCTGTGACAATAGCTGGTGTCCTACATTTAAACTCACTTCTGACACTATATCTGGAGATAATATACAATCCCCCAGGTTGAGAGCTCAGTCCCACAAGACTGCCCCACTTCAGATGCCAATCTCACCTGTGTTTCTGACCTGTCGGCTCTATCAGAGATTCCCATGATCCTCTCCTCTGATTTGATTAATTTGCTAGAGTGGCTCACAGAACTTAGGGAAACACTTACCTATGTTTACTAGTTTATTAAAGAATATGATAAAGAATACAGATAAATAGCTAGATGAAGAGATACATAGGTGAGGTCTGGGAGGGTCCTGAGCACAGGAGCTTCTCTCCCCATGGAGTTGGGGGCTATCACCCCCCCTCCCCTGTGTAGATGTGTTCAGCAGCCTGAGAACTCCACAAAACCTGGGGTATTGGAGGCTTCCTCATGTAGTCATGATCAGTTATTAACTTCATTTCCAGCCCCACTCCCCTTTCTAGAGAAGTGGGGAAGAGGAAGGAGCTGAAAATTCCAAGCTTCTGATCAGGCTTAGTATTTCAGGTGACCATCTGGGAAGCCATCCAGGAGCCCACCCAGAGTTGCCTCATTTGAACAAAAAATCCTCCTAGTGCTCTTATCACTTAGGATTTTTTCTAAAAAGATTTCATTTATTTATTTGTGTGCGTGAGAGAGAGAGAGAGAGAGAGAGAGCGCGCACAAGTGGGGGGAATGGCAGGCAGAGGGAGAAGCAGGTTCCACGCTGAGCAAGGAGACTAATACGGGACTCGATCTCAGGACCCTAATACGGGACTCGATCCCAGGACCCTGAGATCATGACCTGAGCCAAAGGCAGACGCTTAACTGACTGAGCCACCCAGGCGTCCCTCACTTAAGAATTTAGAGTAGTCCGGGCGCCTGGGTGGCTCAGTTGTTAAGCGTCTGCCTTCGGCTCAGGTCATGATCCCAGGGTCCTGGGATCGAGCCCCGCATCGGGCTCCCTGCTCCGCGGGAAGCCTGCTTCTCCCTCTCCCACTCCGCCTGCTTGTGTTCCCTCTCTCACTGTAAAAAAAAAAAAAAAAAAAAAAAAAAAAGAATTTAGAGTAGTCCCCTCTTATCTGTGGTTTGGCTTTCTACGGTTTCAGTTACTTGCGGTCAGCCATGGCCTGGAAGCAGATGATCCTCCATACGTCAGAAGGTCAGTAGTAGTGTTAAGGCTACATCATAATGCCTGTGTCATTCACCTCACTTCATCTCGTCACATAGGGATTTTATCATCTGACATCATCACAAGATGAAGAAGGGTGAGTATAGTACAATAAGATATTCAGAGAGGGAGAGACCACATTCACGTAACTATTATTACAATATATTTTTATAATTGTTCAGTTTTATTATTGTTAATATCTTATTGTGTCTAATCTATAAATTAAATTTTATTATAGGTATGTAGGTATAGGAAAAAAACATAGTACAGATCTTCCTTGACTTATGGTGGGCTTATGTCTCAATAAACTTATCTTAAGTTGAAAATACCATAATTGAAAGTGCAGTTAATACCACCTAACCTACAGAACATCATAGCTTAGCCTCGCCTACCTTAAATGGGCTCAGAACACTTATATTTAGCATACAATTGGGTAAAATCATCTCACACAAAGTCTACTTTATAATAAAGTATTGCATATCTCATGTAATATATTGAATACTGTGCTTGACTGTAAAAACCAGAATGGTTTAAGTGTATCGGTTGTTTGCTCTTGTGGTTGCTGCTGCCCAGCATCACAAGGAAGTATTGTACTGCATATTGCTAGCCTGGGAAAGCATCAAAACTCAAAACTGTAAGTGCAGTTTCTACTAAATGTGTATCTTTTTTGCACCATCTTAAAGTTAAAAAAAAAAAGGTAAGTCAAACTACTGTAAGTCAGGGACTATCTGTTTATATAGGGTTTAGTACTATCTGTAGTTTCAGGCATTCACCCAGCATCTTGGAACGTAGCTTGGGCAGATGAAGGGGGCTACTGTACAAGGGTTTCAGAAGCCTGTGTCAGGGACAGGGTCAAAAACCAAATATTAGAATAAGCAATGCTTGGGCGCCTGGGTGACTCAGATGGTTAAGCGTCTGTCTTCGGCTCAGGTCATGGTCCCAGGGTCCTGGGATCGAGTCTTGCATTGGGATCCCTGCTCAGCGGGGAGCCTGCTTCTCCCTCTCCCTCTGCCTCTGCCCTTGCTTGTACTCTCTCTCTGTCAAATAAATAAAGAAAATCTTAAAAAAAAAAAAAAAAAAGAACAAGCGATGCTTGTAGTGCTCTTATTCACTTAGGAGATTACAAGGGTTTTATTTATTTATTTATTTTTTGAAGATTTTATTTATTTATTTGACAGAGAGAGACACAGCGAGAGAGGGAACACAAGCAGGGGAGTGGGGGAGGGAGAAGCAGGCTTCCCACGGAGCAGGGAGCCCGATGCGGGGCTCGATCCCAGGACCCTGGGATCATGACCTGAGCCGAAGGCAGACGCTTAACTACTGAGCCACCCAGGCGCCCCGGAGATTAAAAGGGTTTTAGAAGTTCTGTGCCAGGAACCGAGCAGAAACCAATATATATGTTTTCTATTATCTCACAATACTTCTCCGTGTAGAATTAAGATTTATTTTATTTAAATTTTTTTTAAAGATTATTTATTTATTTGAGAGAGAGAGAGTGCAAGCAGGGGGAGTGGCAGGCAGAGGGAGAAGCAGGCTCCCCACTAAGCAATGAGCCCAATGCAGGACTCGATCCCAGGTCCCCAGGATCATGACCCGAACTGAAGGCAGATGCTTAACAGACTGAGCCACCCAGGCATCCCATTTGTGGTTATTTTCTGATCTCCTTCCAAGTGACTTCTACCAGGTTGTGCTCCCAGCCTGCAGATCATAAGCTTCTGTGGAATGATTGAATGTCTTTGAATGGCATGTTCTTTTTCATTCCCTTCACACGAACTTATAGCTGTTACGACCACGTGTTCTGTACATGGGGATAGTTTTATATTATAACCACTATTTCCTATACCCTTTGTGGAGAATCCAGCCTAGAAGGTAGCAGGTTTTATTTTGATAGTTTTCTGTCACAGAATATTATGGTTAACAATGTAGCTCACAGTTGTTTTGGGGGATGGTTTGACATTTGTAAAGTGAGGTACAGGATTATCACTCAGGAGCCCACATAGTGTCTTTGTCAGAATTTGCCAAACAAAATTCTAGACAACTGGCATAGGATACAGAAGGATAGAGAATCATCCTGGGCAGCTTTCCCACCTTTCTTAATTTTAGCACAAGAGGTTATTTACATCCAAGAGTATATAGCACTCTGTGTTGATTTGTGGGTAAAAATACTAAAGGAAAAAAATATGGAGGCATTCCATTAGAAATGCAGAGTCTAAATTGTGCTACCTCCTTGATTTAGTAAGTCTGTCCCTTTTACTTAGTGATTATATAATAAAAATTCGTAAAAATATTTAAAACTTCTGGGTAGACTTAAAACACATATTTCATAAGTTCTTTAATGAAACAGAAAGCAGACTGGTGTTTGCCAGAGCATGGGGGGAGGGTATTGTAGGTTGTAACTGCTGAGTGGGTACAGGGTTTTATTTTGGGGTGAGGACGATGTTTTGAAACTAGATAGAGCCGGTGGTTGCACACATTGTGAACATACTAAAATGTCACTGAATTGCTCATTATAAAATGGTTAATTTTATGATGTGTGAATTTCACTTTAATAAAAAGAAAGCAAAAAAAGGAAAGAAAAAACCCAGTCCAAAACAAACATACAAAAACCTTCCAAGTTCCAACTTTCCGAAGTCATGGCCTTACAAAACAGTAGGCCATTTGCTTCCAGAACAAAGTAACACAAATAAAAACCAGACGGATAACCTTGTTCTTTAGCCTTTAAAATTATTAGGCATGTTTATTACTTTTCAGAAGGAGCGCGGTACTACCTGTGACACTTTATGACTGCAAGTTTTTACTGACTTACGGGAGTGTCAGCAATTCCGTCTTCTCATGTTACCCGTGTGGTTTTCACGCACCCGTATGTTGTTTGAACTCAGTAAAAGATATTTTTATCTTTATGAGGATAGATTTCATTATACTACTATGTTCTCTCTAACTTGGTTTGGTACATGGGCTTTAATAACTTTCACTATTCATATTCTTTGGTTTGTTATTGCTTCTACCCTCTCTCATGTTATGAGTATGTATTTGTTTAATATGAAAAATGCATCAATGGCATTTATCCTTTTGGTGTGATGATCAAACAAGGACTTTTCCTGTAGCAATAGACAGTTGTGAAGTGAATGTAATATCTAAGCTAAGTTGATGATGGTGATTTATATTGGCTCATATTTAATTTATGGGAAGGTATAATAGTTCATACAAAAGATTTTAGCAACTAAATTAAAAAAAAAAATCTTTTAAAGCCCCGTGGCTCAGGATCCCTGGGCCTACTAAATGGTGCTACACAGATGAATGTTCTTCTTGCAACCTAAGGGTCCGTGTTGAATTTGCAATTTATTGCCCCCCTTTTTTTTCCAGTTCAGCTGAAAATATTTTAAGTTTCTGGAAGAGCAACACGTGTTTTAGTAAAGTGTTTGGCCTATTGCCACAGTCCATCTGAAAAGGGGAACTATGAACGTTTGAATGTCAGCCTCCTACTCGACTCACATAATCTAGGGTTAAGTTCAGCTCCATCCTCTCCTGGCTGTGTGATTCTGACAAGTTACTTAGACCTAATCCTCAGGTACTACGGCTTTAAAACAGTGCTAACAGAAAAGTACCTCAAACACAGGGGTATTGGTCAGATTTCATGCAGTGAAAAGTACTCAGATTTCTTTTTTTTAAGATTTTATTTATTTGAGAGAGAGAGAGAGCGAGAGCATGAGAGGGGGAGGGTCAGAGGGAGAAGCAGAATCCCCGCTGAGCAGAGAGCCCGATGCAGGACTCGATCTCGGGACTCCAGGATCATGATCTGAGCTGAAGGCAGTTGCTTAATCAACTGAGCCACCCAGGTGCCCAAGAAGTACTCAGATTTCATGCAATGAAGTACTTTATGCTTATTTCTAAGTATACAGTATACTATGTGGTATATACTTAGAATACATACTATACTATATACTTAGTATACTTAGTATATATACTAAGTATATACTTATTTCTAAGTATAAAGTACTTAATATAGTATCTGGTATACAGTTAGTGCTCACATTATTGTAATTGCTATTGTTATCTCTGGTTTCCTAAAAAGTAGGCCAGTATTCCAGGCCCACCCTGTTGGCCTTTTCCCTAGTTGGTAAGAGATATGGGCATTTTACCCTTGGCTGTGAGACATTTGGCACTTACCAAGAGATCTTTCCCAATTTCCAAATTAAAGAATCTCCAAAGGTGAGGTGTTATAACGGATTCTTCTTTACAGTGTCATTTTTAGTGCAGAGGCACAATTTATTCTAAATCTGCAGCTGAAACAAATGTAGGCAGTAATCACATGCATCCAAAGTTAGTCTTACTCTTGTCTGGGAAGAATGGAAGAGGAAGCTTTAAAACTCTGGTTTCTGGAGTTCTCAGGTTACTTTTTGTTGTTGTCATTTTTCAGCTTTTTAATAGGGGATAGAACTTACAGATGCTATTTTGTGATCTTGAGGAAGAAAGTCATATATCAAGAAAGTTAGAGCAAAAATATAGAAGGACCTGGGTCCTTGGTGACATATCAGCTCCGTAGAGATTCCCCCTAGACTCGTGGCATGAAGTAAGTTGATCCTTCTCAGATGATTTAAGCATCTTTAGGACTGAATGCAATCTTTTTTTTTTTTTTTTAATTTTTTATTGTTATGTTAATCCCCATACATTACATCATTAGTTTTAGATATAGTGTTCCCTGATTCATTGTTTGTGCATAACACCCAGTGCTCCATGCAGAACGTGCCCTCCTCAATACCCATCACCAGGCTAACCCATCCTCCCACCGCCCTCCCCTCTAGAACCCTCAGTGTGTTTTTCAGAGTCCATCGTCTCTCATGGTTCTTCTCCCCCTCCGATTTCCCCCCCTTCATTCTTCCCCTCCTGCTACATTCTTCTTCTTTTTTTCTTTCTTAACATATATTGCATTATTTGTTTCAGAGGTACAGATCTGAGATTCAACAGTCTTGCACAATTCACAGCGCTTACCAGAACACATACCCTCCCCAGTGTCCATCACCCAGTCACCCCATCCCTCCCACCCCACCCCCCACTCCAGCAACCCTCAGTTTGTTTCCTGAGATTAAGAATTCCTCATATCAGTGAGGTCATATGATACATGTCTTTCTCTGTTTGACTTATTTCGCTCAGCATAATACCCTCCAGTTCCATCCACGTCGTTGCAAATGGCAAGATCTCATTCCTTTTGATGGCTGCATAATATTCCATTCTATATATATACCACATCTTCTTTATCCATTCATCTGTTGATGGACATCTTGGCTCTTTCCACAGTTTGGCTATTGTGGACATTGCTGCTATAAACATCGGGGTGCACGTACCCTTTCGGGTCCCTACTTTTGTATCTTTGGGGTAAATACCCAGGAGTGCAATTGCTGGATCATATGGTAGCTCTATTTTCAACTTTTTGAGGAACCTCCATACTGTTTTCCAGAGTGGCTGCACCAGCTTGCATTCCCACCAACAGTGTAGGAGGGTTTCCCTTTCTCCGCATCCCCGCCAACATCTGTCATTTCCTGACTTGTTAATTTTAGCCATTCTGACTGGTGTGAGGTGGTATCTCACTGAGGTTTTGATTTGGATTTCCCTGATGCCGAGCGATATTGAACACTTTTTCATGTGTCTGTTGGCCATTTGGATGTCTTCTTTGGAAAAATGTCTGTTCATGTCTTCTGCCCATTTCTTGATTGGATTCTTTGTTCTTTTGGTGTTGAGTTTGATGAGTTCTTTATAGATTTTGGATACTAGCCCTTTATCTGATAGGTCATTTGCAAATATCTTCTCCCATTCTGTCAGTTGTCTTTTGGTTTTGTTGACTGTTTCCTTTGCTTTGCAAAAGCTTTTTATCTTGATGAAGTCCCAATAGTTCATTTTTGCCCTTGCTTCCCTTGCCTTTGGCGATGTTTCTAGGAAGACGTTGCTGCGGCTGAGGTCGAAGAGGTTGCTGCCTGTGTTCTCCTTTAGGATTTTGATGGACTCCTGTCTCACATTGAGGTCTTTCAACCATTTGGAGTCTATTTTTGTGTGTGGTGTAAGGAAATGGTCCAGTTTCATTCTTCTGCATGCGGCTATCCAATTTTCCCAACACCATTTGTTGAAGAGACTGTCTTTTTTCCATTGGACATTCTTTCCTGCTTTGTCAAAGATTAGTTGACCATATAGTTGAGGGTCCATTTCTGGGCTCTCTATTCTGTTCCATTGATCTATGTGTCTGTTTTTGTGCCAGTACCATACTGTCTTGATGATGACAGCTTTGTAGTAGAGCTGGAAGTCCGGAATTGTGATGCCGCCAGCTTTGCTTTTCTTTTTCAACATTCCTCTGGCTATGCGGGGTCTTTTCTGGTTCCATACAAATTTTAGAATTATTTGTTCCATTTCTTTGAAGAAAGTGGATGGTATTTTGATGGGGATTGCATTGAATGTGTAGATTGCTCTAGGTAGGATTGACATCTTCACAATATTTGTTCTTCCAATCCATGAGCATGGAACCTTTTTCCATTTCTTTGTGTCTTCCTCAATTTCTTTCATGAGTATTTTATAGTTTTCTGAGTACAGATCCTTTGCCTCTTTGGTTAGATTTATTCCTAGGTATCTTATGGTTTTGGGTGCAATTGTAAATGGGATCGATTCCTTAATTTCTCTTTCTTCTGACTTGTTGGTGTATAGGAATGCCACTGACTTCTGTGCATTGATTTTATATCCTGCCACTTTACTGAATTCCTGTATGAGTTCTAGCAGTTTTGGGGTGGAGTCTTTGGGATTTTCCACATAAAGTATCATATCATCTGCAAAGAGTGAGAGTTTGACTTCTTCTTTGCCGATTTGGATGCCTTTGATTTCTTTTTGTTGTCTGATTGCTGTGGCTAGGACTTCCAATACTATGTTGAACAGCAGTGGTGATAGTGGACATCCCTGCTGCGTTCCTGACCTTAGGGGGAAAGCTCTCAGTTTTTCCCCATTGAGAATGATGTTCGCTGTAGGTTTTTCATAGATGGCTTTTATGATATTGAGGTATGTACCCTCTATCCCTATACTCTGAAGAGTTTTGATCAAGAAAGGATGCTGTACTTTGTCAAATGCTTTTTCTGCATCTATTGAGAGGATCATATGATTCTTGTTCTTTCTTTTGTTAATGTATTGTATCACGTTGATTGATTTGCGGTTGTTGAACCAACCTTGCAGCCCAGGGATAAATCCCACTTGGTCGTGGTGAATAATCCTTTTAATGTACTGTTGGATCCTATTGGCTAGTATTTTGGTGAGAATTTTTGCATCCATGTTCATCAGGGATATTGGTCTGTAATTCTCCTTTTTGATGGGGTCTTTGTCTGGTTTTGGGATCAAGGTAATGCTGGCCTCATAAAATGAGTTTGGAAGTTTTCCTTCCATTTCTATTTTTTGGAACAGTTTCAGAAGGATAGGTATTAATTCTTCTTGAAATGTTTGGTAGAATTCCCCTGGGAAGCCATCTGGCCCTGGGCTTTTGTGTTTTGGGAGATTTTTGATGACTGCTTCTATTTCCTTAGTGGTTATAGGTCTGTTCAGGTTTTCTATTTCTTCCTGGTTCAGTTTTGGTAGTTGATACATCTCTAGGAATGCATCCGTTACTTCCAGGTTATCTAATTTGCTGGCATAGAGTTGCTCATAATATGTTCTTATAATTGTTTGTATTTCTTTGGTGTTGGTTGTGATTTCTCCTCTTTCATTCATGATTTTGTTGATTTGGGTCATTTCTCTTTTCTTTTTGATAAGTCTGGCCAGGGGCTTATCAATCTTGTTAATTCTTTCAAAGAACCAGCTCCTAGTTTCGTTGATCTGTTCTACTGTTCTTTTGGTTTCTATTTCATTGATTTCTGCTCTGATCTTTATTATTTCTCTTCTCCTGCTGGGTTTAGGCTTTTTTTGCTGTTCTTTCTCCAGCTCCTTTAGGTGTAGGGTTAGGTTGTGTACTTGAGACCTTTCTTGTTTCTTGAGAAAGGCTTGTATTGCTATATACTTTCCTCTTAGGACTGCCTTTGCTGTATCCCAAAGATTTTGAATAGTTGTGTTTTCATTTTCATTGGTTTCCATGAATTTTTTAAATTCTTCTTTAATTTCCTGGTTGACCCATTCATTCTTCAGTAGGATGCTCTTTAGCCTCCATGTATTTGAGTTCTTTCTGACTTTCCTCTTGTGATTGAGTTCTAGTTTCAAAGCACTGTGGTCTGAAAATATGCAGGGGATGATCCCAATCTTCTGGTACCGGTTGAGACCTGATTTATGACCTAGGATGTGATCTATTCTGGAGAATGTTCCATGGGCACTAGAGAAGAATGTGTATTCCGTTGCTTTGGGATGGAATGTTCTGAATATGTCTGTGAAGTCCATTTGGTCCAGTGTGTCATTTAAAGTCTTTATTTCCTTGTTGATCTTTTGCTTAGACGATCTGTCCATTTCAGTGAGGGGGGTGTTAAAGTCCCCCACTATTATTGTATTGTTGTCAATGTGTTTCTTTGCTTTTGTTATTAATTGCCTTATATAATTGGCTACTCCCATGTTAGGGGCATAGATATTTACAATTGTTAGATCTTCTTGTTGGATAGACCCTTTAAGTATGATATAGTGTCCTTCCTCATCTCTTATTACAGTCTTTGGTTTAAAATCTAATTTGTCAGATATAAGGATTGCCACCCCAGCTTTCTTTTCGTGTCCATTAGCATGGTAAATGGTTTTCCACGCCCTCACTTTCAATCTGGGGGTGTCTTTGGGTCTAAAATGAGTCTCTTGCAGACAGCATATCGATGGGTCTTGTTTTTCAATCCAATCTGATAGCCTGTGTTTTTTGATTGGGGCATTTAGCCCATTTACATTCAGGGTAACTATTGAAAGATAGGAATTTAGTGCCATTGTATTGCCTGTAAAGTGACTGTTACTGTATATTGTTTGTGTTCCTTTCTGGTCTATGTTGCTTTTAGGCTCTCTCTTTGCTTAGAGGACCCCTTTCAAGATTTCTTGTAGGGCTGGTTTCATGTTTGCAAATTCCTTTAGTTTTTGTTTGTCCTGGAAGCTTTTTATCTCTCCTTCAATTTTCAATGTCAGCCTAGCTGGATATAGTATTCTTGGCTGCATATTTTTCTCATTTAGTGCTCTGAATATGTCCTGCCAGTCCTTTCTGGCCTGCCAGGTCTCTGTGGATAAGTCTGTTGCCAATCTAATGTTTCTACCATTGTAGGTTACATATCTCTTCTCCCGAGCTGCTTTCAGGATTTTCTCTTTGTCTCTGAGACTCGTAAGTTTTACTATTAGATGTCGGGGTGTTGACCTATTTTTATTGATTTTGAGAGGGGTTCTCTGTACTTCCTGGATTTTGATGCCTGTTTCCTTCCCCAAATTAGGGAAGTTCTCTGCTATAATTTGCTCCATTATACCTTCTGCCCCTCTCTCTCTTTCTTCTTCTTCTGGGATCCCAATTATTCTAATGTTGTTTCGTCTTATGGTATCGTTTATCTCTCGAATTCTGCCCTCGTGATCCAGTAGTTGTTTATCTCTCTTTTTCTCAGCTTCTTTATTTTCCATCATTTGGTCTTCTATATCACTGATTCTTTCTTCTGCCTCATTTATCCTAGCAGTTAGCGCCCCCATATTTGATTGCACCTCATTAATAGCCTTTTTGATTTCTACTTGGTTAGATTTTAGTTCTTTTACTTCTCCAGAAAGGGTTTCTCTAATAACTTCCATGCTTTTTTCAAGCCCAGCTAGTATCTTTAAAGTGATGATTCTGAACTCTAGATCTGACATCGTACTAATGTCCGTATTGAGTAGGTCCCTGGCAGTCGGTACTACCTCTTGTTCTTTTTGTTGAGGTGCTTTTTCCGTCTTGTCATTTTGTGCAGAGGAGAATAGATTAATGAGAGAACAAAATGCTAACAGGGTAACAACGTCCCCAGAAAATATACTCTAACAAATCAGAAAAGACCTGAAGCAGTGGGAAAAGAAAGGGAAAGAGAGAAAAAAGAAAAAGAAAGAAAAAAAGAAAAAAGAAAAAGATAAAGATAAAAACAAACAAAAGCAGAACAAAACAAAACAAAAACAGAATGTGTTCAAATATGATCCGGCTGGTTTATAGATCAGTGCCACACACTAGATTTTGGGTGTATTTTGGTCTGTTAAAAGAAAGTCCCTCCCAGAATTTTAAAGAAAGAAAAACTTATATCTGTACAAAAATAAGGGTTGATATGATGAAGGGATGGAATATGACTGTAAAGATGGAAATTATAAAAAATTTTAAAAAAGGATTTGATAAGTTGTTTGATAAAAGAAAGAAGAGGATTAAAAAAAAAAATAAAGAAAAAAGGGAGAGAATGTGATCAGGCAGGGGAGTAGGAAAAAACCATACACTACAGATTTAGAGTATATTTTGATCTGTTAGAAGAAACTATCTCAAGATTTTAAAGAGAGAACAACTTATATATATATGCCAAAAATATGGGTAACTACTATGAAGGGATAGAATATGACTTTAAAAATGAAAAATAAAAATGTTTTTTTTTTAAAAAAGGGATTGATAAGATGTTGGTTGAAAAAGGGAAAAAGAAAAATTCAAAAAAAAAGAAAAAAAGAAAAAAGAAAAAAGACAGTTAAAAAAAATAATTAACTTTGAAAGACTAAAGAATCATGGTAAAAAAGCCATGAATTCTATGTGCAGTATTCCCCTAGCGCTGGAGTTCTGCCGTTCTCATTGATCCGTAAACTTGGTCTTGGCTGGCTGTTCTCGCTGATCTTCTGGGGGAGGGGCCTGTTGCCGTGGTTCCCAAATGTCTTTGCCGGAGGCAAAATTGCCCCGCCCTTGCCGGTCGGGCTAAGTAATCTGCTCGGGTTTGCTCTTGGGAGCTTTTGTTCCCTGCAAGCTTTCCGTACAGCTTTGGAGGCGGAGAGTGAAAATGGCGGCCTCCCAATCTCCGCCCCGGAGGAGCCGAGAACTCAGGCCCCGCTCCTCAGTGAGCCCCCAGAGAAAAGCAGTCAGTCACTCCCGTCTCCCCGGTCTCCGGCCGCACTCCGTGCTCACCCGGCCTGTGACCGCGCCTTTCTATCTGGCACCCGACCCCGGGTGGAGTCTCCAAACCCAGCAGATCCCCGCGGTGCGCTCCCGCACCTCTCCTCCCGGGGGAAGAAGGTGAGTCTCCCCGGATCTGCCGCTTGTTGGGTCCCTGCTGGAGGAGCAGTGGCCCGACTGTGCCACGGATCACGGTTTATAGCAACCCCGAGCTGAAAGCCCGCGCCTGGGCTCCGTCTCTGCAGCCGGCTTCCCTGCTCCGATACCTGGGAGCTCTGCCGCACTCAGGCACCCCCGGTCTTCTGTGACCCCGAGGGTCCTGAGACCACACTGTCCTGTGAGGGTTCCACCCCCCACTTCGCCACCAGAGTGACGTCCCTCAGCGGAGCAGACTTCTAAAAGTTCCGATTTTGTGCTCCGCAGCTCTATCACTTGCCAGAAGTGGCCGACGGAGGCCCCTCCCCCGCCGTCTATCCTCCCGAATATCGCCTCGGATTCACTTCTCCGCACGTCCTACCTTCCAGAAAGTGGTCGCTTTTCTGTTCAGAGAGTTGTTGCTATTCTTTTCTTCGATCTCCTGTTGAGTTTGTAGGTGTTCAGAATGGTTTGATCCCTATCCAGCTGAATTCCTGAGAGGAGACGAAATCCAGGTCTCCTACTCCTCCGCCATCTTGCTCCGCCCCTGACTGAATGCAATCTTAACTAAAATGCCTCAGGTGTCTCCTAGTTGCATTTGGTAGGTGCATTGAACAGGTACAATGGCTCAATTCCATGGAACGACTCTAATGATAGATATATTGTAGAGAAACTTTGGCAGGCTTGTCCTTCAACCTTCATCCTGTAGCTGACTGCTGAGGGACTTCACTAACCCTCTGTCGGTACCAACCCTGTGATTGCCTGTTAACGTAGTTGATTTCTATGCTGAAGCTAGCTAATGAAACAGCTGTAAATTGTACAAGAAAGAAAATAATACACTTTTTTTTCACACACACACAATCTTCTTGTGTATTTAAGCAATGCTTTTTATTGAGATACTTAGCTTGGTCAGTAGAAAGTCCAGCCCTTTGTAGTTAATGACATTAAAATTAAGTGTTCCCTTTTATGGCATTTATCTTATGTCAGTGGATCTGTTATCAGCTTTTTCTTTGCATTGCCCAGTATCAGGTCACCATTTTGCTCCGGAGGCACCACTGTGTTCTATGTGACTTGTGCCCCTGGATTTGTTCTGTGGCACTGCTTCTTTTTTGTGGGAAATGATAGCTTTTGCCCTGAAACCACATATGACAAAGGCTTTTCTTAAAGTATTTGTCTTCTTTGCTTATAAGGCAACAAAACTGCCCAATCCAGCCTCTGTTGGTTCCATTTATTCGTTATTTTTGGAAATGGTCTGTTTTCTGGCAAGGATGCACATTAATCTTTTTTTTTTTTTTTTTTTAAGATTTTATTTATTTATTTGAGAGAGAGAGCACAAGAGGGGGGAGCAGGAGAGGGAGAAGCAGACTCCCTGCTGAGCAGGGAGCCCGATGCGGGACTCGATCCCGGGACTCCAGGATCATGACCTGAGCCGAAGGCAGTCACTTAACCAACTGAGCCACCCAGGCGCCCAAGGATGCACATTAATCTTAGGCAAGTGAAGCTTTTAGTATCCGGGCATCTTTAACTCTTTAATCATTTAATCAAATGGTTGGGAAGAGTATTGATTACACCTTCTAGCCTGGAGAAAATTAGGACTCCATCATGGTTTTTGGGGTATTTCTCTTAGAATTGTCTTCCATGCTGCATTTTCAATGCTTTCATTGTTTGCTATTCTATTTCTCAGTCTTCAGGTAGACAGATTTGCTATATATTTTATTAGAATAAAATGAGACTCAAGTAACTCTGAATTTCTAATTATTGTGAAGTGTTTTTATTACCTCATATAATTTTCTCTTTTTTTCTACAGAGTAATTGCCCTAAGTTGTCAAAACTATTGATTCTTTATTAGTGTTCCTATTTAACCTTAAATAATGTGCATCCTTTCTTGTTCTCTGACAGCAAATTATTCCCCTTGTACAAGCTTTGTTCAGCTTGTATTTAGCTCTTTTCCTTGTTCCTGCCTTCTGTTCATCAAGTTAGTGTAGAGCTATTGGAAAGAACATAATGAGCTAGACTGGGTTTCAGTTAGAGGCTGTTTAATGTGTTATACCTCTCTAGTTTGACAAATTTCTTGCTTGTGCAACATAGAATTATTATTACACAAATGTATAATATGCAATTTTCATATATTTGAAAAGTTAATTTTTATGTTATGCGGAAATCTCAAGGTAGTTCCATTTAGTAAATATTAAGGCTTTTATTGAATGAATCTCTTTTACTAATAACAAAACTATGATGTTTCCCATTTGTCATTTAAAAAAAATCTCAGAAACAAATTGATGGCTTTTTGTGTATGTTTTGTATTAAGAACATTTCAGAGCTGCTGCTGAAATCCTCATCTTTTCAAGTTTTGTTAATGCTTTCATTTTAATCTTCATGGGGCATCACAGTGGACGAGTCTCTGAGTGCTAGGAGACAATTAACAATTTACATTTGTTTAACCCATTTTGAGCACTAATGCTTTTTATTTTTTTGTGCTGTGGTTATGCAATTTTGAGCTCAATTTTTCATACAACTCATTAATACTTATCACTAATAATAGATCTTTTAAAAATAACACATTTTTTAAAAATTGAAATTCAATTAGCCAACATAGTTTCAGATGTAGAGTTCAGTTATTCGTCAGTTGTGTATAACACCCAGTGCTCATCACAGCACATGCCCTCCTTAATGCCCATCACCCAGTTACCCTATCCTCCCACCCACCTCCCCTCCAGCAACCCTCAGTTTGTTTCCTATAGTTAAAGAGTCTCTCATGGTTTTTCTCCCTCTCTGATGACTTCCCATTCACTTTTCCCTCCCTTCCCCTATGGTCCTCTGTGCTGTTTCTTATATTCCACATATGAGTGAAACCATATAATAATTGTCTTTCTCTGATTGACTTATTTTGCTTTTAGAGAGGAGATTTTTGGGTTTTGTTTGCTCAGCATAATACCCTCCAGTTTCATCCATGTCGACATAAATGGTAAGTATTCATCCTTTCTGATGGCAGAGTAATATTCCATTGTGTGTGTGTGTGTGTGTGTGTGTGTGTGTGTGTGTGTGTATCACATCTTCTTTATCCATTCATCTGTGGGTGGACATCTAGGCTACTTCCACAGTTTGGCTATGTGGACATTGCTGCTATAAACATTGGGGTGCAGGTGCCCCTTTGGATCACTATATTTGTATCTTTGGGGTAAATCCCTAGTAGTGCAATTGCTGGGTTATAGGGTAGCTCTATTTTTAACTTCTTGAGGAACCTCCGTACTGTTTTCTAGAATGGCTGTACCAGCTTGCATTCCCACCAACAGTGTAAGATATCACACTTCAATTACAAAAGCAGCATACAATTAAAAATGCAAACAAAATGAAGAAAAATAAAATTCATCCTTAATCCTACCACTCAGAGATAATGGTATATTTATTGTGTTTTCTTTTAATGTATTATAAATACATATTATAATTATAAATATATATAATATATGTAAATAATATACAGATTTTCACAAAGATCACATTATTTTGTTTTGGATTCTTATTTAAGTGGTAGTAGACATCTTATCAGCCATTTTTTAAAAAAGGGAATTAAAACTACTATTTCTTTAATAAAAATACATGTTTAATATAGAATAATGAAGAAATAATGGAAAAATATTAGCTTTTAAAAGTGAGTGTGTGTGTGTGTATATATATATATAAATGATGTGTATGTTTTTATAGACAATATCATATTTTAGATTTGTTTTATACATGCATTTTCAGTAAATTGTATCTACACCTCTAATGTCTATAGACATCTAAATCATAATTTTTAAAAAAGATTTTATTTATTTTTAAAATATTTTATTTATTTATTTGACAGAGAGCAAGAGAGAGAGCACAAGCAGGGGGAGTGGGAGAGGGAGAAGCAGGCTTCCCGCTGAGCAGGGAGCCCGATGTGGGGCTCAATTCCAGGACCCTGGAACCACGACCTGAGCCGAAGGCAGATGCTAAATGACTGAACCACCCAGGCGCCCCTTATTTATTTATTTTAGAGAGAGAGAGTGCTCAAGCAGGGGAGAGGAGCAGAGGCGGAGGGAGAGGGAGGGGAGAAAATCTCAAGCAGACTCTGTGCTGAGTGCTGGGCCTGATCTCATGACCCTGAGATCATGACCTGAGCTGAACTAAAAGTCTGACACTTAACTGACTGAGCCACCCAGATGCCCCCTAAATCATAATTCTTGACTGGGCAATAATTTCACTGTATAATGTAGCATCATTTATTTACCAAATTCTGTGTTGAATAGTAGGTCATTTTAATTTTTTTGCTATTATTTACTTTGCCTCAGTTGACCTTGCTGAACATACAATTTATTTTTTTTAAAGATTTATTTATTTATTTGAGAGAGAGAGAGAGAATGGGGGGAGGGGCAGAGGGAAAGAATCTCAAGCAGACTCCCCCTGAGCTTGGAGCCCTGCGAGGTGGGAGGGCTCTATCTCACACCGATGAGATCATGACCTGAGCTGAAATCAAGAGTCATATGCTCAACCAACGAGCCACCCAGGTGCCCCTGAACATAGATATTTCAACACTGTTCAGTTTCTGCAGGGTAAATTGTAAGGCTTTGATGGAGAGCACCAAATTATTCTTAGAAAGGTTGTACCAGCTGACACTTTTGCCAGTGGTCACTGAAGCCTGATTCCACACACTCCATGTGCTTATGTTTACATCACTGGATTTTTTCAGGCAGAGTACCTTTGACTGGAAGTAATGGGAACCAGAAAGTGGTATGGGTTCAATATAGCTTGGTTTCAAATCTTGATTCTGTCACTCACTAGCTGTGTAACACAAGCATTTTTGAAATTCTCTGGGCTTCCATTTCCTCATCTGAAAAATATAGAGAATAACAATGCCCACCTCATGGGGTTATTCTGAGGATTAAATGAGATGATAGATATAAATGCACTTAGAATTGTCTTTGGCACCTAAAAAGCAGTAAACAAACACTGGCTGTTTTATTACTTACATAGTTAAAATGATGTGGTGATACATTGGTCTGATGTTGTCATCTTGCTGGTTTGTATATTGTCCCCTCTTAATTTAGTTATAGACCAAGATTTTTTTTGTTTGATTCTTATCATCTTTACAAAAAAAATCATACTATGTATCTATTTTATTTTCTAAACCTTGTAACAGCCCCAAACAATACAATTCTGACTTAAGATATGAAGTGTAACAGGGCTGTAAGGACTAATCCTGAATACCTTATAGAATGAGCTCCTTGAGATTAAACATCTTCAGCAATGCTGATTAATTCAGGGAGAGAAGAGCAGCTGAAGAGCATATCCTTTGTAAAATTTTAACAGCCATAACAATACTTTATTTGCAGAGCATGACTATGAGCTCTAGGATCTAACCCCATCACTCTGAATACACGGCCGCACATCTTTGAACAACACGAGGTAGTTGAAGAGTGCTGAGAAATAGTCACTGGCAGACTCATCAGGCATGGAAGTTGGTGCAGGTGGGGTGACTGTGTTGATAGCAAATGCAAAACTGGGTCTTTAGTTGAAAATGTCAAGAAGAGGGTGCCTGGGTGGCTCAGTTGGTTAAGCGACTGCCTTCGGCTCAGGTCATGATCCTGGAGTCCCAGGATCGAGTCCCACATCGGGCTCCCTGCTCAGCAGGGGGTCTGCTTCTCCCTCTGCCCTCTTCCCTCTCGTGCTCTCTGTCTCTCATTCTCTCTCTCTCAAATAAATAAATAAAATCTTTAAAAAAAAATTAAAAAAAAAGAAAATGTCAAGAAGAAACAAAGAATAGTGCCATCCTTGGACGAAATATTGGCAGTACAATATTTGGTTCCACTCTGCAAGAGTGCTCTGTGATCAGGAGTGCTGTCTCAGATGGTGGACAAGATGGAATACTTCAGAGAAAAAGCGGTCATGAGAACTGAAGTCCTATCAGTCAAAGAAGAGTAGAAGGATCCTGGGGTGTTCAGCTGGGAGAACAGATTTATGGGACTCACATTAACAGACTTAAAACAGTTGAGGGATGAGACTTGCCCTATCTCCTTGGGTGGTAGCTAGACAAATGGACAGAAGTTACAAAGAGGCAGATTCTAGTGATTCAGGTTCTATTAGCACTATTAATATAAATGGCTTTAAATATTCTTTGAACAGAGGCACACAAGGTATGGTGTGTGTGTATGTGCCTGTATTTAATATTTATTCTTCTAAAGAGGTAATATATTCAAGAGTTCTGAGGAATTTGTGGATCTGGCAAATTGTGAGCCTATTTAATTCATGATTTATGAACTGATCAATTTTCTCATTTGAACACAATCTCTTATTTCTCTAAACACAGGTATATTAGATTCTCCCACTTTCCCTCCTTCCTTCCTTCCTTCCTTCCTTCACTCCCTCCCTTTTCCTCCCCCTCCTTCCTTTCAACAGCTTTGGGGGCATTGGGAGAGCTCTATTCAATAATGACACTGTGACTGCTGAAACTAATGCAAATGGCTCAATAGAACCCACTAGGTGGGCTCTGGGGTGGGATGGGGGAATCTGCTGTCAATACTATTTTTTAAGAAAAAAATTTTAAAAAGATTTTATGTGTGTATGAGAGAGAGAGAGAGCACAAGCAGGGGGAGTGGCAGGCAGAGGGAGAAGCAGGCTCCCTGCTGAGCAAGGAGCCCAATGTGGGACTTGATCCCAGGTTCCTAGGATCATGATCTGAGCCGAAGGCAGATGCTTAACCAACTGAGCCACCCAGGCATCCCTCAATACTTCTTGAGCACACAAGGCTTTGGGAAAAAAAAAAAAAAAAGACTATTTACCAACACTACTCATTACCAGCATGTCCTAAGGAGACTTAAAGAAAGAGTTCAGCCTCAGACTGCACCTATGTGCTTAGGCAAGCCCAACACCCAGCATAATGTCCTCAGAAAGTAAACACTCAAAACTATTTAGTGACGAGAAGGATGGAGAGAAAGAGAGTGGTCATGATGATGGCCGTGAAAATAGCAAGTGAAGGTGGTGGTGTGATGATGGTTATTTGATAGTGATGACAATAATTGCACTTATTTTTGAAAATTTAAGGAATCATTTTTTATGTATTACGGTAGAACTAGGAGACTTTGCTGAAAGGTATAATTCTGCAACAGATTTTCAGTTTCCTTTCAAGCAGAAATTTCTGATAAAACTCAATCCCAAAACTTACCTGATAGAAGTCAGTTTCACCCTCTTTTTTTGGTGAATCGTGTACGCTTGTCAAAAGGGCTTGAGTGTCAAAATTTGGATAGGGCGCAGAAGTGCTACAGCACTTTGACTGGAAAAGTTTAAATTGAAGGATTCAGAGAGGTAATGGAACCAGAATTCTGATAAATGGGACACCTTAGGCATCGAACCAAGCAATACCTAGAGCCCCACCCAGTTTCACCACCCAAGGAGGTCATTTGTCCTGAGACTCCAACAGGAGCTCAAGGCTAGTTAATTCCATTCTGGATATCTTGGCGCCTGCCCTGAATCATAAGCTCATGGGGCACCTCTGCTTTTCCTTCAGGTTTGCTCTTCCTTTCCTCCCTCCTAGCTCATCTTTCTGGGGCTGCCCTGTCTTCCAACACTTTCAACTATGTTCAGAGCCTTTAATGCTAGCCATGGCATTAAATATCTTGGCCGTAATAGAGTTTTGTACCTAGAGGTGGAGTGCTGCCATGAAAACATCTAAAGTATGTGACATTGGCTTAAGGTTGATCAGTGGGCACCGAGAATACTGAGACTGGAGGCTGGAAAATGAAGATCCACCTAACACATTTGGTCATACCCTTGGGAAGATAGGTGCCTGCACTAACTTGGAAGGCGTCTACGAGAGTGTTACTCCATGGGCAGAGGTTGGAAAAGAAAATGTTAGTAGTGTGTGTTGATAACTACTGGGTGCATTTGTCAAGGTATTACAGGAAAGAAATGAGCTCAGGTGTGCAGGTGGAAATGAAAGGGCATAGAGAAACACAAGTTTCTCTAAGACACTGTTTTAAATTTCTTTAACTAGGCTTTTTTAATTCTCACAAAATCCTATGAAACTTTTTAAATTATATTTTACAGATAAGGAAAAAGAAGCCTAGGAAGTAAATAAGTTGTCCAAGATTAGCAAGCGAATGGAAGAACTTTGCCCTGATGCCTTGCGGTTTAAACTACTCCCCCCAAAAATCCATTTTCCTAACAATGTATTCTGGTTAATCCCCAGAATTTATTAAGAACCCTGGCATCTGAATTACAATATTCCTCTCTTCCACTGACTCCTGTCAGTTTGGGTATTTTACAAAACCCCTCCAACTCCCTTAGAGTTTTCTTGCTATTCTTTATATAATGATCTTTACCTCCACACCACTTCAGGGTCTTATCACAAGGTCTCTTATCAACCTTTCTCTACCCTCAGAAAACTATTTAACAACCAGCATTCCATTCTGCAAACACAACCACAAAATTTCTTCTCTCCACAAATATCTCATTCTTAATATTTCTGCTCTGATCCTTCCAGTTTTTTCCCTCGGTCTATCATCCCCCACCTGGCATCTCTCTACCTTTTTTTTTTTCAATCTATCTAGAACCTGTGCTATCCAGTGAATAATTTTAATTACTCTCTCACCAGAATTTTCAATTCCCTTGCACTCTGTTTTCTATTGCGTCTATCAAACTTGCAACTCTGGAGCAATATAGCCATCTGCTTTCTAAACTCATTCATTGGAGAAAACTGAACAATTGTGTCCTTTGGGAAACTCCAAGTTATGGCTTCCAATTATTCCAGTTGTGAAGCTATGTGTCTCTTGGCTCCAAATCCGCCCTTGTATATACTCTGCTCTGAGGAATACAAGTGTCTCTCTCTTGGAGTTGAGATTGAAAACTGCATTTTCTCCATCCTGTAGTTGATCAGTAATGAACAAAATGGAGCTTGGGCATTTGCAAACCTTTTTGATACAACAACTCCTTTTATAGTAATAGATAATCTCATTATTTCATTCCATCATTTTTGAAAATTACATGATAAAGTAATATTGTGAAGTTAGAAAAACTTAGATAATATTAAGGGTTGCAGTATCTTTTTTTTTTTTACTTTTTAAAATTTGGATACAGTTGACATACAATGTTACATTAGTTTCAGGTGTACAGCTTAGTGATTTGACAAGTTTATGCATTATGCTATGTTCACCACAAGTGTAGCTACTATTTGTCTCCTTACATCGCTATTATAAGTTGTGCCGATAAAAGGCACAGCCTAAGATTGCAGTATCTTTAATGCACTCTAAATGTCATACATTTAAGTGTAATGATCTGAAAGTATTTAGATGTATTTAGCAAGAAATATACACTATTTATTTATTTATTTTGGGGGGCAGGGCAGAGGGAGAGGAGAGAGAGAATCTTTTTTTTTTTTCTTTTTTAAAGATTTTATTTATTTATTTGAGAGAGAGAGTGAGAGAGAGAGCACACAAACAGGGTGAGGGGCAGAGGGAAAGGGAGAAGCAGACTCCCCACTGAGCAGGGAGCCCAACTTGGGGCTTGATCCCAGGATCCCGGGATCATGACCTGAGCCGAAGGCAGACTCTTAACTGACTGAGCCACCCGGGCACCCCGAAGAGAGAGAATCTTAAGCAGACTCCATGATCTCACGACCCTGAGATCATGACCTGAGCCGAAATCAAATGGGATGCTTAACTGACTGAGCCACCCAGGTGCCCCTACGCTGTTTACTTTAAATTGATAGAGTATGGTTCAACAAACAAATTAAAAATGACATTATTTTGTGTTTGATTTTAGGATAAAAAAGGTATTTAAATATAGATTAATTTTTAAAAGTTTGAATGAATCTCTTCCAGAGTTATAAGAATAGAATAGAATAAATACCCTCCCAAGAGCAAGCTACAGCATAAGGCCCTATCACATTGTTTGGAGGCATCTGAAATAGAAGAAAGTGTGTGTGTGTATGTGTGTGTGTGTTTAAAAATCTGATGTTTGGAGTTCTTGCATTAAGTAAAAAGCAATTGCTTTATTTTGTACCTTTTTTTGTGTTTTGTTTCTATGTGATAAGATACAAAAATTTCTGTCTACCATTTTGTAAGCCCTTCTCTGTAATGCCTTACAAGTGTGGATGACCTTTTTTTCCCACTGAATTAGAAAGCCAAATTTAATGTAATTGTCACTCTATTTCATCTTCATAACTTTGGAGTATTGGAGACATCTTGAGGTTCTATGTAAAAACTTTTATCAGATGAATGCAATTTTGAATTCTGAAAAAGAAGACTTTGAGGTGAAATTTGAGAATTATCATTATCAGGCTCCTCTTTCAATTGGGTGTCAATGTCAATGTTCCTTAAACTTCCTGAATTTTTTTAAAAGTTTTTTTTTTTATTTATTTGAGAGAGATGGAGGGAAGGAGAGAGCGAGCACAAGTGGGGTGAGGGTCAGAGGGAGAAGCAGACACCCTTCTGAGCAGGGATCCTGGGACTCCAGGATCATGACCTGAGCCAAAGGCAGAAGCGTAACGGCTGAGCCACCCAGGCGCCCTAAACTTACTGAATTTAGCCAGTAGTCCATTTTGGGTGTAAATCAAGCAGTGGACTAATACAAAAAGAAGTCCTTTACGACTGTGTCGTGACCACATGCACTCTGACAGCCGGCTGTGTTTAGCTGTGGGACCCTGGATACAAGTGTGTTCTCTGGATCTTCACTTATTAGAATCATACTTGGAAGTCCCTCAAAATGCTGTTTGAGAGGGGGAAATGTTAATTACTTTCTTGATTAATTTTTTAAAAAAGTCAAAATTGAAACATGCCTTTATTGCTTTCTATAAGCCCCTGAAAATAGCTTTTCAGAGGTATCAGGGATTCACTTTCATTTTTAGGTTTTCTTTGAGAAGAGAGTTATGGAAACTGATTTACAGCTGAAAACATAGCTTAATTTTGATGAAAAAACTTTGATTAAAATGTTTCAACAAAAACTATTTTAAAAAAGTGATTTCAAATTAGGCTTCACTTTTCCTGTTAGACAGCAAGCAGTGTAAGTCAGAGAGAGGGCCAAAATTTTGTGCTGTAGGGACAGCCAGGTTCTGAATCTATAGGGAGCATGCCTTAGTCTTGGGATTTGTGATGGTGAGCATCCTGGCTTTTGATAGTAATAGGGTGATTTGATGGTTATCCAATTTCAAATGAAAGTGACTTTTGAATTCTACCTGGTAAGCTGATCAATTTGAGATGTGCTCAGCAAAAAAGGAGAAAAGGCAGATTTCAGATTTTGTCCAGAGTGCCTTTTGGGCTTTGTGTTGAGAACCATGTACAAAAATTAGTCCATTTAGTAGTGCCAGTCCAATTAGAAAACTCAGGGAAAGCTGATCTCAGCTTAAAAATTAGCAAAGCCAATTATTGAGTTCAAAGACAGTGAGATAAAAAATAGCTAATTATGAAACCGAGCCTTATGGATTTAATAATTAATTATAAACAACAAAATGAACTTTAATTAAAAAGGCATAGAATTTTGCAGGTCAATAAGTATTAAAAATGCAAAGTTAGCCTATGTTTTTAAATAATAAAAATTGGTAATAGATCTATTATGTGCCAAATATTATTCTAGGTTTTTTGCATAATTATTTAATCTAAGTTTTATGATAGTTTCTCAAGAAAACCTTGGCTTTACCGTTTTACAGATAAAGAAACTGAGGCTAAAAATTAAAAACACAAAGCTAGAAGGTGGTGCAGCAGAAATGTGAAGCCAGGGCATGCTGGTGTGACTCCAGACCCAAGTTATTTCCACTCTGGGTTACCTCTGTGTAAGGCCTAAACAGCAAATTCTTGGCGCTTGTATTTGAACTAGTCATGTTAGTACTGTATGTATTGTATTAGTCACAAATCTTAGTGGCTTAACACAATAGGACTTTATTTCTCAATTCACGTAAAGCTCAAAGGAGGAGATGCTCTAGGTCATGGTCGTGTTGCTCGTGGCTGTGCCGCCTTCAGCACGCGGCTGCGTCTAAGGTGTCTAGAGGCGTTGGTATTTGGACTGCCGGGTTGAGCAAGTTAGAACACTGGACACTGTTGGAGGACATCAGCGAGAGGACATGACTTGTCCTAGGAATGTATATTCTGCCCACCGTTCACACAGTGGGAGCCTTTTTCAAGGATGCTGCCTTGCGAGAGCGATGTGTGAAGATCTCTGGATGGGGGCGCCTGGGTGGCTCAGTTGGTTAAGCGACTGCCTTTGGCTCAGGTCATGATCCTGGAGTCCCGGGATCGAGTCCCACATCGGGCTCCCTGCTCGGCGGGGAGTCTGCTTCTCCCTCTGACACTCCCCCCTCCTGTGCTCTCTCTCTCTCTTTCATTCTCTCTCTCAAATAAATAAATAATCTAAAAAAAAAAAAAAAAAGACTCTCTGGATGGTATATGTGACTGAACCCAGTTGACATCTTTATATGAACTTTTAAGATTCTGGCCTGTAGGTTTAGAGATCTACTTACTTATCCTGCAGCTGCCCAAGACAAGCCTGTAAGTTAAGTTCCTTTGCCTATTAAACCTACCATCTACCGATCTGGAGTGTCCTGCATTCTTTTTTGGTGTCTCCTTGCCCTCTATGTATAGGGGACCAGTTTGTGAACCAACAGACACCAGTTAAATTTGAATTCCAGGTAAATGACAGATAACTTCTTAGTATAAGTATGTCCCGTGCAATGTTTGGGACACTTATATTTTTGATGCATTTTATTTGCTAAATCTGGCAAGCCAAATGTCAGTGCCCCTGATATAAGTATGTTCCAAATATTGGGGGAGCCTGGGTGGCTCAGTTGTTAAGCATCTGCCTTCAGCTCAGGTCCTGATCCCAGGTCTCCCTGCTCCGTGGGAAGCCTGCTTCTCCCTCTCCCACTCCGCCTGCTTGTGTTCCCTCTCTTGCTATATCTCTCCCTGTCAAATAAACAAAAAATCTTAAAAAAAAGTATGTTCCAAATATTGCATGGGACATGCTTACACTGAAATATTTGTTGTTTTTCTGAAATGCAAGATTAACTGGGTGTCCTCCATTTTATCTGACAACCCTAGTTGACATGAAATGAAAAATGGGATGGCGGGTGAGCACAGAGAATCTCCTGGCAGGTTTTTATAGGCTGGGTCTGGAAGTGACAAACATCAGTTCTGTCCATATTCTGTTGGTAAGTATTACAGCCTCACCTAGATATAAAGGGAATTAGAAATGTAGTCCCTGAGTGGACATTTACCAGCATCAACATTATGCATGGAAGGATGGCACAAAGTATACACAGCTAACCATCTCCACCTCAGCACGTGAGCAGGTATCACATGCCAGTTTGCAGGTGGGCCTGGATCTGCATGTAGAGGCGACATATCATGGTAACTGAGCACTTTGTCCCGAGAGATCAAAACTTAAACTATAGGCCAGTTTCTAACTAGCCATCGAACGTGGGCAAGCTACTTTACCTCTTTGAGTTTCTGTTTCCTTATTGATCAAATGGAAATAATATAGAACATCTTTAGTGAGTGTTTATGAGGATTAAATCAGATAATCCATGTAAAGTACTTTGCACAGAGTCTGGGAGTAAATAATAGTAGCTACTTCGTCTATGAGTCACAAAAAAGAAGTATTTGTCAGTCTATTTACTTCATGTCTTTTCTGCTTCTAATGTTTTCTGATGGCTTAGAGAAAATAAAAATTGCTTTTTAAAATGACACTCTGTTACTAGGAAGGCCTGGTTTTTAGGTGCTAGTTTTGTGAATCGTGGCTGAAAACTTACAATAATAATTAAAAAATACATAATAGTGGTAAAAAATAATGTTTTGTGTTGGTAATTAAAAATTACAGAGAAACTGAATATCTGTTTGGGTAAAGAAATATTTTCAAGGCAGGAAAACTATTAAAAATGAATGACAAATAATGAGCATGCATTACTTATCAGATGTAAATGTTTACCTAGATAGTCCATTCACACACACACACAAATTATTACCCTGACTTCTCATTGCACTGCCTTCTAACTTTTTCTGAGTATGCTTAGCGCTTGGAACTAAAATTATGTCATTCTTCAGAATGATGGGTCTTATGAAGACTTATCTGTCAAGTAGCCAGCTGTGTTATGGCAGGTCATTCAGATTCTTTCTCCTCTCACTTTAATTTACTTTCTGGAGAGAGATGGCTGGCAAGGTTTAAGCAAGCATGATAAAGACTAATTAAAGAGTTGTTCCTCAAATCTCCTTGAAATTAGAGGTTGATTCACTGAAATAATTCATATTTCATAACCTGAAATAAGCAAAACTTTGAATCTCAGCAAGAAAATTGAAGAGCTATATGGATTACCCAATTCTTTGCTGTGGAATTGTGCAATTGAATTTAGAATATAATAGAATTTGTGTTTCCAATAAAACCAACTCAGAACAGCTTCACATCATAGAACTAAATTAGACCGTAACTCCCTCTAATTAGTTTGGATAGTAATATTTTTAGTCCTTAATCACACCTTTTAGTGAAGAATTCTGAACTCCTTAGAATAAAGTCTATTGTCCTATATCCTTGGGGGAGATCTTGAGAGGGGGTAGTTAACAGATACAATGACAAAAAAGGTGACCTGAAGAGTATTTTTTTATTCTTGGCGAGTTATTGGAGCTACTTTATAACTGCTACGTTTAAATTTTTGCCAGGTATTGGAGCTACCTTGTCACATTATCCCAGAGTGCAGAGACAACAGAGGGAACACTGCTCAGGGGGCCCAAAGAGGTATGAGCCAGGCAGAACTGGATGGTGTGCCTACAGGGATTTGCTGGCCCGCATTTACTGGCGCTTCCACCTGCTGTCTAGGACATTTGCCTGATACCTTTTCTTTTCATGAAATGCTACAGAGAACCAGAATAAGTGGATAGGCTAGTGGACTACTTAAAATTACTAGAATTGAGGCAGGTGGATTGTGCACAAATTACTCAGTTGATTGCATCAGCCTTCCCCATTGCATTTTCCAGAATCCAGTTTGTGAGGTTTTTTTAAAATGGAAAACTTGGAAGCGTGGTATCCTATAACTGCTCACATACATTCTGAAGCATCTTTAATGATAGAACATGTGATAATGATCAGACATTTCATTTTCTGGAAACTTAAGGTTATGGATATCTGTGGTACAGATATCTTATGGTAGCAATAGATGTAAGTAGGGGGAAACCCTTCTCTCAGATAATTTATTTTCTGTATCCATTTTCCCCTTCTCAAGAACCAGTCAATATTTACAGATCAATTCTTCATTGTGTGGAAGAGCCTCTATCACTTTCCTTATTGTAGACTTCAAATTTGCCTCCTCATGATACCTCCTGTTTTCTAGACTGAGACAAAAAAGGCATTATTTGATATCATGGAGGTTTGGTCATGGCACTTTGGAAAGCAGTAAGGAGATGTGGACATCTGGTGAGGTGATTAGAACATCTTCAGGGAGATATTTATTTATTTTTAAAAATATTTTATTTATTTGACAGAGAGAGAGAGACAGACACAGAGAGAGCACGAGCCGGGGGAGCAGCAGAGGGAGAGGGAGAAGCAGGCTCTCTGTGAGCAGGGAGCCCGATGTGGGGCTCGATCCCAGGACCCTGGGATCATGACCTGAGTCGAAGGCAGACGCTTCACGACTGAGCCACCCAGGCGCCCCTTCAGGGAGATATTTAGATGGAATCTCCAAGAGTATGATTCAAATCAACGAAACGAAAAATGGCACAGAAATTATTCTTTGATTTCTGTTCAGTTTAAATCTGAGGACAAGCTTATTGAAAGCAGGTTGTTTACTTTGCAGTTAAAGGCCTGAGTGGAACAATGGGACTTAAATCTTCTCAGCAGTGACATTTTCATCGATGACATTAAGAATTTATTGAAAACCTGAAGGGCACATAAGAACAAACTAGGGAAAAGGGGAAGGGAATGCATCTGTGGGATAGGTGAGGTGTATTTTGAGGATGGGAACAGCTTGGAGTCATGAGGTTGGGAGTTCTCAGAAGAGTGGCAATGATCCGTATAGATCTTTGTGGGGGAAAAAAAGATTGTGAAAATTAACCAGGTAGCCTTCTTTGTTCTTATATTCTAAATAAATTTTATCTTCCAAATATATTTAAACAATAGGTAGCCATGTTGAGAAGGGAGGAACCCTGGCTGATAAATGGGCTTAGTCTATTCTGTTTTGTTGTCATTGAAAAGTTGAATTAAACCACACACTCTGGGCAAACCATTTTAGTATGATTAAAAACATTCATTACATTTCCCTCCTAAAAGCAGCTTCCCTAAAGCACAGAAAAATGTTAAAAATGCATTCGCATTAAACTCTGATTCTTTTTTTAAATTGGAAAACATGAAAGCGCATTAAAAATTTTTTTCCCCAGTGAACAGTCATTAGAGTAATAAGGAATTTGCTGGTGATGAATGTCTAGTGGGAACAAGACCTACCTCATCCTTTAGTTTTCTTCTCATAAAAACAACATTTGGTGATAACCCAATTATGATTGCAATACAAAGTTTATAGAAAGTAAAGTCCATGGACATTGGAGTTGACTTGATCTCAAAGCAATAATTCCACAGTTCTATATTTCATGAAAGGGAGAAAAAACCTTTAAGTATATGACTTCTTAGACCTTGTCCATAAGTTATCTTGTATCTTTGTATGTCCTTGTTTCTTTTTGTACCATTTTATTTCTTGGCAGCACTTTATTAGAAATCATTCAGGCAAAGAAAGGTAAGATGTAAAATAGCCAATTTTCCCTTAGGTGTTAAAAGTTCTGATTAAAGTTTTAAGATGGGTAAAGGCTGAAACTCTTTGCTAAAATAAAATTTGATCTACTCCTAGTCTATTTCTAGCTGTCATTAATGTGATGCCCTTATCATCATTATAAACATTTATAACATGTTATTTGTAGGGCAATTTTTTAGTAACAAAATGGAGTAAGGTGTAGTTGCTATCCTAATTACAATTCAGCCAGGAACAGATGTCTCCTGTTGGATTTATAAATGCTATTAATTAAAGTAATATCAGCTAGTAAGAGATAAACCCCTGAAGTTAATGGATTAATGCAGTATCTGTTTTTCTCTCACTCATGTGAAGTACAAAGTACTTTCTGTTGTAAGCAGGATAATTTTACCGCCCATGCCCCCAAAGATGCCCATATCATAATCCCCAGAGCCTGTGAAGGTGTTACCTTACATGGAAAAGGGATTTTGAAGATGTTATTATGTTAAAAATCTTGAGATGGGAAGATGATCCTGGATTATCTGGGTGGGCCCAGTGTAATCACAAGGGTTATTAAAAGGGAAGGCAGGAAGCATAGAATGGGCACAGAAGCCAGGTGATTACAGAAGTAGAGGAGCTGAGAGAGACTGAAATACTATGCTGCTGGTTTTGAAGATGGCGGATGGGTCCATGAGCCATGCAGGTGGCCTCTAGAAATTATAAAGGGCAAGGAAACAGAGTCTCCAGAGGGAATGCAGCCTTGCTGAATCATTTTAGGACTACTGACTCAAGACATGTAGGAGGATACATGTGTGTTGTTTTAAGCCACTACATATGTGGTAATTTGTTACAGTGGCCATGAGAAACTGATATAGCTTCCATGGTCCTTCAAGGACCCATTTTCCTTCCTTTTTATGTCTCCACCAGATACTGGGGCCTGGAGTCTACTGCATTTAGCCAGTGGGTAGAGAAAGACAATGAATGAGGGTAGTGGGTGGTTTTTACAGACCAGGATAGTAAGTGGCAAACACAATTTTTGTTCACATTTGATTGTTTTCACCCATGCCAAGATGTCATACTGAAATTCTCCCTTATACTTCATGATTCCCTTATCAGTCTAACACTTTTCTATATGTCATTACAGGACCCTCCTGTCCATGCAGCTCCTCATGCTAGATATCTGGCAGTCATTTTTGATACCTCCTCCTCTCCTCATCTTCCACATCCAGTCTGTGACTGAGTCCCAGTGATTCTCTCAAACCTCAAATCCATCACTTTTCTCCATCTCCACTGCCACCATCCTCATCCAAAGAGCCATGTGGCTGCACCCAGTGGAGTTGTGCATCCAGGAAGAACATGAAACCTGTTTGGGGAGTAGGTAGTCTGCATTTGCCATGGATGCCAAACTGAGTAATCAGCTAATGGTCATTAGCTCTTCCTCAGAGCCATTATCTGATAGAAATAACATTACATAGTTTTTCAAAGTGCTGAATATTATAAGGTGAGAATATGGCATTTTCCTCATTTTTGTTTTAAAGATTTTATTTATTTATTTGAGAGAGAGAGAGAGAGCAGGGGGGAGAGGGAGAAGCAGAACCCCTGCTGAGCAGGGAACCAGATGCGGGACTTGATCCCACAACCCTGGGATCATGACCTGAGCTGAAGGTAGACGCTCACCCGACTGAGCCACCCAGGTGCCCTGTTTTCCTCATTTTTAATGGGGAGCTAAAGGTCTGTAGTGACCTCAAGCCTTTTGAGATGAAGGCAGCAAATAACAAATAAAAAAAGTTTAGTCATGCCTCTAATGGTAAAACAACCTGACTTCTTTGAGCCAGAAGGCCTGGGGTGGAAGTGAGCAAATTCAAATAATTAAGTTCATGATCTTTATGAGAGATATTTTTGCCTTAATTTCTCAGCACTCTTGATGAGCTATGCTGGGCCCTGAATATCAGCCTTGCTTACTGCTTTCTTCAGTGTGGAAGGAAGTTAACACCATAAGGAACATAGGAGTAGATGTTGTGAGCCTTGAAATATTACTTTGCTGCACTTCACCGGATGAATTCGATCTGAATGCCAGATGGTGCTACCTCATTTGTATTTTTACAAAAGTGCAATTCTTTTATTTTTTTAAACAAGAAATAGGGATCATACTGGTCCCAGAACAATGTAAAATTGTTGTATTTTGGTACAACTTGCCTCATCCTCGTATCGCATATAAGCCTTAATATAACATACACACACACACACACACACACACACACACACACACATATTTGCATATATATGAAGGTTTCTAAATAATACTTTGTTTAAAATATCCCTATATTTTTCATGTCAAAAAGTAATGTGTGTTCATATCAAAGCGTTTAGAAAATATCTTAGATAAGTAAAAAAGGCCACTATACTGATTTAGGAAATGTTAACTATTTGGTGCACATCCTTCTGTCAAGTGTATTGATTCATCCTTCTCAAGAGCTCAACTTTTAAAATGTTTTTACTTGTACCCAAGGTGCCATAATGAACAAAAGTTCTTATTAGACTTCATGACCTTATAAAACACTATTTATTTATTTGAGAGAGAGAGAGAGAGAGACAGAGAGAACACAAGAGGCAGAGGCAGAGAGAGAGGGAGAGAGAATCTCAGGCAGACCCCCCCCCCCCAAGCATGGAGCCTGACAAGGGGCTGATCTCATGACTCCGAGATTATGACCTGAGCCGAAATCAAGAGTCAGATCCTTAACCGACTGAGCTACCCAGGTGCCCCCAGACCTTATCAAACACTTTTATCCACCGTGTTATAGGACATTACTGTGCACACATTCCTCATGCTATATATCTGGTAATCATTTTGTTTTCTTCCCCTCCCTCACCTCCCACATCTAATTTGTTACTAAGTCCTATTGATTCTACCTGTCTTCATCACTTTTCTTCCTCTCCACTGCCACCGTCTGCTGATTGGCCTGGGCACATATTTCTTCCTCCCTGGACTACTCCTCTTTCTCCATATCCCTACCCCTTGCTCTCCCAAGGCTGGCTGGCTGGCTTTCTTTCTTTCTTTCTTCCTTCCTCCCTTCCTCCCTCTTTCTTTCTTAAAAAGATTTATTTATTTTAGAGAGACAGAGAGCAAGAGCAGGGGGAGGGGCAGAGGGAGAGGGAGAGAGAGAATCTCCAGCAGACTCCCTGCTGAGCGTGAAGCCCAACTCAGGGATTAATCCCACAACCCTGAGATCATGACCTGAGCCAAAATCAAGAGTCAATGCTTAACCGACTGAGCCACCCAGGCATACCTCCCAAGGCTACTTTTTTGCTTATCAGCGCCTTCCTAATAACTTCTTGCCCTTTAGATTTCATTTTTTGATATCGTTTCTTCCAGGACATGTTTTCTGATAAACCCATCCGGGCTGGATTTGGTATATCTTCTGTCTGCTTTCTTAACATCATGTGTATCTCTCTATTATACTGCTCATCACAATGGTCCTGCATCCTGTTTACTTGTCTGTATTCCTCACTGTGTTCCTCGTGCTTAGCAAATGCCTGCCCTTACAGGTGAATGATATACATCGTTGAATGGATGAATGCACATAGTAGGAAATTAGGCTGAATGGGTAAATGGGTTCAGTTTTGGCCTCTGAGAGCCAAATACTGATTTTTGATTTTTGAGTAAAGGAGTGATGCACATGACTTCAGAACCGGTAGTATTATGGAAGACAAATTGAAAAGAAATGAGATAAACCAAAGAGTACTACTAGGAGACTGTTGCCTGATCTAATGAGAACATTGACTCTTGTTATTGGGAATAGAAAGGTATGACTATGAGGACCCTCACACGAATAAGCAAAGATCTGCTCCTGGTCACTCTGGGGTTAAATAATACAACTAGAACTGTCAGGGGTCCACCCCAAATAGGCAGTTTCAGGAGAAGAGGTGGTGAGTATAGTCTGGAAAGACACTTTAAGAAAGAAAGGTAGAAGATCACTAAAGCTGGCTCTTTTCTTTCCTACCACCTGCTCTTCAGCAGTGGAGTCACTTAGTTCAACTTCTGATTGGGTTACCTGAACTTGTTTTCCAGGGGAAGAGGGTCTTACTGCCTCTCAGTGCAGTATATCTCTTCTCCCAAGAGGTGCTCTTCAGTTTTCTTTGTTTGCAGTTTAACATGGTCTAGTTGCAGTAGTAATATAAGGAGCAGCACACAACACAATCTGTCATCTAAAAGTTGCAAAACAGAGCCAGGGGGTTAATTCCTGGTGTCTGCAAATACTGAGGAAATACTCCAAAAGCAACATATGTATTTGTAAGTAGGTCATAGAATGGATAATAATTATAAACAATTATATTTTTGAATAAAAAAGGAAAAAAGATGTCAACATAGAGCTGTAATTCCTGAGCCACACTTAAAGTTGGCTTACTATATTCAATATATAGCTATATTCAAGTAATATATTAAATGTATACTTGCATATTCAATATATTATATAATGTATTATATTTTGTGTATGTGGTATGTGCATGAGAACAAACTGTTGGTTGACGGGATGGGGGAGTGTGGGAGATGGGAGGTTGGAAAAACAGGTGAAGGGGAGAGGGAGATACAGGCCTCCAGTTATGGAATGAGCAAGTCACGGAAGTAAAAAGCAGAGCGTAAGGAGTGCAGTTAATGGTGTTGTAATAGTAGTGTAATGGGACAGATGGTAGCTGTACTTGTGAACACAGCATAATGTATAAACTTATCAAATCACTAAATTGTACACCTGAAACTAATGTAACATTGTGTGTCAACTATACTCAAGTTAAAAAAAATAAAAAATATCTTTGTTCTCAGGGAGCTTATACTTTAGATGAAAAGATGAGCTATAGACCTATGCAAGCGTAAATAGAAATACAAGAGTAACTAATTTAATGTATGGGTGTATGATTCCTTAAGGCTCTGGGTTTTAGGTAACATGCCAACTCAAGGGGAATTAAACAACACAGAGGAATTTATTATAAGGAGAAGGAACATATCACAAGAGCAGGAATGCAGCAGGGACTCTGAAAAGGAGCTGGAAAGACTAGAAAGCCACCACCTCCCTTCTCTGTCTCCCCTCCCCTCCAGCCAGTCTCACCACTGACTCACTGTCCGAGGTGCCCCACAGAGCTCAGGTTGGCATGTTGCTGACTGGCTACTTGATTACAATTCCAAATTTTCAGTTGAAGAAATGTGATTATGCTAATTGGACTGAGCATTCATCCTTAGTCCAACCAACCATGATTTGCACAATTGTATAATAGAAATAGAGCTGTCAGGGCTCAGAGAGGCCATTTTCAGAGAACATGCCCATGATCATGCCAATGTTTTGTTTAGGGGCGTCTATCCTTATTTTACCTCCGGAGGTATGGCTGAACCATTAGATTCCAACTGGATAACAGTGGTGGGGGGTGGGAGCGATGGGGTGGCTGGGTGATAGACATTGGGGAGGGTATGTGCTATAGTGAGCGCTATGAATTGTGTAAGACTGTTGAATCACAGACCTGTACCTCTGAAACAAATAATACATTATATGTTAAAAAAAAAAAAAAGAAGAAGAAGATAGCAGGAAGGGAAGAATGAAGGCGGGGGGAATCAGAGGGGGAGACGAACCATGAGAGACTATGGACACTGAGAAACAAACTGAGGGTTCTAGAGGGGAGGACTGTGGGGGGATGGGTTAGCCTGGTGATGGGTATTAAAGAGGGCACGTACTGCATGGAGAACTGGGTGTTATACGCAAACAATGAATCATGGAACACTACATCAAAAACTAATGATGTAATGTATGGTGATTAACATAACATAATAAAAAAAAACAGTTTCCGGGGTTATAAAAATGATGAGGACTTGTCATAACAACCCATGATTTGGTCAGAATTTCTATTTGGTGCTGTAGAGATTTTTCTATTGAATGGATGTTTGCACGTATATTAATCACAGCTATGCCTGGTTGGAATGTCGTTCTTCTATCTGTCATAGCAGCTAATAGTCATACTTCCTTTCCTGTATTTCAAGCTTCCTTTTGGAGAAACAAGTCTTTGTGGGGTAGTGTAGGATTATGTTTTTGTGAATAATAATTAATTTATTAAGTATAACAAAGACAGATCCAACAATGAAGATAGGTCTGTGAATGCTCAGAAGAGCTCTAAATTATATTACTTATGTGTGGTTCTCTCCCAAACTTAAAAATCGTTTTCATTCTCCCTTGTATTCAGTTCATTTTAATGTGCTGTGCTTCGTAGGAAAATATCAGAAAACAGTGGCTCTTCCAAAACATCTTTTTAAAAAAATTTTTTTAAAGATTTTTAAAAAAAATTTTTATTTATTTGACAGATAGTGAGAGCAGGAACACAAGCAGGCAGAGTGGGAGAGGGAGAAGCAGGCTTCTCATGGAGCAGGGAGCCCTATGCGGGGCTCAATCCCAGGACCCTGGGATCATGACCTGAGCCAAAGGCAGACGCTTAATGACTGAGCCACCCAGGCACCCCTCTTCCAAAACATCTTATGTGAATTGAGACAAAGTGAACGGTACGGCATGGAGGACAGTACAGCGTGGAGGATGTGGAATGATATGGTGCAGTTCAAATGGCTTGAATTGAGCTCTGCGAGAAGATTTTGGATGGTTTTTAAAACTGTCCTTGACATAATTTTGTTAAGGAGGTAATGTGTGTAGTGAAGTGGCCTTTGTTCAAATTTGCTTTGGAGAAGGATTCATTTACCGATATTATGTTAGTTCCTTAACCCCTTTGCTTGTTTATTACTTAAATACACACAGCCAAACTTTTTATCAGGAGACCTTGTGAGAAATACTGAATATGGCTTTATGTAGGACACATAGGCTACAGTGATTCTTGCTTATGAGGTTAAAAAACGGCAAGGCTCAGGATTAATGAAAAATCAAAGAATTTTTTAGGAACTTCCAATAGAGAATTTAACAATAGAGATGGCTTTTATATCTATATGTTCAGAAATAAAGCCAAGTTACTCTTTTTTCATCTTTAAATGAAATTTTAAGTTAGTGAAAAGTGTTAACTATAGGGTTTAAATGTAATTGGAGAATGTAATATGAAAAACATTTTTATAGTATGAAAGTCCAGAGATGTATGTTTTATACAACTTATATGATCCTGGGTAGAATGCTCATTCATTCATTTTTGGCGTGGCCATGAAAATTCCAGATGCTTACTGATCTCACAGTGGGGAAATGAAAGGAGAGGAATCGATGAAGTGTCTAGTGTAAGGGAATGATTCTTCTCTACAATGGCTGTCAGGTGAGTGAAGCTCCTGGGTCCTGAGCTGGGACTTTTCGATGAAAGTAAGACCTCAATTTACTACAGCCTCAGTGGCAACAGATTAGCTCTTTTTGTAGGCTGCTGGGATGTAAGTGATTTAGCATGTGATTTGCCTGCTTTTCAGGTAAGTGGGGAGACTTGAATGGGCTGGAGGAACAATTGATAATCTTACTCAGTGTGGAAATCAATGCCGGAGCCTGAGCCACACAGCTCAGCATCTTGCTGGTGTCACTGGGCTACTTGCTGATGGCATCCTTCATTCATTGACACAATGCATTTTTATTATGAATCTAGCTGTGGCTCAGTACAAATATGTCAAGTAAGCTGGACGTGCATTGATCTAGGATTCCGACTGTAGATTTAATCACACCTAAAGCTACCTAAAACAGAGGTAATGGGTAAACAGAAGCCCATGAAAAAGGCTTCCGAATCTCACAAGAACTCATTGTGAGAAGGAATTGTTGTCTAGATTTGACAGTTTAGATCTGACTCTTACACTAACTTGCCTTGGTAAATTCACCAAACGTCTTACCTCAGTTGACTTCTATGTAGAGATAGTTACATTTGTTTTAGTCTCAAAAGATTTGTGGTGTCGTTATGCTTGAATTATGATCCATTCCACATATTGAAAACATATGTGGAAGACATTTTATCAAATTCTCTGAGGACAAAAAGTACACTTAATATAAGTTATGGTCCTTTTTTTCAAGAAGTTTGTGGTCTAATAATGAAATTGAGATGTATATAAATATAACAGTACCAGACAGAATGTGAAAAATGCATATGTAACAAAATTAAGTTTAGCTATGTGAGTTTATAGTTTCATAATGCCATATTTTGGAATAATTTTAAATTTTTTATGGTTATTTTAGATGTAGGCTCTAAGGAGAGCCTGTGTGCACACATGAACGTATGTTTACACTAGTGTCAAATGCAAGCATGTTACTATGTTGATTTGCCTTGCTGGATGCTGTGTGTAATGTAGGACAAGTCAGAAGACCTATATGCCATTCTTTTCTCTTTACCTTTCTGTGTGGTCTTGGGCTTAACACCAAATATCTCTGGGCACAGATACCTCTCCTGGGTAAAGAATTGTTCTTTAGTTCATATGAGTGATCAGGAAAAGTATTTTGGAAGTGATAAAGCCACACATGGTAACTCTAAGGAATTGTTTTCCTTTGATTTAAGGTATTCTCTCTAATTCTTATGTGAGCATTTGAATATTATGAAGACTAGTTGGTTTATGATGATAAAATGTTACAGTTTGCTTTGTACAAATTAAAAAGCCACAAGTGTTTTTAATTGCCTTAATTCTCCATGGCGTGTTCATTTTCATTCTTAATGGCTCCACATGGCTTAAAATTAATTTGCATTTCTTACCCAATGTCATATTATGGCTCTTTGATTACTTGCAGAAATTCTTTGACAAAGGTTAAAATGCACAAAGATTTTCTTTATGTGCATATTAATAACTAATTACAAGTATGACCCAAATTTTATAATCTTTATACCCTACTTCATTCCCAAAGG